>NC_090442.1:689634688-694634688 GCF_031143425.1 Pleurodeles waltl | reverse complement strand
GCCAGTTTATTACTGAGCATTGGTGTGGCGGACTTGTGTGTGTGTCTGGATTTTGGCAGATTTCGAGCTGTGGGTCGTAATAGCTGTAGCAGAATTTCGCCGCCACAGCAGTGTGTGGGCGGTATTCTGCACGGCGGTAAGTGGCATTTACCGCCATGTTGTAATGAGGGCCAAAATGTCCAATTGTCCTTGAATAAATGAAAACAAAGTGCATAAGTCCCCATCCAAAAACCCATTCCCACCCTTTTCTACCCATAACAAGTCCCACCCACCAAACTAAAAGGTTAAAAATGGGGCAGAAGAGGGCCCTTATGGTGGACCAGGAGTTGTTTGAGTAGCCACTCCTGTCTGCCTGCCTGGCTTCTATTTGCACCGGCCTTCTAAGAATGCGGTGTTGGAAAGCGGTGTCCGAGGATGGGGGCAGCAGTGGTAGTACGGCAGCGGGCGGCTGCCCTAGAATTGCGGCACCAGTGCTGAGAGTGGGCTGTTGGCACTGGGGGCTGGCTGGAGCCCTGAGCATTTGCAGTGGCTGCTGCTGTCTCCTCCTCCTCGAGGACCACCAGCGGCCGATATTCTGCCCTGATGGCCTCCAGCTTCTGCTGCCGCAGCCGGGCTACTGTTTCCTGCTGTGATGTTGGACCAGCATTAATAGCTATATCAAGAAAAAAGAGGATTTGAAGGTGCAAACCCTGAATATCCATAAGTGGCACAACCTGCATTGCAGGAAGAGGTGGGAGGACCTTCAATGCTGAACCAGAAAGCCAGCATAAGTCCAGCTCGGCCAGTCGTCCCAACGAGCCAAGTGCATGTGCTGCACCCTGGGCCCCCTAATGGCCTGCATCCTTGTGGTGACCTACCCAGAGCATGTTATACAATTGAGGGCCCAACAGCAGCATCTGGGGGTTGAGTTATTGTTTGTAGCCATTCTTGTTATTTAACCTTTTATTGTTTACAGCACTGTTTTATGGGATCAACATGATTGTTGTCACATGTCTAATGTACATGAGGATTTCTGGAGGTTTAAGTTTTTCATACTGTGTCTGATGCTGTGTTTGATGTATTGAATTGTGCTACAGATTGTCACTAGATTCCTCATCACAAGCCAAGCACTGTTTGAACAAACACATGGCTGCAATACAAAAAATGGGGACCTGCATTTTGCAGATGTTATGAGGAACAGTTGCGCCAAACATTCAACCCATTTCAGCATTGGGTCAGGTGTGATGCTCCATCACAAATGTGAGCAAGTAATGTAGGCTCATCACAGGTCACATGACTACTAAGCACATATGATGCAGTTGATGTTTCCGACTTTACATTGGTAAGCTGGTACGATGACCAAAAGATAATAAGCATCTGGTCCAAAAGGACTGGAGTCATGAGTGCAATGGCATCTTTCCTCATCAAAAACATGTTAGGTATATGTATTCACATCAGGATTCAAGGCAGTTCATGTAGACAGTAGCAAATTGGCATAAAGCCTTAGTTCTTCACAAATGTGCATGTAAGCCAGTCTGTTTTAATCAATATTATTCTTTATCTAAACAGTGTCCAAATTGGTGACAGAGTTAGACATACCCCAAACAACATTTTAGTGCCCTTAGTTATGTCTATATGTGAAATCAATGATGGTGAGAAATGTGTTACTTAAAGGGACTTTTGCTTAAGGAAGGTTATATCACATGGAGGTTGGAGTATCCCATCTTGAAAAGTAAATATCAGGCCCAAAACCTGTCTCTTTCAGAAGAATGAAAATGTTTTTGCTCTGTATTGAAGTGGGTTAGAAGTGTATCGAGGCGTAGGTATTTACTCATGCTGTCAAAGCCATTTATCAATCTACCACAAAAATATTTTTTAAGTAGCTTCAACAGCATAGATAAGTACATAGTGCCTAACGCAATCCTGCTCTAATTCAGTACAGACTCCACATGATATACAGTATGTTTGAAATATTCTTTATTTACTTTAAGTAAGTGTTACCATTATGAAATTTGCTGCAGGTACCTCCACCTTGCCCCTGTTCATCCCTAGCTGCGCTATGTGAGGAGGTTATTGACCTTTGCAGGCTATCTCTGTAGGCCAAACTGCCCTTTTGAATCCTATCCAGGGGCTTTGTTGCCAGACGCAACAGATGTTGGCTTACCTGGACGGCATTCAACATCTGGACTACAGAGGTCATTCAAGGTCTGGCCTTCTAACTGACCACAGCCTCCCAACCTTCCCACCCTCATGCCCCAAAGCCCACTCCTTTCCCATCCCAAACTCCTATTACAAGCCCTGTCCAAAACACACTCATTCCTTTGCACTCACCCACTCTAACACACAGAAGCAATGCATGCACACATAACCACAGACATAGCAATATACCAACATGACACAAATGCCCACACTTACCCAAACAACAGACACCAAGCAAAAAGCGCACACGCAAACATACACCACATACACCAGACCCACAGGCACCTGTACCCTCAACATACACACATACATCACCCACTGCTATTCCATCTACCCCCTCAATCTGAATTCCCTGCCAAATGCAACCCATTTTCCTCTGGAAGATTTTTTATTTGACCTGGCCCAACCCCTTCAACATCTCAAACCATCACACACAAATGTAAAACCACCACCTCAAACCCCAATCCACCCCTCCCATAGCCAAACCAACCCCCACACCCAAGACCACCCCTCCCAAGTCAAAAACCACCCCTCCCAAACCAAAAATCCCCCCTCTCAAACACACAGCTACCCCTCCCAAAAACAAAACCACCCCTCCACAAGCACAATCCCCTTTCCGAAGTAACTTAATTGATGTTCCTGCTCTGTCCCCAGTAGATGCTCCCTTCCTGAAAACCATTCACTTGGCAGTGAAAATAGGAGGCAGCTTTTGGGCCTGCAGCTCAATGATCCAAAGCTGGACTCTGGAAACTGTGTTTCCTTATATCATTACTGACTTCTTGAGAGACTTATCTCTTGGTGCAATTAGAAGTTCAATCATTTTCTATACCTTTGTCCTGGCATTGATTTTAGATTATTAGTAATTGATTGCTGATGATGTTATTTATGCCATTGTATGTGACATGCAGTTATTATAATTCCTGACAGTGACATGCACAGGTTATAGTGTTGTCATATTTCTATAGTGCATACATTAGTGCTGTACAGTTGTGATAGATATGTTTTTGGTGCAAGCATTCATCCTGGTACTGGACAGTTGCACCAAAAGTATATATGTTTCTGTTTTTGTGACTTGAGAATTCATGTGTGTTTATTTCATCATGATGTATTAATGATGTACATATATGCATTACACAGGGAGTATGATACTTTAGAGTTGCACGATATCTAAGGTCTCACAGGAATTATTATACAAATCAATAGGACCTGTGACCTTAATACATCTCAGACATGTTTGAGGTTTAGAGGTTGCATTGGTTGTATATTCTGTTTAAACCCACTTGTTTAATTGTGTAGTGCAAATACTACATTATATTGGCTTTATGTATTTACAATGATGTGCACTGTTTATGTCAATGATATGGTAGTTTATATTAAATGATTACACACACCAGTATGGACACACTCCCATTTAGGGATTGTTGTGCCCTTTTATGTAGGTGTCCATTGGCATGCAGGCATGGCTGTGACATTGGTTTGTTGGTAGTCTTTCATCTATGGGACTGTGAACTTCTAAATAGAATGGGAAGATTGCAAAGGTGGAGGAAGGGAAATCCAAATGGAAAATCTATGGCGAGACTGTTATCACCAAGATCTATATTAGGCCTTTAGTGCACTGTCCTGAACTTTAAAAAAAATATATAAGGAGGTAGGGTAGGGATACTCTGCCAACTAGACCCCATGGGGGGGGCCCAAAGGGCCCCCCTCCCTGGGTCTAAAATAAAAAAAGTCATGCAACCCCCTGCTAGAGCCTTATTACGCCCTCAGGACCACATCACCTAGGACTGTTTTTTTGTATTAAAGGGGAGGGGGCTGTATGCCCTCCCCCCTCTTCCCTAGCCTTGGTAGTCCCTGGGGACCCCATCCCCAGGGCTATTCATTTAAAAAAAGGGGAAGAGTTGCATGTGGCCCCCTCCCCTGACCGATCTCCCCCAGGGACCCCATTCCCTGGTGCCTGGCATGATTTTTAAGGGGAGGGGCCACACAGCCACTCTCTCCTGGCTGATTTCAGCCCCAGGGTCCCATTCCCTGTGCCCAGTGTGCTCTATAGGGGGAGGGCCGCACACAGCCCCTCTACCCAGGCCAATCTTGGCCCGGGATAACCCATCCCTTAGTGCCCGTGTGATTTTCAGGGGAAGAGTGACATGTTGCTCCTTCCTCTAGCTGTTATTGGCCCCAGGGATCCCATCTTCTGGGGCCCTCACACTTAAAGGTAAGTGCTCTGGTGCCCACCCATGGCACACATTATACTCTTGTTGGGGGCTATGGGGGAAGAACCAGTGCCCTTGGGGCCTCAACCAACTTCCCAAATGCATCAGGAGTCAGCATTGCTCCCGTCTGTAGAGAGCAGCTATTAATGTCGCTCTCTCGGGTCGGAGAAATGTTTAGATCTTTTTTCCTGCCATCTTCACTGTGGGCAAGCAAACATATCAGAAGTGCACTCCCAGAGGACAGAAGCATTTTCAAGCCCCATGATGCAAGGCAAGGAAAGAAATGCACTGTATTTATAAGATCTGTTCTTTCTCTCTGCGCTGGTGTACAAATTGCTGCCTAGAGGCAATGCAGGCGACCTTGCACCATGGTGCAAGGGTGTCTTCGTTGCAGGGATGATTGTTTTTGTGCAGGAAGGGACACCTTACTGCACAAAAACAATCCAGAGAGGTATTTTCCTCTTTCTGTGTGTGCTGAGGATGCAGCACACATACACAAAGGAAACAATGAGAAGAAAAAAATATATTTCTCCTTGTTGCGCCTGCCCTGGGGATGTGTACAATTTTGACATATTTTCAGGTTTACATATTCTTGTAAATCTGGGAATGTGTCAAAACCCATGGGTGTTGCGTGGGAACACCCACTGTAATGCCCTTGGTACGCCTCCCTGATCCAGTGTAAGGGAATGCAACAACTTGTGCTGTGTTGCCTCACACCATATCTACAAGATCATGAAAAGCCATGCAAAATGGCTTTGTGTAGCCTTGTAGATACGGGTCTACACTATGCACCACCAGTGCGTCACAAAAGGTGATGCACCAGCAGCATACAGGGCTTGTAAATATGCCCCCTGGTGCTTGCTCATGCTTCTCCCCCCAAGCCAGAGCAAACACAGGTTTCACTGTTCACTCTGCTGCAGGCAAGCAAACTGCTATGTCCTGGTGGGGGGCTCCTCAGAACATTGCTACAGAGCCGGTTACAGGTGATGGGGTCCCTGGGTCAAATAGTGGCTTAGGGAGGGAGGCTGTGTGGCCCCCTCCCAATATTGCAAAATGTCATCCCGTTGGGTAGGCTTCCAAGGGCTTTTGGGGGCCTGGAGAGGGGGGCCTCATGGATCCCCTCTCCAACCTGTCAAATTTCATCCCTGGGGATGGACTCCCTGGGGCCTCTGGAGGATCAGGGAAGGGGGCCAGAAGCCCACCCCTTTAAGAATATAGCCTAGGTGGTGGGCTCCCCAAGGAATATATTTTATAAATGTGGCCCAGCCGGTATTTTGTGTTTTTTCAGTCCCATGGTAGTCCATCAGGATCACAGCAATTTTTGCTGTTTTTCCCTATTTCACCCCAGGAGAGGCCCCTTTGGGTCCCCCAATGGGGCTTAGTGGGTCAGAGTATCTGTAACCTGCTCCTTACATTATTTTATTTTGTTTCCAACTCCAGGACAGGGGACTAAGGGCCTGATTACGAGTTTGGCACTCAGACCGCCAGACCGCCATGGTGGAGGTCCTACAAATACCACCATGTTTGTAGTCTTGCAGACAGAAAGGACTGCCATCCAAAAAAGGTACACTGCCAGTGATGTGGAAGCCTGGAAATAGGCGGCCCAGCCTCCATTCCCCACAGCACAGTGACCAACCACTGACCACATTACAAAGCCAAAGTCGCAGTGATAGGCACATATGGTGGTCAGCCAATGGCGACTTGAACCACGGTGGTTCACAGTCAGCAAAGTAACACTTAGAGGCACATTGGATGCATTTGAAAACAACACAGCTGACACACATTGCCACACTGGACACACCTGCGACGGACACTGTAAAACACACCCCTTCACACACCACAATCTTTTGCATTTACACTGCAACACAAACAAGCCAAAGCCCATAATTCAACACAGCAGTACAGCTACTAGGCACCACTTTTTTCTAAAAATCTCCATTCACACCCAGCACACACTTTTGATCAGTCACGCACCTTTGCACTTCCCCTTTTCTGTCATTTTGTTTTCAAATTCCACCATGTCACGTTCTAAAACTACACGTTTTTCTGAGGATGAGTTGAAAATCATGGTGGATGAAATCATCAGAGTAGAGCCACAATTGTTTGGAGCAGCACATTCGTCTATGTGGGAAAATGGAAATGTGGGACAGGATTGTCGATAGAATGAATACTGTAGGCACTACCGTCTACACAAGGGAGGACCTTAGGAAGAGGTAGAACAACCTAAGGGGTATGGTCTGTTTCCTTGCACCAGTTGCAGGCCAAGATGACTGGTTGCGGTCCTCCTTCTCCCCAATTTCAACTCTATCCCTGAGAGGTGTAGGCCTTGGCCATCCTGCATCCTGAGTGCTTGACAGGAATATCTGGGGGAGTGGAGGCTGGTAAGTGACAACAATAAAAATGCCATCAAAATGCTATGTCATGCATGTTCATAGCTCATCTTTTGCCTCACTTACTGCTACTCCACTCACCAGCCCAGTCTTCATGTGTCCAAAGACTCTACTCATGTGGGGGGATAACATTTATATTGAGTATGTAGTAGAGGAAGTTACATGACTACAACTCCTTGGTGTTACTGTCACCCAAACCACCATCCCAATGTTTCCTTCACCAAATATCCTTGTTTGTTAACTCACACATTAAGGCCTTCAGTTGGACCACAGCGGTCTTTTTCAAAGACCACTGAGGTACCGCCGGGCTGAAGACCGCCAGTGCAGGTGGTTTTCCGCCCAGCGTATTATGACTGCTGGCAGCCCTCTGCCCTTTTTCGGACAGAGAGCCGCCAGCAGCCATACTGGCGGTCAGCGGTGAAGTGGAGGCTGCTCCACCTCCACCGCCACGTCATCAGAACACCACCCACTGAATCACAATGCAGGATTCGGTGTGGCAGTGTTCTGGTGACGGGGGAGCTGGTGATGGAGCAGCCCTCATGGATCCCGTTCCCTCCCAGAGGATCACCAGACAAGGTAAGGTGATAGTCCATTAGGGGAGGGATGTGGGTGGGTGTTGTGTGCGTGCATTGTGGTGTGTGTGTGTGTAGAGGGGGTGTGTGAGTGCATGTATGCATGTGGGGGTGTTGTGTGTATGGGAAATGTGTGCGTATATGTCTGTGTGCATGTGTGCGTTTATGTCTGTGTGTATGTGTAGTAGTTGTGTGAGCATACGTGTATAGGGTGGGGGTGTGTGTGTCAATATTTTGGGGGGAAGTGGGTCCTGCCACCTTTGGAGGGTGGTAGGGGGGTCGTGGGTTTGGGGGTAGGACTCTGGGGAGGGGGAGGGGGAGGGGTGTGGGGGTGACCCCTATCAGTGCCAGGGAATGTAATCCCTGGCACTGATAGTGCCTACCGCCATGGATTTCGTGGCGGTACATAACCCCATGCAATCCATGGCAGTATGCAGGGTTGTGATACCGCCGGCGGTCTAGTGACGGAGTCCTGGATGTCTGGACCTGGACAGAAAGTTGAGGCCACTGCAGATGCTCCTGGTCAGGACACCATCAGCCATGCCTTCTGGGTCTACCGGGAGTCCCAAAGTGTGATGGGCCAGGTACTTACAGAAGTCCGGGAAAAGAAGAAGCTGGAGAAGGACTTCAATCGGAAAATGCATGGACAGTGGGAGGCTCACAATAACAACTTAGCCTACTGAACAGGGGTTCTGAGGGACATTACCACCACCGTGAGCAGGGATCAACAACAACACACTACCCCTTCCTTTGGTGCATCTACACCAGACCCTTCATCGGTGCCAGCCACCGGAAGGCAGGCCCTGTCAAGGGAAAAACCTGCCCAAGACACCCCTGCCTCTATAGCAGCAAATCTCCCCCCCTACCATGCAAGCTGGGATGTCCAGCAAGTATTCCAGGAGGTGTTGATGGCAAGACATCCACTACTGCCAGAAAGTGACCTCTTTCAAAATGACCTCTGTTTTGTGCCACATGTTCACTCTTTTGACTGTTTTTCAGTCACCTTCCATTTTCACTGGAAGGAGTACACAGACTTTGGACTTCCAGTGGTGTGGAGTCTACTTCAATGATTTCATCTACCTTCACTTTTCTTCTCCATAATGCCCCAATTTGTTCACTGCACAAATGTTCAATAAATCCACCTATCACAAAGTCATTATCTGCTTGCTTCAGTTCCACATTTTGCTATGTAGAGATGAAGACCATGTGAAGCAAATGAGGAAGACACAGGATACTAATGCATGTGTTACAGGAACCGTGACCTGCTACTGCAAGGAGGTATATTTTACAGGTACAGTATCCTGCTAAGGATTACTACCAACACACACAAATACATTTCTACAAGGGTCTGGTCACACCAAATATTTTATCCCACTGTACAGCACATAGGCTGTTGAAATGTCTGGACTGTCATAGCTAAGAATGGCTGACTCATATTGTGTCATTGTGTCATGGTGCACATGCCAAGCTACAGACCCCCAGCCCACAGAATGGAGGGCCTTGTCAGACATTGTCCTGTAGAATAGGCAAGCAAAATAGTGGATGGTATCACTAGCTTGAGCCTTATCACATACCACACCAAAGAAATCCAACATACCATAAACCAAAATACAGACAGAGGGCAGTACAACAGTTACAGATCACAGTCCCTTCATAATCCAATGACCATGCACCTGGTGGTATGACACAAACATATGTCAGTGTTGTGGCACAGGCACTGTGGCCTGCAATTGTGAAACACATCTACATACACATAGAGCTCATACAAGAATAGTGATTAGCTTATGTGAAGGGTGAATGCCTTGCTTGCAATTGATGACAACATATTTCATGTCCACATGATCACACACATAATGCAATTGGCCCAACACAGAACAATTATCAAGTACAATGTGCAATTCTGACCTTCCACCCAAACACTGTTGAAGCTGCCTTGGCATCGGTCTCATACATGCCAAATCTGTGACCTACATTACCTGGAACAATCCATGTCCACTTTGTGTGTCAGAACTGCATCATATAACTGCCAATGTCACAACTCTGAAATGCTCCCATGAAGATGTCATGTTGAGGGTGTCTGTACAAAGACAAAACAAGAAGTTTAGGCTTGAAAATGTATCTATTACACAAATCATATAGCAAACATCTGGAAAGGAAATTTCATTGCAATGAGTCTGACAAAAACAAAGTAGCTACTTCAAGGTGGGGATATTTCAAAGGCTTACTCATCAAGCACACTTTGACTGAATACTGATGTTGGGGAAACTGGATGTAGGTGTCCAGGTTTTTCATCAATGCTGTGAGGACATCCTTCAACACCAGACTAAGCATAGATTGGGGCATGCCGACTGACAGGACCACTGTATGTTGGAAGGACCCTGTAGCTTGGAAGTGCAATACTGACATGACTTGTACAAAGGGTGGAATGCTGGTTGGATAACTAATAGCTGGCATCAGATCTGGATCCAACTGAAAACATAAGTCCACTATTGTTTGCCGATTCAGATGACAGAGCTGTATGATGTAGTTTTCTTCCATGATATGAAGGTTTGGCAGTGGACGGTAGACAGGAGGTTGTCACATCCTCCCTCTCCCTGGATACCTATGTACGACAAGACATGATTTCTGACATTAGTCATTGTGTCTACAGTAACATACATGATATCATGTGACAAGACATTTCATAAGGGATAGACATGGCAACCAGTACACATCACAGCTGCAAATAACACAAGGGTCACATGTAACCCCCATAGTTTTTGACACATGTGTATACAACATTTATCTGGACCAAACTCAAAGATGTGCAACACAATTTCACATTGAAATGTGACTGAATTCCCCTACCACCTCAATGAATGTCGGCGGGGGAGGACTATGCCCCACCATCAGGGCTGACAGCTCATCTGTAACCTGCAACAAATTACAATGGTGTTTGATTAGTAGGACCTACAGAACAAGACAGGATAAGCATTTCTTTGAGTTCAAAACAACATGTTTGAGGTGTGACACAGTTTGAAAAGCCCAATTCAGCATTTCAGGCCTCCAAAATGGCAGCTGCTTAACCTACTTCACTAGACCTTAGGAACCGCCTGCGACTGCTGGTGAAAGTCATCATGGCAGTAGACCATTCCGACTGCAGTGAACACAGCCATAGAATAACGTTCTTTCCAGTGGCGGTCGCAGGCCAATGGCTGTGTCTGCTGGTGGTGAAGACAGCGTATGTGGCAACGTGACCGTCATGTTCTGCAGATTCACTCACTTGACTCCTGATACTGCAGCAAGACCTCCAATACCTAAGTTGCTGTGTGCCACCTCTGGGAGCAATTATGCCGTCTCCCACAGGTGGTAGGGCCCCTGCCTTCTTTACAGAGGAGCTGAAGAGGCTAGTAGATGAGCTCCTACCGCTGTATGGAAAGCTTTATGGTGCATGAGAGGAGAAGGTAAATACCTCATGTGCACAGTTTTCTCTGTACTTAACCATCCACCATATAATGTGGCCATGTGTGCCAGTTTGACTACTCTTGTGCCTGTTGTTGCTGTTTGTGTGGCATTAATGGGAAGGGCAATGTGCAGGTATTGATAACCAGTGTTCAGTCACATTGTGTTGTTTGAGGTTTTTGGGTTCCTAGATCCCCTTTGTGCTGGATGCAGATAACTAGGTGAGGAGACATTGCTGAAATCCACAGACATATCTTTCCTCATGATTGTTCTCAATGTCAGACAACATGTATGTGCATGACAGCATGAGCTGAGTGTGCAGGTTTTATGAGTAAGTTGAGAGTCATGTAAGCAATGTGTATGGTGCCACAGAGATTTCTTAACACGTCTGCCCTTGCTAAACTGTTGTATGGAAGGCATGTCATGACTCACTCTGCCCTTCAGGCTGCCACACACACCACATGTCAAATTGCTGCTGGCTACATGATGTAATGTCATGCCTGGAAGTGATGAGAATGGAGTGTCATGTAGGTTCTGTATGCTCAGCCTACAGAGACCAGGGCCTGTCATATGCATCTCCCAGTATGAGTCCTAGTCCAGGCTGGGGTAGAGTTACTTTGGCTATGCAACTATGGCACTGAGTCCACTCCCTCTACCCCAGCAGATCCTATCATGTGGCCAATATAAGACTCTGGTGGCAAATCCTTCCCAGAATGCCTCATTCCTTTGATTAGATTAGGAATGAGTACAGAGGTAAATTATTAATCTAAGCCATTTGTGCACTTAGCTTCATTGACAATGTGTGTCTTTGACTCATGACAGGTCCCTTACTCCCACAGGCCTGTTGTCACCTTCACACAGGTCATATTTGCCCTGTAGAGGCTTACTGCATAACTGACAGTGTAGACAGTGTGTTGATTCCAGGGAGGCCTTGATATGTAACTCAGTAGCTTGGTCAAATAGCAGAAACTGTACAACACATGCTTTGGTTTGTTGGATGCCATCTCTGTAGGATGGGCACATACAGGGAGTGCAGAATTATTAGGCAAGTTGTATTTTTGAGGATTAATTTTATTATTGAACAACAACCATGTTCTCAATGAACCCAAAAAACTCATTAATATCAAAGCTGAATATTTTTGGAAGTAGTTTTTAGTTTGTTTTTAGTTTTAGCTGTGTTAGGGGGATATCTGTGTGTGCAGGTGACTATTACTGTGCATAATTATTAGGCAACTTAACAAAAAACAAATATATACCCATTTCAATGATTTATTATTACCAGTGAAACCAATATAACATCTCAACATTCACAAATATACATTTCTGACATTCAAAAACAAAACAAAAACAAATCAGTGACCAATATAGCCACCTTTCTTTGCAAGGACACTCAAAAGCCTGCCATCCATGGATTCTGTCAGTGTTTTGATCTGTTCACCATCAACATTGCGTGCAGCAGCAACCACAGCCTCCCAGACACTGTTCAGGGAGGTGTACTGTTTTCCCTCCTTGTAAATCTCACATTTGATGATGGACCACAGGTTCTCAATGGGGTTCAGATCAGGTGAACAAGGAGGCCATGTCATTAGATTTCCTTCTTTTATACCCTTTCTAGCCAGCCACGCTGTGGAGTACTTGGACGCGTGTGATGGAGCATTGCCCTGCATGAAAATCATGTTTTTCTTGAAGGATGCAGGCTTCTTCCTGTACCACTGCTTGAAGAAGGTGTCTTCCAGGAACTGGCAGTAGGACTGGGAGTTGAGCTTGACTCCATCCTCAACCCGAAAAGGCCCCACAAGCTCATCTTTGATGATACCAGCCCAAACCAGTACTCCACCTCCACCTTGCTGGCGTCTGAGTCGGACTGGAGCTCTCTGCCCTTTACCAATCCAGCCACGGGCCCATCCATCTGGCCCATCAAGACTCACTCTCATTTCATCAGTCCATAAAACCTTAGAAAAATCAGTCTTGAGATATTTCTTGGCCCAGTCTTGACGTTTCAGCTTGTGTGTCTTGTTCAGTGGTGGTCGTCTTTCAGCCTTTCTTACCTTGGCCATGTCTCTGAGTATTGCACACCTTGTGCTTTTGGGCACTCCAGTGATGTTGCAGCTCTGAAATATGGCCAAACTGGTGGCAAGTGGCATCGTGGCAGCTGCACGCTTGACTTTTCTCAGTTCATGGGCAGTTATTTTGCGCCTTGGTTTTTCCACACGCTTCTTGCGACCCTGTTGACTATTTTGAATGAAACGCTTGATTGTTCGATGATCACGCTTCAGAAGCTTTGCAATTTTAAGAGTGCTGCATCCCTCTGCAAGATATCTCACTATTTTTGACTTTTCTGAGCCTGTCAAGTCCTTCTTTTGACCCATTTTGCCAAAGGAAAGGAAGTTGCCTAATAATTATGCACACCTGATATAGGGTGTTGATGTCATTAGACCACACCCCTTCTCATTACAGAGATGCACATCACCTAATATGCTTAATTGGTAGTAGGCTTTCGAGCCTATACAGCTTGGAGTAAGACAACATGCATAAAGAGGATGATGTGGTCAAAATACTCATTTGCCTAATAATTCTGCACTCCCTGTATGTCCAAAGTAGTGTTCTGTAGTACAGGTACATACCACTGAACCCCATCCCCTGAAGTGGCATGGGTCTGCATTTGTTATGGCACATATCAACACATGGACAGGTAAGACACTTTCTGTACCCACCATGCCAGTCCCTTCATTGTTATCCATGTGTAATGTTTGCATTTGTACTGCAGCAGTTACCTGTATGCAGAAAGTCATTCTCACAGAGTGTGAATGTGTTGGTCCATTCATGCCTAAAGAGTTTACCCTTCAGAAGGCATATAGGTGTGATGTATTTCATAGTGGCTCCCATCACAGTCAGGTTGCTAGAACATGGGCTACATGATGTCATTAAGCTTGCTTAGTCATTGTAGGACCTAACCAGGGTAGTGTGTTAGTCTGAAGATGGAGAAATATATGAATGTAGATTTGTCCCTGTACTTATTGGCTTGTATGTGTCACACTTGTGGAGTATTGACAAATAGGAAAGACCTAGCTTGATGTTACTGACGTGAATGTGGCTCAACTATTTGTTATGAAACTTGTGGTCGTGATCTCTTGATTTGTCTTTTGCATCCATGCAGGTCAACACCCATCAAAAGAAGAGATTAGGTAGAGCTATCGCCAAGAAGGTGCAGACCCTGGGGGTCCACAGCCGGTGGAGAGCCCACTGCAGAAAAAGGTGGGCGGACCTGAGACGCTACGCACAGAAGATGGCAGAGGTCCAGCTGGGTTTGTACTCCCAACGTGCCTGTCGGACCATGACCCCTCCTTATGGCCCGCATTCTGGAGGTGGCCTAGACAGAGCTTGATGGGTGTTTGAGGCAGGGCACAAGGGGGTGAGTACAGGGCATATTCCTGCCTCTCACATTGCCAAGGCAATGAGTTAGGTTCTGAATGCTACCCCTTACCAATAGGGATGAGCCATGTGTCACACAGTAGATGAGTGATTGTTTGTGTAGAAATGTCATATGGTGCATACTAATGTGCCTAGGACACAACTAGGTAGAATCCAAAAACCGCTTATGCTGCAGTGATGACATATGGCTGTGGACATTGATCAAACAACTACTGTTTGAACATCTGCCACCCAGAGGCTAGTTGTCTTCATCATATGATGGGTGCTGCTGCCTCACTGCAGTCTGTAATGTGAAGCTGTCTAACATATATGTGACAGAGCTTACATTGTTCTTTGGATGCAGCTATAGTTCAGTACTTTTCATTGCTAAATGGGCAATGCCCATTGACATGATTTATGTGCTATCACTGTTTCCAACATTTCTTGTGCCTTCATGTCAGCATGTGTCCCTTTTTCTTTTGAAAAACATTTGTAAGCTGATGTTTCATGCATGGTCTACCTATGTTGATGGGCTGATGTCTGTATATCCTTACATATACATTCAAAGCAAACTGTTTGTGGAATAGTACATTTACAATAGGGTTACATTTCATGTGCCACATATACAGTAGGAGTGTGTCACCATTGTTTATTGGCTGACATACCCTCACCCGTCATAGGATGTCATTTGGCATATACAACTGCAGTAGCAATGAGGGGCATGACAGGTAGAGCTAGTGTTGAGAGCCCATTGGGAATATCTATACCCTTGATGTGGCATCATATGGAAAAGTGCACATGTGTAATGGGTAAGGTTTGTGCCCTGACTGCTGGCCAAGCATGACGGAGTGACTTGTAGTTATGTTGAAAGCACATATATTTGTGTACAAGCACTCACCTACAGGGAGACTTCTGGGTCTACATGACCATAATGGAGACAATGATGCTGCTTCTAATTGGGCAACATGTTGAGGCTCTTCAACAAGTACTTGCAAATCTCAGGGCCTCTCTTATCCAAGGGCCCATTATACCTTCACCAGGTTATTGTACTGTGGTCATCAACATCGCAGGTTTTGGTATCATCATTTCCTATTTTTCAGACATTGGCCCTCATTACGACCTTGGCGGGCAGCCGTCAATGCGGCCGCACTCCTGCCGCGGCCATCAGGAGATCCCGGCTGAGCCAGCGGGCGGAAACCTGGTTTCCACCCACCGGCCCAGCGCAGATCTCGGCTGCAACACAGGAGCCGGCTCCAAATGGAGCCGGCGGTGTTGCGGCCGTGCGACAGGTGCAGTTGCACCCGTCGCGCTTTTCACTGTCTGCATAGCAGACAGTGAAAAGCTGCACGGGCCGTGGCAGGGGGCCCCTGCACTGCCCATGCCAGTGGCATGGGCAGTGCAGGGGCCCCCAGGGGCCCCATGACTCCCCGTACCGCCAGCCTTTTCCTGGCGGTTCAAACCACCAGGAAAAGGCTGGCGGTCTCGCCGCGGTCGTAATTCCTTGTGAAGCACCGCCAGCCTAGTTGGCGGTGCTTCCTCCGAAACAGCCCTGGCGGTCTTGGACCGCCAGGGTTGTAATGACCCCCATTATGTATGTGACAAATAGATGCGTGCATGACCTTGTGTGGGCTCTGTGGAAATGCATCTGGCATTGGTCTACTACTGTATGCCAACAAGAATTTGAGGATTGCTCCGTGGGGCAAAGGTTTGAGGGTGATGGTGTCTCCTACTTGTAGAATGGGTATTGTGATTGCACAACTTCAGCCATGCAATTGGGCAATAGAAGTCTGAGATCATGAATTTCCAGTAGACAACTATTGACAGTTTATGTGGCCTGCATGAATATGGTATGATACATGTAGGGGCCATTTAGGTAAAGTTTTCTGCTGGGGCCTGCTAAATATCCAGGTAATGCCAACTGTTGTTCAAGTTTGATCATGGACATGTGCTTTCTATTTTAAGCATCAGCACTGGCAACTAATCTAGATGGGGCACACCTGAGTGGGGAAGCATCAGGCCATTGGACCTCGATTGAAGACACCACTGACACAGAGGAACACAGTGGCCTGAAGGGTGAGGGGAGTGCCACGGGGGGACCGGAACATCCTCATCAGAATCTTCCTCCAGTGGATACTACCTAGTGGTGGCAGACCCATCAGGGCATCTCCCTGTACCATTTATTCCACCAGACGGCCATGCCTGCTCACCCAACAGGGTGGACGTCTCCTTTGCTGCAAGCACCACCACCCCACCCTCTGTTACCCCTACTGGAAGTCATTCATGGTGCTATGGCTGGCCTTCAGAGATCTTTTCAGGCTCTGACCTCCACATTGGCGGGAGCCAGTCACCCCCACCTCCTGCCCTCATTCCACCACCCTCTTCCCAATCAAAATCCTGCCTTCCCCTACCTAGTCAAAGCACACAGACAGATCCACAGACAGATCCACATGCATCCACGTCAACACACAAGATCAGCACACGCAAACACCACAATACACACTGGCATGCAAGCAAACAACAGCAACCCACAGACACAACAGTTACCTCTTACCAAGACACCCAACACAACCCCCAGCATTACAGGTACACACAAACAGTCAGTGACACACCCACCACACCCAGCATACCCGAAGACACCACCCCAACAGACACCTAGACATCCACCACATGCACATACCCACAGGCACCACAACAACAGACAGAAAGTCATCCACCACTCAATCCTGCAGAACCTCCACCTCCCAGACCACCAGGACACACAAACGCACTCACTCACCTACTCAACAGACCTACCAAACACAAGCATACCTCCCACAAGAATGCACCCACAACAGCCACACCAACCCAGGAGACAGCCCCCCCCTCAACCTCCAAGCCCTGACCCCCATCTGGTGACTGTCCCTGTGTTCCCAGACATTATTTATGTTTGACCTTGCCCTTTCCCCTGTTCCCTCTACCCTCCAAATTCGAGGGGCCCCCATCCAGCTCCCAGCCCCTCCCTTCAACCTCCACAACCTCCCCTGCCCCCCTTGCAGGCATCGATACTTCTCCCCCCAAAAAGAAGCACACCTCTCCCAAAAAGCAGACCACCCCTCCCAAACACATGACCAAACCCCCATCCCAAATCCGACCCACCCCCAAGGATGATCTCTGAGGTGCCTGCCTGCCCACTTGCTGCCCCTAGGAGTCAAGTGTTGGCACAATGCTGTGCTGTTATGAACAATTACATGGACTTGCCAATGGCCTCAGACTTTTGGCATTTATTGTTAAATTAACCCAAAACAGTTGTTATCTTTTTGGTTAACATTTGTCCTGTAATTCCTTTTCTACCTAACTTTTGTTCCTGAGTAACTTGTGTTGTCTGCCTAATGTTGTGTTTGTTTCACCCTACTTGCTGTCTCATTTGCTGTTGTTTGCAGTATCTGACTTTGTGGACCGCGCTGGTGTCCCTCAAGACCCTGGTAGACATTTACTGTATGGATATGTGGGTGTAAATGCAATGATGGTGTCCTTGCTTTGTGTACTGTTTGTTATGGTAAGTACTTAATCTTGTGTTGTCCAATGTGAGCATGTATGGTGTTAGACTTGTCCCCCTGATATAGATCATGTGCTCATCTGATGTGTGGCAGCCTGAATTTTGTTTGTGCAGACATGGAATGTGGTCAGTTGTGCTACCTTTGTTTGGAATTGACTGTGTATGTGTCCATTTAGCTGGTTCCTGTGGAATTATATCCCATGCAGTTGGAGTTGTATATTCTTTGTTGACTTGCACTTCCACATTGTGCAGATGGGCATTCTATTTGGGTCTAGTATTGTTTGTCCCAGAGATACATATTGGGTCATTTCCTGTGCAAATATTGTTGATGGGCATGTGTAAAGCGATGTGTGTCCCCGTGCAGCCTCCTTCCCTGAGTGCTCCTGATGGCCCCATCCCAATTGTGCTGGTATTGTTTACATAGTGAGGTTTGTCTATTTGTCTATCTATTGTGCATCCCATTGTCCTTACATTATGTTGCAATGTGTGTGATGTGTGTGTCCATTGCAGGGCTGTTTACTGGGAGCATTGTTTGTGTTCCATGCCACATCCATACATATGTGTGTTGAATATGACTACTGTTCATGGGCTGTGATGAATGTGAGTGTGTGAGTTGTATTTGTATCTCTGATGCTAGCTTCTGGTTGGTGTTGTGTGAGACAATGTTGTGTGCCCTTTACCGTTGCTGTGTCTGAGATGGTCAGACTTGTTTTCGTATAGTGTTGTGGTGCAGTGGGAGTGACCTGCCCAAAGGGGTGTACTGTGACAGTCAATGTATCCATCTTTATATATGATTTCGACTGTGTACACAATGAGACGTGTACTTGGTGCTCAAAGCATGACCCCCATATTATGTGGATGACGGAGCAATGATCTGTTGCAATGGTTGATGACAAGGGTAGGTCTGTGGACTTACAGTCAGTTGCATCCACCGCTGTGTGGTTTTTGTGCACCTTCAACGATCATCAGCAGTGGTAGGACATGCATGATGGGCTCCATGGAGGCACCAGACATGTAACGATGCCTGCAGGTGAGTGTTTCCCTTTATAGTCCCCATTTCCGCATGCTGAGACGTGGTGGTTGATCTGCCATGGTAACATTGGGGGTGTACAACCTCATAATGTGTCCGGTGCCAACGATGGCCTGTTTGTGGTGCCCTGTGACCATAGCGGTCTGTGCTGCCTGGAGGCGCTGGTGGAGCTGTGGCAGTCTTTAATCCATAGGCCCGCATGACTTGTAATACAGCGGTCTGACTCCCAAACCGATAATGTTTGGACTGCTGCTGACTCCATGGAGGTCGACAGACTGCCAAGCTCATAATGAAGCCCAAAGTCCGCAGTGCCTGTAATGGCTGCCAACAACATTTTTCACATGTTGCTGGCAGCCAATCATGGCGCTTGCTCTCACAGAAGTCTGACACCTTATGGAAGTGCAATGGCCTAAAAGAAATAAAGCTTTGTGGACCAATTAGAATGCTCTATTTTTAAATTGCCACTCCCGCAAGAGTCTCTCAAGATCCATGTGGTCCCAACCATCCAGCTATACAATTATTTTTCAACTTTAATTTCACACAAACTCCTGAACTGATTTACACCGAATCACTAAAAGCACAATCTGCAGACTGAGATCTAACTTCCTCCCAAATTTGGTGTAATTCCATTCATCCATTTTTGCTGCAGCCCTGTCTATGAAGTCTATGGAAAATGAGGTGGATGAACTTTTTCTTTGAAATGTTTCAGAAAAATTTGTCAAACGGTGCCAGAGTTATTTCAATTGAAAAGCAGACCTAACTATAACTTCCTGAAATGCTGCAATCCAGCAAGACTCTTGCGGGGATCCCCCCCCCCCAAAAAAAAAAAAAAAAAAATGGCAGCCGAGCTGCATTTATTCATTCTAAGCCTGGAGGACCCTACCTAAGGGGGCAAACCGTGTTTATGGTGATGGAGGATTTGTGCCCCCCCCACCCGAGCAATTAGAGGCCCATGGAGCCCAGGGCCAATCTCTTATTTATGAGAGGGGGATTGTGGACCCCCAGTTCCTGGAGAGGTCCCAGGGAGCCCACTCCCAGGGCCAATATTGAATTTTATGGGGGGGCCTGCCCGAGCCTCTAAAGGCCCCAGGGAGCCCACCCCCGGGGACCAAAAATACACATTAATTGTGTAGAGGACTGTGCTGTGTTTTATTCTGATATTTGTATTCTTACCATTATGAGTATAGCAGCACAACATTGTGGTAAAATATATTTTTGAACAATATTTTTATAAACAATTTTTTTTACCACAATATTGTGTTAATTCGCTTCAATTAATATATTTTATTTGGCACAATCTGGTTAGTATTTAATTTACAGTTATGCAGTGTATCTAACATATTACTGAACAGAGGTTTATTGTTAACAGGTTTTATAATTGGCGATCATAAAGATTCTGTTAATCCCCCTTAAATGTGCTTTGCTAAATCCAACGGCATTGTTAATATTTTAAAATAATGATGTCAAGATTGAGATATGATTTATCAAAATAACTGTTGGAGTAACTGAAAAGGATAAGCTTTATGTTGTGTTTGTTTATAATAAATCTAACCCATAAAGCAAAAATTTATCTAGCAAAACGATCGGTTTGGAGCTAAGGAATTGGCAGAAATGAACCGTCAATGAAAAATTATTATCAACTCCGGTTCAAATGGTTCACATATTTCATTATATGTTTATAAATATAATTTAAAACAGTAAATTATACCAAGGTTAGTAGAATGATAGAATTATTTAAAACTGTTATGTTTGTTTGAGCAACTGGAGCACTTCATGCGGCAAGAGGAATAACACGGGGTAGACTTTTAGTCAGCATTTCAATACCCTTGTCAGTGGTATGACTGTTAATCATTTATTTTGAAACCTGTTGTAAAAATATGGTTTTATGAAATTATTTCTTTACAAATATGAGATTGTTGGTTCTACATCCCAAGTATCAATGTATGTCTGGAAAGAAATACCATGCCATGGTTCACCTACTGGTTTGGCATCAACAAATGTTTTTATTTTATCAGCTTTAGGGACAACCTTTATTGTCCTCGTTCTTATGTCAGAAAGATAGATGCAACCAAATATGCCCTGATTTCAGAGCCCTGGCTTAATTTGGCAATTACCTTGTGTGTTTAATGCAATAATAAAGTTACCAACTGATCTTAAAAAAGATACTCCCTTCTATGTGGTCTTTCAAAACCCTATATGAATATTTTTATATTTGTCAATGTTGTCTTTGATTCTCTAATGTCTCTGATCTGGTCTACTTTTAGTAATAAAGAGTAAAATGTATTTTCTAACAATTTAAGTGGATCTACAAACATTTAGCAAACGGTGATCAGGGAACAATTGCCAGCTTATTGGTGGATATAGTCTTCCAGCAGTTTGCAAAAATGATTAGTAATCTCTGCAAGCCAAAGAGAAATTCATAATCTCTCAGCGACATTGAAAATGTTTGTGTGTCTGCACCTCCTTCTGTGATTTTGATCTGGGTGAAATTTTATTGATGATGGAAAAATCTGTGAATTTTACAGTATGTAAAATGTGCACCATTTCCTGAAATTTTGCATTATCTGATTTTGCATAATTTCCATTGGCAGAAGAATGGGTCAAGACGAAAATATATTGCTTAAGGCAATTTTTGTTTCAGCCAGTGCCCTTCCAGTATTTCATGTGACTTTTCTTCATTCATAGTATTCTCTTGCATTATTGTTTGCAACTGAAGATACCAATACACCAAATTTCATTTAACTTTGCATAGCTTTCCTGACATTTCATCGTATTTTGCTAAACAAAATATGTAATTTCACACATCTTCACTTAATTTATAACTACCCAGAAATCCAGAGTCTCAGAAGAAGCTTTGCATACCAGTAGACATGCTGACTATGTTTGTGGATTCGGGTTTCAATAAATAGTTATTTACTTGGGAGTATTGTTAGTGTGATTATGTGTCTTTGTGGACTCCTTCTTGCTTGTAGGGCTTAACAAAGAGGGGGGACAGAGAGAGAGATAGAGAGATGATCAGAAATTTTGAGAAATGGAAAGAGAGCTCCAGAGAAAGGTGCATGAAATAACTATCTCCTAGGATATTTCAATGGCAGTTTAGTTTGTTTAGTGGGTTTACTGTGGTAGGGGGGTTATCTTTAAATTTCCTTAAAAAGTGAAGCAGGCGATGAGAAACCGGTATTCTCCAGTGAAGTGAGTGAGACAGAAGGTTTCACTACATCTTTATTATCTTAATATAGAAAGACAGCGGGTAATGTATAATCTCATACCAGAGATGATATGACGGGGGACAGTAAGATTAGGATGTTCAGGTATGGTTTTGACCATGGAGCAGACAAGAGTGACTCAGAAGCTGGGCTGTCTGCGCAGTTTTGAAGATTGGCCCTGACTCTACAGACTCCCTCAGGGAAACTAGCACTAATATGGTGGAAGCAAACAGGAAAGGAAAATGGAACATGCCAAACCAAGGTTCTTTAGGAATGCTCTGGCAGCTGTCTTGGGTTATTAGCTGCATTGTGCCACACACAATCTAGACCCATAACAAGCAGATGCTGGTGTAGAAAAATGAGATCAAACATTAACTTTAGGACTTCTTTTGAATTTTTGTGCAATGAAGATATTTCACGGGCTTGCACTCTTTGAATCATAATTTCTCTCACACAACTCTGTCTGTTCCATAGCAACTACTTGCTAGTAGGTTGATTTAATTTGTTGTGAAAATATCATGTTGATACATCTTGTTTTGCCACCAGCCTTCCTTTCTCAAAACTATCTTTGCTTCTCATGAAATTAGCATTGAAAGTAAATGGCTTTCTCACATATTACTCTGTCATTCACAACTAGTTAGATTTTCAAACAAATATCTCCTTTTTTCTCAGGAAGCTGGCTTTTCAAACACATTTGTCTCTCAAAATGTGTTTTGTCCCAAAACCTCACACTTTCTAGTTTACAAATGCTAACTATTGCACAGTTTTGATTTCATTTCATCTTTCTCTCTTGAATGCGATTTCACCCTAGTCCCACCATCATAATACTGGTCAAGATGTTGTGTCACCTATTTGGCCTCTTTGATGGTATAACTATTGAAGTCAATTTTATTTAAACACATGCCAGATGGTTCATTTTGTCCTCAAGTAAGCGTGCACAGTTCCCTGTGCGATAATTATTATAATAAAAAGAATATATTTTCTCTTCTATGTATCCCTCTGTTGAATTATATGTGTTCATTTATTCAAGAGCCTTCTTGACATATAAATACACATTTATTAATGGTGTTATTCCTTGCAACGTGATAATTCAGTCTGCTTCAATATACAGTCAGGTTTTTTTCTGTATGGTTTTGAATTGCCTTTGCAGTGATTTTTTAAAGCAATGAATATAGCTTCAAGGAAATTTATATCTCACATTATCACGTATTATTTTTAAGTAACCAGCAAATTTTCACAGAATGTAAGTAAGTAAAAAATCAGGAAACATATAAAATAAAGTAGAACAGATTGGTATGAGATAGAGAGGATCTTCATGCCAAGGATTTAATACTGAGGGTCAATAAGGAGCCGTTACCACATTTCAGGGAGATCCAGTCTTCCCTAGGCTTATCTGCCACCTTTGAGACTCAGACGCAACAGCTGTTTCTTTGGAGAACATTAGTTCTAGTGTTTAGAAAAGGTATCTGGGTGTGAACCAGCTATGAAACACAAAATAACCTTTTTGGTGCTAAGTATAGCTTAGTTAGCCGAGAGAAACGAGGGGTCGTGTACATTGATGTAAAGAAGATTTATGATACTATCATAATGTTGCAATCTTTTCTATTATTCTGCCTCCTAACAAGAGTCATTGCCACTATCTTATTTATTTTTAGAACACTTAGGGGCATATTTATACTCCGTTTGCGCCGAATTAGCGTCGTTTTTTTCGACGCAAATTCGGCGCAAAACTAACGCCATATTTATACTTTGGCGTTAGACGCGTCTAGCGCCAAAGTATGAGGAAAGAGTGTCATTTTTTTGCGTGAACGCCTTCCTTGCGTTAATGAGATGCAAGGTAGGCGTTCCCGTCCCAAAAAATGACTGCGACACAAATGCGTCGTATTTATACTCCCGGGCAAAAATCGCGCCCGGGAGTAGGCGGGGCAAAAAACCCTGCATTTGCGCCTCTTTTTAACGCCTGGGTCAGGGCAGGCGTTAAGGGACCTGTGGGCTCAAAATGAGCCCACAGCTGCCCTCCCATGCCCCCAGGGACCCCCCCTGCCACCCTTGCCCACCCCAGGAGGACACCCAAGGACGGAGGGACCCATCCCAGGGACATTCAGGTATGTTTAGGTAAGTATACATTTTTATTTTTTTTATATATTTTTTTGGCATAGGGGGGCCTGATATGTGCCCCCCTACATGCCTTAATGCCCAATGACCATGCCCAGGGGACAGAAGTCCCCTGGGCATGGCCATTGGGCAAGGGGGCATGACTCCTGTCTTTACTAAGACAGGAGTCATGTAAATGGCGTCTGGGCGTCGTTAAAAATGGCGCAAATCGGGTGGAGGCGATTTTTTAGCGTCAACCTGACTTGCACCATTTTTAAGACGCCCTAACGCCATTTTCCCCAACGCTGCCTGGTGTACGTGGTTTTTTTCCACGCACACCAGGCAGCGCCGGTCTGCTAGCGCCGGCTAACGCCATTCAATAAATACGGCGCCCGCATGGCGCTTCAGAATGGCGTTAGCTGGCGCTAAACTTTTTGACGCTAAACTGCGTTAGCGCAGTTTAGCGCCAAAAAGTATAAATACGGGCCTTAGGGGCATATTTATACTCCGTTTGCGCCGAATTAGCGTCGTTTTTTTGACGCAAATTCGGCGCAAAACTAACGCCATATTTATACTTTGGCGTTAGACGAGTCTAGCGCCAAAGTATGAGGAAAGAGTGTCATTTTTTTGCGTGAATGCCTTCCTTGCGTTAATGAGATGCAAGGTAGGCGTTCCCGTCCCAAAAAATGACTGCGACACAAATGCGTCGTATTTATACTCCCGGGCAAAAATCACGCCCGGGAGTAGGCGGGGCAAAAAACCCAGCATTTGCGCCTCTTTTTAACGCCTGGGTCAGGGCAGGCGTTAAGGGACCTGTGGGCTCAAAATTAGCCCACAGCTGCCCTCCCATGCCCCCAGGGACCCCCCCTGCCACCCTTGCCCACCCCAGGAGGACACCCAAGGATGGAGGGACCCATCCCAGGGACATTCAGGTATGTTTAGGTAAGTATACATTTTTTTTTTTTAAATATTTTTTTTTGGCATAGGGGGGCCTGATATGTGCCCCCCTACATGCCTCAAAGCCCAATGACCATGCCCAGGGGACAGAAGTCCCCTGGGCATGGCCTTTGGGCAAGGGGGCATGACTCCTGTCTTTACTAAGACAGGAGTCATGTAAATGGCGTCTGGGCGTCGTTAAAAATGGCGCAAATCGGGTGGAGGCGATTTTTTAGCGTCAACCTGACTTGCACCATTTTTAAGACGCCCTAACGCCATTTTCCCCAACGCTGCCTGGTGTACGTGGTTTTTTTCCACGCACACCAGGCAGCGCCGGTCTGCTAGCGCCGGCTAACGCCATTCAATAAATACGGCGCCCGCATGGCGCTTCAGAATGGCGTTAGCTGGCGCTAAACTTTTTGACGCTAAACTGTGTTAGCGCAGTTTAGTGTCAAAAAGTATAAATACGGGCCTGAGGGGCATATTTATACTCCGTTTGCGCCGAATTAGCGTTGTTTTTTTGATGCAAATTGGCGCAAAACTAACGCCATATTTATACTTTGGCGTTAGACGCGTCTAGCGCCAAAGTATGAGGAAAGAGTGTCATTTTTTTGCGTGAACGCCTTCCTTGCGTTAATGAGATGCAAGGTAGGCGTTCCCGTCCCAAAAAATGACTGCGACACAAATGCGTCGTATTTATACTCCCGGGCAAAAATCGCGCCCGGGAGTAGGCGGGGCAAAAAACCCTGCATTTGCGCCTCTTTTTAACGCCTGGGTCAGGGCAGGCGTTAAGGGACCTGTGGGCTCAAAATGAGCCCACAGCTGCCCTCCCATGCCCCCAGGGACCCCCCCTGCCACCCTTGCCCACCCCAGGAGGACACCCAAGGACGGAGGGACCCATCCCAGGGACATTCAGGTATGTTTAGGTAAGTATACATTTTTATTTTTTTTATATATTTTTTTGGCATAGGGGGGCCTGATATGTGCCCCCCTACATGCCTTAATGCCCAATGACCATGCCCAGGGGACAGAAGTCCCCTGGGCATGGCCATTGGGCAAGGGGGCATGACTCCTGTCTTTACTAAGACAGGAGTCATGTAAATGGCGTCTGGGCGTCGTTAAAAATGGCGCAAATCGGGTGGAGGCGATTTTTTAGCGTCAACCTGACTTGCACCATTTTTAAGACGCCCTAACGCCATTTTCCCCAACGCTGCCTGGTGTACGTGGTTTTTTTCCACGCACACCAGGCAGCGCCGGTCTGCTAGCGCCGGCTAACGCCATTCAATAAATACGGCGCCCGCATGGCGCTTCAGAATGGCGTTAGCTGGCACTAAACTTTTTGACGCTAAACTGCGTTAGCGCAGTTTAGCGCCAAAAAGTATAAATACGGGCCTTAGGGGCATATTTATACTCCGTTTGCGCCGAATTAGCGTCGTTTTTTTGACGCAAATTCGGCGCAAAACTAACGCCATATTTATACTTTGGCGTTAGACGCGTCTAGCGCCAAAGTATGAGGAAAGAGTGTCATTTTTTTGCGTGAACGCCTTCCTTGCGTTAATGAGATGCAAGGTAGGCGTTCCCGTCCCAAAAAATGACTGCGACACAAATGCGTCGTATTTATACTCCCGGGCAAAAATCACGCCCGGGAGTAGGCGGGGCAAAAAACCCTGCATTTGCGCCTCTTTTTAACGCCTGGGTCAGGGCAGGCGTTAAGGGATCTGTGGGCTCAAAATTAGCCCACAGCTGCCCTCCCATGCCCCCAGGGACCCCCCCTGCCACCCTTGCCCACCCCAGGAGGACACCCAAGGATGGAGGGACCCATCCTAGGGACATTCAGGTATGTTTAGGTAAGTATACATTTTTTTTTTTTTAATATTTTTTTTTGGCATAGGGGGGCCTGATATGTGCCCCCCTACATGCCTCAATGCCCAATGACCATGCCCAGGGGACAGAAGTCCCCTGGGCATGGCCTTTGGGCAAGGGGGCATGACTCCTGTCTTTACTAAGACAGGAGTCATGTAAATGGCGTCTGGGCGTCGTTAAAAATGGCGCAAATCGGGTGGAGGCGATTTTTTAGCGTCAACCTGACTTGCACCATTTTTAAGACGCCCTAACGCCATTTTCCCCAACGCTGCCTGGTGTACGTGGTTTTTTTCCACGCACACCAGGCAGCGCCGGTCTGCTAGCGCCGGCTAACGCCATTCAATAAATACGGCGCCCGCATGGCGCTTCAGAATGGCGTTAGCTGGCGCTAAACTTTTTGACGCTAAACTGTGTTAGCGCAGTTTAGTGTCAAAAAGTATAAATACGGGCCTTAGGGGCATATTTATACTCCGTTTGCGCCGAATTAGCGTTGTTTTTTTGATGCAAATTGGCGCAAAACTAACGCCATATTTATACTTTGGCGTTAGACGCGTCTAGCGCCAAAGTATGAGGAAAGAGCCTCATTTTTTTGCGTGAACGCCTTCCTTGCGTTAATGAGATGCAAGGTAGGCGTTCCCGTCCAAAAAAATGACTGCAACACAAATGCGTCGTATTTATACTCCCGGGCAAAAATCACGCCCGGGAGTAGGCGGGGCAAAAAACCCTGCATTTGCGCCTCTTTTTAACGCCTGGGTCAGGGCAGGCGTTAAGGGACCTGTGGGCTCAAAATGAGCCCACAGCTGCCCTCCCATGCCCCCAGGGACCCCCCCTGCCACCCTTGCCCACCCCAGGAGGACACCCAAGGATGGAGGGACCCATCCGAGGGACATTCAGGTAAGTTCAGGTAAGTATACATTTTTATTTTTTTTATATTTTTTTTTGGCATAGGGGGGCCTGATATGTGCCCCCCTACATGCCTCAATGCCCAATGACCATGCCCAGGGGACAGAAGTCCCCTGGGCATGGCCATTGGGCAAGGGGGCATGACTCCTGTCTTTACTAAGACAGGAGTCATGTAAATGGCGTCTGGGCGTCGTTAAAAATGGCGCAAATCGGGTGGAGGCGATTTTTTAGCGTCAACCTGACTTGCACCATTTTTAAGACGCCCTAACGCCATTTTCCCCAACGCCGGCGCTGCCTGGTGTACGTGGTTTTTTTCCACGCACACCAGGCAGCGCCGGTCTGCTAACGCCATTCAATAAATACGGCGCCCGCATGGCGCTTCAGAATGGCGTTAGCCGGCGCTAAACGTTTTGACGCTAAACTGCGTTAGCGCAGTTTAGCGTCAAAAAGTATAAATACGGGCCTTAGGGGCATATTTATACTCCGTTTGCGCCGAATTAGCGTCGTTTTTTTCGACGCAAATTCGGCGCAAAACTAACGCCATATTTATACTTTGGCGTTAGATGCGTCTAGCGCCAAAGTATGAGGAAAGAGCGTCATTTTTTTGCGTGAACGCCTTCCTTGCGTTAATGAGATGCAAGGTAGGCGTTCCCATCCAAAAAAATTACTGCGACACAAATGCGTCGTATTTATACTCCCGGGCAAAAATCACGCCCGGGAGTAGGCGGGGCAAAAAACCCTGCATTTGCGCCTCTTTTTAACGCCTGGGTCAGGGCAGGCGTTAAGGGACCTGTGGGCTCAAAATGAGCCCACAG
Organism: Pleurodeles waltl; assembly: GCF_031143425.1. Taxonomy (NCBI): domain Eukaryota; kingdom Metazoa; phylum Chordata; class Amphibia; order Caudata; family Salamandridae; genus Pleurodeles; species Pleurodeles waltl. The sequence goes on along the minus strand of NC_090442.1, from coordinate 694,606,104 downwards.
CTGCCCTCCCATGCCCCCAGGGACCCCCCCTGCCACCCTTGCCCACCCCAGGAGGACACCCAAGGATGGAGGGACCCATCCGAGGGACATTCAGGTAAGTTCAGGTAAGTATACATTTTTATTTTTTTTATATTTTTTTTTGGCATAGGGGGGCCTGATATGTGCCCCCCTACATGCCTCAATGCCCAATGACCATGCCCAGGGGACAGAAGTCCCCTGGGCATGGCCATTGGGCAAGGGGGCATGACTCCTGTCTTTACTAAGACAGGAGTCATGTAAATGGCGTCTGGGCGTCGTTAAAAATGGCGCAAATCGGGTGGAGGCGATTTTTTAGCGTCAACCTGACTTGCACCATTTTTAAGACGCCCTAACGCCATTTTCCCCAACGCCGGCGCTGCCTGGTGTACGTGGTTTTTTTCCACGCACACCAGGCAGCGCCGGTCTGCTAGCGCCGGCTAACGCCATTCAATAAATACGGCGCCCGCATGGCGCTTCAGAATGGCGTTAGCCGGCGCTAAACGTTTTGACGCTAAACTGCGTTAGCGCAGTTTAGCGTCAAAAAGTATAAATACGGGCCTTAGGGGCATATTTATACTCCGTTTGCGCTGAATTAGCGTCGTTTTTTTCAACGCAAATTCGGCGCAAAACTAACGCCATATTTATACTTTGGCGTTAGATGCGTCTAGCGCCAAAGTATGAGGAAAGAGCGTCATTTTTTTGCGTGAACGCCTTCCTTGCGTTAATGAGATGCAAGGTAGGCGTTCCCATCCAAAAAAATGACTGCGACACAAATGCGTCGTATTTATACTCCCGGGCAAAAATCACGCCCGGGAGTAGGCGGGGCAAAAAACCCCGCATTTGCGCCTCTTTTTAACGCCTGGGTCAGGGCAGGCGTTAAGGGACCTGTGGGTTCAAAATGAGCCCACAGCTGCCCTCCCATGCCCCCAGGGACCCCCCCTTCCACCCTTGCCCACCCCAGGAGGACACCCAAGGATGGAGGGACCCATCCCAGGGACATTCAGGTAAGTTCAGGTTAGTATAAATTTTGATTTTTTTTATATATTTTTTTGGCATATGGGGGCCTGATATGTGCCCCCTTACATGCCTCAATGCCCAATGACCATGCCCAGGGGACAGAAGTCCCCTGGGCATGGCCATTGGGCAAGGGGGCATGACTCCTGTCTTTACTAAGACAGGAGTCATGTAAATGGCGTCTGGGCGTCGTTAAAAATGGCGCAAATCGGGTGGAGGCGATTTTTTAGCGTCAACCTGACTTGCACCATTTTTAAGACGCCCTAACGCCATTTTCCCCAACGCCGGCGCTGCCTGGTGTACGTGTTTTTTTTCCACGCACACCAGGCAGCGCCGGTCTGCTAGCGCCGGCTAACGCCATTCAATAAATACGGCGCCCGCATGGCGCTTCAGAATGGCGTTAGCCGGCGCTAAACTTTTTGACGCTAAACTGCGTTAGCGCAGTTTAGCGTCAAAAAGTATAAATACGGGCCTTAACCTTTTAAGTGCAGACGCCAGCCAATGGCAGGCAGCTGCATTACCTCCCCAGTATGGATGTTGTGGGGAGACAAATAAAGGCCCATCCAGTGCACAGCACTGGAGGGAGTCCTTTATAATTATTTTTAACTCAGGCTGCTTTGGTCGAGCTTCCCAAGCAGCTAGAGCTTTTATTTCAGTGTAATGGCTATCAGCACACAGGGCGCACTGACGTCATTACACTAAAATGAATGGAAAATGAGCCATTGGGCTTGTTTACTTTCACTGCATCAGTGTTTGGGGGCTTATCTCAGCTCCCTGAGCACTGAGTGGGAGGGGTATAGTTAGAAGGGGGAGAATCTCCCCTTTCCAATGATATCCCTCAGAGCAGATCCCTGGTTGGGGTTAGCCATTGCATAGCAATGCCCATGCAGAGATCAACCTGCTAGACATCAGGGATTTTGGGGAGTGGCCCCTTGGGCAAGGACCTGTGTTCCCCCTTCCCCCATACCTATCAGTCTTTATGCTCCCCTGGGAGCAGATGGGGGTAGCTACTCCGATCTGCCCCAGCCGGCAGAAAGCCCACTAGACACCAAGGTAATATTTTTAGTAATTAGTGGTGACTGGCCATAATAGGTATGGACATTCCCCTACCCCTAAAACTATTGTGACAGTCTCTCTTCATCCTGAGGGGCAGATGGGTTGATTATCCCCCACCTGCCCCCTAGGGGACAGAAAGTCGCTAGACACCAGGGATTTTTTTTTTTAATATTGGGGAGGAGGCTGCTTCCATGGGCCTATCCATGCCCCTACCCCAACAAGAGAGACGGTCTTTGCGCCTCCCCTGGGGGGTGTATGGGTGTAATTACCCCCAATATTTTCTCCTAGGGGCAGAAAGCCAACTAGAAGCCAGGGACTTTTTTTTTAAATATAGAGGTGAGGGCTGCTCAGCATGGGCACAACTCTGACCCCACCCCAAGTAAATGGAGATGACAGTCTTTCTGGCTCCCAGAGGCAAATTGGGGTAATTATCTGATCTGCCTCCCCTTATGGGGGCAGAAATCCCTCTAGACACCAGTGATTTTTTAAAAAACAATATAGGGGTGGGTCTATCAAACATGGGCATGCTTCCATGCCAACCAGGTGGAGCGCTAGATTTTCCGCCCCCCTGGGGGGCAAATTGGCTTAATTATACCTGATCGGTTTCCCGAAGAGGGGGGGGGGATCAGAAAGCACTCTAGAATCCAGTTAATGTTTCTTTTTTAAATATCAGTGTGGGTGCTTCCCAGCATGGGCAATGCTATGCCCCCATCCCAAGTAAATGGAGCAACGGTCTTTCTGTCCCCACGGGGCAGATGGGGAAATTGCCCACAGGGAACAGAGAGCCCACTATATTCCAGGGAACATTGTTTTTTTTTTTTATGTAGGGGTAGGGCCTGCCCATCATGGCCATAGCTATTCCCCCACCTCAACTAAAGGGGGGAACAGTTTTTCTTCACCTTAAGGGGCAGGTTGGGATAATTATCCCAGCAGCAATATATACATTTAATAAAATAATGGGGTGGGTTTTTTCATCCTTACATCAGGCCCTACCCTCATCCTCACCCCTAAAACCTCAATAGTTTTTCTGCTCTCCTGCAGACTAAAGCTTCCCTTTACAATTGCTAACAAGAGGAAATTTGATTCTTTTGGATGCTGTTTTTACATGTGGGCCAGGAGAGTGTAACTAGCTCGCAATATCATCCCACTTGCAAAGGTGAATGGCTGCATATTTTTAGGTTGGGTAGGCTACCACCTGGAAAAACCTACCAGACCCAGACAGTTCTGAATACTAGAAATCTAGGGGAGTCAATCAATCAATCAAGGATTTATAGAGCGCACTAATCACCCGTTAGGGTCTCAAGGCGCTAGGGGGGGAGCTACTGGTTGTAGAGCCATGTCTTGAGGCGTTTCCTGAATGTCAAGAGGTCTTGGGTCTGGTGAAGGTGGAGCGGTAGGGAGTTCCAGGTCTTGGCGGCTAGGTGAGAAAAGGATCTTCTTCTGGCGGTGGTGCGGCAGATGTGGGGGATGGAGGCGAGGGCGAGGCTGGCGGAGCTAAGATTGCGGGTGGGGATGTGGAAGGTGAGTCTGTCGTTGAGGTAGGCTGGGCCTGTGTTGTGGAGGGCCTTGTATGCGTGGATGAGGAGTTTGAAGGTGATTGTCTTTGATACTGGTAGCCAGTGAAGGTCTCTGAGATGGGGGAAATGTGGTCGCGGCATGGGATGTCCAGAATGAGGCGGGCGGATGCGTTCTGGATTCTTTGCAGGTTTGTTAGGAGTTTGGTTGTTATTCCTGCATATAGGACATTTCCGTAGTCCGATCGGCTGCTTACCAGGATGTGGGTGACAGATTTCCTGGTTTCGACGGGAATCCACTTGAAGATTTTGCGGAGAGTGTTGTAGCAGGAAGAGGAGATGGCATTGACCTGCTGAGTCATGCTGAGTGTGGAGTCCAAGATGAAGCCTAGGTTGCGTGCGTGGGTGGTGGGTGAGGGCGCGGTTCCTAGGGAGGTGGGCCACCAGGAGTCATTCCAAGTTGAGGGGTTGGTGCCAAAGATGAGGATTTCTGTCTTGTCTGTGTTTAACTTTAGGTGGCTTGATTCCATCCAGCTGGCGATGGCGTGAAGTCCGTTGTGGAGGTTGTTCTTTGCAGTTGTAGGGTCTTTCGTGAGGGAGAGGATGAGCTGAGTGTCGTCTGCGTGGGAAACTATGTTGATGTGGTGGGTTTGTGCGATGTTGGCGAGGAGGGCCATGTAAACGTTGAAGAGCGTGGGGCTGAATGAAGATCCTTGGGGAACACCACAGATGACTCTGGAGGCTGCCGATAGGAACGGTGGGAGGCGGACTCTCTGGGTTCTGCCTGAGAGAAATGACGATATCCAGTTGAGTGCCTTGTCACGGATTCCAGCGTTGTGGAGGCATGTGCGGAGAGTGTGATGACATACCGTGTCGAAAGCTGCTGAGAAGTCCAGGAGGATGAGTGTTGCTGTTTCTCCTTCATCGAGCATGGTCCTAATGTCGTCTGTGGCAGCAATGAGTGCAGTCTCGGTGCTGTGGTTTCTGCGGAATCCGGATAGGAAGGTGTCGAGTACCTTGCTGTCTTCCAGGAACCGGGAGAGTTTGGTGTTTACAATTTTTTCGATGACCTTGGCTGGGAAGGAGAGGAGGGAGATCAGTCGGTAGTTCTTGGGGTCGTCTGGGTCTGCCTTTGGTTTCTTCAGCAGGGCGTTGATTTCTCAGTGCTTCCATCTTTCTGGCAAGGTGGCTGACTCGAAGGAGCTGTGGATGGTTTTGCAGAGGTGGGGGGCGATGATAATGTTTGCCTTATTGAAGATATGGTGTGGGCAGGGGTCCGATGGTGATCCGGAGTGGATGGAGGCCATGGTGGTGGCGGTGTCCTCTATGTTGACGGGGGTCCAGGTGTGGAGGAGGTGGGTGTTGCTTGGAGCGTTGGGTTCTTGGGTGTTTGTAGTCAGCTGGTGGGTCTGGGGTTTGAAGCTATTGTGGATTTCTTCTATCTTTCGATGGAAGCGGGTCACCAGTGAGTTGCAGAGCTCCTGTCATGGCGGGGGTTCATTGGAGCAGGTCCTGGGGGTGGAGATCTCATTGACGATGCCGAAGAGCTCTTTACTGTTGTGAGCGTTGGCGTTGATGCGGTTTTTGAAGTGGGTCCTTTTGGTGGTGCGGATCAGTTGGTGATGTTTGTGTAGGGCATCCTTGAAAGCAATGTGGTTGAAGTTAGTAGGGTCATGGTGCCAGGTTTTTTCCCATCTGCGACATAGCCATTTGGATTCCTGAAGTTCTGGGGTGAACCAGGTGGCCTTGATTCTGTGGGAGGTGTTTTTTTTTTTTGGAGTGGTGCGAGGGTGTTGGCACAATGTTCTATCCAGCGATGCAGGTTGGTGGTGGCTGTGTTGGGTTCCAGGGCCCCAGGGGGTAGGGCCCAGGCGACAGTGGAGATCAGTTGATCCGTTGATATTTTGCTCCAGTTGCCTCAGTGGTTGTGTGCGGTGATGGTGAGTGCCTGGTTTTTGGTAGGAGAAGTGGATGCAGCGGTGGTCTGTCCAGCTGAGTTTGGTGGTGTGGTTGCTTCCTGAGAAGATGGGGTTGAGTGTGTGGCCTGCGGAGTGGGTGGGTGTAGTGACGAGTTGCTTGAGGCCGAAGTTGGTGAGGTTGTCGATTAGGTTGGTGGTGTTGATATCGTTGTTATTTTTAGATGGAAGTTTAGGTCACCTAGGAGGATGTAGTCTGTTGAGGCAAGGGTTTGGGAGCTGATGGCGTTGGCGATGTCATCACAGAACTGCGGACTGGGTCCAGGGGGTCTGTAGACCAGTATTCCTCTGAGTGTGTTGTTGGCGTTGATGTGGATTTTGAAGTGGAGGTGCTCGGCGGAGTTGATGGTGTTGTGGTGGTTGGTGGAGACTCTTATGGTGTTTTTGTGGACTGTGGCGATTCCTCCTCCTGGTCTGTTGATTCGGTCTCTTCTGGTTATCTTGTAGTTTTCTGGAATGGCTATAGCTACGTCTGGTTCTGAGGCTGAATTCATCCAGGTTTCAGTGAGGAATGCGACGTCGGGCGAGTATGTGGTCAGGAGGTCCCAGAGTTCAATTGCATGTTTGTGGACGGATCGGGTGTTAAGTAGGTTGCATCTTAGGCGGTTTTGATTTGGAGTTTGATTTGGAGTTTGGAGGTTGGGTTGCAGGTAAAATTGCAGGCTTTGCAGGAGAAGGGTCCTTTGGTGAGCGTCAGTGTGGATTGGAAGCAGATGGAGGAGCGTCCTGGATTAAGGGCGTGGAGTTCATTAACAGCGTAAAGGTGTTCGGTGGCGCGGGAGGCGTGTTGGCTAGGGGGTCTGGCGCTGGGCACGGTCTTGGCACGGATGGGCGCAGGCGGGCTTGCCTTTGGCGCGTCTTTGGTGCTCCAGAGGCGCCTCCACGCTGCCGCCGGCATAAGAGGGGAGGGAATGGCAACTGGGAGGAGGGAGGAAAACCTCCAATGGGAGTGCGGGAGGGCAGGGGCAGCAGGAGTCAGGAGCGGGAAGAGCTCTGAGGAGGAGGGAGGGGGCGGGGCCTTCGGGAGAGGAGAGGCCAAGAAGCCCAAACAAGACCAAACAAGCCCAGACAAGCCCAGACAAGCCCAAACAAGCCCAAAACAATGGCAGCGCTTCCCGGAGCAGTGGTGAGGAGGAAGCGACCTGCCTGCAAGGCAAGGGTAGTATGCTTCCCATGCATCCCATACCATTTTCTTTCCCACAACAACCTGCAAGCCTCGAATGTTGACTAAAAGCACACAATTTCTTCACATTGCTGTGAGGAAAGCTTCTGGAATCGGAGGGGGAGCCACAAATATCCTACCAAACAGTATTCCCCCAAGTCTCCTGATAACAATTGTACCTCACTTGCGTTGATGGGCCAAGAGACCTTGACACAAAAGGCCTTAAAGTGTTATTTGGGGAGATCTGCATTGGGTGTAGCTGTGGAATTTGGGGCCTTGCTCAGCCGCCACCCTTGGAAGCCTACCAACCACACACATTTATGAAAACTAGATAAACAGGGGATTCCAGGGTAGTGTGCTTGCGTGAATCCTATGAGGTGGTATTGCCCACAATGCCCTGAAAACCTCAAACTTTTCCTGAAATCATGCATTTTACCTACATTTCTGCAATGGAAAATTCTGGAATCCTCAGAAATCAACAAAATTCCCACCACCAAGTACTACCCCTCATGTGCTGATAAAATCTATGCCAACTTGTGTGGTCAGGCCTGTTGCCTGTGGCAGGCTCGAACCAGACACACAAGTGGGGCAGCATTTTTAACAGCACAAGTAGGGTAATACTGGGTGGTAGAATTTTGTGGATTTCAGGCAACGTTTGAGGTTTGCATGTCAATATGGGTAAACCTCATGGGGTCCACACAAGGCACACCACCCTGGACTCCCCTAGTTGTCTAGTTTTAAAACATTTGCAGGTTTGTAGGATTCCCTAGGTGTCACCTAATATAGGGCCCCAAATCCACAGCTACCTATTTAGCAAAAAATGGGTCCCTTTTCGTGGAAAAATGTGATGCTTCCATCTTTAATTTTGGGCTATTTTCTGTTGCGGGCACTAGGGTTACCCACACGAGTGAGGTACCATTTTTAACAGAGCACTTAGGGGAATGGTTAGTGGAAGGAAGTTTGTGTCTCCTTGCAGATTCCGGAACTTAACATCACAGAAATATAAGGAAATATGTTTTTAGTCATCATGGAAGGTTTGCAAGGGATTCTGGATAAAGCAACCTGGTGAAAGCCACACAAGTCACCTCACTCTGAATTTCCCTAGGTTTCTAGTTTTAAAACATGTGCAGGTTTTCTAGGTTTCCATACAGACAAATGGTCAGTTTTCTGTGAAAAATGTGGTGTATCCATTTTGCACTATGTGCTGATTTCAGCTGCGGGCACTAGACCTACCCACACAAGTGTGTTACCATTTTTATGAAAAGAATTTGGAGATTGTGGGTTGAAAATGTGTTTGGCTGCCTGAATATTCCAGAACTTTCCATCATAGAAATGTGGGGAAAATTAGCTTTTAGTCACAGTTTGAGGTTTGCAAAGGATTCTGGGTAAAACAGTCTGGTGGGAGTCATGCAAGTTTTACCATCCTGGATTTCCCTAGGTGTCTAGTTTTAGACAATGAACAGGTTTGCTAGGTTTCCCTAGGCGCTGGCTGATCTATGGCCCAAAACTCATAGTTGCCCACTTTGCAAAAAAACGGGTCAGTCTTGAGAGGAAAAAAGCGATGTATCCATGTTGAGTCTTGGGCCATTGCCTGTTGCGGGCACTAAGTCTACCCATCCTAGTGAGGTACCAGTTTTATCTGAACACTTAAGGGATTGCTATGTGGAAATAAGTTTGTGACTCCCTGCAGATTACAGCACTTTTTGTCACAGAAATGTGAGGGAAGTGTGTTTTTGATCAAAGTTTTAGTGTAGCAAGGGATTCTGGATAAAACAATCCAGTGAAAGTCCCCCCACCCTGGATTCCCCGATGTATCTAGTTTGTAAAAATATGCAGGTTTGCTAGGTTTCCCTATGTGTTCCCTGAGTTAGGGCCCAAAATCCACAGCTACCCACTGAGACAAAATGGGTAACTTTGGAGTGGACAATGTGATGTACCCATGTTGCGGTCACAGGCATTTAGCCTACCCACACAAATAAGGTACAATTTTTATCAGAAGATACTCAATGAAGAAACATTGTACAGTGGAGCACAGTTGTTGGCTCTTGGTACCTGGGTCCCTGGGGAACCTACAAATGCTATTTATCCCTGCAACGCTAAGGGTCTGGAGGACTTAATAGTATATTGCTTTTGTATATCGTCCACGGGGACAAAATGTTACAGTTGCAAACTTTGACACAAATGGCTGTTTTTTTCCTATCTATTTTCAGTATTTCTTTATTTCAACAGATGGGCCCTAATTCTGACTTTTGGTGGTCTTTTTAAAAGACCGCCGAAGCAGGTGCAGCCAGCAGACCACCAGTGCTGGTTAGGAGTCATTGGAGGACTTTCGCCTATTTATGGGTGGAAGTCCGACTCTGAAGAGGCAGTTGCATCACCAGCACTGCCACGGCAGCAATACTACGCTCCCGTATTACGAGCCTTATTACTGCATGGCAGAGTCTTTCTGGTGTGGTGGTGCTGGTGATGCAAGACCGCCAGGACCCATCCCCTCCCTGGTGACCTCCTTGACAGAGAAGGTAAGTGATCATCTGAAAGGGAGGTGGTGGATGGGTGATGTGGGGTGTTGGGTGCATGTGAGGGGTGAGTGCGTGTCTGTGTGAAAATGGGTGTGTGTGTCTTCATGTATGCAAGTGAATGAGGGGGGTGTCTACATGTAAGCAAGTGAATGGGGTTGTGTGTGCAACTGAGTGTCTGTATGAATGTTTGCGTATGCAGAGGGGTGTATATGTAAATGCATGCATGTGTGAAGGGTTGGGGGTGTTTGTAAGTGTGTGGATGGGTGGGGGTGCGTGTGCCAGCAACAGGAATGGGGATTCCTGTCACCAGCTGCGTTTCCGCCAGGGTTTTTGTGGTGCGGTGACCACCATGGAAAGCCTGGCAGTCTGCAGCCTTGTAGTTCAGCCGGGTTGGAGGTGCTCACCGCCGGCCGTGGCGACTGCACAATGGCCAGGTGGTGTTGTGGAGGTTTGACATCTGCCAAACCCCACAAATTGTGATGTGGCGGTCTGTACTGCTGTGTCCGTGGCGGTCAGCTGGCAGTCTCATGACTGCCAGCCTCGTAATGAGGCCCTTAGTTTCTTTAGGAAACTCTTGCAGGATCTATCTTCATGACCCCTTGCTAAATTTTCAATTCTGTCTACTTGTCAGAAATCTATAGCTTTTCGTGGGTTTCATGCTACTTTCGACCAAAAAACTGGAAGTAAGTTGAGAGACCAAAAAATAAAAAAATGGCTTCCTTTTTGGTAAAATGCCACAATGTGGTAAAACAATATATTTTTTATTTAGCTCTGCATGTCCCTGAAAGCTGGGAAGGTGGTTCACTGATGCCATTTTTAAATAAAAAAAATCAGATACTTTTATCCATAGCACTTTATTCCTATTTTTCCCAAAAAACTCATAATTTAGCAATATTTTGCCTATTGTATCTGAGCCTTCCAGGGGAATCCACGAACTCTGGGGACTTTTAGGGCCATATTTGTACTTTTTGATGCAAAACTGCTCCGGCGCAATTTTGCGTCAAAAATATTACCGCCGGCTAACGCCATTTTGGTGCGCCGTGCGGGCGTCAAATTTATACTTTGACGCACGGCGGCGCAAACCACAGGTGGGAGTCATTATTTTTGACGCACACCGCAGCGTCAAGTCGTAAAGCAAAACGACGTTAACGTGGCAGAAATGACTGTGGGTCGATTTACGACCCCACAAACCGGATATGCGCAGTTTCTTGACGCAATAGCGTAAAAAAAAAACACGAACACTGCCATTTCAACAGAGGAGAGCCAAAATGGATCCCAGATGCCACTACAGACCCCAGGAAGATGACAACAGACCAGGAACCAGCCAGGAGGACCCACACAAGAACCAGGACACTTATAAGAAGAAAAGAAAGTGTCGCTTCAGTGCAGAGGAGCAGGAAATTCTGGTGAATGAGGTGACGGAACACCAGCACCAACTGTTTGTCACCTCAAAGTTGCCAATCAGTAGGAGAGATGCTATATGGCAACACATTGTTGACAAGATTAACAGTGTGGCTGAAGTACGCAGAACAGTCATCGAGTGCAAGAAACTCTGGCATGACTGCAAGCGCAGGACCAAGGATAAGATGTCCAGGAACAGGAAGGCAGCACTGCAGACTGGAGGTGGGAGTCCAGCACACCAGGAGGCCCTGGACCACATGGAGGAGATGGTCACAGCCGTCATCCCTGAGGAGATCGTCACAGGGATTCAAGGACAGGACAGCGCAGACTACCAGGAGACAACGCACATGCAGGGTAAGTCGCATGGGGAATTAAAATGCACTAATGTCATCTACAACCGGGGGGATACCGACTACAAAATGCATGGAAGTCATCATATACATGGAGTGGCATGGGTAAAGGGGGATGGCATGGGGGCATGGCCTGCACAGACAGAAGCTGGGGCACACCATTACACTACACCAACAACAGTCCCATTTGGGCATGCTGCCATGCCAACGATGGAGCAAAGGGAAAGCCACGCCAGGAGGGAAGGGCACAACGTCAAACTGACATCCCGGCACACGTCAGCCACCATACCCCCTATATTAACTAGGGCCCTATTAACAACCTCTAGCCATACAGACAACTGGAATGTAACTGTGACAACATTTGCCACTACCACTTCCGCTCTGTGTGCCCCTCAAGTAGCCAATGCCAGTAACCTCCCAATGGATCATACACACCTAAATTAGGGGGTTGAGGATGACAACTTCAACAATCCCCTGAAACAAGACAAAGGCCCCAGTACTGTCATATGTCAATGCCAATAGTTGTTGCAAACATCAGCCAATGTAAACAAGAATAGGAGCTACACAGCACTAAGGACATACCCATGTTGCATATGTCAGGGTCCATACTGTGCCTGTGTCACAATGTAACATCCCAAATGTCATACTGCTCAGACAACAGCATTGAGGGGGGGGGGGGGCACATGTAACTGGACACTGAAATACACCTGCACAGTCAGAGGAGGAAATAGGACACAGATTCGACAATCAGGTCAATCCAATGTACCACACATTCCCCAACATCAGCAATACACATTACCAATGCCAACATCCATATTGTGTCATAACAGTGCTATGCATAGGATATGCCACATGTCAAATACATTTAAGTGGATGTGAAAGATCAGAGATTGGGGCAGGTACAGATTGTTAAGTGTGCTGCCAGTGCCATCAGAGCACCCACAGCCAGTGAAAGGTCTCACCATGAGAATGGATGTAGATGGAGGCTTGAGTAGGACAAGAAGATGGCAATTCTCTATTTGGCCAAAACCAACACCTAGAAGAGATGATGCCGACAAGTCTAATAACTCAATTACATACATGTGACATGCAGGTGGGCCATAGGCCTGGGAGAATGCCCATCTGAAGGACTGGAGCAATGAACACGAAACAAGATCACAATGTGAATTAATCACAAGGCAGGCTTGACACATCACTCATGCCACAACACAGACACACTAATTGTACCATGTTTCATTTCAGAGGAAGATGGATCTCCTGCAGATATGCCTGTCCCAGATTACCCTGATGACATGGATGACGAGCCGCTAAACATTCCCCAGGAGACCATCCAAAAGGTCCTTCAAACCCTCCTGACCCCACCTTCAGTCACAAGGAGGAGCGCAGAACAAGCAGCCATCGCAGAGGATCCACCCACCACCCCAATTGTAAGATCTGCCAGCTCCAATACAGCTGAGGACTCAGACGACACTGGCACCAACTTTGAGAGAACTGTAGTTGGAGTACAGCGGGAGCTGGCCAAGGAGGTACGGGTGGGAATGCAAAGTATGGCAGCCAGCCTTGAGGGGGTGCGTTTGTGCATGATGTCATCTGCAGATCAGGCAGCAGCTATGCAAGCCCTAACATCTATCTTTCAGGAACAGCAAAAAATCCAGAAGGAAATCAGCACAGCTGTAATACAGTTGACCCAACACCTACAACAGCAATCCTGTCAACGTGTGCACGAATGCAACATTGAACCCCTCAGGGCTGACCTAGCTGCCTACCATCGTGATGTGGCTACTATTCTCAAAAACCAGCAGATCCCCCTTGCTGCAGTACTGCCCTTAAGACCTTCACAGGTAGCAGCGACCGGGATGTCTGACTCCACATCTTCTAACACTGAGGTGTGTGTTGCCCCTTCACAACCACCACCACCAAGAACAGAGAAGGCAACACACACATCAGAAGAAGAAGACATGGAACAGATCACATTCAAAAGGAAAAGTACCCGGAAGCACTAGTCCCTGCCACATGGTCAACTATTACCAAGGTCCTGCACTTTATAACATGCCAGTGTTGCAACAACTCTACTTAATGACTGTTCTGCTTACCACTGTATATCTTGTCAGCCTGCCCAGTGATTGTCTCTCTCCTACTCATTGGCAAATCCTGTCCCTCTGCACTGTCTGAAACATCAACCCCAGCATGTCAAAAGCATTTCCGTAACCCCTTGTGTACGATCACAATGTAGGATGTCACTATAATGGACTCACAATCATGGTCAATGTACAGATAGCACTACAGCACTTTTCAATATATAGCACTTACACAACAAATCTGTCTCTGTGTAATGTGACATATCAACTGTGCAGTAGATAACTGAAATGTGCCCACTGTCAAATTACGTAGCTGTCAATACAACTGTCTTGATATAATGTAGTCAGACAAATCTGCACAGTGCCCATGATTGCATCATACTCTGCCCATCCTGAGGGACATATCTGATGAAGTGAGAAACCATACACCATCATGCTGTGTTGGACAGAATAATGCTTCCTCAAGGGATATCTAAGTCATCAAATAGTGGCCGGAAAATGTTGACACCAAGCAAAACTAACACATATAACAGTGCACACTAATCTAAGCAAACAGTACAAAAACTGCATAAATGAAGGTGTCTGAGTTGACATACAAATATGTAATCATGCTGAACTGTGTCACAAATGACGTATGAGAGTCATGAAGACAAGAATACAAGAGTGCCTAAGAGAACTCATCTTATAAGGGTGTCCTTGATCATCACACTGCAGTCAGACCTAAAACTGTTCCCCCAATACCAAGTCTGGAAGCACTGTTTGTGACGTAGAAAACACACTTATCAACAGAAACACATTTTCATCCATATTAACTGTGATTGGTGGTTGCAACGAAGTGTGGACACTTTGCAAGGTAGCTCTGGGCTAGCTGCCAATCGTACTGCTCAGTTGGGATTTGTTTGTAGCATAGGACACAAATGTAATGGTACAAAATTCATGTACACTGATTCCAAACCCAGGATCAAGTACCATTTAATACATACTGTTAGGGGTTAACCAAATATTTATTAAATGCTAATCACAGAAGAGGAAACTGAGGGAAAATCTTACCTACCCTAATCTACCCTGACTACTCATTACCCACAACTGTCCCTAACTAACCTAAGCTACACTTACTTATCACATGCAACAAAACGTTACAGGACAACACAAATTAGCCCGCATCCAAAAAATAGTACATGGCCTGTACAAACATCTGGATGTGGCCTAATGTTCACTCCTGTGTGTAAAAAAAAATGACGCGAATACCGTATTGGTGGGCAGAAATTGACGCATAACGCTAGGAACGTCAAAATTTCAGTGCATGAACTGGTTTTGGGCATTCTTTCTGTTTTTATGTTATGTTACATTTGGGACACATCAGAGATAGGCTGATTGCACCCACTATGGTGTTGATGGTGTATGTTCACATGTGTGATATCATATTGCAGCGGACCATGATCCACTACTCCCTTCACAGTATTTTTACGGTTGGCTTACGCAATAGATGGTCATAAGTGTGGCCTACATATATGTGTTGCACAAATTGGGCATGTTTGGCATAAGGAGAGGATAGCAATGTGACGCACATATGTACAATACCTAAATGCCTTTGGCTCAAAGTGTGTGCTTTGGCTAGTAATGTATTTGTTGACCAAGGGTGTGTGTGTCACATGAAGCATTACTACACATGTGCTTGTATGAATGTGACGTCCATGTGTCCAATCCTTAGATGCAAGTCATTGTGGAACTGAAAGAGGGCATGTGTTAGTCATACATGTAGCAACATCCGTAATGTGGACTTCAAAGATTTAGGGTAACGTAGACACCACCTTGGACACTGTCACACTTTGTCATTCATGCATAAATGACACCCAGACAAAGGATGGGCCATGAATTTTGCTTTTCACAGAGGATTTAACTCAAATGGTACAGTTAAAAGGCAGATAATGCTATACAATGTATTTGGGTATGCATTGAAGAAGCCCATGCCCAATACCCCCTGATGAATGAGAGGTTTGCTAACGCAAGTGTGGTACATATGTAGACACAGGGATACTTTAGTGTGACGCACAGACAGATGCCATTCAGGCTGACAAAATGCAGGGTGATTCAGGATCCAGCAATTTGACAAGTTAAATCATCAGCGGTCTGACTCAGACTGTTTGGAGGACGAACTAGACAGTTGACATGTCAAACTGTGTATGTCCTTTGTTTTTGAAGGTGACAAATGA
Source organism: Pleurodeles waltl (assembly GCF_031143425.1). Lineage (NCBI taxonomy): Eukaryota > Metazoa > Chordata > Amphibia > Caudata > Salamandridae > Pleurodeles > Pleurodeles waltl. The sequence continues at coordinate 694,590,803 of NC_090442.1, read as the reverse complement.
ACCCAAGGGCTGTGTTACACGGCTTATTTAGTATCAATGCTTAACGGTGTATTTGACATTATGGCAACTCCTATGCTGTTCCAGGCATCAGCAGGGGCAGTGCTTGTTGAAATGGGTGGTGTGCTTGGAGGTGATCACAGGTGTGGGCTGCATCTGTTTCTCACAAGTCCTGTAGGTGAGATTTGCATTCTAAGGGCCAACATACTTTTTCACACGGGAAGCAATCTACAGCTGCTAACAGGGCTTAGAAACTAGTAGACCGTGTATAAATTGACCTGACGTCCATGCAGTCAGATGTTCTATGACAATGGCATAACATAGGAAAGGGTGTAGCACACTGGATTGCTATTGTTAGTCTGTGTGTGTAGAGGAGGGAATATCAGGGTACACATCTTACTATTCCAGGGACCTCTTCAGACAGGTGGTTGTGATCAGGTGCATGGGTGTGTCAGGAGTTAGGAAATGGGCTGACATGTACATGGAATGTCATGTGTGCAATGCTGCTCATATGAGTGGCACTTGTGCTGTCTATGTTCTCCTTCTATGGAACTCTATTCACAGATAGTCCTTGCAAATATTAGATGCAGTTGGACTTACTGCTGTCAAGGGTCTGGTCAGACATTCCTGTTACTGATGCAAAAGCACATTGACTGCCTCATGTATGAGGCTTGTTTTCCCCTTATTGAGTGATGGTGTCTTAGTTGTGTGCCAAATGCTGCGTTGGACCTTGATTTCAACATGTATGTGTGAAATAGGTGTGGTCCTCTGCTATTGGCCTTCAAAGGAGAAATGTACATGATATATGCCATTTACAGTGTGTGTGTATGTGACCATTGTATGTTATGCATTACATTAGCTCTGGGATTTTCAGTGTCCTAATCAGTATATCAGCAATGCTCCATGAGGCAGCACTCTTATTCTGATAAGTAGAGATGAAGGTGTGCAAAAATGATTAGCCAGACCATGATATGCTGATTATTATAGGGGTTTATTTAAATTAGTTAATTAAAGTGGTGATGGTGATTATATTTAAAATAAATTGTTGACGATATGTTGCCGCATACGTATACCAGCGGCCGTGTTCTGTAGTTCCCCCTCATGTTGCAGGCCAGCATCCTCCTCTTCCTCCTCTTCAGGCATTTGTGGCTCTGGTTCCAGGAGGGGAATGTTCCTTTTGATGCAAATGTTGTGCAATATTACACATGTTAGGATGATCTTACAGACCATCTCCGGGAATATAGGAGGCTACCACCAGTGATGTCGAGGCACCGGAACCTTGACTTGAGGATGCTGAAGGTCCTCTCGACTATGCTGCGTGTCCTCCTATGTGCGTCGTTGTAGGCACGCTCTGCTGCAGTACTCGAGTTGGCAATAGGCGTCATTATCCATGGCTGGATGCCATACCCCTGATCAGCTGCAATGAAAATGAATGGGATCATGTTGATGTAGCTGGCCCTATTGAAATGACCTTTCATGGCAGTAGTTGTCTTGTGTTGTCTGTGACTCTTTTGTGTTATAATGTCGCATCCTAGGCTTGTAGGATGTAAAATCTGCATTGTGTTGTTTCCTTGGCTGAACGAGTGTTTGTCTGCTGGCCGTTTGTCAGCAGTATGTTTTGGGATTTGCAGTACAGTGTGCCCTCCCTAGCATTGTGACTTGTGATATAGGTGTCCCTGTGTCTTCACTGGGGGTGAGATGATAGTTCTATACACAGGTTAAAATTTACAGTGTTGTTAACACGTTCATATAAATGTACCCTGGACATCCCATACCTTTAGACTTATGCAATGGATTAATGTAAACGTCATTGGGACACTTACATTTTGCAAGGTGACATTTAGGCAACCCACTCCACACGTTGTGATCATTGACCTCTTCACATTAGACTGTACACTCATTTCAGATGTGTGACAGGTTCACTGCAGACCTAAGTAACATGACTAGCGATGTCACTACCTCAGTGTGTTCCTGTTCACATGTTGCTGTTGTGGTGTATGTGTTGTGTGTCCTAGAGGATTGCTGTGCAGTGTGTATATAAGTAGGTTTTTGTACTTACCAACAAGTAGTCCATTGCCATACCGTCCATCCCGGAAGTGTTCATTGATGGTGCAGTGACGGAAGAGGAATGAGTCATGGACACTCCCAGGATATTTAGCCACGATGTTGGTGATCAATCCCTGGTGAGCGACTATGGCCTGCACATTGATGGAACGTGTGTGCTTCCTGTTGCGGTAGAGGTGTTCAGTTGCAGCAGGTGGCACAAGGCGTACATGTGTGCAGTCGATTGCACCAAGGACGTGTGGGAAGCCACTAATGAGGTAGAACCCCTGTTTTGTTTCCTGCTGCTTCTGCAGTGTGTTAGGGAAGCAGATGTGGCGGGTGTAAGTCCAATGATGGCATCCAGTACTTTGGGCAAAAAGGCAGAGAATGATGGTTGTGATATTCCGGCAACCAGGGCACCAGTTGTTTGAAAAGAGCTACTTGCCAGCATGTGAAGTACGGCAAGCAGCTTGGTTGCTGTTGGGATGGTGCGGGGTGTCAGCAAAGTGGGTGCCAACTGCGGTTCAATGTTTCGCAGCAGCTGCTGAATGGCCTGCCAGTTCAACCTGTACCTCTGGATGATGTTGTGTTCCCTGAGGCCATAAAGGGTTGTTCTGGGGCGGAATATTCTCTCCTGCCTTCTGCGCTGACTTTGGGGTCCCTGATGTAAATACAGGTGTGTTTGCCCCATTTTAACGCCTGCCCTGACCCAGGCGTTAATTTTTTACGCAAATCGGGCTGTGCGTCATTTTCTGGCTCCACCTCCCGGCTGTGCGTAATTTTTGCCCGAAAGCATAAACACGATGCACGGCCGTTTAAGTCATTTTTTGGACGGGAACGTCTACCTTGCATATAATTAACGCAAGGTGGGTTGCCACATCCCAAAAATTACGCACACGGCGGAATTTTGTCATCCGCGGGCTCGGACGTCAAAGTTTAAATATGGGGCAACGTTTGCGCTGAATGTACGTCAAAATTTTTGATGCACATTCGGCGCAGACGGAGTATGAATATGCCCTTTAGAATCACCAGGATGTTGGGGGAAAAAAACACAAATTTGACATGGATACCTTATGCGCAACAAAGTTATAGAGCCCTAAGGGGGTGTAAAAGACCCAGCAGCTAAGATATTCATGTTGTGTACATTTACTTTTAACAAATCCTGAAAATATTTATATTATTTCCTAGTTTTCTCTTCGGTGCATCAAATACAACAGGCACAGTCCATGTTTTTAAAACCTTTGGATCTTGTCAATTGACTGGTTTAAAAAAATGTTTTACATTCATTAATTTCTTCTTCGGTGAATTGTTTCCAAATCTGTATGTCGGAAACTCAACTACACCTCTGAAAGTTGATTGTGCAATTCTTATTTGTTTCCTAGTAAATAAATGTAGTCAGCATTAATGCCAACGTGCATGAATATGAATTCTATCTGACTGAGCAACTATGTCAAGAAGCAATGGGATTCTACTTTCAAAGATACCATTAAAAACCATTAGTGAGAACTGAACTTTATTATTCTACAAATATCAAGCTCCCTAAGTGTAACCAGCGTTCTGGTGCATCATCTGTTTTGAAACAGTTTATTATGACCTTTCATTGGAAGTACCACCAATAATGGCCATTGATGTAGGGGAAGTAATTTACACAATGAGAGTGTTTCACGTGTATTGCACCACAATATAGCTGCACAATGTGAGAAAACCTATATGCATTTGTCCACCAATGCTGTCACCTAGGTAATCACAATTCATGCTGACCCTGATAACTATCAGACCACCAACAACATCTACATTCTCGGATTCAGTTAGAGTTGTCATGCACAATGCATCTATTTTCTCTTCATCATCACCAGAATCTGCGTTTCAGGATAAAATAGTGTGATTTTACAGAATGCTTCAGCTTCGTCTTTGACATCGCCAAATGACACCATTTTAACTGTAGTCCCATTGTAGTCATTGTTGATAGATTTATGGCAAATTCAGCATCATTCACATGTAGAGTAAATCAGTGGATTTACTTTGAAATGTAAAAATGTTTGGTCTCTTTCAATTTTTACACAGTGATTATCATCAGTCTGATCACAAAGTGAATCTAAATGAAACAATCAGAAGTTTTTTAGTTTATATAAACCATATTTAATCAGCTTCATGCTTACCAATCCATTGTGGATTAAAATGTGGACAATTTGCACCCAATTTCAATTATTGCCAAAGAAATACGATTGGATAGCCTCGTTTTTTATTTATCATTGCACAAAATATATACAAATATATTTATAGCATAGTTTTCATAGTCTTTCTAAGGCTGTTGTAATCATTATATATTTTCTCTTTTAGGAATCCCCATTTTGAATTATAAATGTTTATTCATTCAGATGTGTTTTTATAACACATGCATGTTTAATAATGTGGTTATTCTTTGCAACATGATATTTCAGTCTGCTCAAACACATATTTATGCTTTGTTTTTCTCTGTACAGTTTCGAATTGTTCTATCCCGTGATTGATTTTAGATACTGAATAAGGCTTCAAGCAAATGTATATCTTTATGTTTCCCTTACTTGGGCTTATTTATAAGCCCCCGTGGCACAGGGCAGTGCAGCAAATATCTTGCTGCACCACCCTGTGCCACCAGAAAAGGGCAGAAATGCACCATATCTACAAGATTCAGCGCATTTCTCTCCTCTCCTCCTGCGCTGGCACTAAAATCAGCTGCCTAGCACCAATGCAGGCACTCTTTTACCATAGTGCAAGGGTGCCTGCATTGCAGGAAATGACTGTTTATGTGCAGGGAAGTGTCCCTTACTGCACATAAACAGTCAATAATGGTGTTTTGCATTTTCTATGTGTGCTGCAGAATGCAGCACACATAGAAAATGCAAAAATGAGGAGAAATAAAAGTATTTCTCCTCGTTGTGCACCCTAGTGGCACCCCTGGGGTGGTATTAACTTTTGGTGCTGTCTCAGGTTTACGATTTCTCTTAAATTTAGGGCAGTGTCAAAAGCAATGGGTGTTGCAATGAAACACCCACAGCAACACCCATGCCACAGAAAACTGCTTTCGGGTCCCCATGTTTACAAGGTGACGTTAAGCTATGCAAAGTGGCCGAGCGCCACCTTGTAAATGTGGAAATGGGCACAGCACCACTGGAGCGTCACTGAAAGCAATGCTCCAGTGACGCTACGAGCTTGTAAAGAAGCTTCATTGTTTTAATCATTAAGCAAGGTTTTAAAGAATATAAATACATTTAAGGTCAGAATGACTTTGTCACTAACTGTTTATTTTGAAAATGTTCAGACAAATATATACACTAGAACAGAATGTTATGAGATAGAAAGAAACTTCTTACCAGGAATTCAAGATTGAGCCTCATAAACAGCTATAATCACCATTCCCAGTTTTAGACTATGGGTAAGGAACATCCAGCTGTTACTTGGCACATATGTGCCGCACTTGGGACGCAGACGCAGCACATTGGTTCTATTGTTCAGAGCTATGGAGTATGAACAATTTACGAAACTCAAAATAGACACCTTTTGTTTAAGTTTATCTCAGTTAGCTGAGAGAAATGAGGACTCATGGCAATTGATGTATTTGGCTTTATGATACTCATAATGTTCATCCATGCTAACTGTTAAAAAATAGATGGTTCCACAAATGTACTGCCTTAAATGCAAAAATACTGCTTAACAATTAATTTCCCTTTTATTATTTGTTAAAACTCCACGTGATTCCAAGTCATAAGATAGCATAGTTGCAACTGATTATTGTGTTCTTGAATGCTCAAAGTATAATTCATTACATAACTGTGAATTTAAAATATCAAGTTGGATTACACTGTTTTGCAATATTTCTGCATTTAGAGCAATGCATCTGTGAGACTATCTGTATTTTAAAAGTAAGTATGGGTATTTATGAATTGCTCACACACTTGCTGCCACATGACTGTGATCTATTTTTTAGTTACAACTCAATGGTGATAAAGAAATTATTTTTAAAAATGTATGTTTATGAATGTTCACATTCTGGGACAAAGGGTGCTCTAAAAAATCACCCAAAATAGGATTGAGGCATTGAGGTGAATTAATGGAAATATATATATTATTTTGCATTGTGCACACCAGGAACATTGTAAAAACATTTGTGGTTAGTTTCAGAAAATTACATTTTTCATTAGTCTGCCTCCTGAAAAGTATCATTGCCACTATCTTGTTTTTAAAAAAAATAATATTTACTATTCATGTTGCTTACACCAGGATATGATTTGGATTTTAATAAATCTTGAAAATGTGCCCCTTATTTCCTAATGATCCTGAGTTTGCCTATTTATGAAGAAAGAGAGTTTGGGTTTCACTAAAAAACCCCTGTGAAATTTCACAGGACTTCTACATCTCACTGTGGTAGTGCTCAATGGGTGCTGGGCCGTTGCAGTCCATCTGAGTTTCTGTCTCAGATTGACATATTGACCAAGTTCTTAATGCCAGAGTGTCTAGAAAGTGCATTTCCAGGCTGAGTTATGGAAAGAACGCCAGACAACATCTAATCATCGAACATGATCTAATTCACAGATTCAAAGTTGTTGCCTTTAAAATAGGGCATAATAAGCTGATTCTGCTGATTTTGATACTTACTGCAGCAAATATGTTGTGTTCCAGTATTTACCAGGCCTTTACACCCTTGTAAATATCTGCAGGCTTTACCTGCTGAAACTTATCTGTCGATAATTGCTGGAATATGATGTTAACCACAGTACTCATAACTTCGATATGTGCAGTGTCGCAGTTGTATACCTTTTTACAAAGTGGTTAGAAACAATTTCACATTTTTACATAGAGTTTTATATTTTTTAAAGTCGCATGATGCATTTCCACAAAGTTTGTGATTTACTAGATTCCTTGCAAGGTTATATGTTTTTATATGAACAAAAAGGTGATTATCTTATTTTTTTATGGTCTTACACATTGATTTTGTTAACCAAACTTTAGTAAAGAATAGGAAGAAACAAATTATCTAGCCTGGGTTAACTCAGGCTTAAATCAAAGGGATTTTACATTTTGGCCCAGACTATTGAGACCCAGTCAGGAATTGTTAATTGTTAGTGTTTCAGCAAGTCACTTGTATTTTTCAACCAAAATGTACTTAGTCTACAAAATATATTTATTAAAAAGAAACGTTTCAATTCTATTGTGTCCTTTGCCCTTTTGAAAGAAATCATTTCTACTGAACTTATTGCTGGCACATTTCGTCGTCATTTTAAATCCTGTTTAATCCTCTAGTAAAATTACCACTGGCTGAACAGGATGAACTAGCTAATTGCAGGCTATTCGTAAATCTCTGGGATCCAGCATCATGGAACATATTGCTTGTTGCCGTCTGTGAACTTCAGTCCATTATGGAATACAATTAAAGTCTGTACCCATACAGGCATGTCTGCTATGTCAGTCATAGGCTTTATACTTGACAAAGGTAGGGCTTAAATTGTAATGGTATTTGTCACTCTTTCTTTTGAACCTATGTTCTGCCTTTTTCACTGGCAAGTTGTGATTCTGCTCCGTAGGCATGTAGAGATCAACAGTTAGATTTCATTATTTTTTGGGCAGGGAATTGGCTAGACTACTCCAAGCCAAGCTGCCACACAAATTCTATGATTTCTAGTTTAAAGTCTCTTGGTGCTCAGTACTGTAGCCTATTGCTTTAGTTGGTTTTTGTATACAATGAACTTTTTTCTGGATCCGTTTTTATGATGTTACATAGCTGCTGGTAAAGATTTCTCTAATTCATGAAATATCTAGATCCTCCCTATAAACTGTTGGAAAGTGGGTTATTAGTAAGAGCAGGTAGGCACCTACACTTACCAATAACACAGTAATCACAAATAAGGCCCAGTCAAAGTCTGAATACATTAATCTTTGCTCAACTCTTGGTAGCTTGGCTGGTGAGCGCTCAGGCTTAACTTAGAAGATGGATGTGTAAAGCAATTAATATCAACAAAACAGTAAATAAGGAAGACACAACACACAATAAAAATTCAATACCAATTTATACAAAGAGGAAACATTTTTAGAATTAAACTGACACCAAAACAACAAAAATCCAATGTAGAGAACCAGAAATACAAATGTTAAAAGATTAAATGAAACGTGTTCTTTCTAGTGACAAAAAGTGAAAAGAGCTAACCGTGGTTATCTGGTCGGTTTGACCTAACCCAGTCAAAGTTTGAGGCTGACCAAGATGAAGCCCAAGCCGGATACACTCAGCAATAGGATTCGGTCAAAATTGTACCTTCCCAATTTCTTGGTTCTTTTTCTCTCGTCATTGAGCAGGTCTCCTTGGCAGGCCAGCTTTCAAGTCAAAGATAGCAGCTTGCTTCAGCACGAGGCCTTGTTGTAGTCTCGGAGGACCTGGAGCTCTGGAACTTTCAGTGGGTCGAACCATGAATTCAAAGCCGGATCACCATTTAGTCGGCTGCTTGACTCTTGACGACAGGTCAGGTCAGTCAACTTATGGAGCTTTTCCCCAAAATGTCTCCAAATGTCTTCAAACTTTTGGATCTTCTTCCAGAAGGTGTTCTTAGTATTAAACTGCCTACAAAACCAGCCAAGGTTTCAGAAACTCTGAGTTGCTCCTTGGAGAGTTGGTACTACATTTCCCACAATGCACCTAGTCAAATCCTTAAACATCTACTGGACGCTGGTCAGCTGGGCTCTTATTGCAGGAGTTGATGCAAGGGACTCTTGGTATCTCTTTTTTACCTGGTACTTTCAGGGACTCCACTCCTGAATCTTGGAAGTAAGGCAAAGTCCTCTTTTGGTGAAGCTCTGTGTTCAACAGGGCAGTCCTTCTTCTTCAGAATGGATCTGAGGTGCTTGGCAGCTCTCCCAGATGGGTCCAGGTTTCTGGGCTGGCAAGCAGGGTGTCACTCCTGACCAATGGGGTGCAGAGTTCCACTTTCTGGCATGACCACTTCCTTAGAAGTGTGGCACATTTTTTTCCCTGAAAGCAATGCTTCTCAAAAATCTAAGGTGGAGAAAATCTCTCCTTGAGGTTCAGGTCCGGCAAACCCACCCTACAGATGTGCCTAACTTTTTCCTATACTCCTCTTTCAGCCCCTCTCCTAATCCCATTAGAGAGGCTCCCATCTGGCTGTGGTGCAGGAAGAGGGGGAGGGCCTGGTACCTGCACTATCTGTCCTTCTCCCTTTGAAGACCAGTTTGGCTACCCAGTCCTGGCATCTGCAGCTGCAGATCTCTCACCAGATGGGCCTTTATTTTAGCCCAGACCCCTTCAGAGCGCATTAGAGCAGCTTGGGCAAGCCTGGAAAGGGTGACCAATCAGAAAAGGCTGCTACAGGGCTGATTTTAGGCACCTTTACGAAAGAGTTCTAAAAATGTTTTACTGTAATAGTTATAATAAATCTAACCTTGGGAAGTTGTTGACTTTTTTCCCTATTATTTTGACACTTTGAATCAATATTCTAGTCCATTCCTATCAACAATTAAGACTTTATTAAAGTTTAATCAAGCCTAAGAAGCTAGCAGTGCTACAATGGGTAAAAACGAAATTGGAAGCTTTTCCCTCACCAGGGCATATACAAATATTTTTATAATGCCCCTGCTCCTAATTGCAATGCACACTACCAGAGCCGGCTTTAGCACTGATGGCGACCTGTGCGACACTCTTTTTTGGCGCCTCCCCACACCATGACCACCTCCTCAGATTCCTTCACTACCACCTGGCAAATGTGTCCCTCATCTCTCCATAGCCCCCCTTTTCACATACATTTATTTGTTTCAAAGAGCATGTAAAGGCTGGCTTTACTAATTCACTCGCCTATCCACATAAAATATAGTTCTGCTCTATGCAGCAGGCATATTAACCCTCTGTGGTACTTTATGGCGAGTCAAAACTGCCACTAGACAGAACTACCATTTCTCTCCCTAGCAGGAACATTAATCACAACAGATATCTTGACGTAATTGCTTCCTGAAGGCTGGACGGACAAGGAACTTTTCAGCAAGTGCTTTTAAATCGCAAGTTTCATGCATTTATTACATAACACAGCTCCCCCGTGAGGTCAGCGCCTTACAGGTAGGTTATCAGAGTGAATTGTAAATATGCCTAAAAACTATAGGCTTTTTAAACAGAGCACCGGCCGTGGGCCTGGTTAGCAGAGTCCAGGGAACAATCGGAGTCAGCAACCACTAGTAATAGTCACAAAATGGAGGAGGTCAAGGCAAAAAGGATGACTTTCTCACACCCCCAAAGCCCCAGATGAATTGTGATGGGCAACTAATCTACACCCTGTTAGTTCTAATCAGCTAAGCAGATTAACTGGGAAAGTATATCTACATTGGCATGGGCACTTCCAGGTATTTGTCCAACTGGGAGATCCATCCCCTGTAGGGAACTGGACCACATCAACAGCTTTGGATTTGCCCCCCTCCTCAGCATGAGCCATCTGAGAGGTCTGTGGTCACTTTGAACACAGAAGTAAGTACCAAACAGGTATGGCCTCAACTTTTTTAGGGACCAAACCACAGCATCTTTGTTCTCTGGGGGATAGTCACCTGCTAATGAATGCAACTGGCTGATCCTGGCCCTCTTACTTGTGCCAACACTGTCCCAATAACTTGCTCTGAAGTATCTTTCTGTACAATAAACTTCTTATTGTAGTCAGGGGCCAGTAACGCTGGTGCTGAACACATCGCCTCCTTCAGACTGTCAAAGGCCTGCTTACACTCTGGTGTCCAAAGCACCTTTTTGGTTTGCTTCTTCGAGGCGAGTTCCATTGGAGGGCACCAATGGTCCCATAGGTCCTAATAAACCTTGTGTAGCACCCAGTCATACCAGGAACGGCACTGACTTGAGTCTGGGTGTTAGGAGCCTCCGAGTCCAGGTTAGTCTGTGTTAGAAATGGGGTCTTTAGTTGGCAGTAAGGTTACCCCCCGCCAAGCAAGGACCCTCACTCTATTCAGGGCAAAGGAGAAACACACCTGGTTAACCTCCACTTACTCCATTGGTAGTTTGGCACGATCAGGAAGGCTTATCCCAAAAGCAATGTGTAAAGTATTTGTACCAACAGAGATAGGAATACAGTGAAAACACTATGAAATGGACACCACACCAGTTTAGAAAAATAGGTAATATTTATCTAAATCAGACAAGACCCAAACAACAACAAATTCCAACATACACAAGTCAAGATATGAATTTTCAAATGAATGAAAGTCTTACTGCATAGAAAACAATGGAAACGCTGATTTCACACAAAATGCCTCATTTGCATCAAAAATGAAGCCTCATGGGCGAGCGTGTGTCGGAAAAGTCAGCGATGTGTCAATTCCTTACTTGCAATTGAGGCCATGCATCGTTTTTTCTCTGGTCGGATAGGCGATGCATCATTTTTGTCCCTCGCAAGAGAGCAATATGTCGGTTTCAGGACAAGGCACCTTGGATCCGCACAGGTTCACGATGATTTTGAAGCCCAGCCATGATGCGTCAGAAATCTGGTTGCACAGTGTTAGAAACCCACGCAGAGTGGGGTTTGCGTCATTATCAGCAGCAACCAGCGGGTGTTGCGCCGTTTCTCCAGCTGCGGGGCATCAATCTCATAGCCGCAATGCAGGTGGAGTGTCATTTCAGCCACGAAGCGGGTGGCGAGTTGGTTATCAGCTGTGTTGCAGGTGGTACATTTAAAATTTCCCCGCACGGCGTTCTGTACATAGATTTCAGTCCTTGTTCTGCCAACTTCACCTTTCAAGGGCACAGGGACAGGATAGGGCACCACACCACTTGGCAGGGCAGAGTCTCAGCAGAGAGTCCAGGTGCTGGCAGAAAAAGTCTTTGATGGCCCTGAGACTTCAGAACAGGACACAAGCTCAGTTCAAGCCCTTGGAAATTCTTCTCAAGCAGGAATGCACAACAGAGTGCAGTCTATGTCCTCTTTCACAGGCAGAAGCAGCAACTGCAGGATAGCCCAACAAAGCACAGTCACAGGCAGGGGCAGCACTTCTCCCCAGCTCTTCAGCTCTTCTCCTTGGTAGAGGTTCCTCTTGGTTCCAGAAGTGATCTAACGTCTTGGGTTTTGGGTCCACTAGGTGTACCCCTTTCTACCTTTGACACACACCAGGGGGTTTAAACGGCATTGTGTGAGGGCAGGCACAGCCCATTCAGGTGTAAGTGACCACCCCTCCCTCCACTCTAGCTCAGATGGCTCACCAGGATATGTAGGCTACACCCCAGCTCCCTTTGAGTCACTATCTAGAGGAGATTCACAAACAGCCCAAGTGTCAGTCTGACCCAGACAGGGAACACACAAATAGGCAGAGTCACAGAATGGTTGAAGCAAGAAAATGCCTACTTTCTAAAAGAGGCATTTTAAAACTAACAATCTAAAAAACAAACTCACTAACAGATGTATTTTTAAATTGTGAGTTCAGAGACCCCAAACTCCACATTTCTATCTGCTCCCAAAGGGGAACTTCACTTTAAGAATATTTAAAGTCAACCCCCAGGTTAACCTATGAGAGAGATGGCCTTGCAATAGTGAAAAACATATTTAGCAGTATTTCATTGTTGGGACATGTAAAATACATCAGTACATGTCCCACCCTTAACATACACTGCACTCTGCCCGTGGGACTACCTAGGGCCTACCTTAGGAGTGCCTTACATGTAAAAAAAAAGGAAGGTTTGGACCTTGCCAGGTCGTATTGGCAGTTTAAAACTGCAGACACAGCAGTGGCAGGGCTGAGACATGTTTACAGGGCTACTCATGTGTGTAGCACAACCAGTGCTGCAGGCCCACAAGTAGCATGTCATTTACAGGCCCAGGGCACCTCTAGTGCACTTTACTAGAGACCTTCTAGTATATCAAATATGCCAACCAGGGAAAAGCCAATTACACATACACTTTCCACAGGAGCACTTGCACTTTAGCACTGGTCAGCAGTGGTAAAGTACTCAGAGCACCAAAAACAGCAAAAACAGAGTCCATCACACAGTCAAAACATAGGAAGCAGAGGCATAAAGTTAAGGGAGACCACACCAGGGATGCCAGGTCTAACAGTCTGGATCTTGGGCTAGAAAGGTTGTGCATGGCCTCCTCCCCCATGGTGGTCCAGGTACATCACTGAACTGTGTCCTATAAGGCATTTGCTTGTCTTGATAGTCAGACCTGCTTGTTGCAGGGTCTGACACACTTTCTGCAGGTGGACCACATGATCTTCCCAGGTGGAACTGACTACAACTATATGATCAAGATAATCTGCACTAAAAGATTCCAACCCAGAGAGAAATCGTTTCACCAACCTTTGGATGGTGGCAGGGACATTCTTCAGACCAAAGGACATCACATTTTGTTTGACAGTGGCCCTCTGGAGCAGGAAATGCTGACATCTCCTTTGCTCCTGGACTCAGGGCAACCTGCTGGTAACCTGAGGTCAGATATCAAATGTACTCAGGTACTTTGCAGCCCTCAACCTATCAATGAGCTCATGAGCTCTAGGTATGTTGTGAGCGTCAATCTTGGTGACTGCATTAAAATATCTGTATTCCACACAGAACCTTAACTTCTTCTTCCCCATTTAGGGATTAGGCTGGGTACCACTACAACTATCAGAGGACTCAGTTACCCCAACTCTAGCATCTTGGCTACTGCAGCCTTGTTGTTGGCTCTCACCTGGTCAGACAACCTGTACATCTTGTGTTTGACAGATAGGATGTCACCAGTGTCAATGTAATGGACACACTAAGTGATGAGTCCAGGGGTCAGGGAGAACAGCTGTCCACACTGCTCCAACACTTGTCTGTAGTCTTTATTCTGCCAGTCAGCCAGCTGGGGAGAAAGTACAACTCTTTCCACTGACCCATTTTGCATCTTGGTGGAAATTAGACCTGGAAGAGGCTCACTCTTCTCCTTCATCTGTAACCATCAGTATGGCCATGTCTGCCTTGTCCTATCAAGACAGGATCAGATGGAGATCTTTTGAGGTGCCATGGTCCACAAAGTAGATGACCTCACACTTTTTCTCCAAAATGGGGTAAATCCCAGTTAATTTCTCTTGGAGGGCCCTGGGAGCCACAGGTTCCATGACCCACACAAACTAACCTAGATGGTACCCAGGCATAGTAGCCTTCTGTTCATACTAGAGCCTTATGAACTCTTGGCTGGCCTCCAGTTTGCTGCTTTTCTTGCTCATGTACTCTGCCATCCAAGACCGAAGGCTTAGCAAATAGTCCAGCACATTCTGCTTTGATTCCTTGAGAGGCTTCTCTCAAGACTGACTCTCTCATCAAACACAACGGCCCTCTTGCAGGGAGCCCAAACAGTAACTCAGAGGGGCTAAAGCCAACTCCTTTCTGTTGCATCTCCCTGTATGCAAACAACAGGCATAGGAGGAGAACATCCCATCTCCTTCTGAGTTTGTCAGACAAACCCATGATCATGCGCTTCAGGGTGTTATTGAATCTCTCCACCACACCATTGGTCTGGGGATGGCATGGAGTGGTGAACTTTTAGGCTCCATTCTTCCCACTCTTCCCACTTCACCTTCAGGTAGGCAGACATAACGTTTGTACCCCTATCTAAGACCACCTCCTTTGAGAAATTCACTCTGGTGAACACACCAAGGAGGACCCTAGCCACTGTGGGAGTAGTGACTGTTCTGAGGGATATTGCCTCTATATATCTGACAACATGGTCCACTACCGCCAATATATATCTGTTGCCTCAGTCAGTTGGTGGGTCTAGGGGATAATCAATATAAATCCCCACCTCTCATAGGGAGTCCCAACCACTGGCAGTTGAATTAAGGTGGCGTTTTGCTTGCCTCGTGTTTTGCCACTGGCTTGAAAGGTAACATGGGAGCCACAGAACTCCTTTACTTTGGATGACATGTTGGGCCATTATAAATGGTTGATTAGTCTATTCCAGGTCTTGATGCCCTACTATTGTGAAATCATGGCTCAAGGTGAATAGGAATTCTCTCCACTTCTTCGGACCACCACTCTCCTGGATGCCTCTTGTTTGGGGTTCCTTGCCTCAATATAAAGGACACCATCCTCCCAATAGACATTGCGGAATCCACTCACATCATCTTGCTCTTGCCTGGAGGCAGTATTCCTCAGGCCCTCGAGAGTGGGGCACTCTCTTTGTCCCTGACACAACTGCTCTCTGATGGTTCCACTGGCTCCTTGCAATTCTTCCCTGTCGGACAGATCTTGAAGTGGTAGATTCCTGACCTCAGAAATCAGAAGCTCCTCCTCGAGGTTGGCCTCCTCCTGCACCTCTGAAGTTCTTTAGGCTGGCTCACCAGACCCAGTGCCCTGTCTCCTGCTTATGGAGGCTTGATCCATTGTTCTAGGGGCCAATAGAACACTCCCCTGATGGGCAGTCTGTGACCTACTCACAGCACATACCCACTTTATAGGTCCAGCATCTGTGCATATACCTTCTGTTACACCGCTGACCACTCGGAAGCGTCAAAATCATTTCCTAGTAGATGCATGCTTTACTGAGAGGGCAAGAGACACAGCTACCTTTTTAGGGCCCGTCACACCTCTCCATTCCAAGCTCACCATGGCCATGGGATGGAACTCGCCTCTGCTGTCTGCATGTGGGACATGGTGAAATACACCAGGGAGGATCTGCTCTGGAGAATGCAGTTTGTCCGTGACCATGACACTGGCTCCTGTATCACTCAGAGGCATAACCTCAGTATCGATGATTTTAGCCTCTGCCCGTACTCCTCCATGCTTGGAGGTGAGGCTGTCAGGGCTGCAACTTCCACCCCACCCAGAGAAACCCAGGCCACCTCTGTTTATCCCTTCCCAATTCCTGGGCCAAATTCCAAACCCACACCTATAGCAGCAATCCCTTGAGACTGCCCACCAGTGGGGGACTTCTTGGTACAGACAGTATCTTTTCTTTTGTTTCCTGTCTGTAAGCAGTCAAAACACCTCCCTGCCTTTGAAGAGTCAAATAATTTCCGTGCCTTTGCATCAGCTTCTCCTGATTCCCCCTGTCCTTGGAAGTAGAATTACCCAAGGTCTCCCATCCTTATGCAGGTGTTTGTGGATCTTCAGAGGACTCTTGACTTTTTATCTTCGTTACCCAGTGTTTTCCCCTGGGAGGAGATATGTCCTCCTTTCTTGTGATCACACCCTGGTGTTTCTTGGAAACCTTGATTCTAACCCACTCATTGGCTGTCTCCCTCAGTTCCCTGTGGCTAGACCACTTAGAGTCAACTATATACAGGTGTAACTTCTCAAAGGGACAATTAATCAAAATGTGCTTCTTCATGAAGAAAATGTAAAGCCCCTCATGAGTACTTACCTGGTCACCCTGTATCTAGCTCTCTAGTGCCTTTCCTGAGATGTCAACAATATCCACCCAAGATTGTTTGCTAACTTTCTTGGTGTCCCTAAATTAATTCTAAACTGGGCAGTGGTGAGAACAAATCTTGTGAGAAGACATTGCTTTATGTGGGCCTAGAACTCAGCTTCTTCTCCCCTCTTGGGTTAGGAACCTATCCCTTGCAACAACTGGAATAAATTCCCACAGAAGTGAACCCCAGTACTGAGAGCTCACTCTCCTCATCCTAAGGGCAATCTCAAATGCTGCCAGCCACTTATCTATATCATCACCCTCCTGATATGCAGGGACAATCCCCTTGTGTGAGCTGTGGTGAAACCACCACCCGAAGGCACCGCCACCTCTCGTTCACTACCACCATCTCCATGTTTTTCCCATGCCCATTTCTTTTTGGCTAGGGACAACGTTCAGTCCTCTAGAGCTATGCAGGCTAACTGTTCTCCCTCCCTGTGGGACACTCCTACTCTTCCTGTGGTGGATTCTCTCCCCCAGTAGCTCTAGACAGGGCCCAAGTTACTATTTTAAGGGACATGTGTTCTGCCTAATCCTCACTGTTGTTGAAGCGGTCTTTCTCCCCCTCTCCTTCATTCTCTGGTGCCTTCTCTGTCTCAGCGGATGTTTCTGCTAGCTGGGCCTCTGGCCATGCTGTAAGGGATTATCAACTCTGTCTTCCTGATATTGGTGGAAGCTGGTGACGTCATAGTTCTACACAACCCCCTAAACTCTATTACATTGAGTGTGGGTAGGCTAGACCGATCAAGCTCCATGGTATCCCTAGGTTTTGTATCACACTAAAAAAAAACTGCAAAAAATAGAATCAGTAATTTAGTAATAACACCACAATCACAAATAAGGTCAGTCCAAGTCTCAATACATTAATGCTATTTCATCCCTTGGTTAATTGGCTGGTGAACAGTCAGGCTTAACTTAGGAGACAGGTTTGTAAAGCATTTAATATGAGCAAAACAGTGAATAAGTCAAATGCAACACACAATAGAAATTCAGCACCAATTTATAACAAGAAGGAATATTATTATCTTTAACATGACACTGAAATGACAAATATCCAATGTAGGGAAGCGGAGTTATGAATTTTTGAAGATTCAATACAAAATGTGCTTTCTGGTGCTTAAAAATAAAAAATGTCAGCCACGGATATCTGATTGCACTTGACTCGGTCAAAGTAAAAGTTTAAAGACGACTATAATGGAGCCTGGTTCGGATACACTGGGCGTATGCCTCGGTCAAAATTTTATCTTTGCACTTAATTACTTTTTTGGTTCTTTTTCTCTCATCGTTGAGCTGGTCTCTTCAGCAGGTCAAATTGTGAGTCATTGACAGTGGCTTGCTTCAGCATTAGGCCTTGGTGAAGTCCTGGAGGTCCTGGAGCTCTCGAGTTTTCAGCGGGATGAACCTGAAATCCAAGCCAGGTTGCAGTTCGACGTTGGCTGCTTGACTTTCATCAACAGGTCATTCAACTTATGGAGCTTTTTCCCAAAATGTCGTCAACTGTCTTCAAATGCCTGGATCTTCTCCTTGAAGCAGTCTTTGGGGTCTTGAAGTGTCCACAACACCAGCCAATGTTCCAGAAGCTCTAAGCTGCTCCTTGGAGAGGTGGGACTACAATTCCCCCAAGCACCTGGTCAAATCCTTAAATATCTACTTGACACTAGTCAGCTGGACCTTTCTTGCAGGAGTTGATGGAGAGAACTCTTGGTAGCTCTTTTCTACCTTTTACTTTCAGGGAGTCCACTTCTGAGTCTTGGAAGAAAGGAAAAGTCCTCTTTTGGTGAAGCCCTGGGTGTGTAGCAAGTTCAATCCTTGGGGGTGCAGTCCTCTCTTGGTGCAGACCAGGACTTCAGCAGTAGAATCCATCTTCTTCTGGTCAGGGATTCAGTAGGGCAATCTTTCTTTCTCTTTAGATTTCTCTCAGAAGTGATCTGAGGAGCTGGGCAGCTCTCCCATATTTAAGCAGGTTGCTGGGCTGGCAAGCAGGGGGGCACCCCTGACCAATGGGGTGCCACCCTCTGTGATGACTACTTCCATTGGAAATGTTGAGCATTTGTGTCCTAGAAAGCACAGTTTCTCAAAAACTCTACTTTTGGGGCACCTAGGGCAGAACTTTAGGGGTGGCTAATGTGTAAAAATAATGTGGTTCCAGACTTTGGAAGTACTTTCGATTTCAAAGTCAAATTTGTGCTTCATTTCATTTTAAAAGCAGCTTACGTGGTTTTTCTCCACTGGGTTCCTTAAACCTACATGGAAGACCATATACTAGGGACTTACAGGTAGGTTGTCGGAGCCAATTGCAATTATGCCTAATTACCATATACATTTTAAACAGAGCACTGTCCCTGAGCCTGGTCAGCAGAGCCTAGGCCAAAGTCAGAGACACCAGTGTGTCAAAAGGTGGAAGTGATCAGTGCAAAAAGGATGACTTTCTCACGTAAAGTAGTATATTGTAGCTGACAGTTGTAGGACCCATAATATATCAACGATGAATAGGTTACAGACTATCTTCTTGGTGGTCTTGCCCTGACAGAGATTATGCACAGGGAATTCTGTTCTGCTGCCATCGAAACATTCCTCTCAGTTTTCCACAATAAAACCTGGGATCACTCACTGAATCCCATCTTATTGTTGGTGCACCATTGTAAATGTGACAAAAACAACTTTTAATGATGTACATTTCTGAAGTAGTGCTAAGTTGTACTTGGTATATTCACGAAGCATTATGTTAGCAGAATTTATCTGGTAACACTTAGTGCATCATCTAATCTATAGAATGCAATCACGTAGAGAATCCATCATTCCTACATTGCTGGCTTCTGGGGAGAAGCTGAGAGAACTTTGCCACTCTATCTAGTGAATGTACTATACTATAGGATTGCTTTCCTTCCATTCATGGGATGAAATTTTGGCACCATCTTCCTCCAAGATGCATACGGTATTCTGCAGCCTTTCTACTTAAACCAGTAATGTTTAAGAAGAATTGCATTATGCTTTTCTCAGCCAAGCAGACTGTTCGTTTCATCTGTCTTTCAGAGATTAAAATCCATATTCCTACAATAATTGTACAGCTACTTTTTTGCTAGGCAGATTTGTCTATGTAGGGCCAAGTAGGCTAGCCAAAAGCAGTTAACAAACCATATTAACAAAATGTAACACATTAGCTCGCCATTTGGTGGAAACTACATTTTTGTAACAGTTACTTGCAAGTGGACATGGATGGCCGTTTAAACCTCAAATAAGTATTTGTATGAATGTGATCGATTCTGCACCTGGTAATATGTTATGCGTGATTAATTTAGGTCGTTGAGGTCACAAAAGAAAACTTGTAAATGTTTCAGTGAGGACTACTGTACATTTACCTTTTGTGGCTTTGCGTTCCGTTCCGTTTACCTGATTCTTGGAATGCGCTTTCAGTCCTTCCACCCAGAACTCATCTATGTCTCTGACACTGAATTCACCTGCTGTATAGGTGTTTATAGGTATAGCTTACTTCAATTGACTTATGTTATATTCCTGCTTTCTTTTCTCTAGTTTCCAATTGTGTGCTACAGTATTGAAGAGGGGCTTGTGCGATTCAGAGTAACAGTGCAATGCTGTTGCTGGAGGACCTGCAACTTTTGCCTTCCTTGCTGCCGGAAGTCCTGTCCTAAGACTTATGGCATCAGGGAAAGTGAAAGAGGAGGCTGCACAGCACTGCACTCACAGCTGTCGTCGGCATCTTTTTGTGTTTTTTTTTTCTAAAATAAATTTCTATTCTATCTTCACAATTAGAGAATCTTGCAAACGCTTCAAAAGTATTCAAAGTTGTGAATGATCAAACTTTTTAACAGCTTCATACTAGGTATTGTCTCTGCATTAAGAGTTGGAATAAACTTGCCAGTGCTATCAACCATTAAAAGTTTTATGGACCATGAGAAGCGCTGGTTTAACCCGAAAAAGTGTGGGCGGTAATCCTGGTGAGGATATTGTTCTATCATAAGTGATGAAGTCTTGGACTGATGCGGATGAATGTTGTGCCTTTACTAAAATATATTTTAGCTCGAGAGTGTTCCGTGTGGGCTCTGAGTATGCCCCCTATAGAGGTAAACGGTCTTTTCTCCTCTGACTTAATAGGATTCTGTCTGAGATAGGAGAGACCCCTCACCATTGTGGGGTTGACTGGAATCTCACCTTCGACGATCTCCTGGACAAAACAGGCCGAATAGATAAGATCAATAATGGGGACGGAGCTCACAAGATCATGTCTCAACAGATATATGGTGCCCTTTGAACCTTTTTGACAAGGAGTATACACACCTCTTAGAGGCTCGCTGTTCCTAGGCAGGCTAGAATATTTCTTTATCTCATATTCACTGGTCCTACCCACAATAAATTGTGCCACTTTGGGGTGGTCATTCTCGGATTGTGCACTGGTCAATCTGACCCTGGATTTGCGTATAGGTACCCCTGTCCGCAAACCATTGAGTCTGAGCATCTCCTGTTATAAGCAGTGGTATAACAAAGGCCCCCTCAGCCCTGTGGTGAGGGAGGCCCTGAGGCCAGGGGCCCAGTCAGTACAGTACTCTGACCTCGGAGTTCCTGTGTGAGTACGGAGAGGTGCCTCTCCTTGTACTGTGCAGAGGGGCCCCCTCAAGTTTTGTTACGCTACTGGTTATAAGATACCCCCTATACAAAGTGCTCTTGAAAAGCATTTGTCTGCTTTTCTCACAGATAATTCTGGCTTAGTCATGTTATCACAAATAGAATGGGTGGCTTCCTAGGCCACCATAAGAGGTCATATCATGCAGGACGCAGTACGAAAAGGGTGGCCCGACAGACCACCCTTGAAAGACTCACTGCATTTCTAACCCAGGAATACATGGCTCACCCAGATAGGCAGACCCAGAAAGAACTTGAGAGGGCAAAAATGGATCTTAATGGCCTTTGCACATAAAGGGCTGAATAAGAAGAGAAGGCGGTCGTTTACTGTTGGTTCAATCAAAAGATCAGGAAGCAATGATGGTGATTCTAGCCATTAGAGACAATGCCAGTGACTGAATCAGGGAACCTCAGGCCATTGCAGACACATTCACCACTTATTACCATAACTTTTATGGTGCGGAGATAGACCTTGACACAGTCCTAGAGGAGAGATTCTTTAACCCCTTTGCTGCCAGGCCTTTTCCCCCTCAGGTGCCAGGCCTTTTGTTTTGGCTATTTGGAGCAGTTCTCGCTTAGGCCCCCATAACATTTTGTCCACATAAGCCACCCATGCCACATTTTGCACCCTTTTTCCAACATCCTAGGGCTTCTAGAGGTGCCCAGAGTTTGTGGGTTCCATGAAGGAGACCAAGAATTTAGCCAAAATACAGCAAAACATTATTTAAAAAAAAAAAAAATGAGAAAAAAGGGCTGCAGAAGAAGGCTTGTGTTTTTTTCCCTAAAAATGGCATCAACAAAGAGCTTGCAGTGCTAAAATCACCAGCTCCCCTGCTTTCAGGAACAGGCAGACTTGAATCAGAAAACCACATTTTTCAACACAATTTTTACATTTTACTGGGAAATACCCCATTGTTACTATTTTTTGTGCTTTTAGCCTCCTTCCAGTTAGTGACAGAAACGGGTGTGAAACCAATGATGGATCCTGAAAAGCTAAACATTTCTGAAAAGTAGACAAAATTCTGTATTTAGCAAGTGGTCATTTGTGTAGATCCTACAAAGTTTTCCTACAGAAAATAAAAGCTGAAATTAAAAAATATTGAAATTGAGCTGAAAAAATAAGCAATTTTGTTCACATTTTACTCTGTAACTTTTTCTTGCGATTTCAGATTTATGAAAGCAATATACCATTACGTCTGCTGGACTCTTTTGGTTTCTGGGATATAGAGGGCTTGTAGGTTTATCAAGAACCCTAGGTACCCAGAGCCAATAAATGAGCTGCACCTTGCAATGGGGTTTCATTCTATACCTGGTATACAGCAATTCATTTGGTGAAATATAAAGAATAAAAAATAGGTATCAAGAAAACCTTTGTATTTCCAAAATGGGCAAAAGATAAGGTGTTGGGAAGGAGTGGTTATTTGCACAACTCTGAATCCTGGGGTCCCCATACTAGGATGTGAATTACAGGGCATTTCTCAAATAGACGTTGTTTTAACACATTGTCTTACATTTGTAAGGAAAAATTGTAGCGAAAGACAAAGGGCAAGAACACTTGTTCTGCTATTCTGTGTTCCCCAAAGTCTCCCGATACAAATGGTACCTCACTTGCGTGGGTAGGCCTAACGTTCGTGACAGGAAGCGCAACATGGTCACATCACATTTTTACATTAAAAACGGACTTGTTTTTTGGAAAGTGCCTAGCTGTGGATTTTGATCCCTAGCTCAGCCGGCACCTAGGGAAACCTACCAAACCTGTGCATTTTTTAAAACAAGACGCCTAAGGAAATCCAAGATGGGGTGAATTGTGGGGCACTCACCAGGTTCTGTTACCCAGAATCCTTTGCAAACTTAAAAATTTGGCCAAAAAAACACTTTTTCCTCATGTTTCGGTGAGAGAAAGTTCTGGAATCTGAGAGGAGCCACGAATTTCCTTCCACCCAGCATTCCCCCAAGTCTTCTGATAAGAATGGTACCTCACTTGTGTGGGTAGGCCAAGTGCCTACGACAGGAAATGCATCAAAACACAATGTGGACACATCACGTTTTCAAAAAGAATCCGAAGCGTTTTTGGGAAAGTGCCTAGCTGTTAATTTTGGCCTCTAGCTCAGCCAGCACCTAAGGAAACCTACCAAACCAGTGCATTTTTTAAACCTAGACACCTAGGGGAATCCAGGATGGGGTGACTTACGGGGGTCTCACTAGGTTCTGTTACCCAGAATACTTTGCAAACCTCATAATTTGGCCCAAAAACACTTTTTTCTCACATTTCAGTGACAGAAAGGTCTGAAATCTGAGAGATGCCAGAAATATCCTTTCACCCAGTGTTCCCCCAAGTCTCCCAATACAAATGGTACTTCACTTGTGTGGGTAGGCCTAGTGCCCACAGCAGGAAATGCTCCAAAACACAACGTGGACGGATCACATTTTCCCAAAGAAAACAGAGCTATTTTTTTCAAAATGTCTAGCTGTGGATTTTGGTCTCTAGCTCAGCTGCCACCTAGGGAAACCTACCAACCCTGTGCATTTTTCAAAACTAGACACTTAAAGAAATCCAGGATGGGGAGACTTGTGGGGCTCTCACCAGATTCTGTTACCCAGAATCCTTTGCAAACCTCAAAATGTGGCCAAAAAAACACTTTTTCCTCACATTTCGGTGACAGAAAGTTCTGGAATTTGAGAGGAGCCACAAATGTCCTTTCACCCTGCGTTTCCCCAAGTCTCCCGATAAAAATGGTATCTAACTTATGTGGGTGGGCCTAGTTCCCGTAAAAGGAAATGCCCCAAAACACTATGTGGGCACATCAAAATTATAAAATATATAACTACCTGTTTTGGCGGGGGGCATCTGCGTTTTTGGTCCTGGACTCAGCAGCCATATGGGGAAACCTACCAAACCCAAACATTTCTGAAAACTAGACACCCGATGGAGTCCAGGGAGGATGACATGCATAGATCCCCCAGTGTTTTCTTACTCAGAATCCTCAGCAGACCTCAAATTTAGCTTAAAAATGACATTTTCCCCACATTTCTGTGAGGGATCACTGCAACAGGATAAATTTCCTACCAGTCAACATTTCCCTGAGTCTCCCGATAAAAAATTATACCTCACTTGTGTAAGTGGGCAAAATGCCTGTGACAAGGAAGAGCCAAAAACTTGTTGAAAATGAGAGGGAACCAAAACGGGTCAAAAAGGGCAGTTTGGAAAAAAAACATTTTCAGGCTGACAAGTGGGGCACATTTTTTATCTGTATAAATGAGACAATACTGAGTGGTAGGAATTTTGTGGATTCCTGCAGATTATAGAAGGTTCCATCACAAAAATGTGGGAAAAATGTGTGATTGGTTTTTCGGGCTGGACTGTTCCCATGAGGAACAAGGTTAAGACTGATTTGCATATGGCTGGGTCCAACCTGGGGTGGCGTGGTGAGCAAAAAAACGATGGATTAAACCCAGATCTTTGTGACTGGGGGTGAATATTTGATTTGCTCTGCATTCCGTCCATCATCTGTTCTTTTTGCATTTGTCGCCCCAAGTGGGAAGGGTATGCCCAGACGTGGGTCCCGTGCTCACTGCACCACTGGATTCAAGCTAGCCTAGATGATGAAGGGTGATACCATGAAACCGGTCCTAGGATGCTTGTTTCCAGTCCAGGGAGGACCTGGCTTGGCAGTTCGGGCTGGACTGTTCCCATGAGGAACAGTGTCAAGACTGATTTGCATATGGCTGGGTCCAACCTGGGGTGGCGTGGTGAGCAAAAAAACAATGAATTATACCCAGATCTTTGTGACTGGGGGTGAATGTTTGATTTGCTCTGCATTCCGTCCATCATCTGTTCTTTTTGCATTTGTCACCCCAAGTGAGATAGGTATGCCCAGACGTGGGTCCCGTGCTCACTGCTCCACTGGATTCAAGCTAGCCTAGCTGATGAAGGGTGATACCCTGAAACCAGTCCTAGGATGCTTGTCTCTGGTCCAGGGAGGACCTGGCTTGGCAGTTGGGGCTGGACTGTTCCCATGAGGAACAGGGTCAAGACTGATTTGCATATGCCTGGGTCCAACCTGGGGTGGCATGGTGAGCAAAAAAATTATGGATTAAACCCAGATCTTTGTGACTGGGGAGAATTTTTGATTTGCTCTGCATTCCATCCATCATCTGTTCTTTTTGCATTAGTCGCCCGAAGTGGGAAGGGTATGCCCAGACGTGGGCCTTATGAAGGGTGATACCCTGAAACCAGTCCTAGGATGTTTGTTTCCGGTCCAGGGAAGACCTGGCTTAGCAGTTTGGGCTGGACTGTTCCCATGAGGAACAGGGTCAAGACTGGTTTGCATGTGGCTGGGTCCAACCTGGGGTGGGGTGGTGAGCAAAAAAAACGATGGATTAAACCCAGATCTTTGTGACTGGGTGAATGTTGGATTTATCTGCATTCTGTCCATCATCTGTTCTCTTTGCATTTGTCGCCCCAAGTGGGAAGGGTATGCCCAGACGTGGGTCCCATGCTCACTGCACCACTGGATTCAAGCTAGCCTAGCTGATGAAGGGGGATACCCTGAAACCGGTCCTAGGATGCTTGTTTCCGGTCCTGGGAGGACCTGGCTTGGTAGTTCGGGCTGGACTGTTCCCATGAGGAACAGGGACAAGACTGATTTGCATATGGCTGGGTCCAACCTGGGGTGCCGTGGTGAGCAAAGAAATGATGGATTAAACCCAGATCTTTGTGACTGGGGGTGAATGTTTGATTTGCTCTGCATTCCGTCCATCATCTGTTCTTTTTGCATTACTACCTAAATTTAGCAAAGATGTGCTAGATTGTGGGAGATACAGTCCTGTCATGGGTCCTTTTTAGTTCCTTGCCTGGGCACAGTATTTGGTTTAATTTAGGCTTGCAGCCTCTGCTCTTTCACCCTGATAATATGCTCTGCCTTCATTTATTTGTTTTCATTCATAGTGGTGATGTTTTTATTTTCATCCTGTGAGAGTGTCACTATCAGTGTTATTCACGACATATTTTCAATATGTTCTTCTGCCCCGGGTTGACAAGAACAGAATGTGAAGAACACAGAATATTTTTGTATTACAGCCACAAGACCGCACAAACAGTTTATCCCTTAGGTACATATCAGTGTCAGGCTTATTTTGCAAGAACAAAACATGTTCACTACATAAACACCTTGTAGGACGAAGGGCATTAGAGGGGGTGCCTGACATGATTTTCCATTTACTCTGGATGTCAGTTTACAGCTGACCTCAGCCTTTGTGTCTCTATGAAGCCTGAGCTGGAGACTGGAGGCCTGACCTTGTACTACGGTAACTGGGTGAGATGTGCTTCTCATGGACACTGCACAGACAGATTGGGCTTATGCTGTCATACTCTTGCTAGAGGCTAGAGAATAGGCTTAAGGTAGGAATTATATATTCATGTTTCTTGTAATATGTTGGGGTTGTTCATCTTTACATCTCTGATTTTCACAATCCTGAAATTTTTATTCCTTGTTATTCTAATCATTGCAGCTCTTGCATTTTATCCCAGATTGCAGTCTTCTGAAAAAATTGAAGACTATCCTGCATTTCATTTTTTGCCTGTGTCTGTGTAAGAGAAAAAAGGGTACAGCTTGTTCACCATGACTTCCCTGAGGGGTTTTCAAAGTTCCATGCGCTAGGCTGCCACAAATCACCATTACTGTTTGGGTTTGGGTGAGGTGCTCCTAGTGAGTCGGAAGGGATGGGTGGACAGCTGCTAACTGGTGTGGGAGCGACTCAGTCACCTACAGCACAGGTGCTGCCACCCCAAATCCAGCAGTCTTGTTGAGATGCAAGAGTCCTTACAACAGTCCAATCTCCTTGCTTCTTGCTCATTGTTGACATTAAGATCCTAGCTGGGATTCTGGCATCCAGACTGAAGAAAGTGATTCCACCATTGGTTCACCAGTCTCAGGATAGCTTTGTGCTAGGTTTTACCTCACGTACCAACAACATCTTCTTTGTTCCACCTAAGATCCTCTTTTGATTCCATGGCTCTGTCCTTAGATGCCACAAAGGCCTTTGACTGCAGTGAATGGTGCAGTCTCTCCTCGCTGAAGAGTCATGAACTTGACTCTTGAGAGGTTTGTGACTCTTGAGCAGTTTGACTTGGGAACCTAGGTAATTTCTAGAGACAAATGGTTCTAAAATGCTCCTACCACTCAGGTTAACAACTTCCTCTCTGACTTGTCTCCCATTCATAAAGGGATGAGACAGGGGTGTCCACTCATCCCTGTGCTTTTCCTGTTGGCACTGGAGCCCCTCCTGACATTTTAGATGCTCTTACAGCTGTGGGTCCTTACAAGATCCTTTTGTGTGCGACATTCTTCTCACACTGGCAAACATACATATCTCTCATGGCCCTTACTATGGGATTCTCAACATTTTTAGTCTACAAATCAAACTGGAATAAGAGGGAGTCATTATCCATGTCAAGGGGCATGACTAGGGTGGCCATAGAAACCTATCATTTAAAATGGCAACTGAATAGGCGTAAGTGTTTATGTGGTTGTTTATCATCTGAGGCTTTGAAAACATGGTCTCTGTTAACTTTGATCCTGTCATTGCTACATTCCGCACAAAATACCAGAAATAGTCACAGCTGCACCTGTCAGTGTGGGGGAGAATCTAAGATGGTGACTGCCACCAGTTTAACCTTCATCCTGGTTAGGTTTCTGCTGTTGGTTAGGACACCTATTGTCCAGCTGATTGGAGACACCAAAAACTTCATATGGGATGGTAAGTGGCCAAGACTGAAGATATCAAAACTCCTTGCTGACAAGAAGCATGGGGTCTTGGCCTCCTGTGTATTAAACACTACCATTCTGTGCTCCACATATTCCTACTAGCCTACATGTGGTCTAGGACAGGGGATGTCCTGCACCACATCCTAAATGAATGTGCAACTGGAGATCACCTTCAACTGTTGTACATGCACAGGATAACTGTGTCTCTTCCTCACAACCCTGTGCTTCACATCATGTTGCGAACCGGGGCTCGCAAACAAAACCTGCTGCCGGTTAGTGGTGCTGTATTCCAAAGCACCACTACAGCATGGTAGTAGTCTATGTATAGACGGCAAGCACATACACTGGAAGGCATAGGAATAAACTGGCCTTCTTTCCATTGATTCACTGCTAACACTGAGAAAGGTGAAAACCTTTGAGGCTCTTCAAGAGGAATAACACATACCCTAGACACAGAAGTGAGTGAGCGTCACTTTTTCATCTGCGTGAATACCTGCAACTGCTACACTGCCTTCTCAGTCGTTTAGGACCCAGGCTTGGCTTGTACCCAATTAGCCCATCGTATAATATCATACTCTCTGGGGTCTTCATAAAAATGTAAAAGTTAGTGATTAACAACCTCTTAATGGAACACTTACACTCCCAGCCACTCTTTCATTTTAAAACCATGTAGCAAGTTAACTCATGGATCACCTACTAGAAAGATGAATGGCAGAAGGTTTTAGAGAACTTAGACAGTGTTATCTGCGAAACCAGAATAAAATTCTGCCTTCTCAAGTGCTTTCACAATTGACATTGGACCCTAAAAAAACTGTCAACTATGGGGTTTGTTCCTCAATTGCATTGCTGGAGATGCAGCAGCCTCAGTTGTGAAATTCCCTGTGAGGATTGTGGTGTATTATATGGTATGGCTGTGATTGTACAGTGTTAAACGCTTGCAATACTGTCTTGTGTCTAGTCAACGTTTAATTGTACAACTTTTAGCTCAACTCTGGGTAGGTGTGGCTTCTTGCAGAAAAGCTTAGACAAAGGAACTAGTATAAAGCATTTAGAAGTACCAGTCAACCAAATGTGCAAGTCACGAAACATGAAAGAAATCCAACACTAATCTATAAAAAAAGTGATCATATTTTTATGAATTTTTAGTCACCAAATTAAGCAAAATCACTGCAGGGTTCCAGAGATTTAGATTTGTAAGTAATAAACTTTGTACTTGTATAGCGCTCTTTTACCCTGAGGGCATCTTGGTGCTTTTACACATACTGCTGTGGAACCCTTCCTGGCTTTCCCTGTGAAGTGCCCACTCCTGGGCACCCCCAAGGTGAAGCCAGGCATCCCTAGCGCTGTTGGGGCCGTTGTGGAGATTAAGCAAGCTATTGCCCAGAGTTACAGAGTGGGACCCCATGATTAGATTGGCACCGACGCGAGAGTTATCAGGTCTGAGGAAATTGAGCCCAAGACCCGCCGAGGCAGGAATTGAACCCTGGCCCCAGGCAACACCTCTGCATCAGGGTCTGCCGCTCTAACCATTAAGCCACACATGTCCAAAATATATATTGTGGCATTTCAGTTCAAAGTGCAAACATGTACTGACCTTTCAAGAGTTTGAAAGATGCTGTGTTCCGCTACTCCAGCCTGTGTGGGATGACCAATTCTAACATGGAGAAGGTCTGGGGGACAATAAGGAGTATTCAAGCAGCTTCCTGGTCACCAAAGATGTTCGAATTCCAGTTCCACACTTTACATCAAGGACGCCATAGACTTCAATGGAGAGGTCTTGATGCTGGGGATGCAGGATGCTAAGGACACTCACACTTAAGGTCGGGTGAAATGGCCACATGCTTCAGTGTCCCTTAAAGTCCTCTTCAAGCCTGTAGAAGGCCAGCTTCAGCTAGGCTACTGATCTCCATACACAGCAGGTCCAGTGGCATCATTTGGTGAAGACTGGTGTCCGTCTTTGGTGACCAATCTGGACTCATACAATATTCCCAGGTCCAGCAGACTTGAGCGCAACTTTTGGCCATTGAGGATCATTTTCTTGAGATGCCTGTCGGACGTCAGTGGTGATTCAAAGAATATGGCTTGTGACTTGCTGGAATGGGCTACTTCAACTTTATGGCCCTGGTGCTGATTCCAGGGGGTCAGCTGACTGACCCTTAAAGTCATTTCTTTGGTCTGGGGCTCAAAAGTGACTTTTCCATGAGTAATTAGCCACAGGTACAGTCCTCTCTTTGTTAGCCCAAAGTGTGACAGGTGCGGTCCAGCAGCTGTTGCAGCCTCTCTTTGCCAGGTTCCAGGACCAGCAGGGCAGTCCGTCTTTGGTCTTTTCTCGAGTGTGATGATCTGAGGTTCTGGGTGCCACGGATGCCATAGTTATGCCTAGAAAGTGTCTAAATGTGGATCCAGATAATGGGTTACCAGGATCCCTCCCACCTGTATAAACTTCTGGCTATGTGTGGTATCTAGCAATCCCAGACTGCACTATTCTGCACACTCTCATGATGTCTGAACCATTCCTTGGATTTTAGAAGCTCAGTAGCCCACCATAGATATGAGGCTACCTGTCGGCTACACACCCACAGGAAAACTGGTTTGGCACTGATTTTCCCTCTCTGTTCCCGTCACCAGTCTATCTACTTTAACAGAGAGCAGACCTGCATGAGTGTCATTGCCATTTACCCACCAAAGATGGCTTTGTCCTTGAAGCTTGTCTTTTAGGCCAGCGCCCCTTGTGGCTTCTTGCAAGGGGTAGGCAACTTTGCTCCTGAGCCTGGGAGTCATTCACACTACTCATCCGGAGGTCTGAAGGCTGTCTTGTTGCCAGCAACTGTGCAAGGCCACTGGATAGACTGGGCAAAAGAAGATGCCTTTCCCTAAAAGTTACATCAAATTTAACTTCTGCATAAAGTCAGGTTTGCTGGCATGATTATTTTGATAACTTAAAATACTAATTTTAATTTTAGTGGTGCCATTCAGACGTTAGCAGGACTGAGATGTTAGCCTGCAACTCTGTATTATCCATAGGGGCTACTAATCTTTCCAACTTAAACAATTTAGATTTTTTACTGTTAGGACATATTAAAGTATATGTCCCACTTACTGAAATACAGCTTCCTGCCTTAGAGCTTGATAGGACTTCCTTAGGGGAGACTTATGTATATATATTGTTAAGGGAAGTGGGTGTTTTGCCATTGGTTTGAATGGCAAAGTCAAACTAGCAGTTTTCAAACTGCTTTTCCAGGCTGCAGTGGCAGACAGGGAGACATTTTGCACTTTGTCACACAAAGGATAGCACAATTAGTGTTACATCCCTGGGTGGACACTTTAACTCACATGCTTTGGGACTCTTAATACCACATTCTAGGGGACCAATAAGTAATTCAACTTATGCAAATTGAGGGTAACTTATTCAACATATATCTTGTAATGGGTTAGAACACGGGCACTGAGGTATATTTATCAGGCCTCAGTGCAATCTCAGAGTAGAAAGAATCAGCAGCTAGTGGTCCATATGGAAGCTAAATCTGTGAGGCATATTTAAGAACCCCTAGCGCCATCTACCAACACAGTAGCATCATAATTTTTTTATGCTAATGTTTCGTTAGATGGCCAAAAATCCCTGTGCCATATTTACAAAGTGGTGCAGTGCATTCATTGCACCACTTTTTATCCCTTTGCGCTACATTATGCCTGCCCCAGGCATAATGTATGGAAAGGGGTGCATTCCCCTGGCTAGGGGGGCTGAAAAAATGGTGCAAGGAAATCTCTACAGATTTCCTTGCGTCATTTTTTTCAGCAATTCTGACGCCTTCTCAGAATTGAATACAATGGGCTCCTGTCTACTCTGCAGGAGTAGCGCCAATATTTTGCAGAGTACATCAATAATATCAATAAAAATTACGCTATTGCCCTCTACCCTGTGCCATGGTGTGCTGTATATTAGATACGGCTCACACATGGTGGCGGTAAGGGGGGGTGCTATGGGATGCAAGGAAGGTGGTGCTGCACTGGGTGCTGCACCACTTTCCTTAAATCTGCCCCGTTTGTGGGGGTGGTGAGTGCCTGCAAGAAGCCTATTTCCTCACACTTCCTATATCTTTTATGACTCTCCAGACCTGCTCCAATATTAGTCACGAATAGGAAGTACTATCACTACTATTCTAAGAGTTCCCTTGCCCCTAACTAGAAACTGGTTCTGCTATACCCTTCAGGGTGTAACTTCCCCTTCAACACTCCAGCTGCCAATTGGGTGTAGTTGTCCATTTTTGGCCACATTATGGTTGCTACGCAGCAGTAAGGCCTTTTTCCCTCATCCCACAGACAGTGACTATGCAAGTGTATCTCGCTGTTCATCCACTTGTTTCAGCCTAGACCCACCAGTGGGGTGGGCTATCCACTACCTCCTAGGTTACAGGTGAGTTTCCTTTCATATGGTCAGTTCTTACACCATCAGGTTTCATTATTTCTCTGTCTTTCCTTGTTTTTGCCACAATGCAGTCAGTCTACAGTATTGCAGAATGTTCCAGGGAACATTGTGGCCCACTATTTTGTTCTAGGAGTTTTTTTTTCAGAATATTGCACTGTTGATCATACTTACTGTTGTTTTTGCGTTTGTATCTTTGTTTCTTATTTTTTGTCCTCTTCCCTGCTTGTTGGTGAACAGACACATTTGAATATGACCTTGCTGTGGGCATTCTCCTGTTTCACCTGCTGCTTGTTTCTCTGGGAACTGTTTAGTGCAAAGGCTGTTATCCTTGTGTTCTTGATTTATACATGTATCTGAACCTACCAATAAATACTTAGGATGTTGCAATGGGTCAAATGTACAAACATTTTTGTGATCATCAACGCTCTGAATCAGAGTTTGAGACCACAACAATTGTTATTTCAATGTACTAAACCCATTTTAGGAGTCAATAACTTTTTCCAGACTCCTAAAATGGTTTTAGAATTTGATGTATGATTACTATTAGGAAGGGGCATAATGTACCTGACCATTCCAACTCGCAATTCCCACCCATATGTATCAATAGTTTATGACCAACAAAGTGATCAGAAACCACTGAAAAGTTACCGACCATCAAATTAGGATGGTAACCCATTAGCAAAAGGGAAGGAGTCCCTTTGGGATCCCTTCTCCTTTTTCTCTGTTTGAATGAAAAAAAAGGCTTGGCATGCACAAAAAAAAGGTAAACTTTTCTTTTTTTAAAGCAGTCCTGTTTCCTTTAAGGAAAACAAGCGGCATTAAAATAAAGTTTACTTTATTGTTAGACAATCACAGACGTGGTTGGTTGGTTTGGAAAGTTATTTAATAGTAGCTAAAATACTGGTTGCAAACTGCAACCAGGATTTTCCGAGCCATAATTAAAAACAATGGCTGGAATTTCTGGTGTCTCTCTACCTGATTAATAATGTCACTAAAGTCTGAATTTATGTTTCTCAAAAACTGATTTGAAGGGCCTTAACAAGTGTCTCTCAAATGACAGACGTGTGTCTCTAGAGAGATTTGATTACTTCAAAAGCATTGACCTCCAACAAAACTAAAATTGTGTGCACCAGTTAATTTTAGCACATTCTCAAGAGCTTACTTCTGACAGTAATTGACTCAACATTTGGTGAGACTATTCCATCATTGAAGTGCAAGCGTTGGATCCTCCAGGTTATCTTCAAGTGCCATGTTAGAAGCTTTGTCAGTGAAACAGGTAAGCAGGATGCATCTCCCTGAACTTAAAAATATAGAATATAGGTGAATTGTGAAATCCAGATAAGTACCAACTGCAAGCAGTGACAGAATGCAGATATATGAAATAATGTTGAGTCTCACACATTCAAGGATCTTGTCAAGATAAAACCGCTAGTAGTGGCAGGTTACTTAATCATGGTGACTGCCATGAACATTCTGCTGACTCCTACGCGGCAAATGTCAGAATCATTTCAGACCTAAACAGCACATGGGAAGAGATCACTTTTTATTTCTTTTTATCAACATATTCAGTCATCACAGAGTTATTAATTATTGGAGCTGCATACAGCCTTACTACACTAAGGAGAACATATCTTTATTCACAGACATGTATTGGTGAACTTTTTCAGATTCTTCTTGTAGCCCACGTGCACAAAAGAGCCAGAACTCTAAGTGTTATGGTGTCAGTGTTTTCCAACTATCCACAATGGCACTGACCTAGATGTGTCCTCAGAGGGATTTTAATAAGCGTATTAGGCGTTTTTACCCTAAAGGGATCAATGAAGTGCCTTTGAGCATTTACAGCAGAATAGTTCTACTCTTGGCTACAGGAGAAGAGCCATCTGTAAAAATCTTTCAATTGAGCCCCTTTTTTCACTTTTCACAAACCTTCTTTGCTACACAAATAAGAAAACGCAGCGCGATTGCGCTGGGGCTTACATAGCGCGATCGCGCTGAGTTTTTTAAATTTGTGTGACAAAAAAAGTCCGGTTAGGAGTTTACAGAGCTAATAGCTCTGACTCGAGCAAATGCGAGACCAGTTGCATTGAAAATGCTTGTTATTTATGTGCACAAACCTATTTATTTTTGTTCCAGTCCGGCCCTGCTTGTTTTTATACAAATTTGTGCTGCTCCCAAAGTGAAAAAAGGCAGGACAAAGAGGCAGAACTGACCACTAGCAAGCAAGGATTTTTTAAGGGCACTGCAGCTAACAAATCAAATAGCTTTTCTTCACAGTATAAGTATACTTAAGTATACTACACGTCGAATGCTAATGATCGACCTAAAAAAAGATTGCTGCGCTGAATGACCAATGCAAAAAAGCATTTTGTTAAAAAAATTTAAATGGCACTGCCACCAGTTCAGCCAATCCAGTGCGGGAATGTTGGTGCAAAATTACCCTGACGCTGTCTTTGCAATCCTTTCAGTGCTGTTTCAGAAACTTGTTCATTTAGTTCCAGTCCTCGACTAATTTAGTTTTTGTTTTGATTTCAGACACGTTTATCGGCACTTTCGTACCGGGTTCCTTTTCTTCTTCATCTCTGTAATAAATCCAGAATATATTTCAGTGAAACATAACCCTATATGTGCCATTATGGGCCCTACTAGCAGGGCTGACGATTTCAAAAGGCGATTTAACGCTATGATTTAGCATACGTCTTAGCCGTGGGTAGACAAGAGTGCATATTTCTCTTTTGCCTCGAAAGGTGTCTGATGATATTGCAACAAATAACACCCAGACCCACAAAATGCTCAGCAGAAGCACAACCTTGTATGAAACAAATTGCCAGCATTTTATATCACCTTGGTTAATTTTGGTATCGACACTGCTAAATGCACATGAAGCCATTAAGATGAAAATGTGGCCAGGTTAGCCTAAGCAAAACATTTGCAGGGGTGTTAAAAAATGGCTAGACAGGAGATTACGCTACACCTAATTAGAAGCTTATCGTACTGTGGCTACTGAAGTAGTCCAAGCAAGGTCGACATGACTTTGGCAGTGACCACTCCTGAATTGCTCCTAGGACCTGAAAGTAAAGAAACAAACACAAAGACATTGAAGAGATAAGAACACTGCCAAGGTAATTATGCTAAGGTCTTCGGGGAGGGTCAGATTACTGTGAGCTAGGTCAAAGGGCAAACTCTGCTGTTAACATTGCTGACATAATCGTCCGCAAAAGCATTGTCCTTTGCTCTGACAATAAGAAAATTGAAAGCCCTGATAACGGTTTTAAAAAGATAATTGCAATGATAGTTCTGGAAATTAAAAAAGCTGTAAGATAAACCGAAAAGTTAATTAAAGAAAACAATCAGAACTTGCCATTGAATTTGAAAGTGAAAATTAGTCTAAAATCGTACGACCATGCTTTAACTGCATAGGAAAAGGCAAAACTGAGACCATAACCCAGACCTACAAAAGGTTCTAGTACATGGTAAATCTGAAGGCCTGCAAAAGCTAAAACCCTTTTTCAAATTTACTAAGCCAATTTAATGTTACACAAAACCTTTTTTGAATGTTAGATGGGTTTAGGAAACAATACCAAAACGATGTTTGGAAGGAGAGCGTTTAGGAGATCCCTATCAAATACTGATTCTGTATGAAATGCCCTTCTATTTTGTGAGGACAATCTGGTTGCAAAACATTAATATTTTACATTCACAAAAAGGTAGTGGTAACCCATTCACAAACAGGAAAGGGTCCCCTTCCTCTTTCGCAATGGGACCCCTACCTACTCCTAAAAAGAGTATATAAAACTTCTAATTTCTTTTTAAACACATTCAGCTTTTTTAAGAAAAACGAGCTGCATTTAAAAAAAGATTGCTTCATTTAACAGCAGGCCATCATCCCTGCGATGACAGCAAATCGTAGTAGGTTGCAATTTGAGACCTACCTTAATAATTTTCATGAGGTCAGTCAAAGTGCAGCTTCCCCATTATTCAGTATTTTGTTAACCTACAAAACAGTACATAGCTCGGTTGCAAAATACAAATGCATTTGGTAAAAGTCAGGGCACAATAATTAAATTTGCAGCACACAGCCTCTACTATGCCACTCATGTAGTTCACCATAATCAATAAAAGACCACCTTGCAAGTAGTGAGAAAATAATAGTGGTGCACAGCATTGGGATTTCACAGAAATTCAGGCCATCCTGTCAGGAAAAAAGTATAGCAGTTATTATATTTACGTTTGCCATTGCAACCAAAATGCCAATTCAGATATATTGCTTATTTTAAAGTTTTTGTAACAGTGCAAGTTCACATTTTTCAAAAGAGAAATATGTAGCTTGGGAGCACCATGGTCCCTTGCACCATGCTTGAAGCATGACTGTTGAACCTCAGGCACAGAATCTAACTCCTAAAGAAAGGCGATAGTATATTCAGCGCATCAACTCTGGCAAAAGACCAATGTGAAATGTTTTTTTTTTTTAACCAAGTCTAAATTATGAAGACAAGGCATAGCGATCTTAGAATACAGTAAATTAACTCATATGATCATGTTACTCTGCTGATTCAAAAAGGGGGAGAGGATTGCCAGGGCACTGATCTGTGATTAGGTATTAGCAGCTCTTCCTCACTCTCCCAAACTGTGCATGCATGGCATTTTACAATGGTCATTGGCGGTAGGTGTTTAAAATAAATCCATCTACATTTTCATAAGTATGTTAAGTCCACTCTTAAGCATCACAATCTCTTTGAAGGTGGTTACCACGAATCATCTAGAAATACCTATAAATATGGAAATGATCAAGCACTGACTGGGTTCTTAGCTTGAATATGTAACAAGTCAGTCGAGTCTTCCTGACACACCCTCTTCGGGTTACATTTTAAACTATGTTCACCCCTAAAAATTAATTGTGCTGGCCTATCACAAGCATGCTCATTACACATGAGCCTACTGGCTATGTTTAAAGGACAGCACACAGCAAAATACTTGTCTTTTCCCAAACTAATGTACTGTAACAGTGTTTTATTAAGGACTCTGTTAATAGACAATACGTTTTTATCAGTCAATTCAGTCACTGAAAACAATGAATGCATGAGAAAGAGATGATTTGACTATTGTAGAGCAATCTGTAATAACACGTCTATTATGTATAAAAAACAAAGACAAACTAATTCTTCATCATCTTCAAATGATTCATAATAAAAATTGAATTTGATGCAAGATAGTGAGATAGAGAAGAGTAAGTGTTTTGTGTCCCCTATGATAACGCAAAGAAGAGAAAAATGTATTTATGACATGCATATAGAGTGCATATACAAGAGAGACACATGGCTTAGGTCTATTAATTTGCCAGGACATTATTCTAGGTAGTATTTGCCTTAGTCCAAAAAAAATGATTCTTTCTTACTAAGTCTGTGTGTATTTGCCAACTAAATTTTGAACTTCGTTTAAAAATATAGGTCTCATTAAGACAAAAAGGTTGAGGGACACCTATAGACGCTCGAATGTCCACAAACTTTAAAAGGCAATCTCAAATAAAGCCATAATAAAATGCTCTGGTTTATTGAAGGGCAACACCAAAATATAGACAAAAAAGTATGCTCACTCAGTGGGTCAAGGAAAGAAGACCCTATGAATAGAAACGCTAAGTGAGAAACAGTAAATAGGAGAGCATTGCCTGCCATGGAAGGAAGTGGTCACAGACAGCTTACCTTCATTGACACATGTTGCACTGACTCCATAATTCTCATCTGCCGAGTGGACGGGAATATGGCTGCTCCCCAGCCAGTGCTTCTTCACAAAGTAGCTCCCCTCCACCTGCTGTGTTAACACGGATAGAGGTAACAATCTCCCGCAACGCTGTTTGGAATTCAACGTTTAGCACTGTCTTCCTACTTCAAGACCAGGTGCTAAGGTTACTATGAAGTAGTGGTAAGTGGCTGTGGTGTCTCCAAACCATAAACCACTGAAGATAGGAAAATATTGACAGATTAAGTTATAAGGTCTCTCGCTGTGAACATTGCTGCAATGGTACTGAAATACAACATCTACCAGATAAGGTGTTGTTTAATTAAAAAAAGACGTAATCACTTATGTAACAACCATACATGGAGGTGGCTAACTCCAGTTTGGAATATTGTCGTTTGGCCTCATCGGTTTCACTTCTGATGACTGGTGTTGAGAAATTGCCCTCACCTGCAGGGATCCTCAGGTAACAAAGACAATTGAGTTCATCCCAACGTGTTGGGGACAAATGTAGCAATCAGGGAAGCCGCTACTTGCCACACTTAATACTTGCAGAGTCTGAAATGCAAAATGATTCCTTACATTAATTCAAGACTGTACTGCCAATTGGACAGGCCGCTGATATTCTAGGCATCTTGAAGAAGAAAGTGCTTCATTATACACACTTATACAGTGTCATTTAATGATGTATGACAACTGTAATGCTACCAGGGTTCACCATAGCCTGCTGACCTGATAGAGAAATGTCTCTTACTGGCCTATTGTGAAGATGATAGTACAGGTGACAAGAGCTCCTCTTTTACCATTTAGCCTATTTTGTAAAGTTATCAAAACATTTGTATGCACCTGAACCTGGAACACACAAGCCAGGAGCTATTTTAGAACTACAAAAACAAAAAAGAGCACTAAATTAGCCAATCTCAGGATCTGTGTGATGGATTGACATCCTTCTTTGTTGACTTCACTGTTCTTTGGTAATGTTATAGTGCCTAACAGGCAAATGTACAGAAAGCAAAATATGTGTGGAAACTGGATGTGTTCTTAGAGACTCTGTGGAAAGCGAATGCTGGATTTGTCACAGAAGATATGCGTGTGGCAATTGATGGGACTGTAAAGAAAGTAGTCTGTCCTGATAGCTTTAACAAGCTCCTTCTTCAAAAAAATTGAGTGGCATCAATCTGAATCATTTTATGTTAGTTCATACATTCCTCTTCTTTACAACAAGATATTGTTGGAGCACAGAGTGATGCCACAGTTAAGGAATACTTGGAAAGTAACAGCTTGCTCTCGGAATTTCACATGTTTTTCTGCCCCCCTATGAGCATAGAGGCAAGTGTGATGAATGTGAAAGAAAGGATATTTGGTGTGTTGGACAGATAAAAGCTTCCTGCTTTGATTTATTAAATATATTAGCAGTCTCACACTCATAACTAAGGCATTCACCTTAATGTCATGAACCAGGTAGAGCAAAATTGGGAACCTGAACTTAAGTGGATTTGTTCTCGCCCTACATGCACCGACAACTAATGATTGTACTTACTATTGGTTAAGAATTTGCATAGAATTAGGCTAATAGAAAAAATAATGTGCGACTTGGAAAATGTGCCCACTTGAGTGGCTGTCATTAAATGTGTAATACTTTTAATTAATGCATATTATTATTAGTTAAAGTGCACAATTCGAGAAAAAGTGTAGTAGTATGTCACATTAATGATTTTATGTTATGTATTTGTTATTAACATTAGGCCTTAGGTTAACAAGGTTTGGGCCTAGTCTGCACAACCTCACATGAACCTGCAATGTATAATAAAATCGTGGGAATGATTGTCCGGGGAAATTAATGCATTTATTGTTCACACTATGCTGACCAAAACGTTTAGCAGAAGTCTTTAGCTTTCTCATGAGAACTGCTTGCTAGAATGTCTTGTATTAGAAATTGCAACTTTGTAAACTTTGATGCATGAGACAGCGATGTTCCCAGGAACCAACAATGGATGCCCTGACCCCAGTACGGACTGCAACAAGAAAGCTACATGACGAGTATGACGATGAGAACAGAAGAGGAGCCAATCATCGAGGTGTGAAAGACAGTTTAGTTATATCTTAGATTTGGGTTTTAATTTTTATTGGATTAACTGTAAACATACAATTTTCTGACCAATGGCACTGTGGGAAGTTCTTTAGGAAATTCTAACTCAGCCTGACTGCACAGAGGAGAGGGGGAGTTTTTCTATTTTGATTTTCCTGGAGAGGTTCTGTTTGTGGAGCTGAACAGTTCCTGATGACTTTATTTCCAACTTTAACTTTGTAGTTTAATTGTTAATGGTGGATGCTGACCCTTTAGAGATTGCTTCTTTAATGGTTCAGATTGCTT
Source organism: Pleurodeles waltl (assembly GCF_031143425.1). Lineage (NCBI taxonomy): Eukaryota > Metazoa > Chordata > Amphibia > Caudata > Salamandridae > Pleurodeles > Pleurodeles waltl. The sequence goes on along the minus strand of NC_090442.1, from coordinate 694,550,438 downwards.
AGAGTCCCCTGTGTCTGAGCCATTCCCTTTCATTGCCCATTGCTGAAGCCAACTGACAAAGAAAATCTCAGCTTGCTGATCTATTTGAGGAGAAGTATGACAAAATTTGATTGTTCTTGTCATGGGCTTTGTTCTTTGTTTCTAAGTACCAATTGCTATTTTGATAGAGCCATAGTTAGATGTTTTTCAAATTAATTTTGACTAACTTATTTTGCATGAAGTTTCGAACATGCTCATTTAATCAGAAGGTTAGTTAGAGAGCCCAGGAAATGTTAACGAATTGCAATTAACAAAGAGTTGATGTTGTTCACCTGTTGAATCTAGATGTGTGTCATTTCTATTACACAGCTATTTTTGTTATTAATTTGTACTGTAACACTTGAATGCTTATTGGCAAATGTTTTAGTTAAATTGAGATTTTTTTAGAAGATTTGGTCAACCAGTGTTATTCATGTATGTTTATCATTTGGTTTTGAGACTAATTTATGTGATATTAGCATTATTAATCTAGGGAAATGAACATTTTAATCTTCACTAAAAGGTGTGGTAATTCATAGCCAAATGGGTCATGGTGTGTAAAGATTATTGTTTCCAAAGTATTTGATGATGTTTATTGATTAAGATGTTGTATTTGTAGTGAATCTATGACTTATGATGGAATAACTTTAAGCGTAGTTAAAAGGTCAGTCTAACCTCTAACGCGTCCCCTTATATATTAAACCACAAAAAGACCAAATAAGGACAGACATGCTAACAGAATTGTTAGCCGTATTGCATGGTTCAATCAATCAATCAATCAGTAACTTGTGGGTCTCAAGGTGCTGAGGAGGGGAGGAAGAAAAAGGGGGTGAGAGAGGTGGTACTACTGCTGGAACATCCAGGTCTTGAGAAGTTTCCTGAAGGTAAGGAGGTCTTTGGTCTGGCGCAGGTGGGTGGGAAAAGTGTTCCACGTTTTGGCGGTGAGGAGCACGAATGATCTACCAGCGGTTCTAGTTCTGCAGATGCCTGGGACTGTTGCAAGGGCGAGGTCAGCGGAGCGGAGATGCCAGGTCGGGGTGTAGAAGGATAGTCATCTGTTGAGGTATTCTGGTCTATTGTTCTACAGTGCTTTGTGAGCATGGGTGAGGAGCTTGAAGGTGATTCTCTTGTTGACTGTGAGCCAGTGCAGGTTGTTTAGGTGGTCTGTGATTTGGCAGTGGCAGGGGATGTCCAGAATGAGGTGTCCGGAGGCGTTCTGGATGCGTTGCAGCCTCTTCTGGAGTTTGGCCGTGGTTCCTGCATAGAGGGCATTGCCGTAGTCCAGCTTGCTGCTTTCGAGGGTTTGGGTGACTGTTCTTCTGGTTTCGGTGGGTATCCATTTGTAGATCTTTCGGAGCATGCGGAGGATGTTGAAGCAGGAGGAGGAGATGGCCTTGACTTGCTGGGTCATGGATAGTGAGGGGTCCAAGATGAATCCAAGGTTGCGTGCATGGTCAGTGGGAGTCGGAGTGGTTCTGAGAATGGCAGGCCACCAGTAGTCATCCCATGGGGAGGGGGTGGAGCCGAAGATGAGGACTTTTTTCTTGTTGGAATTGAGTTTGAGGCAGCTGCTCTTCATCAATTCGGTGAAGGCTTCATTCCTTTGTGGAGGTAGGTCTTGACGGAGTCCTTGGTGAGGGAGAGGATCAGCTGGGTGTCGTTGGCGTATGAGATGATGTTGAGGTTGTGGGATCAGGTGATGTTAGTGAGCAGAGCCATGTAGATGTTGAAGAGAGTCGGGCTGAGGGACGAACCCTGGGGTACGCCGCAGAAGATTTTGGTGGCCTCCAAGCAGAATGGGGGGAGGTGGACTCTCTGGGTTCTGCCGGTGAGAAAGGAGTCCAGGGCTCTATTGTGGATTCCACCGTTGCTGAGGCATGAGCGTAGGGTGTGGTGGCAGACGGTGCCAAACATGGGCAAGAGGTCCAGGAGGATGAGGGCCACAGTTTTGCCACTGTCCAGTATGGTTCTGATGTTGTCAGTGGCAGTGATGAGGGTGGTTTCAGTGCTGTGGTTGCTGCGGAATCCAGATTAGGAAGAGTCCAAGGTGTGGTTCTCCCCGAGGAAGCAGGTTAGTTGTCTGTTGACAGCCTTCTCGATGACTTTTGCCAGGAAGGGAAGCAGGGAGATAGGCCGGATGTTCTTGAGGTCCTGTGAGTTTGCCTTGGGTTTTTTGAGGATGGCGTTGATCTCTACATGTTTCCAGCTCTCAAGGAAGGTGGCAGACTCAAAGGAGCTGTTGATGATCTTCTGTAGCAGGGGTGCGATGACGGAGCTTGCTTTGTTGAGGAGGTGGTGAGGGCAGGGGTCAGATAGAGAGTTGGAGTGGATGATGTTCATGATTTCAATGGTGTCTTTGTCATTGATGGGGGTCCAGGAGAGCAGCAGGTTGGTCGGAGGTGAATCTGTGGTGTTGGTGGTTGCAGGGGGGAGGTCTGGGTGCTGAAGCTGTCATGGATGTCTCCAATCTTGTGGTGGAAGTAGGAGGTTAGGGAGTCGGAGAGATCATGGGATGGCGGGATATCATTGGTGTTGGAGAGTTCTGAAGTGGTGTAGTGATCCACAATGCAGACAATAAGTGAATCCAGACCAGCACACGATTGTATATTCTTTCATGGGATTTATTCCAGGATAAGGTTACTGGAAACAGAACCTCCATCCACACCAGAAGCAGGCTGCTCTCCACTAACTGCCAAATAGAACACTACACAGTGTTCCAGGCACCAGCCAAGAGAGCACAAATGGCGGAATAGGACCTTACCATAATAACAAAAGTAAGGATAAAAGGTTACAATAGAAGGGAAAAGAGACCAATAACAAATATACACTTTAGAGAAAATAATAGAAAAAGAGTGCCAATACTACATGTTCCTTCACAACGCTGAAGGGCTCCTTGTGGCTGTGTGCATTGTTGTTGATTTGGTCTTTGAAGGTGGTTCTCTTGGCGGCTCAGATGAGTTGGTGTTGTCTGCGGATGGCATTTTTGAAGGCTGTGAGGTTGTCCAGATTCTGATCTTGGCACCACTTTCTTTCAAGTCTTCCTTACCAAATCTGTGAATTACTCTCTTTAAGAGGCCACCATAAGGTCCTTTTTCTTCTTAGATCTTGCTAGGAGAGTTGGACCAGTAGTCTCCTTAAGAGATCAATATAATTCACAGATTTGGTAGGGAAATTGGATGGTGCGTCTCTATCAGAGGCCACTCTAATCCTCAGAGGTAAAGGTTAAAATTTCCAGATTTGATGATACAACCCCTCATTACAACCCTGGCGGTCGGTGTTAAAGCGGCGGTAAAACCGCCAACAGGCCGGCAGTAAAAAAAATGGAATCACGACCGTGGCGGAAACTGCCAACATAGACAGCCACTTTAACACTCCGACCGCAAGGCGGTACAAACACTGCAATGGTCTTCGCCAACAGACAGGCGGAAGACAAGGTTCCGCCCACTGTATGACAACAGTCCAATCCGCCACCTTTTCCGGGGCGGATTCACCGCGAACAAAAACAGGGTGGAAACAGGACTTGGAAGGGAAAACGCTCACCTCTACACACCCCACGAGGAAACAGGACGCCATGGAATCCGAGCTCCAGCTACTGCCAGCCTTTATCTTCCTGCTTCTCTACCAGGAACAACAAAGATGGCGGCGAAGATCACAGTGACTACTGCACCTATGACACAGTGGAGGGGGGAAGGAAAAAAGAGTGACACACACACGCAAAACACAACACTCCCACCCCCACCCTCACCCACTACAACACACACACAAGTACATGTTGATACATTACATTAACAACCCCCAACTCCCCCTGGAAGAATGCAAGGACAAAAGGAAATGATTCGAACGTTTGTAATCTATTCAAAAACAGTAATCAAAAATATATACATTCATATACATATATTTACACTTGAAACAAATATGTACACCAAGAATACAAGTCCAAGGTATTCCATCATCATAGTCCGTGGACCACTGGGCCCAAAATGCATGGGCGAGGCCCACTCTCAATACCCGATCAAAACGGAGAGAACACTGCTGGGGCATCAGATAGAAATACAACAGGCACTTCAGGGAGAAGGGAAGGGGGGGCACCTCAGCCGGATGAGTGCACGACGCCAGATCCACGAGGGGGATCCATGCCCATTGATGTATCCTGGGGAGTGCAAAGCCACAGTCTCTGAAGTCTCTCCAGTGGGTGGTTTGCCCACTGCTTTATCCTGGGGAGTGCAAAGTCACAGTCTCTCAGTCTCTCCAGTGGGTGGTTTGCCCACTGCTTTATCCTGGGGAGTGTAAAGCCACAGTCTCTCAAGTCTTTCCAGTGGGTGGGTTGCCCACTGCTGCATCCTAGGGAGGGCAAAACCACAGTCTCTCAAGTCTCCCCAGTGGGTGGTTTGCCCACTGCTGCATCCTGGGGAGTGCAAAGCCACAGTCTCTCCAGTGGGTGGGTTGCCTACTGCTGCATCCTGGAGAGTCAAAGCCACAGTCTCTCAAGTCTCTCCAGTGGGTGGTTTGCCCACTGCTGCATCCTGGGGAGTGCAAAGCCACAGTCTCTCAAGTCTCTCCAGTTGGTGGTTTGCCCACTGCTCTATCCTGGGGAGTGCAAAGCCACAGTCTCTCAAGTCTCTCCAGTGGGTGGTTTGCCCACTGCTGTATCCTGGGGAGTGCAAAGCCACAGTCTCACAAGTGGATAACAGTCTCCACTGGTTCTGGAGGGGGCTTTGTGCCCACAGTGCTTTATCCTGCCAAGGACTGAGGTAGTGGATGCCTTTCTCCACTGGTTCTGGAGGGGGCTTTGTGCCCAAAGTGCTTCATCCTGCCAAGGACAGAGGTAGTGGATGCCTTTCTCCACTGGTTCTGGAGGGGGCTTTGTGCCCAGAGTGCTTCATCTTGCCAAGGACTGAGGTAGTGGATGTGAATCTCCACTGGTTCTGGAGGGGGCTTTGTGCCCAGAGTGCTTCATCCTGCCAAGTACAGAGGTAGTGGATGCCTTTCACCACTGGTTCTGGAGGGGGCTTTGTGACCAGAGTGCTTCATCCTGCCAAGGACTGAGGTAGTGGATGCCTTTCTCCACTGGTTCTGGAGGGGGCTTTGTGCCCAGAGTGCTTCATCCTGCTCGTGGTGGCCTCAGTAGCGTTGGAATCTTTGGCGCTCACTGGCCTGCGGTGCTGGTGGCGGCAGTGTCCTGTTTAGCGGTGCTGGTGGCGGCGGTGTCCTGTTCAGCGGTGCTGGTGGCAGCGGTGTCCTGTTCAGCGGTGCTGGTGGCGGCGGTGTCCTTGGCAGCCGTGCTTGTGGCGGGGGTGTCCTTGGCAGCGGTGCTTGTGGGCGGTGTCCTTGGCAGTGGTGCGTGTGGCAGACTTGCCTGTTTTACTGTGCCCCTTCCCCACCTTGGATGGTGGCGCAGCTGTCTCCACACTCCCAACTGTAACCCTGGGAGAGGCTTTGGTGGAAGATTTTTTTCCTTTCTCCCGCTGGGCGTTGGCCAACTTTTTGTGCTTTTGAGGTGGGGGACTGTCCGTGCTCTGGCTCCTTGGCACACTGGCTGCCCTGCTGCCTTGCACACTCCAGAAGCCGGTTACTACTGGCACCACTGTTCCCGCAGATGTTGTGGCTGAGGCGCTGGGTTGGGACCTGGAGAGGCGGGCCCTAGGAGACTGAAGGGGTGGGGAGGTGAGAGGAAGAGGTCAAGGTTGGACAGGAAAAGTTTTTGGGACACACTGGGACGGGTAGAAGAAGGGGGTTTGGGAGTGGAGGAAGAGGTAGTGGTTGTAGGAGATGTACATTTGGTGACTTTGGGTGAAAGTGCATGGGCTGGAGGCTGTCATGAGGTGGATGGCTGTTGGGTGGGTGTGTGGCTCAGTTTCTGTACCTTTGGAGGAAGGCTCACAGACACACTGGGAGAGGACACAGTGTATGTGTGAATGGTAGTGGGGTGGTGACTGCACGTGAGTGGGGTGTGGTGGTGGGTGTGCTGGTGATGGAGGTTGTGGCTGACGATGTAGTGCATACAGGTGTGAGTGGAGACAGACTGGCAGGGAGGAGGGAGACCGAGGAGGAGGGGGGCACAGTGGAGGCAGTGGCTGTTGGTATGTCTGCATGTGTATGATGCGTGTGTGAGTGCCTGTGGGATGTGTGGTGCTTATGTTTGCCTGAGCTTCCCTTGTGTGTTGACGTGTGTGCATGCTGCTCTGATGGTGTGCTTGGGATAGGCTGAGGTACTGGGGATTGGGTCTGGGTGGAGGAAGTTGGAGGGGGGAGGCAAGAGACAGGGACAATGGCTGCCATCAGTGCTGAGGCCAGAGTCTAAAAAGCTTGCTGATGGGCTGCCTGACCAGAATGAGTGCCCTCCAGGTATGCATTGGTCTGTGGCAACTGCCTCTCTACACCCTGGATGGCATTCAAAATGGTTGATTGCCCAACAGTGAGGGACCTGAGGAGGTCAATGGCCTCCTCACTGAGGGCAGCTGGGCTGACTGGGGCAGGGCCTGAGGTTCCTGAGATGAAGGAGATGCCCACCCTCCTGGGTGAGCGGCCACGGGGCAAACGCTGAGGGGCTGCTGGGAGGGCGGTGCTGGTAGTGGGGGTGGCGGCTGTACCTGTAGATGTGGGGGGCACAGAGGGGCCCACCATCTCAAGCAGATCCCATCAGAGGAGGAGTCTGTGTTGCTGGTCTCAGCTCCTGTCCCCGCTGTGGAGCTCCCCTCTCCCTCCGTCCCACTGGTGGCTTCTGACTCCGTTGTGTCCCCTCCCGGGCCATGTGGGATGCAGCTCCCTCCTGCTCTGGTGCCACTGCTCCTCCGCCTGATGATGCTAATGCACACAAGCACAGGGAGACCACAAAAAGGGGGTGGAAGACAGAAGAAAGACATGTTTAGTGCATCCAATACCGCTACCGTTGGCGGACAATACAGACACAGAAGCCCCCTGCACTACGCCGTGCACTTGGAGTTCCTGAATCAATCACAGGGACATGGGTTACAAGGCTATGCCCGATTGCTGCACACATGGAAGTCACAGGAGCCTGACTAGGTGTAGTTGGCTCTGTACACAGGTGGGGTGGAGTGCCACAGGGCCTGCCTTAAGAAGGGACCTTGCCTACTAAACTCGCCCTGGCCTAGGGGAACCCACAGCCCACCTCCCCCACGCAGACATCTACAATGCGTGCCGAATCAGCTGAATGAGAGTGTACTCACCCCCTTGTGGCTGCTGTGATGCCCTCAAGTGCCCATCCAACTCCGGGTACGCCACTGTCAGGATCCGGAACATCAAGGGGTCATGGTGCGACGGGCACCCCTCCCACATTGGGAGGCCATCCCCAGCTGGGCCTCCGCCGTCTTCTTGCTCCAGCGACGAATGTCCTCCCATCTTTTCCGGCAGTGGGTGCTCCGTCTGTGGTGGACCCCCAGCGTCCGGACTTCCTTGGCGATGGCAGGCCAAATATCCTTCTTCTGGTGGGTGCAGACCTACAGGAATAGTACAGGGGAAAAGGAGAAGATATAACCGTCCGCACCGTCACAGTCATTGGCCCGCATCCCTACTCTTGCCATGACGCACATGCACTCACCGTCGTTTCATGCACGCCTCATTCTCCCCCCATCTTTCATCCACACCACTCCAAACAGGCATTGCCCATACAGCATGCTCACAGTGTACTCACATGTTTGTCTGGAGGACTGTAGAGTAGTGTGTATTGGGGGAGGACCCCATCCACTAGTTTCTCCAACTCCTCCGTGCTGAAGGCAGGGGCCCTTTCCCCAGACACACAAGCTATTGTCTCTTCCAGACTGAGATCACAGCAGCACTTGCAGTGTAGGTCCTCTCCTGTCGAAGATCAGGTATCAAGTGATTGAACAGAGAGAAAATGGCGGTGACGTCCACGACGGTGCGTACCGTCACCGCCGGCGTACATCGTCATCGCCTCCTGGTACCCTTAGGGTCCAATGTTAACCAATTCAGGATTGCGCCGCGGTCTTCGACCGCCTACCGTGACGGTGTACAATGCCAGCGCAGTTACCTCATATCCCCTTGTCCCACATTACAGGTCAGGCAGCTGCCATTTCAGGGAGCCACATGGCATTATTTTTGACTGAGTCACACATATCTAGGCCTTGCCTAAACACTAATACAGCCATATGTTGATTTTAAAACATTTTCCGATTAAGTTGTGTTTACGTACCTCAGTGTTGGTTGACCCTCTGCTCTCTGTTCTCCTCCATAGACCACGTCTGCTGGGGCAGGTGAGGAGATGGCAGCATCCTCCGGTGTACAGACCGCTGGTGGACCTTTCGACAATGGAGGAGCGACATGTAATTATCACCTACAGACTTGATTGTACCACAATCCTATAACATGTGTGCCCAGTTGGAGCCAGACCTGATTTCAGCTATCCGCCATCCCACAGGAATCCCCTCTCTAGTGCAGGTGCTGTCAGTACTCCATTTCCTTGCAAGTGGGTCTTTTCAAACAACAGTGGCCATAGCATCAGGGATGTCCCAGCCTATATTTTCCAACATGTTGTCCAGAGTGTTGTCTGCCCTGCTGAAACACATGTGCAGCTACATCGTTTTCCCTCAGGTGGAGGATTTGCCTACAGTGAAAGGTGACTTTTATGCCCTGGGACATATCCCCAACATCATAGGTGCCATTGATGGGGCACATGTGGCCTTGGTACCTCCCCGCAGGAGTGAACAGGTGTAACGAAACCAGAAGAGTTACCATTCTATGAATGTACAGATGGTGTGTTTGGCTGACCAGTACATCTCCCATGTGAATGCCAAATTTCCAGGCTCAGTGCATGACGCTTACATTCTGCGGAATAGCAGCATCCCTTATGTGATGGGGCAACTCCAGAGGCACCGTGTGTGGCTATTAGGTGAGGACATGGACCCAATACAGTGTGACTAGGTGTCTGGGTCTGGGGATGTCCCTAAGAGTTAGTGTGTGTCTAACAGTTGTCCCTCGACATTTGCAGGTGACTCTGGTTACCCCAACCTGTCATGGCTACTGACCCCAGTGAGGAATCCCAGGACAATGGCAGAGGAATGCTACAATGAGGCCCAGGGCCGGACTAGGAGGATTATAGAGAGGACCTTCGGCCTCCTGAAGGCCAGGTTCCGGTCCCATCATATGACAGGTGGTTCCCTATTCTACTCACCAAAGAAGGTGTGCCAGATCACCGTGGCCTGCTGTATGCTTCACAACTTGGCTTTTCGACGACAGATGCCTTTTCTGCAGGAGGATGGTCCAGATGGAGGTGTTGTGGCAGCTGTGGAGCCTGTGGACAGTGAAGACGAGGAAGCAGAAGAAGAGGACATAGACAACAGGAACACAGTGATCCAGCAATACTTCCAGTGAGACACAGGTAAGAAGACAACACTGCCTGCTACATCTGATTTAATTCTTCTAACTCTCATCTGTCTGTCATTTTCACCCAGTGTATGGACACTGAGTTGTCACGTTCCCTTTCGATTTCACAGATGTGGGTCCCACTGTGTGACCTCTGCTTTGTTTCCGCATGGACTAGAGCTGTGTGACATAGGTATGTAGACATTACATTAGATATAGAAATTTGCCACTGTTATTGCTAATACACATTTTCAAAAACACAGACTGTCTCCAGAATGTTTTGTGATTTAAGGGTGTTTATTTAAGTGCAAAATAGTGGAGAGGGTTGTAAAATGGTCAGGGGTGATGATGGAGGAATGTCCATGGCAGAGTCCAGTCTATTAGTCTCACAGGTGTATTGTCCAAAGGGGCATAGGAAGTGGAGCTGGGGCAGTTGATGGATGGACAGGGTCACAAAGTGGGACAGAAGGATGACAATCAGGGTGGTCTCATTTCGTGGCCGGGGTCTTGCCATTGTTCTCTGTCTTTGTCCTGGATCTCAGGGACCGCTTGCGGGGTGGTTCTCCATCTGCAGGGGGTGGGGTGCTGGTGTCGTGGTCCTGTGGTGGTGCCTCCTGTCCACTAGCACCGGCGGAGGTGGTGGGCAGTTCATCGTAAAGGCTAGTGTCAGGGGCCCCTTGTTGTGCCACAGTGTCCCTCCCGGTGTTGACAAGTTCCTTCAGCACCCTTACAATGGTGCCCAGGGTGGAATTGATGGATTTCAGTTCCTCCCTGAACCCCAAATACTGTTCCTTCTGCAGCCGCTGGGTCTCCTGAAACTTGGCCAGTACTGTTGCCATCGTCTCCTGGGAATGGTGGTAGGTTCCCATGATGTTGGAGAGGGCCTTGTGGAGAGTGGGTTCCCTGGGCCTGTCCTCCCCCTGTCGCACAGCAGCCCTCTCAGTTCTCCTGTTTCCCTGAGCCTCTGTCCCCTGAACCGTGTGCCCACTACCACTGCCCCCAGGTCCCTGGTGTTGTTGGGGTGGTGGGTTAGCTTGGGTTCCCTGTAGTGGTGGACACACTGCTGCTTGACGTGTCCTGGGGACAGAGGTATGGGCCCGCTGGGTGGGTGCAGTGCTGGTGTTTCCAGAGGGGTGAGGCTCTGTTGTGGCTTGTGCCAGTGTGAGCGGAACCGACTTTCCTGAGGTCCCAGATGGGCCGGGCTGGTGATCTAGATCCAGTTGGACAGAGCTACAGTCATCACTGTGGACCTCTTCTGTGGGTGGAGTGGACATGTCTGGACCCTCCTGTCCGGTGACGTTGGGTAGGGGTCCTACAGGGGTGTAAAAGCATGATTATTGCATCTGTGTGTTCCATGGTGTGCAATGGGTGGGTGACCCTGTAGCCCATTGCTTCCATTCTTGTGTGGGACCTTGTGTGATAATGGTTTAGGGGGTTGTATGGGTATGTGGGTATGTGCAGTGGACATGCTTTGGTGATGGGTGTCCATGCTTTGGTGTTACATGCAGGGCTTGGGTTTGGGATGTGCAGTTTGTGATAATTGGGACATATGTGAGGAGTTGGAGTGATGGGGGTGAGGGTGAGGGTGGGGGTATGTGATAGCATGCAGGTGGGTGGGGGATGAAGTAGTTAATGGTTTGACTTACCAGAGTCCATTCCTCCAGCTACTCTTGCGAGGCCCTCAGGATGCAGTATAGCCAAGACCTGCTCCTCCCATGTAGTGAGTTCTGGGGGAGGAGGTGGGGGTCAGCCGCCAGTCCTCTGAACCGCAATCTGGTGTCTTGAGACCACGGAACGCACCTTCCCCCGGAGATCCTTCCACCTCTTCCTGATGTCATCCCTAGTTCTTGGCTGCTGTCTCACTGCGTTGTCCCTGTCCACGATTCTTCACCATAGCTCCATCTTCCTAGCTATGGTGTTGTGCTGCACCTGTGATCCGAATAGCTGTGGCTCTACCCGGATGATTTCCTCCACCATGACCCTGAGCTCCTCCTCAGAAAACCTGGGGTTTCTTTGCGGTGCCGTGTGGTGGTGTGGGTGATATGTGAGGTGGTGTGTTGTGATGTGTGTAGTGATATTTAGAGGTGTGTTGTGTGAGGTGCGTGGATGTTGTGTGAGTGATGGTGTTGAGTGCCTGTGGATGCTATTGTTTTTTCTGGTGGTGTCTCTCTCTGGCCTTCTGTCACAATTGTTGTCGTAAGGGTTTGTGGGTGATGTGGGTGTGTGTTTTATAGTGTATTGGGTGTGTGGGTGTGGTGTGTGTATGTGTATCAGGTGTGTGTGTTTGGAATTGTCCAATGTGGTTGTGTTTTGTAGATGTGTGTGGATTCGTGGGTTGTGATAGTGTGGGCGTATTCCTGTTGGCGTGACGGTGTCGGTTTTGTTATCACCAGTTTATCACTGACCTTTGGTGTGGCGGACTTGTGTAGGTGTCTATATTTTGGCGGATTCCGAGCTGTGGGTCATAATGGCAGTGGCGGTATTCCGCGGCCGCGGCGGTGTGTTGGCGGTCTTCTGCACGGCGTTAAGCGGCTTTTACCGCCAATGTTATAATGACCCCCATAGTCTCCCTAAGATCCTACCATGACCTTCCCAAAACCTTGGAGTTTTCCAATGTTTGTTTGAAGGTGTTCTTGGTGTTCTAGTGACAGTGTGAATGAAATAGGTTTTGCACTTGTACAGCTTAAGCAAATCGCAGGTGAATTGTGATGTGTGAGTGGATAGGGAGTCTGTGTATTCCAAATGAAGTTGTTTAAGGAGTTTGTCTACTCCAAAGTGGGAGAGTAGGAAAGTCATTGAACTTCAAATGTGTGTGGTGCTTTGTGCTTAGAAATTGTCCACATGGTTGTTGGTTTATGGACGCGCCATGGTCTAAGACTCTGGAGTATTGACGTTTATGAGACACTTGTTTTATGTTGTAATTTGCCTGTTTAATAGGTCAATCGGGCATGGTTGACAAACTCAAGAGTGCATGTTAAAGTGAATGATAGCTTTTTGACAGAGATTTGGTGAGTCCTATGTGCCCCAGGAGGATCCATTCATTAACTGAGAGTGAAATTTTCTGGTTGAATGTTGCTTGCGAGTCATGGAAACTGTGATAGAAGGAGTAACTGTTAGATCGAAATGACACAATGAAAAATCAGTAAGGTTTCTGAAGCAATGTATTCCCTACCTGCAGTAAACAGACAAATTTGTGTATTGATTTATTTTAGTGCTCGCAATATTTGCATTTCGTTTTGCGCGGATCTGAGTTTAGGAGGGTAGGCCAAAGGGCTTTGTGAGCCACTGTACATGTGAGTGTGACATCAATGGTGCTGTGCTGGGATAGGTTGGTTAGTGAGAAAAGTCGCAAACGAATTGATGGACAACCATGAAGCGTAATTGGTTGAGAAGATAGGCAAAAAGGATTTTGAGATTGAAATTCACTTCCTTGTTATATTGAAAGTAGAGTAAATTACAGAAAATGACATTTCTCAAAGCTTTAAAGAGTGCCCTAAGGGGAGATGCCTTTATTCCAACTAGAATAGGAGAAATTACACTGCCAGAAGGTACACCCGTCTATATTGTATTCGAAGAACAAGGTGCTGTGCCATGTCTTTTGCTGAAACAGTGGTGCAAAGAAACGGAGTGAGATGGGAGCTTAGCATTTGTTGCCCACAGAACATTTAATTTGAGGATTTTGGAGAATTTGAGGAGAGTGCTGTATGGTTTGAAACCTCCTCTGTGACCTGCACAGTTTGATGCATTAGCTATTTGGGAACTAGTGTCTAGACAGCAAATATTGGGCCTGATTACAACTTTGGAGGAGGTGTTAATCTGTCCCAAAAGTGACGGTAAAGTGACGGATATACCACCAGCCATATTACGAGTCCATTATATCCTATGGAACTCGTAATACGGCTGGTGGTATCTCCGTCACATTTGGGACGGATTAACAACCTCCTCCAAAGTTGTAATCAGGCCTTAAGTTTGAGAGGAAAATTAGAAAAGCTGAGAAAACTCTAGCAGAGGTGAGATGGGATAGTGAGCAGAAATTTGGAGGACTGAGACTTTACAGGGAATTAAGTTGTTTCCTGCTATTACCAAAGAGAATGGGAACGAGGCTAGAAAGAGTACTAAAAAGAGGGATTCCTATCCTTCTGATGACAAAGAGCATAAATCCACAGAGTTTAGAAAGTGTTTAACTTGTGATGAAGACTCAGACGGAGATGAAACATGAAATCGTCCCACACCATATGCAGCACATGAGAAGGGTTAATATACTAGTGAAGACCCTACCTGCTCTGATACCAATTGAATCTACACAGAGGTAGATACAGGTTAGCTATAGTGTTCCGACTACTACTGCAATTCAAATGTCTATGCCGTGGATTGACATACCCAGAATTTACCCAGATGTACCTATTGTAGATACTGCAACAAACTTAGTAGTGCCGGCAGGACAAGTTTATCAGAAGCCGACTTTGATCCAGATAGAGTCTTCACTGAGTTTGATGTCCCCAATGAAAGCACAGACAATCCCAAGATACACCACCATAACAGGATGACAGACAGAGATGTCCGCATTGATAAGTCAGAATACAGGAGTAATGTACCCAAGAGTTTCAAATGCCCGATCAAATCCACATGCAGTGTCTGTACCGGTTATCATAGGTTTAGTCAGACCATTGTGTGCCCAGGGGAATAATCAAAGCAGTGAGCTAAAACCCTGAATCCGAATTTAGAAAGGGAGAGATTCACTGAAAACGCAAGAATGACAACTACCATGAGATGGACATTTAATGGAACAGGTCCGTTAATAGATTTGGGTTCTTTTAGGACTCTTCCAACTAATCAGGGGAGATTCGATATATGTTCCAATCCAAGCAGGATAACACCAGAGACCCCTAGCCTAACGTTACAGCAAGTGCCTGGTGTGAGCAATAACAATATTTCATTACAAGGTTTAACAACTCAGCAGTTAACTGAATGGTTAGAGCTGAGTAGCACCCTATGTGATTCAAGTGGAGGAAGTGCCCTGAATTGGACCAGACTTAGGGGGTCATTCTGACCCTCGCGGTCATTGACCGCCAGGGTCAACGACCACGAGAGCACCGCCAACAGGCTGGCGGTGCTCTCAAGGGCATTCTGACCGCGGCGGTTTGGCCGCGGTCAGAAAGGGAAAACCGGCGGTCTCCCGCCGGTTTTCCGCTGCCCTCAGGAATCCTCCATGGCGGCGCAGCTTGCTGCGCCGCCATGGGGATTCCGACACCCCATACCGCCATCCTGTTCCTGGCGGTTCGCCCGCCAGGAACAGGATGGCGGTATGGGGTGTCGTGGGGCCCCTGGGGGCCCCTGCAGTGCCCATGCCAATGGCATGGGCACTGCAGGGGCCCCCGTAAGAGGGCCCCACAAAGAATTTCAGTGTCTGCTTAGCAGACACTGAAATTCGCGACGGGTGCAACTGCACCCGTCGCACCTTCCCACTCCGCCGGCTACATTCGGAGCCGGCTTCCTCGTGGGAAGGGGTTTCCCGCTGGGCTGGCGGGCGGCCTTCTGGCGGTCGCCCGCCAGCCCAGCGGGAAAGCCAGAATGGCCTTCGCGGTCTTTCGACCGCGGAGCGGCCATATGGCGGTTCCCGCCAGGCGGGCGGCGACCGCCGCCCGCCGGCCTCGGAATGAGGCCCTTAGACTAGAAGCAGAAGACCTAATTAAAGGAACGATGGGGTTAGACACAATTGACTCATACCGAGAAGATGAGTAATGTTACTTGTGAAAACTGATCACCAACAAAGCAGGAATAGTACATCAGAAATTAGCAGACTTGAAAGAAAAATATGAGATAGAAATTGAGAAAACAAAGCACTAGGTGGAGTTACCAGTTAGAGTTTGACTCAAAGGACTTTGAGAATAGGAGAGTACCAGGAATTAAAATTCCCATTAGAGAACTAATCCAGAGCATTCAGACATGGGGAGCATTAGATAAGTGGGAAGGCAGATGGGTGAAGAAAAGAGACAAGAGGAAAAGGGATTCTGTGAATCTTACTGCTAATATGCAACAGACTGAAGACCCAGTGAAAATATTACCAATGAGAGAAATTCTGGCAGGAAATTTTGTCTATGTCCTTTGGAGCAAGCGTGACATATTGCTATTTACAAATGATTATCCCAGGTTGAGAGAGAAGCCAGTGGAATGGTACCAGCAAACACATAGGTTTGTGAAACTCACAAATTGCCTGTGGCAAGATTTGAACACCCTATTAGAAATAGTAGTACCAGCTGACTTATGGGTCGAATGCAAGAGGAGTGTAGATTAGACGACAAGAACCTCAGAGAGATCCAACTACAGGTGCACCATTTCCTGATGTAATGAAATATTACTATAAAGTGATTGCATTTTTGAAAACAAGAATTTCGCCCAAGTATATCTACTGGCAGTGGTTAGACAGGACAGCTCAGGAAGAAAAAGAGCCAATACACGCGTACTACGAGAGATTGTTGCATGTGTTTAAACATTACAGTGGTACAGAAACTATTGAGCCAAAAGATGTGATTCATTTGGTGTTCAGATTTGTTGAAGGACCGAGACCTGAAATTAGACAGCTGATTAAGAGCCATTTGATTTGTTGGCAAGCAAAGCCAATTGATGAAGTATTGCAGTAGGCAAAGTATTGTAGTGATGAGATTGAGTTGAAACAGAGAGAGTTGAAAGAAAAGGCAATGGTGAAGCAGATTAAGGCGGCACAATTAGGAATGCGGGGAAGTGTTCAGCAGCAGCAGCAAGGAAACATGTGGTTGCATAACCAGCCAAAAGGTAGAGGTTGTGGTGGAATTGGAAATGTGAGTACTGATTTGAATACAGTTGTTGTTCAGAATGATGTGCAAGGAATGAAAAGAATGTTACCATGTCACGCTTGTGGAGGCCTCGGACCTTGGAAACAGGAGTGTCCATTATTAGGAAGGTGTTTTCAGTAGACAAACAAAATCAATTCTTTCACAAATATGAGAGGACCGAATTTGAGAGGTCAAAATCCAAATTTCCAAAATAATGTGAATCCGATGCAAAGTTTTCAGCCCATGCAACAAGTGCAAATGGTGCGTTTGTAGATGCCCCAGTTGCAGCAAATGCAACTTAAAGTTCAAATGGTACCTAGGCAACAAATTCAAATACCTCAAGCCTGGATGGAGCAGCAGTAGGTGATGCTTCTTCAGCCGGTCACAAGTCAAAGGCTTCATCCAAGTAATAACACAATACACCAATACCCACTTCACAGTGAGGATAAAGCGAATGATGACTGGGTGAGTGAGAGTTCAGATGAAGAGGAATGCGTGTGTTAGCGCGGCTGACCTTAATAAGTAAACTTACAAGGGGACGCAAATAGGTCGATGAACCTTTTGACTCACAATAAAGATGTTCTTACTGTAGCTCCACTACATAATCAATACACATTAATCAATAATCATTAGTAATCAATAACATCAATAATCAATGGAGTCAGTAATTGTCATGCACCATGACCTTTCAGTCATGAATAACCACACCTTTAGTAAAGTTTAGAATGTTTATTTCCCTATATTAACAATGCTAAGGTCACGTAGATTAATCTCAATATCAAAGGAAACACCTACAGAAACAATAGTGGTTGTCCAAAACGGCAGGAGAAACATAATCTAATCAAAGCTTGAACTACAACACATTCTAAAGTTATGGTGCAAATAAATAGCTAAGTCAGCTGTGTCAATGTTATGACGTACATGTTATGACGTACATGAAGGTTAGCAGACAAATTCATCAAGCATTAGTCCCTTTTATCATAATTCATTAGTGAGAATCCTTAACTAACACCAGATTAACATCAGCATGTTGGGCTTCATGCAAAAATATTTAGTAACACAAATTTGGAAAAACATCAAACTATGGCTGTATCAAAACAGCACAGTTGGTACCTAGAAAGAAAAAGCAAATATGCATGATAATCACAATTAGGATATACCTATCCTAAGGGTGGATCAGCAAAGCAGAATCAGTCTTCATCCTCAGGACATCAGTCGATAAGCAAGGCATCAAGATTCCATATTCTAATTAAGGAAAGGCAAAGTCTATAGCATTAAAGTTAAGCACGTCTCAAGTCAAGATGCATAAGAAAAGTAGTAACCTCTCAGTCAGGAAAAAATGGGCAAAGGACTGCATGTCTTGGAATGACCGTCTTCTCCCTGTGTAGTGTTATTAAGTCAAAGATACCTAAACTACCCCCCAAATCCCTATTGGTCAGTTAATCAAATGTTCACACTCCGTCCAATAAAACTAAAATCCCAAATCTATGAATTCTAATATTACTATGTTCACATGTCGCTGACTGGTTTGTTTTGCAATGTTCTCATCATCCGGCTTGTCAGGTAACAATATTGTTGCAGCTTCTACTCTAGTCAGTATCTTCATTGTTCTTGCCCTGGGAAAGTTAGTCTCACACACATTACACATAAAATGTTGCATTAGAAGGAACATCATCTCCTAGCAGTCGGTTCACACGAGAAGCTTCTGTTATGAGCACATTTAAAGGATCCAATAGAAATTAACAGTTTAACTTTCTTGGTCAACTATTTTATTGAACACTACAGCTTTTACATGAGGTCTGGCAACTAGGCCAAGACACTCGCTAAGTTAAGGCCTACAATTAATAAAGCTAAAACTTAATTCATAACCCTTAAAATGACATATTACCGCATTAGTCTAACATAAATTCAACTCTTCATAATATTAAATCATTGATTAGTACATTTTGGTAGCATTGGTGAGCATTCTTTGTGATCACATCTTCAAATGTGTGCGTTATTTTTCAACTTTATTATATTTTCTACATAAACCTATTATTAAGAATACATAAACACTCATTAGTAATTTTTATTACTACACCTGCGCTAGCAAACCCTACTCTGATGACTAAATATGTCATCACACTAAGTATTACCGACAAATTTTCGCATTAGCTACAATTATGTTAATTTAATTCCTTCATACTTTTGTTTCCCCTTTGAATTTTGTCCGTACAATTTTTCTCTTTTATTTTCTTCGCTCCTCTGATTATTCTTTGATCTTTTCAATTTCATTATTTTGCATAATTTTCACAATCACCATATCCCCAGTAGACAAACCACAACAATTAATATCCCTTGCACGATTTTCAATTGTATCCCATTCCAAATGTTGCTGAGCCAGTTTCCCACTGAAGCAAACCCGTTTGCCAACCTTTTCCCAAACACCTGGTTCTTTCAATTATTTCAAATCAGCACTTCATTAGTCAGATTAGTAAGTAAATCTCTTATCTCTTTACTATTGTCAGGAATATATGAACAACAATGCCTAGAATTAATCATTCTACAGACTCCATCATCCTTCACTAAAAGAATGTCTAAAGCAAGACGATTTTGAAGAGTGATAGCCCTATCTGCAGCTAATTCAGTACCTATCAGGCGTATGGCTCCTGAAAATTTTGTCAGCATGTTATCCACATTAGTAGACAACTTTCAAATCTTTATCAAATTCAGAATGACTCCCACTGAAGGAATCACTGCTCTAAATATATCTCCCACTATAGCAGAATAGGACTCCCTCCTCTGTCTCTTATGATGTAATTTAGTCACTTTTGGAATTTTTTTCAAATCTTCTATTTGATAAATCTTTGAGAAAACTATCCCCAAATAACATGTCCCATACCATTCTCTTGGAAGACGGTAATAAGCATTAAGACCACAGATGTAGTAAATCCCTGGAGTAGCAGGGTCCTGTCCATTCAACATAAACATCCATTTACTCTGAAACAAAAACACACGCCTACATTCACTCGTTCCCACAAATAAAGTGTCAGTGTGCGATTTAGGCCTATATACACAAATCTTCCCTACGTGTTGTGCATCTAAAGCCTAATTTCCCTTGCTTTTTAATTGCACTATAAGCATAATCATTCTGGTAAGTCCTTTTCTCTAGGCCTTTTTCTATTCCTCCTTTAATGCTTTTCTCCTGTCAGCTAAGGGTGTAAGCAGGCATGTCAAATTATTTCTATGCGCATAAGCTGTGTCAAACGTCAATGTAGGTTCAAAGAAACCTCTTACTTACTATGTCATTATCCTTAGCTACTCTACTCCAATATCTAATTATAGGAACAAACGAAAACACTACATCATAATTAGAATAAAAGTACTGGATGTACTCCTGGTTATAAAATTTTGTTAGTAACAGACTACAACTTATCCTGTAGGTTAAAGGCAGACTATGATAGGTGACTCCTACCTTGACTAATGAAGGAATCTGCGTACACACAAAGCAATTCTTCACATCCATTGTCTCAACATACTCACTCCTTAAGCGATAGAAAACATTAGATGAAAGGTCTCCCTGCGTATTAGTATCTTCATGCAAATATTTCTCATTGAACCTAAACCTCTCTAATGGCATTAGTGCAGTATTTGACTCAGAAACAGGAGTATGGTTGGCTTCTCTCTGATTGAGAACAGTCATACCCACAATCAACATCACAAACAATATCCTACACATAATCGCCAAACCAATGCTCATATATTTACAGTGCCTAGCATCTATAACTTGTTGACTAATGTTACTCATGATCTGTAAAGAATCAGAAAGCAGAAGAAGATTTAGAAAATTTAGAAAAACTTGCAGGAAAAATCAAAAATAGACAACTCTTCTTTCAGCAGTTCAGTTTCACTTCCAGGATCCCTTGTCAAAATCAGTTAGCAGCTTTGTCAAAATCATCTTTCAAAAGTCAAATCAGGTTATCAGTGTCTCTTCTGGTTACTTTCAACAGTCTTTCTAAAAAATAAAAAAGTTTATCTCGGATTGTTTCAACAGTTCAGTTCTTTAGCTTCTTCAAGTACCAAAATACTGACCCAGAACTTCTCTATCAAAACAAAAAGACAAAAACTCTTGCTGCCATTCATTCATAGTTGCATACGCCCATTCAGGACCTGCGTATCTTCAACTTACTATTCTCTTTCTTTTCACCATTCAGCTGTCCTTCACCTAGATCTTCTCTTCTTGTTGTATCTACTTATTTTTCAATTGTTGGTTCAACAACCACCTCTTTCCCTTTCTCCACTTGTGACTCTGGCCACTTATCTCCTTTCAGTGGACTCTTTGTCAGTGTTCTCCTCAGAGTCAATCTTGAACCTCCGCCTTGTTATGTCATGTTTTCTTTTGACGGACTTGCAACCGGTTCAGGAGGAGTCAGATCACAATGGCTTTGTTCCACCTCAACTCCTTCCCCTTCTAGGTCTGGCACTTGTTCTGTTTGTCTTTCAAGATTATCTGCTTCTGGGAAATTCCTCCTCTGACTAGGCTCTCCTGCTGCCTCGATTGAGATAGGCTCTCGGTCACCCTCCTGGAGGTCTTCTCCCTCGTCTCTCACAGGAGTGACTGAACCATCCTCAACGAGCTCAGATCCAGTCTCAGTTCCCCTTTGTTCGCCTTCTGGCCCTGAGACTTGACTCACTGTTGTTGGTACTCTCAACAATGCTTCATCATGATCCAGTGGACATGCCACCTTCATTGTATGGCTTGCATGAATCCAGTTTGGGATTCCAGCACACTTCACAGCTGTGGTAGTTGTCAAAACTACCTGATAGGGTCCCTTCCAACGAGGCTCCAAACAACACGTGTGACCAGCTTCATTAGAAGTAGATCAGACACGTCCATATATGAAGGGAAAAGTTATGGGACACAAAGTCTCATTTTTAGTCGACACAGGAGCTACATGCTCTACAGTGAGGACCTCAGCAGTTCCAAACTTACCACTTTCAGGGGAAACAGTGCAGATTGTAGGAGTTGTAAATCTGTATTTGACAAATCCAATCACAGAACCTGTTCAGGTTAAAATTGGTAATTTTAAACAATTAAACAAATTCGTAGTTGGGGAGTCAAGTCCAGTATCCTTACTAGGGAGAGACTTGATATGCAAAACAAGATGTTTGGTTATCTGCTCGAATGATGGGATTGCCATCCAGACAAACAGTGATGATGAAGATGACTTGCCTGTTGAAACAGATTGTGACCCAGTGAATGAGGAATACCCTTTGATCAGTTTCTTTACAGTCTTTACTATACGAGATCTTCCTTCTGACTTACAGGGAAAAATTATAATAAAAGTGTGGGATTTTAAAGGAAATGACATTGATCTAATCACAGGAGCTGAGCCAGTTAAGGTCCCAGGCAAGCCAAATGTGATTTTTCCCCCAATACCTTAATATCACATGACACAGGACACAATTGAGGGAATTCGTAAATCAAAGTGTTTTAAAAGAAGTGCTGAGCAGCCCATGTAACTCACCAATAATGGGATTGTGAAAGCCATCTGGGAAATTCCAGACTGTTCAGGATTTGAGGAAAGTAAATGATATAGTGATAAAATGTTATCCAGTAGTGCCAAATCCAGCAGTGGTATTGTTTAAGATCCCATGCGATGCTGAATGGTTCACCATAGTAGGCCTGGCGCAAGCATTCTTTTCTGTACTTCTTCATGAGGACAGACAGTTTCTCTTCTGTTTTAAATTTTTGGATCAAATCAATTGTTGGTGCAGAATTCCTCAAGGATTTTCAGAATCACCATCCATTTTCAACCAGATCCTGTAAAAGTATCCGGAGTCAATGGAAATGCCTATCAATCAACGTTAGTCCAGTACATTGATGATTTCTTGGTTGCGTCAAAGACAAGAGAAGCATGCAAGTTTGACACTATTGCCCTATTGAGTCATTTAGGGAAGAATGGACATAAAGGGGGTTATTCTGACCCCCGCCGGCGGCAGATGCCGCCGGCCTGGCGGGAACCGCCAGAAGACCATACAAAAGACCGCGGCGGTCATTCTGAGTTTCCCGCTGGGCTGGCGGGCGACCGCCAGAAGGCCGCCCGCCCAGCGGGAAACCCCCTTCCACGAGGATGCCGGCTCCGAATGGAGCGGAAGGAGTGGAAGGGGTGCGACGGGTGCAGTTGCACCCGTCGCGATTTTCAGTGTCTGCCACGCAGACACTGAAAATCTATGTGGGGCCCTGTTAGGGGGCCCCTGCACTGCCCATGCCAGAACCAGGCTGGCGGGAAGGGGGTCGGAATCCCCATGGCAAGCAGCGCCGCCGTGGAGGATTCCCTGGGGCAGCGGGAAGCTGGCAGGAAACCGCCGGCTTCCCTTTTCTGACCGCGGCTTTACCGCTGCGGTCAGAATGCCACGGAAGCACCGCCAACCTGTTGGCGGTGCTTCCGCGTCGTTGTACCTGGCGGTCAGAATGACCCCCAAAGTGTCCCTAGCAAAATTACATTACTGTCAGAAAGAAGTGTAATACTTGGAACATCTAATTGAAAAGGGAGCTAGAAGGATTTCAAGAGAAAGGGTTACAGCCATATTGCAGATGAATCATCTAGTGAGATGTTAGAATGTGTTTGGGTATGGTGAGCTATTGTCCCCAGTGGATTCCCACTGTTTCCATCATTTCAAAGCCATTGCAGAAGCTGACTCACAATGACTGATCCCTTCGTGTTAGATCAAGTTTGTATACAAGCGATTAACGAATTGAGAAAGAGTCTGTGGAAAGTCCCGGCTTTAGGAATGCCTGACTACACCAAACCCTTCATGTAGTTTTGTCATGAGCTTGATGCATTTTCTTTGTCCATGGGGGCATAAACTGCCCAGTTGCATATTTTTCAGCTACTTTGGACCAAGTCGCAGCAGCACTACCTGGCTGTTTGCGTACAGTAGCCGTGGTTAGATTGAGCCTCACTTAGAATGAAAGCATTGTGATGGGTCATCCTTTAACTGTTATGGTCCCTCTCTCGATTGAAGTTTTACTTACCAGAACCAAGACTCAACACTTGACCAATGCTAGATTGACCTGCTATAATTCTAGGTTCTCCCAATGTAACATTAAAAAGGTGTACAGTACTTAACCCAGCAACTTTGCTTCCAAAAGAAAATATTGAAGTTGACAAAATGAAGGAAGTTGAACATGACTGTCTGGTGGTTACTGATTTGTGCACAAACCAAGACATAACATGAAAGATACCCGATTGGAAGAAAATGAAATAATTATTTTTGTTGATGGTTCCTGTTTAAGAGAAAACATGGGAACATTAAGAGCAGGATATGCTGTGTACACAATTTCTGGTATACTTGAAGCTTCTTGGCTATGGGGAGTATATTCTGCACAAGTGGCGGAATTGGTAGCCCTTACGAGAGCATGCCATGTCCCTGCACAGCTTGAAGTTACCATATATACTGATAGCCAGTACGGATTTGGAATAGTCCAAGATTTTTGGCCAGTTATGGTGACAGAGAGGTTTACTGACCTCTTCTGGTTCACCAGTTAGAAATGGTAAAAGAAGCCATGATTTGTTACAAGATTTACAAATGCCTCAAAAGATTGCTGTGGTGAAATGCAGTGTGCACCTGAAATCACAAGATTTTGGGGGTCATTCTAACTCTGGCGGGCGGCGGAGGCCGCCCGCCAGAGTTCCCCCCTCCGAAATACCGCACCGCGGTCAGTAGACCGAGGAGGGTATTCTGAGTTTTTCCCTGGGCTGGCGGGCGGTCGCCAAAAGACGGCCCGCCAGCCCAGGGAAAAACTCCCTTCCCACGAGGATGCCGGCTCGTAATCGAGCCGGCGGAGTGGGAAGGTGTGACGGGTGCTGTTGCACCCGTCGCGTATTTCACTGTCTGCCAAGCAGACAGTGAAATACTTGTAGGGGCCCTCTTACGGGGGCCCCTGCAGTGCCCATGCCAGTGGCATGGGCACTGCAGGGGCCCCCAGGGGCCCCGCGACCCCCCCTACCGCCATCCGGTTCCCGGCGGGCGGACCGCCGGGAACTGGATGGCGGTAGGGGGGGTCGGAATCCCCTCGGCGCCGCAGCTAGCTGCGCCGCCTTGGAGGATTCCGAAGGGCGGCGGTACACTGGCGGGAGACCGCCAGTGTTGCCGGTCTGACCGCGGCTTTACCGCCGCGGTCAGAATGCCCTGCGGGGCACCGCCGGCCTGTCGGCGGTGCTCCCGCCGACCCTTAGACCGCCGGGGTCAGAATGACCCCCTTTGTGTCAATGGGAAATGGATATGTGGATCAAGTTACAAGGTTTTGCTCATTGAACTGTATATTGTGCAAAAATAAATGGGAATTGCTACTGGAAGAAGAACTATGGGCCTCATTATGACCCTGGCGGTAGAGAACCGCCAGGGCCAACGGGGGCGGGAGCACCGCCGACAGGCCGGCGGTGCTCCCTTGGGCATTCTGACCGCGGCGCTTTGGCCGCGGTCAGAAAGGGAAAACCGGCGGTCTCCCGCCGGTTTTCCACTGCCCCTAAGAATCCTCCAAGGCGGCGCAGCTCGCTGCGCCGCCGAGGGGATTCTGACAATCCTTACCGCCATCCTGTTCCTGGCGGCTCGCCCGCCAGGAACAGGATGGCGGTAAGGATTGTCGTGGGGCCCCTGGGGGCCCCTGCAGTGCCCATGCCAATGGCATGGGCACTGCAAATACGCGACGGGTGCAGTAGCACCCGTCGCACCTTCCCACTCCGCCAGCTCGATTACGAGCCGGCATCCTCGTGGGAAGGGAGTTTTTCCCTGGGCTGGCGGGCGGTCTTTTGGAGACCGCCCGCCAGCCCAGGGAAAAACTCATAATACCCTCTGCGGTCTTCTGACCGCGGAGCGGTATTATGGAGGGCGGCATCCTAGCGGGCGGCCTCCGCCGCCCGCCAGGGTCGTAATGAGGCCCTATGTATATATTATGGCCCTCATTACGACCCTGGCGGGCGGCGGAGGCCGCCCGCCAGGATGCCGCCCTCCATAATACCGCTCCGCGGTCAGAAGACCGCGGAGGGTATTATGAGTTTTTGGAGGATTCTTAGGGGCAGTGGAAAACCGGCGGGAGACCGCCGGTTTTCCCTTTCTGACCGCGGCCAAAGCGCCGCGGTCAGAATGCCCAAGGGAGCACCGCCGGCCTGTCGGCGGTGCTCCCGCCCCCGTTGGCCCTGGCGGTTCTCTACCGCCAGGGTCATAATGAGGCCCTATGTCTTGCATGTGATTGACATTTGGGAAGAACTGAAAGCGCTTCAGGATAATGTTGACAGGTAGAAGACAAATTGGCTAAAGTGGAAATTAGGTCAGCATGGGGACAACATATGGTTGTCTGGGGTGGGACAGGTGGTGGTGCCAAACAATTTGTTGACTCAAATGGCTAGATATTATCGTGGTCAAGCACATGTTTGAAGGGATGCCATGATTCGCACGTTTAAGCAATTTTGGTTTAATCCAAAATTGACAGGTTGCCGAAGCAATTTGGCATCATTGCATCATCTGTCAGCAGCTGAACGTGGGTAAAGGGACTGTGGTCAATATGAGACATATTGGAAGAGCAGGAGGTCCATTTAGCAGAATGCAGATGGATTTTACTGAGATGCATGTGTGCGGCGGATTGAGATGTGTGCTGGTGATAGTTTGTATCTTTAGTCATTAGATCGAAACTTACCCTACATGAATAAATGACAGCCTCACAGTAGCAAAGTTATTGCTTGGAGAAGGGATACCTCATTTTGTTTTCCGGTCTCTTTAGAATCAGATAGGGGAAGTCACTTCAACAATGAAGCAATTAACTTGCTATGTTCATCTTTAAACATTGAGCAGAAGTTGCATTGTAGCTACCGCCCTGAAGCCTGAGGACTTGTTGAGCAAATGAATGGTACCTTGAAGCCAAGAATTGCGAAAATGTGTGCGTCCACTAATCTGAAATGACCAGACGCACTACTGTTAGTTATGATGAGTATGAGAAACACACCCAACAGAAAAACTGGACTGTCGTTGCATGAAATCCTCATGGACAGAGCAATGAGATTGCCAGCGGTTCCTGCAAATGCTCTTGTGAACTTAACAGATGATATGGTGTTGGATTACTGCAAGGGTCTGGCTGATGTGGTTTGCTCTTTCCCTCATCAGGTGGAAGCCACCACACTGCAACCATCTCAAGATCAAAGCCACAACCTGAGAGCGGGAGATTGGGTTGTGATCAGAAAACACGTGAGGAAGACTTGCATGGAGCCTTGGTGGAAAGGCCCCTACCAAGTAATACTGGTTACAACAACAGCTGAGAAGAGCGCTGGGCTTCTGAACTGGATTCATGCCAGCCATACTCGAAAAGTACCCTCTCCTTTGGACGATGAAGAAGAGTTGTTGAGAGTACCAACAACTTCCGGACCAACTCCAGAATCAGAGAATGGAGCAGGAGAATCAGAGACTGATCTGAGCAAACCAAAAGTGGTTCAAACACTCCTGTTAGAGACAAAGTAGAAGACATACAGGAGAGTGACAGTGAACCAACCTCAACTGAGGTAGCAGGAGAGTCAAGTCAGAGGAGGGCTCTCCCAGAAGCAGACGGTCTTGAAGACAAACCGAACAAACAACAGACCCGAGGGGGAAGGAGTTGAGGTGGATCAAAGCCAAAGATTTACAAGTCCAACACTTAAAAGAGCATTAACAAAAGGTCCACTGAAAGGAGATAAGTGGCTGAAATCACAAGCCATGAAGAAATAAGTAGTTACAGTGACAACAATTGAAGAAGCAATAGACACAACAAGAAAAGAAGATTTGAGTGATGAAGAATTAAATGGAGATCGAAGTTTGAAAATAAATCGAATTACAAATAGGAGGTATGCAGGTCCTGAATACGATGACAAGTGAATGGCAGAGTGAATTTTTGTCTTTTTGTTTTGATCGAGAAATTCCAGGTCAATATTTTGGCATGTGAAGAAGATCAATGAAATGAACTTTGTAAAGTTGTGAAACTGAGAACAGTGAAAAAGAGACCGTTTACAGTAACCGGAAGAGACTTTTGAAATAACCTGATCGACAAGCTGCTGAACCGATTTTGACCAATCACCGATTTTGACAAGCTACCTATTTTTGACAAAAATCTCTGGAAGAAAGACTGAAAGCTGTAAATAACTGCTAAAGAAGGTTGAAGATTTTTGTTCTGCTTTTGCTGCATAGCTATAATTTTTCTCTTCTACTTTCTTATTCTTTACAGATCATGAGTATTAACATCCAGCAGGTTAGGAACAATAGGTGCTGTAGATAAATAGGTGTTGATTTGGGCGATTGTGTGCATGATTGGGTATATGGTACTGATTGTAAGTATGACTTTTCTTGACAAAATTGTAGCTAACCATACCTCGGCTTTGGAGACAAATATTACACTCACAGAATTAGATAAGTTTAGGATAGATGAGAAATACTTGCACGTAGATACCAACCAAGGAGATCTTTCTTCTAATGTTTTCTATCGCATATTGCATGAATATGTTGGGACGATGAATGCGAGGGAATGTTATGTGTGCATGCAGATCCCTTCATCATTAGAGGAAGGAATTACTTACCATAGTTGGCCTCTTACCTATGGAATAAGTTGTAGTCGTTAACTAACAAGATTCTATCATCAAGAATATATTCAGTATTATTATTATTTAAATCACAACTTAGGCCCTTGTTATGAGTGTGGCAGTCTCAAGACCACCACACTCATGGTGGCGATCGGACCAGGGCAGTGCTGGCTGCAGCAGCTTCGGCAGTCATTAAAAAAAAAAACTCAGAAGCTGTAATGCGGGCCTTAGTGTTCTCGCTTGTTCCTATAATTATCTGAGTAGAGTAGGTAAAGAAAATAATACAAAATTAGTGAGAGGATTCTTTGAACCTACATTGACATTTGGCACAGCTTATGCTCATAGAAACAACCTCACATGCTTGCTGACACCTGTAGAAAAGACTTTCTTAGATCAGACTGATGACAGGAGAAAGGCATTAAGAGAAATTAGAGAAGGGCTTAGAGAAAAGGACATTTAGAAACAATCATGTATTAGGTGAAATAAAGACCCAAGGGAAATTATTTTTAGATGCACAACACGTAGGGAAACTTTGTGTAAAAAGTCCTAAATCGAGAACTGGCACATTGTTTGTGGGAAAGAGTGAATGTAGACATGTGTTTTGTTTCAGAGTAAATGGACAGTCATGTTAAATGGGCAAGACCAATCAATTCTAGGAGTTTAATACATCTGTGGACTAAATGCGTATTACCATCTTCCATGAGGATGGTGTGGCACATGTTACTTAGGGATGGTTTTCCCAAAGATTCAACAGCTTGAGAACCTGAATAAGGTACCTAAATTGACTGAATTACATCATAATAGACAACAGCAAGAATCGTATTCTGGCATATTTGGAGATATATTTGGAGTAATGAGTCCCTCTGTGGGAGTTATTCTGAAATCAGTGAAAATTCAAAAGTTGTCTACTATTGTGGATAACATGTTGACTAGCTTTTCAGGAGCCATGATCCTAATGGATACAGAAATGGCTGTTGTAAGATCTATGACTCTACAGAACCGCTTTGCGTTAGGCATCCTTATAGCAAAGGAGGGTGGAGTTTGTAAGATGCTAAACTTGCAACATGGTTGCAAATTTATACCTAACAATAGTGAAGAAATTAGAGGCCTTATTACCAATCTAACTAATGATAGCACTGATTTGAAAGAGCTGAAAGAACCTGGAGTGTGGGAAAAGGTTGGAAAGGGTTTTGCTTCTGTCGGAAATTGGCTGGGCAACCTAGAGGAAGGGATAATTTTGAAAATAATACAGATAATATTGATCATTGTGATTTGTGTAATTGGAGCATGGGGAATTTATAAACTGCCATGTGATTAAAACGAAGAAGGAATGATGTAAGGTGTGATGACATATTTAGTTGTCAGAGAAGGGATTGTGAACGCTGAATTTGTTACTAATGATTTTATTTTCTATGGGTTGAGAATGTGGATAGAATTAGGGAAATAGAGAAAATAATGTGCAACATGGAAAATATGCCCACTTGAGTGGTCGACATTAAATGCGTAATGCTTTTAGTGAATGCAAATTAATATTAGTTAAAGTGCACAAGTGGAGAAAAATTGTAGTAGTATGTATTTGTTTATTAACCTTAGACCTTAAGTTAGCGACATTTTGGCCTAGTCTGCACAACCTCATATTAAGCTGCAATCTTTAATAAAATTCTGGGAATGTATGTTCAGAGAAATTAATGCATTTATTGTTCACGCTGTGCTGACCAAAGCAATTAGCAGAAGTTTTTAGCTTTCTCATGAGAACTGCTTGCTAGAATGTCTTGTATTAGAAATTGCAGCTTTGCAAAGTTTGATGCGTGAGACAGCGATGTTCCTAGGAACCAACAATGGATGCACTGACTGGAGTACGGATTGCAACAAGAAAGTTACCTGACGAGTCTGACGATGGGAACAGGAGAAGAGGAGCCAATCATCGACGTGTGAAAAACAGTTTAATTTTATCTTAGATTTGGGTTTTAACTTCCATTAAACTAACTGTAAACGTACAATTTTCTGACCAATGGCAATGTGTGAAGGTTTTGTAGGACATTTTAACTTAGCCTGACTGCACAGAGGAGAGGGGGGCGCCTTTCTATTCTGATTTTCCCCATAAAGGTTCTGTTTGTGGAGCTGAACAGTTCCTGATAACTTTATTTCTAACTTTAACTTTATAGCTATATATATATATTGTTAATGATGGATGCTGACCCCTTAGAGATTGCTTCTTAAACGGTTCAGATTGATTATAGTCCCCTGTGTCTGAGCCATTCCCTTTTATTGCCCATTGCTGAAGCTGACCAGACTGATGTCCAACTGACAAAGAAAATCACAACTTGATGATCTATTTGAGGAGCAGTATAACAAAATACTATTGTTCTTGTTGTAGGTTTTGTTCTTTGTTTCTAAGTACCAACCCTATATTGATAGAGCCATAGTTAGATGTTTTCCAAATTAATTTTCACTAAATTGTTTTGCATGAAGTCCAAACATGCATTTCTAATCAGAAGGTTAGTTAGGGAGCCTGGAAATGTCAACTAATTGCAATTAACAAAGAGTTGATGTTGTTCACCTGTTGAATCTAAATGTGTGTCATTTCTATTGTGTAGTTATTTTGTTATTAATTTGTACTGTAACTCTTAAATGCTTAATGGCAAATGCTTCAGTTAAATTGAGATTCTTTAGAAGATTTGGTCAACCGGCGTTATTCATGTATGTTTATCATTTGGTTTTGAGACTAATTTATGTGATATTAGCATTGTTAATCAAGGAAAATAAAAACTTTAACTTTACTAAAAGGTGTGGTAATTCATGGCCAAATGAGCCATGGTGTGTAAAGATTATTGTTTTTAAAGTATTTGATGATATTTATTGATTAAGATGTTGTTTGTGTAGTGAATCTATGACTTATGGTGGAATCACACTAAGCGTGGTCAAAAGGTCTGTTGAACCCCTAAAACACCCACTCATAAATTAAATTATAATAGACCAAATAAGGACAGGCACGCTAACAGGGTTAAAACTGTAACACAGAGTTATAGAGAGGTTTGTTTTTCAATTTTGAGTTACTATTTAGAAGGGATACCCTACAATGGCCTCCATGGCTATCTTCATCAAAGCCTCTTTCTTTTCTACCACACTTTTGAAACCATAAATATATAGGCTACTCCATTGACTCTATCCTCTCAAAGAAGTCTGTTTCAAACTGAAGAACGAGAGTAAACAAAATTATGTCAAGAAGGAAAACAGAGGAAGCCCACCAGTACTGTGCAGAAAATAATGTACACAGCAGTATTTCTTTTTATTTTGATTTTGTACAAGTGCCCAGAAAAGGCAGCCAGGGGTAGCACCAGTTTTCTGAAAGTGATGTTGGTTTTTAAGAGATTAATTTTCTGTGGTTTGTGAAGACTGACATAGGGATAACGATTATAAGTCTATCCTTCGTGGCTCTTTGTTATTTGAAACCTAAATATGACTCTGCATCCTTCTATCTTTACCGAAGGGGTTTCGTTAGTTACTGTCTTGCATTAAGTACTAGAAACGTTGATGGTCCGCTAGACGCAGCAATCTGTACAGGTTGTTTTGAAACACGGATGATGTAACAAATCGTACTACTGAATGTGCATAAATTATATATGGTGGCTTGTGTTTGTTCTTGCTATCATTATCAACGTGCTACAGCTTCTTGCTTTAAATATTGGTTATTAAACTGTGCAAGGACTACGTGTTGCGATGAAAGCTCGTCCCATGTCACTTGTGATTCAGTGCGGGCCAAAAGGGCATGCAATGTCACTACCACTAAATGTACTTTTGTTTTCGAAGAAATGACACTAGTGACTTCAATTTCAAATAACTCATTTTAGGGACAATTTGCTTCATTCCACCAGTAAAAAGAAATAGAACATTGGAATGTTGAGAGCTCCAATAGAGTAGCTCCCAGCTTGGCTGTAATAGGCCTTCTGCCCCAACCTAGTGTTATTGCCCTTTTACCCATGGGCAATGCTGGTAATTTAAAGACAACCCCCCACCCTCCCATTCAGTGGCCCAACAAACGCTGTAGTCCTCTGCATGTGCCTATAACACTATACTGGCAATGTACAGTAATAAAGGATAATGTAAAACCGTTTTATGAAAATGTAACCGCAGCGTTAAAGATTGTCCCTTAATGGAGGCCAGCCCTGTGTGGGTGCTCCTGCCTTTCTCCTTTTGCATCGTTCAGTGGTAGCCGCCCTACATATAAAGCATGATTTTATTATCGTTTTACAATGTCTAACATTACTATTTTCTGAATGGAGGAAGACATATTTTATTCAAACCATGACTTGCGGCGCTTCCCAACTTTTTAAATCTGATCCCACTTATTATTTTTATTGCAATACAAGACATTTACATTACCCTGGAGACATGGTTTCCTCTTTATTTGTCCTCCTGGACATGTTTCCTATTTTAGTATACTTGTGTTCCCATGATAAATAACTCCTGATAAAACTGTATCAACCTGTAAGAATAAATTCAGTTGTCAAAGAAACTTTAAATGGATAAAAGTGGAAAAGTATGCCACAATGATTAAGTAAAGCTCTCTTGTTTACCCTCAAATCAGTTATCTCACTTTTGACTGTAATAGAAAATAACTTACCTGCTGAAAAAGGCTGGAAGGCAAGAGAGCGGCACGTGCTGTAGTGACATCCTTTATATTGGGTGGGTGGGATTTTCTGACCTTCAGCTTTTTTTAAACGGGGTATGTGTCTAGCTGTACACTTTTCATGCTGTGATTTAACATGGCTGGCTTCCTTCCCATGTTCAGCCTTAAATAGAAGTTTTAAACAACATTTTATGATTTTAGGGGGCATATTTATACTCCGTTTGCCCCGGAATTGCGTCGTTCTTTTTGACGCAATTTCGACGCAAAACTAACTCCATATTTAGACTTTGGCGTTAGACGCGTCTAGCGCCAAAGTCCATGGAGTTAGCGTCATTTTTTAGCATGGACACCTACTTTGCGTTAATTATATGCAAGGTAGGCGTTCCCGTCTAAAAAATCGACTCCGAGGCATGTGCGTCGGATTTATACTCCCGGGCAAAATATACTCCCGGGCCTGATTTGTGCCCCCCTACATGCCACTATGCCCAATGACCATGCCCAGGGGACAGAAGTCCCCTGGGCATGGCCATTGGGCAAGGGGGCATGACTCCTGTCTTTGCTAAGACAGGAGTCATTTCTATGGGGGTTGGGAGTGAAAAAAAATGGCGCAAATCGGGTTGAGGCGAAAAAATTGCCTTAACCTGACTTGCCCCATTTCTTGACGCCCAAGCCCCATATCCCCTTATGCCGGCGCTGCCTGGTGTACGTCGTTTTTTTTAACGCACACCAGACGGCGCCGGCGGCTAACGCCGGCTAACGTCATTCAATAAATATGGCGCCCGCATGGCGCTTCAGAATGGCGTTAGCCGGCGCTAATTTTTTTGACGCAAAACTGCGTTAGCGCAGTTTTGCGTCAAAAAGTATAAATATGGGCCTAGGTGTTTTATGCAAAATGCACGCGCTTCAGTACAGCTGGCCCAAGGGAAGTGATCGGTTATTTTGAGTCATTTTGATATTCTGTGCGACGGTAATTATTTATATCTGAGAGTGATTAGTTTCATAATAATTTGAAGCAAAGATCAAAACTTGCAAAGAACGATGGGAGCCGGTCTCCAAGCACACGAATTAGAGGCTGCAAGTTGTAGCTGCTACCTCTGAAAGTCCTTTGGCACACCTGACACTGCCCCTTGTGAACCCTTAAGACATAGCGCAGAAGCACAAAGGACCAGATGTATCAAAGGGTTTTTCCCATTCTGTGTCAATGGGAAAATGTGTTCATACATATGGCACAAAGTGAGTAAAGACAGCCACGAAAGCCCAGTTTATTTTACACTGTTATTACTGCTTGCCATTGTCTTGTGCCCCTCAGGAGCAAATAGAAGGCTACTTAAGGGCTGATAGAAAAACAAGGGAGACATCATGTAATTGAGCAGGGGCATGTGAGAGGATGTTTTGCTATTTCATCTATCACTGTCGTTTTGTTGAATCACAAAAAACCTTCACTGTACAGTTATGACTTGGCGTCTCCTGCAGAGCTTTGAATTAAAAAATCCTAGTTAGCTTCAAGGGGCTGGTTACACTCAACAGGACTTCTACATTAAAGTAACTAAAAATGAGCATTGGCAATGCCAATACATATGAATTTAAAAAGGCAATGTAACATTGTAACAGTTAATGGTATCGTAGGACAAATGGTTGCATGGTTTGTGAAGTGTGGTTGAGCCTCCGGATTATGGACTTCCCCTCTTTGATGCAAGGCGGCATTTCTGCTGCAGTGCAAAACACATCAAACATTAGCTGGGGTGACACATAATGTAAAATATTGGATTCATTGAGCCATCTTACTAGTAAGAGCCAGACCTATACAATTAAGAAGTGATTTTGCTAAGTGATATCTCGCCATGTTTGTGCATCATTTAAAGAACCTTATAGTAGACACTAATCTTCATGTAAAGTGACTGAAGTATGTGTGGAGTACCAGCAGAAGCTGAGGCAGAAGAAAGCGGGCATGCGTATTGAGTCTGCAGGGAGGAGATCTGCTGCTTCTCCATGATGAACCACTACATGGGCTGTAGATTCAGGACCACTGTTTACTTCTAGTCTTCCCTGCTTCATAGTAGTGGAGAATATGTACGTAATGTAATAATCGTTAAATTCTGCCAAATGACCTCCCGACCATTTAGAAGCGTGAGCTTACATTTTTAATTTTAACAAATAATGCAATTAATGCAGTCACTTTTTTCTTTGTAAATCCTATTTCATTCCTCAGGGTTAGAGGCATCAGGACTCCCTTCAGTGTATTGTCACAGTTACAGCTATGTATAACAATATTACATTTTAAGATTCTTGATTGGCGTTAGACCTAGCATCCTTGGCGTGATTTCCCCTGTCTTTTTTACCTCTGCTTCCTTTGTTTTGACTGTGTGCTGGACTTTGTTTTTGCTGGTTTTGGTACTCTGAACACTTTACCACTGCTGACCAGTGTAAAGCGCAAGTGCTCTCTGTGTAAACTGTATGTGTAATTGGCTTTTCCATGATTGGCATATTTGATTTACTATTAAGACCCCAGTAAAGTCCACTAGAGTTGCCCGGGACCTGTAAATCAATTCCTACAAGCGGGCCTGCAGCACTGATTGTGCCACCCACATGAGTAAACATGGCTCACACCTCCTTGCCTCGTAATAGGTTTCTCATACTCCATACAAACTCCATACAAACATCAGCAATTCATTATCTTTTTTTATTTTAATTTTTTCATTTTAGTTATTAATTTTCGTTTTTATTTTAGTTTTTAATTTTGTTTCTTTTCTTTTTTTCTTTTCATTTCAATAGGCTCACAGCCACAAAACAACATTAATTTCTTTAGGTATAATTCCATTTCCTCCTGAGCACCCTGACTGCCATAGAGTAGATGCTTTGCAGACACATCAGCATCATTCATTTTTTTAATGATACTCCATTTCCTCCTGGACTACCTTCATTTTTAAACATTATTCCATTCACCCATGCACCTTGGTGACTGCCACAGGCGTCCCCTTTAGAATAGATGCACATCAAGCAAAGAGCCATATCTGTATGTTGTGTTATCCTGGTTGGAAATTATCTTATATGGTATAGTAGTGTGGTTTGACTTTAAAATGATTGGATACATTGTTGTTAATTATTACCTAATTAACAAACCACACTAAATTATATTGCCTTTGTCTGTACTAATTCCAACTGCAACATTGCCACGTTTCACTAAATATTTTTCTTGCTTGTTTGCTTTTAGGAGCACAAGAAAAGAAAAGACATCACTCACAGGACTGCCAAACAGAAGGCCTGCACAAAAAAAACATATGTGATGTCAGTCCTCCATCGCTTATGCTTGTGCAGCTTACTGCCACTGCCAACTGAGATCTTTATGGTGGCCCAAAGAGAGATGCTGCCAAGAAAGTGGCCAGTGAGAAGAAGCAACATTCCACCACTGGCAGGCTGACCATAACCTTTTTCAGGAGATTTGTGGCTGCCACACCAGCCTCAGGGGGTGGAACCTGGGAGCAGCACCACCCTAACCTAAGTCCAAGCCAATATCTGTCAGCAAGGCAGCCACTGCAATTATGGTGATGCCAATGAGCAGTAACGTTGAATTGGATTTGTCCCTTTTGCAAAGTAGTACAGAATCATTCAATTAAACAGAGCAAAGTGGACAACAGCTGCAGCCAGCAATAGTAGATCTTCCTGAAGTTGGAGCATAACAGGAGGTTAAGCTTCCTGCTGAGCAAGAACCTCCTCTTTTAGAATCAGTGGCTCCCAGATCTCCAGCAAGAAAAGAGAAGAGTGCCCGACTATCTTCTTCAAGCACCACTTCTGATGATGATGATGTGGACATGGAGTGGACTCCGGCAGAGTTCAGTATTACTCCTCCTATTCAACCTGCTCCAAGGGATGTGGCCCAAGTAGCACCACCAACTCCCATATTTGTAAACCCCAGCTGAGACCTGCACTAACCCCTACCTCAGTAGACGTATGCACTGGAGAGAGGCAAATCAATGACACACCACCTACCTCCAGTTCTTTTTCAGGCATTGGCACTGGCCCACTAAAAAAGCACTCCTCCCCAGTTTAAGACATTTTTACACTTAGCAAACAGGAGGAGAACAATGCAATATGCTCCATTTGCCATACAAGTGTTTGTCACGGTGAGCCTGGATCATATTATGGTGTGGAGGCCAAACGCCCCCATGTAAAAAAAAGTCACACAATCCGGTGGGAGGAGCACCTTAAAAAACTTGCTGAATGTGGTCATAGTGAAGATGAGGAGAGAGGGTGACATCTTCACACAAAGCAGCCCTGTGCCCAGCAGTGCACCAGAATCACCTGCTGTAGTGACTTCAAAATGGCACAAGACTCAGAGTTAGATGGAGCCACCACAACATACAGTGACTGACCTGAGATGTACATTGAGTCTGCCACCACCTACGTCTCGGAAGTCACCTGCATCAGTAACCCCAGAAGAAAAAAAAAACAGGCTACTCTTATGAGCATATTTAGGCAGGAGGGACCCTGAAACCGGAACCACCCAATGGCACGTTTGTACAATGGGAAGGTGGCAAAAATGTTAGTGCTCAACTTCCTCACTTTTTCTTTTATGGAAGGAGTGGGATTTTTTGAATTTGTGGAGGCCACTGCCTGAAATGGAAGGTTCCAAGTCAGGCCTTTTTAGCTAGAGTTGCTGTTCCAGCTCTGCATCACGGAGTGCTGCAATTGGTTGGACAAGCTTTATAGCAAAGTGATGTTCACACTATCCACTTGATGACAGGCATATGGACCAGTTGTCAGGTGACCGATTATATGTGGATCACTGCACACTAGACCTGTCTCTTGGGGGTTGGGCAACAGCCATCTACATCTCTTAGCCCAAAGAATGTTTTAAGAGTGTTTGCCAACATGCAAGACTAGCCATGTTCCCCATGGAGAAATTATATACAGCTGCAAACATCAGCAATAGCAAGGCATTTGAATGGCTGCAATGCAGAGGTCTCTGAACTGGATTTGTTGCCCCGGTAAATGGCAGTAATATAGTCAAGGCCTTGACAGAGGGTCGCTCTTTCAGGGTCCTTAGTTTGGCGCATTGCATCAACCTGGTTGTGCAAGACTTTCTAAAAAAAAGAAGAGATAGTCCGCAACATACTGATCACCTGCAGAACAATATGCGCTCATTTCAGTCATTCTTTTTGAGCCTGGAAGCAACTGTGAAACATTCAGCTTCTAAAATGGTACCAGTTAACACCCTGATACAGGAGGTGCCACGCTAGAAATTGACCTATTACATGTTGCAATGTCTGTTTGAGCAGTACAGACAGCACATTGAATACGTCATTCAAAGAGGAGGGAATGCAATTGGGAAAGCAACGATCATGGATGCAGACAAATGGGGCCTAGTCAATGCCTGACACAGATGCTGCTCCTTTTTGTGGTTTTCACATGGTAAGGTAGTAAGGAGGACAGTAAAGTTGGCCAAGCTATTCCGTTGTTGAATCTACTACAGGACCAGCTAAAGAAGGTGTCTGAAGCGTTCTCAGTTGCAGGTGTGAATGAAAACCCATTAGCGCATGCCTCAGTTGAGAGCTTAATCCTTCACATGGCCTGTAATGCAAGGATGGAAAAATACATCATGTTGTCCAAAGAATACATCTGTGCCACTCTGCTTCATTCACAGTACAAAATGGTTTTGCCTACTTTCATTCCATTTTCTAAAGGGGATGTTTCAAAATGCAAGAGGTGGATTGCTGAGCGAGTCGGAGATGGTAGACTTGGAAGAAGAACTACTAGAAATTAGAGAACACCCCTCCACAGTTCTGAGGTGCTTCCTTAAATTTCCAGATAGGGCAGACTTGTTTCACTGTAGCCAACACTGGTAACATGAAGACTGGTGTTGGAAAATGGGTCATTAGTAAGGTCAGGTAAGAATCTACACTTAGCAATAGGCCACTAACCTCCACATAGGTCCAGTTAGGTCTCAATAAATTAAACCCAGCTCAACCCTTAGTAGCTTGGCAATGAGCAACAAGGCTTAACTTAGGACACAGATGTGTGAAGCATTTAGAAATCACAAAACAGTTAATGAGTAAAGCACAAAACAAAACAAAAATCCAACACCAATTTATAAAAATAGATTATATTTTTATCTTTACAATTACACCAAAACAACTAAAATCGGAGAGGAGGAACTGGAGATATGAACTCTTAAAGAATTAACACTTTTTAGCGCTTCGAAATGAATTGCACCTCAGTGGAGATTTTTACCTTCGGACTTAGGAGTTTTTTCGAGGTGAAAATCCTTCGACCAGGGCAAACCTGAATCTTGATCCGATGTCCCTGGAGCACTCTTCGGATACACTGCCTGGGAGGTCCTAGTCAACTTCATACGTTCGGACTTAGTCACTTTTTCAGAGATTTTCTTCACCATGATGAACCTGCAAGTCAGGCTGGGTCAGAATTGAGGGAAGCTGGCTAGAGTTGCCGCGGCAGGTCGGTCCCTTTATGGAGCTTTCTTCCAAAAGCTCTCCAAACTTCTCCAAATGTCTAGATCTTCTTCCAGATGTTCTTTTAAGGTTCTTTTGAGGTCCACAGCTCACCCCAAGGTTCCATAAGCTCTAAGATGCTCCTTGAGGGTGCGGACTACAACTCCCAGAATGCACCTGGCACTCCTTTTTGGCCACTGGACAGTGGTCAGCTGGTCAGTTTCTTCAGGAGTTGGTGCAGGGGACTCTGGGTTAGCAAGTTTTCCCCTGTAGCAAACAAGGAGTTCCTCCTTGAACCAGGTGAAGCCAGGCAAAGCTGGTGCAGTCCTCCAGGGTGCAGTATCCAGGTGCAGGTCAGGGGTCCAGCAGGGCAGTCCTTCTTCTTCTGTAGTTCTTCCTTGTAGGAATATGGTAGGGATCTGAGGTGTGGGTGCAGGTCTGGCAGTTTTATCCTTGCTCCTGTGTGAAAAGAGGGGGTCCTGGTTCTCCAATCAGGTGCAGGGTCCTTCCCCCCATAATGACCACTCCCTGGGAAGTGTGGCAAAAATCAATACCAGGGAACAACATTCCTCAAAAATCCATCATGGCTAAAAATGATTTTTGGAGGTTACATCTGGCTGAGCCCACCCACTGGTGAAGTGGGTGTGTGGCAAAAATCAATACCAGGGAACAACATTCCTCAAAAATCCATCATGGCTAAAAATGATTTTTGGAGGTTACATCTGGCTGAGCCCACCCACTAGTGTGGCTAAAAATCCTAAACACACCCCTCTCCGGCCCGCTCCTAATCTAATCAAGGGGGCACCTAAATGTCTGGGCTTGCAGGATGTGAGGGAGGTGCTGGGTTGCTCCAAATGTCCTTCCCTGCCTTTGACGACCAGTTTGGCAGCCCTTCCCTCTTTCTGCTTCCCCGTCTGCTGAGGGAAGATCTTCCCCAACCAGGCACATCTCTTTGTGTTGAGCCAGGCCACTTCACACCTCATCAAGGCAGCCTGGCCAATCAGAGCAAAGCAGCAAAACACTGCAGGGCTGAACTTTGGCAACTTTTCAGGTAAAGTTTAAAACTCTTTGCCTGAACAAGTTATATTAAATTTAACAATTGTAAAATAGGGCACACCTCACCGGTGACTTATGTGTAAAAACAAGGTAGTTTAAGACTTTGGAACTACTTTTAATTTTGAAAGTCGAATTTGCATGTAACTTTAATTTAAAAGCAGCCGGCATGGCATGCCACCTTAAAAATGACACTGGGCACCCCCGCAGTGCTCCTATGGGGGCACCACCTATGTTAGGGTCCCTAAACCTACTTGCCCTACCACATACTAGGGACTTATAGGTAGGTTGACTTAGCCAACTATAATTAGCCTAATTTGCATACCCATTTTATACAGAGCACAGGCCCTGGGACTGGTTAGCAGTTTCCAGGGCACTTTTAGAGTCAGGAAAACACCAGCAAAAAGTGGAAAATGGGGTCAAAAAGTCAGAGGGCCTCTGCAATCAGCCCCTTTTCTCTGGCAACAACAGCAACAGTAGAATCATACCTAACATCTACATTGGCTTTGTTTCAAGTGGCAGCTATTAGGACCAGTGCAGATGTGAAGGCAAAAGAAGTTAAGGAAGTGGCATCACCAATAACCATTCAGAGGATGTTCAGGAGTATCTGAATGACCCAAAAGAAGTATATGTGGATCAAAACCCATTGGTATATTTGTATGGGAAGATGCACCAATGACCACAGGTCAGCAGGCTGGTAATAAAGTATCTTGCTTGTCCTGTAGCCAGTGTGTCTGATGATCGTGTGTACAGTGTAGCTGGCGCAGTTGTCACAGTGACAAGAACTAGCCTCTTGTGCCAAAATGTGGAGAAATTGACCATGATCAAAATGAAATACGATTTCATACCACATGATTAAACCATTCCTGAAACAGCAGAGGAGATGGAGGACAGGAACATATCTAACTGATGTCATTAGGATTCCCCACATAAGGGCTCCCATTGATTTGATAAGTTTCTGTCACTGGCACTAGGCCCAGCCACACAAGTGGTGCACCATTTCTATCAGCACAAGTGGGGCAATGCTGGCAAGTAGGAATTTGCATTTTCCTGCAGATTCTGGAAGTTTCATCACAGAAAAGTAAGTAACATTTGTGATATCAGGCAACGTTTGAGGTTTGAAGGGCATTGTTGGTAAAAAAAAAAAGAACTCATTTGATCCATGTAAGTCAGCCCATCCTAGATTCCCCTGGGCATGTGTTTTTCACAAATGTTTAGGTTTGCTAGGTTTCTCTAGGTGCCAGCCAGACATTGGTCCCAAAAACTACAGCTTCCCACATAGCAAAAAATGGCTCAGGTTTGTGTGCAAATATTTGATGTATCCATGTTGCGTTTTGGACCGTTTCCTGTCATGGGCACTAGGCCTACCAAAACAAGTGAGGCAACTTTTTTATTGGGGGATGTAATGCTGTGTGGAAAGAAATGTGTGGCTCTATGCAGAATCTAGAACTTTCCATCACAGAAATGTGAGGAAAATGTGTTTTTTCAGTCAAAACGGTAAGATTTGCAAGAGATTCTGTATAAAACAAATTGGTGAGAGCAATGCAAATCACTCCATACTGGATTACCCTATGTATCTACTTTGTAAAAATGTATAGGTTTGCTAGGTTTCCCTAGGTGCTGGCTAAGCTAGGGCCCAAACAACACAGCTACCCATTTAGCAAAAATGGGCCAATGTTGTGTAGAAAAATGTGATAATTGCATGTTGCACTTTGGGCCATTTCTTGTCACGGGCACCAGGCCTACCCACCCAAGTGAGATACTGTTTTTATTAGGAGACTTACGTTAACGCAGAATAGTCGATCAAGTGTTAGTCCCAAATGTATTTCTCTGAATTTGCACCTTCCAAATGTAGGACATTGTGTTAGAACAAAGCAATTTTGAGAAATACCCTCTAAATAACATGCTACACAGGGTAACTACAAATTCAGAGACGTGCAGATAACCCGTGCTTCTAAACTCCATATCTTGTACCCATTTCGGAAATACATATGCTTCCTTGATACCTATTTTTCACTATTTATATTTTACCAGATTTTTTTACTCTATAGCTGGTACACAATAAAAAAAACATGGCCATGTTCAGCTCAGTTATTGGTTCTTGGTACCTTAGGTTCTTAGAAAACACACAAACCCTACATATCCCCACAACCAGACGTGTCTAGCAATTGTAATGGTATATAGTTTTTGTGAATCGGCTATCATGATGAGAAGTTACAAATGAAAACATTGTCACAGATGCTCATTTTGTTCCTACTAATTTTCATTTTTTTTTTATTTCAACACTTGGTTTCCTTGCAGCGACCTTAAATGATCTACACAAATGACTTGTTGAGGAATTCAAAATGTTTTCAGAAATGTATAGCCTTCCAGGATGTATCATGGGTTTCATGCCACAAACTGGAAAGAGGTTGAGAGCACAAAAAATAGGAAAACTGGGCTATCTCCCAGTAGAATGCTAAAACTGTGTTAGAAAATGTGGTTTTCTGAATCACGTCTGCCTGTCCCTAAAAGTTGGGAAGATGGTGATTTTAGCACCACAAACCTTTTATTGATGCCATTTTCAGAAAAACATAACAACACTTTTTTCTCCAGCACTTTCTTTGCATTTTCCCCACAAAAACAAAATTTAGCTATATTGCCCAGCAGACTCTACAAACACTAGGCTCCTTAAGAATCCCCAGGATGTTGAAAAAAGGTCACAAATTTGTCATGGACAGCTAATGCGGAAAAAAAGTTATGGAGCCTATAACACAAACTACCCCAAATAGAAAAAAAGGATTAGCACTAGGGGGAAAAAGGCCTAGCAGTGAAGGCGTTAAAGTAAAACAAACAATTAATTCTTCAGACAAAAAGTAGATATGAAGGTTTTTTTCTTCTCTAAAAACAAAAAAAAAACTAGATTCGCCCCCTCCGCCCACAACAGGCCCACCCCTCTCCCACAAAAATATATCTCCTCTTCTCCAGCCAATATTCAAAATAAATATGAATATCAAAGTCCGAACAGTGAATGCCCTGCCCATATTCCCACCCTTACCACCCACAACAAAATTTCCTCCCACCAAGACAGAAAAATTATGAAAGGGCTAGAAGAGGGCAATCTTAATGAGGATCTGCAGGTGTTTCATCTAGGCCTTGAGGTGTGCAATCCTATGGCCCAAGTGTGCCAGCTCATGTAACACTTGGCGATGGAGTAGCTGGTTTGAAGGGGGGTTGCAATGGTGGTATGGAGACTGCCAACTCCAAGCTTCTTGCGCCGCTTGCACTGTTGTGGCCTGGAGGATAGAGGCCCTGGCAGTTGACTGGCTAAACTCAGGCCCAGGTCAGGGGCATGAGCCTCACCATCCTCATCCATCAGCCTTTGGTAGTGGGCCCTGGTGGCCTCCAGCCTCTGCTGCTGAAACCAGGTCGCTATCTCCACCCGGGTGGTGGTTGTGAATCAGCAGAAGTAGCTATATTAAGAAAGAACACCATAATAAAAACAAACAAATCTTAAAGAATTCTCCGTGTAAGCACATGTTTGAAATGATTTAGTGGCAAGATATAAGTACATTGCTGGTCACGTAGGGCCACTGGAAATTTCAATGTGATTAGAAAAGTTACAGGGACATGGTCTTACGACCATATGCCTCACATAAAAGCACTGACTGGCTGAACAGGGGCAGCATATGATTAAGAAAAAACAGATTGATTTAGTTGCCTTGTAAAATATTTACGAACAAAAAGTAAATGACACTTACACTTCATGTGGAAAAAATTTAAAATAACTCTGAATAATAAGTAAGGCCTCACCCTCTCTGGAGTACAAGTATTCTATTCTTACTGT
Organism: Pleurodeles waltl; assembly: GCF_031143425.1. Lineage (NCBI taxonomy): Eukaryota > Metazoa > Chordata > Amphibia > Caudata > Salamandridae > Pleurodeles > Pleurodeles waltl. The sequence goes on along the minus strand of NC_090442.1, from coordinate 694,506,732 downwards.
GCTAAATGACTGGAGGTGTGGTGGCTAGGGTACTGGATACAAATGTGCTACACTCTATTGTCAGCAGCTAGGGCAGATGCAGAGGACAAAAAAATCTTTGATTCCAATGGCCCTGCTTTTCTCCAAAAGCCTTTCTACCCTAACTCCAAAGAAGCAGATGAATAATACATCACATAGGTCATAAATAACATGCACCTAATAGATATCCTGTCTGCCGTAAGTGGATGGTGGAAAAAATGATGCACTGCAGTACAGAGAAAGGAACAGAATATATAGATTTAACTGGACACATTCGTCAGAGAGTATCCTATCCTCAAAACATGAAGTCACAGACACTTAATCCCACTTTACTTCCTGGCCTCACCCTCAAACACAAATTATTTCAAAAACATTTGCTTGGCAGTTAGGGAATGGAACTTGACTTAAGATCTGAGTTAGCTTTCCGCGGATGGGTTACTCTGTTACAATAGCGATGGATATTCCGCCCACCAAAATTTAAATCCCTTTATTTCCTATGGGATTGATAGTTTGGCTTATGGGATATCTATCACAGTTGTGATGGAATAACCTGTCCACTGAAATCTAAATCAGGCCCTTTGTCTGGTGCAGCACAGTAATGTACAGGGGAAAGGCCGGGTAGGTACAGTATAGGTTTTGCTATAGAATAGTCTGGGGTCACTGATGATGTGACTAAACTGAGGCTTAGTCAATCACTGTAGGTTAAACTGAAAGTTGAATGCCAAACGGGAAAAATTTGAACAGACATACATCCATTATGGTAGCCATATGAACAACTTGTCCCGTAACATTTGGCATATGCCAAATATTTTTTTTCAATGTTCTTTATTGGCTGGGACAGAATTTAGAAATTATGAAAGAGTGTGGTACTAGGAGGTGACTAAGTAGTCACTGGGAGGGAATGAAAAGACACCTGGTTTTTGTTTTTTATCCATTGGAGGCTTTGTAAATGCAGCATTTATAGAAACAGATACACATTGCTCAACCAACACTGCAGTTCTGAATTGAACTATGCTGCAGTTAGGTGGGGTCATGTCCCATGGGTCAAGAAATGCCACTGGCCGGGAGGTCCTGGATGATGATGAGTGGCATCTGCTTCGCTTAACAAATACAATGGGTATACCAGTAATTGTCAAGAACCAAGCAATGTGACTTACCACTGCCCATCCTTGCTGCCGCAGAGACTCCCCCTTCAGCTGCTGCTGCATTTTCTGATGCACTGGTGCTGACCCCGGCACTGGTGGTATGTGCTCTAGAAGAAACATTACACATTTTAGATGCCTGATACACCTTCCCCTTTTTTCATTTTTTTGAAACAAAATACAACCATGATACATGACTACGGTTCAGTTCGCAGTATCTTCTCACCCATCTAAAATATCACTTTAAGCATTTTTTTTGTTTGACAATGTTACAAAAGCCAGTAGTGAAGACAACCATAATGGAGGGGGAGAGATATGATGACCACTGTGAGTCATTTGAAGCACAACGAATGGATAGAATAATTTGGTCTATGTAGGACTTATGATTTTGGTTGGCAAATACAACAAGACCATCCTTGTACTACTTTCCTGCCATGCTGCACTGTCATTGAAACTGCTGAAATACTAAATAATACATGCAGTACAACATTGGAGGGGATCATCATAAACATGATCTCTCTCTCGTTGTTTGACAATGAGCAATAAATAGAAAGGCTTCTCAACAAACAAGCATAGAAAAGCTTGCTTGGGTCTGCAAACTCTCCAATCTTAGCAGTTGAGTATCTAATCTATTGTCCCAGCCTTAAAGTTTCAATCCACAGGGTATATAAGTTAGGGCAGAGGGAAAGCTTAATACCCTGGCAGAAGATGGCTACAGATTAGTACAGACAGGAGAACGTTAGACACAAGAAATATACAAAAAAGGATAATGCAGGGAGGGAAAACAAGAATTAACAAACATTAAATTAAATTAAGAGTGTTTGAAAAGAAGTCACAATATAACAGAAAGAAGTAAAATCTATTCTAATGGGGAGAGGTAAAAGTTAAAGAAATAAATAATATTAACAAGAACTTACTGGGGCCAGAAGAGCTGTTAGCTATGTTAGTTCATTGGAGGTGGCAGTGGTACTTCTATCCTCTGTGGCACTAGTGATGGCAGCCTTCTTGGCCGAACCCTCTGATGCCCTCCTCTTGCCCTTGGGTGTTGATGTAAGAAATAAAGAAGATACCAAAAGTAGATTAGTCGTATAGTTAATCTCCTAGAAAATATTTTGACAGGCAAAGGCAAATTTAGTAACATATTGACATTGCACTTTTCTGAATTAGATTGCCTATATTATTAAGTTGGCCTAGACCTTATATAAGATCTATTCCAAATTTCCTAAAGTACATTTGGAAATACTAGTGCATTGCAACACATGATCTTTGATTTGCAACCCCCTTTGAGGAGCCAACTCAGTTTCCCTTTTCAAGGCATAGATGCATTCTACACATTGCTGGGAGGTTACGTGGAACCTTATGAGCTACATAAAAAGAAAAATACAGAGAATGCTAATTTACTCATTTACCACTTCTACCACAGTACAAATACCTTAGTGACAGAGGGACAGATGAGTCTGCATGACTTCTTAAAAAATAAGCACAAGCAAGCGCCTACAGCAGCAATCAGAACTAGGTAGCACGAAGCACCTGGCTTGCTCAAATAGGATTATATAATATTCATAACATGATGTGAACTAAATTTACCTCTAAGTGTGAGCAGCATGTTATTTGAAAAAAAATAGCATTGTAGGGCACAACAAAATTAGTACTTACTGATACTCATAAGCCCCACAACCTGGACACCCAGTAGGTTGTGCAGGTCTTTCTCCTGGTTGAGGATGTCAGTCCAGTGGTGCATTAGCTGCTGCTGGGTGCGCTGAACTCCAGTATGACTGTGCACGCAATTGCACACCCTCCCTCACAGCAGCCGAGGCTTCCACAGGCTGTACCCACTCCTGGGCCTGCCGCCTGCTGACAGCATGAGGGGAAATGGCACTGCACAAAACAAATCAGTGCAGCCACCTTGCTGAAAAAGGTGCAGGGCTGCACCTCTTGGCAGTACAAATGACCACAGGGTATGTGGTTAGCTGGTGCACCCTCTGCACTGGTGCCTGCCTCTCCCATGCTCTGCCATGGCACTGGGTGGGAATAATAAAGAAAAGACAGGAGAGAAAAGGAATAGAAAGGAAGAAGGGGAAACAAAAATAAACACACTAATGAAATAAATGTAAAACTGGGGAGGAGAAGTGGAATAAAGTAAGGATTGCTAAAATAGAAATTGAATTAAAATGTAGGCCCAACACCATGCACGGACTAGGGAAAACAAGCTGGCTGCATTAGCATGTGACTGTGAGGTGCTGTTCATGCTCACTTTGCAACATGGAGAACGATACTCGCACCAATCAGCACTAACGAGCAGAAGAGTACAACTCTGCCTGTTCGAGGTGTTAGGTGGAGTTTTTGGGCACTCTGCAGAATTCTAAAATTCTGCATAGCAGAACTCTGCAAGCTCTGCCCAGGCCTATTTACAAGATAAGATAACTGGGGAAATATACTCTGTTCATTTTAGACTGTAGATGTAAAAAAAAATAAGTAATCTATACTTAATAATGTGTGATGTGCAGGGTCAAAGAGGAGCTCAAATGCATTCAAATGTGTTGTTGCTCTTTCTTTCTAATAAGTAGCATGTGTTTATGTAGGCTTACACCACCATCTTCGTGTTTTACTACATGGAATGCAGTAACACCACTTATCAGTAACTAATTCCTATCCGGAAGTGAAACAGGAAACATTTATGGCAATTTGTTAATTGCACTTTTATTGCATTACCATGGGAATTTAAATCAAGACTTGCTGTTCAGACAGGCATGATTAAGCATTCTGGAAACTACTCAGATCTCTGTCACATTCTGTGCACTTATAGCCTCTTGAAGATTATTTGTGCACACTGACCTCTTGCTTCCATCTGAAGTGTTTTTCCTCTGTTTGTACACCTAGGATAGTAAAATATAAGTGTGACAAAAGGATAACCTTAAAGTAAAAAAATGAGAGCAAATTATTTAAAACAAAATTCCATCAAATATAAAATTGAAGACATATGTGAGACAGCAATGAAAATGTAATCTGTAGCTTTAAATGTAGCAGCTGAGATAATACTCTGATCTCATCTAAAACAATGTGGTAGACTAACATCATCGAGATAAGGACCTTGGCCAGCACTCAGTTGAGCTCCGCATGCCTTTAACCAGAATCTTTCTTTATACAAGAGTCTGATGTGGTTCCATTCAAAAACAGAAAATGGTAAATCAAATGATCAACATTTGGACCACTTAGCTATTCTTGGAATACAATATCAAGTTTTAGCCTCTTATTGTCAAGGTAATCTGTGCAACTAAAAAGATTTTTAAGTTAATTAATTCACACTGATCACATTTAATTCATTTACATGGGTGAACATTCAATAACTTTGCTTGCAAGCTTTTTTATTCACTTTTGACGATAGCCAACTAACACAGACTAAAGCTAAGAAGCAACTCTTCATTTATTTGCCAGTTTTTTATAACTTCTTCCAAATGCCAGTGCAAAAAATTATGCATTTATAAACATTGAGACATCTTTTGTTCCAGTTTGCAGGGAGCATAGGTAAGAATCCACATGGCCAGTTGTATATCCTTAACGGCTCCCACAAGGCATTGCATAAATGGAAATAACTTGTGCGCACATAGTTTTCTGATTGACTTGCCATGTAGATACCTTGTGACATCCATTGATAGGTTTGACAAGTCAACCTTTTCTAAGAGTCTGGCAAGTCAACCTTTTCTAAGAGTCTGGCCCACCACTTCAATCTCACTTCTCTTAATAGTCTACATTTCTAAGAAGTACATGAACATCTCCACTCATAGCATCAGATGTCTCAAATGGAAGTCATTCCTTTGAAAATGAGGAATCCCGTGAGGCTTATTTTCACCTGTTGAATTTTTGACAGATCCCCTGTAGGAAGATCATCTCTCTCTCTCTCTCTCTATATATATATATATATATATATATATATATATATATATATATATATATTCATCAATTGAAACCATACTCCTTTCTCTATAATTGCTTGCGGACCCATTTGCTGCTCTAGAACTTTCCACTCCCATTTAAAAACAGCTGCACAAAGGAGAGATACTTGAGAATACCCTGAACCTGGAGGCGACAACAGTCAAATGAATGCCCAGCTAGAAAGATAATCACCTGATGTTCTGCAAAGATGGACTAAGGGTGTTATCACTAGCTGATTGCTAGGGATAGGATGTGCCTCCCCAGTGTCAGTGACCCCCTAAGGACCAGTTGGGGAAAAGATCTAGACTCCACTGCCCTTCCTCACAGGTGATCTGCAAGATAGCCAGGGGGCTCTGGGGCCTTGAGGAGTACGGGCAGGCGTTTGTTCTGATGGCTCGCTGTGAGGGGAGGGGGTTGTGCAAGATGCCCCAGATGCCCCACCAGCAGGAGGAGTACCAGGAGCCAAACATAAGAGAAGGCTGGTGCAGGGAGCCAGCAACTCCAGCTCATCGCAGAATGTGGCCCATCAGAGGCCCAAAGGACGGTTGAAAATACTCCTGGTCACTAAGCCTGGCCACCAGGACCAAACTTAGCCAAAGATGGAAGCAATAACCCCAATAAGCCCAAGTTATGCATCTTGAATAGTTTGACTCTTTAGGAAGGAAAACAAAGAAGCGCTCCATAGCTCCTTCTTTAAAAATCCCCAGGTGGTGCACAAATAATTCATTATTTCTGGTAGAGCAGGCATGTGAGTGGCCCCTTTCTCCAAATCCAGAGTGCATCATGTGGCCCCTACATCCTCAGGCCTGGTTCAAAGCAACGCAGGAAAAGTGTGAAACTAATTACCATGCCGATGGGCGCCATACCGCAGGCAGGGATCTCTCTACTGGGTTCCTTGCTACTCTTCTTACTTGTGCCTGGGGGAGCACATTATGTATAATTTTGTAATGATCATCGCATATTTATGTTGTGTGTGTTATTTACTTATATGATGTGTACCATCATATACATGTTTTTATACATTATGCATGCAGTCATTGCTGGACACAGACCGCCTTCCCCATTCCCACATGTGTTACCTTGTTCAAAGAATGTTTTGGTGATTCCGGACATGTACTGAGAATCATGAGATGTACATTGGAGATACTCGAGAGAGGTGATTAGCAAATGACTCAGTATATATCTTTGTGTTTTTGTTGTCCCACTTTGTGTTTTTATTTTAGGACCACATCTGTGTTTCTTACTACCTACAGGCGAGTGAAGGTAGAAAGCATGCATGCATTTTTAGCGTATTATGCATGTTCCACAAATTCACTGAATAAGCTTTTTCAACTAACCGGGCCACGCTAGAGATATACATCCTGATGAAAACCCAGGACTTTAATGGCATTTGCGTTGACATTTTAGGAAAGGTCAATGGACCATAATAACCTCTATCAACTCTTTTTGTAATTTGTTTTCAAGCATACCTACTGTCACTATGGATAAAGGGACACCTTTGCGAACAGTAAAGTATTTTTATCTTTATAACCCTGGGAGGATCTTCTTGAGAGGTCCCACAAGTTGGTAGAGCCCACCCTGGCTTTTAGGAGCTAGGTTGGACCCGATGATAAAGCATGCCACTACTAGACTGGGTGAGGATCACTAAAAAAGAAAATAAAACTTTCTGGATAGGGACAGCCGACAGACAAGCTGTTAATACTAATGGTATTATTGTTTACTGCAAGGCTTAGGGATACTCTATTGTGATAATAATTTGAGAAAGGGAGTGTGAATCCCTGATTCATCCTTTTGTGGGATTCTCCTTCCTTATTTCCTCCTTCCCATGAAAGTTATTCCAGATCCTCTGAAGTGATGGGTCCAATCCCTTTGGCCACTCTGTTACTCTTTTGTTGATTGAACACAACAACTCCAAAAAGAGGTTTATCAAAACTTGCGCTAACAGTCCCATTGAGAAGGATACTTATTCGTGGAAGAATGTTCCCTTCTTTTTAAAACTCTCTGTGCTAGAGCATGGTGTTTTTAGGCTCTTGAGTAAGGGGACCACTAGTGGTTGATTCTTTGGCTGCATTATAAGGCCTGAATAGTGTAAAACAAAGACTCTAACAAATAGATGTATGGTTATTTGAAATGCATATTCAGCAAGCACAGTATTTGCATCAATGCTTTCACTGCAACAATACAAAGATATTATCAATGATGTCATAATAGATGTCATGAGCTATGTAATATCTGGGGTAATTAGCAGTGCATGGCTAGAGCGTGAGTTATAGTTACCTTGGGGCACAAGTTATAGTTACTTGAAATACCTCTAACTATAACAGCTAAATTTCTATGGTTTTGTGCATGTAAAGTCTGAGCCTAACTACAACGTCATGTAACCTTTGATTTTTTAAGTTAATTTCTAATGTTGTTTTTAAATTCTATTTCCTAACTATAATGTCCCTATAACCTTTGTATTTTTTTTCAGTGAATTTCTATACAGTGGGGGGGGGGGAGTTGGACGTAGGGCCTGGCCGGGCATTCTGCTGCCTCACCCAAGCTTGCTTCTCATGCCCCCTCCTCTTGGTCATCCATTGTCCAAGTCCATGTCCATGATTCCTCATTACAGCCCTGTTGGTGGTTGTCCTGCCCTGAACGGTTAGCTTGCTGCCACATCCACCTCCTACCTCCCCCATGTTGTCGGAGTCCATGCACCAGTCCCCTCCCTCCTGCTTTGCATGGTCTGATGTGCTGCCACTGTCCTAGATTTAGCTTGATGTCCCTGCCCACTCCTCCTGTCCTCCATTGTCCAATTCTATGCCACTTCATTGCCCTCCTGCTTACCCTCTGTGCTTAGCTTACTGCCTTGACCCTCCTTCCTCCTGCCCTCCAATAGCTGTGTGCTTGCCCCTGCTCTCTCCATTTGCCCACCATTTTCCATGGACCTGACACTGCCCTTTCTATCTACTCTGAGAGTTCTGTGTAATGCAGTCTTTTTCCCAACTCATGGTGTGGCAGCACAGATATGAATTAATCCATGATGCGCTCAGGCGATTAGTCTTCAAAAAAAACATGGGGGTGAAAAATGCCAAATCTCTATTTCAAAGTCTGAACAAAATAAGTCTCATTTAAAAAAATCACATTAAAACCCTTTGTGGTTCCCCTCTTCCTTCATCTCTCAGTCACTAATCCAGCAACAAAATTATTTATAGACAAAGGAGAAAAGACCCATCCATTTCATAAAAGACTGTCACATAAACTTCACATTATATCATCTAACACCTCAGACATTTTAAACATTCCAAGATAGCACAATAATAACAAATATCAGTGTCACCAAATATTTGAGATGATTACGCTGTAAATATTTTATGGGAACAGGACACCATAAAAAAGTGTCAATTTCGACAGATTTTTTAAACAAAGTACTAATGCTTATACAAAGGTGATACGTTGATAAAAAGCACTGGGTAGTAATGCTTTCACAGTCTATATTCCAAAAACTTTTACTACTTCTAAGATATTTTAAAGTGACACATGCTGTTCTTAAAAAAAGCTATATACATGATGTTACCCAGCTTTGTACGTAGACCAAAATCTGTATTCATAAATTTTCTCAATACCCCCAATATGCTCTGATGGTCTTGAGCACTAATGTAATAAATCATCAATGTGCATAAAAAAATCCTACAAAAATTTCAAAAACATCATTAGCATATATCAATATCCTAGAAGATACTGGTACTAATGTGCAACATAATATATTCAGAAATGGCCTATCCAATTAACATTTTAATCAGCCCTATATGGTACATATAAGCTGATTTTAAAGTGACAAGTCCTATTGCAAAAGACATACCATACTGGAATTCATCAACAAATATTTTAAAGTACTAGCACTGATATGCATCATAATATGATCAAAATTAGCCTATGCAATTTAAGATTTCAACCAGTCCTGTATCCTAAGGGGTGGTCCAGCAACTATGTTGACCTAATCAATGACCAGTGCATCCTTTATGCTTACAAATAAACATGCAGCTCAACATCCATATTGTGATCCCACTGGATTTCTGTGCCCAGTGTCACGATTAGTCATGACTCCTCTCTCCCTACTTCTTTTTCTCTTTCCCTTCTTTGCAGATGGACTCTGATGTGTTTAATTCCAAAGTACTTAAAGCTTACCAAGGAACGTTCATGATTCTGCTCAAATTGACAAGCCATAGGGTAGTTCATATCACCATTTCTAATTGCTCATATGTGCTGTAGAATTCTTATCTTTAACTTATTAATCGTGCTGTCCACATATAACTTGCCACATCCACACTGTAAGACATACACTTCAGAGTCTGTAATGCATGTAATGTTGTCATTGATTGTAAAAATGCAATTATCATATGTATGATATGTCTTATTTTTCAATCCGTATTTGCGATCTTTACAAGAAATTCAATTAATAAAACCTTGAGGCCCTCATTCCGACTTCGGTGGTCTTCCGGGTACTGAAGGACTTCCACCCCAAATTGGGCAGAAATCCTACAATACTTGTGCTGACGGTCAGGGGTGCAGAGGCGGGCCCAGCACCAGCCTTGCCCCCCCAAAAGGACTCCACCAGCTGTATTATGACCTGTAATACAGCCTGACGGTGCTGTGATGGTGGCGCAGGGCCAGCGGTGGGAGAGCCGGGTCCTATTCCCTCAGGGAGGAGCACCTCGTCAGACGAGGTAAGGGTCTTCTGCAAGGGGAGGGGGGTTGGGTGTGTGTATGTGTGTAGTGTATAGGGGTTGTAGGGGAGTTTTTGTGTGTGTGTGTCTCTGTGTGTAACTGTGGTGATGCATGTGTGTGCACGTGTGTAAGTGTGTGTAAGATGTGAGTGTGTGTGTAGAGTGTGCGTGTGTGTATTTGGGGGGTGGGGTACTGTATGGGGATCAGGGGGTGAGGGAGTCTCCACTGGGGGTAAGGAGTGGGAGGGTCACACTGGGAATGGGGGGAGTCATCTACTGGCAAAAGGAATGCAAATTCCTGTTGCCGGTAGCCTTTCCGCCAGGGATTTTGTGGCAGTGCTCCTGCCATGGAATCCCTTGTGGAAAGGGGACTCAGAATACTGCCGGCGGTATTGGGTGGCCCACCGGGTCAGAGATGCTCATCTCCGGTGGGTCCAGCCATCCTGGCGGTAGCAACGGTAATATGGCGGTTTGGCACAGGCCAAACCAACACACTCGTTATTTGGTGGTCTGCATCGCCACTTGCGTGGTGGTTCAAGTTCTGCCAAAGTCGGAATGAGGGCCTTATTGTTTTTGTAGTAACCAGTTGCTTCCACAGGGGTCAAAATAACTGCTTGTTAAAATATCACCTAAGGATCTGGTTTTCTTGGTGGTTACACATGCAACTTTTTTGTAAAATTCTCTTACTATTGGGTTGGGTTGGGTCTAATTATATTGTAGAAACAGCCTCTCCACATTCTCATATTTTTTGTAAAATTTTTTAACCTTGTTGGTATAACTGATTTATTTGATTCCCAACAACTCTTTCTCTGGCATTTTCTAAATTGCATAACAGATAACTTCTTCTCACAAATGTTCTAAACATCCCATGGATCTCATTGTCAAATTGTCAAATTCCTCATCAGTTGAACATATCTGTCTGGCCCTCAATATCTGGCTATAAGATTTGCTCTGCTTTCATACTCTTGGGTGCCCGCTATTTGAGTACAAATTGGAAATAGTGGCAGTCATTTGTCTATGTATTTTTGTTGGTAATTTGCCATCTAATACTTTCAATTCAACATCTAGGAAGTTACATGGGACCTGCTAGACACACTCATGGATGATGATTGCAGTTCAGTTTGTCAATAAAGTTAGAAAGTTCCATTTCACTTCCTTCTCACAGAATGACTAAATCATCTATGTAGCGTGTCCATAAGGCCACCTTTCTCCTATAATGCTCATTTTGTTCAGCCCAGGCCACCTCCTCCATTCACCACCCCATGAACAAGTTTGCATAGGTGTGGGTGAAGGAGGTGCCCATCGCTCTACCCTGCTGTCGTAAATAATACTTTTTGGGTAAAAACATTGTGGGTAAGGCAATATCTTAACATGCTGATCATCATTTGCATATGCTCAAGGTGTTCTATCGCCCTGTCCTTGAGAAATTATTCACATGATTGGATCCAGTCTTTGTGGTTGATTTATCTTTCCATGGACTCTTTCAGGTTCTCAATTTACTCAAACAAAACCATAGAAATTCAGTAGTTATAGTTAGAGTTATTTTAAGTAACTATAACTTGTGCCCTACGGTAACTATAACTCATGACTTTGCCATGCACAGTTTTCTTATCAATAATTTTATTGCAAATGTTTCAGTGATAATATCAAAGATGCCATACAAGATCTCATAAATGATATAATATGTGGAGTGATTAGCTGTGCTTGGCTGTGCCTTTTTGCTCTGGGGGGGGTCCTTCAATGCTAAGTGGTCAGGGTGTCTCTACCCTGGCCTCTTTTATTATTTTGGACTTTTTTTTACCCAATCAGAGCTGTGCATTTCCCTGCACAAGCTCATCTTTTGTTCACAAATACTTTGTGGCCAGAGATATACACATTTTAATTTCTCTACATTTCTCAAAAGGTACTGAACAGATTCACACCAAATAAGTGAAAGCATAATCTGCATACAAACAGCTAGCGTACTGCCAAATTTGGTGTAATTCTGTCCAGTGATTCTGCCTGTAGTTGTATCTAAAGGATCCTATGGGAAATTTTGTGAAGATTCATCAAACGGCGCCAAAGATATAGGCAAGTCTAAAAACACTTTTTCTATGGGAACATGGTTCTAACTATTGGCGACCGCCACTAGGGAACAGATTTGATATATATATATATATATATATATATATATTTATATATATATATATATGTGTGTATGTGTGTGTGTATATATATATATATATATATATATATATATATATATATATATATATATATATCATCCTGACAAAGCCCTTAGAACAGTATTACTGTGGTGACACCATGACAAAGTCATTGGGGCTTTCATATATAATGCCACTCGCTTATACCGTGATGTTGCATCTGGAGTAGGAAAAGTGTATTATGATTACAGGCTTAGGACCCAGCACAGCTGTAATGTGAGAGGTGAGTGTTACAAATATACTGTCCATCTACCTTATATATATTTGCAGTTTAATACATAGATGTTTATCATTACTTCATGCAGCGCAACACAGCATACCTGCCTACACAGAAATAATCCTCTGAGGCTTTTTCTCATTCTACATGAACACCTATGTGAACACCTGCACTCAACCCATGGAACACTTCCCTGGGGCATAGTAAAGCAAGCCAGTGACTTGCACTGCCCTGTGTCATACCAGATTTTCCATGCCATGCAGGGCTGTGCAAGGTGGCCTTGCGTGGCTTAGTAAATATTGTTCTAGGTTTTGCATCACCCTTGCGCTACCTTGCATAGCACAAGGGTGACAAACAACATTGATAATTCTGCCCCACGGTATTTAGTGGTGTGTATTTAATAAAGGTAACTTTCCTTTTTATGAGAAAAACACTGACTGGACAATACATTATTGAGTGTTGTTGCATGCCTGCAAATGAGGATTGGTAGCCCACACCACGTTCCGTGAGAAAGCCTTGGACTACTATGCTTTGCTACCCTGAGAGAGGCAAGTGCTACAATAGAGTACTCAGTTCACAATAAATACACAATTGTGGATTTAGTACTTGTGCATGACTTATGTCCTTCACAAACAATAGCCAATGCCTTACAAGCATGGGCTAGAAAAGTTAGACTCACCTTAAAAACACTTAAGCTATACAAGGCTCTAGAATTCCTACACCAGAGGATACAGTAACTTATTACACATTACAGAAGATAGATCCAGAAGTAAGTAATTTGGACTCCCTTTCTATCTTCAGATGTCTTGCAGTAGTGCTAAACTTATTGTGGAGTGCTTAATCTTTTATAACAACAATATGTTTAGATTATCTGCAGTGTGCAGAACCAGTGATGCAGCAGAAGAGGCAATAAATTCATCATGCTGAGAGTGTGGGTTTCTACAACATCTTAATTGCTTCTACTCTCCCTCACAAGGTCAACAAAAAGGTAATCACCTCACAACAGTAGCTTTTTGAATGCCTCTGATTAGATGTGTGTTAAGCTTATTTGTATCATGCAGATTGCTTGCAAATAAGAATACTAAATCGGTACTGTGTTCATTAATGAATTGAAGGCTTTAATCTTTCATGACACTTAGAGAGAGTTGGAGAAACAGGAAGAATTTTGTTTTGTAACTAGTTAGGTAAAAACTAGAAACTTCATTTGCTTCCTCAATACTTTGTACCACCAATGGTAAAAGAATGTCTGGGTCACTTACAGATAGTAACATCATGTGCAGAAGAAGAGAATTTGAGCTCTATTCCAGCATTATGATAACTGTAATGTCAGAATAGTTCATTATGTTGGCCAGTAGATGTTGCAAGGCATGTAGGACTATTTGGAGAGAGAAGGAGGCATTTTTGCTTTATCCATTTTTGCAGTATAATTTCCAAAGAGATGAAACCATTCACAAACATAGCTGTCCCTAACTCTGAGTCTTCATCGTGTGCTAAATGGCCTAATATACAGAACCTGTGTGCAGTTGCAATAATATAATAATTGTATCTACATAATAACATTTGCTGAATAATAATAATATTCAAACTTGAAAATAAACACTGGAATCAATAAAAGCTATTTTACAAATATATCATACTAGAGCTATTACAATAATCATAGAATTTTACTATTATATAATATAACATCTATCAATAATACATATTTATGAATACATTGCTATAAATAATCAATTGGTTTCCAAAATGATTGATAAGCATCTGTGTTATAAACAACACCATCATAGTCAAATCATTTCCTTTTCTGGTACAAATTATACATGACCACCATGTATAAATTGATAGTACTGGACCATTTTTCAAATTGGCAGTTATTGATTTTAAGGCAGCAGAAATTAGGAAGTCAAAAAGTTTATTACTCTTGTCTGACATTTTCACTGACAATAAACTTGATTTGCCAATCAGCAAGCTATAGGAGAGCTTCTCTGAGAAATGATACATTTTTTAAATAACTTTCCATGCCTCCTTCCAAAATGTAGAAACAATTGAACAATCAAACAGTGTATGCTTTAAGGAGCCTGAAGTAGATTTACATAGCCAACAATTGTGAGAATTTAATACATTTCCGCTAAATAATTTTACTGGGATCCATAAACAAGTAAATAGTATGACTAAATTAGTTTGATATAGAGATACTGGTAACCATCCAGAAATATTATTCAACCAAATTATCCTCCATGAGTCTTACGAAAGAGATATGGCTAAGTCATTATCCAAAAAAGAGGATGAAAAATTCACATTATTCATTTCAAAATTATTCAAAATACATTGACATTGCATGAGTAGAGGAAGCAATTGTATGTATATAAATTTCTAAATCAGAAATATTCTTTTCTGGAAAATTAGTTAAGGAATCAAGGATGGAATTACATAAACATTCATACTAATTCACATCTACAGAGGCAGGGGAATATTTTTGTTGTAGTTCTTCAAAAGTAAAAAATTTATTATTATGAAAAATATCTTTTAAGTAATAAATACTCGAGTTTATCCAAGACTTCCAGATTTTCATATTACGACTAAGTTTTAATAAAGGGTTATGCCATAAAGATATGTTTAAGGTATTGGAAATAGATGCTTGGAAACTAGAATCCAAATCTTGTAATATTAGTTTTGTAGATTTTAGTATTGAGGATCTTTTTATTAAAGAGTCAGACTTTGTCAGTAATGTCGGTAACGGGAACAGTGACACCAAACTCTTTTCAAAGCAAAGCCATGTGGGTACATTATCAAACTCTATATTAGTAAACGAAAAATGCTTTTTTTTAATATAAATGCTTTATGATAATTAAAGAAACCTGGCAAACCCAAACCACCATTGCATTTTGAGGATTTTATTTTTTTATAGCTTATATGTGGCAGCTTTTTATTCCAGATAAATTTGCATATACATTTATTTGAATTTTTGTTAAACTTGAGAGGGAGTTGATTTGGGCTCTTGAAAAGGAGTTAAAGTATTTTGGGAGCAATAATCATTTTAATAGCTTCGACCTTGCCCCACCAGGATAAGTGTAAACTAGACCATTTCAGAAATTTGTTTTTGATATGATTAAGAATAAAATTGCAGTTCAATGTAATTGATGGTTTGATAGTAATGGAAAATAGAATACCTAGATACTTAAGATTGTTCTTTTGCCATATGATGTCTTATTCATGTTTAAAGAATAACCTGAAATTTGGGAATATATATGAATTAAATTTAATAAAGAGAGAATGGGTGATTCACGGTTAGCAATATATGATAAAACATCATCAGCGTATGTTGATATCATTAATTGTGATACTTTCTATTTCCTTGCAATTTCTAAAAGCAATAAGTAAAGGTTCAATAGCAAGGATGAAAAGTAGAGGTGATAATGGGCAACCTTTACGAGTAACTCTAAATAACCAAAATGTATTAGATAGATGACTATTGATAAAAAGTCTTGCAGAACGGACCAAAATATAGCGCTGAAATCATGTGAATAAAGGAATTACCAAAATTAAACATAGATGGGGTATGAAATAGATATTGCCAGTTTACTTTGTCTAATACTTTTTCAGCATCTATTGCAAGAACTCCAGATGGCAAAGGTAAAGATGAAGCATTTTCAATTACATGGAATAACAATCTAATATTATTTTCAGAATGTCTATGTTTCCTAAAATCAGATTGATCAATATATACAATGGAATCAAGTACAGAAGCTAGCCTGGTTGCAAGGATTTTGACATAAAGGGCCTGATTACAACTTTGGAGGAGGTGTTAATCCGTCCCAAATGTGACGGATATACCACCAGCCGTATTACGAGTTCCATAGGATATAATGGACTCGTAATACGGCTGGTGGTATATCCGTCACTTTACCGTCACTTTTGGGACGGATTAACACTTCCTCCAAGGTTGTAATCAGGCCCAAAGTTTACAATCTTGGTTTATTAATGATAGGATGAAAAATTAGAACAAAAGTGTGAGCTTTATTGGGTTTTGGAAGAACTATAATTAAGGCTTCAGCGAAAAAAATCAGATGTCATACCTGAAATAATAAAGGTGGTCATTCCAACCTCGGCGGTAAAAGGCGCTTACCGCCGTGCAGAAGACCGCCATAACACTGCCGCGGTAAACCGCCACGGTCATTCTGACCCACAACAGGCAAACCGCCAAAATACAGACATCCACAAAAGTCCGCCACACCAAAGGGCAGCGAGAAACTGGCGATGACCAAACCTCCACGGTCACGCCAACAGAAATACGCCCACACTATCACGACACACGAATCCACGCGGCGGTCTTTCAACCGCGGTATTCCATTGGCGGTACACACCGCCGCGCTCAAAATACACACACATATACAAAACACAGCCACATTGGACAATTCGAAATACACACAGCTGATACACATACACACACCACTCCCACACACCCAATACAATATAAAACACACACCCACATCACCCACAAACCCCTACTCCTAGAGATTCGTGAACACGCACAGAGATAAGAGACCCGAGCACACAGACGCGCAATTCACTGTCACCCAGCTATACTACCACACACGTCAAAATACACACCAATGCACATCACCACACTTAGCACCACACAATCCACCCCACACATCACCCAAACCACCCCATGGCACCGCAAAGACACCCCAGGTTTTCTGACGCTGAACTCAGGGTCATGGTGGAGGAAATTGTACGGGTAGAGCCACAGCTCTTCGGGACACAGGTGCAGCACACCACCATTGCCAGGAAGATGGAGCTATGGAGCAGAATAGTGGACAGGGTCAACGCTGTGGGACAGCACCCAAGAAATCGGGACGACATCAGGAAGAGGTGGAACGACCTACGGGGGAAGGTGCGTTCCATGGTATCCAGGCACAACATCGCGGTGCAGCGGACTGGCAGCGGACCCCCACCTCCTTACCCAGAATTTACAACATGGGAGGAGCAGGTCTTGGCGATCCTGCATCCTGAGGGCCTCGCAGTAGGCGGAGGAATGGACTCTGGTAAGTCATATCTTAATCACTTCATCCCCCCAACCCCACCAGCATGCAAAATCATACCCCCACCCCCATCACACCTACTCCTTGCAAATGTCTCACCCTCAAAACCCACCCATCCCAACACCAAGCCCTGCATGGCACCACAAAGCATGGACACCCATCACCTAAGCATGCCCACTGCACATACCCATCCCCCCCCCCAAACCACCATCACAAAAGCCCCCACACAGGAATGCAAGCACAGGGGTGCACGGGCACCCACCCATTGCACGTTATGGCACACACAGAAGCAATAATCATACTTTTATACCCCTGCAGGACCCGAATGCCACGTCACTGCGCAGGAGGGTCCACAAATGTCCACTCCACCCCCAGAAGAGGCCCACAGTGATGACAGCACCTCTGTCTCCCTGGATCTAGATGACCAGCCCAGCCCATCGGGGACCTCTGGACAGTCGGTTCCCCTCAGACAGCCACAGGCCACAGCAGACCTTCCCCCCTCTGGGAACACCAGCACAGCACCCACCCAGCGGGCCCATACCTCTGTCCCAGGACACGTCTATCAGCAGTGTGTCCACCACTACAGGGCACCCAGGTTAACCCACCACCCCAACAACAACAGGGACCTGGGGGCAGTGGTAGTGGGCACACGGTCCAGGGGACAGAGGCCCAGGGAAACAGGGGAACTGGGAGGGCTGCTGTGCGATAGGGGGGGGACAGGCCCAGGGAACCCACCCTCCACGAGGCCCTCTCCTCCATCATGGGAGCATACCACCACTCCCAGGAGACGATGGCGACGGTCCTGGCAAGGTTTCAGGAGATCCAGCTTCTGCAGGAGCAACAGTATATGGGGTTCAGGGAAGAACTGAGAAACATCAGTACCACCATGGGCACCATCGTAGTGGCTCTGAATGAGCTAGTCACCACATTGCGGGACACTGTTGCACCACAAAGGGCCCCTGACACTAGCATGGACCAAGAACTGCCTACCACCTCCGCCGGCGCTAGTGGACAGGAGGCCCCGACACAAGACCAACAGGCCACCAGAACCCCACCCCCTGCAGAAGGTGAACCACCCCGCAAGCGGGCCCTGAGATCCAGGAAGAAGACAGAGTAAGATGCCAAGACCCCTGCCAGCAAAGGATACCTCCCTGATTGTCATCCAACTGTCCCACATTGACACCCTGTCCATTCTTACACTGCCCCTGCTCCACTTTCCACAGGCATCTGGACAATGCACCTGTGATACTGATAGTCTGGACTCTGGCATGGACAATCCTCCACCATCACACCTCAACCATTTGCAACCACCCACCAATTTAGAGCACTGTAATAAACACACTTATTGCATAAAACAAGGAGTCTGGCTGTGATTATGTACAAATGTATTAGACATTACCGTGCCAAATGGCATATTCACATTGTGATGCCAACATACCAATGTCACACAGCTGTAGTCCATGGGGAAATAAAGCAGATGTCACGCAGTGGGGCCCACATCTCTGAAATTGGAAGGGAAAGTCACAACTCAGTTACCATACACTGGGGGAAAAGGACAGACAGTAGAGAGGTAGTAGGGGTTAAGTATATGTAAAATGCCGGTGTGGATTCTTACCTGTGTGTCATTGAAAATACTGCTGTATTACTGTGTTCCTGTTCTCTATGTCGTCCTCTATGCCTTCCTCCTCTTCACTCTCCACAGGCTCCACAGCTGCTACAACACCACCATCTGGACCATCCTCCTGCAGAAAAGGCACCTGGCGTCGCAAAGCCAGGTTGTGAAGCATACAGCAGGCCACGATGATCTGACACACCTTCTTTGGTGAGTACATTAGGGATCCACGTGTCATATGGAGGCACCGGAACCTGGCCTTCAGGAGGCCGAAGGTCTGCTCGGTCACCCTCCTAGTTCTCCCATGGGCCTCATAGTACCGTTCCTCTGCCCTTGTCCTGGGATTCCTCACTGGGGTCAGTAGCCATGACAGGTTGGGGTAACCAGAGTCTCCTAATAGCCACACACGGTGCCTCTGGAGTTGAGCCATCACGTAAGGGATGCTGCTATTCCGCATGACGTACGCGTCATGCACTGACCCAGGGAACTTGGCATTAACATGTGAGATGTACTGGTCCGCCAAACACACCATCTGGACATTCATGGAATGATAACTCTTCCTGTTCCTGTACACCTGTTCACTCCTGCTGGGGGGGACCAAAGCAACATGTGTCCCATCAATGGCACCAATGATGTTGGGGATATGTCCAAGGGCATAGAAATCAGCCTTCACTGTAGCCAAATCCCCCACCTCAGGGAAGACGATGTAGCTCCGTATGTGTTTCAGCAGGGCAGACAACACTCTGGACGACACCTTGAAAAACATGGGCTGGGACATCCCTGATGATATGGCCACTGTTGTTTGAAATGACCCACTTGCTAGGAAATGGAGTACTGACAGCACCTGCACTAGAGGGGGGATCCCTGTGGGTTGGCGGATTGGTGACATCAGGTCTGGCTCCAACTGGGTACATAGTTCCTGTATAGTGGCTCGGTCAAGCCTGTATGTCAGTATGACATGTCTTTCCTCCATTGTTGACAGGTCCACCAGCGGTCTGTACACGGGAAGATTTCTCCATCTCCTCGCATGTCCCAGTGGACGGTGCCTATGAAGGACAACAGCGAGCACAGAGTCAATCAACCCACAGGTACGTAACCACAGCTTGCACATAACACGATTCCCAATGCATTGAATGGCTTGTATGAGTGTCCATGCAAGGCCTAGGTATGTGTGACGCAGTAGAAAATAAGGCATGTGGGCCCTTGAAATGGCGGCTGCCTGACCTGTGAAGTGCGACAATGGGATGTGAGGTCAATGCGCTGGCGTGGAACACCGTGGTGGTAGGCGGTCGAAGACCGCGGCGCAAAGCTGCATTGGTTAACATTGAACCCTATGGGTCTCAGGAGCCAATGACGATGTGCGCCGGCGGTCGCGGTACGCACCGCTGCGGGCGTGACCGCCATTTTCTATCAGCTTAATCACTCGATACTTGATCTTCCACAGGAGAGGACCTACACTGCAAATGCTGCTGTGACCACGGTCTGGAAGAGACAATGGCTCATGCGACTGGGGAAAGGGCCCTGCCTTCACTGCTCAGGAGTTGGAGAAACTCGTGGATGGGGTCCTCCCCCAGTATGCGCAACTCTACGGTCCTCCAGACCAACAGGTAAGTACACTGGGACCATGCTTTGTGGGCAATGCCTGTGTTGAGTCGGGTGGATGAAAGATGGTTGGGAGGGGAGCGATTGAGGCATGCCTCAAACGACAGCTGAGAGCATGTGCCACATGGCAAGGGTGGGGATGGGGGGCCACTCACATCGAGCATGCAGAAGGTGATGATTATTCTTCTCTCCCTGTACATGTCACATAGGTCAGCGCCCATCAGAAAATCGGTATTTGGCCATCGCCAAGGATGTCTGGACCCTGGGGGTCCACCAGAGACGGGGCACCCACTGCAGGAAGAGATGGGAGGACATCCGACGCTGGAGCAGGAAGACGGCGGAGGCTCAGCTGGGGATGGCCTCCCAACGTGGGAGGGGTGCACGTCGTACTTTGACCCCCCTGATGTCCCGGATCCTGGCGGTGGCCTACCCCGAGTTGGATGGGCGCGTGAAGACATCACAGCAGACACAAGGGGGTGAGTACACTCTAATCCTGGTTACTTTGCGCGCAGTGGAGGTGTCTGGGTGGGGGAGGAGGGCTGTGGGTATCCCTAGGCCAGTGCGATATCTGTAGGCTAGGTCCCTCTGTAAGGCATGGCCCTGTGCCCCCGCCCCCCACCTCCGTAGGGTGCCAAGTACAGCTATTCATTGCCCTGTGTCATGTATGTGAGCAGAGGTCGCCCATAGGCTTGTAGGCCATGTCCCACGGATTGCGTAGTTGACCCCAAGTGCGCGGCGTAGTGCAGGGGGGCTTCTGTGTCTGTCCTGTCCACCAACGGTGTCGACAATGCATGCACTCAACATTTCTTTCTTTTTCCCCACCCCCCTTTTTTGTTGTCTTCCTGTTCATTTGTGCATTAGCATCATCAGGCGGAGGAGAAGTGGCATCGGAGCACGAGGGAGCTGCATCTCACATGGCCATGGCGGGCCATGCAACTGACTCGGATTTCACCAGTGAGACGGAGGGCGAGGGGAGCTCCACAGCGGGGACTCGTGCGGATGTCAGTGACAGCGACTCGTCCTCTGAATGGAGCTCCCTTGTGGTGGCGGCAACATCCGTGCCCCCGCTACAACAGGTACAGCCGCCGCCCAGCGCACCAGCACCGCCCTCCCAGCAGCCCCTCAGCGTTTGCCCCGTGCCCGCTCACCCAGGAAGGTGGGCATCTCCTTCGCCCCAGGCACCTCAGGCCCTGCCCCAGAGACCCCTGCTGCCCTCAGTGAGGAGGTCATTGACCTCCTGCGGACACTCATTGTTGGGCAGTCTACCCTTTTGAATGCCATCCAGGGTGTAGAAAGGGAGGTGCACCAGAGTAATGCATACCTGGAGGGCATTCATTCGGGTCAGGCTGCCCATCAGCGATCGTTCAACACTCTGGCCTCAGCACTGATGGCAGCAATTGTCCCTGTCTCTAACCTCCCTCCTCCAGCTTCCTCCACCCAGACCCAATCCCCTGTACCTCTGCCTATCCCAGACACACCATCAGACCAGCCTGCACATACCTCAACACCCAAGCATTCACACAAGCAACATCCACATGCAGACATACCAACACCCACTGCCTCCACTGTGTCCCCCTCCTCCTCGTCTACCTCCTCCCTCCCTGTCACGTCTACACTCACAGCTGCATACACAACATCTTCAGCCACTACGTCCATCACCAGCACACCCACCAGAACCCCCCGCACACGTGCAGTCACCACCCCCACTACCATTCACACGTCCCCTGTGTCCTCTCCCAGTGTGTCTGTCACCCCCTCTTCCAAGTTACACAAACGCAGGCAGCCACTCACCCAACAGCCATCCACCTCACGACAGCCTCCAGCACAAGCACCTGCGCCCAAAGACACCAGACTTCAAACTCCTACAACCACAACCTCCTCCTCCACTCCCATACCCACTACACCTACCCGTCCCTCTCTTCCTAAACTTATTTTCCTTTCCAAACTTGACCTCTTCCCAACAACTCCCCCAACCCGTCCATCTAAAAAGACTCCAGTCAGCACCTCAGCCACCACAACAGCGGGCCCTCAGAAGACAGTCTGCCATGGACTGTGGAGTCCCCCACCCTCAAGGGCAGGCAGCTCAGTAGGGAGCCAAGGCACGGCCAGCCCACCGCCGCAAAAACATGCCAAAATTGTCAGTGCCCGGCGTGAGAGGCCTAAAACACCTGGGACAAAAATTCCTACCATGGCTCCGGCAGGGAGTGTGGTGCCACCTGGCACACCGCCAAAGGTGGGGAAGGGCCACAGGCGACCAGGGAAGGCTGGGAAGGGCAGCACGCCCGACAAGACCGCCAGCAGCCCAGTTGAGCAGGAGGGCCCCGCATGCCCCATCCCAGGTGGGCAGGAGGAGACCAACAGGCCCCGGACTGCAGCCCAGGAGGGCCCCACCAGGCCGATCCCAGGTGGACAGGAAGGCGCAGCCAGCCACAGGTCAGGTGGCGAATGACCTCCACGCCATGGGCTGATCCGCTGAACTGGGCACTCATCCGAAGCACCGCTCCGCTGGGCACCGCCGTCTCAAGAACCACTGAACTGGGCCCTTCATCTCAAGCACCGCTCCGCTGGGCCCTTCATCTCAAGCACTGCTTCGCTGGGCACCGCCGTCTCAAGCACTGCTCGGCTGGGCACCGCCATTTCAAGAACCGCTGAACTGGGCACTCATCCGAAGCACCGCTCCGCTGGGCACCGCCGTCTCAAGAACCACTGAACTGGGCCCTTCATCTCAAGCACCGCTCCGCTGGGCCCTTCATCTCAAGCACTGCTCCGCTGGGCACCGCCGTCTCAAGAACCGCTGAACTGGGCCCTTCATCTCAAGCACTGCTCCGCTGGGCCATTCATCTCAAGCACCGCTCCGCTGGGCACCGCCGTCTCAAGAACCGCTGAACTGAGCCCTTCATCTCAAGCACCGCTCCGCTGGGCCCTTCATCTCAAGCACTGCTCGGCTGGGCACCGCCGTCTCAAGTACTGCTGAACTGGGCCCTTCATCTGAAGCACCGCTCCGCTGGGCCCTTCATCTCAAGCACCACTGGCCCATTGGCGGAAGGGGCAGGCCCGCATCTGTGTCGGGCAGGGCTGCACGAAGCACTCTGGGCACTAGTCCCCCTCCAGTACCAGTGGAGACTGATATTGACTTGAGAGACTGTGGCTTTGCACTCCCCAGGATTGAACTGTGGGCAAACCACCCACTGTAGAGACTTGAGAGACTGTGGCTTTGCACTCCCCAGGATGGCACAGTGGCCAAGCCACCCACTGTAGAGACTTGAGAGACTGTGGCTTTGCACTCCCCAGGATGGTCCAGTGGGCAAGCCACCCACTGTAGAGACTTGAGAAACTGTGGCTTTGCACTCCCCAGGATGGCACAGTGGGCAAGCCACCCACTGTAGAGACTTGAGAGACTGTGACTTTGCACTCCCCAGGATGGCACAGTGGGCAAGCCACCCACTGTAGAGACTTGAGAGACTGTGGCTTTGCACTCCCCAGGATAGCCCAGTGGGCAAGCCACCCACTGTAGAGACTTGAGAGACTGTGGCTTTGCACTCCCCAGGATGGCACAGTGGGCAAGCCACCCACTGTAGAGACTTGAGAGACTGTGGCTTTGCACTCCCCAGGATGGTCCAGTGGGCAAGCCACCCACTGTAGAGACTTGAGAGACTGTGGCTTTGCACTCCCCTGGATGGCACAGTGGCCATGGAGGCCCCTCGTGGATCTGGCGTCGTGGAATCATCTGGCTGAGGTGCCCCCCCTTCCCTTCCCCCTGAGGTGCCTGTAGTTTTCCTATCTGATGCCCCTGCAGTGTTCTCTCCGTTGGAGTCAGGTATCCTGTGTGGGCTTTGCCCATGTGATTTTGGCCCAGTGGCCCACGAACAATGGCTGATACACATATCGGACTGGACAATTTATGTATATAAAGTTATAGATGTGTGATATATTTTATACTCAGTCATACAATATATTTCTAAGTTTATAATCATTTACTTTTGTCTTTGCATTCTTCCGGGGGGTTTGGGGGGGTAACTGTGATGTGTTGCTATGCATTGATGTGCGTGTTGTAGTGGGTGAGGGTGAGGGTGGGTGTGTCGCATATGTGTGTCCCCGAAATGTTTTGCCTCCCCCACCCCTGTGTCGTAGGTGCAGTACTCACCGATGTCTTCTGCGTCAGCGTTCGTGCTCCAGGTAGAGGAGCAGGAAGACAATAGCTGGGAGGATGTGGAGTTCGGGATCCATGCTGTCCAGATTCCTCGTGGGGTGTATGGAGGTGAGCGTTTTCCGTTTGAAATGTCTGTTTCCGCCGTGTTTTTATCGGCGGGGCTACCGCCCTGGAAAAGGTGGCGGATTGGTGGGTTGTGATAGGGTGGGCGGTACATTGTCTCCCGCCTGTCTGTTGGCGGTGACCGCTGTACTGTTTGTTTGTCCCGCCGTGGCGGGCAGTGTGTTAAAGTGGCGGTCTCTGTTGGCGGTTTCCGCCAGGGTCAGAATTGCATTTTTTTTACCGCCAGTCTGTTGGCGGTTTTGCCGCCGCTTTAACACCGACCCCCAGGGTTGGAATGACCCCCAAAGTGTGTAAATAGTTTGAGTAAGTGAGGTAATAAATGAGAAGGAAACTTTTATAAAACTCAGTAGTTATACCATCTGGTCCAAGTGATTTTCCCAGTTTTAGAGTTTTAATAGCTAATTTAATTTCTTCCAATGAAATTGGTACATCCAATTTTTTTCTAGCATATTTTGTAATTTTAAATAAACTGCAAAATTGCAAAAACATATCAATAATAATTGAATCAGTAGACGGAGGTTTGCTAAATTGAATTGATTATTTCTTCCGGAGATAATGCCATATTACCATTTGAGCCATGAATTGCATTAATCTAAATTTGATCTTTTTTAATAATATGATAGTTTGCCAATAGTCTACCAGACCTATTAGTTTTGAAACAAAATGTAGTCTTAATATTTGAATTTGTATGCCTGCTCATTTGCTTAACATGGAATTTAATTCATATCAAAGTATTTGTAATTCTATTTTGTATTTGTTATTATGAGATGTAATATAGAGACGTTCATGTTTTGCTACTTTTTATTCTTCATTTCTGATGCAATGTTATCTGTATTTGCACGCACTGCTTGTAATTCTTCTAATATAGTTATTAAAGAAGGTTCAGTGGAATCTATACTTTATGATTGTTGTCTTGAAGTTGTTTGTTTCCATTTGTTATTTATAGCAGGCACATGTTTTCCTTCCATCTTTATGCATTATTAATAATTAATGTGAAAAGTATCAACTTCACTCCAATTAAATAATGAGAATAAAACTGGTGAACAAATCGCCTGTAAAGTAAGCTGTGCAATAGCTAAAATCAGCTATCGGAGTGGTTAGGCCTCAGCCTCGCCTTTTCCTCAAGTTGTCTCCACCCTCCTGACAGGAAATTCTAGCTGCACTTCACAGAAGAGCTCAGCGGAAATGCTCCATTGAAAGAAACCCCTCACTCTCCTATAAAAAGCCTTGAAAATCACTTCCCTGAGCAAGGCTGGTCTTCCAGTAACACAAATGCCTCAATTTCAGGTAAGTAACACCTTATATTTATACAAAAAAATCATCGATAATGAGGGCGGTCTCCAGAAGTTATCGGGAGGTGGCCATTTTGTTTTGCACAATCATGTGAATACTTTTATGATCCTTTCCGAATTGAAAATTGGAGGGGTATGAAAAGGGCACCCCTTGCTACTTCCAGTTCAGAGAAGAATGTATCACTGGTTCCCGATGGGACACCTACTTCCTCATTACAAGCTTGGTGGTCTTTTGTCAAGACCGCCGAGGTTGCGGGCCCCAAAAAACCACTAGTGTTGGCGGTATCCTGCCCGCCATATTACAAATCACAGACAGCCAAAAGACAGCCACAAATCTGAGACTGTCAGGATGACTGAGGGAGGGAGATAAGCGGTTCCACCACCAGCACCGCCACAATGACCACATTCTGCCCTCCATATTATGACCCAGAAATCAGCACAGCAGTCATAACACAGCGGAAAATCACTGGAGGTGCAAACTGCTGCAATGAAAAAGACACCTCAGCCAGAACACCAGACAACATTGGACAGTTCGAATAGCCCACACCTGACACACATTCACACACCAAACACCTCCCCACACAATCCACAATCCTTTGCAACTGAAATGACGATCACAGACAACAAGGAGCCAACAACACATACATTTTTGCATTTGAACACCATAGGCACTTTTAGACTTCTCACTCAGCACACAGCACACAACTTCACGAACAACAGCCTACACACATTGACATGTATGGTTACTGCACCGTACGAGTAGTTACGAGCAAGCTAGTGCCTTGGATCAGGATGTGGCGTGATGAAAGGAACAACCGAACCGCTGACAATTGATTCGGACATTTGACTGCATGGTGATATTATTGCCTAGTTAAACCAGAAACGTCAGGATAATAATAACAGTCAAATAGACAATTTGGCCTGATGGTTGCATTTAATATGTGACTTTGTTGATTAGAGGAAGAGGTGCCAGTGTCCTTCGACTGTCCTGAAGAGGCCACAAGTTCAGAGGCCGAAAGGCGTCGACACTATCTTACGGGATCAAGGGCGTGTAATTAATGAATTGAGAGTTTAAATAATTCAAAAGCACTACATAAATACCTTAAAAGATTGTTAGGTGTTTTCAGCTGGGTGCTAACCCCTTGGTCATCTTTATAAGGCAGGATCACAATGAGAATCGAGCTAGAGTGACCTTTATGAACCATTTCGTTGGGCATTTTCCATTTTGATGTATTGTTTGTGTTCAATTGTGTAGTGTAATTTATGCTACAGGTATTGATTTGTTATGTGATTATTGATGTTTTTTATATGTTCTTATGATGAGGTATGCACTGCTATCTGTGAATAAATAAATAAATATATTTGGGAAATTAAATGACCCTATTAACCAGAAGTGAGTTTACTGGTTAGTTTAATTAATTAATAGATTTGTCCCTCCCTGCTATATTTTTTGTGGATATGCTTTGATAGTACCCTAAACAGGTTGGGGTGATAGGGTACTCCCCTACTTTTTTGTAAATACACACATCGACACAGCACACAAACACCTTTTAACAACCAGCACACACAACCAAGTACCTCTCACCCCATCAACCACCCTACATTGCACCTTTGCACACAACACACACCTCCACTCACAACACAATCAACATGTCCTGTCAAAAGCACCCACGCTTCACAGACGAGTAGAGAAGAGCTGAAAACCATGGTCGATTAAATCATCAGGGTAGAGCCACAACTGTTTGGATCACAGGTCCAGCAAACATCCATAGCCAGGAAAATGAAGTTATGGCAGAGGATTGTCGACAGGGTCAACTCAGTGTGCAACCATCCACACACGAAGGAGGACATCAGGAAGAGGTGGAACGACTTATGGAGAAAATGCATTCCATGGCAACATGATATCAGATTGCCATCAACAAGACTGTTGGTGGGCCCCCACCTCGAACCCCAGAGTTCACATTGTGGGAGGAGAAGGTCTTGGCCATCTTGCATTCTGAGGGCCTGACTGGAATAACAGGAGGACTGGACTCTGGCAAGTTATTAACACTCCCCTCGCACCAAGTACTCCTGTCCAGCATGCATCCCTACCACCCATCACTCCCCAAGTGACCCTATTTTTCACTCTACCTCTGACCCAATCACCAAATGGCCCTCCCCTGCATGCCATTCCACCACCCAGCCACTATCACCACACAGTCCCTGCCCAGTGCACGGATACCACAACCAACAACCATCACTACAACTCCCACAATGCACCTGCCTAGCCACATGACAACCTGAAATGCCAACATCACAGTGCAACACCCACATGGCTAACTATTGCACCTGCTACAGCTACTGCATGCTACAACTGAGGACCACTACATGGCAATGGCAACAATGTAATCTTAATTCCTCAAATCGGAACATGGTAGCCATTTCTTTATCCATGACCCACAAACTATGTCAACAGTGCTGCATCTGTCATTGCCATAACTGGGATACAAGTCAAGCCACAGTATGCACCACACAATGTCAATACAAATCAGACCTCCACTATGTAACTCTCTCTCACTCCACACACAGGTACCCCTGCCCTACCACCACGCAGAGGATGCCTGAGACAGCCAGCCCTCCCAGGATGAAGGCTCCAGTGAGGACTATGCCTCTGGATGTCTGGACAGTGACGACTTACCTGGGCCATCTGGGACTTCTGTTCAGTCCACCACTACCAGCCTCAACCTGCCCTCATCAGATACCCCTACCCTATGGCATCAGCAGCTCAGCTAACCCCTCGACCCCACACCTGTGTCCCATGGACTGTTCAATCAACAGTGTGCCCCACAGTACAGAGTTGACCCCTCACACCCAAGATGATGAAGGACCTGGTGTAACTGGCAGTGAGCACACTGTGCCAGAGGCACAGGCACGGGGGCAGGGTGCGCAGGAGGAGTGCTGTGGGCCAGAGGAAAGGGCCCCCAAGGCACTCAACTGACCAGGAAATCTTTGCCCAAGTCCGGGAAGCATACCAGCAATCTCAGGACAAGATGGGCAAGATACATGTCATCTCACTGGGAAACCAGAAGCTGCAGAGGGAAATCCCCCAGGAGTCCATGCAGCACTGGCAGGCTCACAATGCCACCATGGCCTCAATTGCATGGGTGCTAAATTAACTCACCACCATCCTGGGTGTGACCTACACTCATCAGCAGCCCCCTTCCACAAGCCACATACCAACAGGGCCTTCAACATCTGCCGCAGCTAGTGGAATGGAGGTCTTTCCTGAGGAACCACAGGCCACTGGCGCCCCTTCCTCTGTAGCTGAGGAACCCCCGGCAAATGTGGTCATCCATCCAGATATCCTGCAGGAGTGGATGCCAAGACCAAACCCACTGCCAGGAAGTGACACTCACTTGAACATTCTCCCTTGTATGCCATTGAGACACCCTGTTGACTGCCCAATGTCATGACTCGATTATTCCATTGGCCCTTGGACACTGGACCTGTGCTACCTACCACTGGGCCACCTACTCTGATATTTTCATTCACCATGCCCCCACTCATCACCTATTGGACAATAGAAGAACAATAAACACCATTGAACACAGATACTGCATTCCAGTTTTTAATATATCAAGTTTGAATGTGTGTTCACCAGAAAGTAATGTGTCAATCCACATTCACCATAAGTATGTTACATGGATAGGAGATGAAGGATTCAACAGAAGGTGACACTGTATGTTCCAAAATCCATTTGTCATTGGAGCCACTAGTTCAGGCAGACACCAGAGAAGTTCCACTAAAGTGACCTGCAAATAGACCAAGTCAGGGACAACCATCAGGGTAGAAGTCATAGTGGCACATACAACACATATGCAGTACCTTGTAGTCAGACCCATTGTGAATTTTCAAGTGGCATGGGAAAACAGTTTACCATGCCACATTTACATTCTCCAGAAAAACATTGCTATTTCACACTAGCTCACATGTGATATTAGCCTACAAAAGACATGCTGGGAAGGGCCAGTGTCCATGAATGTAGATGTGAACAGTCAGGATAAGGAGTGATACACACTAACCAATCTATGGTTGTCAATACATCTGCTTTGGAGTTTGTAGGAATGAGAACACACCACATGCCTGTAAATAAGCAATGTCAATCTACCAACCTGCATTATCAACACATATCAGACATGAGATGACTAATACAGCTCCTGATGGAGCAATCTGACTCCCACCACAGGCCACCCAGAGGGATAGGTACACTGGACACCTCCACTGATGTAACTGACCAGGAGGATCAATATCAGAAGGCAGACAGGAAACCAGAAACATGACAATACACACTACACATACTTGAATGTCACTGGAAGTATTGGTTGATCAGCCCAGTCCTAGAATCAGCTGCACCTTCATCATCATCCTCATCATCACTTTGTATGTCACCATCATCAGCCACTGGTCCAGCTGCCACCTCTTCTTCATCCAGTAATGGTATGTGACGTCTTGTGTAGCATGCAGCAGGGAACAATGATCTGGCAGACCTTTAGGTGAGTGTAGAGCAGGGCCCTCCAGATGCATGGAGGCAGCTGAATCTGGCCTTCAGTAGCCCAAAAGTCCTTTCTATTACACGCCTTGTCCTGACGTGGGCCTCACTGAAACGGTGTTCCCCAACTGGAGTAGTATATCTCCCTGGTGTCAACAGCCACAGAAGGTTAGGATAGCCAGAGTCAACTGTGTGCACAGGGGTAGGATCTGTCACTATACCGGTAGAGACACCGGGCAGAATGGGATGACATTTGACATCACAGTTGCACATATAATTTTACATACATATCAAGGCTCTCTCTCTCTGTAGTTGTGCCATCATGAGTGGGATATTGCTGTTCCTCAGAATGTGAGAGTCATGCACAGATCCAGGAAACTTGGCTGCAACTTGGGAGATACACTGGTCTGTGAGACACACCACCTGGACCTTGATGGAATCCAAGTTTTTCCTGTTTCTATATGATTGTTCATTGGGCCTGGGAGGAACCAGAGCAATGTGGGTGCCATCTATGGCCCCTATCACATGAGGAGTGTGCCCCATATCATAGAATTAAGCCTTCACAGTGTGCAAATCCGCACGTAGGGAGAACCTGATGTAGCTGTCTATGTGTTTCAGTAACGCACACAGTACATCCTTCAAAACATGACTGAACGTGGGCTGTGACAGTCCCTGCTGCCAAGCCCACTATAATCTGGAAGGATCCTGAGGCAAGGAAGTGTAGCACTGACAAAACCTGCACTGTGGGAGGGATGGCATAGGGATTGTGTATGGCACCCAAAAGATCCAACTCCAACTGATTACACAGTTCCAAGATGGTCTGATGATTCAGACAATAGGTGTGTATGATGTGCCTCTCCTCCAGGGTAGCAAGGTCGACTAGAAGGCGGTACACCAGCGCATTCCTCATTCTCACCATTGAATGGTCTCTAGGACATAGAGAGGAAAGTGTACAATTGCTGTCCGCTATACACATGCTGGCTTACACTAAACTTGTAGCATGCAGCAAACACTGTAGACATGACGCTGAAGTCTACACATACCAAATAGGGCACTTTGACGGACCATGTATGCCATCCTGGCTGCCCATTGCAGCCCCGGAAGAACAGCATGTCACAAACAAACCATGTGTAATGCTCTATGTTGCAGCAGCCTACTTCCCGAGTACGGAGCATTACATTGGTGTATGTACCAATTTCAGTGCCACATATGGTTACCCTGCCAATGAGGCATCAAGTAGCCTCACATGTTCTGGAATTCACAGCCATACATCTAACTCCACTGTGACATTTATTGCACATATATGGGGCCAGTTATGAGGGCAATACATAGGGCAACTCTGCATGATGAACAAAAGGCTGGCGTGATGCACTTATTTTAGCTCTACATGCCATGAAATGTGTTTAAAATGGCAGCAGCCTGTCCTGCATGCACAGGACAGATGGAAGTGACCTAATTCCACTGGTATATGTCCTCACAGAGGTAGGCAGTCACAACCGCTGTGCAACTCCTCATTGAATAACATTGCTGCCAATGGGGGACTGGGACCAATGATCATCAATGCCGCAATGCCGGCAGTGATGGTCATGTACGCGGCAGCTATGACTGCCATTTTCTGCCACCTAGCTCACTTGACTCCTAACACTCATGCAAGCAAGACCTCCACTATGTGAGCTGCTGTGTACTGTGACTGGGAGCCATCATGCCACGTCCTGCAGGTGATAGGGCCCCAGCCTTCACTCAGAAGGAGTTGGAGAAACTTGTGGACGGGGTCCTAAACCTGTATGGAGAGCTGTATGGGGCACCAGAGGAGCAGATGAGGACAATTCCATTTTCCCGTGAGATAGTGGTGTGTGTAAGGCCATAACGAGTTGCCATGCCGCACTGGGAGTGGATGTGTGCAGGGAACATGGAGTAAATACAATTGTGGCATGCAGATATGTTATTGTGGGCATGTGATGTGTATGATGTGTGTAGTCCACTGCTGCTGATGTGGTGCCACTCTACACAACTTTTTCCTTCTGTCTGTGTCACCCATGAAGGTCAGAGCCCATCACAAAAAAGGAGATCTGGTGTGCCATTGCCAAGCAAGTGTGGACCCTGGGGGTCCATAGCTGATGGAACCACTGGGCGGTCCCTTGGGTCTAATCATAATGTTTACATGTCATGCATTACATCTCCTTGGCAATTACTATGTTGATATGCAGTGTTTCAGCCTTGACCAATTCACTTAGTCATAATGTTCCCATAATATCAGGTTTCTTAGCAATGCATCTTGATTTACCCAAATGGTGTGTCATTGTCAGTGCATGGCCTGCAATAATGCATTTGAAAATATGTACATGTTGATCTGTGTAAATGGTAGGTAGATATTGACCCTTTTGCACCCTATCTTTCTCTCTTTCCATCCCTCCATATTCTCCTCTGTCTTTGTGTGCATCAGCATCATCAGGCAAAGGAGAGGGGGCACCAGTGAGTGGGGTACCAGCAGCCCACGATACTCAGGAGGCCGATACCAATGGAGCGGAGGGGACCAGTGGGATGGAGGACGAGGGGAGTGCCATCGGTGAAACCCGTTCATCTACATCATCTTCAGATTCCTCCTCCGATGGATGCTTCCTTGTAGTGGCGGACCCATCTGTGATGAGCCCAGCACCATCCTTGTCTGCCACCCCCTTACCAGCACCGCCCTCCCTGTTGCACCCCACCGAGTTGCCCATGCCCGCTCACCCAGGAGGGTGGGAGACTCATTCGCCAAGGGCACCTCTGTCCCTGCCCCAATCAGCCCTGCTGTCCTCAGTGAGGAGGTTATTGACTTCCTGAGGTCCATTTCTGTGGGTCAGACAACCATCATGAATTCCATCCAGGCACTGGAAGCTCAGGTGCAGCAGAGCAATGCTTACTTGGAAGGCATTCACTGTGCCCTGTCTGGCCTGAAGAGATCTTTTCAGGCTCTGACCTCCTCGCTGATGGCAGACAGTGTCCCTTTGTCTTCCATCCCCCCTCCACCTACCGCAGCCCAATCCCATACCCCTTTCCTAACACCCATCCAAGGCACACAGTCAGACTGCCATTCAAACACCTCAACAGACACGGTTTGCAGTGACAAACAGAAGCACCACAAGCCCCATCACCGGCATGCAGACAGACAATACCCATCTGCCCACACTACATCATCCACTCCCTATACTGACCCCAAACCCTCCTTCCATCACAGACACTACACCACTCTCACATGCTGCCACGATATCAACACTCCCTGATCCAGCCACAAGTCCTATCATCACACTTCCAGACCTACATACATCTACCCCATTCACCACATGCACACTCACCACAGCTACCAACAGCCCCACATGCAGCACATCCACCATACCTGCAGGCACCACCCCAACAGTCACCCATCCACCATCACAACTCCCTGCACCTCATCTCCCCTCCTCCCAAAACACCTAACGTTGGCACTCACCTACCCAAAAGACACCCAGCACACACATGCCTTCATCCCATGCACCTGTACCAAAGATACCTACAAGAACACACCTCACAACCACTCCCTCTCCCTCCACTCCCAAATGCGTTTCCCATGTCTGCCCTTGTGTCCCTAAGAAAAGATTCCTGTATGAGTTTTCTCTCTTCCCTACCACCCTCTGGTTCCTCAAAGCACCCTGTTTCCCTCCTCGATCCCAGCCCTTCCACCTCGTGTCCTCCCCTGCCATCTATGGAGTTAACCATGCCCCTCCCCCTGCAAATAAATTGACCCCCCCCAAATCCAAGGTCACCCCTCCCAAGTCTGAAGTGAAGGATCCAGTCCCAAAAACAAAACATAAAGCAAAGCCTCCCTGCCTAAACCAAAACCCAAGCCCAAGGACCCCGCTCCCAAGCCATAACCCTCACCTCCACCATCACCCCTCATCCCTGAGGTACCTGCCTGCCTCCTTGATACCCCTACCATATAGAGGCCACTTTGCAGTCAGGAGTCAAGTTGGAGCAGTGACACTAGCCATATGTGCCTCGGGCACATGGACATGTTGGACTGGCCAGTTGGCCTGTTTTGTATATAGTTAAGCTGATTTATATTTCAGCATAATATATATAGGCCAACTGAATGTTGGTTTTGATAGTTTCATATTTGTCCTGCCGTTCCTTCAACATGTATGTGTTGTATGTGTGCAATTTGGTTGGTGGGTTTTATGTGTATATGATGTGATTGTGTTATAGCATGAGTTGTGAATCTAACGTGCATTGTACTTGGTGTGATGTGTTGTGATGGTGTTGTGTGGCATTATGTGGTTGTTGTGTGTGCGTCCATGTGTGTGGTGATGGATATGTCAAGTGTGTTGTATGTTGTGAGGACGTGGTGTGACATCTGACACATTGTATGGCAGTGTTTTGGTATTGGTTGGCTGTGTGCAGTTGTTATGTGTTGCTGTGAGCATGCGTTGTCAGGTGGAGGTGTGCTGTGTTCTTCCTTGCAAACACATTTGTGTGGTTGCAGTTGTTATATTGCTGTGTGACTCAGTGGTGTTGTGTATGATTGGGTTAGACAGTGGTGGTGATGTGTGTGCAGGGTAGTGTGTGTATGGCCGTGTATGTTGGCTGTGATATGTAGAGTTTGTGTGTGTATGTTGGTGTGTTTGTGTGTTGGTACGGGTGTTTTCATGTGTGTGTGGCCATCACTAGCCGTTCCAGTTGTGTGTGTTGTGTATGCATGTGTACTAATGGCCTTCCCTCCAGTGTGTGCTAGGTGTGTGCACTTAAGGTTATTGCCCAGAAGAAAGTACGTGTCCTCCAGGTGAAAGGCCACACCAGAAGCAACAAGCATTGGCAAAGCCAACAGGTTGCACCTATACAAAATCTATTGGTTTTGTCAATTGTTTTATTAAATGTTGCACAGCAGTTGTGCTCCTGTGCAACATGGCTTAAAGCAAAAAATACATTTAAAAAAACAAACAAAAAAAACGTTGGTGCTGTGATGGTGATGCTGTGCTGTGCATCTTCATTACCATCGCTGGTTCTAGAGTTGTAGTGCCATCAGGAGCAGTGAGAAGATTTCAAGTTCAGGTTCCATGCCAGCTCCTGATATATTTTTTGCTCCTGAAGGGAGTGTCTCCTTTTATATTGGTCGTTTCTGTCAAGGTTTTGGTGGCGGCCTGACCGTCCCAGAAGTCCTGGCGGTGTGCACCCTCACAATATGCTTCGTGGTAACATGGTCCCCACAGGACTGGAGATGCCTGCCGCCATCCGCAGTGGTCCCTCTGCACTGGCGGTACTGGCTGTGTATTGGTTGTGTTCTGTTGGAAACACCGCCATGGTCATAATATGGTGGTCTTGTCCGCCAGGCCGGCAGCGGTGCGACTGCCAACTCCACTGTGGCGGTCCTCAGACCACCAAACACGTAATGAGGGCCCTAGTGTATCAGTGGGTCACAATTTGGACACCTATTGGGACACTTTATCCTATGAGAATCATTTCAGCAACATGTTGTTTACCTTCAGTATAGAACAAGCGTGAATCACAGAGTGCCATTGTGCACTCGCTTGCTGAAAATGTTTTAACAGCCATCTGTTTTTTATATGTTGTAGCTGCATTGCCGTACATATTGAATTTTACCCCAGGAGTGCATATGATACCAGATTCGCAAACAAGTGAAATATGCAATACTGTAATATTTGTTGGGATTTTCTCCCTTTGCTGTTATTGGGACGAAATACTTAAATACACTATGACAATTTATCAGTCCTATAGCTTGTACTTCAAAGTCCCTTTCGTCAGCCTACATACGTCAGTTCCGTGCTGGCAGATACGAGGGGGCATTTGCAGTGATCAGTCGATCAAAGCCACTCTACACTACCTATTAATATGTTGGGAAAAAGACACCAGAGGGCCGCTTGCCTACCTGCCAGAAACCACTGCATTGGCACAATAGATTCCTTCAGAGGTACAGCAGGGTCCAATAGCTTATCGAATGTCACAGGAATGGGTTGCTAATTCTCTGCTGAAAAACCTTTAGCTTGACTTTTTCACGTTTATCCCTATACAAGTGAACCTCAGATACCTGTTACCTAAATGTACCTGCAGTAGAAACAGCATCACAGATGCTGAGAAATTGGGAGCAATAGACTTTGGAACTCTAATTGGATAGGAAATTATCATTTTCAGATGGCATCGTAGTGTTATTTTAAAATGCCCAAGTTAATCTTTTTAATTTTTTTAATGGGAGATCAAAGAGAACCCTTGAAGAAATTGTATTTTAAGGAGTGAAAAAAGATATCCCAAAGTGTGAGAAGAAGAAATACTGTAAAATTGCTCTGAGTGACAGGTGAACTGTCCTCCTTCTACCCACATAGATATACAATTCCTTGCTGCTGCTCAATGGACTTCTCAGTGTAGGGTATGAACTCTGTGCGGGACAGAAGAAGCACCTAGGAGTTGATGTGTGTTAGACCTGTTAACCTTAGGGTGCTCTTCCCCCTAATCTTTTGCCTTCATCCTTCAATTTTTCTGAAATATTTCTTGCTGACCATAGGACTCTGTGCACTTTACCACTGCTAACCAATGTGTAAGTGATTGTGTTCACTCCCTAAAACATGGTGAAACTGGCTTGCACTTATTTGGCATATTTGTTTTTCTCATATAGCAAAGTGGTATGCCATATTCCCAGAGCCTATAAATTAAGTGCTACTACTTGGCCTGCATCACTTATTATGTCCC
Source organism: Pleurodeles waltl (assembly GCF_031143425.1). NCBI lineage: Eukaryota > Metazoa > Chordata > Amphibia > Caudata > Salamandridae > Pleurodeles > Pleurodeles waltl. The sequence goes on along the minus strand of NC_090442.1, from coordinate 694,469,449 downwards.
CTACTAACGTTGTCCCTCAAAACATGGCCCAGGTCAGACACTACTGCATGTATGCAGTATTAAATAGGCAATTCCACTTGGCAAAATAACCCCCTTGCCAAGCCTTAAACTCTCCTTTTATTGCATATGCGTCACCCCTAAGGTAGGCCTATAGAGCAGAGTGTCTTGTAATTAAAAGGTTGGGCATGTAGTTATAAGATTTGCATGTCCTGGTAGTGAAAAACTCCTAAACTAATTTTTCACTTCTGTGAGGCCTACCTCTCCTATAGGAAAACATTGAGTTGCCTTAATACTTTTAATAAGTGCTAACCTTTGATTAGGAGCAGGAAGGAAATACATTTTAAGTTACAATTTTGAAAATGCCACTGTTAGAAAGTTAGCATTTTCCTGACCTAGCTCTTTTGTGTCTGCAGCCTCTTCCTGGGTCACTTGACTGGGTGTGGTTGGCAGTTCGACTTTGTTTATTCCTCCCAACAGCCACACACTGGAGGAATCAGTTTTGCCTGGATGGAACATCACTAGCAGGATAGGCTAGGGGCGGAGCTGGGCACAACCCCACTTGCAAATCAATAGGCTGTGCCGTGCCTTCACACAAAGAACTTTACACTACCTCATTGTGAATGTAGTCAGGCTGGACCCAGGACAGGGGAGACAGGAAATTCAGGTACTTCAAGGAAAAATCTCCAAAAATATCTCCTACTTCAAAGAAAGCACAAAGTTTAAAAATAGGACTCTCAAACCCACTCTTCAGTCCACTTTCTAGGCCTGTGGACGGACTTTCAGAGGACTGCTTGCAGCTGTGGCCTGCTGTGTACTTTAGAAGGCTACTTTGCTGCACCTGAAAGGTCTGCTCCGCTGCCTGAAACCTGCCTTGAACTCTCATAGGCCTGCCCTGCTGCCTAAGTCCTGATCCACCTCTTGAACCCAGGACTATCAGAGTGACTCCAACAAATATTTTGCTGGCCTCCTGATCAGAGCCTCAGGTCCATACAAAGTACAAAACCATGTTGAACCCACATCTGAACCCAGTTTCATGTAGTCCTGACTCTGTAAGTGGTGCCACCCCAGTCCTGCATCCTTGGAATTGGTGCTGAAAATCTCCAGATAGCCAAAATCCAAAATTTGGGACTTAGAATTTTTTTGGTCTATCAATGCTCTGAAAAATGAAGAGAGACTAGGACCTGCATGCTCACTGATCCACCCAAGGTGCATCGCCTGTCGGCCTGACTTTGCGGCAAATCCCACTATGTTCTTCTCTACCGCAGCACATCCTGTTCAGCTATCCTTTGCAGAAGAGGTATCCTTCTTCATGAAGTCCTCATTGACTAAAGCTTGCAGCTTCATCCTACTACAGGTTTTCTACTTCCAAAAAACAAGACTAAGGTGGTCATTCTGACCTCGGCGGTAAAAGGCGCTTACCGCCGGTCAGAAGACCGCCATAACACCGCTGCTGCCGTGGGAAATCGCCACGGTCATTCTGACCCGCAACAGGCAAACCGCCAAAAACCCGACATCCACAAAAGTCCACCACACCAACGGGCAGCGAAAAACTGGCGATGACCAAACCTCCACCGTCACGCCAACAGAAATACGCCCATTCCATTCCGACCCACGAATCCACGCGGCGGTCTTTCAACCGCGGTATTCCATTGGCGGTACACACCGCCGTGGTCAAAATACACACACAGCTCCAAAACACTGCCACATTGGTCATTTTGAAACACACACCTGATACACATACTAACACCACTCCCACACACCCAACACAATATAAAACACACACCCACATCACCCACAAACCCCTACGACCCAAAATTATTGACGAAGACCAGAGAGAGAGCACAGAATAGACAATCCCACCACACAGAGGCACACAACACCATCACCAACACAACATCCACGCACAAAACACCACACACCACCACACGCACCACACTCATCACCACAAACGCCACCCCCCACCTCATCCACACCACCCCATGGCACCCCAAAGACACCCCAGGTTTTCAGACGCTGAACTCAGGGTCATGGTGGAGGAAATAGTTTGGGTAGAGCCCCAGCTCTTCGGGGCACAGGTGCAGCACACCACCATTGCCAGGAAGCTGGAGATATGGCAAAGAATAGTGGACAGGGTCAACGCTGTGGGACAGCATCCACGAAATCGGGACGACATCAGGAAGCGGTGGAACGACCTACAGGGGAAGGTGCGTTCCATGGTATCAAGGCACAACATCGCAGTGCAGCGGACTGGCGGCGGACCCCCACCTCAACCCCCAGAATTTACAACATGGGAGGAACAGGTCTTGGCGATCCTGCATCCTGAGGGCGGAGGAATGGACTCTGGTAAGTGGAATCTCAACTACTTCATCCCCCCCACCCACCGGCATGCCAAATCATACCCCCCCCTCCACCCCCATCCCCATCACACATCCTCCTTGCTAATGTCTCACCATCACAACCCACCCATCCCAACACCAAGCCCTGCAAGCGACCACAAACCATGGACACCCATCACCTAAGCATGCCCACTGCACATACCCCCCCCCCCAAACCACCGTCACAACAGCCCCCACAAGGGAATGCCAGCACTGGGGTACACGGGCACCCACCCATTGCACGCTATGGCACACACAGAAGCAATAACCATACTCTTATACCCCTGCAGGACCCGAACGCCACGACACCGCCCAGGAGGGTCCAGAAATGTCCATTCCACCCCCAGAAGAGGCCCACAGTGATGACAGCAGCTCTGTCTCCCTGGACCCAGATGACCAGCCTGGCCCATCGGGGACCTTGGGACAGTCGGTTCCCCTCAGACAGCCACAGGCCACAGCAGACCTACCCCCCTCTGGGAACACCAGCACAGCACCCACCCAGCGGGCCCATGCCTCTGTCTCCAGGACACGTCAATCAGCGGTGTGTCCACCACTACAGGGCACCCAGGTTAACCCACCACCCCAACAACAACAGGGACCTGGGGGCAGTGGTAGTGGGCACACGGTCCAGGGGACAGAGGCCCAGGGAAACAGGGGAACTGGGAGGGCTGCTGTGCGACAGGGGGGGGGACATGCCCAGGGAACCCACTCTCCACGAGGCCCTCTCCTCCATCATGGGAGCATACCACCGCTCCCAGGAGACAATGGCGACGGTCCTGGCCAGGTTCCAGGAGCTCCAGGTACTGCAGGAGGAACAGTTTATGGGGTTCAGGGAAGACCTAAGAAGCATCAGTTCCGCAATCGGCACCATCGTACTGGCTCTCAATCAGATTGTCAGCACATTGCGGGACCATGTGGCACCACAAAGGGCCTCTGTCACTAGCATGGACCAAGAACATGCTACCACCTCCGCCGGCGCTAGTGGACAGGAGGCCCCGACACAAGAACAGGCCACCAGAACCCCACCCCCTGCAGAAGGAGAACCACCCCGCAAGCGGTGCCTGAGAGCTAGGAAGAAGACAGAGTAGTATGCCAAGACCCCCGCCAGGAAAGGATACCCCCTGATTGTCGTCCCACTGTCCCACATTGTCACCCTGTCCAACCTTAAACTGCCCCTGCTCCACCTTCCACAGGCATATGGACAATGCACCTGTGAGACTGAAAATCTGGACTCTGCCATGGACATTCCCCCACCATCACCCATCACCGAATTGCAACCATTTCCCTAAATTTTACACTTTAATAAACACACTTATTGCACAAAAATAACCTGGAGTCTGCCTGTATTTTTGAACAAATGTATTAAACAGAACTGTGCCAAAATGTCCAGTTACATTGTGATGACAACATACCACTGTCACACAGCTGTAGTCCATGGGGAAACAAAGCAGAGGTCACAGAGTGGGGCCCACATCTCTGAAATTGGAAGGGAAAGACACAACTCAGTGAACATACACTGGGTGGAAACTCAGACAGTAGAGAGGCAGGAGACTTTAAGTAAATGTAAATTCCGGTGTTGATTCTTACCTGTATGTTATTGAAAATACTGCTGTATTACTCTGTCCCTGTTGTCTGTGTCGTCCTCTTCGTCTTCCTCCTCTTCACTCTCCGCAGGCTCTACAGCTGCCACAACACCACCATCTGGACCATCCTCCTGCAGGAAAGGCACCTGGTGGCGCAAAGCCAGGTTGTGAAGCATACAGCAGGCCACGATGATATGGCACACCTTCTTTGGTGAGTACATTAGGGATCCACCTGTCATATGGAGGCACCTAAACCTGGCCTTCAGGAGGCCGAAGGTCCGCTCGATCACCCTCTTAGTCCGCCCATGGGCCTCATTGTACCGTTCCTCTGCCCTTGTCCTGGGATTCCTCACTGGGGTCAGTAGCCAGGACAGGTTGGGGTAACCAGAGTCACCAATTAGCCACACACGGTGTCTCTGAAGTAGTTCCATCAGGTAAGGAATGCTGCTATTTCGCATGATGTACGCGTCATGCACTGACCCAGGGAACTTGGGATTTACATGGGAGATGTACTGGTCAGCCAAACAGACCACCTGGACATTCATGGAATGATAACTTTTTCTGTTCCTGTACACCTGTTCACTCGTGCTGGGGGGGACCAAAGCAACATGTGTCCCATCAATTGCACCAATGATGTTGGGAATATGTCCAAGCGCATAGAAATCACCCTTCACCGTAGGCAAATCGCCCACCTCAGGGAAAACAATGTAGCTCCGCATGTATTTCAGCAGGGCAGACAACACTCTGGACAACACCTTGGAAAACATAGGCTGTGACATCCCTGATGGAATGGCCACTGTAGTTTGGAATGACCCACTTGCCAAGAAATGGAGTACTGACAGAACCTGCACTAGTGGGGGAATCCCGGTGGGTTGGCGGATGGGTGACATCAGGTCTGGCTCCAGTTGGGCACACAGTTCCTGTATAGTGGCTCTGTCAAGCCTGTATGTCAGTATGACATGTCTTTCTTCCATTGTCGACAGGTCCACCAGCGGTCTGTACACGGGAAGATTCCTCCATCTCCTCGCAAGTCCCAGCGGACGGTGCCTAGGAAGGACAACATGGAGCACAGAGTCAATCTACCCACAGGTACGTTCCCACAGCTTGCACAGTACACGATTATCAATGCATTGAATGGCTTGTATGAGTGTTGATGCAAGGCCTAGGTATGTGTGACGCAGTAGATTTTAAGCCATGTGGGCCCTTGAAATGGTGGCTGCCTGACCTGTGAAGTGCGACAGTGGGATGTGAGGTCAATGCGCTGGCGTGGCACACCGTGGCGGGAGGCGGTCGAAGACCGTGGCGCAAAGCCGCATTGGTTAACATTGAACCCTATGGGTCTCAGGAGCCAATGACGAAGTGTGCCGGCAGCCGCGGTACGCACCGCCGCGGGCTTGACCGCCATTTTCTAACTGCTTAATCACTCGATACCTGATCATCCACAGGAGAGGACCTATACTGCAAGTGCTGCTGTGACCTCGGTCTGGAAGAGACAATGGCTGCTGCGACTGGGGAAAGGGCCCCTGCCTTCACTTCTGAAGAATTGGAGAAACTCGTGGATGGGGTCCTCCCCCAGTATGCACTACTCTACGGTCCTCCAGACCAACAGGTAAGTACACTGGGAGCATGCTTTGTGGCCAATGCCTGGGTTGAGTGGGGTGAATGAACGATGGTGGGGAGGGGAGCGAATGAGGCATGCATCAAACGACAGATGAGAGCATGTGCCACATGGCAAGGGTGGGGATGGGGGGCCACTCACATCGAGCATGCAGAGAACGATTGTTTATTTTTCTCCCCTGTACATGTCACATAGGTCAGCGCCCATCAGAAAATCGACATTTGGCGTGCCATCGCCAAGGACGTCCGGACCCTGGGGGTCCACAACAGACGGGGCACCCACTGCCGCAAGAGGTGGGAGGACATCCGCCGCGGGAGCAGGAAGACCGCGGAGGCTCTGCTGGGGATGGCCTCCCAACGTAGGAGAGGTGGCACTCGTCAATTGACCCCCCTGATGTCCCGGATCCTGGCGGTGGCCTACCCCGATTTGGATGGGCCCGTGAGGACATCACAGCAGACACAAGGGGGTGAGTACAAATACATTCTGCTGACTTTGCGCGCAGTGGAGGTGTCTGGGTGGGGGAGGAGGGTTGTGGCTAACCCTAGGCCAGGGCGATTTCCGTAGGCTAGGCCCCTCCGTTAGGCATGGCCCTGTGCCCCCGCCCCCCACCTCTGTAGGTTGCCTAGTACAGCTAATCATGGCCCTGCGTCACCTATGTGTGGATTTGTCGTCCATAGGCTTGTAGGCCATGTCCCACGGATTGAGTAGTGTACCCCAAGTGCGCGGCATAGTGCAGGGGGCTTCTGTGTCTGTCCTCTCCTCCAACTGTGTCGCCAATGCATGCACTCAACATGTCTTTATTTCTCCCCCCCCCTTTTTTTGGTGGTCTTCCTGTTCATGTGTGCATTAGCATCATCAGGTGGAGGAGAAGTGGCATCGGAGCACGAGGGAGCTGCATCTCACATGGCCATGGAGGCCCATGCAACCGACTCGGAGTTCACCAGTGAGACGGAGGGCGAGGGGAGCTCCACAGCGGGGACACGTGGTGACACCAGCGACACAGACACGTCCTTGGAAGGGAGCTCCCTTATGGTGGCGGCAACATCCGTGCCCACCGCAACAACAGGTACAGCCGCCACCCTGCGCACCAGCTCCGCCCTCCCAGCAGCCCCTCAGACTTCGCCCCGTGCCCTCTCACCCAGGAAGGTGGGCATCTCCTTCGCCCCAGGCACCTCAGGCCCTTCCCCAGTTACCCCTGCTGCCCTCAGTGAGGAGGTCATTGACCTCCTGCGGACGCTCATTGTTGGGCAGTCTACCCTTTTGAATTCCATCCAGGGTGTAGAAAGGGAGGTGCACCGGAGTAATGCATACCTGGAGGGCATTCATTCGGGTCAGGCTGCCCATCAGCGATCGTTCAACGCTCTGGCCTCAGCACTGACGGCAGCCATTGTCCCTGTCTCCTGCCTCCGTCCTCCAACTTCCTCAACCCAGTCCCACTCCCCTGTACCTCTGCCTATCCCAGACACACCTACAGACCAGCCTGCACACACCTCAACACCCAAGGGAAGCTCATCCAGACATAAGCACCACACATCACACAAGCATTCACCCAAGCAACATCCACATGCAGACATGTCAACAGCCACGGCCTCCTCTGTGTCCCCCTCCTCCTCGTCTCCCTCCTCCCTCCTTGTGACGTCTCCACTCACACTTGCATGCACAACATCATCAGCCACTACGTCCATCACCAGCACACTCACCAGAACACTCCGCACACGTGCAGTCACCACCCCCACTACCATTTACACGTCCCCTGTGTCCTCTCCCAGTGTGTCTGTCACCCCCTCTTCCAAACCACACAAACGCAGGCAGCCACCCACCCAACAGCAATCCACCTCACGACAGCCTCCAGCACAAGCACCTGCACCCAAAGACACCAGAATTGACTCACCTACAACCACATCCTCTTCCTCCACTCCCATACCCACTACACCTACCCTTCCCACTGCTCCTAAAAAGTTTTTCCTGTCCAAAATTAACCTCTTTCCATCACCTGACCCACCCCCTCCATCTCATAAGACTCCAACCAGCACCTCAGCCACCACAAAACCTGGACCTACAAGGACAATAGTCCAAGGATTTTGGAGTCCAACACCTTCAAGGCCAGCTACTTCGGCAAGCAGTAAAGATACAGCCAGCCCAGCCCGTGGAAAGAAAACCAAAAAAGCCAGTGCCCGACGCGAGAGGCCAGAGACAGCAGGCTCCAAGGGCACTACCCTGGCACCGTCAGGAAGTGGGGTGCAACCTGGCACACCGACAAAGGGAGGAAAGGGCCACAGAGGAGCAGGGAAGGGTGGCAAGGGCAGCACGCCCGACAAGTCTGGCAGCAGGCGAGCTGCCCAGGAGGGCCCCGCCAGCCCCATTCCAGGGGTGAAGGAGGACACCCACGAGCCCGGGACGGCAGCACAGGAGGGCCCCGCAAGCGAGAAGACGGATGTGCACGAAGGGCACGGCAGCCACATGTCGGGTGGCGAGTGAGATCCATGTCATGGCCGGATCTGGTGCCCTGGAGACACATGTCAAGCACCGCTGAACAGGGCACCGCCGTCTCAAGAACCGCTGAACAGGGCCCTTCAAGACAAGCACCACTGAACAGGGCACCGCCGTCTCAAGAACTGCTGAACAGGGCCCTTCAAGTCAAGCACCGCTGAACAGGGCCCTTCAAGACAAGCACCGCTGAACAGGGCACCGCCGTCTCAAGAACCGCTGAACAGGGCCCTTCAAGACAAGCACCGCTGAACAGGGCACCGCCGTCTCAAGAACCGCTGAACAGGGCCCTTCAAGTCAAGCACCGCTGAACAGGGCCCTTCAAGTCAAGCACCGCTCCGCTGGGCCCTTCAAGTCAAGCACCTCTCCGCTGGGCACCATCGTCTCTGCACCGCTCCGCTGGGCCCTTCAAGTCAAGCACCGCTCCGCTGGGCCCTTCAAGTCAAGCACCGCTCCGCTGGATCCTTCAAGTCAAGCACCGATCCGCTGGGCACCGCCGTCTCTGCACCGCTCCGCTGGGCCCTTCAAGTCAAGCACCGCTCCGCTGACCACCGCCGTCTCTGCACCGCTCCGCTGGGCCCTTCAAGTCAAGCACCGCTCCGCTGGGCACCGCCGTCTCTGCACCGCTCCACTGGGCCCTTCAAGTCAAGCACCGCTCCGCTGGGCCCTTCAAGTCAAGCACCGCTCCGCTGGGCCCTTCAAGTCAAGCACCAATCCGCTGGGCACCGCCGTCTCTGCACCGCTCCGCTGGGCCCTTCAAGTCAAGCGGCGCTCCGCTGGGCCCTTCAAGTCAAGCACCGCTCCGCTGGGCACCGCCATCTCTGCACCGCTCCGCTGGGCCCTTCAAGTCAAGCACCGCTCCACTGGGCCCTTCAAGTCAAGCACCGCTGGACAGGGCACCACAGTCTCATGCACCGCTGGCCCATTGGCAGAAGGGGCAGGGCAGGATTTGTGTCGGCCAGGGCTGCACGAAGCACTCTGGGCACCATGCCTCCTCCAGAACCAATGGAGTCTGTAATCCACTTGTTTGACTGTGGCTTTGCACTCCCCAGGATGGCACAGTGGGCAATCCACCCACTGTAGAGACTTGTGAGACTGTGGCTTTGCACTCCCCAAGATGGCACAGTGGGCAATCCACCCACTGTAGAGACTTGTGAGACTGTGGCTTTGCACTCCCCAAGATGGCACAGTGGGCAATCCACCCACTGTAGAGACTTGTGAGACTGTGGCTTTGCACTCCCCAGGATTGAACAGTTGGCATGGAGGCCCCTCGTGGATCTGGCGTCGTGGACTCATCTGGCTGAGGTGCCCCCTCTTCCCTTCCCCCTGAGGTGCCTGCAGTTTTGATATCTGATGCCCCTGCAGTGTTCTCTCCAATGGATTCGGGTATCGTGTGTGGGCTTTGCCCATGTGTTTAGGTCCATTGGCCCACGAACAATGGCTGATACCCAATTTGCACAGGACAATTTACATTTGGTTATATAGTTATGGATGTTGGATATATTTTTTAACTTAGCCGTTCAATATACTTCAAGATTCATGAACAATTTATTTTGTCTTTGCATTCTTCTGGGGGGTTTGGGGGGTGTCACTCTGAGTTGTTGCTCTGCATTGATGTGTATGTAGTTGTGGGTGAGGGTGAGGGTGGGTGTGTCGCGTATGTGTGTGCCCGTAATTTTTTGCCTCCCCCCCCCTGTGTCGTAGGTGCAGTACTCACCGGTGTCTTCTGCGCCGGCGTTCGTGCTCCTGGTAGAGGAGCAGGAAGACAATAGCTGGTAGGATGTGTAGTTCGGGTTCCATGCTGTCCAGATTCCTCGTGGAGTGTGTAGAGGTGAGCGTTTTCCGTTCGTAATGTCTGTTTCCGCCGTGTTTTTATCGGCGGGGGTACCGCCCCGGAAAAGGTGGCGGATTGGTGGGTTGTGATAGGGTGGGCGGTACATTGTCTCCCGCCTGTCTGTTGGCGGTGACCGCCGCGCTGTTTGTTTGTCCCGCCGTGGCGGTCGGAGTGTTAAAGTGGCGGTCTCTGTTGGTGGTTTCGCCAGGGTCAGAATTCAATTTTTTACACCGCCTGCCTGTTGGCGGGTTGGCCGCCGCTTTAACACCGACCGCCAGGGTTGGAATGACCCCCTAAGCCTGAATGTAGAAATCTTCACAGTGACTTTGACCAGGGAGTCCCGACGACAATGCCTTCTTTGCGTACACCGCCTACAGCTTCGGCCTCCTGAACTTTACCTTTTCAAACTATTTTTGATAATATTTCTTTTAAGTCCTAATGTAGGCACAAACTGGGCCCATTCTAGTTCTTGTATCTGACCCGAGCTCCATTTGAGGTGGCCATAACTTATGACTTTGACCCGGTCTCACGTGACTATATGCCCGAGCTTAGTGTTTTGAACTTTTAGGCATTAGTCCTCCTGATTGAATTTTGTTTTTTTATGTCAAATATTCTATTGAAATGTACTCTATTTTTCTAAATTGGTCTGGGATTTTTCTTGTCTTCTGTTTTATTACTGTCTGCGTGCTGCATAAATAGTTTACACATTGCCTCTAAGTTAAGCCTGACTGCTTTTGTACCAAGCTACCGGAGGGTTAAGCATAGGTTGATTTAGTGACCTTTGTGGCTCACTCTGACTGGGATTGGGTTTGTTTCCTGAGTGGGGCTTCCGCACTCCATTACCAATAACCTGAATTCTTTCCACTTTTAGTTTTATATCTATAGTATGGGATAAAATTCTGTTGATGGGAAAACAGCACTCATCATCATAAACACATAAACACTGGTAAACACTTGCACATTCACAATCAAATTAAAATGCCTTTCAGAGAAAGAAAAGTGAGAGGGAATGAATACTTTTTTATTTATTCCTGAAGGGGCCAATACGATATAAGTTTGTCATAGAATTAGCACAGGGGTCATCAGGTCTAAGATTATTCTGCTTGCGCACATGTGTTTAGGGCTGCTAAGAAAATGTTGTTCCTTCTTCCTTTTGTTTCTTCCTGTTTTGTGTGCTTGAATTAAAGTTTCCATGTTGAAAAGCATGTTTTGAGGTCTGGTCTAATTATTTTATAGAAGTAGAGAATCTAGGAGTACTAGAATCATATTTGAACTTTTACCAGTGTTTAATTCTTACACTGATTAGTAAAACGGCGGGTCACATAAATCTGGGCCAATATGTACTATCACATTTTCCTACAAACACTAAGGCCCTCATTACAACCTTGGTGGTAAATCCCGCTTACCACCGTGCTGACGGCCGTCAAGATACTGTGGCCGCCGCGGAAATCCGCTACAGGTATTACGACCAACATCTCGTAATCTGCCACAATACAGACACCCACACAAGTCCGCCACACCAAAGGTCAGTGATAAACTGACAATAGCAAAAACTACACCGTCACGCCAACAGGAATACGCCCACACTGTCACGACCCATGAATCAACATGGCGGTCATTCAACCGCGGTAATCCATTGGGGGTACACGCTGCTGCGCTCAAAATACACACACATTTACAAAACACAACCACATTGGACATTTCAAAATACACACTCCTGATACACATACACATACCACACCCACACACTCACACCACTATAAAACACACACCCACATTACCCACAACCCCTTACACCAAATTTTTTGGAAGAAGCAAAGAGAGAGAGAATAGCAAACACAACACCAGCATCCAGAGGCACACAACACCATCACTTATACAACATCCACGCACCTCAAAGAACACACACCAACACAACACATCACACAGCACCACAAACATCACCTCACACATCACCCAAACCACATTATGGCACCTCAAAGACACCCCAGGTTTTCTGAGGAGGAGCTCAGGGTCATGGTGGAGGAAATCATCCGGGCAGAGCAACAGCTATTCGGATCACAGGTGCAGCAGACATCAATTGCAAGGAAGATGGAGCTATGGCGGAGAAATGTCGACAGGGTCAACGCAGTAGGACAACATCCAAGAACACAGGATGACGTCAGGAAGAGGTGAAACGACCTACGGGGGAAGGTGTGTTCTGTGGTATCCAGACACCAGGTAGCAGTACAGAGGACTGGCAGTGGACCCCCACCTCCTCCCCCACAACTAACAACATCGGAGGAGCAAGTCTTAGTTATCATGCATCCTGAGGGCCTCGCAGGAGTAGCAGGAGGACTAGAATCTGATAAGTCATATCTTTACTACTATATCTCCCCACCCTACCTGCATGCTATCACAAACTCCTAGCCCAACCCTCACACCCATCACCCCAACACCCCACAGATACCCCACTATCACAATCCACACATCCAAAAACCAAGGCCTGCATTTTACACCAATGCATGGACACCCATCACCAAAGCATGTCCAGTACAGATACTCACCCAGGCCCCAAAATCACCAATCACACAAGGGCAGAGACAATAAGCCAAGCACAGGAGTAGAGGGTAACACATTGCACAAGATGGCACACCCAGATACAATAACTATGCACTTACACCCCAACAGGACCCCTACTCAACGTCACCAGACAGGAGGTGCCATACATATCCAGTTCCCCCCACAGAACAGGCCTACAGTGACGACAGCAGCTCTGCACTCCTCAGGACAGTCGGTTCCCCTGCCATTGTCACAAACCACCACTGAACCTACCCCCTCAGGAAACACCACCACAGCACCCAACCAGCGGGCCCATCCCTCTGTCCCCATGACACTTCAATCAGCAGTGCGTTCGCCACTACAGAGACCCCAGGCAAACCCACTAACCCAAGACAATCAGGGACCTGGGGTCAGTGGCAGTGGGCACACGGTTCAGGGGACAGAGGCACAGGATAACAGGGAAGCTGGGAGGACTGCTATGCAACAGGGGAGGACAGGCCCGGGGAACCCACTCTCCACGAGGCACTCTCCAACATCATGGGAGCATACCACCATTCCCAGGAGACCATTGGCAACGGACTGGCCAAGTTTTAGGAGACCCAGCGGCTGCAGGAGGAACAGTACCTGGGGATCAGGGAGGACTTGATGTCCATTAACACCACCCTGGTCACCATTGCAGGGGTGCTGGCAGACATGGCCAACATCATGTGGGACACAGTGGCACACCAACGGGCCCCTGACATTAGCCTGAATGATGAACAGCCCCCCACCTCTGCCAGCACTAGTAGACAGGAGGTCCTGCCACCGGACCAACAGGCCACCAGCACCCCACCTCCTGCCAAAGGAGAACCAGCCCGCAAACGGTCCCTGAGATCCAGGAACAAGACAAAGGACATTTCCAAGACCCCCGCCAGGAAATAAGACTCTCCTGATTATCACCCTTCTGTCCCACTATGTCACCCTGACAACCTTGAACTGCTATTACTCCACTTCCTATACCCACTTGGACAATGCACCTGTGGTACCAATAGACTGGACTCCACCATGGAAATTCATCCACCATCACCCCAGCCCATTGCACGCCCCCCTCCACTTATTAGCACAGAAATAAACACCCTTGAATCACAAATCAATCTGGAGTCAGTCTGTACTTTCACAAATGTGTTATTGCAACCTCTCAAAAAAATAGCAATGTCAATGTTAATTTTCACATACCAATGTTCAACAGCTGTTGGGCAGCAGTAAACATAGCAGAAGGCAGAAAGTGGTACCCAGATCTGTGAAATGGAAAGCCAAAGTGAACTCTCAGGGTCCATACACAGAGGTAAAAAGGCAGAATCATGCAATGTCCTACTGCAGCATGATATGAGAGGAGCAGTGCCAGTCTTTTACCTGTGTCTCACTGGAAGTATTTCATGATGATGTTGTTTTGGTTGTCTATATCTTCTTCTTCTGCCTCCTCTTCTTCACTGTCCACAGGCTCCACAGCTTCCACAAGCCCAATATCAGGCCCATCCTCCTGCAGAAAAGGCACCTGGAGTCGCAAAGCCAGGTTGAGCAACATAAAGCATGCCACGATGATCTGGCACACCTTCTTCGGTGAGTAGTATAGGGAGCCACCTGTCAGATGGATGCACCGGAACCTGGCCTTCAGGAGGCCGAAAGTCCGCTCTATAATCCTCTTAGTTCGCCCATGTGCCTCATTGTAGCGTTCCTCTGCCCTTGTCCTGGGATTCCTCACTGGGGTCAGTAGCCATGACAGGTTGGGGTAACCAGAGTCACCTGCAAATATCGAGAGACAACTGTTAGACACACACCAACCCTTAGGGGCTGTCCCATACCCAGACACCTATGTAAACTGTGTGGGGAACTTGGGCTCACCTATTAGCCACAGCCGGTGCCCCTGGAGTTGCCCCATCACATAAGGGATGCTGCTATTCCTCAAAATGTAAGCGTCATGCACATAGCCAGGGTACTTGGCATTCACATGGGAGATGTACTGGTCTGCCAAACACACCATCTGCACATTCATGGAATGGTAGCTTTTGTGGTTTCTGTAACCTGTTCGTTCCTGCGTGGGTGGACAAATGCCACATGTGTACCATCAATTGCACAAATGATGTTGGGGATATGTCCCAGGGCATAGCAGTCACCTTTCACTGTGGGCAAATCCTCCACCTGAGGGAAAACTATGTAGCTTCGCATATGTTTCAGCAGGGCAGACAACACTCTGGACAACGCGTTAGAGAACATTGGCTGTGACATCCCTGATGCCATGGCCACTGTTGTTTGAAAGGACCCACTGGCCAGGAAATGTAGTACTGACAGGACCTGCACTAGAGGGGGGATTTCTGTGGGATGGCGGATAGCTGATATCAGGTCTGGCTCCAACTGGGCACACAGTTCATGGATTGTGGCACGATCAAGTTTGTAGGTGATAATGATGTGTCTGTCTTCCATTGTCGACAGGTCCACCAGGGGTCTGTATACCGGAGGATGACCCCATCTCATCATCTGCCCCAGCGGACGTGCCCTACGGAGGAGAAGGGTGAGCAGAGGGTCATACACCACATAGGTTTCACAAGGGTGTTTTGAACAACTGTGAAGTAATCGGTGTATTGCGCTATCTGTCAGTATTCCTGCACAAAATTGATGTGACGCAGTTAGTTGCCCTGCCATGTGGCCCCCTGAAATGGCAGCTGTCTGACCTGTAAGGAGGGACAAGGGGAAATGAGGTAACTGCGCGGGCGTTGTGCAGCATCGCCGTAGGCAGAAGAAGACCGCAGCGCAATTCAGCATTGGTTATCATTGGACCCTATGGGTTCCAGGAGCCAATGACGATGTACGTCGGCGGTGATGGTACACACTGCTGTGGACGTGACCACCATTTTAGATCTGGTCACTCACCTGATACCTGACCTTCAACAGGAGAGGACCTACACTGCAAGTGCTGCTGTGACCTGAGTCTGGAAGCGACAATGGCTACAGTGTCTGGGGAAAGGGCCCCTGCCTTCACCGCAGAGGAGTTGGACAACCTGGTGGCTGGGGTCCTCCCCCATTACACGCTACTCTATGGTCCTCCAGACAAACAGGTGAGTACACTGTGAGCATGATGGATGGGACATGAATGTATGGAGTGGCATGGATGGAAGATACGGGGGTGGTCAGAGGCCAGAATTTGAGGATGGTCAGTGGATGTGTTTCTGGGCCAGGGTGGGAAGTTGTGGGCAATGAGTAAGAAGAACCGGACGGGGGAGTAAAATCCATTCTTACTTCACTTTTCCTCTAGGTCAGCGTCCACCAGAAGAAGGGTAATTGGCGTGCCTTCACCAAGGAAGTGAGGACCCTGGGGATCTATCATATACGGAGCACCCACTGCCGCATAAGATGGGAGGTCCTGCTCCGCTAGAGCAAGAAGATGGCTGAGGCCCAGCTGGGTATGGCCTCCCAACGTGGAAGGTGTGCCTGTCGCACCATGACCCCCCTGATGTACCGGATCCTTGCGGTGGCTTATCCTGAGTTGGATGGGCGCTTGAGGGCATCACAGCAGCCACAAGGGGGTGAGTACAGTCTGATACAGCTGACTCTGCATGCTTTATGAGGTTTCTGGGTGGGGGAAGTGGGCTGTGGGTTCCCCTAGGCCAGGGCAAAAATGCCAGGGTAGATCCATTGTTAGGCAGGCTCAGTTGCACTCCAACCCCAAAAGTGGTAGTGGCCATCTACACCTAGTCATGCTCCGGTGGGTTCCCGGTGTGCATCAAATGGGTCTAGGCACTGTCCCCCATGGACATGCGATTTTCCCCTGAACTGTTAGTGCATGGCCTAGTGCATAGGGCTGCTCCCTGTGTGTTGTGTCCACTAACGGTGGTGTTGTTGCAGGCATTGACCATGTGTCTCTTCTGCCTTTCCTCCTCTTTTTGTTTTGTCACACTGTCCTTGTGTGCATTAGCATCATCTGGCGGAGAAGCATTGGCAACGGAGCAGGAGGGAGCTGCAACCCACATGGCCCAGGAGGGTGAATGTACGGAGTCTGAAGGCACCAGTGGGATGGAGGGAGAGGGGAGCTCCACGACGGGGACAGGAGGAGACAACAGTGACAGCGACTCCTCCTCTGATGGGAGCACCCTTGTGGTGGCAGGCACCTCTGTGTCCCCCGCATCAACAGGTACAGCCGCCACCCCCCTACCAGTACCCCCCTCCCAGCATCCCTTCAGCGTGTTTCCTGTGCCCGCTCAACCAGGAGGGTGGGCATCTCCTTCTCCCCAGGCACCTCAGGCCCTGCCATAGTCAGCCCTGCTGCCCTCAATGAGGAGGCTATTGACCTCCTGAGATCCCTCACTGTTGGGCAATCAACCATTCTGAATGCCATCCAGGGTGTCGAGAGGCATTTTCAGCAAACAAATGCATATCTGGAAGGCATTCATTCTGGCGTGGCAGCCCAACAGAGAGCATTTCAGGCTGGGGCCTCAGCACTGATGGCAGACATTGTCCCTGTGTCCAGCCTTCCCCCTCCAGCTTCCACTACCCAGACCCAATCACCTCTACCTCAGCCTATCCCAAGCACACCATCAGACCAACATGCACACTCATCAACGCACAAGAGTGGACATGGCAAACATAAGCACCACACATCCCACAGGCACTCACACAAGCACCATCCCCATGCAGACACACTAACATCCACTGCCTCCACTGTGTCCCCCTCCTCCACATCCTCCTACTCCCTCCCAGTCTCGTCTCCACTCACTCCTGCATGCACTACATCCTCAGCCACTACCTCCATCACCATCACGCCCATCACCACACACCACTCACATGCAATCACCACCCCCACTACCATTCACACATCACCTGTGTCCTCTCCCAGTGTGTCTGTGAGCCCTCCTCCCAAACTACACAAATGCAGGCACACACCCACTCAACAGCCATCCACCTCACAACAGCCTCCAGCCCATGCACCTTCACCCAAACTCAGCAGACGTACACCTCCTACACCCACTACCTCTTCCTCCACTTCCAAACCCCCTCCATCTTCCCGTCCCAGTGTGTCTAAAAAACCTTTCCTCGCTAACATTGACCTCTTCCCTACACCTCCCCCCGTCCTTCCCTGAGGGCCAGGATGTGCAGATCCCAGCCCAGCACCTCAGCCACGACATCCTTGAGCACTGTGGTCCCTGCAAGTCCAGTAACATCACGGGCGGCTCCCATCAGGGCTGCCAGTGTGCCACCTAGTGAGGCCAATGATCACCCTATTCTGTCACCTGCCAAGGTGAAGAAGGGGCCCACATGCCGTAGGGAAAAGCTGCACCAACCACCCAGTAAGGCCTCCTCCAAAACAAAAGAGGACAGTGCCAAGGTCCCAGCAGCGACTTCCAAGATGCGGAAGGGACACAAGGGCAAAGGGAAGTCAGCTCAGGGCACGGAGCCTCCGGCTGAGGGACTGGTGTCACCTCTTCTGCAAGACAGAACAGCAAGCTGTACGGCGGTGGCCACTGCCGCAACCACCGTCGCCTGCACCACCACCTGCTACGCCACCTGCACCACCACCTGCACTGCCAACTGCACTGCCACCTGCACGTCTGATGCCTCTGATACTGTCCCCAGCAGCATCCCCAGTGGGCAGCCATCCAAGGCTGCAGGAGACGTCCTGCTGTCTCCCTCCACAGGTGCTGACACATGCACCACCGGCAGTATCTCCACTGCAGACACCGCCGCAACCACTGCCACCTGCCCCGCGACGTCCTCAGCCAGTGCCACCACAGCCGACATGAACATCATCCCCAGTGGGCAGTCTTCCGAGGCTGCAGGAGTCATCCTGGACCCTGCACACACTACATGAGGCAACACAACCAGCACTGGCAGTACCAGCAGTTGGCAGGCAAAATCACCACAGGGTGGAGTGTGTCTCTGCCTCTATGGAGTATCATGCTACCTGTTCCCAGAAAATCTCGTGGCTCTGACACCCAGGTGAGGGAATGAGAACTGACACACACCATGTGCAGCACTCTGGGAACCAAGCGCCCTCCAGAACCAGTGGAGAAAGGCATCCACTAACCCAGTCCTCGGCAGGATGAAGCACTCTGAGCACAAAGCCCCCTCCAGAACCAGTGGAGAAAAGCATCCACTACCCCAGTCCTTGGCAGGATGAAGCACTCTGGGCACCAAGCCCTCTCCAGAACCAGTAGAGAAAAGCATCCACTAACCCAGTCCTTGGCAGGATGAAGCACTCTAGGCACAAAGCCTCCTCCAGAACCAGTGGAGAAAAGCATCCACTACCCCAGTCCTTGGCAGGATGAAGCACTCTGGGCACCAAGCCCCCTCCAGAACCAGTAGAGAAAAGCATCCACTAGAGAGACTGTGGCTTTGCACTCCCCAGGACCAAGCAGTGGGTAAACCACCCACTTGAGAGACTTGTGAGACTGTGGCTTTGCACTCCCCAGGAGCAAGCAGTGGGCATGGAGCCCCCTTGTGGAGCAGTGTCGTCGTCCCATCATCTGGCTGAGGTGCCCCCCCTCCCCTTCCTCCTGAGGTGGCTGTTTTTTTCGAGCTGATGCCCCTGCAGTGTTCTTTCCGTTTTGAGGCAGGTATCATGTGTGGGCTTCGCCCATGAATTTTTTCGGACCACTGGTCCAAGGACAACGAATGGAACACTATCCAGACTTGTAGTTGCTGTACATATTTGTATATATTGATCTTTTACAGACCTGTTGCCCTGTCTGGATTTTTGATGATTACACTTGTTACAATCATTTCATTTGGTCCTTGCGTTCTTCCAGAGGGTTACGGGGTGTATATGTAATGTTGATGCATGTATTTGTGTGTATGGTGTTGGGGGTGGAGGTGGGGTGTTGCATGTTGCGTGTGTGTGTCACTCTCTTTTTCCTCCCCCCACCCATGTGTGCTAGGTGCAATACTCACGTGGTCGTTGCGGCCATCTTTGATGTTCCTGGTAGAAGAGGAGGTAAACCAACATTGGTAACACCTGTAGTTCGGGCTCCATGGCGTCCTGGTTCCTCGCTGGGTGTCAAGAGGTGAGTGGTTTCCGTTCCAAGCACTGCTTCTGCCGTGCTTTTGTTGGCATTGGTACCACCCAGGAAAATCTGGTGGATTGGTGCCTTGTAATACAGTGGGTGGTACATTGTTTTCCACCTGTCTGTTGGCGGTTACCGCTGCGGTGTTTGTTTCTACCACCGTGGCGGTCGGTGTGTTAAAGTGGCTGTCTGTGTTGGCGGTTTCTGCCATTGCTGTGATTCCAATTTTTTTGCCGCCGGCCTGTTGGCAGTATTACCACCCCTTTAACACCGACCGTCAGGGTTGTGATGAGGGCCTAAATGGGTAAGACCCTTTGATTCATCAGAAAACTTTGCAAATAAGTCATTATTGATATCAATTCAACAGGTAAACGCCTTAGACTTTAAACTTTCAATGCTAGGTGTAATGACCTGTTAAAAGTGTGTTGTCACCACATACACAGGACAGCGATGGAGGCATTACAGAAGACTTTCCATATACCAGAACAACATAACATCACAACTATGGCCACAAGAAGTCCCCTTGTAATCTGTGATGCCATCAGCTAATTCTAGCTTTTTACGAAACTGATCTTTGCTGCTGGGGTTTCTGAGCCCATTCTTATAGTGGTAACAGCAAATTTGCAAGTCCCAGAATACAATGTCATGCTATTTTAAAAGATCAGGACTGATTTTAATTGATACATTTGACATGAGGACACTTGGCAGCTATAAATGTGCACACAACAGCAGCACCATTTTTATGTAGTCAGCAAATCAGCAGCAAGCCTCCATGACGTTCATCCACTCAGAACCCCTTGTGATACCTACACCCACCAAGCCTATTCAAGAGAACTGCAACCCATCAGTGCAATGGTCACATTCATTCTGAATGTCTCCACCTATTCTGTGACCTGCCCACATGCTTGGAAACACATCAGACCCCTGCTATTTTTGAAGAAACATTCTGGGGACCCTTCAAAGCTTGTCAACTACAAACCAATCTCTTTGCTATCATTCCCAGCCAAGGTCGTAGATAAAATCAACAGACACCTCACTGGATACCTCAATGACCACCAACTTGACACCACTCAGTCTGGTTTTAGACCCAAACACAGTATGTAAACTGCCCTCATGACATCCGTATGACTGTAGACAGAGGAGACAGAGTGGCCCTCATCCACCAGGCCCCCTCCACAATGTCTGACACAGTCAGACACCCGAACCTCCTCCAATTCCTACATGAGATCAAAATCCAAGGGTACACTCTCTGATGGATCTGCTTCTTTCTGACTAGAAGAACCGACTCAGTCAGCCTGGCACCATACACCTTGGAGACCCGCAACCTCATCTGTGGTGATCCACAAGAATCATTCCTGAGCCTGACCCTCAACAACGCATACATGATCCCTCTAACCTGCATCATTGGCTCACAACATCAATGTCCTCTTATATGCCAACACCCCACAACTCATTCTCTCCTTCACAGACATATGCCCAGTACCCAGATCAAGTTCCATGCCTGCATGAGTGAAATTTCCAACTGGGTGAAGACCAGCTGTCTTAATATGAACACCGGAAAAACCAAGCTTGTGAACTTTGAGAAGAACCCATCAATGTGGGACTCTATGTGGTCACCAACAGAGCCCCCCCCCCAATATGCCAAGAACCTCTGGATCATCTTCAACTGCAAACTTGACATGACAGCCCAAGTCAATGCCGTCGCTGTTAGGTCTGGGTGGAAATATAATTCCACTTGTCGAGTTGGCAGAATTTGGGAACTTTGTGCTACGCATGTAACATGGAGTTCCCACTAAATTTGGCAATCCGGCGTGTGATGGAATTATATTTCCATTGGCATACGCAAGACTAGTTTTGTTGTGCTCTGGTAAGTGTGACGAGATTTGCCGGCCGCTAGCAAGCACACACAAGATTTGCTGCCCGCTCACACAGCTTCTGGTTGCCACAGAGCTTTCCAGTGCCATTTTTGTGACACTGGAGAACACAAGCAGCTGAGCAGCTTCTCTATCTGAGATATAGCTATATCTACTTGAAAATACATTTTTGAGTGAATATTCTACTCCAATGGACCATTCAGGTTGTTTTTTTATTGAAAAAATAATTTTCCAGTCCAGCAGGCTCCCATCTCCTGGTCACTTTTCATTTGGATTTTGAGGTGGAAGGATCACTCTCTTTGCTGCAATTACTGTTGCATATATGTCATTGAATTTTAAGGAATCTGTTTTTGTGATATCACAAGTAAGTTCAAAAACGTTTGTATTAGATTGTTGTTTGTCTGATAGAGGGCATGCACCAGTATTATTGTATACTTTTATTCTATTTTTAAAATGTCATTGTGCTGGAGGGCCTGGAGTTTCAGTAGGGGCCTAGATTATATTTTCCATTTAGTTATTTATCCTTAGTAAGGGGAACAAGTTGCAAAGATCAGTAAATTTTCTTCATGTTTGCAAAAGTTTCACTTTTTATTTATTTTACTATGTGACCAAGCCTGCCCACGGGCCATCCAGCCAGTACTAGTCATTGGGTATGTGAAACAACTGTTTCTGCATTATATGCTGTTTTAAAACTTCTATGATTTAGGCCAAGGGTGGCACTGGATTGAACTAAAAATGTGGGGAGATTTTGTATTTCATGTTTTTCTGCAAAAAGTGCATTTTGGTGAGGTAATATTTGATGCCTTGGAATGTGTGTTATTGTAAAATGTTCATAGCTCATTCATTTTCATTTTTGGCATTGCTGAATTAAAGGTAGTGTTTTCTTCATTATTACCATGCATCCTTGATCTGGCCAGAGTTTGTGTTTGTTTGCATAGGCCACCATTCTTCTTTGTTCTCCATGCAATTTGGTCGGGCCCATTTTGTGAAGTCAACCTCCATAGGCCTACATGTGTTCTTCATTTTCTATTCCTCCTTGCTTGCTCTTTGGCCATATGGCCAGTGACTATTTTGTGTAGCCAGCCAGTGTGTCTCTGCTGTGTGCCTGAATCTGTTCTTCGTTCTCCGATGCTTCCCTGTTTGCTGTTGTTGTTTTTTGACCATGTGGCTGGGCCCATTTTGTGCATTCAACCAGTGTGCTTCTGCCATAGACCTTCATGTGTTATTTGTTGTCCATGCCTACTTGCTAGTTGTTGTTGGTTGACCATGTGACTGGTGGCCATTTTTTCTTTCTGACTAGAACAACCGACTCAGTCAGCCTGGCACCATACACCTTGGAGACCCACAACCTCATCTGTGGTGATCCACAAGAATCATCCCTGAGCCTGACCCTCAACAACACATACATGATCCCTCTAACCTGCATCATTGGCTCTTACAACATCAATGTCCTCTTGTATGCCAACACCCCGCAACTCATTCTCTCCTTCACAGACATATGCCCAGTACCCAGATCAAGTTCAATGCCTGCATGAGTGAAATTTCCCACTGGGTAAAGACCAGCTGTCTAAATATGAACACCGGAAAGACCAAGCTTGTGAACTTTGAGAAGAACACATCAATGTGGGACTCTATGTGGTCACCAACAGAGCCCCACCCCCAATATGCCAAGAACCTCTGGATCATCTTCAACTGCAACCTTGACATGACCGCCCAAGTCAATGCCGTCGCTGTTAGGTCTGGGTGGAAATATAATTCCGCTTTTCGAGTTGGCAGAATTTGGGAACTCTGTGCTACGCATGTAACACGGAGTTCACACTAAATTTGGCAATCTGGCATGTGGTGGAATTATATTTCCATTGGCATATGCAAGACTTGTTTTGGTGTGCTCTGGTATGTGTGACGAGATTTGCCGGCCGCTAGCAAGCACACACAAGATTTTCTGCCCGCTCACAGAGCTTCCGCTTGCCACAGAGCTTTCCAGTGCCATTTTTGTGACACTGGAGAACACAAGCAGCTGCTTTTCAAGCAGCTTCTCTATTTGAGATATAGCTATATCTACTTGAAAATACATTTTTGAGTGAATGTTGTACTCCAATGGACCCCTTCAGGTTGTTTTTTTAGTGAAAAAATCATTTTCCAGTCCAGCAGGCTCCCATCTCCTGGTCACTTTTCATTTGGATTTTGAGGTGGAAGGATCACTCTCTTTGCTGAAATTACTGTTGCATATATGTCATTGAATTTTAAGGAATTTGTTTTTGTGATATCACAAGTAAGTTCAAAAACGTTTGTATTAGATTGTTGTTTGTCTGATAGAGGGCATGCACCAGTATTATTGTATACTCTTATTCTATTTTTAAAATGTCATTGTGCTGGAGGGCCTGGAGTTTCAGTAGGGGCCTAGATTATATTTTCCATTTAATTTTTTTAAGGGGAACAAGTTGCACAGATCAGTACATTTTCTTCATGATGGCAAAAATTTTACTTTTTATTTATTTTACTATGTGACCTAGCCTGCCCACGGGCCATCCAGCCAGTACTAGTCATTGGGTTTGTGAAACAACTGTTTCTGCATTATATGCTGTTTTAAAACTTCTATTATTTAGGCCAACGGTGGCATTGGATTGAACTAAAAATGTGGAGGGGTTGTATTTCATGTTTTTCTGCAAAAAGTGCATTTTGGTGAGGTAATATTTGATGCCTTGGAATGTGTTTTGTTGTAAAATGTTCATAGCTCATTCATTTTCATTTTTGGCATTGCTGAATTAAAAGTAGTGTTTTCTTCATTATTACCATGCATCCTTGATCTGGCCAGAGTTTGTGTTTGTTTGCATAGGCCACCATTCTTCTTTGTTCTCCATGCAATGTGGTCGGGCCCATTTTGTGCAGTCAACCTCCATAGGCCTACATGTGTTCTTCATTTTCTATTCCTCCTTGCTTGCTGTTTGGCCATATGGCCAGTGACTATTTTGTGTAGCCAGCCAGTGTGTCTCTGCTGTGTGCCTGAATCTGTTCTTCGTTCTCCGATGCTTCCCTGTTTGCTGTTGTTGTTTTTTGACCATGTGGCTGGGCCCATTTTGTGCATTCAACCAGTGTGCTTCTGCCATAGACCTTCATGTGTTATTTGTTGTCCATGACTCCGTGCTAGTTGTTGTTGGTTGACCGTGTGACTGGTGGCCATTTTGTGTAGGAAGCCAGCCAGGGTGCTTTTGCCAAAGGCCTGCATGTGTTCTTCTTTGCTGTCCATACCGCCTTGCATGCTGACCATGTGTCCAGGATGCATTTTTTGTAGGCTGTCAGTGTGCTTTTTACATAGACCTGCATGTGTTCTTTGCTAT
The DNA here is from genome assembly GCF_031143425.1 of Pleurodeles waltl. Taxonomy (NCBI): domain Eukaryota; kingdom Metazoa; phylum Chordata; class Amphibia; order Caudata; family Salamandridae; genus Pleurodeles; species Pleurodeles waltl. The sequence continues at coordinate 694,444,768 of NC_090442.1, read as the reverse complement.
CCAATGCCTCATTTCTTTCTGTTCTTATTTTGACCATATAACAAGGGGCCATTTTGTATAGGCAGTTAGTGTGCTTTTGCAATAGGCCTTCATGTGTTCTTTTTTTGTGGCCATGTCTCCTTGCTTGTTGTGTTTGGTTGACCATGTGACCATTTTGTTTAGCCAGCCAGTGTGTAAGAGGTTTCATTCCAGTGTTCAAAGTCATTTTTGTTTGGTTTTTTTTGTTCATTTTTTTAAATTTTCTCTGATATCAGTTTAATATGTTTGAGGATCATTGTAGTATGTACCAGCGTAGCCCTAGGTTGTACGTGTTCCTATTTGGAAGGGTAATGTCAGTGAAATGTCAGTAAGTAACTGCAGAGTGCATGCGCGGGGAGAGACACCGGGGGGAGTTCCTTTTACGGACTAGGTGGTCTCACACACTATATAGTGTCATGCTTCATCATTTGACCACATAGACCCACCCAGGTAGGACAGTGCCACCTGGGCGGACTCAACCTCACTGTTAAAGGAACAGGAGGGAGTGCGTAAATAAACTTGTTTCTGGAAAGATCGGGATCCAGCTAATCTAGTGAAAAAATTAAAAACACCTAAGCAGACACCTGTGAGGAGTGACAAATTAAATGGTGGTGTCTGATTGGTGTAGTTAAAATAGGGGTTGGGACACCTCTGTGAGGATAAGGACTCACAGGGTCACCTAACTAATAGCCAACATGTTTCTGCCCTCAGAAGGGAGCCAATAGAGGTCTCGGGGCATTCGTCAGGGCCTAGGATCCCTACGTCTCACGTTGGAGGAAATTTACTCTATGTGAAGGTCAAAGAGTGTGAAATAAAAGGTCTACCTTACCCATGGAATTACCTTGACGCGGCCTTTGGGGGATAAACAAACAATTAGAACAATAGTGGCACACGACACTGCAAAAACCAACCAACTACACACGTGTCAAGGGGATGCATTCATGCACATAACACATATGTTCATAATAGGCAATATTCATGCGTAGAGTGACCAAGTGGGTACATCTAACTATACATGTGGACAGTCCTACCACTGCAGGGAATTACAATTCTTACCCTTTCATAGAGGCTGCTAGCCTCTGGTATCCAGGAGGGGGAGTGTCCCCTTATAGTCAAACACTAAGGAGAGACACAGAAAGAGATGGACACAAAGACAAAGTGAGGAAGGGAAGGGAACAGGTGTAACCAGTACAAATACAGGGGAGAACAGGACTAGCGGCGTGGTTCCCACTAGGAACCCACTGTCATTACTAAATAAAAAAGATACTGCATAATGAGTAAAGTAGTAACAAGGGATGGCTACAATTAGTAGTCGAAAAACAGATAGAAAGTAAAATTAATAGAGGGAAGGGGGGGGAAGAAGAAGAGAAGTCTTATCTGTGCTGCCTGTGATCCATTCAGTCACTCACTACATCAAAGGGGGCGCTCGCCGTGCGCCTATACCGTCCTCTCCTTGGACCGCTTGGAACAAGTGGCTGAAGGAAAACGGTCTTTTTAAGGCTGCTTGATGTTCCAGGTGTGCCCTATTAGCGCAGAAATTAGAGATTATGTGCAGTGAATCACCGCCGCAGGCCTTTCTGGTGCGTTTCTAGCCTCGATGTGGTCGCCGTCATTACGGTCGCCCCAGCTGAGCCGGGGCGCCGGCATGGATGCGTGTGAGTGCTTATGAAAACAATGGGGCACTGGCCACAGAGGTTTATTATAAACCCACAGACCGGAACAACCTGCTTCAATTTCAGAGCTTCCACCCAAGGTACCTAAAGGAGAACCTCCCTGTAGGTCAATTTCTACGTCTTCGACGGAATTGCTCCACCCTCACAGACTACCGTAAACACGCTGATAAACTGGCTATTAAGCTACAAACCAAAGACTATCCTACATATCTGGTGAAGAGAGCATACAAAAGAGCGCGCAATAATAACAGGGACCAATTATTGCAACCACGCGCTAGGACATCTGACACTGAACAAATAGTGTGTGTAACCACTTTTAACCCGCTCTCCAACAAGATTCAGAAAATCATTAAAGAGGAGTGGAAAATCCTCACATCTGGGGGTTTACCTTTTCAGCAGCCACTACATGCCTTTAGGAGAGCCGCAAACATACGGGACATGGTTGTCCACACAAGACCCAAGGAAAAAATCAATTCCCTCACCACACAGACCACACTATGGGGTCTTCCACCACCAACAGGACACTACCCATGTGGCAACTGTAGTGTCTGTCGTTTTACTCAAAAATCGACAACTATAGACCTAGACCTCAAGACCCCATGGGTACAAAAATCCCTAACCAACTGTAACAGCAAGAATGTGATCTACTTGATCAGATGTCCCTGTAACCTCAAATACGTGGGAATGACCTCGAGAAAGGTCGCCACGAGAATCTGTGAACATAGGAGTACGATCCGTTGTAAACGAGAAGCAACAAAATTGACTAACCACTTCCTTTTGAAAAAACATTCTGCAGATGACTTAAACTGGACGGTCATAGAGCAATTACCTCCGTCGACCTCTAATATGACACAGAGATTGCTCCAGACCGAACAACGTTGGGTCTGGAGATTACACACGGACACCGACGGTCTTAATGACGAGATCCCCTGGTTCACACTCAATAAATGAGTCCTTTTACAAATCTATGAGTCCTCCAATCCTTCCTCCTCTTCCCGTGCCTTCCTTGCTTTCCCCCACGCCCCTCTTTCCTTGACCCCAAGCTCTTGCTCTTCCCCCACCTGGTTTTACTTCCTTCCCCTTCCCCTTTTCTGTTTCCAATCCTTCGACTCCCCTGTTCCCCTGCTCTTCTCTCTCACCCCGTTTGTCTAACCCTCTACCTCGTCTCCTCTTCCCACACTCCCTTTACCTTTGCTCTTTCCTTTCTTCTTCTTTACCATTATCTCCTCCCTCGTCCCCTGATACCACCACCCTACCCTTATTCCGCTCTCTAGATCTCTCTCTTTCATCTTTCTCCTCGCTCTCTCTTTATTAATTCTAATAAAATAATTTCTCTATCCTCTTTTCCTTCCCGCTGCTTCCTTCTTCTCCCCTCTTCCCCACACCTCGTACCACCCCTCCTTTGTTCCACTCTCTCTACCTCCCCACCCCCCCTTGTTTTTTCACCCCCCACGTTCCTTTTTCTTGCTCTCCCCAACCTTCTCTCTCTCTTATGATTTTCCTCTTTCTTTTCCCCTTCCTCCTTTCCTTTCTCTCTTTTTTCTCCCCCCCATCACTCTCTTTTGCCCTCCCCATGCCCCCCTGTTCCCTTCCCGGTTGTCACCCCCTCCCTCCCCTCTCCTTCCCCCCTCCCTCTTCTGTCCCCCGCTTTTGCATTGTTTTCCCCCTCCCCTCCCCCCCCTCTCTGTTCCTGGCTCCTTTTCTCCTTCATTTCTCCCTTTCCTTCCTTCCTCGCACCGGGCCACGGGACGGCTGGGAACTACATTTCCCAGCGGCTCCGCACGGAGCGCGAGGCTTCCGGTTGTGACGTCTCCGGCCCGGGCCCCACCCGAGCACTCACACGCATCCATGCCGGCGCCCCGGCTCAGCTGGGGCGACCGTAATGACGGCGACCACATCGAGGCTAGAAACGCACCAGAAAGGCCCGCGGCGGTGATTCACTGCACATAATCTCTAATTTCCGCGCTAATAGAGCGCACCTGGAACATCAAGCAGCCTTAAAAAGACCGTTTTCCTTCAGCCACTTGTTCCAAGCGGTCCAAGGAGAGGACGGTATAGGAGCACGGCGAGCACCCCCATTGATGTAGTGAGTGACTGAATGGATCACAGGCAGCACAGATAAGACTTCTCTTCTTCTTTCCCCCCCCCCTTCCCTCTATTAATTTTACTTTCTATCTGTTTTTCGACTACTAATTGTAGCCATCCCTTGTTACTACTTTACTCATTATGCAGTATCTTTTTTATTTAGTAATGACAGTGGGTTCCTAGTGGGAACCACGCCGCTAGTCCTGTTGTCCCCTGTATTTGTACTGGTTACACCTGTTCCCTTCCCTTCCTCACTTTGTCTTTGTTTCCATCTCTTTCTGTGTCTCTCCTTAGTGTTTGACTATAAGGGGACACTCCCCCTCCTGGAAGTCTCCGGCCCGGGCCCCACCCGAGCACTCACACGCATCCATGCCGGCGCCCCGGCTCGGCTGGGGCGACCGTAATGACGGCGACCACATCGAGGCTAGAAACGCACCAGAAAGGCCAGCGGCGGTGATTCACTGCACATAATCTCTAATTTCCGCGCTAATAGGGCGCACCTGGAACATCAAGCAGCCTTAAAAAGACCGTTTTCCTTCAGCCACTTGTTCCAAGCGGTCCAAGGAGAGGACGGTATAGGCGCACGGCGAGCACCCCCTTTGATGTAGTGAGTGACTGAATGGATCACAGGCAGCACAGATAAGACTTCTCTTCTTCTTTCCCCCCCCCTTCCCTCTATTAATTTTACTTTCTATCTGTTTTTCGACTACTAATTGTAGCCATCCCTTGTTACTACTTTACTCATTATGCAGTATCTTTTTTATTTAGTAATGACAGTGGGTTCCTAGTGGGAACCACGCCGCAAGTCCTGTTCTCCCCTGTATTTGTACTGGTTACACCTGTTCCCTTCCCTTCCTCACTTTGTCTTTGTGTCTATCTCTTTCTGTGTCTCTCCTTAGTGTTTGACTATAAGGGGACACTCCCCCTCCTGGATACCAGAGGATAGCAGCCTCTATGAAAGGGTAAGAATTGTAATTCCCTGCAGTGGTAGGACTGTCCACATGTATAGTTAGATGTACCCACTTGGTCACTCTACGCATGAATATTGCCTATTATGAACATATATGTTATGTGCATGAATGCATCCCCTTGACACGTGTGTAGTTGGTTGGTTTTTGCAGTGTCGTGTGCCACTATTGTTCTAATTGTTTGTTTATCCCCCATAGGCCGCCTCAAGGTAATTCCTTGGGTAAGGTAGACCTTTTACTTCACACTCTTTGACCTTCACATAGAGTAAATTTCCTCCAACGTGAGACGTAGGGATCCTAGGCCCTGACGAATGCCCCGAGACCTCTATTGGCTCCCTTCTGAGGGCAGAAACATGTTGGCTATTAGTTAGGTGACCCTGTGAGTCCTTATCCTCACAGAGGTGTCCCAACCCCTGTTTTAACTACACCAATCAGACACCACCATTAAATTTGTCACTCCTCACAGGTGTCTGCTTAGGTGTTTTTAATTTTTTCACTAGATTAGCTAGATCCCGATCTTTCCAGAAACAAGTTTATTTACGCACTCCCTCCTGTTCCTTTTACAGTGAGGTTGAGTCCGCCCAGGTGGCACTGTCCTACCTGGGTGGGTCTATGTGGTCAAATGATGAAGCATGACACTATATAGTGTGTGAGACCACCTAGTCCGTAAAAGGAACTCCCCCCGGTGTCTCTCCCCTCGCATGCACTCTGCAGTTACTTACTGACATTTCACTGACATTACCCTTCCAATTAGGAACACGTACAACCTAGGGCTACGCTGGTACCCGCGACACCCTCTTTAGAGAACCCCGTACTTTCTTGTGTACTTTGAGTTATAGAAATAGGGAGCTAAGTACGGTGGGTTCCTCCATATTTGTCCCTCCTTCTCCCTCATCCTCTCTCCATGTGTATTGATCATTGTAGTATACCAAATGTATGAACAGCGTTTAATATTATATATGTGTTTTCCATTTTCCCCTGCACCTCCTTGCCCCCCAATGGGTTTCTCATTGTCCCCTACTACACAAGCAATTTTTTTTTGTTAATGTTTTTTTTTTTTTAACCTTTTTTTTTTTACATTTTCCCTCCATCCACCCCATGCTAGCCATGGGTGCCTGCCACACACCAGCATTCATTTTTGTTACGGATTTTCATTACTCATCTTCCCCTGGACCCCTGCCTGCCATAGGCACACAACCACACGCACACCAGCATTAATTTCTTAAAGATTATTCCATTTTCCCCTGGACCCCCAGCCTGTCATAGCTGCCCACCACCATTTATTTTTAATGATTATTCCATTCTCCCCTGGATCCCCCTGTTTGCCACAGATGTCTTCCCTTAAATGCACATAATGCAAACAGTTATATCTGTGTGTTGTTACCCTGATTGCAAGTGAAGTATTACGTTATGATGATGTGGTTTGAATTTTGAATGGCTACACTATTGTTGTTAATTATTTTGGATAATAAGTAGCAACACAAAATTATACTGTCTGTACTATAAATAATGCAAACCATAAAAATGCCATGTTTCACTAAATGTTTTTCTTGCTTGTTTGCTTTTAGGTGCACAAGAGACATCACCTGCATTACTGCCAGACAGAAGGCCGGCACAAGGTGACATGACCACAACACGTGAGTCCTCCAGTCTTCCTCTTCTGTTTGTGCAGCTAAGTGCTACTGTCAACTGAAAGACGATGGCCCCAAAGAAAGGTGCTACCAAGAAAGTGATGAGTAAGGAGGTGAAGAAGAAGCAGATTTCCACTACTGATGTGTGGCCTCAATCCTTTTTCAGCAAATGTGTGCCTGCTGCACTATCCTCCAGTCAGCAAGCTGAGAGCAGCAGCCCTGCATCATTGGCACCCCACCAACCTAAGCCCAAGGCCATGTTATTCAGCGAGGCAGCCACTGACGATGACCAGTGAGTCTGAATTGGATTTGTCGCAGCCACAAACTAGTACCCAATCGTTGCAGGAAACTGAGCAAATTGAACAACTGGAGCTGCAGGCAGCAATAGTAGATCTTCCTGAAGTAGGAGTAGGAGAGGAGGTTGAACTGTTTGCTGAGCAAGATGTACCTCTTCTTGAACCATTGACTTCCAAATCTCCAGCAGGAAAAAGGAAGGGTATGCAACCATCTTCTTCAAGCCCCTCTTTTGATGATCTGAACATGGCTTGGACCCTGGCTGAGTCCAAGACCTGCCATGAGAGACAAGAGAAAAGGAAAGTTCTGAAAGTCTTACAATTATGGAAGAGGAAGAGAAGGATGAACCAATTAGTGTCATGGAAGCTGGTTCAGAAGACACTGACATGACCCCTTCTATTCAATGTGATCTGAGGGATTTTGCACTAGTACCACCACCACCTCCAGATTTTATATTTGTAAGGCCCCTGCTGAGATCTGTATCCACCACCATCTCAGTCAAAGTATGGACTGCAGAGAGGCAATCTTCGATACACCTATCTATCTCTATTTATTCAGGCAAAGGCAGTGACAACTGTAGCTACTAAAAAAATATCCTCCCCAGTTTGGAACTTCTTTATGATTAGCAAGCAGGAGGATAGCATTGCAATATGATCCATATGCCACACAAGTGTTTATCGAAGTAAGGCTGGTTCACACTATGGTACTGGAGGCCAAATGACCCGTATGAAAAAACATCATGCAGCCTGGTGGAACGAACACCTTAAAGAAATTGCTGCAGATGGCGGTGAAGAGAGAGGTGAATCGGGTGAGAGGTGATGAGGAAGAAGAAGGTGATAACTTTAAACAAAGTAGTCTTGTCTCCAGCAGTGCGCCAGAAGCATCACTCATATCAGCAACCTCAAAATGGTGCATGAGTCATATGGAGACACCACTGTATAAAGTGAAGACTACCCCAAGACGTACATTGAGTCTACCACCTCCTGGTCCTCTCCAGAAGATGCCCGCAAAAGTGGCACCACAAAAGGAAAATCAAATACAAGCTACTTTTATGGCATATTTGGCAGGAGGGGCTCTAGGAACGCAACCACCCAACTGCATGTTTGTACAATAGAAAGATAGATAATTTGAACCTCCTCCCTTTTTCCGTTTTTAGAAGGAGTGGGACTTTATGAGTTTGTGGCCATTATCTGCCTAAAATAGAAGGTTCCCAGGTGTACCTATTTTGCCAGAGTTGTTGTTATAGCCGTCCATGATGATGTGCTGCAATTGGTTACACAAACTTTGCACCAGCGTGCTGTTCACACTATCCATCAGATAACAGGCATGTAGACCAGGCGTCAATCAACTGATTTCATTTGCATCACTGCACACAAGATCTCTTTTGTGGGGGTTAGACACCAGCTCTCTGCAGTTCTCAGTGCTGAGGAAACTTTTAAGGGTGTTCGGTGTCATGCAACAGCAATAATGTTCGCCATGGAGAAGTACCATACAGCTGCAAACATCTTGGAAGACTTTAACAGCAAGGTGTATGGATGCGATCCGTAAGTATCAGAACTGGATTTATTGCCACAGACAATGGTAGTAATATAGTCAAGGCCATGGCAGTTGGTGGATATTTCAGGGGCCTGTGTTCGGTGCATTGTATCAAACTGATTGTGCAGGACATTATATAAAAAGAAGACATAGGGAGTCATTATGACCCTGGCGGAAGGCGGAGAAGCCAACAGGCTGGCGGTCTTTTTTTTTGTATCATGACCATGGCGGTTACCGCCATGGTCATCCGCCGCTTCACCGTCCCGCCTCGCGGCCGTCATTATACCGCCGGCAGTATTTTGACCCAGCTTACCACCGTGGATTTCCTGCGGCTGGAACCACCATGAAATCCATGTTGGTAAGCACTATCAGTGCCAGGGAATTCCTTCCCTGCCACTGATAGGGGTCTCCCCCAACTCCCTCCCCCTCCCCCCCAACATCCCTGCCACCCCCAAAGGTGGCCGGGCCCCCCTCCCCACCCCGACCCCCAACATCACATAACTCACACACACACGACACGCATGCAGGCACCACCAACAAACACACGCACACACACCGACATACATTTCAACATACACGCACACATCCATACAGACATACCCACAGACATACACGCACTCATTCCCAAAACACGCAACACCCCCGCAAGCAAACACGCACTCACACACCCCCTCTATATACACAGACGCACACCCCCATGCACCCACACAACACACAACACTCCCCCTCCCCTAATGGATGATCGACTTACCTGTTCCGTCGATCCTCCGGGAGGTGAAGGGAGCCATGGGGGCTGCTCCGCCGACACCACACCGCCAACAGAACACCGCCACACCGAATCACAGGACGTGATTCGGTGGGCGGTGTTCTGTTGGCGTGGTGGTGGAGGTGGAGCAACCTCCACTTCCCCGCCGCCTGCCAGTATGGCTGTTGGCGGCTCTCCGTCGGTAAAAGGACAGAGAGCAGCCAACAGTCATAATACGCCGAGCGGCAATCCGCCACTACTGGCGGTCTTCCGAACGGCGGTCCCTCAGCGGTCTTGTAAAAAGACCGCCGAGGTTGAAATGACCACCATAGTCAGCAAATACTGATCACCTGCAGAAGAATCTGCACTCATTTCAGTTATTGTTTTAAAGCCCAGAAGCAGTTGAGGATCATTCAGCATGCTACTAGAGAACTGGTTACAGTCCTCAGGCAGGAGGTGCCAATGTTTTGGAACTCGAAATACTACATATTGCAACATCTGTTAGAGAATGCAGATTGATCACTGACTATGTCCTTGAAAGAGGAGGGGATGCAATTGGGAAAGGCAGGATCATGGAGGTGAAAAAATGCCTGACATGGATGATACTTCGTTTTGAGGTTTTCACAAAGTCACCAAGGAGGACAGTACAATGAGCCAGGTTCTTCCGTTGTTGCACCTGCTGCAGGACCAGTTAAAAAAGGTGTTGCAAAAGAACATAATCCTTTGCTTGGCTGTTAATCCAAGGCTGCAGAGAGAGAAAGTGTCCTCCAAAGATTACATCTGTGCCACATTACTAAGCAATATACTTTCCACGTTAATTCCTTTTTTAGAAGGGGATATTTCACTATACAAGATGTGGATTGTTGAGGATGTGAGAGACCTGCAAGAGGAATGGCTGGAAGTCCCAGGTAGAAGTACTAGTATGCAGCCTTTACCTTCCAGAGAGTGCAGTGCTGTTGTCTAGCAGCAGCCAACACCAGCAACAGAAGAATCATACCCAACCTCTGCAATGGCTTGGTTTCAAGTGGCAGGGCTTACGTTGAATGCCAAGGCAAAGACAACGGAGGCTGAGCAAGTGGGTGCCCTAATGTTAATTCAGAGGATGGTCCAAGACTAACTGGACAACCCAAAAGAGGTCTTCGTGGACTGAAACCTGTTAGTCTATTGGTATGGAAAGATGTGCTTATCAGCCTGGCAATAAAGTATCTAGCTTGGCCAGTGTGTCTGCTGAGCATGTGTTTAGTGCAACTGGCACAGTTGTAACAGCATACGACACAATTACACTGTTTCTGAAACACCACAGTAGGAGGATAAGGGTGATTGGTCAGACTCAAATGTGTTAGCTGACCAACTACTGTGTAACCCCCCTTAGTTTGAGGTGAACTCTACTTCCCTAAGTAGGGCATTATAGCACTTTCAAATTATTGCATCAAACTACTTTATCAAACAAAAAATTGGGTATAGCCAGAGGAACATTTGAATGTGTCTTACTTTTGCAGACCCAACATTTATTCACAGGTATGGCCAGATAGAAGTTGGACAATTTGCAGTGAGAGAGCCTCCCCATCCCCTTCAAGGACATTAGAAACAACGCCTGCCTCCATCCCAAGCCTATCCTTTTTTTTTTATTCCTAGCCGAGCTGCTCCAGTAATGATTATTTAATTTAAAAGACTGCCAAAGTGTTGCCTCAATGGGAAAAGAGGATATACACTGCAATTGTGTACAACCGTGGTGGGATTGGAGCAGGCAACTATTGCACCAACGTGTGAGATATATGAGTGTGAGTAAAAATGACTGATGAATCATATGGAGGCAGACATTGATGGAGGGTATTCAACTAATTTTTAAACTTTGATTTCAATGATTTGCAATGTTTAGGGGTTGATGGGTGATTTTGCCTGAACGTGATTCGCCCCTTCAAACTTAGCTAGATTTACTTGCATGGTCTACTCTTGCTGTACTTTTTTCTGTTTTTTCAGAGTCCAGACCAGTCAGTTTAGTTAGCAAACACAAATCTAAACAAAAGCTCACATTCTTTTTCTCTTTTATTTGATCAACAGAAGTGCACTTTAGGCCTATCTCTCTCAATTTAATTTAGGTTGGGAGTCAGACTGATTTGTTACTTGAAGTTAAGACTTAGGGCGGGACTACCTCTTCAGCCACAAGAAACCAAAGGGAAACCAACATAAGGATGATACATCTAAGAAGCCTACTCATCCCTTTAGACTGAGAGAGGTGCATTGATTTGGGAAGTGCTGTTTAGTAGCACATGCTGGCTTAAATGTCAAACTCCTATATTATGTGATTATGGTAGCGGGGCTGTAACTGAAGGCAGATACGTGATGTCAGATAACATGATGGGCACACTCAGCTAAATGTTATGATAGTTGTGAATTTGATCAGCCAGGTACATGCAGCTACTTATCTGGGATTGGTTGTAAAATTGCTATCACTTCTCAGTTATTCACACATGAGTCATAATGAATAACTGCAACAGCCTATGCTCTTGCTCTGCCTCTTGGTCCACTTTCCCTGAAACTTACCTTCTGTCCTTCTCCTTGCCTCTATAAAATCATTTGTATTATATAACCCACAGGCCTTCTCTTCTGAACGAACGACAAAAATCCTCATAACACTCCTGCTTACCTTACTAGACTGGTTGAGCCAGGTAACCAAGACAGACATTCCGAGAAGAATGCAGATGCACCTCCTAACTTGGCATTTATATACAGTATCATTTTTCTTTTAACAGTCATAATATTTGCAAATGTACTGCTTCACTCCTCCATAATTTGCATTTGTTAAACCTAGATGACTGAACATTTAGGTATAACTTGGGTCTTATTTGATGATAATGCGCTGCTCATTGCTCTGATTCTTATTATTGTTGCATAATGTTTGACTTTGTCACACCTCTACTCAACTCCTTGTTCCCATCCATTCATCAAACCCCTAACCATCTTCCCCCAGGCTGTGTGATTGATTGAGATGTAACTTATGAATTTACAACATAAATGGATCACATGCTTTGTGGTGCGGATGTTAGAGGCAGCACCAACTCACTCTGGGATTATCTCTTGCCTGAGCAATAGCCCACACATCGGCCCCTCTTACCAACCCATGCATATGAGTCACATATTACAGCATTTGACAACACCATCATTCAGACGTTGTGTTGCTTCCATGCTTATCCTTCTCCTGTAATGAGTCATCTTCTTTTGAATAGAGGATTTCTTAAATTTAGTTTTAATTATTTTCATAAATTAATTAAATAGCTCCTCGTTGCACAGATGTTACTAGTGCTAGTTTGACAACAGGACTTGTGTTATTGTGGTAGTCTGGTCTCAGTCTTTGTTAAGGTATAATATATCTAACCCTCCAACTATGTGTTTTGTTTCAATCGAGTCGTCTGTGATGGATAATCCTTCTGACTAATCCTACAGCTGGGGTTTACCAAGGTGGAAGGTAGACCTCGCTTGTGATGTCTTGCCTTCCCTGGTAATGTGCTAGCCTGCCACTACTACCAGACTCATTAACGCACCATGCAAAAGCCTGCAAAGTTTAGGAACATTGAGAGAGATAGCAGCCATTGCTTCATCTATTCAGGTAAGATAACAGTGAAGTGAGGTGTTCTAGTTGAGTTAGTAAATACTAACTTCTACTGAAGATTAAGGCCCTTATTTATGAAGATTTTCTGTAGGGCAGTGCAGCAAGTCAGCTTCCTGTGATGCCCTACATCAAAGTGAAAGGACAGGAATGCACTGTATTTATCCAATACAGCACAGACCTGTCCTTTCTCCCTGTCCTGGCACAGTTTTGGAAGCCTAGTGCCAATGCAGCTATCCTTGCACCATGGTGCAAGGTTCACCTTTCTGAACAAAAACAATCCTAAGAGGTGTTTGCAGAATGCAGCACATATGGAAAAAGTAAAAAAAAACTAGGAGAAATAAAGTTATTTCTCCTCTTTACACATCACCTTGGGAGGGATAAGATTTTGGCACATCTCCAGGTTTACATGGCTTTGTAAATCTGGGAAAGAGTAAATTCCATGGGTTTTGTGTGGTAACACCCACCATAATGCTAATGAAACACCTGAGTGCAGAGTAAGGCAGCACAGAGTTTTTGTGCCTCTTTGCCTTACTCCATATCTATGAGGCCATTCAAAGCCATGCAAAGTGGCTTTGCATGGCCTCATAGATATTGTAGTTTGTGCTACCGAGCATCACAAAAAGTGATGCCCTGGTGGAGCAAGGGGCTCAATCACTCAATAAATCAATCAAACATTTATCACCTGTGAGCGTCTCAAGGTACTAGATCTGTATGCTGCTGCGTGGAGGAATGATCATTCGAACATCCAGCTCTTTAGTTCTCTTTTGATTCACTGGAGTGATGGTGCTGTTCTGAGGTGCAGGGGGAGGTTGTTCCATGCCTTGGCTGTCAGGTGTGGGAAGGAGCGTACTCTGCTATTAGCTTGATGGATCCGTGGGGTGTCTGCGAGTGAGAGGGAAGCTGATCAGAGGTGGCTGGGTGGTTGGTGAAAGATCAGGCATTTGTGGATGTATGCTGGTCCTTTGATGTGCAGGGCCTTGTAGGCATGGGTCAGCATCTTGAACTGGCATCTCTTTTGAATCAGAAGCCAGGGTAGCTTTTTGAGATGAGGTGTGAAGTGGGTACTTCTGGGGAGGTTGAGTACGAGTCTATATTGTCAGGAGTCTATTTTAGGAGGTGTGCTGTGATTTCTACATAGAGTGTGTTTCTGTATTCCAGTTTGCTGGAGATGAGGACCTGCATGACGGTTGTTCTGGTGCCTGCTGGGAGCCACCAGATGATCTTGAGGAGCATGCGAAGGGTGTGGAAGCTGGTGAATAAGACTGTGTTGACTAGTTTCATCATGGACAGCTTGCTATCAAGAATGATGTTGAGGTTGCGGGCATAGTCTTTTCGGGTGGGGGGCTGCCGAGCCAGTCCATTGCTTGGTGTTGTTCCCCAAGATGAGGACTTCTATTTATTCAGTGTTGAGTTTGCAACAGTTGTCCTTCATTCAGTCTACTATGCTCATCATGCATCTGTGGAGTTTAGCTTTTGTGGTGGAAGAATCTTTGGGCAGTGAGAGGATGAGCTACTCATAAATATGCCACCAAGTTTTGTTTTTTTTAAGTATGTAACTTGCCACAAGGCAATACAGGAATAGGCATCAGCATACCCCCCTAGTGGTCAAAATAGTTACAGAGGGTAGGAGGACAAGGGCACAACTAACTGGTATGTACTTCGAGTAGATTAAAAAAACCAGGCTGAGCTAAAAGGCAGCAGTGCAAAGTAAAACACAAAAAGATTTTCAGCATAAACAATTTCCCTTTAATTTGTTTAACAATAAAAACCTACCCTCTCAACGTACAACAGGCCCACCGTTCCCCTCAATTAAATAAACTACCCTAACTAAAGTCCAAAGTCAAACTGCCATTCCCAATTCCCTCCCTCTCCACCACAACAAAAGTTCCCTCCACCAGAGCAAATAATAAAAAGGGCATTAGAGGGCATCATTAATATAAGTGGGAAGGCATGCCACCTCAGCAAAGCAGCAGCAACTCACATAGGACTTGTTGTTGGAAATGGTCTGGGTACAATGATGAGGAGGATTGGCAGCAAAGGTTGATCCCAGTTGCTAGCAGTACTGCCAGTGGTGTGGCTGTGATGGAGGCACTAGCGGCTGGCTGAAGGTACTGGGACCCAGGGCAGTGGCAGCTGTCTCCACCTCCTCCTACTCTAGAGCCACCAGCGGGCAATACCCAGCCTGAATGGCCTCTATCTATTGTAGCCATAGCTGGGCTGCTATCTCCTGCTGAGGTGGTGGACCAGTAGGAGTAGAAATATTCAGTAACAAAAAAATATGCAAATAATGCTCAGTGCCAACACGCTGGATGGCCTTTTACCAGTCCAAAGCTGTAATATTGTGCCTTGAGTGGTGAATGGGTTTTGTCATTCTGCAGCTCGGCAAGGATGCCACTGGGTCAATCCTATGCTTAATGATTTTGATGTACAAATGGCAAAAGAATTTGGGCCTAATTATGAATTTGGTGGTCCGAGCACCGCCATGTTGGTGGTGGTGGTCAGACCGCCAATAGGCTGGCAGAGAGGACAGCCAAATTATGACTTTGATCCTGCTAAAGCACCTGCAGCACGGCCACTGTGTTCAGACCGCCGCAGATGATTGAAGGCACCAGCAGGCCAGCAGGCCAGCAGGCCAGCAGGCCAGCAGGCCAGCGAAGAACATGTTTCTATCTTACCTAACTTTTCCACCACGGTTGGACCACCACAAAAACCCAGATGGAAACAAACTGTATGAAAGGAAACACTGACCTCCTGGAATCAATACACATCTGCAGTCACCATGGAACCACAACTAGATGTCATTTGGACACAGGGGTGGTGAGAGGGTTGACTGTTTAGGTGCCCAAAGGTGATCAGTGAAGATGCAGCACATTGCAGTTTGGTGACAGTTGTTGTATTGTGACTTACTCGACTCCAGTCCCCCAGGTATTCCTGCCAAGCCCTCAGGAAGCAGGATGTCCAAGACCTTCTCCTCCCATGATGTGAATTGTGGGGGAGGAGATTGGGGCCCACCGCCAGTCTTGAGGACCACCAGCTGGTACCTGGCAGCCAAGGAAAGTACCTTCCCCTTGAGTTAATTCTACCTCTTCCTGATGTCCTCCCATGTGCATGGGTAGGTACCTTACAGAATTCATCTTGTTGACTATTGTTTGCCACAGCTCCATTTTCCTGGTGATAGATGATTGTTGGACTTGTGCTCCAAATAGATGTAGCTCTACGCTGATGATTTTGTCCACGATGACCCTCAATTCATCATCTGTGAAACAGGAATATTTTTGTGGAGACATGGTAGTGGTGGACAAGACGGCGATGAAGTTTAAAATAATCAGAAAAAAATTGGTAATAAGGAGTGGGTACTGTGTTGTGAGTTGCTGACTGGTGGTGTAGAATGTGTGGGGTACTAAAGTATGTGTTTGGTGGGTGTGCTGTGCAGGTCTGGGATGAGTGCTATGTTAAGTATGTATGGGGGCTTATTCTTTGGTTAGTAATTTCTATGTGGCCTCTATCTAGCAGTGTATGGCGTTCTGGTTGCAAAGGATTCTGTGGTGTAAAGGGGTGTGCTTTATATTGCAGTGTGTAGGTGTGTCAGACGTGGGGATGTGTGTCAGGTGTGGGGATTGCAAACTATCCAATGAGGTGTGGTATATTACTGATGTGACCACCGACCGCTGCAGTTCACACCGACATTGGTCTCCCGCCATTGAAGAACCACTATTGTGATTTGGGGGTTGTAATAGGATTAGAAGTTTCTTGGTGGGCTGGTGGTTGGACCATCTCTTTCCCACCATCCAGGGTCCTATCAGTTTCGGAACTTAGGTTGCATTTTGGCAAACTTCACTGTGTGAGTTGTAATACAGCAGTCGGATTACCACCAACATGGTGGTTTTTTTGGCATCCACCACTGCCACGGTTTTGCCAAAAGACCGCCAACTTTGTAATGAGTCCATTTGTCCCTGTCTAACTCGGCATGGATAGCACTGTGCTAATCCTATGCTTACCTTTTCTCTAGATAAAAAAACATTTGAGGTAAGCAAATCTAGAATGTCACTGATCTTGCAGTGTGCTTCTTACTGGAGCTGCTCTCCACCTAAATGTGGGACATCCCCAGCGTTCCCTCTTATGTTTTGCATAACTTATGCATCACTCTAACCCTGAAAGGGTGTTGTTTGGGCTTATACTGGGCTCTCCCTTGTGTCTCTGAAGAGAAGTAATGACATCGAAACATTTGTCAGAGATTGTTTTTTCTTATTCCGGGTTGGCATTGGTGGCATTTTACCAGTCCAAAGCTATAATACTGTGCCTGGAGTGATAAAAAGCTATTGCCATTTTGCAGCTCGGCAAGGATGGCACTTGGTCAATCCTATGCTTAAAGATTTTACTGTACAAATGGCACAAGACTTTTTCGCTTTCTAGCTCATCATGGATGGCACTGTGCCAATCCTTTGCTTAAAAACTTTGCTAGAAATACAGACTTTTGAGGTGAGCAAATCTAGAGTGTCGCTGGTATTGCAGGGCACACCTTACTGGAGCTGCTTTCCATCTAAACTTGGGAACTACCCAGAGTTCTCTCTTGTGTTTTGCAAAATGTATGCATCACTCTAACCCTGAAAGGGTTTTGTTTTAACTAATACTGGGTGCTCCCTTGTGTCTGGCCAAAGCTAAACCTCTCTGAGTAGCTGTAATGATGGTGAAACATGTGTCAAGGGTTGCTTTTACACATTCCAGGTTGGCTTGGATGGTAGTTTACCAGTCAGCCTCAAACTGTAATGCTGTGCCTGGAGTGGTGAATGGCTTTTGTCATTTTACAGATTGGCAAGGATGGCACTGGGTCAATCCTATGCTTAAAGATTTTGCTTACAAATGGGAAAAGATTTTGCCCCTGTCTAGCTCTGCATGGATAGAACTTTGCTAATCCTATGCTTAGAAACTTAGCTAGATAAGCGGACATTTGAGGTCAACAAACAGAGTGTCACTAGTATAGCAGGGTGCTCATGACTGGAGCTGCTTTCCACCTAAACTTAGGAACTACTCAGAGTTCTCTCTTCTTTTTTTACATAATTTAATTTTCACTCTAACCCTAAAAAAGGGTTTTATTTTTACTTATATTGGGTGCTCCCTTGTGTCTGGACAAACTTAAACCTCTCTGAAGAGCTATAATGATAGTGAAACACGTGTCAGGGATTACTTTTACTAACTCCATGTTCTTTTTTGACTCTTTTTACATCATTTTTACACCACTTTAACCATGAAAGGGTTATGTTTTGGTGTTATGATACATATATATGTTTAAAACTGAATGAAGAATGATTGTGCAACATATGTCCAAAAGAGGCAAATTTTTAAATGTGTTTTTCCAGATGTGGCACTGATAAGGCTGGGGGTGGTCGGTGCTCAGGTTGCCGCAGATTCTTAAAAAATGTCTGATGAACCCAGCTTGTGTGGATAATCTCTTCACGTAAAGTGGTGTATATATATGCCAATCTGTACATGGGCGGGTGGGAGGAGCAAGTTCTTAATAGTCCACCTTTAGATGTATGGAATGATTACATTATAATGATATATTTGTGATCTGGAAAGGAAATACAGAAAGCGCCGTAAAGTTTATAAACAATATCAATGTGAATGATCTGAATTCAAATTCATGGGCAATTTTAATACTCAAGAAATTGAGTTTTTGGATGTCAAGGTTATAATAGAAAAGGACAAGTTACAGACCACATTATATAGGAATCACACAGCTGGCAATAGTTCACTACACGCTGCTAGTTTTCATCCCAAACCTCTAAAAGAAAGTATCTCATATGGGGAGTTCTTGCGAGTGAAAAGAATCTGCAGCACTGACAAAAAGATTGAGAGAGAGAAGACATTCTAGCATTACACTAATAGATGCAAGCAAGAAAGTAAGTCAACGTTTCGAGAGACTGTATCTTATTTGACATGTCTAAAAGTAAGATGAGAAAATTAGATAAACAACAGATTGGTTGGTTTATAACTACTTATAACATGGCACATACACAAGTACGAATGATATTACAAAAGCACTGGCATATGTTGAGAAGTGATCCGATTATAGGAGAAGACATTAAGAAAAATCCACAAATTACCTACCGTAGAGGAAAATTGATGCGAGATGCTATAGCAAGAAGTGACATTAGGCACAAAGATAATAGGAATACCTGGTTATTTCAGAATTATGTTTTTTTTTAATGTTCTAAATGTAAGGCGTGTAGGAATGGAGAAAGCATTAAAACAGTTGACATGAAAGGAAAAACCATACATAGGATTAAGGGAGTGTACACCTGTAAAATTATTTCGTCATATATACTCTGAAGTGCAGTTGTCCCAAAATATATATAGGTAGTACTAAATTGCAGGTGCATAAACAGATTTTGGAACACTTAAGAGCAGTTCGGAATAAAGATGACAGTTATCAAGTGGCTAGACATATTCAGGAGATCCATGGGGGAGATACGCAGAATCTCAAATACAATGTAATAGATGTAATATCGAAGGACTGTAGAGGAGGAGCTAGAGAGAAAAAATTGAGGATTCTTGAGTCTAAATATATAATAGCATTTGATACAAAGGAACCAAATGGATTGAATAAGAGTGAGGAGCTATACATACACCTAGACAGGTGAATAGAGACATAGGTAATGCAAGGAACAATATTGGTCTAGTGGGATTAGGAGTATGCTCAAACGCAGTGTCAATAGTATTCACGCTGCTGAATTATTGCTTCAAATTTGGTTGGTGGAAACGCATTGTTAGGCAAATGTTTGACCACTAGCTGTGATCATGGAATTACTTCTGGTGTGTAGTCATTTTTTGGTTATTGGTATGAATTAATGCACATTTCACAATGGCAAAACTATTTACTATTGCCTCTATAGGTTAGAATAAAATGTTATGAAGATATTGGTGTATTATGATTAGAAGCATGTTTAAACGTAGTGACAATAGTATGTACACTGTTTGAATCATTGTCCCAAATTTGGTTAGTGGAAATGTATTGTTAGGCAATGGTGTGACCACCAGCTGTGATTAAAATTTCTCTAGGGATAATAACTAATGCAGATTCACATGTACGATTGGCCTTTTTTTTAGATATTATGTAGTCTTCATGGTCATTTTGACCCGCTTGGGTGTACTCACGAACAAGAAGTTTGAAATTTGATAAATCTCTAATTGGTATATATCATGATAAATAGAATGTGAAATGTATTGTAATGCTGTTAATTTTCTCTAAATAGACTTGAAAAAAACACATTTCGGCATGAATGATTCCGAACGATACGATCATGTGATAAGATATAAATTGTAAAGAAAATTGGCGTCCAACAGGCCGACGAAGGCAGAAATGCTGAACCGCATTCCTGTTGTTTTTTCCCAATAAACTATACCGAATACACGCCTTGGAGTGCGGATCCTCTATTTTATTGTAAAAGGAAAGTGGAAATATATATGTACATATATACATATATATATTTTTAGTAGTGTTGTAGGAGTTGATTAAACTGGGATAGTTATGATCACCTATTTAATATATGTATGTGTTTCTTTCAGATTTAATGGGTCGGCTGAAATTAATACTGATGTCTGCTTGCCACCGCTCTCTTCGTATTGCACGTTATTGGGTGTTGACAGTGCAGGTTTTGAGATAAGAAAATATGATAAGAGTTTTATTATACTATTGGTCTGGTGTACTAATATTAATCATGTAAGAAGTGGTATAAGGGTACTAGTACTGTAGTCATTGTGATTCAGAATATAATTATTCTAATTATCCTTCGCATTGTGTGAAATATAGTTCTCCGTCGGGCTTATAAATGATAACAGTTTACAATATTTTATGATAATATATTAGCCGGGTGTTCTATTTTTTTACATTAAATTTCAAATTATTATTTTTCCTTCCACCGCTACATGATACTGCCTACATATCTATTTTATACAATCACAAGGTTATATAATTATCTATCTATATATTTATATATTTATATGTACTTATTTATTTATTTATATATTTGACCAATTGTGTGTATTGATATAGATTTCATTAGTTACTATACTCCAGATGTTATGTATGAATATACAAGATTGTACTTGTGGGCTCTTATCTCATACCTTGCATTTGTTGTTTGTCTCATCTCTATGTCTATGGGTGAATAGTATTTAGTAATGTTTGATTGGTGGTGAATACCACGTGACCAAGGCTGCTGTGTCAGCCGAAACGCGTTGTGCTTTGATTAAACTTGGCTTGCACTTGCCTTGAATCCTGAGTGTGCAAATTATACTTTTTTCCTTTTGTTTTGGTGATTTTATTACCGGCTTGCTCGTGCCGGTTTTTTGCACCACCCCTCTCGGGCCACATGAGCTCATTTCGAGCATCTGTTGTTTATTTATATATATATATATATATATATATATATATATATATATATATATATATAATTATATAGTGAGTAATACTTTATTTTACCCCATAAAGACATAAAAATAATACAATAAAAGTTACAAAAATCATCAGATGACCCATGAAAGATGTAATATATAAAACGTTCCTCTAAAACCTTTCAGTCATTACATGCAAAGCACTAATCATTCCTGTTGTTTTTTTCCCATTAAAATATAGCGAATACACGCCTTGGAGTGCGGATCCTCTATTTTATTGTAAAAGGAAAGTGGAAATATATATGTACATATATCTATATATATATATATATATGTATATATATATATATATATAATTATATAGTGAGTAATACTTTATTTTACCCCATAAAGACATAAAAATAATACAATAAAAGTTACAAAAATCATCAGATGACCCATGAAAGATGTAATATATAAAACGTTCCTCTAAAACCTTTCAGTCATTACATGCAAAGCACTAATTAAAAAGTCAACAACAAGAAAATAATAACACCAGGAGACAGTATCAATGAACCCAATTATTAAATATTAAAGTTCTCCACGTGCATCAAAAGGAGCTTGAGATGGCTCACAGTGGGCCACTGGACTGCCTTGGCTATCGCAGTTTAAGATTACGAGTCCTGTCAAACAACAATCAGGCCTTTCAATCAGATTTTTGAAGAACACAATAGGAAGCGGGATACTGCAAACACTATTGTTTCCATGTGGTCAGATTTCAATATTCTTAGGGCCTCCCAGAAATGCCTTTCACCCTCTGGGATAGACAACACAATAATCCTTTTTTTTTGTGGGGAAGGAAATAGCATGGACAAAAAAATAAAGGAAATGATCCTCTGTTCTCTTAAGGTGTGGGCAGCTTGGACAACAGTTGGAGAACCCGCTCTTTTATCACAATTGTGCTGAAAAGTAGTAGAACATGAAATTCAATATCTACACTTTTTGCTTGTAACAGATGAATTTGATCTATATTTTGTTCAAAGTCTTTTTCTCTCTTCATTTGTCTTAGAGCTAGCACAGTTTCAGGTAATGTGAAAATGACTATGGCCCTCATTCCTACTCTGGCGGGCGGCGGTCGCCGCCCGCCAGACGGGAACCACCATATGGCCGCTCCGCAGTCGAAAGACCGCTGGGGCCATTCCGACCTTCCCGCTGGGCCTGCGTGCGCTAACATTGTTAGCGCCCGCCGGCCCAGCGGGAAGGCGGCCTGCAACACTGAAGCCGGCTCCGAATGGAGCCGGCGGTGTTGCAGGTGTGCAACGGGTGCTGTTGCACCCGTCGCGCTTTTCACTGTCTGCTAAGCAGACAGTGAAAAGCATGCTGGGGCCCTGTTAGGGGGCCCCTGCACTGCCCATGCCAGTGGCATGGGCAGTGCAGGGGCCCCCAGGGGCGCCAGGACACCCGTTGCCGCCATCCTCTTCCTGGCGGTGAAAACCGCCAGAAACAGGCTGGCGGGAAGGGGGTCGGAATCCCCATGGCAGCGCTGCTTGCAGCGCCACCATGGAGGATTAGCCCAACCGTGGGAAATCCGGCGGGAAAAACCGCCGGACCCGGTTTTCCGACCGTGGCTTTACCGCCGCGGTCGGAATGGACTTTGAAGCACCGCCAGCCTGTTGGCGGTGCTTCAGTCATCCGCGACCAGAATGACCCCCTATGTCCCTTTCCTCAAGCATGTTTCCTACATCAGGGGGAAATGTGGGAGAATAATGAGAGACACCCCTAATCTTCACCCAGTCCTATTTATGATCCCACCCAGTATATAGAGTCTCAAAATGCAATAGGCATTTATCAGCTTCGCCATTAGTGGCTGCAATGAGCTACCAAACTGCCTTAGGCCTTGATTTAAGAGCTCCACTTTAGTGCCACTTTAGCATAATTATTTTTTACTCCAAGGTGGCATTAAGGTGGTCTTTTCCCCACGCCAAATTTACAGAGTGGCATGGGGAAAATGACACCTTAACGCTAGGGGGGGCTGAAGAAATGGTGCACAAAAATCAAAGCAATTTCTTTGCATTATTTTTTGGGCACTTTTAACACCTGCTCAGAGCAGGTGTGAAAAAGGGGCACACCATTTTTTACAATGAACTCCTATGTACTGTTCAGGGTTAACGCCAAAATGTTGGTGCTAACGCTGAACAATACATAAATAGCATCAATAATATTGATGCTATTGCCCCCTACCCTGTGCCATGGTGTGCCGTATCTTAGAGACGGCGCACACATGGTGGTGGTAGGGGGGCACTGGCAGGGCAAGGAAAGTGGCGCTGCACTAGGAGCAGCACCACTTTCTTCAAATCTGCCCCATAGTGTCCTGCCTCTTAAGTAGGACAGTCAAGGTTGTCCTCTGTGCTATTTCCCAACTCCTCTTGTCCTTGGTCAGTATTGACTTATAGCTTTTCCTGACAGCAATTATTGCTGCTCGATCACCCTTGTTTATGTAGTAGCCATAGTTTCACTGCAAAACACGCTTTGGTATACCAATTAGGGGGGTTCTTCTATTTCGAATCATACCTCTGTTCCCTACTTTGTCCCTACTTTGACAAAGAGCAGGTACCTCATTAGCTGACAGTGCATGGTAACGAATTGCATCAGCAAGGGAGCGTTTAGGTGAATTTGGGACAAACTGTCATGAATATCTCATATATTTTGGTTTGGACAACATCATTAGCTGAAATTTCCTACCATTTGGCACATCTCTTATTATTTCCTACCTTCACCAGACTACTGTTAAAGATGGTAAGTTAGAACTCATAAAGGGGTAGATTGCAAGGTAATACTCAAAGAACGATGATCCGTATCTGGCCTTGGGACTACCTCCATGTCAGAGAAAGGGCGATAATAACCGATCTAAGGATATGTAATCTGTATTAGAGGAGGAAAACTCTTGTTTGAAAGTTGAACGCGGGGGAAGTCTGACCTTGCATTACCATTTACAATCCTTAGTCCATGATCCATTATTAGGTCCTCCAGCTGAATTGCCACCAATGGTTTCCCATTTGGGGCTAGCTTGGGTATCCTAGATTGATGATACATGGCACTCAAACCGACCATTTGCCTATTTCCTTAAAAATCATGGTTAAGTCTTGTGTTGCAATCACCTTTTTAATTTTAATAGTTGTTCTTTTAAAGTGCCTAAACATATCATCTAAAAGATGTGCAGTGTAAGATTGGATATGAGGCAAGACCATTCTAATATACATGTTTACAATAGCTATGTATTGGGCCCTTGAAATGTACTCATTTTAACTTCAATACCCAGTAAATACTTGCCATGTGATGAAATTACTTTAACTTCTGGCAACAGATCCAGTCTCAGCCAAATCAATAAACAGAGTGAGGTTCTCCCTGCTGGTGAGGGAACAACATTAACATTAACTGTGTGATACCCAGCTCTAAAGGCTGGGGCCACTACCCACGTTTCTTTAAATAAGAGGATATGATGTTGGACAATACATTCTCCCCATTCTGGGTCTTCTAACTTCCCACTAAGTTCAGCTAAGTTTTATGATAGTAGCTTAATATGGTTATCTAAATATGTCCCCTATCTGCCATAGAGGGGACTACAGCACATTCCTGAGCCTAGCGGAATGAAGGCTGAATGTCAGAGCTTTGCTAATTTTGATGTGGTAGTGTACCCTAAAATACTTCTTCACCTAGTACTTTCTCACCAACTATCACTGGGGTGTTTGAATTGCTCAATAGCACACAGATAGAATAGTTCCCCAAGATGAATACAGTCAATGTCAGAAATTATTTAGCCTTTAGGTCTCAAGATTTAAAGTATTTTTGAAGGAGAGTTTACCTGATCCCTAACCTGCTGCTGCAGCTAGGGGTTTTGGAGCTTTTAGCTTGAGTCTTATTTGTGAACTTAAATTCTGTCTGAAGCATAGTTCTAATGTTGTTTATCCTTCCACCAGATCCTGGATTTTAATTTCAGTCCTATGTAATCATAGGGAGTGCTGGTGTCGCTTATTCGTGTAGGGTATGATATATCATCCTTAATGATAGATCTACATCCCCCCATGTGCCTCAGACACTGGATAGCTTTTTAAATAAAGAGTCATGTGACTGATTTTGGGTATGTTTATCATATATATATCATGAGGTCTATTGATGGTATTGGAATTAGCTGAAAGATTAAACTTCCTGTGAGTGCTGTCTTTGGTAGTTTCTTTACTTCTGGGGATTCATCATAATGTTTCACTCTAGATTTTCATAGGGCAGTATATTCCTCCTACCAGTTTCCTTCTACGCCTAGAGATTATGAAGTCAATTATGTTGTGATTTACTTTATTCTGGGAAGGTACTTCAGGTGTGTGTGCATTCGGGCATTGTTTGATATTTTGCTTCTGTAGAGCTGCTGTTTGCTTTAGCTGCCTCAAGGGTATTGGTGATATTTACTGCCAGAGCCGAGAATGTATCTAATTTCCCATTAAGGACCTTGGCAAACCTACCCGTACACTTGCAGAGATATGAGATTTCTCCCCTTAATGAAGTCAGGGGAGCATCTGCAATCATTTCACCCTCCACTTCGTTTTTATTTCCATTTGAATTTATGCAATGTGGCATTAGCTGAAGATTCAAGGAATGAAAATCGATTGAAACACTCAGTAGAGACAGAAGAAGCTGTATGTACCTCCTCCCTAGGGTTAGCCTTAACAGGAGCCACTATAGAGTGAGTGCTAACAATCTCTGGGGAAATGACATTACTCTGGGTTTCTTTCCAGCCATTCCCCGTGGCACTATTGTTGTCTTGTTTGCTAAAATATGAACAAATGAAATGCTGGAGGTTTCCCACCTACCCCTTCCCAACCTAAGTACCTTTTTCAAGCATGCCCTCCACCTCATCAATTGATTTGTCGATTTCATTGAGGGTACAGTTTTCTCCTGAGTGTCTGGGGACTTTCTTTTTTGTACCCCTACACTTTACAGCTTATCTAAAGCCTTCTGTTTAACCATTTTTAGATGTTTGAGGTCACTCTTCTAGGGCCTTTACCTGCCACCTAGTACCACAGTTAAAATAGTCAGTTATCAGTTATGAGTGTTGGCAAAAGTAACATCAAACAAAATTACAGGATAAAAATATACCTCATGCTCGCACAAACTCCTATACGATACCCATAAAGATCCTCTTCTTTGAAATGACTCCTCTATCCTAAATACAGCTCAGCATATAAATAGACAATTTACATAGTCAATCAATAGACCTTTGACAAAATCAGCAAACAGGGTTTTACACCAGTGACCTTACTTCCAATAGCAAGTAGGTCAGTCATTGTTATAGGCTGCTTGCAATTGTAGCTGTGGTGATTGTATAGGTGGCCCGACAGTCAATTAGCAGGTAACGGATGAGTGCAGAGCCAAGGGAGGTGCCTTGCCTTGCCTCTTTCCGTCGCTGTAGGGTGCAGGACAGGCCTGCCCTTGATCCGGGATTGGCCCGGGCACAGCCCGCACGTGTCCAGTGCTGTTGGACTGCCAAATGCACCACATAGTGCCATTAACACAGGGCAGGTGGTAAAACGCTGCTAGGTCTACCTCCAGGGGCTTTGTATATTATGGGTGATGCAGTCCCAACTTGAAAGTACTCCTCTGATGAGCAATATCAGGCTGGAAGAAATTTAGACTGGTGACTTTCAGTGGGCAAAGAGGTTTACAAATGAAGGCAAAATCTTCCACTGCAAAAAGCAGGGCATCTGAGAAAGAGTTGCACCCTACTCTGTGCTGTGTAGTAGCCTGTGACCCGATACAAGAGGAGAATGTGGTCCTTAAGGATAAATCCCAGTACTGATGAGGACCTCGGAGATATGTCCACTTACTGTACTATTGAGGCCGCAACAAGTCAACAATAGCTTGGAGAAAATAAGGCTCAAGAAGAAAGGACTTGCACCCCTGCCATGCACAGTTATATCTTCAATATCTTTACTGCAAATATTACATTATCAATGATGTTATCAAAGATGTCATGAGTGTTGCAATGTGTGGGTTAAATATAAGTGCATGTTGAGGGTATGAGTTATAGTTACTTTTTTATGTGTGCCTCCTCCTGACTCCTGTTCCTCATTTTCTCTGCTTTCACTCTGCTTTTTTGCTATATCTTGTGTGCCTTGCATTGTTTTTAACTCATTTTCACAGCTTTCACTTTACTTTTCCCACTATTTTGTGTGCCCTTTCCTTGCTTTTCACTTGTTCTCACTGCTTACACCTCATTTTTCCCCCATATTTTGTGTGCCCATTCCTTGCTTTTCCCACATTCTCACTGCTTCTTCCTTGTTTTTTTCACCTGTTTTTGAGTGTTCTGTCCTTGCTTTGCCCTGTTGTTTTCTGTGATTTTGCCCCGTACTTTTTGTGCTTTCCCTTTGTTCTCACTGGTTTCACCTTGCTTTTTCACCCATTTTCTGTGTCCTCTCTGCTTGCTTTTTCTGCATTTCACTGCTTTCTCCTTCCTTTTCCCCATACTTTGTGTGACCTCCCCTTGCTTCTCATCATTTTTACTGCTTTCTCCTCACTTTTACCCATATTTTGTGTTCTCATTCTTGCCTTTTTCTAGCTGTCATTGCTTTCACATTGTTTTTTCACCCATTTTTTACGTGTCCTTTCCTTGCTTTTCCTATATTCTACTTCTTTTTCCTTGTTTTTTCACCTGTTTTTGAGCTCTCTCTCCTTGCTTTCCCTCCGTATCCCTGCAATTTCCTTGTCTTTTCACTCATTTTCCATACTTTTTTTGTGAGCTCTCTCCTTGCTTTTCCTGCATTTCACTGCTTTTCCCTTACTTTTTCCCCTGTATTTTGTGTGCCCTCTCCTTGCTTATTCCTCTTTCTCACAGTTTTTACCTTGCTTTTTCACATTTTTTTATGTGCCCTCTCCTTGCCTTTTCCCTCTTCTGGGACCCCATGGGAGCCTCAATAACCCTAGGGTCCAAGCTGGCTCCTTGCTCCCGTGAAAGAGAGAGCTGCTGAAAATGCAGCTCACTCCATGCAGGAATAATAATTTCAACTCTTTCTCTGCTCGAATGTCTGCGGGCAGAGAAAGAGATAAAAACTCTGCTTCCAGCAAACTGTAGCATTTTGACAGCTCCCACTTGCTGGAAGCGGAGCCTTTTTTTTTTGGTTTGCGGGACATGTCACAGCTCCCAGCAGGTGACCCCTGGATCAAGGGTAGAGGATTAGGGTTTTGCTAAACTGCCCCCTTTTCTTTTGTTTGTTTTGGGTCTCAACTTCATCTGTGTTCCAAAATGGCTGCCAACACATCCTGGTTGCAGTGTTGTCAGACAAACAAACCTCAGCATGAAATCAGTAATATTTGCAAAATATTTGCACTGCCAGATATACAAATTTGGGATTTCTTTAATATCTTGAAAACTACTAAGTGGATTTGAAACAAATAACAAAAAGGGAAATCTACCATCCAAAGGCTACCTTTTTGCCAAATTTGGTGGGATTCCATCCAGCGGTTCGGGCTGCAGTTGTGCCTAAAGTCAATAGGGTCTAACATGGGAAGCACACTTTCTTTTGATCCCCCATCCCTTTTTCTTGGCTCCCCCTTGACGGATCACCCCAAAACTTTCCATGCACAAGACCCAACTTGACACTTGACAAAGATATAGCCAATTTAAAAAAAAATGAATCAATTAATGCTTGTAAAGCGCGGCTTATCATCCATGAGGTCTCAAGGCACACCTATACAAAGCAGTCAGAGCTGTTATTAAAATATTCACCGATCCCGGACTGAGAGTGTCACATCATGCCGCATGGGGCTTAATAGGAACTTAACATTGCGCTTTGTGGTGCCCCAGGATAAGAGAGGTACCACAAAAATGTATGAAAACTACTTTACTACTTTGGGGCCTGACAGAGGTGCTGCAGCCCCTCCAAGGAATGATTATTAAAGGTAACCTTACATCTCCCAGTTTTTAGGAATTGTCAAAACCCCTTTCAGAGGCTGAGCTAGCACGTAGTGGCCACTGGGTCCAACTGCAGTTGTTGTGACCTTTTACTCCTGAAGTCTCTGGCCTGACCTACTATGGATCCTGAGCAACTGGTCCAACTACAATTTCTGAACTTGGCTCTCAGTGATAGCTGTGAATGAGCAATTAAAGGCTCTCTCATGGGGGATGTAGATAGATTTGAGTAAACATGACTTATAACTGAAAATGCACACAGTATTGTCAGTAAATCAATGTCCAATCAAATTCTTGCTATTTCAAGAAAAACATGGGTTTTATTTCTAACTCTACACATTCAAAGGTATAATAACATTGGTAAGAAATTACACAAACCTCTTGAGGTTGGGCTCTAGTGTTTGTCAGGAAAATCACTGTCTGACCCTTTTTCTTCTAATGTGGCCAGGGTTGTTCCTCATTCAGTGGTAGCTGCATCCAGGAAATGCTCACTAGTAGGCTGCACTCAAGAATCCCCCTTTGAGTCTAAGAAATTAGTCAGAAGTTTCTATGGAGCTGACCACTTTCAGCAGCAGCAAGTCCTCAGGGGCCCCACAGGCCAAGTTCAAGTCTTACCCACTCATGCAGCACAAAAGAATTTAGTGTTACAGTGGGGGTGCCCAGAGGTCTGGCACTCCTGAGTTCTGGTCCTGCTCAGAGAAGCCAGCTGCTTGCAGTTCTCACAGCAGCACCGGGCAGGCACAGGCTCCTCTCCTAAGTGGTGCTGTTGGCTGTCCCCAGTGGTCAGAGCAGATTTGAGCTTGCAAAGATGTAGTAAGTCAATCTTCCCCTGTGGGGGTGAGATTGTATACACCAGCTCTTGACCAAAGCCCAGTGAGGCTGCAACATCTTCCTCGGAGTCCTCTACCATTCTCGGGGGTGAGTCAGGGCATATCTTGTGTGTGCTCAACCTGCTGGTCACAGCCTCACTCTAGTCTGGGGCAATGGGTGAAATCTTTGGCAATTTAGTACCTGCCACCAAACCTGACATATGTGTTGCTTTCCTACCTCTGGACACAGGGTAGGCTCCTCTAGTGCAATCACCCACCCTATGCCGGCCCCTCCTGACACACAGGGTCACCGCTAAGGTATTCATGAGACCTTGCATGTTAGTCACACACACTTCTATGGTGGCTCCCTCTGGCTTTCGTGGTCACCGCAACATGGAAGTATAGGCTTGGCGCTCCCGCTCAAAACTTGAAACACAGCTCACTCTACTGAGGCCATCCCCTGGCACACAGGGGACACCAAAAACAATCCTGCACATGAGCAATGACCCAACCCTTACAGAGCTGAATCCTCACACAGTGCACAGTGAGTTCTCATGGTAGGTCTCCCGTCTAGGCCTTGTGCCCTCCAATCCTCTGCTCTTCCTCACAGGGCACACTGGTCTTGGTAAGCAGACAGGCATTGGTGTTTCTGGCTCCAGGGCAGGTGGACTTGGTTTCGCAGGGTGATGTCTCCTTATCCAGCAGGGAGACTAGCCAGCCTTGGCCCCCAGTGATGGTCACGTCTTGCAGAACTTTCCCTTCAACACAGTCTGCTTGACTGCTTGGCAGATGACATAGTTTGGGGTCTCAACCTCCCTCTCTTACAGACCTTTTCCAGGCACAAAACATTATTTAGGGTCTGAGTCTTTGAAACTTTAAGTTGGGGTTCTTCTTCTTTTGAATCGTACATTTTTCTTTCTCTTCTTCCCTCTTAATTTCCTTCCCTTTGAAGTTTCTCTGAGCGTTTTAGCAGCCGGATTGCAAGCAATCCGGCTGCTAAAACGCTCACTAGACAACAGGGATTTTTTTTTTAGGAAATTGGCATGAGGGAGCGACCCCTTGTGCAAGGGTTGCTCCCAGTGGGGGCATTTTTTTTGTAAGGCCTTTTCTGCCCCCCCGTGGGTGGCAGAACCCTCTAGGCATCAGGGATAAAAAAAATGTTTTTTTTTTAGGGGTGGGGAGCGACCCCTTAGGCAAGGGTCGCTCCCCTAGGGGGCAAATTATATTTAGGCCATTTCTGCCCCCCTTAGGGGCAGATTGGCCTATTTTTATGAGGCCAATCTGCCCCCAAGGGGGACAGAAACCACTAGACACCAGGGAGTTTTTTTTTCAAGAATTTCACGGAAGGGGAGCGACCCCTTAGGCAAGGGTCGTTCCCCTGGGGGGCAAATTTATTTTAGGCCATTTCTGCCCCCCTGGGTGAATAAGACTGTGTTGACTAGTTTCATCATGGACAGCTTGCTATCCAGAATGATGTTGAGGT
Organism: Pleurodeles waltl; assembly: GCF_031143425.1. Lineage (NCBI taxonomy): Eukaryota > Metazoa > Chordata > Amphibia > Caudata > Salamandridae > Pleurodeles > Pleurodeles waltl. The sequence goes on along the minus strand of NC_090442.1, from coordinate 694,413,586 downwards.
TGCGGGCATAGTCTGTTCGGGTGGGGGGCTGCCGAGCCAGTCCATTGCTTGGTGTTGTTCCCCAAGATGAGGACTTCTATTTTTTCAGTGTTGAGTTTGCAACAGTTGTCCTTCATTCAGTCTGCTATGTTCATCATGCATCTGTGGAGTTTAGGTTTTGTGGTGGAAGAATCTTTGGGCAGTGAGAGGATGAGCTACTCATAAATATGCCACCAAGATTTTTTTTTTTTAAGTATGTAACTTGCCACAAGGCAATACAGGAATAGGCATCAGCATACCCCCCTAGTGGTCAATATAGTTACCGAGGGTAGGAGGACAAGGGCACAACTAACTGGTATGTACTTCGAGTAGATTAGAAAAAACAGGCTGAGCTAAAAGGCAGCAGTGCAAAGTAAAACACAAAACAGATTTTCAGCATAAACAATTTCCCTTTAATTTGTTTAACAATAAAAACCTATCCTCTCAACATACAACAGGCCCACCGTTCCCCTCAATTAAATAAACTACCCTAACTAAAGTCCAAAGTCAAACTGCCATTCCCAATTCCCTCCCTCTCCACCACAACAAAAGTTCCGTCCACCAGAGCAAATAATAAAAAGGGCATTAGAGGGCATCATCAATATAAGTGGGAAGGCATGCCACCTCAGCAAAGCAGCAGCAACTCACATAGGACTTGTTGTTGGAAATGGTCTGGGTACAATGATGAGGAGGATTGGCAGCAAAGGTTGATCCCAGTTGCCAGCAGTACTGCCAGTGGTGTGGCTGTGATGGAGGCACTAGCGGCTGGCTGAAGGTACTGGGACCCAGGGCAGTGGCAGCTGTCTCCACCTCCTCCTACTCTAGAGCCACCAGCGGGCAATACCCAGCCTGAATGGCCTCTATCTATTGTAGCCGTAGCTGGGCTGCTATCTCCTGCTGAGGTGGTGGACCAGTAGGAGTAGAAATATTCAGTAACAAAAAAATATGCAAATAATGCTCAGTGCCAACACGCTGGATGGCCTTTTACCAGTCCAAAGCTGTAATATTGTGCCTTGAGTGGTGAATGGGTTTTGTCATTCTGCTGCTCGGCAAGGATGCCACTGGGTCAATCCTATGCTTAAAGATTTTGATGTACAAATGGCAAAAGAATTTGAGCCTAATTATGAATTTGGTGGTCCGAGCACCGCCATGTTGGTGGTGGTGGTCAGACCGCCAATAGGCTGGCAGAGAGGACAGCCAAATTATGACTTTGATCCTGCTAAAGCACCTGCGGCACGGCCACTGTGTTCAGACCGCCACAGATGATTGAAGGCACCAGCAGGCCAGCAGGCCAGCGAAGAACATGTTTCTATCTTACCTATTATAAGGTGCAAACCACCAACTTTTCCACCACGGTTGGACCACCACAAAAATCCAGATGGAAACAAACTGTATGAAAGGAAACACTGACCTCCTGGAATCAATACACATCTGCAGTCACCATGGAACCACAACTAGATGTCATTTGGACACAGGGGTGGTGAAAGGGTTGACTGTTTAGGTGCCCAAAGGTGATCAGTGAAGATGCAGCACATTGCAGTTTGGTGACAGTTGTTGATTTGTGACTTACTCGACTCCAGTCCCCCAGGTATTCCTGTCAAGCCCTCAGGAAGCAGGATGTCCAAGACCTTCTCCTCCCATGATGTGAATTGTGGGGGAGGAGATTGGGGCCCACCGCCAGTCTTGAGGACCACCAGCTGGTACCTGGCAGCCAAGGAAAGTACCTTCCCCTTGAGTTAATTCTACCTCTTCCTGATGTCCTCCCATGTGCATGGGTAGGTACCTTACAGAATTCATCTTGTTGACTATTGTTTGCCACAGCTCCATTTTCCTGGTGATAGATGATTGTTGGACTTGTGCTCCAAATAGATGTAGCTCTACGCTGATGATTTTGTCCACGATGACCCTCAATTCATCATCTGTGAAACAGGAATATTTTTGTGGAGACATGGTAGTGGTGGACAAGACGGCGATGAAGTTTAAAATAATCAGAAAAAAATTGGTAATAAGGAGTGGGTACTGTGTTGTGAGTTGCTGACTGGTGGTGTAGAATGTGTGGGGTACTAAAGTATGTGTTTGGTGGGTGTGCTGTGCAGGTATGGGATGAGTGCTATGTTAAGTATGTATGGGGGCTTATTCTTTGGTTAGTAATTTCTGTGTGGCCTCTATCTAGCAGTGTATGGCGTTCTGGTTGCAAAGGATTCTGTGGTGTAAAGGGGTGTGCTTTATATTGCAGTGTGTAGGTGTGTCAGACGTGGGGATGTGTGTCAGGTGTGGGGATTGCAAACTATCCAATGAGGTGTGGTATATTACTGATGTGACCACCGACCGCTGCAGTTCACACCGACATTGGTCTCCCGCCATTGAAGAACCACTATTGTGATTTGGGGGTCGTAATAGGATCAGAAGTTTCTTGGTGGGCTGGTGGTTGGACCATCTCTTTCCCACCATCCAGGGTCCTATCAGTTTCGGAACTTAGGTTGCATTTTGGCAAACTTCACTGTGTGAGTTGTAATACAGCAGTCGGATTACCACCAACATGGTGGTTTTTTTGGCATCCACCACTGCCACGGTTTTGCCAAAAGACCGCCAAACTTGTAATGAGTCCATTTGTCCCTGTCTAACTCGGCATGGATAGCACTGTGCTAATCCTATGCTTACCTTTTCTCTAGATAAGCAAGCATTTGAGGTAAGCAAATCTAGAATGTCACTGATCTTGCAGTGTGCTTCTTACTGGAGCTGCTCTCCACCTAAATGTGGGACATCCCCAGCGTTCCCTCTTATGTTTTGCATAACTTATGCATCACTCTAACCCTGAAAGGGTGTTGTTTTGGCTTATACTGGGCGCTCCCTTGTGTCTCTGAAGAGAAGTAATGACATCGAAACATTTGTCAGAGATTGTTTTTTCTTATTCCGGGTTGGCATTGGTGGCATTTTACCAGTCCAAAGCTATAATACTGTGCCTGGAGTGATAAAAAGCTTTTGTCATTTTGCAGCTCGGCAAGGATGGCACTTGGTCAATCCTATGCTTAAAGATTTTACTGTACAAATAGCACAAGACTTTTTCGCTTTCTAGCTCAGCATGGATGGCACTGTGCCAATCCTTTGCTTAAAAACTTTGCTAGAAATACAGACTTTTGAGGTGAGCAAATCTAGAGTGTCGCTGGTATTACAGGGCGCACCTTACTGGAGCTGCTTTCCATCTAAACTTGGGAACTACCCAGAGTTCTCTCTTGTGTTTTGCAAAATGTATGCATCACTCTAACCCTGAAAGGGTTTTGTTTTAACTAATACTGGGTGCTCCCTTGTGTCTGGCCAAAGCTAAACCTCTCTGAGTAGCTGTAATGATAGTGAAACACGTGTCAAGGGTTGCTTTTACACATTCCAGGTTGGCTTGGATGGTAGTTTACCAGTCAGCCTCAAACTGTAATGCTGTGCCTGGAGTGGTGAATGGCTTTTGTCATTTTACAGATTGGCAAGGATGGCACTGGGTCAATCCTATGCTTAAAGATTTTGCTTACAAATGGGAAAAGATTTTGCCCCTGTCTAGCTCCGCATGGAGAGAACTTTGCTAATCCTATGCTTAGAAACTTAGCTAGATAAGCGGACATTTGAGGTCAACAAACAGAGTGTCACTAGTATTGCAGGGTGCTCATGACTGGAGCTGCTTTCCACCTAAACTTAGGAACTACTCAGAGTTCTCTCTTCATTTTTTACATAATTTAATTTTCACTCTAACCCTAAAAAAGGGTTTTATTTTTACTTATATTGGGTGCTCCCTTGTGTCTGGACGAACTTAAACCTCTCTGAAGAGCTATAATGATAGTGAAACACGTGTCAGGGTTTGCTTTTACTAACTCCATGTTCTTTTTTGACTTTTTTTACATAATTTTTACACCACTTTAACCATGAAAGGGTTATGTTTTGGTGTTATGATACATATATATGTTTAAAACTGAATGAAGAATGATTGTGCAACATATGTCCAAAAGAGGCAAATTTTGAAATGTGTTTTTCCAGATGTGGCACTGATAAGGCTGGGGGTGGTCGGTGCTCAGGTTGCCGCAGATTCTTAAAAAATGTCTGATGAACCCAGCTTGTGTGGATAATCTCTTCACGTAAAGTGGTGTATATATATGCCAATCTGTACATGGGCGGGTGGGAGGAGCAAGTTCTTAATAGTCCACCTTTAGATGTATGGAATGATTACATTATAATGATATATTTGTGATCTGGAAAGGAAATACAGAAAGCGCCGTAAAGTTTATAAACAATATCAATGTGAATGATCTGAATTCAAAATTCATGGGCAATATTAATACTCAAGAAATTAAGTTTTTGGATGTCAAGGTTATAATAGAAAAGGACAAGTTAAAGACCACATTATATAGGAATCACACAGCTGGCAATAGTTCACTACACGCTGCTAGTTTTCATCCCAAACCTCTAAAAGAAAGTATCTCATATGGGGAGTTCTTGCGAGTGAAAAGAATCTGCAGCACTGACAAAAAGATTGAGAGAGAGAAGATATTCTAGCATTACACTAATAGATGCAAGCAAGAAAGTAAGTCAACGTTTCGAGAGACTGTATCTTATTTGACATGTCTAAAAGTAAGATGAGAAAATTAGATAAACAACAGATTGGTTGGTTTATAACTACTTATAACATGGCACATACACAAGTACGAATGATATTACAAAAGCACTGGCATATGTTGAGAAGTGATCCGATTATAGGAGAAGACATTAAGAAAAATCCACAAATTACCTACCGTAGAGGAAAATTGATGCAAGATGCTATAGCAAGAAGTGACATTAGGCACAAAGATAATAGGAATACCTGGTTATTTCAGAATTATGTTTTTTTTTTAATGTTCTAAATGTAAGGCGTGTAGGAATGGAGAAAGCATTAAAACAGTTGACATGAAAGGTAAAACCATACATAGGATTAAGGGAGTGTACACCTGTAAAATTATTTCGTAATATATACTCTGAAGTGCAGTTGTCCCAAAATATATATAGGTAGTACTAAATTGCAGGTGCATAAACAGATTTTGGAACACTTAAGAGCAGTTCGGAATAAAGATGACAGTTATCAAGTGGCTAGACATATTCAGGAGATCCATGGGGGAGATACGCAGAATCTCAAATACAATGTAATAGATGTAATATCGAAGGACTGTAGAGGAGGAGCTAGAGAGAAAAAATTGAGGATTCTTGAGTCTAAATATATAATAGCATTTGATACAAAGGAACCAAATGGATTGAATAAGAGTGAGGAGCTATACATACACCTAGACAGGTGAATAGAGACATAGGTAATGCAAGGAACAATATTGGTGTAGTGGGATTAGGAGTATGCTCAAACGCAGTGTCAATAGTATTCACGCTGCTGAATTATTGCTTCAAATTTGGTTGGTGGAAACGCATTGTTAGGCAAATGTTTGACCACTAGCTGTGATCATGGAATTACTTCTGGTGTGTAGTCATTTTTTGGTTATTGGTATGAATTAATGCACATTTCACAATGGCAAAACTATTTACTATTGCCTCTATAGGTTAGAATAAAATGTTATGAAGATATTGGTGTATTATGATTAGAAGCATGTTTAAACGTAGTGACAATAGTATGTGCACTGTTTGAATCATTGTCCCAAATTTGGTTAGTGGAAATGTATTGTTAGGCAATGGTGTGACCACCAGCTGTGATTAAAAATTCTCTAGGGATAATAACCAATGCAGATTCACATATACGATTGGCCTTTTTTTTAGATATTATGTAGTCTTTATGGTCATTTTGACCCGCTTGGGTGTACTCACGAACAAGAAGTTTGAAATTTGATAAATCTCTAATTGGTATATATCATGATAAATAGAATGTGAAATGTATTCTAATGCTGTTAATTTTCTCTAAATAGACTTGAAAAAAACACATTTCGGCATGAATGATTCCGAACGATACGATCATGTGATAAGATATAATTTGTAAAGAAAATTGGTGTCCAACAGGCCGACGAAGGCAGAAATGCTGAACCGCATTCCTGTTGTGTTTTCCCAATAAACTATAGCGAATACACGCCTTGGAGTGCGGATCCTCTATTTTATTGTAAAAGGAAAGTGGAAATATATATGTACATATATACATATATATATTTATATATATATATATATATATATATATATATATATATATATATATATAATTATATTGTGAGTAATACTTTATTTTACCCCATAAAGACATAAAAATAATACAATAAAAGTTACAAAAATCATCAGATGACCCATGAAAGATGTAATATATAAAACGTTCCTCTAAAACCTTTCAGTCATTACATGCAAAGCACTAATCATTCCTGTTGTTTTTTCCCAATAAACTATAGCGAATACACGCCTTGGAGTGCGGATCCTCTATTTTATTGTAAAAGGAAAGTGGAAATATATATGTACATATATCCATATATATATATATATATATATATATATAATTATATAGTGCGTAATACTTTATTTTACCCCATAAAGACATAAAAATAATACAATAAAAGTTATAAAAATCATCAGATGACCCATGAAAGATGTAATATATAAAACGTTCCTCTAAAACCTTTCAGTCATTACATGCAAAGCACTAATTAAAAAGTCAACAACAAGAAAATAATAACACCAGGAGACAGTATCAATGAACCCAATTATTAAATATTAAAGTTCTCCACGTGCACCAAAAGGAGCTTGAGATGGCTCACAGTGGGCCACTGGACTGCCTTGGCTATCGCAGTTTGAAGATTACGAGTCCTGTCAAACAACAATCAGGCCTTTCAATCAGATTTTTGAAGAACACAATAGGAAGCGGGATACAGCAAACACTATTGTTTCCATGTGGTCAGATTTCAATATTCTTAGGGCCTCCCAGAAATGCCTTTCACCCTCTGGGATAGACAACACATTAATCCTTTTTTTTGTGGGGAATGAAATAGCATGGACAAAAAAATAAAGGAAATGATCCTCTGTTCCCTTAAGGTGTGGGCAGCTTGGACAACAGTTGGAGAACCCGCTCTTTTATCACAATTGTGCTGAAAAGTAGTAGAACATGAAATTCAATATCTACACTTTTTGCTTGTAACAGATGAATTTGATCCATATTTTGTTCAAAGTCTTTTTCTCTCTTCATTTGTCTTAGAGCTAGCACAGTTTCAGGTAATGTGAAAATGACTATGGCCCTCATTCCTACTCGCCGCCCGCCAGGCGGGACCGCTGGGGCCATTCCGACCTTCCCACTGGGCCGGCGCGCGCTAACATTGTTAGCGCCCGCCGGCCCAGCGGGAAGGCGGCCTGCAACACTGAAGCCGGCTCCGAATGGAGCCGGCGGTGTTGCAGGTGTGCGACGGGCAGACAGTGAAAAGCATGCTGGGGCCCCAGGACATCCGTTCCCACCATCCTCTTCCTGGCGGTGAAAACCGGTGAAACAGGCTGGCGGGAAGGGGGTCAGAATCAAGCAGCGCCGCCATGGAGGATTAGCCCAGACGGGGGAAATCCGGCGGGAAACCGCCGGACCCGTTGGCGGTGCTTCAGTCATCCGCGACCCTGGCGGTCATAGACCGCCAGGGTCAGAATGACCCCCTATGTCCCTTTCCTCAAGCATGTTTCCTACATCAGGGGAAAATGTGGGAGAATAAAGAGAGACACCCCTAATCTTCACCCTGTCCTATTTATGATCCCATCCAGTATATAGAGTCTCAAAATGCAATAGGCATTTATCAGCTTTGCCAGTAGTGGCTGCAATGAGCTACCAAACTGCTTAGGCCTTGATTTAAGAGCTCCACTTTAGTGCCACTTTAGCATAATTATTTTTTACACCAAGGTGGCATTAAGGTGGCCTTTTCCCCACGCCAAATTTACAGAGTGGCATGGGGAAAATGACACCTTAACGCTAGGGGGGCTGAAGAAATGGTGCACAAAAATCAAAGCAATTTCTTTGCATCATTTTTTGGGAACTTTTAACACCTGCTCAGAGCAGGTGTGAAAAAGGGGCACACCATTTTTTACAATGAACTCCTTTGTACTGTTCAGGGTTAACGCCAAAATGTTGGTGCTAACGCTGAACAATACATAAATAGCATCAATAATATTGATGCTATTGCCCCCTACCCTGTGCCATGTGTGTGCCGTATCTTAGAGACGGCGCACACATGTTGGTGGTAGGGGGGCACTAGCAGGGCAAGGAAAGTGGCGCTGCACTAGGAGCAGCACCACTTTCTTCAAATCTGCCCCATAGTGTCCTGCCTCTTAAGTAGGACAGTCAAGGTTGTCCTCTGTGCTATTTCCCAACTCCTCTTGTCCTTGGTCAGTATTGACTTATAGCTTTTCCTGGCAGCAATTATTGCTGCTCGATCACCCTTGTTTATGTAGTAGCCATAGTTTCACTGCAAAACACGCTTTGGTATACCAATTAGGGGGGTTCTTCTATTTCGAATCATACCTCTGTTCCCTACTTTGTCCCTACTTTGACAAAGAGCAGGTACCTCATTAGCTGACAGTGCATGGTAACTAATTGCATCAGCAAGGGAGCGTTTAGGTGAATTTGGGACAAACTGTCATGAATATCTCATATATTTTGGTTTGGACAACATCATTAGCTGAAATTTCCTACCATTTGGCACATCTCTTATTATTTCCTACCTTCACCAGACTACTGTTAAAGATGGTAAGTTAGAACTCATAAAGGGGTAGATTTCAAGGTAATACTCAAAGAACGATGATCCGTATCTGGCCTTGGGACTACCTCCATGTCAGAGAAAGGGCGATAATAACCGATCTAAGGATATGTAATCTATATTAGAGGAGGAAAATTCTTGTTTGAAAGTTGAACGCGGGGGAAGTCTGACCTTGCATTACCATTTACAATCCTTAGTCCATGATCCATTATTAGGTCCTCCAGCTGAATTGCCACCAATGGTTTCCCATTTGGGGCTAGCTTGGGTATCCTAGATTGATGATACATGGCACTCAAACCGACCATTTGCCTATTTCCTTAAAAATCATGGTTAAGTCTTGTGTTGCAATCGCCTTTTTAATTTTAATAGTTGTTCTTTTAAAGTGCCTAAACATATCATCTAAAAGATGTGCAGTGTAAGATTGGATATGAGGCAAGACCATTCTAATATACATGTTTACAATAGCTATGTATTGGGCCCTTGAAATGTACTCATTTTAACTTCAATACCCAGTAAATTCTTGCCATGTGATGAAATTACTTTAACTTCTGGCAACAGATCCACTCTCAGCCAAATCAATAAACAGAGTGAGGTTCTCCCTGCTGGTGAGGGAACAACATTAACATTAACTGTGTGATACCCAGCTCTAAAGGCTGGGGCCACTACTCATGTTTCTTTAAATAAGAGGATATGATGTTGGACAATACATTCTCCCCATTCTGGGTCTTCTAACTTCCCACTAAGTTCAGCTAAGTTTTATGATAGTAGCTTAATATGGTTATCTAAATATGTCCCCTATCTGCCATAGAGGGGACTACACCACATTCCTGAGCCTAGCGGAATGAAGCCTGAATGTCAGAGCTTTGCTAATTTTGATGTGTTAGTGTACCCTAAAATACTTCTACACCTAGTAGTTTCTCACCAACTATCACTGGGGTGTTTGAATTGCTCAATAGCACACAGATAGAATAGTTCCCCAAGACGATTACAGTCAATGTCAGAAATTCTTTAGCCTTTAGGTCACAAGATTTAAAGTATTTTTGAAGGAGAGTTTACCTGATCCCTAACCTGCTGCTGCAGCTAGGGGTTTTGGAGCTTTTAGCTTGAGTCTTATTTGTGAACTTAAATTCTGTCTGAAGCATAGTTCTAATGCTGTTTATCCTTCCACCAGATCCTGGATTTTAATTTCAGTCCTATGTAATCATAGGGAGCGCTGGTGTCGCTTATTCGTGTAGCGTATGATATATCATCCTTAATGATAGATCTACATCCCCCCATGTGCCTCAGACACTGGATAGCTTTTTAAATAAAGAGTCATGTGACTGATTTTGGGTATGTTTATCATATATATATCATGAGGTCTATTGATGGTATTGGAATTAGCTGAAAGATTAAACTTCCTGTGAGTGCTCTCTTTGGTAGTTTCTTTACTTCTGGGGATTCATCATAATGTTTCACTCTAGATTTTCATAGGGCAGTATATTCCTCCTACCAGTTTCCTTCTACGCCTAGAGATTACGAAGTCAATTATGTTGTGATTTACTTTATTCTGGGAAGGTACTTCAGGTGTGTGTGCATTCGGGCATTGATTGATATTTTGCTTCTGTAGAGCTGCTGTTTGCTTTAGCTGCCTCAAGGGTATTTGTGATATTTACTGCCAGAGCCGAGAATGTATCTAATTTCCCATTAAGGACCTTGGCAAACCTACCCGTACACTTGCAGAGATATGAGATTTCTCCCCTTAATGAAATCAGGGGAGCATCTGCAATCATTTCACCCTCCACTTCGTTTTTATTTCCATTTGAATTTATGCAATGTGGCATTAGCTGAAGATTCAAGGAATAAAAATCGATTGAAACACTCAGTAGAGACAGAAGAAGCTGTATGTACCTCCTCCCTAGGGTTAGCCTTAACAGGAGCCACTATAGAGTGAGTGCTAACAATCTCTGGGGAAATGACATTACTCTGGGTTTCTTTCCAGCCATTCCCCGTGGCACTATTGTTGTCTTGTTTGCTAAAATATGAACAAATGAAATGCTGGAGGTTTCCCACCTACCCCTTCCCAACCTAAGTACCTTTTTCAAGCAGGCCCTCCACCTCATCAATTGATTTGTCGATTTCATTGAGGGTACAGTTTTCTCCTGAGTGTCTGGGGACTTTCTTTTTTGTACCCCTAAACTTTACAGCTTATCTAAAGCCTTCTGATTAACCATTTTTAGATGTTTGAGGGCACTCTTCTAGGGCCTTTACCTGCCACCTAGTACCACAGTTAAAATAGTCAGTTATCAGTTATGAGTGTTGGCAAAAGTAACATCAAACAAAATTACAGGATAAAAATATACCTCATGCTCGCACAAACTCCTATACGATACCCATAAAGATCCTCTTCTTTGAAATGACTCCTCTATCCTAAATACAGCTCAGCATATAAATAGACAATTTACATAGTCAATCAATAGACCTTTGACAAAATCAGCAAACAGGGTTTTACACCAGTGACTTTACTTCCAATAGCAAGTAGGTCAGTCATTGTTATAGGCTGCTTGCAATTGTAGCTGTGGTGATTGTATAGGTGGCCCGACAGTCAATTAGCAGGTAACGGATGAGTGCAGAGCCAAGGGAGGTGCCTTGCCTTGCCTCTTTGCGTCGCTGTAGGGTGCAGGACAGGCCTGCCCTTGATCCGGGATTGGCCCGGGCACAGCCCGCACGTGTCCAGTGCTGTGGGACTGCCAAATGCACCACATAGTGCCATTAACACAGGGCAGGTGGTGAAACGCTGCTAGGTCTACCTCCAGGGGCTTTGTATATTATGGGTGATGCAGTCCCAACTTGAAAGTACTCCTCTGATGAGCAATATCAGGCTGGAAGAAATTTACACTGGTGACTTTCAGTGGGCAAAGAGGTTTACAAATGAAGGCAAAATCTTCCACTGCAAAAAGCAGGGCATCTGAGAAAGAGTTGCACCCTACTCTGTGCTGTGTAGTAGCCTGTGACCAGATACAAGAGGAGAATGTGGTCCTTAAGGATAAATCCCAGTACTGATGAGGACCTCGGAGATATGTCCACTTACTGTACTATTGAGGCCGCAACAAGTCAACAATAGCTTGGAGAAAATAAGGCTCAACAAGAAAGGACTTGCACCCCTGCCATGCACAGTTATATCTTCAATATCTTTACTGCAAATATTACATTATCAATGATGTTATCAAAGATGTCATGAGTGTTGCAATGTGTGGGTTAAATATAAGTGCATGTTGAGGGTATGAGTTATAGTTACTTTTTTATGTGTGCCTCCTCCTGACTCCTGTTCCACATTTTCTCTGCTTTCACTCTGCTTTTTTGCTATATCTTGTGTGCCTTGCATTGTTTTTAACTCATTTTCACAGCTTTCACTTTAATTTTCCCACTATTTTGTGTGCCCTTTCCTTGCTTTTCACTTGTTCTCACTGCTTACACCTCATTTTTCCCCCATATTTTGTGTGCCCATTCCTTGCTTTTCCCACATTCTCACTGCTTCTTCCTTGTTTTTTTCACCTGTTTTTGAGTGTTCTGTCCTTGCTTTGCCCTGTTGTTTTCTGTGATTTTGCCCCGTACTTTTTGTGCTTTCCCTTTGTTCTCACTGGTTTCACCTTGCTTTTTCACCCATTTTCTGTGTCCTCTCTGCTTGCTTTTTCTGCATTTCACTGCTTTCTCCTTCCTTTTCCCCATACTTTGTGTGACCTCCCCTTGCTTCTCATCATTTTTACTGCTTTCTCCTCACTTTTACCCATATTTTGTGTTCTCATTCTTGCCTTTTTCTAGCTGTCATTGCTTTCACATTGTTTTTTCACCCAATATTTACGTGTCCTTTCCTTGCTTTTCCTATATTCCACTTCTTTTTCCTTGTTTTTTCACCTGTTTTTGAGCTCTCTCTCCTTGCTTTCCCTCCGTATCCCTGCAATTTCCTTGTCTTTTCACTCATTTTCCATCCTTTTTTGTGTGCTCTCTCCTTGTTTTTTCTGCATTTCACTGCTTTTCCCTTACTTTTTCCCCTGTATTTTGTGTGCCCTCTCCTTGCTTATTCCTCTTTCTCACAGTTTTTACCTTGCTTTTTCACATTTTTTTACGTGCCCTCTCCTTGCCTTTTCCCTCTTCTGGGACCCCATGGGAGCCTCAATAACCCTAGGGTCCAAGCTGGCTCCTTGCTCCCGTGAAAGAGAGAGCTGCTGAAAATGCAGCTCACTCCATGCAGGAATAATAATTTCAACTCTTTCTCTGCTCGAATGTCTGCGGGCAGAGAAAGAGATAAAAACTCTGCTTCCAGCAAACTGTAGCATTTTGACAGCTCCCACTTGCTGGAAGCGGAGCCTTTTTTTTTTGGTTTGCGGGACATGTCACAGCTCCCAGCAGGTGACCCCTGGATCAAGGGTAGAGGGTTAGGGTATTGCTAAACTGCCCCCTTTTCTTTTGTTTGTTTTGGGTCTCCACTTCATCTGTGTTCCAAAATGGCTGCCAACACATCCTGGTTGCAGTGTTGTCAGACAAACAAACCTCAGCATGAAATCAGTAATATTTGCTAAATATTTGCACTGCCAGATATACAAATTTGGGATTTCTTTAATATCTTGAAAACTACTAAGTGGATTTGAAACAAATAACAAAAAGGGAAATCTACCATCCAAAGGCTACCTTTTTGCCAAATTTGGTGGGATTCCATCCAGCGGTTCGGGCTGCAGTTGTGCCTAAAGGCAATAGGGACTAACATGGGAAGCACACTTTCTTTTGATCCCCCATCCCTTTTTCTTGGCTCCCCCTTGACGGATCACCCCAAAACTTTCCATGCACAATACCCAACTTGACACTTGACAAAGATATAGCCAATTAAAAAAAATAATAATCAATTAATGCTTGTAAAGCGCGGCTTATCATCCATGAGGTCTCAAGGCTCCATAGTGGGCATAATGATCATTCGAAGAACCAGGTCTTGAGATCCTTTCTAAGTTCCTTCAGTGATGCGGCCTATCTGAGGTTGAGAGGGAGTGTATTCTGTGTCAGGGCTGTGAGGTAGGAGAAAGGTCTTCCTCCAGCTATGCTTTTCTTGATTCTAGGGAAGGTGGAGAGGGCGCAATGGGAGTAACGAAAATGCCTGGCGGAGGTGTAGAAGGTCAGGTAGTGGTTGGGGTAGTCTGGTCTGATATTGTGAAGTTCCTTGTAGGTGTGAGTCAATTGCTTGAAGGTGATGCATTGGTTGCATCACCTTCAAGCTTAGATTTTAGTCTTAACTATAACTACCTACTGGTGACTTGTATTTTTTGTTTCATATTTTGAGGTTCAAATCAAAGAAAGTCCACATATTCAAGTAATGATTCAGTGGGTATCCACAGAAGTCAACCTGTTAAGAGCTGCTTTCTAGGAAAGAAATCCAACTGGCTAATAAGTAAGACCTCATTGAATGATGTGAGGAAAGTGAGATGAAACTGATGTGTTTCAGAAGCTACATGCGTCCTATGTAGGAACTGTATCAATACCACAAATGCAGACCTACAGTAGTTGCATGCCTTCTATGTCAAAGACTGTATCACTGCCATGCATGTAGACAAGTGGTCTTCAAACTATTTAATGCTATGAACCCCCACCCTGGAAAAAAAATCAAATATTTCCCAATTCTTCTATTAAATTGGCAATGTTTAAATATGTCTGGGCTTATTTAAACATCGCAGTTGGGTTCTATTACTGATGCCAAATGTGCTACTCTGGACAAGCAGTCCTTGCTACGAGTAGAAGTATCACAGTGTGATTATTAGAAGTGGGGATTGGTGGAGATAAAGAGTATTTGGAGTCCATTACCTTTTGACACATGCTCACAGCTTGGATATAAATGATAAAACATGTTTGTGATGGCCCATTACCAAACAGTTTACTTCTACTAATTTTTTTCAGTTGAAAGCAAAGCCCTGTTATCAGGTAAATGCTTCTCTTGGCCAGAGCCTGGTGTCCCCCAGGGATCATTTGAGGTTCTACTAGGGGGTCCCGCCCCCCAGTTTGAAGACCTCTGATGTAGATCTTACATTGTTGCATGCCATCTCAAAGTGGTGAAAAAGAGAGGTATACTTAGTCTCTTATGCAGTGGTTGTGAAGGAACAAAAGTCTAAATCGGGTCAAAAAGTGACGAAAAAATGGCAATAAAGCAACACCACATTGTGTCCTCTGAAGAAAACTTTAACAGAAAACACACTTTTCTGTGCTCTGTATAAAATTTAAACTCCACTTTAACTTCCCCAGGAAGGGCCAAAACAGCGCAAGACAATGCCACACTCTGAGCTGGATTGTCAGGGAGGCATTGTGCATGGGGTCCTTGACCAAACTCCTATTTTGCATGTAGACCAAATCCCCTAGGGCTGGTTGTAGCTTAAAAGATACCCAGCACACCCTCCCCAGGTCCTGAAGGCAAGAGCAGGGACATGGGACCCCATCCCTGGGCCTTAAAGACAATTCCTCTCTCAGGCTCAGAAAAAAAAAAAACTGAACGAGGATATGGAACTGAGAATACAACTGCTGGCACCTGTGCTGATATTGGGTGCCTTCAGTCGGGTAGAGGGCCAGCCAGGCAGCATGGCACGTGCCTCCGTGCACTGCTGTAACATGACAGAAGGCTTGGCATGTCTCAATTTGGACCAGGGACCTACCCAAGAAAAAAACAAAGAAAAGGCAAGGGATTTGAGGCCTTGCACACCTATACAAAGCAGTCAGAGCTGTTATTAAAATATTCACCGATCCCGGACTGAGAGTGTCACATCATGCCGCATGGGGCTTAATAGGAACTTAACATTGCGCTTTGTGGTGCCCCAGGATAAGAGAGGTAACACAAAAATGTATGAAAACTACTTTACTACTTTGGGGCCTGACAGAGGTGCTGCAGCCCCTCCAAGGAATGATTATTAAAGGTAACCTTACATCTCCCAGTTTTTAGGAATTGTCAAAACCCCTTTCAGAGGCTGAGCTAGCACGTAGTGGCCACTGGGTCCAACTGCAGTTGTTGTGACCTTTTACTCCTGAAGTCTCTGGCCTGGCCTACTATGGATCCTGAGCAACTGGGCCAAGTACAATTTCTGAACTTGGCTCTCAGTGATAGCTGTGAATGAGCAATTAAAGGCTCTCTCATGGGGGATGTAGATAGATTTGAGTAAACATGACTTATAACTGAAAATGCACACAGTATTGTCAGTAAATCAATGTCCAATCAAATTCTTGCTATTTCAAGAAAAACATGGGTTTTATTTCTAACTCTACACATTCAAAGGTATAATAACATTGGTAAGAAATTACACAAACCTCTTGAGGTTGGGCTCTAGTGTTTGTCAGGAAAATCACTGTCTGACCCTTTTTCTTCTAATGTGGCCAGGGTTGTTCCTCATTCAGTGGTAGCTGCATCCAGGAAATGCTCACTAGTAGGCTGCACTCAAGAATCCCCCTTTGAGTCTAAGAAATTAGTCAGAAGTTTCTATGGAGCTGACCACTTTCAGCAGCAGCAAGTCCTCAGGGGCCCCACAGGCCAAGTTCAAGTCTTACCCACTCATGCAGCACAAAATAATTTAGTGTTACAGTGGGGGTGCCCAGAGGTCTGGCACTCCTGAGTTCTGGTCCTGCTCAGAGAAGCCAGCTGCTTGCAGTTCTCACAGCAGCACCGGGCAGGCACAGGCTCCTCTCCTAAGTGGTGCTGTTGGCTGTCCCCAGTGGTCAGAGCAGATTTGAGCTTGCAAAGATGTAGTAAGTCAATCTTCCCCTGTGGGGGTGAGATTGTATACACCAGCTCTTGACCAAAGCCCAGTGAGGCTGCAACATCTTCCTCGGAGTCCTCTACCATTCTCGGGGGTGAGTCAGGGCATATCTTGTGTGTACTCAACCTGCTGGTCACAGCCTCACTCTAGTCTGGGGCAATGGGTGAAATCTTTGGCAATTTAGTACCTGCCACCAAACCTGACATATGTGTTGCTTTCCTACCTCTGGACACAGGGTAGGCTCCTCTAGTGCAATCACCCACCCTATGCCGGCCCCTCCTGACACACAGGGTCACCGCTAAGGTATTCATGAGACCTTGCATGTTAGTCACACACACTTCTATGGTGGCTCCCTCTGGCTTTCGTGGTCACCGCAACATGGAAGTATAGGCTTGGCGCTCCCGCTCAAAACTTGAAACACAGCTCAGTCCACTGAGGCCATCCCCTGGCACACAGGGGACACCAAAAACAATCCTGCACATGAGCAATGACCCAACCCTTACAGAGCTGAATCCTCACACAGTGCACAGTGAGATCTCATGGTAGGTCTCCCGTCTAGGCCTTGTGCCCTCCAATCCTCTGCTCTTCCTCACAGGGCACACTGGTCTTGGTAAGCAGACAGGCATTGGTGTTTCTGGCTCCAGGGCAGGTGGACTTGGTTTCGCAGGGTGATGTCTCCTTATCCAGCAGGGAGACTAGCCAACCTTGGCCCCCAGTGATGGTCACATCTTGCAGAACTTCCCCTTCAACACAGTCTGCTTGACTGCTTGGCAGATGACAAAGTTTGGGGTCTCAACCTCCCTCTCTTACAGACCTTTTCCAGACACAAAACATTATTTAGGGCCTGAGTCTTTGAAACTTTAAGTTGCGGTTCTTCTTCTTTTGAATCGTACATTTTTCTTTCTCTTCTTCCCTCTTAATTTCCTTCCCTTTGAAGTTTCTCTGAGCGTTTTAGCAGCCGGATTGCAAGCAATCCGGCTGCTAAAACGCCCACTGAACAACAGGGATTTTTGTTTTAGGAAATTGGCATGAGGGAGCGACCCCTTGGGCAAGGGTTGCTCCCAGTGGGGGCATTTTTTTTTGTAAGGCCTTTCCTGCCCCCCCTGGGTGGCAGAACCCTCTAGGCATCAGGGATAAAAAAAAAAATTATTTTTTTTTAGGGGTGGGGAGCGACCCCTTAGGCAAGGGTCGCTCCCCTAGGGGGCAAATTATATTTAGGCCATTTCTGCCCCCCTTAGGGGCAGATTGGCCTATTTTTATGAGGCCAATCTGCCCCCAAGGGGGACAGAAACCACTAGACACCAGGGAGTTTTTTTTTTTCAAGAATTTCACGCAAGGGGAGCGACCCCTTAGGCAAGGGTCGTTCCCCTGGGGGGCAAATTTATTTTAGGCCATTTCTGCCCCCCTGGGAGGCAGATCAGCGTAAACCACTAGGCACCGGGGATTTTTTGTTTGTTGTTGTTTTACAGATGGTGAGCGACACCTTAGGCAAGGGTCGCTCCCCTGGAGGGGCATATTATTTAGGCCATTTCTGCCCCCTTTGGGGGCAGATCGGCCGATTTTAGGTCAATCTGCCCCCAAGGGGGGCAGAAACCACTAAGCACCAGGGATCTTTTTTTGTGCCTATGTCACGCATGGGGAGCGACCCCGTAGGCAGGGGTCGCTCCCCGGAGGGATGGGTGGGGCCGGGGGCAAATTTATTTTAGGCCATTTCTGCCCCCGGGGGCAGATCGGCCTACTGTTATTAGTCCGATCTGCCCCCAGGGGGAGCGGAAACCTCTAGGCGCCAGGGCTAAAAAGTTTTTTGTGTTTTTTTTTTATTTGGTTGGATTTTTAGAGATGTGGAGCGACCCATTAGGCAATGGTCGCTCCCCTTGGGGGCAAATTGTATTTAGACCATTTCTGCCCCCCTTGGGGGCAGATCGGACGATTTTAGGTCAATCTGCCCCCACGGGGGGCAGAAACAACTAGGCACCGGGGATTTTTTTTTGTGCCAATGTCACAAAAGGGGAGCGACCCCGTAGGCAAGGGTCGCGCTCCGGGGGGGTCGGGTGGGTCAAATTTATTTTAGACCATTTCTGCCCCCCCCGGGAGCAGATCGGCCTATTGTTATTAGGCCAATCTGCCCCAGGGGGGCAGAAACCTCAATGCACCAGGGCTAATTTTTTTTTGTGTTTTTTTTTTGTTTGTTTGTCTTTTAGAGATGGGGAGCGACCCATTAGGCAAGGGTCGCACCCCTGGGGGAAAATTGTATTTAGACCATTTCTGCCCCACCAATTTTAGGCCAATCTGCCCCCAAGGGGGGCAGAAATACTAGGTAGCGGGGATTTGCCTTATTGGCGATTTTTGTTAGGCCAATCTGCCCCCATGGGGGCAGAAACCACTTGGGCACCAGGGATTGGTGTGTGTGTATGCGTGTGTTTTCTTTAGGGGGGCAGCCCCTTGGGTAAGGGTCGCTCCCCATGGGGGCACATTACTGTTGGGCATATCTGACCCCCATTGGGGGCAAATGGGCCTATTTTTAGAAGGCCCATCTGCCCCCAAGGGGGGTGCAGAAAACCCACTAGAAGTGGGTGGAAGTTTTTTTTTCTAAAACAAGAGGGTGGGAGTATGGCCATACCCCCCACCCCAAATAAATGGGGCCAAAGTTGTTGTTCTGCCCACCAGTGGGCAGATGGGGCAATTACCCCTGATCCACACCCCGGGGGGGCAGAAAGTCTACTAGATGCCATGGAATTAAAAAAATATATATATATTGGGGTGGTGGCTACCAACCAGTATGGGCCTGGTTACGCCCCCACCTCAACTGAAGGGGGTAACAGTCTTTCAGCTCTCCCCTGCACTCTAAAACATCGTATCCCACAGCAAGCAAGAAGACATTTGATTATTTTGGGTTTTAGTTTTACATTTGGGCAATGAGAACTTGGCTTACTCTTAAAATCCTCCCACTTGGAATGGTGAGGGATGCACATTATGGACTTTGAGACGCTGCCATGTAGAAAAAAAACACAAAACCTAGACACATCTGAAAACTAAACATCTGGGTGATTCCAGGGTGGTGTGTTTCACATGCACCCCGCACCATTTTTGAACCCACAATCCCCTGCAAACCTCCAACTTTGCTGGAAATCACACATTTTTCCCACGCTTTTGTGATGGAACCTTCTGGAATCTGCAGGAATCCACAAAATTCCTACCACTCAGCATTGTCTCATCTATTCCCAATAAAAATTATGCTGCACTTGTCAGCCTAAAAATGTTTTTTTGCAAACTGCCCTTTTGGACCCCATTTGTTCCCCCTCAATATCGACATGTTTTTGGCTCTTCCCTTTTACAAGCACTTGCTCCCACCTACAAAAATGAGGTATCATTTTTACTGGGAGACTGAGGGGAACATTGGGCGGTATGAAATGTGTCCCAGTGTGGTGATCCCACACAGAAATGTTGGAAAAATTAGATTTTTTAGCTAAATTTGAGGTTTGCTGAGGATTCTGGGTAAGAAAACATTGGGGGATCCACGCAAGTCACACCTCACTGGACTCCCTCGGGTGTCTAGTTTTCAGAAATATCTGGGTTTGGTAGGTTTCCCTAGAAGGCTGCTGAGCCCAGGACCAAAATCGCAGGTGCCCCCCTGCAAAAGCAGGTAGTTTTGTATTTGATAATTTTGATGTGTCCAGATAGTGATTTGGGGCATTTCCTTTTGTGGGCGGTAGGCCTACCCACACAAGTGAGGTACCATTTTTATCGAGAGACTTGGGGGAACGCTGGGTGGAAGGAAATTTGTGGCTCCTCTCAGATTCCAGAACTTTCTGTCACTGAAATGAGAGGAAAAAGTGTTTTTTTGGTCACATTTTGAGGTTTGCAAAGGATTCTGGGTAACAGAACCTGTCCAGAGCCCCACAAGTCACCCCATCTTGGATTCCCCTAGGTTTCTAGTTTTCAAAAATGCGCTGGTTTGCTATGTTTCCCCAGGTGCCGGCTGAGCTAGAGGCCAAAATCCACAGGTAGGCACTTTGTAAAAACACCTCTGTTTTCTGTGAAAAAATGTGATGTGTCCACGTTGTGTTTTGGGCCATTTCCTTTCGTGGGCGCTAGGCCTACCCACACAAGTGAGGTAACATTTGTATTGGGAGACTTGGGGGAACAGAGTAGCAAAACAAGTGTTATTGCCCCCTGTCTTTCTCTACATTTTTTCCTTCCAAATGTAAGGCAGTGTGTAAAAAAGATGTCTATTTGAGAAATGCCCTGTAATTCACATGCTAGTATGGGCACCCCGGAATTCAGAGATGTGCAAATAACCACTGCTTCTCAACACCTTATCTTGTGGCCATTTTAGAAATACAAAGGTTTTCTTGATACCTATTTTTCACTTTTTATATTTCAGCAAATGAATTGCTGTATACCCGGTATAGAATAAAAACCCATTGCAAGGTGCAGCTCATTTATTGGCTCTGGGTACCTAGTGTTCTTGATGAACCTACAAGCCCTATATATCCCTGCAACCAGAAGAGTCCAGCTGACGTAACGGTATATTGCTTTCAAACATCTGACATTGCAGGAATAAGTTACAGAGTAAAACGTGGAAATAAATTGCTGTTTTTTTCACCCAAATTTCAATATTTTTTTATTTCAGCTGTTATTTTCTGTAGGAAACACTTTTAGGATCTACACAAATGACCCCTTAATGAATTCAGAAGTTTGCCTACGTTTCAGAAATGTTTAGCTTCCTGGGATCCAGCATTGGTTTCTCACCCATTTCGGTCACTAACTGGAATGAGGCTGAAAGCACAAAAAATAGTAAGAATGGGGTATGTCCCAGTAAAATGTCAAAATTGTATTGAAAATTTGGGTTTTCCAATTCAAGTCTGCCTGTTCCTGAAAGCTGGGAAGATGGTGATCTTGCCACTGCAAACCCTTTGTTGATGCCCTTTTCAGGGACAAAACCACGAGCTGTCTTTTTTCCCATTAAAAAAATTTTCACTGTATTTTGGCTAATTTCTTGGTCTCCTTCAGGGGAACCCACAAAGTCTGGGTACCTCTAGAGTCCCTAGGATGTTGGAAAAAAGGACGCAAATTTGGCATGGGTAGCTTATGTGAACAAAAAGTTATGAGGGCCTAAGCGCAAACTGCCCCAAATAGCCAAAAAAAGGCTCGGCACAGGAGGGTGAAAAGGCCTGGCAGCGAAGGGGTTAACAATTAAAAAAAATCAGCATTAGGGATCCAGACAACAGTACAGCTGGGCACTTAGGGCAGGAGTTCACGTCTTTTACCAAGCAGAGGCCGTTTCTATCCCAACAGAAAAACTGATTTTAGAAGATTATTTCCATTATTTCTAAAAGCATTCATAAGGTTGGACCTTTTGTTCTACAGCCCAGAAGTTCAGAGACCTCTAGTGGTTGGTTCTATGGCTGCATTTCATGTGGCTTGAAGGTGTGTAAGAAAGAGTCTTCTTATGTTGATTTTAATGCTTTATTGACAATATGTTATTGAAAATTGTTTTTATAATTTTTAAATAATTTATTGACATTATTGATTGTATTTAAACACGGTTACTGTTATCAGTGGCATATCAGTAATTTCAAAGATATGATTTTTGGCATTTTAACATGATGACCTTTTTACAAAGCCAATAGGCTTGCCTTATATAGTGATGCAGTAAACTTTGATGACTTGATTTATATATATGGTGGTGGTGACCCCTTGACAACGTCAATAAACTTGTCTTATATATATTGTGATGTTTTATCAGGTATACAGAGGGGTTATTGTGATTTTTTGGGGTCATGAAACATTATGGGTCAAATATGATTTCAGAATGTTACCAAAGATATTTTCAGTCTGCAAGACGTGTGTATTTGCAAAAGAATGAACAGTATTTAGCAGAGTGTGTGTAATAAATGTATTATTTCTGTGAAAAAGCACTAACTGGAGAATAATGTATTGAATGTTATTATTGTGTGCCAGAGAATGGTGATTACTAGCCCACCCCACCTTCCATGAGTAGGCCTTGAACTATTCTGCTTCACTACTTTGAAAAAGTCAAGTGCTTCAATGAGGTGCTTAGTTCCCAGTAAAAAGAAACTGTGGAACCATCACTTGTGCTGGCTTCACATCCTGCTCAACTAATAATACCATTTCCTACAGTAGAGGGAATTACAACTACCTTAATGTTAAATATTAATGTAGATTAATGTAGATAAATTTGAAAATGGGAATTTTAAATGTAGAACAATTTAAAAAAGGTACAGCGTCATCAGTGTAACTTTGAATATGTAGTGATTAGTAATTTATTAAATTACATTACAATTATTGTTCTTAAATATTTAAATATATTTCCCACTTAAAGTATAAACATTGTATATATTTATTTTAGAGTAAAAATGGTTTAAGGTCCTACATAACATTTCAATTAATTTGTTTTTGACAAAATATAAAGTTTCAGTATTATTTTAAAAGTTTAAAAATGTATTAACATATTTTAGAATAAACAATTAATTATGTTTATTTATATTTATTTGGTAGCATTAAATTCATTTATATTTTTTAGAAATACAACTGATAAATTTAACTCAACAGTAGTTCCCTTTGGCTTTTATTTTAAGCCCCTGCCTCCATTAGTTGCACGGGAGAGTGTTTTAATACTTGCAGTTAGCTATGTGTGTTGTGTGACCTTCTCCAGCTGTTATGTGGATAATATTTATTACTGTTTTGGGTCAATTTTGGCTGTAGTAACTGTAGATGTGAATTTTTTGAATAGCAAAAGGCTTACTTTTTTGTGGGTGAGTTTTTATCCCTCCATAAATCTCTCCATGACCATCCCTTAACCCCACCATAACCCTCCCTAAACCTCTCACTTACAACAGTAAAATTGTATTTTGTAAGTTTGCGCCGATTTTGCGTCAAAAAATGATGCAAATGCGGCGTTAAAAAAGTATAAATTTGGGCCTTAGTGCTCACAAACTCCCAGTAGTGTAATAGCTTAATTGTCCATCTCAGTTCTCATGTTAATAAAAGAGAAGTACTGTAATATAATTCAAAACATAATCTTCTTTCATATGATTTGATTTTGCATAATTACGTGTAATTACACTAAAATTACACAATTTTTGACACAACAATGCATTTATTCAAAAGCACTGCGAACAATAGCCTCTCACATTCTGTAGTTGTCACTCATTTGTGGTAACCGTTTGATGCAAATTGAGCATTCAAGGTGAACTTTTACTGAAATAGGTGTGTAATTTCACGAAGTGGCATAACGGCATAATTTCAGATATTTTGCATAATAAGTGTAGCATGAAATTTTCAAAACTACACCAATTACCCCAGTATAATTTATATTTTCCCCAGACCTATATAAAAGTACACACTACGATACTCATGCACTTCAAGTCCTTGGCATAAAGCAACTGTGCAATGGGCAATGAAACCTACTTTGTTAACCCCCACTGCCCCTCACTCTCTTCTAGCATAGGAGTAATTTCGCTGTGTGTCTCAAGTACAGGTGCAATACTCCCCTTCTCTGTCAGAGCTCTGCACTCAGTCTCTGTCTTGGATCTCCCACAATTTCCTCTTCTTGGTGCAGGAAGATACGCCAGCTGCAGCTGTGCCAGCCCGCAGATCTGAGCCTGAGAGCAGACAGGGGGCTATGTGGCAGATGCTGGAGATGGCAGGCATGGGTGCAGCTGTCTTTGGATCAGCAGACCTCTTCCGGACACTCAGAAGCAATCAGAATAGTCTTCGGGCTGCAGGATAAAGAAAATGAACCCATACCACCGCTGAGATGAAGGCTCAGTTGTGTAGCCAACTTGAGATTGGTGAGTCAGTGGCTCATCTGGGCACCCCTCTCTCAAGTCAATGGGGTGATGTAGGTAACTTTTAGTCTGGGTGGCAACCACTAGGCTAATTATAGGTGCTTTACAACTTGGTTATGTTAGTAAGTTCCAATCAGGTGCATTTCTGCTCAGGAATGCAAAGAACAAGTGCCTTGAAGCACAACTTCATCAACAACCAATGAGAACACTACTTTTTTAAACAAAATGTGTTTGGCACCTCAACAGCAACAGTGGGAAAAGACAAGATGCCCAACAAAAGAATGAGGAAATGGACGTAGACGTGGAGGAGAGAAAAAAGGAAAACAAAGAGAGGCATGACGGGAAGGGAAAGGGATAGAAAGAGAATAGAAGTCCAAACAAGAGGGAATGTGAAGCAGGAAAAGAACTAACAAGAGACAATACTCTGGAACTGAATGTAATAAACCTATAAACCAGAATCATCACAAATGAAAAAATGTCAGTGCTAAATGAAGGCCTACATTTCTGTCCTGTAGTGCATGTTGGTATTGCTCAAAACCCAAACCAACATGCAATTTAGCGGCAGAAGCAAGATCTACTCTCCTGACCCTTGTGACACTGGAAGATACTAACACAACACAAGATTAAAGTAATATAGAAGAGGGAGTATTCTCAATAGGAGCCAGGTTCAGTGGTAAGAAACCAAAATCATTCTTCTACCCCAGCGTACCACCAGGAAACAGAATCAGCAACTTCCATTAAGCTGTGATTCAAGATTTATGCAAAAGAGATTCGACATCATTAAAGAACAATATATCGCAGCACGAAAAGGAAGCATTGATACAACTGCAAGAGGATGATACAATTCAAATAAAGCTGACAGAGACAGGAGGAAACCTCATTGTTTTAAACAAGTCAACTTACATTAAGAAAGCCAAGCACCATTCCATAGATAAAACATGCTACACTCATCTCACCACCAATACAATGAAAGATATAAAAGAACTACCCAACAATCTCAATAAATAGATAGAATTGGGATTAATTGATGAAGAAGAACACATGTATTTAATGATGAACGCCCTGTCACTGCCACCATTTATTTTCTTCTAAATATTCAAAAAAATAAACAAAATCCACCTGCAGACCATTTATTTTGGTGAAAAGGCTCAATGTTAGAACCCATCTCTAATTACATTGACTATTTTTGGCACCCTTGGTAAAAGATCTCAACTTCTACTTAAAGGGTGCAGGGGATTTACTACAGCATCTAGAATGAATACCATTGCAATACTCATACCAATGGATGTCATTGCACTTTGGAAAGGCATGAAACATGAGATAGGTCTTCATGCCTGTGAACATTTCCTAAATAAAAGAAATATTCATTTTCAACAGCATGGCAAAATGCTTAGGGAAATGTTGGTGATCTGCTTGAACAACAACACATTCCTCCTTAACAGAGAAGTATTTAAACAAATAAAAGTGACTGTGATGAGATTTCAATTCTCAACGAGCCATGACAACCTAGCAGTGGGTTGGTGGGACTAGAATATCACATGGATTCTGGAAAATGGCACGTTCTCTGAAAAAAAAACAGTAATGTGGCTGTGATTCATTGATGATTTGTTCTCAGTATGAGACGCACCAAAAAGGAGTTTGCCGAATGCCAGAAATAACTAAATAACAATCAAGCAAAACTTAAATTCACACATGAAATCAGGGAAACAAAGATGCCCTTTCTAGACACTGACATTTATGTCTAAGACAGCATGATTCATACAACACTGCACAGGAAGGAAACAACGACAAATGCAGTGTTAATACTGAGATCTTCCATCCAAAAAGTATACAATGGAGCATCCCATTTGGGCAATTCTTTAAAAAAAAAATCTTCACTTGATACAGAATTTTAAAAACACAGTTAAATAGCCATTGAAAGCTTTAAAACACAATAATAAAATCTGGTCTTCGAAAAGCAAAATCTAAAAATAAAACATGAACTCTGAATGTGAAAGAAAAAAACAGAAACAAATCAGATAATATTGATAACAATATATTCTTCAGAAGCAAAAAATCTGAATCACATACTAAGAGGACACTGGGGATTATTAAAATTCGATCCAACTGTGGCAGAAATAATGTGTGATCACCCTAATATACCATACAGAAAAGCACAAAATCTGAAAGATAAATTAGTGCACACCCTTTCAAGACAAAAAACAAAACTTGTATTAATTCCCCAGGCTTTTCGAAAGTACCATCAATGGGAGACATGTAAAATAGCATTGAACCCAAAAGAATTCACCTTGGAAACAGGCAAAACATGGAAAATAAGACTTTTGAAGCTATAACTACTTATAAGCTCAGCTCCTCACTCCGAGGGAAATCAACGGAACAAATAATTTGAGAAACAATAATAAAAAAAGCAATGCAAAGTGTTATTCAATTAACTCTAATGAAAATGGGAAGCATATCAACCCATCAGAGGGCACGAAATACCATATGGGGAAAACGTGATAGGAAGGCAAAAAACATAGAAACGAGCAATTGAAACAACACAATATGACAAATCCCAGCAATCTCAGCGATTACAGTGTCATGAAAAGAAAGAAAAAAAAAAGCTAAAAGCACAAAGAACATGCAAGCAATAAAGATAAGAGATGTATAAGCCCACTAGAGGGCATAGAGGGCATAAAACATTAGGTGGCTCTAACCCATGAAAAGAGAAAAAGAATACAATTAAGAATGCATGGTCTCTAAAACTACAACTAGCAGAAATCTGAGGAGTTGCACTGCAATGCAAGTAAATGGAATAAATCATTGGAGAAGAGTCCATAAAAACAATACAAAATGTAGGGAAGGTTTGGAAAAACAAATTGGAGACCAGATGATGGGGGCACAGACTGCATTTGCAGGCACATGCTTCAAATACTGTGAAAAAAGTAAAGGACAATCGCACCTTGTATGTTGAAAAATTATGAACTGCTCAAAACAAATGTGGACACGAGTTTGCACATGTATTTGCACTTTTATTCATTCTGCAATTTTTAGGTAATTTGCACCCAGCACTATGGACACTTAATGGAAATTACCCCTAAAATAAAAGAATTAAAAGGGCATATTTAAGAAAAGCAGCACTGCTCACAGTGCAACGCCACTTTTTTTGTACCCTTTGCCCCCTCGCCGACATCGCACGCAAACACAACATCAACATCATCTCCTACGCCGACGACACCCAGCAGATACTTTCCCTCACCAAAGACCCAGCCACCGCCAAAACCAACCTGCAGGATGGAATGAAAGACGTCGCAGAATGGATGAAACTCAGCCGCCTGAAGCTGAACTCAGACAAAACGGAAGTCCTCATGCTCGGAAACACCCGGTCCGCCTGGGACGATTCCTGGTGGCCCACGGCCCTGGGCACCGCACCGACCCTCTCAGACCACGCACGCAACCTCAGATTCATCCTGGACCACCTTCAGGCTCCTCACCCACTCAAAGCCCTCCACAACAAGGGCCCCGAATACCTCAACCGTCGCCTCACCTTCTACACGCCCACCCGTCAACTTCGTTCCATCAGCCTCGCACTCACCGCCGTCCCTCGCATCTGCTGAACCACTGCAGGTGGGAAATCCTTCTCCTACCTGACAGCCAAGACGTGGAATTCCCTCCCCGCCCACCTCAGGACCACCCAGGACCACCTCGCCTTCCGGAGGCAGCTCAAGACCTGGCTCTTCGAGCAGCAGTGACCCCACCCCCTAGCGCCTTGAGACCCTCACAGGTGAGTAGCACGCTGTAGAAATATGATTGATTGATTGATTATCACCTTCCTATAGCCAACATGTATGCACTGTATTTAAAGTACAGCACACCATGGCGCAGGGTTGGAGCAATAGTGTCATTTTTTTCCGTTAATGATGTACTCTGCAGGAGTTGGGCCAAAATGTTGGTTCTATTCCTGCAGGGTACATAGGGGCCCACTGAATTCAATGGCAGGCCCCCTTTCAATGCCTGCTCTGAGCAGGTGTAAAAAGTGACCATAAAAAATCTGCTAGATTTCCTTGCATCTTTTTTACGGCCCCCCTAATGGGGGTATGTCCCTTTGCATACATTATGCCTTATGTAGTTATAATGTAGCGCAAAGGGTTACCAAGTTGCGCAATGCATGCATTGAGCCACTTTGTAAATATGCTGCAGCGTTTTTTGCCTTCGAAAGCAACATTACCGTAAAAAAAATTACACTAATATGGTATTTGAATTGTGTTAGGGGCTCTTAAATATGCCCCATAATTTTCCAGAAGCGAACGGAAAAGAAGGCAGAACAGATGAGAGAACAGTGTCGCACATAAACAGTTGTGATAGACTAAGCACTTTTATCCCATGATCAAGATCCAGGGGGACTGACACACGTTGGGTGTTGTACTTTCTATGGAGCATGTTTATGAAAAGGGGTGCTGCACCCTTAGCACCCCCCGTAACGCCACCATGGTAGCACAGTATTTAAACACAGCGCACCATGGCAGTGCTTAGGGTGACTAGCGTCATAATTTGTGACGCTATTCCGGTGCTTTGCAGGACTAGATTCACAAAAGATTACGCTAATCCTGCAAAGCACCCAGAGGCCCATTGTAATCAATGGGAGCCTCTTTTTAATACCTGCACTTAGCAGACGTTAAAAAATGGCAATAAAAATGGCTTAAAGGAATCACATAGATCCCTGTGAGTCATTTATATGCCCCCTCCGGCATACATTATGCCTGGCGCAGGCATAATGTGGTACAAGGGGTAACAAAGTGGCGCAATGCTTTGTGAATATGGCGTGTGGGAAATGCCACCTAACACCACATTTGCGTTGAAATAAATGCCGCAAATGTGGCGCAAGGTGGCACTAGGGGCTTAGAAACATGTCCCAATGTTTTTAGCATTAAATTAAGCAGATTTAATTCCACCCAGGAGTAAGATTCTTTTTTGTTGCCTTCTGGACACAACTGACAGTAATATATTTAAAAGGCATTATATTATGATTTGCAGTTTCTGCATTTTTGTATCATGAAAGATTGTGCAATGATACATGTGAATTATTCTTTTGCTGTGCTATACGTTTGAAAATGCTATTGCAATATTTTAATGTTTGGACCTTTCTTATTTTGCAGAAAGAAAGTTTTAAATCCATTCTTGAAAATGTATAAAAATGCACACACAGAGACCAAATAAATACATAGACACTGAAACACAGATGTCAGACAACGGACAGGTATGCACACACAACTGCACCATACCTATTATTTGATGACCAAAGTAACTTTGTCATGTGTCCCAGTATAATGCACCATACATGATAGATTCTTAAATTATAACAACAAGGTTACTAGAAAGATCAGTGAGTATTCAAGCCACATTTAAGAAAGTCATATTGCTAGAAAAATCAATTAACATATCAAGCCAAATTGTTAAACATATCATTATAATAATTTGTACTTTACATAGCACCTTCTGTCAGGCTTGTGGAATTCTAGCACTGTAATAGGTACTTTCACTACCCACATAAATGGTGCTACTCTGCTACTCTTAGCAGATTCTTCAACATAGTTCTCTCACTAACTTGAATAAAAAGTGACAAAAAAGACTTTTTTAAAGAATTAACTATCTGGAACACAACTATGTGTCACTGTTAAATTTCATTGGCAGATTACAGTATAGTGATGAAGATATATCTAGTGAATTATTGTGTTTGTGGGATATATTGATCATTTCATCATATATAAATATGCATATTAAACACAAGTTCCCCAAAGCCGGTCACTGCCACCTCACAGGGGCGGTGCGATGTGCCGGAACGTAGAGCCCACTAATTTGTAAAAAAGGGTGCCACAGCTGATATGTATGAGCACCAATGAATCACACTCCTCCACAGGGTTCAAGAAACCACTGTATTGGCAACGCGTTGCCATCTGCATGATCTTTTTCCAAGCCATATTGACATTCGTGCCCAACTCTCCTGAAAAAACCCTTCCGAACACCAAGGAAGGCAAAGGAGGACAGACCAACAAAACCCATTACAAAAAACAGACTTTTCTCATATTCAATAACATGTTAATTCCTAAATCGGTCAACGAAAATCATAAATCATTATACTGAAAGTGTAGTAAAGAAATGTCATTGTTAGCAACAAATATCGCTAATACTCAATAAAGTTCAAGACAGTTTTCAATTTGTATTCACCTACTTTACCTATTTTTCAGGTACGTCAATAACATACGATAAGGTGCAAAAATACTTTTCATTATAAACTGAAAATATCTCTTTTCAGACAAGTTTATAATGCAAGAGCTGAGTGGCTAAAATTATAATGAAGAAATTCCATTATCCCCTGATGCATAATAAAGTCAAAATATTTTTTCTACCATCATCCTTTTGTATATTAATCAATTTACACTTCTTGTATAATGAATAAAGGATTTCTTTCTTTTCAAATAGATTTCCTTGAATAAAAGAAACTACATAAATCCCACTTCCCATTAATATAACCTAGAGGAAACAAGGATTATTGAAAGATTTAAAATCAGGGGGTACCTCTATAGAGTCTTACAAACTGTAATAGAGAAGATTAGACTACAATCTAAGGATGATTTGTTGGTGGTAAGAGACAAAAGGAATGATAATTTGAAAGAGGTGAGACTGATTACGTCATATAATGCAGAATCTGAAACAATCAATAAAATGATTTGTAGATATTGCCATTTGGTCAATAGCTCTGAATTATCACATTATCCATTAATAACTTTCAGGAAACTGCCATCCCTGAGGGACACATTAGTACATAGCCATTTTATACACAGAAAGAAATTGGGTGCTGGTTGAAAGACCAGAAAGGATTTTATAAATGCGGACACTGCAAAACCTGTATGGACAGCAATAATGTAAAAAGTTTTTGTCTCCCTAATGGAAAAGTGAGAAATATAAACACGTTTGTAGTAGTAGTGAACATTGTGTCTAAGTACTAACTTGCCCTTGTGGATTACTATATATAGGGAGTACTATCAGGAAAAGGATTTTAGAACACATGAGAGCCATTAAAAATGTTGACATAAGTTATCTAGTAGCACAACATTGGTCTTGAATACATGATCAGAATGATGACATGTTATCTTTTTTTGGAATTGACAGGGTCTTTCTAAACAAGAAAGGTGGTGACAGAGAGAAGAATCATGGAATCTGAATACATTATCCGTTTAAATATTTGCGTACCTGGAGTTTTCAATTCGGATGAAAAACTTTTTGTGCATATTTGAATTGGTGCTAATTATTAGTACTTGAATATTAGGGTAATAGAGATAGTTGATCAATTTAAAATGATTAACGTTAACTTATGATGATTGCTAGGATATAGTTCCTCCATTTTTCCTTTGTTCCTTGTTCTTTTTCTTCTTCATATGTTTTATGCTCATGCTCAATGATTGGATTAAGGAATCAAGGACAGAGCAAGAGAAGAAGTTCATAAGCCTATCTCATTCCCTTCTCGGATCAGGGTACCTCCACCCTTACTCCTTATACCATTTATCATTTCTATTTTCAGCCCCGGAAACCTCTCCCATAACATAAAAATACTTTCTAGTCAGGTGGTGGCCAGCCAATTACAGCACCTCTATTCGCACGTGCATTCATGAACATTTGCGAGTATTTGCGGTTTTATTCGAGGCCAGAGATATAGAACTTTGAATTTAATTTAATTTCTCCTAAACTCCTGGACCAATTTGCACCAACTATCCAAAAGCACAATCTGTGTACCTACAGCTAGCTTTTTTCCAAATTGTTCAAATGTTTCATTGATATTTGTATTGACTTTATAAAAGTTGTCATGTGTGTTGTAATATCTGTGGTAATTAGCAGTGCATGGCGAGGGTGCAATATCCATATTTGGATTTCCTTAAATCTCAACAACTACTGAACAGATTTACACCAAGTAACAAAAAGAGCAATCTGTTGAACAAAATATACTCTTTGCCAAATTTGGTTTAATTCCGTCCAGGGGTTTGGGCTGTAGTCGTGTTCAAAACTCCTATAGGTTTAACATGGGAAACATACATTTTTTGACACCCCCCTTTTTTTTCTTGCCCCCCACTTGAGGGATTTCCCCAAACCTTTCCATGGCCAACAAGAATCACTGGCACACATATTTTGGCAAATTATGTGAAGATTCGTCACAAGGTGCCAAAGATATAGACAAGCCAAAAATGCTTTCTCAATGAAACATGGGCCCATATTTTTTCTTTTTTAGTGCTGCATTTGCGTCATTTGTTTACGCAAAAGCGGGGCAAACTTGCAAAATACAATTGTATTTTGTAAGTTTGCGCCAGTTTTTTGTCAAAAAGCGGCGCAAAAGCAGCTCTAAAAAAGTATGAATATGGGCCATGGTCGCCAATGGGACTGCCAATAGGTTTTTTATATATAAAGTTATATATATATATATCTATATGTATATTTATAAATATGTATTTAAATGAAAAAAGCCACAGGAATTTACCAGTTAAAATTATCTCAAGTGACTATAACTCCTATGGTAAAATAAGTAGAACTGAAGAAGGGGGCTGCCAAGCATTGTTTACTGTTGTTGGGGGTGGAGAGAGTGCAGCAGACCCCATTCAACATTAAAAGAAAACACAGTAAGTCTCCTTGATCATTCAGTCCATGAACCCATGAGCTAAGCATATGTTTTAACGCACTCTAGACCGGAGCTTTATGCTTTTCAGCTGAAGTGCAGAGCCCCCTTGTGGTTGGCTTATGGCTGGACTTTGTAGTTTGGAAAATTGTAAAAAAATGCTCAAACATTAGTGTAATTTTTTAAATTAAAAATGCTACATTATAAATAAAATGTCACAATCACCATTATCATTCATTGCACAATATTAAATTATGAAATATACATTTGATTATACATATTTTTTTTTTACATAGACAATGGGTCTCCTTAATATATGTTGATGTGCTGACTCCTTGGTAATCCAATAGGCCCACTGTGTTTTGTATTTTCACCCTTTCACAAAGCCAGTAGGTCTGCCTTAATTAAAATGCCACCCTTTAAATTCTTACATAACATAGTCAGCTGTGCATGGCAGGGGAGGTTGGGTGTAGGCCCTCTGTCCAACACCATACCTCACACATGGCCAAAGACAATCCAGCTAGGGGAATGCCTGTGGGGGGTTCGGTACTGGTCCTGTCCATGCACTGCTAATTAATTCACATACTACTTCACTAATGGCATGTTCTCTGACAACATTAATAACAGCACTGCAACATCTAAAAATACATCTTTGATGACAACACTGTTTGTTTTGTTAATTTAAAATAATATATTTTTACTGATATTTTTACCTAACTATAATATACATTTAACCTTTGTTTTCTTCATTGAATTTCTAAGTTGTTTTAATGTATGGTACTATATTATTAAAATTCCTAACTATAACGTCACTTCATGTATATTGGCTATTGCAACTGTTTAAAGATAGGATAACAATTGATGATTTACTTCGAAGAAAAAAGGAAAACGAACCATTTCAACATATTGTGCTAAAGCCTTCACTATTGATTTACATTGTGTGGGCGGAAGGAGAAATACAGCCGAAGCCCCTGCCACCAAATGGTTGACTATTGAGGAGACAAGATGTGCTGATTAAAAATAGCTCATAATTTGAACTGTGTTCAGGTTGCATTTATACATGATCATAATTTACAAGTGTTGGTTGATTTACAAACAACTCCAATAAGCATGTATAAATAATTAATTTATAATGGTTCAATTCTATGCGAATGCTACAAATTAATATTGCTAACTTGCACTTGTGTCACCAACACCACCCTAAACATGTGTAGGTTTAGGTGTAGGTTTAGGTGATTGTGTTAGTTTACATTTGTCTTCAAGCAATTACACCGGCACCGTTCAGATTGACACTTTCCGGTTAAATGACTGACTTTCTATTGAAAAACCTGTGTACCTTGGACTTAGACAGTATTCCTTTGGTATCTAGACTTCAGTCTCTTAAGCTTGTACTAGAACTCAGCCCTGTCTGTACAGTTAACAAAGAGTGTAGGCGATTATTGCCTTTTAGGGTAAATTCAATTAAAACTCTTTTATATTCGTGCTTTCTGTTTAATTAAGTTTCGGTTGTACCGACAATTAGGATTTAAAAAAGCAAGCGTCAAGCAATAAATTAACTACTAAAGAATGCTTTGAAAGGTGTGGAGACAGGATTCAAATAATACACTTTCTTAAACCTTGTGCAATCATCTTATAATGTAATTTCTTTTATTAGCAATGAAAGCTGTGATTTACGACAACTGCTACATTGAAATAGGTGAGACTACTAGCAGTTTAGCTGATTTAGCTGTGACGAAATCCAGCAGAATGAACTTCCTTTCAGTTAGATTATTTGCCTATTTGAAGTTAAGGCAGCACTTACCATATTAACGTGCTAACACATCGAAATATATATAAACAATGCAGATAACACTACACAAACTAGAATACATAGAATTGGACAAAGCTTTTAGGCCCCCTAAAGCCTAACCTACGTTACTTGATAGACTTAAGCTTGGATAGAACATGACACTACAGGATGCACAATAATCCACAACTAAGTGATATCCACAAAGGAAACCCTCTTTGCTTATCCTATTTTACACCTATAGCTGCATTACAAATCAGCTTTTAGTTTCATGTTGCCTTTTTGAGAATTAACCCCTTAGCTGCTGGGCCGTTTCCCCCCCAGTGCTGAGCCCTTTTTTGGCTATTTGGGGTAGTCTGCGCTTAGGCCTTCATAACTTTTTGTGCACATAAGCTATCCACGCCAAATGTGCGTCCTTTATTTCCAACATCATAGGGATTCTAATGGTACCCAGAGTTTGTGGTTTCCCCTGGAGGAGACCAAGAAATTAGCCAAAATACAGTGAACATTTCGTTTTTTTCCAAAAAAATGGGAAGAAAGGGCTGCCGAAGAAGGCTTGTGTTTTTTTCCCTGAAAATGCCATCAACAAAGGGTTTCTGGTGCTGAAATCACCATCTTCCCACCTTTCAGGAACTGGCAGACTTGAATCAGAAAACCACATTTTTCAACACAAATTTGGCATTTTACTGGGACATACCCCATTTTTACTATTTTTGGTGCTTTCAGCCTCCTTCCAGTTAGTGACAGGAATGGGTGTGACACCAATGCCGGAAAGCTAAAAATTTCTGAAAACTAGACAAAATTCTGAATTCAGCAAGGGGTCATTTGTGTAGATCCTACAAGGTTTTCCTACAGAAAATAACAGCTGAAATAAAAAAATATTGAAATTGAGCTGAAAACAACAGCCATTTTTCTTTATGTTTTACTCTGTAACTTTTTCCTGCGATGTCAGATTTCTGAAAGCAATATACCGTTTTGTCTGCTGGACTCGTCTGGTTGCGGAGATAAAGGGCTTGTAGGTTCATCAAGAACCCTAGGTACCCAGCGCCAATAAATGAGCTGCACCCTGAAGTTGGTTTTCATTCTATACTGGGTATACAGCAATTCATTTGCTGAAATATGAAAAGTGAAAAATAGGTATCAAGAAAACCTTTGCATTTCCAAAATGGGCTCAAGATGAGGTTTTGAGGAGCAGTGGTTATTTGCACTTCTCTGAATTCCGGGGTGCCCATACTAGCATGTGAATTGCAGGGCATTTCTCAAATAGACGTCTTTTTTACACACTCCCTTACATTTGGAAGGAAAAAATGTAGAGAAAGATAAGGGGCAATAACACTTGTTTTGCTATTGTATGTTCCCCCAAGTCTCCCGATAAAAATGATACCTCACTTGTGTGGGTAGGCCTAGCGCCCGCGACAGGAAATGCCCCAAAACACAACGTGGACACATCCCATTTTTTTGACAGAAAACAGAGCTGGTTTTTGCAAAGTGGCTAGCTGTGGATTTTGGCCTCTAGCTCAGCCGGCACCTAGGGAAACCTACCAACCCTGTGCATTTTTTAAAACTAAAGACCTGGGAGTATCCAAGATGGGGTGACTTGTGGGGCTCTGACCAGGTTCTGTTACCCAGAATCCTTTGCAAACCTCAAAACGTGGCTAAAAAAACACGTTTTCCTCTCATCTCGGTGACAGAAAGTTCTGGAATCTGAGAGGAGCCACAAATTTCCTTCCACCCAGCGTTCCCCCAAGTCTCCCGATAAAAATGATACCTCACTTGTGTGGGTAGGCCTAGCGCCCGCGACAGGAAATGCCCCAAAACACAACGTGGACACACCACATTTTTTGACAGAATACAGAGCTGTTTTTTGCAAAGTGCCTACCTGTAGATTTTGGCCTCTAGCCCAGCTGGCACATAGGGAAACCTACCAAACCTGTGCATTTTTTAAAACTAGAGACCTAGGGGAATCCAAGATGGGGTGACTTGTGGGGCTCTGACCAGGTTCTGTTACCCAGAATCCTTTGCAAACCTCAAAATGAGGATAAAAAACATGTTTTCCTCACATTACAGTGACAGAAAGTTCTGGAATCTGAGAGGAGCCACAAATTTCCTTCCACCCAGCGTTCTCCCAAGTCTCCCGATAAAAATGATACCTCACTTGTGTGGGTAGGCCTAGCGCCTGCGACAGGAAATGCCCCAAAACACAACGTGGACACATCCCATTTTTTGACAGAAAACAGAGCTGTTTTTTGCAAAGTGCCTACCTGTAGATTTTGGCCTCTAGCTCAGCCGGCTCATAGGGAAACCTACCAAACCTGTGCATTTTTCAAAACTAGAGACCTAGGGGAATCCAAGATGGGGTGACTTGTGGGGCTCTGACCAGGTTCTGTTACCCAGAATCCTTTGCAAACCTCAAAATGAGGATAAAAAACATGTTTTCCTCACATTACAGTGACAGAAAGTTCTGGAATCTGAGAGGAGCCACAAATTTCCTTCCACCCAGCGTTCTCCCAAGTCTCCCGATAAAAATGATACCTCACTTGTGTGGGTAGGCCTAGCGCCTGCGACAGGAAATGCCCCAAAACACAACGTGGACACATCCCATTTTTTGACAGAAAACAGAGCTGTTTTTTGCAAAGTGCCTTCTTGTAGATTTTGGCCTCTAGCTCAGCCAGCACATAGGGAAACCCACCAAACCTGTGCATTTTTCAAAACTAGAGACCTAGGGGAATCCAAGATGGGGTGACTTGAGGGGCTCTGACCAGGTTCTGTTACCCAGAATCCTTTGCAAACCTCAAAATGTGGCTAAAAAAACACGTTTTCCTCACATTTCGGTGACAGAAAGTTCTGGAATCTGAGAGGAGCCACAAATGTCCTTCCACCCAGCGTTCCCCCAAGTCTCCCGATAACAATGATACCTCACTTGTGTGAGTAGGCCTGGTGCCCGCGACAGTAATAGATCACACAACGGTCAATGTTGGTCCTTACATGAGGCAGCTGTTGACCCTGGGCTGATCCATTCCTGACGCAGGCACTAAGTGTAGGCACTCAAGTGGGGTAGTGTTTTTATCAGGACATGTGAGGAGTCACTGGGTGGTAGGAATGTTGTGGATCCCAGCATATTCCTGTAGTTTGTGTGACAGAAATGCGAGAAAAATAGAGTTTTTATTCAATATTTCAGCTTTGCAGGGTATTCTGGGTAAGACAAGTTTGGGGAATCCACACAAGTCACACCTCTGTGGACTCCCCTGAATGTCTAGTTTCCAGAAATGTTTGGGTTTAGTGTGTTTCTCTATATGGCCGCCGAACCCAGGACCAAAAACACAGGTGCCTGCCTTACAAAACCAGTTTGTTTTGCCATAGATCATTTTGATGTCTCCACAATACGATTTGTGTGGTGGAATTTGGTGCTGAACTAAATTGGGGCGCTCCCAAGATAGCACTCTCTCTCTCTCTGCTTGCCGCCGCATTCACCTGCTCTCTGGGTTGGGCTAACCCACTATTACCCAGTTGCACAAACAGCTTGCGAAGGGACAGCAGGACTGTCCTCATCACCTCCCACATAATGTACTGGAAGAGGAGTTATCGAATGGGACTCCTCCGACTGAAACATCACTCCCAGAGTCTGCGCCATTGTCCTATCCCTCAGATGCTGTCTCAGTATCTGATGTCTCAGTCTCTGATCCTATGTCAGAGCTGTCCTCTATAACCCGAGTGCCGGCAGCAGTCATCCATCAAGATGCCATCTCTGCTATTGGCTAAACTGTTGCTCTAAAACACTAGCCTACATACACAGTCACAAAATCGATGGTGTGTGTGAGATACGTGCAACAGAAGAGGCCATCTTACCTGCACTTCTTCCCTCAATCAGCACGTTCTTTCAAGACACTGAAAAAACACCTTGTCACATACCATTCGTCACAGTCTTTAGCACCTCCTGCGCCCAGTCCAACAATCATTATTGGTGCTCCCACTCCCTCCTCCTCGGATTCCCTCATTACCACCCAGCAAAAGTGCCCTTCATCTCTCCATAGCCGCCCTCCACCCCCCACATACATTTCATTGATATTATAGCGCAGGTAATGGCTGACTTTACTAATGTACTCAGCTATTTACATAAAATACAGATTTGCTCTTTGCAGTAGGCATATACACCTTCTGCGCTTCTTTATGGCACTAAAACTGCCACTAGACAAGTCTGACCCTTTTCCCCCCAGGGAAACCACACACATATTGACAAAAGTGATATATATATGACAGCCAACCACCTGAAACTCAACTCAAGCAAAACCGAAATAATCCTCTTTGGCCCACACAAAAACACCTGGGACCCCTCATGGTGGCCCACCACGCTAGGCCCTGCACCCACCCCGCCAACTACGCACGCAACCTCGGCATCATCCCAGACTCCTCCCTCTCGATGACCCAACAAATCAACGCTCTCACCTCCTCATGCTTCAACACACTCCGTATACTGAAAAAAACATTCAAATGGATCCCCACAGAGACCAGAAAAACTGTCACTCACGCACTCATCAGCAGCAGACTTGATTACGGAAACGCCCTGCACGCCGGCACCACTCTAAAACTCAAGCGCAAACTACAGCGCATCCAGAACTCAGCAGCACGACTCATCCTCGACCTCCCCAGACAGAAACACAGCTCTCCACACCTCAGATCCCTCCACTGGCTCCCCATTGACAAAAGGATCACCTTCAAGATCCTCAACCTCGCACACAAATCACTCCACAACACAGGCCCTGCCTACCTCAACGAGAGTCACCTTCCACACCCCCACACGAAACCTCCGCTCAGCTGACCTCTCTCTCGCCTCTGTCCCCCGCATCAAACACACCACCACCAGGGGCCGATCCTTCTCCTACCTTGCACCCAAAACCTGGAACGCCCTCCCAACCCACCTTCGCAAGACCCAAAACCTACTTCTTTTCAGGAAGGGCCTCAAAATCTGGCTTTTCGAACAGTAAACCTCCCAGCCCCTTTCCCACCCCCCATTCCCCCCCAGCGCCTTGAGACCCTCACCGGTGAGTAGCGCACTTTATAAAT
Organism: Pleurodeles waltl; assembly: GCF_031143425.1. Lineage (NCBI taxonomy): Eukaryota > Metazoa > Chordata > Amphibia > Caudata > Salamandridae > Pleurodeles > Pleurodeles waltl. The sequence continues at coordinate 694,373,795 of NC_090442.1, read as the reverse complement.
CTCTTTGATTGATTGATTGATATATATATAGATCTATCTCTATATATATATATCTATCTACATAGATATATCTATAGATATATCCATGTACATAGATATATCTACATAGATATATCTATCAATACATATAGATCTATATATATATATATATATAGATCTATTTTTTTAGTTGTTGTATGGTTTCCTTGGGGGCCAAAATGGCCCCCAGGGAAACCCTACAACATCTAAAAAAAAATTGCCCCCACAGGGGGTCGCCCTGCCCACGGGCGACCCCCTCTCCATTTATTTTTTATTTTTTTTTTTTATTTTTTAAAAAGTTACCCCACCGGGGGCACCTACCTTTTTTTAAAAATAAATATGCCCCCGGGGGGGGGCGGCAGCTGTGCTGCGATCGGTGGGCCAGGAAACACTTTCAGGAAGGCCTCGGAAGAAAGGGGAGACTCTCCCCTTTCTTACGAGGCCTTCCTGAACGGATGGGGAAGGCCGTTTTCCCCATTGGAGGAGGAAGCGGCCGCAAGGCTGCTTCCTGCTCTGATGGGGAAATCAACTTTGTTACGTCAGCGCGCCTCGCGGCGCACTGATGTCACAAAGGGGCAAGGGGGAGACACGGAAGCTTCCGTGTCTCCCTGGGTTATAAAAAAAATAAAAATAAATCCTCAGTGCGACGCACCCGAGGATTTATTAACCCCCTCCTTGGTGTCAGCCACTGGTCGTGAGCCGCACCAGGGAGGTAGTGCGGGCGTCAGCCAGTGGCCGACGCCCGCACCCAAGGGGTTAATAGGAGAAGTGAACAAAAGTTCACATGCTGTTTGTACATTATGGTGGGACATGTCTAACTTAGGCCTCTAAGGAGCTCACAGAGTTTCACTAAGCAGAATTCCACAGAGTAACATAAAAACTCAAGGAGATTACACTGAATTCTGCAAGCGGGCTGAATTCAGGCATGCAGTGTTGCTTGCACTGATTTTTTGTGCTCTGAGCTTGTTCCATACTGTAAAAAGGCATCAATCGGTGCACCAGAAGGTGCTGATTCTTTTTGCCACTCAAGTGGATTTTGTACTCGGCTGGGCATGCATGGTCAAGACCTGTCAAGACCGCCTGTGTTGCGTTATCTCGCTGTGAGGCATTCTAGTGCTTTGAAATCACACTAGAGAACACAATTTCTTACTCACACTTGCTTACTTAATGTTTGGGAGCTGTATGTGAGAAAAAACGTTGCCACAAGACAGTTGGCAGAGTTTTGCTTGATCTCGCACTCCACAAGAAGCATAAATATAGTGATTCCTACCTACACCCTGATCTCTAAACCTGAGAGCATATTCTTGTGTAGCCCTACTGCTCGTCCCAATCTAAATGAGGAGTTCCGACCCCATACCTGGAGTGTGGGAGGAAGCTATCCATTATTCTCCTGGCAGTCCTCCCGATTAGCTGGAAGACAAATCCAGTGTTGAGTAGCTGTCGACAAGATGGCAGCATACAATGGCGCTGGCTTGAACCCCTTCTAACCTCCTTTGGCCTGTGTGGTGTTTTATAACAAAACATATTATATTCTGAGAATAGGCCTGATGTGATACTTTTTAGAAGGTTTTAGAAGGTTGGCTCTGTACTTTCCATACACTTGGGCAGGCAATACTAAGTAAACTATTATGAAAAGTCTTGAGCAGAAGAACAGGATGAAATGTCGTGTAACAAACTGGCAACAATGTTTTTGCAGAAAAGCAGTTGATTAGAAAATAAAAACATCCCTTCTAAAAGTAAGCCATACTGAAATATAATAAAACAAATACATGAAATAAAATGTGTATCTAGGTTAAAGGTCCCAGGCCACAGGCCTGAAACAAAAATCAGTGTGCCCAAGTAAAACACTAAGATGAACCCATGACAAAACAACTGATCATGCCACCTGTCGGTGCATTCCCTCATGCATGTTTCCACTCACCTCCCTTAGTTAATGTAAAATTCAGGCATAATGATTTGCTGAAAGCTTACTTTTTCAACAATAGCTTTTATACCTTCTACTCAATGATACTACAAAATTATAGTTCTTTGCTGAATCTTTCATCTTTCTGTACATGGCATAAATCTGACTAATGCACACAAAGCAGAGGCTTGGGTGATTCTGTCCGGTGATGGCCACAGAAGAACCAGAAATCAGATTTCTTCTAGATGCACAAACTTGGCGGAAAGGAGTTACTCTGTCAGGGTGGTGGATTTACTCCACCTGGGGGACATAATAAAGTAAACTGCCACCTTGAGGGTGTGTCAAATTTGGAGTTGTCCACCAGACTTCTCTTGCATTGCCTGGAAACACCATCACAGTGGTTCCTGTCAATACATTGAAAGTTTGACAGACTTCTCCATCAACATGAAGGGAACCGTACAGCTAACTTTCAATTCAATGTTTTATTTTACATTAAAAAACTAACTCTCAAAGCAGAATTTTTGTTTTTGGAAATAAAAAAATAAAAAAACTATGAGTTTTCTTCCATACCATTGGGGAGTGGAGTGTTTGCAGTTTTCACTGCACACAGCTGCCAGGTTTTACCTGGCCATGACAGACAGTAACAACTTGCTATTTGTTTGCCCATGTCGCAAGACCTTTGACGGCTTTTCTCTGGCAGGCGATCAAAAATGTATGTCGGCAGTGGAGGTGGAGTAGTCTCTGATGTTGTTACAGTGAAGGTCCGCTTGACTCGAAATGTGACGGGTAGACCTTCATTTTAATGGAGAGGGAATTCCATTGCCTTTGATGGAATAGCAACTCTCTCAAAATCTAAAACGGGTCCCAAGAGTCACAGTTTTCTTTAGAGTAATTTCTTTCTCAAAGTCCACAAATTGAAATTTTTATAGTGATTGTTGTAAATTTTATTGCATGCCTGCCTGGAAAAAAACCCAGAACAAGGCCAGTTATTCTGTTAATTTTCAACATTTGATTTCTTATCAAGTCTTTCATCACTGTTTTGGAGCATGGTGGGGTTGGGTTGACCAGTTGCAATCCCTGTTGGACCATAAAAACCCTGACCAGATCAGAGAAGACTCACTGTCACCATGCTCACCTGTCTCGCTCTCTCTCTCTCTCTCTCTCTCTCTCCTGAGTGGACAGAGACAAGCCACCGAAATTAGAAGCAGGAGTGCCAGAAGTAGAATGCAATAGCATGCTTGGCAACTGCAGCCTTTGCTCAGTGGTGTTATTCAACAGTGTCCATGCTTTTGGGTGCTCTGCATTTCCTTCATCCCTCTCCCTGCTGAAGACCAGTGAGCCTTTTGTACCATGGGCCTTGGAAGGCAGTGGCAGGCAAAGCCTAGATGCTGGGTGTGTGTGCTTCACCCACGCAGTGTCAGTCTAGGAAGCATCATTGCGGAAAATGAAATGTTCATGTGACTGATTCTTCTAAATGCCTGTCTGAGTAGGGAAAGCCAAGAACCAGAGGTCTAAGTGGGCAGGATCTTCTCCTAGCTGTATTCCCACACATATTTTGTGTTAACCAACCTACTTTTTGTTAAAAATGTTTCTGAAGGCTTAATGTTGACTCTGAGTTACATTAAGCTGAGAGTAATGCAGTGGTTAATGTCCTCTACTGTTCAGAAAGAGAAGGGTCAGGCACCTAAAGAAGAAACAAGCCTTTTCTTTGGAGTACCTGCTACCTGAAAAATATGTAAATGCATACAATTGTTCAATAGGCAAATGTTAAGACTGCATAGGATCCAATATAGTCTTTTATTGATTGTGTCATTTGAATCTTATCAGAGACAAACAGGTATTCTCTTTGAGAGGTAGTGTAATGGTATTCCCAGTTCTAAAATGCATCATTTTAAATTAATCATATAAAAATGGCAGTAGATGCAATTCAATTGTCATTGCTAAAATATAACTTTTGAAAGTGTTGTAAGCACTTAAACACTCTCTAGAGGAGAAACAATTACACAAATCCACCACAGATTGTTGTATTGCAATTGAATCTTCAACACAGATCCTTGTTTGCATTGGACTACTTTCTTTTAAGAGGGTGCCCCAGAGGTGCTATATGGGTACTCCCATGCATCCACCTTGGGGCATTGATGCAAATTTCCATCTAACAACATTTGCAGACAGGGATTGCACCAAATATTTATGCCTCCTTGAGGCAGGGGTAAAGTTTGAGAAAGAAAATTCTCAAAACTTTTCCAACATTGCAAGTGTAATGGACTTTACACCACACAAAGTAGAAAAAGTGTTTAACTATGTCAAAGCACAGAATTCAGTGCTGGAAGGATTCCCAAGCAGTATGGTGTAAAGGTGTGTTTATGGGCACAAGACAGCCTTTAGTCCTCCATTGCAGGTCGGGAGAGAATCAGCACCAGTAGAAGTGGCTTTGCTCTACTCTCTCCTTTCCATGCAACATAACACAGCAACTTTGGTCATTGTGCTGCATGCAAATTTAGTAAATTCAGTATGAACCTTTCTGCTCATTTTGCCCTTTATCATACTAGGTATTGCCTATACTATACTGTAAGTAAAACAGTTCTTAAAGCAGCAACGTATACTATACTTTATCGTTATTTTTTAAACTAAGCAGTTACAGAATCACTGTATTTTCTGTCAGAGACAGCTAAGTTCTATCATTGTAAATATACTAGTCATTATTCTTCTGTGCACCAACCAAGATTCAGATTAGTGACCCTTCAGTTTGGCACACCGACATTGGAAGTGATACATAAAGAAACCATCAGAGTTTTTGTGGCACAACAATGCATTTCATACACATTAGTTTAACCTGCATTTAATTTTAATTTATTGTTTGACATTTATGGTTTGTGCATTATATTATATTTACTTCCACTCTAACCTGAATGACATGATCCTCTATCCAGGTCACAGAGTTGCAGCAGTACAATGTGATTTTACAAAACAATGCTGAGATACATTACGGGGGCAATTGTGAGGCCAATTATTTTACAGTGGCTAGATACAAATATAAACTGTCCCGGCCCTTCTTAAGTCTCTGAATGTAGTCTAAGGCTTTTTGAAAGGCCTTGTCAAAGAAAGTCTTTCCTAATACTAGAAAGAGTCATGAAAAGGCTAGTTTATAAGTTAACTTCCAAGTTAAAATTCTTTAAAATTTGCAATAAAATGTGAAGATGATGCTTGCTTCTTGTGGAAGCCATAGGAGTTTGACAGGGGTGAATGTGACACAGACAGACTTGTTTGCTCTTATAATCAAATGGACTGCGGAATGGTAGGTTTAAGCTATATATGGATTTTTGCCGTGAACAAGAGAGGTACTCTAAATAGTGAGTATCTACACCTCTAATTTTCATTTAAAACACTGGCCAAGTATAAGATTGTTTCCATTATTACATGGAAAGAAGAATGCTTTATCACCTTTTCCGAAGTATCAGTGGGGAATCAAAAGTTGAATTTTGTGGAGAGCATGTGAGTGCAGTGGATTTGCAGATTCTGCTGTTAGTAACAGGTGGGAGTCCAAAGTAAAGTTCTGGCAATTTACCATGTGAGGTAAAAGTTGTGTTCTTCCACTGATAGAGACAGGTTAGACCACAGTTAATAATCACCTGTACGTTTTAAGAAAAAATATGCCCATTGATTGCACTTGTGTGTTGTCTATGATTTAAGTTCTAGGGTGTTTTCAGAAGTTACCACAATCAGGATTACAAATTGGTCCATAGAGAGGTTGTTAAGAGGAACAATACACCATGGCAATTCCATGAAGCTGTCAAGTGTTGTTGAGACATGTTGGATCCTCGGTCACTCTGTGTGGAGTGGAAGAGTATGTGACCCAGATATTTCAGTCCTGATGAGTTGTAATCTATTGGGAAGGGGAAATGTGAATTCAGGAAAGGCTGCTACTGTCCGTCTGATTGGCCAAAATGGTAAACCATGTGAAAGGTCAGGGTAATATTTAGCTACATTTAAAGATAGGCATCACAAGATAACAAACCTTCAGATCATCATTGCCAACCTGAAGTGTGGTGGTTTCCGTTTTGCACCTTAGTATGAATAAGCTTGGTAGGTGCTTTGTCTCAAACATATATCTCTACAGAAGACAACATGACATATACATACTTCAGAGGTATTGAGTATGAGATTTGTAAACTCTTGTAAAAATGTTTTGATCAGAGAGAATCTGGAGACAAGATAAGGGTTGTAAGAAGAAACAGAAGTCCTTCAGTGTGCCAGTTAAGCCTAAAGGATAATATATCACTGTTTTGGTGTCAGTGCCATCTTTGATCATCTGAAAAAAATAGTAAATAAAGATCCTTTGTGGGATCGGGGACAAAATTACCATTAAGAATAGATGTGTTAATGTGCCCCAAACAGGAATCAAATCTGGTCAGTAAATCAAACAGCATTCAAAATTAAATGAGCCTTCTTGAGACAAGTAATGTGAAAATCAGAATGGTTTATTAAATATTTAAGTGCATTATAGAAGGCAAAAATAAAGTAATCAGAAAATCAATATAGGAAATTAGCATAATGCTCAGTCAAATGTAGCACACGTGTGACATTATATTTCAGATCACAACATAAGACAGACAAGCATAAGTTAGTTCTCTAAATCTGAGTCAAAAGAAGACGGGCTCACCTCTAGATTCATGTCTTTTTACAAAATAAAGTTTACAAAGGAAGCTGCACAGGTAGCATATGGTGAGCAAAATGTTTCATTGATTTGACAAATCATAATGCAGAATTAATACTTCATCACCTAATACAACCCCCGATACCATTCTACTGTACCCTAAATTAATACTGATGTGCTCTATTCTGACCTAAAGTCATTGGATGTGACACTGCAAAGTGACTTAAATAAAATCATAACAGACTCATAAAATGAATGAGCTCACAACTTTTCAGCAGGAATAGACCTTGGACAGCTTCCTTCAAGGCTCACCAGAAACAGCGTGTCATCACAAAGCATTAGTGCATATTTTGCAATGTGCTCTTTCAGAATGAGCGATACATTGCTTCATTTAAATGCGAGATGGAGTCTAGAGCTAGTAAGGCCAAACTTAGGAAAACAATGGGGCCTTTTAAGCAAGCCCCTAGCACCAACAGAGTGTCACTTTTACCAACTCTCTGGTGGCGCTGAGGCATTTTCCATATTTACAAGGCAGTGTATCCACTTTGCATGGTTTAACGCTGCGTTACAAATATGGACCCGCAACATAGTTCTTAGCGTCATATGGGCATGCAATGGGTGTTGCTGTGGGCATCCACTGCAACACCCATTGCGTTTTGATGCTGCCCCAAATTTACGAGGATTCATAAACATAAGGCAGCACCAAAAACTAACTCCACCCCAGGGGTGGCGTTAGCATGTCGCTACAAGGAGAAATATTTTCATTACTCTTCCTTTTTGCTTTTCGGTGACGACAGTGAAAAGCGCAATGGGGCTGCCCATGGGGGCCCCTGCACTGCCCATGGCAAGGGCATGGGCCGTTCAAGGGCCCCATGGGGACCTCTGCACCCCGTCTCCTCCAGCTTTTACATAGCTGGGCTACTGCCATGTAATCATTGGCGGAAAATTGACTCGTAATCCCTGTTTGCTGCACTGCCCTGATGGATTAGGACTGCCAGACCAATGAAAAGTTGTGATCTGGTGGTGTTAGCGGTCTGACCGCGGCGCGACCGACATGGTTGTAATGTGGTTGCCGGACCAACACATTGCAAGTGGTCTGACTGCCACTGCGAGACCACCAGGGTCGTAATGAAGCTGTATGTGCCTTTTAATTTCAGACTTGGACTTTGAAATAAACGCAGCAAGATATGGGCATTCCTATACATCTGAGTAGTTCCAGGAATTTCTAGGTGCAAGTACCTATTCATCTCTAATCATCTTTTTAGACAAGGCACTGTCATCCTTGAAATACCTTGGAGTAGGTGTTCAGATTTTATAAACCTCTATTTAAGCCTGTACTTTGTACATCAACAAGTTTTTACCCCTAGTCATTTAAGAGAGTTTCTTGGATACCAGCGTTTAGCTGTACATCTCTAGGGTTATGTAGGACAGAGGATACATTGTCTAAGTGTCTGTTAATCAAGGGGTGTTTTCAGAAAGTTCATTCACTTTGAGTAAGCTGCCATAGGGGGTCATTCCGACTCCCGCCGGCGACGGTAACCGCACGCCTGGCGGGAGCCGCCGAATGACCGCACCGCGGTCAAATGACCGCGGCGGTCATTCTGAGTTTCCCTCTGGGCTGGCGGGCGACCGCCAGAAGGCCGCCCGCCCGCCCAGCGGGAAACCCCCTTCCACGAGGATGCCGGCTCCGAATGGAGCCGGCGGAGTGGAAGGGGTGCGACGGGTGCAGTTGCACCCATCGCAATTTTCAGTGCCTGACACGCAGACACTGAAAATCTTAATGAGGCCCTGTTAGGGGGCCCCTGCACTGCCCATGCCGGTGGCATGGGCAGTTCAGGGGCCCCCAGGGGCCCCACGACACCCGTTCCCGCCATCCTGTTCCTGGCGGTAACAACCGCCAGGAACAGGATGGCGGGAAGGGGGTCGGAATCCCCATGGCGGCGCTGCAAGCAGCGCCGCCATGGAGGATTCCCTTGGGCAGGGGTAAACCGACGGGAAACCGCCGGTTGCCCTTTTCTGACCGCGGCTTTACTGCCGCGGGTCAGAATTGCCCATGTAGCACCGCCAGCCTGTTGGCGGTGCTACCTCCGGCCTCCACCCACCGCCAGGGTCGGAATGAGGCCCATAGTGTTGATAATTGGGGAACATCCAAAAGGTAATTCAAAAGTGGTTAGGCCAATCTGCAATAAGTACAGATTCTATTTTATAACGGCTGGTGTCCTAGTCAATGGGCATTTATGGAAAAAAAATTGTATGGTTTTTTGGAAGTCTGCCACTTCTAACATGTTACATGTGATTATAAATGATGGCTAAGTGTAAGTAAACTGCAGCGTAGGTAGACGTCTACAGAGGTTTATCATTACTACGTACACATTTAAACATCCACATTTATTTTATTTCATTCATGTTAACAATAGCAGTGTACTACATTGGGATGAAATAGTTTTTTATTGTTGTATTATAAAGTGTATTACCAAAGTATTAGCTTTCACTTTGCATTCGTAGTATATGAATCATGGTTACAAACAAAGTTATTTACAATCTTTTTGGGAACGCCATACTTTTTAAATTTGCATTCCTGTTTTATCTTTTATTGATCATATTCACTTCTTTTTTTAAACTGTGCCTTTTGTGATCGAAGTCAGGGGCTTCTCAATAGAAAGATTTTATGATACCCTTGGTCCATGAGGTGTTATACCCTTATACTGAGCTTTTAATAATGCCTAGAGCAATATGGACTACAGAATACCGATTCCCGTTTTATCATTAAGGTAAGTATAAATAGGTAAGTGTATAAGGAAAAAGGTGTGTAGCGGAGTAGTTTTTGACCTGTGGCCCAGGGACCCATGGGGGTCCACGAAGCCTACTTAAGGAGTCCACAACTGCTTGGAAAATGAAATAATATTAACAGATTAATACAGTGGATAGAAATAAGGAAGCAAAGTGTAGTATTGAAACTTTTGAAACATTCTGTAAATGTGAAGAAATTAGAAATTAGAAGGTAAAAAGTTAGCATCCTCAGATTGATTAATGGGAGCAGTCCAAGTGCATCAAATAGAATATAGTATGCACAATAAGTGGCATCAAATGCATTTAAAAAAGCTCTAGCCTTCCTATTCAAATAAAAATTTACATTATTTATATTTGTTTGTGAATTGCATACAATAGTTCATCATTTGTATATTTGTGTGATGAATGCTTGCGTCTGAAATCATTATTTTCCAGTTCAAATTATCAGGCCTATATAGGCCATGGTCCTCAGCTTCCAGCAATCAATCAGTCGGTGTCCCCCGATTCCAATAATGATTCGGTGGGGGCCCCTTGGTTCCGAAATTTAGTCTCACGGAAGTGAGGAGGTTAAGACCCACTGTTGCAGTGTAAAACTCCACACCTATTTACCTTGAAAAGTTATATTGTGAAGGTAAATAGGTGTGGATTTAAGAATCAAAAAATATATATTTACCTTAACACTATAGCGTTAGTCATCATTCAGTATTTTTGCAAGTCGTTAATTTGTACCTTGCTATTTTGATACACAACCAACCCCTCCCAAAATGCCAGAGACAGACTACCCTACTGAGTGCATGCAGAAAGGCAGCAGAATGGGAGGATGGATTGAATTTCATTCATGAGATATGAAGCCTTGCATGACTCTTGTAGAACCGCATGGAGGAGAGGAAGAGTCATCAGGCAGTAACAATGTCAAAGTTACTTGGTTGAATTCGGCAGGAATACAGCAAAGATGAGATAAAAGAGTAATTTGTGCAGAAGCAGGGTCACAGGAGAATGTCAGATTTCATGTTAGAAAGATACAACGAAGCATTTTGGAACACTATAGTGCCACCAAACGTAGTATCAAAGGGAAAGGGCAGGAATGCACCGTATCTATGGCATACAGTGCATTCCTGTCCTTTCCCACTGCACTGGCACCATTTTAGCAGTCCAACTACAATGCAGGCACCCTTGCACCATTGTCCAAGGGTGTCTGTGGAATAGGCAGGATTGTGTTTGTGCAGGAAGGAGGACCTTCCTGCACAAACACAATTATGGGTATTATGGGTAGACTAGATATGTAATGTATTTATGCAGGTCTTGGATGGTAACAAATTGCTTCAGTCAATTGATCACTTGACAGTTATTATTTTTCCGGTAGATATTGAGATTTGCAGGTGTGTTGTAGAACAGAGACATAGCTGGAGCTTGATCTATGAATTCTGGAAGAGGTATTTGATAATCAGGAATGTGGTAGACAATATGTTTTAGGAGGTGATAGATTTAAGATGATGGCGAGTAGTTCAAATAAAGGAAGGGTTGAGAGGCAACAAACAAGAAATTAAAGAGCATTTATAATTTAGAGGCTGCTAACACCCTTGTTTTAGGCCATATGAAATGGAAGGGATGAGGATAATTGGGTTGTAGCAAAGAATGGCACCTGCACCCACTCCCTCTGAATATGCCAGAAATCTTGGAATCATCATTGACAGCAGGCTCACCATGAAATCACACATTAACACTGCCTCCTCTACCTGCTTCTTCATTCTGCACATGCTACGGAAGATCCTCAAGTGGTTACTCACTCAGTCAAAACATACTGTGACACAAACCGTCATCACCAGATGACTAGACTATGGCAACGGCCTTGACTCCAGACCATACAGAACACAGTAGGCAGACTTATTCTCGAAGTGCAAATTCAAGCTGCTGACCCACGCACACAAAGCTCTACACAAGCAAGGAACCGCCTACATTAATCACGCCTCAATTTCCACCAATTGTCAAGAAGACTATGCTACACCTCTGTATCGCTTGCTCACACTCCACACATTCACTGAAGCAGAAGTGGAGGATGTTCCTTCTCCCACATAGCAGCAAAAACCTGGAACAGCCGCGCCACGAATCTCCGGACCAACACCTCTCAGCCTGATTTGTGCAGAGCCCTCAAGACCTGGTGATTCAAATAAGCAACTGAGACCTGCAAACATCTGGATACCCTCACAGGTGATTAGTTGCACTCTACAAATCATGTTTGATTGACTGATTAAGTTTAAGTGTAGGCATGATTTCGAGAATGCATGTTTAACTGAGGTGTATTTTCAAAACAGAAAAGGGTGTAGACATATTTGTGCTCTGAGAGTAACAGTGATAAGTATGTGAATAATGCTTTGTAGGAATTTGTTGGATTCATGCATATAGAAGGACACAGACCTTTGGAGCAAATGAGGGCTGAATGCTGGTGTGTGTGCACATAAAACTTTGTTGATGTAGAGGCTTTGTTTGTTTATAAAATTTTGCATTATTAACAATGTTCAGAATATGAGTTAACATTTGAATTCACATGTATACAGTTATCCAATGTTATTGCCTTTGAAACAATTTTTCTGTGATCTGTTAAAGTGCCTTTTGTTGGCTTATGCTAACTAGGCCTTTACTAGGCCTTAACGCCATCTTGCTCAAAAGCATATCTCACCTTGCATCTTCACTGTTTATTATTCCTCACATGGTTTCCCCACCTACTGCATCCTCCAAACCCTTACATACATGGGTTTAGAGGATGCAGAAGGTGCGGAAGCCGGATGAGACACTTTGATGAATATCTGACTACATAGTCTGCCCATCTTCAGATCTTCCTAAGGGACACAGAAGGCCCTAAATTGAGATAAAAAGAGATACAAATGAACCCCTTGGATATCTCCGTTTGACATGTATGACTGTGTCTGTTTGCCCCACATATTATAGCGATCACAACATTGATTGGCCTGTAAAAGGCAAATCTATGGAAAGATTCTCCCAATCACATTCAGGGATCTTATGTTATAGATCCTGAGGAAAACTATGAGACCTGATGGGGCTGTATGAATGTGGCTGTAACAAGTATATCTGATATTTCGATGCAGGGGATCACTAATTATCCCTATCAGCATCATTTGTGTTTTTATCCTTGTCTGGGAACCCTACATTATATTAAATTATGCGAGGAGGGACAGGAGACAATTTTAGCTTTTACACAGATCCCACAACCTAGATTAGCCCTCCTTTCTCTGAAGGTTGAGCCCTCCAAGCCACATTAGGGGCCTGGGTGAGCACTTGATGAAGAAGCATGCTCCTAGCTTGTTCTAGTGGGTGAGAGTCCTTTCAATGATTTAAAACAATTGCCTCTCTGGTAGTGATGGGTTGAGATACCTGGATATTTGAAGACTAGTCGATCTCTCAACTTTGGTTTGAAGCACTGGGAAGAGGAGTAAACCACTCAGACCCCTTTTTAATACTCTTTGGCCCTGTGACAGACCAGTCTTGTTTCAAGTTTATGATTTGCAAAGAAGCATCTAACTGTTTGACTGTTTGAGTGATTCATTTATTACATTTGACTGTGGTCACTACCCAAAAGTCTCCTAGTGTGGGACTTAGCACTTCCTAAAAAGTATTTTAAGGTGAGAGAGAGATCTGCGTTATGCAGTTTGGTAAGGAATTCTAAAAGGCTGAGCACTGAAAGAGTAAGGCATTCCTGTCTTTGGACATTGGTTCAAGGTGATAGGTATAGATCCTCTGTGGAAATTAAGATGGTTTGAGACCCCAGTAAAATGTAAGAACTATTTTAAAATGGAATACAGTTTCCAACAGGGAGCCAATAAAATATGTGTCCATCTTGGAGACATGACCTCTAATTTTCAGCCTCATAATGAGTAAGCAGCCATGTTCTGGGGTCTCTACAAATAGTAGGTGATAGGTTTAGTCTTAGAGCCATGAAGCTGTAACTAATTTCTTGCAACTAAGTTTCAGCACTTTCCAGTACCTTCTACTCAGTCTACTCAGCTTATCAACTGTTAGCTATCAGGAAGGACACTTCTCACCTGTGTAAACACTCTTTAAATCCTGACTCGCCTATTATACATTGCAATGTGTGTCACTGGTCTCCCTTGTCTCATTTCCTATTCCAGCAGCTGAACAGCTTTGGTGGAGGTTGCCAAATCCTTCTACTCAACTGTTGTTCACTGACTGCGCAGAAACTCCATATTTTCTCACTATTGATTGATCATGCTCCAGAGGCGTTATTTCTAACAGAAACCTGGCTATCCCAGGACTCTGGTCCCAAAATAGCTATAGCTCTTCCCAATGATTATCACATACACCGATTAGACAGACCTCACTTCAAAGGAGGTAGAATCACAATCATTGTTAAAAATACTATAAATTGTACTACCTAAAATGTGTCTATTCCAGACTGTAAAAGTCTCTTTTAACAATCAATCCTACCTTTACTCTCTCCGGAAAATTAATTTATCGTCCTCCTGTTCCAGAGAGGAAATTTCTTTTGACTTTACCGGAACTAATATCAGACTTTGCCTGTAGGAACTCTAACTTCACCATTTTGGGTGATCTTAATATCCACGTTGATGATGAATAACAATCTGGCAAACACTCTGTTGATGGATCTAGCAGCTTTAGATCTGCCACAGTTTATCTAAGGCCTCACTCATATTAAAGGATACACCATCGACTTGGTGTTTAGTAATTTGTCAAACCTTTCTGTTTTGCCTCTACTACTTCTAGTTTGGACTGATCACTATCTAATTTCTTTTCCACTCCCTCCTACCCCTGCACCCCATTGGTCCTCATCTAGCACCACCCCCCATTGCTCCTGGTCTAAGTTAAATAAAAAAAACTAGATAGATAGTTTAGAACTTTATTGTCCGTTCTCCACTCCTAATGAGACTTGCTTGGCATCAACATATAATGAATGGATTTCCAACTATCTGGACAATGAACTTCCAGCTAAGACCGTCCATAACATTGCACGTGCCAAGAAATCCTCTTGGTTTCTCCTAAGGTATGGCAACATAAAAAGATATGTAAACAGTTAGAAAGGAAATGGAGAAAAACCTAAGACGATGACTCTAAACGTGAATATAAGGCAGCAAATAGAGACTATCATGCAGAAATTAAAACTGTGCAAGGACTGTTCTATGCTGCCAGAATAAAACAATCCTCCAATTCTCCTAAAGAAATCTTTACAATTTTTTAAGAATTAACTCAAATTAATTCCCAATTCAAGCATCTTCGGAGCACAGTCACAATTTGGCAGCTTTCTTTCATGAAAAAGTTCTTGATATTCAACGAGGCTTCTTCCACCTCTTCGCACAAGCGGCCACTATGGCATTTCAAGACCCTTGCAATGTCGCTTTCATAGCGTTTCAGCCTCTGACTGAGAACCTAGTTCTCAATCTCCTACGCATTATAAAATAAGGCTCCCCCCTTGATCCAGCCCCATCGTCTCTACTAATCCACGGCGCGGACGTTATTGTGCCTGTTCTAACTAGGATTCTCAATAATTCTCTCACCTCTGGTCAGCTTCCACAAAACTGGAAACATGCTGTCATCAAACCTTTATTAAAAAAGCTGAGGCTTGATCCTAGGTCACGAGCAATTATAGAGCAATTGCCCTTCTGCAGCTAAAATCTAAAATGATCGAAAAACATGGTAACAAACAAATTTCAGGCTTTCTTGAGGATTATAATCTTCTACATCACACGCAGATGGGTATCAGACCTTTGCATAGCATGGAATCTGTCCTGTTGGCAGTTTCCGAGGGCACCCGTCAACGCTTGGATTCAGGTGGCTATGCAGCAAACTTGCCTAACAATCTACCTCTGCCTAAAGGTTTCATAAAAAGCTTGGGCTTTTGGCTAACCCAGCAGCTTACAATGGAATGCCAATCTAAGAAACTGGCAGCTACCTGTTTCCGTTTTCTAACAACCCTTAGGAAAATCTTTAAATTACTTCCATTTTCAGCCAAAAGACTTCTTGCTCAGGCTCTGATACTTTCACGTCTCGATTATGGGAACGTACTGCTCCTGAGCTCTCCTTCGCATGTTCAAAAGATACTTCAGGTGGTGCAGAACGCTGCTGCTTGCCTACTCACAGACACCCCCAGACATTCCTCTGCCACTGCAGCCTTGGCTTCCCTCCCTCGGCTTCCTATTGAACAACGTGCTATTTTTAAAGCTATGGGGGTCATTCCGACCCCGGCGGTCATGGACCGACGGGGCCGGGGATGCGGGAGCACCGCCAACAGGCTGGCGGTGCCCCGCAGGGCATTCTGACCGCGGCGGTTTGGCCGCGGTCAGACAAGGAAAACCGGCGGTCTCCCGCCGGTTTTCCGCTGCCCTGGGAATCCCCCATGGCGGCGCAGCTTGCTGCGCCGCCATGGGGGATTCCGACCCCCTCACCGCCATCCTGTTCCTGGCGGTTCTGACCGCCAGGAACAGGATGGCGGTGAGGGGTGTTGTGGGGCCCCTGGGGGCCCCTGCAGTGCCCATGCCAATGGCATGGGCACTGCAGAGGCCCCCATAAGAGGGCCCCACTTTGAATTCCAGTGTCTGCTCAGCAGACACTGGAATTTGCGACGGGTGCAACTGCACCTGTCGCACCTTCCCACTCCGCCGGCTCCATTCGGAGCCGGCTTCCTCGTGGGAAGGGGTTTCCCGCTGGGCTGGCGGGCGGCCTTCTGGCGGTCGCCCGCCAGCCCAGCGGGAAAGCCAGAATGGCCTCTGTGGTCTTTCGACCGCGGAGCGGCCATATGGCGGTTCCCTCCAGGCGGGCGGCTCCCGCCACCCGCCGGGGTCTGAATGACCCCCTATGTGTTTTATTCATCGAGCCCTTCGAAACAAGGGTCCAGTCTTCCTTAGACGAATGATCACGCCCTCTACGCCCTGGAAAATACTCAGATCTTCTTCAGCTTTTTTAAAAACTCCTTTCGTGCTAAGAAAGTTAGATGGGGGTAGATCCTTCGCCTGTGGAGCAGCTAAGATCTGGAACTCCCTCCCCTTGGAACTTCGTCATGACATGTCAGAATTTTCTTTTCGTAGAACACTAAAAACTGTATTGTTCCCTGTTTAGGTCTGTTCCTCTTACCCAGGGATCTTCCTCATTGCTGGGAGGCCTTCGGGTTGCCATGTGCTCTACAAATCCTTGAAACTAAACTAAACTAAAGGCCTTGTTGAAGTTCTCAAACAAAGGAGACATGTAGTTGTTAAATAGAATGGAAGTTGGGGGGACTCTTTGAAATGGTTTAAAAGTAGTAAACAGATATAGGTATGAACAAAACATTCAGGGTTTTCTGACACAGAAATGAGTGAAATTGTTGCCCCCAAAACTCATAGGACTTGTAAATCTCATAATCCCATTATTTGGATGATGCCCTGATTCTAGGGGAGATAGGCAGCTGTAAGAATCAAGATAGCTCTGTAGTTGTGCCACTACAGTTCTTTCTACAATTGTAGAGAGTACTGGAATATTAGTAAATGGCCTTTAATTTGCTGCAACAAATGAATGAAGTCCAGGTTTCTTTAGGAGATACATTGCGATAACATTTTTAATGATGTTGGGATCATCATTCCATTGATTGATTTATTTGAATTGAAAAACACTATCTGGGGGGTAAATTTGGACAGTAGCTTGTCAGGTGGGGGGATCTGCTAGGGAATGAATAATGTTTAAACTATGTAGAATCTTTCAAGTATGAAAACTGATCTATCTCATAATAGGAACAGATTGATTTGAGAGTAAGAAACATGAAGCCTCCGATGCATTATTAGCTAAGTGGAGGACATTTTCATTGTGATGGTCAATCTCTGCCCCTCTGCTATAAGAAAAGATTAAGTTAATCACATAAATGATTAGATGGATGGAGCCTGAAGAGATAGTAGCTGAGATGACTTATGTGAACAGGTTTTTTGATTCTCGTTTGGGTTTATCTGTATATTTTTTGCATCAGCTACAGTTATGTTTTATTTTTTCACAATATTAACGAAATAAGTTTGTCCTTGGTTGATGTTGTTTTTTCACCCTGAGTCTACACTTTTATTGACCTGTTTCTTTAAAGAAAAGATATACCAGGG
This sequence comes from Pleurodeles waltl, assembly GCF_031143425.1. Lineage (NCBI taxonomy): Eukaryota > Metazoa > Chordata > Amphibia > Caudata > Salamandridae > Pleurodeles > Pleurodeles waltl. Next base: position 694,356,325 of record NC_090442.1, on the reverse strand, counting down.
AGATGTATCAGTTTGTACTGTGGGGTTACTTGTGGAACACTTGTCAGGATGTCAATTATACAATTAGTGAATAAGTCAACATTTTATTGACAGAGCCCCAGCGATCCATGAGTGTGATTCTGGAGTGTTCAAATCACTGACTACTTGGCCTATAGGGCCTGATTACAACTTTGGAGGAGCTGTTAATCCGTCCCAAAAGTGACGGTAAAGTGACGGATTTACCACCAGCCGTATTACGAGTCCATTATATCCTATGGAACTCGTATTACGGCTGGTGGTATATCCGTCACATTTGGGACGGATTAACACCTCCTCCAAAGTTGTAATCAGGCCCATAGTTTTGAACCTGGAGCATCTGCTTACAGCGATGTTTGGTTGCAGGGCAAGATCCAAGATAGTCACATACATGTTAAAAACTCTCATTCCAGGTTTGTTTATGGTATTTCATCAAGGCTATGTTTTGGTATGAGTCAGTTCTTCAAAAAATTGTTAGAATGCCATGTCAGCCAATACGCCTGACTATGCACAGGGGTAAAGGATTTGGGGGCACATGTACGTATGTTTTGCGACTCACAAATTGGTTCCAGCACTATTTGTGACAGTGCAAAAAGCAAAATGGCATATACAAATGCTATTTCCGAGTCCCAAATAGCGATGCGAACAATTATAGAATCGCAAATAATTGCGACCAGATGATGAGAAACGCAAATAGGAAATTGCAATTTGCGACTCACAACCCATATGTACATGGAAGTCACAAATGGTGAGTAGTCACAAAAAGGCCATTTTGCACATCCAGATTAGCACTGATTCCGAACAGGTGGTAAGCAGAATCAATGTATCAAAACAGACCCAGAAGGCATCTGGGTTTACCACAATGGCTGCACTCTACATGATTGCATGGAGGAGGCGATTCCAGGCTGCCCAGCAGAGGAGGAAGAGACGGAGACAGGAGAGGATATACAGAACCAGGCAGACCATATTTCAACAGACTGATGAAGAAATATATGAGAAATATAGACTGAGCAGCACAGTCATCTTAGCGATCATAGAACTGCTAAAACCTCAGCTAAAAAGCCCAAACCCTGCACAGCTACTCCATCCCCATACATGTGCAAGTGCTGTGCTCACTGCACCTCTTGGCCTCGGTTAGCTACCAGGGAGTCATTGCTGTTGCTAGTGGAGTGTCCCAAAGTGCCTTGGCAAAATTCTTCAGACGGTTCTTAGATGCCATACTGGCACACATGCCAAACTACATTCACCTTGACAGGAATGCAGAGGAAATACCCAACACCAAAGTGAACTTCTACAACTTTCCCCATGTATTAGGGTGTGTGGATGGAGCACATGTACCCATATGCCCTCCTGCACATTTGGAATATGTGTTCCGCAATAGGAAATGTACTCATCACTCAACATCCAGGTGGTATGTGATACCCACAATCTCATTACCGATATAGTGGCAAAATACCCAGGGAACACACATGAAGCATACATTTTCAGGCACAGTGGAATACACCAACTCCTAGAACGTGGGGAGTATGATGATGGATATTTATTAGGTACACACCAATGTCACAAATACATGTCAGTGCATAACCAGGTAAAGCCATTTTCACATTTGCTGTTTTGTCACACAGGTGACAGTGCCTATGCATTGAGGCCATGGCTACTCACCCCATACCTTGCAAATCAGAACGAGAGGCGCTACAGTATTGGACATTGGTGCACCAGAACCATCATTGGAAGGACCTTTGGCATGTTAAAATCACGTTTCAGATGGCTGCACAAAAGTGGTGATTGCATGTAAGATTGTGGTGACATGTTCATTGTTCCCTGTAAGGTGCGCGCGCAGACGCGCACGCACCCTTCCTTCCTCCATCGCGCAGGCCCCTTTGTCGGCGCGCACGTTTTTGCAACATCACGTCGCTGCCTGCATCATGCGGGAGAGAGGACGTCAGCTCTGCATTTAAAAAATAGAAGTAGCGCAAAAACGGGGTCACTCTTCGCGGCCCAGCAGGAGTTAAACATCAGTGCAGCCATCCGAGGACAGATCACTTCACAAACGGAGCTCTTGACTATAGCAGGTACCTGTATTTGCATGCGTTGTCGCCCTGGCAGTAAAGGGGCCCAGCAGAAACTTGCTATAGCACACTTTCCCACCCTCGCTCTTTCACACAGGCCCTCCTCCCCTGCTGTGCTTGAATTGCTTTCCTGTAATAATTCCCTGGGCACCGCGTGTTCCTCACAACACAAGAGAGCATAACTAGGTCACTAAAATGTGGTACAAGTGATGCATCATAGAGTGTTTCTCCTTGTGAATTTTTCTGTTTGAGTGCAGAACGTAAACGATTGGGTGAGGCCAGTGCCTGAAAAAGAGTTGCCCTGGTTCGATTGAGAGTTAAAAAAATAAAAAAATAAAAAAAGAGCACAAATGCTTCCTCTCCTCCCTAGAGGACCCTTAGTGCCCTATTTATGTAAGATGTGCGCTATACAAATGCTACTTAAATGTTTCAGAGCTCTGGTTGTATTTTGAGAGCATGTTTCTGCTAATCCTTGTGTGCGTGTTCTGAGGAGTGTTACATGTTTGCATCAAGTCAGTGTTAGTGACTGGCTCAGTACTCTGCAGTATTGTCTTGGTTCAATTTTCAGTAGCATCTTGTATGACTGCTACAGTCTCTGATGCAAAGAAGACTGAGGTTGGCTTAGAATATGATTTTACAAACGCATGGATTTTGCTACTGATGACTGTAGCCCTGTAACTCATCTATATTTCAAAATAAACACTTTGCTGAAATGTCACTTAGCTGTATTCAGACATCCTTGCGGTTTAAATCTATAAAGGAAGCATACACAATCTCCACAACAAGGTACCTTAGCAGAATCTGCATCGCATTCACTCGGCGAGCACGTAGAGTGACTTGTTTTATTTGGAACAGCATTGCCATGACCAGGGTTTGAACTCGGCACTGTGTGACACACAGATACTCTCTCGCTACACACCCCTCATTTGTCAGGGAGAGAGATCTATATTTGGATCCCAACCTTGCATGCAGTGCATAGTTCTGCTACAGTTAGCTAAGCAAGACTGGCTTTGCTTAAGAGTTTGCAGGTGTTGCTGTCTTCAGTGTGCATTTTGTTATTCCAGTTTAGTTAAGGTCCATCTCACACGTAAGTTTCTTTTGGCTTTAAAGTAATGTATTACTCTGTTTTAAGTCACTTGCAGTGTTGTGGGTGAGTAAAACTGTAATACCAAATGGGTGTGCTGGTTACCAGATGTTTGTAGCACACACTTAACTTATTTGGCTAATTTTCCCGCTTCGCCCTCCTCATACCACTACTTTCTGGGGCATAGTTTTTCCATGTATGGTGTAGGCATAAGGGGGATGGCGGTAGTGTGTGGATTGTATTTATTAGGTGCTGGAAGTGCCTACCATACCTTCTGCAACAATAAGTAATTTTATGCTGTTGTGCCATGGTGCGTGGGGCTAAATCCATTCACAGGATTGCACTATTTCCGATGCAAATAGAACTGAGGGAAATACATTAATCATTTGCTTTGCGACAAAAAGAAATGTCTTCGTCCCTGTTCTGGCTTCAAACTGTTTTGCTTTCCTCAATCTACTCAGCAGTGGTGCGGCAGTTGCTGAACCAAATAACAGTTCTTATTGGCATGCTACAGACAGACTACCCAACAGCACACCTTAACGGGTACACCGTTGATAAACGTAAATAGAAAAACATGGGTACATCAAATCCCTAGAGGACATGTCTGGAATAATGGCTAGAACTGCTCCATGCACTGGAGGAATGAGATGTCTTCATAAGGTTTAAATGTGCTCTGCAAGAAAAAATAAATGCTGTCGCCTAGAAAGATCGGTCGATTTTTTTTATTTTTTATTTCAGTAGCAGAGTTTAGATCTAGTTTGGTGGACTTTGATATTGTAAATCATTTGTTATTACACTTTTGACTTACGTGGCCCCACACTGGTTTATTACTGGAATCTGGAGACCCCCACTGGATCATTACTTGATGCTTAGTGCTTCCAGCCTGTGCAAATTGAAACCTCAAAATAATACACAAAAATACAAAAACCAATATACACCAAACAGATGCTCAAATATTCAACTAGTTTAATTCACAATCTAATATGGACAGTTTTCATATTGTATTGTAATAGTATTTATATAGCGCTTACTACCCCTGACGAGGCGTCGAAGCGCTTTTCGGCGAGTAGCACGCTACTCCGGAACCCAAGAGGAATTAGTGGTGGATTTCCCCTTGTTTGCTCCTACTTAAAAAAAAACCTTAGCTTTTTTGTTTTGAAAATCCAGCTATCTTAACAGATCATGATTTGCATCAAACCTATTGGTGTTAATGGTAATCTGCCTCAGTATCATCTCAGTAAGCACTCCCTTGACACACCACAAAAAAAAAATTGTTTTCTGTTATGAAAAGTTCTCTGTGAATTAATCTATAAGCAGATCATCACTGACTTTCATCTATGACAACCAGTCAGGTCCATCAGTGCTCATTCATTATGCTTTCACATGACACATTTTAAAACTGGCTCTCCAAACATGGCTCATTCACCTAAGCAACAATTTATCCTAGCTCCATAATGTCAAAATCAGGCGACAAGAAGTCCAGATCTAACATCCTCTTAGTGCATTGTGCAACCCTAATCGTGGTTATAGATCAAATTTTCTATGCACCTAACTTAGACGCATGCCTAACAACTGTACAACATACATAACTCTCACCCCCATCTTTATAATTCCTGGTGGGAGTACAATTGCTTCCCCCCCCACTAAATGCCTCACTCTTACCATAACACTTAAACAATGGAAAAGTAATGATCAAATTAACCAACCTAATCGCCCAGATTCTTCCGCCTTAGTGATACGAGCTCCCGGGGGCTGGGCAGCTCTCCCCACTTTCAGCTGGGGGAGGGGGCAAGACACATGTTAGACCTGACAGCCTTAGGGTGGTCGTCCCACAACTTTTTGCCTGCCTCCCTCCACTTTTTTGACACTGTTTTTGCTTGTTTTAGTACTCTGTGCACAGCACCAGTGCTAACGTTCATATGCTCTCTCCCTTAATCAGGGTATCTTTGGTTCATTCCCAATTGGAATATTTTATTTACCTATAAGTCCCTAGTGAAGTGCACTACATGTGCCCAGGGCCTGTAAGTTAAAAAAGTAAAAGGCAGGACTCTGTTTGCGCCGATTTAGCGTGATTCTTTTTATCCTAATCCGTCACAAACTGAACTCCACAGCACACTTTATTAAATCCTCTAACTTTGCAGTCAGAGCAGAAAAGTAACCATTAATCTCCAGGATAAAATAAGCAGCAAATTGTAGGAAGACATAAGCTGGCACTGGACTTCTGTTGTTGCACCCACAGCAAATGTGACAAGACAACAACAAGACTTGAAGGCACCTTCATTGCTCATTCACTGTCTGAATGAACAGAACACTGTTTTTTTGTCAGCTTGCCAGAACGAGCCAGTAGGCCTAAAAATGGTTCACCCTTATAAATCCGATTAGTCTTAGCGAGTGGCCGAGCAGATAACTTGAGGCCTGTAAAGGCTGCGTCATCGAATGTCTAACGCGTGATGTAGGTTTCCAAACGGATGATAATATGGAACCAGAGTTCATCTAAAATGAAAGCCCAGGTAACTACTCAATTGCTCTGGAACTGTCATGCATAATGTTTTTATAACTCCTATAACCTATGCTAAATATCTTCTTTCCAATTACAGCCGGTAATCATTTGGATTTGAACGGCCAGGTGTGAGTACAAAGGAAGACCAGGTAATTCTGTAGATGTTCCAGGTGGGATTAAGGGTCTCTACATAAATCACGTTCATGATCCACAAGTTAAAGATTTGAATGGACGGACATGTGTAGAAGCATAAGGACCAGGTAATTATTTGGTAGGTACCCCATCTGGGTCACCTGGCACATTATAATATGACAACATGCTGTAACCAACTGTTAACCATCTTTTCTTTTGCTGCAGGCATCTCAGACAGTACTGGTCATAGATGAGGACGGGCAGACCGGAGTAGCAGCAAAAAGAGCAGGTTATTATTTGCTAGTTTTTCCTTATGGTGCAACTGAGACATTGAAACGTTCAGGTGCTTTAATCATTTTTTCCTCTTGTACAGGCATCTTAGACCCTGCTACACAAATTTGAACAGGCACACGTGAGTAGAGGCAGAAAGACAAGGTGATAATGTAGCAGATTTTCATTGTGTGCTACTAGTAAGGTGTAATATGACAACCTACTTTAACCACCTTACCCACCTTTTCTTCTGTTGCAGGCATCTCCGACAGCGCTACTCATATATTGCAAAAAGGCGCATGTGAGTAGAAGCAGAAAAACAAGGTAATTATTTGGTAGATTTCACTTGTGATGCACCTAATACATTATAAAATTACAACATTCTTCAACCCTTTTTTTATCTTTTGCAGGCTTCTTAGACAGTGCTGACATTGGTTAGAAAAGGCAGACGTGACTACAAGCAGAAAGACCAGGTAATTATTTAGTTGTTTTTCCTCGTAGTACATCTGAAATACTGGAACACAAGAATGTGCTGTAACCATTTTCTTTCTTCTATTGCAGAGATCTTAGGCAGTGTTACATATACAGGCAGGTGTGAGATCAAACAGAAAGGCCCAGGTAATTACTCGCTAGTCGCTACATTTTCCAAGAGATAGCTCAGTCTTGTCTGGAGGATTGCATTCAATAGCATAGAAAACAACTTTAAATAATATTCCTCACTTTAAATAATGTCCCTCTTTTTTTTGCAGGCTTTGCGGCATAGTAAGCTCAGATTGATTGCCACCAAAAAGTTCAAGCGCAAAGCTGTGACTTCTGCAGAGAGCAGTGCTTCACCACAAAGGAAGAAATGCTGTCTTGTGTTCAAAGAAGAATGGCTGAAAGAAATTGTGGAGACTGAGAAACAGAAGTCCCGGAGCAAGGTTTGCGTGCAACTGGTAGAGCTATTTCTATACAATCCAGAAGTAGGCCTGATTTACAAAGTATGTTCAAAAGCAAAGATTGCAGGGGACCTTTCTACTGGGAAGAAATGGAGTGATGGCTGGAAGCTGGACTACTTGAAACGTCATCTATGTAGCAAAGTTCATGAATCTGCTTTGATGACACTGAGAAATAAAAGTGCTGCTGCCAGGCTGGGTTTTGGAGTGCGCACCATGCTAACGGAAACTGCCAGTGACAGAGCAAACAGACTAGAAGTGGTTGAATGGCAAAGATCTCCGCCTGAGGAGATAAAGATGCTCATCAACAATGTGTTGCTAGCAGTCAAAATGAACACGTCAATGTTATCTGTTCAAGACATCCATGACCACATCGCATTGTATGTGAAGATACCAGACAGCTGGGGGAGAAAGAACTATGCCTTTGAGTTTTTGGAGGCCATCAACAGCGTGATACGCTCTGACTTCATGACAGAACTTCACAGTGCTCGGTATCACACATTGATAATTAATGAGAGCACAGATATTTCAGTTACAAAAATGCTCATCCTCAACTTCAAGTTCCGATCTGTAACATCAACAGAGCACAAAACAGTGTTTGGGGGAATTGTAACTCTGAGTGCATGCAATGCGGAGGCTATTACTATAGCTGTAAAAGACTTCTATACTGCCAATAAACTGGATCTTATGAAAATGGTCATGTTCACATCAGATGGTACATCAGTGATGCTGGGAAAGAACAAGGGTGTTGCTACCCGCCTCAAACAATCCATTCCCCATCTACTTGAGCAGGACTGTGTTGTGCACAGAGAAGATTTGGGAGTTGATGATGCCTGGAAAAAAGTGCTGATGATCAGGGAAATGGAAATATTACTGAGGACTGTCTACACTGTGTTCTCCCGCTCTCAGTTAAGGAAGTCCAAGCTGGATAAAATTGCTTTGGTCACTGAATGTGAAGAGGTCTCCTTTCGGCCACTCAATGAGGTGCAGTGGCTTTCAAGGCAATTTGCTGTTGGTGCACTCTTGCGTAATTACAAGGTTGCTCTCAAATACTTTGATCATGAAAGAGTTGAGGAGAATGACCCAATTGCTAAATATTGCTACAAAAAACTATCTGACTCAAACTACCACATTTTCTTTGCAGCACTAAATGACATTCTGGGTGAACTTGCATCTTTGTGCAAGTTGTTTCAGAAAAGCTCTTTGACCACCGTTGAAGCTGTACAGTATGCAAGAGCAAAAATTACCCAAATAAAGGAACAGTACTTGGGCGACAGGGTCTTTTGGAGCAACACAGTAAGAGATCTGATGGCTTTGTACAAAGAGGACCGGGAGTATGATAGTGAGCCGATGTTATCTTTCTTTAAACGTCTTTGTGAGCACATGGAAAGAAGGTTCCCAGAAGATGAACTGAAGGAATGGACAAGCTTTGATTTCCATACAGTATTAACAACACAATCACAGTTTGATTTTGGGACTGAGAATGTACAGAGACTTGTTGAAAAGTATAAGAAGGTCTTGGTCCTGGGTGATTGTGACACCCCTTATGATGATGTTCGGCAGTACAGAGATTATAAATATGTGGTGGCAGCGCATATAAAAAAACGGATTGTTTAGGACCTTTCATAACATGGTGAATTTCACTCTGCGGAATGCTGCACAATATAGCGTTGTATCTCAGCTTGTTGATGTCTGTGCAACTTTCCAGGCTTCAAGTGCAGACTGCGAGCGAGGATTGAGCCTCATGAACTAAATCAAGTCCAAATTAATAAACAGACTAGTGGAGAGTCACCTAGATATGCTGATGAGGACAAAGGCTTACCTCTCAAATGGGAAAGTGGACTTAGACCGCATTTATCAGCACTGGAAGAATGACAAGGACCGGCAAGAAAAACAAACATGTCACACATCTTATGTTGGCACCTGACTTGTCTAAACTATGATGCGGCTCCTCCTACAGTCCATGTGTGGGTGGGGTAGGAACATTTCTCAGCCTGTATCTTGGCAGGGGCATCATGGCATTTATCAGCAGTGTGTTCATCAAATTGTAAATGTTAACTAATTATACAACTGGCTGTATTTGAGGTGCAGGGCCCTCTCCAGCACTCTGAGAGTATTCATTAAAGTTTCATAATGGTTCAACCTCCTGATTTCTGTTTTCTCTAACTGGGGTGTAGGTGGCACTTAACAAGGTCATGTCCTTGGGGTGTGCAACCAGGTCACAAAACTGCCATAATGCCCTATTGCATGGAGCAATGTTTATACAAATATCCCTTTTTTGCTTAGTGGTATGGAGAGGCTAATGCCAAAGATCTTGGTAGTAATGGGCTGCGTTCGCGTGAATGGTCAATTTCTTGGCGCACATATCCTTGGCTACACCCCACAGAGACCTCACACTGCCGCACACAGTGGAAAAAAATTAGAGGGAACATTGGACATGTTCCATCCTTCACAACATTGCAACCAGGCATGGGCTACAAGGAGTCTGAGGATGAAGAGCAGGAGCCACAACTAGCACAGCCTGGGGACGGTAGCATCACAATGGAGGGCAGACGGCACAGGATCACATTGCAACCATTACTTTGCCAGGTAAGTGACAACTGACACTGCCCTTACAAATGTAAATCACACATAGCCAAGTTGTCAAGAAAAATATCCTTTAATGTCAGGAGTTCATTATGTGAATAGGAATGCAGTGGCATGTACCAATAAGTAAACAAAAGTGGTGTAACATCACTTGACACATTCCAGGTATATGCATTAAAATAAATCCAGACTCATCACATCACACCCTCCTACAGCTACGACCACTATGGCCTATGCCTGCTTGGTCCACAGATGTCTGGCGGGCACTGCTACCTGCAGGATGAGGGCATTTAAGGCAGAAATGCTGCGCACACTGGCTGTGCCCTCACTGTCCTGAGGGGTATCACCAGTGCCTCTTGCTGCCTGGGAGGTTTGAAGTAGGTCCGCAGCTGCACTAATGCAGCCTAGTCCCCTGGCCACACCTCCAGCAAAATGTCCAAGTTCAACTTGGAGCCTGACTGTGTGTCATGACAGGCATGTAGTAGTTGTGGCTAGACGGCCAATAGACTGACTTAGCCAGTCTATCTGTGCAGCTGTGCTGCACTCATTGCGCCTTGCATGGGCCCGATCTGCCACCATTTCCCTGCATATGTCAGTGATGACAGTGGTAAGGTAAGTTGCCATTCATGGTGGCCAATTGTGTCTCCATGTTCCCAAAATCTCTGTGTGGGAGTTTGTTTCATACGGTGTAAACTACTGTTAATTAAGTGCATATGTTTGTTTTGCGGGTGGTGACGGATGAGTAGGGCTGCCTCCAGTCCCAGAAAACCTTGAGTACTGGCATCCTCATCACCTGCATCATGTGCCAGACGATCCCTTCTATGCCCACACCCTGCAGTTCTCTGTGGCTGGCTATCACCCATCTGTGGACTGTGAGGCAGATTTAAACCCTCATTGTCCAAATCTGTGTCCTCTGTGGGTTTAGGTGCATTGTAAGTAATGGTTTGTGGGTTGCACTCCTCTGTGGTAATGCTGACTGCCTCCTTCGCTGCCATGGTGGCATCATCACCACCCTCCACACTGGGGTCATCAGTGGATACCTGAGGGAGACCTGTGGGACACAGGGGACACACTGTCAGTACCTCTGAGATGATTGGTTTATCAAAATAAAACAACATCACAATTTGGACTACTGGACTACATTACCCACAAAGCACCATACTTAACCTGGAATTATAGGCATAGAATTATCTGAATGATGCATGCTTTTGTGAACTTAGGTTGTATGCATAGTGCCCTGAAAAGTGTGAAAACGTGATTCCTGCAACTTACCTTTGAAGGGTCCTGGTGCTGAACTGTCCCGGTTGTTTAATCCCACAACAGCCTCTGGCTTCAGTGTGGTCTCAACCATACTTTCAATTGCTGTGGGTGATGGTATTGTGGATGGCCCCCTACCTGTTCCATGTGCCCCTTCATCTGCACTGCAAACTTTTCTTTGGTTCTTGACCACCTTTTGCACACTTCCTCAATGAAGCGGAGTCTGACTCCAATAGCATTAATTTTGCTTTGTATGTCCATCCATATTTTTTTTTCTCTGTGAGTCAGGTACAGTCATTGCTGCCTTCCCAAACAGGACCTCATGATGTAGGCAGCACTCCGCAGTGGGGACTTTCAACTCTTTTTCAGAAAATTTCAACTTTCTCTTCCTCCCTGCTTTGTTTGTCTCCTTTGTTTGGCCAACATGGCTCCAGTTGTTCCTCTCTGGTTGGTGTGCCTCTGCTGTGTGTGCTGCCTAGACTCCACCCACATTCATGGGACGCACTTCCTGGTTCTAAGGTCCTTACTCAGCACCAGGGAGTGAAGTTTCTCTATTCTTTTGCTCCCATTTGCTAATTGTGACTCTGACGCAATTTGCGAGTCTGGGTCACAAAATGCGATTCGGTAACTCTCCTATTCGCAATTCAGGTAATTGCAATTTGCGATTACGTAAATTGCAATACGATTCCTCACTGAATCGCTAAATTGGTCTTCACTTACTACATACATTCAGATTTGCGAGTCGGTAATTGCGAAATCGCATTGAATTACAATTACCGACTCGCAATTTTCGGTTTTCGTACATGTGGCCCCAAAGGTGTTATCTATCCAGAGAATGAAGAACAGTTTTTTCCCTTCCACATTCAGCTTTGTGAAGTACTGTCTGGTAGTTTTCTTTTCGTACTTAATAATAAATATTCTTATTTGGACTAATCTAATCAATGTTAGCAGAATGAACATCAAATCAGATGTGTTTAACATATGACTGAGTGCAACTCATTCCTATATACCTTTCAAAAGAACTGCATTTGTCAGATCTCTCCACTTTTTTCTATTGATTTGAGCCTTTAAATTGTACATCTTGCATTTGAACTTTCGAATGCTGCTAGACTCTCTTTCTATCTTATTTCAGTCTGCTTGCTAGCTTTCATTTTTGACTCATATTCTGCTTTTTGGCATTGTTCTTGAAAGTGTCCATAAGCCCATCTCATTTGTAATGTGCAGCTCCGTAAGCCAGTGTACATATGGTTGGGTCACATGCAGATGCTTAGTTTTTGCACAAGAACAGATTTGATACTTGCCCAGAGCCTGACACTCCCACCGTTGCGTCCTTTGTTGTACTAATCAGTGGGGCTGTCCTAGCTCCAGATTTACAGTGTGACACATTTGGCCAAATACATCAGTTTTACTGGTCCTGTGTCAAAAAAACCTGAACGGGATCGGGCTGGGTCACGTAGATTTTAATGTATGCAGAGTGGCCATTCTGTTGGAAGAAGTCACTTAAAACTGATGCAGTGATATTTAAATTTTCCTCATTTAACACTTCCTCAAGATGTGTCACATGTTGCCTGCAATGCATCAGAATTCCTACGTCTCCAAAACACAGGCATAGGGACTGGTGCAGTGGTTCTAAAACAGGAATCTGGCCATTTGAAGTCACTTCACACCCTGGACGATGTCTTTTTTCACATTCCCACTAGTTACAGTAGGTCTACACATGTGAAACTCATGTTGTAGGACCCCTTGACTAAGCTGGGACCATGGCACTTATCATATCATCATCCACTGCAGCAAGTCTATGTGAGTTTGTGTACTTTTTTAAGGGACAGACCAGGATTGTCACTTCTCCATGGAGGAAGGGGTCCCCAAGTCCAGGCCTGAGTACTCAAAAGGACAACATGTAAGTACACACATAAGGTAGGTAATACATACATTGCAACTTCACAATCCAACACATACTTGTATTCACTTACATTACACTGTCACTCACTATGTCACATACACTTAGGTCTGTACATACACAAAAGTAGACTGTGCCCAATGTAATGTGACATATAGTCATACTGCATACATTACCTTTTGCATCAGTTCTTGTAAATTAGGCCCTTTTATATAATAGTCACCACTGTAACCTACTATTCAATGGGAGTCACAAAACTGTTATATTGATTTTGTGACTCCTTGTGAATGGCAGCGATAGAAGGGAGAGAAGCCTGCAAGGGACAGCACTCCTCCATCACTGAATTCACATTCACTGAATATAATTTGTAAGTTCGATTCACAAGGCAGTGCCCATTTCTAACTGAATAAAGGGCTCTTTGGCATTAAATTAATGGTGTTCGACCTGGCATCCTTGGTGTGGTTTCCCCTGACTTTTTATCTTCTAACCTTTTGTTTCCAGTGCTAAAGTGCAGGTGTTCTGTATTCTAAACTTGGTGATACTGACCTATCAACAATTGGCATATGTAATTTACTTGTAAGTCCATAGTAAAGTGCACTATATGTGTCCTGGGCCTGTAAATTAAATGCTACTAGTGGGTCTGCAGCACTGATTGTGTCACACACTACAGTAGCCCCATAAACATGGCTCAAGCCTACCACTGCAGAGCCTGTGTGTGCAGTTTTAAACTGTCAGTTCAACCTGGAAAGTGCACCCACTTTTCAGATCCAAACCTAATTTTCTTAGTATATGTAAGTCACCCCTAAGGTAAGCCCTAGCTAGCCTCAAGAGCAGGGTGTAGAGTATTTAAAAAGTTGGACAATGTACTTTTAGGGTTAACATGTCCTGGTAATGAAAAACGATTACATTAATTGTTCGCTAAAGCAGGGCCTATCTCTTCCATAGGTTACTGTTAGGATTACCTTGAAACAGCCTTTAAATGTATTTTCCAGTTGGGGCAATATAGAAATGTAGAGTTTGAGGTTTCAGGACTCACAATTTAAAATCACAACTTATGACAAAGTCAGATTTTAAACTGTAAGTCTGAAAATGCCACGTTCATAAAGCTGGCATTTTCTTACTTTAACCATCCTGTGCCTATGACTGTCTCTGAATGCATGTCTGTGGTAGGTGACCACTGGGTTTTGTGCATTCCTTCTAGACAATCACACACAAAGAGAGATGGGGGTGACATTTGCATCTTGATGTCCCATCATCAGGTTGATGAGCATTCCTCCACTAGATGGGAGGGAGGGAGGAGCTGACACACCTGAAAGGGGCTTTTCCTGTCCCCACACAAAGAGCTTCAGAAGCCCCTGGTGTGTCTGGAGCCAAGGGAGGAAAAGCAGGGACCTGGTGCACTTTGAAGGCCTCTTCAGAAGCCTCTCCTACTTTAAAGGCTCAAGTGGGTATAATTACTGGGGCCCAAACCCCAACAAATCAGTACACTTCTATATCTGAGAACATTTTGTCTGCCAAGAAGAAGAACGGCTGTGCTGCCAGGAGTACTGACAAACTTCTGAACCGCTTTGCTATGTTGGCTTGCTGCCTGCTACTTAATGCTTGGGAGTGAACAGGACTGGACTTGCCTTTCTACATCCTCTAAAAACATAAGTGACTCCAAGGGTTTGTTGACTTGCCTCCTGTTCTGAAGTCTCAGGGCCATCAGAGACTTCCTACAACCCAGCTGAGGTTCCAACTGTGAGTCCTGTCCTCTCAAGAGGTGCCAATCCAGTCCTGGGCTTTGAAAGGGGACTTCGAATTACTGACTGCGTGGCTCAGGATCAATGCATCACCACCAACCCCAGCGCACTGCCTTTGCATCGCCAGCTGTGTGGCTTGACGATGATGCAATGCCTTCATCATTAGGGTTCAACATCACACCTCAAGGACATTGCATTGATGGCTGCGCAGCTGGTTTGCCCTCCATTGGGTCATCCTGAACTTTGGGTTTACCCCGGTCTAGCGCAACCTCAAGGAACCTTTTTGCGCTAGATTTCTAAGCACTCTATTGCAGTTTATTTTTCAAAAAATCAAATCCTGACTTCTACTTACTTGGTTTGTTTTGGTCTTGTTTTACTAAAATAAATATTCTCTATGTTTTTAAACTGGTGTGGAGTCCTTTAGTGCTGTTTTCACTGTGTTACTGTAATTTAAATGTTTCACACATACTTTACACATTACCTCCTAAGTAAAACCTGACTGCTCTTTGCCAAACTATCAGAGGGTGCGCACAAGTTAATTTAGGGTGTGTATCTGATTTACTCTAACTAGGATTGTGGTCCCTACTTGGACAGGGTGCATGCCTCTGCCAACTAGAGACCCAATTTTTAACAAATGGTATTGGTCGTGTGCTGCTCCCAAAGTGAAACAATAACACTCACAAAATGGACACCATCCCACATTGCAACTTCCACTTTGCAGACTCAGGCACACTAGTGGTGTCACAGGATGGGGTTGTGTTTGCATTCTTAGCCAGGATCACACTGGATTGCTTGAGCTACCCAGTTTATGTAATGTACAATAAGCACTGTTGTCATAGAATTGTTGACTTGGTTAGAATTTGCAGCTACCTATGCACCTCCCTGCATGAATCTTCCTGTTCATGCCTTCTGATTATTAATGTAGCATACAGTCTTTGATAATATGCAGGACCGGGGAGTGAAATGTTAATTTGCCTCATTAGATTGTTTATCAGTTCAACATGAGACTTTAGTTTATCTCCGTTCTCCTAATTCACACCCTCAAGATTATGTATGATTGTTAACTTGGCTTTTGAATAAGAATAGCAGTTAAAGAAACATTCACTTATGGAAACCACATCTGACTACCCTATGCACAAGCAGGACACAAATTAACCACAAGATTTGACCATGTGAAAATGAAATAACCCCTTTATATATGTTTTTGACATTTGATAGCAGTATATCTTCCAATCTACCAATTTATTTGTTTGTCTAATTTACTTTCAGTGTGTCCATCTCATTGAAGTGATGTATACAGTACTGAAGTGAAAAATATATTTGATTGTACTATTGCAAGAGGGAAAATGTGACAGGAATCCTTCCAGTAACCATTGATGATCTAGTAAACAATTTGGAGACTATGTGATATTGATATAGCACATTATTTGGTAGTTTGTATTTACTTATTTTTAATTGTAAATCTAATTTAATATTATATCACCAGACCAGCTCCATCCTCAAGTTTTCACCCAGACTTTTCAATGTAATAGTTTATTATCTGTTTTAATTGCTTGATTCTTCCAAATAATAGCATTCTCATGAAAAAGGAATGCAGTCCTCTGTCCTACAATGTACTCTTCCATTGTCTTTGTGTCTTCTGAAGTAGGGTGAAGTGGAAAATGAGTGCATTTTCCTCTTGTAGTCATTTATTAATTGTACGTGTAGAAGAGAACTATGCATGTATATGATCACAACTGATATTGAAAAAAAATTCTGATCATCATCGAATCATGGTATAAAAAAATAAAACAATGAAGAGGGGTAGCATGTAGTTAATTATCATCCACTAATCCATGGTATGTTTATGGTGCTGGGATCACCTACATCTGTCACTTCGCCCCCTGTACGTCATCAATAATTCAGAGAACCTATACAACTGAAGAGGACTGGGCCCAAGGGTGCTCCTGCCTCATAGATTCATCCCTTGTGCATTGTAAGTCAGTGAACCAGTAAACCACCTTTGCCCGGTCAGTGTTTCTGGTTCTTCTCTGGGTCACGGCCACTGGTACACCCCTCATTCAAAGCAATATGTGTGCAGGAGATCAGAGCTTGGAGACTTGAGCTCACTTGTGCAACTGTGGTGGTGGTTAGGCACTGGAGGTTGTTTGGCAAAGATGGAGGATACCTGTCACTTGCCGGGAGAAGTTGGGATGAGCTGGTGGAGGGATGATTGTTGAGTCTGAGATTAACTGTGTGAAGACGACCCTGGAGGGGTTGACTGGCACAAAAAAACCTTGAGTTCATCATGCACTGAGTGATTATCTTCCATACTGTATTGGAAATAGACTTTGCTGTGTGGTGCAAGGACAATTGGTTATTAACGTCTTCCTGTGATTTCTCATAAATAGGTAAATAGATCAACTGCATCTTTTCTTGTTGAATGACATCATAGTCCACATAGCATTTGAAAAAAAACTGAAATATTAAGAGAAATCCCCACAAAAACTACAGGACATCTTCCTTTGTGTACTCTTTAGGTAGGACAGAACAATCATTCTCCTCCAGCAGACATCTTCCTCCTGTGGGCAACAATGCTGACATTTGTATAGGAGCAGTAGAGACTGGAACTAGAAAATAATAGAGCTTTCAATGAGTCTCTACTCAGGAAGGGTTGCATTCAGAAAGGTGGGAAACTACTCACCTCAGTGTTTTAATAAAATCAGTCTATTCCTTCACTAATTGCTAGGAAAATCTTAAATTTTATTATAGTACTGATGACTCAATTATGCATTATCAAAGCTTATACACCACTGACAATGCTGCATGATGTATTTGGTGTGCAATATAATGCTTTAAAAGTGGTAACCCGTGACCAGTAACCCTTGACAGATCAGTGGATGAGAGAATGTCTTCCACCTTAGGTCCAGCCCAAAAGGCCTGCGAAGCCATAGCTCCCTGGCAGAATCAGCTTCAACTGAATTTGTATTGACATCTGTATTAACTCCTCCCAAAGACATTACCTTTTTCACCCAGTGACTTAGCTTAGTAGCAGAAATCGGAGTGAAGAAGTCATTCTCAGGTCTTATGTGAAACTAAGATTCTACTTGATATAGCAAATAACTTGGGATGTAACAGAAAAGCAGGGCATTCGATAGCAGTACCAGTATTTGTAGTACATCTTGTTATAGAGAAATAAGCACCAGTTGGGGGAAAATTCAATGAGGAAATGTTTAAACATCTTAGCAAACCTCTTGATAGTCACCAAACATGATACGACAAGTTTAGCAGATAACATTTTTAGTGAAAGCTCATCATTTTCCTTCCACAATTGAAATAATGGATGCACTACATTGACATCACAAAGTAGAGTAAATGACAAGTCAAGGGATGTTCTCCCACCTGTCTGACACATTCCTTCTGAACACCTGATGATATTGCGGACCTTTGACCATTACTTATACAATATGACTTCTTATAGGATGCTGTAGATGCTAAGAAATTAAGCTTCACTGTGAAATCTGGTGAAATGGGATTAATATTCCTCTCCGTACACCAGCTAGAAAAAATGTCCCATGGTAACTTGCAATTTGTTCACATTGCCCGGGGTGCTCTAATGTAATCAGAAGCTGAATTCAAGAGTCCTGGAAAGACTGGTGAAAATTACCTTAAAGATTCAAGACCACTAGAACAAGGTTGCAGCCTAACATTAAATTGTGGTATCTCATTGTTTTGACTTATCAACAACCATGTAAGACTGGCAATAGAACAGGGCTGTCCAACGATAACTCTAGAAGTCAAGGTTACCAAGACTGTGCCCCCCACTGGACCATTATTAAAAGTACTCGAGCTGCCTGCCTGCAAATCTGTACAAATTACCTAAACATCATCACGTAAGGAGCAAAAGCATAGAGATTTCCCAACAGAATTGTTGCAGAAAAGCATCAATCACCAGTGCCTACAGGTCTGGTCTCAAACTGAAAAACTGCTACATGTGAGCTGTCAAACAGGTGGCAAAAAGGCCCATCACAAAAGGATCACAGATCTCATTGAGGGCCTTGAAAACCCAAGAGTATGGGTGCCAATAGTTGCCATTCCAGACCCTTTTTGAGTACCAGTTCCCCACCATATTGTACAGCCTCTGGAAGATACTTTGCTATCAAATGTATCCCTGGTTGAGGCTGAATTCCTATATGGACCTGGCTAGGTTTGCTGATATTTTGATTTTATTTCCACTAACCGATTGATATCCCTTACATCAGTTGAATTGTCCATGAGCAGAAAAGTTGTGCAGCTCACCTCAAACTTGATGAGACTTTGCACCACAAAGGAGTTTGCAAGAAGCTCTAAAGTGTGCATTAGAGACTCCTTCCTTGAAAATTTTTCTCCAGTTGAGAAATTGCCACATCATTCCCCCGGCTCCACAGGCTTGCATCGGGCTCCACTTAGAATGAATATGTGGAAGTGTGGTCCAACCGTTCCATGCACCAGGCTGTCTTGACCTTCAGAATGTCTCTTACCAAGCTTCCTGATCAAATTGAATCACTTTTCGGTAGACTACACCTCTTTGTCACTGTCTTAACTTACTTCAAATGCTGAAGGGGTCTGTAATCTAGTGAACCTGGGAAAATCAACTCAATCGCTAAACATTGGATATGCCCCACCTGCAAGCTGAGAACTAACCTTAGCCCTATGTTACTTAGGTTCAACTCTGACTCCGGAAACAGAAGAAGTTCCTTCTCCGAGTCTACAGAAACCCCAAAGGCTCGATCCTTCTGATTACAACTAGGTCTGACTTCTCCAAATTTACCATGAATTCCAATTTCTCAATCAGATCTTTGACACTCTGAACCTGGCTCAACAAAACAATTCCTTCTCCAGTCTAAATTTAATTGATTACTATTGTAAATGCCCTAAGTAGTGAGGTCCACAACCATTGTCTTTATTAGCCTAGTGAAGCAACAAGTAGTGGAGGAAAGGTAGAAAGGAAGAGAAGGGAACCCTGTGCACCCAATTTTCTGAGGTGTGGGAGCACCAGCCCAATTCTACTCACAGAACAAAAACTGGTAAAGTGCTTTATTTGTTGGCTACAAAAGCAGCTATGCTTCTTCTGCCGGCACCTCACGACCTCTGACAAGGCGAGGGTATGTAGTGCTTTCTCCTGCCAAGTCACTTCCTTTCCTTCTCTCCCCTGTCATCCCCACTCCTTCAACCTCCATTGCACCGCACAGTGGCCCTTGCATTAATTTACCACTTGTAAATGCCATTAAACCTGAGGGATTGAGAATTCTATGCAGTTTTACACCCATAAAACAGAGCACATACAGTTATTCATCATTTCATGAGGTTTAAATCATGACTTGAATGGTACTGGTGGGGTGTTACCACACAGTACCTGTAATTATTGGTTCAGAGTTTGCATTGTGCCACTGGAGTACAACTCATAATAAGGTCATAAAAGGAATCAACACAGTGCATTTAGTAGGGATTGGGAGACTGGTGCTGAGTCATTACTCTGCATCTACGGGGCATTCTATTTCTGGTACATGAGCTTTCCCATGCAACCACCCATTGTTTGTGACACAAAGTCCTATCTACTACAATAGTAGCCAGGGTTTTGCATATAAATGCCTTTTTGACATTGGTGTTAACTTGGAGAAATGCTTTCATTTCTCAAACGCTTTCTGACTTTGCATGTGTGCTGAACTGTACAGCAAACATCAAAAGTAGGAAAGGTTTTAAAGTTTGTTTAGGCATAATATTTTCTATGCTGGACATATGCAGGGAGCGTCTACTATGCCTGACTGTATGCCACAGGTTTGGGGAGTAGGACAGTGCCATATCTGAGCATCTTTAGTTGCTGCCCTGTATTTTGTGAAATCTTTGTAAATCTGCCACTGCCTCTGAGCATGTGATGGTCCCATCGCTGACCATGTAAAAATTGTGCTTCAACAGCCCATGCTAAATGCATGGAAGAAGCAGATGACAATTGACAGCACTAAAATGTATAAAATGCAGGTGGAGATATTACAGATACATTTCAGTGCCACAATGATACTTAGACTCAGAACAAGTAATCCTAATGTAACAATTTTTGTTCTATGTTCAGAATTTGCAAAAAGAAGCGCTTCACACAAACAGATAAAATTCAACTCTGTTTTAGGAGGCAATTGACAAAGGCAGTTTGGAGAACATACTCCTGTAGTGTCTTTTATGTACTCTTTAATGGCTTTCTAAAGTGGCACCAACATATCTAAAATGGGAATAAAATGTGAATATTTAGGTAATTTTCATAAACAATTAATCAAATAAGTGTACAATATCCTCCAGGTTAATCTCTTACTCTGTCAATCTGGGTGAGATCTAGATATATGTGGCAGACCTTGTTGTAGCTAACAAAGATGTTTTACAGGATCCCCATGTAGTATTTGAACACATTTTATGACATGCCCAATCTTTGAAGGACCAAGCTTTACCTGGTGAAACATGTCAGACAATAAGAACACAAACCACTTGAATGCTGCCTCATTGATGCAGGAGGATGTTCAGAGCTAGTCCACAAATATGCTGTCATCCCTTGTTGAAATCTGCTGCGAAGATGACAAATATCAAAGTGCAGTCATTTTCCAGGTACAGTGTAGTGAACAGTTCTTGGATCAGTGACATAATATCGGTAGCAACTAAATGAATTCACAAAAGTATTGGAAAATAAATATCACTCACAAAAATATTGATTTCCTATACTTAACTCATAAAACCCAAATATAGATAACCAAAACATCGCAGTTAAAAGTATCTATTTTTACCTATGCTGATAACAATATTATCAGAAAAAAAATATTGTGAGCTTTAAATGAACATAAAACTGTCAAAAATATTGCAAGAATTAGAATACACTGCATTGATATTGTCACCATTAAAGACATTTCGTTATTAAACTTTAAAATCATGGCAATTTTACATTAGCCAAACAAATAAGCTTAAAAAATATATATATTCTAACAACATTACAACAATTTCATATCACTAAAATAAACTTTAAGCCCTGCAAGGAAATTACATGTTTCAATTATTCAAAATAATATTAAAAACATTATTTACAAATAAGTACAAACATATAATCATTGAATTTTTTTGTCATATACATACAGTAATAATATAGGCAAAAAAGACAAAAATTATATATTCACCATTGTAAAATAAACACTAATCAATGTTCACAATAAAAGGAAATAACTGGAAAAATCAAACTAAACGAATACTAGCTAATACAAATAAACAGTAAAGCAAAGTAACCAATAAACGTATATGAACAATTAAATTGACAATACAAAAGGCACACTAAATGTGACTACTTACAACACCAAAACCTATGAGAGCTGCAGATGGACAGTACTCTGCAAGATTTAGCAGAGACACTTTGTAAACAGAAGTTGAAGAATATATATAGCTACTTTCTACAGAAACATTGCTTTAAACTAATTCAATATGTAATTAAAACATGTCAAAGAATAAATAACTAACAAAGCACCACTTTTTGTATCCCTTAAACTGCAGATACAACAGAGAAATTACTACTCCATAGACAAACAACTAATCTACCAAGAAACTACAGCAATCACATACCTGGAAAGAGGCACACACAAATTAAACAAATAAAAAATATTTCTAAATACCAACTCACATTAAAACACAAAAAGTAAACTAAACTGCCTCAACCCCTACTAGGCCACAAACACAAGTTGAAAATAAAACTACAAAATAAAAAATTCCCAGCAAAAAAGGAACCAGAAAATAAAGACAATTACTTGCAAGAACAAATATGTAAGTATACAATAGAAAACAAGTACCATAACTTTGTATGCCAAAAAATAGACATTTTTAGCATTTATTTCTATTATTACATTATCTTCAGACATAATGACAGAAAGAGCAATATACATCACATAACAGAAAATGAAACAATTATAGTCTCACATAGTCTACACCTATAGCCATTATAGTACAAGCACAGAAACTATCAATTGGAAATGTGCTAAATATTACTGTAATGTTTGCTATGGGAGGGCAACTACAAAAAATTATGTTATTACCACCAACACCAAAAAGTCACTGTAATCAAATTAAAGCATGTACTACAAGAATTATGGGAGGCAAGTGCTAGTTCCCAACAGCCCACAACTAAAACACTAAAAGATATACAGCCTGATTTAAAGTTTGGCGTATGGGGTACTCTGTCACAGATGTGACAGATATCCCGTCCACCATATTAAGATGTCCATAGGACATAATGGAATTGTAATACTGTGTACGGGATATCTGTCACATTTGCGATGAAGTAACCCCATCTGCAAAACTCTAAATCAGGGACATACTCTCTAAAGTCACTGAACACATGACAGGCCAGCTACCAGCTATCCCCACCATAAAGCACTAAATAGCACAAACTTAAAAAGCCAGCAATTATATCCATCCTCCACATAGAAGATGAAAATGAAATGCGAGTGAAGTACATACACTGCGTGGATGTGAAAGATCCAATGAGGTTCTCAAGACCAGGCGTCATAATGGTGGCCGAAGCATTGGGTGAAGCATGTGTGCAGTGCGGTCAGCGAAGATTCCCTGATCCAATGAGAAGGTGGACCATTCTCCGGATGACTCTGCAGCATTCCTCCTTATGACACAAATGGGAGCGGAAATGAGGCTTGGAGAGCATTGCTGTTGGAACATGATTGGTGGGCGTGGCTATAGGATCGCTATGGCGATACGGATGCTGAGGCCCGAGTCAGTTATGAAAAAGCATTGGGAGATGTGCTCAGCATGAAAGGGTGACCTGTAAATAAGAAAAACATAATGTATGTATACAACTGTAAAGATAAAGCATGAAAAAGTGCAATACATAATTTAGGTAGCAAAATTACACCAATCAACCAATTTAAATACAGAACAGAAAACTTGCAGAAAAATGCAATGAGAAAGTGCAATGCATAATTTAAGAAGCAAAACTACACCAATAAACCTATTTAAAATACAGGACAGAAAAAGCCAGGACTGACAACCCCGAAATACATGGATCTATAAAACAGGCAAAATCCCAGTCAGTAATGTTAGGAATGTGAAGCTCTCAAACATCAATGCATAGGACAAAATAGAAACAATATACAGCCAGAGATACATATACATTCAATTACACCAATAATCATGACAGGAAAAAGGGCTGATGCTCGTTGGCAATATGTAACAGACAAAGGGCCTCATCACGAAGCTGGTGGTCCAACTGCCCCATAAAGACCCTGGAGGTCAGACCACCAGGGTTCCACCAGCACCGCCAGGATCCATGATCCCAATGGCCTGGTGGTGGCGGAGATCGTAACCTGCCAGGACAGCGCTGTATTCAGCACTGCCCTGGGGATTACAGCCTTGTTCTCTGCCAGCCTTTTCATGGCGGTTTCACTGCCATGAAAAGGCTGGCAGACAACAGGTGGAGGGGCATCAGGGGGGCTGCACTGCCCATGTAGTTGGCATGGGCAGTGCACGGGGACCACCTGCCCAGCACAATCGCAATGTTCAGCACACAGTGAACATTGTGAGGATGCTGGTGCACTCTGCATGCAACAGCATTGCTGCCGACTCGATTACGAGCCAGATAGAATGCTGCTGCCCGTTTCCCACTAGGCCGGTGGGTGAAAACCTCGGTTTCCATCTGCCGGCCTAGCAAGAAACACCTAATAGGTCCGGAGGAGTGGTTGCCACTACAGTGGCGGTAACCCTGTTGGGAGTTTGACTAGGGGGCTTTCCTGTCCATCAAACTCGTATTGAGGGCCCAAGTCCAGAGAAGCTAGCGAGAAGAGCATTGCATAAGTGAGCAGCATAAAGTCATTGGACTTCACCTGAAAAATAAGGAAGCCTTACTTATGTAATTACAGGCCTGGGACAAGGGGGAAAGTGTCCAGCATACAGTGTGCAAAGTCCCACATGACTTGCTTTTTTCTTATGTGCTTAAAGAAATACTAACGTTTCTGATTCCCCCAATATACAATAATTCCAAATACAAATTCATTTATAAAACTTAATTTATTTACTTATTTTGTGACATAATTTCAACAAGAAACACAAGTGACATTGAGCCTCAAATACCTTGCTTGATTTTACTAACTTTTTCCTTAAATTGCTTAAACAAAACACTTTGCAAACAAAATGGTGAACATATTATATTTCTAGGAAACCCGATTAACTGAAGGAAATCAAAATTGAAAATATTAGTTTACTAGAAACCAAAAATGATTTCCTATTAAAAAAAATGCAACATCCAAATTCCATATGATAACCTTGGATTCGTAAAACTGGGAAAACACATACACTACTCACCCAAAAAAGTAAATATCTTCAAACATCACATAAACATTACATTAAAACTATGCAAAACATATAACATAATACTATAAAAAGTAATTAATGATACTGTGTGACCATACTCTAACTAGATCTAACACATAACAGTAGTAAATAAAATAATACAATGTAAAAATAAACTTTCCAAATACTAGATGGAAACACTATAACTACTATTCACTATGACTCCCTACAACCCCACTTCCAACATCCTACAGAAAAACTTTAAAAGGTATTACCTGATTCAACAAACAGCAGCACCTTCCTGTGGCTCACTTCTAGGAAAATAAACAAAAAATGACAGAAATAGACTACAAAAGTTAAGTAAATAAATAAATTAAATAAACAAAATAAAAATATTACATATTTTAAAAAATAATTACAAAGTAATTATAAAACTCAAAATTATTTTTCAAGTACAAAATAATTACAAGCAAAACTTAAAAGATAATCATATAAAAAAATATTAACACTCAATTAAAAATTATATTTCAAATTATAATATTTATTTATTTTGGACACAAATAATTATTAAAAATTAAGTTTGTATTTATTCCTAAAGAAGGACCATGCAGTTATTTGTTGTGATTTAATTGGAAAGATTCAAATACATTTGAAACCTATAATTTAGCATTAGTATTAATTACATCAAAATTACATTATTAACATAAAAAAAGCTTTTCAAAACTAATTTTATTTTTATAAAACATGTACCAAAACACTTTTTCTAAAATTATCCAAAATGATTAAATTATATACACACAAATTTACATTTCCTATAAAAATGTTGAAAGATAATGATTAGAAATAGCAACATTTTAATATGAATTTAAGAAATAAAAACACTAAAAATGAATAATTATTTACCATTTTAAAAATTAATGTATCCATTAAAAAAAAAAAAAAAAAAAAAAAAGTGTTATTACAAAAGAGACATCTGGTGGGGGTGTTGATTGGCTTGCCCCAACATTTACAACATGTTGTGGTTGTAACAAGGTTACAGGAATTGGGTACAAGGTCCCCATTGAAATGCATTGTTGTCAATCCTTATCCATTTAGGTCTACAGGTAGCTCCACAGCTCCATATGCTCCCCTTTTGCTAAGCATCCAGTAAAAGACCCAGTAGACTTGTTGGCTAAGTATTTATTTGGCGCAGGAGTGCTCTGACATTTCTGTGGCCACCAAATTTGTCATTGTGTATTATTGGGTTGCATCTCAATTTGTATATTCATACTGGAAATATAAAAACAGGTAGATGCTAGAAACAGCTGACAGACACTGAAGACAGGGCCAGTGTTTCCTTTGTGCATGTTGGGGGCATCTTAGAGTGAGCTGAGCTTTTTATTGTCAGGTGAGTAGTGGGGCAGTCTGAATGAGTCTAGGGCTCACAGATGATTTATATAGACAGGCTCGCAGTGTCTCATGGGACACCATTGGCCTCTGAGATCACATCTGGGTTGTTTAAATCCCAGATTCTGGGAGTCTAATGTTTGGCTGATGGCCTCTTGAAGCCTTATGAAAATAAATAAAGCTCTACTGAGGGTCACTGAGGGACATCTGTTGGGATGTAATTCCCAGCTGGTGTTTAGCTGAAGAAGTAACAAGGGCTGACCATGATAGATAATAATGAAATAAAGATGTCTGGAGTCTGGCTGAGGTTACATTGAGGATACCAAACAGCTGTTCAGGGAGATAAGAGCATGACCCTGAGTTGTTTGGGAGTGGTTAGGGTGAGCTCAAGGCAGTCCAAACATTTTTAAGTTCTGGTTGAGGGTTTCTGATATCTCACAGGTTGTGTTTGAGGGCATGCCTAGGGCAACTAATGGGCAATTGGTGCTGTTAAAGGGCCCAATACTGCATGTTTGATTTTAAAAAAACTGTAAGCCATCATGCCTCATATTTTAATCTTGAAGGTCAATCTTCAGGTACATGATGTGTTGGTTTGATTTTCTACCTGTTAAGTGGATAACAATGAGTAACGCAATTTAAGTTATTAGTGTTGTAAGATGCCATGTCCAAGTCCAGAGGATCAATAAATGTTAGCAAGACTCCACCCTAATGGAGCCCACTAAGTGGGACCATATTACAGGACTATAGATTAAACATTATTGTTTTCTTTAGTGGATGGGGAGTCCCCAGCCAGAAAAAAAATACAATTTAGCCTGCAACACTGAACATCCTTGCACCATTTGTGGCAAAGTAAACCAATATATTTGCATCTCTCTCATTAATTATAGACTCTAATATTTGTGTCCATATGGAGCTAGCCAACTTATTCTAGTAAGGAGGTATGCAGCTAGTTTCTTGCTAATGATGGGTGCCACTTTATTGAAAGATCTTGATCACACTAGTAGTATTACAGACTCAAAATGTACTCTTTCTCTTAGTTTGACATATAGAAGCCTATAAATAGCTTTTCCACATTGACGTTTTTGAGATATTAGAAAATGGGAAAATTTGTAGCAGCAGATTAATTTGAAAATGAACTACGGAATTTAATTGTTTACTTTGCCATGGTAATTAATTTTTGCATGCATTTGTTCAAACAAATTATTTACCTGAAAGGCTTCAAAAAGGAACCATTCATATTAATGGATTTGAAAAACATCCATTCCTTTCATGGATAGCAGAACTTTGTATTGAGTTTCACTTCCTTGATGTTAGACCTGACAGCCTTTGGGTCGTCACCCCTAACTTTTTTCCTGCCTCCCTCCACTTTTGATATACTGTTTTTGCTGGTTTTTAGACTCTACGCACTTTACCACTGCTAACCTGTGCTGAAGTGCATATGCTCTCTCCCTTCAAACATGGTAACATTGGATCATACCCTATTGGGCTATTTAATTTACTTATAAGTCCCTCGTAGAGTGCACTATATGTGCCCAGGGCCTGTAGATTAAAAGCTACTAGTGGGCCTGCAGCACTGATTGTGCCACCCACTTAAGTGGCCCTTAACCTTGTCTCAGGCCTGCCATTGCAAGGACTGTGTGTGCAGTTTCACTGCCAATTCAACTTGGCATTTAAAAGTACTTGCCAAGCCTCAAACTCCCCTTTTTCCACATATGTCACCCCTAAGGTGTGCCCTGGATAACCCCTAGGGCAGGGTGCTGTGTAAGTAAAAGGCAGGACATGTACTGGTGTAGTTTACATGTCTTGGTAGTGTAAAACTCCTAAATTCGTTTTTACAGTGCTGCGAGGACTGCTCCCTTCATAGGCTAACATTGGGGCTGCCCTCATACATTGTTTGAGTGGTAGCTGCTGATCTGAAAGGAGTAGAAAGGTCATATTTAGTATGGCCAAAATGGTGATACAAAATCCTGCTGACTGGTGAAGTTGGATTTAATAGAACTATTTTAGAAATGCCACTTTTAGAAAGTGAGCATTTCTCTGCACTTAAATCTTTTTGTGCCTTACAATCCGCGTCGGGTTGGGTTTAGTTGACAGCTCCTGGCGCATTCACTCAGGCACACCTCAAACACAAGATACTCAGCCTCGCTTGCATACATCGGCATTTTGAATGGGTCTTCCTGGGCTGGGAGGGTGGAGGGCCTGCTCTCACACAAAGGACTGCCACACCCCGTACTGGGACCCTGGCAGGCAGGATTGAACTGAAAGGGTATCTGGTGCACTTCTAAGCCACTCTTTGAAGTCTCCCCCACTTCAAAAGCACCTTTGGGTATAAAAACAGGGCCTCTGCCCTACCAACTCAGACACTTCCTGGAGAAGATACCTGAACCAGAACCTGCCAAGAAGAACTGCCTGGCTGCCCAAAGGATGCAGCTGACTGCTTTCTGAAAAGGACTGCTGCCTTGCTGTTGCCCTGCTGCCTTGCTGCTCTCTTGCTGTGATGCAGAAGTGCTCTCCAAGGGCTTGGATAGAGCTTGACTCCTGTTCCCTGAAGTCTCAGGACCAAAATGACTTCTCTCCAGCAACTGAAATTCCAGTGCGCCGAAAATTCAACGCGCGACCTGCCAAGAATGACGCACAGCCTGCGTGCGGTGAAAAATTCACTTCACGCCGAGTCCAGAATGACACAGCCCGACTTCGCAACAGAAGATCGACGCAACGCCAGCAACGTGACCGGAACTTCGACGCACGGCCCTACTAGTTCGACGCAAGCCGACTCAGAATGACGCAGCCCCCCTTCCTGACAGGAATCGACGCAGCACCTGCCGGGCGGTAGAAAATTCCACCCATTGCCCACCGGAATCGACGGAGCACCAGTGACTTCGCTCCTCAAGCCCAGGATTCCACGCATCGTCCCTGGGACATCCAAAAACCCAGCGACCCAAAGAGGATCCAAGTCCGCGTGCCGGAAATCAACGCAATGTCTTCCCTGCGTGGAAAATAATGACAGAAGTCTAGGTGCGCAGCAGTGAAACCGATGCACACCTACCATTTTCCACGCACCTCCTCCTCTGAGGTCGCTTGTGAGGATTTTTCAACACAAATTAGATAGTTTGCCCCGCAAGAGACACTTGTTGTTTCTAAGAGAACTTAAGACACTTTATATCACTTTCAGTGATATCCCTACATTTGCTTATTTCATCTTTAATCGTTTTGACCTGCATTTCGCCAGATAAATATTATATATTTTTCTAAACACTGTGTAGTATATTTTTGTGGTGCTATATTGTGTTATTGTATGATTTATCTCACAAATACTTTACACATTGCCTTCTAAGTTAAGCCTGACTGCTCAGTTCCAAGCTACAATAGGGTGGGCACAGGATCATTTGGATTGTGTGTGACTTACCCTGACTAGAGTGAGGGTCCTTGCTTGGACAGGGGGTAACCTGACTGCCAACCAGAGACCCCATTTCAAACACATGAGATATATTCTGTAGTATATACTTATAAAATGGTAAAATGGTTAAGAGAACTTGGAACCCCATGTGGTGTCAATTGGTACTTTCACTGCACATTTGCACATTCCTCGTTTACTCTTTCCACCAAATCTAAGAACAGGAAAGAGAAGGCAGATACTCCTTGACCAATTGAGGAAAAACAAATGTTTGATTGTAAATGGGAGACCTATTTCAGATTCCCCTGTGCAACATAGTCAGAAATGTGCAATGGGAGACCGAGGGCTTCATTATGAGTTTGGTAGTCTGTGGACCGCCATGCGGTGTTTGCAGTCTGACCGCCATCAGGTTGGCGGTCGGGCTGCCGTATTGTGAGTCATGCTAGCCTTTGGAGCAAAGACCGCTGTGGTCCTGCTGGGACCACCAGGCAGCACAGACTGCCACAGTCACGGGGCTGCACAAACACATACTGTGTTTCTGCCAGACACATTATGAGATTGCATACCACAAATGTGACTGTGGCCGTCCAACCACCGTGTCTCAGCGGGCATAAATGGAGAGTATAAAGGGAGACACTCACCTGTAGGCAGCCTCACATGTCGGGTGCCACAATGGAGCCCATCACGCACATCCTGCTACTGCTGATGATCATCAATGGAGTACAAAATCAACACCACCATGGGCACAACAGACCGTAAGCACCCACACCTACCTGTGTTATTGACCGTAACAACAAATCTTTGTGCTGTCAGCCACATCATATGGGGTTCATGATATAGGCATCCAGTGCATTTGTCATTGTGTCCTGTATTTGAATCGGACATAAAGAAGCACACATGCACAGTCACAGTACACGCCTTTTAGGCAGTTCACCCACAAGGCACTGCAATACTACACAAAAACACATCTGCTCACCTCAGGCACAGGGACAGTGAAGAGTACACAACAATTTCTCACACAACACCAACAACACACCAACAAATACAACTCACACACTCACATTTCTCACATGCCATGGGCTGTCATCACATTTAACACACATATGTATGGATGTGGTGGCATGGAACACAAACAACACTGCGAGTAAACAGGCTTGCAATGGACACACACATTACCCACATCACCCACATTGCAACACAATGGACAAGACAGAGAGACAACTATCCCAACCTCACTATGCAAACAATACTTGCACAATAGGGATGGGGCTAGCAGGAACACTCAGGGAAGGAGGATGCACTGGGACATTTATTACTTTGCACATGCTTCTTAATCAACATTTGCACAGGAACTAGTCCTTCAGGTATCTCTGGAACAAACAGTACTAGACCCAAATGACATGTCTATCTGCACAATGTGGAAGTGCAAGTCAACAAAGCACATACTACTCCAACTGCAGGGGACATACCTCAATATAAACTAGCTGCAAGCTACATACAACTAAATGGGCACATGCACAGTAAAATGCAAAGGAAGCTAGCACAAATGAACGCCCTCCATGTCTTCAGAAACAAAACACAAGCTGACATACAGTAGATGAATTCACAATCCATATCAGGAGGGCAAGTCTAACACCATACATGCTCACATTGGACAACACAAGATGGAATACTCACTGTACCAACCAGTATACAATACCATGACACCACCATTGCATACACATCCATATATCCATACAGTCAACATATACCCTTGTCTTGGGGGACGCCAACACTTTCCATAAAGTCAGATACTGCAAACAACAGTAAATGGATTAGCAAGGAGGCTAAAACAAACACAACTGTAGGCAGACATAAGTCACTCAAGAACAACATGAAGGTATAAAGGAAAATGCAGTATGAATTTATACCTCAAGAAATAACTGTTTGGGTTTATTCAATGTAAATTTAGTAAAGTCCAAGGCCACTGGCCAGTCCATATGCTTTTGCATAGGCACATCATGGTGCTGTCACTTGACTCCTAATTGCCAGGGAACCTCCACATGAAGGGGAATCAAGTGGGCAGGTAGGCACCTCAGGTATCATCTTTGGGGGGCACGGGCAGAATTGGGAAAGGTGGGTTTGGTCTTGGGTTTGGGAATGGTGGACTGCTTCTTGGGAGGGGTGAACTTCTTCTTGGGGGGAGGGGTATGGGTGCTTTCATGGCGGGCAGGAGAGGACTTGCAGGTGAAAGGGAGGGGTTGGAAGGTGGATTGGGACCTCGGTTTGGGACGGGATGGAGGGAACAGGAGTAAGGTCAAGGTCAAACATTTTTAGGGACAAGGGGATGGTCATCAAAAGGGGGTGGGGATTTGGAGGTCCAGAGAGGAGTTGTATGCTGTGTTGGTATAGATGTTGAGGGTGCATGCGTTTTTTGAGGTATGCTTGTATTTGGGTGGTGTCTGTTGTGTGGGTGAATGTGATGCTATTAATTGTGTTTGACCAATGACTTTGTGTTTCACCACTGCGCATATTAGTTGCTCAATGTTCACCAGTAGCACATTATGGGGGTCATTTTGACCCTGACGGTACGAGACCACCAGGGCTAAAATGACGGAAGCACCGCCAGCCTTCCTGGCCTATTTCGACCGCGGCTGAAGCACCGCGGTCGCACCGCCGGGGCCGGCGGTATTCCACCACTTCTGCCCCGGCGGTGATAATCCGCCTGGGCAGCGCAGCGCTGCCAAGGGAATTACGACTCCCCGACCGCCAGCCTTTTTCTGGCGGTTTGCACCGCCAGGAAAAGGCTGGCAGAACGGGGAGTCGTGGGGCATCTGGGGGCCCCTGCACTGCCCATGCCATGGGCAGTGCAGGGGCCCCCTGACAGGGCCCCATGCAGCTTTTCACTGTCTGCTATGCAGACAGTGAAAAGCGCAACGGGGTGCAACTGCACCTGTCGCACGGCCGCAACACTGCCGGCTCCATTTGGAGCCGGCTCCTATGTCGCGGCCGAGATCCCCGCTCGGCCGGCAGGTGGAAACCAGGTTTCCGCCCAGCGGGGATCTCCAAATGGCCGCGGCGGGGGCGGCCGCATTGGCGGCCGCACAGCGGTCAGATCTTGGCGGTCGTAATGACCCCCTATATGTTTTGTTCAGTTTAGTTGCCTATTGGCTTTGACGTGGCATTAGCCATTACATTCTGTATTCAGTTTAGCTGCCTATTGGCTTTGACATGGCATTTGACATTACATTCTGTATTCAGTTTAGCTGCCTATTGGCTTTAACTTGGGGTTAGACATTGCAGTTGAGACATTGCAGATGAGCTGTGTTTTTCCAAGCTGTGTTTTTCCACATGGTAGACCAAGCTGTGTTTTTGCACACCAGACCTTAGCTGATAAGAGAGAGTACATTTGGTGTTTTCCTTTCTGCTCAGCCTTGGGAAGAGGAGTGGTCTAGGAGATCTGGTCGGTCTCCAAAGGCTTGCTTAGTTTTCCAGAGTCTGAGAGGAGGGGTCACGTTTTTGGAACGATGGCTCTGGGCAATGGCAGAGTTAGTTAGATTGAATCTGGTTGACTTCAGACAGGAACGGAGACGTCAGTTGCCTGTCTCCCGTTTGGGTAGAAAATCTCTTTCTCGCAGTTGAACGGAGTCATCAACTTGAAGCCCCAGAAAGATGAAGCTGAATATAGGCCCTACAGCCTTGCCCTACGGTGATGAATTTTGACTTTTATGCTTTGCTTTGAAGTTATGCTATAATATAATCATATGTATTTGCTGTGTACATTGCAACTGAGAAGTACTTTGATATATTTTGCTTTCATTGCTGCGACTACTTTTGAACGTGTGCTGCCAATCTTCTAATTTCTTCTCTCAGGAACCTCGTGGTGAAGTACTAATAACAATAAATGTCTTCTTTAAACTCAGAAGTGCATTCCAGAGAGGTTCTGTAAGCTAGGTTATGAGATAAGAGCTGGAAAGCAGAACAGTGAGTGTGTTTGTGTGTCTTGGGGGCTGGGAGGTAGAGGTGCTGGGGGATGAATTTATTGATGTGTGCATGTCTGTTGGGGTGGTGTGTGCGGGTATGGTGGCTGTGGTGGGTGCATCACTGACTATTGTGATAGTGCCTGAGGGTATGCTTGAAGTCATGAGTGTTTCCTTGGGGGTTTTGGGGGTGTCTGGGGAAGTGGTAACTGAGGTTGCGTCTGTGAATGTCTGTTGTTTGCTTGCATGCCTATGTGTTTTGTGGTGCTTCTGTCTGTGTGTGCTGCTCTTGTGTTTTGAGGTGGGTGCAGGCAGATCAGCCTGTGTGCTTTGGGTGAGTAGTTGCTAGTTGGATTTTGATTGGGAAGAAGGAGGTAGAAGGGGGAATGGAAGGTGGAGGGTGACTGTCTGCCGTCTGTGAGGCAGCCAGAGCCTGAAAAGATCTTTGTAGGCCAGACATTGCACCATGAATGCCAGTCCCTAAATAGCATTCATAATAGCTGACTGACCTACAGAGATACTCCATAAGAGGTCAATAGCCTCCTCACTGAGGGCAGCGGGTGTAACAGGGGCTGGGGCAGAGGTGCTGCAGCAAAGGAGAGGCCCACCCTCTTGGGTGAGTGGGAATGACCAACTGGGTCTGAAGCACTGATAGAACAGGGGTGGTGGACAAAGATGGAACAGAGAGATGCCCCAATGGGTCCGCAACCACTAGGGAGTGTCCACTGGCAGAAGAATCTGATGATGAAGAGGATGTTCCAGTTCCCCCTGCAGCATTCCGCTCACCCTCTGGGCCACTGGGTCCCTCTGTGTCAGTGGTATCTTGACACATTGTCCTATGTTAGATGCTACCCTGCTCTGCTGTGTCCTGTCTCCTGCTTTTGCCGGTGCTGATGCTGTAAATACAAAGATAAATAAGCTCATCACATGTCCATGATCACACTTAAACAACAGTTCTGATTTGCAAACATTACCGTGAGGTCAAGTAGGTTCCAGCAACAAACTCCACCATGCCATGTGAACTGTCAACAGTTGCGCACAGGAAATTCAGGATCTCAGATCACTACAATTGCATGGCTGAAGTTGTGCAATCACAGTAACCATTCAACAAGTAGGAAACCCCATCACCCTCAACAATCAATCAAGCAGTATTTGAAAAGTGAGGCTACTCAACTGTGAGGGTCTCAAGGCGCTGGGGGGACGGGAGGGGCCTCATCTAAAGAACCACGTCTTGAGGTTCTTCAAGAAGGTGGTGAGCGATGGGCTTTGTCTGAGATGCAGGGGGAGGTTGTTCCAGCTCTTTGCTGCACTGTAGGTGAAAGATCGTCCTCCAGTTGAGGATGAGAGGCACAGTGGCCAGGGCCATCTGGGTGGGGCAGAGTGATCATGGGGTGTGTGGAAGGAGATGCTGTGGTTCAGGTAGGCTGGTTCTGCATTGTTTTTGGCTGTGTGCGTGTGGGTGAGAAGCTTGAAGGTGATTTGCTTTTTCGACCGGTAGCCAGTGGAGGATCCTCAGGCATTGGGAGATGTATTCTCAGCAAGGGAGGTCCAGAATGAGTCTGGCAGCGGCATTCTGGATGAGTTGATGTTTTTTGATGTTCCTAGTTGAGTTGCCGGCGTAGAGGGCATTGCTGTAGTCGAGTTTGCTACTGACTAAGGTGTGGGTGACTGTCCTGCAACAGTCTGCTGGGATCCATCTGAAGATCTTCCAAAGTTTGCAGAGTGTGTGTCAGCAGGAGGAGGCAACAGGATTTACCAGCAGGTCATGGATAGGGAGGAGTTGAGAATGATTCCTATGCTGCAGAAGTGCTTGGTCAGTGCAGGGGGGCGCTGAGGGATATGGGCCACCTGGAGTCGCCCCCAAGCTGAGGTGGCATTTCCGAAGATGATGAGCTCCATCTTGTTGAGCTTGAGGCAGCTTTCTCTCATCCAGTTGGCGACAGCTTCTATTCCTGAGTGAAAGTTGTTTTTGGCTGCGTCCAGGTCTTCGGTGAGGGAAATGATGAGTTGTGTGTCATCGGCATATGACACGATGTTCATACCGTGGCATCTGATGATGGGAGCAAGAGGGGCCATGTATACGTTGAACAGTGTGGGACTCAGTGAGGAGCCTTGGGTTTCTTCAGGAGAGGGTGTATTTTGGCGTGTTTCCAGTCTTCAGGGAAGGTGCTGATAGAGCAGCTGATTGTGTTACAGAGCTCTGGCAATGGATGAGTTGGCTGTGACGTATATGTGGTGCGGGCAGGGATCTGAGGGGTCTCCGGAGTGGGTGCTGTTCATGATGTTGACTGTTTACTTTGTTGTGAGTGTGGACCAGCCGTGGATGGTCTGGGTGGGTTTTGTGAGGGTGGGTAAGTCACAGGCCCAAAGCTTTGCTCCAGGGAGCAGGTCTCAGTTACCTGTTGTCATACAAACATAGCCCAATGCCAAATGCATTCCTACAGATCCCACACAAGGTCATGCACACATCTATTTTTCATATAGATGACGATCCAAAAATAAGACATGATGCTCCAAAATCCTGCCATATAATAGTACAATAGCCTGGAGAAGGTGACATGGATATACCCATGCCACACTGGAAACATATCAACAATGTACACCTCACCAACTGATATTTGTACCAATAGAGTCATGGAGGTAGTACTAATGTTGCTCAGATAGGCCATACATGTGGCGTGGAAATGGGCACTGTAGACATCATGTGCAACATGCAAGGGAGAGATGTCACCAAAATACACAACACAATGAATCAGCAAGCCCCAGGCTAATCACCACTAATGTCTGGCACCCTTACAATGATATACTCAGAGTGCATCAATAGATGCCATTAGTCCTTTGAATGTTAGAGAAGCCCTGAGATTTGAAAGTACTTGTTGAAGGCCATTAGCATGTTGCCCAATTGGAAGCTACATCATTGTCTCCATTATGGTCATGCCAGCCCAGATGTCTGTCTGTGAATTAATGCTTTTACCCAAAACACATGTAATTTCAACATAACTGCAAGTTACTCCATGATGCATGCCAACAGTCATGTCACAAACCTAACCCTTTACACATGTACAGTGCACTTTGCTACATGCTGCCACATCAATGACATAACAATGCACATTGTTGCTCAAACCTCTAGGCCTACCTGACATGTCCCTCATTGCTACTGCAGTTGTACATGCCAAATGACATGCTATGATGCATGTGGGGATGTGTCAGCCAAGAAACAATGGTGACACACTTCTGTGTGTAGCACAACATGAAATGTACCCCATTGTAAAATGGCTTATTCCACACACAGGTTGCCATGCACATATTTGTGAGGGAATACAGACATTATCCCATCAACGCAGGTAGACTATGAAACAGCAGCTTACAAATGTTTTCCAAAGGAGAAAGGGACTTATACTGACATGTAGGCACAAGGAATGTTGGCAACAGTGATGACACATAAATCATGCCAGTGGACATTCCCCACTTACCAAGGGAAAGTATTGATCTTTAGCTGCACCCATAGTACAATGTAGGTTCTGTCACATGTATGATGGCCATCATCACATTACAAACTGCAGTGAGGTACCTTCACCTGTCATATGCTGAAGATAACTAGTCTTTGGGTGGCAGATGCCAATACACTCATTTACCCATTCACATGGCTGAGGACAGTGATTCATCACTTACTTACCTTTAGCCTATAACATTGAGAAGTAGTGGTCTGCTGCATAGAATGTACACACACTACAACAACAAACTGTACTTGATTGATCAATGTTCACAGCCATAGGTGGACACTGGAGACCAAGTGGTTAGTTGATTGTACACAGTTGTGTCCTATATCCCTAGGCCAATAGGCAAGGCATATCAGTATATAACACATGCCATGTTTAAACAAACAATCACTTATCTACTGTGCGACACATGGCTCATTCCTAATCATCACGGGAGCTCTCAAAACTTAACACATTCACTTAGCAATGTGACAGGCAGGCATATGCCCTGTACTCAGTCTTGTAGCTGCTGTGCTGTCCTCAAACACCCATCAATCTCTAGATAGGCCACCACCAGAATGTGGGACATTAGGGGGGGGTCATGGTACCCTGACCCCATTGGGCAGACCTAAGTGATTTTCCTGGCCCAGTGGGCACTCCACCAGCTGTGGATCCCTAAGGTCCCACCTTCTGGGCGATGGCTCACCATACTGTCTTCTTTTGATGGGCGTTGATCTGCATGGAAGCCAAAGACAAATCAAGAGATTATAATTGCAAGTTTCATCACAATGGTTGAGTCACATATGTGTTAGAAACACTAAGCTAGTGGTAAGGGACCTGTCATGCGTGTAAAACACACACGGACAATGATGCTAAGTGCCCATATGGACTGGATTAATGATTTGCCTCTGTACCATTCCTAATCTAGTGAAAGGACTGAGGCATTTAGGGCTGGTTTTGCAACAACAAACTCATATTGTCCACATGACAGGATGTGCTGGGGTATAGGGAGTGGGCACAGTGCCCCTGTTACATAGCCACAGTGACTCTCCCACAGCCTAGACTAGGTCCCTTACTGGGAGATACATTTGACAGGCCCTGGTCTCTGCAGGCCGAGCTGACAGAACCTGCATGACACTCTATTCCCATCACTTCAATGTATGACAGTACATAATGTAGCCAACAGCAATTTGGCATGTGGTTTGTGTGGCAACTTGAAGGGCAGTGTGAGTCATGATATGCCTTCCACACAACAGGTTAGCAAGGGCAAATGTTTTTTGAAAGATCTGTGGTACTACACACATTGCTCACATGACTTTCAACTGACTCATTCAACATGCATACTCAGCTCATGCTTCCATGCACATACATGTTGTCTGACATTTACAACAATCATGAGGAAAGAGATGGTGGTAGATGGCAGTAATGTCTCCTTATCTAGTAATGTGCATCTAAAACAAGGATGATCTAGGACCCAAAATACCTCACACAAGACAATGTGACTGGGCTTAACATATGGCACTGGCCACCAATACCTGCATATTGTCTATCCCATTGATGCCACACAGACTGCAACAATAGGCACACGAGTAGTCATACTGACACACATTGGCATATTCTAGC
Organism: Pleurodeles waltl; assembly: GCF_031143425.1. NCBI lineage: Eukaryota > Metazoa > Chordata > Amphibia > Caudata > Salamandridae > Pleurodeles > Pleurodeles waltl. The sequence continues at coordinate 694,317,659 of NC_090442.1, read as the reverse complement.
CTGTGAGGAGGAAAAGGATCGTAAAGTACAGAAAAAATGTGCACTTGACGGGTAGGACCTCATTCACTAGCCTCTCCAGGTCTTCTGGAGAGAAGACAGGGGCCCTATCACCTGTTGGATGTGACATGATTGCTCCCAGAGGTGGGACACAGCAGCTCAGGTCATGGAAGTATTGCTGGCAGCGGTGTCAGGAGTTAAGTGATTGAATCTGCAGAACATGGCGGTCAAATCTGCCACATATGCATTTGTCACCACCAGTGGACACAGCTTTTTACCTGCGATCACCACTGGCATCAACATTAGCCTATGGCTGTGCCCGGCATGGTTGCAACTGCCTACCGCTATGATGTCTTCCACCAGTGACCACGGGCTGTTCCTAATGTCCAGTTTAGTATGTCAGGAAGCCTCCATTCTGGCAGCCTGAAATGCTGTATTGGGCTATATAAACTGAGTCACACCTGCGAAAATGGATTTTTGACTTCACAAACAGGCTTATCCTGTCTTGTCATGTAGGTCCTAATACTCAAATACACTTGCAGTATGTTGCAGGGCACAGATGGCATTTAATAGTGGGGCACAGTCCACCGCAGCTGCTGGTAATTTTGGGGGTAGGGATATCCATTCACATTTTGAGAGGAAATTGTGTTGCACATCTTTGAGTTTGGTCCATATACATGTTGTGATCACAGGTGTGGAAAACCATGGTGGCCACATGTGACCCTGTGTTATTTGCAGCTGTGATGTGTGCTGGTTGCCATGTCTATCAATTCAGAAATGCCCTCTCACATGATATCATTGACATGCATCATGTATCTTGCTGTGGACACACAGACTAATGTTAGAAACCATGCCTTGTCAAGCATAGATATCCAGAGAGAGAAAGAGGATGCATTAACCTCCTGTCTACCGTACATCTGCCAGACCATGGAAGAATGCCAACATCATCCTGCTGTACCATCTGAATAGGCAAACAATAGTGGACTTATGTTGTCAGTTGGAGCCAGATCTGATGCCAGCTTTAGTTATTCAACCAGCATACCACCCATTGTACAAGTCATGTCAGTATTGCACTTCCTAGCCACAAGGTCCTTCCAACATACAGTAGCCCTATCTGCTGACATGTCCCAGCCTATGCTCAGTCTGGTGTTGAAGGATGGCCTCTCAGCAGTGTTGAATCACCTGGACAGCTATAGCTAGGTTCCCCAGAGTGAGGATTTAGTGCATGTGAAGGCTGACTTTGGACGGTTTTGCAACATCCCACATGTGTTGGGAACCATTGATGGCTCAAATGTTGGCTTGGTTCCACCACAGGCCAATGAACAAGAAAGAACTTCCATTCAATCAACATGCAAGTTGTCTGTTTGGTGGATCTTTACATTTCACAGGCCTGTGCCCATTATCCAGGTTCAGTACGATTCCTTCATAATGCACATCATACCACAGATGATGGTACAGCTGTACTCAGAGAAGGTCTGGCTGGTTTGTAAGTCACATCTGCCCTGTTTGTGTGTGTGCAATGTCGGATGCTACAGTCATGAGCTTAGTGACTCATTGTTGCACATGTGTCCCATTAATTAACAGGAGACTCCGCATGTTGAAACCGCCCTTGGCTGTTGATGTCAATAAGGATCCAACTATGCCAGTGGAAGTCTGCTTCAGTGAGACCTATGGAAGAACAAGACAGGTAGTGGAGCGGACTTTTGGGGTCCTGAAGGCCAGATTAAGGTGTCTTGACCAGACTGGTGGAGCCCTCCTCTACTCACCCGGAAAAGTATGTCAGATCACTGTTGCATGCTGCATGCTCCACGACATTGACCTGTGGAGGAATATCCTATACACCTCAGAGGAGGGGGAGCCTGCAGTGCCACCACGTGAGCCACCTGAAATGCAAAGTCAGGATGATAGTGGTGAAGAGGAAGATTTCTTGTGGGGAATATCTCATGAACAGCTACTTTTCATGAGTGCAACTTTACAAGTTTTATGATATATTATTATTGAGATACATTTTTCACATTTTGTGTGTTATATGAATGGTTATATTAATTAATCATATTGTTTGTGTTAGCATAACTAGGACTGAAGTTTCATATGTGCAGCAGTAATGAAAAGGCTGAATTATTTATTTTCCTTCAACCTGAATTTTTTTCCATTAGGTCATCTCACATGTTTATTAACTAGTTCAATTGTAATATGTGTAAGTTCTTTTTTCTGCAACCTTGAATGTTGTAGCACTAGAACATGAAGACTGGAAAGTAAAGCAGTACCATTGTTTAAACGTGTGTTCCCATGTGAAAGGATAAAACTGTTGTGAGCCATGGGAAGATTCTGGAATCTATCAACTAATGTACAGAGTTGCTAGTTATTGCTGGTGTCACATGGGAGGAGCCATAACTTCACACCTACCTTGAGAAAATCTGGAGATATTGCAAACCTAATTGACATTTTAAATTTCATTAGATATTGTTCTTTTATGAAATATAGCCCCACAGTGGACCAATCAAATTGCATTGGACATTTCTAGTTAGGTAGAGACTTTTGAAATGTTTAGTCAGTTCCCACTTGATGCTTCTACTATTAAGTTTCTTTATGTATTGCTAAATTGCCCCTTTGAACTTAATTATTAACTTGTCCCATGCATGTTCCTGAAGTGCAGCTCATGTTCAGCACTTTCCCCTGACGGTGTTCTTAATGTACTCTGCTGGATCTGATGTGTTCTGCTGTTAAACCTTACCTGTATGCTGTCTCTGGGAGAAGTATAAAATTCTAATGTTATTTGTCCTCTTGCTGTATTTAATTAGATTAGCATACTGACACGTGTTTATTTGGATTTTTAGTTAGTCTAATCTAACCCGAGATAGATGATTTTTCCAAATTAATTTTTGTCTGCTTTTTTCTTTTTGCTTTTACCCCCATGTGTTATCCTATTCCCACACATGCTTGTCCTAATTTGCAATAGCAATAGGCATAACCACCCTCATAAAATTTTATGCATTGGCCTATCAATGGAGTTGACTAATGTCACAATCTTGTGATTTGAAATCTGTTTGTGTTTCACAAATTATATCATTGCTTGTGTGCATAATTCTTTTGGAATGTTTAATGGTGTTAATGTTGAATACATTAAACTTGTTTCTCAGCTTTGGTAAGCCTATGGTTTTCATTTATATTTATAATCTAGTTTTATACACTATTTACAAGGCATTGGCTTTGTGGTTATAACAAAGCTTTAAAACTTTTCATTGATTGGAGTTTTGTTTCTATGGCCAAATCAGTTATGGGGTTTAAATCTGTTGTTGTAGTGATTGGAATTTGAGTGAATGTGTTTTGTTTTACCACACTCTTTACTATGTCCACAAATTTCATCCACCCCAGTGGAAGCATTTTCGAATCCTGACCTGGAGGAGAAAACTCGCTCTCACCTCATATGATCATCTTTATTGTTTTTATTTATTTATTATTTTATTGATGCATTTATATTGTGTACAGCTTTATCTGTGGTACTTTTTATTGTAATTAATACACATGCTTCATAAGTAGGGTTATACAGTGCACAAGAGGGTATTAACATTAGTCAGACTGATATGAAATCGTTTTATTTTTATGGCGGATATATACGTGTTCTTGAGTGCTGCACAGGGATCAAAGATGTTGGCCGTGAGTCAGCGAATGGGTGGCAGGAATTTGTTATGATAGTTGTTTAGCTATTTCCTTAAGCGTTGTTCAGGTGTAACAGGAGTAAGGAGCATGGTTACAGAGTGCAGAAAAGGCTGGTTATATAACTTATGGGGAAAATGAAGGCATATTATTTTCGGAGAGAGATGTTTGGGTGGCTTCAACAGGACTGAGTTCTCTTGAAAGCAAGTGAGAGTAAGTGGCAGGAATATGGTGAACAGTTTGGTGTTTCACCATTTTCTTCATTGTTGTAAACTGTGAGTGATACAAGGGTATTTTATTCCAAGATATTGGGGAAAGGGGTGCTTTTTTTGTTTATTCCTTTTGGTCCCTCTGGATGTCTAGCCCTCAGAAGGGCAAGTTTATTGATGGTACGTAGGATGGATCACCTGATCCCTTGGTTCAGAAAGGGTGAAATCTCCACCAGCTCATGGCATGAGGCATCAACTGAAGTCCTTCCTGTGAATTCCTTAAAACCCTTGTATTACCACCATAAAGTAATAACCAGAAACAGGTGTCTGTCATATCCCGCCTAACTTGACAATAAAACAAATAAAGTTTGAGACATTGGTTCCTCAACAAAATAATCTGCCATCTGACCAATAGCGCGGTACTAGCCTGAATTTACAGGTAAGCACGGAGGGGCAGTCATTTTGTTTTTGTTAAAAGCGTACTAGAAACCAAAAACAACCTTGTCAAAAATGTTAAAAACTGCCCATCCTGCAAGAGGCTGTGAGTAGAATGACATCAATGGGGGATGGTTAGATTGTGGTAGCCCCTCCTGTTATGAGAGCATCCTCCTAGCCTGAAGCGTACCTCAGAACGTCAGAATGGTCAGTTCAGCTCTGGTTGGTTTGCAGCAGATAAACAAATGAATAGAAAAAAACATTTCTGAATGCACTTGAGAAAGAAACTGACAGCACATTTTTGACCAATGCCTGAACATCTTTGCCAGACAAACACTCAGCTGCCATTCTTCGGATTTTGTCTGGCCCAGCTCTTTTTTTGCATATGGTCTGCATTCAATAATTTCCCATGTAAGCATCCACAAAAAAAATCTTGTATATAAGACTGCTCTAATCAAATGCAATATCAGTAATATTTACTCAGTATTTCTATGATTCCGTTGGGCACAACTGGGATGGTACACATAAACATCATTGTGGAAAACAAAACAAAAAACACAAAAAAGCAGGCAGTCTAGTTAAAAGAGGGGAAGGTTTGGGTATCAGTACTCAGTTAAGTTGCATATTGTCATGAACAAACTCCACATAATACCCCACCACCCTGCTACAAGATCTTATTCTTCTTCAGTGACAGAACTGCACGGGATACGGGGTAAAGTTGTTCTCCTCTTCAGACAAAACCTCCACTATACACCCAGGACAGCCATAGAGAGCAGCACTAACCTTCCAGGTGGACACCTTCATCTGTCTTCACATCAATTTTTTCCAAGTAAAAATCCCATTTCACAAACACGCGCTCTAGCATTTGTGATGTGTATGGTGGACGGCTCCTCCACTTTGGTGTGCACCCCTTTTAAGTCTTTGAGCATACCACCACCAGTAGCACCGATGAGGATTCTCAGGACATTGCAGTGTGCCTTCTTGCATGTACCAGGGCTAGGTCAACAAACTTATAGACATGTTGTGCCGCTTTTGTTTGCACCAGCAACTCCAATATACATTGTAAGAGCTCCCAAAGTATTACTACCACACAAAGCAAATGTAGCATTGTGAAGGCTAAATGTTAGTGTTTCTTTGTTCCTGATTTCTGGACTAAATATTTTCTATTACAACACAAACGTCTCTAGTGTTAACAATTGCAGGAACATTTAAGTATTCTTACAAATTTACGAGGTGAGTATTCTTACAGCTTTGGCAGGATTTACGCAGTAACCGCCTCAAGCCCCCTTCTAGCTTCATCATCGGTCATCCAGCATCGCCAATAAATCCTCTTTTGGCTGGTGTGCCCTCATTTGTGTTGAGGATACTTGCAGTGGTGCTGGTGAGGACATCCAGGTTATTGCAATAGGCCGTTTTGCAAGTACTAGAATTAGCGGTCAATAAACTTACAGACATGCTTTGTCAGTTTTGTTTGCACTGACACCCCCAAAATACATTGTAAGAGCTCCCTACCTATGAACCTGCCAGTGATGTCTGAGATATTCACTAACACCTCATCCCAGTATCTAATTATGTCCGGTCACTGCTATATCATGTGGCAGAAATCTGATTCTTCTGCAGCACACCTTGGGCAAAGGCTCAAAGTTCCAGGATACATATGCTCTATCGTTTTAGGGGTCAGATAGGCGTGGTGCAAGTAGTAAAACTGCAGGTGACTCAATCGCGTTTCTGGAAACACCTTTCACATTCCCCAGACAAATCTTCCACTCTTTATCCGAAAGCCCTCGTTAGGTCTGTAACTCCAAAAATTCTTTAAGTGAACCAGATCTCATCCACCCACAATGTTGTAAAGCAACATAGAGGCACAAAACCACCTGGCTGTCATGCCCTTGTTATATGAGAGTCTGAAGCAGAGGGGAGACCTCAGTTGGAGCATGGGGATTGCACCATAACTGAGCGAATTTGCACAACAGCACCGTATAAGGCAGAAAGACACTGAGATCCAATTTGCATACCTCCATTAAATTGTCAAAAGGGCATACTGGCTCGTTTCCGATTAACATCTTAGCTGCTGGGCCTCCCCCCCCCCCCCCTCCCCTCAGTGCTGAGCCCTTTTTTGGCTATTTGGGGTAGTTCACGCTTAGGCCTTCATAACTTTTTGTCCACATAAGCTATCCATGCCAAATTTGCGTCCTTTTTTTCCAACATCCTAGAGCTTCTAATGGCACCCAGAGTTTATGGTTTCTCCTGGAGGAGACCACGAAATTAGCTAAAATACAGTGAAAATCTCGGTTATTTCCAGAAAATGGGAAAAAAGGGCTGCCGAAGAAGGCTTGTGGTTTTCCCTCAAAATGGCATCAACAAAGGGTTTCTGATGCTAAAATCACCATCTTCCCACCTTTCAGGAACGGGCAGACTTGAATCAGAAAACCACATTTTTCAACACAATTTTGGCATTTTACTGGGACATACCCCATTTTTAATATTTTTGGTGCTTTCAGCCTCCTTCCAGTTAGTGACAGGAATGGGTGTGAAACCAATGCTGGATCCCGGAAAGCTAAACATTTCTGAAAAGTAGACAACATTCTTAATTCAGCAAGGGGTCATTTGTGTAGATCCTACAAGGTTTTCCTACAGAAAATAACAGCTGAAATAAAAAGATATTGAAAGTGAGCTGAAAAAAACAGCAATTTTTCTCTACGTTTTACTCTGTAACTTTTTCCGGCAATGTCAGATTTTTTAAAGCAATATACTGTTATTTATGCTGGAATCCTCTTGCAAGGATATATAGGGCTTGAAGGTTCATCAAGGTCCCTAGGTACCCAGAGACAATAAATGAGGTGCACCTTGCAATGGGTTTCATTCTATACCGGGTATACAGCAATTCATTTGCTGAAATATAAAGAGTGAAAAATAGGTATCAAGAAAACCTTAGTATTTCCAAAATGGGCATAAGATAAGGTGTTGAGAAGCAGTGGTTATTTGCACATCTGAGTTCCCGGGGTGCCCATAGTAGCATGTGAATTACAGGCCATTTCTCAAATAGACATCTTTTTTACACACTGTCTTACCTTTGGAAGAAAAAAATGGAGAGAAAGACAAGGGGCAATAACCCTTGTTTTGTTTTTCTGTGTTCCCCCAAGTCTCCCGATAAAAATGGTACCTCACTTGCGTGGGTAGGCCTAATGCTCGCGACAGGAAATGCAACATGGACACATCACATTTTTACATTGAAATCTGACATGTTTTTTGCAAAGTGCCTAGCTGTAGATTTTGGCCTCTAGCTCAGCCGGCACCTAGGGAAGCCTACCAAACCTGTGCATTTTTTTAAACTAGACACCTAGGGGAATCCAGGATAGGGTAACTTGTGGGGCTCTCACCAGGTTCTGTTACCCAGAATCATTTGCAAACCTCAAAATTTGGCCAAAAAAACACTTTTTCCTCACATTTCGGTGACAGAAAGTTCTGGAATCTGAGAAGAGCCACAAATTTCCTTCCACCCAGCGTTCCCCCAAGTCTCCCAATAAAAATGGTACCTCAGTTGTGTGGGTAGGCCTAGCGCCCGCAACAGGTTATGCCCCAAAACACAACGTGGACACATCACATTTTCCCAAAGAAAACAGACCTGTTTTTTGCAAAGTGCCTAGCTGTGGATTTTGGCCTCTAGCTCAGCCGGCACCTAGGGAAACCTAGCAAACCTTGGCATTTTTTAAACCTAGACACCTAGGGGAATCCAAGATGGGGTGAATTGAGGGGATCTGATCAGGTGCTGTTACCAAGAAGCCTTTGCAAACCTCAAAATATTGACCAAAAACACACTTTTTCCTCTCATTTTGGTGACAGAAAGTTCTGGAATCTGAGAGGAGCCACAAATTTCCTTCCACCCAGCGTTCCCCCAAGTCTCCCGATAAAAATGGTACCTCACTTGTGTGGGTAGGCCTAGCGCCCACGAAAGGAAATGGCCCAAAACACAACGTGGACACATCACATTTTTTTCACAGAAATCAGAGGTGTTTTTTACAAAGTGCCTACCTGTGGATTTTAGCCTCTAGCTCAGCCGACACCTTGGGAAACCTAGCAAACCAGTGCATTTTTGAAAACTAGACACCTAGGGGAATCCAAGATGGGGTGACTTGTGGGGCTCTGACCAGGTTCTGTTACCCAGAATCCTTTGCAAACCTCAAGATTTGGCCAAAAAAACACTTTTTCCTCTCATTTCGGTGACAGAAAGTTCTGGAATCTGAGAAGAGCCACAAATTTCCTTCCACCCAGCGTTCCCCCAAGTCTCCCAATAAAAATGGTACCTCACTTGTGTGGGTAGGCCTGGTGCCCGCAACAGGTTATGCCCCAAAACACAACGTGGACACATCACATTTTCCCAAAGAAAACAGACCTGTTTTTTGCAAAGTGCCTAGCTGTGGATTTTGGCCTCTAGCTCAGCCGGCACCTAGGGAAACCTAGCAAATCTTTGAATTTTTTTTAACTAGACACCTATGGGAATCCAAGATGGGGTGAATTGTGGGATCTGACCAGGTGCTGTTACCGAGAATCCTTTGCAAACCTCAAAATATTGACCAAAAACACACTTTTTCCTCTCATTTTGGTGACAGAAAGTTCTGGAATCTGAGAGGAGCCACAAATTTCCTTCCACCCAGCGTTCCCCCAAGTCTCCCGATAAAAATGGTACCTCACTTGTGTGGGTAGGCCTAGCGCCCACGAAAGGAAATGGCCCAAAACACAACGTGGACACATCACATTTTTTTCACAGAAATCAGAGGTGTTTTTTACAAAGTGCCTACCTGTGGATTTTAGCCTCTAGCTCAGCCGACACCTTGGGAAACCTAGCAAACCAGTGCATTTTTGAAAACTAGACACCTAGGGGAATCCAAGATGGGGTGACTTGTGGGGCTCTGACCAGGTTCTGTTACCCAGAATCCTTTGCTAACCTCAAGATTTGGCCAAAAAAACACTTTTTCCTCTCATTTTGGTGACAGAAAGTTCTGGAATCTGAGAGGAGCCACAAATTTTCTTCCACCCAGCGTTCCCCCAAGTCTCCCGATAAAAATGGTACCTCACTTGTGTGGGTAGACCTAGCGCCCACGAGAGGAAATGGCCCAAAACACAACGTGGACACATCACATTTTCCCAAAGAAAACAGACCTGTTTTTTGCAAAGTGCCTAGCTGTAGATTTTGGCCTCTAGCTCAGCCGGCACCTAGGGAAGCCTACCAAACCTGTGCATTTTTTTAAACTAGACACCTGGGGGAATCCAGGATAGGGTAACTTGTGGGGCTCTCACCAGGTTCTGTTACCCAGAATCATTTGCAAACCTCAAAATTTGGCCAAAAAAACACTTTTACCTCACATTTCGGTGACAGAAAGTTCTGGAATCTGAGAAGAGCCACAAATTTCCTTCCACCCAGCGTTCCCCCAAGTCTCCCAATAAAAATGGTACCTCAGTTGTGTGGGTAGGCCTAGCGCCCGCAACAGGTTATGCCCCAAAACACAACGTGGACACATCACATTTTCCCAAAGAAAACAGACCTGTTTTTTGCAAAGTGCCTAGCTGTGGATTTTGGCCTCTAGCTCAGCCGGCACCTAGGGAAACCTAGCAAACCTTGGCATTTTTTAAAACTAGACACCTAGGGGAATCCAAGATGGGGTGAATTGAGGGGATCTGATCAGGTGCTGTTACCGAGAATCCTTTGCAAACCTCAAAATATTGACCAAAAACACACTTTTTCCTCTCATTTTGGTGACAGAAAGTTCTGGAATCTGAGAGGAGCCACAAATTTCCTTCCACCCAGCGTTCCCCCAAGTCTCCCGATAAAAATGGTACCTCACTTGTGTGGGTAGGCCTAGCGCCCACGAAAGGAAATGGCCCAAAACACAACGTGGACACATCACATTTTTTTCACAGAAATCAGAGGTGTTTTTTACAAAGTGCCTACCTGTGGATTTTAGCCTCTAGCTCAGCCGACACCTTGGGAAACCTAGCAAACCAGTGCATTTTTGAAAACTAGACACCTAGGGGAATCCAAGATGGGGTGAATTGAGGGGATCTGATCAGGTGCTGTTACCGAGAATCCTTTGCAAACCTCAAAATATTGACCAAAAACACACTTTTTCCTCTCATTTTGGTGACAGAAAGTTCTGGAATCTGAGAGGAGCCACAAATTTCCTTCCACCCAGCGTTCTCCCAAGTCTCCCGATAAAAATGGTACCTCACTTGTGTGGGTAGGCCTAGCGCCCATGAAAGGAAATGGCCCAAAACCCAACGTGGACACATCACATTTTTTTCACAGAAATCAGAGGTGTTTTTTACAAAGTGCCTACCTGTGGATTTTAGCCTCTAGCTCAGCCGACACCTTGGGAAACCTAGCAAACCAGTGCATTTTTGAAAACTAGACACCTAGGGGAATCCAAGATGGGGTGACTTGTGGGGCTCTGACCAGGTTCTGTTACCCAGAATCCTTTGCAAACCTCAAGATTTGGCCAAAAAAACACTTTTTCCTCTCATTTCGGTGACAGAAAGTTCTGGAATCTGAGAAGAGCCACAAATTTCCTTCCACCCAGCGTTCCCCCAAGTCTCCCAATAAAAATGGTACCTCACTTGTGTGGGTAGGCCTAGTGCCCACAACAGGTTATGCCCCAAAACACAACGTGGACACATCACATTTTCCCAAAGAAAACAGACCTGTTTTTTGCAAAGTGCCTAGCTGTGGATTTTGGCCTCTAGCTCAGCCGGCACCTAGGGAAACCTAGCAAACCTTGGCATTTTTTAAAACTAGACACCTAGGGGAATCCAAGATGGGGTGAATTCAGGGGATCTGACCAGGTGCTATTACCGAGAATCCTTTGCAAACCTCAAAATATTGACCAAAAACGCACTTTTTCCTCTCATTTTGGTGACAGAAAGTTCTGGAATCTGAGAGGAGCCACAAATTTCCTTCCACCCAGCGTTCCCCCAAGTCTCCAGATAAAAATGGTACCTCACTTGTGTGGGTAGGCCTAGCGCCCACGAAAGGAAATGGCCCAAAACACAACGTGGACACATCACATTTTTTTCACAGAAATCAGAGGTGTTTTTTACAAAGTGTCTACCTGTGGATTTTAGCCTCTAGCTCAGCCGAAACACCTTGGGAAACCTAGCAAACCAGTGCATTTTTTAAAACTAGACACCTAGGGGAATCCAAGATGGGGTGACTTGTGGGGCTCTGACCAGGTTCTGTTACCCAGAATCCTTTGCAAACCTCAAGATTTGGCCAAAAAAACACTTTTTCCTCTCATTTTGGTGACAGAAAGTTCTGGAATCTGAGAGGAGCCACAAATTTCCTTCCACCCAGCGTTCTCCCAAGTCTCCCGATAAAAATGGTACCTCACTTGTGTGGGTAGGCCTAGCGCCCATGAAAGGAAATGGCCCAAAACCCAACGTGGACACATCACATTTTTTTCACAGAAATCAGAGGTGTTTTTTACAAAGTGCCTACCTGTGGATTTTAGCCTCTAGCTCAGCCGACACCTTGGGAAACCTAGCAAACCAGTGCATTTTTGAAAACTAGACACCTAGGGGAATCCAAGATGGGGTGACTTGTGGGGCTCTGACCAGGTTCTGTTACCCAGAATCCTTTGCAAACCTCAAGATTTGGCCAAAAAAACACTTTTTCCTCTCATTTCGGTGACAGAAAGTTCTGGAATCTGAGAAGAGCCACAAATTTCCTTCCACCCAGCGTTCCCCCAAGTCTCCCAATAAAAATGGTACCTCACTTGTGTGGGTAGGCCTAGTGCCCACAACAGGTTATGCCCCAAAACACAACGTGGACACATCACATTTTCCCAAAGAAAACAGACCTGTTTTTTGCAAAGTGCCTAGCTGTGGATTTTGGCCTCTAGCTCAGCCGGCACCTAGGGAAACCTAGCAAACCTTGGCATTTTTTAAAACTAGACACCTAGGGGAATCCAAGATGGGGTGAATTCAGGGGATCTGACCAGGTGCTATTACCGAGAATCCTTTGCAAACCTCAAAATATTGACCAAAAACGCACTTTTTCCTCTCATTTTGGTGACAGAAAGTTCTGGAATCTGAGAGGAGCCACAAATTTCCTTCCACCCAGCGTTCCCCCAAGTCTCCAGATAAAAATGGTACCTCACTTGTGTGGGTAGGCCTAGCGCCCACAAAAGGAAATGGCCCAAAACACAACGTGGACACATCACATTTTTTTCACAGAAATCAGAGGTGTTTTTTACAAAGTGTCTACCTGTGGATTTTAGCCTCTAGCTCAGCCGAAACACCTTGGGAAACCTAGCAAACCAGTGCATTTTTTAAAACTAGACACCTAGGGGAATCCAAGATGGGGTGACTTGTGGGGCTCTGACCAGGTTCTGTTACCCAGAATCCTTTGCAAACCTCAAGATTTGGCCAAAAAAACACTTTTTCCTCTCATTTCGGTGACAGAAAGTTCTGGAATCTGAGAAGAGCCACAAATTTTCTTCCACCCAGCGTTCCCCCAAGTCTCCCAATAAAAATGATACCTCACTTGTGTGGGTAGGCCTAGTGCCCGCAACAGGTTATGCCCCAAAACACAACGTGGACACATCACATTTTCCCAAAGAAAACAGACCTGTTTTTTGCAAAGTGCCTAGCTGTGGATTTTGGCCTCTAGCTCAGCCGGCACCTAGGGAAACCTAGCAAATCTTGGCATTTTTTAAAACTAGACACCTAGGGGAATCCAAGATGGGGTGAATTGAGGGATCTGACCAGGTGCTGTTACCGAGAATCCTTTGCAAACCTCAAAATATTGACCAAAAACACACTTTTTCCTCTCATTTTGGTGACAGAAAGTTCTGGAATCTGAGAGGAGCCACAAATTTCCTTCCACCCAGCGTTCTCCCAAGTCTCCCGATAAAAATGGTACCTCACTTGTGTGGGTAGGCCTAGCGCCCATGAAAGGAAATGGCCCAAAACCCAACGTGGACACATCACATTTTTTTCACAGAAATCAGAGGTGTTTTTTACAAAGTGCCTACCTGTGGATTTTAGCCTCTAGCTCAGCCGACACCTTGGGAAACCTAGCAAACCAGTGCATTTTTTAAAACTAGACACCTAGGGGAATCCAAGATGGGGTGACTTGTGAGGCTCTGACCAGGTTCTGTTACCCTGAATCCTTTGCAAACCTCAAGATTTGACCAAAAAAACACTTTTTCCTCTCATTTCGGTGACAGAAAGTTCTGGAATCTGAGAAGAGCCACAAATTTTCTTCCACCCAGCGTTCCCCCAAGTCTCCCAATAAAAATGATACCTCACTTGTGTGGGTAGGCCTAGTGCCGGCAACAGGTTATGCCCCAAAACACAACGTGGACACATCACATTTTCCCAAAGAAAACAGACCTGTTTTTTGCAAAGTGCCTAGCTGTGGATTTTGGCCTCTAGCTCAGCCGGCACCTAGGGAATCCTAGCAAATCTTGGCATTTTTTAAAACTAGACACCTAGGGGAATCCAAGATGGGGTGAATTGAGGGATCTGACCAGGTGCTGTTACCGAGAATCCTTTGCAAACCTCAAAATATTGACCAAAAATCCACTTTTTCCTCTCATTTTGGTGACAGAAAGTTCTGGAATCTGAGAGGAGCCACAAATTTCCTTCCACCCAGCGTTCCCCCAAGTCTCCCGATAAAAATGGTACCTCACTTGTGTGGGTAGGCCTAGCGCCCACGAAAGGAAATGGCCCAAAACACAACGTGGACACATCACATTTTTTTCACAGAAATTAGAGGTGTTTTTTACAAAGTGCCTACCTGTGGATTTTAGCCTCTAGCTCAGCCGACACCTTGGGAAACCTAGCAAACCATTGCATTTTTGAAAACTAGACACCTAGGGGAATCCAAGATGGGGTGACTTGTGGGGCTCTGACCAGGTTCTGTTACCCAGAATCCTTTGCAAACCTCAAGATTTGGCCAAAAAAACACTTTTTCCTCTCATTTCGGTGACAGAAAGTTCTGGAATCTGAGAAGAGCCACAAATTTCCTTCCACCCAGCGTTCCCCCAAGTCTCCCAATAAAAATGGTACCTCAGTTGTGTGGGTAGGCCTAGCGCCCGCAACAGGTTATGCCCCAAAACACAACGTGGACACATCACATTTTCCCAAAGAAAACAGACCTGTTTTTTGAAAAGTGCCTAGCTGTGGATTTTGGCCTCTAGCTCAGCCGGCACCTAGGGAAACCTAGCAAACCTTGGCATTTTTTAAAACTAGACACCTAGGGGAATCCAAGATGGGGTGAATTGAGGGGATCTGATCAGGTGCTGTTACCGAGAATCCTTTGCAAACCTCAAAATATTGACCAAAAACACACTTTTTCCTCTCATTTTGGTGACAGAAAGTTCTGGAATCTGAGAGGAGCCACAAATTTCCTTCCACCCAGCGTTCCCCCAAGTCTCCCGATAAAAATGGTACCTCACTTGTGTGGGTAGGCCTAGCGCCCACGAAAGGAAATGGCCCAAAACACAACGTGGACACATCACATTTTTTTCACAGAAATCAGAGGTGTTTTTTACAAAGTGCCTACCTGTGGATTTTAGCCTCTAGCTCAGCCGACACCTTGGGAAACCTAGCAAACCAGTGCATTTTTGAAAACTAGACACCTAGGGGAATCCAAGATGGGGTGACTTGTGGGGCTCTGACCAGGTTCTGTTACCCAGAATCCTTTGCAAACCTCAAGATTTGGCCAAAAAAACACTTTTTCCTCTCATTTCGGTGACAGAAAGTTCTGGAATCTGAGAAGAGCCACAAATGTCCTTCCACCCAGCGTTCCCCCAAGTCTCCCAATAAAAATGGAACCTCACTTGTGTGGGTAGGCCTAGTGCCCGCAACAGGTTATGCCCCAAAACACAACGTGGACACATCACATTTTCCCAAAGAAAACAGACCTGTTTTTTGCAAAGTGCCTAGCTGTGGATTTTGGCCTCTAGCTCAGCCGGCACCTAGGGAAACCTAGCAAACCTTGGCATTTTTTAATACTAGACACCTAGGGGAATCCAAGATGGGGTGAATTGAGGGGATCTGACCAGGTGCTGTTACCGAGAATCCTTTGCAAACCTCAAAATATTGACCAAAAACACACTTTTTCCTCTCATTTTGGTGACAGAAAGTTCTGGAATCTGAGAGGAGCCACAAATTTCCTTCCACCCAGCGTTCCCCCAAGTCTCCCGATAAAAATGGTACCTCACTTGTGTGGGTAGGCCTAGCGCCCACAAAAGGAGATGGCCCAAAACACAACGTGGACACATCACATTTTTTTCACAGAAATCAGAGGTGTTTTTTACAAAGTGTCTACCTGTGGATTTTAGCCTCTAGCTCAGCCGACACCTTGGGAAACCTAGCAAACCAGTGCATTTTTTAAAACTACACACCTAGGGGAATCCAAGATGGAGTGACTTGTGGGGCTCTGACCAGGTTCTGTTACCCAGAATCCTTTGCAAACCTCAAGATTTGGCCAAAAAAACACTTTTTCCTCTCATTTCGGTGACAGAAAGTTCTGGAATCTGAGAAGAGCCACAAATTTTCTTCCACCCAGCGTTCCCCCAAGTCTCCCAATAAAAATGATACCTCACTTGTGTGGGTAGGCCTAGTGCCCGCAACAGGTTATGCCCCAAAACACAACGTGGACACATCACATTTTCCCAAAGAAAACAGACCTGTTTTTTGCAAAGTGCCTAGCTGTGGATTTTGGCCTCTAGCTCAGCCGGCACCTAGGGAAACCTAGCAAATCTTGGCATTTTTTAAAACTAGACACCTAGGGGAATCCAAGATGGGGTGAATTGAGGGATCTGACCAGGTGCTGTTACCGAGAATCCTTTGCAAACCTCAAAATATTGACCAAAAACACACTTTTTCCTCTCATTTTAGTGACAGAAAGTTCTGGAATCTGAGAGGAGCCACAAATTTCCTTCCACCCAGCGTTCTCCCAAGTCTCCCGATAAAAATGGTACCTCACTTGTGTGGGTAGGCCTAGCGCCCACGAAAGTAGATGGCCCAAAACACAACGTGGACACATCACATTTTTTTCACAGAAATCAGAGGTGTTTTTTACAAAGTGCCTACCTGTGGATTTTAGCCTCTAGCTCAGCCGACACCTTGGGAAACCTAGCAAACCAGTGCATTTTTGAACACTAGACACCTAGGGGAATCCAAGATGGGGTGACTTGTGGGGCTCTGACCAGGTTCTGTTACCCAGAATCCTTTGCAAACCTCAAGATTTGACCCAAAAAACACCTTTTCCTCTCATTTCGGTGACAGAAAGTTCTGGAATCTGAGAAGAGCCACAAATTTTCTTCCACCCAGCGTTCCCCCAAGTCTCCCAATAAAAATGATACCTCACTTGTGTGGGTAGGCCTAGTGCCCGCAACAGGTTATGCCCCAAAACACAACGTGGACACATCACATTTTCCCAAAGAAAACAGACCTGTTTTTTGCAAAGTGCCTAGCTGTGGATTTTGGCCTCTAGCTCAGCCGGCACCTAGGGAAACCTAGCAAATCTTGGCATTTTTTAAAACTAGACACCTAGGGGAATCCAAGATTGGGTGAATTGAGGGATCTGACCAGGTGCTGTTACTGAGAATCCTTTGCAAACCTCAAAATATTGACCAAAAACACAGTTTTTCCTCTCATTTTGGTGACAGAAAGTTCTGGAATCTGAGAGGAGCCACAAATTTCCTTCCACCCAGCGTTCCCCCAAGTCTCCCGATAAAAATGGTACCTCACTTGTGTGGGTAGGCCTAGCGCCCACGAAAGGAAATGGCCCAAAACACAACGTGGACACATCACATTTTTTTCACAGAAATCAGAGGTGTTTTTTACAAAGTGCCTACCTGTGGATTTTAGCCTCTAGCTCAGCCGACACCTTGGGAAACCTAGCAAACCAGTGCATTTTTGAAAACTAGACACCTAGGGGAATCCAAGATGGGGTGACTTGTGGGGCTCTGACCAGGTTCTGTTACCCAGAATCCTTTGCAAACCTCAAGATTTGGCCAAAAAAACACTTTTTCCTCTCATTTCGGTGACAGAAAGTTCTGGAATCTGAGAGGAGCCACAAATTTTCTTCCACCCAGCGTTCCCCCAAATCTCCCGATAAAAATGGGACCTCACTTGTGTGGGTAGGCCTAGCGCCCACGAGAGGAAATGGCCCAAAACACAACGTGGACACATCACATTTTTTTCACAGAAATCAGAGGTGTTTTTTCCAAAGTGTCTACCTGTGGATTTTAGCCTCTAGCTCAGCCGAAACACCTTGGGAAACCTAGCAAACCAGTGCATTTTTTAAAACTAGACACCTAGGGGAATCCAAGATGGGGTGACTTGTGGGGCTCTGACCAGGTTCTGTTACCCAGAATCCTTTGCAAACCTCAAGATTTGGCCAAAAAAACACTTTTTCCTCTCATTTCGGTGACAGAAAGTTCTGGAATCTGAGAAGAGCCACAAATTTTCTTCCACCCAGCGTTCCCCCAAGTCTCCCAATAAAAATGGTACCTCACTTGTGTGGGTAGGCCTAGTGCCCGCAACAGGTTATGCCCCAAAACACAACGTGGACACATCACATTTTCCCAAAGAAAACAGACCTGTTTTTTGCAAAGTGCCTAGCTGTGGATTTTGGCCTCTAGCTCAGCCGGCACCTAGGGAAACCTAGCAAACCTTGGCATTTTTTAATACTAGACACCTAGGGGAATCCAAGATGGGGTGAATTGAGGGGATCTGACCAGGTGCTGTTACCGAGAATCCTTTGCAAACCTCAAAATATTGACCAAAAACACACTTTTTCCTCTCATTTTGGTGACAGAAAGTTCTGGAATCTGAGAGGAGCCACAAATTTCCTTCCACGCAGCGTTCCCCCAAGTCTCCCGATAAAAATGGTACCTCACTTGTGTGGGTAGGCCTAGCGCCCACAAAAGGAGATGGCCCAAAACACAACGTGGACACATCACATTTTTTTCACAGAAATCAGAGGTGTTTTTTACAAAGTGTCTACCTGTGGATTTTAGCCTCTAGCTCAGCCGACACCTTGGGAAACCTAGCAAACCAGTGCATTTTTTAAAACTACACACCTAGGGGAATCCAAGATGGAGTGACTTGTGGGGCTCTGACCAGGTTCTGTTACCCAGAATCCTTTGCAAACCTCAAGATTTGGCCAAAAAAACACTTTTTCCTCTCATTTCGGTGACAGAAAGTTCTGGAATCTGAGAAGAGCCACAAATTTTCTTCCACCCAGCGTTCCCCCAAGTCTCCCAATAAAAATGATACCTCACTTGTGTGGGTAGGCCTAGTGCCCGCAACAGGTTATGCCCCAAAACACAACGTGGACACATCACATTTTCCCAAAGAAAACAGACCTGTTTTTTGCAAAGTGCCTAGCTGTGGATTTTGGCCTCTAGCTCAGCCGGCACCTAGGGAAACCTAGCAAATCTTGGCATTTTTTAAAACTAGACACCTAGGGGAATCCAAGATGGGGTGAATTGAGGGGATCTGATCAGGTGCTGTTACCGAGAATCCTTTGCAAACCTCAAAATATTGACCAAAAACACACTTTTTCCTCTCATTTTGGTGACAGAAAGTTCTGGAATCTGAGAGGAGCCACAAATTTCCTTCCACCCAGCGTTCCCCCAAGTCTCCCGATAAAAATGGTACCTCACTTGTGTGGGTAGGCCTAGCGCCCACGAAAGGAAATGGCCCAAACCACAACGTGGACACATCACATTTTTTTCACAGAAATCAGAGGTGTTTTTTACAAAGTGCCTACCTGTGGATTTTAGCCTCTAGCTCAGCCGACACCTTGGGAAACCTAGCAAACCAGTGCATTTTTTAAAACTAGACACCTAGGGGAATCCAAGATGGGGTGACTTGTGGGGCTCTGACCAGGTTCTGTTACCCAGAATCCTTTGCAAACCTCAAGATTTGGCCAAAAAAACACTTTTTCCTCTCATTTCGGTGACAGAAAGTCCTGGAATCTGAGAAGAGCCACAAATTTCCTTCCACATAGCGTTCCCCCAAGTCTCCCAATAAAAATGGTACCTCACTTGTGTGGGTAGGCCTAGTGCCCGCAACAGGTTATGCCCCAAAACACAACGTGGACACATCACATTTTCCCAAAGAAAACAGACCTGTTTTTTGCAAAGTGCCTCCCTGTGGATTTTGGCCTCTAGCTCAGCCGGCACCTAGGGAAACCTAGCAAATCTTGGCATTTTTTAAAACTAGACACCTAGGGGAATCCAAGATGGGGTGACTTGTGGGGCTCTGAGCAGGTTCTGTTTCCCAGAATCCTTTGCAAACCTCAAAATTTGACCAAAAAAACACTTTTTCCTCTCATTTCAGTGACAGAAAGTTCTGGAATCTGAGAGGAGCCACAAATTTCCTTCCACCCAGCGTTCCTCCAAGTCTCCCGATAAAAATGGTACCTCACTTATGTGGGTAGGCCTGGTGCCCGTGACAGGAATAGATCACACAATGGTCAATGTTGGTCCTTACATGAGGCAGCTGTGGACCCTGGGGTGATCCATTTGTGACGCAGGCACTAGGTATAGGCACTCAAGTGCGGTAGCGTTTTTATCAGGACAGGTGAGGAATCACTGGGTGGTAGGAATTTTGTGGATCCCAGCATATTCCTGTAGTTTGTGTGAGAGAAATGCGAGAAAAATAGATTTTTTTTTCAACATTATCAGCTTTGCAGGGTATTCTGGGTAAGAAACCTTTGGGGAATCCACACAAGTCACACCTCTGTGGACTCCCCCGGATGTCTAGTTTCCAGAAATGTTTGGGTTTAGTATGTTTCTCTATATGGCCGCCGAACCCAGGACCAGAAACACAGGTGCCTGCCTTACAAAACCAGTTTGTTTTGTGATAGATCATTTTGATGTCTCCACAATATGTTTTGGGCGGTGGAATTTGGGGCTGAACTTAATTGGGTAGCTCCCAAGAGAGCACTCTCTCTCTCTGCTTGCCGCCGCATTCACCTGCTCACTGGGTTGGGCTATCCCACTATTACCCCGTTGCACAGACTGTGCTTGCGAAGGGACAGCAGGACTGTCCTCATCACCTCCCTCATAATTTACTGGAAGAGGAGTTATCGAATGGGACTCCTCCGACTGAAAAATCACTCCCAGAGTCTGCGCCATTGTCCTATCCCTCAGATGCTGTCTCAGTATCTGATGTCTCAGTCTCTGATCCTATGTCAGAGCTGTCCTCTATAACCCGAGTGATGGCAGCAGTCATCCATCAAGATGCCATCTCTGCTATTGGCTAAACTGTTGCTCTAAAACACTAGCTTTCGTAGACAGTCACAAAATCGATGGTGTGTCTGAGATACATGCAACAGTAGAGGCCACCTTACCTGCCCTTCTTCCCTCAGTCCGCACGTTCTTTCAAGACACTCAAAAAACACCTTGTCACATACCATTCGTCTTAGTCTTTAGCACCTCCTGCACCCAGTCCAACAATCATTATTGGTGCTCCCACTCCCTCTTCCTCGGATTCCCTCATTACCACCCAGCAAAAGTGCCCTTCATCTCTCCATAGCCGCCCCTCACCCCGCACATACATTTCATTTGTATTATAGCGCAGGTAATGGCTGACTTTACTAATGTACTCAGCTATTTACATAAAATACAGATTTGCTCTTTGCAGTAGGCATTTAAACCTTCTGCGCTTCTTTATGGCAGTAAAACTGCCACTAGACAAAAGTCTGATCCTTTTGAGGCAGAAACATAATCACAATACAATACTTACTTTACTTTTTTATTGCTGCCTAAAAGCTACAGTTGAAATCCGTCAGTTGAAGTATGTGCATTGCTTTGAAGACACAAGCTGCAACTGCAAGAAAACTGGTGGCAAATATATATATATATATATATATATATATATATATATATATATATAGATCACTTTTATATGTGGGTCTGGTTTTCCTGGGGGCCGATCGCAGCCCCCAGGGAAACCACACGTATTGACAAAAGTGATATATATATATATATATAGATCTATCTCTATGTAGATATATCTATCTACATGGATATATCTATAGATAGATCTATATATATATATATATATGTATATATATATATATAGATCTTTCTATAGATATATCCATGTAGATAGATATATCTACATAGAGATAGAGCTATATATATAGATCTATATTTTTTTTAGTAGTTGTATGGTTTCCTTGGGGGCCAAAATGGCCCCCAGGGAAACCCTACAACAACTAAAAAAAAATATTGCACCCACAGGGGGTCGCCCTGCCCACGGGCGACCCCCTGTCCATTTCTTTTTTCTTCTTTTTTTTTAATTCTTCTTTTTTTTCAATAAAATTTAACCCGGGGGGGGCGATCGAAAGAAATTGCACCCCCCCCCTCCCCGCCCAGGGATCACCTACCTTTTTTTTTTTTAAATATGCCCCGGGGGGGGCCGGCCCATTTTCCGAGGGGGCCGACCCCCCCAAGAGAAATCCCTGGTGTCTAGTGGTGTTTCCTGGACCCCGATCGCAGCTGTGCTGCGATTGGGGGCCAGGAAACACTTTCAGGAAGGCCTCGTAAGAAAGGGGAAAGTCTCCCCTTTCTTACGAGGCCTTCCCGAACGTGGGGAAGGCCGTTTGGGGGCCCAATTTATCTGTTAACCTGAAATAATGCCCAACTCATTCAGCAAGTCATTCATTTGTGGCAAATAATTATGTCATTGCACAGATTAATTAGGGCATCGTCATCATAGAGTGAGTCCATGTGCCACCTTTCCACCAACATGGCTCCCCAATTGGGTCCCTTAATTTCTTAGCACGCAGAAGGCAAGCCAACAGCTCCATTACAAGATCAATTAGATTAGGAGAGAGGGGTTATCCTTGCCCTGAGCCTCTCTGTATCTGATATAATTTTACCCATGGGTACTCTCACCACTGGAGTAAAGCAGTTTCACCCAACTCAGAATTTCAGGACTCAAACTTACCTTGAGAAGAACCTGTAACAGATACGGCCAGTACAGAATGTCTAAGGCTTTCTCTATATCTAGAAACACTCATGAGTTGGTTGACCCTTGCTCAGTCCATAACTGGATGCTGAGTCTTCTTCAAGCAGCATTCAGTCCCATCTCCTGCTTACTGGATCTTTGCTGCAAAAAAGTACAACCCTATGGTAAGTTTGTTCATTGGGTTCAGAATCCACTGTATTATGCTAGAATTCCTCTAAAGACCTGCTTTAGTATCTTCTAGAAGCTAATTTAAATCAAAGTTGTTAAATTTCATTTTTGATTTAACAGTTAACTTTATTTTTCCCTTGTAGTATTTATCACTCGCTCTGATCCTAGTTGAGATGTCCTAATATAATTTTGTTACTTTGGAGTTTTCTATTGTTTGTGTTAGGAGCTGTTGTGAATTATTTATTTTAAAATGTACTAATCCCATCACCTCATTCTTTTTCTATCCTGTAAACTTGGACGTACTACCAAAGGCGAAGCCATTTCAGTCATAGCAGGTTAAACTGAGACTGAAGAATCGTGTGATTAAAAGTGTGTCTTCTTCAGGTACCATCACAGAATTTTTAAAGATGTTCTGCACATGCTCCAACATTGGTTTGGGGGTTGCCATTGTCTCTTACATCCTGACAGCTCTCTTTAACTGTATAATCTTAATGTCAGGTTTTCTCTTCTATTTCTCCATGTCTTCCAGTTCTCTGCTGCTACTTTATGATCTATACAGAATCGTCAGTCAAGCATTAGTTTACATCACTGTGAGTGCTTGTCAGGCCTGCTAATCATTACACAGTCATGCACAGGCAATTCTTGAGGGAAAGGTGAGTCATGTGGGCAACCCCCTTCACTGGGATCCTGCTTGGAGGCCACACAAGCATCTGAGGAGAAAGCAATAGTATAAAAGAGGTACGAGAGAAAGAAAAGTTCATGAGTTAAAGAAAAGTCTACAAGGAACAGAAACTATGGCCACAATTTGAATGGATCCATTCTTTATTTAATATTGCCCTGTATCCTTATAAAACACTTAGAGAGCAGTTCTAGAAAAGTCACAGGGGCACCATGTACTCTTTATTTACCATAATGTTTATACCTGTTTTGTTATGTTGTTAATTGTGTTTCATGAGGCAACTTGACATCGCTTTTTATTACTTTAATGATAGGTTAATCTAATTAAGTCTTTTTTAGGATCTATTTTGAAGTGCTATATTTTGCAGTGTCTGCACATGTTTTTTAGTGTTGGTGTGTCTCATCTCTAACTAGCCATAAATTGCAAAACACAAGCACACACATGCACGCACCTACTCACACCTACTTATTTACAAGCACACACATGCACACACTTGCACTCACCCATTCACAGCATGAATGCAACTAAAACACATACATTCATACATATACACAACCAGACATTTTATAAGGCACTGACAGGGCCTACTGATGGTGAATGCAGGACTGGTGAGTGGCAGCAAGAAGAAGTACTGCAGCCCAAGAAAGAGTAGAGGACTTTTGGGAGGGAAGGAAAAAAGGACGAGCTCACTGCCTCTTCTCACTAACTAACAATGTTAAGGGTAAGCCAATGAGAAGTGATCCTTCTCTAAATCTTTACAGAGTGAGGTGGGGTCAATGAGACTTGCTGATCCCATCCCAGTCTGTGACGAGCTAGTAAACCGTGCTGGGAGGTGTTATTGATAGACAGTCAGCTCTGGTCACTTCCGTGCTTAAGAATGAAGTGCCCAGTGCCGACTCTGTCAGTGGTGCTTTCACAGGTCATCAGGAGGAAGATCTGACAGGGCAGCCCTGAGAACTATGAGATCATCAGCCTGTCAAACCTTGGCTCAGGCTGCTAGGTACTTATGCATTACGAATGTAAAGCACTAACCTGTCTGACACTGACATTATGAGTGTCTGTCGGGTTCTCCTTTGCTCAGCCTGACAGAAAATCCTCATACTTTGGAAAAGGGGACCAGCCCCCTCGCCTGGAATGACAATCCACCTTTGTGTGAAATGCTATCAGAATCCAGCAAAGGAAATCAAAATTAAAGATAAAATAAGAAGGTTAACAAAAACATTTTTGCTTTTCTGGTTGCCTTTACACTTGAAATTAATTAAGTCATGGGTGTGCTATGCTAATTTACACTTTAATGAGAGCTCGCAGGTATTTCAAACTGCAAAGCAATGGACTTTTAGTTTTAAAATTAGAACCAAAACATTGACATTGCAATACCGCCACCAGCAGCACCGATGAGGATTCTCATTACCTTTGAACTAGAGCTGCACCTCATTGCCGAAGCCCAACAAGGGAGAAACCAATGTGAGGTTGCTTGTATTTCAAATAAGAGAAGGCAGGACCTTGCAATTTGGATTCAACCATCCATGCAGTAAATGGCATTCTTGATGGTTCCATATCCAGTTCCAATGAGTTAAGTAAATGCAGTTGGAGAGGCTTAGCAAAGATTTATAAAATATATCCTGCAATGTTACCAGGGGTATTCAATCTGCAAATTATGGTGAAACTCCATTTTGCTTATCTTATTTATACTTTAAAAGCTGGCTCAAATAATTTTCTCCCATGTTTGGCAATGATTCTCTTTGAAGTTGCTAACTGTTGTCAATGCACTCTAACATATAGCTACCTGTTGAATCCCCATGTTTCTTCAAAGACTAGCACAGGCCCTATTCGTGATAGACCCTATTCGTGGGGACACAGGAGAGACAGGAGATACTGGGACTTAACCATGGTGATTGAGATTGTTTTCCACTGGTGTTTTGGGGATACACTACTTTCTGCACTTCCCTCTCAAGGTGGCAAGGGTGAATGGTCACATGCTTATCAGAGAGGTAGTATGGGGGTCAAGAGTCAACAATCAACCAACAGACACTGTAAGGTATTGTCCAGAAAATGCTTGACTTTATGGAAAGTAAAGTACTTTTAATCTCACACCAGAATTAAATACCTTACACTTCAATTAATGTGACACGTATGGTTTAAGAATGCTGAGTTCTATAGTGAGATGCTTCAACCAATTCCCTTCTTGGTAATTGTCGTTTGTCTTTGCTACAGCCAAGTCTCTCACTACTATTGTAGCTAGCCGTCTATCGGTCTAGACAGGATTAGGCTCAAGCTCAGTTAGTTTAATTGTTCTCACATAGGACACCAAGTTCAACATCTTATAATTTGTTTTTTGCCAAAATAAAAGTTGTGAGAGGACATGGTGGATGGACCAGTGCAACTTACTGTCTCTTATCCGGTGGCATCCTAACTCTGTTGTTTACCTGTAAGAATGTTCTTGACAGTCCAGATGTGCGGTAGAATGGGGCACACAGTTCCTTATTTACAGC
Source organism: Pleurodeles waltl (assembly GCF_031143425.1). Taxonomy (NCBI): domain Eukaryota; kingdom Metazoa; phylum Chordata; class Amphibia; order Caudata; family Salamandridae; genus Pleurodeles; species Pleurodeles waltl. The sequence continues at coordinate 694,292,025 of NC_090442.1, read as the reverse complement.
ATGGATTCTCTGGTGCAGGTCCAGTGTGATTGCCATACCGGTTGGCATCAGACAACAGGCTCAGAAAGGCAGGTCTTTATGGCAGTGCCAACCTCAGCAGCAGCGACTATCGAAGCTGGCTGTGTGCAGTCACACTGTGGGGTAATTGAAGACTTCATGCCAACTGTTTTGATGGTGATCTCTTGGGCTACGGCAGCCCCAGAGCAAATAGGTCAGTCTTCTCAACAGTGATGCCATCCTTTACTCTTCAGTGCCAAGCATCTGATGATTGAACCTGTGACTCGCTTCCAAATTAAACACTTTGACACCCTTTCACAGCACTGGCCTCTCCTGGCACACTCTGTTGGGTCATAAGCTTTCTCTGGAGTTCCCTATGATGGGAACACATATGAGCATTGTAAGACATTGAGTTACTGGTGAAACCCTGCTCAAGCACAAACCACAATCCTTGTTAGGGTGACATCAGAAGTAAACCCTAAATGAACCTGTGCTCAACCCTTAGAGGCTGCGTGTGAAGTATTTATGCAGCACTTCAAACGGTAATCATGTGAAAACACAACACAAGGTAATTCGCACAACAATGTAGAAAAATAAAGTGTATTTAAAAAATAATCAAGACCAAAACAATGAAAGCCCAATCGCTAGGACAGGAGGCATGCAATTTTAAAGAGTTCAATGAAAATAGCCCCAAACTAAAAGCACCAACTGTGGACATCTGGTTGCACTAGACCGGGACAAAGTCACAAGTTCAGGTTCACTGTGATAGAGCTTGGGCCAGCTACAGGGACCCAGTTAGGCCCACTGAACAGATGACCTTCAAACTTGGTTGCAAAGTGTTGCAGAGTCTTGCGTCAAGGATGCATCATGCAACTGAAGTGCTGCATGAGTTCTGAGGAACCGTAATGCTACAGTGCGAGAACCTGAATTGTCATTGAGGATCCTGGTAATCAGGGATTCAATGTGAATTCCAGCATTGAGGACACCTTGAGCAGCCAAGGTGTTGTAACGGTTCCGAGGAGCTGCAGGGCTGCAATGTGCGGTCCTGTGTCCTAGTCAAGGATCCTTTCAGTGAGAGGCTTGCAATGTGAGGACCTGCGTCAGAGATGCATTCCACAGTGGCAGTTCCAATGGGGCTGTGGACTGCGATGAAAAGTCCATGTTTCGGAAAAATCCATGTAGCAGAGGTCATCGTAGATTATGCTCAGGATTGATTGTGCTGCGCAGCAGAAGAGATGTGTCGGCACTGCTGGATCCACATATGGGCTGGCGGAGCAACTTCAGGTCAACTTCCAAGGGTCCAGGACTGGGGTGGCACCACTTGACAGAGTAAGACTCATAGATGAAAGAGTTCAGGGGCTGGGTTCAAGGTTATCTAGAGCCTTCTGTCCCTGAGGTTTTAGTCAGGAGGCCACCCAACTAGCCCTTCGAGTAAGTGTGTGGCCCTGGCTTCATCAGATGCAGGATCAATCCTTCTCACCCAGGCATGAGGGAAGTGGGCAGCTGGGCAGCACAGGAGGGCTGAATTCCTTCATAGCAGCAGTCCAGCAGAGTGGGAGTTCTTTCTGCAGCACAGCCGTCCTTCTTCCTGGCAGACTTTACAGTTCTAAATGGGTACTGAAGAGTTTGTATCTCAGATCCAATATTTATACCAGGTGCTTCATTTGAAGTGGGAGAAGCTTCCAGAAGTTTCCCTTTGGTGTGCATAGGTAACCTGTCTCCCCTGCCCTGACTCCAGACTAACTACAGGGGGTATGCAGACCTTTGTGTGGAGGCAAAGCACAGCCTATTCAAATGCAAGTTGGGCTGTGCCCAGGTCCCCTGTCCCATCCTGCCAGCAATGACCCATTCAGGCACACCTAAGCTCTCTATTCTGTGTGGCTGTCTAGGAAGAATACACAAAGCCAACTGCCAGCTACACCCAGTTGTGTGACCCAGAGACAGTCTGTAGGCACTAAATGGCTAAGGCAGGAAAATGCCAGCTATCTAAAAGTAGCATTTTCAAAATGTTACTTTAAAATCTAACTTTACCATAAAAGAGGATTTTTCCTTATAATTCCAAAGACACAAAACATGAACCGGTTACCTGTTCCCAATTGGAAATCACAGCTTACAGAGTTTTTCTCTGCCAGGACATGTGAAACTTAAAGCTGCATTCCCTAATTTAAATACATTACACCCTGCCCGAGACGTGTGCAGTAAGATGTGGATGGTAGTCTTCTATCAACTATGAAGGCATGCCAGGTATGCCCCTCCAGCAAACAGGACAGATCCTGGCTCTTGCATAGTCAGGGACAGGCCTAGACTTCTGATTCCACCCTGGATTAGCATGACACAAGAGCAACAATAAAGGACAGGATATCAGGTTCACTTATAGTCGGAATGCAGGGCAGGGAGACACACCTGCATGCTAGGGCCAGTGACATTGCAGTAACAACACCTTGCAATATGTGTACCTTTTATAGAACATGTTTGTCTTAACACCAGTTCTTGTTTATACCAAGCGTTTAACCCTTATTCACATTGTTAGAAATCCTTTTTTCTTATGGTAAATATTGTTTTTTAATTGATTTGGCATTTAAACAACATGAAATAATGTGCATAAAGGTCAAGTTGCATAATGTATTTATGCATGCAAACTATGGGGGTCATTCTGACCCTGGCGGTCATGGACCGCCAGGGCCAACGACCGCGGAAGTACCGCCAACAGGCTGGCGGTGCTTCCGGGGGCATTCTGACCGCGGCGGTAAAGCCGTGGTCAGAAAAGGGAAGCCGGCGGTTTCCCGCCGGCTTCCCGCTGCCCCAGGGAATCCTCCACGGCGGCGCTGCAAGCAGCGCCGCCATGGGGATTCCGACCCCCTTCCAGCCAGCCTGTTTCTGCCGGTTTTCACCGCCAGAACCTGGCTGGCGGGAACGGGTGTCGTGGGGCCCCTGGGGGCCCCTGCAGTGCCCATGCCACTGCCATGGGCACTGCAGGGGCCCCCTAACAGGGCCCCACATAGATTTTCAGTGTCTGCCTGGCAGACACTGAAAATCGCGACGGGTGCAACTGCACCCGTCGCACCCCTTCCACTCTGCTGGCTCCATTCGGAGCCGGCATCCTCGTGGAAGGGGGTTTCCCACTGGGCGGGCGGGCGGCCTTCTGGCGGTCGCCCGCCAGCCCAGTGGGAAACTCAGAATGACCGCCGTGGTCTTTTGACCGCGGTACGGTCTTCTGGTGGTTCCCGCCAGGCCGGCGGCATCCGCCGCCGGCGGGGGTCAGAATGACCCCCTATATGTTTGTGGTATTTGTAAATCGCACAAAACTGTTTATAGCAGAAACCTAGCCAGCAGTGGACTGCACAGCACCAAAGGCAAAGATACAGTCAAGAAGGTTAGGCAAGGTAGCTAAGTTCTGGGAACAGAAGTGACTGTTACTACATCATGATGTGTTGGTCTTTAACCAAAAACTACCGGGCCATCTCCTTACTCCCCTTCCCAATGAAGTTTCTAGAAAAGGCAATCAAATAACTCATCAAACACCTAGAACACAACAACCTCCTGTACCCCTTCTGATCCAACCACATCACAGAGACAGCCCTGATTGCAGTTACTGATGATATCAAAGTCCTCCAGGACTGCTGTGAAATGACAATGCTCATCCTCCTGGATCTACCAGCTGACTTCCATACCGTATCCCAGTACACCTTGATCAACAGACTCCATCACATCGAAGACCTGGGAGATACACTTAAATGGATCACCTCATGCCTCACCGGTAGAACCGAGAGAATCCATCTGTGATGCTATTAAACTTCCACAGATGTTTGGTAAACATCAGCGACTGGATGAAGGATAACTACTTCAAGTTCAACACTGATAAGGTGGAAGTCCTATTGTTTGAGAACAGCACCTCACCATGGAATGATGCATGGAGGCCTGCAGAACTCATCCCACCTCCCGCCCCAACTGACCACACCCGTAAACCTTGACAACATCTTGGACAGCAAGCTTTCTATGAAGAAACAAATAAACACAGTCTCGTCCCCCTGCTTCCACACCCTACGCATGCTCCACAAGATCTTTAGAGGGCTTCCAGTGAACACCAGAAGGACTATCACACAGGCCCTCAGGACCAGCAGGCTTGACTATGAGAATACACTCTACATAGGGATCATCGCACACCTCCTGAAGAGACTATAGACAATACAGAACTCATCCTGGACCTCCCCAGATGGACCCACATCACACACAATCTCAAGAAACTACACTGGTTCCCGATCAAGAAGAGATGTTGTTTCAAGATGTTGACCCACACATACAAAGCCCTGCACAACAAAGAACCAGCATAAATCAACAAACACATAACATTCCACAAACTGACCTTCAATCCATCACCCCCACCCTTGCAGACACCCCTTGTTTCTACTGAAACAACAACGGAGCATGCTCCTTTTCACACCTATCAGCCCAAGCTTGGAACTATGCACTTCAGGACTCCTTCATTCAGGACAGGATTAAATACCTGGCTGTTCGATTGAACAGATCACCACCAAGCAGTCGACTACTCCAGCACCTTGAGACCCTCACGGGTGATTTGCCACACTTTGCAAATCACTGATTGATTGATTTAAACAGGTGCATCTTTGGCTGTTTCCTAAATTGGAGAAGGGTTGGGGCAGTCCTTATGTATAGAGGGATGTTGTTCCAGATCCTGGATTTATAGATGAAGAAGACCTGAGAGCCACTCATAATTGTGAACTTGTCAGATAGGTATAGGAGGTACTGGTGATGATGGATTTTTAAATGATGCAGCTGTTTTGAAGATGATGATGGGTGACAAAGAACTCAAGTAGAGCTCCATCAGTATGTAATGATGTGGTCATGTTTCTTCACAGAATCATAGATATTAGATCCCACAATGTATTTTTTATTGTGTATTTTTCACATTGTCAGTCAGTAAAAACCATTACACAAAGAAAGGAGAGAGAAAGAAAAGGAAAGACAAGAAGAAAGAGAAAAGAAGGAAGAGAAAGAGAAAAGAAAAAAAAACAAAGGGCAAGGGAATCTTAGAATACTGTAATAAAATCGATTTGAGTTGAAATGTTTCAGCTGAATTGCGGAGTACTATGACGTTGCTTGCAAGCTGATTGTGTGTTTGTCTCACTTGTTCAGTCTCTTGAAGAAGGCGCCCTAATTTATCCAAGAATTTAGCCAGTCGGCAGCCGAGTTGTACATCGTCCCCTTTAAAGCCTGCCAATATCACCGGTCTGCACCTGCGCAACCCCCTTTGGAGCCAAACTGGTCGTAGGAGCCTGTTACGATCTGCTGGAATGCTTTTACATAGGCATATCTGATGGATCAGTGTTTCCAGAGCCAGCCCACATAGTCGACAGGTGTCCGACATATTGACTCTCGTTCACCTAGGAAGGTGGGCTGTGTTGGAAGGCAGCCCATTCGGTATTTCATAAAGGCTGCTTTAATCCGCAGATTAACTGCTGCTCCCAGATATAGCTGTGGGATTAGAGAGCCGTATGATGACAGAACCAGCCAGGCATGGCTTCGTTTCGATAAAGCCCCTTTTCCTGAAGATGTGAGAGAGACTTGATATTTACTTTTGTTGCATGTTTGACAAGCTGATGTGAGCTGAGTTGGAGTAGTTGATCTACCAGGCCCAGTAATGTCAAGGAGGACTGAAGGTAGAGACGGAAGGCGGAGGTTGAATCCAAAGTCATTTCCGCCCAAATAAGAGAGATTAGCGAGCCTTCTTTTGCTACCTTAAGCTTATGGCTTAGGTTGATAAATGCCCCTATCCTTGCTAGAGACTGTCTAACCAGGCCAAATTTTAGGAGAGCTTGGGCCGGTGAAACATAATTTGGTAAGCTGAACAACCTCTTAAAAAGCTTGGTGATCGTTTTGTCCAAGTGGTCATCGCTGCGGCCTCTTAGAACTTCGCTGCCATATGTAATTGTTTGTGTTAATTTGGCTTGGATGACCTTTAATAGAGTAAACAAATATGACCACAGCACTTAACAATGTACAAACTAAGAAAGTACATGTAAAAGCTTGCGTGTAGCAGCTTTGTTAATAAGTTGTTCAGTACTCTTCTTGGTGTTCCAGAAGGTCGTTTATTTGGATTGATTCTCGTAAACCCAGAGATACAGTCAAACAGGCACAGCCAACACGTGTTTCGTCACACCAGTGAGTCAAGGCTCAACTGGTAGTATTAGGACGGAATATCCAAAAGAGGCGAGTTAAGGTGGCACCTGGGGGACTGTGTTCTTAAATGTAGAAAGAGGAAGTCTGTTCATTTTGTGCCGATCCGAAGAGTGAGGTAACTCTATGTAGATGTGGTAACTTACACGAATAAAGGGTAAGTACGTCCCAGGCAAGCAAATGGTTGAAAGCTTAATTTCCAACAGTGCGAGCTCCCGGACACCTTCTGTCGGACTTACCAAGGTCCTTCCAACCTGGGTTTACGAGAATCAATCCAAATAAACGACTTTCTGGAACACCAAGAAGAGTACTGAACAATTTATTAACAAAGCTGCTACACGCAAGCTTTTACCTGTACTTTCTTAGTTTGTACATTGTTAAGTGCTGTGGTCAGATTTGTTTATTTTATGCTGTGTATATCGGTATGCACTATTCTTGTGCCTTCAGGTAGTAGGGCACCTGACCACGTGCACCCATTATACTGTATTGTTTTTGTACATTTACCACTACAGACACCATTCGGAAGTGCGATTTTCTGCCATTTACTACCTTTTCGACCTTCAATAGAGGCAGGTAGGTTGAATAACCAGTTGCTTTTTTAACTCTGTTGAACATGAATGCAAGCGAGATGGATACTGACTAAGGGACCCCAGGTGGGGTTTGAAGGAGCCATTGCTGTCAAGAAGAACCCCTAGGTATTTGTATTCACGCACTGTTTCAACCTTATTGTTACGCAAGTACCACTGATATCGCAGCCGCCCAGTCATCTTAAAGGGCATGATTTTTTATTGATTCAAATTAATGAGAAGAGCATTTTTTCCAGAGAATTCAGCTGTTGCGTTAAGTAGCCGCTGCAGGCCTATTCTAGTGTGACTGAAAAGGATGAGATCATCGGCATACATCAAGCTTGTAGTTTGCCCCAGCCTTGGTGAATGTGAGTTCACCTTGTCCAACTCCGCCGGTAGGTCAGCCGAAAATAAATTAAAGAGAAGAGGTGCAAGAACACATCCCTGACGCAGACCCTAAAGAGTGGGAATTTTCCTGGAAAGGTGCGTCCCACCACCCAATTTGACCCTCGCCCAGGTATCTGTGTGGAGAAGGACTATTGCTGTCAACAACTTGGAGGGAATGCCCAAACTTGCAAGTTTAAACCAGAGTTTCCCTCTTTCTACTCGAGCCAATGCAGCTTTATAGTCTATAAAAGAAAGAAAGAGGGACTTCTTGGCACGTTGGCATTGATCAAATAATAGTGCGATGGCCATAAGACTGGCAGTCGTGCCCACCCCTTTAGAGAATCCAGTTTAATTAAACGGGATCAGGTTGTTCACAGTAGCCCAGGTTTCGAGCTCTTCCAAGAGAATTCCTGCAAAGATTTTTGATTCGAGATCTAGGAGTGCAATTAGTCGGTAATTTGCTGGGTCGTTAGTCACCCCCCCTTTATAGATGGGTGTGATAGTTGAGCCTCTCCATGTTTGCGGGATGATGTTAATAGCAAGAATGCAATTGTAGAGTGTCGAGAGATGTTTTGCCCAGAAATCTGGGTCCTCTTTGTAGAGGGCGACAGGAATACCTTTGGGTCCCATGGATAATTCTCATGCTTGCTGTTTCTGAGGAAACCAAAAAGCAGCTGAGTTGTTTTGGAGAGCCGGTGGAGGTACAGGCTGATGCTTTTGCGTCACCTACAGGGCGCTTGGTTGAAAGTCCAAAGTGGTGTGAGAGATACTGATGCCAGGTGGGCTCAGAGATATTAATCATAAGGGGGGAGTGTGTTGCAGAGCTTAGGCTGTTTATAAGACTACAGAACTGCGCATGCTGACTTGTCTTTGATGCGTGCAAAGGTTTTGTTGCTAGCGCAGCTGCCTTGTCTCTTTGATGTGTCTATAAGTGGTCTCTGTAGGCCTGTCTAGAGGTAGATACCAGCTTTCTCAGGGCCTCTTTCCTAGGTTCTTTCTGAAGACGGCAAAGGGCAGAATTTAAGTTCTGTTTAACTGTCTTTGTATACCTTCATGATCAAGGGTTTTGTAAGCTGTGGGGTCTTGTCCCTTCAAGCTGCTGATGGTAGGATGCCAGAAGCTCAACTACAGACTCGTCCCAGGTTATTGGTGGTGCTTTGTCAGGGTCTGCAAGGTTTGATTTAAGGGACCATAATTGTTTGGCTGTCTCTGCCAGCACAGGAGTGGTCTTGGAGGACCACTTAATTCGCCTCCCATCAGATATATATGTGGCTCGCTGCAACGCGTCCGAAGGTTCGTGATGTTCAATTGGGTGAGTAAAATGCAGCTCTTGCGGTAAGTGATCGCTCTCCCCTCTACTTGTTACCTGAAATTTCAAAATTTGGCCTATCAGGGGTAGAGATAAAATTGGGTAGTCTGTTATTGATTGTGCTTTTGGATTAAAAAATGTAAATGAGGGGGGTTGGTCCATACAGTAGCGGCCTTTGGCAGATCGGAGTCCCATTGCTTCAAGTTCTTTCATGAGTTGTTCCCCTAGTTTGTTCCCCTTGCAAGTTCAAGGTAGAACTTGGTCAGGTATCTGCTAGAGAAAGTTCTGCACCAAAGTGGCTTCATCAAAGGGTTCAGGTCCCAGCAGGTTCATGTTAAAACCACCACTTAGGATCAGTTGGGGGCATGGAACGTTATTGACTAGTTCTTCAATATTCTCTTTCAGCTGATGTGCAACTTCTAATTTGTAAGTTTTTCCTGGTGGGATATAGATATGCATTAGGGCTAGATGGAGGGTGGAGGGGCCTTGTGTCACAATGAGAAGAACTGTTAACAGGTTACTGCATGCAACTGGAGACGTATGATGGTGCCCCTTCATTGTTGAACTGAGATATGTGATAAGTCCACCACTAAAGCGCCCAAAGTGAGACCTCCTTGTTGCTGGGACATGATAACTCATAAATCCTGTGATTGTAGGAGGGGATTCTGTCCAAGTCTCTAGTAGCATTATTATCTGGAATGACGTTCGGTGGTTGAGTAGGCACTCGTCCTCTAGTTTGTCCAGTAGCCCATTGATATTCCAGGAACATATTGCAAAATTGGACTTGTCCTCTTTGTTGATGATGTTTGACCTGTCCCATCATGGTTGCCGTGATCCTATAGTCAGTGCGCTGGGTAACCAGCTCCAGTCGTTAGAGAAAGATGGTGCCCCAGAACAGGGCAGAGATGCTGTACTAGGTCATGCCGTGGTGTGAGAGTTCCATGAATTCCTCGATGTCTTGTTGAAAGCACTGGGTGATGGTTGAGACCCTTGACCACCCTGTCGATTTACTAGAGGATGTGGATAGGAAGGGTGTATTGCCGGGGTTATATGTATCCCCCAGCTCCTGCGTGTAGTACCTACTCTAAGCACTTGCTCTGCTTCCTCGGCCAAGGTTCAGGTCACTTTGGTTATTTAATTCGTCTGTGGTGCCAAGGGAGGGATAAATGCCACTGAGACCATATCCACCAAGGTAAGATTTGCGGTTTCGGGAAGCTGTCCTAACAACCATAAAATGTTCCCACGGTTCAGCAGGTCAAATGTGGCTCTTGATCTATACTGCGGGTGCAGCAAGGTTACTGTGGAACTTGGGTCACTGTTGCGCAGGGTCAACTGAGGGTTCGTAGGGGCTACTTGCGACTGGAGCATCATATGGCTGGTACTGCTTTGAGGTCTGGTAGACTCAAAGGTTGTTGGGGCTGTCAATGTAAAGTCGCTCTCCTGCACCCTCTCCCTGAGCCTTTCTTGATTTACTAAGTGGTGGGACAATTGGACCTGGTGAGATCTTTTATCAAAATTTGCTGTAACAATAACGGGCACATTTGATGGAGTATGTTTGTTGGGGCATTTGTCTGTTCCCGGAGAAGAGGACCGGGACATGTCTCCTTTGGCAATGATGTTACAACTAGAATCACCAACGGAGTTGCCTTCTCTCCATTGACTTGGTGGGGGGATGGAAGTGGTGCAGGTCATCAGTTTGAGAGCGCTAACTGACCCACCCTTAGTTTCCGATGAAGGTGTGTGTACTTAAGTCTGAAGCCCTGAAGGAAGACTGGACGATATTTTGGACCCCCTACCTAGCAATTGAAGAATGTAATATTCTTTTTATTGGATGATCTTAGCCTGTGTTTCCTCCCTTTCCATTGGCATTTCTTCCAGAATAAGGGCGGCGAAAGATTTTTAACTGGGGTGACAATTGTGGAAGGAGGAAAAGGGGTCCCAAGGCTGGGAGGAGGCCCCGAGTTCTGGCTCCCTGGAAGGCTGCTTGGTGAGTCTGAGTTTGGTAGGGGGTTCAAGGGAGCTGTGCTGCTTGGTTGTTCGGTGGCGTTTGGTGGCCATCCGTAGGTTCCTGTAAGTACGGCTTGGAAGGTTTCAAGGATGTGTCCTTCAAACATGTTGTTGAGGGCTGCAGAGGGTTGGTGCTCATAGGGTTAGAGGCGAATCTGAGAGCAACCACTTCATTTTGAGCCAGTGCTCTTTTGAAGTCCTCAAAGACTCTGCTTAAAGCTCCTGGTAGAGAGCTTAGTTTATCCAAGAAGAGCATGTACAGGGACAGGCAGGTAACCAGGAATCTGCAGAGTTCTAAGCTCGGATTTTCAAGTTGTTGAGATCTGCAGTTCCTGAAGTAAAAACTTCCAATGTATTTAACAATTTAATTTTGGTGTCCATTTTGGTGGACTGAAGGTTTAAGGCTTCAGTAGTGAGCAGTAGAGTGCTCTGTATGATATTCAGAACTATTAGTATGTCTGGGGCTGAGGCTGTGGCAATCTCATAAGATTTATCGACCCCCAATTGAGGCCTAGTGTTGTTAAAGCAAGACGCTGCAGATGAACACAGGTTAGAGCAAGATTGACTCTGCCCAAAGGCACCTACTCCATCACCGTCACCGTGTACTGCCACCACGGCTTCCCATTCCATGGAGGTAAGAGATGACGGATTCTGTTGCGAGCAGCTTGCTGGTTTATATCGGGGAGCAGAGTAGCTGAGGGGTGCAGAGCTGCTGAGAGGTAGGTCGAGGCAGGGTCCATCCATTGGGTGCTTAGGGTGTTTTAACAAGGCCTCGCCTGATTTTGGATCTGCTTGCACTGCACTAGACAGACTGTTACAGGAACAGGCCTTTGGTAGATGGTTTGGGCTTAAGCCTGATGAATCCAAGGGGCATGGTTGAACTAAGCTGGCATGCTGGAATAACTGTCTTGGTGGCGATGCCACCAGAGAAGTGGGGGAAAAATCATTGAAGTCCACTGAGTTAAGTTTATCTGTGCAGCCATTACAGCTGATATTTTCGTCTGCGGATGGAGGCTCCATCCCGGTACCATATGAATGGACCTGAATCTCTGTAAAGAGGTTAGGCTTCATTTGCAAGGAGGATGACCCCAGAGGCAGGGAGACTGGTGGAATAGACAGTTTTGGGAAATTTGGGGGTACACACTAAGTTTGTTCTAAACCAACAGCTGCTACTTGGCTGATGATAATTGGTTCCAAAGGGGATAGTAAGTCTGGAATACTTGAATTTGCTGCGCAGATAGCTGAAGCCGGGTCCTTAGGAAGAAGACATTTTGCGTCAATTTTAGGCTGGCACTTTGCAGCTGTAAGAATGTCTTGCAGAGTCCTTGAGCCCTTTGAACTAATCTTGCTGTGGGACACTGTCTGGTTGACTGAATTGATCAAGTTAAAGCTGCTGTTCTGTAGAGGTAGTGACTGATCAATTATATCAGTAGTGTCAGTGACACTAACCAGAATTCCTGATGTATCAGCCCTCTCTCTCTGGCTTGGCTTCTTTCATCGGTTGGAGGTAGGGGGATGTCTGGTTCTCCCAGGGTGCATTTTGACACTGCAACTCTCTCGCTCTCTTGTTTGCCTACTATGCTCCTGCTACACTCTTTCTGCACTTGTGATGCACTATGATGGGCTAACACAGGGTGATGACAAATGGCAGCTTGGTTCCCGGCAACCTCCTTTTCCCCTAAATGTCTACCCTGAGGGGGGGCTCGAGATGATGAAGCAGGATGTTATCAGCAGGCCGTCAGCAGGGAGAAGGTGACTGAAAAGGGTGGGCTACGAGCGGGTCTCACCGGGGTCTCACAGGCCACACCCAGCCTAGCTGGCCCGCATCCACGATAACTCAGTGGCGCGCGCTCAGTGGTGGCCTATTATGGCCACCGTGCTCGTAGACCTCCTTGCGATACAGCAGTTGTACTAGGGATCTTCCGGGGCAGAGCAGGGCAAAGCAAGGAGAGGTGTTATTAAGAGAGGGGCTGAGACCACCAGGGGCTAAGTGGGGCTGAATGGGGCCAGCCAAGATCTGAAGGAGCGGAAGGAGTGGGAGGAATAGGGTGGACCGGGGGGGCATCCGAAGCCAACAGGTCGAGGGCGGCAGCAGCAACAGCAAGGGCGAAGAACCAAGAACCAAGATCAGGGCCAGGTAGGGCAAAGCCGGCACAGAGATAGGGCAAGGAGGCTAGGAAGGAAAGCAGAACAATGCCCCCACACTCACACTCTCCTTGCCACAACCCCTCCACAACTCCTCTGCCCCAACCTCCTTGTCCTTGACCCTCAGCCCTCAGCCCAAGCCCAAAACCCAAAACCCAATCAAGCTCCACCCGACCATGACCACGCCTGACCCAACCACCTTGCAACCTGCTGCCCGGCTTCTCCTCGGCGTCAGCCCTGAGGCCTCCACATCCCCTTCAGCTCCAGCCCAGCCCAACCCAACACTCAGCACAGATCTATGTGGCTACCGTCCACCACCAACCGCCAGCCACTGCCGGACGCCCAAATTCCCAACTCCAAATCCTGACACCTCCTCGGGAATGCAAACGCGTGAGCACCCAGATTCGGGTGATCATGCTCGATTACTCGCCACAATGTTAAACCTGTTTCCTCTCTTATCACCTGTACCAGTGAAGACTTAAGGATATTCATACAGCTTTCATACAGTCTCCCTCTATTCCACCCCAATCCTGTATCCCACTCATAAATACAATGTCTGTCCAATAACAATTTGGTTTGCCATTGCTGTAAATGCAGTTCATGCTGGTACTAAATTGTGACCCCTCTTAATCCTTGCCATATTTACACAGCCTCGCTTGTGTTTCCAGATAGCAATAGAATTTAACATCAGTCACCTTTGTTTTACCAAGATACCACTTAAACTCTTTCTTCTTATGTCCAAAAAACTTTGTTTTTGGTTTTTTTCCCCATATTGACTGATTTCTTTTTTTCAATTCACAATATGTCTTGAGAGTTGTGTGCTTATTTGTGTCATGTCCATTATCACTAAATAGACTGCCTACAGAAGACATTACAAATGGCGACCTCCCAACTTTTGAGAAAATGAGGCAGTACTTGACAAGACTGGTGGCAAATCCATTAGATAAAGTGCAAACAACATGGGTACCAACACACAGCCTTGCCGCAGCCCATTTCCTTTTGAGATTTTCTCAGACAACATGCTGTCATGGTGCAGTTCTACTCTCGTCGAATTTTACTTGTGGAGTTTTTTCCACACACCTAATAGGCCACTTGGGATTTCCAGCCCTTTTAAACTATCCCAAAGTATCTCTCCACTAACCAAGTCACATGCTGTCTCTGAAGTTGACATAGCAATTAAAAAAAGATCCCCTGATTTCTATTGATGCCCTAGCTATTGACCATAGGCTGAATCAAAGATCCATTGTTGAAAGGCCTGTCTTTTGTGGGAACTGAACTCTTCCCCTCTGTCCCATCCTTCAGCCGCAACTTTGCATAAACCTTGGTGATGATATCCCCTAGGCTTATTAGTCCGTAACTCTTTATATTGGAGCTGTTGCCTTTTTTATATTTGGGCATTATGATAGCCCCTTTCCAGCTTTCTGGGGTCATCTCTGTTGGAGGTATTGCCTTATATACTACCAGGAAGTCCACCAAACAGCATTGGTCTTAATTAATATGGCTGGAAGGTTATCTGGTCCTGCTACTCTTGAAGGTGAGAGCTCCATAGTGACTTCTTTTATTGCTTCATCAGAGAAGATCTGTAGGAGTTTAATACTAACCTCATATTCTTATCAAGTGGGCAATGTTTCGCTTTTGGTATACATTTCTTCCATTTCGTTTATCTGGACCTTCAACCAGCTCTTCAAAAATTGACAAGGGTCAAACCACCTATTCCTTTTTGTTCTAATTATTAATTTCCTATTGATAAACTTTACATCTTTGTATATTTAGCTGACAAACATTCTGCCACTTCTAACATGGTTTTCCTATACTAGCGTATTATATTAATCCACACCAGCTCAAGATTTGAACCTTTAGATATTTTTGAAAGTTGGCTAGTCTCTCTAGATCTTCTTTCTTAATATGCATTGTTAGTCATCTAGGGCATTCCACCTATTCAATGAGAATCTTTTCTTCCTATGCCATTGTATCAAGCTGTTGCAATGTTTGAAATGGATAATAATCACAACCATCTAAAAAAGACTTGAACATTAAGCCAAAGTACCAGCTTTAGATAAATACATAATCAATTGTGCACTGATATGTACCTGTTTTAAACGTTTCTGCCATTGGACAATCATATGCAAAATGACTATTCAAACATACCAACCTACAATATCTCATTATTGTTTGCCAGTTCTGAACAATCTTGGAAGCTATACAGCCTGGAAAAGGAGCTGACAGACGATACAAGGCAGATAATGGTCATATGATGGAACAAAACATTTAGTTGCAAAACAAGTTGTTACCAAGCATGTGTTAGAAAGAGAATGCCATTACCACGCATAACCTTTATCATGCATGCCTCTGCAGCAAAATATGTTGTAAAAGCATGTATATTAAAGGCATATGTGTGGTAAAGGTTTTCCCAGATCCCTGCCCTGAGCCCTAAACACAGTCCCCTGTGTGACTCCTTCTGGCCCCGCCCTTCTAAAAACTATCCGACCCCTGCCCCAAGCCCGAAAACTGACCCCTGCGCGACAACCCTAACCCTTCTAAAAAATACCTGTCCCCTGCCCTGAACCATGCAACAGTACTCACCTACCCCTGCCCTGAGCCCTAAAACAGTCCCCTACCCCTTTCCCCAAGCCCAAAAACCACCTGTCCTTGCCCCAAAACAGTACAACCCCCACTCCAAGCCCTAAAACCATCCCCATCCCCTACCCCCATCCTGAGCCCTAAAACAGTACCCCCACCCTCGGCTCCACCCCAAGCCCAGAAACCATCCCCCACCCCACCCTAAAACCGTACCACCACTCCAAGCCCTAATACCGTCCACGCCATCTCCCTAAAACTGTCCCTGCTCCCTCCCTAGTGCCGTACCGCCCTGCCAAAGCCCTAAAACAGTGACCTCCACACCCCCCAGGCCTAATTCCCCTTACCTCCCTCTCCAAGATGAAGGGTCAGCTCCTCTGAGGCACGGCACAGGTCATTCAGAGGAAACAAAGGATCTCATAGTTTCCTCTAATGAAGCCAATAGTCTTAACCTCCATTACCATGCATAGCCTTTACCATGCATACCTTTACACAATAATTTGCTGTAATGGTATGGATGGTAAGGGCTTGGTAAAGGCTATTCGTGGTAATGATGCATGCATTGTATTGCATGTGTGTTAAAGGTTATTTGAGGCAACAGCTGTGTTGTAATGGCTGTTTCCTCAGATAATACATTGTTGTCTGTAAAAACTCCATCATAAAGGGTGAATCTTGATTTGAAATCTCCAATTAGTAACATTATACAGTTTGAAGCTATTGAAATCATCCATAAACAGGTTGAATTGTTTCTCATTATACTGCCTATCAAAATGATTTATATATACTGAGGTCATAAATAGATAATTAATACATGCAGAATTTTTATAGGATCTTTTTACATATTTGTAACCAATTACATTTTGTTTTCAATTGTAATACCTCTTCAGGTATTGGAACTAGGGTTAATTGACCACCAGTCCCATCTCATTTCATTTTCCTTAGAACTGCTATTTACTTGTATTAATCCATCAAAAACTGGCATTCCCCCACACAGTCAGGTTTCTTGGAAACATAATACGTCATTCTCAGCAATATTTCTATACATATTCCTTAATTTTATTAATGTTTTCAGCCCATGTACATTTCAATTTAAGAATCACAGGTTATGCTGGAGTTTCTTTTCCTAATCTGATCTATCATACCATTATTATCTTGTTCATCTATACTTACGTATGCATGAAATAAATATTATCTGCCCTACCTTCTTACACATATTTTATTTTATATTCTTATTTGCAGTGTATTTATGCTCATCTTTCTGTCATCATAGGTTATCTTTCTTTTTAGCTTGCTTCCAAACTACTCTAATTTGATCAGATGTTAATGCTGCATGGTACTTTAGAAAGACTTTTGATTCTCGTTCTTTTTCACTATACACATTTTTTATTTCATTAATATTGAGTTCATACTGCATTAGTTTTCAATTCCTTTACTAATTGGGAATGAAAAGGGTTCTTTTTTAACTCTCTGTCCATTATATCTTATATCTTCTGTTGTAAATAAGCTAAAGGAGGCACAATTTTGGAAGATCTCCAAGAGCTTTTGTCTATTTGAAAGTCTAAGGGCATTATTTAGAACTTGGTGGATGAGTTACTCCATCACAACGGTGGCAGATTTCCCATCCTCTGAAATCTAGGTCCCATTGGATATAATGGGATTTAGATTTTGGTGGATATGGTATATATCACCGGTGTGACAGGGTTGCCCGTCCGTCGATTTCTAAATCAGGCCCTAAATCTTATACTCTTTTTACCTCTCCTAACCACATCAACATATATCCATTAATGTTTGCCTCTTCCGGGTTCTGCACTCTTAATCCCAACATTTCTCCACTCTCTTTATTAAGTATGGGTTGCTTTCCCATTCAAATCTCTTCACTTTTGAATTGATTTTTCCAGTCACTTACTTTTCTGAATCTTCCTTTCGTTCACCCCTTTTGTACAATTCTTCCTTCTCATATAATTGTCTTTATCCATTACTTCTTGCTCCACTACTTTTAGTTTTACCACATTCTTTTTGTCAAATTGGGCTTCTCCTCTATCTAAATTTCTTTCTCTTCTATATGAGACAAATCCCTCACTCTGTGTCTCGTGGATGTTTTTGTGATTGTTTTGTTTTATTTCTATTAATGCTTGCAACTGGTTTCATTTTGTTACCAAAAACCAGACCGTTATCATTCTTAAGGGCTGAAGCTCTCTTATTAAATATATAGGTGGTCATTACACCCCTGGCGGTCGGTGTTAAAGCGGCGGTAAGACCGCCAACAGGCCGATGGAAAAAAAAAATGGAATTACAAACGTGGCGGAAACCGCCAACAAAGACAGCCACCTTAACACTCCGACCGCCACGGGGGTACAAACAAACAGCATGGTGGTCACCGCCAACAGACAGGCGGGAGACAATGTTCCACCCACAGTATCACAACCTACCAATCCGCCACCTTTTCCAGGGCGGATTAACCGCAAACAGAAACACGGCGGAAACAGGAAGTCGAAGGGAAAACGCTCACCTCTGCACACCCCACGAGGAACCAGGACGCCATGGAACCAGAGCTCCACATTTTACCAGCCTTCATCTTCTTGCTCCTCTACCAGGAGCACAGACGCCGGCGGCGAAGACCACGGTGAGTACTGCACCTACGACACAGGGGAGGGGGGATGGGAAAAACAGTGACACACACATGCAACACGCAAAACCCCCACCCCCACCCTCACCCACTACAACACACACACCAATACAGCATAATACATTACAGTTACACCACCCAAACCCCCCCGGAAGAATGCAAAGACAAAAGGAAATGAGCTGAACGATTGTAATATATTAAAATCCAGTAGTCAAATAATATACATACACTATTTACAAATATATACACCAAGAATATTAGTCCAGGGTATTCCACCCTTAAAGTCCGTGGACCACTGGGCCCACACTGCATGGGCGAGGCCCACACAAGATATCCGAACGTGACGGAGAGAACACTGCAGGAGCATCAGATAGAAATAAAACAGGCACCTCAGGCGGAAGGGAAAGGGGGGGCACCTCAGCCGGTTGAGTGCACAACGCCAAATCCACGAGGGGGCCACATGCCCACTGTTCAATCCTGGGGAGTGCAAAGCCACAGTCTCTCAAGTCTCTACAGTGGGTGGTTTGCCCACTTTTCAATCCTGGGGAGTGCATAGCCACAGTCTCTTAAGTCTCTACAGTGGGTGGGTTGCCCACTGTTCAATCCTGGGGAGTGCAAAGCCACAGTCTCTCAAGTCTCTAGAGTGGGGGGGTTGCCCACTGTTCAATCCTGGGGAGTGCAAAGCCACTGTCTCTCAAGTAGATAACAGTCTCCACTGGTTCTGGAGGGAGCTTGGTACCCAGAGTGCTTCATCCTGCTAAGGACAGAGGTAGTGGATGTGATACTTCACTGGTTCTGGAGGGGGCTTGGTGCCCAGAGTGCTTCATCCTGCCAAGGACAGAGGTAGTGGATGTAACTCTCCACTGGTTCTGGAGGGGGCTTGGTGCCCAGAGTGCTTCATCCTGCCAAGGACAGAGGTAGTGGATGTAACTCTCCACTGGTTCTGGAGGGGGCTTGGTGCCCAGAGTGCTTCATCCTGCCAAGGACAGAGGTAGTGGATGTGATACTCCACTGGTTCTGGAGGGGGCTTGGTGCCCAGAGTGCCTCATCCTGCCAAGAACAGAGGTAGTGGATGGAACTCTCCACTGGTTCTGAAGGGGGCTTGGTGCCCAGAGTGCTTCATCCTGCCAAGGACAGAGGTAGTGGATGTGATACTCCACTGATTCTGGAGGGGGCTTGGTGCCCCGAGTGCTTCATCCTGCTCGTGGCGGCCTCAGTAGTGTCAGTGCATTTGGCGCTCATGGGCCTGCGGTGCTAGTGGCGGTCCTGTCTTTGGCAGCGGTGCTTGTGGCGGTCCTGTCTTTGGCTGCGGTGCTTGTGGCGGCCCTGTCTTTGGCAGCGGTGCTTGTGGCAGTCCTGTCTTTGGCATCGTGCTTGTGGCGGTCCTGTCTTGGGCAGCGGTGCTTGTGGCAGTCCTGTCTTTGGCAGCAGTGCTTGTGGCGGTCCTGTCTTGGGCAGCGGTGCTTGTGGCGGTCCTGTCTTGGGCAGCGGTTCAGCTGCTGGCGAACATCTCTGGGCCAGCGGGGCTGCTGGCTGTTGCCTCCTGGGCAGCGGGCTGCTGGTGGTTGCCTCCTGGGCAGCGGGCTGATGCTGGCGGTCCTCTCTGGGCCAGCGGGGCTGCTGGCGGTTCTGTCTGGACCAGCGGGGCTGATGCTGGCGGTCCTCTCTGGGCCAGCGGGGCTGATGCTGGCAGTCCTGTCTGGGCCAGCGGGGCTGCTGGCGGTTGCCTCCTGGGCAGCGGGGTGGCTGGCGGTTCTGTCTGGACCAGCGGGGCTGATGCTGGCGGTCCTCTCTGGGCCAGCGGGGCTGATGCTGGTGGTCCTCTCTGGGCCAGCGGAGGTGATGCTGGCGGTCATCTCTGGGCCAGCGGGGCTGATGCTGGCGGTCCTGTCTGGGCCAGCAGAGCAGCTGGCGGTCTTCTCCGCCGT
Source organism: Pleurodeles waltl (assembly GCF_031143425.1). Lineage (NCBI taxonomy): Eukaryota > Metazoa > Chordata > Amphibia > Caudata > Salamandridae > Pleurodeles > Pleurodeles waltl. Next base: position 694,272,288 of record NC_090442.1, on the reverse strand, counting down.
GGTGATCTTCCCAGACTTGCCGGGTTTCTTGTGCCCCTTCCCCACCTTGGAAGGTGTCGCTGCTGACTGCACACTCCCACCTGTGCCCCTGGGAGCGGCTTTGCTGGCTGTTGTCTTCCCCCTCTCCCGCCGGGCACTGGCCAACTTTTGATGCTTGACAGGTGGGGGACTGCCCGTGCTGTGGCTCCTTGCCACACTGGCTGCCCTGCTGCCTGGTGCACTCCGGAATCCGGTAACTACTGGCACCACTGGTCCCGGAGATGTTGTGGCTGAGGTGCTAGGTTGGGACCTGGAGAGTCGGGCCCTAGGAGACTGACGGGGTGGGGGAGGTGAGGGAAAGAGGTCAAGGTTGGACAGGAAAAGTTTCTTAGGAACACTGGGACGGGTAGCTGGAGGGGGTTTGGGAGTAGAGGAAGAGGTTGTGGTTGTAGGAGGTGTACGTTTGGTGACTTTGGGTGAAGGTGCATGCGCTGGAGGCTGTCGTGAGGTGGATGGCTTTTAGGTGGGTGTGTGCCTGCGTTTGTGTACCTTGGTAGGTGGCGTCACAGACACACTGGGAGAGGACACGGGATGTGTGAATGGTAGTGGCGGTGGTGACTGCACGTGAGCGGGTGTGGTGGTGGGTGTGCTGGTGATGGACGTAGTGGCTGTAGATGTAGTGCATGCAGGTGTGAGTGGAGACGAGACTGGGAGGGAGGAGGGAGACGAGGAGGAGGGGGACACAGTGAAGGCAGTGGATGTTGCTATGTCTGCATGTGTGTGATGCTTGTGTGAGTGCCTGTGAGATGTGTGGTGCTTATGTTTGCCTGAGCTTCCGTTGTGTGTTGAGGTGTGTGCATGCTGGTCTGATGGTGTGCTTGGGGTAGGCTGAGGTACAGGGGATTGGGTCTGGGTGGAGGAAGTTGGAGGGGGGAGGCTAGAGACAGGGACAATGGCTGCCATCAGTGCTGAGGTCAGAGTCTGAAAAGCTCGCTGAAGGGCTGCCTGACCAGAATGAATGCCCTCCAGGAATGCATTGGTTTGTTGCAACTGTCTCTCTACACCCTGGATGGCATTCAAAATGGTAGACTGCCCAACAGTGAGGTACCTGAGGAGGTCAATGGCCTCCTCACTGAGGGCAACAGGGGTGACTGGGGCAGGGGCTGAGGTGCCTGGGGCAAAGGAGATGCCCACCCTCCTGGGTGAGTGGCCACGAGGCAAAGGCTGAGGGGCTGCTGGGAGGGCGGTGCTGGAGGGGGGGTGGCGGCTCGGAACTCCCATCAGAGGACGAGTCCGTATCGCTGGTGTCAGCTCCTGTCCCCGCCGTGGAGCTCCCCTCGCCCTCCGTCCCACTGGTGAAATCAAAGTCCTTAGTGTCGCCCTCCAGGGACTTGTGGGATGCAGCTCCCTCCTGCTCCGGGGCCACTGCTCCTCCGCCTGATTATGCTAATGCTCACATGTACAGGGAGACCACGAAAAGGGGGGGGGGACAGAAGAAAGACAAGTTGAGTGCATGCATTACCGCTACCGTTGGCGGACACGACAGACACAGAAGCCCCCTGCACTACGCCACGCACTTGGGGTCCACTATTCAATGCCTGGTAAATGGCCTACAAGGCTATGGCCGATATCTGCACACATGGATGTCACAGGAGCCGGACTAGGTGTAGTTGGCACTGTACCCAGGTGGGGAAGGTGCCACAGGGTCTGCCTGAAAAAGGGGACTTAACTAGCACACTCGCCCTGGCCTAGGGAAAACTACAGCTCACCTCTCCCACCCAGACATCTCCACTGCGCGCTGATTCAGCAGAATGAGAGTGTACTTACTCCCTTGTTGCTGCTGTGATGCCCTCAAGCGCCCATCCATCTCCGGGTACGACACCATCAGGGGGGTCATGGTGCGACGGGGACCCCTCCCACGTTGGGAGGCCATCCCCAGCTGGGCCTCCGCCATCTTATTGCTCGAGCGGCGAATGTCCTCCCATCTTTAATGGCAGTGGGTGCTCCGTCTGTGATATACCCCCAGGGTCTGGACGTCCTTGGCGATGGCACGCCAAATATCCTTCTTCTGGTGGGCACTGACCTACAGGAATTGTACAGGGGAAAAAGAGAAGTTATTACCAACTGCACCGTCACAGTCATTGGCCCGCATCCCTACCCTTGCCATGTGGCACATGCACTCACCGTCGTTTCATGCACGCCTGATTATCCCCCCCCTCCTTTCATCCCCCACACTCCACACAGGCATTGCCCATACAGCATGCTCCCAGTGTACTTACCTGTTTGTCTGGAGGACCGTAGAGTAGCGTGTACTGGGGGAGGACCCCATCCACGAATTTCTCCAACTCCTCCGTGCTGAACGCAGGGGCCCTTTCCCCAGCCGCACGAGCCATTGTCGCTTCCAGACTGAGGTCACAGAAGCACTTGCAGTGTAGGTCCTCTCCTGTCGAAGATCAGGTATCGAGTGATTGAACAGATAGAAAATGGTGGTCACGTCCGCAGCGGTGCGTACCGTCACCGCCGGCGTACATCGTCATTGGCTCCTGGGACCCATAGGGTCCAATGTTAACCAATGCAGATTTGCACCGCCTACCGCGACAGTGTGCAACGCCAGCGCAGTTACCTCATATCCCATTGTCCCACTTTACAGGTCAGGCAGCCGCCATTTCAGGGGCCCACATCGCATGATTTATAACTGCGTCACACATACCTAGGCCTTGGCTCAACACACATACAGGCAAAATTCGGGTTATGAATGGTTTTCTGAGTAAGCTGTGTTTACGTACCTCTGAGTTGGTTGACTCTGTGCTCGCTGTTGTCCTTCATAGGCACCGTCCGCTGGGACATGTGAGGAGATGGCGGCATCCTCCGGTGTACAGACCGCTGGTGGACCTGTCGACAATGGAGGAAAGACATGTAATCATCACCTACAGGCTTGATCGTGCCACAATCCTGGAACTGTGTGCCCAGTTGGAGCCAGACCTGATGTCAGCTATCCGCCATCCCACAGGAATCCCCCCTCAAGTGCAGGTGCTGTCAGTACTCCATTTCCTTGCAAGTGGGTCATTTCAAACTACAGTGGCCATAGCATCAGGAATGTCCCAGCCTCTGTTTTCCAACGTGTTGTCCAGAGTGTTGTCTGCCCTGCTGAAACACATGCGGAGCTACATCGTGTTCCCTCAGGTGGAGGATTTGCCTACAGTGAAAAGTGACTTCTATGCCCTTGGACATATCCCCAACATCATAAGTGCCATTGATGGGACACATGTGGCCTTGGTCCCCCCGCAGGAGTGAACAGGTGTACAGAAACCGGAAGAGTTACCATTCGATGAATGTGCGGTTGGTGTGTTTGGCAGACCAGTACATCTCCCATGTTAATGCCAAATTCCCTGGCTCAGTGCATGACGCTTACATCCTGCGGAATAGCAGCATCCCTTATGTGATGGGGCAACTCCAGAGGCACCGTGTGTGGCTATTAGGTGAGCACCTGGAACCAAATTGTTGGGAATAGTTGTCTGGGTCTAGAGATATCCCTACAGGTTAGTGTGTATCTAACAGTTGTCCCTCGCCATTTACAGGTGACTGTGGTTACCCCAACCTGTCATGGCTACTGACCCCAGTGAGGAATCCCAGGACAAGGGCAGAAGAACGCTACAATGAGGCCCATGGGCGAACTAGGAGGATTATAGAGCGGACCTTTGGGCTCCTGAAGGCCAGGTTCAGGTGCCTCCACATGACAGGTGGTTCCCTATTCTACTCACCAAAGAAGGTGTGCCAGATCATCGTGGCCTGCTGTATGCTTCACAACTTAGCTTTGCGGCGACAGGTGCCTTTTCTGCAGGAGGATGGTCCAGATGGAGGTGTTGTGGCAGCTGTGGAGCCTGTGGACAGCAAAGACGAGGAAGCAGAAGAAGAGGACGTCGACAACAGGGACTCTGTGATCCTGCAATACTTCCAGTGAGACACAGGTAAGAATAAAAACCTGCCTACTACATGTACTTTAACACTACTACCTCTCTACTGTCTGTCCTTTTCACCCAGTGTATGGTCACTGAGATTTCACTTTCCCTTACGATTTCACAGATGTGGGTCCCACTGTGTGACATCTGCTTTGGACTAGAGCTGTGTGACATAGGTATGTTGACATTACAATTGAAAGAGCATTTTGTCACTGTGATTGCTAATACAACATTTCGAAATCACAGACAGACTCCAGATTGTTTTGTGTTTTCAGGGTGTTTATTTAAGTGGTAAATAGTGGAGGGGGTTGTAAAATGGTGACGGGTGATGGTGGAGGAATGTCCATTGCAGAGTCCATTCTATTAGTCTCACAGGTGCATTGTCCAAAGGGGCATAGGAAGTGGAGCTGGGGCAGTTTGAGGATGCACAGGGTGACAAGGTGGGACGAAAGGATGACATTCAGGGTGGTCTCATTTCTTGGCGGGGGTCTTGGCATTGTTCTTTGTCTTTGTCCTGGATCTCAGGGACCGTTTGCGGGGTGGTTCTCCCTCTGCAGGGGGTGGGGTGCTGGTGTGGTGGTCCTGTGGCGGTGCCTCCTGTCCACTAGTGCTGCCGGAGGTGGTGGGCAGTTCATCGTCCAGGCTAGTGTCATAGACCCCTTGTTGTGCCACAGTGTCCCTCCTGGTGTTGAGGACTTCCTTCAGCACCCCTACAATGGTGACCAGGGTGGAATTGATGGATCTGAGTTCCTCCCTGAAGCCCAAATACTGTTCCTTCTGCAGCCGCTGGGTCTCCTGAAACTTGGCCAGTACAGTTTCCATCGTCTCCTGGGAATGGTGGTAGGCTCCCATGATGTTGGAGGGGGCCTCGTGGAGAGTGGGTTCCCTGGGCCTGTCCTCCCCCTGTCACACAGCAGCCCTCTCAGTTCCCCTGTTTGCCTGGGCCTCTGTCCCCTGTACTGTGTGCCCACTGCCACTGCCCCCAGGTCCCTGTTGTTGTTGGGGTGGTGGGTTAGCCTGGGTTCCCTGTAGTGGTGGACACACTGCTGATTGACGTGTCCTGGGGACAGAGGGATGGGCCCGCTGGGTGGGTGCTGTGCTGGTGTTTCCAGAGGGGGGAAGCTCTGTGGTGGCCTGTGACTGTGTCAGGGGAACCGACTGTCCCGAGGTCCCAGATGGGCCGGGCTGGTCATCTAGATCCAGTTTGACAGAGCTGCTGTTATCACTGTGGGCATCTTCTGTTGGTGGTGTGGACATGCCTGGACCCTCCTGTGCGGTGACGTTGGGTAGGGGTCCTGCAGGGGTATGAAAGCATGATTATTGCATCTGTGTGTGTCATGGTGTGCAATGGGTGGGTGACCGTGTACCCCAGTGCTTGCATTCCTGTGTGGGACCTTGTGTGATGATGGTTTGGGGGGGGTGTATGGGTATGTGCAGTGGCCATGCTTTGTTGATGGGTGTCCATGCTTTGTTGTTGCATGCAGGGCTTGGGTTTCGGATGTGTGGTTTGTAATATTGGGACATTTGTGAGGAGTTGGAGTGATGGGGATGAGGGCAAAGGTGGGGGTATGTGATGGCATGCAGGTAGGGTGAGGGATATAGTAGTAAAGAATTGCCTTACCAGAGTCTATTCATCCATTTACTCCTGTGAGGCCCTCAGGATGCAGAATAGCCAAGACAGGCTCCTCCCATGTTGTTAGTTGCGGGGGAGGAGGTGGGGGTCCGCCGCCAGTCCTCTGAACCACAAGGTGGTGTCTTGATACCACGGAACGCACCTTCCCCCGTAGGTCGTTTCACCTCTTCCTGATGTCATCCCTATTTCTTGGGTGCTGTCCCACTGCGTTGACCCTGTCCACTATTCTTCGCCATAGCTCCATCTTCCCAGCTATGGAGGTGTGCTGCACCTGTGATCCGAATAGCTGTGGCTCTACCCGGACGATTTCCTCCACCATGACCCTGAGCTCCTCCTTGGAGAACCTGGGGTGTCTTTGCCGTGCCATGGGGTGGTGTGGGTGATATGTGGGGTGGTGTGTGTTGTGATATGTGGGGTGATATTTAGTGGTGTGTTGTGTGAGGTGCGTGGAAGTTATGTGGATGATGGTATTGTGTGCCTGTGGATGCTTGGTTGTAGTTTGTAGTGTCTCTCTCTGGCCTTCTTTTGGGATTTTGGTCGTAGGGGTTTGTGGGTGATGTGGGTGTGTGTTTATGTTGTATTGGGTGTGTGGGAGTGGTGTGTGTATGTGTATCAGGTGTGTGTATTTGTAATTGTCCAGTGTGGTAGTGTTTTGTAAATGTGTGTGTATTTTGAGCACGGTGGTGTGTACCGCTGAAAGACCGCCGCGTGGATTCGTGGGTCGTGATAGTGTGGGCATATTTCTGTTGGTGTGACGGTGGAGGTTTTGTTTTCGCCAGTTTATCACTGACCTTTGGTGTGGCGGACTTGTGTGGGTGTCTCAATTTTGGTGGATTCTGAGCTGTGGTTCATAATAACCATGGTAGAATTCCGCTGCCGCGGCGGTGTGTTGGCAGTCTTCTGCACGGCGGTAAGCGGCTTTTACCGCCAATGTTGTAATGAGGGCCATAATCTTCCCCTATTTGACCAACATAGGTCTGTGTAAGATATATATGGAATTTATTTGTTTTCCCTTTTGGTCACTCCCCTGTGGGTTCACATCTACTGGCTTAACCAGAGTGAGCCTACACAAACAAATTTATTTTAACTTCATGCCTATCTTTTTAAAAAGACATTACTGTGATTTTGTTGCATCATTATTCAACACTAAAGTCTGCAATATGTCATATGACCTTTTCTGCATTCGTAATAGCGCATTCAACATTGAAGATGATGTAGATGTTGAAGTATCCAGTAAGGACTGCAAAATCTTACCTTCATTACTTGCATTTACCCACTCATAGGTATTTTTCCTCATCTTCTCGTTTAGCCCATTTGCTCTTGTCGGATCACACATTTAAGATGTATGGATCCTCAGTATTAATAAAATTATTCTACCAGTTCTTCAACAAATTTGGTGAGGATGATAAATGTAGTTCTGAAATATCAGTAAGTTGAAGCAAGGATACATTAATATGAGTCATTCTTGTCAAAACAGACTTCCTATTGCAACCCCATACTTTTGCTTTTACTGGCCTATGATTTTGGAGTATTCACCACTTTCCTTGCCTTGAAGTGTTTCCTTACAAGCATTTTAAGTGAGGAAGTCATGGAAAAAGTAGTGAGTACTGGACTAGAGCTGCCTATACTATCTAGCAGCCCTGACACACTAGCCCCTTTTTTGATTAGGCTGGCCTTGACTATCCATAAAGTTCCTTACAGCTTGAGAAGGGTTATTCATAGTATTCAGTAGTTTTTCCTCGACCTTTCCACTTTGCATTGCTTCTCCCTTTTTAAGTGGACTGTGGATTTCTTGTCAGCTTTCGCCTACTCACTGGTATTGTCAAAGTTTTATCACAATATTGAAAAATCGCAATGACAGCACAGTGACGTTGACCTGTATTAAAATGTATTGATGATTGCACAGTTAAAATTTGAAGGTATAATACTCAAATCAACTCATCTTACTCCACTCTAGTGCAATTTTGTAACTGGGACCTTACTCTTCTGATTCTATGCCACCTTTCACAACTTTGATTGTTGGATGATTCTCTCTGCTTTATACTGAAGCCCTCTGATGACTTTGCTTGTGTCAATCGAGTCACTCTATAAAAGTTGGATCTTCTTTTATTAGCTGTCTATTTTATGTTTAAACCCAAGGAACACCTCTCATTCCGCCAACACCTAAACCTCTGAGGGCCAGGGAACAGAAGTTCTGGAACCCGGCTTTTCTCCACAATACTGCGCACTACATTTACATCTACCAGCACATGCTGTATTCACACTCAGGTTCCCCCTGACTTTTGCTGCAGAGTTCAACAGGCTCTCCCACCAATCTTTTACCTTTCTCGTGGGCTTTAGAGTCTTTCCCTTGAAGATTGCATATGTTCAATGCTGGCTTTCGCCTTTCCAAATGATGCCCATACCTTCATTTCATGGTCTTAAACACACACATGGGGAGTAGAAAAAGAAAAGAAAGAAGCATAAAGAAGGCTGGACATTCAGCGGTTAATGTCTGGCATCCTGTCCTCGCCACCCCAAACCATACCCGCCATTTTGTCACTCAAGGGAAGGAGAAAGGAAGGAAGATATTCCTAAGCCAGCTGATCATGAAGCAGTGGAAATCACAAGAGCGATTACAGACACAGCCTATTGCAGAGAGATATTAAGATAGACATTTCTCAGGGAACAAACCTTTGGTTGAAATGACAAAGGGTACAAGTAAGTTAGACATTTCTTTGACAGTAATAAATGATGTCATACACTTAACAGAAGGGTGGATGATAATGGTGTTTGATGAGTGTTCTATAGTGTTGACAGCAGAGGCCACTGGATGACTGAAGCTGTGAAGATAAAAGTATTTAGAAAAAAAATAGGCGTACCAAAATGGTACCAGTGTATTATAAATTGTCTACATGTACATAACAAAACGTACCATGTAAAGATCTGTTGGGTCATTGCTAGTGGAATGAAGTATTTATTAACAGGCAAATACTGGGATGAAATGAGGGAATGTAAGGTAATGCAAAATATACGAAATTTTTCATAAAATGCAAGCAATAGGAACAAGGGTGATAGTAGTGGGCGAGAAAGGAAACATATGCATACTTAAAATGTATCTAAAAATTGGAATCATGTGTTTAGTGGCATGAGAAAAGCAATATATCACCAGAGTGTCTCAAAGTGGTAGTTGGCTAGCACCCAAAAATCTGCAACAATCTCAAACCTGCACCTCAACTCTCCCTGAAGTAAGCCCTGCTCAAAATTAAACATGAGACTTAAAACATTTTTGACTAAAATGTGGCATGGTAACCTACAAAAGACCAGTATATACCTGCTCTCTGGTCCCCCCAGGGTGCATTGCTGGTTGGACTAACTTTACAGTGACTCCCATTATGTTATTTTCTGCAGCAAGAAATTCTGTTCACTGGCTCCTTTTCAGAAGGGTATCTGGCTTCATATAGCCCTAGTTGATTACAGCCTGCAGAGTTATGACTTCTAAAACTGTAACAAAATCTGAATGTAGAAATCTTCTCTGCAACATTGTCTAGTGGCTCCCTGACAATGACGCCTCCTCCTCAGACACCACCAGCTGCCTTGCCTTGTTGAACTTTACCTTCTCAGACAGTTTTCTTCAAATATTCTTTTAAATCCAAAGGTAAGCCGAGACAGGCCCAATCGACCTCATTCATCTGAACCGCGCTCCATTGTAGACGTCCGTAACTTTTGACTTTGTCCCGCTTTGGGGCTTTGGTCTTTTAGATGTTAGTTTTCACTAAAAACTTTAAAAATTCATATCTACGGTTCTATCAATTGGATTTAATTAATTTTGATGTACAAGACACCCATAAGGTAGGCCCTAACCAGCCCGTTGGCCAAGGCAAGTTGTATTTGAAAAGGTGGGCCTGTATTTTTACGTTTGACAAGTCTTGTGAGTGAAAAACTCTTAAATTTGTTTTTCCCTACTCCAAGACCTACCTCTCCCAAAGTATACCATTTGGCTACTTTATTACATTTATCAAATGCTAACGTTTGACTGGCAACAGGTACAAATGTCCTGTTTGGTCTCAAAAGATTGTAATTTAAAATTCTCTTTAATGGTAAAGTCAGATTTTAAGTCACAACTCTGAAAATGTCACTTTTAGAAAGTATGCTTTTTCTTGTCCTAATGATTTGGTGCCTGTAGTCTGTGTCCTGGGTCACATGAATGTGAATAATTGGCAACTAGCCTTTGTGGTTTCCTCCCTCACAGTAAGACAAACGGGGACTAAATGTTGGCAGGATGTCCCATCCTGTCAGGTTGGGAGTAGCAGAGTTGTTCTCTGCCCCACTTACATTTTAAAGGGTCTGCCTCTAGCACACTCACAAAGAACTTGACATTTATCCTTTATCACATTAGACCTCTTGGGGCCTTGGAGCATGGGCAAGGGAGGAAGGCAACTTCCAAAACCACATATGGGGGTAAGTCTAGAAGTTTCTCCCAATTCAAAGGCTGACAGCAGGTATAAATGTTGTACCCTCAGAGCATCTCTTCAGTTCACTCCTAGACCTGCATAGGACTCCCAGAAGGACTACCCTGTACTTAAGAGGATTAACCTGTTGCTAGGCCTGCCTAGTACCATCGGAGGACAGGCTTGTTGCTATAGCCCTGCCTTACTGCTTGATTCCAAAACTACCAGAGTGACTCCAAGGGCTAGTTGACTGGCCTCCTTTTTAGAAGTAGTGGGACACAAAAAGCTCCAACAACCTTGAACATACACCTAGACCCTGCCTGAAGTGTGTCCTGTCCTCCAAGTGGTTCCCCACCAGTCCTGGACCCTTGGAGGTTGTGCTAAAGGCGCCATAAAGGTGCTCAAACAGCCAAAACACAAAACTTTGGACTGAAAAGATTTTCCACTAAAACGTGGTCTGGAAATCAACAAATGTTGCTTGCTAATATGCCCAAGGTGCATCGCCACCCAGCCTGACTTCTCTTATTCTTCTGCTATGTTCTTCCCTGCAGCAGTAAATACTTGTTTTCTGGCTCCTCTTGAAAGGGTATCCAGCTTCACAGAGCCCTAATCATCCCAGTCTGCAGCTACGTCCCGCAGGAGATTGTTGGCTTCTGAAAATGTGACAAAGTCTCAATGTAGACATCTTCAATGTGACTTTGTCCAGCTGCTCCTCAGACACCGTGGGCTGCCATGCCTCGCTGTGATTTACATTCTCAGACATTCTTCTTCAAATATGCTTTTAAGTTCAAAGGTAAGGCAATACCAGACCCAATACAGTGCGTGCATCTGAACTGCACTCCAGTTTGGTAGGCCATAACACTTGACTTTGTTCCAGTCTTGCACGACTAGAACATTACAAAGTCCAAACTCCAGTTCCACTGGTTGGATTTAATTTGTTTTGATGTAATTTTATTTATAAAAATGTCCCCTATTTTCTAAACTGGTGTGGTATTTTTCTTGTGCTTTATTCAGGTGTTGATGCTAGTATTATCTATCTCGAGGTCATTACCTGGCACAGGTCTAGTATTAGCAAGTGCTGATAGCCAGGTCTCCTTATTCAGTTTGGACTATCCTTAACTCTGGCTGGGCTGATTCTTAATTTCTGGCACAGCAGAGGGAACTCCCAGAGTGAGTTCTACAAGGGCATGGTCGGTCCAAGCTATATGTCATACACTCTTAACTTTAAGGTGGGCCTTGTTATTGAACACTGGATCAAGCAGATGAACTTTGACATGTGTAGGCCCATTGAACCTTTGAGATAAGAACATACCATCAAGGTTTTGTAGGATTTTAGACACTTGAGGGTTGTTAATTTCCTTAAGGTGAATATTGAACTATCCTAGGAGTGTATAATTATTTTCTCCTATAACTAAATCTGCCATGATCTCAGGCAGAGTATCTGTGAACCTGGAGTTTGGCCCGGGAGGTCAATAAACAAAAATCCCCGAAAAGGAGAAAGTGAGGGAGAGATTCATAGTGAAGTCCAAGTTTTCGGAGTCTGGTATATTGAGGGGGTTATGCACAGATTTATTGGTGTCCTCTAGAAGAATGGCCATTCCTTCTCCCTTTTTCTGCATATGGTCTCGTCGGCATATGTAATATCCTGGGGGAAGTGCCTGATTGATATCTGGTATGGAACAGACATGCAGTCAAGTTTCCATCAGAAACAAGGCATCAAACTGTTCCTCCTCTATAAGTGTGAAAAGCTCATCCTTATGGCAAGGGAGGGATCTACAATTGATGAGACCAATCTTCCATAATCTTATTTTATTGTCCTTCATACTCTCACCTTCATTCCCCACCAGTGTAAAGTTACATAGAGACCTATAACATTCACTGGCTTCAAAACCAAGTGGGGGCAGGGATGGGAGGGAGAGACGGGCATCAAGGAGAGTAGAGAATGTACAGTGTAGCCAAGCTTAGTGTTTGAAGTTTGGCCACCCGCTGCTTGTCCACTTCCCAGCTGACATTTATAGTAGTCAGCTTTTAAAAAACTAGTGCGCTGCCCTCAGCTCACACTCCTATAGTCCAATAGCAACTCTATGGCAATTTAACAAGCTCCGGACAGCCCTCGCAATAAGTAAGTTAAAATACCTCTCTTTCAAAAATGACATAAAACAAATTCACATCAATTTAAACACCGTAATAACAGATTCTTTTAAATTAGGTACAATGTGAAATTTTGCGTACCGCTTATTCGATGTGGACTGAAGGACGAAGAAAAGCCAGTTCCTCCGTGGGCTGGAATTCATGCTCTGATCTCCCAAAATCCAGTCCCACTGAAGGAGGTTGGGTTTTAACTAGTATTACCATCTCCAGTCACAATCTATGCAAGAGTATACACAGCTCTAAACAATTTTCAAAATGTGCGTGCACAGCTTGAAGACTAGCCTATCCTGCCAATTTTCTGTGATGAAGGTGTTTTCTGTATTGTCACTGACATGTGTATGAGCACTCCAGTAGAATTTGATTATCTTTATCCAGTGATGGGCATTTTCCACATGACAAAAGTTGTATTGTGGTGTGCAGCAAGTTATCTCTGTGGATTTGGCATAGACATTTGTAGGAAGCTGGCCTGGTGTGTGGTGTGTACCTATGGTACTTACACTTACTATAGGTACACTTACCAGGTATCGCTTATTAGTGTAGTGTAGTCAGTGTCTAGATGCTAGGCTCTCTAGAGGTAGCTGTGGATGAGCATCCAACACTTATCTAGGAGGCATGTAAAGCTCATGCAATACCACTATAGTCACAAAGTATTTACAAACATGAAAGAAAACACTCAGTGTTACAAAAATAAAGGTACTTTAATTTGGTGACACAAATACCAAAAATACCATATGGGCTATACTCCCATAGGATGTAAGTAATACACAAATTATATACACCAGTGTGCAGAAATAGGCATAAAAACAGTTAGAAAACTGTGCAAATAGTGAAAATCACAATGGAGAGAAATAGCCCTAGGGGGAGCATAAGCCACATACTAAAAAAATGGAATGCGAAAGTCGATCCACCGCCTAGGTATGTGGAGTGTGTTGAGGGGAGCTGGGAGTACTAGGAAAGCCCAAAGTTAAGTACCACAACCCACCCCAGCGACAAGGAAAACAGGAGTAAATCACTGAAAATTCCCCAGAACACCCACTTAGAAGGAGAGAAGAATAATGCAAAACCCAGTAGAGACTGCAAGACACCAACAGTGGATTCCTGGACAAGAGGACGTGTGGAAGAAGGGGACCAACCCCAAGAAGCACAGCAGAGTCCAGGAAGGGCAGGAGCCCCGACCCACTACACTGAAGATGCATGAGGTGAGTCGACGGTGAAGAAGGGGAGTCAGCACTGCACCCAAGAAGACGAAGTCGAATTCCTGGAGGATGCAGGTGATGTCCCATGCCGCAAGTAGACTTGTAGTCAGGTGTGTGTCTTCGGATTCCGTCACCAAGCCCCGGCACACGCAAAAACTGTGGTTAGCAGAAAGTGGAACTGCCAGGGACATGGAAGGACCAGGTGGACTCTACCCAGGGGGGGGATTCAGAGGGGGCCCTCAGCAATAGAAATAGCCCACAGAAGCCCAGGCAGCACCCACAGTTGTCCCACAGGACAAGGACACAAAAATCATGCAGCACTACAAAAAAGGCTCCCACGCCACCGGAGAACCACTCAGGGATCTGGGGGTCACAGGATGAAGTGCTGGGGGCTGAAACTTTGGGATGCCTGAAGATCTCTTGGAAAAAATGCCAGCAAGCCCTGGCAGCTGCAAAGGATGCAGTGCACAGGGGTACTGTCTTGAGTGGGCAGGCAAGGGCTTACCTCCACCCAAGTTGGACAGCTGGAAGAGAGGACCATTGGGACCAGTCTACAACCCATGATGCAGTATCCATGCAGCTCAGCAGGAGAGGGGATCCATGGCCAGTCGTCGTTGCTGTTGGTGCCTGCAAAAGCAGGGGAGTGGCTCCTTTACTCCAAGGGAGATTCCTTCTTCCTTCTGATGCAGGCTGGAGACGGGCTGTCCTCAGAGGATGCACGACTGGGGAAATGTTGCAGTTGTTTGAAGGATCCGTGGATACAGTGTTGCAAGAGGAGTCTTGCTTCTTTGTTGCAGTTTGTCGGGTCCTGGAGCATCCAGATGCAGTTTCTTCAGCCAGAAGTCAAAGTGGAGGTTGCAGAGGAATCCTGCTGGAGTCTTGCTATCCGAATCTGAGGAACTAACCAAGAGAGAGACCCTAAATAGCCCTGAAAGGGGGATTGGTCACCTAGCTGGTTGACCACCTATCAGGAGGGGGTTCTGATGTCACCTGCTGGCACTGGCCACTCCGATGCTCCCAGAGTTCCCTGCCAACCTTGAATCCAAGATGGCAAAACCCAGGGACCCTCTGGAGGAGCTCTGAGCACCACACCTGGGGTGGTGACTGACAGGGGAGTGGTCACTCCCCTTTCCTTTGTCCATTTTTGCACCAGAGCAGGGAATGGGGGGTCCCTGAACTGGGGTACACTGGTTCATGCAAGGAGGGCACCAAATGGGCCCTTCAAAGCATTGCCAGTGGCTGTGGGAGGCTACCCCTCCCAAGCCTGTAGTATCTATTTCCAAAGGTAGAGGTTGTAACACCCCTCTCCTAAAGGAAATCCTTTGTTCTGCCTTCTTGGGCTTCAGCTTCTCAAGTAACAGGAGGGCAGAAACCTGTCTGAGAGGTGTCAGCAACTTGGACTGCCTGGAAACCCTCAGAAGGCTGTAATTGCAATACTGGGGGTCCTCTAAATAGCCCCCAGAGTGCATGGAGTCATACAACCAATGCTTGCAAAAGCATTGAATTATGGTTCCAACATGTTTGATTCCAAACATGCCTATGTTCAGAGTTTCCATTATGTGGCTGGACATAGGTAGTGACCTATGTCCAGTACACGCGGAAAATGGTGTCCCCGCACTCACGAAGTCCAGGAAAATGGACCTGGAGTTCAGGGCTGCCCTCACACACAGGTTCTTTGCACCCTGTCCTCTGGGTCTGAGGGTCTGCTATAGGGGTGACTTATAAGTGACCTGGTGCAGTGAAAAGTGGCAGTGAAATGGTACTTACTCCTTTTCACGCAGGCTGCATAGCAGTCTTGCAGAACCCTTTGCTTGGGCTCCCTATGGGTGGCAAAATATATGCTGCAGCCCATAGGGATTTCCTGGAACCCCAATGCTCCGGGCACCTAGTTACCATATACTAGGGACTTATAAGGGGGCACCAGTATGCCAATTGTGGGTGAAATACAGACTTTTGGGAGAGAGAGCATAATCACTGGGCTCCTGGTTAGCAGGATCCCAGGCAACACACCCAAACACACTGATATCAGGCAGAAAAAGAGGGTAACCATACCAAGAAAGAGGGTACTTTCCTACAACAATGCACTTTTTGAGGCTGAAATCTTTGGAAGAAAAACTGTCCAGTCAGTACTGAGCAGAAATCATTATATTCATTTGTTGCAAGGTGTTGTTGTCATATTTGAGGCTATAGAAACATTGTGTTGAAATGCTTTCTCGAACTAGAATGACAAATCGGGTTTTGCATTTCTTATCTCAGAAGTGAACAGGGCACAGGATGCACTTCATTCAAAAGACATAATGCAAAACGAGGCAATGTTCTATACACTCAGTTCAAAATTAGAAGACCTGAAAACCAAGTTTGTACAGTTTGTCAAAAGAAGAGAAGAAAAATCAGATCTTTGCAAGTGCTGAGGAAATGTGTTACACATGATAGCTCTAGTGGAAAACTTAGTACATGCTGATCAGGAAGGTGATTGGGAGTTGCACTTGAAGACTGTGGATTCACTGATTACTGTGTTTTGTGAATTTGATTGCATAAACCACCTGAGATATGGGTCCTGGTATTTGGGAAGAGTGTAGAAGCCAGAGGTGGAAAAACATATTTCTACAGAAAATTAATCCAAAGACATTTTGTGGTGAAGGACAGCGAGGGAAGGTTCAATGCTGTGGCTCCAGACATGAAACTGGAACAGATGATCCAGCGATCACAGAAAAGCTCCAAGGGAATTGTTCGTCAGACACTTAAAACTGAGTATGTTGCTCAATGGCAGCTAGTGTACTATGAAGTCTTTTCTATTTGCAATGTTTTCAGAGCGATAACAAATTCAAAACTAATGAGTCATTGTGAAATGTCCTCACCATGAAATTGTGGGAAAGAGAGGGGAATGTTTAATAAACATCTTGACAGCTTTCTTCATTTCATGCAGCATCAAGGCAACCCCTTTGAAATGACTGGGCCTGTGCAACACCGCAACTTTGTGACCAAACAATATGTGGATAGCGATATAAAGACATGTCTACTAGATGTCCTGGAACATGGACCAAAGGTATACGCAGAAATGAAGCAGGACAGATTTGTATTGAAAGAGAAAAAGCTGTTCGATGTAATCACTAAAGCTAAACTTCCATGCTTTAATTTCCATAGTGAGAGTTTCACCCAACCAGCCACTACAAAACAGGATGAAAAAAAAACAATTTTCACAAGCACATAGAGAAATGGATGTAGCAAAAGAAGGGAGTGAATTTATCAAGGACATTCTGTTGCGTCATCTTCTTCCAACAAATGCATTATTTGATGAAGATGCTGCAACTAAACCAGTGAAGCACAAACTCATACAAAGCTAAAAAAAAAACATTTCACCTAAAGAATTTCCATTTGAAAATGTGTCCTCATTTAAAACTGCTATTGTTGTAAACTATATATCACGAATGCGAATGGTCAATATTTCATTCCTGCAAAACTTCAGCGAGGTCGTTCAGACTATTCTACATATATCATAGTCAGTGTGCGCCTTGCAAGAACTGCATATTGTCTTTGCCAGTTATCTTGATCTATCTGTCAAAGAATGTGAGAGAATCAGACAAATGTCCACAAGTGGAGCAATTGACCTGACCTGCATCAAAAATTCAACACCTATGGCTTTGCAACTTGATAAATTCTGGTCATGAACATGGATCAAGATGAGCCTGGAGATGTTAACTCAACAAAACACTGCTGATGCTTAAGTGAACACTGAATTTCCAATTATTGCAAGTGGAATGATTGTCAATGATGAGTTGGTGCCTGCAGAGATCTATATTCAAAGGGTATCATCCATATTGTTCAAGAGCTTAACAGCAAATTGGAGGAAGCTGACCTTTGGGTTGTGCCGCATCTTGAGTGGGCTGTTCAAAATGGTCCTAATCGAGTCATTGTACTGTGAAATGACACAGATGTTATTATTGTTGCGATCTTTATGAGTCAAGGATTGTCAGATTTATGGACATGTTATGGAATAGGCGAGAAAAGACACTTAGGGGGTTATTCTAACTTTGGAGGAGTGTTAATCCGTCCCAAAAGTGACGGTAAAGTGACGGATATACAACCAGCCGTATTACGAGTTCCATAGGATATAATGGACTCGTAATACGGCTGGTGGTAAATCCGTCACTTTTCCGTCACTTTTGGGATGGATTAACACCTCCTCCAAAGTTAGAATAACCCCCTTAATCCCGCTTCATATTCAGTGCAAGAAACTTGATCCAGAGATGCCTAGTGTCCTTATCAAGGTACACATTCTTACATGTGATGACACTATGAACAAAATTGGAACAAAGCTTGGAGCTTTAATTGCTGAACCTGTGAAGATTCTAAGAGGATTTGCTGAGACTGAAGAAAAATGTGACTTTAAAGACGTAGAAAAATATCTTGCTCATGTGTGCAAAACGAGTTCTGACTGTCATAAATTTGTCTTGGTAACTGGCCTTTCACCAACATGATATTCTGTGTGTGAACACATTAAAGGAGCGTTCTACTTGATCACAAGATGTGTAAATGTTTTGAATGATGCATATCTAGAGAAAGATCTGTGTGAATTTGATTGCAGAGATATTGATGAGGTGCTAAAAACTTCAAAAATTTCTAAAGCCTAAACCCTCACAACTTGCATGTACATGTACTTGTAAAACCTGTGCTACAAAAAGATGTCCCTGACAACATGTTCTTCTAAAAAGATGATATGTTCTTCTTAAAAGTTCAAAAAAGACGATATGTTCTTCTCAAAAGTTCAACATTCTGCAAATGTACCACGAGTGACTGCTGAAACAAATAAATAAAGTGAACTGTAAAAGTGTGTCTAAAACAGGAGTGATAAACATTATTGTTTTCATATTCAGATCATAAACATTGTTTGGTGTATACATAAAAGGATTAAGAAACATTATTTGTTTCATTTCTACATATGTCTCTTCTTCCTCTACTATAGCCACCATTTTGGAAAATGGAGGAAGGGTTGCTGTGAGGAGTTGTTTTCAGTCTCTATAAGACTTATTGACTCCCTCTCCCCCCCCAAACCTTTGTTTTGACACCAAAATGAAGTATATAAGTCTCATGGTTCCTGATGTATTACATCACTGGAATACAACTGCCATTTTTAAAAATGTCATCCAGAAACATTTGGCCCAGGAACAGCAATGTCTACCTAAGCTAAATGACTTCTCTAATAATCCAAAGACACAAATCAAACATGAAAATCTCTGGACAACAATTGTTTATGAAGGTACATCAGGGGACCGGGATTATAACTAAAACATCTTGTGCATGTGGACGGTGTGGAACCACATTCATTTCCTGATCATTGAAGGGTAGACCATGGTAATTTATAGCACAGTAATGAACGAATAAAGCTAAACGTCTGTCTCTAACACCCTCATTGCACAAAAAACCTCTATTTTTCCGATGTCAAAATTTCATTAACCCATATTTGCAAAAAAAAGTAGGTGGAGGGGAGCAGTATGGCAACAGCCACGGCAACAGGAGCTGAATTGGCTCGTGTCAGCCCCTTCAATCACATCTAGTTCAGTTTCAGATGATAAATCGGCTATTGAATCCACTGCTCTGGCGGCCTGGTGGGAACCTTTAAACCCCTAAGGTCTGAGAGTAAGCCATCACAGAGTGCCAACATAGTTCTAAAACCTGAGGATTGTATTAGTTTATTCGTATAAGCCAGTGATGGTGCTTTCTGTCGATTCAGCCACTTCTGTGCCTTCCTGCAGCAGGTCACATCAGTGACTAACACATTGGATCACGGTGATACGATGAGAATGAGGATGATTAGGCCCAACAGGGCAGAGGGTAAGATCAGATTTTGCACCACAGAGAGGAGATCAAGGAAGAATGGATTCCTGCTGCACCACCTTGTAGGCCATCACTCTGCTTAGTCTTCATATGAGCAAGATGTTTTATATAGCTATTTCCTGCTTTTTCCCACACACACACAGGTGCAGTCATCTATCTGCTTAGATGGTTGTCGAGGCAGACACATGTCAACACCCCATAACGGTGCAAGTCTATGTATGTGATTTTTCGGCAGGTTATAGAGATGGGTGTGTGAAGTTGGAATGTTCTGTTTGCAACTTTGCACACAGTTCGAGTTTTCGATATTAAAAAAATAAATAAACAGAAAAGAGGTGACGTTTCAACCGTAGTGTACTGCAGCAGAAAAACATTCCTGCTGGCACAGGGGGTCATGAGATGCAGCGGGAGGATTCTACCACTAAAAAGCAATCTCCTGTCAGGTCCCCCTGTGAGACGTCTCTTCCCAATCCCACTACTCACACTTTCCCATGCGCCATTACCTTCTGGTGGATGTTGCTTTTGGGCCATCCCACTAACATGCATGCTCCCGGTGCCTCAGTCCCTGTTCTAAGCTCTTTGCCTTATTTAAAGGTCTCAACATGTTGTAGCATGTTCTTTCTAACATGAACTGAAAACAGCCGTAATAATGCAGACAGAAAAGATTAGCATCGGCAACTTTGAGAATTATCATAAAACTTTGTTTGGTTTTATTGTATTTGGGCTTCCCAGTGTGCTTTATTTCGTGAGCAAATACTTTGCCTGTGCCTGCCTATAATAAGGATTTGCTGAGAGTAAATATGAATTGCCATGAAAAATACTTTGGCACCTTTCTATCATCTATTTTACTTTATCTCAGCATTTCTTATCTGACAGAAAAGATGATGTTTACAGAGAGTATTTGCTACTTTTGGGAAAATTAGATAAATGTCTACCAAGAACTGCAAAATGTATATAATAAATGACATCATATTTTCATTTAAGCAAAAGTACAACTATATTAAGGGGATGCATCCTTTCATCACCTTTTTACCAGCAAAGACATTTTTCACCATATTCATGTCAATTGTTGGGATGTTGCGTCTCCTTACGAACTACTAAATCTAAAATACACAAATTAATATCTAATCAGGAGATTGCGAGGAAGCATCCTTTATTATGTGTGTGTATGAATCTAAAATAGTCTTTTGCCTATTTATTAAACAAGAGGGCTCCCCATTGCATTGTTTGGCCGTGAGTGGTTCTTAAAATATATAGGGGGTCATTCCAACCCTGGCGGTCGGTGTTAAAGCGGCGGCCAACCCGCCAACAGGCAGGCGGTAATAAAAATGGAATTCTGACCCTGGCGGGAACCGCCAACACAGGCCGCCACTTTAACACTCCGACCGCCACGGCGGGACAAACAAATAGCGCGGCGGTCACCGCCAACAGACAGGCGGCAGACAATGTACCGCCCACACTATCACGACCCACCAATCCGCCACCTTTTCCGAGGCGGACGCCCCGCCGATAAAAACACGGCGGAAACAGACTACGAACGGGAAAACGCTCACCTATACACACTCCACGAGGAATCTGGACAGCATGGAACCCAAATTAAACATCCTACCAGCCATTGTCTTCCTGCTCCTCTACCAGGAGCACGAACGCCGGCGCAGAAGACAACAGTGAGTACTGCACCTACGACACAGGGGAGGGGGGAGGAGAAAAGGTTACGGGCACACACATACGCAACACACCCATCCCCCCCACCCAATCCCTACACACCAATGCAGAGCAACAAGTCAGAGTGACACCCCCCAAAACCCCCGGAATAATGCAAAGATAAAATAAAATGTTCATTAAAATTGAAGTATATTAAAGCATATTTGAACTTAAGTGAAATATGAAATTTATCAAATAAATATATTACAACATGAACAATATATACATAGTCCAAAAGTCCGACACATATTGGCTACATTCCATTGTTCGTGGGCCAATGTGCATAAACACATGGGCAAAGCCCACACACGAGACCCGATTCCATTGGAGAGAACACTGCTGGGGCATCAGATAATAAAACCACAGGCACCTCAGGGGGAAGGGAAGGGGGGGCACCTCAGCCACATGAGTCCACGACGCCAGATCCACGAGGGGCCTCCATGCCCACTGTACCATCCTGGGGAGTGCAAAGCCACAGTCTCTCAAGTCTCTACAGTGGGTGGATTGCCCACTGTACCATCCGGGGGAGTGCAAAGCCACAGTCCATCAGGTGGATTACAGACTCCACTGGTTATGGAGGAGGCATGTTGGCCAGAGTGCTTCGTGAAGCCCTGCTCGACACAGATCCGGCCCTGCCAATGGGCCAGCGGTGCTTGACAGGAAGGGCCCAGCGGAGCAGTTCAGAGACGGCGGTGCCCAGCGGAGCGGTGCTTGAGATGAAGGGCCCAGCGGAGCAGTTCAGAGACGGCGGTGCCCAGCGGAGCAGTGCTTGACAGGAAGGGCCCAGCGGAGCAGTTCAGAGACGGCGGTGCCCGGCGGAACGGTGCTTGACAGGAAGGGCCCAGCGGAGCAATTCAGAGACGGCGGTGCCCAGAGGAGCAGTGCTTGAGATGAAGGGCCCAGCGGAGCAGTTCAGAGACGGCGGGGCCCAGCGGAGCGGTGCTTGAGATGAAGGGCCCAGCGGAGCAGTTCAGAGACGGCGGTGCCCAGCGGAGCAGTGCTTGACAGGAAGGGCCCAGCGTAGCAGTTCAGAGACGGCGGTGCCCGGCGGAACGGTGCTTGACAGGAAGGGCCCAGCGGAGCAATTCAGAGACGGCGGTGCCCAGCGGAGCAGTGCTTGAGATGAAGGGCCCAGCGGAGCAGTTCAGAGACGGCGGGGCCCAGCGGAGCGGTGCTTGAGATGAAGGGCCCAGCGGAGCAGTTCAGAGACGGCGGTGCCCAGCGGAGCAGTGCTTGACAGGAAGGGCCCAGCGGAGCAGTTCAGAGACGGCGGTGCCCAGCGGAGTGGTGTTTGACAGGAAGGGCCCAGCGGAGCAGTTCAGAGACGGCGGTGCCCAGCGGAGCGGTGCTTGACAGGAAGGGCCCAGCGGAGCAGTTCAGAGATGGTGGTGCCCAGCGGAGCGGTGCCCAGCGGAGCGGTGCTTGACAGGAAGGGCACCGCGGAGCAGTTCAGAGACGGCGGTGCCCAGCGGAGCGGTGCTTGACAGGAAGGGCCCAGCGGAGCAGTTCAGAGACGGCGGTGCCCAGAGGAGCGGTGCTTGACAGGAAGGGCCCAGCAGAGCAGTTCAGAGACGGCGGTGCCCAGCGGAGCGGTGCTTGACAGGAAGGGCCCAGCGGAGCAGTTCAGAGATGGTGGTGCCCAGCGGAGCGGTGCCCAGCGGAGCGGTGCTTGACAGGAAGGGCACCGCGGAGCAGTTCAGAGACGGCGGTGCCCAGCGGAGCGGTGCTTGACAGGAAGGGCCCAGCGGAGCAGTTCAGAGACGGCGGTGCCCGGCGGAACGGTGCTTGACAGGAAGGGCCCAGCGGAGCAATTCAGAGACGGCGGTGCCCAGCGGAGCAGTGCTTGAGATGAAGGGCCCAGCGGAGCAGTTCAGAGACGGCGGGGCCCAGCGGAGCGGTGCTTGAGATGAAGGGCCCAGCGGAGCAGTTCAGAGACGGCGGTGCCCAGCGGAGCAGTGCTTGAAAGGAAGGGCCCAGCGTAGCAGTTCAGAGACGCCGGTGCCCGGCGGAACGGTGCTTGACAGGAAGGGCCCAGCGGAGCAATTCAGAGACGGCGGTGCCCAGCGGAGCAGTGCTTGAGATGAAGGGCCCAGCGGAGCAGTTCAGATACGGCGGGGCCCAGCGGAGCGGTGCTTGAGATGAAGGGCCCAGCGGAGCAGTTCAGAGACGGCGGTGCCCAGCGGAGCAGTGCTTGACAGGAAGGGCCCAGCGGAGCAGTTCAGAGACGGCGGTGCCCAGCGGAGTGGTGTTTGACAGGAAGGGCCCAGCGGAGCAGTTCAGAGACGGCGGTGCCCAGCGGAGCGGTGCTTGACAGGAAGGGCCCAGCGGAGCAGTTCAGAGATGGTGGTGCCCAGTGGAGCGGTGCCCAGCGGAGCGGTGCTTGACAGGAAGGGCACCGCGGAGCAGTTCAGAGACGGCGGTGCCCAGCGGAGCGGTGCTTGACAGGAAGGGCCCAGCGGAGCAGTTCAGAGACGGCAGTGCCCAGAGGAGCGGTGCTTGACAGGAAGGGCCCAGCGGAGCAGTTCAGAGACGGCGGTGCCCAGCGGAGCGGTGCTTGACAGGAAGGGCCCAGCGGAGCGGTGCTTGAGATGAAGGGCCCAGCGGAGCGGTGCTTCTCACGGCGGGGCCCTGTTCAGCGGTGCTTCTCACGGCGGGGCCCTGTTCAGCGGTGCTTCTCACGGCGGGGCCCAGTTCAGCGGTGCTTGTCTTGTGTTCCTAAGGAACCAGATCTGGCCAATAATTCCCGCTCAGTCGCCATCCGACCTTTCGCTTGCGGGGCCCTCCTGTGCTGGAGTCCTGGGTCCGTGGGTGTCCTCCGTCACACCCCAAATGGGGCTGGTGGGGCCCTCCTGGGCAGCTCGCCTGCTGCCGGACTTGTTCGCCCTGCTGCCCTTGCCCTCCTTGGCAGAAACTGTGGGGCCCTTGCCTCCCTTTGTGGATGGGCCAGGTGACGGTGCAAGGGTGGTGTCCTTGGGGGCAGCCGTCTCAGGCCTGTCGTGCCGGCCCTTCCCTTTTTTGATCTTTTCCCAGGGGGTGGGCTGGCTGTCCCCTTGCTGCTGGCCGATGTTCCTGCCCTAGGAGCTGGTGGACTCCAATAGCCCTGAACGATGGTCCTAGTAGGTGCAGGGCTTGTGGTGGCTGAGGTGCTGATTGGAGTCTTATGAGATGGAGGGGGTGGGTCAGTTGTTGGAAAGAGGTCAAGGTTGGAAAGGAAAATCAATTTAGAAAGACAGGGACGGGTAGTTGTAGTGGGTATGGGAGTGGAGGAAGAGGATGTGGTTGTAGGAGAGTGAAGTCTGGTGTCTTTGGGTGCAGGTGCTTGTGCTGGAGGCTGTCATGAGGTGGATGGCTGTTGGGTGGGTGGCTGCCTGCGTTTGTGTGGTTTGGAAGAGGGGGTGACAGACACACTGGGAGAGGACACAGGGGACGTGTAAATGGCAGTGGGGGTGGTGACTGCACGTGTGCGGACTGTTCTGGTGGGTGTGGTGGTGATGGACGTACTGGCTGATGGTGGTGTGCATGCAGGTGTGAGTGGAGACGGCACAGGGAGGGAGGAGGGAGACGAGGAGGAGGGGGACACAGAGGAGGCAGTGGCTGTTGGCATGTCTGCATGTGGATGTTGCTTGGGTGAATGCTTTTGTGATCTGTGGTGCTTATGTCTGGATGAGCTGCCCTTGGGTGTTGAGGTGTGTGCAGGCTGGTCTGTAGGTGTGTCTGGGATAGGCAGAGGAACAGGGGAGTGGGACTGGGTTGAGGAAGTTGGAGGGGGGAGGCTAGACACAGGTACAATTACTGCCGTCAGTGCTGAGGCCAGAGCGTTGAACGATCGCTGATGGGCAGCCTGACCCGAATGAATGCCCTCCAGGTATGCATTGCTCCGATGCACCTCCCTTTCTACCCCCTGGATGGCATTCAAAAGGGTAGACTGCCCAACAATGAGCGTCTGGAGGAGGTCAATGATCTACGCACTGAGTGCAGCAGGGGTAACTGGGGCAGGACCTGAGGTGCCAGGGGCGAAGGAGATGCCCGGCTTCCTGGCCGAGCGGGCACGGGGCGAAAGCTGAGGGGCTGCTGGGAGGGCAGAGCTGGTGCGCTGGGTTGAGTGCATGCATTGGTGGCACCGTTGGCGGAGAGGACAGACACAGAAGCCCCCTGCACTACGCCGCGCACTCGGGGTACACTACTCAATTATTGTGACTTGGTCTACAAGTCTATGGACGACAAATGAACACATAGGTGAGCCCGGACCATGGATAGCTGTACTTAGCACCCTACAGAGGTGGGGGACGGGGGCACAGGGCCATGCCAAACGGAGGGGCCTAGCCTACAGAAACCGCCCTGGCCTAGAGATAGCCACAGCCCTCCTCCCCCACCCAGACACCTCCACTGTGCGCTAATATAGCAGAATGTGCTGATACTCACCCCCTTGTGTCTGCTGTGATGTCCTCATGCGCCCATCCAAATCGGGGTAGGCCACCGCCAGGATCCGGGACATCAGGGGGGTCAATTGCCGTGTGGCACCCCTCCTAGGTTGGGAGGTCATCCCCAGCAGAGCCTCGGCGGTCTTTCTGCTCCCGCGGCGGATGTCCTACCACCTCTTGCGGCAGTGGGTGCCCCGTCTGTTGTGGACCCCCAGGGCCCGGACGTCCTTGGCGATGGCACGCCAAATGTCGATCTTCTGATGGGCGCTGACCTATGTGACATGTACAGGGAGGAAAAAGAAATATCATCACTTTTCTGCATGGTCGATGTGAGTGGCCCCCCTCCCCAACCTTGCCATGTGGCACATGCTCTCATCTGTCGTGCGTTGCACTCCTCATTCGCTCCCATCCCCACCATCTTACATCCACCCCACTCAACACAGGCATAGGCCATACTACGTGCTCCCTGTGTACTTACCTGTTGGTCTGGAGGACCGTCGAGTAGCGCATACTGGGGGAGGACCCCATCACCAAGTTTCTCCAATTCCTCAGATGTGAAGGCAGGGGCCCTTTCCCCAGTCGCAGCAGCCATTGTATCTTCCACACCGAGGTCACAGCAGCACTTGCAGTATAGGTCCTCTCCTGTGGATGATCAGGTCTCGAGTGATTAAGCAGTTAGAAAATGGCGGTCACGCCCGCAGCGGTGCGTACCGCGGCGGTGCGTACTGCGACCGCCGGCGCACATCGTCATTGGCTCCTGAGACCCATAGGGTTCAATGTTAACCAATGCTGCTTTGCGCCGCGGTCTTCGACCGCCTACCGCCACGGTGTGCCACGCCAGCGCATTGACCTCACATCCCATTGTCACACTTTACAGGTCAGGCAGCCGCCATTTCAAGGGCCCACATGGCTTAATTTCTACTGCGTCACACAGGCCTAGGCCTTGCATTGCCACTCATACAAGCCATTCAATGCATAGCGAATCGTGTACTGTGCAAGCTGTGGTTACGTACCTGTGGGTTGCTTGACTCTGTGCTCCATGTTGTCCTTCCTAGGCACCGTCCGCTGGGACTTGCGAGGAGATGGAGGAATCCTCCCGTGTACAGACCGCTGGTGGACCTGTCGACGATGGAAGAAAGACATGTCATACTGACATACAGACTTGACCGGGCCACTATACAGGAACTGTGTGCCCAGCTGGAGCCAGACCTGATGTCCCCCATTCGCCAACCCACAGGGATTCCCCCTCTGGTGCAGGTTCTGTCAGTACTCCATTTTTTGGCAAGTGGATCATTCCAAACAACAGTGGCCATATCATCAGGGATGTCTCAGCCTATGTTTTCTAAGGTTTTGTCCAGTGTTGTCTGCCCTAATGAAATACATGCGGAGCTACATTGTTTTCCATGAGGTGGGCGATTTGGCTACAGTGAAGGGTGATTTCTATGCCCTTGTACATATCCCCAACATCACTGGTGCCATTGATGGGACCCATGTGGCTTTGGTTCCCCCCAGTGGAAGTGAGCAGTTGTACAGGAACAGAAAAAGTTATCATTCGATGAATGTCCAGGTGGTCTGTTTGGCTGACCAGTACATCTCCCATGTAAATGCCAAGTTCCCTGGGTCAGTGCATGACGCGTACATCATGCGAAATAGCAGCATCCCTTATGTGATAGAACAGCTACAGAGACACCGTGTGTGGCTAATAGGTGACTCTGGTTACCCCAACCTGTCGTGGCTACTTACCCCAATGAGGAATCCCAGGACAAGGGCAGAGGAACGGTACAATGAGGCCCATGGGCGAACTAGGAGGATTATAGAAAGAACCTTCGGCCTCCTGAAGGCCAGGTTTAGGTGCCTGCATATGACAGGTGGATCCCTAATGTACTCACCAAAGAAGGTGTGCCATATCATCGTGGCCTGCTGTATGCTTCACAACCTGGCTTTGCGTCGCCAGGTGCCTTTCCTGCAGGAGGATGGTCCAGATGGTGGTGTTGTAGCAGCTGTGGAGCCTGTGGAGAGTGAAGAGGAGGAAGACGACGGGGACGACACAGACAACAGGGACACAGTGATACAACAGTATTTTCAGTAGCACACAGGTACAAATCAACCACGCCATTTTACATTTACTTAAAGTCTCCTGCCTCTCTACTGTCTGAGTTCCCCCCCAGTTCCTGTTAACTGAGTTGTGACTTTCCCTTCCGTTTTCAGAGCTGTGGGCCCCACTGCGTGAACTCTGCTTTGTTTGCCCATGGACTACAGCTGTGTGACAGTGGTATGTTGTCATCACAATGTAACTGAACATTTTTGCACCGTTATGTCTAATACATTTGTTCAAAATACAAGCAAACTCCAGATTTTTTAAGTGCAATAAGTGATTTAATTAAAGTGCTACATTTAGGAACATGATTGTAAAACGGTGATGGGTGATGGTGGAGTAATGTCCATGGCAGAGTCCAGTTCTCAGTCTCACAGGTGCATTGTCCATATGCCTGTGGAAGGATGGAGCAGGGGCAGTTCAAGGTTGGACAGGGTGACAATGTGGGACAGTGGGATGACATCAGGGGGTATCGTTTGCTGGCGGGGGTCTTGGCATCCTACTCTGTCTTCTTGTGAGATCTCAGGTTTCGCTTGCGGGGTGGTTCTTCTTCTGCAGGAGGTGGGGTTCTGGTGGCCTGTCGTTGTGTGGGAGCCTCCTGTCCACTAGCGCCGGCAGAGGTGGTAGGCTGTTCCTGGTCCAGGCTAGTGACAGGGGCCCTTTGTGGTGCCACATGGTCCCGCAATGTGGTGACTATCTGATTAAGGGCCACGACGATGGTCCCCATTGCGGAACTAATGTTCCTCAGTTCCTCTCTGAACCCCATGTACTGTTCCTCCTGCAGTACCTGGATCTCCTGGAACCTGGCCAGTACCGTAGCCATCGTCTCCTGGGAGTGGTGGTATGCTCCTATGATGGAGGAGAGGGCATCTTGGAGAGTCGGTTCCCTGGGCCTGTCCCTTCAGTCGCACAGCAGCCCTCCCAGTTCCCCTGTTTCCCTGGGCCTCTGTCCCCTGGACGGTGTGCCCACTAACACTGCCCCCAGGTCCCTGTTGTTGTTGGGGTGGTGGGTCAACCTGGGTGCCCTGTAGTGGTGGACACACCGCTGATTGATGTGTCCTGGAGACAGAGGCATGGGCCCGCTGGGTGGGAGCTGTGCTGGTGTTCCCAGAGGGGGTTAGGTCAGGTGTAGCCTGTGGCTGTCTGTGGGGAACCGACTGTCCCGAGGTCCCCGATGGGCCGGGCTGGTCATCTGTGTCCAGGGAGACAGAGCTGCTGTTGTCACTGGGGGCCTCTTCTGGGGGTGGGATGGACATCTCTGGACCCTCCGTGGTGGTGTGGTGGCGTTCGGGTCCTGCAGGGGTATAAGAGTATGGTTATTGCTTCTGTGTGTGGCATTTCGTGTAATGGGTGGGTGGCCGTGTACCCCAGTGCTGGCATTCCCTTGTGGGGGCTTTTGTGACGGTGGCTTGTGGGGGTGATGGGTGTGTGCAGTGGGCATGCTTTGGGGATGGGTGTCCATGCTTTGGGGACGCATGCAGGGCTAGGTATTGTGATGGGTGGGATGTGATGGTGAGCCATTTGCAAGGAGTTGGTGTGATGGGGGTGGGGGTGAGGGTGGGGGTATGATTTGGCATGCAGGTGGGGTGGGGGGAATGAAGTAGTGGAGATTTGCCTTACCAGAGTCCATTCCTCCGCCTACTCCTGCGAGGCCCGCAGGATGCAGGATGTGCAAGACTTCCTCCTCCCATGCTGTGAATTCTGGGGGAGTAGGTGGGGGTCCGCCGCCAGTCTTCTGCACCGCAATGTTGTGCCTTGATACCATGGAACGCACCTTCCCCCGTAGGCCGTTCCACCGCTTCCTGATGTCGTCCCGATTGCGTGGATGCTGTCCCACAGCGTTGACCCTGTCCACTATTCTTTGCCATAGCTCCATCTTCCTGGCAATGGTGATGTGCTGCACCTGTGCCCCGAAGAGCTGGGGCTCTACACAAACTATTTCCTCCACCATGACCCTGAGTTCTGCGTCAGAGAACCTGGGGTGTCTTTGGGGTGCCATGGGGTGGTGTGGATGAGGTGAGGGGTGGTGTATGTGTTGTAGAGTGTGGTGAGTGTGGTGGTGTATGGTGTTTTGTGCGTGGAAAGTGTGTGGGTGATGTTGTGATTTGCCTCTGTGTGATGGTCTACTCTATGCTGTGCTGTCTCTCTCTGTCCTTCAGTCGCAATTGTGGTCATAAGGGTTTGTGGGTGATGTGGGTGTGTGTTTTATATTTAATTGGGTGTGTGGGAGAGGTGTGTGTATGTGTCTCAGGTGTGTATATTTTGATTTGTCCAATGTGGTAGTGTTTTGTAAAGGAGTGTGTATTTTGAGCGCGGCGGTGTGTACCGCCAATGGAATACCGCCGTTGAAAGACTGCTGCAGGGATTTGTGGGTCGGAATGGTATGGGCGTATTTCTGTTGGCGTGACGGTGGAGGTTTGGTCATCGCCAGTTTCCCGCTGACCTTTGGTGTGGCGTACTTTTGTTGGTGTTGGGTTTTTGGCGGTATGCCAGTTGCGGGTCAGAATGACCGTGGCGGTTTACCGCGAACGCGGCGGTGTTATGGCGGTCTTCTGACTGGCGGTAAGCGCCCTTTACCGCCGAGGTCAGAATGACCCCCATAGTATCCCTGCTGTCATTTCAGAAATCATATATGTGATAAGGTCAAATTTCACTATGCTCTCTCTAACATTCTACTCCATGCCACAATTGCCTTGTTGGAAATCCAGCTCCCAATGCCTTGTCCTGCATGTGCTGCGGGCACCAGGATCAACCGGGAGTTGGTGCTGAGTTAGGACACGGAATATAGCATAAAAAGGTACCCAAATGTGTTTGCTTAGAACATTTAGGCCTTCATTACAACCCTGGCGGTTGGTGATAAAGCGGCGGTAACACAGCCAACAGGCAGGCGGTGATAAATTTGGAATCATGACCACGGCGGAAACCGCCAACACAAACAGTCAGTTTAACACACTGACCGCCATGGCGGTAGCAACAAACACCGTGGCGATAACCGCCAACAGCCAGGCGGAAGACAATGTACTGCCCACTGCATTACAACACGCCTGTCCGCCAGCTCTTCCGGGGCGGTACCAACGCCATCAAAAGAACGGCAGAAACAGTACTCTGAAGGGAAACGACTCACCTCTCTACACTCAAGGAAGAACCACAATGCCATGAAGCCCGAACTGCACTTTTTCCCAATGCTGGTGTACCTTCTCATACACCAGGAGCATGAACGTCGGCGAAGACGATCACAGTGAGTACTGCACCTAGCACACAAGGGAGGGGGGAGGAAAAAGAGAGTGACACGCACATGCAACAAGCAACACCCCCATCCCCAACAACATACACACAAACAGATGCCACAACATTACATATACACCCTGTAACCCTCAGGAATAATGCAAGGACAAAATGAATGGATTAAATTGAGTGTAATATTATAAATATAGAAAAATAAGTTCTTAAAGCAACAAACAGTATGTACAATATATACAACAGGAGGGACAATGCCCACTCCAAAATGTCCGTGGCCCACTGGTCAAAACACATAGGCCAAGGCCACACTTGACTCCTGCCTCAATACGGAGAGAACACTGCAGGGGCATCAGGTCGAAAACACACAGGCACCTCAGGGGGACGGGGAACGGGGGGCACCTCTGTTGGAAGATAGTACAACACCACTGGCCTGGAGGGTGCTCCATGCCCACTGCTTTGTCCTGGGGAGTGCAAAGCCACAGTCTCTCGGTCCTTGGGAGTGTAAAGCCACAGTCTCTCAAGTGGGTGGTTTGCCCACTGCTTGGTCCTGGAGAGTGCAAAGCCACAGTCTCTCAAGTGGGTGGTTTGCCTACATCTTGGTCCTGTGGAGTGCAAAGCCACAGTCTCTTTAGTGGATGTTTTCTTCCAATGGTTCTGGAGGGGGCCTTGTGCCCAGTGTGCTTCATCTTGGCAAGGAGGGGCTGAGTGGTGGCTTCTTCCACTGGTTCTGTAGGGGGCCTTGTGCCCTATGTCCTCTATCCTGGCAAGGAGGGGTGAGTGGATGGCATCTTCCACTGCTTCTGGAGGGGGCCTGTTGCCTAGTGTGCTTCATCCTGGCAAGGATGCGGTGAGTGGATGGCTTCTTCCAGTGCTTCTGGAGGGGGCCTTGTGCCCAGTGTGCTTCATCCTGAATGGTGCAAGGTCACAGTCTCTCACCTATGTGTCACACCGACAGGTGTTGCAGGGGCCAGGACGCACTGCAGCCCAAGTAGTCACCACTACACACTGCTCGCCAGCGTCGATGGCTGCTCAATGGACTCCATTTGCGCTGCAGGTGGTGGTGCTGTCAGTAGTGATGGCAGCCTCCAGGCCTTCACCTGCAGCCTAGGACGGCTGCCCACTGAGGCTGCTGCTGCGGATAGTGTTGCTGCTGGCGGCGGTGCATGTGGCGGTGCTGGATGCGGTGCAGCTGGCGGTGCTGGCCGCGGTGCAGGTGGGGTGCTGGCAGTGGTAGTGGTAGCCGCCATGCCTTCACCTGCAGCCTCCGACGGCTGAAGTGCCATGGCTGATGTTGTGTGCTCCTTCCTGACCCTGGCAGATGGTGGTCCCTCCTTGCCTCTGCCAGCTGGTGTCTTTTTTTTGCTGGATGGTGGTGCCTCCTTCCCCTTCCTGGCTGGTGTCCCCTTCTTGCCCTTTCTCGGTGGCGGACCCTTCTTGGCCTTGGCAGGTGGTGCTGGCACACTAGCTGGGCTGACGGGTGACTCCTTGGAGCCTCTCACACCTGCAGTTGCTGCAGAATACACAGTGGCCATGGACTGGGTGGCTGAGGTGCTGGGCTGGGTTCTGGCCACCTTGGCCTGAGGTGAAGGACGGGGGGAAGCATTAGGGAATAGGTCAATGTTGGTGAGCAAAAGCTTCTTAGGGACACAGGGGTGGGAAGAGGGTGAAGGTTTGGGTGTGGAGGAAGAGGGAGTGGTTGTAGGAGGTGTCAGTCTGCTGTGTTTAGGTGCAGGTGCGTGGGCTGGATGCTGTCGTGAGGTGGATGGCTGTTGGGTGTCTGAGTGCTTGCGTTTGTGTACTTTGGGAGGAGGTGTCACAGACACAGTGGGAGAGGACACAGGGGATGTGTGCATGGATGTGGGGGTGGTGACTGCCAGTGAGGGGGAAGTAGTGATAGGCGTGCTGGTGACAGAGGTAGTGGATGAGGATGTAGTGCATGCAGGTATGAGTGGAGTAGCTACTGGGAGGGAGGTGGACGAGGAGGAGGAGGGGGACACAGTGGAGGCAGTGTATGTTGGTGTGTCTGCATGTGGATGGTGCTTGTGTGAGTGCTTGTGAGGTGAAGTGTGGTGCCTGTGTTTGCCTGAGCCACTTCTGTGTGTTGATTTGGGTGCATGCTGGTCTGAAGGTGGGATAGGCTTGGGTTGAGGGGATTGGGACTGGGTAGAGGAAGTTGGAGGGGGTAGGCTGGAGACAGGGACAATGGCTGCCACAGTGCGTTGGCCAGAGCCTGGAATGCTCTCTGTTGGGCCGCCACTCCAGAGTGAATGCCCTCCAGGTATGCTTTTGTTTGTTGTAAATGCCCTTCTACACCCTGGATCGCATTCAGTGAGGTTGACTGACAAAAAGAGAGGGATCTCAGGAGGTCAATAGCCTCCTCACTGAGGGCAGCAGGGCTGACTGGGGCAGGACCTGAGGTCCCTGGGGTGAAGGAGATGCCCACTCTCCTGGGTGAGCGGGCATGGGAAACATGCTGAGGGGCTTCTGGGTGGGCGGTGCTGGTACGGGGGTGGCAAATGTACCTGTAATTTAGGTGGGCACAGAGGTGTCCGCCACTGCCAGGGAGCTACCATCGGGGGAGTCGCTGTCAGTAGTGTCCCCTCCTGTCTCCATCGTGGTGCTCCCCTCGCCCACTGGTGCTCTCACCGTCATTGGATTCGGCCTCCAGGCCCATGTGGGATGCAGCTCCCTATGTCGCCAGTGCCTCTGCTCCTCCACCAGATGATGCTAATGCACACAAGGACAGGGTTACAAAACAAAAAGGGGGGGAGAGACAGAGGATGCACTTGGTCAATGCCAGCAACAACACTACTGTTGGCGTACAGAACTTACAGGGAACAGCCCTTTGCACTAGGCCATGCACTACCAGTTACAATGCTAGTCACCAGCCCATGGGGTACAATGCCTAACATCATTAGCTGCACACCCGAAACCCACATGATCCTGCCCAGTAGTAGATGTCCACTAACATTATTGGGTGGGAGTGCATCTGAGCTTACCTATCATTGAACATACCCTGCAATGTTCGCCCTGGACTAGGGGCACCCACAGCCCACATTCCCCACCCAGGAAACACCTTAACGCGCGCAAAGTCATGACTCTGAATCTGTACTCACCCCCTTGTGGCTGCTGTGATGCCTTCAAGTGCCCATCGAACTCCGGATAGGCCACAGCCACAATGCGGAACATCAGGGGATCAGGGTACGACGAGCACCGCTTCCTCGTTGGGAGGCCAGTCCCAGCTGGGCCATGGCCGTCTTCCTTGCCATCTTCCTTGCTCAACGGCCCAGGCTCTCCCACCTTTTACGACAGTGGGTGCTCCGCCTGTCAAAGACCCCCATGGTCAACACATCCTTGACAATGGCACGCCAAATACCCTTTTCCTGATGGGCGCAGACCTGCAGAAAAAACCCAGCAAAAAAGGTATCAGTCATACCGTCCAGATTGTTATACTCATGGCCCAACATATCCCCCCATCCCCTTACACACATACATTGACCACCATACATGCAGCACTCTCCCCAGGATCCCTCAGACCCCCCCTCACACGAGGTTCACACACACAGCAATCCATACTTTCATGTCCCATCCATCATGCTGACAGTGTACTCACCTGTTTGTCTGGAGGACCATAGAGTAAAGTGTACTGGGGTAGGACCCCATCCACCAGTCTCTCCAACTCCTCCAAAGTGAAGGCAGGGGCCCTTTCCCCAGACACTCAAGCCATAGTCACTTCCAGACACAGGTCACAGCAGCACTTGCAGTGTAGGCCATCTCCTATTGAAGGTCAGGTAGCAAGTGAGTGAACAGATAGAAAATGGCAGTCACTTCCGCGGCAGTGCGTACCGTCACCGCCAGCGTACATCGCCATTGGCTCCTAGAACCCATAGGGCCTAATAATAACCAATGCAGTGTTGCGCGGCGGTCATCGACCGCCGACCGCAACGGGACACAAAGCCAGCGGAATTGCCTCATTTCCACTTATCTCTCCTCACAGGTCAGGCAGCCACCATTCCAGGGGGGCACAGGCCATGGCACCTAACTGCATCACAGCAGACATTGGCACATCAACTGACTTACGACTTCACATACTGTTTCTGTAAAGAAAAAATGGCATATTAATGTTGGAATTGTTGAGGATGAATAGGAGATGGAGACATCCCCCGTGTTCAGACCCCTGGTGGACCTGGCGACAATGGAGGACAGGCACATTATTCTGACCTACAGACTTGATAGGTCCACAATCCTAGAACTGTGTGCCCAATTGGTGCCAGACCTGATCTCAGCTATCCGCCACCCCACAGGTATCCCCCTTTAGTGCAGGTCCTGTCAGTGCTCCATTTCCTGGCAAGTGGTTCCTCCCAAGCAACAGTGGCCATGTTGTCAGCGATGTCACAGCCTATGTTTTCAAACGTGCTGACCAGAGTGTTGTCTGCCCTGCTGAAACACATGCGCAGCTACATCGTATTCCCCCAGGTGGAGGCTTTGGCCACAGTGAAGGCTGACCTCTACGCACTGGGACATATCCCCAACATCATTGGTGCCATATTGCATTTGTCCCCCCCCCCGGAGAAATAAACAAGTGTTCAGAAATAGAAAAAGCTTTCACTCTCTGAATGTGCAGATGGTTTGTTTGGCGGACCAGTACATCTCCCATGTCAATGCAAAGTATCCTGGCTCTTTGCATGATGCCTTTATCCTGAGGAATAATAGCAGCATCCCATATGTGATGTCTCAACTCCAGAGGCACCAGGTGTGGCTAATACGTGAGCCCATGGTCCCCTCCTAGATGATGTAGGTATATGGGTGTGGCTTTGGCCCTAAGGGTGAGTGTGTGGCTAACAGGTATCCCTCGATATTTGCAGGTGACTATGGTTACCCCAACCTCTCATGGCTACTGACCCCAGTGAGGAATGCCAGGGCAAGGGCAGAGGAACGTTACAATGAGACACATGGGCGAGCAAGGAGGATCATTGAGCAAATCTTTGGCCTCCTGAAGGCCGGATTCCGGTGCCTCCATCTGACAGGTGGATCCCTGTACTACTCACCCAAGAAGGTGTGCCAGATCATCGTTGCATGTTGCATGTTGCACAACCTGGCCTTGAGGCTCCAAGTGCCTTTTCTGCAGGAGGATGAGCCTGGGGTGGTCGTGTGGCAGTAGTTGAGCCTGAGGACAGTGACAAAGAGGAGGCAGAGGAAGAAGATGTGGACAACAGAAATACACTAATTCAACAGTACTTCCAGTGACACACAGATAGGACACTGTAACTTCACTTTCCATTCTAGTTTTGTGTTTGACATTGAACATGGCAGCCTGAATTCCCTATTTCAATGGCCACTTACTGTACCCTTTGGCATCTCTATTTTCAGATCTCTGTGCCCACTCAGGCTTCTGGTGTGTTCACTGCTGCCCACTACAGGTCATACCTATGTAAATTTAAAGTGGATTTGAATTGCAATGTTTACAGTTTGTGAAACTAATACATTTGTCAAACAATTGACAGACTCCATATTTGAATTTGTTCCAAGGGTGTTTATTTTGGTGCTAATAAGTGGAGTGGGTATTGCAATGGGCTAGGTTGTTGATGGAGGAAAGTCCAGGGTAGAGTCCAGTCTATTTGCATCACAGGTGCATTGTCCAAGGGTGCATAGGAAGGAGAGCAATGGCAGTTGAAGGTGGACAGGGTGACAGAGTGGGACAGAAGGGTGACAATCAGGAGGGTCTCATTTCCTGGAGGGGGTCTTGCCAATGTTCTCTGGCTTCTGCCTGGATCGCATGGACCATTTGAGGGGTGGTTCTCCTTCTGCAGGGGTGGGATGCTGGTGGCCTGTTGGTCATGTGGCAGGGCCTCCTGTCCACTAGCGTCGGCAGGGGGGAAGGGCTGTTCATCGGTGTGGCTAGTGTCAGGGGCCCGTTGGTGTGCCACTGCCTCCCTCATGGTGTTGGCCATGTCTGCCAGCACCCCTGCAATGATGACGAGGGTGGTGTGGATGTCCCTGAGGCCCTCCCTGATCCTTAGGTACTGTCCCTCCTGCAGCCGCTGGGTCTCCTGCAACTTGTACAGTATCTGGCCCATGGTCTCCTGAGAATGGTGGTATGCTCCCAGGCTCCCTGCAAGTGCCTCGTGGAGAGTGGGTTCCCTGGGCCTGTCCTCCCCCTGTCGCACAGCAGTCCTCCCAGATTCACTGTTGTCCT
Organism: Pleurodeles waltl; assembly: GCF_031143425.1. Classification (NCBI taxonomy): domain Eukaryota; kingdom Metazoa; phylum Chordata; class Amphibia; order Caudata; family Salamandridae; genus Pleurodeles; species Pleurodeles waltl. The sequence continues at coordinate 694,235,452 of NC_090442.1, read as the reverse complement.
GTGCCTCTGTCCCATGAACCGTGTGCCCACTGCCACTCACCCCAGGTCTCTGATTGCCTTTGGTTTGTGGGGCTGCCTGGGGTCCCTGTAGTGGTGAACACACTGCTGATTGACGTGTCCTGGGGACAGAGGTATGGGCCCACTGGGTGGGTGCTGTGCTGATGTTTCCTGAGGGGGGCGGCTCTGTGGTGGTTTGGGACTGTGGCAGAGTTACCGACTGTCCAGAGGTCCCTGATGGGCCAGGTTGGTCATCCTGATCCAAGCGTGCAGAGCTGCTGTCATAACTGTGGGCCTCTTCTGGGGGGGGGACTGGATGTGGCTGGCACCTCCTCCCCAGTGACGTTGAGTGGGGGTCCTGTGGGGATGTAAATGCAGTGTTATGATACCTGCGTGTTCCATCTCGTGTATGGATTTTCTTCCCTCTATGGTTATTATTAGCAAGGCAGCTTTGGCTTGTGTGAGTGAGTTGTGATTGGTTTGTCTAAGTGATTGTCACTAGTGTGCATACAGGGATGATAGGTGTCCATGCAGGTCTGTGATGGGGGTCCATGCATTGGTGTAGCATGCAGGGCTTGGTATTGGGATGTTTGGGTTGTGATGGTGGGGTGTATGTGAGGTGGTGAAGTGATGGGGGTGAGGGTAGTGGTAGGATTTTGTGATGGCTTGCAGGTAGGGGGGTGAAAGAGTTGACCTACTAGAGTCCAGTCCTCCTTCTACTCCTGCCAGGCCCTCAGGATGCATGATCGCCAAGACTTGCTCCTCCCATGTTGTTAGTTGTGGGGGAGGAGGTAGGGGTCCACCCCCAGTCCTTTGTACAGCTATGTGGTGTCTTGCAACCACAGAATGCACCTTCCCCGTAGGTCGTTCCACCTCTTCCTGATGTCATCCCTTGTTCTGGGGTGCTGTCCCAAGGCGTTGACCCTGTCCACAACTCTCCGCCATAGCTCCATCTTCCTAGCAATGGACGTCTGCTGCACCTGTGATCTGAATAGCTGTGGCTCTACCTGGATGATTTCCTCCACCATGACCCTTGGCTCATCCTCTGAGAAGCTGGGGTGTCTTTGTGGTGCCATGGGTGTAGTGTGAGTGGTATGTGTGGGGGTGGGTGGGGTGATGTGTTGGGGTGTGTGCTGTGAGGTGCGTGGATGGCGTATGGGTGATGGTGTTTAGTGGCTCAGATTCAGTGGGTGCTCCTGGCTTGTATCTCTCTCACTTTCCAAAATCTTTGGGCCGTAAAGGGTTGTGGGTATTGTGGGTGGGTGTTTTATAGTGTTGTGGGTGTGTGGTGTGTGTATGTGTATCAGGTGTGTGTATTTTGAATTGTCCAATGTGGTGTTGTTTTGTTAGTGTGTGTGTATTTTGAGCGCGGCGGTGTGTACCGCCAATGGATTAGCATGGTTAAATGACCGTTGCGGTGATTCGTGGGTCATGATGCTGTGGGCGTATTTCTATTGGTGTAAAGTGTGGGTTTTGGTACCGCCAGTTATCACTGACCTTTGGGCTGGCGGACTTGTGTGTGTGTTTGTATAGTGGCGGATTTCTATGTGTGGGTCATAATAAGGGTAGCGGTATACCGCTACGGTTATGGTATGTTGGCGGCAGTCAGCATGGCGTTAAGCTGCACTTACCGCCAATGTTGTAATGAGGGCCTTAATCTTATCAGACATGGTTTGGTTGAGTGAAGGTTTTCCCTTTTACTACTAAATGTGAATGTCAACACACATTTAGATCAATGATATTTGTGCTACATGATAATCATTAGCATCATTATATATGTAAGTGATATAGCATAGATGTGCGAGTGTACTTATCACAGAGATTCTTTGTAGAGGATGCCTGAGAAATGTATACTTATATTTAATGCTTCAACAAATATTTTGCCGTATATGGTACTAAATTTGACTCATCATTAATGAGTGAAAATTGACAAGGTATCTTTGTAATGTATGCTCAGTTTCGGCAACACAAATAGGATAAATTAAAACAACATACAGTGGGACTATTTTACATTCAGATATGAATATACCTGCAGGCTTGTTTGAAGAAAATAAACACAGAGGTGGGTGTGCAAGCAGTAAAACAAGAGAAAATGTAATACCAATTCTACCTTCAGTGCTCACCCTGACATCAGCGCTCACCATGACAAGAAAGGTCAACTCCATCGCCTCCACCTGTTTCCACACCCTCGGGCTCCTACAGAAGATCTTTAGATGAATCCCAAGCAACTGCCAGAAAATCATGACACACCCCCTGTTCACAAGCAGACTTAACTATGGCCACACCCTAATTTGCGGAAACCACCAAGAGGAGCCTGAGCAAGCTACAACAAATCCACAACACCTCCGCCAGACTCATCCTGAAAATCCCCCACCAAGAACATATCACAGGACACCTGAGAGATCTCCACTGGCTCCACGTCGAGAAGAGGATCAACTTCAAGCTCCATATACATGCTTACAGGACCATCCACAACCTTGAGCCCAGCTACCTCAACCACCACATCACCTTTTACTCCCCTGCCAGACCTCTGCGCCCCTCCCAGCATTCGCTCGCCACCGTACCACGCATAAGGAAGTCCTCGGCTGGAGGGAGATCATTCACCTACCTTGCGGCAAAATGTTGAAACACCTTACTTCTCCAACTCAGACAGTCGCCATCACTACCTCAATTCAGGAAGGACATCAAAACCTGGCTCTTCGACTGAACCCTGTGGACCTACCCCACAGTGCCTTGAGACCCTACAGATGAGTAGCCAGCTTTAAAAATGTTGACTGATTGATTGACATCATTTGTAAAGAGCATAATCATTGCAGCTTGCTGCTGAATTCCAAGCAGATTCCAGAAGCCCCTACCTGCTTTCAGAAGGTACTGCCTAGAATGCAACATGTTGAAAATATTGACCAGCTGAAATTATATTGCCCAACATAAAGAAGGCAGTTCAGAAACACTATGGTGGTCATTACAAACCCTGGCGGATGGTATTAAAGCTGCGAAAATACCACAAACAGGCCGGCGGACCAAAAAAAGGGAATTATGACCCTGGCGGAAACCGCCAACAAAGACAGCCACTTTAACACACCGCCCGCCACAGCGGCACAGACAAGCAGCGCGGCGGTCACTGCCAACAGACAGGCGGGAGACAATGTACCGCCCACAGTATTACAACCCACCAACCCGCCACCTTTTCAGGGACGGATTCACCGTGGATAAAAACACAGCGGAAACAGCTGTTGCTATGGGAAAACGCTCACCTTCTACACATCCCACGAGGAAGGAGGACACCATAGAGCCTGAACTCCAAATACTCCCTGCCCTTGTGTTTCTGCTCCTCTATGACCAACAGCTACGTAGGCGCTGAAGACAACGGTGAGTACTGCACCTACGACACGGGGAGGGGGGAGGCAAAAGTTAGGGGGACACCCACCAAATACCCCCACCCTCACATATTACAACATACACACCAATGCATTCACAAAAAATCACAGTAACAACCCACAATCCCCCCGGAAGAATGAAAACACAAAGAGAAAATGGGTCAAACAATGTAATGTGCCAATATACATGTCATACAAAAATATACAGATATATATTTGAAAATCAGTCAGAATTATATACAATACGAGAAGTAGTGCAGATATGTACATAACAATGTCCGTGCACCATCATTCCAAAAATGCATGGGCGAGGCCCACAAACGATACCTGACCACAATTGGAGAGAACACTGCCGGGGCATCAGATAGAAATAATACAGGCACCTCTGGGGGAAGGGAAGGGGGGGCACCTCAGCTGGAGGAGTGCAAAGCCAGATCCACGACGGGGCTCCATGCCTATTTATGCCATCCTGGGGAGTGCAAAGCCACAGTCTCTCAAGTCTCTACAGTGGGTGGGTTGCCCACTGTGCCATCCTGGGGAGTGCAAAGTCACAGTCTCTCAAGTCTATACAGTGGGTGGTTTGCCCACTGTGCCATCCTGGGGAGTGCAAAGCCACAGTCTCTCAAGTCTATACAGTGGGTGGTTTGCACACTGTGCCATCCTGGGGAGTGCAAAGCCACAGTCTCTCAAGTTGATGCAGGTCTCTACTGGTACTGGGGGGGCCTGGTGCCCAGACTGGATGAGTCTCCCCGTGAAAGGTCGTGTCCTGTCACTGTCCCAGCTGCACATGTGATAAGGATGCCTGATGTGGCGGTCCATTCATTCCTACACTGTGCTTACCCTGTTCAGTAGTGCTTTGACATGGCGGTTCAGGACTGTTCAGCGGTGCTTTGCCATGGCGGTCTTTGCCCTGTTCAGCGGTGCTTTGACATGGCGGTTCAGGACTGTTCAGCGGTGCTTTGACATGGCGGTTCAGGACTGTTCAGCGGTGCTTTGCCATGGTGGTCTTTGCCCTGTTCAGCAGTGCTTTGCCATGGCGGTCTTTGCCCTGTTGAGCGGGGCTTTGACATGGCGGTTCAGGACTGTTCAGGGTGCTTTGACATGGCGGACTTTGCCCTGTTCAGCGGTGCTTTGACATGGTGGTTCAGGACTGTTCAGCGGTGCTTTGCCATGGCGGTCTTTGCCCTGTTCAGCGGTGCTTTGACATGGCGGTTCAGGACTGTTCAGCGGTGCTTTGACATGGCGGTTCAGGACTGTTCAGCGGTGCTTTGCCACGGCGGTGTTTGCCCTGTTCAGTAGTGCTTTGCCATGGCGGTCTTTGCCCTGTTGAGCGGGGCTTTGACATGGCGGTTCAGGACTGTTCAGGGTGCTTTGACATGGCGGACTTTGCCCTTTTCAGCGGTGCTTTGACATGGCGGTTCAGGAATGTTCAGCCGTGCTTTGCCATGGCAGTCTTTGCCCTGTTCAGCGGTGCTTTGCCATGGCGGTCTTTGCCCTGTTAAGCTGTGCTTTGACATGGTGGTTCAGGACTGTTCAGCGGTGCTTTGCCATGGCGGTCTTTGCCCTGTTCAGCGGTGCTTTGACATGGTGGTTCAGGACTGTTCAGTGGTGCTTTGCCATGGCGGTCTTTGCCCTGTTCAGCGGTGCTTTGCCATGGCGGTCTTTGCCCTGTTCAGCGGTGCTTTGACATGGCGGCTCAGGACTGTTCAGCGGTGCTTTGCCATGGCGGTCTTTGCCCTGTTCAGTGGTGCTTTGACATGGCGGTTCAGGACAGTTCAGCCGTGCTTTGCCATGGCGGTCTTTGCCCTGTTCAGCGGTGCTTTGCCATGGCGGTTCTGATAAGGACATTGGTGTGTGGCATGACGTTCTTTACACTGGACATTGGTGTGTGGCATAACGTCCTCTACACTGGACATTGGTGTGTGGCCTGACGTTCTCTACACTGGACATTGGTGTGTGGCATGATGTCTTCTACACTGGACATTGGTGTGTGGCATGACGTTCTCTACACTGGACATTGGTGTGTGGCATGACGTCTTCTACACTGGACATTGGTGTGTGGCATGACGTTCTCTACACTGGACATTGGTGTGTGGCATGACATTTCATCATTGCCCAGCGGGGCTATGGCAGCCGGGGCCCTCCAGGGCACTGACTCCGGCGATGGTCTCTGGACCAGTGACGATACTTGTGCCCTCCTGGGCTGTGACTCCGGCGGTGGTCTCTGGACCAGTGACGATACTTGTGCCCTCCTGGGCAATGACTCCGGCGGTGGCGGTGGTCTCCTGACAAGTGACGTTACTTGGGCCCTCCTGGGCTGTGACTCCGGCTGTGGCGGTGGTCTCCTGACCAGTGACGATACTTGTACCCTCCTGGGCTGTGACTCTGGCGGTGGTCTCTGGACCAGTGACGATACTTGTGCCCTCCTGGGCAATGACTCCGGCGGTGGTGGTGGTCTCCTGACCAGTGACGATACTTGGGCCCTCCTGGGCTGTGACTTTGGTGGTGGTCTCTGGACCAGTGACGATACTTGTGCCCTCCTGGGCAATGACTCCGGCGGTGGCGGTGGTCTCCTGACCAGTGACAATACTTGGGCCCTCCTGGGCTGTGACTCTGGTGGTGGTCTCTGGACCAGTGACGATACTTGGGCCCTCCTGGGCTGTGACTCTGGCGGTGGTCTCCTGACCAGTGACGATACTTGGGCCCTCCTGGGCTGTGACTCTGGCGGTGGTCTCTGGACCAGTGACGATACTTGGGCCCTCCTGGGCTGTGACTCTGGTGGTGGTCTCCTGACCAGTGATGATACTTGGGCCCTCCTGGGCTGTGACTCTGGCGGTGGTCTCTGGACCTGTGACGATCCTTGGGCCCTCCTGGGCTGTGACTCTGGCGGTGGTCTCCTGACCAGTGACGATACTTGGGCCCTCCTGGGCTGTGACTCTGGCGGTGGTCTCTGGACCAGTGACAATGCTTGGGCCCTCCTGGGCTGTGACTCTGGCGGTGGTCTCCTGACCAGTGATGATACTTGGGCCCTCCTGGGCTGTCACGCTGGTGGTGGTCTCTGGACCAGTGCGGACGGTGCTGGCGGTTGTGTCTTGATCGCCGAAAATGATGGCGCAGTTCTCCGCCGTGACACTCACAACAGGCTGGGCAGACTTCCTCTGGTCCTTCCCCACCTTTGGTGGAGTCACAGCTGACTCTCCAATCCCCTTGGAACCCATGTCAGTTGTTTTCCGACCAGGAGTCTTAACACGGTCCCGTCGTCCACTCTCCAATTTTAGAGCCTTTACAGGGGGTGGGCTGGCAGTGCCTTGGCTCCGGGTCCTACTGCCTGCCCTGGTGGACGGTGCACTCCACAAACCTTGAACAGGCACCACTGGTATTAGAGGCTTTTTGGCTGAGGCTCTACGACGGGACTGATGAATTGGAGGGGGGTGGGGGCAAAAAGGTCAACTTTACAGAGGGACAGTTTCTGACGAACACTGGGATGGGTAGTTGGAGGGGGTCTGGGAGTGAAGGAAGAGGAGGTGGTTGTCGGAGGTGTCACTTTAGCTGTTTTGGGTGCAGGTACTGGAGGCTGTTGTGAGGTGGATGGATGTTGGGTGAGTGATTGCCGGCGTTTGTGTATTTTGGGAGGGGGCGTCACAGACACACTGGGAGAGGACACAGGGGACGTGTAAATGGCAGTGGAGGTGGTGAGTGCAAGTGAGCGGCTTGTGGTGCTGGGTGTCCTGGTGCGATTCATGGTGCCTGTAGATGTGGTGCATGCAGGTGTGTGTGTAGACGAGACTGGGAGGGAGGAGGGAGAAGAGGAGGAGGGGGACACAGTGGAGGCAGTGGATGTTGCTGTGTCTGTATGTGGGTGAGGCTTGCGTGAGTGCCTGTGGTGTGTGTGGTGCCTATATTTGCTTGAGCTACTTGTGTGTGTTGACTTGTGTGCATGCTGGTCTGTAGGTGTGCTTGGGATGGGCTGGGGTACAGGAGATTGGGTCTGGGTGGAGGAAGTTGGAGGGGGAGGCTAGACACAGTGACAATGGCTGCCATCAATGCTGAGGCCAGAGATTGCAGGGTTGGCTGAAGGACAGCCTGACCAGAATGAATGCCCTCCAGGAATGCATTACCGTGTTGCAACTCTTGTTCTACACCCTGGATGGCATTCACAATGGTAGACTGCCCAAAAGTGAGTGACCTTGGGAGGTCAATGGCCTCCTCACTGAGGGCAGCAGGGGTGACTGGGGCAGGGCCTGAGGTGCCTGGGGCGAAGGTGATGCCCACCCTCCTGGGTGAGCGGGCACGGGGCGAACGCTGAGGGGCTGCTAGGAGGGCGGTGCTGGTAGGGGAGGTAGCGGCTGTACCTGTAGAGGTGGGGGGCACAGATGGTGCCGCCACCACAAGGGAGCCCACATCGTCGAATGAGTCCGTGTCGCTGCTTGGTGATCCGGTGGCCGACGTGAAGCTCCCCTCGCCCTCCATCCCACTGGTGCATTCAGAGTCCGTGGTGTGGCCATCCATGGTCATGTGGGATGCATCTCCCTCGTGCTCCGGTGCCACTGTACCTCCGCCTGTTGATGCTGATGTACAAAAGGACAGGGAGAGCCGAAAAATGGGGGGAGACAGAAGAAAGAGAGTTTTAGTGCATGTCATACCGCTATCGTTGGTGGACAAGACAAACGCAGCAGCCCCCTGCATTACGCCGTGCTCCTGCCCTCTGCACATGCAATTTCTGGGATATGGCCTATATGGCAATGGTGGACATCTGCGCACATGGATGCCACAGGGGCAACTATACCTCGACTTGGCACTCTGCTGAAGTGGGGTAGAGTGCCACATGGCCTACATTACGGAGGGGCCTTGCCTACCGAAATTGCCCTGGCCCAGGGACACCCAAAGCCCACCTCCCCCACCCAGACACCTCCACTGCACGCAAAGTCCGCAGAATGAGAGTATACTCACCCCCTTGTGTCTGCTGTGATGCCCTCAAGCACCCATCCAACTCTGGGTAGGCCACCGCCAGGATCCGGAACATCAGGAGGGTCATGGTGTGACGGGCACCCCTCCCACGTTGGGAGGCCATCCCTAGCTGAGCATCCGCCGTCTTCTTGCTGCAGCGGCGAATGTCCTCCCATCTCTTCGGCAGTGGGTGTCCCGTCTCTGGTGGGCCCCCAGGGTCTGGACCTCCTTGGCGATGGCACGCCAGATGTCCCTCTTCTGGTGGGCGCTGACCTACATGACATGCACAAAGGAAGAGGAACAGTCATTACCTACTGCACCGTCGTTGTGAGTGGCCCCCTCCCTACTCTGGCCATTTGGCCCATTCATTCACATGCATTAATGTTCTATGAACTCTGCCCCCTTCCCTCTTCCAACCAGCCCTCTCCACCCAGACCTAGCCCATACAACGTGCTCCCTGTGTACTAACCTGTTGGTGTGGAGGACCGTAGAGTAGCGTGTACTGGGTGAGGACCCCGTCTACCAGTTTCTCCAACTCCTGTGCAGTGAAGGCAGGGGCCCTTTCCCCAGACGCAGCAGCCATCGTCGCTTCCAGACCGAGGTCACAGCAGCACTTGCAGTGTAGGTCCTCTCCTCTCGAAGGTCAGGTATCAATTGATTGAACAGATAGAAAATGGTGGTGACGTCCGCGGCGGTGCGCATCATCACCGCCAGCACACCTGTTCATTGGCTCCTGGGACCCATAGGGTCCAATGTTAACCAATGCAGCATTGCGCCGCAGTCTACGACCGCCTACCGCAACGGTGTGCAACGCCAGCGCAGTTACCCCACAATCCCATTGTCCCACTTTAGAGGTCAGGCATCCGCCATTTCACGGGCCCACATGGATTCATTTACTACTGCGTCACACATAGCTAGGCCTACACTCAACACACATACAGGAAGGGTTTTGTGTGTAACTGTGGGTACATACCTGGAGGATTATTGACTGGTTCTTCGCTGTTGTCCTTCGTAGGCACCGTCAGCTGGGACATATGAGAAGATGGCAGAATCCTCCGGTGTACCGACCGCTGGTGAGCCTGTTGCCAATGGAAGAGAGACATGTCATCGTAACCTACCGGTTTGACCGTGCCACAATCTAGGAACTATGTACCCAGTTGGAGCCAGACCTGATGTCACCAATCCGCCATCCGACTGGAATCCCCCCTGACGTGCAGGTGCTGTCAGCGCTCCATTTCCTTGCAAATGGCTCTTTTCAGACAACAGTGGCCATGGCATCAGGGATGTCCCAGCCTATGTTTTCCAACGTGTTGTCCAGAGTGTTGTCTGCCCTGCTGAAACACGTAAGGAGATACATCATTTTCCCTCAGGTGGAGGATTTGCCTACAGTGAAAGGTGACTTCTATGCCCTTGGACATATCCCCAATGTCATAGGTGCTATTGATGGGACCCATGTAGCTCTGGTCCCCCCCCACAGGAGTGAACAGGTGTACAGGAACCGGAAGAGTTATCATTCCATGAATGTACAGATGGTCTGTTTGGCAGACCAGTATATCTCCCAGGTAAATGCTATGTTCCCTGGCTCAGTGCATGATGCCTACATCCTGCGGAATAGCAGCATCCCTGATATGATGGGTCAACTCCAGAGGCACCGTGTATGGCTATTGAGGGACTCTGGTTACCCCAACCTGTCCTGCTATTGACCCCAGTGAGGAATCCCAGGACCAGGGCAGAGGAACGCTACAATGAGGCCCATGGGCGGACTAGGAGGGTTTTCGAACGCACCTTCGGCCTCCTGAAGGCCAGGTTCAGGTGCCTCTATATGACAGGTGGATCCCTATTCTACTCACCGAAGAAGGTGTGTGACATCATCATCGCCTGCTCCATGCTCCATAATTTGGCTTTGCGATGCCAGGTGCCTTTTCTGCAGGAGGATGATCCAGATGACGGTGTTGTAGCAGCTGTGGAGTCTGTGGAGCCTGTGGACATTGATGAGGATGAAGCTGAGGAAGAAGACAACGACAACAGGGAGTCAGTCATACAGCAATATTTCCAGTGAGACACAGGTGAGAAACATTTTCATTTTTAGCATTACATTAACTATCACACGTCTACCTCTATCCTGTTTCTCGATTTAAATCACTATTTGGTAACTGAGTTGTACCCTTCCATTACGGTTTCACAGGTGTGGTTACCTACGTGTCAACTGCTGGCATCCTTTAAAGACTTGTGACGTGTGACATAGGTATGTTAGCTTTACAATGGTAAACCCATTATGACACTGTCATTGATAATAAATATTTACTAAATCACAGACTGACTCCAGATTGTTTTGTGTTTCAAGGGTGTTTATTGAAGTGCTCAGAAATGGGAGGGGGTTGTAGAATGAGGATGGGTGATGGCGGAGGAATGTCCATGGCAGAGTCCAGTCTATTAGTCTCACAGGTGCACAGCCCATCTGGGCATAGGAAGTGGAGCTGGTGCAGTTTAAGTATGGACAGGGTAACAAAGTGGGACAGTGGGAGGACAAACAGGGTGGTGTCATCTCCTGGCGGGGTCTTGCCATCTTGCTCTGTCCTGTTCCTGGATCTCAGGGACCGCTTGCGTGGTGGTTGTCCGTCTGCAAGCGGTGGGGTGCTGGTGTGTTGGTCCCGTGGTGGGGCGTCCTGTCCACTAGCGCCGGCGGAGGTGGTGGGCAGTTTATCATCCTGGCTAGTGTCAGGGGCCCCTTGGAGTGCCACGGTGTCCCTCAAGGTCTGCTGTATGTCCTTCAGCACCCCTACGATGGTGCCCAGGGCGGAGCTGATGGTCCTGAGCTCCTCTCTGAACCCCAAATACAGTTCATCCTGCAGGCGCAGGGTCTCCTGCAACTTGTCCGGGACCGTCGCCATCGTCTTCTGGGAGTGGTGGTATGCTCCCATGATGGAGGAGAGGGCCTCGTGGAGAGTGGGTTCCCTTGGCCTGTCCGCCCCCTGTCGCACAGCAGCCCTCCCATTTCCCCTGTGTTCCTGTGCCTCCGTCCCCTGGACCGTGTGCCCACTACCACTGCCCCCAGGTCCCTGTTGTTGTTGGGGTGGTGGGTTAGCCTGGGTTCCCTGTAGTGGTGGACACAACGCTGATTGACCTGTCCTGGGTAGGGAGGTTTGGGCCCGCTGGGTGGGTGCTGTGCTGGTGTTACCAGAGGGTGGAAGGTCAGTGTTGGGCTGTGCCTGTGCAAGGGGAACCGACTGTCCCGAGGCCCACGATGGTCCGGGCTGGACATCAGGATCCAGTAGGGCAGAGCTGCTCTCGTCACTGTGGGCCTCTTCTGGGGGTGGAGTGGTGTTGTCTGGACCCTCTGATGTGGTGACGGTCCTTCGGGTTCCTGCAGGGGTATAAGAGCTAGATTATTGCATGTGTGTGTGTAATGGTGTGCAATGGGTGGGTGTTTGTGTACCCCAGTGCAAGCATTCCTGTGTGTGGGGTTGTGTGGTGATGGTTGGGGGGGTGTACTGGGTATGTGCAGTGGGCATGCTTTAGTGAGGGGTGTCCATGCTTAGTTGTGTCATGCAGGGCTTGGTGTTGGGATGGGTGGTTTGTGATATTAGTACATTGGTGAGGAGTTGTAGTGATAGGGGAGGGGGTGAGGGTGGGGGTGTGTGATGGCATGCAGGTAGGGTGGGGGATATGATAGTTAGGAATTGACTTACCAGTGTCCCATCCTCCACCGACTCCTGCGAGGCCCACAGGATGCAAGATGGTTAAGACTTGCTCCTCCCATGTTGTTAGTTGTGGGGGAGAAGGTGGTGGTCCGCCGCCAGTCGGCTGTACCACGATGTTGTGCCTGGAGACCGTTGAACGTACCTTCCCCCGTAGGTCGTTCCACCTCTTCCTGATGTCCTCCCTATTTCTTGGGTGCTGTCCCACGTCATTCACCCTGTCGACTATTCTGCGCCATTACTCCATCTTCCTGGCTATTGATGTGTGCTGTACCTGTGAGCCAAATAGCTGTGGCTCTACCCGGACGCTTTCCTCCACCATGACCCTGAGCTCCTCCTCGGAGAAGCGGGCTGTCTTTGGCGTGACATGGGGTGGTGTGGGTGATGTGTGGGGTGGTGTATGTGGTGATGGTTGTGGTGAGTGTAGTGGTGTGTGGTGTTTTGTGCGTGGATGTTGTGTGGGTGATGGTGTTGTGTGCCTCTGTGTAGTGGGGTTGTCTATTCTGTGCTCTCTCTCTGTCGCCTTCGTCTCTAATTTTTGGTCGTAGGGGTTTGTGGGTGATGTGGGTATGTGTTTTATATTGTATTGGGTGTGTTGTTTGTATGTGTATCAGGTGTGTGTATTTGGAATTGTCCAATGTGGCGGTGTTTTGGAGATGTGTGTGTATTTTGAGTGCAGCGGTGTGTACCGCCAATGGAATACCGCGGTTGAAAGACCGCCGCGTGGATTCGTGGGTCGTAATAGCATGGGCGTGTTTCTGTTGGCGGGAGGTGAAGGATTTGTTTCCGCCAGTTTATCACTGACCTTTGGTGTGGCGGTCTTGTGTGGGTGTCTGAATTTCGGCGGATTCCAAGATGTGTGTCATAATAGCTGTGGCAGAATGCCGCGGCGGTGTATTGGCGGTCTTCTGCACGGCGGTAAGCGCCTTTTACCGCCAATGTTGTAATGACCCCCTATACCTTATAGTAGGAACCTTGAATGTGTAAAAGTAAACTTCAGGAACACTATTTTAGGCACTCCAAAAATGTGTGTTGTGACTATTCACATAAGCATTTTCAAGTATGTAAAGTAGTACTCTTATAGTATCTTTCATTTACTCTTACTTACCTTGCGAAATGTATCCCAAACATCTAAAATAGAATAATAGAGGAATGTAACAATTAAAACAACAACACTCATTGTTCCATTTGTCAATGCTGGGTCAGAGTCTTTCTCCCTCCCCCAATAAGGTTCATCATAGGCTTCATTATTTCCTTAAGCTTGTGGATATACCAAGGTTTCCTTGTAGAATCCCATTTCAGCAGTCTATACTGTTATCTTCTCCTCCATTCTCTCACTCTATTCAGGCACGCTCCCTATCCTCCACTCCGTCCCCATGTTGCATCCCAGCACTAGCAATGGATCCACTTCATTGAACATGGGCACTCTGGGAGCGCTCCCTCATTGACCTCCTACATCACCACTGGGAGCAACCCCCATGTTTCTAGATCGTCTTGTAACTTGTAACTGCTAGTCTTCAACTGTTCCTCCATTGTGAGCGCCCGCTCACAGTGTCTTTAAGGCACAATACGACCAAGGTTATTCTATCATTGAAACATCCTAAGGAAACGCACCTCTTTGCCAGAACCATGGCCAGCTGCAGGAATTTCAAATGTGTCTTCTCCCTCTATGCTGTTTTATAACCTGCAAGAAGCAGTGTAATAGTCCTTCATCTACAGCAATACCGGTTCCTGCACTCATTGGTGGGACCATCGCTGCCCAAAAGGCACACACCCCAGGGCACTCTCAGGCCAAATGCAGGAAGGTAGCACCGCCCAACTCACACCTCAGGCAATCTGCATCTCGGTCTCTGTACATCCCACACTTTTTTATATTTTTGTGTTCTAATTTTTTATTGAGAAAATGCCAAAATGTACAAGTACATTGAACATTTTGACTCATTGTTTCTGCAGTTTTCATATAAAGAACATTTGTATCCCCACAGCTAAGTCGGACAGGTTAGGAGAGCAAGTGGGGGTGGGGGACAGAAAAGGAAGAAGAAAGAAGAGAAAAGGAGGGGGCTAGGTTTCTAGCACAAAGAGGAGTAAGGTTACCATTGCCTATACGTTCACATGAGGTATGAAGGCACATGCTATACATGTCAATGCATCTGGTCTAGAGGATACAGGTATATGGTTTTCATGCAACTCCTTTTTTCCTATTGCATTTCGACAATTCAGAGATTTACATAGCACTCCTTTTTGACTTTCTGTTGACACTTTCAACATCTGGCAGATCGGAGTGGGGTTGAGGTGGAATAATGGTTTTGTCTCCTTGGTTTCCTTAAGCTCTAGGATTAGGGACAGTATTTTGTTGTATGGACATCCATTCGCTTCTGTAGGGGAGGGAGGAGTGAGTATGTTTACCAATAGACAGTGAAGCACACTTCTGAGACAATTAGTATGACACTTACACAATGCTCACCAATTTTGATACGAGGAGAGGGACTGTGGAGGGCAATCCCACTTGGGCTGGAGGCAATGTAGGTATGACCCCTTGGGCAAGTAGTATTAACAGTGATGATAAAACTCACTCTGCAGCAGTAGGCATTGCTTTTTAGTGTAGTGCACAGTAGGGTTGAAAAATGTTGAGTATGGTTTTGATCTAGGTAAGTGTGTCTTTAAAAAGCAGGGAACAAAAAAAGACAGAGCGGATTATCATTGAGGTGGTATGAATTGTTTGTTATGAACAAGAGGAAGGTGTGGTCATCCCCAAACGTGATCTCATGTAGGTCAGAGAAGAGATGCCTTGGTTGTTGGGAGAGGCAAGCTACTGTAGGTAGTGCTTCAGGGAAGGGGGGAATAGGAGGGGAGATGGTGAAGGGGTCAGGGAAGCTGTGAGAGTTGACACTGGGCTAAGTTAAGATAAGGCTGGATTTGAGGAAGGGGGATGAGGAGGAGGGGAGAGATATTAGTATGACGGAGGAGGTAGGGGGACGGAAGAGTGAGTAAGTGGGGATGCGAGAAGATGAGAAAGTAAGATGTGAAGGGAAGACAAAAAAAGGCGAAGAAGAAAGGCACCTAGCGCTCTGCTTATGAAGGTGCTACTGGGGTTGGGGGGATGGGAGGGAGGAAGGATGAGATGGGGACAAGGGTGGGGTCAGTGCGCTTTATGTCAGTAACCGCGAGGTTTACAGGGAAGCTGGGAGGTAAGTAATGAATTCACTGTGGCATGTCTGTAAGAAAGGATGCCCACACTTGCTGAAAAAGGGTGGCTTGATCCTGCATATTGTATATGGGAAGTTCCAAGGTGGCAGTCCGGAACATTGCTACCATCCATTCTTCCGGGGTGAGGGGCGTAGGGAATCTCCAATGTCGTAGTACGCATATCTTGGCTGTTGTCAGGGCCATATGCAACAGGTGTTGTTTTGGCCGGGCTAGGTCAGGAAGCTGTTCTATGCTGTGGATAAGTATAAGTGAGGGAGAGAGCGGTGTCTGTAGTGACATCAAAGTTGCAAGAGTGGTACCTACCGTATCCCAGAGGGGTTGAACTGATGGACATTCGCAGAGGATATGTCACAGGTCTCATTTGGTTTCCGTGCACCACCAGCATTCCGCATGTTGGAGTAGCCCTACCTTCTGCAGCTTTATTAGGGACCAGTACGAATCATGAATTATTTTAAAAAGGCAAAACTTCAGTCGGGCTTCTCAGACGCCTTTATCTAGGGTGATCATTGTCGCTGCCCAGCTCTCTACTTCTAGGTCCGTTTGGAGGCATAGTTGCCAATTAAGGCATAGAGCTTCTAGGAGGGGTTGTGTGTAGAGGTATTTTGTGAGGACATCGTAAATACCCACCATCACGCCCTTGAGGTTGCCCCAAGTTTTGAGATAGAAAACAACAGGGGATGATTGTAATACCATTGTGCCACTCCCATACTGCTATGCAGGCAGTGTTTGAGTTGTAGGTATTGCCAAGCTTGATTGGGGTGGATGACAAAGTCTCCTTGTAGGTGCTCAAACTGTTCCAACTCTCCATTCTCAATGATTTGGTTTAGTCTGTCTATACCCGCCTTGCTCCATTGCGTCCAAAGTAGAGATTGTCCTCCGATCTCTATGCCTTCATTTCCCCAAATAGGAGCTCAGTCATGAAAAAGTGGATTTCTGCCTAAGAGCCGATGCGCTCTACGCCATCCTACTCACATTGCTTTCAGCATCGGGTTGGCGAACTGTGTTGGGGAGCGGCCATTCGTAGTATAAGTACCATATAGGCCTCTAAATCCTCCCCGGTGTGAGAGCAGTAGATGTTCCATTGTGACCCACTGTGGTGGGTCCAGTGTGTCAAGGAGCAAATAAGCTAACTGAGAAAGGTGGAGAGCAAGGGCATAGTGTTCTATCGATGGTAGCCCCATACCACCACAGGAGCGACTTGCCATGAGGTTTGCCGAGGATAGACAGGGCGAGAGTTAACCCATGCAAAGGCTCTGATTGCGGCATCACTAGATCGTAATGTGGAAAGCAGCACTTGTATAGGAAGCATGCCCAACACGTATGAGAAGCGCGGCAAGGTGACATCCTCACTGCAGGCACCCTGTCCCAAACTAAGAGTCCCAGGTAGGACCATTTCTCAAAGTTCAGCTCATGCATGCAATGAGCGACTCAATGTTATGGGCCACCATGTTCTCCAGGCCTCTGCTGACAAAGACACCAAGGTATTTCAGACGGAGTGGTGTCCAGTGAAATGGGAATCCATGTATTGTCGCACTTGTGATAATGAGGGAGAGGGGCAGTGCCTAACTTTTGTCCCAGTTTACTCAGAATCTGGATATGTCTGCAAAGTCTGCAATAATCTCCAGTAGCGTTGGGAGGGAATGATTGAGATCTGTCAGGGTAAGCAGGATATAATCTGCATACAAATAGATTTTGGAAAGTCCCCTTCTAATTGGTATCCCAGCGAATAGTGTGGATTGATGTATGGTAGCTGCTAGCGGTTCCAGGGCTAGGAGGAACAGTAATGGTGAGAGAGGGCAGCCCTGTCTCATTCTCCTGCGAAAGGGGAAAGGATCCAAGAGAAATCTCCCACAATTAACCTGTGCCGAGGGTCTGTCATACAGTAGGCGTATTTTTGCTATGAATTGTTCACCTAGTCCAAATTTCCGCACGGTCGCAAATAAATATCACCAATCTACCTAACCAACTGCTTTTTCTACATCCAGAGATAAGGCTAAAGCCTCAACTGGCATGTCCCTGTCTACCCATAGTGTATGGGAGAGTTTTCTCAGGTGTTTTCTAGAGGTACGTCCTGGACAAATCCTACCTGTGTTTGATGTATTAAGCACGGGATAACTTTGTGCAACTGGCCAGAATTTTGATATCACCGTTCAGCAGTGATATGGGTCGATAATTGCTACAATAGTGGGGGTCTGACCTGGATTTTGGTAGTACTGTGATAACTTCCTGACTCAAGATTGCACCTAATGTCCCTTCCCGGTCTGCCTCCCGGAAGGCCTCATACTTCCGTACTTGCCCACTTATAAAATTCTGCAGGAAATCCATCTTCTCACAGTGATTTATGATAAGGGAGGTTAGAGATGGCTTGTGCTATTTCAGTCTTACTTATCTCCCCTTTTAATAGGGTTTAGCCCTCAGCTGAAAGGCAGGGGAGGTGTGCTCTGTCCAAGAAATTGTACACTCGCTCAAAATTGTTGCCTCCTCCAGGTTGTATAGATGTTGGTAAAACGTCACAAACTCGTTCACAATGTCCTGCGGCCAGGTAATGACTTACCCATTGGTGGATACCATAGCAGGGATGGCCTGAGCTGCCTCTCTCCATCGGAGCTGAGCCCCTAAGAGTCGACCAGCTTTTCCCCCTCCTCGTAGTGCCTTCCTTGCATACGTTGTAGGGCATGTTCAGCTTTGGAAGTATAGAGCTCATTAAAGGCCATGTGGGCTAGTTCCAATTGGCGACAAATTGGTATAGTTGGCTGCGCCGTATACAGTTTGCCTGAGGCGTCCAATACTACGCTCTAGTTCCAATTGACGTGCTAAGTGTTATTTCTTGGCCTGTGCTGCATCTCTCATCCTCTGTCCACGCACAATCACCTTTACCGCCACCCACAGGATCCTTTGAGAGGAGACCATGGTGGTCATTACAACCCTGGCGGACGGTGTTAAAGCAGCGGAAATACCGCAAACAGGCCGGCGGACAAAAAAAAGGGAATTATGACCCTGGCGGAAACCGCCAACAAAGACAGCCACTTTAACACTTCGCCTGCCACGGTGGTACAGACAAGCAGCGCGGCGGTCACCGCCAACAGACAGGCGGAAGACAATGTACCGCCCACAGTATTACAATCCGCCAATCCGCCACCTTTTCCGGGGCGGATTCACCGTGGATAAAAACACGGCGGAAACAGCTTTTGCTATGGGAAAACGCTCACCTGAACATATCCCACGAGGAACGAGGAATCCATGGAGCCGGAACTACAAATACTCCCTGCCCTTGTGTTTCTGCTCCTCTACGACCAACAGCTACGTAGGTGCCACAGACAACGGTGAGTACTGCCCCTACGACAAAAGTTAGGGGGACACACACCAAACACCCCCACTCCCACCCTCGCATATTACAACATACACACCAATGCATTCACAAAAATCACAGTAACCACCCACAATCCCCCCGGAAGAATGAATACACAAAGCGAAAATCGGTCAAACAATGTAATGTGCCAATATACATGTCATACAAAAATATACAGATATATATTTGAAAATCAGTCATAATTATATACAATACGAGAAGTAGTGCAGATATGTACATAACAATGTCTGTGCACCATCAGTCCAAAAATGCATGGGCGAGGCCCACAAACGATACCTGACCACAATCGGAGAGAACACTGCCGGGGCATCAGACAGAAATACTACAGGCACCTCAGGGGGAAGGGAAGGGAGGGCACCTCAGCCGGATGACTGCAAAGCCAGATCCACGACGGGGCTCCATGCCCCTTTATGCCCTCCTGGGGACTGCAAAGCCACAGTCTCTCAAGTCTATACAGTGGGTGGTTTGCCCAGTCTACCATCCTGGGGAGTGCAAAGCCACAGTCTCTCAAGTCTCTCAAGTGGGTGGTTTGCCTACTCTACCATCCTGGGGAGTGCAAAGCCACAGTCTCTCAAGTCTCTCAAGTGGGTGGTTTGCCCACTGTGCCATCCTGGGGAGTGCAAAGCCACAGTCTCTCAAGTCTCTACAGTGGGTGGGTTGCCCACTGTTCCATCCTGGGGAGTGCAAAGCCACAGTCTCTCAAGTCTCTCAAGTGGGTGGTTTGCCCACTCTACCATCCTGGGGAGTGCAAAGCCACAGTCTCTCAAGTCTCTCAAGTGGGTGGTTTGCCCACTGTGCCATCCTGGGGAGTGCAAAGTCATAGTCTCTCAAGTCTCTACAGTGGGTGGGTTGCACACTGTTCCATCCTGGGGAGTGCAAAGCCACAGTCTCTCAAGTCTCTACAGTGAGTGGGTTGCCCTCTGTTCCATCCTGGGGAGTGCAAAGCCACAGTCTCTAAAGTTGATGCAGGTCTCTACTGGTACTGGGGGGGACTGGTGCCCAGACTGGATGAGTCTCCCCGTGAAAGGTCACGTCCTGTCACTGTCCCAGCTGCACATGGGATAAGGATGCCTGATGTGGTGGTCCATTCATTCCTACCCAGTGCATTGCCCTGTTCAGCGGTGCTTTGCCATGGCGGTCTTTGCCCTGTTCAGCGGTGCTTTGCCAATGCGGTCTTTGCCTTGTTCAGCGGTGATTTGACATGGCGGTTCAGGACTGTTCAGCGGTGCTTTGCCATGGCGGTCTTTGCCCTGTTCAGCCGTGCTTTGACATGGCGGTTCAGGACTGTTCAGCGGTGCTTTGCCATGGCGGTCTTTGCCCTGTTCAGCGGTGCTTTGACATGGCGGTCTTTGCCCTATTCAGCGGTGCTTTGACATGGCGGTCTTTGCCCTGTTCAGCGGTGCTTTGACATGGCGGTTCAGGACTGTTCAGCGGTGCTTTGCCATGGCGGTTCTGATAAGGACATTGGTGTGTGGCATGACGTTCTCTACACTGGACATTCGTGTGTGGCATGACGTCTTCTACACTGGACATTGGTGTGTGGCATGACGTTTCATCGTTGCCCAGCGGGGCTGTGGCAGCCGGGGCCCTCCAGGGCACTGACTTCGGCGGTGGCGGTGGTCTCCGGACCAGTGACGATACTTGGGCCCTCCTGGGCTGTGACTCTGGCGGTGGTCTCCGGACCAGTGACGATAATTGGGCCCTCCTGGGCTGTGACTCTGGCGGTGGTCTCCGGACCAGTGAAGATACTGGGGCCCTCCTGGGCTGTGACTCTGGTGGTGGTCTCCGGACCAGTGACAATACTTGGGCCCTCCTGGGCTGTGACTCTGGCGGTGGTCTCCGGACCAGTGACGATACTTGGGCCCTCCAGGGCTGTGACTCTGGCGGTGGTCTCCGGACCAGTGACGATACTTGGGCCCTCCAGGGCTGTTACTCTGGCGGTGGTCTCCGGACCAGTGACGATACTTGGGCCCTCCTGGGCTGTGACTCTGGCGGTGGTCTCCGGACCAGTGACGATACTTGGGCCCTCCAGGGCTGTGACTCTGGCGGTGGTCTCCTGACCAGTGATGATACTTGGGCCCTCCTGGGCACTTACTCCGGCGGTGGTCTCCTGACCAGTGACGATACTTGGGCCCTCCTGGGCTGTGACTTTGGCGGTGGTCTCCGGACCAGTGACGATACTTGGGCCCTCCAGGGCTGTGACTCTAGTGGTGGTCTCTGGACCAGTGACGATAGTGGGGCCCTCCAGGGCAGTGACTCTGGCAGTGGTCTCCTGACCAGTGACGATACTTGGGCCCTCCTGGGCACTTACTCTGGCGGTGGTCTCCTGACCAGTAACAATACTTGGGCCCTCCTGGGCACTTACTCCGGCGGTGGTCTCCTGACCAGTGACGATACTTGGGCCCTCCTGGGCTGTGGCTCTGGCGGTGGTCTCTGGACCAGTAACGACGGTGCTGGCGGTTGTGTTTCGACCGCCGGAAATTATGGCGCACATCTCCGCCGAGACACTCACAGCAGGCTGGGGAGACTTCCTCTGGCCCTTCCCCACCTTTGGTGGAGTCACAGCTGACTCTCCAATCCCCTTGGAACCCATGTCAGTTGTTTTCCCACCAGGAGTCTTAACACGGTCCCGTCGTCCACTCTCAAATTTTAGAGCCTTTACAGGGGGTGGGCTGCCAGTGCCTTGGCTCCGGGTTCTACTGCCTGCCCTGGTGGCCGGTGCACTACAAAAACCTTGAACAGGCACCAATGGTATTGGAGGCTTTTTGGCTGAGGCGCTACGATGGGACTGATGAATTGGAGGGGGGGTGGGGGCAAAAAGGTCAACTTTACAGAGGGACAGTTTCTGACGAACACTTGGATGGGTAGCTGGAGGGGGTCTGAGAGTGGAGGAAGAGGAGGTGGTTGTCGGAGGTGTCACTTTAGGTGTTTTGGGTGCAGGTGCAGGTACTGGAGGCTGTCGTGAGGTGGATGGATGTTGGGTGAGTGATTGCCGGCGTTTTTGTACTATGGGAGGGGGCGTCACAGACACACTGGGAGAGGACACAGGGGACGTGTAAATGGCAGTGGAGGTGGTGAGTGCAGGTGAGCGGCTTGTGGTGCTGGGTGTCCTGGTGCGATTCATGGTGCCTGTAGATGTGGTGCATGCAGGTGTGTGTGTAGACGACACTGGGAGGGAGGAGGGAGAAGAGGAGGAGGGGGACACAGTGGAGGCAGTGGATGTTGTTGTGTCTGTATGTGGGTGAGGCTTGCGTGAGTGCCTGTGGTGTGTGTGGTGCCTATGTTTGCTTGAGCTACTTGTGTATGTTGACTTGTGTGCAGGCTGGTCTGTAGGTGTGCTTGGGATGGGCTGGGGTACAGGAGATTGGGTCTGGGTGGAGGAAGTTGGGGGGGGAGGCTAGACACAGGGACAATTGCTGCCATCAGTGCTGAGGCCAAAGATTGCAGGGTTCGCTGAAGGACAGCCTGACCAGAATGAATGCCCTCCAGGAATGCATTACCGTGTTGCAACTCTCGTTCTACACCCTGGATGGCATTCACAATGGTAGACTGCCCAACAGTGAGTGACCTGAGGAGGTCGATGGCCTCCTCACTGAGGGCAGCAGGGGTGACTGGGGCAGGGCCTGAGGTGCCTGGGGAGAAGGTGATGCCCACCCTCCTGGGTGAGCGGGCATGGGGCGAACGCTGAGGGGCTGCTGGGAGGGCGGTGCTGGTAGGGGAGGTGGTGGCTGTACCTGTAGAGGTAGGGGGCACAGATGGTGCCGCCACCACAAGGGAGCCCACATCGTCGAACGAGTCCGTGTCGCTGTTTGGTGATCCGGTGGCCGACGTGAAGCTCCCCTCGCCCTCCGTCCCACTGGTGCATTCAGAGTCCGTGGTGTGGCCCTCCATGGCCTTGTGGGATGCAGCTCCCTCGTGCTCCGGTGCCACTCTACCTCGCCTGTTGATGCTGATGTAGAAAACGACAGGGAGAGCAGAAAAAAGGGGGGAGACAGAAGAAAGAGGGTTTTAGTGCATGGCATACCGCTGCCGTTGGCGGACAAGACAAACGCAGATGCCCCCTGCATTACGCCGTGCTCCTGCCCTCTGCACATGCAATTTCTGGGATATGGCCTATATGGCAATGGTGGACATCGGCGCACATGGATGCCACAGGGGCAACTATACCTCGACTTGGCACTCTGCTGAGGTGGGGTAGAGTGCCACATGGCCTACATTACGGAGGGGCCTTGCCTACCGAAATCGCCCTGGCCTAGGGACACCCACAGCCCACCTCCCCACCCACACACCTCCACTGCACGCAAAGTCAGCAGAATGAGGTTGTACTCACCCCCTTGTGTCTGCTGTGATGCCCTCAAGCGCCCATCCAACTCCGGGTAGGCCACCGCCAGGATCCGGAACATCAGGGGGGTCATGGTGCGACGGGAACCCCTCCCACGTTGGGAGGCCATCCCCAGCTGAGCCTCTGCCATCTTCTTGCTGCAGCGGCGAATGTCCTCCCATCTCTTATGGCAGTGGGTGCCCCGTCTCTGGTGGGCCCCCAGGGTCCGGACCTCCTTGGTGATGGCACGCCAAATGTCCCTCTTCTGGTGGGCGCTGACCTACATGACATGCACAAGGAAAGAGGAACAGTCATTACCAACTGCACCGTCGTTGTGAGTGGCCCCCTCCCTACTCTGGCCATGTGGCCCATTCATTCCCATGCATTAATGTTCTATGAACTCTGCCCCCTTCCCTCTTCCACCCAGCCCTCTCCACCCAGGCCTAGCCCATACAACGTGCTCCCTGTGTACCAACTTTTTGGTCTGGAGGACCGTAGAGTAGCGTGTACTGGGGAGGACCCCATCTACCAGTTTCTCCAACTCCTGTGCAGTGAAGGCAGGGGCCCTTTCCCCAGACGCAGCAGCCATCGTCGCTTCCAGACCGAGGTCACAGCAGCACTTGCAGTGTAGGTCCTCTCCTGTCGAAGGTCAGGTATCTAGTGATTGAACAGATAGAAAATGGCGGTGACGTCCGCGGCAGTGACGTCCGCGGCGGTGCGCATCATCACCGCCAGCGCACCTGTTCATTGGCTCTTGGGACCCATAAGGTCCAATGTTAACCAATGCAGCATTGCGCCGCGGTCTACGACCGCCTACCGCGACGGTGTGTAACGCCAGCGCTGTTACCCCACAATCCCATTGTCCCACTTTAGAGGTCAGACAGCCGCCATTTCAGGGGCCCACATGGCTTCATTTACTACTGCGTCACACATAGCTAGGCCTACACTCAACACACATACAGGAAGGGTTTTGTGAGTGGTGTAGTCTTGTGTGTGACTGTGGGTACATACCTGGATGAATGATGACTGGTTCTTCGCTATTGTCCTTCGTAGGCACCGTCTGCTGGGACATATGAGAAGATGGCGGAATCCTCCAGTGTACCGACCGGTGGTGGACTTGTTGACAATGGAAGAGCGACATGTCATCGTAACCTACCAGTTTGACCGTGCCACAATCCAGGAACTATGTACCCAGTTGGAGCCAGACCTGATGTCACCAATCCGCCATCCGACTGGAATTCCCCCTGACGTGCAGGTGCTGTCAGTGCTCCATTTCCTTGCAAGTGGGTCTTTTCAGACAACTGTGGCCATGGCATCAGGGATGTTCCAGCCTATGTTTTCCAACGTGTTGTCCATAGTTTTGTCTTCCCTGCTGAAACACATAAGGAGATACATCATTTTCCCTCAGGTGGAGGATTTGCCTACAGTGAAAGGTGACTTCTATGCCCTTGGACATATCCCCAACGTCATAGGTGCCATTGATGCTAGCCATGTAGCTCTGGTCCCCCCCCCCCCACAGGAGTGAACAGGTGTACAGGAACCGGAAGAGTTATCATTCGATGAATGTCCAGATGGTCTGTTTGGCAGACCAGTACATCTCGCAGGTAAATGCTATGTTCCCTGGCTCAGTGCATGACGCCTACATCCTGCGGAATAGCAGCATCCCTGATATGATGGGTCAGCTCCAGAGGCACTGTGTATGGCTATTGGGGGACTCTGGTTACCCCAACCTTTCGTGGCTATTGACCCCAGTGAGGAATCCCAGGACCAGGGCAGAGGAATGCTACAATGAGGCCCATGGGCAGACTAGGAGGGTGATCAAATGCACCTTCGGCCTCCTGAAGGCCAGGTTCAGGTGCCTCCATATGACAGGTGGATCCCTATTCTACTCACCAAAGAAGGTGTGCGACATCATCATCACCTGCTCCATGCTCCATAATTTGGCTTTGCGACGCCAGGTGCCTTTTCTGCAGGAGGATGATCCAGATGCCGGTGTTGTAGCAGCTGTGGAGCCTGTGGACAGTGATGAGGATGAAGCTGATGAAGAAGACAACGGCAACAGGGAGTCAGTCATACAGCAATATTTCCAGTGAGACACAGGTGAGAACATTTTCATTTTTAGCATTACATTAACTTTCACAGGTCTACCTCTATCCTGTTTTTCGATTTAAATCACTATTTGGTAACCGAGTTGTACCCTTCCATTACGGTTTCACAGGTGTGGTTACCTACGTGTCAACTGCTTGCATCCTTCAAGGGCTTGTGATGTGTGACATAGATATGTTAGCTTTAGAATGGTACACCCATTATGACACTGTCATTGATAATACATTTTTACTAAATCACAGACTGACTCCAGATGTTTTGTGTTTCAAGGGTGTTTATTGAAGTGCTCAGAAATGGGAGGAGGTTGTAAAATGAGGATGGGTGATGGCGGAGGAATGTCCATGGCAGAGTCCAGTCTATTAGTCACACAGGTGCACTGCCCATCTGGGCATAGGAAGTGGAGCCGGGGCAGTTTAAGTATGGACAGGGTAACAAAGTGGGACAGTGGGAGGACAATCAGGGTGGTCTCATTTCCTGGCGGGGGTCTTGCCATCTTGCTCTGTCCTGTTCCTGGATTTCAGGGACTACTTGCGTGGTGGTTGTCCGTCTGCAGGGGGTGGGGTGCTGGTGTGTTGGTCCTGTGGCGGGGCGTCCTGTCCACTAGCGCCGGCTGAGGTGGTGGGCAGTTCATCATCCTGGCTAGTGTCAGGGGCCCCTTGGAGTGCCACGGTGTCCCTCAAGGTCTGCTGTATGTCCTTCAGCACCCCTACGATGGTGCCCAGGGCGGAACTGATGGTCCTGAGCTCCTCCCTGAACCCCAAATACAGTTTGTCCTGCAGGCGCAAGGTCTCCTGCAACTTGTCCAGGACCGTCGCCATTGTCTTCTGGGAGTGGTGGTATGCTCCCATGATGGAGGATAGGGCCTTGTGGAGAGTGGGTTCCCTTGGCCTGTCCTCCCCCTGTCGCACATCAGCCCTCCCAGTTCCCCTGTGTTCCTGTGCCTCCGTCCCCTGGACCGTGTGCCCACTACCACTGCCCCCAGGTCCCTGTTGTTGTTGGGGTGGTGGGTTGCCCTGTAGTGGTGGACACACCGCTGATTGACCTGTCCTGGGTAGGGAGGTTTGGGCCCGCTGGGTGGGTGCTGTGCTGGTGTTACCAGAGGGTGGAAGGTCGGTGTTGGGCTGTGCCTGTGCAAGGGGAACCGACTGTCCCGAGGCCCACAATGGTCCGGGCTGGTCATTAGGATCCAGTAGGGAAGAGCTGCTATCGTCACTGCGGGCCTCTTCTGGGGGTGGAGTGGTGTTGTCCGGACCCTCTGGTGTGGTGACGGTCCTTCGGGTTCCTGCAGGGGCATAAGAGCATGATTATTGCATGTGTGTGTGTAATGGTGTGCAATGGGTGGGTGTTTGTGTACCCCAGTGCAAGCATTCCTGTGTGTGGGGTTGTTCGGTGATGGTTGGGGGGGTGTACTGGGTATGTGCAGTGGGCATGCTTTAGTGAGGGGTGTCCATGCTTAGTTGTGTCATGTAGGGCTTGGTGTTGGGATGGGTGGTTTGTGTCATGGGCACATTAGTGAGGAGTTGTAGTGATAGGGGAGGGGGTGAGGGTGGGGGTGTGTGATAGCATGCAGGTAGGGTGGGGGATATGATAGTTAAGAATTGACTTACCAGTGTCCCATCCTCCACCGACTCCTGCGAGGCCCTCAGGATGGAAGATGGTCAAGGCTTGCTCCTCCCATGTTGTTAGTTGTGGGGGAGGAGGTGGGGGTCAGCCGCCAGTCCGCTGTACCGCGATGTTGTGCCTGTAGACCGTTGAACGCACCTTCCCCCGTAGATCGTTCCACCTCTTCCTGATGTCCTCCCTATTTCTTGGGTGCTGTCCCACGGCGTTGACCCTGTCCACTATTCTGCGCCATAACTCTATCTTCCTGGCTATTGATGTGTGCTGTACCTGTGAGCCAAATAGCTGTGGCTCTACCCGGACGATTTCCTCCACCATGACCCTGAGCTCCTCCTCGGAGAAGCGGGGGTGTCTTTGGCGTGCCATGGGGTGGTGTGGGTGATGTGTGGGGTGGTGTATGTGGTGTTGGTTGTGGTGAGTGTAGTGGTGTGTGGTGTTTTGTGCGTGGATGTTGTGTGGGTGATGGTGTTGTGTGCCTCTGTGTAGTGGGGTTGTCTATTCTGTGCTCTCTCTCTGTCCCCTTCGTCTCTAATTTTTGGTCGTAGGGGTTTGTGGGTGATGTGGGTGTGTGTTTTATATTGTACTGGGTGTGTGGGAGTGTTGTTTGTATGTGTATCAGGTGTGTGTATTTGTAATTGTTCAATGTGGTGGTGTTTTGGAGATGTGTGTGTATTTTGAGCGCGGCGGTGTGTACCGCCAATGGAATACCGCGGTTGAAAGACCGCCGCGTGGATTCATGGGTCGTAATAGCATGGGCGTGTTTCTGTTGGCGGGGAGGTGGAGGATTTGTTTCCGCCAGTTTATCACTGACCTTTGGTGTGGCGGTGTTGTGTGGGTGTCTGAATTTCGGCGGATTCCAAGATGTGCGTCATAATAGGTGTGGCGGAATGCCGCCGCCGCCGCCGCGGTGTATTGGCGGTCTTCTGCACGGCGGTAAGTGCCTTTTACCGCCAATGTTGTAATGACCCCCGATATGTTTATTATCTCACATATATGTGGTGACGTGTGTTATTAGTTGTGTTTTGCCCTGAGGGGTGCAGTAACGGTGTGCAGCAAAGCACCAGGGTTTTCGGCCCAGTGAGGTAAGTCCTGTATTAACTATCAAAAGTATAGGGGAGTGATCCGATAGGCCTCCCTTCAGTGTACGAGAATCCTGTACCTTAGCCACCAAACTATGTGTCACGAGGAAGTATTTCAGGTGGGACTGGGTCCCATGGACCTGCAAGAGAAATGTGTACTCCTTATTGGTTGGATGCGTTAGTCTCCAATAATCCACTTACCCATGATCTAGGGACACGTCTTCAAGGATGGCTCTGTCCTGGTTTTTACATACGTGCATAGGTCCTGTTCTGTCTAGCACTGCGCCTCGAGCCAAGTTCCAGTCTCCTGCTATCACATTACAGGAGGCACTTATCTCCATAAGCAGATGGGTAATGTGAAGGAAGAACAGATTTTTGGGGCCTATGGATGCATATATGGAACCAACGCATATCGAGGAGTCCCTTACTTTTAATTTCATGAAAACATACCTCCCCTTTGGGTCTGACCATGTTTTGATCAGCGTAACTGGATAGTGTCTTACAAATCAAAATCGCCACTCCACATTTCCGTAGGGTCCCACTGCCCTGTGGCCTAGGTGTCGCACAGCAAATAAATATCACCTTCCCCACCCAGTCACGACAAAACTTACTGGTATCAGCCGCATTGAAGTGCATCTCCTAAAGAAGAGCTACGTCCGCTTTTTTTTACTGCAGATAGGATAACACCTTCTTTATTTTCACATAATGGGTTAGACCATTGACATTCCAGGGGTGGGATTCTGTCGTTCATACCCTTAGTGGAGGAGTTCATCACTCAAGGGCACAAGAGTGATGTTCGGAAGCCGGCGACAGCAGTGTCAGTTTTTAGAGAATCTGATGTAGAGGGGGAGGGAATGGGGGGGTATCTCGGTTCTGTAAGAGGGGGGTGGGATGTCTAGGATGAGAAGAGTATGTTTAACATCGGAGCCGAAAAGACAGCCCTACGATAGGGACCAGGGCAATTGGGGGAGGGGAAAGTGGCGAGAGGCGGCAGGTGCTTGCCGAGCGCTATTAATAAGTGATAGGAGGCAGTCAGTTAAAGGAGATGATATAGATGAGGAAGCAGGAGTGCTGATGTGTGCTTAGAAGGAATAAGAAACTGACTAAGGAAGAAAAGTGCAAGAATGGAGAAGGAGTGAGCCTAATGAGACAGACAGGGTGGGGAGGAAAGTAGAGAAAGGAGAGGGGAAGAGATATAGGTATCGGGCTGTCTGCTATTTAGGGCAGCAGCAAAGCCCTAGGGATCAGGTTCTGCGAACTGTGAGTCCAAACCTGCAGATTCATCGTACACAGAGGAGCCCCCGGGCCGAGACAGGCTGCCCGCAGAGGGTCACCCCTGAAGGGTGGCAGGAGTCAATCCTGGGTGTGGTGAGCGTCGATCGGCAATCGGGACCGTCTGTTCCGATGAGTATGGTAGGGAGAATAAGAGCAGCAAGAGTAATAAGAAGAACAAGAAGAGGGGGGAGTGAAGCAAGGGGGGAGGCAGGCAGCCGGAAAGGGGCAAGGAAAGAGGCAGACCGGTTCTCATCCCTGTGGAGGGGTGAAAGAAAGGCCAGAATGCTTTTGTTTCCTACCACTAATGCTGGACCCATTTTAATCCGTTCCCCTCCAATCCGCATCACCCCATCCCATCCCACCCCTACCCCACCATCCCTCCCAAAATCCCCCTCTGCTGGGGGGGAATAGAGGAGTGGAGGGGGGATGGGGCCCGGATCCCCCCAGGTACCCTACACCAACTGTCGGTGATTGAGGTACGGAGGGGGTAACAGCTGTGATCAGCAGGAGGCAACACGCGCTCTACCAAAATAGAGCATGCGATTCTAATGAGATTAAACATCTATGATAATATTATATAACTACATTATTATAGTTATGGAGGACCTCTGTTGACAATGAACATTATTACCTTGCATCAATAGCGAATACATGTGACCTTGAACTTGAAGCATTAAACATTAGACATTAAACCTTAAACTGAGGGCATGGGGCATAACTTATATAAAGCCATTATGTGCCTACAATAGTGTATCCTATCTTGTGGCTGTAAATTGTTAACTAGTAGCCACGTGCTTGCACCCATAGAAGATTAGCAGCGGTTATATCTCACTCTTTCAATTTCACAGTTCACAATTTACAATCTGTAATGTCTCATCATAGAAAGAATACATAGCTATCATATCCTTTGAATTATGTCCTTCATGCACATCGTTGGGATCCTGCTCCGATTGTACCGCTAGTGGGGTTTTTCCATTATCTGGGTCAAGAGGTCGTCCAAGTAGAGACGGAGCTCCTCCAGCTCGTAGAAATCTTGTGAGTTGGCATCTTTGGTGATCCACATTCGTGCTGGTTCAAACAAGCCATATTTCACCTCAAATTGGCGAAGTCAGGGACATAGAGAGAGCAATGCCTTGTGGCAATCGTTCGTCTCCTTGGAGAAGTCTGCGGCAATTCGGAACTCACAAACCTCCGCTTTGAATAGTCCGTGGGAGCGAGCTTCCCGAAGAAGTTGGCGTGTCTGCCTGTGCCACAGGAGGCATGTGATTATCGGGTGGGGTCGAATAGCTCTCTCTGGCCACTTGGGACCCAGATTATGGACTCTGAAATTCAAGTAGTGGGCCAAAGGTGAGTCCTGTAAGCGTGGGTAGGAAATTCTGAGGATAGGCTTAAATGTCCACCTCTTCTGCCCGTTCTGGGACCCCAAAGATTCGGACTTTGTCCCTGCGACTTCTGTCTTCCAGGTCTAGGAGATTGCTTCGTAGACACAGCAGTTCTTGGTCCCTATCCGGTGTGGTATTTAGATGGTCTTCTATAGCACAGACTCGCTGCTCTAATCCCAAAACTTGGGTTCGAAAGCCTGCTATATCTGTTCTTATAGATTTCATCTCTTCAGCTAAGAAGGATATATTTTAGTCTATTCCTTCTAATCTTCTACCCACCGCCGATATTTCCTGGATTATACACTCCATTGTGGTGTCCTATTTAGGTGTATCAGTAGGATTAGGCAAGGGCCCTAGTTGCGTTCCCTTGGCTGCAGCTATTGGTCACGAGCGCTGTACTGCTTGAGAAAAAAAGGAGATGTCTTGCTGATTTAGTAGCATTTTTTTCCAGTGGATTTACCGTTGGCCATCTCCAGGCCGAGGTCCTGGCATAGGCACTACTGGTCACTGATCTGAGTGCTTCTATATTTATGTTGAGATCAGGTCCACAGAAAAGCAAGAGAGGGAATCTTTAATTAGCATGGAGGCCGCCTGGATCAGGTTCTATGGCAATGGAGGTTACCCCTGAATCCTCTGCCTCACTTCACACACATCTCTATAGAACTCCAATACCTCACCCGCTAGATGCAAGGCTACCTGTGTAGGGGTGGGGTTGTCCCAGAAGCTTATCACTCCACCCTGAGTCTTGCTAGACGTTACAGTAATAGCATCAGACGCCCACATCAAATTCGAAGAAATAGGATCAGAAGAAGGGTACGGGGGCACAGACTCAATGTGTCACGACTCACGTGCTGCTTACGCCTGGAATCCGCAGATCGAGTGGCGTGGGTCTTGAATGTTCGGCTCTGGCCCAGAAAGGGGCGACTCTTTCTGGTAGCCACAGTGTAGGGAATGGAAACGCCAAGAACAGACCGTGCTCTTCAGAAATAGCGCCAGAGGGAAAAAAAACCTGAAAAGGGGAAAAAACCTCCAAACAGATAGATTCCTGAAACAGGAACAAAAGAACAGGAATCAACAGAGGCAAAAATATAGGTAATACACGGAATAGACAAGATCTAGCACAGAAAGGCTAAGAAACAGGAGCGAAGACACCATCTAAACAGAAAGTGTTGCAGCGCAAGGAAAGAAAGAAACACATCCCTTAAATACCACTAAACAGGAAACGACCAACAGGAAGTAAAAGGACACCATCTTAGATAGGGAAAAGTACATAGAACAGAATAGACTAAGAACCATAGAGAATAGGGAACAAGGAATGCTGGGAAGAAAAAGGTAACATGGGAAGGGGGAAAAAACATAAAGGAAGGTACAACCAGATGTCCCGGAAAAAGAAGAAAAGAAAAGAAAAGAACAGGTAAGAGGGCTCAGGATGCCCGAAAAACGCGGTGCACAGAAACAGAGCGAGGCCCCATGCCCAATCTGGGGCCTCGCAAAGCACACAACAGACTGGGGGCGCGCCGCGTCCTGCAGACGCGTTGTGCGACCCGAGCCGAATGATCCAATGTGATATGGGCCTGCTTCACACCCGTACCCGCGCTAGAGTCCATGCATGTCCATGATAACCTCCATTCTCTGTAACCCTCTCTCTTTGGGTACACTTTGTTGTGGTACAGAGAGGGTGTTACAGCAGAGCAAAGAGAGGGGGGGGATGGAGAATCTCCGCCTCAGATGCAGTGCTTCATAAGGTAAAAGTGAATATGTTTATGTTTATGTTTATGTTTATGCGGGGGGCTCTTCGGACCCTCATTAGGGCCCACTCCAGCATCTTGATGCAGGTATCCACCTTTACCCCCCGCTGTAGATATAGAGGGAGTGGGTAGGGGGGTATCCCCTTAAGGCATCTAACGATGGTGGTCGCAGGCGTCTGGCGTTGAGCGTGTATTGGGGGTTGGGGGAGCGGGGAGAATAGGTCCCCAGTACACTCCCCCCTATGCTGGTAATGACAAATATGAGGATGAAAAGGGGTGGAAGGCTCAGCTTCCGTATTTCTCACCCTCAGCTCCCCTGCAGCAGTGGTGTCTCCCCTCTCCTCTTGATCGATCATCCCCTTGCCCAGCAGCACAGATGTGCAGGAACTGAGCCTCCTTACCTGGACAGTATTGCTTACACACAGTTCTGCTGTCTGCTCTGCAGGTGTGTACTCAGGATCGCCTCTGCGTAGTAGGCACTATCAGGGCATCAGGGCAGCTCTCAGGTGTCCATCAAACTTAGGCTTATGAAGTCGCTGTACCGTCAGGGCGGGGAGGCACCGAGTCCCAAGCACGTCTTCCCCCACACAACCAACTCTTGGGCAAAGGGGGGCTCTTTATTACACGCTGGATCACCCTTTCCTATATCTTCACAACCTGACAAACCATTTATGGGAGGTGCCTTTCCACCCTCAATCCCCCCCATGAGTAAGTCTATCACTTGAGTGGTACCACAGGTGTCCTTCAGCAAATGTTTCTCCCAGTTATTACCCTCTGCGTACCAGTGTGTTCTGCGGTCAAGCATGGTGTACAGTAGTTTAGCTTTGAGGTCCGTAGTCCCATACCTCCTTCCTCCAGATCCAGTTTATATAGTGGCACTGCCACCGTACTTCTTTTCCCCTACCAGACCAATGAAATTAGATGGCCATCTATCATCTTAAAGAAATCTTGTGTCAACGTTTATAGCAAATTCTAGATCGGGGCAGGAAAATCATCATTGCCATGGCTATCCTCCTCGCCTCCGACAGCAGCAACATGTGACAGACCTGGGTCGACTTCGTCAACCCGTTCAGCAGTGGTTCAACATTGAAGATAGAAATCTGAAATGCTCATTTCCCAGCTCAGACCCAGCTCGGATAGCTCATCCCCAGGGTTGTGGCATAAAATCCTCAGCGGGTACAACAAGGACTTGTCCCGATTAATACAGGAATATTTAAGGGATAGTCCTATGCAGATATTTCAAATAGAATGTACTGTGCCCTGTTTGAGCTTTTACAAAAAGGATTTGAACGTTTCGAGGCTGATTTTAAAAGGAAGTAAAAGTATGTAAAAAAACACACTCTTTTTGCACAACTTCCCGTAATCATTCATCAATTTGTGAACTGGCTCCTGTCCTGACATTTAAATCTTCACTTAGTCAAACAAGCACAAATTTCCACCAACGCCAAAATCTGATTTGTGTATGGATGTTTTTTTTTTTTAAACGATGCATAATTGCACATAATATTTGCCCATTTGGTTAGAATCTAAAGGAATCATGCTAGTAGATTTAATTTTCATCTTTATTGTGTGCTCAAACGTATTTGTGTGGGTTACACTCATGAAGTAGGATTTCAATTGGTTCTATTGAAACCACAACAAATATTAATTGTGGGATAAAACAAAGAATAAAGATTAACCTGCACTATTTAAGCATAATTATTTATATCATTAGGACTTTGGAAAACAGTCAACTAGTCTACCTCACATGAAACGTGTAAAATGGAAGCGTTGCTGAGCTAATGCTTTAAACAGTATAGATTGGCTTTACTAAGAATATGTTTTTATTAAAGCTGGCCTGCGGCTGGTGATTTCGGAGAAAAGTACCGCAAATTACAAGAACAAACCGACTCACTTGCTTTGTCTTCACCTCATAATGGGGGGAAATGAGCCATTCCGAGAAGCTTGAATCCAACTCGGGTGTAAATCAGCTATTAATTTGGCTTCTCCATGTTATTGCAATTCAGGAGGTGTGAATTTACACTTTTTTCTGCAGTCCCCTCATGATCAGGCCCTTTAAATATTGCACTCTCGCGTTTTTTTTTGCCAGTTTAGCAAATCGGTTGGGTTGCAGGGACTTTTAATTAAACTACACCGCAAATTCCCATTTCTATGTAATACAGTTATTCAAGTTGCTGCAATTTATCAAAAAGTATTTACAAGTACAGTTTTTACAGAACAAAGAAAGATGAAATCCTGAGTCACCTGCCAAGATTTTAATCCGTGACATGGATGCAGCAAAAGTGAGTACAGTAACTGACAAAACTCGACATCCCCCCTCCTCCGCCGCCAGCCCCCCAATCCCACAAAGTACATGGAGGGCCCCCTTTGAACTTACTCAGGAGTTCACTGCTCACCTTGGAACACCATTACAGTACCTTTCTAAAAGATAATATCTTTGCCATCAGAAAGCTTCAAGTGACTCCTTTGATTAAAGTCAATGCACGTTTTCAAGCCCCTTTGCATTTGCAGATTTACCAGTTACCCACATTTGCATTTCTTTAGGGATGGAGACCCCCTGGCAAGAAGTTCTTTTCTTATCTGCCTGCCCCTCCCTCCCTCAGAGCACAGGCCCTTCAATCCACCTGGAGAAAATTATCTGCCCGTAATTTCGCCCTACCTTCCGTTGTCCTTTTGGTGAAAGGCTAAAGTTAGGACAAATGCTGTCCGTTAAGCCTTTCATCACGGACAACGGACAGGGCGAAATTACGGGCAGTCCGTGAAATTTACGGACGGGTGGTCACCCTAGCAGTGGGCAGACCAGTTATTGCCGAGTTGCTTAGCTGTTTTTCATAGATCTCCTCGCATTCATTATTTATTTATATGTATGTAAAGAATGGATGCTGCATATTCGTCTCCTTAAGCACGAATACTAACCACCTGCACAGAGGTAAAAAGTCAACAAACAGATTAGATCGAAATCCTATTGACAGTTCAGCCTGATTTTTTGACTGGATTGAAACAATGATTTACTGCACTTTACGGAGCGGTTGCCTTCATCATCTCATTATCTGTTAAAACCGCTGGCATTCTTCAGGAGCCTGCACAACTATCAGAATGTTTTGTTTTGCCCGCTTTCGGCTAAGGCTTTCACTGTCTGGTGATCACACAAAGAGCCTCTTCATGATGCTTGCATATAACACAATATTTTAAATTGATGTGCCACAAGATGCCACAAGAAAGTCTGCGCCCATGCAGGTTCAACAGTCACCTATAATGCCGATCTTGAATTGACTGGGTAACAATGATTTCGATTTCTGAAGCTCCTTTCCCCACTTCAGGTTCAATGAAGAATTCCCGAAGTTGAAGGAACTCATGTTCTCTCCCACCAGCTCATGACCTTCTGAAAAACCAGACTATATCCACCTTCCTGTTGGCACTCTGAGAATGCCGGAAAGCAATGTTTAAAAATTGGATATGAGAAATTATGGCAAATGGGTCCCATCTCTGATATCTCATCTTTTATCATCTTTCAGTTTCTGAGTAATTACTCTATCTCTACGACTGTCTGATTAAATGCTATATTAACTCGTTGAATTAGAAGTCAGCACCTGTTAAATCCGTAATTAGAAAAGAGTTGACAGACCTTGATGCTATGGATTTGATGTGGTGAATGAGCGGCACGTGATCTCAAGTGCACATAATTGCATGAAGGTCTAAGTGAATTGTTTTTACTCTCCTTCTTCCTCCTTCCCTATCCTTCCTCACAAGACTTTCCTGTGCCATTCCACTCTCCTCAAACAGCCAACCAAATTCTGCTCCTTTTCCCTGTCTCTTCATGCCATGCTTCCCTTGACTAACCTTCCTACTCTCCATCACTATCATTGCCCTTTATGCATATGTTTAACGACCATCCCTTTTCCCCATAACTTGCTCAGTCAATACAGCTCTGATGATGCATGTGATACAATAAGGTTATAATGCATAGGTAATTATAATCCTTGCATCACTATGACTTTTGTTGAAACACTTCTGCCTCCTTGATGCAGGACAGAATAGCTGAATGTAATATATTCTGCTACAACCTTTCATCAAAGAGAAACAATTGATGATATTAAGCTTCACATAAATATATGCTACTGTGTTGATGACAGTGAACTACTCACCATTCATCAGATCTTTGGAAAACTAAATATCCTGATTATTTACTTGTAATTACAGGGATTTTAATTGAGTGCCTGTGACAGCAAGCCAAAATGTTTGAAATCCATTGTGTGTACTTTTTATTTATAAGGAAGAACATGTATTTTCCCAGAACTCTATTAGCAAGGGCATGTTCTACTGCCTTCCTAATAGTGGAATGTTCCACAACTTCTTAAGTTACACAGGGACCTACCTCTGCTACAGTGGGCTTCATACACGAATACAATATAAAACACAGAAGAAATGACTTCACTGATCACATTGTGTCCCGTCCTTACCCCCCCTGGTGAGACAAAAGAATCGTCAGTAGCAGTGGCCATTTCTATATGCCTGAAATGAGAGAACTGTCCTCCATCTTCAAAGTAAGACAAGTGCCCTTCTCACCAAAAACTCTTATTGGGTTCATAAACTCTTCGAATTCTGACTTATTACAACATTTCTTCTCTTAGCCAAAACAAAATAAATCCGTCAACTTTCAAATTATTAAATTTGTGGCTAAGGACACACTGCCACGGGGAATATCCATTTAGAGTCAGACTGCCATGTGTACTAGAACAGGTACACTACTGGGTATTGATTGATACACTACTTATAAAGACCAACAGTGAAGCCTGCCTAGTGATCCTGCTCCAAATGTTGCCACTATTATAAAATAAACCACAACCTCCTCCTTACCATCATGAAGACTGAAAGTGCATGACTACTTTTTTCATTCCACCAAAGTATGCTTAAAAAACTTAAGGGGAAATGTATTAAAGTTTTGCACCAGGTCAAAGGGAGAACAAGTGATGAAAACTGGCGCAATGTCTTGGTAAACTATTTAGCTGCAGCATAAACCTTTTTTTTGTGCTGGAAAGTTGTTTAGGGGTATTCCAAGAGTGTACACGGATGTTCACATGCTACCACCATTGGTTTTTGACACAGAGCCCTACTTACTAACATTTGTACACAGGGCTTTGTGCCAAAAAATGTACCTCTTTGGTTCATGTGCAAGCTAGGAGAATTTTGTTTTTCAAAACTCTTCAAACTTTGGAATTGTAATTTTAGTTATATAGTGCTACTACCTCTGATAATGCATCAAAGGGCTTTTCGGCAGTAGCATGCTACTCAGGAACACTAAAAGGATTAGTGGTGGATTAGTATAGGGAAATATGAGTTAAGCTGTGAGGTGGACATGCAAGTCTGTTAGATGGATTGAATAGGATAATGGAGAGATCGAGGAGGGGAGAGTCTGGGGGCCAGATGCAGCAAAACGCCAATTTGCGACTTGCAAATTGCGAGTCCCTGCGACTCGCAATTTGCAACTCGCAAATTGGTATGCAGTACGGTGTCTCAGACACCGACTGTGACTCGCTATGGGGTCTCAATGACCCACCTCATTAATATTCATGAGGTGGGTCGCTAATTGCGGCCCCATAGCGAGTCTAGCCACTCGCAAACATGGAGGCCTGCTGTCGTCAGCAGACCTCCATGTTCGTGACTGTTTTAAATAAATCAATCAGTTTTTCTAAAGCGTGGCTACGCACCTGCGAGGGTCTCAAAGTGATGGGGGAGAGGAAAGGGGCCTCATCTGAAGAGCCACGTCTTGAGGTTCTTCTTGAAGATGTTGATCGATGGGCTTTTGCTTGATCACAGGCTAATCACAGGCTAATGGGTGAAGACCGGCTGAAAACCTCTATAAGTAACTATGTTATACATACTTTTAGTAGATACTTTTGGTAAAGTATTATCTCTGACCATAGTATTTTGTATTGTAAGCATAGCCTAATGTGATTATCAAAGGCTCAGAACTGTCAGGCATGAATGAAGAAAAAACATAAAAAACAAGCATTGCCAATAGGTCTGGAATTGTCTGTCAGTCTTTTTGCAATTCATTTTTTTGTTTTGTTACAGTTTTTGCAAATCGTTATTGTTCGGGAAGCTGCTAGGTGATGTCAGTCAGTGGTTGAATTGGGCTAACATTACCCTTCGATGCATGCTATAGTGGGAGGAAGAAAAATGTGAATGACACAATCAATCAATCAATAATTTTTTGTAAAGCGTGGCTACTCACCAGTGAAGGACTCAAGGCACTGGGTGGGAGGGGAGAGGCCTCATCCAAAGAGCCACGTCTTGAGGTTCTTCCTGAAGATGGTGAGCGATAGGCTTTGTCTGATCACAGGCTAATCACAGGCTAATAGATGAAGGCAGGCTGAAAACCCCTACAAGTAATTATGTTAAACATACTTTTCCACACATACTTTTAGTAAAGTAATATCTCTGACCATAGTATTTTGTATTGTAAGCATTGCTTATTGTGATTATCAAAGGCCCAGAACTGTCAGGCATGAACGAAGAGAAAACATAAAAAATAAGCATTGGTAAAGGAAATAGGTCTGGAATTGGCCGTCAGTCTTTTTGCAATTAATACTTTGGTTTTGTCACACTTTTTGCAAATCGTTATTGTTCAAGAAGCTGCTGGGCACATAATATCAATACATTTGAAAAACAATTGGCTAAAGGCAAAAGTTTTTTTCTGGTTTCAAAAAGTACACATTACCATGGTACACCCAGCACAGAAGGGAACTACCTTGTATGTGGATGTGCATCTTGAGAAAGGGCAGCATGCTGTAACTTATAGTCATGTCAGTCAGTGGCTGACTTGGGCTAACATTGCCTTTTGATGGGTGGTGAAGTGGGTGGAAGAAAAATGT
Organism: Pleurodeles waltl; assembly: GCF_031143425.1. Taxonomy (NCBI): domain Eukaryota; kingdom Metazoa; phylum Chordata; class Amphibia; order Caudata; family Salamandridae; genus Pleurodeles; species Pleurodeles waltl. The sequence goes on along the minus strand of NC_090442.1, from coordinate 694,196,450 downwards.
GAATGACGCAATCAATCAATCAATCGGTTTTTGTAAAATGGCAACTCTGAGGGTCTCAAGGCACTAGGGGAGGAGGGATGGGGCATCATCCAAAGAGCTGTGTCTTGAGGTTCTTCCTGAAGATGGTGAGCAATAGGTTTTGTCTGATCACAAGTGTAGGAGGCTGGCCTGGCTTGTAGTGGGTACCAAGGGGTACTTACACTTTGTGCCAGGTCCAGTTATCTCTTATTAGTGTAGAAGAGGTGTTTCTAGCAGCTTAGGCTGATAGAAGGTAGCTATAGCAGAGCAGCTTAGGCTGAACTAGGAGACATGCAAAGCTCCTACTATACCACTGGTGTCATATGCACAATATCATAAGAAAACACAATACAAAGATGTACTAAAAATAAAGGTACAAAAGTATCTCAGTGAGTACCCTCAGTAGGAGGATGCCAAATATACACAAGATATATGTACACAATACCAAAAATATGCAGTAATAGCAAAAGGAAGTAATGCAAGCAATGTAAAGTTACAGTAGACTGCAATAGGAGCACATAGGTATGGGGCAACACAAACCATATACTCCAAAAGTGGAATGCGAACCACGAATGGACCCCAATCCTATGTGAGCTTGTAGAGGGTCGCTGGGACTGTAAGAAAACAGTGAGGGTTAGAAAAATAGCCCACCCCAAGACCCTGAAAAGTAGGTGTAAAGTGCACCTATAACCCCCAGAGAGCACAGAAGTCGTGATAGGGGGTTTCTGCAAGAAAGACCAACACCAGAAAAGCAACAACAGTGGATTTCCGGGCCTGAGTACCTGTGAAACAAGGGGACCAAGAGTCCAAGAGTCACGTCAATGTCGAGAGTGGGCAGATGCCCAGGAAATGCCAGCTGAGGGTGCAAAGAAGCTGCCACCTGATGGTAGAAGCTGTGGATTCTGCAAGAACCAAGAGGGCTAGAAACTTCCCCTTTGGAGGATGGATGTCCCATGTCGTGAAGAAGCTTGCAGAGGTGTTCCCATGCAGAAAGACCGCAAACAAGCCTTGCTAGCTGCAAGGGTTGTGGTTAGGGTTTTTGGATGCTGCTGTGGCCCAGGAGGGACCAGGATGTCGCCACTTGGATGAGGAGACAGAGAGGGTGCCCATCAAGTCAGGGAGCCCTCACAGAAGCAGGCAGCACCCGCAGAAGTACCGGAACAGGCACTTGGAAGAGGAGTAAACTGGAGTTCACCCGAAAACACAAAAGGGAGTCCCACGACGCCGGAGGACAACTCAGGAGGTTGTGCACTGCAGGTTAGAGTGTCGGGGACCCAGGCTTGGCTGTGCACGAAGGAAACCCTGGAAGAGTGCACGGGAGCCGGAGCAGCTGCAAATCATGCGGTACCCAGCAATGCAGTCTAGCGCGGGGAGGCAAGGACTTACCTCCACCAATCTTGGACTGAAGAGTCACTGGACTGTGGGAGTCACTTGGACAGAGTTGCTGAGTTCCAGGGACTACGCTCGTCGTGCTCAGAGGGGACCCAGAGGACCGGTGATGCAGTCTTTTGTTGCCTGCGGTTGCAGGGGGAAGATTCCGTCGACCCACGGGAGATTTCTTCATAGCTCCTGGTGCAGAGAGGAGGCAGGCTACCCCCAGAGCATGCACCACCAGGAAACAGTCGAGAAGGCGGCAGGATCAGCGATACAAGGTTGCAGTAGTCGTCTTTGCTACTTTGTTGCGGTTTTGCAGGCGTCCTGAGCAGTCAGCGGTCGATCCTTTGGCAGAAGGTGAAGAGAGAGATGCAGAGGAACTCTGATGAGCACTTGCATTCGTTATCTAAACAATTCGCCAAAGCAGAGACCCTAAATAGCCAGAAAAGGAGGTTTGGCTACCTAGGAAGGAGGATAGGCTAGTAACACAGGTAAGAGCCTATCAGAAGGAGTCTCTGACGTCACCTGCTGGGACTGGCCACTCAGAGCAGTCCAGTGTGCCAGCAGCACCTCTGTTTCCAAGATGGCAGAGGTCTGGAGCACACTGGAGGAGCTCTGGGCACCTCCCAGGGGAGGTGCAGGTCAGGGGAGTGGTCTCTCCCCTTTCCTTTGTCCAGTTTTGCGCCAGACAGGGCTGAGGGATCCCTGAACCGGTGTAGACTGGCTTATGCAGAGATGGGCACCCTTTGTGCCCATCAAAGCATTTCCAGAGGCTGGGGGAGGCTACTCCTCCCCAGCCCTGACACCTTTTTCCAAAGGGAGAGGGTGTAACACCCTCTCTCTGAGGAAGTCCTTTGTTCTGCCTTCTTGGGCCAAGCCTGACTGGACCCCAGGAGGGTAGAAACCTGTCTGAGGGGTTGGCAGCAGCAGCAGCTGCAGTGAAACCCCGGGAAAAGTAGTTTGGCAGTACCCGGGTCTGTGCTAGAGACTCAGGGGATCATGGAATTGTCTCCCCAATTCCAGAATGGCATTGGGGTGACAATTCCATGATCTTAGACATGTTACATGGCCATGTTCGGAGTTACCATTGTGACGCTATACATAGGTAGTGACCTATGTATAGTGCACGCGTGAAATGGTGTCCCCGCACTCACAAAGTCCGGGGAATTTGCCCTGAACGATGTGGGGGCACCTTGGCTAGTGCCAGGGTGCCCACACACTAAGTAACTTAGCACCCAACCTTTACCAGGTAAAGGTTAGACATATAGGTGACTTATAAGTTACTTAAGTGCAGTGGTAAATGGCTGTAAAATAACGTGGACGTTATTTCACTCAGGCTGCAGTGGCAGGCCTGTGTAAGAATTGTCAGAGCTCCCCATGGGTGGCAAAAGAAATGCTGCAGCCCATAGGGATCTCCTGGGACCCCAATACCCTGGGTACCTCAATACCATATACTAGGGAATTATAAGGGTGTTCCAGTATGCCAATGTGAATTGGTGAAATTGGTCACTAGCCTGTTAGTGACAATTTAGAAAGCAGAGAGAGCATAACCACTCAGGTTCTGGTTAGCAGAGCCTCCGTGAGACAGTTAGGCATCACACAGGGAACACATACATATAGGCCACAAACTTATGAGCACTGGGGTCCTGGCTAGCAGGGTCCCAGTGACACATAACAGACATACTGAAAACATAGGGTTTTCACTACGAGCACTGGGCCCTGGCTAGCAGGATCCCAGTGAGACAGTGAAAACACCCTGACATATACTCACAAACAGGCCAAAAGTGGGGGTAAGAAGGCTAGAAAGAGGCTACTTTCTCACAACAAGCTAATCACAGGCCAATGGGTGAAGCCAGGCTGAAAACCCCTATAAGTAACTGTGATATACATACTTTTAGAAAAGTCAATACATCTTGGTTAACATCAGCCCAAAAAAGCCATCGACCTGGCATTGGCTGCTAGCCTCTCATTTGAGAAAGAAGGCAATAAAAAATGGAAGACAGTAATGAAGGAGGAAAGAAGGAGGACAGCAGACGAAGAAGGAAGTAAGGCAGACAAAAAAAGGAAGAAAGAAGGTCTAAAAAAAGGAAGAAAGAAAGGCAAGACAGAAGGGAGAAAGATAAAAAGGGAAGGAAGGAAAGCAAAAATGAAAAAATGAAGAAAACATTGAAGAAGAAGGCACAAAGAAAGAAGGAAGAAATAAAGAAAATAATGAAAGAAATAAAGGAGGAAGGAAAGAAAGAAAGAAAGAGAGAAAGAAAGAAAGAAGTTAGAAAGAAATAAGGCAAGAAAGAAAAATGAAGAATGCAAAAATGAAAGAAAGAAAGAGCAAAACAGAAAGAAGAAAATAAAAAAGGAAAAAAGGAAAAAAAGGACTAATGAAAGAAGGAAAGAAAAGAAGAATGAAGGCAGAAAGAAGGAAAAGTAAAAAAGAAAGAAGGCAAAAAGAAAAAAGATCTCAAGAAGCAAGAAAAGAAGGTAAAAAGAAAGAAAAAAGAAAAGGTCAAAAGAAAGATGGGCTAAAGGAAATGGACAAATAAGAAAGAAAGAAGAAAAAATTCAAAAAAGCAAGAAAGAAGGAAAGAAGTAAAGAAGGCAAGAAATAAAGATGCAAAAACTAAATAAAGAAAGACGATATGAAGGAAAGAAACAAGGAATGGAGGAAAGAAAAAGAAAAAGAAAAGAAGGAGAGAAAATGAAAGAAGACAAAAAAGAGATGAAAAGAAGGAAAGAAAAAAGGAAAGAATGAAACAAGAAAAATAGGCTAAAATAATGAAATAAATAATGAATGAAAGAAGGCAAAAGAAACAGAATGAAGGGAAAAACCGAATGAAAAAAGAGGAATTAAGGAAAAAAAGAATGAAGGAAAGATAAAAGGAAAGTAGTAAAGAAAAAGGAAAGATGACAAACAAGAATGAAAAGATAAAGGGAAAGTATGAAGGAAGGCAAAAAAAGAAAGAAGAAAAAAAGGAAAGATAAAGGAAAGGCTAAAAAGAAAGACAGAATGAAAGAGGGCAAACAAGAAAGAAAAAGAAAAGGGAAACTATGGAAGAAGGCCGAAAAAGAAAGCAAGGAGGAAAAATGAAGAAAAGAAAAAGGAAAGGCACAAAAGATAGAAGAAGAAAAACAGGCAAGAAACAAGGAAAAAGGAAAAAAAGAAGGCAGCAAAGAAATGCCAGAAAGAAAAAAGTTGGAAAGACAAAAGGTAAGAAGTAAAGAAAAAAGAAATGAAAGAAAGAAAGAAGAAAAGAAAGCAGATTCACAGTATAAAATATTGTATACTGAAACCCAAATTACACCTCACCTAATTTTAAATAGAACTGTTGCAAATGTGCTGCAAATGAAACACAATAAATTTTGTTTTTGTTCCTGGGCAAAGTTTATTAAACAACGACTGGTGAAACGAGTAAAGGAAAACAATATGGTATTCTGTGAAATAGCAGCAGTCCATTTCAAAAGGAATTTACAACCACATTGGAAGGAGACAGGAACTGAAAAAGCTTGAATGTGCCTTGTGCTCACTTCAAATGCATCCTACTATCACATAAGGCACACTGGCACTAAAAGGAATTAAACTATCTTGTTTGCGGATGTGCTCATTGTGAATGTGAAAAATGCAGTCACTCAAATGACATTTACCAGTGGGTTAAGTACGCGGACTCACTGCCTCATTCTGTTTGCTGCAGTGTGTGGAAGCAAAATGGGAATGACACAGACCAATAGGTGAAGAGAGGTGGCTAGAAACCTTTTTAAGTACGTATACCATGCATATTATTTTACTGAAATCATAAGGTCTTTGCTAAGGACAGACCTAAAACAGCACTGACCTAGCTCAATTCTGTGGCTGGCCCTGACGTGACCAGTTCGTAAGATATTCAAGAGCTACATTGAACCACAATGGTGTGGCTGAAGCTTTCACACTGAAGTCCCCTGGTTTATGGGGACAATGCTCCACCAGGGTACCTAACTCTCAGAAAGTCCTTTTAGATCCTATATTAAGCTCTGTAGATCATTTAGATGTTTATCAGGGGTTTCTTCATAGTGACTAATGAACACAGCTCACAAAATGTATCAGGGATATACTTCTAGTAATAAAAGCATAAAGAAGCAAGTTAAGGAATGTCACAGGGCCAGTGAAAAATAGTCTTTTTTCATTTGTATGCACTTTTTTTGAGCCTCGGATTTCCTGAGTGTTTCTTAAACCACAAAGTTTACACAATAGTTTACTCTAAACTTCTAGTCTCTTAGTGTTACTTATGTTCATGAAATTAATCTCACTCCAAAAATAAGTCTTGAAATAATTTTCCTCATTTAAAGCCATAGGTTTTCGCACTGAAGCCTATACTACCACAAACAATTGAGCGCCTGCTTTGATTTTAGGATTGCAGCAGTGGGAGGAACCAGAGCAGCCTGTAAGACATTGGACTAAGGCTTTTAAATCTCCACCACAAATGTTTCATGCTAACAAAACATCTTACAAGTACTGTACTTCACATGCATAATTACGCTAAGATGAGAGCCTTATAGGGAAAAGCAGGGTGTCCTTTAAGCAATGGTGAGCTTGGGGTCTTCAAAAAAGTATATGTATAAAAAGTATACTACTGTAGTCGTTGACTGCTGCAAGTGGGCACTCACAAGTGCTTCACCAAATACCAAACCAGCAGCCAGATGTGCTTTGCTATTCCCACAGCATTATTACAAACGCAGCCAAATTCAGGCTTGTTGGAGTTTGGTTTAGCAGTTGAATGATCCTATGTAGATTTAGTGGATTATTTTTCCAAGTTGGTCTGAATGGTTACAGGGTTTTCCTCTTTTGTTCGTTTTTATTTTTAGGCAAATCTCTTTTCTTCTTAGACACAGAGTCCCAAGTGGCTGAATGCATAATAAAAAACTTGAGAAACATTAAACACATGATTATTACAATCAGATAAAGGCTTTTAAATGGGTATGTTTTTGAATGACCTTAAAACATGAAAATAGGAAATAATCGTTAATATTTCTACGGTGAAATTACGATGAATGTAGCAATGGAAATATTTGCCGTACAGTTGTCTTTATCTCTCCGTTGAACAACAATCATACAATTGTAAAGACGTATGTTTTAACATCTGATAGAAATATCTCAATTCCCCGCAGCCTATCTGCTTGTTGTAGTATTTGTTATTGGCGTTTTGCAGCTCTTAAGTAACAGATATTATAATCACAACTAGTGGTGTTTAGTCTATTGGTTCCAACAGTATAAATAGCTTAGCCAAGCTCTGCAAAGATTCCGTCCGGCAAATACATCATGTGGCTCACCAGTGACCACTTTACTAACCGAGCTACCTCCCAAAATAAACCGCTATAAAATCTAATCTGAATAGTGTTCTTTAATTTATATTGTTAGGCATTTGATACCATAAGCCATTTGGTTATATGTCCCTTGAGATTTTGAGGTTTTAATCGATTGTCCGAATAATTCCACCACCACTAAAAATTATTACAGCAGTAGGAGGTAATTTACTGCCTCCTTGACAAGCCATTGGTAAACGCGCCCAAACACAAACACACACGGGAAATAAACCCCCTCACTTTCAGCCCCGCTGCTTTGGAAAGTATTTTGATTGATAAGGAGGCTATTTTAGTAGATCAGCCGTTTCCTCCTTCTCTGTGAATCTTACCCCTGTGGTATGATTTATGGCTTCACATCAGACACGTTCCCATGAATATGTCAGGTCAGGTTGCTTTTTCTCCTTCCTGCCTACAATTTTTAGAGTTAGAAAACACACTTTAGCAGCAATTTTTTTTTTTTAAATATAATTCCTTGTTGACAGAAAATGTAAGTAATAATGTGAACAACAATGAATATTTGAGCAAAGTACAGCATCACTCTTGGCTAAAATAAGGCCCATACAAAGTACACACAGATATCTTAAGTTCTAAAATGTGCAGACCGTAGTGTGATCAATATATCCACGAATGGGAATGTGCTCAGGCTGGTTAAATTATAGTTGACTGCATACACGTGACTCTACTAGATGAACCTAAAGATGTATGCAGCTTTCCAGGAACTCTTGCAGCTTTGGAACAAGATCCCGAGAATTTCTTTCGAAGCGTGGTCATTAGGGCCCTCTGAAGTCCTTTAGTTTTACTTCAACATGGAATCACAGTGCCTTGTGAGCGTGTCGCCATCCAGGCTAGGCCTGATCAGGTGTGATCTGCAGAGGAGCAGTGCAGGGACTAGAAGAATGGTTTGAGTACGGGCCATGTGTTGTGGCGAGGGGGTTTGGGACCTATCGGGAAGGGGGTGGACACTGGTAATGGATGTTGAGTGATATGATCTCAAAGAGGCTAGTGATCAGATGTCTTTGCTTGGGTGTTAATAGCAGGGAATGGCAAAGAGGAGAGAAGGGCTGGCAAGTTGCAGAGGCCACCAGTGACCCTATGTGTCATAGGAGAACAATTTCCAGCTACCTCGAATGAGCTCCAGAGCAGCCTTCTTTTTAAATTTGACAAGCTCATTACTTCATGTAGCTTATGAAGTTAAAGAAAAATTGTGAAATTGAGAGTGAAGAGACTTTGGAAAGCCCTAATATATAGGACAATATGAAACAACTATGTCACAACTCACTACCAAGTGTAACCTGTCAATTGTGAAAAAGAAAGTAAACACCACATTATCCCATTCTAAATATCCAAAGTATTCAGCTTTAGCTACATAAACCACACTTTAGTGTACAGAAAGGGATCAAGGGTATTTATGTAATACTGAATTTGAATACTACATTGGGCATTCTGGGAGCTCCACAACAACGTGCACTATGTAAGCCAGAACGTTTGTTTTTGACCAGGTATATTTGACCATCATAAAATAATTTCCTGGTTAGTCTCCACTTAGAGATTAAAGTTACTCACCTTAATCACCTATCCTCCACAAGGAATACTGCCGTAGGTAACAAAGAAGGGCCGGTGGATCCCCGCTTACTGTTAAAATGAAGGCATGTTAGACCTGACATTCTGGGTGTGGTATTCGCTCCTCCATTTTGTGCTGAACTCGTTTTTATTAGCATCGGGATTCTGTGCGCTTTACCCCTGCCAACCAGTGATAAAGTGCTTGCGCTCTCTCCTTCAAACATGATTACAATTGACCTGTGCCCAATTGATACATGTAATGTACTTATAAGTCCCTAGTAAATTGTACTACATGTACCCAGGGCCTTTAAATTGAACGATTAAGTGGGCTGCAGCACTCATTGTGCTACCCACTGAAGTAGCACTGTAAACCATGGATCAGGCCTGCCATTCGACCTTCCAGGCCTAAACCTTTCATCTTAATATTTATAAATTACATCTTTGCCAGGTGCTAAACACACCTATGGCAGGGTGCATGGCATTTAAAAAGTAGGATATGTGTCTTTAAGTTTTACTTGTCCTAACAGTGAAAAACTCTTGAAGTTTTTTTTTTTTTTAACATTGTAAGGCTATCTCTCAAATAGACTGATACTAGGTTACAATATTAACCTAATGAGTAGTAGTTCAGTTTGGAACCAGATAGAGAAATGCTTCTTCCACTCTTTTGAATTGTTTCTTAAAATTCTCTTCTATGGTAAAGTCGGATTCAGTTACTATTTTGAAAATGCCACTTATAGAAAGTTGATATTTTTCTGCCTAAACCCAATGTGCCTGTCTTCCTGGGTTCAGGCTCACATGACTGTGTATGCCTCTCCTGTTGTGGGTTGTGTATTCCTTCCTGACAGGGGGAATAAAGGGGCTTAAGTATGGAGGGGATGGATCCTCCTGACACGGTGGCTGGGGAGGAGCTGTGCTGTACCCTGACTACACTTCAATGGACCCTGACTGCAGCACACACAAAGGAGCCTGACGCTTGGTATGCCCTTGTCTTTGTCACCTTGGACATTTTAGAGCCAAACCCAGCGAATGGGGAGGAACTGACCAGAACCTATTTTGGGGGTAGGTGGGGATTTCACTGGCACAAAGCCTGGAACCAGGTATAGATGTTGGACCTTCAAAATCTCTCATCAGCTCACTCCTGGACCTGTGCAAGATTCAGAAGGAGTCCCTGCTGCCTGAAGACAGAAGATTGGACCCGCTTGCCTTGAACCCAGGCTCACCAGCAGTGACTTCAATTGTCAGTTGGCCAACCTTTGACAGAACAATATTCCAGAGGCCTTCCTGTCACTGCACCAGCACCACCTGGATCTGCCCGGACGTGCCTGTGCCCTTCTGCTGGCCTCTGCTGGGGTGAGTCTTGATCTTCACAAGGTGCTCCTAGGTCCTAAACCCTTGGCTAACATCAAATAGTAGTCTTTCTGCCCCAAAACAGCAAATTGGTAGCTCCAAGTGATGAGCCAAAGGTTTTGGGGCTCTTCGTGACCATGAAAAGGGTCCTTGCATTGTTCCTCGACCACCATCAGTGCCCACCAGATGCAAGTCTCCAATAATGACCTGACCTTTGTGTCAGCCCAAAGATCCAGCACCAAAGGCGAAAATCCACATTAACTGCCAATAAGAAGCTTCAATGGCACATCTGTTTGCACCGAACACCTTCCATCTGCAACACCCGACCTGCTCCTCTTGATGACAAAGGTCTCTTCCCTTTGACTTCCAATGTGAAACTCTGCTCCAGAGTGGGCGTGAACTCAGATAAGGTACAGCTCTACACTAAGACAAACCTGGTCCCTGTATCCAACCCACGCTACATTGTAGTCAGCCCGAACTTGTCTCTTTGTCTTGGTCCATTACGGCAAGTTTACTAAAATTGGCACTTTTTGCTTTTTTGGCACATTTCAATAGAAACCTTAGAAATTCATAATCCCTGTCCTACTCATTGGATTTTTGTCATTTTGCTGTCATTTGATTTATTACAATTTACACTTTTTCTAAATTGGTTTGGATTTTTTCTATTTTTGTGTTTTAATTTTATTACTGTTTGAGAGCTGCATACATAGTTTACACATTGATGATAAGTTAAGCTTCACTGTTATTGTGCCAAGCCACCAGAGGGTTAAGCACAGGTTTATTTAGTGACTTCTATGGTTTTCCCTGATAAGGACTCTGCTTATCACTTGAGCCGGGCTCCCCCCTCTCAACTAATATCCCAGTTTCTTAAACAGCCTCTATGGCAAGATAAATTACAGGTCTTTTGAACATTAAACTGTAAAAAACATTCTAAATTTCTTCCAAGTAGGAATGGTCCTGGAAAATCTTCAGGAGGTAGTAATGGTGGTCACAAGGACATTTCATGGGCCTCTTGTATGCTAGTAAACCTCTCCACTGGAGGAAGTTTTAAGGTGTAAGCAAAGCAGCTAGGGGATACCAACGATCTTCCCAGGCCATGACTCCCTGCACATTAAGACAATACCTTGAAGAAATATGAACATAAATAATATTTTATTATAGGAATTAATGATTACATGTGACAATTAGGATATATAAATGCAAATTAGAAATTCCATGCAGTACCCGAGACAGAGTATAATGTTGTCTCCTTGAGGTACCTTCAATCAAATGCCTGTATGTTTGTGTTTATACAGTGAAATAGCCCATTGAACAGAATAAAATTAGTGAGACCAGGTATGCTATGTTTTGGTGACTGATTTGGTTATGCTAGGATATGATTTGGCTGCCAGGGATGTGGCGGGGGGGAGCTGTACATTTTTGCATTTGTACACAATGTAGGCCATATAGTTTGAGTTGACAGATTTATGTTACATGAAACAATGTTGGGTGGCTGACACCTCCTGGAATATTAAAAGGGGCCAGCAAAAGCATAGGTGTGATGTTAGGAAAACATTAAGAAATCAGTATGTGGTATCAAGTAATGATCTAGAAGTGAGGGCTTTTATTACGTAGACCATTTAGCTTTTTTAATGTACTGGGAGATGTGGGTTTTCAATTCTCTGATTTCCAGTCATAGTAGCTCTTTCTGTCATAACTAAAACCACCTGCAATACTCATGACATAATAGGATGTAGACCTTTCACAAAGAGACATGAGGCAAGAGCTTGAAAATTGTACTCTTCCCTCCAGTTGCAACCAATGCATTTTCACAACACAGGAGTGCTGAAATCTAATTACTTCAATCGAGATACAAGTCTTACAACGGAATGTAGACTGGTTTTAGTAGAGCCAGTATTACTTTAGTCAAGCCCACTAGAGCAGCGCTTCTAAGTTGAATTTAAAGGAGAGAGAAAAGCAGGGCTTAAATCACTATTTGGAAGTCAGATAGATGGAGAAAAGGGTTTTCTTTTAGCAAGTTAAGGACAAATTGAGCTAATTTTACTGTAGGTTCAAAGTGTAAATTATTTGATAAATGAGGGTGAATCCAGTCATCTAATTGTCTGATTTCCTGAGCAAATAACCAGGTGAGAGCTACAATTTGAAATTAATTTTGACAGGATCTAATTTGCAGCTGCATTAGATTAAAAATTACAAAGTTAGTTCCTATCCAGTTGTAAAGGTTTGTCAGACTAGGCCAAAGAGTGTAAATGTCATCAATGGAGGATGCTTTCATATAATAGTGTCTGTCATTTGCATTAATGTATGTGACACACAGGCCTCCAGTACCAAGATTCTCAATGGCTCCATTTAATGAGTGAATGAAGCAGGGATCAGGATAGATGATTGTGGAATATCGCATGTGTGCATGTCACGATACAGATTTTCCCGGCTCAACCATTGTTTTTTTATCTTTCACGAAGGAAGTGAGCCAGTTCATTATTATGCTAAGAAAGGACATGAACATTGTCAGCATATGAAGGAGCTTCTCTTGATCATTTATGCTAAAGGCCGTAGGGAGATTGACAAGGATAAGGAGACATGTGTCACCATTGTTAGAATGATAATCCGTGTCTTTCAGAATTATATAATATTGGTTTAATGCAACACCTTTAGGAAACTCGATAGACTTACCAGTAACAGATTTCTGTTTTCTTGAACAATTGAGGAGTACAAATCTTTTCAATTGGGGTTGCACGCCATGGGGGCTTTATAAAACAATGGTAGTTGTTTATTAGGATCATAACAGGTTTAGGCTTGATTGGTATTGACAGAAGTTGCCCATTTTTTAACAAGTATGGAGAAGTGCTTTCTTGCGGCTAGGTATTGATTATGGCTACTCCAGGAGGTGTGAAAGATATTGAAGGAATTCTTTATTTTTTTAGCTGAGATGCAGTCATGTTAATAGTAGGCGGGCTTTAAATTTTGTATTGTGTTGTTGAATTGATCTTCAAAAATGTTTTAATTGTTGTCTATGAGATGGCTGAGAGTAGGGCAAGCCATCTTATGTTGATTACAATAAGGCAGACATAATCAGCTTACATAGCAACACGTTTTTTTAAGTAAGAACTTCTAGCCTTTCTCTCTGAAATACAAGGGAAGTTATTTGATTTGTGTTTTGTGCTGTTTTTGACAGCTACATATATTCTTTAGAATGTGGTATGAAGAAGGTGTCAATGAATATTATTTTATTATTTTTGTATTAGTTATTCTGTGTGTTACTTTTTTTGCTGATGTTTTTGCACTGCTAAGACTCTGATTGACTTAGTGTCATGGTATGTGTAGTTTTCTAATGTCTTCCCTTATGCAGTTTAACTCACTAAAAACTGCTGGGTTAAGTCTGTCTTATAATTTTTTTTAATTTTCTTTGAGGTAATTTTCTATGGATTTTGTGATTTCATTATTAGCTATTTTATGGTGGACTAATGTCATTATGTACAGAAAGATAGTTTATTGCTTGGAGAATAGATTTTTCTGGAGAATCAGAAGTGTACCATGACTGAGGCTATAATGGGAATCTAAGCTGAAACGCTAAAACCTCCTTAAAGACAAAGATCCTTCATGCTTATTAAAGAACCAAACTCACAGTCAGGCCCTAGGGAAGTAGGGGAGGGGGGAACAGTGAGGAGAAGTACTGGAGTGCTTGTTTGTATGAAGCTCTTTTCACTGCCTGTAAACAAAAAGTATGTGCATTCAAGTAGTGAGCGTTCTTTGTGACTGGAAAGTTAGTAAGTCGAAAACATGGAGTCATTGGTTTACGCTTACCACCTGAAGACTATAGGACAGCTTTACCGAAAGGCTGAATCTGGAGACTCCAGGACAAAAGTAACAGAAGGAGGAAGAGCAAGATGTAAGAAGCAACAGTAAATTAATTCCTAGCTAGAGAAGTGACCGACAGGAATGCAAGAAAACAATCAGAGCGCAAACAGGAGGGGAGTTGGATGCAAACGGGATGAGGAGTGAGTAAACGTACCAACATGCACAGGTATTAGGCAAAGACTGATTGAGAATGCAGACCGTATATACTGCTCTGTCTGTCCTGACCCAAAAGGGAAACACGGACACTTTCTTGCCTTAGTCTAAAACCTATTGCCTACACAGGGAATCTCCATCGTCTTGGAACAGGTAATACATCAGCACCTTTTGGACACAACTCCGCAACCTGCTTCTCCCTTGCCCGCACAAGTGTCATGTTGCTCGTCGCTTCCTATTCTTCTCCAGATTTTCTGTAGTGGCTATTTAATTATCCTTGGAGATTGTAAAGGGTGTATATTGATGGGAAGGAGGAAGTGGTATGAATGCTCTACTTCCAAGAATTCAAAGCTAATTCGTTCTTATAGTACCCAGAAGTTTAGAATTTGTTTTTGTTCATCATGAGGGAAATTGATACCTGATCCAAATTGTTCTGTTTTAATAAATTCTCCAGGGCAAGTAATATTTTATTTTTAGGGGTTTATAATTTTAAGGTGAAGGCACTAATTAAGATGTTTGCTGGCAAGAACATTCATTTATTATATTTTTCATTTGTGTTTTTTTTTGTAAAGCACTGTGAACTTCTTGTAGTGGGGTCAGAGAGTTCTTGGTAAAAATACATAAAAGACCCATTGTGTCAGCGTATTGCTCATTAGTGACCTCTCCCCAGTTGGGAGCACACCCAAGACCCATTTTAGCATGCATCCTTAATTACAGAGACAGGGACTGTGGGCCAGATGTAGCAACCCGTTTGCGAGTCGCAAACGGCGAAAATCGCCGTTTGCGAGTCGCAAACGTGGGTTTGGCATGCAGAAATGCATATTGCGAGTCGTTACCGCAGATGGACTCGCAGTTACCATCCACTTCAAGTGGATGGTAACCCACTCGCAAATTGGAAGGGGTCCCCAGGGGGCCCCTTCCAGTTTGTGACTGGACCCCAAAATATTTTTTCAGGGCAGGGAGTGGTCCAAAGGACCACTCCCTGCCCTGAAAAAATACCGAAACAAAAGGTCTCAGTTTTTTTGCAGTGCAGCTCGTTTTCCTGTCAGGAAAACGGGCTACACTTCAAAAAAAAAAACTGCTTTATTTAAAAGCAGGTCGCGAACATGGAGGTCTGCTGACGTCAGCAGGCCTCCATGTTAGCGAGTGCCCATACTCGCTATGGGGCCGCAATTTGCGACCCACCTCATGAATATTCATGAGGTGGGTCATTGCGACCCCATAGTGAGTTGCAGTTGGTGTCTGAGACACCGTACTGCATTGGGAATTGCGACTTGCAATTTGCTAGTCGCTCCGACTCGCAAATTGCAAGTCGCAATTCCCAACTTTCCTACATCTGGCCCTGTGTTCTTTACGTGGCTCGGGAAACTGAAAACACCTGCTTCGAGAATCGCAAGATATCAGTTTATTCTGACTATATTCACAAGGTTCAAGACAACCGGAAAAGTTTCTTGAAGGTCAAGAGGAAGATGCTGGATAAGGTCCCTTGGGATAGAGTGATCACATGGAGATTAACCGCCTGCTCCAGACACAGGGTGCATGGTCTAAACTGGTGGTCCTGGATCAGCAAATGATGGCATTCAGAGTCTGGACATCCGAGAATCTGGGCATATTGTGGTGCAGGAGGACTGTACCATAGCATGAGCCTTCCTGTTGGTACTGGATAGGTCAGAGGATGCTGAATTGGTCACGCTGTTCACCGCAGTGACAGAAGATCCTGTTGTATGATATGGGGGCTTCTCTGGCGACAGATATTAGAGCTGTATGGGTCTGCTCTTCTTTTTTCTTTACCTCTGTTTTCTGTTTTAAAAGGGGCTGAACATTCCTAATATGAGGAGGTACAATTGTATGCTACAAATGTTCGTTGGTACTGTTGAAGTTAAGAATTGTGTGCTGCACTGCAGCATTTTCCATGGCAGAGCGGGTGGTTGGGAGCCCTTCCTATGTTAGTGGTAGGAATAAGTTATGGGGGGTAGGGTTAGGCCACTAGTCCTGACAGGGTCAAGATACATCGATAGACAGTATTTTTAGCTGTTGTTATGCTTTTTGTCTGGGGTGGGGGGCCAATCACTGTTCTTTTTCTCCTTGTTTATATTTGAAGATGATATTTGTTACTGTGCATGGGTGGGTGCAAATACAGCTGATTCCTTTAATGGACCAATTTCCCATCAACGTACCCTGTAAGGCGGTGGGTTCAGGCTCAGACAGAGATTACAGAGGACTTTGGCTGAGGAGTTGTGTATTTTCACCTGGAATGTTCGAGGCATGCAGTAGTACACAAAGCATTATAGAGCCCGCTCGTATCTCAGGCACCTCAGAGTCCAAGTAGCCTGTTTAGAGGAGACACACCTTGTCGACAAAGAAGCGCAAATGCTAGCAAAAAATAGAGACAGCAGCTATTTTCTGCAACCTTTTCCTCATATGCCAGAGGACTTGTGACATGAGTGGCCATGGGGGTACCATTTTGTCATGTCTATAGTGAGGCAGATTTAGAGTTGTACTATGTCCTCCTGCAGGGCACGCTGGATAGCTATTCAGAACACTTTTGGCCCCAATGTAGATGATGGACAATTTTATATCACAATTCAAGGACTACTGGAGGATAGTATAGGATCTCCCATCATGCAGGCAGGTGACTTTAATTGTATCCTAGATGGGAACTAGGATCAGGACCCACCAAAACAGGGCACTAAACCCTAGATGACTGAATCCTTATCGCAAATCAAGTCATGTAGGACCTGCGGATTCTTGATAGCTGGCGCATATTACAACCAACAATCACATGGATATACCTGTCATTTACTGACAAATTCTACATCCTCAGAGTGGCAAATACAGAAAATTCCAACATAGGAAGGTCCCTCCTGTGGCCTGGCATCCCTGCAAGTTGAGAATGCCTATATAAGAAGCAGCCTTCTGTAAAGTGGGAGGATTCAACATCAACAAACTCCTTGTCACTGGATTAGACCCCGGGGAACTGCAGAGAGTTGAACACTTGAGTAGATACATGTCTGATCATACTCCAGTGTCACTCTCCCTGGGCTGGTGGCGAGCCCAAATATGACCTTTCGAGAGGTAGTGAGAGAAGTGCTCCAGACACACATGGATGGCAACTAAGGATCGACCGGACCACGGGTGACGCAATAGGATAGCTGGTGCATTACACCCACAAACACATGGATATACATGTTGTTTACTGACACATTCTACATAGAGCAGCCTCAACAGACTTCTTGTCACAGGATTAGACCTTGGGGCACTACGGAGAGTTGAACACTTGAGTAGGTACATGTCTGATCATACTCCAGTATCACTCTCCCTGGGCTGGTGAGGAGCCCACATGCCACTCGATGCTGGCACATGCCTCCGGACCTACTAACAGATGCAGCCTGTCAAGAGACAGTGAGAGAAGTGCTCCAGACATACATGGATGGCAACTGGGGATCGATCGGGTCATGGGTGACAGAATGGGAGACCCTTAAAGCTGTTCAGGGGGTGCTTGTATTAGGTGACCTGTGTGGTCTGGAGGCAACTTGTTGCAGACATTGAGAGTGAAGAGCAGAGACTAGTGAGACTGCACAAGAACAAAGTGAGATTGGATTCCACTAGAAGTGAGTTGATGCAGATTCAACAAGATTTACTAGAACTATGGGCATCTCTAGCTAGACATACTCTCACCTCCTATAAATAGAGACTGCACAGGGAGGGTGATAATTCTGACTGACTACTGGCATAGATATTGCAGTAAGAGCAGGACATTCCAACCATTTTGTGGATCTGTGATTCGAAGTATGGGTGCTGATGCAGCGTAGTGACATGCTTATGGCCATTGTGTCACACTTCTGCAATGTATATCAGGGGAGCGGGTGGTCTATCCTGAATGTTCAGAAAGGTTTTTTGCAGGAGTGGCACTACCCCGCATCACACCAGATGATGCACAAGACATTGAAATGGATCTTACTATAGAGGCACTGCGGCCAGCACTCCGATGTCTGAATAGGTCTAAGGTCCTTGGAAGTGACGGCTTCCCCACTGAATTTTATCAGACGTACTTTGATGTTCTCGGGGAAAAACAAATGCAGGTTTTTTCAGTGACGTGAAGCCTCAGCACCCTAACCCAGACTATGCGGGAAGGTGTTATTAGCCTTTTGTTGAAGCCAAGGGGAGATTCTGAGGACCCCACCTCCTACATACCCATCAATATAATCAATACTGATGTGAAAATCCTCTGCAAAGTACTGGCAGCACAGCTGCAGGGAGTTGTCTTCAGCCTGGTCCATGAGGATCAGTGTGGTTTTATGCTGTCGGTGAGCAACATGACCTTCAACCTGCAGCACTTAATCCATGTCTCACATGAGACTGAAGGGTCACACCAGGACCTTGCCCTTGCATCGTTAGATATTGAGAAGGCTTTTGACACAGTGCGGTGGAGCTACCTCTTAAGAGTGATCCAGGAGATAGGCTTCGGCCCAGTCTTCCAAGAGTGGGTATACTTGTTATACACAAGGCTTGTCGCCTGTGTCAAGTTAGGAGGAAAACTTTATGAGGCTTGAGTGGGTGAGCGGGGCATCCATCAGAGATGCCCTCTCTCGCTGTTATTTGCCTTGACACTCAAACCTATGGCCATTCTATTACGCAGAGAATTGGGGGCATGGGGCATACAAGTGAATGACACAACCCATGTCACTTCCTTGCATGCTGACAATGCACTGGTGTATGCCCACTCTCCTACTGAAGCAGTGCCTGTACTAATGCAGCACCCAGCGAACTTTGTACATGTGTCGGGCTTACAAGTAAGTCTTAGGAGAATGCTGCTGTTTCTCATGGGAGAGTGGTCCAAGTGCCACGGGACCAATTTCCAGATCTGGGAATTAGATGGGAACAGGAGAGTTTTCGGTACCTGGGCATCTGGTGGTCAGGGCTCTCACTAAATCAGTTGACTTCTGGAATAAGCTTCCCCTATCGGTCATGCGGAATGGGGAGGGCAGCAGTGGCAAGATGTCTTTGCCACATACAAAATGAGCTCTGTCCGCTGCATGAAAAATTCTTTTGGACCTTTGATAGCCTACTTGTTTTATTTGTGTGGCCAGGGAAATGTAGCAGGGTCACCTTATTTGAACTGAAAATGGGCATAGAGGGGGTGGCCTAATTCACACAGATATACAACTATGCCATTATGAAGCACATCTACACCATGCTGCCAGATGGCTTACTGATGATGTCAACTGGGAGAAGCAGCTCCTGAAGGGATCGATGAGAGGGGACACATTGACTCATCTTTTAATGAGGCGAGGTCAGGCAAATACCTGATGCCCTATTTGGTTAGACATACAGCACATCTATGGGAAACAGTGGTGAAGAAGATCCTCCTTCATCAGAGAGATACTACTATGGGAATGAGAGGCCTTCCGCTCTATTGCCTGGGATATGTCCAAGGAAAGGTGGAGAGAGGGTGGATGTCTTTTAGCAGGGGAATCTATGTCAAGCGGAAGCCTTCATCACATTCCAGGAAGTACAGGCTGCATTTTAGGTAGGACAGGGACACTTCCTACACTATGGTAAATTTGAAAATTCTGCAAAAGTACTCTGGTACACACACCCAGCATCACCTTCACCCCCACAGATGTTGGGGGATCAGTTCAGTTGGGGGAGGGTAGACACCTTATTTCCCTGTTCTACAGAGCACTCGAAGAGGGTCAAATGAAACGGGAATATAAAGCGAGGGCAGCCTGGGAGGCAGACGTAGGAGAACCTATTGCCAACTCAGACTGGGATCATGCATGCAGTCTAGTGAAAACAGTATCCTGTAATAACCAATTTAAATTATTCTACTTCAATTTCTTATGAGGCACATACAAAACACGGGCCCAACTCAACTATATTGGCCCTAACAAGAAGGCAAACTGTGCCTGTTGCAGAGAGGATGGAGCCACCTTCCTTCATCTGGCTTGGTATTGTGTGGGGGTCAATGGGTTTTAGGAAATGATAGTACCCCACATCTCTGTAGTGGTAAGGATAGCTATCCCTATGACAGCTGGTGCATGCCAACTGGGGGGTACAGCGGCCCAAGGGAGACACGATCTCATACATGATCCTACAGCTAACATTACTCCTCGCAAAGCATAGAATAGCAATAGGATGGATGGGGCCATAGTGAGGTCCTATAGGTGAAGGGTGTATTGGAATGGGGAGTCACTGAGGAGTGACATATGAGGCTTTCTCGTACTGATGATAAGGACATGGGGGATTTGGTAACCTGTGGTGCGATGTTGGACTCATTTAATGAATACAGAGATACGGATACAGACTGGGACTTGGGAGAACCAGAGTAATGAAGAGATATAACCCTGCACTATATAAGAGAGGTGACACTGCAGAGAGATAAGTATTTGTATTTATGATAGCTACAATTTTCTTACTGTCACAACAAATGTTTTGATTCTGTATGCCTGATAAATTGGTGATTGCACCCCTAGGTGTCTGGTTTATGATACTGTTACCTATTACCATGCCCTTTACATTATGTTACTGAATGAAAATGCATAAATAAACATGTTTTTTTTAAAGATACATAGAAGAGGGAGAATAGATATTAGTCCTGAAGGTAGCAAAATGATGGGTTAGCAAGTTGCCAAAGAGAACACTTAGCCTTAAATGTTGATGTGCAATGAGAAAACCTTAAAGAAGTAAAGTCTGAAAAGTTAAAGACAATAGCTAGTATTAGTAGCTTGATGGGCAAGAGAGCAGTTTAATGAACGATTGAGTAACTGCGGCATGATCTATGAAGACAGGATCAGCCAAATTGCATGGTGAGGAGATGGGTTTCAGGGACATGTGTGGCATTCAAAGTTCAGAATGCATTCTTTGGAATGTGGAGGTCTCCAAGGTGACAGCAACAGTTGGAGCGGAGAGAGAGGAAGAAGGAGACTGGGGAGAGACGCACCTGTAGGCTGGGGTGTTTACTACCATTAATAGAAGCTTATAAAAAAAAATAAAGATGGAGTTTCTCTTTCAATAAGGCAGAGACCCTTTCATCGTTTCACTGGCGATAAGGATGGGATGGCTTCTGGTAGAGTAATAATTGGAACATTGAACACCTCAACTACTTCGGGTACAGTGCGATCTTCGTTAACTGTTGGTGACTGTTTTGTTTTGCCAAGCTGCTGTGTCTGGAGCTAGCTTACTTGAATTTTTGACCTGGTCTTTGTCATTTTTGGGCCGGGCTGTCAGGCGTCGGTGGGCGCAACACTTAACCGGCACTGCATGCGCTTAGTGGCTTCTTGTGAATCGCGTGCGCCTGTTTAGGCACCGTGTGTTGCTGTACTCCCGACGCGCAATGCTAACTGCCATTACACGCGCTGAAAGTGGATTGCGTGCACTGCTCGCGCTGAGGGTGAATTGCGTGCGCCTGTTTAGGCACCCGTGTTGCTGTACTCTACTAGTCAAACAATTTCTTTTCTCACAGTGTTTTAATTTTGTACCAATATTATTACACTCTACAGGATCTTCAACATGCAGAATGTTACATGTCCGCCATTTTTTTTGTCTTCTCCTGGAGAACCACATATTCCTTGGAAGAAATAGAAAAGTGTTTTTGCGCACTATGCCAGGGTTTGTGGAACTTCTTTCAGTGCAGAACGGAAAATGTCTCTTTTATTACACTGTTTAGGTCCTGAAGGGCAGCAAGTGTTTGAGACTCTACCTGAACTTACAGCTGAAGAGGCTAGTGATCTCAATGACTTTGAAATATGTATAAAAAAAACTTGATTTGCACTACTTACCGAAGATTTCCACAGTTCTAGAGAGATATCACTTTGGGAAAAAATTTCAAAGACCAGGGGAATCGGTAGAAGAATATATTATGGCAATTATCTTCAACTTGTGGTTTTGGTAGCAGCAAAGATGAGCGTTTGAGGGATCAATTTATGTTAGGCTGCAACATTGATAAAGCAAAGGAATCCTTTTGGACTAAGGACAATCTGTCACTTTATGAGGTAGTATCCATTGCCAAAACAAATGAACATAGCTCAGCTTGTCTTGATGAAATCAAAAAAACGAGTTCACAGGGAAAAGAGGATGAAATTCATCTTGCCAATCATGGAGGTTGCATACAGGCTAAGTCAAACTCTCAGAAATCTGTAAAAAGTAGTTATGACAACTCGGGAATCAAGAAGAGTCAGCAGGGTAGATGTTACAGGTGTGGTGAGTTTGGTCATTATGCCAATGTTAAAGGTTGTATAGGTTGGAAAGTTTTTTGTAAATCCTGTGGAAAAAAGGGGCATGTCGCTTCATGTTGTAAAAAAAAAAAAAAAGGGGGTTCAGGAAATAACGTTGGAGGATGACGATTCTCCAACAGAATTTAGATTACAAATAAAAAATGGAGTAAGTGGACCAGTGGAGGTTGTACACATTGAAGGAGTAAGTGTCCCTATGATGTTTGATTCAGGTGCGAAGATCACATTAATCCCCAAGAGTATTTTTGATAAACATTTGAGATCCTCTGTAAAGTTGTTCAGACCAGACATTTCTCCTAAAGGATATGTGGGTAAACCTATCAAGTTGTTGGGTTATTTTATTGGTTCCATTCACACTACATGGATAGATTTACAGCTGGCAAGATATATATATCCATCAGAGGAGATTCTCTCATTAGTTGGTCTCACCAGAAGGATTTAAGAGTTTATCTTGATCCAAATGAGACCCCGTTGGCTAGACTGAAAGATCGTGGCTGTGTCAATACAGTGGAAAATGTCAGACCTTCTTATGAGCAGGAGTTCTCTGATCTCTTTCAGTCTAAGCTTGGCTGTTTAAAGGTCTACGTTCATGAAATCAAGATAAAAAAGGTGTTACTCCTGTGGTCAGCAAGGTGAGAGGTGTTCCTTTGATGGTGAAGGAGAAAATGAGGATGGAGTTAGAAAGGCTAGAACAAGATGGAATAATTGAGAGAGTAGAAGCCACTGAGTGGTTGGCCCCAGTTGTGATGGCCGTAAAAGCTAATGGTGAGCCGAGATTGTGTGTTGACTTGAGGGAGTTGAATAAATGTGTCATTATAGATCATTATCCCTTGCCTAACATAAATGAAATGTTAGCTCTTCTTGGTGATGCAGAATGTTTTTCATCCATTGACTTGACCTCTGCTTACCATCAGATTAAGTTACACAACAATTCACAACACTTGACAGCTTTCATAACACCTTTTGGTACTTACAAATTTGTCCAGATGCCTTTCGGTTTAGTATCTACGGCTGCGGTATTCCAACGTGCCATGGAGAGAGACCTTGAAGGAATACAAGGCATCAAGATATACCAAGATGACATTTTAGTACATGGGAAAAATGTAGCTGAACATAACTTTAGAGTTCGGCAAGTTCGTCAGAGAGTAAGGGAAAGTGGTTTGACATTGAAAGCTGAAAAATGTAGATTCAGTCTTGATGAAATTGATTACTTGGGTCATAAGGTCTCTTCTCATGGTATTGAGCCCAAAAAAAAACTAGTTAATGCAATTGATAATCTTGCGTGTCCTGCTTCAAAAGAAGAAGTAATGACGTTTTTAGGAATGTCTGAATTTTATAGTAAGTTTGTTGACAACTTTGCTGAAAAAAACAAAGCCATTAGAGTGTTAGTTAAAAAGGGTGTTACATTTTGGTGGGACAAAACTTGTGATGATGAATTCAAGAATGTGAAACACAACCTTAAGTGTGCTCCATGTTTACAGAGTTTTGAACCAGGCCGACAAACTATTATTATGTCTGATGCTAGAGCCAAAGGTCTCAGCGCTGTTTTATTGCAAATTCACAATGGTGGGGAAAAAACAATACTCTTCATTTCAAGGTGTTTGAAGGGTGCAGAATTGAATTATTCTGTGGTCGAGAAGGAGGCACTAGCTGTGTATTGGGCAGTGAATAAGCTGAGGAAATTTGTTTGGGGTAGTAAATTCTTTGTGAGAACTGACCACAAACCCTTGAAAGAAATTTTCGAGAAAAAAGGCCTAGATGCTATTTCGGGAAGGATTAGAAAATGGGTAGTGTCTCTACAAGAATTTTGTTTTGAAGTTCAATATGTACCTGGTGCTCAAAATCTTATTGCAGATTGCTTGTCTAGGCTTGTGAATGAAGTTTCAGATTCTGAGGATCAAATTGTTGGAAGTTTTGATGACTTTGATGTTTGTATGATCAGGGAAGGTATAATTAGAGAAAGTGAGTGGATGACTGAACTTAGGAGTGATGTGGTTATGCAGGAGGTTCTTAAGAAAATCAAAGATCGATGGGCTGGTCCTGAGAAGCATGATCAACACTTGTGTGGCTTTTGGAGGGTCAGGGATGAATTGTCCTCTCAGGGAGGTTTATTATTGAGAGGGACTAAACTGATTCCTCCAGAGAAGCTAAGAAAGGAACTTATATTAATAGCTCACGAAAGTCATCCCAGAATTTCTAAGACTAAGGAGAGTTTAAGGCTCACATATTGGTGGCCGGGAATGGACGTCCAAATTGAGCGGAGTGTTAGAGAGTGTGTAGAGTGTTCCAGAGCTGATAAGACGTTAATGTGTAGAACTCAACCTATGGAAGTGAGGGAACTACCAAGTGAACCTTGGCAGGAAGTTTCATTAGACATTTTGGGGCCTATCAGATATTCCAACACAGACAAGTATGTGATAGTTTTATGTGGACATGTTTTCAAGGTGGCCAGAAACTGGAATTACATCATCTGTAGAAACACGAGTAGTTATAGATTTTCTCAATCAGATCTTTGATAGGAAAGGGTTTCCTTCTTCCATTCTTACTGACAATGGGGTACAACTTGTGTCTCATGACATGGAAAGGTTTCTTAATGATGGAGGAATTATACATAAGAAAGCTTCTCTCTATCATCTTGAGACAAATGGTATGGTGGAGAGGCTAATCAAAGTTTTAAAAGAAACTATTCAACTAGCTTTAGTCAATAACAAATGCTGGAAGGAGGACATTTTGAATAAAATTAAGAGCAACAGGTTAACTCCTCACACGAGTACGGGTCTTACACCGTTTGAGTTGTTTAGACGCAGGAAACCCAACACACAAGTGTGCCCTTCATGGGTAAATGATAAAATGGGTTAAGAACTGGATGTTTGGAGTAAGGTGGAATCTAAGATGGACAGAGAGATTAGAAAGGCTTTTGAAAGAAAAGCCAACGTTGACAGGAGGAAAGCAGCAAAAGAAATTGTAATTTGTGTGGGTGATCTTGTCAAAGTGAGAAATCCCCATTTTGGTCTGCCCAGGAGTTTTTCTAAATTTTCTTCCCCTCTCAAAGTGATAAAAGTTATGAGGAATGCTGTGAAGACTGAGGATCACAACATATGGAACATTGGGAGAGTGGTAAAAATCACTGGTGATGGGAAAGGTGAATCGGGGGGAAGTTGTAAAAAAAGGGGTGAACAAGAGGATGGCGGTGTAAAACTAAGAAAGAGCTTCAGGTCCATTAGACGTCCTAGATTCTTAGAAGATTTTGTTTAAACATAATTAGTGGTGAGCCCCACGTTTCACATGTCTCAATGTAAATGTTTGTATTATTTCTTTTGTTAAGAAAAGACGTAGATTCTCAAATGTTTTGACTTTAGGTAACAATATTTACAATTGTTTATTCATCTCTGTAACTGTATTTATAATTTGTATTATCTGTTTGTTTCTTCAACGGAATGGGCGTTATGCTTTGATTTTGTTGATAGGGGGAAGATGTGTGGCATTGTAAGCTCAGAATGCATTCTTTGGAATGGGCAGGTCTCCAAGGTGACAGCAACAGTTGGAGTGGAGAGAGAGGAAGAAGGAGACTGGGGAGAGATGCACCTGTAGGCTGGGGTGTTTACTGCCATTAATAGAAGCTTATGGAAATAAAGATGGAGTTTCTCTTTCAATGAGGCTGCGACCCTTTCATTGTTTCAACATCCCAATTCTGCATTGAGAATTACACAGGGAGACTTTTGTACAAAGTTCTTATTGGTTGTTGGATGTCTCGTCAGTAGATTCGATTTGGCAGACTTTAGACGTCTTGTTGAAAGGCAGAGGCAAGTACATTGGAGTGTTAGACTTTCGAGCAACCATTCAATGAGGTGGAAGAATTTCAAGCTTGATATTTTTTTACAGAGCACTAGTGGAGAACTTTCAGAACTGGATTGATATGACCATGATATTGGAGCCTAAACAAGAGATTGGCTTCCTTTTCCTAAACAGACTGGAGCTTTTGAAGTGTTCTTTTAGGAAAGCCACCAGAGAGGCTATTACAATATTCCTGGCATTACAGGTCAGTTTTGGTAGGAAGAGGACTAGCCGATCTCCAGTGAGAAAAAAGAAGTGATAGAAGGCTAATTTAGAGAAAGCTTTTATTTGAGGTATTTAAGTTATGTAGGAGTTCATTGTCAGACAACACATCCAGGTTGGAGATTTTTTGGACATCAGAAAGTAACATGTTCAGTGGCTCAAGTCAATACATTGGGAAATGCTTGAATTAACAGGGTCCAAGAACAGGATTTTTGCTGGGCTGTTCAAGTGGATTCACTTTTCTGCAGCCACTGATGCACTTGTGATTGACAGTGAGACATTTGGCATGCCCCAAGCCATATTCCTATTTTCAATCTTTACATTTGATAACTAGTGTGCAGCTGTCCAGGATGATAGTGAGACGACCTGTGCGGCATTTAGATGTTGTTGTTGGCAACACTGAGCTCTAAGTCACTTAACAGTTGATGCTGATGGATTTGGGGTGGTATGGGTCCAATTTAACCTCAGTATGATTTTGCAGGTATTAGGCAAACCACAACAATGCTGTTCCACTATTGCAAGTCATAGTCAAGGAGTGTGTAGTGGTTGGTGTTATCAAATGCAACTATGATGTCTAATGTGCTCAAAATACAAGGACTGCCTGGGCTACAGGTATTGAACAGGTCTTTACTGGTATTTAGTTGTATTGTCTCAGTGCTTGCTGAAGTCTGAAGCCTGACTGACAGTCAGACTGGTAAAATATGTGTCTTTAGGTGAGAAGACAATTGGTGTGGGGCAACTGTTCCATGTCCTTTGCCAACACAACGACACCTGAAATTGGTTTATGTTGGGGGATTGGTAAAGGATGTGTAGGTATTTTATCTCACCGGTCATGATGGATAGGCCAATTTTAGTAGTTCACTGGCATTGTAATACTTTGCTGCTTTCTGAACAAAAGTGTGTTTTGATGGAAAAGAGCTCACACACCACTTGATTGCTTTGCAGTGCCATTCTGATAATGAAAGAGCTTGGTGGTTGATGTTTGTGTGTGAATGATCTTTTATCCAGGCTTTTAAGAGGAGCCTCGTGTATAGATCACATTCAGATAAGGGATCGGTGATGAATACACAGTGGACATTTAATAATCAGTAGTTAAACAGAAGGCATTTGACATTCTTGTCTGGTGAATGGTTGGTTATGTTATTGTAGGTGTCAATATTTTGATATTATTATGACAGACGGAACTAGAGGAGATGGGGTATGGGTGCACATTTTGTGCTCTACATGGGGCAGTTACAATAGTTTTCAGATGCTGGCTGTTATTGTCTTAAAATTTGTCTTTAGCCCACTCATGTTCTCCAATCTGGCTGATTTTTCATTCTCAGACATATGACGTCTACCTACATACACGCCTGTGTTGAGTTTGAATAGATTTAAGAGAATGTAATAGTTTGTCGAGTAAAGTATGGTGGAAAGAGAAACTGCAGATGTTATCCATCCCTAGCTGTTTCTGGCATCTGATAGAAAGTGATGTGTGTCAGTTGTTACTGACAGCCTCAAAGTGGCAGATACAGAACATTCCTACATAGGAACGTGCCTCTATAAAGTGGGAAGATTCCAAGTAGGCTGATGTATTACCGAGAAGTATCAGACCATTGCTATTGCCTATTTCGTAGAGAAATAGGTTCATTAGGACCAGTTCTGAGTGCTAAAATTTGGAAAACCTCAATCCATTAGAACCATAGAGCTTGAGATATTCCAGATTTGTCTATTCTGTTTCGATTTTTTTACACTCATCTCTTCTTGAGCAGCTGTACGTATATTTCCAGCTTGCTGGGCACAACATTTTGGTTTAACCTGTTCAGTCTTTACAAGCACCGTAAACTCTGAAGCAGTTGATTAACTGAGAGGCAACCTGGCTCATAACAAGCACCTTGCATCAAGCTTTGGACAATGGAACCTTTTACAATTGATGTGGCTTTGAGAATGAATCTGGTGCCTTATGAGTACTCAGTGGCACACAAATAGCAAATCAGTGGAACTTCTCTGCCCACTTCCAAGCACTCATAACCCTTCCTTGAAATACATATTTCTTCACCAACTTGCAGTACCCATCAATTTTACACAAGTGCAAAGTTATCTTGCACTGGTCCTGCTTTAGCCATCATTTGTACAGACTGCCTAGTACATGAGTGTTTTATGCCTGTGATCTGACCTATAATTGTGAATGCCAGCACAAAATGTATGCAAACTAGCTTGAATACTTTTTGCTTGATTTTCATTGTGAAAGTAGTCCACTGTTAGTGAGCCCCTTATGCACAAATATAACACAATCATGTGATAAGTAGTTTAGAACAAGGTGGATATCACTGCATGCAACACTGTCATTGAAACATCTAGACATATTATGAAGGTGCTAAGTTATCCAAACATCCCTGGTTTGCACATTATGGACCAGATTTACAAGGCCCTAGTACCACCAGAGCATCACATTTAGTGACGCTCAGGTAGCGCTATTCACTGTACCATATTTACAAGGTGTTAAGCCACTTTTTGAGACTTAATGCCTCCTTGTAAACATGGGCCCCTCCAAAGTAGTTTTCTGCGGTAGAAGGGCATGCAGTGGGTGTTGCTGTGAGCGTACCACCATAACTCCCATTGCTTTTGAAGCTGCCCCTGATTTAGGAGAAATCGTAAATCTGTGGCAGAGCCAAAAGAAAATGCCACCCCAAAGGTGGCGTTAGCATGGCTCAATGAGGAGGAATACTTTTATTCCTCCTTGTTTTTACTTTTTGTATGTGTGCTGCGTTCTGCAGCATACCTAGAAAGAGCAAATAGCCAAGAATGATTGTTTATGTACAGGAAGGTGTCCCTTCCTGCAAACAAACAATTATTCAAAAATGCAATATGGCACTTCTATGGGTACTGCATTCAGCAGCACGCATGGGAGTGCCAAATCGCCATTGTAGATTGTTTATGTGTAGGAAAGGACAATCATTCCCTTCAATGCAGGCACCCTTGCACTGTGGTGCAAGGGTGCCTGTGTAGGCCCTGGCAGCTAAACGTAGCACCATCGCAGGGGGAAACACAGGGAAGCGATGTATTTTTATAAACACAGTGCATCCCTGTGTTTCAGAAGTGGCTCGCTCTGTGCCACTTTTTTGTAAATCTGAGCCAATGTTTTTTATATACACACAGTATATCTATCAATTAGTTATAGTGTCTGCTGACCATTCAAATTATAAATATCTGTAGTATTATTTTTTCTTCCTTTCTCAGTGCCATACTTATCTAGGATTCAATATGGGACTGCACTGGTTGTCTCCTAATCTGAGTTCCAAGATTGTAGAATCTCCTGCTTTTCCTATGTTTAAGTCTGCTCTCTTTTTTAGGTTGAGCATAGCAATGCGCAAGCGCTGCTTTCCCGACGTGTTGGTATGTATCTGGGCTTTTAACAATGACCAACTCATGTCCATCACTACCGCTCATTCGTGGGCTTGCCCTGCAAATATCCTTTGATGACATTGGTAAATGGTTTACATTTGTCCCTCCTTGGGGAGGTTTTTTAACCGCCTTGGCCATCGTCCCTGAGACATGGCTAATTGCACTTTTGCCAATAAGTTTGACTGCGAGTGAACTTCTTTTTCCTTTTGTGTGTCTCTTCACGCTGGTGCGCATGCCGGCCATGGCGCTGTGAATCAGCTCACTTATGTGAAACTGTTTTTACTTTTCATTTTCAATTTATGTGGTAAGAAAAGTCCGGTTAGAAGTTTACAACGCTAATAACTCCAATTCGAGCAAATGCGAGACCCATTGCATTGCAAATGCGTTTTCTTTTTTCTAACAAGTAGGCAGCATTTCCTCGAAAGTGATAGTTGGGGCTGAAAATGCATATGCCATTTTCTCTGGAATCAACATTGAAACCATTTTACATGTGTTCAAATTGACTATCTTTCTGGCGCGGTAGTTCTGATTTTCAAGCAATATCCAGATGTTGACACCTTCGCGAATTACGGTGGAAACTAAAATTTATTAGGAGAATTAAGGAAGTTTGTGCAAGAAAAATCTACTACTTCACATGCCCACAGGGTCCACAATGTGAGCGAAGACACGCTGGGTCTTTCTTTGGAAAAGGGATATCATGAAAGATGGACTCCTGGGTGACACCCGACTGTACACTGCAGCAATGGGTACCGGGTCCAGAGAGGATCGTATGTTCTGTGAAGGGAACTGCGTGCGATAGACATGTAATCACAATTGCTACGGACGCAACGATAACATTTTTTTCAGAAATGTGTTGCTTTATATATCCAGGGGCAGTCCATCATTCAGGAATAGGGAAGCATTTTTCTTTTCCATATTTCATCATATTTCGTAGGGAGCACCCACAACATCCAGATGCCCAATTCATAGATACTCTCACCAGAGAAGGTGTTGGAAGCAAAGGAAGTGCATAAGAGTTCAGAACTGTATTTACAATTGCAACTACTGTCTCTGAAACACACTCATGAATAGTACATGCACGACGTGTTCAAAGAGGCCAGTACCATTTAGTTTGAGGGTTTTCTGAGGGTAGTGGTGAACTTTTAATAGTGATCTTCATCACTTAAGCAGTTTCATCTGAACGACAATATAAAACAAGCTTCAGGGGAAAGGGGAGTTTTGATACATTGATAAATAAAATAAGCAAAGTTTAAGCAGCACAGTCTTTTCATGAGATATACCAAGATGTGCCAAGAAAAGAAAACTTAAATAAAGTGCTTTTCTAATGGAAGATAAACATTGATAGAAAGAATTGAACAGATTGCAATCGTGAGAGATGATTGTCTGTCTGAACTCGTGTTCAGTACCATAACCTCGGCTAGAAATTTATGAAAAGGAAACAAACCCAATACCTTTTGGAGAACAAGCGATCACAAATTCCAAACCTAATGGCATTTGGATTTTCTGTTTGAAATTTGAGAAATGTGTTGTTTTACAAATTATATTTTCACTTAACTTTGAAGTATGTATCTGTGACCATTCGAAAACAATACATACCTCCTGTGAATGGTTATACTGCTCTGGGGAGAATAGTGGAGGGGAATTCTTTGGATATAACATTCGTGAAGGCTCACATTTAAAATCAAATATGTTTGGTCAAAATACAATAACATATTGGACTATCACATTTTTTAAGTAAAAACTGGAACTCTAAGTTGAAGGCTCAAACAAGGTCCTATAGTAAGAAATGAAAAGCGAAACAATGTAGATAAAGTGATATTGATTTATTTTTCACTTAATAATCCTCCTCCGATGCGGTTGAAAAACTGCACGGTTAAAACTGGAAAGGTTAGGGATTCTCCTTCTCCTGTCCTCCAGACTTTGGAGTCTGGTTTATTAAAAGAACATCAGGAATGCTAGGGAGCAGCTCTGTCATTTGCATTTCTGCCTGGAGCCAGATTCGAACCTTTATATTATGCTCCATTATGGTTCAGGATCTTAAAAAAGGATTGTCATACGGAAATTCGCTCACTTGCTTCTCACATATTCTATTGCACGTCTATATACTACACACACGGTCAATCTCACTTGTTTCCCACACTTTATGTTGCACATGTATAAACTAAATCCACACGTGCAACCAAGTCCCACATGTAGAGAAAAAGACCAGGTTGCCGCGGACTGACACTCCAATGCACAATGGTGTGCTCCTCTAGCCCACTGAGCATAGTTTTTGTTCTCATTGGATGTCATAGGGAGCCGTCAGCACACACCTTTGATTGTTGTGTATGGTAAGGCCTATACTCTCAAGAGTCATTCAAGGAATCTTTTTCAGCCATGCAACCAGTAAGTTCTGCTCATTTGCTGATAATTTACATCGACGTTACATATGTTAAATAGGGGCTTCCAACTGTAAGTAAAGCACCAAGGGCTACATGTACGTAGCATTTTGCCCATCGCTAACAGCGAATCGGGCCGTTTAAGACGTGCAAAATGCACTTTGGCATGTTCAAACCCATTTTTGCTATTCGCCAAACTATTTACCGAATCGCAAAAAGGGATTGCGACTCTCAATTGGGAAGGGGTGTTTTCTTCCTAATTGTGAGTCGCAGTCCCATGTATGATTGTTTTGTGACCGCGAATGCAGTTGCAAAACAATCGCAGTTAGCACCAGTGTCACACTGGTGCTAACCCATTCGCAAATGGGAAGGACCCCTTCCACTTTGTGAATGGCAGTAAAAACATTTTTTTCAGAGCAGGTAGTGGTCCTATGAACCACTGCCTGCTCTGAAAAAATGAAACAAAAACGTTTCATTTTTTGTTTTTGAAATGCATCTCGTTTTCCTTTAAGGAAAACGGGCTGCATTTCAAAAAAACAAACACAAAAAAAGCTTTATTTAAAAGCAATCACAGACATGGTGGTCTGCTGTCTCCAGCAGGCCACCATCCCTGTGAGGGCGGCCATTCCTAAAGGGGGTCGCAAATTGTGACCTACGTCATGAATATTCATGAGGTAGGGCATTTGCGACCCCCTTCCGAATCGCAAACAGTATCATTGACACTGTTCAACATAAGGATTTGCGACTCGCAAATTGCAAGTTGCAAATCCAATCTTTAGTACATGGAGCCCCAAATCTGGAAAAGAACTCTAGCTCAGGTACATTGTTCGCATATTATCCTTCCAAACTGAATTAAAATATGGTTATGTGCTCTAAGCACAGACAATAAATAAATAGATACTCTATGGCAATCAACCCGATTGACACAGGTTATCTATTCATTTATTTTCTAAGGACAGACAGACAATAGATAAAGTGATACCCTATGTCAATCAACCACATGCATTTTATCACTGATGATATAGATATTTGTGTGTGTTTGTGTGTGTGTATATATATGTTTTTATATATATTTATATATATATATATATACATATATATATATTTATATATATATGTGTATTTATTTCTTCAAATAGGAATAAAGAAGTGCAGGTACTCACCAAATTGAGTAGGATATGCCTAGAAGGGTGTTTGGGGGGCATAGCCTTGAAACAGGCATTTATAAATTCAACATTTTTTGGGAGTACATCAGTGATGGGTGTTCTTCGACCTAACTGCCACAATTTCTCACGCAGTTTTGTTTGGCAAAGAATCATTTTTTTCTGAAAGGGGACTGTACAAACATCATCTGTACAACATAACTGCATTTCAAAGATGTAGAATTGTAGTTGGGTGCAGTCTATGGATAAATTGTAGTCAGCATAACCAAAAGACCCAAACTCTAATCCTGACTGTCTAACTATACCAATATGTGCGCTCTTATCCAATTGTGGTTATGTGCCACTATATCTGCGCCTTTTCCCTCCCCCAGTTGAAGTTGTAGCGAGCAAAATGAGGAAATTAGTAGGAGCCTATTGTCTGTGTCACATATCACACTATTACACCACCTGTAGTGCACTGATGCCACTTCTCTGTGAGTAGCACCTGCTTTCTTATTGTTTTAAAATGTAATCTGACCATCACACTTCAGAGGGTATTGTTCTATGTTTTTGTATTTGCTAATGCTACATGATTAATATTGTTTGCTTTAATGCTAAAATACATTTGGTTCCATACTGAGAAAATCAGAGGTAGTCCTGGGTCTTACACAACATTTGCACCCACTCCCTTTAATAGCTTTGAAGGCACAGATCACATTGTAGTATAAATAACATGTTCCTATGTCCTAGTAAACTAGTAAAATTGAGTGGAAGATCACACTGCAGAGCAGCAGGGAACCTCAAGCCTGTCCTGGATGTTTTCATATTAGTTTATTTACATTAAATCTCAGAGCTGCTTTGCCTATTAACATGGATAACAGAACTTCCTTAGGGTGGCAAATGTGGAAGTAAAAGCCCAATATTCACATGTGGGAGAGACTGGTCTGTGGCACTCTACATCATTATGCTTCTATGAAAGCTCAGCACAGGCTCTGAGTACCTTTTTCAGAGACCTCTGTACATCCTTTAGGAGATGGAATGGGAGTTTCAGCCATACATCCTTATGAGGCAGTTTTATTATCTATTTGCAGACTGGTAAGAAACATTTGTTTACTACCATGCATAGAAATAACAGGAATTCTATACAAAATGCGATACAGAAGAATTATCATCAATACTCTGTAAATAAAGGTGGGCAGGTATCCAGTGCAGGTCTGCTCTCAGTTCATTGTGATTAGAGAAAATGACATCGGCAATTTTAATTTGCATTTTAGAGAGCTGTTTCTCTTTACATAAACATTCTCTTTAGATGCAGCAGACCACACCATGTGGAGTATCTGGTCACTGCAGTGCATCAAAACAGCAATCTATTTCTCGTTTGTAATAGACATTTTAGCAAAGGTGATGCATTTTACAATGCTTTTAATAAAGGTTTCCTGTAATATTGCTAGAGCACCACATCATGCATGCATGGCACTTACTTGAGTGAAACATACAGTGCTTGTCAGTCAGACACACAACATTCACAAAACTTGTGAACGGCACTCCTCTCATGTGTTCCATTGTCTCTGACAATTCCTAGATTGAGAAAGCTAAAAAATTCCCCTTCCCCTGCAGGCCTTCTCATCTACTTTTAAAAAGGATGCCTTTCCTGTTTCCATCTCTTCTCTTTCCTCAGCGGAGAAGCACTACCATGAGGGAGTTAGGGAGCCTAATGGGGGGACTGCGATATCAACAAAATGTAACTTGGAGTGTGGCACTTAGGCAGAGATCAGAGGAAGTGCACCTTGGTGCTGCTTATGTCAACTACCATTTTAAATAAAATACATTCTGAGATGGTGGACAGTGATGAACACAGCAGGGAGTTCCAGGGCTGCGCTAATTGAGCCAGAGGGAGTGATTGCCAGCTTGTGCCCCCTAGCACTTGCAGTGCTTGTGGTTCTGTGACAGCAGGGTGGGGGGTCATAAACATATTTCCAGATCCATGCACACACAAACATATAGGCACACTAACAACATTCAAGACAATTTTTGCATGCTTATCTATCCGTGGGGGGGACCCACTCATGTCTGCTGCACCTCCACCCGAACTTTTCCTGCCTCACCACCTCTCGAAACAAAGTGTCCAGCGAGCACTTGTAACCATTGTGTTACATTTGTGTTTCCAAATGCTTGCGTACCATGAGACATTGCAGGACCAATGTGAAACTTGCAGTTTGATTGACTGTGCATTATCTAATTGGAACTGTACTGCCAATTAAGAGTGTGATGCTGGGCCTAGCAACCACCCACTTCCCAGCACGGAGATACTGCACATCATTCCCTGCAGTTGAACACAGGGCTTCAGGGATAAAGTGGCATGCAGAACACGCCCCTCTGACAAAGTCTCAATGTCAGAAGCACTTGCACTAAATGTACCACTACACCTGAGATTTATATGTGTATATTATATATATATAATCTCTTAAAAAAACAAAGGATACAGGGAAATTATAGTGAGGATCTGAATTTACTTGCACAAAACCATACAAATGTCTCAGTTATAGCTATGGTTAGCTCAACAAGTAACTATGGGGGTGATTCCGACCCTGGCGGTAAATACCGCCAGGGCCGGGGTCCGCGGGAGCACCGCCAACAGGCTGGCGGTGCTCCTTTGGGCATTCTGACCGCGGCGGTACAGCCGCGGCCAGAAACGGAAAGTCGTCGGTGTACCGCCGACTTTCCGCTGCCCAGGGGAATCCTCCATCTGCGCCGCCATGGGGGATTCCGACCCCCTCACCGCCATCCTGTTCCTGGCGGTTTCGACCGCCAGGAACAGGATGGCGGTGAGGGGTGTCGTGGGGCTCCTGGGGGCCCCTGCAGTGCCCATGCCAATGCCAATGGCATGGGCACTGCAGGGGCCCCCGTAAGAGGGCCCCACTTTGAATTTCAGTGTCTGCTTAGCAGACACTGAAATTCACGACGGGTGCTACTGCACCCGTCGCACACCTTCCACTCCGCCGGCTCCATTCGGAGCCGGCTGCATCGTAGAAGGGTGTTTCCCACTGGGCTGGCGGGTGGCCTTTTGGCGGTCGCCCGCCAGCCCAGTGGGAAACCCAGAATGACCGCCGCGGTCTTTTGACCGCGGTACGGTCTTCTGGCGGTTCCCGCTTGGCGGGCGGCTCCCGCCGCCCGCCAAGCTTGGAATGACCCCCTATAACTCATCCCCTAAGGTAACTATGACTCAAGCCCTCGCGCTGCAGTGCTAATTATCCTACATATTATATCACTCATGACATCTTTGATAACATCATTGATAATATCAATGCAATATTTGCAGTAAAATCTTTGACAAAACAACTGTGCATGGTGGGTGAATTTCTATGGTTTGGTACATTTAAAATGTGAGCCTAATTATATTGTCCCTGTAACCTTTGATTTTGTACATGATCTACCAAACCAAACCAAATGTACCAAACCATAGAAATTCACCTGCATCTCTGCGGGCAGGGAAAAAGAGGAAACCTCCACTTCCAGCAAGTGAGGGCTGTTCGACAGCTCTCACTTGCTGGAACCAGAGTGTTTGCTCTGACATGGCGGGATCTGTCAAACAGCCATGTCCAGGGGGTGGGCACCCTGGTACATAGCAGGAGCCAGCCCTGGGGGGTGGCAGTCTCCAGGGCCATCTGTGGCTCCTTGAGGGGGGCCAAATGGCAACCCTCCAACTTAAAGACCCCACGGTCTGGGCAGAGACACAGAGGAATCAATTGCTGTCACAGACAGGGAGCTGCATGTTTAGCAGCTCCCTGTCTGTGGCAGCAATGCCAGCTCCCACATGAAATGAGAAGATGGCTGGGACAACCGGGGTCTTCAGGCTCCCACTTGGTCCCCAACATTGTGACTGGGTATCCTGGGGGGACACCAAGGTGATATGGCCGGGCCCCGGGGAATGGTGTCCCCAGGGCTGAGATCAGCCTGGGGATTGGGGGCCACAGGGCTCTCCTCCTCCAAAACTGAAATTAAATGTTTAAGCTGGGCTCTGGGTGCTGGGGTCCTCAGGGCTGAGATCAGCCTGGAGAGGGGGGTTGCAAGGCCCCCCTTCCAAACAAAAAAAAAAAAATGTTTAGGGGGCGTGAGTTATAGTTATCTTAGGGCAAGAGTTATAGTTATTTGAGATAACTTACTATAGTAGGTGAACTTCTAATCTTTTGTAGGTTTAAAATGGGAACCTAAATATAATGTCCCTGTAACCTTTTTTTGAGTGAATATAGGTATAGATATATTTAGCGCCTTCAGAGTACCCTCTGGGTCTTTCCAAGAAGGTCCAAGGGGTCAGGGTATACCCACTCTGTCCTTTATATGATTTTTTTGACTCAACTTCAGAACACAGGGACAGAGTCCCCTTGTCTTGTAATGGGAGCCACAACATTTCTGTTCAAGTTGCAGAAAGCTCAGATCAGATCGGCGGGAAAGAAAAGCCCCCTCGGTTAATCAGATTTCTGTACTTTTTTTAAAGATTTTATGCCCCACTGGAGGGAACCAATAGTCAAAATATGTCATGCTAAGATCTGATTGGCTGCCAACACTTCCACCAGGAACCACCACAAAACCACTGTGAGTGCAAGGAAAAAGCAATGAGAAGGAGGGAAAGGCAGGCAGCAGTCACCAAAGAAACTGGTCTGAGCACAAGGACAAAGAATTGAGAAGGAGGGAAATGAGGGCAACAGGCACTCACAAAACCATGCTGAGAGCAAGGAAAAAGCAATGGTAATGAGTGAAAGGTGGGTAGCAGCTACGTAGAAAGCCGGGCTGAGAGCAAGCAGAAAGCAGTGAGAAGGAGGGAGTGGAAGGCAGAAGGCATGCACAAAACTGAGCTGAGTGCGAGCAGAAAGCAATGAGAAGGATGGAAAGGCAGGCATCAGGCATGGACAAAACCAGGCTGAGCACAAGGAGAAAGCAGTGAGAAGAAGGGAAAGGAGAGCAGCAGGAATGCACAAAGCCGGGCTGAGCACAAGGAAAAAGCAATGAGAAGGACGGAAATGCAGGCAGCAGGCCTGGACAAAACTGGGATGAGAACAAGGAGAAAGCAGTGAGAAAGAGAAAGAGGCAGGCAGGCACAAAACTGGACTGAGTGCAAGCAGAAAGCAGTGAGAAGGAGGGAGAGGCAGGCACCAGGCATCAACAAAACCAGGCTGAGCGCAAGGACAAAGCAGTGAGGAGGAGGGAGAAGCAGGCAGTCAGCACCCACAAAGCTGGGCTGAGTGCAAGCAGAAAGCAATGAGAAAGAGGGTAAGGCCGGCAGCAGTCACAGACAAAACCGGACTGTGTGCAAGGAGAAAGAAGTGAGAAGAAGGGAGAGGAAGGAAGCAGGTATGCGCAAAACCTGCCTGAGCGCAAGGAGAATGCAGTGAGAAAGAGGGACATACAGGTAGCAGGCACACACAAAACTGGGCTGAGCACAAGCAGAAAGCAGTGAGAATGAGAGAGAGGCAGACAGCAGGTACAAACAAAACCGGGCTGAGCATAAGGGGATAAAAGTGAGAAGGAGGGAAAGGAGGGCAGCAGGCACACACAAAACCAAGCTGAGAGCAAGGAGAAAGCTGTGAGAAGGAGGGAGAAGCAGGAAGCAGACACACACACAAAACCAGACTGAGCACAAGCAGAAAGCAGTGAGAAGGAGGGAGAGGCAGGCATGCAAACAACTGGGCTGAGCACTAGCAGAAAGCAGTGAGAAGGAGGGAGAGGCAGGCACGCACAAAACCGGGCTGCGCACAAGCAGAAAGCAGCAAGAAGGAGGGAGAGGCAGGCAGCAGGCATGCACAAAACCAGGTTGAGTGCAAGCAGAAAGCAGTGAGGAGGAGGTAGAGATAGGCACCAGGCAAGCACAAAACAGGGCTGAAAGCACAGAAATAGAAGTAAGAAGAAGAGAGAAGTGGGCAGCAGGCACAGACAAAACTGTCATGAGCACAAGGACAAAGCAGTGAGAAGCAGGAAAAGGAGGACAGCAGACACACATAAACCAGGGCTTAGCTCAAGCAGAAAGCATTGAGAAGGAGGGAGAGGCAGACAGTAGGCACCCACAAACCCAGGCTGAGCGCAAGTAGGAAGCAGTGAAAAGGAGGGAGAGGCAGGCAGCAGGCAGGCACAAAACCGGGCTGAGAGCAAGAGGAATACAGTGAGGAAGAGGAAGATTCAGGCAGCAGGTGTGCACAATACCCGTCTAAGCGCAAGAAGAAGCAGTGAGGAAGAGTGAGAGGCAGGCATGCCCAAAACTGGGCTGAACACAAGCAGAAAACAGTGAGAAGAAGGGAGAGGCAGGCATCAGGCACACACACAACTGAGCTGAGCGTGAGGACAAAGCAATGAGAAGTAGGGAAAGGAGGGCAGCAGGCGTGCAAAAAAATGGGCTGAGAGCAAGGAAAAAAACATAAAAAGGAAGGAAAGGCTGGCAACCGGCATGGACAAAATCGGGCTGAGCGCAAGGAGAAAGAATTGAAAAATAAAGAAAAGAGGGCAGCAGGTATACACAAAACTGGGCTGAGAGCAAGGAAAAAGAAGGAGAAGGAGGGAAAGGCAGGAGACAGGCATGGACAAAACCTGGCTCTGTGCAAAGACAAAGCACTGAGAAGGAGGTAAAGGGGGACAGCAAGCATGCACAAAACCGGGCCGAGAGCAAGGAGAAATCAGTGGCATGGAGGGAGAGGCAGACAGTAGGCATGACAAAACTGGGATGCGCACAAGGACAATGCAGTGAGAAGGAGGGAAAAGAGGGCAGCAAGCATGCACAAAACCAGGCTGTGGGCAAGGAGAAAGTAGTATGAAGGATGTAAAGGCAGGCAGCATGCATGCACAAAACAGGGCTCGGCGCAAGCAGAAAGCAGTGAGAAGGAGGGCAGCAGGCCTGCACAAAACTGGGCTGAATTTAAAGAAAAAACAATGAGAAGGAGGAAAGGCAGGCAGCAGTCACAGACAAAACTGGGCTGAATGCAAGGAGAAAGAAGTGCAAAAGCAGGAAAGATAGGCAACAAGCACACACAAATCCAGGCTGAGAGCAAGGGAAAAGCAATGAGAAGGAGGGAAATGCGGACAGCAGGCACATAGAGAACTGGGCTGATTGCAAGCAGAAAGCAGTAAAAAGGATGGGAGAGGCAGGCAGCAGGCATGCAGAAAACCAGGCTAAGAGCAAGGAGAAAGGAGTGAGAAGGAGAGAGAGGTGGGTAGCAGGACGCACAAAACTACACTGAGCACAAGCAAAAAGCAGTGAGAAGGAGGGAAAGAGAGGCAGCAGGCATGCACAAAACTAGGCCGAGTGCAAGCAGAAAGCAGTGAAAAGAAAGGAAAATCGGGAAGCAGGCATGCACAAAATGGGGCTCAGTGCAAACAGAAAGCAGTAAGACGGAGATAAAAGGGGCAGCAGGCACGCACAAAACCGGGCTGAGCACAAGGAAAAAGCAACGAGGAGGGAAAGGCAGGCAGCAAGGACAGACAAAACCGGGCTGAGTGCAAGGAGAAATCAGTAGGAAGGAGGGAGAGAGTGGCAGCAGGCATGCACAAAACTGGGCTGAGTGCAAGTCGAAAGCAATGAGAAGGAGGGAAAGGCAGGTAGCATGCACAGAGAAAAATGAGCTGTGCGCAAGGACAAAGCAGTGAGAAGGAGGAAAAGGGGGACAGCAGAAAACTGGGCTGAGCGCAAGGGGAAAGCAATGAGAAAGAGGGAAAGGCAGGCAGCAGTCACACACAAAACCAGGTTGAGCGCAAGGACAAAGCAGTGAGGAGAAGAGATAGGAGGACAACAGGCATGCACAAAACAGGGCTGAGAGCAAATAGAAAGCAGTGTGAAGAAGGGAGAGGCAGTCAGCAGGCACGCACAAAACCAGGCTGAGAGCAAGCAGAAAGCAATGATAAGAAGGTTGAGGCATACACCAGAGCAAGAAGAAAACAGTGTGAGGGAGGGAGAGGTGGGCAGCTGGCATGCACCAATTGGGCAGAGCACAAGAAGAAAGCAGGGAGAAGGTGGGAGAGAAGGACAGCAGGCATGCACAAAACGGGGTTGAGCGCAAGGAGAAAGCAGTGAGAAGGAGGAAGAGTCAGGCAGTAGGCATGCACAGAACTGGACTGAGTGCAGCAGAAAGCAGTGAGGAGGGAGAGGCAGGCAGCAGGTTTGCAGAAATCCAATCTGAGAGGAGCGAGAAAGCAGAGAGAAGGAGGAAGAGGCAGGCAGCAGGCACGCACAAATCCAGGCTAAGGACAAGCAGAAAGCAGTGAGAAGGAGGTAGGAAGGAGGGAAAGGAGGGCAGCAGGTACACACAAAACTATGCTGAGAGCAAGGTTAACTCCTCCATGCATAGAAAGAAAACATCAGAAATTGACCAAAAAAGCCAAAGGTTACAGGGACATTATCATTAAGGAATAGAATTAAAAAAACCTTCACAATTCACAGAAAAAAAACAAAGGTAACAGGGACGTTATACTTAGGAAACAGAATAACAAAATCATTAGAAATTCACTGAAGAAAACAAAGGTTACAGGGACGTTACAGTTAGGAAGTAGATTTAAAAAATTGAAATTCACAAAAAAACAAAGGTTACAGAGATGTTACAGATAGGTACTGAATTTACTAGCACAAAACTATAGAAATTCAGCAGTTATAGGTACCAACCCTAACTATAACTAAAGCCCCCACAGTGCAATGCTTATGACCTCACATATTACATCACTCATGACATGATCAGTGACATTACTGATGGCATTACTGGTGACATCTCAAATGACATCACTGACTGACATCACTGATGACATAATCCACCTAAAGACTCTAACACCCCACTCACAGGCCCATACACACACCTTATACTACCACTCATGCTCTCGCACACCTACTCACATACCCATTCACACACCCATACAAGTACACCCAAAAACACTCACTCATTGTAAAATGCACTCAAACACCAATTTGCGCACTCATGTAGTCAGTCACACAACCACTCACTTTGTCATGCAACTACTCACACACCGACAAATACACCCATAAAGCCATTCAGACAGCTACACAGCCACCTATACAGCTAATACAATCTTCACTTATTCTTGTACTGACTGAGCCACTCACATACCCATACACCCAATCGTTCACCCACTTACTCAGCAATACAACCACACAGAAACCCAGTCATACAGATATACAGCCACCAAAGACAATGAGTCACTCACCCATACAACTACTTGTACATGCACTCACTCACCTGTACAACATATAACACAACCAGTAACCCACCCACACAATTACTCACACATACACTCACTTAGAACCAAATTTAAGAAGGGGCTAGCCCCTACTATCGTTACATTAGTGTCTTTTTTATGATAATGTGGCAGTAGTATGGCAAAAATGCTGCACCATATTTACAAAGTGGTGCAATGCTTGGGACTTTATAGTTAGGTTCAGAATTTACTCGCACAAAACCAGAGAAAGTCAGCAGTTATAGTTAGAGTTATTTCAATTAACTACAACTTGCAGCCTAAGGTAACTATAAGTTGTGCCCTCACCAAGGACTTCCATACTACTAAGGTGGACAGTGCAGCACCAAGTGAGTGCAGCTTCCAGGTGATTTGCAGATTTCCATACTCGTGGCAATTTAAAGGGTGAACCATGTACTGTACGAGACAGGGCCCCCTCTCTGGGCCAATTTCAGCCCTGGGGCCACATCCCCCAGGGCCC
Source organism: Pleurodeles waltl (assembly GCF_031143425.1). Taxonomy (NCBI): domain Eukaryota; kingdom Metazoa; phylum Chordata; class Amphibia; order Caudata; family Salamandridae; genus Pleurodeles; species Pleurodeles waltl. Next base: position 694,153,915 of record NC_090442.1, on the reverse strand, counting down.
ACCTCTATTTAAGGAGCAGGGGAGCCACGCAACCCCTCTCCCTGGGCTGAATTTGGCCCCAGGGAACCCCTTCCCCTGGGGCCCGGCGATGTCACCTGGGTGCCCTGTGAACCAAGTGTGCATGATGGGGACTTCCGGGGGAGCCTCAGGGTCCCCGTGGTTCCAGCAAGCTTCCCGCCTCCTGCAGGAGCCGGCATTGCTTTTGCACACAGAGAATTGCTAAACATCAAATCAAATCAAATCATTAACATTTATAAAGCGCGCTACTCACCCGTGCGGGTCTCAAGGCGCTAGGGGGGAAAGGGGGGGTTATCGCTGCTCGAACAGCCAAGTCTTTAGGAGTCTCCGGAAAGCGGAGTGGTCCTGGGTGGTCCTGAGGCTGGTGGGGAGGGAGTTCCAGGTCTTGGCCGCCAGGAAGGAGAAGGATCTCCCACCCGCCGTGGAGCGGCGGGTGCGAGGGACGGCAGCAAGTGCGAGGCCAGCGGAGCGGAGGGGACGGGTGGGGACGTAGAAGCTGAGGCGTCTGTTGAGGTATTCCGGTCCCTTGTTGTGGAGGGCTTTGTGTGCGTGGGTGAGAAGACGGAAGGTGATCCTTTTGCTGACTGGGAGCCAATGCAGGTGTCTCAGGTGTGCGGAGATGTGGCTGTTGCGGGGTACGTCGAGGATGAGGCGGGCCGAGGCGTTTTGGATGCGTTGCAGGCGGTTTTGGAGTTTGGCGGTGGTCCCGGCGTAGAGGGTGTTGCCGTAGTCCAGGCGACTCGTGACAAGGGCGTGGGTCACGGTTTTTCTGGTGTCGGCGGGGATCCAGCGGAAGATCTTGCGGAGCATGCGGAGAGTGAGGAAGCAGGCGGAGGACACGGCGTTGACTTGCTTGGTCATGGTGAGAAGAGGGTCCAAGATGAAGCCGAGGTTGCGGGCGTGGTCTGCGGGGGTCGGTGCGGTGCCGAGGGCCGTGGGCCACCAGGAGTCTTCCCAGGCGGACGGGGTGTTGCCGAGGATGAGGACTTCCGTTTTTTCAGAGTTCAGCTTTAGGCGGCTGAGCCTCATCCAATCTGCGAAGTCCTTCATACCCTCTTGTAGGTTGGTCTTGGCGCTGGCGGGGTCCTTGGTGAGGGAGAGTACAAGTTGGGTGTCGTCGGCGTAGGAGGTGATGATAATGTTGTGCTTGCGTACGATGTCGGCGAGGGGGCTCATGTAGACATTGAAGAGTGTCGGGCTGAGCGATGAGCCTTGAGGTACGCCGCAGATGATCTTGGTGGGTTCTGAGCCAAACGGAGGGAGGTAAACTCTTTGGGAGCGGTTAGCGAGGAAGGAGGCGATCCAGTCCAGGGCCTGGCCTTGGATCCCGGTGGAGCGTAGGCGGGTGATTAGGGTGCGGTGACAGACGGTGTCAAAGGCAGCCGAGAGGTCGAGGAGAATGAGGGCGACTGTTTCACCGTTGTCCATCAGGGTTCTGATGTCGTCTGTGACTGAGATGAGGGCGGTTTCCGTGCTGTGGTTGGTTCGGAATCCGGTTTGTGAGGGGTCGAGCAGGTTGTTGTCTTCCAGGAAGGTGGTCAGCTGTTTGTTGACGGTCTTTTCTATTACCTTGGCTGGGAAAGGTAGAAGAGAGATGGGGCGGAAGTTTTTCAGGTCGCTTGGGTCAGCCGTAGGTTTCTTTAGTAGGGCGTTGACTTCAGCGTGCTTCCAGCATTCGGGGAAGGTAGCAGAAGAAAAAGAAGAGTTGATGACGGTCTGGAGGTGCGGGGCGATGATGTCGTCGGCTTTGTTAAAGATGAAGTGCGGGCAGGGGTCCGAAGGGGCGCCGGAGTGGATAGAGTTCATGATGGATTTGGTTTCTTCCGTGTTGATGTGGGTCCAGTTGTTGAGGGTGATGTCCGGGGAAGCGGGTTCAGTGGTGTATGGTTGGGTCTGGTGTCCGAAGCTGTCGTGGAGGTCGCTGATCTTGCGATGGAAGAAAGTGGCGAGGGATTCGCACAAATCCTGTGAGGGCGTGACGGCGTTGGCGCTGGCGCTGGGGTTGGAGAACTCTTTGACGATGCTGAAGAGTTCTCTGCTGTTGTGGCTGTTTTTGTCTAGTCTGTCGGTGAAAAAGTTCCTTTTGGCAGTGCGGATCAGGTGGTGGTGTTCGCGTGTAGCGTTCTTGAGGGCGGTCATGTTGTCAGCGGTGTGGTCCTTGCGCCAGGCCTTCTCAAGGGCACGACAAGTTTTCTTTGATTCTTTGAGGGTGTCAGAGAACCAGAGAGGTTTTTTGGTGTTGGTCTGTCGATGCGTGCGTTTGAGGGGAGCAAGGTTGTCAGCGCAGTTGGAGATCAGGTTTGTGAGGTTGAGAGCTGCGTCGTTGGGGTCGGTGGTGAGGGTGGGTTGGTTGGCGGCGAGAGCGGAGAAGAGTTGCTCTTCAGGGATCTTGTTCCACTGTCGATGAGGGATGGGTTGAGTGCGGAGGTGGGAGGTCTCGCGTCGGAATGTGAAGTGGACGCAGCTGTGGTGGGTCCAGTGTAGGGCAGAGGTGTGGCTGAAGAAGACGTGTTTGCTGGCGGAGAAGATAGGGTCGAGCGTGTGTCCGGCGATGTGGGTGGCGGTGTTCACCAGTTGTTTGAGGCCGAGGTTGGCGAGGTTGTCGAGCAGGGTGGTGGTGTTGGGGTCGTTGTTTTGTTCCAGATGGAAGTTGAGGTCGCCTAGGAGGATGTAGTCCGGTGAGGCGAGGGCGTGCGGGGAGATGAAGTCGGCGATGGCGTCGCTGAAAGAGGCGCGAGGTCCGGGAGGACGGTAGACGAAGGGATCCTCTGAGGGTGGTCCTTGGGTCGGTGCGAATCTGAAAATGCAGGTGTTCAGCGGCGAGGGGGGGGTCTTCGGTGGAGGTGGTGACGCTGATGGAGTCTTTGAAGATGATGGCGACACCTCCTCCTACTTGGTTGGTGCGGTCTTTCCTGGAGATCTTGTAGCCTTCGGGGATGGCGGGTAGCGATGTCTGGAGCAGAGGAGGCGTTCATCCATGTCTCCATGATGAAGGCGACGTCCGGGGCTGTGGAGTCCAGGAGGTCCCAAAGTTCAACGGCGTGCTTGTGGACGGAACGGGCGTTGATCAGGATGCACTTGAGGTGGTTGATGGCGCGTGGGCTTGTGGTCGTGGTAGTTGCGTGGTGGAAGATGCGTTTGCAGGAGTTGCAGGCGAAGGGTCCATGGGTGCGTTTGGGGTGAGCTAGGAAGCAGGTTTTGGAGCGCCCTGGGTTGAGGGCGTGGAGGGTGGTGGGGTCGTAGCGGATCAGCGGGGCTTGGGGGAGCTGGGGACCAGGGGTCGTGGCGCTGGGCGCGGGCCAGGCGCGGACGGGCGCAGACGGGCTTGCCTCTGGCGCGCCTCCGGCGCGCCAGCGGCGTGCCCGCTGCGCAGTCGCGCAGCGGCCGCCATAAGAGGTAGGAGGGGGGGGGAGGGGTCAGCTGGGGGCGAATGGGAGCTGGGGGGCGGGGGCGTGCAGGAGGTCGCGGCGGGAAAGCGCGAGGGAGGGGGGGACAGGTAGAGTGAGAGGAGCTGGGGGAGGGGGTTTAGGGTGGAGGAGGGTGAGTGTTAGGAGGTTTGGAGATTAGGGAGAGAGATAGGAGTAGGGTTGTGAAGATAGGGGAGGGGGGGTTGTAGAGGTGGGTGAGGGAGAGAGGTAGAGTGAGAGGATAGGGAGATAGGTAGTAGAGGGGGTGGCGGGAGGGGGGGAGAGATAGAGAAATAGATAGAGAAAATAGATAGAGAAGTCGATAGATAGGGAAATAGATAGATAGACAGATAGGTAGGTAGGAGGAGGTGGAAAGTGGGGGAGTTAGATAGTGAGATAGGGAGCTAGAGAGATAGGAAGATAGGAGGAGTGAGGGAGGTAGATAGCGAACGGGTTAGCTAGGGGTGAGAGAGGGGGAGGCGAGTGAGGGAGGGGGATGAGGAAGGAGCAGGAGGGCAGGCTCGGGGGAAGAAGACGGAGGAGGTAGAAGAGCCGAAGACAGGAGAACAGAAGACAGAAGACAGAAGAACAGAAGACCGGAAGAGCAGAAGACAGAAGAACAGAAGAACAGAAGACAGAAGAACAGAAGAACAGAAGACAGAAGCACAGAAGATCGGAAGAGCAGAAGAACAGAGAAGAACAGAGAAGAACACAGAAGAACACAGAAGAACCGAGAAGAAGAACACAGAAGCACCGAGAAGAACAGAGAAGAAGAACACAGAAGACCGGAAGAACACAGAAGAACAGAAGGGAAGAACAGAAGAACAGAAGAGAAGAACAGAAGAACACAGAAGAAGATTGCAGAGGGGGAGCGAGGAGGAAGAGACAGAGAGGAGGAAAAGAAGCAGGAGCAGGAGAAAAGGTGAGTGGCGCGGGGCAGGGCGAGGGGCTGGGAGGAGGGGGGTACTTACAGTTAGGTGGGTCTCAGGAACACAGGAACTCGGGAACTTGGAGGAGCTGCAGCGGCAGGGGGAGCGACCTACCCTTGGGTCAAGGGTCGCTACCACTGTCGCGCAGCGGCCGCCATAAGAGGTAGGAGGGGGGGGGAGGGGTCAGCTGGGGGCGAATGTGAGCTGGGGGCGTGCAGGAGGTCGCGGCGGGAAAGCGCGAGGGAGGGGGGGGGACAGGTAGAGTGAGAGGAGCTGGGGGAGGGGGTTTAGGGTGGAGGAGGGTGAGTGTTAGGAGGTTTGGAGATTAGGGAGAGAGATAGGAGTAGGGTTGTGAAGATAGGGGAGGGGGGGTTGTAGAGGTGGGTGAGGGAGAGAGGTAGAGTGAGAGGATAGGGAGATAGGTAGTAGAGGGGGTGGCGGGAGGGGGGGAGAGATAGAGAAATAGATAGAGAAAATAGATAGAGAAGTCGATAGATAGGGAAATAGATAGATAGACAGATAGGTAGGTAGGAGGAGGTGGAGAGTGGGGGAGTTAGATAGTGAGATAGGGAGCTAGAGAGATAGGAAGATAGGAGGAGTGAGGGAGGTAGATAGCGAACGGGTTAGCTAGGGGTGAGAGAGGGGGAGGCGAGTGAGGGAGGGGGATGAGGAAGGAGCAGGAGGGCAGGCTCGGGGGAAGAAGACGGAGGAGGTAGAAGAGCCGAAGACAGGAGAACAGAAGACAGAAGAACAGAAGACAGAAGAACAGAAGACCGGAAGAGCAGAAGACAGAAGAACAGAAGAACAGAAGACAGAAGAACAGAAGAACAGAAGACAGAAGAACAGAAGATCGGAAGAGCAGAAGAACAGAGAAGAACAGAGAAGAACACAGAAGAACAGAGAAGAACCGAGAAGAAGAACACAGAAGCACCGAGAAGAACAGAGAAGAAGAACACAGAAGACCGGAAGAACACAGAAGAACAGAAGGGAAGAACAGAAGAACAGAAGAGAAGAACAGAAGAACACAGAAGAAGATTGCAGAGGGGGAGCGAGGAGGAAGAGACAGAGAGGAGGAAAAGAAGCAGGAGCAGGAGAGAAGGTGAGTGGCGCGGGGCAGGGCGAGGGGCTGGGAGGAGGGGGGTACTTACAGTTAGGTGGGTCTCAGGAACACAGGAACTCGGGAACTTGGAGGAGCTGCAGCGGCAGGGGGAGCGACCTACCCTTGGGTCAAGGGTCGCTACCACTGTCGCGCAGCGGCCGCCATAAGAGGTAGGAGGGGGGGGGAGGGGTCAGCTAGGGGCGAATGGGAGCTGGGGGGCGGGGGCGTGCAGGAGGTCGCGGCGGGAAAGCGCGAGGGAGGGGGGGGACAGGTAGAGTGAGAGGAGCTGGGGGAGGGGGTTTAGGGTGGAGGAGGGTGAGTGTTAGGAGGGTTGGAGATTAGGGAGAGAGATAGGAGTAGGGTTGTGAAGATAGGGGAGGGGGGGTTGTAGAGGTGGGTGAGGGAGAGAGGTAGAGTGAGAGGATAGGGAGATAGGTAGTAGAGGGGGTGGCGGGAGGGGGGGAGAGATAGAGAAATAGATAGAGAAAATAGATAGAGAAGTCGATAGATAGGGAAATAGATAGATAGACAGATAGGTAGGTAGGAGGAGGTGGAGAGTGGGGGAGTTAGATAGTGAGATAGGGAGCTAGAGAGATAGGAAGATAGGAGGAGTGAGGGAGGTAGATAGCGAACGGGTTAGCTAGGGGTGAGAGAGGGGGAGGCGAGTGAGGGAGGGGGATGAGGAAGGAGCAGGAGGGCAGGCTCGGGGGAAGAAGACGGAGGAGGTAGAAGAGCCGAAGACAGGAGAACAGAAGACAGAAGAACAGAAGACAGAAGAACAGAAGACCGGAAGAGCAGAAGACAGAAGAACAGAAGAACAGAAGTCAGAAGAACAGAAGAACAGAAGACAGAAGCACAGAAGATCGGAAGAGCAGAAGAACAGAGAAGAACAGAGAAGAACACAGAAGAACACAGAAGAACCGAGAAGAAGAACACAGAAGCACCGAGAAGAACAGAGAAGAAGAACACAGAAGACCGGAAGAACACAGAAGAACAGAAGGGAAGAACAGAAGAGAAGAACAGAAGAACAGAAGAGAAGAACAGAAGAACACAGAAGAAGATTGCAGAGGGGGAGCGAGGAGGAAGAGACAGAGAGGAGGAAAAGAAGCAGGAGCAGGAGCAGGAGAGAAGGTGAGTGGCGCGGGGCAGGGCGAGGGGCTGGGAGGAGGGGGGTACTTACAGTTAGGTGGGTCTCAGGAACACAGGAACTCGGGAACTTGGAGGAGCTGCAGCGGCAGGGGGAGCGACCTACCCTTGGGTCAAGGGTCGCTACCACTGTCGCGCAGCGGCCGCCATAAGAGGTAGGAGGGGGGGGGAGGGGTCAGCTGGGGGCGAATGGGAACTGGGGGGCGGGGGCGTGCAGGAGGTCGCGGCGGGAAAGCGCGAGGGAGGGGGGGGGACAGGTAGAGTGAGAGGAGCTGGGGGAGGGGGTTTAGGGTGGAGGAGGGTGAGTGTTAGGAGGTTTGGAGATTAGGGAGAGAGATAGGAGTAGGGTTGTGAAGATAGGGGAGGGGGGGGTTGTAGAGGTGGGTGAGGGAGAGAGGTAGAGTGAGAGGATAGGGAGATAGGTAGTAGAGGGGGTGGCGGGAGGGGGGGAGAGATAGAGAAATAGATAGAGAAAATAGATAGAGAAGTCGATAGATAGGGAAATAGATAGATAGACAGATAGGTAGGTAGGAGGAGGTGGAGAGTGGGGGAGTTAGATAGTGAGATAGGGTGCTAGAGAGATAGGAAGATAGGAGGAGTGAGGGAGGTAGATAGCGAACGGGTTAGCTAGGGGTGAGAGAGGGGGAGGCGAGTGAGGGAGGGGGATGAGGAAGGAGCAGGAGGGCAGGCTCGGGGGAAGAAGACGGAGGAGGTAGAAGAGCCGAAGACAGGAGAACAGAAGACAGAAGAACAGAAGACCGGAAGAGCAGAAGACAGAAGAGCAGAAGAACAGAAGACAGAAGAACAGAAGAACAGAAGACAGAAGCACAGAAGATCGGAAGAGCAGAAGAACAGAGAAGAACAGAGAAGAACACAGAAGAACACAGAAGAACCGAGAAGAAGAACACAGAAGCACCGAGAAGAACAGAGAAGAAGAACACAGAAGACCGGAAGAACACAGAAGAACAGAAGGGAAGAACAGAAGAACAGAAGAGAAGAACAGAAGAACACAGAAGAAGATTGCAGAGGGGGAGCGAGGAGGAAGAGACAGAGAGGAGGAAAAGAAGCAGGAGCAGGAGAGAAGGTGAGTGGCGCGGGGCAGGGCGAGGGGCTGGGAGGAGGGGGGTACTTACAGTTAGGTGGGTCTCAGGAACACAGGAACTCGGGAACTTGGAGGAGCTGCAGCGGCAGGGGGAGCGACCTACCCTTGGGTCAAGGGTCGCTACCACTGTCGCGCAGCGGCCGCCATAAGAGGTAGGAGGGGGGGAGGGGTCAGCTGGGGGCGAATGGGAGCTGGGGGGCGGGGGCGTGCAGGAGGTCGCGGCGGGAAAGCGCGAGGGAGGGGGGGGGACAGGTAGAGTGAGAGGAGCTGGGGGAGGGGGTTTAGGGTGGAGGAGGGTGAGTGTTAGGAGGTTTGGAGATTAGGGAGAGAGATAGGAGTAGGGTTGTGAAGATAGGGGAGGGGGGGTTGTAGAGGTGGGTGAGGGAGAGAGGTAGAGTGAGAGGATAGGGAGATAGGTAGTAGAGGGGGGTGGCGGGAGGGGGGGAGAGATAGAGAAATAGATAGAGAAAATAGATAGAGAAGTCGATAGATAGGGAAATAGATAGATAGACAGATAGGTAGGTAGGAGGAGGTGGAGAGTGGGGGAGTTAGATAGTGAGATAGGGAGCTAGAGAGATAGGAAGATAGGAGGAGTGAGGGAGGTAGATAGCGAACGGGTTAGCTAGGGGTGAGAGAGGGGGAGGCGAGTGAGGGAGGGGGATGAGGAAGGAGCAGGAGGGCAGGCTCGGGGGAAGAAGACGGAGGAGGTAGAAGAGCCGAAGACAGGAGAACAGAAGACAGAAGAACAGAAGACAGAAGAACAGAAGACCGGAAGAGCAGAAGACAGAAGAACAGAAGAACAGAAGACAGAAGAACAGAAGAACAGAAGACAGAAGAACAGAAGATCGGAAGAGCAGAAGAACAGAGAAGAACAGAGAAGAACACAGAAGAACACAGAAGAACCGAGAAGAAGAACACAGAAGCACCGAGAAGAACAGAGAAGAAGAACACAGAAGACCGGAAGAACACAGAAGAACAGAAGGGAAGAACAGAAGAACAGAAGAGAAGAACAGAAGAACACAGAAGAAGATTGCAGAGGGGGAGCGAGGAGGAAGAGACAGAGAGGAGGAAAAGAAGCAGGAGCAGGAGAGAAGGTGAGTGGCGCGGGGCAGGGCGAGGGGCTGGGAGGAGGGGGGTACTTACAGTTAGGTGGGTCTCAGGAACACAGGAACTCGGGAACTTGGAGGAGCTGCAGCGGCAGGGGGAGCGACCTACCCTTGGGTCAAGGGTCGCTACCACTGTCGCGCAGCGGCCGCCATAAGAGGTAGGAGGGGGGGGAGGGGTCAGCTGGGGGCGAATGGGAGCTGGGGGGCGGGGGCGTGCAGGAGGTCGCGGCGGGAAAGCGCGAGGGAGGGGGGGGGGACAGGTAGAGTGAGAGGAGCTGGGGGAGGGGGTTTAGGGTGGAGGAGGGTGAGTGTTAGGAGGTTTGGAGATTAGGGAGAGAGATAGGAGTAGGGTTGTGAAGATAGGGGAGGGGGGGTTGTAGAGGTGGGTGAGGGAGAGAGGTAGAGTGAGAGGATAGGGAGATAGGTAGTAGAGGGGGTGGCGGGAGGGGGGGAGAGATAGAGAAATAGATAGAGAAAATAGATAGAGAAGTCGATAGATAGGGAAATAGATAGATAGACAGATAGGTAGGTAGGAGGAGGTGGAGAGTGGGGGAGTTAGATAGTGAGATAGGGAGCTAGAGAGACAGGAAGATAGGAGGAGTGAGGGAGGTAGATAGCGAACGGGTTAGCTAGGGGTGAGAGAGGGGGAGGCGAGTGAGGGAGGGGGATGAGGAAGGAGCAGGAGGGCAGGCTCGGGGGAAGAAGACGGAGGAGGTAGAAGAGCCGAAGACAGGAGAACAGAAGACAGAAGAACAGAAGACAGAAGAACAGAAGACCGGAAGAGCAGAAGACAGAAGAGCAGAAGAACAGAAGACAGAAGAACAGAAGAACAGAAGACAGAAGCACAGAAGATCGGAAGAGCAGAAGAACAGAGAAGAACAGAGAAGAACACAGAAGAACACAGAAGAACCGAGAAGAAGAACACAGAAGCACCGAGAAGAACAGAGAAGAAGAACACAGAAGACCGGAAGAACACAGAAGAACAGAAGGGAAGAACAGAAGAACAGAAGAGAAGAACAGAAGAACACAGAAGAAGATTGCAGAGGGGGAGCGAGGAGGAAGAGACAGAGAGGAGGAAAAGAAGCAGGAGCAGGAGAGAAGGTGAGTGGCGCGGGGCAGGGCGAGGGGCTAGGAGGAGGGGGGTACTTACAGTTAGGTGGGTCTCAGGAACACAGGAACTCGGGAACTTGGAGGAGCTGCAGCGGCAGGGGGAGCGACCTACCCTTGGCAGCTCCCTGTCTGCCAAATCAAGTCTTTCATCTCTTTCCCTGTCCGCATCGCCGAAGGCAGGGAAAGAGATGAAACCTCTGCTTCCAGCAGACGAGAGAACTTTGACTGCCCTTGCCCACTTGAAGCAGATTGTTTGTTGTGACTTGGTGGGAGCTATGTCCAAGGGGTGGACACCCCAGGACATAGCAGGAGCTGGCCCTGGTTTAGGTGGTAGTCCTCAGGGCCATTTGTGGCTCCACGAGGGGGGCCACACAGTCCCCCTCCAATGTATCAATATTGCCCCAGGGATATGGTGGTCTGTGGGTTAATGAGGGGGGACGTGCAGGCCCCCTAAATTAATTTCCTGCTTTGTCCTAGGGAGGTGGTGGTCACCGGGGCTATAGAGGGGCTGCACAAGCCCCCGCTTTATTCTAATGATTTGCCCTGGGGAGTTGACTGTCCTTGGTGCAACGATGGGTCCAGTGGGCCCTCCTGCATACTTACACTTGAGTGCTTCAGCGTACCAAAAAAAAAAAAAGAGCAGTATCTCATGCTTGTTTATACAAAGCCCTATGGTGGGCCACATCCCTGGGGCATGTAAATATATTCAAAAAATAAAGGATGGGGAGAACGGGCCCGCCTCCTAGGGTATATTTATGCCCCAAGGACAACCACCGCTCCGGGGCTCATGTTAATTATAACAGGGGCCCCATGGACCCCTCTGTCCCCAGGGATCACCACCTCTCCAGGGCATATAAATATAAATATGGGGGTAGGCCGTCTAAGGCCGGCTGTGACCCAGGAACTACCATCACCCCGGGGCAAATCATGAAATTAATGTGGGTGGGCCCATACAGCACCACCATCCCAGGGCCAGCCCTGAAAAGTAAAGGAGAGGGGCTGCAAGCCCCCCTCTTGGAGCCAATCATGACCCTGAGGACTGCCACACACCAGGGCCGGCTCTTGCTATATCCCAGGGTTTCTCACCCCTGGGGCATAGCTGTTTACTTTCACTTGGCGGGAGCTTTGGCAGCTCTCACCAAGCAAAAGCAAACACTCCAGTTCCAGCGGGCAGGAGGTGTCAAAATGCTCCTGCTAACTAGAAACGGAGGTTTCATCTCTTTCCCTGCCCGCAGAGATACAGGCAGGGAAAGAGATTAAATGATTGCTCTTTCACACAGGTAGCTGCTTTTTCCAGCAGCTCCCTGTGTGCAATGGTAATGCCGGGCTCCTGCAGGTAGCAGGGAGCCAGCTGTGACCACAGGAGCCTTGAGGCTTCCCCTGTGTTCCCGATCCTGCACACTGTGTTCCAAAGGGAAACCAGTTGACATGGTCAGGCCCCAGGGCATGGGTCCCCAGGGCTGAAATCACCCCGGGGAGGGGCGCTGAGTGATCCCCTCCACTATTGAATGAAGGCTGGGCCCTTGGTTTTGGGGCTCATAGGGGCCAAGACCAGCCTGGGGAGGGAGGTCCCGAGGCCCCCGTCCTCTGTTAAGTGTGTTTTCATGGTGATTGTGAAATCCTTTGAGGAGGTGAATGCATTGTTGATCTATTGGAGCACAATCTGTATGTAACTGTGACAAGTGGGTTCTTTCTTGTCCTCTCTTGGTGAGAGCAGAATCCATGGTTCTGCTTTTGCCACAAGTATGCAAATGTGCAAATCACCTGGAAACTCCGCCGGCTTGGCCCGCTCTGTCCACCTTAGCTGTATACAAAGGTCTTCCTACCTTTTGCCAGGATGATTGACAGCTTACCAAAGGGACCCCAACTTCATTTTCTGACTATTTTGGTGGTGCGTTCTTTAATCTGAGATCTATGAGGACATCTCCACAAAACAAAGGAGCACTTATGTTATATAGATAAGAGGAAGAACCCTGGTTTGTTAGAGATTTAGGGCCATTTGTATGACATTTTGTTTTGCGACTAACAATTTGCGATCCTTTTAGGAATCACAAATTGCGAGTCGCAAAACAAAACACACAACAGTGTAAAGCACACTGCTTAGGATTCCCAAAGGGGTTGCAAATTACCTACTTCATCAATATTCATGAGATAGGTCACAATTTTCAACCCCATTGGAAATGGCCACACTCACGGGGATGGTGGACTGCTGGGGACAGCAGACCACAATGTCCGTGACTGCTTTTTAAATAAAGCAGGTTTTTTTCCCTAATGAGGCCCGTTTTGTTTAAAGGAAAATGGGATGCATTACAAAAAAAAAAATCTTTAGAAAATGGGATCACTGCCTGCTCTGAAAAATGTTTTGCGCCCCAATTCACAAAGGGGAAGAGGTTCTTTGGGGACCCCTTCCCGTTTGGGAATGGTTATCACCAACTTGAAGTTGATGGTAACTGCGAATGTTTTACGACTGCCATTCACGGGCACAAGACATTCATACATGCCAATGCTATTTGGTTTTAAGAAGGGATGCCCTACACACACCACTACCTATTCCCGAATTGCAAAAGCAAAACAAGTTACCGAATCATATTTTGCCTTTTGTACATGGCAAAATGCATTTTATCTGTTGCGCATGGCTCAATGGGCTGTTTGTGACCGGCTAAATGGTTTGTTCATCTGGCCCTTACATCTTTGTAGTCTTGTTGGCCTTTTTATAGGAGGATTCATGTTATCACATATTTCTGGATAAATATGCACAAGTTACAGTTACTTGAGCTAACCATAACTATAACAGATGAATTTCCATGGTTTTGTGTGTTTAAATTTGAGCCTAACTATAATGTCCCTGTAACTTTTGTTTTTAAGTGGATACATAATGTCACTACAAATGTTGCAGTGATATTATCAATGATGTCATAGAAGATGTCCTAAGTGATGTAATATGTGGTGTAAATAGCAGTGCCTGGTGAGGGTGCAAGTTATAGTTACCTTAGGGCATGAGTTGTAGTTATTTAAGATCACTATAACTACAGCTGCAGAATTTCTCTGGTTTTGTGTGTGTAAAATCAGAACCTAATTATAATGGCCCTGTAACCTTATGGTTTTTTGAGTGAATTTCTAAGATTTTTCAAATGTTACTTCCTAACTATACCATCCTTGTAACCTTTGGCTCTTTCAGTGAATTCTTACACCTTTTTAATGCTATTTCCTAATTGTAACATCCCTGTAATCTGGGTGTGTAAGTGGTTGGGTGGGTGTGTGAGTGGTTGTGTGAGTGTGTGGTGGGTATGTGAGTGCATGTGTGACTTGCTGTGTGGGTCTGTGAGTGTGTTTGGAAGTGGCTGTGTGGATGTGTGAGTGGCTGTGTGTGTGGTTTTGTAGGTGTGTGAATGGGTGTGTGTGACTGCATGGATATGTGAGGGGGTGTGTGAGTAGCTGTGAAGGTGTGTAATTGGGTGTGTTACTGTGTGAGTTAGTGTGTGAGTGGGTGTTTGAGTGGCTGTGTGGGTCAATGAGTGGGTGTGTGAATGGTTTATATATATATACACACATACATGTGTAGTGATGTTATACGTGGGTAAACATTTCAGTGCCAATGTAACGTTTTAAATGTACAAATCCACTGAAATCTACCAATTATAGTTAGCTCTGCTAACTATAACTCATGCCCTAAGGTAACTGTAACTCAAGCCCCTGCCATGCACGGGTTTCTCATCAATAATTTCATTGCAAATGTTGCAGTGATAATATCAATGAAGATGTTATGAGTGGTGTAATTTGTGGGATAATGAGTAGAGCATGGCCCCCCACCCTCCTTATCCCTCCATAACCTCTTTAAACCCCTTCCTTACATTTCCCTAAACCTCTCCCATTTTGCCATTTAGTTATAAGCATTTTTCACTTTCCAGTCACTCACTCTGATCCCTCCCATAATAACTTCAAAAAATACCTCCATGTGCTAGAAGTAGCAGAAATCTATGCACAGAGAATATAGGAGAGGTGTAGACAGATGTACTGTGCTCATATTTAGAAATAGCCTTTTGTAGTATGTTAGTTCTACTCTAATAGTACTTTACATACGGCAAAATTACTCCAATGGATATATGCTTTGCACAAATACATTTTTTGTGTATAGAAATAAATTTGCAAAGGAGTGTTATGTATAACATTTTGGCAAACGCACCAATTACTTATTTGACAGAGAAGTTGGCAAGGCTTAATTCATCTGCAGTGCACAGTATGATAACCAATAGTATTTTTTTTGGTAGTTGACTCCACCTTTAAAACTGGGATGGCCTCCAAGCACAACTTCCCCCGAGCCTCAGATCTAACAATACCGAAAATTAGGCCATGCATCTCCGTTCGGAATCAAAGACAGTTCCCGCCTGTTTAATCAATTACTCAAAAGTCAAAAGCAGTCGGATGGGTGCAAACAGACACGCGAGCAGTTCAGTTCAGGTCAGGGCAACCAGACAGCCGTATGGTGAAGGGAATAAGGTGTGATATGCTTCTACTCGAAAGGTGTTGTAACTCTCGCTTGAAACAGTAATGCAAGTAAAGGTAAATATAAAAGGAAAATCGTACTAACAATATCCTAACAAAATTGTTTATTACATGAATAAGATTTATTTTCTTTAATGGGTTTATGTGATCAAGGGCATAGCTTGGTCAGTAAGATTGAGGGGTGTAAGCTTTCGATTTTCCAACAATCACGCTGGCATATTTTATTGAAATATATTGTTAGAGAAGCAGGACCGAAGGGGGCTTAAGCGGTAGTCCAAAGGGAGATCAGTGTGGATTGTTAGCAGTACTTAAAACAAAATATTTTGCAAAATAACCAACATTTTTAGAACTTCAAAACAGAGAGGAGAGAAAGAGTGTGTGTGTGAGCTATAGTCTGTGTGTGCATGTAAAAATGCTTGGTGAAATCCAACAGAAACCTCACTATACTCGATTGAAAGCATCTGTTCCCAACTATTTACTACGGATTCCATTTATTAGAGGGATATAACATCCCCAACACCCCCCTGGAAGCTAGGCCCCCGAGTGTGATGCTGGAAAATGCTCCTGCAATAAGACATCCCCTAGCTAAAGGGATTTTTGCTATGTTAGGATATTGCTGATCACTGCCTTTACTTCTATGCCCTCCTTTTCATTCCCATTGTTTCTTGCTCTTTGATCAAGCAATAGATTTATCATTTTGTTTCAGTGCTCTTGTTTAGCTAGAATGGCTGACAGTATGTCTGCCTCAGCACAACTGCACCCAGATACGTTTTTTTAATGTTGATATATATGTAGTTGCTATGGCTTCTTAATGAACTTTAAAATGAGGCAGTCACATATCCGAGATCAGTGGCGGAATGCAAAATGATGTGCCCCCCCTGCAGAATGTGATGAGAAGCCCTGTCCCACATATCTCACAACCAGTCATTGGCTTTGTGCTGATTGGGCCCACTATGAAGGGTAAGGGTCCCTCTGAGGGGTCTGGTGGCCCCCTGCGCCTCAGGAGCTGCAGGGGCCTCCTTTACGCCCTTGGCCAAGATGCGTAGTAGACATTCAATATAAAATGATGCAATGGGCCAGATGCACCCTGCCTAGTTAGAATTTTTGATAGACAAGCAGTGACTGTAGCAAATTTTTTGAAAATGAGTGTAAGAAAAGTGAAGGTGAGTGGAGGCTTCTGCATTGGATGTCTTTCTATGTGGTTCCTGAGAGGTGGAGACAGCGGAGGTACATGTTCAACCAAAAAAAAAAAAAACAGTATAGATTATTTATACAGTTTCTAGTTTCATCATAACCCCTCAGGAATATCACCCACCACAGAGTAATTCAGTCATTGTTGGAACACTGTGGTATAATTAAATTGGCTTAGGCTCTTAAAACCCTGGTAACAGACTACGTCCAGCCCCTTTTTAGCTCTCAACAATGCTAAGTCAGAGAATGCTTGCGTGCAAACAGTCTGTAGCTCTGACAAATCACAAAACTATGTGGGGTGTGCTGTTAAAGGCATATCATTTTACCGCAAACCTTCAGTTCCTGACTGACTGGCTGAAAAGAAGCCAGAAGATCCAGACACTCCTGATATGGAGATTCATGGGGCTCTCAAACTCCACAACCACAACGGTTTTCAGAAGACCATCAGGAAGAATCCAATTTTGGCACAGCTGAAGTCTGAGACTGGTACATAAAAATCAGATGATGATCAGCAAGAGGGCCAGGAGCCCAAGTCCAGAGTGTATTGGGAGGTTGGGCTTCTTTACAATGAACACAAAGAGCAGTCTCTGATAGGATTACAGTGTAGTCTGGCAGTACTGTACCCCTACACATCACTGAAACCTCTGATGGAGATATGGGATGCCCATGGCAGACCCATTGAGACTGGCTAAAACAAGGGCTCAGGTCCATAACGGCCCCAAAAGGTGGGAAGAAAAGCCAGTGCTACCAGTCATGGGATGGCACATGAGGACCAACCAGGAGACAACCACAGGTATCATGTGAAAATAATAGAGCCATTCAATTAGGCAAGCTAAAGAGGTTCTGTTTGATTTTGGCCATGAAAACTCAGAGAGAGGGTGGTCAGATCCCTAACCTCGTAGATAGTTGCTGGCAATACTCTACCTTTGACTCTGTAGAGTACCCAGAATATTTCACATAGCCTAGAAAATAGAGTTCACCAGATGTCTCTATGGCATGGCATGGGTAAATGTTTACAGTAGACCACTTCCTAGGCAGCATGAACTGAGTGGATGGCATCTACCACTGGTTCTGGAGGGGGCTTTGTGCCCAGTGTGCTTCATCCTGGATGGGGCAAGGTCACAGTCTCTCACCTGGGTGTCACACAGACAGGTGTTTGCCAGGACGCACTGCAGCCCATGTAGTCACCACTACACACTGCTCACCGACGGTGATGGCTGCTCAGTGAATCGCATTTGCGCTGCAGGTGGCGGTGCTGGCAGTGGTGGTGGTAGCCTCCAGGCCTTCACCAGCAGGATGGCTGCCCACTGGGGCTGCTGCCAGTGGTGCTGCTTGCGGCAGTGCAGGTGGTGGTGCTGGCCCGGTGCAGGTGACAGTGCTGGCGGTTGTGGTGGTAGCCTCCAGGCTTTCACCTGCTGCCCGGACGGCTGCCCACTGGAGCTGCTGCCAGTGGTGCTGCTCACAGCGGTGCAGTTGGCAGTGCTGGCTGCGGTGCAGGTGGCAGTGCTGGTGGTTGTGGTGGTAGTCTCCAGGCCTTCACCTGCAGCGTCGGACGGCTACCAACTGGGCAGCGGCTGCTGCCAGTAGTGCTGCTTGCGCCAGTGCAGTTGGCGGTGCTGGCCGCGGTGCAGGTGGCGGTGCTGGCGGTTGTGGTGGTAGCCTCCAGGCCTTCACCAGCAGCCTCGGACGGCTGAAGTGCCATGGCTGGTGTTCTGTGCCCCTTCCTGCCCTTGGCAGATGTTGGTGCCTCCTTGCCTCTGCCAGCTGGAGTCTTTGATGTGGCCTTGCTGGCTGGTTGTGCCTCCTTCCCCTTGCTGGATGCTGTCCCCTTCTTGCCCTTGCCAGGTGGCGGAACCTTCTTGGCCTTGGCAGGTGTTGGTGGCACACTGGCTGAGCTGACGGGTGCCTCCTTGGAGCCTCTCGCAACTGCAGAAACCACAACGGATGTGGACTGGGTGCCTGAGGTGCTGGGCTGGGTTCTGGCCACCCTGGCCTGAGGTGAAGGACGGGGGGTGGAGGGGTAGGGAAGAGGTCAATATTGGTGAGGAAAAGCTTCTTAGGGACACTGAGGTGGGAAGAGGGTGAAGGTTTGGGAGTGGAGGAAGAGGGAGTGGTTGTAGGAGTAGTCAGTCTGCTGAGTTTGGGTGCAGGTGCATGAGCTGGATGCTGTTGTGAGGTGGATAGCTGTTGGGTGGGTGTGTGCTTGTGTTTGTGTACTTTGGGAGGAGGGGTCACAGACACAGTGGGAGAGGACACA
Source organism: Pleurodeles waltl (assembly GCF_031143425.1). Lineage (NCBI taxonomy): Eukaryota > Metazoa > Chordata > Amphibia > Caudata > Salamandridae > Pleurodeles > Pleurodeles waltl. Next base: position 694,136,047 of record NC_090442.1, on the reverse strand, counting down.
GGGGACGTGAGCATGGATGTGGGGGTGGTGACTGCCAGTGAGGGGCGTGTAGTGATAGGCGTGATGGTGATGGAGGTAGTGGATGAGGTTGTAGTGCATGTAGGTGTGGGTGGAGACACAACTGGGAGGGAGGTGGACGAGGAGGGGGACACAGTCGAGGCAGTGGATGTTGGTGTGTCTGCATGGGGATGGTGCTTGTGTGACTGCCTGTGAGATGAAGTGTGGTGCTTGTGTTTGCCCGAGCCACTTCTGTGTGTTGATTTTGGTGATTGCTGGTCTGAAAGTGTGCTTGGGATAGGCTGGGGTTGAGGGGATTGGGTCTAGGTAGAGGAAGTTGGAGGGGGGAGGCTGGAGACAGGGACAATGGATGCCATCAGTGCGGAGGTCAGAGCCTGAAATGCTCTCTGTTGGGCCGCCACGCCAGAGTGAATGCCCTCCAGGTATGCATTTGTTTGTTGCAAATGCCTTTCGACACCCTGAGTGGCATTCAGTATGGTTGACTGCCCAACAATGAGGGATCTCAGGAGGTCAATAGCCTCCTCAATGAGGGCAGCAGGGCTGACTGGGGCAGGGCCTGTGGTGCCTGGGGCGAAGGAGATGCCCACCCTCCTGGGTGAGCGGGCACGGGAAACATGCTGAGAGGCTGCTGGGAGGGCGGTGCTAGTACGGGGCGGCGGTTGTACCTGTTGTTGGGGTGGGAACAGAGGTGTCTGCCACCACCAGGGAGCTTCCATCAGAGGAGGAGTCGCTGTCAGTAGTGTCCCCTCCTGTCTCTGTCGTGGTGCTCCCCTCGCCCTTCATCCCACTGGTGCCCTCACCGTCAGTGGATTCACTCTCCAGACCCATGTGGGATGCAGCTCCCTCTGTTGCCGGTGCCTCTGCTCCTCCGCCAGCTGATGCTACTGCACACAAGGATAGGGTGACAAAACAAGAAGGGATGGAGAGACAGAGGATACACTTGGTAAATGCCAGCAACAACTCTACCATTGACGTACACAACACACAGGGAACAACCCTGTGCACTAGGCCATGCACTATCAGTTACAAAGCTAGTCACTAGCCCATGGGGTATATTGCCTAACGCCATTACCTGCACACCCAAAACCTACAGGACCCTGCCCAGTAGTAGATGCACACTAACACTATTGTGGTTTGGAGTGCTTCAGACCCTGCCCAACAAGGGACCCACCCTGCCAGTTAGCCCTGGCCTAGGGGCACCCACAGCCCACATCCCTCATCCAGATAAAACCTTAATGCGGGCAGTCATGATTCTGAATCTGTACTCCCTTGTGGCTGCTGTGATGCCTTCAGGCGCCCATCCAACTCCGGATAGGCCACTGCCAGGATGCAGAACATCAGCGGGGTCAGGGTACGACGGGCACCCCTTCCTCGTGGGGAGGCCAGCCCCAGGTGGGCCTCTGCCATCTTCTTGCCCATCGGCACAGGTCCCCCCACCGTTTGCGGCAATGGGTGCTCCGCCTGTCAAAGACCCCCAGGGTCTGCACCTCCTTGGCAATGGCATGCCAAATACCCTTTTTATGATGGTCGCTGACCTGCAGGAAAATATGCATAGAAAAAGGGATTAGTCATACCGCCCAGACTGTTACACTCATAGCACACAATGGGCCTCATTATGACCCTGGCGGTAGAGAACCGCCAGGGCCAACGGGGGCGGGAGCACCGCCGACAGGCCGGCGGTGCTCCCTTGGGCATTCTGACCGCGGCGCTTTGGCCGCGGTCAGAAAGGGAAAACCGGCGGTCTCCCGCCGGTTTTCCACTGCCCCTAAGAATCCTCCAAGGCGGCGCAGCTCGAGGGGATTCTGACAATCCTTACCGCCATCCTGTTCCTGGCGGCTCGCCCGCCAGGAACAGGATGGCGGTAAGGATTGTCGTGGGGCCCCTGTGGGCCCCTGCAGTGCCCATGCCAATGGCATGGGCACTGCAGGGGCCCCCGTAAGAGGGCCCCGCTAGTATTTCACTGTCTGCAGTAGCACCCGTCGCACCTTCCCACTCCGCCGGCTCGATTACGAGCCGGCATCCTCGTGGGAAGGGAGTTTATCCCTGGGCTGGCGGGCGGTCTTTTGGAGACCGCCCGCCAGCCCAGGGAATAACTCATAATACCCTCCGCGGTCTTTTGACCGCGGAGCGGTATTATGGAGGGCTGAATTCTGGCGGGCGGCCTCCGCTGCCCGCCAGAATAAGAATGAGGGCCAATGTCCCTTCCATCCCCTTACTCACAGACATTGACCACCAGACATGCAGCACGAGGCTTATACACACAGCAATCCATACATTCATGGCACATGCATCATGCTCACAGTGTACTCATCTGTTTGTCTGGAGGACCATAGAGTAAATGTACTGGGGTAGGACCCCATCCACCAGTCTCCAACTCCTCCGAAGTGAAGGCGGGGGCCCATTCCCCAGACACTCGAGCCATTGTCGCTTCCAGACACAGGTCACAGCAGCACTTGCAGTGTAGGTCCTCTCCTGTTGAAGGTCATGTAGCAAGTAAGTGAACAGGTACAAAATGGCAGTCAGGTCCATGGCGGTGCGTACCGTCACTTCTGGCGTACATCGCCATTGGCTCCTGGAACCCATAGGGGCCAATGATAACCAATGTGAAGTTGCTCGGCGGTCATCGACCGCCTACCGCAACGGCGCACAACGCCAGTGGAATTACCTCATTTCCACTTGTCACTCCTCAGAGGTCCGGCAGCTGCCATTTCAGGGGGGCACAGGCCATGGCACCTAACTGCGTCACAGCAGACATTGGAACATCAACTGACTCTCAAATTCACATACTGTTTCTGCAAAGGAAGAAATGCAGATTTATTTTAACATATGTGTGAATATGACCCTCTGCTCACCGTTCACCGCTGAGGATGAATGGGAGATGGAGACACCCCCCGTGTGCAGACCCCTGGTGGACCTGGTGATTATGGAGGACAGACACATTATCCTGACTTACAGGCTTGATAGGGTCACAATCCAAGAACTGTGTGTCCAATTGGAGCCTGACCTGATTTCAGCTACCCATCAGCCCACAGGTATCCCCCCTCTAGTGCAGGTCCTGTCAGTGCTCCATTTCCTGGCAAGTGGTTCCATCCAAGCAACAGTGGCCATGGCATCAGGGATGTCTCAGCCAATGTTCTCCAACGTGCTGACCAGAGAGTTGTCTGCCCTGCTGAAACATATGCGCGACTACATCGTATTCCCCCAGGTGGAGGATTTGGCCACAGTGAAGGCTGACTTTTATGCCCTGGGACATATCCCCAGCATCATTGGTGCCATTGATGGTACACATATAGCATTTGTCTCCCCCCCCCCAGAGAAATGAACAAGTGTTCAGGAATAGAAACAGCTTTCACTCTATGAATGTGCAGATAGTGTGTTTGGCGGACCTATATATCTCCCAAGTGAATGCCAAGTATCCTGGCTCTGTGCATGATGCCTTTACCTTGAGGAATAGCAGCATTCCATATGTGAAGTCTCAACTCCAGAGGCACTGGGTGTGGCTAATAGGTGATCCCATGGTCCCCACCCAGTTGATGTAGGTATATGGGTGTGGGTTTGGCCCTAAGGATGAGTGTGTGTCTAACAGGTATCTCTCGATATTTGCAGGTGACTATGGTTACCCTAACCTCTCATGGCTACTGACCCCAGTGAAGAATGCCAGGACAAGGGCAGAGGAACGTTACAATGAGGCACATGGGCGAACAAGGAGGATGATTGAGAGAACCTTTGGCCTCCTGAAGGCCAGATTCCAGTGCCTCCATCTGACAGGTGGATCCCTGTACTACTAACCCAAGAAGATGTGCCAGATCATCGTTGCATGTTGCATGTTGCACAACCTGGCCTTGAGACGCCAGGTGCCTTTTCTGCAGGAGGATGAGCCTGTGGACAATGACGAAGAGGAGGCAGAGGAAGAAGATATGGACAACAGAAGTATACTTATTCATCAGTACTTCCAGTTACACACAGGTAAGATACTGTAACTTCCCCTTCCATTGCAGTTTTGTGTTTGACATTGAACATGGCAGCCTGATTGCCCTATGTCTATGGCCACTTACTGTACCCTTTGGCATCTCTATTTTCAGATCTCTGTGACCACACTATTGCTCCTGTTGTGTTTACTGCTGCCCACTACAGGACATACCTATGTAAATATTACAGCACATTTTAATTGCAATGTTTACAGTTTCTTAAACTAATACATATGTAAAGAATTTGACACACTCCATACTTGAATTTGTTCCAAGGGTGTTTATTTATGTGTTAATAAGTGGAGGGGGTATTGCAATGGGCTGGGTTGCTGATGGAGGAAAGTCCAGGGTAGAGTCCAGTCTATTTGTATCACAGGTACAATGTCCAAGGGGACATAGGAAGGGGAGTTCAAGGTGAACAGGGTGACAGAGTGAGACAGAAGGGTGACAATCAGGAGGGTCTTATGTCCTGGCGGGGGTCTTGCAATGTTCTCTGGCTTCTGCCTGGATCGTAGGGACCGTTTCCAGGGTGGTTCTCCTTCTGCAGGGGATGGGGTGCTGGTGGCCTGTTGTTCCGGTGGCGGGTCCTCCTGTCCAATAGCGCCAGCGGAGGTGAAGGGCTGTTCTTCGGTGTGGCTAGTGTCAGGGGCCTGTTGGTATGCCATTGCCTCCCTCATGGTGTTGGCCATGTCTGCCAGTACCCCTGCAATGGTAACCAGGGTGGTGTGGATGTCTTTCAGGTCCTCCCTGATCCCCAGGTACTATCCCTCGTGCAGCCGCTGGGTCTCCTGCAACTTGTACAGTATCTGGCCCATGGTCTCCTGAGAATTGTGGTATGCTCCCAGGATCCCTGCAAGTGCCTCGTTGAGAGTGGGTTCCCTGGGCCTGTCCTCCCCCTGTTGCACAGCAGTCCTCCCAGTTTCCTTGTTGTCCTGTGCCTCTGTCCCCTGAACCTTGTGCCCACTGCCACTGACCCCAGGTCTCTGATTGTCTTGGGTTTGTGGGGTTGCCTGGGGTCCCTGTAGTGGTGAACACACTGCTGATTGACGTGTCCTGGGGACAGAGGTATGGGCCCGCTGGGTGGGTGCTGTGCTAGTGTTTCCTGAGGGGGGAGGCTCTGTGGTTGCTTGGGACTGTGGCAGGGTAACCGGCTGTCCAGAGGTCCCTGATGGGCCAGGTTGGTCATCCTGATCCAGGCATGCAGAGCTGCTGTTATCACTGTGGGCCTCTTCAGGGGGGGACGGCTGGCACCTCCTCTCCGGTGACGTTGAATGGGGGTCCTGTGGGGATGTAAATGCAGTGTTAATGTATCTGCATGTGCCATCTTGTGCATGGATATGTTTCCCTCTATGGTTGTCATTAGCAAAGCAGCTTTGGCTTGTATGAGGTGTGCTTGGTTTGGCTAAGTGATTGTCACTAGTGTGCATGCTGTGGTATTGGGTGTCCATGCAGGTCTGTGATGGGTGTCCATCCATTGTTGTTGCATGCAGGGCTCGGTATTGGGATGGGTGGGTTGTGATAGTGGGGTATATGTGAGGTGGTGGAGTGATGGGCGTGAGGGTAGGGGTAGGAGTTTGTGATGTCATGCAGGTAGGGGGATATAGTAGCAAAGATTTGACTTACCAGAGTCCAGTCCTCCTGCTACTCCTGCGAGGCCCTCAGGATGCAAGATCACCAAGACTTGCTCCTCCCATGTTGTTAGTTGTGGGGGAAGAGGTATGGGCCCACACCAGTCCTCTGTAGAGCTACCTGGTGTCTTGCAACCACGGAACACACCTTCCCCGTAGGTCGTTCCACCTCTTCCTGATGTCATCCCTTGTTCATGGGTGCTGTCCCTCGGCGTTGAACCTGTCCACGACTCTCTGCCATAGCTCCTTCTTCCTAGCAATAGACGTCTGCTGCACCTGCGACCTGAATAGCTGTGGCTCTACCCAGACGATTTCCTCCACCATGACCCTTAGCTCCTCCTCAGAGAACCTGGTTGTCTTTGTGGTGCCATGGGTGTAGTGTGAGAGATATGTGTGGGGGGTGTGGGGTGATGTGTTAGGGTGTGTACTGTGAGGTGCGTGGATGGTGTATGGGTGATGGTGTTATGTGGCTCAGATTCAGTGGGTGCTCCTGGCTTGCCTCTCTCTCAGTTGGCAACATTTTTTTTTTCATTGTAAGGGGTTGTGAGTATTGAGGGGGTGTGTTTTATATTGGATTGGGTGTGTGGGTGTGGTGTTTCAGGTGTGTGTAGTTTGAATTGTCCACTGTTGTGTAGTTTTGTTAGTGTGTGTGTATTTTGAGTGCGGCTGTGTGTACCACCAATGGCTTATCACGGTTGAATGTCCGCTGAGGTGATTTGTGGGTCATGATGCTGTGGGTGTATTTCTGTTGGTGTAAGGGTGTGGGTTTTGGTACCGCCAGTTTATCACTGACCTTTGGGCTGGCAGACTTGTGTCGGTGTCTATATAGTGGCGGATTTCTCTGTGTGGGTCATAATACCTGTAGCGGTATAGCGCAGCGGTCACAGTATATTGGCGGCCATCAGCACGGCGGTAGGCGGTATTTACCCCCAATTTTGTATTGAGGGCCTTATTCTTTTGAAATTCATATCTTAACTTGTGTATGTTGGAGTTTTGTCATTTTGGTCTTGTTTGATTTAGATAAATATTACCTATTTTTCTATACTGGTGTGGTGTCCTTTTTGTAGTGTTTTCACTGTATTACTGTGTGTGTTTGTACAAATACTTTACACATTGCTTCTGAAGTTAAGCCTGCCTGCTTGTGCCCAGCAACCAAGGGGGTGAGTGGGAGTTAAATGGGGGTTATTCTCCTTTACCATGACTAGAGTGAGGGTCCTTGTTTGGACAGGGGTTAACCTGACTGCCAACCAAAGACCCCATTTCTAACAGTGGGTGTTCCCCTTTAGGTCCCCCAAACCAGGAATGTGAATGGTTTTCCCAGGGTGTATAGCTGCAAGACAGAGGAGGATTTGAGGGTCCAGAGCTCTTATCTGGAGAACCATTCTCTGTGCTTATTACACAGTTTAGGGGAAACTCTTTACAAGGTCAGGTATCCAGTCCCTTCAAAGGAGAGTTGGGCAGTACAGACATCTAACACATGTGGGGAGTCGGCATCACAAGGTTTCCTCCTCTTGATGACTACTGGCTCTGATGTATAGATTTATTGTATAAAGTGTTTGCTCGAACTTGATCTGATTTCATTATTCTAAATGGTTGATTTGTGTTTACTAATCTTGTTTTTAATTTCTGTCTGCCGTGTATACATTTCCTCACACAGACATTTCATTATTTAATTAGATACACTATATTTCTCGATTTGTATTGTACACGGTTTCTTCGTTTGAGCTCAGTTCCAGATAGTTTGAGTGATAGAGGTGGTCCTTTTATCACTTTTAGAAAACCCCTAAGAAGAGAGATGTGTCTTATATTATTGTTTTATTGTAATCTCTCTCTTTGTGATATTGTAAGTGGTAGCCTTCACTAATATATCTCTAATGTTCTCCTTCCTTTTGTACACCACAAATATTTTCCTAGCACACAGTGTTTTGACACTAATGCTATTCTCCATTGTGTATGATTTTTATGAGTTCCCCATGATTGTTGACCAAACAGTATTTTGCTTACTTTATCTACTGCCTGCTGCAAGGTTTTACTAGAATAACCGTTTGCTTTAAATGGATTCATTGTGTTTTCTACATTGTATTTGATCTGATACTACTTTCAAATGTATTAATACTTTATGCTAGGATGCATTTTTTACCGTTGGTCTTGGGTGGAGGCTCTTTGCAAATGGCAATGCATTGTGACCTTCAAACATAGAGAAAGCACACTACCAGCTAGTCAGCATTGTTACTCCCAGTGATTTATAGTAGAGTCATAGTGTTTTTGAATCATTCACATTGATCACATCCTTCCTCGCTAGAAGAACCCAGAGAATCTGCCTACTTCTTTTCACCACGGAACCCAAGAACATCATCTGTTGCATCCCCGAGGCTAATCTCTCATTCCTACTCTGCTCAATGCCTACAGGACTCCCAGGGCCAACATTGTCAGAACCAATGGACTGAACATTGTATCCTATGCAGATGACACCCATCTTATCCTCTCTCTATCTGAAGACCCATCCACCACAAAGGCTAACTTCTGCTTGTGCATGACCAGCATAGCCAACTTAGGGTGACCACTTGGCATTGAGGCACATTCTGGACAAGACTGTAAAAAATTCAGGACAAAGGGTCAAAATTTAGGACAGAAATTCTGGACGAAGTGTCAAAAATCAGGACAAAAATTCATGAACAAACGTCAGTTTTACAGAAACACCCAAGAGAGGCCATGCCTCACTATGTTATCAGCACATTTATTTGCACTTTTTAACATAGCACTATTTATTCACTGTGGTCTTTTTGTGATTGCCTCCTAGTATGCTACATTCAGGTGTCACGTCACCTTCTTGTTCAGTAGTAAATTAATGCCCTTCAGCACTGTCTCAAGGCCATCATCCCTACCTAAATCTACCCAATATTTCTTAAAGAGAAAGTAACAACAAAAGTTTGATGATGTTTCTGAACATTTTAAAACCCCTGGCAAACAGTTTGGGAAACATTAGGTTAATTAACCTTATGCCAGTTTAAACAAATTGAACAAAATCATATGGCTCACCCCAACCACCCACGGACTTTTAACCTAAAAAAAAATAATGAGGCAGGGAAGATGGTGTGGGTGAAAGTCACACACCTAATGTCAGGATGTGAGGTACCTACAACTTATCTGTCGTCTCACAGCACTAGAGTGTATGTCTGGGACTCTCAAAACTGGGAGCCCAGATTACCAATCAAAGATAATAAAAGAGGAGTATGAAATTGAGATCAAATGGAAGGTTGTTGCTGAGAACCGGATAATTAAGGAAGAGGAGAACAAGGTGGGACAATTCTTAAAATCAGACAAGATGTGTCCACCAAGACTATCGGAAGGTATTGGGTATCTGGGGAGTTGACTCTGCAGGTAGGAGAGACGCAGAAGAGGCATTGTCAAGTGGTTGAAGAAGCATCACCCACCCACCTTGGAAAACTCTTCTGGTGCAATGGTCCGCTGTTCGTGCTTTTGAAGGGTGAGCAGGGGCCAGATCCCTTGCAAGGTTGTGGAAGGCAATTGCCAGCTTTGTCCATGTCTTAAAATGGTTTTGAAATTGAGCAAAAGCCAAACTAGTGATCTGGGTTACCCCTAAGTGTCAAGTACACAGAGAATCTTCAAAATATTTGGGATGTAAATTGCACAATCAAAATGTACACATTTTAAAATGTACTTAGTGTTTCTTTAACATATGGCACTGTTTTCCCCTTTATATACAATAAGACCTCAGATTGAACTGGGAACCAGTTACCTTTCGATACCTAGTGATTAATATTTACCATTCTCCCACTGATTTTTCCCCAACCGCACCTGGACCGCACCCAGCTCCGGAACCCCTGGTTCTCGCCCCCCACCTCCAATACACCTGTCTCTGCTACGACGCCACCACCCTCCATGCCCTCAACACCGGCCACTCACCCTCCTGCCATCAAGGCACCCCACAGCTCACCTGCGGACCCTTCTCCTGCCAGAACTGCACCTTCACCAGCCGCCACGCCGACGACCCACCCACCGAGGCAGGATGCAACCATCTCAGATGCATCCTACTCAACACCCACTCTGTCCACAAACACACTGTCAAACTTTGGAATCTACTCGATTCAGCTTACCCAGACATCACCTTCCTGACCAAGACCTGGATGAACCCCTCCTCAGCGCCCGACAAAGCCATACCCATCCTGGACGGCTACAAGATCACCCGCAGGGACCACACCAACAAACCAGGAGGAGGCATCGCCATCGTACAACCTCAGAATCACGACCAGCACCGAAAACACCCTCACCGAACACCTGCACTTCAAGATCAATACAGACCCAAACATCACCCTCAGAGGGACCCTTGTATACAGACTCCCCGACCCCCAACAGCAGTTCAGCGACTCCATCACCGATGTCATCAGCACCCACACCCTCACATCCACAGACTACATAGTCCTTGGGGACTTGAACTTCCACCTCGAGAACACCAACAACAACAACTCTACCACCCTGCTTGACAACCTCACCAACCTTGGCCTCAAGCAGCTCCTCACAACACCCACCCACTCCGCAGGACACACGCTCGACCCCATTTTCTCCGCCAGCAAACACATCTTCTTCAGCCACACCACCAAACTCCACTGGACCTACCACCACTGCATCCACTTCTCCTTCGAGAAGCCCACAACACACCATCACCCACAACAGATCCCCCACCGCAGATGGAACAAGGTCACCGAAGACCAACTGATCACTACCCTCTCCTGCAACCCACATATCAACACCACCGACACAGCAGCCCACAACCTCAGGCAAAGGATCGACAACTGTACCACCACTCTCGCCTCGAACAAGAATCCTTACAACAGACCCACCAACAGAAAGGCCTTTTGGCTCACCGCCGACCTCCAAGAATCTAAGAAAACATGACAAAGACTCGAAAAGAAGTGGCCCTAAGATCAGACACTGGACAACCACTCAGCCTTCAGGAACGCCATCCGCAGACACCACCAACTCATCCGAACTGGCAAGAGAACCGCCTTCAAAGAACGCATCGACAAAAATGCACACAGCCACAAGGAACTCTTCAACATCATGAAGGAGCTCTCCAACCCCGGGTCCAACTTCAACGACATCACAAGACCACTGCAGCTTCCTAGCCACCTTCTTCTACTGATCGCAGACATCCATGACAGTTTCAGTATTTAGACCCCGTCAACCACTGACACCACAGACTCACCACCCACCAGCCTCCTGCTCTCCTGGACCCACATCAATGACAACAATACCATCAAAATCATGAACACCATACACTCTGGTACACCATCCGACCGCTGCCCTCACCACATCTTCAACAAACCAAGCCCTCATCGCACCCCAACTCCGGAAGATCATCAACAGTTCCTTCAAGACCTCCTCCTTCCCAGAGAGCTGGAAACACACTTAGATCAATGTCCTCCTCAAGAAACCCAAGGCGGACCCAAAGGACCTCAAGAACTTCCGGCCCATCTCCCTGCTCCCTTCCCGGCAAAAGTCATAGAGAAAATTGTCAACAAACAACTGACCCATTTCCTCGAGGAGAACAACACTCTGGACCCATCCCAATCCAGATTCCGCAGCAACCACAGCACCAAAACTGCCCTCATCGCCGCCACCAATGACATCAGGACCATACTGGACAACGGTGAAGCCGCGGCCCTCATCCTCCTGGACATCCCAGCCACATTTGACACCATCTGCCACCACACCCTACGTGCACACCTCAACAACGCAGAAATCTGGGTCAGAGCCCTGGGCTGGATCACCTCCTTCCTCACTGGCAGAACTCAGAGAGTCTATCTCCCTCCATTCTGCTCTGAAGCCACCAAAATCATCTGCGGTGTACCCCAGGGTTCATCCCTCAGCCCAACCCTCGTTAACGTCTACATGGCTCCACTCGCTAATATCCCCCGATCTCACAACCTCAACATCATCTCATACACTGATGACACCCAGCTGATCCTCTCCCTCACCAAGGGCCCCGCCACCGCCAAGACCAACATCCATGAAGGAATGAAGGCCATCGCCGAATGGATGAAGAGCAGCTGCCTGAAACTGAATTCCGACAATGGGATGACTCCTGATGGCCTGCCACACTGGGAACCGCACTGACACCCACCGACCACGCACGCAACCTGGGATTCATCCTGGACTCTTCACTATCTATGACCCAGCAAGTCAACGCCATCTCCTCCTCCGGCTTCAACACCCTCCGCATGCTTCAGAAGATCTACAAATGGATCCCCACTGAAACCAGAAGAACAGTCACCCGAGCCCTCGTAAGCAGCAAACTGGAGTACGTCAATGCCCTCTACATAGGATCCATGGCCAAACTCCAGATAAGACTGCAATGCAGCCAGAACGCCTCATCCTGGACATCCCCGCCGCTACCACATCACAGCCCACCTGAAAGACCTACACTGGCTCCCCGTCAACAAGAGAATCACATTCAAACTCCTCACCCACACTCACAAGGCACTGCACAACACCGTACCAGAATGCCTCAACAGATGGCTCTCCTACAACTCGACAGCTTTGCTCCACCGACTTTGCCCTCATCTCCGTCCCATTGCATCCGCAGAACAACCGCCAGCAGCAGATCGTTCTCCCACCTTGCCACCAAGACGTGGAACACTCTTCGTACCCACCTGCGTCAGACTAAGGACCTACTTACCTTCAGGAGACTTCTCAAGACATGGCTGTTCGAGCAGTGGCAGCCCACCACCCCACCCCCACCTCTGCACCCTGAGATCCTCATGGGTGAGTAGTGCGCTTTACAATTTCTATGATTGATTGATTGATTGATTGATTTGCAGGATGGAGATCTCAGCAGAGCGTCACAGTCCCTCCAAGCCCAGTTTGCTTTTTGGTCTACTCTTCTGCTTTCTGTAGTGGGCCATGTGGCACTGGTGAAGTGTGCTACCCCGATAATAGTATTACTTTGTAAACGTTCCCATGCTTGTTTCTTCTTCAAACATGCCACACATCTGATTTAGTCGCTGGGACGTCATCGGATAGCTTTTTCCAGTCTAAAGCTACCCGTGACTGAGAGTAGATTAGGCCTTCTGGACTTAAAATACTATTATTCAGCTGCACAGGCCCAATGGGTGGCTCACAGGCTTTCTGCCTGCCCTCCCTGCATAAGATGGTGTTTATCCGAAAAGACTTTTAAGGAGGGCTTACTGCACTGCTCATTGTTTCCTACTGACAATTTCATGGATCACCATCCAGGGTTTTCATGCAGAGCTTTCTCTTGCCTTGCTTGAACCTGTAAACCAACTGACACAAAGAAACCCTGTGCTCCTGCACTACCTGTGCTAAGCCTTCCCACCCCCACAGGATGGCTGTGCTCAGAGCAACTCCATCAGTGGTGTGCTGCAGGTGTCTTAAAATTGGGGGATATGTTTGTGGATGGTGAGCTACTAAATTTCCAAACCCTTGTGGAAGACTACCATCTTCACCCCAGTCAACTCATTACTTACAACCACCTTAACCAATCACTAAATGCCCTATTTCATGTCTGCCACCTAGCACTAACCATACATGAGGTGTGCCAGAAGCTCTACACCATAGGGACTGGTGGCAAACTGATAGAATGCGTGTACAGACCTTTCCTGCAACATTGAGACCACTCAAGGTCTTCTCGTCATACTACCTGGGTGATTGATGTGGCCAAACCTTTGCAAGATACGGACTGGACTAAAACACTGGACATTCCAACAAAGTATCCCACAGCTGTTACTTTAAGTACATTCATAGAGATTCCTTGGGAATGCATTTTGCCTGTTGCTTGCCATTGGCTTTGAGTTTTGTTACTCACATTTTGTTGCTTTCAATTTGCTGGCTTTATTTGTTTTACACTATGCCGTTTGGGTTTGTCCCTTCCCTTGCCCAAACCTTTGTTTACAATATCCTTCAGAGTGCTCGCTTTCTGTAAACAGACCTGTAACTCTTGTTCTTATCTCATCACTTTGCTGTGCATTCAAAGAACAAGGTAAAATGTCAGGCTCTGTCTTAGGTGGGAACTTAGGGGGTCATTACGACCCTGGCGGAAGGCAGAGAACCGGCGGTCAGACCGCCACCAGGCTGGCGGTCTTACCTTGTGGAATAATGACCATGGCGGTTACCGCCATGGTCATCCGCCGGTTCTCCGTTCTCCGTTCCGCCCGGCCGTCACTATACCGCCGGCGGTATTTGGACCCGGCTTACCGCCGTGGATTTCCTGCGGTTTGAACCGCCATGAAATCCATGACGGTAAGCACTATCAGTGCCAGGGAATTCCTTCCCTGGCACTGATAGGGGTCTCCCCCACCCCCACCTCGACTCCCTCCTCTATACCCCCCACCACCCCTGCCACCCCCCAAAGGTGGCAGGGCCCCCCTCCCCACCCCAACCCCCAACATCACATAACTCACACACACCCGACATGCATGCAAGCACCTCCAACACACACATGCACACACCCCGACATACATGCCAACATCCACACACACAGTCAGACATGCACACCCACATTCAAACATACACGCACACATCCATACAGACATACCCACAGACATACACGCACTCATTCCCAAACACGCATCACCCCCACAAGCATACACGCACTCACACACCCCCTCTACATACTCAGACGCACACTCCCATGCACGCACACAACACACAACACCCCCCCTACCCCCCTCCCCTAACGGACGATAGACTTACCTGGTCCGTCGATCCTCCGGGAGGGGACAGGAGCCATGGGGGCAGTTCCGCCGATACCACACCGCCAACAGAACACCGCCACGGCGAATCACAGGACGTGATTCGCTGGGCGGTGTTCTGTGGAGGTGGAGCAACCTCCACTTCCCCGCCTCCCGCCAGTATGGCTGTTGGCGGCTCTCCGGCCATAAAGGGACGGAGAGCTGCCAACGGTCATAATAGGCCGAACAGCAAACCGCCTGCACTGGCGGTCTTCCACACAGCGGTCCCTCGGCGGTCTTTAAAAAAGACCGCTGAGGTCAAAATGACCCCCTTAGTGTTTACTTGTCTTTCTCTGACTTTTAAGTGAGGGGATTGATGCAACAACCTTGCTGGATACCGGGGTTAGGAAAGAGTTTTTTCTATCACATGACAACATTTACATAAACTTCAAAATATGTCAGAATTAGGAGTACAAATAAAGTAAATTTTTTGTTAATTCTGAACTGTGTTAGAAACAAATACCTTTATATGACTAAACAAATCATTGCATTAGGTGATGCAATTTCCACACATCATCATCTGTGCACTGTATAGTTTTATTTGAAAAACTGTATGTCTGTGCAATGTAATGATCACTTCAATCAAAAATGTGTTGTCTGTAATGGCAGTGTGTTACCACACCATGCATACTCCACGCTACTCTTCTCTGCACCACTCCCCACCACTGCACCCTACTCTGCATCACTCCACCTTACACCACTCCATGCCACTGTGCTATGGAACACTGCATAGTTCTCCACTCTGAACCACTCCACTCTATGCCACTACACTCTATGTTACTGCACACTATGCCTCTCTACTATTTTCTGCATCACTAAACTCTATGCCAGTGCACTTAACGCCTTTCTACACCACTGCCCTCTGTGCCTCTGCACGCTATACCAATCCAGTCTAGGCAACACCAATCTAGTCTGCACAACTCCAGTCAGTGGCACTCTGCAACACTGCACTGTACGCCACTGCATTCTACGCTAGTACACTCAATGCTTTTGCACTTTACTCTGTAACACACAACTCTATTTCCCTGCACTCTACATCAATACCCTGTATGTCACTCTAATCTACTCTGCACCACTGCACTCTATGCCACTACACTCTACACCACTTTACTCTATACTATCTCACTCTATGCCACTCTATACAACTCCACTCTACCCTGCACCTCTCCACTCTACGCCACTTCACTCTACTGTGAAACAATCTACTTTATGCCACTGCACTCTGCACCTCTGCATTCTATGCCACTGCACTCTACCCTACACCTCTCAACCCTATGCCACTGCACTCTAATCTGAATAAACTATTCTCACTGCACTCTACATCACTATGCCCACTGCACTCTAAACCACTGCACTGTACTTCAATGCACTCTACGTCAATGTACTCTAGACAACTGCACTATATGCGACTGCATTCTGACACCCTACTCGGCAACACTGCACTGGCCACCACTGTACTCTATACCACTCTACTCTGTACTTCTGCATTCTGCACCAATAGACTCTATTCCACTGCACTCTATACAACTCTACTCTGACTAACCCCATTCTGCGTCACTACACGTTACTCTGCTCTGCAGTGCACCATGCTACACTACTCCACTCTGCACCACTCTGCGCCACTGCACTCTATGCCACTTGAGTCTACTATGCACTCTATGCCACTGCACAACTCTACACTACTGCATTCTCTGCCACTCTATTGTATGCCACTCTACTCCACTGCACTCTATGCCACTCTACTCTGCCCTATACCACTCTATGCCACTGCACTCCACGCCAATGCACTCTAAACAACTGCACTGTATGCCACTGCCCTTTACTCTGTACCACTGTACTCTACGCCACTGCTCTCTGTACCACTCTATGCCACTCTAAACCACTGTACTGACACTCTACTCTGCAAAATTGCTCTCTTTGCCACTGTACTCTACACCATTCTACTCTGTACTAATGTATTTTACACCACTGCACTCTACAGCACTATACCCTACTATGCACCACTCTATACTACTCCACTCTACACCAATCTACGCCACTGCACTCTATGCCACATGAGTCTACTCTGCACTCTATGCCACTGCACCACTCTACACTACTGCACTCTCTGCCACTCTATTGTATGCCACCCTACTCCACTGCACTCTATGCCACTGTACTCTGCCACACACCACTCCATGCCTCTGCACTCTAAACCACTGCTCTCTATGCTAATGCACTCTAAACAACTGTACTCTATGCCACTGCACTGTACTCTGCACTACTGTAATCTACACTACTGCTCTCTATGCCACTCTACTCCACTCTAAACCAGTGTACTGACACTCTACTCTGCAACATTGCACTCTCCACCACTGTACTCTACAGCACTCTATTCTGTACTACTGCACTCTATGCCACTGCACTCTTTGACACTACACTGTATGCCACTCCACTCTACACCACTATACTCTACTCTGCACTGCACCATTCTACCCTACTCCACTCTGCACCACTCTATGCCACTGCACTCTATGCAATGTGAGTCTACTCTGCACTAAATGTCATTGCACCACTCTATACTACTACAGTCTCTGCCACTCTATTGTATGCCACTCTACTCCACTGCACACTATGCCACTCTACTCTGTCCCATGCTACTTCACTCTAAACCACTGAACTTTCCGCCAATACACTCTAAGCAACTGCACTGTACCCCACTGCACTCTACTCTGCTCCACTGTGCTCTACGCCACTGCTCCTGTGCCACTCTACTCCACTATCCCACTAACTTTTAGCCATGCTGAACAGCAGCCACTCTGGTGTTTAACATGGCTACCACACATTGGCAAAGCCAATAACTCTTGTGTAAGTGAGACCTATTGGCTTTGCCAATGTTTGTTAGTTCTATGAGGTACTTAGGTCCCTGAAAGAACTGTGAATGTTAAGTCCTTATTTTAAACATGCAGTACAAACATCACAATATAGGCTGCTACAAAATGCGCAAATAGATTTTGTTTAAATAAAAAAAGTCCTTCTAAAATACAGATTTGAATAATATACAGTTTATACCTAGTACTAACATTTTTATAACTGTCCATTAAAACCACAACCTCTACAGCTCACCTTGGAACACCCTTACAGTACCTCTCTAAAAGAAAATATCTTTGTCATCAGAAAGCTTCAAGTGACCCCTTTGGTTAAAGTCAAGGCAGGTTTCCAAGCCCCTTTACATTTGCAGATTTACCAGTTGCACACATTTGCATTTCTTTAGGGAAGGAAGCACCCTGGTAGGAAAGCCTTTTCTTATCTGTCTGCCTCTCCCTCCCTCACAGCACAGGAGACACCCTGCCTCTCAATCCAGCTGGGAAAACATATCTGTCCTAATTACATTTTGTCCTTTAGGTGAAAGGTTAAAATAACAGACAAATGCTGTCCGTTAAGCCTTACATCACAGACAACGGACGGCAGATCGAAATTACAGGCAGTCCATGAAAATTACAGACGGGTGGTCACCCTAAGCGAACTGGATGCAAAAAACTGACTCAAACTCAACACAGACAGGACAGAGGTCCTGATCTTCAGGAACAACACCTCCCTGTGGAACAACTTCTTGTGGCCTGCTGAACTAGGACCCTTACCCACTCACACAGAACATGCCTAGAACCTCAGCATCATTCTGGACTGCAATCTCACCATGAAAAACCAGATCAATGCAGTCTCCTCTGCCTGCTTCTTCACTCATTGCATGCTCCAAAAGATCTTCGAATGGCTCCCAGTCAGCAACAGATGCATCGTCACTCAAGCTTTAGTCTCCAGCCGCCTGGACTATGGCAACACTCTATGTAGGAATCACCATGAACCCCCTGAAGAGACTCAGACCATAGAGAACTCAACAGCCAGGCTCATCCTTGACCTCCCCAGATGAGCCCACATCACCCCACACCTCAGGAAACTCCACTGGCTCCCTGTCCACAAGAGATGTCAATTCAAGATACTGACCCACCCCTACAAATCCTTGCACAATCAAGTACCAGCATACATCAGCCACTGCCTTGAGATTCTACCAGCCCATCAGACACCAGCACTCCTCCTCCCTCTCCCTCGCTCTCACACTCGGCATCCATCAAAGCATCAGAAAAGGATGCTCCTTCACCCAAATTCCCGGCTACACGAGGGGACATTGTTAAAGCTAAAAAAACAAGTCTGTGACAATACAGACATGCTCCATGGAGCTGATTTATCCCCAGAATCTGTACTAAGGCCACACTTATTCTTATAGATACCTTGAGCCTCCCCAGCAACCATTATTGCATGGCTGGCCCTTTGACATGAACAAAAGAAGGATGCCATACTTTGGATTTACAGAAATAGTCCAGGCTTCACTACATCAGTATATTTGAGCATGTAAGTAGTTTTACACATCACCATGATGATTAAAATTAATTTAAATTATTGACGAACACAGTACAACTATAGATTATGTCCCCACTAGGCAGACGACTTTGACCAGAAGACCAGAATTAATTACTGAAATTTCTAGGTGAGTGCTTATTCTTAGCCCCATTGATTTAACTAATTGGACTGAATAATTAGGTCTCCTATTAATCTGGATAATTTTATTATTTTTAGGTGCTACCGAATACAAAATATCCCCAGTCCTGATGATGACCCTACATTGATTTATGTCTATAAATGGGGTTGAAACGTCAACACGAAATTGAATGTGGATTGTAACTGTAAAACTACTTTGTGACATCAGGGCTTCCTGGATTGACGGAGCCATTAGAATTCCATATTGTTCTTAACCACCTTCTGTACATATTGTATACAACACTATCACTCTCATTCACAATATTCACTTTCACTGTGTTTCAATATAGGAGCACCTACTATACCCTGCTACTGCAGGCAGGTCGCTCCCCGCTCCGCCTTCCCGCGCTCCATCCCGTTTCTCCCGTTTTTGCTTTTTTCCCGCTGCTGCGTCCCCTGCGGCCCCTCCCCCCTCCTTCTCACCGCTCCTTTAGCCAGTTTCCCGCCGCTGTGTCCCCTGCAGCCCCTCACCCCTCCTCCCTCCTTCTCACCACTCCTTTAGCCAGTTTCCCACCGCTGCGTCCCCTGCGTCCCCTTCCCCCTCCCCCCTCCTTCTCACCGCTTGCTTTGCTTTTTTCCCGCCGCTACCTCCCCTGCGGCCCCTCCCGCCTCCCCCCTCCTTCTCACCGCTTGCTTTGCCTTTTTTGCCCGCCGATGCATCCCCTGCGGCCCCTCCCTCCTCCTTCTCACCACTCCTTTAGCCAGTTTCCCACTCTTGCGTCCCCTGCGTCCCCTGCGGCCCATCCCCCCTCCTTCTCACCACTCCTTTAGCCAGTTTCCCACTGCTGCGTCCCCTGCGGCCCCTCCCCCCAGCCCTCCCATTTGACAGGCCATCCGCCTCCCAGCTACCACTCCCACCCTCTCCTCCTCTTATGCCAGCCGCGGCGCTGGCACGCCAAAAGCACGCCAAAGACAAGCCCGACTGCGCCCGTCCGCGTCTGGACCGCGCCCAACGCCACCCCTCCTGGTCCGCGAGACCCCTGCACCTCCAGACGCGCTACACGGCCGACCAACTCAACACCCTCAACCCCGGCCGCATCGCAGCATGCTCCCAGTCCTCACCAAGGAACATCCACGGACCCTTTGCATGCCGCACCTGCAGATTCACCTGCGACAGAACAACGAAAACCAACAAAGACCAAAACTAACCACCTCCACTGCAGACTCCTCAACACCCGCTCCGCACGCAAGCACGCCATCGAGCTCTGGGACCTGCTCGACTCCATCGCCCCAGACGTAGCCTTCCTTTCCGAAACCTGGTGGAACGACTCTTCGGCGCCCGACATCCCAATAGCCACCCCGGACGGCTACAAGATCATCCGCAGGGACCGCAAAAAATGAATCAGAGGAGGCATAGCCATCGCCCACAAATCCTCACTCAAGGTCAACACCCACACTGACGACTCCCTCAAGACTGCTGAACACCTACACTTCCGCATCCACACCGACCCCAACACCACTCTCAGAGGAACACTCATCTACAGACCCCCCGGACCACGAGCACCATTCAGCGAATCCCTCGCCGACCTCACCAGCACCCACGCACTCAACTCAATGGATTACATCCTCCTCGGGGACGTAAATTTCCACCTGGAGACCAACGACGACACCAACTCCACTATCCTGATCAACAACCTCACCAACCACGGCCTCACACAACTCGTCAACACACCAACCCACATCGCCGGCCACACGCTTGATCCCATCTTCTCCTCAAGGGCCCACGTCACCTTCAACCACACCACCGTACTCCAACGGACCGACCACCACTGCATCGACTTCACCTACAAGGAACCTACCAAGCACCACCGCACCCAACAACCACCCCGTCGATGCTGGAGCAAAGTTACGGAAGACCAGCTTACCAACACCCTCACCCAGAACCCACCCTCCGACTCCACCGACCCATACACCGTCGCCAACAACCTTACCCTGTGGATCAAATACTGCGCCAACACCCTCGCACCACTCAAAAAACCCACCGACAACCAAGCCAGATGAAAAGCCTCCTGGTTCACCGACGAGCTCCTAAATTCCAAACGCGACTGTCGGAAGCTAAAAAAGGAATGGCTCCTCAAATGCACACCTGACAGCCTCACAGCCCACAAGGACGCCACCCGCAAGCACCACCAACTCATCAGACAAGCCAAACGATCCCACTTCAAAGACTGCCTGGACAACAACGCACACGACAGCAAAGAGCTCTTCAGCATCGTGAAAGAACTCTCCAACCCCAGCGCGAACATCAACAACATCCCTCCATCCCAAGAACTCTGCAACACACTGTCCACCTTCTTCCACCGGAAGATCACTGACATCCACAACAGCTTTGACGCCACTCCCACGCCAGACCTCACCCCCGAACACTCCACCTGTGCAAACCACCTGACCTCCTGGACCAACGTGAACGACACAGAGACACGCAAGATCATGAACTCCATCCACTCAGGATCTCCGTCAGACCCTTGCCCCCACCACATATACAACAAAGCCGACTCCACCATCGCCCCCCAACTACGGAAGGTCATCAACATCTCCTTCAAAACAGCGACATTCCCTGAAAAATGGAAACACGCCGAAATCCGCGCCCTCCTCAAGAAGACCAAAGCAGACCCCAACGACCTCAAGAACTTCCGACCTATCTCCCTGCTCCCCTTCCCAGCAAAGGTGATTGAAAAAATCGTCAACACACAACTAACCAGCCACCTCGAAGACAACGGCATCCTAGACCCCTCCCAGTCCGGCTTCAGACGAAACCACAGCACCAAAACCTTCCTTCTCGCCGCCACAGATGACATCAGACACCAAATGGACAACAGCAAAACATCAGCCCTCATCCTCCTGGACCTATCTGCCGCCTTCGACACAGTCTGCCACCGCACCCTGAAATCACACCTCCACGAAACCGGAATTCAAGGTAAAGCACTCGAATAGATCATCTCATTCCTCTCCGGCAGAACCCAGAGAGTCCGCCTCCCCCCCTTCGGCTCCGAAGCCACCGACATCATCTGCGGCGTCCCCCAAGGCTCATCCCTCAGCCCGACGCTGTACAACATCTACATGGCCCCCCACACTCAAGTGGCCCGACAACACAACCTCAACATTCTCACCTACGCCGACGACACCTAGCTCATCCTCTCACTCACCAAAGACCCCCACACCGCCAAAACCAACCTCCATGAGGGAATGAAATCCATCGCCGAATGGATGAGAAACAGCCGTCTGAAACTGAACTCGGAAAAGACGGAGGTCCTCATCCTCGGACCCACACCCTCCACCTGGGACGACTCCTGGTGGCCCACTGCACTAGGAACCCCGCCGACACCGTCCGACCACGCTCGCAACCTGGGCTTCATCCTCAACTCCTCCCTCACCTTGTCTAAACAGGTCAAGGCAGTCTCCTCCTCCTGCTACAACACACTCCGCATGCTCCGCAGAATCTACAAGTGGATACCGACAGAAACAAGAAGAACAGTGACACAGGCCCTCGTCAGCAGCAGGCTGGACTACGTCAATGCACTCTATCAGGCATCCCAGCAAAAGATCTACTACGCCTCCAACGTATCCAAAACGCCTCCGCCCGGCTGATCCTCAATGTACCCCGCCACAGCCACATCTCCCACCACCTGAGAAACCTTCACTGGCTCCCCATGGACAAAAGGGTCACTTTCAAGCTTCTTACACACGCTCACAAAGCGCTCCACGACACCGGACCAGCCTACCTGAACAACAGACTCAGCTTCTACACCCCCACCCATCAGCTCCGCTCCACTAACCTCGCCCTCGCCGTCGTCCCCCGCATCCGAAGAAAGACCTCCGGGGCAGATCCTTCTCATACCTCGCCGCCAAAACCTGGAACAACCTCCCCACCAACCTGCGACAGACTCAAGACCTACTCCCCTTCAGAAGACTCCTCAAGACCTGGCTCTTCGACCAGTAACACCAGCTCTCCCCCCCCCAGCACCTTGAAACCCTCACGGGTACGTAGCACGCTTTATAAATCCAATGATTGATTGATTACTGTCACAGATATTGGAAATGTGAAATATATATAAGGAAGTAAAAAGGAATAAAGTACAATCAATACAATATAGATTGGATATACGTAATTGTCAAACTGACAGCTTACCGTGGAAGTCTAGTATTACTTCCCCCTTGCATTGACCATATAATAATCTTGAAATAGCTGAAGCAGCATTTTCTGACAAACTGACCTGGTTCAAGAATGTGAAATGCTATGATTTTTTACCTTCCCAGAGACATATTTTTATAAAACCTTAAACACTGTAAATGTTTCTACTTTTACAAAGAACACCATATAATTAGTGAATAAGTAGCTTGTATTTTACTGAGGTAATGTAGAAACCAACATCAAAATGCAATTTCTTAAGGCAAATGAATTGTTTGAAGAAGTGGGAGTTTTTACCATGGATTTGATAAAGCTGCTTCATTCAACATTGCTGTCTGAGGACTTGTGTAATCCTGGTAAAAAGAAGGAGTGTTCCTTTTCCCATGAAGACACCGAAAGCTGATTGGCTAACTGAAAAACAGAGGAGCAACCTGTTGCAAAGACTTAGATTATACTGTCTATAATAGTGTGTGTTAGAGTAGGTCAGAACTCTCTCATATGTCACTTTCCCCGCAGGAATCTATGCTGCTCATGCTGAGACACTAACTGAGTTTCTTGAAGCTCTCTTTATGGGAAGTTCAGCTTTGATTGATTCTAATATTTTACACTTAAGTGTTATGCTTTGATCTCTCTAATTGGAGCTCTATATGAGTTCTGATTGACACCTTTCTCTCTAGTCCTCTAACCATCTTCATTCTTAGATAAGTCATTTTTTACTTTATGGAACTCACTTACGCATTGATTATGACTTGTTGATTGCTTATTTTTATCATTGACTATACTGATGAGTGATATTGATGGATTGATACTGTCTCAAGAAAGATGAGCTACTAACAGATTTGCTTAATTAAACTTGCATCAACTCTCATTACTGACTGAGAATATAATTGAAACTGAGATGATAAATTAATTGATGTACAGTTCCTGGTTAATTTCACCTAACCTCAAAGATCCATACGGCCCAGAAAGCAGTGATTTCTCCTCGATGAGTTTGTACATTTTACAACATAAACCAATATTGAAGCTGAGATCCCTGCTCCTACACTGGCTTAAAAAAAAGAACCACTTTCTGTTTTGCACCACACACGTGTTTACTCTTAGTATTCTGATGTTGTCTCAAGAATTAATTTTTTGATCGATACTGATTTAAGGCAGTCCAAATTTTCTTCTTAGGGCCTTCAAGTTTTGAAGAGATTTGGGTCTAACATGTACTACAAAAGCAGCATCCATTTAGGGCAGGTATCATCAGCTTACAAAAGGGCCCTTGAAATCTTATGCCTACACCTAGGTGTTAATGATTCTACATTAATAACAATACAAGCTTATATGCATGTAGCTCTCAGCCTTCTTTTGGAAATTACCTTTTTAGCAAAGCTTTGCTCAATTTATGGTAATTTTCATGTGGTTGTAGTTCTTGTCTTGCTTTGACCAAGAACAAACTTCATCCAGTAAGCATCCCTCTACCTCTGCTTTTCTGTAAATTATGGGCCTTTGAACAATTGGTACCGGGACAATTTTACCAAAGAAAAACTGGAGAGCATACACTTTATTCTGCTTCTTAAAATTGCCACTTCAGGATTAATTATTAGCAGCAGTCAGAGTCAGTCCTAAAATTCCTTGCTAAACATAGCTTGATAGAGTTAGAGGATAGAATATTCTGAACCAGGAAGACAACCATATTGGGCGTTCCATCAATATTTGCTCAATGATCCTATACTTATTGTTTTTCCTTGTGATATATTAAATCATTTGACCCATGAATGAGGGATCTTGTGTAATTTACATATTATCATATCATACCATACCATACCATACCATATCATATCATATCATATAGTATCATATCATACCATCTATGATGGTTTGGTATCACATGTTTTACTTGAAACCTTTGAGGGAATAATATGCAAAAGAAATGTTAAAACAGAGCATGGTTGACTCTATGCTTCAAGTTGGATTTATCCCAGGTTCATTAAGTTATGACTGATTATATTGAGGAATAATTGCTGCAACATAGGCTAATTCTAATACTTGTTACACTCAAACCTGATTTAAATAAAGAGGCCATGTCTCTGAACAATGTAGAAACTAACAACACATTCGTAGGGCCTGAATACTTTTGTCGCTTTTTGCTGAAAAAGTTAAATAACATAAATCAGAATACAGGTGAATACAAATGACATCTGCTGAGAAGTCCATGAACATTTGAAGATCAATGACATATTTAGGGATTATGCAAAGTCATAAT
This sequence comes from Pleurodeles waltl, assembly GCF_031143425.1. Taxonomy (NCBI): domain Eukaryota; kingdom Metazoa; phylum Chordata; class Amphibia; order Caudata; family Salamandridae; genus Pleurodeles; species Pleurodeles waltl. Next base: position 694,110,713 of record NC_090442.1, on the reverse strand, counting down.
CTGAACCATCACATTAGGTTAGGTGTATGAAGATCAAATTAATATGTAAGGGCCTGATTACGATGATGGCTGGAAGAGTCCCACCATCATGTTTTCGGTAGTCCTCCTGCCCACTTCCCTGGAGGTCTGTCCACCAGATCAGTACGTGAGCAGAAAGTGACCTTAGGACAACCACCTCCACTGACATTTCTCCTCCCGCGGCAGAGGTGGCCCATGAAGGTGGTCCCGTGCAGCTCACCGCCAGCCCAATCAGGACCTCCCTTTATGCCAACCTGTTCCTAATGGGGACACTACGTTGCAAAAGTTGGCACAAAGGCCATGAGCGAAATTAATGGCTTTAGAGCAATTGTGCTTTTGTGTAATGTAACTGGTGCTCATGCATTGCCCTCCAATGCCTTTGGGTCGGGTGTGTACACTGTTTCTCTTGCACAACATAATGCAAGGAAGCAGTGCACACAACTGGCTAGATGCACTGTAGTATGACCAGCATAGGCTTCCAGCTCATTTCCAGAGCCTAAGAGTGCCACCGCCATGACTCTGCCACCCACACACTGCCACATCCACAGGACACTCATAATATGGCAGGCGGGATTGCACCAGCTTTCTGGCATTTTCTGGACCTCTGCTGCGGCCTAAGTTGTAATCAGGCCCTAAGTCTCCAATCATCGGTCTAAGAATTTGGAAACCCCTCTAATTCCTGCTGCAATGCTTTTATCCTTTAACTTGTCTCATTGCAGAGCAGCATATGTGGATGAAATGCAAACAGTCCTAAAAACAACATTTTCACAGTGTCTGGTCTTATTGTGCATTGGCTATTAGGAACAAAATGGATATGGACCGCCTTGCTGGGATGCATCCAAATTGCAACATTTGTGAAAAACCAAAACCTGTTGTGACTCCCACCACCCAATCATATTAGATGATTGTAAATATGCATGCTCAACTTCCAACCAAATGGTTAGCAAAGAGCATTTCCACTTCAATTTCCCTTGCCGATTATGATTTCATCTTGGGATGAAGCATAACTGAGGATACTATCATCACTGAAACTAGCACAAATAGAGTCTCTCCCAATCATAAATATGCTCTGGACTGTAAACAAGACATATGACTGAACGATGTGTGAATTCTATGGCCAGGGACACACACATACCCACACACACTCACACATACACCCCCCACACACATGCATTGAGTAGAGTACAATGGGGCTTATTAACCTATATTAGAATCAAACATGGTCCTCTTCTGGGAGCTTGGTTTCCTCATTAATCTTTACCTTGTGTAAGGATCCTGTATTATATTGTGATTGTGAACTGATATGGTGGTTGTGGCGTTCTTCTCAACCTGGGTCCCCACCAATGACCTTGCAACACACAGAGCTGGAAACCACATGTCTTTATTCCTCTGGATGTACCTGTGAAATCCAACATTCTAAACCAAGCTTTCATAGTGAGCATATCACACTGTTATGGAGTCCGCTTGGAGTCAAAAAGGTTCCGCCAGAAAACTTGGAAGACACTACCCCCTCTGTTAAATGAAAAATTAAAATGTTTCACAAAATCAGTAGACACACACACACACGCATACACACACACACACATATATATATAATTCAGTCTTACTTTTTGAGTTGAAGACCTATGAATTACAGGCCTGGAGTGAGAAGAGCCTCTGGCAACCTTGTGTCCTTCTGTAGACACCACTTGGAAGGATTGAACATCATATGGAGCACCAGATTTTCTTTTGCACACCTGTTGGGTGATCACCAAATCACCTCCTTTAAAAATGATGGCCCTCATTACAACCCTGGCAGTAAAAGCCGCTTACCGCCGTGCTGACGGGCTGCCAACATACCGTGACCGCGGCGGTAATCCGCCACGGGTATTATGACCCACACATAGAAATCCGCCACTATACAGACACCCACACAAGTCCGCCAGACCAAAAGTCAGTGATAAACTGGCAATAGCAAAACCCACACCTTTACGCCAACAGGAATACGTCCACAGTATCACGACCCACGAATCAACGCAGCGGTCTTTCAACTGCGGTAAACCATTGGTGGTACACACTGCTGCGCTCAAAATACACACATACTTACAAAACTACACCACATTGGACAATTCAAACTACACACACCTGACACACATACACACACTAAACCCACACACCCAATCCAATATAAAACACACACCCGCATTAACCACAACCCCTTACATCGAAAAAAAGATAGCCAACATAGAGAGAGACAGGAGCCAGGAGCACCCACTGAATCTGAGGCACAGAACACCATCACCCATACACCATTCACGCACATCGCAGCATACACCACAATACATCACCCCACACATCACCCCACACATCCTCACACATATCACACACACAACATCCATGGCACCCCAAAGACACCCCAGGTTTTCTGAGGAGGAGCTAAGGGTCATGGTGGAGGAAATCATCTGGGTAGAGCCACAGCTATTCGGATCACAGGTGCAGCAGACGTCCATCGCAAGGAAGATGGAGCTATAGCAGAGAATCGTGGACAGGGTCATTGCCGTGGGACAGAACCCAAGGAACAGGAATGACATCAGGAAGAGGTGGAATGACCTACGAGGGAAGGTGCGTTCCTTGGTATCAAGACACCAGATTGCTGTACAGACGACTAGCGGCCAACTCCCACCTCCTCCCCCACAACCAACAACATGGGACGAGCAAGTCTTGGCGATCATGCATCCTGAGGGCCTCGTAGGAGTAGCAGGAGGACTGGACTCTGGTAAGGCCAATCTTTACTACTTCATCCCCCCCACCCTACCTGCATGCCATCACAAACAACAACCCCTACCCTCACTCCCATCATTCCACCAACTCACATGTACCCTACCATCACAACCCACCCATCCCAATGCCAAGTTCTGCATGCAACAACAATGCATTGACACCCATCACAGACCTGCATGGGCACTAATCACCCCTCCATGCCCAATAGAGAGAATCACCCAGCCCACAAAATCACCTCTCACACAAGGCCAAGCCGACAGGGAAAGCACAATCATAGAGGGAAACACACTCATGCACAAGATGTACATTACACGTTACTCTACGATCCTCCAGAAAAACAGGTGAGTACATTGTAAGCATGATGTGCGGGCAATGCATGTTTGGAGTGGTGTGGATGTAAGCCACATGTTGGGGGGTGCTGATGCGTCCTGGCCTGAGAGCTGCATGAGATGTGGTGAGTGTATGTGCGTCAGGGTATGGGTGGGACCTGGGGGGCAATAAGTATGCCGGTCCAGACGGGTGAGTAGTTTCCTTTTCTGCTGTATTTTCTGGGTGGGGGATGTGGGCTGTGGGTGCCCCAGGGCCAGGGCGATCATGGAAGGGTAGGTCTCTTGTGTGCAGCCTCTGAAGCACTCCAAACCCAATGGTGTTAGTTGGCATCTACTACTGGGCAGGGTCCTGTGGGTGTCAAGTGTGCATATGCTGGTGTTAGGCATTGTTCCCCATGGGCTTGTGACTACCTTAGTGACTGGTGGGGCATGGCCTAGAGCATAGGGCAGCTCCCTGTACGTTGTGTACGCCTACGGTGGTGTTGTTGCTGGCATTGACCAAGTGCATCCTCTGTCTCTCTCTCCCCCTTTTTGTTTTGTCACCCTGTCTTTGTGTGCATTAGCATCATCTGGCAGAGGAGCAGAGGCACCAGTGATGGAGGGAGCTGCATCCCACATGGGCCTGGAGGCCGAATCCACCGAGAGTGAAGGCACCAGTGGGAAAGAGGGCAAGGGGAGCACCACAATGGGGACAAGAGGAGAGACCAGTGACAGCGACTCCTCCTCTGATGGAAGCTCCCTGGTGGTGGCGGACACCTCTGTGCCCACCCCAACAACAGGTACAGCTGCCACCGCCCCACCAGCACCACCCTCCCAGTAGCCCAGCAGCATGTTTCCCGTGCCCACTGATCCAGGAGGGTTGGCATCTCTTTCGCCCCAGGCACCTCAGGCCCTGCCCCAGTCAGCCCTGCTGCCCTCAGTGAGGAGGCTATTGACCTCCCAAGATCCCTCACTGTTGGGCAGTCAACCATTTTGAATGCTATCCAGGGTGACGAGAGGCATTTGCAACAAACTAATGCATACCTGGAGGGCATTCATTCTGGTGTGGCGGCCCAGCAGAGAGCATTTCAGGCTCTTGCGTCAGCACTGATGGCAGCCATTTTCCCTGTGTCCAGCCTCCCCCCTCCAACTTCCTCTATCCAGTACCAATCCCCTCAACCCCAGCCTATCCCAAGCACACCTTTAGACCAGCATGCACCCAAATCAACACACAGAAGTGGCTCTGGCAAAAGCAAGCACCACACTTCATCACACAGGCACTCACACAAGCACCATACCCATCAGACACACCAAAATCCACTGCTTCCACTGTGTCCCCCTCCTCCTCGTCATCCACTCCTCTCCCAGTAGCGTCTCCACTCACAACTGCATGCACTACATCCTCATCCACTACGTCCATCACCAGCACACCCATCACAACACAGCCCTCACGAGCAGTCACCACCCCCACAACCATGCACATGTCCCCTGTGTCCTCTCCTACTATGTCTCCTCCCAAAGTACACAAACGCATGCACCCACCCACCCAACAGCCATCCACCTCACAACAGCATCCAGCCCATGCACCTTCACCCAAACTCAGCAGACGTACACCTCCTACAACCACTCCCACTACCTCCACTCCCAAACCCTCTCCATGTTCCCGTCCCAGTGTGTCAAAAAAACTTTTCCTGGCAAACATTGACCTCTTCCCCACGCCCCATCCTTCCGCTCGGGCCAGGGTGTCCAGATCTCAGGCCAGCACCTCAGCCACAAAGTCGGCATCCGCTGTGGTACCAGAAGTCCCAGAGGATCAAAGGGGGCACCCCTATCAGGCCTGCCAGTGTGCCACCGACCCCGGCAAACGACCAACCCATTCCGCCACCTGCCAAGGTGAAAAAGGTGCCAGCATGCAGCACGGCCAAGAAGCACGACCCACCCAGCAAGGCCTCCTCTAAAACTGCATCTGTCAGTTCCAAGGTCCCAGCAGCGTCTGCCAAGGTGGGGAAGGTGAAGAAAACCCAAGGCAAGGCACTTCAGGGATCGGAGTCAACAGGTGAGGGACTGGCGCTCACCATCAGTACAGACAGCCCAGCAACCTGTACCGCAGAAAGCACCGCAGCAGGCACCGCCACCTGCACCGCCATCTGCACCGCCCCCTGCACCGCCACCTGCACCACCGCTGCCACAACAACAGTCAGCAGCATCATCCCCAGTAGGCAGCCGTCCGAGGCTGCAGGATACGGCCTTGTGTCTTCCTCCACTACTACCAGCACCTCCACCACGGCTAGCACCGGCAGCATCTCCGCCGCAGACACCGCCACAAGCACCGCCATCTGCACTGCCACATGCCCAGCCGGTGCCACTACATCTGTCATCAGCAGCATCCCCAGTGGGCAGCCGTCCGGGGATGCAGAAGGTGGCCTGGACCCACCACTTGAATAACCACCACCAGCACTGGAAATACCAGCAGTTTTCAGCCTAAGTCGCAGCAGGATGGAGCCTGCCTCTGCCTCATGCTACCTGTTCCCTGCACATCTCGTGCCTCAGACACCCAGTTGAGGGAATGGGAACTGCCACACCCCAGGTGCAGCACCACTTGGCACAAGGCCCCTTCCAGAACCAGTGGAAGAAGGCATCCATTAGAGAGACTGTGGCTTTGTACTCTCCAGGACCAAGCAGTGGGCAAACCACCCACTTGAGAGACTATGGCTTTGCACTCCCCAGGACCAAGCAGTGGGCAAACCACCCACTTGAGATACTTGAGAGACTGTGGCCTTGCACTCCCCAGTACCAAGCAGTGGGCAAATCACCCACTTGAGAGACTGTGGCATTGCACTCCCCAGGACCAAGCAGTGGGCAACCCACCCACTTGAGAGACTGTGGGTTTGCACTCCCCAGGACCAAGCAGTGGGCATGTTGCCCCCTCGAGGAGCAGTGGCGTTGTACCATCTTCCGGCTGAGGTGCCTCCCTCCCCTTCCCCCTGAGGTGCCTGTGTGTTTTCGACCTGATGCCTATTCAGTGCTCTCTCCGTTTTGAGGCAGGAGTCAAGTGTGGGCTTTGCCCATGTAATTTTTGCCCAGTGGGCCATGTTTTTTGCAAAGGACAGTGTACAGCCTTCTGTACATATTGTGAATATTTGTATATACTGTTTTTTCCAATTGTTAACTTTATCTGCATATTTCTAAATATCATTATTTGCACTCAATTCCTTTTTTCCTTGAGTTCTTCCAAGGGATTACGGGGTGTAAATGTACTGTTCCTGCATGTGTTTGTGTGTATTGTGTTGGGGGTGGGGGTGGGGGATGTTGCATGTTGCGTGTGTGTGTCACTCTTTTTCCTCCCCTCCTCCCCTGTGTGCTAGGTACAGTACTCACCGTGGTCATCGCCACCGCCTTCTTTGGTGTTCCCGGTGTATTAGCAGATACACCAGCATCGGCAGGACCTGTAGTTCGGGCTCCATGGCATCCTGGTTCTTCGTTGAGTGTCGAAAGGTGAGTGGTTCCCCTTCTGGGTACTGTTTCCGCCGTGCTTTTGATGGCGTTCGTACCGCCCCGGAAAAGCTGGTGGATTGGTTGGTTGTAATGGGGTGGGTGGTACATTGTCTTCTGCCTGTCTGTTGGCGGTGACCGCCGTGGTGTTTGTTGCTACCGTCGTGGCGGTCCGACTGTTAAAGTGGCTTCTGTGATGGCGTTTCCGCCTTGGTCATGATCTCATTTTTTTTACCTCTGGCCTGTTGGTGGTATTACCACCGCTTTAACACCGACTGCCAGGATTGTAATGAGGGCCTATGTCCTTTGCATGTCGCCTCTCATCTGTGTAAGCTTTGATTTTCTTACTTGTTAGCCAAGTCACTTGTACGAATCATGTTCTCACTCTTGTCTCTCTTGGTAGCCCATTGAGGTACCTTAGTTGTCATTGTTCTTCTGAACATCAAAGACACAGGACTTTCATCGGTATTCAAGTGGGGTGATAAACGAAACACTCATAGAGTAGAATTTAGTGCTGTTTTCAAACTGAGCTTCACAAGAGTTCTACGCTTTCCTTAGCATACTCATAAAACTGTCAATAAATCCATTGCCCATCGGCCATAACGGCCAAGCACTCTTTTGAAGCTTTATGTCCAAATGCTCCAGGAATTCCTTGAATTCTTTACTTTTAAAGAGTGGGCTACTATCAGACTTCGCCAGGTTGCAAAGTTGCCATCAGGTTTGACTCATCGTGAGTCGCAGATGAGAGATCTTCAACTAAAGAGAAACATGAATATTCATCCACAATCATCCTCAGGTGATGCTCATTACAGAGTGGAGTGAAGACGTTGATGGCTATTTTCTCCCATGCATGATTAGGGAGTTCTGACATGTTCAAAGTATGTTGAGTAATACTGGTAGAGAGGCAATTGCATATATGACAGGCTGTGAGTTCCTTTTCAACTCTTTCATCTGAATATGGAAACCAAGCTCTTTTTGTGGCAACAATACCACAATGTCCTACATAAGCCACTTCAATTGCTTTCTGTTGCAGACTCTCCGCAATCAGGATTGTCGACCCTCGCAGTACAACTCTATCCTAAGTTCATCCTTGATATTTTTGTATTTTTTATATTCACCCTCACTGATGAGAGGTCGAGTGTGTTGGTTCCATGACTGATGTGTAATTATGTCTTTTAAATTCCACATGTCACTATCATGGGTTGTGACAGTGATAATCTGGATTAATGACAGAGCAGCTGGTTTATTTCACTCGATGATGAAATTAATGTAGGCTTCAGCTGTCTTGGATGGAGTACTGTGGCCTTCTATAGGTACTCTGGAAAAGTAGTAAGCCGGATTCTAATCCTTTCCTGGATGATGCACAATCGTGTAATTGTATTCTTGCAATCAGAGACCCCATTGTTCAATGTGAGGAGGCATCTTGGCTCTTGGATTGATGAAGATGGTCAGTAAAGCTTGATGGTCAGTTAACATCATAAAAGCCTTTCTGTACAGGAATACATGGAAAGTTCACAAGCCCATATGACTGCCAAATATTCTTTCTCAGGTTCTGAGTAAGCACTTTCTGTTTGGGAACAACTTCTACTTGCATAGGCCACAATATGTTGTTGAGCATTTGGGCATCCTCTGTGCTATGCAAGGGTAGTGCCTAACCCAACTGGGCTAGTGTGAACAACATCCTCTCTATAAAGCTTTGGATTGAAGTATGCCATTTCAGTTCCATTTTTAATGGCATGTTTGATTCTCTTGAAACTTCTCCCACATTCTTGTGACCATTGAAAGGAAACATTTTTCTTCATCAGCTTTTGTATTGGAGCACTAACAGTGGCAAAGTATTTTCTGTACTTTGAACAGTAACTGGCCATACTAACAAAAGCAATGTACCATAAAAACATCTTATGGAGGATCAGCATTTGAAGGAGCTTATAGTTTGCAGGATCAGGTGTCATACCCGTATCAGAAAAGATATGTTGCCATTCAAAGTTAACCCTACATCACTGAGTAGATGAAATACTTGTGTGAGAACTCTATCATGCTCCTTCTATCTAGCTTTGAAAACTAATGTTATCACCATAATTGAATGTATTCACAATAGCCTGTATGATACATCTTGGAAACGTTCTGTAGCCGATGACATACCAAAATGACATGTTGGTGGTAATGGTCCCGCAATCTAATTTCCAACTGGAAACCCGCCTGCCGATGTGATGGTCTGACAGCCGTATTTAGATGTCAGCGAGAGCATAAGCGAAAAACTGCCGACGACCCACCAGCACTGCCAAGAAGCTTCGCCCAGGTCAACAGCACCACAGACAAAAGCTGCTGGCGGCAGAATGACTGTCCTGTTTACCGCTGAGTCAATCACGATGTGCATTCCTGCCGAAGCACTGTGGCGGCTAAGCCTTCACACCTGACTTGACCGATTGGGAGCTATATAAGGAAAAAACTCACCTTTATAATGCCTTCTACACATCGTGCCACCATGAATCTGCTGCTACCAGCCCTGCCATTGCTCCTGGGCCAGGTCCAAGATGGAAATCAACCCCCTCGTAGCCAGATAGGAAGGTAAGTCATGGACATTCCTGTTATTCTCAGAGATGTCGTTTTACAGTGATACTGGACTCTTTTGTGGCTCAATAATTTGTGCACACACAACCATAATGCTGCACAATACCGTGGTGTGTAATGTTGTAGTCAGTAAATGTATCGGTACAGACCTTGAAATATAGTAGCACCCACAAATCTTATAAGGACTGCTTTCATGGCAATGGGCACGTACATAAAAAGTCTCAACAATCACAAATAGGAAAATGTCCAGACAGGTTTGTGTTATAATGTCCCCAAAATATCCAAAGCATAAACTGAAACAGTGTACCCAATCTGAACCAAACAATCCATGATAATGTAGCAATTGCACTACAACATGCTACAGTGGGTGTACACAGAATGTACTATCATTTTTACTGGTAAACTCCAAATATGTCAGAGATGTATGCAGGTCACAAGTCCCCTAGATGTGTGCAATATATCACAAACATGAGATCCCATTTAACTGTAAAGTGCCAGGTTTCCTGTGTAATGCATATGTGTCTATTATTGACACATCATGTCAAAATAAACACACATGCCATCTCCAGTCACAGAAACAGAAACGTATAATTTTGGTGTAAGTGGCCAGTAACAACATGAATGCTTGCACTAAAATGAATATGTCAACACAAATGTACATCCCAAATGTATGTTTTGAAAAAAATCTAAAATATACAACCTGCTTGTCACTGTCACAAATGAGAGTAAGTGCATGACACACACATTAGCAGAAAGAATATCGCCAGTAAACAATTAGTAACAATCACAAAATAAGGCTAGGACAAAGGTATTCTCAAAATAGAAAGGTTTTATTGAAATGAGATAACTCTCTCCGAAGTCACTTAAATTAAACTGTACAGAAAAAAACAAAGGGAGAAGGTCAGTAGTCTATTGTGTGAGTGCATGCCCAGAACTTGCCTCCTGATGTCACTTCCAACATAAACCTCCTCTGGAAGGAACATCTATGGGGCAGAGTGCAGGCATCTCAGTACTCTCACTGGAGTGAGGGTTCTTGGGTTTGGGATGGGTGGTTTTGGGTTTGGGAGAAGTGGGTTTGTGTTTGGGAGGAGTAAGTTTGGTAAGGATGGGTTGGGATTTGTACAGGGTGGAAAAATTTTCGGGAGAGGTAAATTTACATTTGAAAGAGGTGGGTGGGATGTGGAAGGGGCAGTTTGGGAGGTAGAAGGGCTGGAAAGATGTTTGGGGAGATGGTTTTGGGTGTGCTTATGTTGTGTGTGGGTGTTGGTGTGGTGTAGTGGTGGGTGTTCTGTCTATTGGAATGCTTGTGGTAGTGGTGTGTGTGTCTGTGCCTGTGATTTTTGCTCTGTCTGTGCTGGGGTATGCTGCTTGTGGTTGTTGTTGTGGGTGAATGCATATGTTTGCATCTGCTTTGTATAGGGCTGGGTTGAGGGATTTGGGATGGGGACGGGGTAGGAGTGTGGGCACGATGTTAGGGTAGGTAGGAGGCTGCGGACAATGAGAAGGCAAGTCCCTGGAATGACCATGGTATGCCAGACAGATCACCATGAATGCCATCCAGGTAAGCCAGAATTTGGGTTTTGTGGCCAGCCAGCCCTTGTATGCCATTCAGAAGTGAGGTCTGGCCTACAGGGATTGTCCGTTAAAGGTCTACAGCTTCCTGACTAAATGCAGCCTGGGATACCAGGGCAGAGGTGCCCGCAGCAAAGGTGACGCTTGCCCTTTTAGGGGTTGGGTATGGCCAATTGAAGGGGGAGCAAGAGGGAGGCTGGAGACTGGAATTGAGGATGGACGAAGGTGCAGGTGTCATAGTCGCTTCAGGGTCTTCCCCACTAGGGACTGGTCTTCATTGGAGGCCTCAGAGGTAGATGTAAATCCTGGCCTCCTAGCTAGTCTTCTGACCCTCCGTGTCACTGGTTCCCTCGGTGGCAGCGGTCCTCACACCCGATCCCCAGTGGCCAGCTTCATCTCTACTGATGTGGCCGCTGTCACCTTCACTTTGCCCAGTTGATGCTGAAAATACAGATGCAACAGTTTTTACCGCATCTGTGAGAAAACAATTGAACATCAATGTACATCATACAACATTTGCACCAAGGTCAGTAATCCCTCATCCCAGCTCCCATATCATGTATGCGTTTGTCACTTATACACTTGTAGTTCACGCCATGACAAAGAGTTCCAATAGCAAGGGTAAACACGTAGGCCTGGCGACACCTCTGAACCACTGTAGTACGGAACTAAAATAGAATAAATTTTCTCAACTAGTAAGTTTTTGGGATGGAAATTGACTGCTCAAAATGGGACACCACAACATCTATGTCATGTAACCTTCAATATGCAAATGTCCATTTCAGTATCACCTTTATCTACATCACACAATTTCTCCTCTGGGCAGAACTAAGCACACAGAAACATTGTCTGTGGGACATTCAACACTTTCACCAATGTTGACACATTTCTATCTCTTGCAATCAATACAGTTTGGCAGACAAAATCACACTAGTAATAACAGACCGGCTTACATGCACATTTGTGAAGGGCTAAAAACTCAGGTCCACCTGCTAAGGTGCACATTAACTTACTAGAAGTTTGCTGCACAAACTGCTTTCAAACATCTCTCAGATAAGGAATGATGACACTGTACACAGAATACCAATACTTTTGGAGCAGATGCACATTCTCATATTGCCGTAGCAGCAGCTTACCAATGTCAACTCTTTCATATCATCAGCATTATAACTGCAGTTTGCCACAGTTACCAGTAATGGAGCCTACATTCACTACACACATTTGTGACATAACATCCCACTTGACCCAACCATAAGTTAGGGTACGTTTTGTGAAACTGTCCCTCATGTCATTATGAGAATGCTGACAATCCTTTTATTTGCATGGATCAATGTGCCTGCACACAAAAGTACTTGTCTTGTGAGGAAGAATATAGTGTCATCCTCCAGCACAAAGCAATACACCACACACAGCATCAGACACTGTCTGATCTACTTACATCTCCAGAAATCCTTATAGGCTTTGGATGTGTGTCAACCTTAATGTTGATGGCATACAACAGAGTTGGAAAGTAAAAAGGTCAAAACACAATGATATCTACAGACAATGACTTATCCCCTTGCTACTGCTGTTGGGCCCTCACTGGCCCATAAAGCTCTGGGTAAGCCACTGCAAGGATGTGGGCCATTATGGTGGGGGTTTGGGTGCAGTACACCTGTTTGGATCACTAGAAGGACTGCCTGACGTGGCTTTCAGCAAACGTCCCTGTCACCCAATGCAGGTCCTCACACTGCTTCCTGCAGTGCAGATTGTGCTGCTTGTGGACCCCCAGGGTCCATGCCTTCTTTGTGATGGCCTTCCAAACCTCCCACTTCTGATGGACATTAACCTGTATGAATGTCAGAAAAGAACAAAAAAAAGAAATTTGAGTGTTTCTGTTTGGCAGTACGGCTGTGATATTATATTTTGGATATTCACACGTACAGTGACTATATAGTTTCCTTGCAAAATGTCACAGGTAGCCCTGAAATACTGGTTTGCAGTGATCTCATGTGCACTATCAATATTTTCTAGCTCCCTGTGTTACCTAATCAGGCCTACAACATCATCTTGACCAGTACTATGCAAGCAATCCTGTTGTGAGAGCCTCTCTTGATTACTCACAATCTTTGTGAGCTATTAAAGGCCAAACCACCTGTACAATCCTCTCACATAATCACACTCACAGCTACAATGGCTTCCAGCCTAAACTCCTAAGAGTCAGAACTCATGGTCTTCATCACACACAGTGACTAAGGGCAATATAGAAGGGCTGCTATGTGTCAGTGAGAGCAGGTTCTTGTGGGTTTATGAACAAGTGTGTGTTTGAATGGGACAGACTGGGATGCATGATTGTGAGCCAGTGTTATCTGAACTTGTTAAACATAAACTAACCTTACCTATATGTGGCTCCATGACAAGTTTAAGCCATACAGAGCAATCTAGTACACATTATGTGCTCAAATCCCATGTGTCAGTACAGCATCAGACAACTCCAGACCCACTTCATTTTCCTCTCAAAATCAACATAAAATCCAGCATTAGCTGTATGTTGCCAGTCATTCTACTAGTACACTGTCTATTTTCACTGGTAGTCACTCGTCTGCAGTTTGTGTAATGAAATAGGATTTATGTGTTACATGGACACACATTACAGCTTCTACTTTCAGGTGATTTAACATTGCCATGCACAGACATTTCAGACAGTGGCAAAAAACAGTCTGTCACAGCTACATCATTCTGTCAACTCCAATCACAATAACCCCATTACCAAAAAAGAACAAAATAGCCTGTGTATCAGAAAGGGAGAGATTCCCCAATCAGACATGTACCGATTCCTCTGGGTTCCATGTCCAGGGATTTAACCTCCTTGGCAAGGAGCTCCAGCTCCTCCATGCTGAAGGCAGGGGCGCTGTCACCTGCTTTGCCTGGCATCCTGGCATCCTGGCTCCCAGAGGTCAGTAACAGCAGCAAAAATATGGAGCAGGTCTTAATGGCTGCAGTCTTAGGAGGTATGTGAGTGTTTTTTCACAATGCAGCATACAAGTACACAGTGGATGCGATCCGTGATAAAGATGGACACAGCCATTAGCTTTTGTGCGTAGCCTTTATACATATTAGCCTATGGCAGGACCTGTCATGGAGACTACCACTGTAGCCAATGTCCTGACAGCAGGGTCAGGAAGTCGCTATTTTAGAGTGTGAAGCTGCGCATTTTTCAATTCTTAGTGTGTCACCAGCTCTTAACATGGAGGCTAGTGTATATTTAAATGTCAGATACGAACAGTACTATTCTTGGCAAGATATGACAATAAAATGTGAACCATGACTATGTTTGACACAAATAGTGCTGTGGGGGAAGTACTACCTCTACTGACGGTATTTTTTAAGGGAATAAAAAAAACACGTGCAAACAATACATCTTAAATGTATTATTTGCACATAAGAAAACATTTTTTTTTAAATGAAAATACTTTTCGAGGTCCAAAAATTTTGTGCCAATGCTTCTACATGTATTACCCAATGACACTTCTACTGTTACCAAGAAGTCAGATCTGTGCTGATATTAAAAGGACGATGTGACCATTTCAGCTATTTTCTTTTCCATACATACAGATGTCTGAACCCAGCCATGAGTTGGGAGGAGATACCTTCATGTGTTCAGACCCTTCCCAGACCTTGCGTGATGCTATTAATTGTGTTTGACCAATGACTTTGTGTTTCACCACTGCGCATATTAGTTGCTCAATGTTCACCAGTAGCACATTATGGCCCTCATTCCGACCCTGGCGGTTTGAAACCGCCAGGATGGAGGGCAGAGGAAGCACCGCCAACAGGCTGGCGGTGCTTCCCGGGCCATTCTGACCGCGGTGGTAAAGCTGCGGTCAGAAAAGGGGAACCAGCGGTTTCCCGCCGGTTTACCCCTGGCCCAGGGAATCCTCCATGGCGGCGCTGCTTGCAGCGCCGCCATGGGGATTCCGACCCCCTTCCCGCCAGCCTGTTTCTGGCGGTTTACACCGCCAGAACCAGGATGGCGGGAACGGGTGTCGTGGGGCCCCTGCACTGCCCATGCCACTGGCATGGGCAGTGCAGGGGCCCCCTAACAGGGCCCCACAAAGATTTTCAGTGTCTGCTTTGCAGACACTGAAAATCGCGACGGGTGCCACTGCACCCGTCGCACCCCTGCAAATCCGCCGGCTCCATTCGGAGCCGGCTTCCTCTTTGCAGGGGCTTTCCCGCTGGGCCGGCGGGCGATCTTTTGGAGATCGCCCGCCGACCCAGCGGGAAAGTTAGAATGACCGCTGCGGTCATTTGACCAAGGTGCGGTCTTTTGGCGGTTTCTGCCCGCCGGGGTCGGAATGACCCCCTATATGTTTTGTTCAGTTCAGCTGCCTATTGGCTTTGACATGGCATTAGCCATTACTTTCTGTATTCAGTTAAGCCGCCTATTGGCTTTGACATTGCATTAGCCATTACATTCTGTATTCTGCCTATTGGCTTTGACATGCTGTATTCAGTTTAGCTGCCTATTGGCTTTGACATGATATTAGACATTACACTCCATATTCAGCTTAGCTGCCTATTGGCTTTGACGTGACATTAGACATTACATTTGATATTTAGGTTAGCTGCCTATTGGCTTTAACGTGGAGTTAGACATTACAGTTGAAACATCGCAGATGTCTGTATTCTTCCAAGCTGTGTTTTTCCACAAGATGAACCAAGCTGTTTCCTTCACACCAGACTAGACCTGATAAGAGTACATTTGGTGTTTTCCTTTCTGCTCAGCCTTGGGAATAGGAGAAGTCTAGGAGATCTGGCCAGTCTCCAAAGGCTTGCGTAGTTTTCCCGAGTCTGAGAGGAGGGGGCACGCTTTTGTAAGGATGACTCTGGGCTACAGTGAGTTAGAATCAAATCTGCTTGACTTCAGGCTGGAACTAGACGTCAGTTGCCAGTCTCCCGTTTGGGTAGATAATCTCTTTCTCGCTGTTGACCGGAGTCATCAACTTGCAGACCCCAGAAAGATGAAGCTGAGTATGTATGCCCTGCCGCCTTGCTCAAACGGTGATGAATTTGACTTTTTTGCTTTGCTTTGAATATATTATCTATATACTGTGTACATTGCAACTGAGAAGTACTGTGATATATTTTGTTTTCTTGCTGCAACTACTTTGTGCTTGAAATCTATTAATTAGTCTCTCAAGAACTTGTGGGTGGGGAAGAATTAACAGAAATAAAGGTCTTCTTTGAACTCAGAAGTGCATTCCAGAGAGGTTCTGTAAGCTCTGATATGAGATAAGTAGGAAAGCAGAACACCATGCCACAATGGAGGAAAGGGATTTCATCAAACAATTTCAACTAAATAGGCAAATTATCCTGGACTTGTGTCAGCAGTTGGAGCCTGTCTCCCGAAAGGAATCTAACAACCAATACACCAATAGGGAAACTCATGGAAGTACTGCATTTTGTTGCCACTGGCACTTTTTAACACACTGTGGCAGTACCAGGGTGCATGTCCCAGCCAACTTTCAGTGGTGTGCTACAGGAAAGCCTTGCTGCCTTGATGAAACACATCAACAGCTACAACCAATTCACATGTACACAGGATTTGGCCACCGTGAATGGAGAATTTTATGCGTTGAGTTTACTACCACATGTGGATGGAGCAAAGGATGCTATGTATATTGCCTTGATGCCACCACATGGAAGGGAACAAGTCTACTGCAATCAGAAGAACTTCCATTCCATCAATGTGCAAGTTTTCTGTTTGCCAGACTTATACAGCTCAAGTGTGTGTGCCTGCTTCACTGGGACAACAAATGATTCATTCATACTGTCGAACAGCAACATACCCATGCAGGTGTCGCAACTTGGACTGGAGAGGGCCCGGCTTGTTGGTAAGTACAATATGAATTGAGGATCTTTTACCTGAATACTCGCTTAGGAAGGGATAATGGATTGATATGTGAGTAATCTGTTGATGTGTTGCTTCTGTGTAGGAGACTCAGTGTATCCTATTGGCACCACTGACGAATCCAACAACAGCAGGGGAAGTCTGCTTCAATGAGGCCCATGGAAGAACACGGAGGCCAATGAGCAGGCTTTTGTGCCACTGATGGCCAGGTTTAGGTGCCTGGACAAGTCCAGTGGAGTCTTCCTCTACTCACCCAATAAGGTGTGCCACATCCCGGTTGCCTGCTGCATTCTTCATAACATTGCCCTGTGAAGGATCATCCCTTTAAATGCAGAGGAGGGAGACCGTGATGAGCCCCTGGGTGAAGATGTTGAAATGCCAAAGATGACAGCGGTGAAGAAGAAGAAGTTGACATACGTCAAGAAAAGATTTGACTACTTCTTCACCTGAATGTAAGTTTACCTTTACAAATTGTAACCTTTAATGTCCGTACAACTTGTGACATAGGGAACATATCAGTCTGGTATGGTAATGTGTTAGGAATGGTAAGTGCAGGAACGTTCAAGGCAAATATGTTAGTGGATCAGAGTTTTCCTACATTAAATACTGCGGTCATTGACAGAGATTAACTGTGCTTATGCTAAGTATTTGTGTCCTCATGACTTGTCAAATAAGTTTGATTTAATATTTGGTAAAATTAATTTTCCCTTGTTATTTTGTTTCAGGGTCCTTCACCATGTAATCTTCATTTGGTCATTTCAAAGTTGGGACACTTGCTGTGATATGTTTCTGTTTGTAAGTGTAAAGTGAACATGTGTTGATCCTGGGACAGACACCCACTTGGGATAGACAAATCTTTTCCAGAGAAAACTGGTACTCTGATAGTAAGGAAGTTCCGAAGATTGTATCCCACCTGGTTTCTGGGTTATGCTGCCATCAAGGCAATATGTGCCACTTGACTTGCTCAAACCACATATATATGTCAGGCCCTAGCATACTGATCTTCCTTCACATTGGCTAAATTGTCAATTCTTGGACAGTGGAGGCAGCTGTTGATGTGCTTTCTCATTGGTGATAGAACGTTTTGTTAGCATACTACTGATTGTGTCATTGCACCAGATACTGCCACAGTGTCCTGTAATGGTCATGTGGCCTCAAATGTTGTTACTGCCATGATGTAGACCATTGGTTTTATTGATCAATGATTCCTATTGTGATGGCATGATGTATTGTTCCAACTGAGGTCATGCATCAGTGATAGTTTGCCTCTTTTATTTGATACCATCGCATATTCCCTTTCCTCCATGGTGTCAAGGTCGTGGAGCATATAACTCTGAATGGTACACGCTATTGGGTTTAGGCCTGGTTATTGAAACCCAGATACATTTCTACAAAGACTAAAAATATGTAGGTTGCAAATACATTCTCACTTGAGTTAGTTTTCTTTGAGTAAATTGGTTAATAATTTACCTCTTCCTCATTTCTACATTTTTTTGGCAAATTAATGTTTAAACGATTTGACAACATGATGGTGGAAGACGGACATGAAAAATTAAATGTCCATAACATTTATTAGCATAACACAAAAAAGTAAGATGAATAAAAAAAAATATTAAATGAGCAAATAAAGTCTATTGTGGTGGATGGAAACATGGTAGTAGAGCCAAAACAGTTTGGAGTCCAATGTCAAAGATACAACTGTCCTCAAAAATGGTAAATGTGTCCATGAAATAGTCCACAGACTGAATGGTAGACACACATAGGAGGAAATCAGGTTCTGTGTCTCTTGGAGGTGGTGGTGTTGGTCTTACCATCCTCTCCTGCTGATTCTCATGACCGTCCCCTCTGGAAAGGACGGGGGCACAGGTGCAGGGACTGGGGTGGGAGAAGCAAACTCTTCATGTGGCAAAGCCTCCCTTTCAGTGGCTGGCAGTAGTGTACTTTGCCCAGATGAGGAGGGACAACAGACAATGGCAGATGTAATGGAAAAATCCCTGCACATATGGTGATAGATTTCAAATAGCACCCCAATAAGGGAACTCATTTATTCATTGTGGTTCCATAGTTCCAATATGTGCTTCCTCTGCACCTTCTTGATTGCTCGGAGCACAGTTACAACCTGGCCCATCACGTCTTGGGACTGTTCTACTGATCCCAATGCTTGGTCAATTGTGATCTGGCAAAAACCCCAGTGGCCTCACCTGGCTGGCCCACAGATTCCATTTAATGACCCGTACCCCCACTAGTCCGTACCCTTGAGGAAGTGTTGGTGCTGTGTTAGTGGTGCCTCAACAGTAGCCAGGACTGAGGGGGCACAGGATTGTTGTGTACCTCCTTGGTGCACAGGTAGTTGAGGTGTACCCATGCTGAGATGTTGTTGCAGCTGTGGTGGGAGGTGTAGGTGTGGGTCAAGTGTGACTCACTAGAAGTGTCTGGCCAGACAGACTAGATGGATCAGCTGGCTCCTGATCATCCAGACTTGCATTAGTGGAGTCCTCACTGGAGGCCTGCTCCTGGTTTTGATTGGAGGTGTCTCGCCTGGCTGACGGTGGTCCACTAGGCCGGGTGGTTGGACCTGAGAAGGTTGCAGAGACTGTGCAATTAATACATAATTGGTGCATTTAATGTATCTTTGACTCCAAATGGGCCAACCTAAAAAAGTTATTTTCATTACACATGCAGCCTGATTTACACATCTGACAACTCCAGTGCTGATGTTGTAGAGATGTCCTGAAATGCGAAAGTGTAAATACAGAATTATATGTTACTTGTAGTAGACATTCAACCCAACACAGTGGTGAGTAGATTGAAGTACTGGAACATTCCAAGGCCTAGTAGGCAACAAAACATTGGAATCAAAGAGGCTCAACTTACAAATATAACTGTATTTGGTCATCATATGGGCAGTGCGCATTAACTTGTGTGTGGCTACTACTTCTATTTAGCATGGGGAAATACATTTTTGGAAAACTTGGATTCAAAAGACAACGAACTATGTAAGCATTTTCATCAATTCAATGTCACTGGGAGCCGGTGTCAACATGACTATGATACACAAGAAGTGACATTTTAATCTATAGCATGACATGGTGACTATCAAATGCAATAGGTTTTGAAATGTGTGTACATGTGAAAGAGAAGGACAGTGGAAACACATTACATTGCACTATTGTTTTCCAGATCCAAAATTAGAGCATAATTGTAGTTGTAGTCATTGTGTGACACCATAGACAATACTTGTTTGAATAGTAAGTTACACATATCACTTTAAATGACTATATTGGAGATGAATACATATTTGCAAAATGTACATACATATGGGTATGTTTTAACAAAGAGAAAATACCACTTAGAAACACTATACTTTCCTGTGAAAATATATGTAGTTTTGGACCTGTTTTTGGAAGCTCAACATACATTGATAGAAAGCAATGGGCGGAGCCAAAGCAAGGGATGATCCATGGGAACTAACACACAATCTGACTATACATATTGCACATTGTTAAAAGCAAAGCTACAACCATGATGCTAGTAATTTCATGACACAATATATTTTGTGGAGCCAAATTTAGCTATATCTGTTTTGCTATGTATGTTGCACATTCTAAACATGAAACTCAAGGACAGGAGTCCATTTGTGATTTTTGAGACACTAGTAAGTGTAATTACCACTCCACCAGAGATTTCTGTCAAACCTTCAGGATGTAGGACCTGCAAGACCTTCTCCTCTCAGGGTAAGAGTTGAAATGGGGGGCTGGGAGAACCACCACGAATCCTCAGGTCTGCAGATGACCCTTGGAGATGAGTGAATTAACTTTCCCCCACAGGTCATATTACCTCTTCCAAATCTCCTCCTGTGTGCGCACATTGCTAGCTACAACATTCACTCTGTCAACTGTTCTGGACCACATTTGTCTCTTCTGGATATGGAAATATTTTTGACTTGTGCTCCATTTTGGCTCTACTCTTATGATTTCATTCACCATGAGAGACCACTCTCCCTCTGAAATGTCCCTTAATTTACTATGACCATGTCATAGTAAATTAAGGAGAAAAACTAAACTAGTGGCCAAAAAATGAGGGGAAATCAATTAAATATGGTTTTAACAAAAAAATACAGAAGGAGAGTAACACAGAAAAAAACCTGTCACCTGTGTGGCAATTCCTGCATCCAAATGGTGTTCTGCACTGTAATGGCAAAGGATCATTATCTCAAAATGGAGTGTGTTTTATAGTGTGTTTTGCAGGTGTTCACAATTGTCCAATTTACAACAGTTGTAGTACAGAGTGCGGCACACCTAACAAACACTTATTTATACATAATTTTTTTATTTTTATTTTTTATTTCAATAAGTAATTTCGAGGGAAAATATCCACTAAAAGGCACGATTTTCCACAGACGCGAGACACGGGAGTCGCGCACTCACGTCTCCTTGATCTTTGGTATTTGAGCATAGTGTGATTTTTCCCTAAATACGATCTGGATGGTTGACAATGGTTGATATACCTGATATTCGCTGATGTGTGGATCGAGTACTCATTGGATATGGAAAATCGTGCCTTTTAGGATGTGGACCCTGTGATAATAGGAGTTCAGTCCACAATTTGCTTACCAGATCGAATTTGATGAACACTGTTGATGACGTATAAAGTGGATCAATCCTATAAATTAGGAGCCCTGAAGAAGTCGTTTGGGATTTGAACGAGGATTTCCCATGACGAAACACGTGTTGGCTTGAGTTGTACCATTATGGAGGTGTTTTCAAACATGGCTTGAGTTGTACCATTATGGAGATGTGTTCAAACATATGAGAAAACTATTCAAATCACCAAATAAGAATGGACTTTTCAAACGTGTATTAAAAGTGGATATTTTCCCTCGAAATTACTTATTGAAATAAATTGAAAAAAAAAATATGTTTTATGTATAATTAAGTGTTTGTTAGGTGTGCCGCACTCTGTACCATTGTTTGTTGGGTTGTTTAAACCTGTAAGGTATGGGTGTGTTCCCTTGTGCTGGCACCCTTTCTTTCTTTTGCTCTCATTATTGTTTGAATTGAATTTGTGCCATTTATGATCCTGAGCGCCTATACAACCCCACGTTCTCACCCCACCATTAGAGTCTTACAACAGTTGTAGGCTGCTAGCATCCAATCAATGGACACAGTCCTAGTACTATACTGAATTGGTTCCGCAACTGACTCCCCCATCATGGGCCCGCCACTGACATACCACCAACACAACTGTGTGATTTAAATAGGATCGGCAGGATGCTGCCATCAAGTCAGCAACAGAGGGCCTCCTCATCAGACTTAGAGTCCCCCGTGTCAGCTGCGGGTTGCAGCTGCCATGACGGAGTACACTCTGTTGTGGCAGTCTTTGGCTTAGCCGCAAGACATCTAAATCCGCCCACGAATTTGACAGTCTTTTCGGGCCCACCGTTGACGTGGCTTGGTGGTGCAAATGCCAACATCTAAATCAGGCCCTACGTCTTTTGTATTGAAACAAACCAACATATGTAAAAAAGGTTGAAATGTACCTGCAACATTCTTTCAGTTCCAGCTGATGGTGACCTTTATTTAAATCAAGGCAAGGAAAGACCTTTGCTTTATTCAATTGCATTATCATGTCAGCAATGTGTAGACCTTGATGTCGTTCTCATTCAATTGCCTTGTTTGCCTGATGCATGGCAACACAGATGCGTACATCTCCTTCACTGTCTTTTTTGGGCACTACTACTGTGGTAGAAACCCATGGTTTTGGACTAGTGGAACCCTCAATAATGTTTAAGTAATGATACAAGTTCTTTTTCAACAGCTTCTTGTAATTAAAAAGCAATTCAACTACGTCTCTGAGCAACAGGACGGACAACCTCATTAATATGCAGTTTTACTTTCATATGGTGAAGCTTTCCTAAACCATGAAACAATGAAGGGATTGACTTCCTAATTTGTGATGAGCATTTATGTTGTAATTCACAGAAATCAGTCCCATATCAGCAACAGTGTTGAAACTAAGTAGACAGGCACTTGACACTGTACATTGAAGCACATGAATTGGTACTTGTACCTTCGTTTTCGGGTGTTTCATTGTCGCTACAAATGAACCTTGACATTTTATGGTCCTCGATGTGGCCCAAGTATATAGTTTGGGCTTCAATGGTGTAAGCTGCGGTTATGGAGATAGTTAATTGTATTTCTTTTCAGGCATTATGTTTATCGATGCACCACTTTCAATAATGAAAGGTATAGAACAAACATTTATTTTCATTGTAGTCTTTAGACAGTGTTTGTATGATTTTGCTGCTTTGGCATGTCAACGTGTCTTTGATCGCCATTTTTCTTCAAATGCGACCAGTCCAACATGCACACGTTCCTCTGAGGTAAACATCAACATGGCACAATCACTCTCTTCACTTTCACTTGATATAGAGATAGATGGCTTTGTTGGCCTGTGTCAAACGTTGTTTCTGCAACATTCTGGTGGCCATTTTTGTCTTCAGGCCATGACAAACTTACTTTTTCCATCGCTTTACACACCATCACAAAATGGTTCTCTTTCTCACAACCTCTACATATCTGTCTAATGGCGGTGCATTTTCCTTCATGTGGAAATGAAAATCCACCTTTAAAACAACTTTTTTTTATGTGTAGGCATCACTTTGTGTCCTTAAGTCTTTTTCTTCAGCTTACTTTTCACACTCATGACTAATTTGCTCTGGCAACCTTTAGCCTCCATCTCAGCAGCCTAACTTTCAGCACTCTCCTCATCTCTGGAAGCCATCAACACTCACTCCAGACTACAAGCTTATCTCATTATTCGTTAGCAGAATGAATCTAACAAGCATCCATCAATAACTCTAAGACGCCTAGATTCATCGTCAATAAATTAATTGAACTTACAGCGTTTGATGAGTGCATCAAGTATTTCCACAAACTCATTGATAGTTTCACCAATTCTTTGATGTCCCTGACTGAAAATGTATCATTCATTATCACCATTTCTTTATCTTCAAATGCTTCACACTGGCTTTGACTCCACAAACACCAACTGTCGACTCAGCACTTTGACAAAGGCACATTTGGCATGCACGAGCAGTTTGCTTGGACCACAGCAAACTTTCTGAGAGAGCCCTGTCTTTCTTTGGGTTACTTATTCCCTATCTCATGGCCAGTTGTAGTGGCCTCCCCAGCCTGGGTACCCGCTAATGACTACACCATACACAGCGCTGTAAATAACACATCTTTTTTCTTCTGCATTTACCTGTGAACTCCAACATTGTAAACCATACTTTCATTACAATCTGTTCTAGTGATTACATCACATTGCTATGGAGTCCTTTAGGAGCCAAAAAGGTTCTGCCATAAAACTTGCAAGAAACTACAGCGGTGTATGACGATAATGAAGCAAGCTTTATAGCCACTCTACTGAAGGATTTGCCCTTGTTGTAGTCACTTACTCATGAGTTTTGCATTTGCTTTGATTGCAAATTAAGTGCATCTAAACCATACCTTAATTTCATCTCATCATTACATAAACAGTTGTAAATCCTTATTGGAAAGATTGACTGCTGACTTTGACAAGCTGTCAGTATCAGTGTTTTCAGACCCACAGAATACTCCTGTTATCTCTAAATCCAAGGTCAATGGTGCAATGGTATCTCAGAAATGATATGCCCGTCGGAGGAACCAGGAGAAAAAGAGGGAAAAGGAAAAGAGAGATCCAGGACTGGTTTCCCTCAGTGAGGACTTCCAGGGTCTCATACTAGGGTATACCAGGAACTTTAAGGGAGTAAGGACTAGCCTTAAAGTAAGTAAAATAGGACAGCTAAGAATACAGAACAACAGTGGAATCAAACATAATGCTGAAGGATAGAATGAGGCTTACCCATTGTAATCACAGATAGAACTGTAATGAGCTCCAGTCAGATCAGTGAACTCCAGGGTTGAGGAAGATCAGCATATCACAAGTTGAGAAATAAACACATACAAAAATGCACTAAGGAGTAAACCAAAGGGGAACCCTAATCATAATTGACTGGAAAGGGAAAAAACAACTTAGGTGCAGAGATGGATGAATGATTGTGAAATAACGTGAAGAATGAAGCCACAACAAGTAAATGATACTTTGCCAGATGTCTAGTTCATCTCAAGTGGTAATCCAGAAACTTGTTTTGTACAGTCTAGTGGCAGCATGAGCCCTGTCTCCATTCACCTGTCTTCCACAGTTTCAATGCCTTTCCAACTCTGTGAGTAACTCAATGTCTACGTCATGTCAGAATGCTGACAAAAACGTTTGGAAATGAGATAGACACCATTTACTGCAGGAGGTTTTTCTTTCTTTTGAAGAAACATAAACAATAAACAATAGGATAATGCAATGTAATCTACATGTAATTCTTCCAGAACAATGCTATTTAAAGTATTACCATTTATTGAATTGAATAATGTGTTAAAAATCTTCCCATTATTTTGAGCCCTCTTAAAATCCTTAAATTACTATTGCATAAGGAAGGCTGACTTGTCCCAGGTTTTCAAATGTGTTTCTTAACATCCAGGGCAGGTGTGCTTTATTGTTCATAAACAATTAGATGAATCTGTTGTGATGTGTTAAAATTATGACAAAAATACATTAATCTGGGTTACTCGTTGAATTTCAGTATTTAAATCTTTTTCAAGAAAGTCAGTATCAGATATATTGAATTGAGACATATTGAAAACAGTGTCCCCACATATCATTCAAGTATATATTTTTTTCTTACCTTATATTTAAATGTGCATTGTAATTATTTAATCCATGAATTAATTCATCTCTGCCAAAGGTTTCTCATTGTCCTCCTACTATAAGGTTTAAGAGCAGTTCATTTATAAGCAAGGAAACCATCGTTTTGGGCTTTTTTTATTCTCATAAACAACTTCCTCCTTGTTTCATCTGCTTGACTGAATATTGATGAATCATTCAGACAGCGCCTAGTAAGCATTTTGAGAGTGATTGTAGAATAGAATCAACCTCTATAGGTTTTTTGGGCTTTCTTCTCAGAAAACATTGTAGACAGCTGAGAGAATATTGTATTTTATCCAGGCTTGAAATGGTCCTGTTTATGGAGATTATCTAATTGTGTAGCCCAGTGGTTCCCAACCTGTGGTCCGGGGACCCCTGGGGGTCCGCGATGCCTCCTCAGGGGGTCCGCCAATGCTTACAAATTTAAATATTATTAACAGATTAGGTCCCCAGCTTTCAGTAATGACTTAATGGGGGGTCCCCGGATTCCATTACTTTTTCAGTGGGGGTCCCTGGTTTCCAGTAATGATAAAGTGGGGGTCCACAGCAGCCAAAAGGTTGGGAACCACTGGTGTAGCCTTTGTCCTCAGTGATAAGAACTTTGGGGAGACACTGTATATATGTTTTAATAATTCAGACACCATATGATGAGTGTTTTTGTCAAGTCCATGCAGTTTAAAGTAAAGTAAAGAGAGTATTTTACAAAGTAGTGAGCATTGAAGATTGATCCACTTGATAACTGCACTGACTTTTGAATGAAGGATGGGTTCAAAAGTCTGGGGTTAGTCGTAGATTAGTGATTATGATGTCCTTGTTCCATTCATGCAAACAAAGCTCCTGTTTATGTATGTATGTATGTACATAGTGTTTCTATAGTGAAAACCTAGTCAAAATGCAGTGGAGTACTGGTCAAAGACAAGCATAAAGTCAACAAGTAAAAGGAGAAGAAGCTGGGTTGTGGACGGTCGCCTTTATCGATTGCAGAATGTCGTCCAACCATGAAGGTATGTCAGTGGTTTTGTTTGGGTTCTTGTTGTTTAGTCAGAAATGACCAGCATATGTTTGTATAAATTTTGAGGTTTACTTCATTGTTGTAAAGAAGATGGATGGGGAAGGATGTGTAGATTTAAATAAGAGGCAGTATAGGGATGACTTAGAGGGACACCCAAGGATCGCAGAAGTGTTCACTATTCCACTATTCTGTTCAATCACTGCCACGTCCTACAACAAATGCTAACCAGCACTGCCTCAAATTAAAGCACCCTCAAATGCATAAAACTAAACACACAAATAACAGGAAAAAATGTACAAACGGCATTGGGAGGTCAAACAGAAATGCTAACATACAGACAATTCTTCTTCTAATAATCTATAGTTTTTCTTTCTGGGACAATAACCCTCAATCATGCCTCCCCCCACGGGGGGCGGGGTAGAACACCAGAGAATACAATTTTTTTAAGATTGTACAAATGGGGGTTATTATACCAGGTCTATCCCCTTGGGAGGGGGAGGGAATGGGGAAGAAAGACCACTAGACAACCGGGATTTTTTTTATCTATAGGGATGGGGCTGCCTGCCATGGGCATGGCCATGCCCCCACCTCAACTAACTGGGGCAACAGTGTTTCTCAACCACCCGCTGGGCAGAGTGGGGTATCTGTCCAAAGTCTGCCCCTCCCCCAGAGGGGGAGAACACCCATCAGTCAGGGAATATTTCATTTTTTAAATATCAGGGTGGGTGCTGCTCAGCAGGGGCATGGCTATGCCCCCACCCAAGTAAATGGGGAAACTGTTTTTCTGCCCACTTGGGGAGTAGATAGGGTAATTACCAACATGCTCACTACATGCCAGGCATTTATTTTTAAAATAAATATAGGGGTGGGGACTGTCCACCATGGGAATGACCATGTCCCCAACCCAAGTCAAAGAAGCAACAGTCTGTCTGCCCCCCAGGGGGCATATTAGAGTAATTGCCCAAGACCTGCCCCAATGGGGGCAGAAAGCCCACTACAAGCCAGGGATTTTTTTTACTTTAGGGGGTCTGCCTAGCATGAACATAGCTAAGCCCCTACCCCAAGTAAATTTTGCAGCAGTCTTTCTGACCCCTTCCTGGGGGCAGATGGGGGCAATTGATCAGCCCAGTGGTGAGGGCAAAAAGCCCACTAAACTACAGGGGAACTTTTGTTTAAAAAATATTGGGGTGGGGCCTTCCCACCATGAACATAGTTATGCCACCACTCCAACTAAAGATTGCAACAGTCTTTCTGCTCCACGGGGGGGGGAGATTGGGGTAACTACTCCCAATCTGCCCCATCCCTGGCACATGATTTTTTTCAATATATGGGTGGGGCAGCCTGGCCTTGGCATTGCCATGCCCCTCAAGTAAAAGGGCCAACAGTCCTTCGCCCCCCCAGGGCAGATGGGATTAGTCTCCTTGATCTAACCCCCCGGGGATTAAAATCCTACTATATTCCAACAATGTATATATCCCATACCAATGGCAAGCAAGAGGACATTTGATTCTTTTGGGTCTTGGTATTACAAATGGGCCAGGAGACTTTGGCTTACTCCCAGGATCATCTCACTTGCAGTGGTAAACAGCTGCGCATTTTGGGCTTGGGTAGCCTGCCACCTGGAAAAACCTACCAGATCCAGACAGTTCTGAAAACTAGACATCAGGGCGAGTCCAGAGTGGTGTGCTTTGCATGCACCATTTTCTTACCCACAATGCCCTGTACACCTGAAACATTTCTGTAAGGAAAACCTCTTGAATCTGCAGAGAACCTCAAATTTCTTACCACACACCATTCCCCCAGGTCTCCAGATAAAAATGGTACCACACTTCTCTGGGTGGGCCAAGAAACCTTAACACAAAAGGCCCTATAGTGCTATGAGGAGAGATCAGCAATAGTGGTATCTGCAGGATGCCATTCATTGAAACCTATCAACCACAAGCATTTTTTAAAAGTAGGCAACCAGGAGATTACAGGGTGGTATGTCTTTTGTGAACCCTATGAGATTTTCATACTCACAATGCCCTCAAATTATGCCTGAATTCACACCTTTCCCGACATTTCCATGATGGAAATTTCTGGAATCACCAGGAATTCACAAAATTCCTAAAGCCCAGCACTGCAAGTGATTCTAGGTAAAACAACCAGATGAGAGTCACGCAAGTCACCCCATCCTGGATTTCCCTTGATGTCTAGTTTTAAAAAATGTACAGCCTTTGTAGGTTTTCCTAGTTGCCGGGTGAGATAGGGTCCAAAATCCACAGCTACCCACTTTGCAAAACATTGCTCAGTTTTGAGTGAAAACATGTGATGTATCAATGTATTGTTTTGGGCCTTTTCCTGTCACAGGCAGCAGGCATACCCACACAAGTGAGGAATCATTTTTATCAGAAGATGTAGGGGAATGTTGAATGGAAGGAAGTTTGTGGCTCCCCACAGATTCCAGAACTTTCCATCACAGAAATGTGAGAAAATTTTGTTTTGGTCAAAGTATGAGGTTTGCAAAGAATTCTGGGTAAAACAACCTGTTGAGAGGCATGCAAGTCACCCCATCCTGGATTTCCCTTGATGTCTAGATTTAAATTAAGTACAGCGTTGGTAGGGTTTCCTAGTTGCCGGGTGGGCTAGGGTCCAAAATCCACAGCTACCCACTTTGCAAAAAATTGCTCCGTTTTGAGTGGAAAAATGTGATGCATCAATGTATTGTTTTGGGCCTTTTCCTGTCACAGGCAGCAGGCATACCCACACAAGTGAGGAACCATTTTTATCAGAAGATGTAGGGGAATGTTGAATGGAAGGAAGTTTGTGGCTCCCCACAGATTTCAGAACTTTCCATCGCAGAAATGTGAGAAAAATTTGTTTTAGTCAAAGTTTGAGGTTTGCAAGGAATTCTGGGTAAAACAACCTGGTGAGAGCCATGTAAGTCACCCCATTCTGGATTCCTCTATGTTTCTAGTTTTCAAAAATATAAAGGCTTGCCAGGTTTCCTTAGGGCTCAAAATCAACAGCTACCCACTTTGTAAAAAAATGGGTCATTTTTTAGTGGAAAAAGGTGATGTATCTATGTTGTGTTTGGGCCATTTGCAGTCGCAGGTACTAGGCCTACACAAGCGAGGTGTCATTTTTATTAGAAGACATGTAGGAGAATAGAATAGTGAGATATTAGTTATTATCACTGGGATGTCACTGCATTTGTACCTTCCAAGTGTAAGCCAGTGTGCAGAGTTTCCAAATGGATCCCAACAGAAACAAGAAAAACAGTAACCCAGGCCCTCGTCAGCAGCAGACTCGACTACGGCAACGCCCTCTACAGCGGTATCTCATCCAAACTCCTACAACGCCTCCAACGCATCCAAAACGCCTCCGCCCGACTCATCCTCAACATCCCTCGCCGCTGCCACATCACCCCCCACCTAAGAGACCTGCACTGGTTCCCAGTCAACCAGAGGATCACCTTCAAGCACAGAAGGCACTCCACAACACCGGACCAACATACCTGAACAACAGACTCAGCTTCTACACCCCCACCCGGCAACTCCGCTCCGCCAACCTCGCCCTCGCCTCCATCGCCTGCATCCGGCGCAAATCTTCCGGCGGCAGATCATTCTCGTACCTCACCGCCAAGACCTGGAACACACTCCTGTCGGATCTACGACAGACCCAGGACCTTCTCTCCTTCAGAAAACTCCTCAAGACTTGGCTCTTCGAGCAGTAGCAGCACCCTGTACCCCCCCCCCCCCAGTGCCTTGAAACCCTCACGGGTATGTAGCGCACTTTACAAATTGATTGATTGATTGCAAGAAAGAAGACATTTTTAAAAATCTCTCTAAACCATATGCTAGTACGGAAACCCACAAATTCCGAGATGTACAAATAACGATTGCTTCTAAACTTCATATCCTGTGCCCATTTCAGAAATACATAGTTTCCTTGATACCCATTTTTCACTATACTTATTTCACCACATGAATTGGTCCATGCTCTTTAAATAAAAAACAATTGTACGATGCAGCTCAGTTGTTGGCTCTGGGGACCTTTGGTTCTTGGAGACCACATAAACCCTATATATCACCACAAGCAGAAGGGCCTAGCAGACCTAATGGTATATTGCTTTTGTAAATCGGCCATTGTGACAAAAAAGTTACAAATAAAAACTTCACAAATGGCCATTTGTTTTTTCCTATTTATTTTCAATATTTCTTTATTTCATTACTGAGTTTCTTTGAGAAAACCTTGAGGGATCTAAACATATGACCCATTGCTGAATTTGAAATGTTGTCTACTTATTAGATATCCATAGCTTTCCTAGATCACCCATGGGTTTTACGCAGGCTTCCACCACAAACTGGAAGTAGTTTGAGAGCACAGATAACAGGAAAATTGGCTACATCTTTGAAAAATGGTATAACTTTGGTAAAAAAAAAAAAAAAAAATTATTCAGCTCTGCATGTTCCTGAAAGCTGGGGAAATGACGACTTTAGCACAGCAACTCCTTCATTGATGCCATGTTCATTAAACAAAAACTCACACTTTTTTATCAACAGCACTTTTTTCCTATTTTTTGGAAAACGCTCAACATTTAGCAATATTTGCCTACTTTCTCCATCCTCTCCATGTGAATCTACAAACCCTAGTACTTTTAGAATCCCCAGGATGATAGAAAAACATGACACAAATTTACCATAGATTCCGTAGGTGGAAAAAAGTTATGGAGCCCTAAGCACAAACTACCCCAAATAGCCAAAAATAGGTCTTATCACTCTGGGGGAAAAGGCCCATCAACTAAGGGGTTAAAGACATATCAGGATGAGGAGGATGTGAGAGTTACAATTGGGCACCTTAGATGAACTGCAGAAGAAAAAAGTGTACCAGTTGGATGATGAAGTAGAAGAAAAATCTGACGAGGAAGATGTAGGAAGAATAGAGGATCCTAAGGATGCAAGAGAACAAGCCACTTTCTAAGGCAACACTGTGAAAGTGATAGTACAGCACAACAGCTAAAAGCTTGCCAATATAATTAAGTAAATGCAAAGTGCAGTGTATGCTGCCTATTTGATATGAAGTTTCTCACTTTCTTTCAACCAATCCACTTTGCTGCCAGATGCCCAATGTGCCTACCTAGCACAAATAATTATTTCAGTATGTAAATGCCTTATTATAAAATATGAAAAGAAACAATTGTAGTGAATGAATGGTTTGTAAAACATTTTGTGCAGTAGTATTACTAATCTATTTAGATGTCATTACTTGCCAATAGGGCAACTTTGTTATGTTGTGCAGCTCAACACCTTCTAATATACTGTACAATAAATAGTCTTGCTGTACAGACAGAACATTGTTTCACTTTGACATTGAATGTTGCATTTACATGGTAAATTACTGCTAAGGTTCTGTGAACGAATAAACAATCTTAATGAAACAGGGAAATAAATCAACTCTCAGCAGGGTATTTTTACAGGCTCTACCTGTTACTTTTGTCATGAAGAAAATGGCTTACCGATTAGTTGGGTTGTTAGAAGTCTGTAGGAAACAACAGAGTGCCTGTTAACTCCTTACCATCGAAACATGGGTCCAGCCATTCTATCGGCTGACAGATGCAACAGACTCAAGGTGAGCCAAGGTAAGCCATGGGATAGCGCACAAGTCCCATAATCATCTTTTGTCTTCCAATATCATTAGCTATAAGTTTATTCAGATATTGTGATTGATGATTGCTGAAGGGTTTGGTTCTGAGACGGTAAGGCAAGCTTTGGTGATTGCTTTGCCATAAATATGGTACAGTAGACTATCCTTCATTTTAGTCGCATGTTCTAATAGTACTAAATATTACATTAAAACTAGTTTTTAACTGTCAATATATCACTTCCTTCAAGCAATTATGATGTGGCTGCTTCCAAAACCCCATACTCTTTTTTAGTTGTGAAGCTTCTTTAGATTGTAAAATACAGAGCATGGCTAATCACCAGGATGTTTTTCTTGGATTCAAGCTGCAAACCACCAAGATAAAAAAAAAAAAACACTTGGGAATCCGACAGACCATCCACTGTTCACATGCATGCAGCAGACTTTCCTACAATGCAAATGTTTTAGTTGTAACTTGTGGAAAATTGAACTAACAAACATCCCAACTAGTCAAGTGTTCCACTTGAATAAAACATGATATGCATTAGACAAGGGTCTTAAACAATGCATAAGACTGCACTGGTAGGTTTACTCCCCATTTGGGAAAATGGACCTATCCTGGAGAATTCCTAATCACTTCCATGCAAAGGCAGATCCATGTGCTTAAATGAACATTGTAACTTTGTGCTTGCGACAAGTTGTTAGCATTAGTGCAATTACATATTTGAAGAGAATGAGGGGTCAGTAGAATCCCCTTTTATACTGTGAGAGGCTTACAAAAGGGTAGTCAGGGACAGGGCCCGCATTGGAAAAGAGAAAAAATAAGGTCAGGGAGAGAATACACCTGCCTTGAAAAAAGAAATAGTGGACTTTGAAAAATCTGTCTGCCATGGAACAACTGAAATTATAATTAGCATCCAAGGAATATACAAATGATTTGAACAAAATAACATTAATGCTCTACTTAAGTAAACTAAGGAGGCAAAATGAGGCAGGAAATAGAGTGGGCCGCCTCATGGCCCGGCTTAGCCAAAAGGAAGAGGCCAGGTGGACCCGAGAAATCCATGATGGAAAGAGCACTGGTCATGGCAGATATTTGTCAACTCCTTTAGGGGTCAATAAGCGGCCAGGCAGACATGGATAGAGGCAATCACACGCCCCAAGAGAAGATTTACTAATAGATTATAGCATAAAACAAAATAATACCTCTTTGGTCTGCTATGCTGAACGTTTACATAACTTGGCTGGATAAATCAAACACTATAGCCCTCATAAAGAGATAGCTGGAATAGGGAGGGGTGCCTACCACAAGGGGTAAATACCATTACCCTAAGGTAGGGTATTTTACCAATTGTGATAAATACCCCCTAATCAAGGTTTTACAAAGAAAATGGAACATGGTATGCAGGTCAGGTTTTTACCACACCTAACTGTGCATGTTTTGCCTTTTTCTAGGCCTCTTGCCCCCAGAAAAGCTTAGCAAGTTTGACCTGCTGAAATCTATGAGGAAAACCTATGAGAGTATTAAAATTATTACACACCTGGATCAGAATTTACTCCTTTACCTGTAATGAGGGCATGTGGGAGAACCTCTAAGGGTTCTTTCCTTAGACACCAAGAAGGTCTTTGAGTTGATGGAGTTGTCATACCTGTTCCTTTCAGATTTGTTGAAGCACTTCGACTTTGGTTTCCTTATCCGAAACAGGTGTACTCACTATATATGGCTCAAATTATCGCTGATGGGGCACTCTCGCCTCAATTGAAACTGGGGTGGGAGATGAGACAGGTGTGTTTGTTCTCACTGCTACTGTTCACTTTAGTATACAACCATTGAGGTCATTTTGGGTCAGATTCACGGACAGTATCCCTAGATACCATTCTGAGGATGCAACAAAGGATTAAATCTCACTATATGCTGATGATGTCTTACTTTAAATGTCAAATTGTGGGGAATTGATCCCTGTAATATTCTCTGTGTTCTCAACCTCTGGAAGATGCATCTGAAAATGGATAAACTGGGCCAAATCAACCATTTTCTAGATTAATAAGTGGAAAGAGGATGGGTTGCAACCTATGTTCTGTTTAGGCTGTACTAAATTAAACAATGTATCCATAGCTAGTACAACATATTCTAGCAAGCAGTCCTCATGGGAAAGAATTCTAAAGTAAGGCTTATGATTAATAAAGCAAACACATAATACATAACCTTTAATATGACATACTACTACATTAATCCAAACATAAGATCAACATTTTACATTAATAAGCTATTAGTAAGTATACTTCGTGATTTTTGGCGGTCACTCAAATAGTCACATTTTCCAATGCTTGTACTATTTCTCTATGTTAAACTCTTTTTCTATGCAGACATACCCTTCTCTTTTCCTGTGCCCAGACTGTCTCTGGGAGCTCCCTGGCCACTTCTAGGACCCAAAGGGATAATGAAAGGATATTTCGCCTTCTCTTTCAGCAGGTGTGAAAACACTTTCATGTGCGGCAGACTCCTCTGCAGGACACTCAGGACATGCCCCAAAGACAAAGGGGCTGCTGCCTTCTTTAATTTAAAAATGGAGCATTTCAGGAGGCTGACCCAGACTATAGGGCTTCATTCTTAAATTAACTGGATTATTTTGTTTAAAGACTTGGCAATTGCTATTTACAGAGCCTCTTTTTCATTGGTTATCGCATATAAGTGCTCCTTCAAATACGTGAGTTCAAGAAGCCTTTGGAGCAGGGTTGGTTTTAGGGTAGTGCTGTGTGCTCAGCAGTTTTCAGGAAAACAATACAAATATCAAGATAACACTGGTGATTAATATTCCTGCTGGAGAGAGATGGACCTTTGTCTGATGGCAGTTTTGACATCATAAAATAGTGCAGAGTGTCATTATTCCTGCTGCAAAGAAGGTGTATTATGCAAATCGCAGAACTATATTTATGTGGATAGATCAGTGGGTTACTGCTTTTGTAACAGAGATCCTTTTGTATTTTGCAATTCATAAATTACAATCCTAATACAGCACAGTCACATATGAATTGTTATCAATGAGCTGCTTTCAAACTGCATGCTACAGTATAGAACTTTTATGTTTTTTTCCCTTCTTTCATACTCCCAGTGTTGCTGAAAAGAGTTTGTTTGGGCTAATCCCACCCACTAGGGTACATTTTAAATCCTCTTAAAAATATACTGCGTACCCTACTAGCATCAATGACGTGCTTCCTATGTCTTTAAATCCTAATTGTTTTATGTAGAATTTCCTTTGGACTGATTTACACATGTAAAATTAATTGTCTTTGTATAATATGTGTGTGTGATGTAAAGTGTTTTAATACCCTATACTGATATCAGTAGTGCCACACAACAAATGAAAGGTGTGTGAGAGAGCGGCAATTGACAGATGAAGGACACTGTTGGAGGGTGGTAGTGAGGGAATCCATGGAGAAGGAGGCCACTGGGGGGGTCGCAAAAAAAGACTGTTGTAAGTGATCCACCAGAGACACTATGAAAGTGGAGTGTTTTTAAGCAAAATCTGTAAAGTTTTTGTAATTTAAAATTGAATAACTGTTTTGATCTTAATGTAAAGTTATCACTGTACTTGGTGTTGGTCAGGCCCAGGGCCTGCACTTCTGCCAGCAGCCATAACTAGGGATGGAGGAGCATAGCTCCAAGATCAGTTTGTGCGGTGTGCCTCTCTCGGGAAGAGAGCAGGATGTGGGATCAGTCAATGCAGAAAAATCAGGGTTTTGTCTGGAAACGAAATCATTTTTCCTAAAGCAGTCACCCAGAAGAACAGGAGTCTAGTCCAAGTCAGTCAAGAACTCCAGATTCTTGCCCTTGTCCAACATTTAGCTGATATCACTGAAGGTCAAATAAAGACAGCTGTGCAGTATTTAAGGAAGTAGTTGAATAGGTCTGATGAGGCAGGCTCAGCTTAGAGCACCACTCTCATGTTCAATCCACTGCTGAGGATCCAGTCCCAGCCTCTCTCCTGAGGTTGCCCTCAGCTCAGCTCCCTGCCTATCCCCATTACCCCTTTCTCTCACTGCCAGCAGCATTTCTCTGATGAACTACGTTCCCTTCACTACTCAGAGTCTGCCATACTCAAGGGCATCACAGGGGGTGCAGGGAGAGGATGCATGTGTACAGTCTTGGTAAGAATTTCAGGGTTGTGTGGCAGAACCAGACCTGCATAGGGCAGGTTGGGGAGAGCTCTATTTTTGGAATACTGAGCCGGATTAAGGTGAATTTTGGGCTCAGGTTCTAAGGTAAGCTTTTCATCTGATGTCGATAGACTGAACACCAGTGAGTTGGAAAACAGTTTCTCAAGGTATAACGTTTGGTTTTATGCTTCTGTTAGTGCAAATGAGAATGAGTAGGAAAGCATACAATCATCCATATCCATGTGAAATAGAGTTCTGAGAATTAGTCTGCTGTCAATAGCGGGCGGGAGTAAGCAGTGGAGTTAGAGATACGAAGGCCCAGGCTCAGAGAGTGGCATGCCAGCATATGGTCTGGGGTATGAAGCACTTACAGATTGGCTTTCAGGGAACACAGAGAAGAAGCACGTCAGTATTGTGGAGAACTGAGTGAATAGGAACATCACCATTGGGCTTCGGATGGCCCAATGACAGAACCTTAGCACAGTTGGATGGAATTACAGCTCTGTGAAGAGGAGAACCTCAGAATATGGATCTTCAAAGCTGATTTCATTCCTACACACTTCCTTTCCCATACTCCATCTTGTGAAATGCATTGTATGCATATGCCCGCAGTGAGGCTTTCTTGGGTAGACATACCTTCCAAGGACTAACACAGGCTGAGGGTGCCTGCAGATGCATTGTGGACAATGGGTGCTGGCTTGGAATATACGCCCCATATACCTTAAATGGTTGGAAACTGGCAACCTAGGTTCAGGGGCTGCAACTTTCTGGGCCATGTTGCATAAGAGTTAGAGGCTACTCAGCCTGGGAGAAATCATCAGCGATGAGGGTTCTCATCCTGACTGCACAGGCCAACTATTGGTTCTCTGGGTTTGTGTAGGAGCTTGTCTTGAGGTAGGAAAGAACAGAGGACAAGGAGACACAGTGGAAGTTGATAAATGAGGTGAAAAGCGACAGAAATGAAGAAAAACAGAAGGTTGAAACACAATAGAGCTGGATAGAAAGAGGTTGGGAGGAGGAGTGGGCAACTACAAAGGAGTGATATTGGGGAGGTAAATAAAGGAGTGACATTGATGAGTAGGTGAGTATGGGATATGAAGTAGAAAGAATAAAGGCAGGGGAGTCACGCTATTGGAAATTGGGAAAAGGAGGTAGGAAAGATACAATACAAATAAAGATGGCAAAGTAGAGAAAAGATAAGAACGGGGACTGAAAAGAAAGAAAAGATGAAGAATAGTAGAGCAAAATAATAGGAAGGACTGAAATAATAGAATGATTGAGAGGGAAGAAGATTTGGAGGAGCGGGTGGGGGAAGGGGAAATGTGAGTGTAGCGACAAAAGGAGGCATGTATGGAGAGGATGAACTATGGGAGTGAGATAGTAAAAAGGAAGATGTTAATAAGTAAGAAATGCTGAGGAAAAGAAAGAAAGTGGTGTGAAACATAGAAAGGAGAGAAGAAGGGAAGGAAAGAAGAATGATAAAAACAAACAGGGAGAGGTACCAAGAGAGGAGGGAAAATTAATGAAAGGGATAATTAGAAGACTATCAAGGTAACAACAGACACACTAGTTCAATGAGTTAATCTACTAGGAAATGAAATTAATTAGTACAGCAGTCAAGTGGCTTTGCCCATGATGGCTAGGGAAGAGCTGTCATACAAGGGGGTGGTTGTTTTGTAATTTTGGTCTTCGAAGATAACAATTTGACTGAAAGATTTTTTCAAAATAGGATAGGTAGGCAAAGGTGACAATCAAGGTGGTCAGTCATAAGGAACAAGATGACTAGAAGAGCAACACAGTCAATAAATAGATTTGATAGGGAAAAGGGTAGAATGAGAGAGATGACAGGGAGATTAGAAAGAGTTTGAGGAAGACAGAATGGTAAGATGTAGATTGAAGAGAGAGGAGGCAGGATGAGGAAGAAGTACAGGAGAGTGAGCAGGGAGAAAGCAAAGTGAGGAAGATAAGGAGGCACAAGAAGACAAGACAAAAGCTTAAAAATGGGAGGAATAAAATAAGAACAAATGAGAGAGATAGAGTGGAAGTGGATTGGGATAAGAAAAGGTGTGAGGAGGAGATGAGAGATTCA
The DNA here is from genome assembly GCF_031143425.1 of Pleurodeles waltl. Classification (NCBI taxonomy): domain Eukaryota; kingdom Metazoa; phylum Chordata; class Amphibia; order Caudata; family Salamandridae; genus Pleurodeles; species Pleurodeles waltl. Next base: position 694,072,437 of record NC_090442.1, on the reverse strand, counting down.
TGACAATAGCGAAGAGAGAGGAAAGACACGTAGAATGATTAGGGGATAAGATTCAATGTCACCGGTACTCAGAGATGCAAGGAGCCTACTGAATCCCTGTAATAGATGTCTTTTAATACCAACTTAATGGTGAGGGGAGGTCATGTGTTTCTGGTTTAGATTAAGGCCTATGGTAGCCTTGCTATGAAACTGAGTTTGGCAGCTTGCACGAGGCTCATACTTGCATATTAAGTTGTTGTTTGTCTTCAGTGCAAGCATCCTTGACTGTAGTGCACACATCACCTTTGTTGCAGCACATAAAGGAAATAATGTGAGGGAACATTAGTTGCAACTTATTTAACATCACCATTACATTGGATGAGTTCCAGTACTTGGCAACTGTGATATTACTAAATAAGGATGCATTTCAGGAATGTAATGTGAAGGTACTGCTTTCAGTTATCCGTTTAGATGCATGGTGGTACTCCATGCCACTGTTCCTTCTAAGACCAGTGGCTGTCTTTAAAATGATCACCCTGCACAAAATACTAAGGGGGTTATTCTAACTTTGGAGGAGGTGTTAATCTGTCCCAAAAGTGACGGAAAAGTGACGGATTTACCACCAGCCGTATTACGAGTCCATTATATCCTATGGAACTCGTAATACGGCTGGTGGTATATCCGTCACTTTACCGTCACTTTTGGGACAGATTAACACTCCTCCAAAGTTAGAATAACCCCCTGAGTATTACAAAATATTCCTCTGGTGATACCGAAGTTCTTTTTCCAAGTCTCAGAGGGAGCTCTCGATTCCTTATTGTGAGAAAAGGGCACTAGGAGAAAAATGCTGAAAGCCTTTTACAGAAAAGTATATGCCTAGGGAGTAGCACTATCTAATTTAAGAGCTTACTACTTGACCCCACATCTGAAAGGGGAGGATTTATCAAGGTGGTGCACCTGAACTAAATCGCAAGAAATGATGCAAGCAAGTGCAAAGCCTCGATAAACTAGGCATAGAATAAACTAGCATACATTGCTCTGTAAAATTGTATAAAAGTAGCATAAATAGAGTTTTGTTCTACTTTACATTACTTTGTGTCAAGGGGCTTTTCCAGGTGGTACATTGGTGTTCCCATGCGACCACCCATGGTTTTTTATGCAAATCCCTAACTGCTAACATTTGTGAACAGGGCTTTGAACAAAAAAGGATCCCTCCTTGAGGCAGGTGCTAAGGAGAAACTATTGTTTTCCCTTCACACCTTTCAAACTTTACATGCGAGCTGCACTTTACAGCACACATGCAACGTGGGAAAAAGTTTGAAGTATGTCTGATTTTGTATTGGGATTACAAAGCCTGTTCTGCACATCACAAACACAACTTTTCACAATGGCGCAAAAGAATGTGTGTGTGTGGCGCTTGACAGCCTAATTGTGTGTCAGTGTTTGGAGAGTGAGCAGGAGCTTTATGTCTTCATAGATATGAAATTGTTCTGCTCTCTCCTTCTCGCCTGCCCCAGTTAACCACCAAGTATTTGCTATTTGCAATCAGGTTTCAGTGAGTCATGTGCCTCCACGACATAAACAGCGGCAGAGAGAAACAGATTCTTCCTGTGACAGCACAAAGCGTGCTGCAGGCTTGAAGAAAGGCCATGCTGACCACGCTATGGGTAGGTACCCTAACGAAGGAAGTGTCAAGCCTGAAGGTTTCTGTAATGGATCTCATAGAAATATCTATTGGTAGGGAAATAACGCAAGGTGATGGACTGAAAACATTCACCCGCTGGGTGGAGAGCACAAGCTTTCAAAGTAACATAAATTCAACTATATACAGCTACGTCATGCCCTAGTGGCATTCTGAATAGATTACTCTGAAGTGCTAGACATTGTCCCACTGGAAACTAGGGCACTGATGACAGAACTCATTAAAGGAGAGGTGTCATCAGTGTACAAAACCCCGACTTATAAATTGCCTGGCTGTTTGAAAGAATGAGTGCATTAAGGGGAAAGACTTGGATCCCCTGGCAGACATAGATGGGAGGTGGCAAGTGACAGTAAAAGCAATACAGCAACTTGTAGAATCAAATATACTATGCAAGGACTACTATAATAGAAGCAGGCTACAAAAAAAAATGTCATGACTGAAACCGCTACCTAAATAAATTGCAGGACTGAGGAGGGCACATTCTTGTACACTATATGGTGGTCTGATGTCATCCAAAAAACCTCTATTGGTTTGCAACAGTGGAGAAGATGTGCAATACCTGGCAAACCCACGAAAGCATGTGGTAACGCTGGCTTTTTACTAATGAATATTAATGTATTCTGAGGGTTGAATCTGCATAGAAAAAAGAGTTTAACATAGAGAAATAGTACAAGCATTGGAAAATGTGACTATTTGAGTGACCGCCAAAAATCACGCAGTATACTTACTAGACATAGATGGGAGGTGGCAAGTGACAGTAAAAGCAAGACTGCACCTTGTAGAATCAGATATACTATGCAAGGACTACTATAATACAAGCAGGCTACAAAAAAAAATATCATGACTGAAACCGCTACCTAAATAAATTGCAGGACTGAGGAGGGCACATTCTTGAACACTATATGGTGGTCTGACATAATCCAAAAAACCTGGAGATATATAATGAGCGAGATATCTAGAATTCTGGACCGTGAGATACCAATGACTCTATAAATGGTTATTCTAGTAATTCCAAATGATCCTGACCTCTCCAGCTATATGCTTCTACTTAACTCCTTAGGCCTTATGATTTTGAAAAGAGCTATTGACAGGGACTGGGGCAATCAACACTCCCTCGCAAAGCCGAAATGGCAAATGGGAATGAATATGTGTATGGTGCCTGAGAGAGTAACATATGAGGGTGGAGATGCCAATCGGAAATTTGGGAAAGTTTTGGGACATTAGAGCATCAAATACGGTCATGATGCTATGAATACTCCCTCCTCTGGGTCGGAAGGCGAACAAGACTCTGTGATGGAAGGGAACCCAGCAAAGAGAGTTCCCATGGAGCATTCCAAGCCCCCTCCTGAAACACTGGTTGATAGTGAATTTTATAATATGCTTACTTAGTCCTAATCTTCTGTGCCTAAATTCACATGTCTCTAAGTGATACGGTTTTGCCTTTTAGTGTTGATTATGAAAAACGTAATACATGTATTTGTTACAAAAAATGTGGTGCCAGCGGAGCCAGAGCCAGTACCACCAGAAGAGCCAGATTTGCCTTAAAGACGGAGAAAGAAGATGCCAATCAAAATAGCGTATCTGAGGTAGGAACTGCTGATAATCCACTGCAAAGCACAGAAAATACTGATGGCATTCATGTATAAGCACATCAAAGTATGCGTTGTTCAAGTCTACAGGCAATAGGAAGTTCCCAGTACAGATTAAAGGCAGGCTGCTCTGTATCATCACCTTGGAGGAGCGATGTAGAAATATCTTGTTGACAGATTCTACACATCCAGGGTAGGATGTTGAAGCAAAAGGAAATAGAGTACATTTCTCTCCTGTGGCACCTCTGCAATGGCATTCTTGACGAATAACGCCTTGCTGCAGTGCTTTCCATTTGACCATGGATTGACACAGAAGACTTGAACGGCAATACCCTGCCCTGGATGAGATGAGGATTTGATGCAGTACCCAGTTTGAATAACAGAAAAAAACACTAGTCATATGGAGACCCCTCTATTCGTTTGCAACAGTGGAGAAGATGTGTAATTACTGGCAAACCCACGAAGGAAGCATGTGTTAACGCTGGCTTTTTACTAATGAATATTAATGTATTCTGAGTGTTGAATCTGCATAGAAAAAGAGTTTAACATAGAGAAATAGTACAAGCATTGGAAAATGTGACTATTTGAGTGACCGCCAAAAATCACGAAGTATACTTACTAATAGCTTATTAATGTAAAATGTTGATCTTATGTTTGGATTAATGTAGTAGTATGTCATATTAAAGGTTATGTATTATGTGTTTGCTTTATTAATCATAAGCCTTACTTCAGAATTCTTTCCCATGAGGACTGCTTGCTAGAATATGTTGTACTAGCTATGGATACATTGTTTAATTTAGTGTGTGTAAAGACGACCTTCCTAGGAAAGGACAATGGATGCACTGACTGGAGTATAAGCTGATACAAATTTGTTACCTGATGAGCCCAACAACGGGAACAGGAGAAGATGAGCCAATCATCAACTTGTGAACAGTGGCCTAGTAAATTCTTAGATTTGGGATTATACTTTCATTGGACTAAACATAAACGTACAATTCCTTAACCAATAGCAATGTGAGAAATAGTGATAGGGAATCTAATTTAGCCAGATTGCACCAAGAGGAGATGCGTCTTTAGCCCTATTCTTTCAAACTGCCCAGAGAGGCCCTTTCTGATCTTTTGTGAACTGCATGAAGAGACTTTAATTTCCTGACCTTTAATGCTGCATTCCGATGCTTCACTGACCGAACAGATGTCCAATTGCCGAAGACTGTCAGAGCTTGCTGAACCATCCTGAGGCAAGGTATAAGACGATGCTAATGATTGTTATGCCTATTTGCTTTTGTCCCTAGGTACTAACCGCTAATTTTGATAGTGCCATGGTTAGATCTTTTCCAAATTTGTGTTGATTAAATTGTTCTTGTATGAAGTCCAAACATGCTATTCTAATCTGAAGTTTAGTTAGGATACTCACCGATGATGTTCGCTACGTGTAATAACAGTTGATGTCTTTTCTTTGCTGAATCTAAATGTATGCCATTTCTCTTGTGCAGTTATTCTTGCTATTGAATTGTACTGTAACCTTAGAATGTGAAGTGTTCCAAGCCTTGATTAAATTGCAATTCTTTAGAAGATTTGGGCAGCCATTATTATTTCTGTATGCTTATCACTTGATTTTGAGACTTGGGGCCAGATGTATCAAGAATGCCTTTTGCGAATCGGAAATAGCGATTTTTAAGAAATCGCTATTTCTGATTCGCAAAATGCGATGTATCACATTTGTGATTCGGTAATAGCGATTTCCTAAAAATCACAAATGCTATTACTGAATCGCGATACCGCCCCCCATTCGCATCTATGGGCCTGTCGGCCCATATTTGCGAATAGTTTCCATGTCCCAAATTGTGAATTCCTATCCCGTGGGCTCTCATTATCCTAAATGAGACTACTGGATTTCTAGGTAGCAGGATCGTTCACGGTGTGGGGGACTGAGTCTGACCCACTTGGAAGGACCTCTGTCACCCTAAATCCGGTTTTGCTCCGGCTAACTAGCAGTGCCTCATCTCTCCCAAGGGGAAGGGATGATTTGGCAGCCGAGCGCATGAAGTCTTAGAACTTCTCAGGGAAGTCGTGGTCACTCAGATCCAAACCAGCTCTCTCATTTACAGTACGATCTCATATACAAATGACAAAGGCAGTTTGAGTTTGATAGATTGTTTTAATAAAACAATTGCATTTTAGATATTAAGGCGTGAGCCGCAATAACCAGAACCATACAACACAGTAGGATTGAAATAGTCACGAGGATAGTGAAACATAAGAATAACGCTATCATGGTGTTAATAAATTCTACTCTCTCTCAGCTAGTTCTATTTCGAGCACAGCATGTTAAGCTTCTAACTTGCCTTTCAGATTCCCTGGGAAGCCATAACCCCTCATACCTGAGCAAAGGCCTGTGATCTGGTTCAGCATCTGCAACGAGGCAGTCAGCGTCTAGTTGTGGTTCCCTGGTCGGAATCTCCCTCTTGCGTGTATTGGGGCAAGGAAGTGTTTTTATAACAAACATGTCAGTGTGATCACAAAATGTCCCTACGCAAGAATGCCAAAGACTAAACTCCTACCACGTCTATCGGCAATGTACCAGACTGTATCCTTGACTGAAGCACAGAGTGAACAAGAATGTGTTATTGAGAACTCCAGTGCTGAAGTAGGCTAAACAGTGTGATATAAAAAATAAAACAAGAGAGTAGAACTGGTTATTCGAAAAATAACAGTACGAAGCCGAATAAAAAGCATTTAGAGCAAAGTGCACGGAGGCTCTAAGCTGCGAGCAAAGGAATAAAATACATCAAGGGCAAAGTGCACAAAGGCCTAAAGCCTGAAGCTAACGCGCAAAGGATACATAAAACTGACCACAGTACACCCTCCCCTTGTCGGTAGCAAGTGGTTCTAATAACCTAAAAATATGCCCCTGAACAAAAAAAAATACATCAAATATATTTTGACAAGTCCAGAGGACAGCAAAGCAGAAAACTAATGTATAATGGAAAGCATGTGACGTTAATGCCAAATTCAGATACAATGTCAATTTCAATAAAAAAATCCAATTCTTAGACAAAAGCCACGGAAAGCAGGAGATCCTCCACTTCAACAGATGTCAATATCGGAAAATCCGCACCAAAAACTATCATGGAGCAGGTGTGTTCCAAAGCCCCAAAACCATCCAGGGCGGCACCCCGTGCAGGGCCTATGAATGAGACAATACCATCTTCCTCCAGGAAGGGAATCTCATAAACTGCCTCACGAAGCAAACGCAACCGTAGTACACAAGTCTGGGAATGAGCCCTAATCGGGAACATCAACAGATCCGTATCGACCACTGGGGGGCGCTGCAGTGAGAGACAGAGAACCAGTGCATGTTCAAACGAGCACCAAAGGCACCAAAACACGGGTTGCACACAATCCAAAACTGGTCGGAATGAGAGAGACCAGTCACACTCCAATTGTCCCAGGAGTGTAGCTCCAAAATGCTGCATCATGCGTTCACGACACAGCTGCGCTAACGGGAGCGCCAACATGGGATCTCGTTGCGGTGGGACAGCCATTGCGTAAGAACAGCAGCAACAGCAAAACACCAGCCAACAAAGCCAAAGTAATCGGAAATCCCCCAAAAATGCTTTCGAAAATAGAGTGAATAGCTGAAGGTATTAAACCGAATATGGAAGAGAAGGTATGAGCAAAACCAACACCAATGGCTTTGAAAAAATGTGCAATTCCAGCAGTGCTGGACGCATTAAATATACGTCCCACGAGTTCACCAAAGTGACTCGGAAAGTTAGTATTTAAAAGGGACTGTATTTCCGCTGATGACCTTTCCACCTGAAGTGCGTAGGTCTCGCTAGCAGATGTAAGGGCCACATGCTTTTGAAACAATAGAGCTTTCAGTCGACTCAACTTGTCGAAATTCACCTTGGAAGTAGCAATATGAGGCCAGATTTCCGCTACCTCCTTAATTCGAGTGGGGGGAAACAACACATTCCCGCAGCACGTAGCGGCCTTGGTGACAACGACCACGTAAACTATTCTGGCACGCATGCCACAACAGGGTTCACTGTTAAGAAGGACGTAGCTGCCGTTTGAAAGCACCTGGAAAGTGTTTTTAATTACCGGGACTGGAACTCCCTTAAGATAACAAGCTAAGTTAGCAATCGAGGCATTGCACGCCCGTGCAAAGACAGCTGTTTACAAACCATCGAATGGCTGACAGAAGTTTCACATTCGCTACCGCTAAGAAAAACCTCCCTCATACCCTTAAGACATCTGTATAGAAAGGGAAGCTCCCACACCTCATGTATGTAACTGTCTCCCAACCGTTCATATCTACCCACCGGAATGTGTTTTAAACAAGAAGTAAATTGCAGAGTGGAGATAGGCAAATTAATAACCCTGTGAATCAACCACTCTGCTGACGGAATCTCAGCCACAGTAAAAGGCAATTTCTCCAACTTTTCAATATTTAACATAACATACGTCGCTTCCTTCTTAGCCATTAGTTGTTGTTGACGTGTCAAATTAAAGGAAATGAATATCTCCCTGGCACGAATGTGCTGCCACGGCACGCGACCTGCCTTCAATGTCTGTAGAGTCCACCCCAACTGCATGATGGACCGCGTTTGACTCTGCCCATGATATACAGAAGACATATCCGATGTAATAATGTCTATAGCAGAGGAAACAACGTTGTCAATTGTGTATACACGGTCTGATAGGGTATGCATCCCATTATCCACAACAGACAAAGCTTGAATCAAATTTTCCTGATCAATTTGCCTCAACCGGGCCGCTGCCTCCTGTTGTGAAAGCTTCCAAATCTCATTATATACTTCATACAAAAAACGTTTCTTCCGTGGCATCCTTGGTCCTGACAAAAAATCTTGCAAGTCAGTATCATTAGACAGTAACGTGAGATGTGTCTTAACTGCATCCAGCGTGGATGACTTCAACCATTGCTGACAAAGCTTCCCCACGCTGTATGTAGTAATGATGTCAGCATGTTCTGGAGATATGTAGCGAGGGTCTGACCTACTAGTCCTGAATCCCCCCGAAGAGGTGACAAAACGTTGATGACACCTATTAGTGTGTATGGGCCACAATAACCACCCGCCTGGACGTGTCAATGAAGTGTTAAGTGTACCATTCTGGACCCAGTCTGTAAGTTCACTAAACGTGGCATTAATATATTGCTGCCAATTTTTCATTTTAGAAGGGACAGGTATGCCAGGCAAATTCAATTCCCTAATCGTTGCTAAACCTAAACAGGTAGTCTGTTGTACAGTGTCATTCAAGAAAATCATCTGGACAGGAATAATGCATGCCCTAAACAATGTATCCCTACCCCGCATTTGCCAATTTTTCGTTCCCCAAACACTTTTCAAATCAACAGTTTTGGACCAGTATTCATACCCCTCAACAGATAGTTTGGACACAAACAAATTTGAATACAGTAATTTAGTATCAGTCAATAACATTTGCTTATTAGCATGTGGAGTAACTTTAAAATAATACGACTGAGCACTTTGTTGGTGATGCCCAGAAAAATACGCAAATTTGTCAGAATAAGTTTTAGAAATCCCCTGTGGAGGAGTCAGGCAATGTTCCCATTGCATATACTCAAATATTGATTTAGGGCTTCTGGCTTTATGAATAAAGTGGTGTCCATAATAATTGTAACAAAACATGTCACCATAATTATCTCTAAACTGGTAAGCATCTTCATTTTGATAGACAGTATAAAACTGCAATTCTGTCAACATAGAATCAACTGTCTTCACATCCCAATCATCAGAAACAATGCCTGGTATTACAATATCATTCATTGACAATTTGAGAACATACGGTATCTGAATCATCTCAGTGGGACCATATATATCAAACATCACTCTATCCCACACAATCCCATTCGGAATTGGTACAGCAGAAATGTTCACAAAGGACAAGTCTCTTCGAACCATATGTCACGAAAAATGTGGTTTCAACACCGTCTCCACGTGCTCAATGTCAGATCGTTCAGGAAGAAAATGACCATGGATCACCAGAAAAAAGGTAACCAAAAACCCCAGCCATAGGAAAAGAGTCATCACAGTCATAAAAAGCCACAGATAGTTCCAAGGAACAACAAAATATGTATGTTTGAGCCAACACAGCAGCTTACGTGTACCCAGGGCTGGTTTTGAAGAGGACGATGAGTCTGACACAATGTCATCAGTGGTATTGAAGCAGCCCGAGGCAGTTCTCGCAAAAGGTGCAATCGTAAACAAAGAAGTAGATGGTGGCTCTCGCCTTGGCACGCTATAAACCACATTTTCTGCAACATCAGTAGAACGTACAGCAATTTGATCAAAGGATTCCAAATCATTCGCTGTCTGTGGAACAATCGCAAGATCAGCTTCCACCCTCCCCAAGCTCGGAGAGGAAATAGCGTTGGTGCAAATCACATGCAGCGGAACTTCTTCCCCAGTAGTGAGAGGGATTCCGGAACTAGTGGGTGTTCCTCTTGGTCTGCTGTGCAGAATCGGCCACATGTTGTAACTTGACATTGTCAATGGAAACAAAGCGATCTCCTTTGGCCCCTCGCAACGGAGGCAAAATCACAGTTCTTGTGCCGCTGATCCCTATCACAGGAACAGGCACCCGATAAGAAGGACCAAATTCTTTTTTCACTGCAACCTTTTCACGCACAAGATCCCCAATCTTGGGAATCCAACCAGTAGACGTTACCGGTTCATCCTTAATTCCTGTGGAGGCAGCACTTGCAGAAGAGTTATCTTCACGGAATTGTTGGAAATCCTGCAAAACAGTGACACGATCATTTATGTCAAAGGGCGTGTCTGCCGTCTCCACACCAGGACCATCTAGATCAGGAACATACATTTGCATTCCAAACAGGCACTCATATGAAGTACGACCCCCCAGGGACCTTCTAGGCAAGTTATTAAGTGCTCTCTGTACTCCATACAGGTGGGCTAGCCAACCACGACCCGTACCTATAACTCTGGCCGTTAAGGATTGCTTTAAATCGCGATTTAAATGCTCCACGACAGAATTTCCCTCGGAATGAAATGGAGATGAGAACTGGAGCTGGACCCCCAACAAAGCCATGGTGTCCCTGAATGCCTTAGAGGCAAAGGCAGGGCCCTGGTCCGAATGAAAAGCTGCAACTGCATATGTATCGACAAAGATGCGCAAATCTTTAATAACAGTTCGAGCGTCAGCCGAGCGCTGTGGCCAGACCCACACAAATCTGGAGCACGAATCTACAGCAACCAATATATATTTGTATGCACTATCTGGTGTCAGTGGACCACAATGGTCCAAGTACACACACTGTAAAGGTTTATTTGATATGAGGAGGGGCGTCTGCTGCGGGCGTTTAGCTGTGGAAACTTTAATTTGTTGACAGATGTCACAACAAAGGACATACTGCTTTGTCTCTTTATAGAGACCAGGCCACCAGTAACGGCCTGTAAGAGTGAAATTGTGATGCCACGCCTGCATGGGCAGAAGCCACCCCCTCATGTGCTGCAGTTATTAATCGAGGTCTCTCAATCTTATTGGGCATGTCACGTACACCAACGCCTGGTATTTTAACTACAGCGTTTAGCATACCACCCATATAGTAACTATATTTAGAAGGGAATCCTTTAGGAAATGGCGTGCCATCAGCCGTACCTTTTATAGCAGTCAAAATCTCTGTGTCTGGTTTGGAACTCGAACGAGTTACTGCGGCCACAGTGGAAACTGCCACTGCCGATTTTGCGGCTTCATCAGCCAAAGCATTTCCAGCAACGTGGATGCCAACGCGCTGGTGTCCAAGGATATGCACAACATGGACTTTAGGAAGCGTGTCCTTCAGATCCGCAACCTTCCCCCACAGCAATTTGTGTTTAATGGTGTTACCTTTGGAATCTCTGAACCCATTCACCCTCCAGTAGTGCAAATATTCATTGAAATACTGAACACAGTAATAGGAGTCACAGGCCAGCAATGTAAATATCGCCGGATCCGCGTGTTCCAAGGCTAACAATAGAGCTTTCAGCTCAGCCAACTGCGCCGTACAATCTCCCAAGGTCTGCTTATAAGTATGTCGGGGGCAGAACACTTCCCCCTCCATACAGCCGCTCACCACCGCACATGCAGCAGAATACTGTTGTTTTGTCCCAACCGCTGGTTGTGCAGAGCCATAGGTATACATGACCACCTGATATTGGTCAATAGGCAATGTGCCAGCGGGAACGGGATATTCCATTTCATATTGAAGAAATTCTTGAGTCTGCAGTTTAGGGTCAAATATGTAATCTACATCAGTGGCTGTCAAAGACGTTGCCCATTATATCCATCGCCGGTGTAAAGCTTTCGAATTAGGAACACTCACTTTTGTAACAGCCACTAAGGCTGGAATCGGGGAAACGACAATGATGCGTTGGCCCTGGGCAAGAGGTCCCTCTTTAATAACAGCCATTTGTTCAGCAGTGAGAATTTTCTCAGTTTGTGCAAAACGTTGTTCTGCAGCCGAGTACAAGTGTGACTTGTATGCTATCGGGACTGTCTCACCCTCGTTAAAGGTGACATATGTAAATCCCACGGCACCAGGTATAACCCTGATAACCAGATTTGTTTTATTGTCCCAGGTGTGTAAATGTTTTACTTCTAAGAGATCAGTTTGTAAATTTCGAAGAATATTTGTATGCTCATTCGTCCATAATCTACATGAAAAATTTGGGCGAATCAACTCGTATAATGGTTTTATACTTGTAGCGTAATCAGGAATGTAAGTTCTGCCAAAATTCAGAAACCCCAATAATGACTGGAGTTTCCGAACCGCATTAGGAGGCTGCAACTGAGCACATTTCTCCAAAAAGTGTGGCGCTAAGCTCTTGCCCTCATTCGAAAACTCATATCCCAGGAAAATGACACTGAGGAAGGCAATTTTTTATTTCTTAAAATTAAATTTGTAGCCAATATCAGCAAATCCCACAACAATGCGCCTTAAATGTTTCAGTAACTCATCGTCTGTCAGATAGATATCATCAACATATGACAAAGCTTCAGGGTCCAACTCGTGCAGAATTTCAATTATACGAGCCGAAAATAGTTCTGGGCTATTCTTATACCCCTGAGGCAGACGACAAAACTTTTTTTGAGAGCCAAACGCACTAAAGCTCGTATAGTCCCTGCTTTCGGGCGCTATATTTTGGCAGAAGAATCCATTCGAGATATCTAATGTTGTTTTGTATTTCTTACGCACAATATTATTCATGAGCGCTGCGCTGTGTGAATTTTGTATTGCATATGTGCGTGTATGTCCATTTAAGTGGCTGTAATCCACCACTATCCTATATGAATGGTCCGGTTTAGCAACTGGAAACAAGGGATTATTCATCGGCGAGACACAGGATTCAATTACTCCCTGGTACTCCAATTGTGTAAGTATTTTCCTTACCGATGCCCTTGCCTCAAATTTTATAGGATATTGCGGTTGCGGCTGAGGTTCGGACTTTATCGGAATTACATGATAAGGTGATTTTCTATCCCACCCCACATTATTTCTAAATAGGGCGGGAGCTTGTGCTAGGGCCCATGTTTTACTATAGGACTCTGCTACTTCTCCCGGAACAAGTGGTGAGAATGAAGGTGTAATAACCTCCTCCCCAACTGGACAGTCACGAACAAAGTCAGTAGGCCAATCCTGTTCGGCCAGCAGAATGTCATACAATTTGACCACATGGTCCCAAAAGATGGCTTTTATAGTGCGCTCAATGTCCCCTTCTAATTGTAAAGTTACTGTATAAACTCTATCGGGATCAGAGACACGCATATCTGCTGTTTCGACTTGTATGAAGTCATCAGTTGCTTTCACCTCCAGATGCTCTTGAAGATTCCAGCGAACTATTGTGACCTCTGCCGCGCTGTCTAACAGTGCCAACGCCCATGTCTTGTTCTTCAAGAGAACTCTCTTCTTGAGTGGCATGTCTAACTGAGACTGCTGCCACTTTCTTCTTTTTAAATTGTTGTTTCTGTGGGATCGGTTTCTTGTTTGACAGAAACCTCCGTTGAGCGTTGTGACTCCAGTCTCAGTTTCACGTACTCTGTTCTCCGCTCTGATCGCCCACCTCTCTCATTTCTCTTTTCCGAGGAGTCCTGAAAGGAACGAGATTGGCGCGTATCAGTATATTGATATCTATCAGGCGTCTTCAAATTATCCCTATTCCTGAGATTATACCTATTCTGCGGGGTCTCCGGTTGCGGAGATTGACCCCTATCCTTTTTAGGTGTCTGTTGTTTTTTCTCCCAGCGCTTTTTAGTACCCTCAGGTTGCTGTTGTTTAGTAGTATCTTTACTATTCTTACCCTGTAACAGGGGTTTCTGCGGTCTAGCCCCAAGGCTATCACGACCGATACTTAAATATGTTTCTGCTATTATTCTCGGCAGTTCCCGCTCCTGGTTACCTTGCGGGATGTCACGAAGATGCATACGCACCGCTAGTGCTACTGCCTCCCCTTTGAGATTACTCAAAATCATAGAAGAAACCGCGGCAAAATTGCCCATCAGCTGCATCCCTAAATCTAAGGCTGGGGCAGCTCCATATTCATCCTGAATTTGTTTCAGCACTTCCAGTAGATTAGCCAATGTTGGTGTACCGTGTGCTGTAGTGTAGAGCACGGCATACACCGTGCCCCAAGTACTACAATGGTCCACAGTAGGAACCATTCCATACAGTAAACACATCGTTAATATTCTATGTTTATCCTGAGGTCCCGTATGGGGAAATACTGCTTCCAGCGTATTAATTTTTTGCGCCAGCCAAAATGGAGTTTCCTCCCGTTTTGCTGGGACTTTACCCATAACTGAGTGTACAGTGGTCGGATTTACCCCCGGAACCACTACATGTTGTTGCTCCGGAGCAGCACGCGCTGGGTTTGTGTTAAGTGTTTGCATCACAAATTGAACCAAACGTCTATATGTAGCCGTTAATTCCGTATATAAGCATCAAACTTCAGCCACCGCTAATTGAGCAACCGCAGGATGTGGTGTATAGGTAGCCAACAAAGGCCAGGTAGGACCATCATTACTCAGTGGACCTAACCTAACAGGTGCTATAGTGTGGGGTAGGGCGCCATCAAGCCAATTATTATGTTCTTGATATGATAGAGGTATCTCTAAATATGCATATGCCCTGTATTGCTGTAAATATAGGTACACTGTTCCAAAACTACACTTGATTTAGAAAGGCGACCTGAACTGTCAGGAGCAAGAGCCCTCATGCATCACAATGGATGACGAGCATCATCATCGGGCAATGCTTCTCTCCAAGCCGGCACTGCAATGCCTGGTGGGCTCCCCGGAGGGGGCTCTTATGCCGTATTGTTCAACTAGAGTAAGCGAGGTGGTTACACTAGGAATAGAATACTGGAGAGAACAAATGATAGATTAAATTTGGTTATTCATCATACCTAAACAGAAATACTTTAATCGGTGCAGCATTGATGAAGACCAAGATTAAAAGCGAAAATATGAGGGTCACAAAAGGAGTACAATGCTCGAATGACTCTCCAAAGCAAACCAAAGAGGAGCTGCAAAATTTATATGGCTCCTCTATCTGGCATGGCCAACATGTTTCGCGTCCTTACGGTCCCTGTGGATCCATAGACGCTTCATCAGGACCAAAAATTAATAATCTTCTCCAAAAAACAATATAAACAAAATGGAGTCTATATCTAGGATTCTGGGGTGAGACAGTCACTTACATAGTAATCACCTAGTCAGGTCAACCTGAAAAACAAAAACATCAACAACATAGAACGTCAGAAGGACTCACAATATTGGGTGTAGTAAAATTGGTGAGTAATCACACATCACACGTAGCAAGTGCGAAAGAAGTGCAGTAGCAGAGAAGTAGAATAGTTATAGAAATAAATATGAATAAAAATAGAAGTGAGCAGTCAAGAAGGCTTACCATCCCTTATTGTGGGGGTGGGCTCCATGGGACACAAGTACTATGGACTTGAAATAATCTCTGTTTGAGAATAACACAAGTTATAAATAAAGAAATATGACCTCGCAATATATCAAGTGACATAATGTGAGTAACCCGCCATGAAGTATTAAACGGTGACAATATCGTACAAAAAACATAAGGGTTGTCTACAAGATAGTATATATCTGTATTACGTTATTAATCATCAAAAATGATTGATTAGTGGCACTGTAATCCTTACAACAACATTGGCGCAGGCTTGTGACCGGTAGCGCGGTCAGCTGCAGGTTCGAGTTAAAGAAAAGCCGAGCTGTTAAAAAACGGCGGAAAAGCAGAAGCGACAACTTACTTTTCGATTAATGGTCCTGCACTATGGACTTACCGTCGGTACTGCGTCCCGCTTAGACGTTGAGCGGGCGTTGTCCGAGAACTTTTAAAGGAAATACAGCGGGCGGTAGGAGAATTCCTTCCGGCTCGCATGTAGCCTCGGGGTATAGAAAACATGGACGGACGTACAGGAACTTCCTGGTAGTCCGCGCGTCACCCCGGAGTATAGAAAACAACGACGGACTTCAAGGAAAGGTGATGGACACAAAAGAGGGACCATATAAATGTTTACATGTGCCTCAATATTATTAGACAATTGTAGGACGAGGGAAATATTCTCGCAAATTCAACTGACACGGATGAAACTTCGGAATTGGATTATGTTTGTCAAAGGTCTCCAAAAACTTTTTTTTTTAAAACAAATTAAAGTTTTTTAGAATGGTGAAAAGTATTTACTAATGATGGAGCTAAACACCCATAATACTTTATGGATAGCGGAGGGAAATTTGGGTTAGCAAAAAGGCCCAATCACATGGGGAAGGCAAAAGATTGTACCATGGTCTGTTAAAGTGCATGTGGCAGGGATCAACATATCGAAAATTATGAAGAAAAAAAGGGGACATTTAGCCTGATACATGCATATGATTAACAAACAAAAAATTTCAGTGATATTGGGACAGTGAAGTCCACGGAATATCATCATTCAGCCCATTCAAGTTCGTTCCAAGTTTAAAAATCCATCTTTGTTCGGTTTTAAAGAGACCTCCTGGGTTGTCAAGGGGGATATTGGGGACATCTAATATTACCCACCACATTTCATCAGGTGTGTGGGGTGCCTCAACATAGTGAGCACACAGTTTGGTGGTAATGCGTTTACACCTAATATTACTTCTGTGTTCATTTATGTGTAACTTGGCAGGTCTCGTGGTCATTCCTATGTAACGCAGGCCACACGGACACGTAATCATGTAGATACAGTTTTTTGTATTACAGTTCGTATGCTTTTTGAGGTGCCAGGTGCCGATAGGATTAAGATGTATGGTTTTAAAGTGTCTGGTAAGGGAACAAACGTTACATGTGCCACAAGGATGATGTCCTTGTACTGGAGGAAGGTCCCATAATGTTCTTTGACTGGGTACTGTCTGTGGTTGTCGTGGTCTTGTGTGGACCACGATATCCTTGATGTTGGCAGTACGTTTAAAAGCGAAAAGTGGTCTTGGTAAATCGGTGCCACCACAAGTGAGTATTGACCAACGTTTGTTGATCAATCTTTTGATGAAATTGGACAGTGGTGTAAAAGTAGAGACACAAGTAAGTCTGGGCTGTGACGTTTTATCTATAGTTGTCAATAGGGCGTCCCTGTTGTTATTCCTGGCTCGCTTCCGTGCTTGATGAACCAATTTGGAAGGGTAGTGGCGTCTGAGAAGTTTACTCTCTAGCATATCTGCTTGGTCATCAAATTCGTGAGGTGAGCTACAATTGCGTCTTAATCGTAAAAATTGCCCTACTGGTAGGTTATCCCGTAGGGATTTTGGATGGTAACTGTCGTATAGTAAAAGAGAGTTGCGGTCTGTAGGTTTGTGATAAACACTAGTAGACAGTTTGCCAGCGTGGATAGTGATCATCAGATCTAAAAAAGGTAAGTTTGTAGCCGACACTGAGGCAGTGAACTTTAGAAAGGGATCTAGGGAATTAACCCAAGTTATGAAGTGGTCAGTGGTTGCAAGTGGGCCTCGCCATATTATCAGGATATCATCAATATAGCGTCGCCACAACTTTATTGAATTTTCAAAAGGATTGTGAGATGGTAATATAAACTTTTTCTCGAAGTCGTACATGTATAAGCATGCCAAACTAGGTGCAAACGTACTTCCCATCGAGGTACCTCGAATCTGGTGGTAAAATTGATCTTCAAAAAGAAAGAAGTTCTCTGTGAGTGCGAGTTTGGCACACTGCATAATAAAGTGAACGGGAGTCGACAATGATGATGACACTTCTCGAAGGGCTGTCTCGATGACCTGTAAAGTCGCTGTTTGAGGGATGTTAGTGTATAGTGACTCGACATCCAGAGTCATGATCCCTTGTACAGGCTCAGAATCATTGATGGTTTCAATTAAGTTCAAAACATCCTTAGTATCTTTCAAGTAAGTAGAAGAACCCAACACTAAGGGTTGTAGAAAATAGTCGCAGAAAATTGAAAGGGGTTGTAGTAATGAACCCAACCCAGATACTATTGGGCGACCTGGAGGGGGTGTAATGCCCTTGTGGATTTTAGGTAGGCAGTAAAAATAGGGGGTTTTAGGATGGCTAGTTATGAAAAATTCTGACTCTTTAGATGAGATCCACTGATTTTGTTTGGCTTCTTCAATCAGACCACTAATTCGGGTCTGTAATCTTTCTGTGGGATTACTCATAATTTGTGCATAATAGGTGGAATCACTTAGAAGTCGTAGGCACTCCTGTCTATATTTAGTAGTGTCCATGATAACAATTGCGCCTCCTTTGTCTGCCTGCTTGATGGTAATGGTGGGATCTGCGGCTAAGGATCGTAGAGCTTCCTTTTCTTTTGAAGGTAAGTTGATAAAGGAATGTTTCGTAGTTAGTTTTCCTATGTCAGCTAAAACTGCCTTTTAAAAAGTCAAAACCTCGATTGGTAAGGTTGTCAAAGGAGGGACAAAAGTGGAAGGTTTTCTCAAACCAGAATCAGTCATTGGTGAAATCTTCGGTTTGTCTTTAAAGAAAAAGTGTAGCCGAACTTTTCGGAAAAATTGTGCAATTTCGATGTGCAATTGAAAGAAGTCTTCGGTCGGGGTGGGCATGAAACCAAAACCTTTATTCATTACACTGGTTTCATCCTCTGTGAGATGGAGATCAGATAAATTAACAACTAAGTTCTCACAGACGGGTTTTTCACTTGGCTCCTGGTCACCATCTGCGGTTGTTCTCCGGACCATTGGATGTGTCTGCCTCTTCCTCTTCTTCTGCCTCTGCCTCTGCCCCGGCCTCGGCCTAAAAAAGGTACGTAGGGCACAAAAGGGCGAGGTTGGAAGAAAGGGTAGGGGGAATGCCACGGTATGGGTTGCTGTACAGGGTACGGTGGATAATTGTAAAATGGCTGGGGTTGATTTTCATCTGAACTCCATCCATCAGATGATGACCCGCTGTTCTGGTTGCGAGGCTTCCTAAAAGATGGTGTGGAGTCGTCTGATGATCGGGACTGATTATCCACATCATAGTCGTCCTTAATGTAAGGGTAGACCTTTTCTTTGCTAAACTTAACAATATCCTTTTGGAGTTTGGTGATCTTTTGTTGAGTCAAAAACTCCTTGGTTTCGTTTAACTCAGCAGTGATCTCGGACAGTCTGTTTTTGAAAGCCGTTAAAGTAATGGTGGTCTTTAAAGAATTTTCTACAGCACTGATTTGGATTGTGATGGAGTCAGCTATACGTTTCGAGGTGTTGATGATCAGGACAAGCCAATCCCTGGTACATTTCCAGGCTATCTGTGCCCAATCTTTTCTGAAAGCCAAGTCATGAAGAAAAATCTGTGGGATGTTCGAGACAAGTAGCCCATTGGGTGCGATATTAGCACGTAAATATTCAGTCATGATGGTTCCATGCATGACCGTTTTAATCAGATCTCTTTTGAGAGATGATAATTTGTCCCAATCTGCCTTTAGACTGCTCGATGGGGCTGACCCATCGCTACTAAGAATAGAAGGTGTCTGTAGAATTACAGACACCATGTCATCGTCGTAACTGAGACCCTGGAAGTCATCCATCTCAGGGATCAGGGATGCATAAAAAGAACAACTAGAAGGTCCCACAGCTGGCTGCTGTACAATAGATGAAAAAAGAAAAGGAGGGACCAGGATTTTTATGTGGTCCAGTGCACGATCTCCCAATTATAGTACTGTAAATATAGGTACACTGTTCCAAAACTACACTTGATTTAGAAAGGCGACCTGAACTGTCAGGAGCAAGAGCCCTCATGCATCACAATGGATGATGAGCATCATCATCGGGCAATGCTTCTCACCAAGCCGGCACTGCAATGCCTGGTGGGCTCCCCGGAGGGGGCTCTTATGCCGTATTGTTCAACTAGAGTAAGCGAGGTGGTCACGCTAGGAATAGAATACTGGAGAGAACAAATGATAGATTAAAATTGGTTATTCATCATACCTAAACAGAAATACTTTAATCGGTGCAGCATTGATGAAGACCAGGGACATTAGCAAGAGTGTATTCATGAAAAGTGTTTGTACCCCCATCAACTGCTGGAAATACAACCCAAGAATAAAAAAGCTCTGTTCTATAAGCTGCATGGGCGTCCACCACAAACATGACCGGACCCCCCTGGTTCGTGAGACCATGAGCTATCAGATGTCCCGTGAGCGGATGGCGCATATTAAGTGCTATGTTCACTACTTGAGGATTTGCCATTATAAAAACAGCACTAGAGCAGAGAAGGCACACCAATATCGGGGTTTTCCTTTCAAAGTTCAAGCTTGAACAACCAACGGCTATTAATAGTATCTACCAATATCGCGGTGGCGGAAGTCCTCAGTGCCACAGACGTCTCCGTATACGGAACAGAGGAGTCTATATTTATATGAGACCGAGAGAGTCAGCCGGACCCGAAAATTAGAGCCTGACCAAACGTTGGCGGCGCCATGTTGCGTGGGCTCTCATTATCCTAAATGAGACTACTGGATTTCTAGGTAGCAGGATCGTTCACAGTGTGGGGGACTGAGTCTGACCCACTTGGAAGTCTGTCACCCTAAATCCAGTTTTGCTCCGTCTAAATAGCAGTGCCTCATCTCTCCCAAGGGGAAGGAATGATATGGCAGCCGAGCGCATGACATCTTAGAACTTCTCAGGGAAGTCGTGGTCACTCAGATCCAAACCAGCTCTCTCATTTACAGTACGATCTCATATACAAATGACAAAGGCAGTTTGAGTTTTATAGATTGTTTTAATAAAACGACTGCATTTTAGATATTAGGGCGTGAGCCGCAATAACCAGAACCATACAACACAGTAGGATTGAAATAGTCATGAGGAGAGTGAAACATAAGAATAACGCTATCATGGTGTTAATAAATTCTACTCTCTCTCAGCTAGTTCTATTTCGAGCACAGCATGTTAAGCTTCTAACTTGCCTTTCAGATTCCCTGGGAAGCCATAACCCCTCATACCTGAGCAAAGGCCTGTGATCTGGTTCAGCATCTGCAACAAGGCAGTCAGCGTCTAGTTGTGGTTCCCTGGTCGGAATCTCCCTCTTGCGTGTATTGGGGCAAGGAAGTGTTTTTATAACTAACATGTCAGTGTGATCACAAAATGTCCCTACGCAAGAATGCCAAAGACTAAACTCCTACCACGTCTATCGGCAATGTACCAGACTGTGTCCTTGACTGAAGCACAGAGTGAACAAGAATGTGTTATTGAGAACTCCAGTGCTGAAGTAGGCTAAACAGTGTGATATAAAAAATAAAAGAAGACCGTAGAACTGGTTATTCAAAAAATAACAGTACGAAGCCGAATAAAAACCATTTAGAGCAAAGTGCACGGAGGCTCTAAGCTGCGAGCAAAGGAATAAAATACATCCAGGGCAAAGTGCACAAAGGCCTAAAGCCTGAAGCTAACGTGCAAAGGATACATAAAACTGACCACTCTACATTCCTAACTGGAATTCACAATTTTTGGAAATGCAAAGTCCAGGGTGCTGGGGGGCCTTAGGCCCCCTCTGCTGCACCGCAAAATAGTTTTTTTACAACATGTAAGGTGCACACATGCCAAAAGGGCATGTGTGCTTTACATGTACATTTTAAAAATGCATTTTAAATGCATTTTTAAAATTTGCACATGGTTACCACCAAGTTCAACTTAGTGTAAATAGCGATTCCTTAATGCCCAATTCACATTAAGGAATTGCTTGTTACATGTGCTTTAGAAATCGCAAATAAGGATTCTTTATTTGCGATTTCTTATTTAGAGAGTCCCAATTTGCGACTCTCTAAACAGGGTCGCAATTTTAAGGAATCGCTATATTAGCGATTCCTTAAAATTGCATTCAGGATGCCTTTGATAAATTCTGATATGGCTTTTTGCATTCGCAAATGGGCATTCACACCGTTTGCGAAAGCAAAAAGCTTTGATACATCTGGCCCTAACTTACGTGATATTAGCATTGTTAATATAGGGAAATAAACATTCTAACTTTTGCATAATGGTGTGGTTATTCATGACCAAAAGGTCATGTTGTGTGGAAATTACTGATGCCTATGATTATTAATGCTATTGATTGACACCACTATTGAATTGTACTGGTACGGAGTCTCATTGCGGGAACTACTCTAAGCATAGTCAAAAGGTCCATCGACCTACAAACACATCCCCTTATAAATTAATGTAAATTAACCACATAAGGTCAGACGTGCTAACAGATATGGTAACAGAGTTTGATGGTTAGTCTCCTTAAGAGCCCATCATAAAGGCCCCATACACGGGTGGCCCCAAAAGAGAAAATTCACATAAAATTTGTATTTTTCAGATTTGATGATACAAAGTGGAGAGAAAACGAGCCCCTAAGTACTTAGAATGACTTTCCCAGAACCTTGGAGCTTGCCAATAAATATTTGATGACGTTCCCGGCATTCTAGTGACAGTATAAATGAAGTAGGTTTTGCGCTTGCACTGCTTATGCAAATTGCGGGTGAATTGTGATGTCTGTGAGGGTTTAGGGAGTTTGCATTCTCCAAATTAAGTTTTAGAAGGAGGGTGCGTACTCCGAAGTCATCGAACTTCACATGTGTGTGGCGCTTTGTGCTCAAAATTGTGCACTTGGTTGTTGGTATACGGACCCTGTGTGGTCTAAGACTCCGGAATATATTGAAAAGTGTATGAGACACTTGGTTTTTGTTGTAATTTGTCTGGTTTAATGGGTCGATCAGGAGTGGTCGATAAGTCAGAATGTGAGTCAAAGTGAGCAAAATACATTTTCAACTGAGATCTGGCAAGTCTTATGTGCACCAGGACAGAGCCACTGACCAGTTAAGAGTAAAATTTGCATGTCAAATTTTGCTTGCGAATCAGGGAAACTGAGAAAGGAGGAGTAGCTGCTACAGTGAAACGCCATCAGAGAAAAATCCGTAAGGTGTCTGAAGCGAATGTATTACCCTACCTGTAGTAAACGGACAAATTGAGTTTTGATTTTGTTTAGTGCTCGTAATAATTTTGCTTTAGTGCAGTGTGAATCTGAGGTTAGGAGGACAAACGGCAAGACTTTGTCAGCCGCAGTATGTGTGAGTGTGATGTCATTGGAGCCGCGCTGGGATAGGTTGGTTACTGAGAAGGGTCGCGCAAGGATTGGCGGACAATTGTGAAACGGAATTGGCTCAGAAGGTCGGTGAAAGGGATTCTGGGATTAAAAGTCACTTCCTGATTTGATTTAGAATAACATAAAGGTTGCAGAAATTAAATTTTTCAAAGCTTTAAAGAGTGCCCCGAGGGGAGATACGTACATTACAATGAATATAGGATATTTTGCACCTCCAGACGGTACACCAGCTTACATTATAGTTGAAGAAAAGGGTGCTGCACCATGTCTTGGCTGGAACAGTGGGGCAAAGGGACAGAGAAAGATGGAAGTTTAGTGTTTCTTGCCCATGGAACATTTAATTTGAGGACCTTAGAGAATTTGAGGACAGTGCTATATGACTTGAAACCTCCTCCGAGACCAGCACAGTTTGACGCATTAGCGATCTAGAAATTAGTAGCCAGACAGCAACAGCATTAGAAGTTTGAGAGGAGGATGAGAAAGTCAGAAAAGACACTAGCGGAGGCTAGATGTGAAAGTGATCAGTAATTTTTGAGAACTGAGACTTTACAGGGAATTAAATTGTTTCCTGCAATTACACAGTACAGCGAGCGAGAAGGAAGGAAAGCTACCAGAAAGGCAAACAGAAGCCCTTCTAAGAGTAGAGAGTGGTGCTGTATCTGCTCCTGTCACCATTGGCCCAAAAGCATCCTTAGTTTGCCCAGGAAAATAACAGTACAAATGGACAGGGAGTCCTGAGTCAGAATTCAATGAGGGGAGAA
Source organism: Pleurodeles waltl (assembly GCF_031143425.1). Classification (NCBI taxonomy): domain Eukaryota; kingdom Metazoa; phylum Chordata; class Amphibia; order Caudata; family Salamandridae; genus Pleurodeles; species Pleurodeles waltl. Next base: position 694,048,767 of record NC_090442.1, on the reverse strand, counting down.
CTCAATGGAGGTGCCAGAGTAGTCTCTCCTGTGGGACAGCCCTTTGATGGAACCAGATCATTGTTAGACCTTAGTCCACTTGGACTTCCACCGGATACTGTAATAGGATCAACCCCCAGTCATAGCATGAAATTACTGACGCTGCAGTCTCCAAATCTAGTTGTACAGCTGTTGCCAAATACTCAGCTCAACAACATTTCGCTGAAAGGTTTGCCTCCCCAACAATTGACTGAATGGTAAGACAAACTGAATACCCTGCAGAGTGCTCCTAGGGTAGAGGAGTACTTCAACTATATGAGACTAGGGGTGGAAGAGGGTGAACAGACTCAAATCTTGCACCAAAGCAGAATTGAGATATCTGTGTCAGAAAATTACAAGAGAGGTTAGCGAGGTACATCAGAAGTTAGCAGACTTGGCAGAGAAGTACAGAGTAGAAATAGAGAAAACAAAACATTTGAAGGGGAGTTACAGGTTAGATTTTGACACAAAAGATTTTAAACGCATGAGATCTGCAGGAATGAAAACACACCTTAGGGAGTTACTCCAAAGTGTCCAGGCACGGGAGCATTAGATAAGTGGGAAGGCAGATGGGTAAAGAAGAGAGATAAAAGGAAAAGGGATTCTGTGAACCTTACTGCAAATGTGCAGCAGGTTGAGGATCTGGTGAAACTTTTACCAATGAGAGAGGTTCAAAGAGAGAATTTTGTTCATGTCCATTGGAGCAGAAGATACATTCTGCCCTTTATAAATGACTATTCCAGGTTGAGAGATAAACAAGTAGAATGGTACCAGCAGATAGATAAGTTTGTGAAACTTGCAAAATAACTATGGGAGTATTTGAACACTCTATTAGAGATGGTAGTTCCAACTGATTTATGGATGGAGTGCAAGAGGAGTATAGATTGGCTGACAAAAGAACCAGAGAGATACAATTATAGGTGCACCATCTCCCAATGTAATGAGATATTACTACAAAGTGATTGAATTATTTAAAACAAGAATTTCACCCCAAAACATTGACTGGCAGAGAATACACAGGACAGCTCAAGAAGCGAAAGAGTCCATACATGGGTAGTACAAGAGATTGTTGCAGGCATTTAAGAATTACAGTGGTACAGAAACAATTGAGCTGAAAGAATAGAAGAATAGAAACCTAAAATTGCCCAGATGATTAAGAGTCATTTGATTTGTTGGCAAGCAAAGCTGATTGATGAGGTATTGCAGTATGCAAAGTACTGTAGCAATGAGATTGAGTTGAAGCTGAGAAAGTTGAAAGAAAAGGCAATGGTGATGCTGATTAGAGCGGCACAAACAGGGATGCAGGGAAATTTTCCACAACCGCAGCAACAGCAGGGGAATCTAGGGCCAGATGTAGGAAGAGAGCAATTTGCGACTTGCAAATTGCGAGTCCCTGCGACTCGCAATTTGCAAGTCGCAAATTGCTATGCAGTACGGTGTCTCAGACACCGTCTGCAACTCGCAATGGGGTCGCAATGACCCACCTCATGAATATTCATCAGGTGGGTCGCAAATTGCGGCCCCATTGCGAGTATAGGCACTCGCTAACATGGAGGCTAACAGCAGGCCTCCATGTTAGCGACCTGCCTTTTCAATAAAGCTTTTTTTTTTTTTTAAATGTAGCCCGTTTTCCCTAAGGGAAAACGAGCTGCATTTCAAAAAAATCCGAAACCTTTTGTTTCGGTTTTTTCAGGGCAGGGAGTGGTCCCTTGGACCACTCCCTGCCCTGAAAAAATATTTTGGGGTCCAGTCTCAAACTGGAAGGGGTCCCATGGGGACCCCTTCCAATTTGCGAGTGGGTTACCATCCACTTGAAGTGGATGGTAACTACGACTCCATTTGCGACCGCGGTCGCAAATGGAGTTGCATACCACTGCGACTCGCAAATAGGAAGGGAACACCCCTTCCTATTTGCAATTCGGAAATGCATTTTGCGAGTCGGTAACGACTAGCAAAATGCATTTCTGCATAGGAAACACGCATTTGCGAGTCGCAAACGGCAGATTTTGCCGTTTGCGACTCGCAAAGTGTTTCCTACATCTGGCCCGTGGTATTTTAAAATCAGTTGAGAGGTAAAGGTCACAGAGGAATAGTACACAAAAACCATAGTCCTGATTTGAGTACAGTAGTGGTTCAGAGTGATGTGCAGAGAATGAAGAGATTGTTGCCTTGTCACGCTTGCGGAGAAACCGGACATTGGAAGAGGGAGTGTCTGATAATGGTACAGGAAGGTGTTGTTCAGCAAACAAGTGACATCAATTCTTTCAAAACTATGAGAGGAACGAGAATGAGAGGTCACAATCCAAATTTCCAGAACAATGTGAATCACATGCAACATTTTCAACCAATGCAACAGGTGCACATGCCACATGCATGGCACATTCACAGTCAAGGCAACAGCAGGTTCAAATGGTACCTAGACAGCAAATTCAAATACCCCACACCCCAATGGAACAGCTGCAGGTGATGCTCCTTCAACAGGTCGCAGGTCTGAAGTTTAACCAGAATAATAACAAAGTAAACCAATGCCCGTTATGCAGTGAGAATAGAAGAAACAGTGATTGGGTGAGTGAGAGTTGTGATGAAGAGGAATGTGTGCTTGCAGCTTCCTTGGAAGTAGATCAGAAAGGTCCATATGTGAAGGGAAAGTAGTGGGTCATAAAGTTTCCTTCTTGGTTGACACAGGAGCTACACGCTCTACAGTGAGAACTTCAGAAGTTCCAAACTTACCACTTTCAGGAGAAACAGTGCAGATTGTAGGAGTAGCAAATCATAATTTGACCAACCCAATCACAGAACCAGTTCAGGTTAAAATTGGCAACATTAAAGGATTACACAAATTCATAGCCTGTGACTCAAGTGTAGTATCCGTACTTGGAAGAGACTTGCTGTGTAAAACAAGATGTTCGATTACTTGCTCAAATGATTGAATCGAGATACAGATGAACAGTGATGATGAGGATGACCCAGTTCCAGAGACAGAGTGGGAAGTAATAAATGAGGAGTACACCCTGATTAGCTTCTTTTCAGTGTTTACAGTAAAGGATCTTCCTCCTGACTTACAGTGAACATTTAAAGAGGGAGTGTGGGATTTGACAGGGAGAGAGATTCACCTGATAAAGGGAGTTGAGCCAGTTAAAGTTCGGGAGAAGCCGAATGCAATTTTTACCCAGATTCCCCAGTACCACATGCCACAGGATATCATTGGGAAGGTTGCTCCCATAATTGCAGAATTTGTAACCAAGGGGTCTTGAAAGAAGTGTTGAATAGTCCATGTAGTTCACTGATAATGAGATTGCGGAAGCCCTGTGGGAAAGTTCAGATTGTCCAGGACCTGAGAAAAATAAATGACATAATAATAAAATGATGTCCTGTAGTGCCAAACCCAGCCGTGATTTTGTTTCAGATTCCATGTGATGCTGAATGGTTCACTTTATAGATTTGTCGCAAGCCTTCTTTTCTATGCCTCTTCACGAGGATAGTCAATTTCTCTTCTGTTTCAAATTTTTAGATTGAGTTTACTATTGGTTAAGAATTCCACAAGGGTTTTCAGAATCACCTTCCATATTAAGCCAGATCTTGAAAAAGAACCTGGAGTCATTGGAATTGCCTTTCTAATCAACATTGGTACAGTATATTGATGAGTTGTTGATTGCATCCAAAAACGAAGGAAGAGTGCAAATATGACACTATTGCCTTACTAAACCATTTGGGAAAAATGGCCATAAAGTGTCTCAACTTAAATTGCAATAATGTCAGAAAGAAGTGAAGAATGTGGGTCACCAGATTTAGGAGGGAAGAAGGAAAATATCCAAACAAAGGGTCACAGCCATATTGCAGATGAGTCCCCCAGCCACACAGAGAGATGTCAGGATGTTTTGGGGGATGGTAGGCTACTGTCACCAATGGATTCTCAACTTTTCAGTCATTTCAAAGCCATTGCAGAAACTGACTCACAAAGAAGTCACTGATCCCCTAGTTTTCGATCAGGTCTGTATGAAGGCATTTTCTGAATTGAGAGAGAGTTTGTGCAAAGCTCCAGCTTTGGGAATAACTGACTATACTAACCCTTCATGTTGTTTTTCCCTGAGTGTGATGTATGTTCTTTGTCTGTCTTGACTCGGGTCCATGGAAGTGTAAACTGCCCAGTAGCATATTTTTCAGCTACTTTGGATCCAGTTGCAGCAGCTTTGCCACGCTGCTTGCATGCAGTTGCAGCAATTGGACAGAGCCTCACACAGTGTGAAGGCATTGTGATGGGACATCCACTGATTATTATGGTCCCTCACTCCGTTGAAGCTTTACTTACAGGAAGCAAGACACAATACTTGACAGGTGTCAGGCTGACTCATTATGAAACGAGCATCTTGGGTTCACCTAATGTGTCATTGAAAAGATGTACAGTGCTTAACCCAGCAACCTTACTCCCAAATTAAAATGTTGAAATTGACAAATTGGAAGATATTCAGTGTGATTGTCTTGAAGTAACTGATCTGTTCAAAAAACCGAGACCTGATATTAGAGACACCCGATTGGAAGAAAATGACCAAATTATCTTTGTTGATGGTTCCTGTCTAAGGGACAATATGGGAATACTGAGAGCAGGATATGTTGTGTGCACAATTTCTGGTATACTTGAAGCATTCTGGCTTCAAGGAGTATATTCTGCACAAGTAGCGGAACTGGTAGCCTTTACTAGAGCGTGCCATGTTTCGGCACAGCTTAAAGTTACTATATATACGGATAGTCAGTATGGATTTGGTGCATGAGTTTGGCCAGTTGTGGTCACACAGAGGTTTCCTGACCTCTTCTGGTTCACCAGTAAGAAATGGTGAGAGAATTCAGGAATTATTGCAAGCTATCCAAATGCCTGAAAAAGATGTCCGTGGTGAAATGCATTGCAAATCTAAAATCTGAATATTTTGTGTCAATGGGAAATGGATATGCAGATCAAGTCGCAAGGTTTTGTGCCTTGAATTGTATGTCATTTAAGGATAAGTGGGAATTGTTACCTGAAGAAGATGAGACATGCCCTAGTTATGCATTACATGTGATAGATATGTTGGAAGAACTGAGAACATTGCAGAATAATGTTGACAGGGAGGAGAAACTGTCATGGGGCAAAATTAAATGTGTACAGCGACAGAATGAATTGTGGGTTTCAGAAGAGGGTCAACTGGTCTTGCCAAACAGTTTGTTGACTCAAACGGCTAGGTATTATAATGGTCTGGTGCATGTTGGGAGGGATGCCATGATTCGACTGTTCAAACAGAATTGGTTCAATCCGACATTTAGACAAGTTGCTGAAGCAGTTTGCCGTTGTTGCGCCATTTGCCTACAAATGAACACTGTAAAAGGAACAGTGGTCAATTTGAGCCACATTTGAAGAGCTGGAGGGCCATTCAGCAGACTGCAGATGGATTTTATTGAGATTCCTGTGTTTGGAGGATTGAGATATATGTTGGTAATTGTCTGTGTCTTTAGTCATTGGATTGAAGCGCACCCTACATGAAGAAATGCCAGCCTCACAGAAGCGAAACTACTACTTAGGGAACTGATACCACGTTTCGGGTTTCTGAAGTCTTTAGAATCAGATAGAGGAAGTCACTTCAACAATGAAGTAATTAAATTAATATGTTCAGCCTTAAACATTGAGCAGAAGTTGAATTGTAGTTACCACCCTCAAGTATCAGGACTTGTAAAAACAGATGAATGGTACGTTGAAATCAAGAATGGTGAAAATGTGTGCATCCATGAATCTGAAATGGCCAGATGCACTACTGCTAGTTCTGATAACAATGAGAAACACACCCGCCAGGAAGACAGGATTGCCACCGCATGAGACCCTCATGGGCAGAGCTTAGAGGTTGCCAGTGGTTCCTGCAAATGCTCTGGAAAACATAACAGATGATATGGTGTTGGACTACTGCAAGGGTCTGGCTGATGTGGTTCCCTCTTTCTTTCATCAGGTGGAAGCCACCACACTGCAACCGTCTCAAGATCAAGGACACAACCTGAGAGCTGGTGACTCAGATGTGATCAGAAAACATGAGAGGAAGACGTGTTTGGAGCCTCAGTGGAAAGGCTCTTTCCAGGTAGTTCTGATCACTACCACGCTGTGAAGTTCACTGGAGTTCCAAACTGGATCCACGCAAGCCATACAAGAAAAGTGTCATGTCCTCTGGACAATGAAGAGGAGTTGTTGAGAGTACCAACAATGACCAGACCAATCTCAGAGCCGGAAAGAGAAGAAAGAGGAACTGAGACCGGATCTTGGCACATTGAGAATGGTTCAATCACTCCTGTGAGAGACAAAGGAGAAGACCTCCAAGAGAGTGCTAGTGTGCTAGTCTCAATTGAGGCAGCAGGAGAGTCTAGTTAGAGGAGGGCTCTCCCAGAAGTAGACGATTTTGAGAGACAAACAGAGCAAACACCAGACCCCGAGGGGGAAAGATTTGAGGCGGATCAAAGCTGATGTGGTCTGACTCCTCCTGACCCAGTCGCAGGTCTGTCAAGATAAAATCCTGCAGAGCAAGAAGAAGTTTAAAGTTCAACACTGAAAAGAGCATTGACAAAGGGTCCACTGAAAGGAGATAAGTGGCCAGAGTCACAAGCAAAGAGGAAGGAACCAGTTGTAGTGACTTGCAGTTGAAGAAGAAATAAATACGACAAGGGAAGAAGACCTGAGGGAAGGAGAGTTGAATGGCGACCGAAAGATGAAAAGAAAGAGAATTGCAAATCGTAGGTATGCAGGTCCTGAATGGGCGTATGCAACACAAAGTGAATGGCAAAATGAATGTTTGTCTTTTTGTTTTGATCAAGACATTCCAGGTCAATATTTTGGCACTTGAAGGAAATCAATTGAACTGAACTGTAGAAATTACAAGCTGAGAAAAGTACAAAAAAGTAATAAAGACTGTTGAAAGTAACTGGAAAATACTTTTGATAACCCGATTTGACAAGCTGCTAAACAGATTTTTGACAACCTTACAGATTTTGACAAAGGGTCCTGGAAGTGAGACTGAAAGCTGCAAATAATTGCTGAAATAAGATTGAAGATTCTGTTTTTTTTTATTTTTGCTGCATAGTTACACATTTTTCTCTTTTACTTTCTGATTCTTTACAGATCATGAGTAACCATAGCCAGCAGAGTAGGAAGAATAGGTGCTGTAAATACATGAGTTTTGGTTTATCAATTGTGTGCGTGGTATTGTGCCTTATATTGATTATGCGAATGACTGTCCTTGACCACAGTAAAGCCAACTATACTTCAGCTTTAGAGACAACTACCGCAATAGCAGAGAAGTTCAGGTTAGATGAGAAGTATCTGCACGTAGACAATTCACAAGAACTTTCCTCTAATGTTTTCTATAGCTTATTGAGTGAGTTTGTTGAGACGATGGTTGCAAGAAATTGTCATGTATGCATGCAGATTCCTTCGTCAGTCGAAGAAGTTACCTATCATAGTTTACCCCTCACTTATGGGCTAAATTGTAGTCTGTTACTAACAAGATTCTATAACCAGGAGTACTTCGAGTGTTTCTATTCTAACCATGATGTTGTGTTTTCATTTGTACCCATAATTAAGTACCTGAGTAGAGTAGCTAAGCAGAACAATATAGAATTAGTGAGAGGATTATTTGAGCCTATATTAACTTTTGGCACAGCATACGAGCATAAATTAATCTGACATGCTTGCTTACACCACTAGAAAACAGCTTTTTAGATCAGACAGATGACAGGAGGAAGGCATTGAAGGAGAAGTTAGAAAAGGGTTTTAGAGAAAAGGAATTTTAGAAATGATTACACATTTACTGAAATAAAAACACAAGGGAAATTAGCTTTAGATGTGCAACACATAGGAAAGCTTTGTATATACAGGTCTAAATCTAGTACTGACACTTGTTTTTGGGAACGAGTGAATGTAGACGTGTTTTTGTTTCAGAGTAAATGGACATTTTATTGAATGGACAGTGTCCAGTGATTCCTGGTATATATTACATCTGTGGGCCAAATGCTTATTACCGTCTTCCAAGAGAATGTATGGCACATGTTACTTGGGGATAGTTTTCCCAAAAATTTCCCGACTTGAAACGATTAACGAAAATTACTGAATTACATCACCTCATCAACAAAAGAGAAAGTCTCCTTCTAGTATAGTGTGAGATATATTTAGAGCAATTATTCCTTCAGTGGAGTTGTTCTCCACTGAAGGAATCAAAAGATGTCTACTATTGTGGATAACATGTTGACAAACCTTTTCAGGAGCCATAATCCTAATGGATACAGAAGCATTGGTGCTCGTAAATTCCTAATAATAGCAAAGAAATTGGAAGTTTACTTACTCATCTGACTAATGAAAGTGCTGATTTGAAGAAGCTGGAAGAACCAGGTGTTTGGGAAAAAGTTGGCAAAGTTTTTGCTTCAGTGGGAAATTGCCTCAGAAACATTGGAAAAGAGATTATATTGAAAATAATACAAGGGACATTGATGATTGTGATTTGCATAATTGGAGCATGGGGAATATGTAAATTGCATCATATGATTAAATTAAAGGAAATTAAAAATGATCATAAGAGGGAAGAAATGAACACGGAAACTTTGCTTAGGGAGAATTTTAGGAGGGATCGAAGAATAAAGGGGATAGAGATGGCAAATTTTAGCTGAAGTAGAAACTTTGTGTGGGAAGATGTAGATGTGATGACATATTTCGTCATCAGAGAAGGGATTGTTAACGCTGAATTTTTACTAATGAATATTCATGTATTCTGAGTGTTAAATCTGCATAGAAAACTAGTTTAACATAGAGAAATAAGCTTATTAATGTAACAAGTTGAGCTTATGCTTGGATTAATGTAGTAGTATGTCATATTAAAGGTCATGTATTATGTGCTTGCATTATTAATCATAGGCCCTACTTTAGCCAGGTCTTGGGCCTAGTTGCACTGCCTCATGTCATGCTGCATTGCTAAGGCAAATTATAAGATGGCTGCTAAGGAGAATTAAGTTGTGATTTTCTATTTCATGGACCGAATGTTAGTAACTAAAATTCTTTCCCAAGAGAACTGCTTGCTAGTATATGTTGTACTAACTAGGGATACATTGTATAACTTAGTGTGTGTAAAGACGACCTTCCCAGGAGAGGACAACGGATGCTCTGACTGGAGTATAAGCTGATACAAATGTGTTACCTGATGAGCCCAACAACGGGAACAGGAGAAGAGGAGCCAATCATCGACATGTGAACAGTGGCCTAGTACATTCTTAGATTTGGGGTTCTACTTTCATTGGACTAAACATAAACGTACGATTCTTTGATTAAATTGTTTTGCAGGAATTCCAAACATGCTATTCTAATCTGAAGGTTTTGTTAGGATACTCACCGATGATGCTCGCTACATGTAATATCAGTTGATGTCTTTTCTTTGCTGAATGTAAATGCATGCTATTTCTCTTGCACAGTTATTCTTGCTATTGATTTGTACTGTAACCTTAGAATGTGTAGTGGTCCAAGCCTTGATTAAATTGTGATTGTTTAGAAGATTTGGGCAGCCAGTATTGTTTCTGTATGCATATCATTTGATTTTGTGAATGTTACATGCTATTAGCATTGTTAATATAAGGAAATAAACATTCTAACTTTTACATAAAGGTGTTGTTGTTCATGACCAAACGGTCATGGTGTGTGGAAATTACTGACTCCTATGATTATTGATGCTTTTGATTGACACCACTATTGAATTGTACTGGTACGGAGTCTTATGGTGGGAACTACTCTAAGCATAATCAAAAGGTCCATCGACCTACAAACGAGTCCCCTTATAAATGAATGTAAATTAACCAAATAAGATCAGACACACCAACACATGTGACAGAAGTGCTATCTGGACAGTGGCTGTTGACCATGATCTACAAAACTGTGGCCAAGGAAGGAGCTGATAGAAGGGGAGAAGGGTTGTTTGATTCTTTGCAGATTTCTAGGCAAGCTCCTCAATCAGAGGACAAAGGTGCATTACAACACAGGAGGGGAAGCAGCAAATTCTGCTTGGACTCATTGACCTTGCAGGATTGCATCTAAACATGATGTCTCCAGAAATGGCATTTCTGTAAAGAGCATTATCCACCATTTGGACATGCAACTCACTCTTTTTTATAGCTTCAAATAGAAAATTTAAGTTTTTAAGCAAGGACTGAACAGTGTGTCAGTGTTAATGATGTGAGTAAAGTTATAGATCTATAATGTCTATGTAGAAACACCTTACAGGGGGATTGTTAGTATGTAGTGACGTAAGATGGAATGTGGGGGAGCGAGACATGGCATTTGTTGGAGGAGCACACAAGATCATACTGATGCCCCTCACTGTGCTGGGGAAAATTTGACTGTAAACTACACTGCATCATAACCGGACTCCACCTAATTACTACAGAAAATGGCTACGAGCGCACCAGCACAAAAACCTACGTGCCAAATTCAGGGTTGCTGATAAGCTGCATTTACGCACCTTCCTTAATCTTCACACTTCTTCAGAAACAACACAGAGACGTTAATCTTCAGCGTTTTGGTATTGAAGTAAGTTTTTATTAGAATAAGTGCCTTCCTCGCAAAATCCTCCATCCAACTGTCAAGCCTCAAGCAACACAAGCTTCAGTATTCCATGCATCAACTTTACTCTGTGGATCGGTAATCTGTCAGCTGTACAAGGGCCCATGCCACCATCTTGTGGTTTACAGTGGTAATATACCGAAGTGCAGAGCTTGTTAAAGTGAAGGTTCAGAAATTGGTAAAGCAAAAGTGAACACTATTGCTGTTATCTTATATTAAAGAGAGCAATTACTGACATGACTACTAGTAATGTTTTAAACTTGTCTCCACCACAACTGTTTTCACCAACTTCTGGAGGCAATTCTATCAAGTGGCAAGAAGGGCGTGAACACTTTTTAAATTACTTATCCACCTTTGATGAGGATGATGATTATACACCTGAGGAAAAAAATCCTTTTTCTCCACTTAGGCCCTCAAGGTCTGAAAACATATAATCGGATGGAAAAGAAACAGAGACAACAGGGTCAAGGCAACGTTTTCACCAACCCCCTAGAAGATGTAAGAAAAGTGGGTGATAGAAAGATTACAAGAAGAATCTGTCTCAGAATCACTAGACTCTGAGGAGGACAAAAAACATATGTGTATCTTAAACATATGAAAATCCTTAGAGGAATGTGATAAGAATAACCAGCGAAAGACACCTAAATGTGAAATTTCAATTGTTGATGTGATCCTCACATCACAGCTGATTCAGGATCTCCCTACACGATAGTCAATGAGTTGGTATGGAATAAGAAACTCAAACCTGTGTTGGGAGAAACTATGGAAACCCCAGACATATCCTCAAAAAGCTTTATGGGAGAACAAGTTGTGTTGTTTGGATTCAGGAAGTTCCACTTCATATTCAAGGGGAGAGAGGCAGAATGTAAGTTGTATGTCTCCAAGTCTGGTCCCTCAGTGCTTGGATGGTGGGATCATGGTGAGTTAGGTATAATCCTTGATCCTAACAGTCCAGAGCCTGTCTCTGTGATCCAACAAGTGGTCCATAATGGCAAAATAAGCAAAGTTAACATCGTAAGTACATACCCAAGAGTGTTTTCGGGTACCCTCGGAGAGCTAAAGGTATTCCAACATAGAATTGTATTGAAGGAAAATGCAACACCTTGTGTCCACAAGGGCAGGAATATTCCGATAGGAATTAGAGATAAAGGGCCAGATGTACCAAAGGATTTTACCCATTCTGTGTCTATGGGAAAAAGCTTTTGTACATATGGCCCAAAGTATCAACAGACTTAGAGAAATTACAGTTTTCAGGTATCATTGAAGCGACAGAGGCCTCAGACTGGGTTGCGCCATTAGTGGTTGCGAGGCGAGCAAATGGCAAGTTGAGCTTATGTGTGGATTCAAGAGATTTAAACAAGAACATCATGGTGGATCAATTTCCCTTACCGAAAATTAACAAAATTTTCTCATTAACTAAGGGAATGGAATGGTTCACCACCATTGACCTAACTTCAGCATACCATCAAGTGGCTTTGCATCCAGACAGTCGCAGGCTGAATGCATTTGTTGCGCCTTTTGGATGCCATCCATTTGTGAGAGCTCCTTTTGGGTTGGTATCTGCAGCCGCTATGCTTTAGAGACTGATGTTTAAGCTTTTCAAAGGAATTCGTAATGTGTTTTTTTTTCAAGACGATATTTTGATTATGAGAAGATTCAACGATGAACATGATTCAAACTTACCAAAAGTTACGCAGATTCTAAACTCCAATGGCCTTACAGCAGAATATACAAAATGTAAATTTGCAGAAAAAAAGTTACGTATTTGGGACACAAGATCAGTAAGAAAGACATAGAACCAACATGGTTGAAGCGATCAAGAATGCACCAGCTTCAACTAACAAGGGAGAAGTTAGAGCATTCTGGCGATTAGCCGAATTCTATGCCAGATATGTAAACAACTTCTCCACCAAAACGTATAACATAAGACAATTATTGAAGAACAATTGTGTGTTTAACTGGTCTCACGAATGTCAAACTGCTTTCATGGTAATTAAGGAGAACATTCCATGTGCAATCCCAATTTAAGATGCATAGTCACCACAGACCCAAGTAATAAAGGCATTGGTGCTGTACTAACCCAAATTGACATGCAGGGAAAGGAGTATGTAGTCACGTTTGCTTCCCGTTCCCTGATGAACACTGAAGAGAAGTATTCAGTAATCGAACGGGAAGCACTTCCACGTGTATGGGAGTTGGAGCATTATAAACCATTCTTATGGGGAATGTTGGTGACAAGTGAGTTGTTTAATGGATCTCCACAACTAGCTAGGATGTCCATCACATTATTAGATTACAAATATGAGGTACAGTATGTCCCAGGAGCAAAGAATACAATTGAAGATTTCTTAAGTAGGTTACCACTTCCTACAGAGCCTGAAGAATGTGAGATAGAAAAGTATTGTGTGGCTGGTGTTAGGGACAGAATCAGAGGCATTACAGGAGAAGAATGGGAGAAGGCTTCTATTGAGGATGTGCTCCTAATGGAAGTACGCAGGAGTATAACCGAGGAATGGTTAACTAGGAATGTGGTGGCGAGGGATTTGCGTACCTTTTGGGAACTTAAGCATGAGTTATTTATTGAAAATGATATGGTTCTGCGTAATGGCAGAGTAGTTCCTCCAGAAGCCCTTAAGGAGAGAATACTGGACATTTGTCATGAGGGACACCTAGGGATTTCACAAACCAAGAGTGTTGTCAAGGATCTCTATTGGTGGCCTGGTATGGATGGGGCTAATGAAAAGAAAGTGAGAGAATGCACATTATGCACAGAATCAGAAAAAACTTTGACAACTTTCAAACCTCCTTTGTGTCCCATTAAGTGCCCAGATAGGCAAGGGCAAAGAGTAGGAGTGGATGTGGCTGGTCCCATATACGATAAAGGGGTGCCCAATTATATAGTGGTATTGATCATCATTTCTCAAAATGGCCAGAGATAAGTATGAAGTCAAAGTTGGATTGTCATGCCATTGTGAGTTGTTTAGACAACATATTTTTGTGGGAAGGTTTACCAAAATCTATATTGAAGGATAATGGAACCCAATTTATGTCAGAGGTGTTTAAGTCATATTTGAAAAGGAATAGGATAAAGCACAATACTACATCTGTGTACCGTCCAGCAGGAAATGGTGCCATGGAGCGCTTCAACAGGGTGTTGAATAACGCCATACAATTGGCTAGAGAGCCGGATTTACAATGGGAAACTGAGGTCTGGAGGACCCCATGGTCCTACAGAGTCACCCCTAATGCGACTACTGGGCACAGTCTGTTTGAACTAATGAGGGGCAGGATACACTAACAAAAGATAATGTGGGATAGAGGTGCAAGACCAAGAAAAGTGAATGCGATTTAGAGTCAGTTAAAGAGAATCTAAACAAATCCCAGAAACACACTAAGGAATTTTACGATTGCAAACATAGATGTAAGAAAGTCCTCATACACATAGGTGATTTGGTAACAGTCAAAAGGCCGGGAATAATGAAGAAGAATGAAGGAAAATGGGAAAATGTTATCGTCCTTTGAAGGTGATGAAAGTGATGTGCAATTCTGTTCTTTTAATTGACGGCAACGTGTGGCATCTTAGCTGCATTACCATACCATACAATGGGAGAGCAAAATGTGATGTTAGGAACAGCCAAAAGTGGATGTTGGGAGATGTGATTATGGAGGACCAAGGAGATAATGTAAACAAATAGAATAAGGGTGGTAATGGTGTTAATTTGGATGCCAATTCCGTACCATTACCAAAGGAAATTGATATGTGTGGAGCCAGTAAAAGAGAAACAAGGAGTACATTTGGAAGGGAAATTGCCAAACCATCTAAACTTAGAGATTATGACCCTCACGACAACCCTGGCGGTCTGTGTTAAAGTGGCGGTAACTCCGCCAAGAGGCCGGCAGTAAAAATGGGATCACAACCACGGCAAAAACCGCCAACACAGACAGCCACTTTAACACTAGCAACAAACAGCCCGGCAGTCACCGCCAACAGCCAGGTGGAAGACAATGTACCGCCCACCACATCACAACCCGCCTATCTGCCAGCATTTCCGGGGCGGTACCAACGCCATCAAAGGCACGGTGGAAACAGGAATTAGAAGGGAAAACACTCGCCTCTCGACACTCAACAAAGAACCAGGACTCCATGGAGCCCGAGCTACAGGTACTGACCATGCTGGTCTACCTCCTCATTTACCAGGAATATGAAAGTCGGTGGTGATGACCACGGTGAGTGCTGCACCTACTACATAGGGGAGGGGGGGAGGAAAAAGAGAGTGATATACACATGCAACACACAACACCCACAGCCCCATCCACCCCCCAACATCACACACACAAACACATGAGCAACATTGCACTTACACCCCGTAATCCCCTGAAAGTACGCATGGAAAAAAGGAATTGAGTTAAATCCTTGATATATTGGAAATAGCCAGATATACGTAACAATTTGAGAAACAGTATTTACAATAATATACAATATGTACATAAGGCCGTACATTGTCCATGCAAAATGTCCGTGGGCCACAGGGCCAAAAATCATGGGACAAGCCCACACTTGACTCCTGCCTCAATATGGAGAGGACACTGCAGGGGCATCAGGTAGTAAACACACAGGCACATCAGGGGCACGGGGAAGGAGTGGGCAACTCAGCCGGAAGATGGAAGAATGCCACTGCTCCTCGAGGGGGCTCCATGCCCACAGCGATGTCCTGGGGAGTGCGAAGCAACAGTCTCTCAAGTGGGTGGTTTGTCCACTGCTTGGTCCTGGGGAGTGCAAAGCCGAAGTCTATCAAGAGGGTGGTTTGCCCACTGCTTGGTCCTGGGGAGTGCAAAGCCACAGTTTCTCAAGTAGGTGGTTTGCCCACTGCCTGGTCCTGGGGAGTGCAAAGTCACAGTCTCTCAAGTGGATGCCTTCCTCCACTGGTTCTGGAGGGGGCTTTGTGCCCAGTGTGCGTCATCCTGCCAAGGAGGGGGTGAGTGGATGCCTTTCTCCACTGGTTCTGGAGGGGGCTTTGTGCCCAGTGTGCTTCATCCAGCCAATGAGGGGGTGAGTGGATGCCTTTCTCCACTGGTTCTGGAGGGGGTTTGGTGCCCAGTCTGCTTCATCCTGCCAAGGATAGGGTGAGTGGATGCATATCTCTACTGGTTCTGGAGGGGGCATTGTGCCCAGTGAAGAAACACTTGGGGTGTTGCTGTTCACATTCCCTCACCTGGGTGTCTGAGGCACGAGATTTCCACAGAACAAGTGGCATGAGAGCCCTTGGAGGCAAGGCTAGACTCCATCCTGCGGCAGCAAAGGCTGCAAACTTGTGGTAGTGCTGGTGGGGGTGCTGCCAGTGGTGGTGGGAGGCTCCAGCCCTTCTCCTGCAGCCTCGGATGGCTGCCCACTGGGGCTGCTGCTGCTGGTAGTGGCCCTACTGTCAGCAGGGCAGGTGGCAGTGCTTGCGGAGGGGCCTGTGGCGGTGCTAGCGGCGGTGCATATGGGGGTACAGGCCATGGTGCAGTGACAGTGCTGCCAGTGGTGGATGGAGGCTCCAGCCCTTCTCCTGCAGACTCGGACAGCTGCCCACTGGGGCTGCTGACAGTCGTGGTGCTAGCGGCGGGGCAGGTGGCAGTGCAGGTGGCGGTGCTTGAAGCAGTGCTTGCTGCGGGGCTGCTGGCAGTGCTGGCTGAGGTGCAAGTGGCAGGGCTGGCGGTTGTGCTGGTAGCCACAAGGCCTTCACCTGCGGCCTCCAACGGCTGAAGAGCCTTGCCTGGTGTTTTCTGCCCCTTCCTAACCTTGGCAGATGGTGGTGTGACCTTGGCTCTGGCACCTGGTGTTTTTGAGGAGACCTTGCTGGGTGGTTCTTGCTCCTTGCCCTTTCTGCATGCTGGCCCCTTCTTCACCTTGGCAGGTAGTGGAATGCTTTTGTCCTTTGCAGGGGTTGTTGGCACACTGGCTGGGCTGACTGGTGCCCCCTTTGAGCCTCTGTGAGTTGCAGGTACCACAGCGGACTGCGACTTGGTGGATGAGGTGCTGGCCTGGGTTCTGGCCACCCTGGCCCTAGGGGAAGGACGGGGGGGTGGGTGAGGGAAGAGGTCAATGTTTGCTAGGAAAAGCTTCTTAGACACACTGGGGCAGGAAGAAGGAGAGGGTTTGGGGGTGGAGGAAGAGGGAATGGTTGTAGGAGGTGTCTGTATGCTGAGTTTGGGTGCAGGTGCATGGGCTGGATGCTGTTGGGAGATGGATGGCTGTTGGGTGGGTGGGTGCTTGCATTTGTCTACTTTGGGGGGAGGGGTCACACTCACACTGGGAGAGGACACAGGGGATGTGTGCATGGTTGCGGGGTGGTGACTGCTCGTGAGGGGAGTGTTGTGATGGGCGTGCTGGTGATGGAGCTAGTGGATGAAGATGTAGTGCATGTAGGTGTGAGTGGGAATGCTACTGGGAGGGAGGTGGATGAAGAGGAGGAGGGGGACACCGTGGAGGCAGTGGATGTTGGTGTGAGTGCCTGTGAGATGAAGTGTAGTGCTTGAGCCACTTTTGTGTGGTGATTTGGGTGAATGCTGGTCTGAAGGTATGCTTGGGGTAGGCTGGGGTTGAGGGGATTGGGTCTGGGTAGAGGAAGTTGGAGGGGGGAGGCTAGACACAGGGACAAGAGCTGCCATCAGGGAGGAGGCCAGAGCCTGAAATGCTCTCTGTTGGGCCGCCACGCCAGAGTGAATGCCCCCCAGGTATGCATTTGTTTGTTGCAAATGCCTCTCAACACCCTGGATGGTATTCAGTATGGTTGACTGCCCAACAGTGAGGGATCTCAGGAGGTCAATAGCCCCCTCACTGAGGGCAGCAGGGCTGACTGGGGCAGAGCATGAGGTGCCTGGGGTGAAGGAGATCCCCACCCTCCTGGGTGGGCGGGTACGGGAAACACGCTGAGGTGCTGCTGGGAGGGCGGTTCTGGTACGGGGATGGGAAACACGCTGAGGTGCTGCTGGGAGGGCGGTTCTGGTACGGGGATGGCGGCTGTACCTGTTGTTGGGGTGGCCACAGAAGTGTTTGCCACTGCCAGGGAGCTTCCATCTCCGTCCATCCCACTGGTGGCCTCACCCTAGGTGGATTCAGCCTCCAGGCCCATGTGGGATGCAGCTCCCTCCATCGCGGGTGCCTCCCCTCCTCCGCCAGATGATGCTAATGCACACAAGGACAGGGTGACAAAACAAAATGGTGGGGTAGGGACAGAGCATACACATGGTCAATGCCAGAAACACCACTACCGTTGGCGTACACAACACACAGGGAGCAGCGCTATGCACTAGGCCACGCACTACCGGTTACTAAGATAGTAACCAGCCCATGGAGTACAATGCCCGACGCCATTAGCTGCACACCTGAAACCCACAGGACCCTGCCCAGTAGTAGATGCCCACTAACACTATTGTTGTAGGAGTGCTTCCGAGCCTGCCCAACAAGGGACCTACCCTGCCATCTTTGCCCTGGCCTAGGGGCACTCGTGGCCCACATCCCCCACCCAGGTAACTCTTAACATGCGCAAAGCCTGGATTCAGAATCTGTGCTCACCCCCTTGTGGCTGCTGTGATGCCCTCAAGCGCCCATCCCACTCCATATAGGCCCCCGCAAGTATGCAGAACATCAGAGGGGTCATGGTGCGACGGGCACACCTTCCTCGTTGGGATGCCAGCCCCAGCTGGGCCTCCACCGTCTTCTCTGCCCAGCGACGCAGGTCCCCCCACCTTTTGCAGCAGTGGGTGCTCCACCTGTCAAAGACCCCCAGGGTCCACACCTCCTTGGCAATGGCACGCCAAATACCCTTTTTCTGATGGGTACTGACCTGCATGGAAAAGACAGCAAAAAAGGGAATTAGTCAAATGTCCAGACCGTCAGACTCATGGCCCACCAGATCCCTCCAATCCCCTGATGCACATACATTGATCACCTTACATGCTGCACTCTGGCCAGGACGCCTCTGCCCCCACAACATGTGGCTTACACACACAGCAATCCATACATTCATGGCCCATGCATCATGTTCACTGTGTACTTACCTGTTTGTCTGGAGGACCGCAGAGTAACTTGTACTGGGGTAGGACCCCATCCACCAGTTTCTCCAACTCCTCCACAGTGAAGGCAGGGGCCCTTTCCCCAAACACACGAGCAGTTGTCGCTTCCAGACACAAATCACAGCAGCACTTGCAGTGTAGGTCCTCTCCTGGTCAGGTAGAAAGTGAGTGAACAGAGAGAAAATGGCGGTGACGTCCACGGCGGTGCATACTGTCACCGCCGGCGTACATCGCCATTGGCTCCTTGAACCCATAGGGCCCAATGATAACCAATGCGAAGTTGCGCGGGGGTCATCGACCGCCTACCGCGACGGCGCACAATGCCAGCGGAATTACCTCATTTCCACTTGTTCCTCCTCACAGGTCAGGCAGCCGCCATTTCAGGGGGGCACAGGCCATGGCAACTGTGTCACAGCAGACATTGGCACAGAAACTGATTGTCGGATTCACATACTGGTTCTGTGAAGGAAGAAATTCATCATTAGTACAACAGATGTGTGAATATGACCCTCTGCTCACCGTTTTCTTCCATAGGCTTCAACCACTGAGGCTGAATATAAGATGGTGGCATCCTCCGGTGTACAGACCCCTGGTGGACCTTGCGACAATGGAGGACAGACACAATATTATAACATACAGACTTGATCGTGCCACAATCTAAGAACTGCGTGCCCAATTGGAGCCAGAGCTGATGTCAGCTATCGGCCAGCCCACAGGTATCACCCCTCTAGTGCAGGTCCTGTCAGTGCTCCATTTCCTGGCAAGTGGTTCCTTTCAAACAACAGTGGCCATGGCATCAAGGATGTCTCAGCCAATGTTCTCCAACGTGTTGACCAGAGTGTTGTCTGCCCTGCTGAAACACATGTGCAGCTACATCGTATTCCCCCAGGTGGAGTATTTGGCCACAGTGAAAGCTGACTTTTATGCCCTGGGACATATCCCCAACAACATTGATGCCATTGATGGTACACATGTAGCATTTGTCCCCTCCCCGGAGAAATGAACTAGTATTCCGGAACAGAAAAAGCTATCACTCTATGAATGTGCAGATGGTGTGTTTGGCAGACCAGTACATCTCCCATGTGAATGGCAAATACCCTGGGTCTGTGCACGACGCATTTATCTTGAGGAAGAGCAGCATCCCATATGTGATGGCACAACTCCAGAGGCACCGAGTGTGGCTAATAGGTGAGCCCAAGGTCCCCATACAGTATAAGTTGGTGTCTGCTTAAGGGGTTGTCCCTATGGGTTAGTATGTGTCTGACAGTTGTCCCTCGATATTTGCAGGTGACTCTGGTTACCCCAATCTCTCATGGCTAATGACCCCAGTGAGGAATGCCAGGACAAGGACAGAGGAACGTTACAATGAGGCACATGGGCGTACAGGGAGGATTATTGAAAGGACCTTCGGTCTCCTGAAGGCCAGATTCCGGTGCCTCCATCTGACAGATGGATCTCTGTACTACTCACCCAGGAAGGTGTGCCAGATCATCGTTGCATGTTGCACAACCTGGCACTGAGACGCCAGGTGCCTTTTCTGCAGGACTTTGAGGTTGGAGATGGGCGTGTGGCAGCGTTGGAGCCTGTGGACAGTGAGGAAGAGGAGGCAGAGGAAGACGATGTTGACAACAGAGCAACATAATACTGCAGTACTTCCAGTGACACACAGGTAAGACACTGTAACGTGACTTAACTTATCTGTTATCTTTTGGACATTGTACATAGCAGCCTGATTTCCCTATGTCTATGGGCACTTACTGTACCCTTTGGCATCTTTATTTTCAGATCTCTGTGGCCCACCCTGGCTCCTGCTATGTGTACTGCTGCCCACCAAAGGTCATTTCAAAGTATATACGACTGTACATTTGACTTGCAATGCTGAGATCATGTAGAAGTAATACATATTTGAATCATTTGACAAACTCCAGATTAGTATTTGTTCCAAGGGTGTTTATTTATGTGCTCATAAGTAGAGGGGGATAGGCAATGGGCTGGGGTGATGGTGGAGAAAAGTCTAGGGTAGAGTCCAGTCCATTTGTCTCACAGGTGCATTGTCCAAGGGGGCATAGGAAGGGGAGCAATGGCAGTTCAAGGTGGACAGGGTGACAGAGTGGGTCAGAAGGCTGACAATAAGGAGAGTCTTATTTCCTTGCTGAGGTCTTGGCAATGTTCTCTGGCTTCTGCCTGGATCGCAGGGACCGTTTGCGGGGTGGTTCTCCTTCTGCAGGGGGTGGGGTGCTGGTGGCCTGTTGGTCCTGTGGCAGGCCTCCTGTCCACTAGCGCCAGCGGAGGTGGAAGGCTGTTCATCGGTTTGGCTAGTGTCAGGGGCCCGTTGGTGTGCCACTGCCTCCCTCATGGTGTTGGCCATGTCCCCCAGCACCCCTGCATTGGTGACCAGTAGATGTTTTTGAGGTCATCCCTGATCCCCAAGTACTGTCCCTTCTGCAGCCACTGGGTCTCCTGCATCTTGTACAGTATATGGCTCATGGTCTCATGGGAATGGTGGTATGCTCCCAGGATGTTGGTGAGGGCCTCCTGGAGAGTGGTTTCCCTGGGCCTGTCCTCCCCCTGTCGCACAGCAGTCCTCCCAGTTTCCCTGTTGCCCTGTGCCTCTGTCCCCTGAACTGTGTGCCCACTGCCACTGACCCCAGGTCCCTGATCGTCTTGTGTTTGTAGGGTTGCCTGGGGTCCCTGTAGTGGTGGACACACTGCTGATTGACGTGTCCTGGGGACAGTGGCATGGGCCCGCTGGGTGGGTGCTGTGCTGGTGTTTCCTGAGGGGGAGGCTCTGTGGTGGGTTGGGACTGTGGCAGGGGAACTGACTGTAGAGAGATCCCTGATGGGCCAGGTTGGTCATCCTGATGCAGACATGCAGAGCTGCTGTCATCACTGTGGGCCTCTTCGGGGGACTGGATGTAGCTGGCACCTCCTCTCCGGTGACATTGAGTATGGGTCCTGTAGGGATGGAAATGCAGTGTTATTGTATCTGCGTGTGTCATCTTGTGCATGAGTGTGTTTCCCTGTATGATTGTGATTTCCCTGTCATCCTGGCCTTGTGTGAGTGATGATTTTGTGGGCTGGATGAGTCTCTCTACTGGGCATGCTGTGGTGATGGGTGTCTATAAAGGTCTGTGATGGGGGCCCATGCATTGATGTTACATGCAGGTCTTGGTATTGGGATGAGTGGGTTGTGATGGTGGGGTATGTGTGAAGTAATGGAGTGATGGGGGTGAGGGTAGGGGTAGGAGTTTGTGATAGCATGCAGGTAGGTTGTAGGGGATAAAGTAGTAAAGATTTGACTTACCAGAGTCCAGTCCTCCTGCTACTCCTGCGAGGCCCTCAGGATGCATTATTGCCAAGACTTGCTCCTCCCATGTTGTTAGTTGGGGGGGAGGTGGGGGTCCACCGTCAGTCCTCTGTACGGCTACCTGGTGTCTTGCAACCACGGAAGGCACTTTCCCACATAGGTCATTCCACCTCTTCCTGATGTCATCCCTTGTTCTTGAATGCTGTCCCATGGCGTTGACCCTGTCCACGATCCTCCACTATAGCTCCATCTTCCTAGCAATGGACGTCTGCTGCACCTGTGATCCGAATAGCTGTGGCTCTACCCGGATGATTTCATCCACCAGGACCCTTAGCTCCTCCTCTGAAAACCTGGGGTGTCTTTGGGGTGCCATGGATATTGTGTGAGTGATATGTGTGACGATGTGTGGGGTGATGTGTGGGGTGCTGTGCTGTGGTGTGTAGTGTGAGGTGCGTGGATAGTGTCTGGGTGATGTTGTTCTGTGGGTCAGATTGAGTGGGTGCTCCTGGCTCGTGCCTCTCTCTGTTGACAATCTTTTTTGTCTCAGAAAGGGTTGTGGGTAATGTGGGTGTGTGTTTTATATTGGATTGGGTGTGTGGGTGTGGTGTGAGTATGTGTGTCAGGTGTGTGTAGTTTGAATTGTCCAATCTGGTGGTGTTTTGTAAATCTGTGTGTGTTTTGAGCGCGGCGGTGTGTAACGCCAATGGTTTACCGCGGTTAAAAGACTGCTGCGATGACTCATGGGTCATGATACTGTGGGCGTATTCCTGTTGGTGTAATGGTGTGGGTTTTGCTATCACCAGTTTATCACTGGCCTTTAGTCTGGCGGACTTGTGTGGGTGTCTGTATAGTGGTGGATTTCTCAGTGTGGGTCATAATCTCCGTAGCGGAATACCGCTGCGGTCACGGTATGTTGGTGCCCGTCAGCACCGCAGTAGACGGCATTTACCACCACGGTTGTAATGAGGGCCTATGTTTGTTATGTGTGAGTTAGCTATGTATAGTGTTAAAATTGAAAATGCCAGAAGAGGGTTCAATATATACATTGTTATTGAACATAGAATTGAAATGTATTTAAATACTTATTCATGATGTTATTATTTAGCTTAGTTTTTTTTTTTACTTTGGTTATTTTTATTTTATTTTTATTTTTGGGGGTTACCATTGATTGTTAATGTAAGGAGGGGGGATGTGTTTTGATGTGAGGAATGTTATAGATCTATAATGTCCATGAAGTAACACCGTACTGGAGGATTGTTAGAATGTAGTGATGTAAAATGGAATGTGGAGAAGGGAGACTCGGCGGTTGTTAGAGGAGCACTCAAGATCTTACTGATGCTCCTCACTATGCTGGAAAAAACTTGACAACAAACTACACTCCATCACAGCCGAACTCAACTAATTACTACACGCAGATTTTTCAATCTGAAGGCTCAACAGGTGTGAAATTCTGAATGCCTCATTAGTTCAGTTGCAAGATTACCTTGTTTATGGCAAGCCTCTCCAGCAGCATGAACTAGCTACAGCCCATCACACAATCTCCTGCTGCTCTGGTGGAGACAGCTGATACAGCAGCACATTCTCCTTCATTCTCTGTTAAAGAAAACATCTGGATGTACCAATGCAGTGTCCTGGCAGTGGTGCAGTAAACACCTATAGGTGTATTATTCTCAGCTGTCATGAAACCAACTATGTTGGAATGAGGGTGAGCAAAGCAGTATAACTGAAAGGGATGTACCGCTTCACTCATTCAGCATGCACAGTAGCAACCCACCTTGAGGGGTCTATCACCGTAAACATAAAGCAAAAAGGCTTCACACAACTGGACTGCCTTAAAATACAGACTTTATGGGAAACTGTGAACAATGACTGGCTGATTCTGGCTTGTCCACTCTTCCCCATACATCATGGAGCACTGGACTATGGGGCAGCAGATGAGGAGGTAAGTTATCAATGTAAAAATGCAGAAGGCAGGCGGTGCCACTCGTCCAGAGCCAGGCAATGAATCCCTCACTCTGAAGAAGCAAAAAAACAGGATAGTCCACGAACCAGAAGGAAATGACACCGAGGAGTAGGGTGGGGTTTAAAAACATATAGAATTTGGGGCAAGTGAATTGCATGTTCTGGGTGAGGACTGATCACACACATTAGGACTATGAACAGGAAGACGTATAATGCAATGAAAACATGGCGTGCTGAATGATAACTTTAAACGAATCGTTGTTGAAATATGTCTGCTCACTTACCACTGTCTGCCTGAAAAGATTCTAGTTATGCTCCCTCATTGCTAAATCCACACTAGAAATCTAACCCCAACCACACCACTACTTGATCTCTTTCTCATGTGTGACTCCATTTTTGTCTGTTATAAGTCGATATTTATTTGCATTAGGATGATAACTCTCCTCCTATGAAGATGTTTTAACTGTTGTATGGTAACAATTTAATCCTATTACAAAAGGACCAAAACAGCTAAATATGTGGACATAGTTAGTACCTTTGAGCAATTAAAACAAGAAAGCCTGGTGATACTGTTTTTGATCATGTCAGATTATCATGATAGTCCAATTGCTGCAAACAGTTGCGTGTTTGCAAAATAACCACTGAGAACGTGAGAAGAAACTGTTCTACTATCCACATTTGAGGGGAGTTACCACCGTGGTTGTAATTACTGAACATGTCCTGTACTTATCCTTGCATCTTTACACATGATAAAAGTGGTGATAACGTGGCTTGGGCTGCATTTTTGCCGTAGGACAAAACAGAGAGACATTTTGTCATTTTTTGTAGTGCAGGAAAAGACAAGACTTCCAAAAGCTTCATCTAGCTGTTACTATGAATATGAAATAGAAAACATTAAAGCTGACATGGGAATATCCTTGGTTTTACAGTTTATAAGCAATAGGTTTAGATCAGGACACATATTTTACTGCAATTGTATGTAATATGAATAGCCTAAGGTTAACCAAAACGACTGAGCCTCACTGAATTGTACGGAATCTATTCATACAGCATCAAGTGTCATTCTTATTTTTGGCAGTTTTATTTAGTGCGAACTCGGCTTGAGGTCATTGGTGCGCTTTACGAAACAACGATGAGGCATGAGGAGAATAATTGATTTGCTCAGAGTCACAGGATGTTGAAAGAAACCTATACTCGAACCTGACGCCCTTTTCAAAAAGTACTTTATTGTGTTAATTTGGAGAAAGAATCCTGAGGAGGACCCACTTGCTAGTTTCACTTAATCTGGCAACTGCTACAGGACAAATACATTCTGGGCAGATAAGGCTCCTGGGTCCTACTCTAGAAATGTCAGTTGATTTACTTGTAACTGTTGGAGTGTGTCTTTTTAAAAGCAATATTAATTACGTAATCTTGCAATACAGTATATTGTGTAATGAAGCTACATAGGAAATGTGTTAACATAGAAAATAATGCACATGTTTGAAATGTGTCCACGGGGAGTGGTTACCAATGTATACGAAGACTAATGAAAAGGCTTATTAATTCAAAGTTTTATGCAATAATGTTTGAATTTGTATTAGTATGTCATAATTAGAGTTATGTGTTAAGAGTTTACTTTATTCAACAACAAGGGCCTTAGCTAAGTGAGGGTTGGGCCTAACTGCCTGGCCTCATTTTGAATTGTGGGGCATATTTATACTCCGTTTGCGCCGAATTAGCGTCGTTTTTTTCGACGCAAATTCGGCTCAAAACTAACGCCATATTTATACTTTGGCGTTAGACATGCTAGCGACAAAGTATGAGGAAAGAGCGTCATTTTTTTGCGTGAACGCCTTCCTTGCGTTAATGAGATGCAAGGTAGGCGTTCCCGTCTAAAAAAATGACTGCGCCGCAAATGCGTCGTATTTATACTCCCGGGCAAAAATGACGCCCGGGAGTGGGCGGGGCAAAAAACCCCGCATTTGCGCCGGATTTTAGCGCCTGGGTCAGGGCAGGCGTTAAGGGACCTGTGGGCTCAAAATGAGCCCACAGCTGCCCTCCCATGCCCCCAGGGACCCCCCCTGCCACCCTTGCCCACCCCAGGAGGACACCCAAGGATGGAGGGACCCACCCCAGGGACATTCAGGTAAGTTCAGGTAAGTATAATTTCTTTTTTTTTTTATATTTTTTTTTGGCATGGGGGGCCTGATTTGTGCCCCCCTACATGCCTCAATGCCCAATGACCATGCCCAGGGGACATGGCCATTGGGCAAGGGGGCATGACTCCTGTCTTTACTAAGACAGGAGTCATGTAAATGGCGTCTGGGCGTCGTTAAAAATGGCGCAAATCGGGTGGAGGCGATTTTTTGCGTCAACCTGACTTGCACCATTTTTAAGACGCCCTAGCGCCATTTTTCCCAACGCCGGCGCTGCCTGGTGTACGTGTTTTTTTTCCACGCACACCAGGCAGCGCCGGTCTGCTTGCGCCGGCTAACGCCATTCAATAAATACGGCGCCCGCATGGCGCTTCAGAATGGCGTCAGCCGGCGCAAAACTTTTTGACGCTAAACTGCGTTAGCGCAGTTTAGCGTCAAAAAGTATAAATACGGGCCTGTATTTTATAATGGGTAATGTGCTATTTTCCTGAAGCATAAAGCTGTATTTTTCCAAGAGCTATATGTGTAGCCGTATTAAATTCTTTCTCATGAGACCCGGCTTGCTCAAGGCAACGTTCTTGCTAGATGCAACTGGGTAATTCGTAGCAGGTGCAAGGTTACCGTACTAGGAGAAGACAATGAAGACACTGACTGGAGCGCAAAGTGTAACATTCTCTACCTGACATTCCAACCTTTAAAGACGTCAATAACATGGACCAATCTGCGACATGGGAACTGTAAACTGTGGAAAATTCTAGTAAGGTGCTTACCGAATTATTGGACAGAGATAATAATGCACCAAACTTTATCCAATGAGGAATTAGGGAATAGTTAGACGGTTTTGATTTAATGGCTTAACCCGAGGAAAGCGGGATCACACTTGCACTTTAACTTTGACTTTTACCATTGCCATTTGCCATTCTCTTTGTTATGAGACTTTTGCTGGAGTACCTTTCGCTAGTTGCAATATATTAGTTTATTTGTCCTGTCACTTTAAACCATTCTCTACCCCATTCTTGCCTGATACTTACTTCGCCTCCATCAGAGGGACGCGATCATTCCTTAGCTATGCTATGTTGAGATTTTGCCCAGCCTTACTCTGCTGATGGTGAATCAACTGATGTCCTGAGCTGCTTGCTGATCTGTTGGATTGGTAACTATCCGATGCAAATTGTGATTGTCTGTTTGCCTTTTCCTCCTAGGTACCAACTGCAATTTTGATCGAGGCCTTAGTATAGAAGTTTTCTAAATTCATGTTCACTAAAATGTTTTGCATGAAGCCCAACATGCTAATGCTAATTTGAGGTTAATTAAGGCATTCACTAATATCTTGTGCAAATAGACAAAAGACTGAGTTCTTGCTTTGTTGAATCATGTACTAATGAGACTCTGCTAAGTTGCTTCATATAAATGATGTGCCTAAATACTGAAAGAATATAGCCGATGCATTGATTAAGTCGTGCTTTGATTACTAATTAGGATTGTTTGGCGTGGTTTATTGTTAATGAGATTAACAAACAAAACATGATGTTAGATTGTAACTAATAGGGAAATAAATATCTTAACTTTTGACTGAACTGGTGTGGTTATTCGTGACTGAGAAGTCATGGTGTGTTCGATAATTAATTCTTATTGAATGTTTATTGATTAGTGATTGTTATTATTGATTGTTTATTGATCTATTGATTAGTGGTGCCAAGAAAATATTTCGTACTGAGAAGTTCCCAAACGTGGTCCAAAGGTTTGTCGACCTAAACTCGTCCCCTTGTAAGTTTACTTACTAAGGCTCTGATGCGCTAACATAACCCACCTACCTCCTGCTTACTCTCCGTCATCTGTCATCTTCCATCCTCCATCTTAGTCCAACTACAATTCTAGGAGCCTGTTTTATGATGTAATAGTCCAAGTTTATAACTATATTGATGATTGTTTCCATTTTATTATTACACTGACATAGGTGCACCTGTACTCATGAAATATATGCATTATGCAATACTTGTGAATATCCTTATGTTTGGTGAGGATTCATTTTTTTTTTTTAAATGTATGGTCACATCATCACTCTTCCCACAAACTGCTTAAATCAGTAGTGTATTGTTCTTTCATATGAAATAGATAAGGTGTTGGCAGACATGACAAATCAGGAGTGCAAAATTAAACACAAAAAGCAGTTAGCAAATGTGTTGCAAAAAGATATTAGAATCAGTTTAATGCAAGCAAAATTTAAAAATAATCTAGCTCGGAATCTGTAGGAACATGCATAAAGATTCTGCTAAAGAGGGCAAAAAATAAACATATTGCCATAAATATTTTCTGTCTCAGAGCACGGTTAATTTGACAAATACAGATCATAAGAAGGAATAGCTGGGGTTTGTTTTCCTAATTTAAGCGACAGTTATATTTATACTTTATATCCTGCCTTTCCTCTCTGCTGCTGCTTGTGGCAGCAGGCACTGTGACCAAGACTTCAACTGTAACAACGTAATACATTTGAGCAGCTACATCATTTAATACAGGTAACTAGAGAAATCATGTCACATGTAATAAGGAAATTAGAGACCGGATTTTAAACAGTGATTGCAAGCTCCAGTTATTACAAAACATACTTTTTGATATACTCTTAACTGTATTACGTAGGTAAATAAAAAAAACAAGTATTTTCGATAGGAGTGAAATGCTGTCAGATGTACAATAAACTGATGTGAACACGTACCAAAGAATTGCTCTTGAAAAGTATGAATTACTAGGCAAAAACTGACAGGTCACAGAATTCTGAGATCATTCAAGCCTCTACAACTCATATTTACAAGTGATTAATTTTAATGTAATGAAAGACATCCTTTCCACATTCCTCTTGAAATAAATATTGACAAGTGAATCGGCGTTCATAGTGGGGTAGTGGGTAAATTTACCAGAAATGATTGATGCAATCTGTGCATTTCACAAAGAGGCATTATTGGAGGCCCATGTGCTATTCCCTTCCACAAAGTAGGGGTTTGCAATTTGCACACTGACATAATAGAGATTAGGAATGCAATTTGCGATGCAACCCCATATGTACTTACAGCACATCGCAATTTCTTTCTTTGCAGGTGGTGAAAAATAACCTAACTAATGTATATTAAACAGACAGGTCTCAATTTGATTGCCTTTGTGAATGTCTTATGATGCAAAGATGATGGCCTACAAGGGCCAGAAGACCTCCATTCCTGCATTTGCATTCCTAAGTGGGATAATTTTGTTATAGCAGCCTATGTCCATAAAAGTGACATGTGCTGCATTTTAAAAAACAATATTTTGCATTGTTTAAGATATCAGGATAGCAGGGTTGGTCACAAAAGAGGAGCTATCCTTACTGAGATCTCATCCCCTTTGGGAATCAGTTACCACCTCCTCATAAGAGTAACTGATCAAACCTCCCTTTTTAATATATGTGTCACCCCTACAACAGGCCTAATGAGTCTTAAGGCTGGGTGTTGCATATCAAAAAGTATGACAAAACCCCTAAATTGTTGTTTTTGTGGAAAGACTAGTAGTCCCATTGGTGAGTGTAGGGTTACACGCTGACAACTCAGCAGTGCAAACTTCTGAATAGGACCACTAAAGTTGCTACTTCAAGGTGTCAAAATAATCATTACAGTAAACCTGACTCAATGCTCAAGTCAAATTGAATGTGTCTTATCAATGAATGCACTTTTATAAAGTTGCCACTTTGTTGCCTGAGTTTTTCAGTAGCCATTTACAGATGCTGGCCATAAGACAGCCTTCTGCCGTCCTGGAGGAGAAGTGTGAACGACTTCCAGAAGCAGGAGCAACAGAGGCCTCCCATTGGAAGAGGTGTCAGTTCTTCCTGGCAGTAGGCCACTCTTGGTGTGAGTCCAAAAGATAAGCTCCAAAGGGAAAGCCACCTTTGAAGGGCAAATGTTGGGCACACACAAGAGGAGCTGCTCTTTTGTTTAGGTAGACAGGTTGGCTCAGGACAGAGAGGGAAGACGAGTTGCCAAACCATTTTTTCTGTGGGCATGTAAAGTGGGCTACCTAGCACAGTCCGCCAAGAGAGGGGTTCTACCATGTTGGTATTGGGCAGAAGAATGCACTCTAGGATAGCTTGATGCAACACTTTGCAGGAAGTCATCATCAGATGGGAAAGGTCAGGGTAACTCAGTGGCTGGTAATAGCCACATCCTCCAAGGGCACTTTCTGAGCATATATACAGCGCCCTTGGTGCCCAGACCTGAGATCACATCTGGACTCGAGAGAAGACTGAAGAAGGACTGCCCTGCTCATCACTGGACCAGGCTAGAGAGTCTGTGCCATCCACTCAACAGAACCTGCTGATCCTTGGGCTAGCAAAGAAAGGAATGTGCCTGTATTATCTGCTCATGGAAAAGTCACTCCTGAGCCCCAGACAGAAGAGATGAACTTCGGGACGCAATTAGTTGACTCCTTGTTATCGAAACAGGGCCACAAAAGCTGAAGAACCCCTGGCTAGTCAGTAGTCACATGTTAGACATTTCATCCTTGGCGTGGTCTCCCCTAACTTTTTGCCTCTATTTCTCAGGTTGTTGATGTGTGCTGGGCTCTGTTTTTGCTGATTTTGTTACTCTGGGCACTTTACCACTGCTATCCAGTGCTAAAGTGCAAGTGCTTCTATGTAAAATGTATGTGTAATTGGATTTCCATGATTGGCATATTTTATTTACTGGTAAGTCCCTAGTACAGAGCACTAGAGGTGCCCAGTGACTGTAAATGAAATGCTACTAGGGGGCTGCAGCACTGGTTGTGCCACCCACCTTAGTAGCCCTGTAAACATGGCTCAGACCTAACACTGCAGTGTTTGTGTGTGCAGTTTTAAACTGCCAATTGGACTTGGCAAGTGTACCCATTTGCCAGGCCTAAACCTTCCCTTTTCTTACATGTAAGACACCCCTAAGGTAGGTCCTAGGTAGTCCCATGGGCAGGGTGCAGTGTATGTTTAAGGTAGGACATATACTAATGTGTTTTACATATCCTAACAGTGAAATACTGCTAAATTCGTTTTTCACTGTTGCAAGGCCTATCTCTCTCATAGGTTAACATGGGGGATGCCTTTACACATGATTTACGCGTAGAGTCCCTTTGGGAGCAGATAGCCATGTGGAGTTTGGGGTCTCTGAGCTCACAATTTAAAAGCACATCTTTTAGTAAAGTTGGTTTTGAGATTGTGTGTTTGAAAATGCCACTTTTAGAAAGTGAGCATTTTCTTGCTTAAACCATTCTATGACTCTGCCTATTTGTGGATTCCCTGTCTGGGTCAGTTTGACAGTTGGGCTGTTTGCACCTCTCTCTAGACAGTGACACAAAGGAAGCTGGGGTGTAGCCTGCATATCCTGATGAGTCAACTATACTAGGAGGGAGGGGAAGAGTGGTCACTTACACCTGAATGGGCTGTGCCTGCCACCACACAATGCAGTCTCACACCCCTTGGTTGTGTCTGGGGCCTGGCGTAGGCAAGGCAGGATTTCACAAACAAGAGATACTTTCATTTGAAGTAGGCCTACTTCAAAGGCCAAAATGGGTATAAGAAGAGTATCCAAAACCACAGACTTGAGATCACTCCTGGACATCAAGAGGGACCTCTGCCTGGAGAAGAGCTGAAGAGCTGAGGAGAAGTGCTGCCCTGCCTGTGACTGTGCTTTGTGGAGCTATCCTGCAGTTTCTGCGTCTGCCTGTGCAAGGGGACAAAGACTGGACTTTGTTGTGCATTCCTGCTTGTGAAGAAATCTCCAAAGGCTTCTCCTGAGCTTGCCTCCTGTTTTTGAAGTCTCAGGATCATCAAAGACTTCTCCTGCCAGCACCTGGACTCGCTGCTGAGACTCCTGCCCTGCCACGTGGTACCCTATCCAGTTCCTGGGGCCATGGAAGGTGAAGCTGGCAGACCAAGACTGAAAATCGACTCACAGACCGTTGTGCGGTGAAAATATTGACGCACGTTCTGAGACGCGGCTGAAAAACGACACGCTGCTGGCTTTGCGTCAGAAATCGATGCTCCAACGGCATTGCGGCTGGAAAATCACTGCACGTAGCTGGAAGAACGACGCGCTGATGGAGGCTGATAGCGTCGCAACCCACATTGTGTGGTTTTGCTGATACCGCGCGGCAGGATTTTCGATGCAATCCTTACTGGGTGCGGAAAAACTACACAACCTCTGCCCGGACCTGAGTGCTGCCCAGATCAACACATTGCCCCCCTGTGTGGAGGAAAAACCATGCATGCTGACCCGACCGGAGAAGGAGAATCGACACACGGTCTCGCTTGTGGGTAGAAATGGACGCACTGCTTACCATTTTCAATGCACACTCGCCCATGCATTTTATTTTGACGCTACCCAGGTACTTTTCAATGCCTAAAGTGTTTTTACTCTTTACTAAAGGATTTAAGACTCTTTTTGCTTTTCAATTCATAACTTGACTTGTGTATGGTGGATTTTTGTTGTTTTGGTCTTGTTTTGTTTAGATAAGTATTTTCTACTTTTCTAAACCTGTGTTGTGTCATTTTGTAGTGTTTTCATTAACAGACTGTGGGGGTCATTCTGAGCTTGACGGGCGGCGGGAGCCGCCCGCCAAGCGGGAACCGCCAGAATACCGCTGCGCGGTCAAAAGACCGCCGCGGTTATTCTGAGTTTCCCGCTGGGCTGGCGGGCGACCGCCAGAAGGCCGCCCGCCAGCCCAGGGGGAAACCCCCTTCCATGAGGATTCCGGCTCCGAATGGAGCCGGCGGAGTGGAAGGGGTGCGACGGGTGCAGTTGCACCCCGTCGCGATTTTCAGTGTCTGCTTGGCAGACACTGAAAATCTTGGTGGGGCCCTGTTAGGGGGCCCCTGCAGTGCCCATGCCAGTGGCATGGGCACTGCAGGGGCCCCCAGGGGCCTCGCGACACCCGTTACCGCCAGCCAGGTTCTGGCGGTCGAAACCGCCAGAGCCAGGCTGGCGGTAAGGGGGTCGGAATCCCCATGGCGGTGCTGCTTGCAGCGCCGCCATGGAGGATTCCTTTGGGCAGCGGGAAACCGGCGGGACACCGCCGGTTTCCCGTATCTGACCACGGCTGTGCCGCCGCGGTCAGAATGCCCATGGGAGCACCGCCAGCCTGTTGGCGGTGCTCCCGCGGTCGTTGGCCCTGGCGGTCCATGACCGCCAGGGTCAGAATGACCCCCTGTGTGTGTTGGTACAATTACTTTACACCTAGAACTCTGAAGTTAAGCCTGCCTGCTCGTGCCAAGCTACCAACGGGGTGAGCGGGGGTTAGCTGAGGGTGATTCTCCTTTACCCTGACTAGAGTGATGGTCCTTGCTTGGATAGGGGGTAACCTGACTGCCAACCAAAGACCCCATTTCTAACATCACAATTGCCTGATCAGCACTGACCAACAATGTGCAGCCGGGGAGACCAAGTCTCAACACTCAAAAGTTTTATTAGAGTCTGCTGGACCTGGGAGAGTCTTTGGAGTGCAGTTTGGTTACCTAAAATGGACACTAGCCTTCACCAAAGGGGTAGGCTGGCTTCAATCTGAATGGAGACCAGTAGTTCAAGGTCAACTGGGCTTTTGCTGGCCAAAGAGGACTTTCAGGGACATTTACCCCTTTGACCAAAGTATCCCCACCTCGACCATGACCTGAGGAGAAGACTCAGGAAGGCCCCTATCAAGTGCACAACATCCTCAGCATCTTTAGCATCCTGTACCCTTTGCATCATGGCCACTCTGTAAAAGTTTAGAGTGATTCACCCATAAAGCCGGGAACTGGACTTAAGCCTCCTTTGCTGACAAAGTAACTGACCCACTGCTACACAATGAACCCCTAAGCTTCCTCTCGCAGGACTTGATCACCCAATGCAGGCTGGAGTAGACAAACACAGTGATTTAAAAGGTTTAAAAAGTTTTTCAAACTTTGCAGTTACCAATACCTGCAGGAATTTTGCAGTGATGAATGATTTATTTAAACATCTTTATGTCCAGAACCCTCATGAGCATTCTGTTTGTTTTAGTGTCTAAAAAGTCATAAAAAAAGATCTATTTCTATAAATCTGTGGGAATTTCTTTTCATCATGTGTGACTTTCTTATTCTTTCACTTTTTTGGTAGTCTTAAAACCTTTATACTTGTTCCTTTGTTTAAGCCTAACTGCTCAAAGCCAAAGCTACCCAGGTTTGAGGTAAGGTTTAGCAAACAAGCCTGACTCGCCCTAAGTTTTTTTCCTGTATGTATTACATAGAGAGGTTGCACAAAAATTGTTAATGACCACCCCTTCATACCTCTCCTATTTGTAATTTGGAAAGTGTCCTAAAAGCCCTTTTAGCAGGTGGAAAGATGTTTCCAAATTGCAAAAGGGCTTTTATACTTTGTAAAAAAGCTCAGTTAAAGACCTAAAGACAGTATTTAATTTGTGCTTGTTGGTTCCGGTGTGAAGCACTGGCACTTATTATTGAGGGCTGGTGCTTATTCTTCTGCCTCAAGCATTTGCTGTGAGCAAAAGACACATATGTTGGAAAAACGGAGGAAGAGAAAAATGAAAAGGCGTCACAATGGGAGGAAGCTGCAAGAGTGAGCTGAAGGTGCAGGGAGTGGCTTTAAATGGATTCAAGAGGCCCGAGATGGCTTCAGGATTAGGCTGCCTCAGTATTCTGTGTTCCCACATTTAATTGCAACAGCTGTGTGTTTAAGAGGAGGGCTTTGAGCACAGGCAAGTTTTTATTTACAAATTAAGCACTGCTCAAGGACCCTGTGATTTTGAGAATTGCAGGATTTTCAACTGCAAAAGTGCTTTGACTAACAGTCCTAAAGTTCTGCTTTCATGGATTTGCATTTGAACTATTTCAATTGTCTCTACTGGGACATTAAAATCACTTTGACCCACTAACTTCAAGTAGGTCAAAACTAAGCAACCCATCTGGCTACCCTATGCCTATTTTAAAAGTTCTACATCGGATTCCAATTTACACCAACATCATCTTTCAGGTGCTATGCATTTTAGATGGATCCATCTACAGCACAGTTCTA
Organism: Pleurodeles waltl; assembly: GCF_031143425.1. NCBI lineage: Eukaryota > Metazoa > Chordata > Amphibia > Caudata > Salamandridae > Pleurodeles > Pleurodeles waltl. Next base: position 694,013,649 of record NC_090442.1, on the reverse strand, counting down.
ACGTTTGCAACTAAACGGCTTAGCAGATGGTATCCTTCTAGATCACTTCATTCTGCCGATCAGGTTCATCTTCATAAATCTAGATTTTCAAGAAATCTTCTTTGGTGTCATGCGTTTTCTATTCAGGCACCCGTCAATTTAAAATCAATGGAAGGCCACTTATGTTTCAGAAAGTATTCAAATTATGACTGATTGAACAACACATATCTTGTTTTCCTTTTAACACACATCTTATTTTTCTTTTCACTGTCTCTCAAGACATACATTTTCGTGTCAAGAAAACTAAACTACTGGGTCTAATGCAGTCTTTGAAGCTTAAATCCTAATACAAAATCATGACTAGTATGTCAGAAATACATTATGGACGTCATGGAATAGCGGTAGCTCCAATTTAGGACAACTGGGGCAGAGAAGAACCCGAGGGGCGAAAATAGTCCAGATTTCCCAGATGGCTTCCATGATAAGAAAAGATGCAAATTATTACAGTACCAGATCAGAGTCATGATACTGTTATCATGTGTTTAGCTTTCACGTTCTCTGAGCATAGACACCCAACAGAATATGCATGGTGCTCCATAATTTTCTTGAGTGGAGACAAGGCTCTGATTGTCGAGGATCAGAGGACTTTCTCTTTCTCACCAAGCCTGTTGCCTCAATGCAAGACAGAAAGTCTAGCCTTGCCCAGAAGACAACATTTTGGGCTGCAAAATGTAAATGAAAGTCAGGTTTTCGACAGCAAGCATCAAATTAATGAACTCTCATAGAATGCCATAGCTTTGTGCTAATATGTTTACTGACTAGTACCAGATGCGAAGGGAACTTCCACAATGAAACATATTGCTTGCTACCATCATTACTGCAGTCTGTTTTATACATAATTGGTGCTTTGCTTTTAGTTTCTATATTTGAAGAAGTACTTCCACTTCTGCACTGAAATTGTCTTCAAATAAAGCCTTTAAAAATAATATTATGTTTTTTTGATATTCACTCTCTGGGTGGAATAAATAAAAAACCGGTATAGTGTCTGATACCTATGTTATGTGGATAACATGTATTATTTAAAGGTAATATGGAAAGAGTCTGAGCTGATCGGTGTCTCCCTCGTCACTTACTCACAGCCCTTTCTCCATGGTGCTTCTGTCTCTGCACGCCGGTGGGGGTAGCTGCTCCCACATACCAACACCCAAGGCCAGTGAGCAGTGGATGCACGCTAGTGGCTGGTAGGGATAGGGCCACAGCATGTCTACCCTGCATGACTACCCTGATGCACACATGTAAGGAAGTGCTGGAGGCACTTATGGGATGGCACTGTCAGGGAAGCTCTAGGGTGCAGGCATAAAGCACATGGTGTACCAGCAAGGTGCAGACAAGAAGGTGTGGCGGGCAGGAAGGCACAGGAAGCTGGTGCAAGGTGGCACGGGGATGCAGGCAGGAAGGCAGAGGGAGTAGAGAGACAGGTGAAAGAGGTCGGGGGGAAGTACACTGGGAAACATTGCATTGGCAGAAGGCAAGGAAGAGGTTAATTAGCCTTTGGAGGGGTTCAAGCCAGATGGAATTTAAATGGTACAGATTGGGAAAACTAACTACCTGAGCAGAGAGGCAGATGAGGGTATTTGTACTTGATTCATTTATGGGAAGGCAGAGTCAGAATGGGCATAAGGCAGTGGGAACATCCGTGCAATTCCATTTCATCCTGCTATGAAAGCAGCATCACAACTCACGTTTTTTGGCTTTCAGTAATATGCAAAACTTTAATGACACCACACTTATTGGTAGATATACAAAATATGAAAAACCTGTTGATGAGGACTTCCAAGAGAACAAAAGACACAAACTTGCACCTGCGTTTGGAACATAGTTTGTATCTAAACAGACTGTGGAAATCAGGGCTTTGGCTCTGAAAGATGTGCTCTGAGCGACTGTGACTGTTGAAAAGTGGACTCGTGAAGAGAGGGGAACTGGAAGAGAGCACGAGACAGGCTCTTGACAATTTGCACCGCACAAAGGTAAACGTTTTGTAAAAACTAGTAAAGCATAGTTTGTGGCACCTTTTATAGCTGTGGGAATGGGATACACAAACACTGATGCGCACTGATTTTCAGAATTTGAAAAAACACTGGTGAATACACACTGTAACTCAAAAATATTAACACTGAAAACAGAAACCATAGTTATATGGTTCAAGTCCAAACTGTATGTTTCTTACTAGCGGGCAAGCACCTTTGGAAGAGGACCAAGTGATATCCACTCTACCTTTTGTTTTGTATTGAATTTTGCTCTGTACTTGCTTTCTTGTAAATTTTCCACAGATTTTTCATTCTATTTCTGTATTGAATAAAAAGAGGACACAAAAAAACGTTCTAATGTGTGGTATTGTAAATTGTTCGAATGTTCTGTCTATGTTTAGATAGATGATTTGCAATTACGCATTTGCTTTTCTCCATAGCATGTTCCATAGTATATGATTCCAGACTATATAATTATAATTCGGTACACACCTATAAACTGATTTAAATAAGAGAGAATATAAATAGATATGCATTCTTGATGAGGAGAAGAAATACATGTATTTTAGGATAGACTATGTGATCCTCTCGTTCCGTTGTCATATTTCGGCATTTTTCGAACATTGAGGCTTGTTTTCAGTTTTGAGGGCCAAGCATTTGGAATCTCCTTTGTTATTGTTTAAGGACTACCTTTAGTGAAACAGGAGATTTCCAATGTCACTTTATGAAACAATTTAAGCATAGCTGTGCCCTTTCTACGCAGAAAATCCTAAAATACAACAACAAAAAGAAATTAAGAAGCACAACCGGTGCTTAATTAGAGGTGATGATTGTAGATGGGATCCCAGTGGCACTCATTTTGGAGACCTCCTCTCAGAACAAGTGAGAGGGAAAAATACCAAACGGGGAAAGTTAGAGGAAGCGAAACACTCACAGCAGTGACAAAGAAAGAAACCAGGTTTGAAAAATGTACCCCAGAGAGTGAGGTAAAGGGATAGGGACTGTATAGTAATGGATAAGAGTGACATGAGGTGGAATGAAGACTGCACCACCTTGTTATTCGGCACCCCCATAATCGTACAGCGCGCAGTGGCCTGAACAAAACTGTAGGCAATGGACTTCTTGTTTTACAAATTAGGCACTGCACACAACCACTTAAAAGATCAGGCAATACATCAAATAATAGACACATAATCAGATTTCTCGGCTGAGGCTAGAAATTGTGCACGTAGAACAGCGTTCGAAATGGCAATTGCAATCCCTGCAGTCATCTACCTTGACAGGCTAAGCGAACTGCATGAAAGTGCACATTTTATCTGTTCAGTTCGCTTAGCCTGTCAGGGTAGATGACTGCAGGGATTGCAATTGCCATTTCGAACGCTTTGACCAACCTTTTGCATCTGGCTTCCTAGAATGAAATTATCCTTTAATCAAATGCCCAATCCACCTCCTTGCATGGTCATAGAATGCAGTGCTCCCTTCCAGAATCTGCCCTGACTGCACGAAGTCCATGTGCCTCATAGGTGATAAAGACAGGCGATGATGGTTTTCTAATATACCCTTTATTTTTTCATGAGCAATATTAAGCAGTTTATCTCCTCCTGATCCATGATGTGGTGCTACATAGCTTAAGCTGCAGCAATTGCTTAAACTTGAATCAGTAGTGGCTGCTGCCAGAAAGGGTGGGTAGGGGGTGGGCAGCGCGCAGAACTCGGGGGGTAATATTAAAAAAAAAAAACGTACTTGCCGCCTCGGTGTTCCGCCGCTCTTCTTGTCTTGTCTTCTTCTTCACCTCCCCACCCAATCCCAACACTTCTCTCATGCTGTTACCCAGCATGAGAAAAGCACTGGAACTGGCCTGAGCAGGCTGAAATGCCACTCAGGGAGGGAGTGAGAGATTGTGCTTGGTTAACACCCAGCTGTTAGAGAGTTCTAAGTGCGAATGTTAGTTTGGCCGGCCCCAGATGGCCGGCCAAACTGACATGCACACTTAGAAGTGCACATACCACTGCTCCTCCACCTGCTGACACCAAGGATGCTGGCCCCACCCCACTCTATCTAAGTGTTAAAATCAAGAGATAATAAAATACTTTTATCATCACTTTATTTTTCTGCTTTTAGCAGCGGGGTGACACTCCTCCGCCATAGCGTAGGGACTACACCTGTTAAATAGTGGCATCACTACAAATGCCCTGTCAGTACTGTATCAGGCAGACAACGGGATCCAAAATGTCATGGGAAGTTGACAGACGGTTACTGTGTTTTTAGTGCTATGTGATATTAATCTTTTCATGAAATCTGCTCTGTGGGACAAGAGGGCATAGATTCAGTCATACACACACCAACAGCCAACAACCACAGTCATATAAACACACACGCACCCACATACACACACTTTTACTCCTTTTATTGTCCTCTCCGTACATACATATTGGTAGAAATGGGGTCTTTGGTTGACAGTCAGGTTACCCCCTGTTCAAGCAAGGACCCTCACTCTAGTCAGGGTAAAAGAGAATCACCCTCAGCTAACCCCTGCTTACCCCCTTGGTAGCTTGGCAGAGCAGTAGGCTTAACTTCAGAGTGCTAGGTGTAAAGTATTTTTCCCAACACACACAGTAACTTCATGAAAACACTACAAAATGACACAACACCAGTTTAGAAATATAGGAAATATCTATCTAAACAAAACAAGACCAAAATGACAAAAATCTGACACACACAGAAGTCAAGTCATGAATTTTTAAGAATTAAACTCAAAAATAGCGCTTAGAAACACAAAATGCTTCGATGAGGTGTTAACATGGCATCATGACGGAGTCGTTCCCAACAAGCTGACACCAGCGGTGCCGGACACGGAGTTTTGTAGACCGCCAAGTACAGTACCTTTGGTGAAGAGTGAAAACAAGTCGATGCACAAAGTCGGGGATTGCGGCGTCTGTGCGAAACGTTGAATTTGCGCACTTCGAGCGGTGTCGGTCATGACCTGGTGTGGTGACTTCCACGGAGTCACAGACTTCAGCGGGGCTGCAGTGGCGTTGGGCCTGCGAAGGTCGTTGTGTTCCAGCGAAGAACACGGAGTCGATTGCAGGCGGCGTCACCGGATTCAGCAGCGGCGTCGGTCCGAAGTCGACTGAAGTCGATTTCCTTGGATTTCCACCAGCTTTCCTTTCAAGGGCACAGGGACTGGATAGGGCACCACTTGTCAGAGCAGGGGTCTTTCCAGAGACTCCAGGTGCTGGTAGAGAGAAGTCTTTGCTGTCCCTGAGACTTCAAACAACAGGAGGCAAGCTCTAAACCAAGCCCTTGGATTTCTTCACAAGATGGAAGGCACACAACGTCCAGTATTTGACCTCTTACTCTGGCAGAAGCAGCACTTCTCCTCAGCTCTTCAGCTCTTCTCCAGGCAGAGGTTCCTCTTGATGTCCAGAAGTGATCTAAAGACTGTGGTTTTGGGTGCCCTTCTTATACCCAATTTCTCCTTTGAAGTAGGCCTACTTCAAAGTAAAGTCTCTTTTGAATGTGAAATCCTGCCTTGCCCAGGCCAGGCCCCAGACACTCACCAGGCAGTCGGAGACTGCATTGTGTGAGGACAGGCACAGCCCTTTCAGGTGTAAGTGACCACTCATCCCCCCCCCCTCCTAGCACAGATGGCTCATCGGGAAGTGCAGGCTACACCCCAGCTCCCTTTGTGTCACTTTCTAGTGTGAGGTGCAACCAGCCCAACTGTCAAACTGACCCAGATAGGGAATCCACAAACAGGCAGAGTCACAGAAATGGCATAAGCAAGAAAATGCTCACTTTCTAAAAGTGCCATTTTTAAACACACTATCTTAAAATCAACTTTACTAAAAGATGTATTTTTAAATTGTGAGTTCAGAGACCCCAAACTCCACATGTCTATCCGCTCCCAAGGGAAATCTATGCTTTAATCAGATTTAAAGGCAGCCTCCTTGATACCCTATGAGAGGGATAGACCTTACAACCGTGAAAAACAAATTTGGCAGTATTTCACTGTCATTAGTATATGTCCTACCTTAAACATACACTGCACCCTGCTCATGGGGCTACTTAAGGCCTACCTTAGGGGTGCCTTACATGTAATAAAAGGGAAGGTTTAGCCCTGGCAAGTGGGTACGCTTGCCAAGTCGAATTTACAGTTAACACTGCACACACAGACACTGCAGTGGCAGGTCTGAGACATGATTACAGAGCTACTTATATGGGTGGCACAACCAGTGCTGCAGGCCCACAAATAGCATTTGATTTACAGGCCCTGGCACCTCTAGTGCACTTTACTAGGGACTTACTAATGAATCAAGTATGCCAATCATGGATAAACCAATCACATATAATTTACACAGAGAGCATATGCCCTTTAGCACTGGTTAGCAGTGGTAAAGTGCTCAGAGTTCAAAAGCCAACAGCAACAGGTCAGAAAAAATTTGTAGGCAGGAGGCAAAAAGATTGGGGATGACCCTGCATAAGCAAAAAAGTCCAACACATATGTATATAAAAGCAAGGATTAAAGCAACATTATAGTTAGGTATGATAAGAATATAGCACTTTGTGTTAAACAAACTCAGAAATTCACTGTAAAAACAAAAGTTAAAGTGATGTTATAGTCAGTTTAAACATAACATTTAAAACAAAATACACTGAAATTTAACAGTTGCAGATATTTCAAGTTATTTCAAGTAACTGTAGCCTGTTCCCCACTCTATGCACATAGTTGTTGTCAATGGTGTTGGTTCAGTTGCCATCAGCAATGATATCAATGATGTTTCTCGGTTGTAATATTTGAGGGCATAAACAGTGCATGGTGAGGGTGTAAATTATAGTTACTTGAAATAACAATAACTGTTGCATTTCATCAGGTTTTTGTGATGAGCGTTTCTCTTTATGTTGATGCCAGCTAATCAGAACACAAGCTCTCACGGGTGCCTTTTGGTCGACAGGAGCGAGGAGGCCAGCGAGGAAAAAATCATTGACCAATCATCATCATCATCATATATAACTTTATTTCGGCTATAAGCCATAAAAGTAAACAATACAAGACATAACATGATTAAGAAGCATAGCACTTTAAAAATTTTAAGAATGTATAGACAACGTTATTTTTAAACATTTTTTGTTTTTACGAAATCTCAAAGACATATAAAAGTATTAGGTTGTTAAAATTTAACTTCAATTAATTAAAATTTTATCAAACTAATTAAATATAATCTAAAATCAGGACATTAGAAGCACATGATTATCAGAATTCTAGTTCGTGTCACCTGTGTATTTTACAAGAACCTTGCCGCTGAGTGACCAATTTTAACATTTGTCTCTGTTATCCGAGATAAAAGAAGAAAATTGCATAATTTACTTTTTTTTTTTTTTTAAGAACCCTAATTAAATAGTGAGGTCATATATTTATAAAACATACAAATCGTCATTATTCTTTAAACTAAAATCCAGACCGTTTAGGTTTTAGGTTCATCCGGTTAAAAACTGATGTATTAAGTGAATATAGTCTAGAACCAATGTATTAAAATTACACATTTATAATAGTTCTTTTGTTCTTAGTAACCATGCACTTCGCAGATATCCCACCACAGAAAAAACTATTTTATCATTTGTATCAGTTGTTAGGAGTCGTAATGCCGTATTCCATTCCCTTATCCCAATAGCCCTACATAGTGGAGCAATCCACTTTTTCCTAGGTACCAAATATCTAGGGCAGAAAAACATAAAGTGCGCGAGTGACTCTTTTGTCTTTTGACAATGATGGCAGTATATTGAATTGCAGTCCTCCGGTCTCCATTGCGCTGTAAATGACTTAAGCGGAAGAGTCCCTAGTCTAAATTTAATAAATAGTGTTTTGGTATATGGAGGATTTACATTATCCATATAGGCCTCGAACTTGGGACTACATTTATGGTCTAAGAACTGCAAAGTCAGACTACCATGATTTTTTAACCAAATTTGGGTCAAAATGCTCTCCCAGTAACACCTTTTTACACGTTCCTTTGTTCCCTTTGCCAAATTGTGGGGAGCACTCCACACCTCCTCCATTTTAAGAAATTTACACGTATCTCTGATGTATCTGAACCAAGGGATCTTTAATACGCTGTCATTTGCAAGAAATTCATCTAGTGCTTTATGGAGAATGGACCGGTCCTCTGAGGACCAAAGATTAATCCAATACATTAGGGGTCTTAATGCAATTTCATTGTGTATTTCATTTAGGGCTAAATCAAATCTTAGTGGAGTGAGAGGGGTGCTCATCGGCAACTTTAGGAAATTTCGAATAAACCGGTTTTCTACAGTGGTCAGACACCTAGAGTTGGTATGACCCCAAAGCTCGGCACCATAAATTGAGGCCGCTACTTCCACTGATTTGTAAACGGTGATGGCAGGTGTTGACCAATCAGATTACTCTATTATTGGAAGCTGTGTGATAATGGAACTCTCACAAGCTTTGTGGGAACCCAAATGTTCAGAAATACAGAGATTTGGGACCTTAATTTCTCAAAAACTACTTAAATGGATTTACACCAAATCACATAAAGAAGTTATAGTTACTCTTATGTTAAGAAACTATAACTCATGCTGTTAAATAACTTTAGGCCACAAATTATACTTTCTTAACATAAATATAACTATAATTGCTGAATTTCTATGGTTTTGTATGGGTAAAACATCAACCTAACTATAATGTCCATATAACTTTAGGTTTTCTAAGTTAAGAAATAAATTGTATATATACACACACATACACACAGTTTTCTTGTCCTCTCTCTTCCCCTTTCTCTTCCCTTATCTCTGTCCTTTTCTCTTTCTCTCCCTCATTCTTTCCTCTTTGTCTCTCTCCATCTCTCTTTCTCCACACAATGTTTTGTGTTTTTGGCTTACCTTTCCCCTCCTTCCCCAACACTTCTATGGACCACTCCAGGCACAGCTCTCTCATGGTCAAACTTGCCACCATTGCAAGCTTGAAGACACACATGCAATGTGACTAAGCACAGGGCTTCAGAGGGCCCGGCACTGTCAGTAACAAGGTACATGTGACATTGTCTTGATATTAATCAATGTAGAAAGAAACAGAGCTCCTCTAGAGTACTATGAGGCCCATTTAAAGGCAACCTTCACTCAAACACAGCACTTCCTCTCAGCATTTTGAATACACAAACCACACATGGCAACCTGGATGAGTTCTCTTCATAGGCAAACACATGAAGTAAATGTATGTTTTTCTACTGGCGCTCTGAGAGTTTGAACCTGAACACCCAAATGATAGAGGTGCCTTTGGCAAAAATTAAATACTTTCTGGCAGGCACCTATATGATTGTATAATCCAAAAGACAATGTGTGATGTCTCTCAGCCCAACAAGATGAATGCAGAACGGGTATACACTCTTATCTCTTGATGGGCAGGTGGCTTAGGAGTGGACAGATAACGCATAGGTTCAAGGTAGTGGAGTTAGCACACAGGCTCTGATTTGACAAGCAGCTCACAGGCTCTAGGAAGGAGCAGGTAGCACATAGGCTTAGGGTGTGAAGGAAAGTGCATTGGTTCATAAATGGTAAGTGGCAAACAGGTTCAAAAGAAGCAGCTATGCAGGAATAGGGTGAAGTCAAGCCTAAACAACTGGACAGGACAAAAGGTTCAGGGGTAATGACAGACTCAGAAGGTAACAAATTATGCATTTGGGTCAGGTAGGAAAGAAACTGATTATTTCAGAAATCAAAAGTTCATAATTTCAAGTATTTAGGTGTCCAAAATCCACTGGGTCTTGTTGAGTGGGCCTTCATGCAGCAACATAATGTCTTAAACAATTTGCTTGAAGCAGTCTTCTTGACATTGGCATTGGGGTACGACAATGTCCAATGGTAAATGGTGGAGCTGTGTAGAGTTTTACGTCTGATCAGTGTTCAAACATCTGCCCTGGCATCTACTTCAGTCTCCTCAGATTTGGCATCTCAATAGGCTTACGTGTGGGCTAGGCTATGAAGACCTGTAGTGATAAGACAGTGGTGGTTTGAGCAACAGAATGCAAGTATGAGTGGTAAGGTGTGGAGAGTGTGAATGAAAACCCTGTAGTTGGGACACCATTTCTCCTACAAGCCAGAGCCCCAAATGTCTTGATTACGATGCTGGCAGCCTCTCCTCACTACCCTTTACCAAGAAAAATGCTGCATCAGCACTGGGCATTTGCAAATAGTGCAATGGCTGCAGGAAACATTTGGGTATATGCAAAACATTAGCAGAACTTAATTGGTAAAATAATAAATGCAGGTGCCCAAACTTTGTTTCTGAAGCCTGTGGATGGCCTGATGAATGCTGAAGTTGTTGAAATACTGTCTAGTCTTGATTCCACCTCATCCTTTTTCTCTTTTATGCACCACCCTACATTCTCTGTCCCTTTATATTTCTCACAATTTTCTTTTCATTCTCTTCTTTTTTTCTCTTTCAGTTTTCTGACTCTCTTTCTTGTTCTGGGTCAGCCTAATGATGGCAAAATATGTTCTGGTCTCCGGAAACAGTGCTTGTGGGCTCAAATTAGGCACTGCAGGTAAGACATATCTGAGGATAGGAGACATATGGTGTAAGCTTGAAAGCAGGACCATGGGCCAGATGTGCAAAACGCGCATCGCGATGCTCATTCCCATTTTGCGAGTCGGTAACTTGGTTACCGACTCGCAAAATGCGAATGCGACTCGCAAATAGGAAGGGGTGTTACCCATTTCTTCCTACATCTAGCCCCATATTCTTTCTAGGTAAACTATCCCATGGCAGACTGAAGGCCATCCCTTGTAGACAAAGGGCTGGTCTGGGAGGCCGGCAGAGGAGTTAAGCACCATGATCTCATTGCTGGAAGCAGGAGCTTGCAAACACCATTCCAGCTGAGCAGATATCGGCTGTGTCACCCTGGAGAAAAAAAAGGGCCGTTCAAGTCTCTCAGTGAGCAGTTGCTTCCAGGCTGTCACTTTCACTTTGGTGTAAGTAGGGAAAAGTTGAGGAAACTTGGTAATCATATTCCTATCTGAATTCAACCACTTACTTCATTTACCCAACAAAAGGAAATCAGAGTTATAAATTAGTATTTATCTGAGGGTTCTTTTTTATTGCCCGTTCTCTGCCATGGATTATGTGTCAACTAATCCTGATGTAAAACACTGAAATCGCTGCAACATGTCCACATGATGCACACACAGTCTATGCTGACAGGAGATGATTTTAAATAACCACAAAACCCTTCGCTTTATATATCTTCTGACAGCACGCGGAAGACAGTTGAGAGATATTCAGCCTACTCATATGTTGAAGAAAATATTTTCTTTTAAAATGGAAAACTGAAGAAATGTGCCTTTTTTGCATAAGCTATCTCCTTAATAAGCAATAATTCAAAGTTGTCTACGCATGGTAATTGATGCAGAACTTTCCTCTCATTAGATTAGTTTCTGTAATCCTTGAACATTACAGTAATTGGGCAACGAGCTGTAAGTAAATTGGTTTCTTTGGTTTTTTAACATTTGACATGAATAATTTTCAATTTGAAATTACTTTAATATCAAAGTTAGCGTGATTAACTCATCTCATTTTCTGAGTGAGTTGCAATGGGAGTGAAAATGAAAAAGCATTACAATGCAAAAATAGCGCAGTGTGCTCACCTGCATAAAAGGATTTAGATGTTATTCTTCCGAATTCTTGCCTTTGTGCACACATGTAGTTACATATTAAAGAGAAATTGTGAATTTAGTGGTCTCACATCTTATATCGCCAAATGCAATATCCTTTCTGCTTTTGACCATATACATTGACCATCTCCCTGAAAAGATGCCTTTGGGGCTGCTGACTGTTAATAGAAAAATACATTGCACTGATGTCTAACAAATATTGTGCACTCATGTGTAGGAAATCTTCTTCTTCTGTATGGTCAACCCATGTTTGTCACCCTTTTCTGGATGCTATATTTTTGCTAGTTTCAGAGGTCTGTGCACTTTCATCTTTCTAAACAGTAGTAGAGTGTCCGTTCTTCCTCTTTAAATGTGTCGCACTGGCACATTCTTAATAGGTACATTTAACTTCCCTATTAGTTCCTAATAGAAATGGGGTCTCTAGTTGGCAGAGATATACACCCTTGTCCAAATAGGGACCACAATCCTAGTCAGGGTAAGTCACACACAATCCAAATGATCCTGTGCCCACCATCTGGTAAATTGGCACTGAGCAGTCGGCTTAACTTAGAAGGCACTGTGTAAAGTATTTGTGCAATAAATCATGCAATAACACAGTGAGAACACCACAAACAATACACCACACAGTTTTTAGAAAAATATGAGATATGTATCTGAATAAATGAAGGTCAAAACAATCAAGTTTTGATAATCACAAGTTGAAATATCACTTTTGTAATGATAAGAAGAGTCTTAAGTTCTTGAAAACAACAATTGTCTCTTGCAAGCACAAAGTACCTGGTATGCTTCAAAATTACATGCATGGAGACCGCAGAGGAGATATGAGGAAAATGAAGGGTATGCATCGGATTTCCAGGCACACACAGAGAATGCATTGATTATTTTTCCACGCGGCAAAGACTTTACAGCCAAGCAGTCCAGGTGAGTCCTGAGGGCAGCCAGGCAGCTTCTCTTGGCAGGTTGCAGGTTCTGGTGCAGAGTGTCTATCTCAAGAAGTGTCTAAGTTGTCTAAGTTGGTAGGGTCAGAGACCCAAGTTATATACCTAAAAGTGCCTTTGAAGTGGGGGAGACTTCAAAGAGTGGTTTTTGAAGTGCACAAGGTCCCCTTTCAGTACAACCCTGTCTGCCAGGCTCCCAGTAAGGGATTTGGCAGACCAGTTTGTGAGGGCAGGCCACTGTCCTTTGAAATGAAAGTGTCAGGATCTTACCAATGACTTCTGTAATTTATGAAAGGCCCACTCCAGTGAATTTGCTGTTACTTGTTGGGCATGAATATCAGCTGAAGTGAGGCCCCTGTGGTCCAACCAAACCCCCATGCATTTGTTGGCTTCCACCACTTTCAGGGAGCTGCCCTCAAAGAACCAGGCCCCAAGCTTTTTCTGTTTGAATAAGATAACAAGACCTGTGTGCCACTTTCTGATCAGAACCTACCACTCAAACAGTATATGAGGATAGCCCTAATGTTAGCCTATGAAAGGAGCAGGCCTCACAGCAGTGGAAAACAAATTTAGGGGTTTTCCACTACCAGAACATGTAAAACACACAGGTATATGACCTGCCTTTTACCTACAAAGCACCCTGCCCTGTGGGTTGTCCAAGGCCTACCTTAGGGGTGACATGCATAGAAAAAGAGGAGCTTCAGGCGTGGCAAGTACTTTTAAATGCCAAGTCAAAGTGGCAGTGAAACTGCACACACAGGCCTCGTAATGGCAGGCCTGAGACATGGACACTATTAGCATTTATTTACAGGCCGTGGGCACATGCAGTGCACTTTACTAGGTACTTACAAGTAAATTAAATATGCCAATTGGGTATGAGCCAATGTCACCATGTTTTAAGGGATAGAGCATATGCACTTTAGCACTGATTAGCAGTGGTAAAGTGTACAGAGTCCTAAAACCAACAAAAACAGTGTCAAAAAGTGGATGGAGGCAGGAAAAAAGTTGGGGGTGACCACCCTAAGGCTGTCAGGTCTAACAGCTCCTTTTATATGGTACAAAATGAGCCCCGTTCCTGTAAGTTAAATGCCATTAGTGGGCTGCAGCACCTGCAACATGGCTTCAGGCCTATACTGTGTAACATGGCTGTAGCAGTGTAAAACCTGCAATACGACAGGTCAAAATGAACCCTTTTGACTGCCCAAAACATCCCCTTTAAATATTAATAATGCACCCCTCTGTAGGTATTCTGGTCCACAAAGCATGGTGCATGATACTTAAAAGAACAACATGTAGAAATGTCATGCTAAGATAGCTTAAAATAACTAGCATCCAAAGGCTATTTTTGTTGTGACCGGTCTAGCTTCCCTGTGTAGAAAATCAGAGTGCAGACTAAAATCCTAATGCTGTATATAATGACTGAGACCAGCTAGAAAAATAAACAACGATTTTTAATAGTTATTAAAATTAAATTCGACGGTGAAGTTTTAGGTTAAAGGTGATTTGCTCTAAACTACTTCCAACTGTCACACATGGTGCAATCAAATACAGACAGTTAATTGGCTTGACAGGACTCAATCAATCTTCTACCACAGGGTATTCTCCCTACCAGGTTGCGCGGCACATGCTCAATTCTGCCCGGAGTTTTTCCTGATCTCCCGGCAGTGGGCTTTTAAAGCTACATTTTTCATATACTGTGTCAAAGCGAAACATGCAAAGGAAGATTAATTAAAAAACATAATCTGGGATACTAGATCACAAGAGCAAATGGCATAATTTTCTTTATCATGCACTGGATACCCTTCAGACTAGGGAGATCTGGGCAAGTGGTCACCCAGTGCCAACAGTCGGTAGACTAATAACTAAACAAGATAAGGTAATCTCTAGGGAGCAGGACTATAAGACCATAAAGAAACTTGCACATGGTAGATAGGCGTCCATCCTCTATGAGCAAGGTTTTCGCTGATTTATCTTTCCCTGCCTGTCAGTATCGGCCTAAAGCAGGAGTTAAATAGTCTGCTCCCGGGGCTAATTCCATTTAAAACATACAGGTATAGCCAGAGACATATTGAAGCCCAGGGCAGGTATTGTAGATTCTGTACTAGGCAGGAGGAATCACTAATCCATATCCTGTGTGTATGTGTTAAGCTGCTCCCACTCAGAGTATTTTGGCTTTGACCAATATGGCATGCTTTACATATTCACACTTGCAGCACAGCCAGGGAAACATGCTTGAAAAGTGAGTGTTGGCAGCTAGATGTATAAAGTTCCTGAGAGCAGTCGGGCCCTATCACCAAATGCATCAGACAATGCATTTTGCACTGTTGAATAGACTCCTGCTTGCCTTGTGAATTTCATAGATGCCTTGAGATCAGACTGAGACTAGTCTGGTATCCCATGTAGGGTCAAAAACTCACACTTTAGACTTTCCATCCTTTTAATTCTTATTTTTAATAGATAAGAATTTTTGAAGTTATTGTTATTAATACAATTAGGTGGCTTGTAAAGTGAGTGCTCACAGTTGGAAACTAGATTTACGAAGCTCCTGAGAGTGGTTGGGCCCTATAAACAAATGCATTAGACAATACATCTTGCACTTTTGAATAGACTTCTGCTCACATTGGGAATCTCATAAAGGTCTTGAGCTCCAACTGGGGCTAGTTTGGTACTCCATTTAGGATCAAACCACTTTTACATTAGACTTCTCGTCCTTTTAATCCCTGTTTTTAAGAGTGAGCATATTTTTAAAGTTATTTTTATTAACACAATCGATTGGCCAATACAAAATTGTAATTTAAAGTGGTCAAAAAGGAAGAATTTATGCATGTATGTTTTATTGTAATGATTTTAAATAACTGCACAATACATAATTCATCTGTTCACATTTAAAACAAATATATTAAATAATTTCGTAATATTTTGTAATATCCAATTTTTTAAAAAGTTTAGTAAACTGTTTGAAATTTCCCTATACTTACCCATAAGGAGATCTCCACCCCAGCAGTGGAGTCCTCTTCCTATACATGAATAGTTATTAGTTGTAACTTTATACTCATAAATCTGTCTTCTCTCCAAGATTTCAGGGAGTGGAAACATAGATGTCTAAACTTTGTGACAACTTCATACTCAAAAGGCATAAATAGCCAAGAGTAGTAAATTTAGTACAAAGAATAAGAGTAAATGCACACACGTAGATTAATAACATGCAAACTTACATTCAGGATTAGGCCCCTACAGCTTTAAAAGCACTTTCTACTCCATTACCTTCCATCACCCTACTCTCTGATGGTGCCCTCAAATGTTCTCGTATGCACTAATAGCATGCTAGTTAAAGAAAAGGCAGGATCTTGATGAAAAGGGTGGGCATTTGGCTAGTCTAAAAGAACCTGGAGAGAGAGAATTGTGATAATTGAACATAGTTTTCTACTTCCTCCATTTCTCAGATGGAGTAGGCGAGGCAGGCTTCAAGAACACTTGTGACTGGCAAGTGCTCGAAGATTGTGAAGGGCGAATATGAGCTCAGGAACTATGTGCTCTGTCTTCTCACCACCTAGACTGACCCAAAAAGTAGTCTCCAGGTTGGCACCACTGGCTGGAACATGGTTTCCAGTGCTAACAGCAAGGAAGGAGGTCATCTGCTTTTAAAACTGATTGAGGGGGAAGCACGAGCCACAACAGTCTGTATTTTACAGTAGGCATGTTAACATCATGAAAGGGTACTAGTTTTGATGTTTTGTCCATGACACTTTGTCTGTGAGGCTGGGGGCTTCGGAGGGGATGTTGGTTCATAATTAGTTGCCACTTCTTTGAACTGAGGTAAACACCAACAATGTTTACAAAAGGTCTTGGGACAGTATTTTTTCGTAGTTATGGGCTTATTATGTACTGGAAGCTCAGCAGTTATCGTCTCTCTTTTTTACTCCTTCTTTCCCCTCTCCTTCACGGCTAAACAACCACCTTAAATACATGCAACATCATCTACAAGGATATGTAAAGGAACATGTGTCAATTATAACAACTCTCCATAAATTACTCTAGTACGTAAGACTCACTTGTCTAAGTAGCACACAAATAGTTTCATACAATTAACTTTACCATTGACTCCAACGGATTGCTTTAATCTAGAGCCTTATGTCAATCAACGGCAGTCAATAACAGAAAAGGTTTTATACAGATCTGTCCATGATAAGAAAATAGGGCCACCCTTGTAAAGGAAAATTTTATTTAAAATTATTTAAAATGGATAGTTGACAAAAACATTAAAGAAATCAGTCACCAAAAGAGGTGACTCATTGAACATTCAAGATATTTAAACTGTTACTTTAACTTACCACTTTTCCTTTTCAACTCTTCAAACATAACTCCTTAATAATGATTGTCGCCTGAGAAGTCACATTCCCTCACTTTTTTCCTACTGAAAAAATCAGAATCATCAGATTCAGAGTGTGACTTCTGTGTCTTCTGGACAAACAAATCTTTTTATCCCTAGTTTCCATCGCTGCTATTGTCTACCTCATTTTCAAGATGTGTTCTTTCCAAACCAAAATATTTACATTTCCCATTGCCACTCTCAGTCCATAACACTACAGATTCAATGAGCTAACCTTATGTAAAATGTATTACTTCTTACTTTGTCAATCTTACCTTCATCCAGTTGCTTATCTCCTCACCACATGGACCCACACGAACAAGAGACATCAGGGCTGTCATCACAAGTTTGTACATTGGTCCCAGTGTTACTGTCAATGAAAAGGAATAGATGGTGTTGAAGTTTCAGGGAGACACAAGTCCCCAAACTCTGTAGTTCCCCCTATCTAGGCTATGTCTCTAAGTGGTATCCACACTGACTAGATGGCACTAGATTTGACACTTTGCTTCTTGCACTTTGAAGAGCAAATTCAAAAGATAGAAAGTGGGTAAGAGGCCTGAAACAGATTCTACTTATCTTCTCTAATCATATAAAAAGTGCACAAACAATTAGCACTCGCAGTGGCTCATACACAGCCTAGCATTCATTAGGTCAACATGCCTGACTGGAATAGGCATATGTATAAGTTGAAAGTCTCCTGGGTATGCCAACACTTCATTGTGTACCTTGCTTCTGCCTTAGGGTTGGGAGGGCCTTAGGGGTGGGAGGGCCTAAAGATCTTCTGATCTTGGGACACTTGTAGCAGATTGGGGACAAAGCAACTAACAGTCATTGAGTTGGAGGCAAAATACCCCCAGCCCATTAGTTGGGTAATCAATTAGTAATTTTATCGTGGACTGTACTAAGCAGCCAAGAAGGCAGAAAATACATGGTGTATTTTACTAGAGATAGAGATAATGCAAGCCCCATTTTAATCTACCTATCAACATAAGAAATCTTCCTATTTGCTCAATTTTCAGGTTAAGATGATCCTATCACTACAGGTTATCGTTAACACCATTTACAGCCCCAGATGTTTTTTATTACAAATCAGAGCTATGGGGTTAATGAATTCAATTGTCTCTATGGAAACAATCCAAAACTACAGCAACCAGAATGCATTTTCACTGGCACCTGAAGACCTATGACTGTAAACAGTGTTCATGATGACCTCGAGTGATGTGGCAACCCTAGTACAGTCTTGCTTCCCCGAGAGTATTTATGCTCTCATTCTAAATTAAGAAAACCTGTCACCATTCAGTACTATCACAAAACGTTCAACAAATCCTGTTGCCATACCATTCATCTGATTGTCATTCATTATGGCCTCCACAACTCTAAAGTTTATGAATCATGGACTGATATCTTAACCCATATCTCACTGAATGTTGCTTCTCCGAACCCTACCCAAAGAATAACTCAATAACTAGCAACCAATTACATAATCAAACTTAAAACATTAACCCCAGTTTATTGATTAACACAATATCAACTGAAACATAATATTAGCAAATGTTTAACTCAACTCTATCCTCACACAGTACAATGTGGCGAACCATTGATAAAATTTGAAAAAACTGACATAAAACTGACATATCTTAGATACCAGTACTTATATTGTCAACCTTTGTAGATAACATAGGTAATTCGCTAACTCGTAGAGAAAGGATTTAGGTGTTACAAGTGGGTTGTTATAGATTTTTAAACTACTCCTCTCACCTTACACATATTACATACCAGCTCTTATATCATGAACAGTCAGTAACACTTTATGAGTCACCAGGCAAGTAACTTTTGTTTTGCTGCATCATGTATTAGCACTATGAATTTCTGAAGAAAGTTTTACTTTTACTGTATAACTTAATAGCTTTCATTGAAGTTTTAAATAAAACTATTAAAGTGTGAGTTTTCTGTTAATAAAACAAACAAAAAAAAACGAATGGTTCTGGCACCATGGCAGTTCTTCCCACCATAATGTTTTATTGTTTTCTGTGTGGAACCGTCAACCTTTTCCTGGCAGTCTGGAAAACAAAAAAGGTACATCAAAATATCTGCCATAAGAAGGGTGGATGGCCTGGCGTACTTAGGCTGATGACTCAATGTCTGTAGGGCCGTTGGTCTAAGATTTTTATTGGCAGGCCCAGAACTGGGATCACCTCAGAAAATACGATGGCTTGACTGACTCTAAATGGAGTGGGCGGGCCACAAGTTTGATGGACAGAGTACTCCATCACATTTGCCCTGTCCTCCAAATTCTAAATAAGGACCTGAAATGTTATAGACCTTCAGTAGTGTTTACTCCTGAAGGCAAGTGTGTGTTCCATTCCTTCAGTTTGGATAAGCAGAAAATAGTGATGCCAAATGCATTTCTTGTTCCCCCTTGAAGGATAATCTGAAATAATAAGGTTACTTTTGTCGCTTCACTCCGGATGTCCAAATCTAGAGTCTCACTTCCTGGGACTATTGCGAACAAAAGAACAAGGTTGTTATTTGTTAGGGATGTTGTGTGATTACCTCCTAGGGAGGTGGCCTATGTGCCAGACATCCTGAGTGTGGATGTCCCAGGAACACCTTCACAATCTAAAAGTTATCAAGGAGACCTGCTGCTACCCTTCAAACACCATGTGCATGCCCTATGAATCTCTCAGTCCTTTATCGATTGGGAGACCTGTTGCTACTGATTGGTTTGATATTAGATTGTAATTTGTTGTGCTTTCCTCCCATTCTTCATTATTCCCAATTAAAAATGAATATGTCCTCTTCATTAGCACCTTGCTGACTATTTGAGTACCGTACTTTGGGCTCCACCCTTTTATGTCACAATTATATAATTATTTACAACATTTATATTCACTGTGTGACTTGATTTCCTTAATATGTGTGATGCATTTAAATGTATTATTTGAATTTAACTATCGAAGAGACTGGAGATGCACAAAAAAGGGCACACATGTTCAATTGAATCATGCTCTCTCTTTTTCACATTTTGCAATTATTCCTAAAATGTATACATCTGTAGTTATAATAATCATGTGTTTGAAGTTCACGTTGACCAGTGAGTTAACTTGACTTGTCTACAGCCCTCAATCGAAATGTGTTTAACCTTGCCCATATGAAATTTGTTTCATCTTGCAAGTGTGTTATCATGCTTCTCATCAGCTAGGGAAAGGCTTATTGTTTGAATCAGACTGTCGATAGTGAGGCCTGCAGGGAGGAATCTGTCAGTGAACGTGGAGAAATTGGTGAAAGGAGGCGTCCTATTTTTCACACACCAGGAGGGTGGAATGCTTAAGGTTGCCGTCTGCAGTCCCAGTTTTGATGAGTTAAGAAACATAAGGAAGGATACGGAAGCTCCCCTCAATTAACAATTTGGTTGGTTCCTGGTGGTGTAAAAAGAGATAAGGGTATTTTTAAAGATCCTGTTATTTCATATGGTGCTCCCATGGTTAGCTAGGCAGATTCCATTGACAATCAGACAGTCCCCTTGCTGAACTTTCCTGAGAGAGATAAGCTTCATACTATTTTCTCAATTCCCTCTTCCAAAACGTCTGAAGAAGTCTTAGTCATGCTGATACCTTTTTGGCTCCCTAAATAGAAACCCAAATTAGTTGATCTTCTAGTCAATTCATGTTCAGTTTAGAAAAGAAGGGTTTCTTTATGGAACACATTTTAACAGCAATTTGTTTTATTATTGTTGTGGCTGTCACTATCCTGTATCTCATTTTATTACGGCTCAATTTACTGAAATATTCCATCTTACCAGCTGTATCATTGTATCGCTTGAACTTATTTTTATCCTATTAATATACTGGGTTGATTAATGTCAAAAAATAAAATCCATTCAATCACATTTGGTGATGTCTAGTCCTTATTGTGGAGTCACATTGGCTTCACAAGTCAGAAATGTATTGCTGATGTCTTCTCCTTAACAGCACTTCAAGTCAGCCAGCAAAAGACCATACGACCAATGGGGAAAATCTTTCACAACTTTACTAAAAGATTGAGGTGTCAGTACCAATGCGCCGTCAGTGTTCTGACAACACAATGGTGCAACCTATATGTTTACCAAACCATATTTTAAGTCTCTGAAATTAACATTTACTGGGATTTTAGAAATATAACCAGGACTAATCTTCACAACCATGCTCGCTAACATCATTGACATTAAAATAGGTAAAATAATGAATATTTTATGTGACAATTGGAGTGTAACAAAAGTACATTCCTACTAAGGTCTTAGTAACAGCTGAGCATTACTTATAATTGAAAAGAGTGGTTGACAAACTGTTCAAAGTAATATTTCAGAGAACACACTGCCTTTAATTGCACCAAAACAAAGACAAGGTATAAGATATCTGTGTTGTGTCAAGGGAGGGTATTTGCAAGTCTCATATGAGATGGAAATCACATTCTTTCTTATAGTAGAATAATTCTAACTTGGGCTAATGAAAAAGATTGATCTCTACAGAATCCACGTTGAAAGAATGTCTTTGGTATTTGTACAACGAGGAAATTGCCTACATGCCTCCCATGCAAGGAAGACTTTCTATCAGTGTAATTTGGGAGCTAAGAGCAACTTCGGATTAAGAAAAACACAAAACTGATGCAAAATGGAAAAAGGCCACAGCAGTTCAGTATAAACAGGCAAAGGTGGAGTGCCTCCTCCACCCCGTGTATGTCACTGCTGTTCCACCAAACACTAAAGAAACTCAGGTTATTAGATGGAGTATTGGACCATAAGTAGTTGGGGGTTCACTGATTCAAGCTGCAAGAGCCTTGGAACTAGTAATCGGAGGGGCATTTCCCAAATGATTCACAAAGTTTGCTCCATTCAGATCCACTGCAATTTATACACATAAAGGGGAAATGCTGCCTGCACAGTACAAAGAAAGACATTGTCTTCTTTTATTTTTTCCATGTTGGAGGTATCTGGAGACCTCTGTTTGAGCTACCTATTGAGGGGAACGGAATACTTACTGTAATTTTTCTCTTATCCAATTTCTTCAGCCCTCTGCAACAAATGTATGTCATGCTCAGGTAGGCAAACTGGTATTTTCCTTCCTAGACCTTAAAGTCATTTCCTACTAATACTTCCTAAACACCCATGACCAGACTTACAAAGGGCTAGCGTTGCCCTTTTGTCATGCAAGGCGACGCAAGGCAATGCAAGTCCTTACCTTCGATTTACCAAGCCATGCATCACAACCTTATGTGGCTCTGTGTGGATTAGTAAATCCAAAGTAACACAAGCAGCACATTTGCTGCCTTGCATTACCAAAAAGCAGCGAGGCTTGATGCAAG
Source organism: Pleurodeles waltl (assembly GCF_031143425.1). Classification (NCBI taxonomy): domain Eukaryota; kingdom Metazoa; phylum Chordata; class Amphibia; order Caudata; family Salamandridae; genus Pleurodeles; species Pleurodeles waltl. The sequence goes on along the minus strand of NC_090442.1, from coordinate 693,991,312 downwards.
GATGCCGGCATGGTGCTAGGCAGCACAAAGTATATCAGTGCAAACAGGTAGCAGAAATGCACCATATTTTTGCAAATATGGTGCATTGTGATGTCTCTCTTTCATGCAGCACATCAAGCTGCCTTGCTGAGTTGCATTGTGTGAAAGCTAGTAAATCTGCTCCTAAATCTTTTTTTAATACTTTTTTCACGTTCCACTGATTTCATTGGTCACTTGTGGAACCTTTTATTTTTAAGTCCAAACTACTTATTAGCCATGGAAGGTTATTTGGCTTTGATTATGTTTTGACTTTTAGTGCTTACGTTTGCTAAGAGTAATATTGAATAATTCCTTTGTCTCATTTTAAACAATTCTCAGGCCATTACCTTCATTGTTTGTTCAATTGTTCTGAATTGTGCTGTACTGAATATATTATACATTCCCCATTACTCCAGGTGGGGTTCAATCCTCGACTTTGCACAAGCTATTATAGTGGTAATCTGGGAGTACCCGGGGGAGATTTAGGGGCATAATTACAAGCCCCGGGTGCTGCTGGAGCATCACTTGTTTTGATGCTCCAGCATCTCTGACTGTTGATCCATATCTATGAGGCCACACAAAGCCACGTTTCATAGCTTTCAAAGGCCTCAAAGATATGGAGTAAGGCAAGGCAGCACAAGTCACTGCGTTGCCTTACTGTGCATCAAGGGGCATTGCAGTGGGTTTTCCCTTGGCAACACCCACGGGTTTTGACGCATTCCCAGATTCACAAGGACTTGTAAACCTGGGAATGTTTCAAAACCCTATGCCTCCCCGAGGAAGGCGCAACAAGGAGAAATATCATTATTTCTCCTTGTTTTTTCCCTTTTCATTTGTGTTGCATTATGCAGCACACAAAAGATAGAGGGAAATGCCTCCATGGATTGTTTCTGTGCAGGAAGGTAGCCCTTCCTGCACAAAAACAATCCTGTTGATAACACAGGCACCTGTGCAGGGGTGCCTCTATTGGCACTAGGTAGCCTAAACTGCGCTAGCACAGGGGAAAAGGTCAGGAATACACCATATATCATAGATACAGTGAAGTCCTGCCCTTTCTCTGTGGTGCAGGCCAGCAGAACAGGATGACTTGCTGCGCAGTCTCTGTGCCACTATTCTTGCAAATATGCCCCTTCATTCTCTCTGTTTGCAAATAAGACATGCAACAGTTGTTTGAGCTAAAGTACTAGTGTAATATCGGATGAAAAATTACATAAAAAGATAGTAACTTGGACTAAAATCACATTAGTACCCCGTACAAGTATTATTTGTGGTGGGAGCTTTTGATCTCTTTATTACATTATGGGTCTAAATTATTTGTAAGCTTTCACGTCATGTCAGAATATTTTGGAGCAAGAATACCTGCAAATTGATGCACTGGACTACACTTTGATTTTGATTTTGGATTTTGGGACAATGCATATTGCCATTGAACAGAACACTCAGGTTTGTTCTCTTTATGGATATAGGAGGTGGGCTACCGTGGTCCTCCTGGCATTTGAAATGATTTTATTCCTGGGATGTAATGCCAAACATGAGGATATCAGTCATACCCATGTTGTCTGAAATTGTGCGATTCTGCTCCTGCTTCTTTTTTGGCATAATTATGGATTGTCTGCATTGGCCATATAATCTAATATCTGCTGCAAAATCTTCAGATTTTAACAAAAAAATGGTTTCTATCTCACCTGGATCAAACGTTCATAAAAATGTGGCCACATGTTTATGCGCAGTGAAAGACCTTTGCAAAGGTTAGCTGTCATATTTCAGTATTTGGTTTGTTAAACTGATATTAGTGAGGTACAATATTTGCCAAGACAGTATTACTATCTGTAAAAATGACAAAATTATGAATTAGTACTATTAATATTTTGCTGCTTTATGCTGCATAATTTGTCTTTTCATGCTGCATAATTTAGTGCTCCCCTTCCACATAATTCCAGTGGCCCTGGTCTCGCCTCTGTTCAAATACAGAACATATTCTTGCATCCAGTGGCACATACAGGTTGAGGCTATTTGAAATTTTATCCCAGCCTTCTTGGGGCTCTTATAGTCACATGGTTATATGGGTGTCATTGTATACATTGGAAGTGTACCTCCAGTTGTTCTAGAACTTGGCCTGGGGGCACCTCTTTGAGATGGCACGTGCAGTTTCCATTTGCTGCATCCTTGTGTGAAATACCTAATGAGCATCCTCTCATAAACATACAGTCAATGGCTGTTTTATCCTACTTTTATCAATTTATTTATACTGAATGTTAGAAATCAAGTTGTTGGTTGAATGGGGTTTGAGCCTTTTTCAAGCTGCAACCACAATGCTATTCGGGGTAAGTGTCAGGCAACCCTAACTTAACCTGTGCTCACCCTCTGGTAGCTTGACACAGAGCAGTCAGGCTCAACTTAGAGGAATTGTGTAAAGTATTTGTGCAACATTTCAAACAGTAAAACAGTGAAAACACCACACAAAAAGTATCACACTTTTGGTTAGAAATCTAGAACTTAATTTAATAAATAAAACAAGACCAAAACAAAAAAATACAATAAGTAGAACTTGAGTTATGAATATTTAAAGAATAAACTGTAAAAGAGCCCTTAGAAGCAACAGGGGATGTGGGACAGCATCAAACGTTCAGGCCGACTTCAATGGAGCATGGGCCAGCTACACAGACTCTGTCTGGGCCTGCTGCACCAAAGTACCTTAATCCTGGCGGCAAAAGCGTTGCACCAGTTCCGAACCATGCTGTCAAGGAGATTCATTGATTTTCCCCATGCATTCGAGGAAATGTGTTGATATTCCCCACACAACGATGGAGATGTGTCAGTGCTGAGATACAGTGGAATTCGAATGTGTTGAGTCCAATGAGCACAGTGGCAGTGATGGGGAGTGTCGGCCCGAGGCTGCCATCGATGGAGATGTGGGGGCCTTACATTGAAGAAAGGTCTGCAGTGTCAGTTCCAAAGGCGAGGGACTGTTTCTGTTCCACACAACAGCAGCGATGCATTGATTCTGCCCATGAAGCAGAGGATGCGTCAATTCTGCTGGTGCAAGCACCTTAGGTCCACTTCCAAGGGCCCAGGACTGGGTTGGCACCACTTGCAGGACAGACTCATGGATGGAAGAGTTCAGGTGCAGGAGAAAGGTGTTGCAAGTCTCTTATGTCCCTGAGGCTTCAGATCTGGAGGCTAGTCACCTAGCCCTTAGAGTCAGTCTGGGCTTTGGGGTGTAGAGATGCACTCCTTCTCACTCCCAGGCAAGAAGGAAACAGCCAGCAGGGTCAGAACAGCAAAGCAAGAATCCAGCAGGGTCCAGCAGAGTGACAGTAGCAGCACAGTACCTATTCTTCCTGTCAGAGTATTCACAGGTCCAGAAGTGTAATAAGTTGTGGTGTTAGGGGTTTTTCGCATTTTAAGTTGTGGAGACTTTAAAGACGTGCCTTTGAAGTGCACAGAAAACCTGCTGTTCCTGCCCTGGCTCCAGACTCACTACATGGGGAAATGAAGCCCTTTGTGCATGGACATGACACAGCCTCTTCAGATGTAAGTGAGGTTGTGTCTCCCTCCCATCCTACCTAGGATGACCCATCAAGGCCTTTCAAGTCACATCTAAGCTCCCATTGTGTGTGGCTGCCTAGGAGGAATACACAAAGCCCCGCTGTCACTACACCCCAGACATATGACCAGAGACAGACAGCAGGTACCAAAAGACTAAAGAAAGGAAATGTCTGCTTTCTGAAGGTGGTATTTTCAGAATTACAATTTAAAATCCGTCTTCACTAAAGGTTGTGATTTTCAAATGATTCCAGAGACACCAAACATGAAAATCTTATCTCTTCCAGATTGTAAATTACATACATGTATGAAAAGTAATCCCAATGTTAGCCTGATAGAAATGGGGCCTTTGGTTGGCAGTCAGGACCCCCTGTCCAAGCAAGGACCCTCACTCTAGTCGGGGTAAAGGAGAATCACCCTCAGTTAACCCCCACTCACCCCTTGGTAGCTTGGCACAAGCAGGCAGGCTTAACTTCAGAGTCTAAGTGTAAAATATTTGTGCCAACACACACAGTAACTCAGTGAAAACACTACAAAATGACACAACACAGGTTTAGAAAAATAGGAAATATTCATCTAAACAAAAGAAGACCAAAATGACGAAAATCCAACATACACATGTCAAGTTTTTCATTTTAAAAGCAAAAGTCTTAAATCCTTTAGTAACCAGTAAAACACTGTTAGCATTGAAAAGTACCTGGGTAGTGTCAAAATAACACGCACGGGTGAGTGTGGGTCGAAAAAGGTTAGTGATGCATCGATTTCTCTCCCGCACGCAAGACCGTGCGTCGTTTCTCCTTCTCCGATCGGTTCGGCGTGCGTCATTTTTCCTCTCCGCAGGAGAGTGATGTGTTGATCCGGGCAAGCACTCGGGTCCGGGCAGACTTTGTGTAGTTTTTCCGCACCTAGCAAGGTTTGCGTTGGAAATCCTGCAGCACGGTATCAGCAAAACCGCGCTATGTGGGTTGTGACTTTATCAGCCTCTGTCAGTGGGTGTTGCACATCGTTTCTCCAGCTGCGTGCGTCGATCTTCGAGCCACGATGCCAGTGGAGGGTCGATTTCTGCTGCAAAGCCAGCGTTGTGTTGTTTTCCGCCGTGTCTCAAAGGTGCATCAGAATTTTCCCTGCAAGGCGGTCTGTGCGCAGATTTTCAGTCGTGGTCTGCCAGCTTCACCTTACAAGGCCCCAGGAACTGGATGGGGCACCACTTGGCAGGGCATGAGTCTCAGCAGAGAGTCCAGGTGCTGGCACAAGAAGCCTTTGATGGCCCTAAGACTTCAACAACAGGAGGTAAGCTCAGGACAAGCTCTTGGAGATTTCTTCACAGGCAGGAATGCACAACAAAGTCCAGTCTTTGTCCCCTTGCACAGACAGAAGCAGCAACTGCAGGATAGCTCCACAAAGCACAGTCACAGGCAAGGCAGCACTTCTCCTCAGCTCTTCAGCTCTTCTCCAGGCAGAGGTTCCTCTTGATTTCCAGAAGTGATCTAATCTTTTAGGGGTTTGGGTGCACTTCTTATACCTAGTTCTGCCTTTGAAGTAGGCATACTTCAAAAGAAAGTCTCTCTTGTTTGTGAAACCCCGCCTTACCCAGGCCAGGCCCCAAACACCCACCAGGAGGGTGGAGACTGCATTGTGTGAGGGCAGGCACAGCCCTTTCAGGTGTAAGCGACCACTCATCCCCACCCTCCTAGCACAGATGGCTCATCAGGATATGCAGGCTACTCCCCAGCTCCCTGTGTGTCCCTGTCCAGGGAGAGGGGCAAACAGCCCAACTATCAATCTGACCCAGACAGGGAATCTACAAACAGGCAGAGCCACAGAATGGTTTAAGCAAGAAAATGCCCACTTTCTAAAAGTGGCATTTTCAAACACACAATCTTAAAACCAACTTTACTAAAAGATGTATTTTTAAATTGTGAGTTCAGAGACCCCAAACTCCACATGTCTATCCGCTCCTAAAGGGAATCTATGCTTTATTCATATTTAAAGGCAGCCTCCTTGTTAACCTATGAGAGGGAAAGGCCTTGCAACAGTGAAAAACACATTTGGCAGTATTTCACTGTCATTAGTATATGTCCTACCTTAAACACACACTGCACCCTGCTCATGGGGCTACCTAGGGCCTAACTTAGGGGTGTCTTACATGGAAGAAAAGGGTAGGTTTAGGCCAGGCAAGTGGGTACACTTGCCAAGTCGAATTGGCAGTTTATAACTGCACACACAGACACTGCAGTGGCAGGTCTGAGCCATGTTTACAGAGCTACTAATGTGGGTGGCACAACCAGTGCTGCAGGCCCACCAGAAGCATTTGATCTACAGGACCTGAGCACCTCTAGTGCACTGTACTAGGGAATTACCAGTAAATCAAATATGCCAATCATGGAAATCCAGTCAATAATACAATTTACACAGAGAGCATATGCACTTTAGCACATAACAGTGGTAAAGTGCTCGGAGTTCTAAAGCCAACAAAAACAGGTCAGAAACAATAGGAGGCAAAAAGATTGGGGATGGCCCTGCATGAGGAAAAATGTCCAACATAGGCTATATGAGAGATAGGCCAGCAGTACTAAAAAATGACTTTGGGAGTTTTTCAGTACAAGAACACGTAACAAAGTATGCGCCCTACCTTTTTTTATATATTGTACCCTGCCCTCTGGGCTGTCCAGGGCCCACCTTAAGAGTAATTTACATGTATGATAAGGGAAGGTTTGGGCCTGGCAAAAGGATTACTTTGCCAGGTCAGCATGGCAGTGTAAAATTCCACATACAGGCTCAGCAGTGGCAGGCCTGAGACATGGTTAAGGGCTACTTAAGTGGGTGGAACAATCAGTGCGACAGGTCCACTAGTCGCATTTAATTTACAGGTCCTGGGCACATGTATTGCACTTTATTGGGGGCATATAGGTAAGTAATTTATATATGTGATTGGGCATCATCCAATGCCATCTTGTTTTAGGGAAAGAGCTCAATCACTTTAAAACTGGTTAGCGGTGGTAAAGTGTGCAGAATCCTAAGGCCAGCAAAAAAAAATGTCAGCAAAAACATAAGGTCTTAAGGCAAAATGTCTGGGGAAACCACACCAAGGATGTCAGATCTAACACAGAGTATGCACACCATTCAGGAGTGATCATAAAACATATGCAGCGATAAAATATATTGGTCCAGATTTACAAAAGTGTCATGCAATGCAGCCAAAAATAATGTGCTGCGTTGCCTGACAGGGAGAGAGCAGGTGAGTGCCATATCTGAGATAAAAGCAAAAAGAACAGATGTTAGACAGAATGCTGAATCTAGAGATATGGCACTCTCCTCCCCTCTCCCTAGTGCCGCAGAATTTTGCTGCTGGGCTCCAAGCGCACACCTTTGCGCCATAGTGCAAGGTTGTGTGTGTGACTCTAGAATAGGTTTTGTACTGGAAGGGATTCCTTACAGTGCAAAATACTATGCGTAGACAACTTTTAAAACTTTTCCTGCTTTTTTTTGCATACTGTACAGTGCAGCACACATGCAAAGTCGGAAAAATAAAGGAGAAAGGAAAACATGAAAACATTTCTCCATTTAACAATTGCTTTCAAGTGGCAGTGATTTTTGTCACAAAACCGTGTTTACTATTGTCAGCAGTTATATATTTTTTGCATAAAAACCATGGGTGGTTGGATGGGAATGCCCATGTACCAACCATGAAACACTTGCTTGAAGTAAAGTAATAGAACACAGTACTTTGCGCTGCTTTGAGTTACTTTATCTTACAAACCAATGCACATACCAAAAAAGATTTTGGGTCGGGTCTGATTTAAAAAAAACAACGCAAACTTGGTGCAAAATCTTTCTAAATCTGGCCCATTGTCTTCAGCTAGCCTCACCATATGGTTGCATGTGGAAGTTCAAAAAGTTGAAGTATATTATTACATGAACCTTGAACCATTGCCATATATTTTTTACGATACTGAAAACTAGCCCAAATAACCAACATAAATGATAGACGCAAAATGCACACGACGTCTTTAATACACATGCAGTGATGTATTTACAGGGCAAAGTAAGCCAATCCCTGCCGCCTACCGGCACTACCAATGTAGTGAAGTCTTGGCTAAAGCAACATGGTCGTCCACAGGGCAGCTTCTCGATTAGAGTATAAACTGGGGGGATTGTTTCGCTCTAATGTCAGCAGGTGACAGACAGGTCGGAGAGCAGTCCCTGTAGACTAGGGGTCCGTGATTATGTCACCACTTAGAGGGATAATGAGCACTGATGGGCTGAAATGAATCCACGTCCCAACAGATTGAACTTTTTAGCCTCTCCCCTATCTGCCATCTCTGTTTTGGTATAATGTTTCAGTGAAGTGAGGGCAACGCCAAGTTCAAGACGGATCCCTAAAGAACTGTATTCATGAACGAGAACCCTTTAGAAGTCTTTCAGCACGCTCTGCAACTATTTATAGACAATGGATGGTTTAAAACTATAATAGGAATCTTTTTTAGAAATAATGCAATAAATTATGAGTTATTTTAGGCCTTTATTGGAAATAAGTTTTGGTAATTGGTGCTATTTGTTATTTATATGCAACATAACCTTTCAGCGTGCGATTTTGTATGCTACTCCAGTTTACATGCCCTAATTATCATACACGTAGCATTTAATTGTAAGATATAATTGCCATTAACTGTATACGTTTTTAAAATAAATTGGTGAAGAAGCTCATTCCTGACATGTGATCTTAGCCTGGTAAAATATTCGGTGATAAATTCCACTTTAAGTAAAATCCAACAAGCTCTTTATTCCGATACCCCAACAATCGAGGACTTAATCGATTTCCATGTGAGTTAAGGGCTAAATTGGGATCCCTTTGAATCCGTCTGTTTTCACAAGTCTTTGATTTATGACTTGAGTTACTAAATGTGTTTTATGTAAACAGTCAGTGTAGGGAATTATACAAGAGGCAGGCAGAGATCACAGTTGTATATTGCATAGCTGCATGCATATTCCTATAATGTTTGTTTTCGTGAAGAGAATAATCTAATTAAAATCTACATCTTTCTGGCACCAAAGTAAAGTTTTAAATAAGGGAAACACAATGGATGTTTGTAGCCTAACTAAATTAAAGGAGCAGAACTCTACTCACTTAGTACCTGTTGTGTGTCCCCAGTGTTCCCGGTGTCTCCAACTACTGAGACTCAAAGTGCAACACCCTGAAAGTAAAGTAGGAGACTGCACCACGTTACATGCTGAAATATGGACTTTGAAATATATACAAAACCTAAGCATCACTTATCACCATATGGCGCTGACTGTAATTGTCAGTGGTGGATCCGGGCAGATGGAGTGACTGAGCAGAGGAGTTGAGCAGTGCGGCAAGTAAAGCAATGAACTGGGCACAGCTCATGCAGGAGATTGTGGAAGTCTCTGTCTAATCTAAGTGTTTGGAAGACTTCCATTAGCTGTTAAACTGTTGCAATGGCTCAGAGTAAGCCTGGGCCAGAAGATAAGAGCTCATCTGGTGACAACTCTAGATCTCAGAGAATGGACCTGGTTTAAGGACCACCGTGCATCAGTAGTGGAGGCTTGTTTAGCCTGACCCAATAAGGGCTGGAGGTAGTGATATTAAGACAGCAAACGTAAGCATGTTGGAGATACTAGGCCAGACAGATTAAGGCCTGGACAGCTTGAACTAGTTGTTTGCCACTTTTATGTCGAAAAACACTACACTATCCAGATAAATGTAATTATATTTTACTATTATATTCTCCTCAATCAAATTATTTGTGTTAAAGTCATATTAGTGGTATTACACTTACTGTTCAATGCTCTCTAACATTATTTTTATTTGACTGGCAATAATTTAAATACATGATCATCATCATCATCAAACGTTTATTCTGTCTCATAGGTGAGCATAAAGCACAATATTTATATTCAAATAAAAGCTTAACACCTTTCATAATAAATACGACAGTAAAATCACCAATCTCCCAATTCTAAATCATATAGCACACTTCTTCCTTGTTCTCAGGACCTGGGTAATGAAATCCAAGACTGTGAATCGGCAACAAGGCAGTGACAGGAACCATGACCCCATAACTGGAAAAGCGCCCAAAAAATGAAGAGTTTTAATTCCAAGCCATGTTAGATTGAATCCTTGTTCCAAACCCCTTATCTGCCAGATGGTGCTCCATGCCAACCGCCATAGAAATTGGTGTATAAGATTGTCAGACACTTTTATCATTCTCAATCTATCTGTATGGCACAAATACAATTCCTTAACATGGAACTTAATATTCAGGCTAATATTCTTGGGGGTTTCAAAAAGATGGTTCAAACCTATATCCTGCAGTACTCTCTTCACATAGGAAAACCATGGGATAGCCAAATGCTCATTAATCCTCTCACTTGACCAAGTGATAGCCCATCCCACCACCCTATTAAGCACCATATCTGTCTGCCCCATTAGCCCTCACAAATGGTAGCTCACTAGCCAAGGTTTCATACACCATATTTCCCTGGACATGGGCTACCCCTTGCCTGGACAAATCTCTATTTGTCAGTTGGATGTGAAATGGCAAACAGCCTCCTTCTTGGTATCCACCTTCATTCTTGGCCACTCAGTCATACCTATCCAAATCTGATAGAACCTGAAATCTATTTTGGGTCAGAATCCTATGAGCTCCTTGTATAAATTGGCGACGGGATGTACAGATGCCCCAATTTTCCTTCTTCCTATTCTGATCTAATGAGACAATCGTTATTCCATCATCAAATCTCTTCCAGGAGGTCCTGTGACATAAATTTACCAAACAATGTGCCAAGTCTGGATGCCTACAGTTAATTAGAATGCAACCTCCCTTTGGAGATTTTGCAGAGGGGCCTAGCCAGTTGACTCTTCTCACCATAAGAATGTCATTAAACTCCACAGTGGCGAAATCGGTATTACTGGAGAGCCAAAGGTACACTTTATTTTTAAGGGCTGCGTGGGGTTCTCCAGTGATCATTCTTATAGGGGGATCCACGACTAGTACTGTCACGTAAGGAGAGCATTCAGGAGGCAGATGTAGATGTGCCTGGCTACACGTGGAACCATAATGGGAGGCAGTCTCACTGGTGGCTAAATAATTTGAATAGCAAGAGAAATTTTCTGCTCTAAGCCCGAGTGCAAGGTATCCTACTGCCCTCTCTGGGTTAAGCTTATTCACAAAAGCATTTTTGCAATTGCTTACTTATTACTACTCTGTTGTGGCTCCTTGGGGACCCCATCAACTTCTGCACTACTGTGATTACCTGCAGGTGCTGTTAAATCGCTCAGGGGGCTACATAAACTGATGGTGCAGTAGAGATAGGGTCTAAGGTAGGAGGTGCAGTCTTACACTGAGACATTAAGGGGGTCATTATGACCCTGGCGGTCCTGCTCCGCCACGCTGGATTGACAGCGTGGCAGTGCAGGACCACCAAATTATGATAATGGTAGTGAAATGGTCTCACCACCACATCAGAAACCTCAGAGAGTCATCGTCACAAGACAGAGTCTGTTATGGCATTGAACTTTTTAACTACAATGGAAAGGTTAGTGTTCATAGGTTCCCAGGGGTATTCAGAGATTTGAATATCTGTTGCATGATAATACTGATGTCATACTCACCTGTACCACTGTACATAAATTGACATTTCATTCATACAAGATAGATGTGTCTATGTACAACACAGTCCACTTCCTTCCATTCCAAGATGGTGTCACTTATTGATGTGATGAACGGCTTGGTCAAGACCGCAGACTTAACATAAAAGACATGCTGCCTCAATGCCTGGAAAATGTGCATCTTGCTGGGCTCTGCAGCCAGGTGTTCAAGTTTGCATCAGCTTTCCTGGCTTCTCAACTCTTGTTTTGAGCCGTTCCTTCAGTTTTCCTGGAGACAGATTATCTGCTTGGTCAAACTGATCCTGCGTTCCAGCTGTAGCTTCCCCTTGTTAATCCCATCTGCAGTGATGAGTACAGATCCATATTTCTGTTGCTAGTGATTTCTAAAATCATTGATTACTTAATTATAATATACAAGTCTCGTTGAAAAATAGACCCTCTTAAAAAGTATATTTTGTTGTTATTTAGATGGTATATTGCCTGGAAGGTCACATAGTGTGTCACACCAGGACCAGTGATTCTCCTTTAACTATTGCTGGTTCCATGGTTTCTCTGAGTCATGTATCCAGTGTACGTTATACTATTACGCACCAGGCATCCAGGCATACAGCAGGCAAGGGGCTTGCTCCCGGCATCCCTAATCATAGTGCACAGCAGGGGATGGCCAACTCCCCCTGTGCAAGGCTGCAGGCGGTTGATTTCAGGTTGTGTCCTCTGGCCAGGCCAACATTTTCTTTTTCATTATTACTTTTGAGATTTATTCATTACTGCTTTTATCATGATGGGTTCCGCTACAAGTCGTTCCAATTTGCACTGGCTTTTTCTGCATCTCACTGTTGTTGTTTTAAGTGGTTCCTTTAGTAGTGCTTGGCTCCGAAATGTCTTCTAGCTGGGCCTTGGTGATCCTCCCTTCCAGCTGTAGCTCTCACTTGGCAGTCCCTTCTGTTGAGTTTGTTAGGCTAACCCTGTAGTTGAAACACTTCTTTAACCTGAGGTGGTGAGAATAGATTTATATTAATGTTGCAATTTATACTGATTACTTCATTATAATATATATGTCTGTGTGCTTACTAGGAGGGTCTCAGACAGTCTTCCACCAAGGCCAGTGTTTCTCTTTACAAATTATTTATTTCCTGTTTCCTCTGAGTATTGTATCCAGTTGTTGTTATACTATTAGGTAACAAGCAGCCAAGCTTAAGGTAGGCTAGGGATTAGCTGCTGCTTTCTCCCATTATAGTTCCAAACAGTAAGCAGGCAATCCCTACTGTGGATAGCCTTCTGCCATGTGTTGCATGTGCTGCAGAGTTTTGTTGTGTCAGACCCGGCTCAGGAGGCCATGCCCACAAGCAGGGGTTACTAGGCCACAATCATGGGTTTGAGGCCTTTCTCCACTGGTGTCCTGGGGTATGCCCTGCTCTAGCCTTGCAAACAGATACAGCCTTTTCCACACTTGACTCTCAAGAGTAGCGAGAGTGAGAAGTCACAGGCTTCTCAAGGAGGTTAGCGTGGGGTTACTCTAGCACCAGAATCAATACCACTCCCAAACAACACAATAAGATCAATGGCCGGGCCAGTTCTTCTCTTTGAAGAACAGTCAAGTAACTTATTACACAGAAAACACACATTCCACTACACAAACAGTAGTGCATTAATACCCAGTTCAGTGGTGCGAGTCTTTGTGCTCTAAGCGCTTCTGCAGACTAAGCCCCCTCCTGCCCCTAACTAGTCCCCCTGTTTCTTGGATGCCCCCCTCAGGTTCAACATTCCAGGTGGATTGGAAGGTTCAGCTCATACTCCCTCATCATTCAATCTCTAGGGCTGTTTTTGCAACGGGATCACGCTCAGCCCTCTCATGGCAGCAGTATTTCACCAGCAACAAGAGCCTCCAGGTGATAAAAGGCAGTCTTTTCGGAATCCAGATGGCAGCCAGCAATGCAGTGTGTTGCCTGGGAGCTCACAGCAGGAGCAGAGGCTTCTGATGGGGACTCTCTTGCAGATGGACAGCTGCAGGTTGCACTCACTCTAGTGCTGAAATGGGTATTTGACTCAGAATGCAAATTACTGAAGTGATGACTTGGCGCTTTTTCTTGAGCACAATGGCCACACAGCTGCAGATTATGATTCTTTGGAGTGGCAGATGGGAAGTATTATCAGTGGTACACAGTGCCTCAAGACAGAGACCTTGATTTTCCATTAGGTGTCCCCAGGTCACCTCTTAGGTCACTTAATCCTCTAGATTGACTACAATCCAATGATAAATATGGCAGTACTACTATCATGCAGTCCACTTGTGGGGCACATGGGCCACCTATAGGTGGTTACCCTGGCTTTAGTTGGGCATACAACACTGGCACTCTGCTCCAGGTGCCTGGTGTCTGCAACAAAGTTCATTGCGAAGGAGGCACTGCCTGACACAGCAGTACTGCAAGTCCTTTGGAGCAGTTACTAGGCGATTCTTTGGCAAACAAACCTTATACTAGAGACAATTATAGCAGTTCCTTCTACAATCTGCTCCTCTTGTAGGATGTGAACTTCTTCCCCTCGCTCACTGGTAGAATATCTTGACACCAAGGACAGTCCAGTAATTCCACTTTCAGATCAGACTCCTGGTGGAGTTGGCTCTCGGGGAGTTGGCTGTCAATGGGACATTACCCCTTGGCTGCATAGTAGTCCCTGAGTATTCTGTGAAGTTCCTCCTCCTCATAGAAGAGATCACAACAACCAAACCATGGTGGGTCTTGAGCTCCCATCTTTATACTGGTTTTGCAGACGAAGTATGTGTATTCCTGGTCTGCTTCATTGGAAATGGGTTAGTGCTGGCTCTCCTTCCACGTATACTGTCCAAGCAACCTTCCAAACCTGACCTCTGTCTACAAATGTTCTGCCAGGCAGAACAGTCTCCAGGTATAGTGCACGCTACAGAAGTAGAAAGAGGCGAGAGCAGATTGCACCAAACTATTTATGACCCCTCCTCACGGAGATCAGGAAGAGAGACAAGAATCTGTCCTCTTCAAATGGTTCCTTTCCTTAACAACAGATACCTTACCAAGTACCCCTTGCCAGCTACCAACATTGAGAATAATTGCCAACCTAATATACAAGGCACTTCTAAAGATAACCTATCTTCTTTTTCCTCACCATAGCATCTAGTGCTCCCATCCTATTTAGTAGATGTTAGCAATAAAAATGTGCTGAATGGAGAAATCGACCTCTCCTACATCGTGTGCTCTGGTCCAGACTGTGGGCTTAAAAAATGGTACCTGCAGGCCAGTGCCCCTCTTGTTTTGCATACTATTACATCTTCCATAAACACAATTTACATGTCTCGTTCAGGATTCCAGGTTCATTGTGAGCAGGAGAACTTTATATGAATGGGTTGTAACAGTGCATTCGCGTCTCACAAATGCATGAAACCATACAATCTTTAAAATACCTAGATTTCACTAACTCCTGCTTGAGAGGGCAATATTTTTAGCAGTGGTTGATGCCCCAAGTCTCTCTTATGCTTCTGAAGGCTTCAAAAGATGAGTGAGCACCAGTCAGTGGAGCCGTAATCAGGTCATGGATCAGCCCCTTTGCAAGTCCCATATTCTGACTATGTAAGGGTGTGGGGCACAAAACATGTTGCTGCCCTGACAGCATATGAACAAATTGCCAATCCCACACAACCTTTCCTTCTTCAATCCTCCAGGTGAGCTCAGTACTTTTTCACAAATCCCAGAGACCCTTGATCTTCCTAAGTTTGAATAAGCAGGCGTACTCCTGCCCTTTTAGAATTTCCTATCCTTGTATAGAATTTTCACTTTTATTATTAGTAAAGAATAACATTGCAAGGTAAAAACGAGACAATGTGGTGAAATGAGACTTACCTTGCTTTCATGGTTTCAACTAGGACAGCAACATAAGGAACACTATGGTGCACTTTTTCAAATGGCCTAGAGGTTAGCAGAGGCACAAAGAGACGTTCTCTCAGTGCATCTAGGAACTAAAGAAAGGCACACATTGGATACAAAACGGGGTGACCACAACAGAGAAGAGCAGCAGTGGCTGGTGATACAGTGGAGCCTGGGGTAAAGATAAGGTAGGGGGAATAGCAGCAAATAAGTAGAACGGAGCCCACGTTAGGGAAAAAATAATGCACATGTAGGAAGGACAGGAGAACTAGGCTGAACTGCACCCACTACAGGTAGGCTTCTGTCGGGTAGAGCAACAGAACACATCTAATCTACAGAGCAGCCTGCTGCCACTTTGCGAAATGGCTCAAGTACGTACAGAAGAGGCACAAGGGGTGTCAGGAGATAAAAGTCTCCACTGGAGGTTAAGCAATTAAACGGTTAATTTATGTCTACCTTGTTTCTAATCTTATGACCAAAGCCTCTTGCTCTTCTCACACCATTTAATTTCAGATCCCCATCTTTCGTTTAGATGCCATGCATTGTGCTGATCTTAAGGACCTTACCATTCCGTGTTACATTCTGGGGCTAAACTCAATTGGCAAAAGATGACATATGGGGAGTGTGCCCTCTTGGTGCTCTGTATTCCCTAAATAGCTATTGAACTCCTTCCCTTCACTCCATTTACAGACGAAAATTCATAATAACCTCGGTAACCTCTAGAACACACCTAAAATACAGCTCTTCATTTAGCAGAATATGTGCCAGGATTACTTGCCAATTTCTCATACTCTCAGTGACCATATCCAAGCTAACGTTACATAAGCAAGCTGTTTTATCAGATTCTAGTCTTGGTTTTGACGGTATGTTTGCTTTTGTAAAGCTTGTAAAGCTTTTAGTCTGCATATCTTCACCAAAAGCACATTCTGCAGACTCAAATGCACTACAATAGTGGTACCTTGAGGGAATGGAAACCATATCTTGATGCCAGATGATCATATTATATTGTTGTCTCCTTGGACGTCCCTGTATTCAGACTACTGCTCAGATTTATCATTCCACCTAGCGCAAGTGCTGCACAAACTGAAGCTGTACTTTTCCCTGACCTTTATAAATTGGTGTGCTTTGCTATAATTTCATCAAGTGACATCCAATAATATAACACAATCATTAAATTATGCTAACTATGACAAACAAACATTGGTTTCACCCCCTCCTGGAATCTGGCAACACCGGCACATGGTGAGTCGCTTTTAAATCTCTCACATATGTATTATAGAGGCATCTTATTTTGTGTCAATACTAGATTTATTTGTATACAATAGTACGGGCAGCCAAATCAATAATGTAATTTGAGATGTAATCGGTGATGTCATAAATGATGTCATAGAGCATGTCATCAGTGATGTTATATCTGAGGTCATTAGCAGTGCATGGCTGGATGCAGGTTATAGTTAACTCTCCTCACGATAACTGGTGAATGTCTGTTTTTTGGCACTGTTCCTCTTGTATGGTGTGAACTTCCTCCCCTCACTCACAGGTAGAATATCTTGACATCCAGGACAGTCCAGTAATTCCACTTTCAGATTGGACTCCAGATGATGTTCCTTCACGTCTAGAGAGTCACTGTGGGGGTCATTCTGACTTCGGCGGGCGGCGGAGGCCGCCCGCCAAAGTTCCCCCGACAGAATACCGCAGCGCGGTCAAAAGACCGCCGCGGTATTTCTGAGTTTCCCGCTGGGCCGGCGGGCGACCGCCAGAAGGCCGCCCGCCCGCCCGCCCAGCGGGAAACCCCCTTCCACGAGGATGCCGGCTCCGAATGGAGCCGGCGGAGTGGAAAGGGTGCGTCGGGTGCAGTTGCACACGTCGCGATTTTCAGTGTCTACTATGCAGACACTGAAAATCTTTGTGGGGCCCTGTTAGGGGTCCCCTGCAGTGCCCATGCCATTGCCATGGGCACTGCAGGGGCCCCCAGGGGCCCCACGACACCCGTTCCCGCCAGCAAGGTTCTGGCGGTCAAAACCGCCAGAACCAGGCTGGCGGGAAGGGGGTCGGAATCCCCATGGCGGCGCTGCCTGCAGCGCCTCCATGGAGGATTCCTCAGGCCAGGGTAAAACCGGCGGGAAACCGCCGGTTTCCCTTTTCTGACCGCGGCTTTACCGCCGCGGTCAGAATTGGCCTGGATGCACCGCCAGCCTGTTGGCGGTGCATCCGCGGTCCCCGGCCCTGGCGGTCTATGACCGCCAGGGTCGGAATGACCCCCTGTGTGTTGTAACTGACATATCCACCTAACTATAACATTACTGTAACCTTTGTTTTTTTTTCGGTGAATTTCTAGGCTTTTTTAAATGTAAAGTCATATTTTATGACCATGCCTAAAACAAACCCCCAAAGGTAGCCAACTCCACACTGTGCACAACCTTCGGCTGTGCACAGAAGGGAGTTGGAAACAGTGTCTGACCAGTGGTCAAGCTCTGTAGCCAAGCCACCGGGAGACAGCCAGCTCACAACCTTTTGGCATGCATAGTGTGGGGTTGGCCACAGTGCTTGGCTTGCAACCAGGCACTGTATTCAACTCCTCACAGGTGCCAACCAGATACAGCCAGCACCATGCAGGCACGGCCTTTAGTCATGCGTAGCCTTAGCCGCAGGACCTGTGTTGCAGCTAGGCCCTGCTTCCATCTTCTTTCAGGCAGTCAACCACACACTGGACACAGGCTTTGGCTGTGTGCAGTGAGGGGTGGTTCACAGGACTTGACCTGCCACCAAACACTGTGAACAAAACCCCAGCAGGCTGCCAACCTCATACTGTGCACACTTTATGGAATGTGCATGGTTTGGTAGGCCTTTGGGGGCCCAGGAATTCCAGGGGAGGGGGGCATGCAGCCCCATACCTGACTCATAATTGGCTCCAGGGGCTCCGGCCTCTGTGGCCAAATACAATTAAACAGGAGAGGAAGGCATGCAGCTCCCCTTCCTGAGCCTTAATATGCCCCGGAAAGCACATCCCCTGTGGCCAAACCAATTAAAAAGGGGAGAGGAACCGTGTGCCCCCCACCCGAGCATTCAAGGGCACGGGGACCCCATCCTCCATGGCTGTTTTTTACATAAAAAAGGAGGAGGAGGCAAGCCCGTTGGTCCCCGTCCTAGCAGTTTGTATTTAATTAAAGAGAAGTGGGGCGCAATGGCCCACCTCCCTGAGCCCTAATATATATATATATTTTTTTTTTAAAGAGGAGGGGGTTGGGTGGTCAACTCTCCCTAAACCTCACTATAATGTCCCATGTATGTATATATGTGTGTGTGTATATATATATATATATATATATATATATATATATATATATATATATATATATATATACTGTATATATATTGTATCTCTATGGGACATTATATTTAGGTTCACATTTTACCCACACAAAACCATAGAAATTCAGCAGTTAAAAAAAACTATAGATATGTAGGGACCTGGATCCTCCAAGGATCGACAGATGTCATGCTGAGATTTGATTAGATGCTTCAACCAGGAAGTACTGACAGCCAGTTTGGGACTCAGACTCAGCCGAGTCCCAAACAAAAGTTTTAAAAAAAAAGGGAATGGTGCATGTTAGGAATGCCAGGATCCTATAAGCTTGGTGGCATGTCCTGCAGGGACCCCGCCAGGGCCGAAAAGCACTTGAATTTTTTTTGCCATGATAATTATGGAGGATCCACAATCTCAGACATTAAAAAAAAAAAACATGCACAATCTCCCATGCTTGTTTATAATTGAGCCCCAGGGAGGGCCGGGTCCTCGGGTAAATGTGATACTTAATTTTGAGGAGGGCGCACGTGGCTCCCCTCTCCCCTACTCAATATCAGCACTGAGGACGCCACTTCCTTGGGACACTGCCAATGAATGCCAGTGGTGGGGGGCCAAACAGACCCCCCTACAGGGCCCTTTACAAGCCCTGAGACCACCACTTCCCCAGGGCCAGGCCAATGTAAAAAATGGAGGAGGGGGCAGCGTGACCCACCTCCATAGGCGGTTCATGGCCCAGGTGACTGCCACTTCCCTGGGGTAAGGCCAATTTATCAAGGGGGAGTGGGGCTGAGCAGCTCCCTCCCTGGCAGTTGTTTTGACCTTAGGGACCACCTCTTCCCCAGGACAAGCCTGTGCAAACAGAAAGGAGGGAGTCTGTGCAGCCCTCTCCTGGAGCCATTACTGTGCCAAGGGACCACCGCCCTCCAGAGCTAGCTCCCTATGTCCTGAGATACCCACCGTTGGACACAGATGTTTGCTTTCACTTGGCAGGAGCTTTGATAGCTCCTGCCAAGCAAGAGCAAACAGTAAGTCTGCACCCAGTGGACGGGAGTAGGAAAACTGCCCCCGTCTGCTGGGAGCAGACTTTTCATCTGTTTCCCTGTCCACTGTCAAGCAGTCATGAAAACATATGAAGAAGTTGCTCCTGCATTCAGG
This sequence comes from Pleurodeles waltl, assembly GCF_031143425.1. NCBI lineage: Eukaryota > Metazoa > Chordata > Amphibia > Caudata > Salamandridae > Pleurodeles > Pleurodeles waltl. The sequence continues at coordinate 693,971,760 of NC_090442.1, read as the reverse complement.
GAGCAACATTTTTTGCTGCTCCCTGTGTGCTGGAACAATGCTGGCTTCCGCTGGAGGTGGGTAGTCTTTAAGGACCGTGGGTACATTAAGGATCCCCCTGCAGCCCCCAGCACTCCACACTGGGTGACGTGGGTGGAACCAGGGTACCCAGGAGGAAGTGGCTGGTACCTGGGGCATGGTATCCCGGGGGTCAAACTTGGCCCGAGAAGGGGGAGCAGTGCAATCTGCCTCCTCTTATACTAATTGGCTGGGCCTGGGGGATGGGGTCCCGGGGCTGGAATTTGCCCAGTGAGGTGGGGCACATAGCCCCCTTCCCATTTGTAATAATTTTCATGGTCACCAGGGCTGAAATTGGGCTGGGCAGGGGGACCACCTGGCCAAACTTCTCTTTTACTAATTGGCCAGGTCCCAGGGGATTGTGTCCCTTGGACTAAAATAGGAGTGGAGAGGGGGGGCAGGTTGCCTGCTTTCTGCAGGTGTTAAAAGGACACACCCATTGTAATCAATGGGCCTCCTTGCATTTTGCTCCAGTAGTGACAACATTTTTGATGATAGTGGAGCAAAGTGCCAAACCAGCATCAAAAAGTTTGACACTAGCTCCCTAACAAAGGCCATGATACATGATGCAAGTTTAATACAGCACACAGCGTAAGTGGGGATGCTAAGGGGCAGAAGAAAAGCGGCTATTGTTTGTATTTCATTTTTTTTCTGCAAAAAGTGTACATGTGGAGTAATATTTAAAGCCATACGATGATGTATGTTGCTCTAAATTTGTTATAGCTCAGTAACTTTTCATGTTTTGCATTGCTGATTTAATGATGGTATTTTCTTCAGTGTTACCGTGCCTCCTGTTCTGTCTAGTCTGTGTGTGTGTGAGTGTGTGCATTTGCCATTGACCACCATTTGTCTTTATTCTCCATGTCATGTGGCCAGGGTTCATTTTATGTAATCAGTGTTCATAGGCCTGAATATGTTCTTTGTTCTTCATGCCTCCCTGCTCATTGTTGTTGCTTGACCATTTGACTGGTGAGCATTTTATGCAGCAGCCATTGTGCTATTTGCCACATGCTTGCATGTGTCCTTCCTGCTTGCTTTTGTTGTTTGCCCATGTGGTTGGAGGCCATTTTGTGTATCCAGCCAATACGCTTTTTCAATAGCTTTGCATGTGTCATTATTCTCCATTATTTATTCCTCGCTGTTGTTGTTTGGCCATGTGACTGGTGGGTATTTTGTGCAGCCAGCCAGTGTGCTTTTTGCCATATGCTTGCATGTGTTTGTTTTCTATGCTGCCGTGTTCGCTGTTGTTGTTTGACCATGCGGTCGGAGGCCACTTTGTGTACCTACCCAGTGTGCTTTTGCCATAGGCTTGCATGTGTTCTTTGTTCCCCTTGTCTCCTTGCTCACTGTTGTTGTTTGATATGTGTTCTGAGGGCATTTTGTGTACTCAGCCTGTGGGCTTTGCCATAGTCTTGCATGTGCTCTTTTTTCTCCATGCCTCCTTGCTCGCTGTTGGTGTTTGACCATGTGGTGGTGGCCATTTTGTGCATACAGCCAGTGGGCTTTTGCCTCTAGGCTTGCATATGTTCTTTGTTGTCCGTGCCTCCCTGTTCACTGTTGCTATTTGAACATGTGGTGGCAGCCATTTTGTACATCCAGCCAGTGTGCTATTGCCATAGACTTGCAAGGTTGTGATATCATCAGCTTAATAATATGCTTGAGAATCTTTATAGTATATGTATATTATGAATATGATTATGAACAGTGTTTTATATTACATGCATTTGTTTGCATTTTTCATCTGCATCTATTTGCCTCACAATAGGTTTCTCATACTTCCACACAAACATCAGCAATTCATTATAATTTTTTTATTTCATTTTTTATTTTATTTTTTATTTACATTTTTCATTTTTTTTTATTTACTTATTTATTTTGATTGTTTCATGTATATTTTTATTTTATTTTAATTTTTAATTTTTCTAAAAAAAAAAATCGCATTTTGCCTCAGTCTATCCACCATAGGTGCACAGCCGCACAACATTTTTTATTTATTTAGGTATAATTTCATTTCCTCCTGGACATTCTGACTGCCTTAGAGTAGGTGCACTGCAGACACATCAGCAGCATTCGTTTTTTTTAATGCTTATTCAGTTTCCTGTAAATAATATTGCCTGCCATATGCGCACAATAACCTTCATTTCTTTAAAGATTATTCCTTTTATCCATGCACCTACCTGACTGTCACAGGTGTTTCCTTTATAATATTTGCACATAAAGCAAAGAGCTTTCTCTGTATGTTGTGTTATCCTGATTGGAAATTAAATTATATGGTATGGTGGTGTGGTTTGACTCTAAAATGGTTGGTTATATTGTTGTTAATAATAAATCACACTAATTTATATTGTTTTGTCAGTACTAATTTAAACTGCAACAATACCACACTGCACTAAATGTTTTTCTTGCTTGTTTGGTTTTAGGTGCACAAGTGAAGAAGAGACATCCCCTACAGTACTGCCAAGCACAAGGTCTGTACAAAAAAACATGTGACATTAGTGCTCCAATCTCTTCAGCTTGTGCAGCTTACTGTCACTTCCAAATGAGAGTTTAAAGATGGCCCCAAATACAGGTGTTGCGGAGAACGTGGCCAGTGAGGAGAAGCAACTTTCTGCCACTGGCATGTCAACCACAACCTTTTATGTTAGATGTGTACCTGCTGCACAGGCCTCCAAGGAGGAACTTGGGAGTAGCACTCCCACATCAACAAGCACCACCCCAATCTAAGCCCAAACCCATGTCTGTCTGTGAGGCAGACAATGCAATCATGGTGATGCTGACGAGCAGTGACATAGAAAGAAGAAAATACAGGCTACTACTATGAGAATGTTTAGGCAGGAGGGGCCCTACAACCACAACCACCTAAAGACATGTTTGCACAATAGGAAGCTGGCAAAAAGATTTACGTTGGACCTCCTCCCCTTTTCTTCTGTGGAAGGAGCGAGATTTTTAGAATTGTGGCAGCCATCTCTCTGAAATTGATCTCTTTTGCGAGGGTATGGCAAAACTTATCTACATCTATTAGCCCTGAAGAATGTTTTAGGAGCATTCAACAGCTTGCAACAGTAGCCATTTTCACCATGGAGAAATCATATACAGCTGCGATCATCTTGGACGAATTTAACAGCAAGGTGTCTGAATGGCTGTGACCCAGAGGTCTCAGAATTGGATTTGTTACCACAGAGAAGTCAAGACCATGGCTATTTTTAGGGTCCTGTGTTTGGCGCATTGCAACAACCTGGTTATGCAAGAGTTTTTCAAAAAAGAAGACAGAGTCAGCAACATACTGACCACCTGCAGAAGATGCTGTACTCATTTCAGACATTCTTTTAAAGTCCTGAAGCAGTTGTGGATTATTCAGCATCCTAATAGAGTACCAGTTAAAGCCCTGATACAGGATGTACCAACATGTTGGAACTGGACCTACTATATGTTGCAACATCTGTTTGAGCAGTACAGATACATCAAAGACTATGTCATTCAAAGAGGGGAGGATGCAATTGGGAAAGCTATGACCATAGATACGGACAAACGGGGCATGGTCGAGTGCCTGACACAGATGCTACTCCCTTTTGAGGATTTCACATGGGACATTAGCAAGGAGGACAGTACAATGGGCCAAGCTATCCCATTGTTACATCTGCTACGGGACCAGCTAAAGAAGGTGTTTGAAAGGCTCACAGTCTCAGGTGTGAATGAAAGCCCAGGAGCACATTCCTTGATTGAGAGCTTAATCCTTTGCTTGGTTTGTAATGCAAGGCTGCAAGATGACATCATTTTGTCCAGAGAGTACATCTGGGCCACACTACTTAGTCCACAGTACAAATTAATTCTGCCCACTTTCATTCCTGTTTCTGAAGAGGATGTTTCAAAATACAAGTGGTGTAATGTTGAGACCAGAAAGAAGGACAGCTGGAAATTAGAGTCCCACTCTGCAGTTGTGGGCTTCAACGTTCAATTTCTGGAGAGGACAGTCTTGTCTCACAGCAGCCAACACCAGCAAAAAGAATACCTGCAAAAACAGCAAGAGAAGACACAGACCCAACCTTAGTATTGGCTTGGTTTCAAGTGGCAGGTTTAAGTCCAGTGCAGAGGCGAAGGCAAAAGAGGTCAAGCAAACTGGATAAACCAAAAGAGGTCTATGTGGATCAAAATCCATTCGTGCATTGGTATAGGAAGATGCACCAATGGCCACAGCTCAGCAGGCTGACAATAATGTATCTGGCTTGTCCTATAGCCAGAGTGTCTGCTAAACATGTGTTCATTGCAGCTGGCACAGTTGTACTGTGAGAGAGACCAATAGAGAGATTGACCGTAATCTAAATGAACCAACACTACATACAACTTGATTACACTGTTCCTGAAACAACACAGAAGGAGGAGGAGAATGAATGGTCAGAATCAAGTGTGTTAGCTAATCAACTTCTGGGTGAACCACCTGAGTTTGAGGATGAACCTTACTTCCCTGACTGAGTATGCCAGTGCCACCATAGAACTTTTAAATTATCTATCGTTGAACTCCTTTTTTTGCACAAAAACTATTGAGTGCAACATTATGTTTGTTTTTGATTTATGCTGCCCTGCCATTTTTAGTCACATGCATGGTTGGAACAGTGTGCAGTTAAAAAGCCTCCACAATTCCTTCAGGACAGTGGAGACAATGCCTGCCTCCCCACATCCCTTTCCTTATTTTGCATCACCTGGCAGGGCTGCCCCAGAAGATCGTTGATTTACAAAACTGCCAATATCAAATTAAAACGTGTTGCTTGCATCCAAGATACAATTGTGTATCAAATACTGTACTTGAATTGGAAGAGGTAACATTTTCTATTGCACCAATGAGTGATGATATATTATTGAGTGATTGTAGGTGATGATTTGTGATTTATGTGGTGGCAGACAGTGAGGAAGGGTGTTCAATTAATAACTTGGTTTGATAAATTGAAATGTTTGGTGCTTGATGGGTAATACTTTTTCCGGAAAGTGAATAGCCTTTTAAAATTTAGCAAGAATTTACCTGCAGGGTCCACTCCTTTGTTTCTGGTTCTTCAGAGACCAGACAGTCACTTTAAGTAACAAACACAAATCTGTGCAAAATATTGCAATTCTGTTTCTTTTCTTGTTCTTCAACAGCAGTGCGCTACAGGTCTATCTCCCTTGGGCACGACTGGTGTGGAGTTACCTGGAGTCAGGAGGAGCATAGAAGGATTTGGTGGGGAGGACCTTAATTGCTAGAAAAGAAAGTTATTAACTTCAAAGGAATGCCATGATAATGTGGACTCTGAGACCTAGTACTCAGTTCTGTGAAATGGAGACCGGTGCATTGCTTTGAGAAATGCTGCTGAGTGTGTGTGTTGCACTGCTGGCAAATGTGAAACTCTTTTTCTTATTGTTCTGCCGCTGAGTGTTCTTGATGCGCTCCTCATGAAGCTTACCTTCTTTCTGTCCTTCTCCTTGACTCTACCATACAGCTTTTGTTTTTCAATTTACAGGCCTTCTCCTATCCTACATGAACGAAAGGCAAAAGCTGAGCTCAACACTCCTGCTTACCTACCCAGCCTGTTCAGACAGGCACCGAAGAGTGACAGATATTCCCAAAGAGAATGCAAAGGAACCACCCAATTTGGCATTACAGTTTCATTTTTCTTTCAACATTCATATTTTTAGAACTGGTTGGGTTCAATACAGTCCTACACAATTTGTTTGTTTTTTAAACCAAGATGATATAACATTTACATATATAATAATGTGGGTCTCTGGGGCAGAAGGACTGCTTGCAGTGCATTTAACTGAACTGTATCATACTAATTTTTTTCCAAGACAGGCTGATGATGTGCTGCTTAACATACAGATGAATATTATTCTTGTGTTTTGTTTTTCTTTGTCAAACCTTTTCCAAAACCAATCCCAACCATTCATCAAACCACTAACCCTCTTTCCCTGGGCTGTGTTATTTATTGATCTGTGACTTAATTTACACCAAATGGATCACTTGCTTGGTGGGTCATATGTGGTTAAATGCAATACTAGCTCACTGGGATCTTCTTTTAACTGAGCACTAGCCCACACCAGTCTCACTTACCCAACCATAAAAAAGAACATCATCCCTCAACATCAACATCATCATCATTCAGGCATTTGTTATGCGTAAACAGTTAACCTTATTGACTCTAGAGTACAGACTTTGAAAATACTTTTCCTGACCTAAGGATTTTGTAACTTTGGTTTTCATTAAATTCAATGCTCATCATTACTCAGAATAATTTACTATTGGTAGTTTCTATTTCTATGTGGTATTCTTTGATGTGTCATGGTGGCAGTAGTCTGTCCTCAGTCTTTGTAAAGCTACACGTAACCCATGCTAACCCACCACCCCAACAACAACACGGACCTGGGGGCAGTGGCAGTGGGCACACGGTCCAGGGGACAGAGGCACAGGACAACAGGGAAGCTGGGAGGACTGCTGTGGACAGGGGGAGGACAGGCCCAGGGAACCCACTCTTCATGAGGCACTCTCAAACATCATGGGAGCATACCACCATTCCCAGGAGACCATGGTCAAGGTACTAGCCAAGTTTCATGAGACCCAGCAGCTGCAGGAGGAACACTACCTTGGGATCAGGGAGGACTTGAAGTCCATTAACACCACCCTGGTCTCCATTGCAGGGGTGCTGGCAGACCTGACCAAAACCATGAGGGACACAGCAGCACACAAACGGGCACTAGCCTGGATGATGAACAGCCCTCCACCTCTGCCGGCGCTAGTGGACAGGAAGCACCACCCCAGGACCAACAGGCCACCAGCACCCCACCCCCTGCAGAAGGAGAAGCAGCCTGCAAAGGGTCCCAGAGATCCAGGAACAAGACAGAGAACATTGCCAAGACCCGCGCCAGGAAATAAGATCCTCCTGATTGTCACCCTTCTGACCCACTTTGTCACCCTGTCCACTTTAAACTGCCATTGCTCCCCTTCCTATGCCCCCAAGGACAATGCACCTGTGAGACCAAGAGACTGAACTCTACCATGGACATTCCTCCACCATCACCCCAGCCCATTGCACACCCCCTCCACTTATTAGCACAGAAATAAACACCCTTGAATCACAAATCAATCTGGAGTCAGTCTGCACTTTCACAAATGTGTAATTGCAACCTCTCAGAAATATAGCAATGTCAATGTACATGTTCACATACCAATGTTACACAGTTGTTGGGCAGCAGTAAATGTAGCAGAGGGCACAAAGCGGGACCCAGATCTGTGAAATGGAAAGGCAAAGTGACATGTCAGGGTCCAAACACAGAGGTAAAAAGGCAGATTTATGCTATGTCCTACAGTAGTATGAGATGTGGAAAGCAGTGCCATCCTCTTACCTGTGTCTCACTGGAAGTATTGCATGATGATGTTGTTTTGGTTGTCTATATCTTCTTCTTCTGCCTCCTCTTCTTCACTGTCCACAGGCTCCACAGCTGCTACAAGACCAGCACCAGGCCCATCCTCCTGCAAAAAAGGCACCTGACATCGCAAAGCCCGGTTGTGCAACATACAGCATGCCACGATTATCTGGCACACCTTCTTGGGTGAGTAGTATAGGGATCCACCTGTCAGATGGAGGCACCGGAATCTGGCCTTCAGGAGGCTGAAGGTGCGCTCTATTATCCTCCTAGTTCGCCCATGTGCCTCATTGTAGCGTTCCTCTGACCTTGTCATGGGATTCCTCACTGGGGTCAGTAGCCATGACAGGTTGGGGTAACCTGATTCACCTGCAGATTTCGAGGGACAACTGTTAGACATCCTCCAAGCATTAGGGAATCTCCCATACCCAGAGACCTATTTAAACTGTGTGGGGACCTTGGTCTCACCTATTAGCCACACACGGTGCCTCTGGAGTTGCCCCATCACATATGGGATGCTGCTATTCCTCAAAATGTAAGCGTCATGCACTGAGCCAGGATACTTGGCATTCACAAGGGAGATGTACTGGTTTGCCAAACATACCATCTGCACATTCATAGAATGGTAGCTTTTCCGGTTTCTGTGCACCGGTTCATTCCTGCGGGTGCCACAAATGCCACCTCAGGGAAAATGATGTAGCTGCGCATGTGTTTCAGCAGGGCAGATAACACTCTGGACAACATGTTTGAGAACATTGGCTGTGCCCCACTTGCCAGGAAATGGAGCACTGACAGGAGGGGGGATTCCTGCAGGATGGCGGATAGCAGACATCAGGCCTGGCTCCAACTGGGCACACAGTTCCTGGATTGTTGCACGATCAAGTCTGTAAGTGATAATGATGGGTCTGTCTTCCATTGTCGACAGGTCCACCAGGGGTCTGTACACCGGAGGATGCCGCCATCTCATCACTTGCCCCAGCGAAGTGCTCTATGGAAGAGAATGGTGAGCAGAGGGTCATACACCACATAAGATTCACAAGGCAGTTTAGCACAATCGTGAAATTATCTGCATTTGCCTTTGTCTGTCCGTATTCCTGCCCTAAATAGGTGTGACGCAGTTAGTTGGCCTGCCATGTTGCCCCCTGAAATGGCTTCTGCCTCACCTGTAAGGAGGGACAAGGGGAAATGAGGTAACTGCGCTGGCATTGTGAAGCGTCGCGGTAGGCGGTCAAATACCGCTGCGCAATTCAACATTGGTTATCATTGGGCCCTATGGGTTCCAGGAGCCAATGACGATGTACGCCGGTGGTGACGGTATGCACTGCCACGGATGTGACTGCCATTTTCTATCTGTTCCCTCACTTGATACCTGACCTTCAACAGGAGAGGATCTACACTGCAAGTGCTGCTGTGACCTGAGTCTGGAGGCGACAATGGCTACAATGTCCGGGGAAAGGGCCCCTTGCCTTCACTCAGGAGGAGTTGGAGAAACTGGTGGATGGGGTCCTCCCCCAGTACATGCTACTCTAAGGTCCTCCAGACAAACAGGTGAGTGAACTGTGTGCATTGTGAATGGGACATGATGGTACGGAGTGTCATGGATGGAAGAGACGGGGGACACGCCAGCATGTAGGGATGGTGAGTGTACGTTTTTCTTGGACAGGGTGGGAGGTTTGTGGCCAATGTGTGAGAAGAACTGTACGGGAGAGTAACATCCTTTTTTACTTCACTATTCCTCTAGGTCAGCGTCCACCAGAAGAAGGGTATTTGGCGTGCCATCGCCAAGGGAGTGCGGACCCTTGGGGTCTACCATAGACGGAGCACCCGCTGCCATAAATGATGGGACGACCTGCACCACTGGAGCAAGAAGACGGTGGAGGCCCAGCTTGGGATGGCCTCCCAACGTGGAAGGGGTGACCGTCGCACCATCACCCCCCGGATGTACCGGATCCTGGTGGTGGCATATCCTGAGTTGGATGGGCGCTTGAGGGCACCCCAGTAGCCACAAAGGGGTGAGTACACTCTCATTCAGCTAAATCTGCATGCTTGACGAGGTGTCTGGGTGGGGAGGTGGGCTGTGGGTCCCCCTAGGCCAGAGCAGACGCACAAATGTAGATCCATTGATTTGCAAGCTCATTCCCACTCCAACCACAAACGTGGTATTTGCCCTCTACACCTAGTCAGGCTCCCATGGGTTCCAGCTGTGCATGAAATGGGTCCAGGCAGAGTCCCCCATGGGCATGTGCTTTTCCCCTGCCCTGTTAGTGCATGGCTTAGTGGATAGGGCTGCTCCCTGTGTGTTGTCTCCGCAAACTGTAGTGCTTTTGCAGGCATTGACCATGTGTCTCCTCTGTCTTTCCCCCCTTTTTGTTTTGTCACCCTGTCCTTAGATGGCATCATCTGGTGAGGAACATTGGCACTGGAGCAGGAGGGAGCTGCATCCCACATGGCCCTGGAGGATGAAGTAACGGAGTCACAAGGCAACAGTGGGACGGAGGGCAAGGGGAGCTCCAAGACGGGGACAGGAGGGGACACCAGCAACAGCGACTCCTCCTTTGATGGGAGCTCCCTTGCGGTGGTGGGCACCTCTGTGCCCACCGCAACAAAAGGTACAGCCACCACACCCCCTACCAGCACCGCCCTCCCAGCAGCCCCTCATCGAGTTTCCCGTGCCCGCTCACCCTGGAGGGAGGGCAGCTCCTTCGCCCCAGGCACCTCAGGCCCTGCCCCCGTCAGCCCTGCTGCCCTCAGTGAGGAGGCTATTGACCTCCTGAGATCCTTCACTGTTGGGCAATCAACCATTTTGAATGCCATCCAGGGTGTTGAGAGGCATTTGCATCAAACAAATGCATACCTGGAGGGCATTCATTCTGGAGAGGTGGCCCAAAAGAGAGCATTTCAGGCTCTGGCCTCAGCACTGATGGCAGCCATTGTCCCTGTGTCCAACCTCCCCCATCCAACTTCCTCTACCCAGATCCAATCCCCTGTACCTTTGCCTATCCCAAGCACACCATCAGACCAGCATGCACACTCATCAACACACAAGAGTGGACATCGCAAACATAAGCACCACACATCCCACAGACACTCACACAAGCACCATCCCCATGCAGACACACCAACATCCACTGCCTCCACTGTGTCCCCCTCCTCCATGTCCTCCACCTCCCTCCCTGTCTCGTCTCCACTCACACCTGCATGCACTACATCTTCATCCACTACCTCCATCACCTACACGCCCATCACCAAACACCACTCGTGCAATTACCACCCCCACTACCATTCACACATCCCCAGTGTACTCTCCTAGTGTGTCTGTTAGCCCTCCTCCCAAAGTACACAAATTCAGGCACCCACCCACCCAACAGCCATCCACCTCACAACAGCCTCTGGCCCATGCACCTTCACCCAAATTCAGCAGACGTACACCTCCTACAACCACTACCTCCTCCTCTACTCTCAAACCTGCTCCATCTTCCCGTCCCAGTGTGTCTAAGAAACTCTTCCTGGCTAACATTGACCTCTTCCCTTCACCTCCCCCTGTCCTTCCTCTAGGGCCAGGATGTCCAGGTCGCAGGCCAGCACCTCAGCCACCAAATCCTCCAGCACTGTGATCTCAGCAAGTCCGGTCACATCACAGCCGGCACCCATCAGGGCTGCCAGCGTGCCACCTAGCGAGGCCAAGGATCAGTCCATTCCGCCACCTGCCAAGGTGAAGAAGGTGCCCACATGCCGGAGGGAGAAGCCACACCAACCACCCAGTAAGGGCTCCTCCAAGCCAAAAGGGAACAGTGCCAAGGGACCAGCAGCGACATCAAAGGTGGGGAAGGGACACAAGGAGAAGGGGAAGTCAGGACAGGGTATGGCGTTTCCGGCTGAGGGACCAGAGTCATCCCTTCTGGCAACCAGAAAAGCAACCTGTACGGCGGTGGACACTACCACCTGCACCGCCACTTGCACCTCCACCTGCACCGCCACCTGCATGTCTGCTGCCTCAGCAACAGTCCCCAGCATCATCCCCAGTGGGCAGCCGTCCGAGGCTGCAGGAGACGTCCGGCTGTGCTGATACATTCACCACCGCCAGCATCTCTGCCACAGACACCGCCGCAACCACCGCCACCAGCCCCCCTATGTGCTCAGATAGTGTCACCACAGCTGACATGGCTATTATCCCCAGTGGGCAGCCGTCTGAGGCTGCAGGAGACGTCCTGGTCCCTGCACAGCATACATGATGCATGACACCCAGCACTGTTTGTACCAGCGGGTGGCAGGCGAAGTTGTGGCAGGCGAAGTCGCAGCAGGGTGGAGTATGTCTCTGCCTCCATGGAGTATCATGCTACCTGTTCCCAGGCAATCTCGTGGCACACACACCCAGGTGAGGGAATGGGCCCTGCCACACTGCATGTGAAACAGTCTGGGCACAAAGCCCCCTCCAGAACCAGTGGAGAATCACATCCACTACCCCAGTCCTTGGCAGGATGAAGCACTCTGGGCACCAAGCCCCCTCCAGAACTAGTGGAGAAAAGCATCCAGTACCCCAGTCCTTGTCAGGATGCAGCACTCTGGGCACAAAGCCCCCTCCAGAACCAGTGGAGAATCACATCCAGTACCCCAGTCCTTGGCAGGATGAAGCACTCTGGGCACCAAGTCCCCTCCAGAATCAGTGGAGAAAAGCATTCATTACCCCAGTCCTTGGCAGGAGGAAGCACTCTGGGCACAAAGCCCCCTCCAGAACCAGTGGAGATAAGCATCCACACACCCAGTCCTTGGCAGGATGAAGCACTCTGGGCACAAAGCCCCCTCCAGAACCAGCAGAGAAAAGCATCCAAATGAGAGACTGTGGCTTTGCACTCCCCAGGATAATGCAGTGGGCAAACCACCCACTGGAGAGACTTGAGAGACTGTGGCTTTGCACTCCCCAGCATAATGAGGTGGGCAAACCACTCACTGGAGAGACTTGAGAGACTGTGGATATGCACTCCCCAGGATAATGCAGTGCACAAACCACCCACTTGAGAGACTTGAGAGACTGTGGCTTTGCACTCCCCAGGATAATGAGGTGGGCAAACCACCCACTGGAGAGACTTGAGCGACTGTGGCTATGCACTCCCGAGGATAATGCAGTCCACAAACCACCCACTGGAGAGACTTGAGAAACTGCAGCTTTGCACTTCCCAGGATACTGCAGTGGGCAAACCACCCACTGTAGAGACTTGAGAGACTGTGGCTTTGTACTCCCTAGGATAATGCAGTGGGCATGGAGCCCCCTCTTGGAGCAGTGGTATCCTCCGTTTATCTGGCTGAGGTGCCCTCCCTCCCCCTCCCCCTGAGGTGCCTGTTTATTTTCGATCTGATGCCCCAGCAGTGTTCTCTCCATTTCCAGTCAGGTATCATGTGTGGGCTTCGCCCATGCATTTTGGGACCACTGGTCCACGGACAATGATTTAATTACTATCTGGGCTTGTGTAGTTGGTGTACATATTTGTATATACTGATATTTTAAATTGGCGTATCTGATATTTAAATGATTACACTTGTTACAATAATTTCATTTTGTCCTTGTGTTCTTCCAGGGTGTGACGGGTGTATATGTAATGTTGCTGCATGTATTTGTGTGTATGTTGTTGTGGGTGAGGGTGGGGTGGGGGTGTTGTGTGTTGCGTGTGTGTGTCACTCTCTTTTCCCTCCTCCCCTCCCCTCCCCTGTGTGCTAGGAGCAGTACTCACTGTGGTCGTCGCCTGCATCTTTGCTGCTCCTGATACAAGAGGAGGTGAACCAGCATGGGCAGGACCTGTAACTCGGGCTCCATGGTGTCCTGGTTCCTTGTTGGGTGTTGAAAGGTGAGTGGTTTCCGTTCCACAGACTGTTTCCACCGTGCTTTTGATGGCATTGGTACCGCCCCGGAAAAGGTGGCGGATAGGCCTCTTGTAATACAGTGGGCGGAACCTTGTCTTCCGCCTGGCTGTTGGCGGTTACCGCTGCGGTGTTTGTTTCTACCTCAGTGGCGGTCTGGGTGTTAAGGTGGCTGTCTATGTTGGCTGTTTCCGCCATGGTCATGTTCTCATTTTTTTTACCGCCGGCCTGTTGGCGGTATTACTGCTGCTTTAACACCGACCGCCAGGGTTGTAATGAGGGCCTTAGTTTCCTGTGATAGATAATCCTTTTGATTAATCCCACAGTTGGAGATCTCCTAGGTGCGGGTGGGACATGGCTTGCTGTGATGTCTTCCCCGTTAACGCACTACCACTCCCATAAAGAAGGTACTTCAGGAAAGCCACCAGTAAGGTGCTGGAAGATTACCTAGTCTAGTTAGTATGTAACTAACTTCTACTGTAGACGAGATACATATTTATTTATCTAGGGTTCTGTAGGCAGTATAGGGAATAGTAGCATACCCTCCTAATGGTGAATATCATTACAAAGGGTAGTAGGACAAGAGTATAATTAAGTATAACTAACTGGCATACACGTTGGGAAGTAAATTAAAAAGACAGGCTGCGCAAAAAGGCATCAGTGCAAGGTTAAAGTAAAACACACAAAAAAAATCTTCAGTCTTAAAATAGATTAGAAGGTTTTTTCCTTTCCTAAACTAAATCAACCCTCTCTACCTACAACAGACCCAAACCTCTCCCACAGCTATATCGCTCCCATCCCTAACCAATGTCCAAAGTAAATATAATGTCCAAATGTACAAAGAACAAATGCCCTGCCCAAAGTTCCACCCTCACCATCCACAACAAAACTCTCTTCCACCAAAACAAAATTCATGAAGGGCTATAAGTGGACATTCTCAATGAAGATCTGCAGGTGTTACATCTGGGCCTTGAGGTTTGCTAACATATGGCCCAAGTGCCCCAGCTCACGCACCACTCAGCAATGGAGTAGCCGGTCTAAAGGGGGGTGGCAATGGTGGTAGTGGGATGGGCAGCTCCAAGCTTCCAGTAGCGTTGTTGTGGCCTAGAGACTGGAGGCACAAGCGGTTGGCCTGTGGAACTGGGGCCCGGAACACGGGCATGTGCCTCACCCTTCTTTTCGCCCAGCTGTTGGTACTGGGCCCTGGTGGCCTCTAACCTCTGCCGCCAGAGCTGATATGCGCCCTGTTGGCCTCTAACCTCTGCTGCCAGAGCTGATCTGCTATCTCCTGCTGGGTTGGTGGTGGTGGTGGACATGTAGGATTAGCAATATCAAATAATACAAAAATAAAAAAGACAAATTGTAAAGCATGCTCTGTGCAAACATTTGTTTCAAATTATATAGTGGCACAGTATAAGTGCATTGCTGGTCCACTAGGGCCATTGGAATTTTTGATGTTATTAGGAAAGTCACAGGGACATGATTTTACCAAAACATGCCTCACATACTGACTGGCTGAAAGGAGGCAGCGTAAGATAAAAAAAAATAGTGATTTATTTTTTCTTGTAAAGCATTTCCTAAAAAAAAAAAAAAACAGTAAACCACTCAGACACTTTGGCCCTCATTACAACATTGGTGGTAAAAGCCGCTTACCGCCGTGCAGAAGACCGCCAACACACCGCTGCTGAATTCCGCCACGGTCATTATGACCCACTGCTCGGAATCTGCCAAAATTGAGACACCCACACAAGTCCGCCACACCAAAGGTCAGTGATAAGCTGACGAAAACAAAACCTCCACCATCACGCCAACAGAAATACGCCCACACTATCACGACACATGAATCCATGCGGCAGTCTTTCAACCGCGGTATTCCATTGGCGGTACACACCGCCGCGCTCAAAATACACACACGTTGACAAACCACTGCCACATTGGACAGTTTGAAATACAAACACCTGATACACATACACACACCACTCTCACACACCCATTACAATATAAAACACACACCCACATCACCCACAAACCCCTACAACAAAAATATCAAAAGAAGGCCAGAGAGAGACACTACAAACTACTACCAAGCATCCACAGGCACACAATACCATCACCCACATAACCTCCATGCACCTCACACAACACACCACTAAATATCACCCCACTTATCACTACACACACCATCCCACACATCACCCACACCACCCCATGGCACGGCAAAGACACCCCAGGTTCTCTGAGGAAGAGCTCAGGGTCATGGTGGAGGAAATCGTCTGGGTAGAGCCACAGCTGTTTGGATCACAGGTGCAGCACACCTCCATAGCTGGGAAGATGGAGCTATGGCGAAGAATAGTGGACAGGGTTAACGCAGTGGGACAGCACCCAAGAAATAGGGATGACATCAGGAAGAGGTGGAACGACCTACGGGGAAGGTGCGTTCCGTGGTCTCAAGACATCACCTTGCAGTTCAGGGGACTGGCGGCGGAACCCCACTACTAACAACATGGGAGGAGCAAGTCTTGGCAATACTGCATCCTGAGGGCCTCGCAGGAGTAGATGGAGGAATGGACTCTGGTAAGGCAATGCGTTACTATTATATCCCCCACCCTACCTGCTTGCCATCACATACCCCCACCATCGCCATCACCCCCATCACTCCAACTCCTCACAAATGTCCCAATATCACAAACCACACATCCCAACACCAAGCCCTGCATGCAACAACAAAGCATGGACACCAATCACCAAAGCATGGCCACTGCACATACCCATACACCCCCCTAAACCACCATCACACAAGGTCCCACACAGGAATGCAAGCACTTGGGGAAAAGGTCACCCACCCATTGCACACCATGGGACACACAGATGCAATAAAAAACCTTTTATACCCCTGCAGGACCCCTACCCAACGTCAACAGACAGGAGGGTCCACACATGTCCACACCACCAACAGAAGAGGCCCACAGTGATGACAGCAGCTCTGTCCAACTGGATCTAGATGACCAGCCCGCCACATCTGGGACCTCTGGACAGTCGGTTCCCCTCACACTGGCACAGACCACCATGGAGCTTCCCCCCTCTGGAAACACCAGCACAGCACCCACCCAGCGGGCCCATACCTCTGTCCCCAGGTCACGTCAATCAGCAGTGTGTCCTCCACTGCAGGGAAACCAGGCTAACCCACCACCCCAACAACAACAGGGACCTGCGGGCAGTGGCAGTGGGCACACGGTCCAGGGGACAGAGGCCCAGGAACACAGGGGAACTGGGAGGGCTGCTGTGCGACAGGGGGAGGACAGGCCCATGGAACCCACTCTCCACGAGGCCCTCTCCAACATCATGGGAGCCTAAAACCATTCCCAGGAGACAATGGCAACGGTACTGGCCAAGTTTCAGGAGACCCAGCGCTGCAGGAGGAACAGTATTTGGGCTTCAGGGAGGAACTCAGATCCATCAATTCCACCCTGGGCACCATCATAGGGGTGATGAAGGAAGTCCTCAACACCAGGAGGGACACTGTGGCACAACAACGGGCCCCTGACACTAGCCTGGACGATGAACTACCCTCCACCTCCACCGGCGCTAGTGGACAGGAGGCACCGCCACAGGACCACCACACCAGCACCCCACCGCCTGCAGATGGAGAACCACTCTGCAAATGGTTCCTGAGATCCAGGACAAAGACAGAGAACGATGCCAAGACCCCGCCAAGAAATGAGACCACCCTGATTGTCGTCCTTCTGTCCCACCTTGTCACCCTGTCCATCCTCAAACTGCCCAAGCTCCACTTCCTATGCCCATTTGGGCAATGCATCTGTGAGACCAATAGACTGGACTCTGCCATGGACAGTCCTCCACCATCACCCCTCACCGTTTTACAGCACCCTCCAATATTGAGCACTTCAACAAACACCCTTAAAGCACAAAACAATCTGGAGTCTGTCTGTGATTTCGAAATAGTGTATTAGCAATTACAGTGTCAAAATGCTCTTTCAATTGTAATATCAACATATCTATGTCACACAGCTCTAGTCCATGAGGAAACAAAGCAGATGTTACACAGTGGGACCCACATCTGTGAAATCGTAAGGGAAAGTGACAACTCAGTGACCATACACTGGGTGAAAACGACAGACAGTAGAGAGGTAGTAGTGTTAAAGTACATGTAGTAGGCAGGTTTGTATTCTTACCTGTGTCTCACTGGAAATATTGCAGGATCACCGAGTTCCTGTTGCCGATGCCCTCTTCTTCTGCTTCCTCGTCTTCACTGTCCACAGGCTCCACAGCTGCCACTACACCTCCATCTGGACCATCCTCCTGCAGAAAAGCACCTGTCGTCGCAAAGCTAAGTTGTGGAGCATACAGCAGGCCATGATGATCTTGCACACCTTCTTTGGTGAGTAGAATAGGGATCCACCTGTCATATGGAGGCAACTGAACCTGGCCTTCAGGAGGCCAAAGGTCCGCTCTATAATCTCTGAGTTTGCCCATGGGCCTCATTGTAGCGTTCCTCTGCCCTTGTCCTGGGATTCCTCACTGGGGTCGGTAGCCATGACAGGTTGGGGTAACCAGAGTCACCTGCAAATGGCGAGGGACAACTGTTAGACACACACTAACCTGTAGGGATATCCCCAGACAACCATTCCCACTGTCTTGCTTCCAGGTTCTCACCTAATAGCCACACACAGTGCCTCTGGAGTTGCCCCATCACATAGGGGGTGCTGCTATTCCACAGGAAGTAAACATCATGCACTGAGCCAGGGAATTTGGCATTCACCTGGGAGATGTACTGGTCTGCCAAACACACTATCTGCACATTCATCGAATGATAACTCTTCTGATTTCTGTACACCTGTTCACTCCTGCGGAGGGGGTACCAAAGCCACATGTGTCCCATCAATGACACCTATGATGTTGGGGATATGTCCCAGGGCATAGAAGTCACCTTTCCCTGTAGGCAAATCCTCCACCTGAGGGAAAACGATGTAGCTCTGCATGTGTTTCAGCAGAGCAGATAACACTCTGGACAACATGTTGGAAAACATAGGCTGGGACATCCCTGATGCTATGGCCACTGTTGTTTCAAAAGACCCACTTGCCAGGAAATGGAGTAATGACAGCACCTGCACTAGAGGGGGGATTCCTGTGGGATGGCGGATAGCTGACATCAGGTCTGGCTCCAACTGGGCACACAGTTCCAGGATTGTGGCACGATCAAACCTGTAGGTGATGATCACATATCTTTCCTCCATTGTCGATAGGTCCACCAGCAGCCTGTACACCGGAGGATGCCGCCATCTCCTCACATGTCACAGCAGACGGTGCCTATGAAGGACAACAGCGAACACAGAGTCAACCAACTCAGAGATACGTACACACAGCTTACACAGAACACGATTCATAATCTGAAGTTTGCATGTATGAGTGTTGAAGCAAGACCTAGGTATGTGTGACACAGTTAAAAATTAAGCCATGTGGGCCCCAGAAATGGCGGCTGCCTGACCAGTAAAGTGGGACAATGGGACGTGAGGTAACTGCGCTGGCATTTTACACCGTCGCGGTAGGCGGTCGAAGACTGCGGTGCAATTCTGCATTGGTTCACATTGGACCCTCTGGGTTCCAGGAGCCAATGACGATGTACGCCGGCAGTGACAGTACGCACTGCCGAGGACATGACAGCCATTTTCTATTTGTTCAATTACTCAATACCTGATCTTCGACAGGAGAGGACCTACACTGCAAGTGCTGCTGTGACCTCAGTCTGGAAGAGACAATGGCTTGTGCGTCTGGGGAAAGGGCCCCTACCTTCACATCGGAGGAGTTGGACAAACTAGTGGATGGGGTCCTCCCCCAGTACACGCTACTCTACGGTCCTCCAGACAAACAGGTAAGTTCACTGGGAGCATGCTGTATGGGCTATGCCAGTGTGGAGTGGGGTGGATGAAAGATGGGGGGGGGATTGAGGCGTGCATGAAACAACGGTGAGTGCATGTGCCGCATGGCAAGGGTAGGGATGCGGGCCAATGACTGTGACGGTGCAGTTGGTAATAACTTTTCTTTTTCCCCTGTACAATTCATGTAGGTCAGCGCCCACCAGAAGAAGGACATCTGGCGTGCCATCGCCAAGGACGTCTAGACCCTGGGGGTCTATCACAGACTGAGCACCCACTGCCGTAAGAGATGGGAGGACATTTGCCGCTGGAGCAAGAAGACGGCGGAGTCCCAGCTAGGGATGGCCTCTCAAAGTGGGAGGGGTGCCCGTCGCACCATGACCCCCCTAATGTTCAGGATCCTGGCGGTGGCGTACCCGGAGTTGGATGGGCGCTTGAGGGCATCACAGCAGCCACAAGGGGGTGAGTACACTCTCATTTAGCTGATTTAGCGCACAGTGGAGGTGTCTGGGTGGGAGAGGTGGGCTGTGGGTTTCCCTAGGCCTGGGCGAGTTTGCTAGTTAGGTCCCCTTCTTCTGGCAGACCCTGTGGCAGCCCACCCGAATTGTGTACAGTGTCAACTACACCTAGTCAGGCTCCTGTGACATCCATTTGTGCAGATGTCGGCCATAGCCTTGTAGGCTATGTCCCAGGGATTGAACAGTAAACCCCAATTGTGCGGCGTAGTGCAGGGGGCTTCTGTGTCTGTCGTGTCCGCCAATGGTAGCGGTAATGCATGCACTCAACATGTCTTTCTTCTCTCGTCGTCCCCTTTTTGTGGTGTCCCTGTTCTTGTGTGCATTAGCATCATCAGGTGGAGGAGCAGTAGCACTGGAGTAGGAGGGAGCTGCATCCCACATGGCCCTGGAGGGCGAGACTACGGACTCGGAATTCACCAGTGGGACGGAGGGCGGGGGAGCTCCATAGCGGGGACAGGAGCTGACACCAGTGATACGGACTCGTCCTCTGATGGGAGCTCCCTTGTGTTGGCGGCCACATCTGTGCCCCCCGCATCTACAGGTACAACCGCCACCCCCACTACCAGCACCGCCCCCCCCAGCAGCCCCTCAGCCTTTACACCGTTCCCACTCACCCAAGAGGGTGGGCATCACCTTCGCCCCAGGCACTTCAGGCCCTGCCCCAGTCACCCCTGCTGCCCTCAGTGAAGAGGCCATTGACCTCCTCAGGTCCCTCACTGTTGGGCAGTGTACCATTTTGAATGCCATCCAGGGAGTAGAGAGGCAGTTGCAACAAACAAATGCCTTCCTGGAGGGCATTCATTCTGGTCAGGCGGCCCTTCAGCAAGCTTTTCCGACTATGGCCTCAGCACTGATGGCAGCTATTGTCCCTGTCTCTAGCCTCCCCCCTCCAACTTCCTCCACCCAGACCCACACCCCTGTACTTCAGCCTACCCCAAGCACACCATCAGACCAGCATGCACACACCTCAACACACAAGGGAAGCTCTGGCAAACATAAGCACCACACATCCCACAGGCACTCACGCAAGCATCTCACACATGCAGACACACCAACATCCACTGCCTCCACTGTGTCCCCCTCCTCCTTGTCTCCCTCCTCCCTCCCAGTCTCGGCTCCACTCACACCTGCATGTACTACATCTACAGTCACTACTTCCATCACCAGCACACACACCACCACACCCCGCTCACGTGCAGTCACCACCCCTAATACCATTCACACATCCCCTGTGTCCTCTCCCAGTGTGTCTGTGACTCCACCTCCCAAGATACACAGACACAGGCACACACCCACCCAACAGCTATCCACCTCATGACAGCCTCCAGCGCATGCACCATCACCCAAAGTCACCAAACGTACACCTCCTACAACCACAACCTCTTCCTCCACTCCCAAACCCCCTCCAGATAACCGTCCCAGTGTTCCCAAGAAACTTATCCTGTCCACCCGAGACCTCTTTCCCCCACCCCATCAGTCTCCTAAGGCCTGACTCTCCAGGTCCCAACCTAGCACATCAGCCACAACATCTCCGGGATCAGTGGTGCCAGTAGTCACCGGATTCTAGAGTGCACCAGGCAGCAGGGCAGCCAGTGTGGCAAGGAGCCACAGCATGGACAGTCCCCCACCTGTCAAGCATCAAAAGTTGGCAAGTGCCCGGCGGGAGAGGGGGAAGCCTCCAGCCACCAAAGCCACTCCCAGGGGTACAGGTGGGAGTGTGGAGTTAGCTGCAGCACCTTCCAAGGTGGGGAAGGGGCCACAAGAATCCCGGCAAGTCTGGGAAGAGCTTCACGGCGGAGAAGACCGCCATCATCCCCGCTGGCTAGGAGGCCACTGCCATCAGCCTCGCTGGCCAGGAGGCCACCAGCATCATCCCCGCTGCCACGGAGGCCACCGCCATCAGCCTCGCTGGCCAGGAGGCAACCACCATCATCCCTGCTGCCCAGGAGGCCACCTCCATCAGCCCCGCTGACCAGGAAGCTACCGCCATCAGCCCCGCTGGGCCAGACAGGACCGCCAGCACTAGCTCCGCTGGGCCAGACAGGACGTCCAGCACCAGTCCCGCTGGGCCACACAGCACTGCCAGCACCAGCCCCGCTGGGCCAGACAGGACTGCCAGCACCAGCCCGCGGGCCAGACAGGACTGCCAGCACCAGCCCCGCTGGGCCAGGCAGGACCTCCAGCAGCTGAGTCACTGCCAAGTACCCCAGTGCAACAAGCACCGCTGAACAGGACACCGCCGCCACAAGCACCGCTGCCAAGGACACCCCCGCCACAAGCACCGCTGAACAGGACACCGCCGCCACAAGCACCGCTGGCCCATGAGCGCCAAGGGCACTGACACTACTGAGTCCGCATGAGCAGGATAAAGCACTCTGGGCACAAAGCCCCCTCCAGAATCAGTGGAGAAAGGCATCCACTACCTCTGTCCTTGGCAGGATGAAGCACTCTGGGCACAAAGCCCCCTCCAGAACCAGTGGAGAGATACATCCACTACCTCTGTCCTTGGCAGGATTTAGCACTCTGGGCACAAAGCCCCCTCCAGAACCAGTGGAGAGATACATCCACTCACACAGTCCTTTGCAGGATGTAGCACTCTGGGCACAAAGCCCCCTCCAGAATCAGTGGAGAAAGGCATCCACTACCTCTGACCTTGGCAGGATGAAGCACTCTGGGCACAAAGCCCCCTCCAGAACCAGTGGAGAGATACATCTACTACCTCTGTCCTTGGCAGGATGAAGCACTCTGGGCACAAAGCCTCCTCCAGAACCAGTGGAGAGATACATCCACTCACACAGTCCTTTGCAGGATGTAGCGCTCTGGGCACAAAGCCCCCTCCAGAACCAGTGGAGAGATACATCCACTCACACAGTCCTTTGCAGGATGTAGCGCTCTGGGCACAAAGCCCCCTCCGGAACCAGTGGAGAGATACATCCACTCACACAGTCCTTGGCAGGATGAAGCACTCTGGGCACAAAGCCCACTCCAGAACCAGTGGAGAAAGGCATCCAC
Organism: Pleurodeles waltl; assembly: GCF_031143425.1. NCBI lineage: Eukaryota > Metazoa > Chordata > Amphibia > Caudata > Salamandridae > Pleurodeles > Pleurodeles waltl. Next base: position 693,949,037 of record NC_090442.1, on the reverse strand, counting down.
TACCTCTGTCCTTGGCAGGATGAAGCACTCTGGGCACCAAGCCCCCTCCAGAACCAGTGGAGAAAGGCATCCACTACCTCTGTCCTTGGCAGGATGAAGCACTTTGGGCACAAAGCCTCCTCCAGAACCAGTGGAGACTGTTATCCACTTGAGAGACTGTGGCTTTGCACTCCCCAGGATAAAGCAGTGGGCAAACCACCCACTGGAGAGACTTGAGAGACTGTGGCAATGCACTCCCCAGGATAAAGCAGTGGGCAAACCACCCACTGTAGAGACTTGAGAGACTGTGGCTTTGCACTCCCCAGGATTGAACAGTGGGCAAACCACCCACTGTAGAGACTTGAGAGACTGTGGCTTTGCGCTCCCCAGGATTGAACAGTGGGCAACCCACCCACGGTAGAGACTTGAGAGACTGTGGCTTTGCACTCCCCAGGATTGAACAGTGGGCAACCCACCCACTGTAGAGACTTGAAAGACTGTGGCTTTGCACTCGCCAGGATTGCACAGTGGGCATGGGGCCCCCTCGTGGATTTGATGTTGTGCACTCAACCGGCTGAGGTGCCCCCCTTTTCCCTTTCCCCTGAAGTGCCTGTTTTATTGCTATCTGATGCCCCTGCAGTGTTCTCTCCGTCATGTTGGGGTATGGAGTGTGGGCCTTGCCCATGCCGTGTGGGTCCAGTGTTCCACGGACTTCAATGGAGCAATACCTGGACTACTATTCTTGGTGTATATATTTGTTAATAGTGTATATATATTTTTGCGTACTGGATTTTAATATATTACAATGGTTACACTCATTTCCTTTTGTCTTTGCATTCTTCCAGGGGGTTTGGGAGGTGTAACTGTAATGTATCAACATGTATTAGTGTGTGTGTTGTAGTGCGTGAGGGTGGGGGTGTTGCGTGTTGCGTGTCCCTGTTTTTGCCCAACCCCCCTCCCCTGTGATGTAGGTGCAGTACTCACCGTGGTCTTCGCCGCCGGCGTTCGTGCTCCTGGTAGAGGAGCAAGAAGATAAGGGCAGGGAAAATGTGAAGCTCTGGTTCCATGGCATCCTGGTTCCTCGTGGGGTGTGTAGAGGTGAGCGTTTTCTCTTCGAAGTCCTGTTTCCGCCGTGTTTTTGTTCGCAGTGAATCCGCCCCGGAAAAGGTGGCAGATTGGTAGGTTGTGATACTGTGGGCGGTACATTGTCCTCAGCCTGTCTGTTGGCGGTGACCGCCATGCTGTTTGTTTGTACACCCGTGGCGGTCGGAGTGTTAAAGTGGCTGTCTTTGCTGGCGGTTTCCGCCACGGTCATAATTAAAAACATTTTTACCCCCGCTTTAACACCATCCGCCAGGGTTGTAATGACCACCTTTGTGTAGAAAAAAGAAAAATAACTCTGATTAAAGAATAAAGCATTATCCACTATGGAGGACAAGTATTGTATTCTTGTTGTGCTAAATGACTGGAGTTGTGCAAACTAGTGCATTGGGTAGAAATTTGCTGCTCTCTGCAGCTGGGGAGCAGCTGCCAGGGACAAATACATATCTTTGACTCTAATTGCCAGGCATACATCTATTATGGAAGCTATATAAACAACTTGTCCAGTAGCGTGTGGCACATGCCAAAAATGTTTTTTTCCCAATGTTTTTGGTAGGTTGGGACAGAACTTAGGAATGAATAAAGGAGTACTGAGGAACAGTAAGTGAATAATGAACCAGTAGTTGGTGAGGTTATCAGGATCTAGTGTGGGTTTCTTTAGAATTCGGACGATCTGGCCTATCTTCACAGTTTCTGGAGAGATGCTTTAAGTGAGGGAGGCAATGATAATGATCATTAGGAGTGAGAGAACATCCCCAGAGAAAGGATGAAGGATAAGGGTAAGGGAGCAGGGTTTTCTATATCTAAACCTTTGAGTATAATCATTAAATAACCCTCGCCACTGTTTATTGGGACCTCTATTCATCAGCAAGGAGAAGAAAGTGAAAATCATATACATAACAATAAATTGTTAAATATTTTTAGTTCTGTCAATAGAGAGAAGTAGTGTGAGTGAAAGGGTTTTACTGTCAGTTCATTTAGTCTTTCATCTGTTTATTCATTAATCTTTAGATTTCAGCATTGGAAATTGATATAATCCATCTAACAATATTTGATTATAAAAGAGAACAAAATGTTCTTTAGAATCACAGTTAACATAGTAAAAATACAGTAAGTGTATTCCATAAAGAGAAATTCCCTAATCTAAATAAATTGGAATAATGAGAGAAAAAGGCACCAGTTCAGAATCTCAATGAAGAGCTCTGATGAGAGAATCTATAGGCAAGCATGAAGCTTTTGCCTTATTGGCTGCAAAGTATTCTTAGCTCAATAATATTAGTAGCTAATTCAGCAAAATATAAGTAAGGGAGCCTCTCAAAAAGGCATTAGAAACTCAAAAACATTTGTAAGAAAAAAGTCATGCACAAACAACTATTCAGCATAAATGACAGACCTTCCAATGTTAATGCATTATTTTGCAGTTCACATGGCATTAACAATCAGGCTAACTTAAATCAGTACTTAGTTGCAGGCCTATTACATTTTAGTATGATCACCTTCTGCAACTTTTGCATTTAGCATATCTTCTACTTGAATGTAAGCATTGCACATTATTAATGAAAGTATTTTATCAGCAAATAAAAGTTATGTCAACAATTTCCTCCCTCTACAGCTTGAAACACCATAAAAATCTATGCATAAATTAATCTTGAGAGTGTACTCCTATTTTCTGTTGAGTCATTTTTAATTTTTCAGAGTTTCAATTTCCTTCAACTTTTTGTATTCTCCATTCTGTCTCTCTTTATCCTCTGGTTTGTCTTTTCTTTCTTTGTTCTTCGGCCTTGATACACAGCATTTAAATCCTTTGTATATTCTGCTTGCGGGCGTGGTCTGGCCGTCGAAGAAAATGGCCGCCTGAGAAAAGATCTCTGTGCGCCTTGCAGGTCAGGCTGGCAAACAAAGGGTCTTCCCCCCGCGATCCTGACCCCTAGTGTGGCCTCCCGGCTGGCGGAGGGAGGGGGCCTCCAGAGGGGCAAAGTTGTGGGACCCGAGCGACAGCAGACGCGTCCGGAGACGCGAGAGCAAATGCGGCTACGGGCTTCCGCGGACTAATATGCGGTGCCACACGGGCCCGGGACGTGCCGCGAGGGAGGCGCCCTGATCGTCCCTCTTCCACCTCGGCTCCCCGGGTGCTGGAGCGCCGCACTGCCCCCTCATGCGGATGGAGGGAGAGTGGACCCCGAGGAAGATGGACCACTGAGGAACCTAGGCCTGAGCACAACCACGGCGGAAAGGAAAAGAAGCAATATCACACGAGGACTAAATAGTGCCTGAAGGAGACCGCACGCTGAGACGGTGAGACCCCTCAACCAACATTATCTAGCGACACCACTAGCAGCAAACAAAGGACATACTCCCCCCCCCCTTGTTTATGACCTAGCGCGCAAAGAATAAGAATCTCCACGACACCCAGAGGGGAGGCAGAGGAAAAGGGGGAAGGAAGACAAAAGGGAGACAGAGAAAGGATCTCAAAGAGCAACAAAGGGACAAAGATTTCTCACATAAGGAATGATAAAGAAGCAAAGAAGGGGGAGGAAAGCCGGAATAGGAAGAAGAAAGAAGAGTAGAACAACACGTGTCGCACTACGCAACCCGACCCTCCAATCAAACAGCCAATTGCCCTCCCAAAAACAAGAACCATGATACTGGGTACCACAATAAGAGACTGATCTAAAATAAAACATAGACAAGATACCCCCCCGTTGCACGCTGCATCACACTCAAATTCATTGATCTTTCTTCAGCTTTATATCAATGGACCTCTATCAGAAACTGAGCATATTCTAATCCTCTATAGACCACGCTCTGAAGTTTAGCAGACCACAGCAGATCCTATACCCCAAGGTCTGACCCATCCTTGGAAGTCGAGGAAACTTTCCGTGGACCTACAAGTGTTAACTCTTAAAATAATATCTCCTAATTGATTTCCACCCCTTGAGAACAATGCCCAACGACAAGACTGCAAGTAAACATTCTCGTCAACTGCTATTCTCGGAAGCCATTGCTCAACCCAAAGCTATGACGGCACAAACGGCATCACAGGGGCATACATCTCTCCCGGTAGATCAACCCACACTAGACGCCACAGACCGTATACTGCAAGAGATTGCCTCAGTTGGACGACGCCTGGAGGCAATGGACTTAAAAATAACAGACTTAACTTTAGCATCCTCCTCAATCCGCGCTGATATAGCAGGCTTTAGAGAAACAGCAAATAACCTAGATCAGCGCCTGTCGGCAGTAGAAGACCATATAGCGACAACCCCTGATCAGGAAGAAGAACTAAAGTCGCTCAGAGCTAAACTTACTGAACTGGAGGACCGAAGTCATAGAGACAATGTACGCTTTTTCGGCATACAGGAACAAAAAGAAGGATCCGAAATCAAAACCTTTCTTAGCTCACTGCTGACCAACCACTTTGGCATAGAGTTTTCACCACCTCCAGAATTTCAGAGGGTGCACAGAATTGGTCCTTCACACAAAGCGTCTGTAAATAAACCGCACCCTATCATCGCATGTTTCCTGCGCCATGAACAAGCCCGCCAGGTCATCTCAACAGCTAAAGCACGACAACCGATATCACTGGATAGACACGAAATCAGAGTGGCAGCAGACTTCTCGAGGTTAACGAATGACAGAAGAAGAGCATTTCTTGCCCTACGTCCGCAACTAAGATCTCTAAACATCAAGTATGGTCTTTTTGAACCAGGACGTATGTGGATCACACACCACAGCACATCCAGAGACTTCACTGACCCCGAGGACCTCAGCGCTTATCTACATAATGTGACCCCGCAATCTATGGACACCGCCCCCGGCCGTCCGGACTCCCCAGCGGCGCATACAGAAACTGCTATTAGTCTTCAACTCCATGGCCCCAGACTCAACGTCCCCCTTCGCAAAAAAGAGGCCGAGGATATGATCGGTCCCCAAAGACACAGGAATCCGGGGAGCACATCCTGCAAGCAGTGATTGACCACACTCAAGACACGGCCAGAGACAAATCCCGCTCCCCCCTGAAACCACCATCAGAAGAACAGCATGCTGAACACTAAACCCACAGTAGGACAGCTGCCCCGGAGATCTTGACCCGCTTCTAGAACATCTACTCTTCACCATGGGACAGATAAGTGACATGCCCATTCACCACATCTGCTGCTCACCCAATAGCGGAGTGGGGACCTACTAAAAACACATTTATCAAATGCTGATTGCCACAATGTAACACATAGGTATACTTGTAGAACAGCACAGCTAACTCTCAGGCATATAACAATCGCACTGAAGAGAGTAATCAGACTAACACAACTCGGGGTCATGGCAGCTCCAAGACTAACACAAGGGGCATGCTCCCGGACGAACACTCAAAATGCATCACCGCAGGCCATCATAAGATACTAAGAATTCTCATATTATAAGATGTCTTAACAGATGATAAGCACAGAACGTGTAGCGGGAGGCCCTGTGGCACATGACCCCGGACCCGTCCCTCTCCCCCTCCCCCTCCCTCCTCGTTCTTGGACCATAACATCTACTCCGGGCCCGTGCCCAGTACACCCTGGCACCTCATGCACCCATTTATGCACCCACACGACTGGGCCCCCCTCCGCCCTGGGAGGTCCCATGATACCAGTAACGAAGCATCTATTCCCTCATCATGTCCCATTGATATAACACCCTACCGGCGCGCGGGCCTTACAGGTTAGACCCGCAGCTTAGAAGGTTTTAGACAGTAGTGAGTGTTTTCATCCTCTGACCAATTTCCATTTGCTATTCCTTTTTCCTTTTCTTATTTATTCTTTATTACTTCTATCAATTATTTTTAATCGCTGTCCGTCTCTCTCTGCACATTCCACGCTATTCCTCTCCATCCTACTCCCTCCCTTTCTTTTCTTTTCCCTTCTATTCTATATTTTTTGTATTGTGACCAAGGGGAACTCTCCCAACCTCCCAAGGCCTAACTGAACAAGAAATCCATATTCCTCGCCTCTCAGACCAGTCCTTACTTACTTCCTGGTCCCATCACATGGACCATAACATATTCAATACACCATAAACCATGACACACCTGGCGCCCTCGGGATCGACAACCCCACTCACGGCACTGTCCTGGAATGTACACGGCATGACCCATTATATTAAACGACAGAAGATACTGTCCTATCTCCGCTCCAAACACACCGACATTGCTCTACTACAGGAAACACACCTCTCCTCGACGGAATCAGAGAAACTACGTAGAGATTGGGTGGGAAAAGTAATATACAGCGGAACACCACCCATGTTGGCAGGTACACAGGGAACGGGAAGAAAATGTGGAGTGACAATACTCCTGCGTCGCTCCCTGCAATTCCAACTAATTAAAACATGGCATGACCCAGAGGGAGGCTACGTACTGGCTAAACTAGTGGTGTGATCCTCCACAATATGCATAGGCTCTATATACGCCCCCACCGGCTCGAAGCGCACCTTTTTCCTCTCCCTCAACCGTCTTGTGACACAGATAGGTGCCTCACAATATATTCTTGGGGGGGACTGGAACATAGTCCAAGATGCCATTCTAGACCGATCAATTGGCCTTGACGTGGGTAACAATGCAGATAGAGCCGTTTTCAAAGACATCCTCTCAGATCATGGCCTAATAGATTGTTGGCGTCTCTCCCACCCTTCCAATAGGGAATATACTTTTGTCTCTTCGGTCCACGGGACCCAGTCATGGCTAGACTATTTCTTACTTAATCATAGAATACTACAAGCGGTTAAGTCAATAGAAATACTGGGAGCCGCACTATCAGACCACTCTCCGGTAGTAATAACCCTGGAACTCGGAATGATTACACCTGGCCGTAAACCCTGGCGCCTCCCTAACACTAGATACCGATCCCCGACTGGGAAGGAACAACTTAAGACCCATATGGCCACATACTTGAAGGACAATAAAGGCTCAGTGACCTCACCACAACTTCTCTGGGCTGCGGCGAAAGCAACTATCATTGGGCAATTAATGAGAGATGCAGCTATCTCCAATGCCCATAGACGGGCCCGACAACACACGTTAGAAGACACAATAACACAGGCCATGAAGAAATACACACAGCAACCCACCCTCCCCAATCGCCGCTCCCTAGAACAGGCTAAAATGGAGCTTAACACCCTCTACACCTCTCAGGCAGAATTTGCCCTACAACGTCTGAAGGGACGCCACTATGAGCACGGAGAGAAAGCGGGCCGCTTACTGGCTGCCCAACTACGCCAACGGGAAACAGCACTTGCTATACCGGCACTACGCACCCAGGATAACTTACTCATTACACACCTCCAGGCGATTGCAGAAGAATTCGGCCGGTACTACCAAGCTTTATATTCCTCAGAAACATCGGAAGACACTGCCCGCTTAGACGCATTCCTGCAGAGGACGCACATCCCCCATCTTACAGATGAAGGCAGGGCCCTTCTAGAAGGGGATATTAGTAAGGAAGAGATACAACAAGCAATAGCTAATCTATCATATCACAAAGCACCGGGGGAGGATGGGTTCACAGCTGAATTCTATAAATGGACGGGAACCGACACTGTAGATGTCTTATACAAGGCATTTCAAGGGGCCGAAAGGGAAGGCTCCATACATCCTATGTCTAATAAAGCCACTATCACAGTCTTGCCGAAACCCGGAAAAGACCCACTTCTTAGCAGAAGCTATCGCCCTATCTCCTTATTGAATGGAGATATTAAAATATTAGCGGGAATACTGGCCACTAGCCTTAAAAAAGTTATTCCCTCGTTAATCCAGCACTCCCAAGTAGGCTTTGTACCGGGCCGCTCCTCCAGGAATCACCTCCGCACACTTTTCCATGCCATTTGGGATGCCCGCGATACATGAGAAGAAGCTCTAGCCCTCTCGTTGGATGCCGAGAAAGCGATCGACCGAATAGAATGGTGGTACCTCTTCGAAATCTTGAAATGTTTCGGGTTAGGAGAAGGCTTCATTAACAAGGTGCGCCTCCTATATGCCTCCCCGACAGCACAGGTAAACTGTGGGGGGTTCCTGTCGGACACTTTTGAGATCCGGAGAGGGACACGTCAAGGATGCCCACTATCACCCCTCCTATTTCTACTCGCAGTGGAGCCTCTGGCGGCAGCCATCCGTAGGTCCAACCTCATATCAGGAATCCCGCTACCAGGCGGAAATTCTGACATATATTTATACGCAGATGACATCTTACTTACCCTCACTGACCTGCCCACTTCCATCACTACCCTGAGGGAGATTCTAACGGAATTTGAATGCATATCAGGATATCGAATCAATTGGGACAAGTGCGAAGCTCTACCACTTTCCCCAGTCACAGTGAGTGCCTCCATACAAGGCTTACCGATTAAATGGAAACACTCCCGACTAAGATATCTAGGAATTGATGTAAATACAGGGTTGGTCAATGTGGTGCCAGACAATATAGACCCACTGATCAATACCATGAAACGGGACTTTTAGAAATGGGGCCAACTGAACCTCTCCATGTGGGGCAGAGTACAGGCGGTGCGGATGATAACCTTGCCGAGGTTCCTATATGTCCTAGGTATGCTCCCCTTACAGATCCCCTTACCTGTATTAAGAGAGATAGACCGATGTATCCGCTCCTTTGCTTGGGGATCCATGCGCCCACGACTACCCAAAACCACCTTGATAGCCCGTCGGGAGTGCGGTGGACTAAGCCTTCCCTCAATCGAACACTATTCGTACGTGTTACAACTTTCACAAATGGCCCTCCTACTCCCGACAGTAACAACCCCGCCGCTATGGGTGGACGTAGAACGAGCCCTTACAGGGGCCCCCTATGGCCTCCAGCTATTATACGATACGAGCCAAAAATGCCCCTGACCCACCAATCCTATGATAGGAGCCATGAAAAAAACCTGGCAGCGGGTACATCGGCTCCTTAAGATAGACCCCCACCTACATGACAGGGCTCTGTTATGGGGCAACAAAGGGTTCCAAATCGGAGGGAAAACTATTACCTGGAAAGATTGGGGTCAACGAGGCATCAGACGAGTGGACCAACTTATATCAGGGGAAGCCTGGAAAACTTTTAGGGACCTACAAATGGAATTCAACCTCCCGGAATGCCACTCTTGGCGTTACCTCCAACTCAGACATTTTCTTAAACAGAGACTAGGTGCCCTTCCCCGACAGCTCCCGCGCTCTCCTATACTACACTATCTAGAGACATGGGGGAAGATGAAAGGTGCGATATCGGGACTCCAGGCATTGCTGAATCACCACCTCTTCTCACTCCCACTCCTGACTTCCCTCAAAAACAAATGGCAAACTGAATATGACCTGGAGGACTGGACTGACCTGATCGAAGCCTGGGACCACGGAGCACGCGAGGCTCGTCTGAAATTCTGCCTCTTTAAGACACTACATGATTGGTATTGGACCCCACAAAAATTACATATGGTAAGACTTCTCCCCCATGCAAACTGCTGGAGGTGCCCACACACACACTGTGACTTACTCCATATCCTACACGATTGCGCAGCTGTACAACCTTTTTGGAGAACAGTGGGAAACACCCTCCGAGAATCCCTACCCCTCCCACCACTTCTCACCCCATCTCTCCTATTGCTACACGACATGGAAGAACTCCATAAGATCACACGAACTCAAAGTAGACTCCTACACACCGCGCTAGCAACGGCCAAATTATGCATTCTTAGACACTGGTGTGTATCGACCGTCCCCTCCCATGATGAATGGTTGACAGCAATGTACCAAGAAGCCACACACGAACGACTTATCTACAGTTTACATGACAGAACGGAGGTGTTTCTCCAGACCTGGTCATCCTTCATCTCCGGACACTAGGACCAAACTACCCCTAAAGAACTCCACAAAATACCACGTAGTGGGAATATACCATTCCTGCTACCATACCCATACAGGTACATCCACCCATACCTAACACACCATCCCTCCCCTCCTGGATTCAGATGACTCCCCCCACCCCCCCGGTAGAAAGGTAGAAAGCTACTGTATAACCTATGATAGAAACTGCTGCTCACCATCCACTATTCATTGACCTTTTTGGCATAACCTATTCCGTTATTCATATCCCAGTCCTTATACATATTATTGATGTTCATATCACCGTGTCATTCCCTGATCCATTCCCCCCCCACCAAACCCCCCTGCCCCAAAACATCTTATAACACTTTATAGTCTGGCTCTATTTTTCTCTTCATATGGAAGCAGCCACTATAATCATTTGCCTTTTGAATTCATACGACCCCCTCCCCTTGGTCACTATCGCTATCACTATCACTACTAATATCACTACTAATATTAACATCATTATTATTACAGTGATTTTTATTGTTACTATCGTTGCCACTTTCTTATTCTTCTTCTGCCTATTAGACACCATGGACACTAATATAACCCATATATACGCCCTCTTTCCCCTTACCCCTTCCATACCCTCCCTCCCTACTCTACATTTTCTATACACTTAGATTCCTACCCAGACACCTCTCCCCCTCACCCGCCACCCCCTTCCTTCTCCCATTTCCACGACCCACACTAATCACTACTTTTCTTTATATCCCTCAGTACACTCCTAATAGTCTTCCACTACCCTTGACCGTATCCCACCCTTACCACAAAACACTATGACTCACACTCTTTAAATGACTAGCAGCATATTCCTGGGAGACTCAAGGAGATGGCAAATGGGACACCTGGTTAGTATTGACCCCGACTGTTATTACAGTAGCATTGTATAACGAGGACATCATGGAGCAAATGGATCCTTGTTTTTCTGTTTTTTCCCTCCTCTTTTATAAGTTGGTTTCATTGAATTGTTTAACATATCTCTGATTGTATATGCATTATTATAAGAAAAAAGCCGCAACTATGGCAAATGGCATAGCAATAGACAAGAGAGATATAAAATAACAATTGTACATGTATAATACCTAGAAAAAACAGACATGTATATTGATAATGACTCACAGAATGTAAAACTGTACTTGTTGTCTTCCCTATGAGAAAACCTGATTGTAAACAGAAACGGGTTAGATTAACAGACTGTTCACTATGCTATGTAATATGATGCAATTAACAATAAAATAAAATACAACACAAAAAAAATAAATCCTTTGTATAAAGCATATAGGCATATCAAATAAATACCAATAAGTAGTGTAAGTCTCAATATGACTCTAAAACGTTCTCTGCCCACTGTTGTGAACCAGTTGTCAATGACAAAATCTCCTTTGCCTAAACGCCCTAAGACACTAGTGGTTTCTAATGGTTTTAATTCAGGTTTCACTTCAGAAATGTTCTTTGCAAATTCTCCTAGCTTTCTACTCTTGTCAGGGATCTGTGAGTAACAATGTTTAGCTTTCAGCATTTTGCAGGCTCTGCCTTTCTCTGCTATTAACACATCTAAAGATAATTGATCTTACAAGACCATTGACCTAATAGCCACCAATTCTATGTCAACAGCTTCTGAGGCACCAGGGGGCAGATTTATGGAAAGTGGTGCTTTCCCTGTGTCCCTTAGCATTCCCCTACCGCTACCATGTGTGCACTGTATTTAAAATACTGTGCACCATGGCACAGGGTAGCGGGCAATATTGTCATTTTTTTATTAAGCTAGTGATGTACTTTGCAGGAGTAGTGCCAAAATATTGGGGCTACTCCTGTGGAGTACATAGGAGCCCATTCTAAAGAATGGAAGCCCCCTTTAAACGCCTGTTCTAAATATGGTGCATGGATTTTGGCCTCATTGGGCCGCATTAACGTCAAAATGTGGCACAAGGTGGTGCTAGGGGCCTATAAATATACCCCCATATGTACTAGCAGCTAGTTTATCTACTACTGTTGGTGGCCTTCTAGTTTTATTATCATTTAAGACTACTCCTACAGGTGGTGTGATAGCTCCAAAAATTGTCTCCCACCAATTATGACCCATCATTAGTAGTATGTGGTGTCTTTGGGGTCATATTATTGTAAAAGCATCTATGCTATTTACATGACACATCTTAGAGAACAGCAAAGCTAAATATCAAAAACCTTCACAATCAGCAGGCAACTGAAAATAGGCCTTCTGTCCACACAAAAATAAAATCCAGGAATAACTGCTTCTTCCCTGTAAAATGTGAACAGTTCCTCCCAAAACGTCAAATGTGTTTTCACAATTACTAATCCCAAGATTTCTCTTTCTAAGTTTTTTCTCCTTTTGTAAACACATAATAAAATTTTTAACTTTTCTTTCACCCACTAATAAAATTAACTTCTTTCCTAACAGCCTCATAAGTAGGTTAGATTATTTTCATATGCTTAACAATGTCTCTAAGTGTGGGAGATCTAAAGAAATACTGTGCAATTTCTATTTCCGTTGCTTGCGGATGAGCATTCATTTTTTTCCGAAGAGAAACTTTAGGAAGGATCATGTTATGATTGAAAAATAATATTGAAAATGTTCCTGTTTATAAAATAAAAGTAAGCAAAATACTGTGGGGGTCATTCTGACCCTGGCGGCCGGTGACCGCCAGGGTCACCGACCACGGGAGCACCGCCAACAGGCTGGCGGTGCTCCCGAGGGCATTCTGACCGCGGCGGTTCAGCCGCGGCCAGAAAGGGTAAACCGGCGGTCTCCCGCCGGTTTACCACTGCCCTTGTGAATCCTCCATGGCTGCGGAGCGTGCTCCGCAGCCATGGGGATTCTGACACCCCCTACCGCCATCCTGTTCCTGGCGGGTCTCCCGCCAGGAACAGGATGGCGGTAGGGGGTGCCGCGGGGCCCCTGCAGTGCCCATGGCATGGGCACTGCAGGGGCCCCCGTAAGAGGGCCCCGCAAAGTATTTCAGTGTCGGCTAAGCAGACACTGAAATACGCGACGGGTGCAACTGCACCCGTCGCACCCCTGCAACTGCGCCGGCTCAATTCTGAGCCGGTGTCCTCGTTGCAGGGGCATTTCCTCTGGGCCGGCGGGTGCTCTTTTGGAGAGCGCCCGCCGGCCCAGAGGAAATGTCTGAATGGCCGCCGCGGTCTTTTGACCGCGGTGCGGTCATTCAGCGGCGGTACCTTGGCGGACCGCCTCCGCCGTCCGCCAAAGTCAAAATGACCCCCTATATGTAATTCCCACTGATAATGGGATGTGATGATATGTCACTTTTTCTTCAGCAGAAGAAGGTAAGTGTTAACGAATATCAAATGGACAACAGAGGAAAAGGATCAACACAAACTCAATAAAACAATTAATTATCACTTTGTTTTAAACTCAAATACCCACACAGAATCAACCACTCAGTTAGAGGTCAAAAACGCTCGTGGTGCGGTACATAGTAAACTATAAAGGCTTCAAGTCACCTGATTATTAGAGTGCATACCTCCTGCAGAATGTCACCGCAGATGAGTGTGCCTGCATTATCCAAAAAGCAGTGCTGGGGAAAGTCCAAGTCACATGAAGCGATGCCTAACATAATGAGTCTTGGAATTCCCCCAGCACAAGGAACATTTTGTGCCCTCTAACCAAGTGGTTGATTCTGCATAGTCTTGCCTCAGTCTGTCCTGCCAGGCCTCTTACTTGCAAGGATTATTAATTTTGTGAAAGCATGAGGAAGGGCAGCGTTATTAGCGACATGGGCTTTGTAATGTGAAACCAGTTCCTTTAATATCCTCCGTCCTGAGGAGGCCTTTGAATTACTTTGGCTGAAATGTTTTAACGTTTTTGGAAGAAGTTCAATGGAACAAAATATTTTAGATCAGAATGGCAGTAGGAGGAGCTAAACGGCATTGGCCTATCAATCCTTTGTGGATAGGCCTACCTTCAGGTGGATTATATGCTGGATGAGCTGGGACAACCACCTGAGTTTCTATAAACATATGATGAAGCAACAAGGAACAGACTGATTGCATACTTCCCTGTATCTGAAGTACATTCGCCCAATCTCTGAAAGAGATTGAGTTCACAATGCTCAAATGGCAGGAGTTCAAACATTCGGTTTAATTCAGAATTCAAAAGAGTTGCAGAAGATTTGTTTTCAGAGATGTCTTTTGTGTCAGGAAAATAATCAGAGAATCATAGAGAAGCTGATTTACAATTCATAGAGAAGCTGATTTAAGTCCATTCCCGTTAGTGTCTGTTTGTTCTCTAAATGTGTCAAGGTCTATTCCACCAAGAGATTAGGCAGCATGACAGTTGCCAAACCTTTGTTGAAGCAGTCAATAACTTGTGTTGGCCTGCTAACTCTATTGAGATGAAATTACTTTGTACAACTCTCCAGGTTGATCAAAGGTTATTTGTAGTTATTGTCCTCATTCACCTGGTGTTGTGGAAAGAATGAATGGGATGATCAAAAACAAGCTGGCTAAAGGGTGTGCTTCCACTAGTCTGAAGTGACCAGAGGTTCTCCTTCTTGTACTGATGAGTATTAGAACAAATCCAGATTAAAAGACAGGTCTCTCATCTGAAGAATTTCTAATGGGCAGAGCAATGAAATTGGCTTATATTTCTTCAGCTACACTTGTTTCAGTGATTGATGACATTGTACTAGATTATTGCTAAGATTTAGATAATGTGGTGAAATCTGTTTCTCATCCTGCAGTGGATCCTCACCCCTCACATGAGAAGAGTGAAGTTGGTGGATAAATATGTGGTCAATTGCCATAAACATTCATAAAAAATACAAAAAGAATAATTTATGTTTATAATAACACATAGGTGGTCATTACAACCCTGGCGGACGGTGTTAAAGCGGCGGTAAGACCACCAACAGGCCGGCGGTAAAAAAATTGGAATTACGACCATGGCGGAAACCACCAACAAAGACAGCCACTTTAACACTCCGACCACCACGGCGGTACAAACAAACAGCGCGGCGGTCACCGCCAACAGACAGGCGGAAGACAAAGTACCGCCCACAGTATCACAAACTACCAATCCGCCACCTTTTCCGGTGTGGATTCACCGTGGACAAAAACACAGCGGAAACAGGACTTCGAAGGGAAAACGCTCACCTCTACACACCCCACGAGAAATCCGGACGCCATGGAACCAGAGCTGCACATCCTGCCAGCCATTATCTTCCTGCTCCTCTACCAGGAGCACGAACGCCGGTGGCGAAGACAACGGTGAGTACTGCACCTAGGACACAGGGGGGGGGGAAACAGGGACACACACACGCAACATGCAATACCCCCACCCTCACCCACTACAACACACACACCAATACAGCATGATACATTACAGGTACGACCCCCAGCCACCCTGGAAGAATGCAAAGACAAAAGCAAATGAGTGTAACCATTGTAATATATTAAAATCAAGTACACTAAAATATATATATACACTATAAACAAAATATACACCAAGCTTAGTATTCCAGGTAGTGCTACAATGAAGTCCGTGGAACACAGGGCCATCACGGTATGTGCAAGGCCCACAAAAAATCCTCAACCATGACGGAGAGAACACTGCAGGGGCATCAGAGAACAAGAAAACAGGCACCTCAGGGGGAGGGAAAGGGGGGGCACCTCAGCCGGTTGAGTGCACAATGCCAAATCCACGAGGGGGCCACATGCCCACTGTTCAATCCTGGGGACTGCAAAGCCACAGTCTCTCAAGTCTCTACAGTGGGTGGGTTGCCCACTGCTGCATCCTGGGGAGTGCAAAGCCACAGTCTCTCAAGTCTCTACAGTGGGTGGGTTGCCCACTGCTGCATCCTGGGAAGTGCAAAGCCACAGTCTCTCAAGCGGATAACAGTCTCCACTGGTTCTGGAGGGGGCCTTGTGCCCGGAGTGCTTCATCCTGCTAAGGACAGAGGTAGTGGATGACAGTCTCCACTGGTTCTGGAGGGGGCCTTGTGCCCAGAGTGCTTCATCCTGCTAAGGACAGAGGTAGTGGATGACAGTCTCCACTGGTTCTGGAGGGGGCCTTGTGCCCAGAGTGCTTCATCCTGCTAAGGACAGAGGTAGTGGATGACAGTCTCCACTGGTTCTGGAGGGGGCCTTGTGCCCAGAGTGCTTCATCCTGCTAAGGACAGAGGTAGTGGATGACAGTCTCCACTGGTTCTGGAGGGGGCCTTGTGCCCAGAGTGCTTCATCCTGCTAAGGACAGAGGTAGTGGATGACAGTCTCCACTGGTTCTGGAGGGGGTTTTGAGCTCAGAGTGCTTCATCCTGCTTGTGATGGACTCAGTAGCAGCAGTGCCCTTGGCGCTCATGGGCCAGCGGTGCTTGAGGTGGCGGTGCCCTGTTCAGCGGTGCTTGAGGCGGCAGTGCCCTGTTCAGCGGTGCTTGAGGCGGCGATGCCCTGTTCAGCTGCGCTTGTGGCGACGGTGCCCTGTTCAGCGGTGCTTGAGGCTGCGGTGCCCTGTTCAGCGGTGCTTGAGGCGGCGGTGCCCTGTTCAGCGGTGCTTGAGGCGGCGGGTCCCTCTGCAATGACTCATCTGCTGGCGGTCCTCTCTAGCCCAGCGGGGCTTGTGCTGGCTGCCCTCTCTAGCCCAGCGGGGCCTGTACTGGCTGCCCTCTCTAGCCCAGCGGGGCTTGTGCTGGCGGTCCTCTCTAGCCCAGCGGGGCTTGTGCTGGCTGTCCTCTGTAGCCCAGCGGGGCTTGTGCTGGCATTCCTCTCTAGCCCAGCGGGGTTAGTGCCGGCTGTGGCCTCCTGGGCAGCAGGGCAGATGCTGGCGGTGGCCTCCTGGGCAGCAAGGATGATGGCGGTGTCCCCCAGGGCAGCAGGGTAGGTGCTGGTGGTGGCCTTCTGGGCAGCGGGGATGATGGCGGTAGCCTCCAGGGCAGCAGGGCAGGTGCTGGCCTCCTGGGGAGCGGGGATGATGGCGGTGGCCTCCAGGGCAGCAGGGAGGTGCTGACGGCGGCCTCCTGGGCAGCGGGGATGATGGTGGTGGTCTACAGGGCAGGTGCTGGCGGTAGCCTCCTGGGCAGCGGGGATGATGGCCCTCTTCTCCGCCGTGCTACTCTTCCCAGACTTGCCGGGTTTCTTGTGGCCCTTCCCCCCCTTGGAAGGTGTCGCAGCTGACTCCACACTCCCACCGGTACCCCTGGGAGTGGCTTTGGTGGCTGGAGTCTTCTCCCTCTCCCGCCGGGCAATGGCCAACTTCTGATGCTTGACAAGTGGGGAACTGTCCGTTCTGTGGCTTCGTGCCACACTGGCTGCCCTGGTGGCTGGTGCACTCCAGATTCCGATGACCACAGGCACCACTGGTCCCGGAGATGTTGTGGCTGACGTGCTAGTTCGGGACCTAGGAGACGGACGGGGTGGGGAGGTGTGGGAAAGAGGTCAAGGCTGGACAGGAAAAGTTTTTGGGAGACACTGGGACAGGTAGCTGGAGGGTGTTTGGGAGTGGAGGAAGAGGTTGTGGTTGTAGGAGGTGTTCGCTTGGTGACTTTGGGTGAAGGTGCATGCGCTGGAGGCTGTCGTGAGATGGATGGCTGTTGGGTGGGTGTGTGCCTGCGTTTGTGTATCTTGGGAGGTGGCATTACAGACACACTGGGAGAGGACACAGGGGACGTGTGAATGGTAGTGGGGTGGTGAATGCACGTGAGCGGGGTGTGGTGGTGTGTGTGCTGGTGATGGCAGTAGTGACTGTAGATGTAGTGAATGCAGGTGTGAGGTAGATGAGACTGAGAGGGAGGAGGGAGATGAGGAGGAGGGGGACACAGTGGAGGCAGTGGATGTTGGTGTGTCTGCATGTGTGTGATGCTTGCGTGAGTGCCTGTGGGATGTGTGGTGCTTATGTTTGCCTGAGCTTCCCTTGTGTGTTGGCGTGTGTCCATGCTGGTCTGAAGGTGTGCTTGGGATAGGCTGGGGTACAGGGGATTGGGTCTGGGTGGAGGAAGTTGGAGGAGGGAGGCTAGAGACGTGGACAATGGCTGCCATCAGTGCTGAGGCCAGAGTCTGAAAAGCTCGCTGAAGGGCCGCCTGACCAGAATGAAAGCCCTCCAGGAATGCATTGGTTTGTTGCAACTGCCTTTCTACACCCTGGATGGCATTCAAAATGGTAGACTGCCCAACAGTGAGGGACCTGAGGAGGTCAATGGCCTCCTCACTGAGGGCAGCAGGGGTGACTGGGGCAGGGCCTGAGGTGCCTGGGGCGAAGGTGATGCCCACCCTCCTGGGTGAGCGGGCACGGGGCAAAGGCTGAGGGGCTGCTGGGAGGGTGGGGCTGGTGGGGGGGTGGCGGCTGTACCTGTAGAAGCGGGGGCACAGATGGTGCCGCCACCACAAGGGAGCTCCCATCAGAGGACGAGTCTGTGTCACTGGTGGCAGCTCCTGTCCCCGCCGTGGAACTACCCCCGCCCTCCGTCCCAATGGTGAACTCCGAGTCCATTGTCTCGCCCTCCAAGGCCATGTGGGATGTAGCTCACTCCTGCTCCGGTGCCACTGCTCCTTCACCTGATGATGCTAATGCACACAAGAACAGGGAGACCACAAAAGGGGGGGGAGGGGGCAACAGAAGAAAGACATGTTGGGTGCATGCATTACCGCTACCGTTGACGGACACGACAGACACAGAAGCCCCCTGCAGCACGCGGCGCTCTTGGGCTCCACTGTTCAATCCCTGGGACATGGCCTACAAGGCTATGGACGACATCTGCACACATGGATGACACAGGGGCATTACTAGGTGTACTTGGCACTCTACAGAGGTGGGGTGCCACATGGCCTGCCTTTCGGAGGGACCTTGCCTACTAAACTCTCCCTGCCCCAGGGAAACCCACAGCCCACCTCCCCCACCCAGACACCTCCACTGCACGCAAAATCAGCAGGATGAGAGTGTACTCACCCCCTTGTGTCTGCTGTGATGCCCTCAAGCACCCATCCAACTCCGGGTACGCCACTGCCAGGATCCTGAACATCAGGGGGGTCATGGTGCGACGGGCACCCCTCCCACTTTGGGAGGCCATCCCCAGCTGAGCCTCCGCCGTCTTCTTACTCCAGCAGCAAATGTCCTCCCATCTTTTACGGCAGTGGGTGCTCCGTCTCTGGTAGACCCCCAGAGTCCGTACTTCCTTGGCGATGGCACGCCAAATATCTTTTTTCTGGTGGGCTCTGTCCTACATGATTTGAACAGGGGGAAGAGAAATTTTATTACCAACTGCACCATCACATTCATTGGCCCCCATCCCTACCCTTGCCATGTGACACATGCATTCATCGTTGTTTCATGCACGCCTCATTCTCCCCCCCATCTTTCATCCACCCCACTCCACACAGGCATAGCCCATACAGCATGCTCCCAGTTTACTTACCTGTTTGTCTGGAGGACCGTAGAGTAGCGTGTACTGGGGGAGGACTCTAAGTTGGTTGACTCTGTGGTCGCTGTTATCCTTCATAGGCACCATCCACTGGGACATGTGAGGAGATGGCCGCATCCTCCGGTGTACAGACCGCTGGTGGACCTGTTGACAATGGAGGAAAGACATGTGATCATCACCTACAGGCTTGACCGTGCCACAATCCATGAACTGTGTACCCAGCTGGAGCCAGACCTGATGTCAGCTATCCACCATCCCACAGGAATCCCCCCTCAAGTGCAGGTGCTGTCAGTAGTCCATTTCCTTGCAAGTGGGTCATTTCAAACAACAGTGGCCATAGCATCAGGGATGTCCCAGCCTATGTTTTCCAACGTGTTGTCTAGAGTCTTGTCTGCCCTGCTGAAACACATGCGGAGCTCCATAGTTTTCCCTCATGTGGAGGATTTGCCTACAGTGAAAGGTGATTTCTATGCCCTGGGACATATCCCCAACATCATAGGTGCCATTGATGGGACACATGTGGCTTTGGTCCCCCCCCACAGGAGTGAACTGGTGTACAGAAACCGGAAGAGTTATCATTCCATGAATGTGCAGATGGTGTGTTTGGCAGACCAGTACATCTCCCATGTGAATGCCAAGTTCCCTGGCTCAGTGCATGATGCCTACATCCTGCGGAATAGCAGCATCCCTTATGTGATGGGTCAACTCCAGAGGCACCGTGTGTGGCTATTAGGTGAACACCTGGAAGCAAGACAGTGGGAATGGTTGTCTGGGTCTGGGGATATCCCTACAGGTTAGTGTGTGTCTAACAGTTGTCCCTCGCTATTTGCAGGTGACTCTGGTTACCCCAACCTGTCATGGCTACTTACCCCAGTGAGGAATCCCAGGACAAGGGCAGAGGAACGCTACAATGAGGCCCATGGGCGAACTTGGTGGATTATTGAACGGACCTTCGACGTCCTGAAGGCCAGGTTCCGGTGCCTCCATATGACAGGTGGATCCCTATACTACTCACCAAAGAATGTGTGCCAGATCATCGTGGCCTGCTGTATGCTTCACAACTTAGCTTTGCGACGACAGGTGCCTTTTCTGCAGGAGGATGGTCCAGATGGTGGTGTTGTTGCAGCTGTGGAGCCTATGGACAGTGAAGACGAGGAAGCAGAAGAAGAAGATATGGACAACAGGAACTCGGTGATCCTGCAATATTGCCAGTGAGACACAGGTAAGAGTACAGATGTGCCTACTAGATGTACTTTAACTCTACTACCTCTTTACTGTCTGTCGTTTTCACCCAGTGTATGGTCACTGAGTTGTCACTTTCCCTTACGATCTCACAGATGTGGGTCACACTGTGTGACATCTGCTTTGTTTCCTCATGGACTAGAGCTGTGTGACATAGGTATGTTGACATTACATTTGAAAAAGCATTTTGTCACTGTAATTGCTAATACACAATTTTGAAATCACAGACTGACTCCAGATTGTTTTGTGCTTCAAGGGTGTTTATTGAAGTGCTCAATACTGGAGGGGGTTGTACAATGGTGAGGGGAGATGGTGGAGGAATGTCCATGGCAGAGTCCAGTCTATTAGTGTCACAGGTGCATTGCCCAAATGGGCATAGGAAGAGGAGCTGGGGCAGTTTGAGGATGGACAGGGTGACAAAGTGGGACAGAAAGATGACATTCAGGGGTATCTCATTTCTTGGCGGGGGTCTTGGCATCGTTCTCTGTCTTTGTCCTGGATCTCAGGGACCGTTTGCGGGGTGGTTCTCCCTCTGCAGGGGGTGTGGTGCTGGTGTGGTGGTCCTGTGGCAGGGTGTCCTGTCCACTAGTGCCAGCAGAGGTGGTGGGCAGTTCATCGTCCATGCTAGTGTCAGGGGCCCATTGGAGTGCCACAGTGTCCCTCCTGGTGTTGAGTACTTCCTTCAGCACCTCTATGATGGTGCCCAGGGTGGAATTGATGGTTCTGAGTTCCTCCCTGAAGCTCAAATACTGTGCCTCCTGCAGCCGCTGGGCCTCCTGAAACTTTGCCAGTAATGTTGCCATCATCTCCTGGGAGTGGTGGTAGGATCCCATGATGGAGGAGAGGGCCTCATGGAGAGTGGGTTCCCTTGGCCTGTCCTCCCCTGTCGCACAGCAGCCCTCCCAGTTCCCCTGTGTTCCTGTGCCTCCGTCCCCTGGACCATGTGCCCACTACCACTGCCCCCAGGTCCCTTTTGTTGTTAGGTTGGTAGGTTAGCCTGGGTTCCCTGTAGTGGTGGACACACTGCTGATTGACGTGTCCTGGGGCATAGGTATGGGCCCGCTGGGTGGGTGCTGTGCTGGTGTTTCCAGAGGATGCAGAGGAGGAGGTTTCTCAGGATGCAGAATCACCAAGACCTGCTCCTCCCATGTTGTTAGTTGTGGGGGAGGAGGTGGGGGTCCGCCGCCAGTCCGCTGAAGTGCAACGTGGTGTCTTGAGACCACGGAACACACCTTCCCCCGTAGGATGGTCCATCTCTTCCTGATGTCATCCCGATTTCTTGGGTGCTGTCCTTCTGCGTTGACCCTGTCCACTATTCTTCGCCATAGCTCCATCTTCCTAGCTATGGAGGTGTGCTGCACCAATGGAATACCGCCGTTGAAAGAGTGCGGCGGACTTGTGTGGGTGTCTGAATTTTGGCGGACTCCGAGCTGTGGGTCAAAATGGATGTGGCAGAATTCCGCAGCCACGGCGGTGTGTTGGCGGTCTTCTGCACGGCGGTAAGCGGTTTTTACCGCCAATGTTATAATGACCCCCATATTCTTTTCTATAAATTGGTGTTGGATTTTTATGGTGTTTTGTGTTTTACTTATTAACTGTTTTGTGATTTTTAACTGCTTTACACATATGTCTCCTAAGTTAAGCCTTGTCGCTTGTTGCCAAGCTACCAAGGGTTGAGCTGGGTTTAATTTATTGAGACCTAACTGGACCTAAGTGGAGGTTAGTGGCCTATTGCTAAGTGTAGGTACTTACCTGCCTTTACCAATAACCCATTTTCCAACAACAATGAATGTGGCCTATGCTGAAATAATAAAAAATAAAGCAAAAGAAAATGGAACTGGGCTAAAGAGCACATGCGGCAGGCCTAGTTGCTAAAATAACATGCCCAGAGAGATCATTAAAATGGCTATACAATAGACTGGACCATAACAAAGCTATATTGGCTATCTCTTAATATAGTCAATCTCAATTGAGCTGAAAGAACTCTTGCAAGGGCAATTAACTCTACTACTTGTGCAGAGGTAACACCTAAAAGCCAGGAGGGTTTTGCCACTCCCTGAATTGTGCAGATGGCATAATCTGCTCTCGAAATTCCTTCATTGTCTCTTAGACATGAACCAACCACAAAAATTACATAGTCAGACTCATCAAGAGATGCATCTTAATGTCTACACTTGGGTTGGTGCATTAATCTGTGACATCAGGAAGTCATGTTCAATTGCATTCCTATCAATTTGATTCTCAAGCAATGGTAACAACGTAGCTGGTTTAAGTGTCTGTCATCTTCTTAAAACAACATTTTCAGCTGCAAGTATTTGCTGGTCATACTTTGTAACTCTGCTGTTTGTCAGATACTGTGGGGGTCATTACAACCCTGGCGGACGGTGGTAAAGCGGCGGTAAGTCCGCAATCAGGTCGGTGGAAAAAAAAAGGGAATTATGACCGTGGCGGAAAACGCCAACAAAGACAGCCACTATAACACTCCGACCGCCATGGCGGTACAGACAAACAGCGCGGCAGTCACCGCCAACAGACAGGCGGAAGACAAAGTACCGCCCACAGTATCACAACCTACCAATCTGCCACCTTTTCCAGGGCGGTTTCACCATGGATAAAAGCACAGCGGAAACAGTCATTTCAATGGGAAAACGCTCACCTCTACACACTCCACGAGGAAGGAGGACACCATGGAACCGGAACTCCAAATACTCCCTGCGATAGTCTTCCTGCTCCTGTACGACCATCAGCAGCGCCGATGACAACGGTGAGTACTGCACCTACGACATAGGGGAGGCAAAAGTAAGGGACACACACACGCAACACCCCCACCCTCACCCACTACAAAACACACACCAATGCATATCCAAACATTACAGTAACAACCCCCCGGAAGAATGCAAAGTTAAAAGGAAATTAATTCAACCATTGTAATATATCAAAATACAGTAACCAAATATATACAGATATAATTTCACATTCAACAAAATATACATCACGATTAGTAGTGGACCACTGGGCCCAAAATGCATGGGCGAGGCCCACACACGATTCTAGCAAAACGGAGAGAACACTGCTGGGGCATCAGATAGAAATACAACAGGCACCTCAGGGGAAAGGGAAGGGGGGCACCTCAGCCGGATGAGTGCAGCACGCCAGATCCATGAGGGGGCTCCATGCCCATTGATGTATCCTGGGGAGTGCAAAGTCAAAGTCTCTCAAGTCTCTACAGTGGATGGGTTGCCCACTGTACCATCCTGGGGAGTGCAAAGCCACAGTCTCTCAAGTCTCTACAGTGGGTGGGTTGCCCACTGTACCGTCCTGGGGAGTGCAAAGCCACAGCCTCTCAAGTCGATAACAGTCTCCACTGGTTCTGGAGGGGGACTGGTGCCCAGAGTGCTTCATCCTGCCAAGGACTGAGGTACTGGATGCATGTCTCCACTGGTTCTGGAGGGGGACTGGTGCCCAGAGTGCTTCATCCTTCCAAGGACTGAGGTAGTGGATGCATGTCTCCACTGGATCTGGAGGGGGACTGGTGCCCAGAGTGCTTCATCCTGCCAAGGACTGAGATAATGGATGCATGTCTCCACTGGTTCTGGAGGGGGACTGGTGCCCAGAGTGCTTCATCCTGTTAAGGACAGACGGAGTGGATGCTGTTCTGCACTGGTTCTAAAGGGGGACTGGTGCCCAGAGTGCTTCATCCTGCCAAGGACTGAGGTAGTGGATGCATGTCTCCACTGGTTCTGGAGGGGAACTGGTGCCCAGTGTGCTTCATCCTGCCAAGGACTGAGGTAGTGGATGCATGTCTCCACTGGTTCTGGAGGGGGACTGGTGCCCAGAGAGCTTCATCCTGCCAAGGACTGAGGTAGTGGATGCATGTCTCCACTGGTTCTGGAGGGGCACTGGTGCCCAGAGTGCTTCATCCTGCCAAGGACTGAGGTAGTGGATGCATGTCTCCACTGGTTCTGGAGGGGGACTGGTGCCCAGAGTGCATCACTCTCCCCGTGACGGTCCCAGTTCCGTCACTGCCCCTGCCGCACATGGGCTAGCGGTGCTTGAGTTGGCGGTGCTTGCCCTGTTCAGCGGTGCTTGCCATGGTGGTCTTTGCCCTGTTCAGCGGTGCTTGCCCTGTTCAGCGGTGCTTGCCATGGCGGTCTTTGCCCTGTTCAGCGGTGCTTGCCCTGTTTAGCGGTGCTTGCCGTGCCGGTCTTTGGCCTGTTCAGTGGTGCTTGACTTTGCTGTCTATGACCTGTTTAGCGGTGTTTGCCATGGCGGTCCTTCATTGCCCAGCGGGGCAGGCGCTAACAGGGCCCTTCTGGGCACTGACTCTGGCGGTGGCCTCCTGGCCAGTGACGATGGGGCTGCCCTCCTGGGCACTGACTCTGGCGGTGGCCTCCTGGCCAGTTACAATGGGGCTGGCGGTGGCCTCCGGGGCAGCGGGGATGATGGCGGGCATCTCCGCCGTGCTGCTCTTCCCAGACTTTGGCAATTTCTTCTGCCCCTTCCCCACCTTGGGAGGAGTCACAGCTGAGTGGACACTCCCCCCGGGACCCTTGTGAGCGGCTTTGCCGGCTGGAGTCTTCCCCCTCTCCCGTCGGGCACTGTCCAACTTCTGGTGCTTCACGGGGGGGACTGGCTGTGCTGTGGCTCCATGTCACACTGGCTGCCCTGGTGCCCAGTGCACTCCACATACCTCTAACAGGCACCACTGGTACCTGCGATTTTTTGGCTGAGGTGCTAGTACGGGACCTATGAATCGGAGGGGGGGTGGTGGGAAAGAGGTCAAGGTTGCTCAGGAAAAGTTTCTTATGAACACTGAGACGGGTAGCTAGAGGGGGTCTGGGAGTGGAGGAAGAGAAGGTGGTTGTAGGAGGTGTAACTTTTGTTGATTTGGGTGCAGGTGCATGCGCTGGAGGCTGTCGTGAGGTGGATGGATGTTGGGTGGGTGTGAGCCCGCGTTTGTGGACTTTGGGAGGGGGCGTCACAGACACACTGGGAGAGGACACAGGGTACGTGTAAATGGTAGTGGGGGTGGTGAGTGCAGGTGAGCGGGGTGTGGTGGTGGGTGTGCTGGTGCAGGACCTAGTGGCTGTAGTGGTAGTGCATGCAAATGAGAGTGTAGACGACACTGGGAGGGAGGAGGGAGACGACGAGGAGGGGGACACAGTGGAGGCAGTGGATGTTGCTGTATCTGTATGTGTGTGATGCTTGCGTGAGTGCCTGTGGGATGTGTGGTGCTTATGTTTGCCTGAGCTTCCCTTGTGTGTTGACGTGTGTGCAGTCTGGTCTGATGGTGTGCTTGGGATAGGCTGGGGTACAGGGGATTGGGTCTGGGTGGAGGAATTTGGCGGGGGAGGCTAGAGACAGGGACAATGGCTGCCATCAGTGCTGAGGCCAGAGATTGCAGGGTTCGATGAAGGGCAGCCTGACCAGAATGAATGCCCTCCAGGAATGCATTTGTGTGTTGCAATTCCCTTTGTACACCCTGGATGGCATTCAAAATGGTAGACTGCCAAACAGTGAGTGACCTGAGGAGGTCAATGGCCTCCTCACTGAAGGCAGCAGAGGTGACAGGGGCAGGGGCAGGGGCTGAGGTGCCTGGGGCAAAGGTGATGCCCACCCTCCTGGGTGAGCGGGCACAGGGCCAAGGCTGAGGGGCTGCTGGGAGGTGCAGTGCTAGTAGGGGGGATGGCGGCTGTACCTGTAGAAGTGGGGGGCACAGATTTTGCTGCCACCACATGGGAGCTCCCATCGGAGGACGAGTCCATGTTGCTGGTTACTGATCCTGTGACCGCCATGAAGCTCCCCTCGCCCTCCGTCCCACTGGTGTATTCAGAGTCCGTAGTGTGGCCCTCCATGGCCATGTGGGATGCAGCTCCCTCGTGCTCCGGTGCCACTGTACCTCCGCCTGATGATGCTGATGCACACAAGAACAGGGAGAGCACAAAAAGGGGGGGGACGACAGAAGAAAGACAGGTTGATTGCATGGCTTACCGCTACCGTTGGCGGACAATACAGACACAGCAGCCCCCTGCACTACGCCACGCTGTTGGGCTCTACTGATCCAGTTACTGGGATATGGCCTACATGGCTATGGTGGACATCAGCACACATAGATGACACAGGGGCATGTATACCTGTACTTGGCACTCTACAGAGGTGGGGTGGAGTGCCACATGGCCTGCATTACGGAGGGGCCTAGCCTACAGAACTCGCCCTGGCCTAGGGAAACCCACAGCCCTCCTCCCCCACCCACACACATTCACTGCGCGCAAAGTCCGCTGAATGAGAGTGTACTCACCCCCTTCTGTCTGCTGTGATGCCCTCAAGCACCCATCCAACTCAGGGTAGGCCACCGCCAGGATCCGGAACATCGGGGGGTCATGGTGTGACGGGCACCCCTCCCACATTGGGAGGCCATCCCCAGCTGAGCCTCCGCCATCTTCTTGCTCCAGTGGCGAATGTCCTCCCGTCTTTTACGGCAGTGGGTGCTCCATCTCTGGTGGACCCCCAGCGTCCGTACTTCCTTGGCGATGGCACGCTAAATATCCTTCTTCTGGTGGGCACTGACCTACATGACATGTACAGGGAAAGAAGAGAAGTCATTACCAACTGCACCGTCAAAGTGAGTGGCCCACATCCCTACCCTTGCCTTGTGGCACATGCATTCACAGTTCTTCATGCTCGCAGAACTCTGCCCCCTTCCTTCTTACAACCAGCCCTCCCCACACAGGCATAGCCCATACAACTTGCTCCCTGTGTACTCACCTGTTGGTCTGGAGGTCCATAGAGTAGCGTGTACTGGGGGAGGACCCCGTCCACGAGCTTCTCCAACTCCTGTGCAGTGAAGGCAGGGGCCCTTTCCCCAGACACACCAGCCATTGTCTCTTCCAGACCGAGGTCACAGCAGCACTTGCATTGTAGGTCCTCTCCTGTTGAAGATCAGGTATCGAGTGATTGAACAGATAGAAAATGGCGGTCATGTCCGCGGTGGTGACGTCCACGGCGGTACGTATCATCACCGTCGGCGCACTTCGTCATTGGCTCCTGGGACCCATAGGGTCCAATGTTAACCAATGCAGCATTGCGCAGCGGTCTTCGACCACCTACCACGACGGTGTACAATGCCAGCGCAGTTACCTCACATCCCATTGTCCCAGTTTAGAGGTCAGGCAGCCGCCATTTCAGGGGCCCACGTGGCTTCATTTTCAACTGCGTCACACATACCTAGGCCTGGACTCAACACACATACAGACAACTTATTGGATTATGTTTCGAGTTTTGTGTAGACTGTGGGTACATACCTCGGAGTTGCTTGACTCTGTGGTCGCTGTTGTCCTTCCTAGGCACCGTCAGCCGGGACATGTGAGGAGATGGCGGAATCCTGTGTGTACCGACCGCTGGTGGACCTGTTGACAATGGAGGAGTGACATTTAATCATCACCTACAGGTTTGACCGTCCCACAATCCAGGAACTGTGTACCCAGTTGGAGCCTGACCTGATGTCAGCTATCCGCCATCCCACAGGGATCCCCCCTCAAGTGCAGGTGCTATCAGTGCGCCATTTCCTTGCAAGTGGGTCTTTTCAAACAACAGTGGCCATGGCATCAGGGATGTCCCAGCCTATGTTTTCCAACGTGTTGTCTGCCCTGCTGAAACACATGAGGAGCTACATCGTTTTCCCTCAGGTGGAGGATTTGTCTACTGTTAAAGGTGACTTCTATGCCCTTGGACATATTCCCAACATCATAGGTGCCATTGATGGGACCCATGTGGCTTTGGTCCCCTCCCACAGGAGTGAACAGGTGTATAGGAACCGGAAGAGTTATCATTCGATGAATGTACAGATGGTATGTTTGGCAGACCAGTACATCTCCCAGGTAAATGCTATGTTCCCTGGCTCAGTGCATGACGCCTACATCCTGCGGAATAGCAGCATCCCTTATGTGATGGGTCAACTCCAGAGGCACCGTGTGTGGCTATTAGGTGACTCTGGTTACCCCAACCTGTCATGGCTACTGACCCCAGTGAGGAATCCCAGGACCAGGGCAGAGGAACGCTACAATGAGGCCCATGGGCAGACTAGGAGGGTGATCGAACTCACCTTCGGCCTCCTGAAGGCCAGGTTCAGGTGCCTCCATATGACAGGTGGTTCCCTATTCTACTCACCAAGGAAGGTGTGCCAGATCATCATCGCCTGCTGTATGCTTCACAATCTGGCTTTGCGACGCCAGGTGCCTTTTCTGCAGGAGGATGGTCCAGATGACGGTGTTGTGGCAGCTGTGGAGCCTGTGGACAGTGATGAGGAGGAAGCAGAGGAGGAAGACATTGACAACAGGGACTCAGTCATCCAGCAATATTTCCAGTGACACACAAGTGAGAACACATTCTTACCTACTACAAGTACTTTCACACTTCTACCTCTATCCTGTCTGTCAATTTCAAGCAGTATATGGTAACTGAGTTGTACATTTCCATTACGGTTTCACAGGTGTGGTTACCAACGTGTGTCATCTGCTTATATTCTTCATGGACTTGTGATGTGTGACATAGGTATGTTGACATTACATTTGAGAACGGATTTTGTCACTGTCATTGCTAATACACATTTTCACAATCACAGACTGACTCCACATTGTTTTGTGCTTCAAGGGTGTTTATTGAAGTGCTAAATATTGGAGGGGGTGGTAAAATGGTGAGGGGTGCTGGTGGAGGAATGTCCATGGCAGAGTCCAGTCTATTAATCTCACAGGTGCACTGCCCATATGGGCATAGGAAGTGGAGCTGGGCCAGTTCCAATATGGACAGGGTGACAAAGTGGGACAGTGGGATGACAATCAGGGTGGTCTCATTTCTTGGCGGGGGTCTTGCCATTGTGCTCTGTCCTGTTCCTGGATCTCAGGGACCGCTTGCGGGTGGTTCTCCATCTGCAGGGGGTGGGGTGCTGGTGTGGTGGTCCTGTGGCGGGGCGCCCTGTCCACTAGCGTCGGCGGAGGTGGTGGGCAGTTCATCGTCCATGCTAGTTTCAGGGGCCCCTTGGAGTGCCACGGTGTCCCTCCTAGTGTTCCGTATCTCATTTAGCACCCCTATGATGGTGCCCAGGGCGGAGCTCATGGTTCTGAGTTCCTCCCTGAACCCCAAATACTGTTCCTCCTGCATGCGTTGGGTCTCCTGAAACTTGGCCAGGACCGTAGCCATCGTCTCCTGGGAGTGGTGGTATGCTCCCATGATGGAGGAGAGGGCCTTGTGGAGAGTGGGTTCCCTTGGCTTGTCCGCCCCCTGTCACACAGCAGCCATCCCAGTTCCCCTGTGTTGCTGGGCCTCCGTCCCCTGGACCGTGTGCCCACTACCACTGCCCCCAGGTCCCTATTGTTGTTGGGGTGGTGGGTTATCCTGGGTTCCCTGTAGTGGTGGACACACAGCTGATTGACGTGTCCTGGCGACGGAGGTATGGGCCCGCTGGGTAGGTGCTGTGCTGGTGTTACCAGAGGGTGGAAGGTCTGTGGTGGGCTGTGCCTGTGCGAGGGGAACCGACTGTCCCAAGGCCCACAATGGTCCGGGCTGGTCATCTGGATCCAGTTGGCCAGAGCTGCTGTCATCACTGTGGGCCTCTTCTGTTGGTGGGGTAGAGATGTCTGGACCCTCCTGTCTGGTGACGTTGGGTAGTGGTCCTGCAGGGGTGTAAAAGCATGATTATTGCATGCGTGTGTGTCATGGTGTGCAATGGGTGGGTGAGCGTGTACCCGGTGCTAGCATTCCTGTGTGGGGGCTTGTGTGATGATGGTTGGGGGGTGTTATGGGTATGTGCAGTGGGCATTCTTTAGTGAGGGGTGTCCATGCTTTGTTGTGTCATGCAGGGCTTGGTGTTGGGATGTGTGGTTTGTGTTATTAGTACATTAGTGAGGAGTTGGAGTGAAATGGGAGGGGCTGAGGGTGGGGGTCTGTGATAGCATGCAGGTAGGGTGGGGGATATGATATTTAAGATGTGACTTACCAGAGTCCATTCCTCCACCGATTCCTCCGAGTCCCTCAGGATGCATAATGGTCAAGACATGCTCCTCCCATGTTGTTAGTTGTGGGGGAGGAGGTGGGGGTCCGCCGCCAGTCCGCTGTACCACGATGTTGTGCCTGGAGACCACGGAACACACCTTCCCCCGTAGGTCGTTCCACCTCTTCCTGATGTCCTCCCGATTTCTTGGGTGTTGTCCCACTGCGTTGACCCTGTCGACTATTCTTCGCCATAGCTCCATCTTCCTAGCTATGGAGGTGTGCTGCATCTGTGATCCAAATAGCTTTGGCTCTACCCGTACAATTTCCTCCACCATGAACCTGAGCTCCTCCTCGGAGAACCTGGGGTGTCTTTGCCGTGCCATGGGGTGGTGTAGGTGATGTGTGGGGTGGTGTATGTGGTGATGAGTGTGGTGATGTGTAGTGGTGTGTGGTGTTTTGTGCGTGGAAGTAGTGTGGGTGATGGTGTTGAGTGCCTGTGGCTGCTAGTTTGTGGATGGTGGTGTCTCTCTCTGGCCTTCTTTCAGTATTTTGGTCATAGGGGTTTGTGGGTGATGTGGGTGTGTGTTTTATATAGTATTGGGTGTGTGGGAGTGGTGTGTGTATGTGTATCAGGTGTGTGTATTTCGAATTGTCCAATGTGGCGGTGTTTTGGAGATGTGTGTGTATTTTGAGCGCGGCGGTGTGTACCGCCAATGGAATACCGCGGTTGAAAGACCGCTGCATGGATTCGCGGGTCGTGATAGCATGGGCGTGTTTCTGTTGGTGTGACGGTGGATGATTTGTTTTCGCCAGTTTATCACTGACCTTTGGTGTGGCGGACTTGTGTGGGTGTCTTAATTTCGGCGGATTCCAAGATGTGGGTCATAATAGCTGTGGTGGATTTCGGCGGCGGTGTATTGGCGGTCTTCTGCACGGCGGTAAGCAGCTTTTACTGCCAATGTTGTAATGACCCCCTGTGTCTTTGAATGGTTGAGCAATATCTCCACTGAGTGAGGGACCAACATTGTAAGAGGGTGTCACATCACTATGCTCTCACATCTCTCAGTATTGACACCAACTGCTGCAACAGCTTTCAGGCAGCTGAGTAGTCTTCTAGCAATGATGTCAAGTGTAGAACTATGCCACAGGTCTCTGAGAGTCTCAATGCAAATGAGTAAGCACTGAGAGAACACAGCCCTACCCCTCACTGCAAAACAATGAGAACATTTTACTGTAATCAGACATTCCTAGTGCTGGGAAATGATACAGATTTCCTCTCAGATCTAGGAAAACTTTCAAGCAATCGTCCCATGGAAGTGGATCAGCACATCTTTGTGAGTTGGCCTCAATAATGGCTTGGCCACTAGAGAAATATTTGGTATCCACTGTCTACAGTAGTCAACCAGTACCAGGGACATTCTGGCTTCTCTCTGAGTTCTAGGTGGGCTCATCTTTAGAATTGTTTCTATTCTCTCTTGTGACACTTTTCTCATTCCCTTCTCAATGAGATGTCCAAAATATAGCACTTCTTTTTGACAGTATTATAAGTTACTCTGAACTCCTCATGTCTGTTCTCAGTCAAATGATTTAAAAGAGCAGTTCTGTCTTGTTTGCAAGCTTCTTGCATATGTAATGCCATAAGCAGGTAATCAATGTTCTGCACAAAAACTGAATTTAGAGACATCTGCAGAGCCTCAAGATTCTTTTTCAAGATCTCATTAAAGATTGAAGGACTATCTGCATAACCCAGTGGAACTTGGCACCATGACATATCTCTGGCCCTCATTACAACCCTGGCGGATGGTGGTAAAGCAGTGGTAATACAACCAACAAGCCGGCGGGAAAAAAAATGGAATCACGACCAACATGGATAGCCACTTTAACACTCCGACCGCCACGGCGGTAGAAACAAACACTGCGTCGGTAACCGGCAACAGACAGGCAGAGGACAAAGTACCGACCACCGTATAACAACAGGCCTATCCGCCACCTTTTCCGGGGTGGAAGCAACGCTATGAAAAGCACGGCGGAAACAGTACACAGAAGGGAAACCACTCAACACCCAACGAGGAACCAGGACGCCATGGAGCCCGAACTACACGTCCTGCCCATGCTGGTCTTCCTCCTGCTCTATCAGGAGCGGGACAGACGTCGTCGACGATCACAGTGAGTACTGCACCTACATCACAGGGGAGGGGGGGAGGGAAAAGAGAGTGACACACACGCAACAAGCAATACCCCCACCCCCACCCTCAGCCACAATACCATACACACAAATACATGCAGCAATGTTACATATACACCCCCTGGAAGAATGCAAGTACAAAATTAAATGATTGTAACGATTGTAATCATGAAAAATCAGATAGTGAAAGTTCAAAAATCAGTATGTACACCAACTACACAAGTCTGGATAGTGTACCAATCATTGTCCGTGGACCAGTGGTCCCAAAATGTATGGGCGAAGCCCACACAAGATACCTGACTCGAAACAAAGAGAACACTGCAGGGGCATCAGATCGAAAATAAACTAGCACCTCAGGGAGAAGGGGGGCACCTCAGCCGGAAGAACGCACAACACCACTGCTGCACGAGGGGGCTCCATGCCCATTGCTGTATCCTGGGGAGTGCAAAGCCACAGTCTCTCAAGAGGATAACATTCTCCACTGGTTCTCGAGGGGGCCTTGTGCCCAGAGTGCTTCATCCTGCCAAGGACTGAGGTAGTGGATGCTTTTTTCCACTGGTTCTGGAGGGGGCCTTGTGCCCAGAGTGCTTCATCCTGCCAAGGACTGAGTTAGTGGATGTGATTCTCCACTGGTTCGGGAGGGGGCCTTGTGCCCAGACTGCTTCATGCTGCCAAGGACTGAGGTAGTGGATGCTTTTCTCCACTGGTTCGGGAGGGGGCCTTGTGCCCAGAGTGCTTCATCCTGCCAAGGACTGAGGTAGTGGATGTGATTTTCCACTGGTTCTGGAGGGGGCCTTGTGCCCAGAGTGCCCCACATGCAGTGTGGCCAGTCCCATTCCCTCATATGGGTGTGTGTGCCACTAGATTGCCTAGGAACAGGTAGCATGATACGCCATGGAGGCAGAGACATACCCCACCCTGCTGCGACTTCGCTTTCCACCTGCAGGTACAAACAGTGATGAAAGTCATGCCTCATGGAAGCTGGTCAGGGTCCAGGAAGTCTCCTGCAGCCTCGGACTGCTGACCACAGGGGATGGTAGCCATGTCAGCGGTGGTGCCACTGTCCGAGCACGTTGTGGGCTGGTGGCGGTGCTTGCGGCTGTGTCTGTGTCTGTGGTGGTGGTGCTGGCAGTGCTGCATGTGTCAGCACCTGTTGAGGGACACAGCAGGACGTCTCCTGCAGACTCGGACGGCTGCCCACTGGGGTAGCTGCTGGGGACTGTTGCTGAGGCTACAGACGTGCAGGTGGCGGTGCAGGTGGCTGTGCAGGTGGCGGTGCTGGTGGCTGTGCAGGCGGCGGTGCTGGTGGCAGTGCAGGTGGCGGGACACGTAGCGGTGTTCGCCGCCATACAGGTTGGTGTAGTCATTGACAGAGGGGGTGACACTAGTCCCTTATTCGGTGTCACCATGCACTGTCCTGACCTGATCTTCTGCTTTTGTCCCTTCCCCACCTTTGATGGTGCCGCAGGTGTCTTGCCACTGTCCACTTTAGTTTTGGCGGAGCCCTTGGTGGCTGGTAGGTGCGGCTTCTCCCTCGGGATGTGGGCATCTTCTTCACCTTGGCAGGTGGCAGAATGTCCTTGGCCTCGCAAGGTGGCACACTGGCAGCCCTGAAGGGTGGCACACTTGATGACCCTGCAGTTGCTGCCAACACTGTGCCTGGGGATTTGGTGGCTGAGGTGCTGGGCTGGGACCTGGAAAGCCTGGCCCTAGGGGAAGTCCGGTGGGGGGAGGTGAAGGGAAGAGTTCAAAGTTTGCCACGAAAAGTTTTTTAGACACACTGGGACTGGAAGATGGAGGGGGTTTGGGATTGGAGGAAGAGGTAGTGGTTGTGGGAGGTGTACGTTTGCTGAATTTGGGTGAAGGTGCAGGGGCCGGAGGCTGTTGTGAGGTTGATGGCTGTTGGGTGGGTGTGTGCCTGCTTTTCTGTACTTTGGGAGGA
The DNA here is from genome assembly GCF_031143425.1 of Pleurodeles waltl. Lineage (NCBI taxonomy): Eukaryota > Metazoa > Chordata > Amphibia > Caudata > Salamandridae > Pleurodeles > Pleurodeles waltl. Next base: position 693,914,319 of record NC_090442.1, on the reverse strand, counting down.
GGGCTCACAGACACACTGGGAGAGGACACTGGGGATGTGTGAATGGTAGTGGGGGTGGTGAGTGCACATGAGCGGTGTGTGGTGATGGGCGTGCTGGTGATGGAGGAAGTGGCTGAGGATGTAGTGCATGCAGGTGTGAGTGGAGACGAGACTAGGAGGGAGGAGGAGGACGTGGAGGAGGGGGACACATTGGAGGCAGTGGCTGTTGCTCTGTCTGCATGGGGATGGTGCTTGTGTGAGTGCTTGTGGGATGTGTGGTGCTTATGTTTGCCATGTCCACTCTTGTGTGTTGATGAGTGTGCATGCTGGTCTGATGGTGTGCTTGGGATAGGCAGAGGTACAGGGGATTGGGTCTGGGTGGGGGAAGTTGGAGGGGAGGCTGGAATCTCAGGTACCATTTGAGGGGTGGTTCTCCATCTGCAGGGGGTGGGGTGCTGGTGGCCTGTTGTTCCTGTGGTGGTGCCGTCTGTCCACTAGCGCCAGCGGAGGTGGAGGGCTGTTCATCGTCCAGGATAGTGTCAGGGGCCCGTTGGTGTGCCACTGCGTCCCCCTGGTGTTGAGAAGGTCTGCCAGCACCCCAGCAATGGTGACCAGCGTGGTGTTGATGGACTTTAAGTCCTCCCTGATCCCCAGGTAGTGTTCCTTCTGCAGCCGCTGGGTCTCCTGAAACTTGGCCAGTAGCGTGCCCATGGTCTCCTGGGAATGGTGGTAAGGTCCCATGATGTTGGAGAGTGCCTCGTGGAGAGTGGGTTCCCTAGGCCTGTCCTCCCCCTGTCGTCCAGCAGTCCTCCCAGCTTCCCTGAACTGTGTGCCCACTGCCACTGCCCCCAGGTCCCTGATCGTCCTGTGTTAGTGGGGTTGCCTGGGTTCCCTGTAGTGGTGGACACACTGCTGATTGACGTGTCCTGGGGACAGAAGGATGGGCCTGCTGGGTGGGTGCTGTGGTGGTGTTTCCTGAGGGTGGAGGTTCAGTGGTGGTTTGTGACTGTGTCAGGGGAACCGACTGTCCCGAGGTCCCTGATGGGCCGGGCTGGTCATCTTGATCCAAGCGTGGCAGAGCTGCCGACGTCACTGTGAGCCTCTTCTGTGGGGGGACTGGATATGTGTAGCACCTCCTGTCTGGTGATGTTGGGTATGGGTCCTGTTGGGGTGTAAATGCATACTTATTGTATCTGTGTGTGCCATCTTGTGCAATGGGTGAGTTACCCTCTACTCCTGTGCTTGCATTATTGCCGTGGCCCTTGTGTGATTGGTGATTTTGGGGCATGAGTGAGTCTCTCTACTGGACATGCTTTGGTGATGGGTGTCCATGCATTGGTGTTACATGCAGGGCTTGAATTTGGGATATGTGGGTTGTGTTAATGGGGTATCTGTGGGTTGTTAGGGTGATGGGTGTTAGGGTGAGGGTGGGAGTATGTGGTGGCATGCAGGTGGGGTAGGGGGATGAAGTAGTAAAGATATGACTTACCAGAGACCAGTCCTCGTTGCTACTCCTGTGAGGCCCTCAAAATGCATGATCGCCAAGACTTGCTCCTCCCATTTTGTTAGATGTGGGGGAGGAGGTGTGGGTCCACCACCAGTCCTCTGTACAGCAATCTGGTGTCTGGATACCACGGAACGTACCTTCCCCCGTAGGTCGTGCCACCTCTACCTGATGTCATCCTGTGTTCTTGGATGCTGTCCCACTGCGTTGACCCATTCGACAATTCTCCGCCATAGCTCCATCTTCCTTGCAATGGAGATTTGCTGAACCTGCGATCCGAATAGCTGTGGTTCTACCCAGACAATTTCCTCCACCATGACCCTCAGCTCCTACTCAGAGAACCTGGGGTGTCTTCGAGGTGCCATGATGTGGTGTGGGTGATGTGTGAGGTGGTGTCTGTTGTGATGCGTGAGGGGATGTTTTGATGTGTGTTGTTTGAGGTGTGTGGATGTTGTATGAGTAATGTTGTTGTGTGTCTGTGGATGCTGGTGTTGTGTTAGGTAGTATCTCTCTCAGGCCTTCTTTCAGAATTTTGGTTGTAAGGGTTTGTGGGTGATGTGGGTGTGTGTTTTATATTGGATTGGGTGTGTGGGTGTGATGTGTGTATGTGTATCAGGTGTGTGTATTTTGAATTGTGAAATGTGGTTGGTTTTTGTAAATGTGTGTGAATTTTGAGCGCAGCAGTGTGTACCGCCAATGGAATATCGCGGTTGAAAGACCGATGCGTTGATTTGTGGGTCGTGATAGTGTGGGTGTATTTCTGTTGGCGTGACGGTGTAGGTTTTGGTATCGCCAGTTTATCACTGAGCTTTGGTGTGACGTACTTGTTTGGGTGTCTGTAGGCGGATGTGTGGCGGATTCGGAGCTGTGAGTTGTAATACCTGTAGTGGCATTCCGCTGCCGCAACGGTAAGTTGGCGGTCTTCTGCACGGCAGAAAGCAGGATTTACCGCCAGGGTTGTAATGAGGGCCTCTATCTCTAAACAGGATTGAGAGCTGGAATTGACTGTCCTCATGTAACACAATATAGAAAAAGGCTTGGCAAAGGTCCTCAACAGTAAACCACTCTCCAGTGAAGGGATTTTGAAATAGTATTGTTGCTGGATTTTCTACCATAGGAAATCATGGGATAACTATGTTGGTAATTTTTGGAAGCTCCTCTACAAATCTATAGTTACAGTTGGGCTTCTATAAGCCCATAATCGGCAAATTGCAAGATTTTGATGATTTCCTTCAAGATCCCTTGTTTTAACTTTATTTCGGTCACTGGTGTCATTCCACCCCACTGTCTCTGCAGTTACATGATAAAGTGTTTGGTGGAAATGGACCTTTCAGCATGGTACCCCCAAACTTCTCGCCTTACTCACCCCTTTTTTGCTGAATTTATTTTTGCTGGCTTTAGGACTCCGTACACTTTACCGCTGCTAATCAGTGCTAAAGTGCATGTGCTCACTCCCCTAAAACTTGGTCACTTTGGTGTCTCCACAGTTGGCATATTTACTTTACTTATAAGCCCCTAGTAAATTGCACTATAATGCCCAGGATCTAAAAATTAAATACTACTAGTCGGACTGCATCACTGATTGTGCCACCAACTAGAGTAGCCCTTTAAACGTGTCTCAGGCCTACCGCTGCAGAACCTGGTTGTGCAGTTTAACTGCCACTTCAACTTGGCATTTAAAAAATCTTGCCAAGCCTTAAACTCGTATTTTATTAGATATAAATCACTCCTAAGGTAAACCCTAGGTAGTCCATAGGGCAGGGTGCTAAGTAAGTAAAAGGCAGGGCATGTACTTTAAAGTTTCCCATGTCCTGGTAGTGATCGCTACTGGGAGGGTCACTCCTCTCATAGGCCTTCATTGGGAATTCCTTAATACACTTTTAAGCTGTAATTCCTGATCAGAAAGGAGTGGTTACATCATGTTTCATATCATTGGAATGGTAATGATAAATCCTCTTTAATGGTAAAGTTCGATTTAACCTTACTATTTTAGAAATTACACTTTTAGAAAGTAGGCATTTCTCTGCTCTTACTACTGTGTGTTCCTTACAGCCTGTCTCGAATACACGTCTTGGGTAGGTTCATTCCCTTTAGGCAGCCTTAAACACAGTAAGGTTAGATGTGTCTGAGAGCTCATCTGCATTCATCTGCATTGTGATGGGCCTTCCTAGGCAAGGAAGGGAGGAGGAGAGCTGACAATTACACATGAATAGGAAAATGCCTGCCCCTACACAGAGGGCTGATTAACCCTTACTGATAGTTTGGAGCCAGGGCTGGGATAAAAGGAGGACTTGTGCCCTTCGAGGAGCTGCTTTGAAGTCACCTTCACTTCAAAGGCATATTTGGGGATAAGTACTGGGTCTCTCACTCTACCAAGATAGTACACTACTGGACCTGGGAAGAACTCTGCTGGAGTAAGGACTGCTGTGCCACAAAGATTGCCACTCTGCTTGACTGACTGTCCTGACGTTTCTGAGGAGCTGCTTCAATGCTTTGTTGAACTGCCCCTGCTGCTTGCTGATCTCTGCCCTGTTAAGGACAAGACCTGGACCCATGTCACTTGGACCTGAACCCAGAGTGGCTCCAAGGGCTTGCTGGTTTGTCCCTTGTTTTCTGACGTCTCAAGGACACAAAATACTTCTTTCAAATCGCCTTCTACACCTCCTGGTTCTGTCTTCGATGAGTTCCTGACCCCCAAGAGGTGCCTATCTAGTCCTGGGACCTTGGAAGTGGTCTTTCTGTTATTTTTGTTCTTTAAATCAAGCTTTTGGGGTCTTCACAAATGAGAACGGGCCTGTTCACACCAGAACCGCATTAGTCACAAAGGAGCAACATGAGCAAGTGCAATTTCGTCTCTCTGCACAGCAGCATCGTCTTTCGCAACCACAAGGCTTCAGCCCATCCATTTATGATGCCCAGCGACTCTTTGCACCCAAGAACAGACTCTTTGCTCCAAACTGAAAAGTTAAAACTTCAGTGGGGACATCCTGAAACTATATCCAACCAGTGCTCCTTCGCAGTTGGCCTGTACTTTAGATTTACACTGGTCCCTTGTAGCTTCACGTAACTTTTGGCCTCTATTTACTTTTAAGCTCTGTTTTTCGATTTAATATTTAAAAAATCATATATCACTTCTACTTATTAGATTGCTGTTGTATTGGACTCATTTTACTGAGATAAATATTCTCTGTTGTTCTAAAGCTTTGGTGGTGTTTCATTATGTTACTGTGAGTGTGTGTGTGTGTGTGTTGCACAAATGCCTTATACATTGCCTCTTAAGTTAAGCCTGCCTGCTCTGTGCCAAGCTACCAGAGGGTGAGCACACATTAACTTCACAAGGATTGTGGTTTCTGCTTTGTCAGAGTGCACACACAGTTTCTAACAGTGATGTTCTTAGCACAAGGAATTGTTGAAATGGTTTCTGATTTTAGATTGGATTTTATTTACTCTCGATACCTACTTCACATTGAGTCTTGGAATACCCATATTCTCTGGGGCCATCAAAGCTTGTGGGACCTGCATCATGGGAGCTTGAAAATGCGTTGGCATCTGCATTTGTTGACCTGGAATCTGATTTACTCCTTGCATTTGGCCATCACTATCCACTTGATTTGGATTCTGTCTACACTCTCTTTTCCAATACCTGAGTCTGTTAAAAACATGACAAAGATGGGATTTCTTCAATGTCACAATATCTATTACTAAATTAGAATCAAACAAAACACCTCGGTCTCTACCATGTGAAATACCAACTCCACCCTGTGCAATTTGACTTCCAACCTGAGAACCAACATGTTACATTTCACTGATATTCCCTCCGTGCAATTGATTCTGAAATACCTTTTGAGCCACCTGGGTTTATGCAAGCATCAAACACATTTTAAGTCTATCGTGCTTAATTTGTTCCTCATCAATACAGTATTTTGCCAGACACACCTGTTTGTCATAGAAAAGTGCACACCATCAATATCTTCTTCAGTGAAAAAATATAGAAGCTCTGACAGCACTTTGACAAAGCTATTGCTGCCTCATCCCTTGTCCCTAACCCTTCCCACGGAATTCTGCAGTGATCTGCAGTGATCAGCATTTATTTTGCAGACCTCAGGATCTCATCTAAAGGCTTTGCCTACTGACAAATCACTTTCTGTGCATACTGATCTCTGGTCACAACTCAAGAACAAACTGTGACACAAAACCCTCCAGGATTTTCCTTTCTGCTATGCAGTTTAAACACCTACAACAATCATTCATTGTAAACATGAACTAATTATTTTGCTTCTTTGGTAGTTCTATGATCTTTAACCAATCAATGTCTCTTGTGGGAACCTTTCCTTTCAAAAAGGTCATCTAATTGTATTTGGTCATTACCACAGGCAAAGGTGCATAATTATGCAAATCTCTTGGAGGCTCAATGCCTGGCTGTTGCACAGCTATCTTGCATATAGCCCACACATCCCTGCACAGCATAATAGCAAAGAAAGTGTTCAAGTCTGTCCACAAAATCTTTGAACTCTCTACTAATCTGACAACTTGTGTATACCTCTGTGCAGGATTTTGTCTAGGCTTCGGAAAGTTGTTTGTAAATGTTGTGAGATTACCTGTGCTCCATGGTACAGGAACATACTCTCCACCTTGTATCTCCCTTATAGGAAAGGTTAAAGCCTCATCTTCATACGGGAGAACTGGTGGTGGCTTACTATCTGCTTCCGTAACATCTGATTGTTTCTTTTTGCTTCTCTGTTTCTTTGCCAACTTTCTGTCTAATTTATGAAATTCACTCCATTTGTGGATGCATCTTACCCACTCTGACATAGGTAACCTCATTCCTGAAATCCTCATTGTTGTACTAAGGGCCAGATTTATGCTGGCCTTTCGCCGTTCCAATTCCACATTAGCATCATTTTTTGACACTAATGTGGCATTGGAAGGGGAAAAATACCACAGCATATTTACAAAGTGGTGCAATGCTTGCATTATGCCATTTTGTAACCCCTTACGCCACATTATGCCTGCGCCAGGCATAACATATGCACATCTATGAGATTCCTTTGCGCCATTTTTATTGGCATTTTTTAACACCTGCTAAGTGCAGGTGTTAAAAAGAGGCTCCCATTGATTACAATGGGACTCTGGGTGTTTTGTAGGATTAGCATCATAATTGTTTCAGTTAATTTGTTATGTTATTGTTATGTGTGGCAGCCGCAAGCTTTGTGGTCTCTTTTCTCAAATTTATCAATACATTCTTCTGGTATTAATTCAAATGTGAAATATCAAGGCAACCTTTAATAATTTCTTCTAATTCCACCTTCAATTGTGGTACATCAAAGGGTCTCACACTTTCTTGACTTGTAGATGGCCTTTTTGTTTCTCCCACCCTTTCATATTCTGAAGTTTCTTCAAACCATGGGGGGACAATTCCATTGTCAAATGGTCCTTTCTCTCTCTGTGCAATTGGTGTTATAATGACAATCCCTCTTCCTTCTCTTAATGATTGACGATTTTACGGTAGGGCCCAGCCAACAACTTGTACATTTCGTGATGTTGGGATGAAACCTGTTGCAGCTACTCCTCTTATGCCATTGAACAACACCATTTGGAACAATATGGTTGCAGTGGCACATCTGAGCTGACACAACTTGTGACTCTCTTGAGCAGGAACAGTTTCAATTGAAGCGGTAACACCCAGATAATTTTTTGTAGGACTTACTTCAACAGATGCAGGTGCAATCAGGACTGTTGGAAGTTGCCTTTCAATCTAAATTTTATTTTGATCAACAGGGGCTGTAGCGATTGCACTACTATGGGCTGTAACACCCTCCATGTTTGTTGTGGGAGCTGCATATGAAGGTTGTTGCAAGGACAACAAAGCATCTAAAATGTCATCACCCGAATCCCTATTGGTGTCTGTTTTCCTTGCAGCTTCCTCATCATCATTTCCCTGTTTCAGATTCTTTTTAGACTTTTCAGTTGTTATAACTGGGTGCACCCTAACTTGCTCAACTATGCATTTCCTCCACTTGCCTGCCCTTCATCCCATTGAGCATCTGCATAATTTTTCACTTCACTCTTTGCTCTGTTCTGGCACGTTTCTTTCTCCTTGGCATGGGCTGCTCACTCCCAAGTATTTAATGCTTCATACTGTGTAGGTCTAGGATTTTGCTTCATTTCATATAATGTTTCTGTTAAGTTTTCAACTTCAAATCAAAAATTCCATATTCTTAAAAATTGAATGATACTTCATTTACAGTGGTCTTGCACCATTGTAGCCACAAAATTTATGGAGCCCAATGTTTGCGATATATATTTCGGTGGGGTACCTTCAAGTGGTGCCTCTTCGCCCTCCTGAACTGGGACTTGCGCATCAGCCCTCATAAAGTCTCTTAGAATTTTGAAACATTTCATAATTACAAAAATTCAACAATAAATGATTAATAATCAAATTCAGAATCTCAAAGTGTTTGTTCCATTTACAACACTGTATATGTCAATACTTTCCTTCAATCCTCTCACAATTTGCTTTCACAAAGCTATCACAACTTAATACTTAATGACTCATCAACCTATCTCAGAGTAGCAATTCACACCAACTGACTTGTCCCAGTGCGGCACACTCTGATATAATTTTTTTCTCCCTGCAGCAGTTCACCCTTTTTTACAATTTTCTCATACACACAATTCTATACTTGGAAGCAAGCAAAATAAACAAATAGCTTTTGTCTGCGCTGCTAAAGAATTCAAAGTAAACCATTTATACAAGCAACAATCCGAAAAAAGGTTTTAACACCCTATAACTTTCCTATACACACATACACACAACTGAAATCTAAAACAGTGGGAAATCACCCTGACAGATATAGCTTCACTATTGTGCAACAGGTTCCACTACCACCACAAAAGTCCCTGTCTCAATTGTGCAGTTGATGGTTTGCCATTTTCTGTGATAAACAGGTGTGTCTGGCAAGCGGTTGATGTAGAGATTTTCTACCTTGAAAAACGTTCTGTTCCTGTTGATGGTTCTTTGATGGTGTTGGTTTAGTAATTTGCTTTGCCTGATGTCATGCCCTATCACTGTCCTGGTTGGGGGGATTTCAGTATTGTGAGATCATAAGGAGCTCTGTTTTTCTTCTATTTTCTTTCCTATCTGCAGATGTATTGTTTGCTGTTACCAAGGATTTTAGAGAACCACAGTACTGAAGGCTTTGGCTTGAATTTATTTGTGTTTTTGAAGAAATTCTCAAGTTCATGAGATATAGGATTCAGAGTAACAGGGAAGTATCAGATTTATGAAAAGTGGTGCATTTAGTGCCAGATTTATTGCGCTCCTTGCATCACCCTACTGCCACCATGTGCATGTCGTATTTAAAATACGGTGCACCATGGCGCAGGGTAGGGGACAACAGCATTCGAATTTCTGATGCTATTGATGTACTGTTCAGGGTTAGTGCCAAATTTTTGGCGCTAACCTTGAACAGTACAAGGTACCAATTATAAACAATGGTGTTTCCCCTTTTAGTTGCCTGCTCTGAGCAGATGTTAAAAGTGCAGAAAAAATGACATGCCATTTTTTCACCCCCAATAGAGGAACGCCCCCTTTGCACATAATATGCATGGCGCATGCTTAATTTAGTGGCAAGCGTTACAAAGTGGCACAAGGCATGCATTGCACCACTTTGTAAACATGGTGTGGGGAAAAGGCCACCTTATTGCCGCCTAAGCGTAAACAAATGATGCAAAGGTGGCGCTAAAGTGGTGCTAGGCCCTCTTAAATCAGGGCCTTTGTTTATAGCTGGGATTTGGGAGCTGCCATGTTACTGCCTGGGTTCAGATTAATGTGTGCCTCACGGTAGCTGTGGAATGTTCAGTTCCAAGTTGGGTGTGGAGGGGTGGGTTCTTTCAGTAAAAGACAGGCCTGGATTTGCAGTGGGGTCCAGGGCAGCAGGGCATTAATTTTAATGTAGAAGAAACAAGTTCTGTAGATGGAATTTCTGCAATCATTTCTGGCTTCTAGTTAGGTAATATTCCACAAAACCTGAATTTGTTAATAGTGGTCTTGAAATTTTGTATGCAGAATTTGTTTTGTTTGTCCATGAATGACAAGTAACACTGAAAATTGCTTTGTGAGTTGTAATGTAGATAAAGGTACATTTTAGGTAATCTCAATTTACTTTTGCGTGTTTGATAAATACTTTGCATAGATAAACCACTAAATATAGTGACATCCATTTTATGGAGACCCAGGAGAGGCAGACATGAGAGAAACCTCATCATACAACAAGCAGTTGCTATGCTCGAGTCACAGGCGGCGTACAGTAGTTTGTGGTAGCAAGTTACTCCCTTGGTAATGTCTGTTATTTACTGGTGTGACATAAGTGCAGTGAATAATCAGATTTTCAATTCAATATTCAAGTTAATCGGTTGCAATGGAAGGCGTACATAACAAAATAGTATTGGCTAGCTGTGACATCACAACTGGGGAATTGTATATAGGTGATGTCCAAGTGATTATAATGGCACCACATTTATACTGGTACACATAACCTAGGAGTGCAGCCAACTCAAGGAGGTGGAGCAACTGATGACCAAGTAAAAGGGATTAACTCCTAAAGACCTCAGAGGGTCATACGGCTAGTAGAGCTAACTCCAGTCTTTCTTAGTGCAAGGACATTCCTTTCTGATTTAGGTAGCACACCATTGGGCATATCGCAAAGAGCTGTTCTGGATCAAAACAAAGCAGCAGGTTGTTTTATTTACATTTGAAGTGTCTAAAATTCATACATATACCTAGGGCAGGGTTCTGCAAAGTCGGTCCTGGAGAGCCGGGTCCATGCCAGATTTTTAGCATATACACATTTAGAAAAATTTAGATTTCTGAAACATCTTTTTCCTAAATGTGGATATGCTACAAATCTGGCATGGACCTGGCTCTCCAGGACCGGGAGCAGGCAGGCCTAACTTAGAAGTCAATGTGTAAAGTATTTGTTCAATAACTCATACAGTACCACAGTAAGAACACCACAAATGTACTCCAAACTAGTTTAGAAAAATAGATATTTATCTGAATAAAATAATACCAAAACAACCAGAATCCATTATGCACAAGTAAAGATGTAACTTTTTAGAGGTTTAAGTAAGTCATGGTCCGAAGGAATCAATGGATGTATTTTGTTAGTAAAAAGTACCCGGAATGCATAAAAAATAATGGCGCAGGGGGCATCAGAGGAGGTGATGTGTCAAAATGGAAAGCAATGCAGCGATTTTACCGCACATCTGAGGTAATGTACCGATTCTTTCCTTGTAGGCAATGTGATGCGTTGGTTTCTGTGTGCACAGCCTTGGCTCCTTCCTGCAGTGTGGGAGTATTTTGACACCCAGGGACAATGCGTGGATTGAAAGGATGAAACAGGCGTTGCATCGATCCAGTAGGTGCTGCAGCAATTTTCCAGCCATGAAATAGACGATGTGTCAATTTTTGCAGGTGAAGCTTTGATTTTTCCAGGCGTTGCATACATTTTCCAACACAGTAGATTTTCTCTCTCTTTTAGTCTTTTATTGCCATGAGACTTATTAACAGGAGGCAAGCTCAGTCCAAAAACTTGGAGATTACTTGTGGGGGAAGGCAGAGTCCTTCCGGAAGCGTCAGGGAGCAGTAGGCAGCAGGGCAACAAGCAGGAGAGAGGTCCTTCCAGAAAAGCAGTCAAGAAGAATCCTTTGGGTAGCACGCAGTCCCTCTGATAGAGTCCAATTGTAGGTCTAGAAGTGTCTGATTTTAGGGGGTCACAGACCCAGTATCTATACCCAAATATGCCTTTGAAGTGGAAGAAAGTTCAAAGAGTGGAGTCGAAGTACACAAGTTTCCCTTTCAACCCATCCCTGTCTGCTGGGAAGTCTGTGGGGGGTTATCATTGAGGTAAGGCCACTAGCCTTCGAAGCATAAGTGAGGGCCCCTGCATCCTCCTGCCAGGAATTCCCAATCAGCATGCCGATGAATGAAGATACAGCTGAGTGTCCTGTTTTATGCCTATCTGAGAGGAATGCACAAGGGGAGCAGTCAACCAGCACAGACCAGGTGTGCATTGGAGACAGGCTGTGAGGCACAAAGAACAATAAGCGCAGAGAAATGCCTACTTTCTAAAAGTAACATTTCTAAAATAGTAATGTTAAATCCAAATTCACCAGAAAGCAGGATTTCTCATTACCATTCCAACCATACAAGACATGACAATGCCACTCCTTTCAGATCAGAATTTAGCACTTAAACGTATAGAAGGGAATTTACAGTGCTGGCCTATGAGAGGAGCATGCTGCACAGTAGTTAAAAATGACTTTGGGAGTTTTTCATTACTAGGACATGTATAACTTACAAGTGTATGTCCTGCCTTTTACTTAAATAGCACCCTGACCTGTGGGCTTCCTAGAGTGTGACATTTATAATAAAAGGGGAGCTTAAGGCGTGACAAGTAGTTTTAAATACCAAGGATAAGTGGTAGTGAAACTGCACACACAGGCCTTGCAAAGGCAGGCCTGAGACATGGTGTTAGAAATGGGGTTCCTGGTTGGATAAGGTAGGCACCTAAGCCACGCAAGAACTGCCACTCCAGTCAGGACAAGTGAGCTACACACCTAGAATAATTCCTGCTTACCCCCTTGGTAGCTTGGTACGAGCAATCAGGCTTATCCCAAAGGCAATGTGTAAAGAATCTGCACACCACACAAAACCCAGTGACACAATATATACACCACAACGAAAACTCTACAAGTTATGTAAAAATAAACTCTATTGCATAAAACATTATTAGACAAAAAAATAACACCAATCAGGAATACTTTGCTAAGCAAGGAGCTGTGAGATCATCATCATTACAAATGCAAAAATTAGGAGAAATATTTCCATATTGCGTATATCACAACCAACCCCATCACTGAGCAAGCAGTTCCGCCACAACCCACTGAATAGCTTGTTTGGGAAGGCAGGGCCTAACACCGCACATTATAGTAAGTACAAACTGAGGGGATAGATATGCAGTGACTGGTAGCAGACCATAAAGTGTTCATCAGTGCATTGCCATACACAAGCATTGCCCTCCAATGTCTGCCATACTCACCCTGTAATCTGTATGTTACCCCGCCAAGGCCAAGACAGCACAGGACGTAATCAGGGCATGAACAATGCAGCACATAGCCTGAGATCACACATATCTGAGTGAATTGCACTGTAACCAAATTTACCAACCACACCTTCCACACCACAGATCCTGCACATCTGTGCTTCATTTATGTGGTGTGGGGTAGAAAATGGCACACCTAGTTCAGTCCAGAAGCTCCTGTACTCCTGTTAGCATAACTATAGTGCTGAAGAGACCAGGCAGGGATGGGACATCTGTTGAGGATTCCTTCCCTCCCGCCCTGCAAGCCAAGTCCAATAAAGGGTATGCATTTGTTAGACTTTTCATCCATGGCGTGGTCTCCCTTATACTTTTGCCTGTGTTTCCCAGGTTGTTGACGTGTGCTGGACTCTGATTTTGCTGTTTTTGTTACTCTGGGCACTTTACCATTACTAACCAGTGCTAAAGCGTAAGTGTTCCTTTACAAAATGTGTATGTAAGTAGCGTATCCATGATTGGCATATTTGATTTATTAGTGAGTCCCTAGTAAAGTGCACTAGAGGTGCCCAGGGCCTGTAAATCAAATGCTACTAGTAGGCCTGCAGCACTGGTTGTGCCACCCACATAAGTAGCTCTGTGATCATGTCTCAGACCTGCCACTGCAGTGTCTGTGTGTGCAGTATTAACTTTAAATTCGACTTAGCAAGTGTACCCCCTTTCCAGACCTAAACCTTCCCTTTTCTTACATGTCAGACACCCCTAAGGTAGGCCCTAGGTAGCCCCAGGGGCAGGGTGCAGTGTATGGTTAAGGTAGGACATATAGGGGGTCATTCCGACCCCGGCGGGCAGCGGGCGCCGCCCGCCGGGCGGAGACCGCCAGAAGACCGCACCGCGGCCAAATGACCGCGGTGGTCATTCTGACTTTCCCGCTGGGCGGGCGGGCGACCGCCAAAAGGCTGCCCGCCCGCCCAGCGGGAAAGCCCCAGCAACGATGAAGCCGGCTCCGAATGGAGCCGGCGGAGTTGCTGGTGTGCGACGGGTGCAGTGGCACCCGTCGCGATTTTCAGTGTCTGCCAGGCAGACACTGAAAATCATTATGGGGCCCTGTTAGGGGGCCCCTGCACTGCCCATGCATGTGGCATGGGCAGTGCAGGGGCCCCCAGGGGCCCCACGACACCCGTTCCCGCCATCCTGTTCCTGGCGGTTTTTACCGCCAGGACCAGGATGGCGGGAAGGGGGTCGGAATCCCCATGGCGGTGCTGCGAGCAGCGCCGCCATGGAGGATTCTTTGGGAAAGGGGTAAACCGTCGGGAAACCGCCGGTTGCCCTTTTCTGACCGCGGTGTCAGAATTGCCCATGAAGCACCGCCAGCCTGCTGGCGGTGCTTCCGCGGCACTCTGCCCTGGCGGTTTTCAACCGCCAGGGTCAGAATGACCGCCATAGTCATAGTTTTTTGTATGTCCTGACAGTGAAATATTGCTAAATTCGTTTTTCACTGTTGTAAGGCCTGTCCCTCTCATAGAGTAACATGGGGGCTACCTTTAAATCTGATTAAAGTGTAGATTTCCTTTGGGAGCGGATGGACGTGGAGTTTGGGGTCTCTGAGCTCACAATTTAAAAATACATCTTTTAGTAAAGTTGATTTTGAGATTGTGTGTTTGAAAATGCCACTTTTAGAAAGTGAGCATTTTCTTGCTTATACCATTTCTGTGGCTCTGCCTGTTTGCGGATTCCCTGTCTGGGTCAGTTTGACAGTTGGGCTGGTTGCACCTCACACAAGACAGTGACACAAAGGGAGCTGGTGTGCAGCCTACATATCCTGATGAGCCATCTGTGCTGGGAGGGAGAGGAGGAGTGGTCACTCACACCTGAAAGGGCTGTGCATGCCCCTCACACAATGCAGTCTCCATCCCCCTGGTGGGTGTCTGTGGCCTGGCCTGGGCAAGGCAGGATTTCACATTCAAAAGAGACTTTACTTTGAAGTAGGCCTATTTCAAAGGTGAAATTGGGTATAAGAAGGGCACCCAAAACCACAGACTTTAGAACACTTCTGGAAACCAAGAGGAACCTCTGCCTGGAAAAGAGCTGAAGAGCTGAGGAAGAAGAGCTGCCCTGCCTGTTACTGTGCTTTGTGGAGCTATCCTGCAGTTGCTGCTTCTGCCAGAGTAAGAGGGCAAAGACTGGACTTTGTGTGCCTTCCATCTTGCGAAGATCTTCAAGGGCTTGATTTAGAGCTTGCCTCCTGTTATTTGAAGTTTCAGGGACAGCAAAGACTTCTCTGTCCCAGCACCTGGAGTCTCTGGAGAGACTCCTACTCTGCCCTGTGGTGCCCATCCAGTTCCTGGTACCCTGAAAGGAGAAGCTGGCAGCGTAAGAGGAAGAAATCCCCGCACAGAATACCGTGCAGGGAAAAGATCAACGCTACTCCGATCTGCGGCTGGGAAATCGACGCACCGCCGGCTTCACAGCTGAAAATTGATGCTCGTCTGCAACACGACCGAATAATCGAAATTCACTGGAGAAACGATGTGCAGTATCGCTGACGGAGGCTAAACAATGACAACCCGCGCTGCGTGGTTTTTGGATCATCGTGCGCCTGGATTTCCGACGCAAGCACCGTTGGGAGTGTAAAAACAACGCAAGCCCTGCCCAGACCCGAGAGTGCTGACAGGATGGACACATCGCTGTCCTCCGGAGAGAAGAAAGGATGCTCCCTGACCCGACGAAAGGAGAAAAGACTCAAGGTCTTGCTCGTGAGTAAAATCGATGCATCGCAAGCCCTTTTTGTCGCACACTCACCCATGCGGGGCAATTTTTGATGCACCCAAGGTACATTTTCACTCTTACAGTGTTAGTGTGTGTTTAAAACTACATAAAGACTCTTTTTGCTTTTTAATTGACAACTTGACTTGTGTATTGTGGATTTTTGTCATTTTGGTCTTGTTTTGTTTCGATAAATATTTCATATTTTTTCAAATCTGCGTTGTGTCATTTTGTAGTGCTTTTAATAAGTTACTGTGTGTGTTGGTACAAATACTTTACACCTAGCACTCTGAAGTTAAGCCTACTGTCGAGCTACCAAGGGGATAAGCAGGGGTGAGCTGAGGGTGATTCTCTTTTACCCTGACTAGAATGAGGGTCCTTGCTTGGACGGGGGTAACCTGACTGCCAACCAAAGACCCCATTTCTAACAGCAGTGATAAGGGGTGGGAGCATACCCATCTTTGTTAGTACGAGTGGGGAGACTTCTCACAATCTCCCTGCATGAAGCGTTATTAATGTGGCTGCCCACGAGTACGCAGTGCAGCCACTGCAGGTACAGACCGACCCACCTTCCAGATCCACAAGGTGTTTTCTCCCTGCTCTGAGTGGTGGGAGGGAAGCAGACAACTACGGGCCACGTGGGGGACTCCAACCAGTCCTCCATTCACGCCTCACTACTGTGGCATCTTCCTGGCTACAATGGTGAGCGGGCGCCGAAGTGGAGGCCTGCTTGTGTTCTGGGGGCCTCAGTTGTGAGAATGCTGGCCTGTTTTTGATCTCTCAGTCAAGGCAATCTGCCAGGACCCTGAGGTTAAATAAGGTACTGAGGAATTTGGCAGCATCTAGCATGTCAATGAGCTCATCAGCTCTGGGGATAGGTTGGACATCAGTCTTGGTGACAGAATTGAGGCCCCTGTAGTTCACACAGAACCAAAGATCTGGTTGGGCACCCAGTGGGGCGGCCTTTGGTACCAACACCACAGGGCTGGACCAGGGACTTCTAGAGGGTTCATTCACCCCTAAATCTAGCATCTTGGAAACTACCTCCTGGATGCTGGCTTTCACCCTCTCTGACAAACTGTACATTTTGTTCTTTACAGGGGGGCTGTCTCCTGTGTCAATGTCATGAATGCACAGATGTGTCAGTCCAGGGGTGAGTGAGTGCAGTGAGGCAAACTTTCGAAGTGACTGGTAAATTTGCCTTGCTGTTCTGGTGTCAGGGTGGTAGAGAGGTTGACACCCTCCACTGATCCATCATGTTCCTGTGCAGAGAGAAGGAGAGGGAGAGGTTCACTCTCCTCCTCCACACCCTCATCTTTCACAAGGAGCATGCTCACTTCGGACCTCTCAAAGTGAGGATTTAGTTTATTGATATGGAACACCCTTAGGAGGTTCCTAGGGGTCTGGAGGTCTACTAAGTAAGTTGTCTTCCTCTTGGCACCTTGATTTCATGTGGGCCATTTCAGTGGTCCTGATGAGCTCTGGGCTCTACTGGCTCCATGACCCATACTTTTTGGCCTGGCTGAAACTCCACCAGAGTGGCCCTTCTGGTCATACCAGCACTTCATTACCTCCTGGTTGGCCTCAAGGTTGCTCTGAGCCTTTTTCTAGAAGTGGTGCATCTGGTTCCAGAGGACCAATATGTAGCTAACTGCATCCTTGGAGGCTTTCCTGGGAGCTTTCTCCCATCCCTCCTTGACAATGCTCAGAGGTCCTCTGAAAGGATGGCCATAGATGAGTTCAAAGGCACTGAACCCTACTCCTTTCTGTGGCACCACCCTGTAAGCAAAGAGAAGGCATGGCAAGAGGACATTCCACTTATGCCTCAAGGCCTCAAGTAGGCCAGCAATTATGTCCTTCATGGTCTTCTTGAACCTCTCAACTAGACCATTGGTTTGGGGGTGATAGGGTGTTGTGAACGTATTAGTTACACCACACCCATACCCCATGGACTTCATGTACATCGACATGAAGTTAGTGCCTCGGTCAAACACAATCTCTTTGGGGAATCCCACACATAAGAAGATCCCCATTAGAGTTCTGGTCACCACAGGTGCAGTAATTGTCCTCAGAGGGATCGCCTCTGGGTAGTGTGTCGGATGGTCCACCAAGAGCAGAATGAGCCTGTTGCCTAGGGCTGTCTTGTGTACCAATGGGCCAATGATGTTGCTCACAGCACCTTTACCAGACGACCCCCCCACACTCAAAGAGAGTCAGAGCCACCAGTAAATGGCTCTCTCAATTGTTGGCGACCACGGTGGAATGTGTTTGGTAGGACCTGCTCTGCTGGCACCAGCTGACACTTGACAGCTGTCATGATGACTCCTGTGTCATGCAGAGGTTCAATCTGGTGCTCATTATTGGTTACCTACCGCCTATACTTGGAAGTATTGGCAGGCAGGTGGGCATTTGGCACCATATCTGTATCCCCCAGACACACTAAGGTTACTTTTGTCTGTTCCACAAAACTAGCTGGGACAATCTCCTCCCCGAGCACTAGATTGGTCAACCCAGGTGTCTGCCCACCAGTGGGGGGCTGTGCCCTCATGGGACATTTTGAGTTGCCCTTAGAGTGACCTTACATGGCACACTCTGTACATTGGGGTACAACCTCCCTGCCTTATGGTCAAAGAACCCTTTCCTTTTAGGATCAGACTGGGACTGGTTACCGCTACTCCCTTGGGAAATATTTTGGGGACCTTTAGAGAACTCCTTATTTTTAAGTTTTTCTCCCCCCTTTCTTCTGGTGAGAACCCTGACCACCTTTGTGGGTGTCTCCTCTGGTGTTCGTCCAGAGGTCCACCTCCTCAGCTAGCTTTCTTGGATCAGTCAGCTTACTGTCAACTAGGTGCTGGTGCAACTCTGTAAAACTGATACTGAACATGTTCTCTGCCCCGCACCCAGCAATTCAGGACCTTAATGGAGTAATCAATGAAACGTACCCAGAATTGGTTGGGGAGCTTCTCACTGACCCTGAATCTATGGCAATACTTCTCAGAGGTCAATCCAAATTTGACGGACAAAATGGCTTTAATGTGTGTGTACTTGATCTGGTCCTCAACCTCTAATGTTAGAAATGTGTCTCTCCTAAGTGTTGACATGTGTTTCCACAGACCCGCCCCCCCAGTGCCCTTCAGGAACCCCATGTACAAACAGTTCAACTTCATAAGCAGAAAATCACTTGTCAGTGTTACCTCCCACCACATAACTGGGCACTAAATCCTTGGGTACACAAACCTTCATTACTCCCTCAGGTACTATATTTATGCTGCCACCATCACTGCTGGAATCCACCTCCCTGGCCTTGAGTTCCAGCTCTTTTAGACTCAGTTCATGAGTCAGAAGTAGTTTATTTTCTGCTAATGCTTTTTCAGCTTCAGCTGATTTGGCTTCCTCCATTTTTATTTTTGCCAACTGAAACTGGAATTCTTTCTCTTCTCTCCTTTCCTCTGCTCCCTGGCCATGACTAGAGACACTGCTTCATGCCCTCAAGGGTACCACTGCTGCAGGTAGCTCCTCTGGAGAACTATTCACATGCTTCCCCAACTCATCATTCTCTGGGAGCAGGACTCTGTCCAGGCCCTCAGCGCATTTGAAACTCCACCTTCTTGGTGGCTCCTTGGGCAGATATCCCCATCCCTTTGCAAAAGCTTTTCCTGTGTAATCCTCCAGCTTAGCCAGCTCAAACTTCATGGCTCCACTTGTAGAAGCAGCCAGAGACGTGATGTATAGGATGTATTAAACATGCAAAGCAGGGAAACTGGCATAAAAAGAGAAAAAAACTTAAATGGTCTTAAATGTAGGTAGGTTGTGTACATGTAGCTGTGGTATGGCACTGCAAAAACACAAGTACTTTCCTCACCACTGATCCCCAATGTTAGAAATTGGGCCTTTAGTTGGCAGAGGTATGAAATTGTTTTTTTTAAGTGTACCAGTTCCCATTTCAACTCAGTCCCGTCTGCCAGGACATCTTGTGGGGTTACCAGTCCTTTGTGTGAGGTCAAACTAGTAGCCTTTGAAGTGTAAGTGAGAGCCCCTCCACCCTTCCTGCCCAGGAAGACCCAACAGTATGTCACAAGGGGAGTTGTCAAACAGGAAAGACCAGACGTGGATTGGAGACAGTCTGTAAAGCTCAGAAAAATGCCTACTTTCTAAAAGTGGCATTTCTAAGATAATAATGTTAAATCCAAAGTCACCAGTAAGCAGGATTTCTCAGTTCCATTCCAACCATGCCAAACATGACAGTGCCACTCCTTTCAGATCAGAAATTACCACTTAAAAGTATCTAAGGGAATTTCGGAAGCTAGCCTATGAGAGGAGCAGGCTTCACAGTAGTGTAGCTTTCACCACCAGTACATGTAAAACATACAAGTACGTGTCCTGCCTTTTACTTAGATAGCACATTGACCTGTGAGCTACCTCGGGCTTACCTTACCGGGTGACATATATGTAATAAAATGGGAGTTTAAGGCTTTGCAAGTAATTTTCAATTCCAAGTCAAAGTGGCAGTGAAGCTACACACACAGGTTTTGCAATGGCAGCCCTGAGACATGGTTAAGGGGCTAGTTATGTGGGTGGCACAATCCGTGCTGCAGGCCCACTAGTAGTATCTAATTTACTGGCCCTGGGCTCATATAGTGCACTTTACTAGGGACTTTTAGGTGAAATAAATATGCCAATTGAGTAGGAGCCAATTTTACCATGTTTAGGTGAGAGAGTACAAACACTTTAGCATAGGTCAGCAGTGATAAAGTGTGCAAAGTCCTAAAACCAGCAAAAATGAGATCAGAAAGATAGAGGGAGGCAGGCAAAAAGTTGGGGGAAGACCACTCCAAGTCTGTTAGGTCTAACAGCTTTAATGCATAAACTTTAGACAGCACAAGTTAGAAAATAAGAGAGGCAATCCCTACTCACTGCTTCTGGCATGTACATAATCTGGAGAAATTGCAATTCTGAGTATTGCGTTTAGACATCTCAAATGAAACAAGCATTTACAATGCAACGGGTCTCGCGTTTGCTCATGTTAGAGCTGATCGCGTTGTAAACTTCTAACCTGACTTTTCACCTATCAGGCAAAAGTGCATTTATGTACATAACCCGAAAAAGTGAAATTAACTATGTAAAGCGCTCGACTTCTGCCAAGCGAGATCGCGCTCGTAAATTAGAGAAAAAGAAGTCCACAAGCCCGATGGAAAACAGCGAGCCTTGCATGTTTTCTGTACTTGGTCGCTGCGCTCGAGGAGGGCTAGCCATCGGAAAAGGCATAACGTATGTGTGCCTTCGACTAATGAAAGCAAGCAGATTTTATTATGCAAGCCCACGAACTAATAAAAAACACTGACGTGAAGTTGACAGGGCTCCAAGCCCTTTTCTAAATACAAAAGGGTCTCACTGCGATACGCATGTGCGAGCGCATGCAACCCAGGCTCGACCCTAAAAAGAGGCACTAGGTTCTGGCATGACCGGCGCCAGATCTTCATGATATGGCACCATAATTATTGTTCAAG
Source organism: Pleurodeles waltl (assembly GCF_031143425.1). Taxonomy (NCBI): domain Eukaryota; kingdom Metazoa; phylum Chordata; class Amphibia; order Caudata; family Salamandridae; genus Pleurodeles; species Pleurodeles waltl. The sequence goes on along the minus strand of NC_090442.1, from coordinate 693,893,464 downwards.
GGGAGCACCCGCGATCAAGATGTACACTGTTAGCATCAGTTCTGAGGTGTAGCCATTTGAACTCAACCATTTCAAAATATAACTTGGCATGAATAGGAGGAAAAGAATGGAATAACAATTCGGTTTTGAGTGCATGTATTTATGCCTCCAAAATGCACATCGTCAATTTCAACATCTTACAAAACTGGGCTTGCAGCAGACTCGGTCTTCTATGATGGTTAGTCTCCTAAATGTTGTATTTGTTTCTACATTAACAAAAGGTGAATCATCTCAACAAGTTGCATTACTGCCAGACATTCCGAACTAAATGGAGTTGTCCCATAGAAATGTACGCACGCGAAATGGCACTCACCTGAGTAACAAATACTATTCAATTCTAAACATATTAGAAAGTACTGATATGTTTTGTAAACATACCATACTTTGTGAATGAACTGCATGAATTGCCAAAGCACTATTTGAACACTATTTTTAACGTCCACCAGCTGAAACATTGTTTAACATATAGTGACGAAAGAGACAGTTGTTTAGTCTCAGAGGGAGGTTACTGCCGCGTGCTGGGAAAACCAATTAAGAGTTTTGCGTGGCAGGTACACGAGATGGCTATAAACTATGGACCCTTTAACATTTCTTGTAAACTGAACTGAGTAGTCAGTTGCCACTTGCATCTGTGGCACAAAGTTGTCCAATCGTTCTATTCTGTAGAGAGGACTTGCCACTTTACACGTCAAAGAACTGACGGTCTGCTAATTGTACTTTAATTAAGCGATGGTGAAATTGTCACACTTTTATAACTCAATATGTCTATGAGAACCTCGGGAAGATGACGAATTTTTTTAATAAAATGAGTGAGTGATTCGTGGGAGAAAAACCCTGGAAAAACGCAACATGCTAGTCTAGAATCAATCCCCCTACACGGACAGTTTTGCTTTAGAATCGTCCCACAAGAAGTGCAACGCTTGTAAACTTTTCAGTGTTTATTATTTTATTATAGGAAAGTGAACTATTGTATTTTCAATGTACTTGCAATGTAGTTAAAGTGAGTTTATTTTTATTTACTCGATAGCTTTCTAAAGTGTGTATGATACCCCGAGGCTTGTCAGAGAGCTGTATGAGCTGGGTTGTCGCAGGACGGGGGAGATGGACACATGGTAGTGTTCTTATTCGTGCACAGCATGGTGGCATATTGAGATATACAATTTAGAAACATGTGGTCCTAACGTATCAAGGCTTTCCCTGTATCTAAGGAAAAATGAGTTTGCATACATGGGCTAAGGTATTTTAAAGGAAAAGTAAGATAAGGTGAGGCCGAGAAAGATGAAAGGGGACATCACCAAAGAGAACTACAGGCAAATCTGATTTCAGTTCTCTAATTGAGAGGAGCTAAACAACAATTGGTTAGTATAAGCTGAGTTGCTAAGCAACACTACCATTAATTAAGATAAAGAGTGCAAAAAGGATAAGGAGTTTTGTGAAGCAGTACACTTGTGTGAAAACTTACGTGATATCCTTTAGATGAGTGTGGACAAAAAGAAAATAGTTCAAAAGTGTGAAATCGTTTAGATATTTTATGTTGAAGCAGGCTAATTGAGATACGTGTTACACGTTATTTCTGATTGCGTGTGCTGGGTAACACTAATATCAAAGCAGAAGGACTTGCTTTCGATGAGAAAGGAAATGGAAAGGGAAATAACATTGCAAAAAGACTTTCCCACTATAGTTGGAGGATGCAGAATTCCAGTAGTCTTGTCGACGGACTGTCAGTGGCAATAGATTCTGACACAATGATGAAAACCAGTGAATCTTAACCTGTAGTCCGGGGACCTCAGTGCCCACAAAGGCTACTCAGGTGGTCCTCGACTGCTTAGAAAATTAAATCATTTTAACACATTCAAAAAGGGGATTGTAAATGTTAAAATGTCATGTAACTTTGAAGGTAGTAGAGTCTAAAAATGAAAATAGTGTCCTCGGATGGATTCATGGGAGAAATGCAAGTGCATCAAGCATAATATAGTATGGATGATGGGTGGCCTCAATTCACTTTTCATAAGCTCCAAACTTCCCAACAAAATTAAAATTCAGATTTGTTTTTTATATTTTTGAATTAAATAATATATTCTATCATTTGTCTTTTGTTTGATAAATGTTTGCGTCTGTCTTTTTGTGTATTGTTTTGAGGTTTCAAACATAGAAAATGCTTAGGCAGCGGTCTTTGGCTTCCAGTAGTGACTCATTGGAGGGTCTCGGATTCCATTAATGATCCAGTGGGGTCTCTGGTTTCCAGTAATGACTTAGTGGGGGTTTACTGAAGTCGAAAGATTTAGAACCAATGATAAAAACTCTACAGGTTTGTGGATGACAGAGATATTATTATTACTAGTCTCCACTGACCATCTTGTTTTAATACATATATTTCAGAAGTATTACCTGAAATTTCTGTGTTTGAACAAATGATTGTTAAAGGAGTAAAAAAAAAAATTCCAATCAAAAAAAAAAATCGCCACTTATATGCTGTTTTTAGAGTTGAAATCCCTTGGAAACTTGCAGATAGTACTGAGCGTCCTATTAAGAAGAGATAAACAAGCAGAGGGGTGGTGTTAGTAAATGCCCAGGATTCTATTTAATTTATTTAACGACTGTTACAAGTTGAACACTACACCCCTTTAAGACTGATTCTAACTGATGAAGTCAGATCTTACATTGCTATGCTATGTTTAAATTGATAAAGCATGCAAATACCTCTAAGGGCATTCTGGTGCTGGTGGGAGAATGGAAAGGAATTGATGGACAGGGGATTAAAAAGGTTGCAGGAAAAGCCAGGTTTCCATTTTTTTCTTGAAGATTTGGAACTTAGTGATGCCTTTCAGCTGGAATGGAAGATGATTCCAGAGTCTAAATAATAGTTAGGAGAAAGTACAGATGTCCATTTGAGCTTTTTTTTAATAAGGGGAACTTTCAAAGGATAACGTACAAATTGATGGGGAGGGTAGCAAATAAAGTTATTATGTAGATGGTTCTGTTCAAGGAGGTGGAAAAATTGAGTTTTAATGTGTTTCTTCAGGATCTTGGTGGGAGCCGGGAGTAAGGAGATGGGACAATAGTTGTTCAAAAGAGATGAGTTAGTTTTGGGTTTTTAAGAAGTGACATCACGTGGGAGAACTTCCACATGTCAGGGACCTTTTCATAGAGATGAGTAAGAACAAGTAAGAATATATCCAGGACCGGGGGCGAATCCAGGCCCACAACCAAGATGGCTGCTTCAAATAGGAATTCCTCTGCCGAGCCCATTTTACCCTTTTGATCTGGCTGCAGGAACTGTTCATGAGGGCCTGAGGACATGAGAGGGGACGTGCAGTACCCAAATCCAGGGGGGCCCATTTCAAGATCACATAATAGTTGTTCTTACTGCACAACACAGCCTCGGAGGCCCAACTGCATAAGGGACACTGGTAAGCTTGAGTCTCCTCTGCTAACCACCAGCCGAGCTGAGTCGGTCATATTAGATCCCCCTCAAATAGCCTGCATACGCCTGACTCTTGCCTCTGGTTGCTATGCAGCTCCTTGGGTCAATGTTGGCATAATTCGCACTAGTGCCAGGAGAGACTTCTCATCTTGCGGTTGACCTTGGGGGCTTCATGTCAATAGGGGGCCCTCTGCTGATGAGAGAACACCTGTGAGTCTGAGGCCTGAAATGGGCCTTTGGGAGAAGCATCTGATGACGCTAGTAGAGTGGACTGAGGGGTGGAAATTAGATTTGATCCATATTTCTGACTTGGAATAGCCCGTGTCTGCCCATATGTGCATGACTGCTCTAGGGGCTCCTCTCTGAAATGTAGTCTATAGCTATACAGCCAAACTGAAAATGGCTGTATGATGACGTCTATGGCAGCTTTTGGAAGTGGCCCAAACCACCAGAGCTGCTACAGCATCTCAAAACCAGAGATAAAGATTGCAGTGGGTGCACATGGGCTAACAAAATATACTTAGACCCCTACCTTGAGCAAGATAGCAGTTCCGGATATTTACTGGTGTGTTGGAGACACCTCCACATTGTTAAGGAGATACTGTGTATATTAAACATAATCCAGGCACATGATTTACTGGCATCTAAAACACAATGATGACATCTTAACAGAAACAAAGCAAGCTGGTCTTCAATCAGCAGAAACCTGAAAAACATGTAGCAGTAAACCCTGACCTGCCAACTGAAGATGATAATGTGGTCTAGTCAGAATTTATTGGTGACAACACTGCTTTACTCTTGGAGCTCAAAAAATAGTTTAAGTTTCATGGATAATAAAATCAGTGTCATGACATCCTGATAAGACCATCTTACCGAGAGGATAGATATGTAGAACGCTATACAGAACTGAACATCACATCACCAGCCTAGAGGACAATGCTGCCAAGATACAAAAACTGGAGAAGCTAGTTGTGGCCATTGCTTCGAAGAAAAAGGACTTGGAGGTGGCCTCACCTAATGATAATACTGCATGGCTATATTACCAGAAACCCTTTTTTAAAAACAATTTCCCTACTTTATGTCAAACCTGTGGCCAGAATATGTGTTAATGGACTGGTATCAGATCCCTTCCGACATGGGAACAAGACAGTTATATTTCCTTTCACCAACAAGAATGGTATTCACGAAGAGGGCTACACTTCAAGATAGGGAATTTACTCAGGTCTGTTTACAGATGACACCTTACTCTTTGTGGGGGACCCAACAAGCAACCTTGTGCCACTGATACATGAAATAATAGGATTCAGTGAATATATAGACATCAAAACAAACTGGAAAAAACTGAATTCTTCCAACTTAGCTAAGTATTTTTATCCTGACACAGTCGGAGTGCCAAATAACTTGGGTAGCTGACTTGATAAAATACATTGGCATGTGCACACACCATCATACAGAAGCTGTCATTAGAGTGAACTGTGGTCCAGTAATGGAATGGCCATCCGCTTTTGTAAAAATATGACACTGGTTACTATTATCTAAAACAGGACGAAGAGCTGTCATCATAACAATAGTCTTATCTAAGTTCCTATACTTATTCTAAGACATACCAATTTCATTGAAACATTTTTTATTCGAAAGCTTAAAAGCAACAAGGATGCAACAGATCAGTGCAAAGAAGAAGCCCAGAATATGGTGGGACATATTAACATTTCATATGACGGGTGGCTTAGAAGTGCCTGACTTGGAACAATACTATTAAGTAGCCCAGGCACATTATGCAGCATACTGGTATCACCCAGTTAGACAACCCACTTCTTTGTGCCTGAGAGGGAGGAGGAATCACTATTAGATCTCTCTTACCACAAGTTCTGCCTACTCCTAGAGGTGATGGGATCACGGTCGCATCCACAAAAAATGAGTGCATTTTCTGTCCTGCCCTGCCTATGTATCTCTACACTCCCCATAGCCAATAACCCTTTGTCCCCACTCATGTCAAAATGTAGGGTTATCCAGACTCTGGCCTAACCTTTTACCAGGGGTGGCTCCTCCACTATGGCGAGGAACATTGCCCCCACCATCGGCAGCATCTGTAAAACTTTTACTATAGTACAATAATAAACTATGTTCATTATCGTTTTATAGGAATAAGGGCGGGGCCAAGGGGCTGTGACGAGAACGAAGGGGGAGTGTTGTTCCCTCCCCTTCAGAGCACATGTATGTTTGACAGGCCATCACGGGCCAGCCAAACACATGTGCATTGGGCTCTATCCATCCCACCAATGCAGGCACTGTGTTGCTGAGTTGGAGACAGCAGGCAGAGAATTTCACTCTGCCTCGGAGCGCCCTGGCTGGGCGCTCAGTCCAATCCTAACGCTGCTTTCATGCTGCTAGCAGCATGAAAGCAGCATTATGATTGGACGTAGAGCAAGCTGGTATCCTGTGCCTGCAGTAGATGAGAGGAGCAGAGCGGAGCAGATCACATGCGAGGCAAGTAAGGTAAGTTATTTTTGGAATTACTATATATATATTTTTGTTTTCTGCCCCCGTCACCTGCCCCGCCGCCGAATCCCCTTTTCCTTCCCATGAGCTGCCACTGTCTACTACTTTAAATCTTCTATATCACGATGGATCATATCTCACCTTGGAGAAATTCTGGGTAGTCCGTGATGTTTTCCCTTGGATATTTTCACCTACCACAGACTTGGAGCCCTGGCATTTCAACACATTCCAGACTTCCTGGATGAAACCCCCAAGTTTGAGCCTCTGACTCAGCTGGTTGCCTCCTCTAATTCTACTAGAATTATGCAATATGATGTCAATATCTGTTGTGGTTAAACAACTGCAGGTTAAGCAGGCATGGGAGTTAAACATCAGAAGACTTAAACATGGGACATGTGAGTTCTGCTGTAAACAGATGAAGATAGTCTCCATTAATTATAGGAATCTATTACTGCATTTTAAATACCAACACTAATTATACACCATAGAGAAACAACAGCATAACAAATCATAATCGATAGCACAGATGCCCTCACTGCAAAGCTCCTCATGCAAAAGTCTCACATCTCACAAGGTCTTGCCAATTAAAACATGGTTATAGGGGAGATGTTGCCCACAAAATGGTTAAAATGATAGGGTCTCTCATCAAACTTCACCTGCGTACAATGCTTCTGAGATGTGTTAAAAATCTCCCCTATAATGTTAGACGATTTGCTGCATTGGCTTAGAGTGAACGTACTCTTAGAGAAGGAATGGTTTAAAGAAATGGCGATTTGCTATGATGTAGTGGCGGCAAATACATTATTGCAGCTTTAGGCATCACATCACAAGGATATATGGAGCCCACTAAAGACATATGTTCTACAAGACACAATATCTGAAAACTAAACACAACAATAATTCTTTCACAACAAATATGAACCTTGATTGCTTGAATCAAATCTGCTGTGATCCTGATAATTATTGGGTAGCTGTAACACTACCCTTCGTTTAATTGGGTCCTATAAGATAATGACCAACTCAGCATGTTAATTGACCCATGCTCACACTGCAGGTCAGTAACCCAGATATATTAAACCTATTGAAACTGGTACTGATGGATGAAGGTGGGAACTGCTGAACTATTTGGCTCTATTTACTGGCTCAGCCTCTGGATATTGCAAGTGATCTTTACGTGTATATTATTTGGACATAGGGACATATTCTTCATACCTACATTGTTGTTTTTTTTTTAACTACTATGTTTGTATCTCTGTGGAATAAAAAGAAACAAACAAAAAACATATCCATGACCAATGCCATGATGTGGAAGGACACAACTCTGAAGGGAAGCAAGAATTGCCCGAAAGAAGGGCATGTCTCATTTGATGCAAAGAAAATAAATTGAACTTTGTGAAAGAAGATTTTCCTGAGGGCTGAAGCAGTTCTAGAGTGCAGAGTAATGTACTAGAGGAAAACGGCATTAAAAAGGGCTTGAATGTCTCAATCTTTTTTCGCAAACAAAATCAGAAAGATTGGAACAGAGCTCCTACGAGAGCTGAATGACTTTTGTGCAGACACCGAGACATATAAGACGTTAAACAACTGAGAAAATCTACAAAGACGAGTTACCTACGTTTTTTTGTTGGAAGAGTCTTCACAAGACTTTCAAAATTCACTTGCGCTTGTTAATTGGGCATAGGAGCGACACCATACGTACTCCCGTTTTTCACACTCATATTTGGCCAATCCAAAACTATTGGAATAAAAGGGGTTTTGGGGTATTGACACGATGAACACTGGGAAATTTGCACATCACTATAAAGTTTAGGGCATTAAATAGCACTTATTAAATGAGTGGGAAGAGGAAGTAACATCCGAAGAGTGCATAAAGGGTAGGGCTTTGAGAGCAGAAATGTAATCAATCAATACATTTTATTTCAAGTAAAAAAAAAGCAATATACAAACACAAGATATATCACCATCAAATTAAAATTACAGTAAATTATTATAAATAGTTAAAATCAAGAAACAGTAGGTAGAGTTCAATTAGTGTTCTCACTTGATGGCCAATGGTGTTCACCAAACTACTGAGGGGGTCATTCCGACCCTGGCGGTCATAGACTGCCAGGGCCAGGGACCGCGGATGCACCGCCAACAGGCTGGCGGTGCATCCAGGCCAATTCTGACCGTGGCGGTAAAGCCGCGGTCAGAAAAGGGAAACCGGCGGTTTCCCGCGGTTTTCCCCTGGCCTGAGGAATCCTCCATGGGATTCCGACCCCCTTCCCGCCAGCCTGGTTCTGGTGATTTTGACCGCCAGAACCTTGCTGGCGGGAACAGGTGTTGTGGGGCCCCTGGGGGCCCCTGCAGTGCCAATGGCATGGGCACTGCAGGGGCCCCCTAACAGGGCCCAACAAAGATTTTCAGTGTCTGCATAGCAGACACTGAAAATCGCGACGGGTGCAACTGCACCCGTCGCACCCTTTCCACTCCGCCGGCTCCATTCGGAGCCAGCATCCTCGTGGAAGGGGGTTTCCCGCTGGGCGGGCGGGCGGCCTTCTGGCGGTCGCCCGCCGGCCCAGCGGGAAACTCAGAATTACCGCGGCGGTCTTTTGACCGCGCTGCGGTATTCTGTCGGGGGAACTTTGGCGGGCGGCCTCCGCCGCCCGCCGAACTCAGAATGACCCCCTATGTGTCTTTAATCAGTCTCCCTTTTTGATCATGTAATATAAAATTCATGACTTTTCATATTGTATACTTGTTGCAAGTGGCGAATGGAATAATTACATTTAGAGCATATCAGAGAAGAAGGTAGCAAAAACCTTCTTGGAATTTTTAGAGTTAATGTATATGCGCAGTAGCCACAGCTAGGGTCACCACGCCTTCCAGTGGCTCTAAACTTACAGCTATAGTCACATTAACTGGATTGCTTTTAGACCACAGTATTCTGAGAGATACAGATTTCTTAGCCACCCTCAGTTTAAGAGGACAGGAAACTGAGATATGTAAAGGTACAACAAAGTGGTCCACCCACTTCAGGGCAAACATGGAGGTGATTTTTATAGATAGACGATTAGAGAAAATTGAATTTAAGAGATGGTCAGTTTTATGAGCAGGTAGGCCTGAGATACAGTCACAAAAGGCTGTAGCATCAGAATTCCCCTTTTCATTAAAGATATTAAAATCTCCTAGCATTACAAAGTGAGAAGCTTTTAGGATAAGGGGAGCTACTATATTTAGGATTTTGATAGTGAAAGTATTCATGTAACTTGCGGCAAAATAGATTAAGACCTTTGAAAACGAGGTTCTATGAGAAGATTTAAGAGTAAATAACAGTGAGGGTGTTGCGAGAGCTGTGCAAGATGGCCACTAGAACTTAAGGCTCCCGGCCAGCCTCGGCTTTGTTTATATAAGTTGATGCACAGACTCCAGATAGTTATCTCTGGAGTTCAGATTTTGAAATCGGAAGGTGTCATCCTTCTGTTGATGTGTCTGTTCATCCCTGGAGGTGGAAAGTCTTCAGATAACAGCAGGTAAATGGAATGCACTTCATCTTTTGATGTCATCTTTATTTCCTGACAAGAATTCCTGGGGTGAGCAGTGTCATGGAATGGATGACTCTTGTCTTTTACTTTGTGGAAACTGAATGTTCTGGCTGTGAATTCTGTTTTGGAAGGTAATGACCTTCATTTGACTCATTTTCAATGCTCTTGAAGGATGCTTTAGCTTACAGAGTACAAAGAGCTTTCCTGTCAGAATTTCTGAAGTGAAATACAGTTTGTTTACCGGCCTTCCAATTTTTATATGCAGAGAATTCTAGTAAGGCACTTACTTAAAATGTCTTTACATTACTATTGCTTCTATCTGCAGTAACTGCAAGTGTTCTTCTATTAATTTAAAGACAAAGATCTATTTTGGCTCTTTTTGACAAATTAAATTTGACTCATTTTATTTATGGGCAAACTGCCAAAGTCAAAAGATAAAGACCCCTCTTTTTACCTCTTGTCTAGGAGTGTTACCCATTCCACGGCTCAAAAGTTAAATTTATATCCTAAATCTTTGTCGTTTATAATGGAAGGAGCAATGGAAATTGTAACAGGTTGCTTGGCCTCATCTTCTGGTGCAACTCCCAAGAAGCTTTCTGCCACTGTTAAGTGTCATAAAAAAAGACAGAGAGTCACCTCCAAAGTCATCATCACCTTTCACCTTGGATGATGTTATGGTAGAGCTCAGAACCTTAAAGTCCTTTGTGGTAGAAACCCATGCCTCGCTTCTAAGGATTGAAGATAACATTTCTTCTCATGACCAGTGTATTACTGCTACAGAACAAAGGATTACCTAATTTGAGCAATCCTTTCCAAATGTGAGCACACTTACTAAAGAAATTGAGGCTTTCAAGCAGGCCAATGAGGATTTAGAAAACAAGAATAGAATGAATAACTTCCATTTATATGGTATCCCGGAGAACTCAGAAGGACCAAATATGATTACATTTTCACGACGGATACTACCTTCTTTAGTTCAGCTACAAGACCATGGTCCACTCAATATACAAAGGGCATATCATCTGGGTCCAAAGACACCTGCAAATGAGAAAAACGTGAAGCCAAGGGGCATCATTACTCTTTTTCTTCAATATACCGATTTAACATGGATTCTTGTAGCAGCTAAAAACACAAAACTTCTACAGTGGTCTGGCCATAAGGTTTTACTTTCTCAAGACGTTTCTAATGCAACAGCTGCCAGATGCAAATGTTGTTTGAAGTTTCAACCACAACTTAAATCTTAATTTGACTAAGATACAGTTTACTTCATCCTTGTATCTTTAAGATAACATATAAGGAAACATCTTATGCATTTGAAGATCCTGCTAAACTTCAAGACTTCCTTCATCAGCAGTGTAATGAGAACATGGAACTTGGAGCTACAGCAAAATTGCACTTCATTTTTTTTGCATTTACTATACTGAGGCTACTTTACACTTCCTTCATGATCCTTGCTGTTATATTATAATCCCATGTATTTAAGCATTTGTTTATTTTTGTTATTATTCTCTAGAGTCAACAATTCTGGATCATTTGTCTCCAGTGTCATTCATGTGTAGTGGTCATCTCTTGATTATCATATATCCCTACCTCTGTTAACTACGGTAAGTCCTCTGATATGGTTTTGGTTCTATGTATCTTAAACCCATGTCATTTACTGTTGATTATATAATGTGGTTTCTTTTTAATTGTCACTATTACTGCTAAGATTTGTTTTTGCCGGGGTTGAGTTCGGTCCCATCTTTTGTGGCTCTCCACTCTCTCTGTATCCTCTGTGATATTCCCTTATTCCTTAAGGTTCTTTCTGCAACCAAGGTTTCATTTCCCTGAGTTGCCCTCTTTTCTAATGTCCTTTTCAAGGTTGTTAAACCTTTGACCTTCCTTCTCCTTCTTTCTAGTCTTTGTTCATTTCCAAAACTTCTGATGTCTATTTTCAAGGAACTAAGTAATACTTCCAATGCATATAGATGACACACTCCTCAAAATTACTTCTTGGAATGTTAAAGGTTTGAAGAACCCAGTTAAACACCAGCGTGTGCATTCTCACCTTTCTCATTTACACTGTCATTTAGCACTTTTGAAGAAACACCCGACAAATGCAGATTCACACAATTTTAAGAAACAATGGATGGGGGAAAGATATCTTTCTCCTTCAGTTCAAGGTAAAAATGGGGTACCAATATTTTTTCCTAAATGACTAAACATTAATTTTGTCAAGCCAGAGACTGACAATGATGGTCAGTGGGTCATTATACAATTTAAAATACATAATATTCTAAATACTGTTCTGAATGTTTACGGGCCCACAACTCCAGACCCTAGTTTTTGAAAAATTATTTCCCAAAAGATTTTAGAGTATCGTACTAGCAACCTTATCTTAGGAGGAGATTTTAATACTATATTTGATCCTTTTTTAGATTGAAAGTCCACAACCAAATTCATTCCGAACAATGCATATAAAGCCTTCATCCATACAATTACACACAATGCTCTTTCTGATTCTTAGAGACTAACCCACCCTTCTTTTCAGTAATACACTTTCTATTTAAATCGCCACTGATCCCAAACTAGAATAGATGATATTTTCCTAGTAAACATCTTACAGAGTATATTCTACATTCATAAATAGGCTCTATCTTAATTTCAGACCATGCTCTAGTCTCTACTGATATAGACATTCCCGAGAACTCTTCCTTCAAATCAAGATGGAGGATCAATAAATTCTTTGCTTTCAGATACATCTTTCATATCCGCATTTAAAGACTTTACCTCTGAATACTTTAATAATAATGACACAGGTGACACTTCCTTTCAGTTTGTTTGGGATGCTTTTAAGGCTGTTTCCAGAGGCTTTATTTTAAATTACATTTCCAATAAATGGAAAAATATTGAGAAACAATCAGCTTCCATCTTAAGTAATATCAAAGCACTGGCATAAAAGTGTTATACTTCAAAACAAAAAAGACAGGACCTCCAAAAGTTACTTGCTGCTAAGATTCAATTCAACAAAGTTACAACAGAAAAGGCATGTGAGACACTTTCAAAGAATAATGCACAATACTATGGAGGCAAGAACAAATCAGGTGCTCTTTTTGCTAACTATCTTAAAGGGAGAAAGGAAAAGAGTTCTTTTAAATCTATTGTTAATTCATCTGGTGATACTCTGGTAAATGATGCAGATATTGTGAAAACAGTTGCAGAATTTTATAAGAACCTCTACACCCCAGAATCCATGCCTTCCGATGATCTAATTAGTAACTATTTTTCTCTGCCTTCAATGCTCAAACACTCTCAAATTAATTTGTCTTTTTTAGGTGCTCCATTAAAATTGAATGAATTATATTCAGCTGCCAGAAATCTTCCATCTGGTAAGGCACCAGGTCCTGATGGATTTACTGTAGAATTTGAATTCTACCTTCAATTCTGTAATCTAATGTGTCCAAATTTATTCAAACTAATTAATTATTTCATCTCAAATAACTATTCATCTGATACCTTCATCGAAGCAATGATTTGCGTCACTCCTAAAAAAAGAAAGAGACCTCTCCCAATGTAGCAATTACCTGTTTCAATGTAGCAATTTTCGCCCTATTTCCCTTATCTGGTACCTTCCCAGAAGCAATGATTTGCGTCACCCCTAAAAAAAGAAAGAAAGCTCTCTCAATGTAGCAACTATCGCCCTAGTTTCCTTCTAATTATGGATTGTAAAGTTTTTGCAAAGGCACTTGCTATTAGATTAAATAAGTTGATACCTGATTTAATCAAGACTGAACAGTTTTGTTAAAGGCAGGGATATAGTAGATAACTCTCATGTCTTTCTGATCATTCTCAGCAAAGCCCCCAAACTTAAACATTCTTTAGCTGCAATTGCTCTGGATGCTGAAAAAGCATTTGACAGAGTCAGCTGGAAATGTATGATTCAGGCAGTATGCTGGCATGGTTTTGGTGCCAGATTCCTAAATTAATATCATTATTATATTCTTCTCCACTCTCCACTGTGCTATTGAATAGCATTCAATCATCATACTTTTTCTTAAAAAGGGGCACAAGACAGCGATGACCATTATCCCTGTTGCTTTTCATATTAGCTTTAGAACCTTTTTTACAAACACTCAAAAATTCCGACAATTTTCTGGTTTTCATTATAGAGATATCCATGTTAAATTTACCGCATATGCTGACATTTTATTATACATTTCCAAACCTCAATCTTCCCTTCCCAGTTTTTTTGACCAATTGCATCAGTATTCAAATGTATCAGGGTATAAGCTTAACCCCTTCACTGCCAGGCCATTTCCTCCCCAGGTGCCAGGCCTCTTTTTTGCTATTCGGGGCTTTTTGCGCTTAGGCCCTCATAACTTTTTGTCCAACTAAGCTACCCACACCAAATTTGCATCCTTTTTTCCAACATCCAAGGGATTCTAGAGGTACCCACAGTTTGTGGGTTCCACTGAAGGAGACCAAGAACTTAGCCAAAATACAGCGAAAATTTAATTTTTTACAAGAAATAGGAAAAAAGTGCTGCAGAAGAAGGCTTCTCGTTTTTTCCATGAACATGCATCAACAAAGGGTTTGCGATGCTAAAATCACCAGCTTCCCAGCTTCCCAGCTTTCGGGAACAGACAGGCTTGAATCAGAAAACCACATTTTCAACACAATTTTAGCATTTTACTGGGACATACCGCATTTGTACTATTTTTTTGTGCTTTTAGCCTCCTTCCAGTTAGTGACATAAATGGGTGTGAAACCAATGGAGGATCCCAGAAATCTAAACATTTCTGAAAAGTAGACAAAACTCAGAATTCAGCAAGGGGTCATTTCTGTAGATCTTACAAGGTTTTCCTACAGAAAATAACAGCTAAAATAAAAAATATTGAAATTGAGGTGAGAAAAACAGCCATTTATCTCCACGTTTTACTGTGTAAACTTTTCCTGCGATGTCAGATTTTTTAACGCAATATACTGTTATGTCTGCTGGACTGTTCTGGTTGTGGAGATTTATAGGGCTTGTACATTCATCAAGAACCCTAGGTACCCAGAGCCAATAAATGAGCTGCATCTTGCAATGGGTTTTCATTCTATACTGGGTATACAACAATTCATTTGGTGAAATATAAAGAGTGATAAATAGGTTTAAAGAAAACCTTTGTATTTTCAAAATCAGCACAAGATAAGGTGTTGAGAAGCAGTGGTTATTTTCACATCTCTGAATTCTGGGGTCCCCATACTAGCATGTGAATTACAGTAAATGTCGCCAATAGATGTCATTTTTACACACTGTCTCACATTCAGAAGGAATGTAGAGAAAGACAAGGGGCAATAACACTATTTTTGCTATTCTGTGTTCCCCAAAGTCTCCCGATAACAATCGTACCTCACTTGCGTGGATAGTCCTAATGCTTGCGACAGGAAACACAACATGGACACATCACATTTGTATATTGAAAAATGATGTGTTTTTTGCAAAGTGCCTAGCTGTGGATTTTGGTCTCTAGCTCATCCGGCACCTAAGGAAACCTACCAAACCTGTGCATTTTTTTAAACTAGACACCTAGGGAAATCCAGGATGGGGTGACTTGTGGGGCTGTCATCAGGTTCTGTTACCAGAATCCTTTGCAAACCTCAAAATTTGGCCCAAAAACACTTTTTCCTCACATTTTGGTAACAGAAAGTTCTGGAACCTGAGAGGAGCCACAGATTTCCTTCCACGCAGTGTTCCCCCACGTCTCCAATAAAAATGGTACCTCAATTGTGTGGGTAGGCCTAGCGCTCGCAACAGGAAATACCCCCAAACACTATCTGGACACATCAAAATGATCAAATACAAAACTACCTGTTTTTGCTGGGGGGCACCTGCGTCTTTGGTCCTGGGCTCAGCAGCCATACAGGGAAAACTACCAAACCCAGACATTTCTGAAAACTAGACACCTGAGGGAGTCCAGGGAGGTGTGACTTGCGTGGATCCCCCAGTGTTTTCTTACCCTGAATCCTCAGCAAACCTCAAATTTAGCTAAAAAAATCAAATTTTTCCCAGATTTCTCTGTGGGATCACCACACCGGGATGAATTTCCTACTACCCAATGTTCCCCTTAGTCTCCTGGGAATAATAATACCTCACTTGTGTAGGTGGGCAAAGTGCCTGTGACAGGGAAGAGCCCAAAACATGTTGAAATTGAGGGCGAACCAAAGCGTGTCCAAAAGGGCAGCTTGAAAAAAAACATTTATAGGCTGACAAGTGGGGCAGAATTTTTATCAGTATAGATGGATTCCTGCAGATTTCGGAAGGTTCTATCACAAAAATGTGGGAAAAATGTGTGATTTCCAGCAAAGTTGGAGGTTTGCAGGGCATTGTGGGGAAGAAAATGGTGTGGGGAACATGTGAAGCACACCACCCTGGACTCACCCAGATGTTTAGTTTTCAGATGTGTCTAGGTCTTGTGGATTTTTCTATATGGCAGCGTCCCAAAGTCCAAAAAGTACAGCCCTCACCATTCCAAGTGGGACGATTTTGAGAGTTAGCCAAGCTCTCATGGTCAAAATGTAATACCAAAACCCAAAATAATCAAATGCCCTCTTGCTTGCTGTGGGATAAGATGTTTTAGTGTGCGGGGAGAGCTGAAAGACTATTACCCCCTTCAGTTGGGGTCGGGGCATAACCATGCCCATACTGTTTGGTAGCCACCACCCCGCAATTTTTTTTTTTATTCACTTGCATCTAGTAGGTTTTCTGCCCACGGGGTGTGGACTGGGGGTACTGGCCCCATCTGCCCACTGGTGGGCAGAACAACTTTGGCCCATTTATTTGGGGTGGGGGCATGGCCATTACCCCACCCTCTTATTTTGGAAAAAAAAATAAATAAATCTTCCCTGGTCTCTGGTGGGCTTTCTGCCCCCACTGGGGCAGATGGGCCTTCCAAAAATAGGCTGATGGCCAACAGTAATGTGCCCCCATGGGGAGTGACTCTTGCCCAAGGGGCTGCCCCCCCAAACAAAATGCACACACACCAATCCCTGGTACCTATGTGATTTCTGCACCCTCCCCGGGGGAGAGGGGCTATCGGCCTAATAGAAATAGGCTGTTCTGCCCCCAAGGGGAGCAGAAATGGCCTAAAATAAATTTTCCCCCAGGGAATGACCCTTCCCTAAGGGGTCATTCCCTTTGCATGAAATTGATGCCAACAAACACAAATCCCTGGTGTCTAGTGGTTTCTCTCCCCTCTGGGGGCTGATTGGTGTAATAAAAACAGGCCAGGCAGAAATGGCCTAAAGACAATTTGACCCCCAGGGGTCACTCCACACATATAAAAAATT
Source organism: Pleurodeles waltl (assembly GCF_031143425.1). Lineage (NCBI taxonomy): Eukaryota > Metazoa > Chordata > Amphibia > Caudata > Salamandridae > Pleurodeles > Pleurodeles waltl. The sequence goes on along the minus strand of NC_090442.1, from coordinate 693,876,667 downwards.
AAAATAAGCACAAAAAAATCCCTGGTGTCTAGGGGTTTCTGACCCTTTGGGGCAGATCAGCCTAATTACAGTAGGCTGATCTGCCCCAAAGGGGGGCAGAAATGGCCTAAAACAAATTTGCCCCCGCCAGGGGAGCTACCCTTGTCTAAGGGGTCGCTCCCCTCATGTGAAACTGCCATAAAAAAATCCCTAGTGTTTAGTGGTTTCTGCCCCCCCCAGCGGGCAGATTGGCCTAATAAAAATAGGCCATACTGCCCCCAAGTGGGGGCAGAAATGGCTTAATAACAATTTCCCCCCCAGGGGAGCAACTCTTGCCTAAGGGGTTGCTCCCCACGTGTAAAACATAAAATAAACACATTTTAAAAAGCCTTTGTTTCTAGGGGTTTTTACACCCCCCGGGGACAGATCGGCCTAATTATAATAGGCCAATCTGCCTTGGGGGCAGAAAAGGCCTAAAAATAATTTTCTCCCCTGCCTGGGCAGCAGCCCTTGAGCAATGAACCGCTCCCCTTATAGATATAAAGAAATAAAAAAAATCCCTGGTGTCTAGTGGGCATTTCTGCTGCCCGATCACATCACGATTGGTCAGCAGAAATGCTGAGAGAGACATGAGAGGAGAGGAATAGCCTTTCCTCTCCTTTCATGCCTCTCTCGCCCCCTCTACATGATCAGAAATGCTTTTGCATTTCTCTTCTGATCTGTGCTGGAAGCCAAGCTTCCAGCACAAAGGTGTAGGAGTCTGATGACATCAGGGGGGTGAGGGGGGGGGCGGGGTGGAAGGGGAAGCGATTCCCCTTTCATTCATGCTCAGGGGAGGGGATGCAAGGCTCCCAGGGGGAACGCTAGTGCTTCCCGCGAGGGCCCCTACCCTACCTGGACGTAATGGTTAGGTCCTGGGCACCTGAGCAGTACTGCCCAGGACTTAACCCTTACATCCAGGGCACCCAAGGGGTTAACATAGATACATCCAAAATAATGCCTTTAAATAAATATTGTCTTTGAACTGAATTTGCAGGTACAGGTCTGATATGGAAACCTGACAAGAATAAATGCTTGGAAATATTATATCCTAATAAACTCAAAGAAACTATTAAAATCAATATGGGCGTTTTGCTTTCCAAAATTGCCAAGCTGTCCCAAAATTGGTCTCCTCTTTTTCTTTCTTGGTGTGGAAGACCTGCTTCTATTAAAATGATGTTTCTTCCGATTATCAACTTCTTTTTAATGATGTTGCCTCTTAAAAATACCTAGGAAATATTTTATATCAATTGATAAGATTTTAACACATTTCTTATGGAATCGGAAAACACCTTGTATTTCTTTAAATCGTTTAAAGTTACATAAGAACTCAGGTGGAGTTAAATTTCCAAATTTCTGCCATTATCATAAAGCATTTAATATTAAGCATATATCACCACTAACTCTTCTTCTAGAGAAAACATTTTAAGTAGCCCTATTTGGTACAATAAACATATTTTACATAATGACAAGCCACTATTTTGGCGTACTTGGCAGCACAAAGGTATTGTTATAGTCTCCCAACTCCTTCTTCCTGATTGTGCCATAATTCCTTTTAGTTCCATTTCCTCCACTTATAACCTACATCCCACATACATTTAGCAATACTAGATTCTGAAACAACTTCTTTCACATGCCACAATATTGTTTTCTTCCTATTCTCTACACCAAACTAATTCACAGTCATTCCCAGATACCATCACAACCTACTTCAAAGCAGCACACATATAAAATCTTCATAACCTCCTCCAATAGATTGGCCTAAATTTAAAATAGAAAAGCTTTGGGAACAAGACCTACTTTCTGACTGGCCTATCTCCTTATGGCAGCAAATATGGGATAAATTACACTCCACTGCACGCCCAGCAAATCTCACTCAGACTTTATATTATTTTTGCAATAAAATGCTTTATGCACCAGCTCACCTTTTTAAACAAAAAATTCTGAAAATGGACACTTGTTGGCGTTGTAACTCTAATTTCAGAACCTATCTTCATATGTTTTGCTCATGCTCCAAGGGTACCCAGTTTTGGGAAAATGTTTGGTCTGCGATTTAAAATATTGCGCGTTTCCAGGTTCCCTTGTCTATCAATGCACTTTTCTTAGGAAGTCTGGGTAATCTCGGGCTTCATAATAAAAGGTGGCATAAATTAATAGGTCTGCTTGTTGCCATCGATTACCAGGGGATTACTTCCAACTGGAAGTCTACTGAAAATGTTTCCTGTCTGCAGTGGTGGAACTAGATCCCTACAATTTACCTTCAACTTTACTAGCGAACAAGAGGGAAAAATTATGGGAACCATTAACGTCATTTTTATTAAATACTGCTAAGATTCTTTACTAGAAATTTTTCAGCCTCAGTAGATTACATCACTCTGGAGTTGTATTTTATTAAATATATTGTCTGATATTCCTTTTTATATACAAAAAGCTTTTAGCTTTGTGCTTTTATAGTTTCATACTTTGGTATGTTATTCTTTTATAACCTTGAAGTTTAGGCATACTTATCTTCATATAAATTACTTATCCTATATAGTTTTTACTTATTTTTCTGTATTTTTTTTTCCTTTGGGAATGAGTCAGCCGATATCTGGGAAATAGTACACATCAGAATAAAAGATGATCAGAGAGCAACATGGGATCAAATTATTGAACCTTTTATTGCTATCCAAAACTTTACAATACTAGGGGACTTCCATCTCCATTTGGAGGACAAGGAATGGAAAATGTTGCCACATTCCTTGAAATGATTTCCCAGATCTGGAGATTGGGGAGGTCCTCCGGCTTAGTTGGTCAGACCATAGTGCCATCACCTTTAAGGTCAGATCACAGAGGGAAGAAGGAGTTACTCTCCATAAACCCACATTGTATAAAATTTGGAATAGAATTTCCCATACCAATTTAGAAGCTACATTAAGTAGATCACTTGAGGAAAGGGATATCATGCAGAACCCTAACCCAGAAGGGTTTTAACAATTGTTTTAGAGCAACAATAGAAGGGATTGCCTCATTAAAATACAAGAGGTGTTTGAGATCAAAAGCATCTGCACCTTGGTTCCCTGAGGAACTAAGAACTCTGAGAAGACACTGCCGTAGGCAAGAATATAGGTGGTGGGCTATCCTGACTCAGGAGGAATGGATTAAGCATAAAACCTTAATGGTTACTTTCAAGCAAGCTATTGTAGAGGCTAAATCTGCCTATTACACAGGTAAAATACGCTCAGCCATAAACACTCCAAATTAGCTCTTTAAGGTGGTGAAAGAGCTCTTTAAACCTCCAAATTAGCAACCTCTAGAAAACTTTCAAGGTTTCTGCAATAGTATTGCAGACTATTTTAAGGATATAATTGTGAACATTTTCCTAGATTTTAATTCTAAGGAGGATGTGGTGCAACCCTTATGGGAGGCAGCCATGTTTTAAAATTGAAGAACCTTCTGGTATTTTATCTTCCTTTCCCCTCATAACCTATACTCAAACCAGGAACGTATTAATGCAATTGACATCAGGGACCCTGGAGGACCAATGCTCCCCCAGAGTTCTTCAATGAGCACTGGATCTTATAACCACTTGTCTGGAAAAGTTTCTGAATCAAGCTATTAGCACAGGAATATTGCCCCAGTCATAGAAGGAGGCGGGTGTTATCCCTCTTAAAAGGAAGCCAAATGGAGCACCAGATGATCTTAAAAATTCACACCCCATTTTGATGTTACCTATGCCAGCAAAAATCCTAGAATAATTTATGAATCAGTACCTGATGAGATTTATTACCACTCAGAACCTTTTTGACCCTTCTCAAAATGGTTTCTTCAGTTGGAAGACCTTATCTGATCTCAAGTGGACTAGGGTGACACAGCCATCTTGGATGTATTTGCAGCATTTGATACGGTGTCCCCAACCTGCTTTGTGCATAGATTGCGTCAGGCAGGGGTAAAGGACACAGTAGTGGCCTTACTGAGCTCCTTTCTCACCAACAGAACTCAGACAGTCAGCTGTGGTGAGTATAGGGCATCCCCTTTTCAGTTACCAAGCGGAGTTCCACAAGGGTCCTTAATTAGTCCGACCGTATTTAATGTATATGTGGCTCTACTTGCAACCCTGATGCTGTCTTTTGGATTTCAGGTCCAGCCTTACGCTGACAATACTCAAATTGTTGTTTCAGTGTCTGATGATAAACAGGCTGTGGCTGAAAAGTTTAAACAATATATGTTAGATATAAGTAGCTGGATGTAGAAGAATTGCGTAAAACTTAATGCAGAAAAGTCAGAGATTCTGATTTTTGGGTCTCAGAATTTGGTGTGACCAGGGGCATGGCGGCCTATGTGGTCAACTTCCTCCCCAGTTGACACCGCAAAGAAATTAGGAGTCATTTTTGACAACAGATTGACATTTGACTCACAGTTTAACAGAACAACCAGTACCTGTTTTCAAATCCTCATGACTTTAAGGAAAATATTTTCCTTCATCCCTTCAGAACTCAACAGTAGTGATAATGAAAACACAAAATATAGTAGAGGATCATGCACATTAAGGGTATAGCAATGGTCAGAAATCACAGGTATGTAGACAATATATAGTTTTACTTCATACTTGGATGACTATACATGATATATAAATAATCCCCAGGTGTGTTGTTCCACACTAATCCCCAGGTGCACGTTAACCGAGTTAAACAAGACCAAGGTGTACGTGCTCCCCCTTTAAACATCTCAAAATTACCTTGTTGGTGTCATTAACTTGACTGTAATTTTCTAGTATATGGTGTAAAACGTGCACCTAGGGCCTGAAGGTTAAATGCCACTGGTGGACTGTGGCACTTATTGTGTCTTCCACTACAGTGGAGGCACAAGTACAACTAGAGGCTTATGCCTCTTATGCTTATGATTAAGCCTGACTGCTACAGTGTGACACCAGCAGAATGATATGTCAAAATAGTCCTTTTAAATATTGGCAATATTGGCAAGTCATTCCTATTTAAGCCTTGTAGCCCACAAGGCAGGGTGCATGGTCTAAAAGCTATTTTCACAGTGGCAGGCCTAAATGTCCTTGTAGGAAAATTAGAGCACAGATTAACATACTAATGCTATTTCTCAGATATGGGACCAGCTAGAACCTAATTAAAACAATGTTTAAATACATATTAAAGATTCAATTCAATTGTGAAATCAGATTTGTGATAAATAGTATGGAAAAGTAACTTTTCAAAAAGTTACCTTTTCCCTGACTGACGTTCCTGAAGGCTAATTTTCATTTACTCTCCTGCAACTCCCAGATTCTGCTCAGTCCAGAAAGAGATATGAAAGAGGTGTGCAAATCCTCCCAGGAGCACACAATAGGCTGACCTATATGAGCAGATATTAATCCTCTGAGCTAGAATATGCATGTAGGGATGTGGGCATTCTATTGATATCATAGTGTCAAATCCTGTCTGACAGGTCTGCTGAGCCACATGCAACTCTTTGGTGCACTTGAAGGGGAGAAATCAGGGTGTCAGGACAATTCTTGTGTATACCCTGTCTGACTGGAAAAGGACCCCGGTTTGTCTTACCAGACTTCTGTCTCTGGGGTTGTTATCAGTACAGTGCCTACTTCAAACAGAAGTTTAGTATTAGATGTAATTTTATATTAAATTGTGTAATGCACGTATCACATGAGAGGGTATCAATGCTCTTGGGCAGCTGTGTGGTCCACAGGGTACTTATACGAAGAGGCAGGTCTTCCGTTTCTTGCGGAATTTGAGAAGTGAGGAGGGGGCTCTGGTGTGTTGAGAGAGGTTGTTCCATGTCTTGGGTGTGATGTAGGAGAATGAACCAGGTTTGCTTTCGGAATGTAGGGGAATGTGTGCCAGTGAGAGTGAGGGAGTGAGGCAGAGTGTAGGTGTCTGGTGCACTGGTAAAAACGTATGGAGATGTTCATGTATTCTGGTTCTGTGCTGTGTAGAGCTCTGTATACAGACGCAAGACGTTTGAATTGGCTGTGCTTGTGAATGAGGAGGCAGTGAAGCTTCCTGAGGTGCCAGTATAATGTGGGAGACACTGTTGATTATCATAGTGTGATTATCAAAATGCACTCCCCTACAGACCCATAACAATCAGTGCCTAAATGTACTGTGACCGAATATTTTTCCCATCTTTAAAATGATTTGCTAGATGGTGTTTGGGGCTCACTTTCAGTAAGGCAAACAGGAACTACTGAAAAAGTGGATAGGGTTAGCCTCAGAATATTTTTATCTCAATGGTTAGGGAGTGCTCAGGAGTCATTTGTGCTCAATAGCTTGTGACAGCAATGGAGTATGCTTACCACCAATATAATTGTCCATCCACTGAATTTAGAAGTGGGCAGACCATAGTTTGGCCACAGTGGAGACTACTCAGTCTCTGCCGTGGCCAAACTTCTCTGACAGGCCAGAGGGGTAAGGGCCCATTGGAGACTAGGCTATTTGTCCGCGTGTCCAATATGGATGGGCGGACATTTAGTCATTTTTTACTGCCTGTCGCCACAAGAAAAAAACACTGGCAGTAAGGGGCAGTAAAACACAGGAAATTGCTCCTCTTAACATGGAAGATGATTCGCTTGGTGAGGGCAGTGTTGTTGTCTTTTCTTTCTTTTTCAAAAACAAAAGCACAGTTTGGGATTCTGTTTTATAAAATAAAATAAAAACTTTTGAACCTTTGATGTATGGCTCTGACATGTTTGACAGAGCCAAATGGCAAAGTTACAATGCATTCACATAAACTGCCTTGATTGCAGTTCCTGTGAATGCTTGAAATGTGACCTCAGCCAGGGCGACTGAGTAAAATATTATGTGGCCTTGGTGGAGGATGGTCAAACAGCCAAATTATAATTTGGGTGCAAAGTCAGAAGATAAAATCTTTGACCATGAAGAACCTAGTTGGTGTATCCGACCTGTGCTCCATTGGCAAAAAACTGAAATCGCACCTAGGTCCCAACTACCACAATCATTGACTATCATTGGCACTTTTAGCTTTTTGGTGCTGTTTTCACTTAAACGTTTTAATAATTCATATGTCCAGTTCCCCCTTTTGGAATTTTACCATTTTGGTGGCATTTTGTTTATTAGAGTTTAGACTATTTTCTATTTCTGCTTAGAGGATTTTATTGCTTGATCTTTTGACTTTTATAATTGTTTTGGTACTGCATAAATACTTTACTCATTGCCTGTCTGCTTAGTGCCATAGCTGCCAGGGGGCGGAACTTAGGTTAATTGTGTGACTTTAAGGGTTCACCCTGACAAAAGTTGTTATTATTCCTTGAGTTGGACAGTCACCTACTCCAAATAATAATCTGAAAATTTTGCAATCTCTATTTATTTAGAAACAGCTAGAAAATGGACTTAGTGCTTTATTTGTAGAATTATGTGGTAGATGTCACTTTAAAACATTCCATATGTCTATGTGCCTAATGAAGGAGACTCATAATTCAAGGAGTCACTGGAAACATCACATAGTACCTTTGTGAGGTAAAGAACAGACTGTATATGAATTATTTTCTGCATTGATCATTACGTGGATGATAATTCTAGAGAGATGGTAATATTTCGTCCCAGGTCTGTTTTTGAGATTTTAAATCAATTATGTATGATAAATGTGATGTTGTTCATGCAATAATGGAATATGCTCTTTTTATGTTATAGATTGGTGTGAATAACATTTAATAAAATATTTTTTATATTTTTTCTAAATCTGTTTTGTCAATAATTGTTTTGTTTGAGATGCTAACTTGTGTACAATGTGCAATTAAAATAGCATAAACACTTCCCCCGTAATACATGAAGATGATCATTACAAAGGATAAATGTATTAGATTCTCACTGTTGTGAGTGTGTTAGTAAAACAAACACTAATATCTTATAAACCATAAGGTCGGTTTGTAGTGTCAGGAATGATCATAGACATACATTTTTACATTGAAGATACATAGGCCCTCATTCTGACCTTGGCGGGCGGCGGAGGCCGCCCGCCAAAGTCCCGCCGTCAGATTACCGTTCTGCGGTCGAAAGACCGCGGCGGTAATTCTGACTTTCCCGCTGGGCTGGCGGGCGGTCGCCTTCAGACCGCCCGCCAGCCCAGCGGGAAAGAGGCTTCCACGATGAAGCCGGCTCGGAATCGAGCCGGCGGAGTGGAAGCTGTGCGACGGGTGCAGTTGCACCCGTCGCGTATTTCACTGTCTGCGCAGCAGACAGTGAAATACATGTAGGGGCCCTCTTACGGGGGCCCCTGCAATGCCCATGCCAGTGGCATGGGCACTGCAGGGGCCCCCAGGGGCCCCGCGACCCCCCCTACCGCCATCCGGATCTCGGCGGTCCGACCGCCGGGATCTGGATGGCGGTAGGGGGGGTCGGAATCCCCGCGGCGGTGCAGCAAGCTGCGCCGCCGCGGAGGATTCAATGGGGCCGCGGTACACTGGCGGGACCCCGCCAGTGGTGCCGGTCCGACCGCGGCTTTACCGTCGCGGTCGGAATCCCCATTGGAGCACCGCCGGCCTGTCGGCGGTGCTCCCGCGGTCCTCCGCCCTGGCGGTCAAAGACCGCCAGGGTCAGAATGACCCCCATAGTCCCGAACAAGAAAAAAAATACATTTAATTATTTTTAAAAATATAGTTGTGTCACTATACACACACGGAGTGCTACCAGTATTTGATGTTTAGATAACATTGCTTGTGATTGACATTTATAGGAAAACGAACCTGCTCCCACCAATGCTTCAAAGATAAAATTAACTATAATTGATGAACGGAGTAAGAAATCAAATGTGCGATAATGGCGAGCTTTGTTGTATATTTTTTATCTCCATCAGCATTTCATAATTCTGCAATTTTCTCCTCTTGGGGAGTTTACAATTTACATTTTTTCCAAGTATGTCTTTCTCAGAGGATTCAATTTTTTCATTTTTTTGGCGAGTATTTGCTTTGCAAGTTGGTGACATCTACTTTTCATTCACTGAAGTGTGATCCACAATCCAAAGACAAACGTAGGCTCGGCCTAGACTTTCTGCTAGGCTGACCTACCTCAATATAGCTATACTTTAATCTTGACATTTCTGCCGTTCAGGTTATTATTTAGACCCAATTTGTAGCAACTCTCTAGCACTACACCAACGTTCCTCTAGATTGCAGTATTTACAGTGTCTAATTAAAGGTTAGCACTCATACGAATTTCCCGATTTGTAAATATGTGTACTCAAATTTAAAAAAACGCGGCTGCATTGCTGAAATTGTGTTTTTTGTTGATTTTTTTTTTTTTAATGTTTGTGGTCTGCAGTGGTTATGGCATATAATGCAGCACAGAACAAAGTGATTTTTTTTAAAAATGTGGAACTAAACAAAAATGGCTCTGACATACTGTCTGAACCGTGTAATATTTTACTCAGTTGATTTGAATCACAATGCGCATGCCACCAATGCCCAATTCACAGTGATCCAGGCTGTATAGTCGTCCAAAGAGTCTATGAAATAAGGAACAGACAATCAAAGTCTCCATGAAAATCAACAGCAAGTGTTTTATTTTGTTGTTTTTGTTTTTGTTTAATAAAAGTAAGTCTTGATTCGCTGACATTGCCCCATTTTTCTGGAAGATGGTGACTGGCCCCATTGGGACATGACCATTACTGTAAAGACCCAATGGAGAGGAACGTTTTAATGCATGAATTAATAGTCTTATTTTTGGATAAAGTACTATCACCTTCTAGTCTCGGACCTCGTCAGACTGTGAAAATAATTTCTGTTAAAAAGTTCACATCAGAAAGACATGCTGTGTTATGAGTCACATTAATTAATTTTTTTAATTTGTGAGAACGTATCGTTTTTTGAGAAAGTGAAAGTGCTAAAAAACAGGGGCGGATTTACATACATTTGGCCCAGATTTACAAGGTCCTAGTTACTCCTTGTGCCACAATTGTGTCATTTCTTTTTAACGTTAATATGGCTAAAGGAGGCAATTTTCGCCACACCATATTTACAAAGTGGCACAGTGCAAGCATTGCACCACTTTGGGATCCCTTGTACCACATTATGCCTGCATTAGGCATAATGTTTGCCAGGGGGCGTTCTGGCGTTAGGAGGCCAGCAAAAATGGCATAGTGAAATCTAAAAGATTTAATTGCAAAATTTTTGGCGTCATTTTTAGTGCCTGCTTAAAGCAAGAGTAAAAGTGACTAATCCATTTTAAGCGATAGGCCTCTTTGCGCATTTTTGACACTAGTGCAGAAAAGCACCACAATAGTGTAAAAAATGTTGACGCTATTGGCCTAATGTGTGCCATGGTGTGCCATATTGTAAATACGGAGCACCAATGGTGTTATTAGGTGGGGCAGGGGTGATGCTAGAAACCTGGATCATCAGCACTGATGCACCAGTTTCTAGCAAATCTGCCCCTTCAGGTCAGGTTTTCCTTACTTTTTTAACGCAAACCTGACACAAAGTGTTGCAGTGGGCTTTACAATCCAATGCAAATTGCTCTTTGTGTCAGATTGTACTTCAAGGTAACGCAAAGCAGCGCAAAGGGCTGTCTTGAGTCACTCTGTGTCAAGTGGGCGTTCCATGGGTGGCACATTGATTGTTAGGCAAAGACCTACCTAAAAAGAATTGTAGACAGGGATTTGTGCCAAAATCCTGCACCTCCTTAAGGCATGCATAACACGAAGAAATGTCTTAATTTCTCCTTGTTTTTCCCTCCTTGTGTGAGCTGCATTCTACAGCAAACATACAAACTGGGAAATGTTTCTTCCAATACACAGCACATTCACTTTGCACTATGGTGTAAAAGTGTTTAAGTCAGTGCATGGCAGCCAAAAGTGCATCAGTGCAAGGAGAAAGCAGAACAGCACCACATCTGAGTAGATATGGTGCTTTATCCTCTCTCCCAGTCACGCAAAGCAACGTAGCAACTTTAGTTGCTGTGCTGCTTTGCATGTATTGTATGTAAATCTGTGTCCCAGTGTTAAAAAATGTACAGTAAAACCACCACTTGCTCAAAACAGGATGTAGTTTTTAAAGACTTTACTAACTATTTTCACAGAAACAGAACGCTGAGCTGTGCAACATTAATGAAATCACGAAGGCGGAACAAGGAGGTCTTAGAACCCTGCGGAGTGTATTCCACTATCAAATGCGCACAGGAAACTCCCATCGAGTAAAAGGAGATAATCATTGAGTACAATGAGCAGGGAAACCTCACATCTTTGCTTACAAGGGACAGAAACCCTCACCCACCTTGTGGCGTGCTCATCATGGGGCTCCTCTTCACAGTAATACCAAGGGTAGGTGTGGGAGTGAGCTAATTCCCTTGTAGAGGGGAACTCGTGAGACATTTATCAGTCCAAATTTCTCTACCACAGGGGAGAAGAACAAAACTCAGGTTTCCACCAAACAGGTAGGTTCCCTTGTTTTTCACCCCTGTATATCCCTCTTACATTTTTCTCACATTTGGATATCTACACTCATTTTCATATGAGATTACCGTTTCCCCAGCCCTGCTCTGTGTGGTTAGGTATGCAGCATTAAGAGTGTTCTCTTAAAGTTTAAATTCAGAAGTCATTGCCAAGTAGTCTTTCTTGACATGGTGAACCAAATAGAGAGCACTGTGTAGTTAAGCCATTAGACTTCTAACACAAAGACAACTTCTCAAATTCGCGATTTAGTTGACCTCACAATGATGTAAGGTCATTTTTTTGGCACTTTTATCAAGTTATTTTCTGAAGTAAAAAACACTTGATTTAAGTGGAGTTTATATTTTTCGCAGATGCTATGAACTACACTGAACTATCGCGTTTTCGTCTGCCCGTCATGCAATTTCTTATGCTTGGTTGTTCTTAAAACAATAGTAGGTAAGCATTTTAACTGGGTTTCAGCTCATTTATCATTTACGTTGTTCGAAAGCAGTGTTTTCAGCTGAAAACCAAAAAGGCAATAGAATAAGCAATCATATTGTCTTTGAAAGACGATGTTGTAATTTTAGGAAGAACACAGACCTTTCGATTGACTTCGGTACAGGTGTCCTATTCAGTAGCAGTCACTCCCTGCATTGCCTTGTGGTCAAGTTGAAATCTAACAGACAAGTAAAGCTATTACTTGCTATCTGTCTGACCATTCCCTGAACTTGATGTAGTCAGAAGATTCAGTTACACATCTAGACGAGCTTCCTGCACAGGAGGTCATTAATTCAGAAGGGAACTCCTGTGGAAAAAGAGAGCTGTCCTGCTTTAGATGACAACTGACTGTCAGTTGGTTAACCTAATTCATGAAATGTTTGCACTATTCACGAAGGCCCTTAAAATGAATTATGCCAGTTAAAAAATACAGTAAACTAATTTTTTTTTTATTAGAGGTGATTTTACTTCCAGTGAGGATATATGTTAAATCTCGTGAATCGCAAAAGTGATATTGATTTTTTACTGACAACCTTTTTATTATTCAAACCATTTTGTCGTGGGCCTCAGTAATTACTTGGAGCTTTTAAGAAAATATACATTTTTTACCATTCGTTAAGTATTGGACGGTATGGTCCTATCTATGGGAACATACTATTACAGTAAGTGGTAAATTGGTACCACATATTATCATGTGCACGCAGAGTTGGATGATGTGCACCACCAGCAGGTAAAATACTCCAGTAGAGCACAACGTGTATGGTGGGGGACTCATATTCACAGTGACATGCTGTTGGAAAATGGGTTATTGGTAGGGCAGGTAGGTACCTACACCTAGCAACAAGCCACAAACCTCCACAAAAGTACAGTTAGGTCTCAGTAAATTAATCCCAGCTCTACCCTTGGTAGCTTGGCATCGAGCGTCAAGGCTTAACTTAGGAGACAAAGTGTAAAGCATTCAAATATCACAAAACAGTAATTAAATAAAACACAGGAAACAGTTTAAAAATCCAAAACCAATTTATAAAAATAGCTTATATTTTTATCTTTAAAATGACACAAAAACGATTAAAATCGGTTCAGGGGAACCGGAGATATGAATTTTTAAAGTATTATTATTTTCTAGCGCTTAGAAACAAAAAGCGCCAATCGGGTCATCTGGTTGCACCAGGACCGGGGCAAAGTCAAACTTTCAGGCCGACCGCGATGGAGCCCTGCTCGGCTACAAGTCGCGGGAGGCCTCGGTTAAAAAGTTACCTTCTGACTTAGTCTCTTTTTTGATGTTTTTCTTCCCCGGGACGAACCTGCCAGTTGGATCCGACCTCCTGGAGCCCTTGTCCGGATACGCGAAGTCGGGTTCCTCGGTGGTGATTTTTACCTTCGGACTTAGTCGTTTTTTCGAGATGAAAATCCTTCGACCGGGGTAAACCTGGATCTTGATCCGACGTCCGTGGAGCCCTTCTCGGATACGATGGCTGGAAGGTCCCGGTCAACTTTTTACGTTCGGACTTAGTCTCTTTTTCGGATGTTTTTCTTTACCGGGACGAACCACGAAGTCAGGCCGGGTCGCGGTTGAGGCAAGCCGGCTAGAATTTCCGCGTCGGGTCGGTCACTTTATGGAGCTTTTTTCTAAAAATTCTCCAATCTTTTCCAAACTTCTGGGGCTTCACCCAGATGTTCTTTTAAGGTTCTTTTGGGGTCCACAGCTCACCCCAAGGGTCCAGAAGTTCTGTGATGGTCCTTGGGAAGTGCGGACTTCAACTCCCAGAATGCACCTGGCGCAAACTCCTTTTTGGCCACTGGACAGTGGTCAGCTGGTCACTTTTTCAGGAGTTGGTGCAGGGGACTCTGGTTAGCAATTTTTCACCTGTAGCAAACAGGGAGTCTCTCCTTGAACCAGTGGAAGCCAGGCAAAGTCCTTCTTGTGGTGAAGCCCAAGTGTGCAGCTGGTGCAGTCTTTCTGAGTGCAGGGTCCAGGTGCAGGCCAGGGGTCCAGCAGGGCAGTCCTTCTTCTCCTTGTAGTTCTTTCTTCTTGAAATTTGGTGGGGATATGAGGCGTGGGTGCAGGTCTGCCAGTTTTATCCTTGCTCCTGGGTGAAAAGCAGGGGGGCCCTGGTCCTCCAATCAGGGACAGGGTCGTCCCCCTGTGATGACCACTTCCTGGGAAGTGTGGCAAAAATCCATCCCAGAAGGCAACAGTCTCTAAAAATCCAAAATGGATGAATCTGATTTTTAGAGGAGAGATCTGGCTGAGCCCACCCACTGGTGTGGCTAAAAATCATAAACACACCCCTCTCCTGCCCTCTCCTAATCTAATCAAGGGGGCACCTAGCTGTCTGGGGTTGCAGGATGTGGGGGTGTTGCTGGGTGCTCCAGATGTCCTTCTCTGCCTTTGAAGACCAGTTTGGCAGCCCTCCCCCTTCCTGCTTCCCCATCTGCTGAGGGGAGATTCTCTCCCCCAAGCACATTCCTTTGTGTGAAGCCAGGCCACTTCACACCTCATTAAAGTGGCCTGGCAGAAGCTGCTGCAGGCTGGCCAATCAGAGCACAGCAGCAAAAACATTGCAGAGCTGAAATTGGCAACTTTTTAGGTAAAGTCTAAACTTTTTACCTGCACTAGTTATATTAAATCCAACAACTGGAAGTTGTGGGATTTATTATAACAATCAATTTGATACCAAATTCTTGGTATGTAACATTTAAGGAGACTTTAAAATTTAAAATAAAGTCTGCCCATTCTAGCCTATGAAGGCCATTTACTTCAATGAGGGAAAAACGAATTTGGCTGTTTTTACCTCACCAGGGTTTATAAATCTATTTTTATAAAGTCCCTGCTTATAGTTACATGGCACCCAGCCCTAGGGGCACATAGGGCACACCTTAGGGGTGACTTATATGTAAAAATAAGGTAGTTTAAAACTTTGGAAGTACCTTTAATTCCAAAGTCGAATTTGCATATAACTTTAATTTAAAAGCAGCCAGCAAGGCAGGCTTGCTTTTAAAATGACACTGGGCACCTCAGCAATGCACCTAGGTGTGCACCACCTATGCTGTGGTCCCTAAACCTACATGCCCTACCATATACTAGGGACTTATAGGTAGGTTAACTTAGCCAATTATAATTAGCCTAATTTGCATATCCATTTTACACAGAGCACTGGCCCTGGGACTGGTAAGCAGTACCCAGGGCACAGCCAAGAGTCAGTAACCACCAGTACCTATCCAGAAAGAGTGGGGGTGATCAGGCAAAAAAAAAGGACTTTCCTACACTGCCCCCCCCAGATGAAAGGTGATGGGTACTAACCTACACCCTGGTAGTCCTCATCAGCTAAGTGGAAAAACCTGGAAAGGCCATCTGCATTGGCATGAGCAGTCCCAGGTCTGTGCTCCACTGTGAAGTCCATCCCCTGTAGGGAAATGGACCACCTTAACAGTTTTGGGTTCTCCCCCCTCATCTGCATCAACCATCTGAGAGGTCTGTGGTCAGTTTGTACACGGAAGTGAGTGCCAAACAAGTAAGGCCTCAACTTCTTCAGGGACCAAACCACAGCAAAGGCCTCCCTCTCAATGGCACTCCATTTTTTCTCTCTGGGGAGTAGTCGCCTGCTGATGAAGGCAACTGGGTGATCATGGCCCTCTTCATTAACTTGTGCTAACACTGCCCCAATCCCTTCCTCTGAAGCATCTGTTTGCACTACAAACTCCTTGCTATAGTCAGGGGCCAGTAACACTGGTGCTGAACACATAGCCTGTTTTAGGGTGTCAAAAGCTTTCTGACACTCTGGGGTCCAAATGACCTTCTTGGGTTGTTTCTTGGAGGTAAGCTCAGTCAGAGGGGCCACTATGGTCCCAAAATTCTGAACAAACCTCCTGTAATACCCAGTCAGGCCAAGAAAGGCCCTGACCTGAGTCTGGGTTTTTGGAGCCTCCCAATCCAGGATAGTCTGGATCTTGGGCTGGAGAGGTTGTACATGGCCTCCACCAACAAGGTGGCCCAGGTACACAACAGAACTTTGCCCTATCTGGCACTTGCTTGCCTTGATAGTCAGGCCTGCTTGAAGCAGGGCCTGAAGCACTTCCTTCAGGTGGACCAGGTGGTCCCTCCAGGTGGAACTAAATACAGCTATATCATCCAGATAAGCTGCACTAAAAGATTCCAACCCAGATAGGACTCTATTCACCAACCGTTGGAAGGTGGCAGGAGCATTTTTCATCCCAAAGGGCATCACCTTGAACTGAAAGTGGCCCTCTGGTGTGGAAAATGATGACCTCTCCTTAGCTCTTGGACTTAAGGCAATCTGCCAATATCCTGAGGTCAGATCAAATGTGCTCAGGAATTTGGCAGCCCCCAACCTGTCAATGAGCTCATCAGCTCTAGGTATGGGGTGAGCATCAGTCCTAGTGACTGCATTTAGACCTCTGTAGTCCACACAGAATCTTAATTCTTTCTTCCCACCTTGGGGATTAGCTTTGGGTACCAGTACTACTGGACTGGACCAAGGACTATCAGAGGGCTCAATTACCTTCAGGTCCAACATCTTAGCCACTTCAGCTTTGATGTTGGCCTTGACCTGGTCAGACAGCCTGTACAGCTTGTTCTTGACAGGCAAGCTGTCACTAGTGTCAACATCATGGACACACCAATTGGTGAGTCCCGGGGTCAGGGAGAACAGACTAGCAAACTGTCCCAAGACTTGCTTACAGTCTTGTTGTTGCTGATCTGTCAGTTTGGGAGAGAGTACCACTCCCTCCACTGACCCATCTTTTTCCTTTGAGGACAGGAGGTCTGGCAGAGGTTCACCCTCCTCCTCCTTCCCTTCATCAGTGACCATCAGCATGGTCATGTCTGCCCTGTCCTGGTGGGGTTTCATCCTATTAACATGCAGGATCCTGTGAGGATTCCTGGGGGTGCCAAGGTCCACCAAGTAGGTGACCTCACCTTTTTTCTCTAGGATTGGATAGGGCCCAGTCCATTTGGCCTGTAGTGCCCTAGGAGCCAGGGGCTCCAAAACCCACACCAGCTGTCCTGGGTGATACTCAGGCATGGTAGCCTTTTGATCATGCCAGAGCTTCATGAGCTCCTGACTGGCCTCCAGGTTCCTGCTTGCCTTCTTCATATACTCAGCCATGCGAGACCGCAGGCCTAGTACATAATCCAGCACATTCTCCTTGGCTTCCTTGAGAGGCTTTTCCCAAGACTCTCTCACCAAGCACAATGGGCCTCTTACAGGGTGCCCAAACAGTAACTCAAAGGGGCTGAATCCAACCCCCTTCTGTGGCACCTCCCTGTAGGCAAACAGCAGGCATGGGAGGAGGACATCCCATCTCCTCCTGAGTTTGTCAGACAAACCCATGATCATGCCCTTCAGGGTCTTATTGAATCTTTCCACCAGACCATTGGTCTGTGGATGGTAGGGTGTGCTGAACTTATAAGTAACACCACACTCCTCCCACATGGCTTTCAGATAGGCTGACATAAAGTTTGTGCCCCTATCTGAGACCACCTCCTTTGGGAATCCCACTCTGGTGAACACACCAAGTAGGGCCCTAGCCACTGTGGGTGCAGTGATTGTCCGGAGGGGTATTGCCTCAGGGTACCTGGTGGCATGGTCCACTACCACCACAATGTACCTGTTACCTGAAGCAGTTGGTGGGTCTAGGGGACCAACAATGTCAATCCCCACCCTCTCAAAGGGAGTCCCAACCACTGGCAGTGGAATTAAGGGAGCCTTTGGCTTGCCCCCTGTCTTGCCACTGGCTTGACAGGTGACACAGGAGCTGCAAAACTCCCTGACTTTTTCTGACATTTCGGGCCAAAACAAATGGTTGACCAGCCTGCTCAGGTCTTGGTCTGTCCCTAATGACCAGCTAAGGGGATATCATGGCTTAAGGTAAGGAGGAATTCTCTATACTTTTGGGGGACCACTACTCTCCTAGTAGCCCCTTCTTTGAGGGCCCTTGCCTCAGTGTAGAGAACTCCATCCTCCCAGTAAACCTTGTGGGTACCACTGGTATCCCCTTGTTCTTGCCTGGCAGCAGTCTGCCTCAGGCCCTCAAGAGTGGGACACTCTCTTTGTCCCTGGCACAACTCTTCTCTGGTGGGCCCACCTGCCCCTTGCAGTTCTGCCAAGTCAGGCAGAGTTTGCAGGGAAGGTGTCCCTCCCTCAGAGTTCAGATCCTCCCCCTCAGGGTTGGATTCTTCCTGACCCTCTGTACTTGTTGGGGCTGGCAAGCCAGACCCAGTGCCTTTTCTCTTTTTCTTGGAGGCTTGGCCCATTGTTCCAGGGTCCAAGTGTCCAGCATTCCCCTGTTGTGCTGCCTGTGACCTGGTCACAGCACACACCCATTCAGGGAGGTCCAGCATCTGTGCATGGACCCTTCTCTCCACTTCTGACCATTCAGATGCTTCAAGATCATTTCCCAGCAGACACTCTACTGGGAGGGCAGGAGCTACAGCTACTTTTTTAGGGCCAGTCACACCTCCCCATTCCAGACTCACCATAGCCATGGGATGGAGTTTGGTTCTGCTATCTGCATAAGTCACCTGGTGGAAGACACCAGGTAAGACCTGCTCTGGAGAAACCAGCTTTTCTGTGACCATTGTCACACTGGCTCCTGTATCTCTCAGAGCTTCCACTTCAGTCCCATTGACTTTAGGCCTCTGCCTATACCTCTGCATGATGGGAGGTAAGGTGGCCATAGTTGCAATGTCCACCCCACCCACGGATACTAAGGTGACTTCAGTGTACCCTGATTCCACCCCTGGGCCAACTTCCACCCCCAACCCTACACTAGCAATCCCCTGGGATTGCCCACCAGTGGGGGGCTTCTTTGTGCAGATAGCATCTCCTCTTTTATGTCCTGGCTGATAACAGTCAAAACACTTGCCGGCCTTAGCAAGCTCCTGAAACTTTCCTGCTTTAGCAGGATCAAAATTCTTTCCCTGATACCCTTTCCCTTTAAAAGTGAATTGGCTCGGGGCTCCCCCTCCCTGAGAAGTTTTTGGGGACTCTTGTGAGGACTCTTTGGGTTTTTTGTCATCTTCCCTTGGTTCTTCCCCTGAGAAGAACCATGTCCTCCCTTTTTCTGATCACCCCCTGGGGGTCTCTGGTTAACTCTAGTTCTTAACCAGTCATCTGCTGCCTCCCCCAGCTCTCTGGGGTTGGTCAACCTAGAGTCTACTAGATACTGGCGGAGCCTCTCTTGGACACAATTAGTTAGAAGGTGCTCCCTCATAATCAAATTGTACAGCCCCTCAAAGGTACTTACCCTGTTGCCCTGTATCCAGCCCTCCAGTGCTTTTACTGAAATGTCCACAAAGTCCACCCAGGACTGGGTGCTTGTCTTTTGGGTGTCCCTAAACTTAAGCCTATACTGCTCTGGGGTTAGACCAAACTTTTTAGTCAAGCAACTCTTCATACTGGGGTATGAGTCTGCATCCTCCCCACTCATGGTTAGGAGCCTATCCCTCCCAGAGTTGGGAACTAACTCCCAAAGGAGTGAACCCCAGTACTGAGGCTTGACTTTCCTCATCTGGAGGGCCCTCTCAAAGGCCCCCAGCCACTTATCTATGTCATCCCCCTCCACATAGGCAGGAACCACCCCTTTGGGTAATCTGGGGGCAAAACCCCCACCCAGGGACACCTCAGTTTCTTTCTCGCTGCTTCCATCTTTTTTTTCTTTGCATGCCCACTTTTTCTTTTCTAGGGCAAGCTTATCTGCCTCCAAAGCTATGTAGGCTAGCTGGGCTTCCAGCTCTCTCTCCCTGATGGATGGGTTCTCTTCTCCTGAAAGGACCCTCTTCCTACCACTAGCTTTGGGTCTGCGCCTAGTGACTGTATCCAGTGAGGACCGTTCCTCCTCTTCCTCACTTGGGGTCTGATGCCTTCCCTCCCCTGAGTGGTTAGAGTTAGCATCTTGCTCTTTTTCTTCCTCCTCTGGAGCTTCCTCTGTCTCTACCTCTTGGGCCTCAGCCCATGCTGTCAGGGATTTAATCAGGATTTGCTTCCTGAGATCAGGGGTTGCAGGCAACCCCCTCTCAATACACAACCCCCTAAGCTGGACTACTGTCAGTGTGGGTAGGCTAGCCAGATCAAGCTCCATGGTTCCCTAGTTTTGTGTCAATAAAAACTTTTTGCAAAAATTGGAAACAAGAATTTAGAAAAAATTACAAAAATTCAATAATTGAAATTAATCCAAATTAGTTTAAAAAAAAAAAAATTAAAATTAAAAATTAAAAAAAAATTTGCACTAGGACAATTTAAAGGATTTTTAATTTGTTTTATCTAAAACTGTAACGTGATATTGAACACAAGTACAGGATCCCGTCGCTGCTTCCAATTATGTTGGAAAATGGGTTATTGGTAGGGCAGGTAGGTACCTACACCTAGCAACAAGCCACAAACCTCCACAAAAGTACAGTTAGGTCTCAGTAAATTAATCCCAGCTCTACCATTGGTAGCTTGGCATCGAGCGTCAAGGCTTAACTTAGGAGACAAAGTGTAAAGCATTCAAATATCACAAAACAGTAATTAAATAAAACACAGGAAACAGTTTAAAAATCCAAAACCAATTTATAAAAATAGCATATATTTTTATCTTTAAAATGACACAAAAACGATTAAAATCGGTTCAGGGGAACCGGAGATATGAATTTTTTAAGTATTATTATTTTCTAGCGCTTAGAAACAAAAAGCGCCAATCGGGTCATCTGGTTGCACCAGGACCGGGGCAAAGTCAAACTTTCAGGCCGACCGCGATGGAGCCCTGCTCGGCTACAAGTCGCGGGAGGCCTCGGTTAAAAAGTTACCTTCTGACTTAGTCTCTTTTTTGATGTTTTTCTTCCCCGGGACGAACCTGCCAGTTGGATCCGACCTCCTGGAGCCCTTGTCCGGATACGCGAAGTCGGGTTCCTCGGTGGTGATTTTTACCTTCGGACTTGGTCGTTTTTTCGAGATGAAAATCCTTCGACCGGGGTAAACCTGGATCTTGATCCGACGTCCGTGGAGCCCTTCTCGGATACGATGGCTGGAAGGTCCCGGTCAACTTTTTACGTTCGGACTTAGTCTCTTTTTCGGATGTTTTTCTTTACCGGGACGAACCACGAAGTCAGGCCGGGTCGCGGTTGAGGCAAGCCGGCTAGAATTTCCGCGTCGGGTCGGTCACTTTATGGAGCTTTTTTCTAAAAATTCTCCAATCTTTTCCAAACTTCTGGGGCTTCACCCAGATGTTCTTTTAAGGTTCTTTTGGGGTCCACAGCTCACCCCAAGGGTCCAGAAGTTCTGTGATGGTCCTTGGGAAGTGCGGACTTCAACTCCCAGAATGCACCTGGCGCAAACTCCTTTTTGGCCACTGGACAGTGGTCAGCTGGTCACTTTTTCAGGATTTGGTGCAGGGGACTCTGGTTAGCAATTTTTCACCTGTAGCAAACAGGGAGTCCCTCCTTGAACCAGTGGAAGCCAGGCAAAGTCCTTCTTGTGGTGAAGCCCAAGTGTGCAGCTGGTGCAGTCTTTCTGAGTGCAGGGTCCAGGTGCAGGCCAGGGGTCCAGCAGGGCAGTCCTTCTTCTCCTTGTAGTTCTTTCTTCTTGAAATTTGGTGGGGATCTGAGGCGTGGGTGCAGGTCTGCCAGTTTTATCCTTGCTCCTGGGTGAAAAGCAGGGGGGCCCTTGTCCTCCAATCAGGGACAGGGTCGTCCCCCTGTGATGACCACTTCCTGGGAAGTGTGGCAAAAATCCATCCCAGAAGGCAACAGTCTCTAAAAATCCAAAATGGATGAATCTGATTTTTAGAGGAGAGATCTGGCTGTGCCCACCCACTGGTGTGGCTAAAAATCATAAACACACCCCTCTCCTGCCCTCTCCTAATCTAATCAAGGGGGCACCTAGCTGTCTGGGGTTGCAGGATGTGGGGGTGTTGCTGGGTGCTCCAGATGTCCTTCTCTGCCTTTGAAGACCAGTTTGGCAGCCCTCCCCCTTCCTGCTTCCCCATCTGCTGAGGGGAGATTCTCTCCCCCAAGCACATTCCTTTGTGTGAAGCAAGGCCACTTCACACCTCATTAAAGTGGCCTGGCAGAAGCTGCTGCAGGCTGGCCAATCAGAGCACAGCAGCAAAAACAATGCAGAGCTGAAATTGGCAACTTTTTAGGTAAAGTCTAAACTTTTTACCTGCACTAGTTATATTAAATCCAACAACTGGAAGTTGTGGGATTTATTATAACAATCAATTTGATACCAAATTCTTGGTATGTAACATTTAAGGAGACTTTAAAATTTAAAATAAAGTCTGCCCATTCTAGCCTATGAAGGCCATTTACTTCAATGAGGGAAAAACGAATTTGGCTGTTTTTACCTCACCAGGGTTTATAAATCTATTTTTATAAAGTCCCTGCTTATAGTTACATGGCACCCAGCCCTAGGGGCACATAGGGCACACCTTAGGGGTGACTTATATGTAAAAATAAGGTAGTTTAAAACTTTGGAAGTACCTTTAATTCCAAAGTCGAATTTGCATATAACTTTAATTTAAAAGCAGCCAGCAAGGCAGGCTTGCTTTTAAAATGACACTGGGCACCTCAGCAATGCACCTAGGTGTGCACCACCTATGCTGTGGTCCCTAAACCTACATGCCCTACCATATACTAGGGACTTATAGGTAGGTTAACTTAGCCAATTATAATTAGCCTAATTTGCATATCCATTTTACACAGAGCACTGGCCCTGGGACTGGTAAGCAGTACCCAGGGCACAGCCAAGAGTCAGTAACCACCAGTACCTATCCAGAAAGAGTGGGGGTGATCAGGCAAAAAAAAAAGGACTTTCCTACACATGCCCTATGCAGAAGGGCCACACTTCCGCACTCCAGCAGTGTGGGTTCAACTGTGGGACTGATTTGCTGGCTAAGAGAGACAATCACCATTAGTACTTGAGATCTAATTTGCAGACGTGGCTTATCCACTGAAAACCATCAAGTGTCCTGCTAAGAAGTTTTCTTGCCTCATGTGTGGAACTGCCGAATTACAATTGTGGAAGAAGAGTTTACTGGTCCTTAGTTTCACTGCGCCATTAGAACCTTTTAGTTGGTAGCCTCAGGAGCATCTTAAGGATATTCTGGTGCTCTGTGCAAGGTATGTTTTAGAGCCGCAGAAAAACAACCAAAAGCTCTGGCAAACTAGTGTCCTTGTGCCCAGTAATACCAAAAGAAAGCTTGAAAAAACATTGATAATGCCATTTCCTTTTGAGTTTGAATATCGATTTTTGTACTGGCAACAACATTTTTATGTGGAATTCAGTGTCTAACCTGCTTGTTACTCCCATTGTATGTAAAACATTCTAAGGGTAACTTGTTAGATGTTTAGTGCACCTGTGAATAAAGTTGAAATATTACATAAATAGTGCTCAAAATTGTTATCACAAATACATCCCCCTTCACTACTGGTGAGCTTGCTGAAGTAATAAAAACCAAAGGGCAGCTCTGAGGACTTTTACCATTCAATTAGTAAAAATCTAACAATTTCCCCTTTATTTCTCTTTGCCTGGTTTGTACCTTTTCTTTTTTTGTATGTTAACAACTTCACTGGCTAGACAGTTATATGTAACTCTGCTGAGAAAGAGAAATGGACTGGGCACGATCCAAGAGATGTACAGGGACATAAGGAGAGCAGTAAAGCAAATTATGTGAACTAGAATTAAAAGGGGGCAGATGTTGAGATTATGTAGAAAGGTATATGATGTGAGAGAGAAATAAAGTGAAAAACAAAAGATGAGGTAACCGAAAGCAAGATAAGAGGTAGAAAGAGGAAAATCGAGGTAAAAAAAGAAAAGCAGAGAAATAGATAAGATTTTAGAGTGTGATAGAGAAAGGGAAATATAGATTAGGATAAAGAAACAGAGTACAGTGCTTCCAAGGTTGAGGTAGAGATAAAAACAATTTAGAAAAAGGTGAATAAGACCAATGTGAAGGCAGAAAGAGGTAGACATAGACAGAGTAGCTAGAAAAAATAAAGATAAGAAAGGTAGAGTGAGCAAAATGAAAACTAGTACAGAAAAACTAGCCAGGTAAAGAGAGTAGTGGGGAAGAATGAAAGGTGGAGAGAGTAGTGAAGGGGATGAGAAAAAATGTTTGGAGCAAAAAGAGGAAAGTGAGAAAAACGTGAAATAGAGAGAATGACAGTGCACCTTCCCAATTGGGGGTGGTGTGGCGTTTAGGACCCAGGGCTACTGGGGCCCGAGCCCTGTATGCTGGTCCTACGTTTGCTGGCCAGGCGCTTCTGCCGTCTCACGAGGCGAGAGGGCAGAAGAGCATGAATTAAGACAGAGGTCGTGTGTGTCACTTCCGGCCGCCGCGTACACTGCTGCATCCATTGAGGGGTATTTAAGTGCCTCCCGGATCAGGCCTCAGCCTTTTCCGTGGATGCGGCGTGGGCAGCGCGACCGGTGGTAAATACTGGTTCCTAAGCCAGTTTTCCTTCACATGGTTGAAGAGTGCTTGGTGCGATATTGGTTCACTTCAGGCAGGACGGCGGCCTTAGGAGCAGCTGGGGCGCCCAGCTGGTTATTTGTCCGTCATTTCGGAGAGGGGTAGCTGCTGTAGTGTCAAACACTGGTATGTCCTCTGCTATTGACATTATATTTGGTCTGTGCTGCAATGACAAAAGCTATTTTCGCTTTGCTTATGCTTCACTTTTGTGCAACATATTCATGCTTGTTTCCTCTGTTTCAATAGCAGGATGTGTTATATGGTATGGGTGCTTGGTCACTTCCTTGTCCAGCAGGTGGCTCCTAGGTTGCCACCGCTCCACAAAGCCTCCGTCGACATCAGTGTTGCAGCGTACCCAGCTGTGTGGAATCAGTGGTCTGAGAGTCACTCAGCTGTGTCGACTGGTCCAGAGGGTGAAGGGATGCGGGGGACTTCTGTTCCCGGACCTCATTGCCGTACAGAGGTGAGACCTGGATGTGGGAAAGGCAGGTCTACCGTGGGAGTGCCCCGGTCTAGGGCGTGCAGGGAATATCCTACAGACTGTTCTGAAGGTGAAGACAGATGCTAAGAACAGGGTGCATTTATCCGATGCGGGCACAGACCATTGCATTGAGGATGATTGTGCCTTTTCTACAGTTCGTTTAGCGGTGGGGAGGGCGAAGGACCTCTGGGGCCCTGATCACCCTTGTGGTGTGAAATGAGATAATAAATTCACCCTAAGCAACAGAGGGGTATCCAAGGCAGGGTACTCTGGATAACACCAAAGGTAGGATCCTGCAGTCCTGAATCAACCGGCGGATGTACACACCAGCTTGGGGGTTAGGGTGCCCAGATTGCTGGGGTGGGCATTGGGCTCCCGCTCCTGGCCACCCCGTTGCACCCCCATGGCAGCTTGGTGTTGGGGTGGGGGCAAAACCTGGAGCACGAGGACAAGGGACAATGAGGTGTTGGGGACCGCCCCCCCCAAGGATACAGGTGAAGTACAGTTCACCTGTGTGGTCCAATGGTGTTCGGGACTCAGGAGGATCCTTGGTTGTGTTGTTATCATGATTTATGACAGGATGGAATTTTGCCTTACTGGATATGTTTTTTAGGATTTATGATTTTAATGAAATGACTTTTGTAAATAAAATTATTCCAATGCCAAAAACAATCAGACTTTGTCGGTTTTACGTTTGGCGGGTGTTGGGGCTGAGGCCTACTGGAGGCATCTGGGTTCTAAGAGGTGAGGCTTATACAGAGCTGGAGATATAGGAAACAGAAAAAAAGAAGTGATGTGAGGTTGAGAGATCTATAAAGAAAGAGTTTGAGTGAGATCGTTAAGGTGGATGGAGTGAGTTGAAATGTAAAGAGGCCAAGAATGAGATCCATGTTTGCATGTGTGAAAAGAGAGGCAGAGAATAAGAAGCAAAGGTGTTGAGAAACACCCGCCATAAAATATATAACATATAAAATGAAGTAGAGAAAGAGAGGTAGATAGAAATTTGCATTATAATTTGAAAGGTTAAGGAAAGGGAAAAGAGGTAGAATGAGATAAATTGAGAGGTTAGTAAGTGAGAAAGAGTGGCAGAGAGAAAAATGAGATAGGTGAGGTGAAGTGGTGGGGCAGAGAAAATGCTGAGAGAGAATTAGAGAGCGGTAAGGTAGCAGAGACAGAGAGAATGATAGAAAAGAAGTTGTGGAGAAGTGGAGGGAGGAATTATGCTGGGAAGTCGAATGGAAAAGTCTAGTGAAGTAGAGGGAAAGGGATTATTTTGAGAGAGACTTGAGGTAGAAAGATGAGAGTGAGAGTGATAAATATAGATTTTAGCACAAGAGTGAGAGAGAGAGGACCAAGGTCATGAGAGAGGTGCAGATAAAGTTACTTAAGATATATTTGCTATATTTAAAGAGAGGAGAGGTAAACTAAGGTGTGGTAGAGAGAGCTAGGATATAGAAAGAGGTTGAGAGACTGGGTTAAGGGACAGGAGGTAAGTTGCAGTATGGAGAGAGAAATTATGCAAAAAGCCTGAGAAAAACCACCAGCTGCCGGAGGGGTAGGGCTGAGCAGGTGAGGCATGCACACAAAGGGATAGATTTATATTTTGTGCAATTCAGGGCAGCAACAAACGTTGCTGTGCTGAGTTGTGCAAGGAGAAGAAATCAGTTGAGAGACATATTATTAAAAACGGCCTGCTGCTCCTCACTACCCCTAAGCAACAGCACAATCCTTGCACCATGGTGAAGGTGTGTGTGTGTGTTTGTGTGTTGTCTAGCATAGGATTTGTACTGGAAGCATACCCTTTCAGTCAGTGTAAAATCTTCTGCCTAGCTAAATTGCTAAACATTCCATTGTATATGTGCTGTACAGTGCAGCATACATGGGAGGTATGCAATATGTGTAGAAATAAAACATTTCTCCATGTTAGTGCCTGCCTGAAAGAGGTGTTATTTTTGACACAAAGCCCAGCCTGACTATGTTCAGTTGAGCAGGCTATGCATAAAAAAAAAAAAATATGGGTGCTTTCGCTAATCAACCCAATTGCTGCACTCATGAGTAAAAGTGGTGCAATGAAGCACAAATTGCTATTTGCACCGAAAAAAGACACCTTTCCAGCACAAAATAACTTTTACTCTGGAATGGAAATACCCCTGCACAAGTTTGCACAGCTTTATGTCCCTTTGCATGAATTGTGCCTGGTGCAAAACCTTAGTTAAGTGTGGCTCTAAAGTTCTGTTAAGCATGTGTGGCTGTGAAATTAAAAAAAGAACCTGGTTTGGATGAAGCAACATTATTATGACAGGAATTTCGATTGTCCACTCACCTTTACAGGGGGACTCTTGGAATGTGGGGCCCCTGGATCACTGCCCACTTTGCCCATTCCTTAAAATGTCTGGCGTATTCCCAAGAAGGGGACGAGTCTTATTTCAAGGCATTCACAAGCATATGAAAAGGGATCTACTATCCTCTCTACGATTTTGCAGGTACACAGTAAGGGTGCATGAAGCGAATATCTCTTTGGGTGAATTCAGGAATCTTCGCCATTCAAGGAGAAAGGGAACGCTTTCTGATTTTGCGTCAAATGAGGATTAGAAACGGTGATCCATTCCATACAGCTGTGTGTCCTGTCCGAGAGAGACCATCCATTAACTTTCCCTATCCACTGACAAAATTGGACTCGAGCAAAGAAATGCGATGTCCCCCTCGCCACAGCAAAAATGTAATACAGCTGCTGAGGGTAGCGGGCTGCTGGTCCTGAGCAGCAGCAGAGCAAATGTTGATGTTGCCACATAAAGTCCTTTCTTGCAACATTAAAAGCACCTACTTATAGGATCGAAGGCCTGGGCCTTCACATACAGAATATATACACAACCACATCTGAACCATGACTAACTATCTATCTATCTATCTATCTATCTATCTATCTATCTATCTATCTATCTATCTATCTATCTATCTATCTATCTATCTATCTATCTATCATGCCTCCATTCCCGTCATTCCTTTTACGTCTGCTATATTTTATTTATCTGCCTGTCTGGGTCTACCTGCCTTCCTGTCTTTCAAATAAACAACTGTGAAACAGTAGCGTACCTTCCCACTTTCCTGCCACTGAACTAGAGAAAGCAGTTTAACACAGGGAATACGCAAAGGGCTGTTTCTGTTACACGCAGGTCGCCCAGGAATATTTTCCCACAGTTCTATTTAGCTAATGAAGTCACATAAGACCTGCAGGGTATGGCAGGGGTGACCCTGTGCTGCTGCATGCCAAATTGTAGAGGTAACATGATAAGACATTTGGATGAACAAACAAGGCTGACTCTTGTGCAGCCAGATAGCCAGAGGATGACAAACAAAGATGCAATAGAATGGAGAGAGATAATTCGAAGACAGTGTGAGGGTAAAGTAATCTCAGCTCCTGTGCCATCGTGTATTGCCACGGTCCTGGTTTTGGTTCCCTGCATTATTTTTCACCTCAATTTGCAGTAATTAAGAATATCTGCTTTGTAGCATGAAGGGAATGCACAAAAGAGGATTGGCAAGCTTGGAATTTCAGATAGTGGGAAACTGCATAAAACGAGATGGCTCTTAATGTCATAATGTACAATCCCGATAAGGGCAACGCACACTAATTTCAACTAAGGGTGTGGTGGGGCAAAATTCATTGGCATTTTTTACAACACAGTGGAATAGTGCTGCACTGATGGCTTTATTTATTACAAATTTTTCTATAAGGCAAAGCTGACTCCAGGGCATCACATATAAAGGGAAAAGTTACACAATATACAAAATAATACTACAGCCATGAGTTATGAAACTTGGTGCTGCACCCAGTGCAGTGCCACTTTTCTTGCCCCCCTTAGGAGCCCCATAATTCCAGCATGTGTGCGTTGTATCTAGGATACGGCGCATCATGGCACTAGTTAGGGGAACTAGCATCAACATTTTTTACACTAATTCGGAGCTTTGCAGGATTATTGGAAAAAAGGTTGACGCTAATCCTGCAAAGCCCATTGAGGCCCATTGAAAACAATGGCAAGCCTCCTTTTAACACCTGCTCTGAGCAGGCATTAAAAGTGCCGAAATAAATGATGCAAATAAATCTTTTAGATCCCCGTAAAGGGGGAACACCCCCTTTGCATACTTTGTGCCTGGTGCAGGCATAATGTAGCCCAAAGGGTTACAAAGTCGTGCAATGCGTGCATTGCACCACTTTGTAAATTCTGGTGTCGCGATTTTCGCCTCACTGGATCACTTTAGCATAAAAAATTATGCAAATGTGGTGCAAAGAGGCACTAGGGACTCTTAAATCAGCCCCTAAGTGCGCCAAATATGTTTAACAGCTTTCCAAACCTGCCCAAATTAAACTTTTACCACTCTATTTAGAGTCAGGGGAGCTGCTGGGTTCCCTTTACTGTAGTCTCCACTAGCTCTGCTGATGGTAACCCAAGACTTACTGGTCCATCTGTCACAAACTACTGTCTGGTTTTATTAAAGGTGGGACCACCATCACTCATTTTCCCTAAATATGTGAAGTTGGAAGGGAAATTGCTAAAGGGTGTCATTGTGCAAGTAAAATGCATTTTGCATGCCTGGGTCATTTTTGTTTAGTTCCGAGAAAACACATTCTTCCTTTGGGAGTTTGCTTTCTCTGAATGAAAAAAGTTCATTGGGTTGATGTTTTAAATGTGGCACCCACTCAGCAAACGTTCAGTGCTGTAAAGGTAGCCATCCTGGCAATGGTTCCCTTTACACCACAAAGATGCCAGCCAGATGTGCAGTGATCTCTGAATAGATTGTCCTCCACAAGGTTGGCAAGGTTATGACCTGGTCTAAATAAGCCCCTAGGTGTTTGAATTGACAGCTTTAACTACCATTGCTACGTCACTTCCTTCAATGCAGTGTAGGCTAATCGGAAGGCTGGGAGTTAGCTTAGTTTGGAGGCCAGTGTCATGTTTTGTTGCCAATGACTTGCTGGTTTTTTAACTTTTGATAAAAGGCAGGGTCTTGTATATTTCTACGAGTATTCCTTCTTTCAGTAAACTGTATCTTTTACACCAATATCTTAGTAAGATGATTGCAATCAAAAATACCATTAGGATAGATTACTCTTTGCATTAGAATTCAGTGTTATCTAGATTTGGAATATACTCGAGATTCCCCATTGCACAAATTATGAGAATAATAGTACAATTATTTCATATTGGTGCACTAGAAAACAGTGTCCGCAGCGATAAGAAAAAGTAAAAGTAAAGAAATTGGGAAAACGCAGAGAAGAACAGGAAATTAGGGAAGAAAAGCCTGGGGTGTGGTAGGTAATGTTATTTTTTGCACATAGTTTTGAGCTTAATGCATGTGAGAGTAGTTTATTTTGTTTGTCCTATTTTCAGCCAGTGCCATTTTAGTTCTATGTTTTTAATTGTAAAAGGCGTAATTTCTGGATTTGTACTCTAGTTTTTCTTTTATTGCTTTTTCTGTTTCTCTCTAATTCAAACTGGGATTTGCCCAAAAGTAACGAGAAAAATGGAGATCAGTATCAGCTGTGTGCCAAGGAAGGCGTCTAAAGCTTCGGCACACACGTTTTGGGTTTCCTATAATGCAGCATTCTAGGTGGTTGTAGGTCTTGATATGCAAACAAGCACAAGGTGATGGAAGGAATGCTAGCTACTAATCTACGTCCCTTGCAGTCTCTCTGTGTAACATACTAGCCCCTTTTTTAAGCCCAATGTGCCACTCTAGACAGAGGCTCCTCTTACACAAAAGTAGATTGTTCTTACTCCTACTGTTAGATGAGGCCAATACCGGAAGGAGACAGAGTCAACCCCAGGTCTGTGTTGGCATTGATAGGCTTGTTCAACTGAGTTATAGCTCGGGTTCGGTGTCATAGTGAGCAAGAGAGAGACCCACATTTGGCAAACTATTAGCCACTTTGTGCATTGCATGAATCACAAAAAAGGTAATGAAAGGAATGCTTACCAATAGCCTAAACCACTGCCAATTGATCTAGGTAACATTTTAACCATTTAATTTTTACCTGCTGTGCCATATGACACAGAGGCCGGCCTTACATAAAGCAATACTTACCCTTCCCTGAGGGGATCAATCCATCCTGAACTGCCAGGTGAGGCCACCTCCAAAAGAGAGTGCAAGGAGACCCTTGTCAGTGCAACACAAAACAGAAGAGCACAATAAGCATCACAATCCATCACCGCAATAAAAAATGCAACACAACAAAGATGCACACAACTTCTGATTACTCATTAACACATCTGCATGTTTTCTCTCATGAGAAAGTGGTAAAAGGCATTTGCCCCTAGCACTACCTTACTTAATTTACTACTGCTAAAATAATGCCATTACAGCTGTGTTACACTTTTAGTCAACATATCAACAGCTAAAACATCTCTATCAATTATGGGCCCTCACGTTGTAATAGTATTGCTAAACCACAATATAAATGACATTTCAAAATTGTCATCATCAAATGAAATTGCACTATGAAAAACTGAAACACATATAAAAATATAATAAAATTGGAGAATTAGAAAAAAGATATAACTGTGCTTATAATATATGACTTTTGTTAAAACTTGATAACAAATAACAAATTGTAAACTTGCGAAACAACATAAAAGTGTCTTAAATGGTGATTATAGTGAAAGTTAAATTGACACTTTGGCCTTGAAAACACTCTAGGAAAGTAGTCTTCAAACTTTTTAATGCTGCCCCCCACCCCAATGAAAAAATGAAATTCAGGCCCCCCTCCAAATTTTTCATAATAATTCTATGAAATTGGAAATGTTTAAATATATCTAGACTTATTTAAACATTGCAGTGAAGTTCTTTTACTGTTTTAAAAATGGAATCCAATATATGATGCCAAACACACTGTTCCGGTCAGGCGGGCCTTACTAACATTTAAAAGTATCCACAGTGTTTTTAATAGAAGTGGGGGGCAGGAGTTAAAGAGTATTTAGAGTCACATATGCCCAGCTTGGATGTAAATAACAACACATGTTGCAGTGCCCGTTGCAGAGCGGTATACTGCTGCTATTTTTTTTCAGCTTGAAAAAAAGCCCTGTTACCAGCATTATGCTTCTTTCGGACACAGCCTGGCGCTCTCCAGGGATCACTTGAGGCACCCATAGCTCCCCCACCACCACAGTTTGAAGACCCCTGCTTTAGGGCATGGTTAAACCCAGTTCAGAGTTAGGTAGAAATATGTGTAGAAACAGTGGGTGGTCGGAATTAACATGTCCGGTTGATATCTCTTCAAATGTTTTCTCCTATTAGGAGTTTAATCTCACAGAATGGGGAATAATTGTGAAGTCACTGATTTACAGGATGAAATTCAGCTTGGTATTCCTACTTTCAAGGCCTTTGAGCAGTTGGTAAGTGTGTGCGAGGGTGCTAAATCACAACGGGTGGAAAGGAGAAGAGATAGGAAGAACATTGTCTCGCTGAGCGGATCATTACATGCTCCCAGAGCCTTGGAAGAGGGTCGGATGGGAGCTCATACCCAAGCTGATTCTACCAGCCTGGTTTTCCGGCCACTAAGAGCAGATCCAGTGCTCCCACAGCCAGAAAATCTGCAAATGTCAAAAATGGCAGAAATGTGTGCTGTATGCATGTCTGTGTACATACACCCATTTTTCCCCATTTTTAGCGATGAGTGGAAAGCGCTCAGCCCCTGGTGTAATCTCTCTATGCCCATCAGTTTAGTTGGTTTGTGGTCTTGCCTTTTAAAATTTGCTTCACTTCATTAGTGTAAGGCATGCATACGTCCTGCTTTTTCCGGTGTTTAGCTCTCCTCGAGTGGACCAGCCAACTACTGAAAACATACAAGGCTCCATGTTTTTCGTATGGTTTCTGGACTACTTTTTCTTTTTATTTCGCAGGCAGCGCGATCTTGCTGGGAAGCAGTTGAGTGCTTTGCATGACATCGACCCTGTTACATGGTTAATTGCACCTTTTTCCAGTTACATGGATAATTGCACTTTTGCTGATACGTTTCACTGCAAGCAAACTTCTGTTTCCTTTTGTGTGTCTCCATCATGCTTCATGGTGGCCGTGGTTTCGCTTATGTGAAACTGTTTTACTTTTCAGTTTATGTGTCAAACACGAGACCCGTTGCATTGCAAATGCTTGTTTGATATAGTCATTCCAGCAACAAGAAACGAGGATATTAGAGGCAATAAGAGACTTATTTGACTCAAATGCCCAACCATTCTTTCAGTCCTCAATCCTTAATATTATTTTTCATGACTTACATCAGAAGTTGCTACAGATGAAACTCACAACATATAGCTATATACATCTGGACATATAAACTCATCCATTGTTCTTAATACTTAATAGAGGTTTTCCCAGCTCTATGAATAGCAAAAACAACACACTCTGAAAACAACCTGTCAAATTGTTCCCTAAATTCATGTTCAGAGAACTAGCTTGAACATCCTGACTTTATTAGTGAGCGCATCTCCACTTTGGTATCAAACCTTGTCTAGCTGCCAGCAGTGAGTCTGAGGTACGAAAACATTTTCATTTTGCTCATACCTTTCTGAAATTACAACATAGCTGTAGGGATACATCTGGATAACTAAAACTGTGCGCGGATTGTAAAATGCAGCGTGTTATAAATAATATTTTGATTTTTTTAAATTTTGAATCAAAGAAGTTTAATGCAAATTGTACAAACAGCGACTACCACATTTGTCTTAGGGAACTGTGTGGGGGTTTCCTGTGTGTGTCATAGTAGAGACCATTACTGGAATCCCCGTGGGCTGCATCAGAGTGATAAATCTAATGCATGCCCTTATATGGAAGCATGATCTACTCCATATCAGCTGAAAGAAAGGAGGTTCAATGGCTATCCATTCCTTCCCACAGCAAAGCTGGCAGCACTGCTTAATAGATGAAATATTGTCAACATATTCATTTTTAGAAATTGTAGTCACTTACTCAAATGCTGTCTGAAGCGCAAGTGTTCCACTAGGTTCCAGTGTGAAAAAAATCATAAAACATTATCTCTGGAAAGCATAACAAATGTGCTTGTGACCTTGGAAGCAAAATTAGCATATCAGAGATCCATTTTAATGGTACTTTTCGTGTTTTCAGCGCAAGCGTTCTCATGAATGGGCCTTTTGTAAAACTGATGCTTAGGCTCAAAGGCTTTGAGCACAAGTAAAAACATTGCAATGAAACCTACGTGAAATGTAAGAAACCAGGGCTGTGCTGGCCTTTTAGGACACAGGACACACCTGGTCGGCAGAAGTCTTCTATGTACAAAAGGTTAAGAATTACCTGCTGACACGGAGTTAATTTAAGAATTGCAGATTTTCTTAACCAGTTATCAAGTAGAGGCCTGATTTTAATTAGGGACAGGCGTAACTCACATAATTCCGTGTAGTGTAATCATGCAGAATTACTGAGGATTCTGCAAGTTACTCGGAATTATACAAGAAGAGTAATTCTGCATTAAGAGCTATTTTCTTAGTACAAAAATGCCTGCTTGCATCGAAAATGGATTTAAGGATGCATTTTCCACTAACTGCAAAAGAACAGAACCAGCAGCGCAAGTAGACGCTCGCATTTAATAAATGTGCTATTGTGGTAGGATTGTTTTCCCCCCAATTACTCTTAATTACTCTAACAGGAAAAATCATGCTACTTTTGGGAATTCTACTTTAAGGAGTAATAGAAAATGCACAACATCACCACATGAATAGAGCCATCACGTGCATAACTTCCTCTGCTCTAAATCCCAGAAGCAACCACTTCAGCTCCCTCTGTGCATGATTCTCTTTAACAAATGTCTAGGAGAATCTCCAACTTTATTATAAGACAAGTGGCTCATATTATGCATCTTCAAAGCATATTCCCATCCTTTTCTGCAACATGCACAACAGATTTGTAGTAA
The DNA here is from genome assembly GCF_031143425.1 of Pleurodeles waltl. Classification (NCBI taxonomy): domain Eukaryota; kingdom Metazoa; phylum Chordata; class Amphibia; order Caudata; family Salamandridae; genus Pleurodeles; species Pleurodeles waltl. The sequence continues at coordinate 693,841,892 of NC_090442.1, read as the reverse complement.
AATGTATTAAATGTTAAAACTCTAGACCAGTCTATTGCCCTCAAAAGTCCTTTAACCTACCACTATTCCAAAAAGCTTGAGAGGCCATAGCCCTCCTGACTGAATGTACCCAAAAATCACCTGAATCAACTGCTGCAAAGCATTGGAGCTGGAACACTTTTTAGAGCAGGGGTGCTGCCAATAATATTATGACACTGAACTCATAGGGATTGTGAAAAATATAAGCATCATACAAAAAAAAGAAGTGTAGCAAATGCTCTATGCATATTCATCAGGAGAGTTGTAAAGGTGTGGTATGTAGCATTTTGAATCATTACTGGTGATTTACAGATAGCATATTTTCAGATGAAAAGATCACTATTTGCATAGACTTGTAGTTTTATTGGTAAAACAATATAGAGCAGAAACAATAATGTATGCAAATTGGGTTTGAAGGAATATTTATCATTTGTGTATTGTCAAGTGTCTTATTTTTGTTTTGATCCTATTAAAATCTTTGTTTCCTTCACACTTCAAATTACTAAAAAGGGCTTCATTTGTAATTGCCTAATTGCTGATATAATTTGAAACGTGTGTATAGTTTATTTCCCGATAAGTAAATGTTTTTTGTGTGTTGGATAACACCCTTTCCTTTTGTTTCCTAACCACAGCAGGATTTTCACCTAGAACGCTTTTACAAAATCCTTTCACTTTTCAGTTAGAGAAATAAAAGTACAGCCTAGTTTGAAACTAATCTGCAATTTGTCAGAAGATATAGCCTGAAATTTGACCTTTGTCTTTGAAGGCACAGCAAAGGTGACAATGTAAACACAAAATCTAAACACAACTTTGTTGTTCATTCACCTTCTAAATACCAGCATGAATATATATGGGGTGCTGCAGCACCCACAGGACCCCTACTTCAAGTGCCTATGCTGTCATGGCCATAAAACCCTTATCCCATCTACTCCATGTAGGTGAAGTTAGTGGTGGCTTTTCCAGTGAACAAGCATCTTCCAGCAAGATCTTTTCATCACAGCTCGCCTTTCGGTCTTGTTGGTGGGTAACCATAAATAATGGCATAATAATCACCACCTTTGTCTTTAGTAAATTCAGGGATCTCCTTCACAACTGCCTAGGAGAATCTGCAATTTTATTACAAGCCAAGAATCCATATTATGCATGTTCAAAGCATATTCTGAACACTTTCTGCAACATGCTCAACCGGTTTGCAGTAAAATGTTTTACATTTTGAAACTTTAGACAAGTCTGTTGCCCTCAAAATGTCCTCTGATCTGGCACAAGCCCAAAATGTTTTAGGGGCCGTAGCCCCACTGAATGAATGTGGCAATAAATTATCTGCATCAACTCCTGCCATGGCAAAACTCCTGAAATCCATCTACTCCATGTAGTTGAGGTTATCAGTGAATGGCTTCTGGAATGCTTTTAATCATTGCAGAGCAGAAGTACTTAACTTTTTGGTTACCTCTACATATTACATAAGACACAGTACTACACACAACTTTAGATGTACTGGGAAGGCATTAAATTCCATGAGTGGAAGCATTCTCAGTCCTCCTTGTGATATCAAAGTGAACCACAGTGCAGAAATCAAACACAATGAAGTTACCAAATTAGAAGAGAATACATTAAACAATAACGGTTTGTTATCATTCCATGACAGGATTAATTGTAACACCAATTTAACTTCAAACATGCTGGAATATCTAGACTTAGGGGTGTTTGTGTACCTTACGATTTACACACTAATAGATGTTTCCTCACAGGTTTGCCTTCAACCATTTAATACCCTGAAACACAGCTGATCTATACCCATTAATAGCCCTACATGACTTCTACATTGCTACCAGGGATGCAAGGAAGTGTAATACTCCTATGATACCTGTGATACATGCTGTAATTGGGTTCCACATGCCATTCAATACTTCAGGCATTCCATACCTCCCAGGCGGACTTATAAGCTGGGCAGGTCTCTCCCCCCATCTGCCACGCAGCCCCCTGTGGGTTGAACCTCCGTTGCCGCTTTTGCCGCCTGACTACCCGCTCCCTTTTTTATTCTGTACCCCTGCGCTTGGCTTCTGTGCCACTTTATTTTTTCATTCTGTGCCCCTGTGTTTTGCTTTCTGTACCACTGTGCTCTGTTGTCCCTCTCCCACCATCTTCTCCCGGCATTTTTTCCCCGGGTTTGCCCCGGGTTTTTCCCTCGCCGCTGAGCCCCTGCTGCCCCGCCCCCTTCACTCCCATTGGCCGCCCGCTCCCACCTCCCAGCTGCTCCTCCCTCCCTCTGCCCTCATATGGAGGCCGCGAAGCGGCCGCGCCGCTGGTGCGCCGAAGTCGCGCCTAAGGCAAGCCCGTCTGCGCTCGTCCGCGCCTGGACCGCACCCAGCACCAGAACCCCTGGAAGCCGCACCCCCCGCAATGCCAGACTGCACTACGACACAAGCACCCTCCATGCACTCAACACCAGATGAGACCACCCCTGCTACTGGGCCACCCCGAAATGCACCCAGGGGCCTTTCACCTGCCGGAACTGCAGATTCACCAGCATCCAACCCTCCACACCACCAGCCAGAGAACCCAACCACCTCCGCTGCATCCTCCTCAACACCCGCTCCGCTCGCAAGCACGCCATCGAACTCTGGGACCTCCTAGACTCCACCGCCCCGACGTCGCCTTCCTGACGGAGACCTGGCTGAACGCCACCTCAGCACCAGACATCGCCGTAGCCATCCCACAGGGCTACAAGATCTCCCGCAGAGACCACACCAACAGAGTGGGAGCAGGAATCGCCATCATCCACAAAGACTCCATCAAAATCTCAACGAACACCAATGACACCCTCACCACCGCCGAGCACATGCACTTCCAGATCCACACCAACCCCAACACCACCCTCAGAGGAACTCTCATCTACAGACCTCCCGGACCCCGCTGTAGGAGGCTGGACTGTCTTGTAGTGAGTACCCAGGGGGTACTTACACCTTGCACCAGGCACAGTTATCCCTTATTAGTGTATAGGGTGTCTAGCAGCTTAGGCTGATAGATAATGGTAGCTTAGCAGAGCAGCTTAGGCTGAACTAGGAGACGAGTGAAGCTCCTACAGTACCACTAGTGTCATATGCACAACATCATAAGAAAACACAATACACAGATATACTAAAAATAAAGGTACTTTATTTTTATGACTATATGCCAAAAGTAACTCAGTGAGTACCCTCAGTATGAGGATAGCAAATATACACAAGATATATGTACACAATACCAAAATATGCAGTAATAGTCTTAGAAAACAGTGCAATCAATGTATAGTTACAATAGGATGCAATGGGGACACATAGGGATAGGGGCAACACAAACCATATACTCCAAAAGTGGAATGCGAACCACGAATGGACCCCAAACCTATGTGACCTTGTAGAGGGTCGCTGGGACTGTAAGAAAACAGTTAGGGTTAGAAAAATAGCCCACCCCAAGACCCTGAAAAGTGAGTGCAAAGTGCACTAAAGTTCCCCAAAGGACATAGAAGTCGTGATAGGGGAATTCTGCAGGAAAGACACAAATCAGCAATGCAACAATGATGGGTTTCCAAACGAGGGTACCCGTGGAACAAGGGGACCAAGTCCAAAAGTCACAAGCAAGTCGGAGATGGGCAGATGCCCAGCAAATGCCAGCTGTGGGTGCAAAGAAGCTGCTACTGGACAGTAGAAGCTGAAGATTCTGCAGGAACGACAAGGGCTAGGAACTTCCCCTTTGGAGGACGGATCCCTCACGCCGTGGAGAGTTGTGCAGAAGTGTTTTCCTGAAGAAAGACCGCCAACAAGCCTTGCTAGCTGCAAATTGTGCGGTTAGGCTTTTTGGATGCTGCTGTGGCCCAGAAGGGACCAGGATGTCGCCAATTGCGTCTGGGGACAGAGGGGGCATAGAGCAAGACAAAGAGCCCTCTCAGAAGCAGGCAGCACCCGCAGAAGTGCTGGAGCAGGCACTACGAAGTGAAGTGAAACAGTGCTCACCCGAAGTCACACAAAGGAGTCCCACGTCGCCGGAGGACAACTTAGGAGGTCGTGCAATGCAGGTTAGAGTGCCGTGGACCCAGGCTGGACTGTGCACAAAGGATTTCCACCGGAAGTGCACAGAGGCCGGAGTAGCTGCAAAAGTTGCGGTTCCCAGCATGCAGTCTGGCGTGGGGAGGCAAGGACTTACCTCCACCAAACTTGGACTGAAGAGTCACTGGACTGTGGGAGTCACTTGGACAGAGTTGCTGGATTCAAGGGACCTCGCTCGTCGTGCTGAGAGGAGACCAAGGGTACCAGTGATGCAGTTCTTTGGTGCCTGCGGTTGCAGGGGGACGATTCCGTCGACCCACGGGAGATTTCTTCGGAGCTTCTAGTGCAGAGAGGAGGCAGACTACCCCCACAGCATGCACCACCAGGAAAACAGTCGAGAAGGCGGCAGGATCAGCGTTACAGAGTTGCAGTAGTCGTCTTTGCTACTTTGTTGCAGTTTTGCAGGCTTCCAGCGCGGTCAGCAGTCGATTACTTGGCAGAAGGTGAAGAGAGAGATGCAGAGGAACTCGGATGAGCTCTTGCATTCGTTATCTAAGGAATCCCCAGAGACAGAGACCCTAAATAGCCAGAAAAGAGGGTTTGGCTACCTAGGAGAGAGGATAGGCTAGCAACACCTGAAGGAGCCTATCAGAAGGAGTCTCTGACGTCACCTGCTGGCCCTGGCCACTCAGAGCAGTCCAGTGTGCCAGCAGCACCTCTGTTTCCAAGATGGCAGAGGTCTGGAGCACACTGGAGGAGCTCTGGGCACCTCCCAGGGGAGGTGCAGGTCAGGGGAGTGGTCACTCCCCTTTCCTTTGTCCAGTTTCGCGCCAGAGCAGGGCTGAGGGGTCCCTGAACCGGTGTAGACTGGCTTATGCAGAAATGGGCACCATCTGTGCCCATCAAAGCATTTCCAGAGGCTGGGGGAGGCTACTCCTCCCCTGCCTTCACACCATTTTCCAAAGGGAGAGGGTGTAACACCCTCTCTCAGAGGAAGTCCTTTGTTCTGCCAGCCTGGGCCAGGCCTGGCTGGACCCCAGGAGGGCAGAAGCCTGTCTGAGGGGTTGGCAGCAGCAGCAGCTGCAGTGAAACCCCGGGAAAGGCAGTTTGGCAGTACCAGGGTCTGTGCTACAGACCACTGGGATCATGGGATTGTGCCAACTATGCCAGGATGGCATAGATGGGGCAATTCCATGATCATAGACATATTACATGGCCATATTCGGAGTTACCATTGTGAAGCTACATATAGGTAGTGACCTATATGTAGTGCACGCGTGTAATGGTGTCCCCGCTCTCACAAAGTCCGGGGAATTGGCCCTGAACAATGTGGGGGCACCTTGGCTAGTGCCAGGGTGCCCTCACACTAAGTAACTTTGCACCTAACCTTTACCAGGTAAAGGTTAGACATATAGGTGACTTATAAGTTACTTAAGTGCAGTGTAAAATGGCTGTGAAATAACGTGGACGTTATTTCACTCAGGCTGCAGTGGCAGGCCTGTGTAAGAATTGTCAGAGCTCCCTATGGGTGGCAAAAGAAATGCTGCAGCCCATAGGGATCTCCTGGAACCCCAATATCCTGGGTACCTCAGTACCATATACTAGGGAATTATAAGGGGGCTCCAGTAAGCCAATATACATTGGTAAAATTGGTCACTAATCTGTTAGTGACAATTTGAAAGAAATGAGAGAGCATAACCACTGAGGTTCTGATTAGCAGAGCCTCAGTGAGACAGTTAGTCATAACACAGGTAACACATTCAGGCACACTTATGAGCACTGGGGCCCTGGCTGGCAGGGTCCCAGTGACACATACAACTAAAACAACATATATACAGTGAAATATGGGGGTAACATGCCAGGCAAGATGGTACTTTCCAACACCCGCCCACAGTTCAGTGACACCGTCGCCGACCTCATCAGCACCCATGCCCTCGCTTCCACGGACTACATCCTCCTCGGGGACCTGAACTTCCACCTCGAGAACAACAACGACGCCAACTCCACTGCCCTGATCGACAACCTCGCCAACCTCAGACTCAAACAGCTCGTAACGACACCTACTCACGCCGCTGGACACACACTCGACCCCATCTTCTCCGCAAGCCCCCACGTCTCCTTCAACCGAACCACACTGGACCGACCACAGATGCGTCCACTTCACCTTCAGAAAACCCACCACACACCACCGCACCCACCAGCTACCACGCCGCTGCTGGGGCAAGGTCACCGAGGACCAACTGACTACCGCCCTCACCCTGAGACCACCCACCGACGCCACCAACCCAGACACCGCCGCGACCAACCTCACACAGTGGATCAACGACTGCACCAACACCCTCGCCCCTCTCAAGATCTCTAAAACCAACCACACCAACAAGAAAGCCGCCTTGGTTCACTGAGGACCTCCGGATCTCCAAGCACACCTGTCGGAAGCTGGAGAAGAAACAGCTCCAAGACCGAACACCAGACAACCACACAGCCCTCAAGAATGCCACCCGCAGACACCACCAACTCATCAGGACCGCCAAGAAGACCACCTTCAAGGACCGCCTAGACAACAACGCACACAACACCAAAGAGCTCTTCAGCATCGTGAAAGAACTCTCCAACCCAGCTCCAACACCAACGACATCCCTCCATCTCAAGACCTGTGCGACTCCCTGGCCACCTTCTTCCACCGCAAGATCACCAACATCCACGACAGCTTCAACTCCGACCCCCCGCACCCACCACCGAGTCCACCAACTCTGCGACTACCACCCGCACCAGTCGCCTGACCGTCTGGTCCAGCGTCAGCGACGAAGACACCATCAAAACCATGAACTCCATCCACCCCGGATCCCCATCGGACCCCTGCCCTCACCACTTCTTCAACAAAGCCAGCGCAACCATCGCGCCCCACCTCCGGAAAACAATCAACTGTTCCTTCGAGACAGCAACCTTCCCAGAAAGCTGGAAGCACGCCGAGATCAACGCCCTTCTGAAGAAGCCAAAGGCGGACCCCAAGGACCTCAAGAACTTCCAGCCCATCTCCCTGCTCCCTTTCCTGGCAAAAGTGACCAAGAAGATTGTCAACAAACAGCTGACCCGCTTCCTCGAAGTTAACAACATCCTGGACCCTTCCCAATCCAGTTTTCGCAGTAACCACAGCACCAAGACCGCCCTCATCGCCGCCACTGACGACATCCGGACTCCAATGGACAAAGGAGAAACAGCCACCCTCATCCTCCTGGAGCAATCCGCAGCCTTTGACACGGTCTGCCACCGCACCCTATCAGCACGCCTCCGTGACGCCGGTATCCAAGAGAAGGCCCTGGCCTGGACCACATCCTTCCTCTCCGGCCGAACCCAGAGCGTCTGCCTCCCACCCTTCCGCTCCAAAACCACCGAGATCATCTGCGGCGTCCCACAGGGATCCTCCCTCAGCCCGACACTGTTCAATATCTACATGGCCCCCCTCGCCGCACAACAACACAACCTCAACATCACTTCCTATGCCGATGACACCCAGCTGATCATATCCCTCACCGAAGATCCCCACACCACCAAAGCTAACTTCCACCGAGGAATGAAGGCCGTAGCCGACTGGATGAAGGACAGCAGACTGAAGCTGAACTCAGACAAGACGGAGGTCCTCATTCTTGGACCCACACCATCAGCCTGGGACGACTCTTGGTGGCCCACGTCACTCGGCACAGCCCCGGAACCCACGGACCACGCACGCAACCTGGGGGTCATCCTCGACTCCACTCTCTCCATGACCAGGCAAGTCAACGCCGTCTCTGCGTCCTGCTTCAACACCCTCCGTATGCTCCGCAGGATCTTCAAATGGATCCCCCTCGACACGAGAAAAAACGTTACCCAGGCCCTCATCACCAACAGACTCGACTACGGGAACGCCCTCTACTCAGGAACTACAAACAAGCTCCTGAGATGACTCCAACGCATCCAGAACGCCTCGGCCCGACTCATCCTCGATGTCCCCCGCCGCAGCCACATCACACTCCAACTGAGGGGCCTGCACTGGCTCCCCGTCAACAAAAGGATCACCTTCAAGCTCCTGATCCACGCACACAAAGCACTGCACAACACCGGACCCACCTACCTCAACAACCGACTCAGCTTCCACACCCCCACCCGAAGCTTCCGCTCAGCCAACCTCGCCCTCGCCACAGTCCCCCGCATCCGAAAAACCACAGGCGGCGGCAGATCCTTCTCCTACCTCGCCGCCAAGACCTGGAACACTCTCCCTACCATCCTACGACAGACCCAGGACCTGCTGGCCTTCAGAAGACTCCTCAAGACCTGGCTCTTCGACCAGTAGCACCCCCCTCCCCAGCGCCTTGAGACCCTTGCAGGTATGTAGCACGCTTTACAAATACAGTGATTGATTGATTGATAAGCTATGACTGTGCCCCTCACTCAGGATGCCTGGATGTATCCAGAAGTCAGCTCCGAAAGCCCTGGCATGTCTATGTACACCACAAAAGGTTCTGTACCTCCAATAACAGTTTGCCATGAACTGGAAGGCTGTGATTCATGCACTATAGGCTCCTCAACAGTTGACGGAATACTAGGAAACAAACAGAGAGCTCTCTAGACAGCTCAATAAAATCAATTAGCAGGGCTGGTGTTATACGGTTCCTACAAGTCTAGGAGAAATGTGTATACGTCAACAAGAACTTCACAATATAGAGACTTAGGGTCTCTTATGACTTTCACGGTCTGACAGTAAGACCACTGTGGTGGTGGCCGCCAAAATGCCGCCATGTTGGTGTTCATCTGACTGCCATATTAACAGGCACACAGCTCAGACTGCCCAAAAAAACAGACGATTTCCCAAAACCAGGACACTGGCGGACGGTAAACAGGTGGTTTGACCACCAGCACTGCCAGCACCGCCCTACAGAAATCCTCCCTACAGATTACAATCCACAAATCACAACAGTGATTCTTCAATGGCAGATAACCATTGGTGTTGCGAACCGTGGCGGTCTGAACTCACATCACACTGAACGCCACACCACATTGGATAGTTTGAATACCCCACACCTGACATACATCCACACACTTGACACACCTCCACACTCCACTATATAACACACCCCTACACAAGCCACAATCCTTTCCAAACAGAACACCACTCACAGCCACAGAGGAGGAATAACTATCACAGATTTATCGATAAATACTATTGGCACCCATACACATTTCATCACGCATACTTCACACACCTGCACAATGTACACAACACACAATTTACAATCACACTCAATACACATCAACCGACACCCACTCACATCACATCACAGCACCTACACCTCATCACTGACATTTTTTCAACCTTTATTTTAACACTACCTCACCGTCTATACCACCACTACCATGTCCCCACAAAAACACCCACGTTTCACAGATGATGAGTTGAGGGTCATGGTGGAGGAAATTGTCAGGGTAGAGCCACATCTGTTCGGAGCACAGGTCCAGCAAACATCAATAGCAAGGAAAATGGAGGTGCGGCAAAGAATTTCAACAGGGTGAATTATGCACAAGGGATGACATTAGGAAAAGGTGGAACATATAAACACCCTCACTCACCCACCCAACAGACACCACCCACCTACAAGCATACCTCCCACAAACATGCACCCACAACACCCACACATACACGTCAGACAACTACTCCCTCACTCTCCACACCCAAATCCGCTCCTGATGACCATTCCAGTGTGTCAAAAAAAGTGTTCTTTTCTTGTTTTGACCGTTTCCCTACTCCTCTTCCCCCCATGAGACCCCTAAACTCTCCGTTTCCCTCCCCAGGCCCATCCCTTCCACCTCCAAGGCCTCCCCCACCCTCCCTTGCAAGTACCCATGCCCCTGCCCCGCCAAGAAGTCTACCCCTCCCTAGCGAACCCAACCCTCCTCTAAGCATGGACCTAAACCCCCCACTCCCAAGCCCAATCCCAAAAGACCCCCTCCAAAGCCTAGGTCCAAGCCACCTCTTCACCCCCCTGATAATCCCTAAGGTGCCTGCCTGGCCCCTTGATGCCCCTCCTTGTGGAGGTTACATGGCAGTCAGGACTCAAGTTTGGGGAACACAGATGTTCAAGTGTGCATGCTGTACATTTTCCCAGTGTACCGGCCTATGGCCTTGGACATTTCTGTAATATTTATTATATTTAACACATATTTGGACCAACCAGTTGTTGGTTTCGACGTTACATATTTGTCCTGCATTTCTTTTCTTAGGATAGATTTGTTCATGGCTGACATTGTTTGTGTGTGAGTATTTGTGTGTGAGTGGTGCTTGTGCTACCTGTTTTGTCTGGGCAGCATGTGAGGTTGTGTGTAGAGCATTTGCCCCCAGTGATGGGTGTGTTGTGTTATGGGCATGTGTATGTTGGGGACATTTTGTTGTCATGGTATTGAGTGATGTTTGTGTTGACATGTTTGTTGCAGTGTTGTGTGGCTTTGTGTGCTTTGACAGTGTGCATGTGCATGTTTGGTGCATGGTATGTCAGATACCATGTGCTGTGTGTTTGTTGTGTATGTCGATTGCTGCGTTGTATGGTTGTGTGATTGTGTGTGCTTGTCAATGCATTGATGGTGTTGTGGTAGTGGTGTTGTTGTGACGTGTTGTGGTGTTGTATGTTATTGTGTGTGGATGGGTCGGTGCTGTGTTTCTGGGAGTTGGTGTGTGTTTTTGAAGTGTGTGTGTGTGATGGCTGTAGTGTATGTACTGTGTATGTTCGGGTGTGTATGTGGCTGTCTGTGAGTGTGTGTGCATCAGTGTCAGGATATGTGTGTGTGTGTGTGTGTCAGCCTCGGTCCCTGTTCCAGATGGTATGTTGTGTGAGGATACTAACTTTGGCAATATACTACAGTGACAGGTAAGTGTGTGACCTTATGGTCATCATCTTCGGTGTTGATTTCGGAGTCTCTGGGCAAGCAGGAGCAGCGGGATGACATGTAGTTCTGGTTCCATGGCAGCTTCAGATGTTTATGGCATCTTGAAGGTGAGTCTCTCCTTTTATGCAGTTTGTTTCCACCTGGGTTTCCGTGGTGGTGCGACCGCGATGGAAACCTTGGCGGAGTGCAACCTTGTAATTTGTACAGTAGAAACATGGTCTCCGCCGGCCTTCAAGTGGCTACCATCATCTGTGGTTGCCAGACCACAGTGGCGGTGCCTCGACTAAATGTGCAGACTACCGGGAGATAATGCCTACCAAGAATAAATGTGTATGCAGCACATTCTTGTGTTAGTAGAAAAACACAGAAAAAGTCACCATTCAAAAATACTTAAAATGGAAACTGAGCACAAGCCTTACAATACTAAGGGGGTCATTCCGACTCCCGCCGGCGGAGGTAAGCGCACGCCTAGCGGGAGCCGCCGAGTGACCGCACCGCGGTCAAGTGACCGCGGCGGCCATTCTGGCTTTCCCGTTGGGCTGGCGGGCGACCGTCAGAAGGCCGCCCGCCGGCCCAGCGGGAAAGCGCCTTCAATGAGGAAGCCGGCTCCGAATGGAGCTGGCGGAGTTGAAGGCGTGCGACGGGTGCAGTGGCACCCGTCGCGATTTTCAGTGTCTGCTTGGCAGACACTGAAAATCAATGTGGGGCCCTGTTAGGGGGCCCCTGTTAGGGGGCCCCACGACACCCGTTACCGCCATCCTGTTCCTGGCGGTGAAAACCGCCAGGAACAGGATGGCGGTAAGGGGGTCGGAATCCCCATGGCGGCGCTGCAAGCAGCGCCGCCGTGGAGGATTCCCTGGGGCAGCGGGAAACCGGCGGGACACCGCCGGTTTCCCGTTTCTGACCGCGGCTGTACCGCCGCGGTCAGAATGCCCATGAAAGCACCACCAGCCTGTTGGCGGTGCTTCCGCGGTCGTTGGCCCTGGCCGTCGGTGACCGTCAGGGTCAGAATGACCCCCTAACTCTTGTAATAAAGTCATTACCACCACTGGTATGCCTGTCTGTGCATTTGGCTCCCACATCTGGACATTAATGCAAATGGAGGAAAAGCATAGTGATTCCCTCCAGACAAGGCAGATTTTGCCAAGGCCTTTGGATCTGGTCTCTAACTGAAGAACATCTCCAACTGAGTTGTTAACCTGGAAGCAGACAGATATGTGTATAATGTGGTGCCCAAATACTGCCTAAAGCCTTGAATAGTTAACCATCTAAACTCCTTTCACTGCTATCATCTATATTCTTAGAACACCATTCTGCCACCATATTGGCTGACCCTAACAGATACTCAACTACCACAAATAACCCCTGTCGAGACGAAATTCCCATAGGGTCTTAGCTAGTTCTTTTAAGGTTTTTACCTTGTTTGCGTCAACCCGTTTAAGTACCTCAATGCTTTCAAGCTGTGCATACGAAGGAGCATTCTGTTAAAGATTTTTGTGCATTCACATTTTTGTACATCATTAACAAAGTGCAGAATGTAGTTTTACCCTCGATTTTACATATATACATTGATTCAATGCTTATGCTTTTGTAACACATTTCCTATGATATGTAGAAGTCTGTTTTTGTGACTCATGTTAAATAGAGCTTAATGAGGCTCAGCTACCTTCTTTGTCAAAATGAATATCTTCCCCATGCATTTCTCTGTTTATTACTTCTGCAGCACGCAGTTATGCAGATTCATGCTTGTTTATTTCCATTGATGTTGATCTTGTTATTCTCTTATTTCTTATGAAAACCTCCAGCAGGGTTTACGTTTACCGTTTTATTGACATATCAAAATATAAAATCTCATAGTCAAACAAGAATCACAATTTAAAAAGACAAAAATTAAAAATCTCAGTGCAAAATACTTCTTATACAATAGTATACATAATCATTTGGAAACTCTGCAAGTATGTAACACTAACAGCTTTAGAACTGTAGTGATAACAAGCAAAAAAAAAAACAAAGTGCACTGTACTATACATATCAAAGTGAGGGCATTGTAAATACTCAAATAATTGGCATAGGCTGTAAGCGTTGCAAACTTAAAATTTGTTTCAGATAAAACCTTATGAAAACCATTCCTGCCTAAGGCTTGAATAGTGACCATGTGCTAAACTTCACAAACATAAGATTATGCAAACATTAATGATGGTAAAATGAAAAGTTTCAAATTCAAGCTTTTAAGACAGGGCAAATTTGTAGTACTGACTACTCTAAAATTGCAGTAATAAAAAGCCACAAAACCAAAGTGCACAGTACTATACATATTGAAGTGAGGGACCATGTGAACACATAAATAATTGGCATAGGCTGTAATCGCTACAGTCTTAAAATTTGTTTCAAATAAAACCATATAAAAACCATTCCTGCCAGAGGGTGGGCTAGCAATTGTATGCAAAACTTCCCAAATATAGCATGTAAACATTGATAACGGTACAGTGATAAATGGAAAATTTCAATTTCAAGCTTTTAAGACTGGGCCAATAAACCTATACAAAACAACACAAACTCTTTTTTTGAACATACCCATCCAAAACTATGAAAGCTCTGGACCAATACAGCCAAAGATACTTTTTCTGAGCCGTCCCCTCCTAGTTCTTTGAGGGCTCTGCAATGGATAGACCAGGCAGCCAGCAAATGTTAGAAACTGCACTTACTACCACTGTAGATGCATTATTTTTACAAATTCTAGAGGCATTGGCACGATTGTGGAGAAGCAAAGTTTTGCAAAGTGGGATAATCCTTTTTTTCCTATGAATCTTATACTTAGCACAGAAAAAGGAAAATTATCAATTGATTACACACATGATTGGCACAGTTTGAATTTGTTACCTTCAGAACTGTTTGATGACCATCGAGTGGTGATAGCATTAGCAGGTAGGATACCATATCTAAACTGGAGAAATAGGGCGCAAGCATAGGCCGGTATAAGCAGGTCAAAAAAAAATTCAGCACATGGCTCCTGTTTGACAAGCAAAAATTCTGATGTTAGTCGACCCACCAGCTCCTGTTGGAATCCGATCATTTACTTTCCCCCAATATCTCTGCTTAACAAGCGTGGCAGCATTGGTTGAGATTGATTCAGGGTTCCCCAAAACTGGGGGAAACCCAATTTGACCCAAACAGATTTAATTTCCCGCAGCGAACTAACCTTATCTAAATAGCTTGAGTTCCCTAATGAGCCTCTGATTTCCTCCCTGAAAGATTCCAGTTCCTCTGCCTTCCAGAGCCGGATCCAATATGAGGGTGGCTTCAGGGCTACATGATCTTCAATGTTGTTCAACCCAAGATCCCTTCTTAGGGGTACTGTAGGAGTGTCGTTCCCCAGCCTATCTATGTATCTGATGAAGTTGTTTTCTTTGACTTGTAGGATGTCCTGCTGCCTTTTAAAGCCCCACAATTCAGCTCCATAAAGGGCGGCTCCCCTAGCCTGGGCCTTTGTTTTGCTTTACGTCTGACTGAGCCAAAATATACACACTGAAAGGAGTTGAAAAGATTCTCTGGAATGCACTTCTTAATCTGAAGAAGACATTTATAATATCTTTTTGCAAAGCTCCTGAAAAAAGGTCTGTATAGCCAAAAGTGTACTTTCAAAATGTGCAACAATGAAGTAAGACCATGTACAAAGAATCTTCAATTTATAAACAGCAAATATATACATGCAATTATACAAACACTTATATTGATATATGTATATATATTCATACATAATGCAAAGCAAATAATTATAAAAAATGCATCACCATAAGGCCGGTCTAGTGCTTCATCTTTCTCCTGCCAGCCAGCCGATGACCCCATTTGACTTCAATGAGAAATAGAGAACTCTACCCTCACGGGAAATATATCAGGCATTTGACGTCTAAAATCCTGATTGAGGTCTCTGAATCTCCCACTGTCGACCTCGGTCTCTTATAAATGAGGAAGGAGTTTTATGGAAAAAACCCTCCTGCTGCGCAATAAATATTTAAAAAATGCTGGCTATTTTAGGTCAGGTTTGAAAGAAACAGGTTGGAACTGACCAGTTTCCCAAGGTGTCTCTCCCAAGCCTAAGCAGTTCCCTGCTGTAACATCAGTCTAGTAACTCCTTATCGTGCTGACTGTCTGACTCCTCCACGTTATGTCCTAGCTCTTCGGTGAGAAATGAGAAAAGAACATGCAACATAGAAAACACATTGCATAACATGTTTTGTATGGAAAACTACTCATACCTTTAATGTGGCAGTGAAGGTTAGGCTAAGCTGAATACAAAATGGAGTCTGTAACTGGTGATCACTAATGTGACGGTGGACAGTTAAGCCAAGTGCAAAGTGGTGCGACATAAAGTCAGTGGTCAAAATACAAATATCACTACAGCCCTAGAAACAGGGGCCCCAATTACAGGTAGCAAACTCCTACTAGTGAGTATCAATGGATCATGATCCCTTTCCTCGTGCTCCACTACCACCATGTCTTCCATATGCCCCCACAAGCATACATCCAGTAAAAAGAAGTCAATATGACTCCTACATGCTCCTCATCTAAATGTAGGAAAGGGAGTTACATTTGAGTGAAAGCGCCTATTACATGCTCGGAGCCCATGGGAAAGCATCATATTAACAATTTGGAGTGCCGCCCTAGTCAGTCTATGTCCTTTACTCGTTAGTAATTGCAGGATACCCCATAGGTTGTCCTCTTCTTGATAGAGCTCCTGCGGCAATGGATAAGGCTCAAATGTAGCATAAGAGTCCCCAGCAATCAAGATATAATGGGCACTATATCTGCTAGCTAAAATATTATCCAGAGCACTTAAAACTTCAGATTCGCAGCTTCTTCTCATGCTCCTACTATAGATGTTTACCAGTAGTAGCGATTGCTCTCAGTGGGTGTACAGAAGTAAGCCCTGTAATCCAGCACAACCCACATCCAATTCTCTCACTTGGCACTTAAGGGAGCCACTGATCCAAATAAGTAGACCCCGAGGGTCTCCCAGCAGACACCCTGTTTGCTGGAACCCAAAAACTCTTGTACCCTGGTCTCTGCTTGGGCTCCATAGCCCAGGTTTCCGGAAATAAGCAAATCATAGGCTCGTCAAAAAAAAATAAAAAAACATTCTGGGATAGACATTTTGGCCTCTAGCCCTGCTATGACACAACTAATAATATTAATTGACTTCTCGGACAGTGGTGGTGATAAATCCTGAGGTAAAGCCTCAGGAAATTAAATTTTGCAGAGGTTCAGCCTCCAGACAAACATCTCTGTACATAGAAGCATCAGCCACATCTAAGGCTACCATCAACACCCTTCTTCCTGGAGGACCATAAGGCTGGAAAAATATGGTCATGTGTGGAAATACATTTGTGGACCCGTGTTTTGTGAGAACCACTCACCTGATATCCAGGCGCTCTGATGGGGTGATGACAATTCCCCAAGCCTGGTGGGTTTAATGTCACCGCAATGAGGAGTACTTTGCCCTCCTACAAGTCCTCAAGGGGAAGGGGGTTTTGGGAAGCGAAAAAGAGAAAATATCAGCTTCTGCTTCGTGAACTGTGAATCGGACTGCTGGACACACCTGTGTGTCATGTTGGGTGTCAGGACATCCGATTTCTCAAAATACTGGGTTCTTGGTTTTTAGGATTCTGGGCTGCAAAATAATTATTTCATTAATACCTTGAACTTGCATAAACTATTGTACATTGCATGGTGTCAGTTATTCTTGATACATTGTGCATAGGTTTCGAGAAGGCTGAACAAGTCTCTTCCTCTTTTTACAATACTTTCAGAGTCTCTCAAACAATGTCCAAATTAAAAAATAATCAACTTGACTAAAGGGCTTCTTTGTGTTCTGGCGTAATCTCTTGTAATAATAGTTTTGATAAACTTGCTCTATTTCCAATCTCTTAATTCTCAGGGGAGTGCTTGTTACAGGAAATACATCTTTCCTTAATGTCTGTTTAGCGGTATATTGGATTTTCACCCAAAAGATACATTGCGCTAGTTCTTATTGTCATAAATTATTTAACTGTGAGAGCTGTGTTTTGTTACATTTAAGCGATTAATGTTTCTTTACCTTGAAAAGAAGTTACTTGCTTGAAAATGTCAGAAGAACCCAAACTATGTTTCTCCACCTTTCTTATTTTCTCTCTTTTGCAGGAAATACAGGATCTTCAGTAGATGATGGAAGAGGGCAGCCAGGGCTCAGTAGGAAGCCGCCCAGAAGGTGACGATTGCCGGAACTCAACTGGAGGCTGTCCAGAGGATGAGAAAGCCTGGAATTCAACTGGGAGCTGGTTGGAAAATGAGGAACACTGGAACTGAACTGTAGGCAGGCAAGAGACCTGCACTGGAATTTGACTGGAAAACAAGGGACTTGACTCGACTGGAAACAGGTGAACAGAGCAATAGGTATGAAGCCAAGCAAGGCCCCAGACTCACAAGCCTCCTTAAATAATCAAATGTGCACATGCGCCTTTTGGCAGTTGATTGTTTGTTAAGGAAATTAGCAATTATCCTCCTGATTGTGACACATGTTCAGTACAGATGACATTCTGAAGAGAACATGTTTTGTCAGTTACAGTTAGAGTAGGTGGAAAGGCAGTTGGTTGCTTGTTAAGGTAATGAGCAATTATCCTCCTGATTGTGGCACATGTTCAATACAGATCACATTGTGAAGGGCACATGTTTTGGCAGTTACAGTTGGAGCAGGTGGAATGCAATGCATATCATCAACAAGCATTTGGTTGTAATAAATAAGACAGTTAACAAGCATTGGTTATTGCAAACTTAATATTCAAGGATGTAATGAATATACTCAAATAAGTCTGGGTGTTGCAAGCAACAGAATCTTACTGTAATCAAGCTCTTGTATTGTGCATGTGACACTGAAATGTAAGCTGTGTGGCGGTCTTAAGACTGCCACATTTGTAATGAGGGCCTCAATGTTGATTTACATATATATTTGCATAATCAGTTACATGCAGGGATTGAAGCTGTGACCAGAACTTTTAATAAGTGTCGGTTTAATTCAAATTCAGAAGTGTTGCAGAAGGTTTGTGTGAGAGATGTCTTGTGTGTCAGGGAAATAATTAGAGAAACAAAACTATAGTTTTTATGAACTACATTGGCAAACCGGAGGGCCCATTTTGCAAGACTTCAAGCAAATTTCATAGAGAAGCTGGTTTACAATTTATCGAGAAGCCGATTTGAGTACATTGTTGTCTGCTTGTTCTCTAAATGTGTCACAGTGTATTTCACCAAGATATTAGACATATGACAGTTGCCAAACTTTTGTTGAAGCAGTCAATACCTTATTTCGGCCTGATGACTCCAATGAGATGGCTCGTGGCTCTCATTTTAGTAATGAAATTCTCACATTAATTTGTACAGCTCTCCAGATTGATCAAAGGTTCCTTTTTAGTTATCGTCTTAATTCAACTGGTATTGAGGAGAGGATGAGTGGGATGATAAAAACAAGCTGGCTAAAGCATGTGCATCCACTAGTCTTAAGGGAGGGGCCAGATGCTCTTGTACTGTTGAGTATTAGAATAATCCCAGTTAAGAAGACAGGTGTTTCACCCGAAGAAGAACTAATGGGCAGAGCAATGAGATTGGCCTTTATGCCTTGTTGTTTCAGTGACTAATGACATTATATTAGATTACTGCTAAGGTATAGCTTATGTAGTGAAATCTGTTTCTCATCAGATGAATTTGACAACAGCACCCACAAAAGAAATGCAGTGTCATCCCTTGAAGCCAGGGGACTGGGTATTCCTGAAAAAGTATGTCTGTAAACGTTGCCTCAAAGAATGGTGGAGATGCCCATTCCAAATTGTACCTATGACTAACACTGCTGTGAAGTGTGCAGGAGTCCTATAGTGGATCCTCGCTACTCACATGAGAAGAGTGAAGGCAATGGATGAAGAAGCTCAAGTTCGCAGTATGGATCCAGAGAAGGGTGAAGACAGTTATGAAACTGGTGAAGTTGCTTGTGAAAGTGAAGGTGAAGATCCTGGTGAAGGTACCAATTTGAGGGCCAGAGTGAAGAGCTGTTGTAAAGTTGCAGTAAGACGAAATAGTCTTTGATTTATCCAATGAAAATCTCCATTTCAAAATTTGAGTCTTGAGAGACCTCAGAGGGAGAAAGCCGTTCACAGTGAGCCAGATGCTAAATCAGATCAATGCACAAGTATGTCAGTGAGCGAAGAAGATTCAGCAAAAGTCTCAAGTGAGGATGTAAGAGACGAGACAGCAAAGGCAGAGAAAAGAACCAGCAAAAGAAAACAATGGCAGAATGAGAGGTTGTGTATGGGGGCCCCTGCACTGCCCCTGCCAAGTGCATGAGCAGTGCAGGGGCCTCCAGGGGCCCCGAGTCCACCATTCCGCCAGCCTTTCCATGGCATTATTTACTGCCATGGACAGGCTGTCGGATGGGGACTCGTAATCCCCAAAGCAGGGCTGCTTGTAGCGCTGCCCTGGTGGTTTACAACAGTTGGGACTGCCAGGCTGCAGGCTGGCGGCAGCCTGCCGCTATTGGTGGTTGAACCACTGTTATAATGTGGGGGTCGGACTGACACAACTGCGGCGGTCTGACCGCCACAGTGACCT
The DNA here is from genome assembly GCF_031143425.1 of Pleurodeles waltl. Classification (NCBI taxonomy): domain Eukaryota; kingdom Metazoa; phylum Chordata; class Amphibia; order Caudata; family Salamandridae; genus Pleurodeles; species Pleurodeles waltl. The sequence continues at coordinate 693,822,309 of NC_090442.1, read as the reverse complement.
TGGCAGTCTAGTGCCCGCTAGGATCATAATGACCCCCTAAGTATCCTGTTGCTAAAAAGACCAAAAGAAAGAGAACTCCAAACAGAAATGATGCTTTACCTGAATGGGAGAATCTAGCATCTGTTTCTGATGATGAAAAAGAAGAGTCTGAAACAGAGATCTGCAGTCCTGTTGCATAAGTTACAACTTTGGCTTAACTCTACAAGGTTTGCCTTCCTACCCATGGGTGACACAAGTGAATTTGGTTCAATCCACCAGTGATAAATGTGGAAGGCAGGTTATTGTAGCCCGGCAAGACACTATTCAATGTGTAATTGACCAAAAAGTATTGCTCTTGGGTTACTAACAATCCCACAAAGGGCACTGTGGAAACAGCAACCAACTTTGTTTTGTTATTCACTGTATCACGCACACCTTACTGAGAATAAAATGTTTTAAGTTAAAAGCATTTATTACAAAAGGCACTATCTTTTTCTAACTACATATAAAATAACTACCCAGAGTATTAGCAAAAATCTACGAGACACATTATATATAATGATAATAAAATGAACATTTCTAGCATTATTAAAAATGTGATTTGAGCTGCATGCAAAACCAAACACCCTGTTGCCTATATCTATGCGCTATTCTATGAGAGCCTGCGGTCTAGAATTTCTTAGGAGGAAGGTATGCACTGCCTAACTTGTTGACAGCAAAAAGCTGTCTTTAGCAATGGAGGCACGAAGACAGTGTTCCCCTTGAATGGCAAAAACCCATAGTGAAGGCAGTCAGTTTGCCTTCCTCCAGGACTTGGCTTTATCCTCTTCAGGTTTCAGGCGAGATGTGGCATCAGTGAACTGTGAAATGCATTCTCAGTAGGTAAGACCATCTCTGGCAAAATCTAAGGTGATAACATGGGGGAAAGACCTCTCCTCACAAGTGGTCAAGTGACAATCCTTATTTCCTAAATCTTATCAGAGAATGTAATTTTAGACATATGTTTAGGAATATCAGACGGAGATTATGTGCTTCAAGGTATGCGTTTCAGACATCTCCTCATGGACATTTTAGGAAAAAGGACATCAATTCAGACTACATTATTTTGGTCATATGTCGGTATATGTTCTTATTTGACCTTGACATGATGGGGAGTAGAAATTTGACCAAGACGAATGTCACCTTGGATGTTGTATCTATGTTGTTAATAGAAGAACTTGAAAATATCACAGTTCATAAAAAGATAAGGTTTGATGCCAGCTTTGTTAGAAGGCAGACATCATCATGCTTATGCATAAAGTGGAAATATGGTGGTGTCCATTGTATAAGTTGAGGAAGATGGCAGCCTCCATGAGCTAAGATGCAGTTGGCATCGACCTAGGATGGAGTTGGCGTCTACCTAGGATGGAGTCAGACCTTAGGGGTTTGTACGTCTGAATGTCGCATCATAAGGGCATGCCTAACCATAGAAATTTGGCTAATGGGTAAAGAACTTCATCCTCTCAAGCTACCATCTATAATTACTTAGGATAAGATACATGCTTAAAATGTTGATTCATAATATAGTAGTATAGTATAAAATAATATAAAAGCCATTAGTGCATTAATCCCTTCCCTGCCGTGGATGTAATGGTTACATCCGTGGCTGCAGAGCTGAGGCACCACGGATGTAACCATTACGTTCTAGTACCGGCCCTTGGGAGAAACGTTAGCCCCGAGGGCCACCACCCACCACCTCTTTTACTGTGTGGGAGAGCGACCCCTTGGGCAAGGGTCACTCCCCTTGGGGGGCAAATATATTTATTGCCGTTTCTGCCCGCCTTGGGGTCCGAACGGCCTTTTATTTTTAGGCCGATCTGCCCCCAGGGGGGCAGAAGCCACTTAATACCAGGGATTGTTTTTGTGGCTGTTTATTTTGTGTTGGGGGTGGCCCCTTGGTCAAGGGTCACCTCCAAGGTGCCAAAAGCTCTATTGGGCAGTTCTGCCCCCTCTTGGGGGCAGATCGGCCTATTTTTTTTTAGGCCCATCTGCCCCCAAAGGGGCAGAATCCACTTAGCGCCATTGATCATGTGTGTGTGTATGTGTGTGTGCTTTGTGTGGGGGGTGGCTCCTTGGGCAAGGGTTGCCCCCCAAAGGGGAAAATATATTCTATGCCATTTCTGCCCCCCTTGGGGGCAGATTGGCCTATTTTTTTTAGGCCCATCTGCCCCCAAGCAGAGAACACTAGACACCAGGGAAAATGTATAAATAGTTGGTGGCGGGGTGTTTATCAACTGGCGAAGTATTTGCATTTGTGTTTATAACAGTTTATTTCTCCTTTTTGTTCTAGTTCAAAGCCTTTGCTTCCTTTGCTGTGGCTTGTTGCCGTTTTGACAGTGGTTGTCCTGCAGTTTACATTGTTGCATGTTTAAGGTAATTAAATACATTTACTCCAAAGGAGTATCGTTGCCATGCATGAATGACATGTTTGTAAGTGGTGTACTGAATGCAGGATTGTGTGAATTTGTCCATAGATTTATGCACAATTATATTTGTGTTGTCTTATGTCTAATTTGCTTTTCTTTTTAGTGGGATATCGTTGGTGATTGCTGTGCAGATTAGTTGCTGGTGAGTCAAGCTTTTTCAGGCAAGTGAGCGGTAAAGTTTTTGAGTTTATAACTCTTAGTGATAAAGCTACACTTTGTTTATTACTTATCTTACACAGTGCTGGTTGTTGGTGGTGCATTTGTCCTGTTACTGTTTGTAGGAAGGATCATGGCTAGCTGTAGCATGACCGCTCTGCAGGTTTTGGTGTGCTTTTTGAGTCATCTTCTGACCATGATTATGAGACTGACTCTGCATCTGAGGAGGAGGAAGTGCAAGATTCTGGAAGTGAATTTTCTGTCAGAGAGGAATCATCTGACGATGAAGCCACTCTCAGTACGGATGAAGTGCATGTTTTAAAGGAGGACACTAATGTGCCAATGGTGCAGCAGCCAGCGGCTGACAGGCCTACCATTGGAAGACCTGACCCGTGGGTTGCACCAAACATGTAGCAGCTACAGTTGCCTGCGTTTACTGGTTTCCCCGAGTAACTTTTTGCCTGTCAACTTCTTTGAGTTGTTTATGGATGATATATTTTTGGAAGAAATTGTTGAGCAGACTAGTTTGTATGCAGAGCAGAATTTGAGGGACAACGTTGCCAGACTTAGGCCACACTGTGGAGGTAGCCGGTGGATTACCACAAATCTGGAAGAGTTGAAAAAGTTCTTGGGTTGAATTTTTTGGATGGGGGTGATAAGGAAGCCATCACTGTCTTCATATTGGTCTACTAGTCCCTTGATGGCAACTGCTATATTTCCTGCAATCATGAGTCTTAACTGGTATGAGCTTCTTCTTCGGATGTCTGATTTCATAGATAATGCTTTAACCACAAGATCACCCTGATTCTGACTGTCTTTTTAAGAACAGACCTGTCGTTGATCATTTGGTAGATTGGTTTCCAGAGATCTATGTTCCAGGCAGAGAAATATCTGTAGTTGAGTCTTTGGTCCTGTTCAAGGGTTGTTTGGTTTTTAAGCAGTACATTCCTAGCAAAAGGGCACGGTATGGAATTAAATTGTATATGCTGTCTGAAAGTAGTACAGCATATGTTTATAATTTCCGGGTCTACACTGGTAGGGATTCCAGTATTGATCCCCCCTGGTTGTCCGCCCACTTTTGGAGTTAGTGAGAAAATTGTGTGGGAACTTGGTAGACGACTGTTTAACAAAGGTCACCATTTACATGTAGATAACTTCCACACTGGAGTTCAGTTGTTCAAGGAGTTGTTCAGAGTGGACACTGTTGCTTGGGGCACAATCCACTCTAATCAGAAAGGCTATCCAATAGAGCTTGTCTGTTAAAAACTTGAGAAAGGACAGTGCAGTGCCTTGTGGAATAATGAGCTGCTAGCTCTGAGATTTGTAAACAGGAGGGATGTGTACATGCTAACTACCACCCATGATGAGAGTACTTCACCTGTGTCTGTTTGGGTTCAAGTTGCGGAAGTGTGCAAACCTGTGTGCATTTGAGACTACAATAAGCACATGGGTGGTGTTGATAGAGTAGATCAGAGGTTGGAACTTTACACTAATGCTTGTAAGCCTTATGTTTGGTAAACGAAATTAGCGGTTCACCTGTTCCACTTGATAACTTTTAATGCTTTTGTTGTATTCAAGGATAGTTCTCCAGAGTCAAGGATGACATTTGCGAAATTTCAGGAGTCTATCACAGCGAGCCTTGTTGTGCTGGAACAGGCAAGAGTTCCTAAAGAAGCAGTGGAGAAGGATGTGGCTAGATTGAAAAATCGTCACTTTGCTGAGCACATTCCTCCCACGGCCAAAAACAACTTTCCTGCTAAGAGATGTAGAGTCTATGCTCGAAGAGGTATCAGGAAGGAGACTAGGATGTACTGCCCTGATTGTCCTTCAAAGCATGGGCTTTATGTAGGTGGCTGTTTCAGGAGCTACCACACACAGAGGAATTATTGGGAAATACTGTGAGCGTAAACTGCTGTTTTATATTTTTATATGTTCAGTTTCACGGTTGGCATTACTGTCATGTTTGTAATTTTGTACTTATTTATAATTAGTGGTTTCTTTGTTGTTTAAAAACAAAAAAAGGGATGGCGGTGTGCATGGACTGGCGCTTGGCTGGTGGTGTGTGTGGGGTGGCGCTTGGCTGGCGGTGTGTCCGGGTGGCGCTTTGCTGGCGGTGTGCGTGGGGTGGTGATTGGCTTGCGGTGTGTGTGGGATAGTGCTTGGCTGGCGGTGTGTGTGGGGTGGCGCTTGGCTGGCGGTGTGTGTGGGATGGTGCTTGGCTGGCGGTGTGTGTGGGGTGGCGCTTGGCTGGCGGTGTGCGTGGGTGGTGCTTGGCTGGTGGTGTGTGTGGGGTGGTGCTTGGCTGGCGATGTGCATGGAGTGGCACTCGCCTGGTCGTGTAAATGTTGATTTGCTGTTGGCTACTGCAACACACTGCCAGCCAAACACTAGTCCACACACTCCCATCAGCTGGTGTGATTGCTGGATCAGGTATGTGGGCCTATGTAACTGATTGGGTCTTGAGTGGCGCTGTCTGTCGATGCGAGTGTTGTAATGTGCTGGGCCCGTGGTTGGCCGCGTGAAAGGTCTTGTGCATGTCATGTATGAAAGGTGTGTGAATGGACTGTAAAGCGGTTGGTGCCTTGTCGTGGCTTTATAGCTTACAAGCTATGAGTCATTGGTTCAGTCTTTTGGCCTTTCAGTTATTAACAGTGCATTTCATTTTGTTGAAATCTATTGTTATTTAAAGTTGATCTACTGAACCATCACTCACCAAATCCAACCAGTATGTGTGGTAAAAATAACAAAACCAGCTCCGCTGTAATCTCGCGTCGCAGCACACCCCGATGATGAAGCACGCCACCAACTTGGTTGGTGGGTGAGGGGTCTTTTTAACATAACCTAAGTGCATTTCTTTTCACAAGTTTAGTGTTTGGAACATCAAATAAGTACGTGGACACATCAAAATGATCTATTGCAAAACTATCTGTTTTTGGGCAGGGCGGCCACCTATGTTTTTGGTCCCAGGTGCGGCCTTCATCTAGGGAAACCTACCAAACCCAGACATGTTTTAAAACTAGACACCCCAAGGAGTCCATGGAGGTGTGGCTTGCCTGGATCCCCCAACATTTTCTTACCCAGACTCCTCTGCAAACCTCAAAATTTGCTTAAAAAAGCATATTGTCCTCAATTTTCTTTGTAGGATCACCGCTCCGGCGCAAATTTCTTATCACCCAGCATTCCCCTCAGTCTCCCAAGTAAAATTATACCTCATTTGTGTGTGTCCGCAAAGCAGAGTCAGCCTAAAAGATGTATAAAAGAAAAATCTGTGCTTATCAACTTGCTGTGCTATCCCCTCATTCCCTATAGGTTTTTGGCATTTTTCTGCTGCGGCACCTGCGCCACCCGCACAAGTGAGGTATCAATTTTATTGTGAGACTTCAGGGAATGCTTGGCGGAAGAAAAATTGTGGCTTCTCTCAGATGCCAGAACTTTCTGTCACCGAAATGTGAGGAAAAAGTATTTTTTTAGACAGATTTTGAGGTTTGCAAAGGATTCTGGGTAGGAAAACACTGGGGGATCCACGCAAGTCACACCTCCCTCGACTCCCTCAGGTGTCTAGTTTTCAGAAATCTTTGGGTTTGGTAGGTTTTCCTATATGGCTGCTGAGCCCAGGACCAAAAACGCAGGTGCCCCCTGCAAAATTTGTATTTGATCATTTTGATGTGTCCACGTTGAGTTTTGGGGCATTTCCTGTCGTGGGTGCAAGGCCTACCTACACAACACAAGTACTATTTTTATCGGGAGACATGGTAGAAACACTGGGAGGAAATACATTTGTGGCTCCTCTCAGATTCCAGAACTTTCTGTCACCAAAATGTGAGGAAAAATGTTGAGGTTTGCAAAGGATTCTGTGTAACAGAACCTGTTGAGAGCCCCACAAGTCACCCCATCCTGGATTCCCCTAGGTGTCCAGTTTAAAAAAATGCACAGGTTTGGTAGGTTTTCTTAGTTGCCAGCTGAGCTAGAGCTCAAAATCCGCAGCTAGGCACTTTCCAAAAACACGTCAGTTTTCAATGTAAAAATGTGATGTGTCCATGTTGCGTTTCCTGTCGCAGGCATTAGGCTTACCCATGCAAGTGAGGTGCCATTTTTTGGGGGAGACTTGGGGGAACACAGAGTAGTAGAACAAGTTTTATTGCCCCTTGTCTTTCTCTATATTTTTTCCTTCCAAATGTGAGACAGTGTGTAAAAAAGACGTCTATTTGAGAAACGCCTTGTAATTCACATGCTAGTATGGGCACCCCGGAATTCACAGATGTGCAAATAACAACTGCTTCTCAACACCTTAGCTTGTGCCCATTTTGGAAATACAAAGGTTTTCTTGATACCTATTTTTCACTCTGTATATTGCAGCAAATGAATGGCTGTATACCCGGTACAGAATGAAAACCCATTGCAAGATGCAGCTAATTTATTGGCTCTGGGTACCTAGGGTTCTTGATGAGCCTATAAGCCCTATATATCCCCACAATCAGAAGAGTCCATCAGACGTAATGGTATATTTCTTTAAATAATCTGACATCGCAGGTAAAAGTTACAGTGTAAAATGTGGAGAAAAATTGCAGATTTTTTCACCTCAATTTCAATATTTTTTAATTTCAGCTGTTATTTTCTGTTGGAAAACCTTGTAGGAGCTACACAAATTACTCCTTGATAAATTCAGAACGTTGTCTACTTTTCAAAAATGTTTAGCTGTCTGGGATACAGCATTAGTTTCACACCCATTTATGTCATTAACTGGAAGAAGGCTGAAAGCACAAAAAATAGTAAAAATTGGGTATGTCCCTGTAAAATACCAAAATTGTGTTGAAAAATGTGGTTTTCTGATTTAAGTCTGCCTGTACCTGAAAGCTGGGAAGATGGTGATTTTAGCACCATAAACCTTTTGTTGATGCCATTTTCAGGGGAAAAAACACAAGCCGCCTTCTCCAGCCCTTTTTTCCCCATTTTTTTCGAAAAAACAAAAAGTTTGCTGTATTTTGGATAACTTCTTGGTCTCCTTCAGGGGAACCCTCAAATTTGGCGTGGTTAGCTTATGTGGACAAAAAGTTATGAGGGCCTAAGCACAACCCATCCCAAACAGCCAAAAAAAAGCTTGAACCTGAGGGGGAAAAGCCCTGGCAGGGAAGGGGTTAAAGATATAAAAGATAAATAAAAAATATTTGATAATATATTTCACATAGCGAAGCATGAATATTCATATTCTTTGAGTTATAGCTAATAATAACAAAAACATATTTCATAATCTATCCTAAGCATGTTATGCGTGTTGGTGAAAAAACACGCCAGTGATATTATAGATAGGTCAGATTAAAAATAAGTGGTATAAAAACAAAAACTGAAAGAGTCCATTAAAAAGAGGAAAAAAGGATTTTCTTTTTCAAATCTCAGTTTTTGTAGGCTTTGGGGTACATATGATGGATACAGGTCATGATTCGTTGGTCGATTTACTTTTTGAGTTCACTCTGCATTAGAGGACATATCGACATTGTTAGGTGCACACACAACTTATGTGTGGTCTTTGCAAAATCCATACAGTGCATGTTTGTAGTTAACAGTTGGTGTGCTAGATGGGCCAACAACTGGTTGCTTGTCTAAGGCACTTGATGTTGGTTGTGGCTTCTCTATGGGAGAATCGAAGAATAACAATGAGTCAACCCATTCATCAAGAGCTGCGTCAAAAAGTGCCACTGGTGATACTACTCTCTTATAGGTGGGATCCTGTAGAAAGGACGGGTGTATTGCTCGGCATTGTTTCTGGTGCTCAAATAGAGGTTGCAGGATCATTTCCACATCACGATGAGCCACTGGGGGCTGCTCCTTTTGTAAGTCCAAGATGATGTCAGTTAGACAGTTTATTCACAAGGACACAGGTTTTACTTGTGAATCATTCACTTTGTGAAAGGTGAACATCCAATGTTTGCTGGGATCAGATAGCCAAGCATGTCCCAGGTAGCATACTAGAGTCTTTTTGCGACTTTGTTCAGTTGGACATGGGTACTCTATGTTGCTGATTTCCATGGCTCGATAGGAGAAAGATGATGATACCATATCCATTTAGCAGTGTTACGATCGGAAATTCTACAAAAAGGCTGGAGGACAGACAATGGAAAACAACAGAGTCAGTCCAAATACTGACCTAAATCTAGTCACTGGACCAGATCCAATGTTCCTCATAATATTTCTAGGTAGAGAATACAAGACCATTCCACACTGTATTGTTTCTGCAACTGTTATCAGGTATGACTAGCCGGTATCCAATCAACAGCAAGTAACATTTGTTAAAAATATATGAGAAGTGTAATTTGAAAGTCCATGGTATATGGAAAAGGAGAACATAGGGGAAATGGATAAAACACAATTTAACCATAGCATCAAAGTGCTACATATTCCATGCAAAGATAGTGTCACATGGAAGGGAGTGTCCAAGAGGATTTTAGAAATTTTCTGTACTGGTATACATAGTGTCATCTTCATTTTCATTTAAGCATGTGGGTAAAAGGAAATTTCCATGAATAGAACAATTGTGAATTAGAAATAGTTTCATACCAACCAAATGATTTATATTCTTGACAGTCATGGAAATGAAAGGGTGTTATGGGTAAATAAATAGATGGCCTGTCCCCTGTCCCCTGCCCTGCCCTGTCTGTGAATGGTGCATCTTTCACTTATTCTATACTAAATCAAGTGTATGTGGATTTTATCTTGGCCATTGTTTTTTTGAGAGAAGGTAAAATTACATGGTTCAAATGAGGCTGTTTCATTTAAAAGTTGCCAAGGCACAAAACCTAACTTAATTGTTTGTAAAACACAAATTAGTTAGATGATTGCTGTAATCTGAGGCTGCCCATGCTATAACACATTCACATCCCCTTTCTTGAGGTCTAGAGCAGAGGACAAAATTTGACAATGAGTATGAAAAAGGTTGATAACTATGATAACTGTTTGTATATTTTCTTTATCTATTTACCTATTTGTTTCTGCAGCTTCATTCTCAGAATATTTATTTAATTTATTTTGTATGGCAAATTTTCCTGTGGCAAGAAATCGTTTTATTTCTTTGAAGATGTGGTTCTAGAAGGCAGTCAGAAAAACAGAGTGTTCTAGCCATTGTTGGCATAATTTGACATTGTATGTGGAAATCACCACAGGTGTTTGTGTATTATAACGTTTATCAAGATGATTCAGTTTGGGTCCAGGAGCATTGGAAAGGAAACGGTGCATGCATGTTTTAGAATTATAAGGCCATAAAGCCAAACTTTCAACAGGAAATTGTATTGAGTTATGTGTTCGGCTGTCTATCATATTATTTATGTCTGGTTTAGACATATTCATGCGAAATGGCCAATTATTAATCTTAGATTGACTTCAGAAAAAGAAAATTTATTTAAATCCTTCATTGTTCTGAATACCAGGTAAGTGGTTTGCTGGACATTTTTGTTCAGAAAGATTATTTCTTTTATATTATAGAGGCTCAAATAAGGCTTCTTTATCATGAATATGCCAGAATTTTGTTCCACAATACTCCAATAATCGCATCCTTAAATAGCCAGTTTTTCACTAAACTCAGTGGAGGTAATCAGCTTGTTGGAATTAATGAAATTCCTTGAAAGCTGGTGTGGCTTCTTTGTAAAAAAAAAAGACTGAAGGGTGTGAGCTGTCAACACTCGGACAGTAAGGAAATTTCTTTAAGCAAGTAGTATGGCTCTCAGGAAGCAGAGCCTCACAATGTTCCCATTGTGTGTAATTGTGAAGCTCTCTCAGATAGCTAGTCATATATATGAAGTAATGTGCATAGTGATGAAAGCAATACATTACTTTATAGGTTGCTGAATTTAAATAAGGATCTTCAAAATTCTAATTATTATATACCTGCAAATCAGACATCATTATTTTAACAGTCTCAATGTCTCAATCATTTGAAAGAGAACCGGGCAGTATAACATCACTCATTGAAACTTTTATAACATGAGACAATTACAATGTCTCAGTAGATCCCATAATCCTATATGTAACTTTTTCCCAGGCTCAGCTGGTGGGCACAAGATAAGCTGTAATGTTTGCAGAATGAAAACCTCTTCGGATTCTGTGGGAGAAAGAGTGAGGCTATAGTTCACAAACCATAGGTGATACAATTGTCCTTGCAGGGCCGAACTGTTTGTTGAGTAGCAATAAAATTATGAATATCATTGACAACCACATGATGAGAAGACAAGCTCCTAAAGCGACCCAGGCATAGGACCACAGAGGAATCATATACGTGTCACGAAACCACTGACAGGCATGAATCAGTCTTTGGCAATGAGTGACTGTAAAAGGGGTTGAAAAAAGCTTCTGGGAAACATTCAGAGTCTTTTTCAGCATTGTTGATCTCTTGGGACTCTAGAAAAAGGAACAAGTTTAAATGGCGTGCTATGGACCATAGAATTATATTGAACAGTAGCCACTGTCATGTTGGCAGCATCAGCTGTGTTTCTTGTACTCGTGGTTTTGCATAGAATGTTAAGCTCAAACAACTCCAGTTGGGAAGTAGGGCTAAAAAATGTACTGCTTTGTTCAGGAGGTAGGGTAGGGAGAGGCTGAAAGACACCACTCTGAATCCTTCTTAATGCCTGCATGTGTAGGGGACTGGTCACATCGTGCTTTTTAACACGGGCTATAAATACCTGTCTGTTTCTTCTTGATCCAGGCCGAGGAGGCAGGATAACAGTTCTGTTGCCTTGTACCCCAAGAACAGTGACGAGTGGCCTGTTAAATGGCTCAAAAGCTTGCTGTCATAGATTTTCTCTCAGACTAGGTCCCCAACTTTTGGGAACCCACCCATCGGCAACAGTAATAACCTTCTCTTCACAGGTGGCCGCTTCAGAGACAGCTTGTCTCTGACGTCTTGGATACTCTGTGAAATATTCAAATGTTTCTCCAAGTCAAATTTATCTTCATCTGCCACCTTCCCAGAATTATCTAAGCCAGGGACATTAATAGGAACTCTGAAACAAATCTTGAATGGAGTGTGTCCTCCCAATACTCGCCTAGACAAGTAATTCAGTGGTCTCTGAACTCCATGCAGATTCTGAAACCAAATAACATATGAGTTTAACACCCTAGCAGTCAGAGCTTATTTAATCTATTTAATCATGCCATTGGCTCTCTTTTTCAGCTTTAAATGGGTTGCTAAATTGCAGACAAACTCTGAAAGCAGGCATTGAATCCCTGAAAGTCTTGGAGGCAAACACAGAACTGTTATCTGATCAAAATGAATGAAGTGTCTCCATTGACACTAGGCACTGTAAAGCTTTTAAGGCTGTTGAAGTATTTGCATTTCTCTGTGGCCAAACCCATAGAAATGGAGAACATGAATCCATAGCTGGCAATATATTCTTATGTTGGTTAGCTGTGTTTAAGGGACTGATGTGGTCCAAATAAATTACCCAGAATGGGATATTTGAAATCACAAGGGGAGCTGGTGAGGGTTTTTTAATAGTGGGGTTTTTTAATCTGCTGACAATTAACATAGTCCTGAGTTTGTTTCTATAGATTTGGACACCAGAACCGTTGCTGTGGCATTGCTGTGGTTGCATTTATCCGAGCATGTGCAAAGGCCAGCTTCTCATGTGCTTCTTTGATTAATTCTAATCTAGATTGTTAGGCTGTACTCTGTCTCCCACCCCTGGTATGGTAACTACTGAAATTTTGTCTGAGTTAAGGGTGTAGGAGTATTTGGGAGGAAAACCTGCCAAAGGTTTTACAGGTTGCTTGGTTGCATTTATGGCTGTTTCTAAATCTGTGGTGATTTTAATTTGAGATCTAGTTAGGACTACTACTCGGACAGTCTGAACTGCAGCCTACAATGCTTGGTCAGCTGCACAGTTTCCTTTAGCGTGAATACCACTACGCTAATGGCCTAAAGTGTGCCTCACATAGACCAATGGAAGCTTGTCCTGTAAGACAACTACATTTCCACAAAGCTGTTTACTTTATTATAGGCTGTCTCATTGAATGCTTAAATCCATTCAGCCACCAGTACTGCAAATCAACATTGTAACCTTGCACTTAGAAAGCTGAGTTGGACCCAATGAGTGTGGGAACTGACGAGTCAGTCTTTTGTATTACAAATAGCAGGACATGTAATTCTGGATGTTGTGTAATACTGTGAGCTAAGAGTTTGGTGTGAATGCATTGTGCAAGGAACTCCTCATTCTTCACTACACCTTGCACTGCTGTGCAGGCTGTGGAGTACTCACATATAGTTTCTACCACAGGTTGGGCAGAGCCATCTGTATAAAGGATGCTCTAGTAAGACTCGACAGGCAAAGTGTCTGGAGTTGGAACAGTGTCCTGATCATATTGGAGAATAGCTTGTGTATGAATAGAGGGATGATGCTGACACTTTACACCCACTACACACAAATGAGAGGCCCACTGTACCAATCTTGGTTGTAGGGCACGAGCATTAGAAATGCTTGCCTTTGTGTCCCTTTGTAGTACTGGTACAGGAGAAACAATAATGATATGTTTACCACTGCCAAAAGGCTCTCCTTTAGCTGTTTGTGCAGCTGTAATGATCTTTTCAAGGGAAGCAAATTGTGCTTTAGCCACTGAATACAAGTGAGACTTTTAGGCCATTGGGACGGTCTGTCCTTCATTGTAGGTCACATAGGTATAACCACACTGACTGGTTATGATTCTGATAAATAGGTTGATTTTATTGTCCCTCATTTGTAAATATTTTGTCTCTAGCATGTCTGCTTGTAGCACATGCAAGATATCAGTATGTGCGTTCAGCCACTGTTTAGAGGCAAACATGGGTCATACAGAGTCTTTGCTCTCTCAGTGGCAAATAAGTATGTTCAAAGTTAGGAAACCCCAAAAGGGTTTGCAGTTTTTTCAGTGTATTGAGAGGCTGCAAGGCAGTACATTTCTTGAAGAAGTCTGGAGCTAGACCCTTGTCCTTGCTGGATAATTCATGTCAAAGGAATGTTACTGTCAGGTAGGCAATCAAGTATGTAATCTTCGATTTTTAAAAATTAATATTGTAACTATGTCAGGTTAGTAAAGTCACTGCTCTGTTTACCCTGGTAAGGTGTTGATTCAAATCATCATGAGTTAAGTAGATATCAATAGAAGACTATACCTCAGAATCTGGTTGTAAGATCACTATAATTCACACTGAAAATAAGCCAATGACTATTCTCATAGTCCATAGGCAATCATCGGACTAAAAATTGCACGCCATTTGAACTAAAAACATTTAGATACTCACTTTCTGGCACTATAATCTGACTGAAAAACCCATTGAAAATGTCCAGGGTTGTCATATTTTGTCTGCACTAGATTCGTCATTAGCCTAGCTGTTTGCATTTTGCATTGCATATGTTCTGAGGTGAGAATTCTAATTTTTGTAGATTAGGACTACTCTGTAGGAACCGTCTGGGTTAAAGACGGGAAAAAGGGATGTGTTCACGATGAGAGACAAGACTTTTGTGTGCCTTGATACTGCAATTGGTCTAATATTGCTTCAATATCACATTTTGCCTCTACTTTTAAAGGGTATTGTGCTTGATGTTGTGGTTCACTACATAGGGGAATAACATATGGACAGGAGTGTTTGTCCTACCCCACTTTATTTTTTTTAAAATTTATATTACTCCTCATTACCACTTGACGCACTCATCAACAATGGCTATCCATATACTTCCTCACCCACCAGGGCACAAGAAGCAAGGCCATTCCTTTTCACTTGAAAGGAAGGAGAACATTTAAGTGGTGTTCTTAGCCATAGGACCGCACTGTGCCTGTCACGAAAATCATTCGACCACTGGGGACCATAAATCAACTTTTTTCTTACACCTTTGATTTCCTAAGTCCATTGAATACACTCTCTTTACAATCATTAATCAGTCTTTCAGATTGTTGGAGTAAGGATCCAGCCATTTTCTACAGATAGCATGCCTCACTATTATTATCAAATAAAAAGTTAGGTTCCATACTTTGTGGTTATTAGGCTCTTCCTCAGATTTACGGGGTATCCCAAACAGTACTACACAGGAGCATACCTTGATTGCTTTGCTGTTCATTTCAGCCATAGATTAACTTGTGTTCTCCCAGAAAGACTTCAAACCTCAGCATTCTGCAAACAGGTGGAGGTCATCCCCCCTTGCCTTGTTGCTCTTCTTACAGCAACTCTCTGGCATACAAGGAAATTTCAAGAGTTTCTGTGAAGTCCAGTAAGCCCTGTTTAACGTAAACAAGTTATGTTTTTTCAGAATAGACCATCTTATATAAAATGCAAAATGATACTTGCTCTAAAGTGTCCAGTTGGTCGCTTGGCAAGCATTTATTTCCAAATCATGTTGGAGGGTGGCGTCAACAGGTCGTTCACTTGACAAAAGAGTCTATATAGTTCAGCGACTTCTTTCTTGACCTCAGACAGTTGTAAGGCTGCTACAATGTTTTTTATTTGTATTTATGTGCCATTGACCATGAAACTAATTGTAGATATTTAATTGGAAAGGTTTCCACCCGTCTTAGCGCCAGATGTATGACTGTTTAAAGTGGTCACAAACAGGGAATTAGGCCATTTGCGACAGCTAAAAAGGCTTGTAGCATGTATCAACCCTATTTTATGAGCCAGTAACCTGTTACAGACTCGCAAAATAGGGTTTGCGAGTCGCTATTAGGAAGGGGCATGCCAAGGGCGTCCCTTCCTAATAGCAAGTCACAGGGGACGTACGATTATTTTGCTACTGGAATGCGATCCCAAAACAATTGCAGTTTCCTCCCTATTTCAAGTTGGTGGTAAGCCAGTCATAAATAGGAAGGGGTCACCAGGGGACCCCTTCCTCTTTGTGATTGGTGGCGAAAATGTTTTCTAAGAGTAGGCAGTGGTTCTAAGGACCACTGGCTACTCTTAAAAACTGAAACTGAAACATTTTTTTTTTTTTTAAACAGCTTCATTTAGAAAGCATTAGCAGACATGGCGGTCTGCTGACCCCAGCAGGCCACCATCCCTGTGAGTGCCGGCTATTCCGAATGGGTCACAAATTGTGACCTGCCTCATGAAAATTAATGAGGTAGGTCCTTTGTGACCCATTTAGGAATCGTAAACAGTACTGAGACACTGTTGTACAATAGCTTTTGCAATTCGCAGATTGTGAGGGTCTACAATTTGCAATTTGTGAGTTGCAAAAGCTGACTGTCGCACATCTAGCCCTTCGTGCATTACTCTAACCAAGAATTTAAGGCACTGCCATCTAGCAAGTCTCTCCATTTTTTAATTCCTGCAGTTTGCAATGAAATGCTTAGGGTGCCTTGCAAGTACTCTGGAGCGCCAGGCGAATCCCAAATTGGGGTATAAGAAGTAGGGGTCGAGGAAAAGTCGGCTGGCCGAGTTCGTGAAGTATACTTAGTCCACACTCCACTTAAAGCACAGAGTTCAACAAAAACTCTGCCAACCACTGTGTGGTTGAGTTTACTAAAAAACTCCTATTTTATACAGTTGTAATAGATTGAGAGGGCCTATTAAGCATGTGCACGTTCAAGCTTTTTTAGACACTTCAGTTTAATTTTTATGTCTATACTATATGAGATCCTTATATGTACCCTCCCAAAATTGGGATAAAGTCTGTGACTGACTTCTCACCCATGCACACAAAGCCCTCCACAACAAGGGACCGGAATACATCAACCGTCGCCTCAGCTTCTACGCCCCCACCCATCTCCTCCGTTTCTCTGGCCTCGCGCTCGCTGCCATCCCTCGCATCCTCCGCTCCATGGCGGGTGGGAGGTCCTTCTCCTACCTGGCAGCCAAGACCTGGAACACCCTCCCCACCAGCCTCAGGACCACCCAGGACCACTCCGCATTCCGGAGACTCCTCAAGACCTGGCTTTTCGAGCAGCAGTAACCCCCCCCCTAGCGCCTTGAGACCCGCACGGGTGATTAGCGCGCTCTATAAATGTTAATGATTTGATGATTTGATTTGACACCACAGACGAGGAGGAACCTGGACTACCCACAGTGGTGGGGTAGAGGATGACCAGTCGTAATTGACAACGCCATCACTGGTGGCAGGAAATACTGAGAGGAGGTTTAAAGAGAGTCTGCTTGGGCTGATGAGAATGACAGACCTAGCAGGTGGGTCCTCCTCCAAAGGATGAGGCAGTGTTAAAATTGGGGCTGTGGGTGTTCGATGGGTTCCTTCCCATCTCCCAGGGAGCTGAGTTCATTTACTACCCTGCTTGTGATATGCTAGGCATGCACCAGTCATCAACAGCTGTTGGAACAGCACCAGCTGTGCAGTTTGGTTCACTTAGCAGTAGCAGTTGTGTCTTACTTGCTCCTCCTCATTCCCGCCATTGCCATGAAGGGTGCGCTGAGCAGGCCTGTCTCTGTTGCACTGCAGGAGAGCTTTGGCTGCACTGTCACATATCACTTCCAGGCAGCTGCTGGATGATGAGTCGGAGCTCCTCGACATCTTTAGACTAGCAGAGGAGAAGCATGCCAATCGCAAGTGCAAGGATGAGGCCAAGAAGACTGGGCTTTCTGGAGCCTTGTAGCCACAGCCACCCAAGAACAGGAGACCCAGAAGGACAGTAGACTGTCAGCTATAGCTGCTCCTTAATAGCCTTGCATGCTTTCCCATTTGGGGGTGGATCTGTGGTTGGAAGTTAGCAGCTAGGAGGGGACTAAGTATTTGGGCACTGCACATTAGAGTGAGGCCCGTGCCCTAGAACTGCAGATATGGAGGCTGGGCTTCAGCTTTAAGCACATGTGCAGCACTTACCTGGTAGAGGTATACTTTTTAATGCAATATGATGATTATGTAACTTTGAGTACTGCGGTGCAGTACTTATTATACTTTTTAAAAATCAAACCAATGTTTGGAGAGCTTTACAGTTCGGAAGGCTGCAGCGTAGGCTTGGAACAGGCGCACTACCAAAAGGTTGAACTGCTAGGTCTTCTTCTAAACTTGGTTTTGTTTTCTAAACACACAGCAGACAGCACACTAAAGAATCAACACATGTCATTGTCACATGCGTAGTCAGCAATGTTACAGACTTCATAGAGAGTAATTTTCAGCATACATTAACTTCAGAGCATTCCATTCGGAATTTTTCTGAAGCGAGAGGAGGTAGGTATTTCTGAGCTACCATCACATCTGCACTTGGCCCTCTCCTGAGCTGGGCAAGCCACTGAATGCTCGAGTGAGATGTCTGACCCAGCTTGAGGTTCTCTTCTAACCTCCAGCCATGGTTTCATTAGATATGCATGCTCGGGATATGTGTTTCACTAAAATCCCTCATTTTTTATTCAATAGCCTCTAATGTTGCTCTATCTATGATAAGAATTTTAAATATAACAAATGGTTCACACGAGCGTGTATGGCGGACTGGAATTGCTCCGCTCGTGGAACACTTCAGAATCTCGCAGAGTTTTTAGGTAACTCTGCAGGATTCTGCGGAGTAAAACTCTGTGAGTTCTGCTCACCTCAAATAAGAAGAAAAGTAAGGGACTGACCAGATTTTCCATAACCTAATCCATTAGGCTGTGTTATCCAGAGCACCATAGGTTTATTGTGAACTCTACACTCAGTGTGGGATAGATCATTGAGTCGGAGAGTGGGTAAAAAAGGTCCAATAGTAAAGATTCACACAAACACACATGATAATCTTAGGGAGTTCTCTCACAACCATGGTCCGAACTGTGATAATGCTCTCTTTCTCTTCTGGAAACAATGTCATGTTTACTACTTGTGAGAGCAATCAGAACTTTTCTGCAGGATGGGTGTAAGTAGTTCTCTAGCATTGCCTTGCAAAATTGGTGACAATTTATACCGACACAGTGCTACCAAGAAAATTATGAAATGCTGGCTGTCACAGTATATGTAAACTTTAAATATTTTTGCTAAATTGCACAAGCACAGTTTATGCAATCCATCCATTTAACTATTTAAATGGTTTTGGAACACTTAGACACATTTAAAGCATGGTTTGTTTTAGAATAGACAGCTAGTCCTTGTGTGACTTGTCTCTTTATTTTTTCCTTGGTGTTATGCTTCTACTATTTCTCTGACATCTTTGTGAGTTATTTTTATGTGGCAGTTTCCTAATTCTGACATACATGTATGACAATACCTCACCAACTGAGCTCTATTTTATTACAATTTACCTTCCACTAAGTATCAGGGTTCCCAGACTCTCGACTGTCAGGTTGGCTGGTGGGGGACACTTGTCTTTGTTAGAGATGCATTAGTTAAAAAAGTAAAATAAATGAATACCTATGTTTAAGTTGTATTTCCCTCTTTCCTATTTTGCCACTCCATCATAATGGCTCTGTGTACACTGTTAATGATACATTTACTGTATTTCTGTTTGTTTCCTGTTTATGTAGTGTCGATTTTGCTGCAGTAATTTTGTGTCTGGTTCCTGAGGCAGTTAGGTAATGTGCCAATGAAGCAGTAATTGCCTGATTATGAGTTTGGCCGTTCTAGGACCGCCAAACTCAATGTGGTGGTCAGACCGCTGCACTCCTTGTGGTCCAACCACAAGGAGATTATAATCCTGGCTGTCGGACTGCCAGGAGACCGCTGCCACTGCCAGGATCATAATCAGCAGGTCTGGAGCTCAAAGTATGTTTCAGAAACTATAGGAGTTTCCTAATAGAGAGAATGTATAATTGAATACCCCTATTACCTCTGCATAGGACAGGGTTTCAGGGTGAGGAAAAGGAGTGTAGCCAGCTAAGATTGGCCAAGTAGCCCCATAATTTCTAAGAAGCCACAAGCTAACATGTTTGTACATGCATTGCAATTGACCACTAAACCATTTTTGTTGTTCTTGGTATGATAAAGGGATTTAGAATTTCTGGTGAGCCCTATCATGTACAGGCAGATCTACCACCATATAAACATGAAACTGCCCTTAGACAGCATCAACAGGCTCAAACTCTACCCAGTAGTAAAAAGTCTCAAAGGCATATGCTGTATGTGTAGCTATTACAAAAGTATATGCCCCCATCTCATCATGGATACCTCAAGCTTTGAAGTGTTGAATAAGTACTTCCGTGCAAGTGGCCCCTATAATAATTAGTGTTGCCATGACAAATGGATTCAATTTGTAATTGGAATCAGAGAAGAAGAAACCCCACAGTATGGGGAATAACCTTTTTTTGAGACAAGCTTGACAAATCTACAGAAATAGGTGCATCATTATTCCCAAAAGCAGGGAACCAGGATTCCTATGGACTTCTAAAAAACAACAAAATAATGGTTCAAATGTGTATGATAAGTGTACACTACTCAAAGCATAACTGTAAAATGAGCCCCATGTTGGGTGCCAGCTGTTGTGTATGTTACAACTTTGGTGTAACTCTAAAAGGGGTGCCTTCCCACCCGCGGGTGACACGGGTAAACTTGGTTCAATGCACCAGTGATGAATGTTGAAGACAGGTTGTTGTAGCCCTGCAAGTCAATATTCAATGTGTAATTGACCTTGAAGTATTGCTTTTGGGTTGTTAATAATCCCATAGTGGGATAAAGGGCACAGTGGAAACAACAACCAACCTCATTTCATTATTCACTATACCTCACACACTGTACTGAGAGGAATGAACACTTTTATGTTAAAAGTTTTGATTACTAGAGGAATAATCTGTTTCTCAGTACATCTAAAACAACTACACTGAATATTATAAAAACAGCAATGAGACACATTATAAATATTGATAATAAAATGAACATTTCTAGCATTGTTAAAAATGTATTTTTAGCTTAATCTAGAACCTAACACCCTGAAGCCTAATTCTCTGTGCTATACTATGAGAGCATGAAAGGCAAAGCAACTTGCAGTTTAGAGTCTCCTAGGATGGGTGCACCGCATACCTTGTTGATAACATAACGCTGTTTTTATCAGTGAAGGCTTGAGGACAGTGATGCCTGCGAAGAGGCAAACACCGACTGCAGTAGCAGTCAGTTGGTCTTTCTCCAAAAATTGCCTTTATCAGTTTCAAGTGATATGTGTCACCTGTGAACTGTGAAATGTGCTGGCAGTAGGTGAAACCAAACCCTGGTAGCATCTCGGGTGATAATCTGGGGGAAGTACCTCTCTTCATAAGTTGTCAAGGGACAGTACTTACATCCTAAATAAATCTTATCAGAGACTGGAATTTCTGACATATGTTTAGCACTGTCTGACGTGGATTACGTGCATCAAGGAATGCATTTCAGATAGCTCTTTACAGCCATATAAGGCAAAAAGACTTCAATTCAGACTACATTATTTTGGTTATATGTCTGTATGTATTCTTATTTCACATTGACATGGAGGGGAGTAGACATTTGACCCAGACGAATATTGCCTTAGATGTTATATCTATGTAATTAATAGAAGAACCTGATAATATAATAGTTCTTAGAAACATAAGGTCTGGGGACAGCTGCCTTAAAAGGCAGACATGATAATGATTCTGCAAAAATCAGGGAATATGGCTGTGTCAATTGTCTAAGCTGAAGAAGATGGTGGCCTTTATGAGCTAATGTGGAGCTGGGAGCTACCTAAGACAGAGTCAGACCTTGGAGAGTTTACATCAGTCCAAATTGTTTTTGAAACCAAGCTAGGAGAAGAGCCAACTTGTACTTTTGAAAATCTGGTGCTCTCAATAGCATGAGTAAGTTGATGATGTTTAACAAAACTGTATTTTGATTTGCTAATGAGATGACACTTTTGTTTACACCATGATGAATTTCCACTTTCCATTCTGCTTCATGAGAAGATATCCTTCATAAACATTCTATTTTGGGGGTTAGTGAGAAGACTTTTCTATTCTACTGGGAGTGCTGTTGGTTTCTCTATTTAGGTTGCTGCTCATTAGGGATTTAAAATTATTTTTATTTTGCATTTTCCTGTATGTCCTAATTGCTTACAGCTTTCATAGCAATTGTTTTATTATACCTCTGAATTGTAATTTTTTGACTTTTTGTTACTAAACTATTACAATTATTTTGCTGATCTGGAACTCAATTATTGAGTGGGCTCTTACTTAATTAACTGCTATGTAATGTATTGTGAGGTGCCTTACCCCGAGAACATATTGCTTCAATGAATTGAGGTTTAACACTGTCTCCCGTTCATCCACCCATGGACATTCTGTTGAGTTAATGTTTTCAGGTGTAAAGGTTTCAGGTTTCCCACACCCACAACTGCACATTTAGCCCTGGATTGCATAGTAGCCTGCAAGAAGCTCTAAAAAATTCATTTGCATTGGCCACTCCCTCCTGGACCTTTTTCCTCCAGTGGAGGAGGTGTCATCCCCAGCCCCCTATACCCAGAGACTTGCACTGAATTCTAAGACAAGATATGGGACAGTAGAGAAGATGGCATTCAATTCCAAGCATCTATGCAGTTATAATAACTGTAAAATAAGTGCTTTTCTTGTGAACCAGAACCTCCAGGTTGCATTCAGCACATTCTATTGCTCCTTCTGCCAACAAATCCTGCATCTCTATACAATTCTCCTGTGAGAATTTGAGTTGAGAGTTTGAACTGGACTAATGCAGCTTTTAAATCTTTTCTGAATACTGTACTATTTGAAACACCCTATGCTTCAACAAACAATTCCCCTACTTTTGCAGACATGTTCCCTCCTTTTTCTCCCCCTTCCTTGCTTGTCCTCCATAGAATCTGAAACTTCCACTCCTTGTCCTTTGAGGGGAGAAAATTGGCCTAGAGAATCTATTCTCACAGTAATGGTAGAAGTAGTACCTGCAGAAGGCTGCACAATGTGCCCCATGTACGCACTGGCTCTGGAGAAAACCTTCCCAAACAATTTTATCAGTGAGGCGTGGGTCTTGTCCATTGATGATAATGAATGAACGTATCTGCTGATTTCCTTAATAAATGTGTCCCCTAATAGGGACCCTTGAATATTCCAGCTAATCTCTGATCCTCATCTCTCTTTCAACTTACTCTTAAGAGGTAAATTGTCCTTCTGTCATAGGCCAACCCTGAATTTGATTTGTCCATAAAGACATCACTCTCTCAGCCCACTTGGCAAGACTTAGCACATGAAACAGAACTTCACATCAAAAAGGTATCTGTGCAGTAAGCGAAGGTGAAGCTACTCATGAGTGCTATATATAGGGTGATGTTGCATGTTTTCTATGTTCACACTTCCTGCCTTGGTGAGCAGAATTGTAAGTAATGTAGTTGTGTTTAGGTGCTGTAAATAAACAGTAAGACAAACTTCATAATATGAGCCTTCCGTCTTGTAATTAAGTCAAAGTATATTGGACATTATTAAATATTTATTAGCAAATAAATATAGGAATCATTCTTTCTCCTATGGGAAAGCCACAGAGTAAAACATATCCATAATTACTAACCTGTTTTTAGCTGGTTAGTTATCACATCATTCCAAGTTTCCCCATTCAATGGGCCGTATAACACAGTATTTCTGAATGCTCTGTAGCTTTGATATTATTGTTTCTTGTCTGCATATATTCTAACAGATTTCACCTGGAAGCAGCTGTGGATATGGCATTACAGCAAAACCTGAATTATTGAGCCACTGTTTCTCTTGGAATTCTGGCCAAAACAGAAGAAGACCCCTGTCTCTAAAATTACCAACAGGTATCTGGAACTACATTATAAGTCAAGGCTGTCTTACTGATAATGCTATGAAATGTTTTACTGACTTGGGCAATCTAATGCCTATTCACACAAGTAAATGTACATGTATAACTTCTCTCACATGTGAATCCACTACTGCATCTAGAAGTAGCATGGCACATTTTTGCTATTGTGTAAAGTTACTACTCATAACATTTCACACGTAAGTGATGACCTCTGCCACAGTGGTGATCTTCAAATGGAAAAGAATAGGAAGATATATTAAAGTTAATTGATCTTTTCAAAAAAGGACATGACAGTGCTGTATTTCTGTAAATCCCAAGGTTAATGGCAGGCTCCTAACGAGCAAAACATCTTGAAAAAACTTTCTGACTCCTCTGTAACAGACATAATATAAAAACTAACTCCTATGACAATAACATTTGATATCTTCCAGCAGTGCCATTAGCATGATAAACATGGTAAAACACAAACCTTGGTGTATATACCACCAGGGTCACGCAGACCCACTATGTTGGGTACCTTGGGGAGGACCTCTTGGCCCCCAAGGGTCCAGCTGGTTTCCAAGTTGGCTCCCAAGCCAGCACGTTAATGGGTGCTGGCAGGGCCCAAAACCCTTCCTTTGATCCCGCCTGGGCGGGAAAAGCATTTTTCTGCTGCTCCTGCCAGGTGGGAGCAAAGCAGAGTTAAAAGTGCTCATGCTCAAAGACTCATGCCTAAGAGTAGTGCCTGTAAAGCAATCAAATGAAAATAACATTGCAGATAAAAAGATGTATGGATGGCTGACTTCACATGAAGATATAGGGGGTCATTATAAGCGTGGCGGGCGGCTACCGCCGCCCTCCAAGCAGTAACCACCATGCGGCCGCCAATGCGCCCGCACTCCCGCGGACCCCATTACGACATCTCCGCTGGGCCGGCGGGCGCAAACCAAGTTTACGCCCGCCGGCCCAGCGGGGATGAGGCCGCAACATAGGAGCCGGCTCCTAATGGAGCCGGCGGGGTTGCGGCCATGCGACGGGTGCAGTAGCACCCGTCGCGCTTTTCACTGTCTGCTATGCAGACAGTGAAAAACTGCCCGGGCCCTGTTAGGGGGCCCCTGCACTGCCCATGCCTGTGGCATGGGCAGTGCAGGGGCCCCCAGGGGCCCCAGGACACCCCTTACCGCTAGCCTCTTCCTGGCGGTGCAAACCGCCAGAAACAGGCTGGCGGTAGGGGAGTCATAATCCCCAGGGCAGCGCTGCTTGCTGCCCTGGCGGATTATCACCGCCGGGGCTAAAACGGCGGGAAACCGCAGGGGCTAAAACAGGCGGGAAACCGCCGGGGCTAAAACGGCGGGAAACTGCCGGCCCCGGTGGTGTGACCGCGGCGCTACCGCCGCGGTCGTAATACGGGTCTCCGTACCGCCAGCCTGTTGGCGGTACGGACGCCACATTACCCCTGGCGGTCTCCCACCGCCAGGGTCGTAATGACCCCCATAGTGTTGATGTCAAAAATTGGTTCAAAATGTGCAAAGATTACAAAATAACTTTATACACAAAATATAAGATGGGTTGTAATAATCGGAATAATCAAAGCTGCACTTAAAAAAATTAAAAAGACATTCTTGCTGGGCCTGGGTGGAGTCAGAGTTCTTCTATGTGGAACTCCATGAAGTGCTGTAAAAACTCAACCACGCTATGCTGAGTCTAGCGACCGGCAGAGTTTGAGTAAGTCACGCTGTTCGCACTGATTTTCAGTGCAGGAGTTCCTCCCGCACTGTAAAATAAGTGCAAACTGCATAACGACGAGTGCAAGAGGGCACTAACTTCTTTCTGCCTCTCAAGTAGATTTTCTATTTGAGTGGCAGCTTCCTCAACGTGAGCAGCAGCTTTCTCATCAAGAGCGGATCAAGGCCTACCTCGACTACTTGCGTTCAGAAATCTCACTCATGTTCACCCACTTAGCAATTTCTCTTGCTTGCGCTAGTCAACGTAACATAACATATATATGTATATATGTACATTTATGTAAATGTAAATATCTATTGTATTTTTTTATCTATTTCCTAACTATAACATCCCTGTAACCTTTGTTTTTTTCTGTGAATTTCTTAGGTTTCCAAAATCTATTCCTAAAGTGGTATATAAACGTAATGTTTAGTTGTTTTTGTTAATTTGTGTTATTTCATTGAGGATATTTTTAATCTTAAGCATTCTTCAACTAATTATGGACTTTCTTTTCTTTAGTTTTTTCATCTAAAAGCATTTTGTAAAAAAAACGCTCTATTTTCTTTTTAAAACATAAAAATTACATATCAAGTCAATTTACAATAATTAATATTGTTTTAAATGTAATTATATGAAAAAAAAAGTACATTATTTTTTGGACCCCCTGTTCCTCCACAGGAACGTAAACATAGACAGAACATACTCTATGATTTTTGTTCCGATCACATGAAGGGGTCTGCAATTCCAAAACCATGGTTTTGACAAAAATGTTAAAATTATTTTTAATATAATGTGCCTCTTTTTTGATTAGTGGCATCAGGGTGAACATATGTGGAAGTATATGAATGGCATCTTATATTTGATTTTTTTTAAATGTACTCATTTGACGAGTTCAGCAAATTCGCAAATCTACAGACCAGATCTGCAAATTTGCCTGATGACACAGGCAAAGGTTCTTTTTGATTGGGTACTCTTATACTCCACCCAGATAAATGCAAGACACACCCAAAAGGAGTTATTTCTCTGCTAAAGTGTGTTGAAGGAAGATCTGCAAGGAGTACGTCCATGTTTCCCTAAAAAATGTCTGAAGCTTCTACATCAGATCAGAAGAAAGATCCCCAGATTATTGGAGAGGAGGAGGAAAAACCTAGAGCACAGAAGAGGCAGAGTGATATATGGTGGTATTTCACTGCCCCTTCAGGGGGAAAAAAGTAATTTTGTAAAATGCACTATTTGTGCAAATAAGTTGTCGAGAGGTATTGCTAAAAAATATAGTCTTGGAATTAGCAGCCTGTGGAAGCCCCTGGAGACTATCCATGAGTGTGTTTGCAACTGAATGATGCAGGAGAGAGCTGTTCCATCAGGAGACCCAAGCGCTGCTACAACTTCTGGAGGATTGTCATCTACTCCATAAGTCACTATACCTGCTACCTGCTCCAGAGCATGGTGACCCACTGCAAAGACTTGTGGCACTAAAATGTCTTGTATGTCGATTTGTTTGCTGCATTCAAAAAGCATTGTTGCTAGTTATTTTTTCTTTTACTTTTTGTTCCTTCAATTGGTATACAATGAGTTTTCAAAATAAAGCAAGTTGCTTGTTTGCAGTTGTTTTTTTTGTTGCAGTTTTTGGATCCTGTTTAGGGTGTTTGTAAAAAATAAAAAGCAACCCAAAAAAATAAAAAATAAAGGGGGTCATTCTGACTTTGGCAGGTGGCGGAGGCCGCCCGCCAAAGTACCGCCAGCAGAATACCGCTGCGCGGTCAAAAGACCGCCGCGGTAATTCTGAGTTTCCCGCTGGGCTGGCGGGCGACCGCCAGAAGGACGCCCGCCAGCCCAGCGGGAAACCCCCTTCCATGAGGATGCCGGCTCCGAACGGAGCCGGCGGAGTGGAAGGGGTGCGACGGGTGCAGTTGCACCCGTCGCGATTTTCAGTGTCTGCGTGGCAGACACTGAAAATCTTGGTGGGGCCCTGTTAGGGGGCCCCTGCAGTGCCCATGCCAATGGCATGGGCACTGCAGGGGCCCCCAGGGGCCCCACGACACCCGTTACCGCCAACCAGGTTCTGGCGGTCAAAACCACCAGAACAAGGCTGGCGGTAAGGGGGTCGGAATCCCCATGGCGGCGCTAGTTGCAGCGCCGCCGTGGAGGATTCCCTTGGGCAGCAGGAAATCGGCGGTACACCGCCGGTTTCCCGTATCTGACCGCGGCTGTACCGCCGCGGTCAGAATGGCATGGGAGCACCGCCAGCCTGTTGGCGGTGCTCCCGCGGTCGTTGGCCCTGGCGGTCCTTAACCGCCAGGGTCAGAATGACCCCAAAAATGTATTATGAGAACTTCAAAAAAAGGTTCTTGTTAGAACCACGATTTGGTCAATCAAAAGCTGACTGTCATTTTACTATTTCAGTGTATGGATCAGTATATGTTAAAGTGTATGCATCAGTGTGTTTGTCCATGAGTCAGTATATGCTTCAGTGTGTGTCTGAATGTATCAGTGTGTATATCAGTGTGTGCCTGGCTGTGTCAGTGTATGCATCAGTGTGTACCTGCATGCCTCACTGTATGCATCAGTGTCTACTTGGGTGTCTCAGTGTATGCATCAGTGTATGTCTTGTTATGTCATTGTATGCACAAGTGTGTGCCTGGGAGTGTCAATGTTTATATCAGTGTGCCCCTAGATGTGTCAGTGTCTGTATCAGTGTGTACCTAGGTGTATCATAGTATGTATAAGTGTGTGCCTGGGTGTGTCAGTGTATGCATGAGTGTGTATTTGGGTATGTTTGTGTATGCATCAGCATGTGTCTGGGAGTGTAAGAGTATGCATCAATGTGTACCTGGGTGTATCAGTGTATGTCCCAGTCTTTGCCTTGGAGTGCAAGTATATGCATCAGTGTGTGCCTGTGTGTGTTAATGTATATATGAGTATGTGACTAGATGTGTTACTATAGACCAGAGGTCTTCAAACTGGGGGGCGGGCCCCCCTAGGGGGGCCTGAAGTGATCCCAGGGGGGGCCCCAGACTCTGACCAAAATAAATATTATACAGATAACAGGCTTTTGTTTTAAGCAGAAGCATGTTATTGCAGTTATAAAAAGGTAACAGTACTTAACTGCAATGTTTAAATAGGTTTAGACATATTTAAACATTTCCATGTTTATAGAATAATTGTGAAAAATTCTGAGGGGGGCCCAATGATTTTTATTTTTCAACTGGGGGGGGCGCGGCATTAAAAAGTTTGGAGACCTCTGCTATAGACATGTGTGTGAGTCTAGGTGAATTAGCATATATTTGAGTATCTACATGGGTGTGTCTGTCTATGTATCAGTTTATACCAGGGGTGTGTTAGTGTGTGTATTGGTGTGTGCTTGAGTGTGTAAATGTATGTGTCAGTGTAAGCCTGGGTGTGTTAGTGTTTGTGTCAGAGTGTGCCGTGATTTGTCAATGTATGCATCAGTGTTTTGCTGGGTTTGTCAGTCTATGCATAACTGTGTGCCTGGGTATATCAGTATATGCATGTGTGTGTGCCTGTGTATGCCAGTGTATGCATCAGTGTGTACCCAGGTGTCTCTGTGTTTGTCTCAGTGTGTGCTAGGGTGTGTAAGTGCCTGTATGACTGTGTACCGGAGTATGTCAATATTCACATGATTGTGTGCCTGGGTATGTCAGCAGATGCATGAATGTGTGTGTGTGTCAGTGTATGCATTAATGTGTACCTGGTATGTCTGTATATGCATGACTGCGTATCTGGGTGTGTACATGTACACATTAGTGTGTACCTGGGTGCATGCCTGTGTGTGTCAGTGTGCATACTAATGTCTTCTTGAGTGTTTCATTGGATGCATTTTAAATGGTGAAAGATGTAATTAGTCAACTACATTACTGCCATAAATCGTTCAATTGATCTGTGTAAAAAAGAGAAAACATAAATGTGATTTAATGTTATGTTACGAATTTGCACCATAAAGTTTCTTCAGTGCAAAGGTTCATGTTATTAATAAAGCACCTAATATTTGTAGTGATGTAAAGCAATCATACATTTAATTTAAGCATTTCATTTTATGTTTTCTTTACAGTTCTCAGGTTCCATACTTTTACACCATAAATAATGTTCTGCAAAATGAATCATCATTGACCGGTGGGAAAAAACAATCATACAGATTATTCCAAAACCCGAGAAATGCACAATAAGTCACTGCAAATAAGCAACACTATGCATTACACTCATCAGTAGTTTTACCTGTAGTTAGTCAAGTATTCTAAAAAAACATATTCTATAAATAACCATTTTTTAATGAACACTGTTAAACACCACTAATTCATACAAAGTATTGAACAATATGGACATTCTTACAAAGACATTACCCCTGGAAGGCTTTATGATGTCATAAAAACTGGGGGTAGATAATCTACAACTACACTATTTCAGTTTACCAATTGTAATCCTCCTTCAAACTTGGTAGGATGCAATGTTTGTTTCATTATGACATTCATATTGCATTCTGCCAACCAGTTTTAGGTTTTAAATACAGATTGCAGTAACCACATTTAATAATAGCTCCTTTATGAAAGATGACAGCCTAAGGACTATTTTTTTATGCTGAAATAAGTCCTTCTGCTGGTTAACATCTGCTCTCTATTGTTGTAGGATTAACTGCACAGAAGCGTGTTAAAAGTTGTGTAATGATATCACCCCAGGTAGGACACATGATGTCAAAAGTAGTGATGGTACAAGCGCTGCAACTATACTGTTCAACTTTTCCAGTTTTAATCCTCCTTAGAACTTAGGTTAAAGAAGCAGAAGATAGGAATGTGGTAGTTTAAAAGGCAGTATTTTCTTGAATGTGAGGTTACTGTTGTTACATTCTGTCCATCCAGTTGCAGTTTTTAAAAAGATGGTATAGTGTCCAGATCTAATACTTACTCCGTCATGAAAAGTAATAGCCATAGTTGTGTATGTTTTTCCTGAAATAGATATTTGTCCTGCTTTAAAATTTGTAATTATTGTTTCCAATTAAGTTCCATCTGCAGTACATTGCTGCAGCATTAGAATAAGATATTTGCCACTTCTTCGCATATGCAAATGTAATGCAAGATCTGATTGACAATTTCTTCATGTATTGTTCTGTGAAGCTACTTTAAGAAAACTGTCAAAACTGACAGTTTTGCAATCAGGTAGTGTTAAGTAAATAAACCGTTCTGAATTTATTTCTGTAGTTGATCTAGAAGAACAATATTCACACTCATGGTTCAATTAGTAACTCAGGCCTTCATTA
This sequence comes from Pleurodeles waltl, assembly GCF_031143425.1. Taxonomy (NCBI): domain Eukaryota; kingdom Metazoa; phylum Chordata; class Amphibia; order Caudata; family Salamandridae; genus Pleurodeles; species Pleurodeles waltl. Next base: position 693,792,106 of record NC_090442.1, on the reverse strand, counting down.
CGACTTCGGCGGTCTTCTATGGAGACTGCAGAAGTTGCGGCCGCCAGAGGACCGCCATATTCCGAGTACTGAAGGACTTCCACCTCAGTTTGGGCAGAAATCCTCCAGTATTCGAGCTGACGGTCAGCGGTGCAGAGGCGGGCCTGCCGCCGGCCCCACCCCACCAAAAGGACTCAGCCTGCTGTATTACGACCTGTAATACAACCTGGCAGTGTTGTGATGGTGGTGCGGGACTGGCGGTGGGAGAGCCGGGTCCTGTCTCCTCAGGGAGGAGCACCTCGCCGGACGAGGTAAGTGTCCTGCGCAAGGGGAGGGGGTGGGGTGTGTGAATAGGTTTGTGTGAATGTGTGAATGCGTGTAATAAATGGGGGGTGGGAGGGGAGTGTTTGTGTGAGCGTATGTGTGCCTGTGTGTAATTGTGGTGATGCATGTGTGTGCGCGTGTGTGTAAGGGTGTTGTGAGTGTGTGGGTGTGCGTGTGGGTATTTTGGGGGTGGGTGCAGTATGGGATCGGGGGGTCTCTAGTGGGGGTGTGGCTCTCTACTGTGGGGGTGGGGGGTATGAGGGTCTCTACTGGGTAGGGTGGGGGGAGTCATCTACCGGCAACAGGAATGAAAATTCCTGTTGCCGGTATCCTTTCCACCCGGGATTCCGCTGCGGTGCTCCTGCCACGGAATCTCTTGCGGAATGGGGACTCAAAATACCTCCAGCAGTATTGGGTGGCCCGCAGGGTCGGAGATGCTCGTGTCCGGTGGGTCCAGCCACCCTGGTGATAGCAATGGGAATATGGCAGGTTGGAGCAGGCCAAACCGCCACACTCGTTATTTGGCGGTCTGCACCGCCACCCTGATAGCGAGCAAAAGACCGCTGCCGGCATGGTGGTTCATGTTCTGACAAAGTCTGAATGAGGGCCTAAGTCTAAAGAAGTTGTCAATAGGTACTGTCTATTCTTCTAAAATACCAAAGATTACCATTAGAATTTCTTGGGCATCTTCTTGAGTGTTTTGGGTAAAATATACGGATCCAGTGAACACACCTATAAGGTCTTGAATGTGAGATGCACAATGTGTTTTACTTTTATTAGTGCACAGGTGTTCTAACAAAGCAAACGGTGCAGAACACAATCTCTTTTCTTTTCTCTGTTCAACAGAAGGCAAAGTGAAAAGTTCACTTATAATCACATTGGCATTGCAGTTCACACCAGAGGTGTTTGACAACTGGTAACCAACAATATCTCCGACATTGTCCATTTTTTTACCTTAAGAAGTTTATTGTTCTCATTTTTACACTTCTTCCCATGAACATTGGTATGATCCTTTAAATGCTTTCGCTTCAGGCAGATGGTAGACTTTTCATAAACTGAATAGTGTCCTAATTGAGAAGCATAAAGACTTCTCAATCGGTTGTATTCTTTGACACAACCTGAATCAGCATTTACCTTACTATCGTCAGAGTCTACAAAATACAAATCAGATAATGTTCTAACTCAGGATAAGGCTACATATGACATACCTTCCTTAAAGACATCAGTAGCAATATTAGTTAACACTGCATCTACACTTGAGATATGAATAGTCATAACGTATGCTAGAGAAACTTGGAACTGCTTCCTCCAAACCTTCAAGTCTTTCACATCCAAGAAACATGCAACTGACCTCCCAATCTATTTTACACCATCAACCTGATAACATTTTATCAATAGGTATTCAACCTCATTTCTGTTGAGAAAGAAAATGAAATCAGTTACTTTACCCATAGTTCCATTCTTTCTCAACATTTAAATTACACAGCAAAATTACTCTAGTTGTTTCAACCATGTAAACAATGTTCTAATGCCACAGTTCTGGAAACAGATTTCTCCAATTAATCCAATTCTGCTTGTAGTTTTTCACTTAGGAATACTGTTGCACACTTGTGTTACATTTTCTCAATTGTTGTAAGTTCCAAAATGTCTTCTTTCTCCAGTTTTAGTAATTATTTGTTAAAACAGGAGCACTCCTGTAGTGTTGGCAGCAGGCAGACAATGGATTTCCCTTCTTCAATGAAATTGAACATTAGCTATGCTGCTGCCTTTTTTGCAGGAAATATATTCTTTATGAGTCAACTTTCTAAGCAACGTTTCCCTTCTTTTGTGAAAACTCCTACTCTAATTTATTCAGAATATTTCTGTATTCCACGTCAGATGCTTGATGCATGTTCCTAATTTATTCTTTTTATTGGACATATAGCCAAATGTTTATGTTTCCAATACTTCCCAAGGAATTCTGAGTTTCATCATGATGAGGTGTCTTCAACACATGGTGTCCTTCGATAAGGATAAGTCGTAGTGGATTGCCAAACATAATTAAGTGCTTTCCTCCAAACAGCACATCATAATCTGTCTTTAGAATCTGTTGCATTCTCAACTGTACATTGGCAAGCATTAAGTTGGAGACCATGCTCACCTCATTGATGATTATAAATGTTCAATTTCTTTAGTACTCTTGAGACTTCATGACAAGCTTCACCGGATAACTTTTGGTACTCCAGTTTGTTGTCATGTTCTACAGGTAGCATAAGTAGTCAATGTTAAGAAATTCCTTTAATGTTGTGTGCAGGTAATCCAGTTGGTGCTGTAACTGCACACAACAAATTGGAGTCTGTAGTTCTCTGTAGGTAAGCAGTGAGAACTTCAACTAAAAAGCTTTTCCAAGTGACAGCTTTACCACTATTGTATAACAGTATTGGCTTAAATGGTGAGCATTTACATTCATTCTTATGGAGGAATCCATGTTCTATTTTCTCTTTTACCTCCATATATATTTATTTCTGCTTGCTGTTCAGTTGTTCATCCAACTGCTCTAAATCAAACTTTTTCCTGTCTTGCTTGTTGCATTGCAGTCTTTACTTTATTCATGGCTATTGCAGCTTCATTTTCAATAATTGGTTGTCCAAGAGGATCTTGACTTAGAGGTCCTGAATGTTGTCTGCTTTGTGAACTGCCCTTAGCTACCTCAGTGGCATTGGTTTCCTCCTGTTCAATCTCATCATTTAACATTTTCATGTAGTTGGGAAACACATTGGAGCATTGAAAGAATCTTTGCAGGAATCAAATTGTCAGAGTAACTCTGATTCAGAATGCCAAGGCGTGAGCAGTTGCAGAAGTGCCAAATAGGAAAACTTTCCTATATCAGGAGTTTGGCAACAACGTTTTTTGTAGTTTATTAAACTTCCTTTCATGAGTCAAGCCAAACAAACATTGGAATCAACTACTGCATATTCCCCTTCATCTACGTTTTATGTTACATTGTTGCTGTATATCTATAGTATCAAAGTATTTCATAAAGACACACATTTTCAGGATGTGGACTCCTTCTTGGATATAAAATATCCAGTAAATTTGTAATCACAATATCTGTACTTTCTGGGTTAAACTGTACTAGTCACTGAGTTTCTGTTAAAGACTTTAAGACTCTGTTTTCCATGCTTGCAAGGCCTAGACTTACCTAAACGATTCCCCTTGACTTTGAGTACAAACTGGCTAAGGTCAACTGATCAAGGCATTTATAGGAACCTATCTCCCTTTGTGAAGGCATTTTCAAACTGAAGCTGTAGAACATCTTGGTTAGAGACTTTTCAGCAGAAATCTCCTCCCGGATCTCCTTAATCTCAGTCTTCACTGATTTTGTAATGTAAGAAGTCAAATAATGAACAACAGTATCGGAGTTATCTGAGACTAATTGTATATTCATGTTTGCATTCCACATTTTCAGAATAACAGGATTATAGTATTTAACATACTTGGAGGATTCTGTTCTTCTGAGGTTGTATGTGTGTTTCAGTGATTTTCATGTCACTGTATGTCTAACCACAGATAAAAAGCTGTTCACTCTTGAAATGGCAGATCTTTGAAATCCAAAACAACACATTATATAAAATGTTCCTTTACCCTGTATTTTCAACAAAAGTACCTGCCACATCTATGTCTTTGATGTCACAGAACTTGTTGTTTCAGGCCTTTTTTATCATTGTCTTTTGGGATGGCACATATCACATAGCGGGTCATTCCGACCCTGGCGGTCGGTGGCCGCCAGGGCCACCGACCACGGGAGCACCGCCAACAGGCTGGCGGTGCTCCTACGAGCATTCTGACCGCGGCGGTTTAGCCGCGGTCAGACGCGGAAAGCCAGCGGTCTCCCGCTGACTTTCCGCCGCTCGTAGGAATCCTCCATGGCTGCGGAGCGCGCTCCGCACCCATGGAGGATTCCGACTCCCCCTCCCGCCATCCAGTTCCTGGCGGTTCTCCCGCCGGGAACCGGATGGCGGGAGGGGGAGTCGCGGGGCCCCTGGGGGCCCCTGCCGTGCCCATGCCTATGGCATGTTCACGGCAGGGGCCCCCGTAAGAGGGCCCCTAAAAGTATTTCAGTGTCTGCAAAGCAGACACTGAAATACGCGACGGGTGCAACTGCACCCGTCGCACCTTCCCACTCCGCCGGCTCTATTACGAGCCGGCGTCATCGTGGGAAGGGAGTTTTCCCCTGGGCTGGCGGGCGGTCTTGCGAAGACCGCCCGCCAGCCCAGGGGAAAACTCGGAATACCCTCTGCGGTCTTTCGACCGCGGAGCGGTATTTCGGAGGGGGGAAGTCTGGCGGGCGGCCTCCGCCGCCCGTCAGACTCAGAATTAGGGCCATACTGTTCTATGAAAGAGCCGAAAGAACATCACTGTCTGTTCCAAATGTTGATGCATCTTTTATCCATAACAGCATGTGAATATGAGGAATACCTCTTGATTGGTACTCTTTATACCAAAAGAAATCTATAACTTGGTTTTTCGAGCAGTAACACCCCACCCCCAGCGCTTGAGACCCTACCGGGTGAGTAGCGCGCTTAAGAAATTTGTTTGATTGATTGATAACTTCACCAAGAGGAGGATTTATTTTGTTGCAGATAAAACACAGCAAGGCTTGAAACCTGTGGCTAAAATATCTACAAATATTAGCAGGATTCAAAGAGCAAAGTTTTCCTGCTGTGTTCACATTGATGTCCTTAATGTTTGAGTTTGCATCTCTTAAAAGTCAAGTACGTCATCCCACATGTACTCTACACAGCTGTCACAAACCAAGTAAGTGCACTTACTTTCACAACATACATCTCAGTTCTCCATGATGACAATACCAATATTCATTGGTCCCATGTTGATATGCCATGAAATGATTCAAATTTCATTCCAGCTTTTCATCCTTACCTTGAACTTTGTCAACACATTTTTTTGCAGAGAGATTTTGTAGATTATCTCTTGTCTTCAGAATGTGGTTTCCAGCATATGGTAATCCGGACAAGTCACTTTCAGATAATAAATGGAAAATATATGGAATACACTAGCGAAATCTAGAGTCTTCTAAATATAATCTAGTTGTCCTGTTCTCAGCTGCTGATATTGGTATGGGTGGTCACCGTACTAGCCACCTACTCCAGTAGGAAATAGATTTGGAAACCAACAAGGCTTTTGCTTGTTTCATTTGAAAGACCTCAATAGCATTGCAAATATCATCTTTGGAAGGGATTATAACCATGATATATTTCTTCTGATATGGATTTATCCATTTTTTCAATCTGTCTACTTGATGGTAACGTTTCATCATACTTAGAAATTACATATCCTACAACATCAACACTTGTGTAATAAACATGATTTTCTTTGAGGTATAATGTAGCTATTTTCACTTTACTGACATCTACTAACTCTTGACATATGTTTTTGTTTTTCGAAGGTACACCAAAACATAGAATGACCAGTGGTTCATCAATATCTATCCCTACACCCAAAGTTTAAATATTCCAGTTAAAATCTAAAGCTAAGTAGCCAACTCATCCTTTAAGGCCTTTCTGTAGCTCTGTCTGTGGTAGTTTCCCAGTCTTTGGTTACATATGAACTAGTGCCTGAAAAGAGTGTATGGATTGTATGAGAATTGATTCATAAATATTTAATGAACAAAGTTGTTCTGGAATTGATATAAATTCTAACTTGTTATGAATTTCTCTGGCTGTCATTTTGTTGTCCTCTAATTTATCATAGAAATACTTACATATAATTTGCCTGGTTAAAAGATCAAAGCGTTCCTTCACAAATAAATATACACCAAATTCCTGCCACTTATTTATGTTCTCCTGTTCAGTTTTTGAGAATACAACAACATTGCGAGTTTGGCTTTTGTAGTGAGTGCGTTGACAACAAATACAAATGCAGTTTGGTTTCTCTGAAGAATCTGTGTTAGACTTTGCAATCTCTTTTCTAAAGTTTTCAGCACTAATACCTGTGTCATGTTCTTCTACACCTCTTAGAACCAACTATTCATTTTCCTTAGACTTGTCTTTAGGACAAAAGAAATGAAACTGAACATCCTCGCAAACATTTTCTACCTCTTCTAGTGTACCTTGCAATACAACTGTATTCCTCTCTCCGAAGTCTCCTAACTAAGGCTAAGGCTTAAAAGAAAATGACGGAGTGCCACTCTCCGTCATTTTCACAATGCAGGGATGCCCCATATTTAAGTGAATACGGCGCACCTCGGTGTTGTCCCCTGCACTGGCGCTAAATTGAGCTGCCTAGTGCCAATGCAGGTATCGTTGCACTACTGTGCAAGGATGTCTGCATTTAGGGGTTTGATTGTTTATGTGTGGGTAGGTGCGCTGCACATAAGCAATCACTAATGGTGACTTTCTACTTATGTGTGTGCTATTGAATGCAGCACACACAGACGTGCCAAAGTGTCATTTTGAAATGATTGAAGGTGTCCCTTCCTGCACATAAACTGTCATGTCTGGCATTTTGTTCTTTCTGTGCATGCTGCAGAATGCATGCAGCACACATAGGAAGAGCAAAAAACAAGGAGGAATAAAAGTATTCCTCCTTGTTTTGCCTTGCTAATGCCACCCCGCCCAAGGTGACGTTATATTTTTGCATTGCCTCGGGTTTACAAAATTTCATAAATCTAAGGCAGTGTTAAAATGCAATGAGTGTTGCTGTGGCACAGCAACACCCATTATACGCTCCTTCCTTGCAAAGGGCTGAGTGTGAAGGGTCCGTATTTACAAGGTGGCATTAAGCAACAAAAAAGTGACTTAACTCCACCTTATAAATACGGCACAGGGCATAGCGCCACCAGAGTGTCACTAACAGTGGCGCTCCGTGGTACCAGGGGCTCACAAATATGCCCCTAAATTTAGAATTTTAGTGTGGTGAACAGCTAACATTCTAAAATGATGAAAGGTGCTTCTACACACTTTCTGCAATAATCAAGCCAGTGACTGTACCTGCAAATTAGTATGCTTACTCACTTTTCATTGATTGAATCTCCTCTTTTGCAATACAAGTACCATCTTTTACCTCACAGCTTCGATCAGTTGTATCAACTGCATGTACTAATGTGTTCCCATGTAAGTAGCTTTGTCAATTAAAGAAAGGCTCTATACTAGATGTGTGCATCCCTTCACCTTTAAAAATCTCACAAAAATTAATTTTATTAAGCATTTGTAATGTTTTTTTTTTCATTGACAATATTGTTTTGTATAGGGTCTTCATTCTGTTCTGTATCAAGTTAGGTTCTTCTTCACAACAAATGCTTTGCAACTCTCAATATGTTACTTTCACTTAAGTGCAGTACGTTTCCTCTTACACTACTTCATGTTTCATATCAAATTCTGTATTAGTCTATTTCAAAACATTTTAACTCATATCTCTTTACTTTACTTCTGCCTCCATGTCAAGCTACCTGCTTTCTTATAACATTTACTACTTTGAAAGTCACTTAATCCTCATCCTTGCTGATTTGATTTCAAACTTTGTTTTTTAGTTGGAACGTTTCCTAATTTTGCATTGTGCAACAATTTGTTTTTCAGGAACTCATTCGTAGTTTTACCAGCTACTACTTATTTTCTCCGAACATTCTCCACTTTATTATCCTTTTCACTCTCAGTTTTAAGGAAGAAGTACTGTTGCTTTTGTTTCTTTCTTCTTTGTCTCTTATCAGGCATTGCAATTCTTCTTCTTTAAATGCAAGCAGATATCTGGAAAGCAAATAAACATTACGCTTACCTCTACAGAACCTAGGCTCTCATAATTACATTGGCAGTAAATTCCGAATACCGCCGCAGTGACGGCCACCAACATACCGCCGCAGAGGGGATTAACCCTCTGGCATATTATGACACAAACACACCAAACTGACAAAAACCACCCACAACTACAGATCTGCCAGTCCCAACAAACATGATTAACTGTCGGAACTAGCACCCATACTGTTACACCATCAAAACAACGCCCTCCAAATAATAACCCACAAATCACCACAGCGGTCATTCAACGGTGGTAAACCATTTGCGGTGCACACCTCGGCAGATTAAATGGCTGCCCAAAAACAAAATAAGAAAACATTGGCCAGAACAAAAAACCCACACCTGACACAAATACATACACCATAAAACACACCCCCACATCACCCACAAACCTTTGCAAACACTAGTCTGTTACACCTTGCCATGCCAATCCAGAGACAACTGCACACACACCACAACTACCCATGCACCCGTCACACACCACACACCCCACCACATTACTCACCACCCTCTGCACAACACACACACCATACAACACCCATGTCCCCACAAAGGCACCTTCGTTTCACTGATGAGGAGTTGCAGGTGATGGTGGAGGAAATAGTCAGCTGTTAGGAGCACAGGTAAAGCAAATCTTCATTGCCAGGAAGGGACGGAATTCGGAAGAGGTGGAATGACCTACGAGGAAGGTGTGTTCCATTGCAGCAAGGCACTAGCTCGCCATCAGGAGACTGGCAGTGGACCCCCACCTCCTCCCCCTCAGCTTACATCATAGGAGGAGCAAGTCTTGTCCTGAGGGCCTCACTGGAGTAGCTAGAGGACTGGACACTGGTGAGTCACCATTAACAACCTACCACCACCCCATACCTGCATGCCACCTCTCCCTCTCACCCTGACTCCCTTCACCCCACTCCATCCCTCAAAGTGCATCACCTCAATGAGCCCACCTAAATGTCTACCCTTGCATACCATACACACTGCAAGCACTTCCCTCCCAGCTCTGCACGCACACCCACCAGCAATGCATGGACAGCATGTAGAATTCCCAATCCCACAATCCATCACCATACACAATCAAAGGTAGGAGGATAACAGCAATATCATTGGGAAAAGTAGAAATGTGCAATATGTGTCGGACATTTACCCTAACAAATCACTCACATTCCCACAGATGCCCCAGCCAATGTCAGCAGTGAGGAGGTGCCACTGCAACCCAGTCCCCACCAGAAGATCCCCTCAGTGATTACAGCAACTCTGGAGGTCTTTATCTGGATTAACTCCCTGGCCCATCTGGGACCACTGGTTACTCAGCTACCAGATCCCACAGCCAGTCCACCACTGGCCCCCCTCAGACTCAAACACCAAAGCATCCAGCACCAAACCTCTGTCCCCACAACACGCCAATCAATAGTGTGCCCACCTGTACAGGGACCCGAGTAGACATCACATAGGCAAGACAATAAAGGTCCTGTTGTCAGTGGAAGTGGGAACACTTTTCAGGGGACACAGGTACAAGGGGCCAGTGAGAATCAGAGGACAGCTGTGCGCCAGGTTGAGGACAGTCTCAGGGAACTGTCTGCCCAGGAGGCTCTCTGAAATGTCCTGGGGGCATACCAACAATCCCAGGACAGGATGGCTCAGGTGTTAAACAAGATGCTGGAGAACCAGCGGCTGCAAGGGGAACACCACCAGGAGGTCATGCAACAATTTTAGAGTTTGAATACCACTGTGGCCCCCGTTGCAGGGGTACTGAGTGACATGGCCAACATCATGTGGGAGTACACAGCACACCAGCATGCCCCTACCACTAGCCAGTGTACTGACCAGCCCTACACATCTGCTGCAATTAGTGGACAGGAGGCCCTACCAAAGGACTCACAGGCCACCAGCACCCCTACCCCTGCAGAAGGACAACCACCCTGCAAATGTTTCCTGTGACCCAGACAAACACCATATACACTTGCCTAGACCAAGACCACCACCAGGAAATGAGTCCCTCAAGAATGTCCCCTTTGTGTTCCACTGAGTCACCCTGTTCACTTTAGACTGCCATTGCTCCTCTTCCAATGGCCAATTGGATACTGGACCTGTGCTACAAACAGACTGGCAACTACACTGGACTGTTCCCTCCCATCACCCCACTCAATTGCACTTCCTATAGATTTTGTAAAACTCAAATAAACACCCTTGGACACAAATTGAGTAATTGTGCTTTATCGATTGAAATATGCAATGTATTGCACTGTATTGAACTGCATTATCCTGTTCAAATGTCCTTTCATTAGTCAATCCATCCAACAAATGTGTTTCTGTAGTCTGTAGTCATGACATCAGTGCACTGTTGTAACCACACCTACATCTGCAGTTAGGGAAGGCATTGGTGACAGTCAATTGTGATGCAAAGGTAGTGGCAGGCACAACACAACAGCCACACAGCACTTTACTGAAAAGGAGACATGTATAGATCAACAGTCTTAGCTGAGTGTCTTTGGAAGTAATGCTGAATGATATGTGTCCTGTTGTCCACATCCTCCTTCGCTTCCTCCTCTTCACTGTCCTCAGTGTCCACTACTGCGACAGGTGCATTGTCACCCCCTCCTCCTACAGATAGGGCATATGGCATCTGAGGGCCAAATTGTGTAGCATGCACCAGACCACCACAGTCTTGCAGACTTTCTCAGGGGAGTAGCATAGGGGCCGCCTGTCAAATGAAGGCACCTTAACCTGGATTTCAGAAGACCAAAAGTGCGTTCCACAATCCTCCTGGTATGCCCATGTGCATCATTGTACCGATTTTCTGCCCCTGTTCTTGGATTCCTAACAGGGGTCAACAGCCAGGACAGGTTTGGCTACCCAGAGTCAGCTGGAATAAGTGAGGCACAAACATTAGACATGCACAATGGCATGGAGTATGACTCCAGTAGGCATACACTGACACACATTGGGTGGGGACTCGAGCTCACCTATAAGCCGCACTCTGTGCCTCCATAGTCGTCCCATCACTGGTGGGACACTGTTATTCCTCAAAATATAGGCATCATGCACAGATCCAGGATACGTAGCAGTGACGTGGCAGATGTACTGGTCAACAAGGCACACGATCTAGACATTAAGAGAGTGGAAACTCTTCCTTTTCTTGTACACCTGTTCATTTGCCCTGGGAGGGACAAAGGTAATATGGGTCCCGTCAGTGGCCCCAATCACATGTGGTATGTGTCCCATTGCATAGAATCCAGCCTTTACAGTGGGCAAATCATCACTCTGGAGGAATGTGATGTAGCTGCACATGTGTTTGAGCATGGCACCCAAAACCCTTCCAAGCACAATCAAGAACTTTGGCTGTGATATTCCTGCAGCCAAGCCCACAGTCACCTGGAAAGAACCTGTTGCCAGGAAATGGATCACTGACAGTACCTGCCCAAGAGGGGGAATTACTGTGGGGCAACGGAGAGCAGTAAGCAGCTCAGGCTCCAATTGTCCACTCAGCTCTGTGATTGTGGCCCTGTCGGGGTCTGTACATGGGTGCGTGCCTCCTCTTCATCCTATTCCTCCACAGTGGTTGGCATGTAAGTGAAGCAAGAGTAAAATGGGGGTGACTACTGTAGGAAAGTACCATCTTGCCTGGCATGTTACCCCCTTATTTCACTGTATATATGTTGTCTTAGTTGTATGTGTCACTGGGACCCTGCCAGCCAGGGCCCCAGTGCTCATAAGTGTGCCCTGTATGTGTTCCCTGTGTGATGACTAACTGTCTCACTGAGGCTCTGCTAACCAGAACCTCAGTGGTTATGCTCTCTCATTTCTTTCCAAATTGTCACTAACAGGCTAGTGACCAATTTCACCAATTTACATTGGCATACTGGAACACCCTTATAATTCCCTAGTATATGGTACTGAGGTACCCAGGGCATTGGGGTTCCAGGAGATCCCTATGGGCTGCAGCATTTCTTTTGCCACCCATAGGGAGCTCTGACAATTCTTACACAGGACTGCCACTGCAGCCTGAGTGAAACAACGTCCACATTATTTCACAGCAATTTACCACTGCACTTAAGTAACTTATAAGTCACCTATATGTCTAACCTTTACCTGGTAAAGGTTGGGTGCTAAGTTACTTAGTGTGTGGGCACCCTGGCACTAGCCAAGGTGCCCCCACATTGTTCAGGGCAAATTCCCCGGACTTTGTGAGTGCGGAGACACCATTACACGCGTGCACTATACATATGTCACAACATATGTAAAGCGTCACAATGGCAACTCCGAACATGGCCATGTAACATGTCTAAGATCATGGAATTGTCACCGCAATGCCATTCTGGCATTGGGGAGAAAATTCCATGATCCCACGAGTCTCTAGCACAGACCCGGGTACTGCCAAACTACCTTTACCGGGGTTTCACTGCAGCTGCTGCTGCTGCCAACCCCTCAGAAAGGTTTCTGCCGTCCTGGGGTCCAGCCAGGCTTGGCCCAGGAAGGCAGAACAAAGGACTTCCTCAGAGAGAGGGTGTTACACCCTCTCCCTTTGGAAAAAGGAGTCAGGGCTGGGGAGGAGTAGACTCCCCCAGCCTCTGGAAATGCTTTGATGGGCACAGATGGTGCCCATCTCTGCATAAGCCAGTCTACACCGGTTCAGGGATCCCCCAGCCCTGCTCTGGCGTGAAACCGGACAAAGGAAAGGGGAGTGACCACTCCCCTGACCTGCACCTCCCCTGGGAGGTGCCCAGATCTCCTCCAGTGTGCTCCAGACCTCTGCCATCTTGGAAACAGAGGTGCTGCTGGCACACTGGACTGCTCTGAGTGGCCAGGGCCAGCAGGTGACGTCAGAGACTCCTTCTGATAGGCTCTTACCTGTGTTGCTAGCCTATCCTCCTTCCTAAGTAGCCAAACCTCCTTTTCTGGCTATTTAGGGTCTCTGCTTTGGGGAATTCTTTAGATAACGAATGCAAGAGCTCATCAGAGTTCCTCTGCATCTCTCTCTTCACCTTCTGCCAAGGAATCGACCGCTGACTGCTCTGGACGCCTGCAAAACCACAACAAAGTAGCAAAGACGATTACTGCAACCTTGTAACGCTGATCCAGCCGCCTTCTCAACTGCTTTCCTGGTGGTGCATGCTGTGGGGGTAGTCTGCCTCCTCTCTGCACTAGAAGTTCTGAAGAAATCTCCAGTGGGTCGACGGAATCTTCCCCCTGCAACCACAGGCACCAAAAGACTGCATCACTGGTCCTCTGGGTCCCCTCTCAGCACGACGAGCGTGGTCCCTGGAACTCAGCAACTCTGTCCAAGAGACTCCCACAGTCCAGTGACTCTTCAGTCCAAGTTTGGTGGAGGTAAGTCCTTGCCTCCCCACGCTAGACTGCATTGCTGGATACCGTGTGATTTGCAGCTGCTCCGGCTCCTGTGCACTCTTCCAGGATTTCCTTTGTGCACAGCCAAGCCTGGGTCCCGACACTCTAACCTGCAGTGCACGACCTCCTGAGTTGTCCTCCGGCGTCGTGGGACCTTCCTTTGTGACTTCGGGTGAGCTCCAGTTCACTCTTCTTCATAGTGCCTGTTCTGGCATTTCTGCAGTGTTGCTTGCTTCTGAGTGGGCTCTTTTTCTTGCTGGGCACCCCCTCTGTCTCCTCACGTAATTGGCGACCTCCCGGTCCTTCCTGGGCCACAGCAGCATCCAAAAACCCTAACCGCAACCCTTGCAGCTAGCAAGGCTTGTTTGCAGTCTTTCTGCACGGAAACACCTCTGCAAGCTTTTTCACGACGTGGGACATCCATCCTCCAAAGAGGAAGTTCCTAGTCCTCTTTGTTCTTGCAGAATCCACAGCTTCTACCATCCAGTGGCAGCTTCTATGCACCCACAGCTGGCATTTCTTGGGCATCTGCCCACTCACGACTTGAGGGTGACTCTTGGACTTGGTTCCCTTGTTCCACAGGTACTCTCGTCTGGAAATCCATCATTGTTGCATTGCTGGTGTTGGTCTTCCTTGCAGAATTCCCCTATCACGACTTCTGTGCTCTCTGGGGAACTTAGGTGCACTTTGCACCCACTTTTCAGGGTCTTGGGGTGGGCTATTTTTCTAACCCTCTCTGTTTTCTTACAGTCCCAGCGACCCTCTACAAGGTCACATAGGTTTGGGGTCCATTCGTGATTCGCATTCCACTTTTGGAGTATATGGTTTGTGTTGCCCCTATACCTATGTGCTCTCATTGCAATCTATTGTGACTGTACATTGCTTGCATTGCTTTCTATTGCTATTACTGCATAATTTTGGTATTGTGTACATATATCTTGTGTATATTTGCTATCCTCATACTGAGGGTACCCACTGAGATACTTTTGGCATATTGTCATAAAAATAAAGTACCTTTGTGTATTGTGTTTTCTTATGATATTGTGCATATGACACCAGTGGTATAGTAGGAGCTTTACACGTCTCCTAGTTCAGCCTAAGCTGCTCTGCTAAGCTACCCTTTTCTATCAGCCTAATCTGCTAGACACCTCTTCTACACTAATAAGGGATAACTGGACCTGGTGCAGAGTGTAAGTACCCCTTGGTACCACTACAAACCAGGCCAGCCTCCTACAACTACAGGACCTAAATTGTCAAGGTATGTACACTCAACACCAATGATGCACATATGAATTCCAAACATGAGTAGTAACAGTAGGAAATGGCAACCGCCTGTCCTGTATGCAGGGACAGGTGGAAGTGACCTTACCCGCCAGTGTTCGGCATCATGACGGACGGCAGTCTGAACCGCTGTGCAATTCCTCATTGGCTAACATGGGGATCTATGGAGTACAGGAACCAATGATGATCCATGCCTGCGGTGATGGTGTTCACCGCCGCGGACGTGACAGCCATTTTCTTTCTACCACTTCACTTGATTCCTGACTTTCCACTGGACAACATCTCCACTGCGTGTGCTGCTGTGACCTGTGTCTGGAACCTGCCATGGTCCATGCAACAGGGGAAAGGGCCCCAGCCTTCAAATCAGAGGAATTAGAGAGGCTCATGGATGGGGTCCTACCCCTGTACGGGCAGTCGTATGGGCCTACAAACCAACAGGTGAGTACATCATGGGTAGGTTGCATGCAACATGGCTGCATGTAGATGTATGTATGTGCTAGCAGTGTGTCATTTGGGGTATATGGCTTCAGGCAATGTGAATGCAGAGGTAGTGGTCATGTGTGTGCTTGATTAGGGGCAAATGCAGTATGTGGGCCATATGTTTGACAAGCTTGTATGTCTGGTTCATGGTGTCCCTATGCCTGTGTTTCCTCTGCAGGTCAGTGCCCATCAGAAGAAGGGGTTGTGGTGTGCCATCCCCAAGGACGTGCGGATCATGGGGGTCCATAGCCAGAGGAGCATCGACTGCAGGAAACAGCGGGAGGACCTGAGATGCTGGGACTGAAAGACCACAGAGTGCAAGCTGGGGACAGCCTCCCAATGAGGGAGGGGTGTCCATTGGAGCCTGACCCCCCTAATGGCACGCATACTGGCAGTGGCCAATCCTGAGTTGGATGGGCGTTTAAGGGCAGCACAGCAGCCACAAGGGGGTGAGTACAGTGTGTGTGGTATTTACTATTTTGTTGCCTGATATGGAATTTGGGTGCAAGGTTCTAGTCAGTGGATTCCTCAATCTGCCAGTTTGGTCATTCCCGCGTGGTCCTGTTTAGCTATGTAGGGTGGTATTCATTTTTGGTATTGCTAGGTAGTGAGCATGCAATGTCAGAAAGGGTTTAGTTGGTCCCAGTAGGTATGCAGGTGGTAGTGTTTGGGTTCCTTTCTGCTGTAGTACCTAGGCTATGGTTTGTCACTGTGGTCCATTCTGCGTACTGTAAGTCCCAGGGAGTGATTGTGATGTGTGTGACATCTATGCTGATGTGCCTGAGATTGACCCTGTGCTCCCGTTCTGTCTCTCCCATATCCTTTTGTCATCCTGTCCATGTGTGCATTTGCATCAGCTGGCGAAAGAGCAGGGGCAATGGCGAGTGAGGGAGCTGCAGCCCACAGGACCCAGGATGCAGAATCCACCAAAGCCGAGGGGACCAGTAGGACAGAGGGCGAGAGGAGCACCATGATGGAGACTGGAGCTGATACAACTGACTCAGATACCTCCTCCGATCGAAGCTCCCTGGTGGTGACAGACCCCTCTGGGACCACCCCAGTTACGTCATCTTCTGCCACCCCAGTTCCAGCACTGCCCTCCTAGTAGCCCTCCACCCAGTTGCCCTTGCTTGCTCACCCAGGTCCTCTCTGACTACAGCCAGTGTCCCTGTTACTTCCATCCCCCCTCCAACTACCTCTTCCCAGTCCCTGTCTCCTCTCCCCCAACCCATCCCACACACACATTCTGACAAGCATGCACCCAAAACAACAGAGAGGACTTGCACTGACAAACACAGGCAGCACACTTCAGTCCATAAGCACACACCCAGCCAACACACAAATGCACACACAACAACAGCCACTGCCTCCACTGTCTCCCCATCCTCCTCCTCCCTCACAGTCACATCAGCACTCACACTTGCATGCACTGCATCAATAGTCCCAGATCCTGCCACCTGTACAGCCTTGCCAACAGCAGACCCGCAGATATGCACCACACGCACCATTGCGCAATCACCACCACCACCGACACCAACTCATGCAGCACACCCACCTCACTTGCAGACACCACATCATCCACACATCCTGTTTGTCCTCCACCACCCTGTCTGCTCCCCCTCCAAAGACACATAAACGCTTCCACTCAGACACCCAACAGCCATCCACCTCACACACGCACACTGTCCATGCACCTGCACCCAAGTCCAGCACACCTACTCCTCCAACAACCACTCCTGCTACCTCCACTCCCATACCTCTTCCCACACTTTGCTCCATTGGTCTTAAGAAGCTTTTTCTTTCCACCCTTGACCTCTTCCCTCCCCCACAACCCCTATCCTACCTGTAAGAGAAAAGTCCCACCTCCTCTAGCTCCAAGTCGACTCCTGCTTCTCCCCCAAAGAGTACTCCTGCCACTGAGGTGTAAAAGAGTAGGACTCTGGCCCCGTCCCAAGGCCACTCCTCTGCCCCCAAAACAGAAGGGCAAGAACCTGCCCCCTCCCAAACCCAATCCCAAGGACCCCCACTCCCAAGAAGAAACCTCCCCCGCCCTCTTCCCCCCTGAGGTGCCTGCCTACCATATTGATGATGCCCTTGCCCAGTTGAGTGCCAATGTTGTCAGGAGTCAAGTTGGGCCTTGGACATTGCCCTGCGGCCACTTGGTTACTTTGGACTGGCCAATGGCCCTGCCTGTGTACATGTTCTTATTTATTTATTTCAATTGACTCTCGTTCTCCAACATGATTACAGTGGTTGGACCAGGGGTATGTGTCCTAGCTTTCTTTGCTCCTGGGTTATGCTGCTGTGGATTTACTGTGCAGTTAGTTCTGGGTCTGTGGTGTGTGTGTGTATGGTGTGTGTTGTGCATGTGTGTGTGTGTGTGTCACCCTTTCCTCCCTCTCTTGTGTGCTAGAAGGCTGTACTCGGCCTTGGTGCTCCTGGACTGCATCGCATGGTACAGCACTGGGAAGACTTCCAGTTCTGATTCATGGTGGCCACGGACGTCTCTGTGTCCCTGGAGGTGAGTGTCTCCTTATAAGTGATGTGTTTCCACCAGGCTATTGGTGGCGGTGCTAACACTCTGGAAATCCTGGTGATCTGCTATGTCATAATATGGTGGGCAGATCCTTGTCTTCCACCAGTGTGCAGGTGGCTACCATGGTGGTCAGTGGTCGTAGCGCACTGGCGGTTGGGGTGGTATATTGGCTGTCAATGGGAGGGATCACCGCTATGGGCATAATTTGGCGGTCATTACCGCCAGCTACCATCTCCAGCGTGGCAGTCACTTGACCAATAATGTCATAATGAGGGCCATAGTGTTAAATTAGGTGGTGTAAGAAACTAACTAACTAAATAAGTGATCATTTCAGTGTCCACTAATTGAAAATATTTGCATTGCTTTTTTGCTGTCTTTCTTACATTATGGACACCCAACTGTCTGTACAACTATCTCTCTTACTGTTTGAGTTATGGTATATCTCATTGTATGCCTAGGTCTGTAAGTTGCTGTATTACTGTGTAGTTGGCTGTGTTAGTGGATGTATTTGTGTCTACCTAGGTGTGCTACTGCCTGAATCAATGTCTGCTTGGGTGTGTTAGTGGCTGCATTAGTATTTGCCTGGGTATGTCAGTGTCTGTATCAGTATGTGCATGGATATGTCAGTGACTGCAGTACTGCTTGCTTGGTGTCTCAGTGCGTGTCTTGTTATGCATTTGGTTATGTCAGTAATTGCATCAGTGCATGCATAGGTTTGTCAGTGCCTGCACTGGTGTGTGCCTGGATGTCTCAGTAGCTGCATTTTGTGGTTGTGTCAGTGGTTGTATGAGTGTGTGCCTGGGTGAATTAATCTCTACATTAATATTTGCTTTATTGTGTTAGTGCCTGCATCAGTATGTCACTGGCAGTCTCAGTGCCTGCATCAGACTATGCCTGTGTCTCAGCGGCTGTATTAGTGTTTTGCTCAGTGTGTTTTTTTTTATATCAGTCAGTGCATGGGTATGTGTCTGTATTAGTGTTTTTCTGTGTGTATTAGTCTCTCCATCAATCTCTGCCTCGGTGTATAAGTACCTGTATTAGTGTTCGGTGTCTCTCTCTCTCTCTACCTTTATCAGTATATACCTGGGTATGTCAGAAACTATATCAGTCTGTGCCTGGCTATCTTTATAGCTACATGAGTGTTTGGCTGGGTATGTCAATCAGTGCATTGGTTTGTATCTGGGTGTCTCACTGGGTGTCTCACTGGCTGCATAAGTATTTGTCTGGGCGTGCACATGAATTAGGTGGTCATTACAACCCTGGCGGTCGGTGTTAAAGTGGCAGTAAGACCGCTAACAGGCCGGCGAAAAAAATAAATGGAATCACGACCGTGGTGGAAACCGCCAACAAAGACTGCCACTTTAACACTCTGACCGCCACGGCGGTACAAACAAACAGCGTAGTGGTCAGCGCCAACAGACAGGCAGGAGACAATGTACCGCCCACAGTATCACAACCTACCAATCCGCCATCTTTTCCGTGGCAGATTCACCGCGAACAAAAACACGGCGGAAACAGGACTTCGAAGGGAAAACACTCACCTCTACACACCCCACTAGGAACCAGGATGCCATGGAACCAGAGCTTCACATTTTCCCTGCCCTTATCTTCTTGCTCCTTTACCAAGAGCACTAACGCCGGCAGCGAAGACCACGGTGAGTACTGCACCTACGACACAGGGGAGGGGGGTGGGGAAAAACAGGGACACGCACACGCAACACCCCCACCCCCACCCTCACCCACAACAACACACACACTAATACAGCATGATACATTACAGTTACGCCGCCCAAACCCCCCGGAAGAATTCAAAGACAAAAGGAAATGAGTGTAACCATTGTAATCTATTAAAATCCAGTACGCAAAAATATATATGTACACTATAAACAAATATATATACACACACCAAGAATAGTAGTCCAGGTATTGCTCCATTGAAGTCCGTGGAACACTGGGCCCACACTGCATGGGCGAGGCCCACACTCAATACCTGACATGACGGAGAGAACACTGCAGGGGCATCAAATAGAAATAAAACAGGCACCTCAGGGGGAAGGGAAAGGGGGGGGCACCTCAGCAAGTTGAGTGCACAACGTCATATCCTCGAGGGGGCCCCATGCCCACTGTTCAATCCTGGGGAGTGCAAAGCCACAGTCTCTCAAGTCTCTACAGTGTGTGGTTTGCCCACTGTTCAATCCTGGGGAGTGCAAAGCCCCAGTCTCTCAAGTCTCTACAGTGGGTGGGTTGCCCACTGTGCAATCCTGGGGAGTGCAAAGCCACAGTCTCTCAAGTCTCTACAGTGGGTGGTTTGCCCACTGCTCAATCATGGGGAGTGCAAAGCCACAGTCTCTCAAGTCTCTACAGTGGGTGGTTTGCCCACTGCTCAATCCTGGGGAGTGCAAAGCCACAGTCTCTCAAGTATCTACAGTGGGTGGGTTGCCCACTGTTCAATCCTGGAGAGTGCAAAGCCACAGTCTCTCAAGCATCTACAGTGGGTGGGTTGCCCACTGTTCAATCCTGTAAAGTGCAAAGCCACAGTCTCTCAAGTCTCTTCAGTGGGTGGGTTGCCCACTGTGCAATCCTGGGGAGTGCAAAGCCACAGTCTCTCAAGTCTCTACAGTGGGTGGTTTGCCCACTGTGCAATCCTGGGGAGTGCAAAGCCACAGTCACTCAAGTGGATAACAGTCTCCACTGGTTCGGGAGGGGGCTTTGTGCCCAGAGTGCTTCATCCTGCCAAGGACTGAGGTAGTGGATGTAAATCTCCACTGGTTCTGGAGGGGGCTTTGTGCCCAGAGTGCTTCATCCTGCCAAGGACAGAGGTAGTGGATGTAAATCTCCACTGGTTCTGGAGGGGGCTTTGTGCCCAGAGTGCTTCATCCTGCCAAGGACAGAGGTAGTGGATGTAAATCTCCACTGGTTCTGGAGGGGGCTTTGTGCCCAGAGTGCTTCATCCTGCTCGTGGCGGACTAAGTAGCGTCAGTGCCCTTGGCGCTCATGGGCCAGCGGTGCTTGTAGCGGCGGTGTCCTGTTCAGCGGTGCTTGTGGCGGCGGGGTCCTGTTCAGCGGTGCTTGTGGCGGAGGTGTCCTGTTCAACAGTGCTTGTGGCGGCGGTGTCGTGTTCAGCGGTGCTTGTTGCGGCAGGGTCCTAGGCAGTGACTCAGCTGCCGGCAGACCTGTCTGGCCCAGCGGGCTGGTGCTGGCGGTCCTTTCTGGCCCAGCGGGGCTGGTGCTGGTGGTCCTGTCTGGCCAATCGGGCTGGTGCTGGCGGTCCTTTCTGGAACAGCAAGGCTGGTCCTGGCAGTCCTTTCTGGCCCAGCGGGGCTGGTGCTGGCGGTCCTTTCTGGCCCAGCGGGGCTGATGGCTGTGGCCTCCTGGGCAGTGGGAATGATGGCGGTGGCCTCCTGGGCAATGGCAGTGGACTCCTGGGCAGCAGGGCTGATGTCGGTCTTCTCCGCCGTGCTGCTCTTCCCAGACTTGCTGAGTTTCTTGTGCCCCTTCCCCAACTTGGAAGGTGTCGCAGCTGACTCCACACTCCCACCTGTACCCCTGGGAGCGGCTTTGGTGGCTGGAGTCTTCCCCCTCTCCCGCTGGGCACTAGCCAACTTTTGATGCTTAACAGGTGGGGGACTGTCCATGCTGTGGCTCCTTGCCACACTGCTGTTCTGCTGCCTGGTGCACTCCAGAATCCGGAGACTACTGGCCCCACTGGTCCCGGAGATGTTGTGGCTGAGGTGCTAGGTTGGGACCTGGAGAGTCGGGCCCTAGGAGACTGACGGGGTGGGGGAGGTGAGGGAAAGACGTCAAGGGTGGACAGGAAAAGTTTCTTGGGAACACTGGGACGGGTAGCGGGAGGGGGTTTGGGAGTGGAGGAAGAGGTTGTGGTTGTAGGAGGTGTACGTTTGGTGACTTTGGGTGAAGGTGCATGCACTGGAGGCTGTCGTGAGGTGGATGGCTGTTGGGTGGATGTGTGCCTGTGTTTGTGTACCTTGGGAGGTGGCATCACAGACACACTGGGAGAGGACACAGGGGTCGTGTGAATGGTAGTGGGGGTGGTGACTGCATGTGAGCGGGGTGTGGTGGTGGGTGTGCTGGTGATGGAAGTAGTGGCTGTAGAGGTAGTGCATGCAGGTGTGAGTGGAGACGAGACTGGGAGGGAGGAGGGAGACGAGGAGGAGGGGGACACAGTGGAGGCAGTGGATGTGGGTGTGTGTGCACATGTGTGATGCTTGCGTGAGTGCCTGTGGGATGTGTGGTGCTTATGTTTGCCTGAGTTTCCTTTGTGTGTTGAGGTGTGTACATGCTGGTCTGATGGTGTGCTTGGGATAGGCTGAGGTACAGGGGAATGGGTCTGAGTGGAGGAAGTTGGAGGGGGAGGCTAGATACAGGGACAATATCTGCCATCAGTGCTGAGGCCAGAGTCTGAAATGCTCGCTAAAGGGATGCCTGACCAGAATGAATGCCCTCCAGAAATGCATTGGTTTGTTGTAACTGCCTCTCTACACCCTGGATGGCATTCAAAATGGTAGACTGTTCAACAGTGAGGGACCTGAAGAGGTCAATGGTCTCCTTACTGAGGGCAGCAGGGGTGACTGGGGCAGGGCCTGAGGTGCCTGGGGCGAAGGTGATGCCCACCCTCCTGGGTGAGTGGGCAAAGGGCAAAGGCTGAGGGGCTGCTGGGAGGGCGGTGCTGGTAGGGGGGGTGGCAGCTGTACCTGTAGATGCGGGGGCACAGATGTGGCAGCCACCACAAGGGAGCTCCCATCAGAGGACGAGTCCGTATCACTGGTGTCAGCTCCTGTCCCCGCCGTGGAGCTCCCCTTGCCCTCCGTCCCACTGATGAATTCAGACTCTGTAGTGTCGCCGTCCAGTGCCATGTGGGATGCAGCTCCCTCCTGGTCCGGTGCCACTGCTCCTCCGCCTGATGATGCTAATGCACACAAGAACAGGGAGACCACAAAAAGGGGGGGGGGGAGACAGAAGAAAGACATGTTGAGTGCATGCATTACCGCTACCGTTGGCAGACACGACAGACACAGAAGCCCCCTGCACTACGCTGCACACTTGGGGTCCACTATTCAATCCCTGGGACATGGCCTACAAGGCTATGGCTGACATCTGCACACATGGATGTCACAGGAGCCAGACTAGGTGGGGTGGGGTGCCACAGGGTCTGCCAGAAGAAGGGGACCTAACCAGCACACTTGCCCTGGCCTAGGGAAACCCACAGCCCACCTCCCCCACCCAGACACCTCCACTGCGTGCTGAATCAGCTGAATGAGAGTATACTCACCCCCTTGTGGCTGCTGTGATGCCCTCAAGTGCCCATCCAACTCCGGGTATGCCACCGCCATGATCCTGAGCATCGGGGGGTCATGGTGCAAAGGGAACCCCTCCCACGTTGGGAGGCCATCCCCAGCTGGGCCTCCGACGCCTTCTTGCTCCAGCAGGAATGTCCTCCCATCTCTTACGGCAGTGGGTGCTCCGTCTGTGATAGACCGCCAGATACCGGACGTCCTTGGCGATGGCACGCCAGATGTCCTTCTTCTGGTGGGCGCTGACCTACATGAATTGTACAGGGGAAAAAGAGAAGTTATTACAAACTGCACCGTCACAGTCATTGGCCCCCATCCCTACCCTTGCCATGTGGCACATGCACTCACCGTCGTTTCATGCACGCCTCATTCTCCCCCCCCATCTTTCATCCACCCCACTCCACAAAGACATAGCCCATACCGCATGCTCCCAGTGTACTTAGCTGTTTGTCTGGAGGACCGTAGAGTAGCGTGTACTGGGGGAGGACCCCATCCACGAGTTTCTCCAACTCCTCTGTGGTGAAGGCAGGGGCCCTTTCCCCAGACGCACAAGCCATTGTCTCTTCCAGACTGAGGTCACAGCAGCACTTGCAGTGTAGGTCCTCTCCTGTCAAAGATCAGGTATCGAGTGATTGAACAGATAGAAAATGGCGGTCACATCCGCAGTGGTGTGTACCATAACCGCCAGGGTACATCGTCATTGGCTCCTGGGACCCATAGGGTCCAATGTTAACCAATGCAGAATTGCGCCACAGTCTTGGACTGCCTACCGCGACGGTGTACAACGCCAGTGCAGTTACCTCACATCCCATTGTCCCACTTCATAGGTCAGGCAGCCACCATTTCAGGGGCCCACATGGCTTAATTTTTAACTGCGTCACACATACCTAGGCCTTGCCTAAACACTCATACATGCAAATTTCGGATTATGAATCATGTTCTGTGTAAGCTGTGTGTACGTACCTCTGAGTTGGTTGACTCTGTGCTCGCTGTTGTCCTTCATAGGCACCGTCCGCTGGGACATGTGAGGAGATGGCGGCATCCTCTGGGGTACAGACTGCTGATGGACCTGTCGACAATGGAGGAAAGACATGTGATCATCACCTAAAGGCTTGATCGTGCCACAATCCTGGAACTGTGTGCAGAGTTGGAGCCAGACCTGATGTCAGCTATCCACCATCCCACAGGAATCCCCCCTCTAGTGCAGGTGCTGTCAGTACTCCATTTCCTTGCAAGTGGGTCATTTCAAACAACAGTGGCCTTAGCATCAGGGATGTCCCAGCCTCTGTTTTCCAACGTGTTGTCCAGAGTGTTGTCTGCCCTGCTGAAACACATGCGGAGCTACATCGTTTTCCCTCAGGTGGAGGATTTGCCTACAGTGAAAGGTGACTTCTATGCCCTGGGACATATCCCAACATCATAGGTGCCATTGATGGGACACATGTGGCTTTGGTCCCCCCCGCAGGAGTGAACAGGTGTACAGAAACCGGAAGAGTTATCATTCGATGAATGTGCAGATGGTGTGTTTGGCAGACCAGTACATCTCCCATGTGAATGCCAAATTCCCTGTCTCAGTGCATGACGCTTACATTCTGCGGAATAGCAGCATCCCTTATGTGATGGGTCAACTCCAGAGGCACGGTGTGTGGCTATTAGGTGTGCACCTGGAAGCAAGTCAGTGGGAATGGTTGTCTGGCTCTGGGGATATCCCTACAGGTTAGTGTGTGTCTAACAGTTGTCCATCGCCATTTGCAGGTGACTCTGGTTACCCCAACCTGTCATGGCTACTGACCCCAGTGAGGAATTCCAGGACAAGGGCAGAGGAACGCTACAATGAGGCCCATGGGCAAACTATGAGGATTATAGGGCAGACCTTCGGCCTCCTGAAGGCCAGGTTCAGGTGCCTCCATACCTCTCTACTGTCTGTCGTTTTCACCCAGTGTATGGTCACTGAGTTGTTACTTTCCCTCACGATTTCACAAATGTGGGTCCCACTGTGTGACATCTGCTTTGTTTCCTCATGGACTAGAGCTGTGTGACATAGGTATGTTGACATTACAATTGAAAGAACATTTTGGCACTGTAATTGCTAATACACTATTTCAAAATCACAGACAGACTCCAGATTGTTTTGTGCTTTAAGGGTGTTTATTTAAGTGCTCAATATTGGAGGGTGCTGTAAAATGGGGAGGGTTGATGGTGGAGGAATGTCCATGGCAGAGTCCAAGCTATTAGTCTCACAGGTGCATTGCCCAAAGGGGCATAGGAAGTAGAGCTGGGGGAGTTTGAGGATGGGCAGGGTGGCAAAGTGTGACAGAAGGATGACATTCAGGGCGGTCTCATTTCTTAGCGGGGGTCTTGGCATCGTTCTCCGTCTTTGTCCTGGATCTCAGGGACCGTTTGCGGGGTGGTTCTCCCTCCTCGGGGGGGGGGCTTGTGTGGTGGTCCTGTGGCGGTGCCTCCTGTCCACTAGCGCCGGCGGAGGTGGTGGGCAGTTCATTGTCCAGGCTAGTGTCAGGGGCCCCTTGTTTTGCCACAGTGTCCCTCCTGGTGTTGAGGACTTCCTTCAGCACCCCTACAATGGTGCCCAGGGTGGAATTGATGGATCTGAGTTCCTCCCTGAAGCCCAAATACTGTTCCTCCTGCAGCCGTTGGGTCTCCTGAAACTTGGCCAGTACCATTGCCATCGTCTCCTGGGAATGGTGGTAGGCTCCCATGATGTTGGAGAGGGCCTTGTGGAGAGTAGGTTCCATGGGCCTGTCCTCCCCCTGTCGCACAGCAGCCCTCCCAGTTTCCCTGTGTTCCTGGTCCTCTGTCCCCTGGACCGTGTGCCCACTGCCACTGTCCCCAGGTCCCTGTTGTTGTTGGGGGGGTGGGTTAGCCTGGGTTCCCTGTAGTGGTGGACACACTGCTGATTGACGTGTCCTGGGGACAGAGGTATGGGCCTGCTGGGTGGGTGCTGTGCTGGTGTTTCCAGAGAGGGGAAGCTCTGTGGTGGCCTGTGCCAGTGTAGGGGGAACTGACTGTCCTGAGGTCCCAGATGGGCCGGGCTGGTCATCTAGATCCAGTTGGACAGAGCTGCTGTCATCACTGTGGGCCTCTTCTGTTGGTGGTGTGGACATGTGTGGACCGTCCTGTCCGGTGACGTTGGGTAGGGGTCCTGCAGGGGTATAAAAGGATGTTTATTGCATCTGTGTGTGCCATGGTGTGCAATGGGTGGGTGACCATGTACCCCAGTGCTTGCATTCCTGTGTGGGACCTTGTGTGATGGTGTTTTAGGGGGGTGTATGGGTATGTGCAGGGGCCAAGCTTTGGTGATGGGTGTCCATGCTTTGTTGTTGCATGCAGGGCTTGGTGTTGGGATGTGTGGTTTGTGATATTGGGACATTTGTGAGGAGATGGAGTGATGGGGGTGAGGGCGAGAGTAGGGGTATGTGATAACATGCAGGTAGGGTGGGGGGTGTAATAGTTAACGTTTGACTTATCAGAGTCCATTCCTCCATCTACTCCTGCAAGGCCCTCTGGATGCAGAATCGCCAAGACTTGCTCCTCCCATGTTGTTAGTTGTGCGGGAGGAGGTAGGGGTCTGCCGCCAGTCCGCTGAACTGCAAGGTGGTGTCTTGATACCACGGAATGCACCTTCCCCCGTAGGTCGTTCCACCTCTTCCTGATGTCATCCCTATTTCTTGGGTGCTGTCCCACTGCATTGACCCTGTCCACTATTCTTCGCTACAGCTCCATCTTCCTAGCTATGGAAGTGTGCTGCACCTGTGATCCGAATAGCTCTGGCTCTACCCGGACGATTTCCTCCACCATGACCCTGAGCTCCTCCTCCGAGAACCTGGGGTGTTTTTGCCGTGCCATGGGGTGGTGTGGGTGATGTGTGGGTTGGTGTCTATTGTGATGTGTGGGGTGATATTTAGTGGTGTGTAGTGTGAGGTGTGTGAAAGTTATGTGGGTGATGGTATTGTGTGCCTGTGGATGCTTGGTAGTAGTTTGTAGTGTCTCTCTCTGGCCTTCTGTCACAATTGTTGTCGTAGGGGTTTGTGGGTGATGTGAGTGTGTGCTTTATATAGTATTGGGTGTGTGGGAGTGGTGTGTGTATGTATATCAGGTGTGTGTATTTCGATTTGTCCAATGTGGCTGTGTTTTGTAAGAGTGTGCGTATTTTGAGCGCGGCGGTGTGTACCGCCAATGGAATACCTCGGTTGAAAGACCGCCACGTGGATTCTTGGGTCGTGATAGTGTGTGCGTATTTCTGTTGGCGTGACGGTGGAGGTTTTATTTTCGCCAGTTTATCACTGACCCTTTGTGTGCTGGACTTGTGTGGGTGTCTAGATTTTGGCGGATTCCGAGCAGTGGGTCATAATGACCGTGGCGGAATTCTGCTGCTGTGGCGGTGTGTTTGCGCTCTTCTGCACGGCGGTAAGCAGCTTTTGATGCCAAGGTTGTAATAAGGGCCACAGTATTTTGCTGGGTGTGTTAGTGTGTGTCTCAGTGTATATCTAGATGTTTAAATAGTTGTATTACTGTTTAGTTGGATTTGTTACTGTCATGCTAAAAGAAATGTTTCTGCATTTAGAAATGCCTCTATATCTCTATGAGTAAATCACATAGGGGGTCATTCTGACCCTGGCGGTCACCGACCGCCAGGGCCAACGACCGCGGAAGCACCGCCAACAGGCTGGCGGTGCTTCCTGGGCCATTCTGACCGCGGCGGTAAAGCCGCGGTCAGAAAAGGGGAACCAGCGGTTTCCCGCCAGTTTTCCCCTGGCCCAGGGAATCCTCCCATGGGGATTTCGACCCCCTTCCCACCACCCTCTTCCTGGCGGTTGTTACCACCAGGAACAGGATGGTGGGAACGGGTGGCGTGGGGCCCCTGGGGGCCCCTGCACTGCCCATGCCACTAGCATGGGCAGTGCAGGGGCCCCCTAACAGGGCCCCATAATGATTTTCAGTGTCTGCTTTGCAGACACTGAAAATTGCGACGGGTGCCACTGCACCCGTCGCACCCCAGCAACTCGCCGGCCCAGCGGGAAAGTCAGAATGACCGCCGCAGTCATTTGACCGCGGTGCGGTCTTCTGGCGGTCTCCGCCCGGCGGGTGGCGCGACCCCCATAATGGCCTTCATTATGAACACAGTGGTAAACACCGCACCGCCGGCGGTGGCAGTAACAACCACCAACAGACATGCGGTCCGAACCACTAAATAATGAACAGGCATCCTGAAAACAACTCACCGCCAGCAGAGGAATGCCAACAATGACGGCAGAGCCAGCCCACAGGCCGACGGAAAGGCCCTACCCGCCCATCAAATAATGAAGCACTAGACCGCCAACAGTTCCGGGGCGGGAACCACCGCCACGCAATGCCAGGTGGAAACAAACCAAATATAAGGAAACAGTCACCAGAGGCTCACACAACATGCTGAAGCAGACATGGAGAGAGAGTTGCAGATCATGCCAGCCCTGCTCCTTGCCATATACCTCCACAACCGAGACCGCAGACGAAGACGAGTACGTTAAGTAAAGCAACCTACTAAACAAGGGAAGAAAGGGCACAGTTACATACCCACCCACTCCACCCACCCTGCAACGCTTCCACAACCCTTCACAGCAGCACAAGCCATACACCCCACAGCAAGAGGTACTTACCCGACACAAGGCAAATCCAACTTGCCCAAAGTACATACATGTGCCCCCCCCCCCCAAACACTGGAACGAGAGACCACGGATCCAGAGTGTGCCTCAAACAACACAGGCCACATATTAACCTTTATTCCACTCACTGAACAACAAAAGTGCATAGAAGGCTAATGGCCAGTCCATATTGAAAGAAGTCTGATGGGCCATAATGGCCCCAATTGGATTCACACAAGTGCAATGGTACTCTACCCCATAGGGGCAACAATGGGGCATCCAGGCAGCTCAGGAAACAGGGGCAGGGGGTGGTGTGGGCGGGGATTTACAACTGGGGGGGGCCTTGGAAGGTGGGGGAGTGGGCTTGCACCGGGGGTGGCAGGCGGACCTGGTGCAGCACGGAACTTCTTCCTCTCTGCGGAATGGGAACAGGAATGGACAGGGCAGACAGGGGCGGGCTGTGACGTGGGAGGAGTGGACAGGACAAGTAGGTGAGCATGTATAGGGACGAGACGGGGTGGGGCAGTGGGTTTAAATAGGTCAACACAGGATAGGAAAAGTTTTTTAGGTGCAATTGGGTTGGACCTGGAGGAAGGCAAGGGAGTGGAGGTAGAGGGAGTGGTTGTGACAGGTATAGGTGTGCATGATGTGGCTTCAGGTGACTAGACAGTATGCTGAGGTGTAGTGGATGTGTGATGGGTGTGTGTTTTGGTGCGTTTACTGTCTTAGGAGGAGGAAGGTGGACACAGTGGTCCAAGACAGGCTGCCAGTGTAAATGGATGTTGTGCGGGTGTCTGCAAGTCTAGTGAGTGTGCTGCATGTGTCAACTAAAGTCATTGTGGTGAGTGCAGGTGTGGTGTCTGGAGTGCATGAATGGATGTGTGCTAATGTGGTGACTGCAGGGATAGGGTCAGCAATATTGAATGAGGGTGCAGTGCCTGTGGGTGTGCATGTACAGTGGACTGACAGGGAGGCGGAAGAGGTGGACACACTGGGGGAAGTGGATGTTGGTGTGTGTGCATGTGTATGTTGGCTGTGTGTATGCTTGTGGTGGGAGGTGTAGTGCTTGTGTTTTGAAGTGTGCTTCTTGTGTGTTGAGGTGTGTGCCTGCGTGTCAGAATGTGTGCTTTGGACAGTTGAAGGGAGTGGGGTGCTGGAAGGGGTAGAGGTGGTTGCAGTGGGGGCGGAATGACCAGGGACACTGGCTGCCATCCAAGAGGAGGCCAGAGCCTGAAAAGATCTCTACAGGCCAGACACAGCACCGTGAATGCCATCCAGATAGGCATTGGTCTGCTGCATCTCTGATGCTAGCCTCTGTATGGCATTGACGATGGCTGTCTGCCTTACAAAGATGGTTCCTCTGGAGGTTAATAGCCTCCTCCGTGAGGGCAGCAGGGCTGACTGGGGCAGGGGAGGAGGTGCCTGGGGAGAAGGAGACACCCACCTTCTGGGTGAACGGGCATGGGCAACTCGTGGGGAAGAAATGGGAGGATGGTGATGGTATGGGGTGGCGGAAGATGACACAGTAGGGGTGGGTCCACTAGGGTCCATCACCGCCAGGGAGCTCCCATCGGAGGAGGTATCAGAGTCAGTATCTTCAGTGGTAATTGCCTCCCCGTGGTACTCCTCTCGCCCTCCAACCCACTGGTCCCCTTGGAGTCGGACGACTCTGCCTCTGAGGATCAGTGGGCCGCTGCCTCCCCACTCGCCGGTGCCTCAGCTCTCTTGCCAGATGATGCTAATGTACACAGACAACACAAGATAACAGGAATGGGGAGACAAAACAGGAGATACACTTGTAAATAGCTGAATGGAGGTACATTAGTGGTTCACACATACACCCATCCAGAAAATATTCCACCAGGCAGCACCTACCGCTATACACATGGCTATGCCCCTGGCTAGTGGCCACAACCCTGCCATATAGCCATTCCCCAACTAACTTAAGGACCTGACATACTGCAGACTTGACCCAGACACCCCTACTCCCGACGGGGGCCATTATGCAGATGAACATCAGTCATAGTCCCTGCCACTAGACAGCATAAATACAAATACACACACACACATCCATCAAGGGGGCAAGATATGGTATATGTACTCACCCCCTTTAGACTTCTGTGCAGCTTTCAAGCGCCCATCCAGGTCGAGGTACGCCACCGCCAGGATGCGTTGCATAAGGGGAGTCAGTGCCCGACGGGCACCTCTTCCTCGTTGGGAGGACTTCCACAGCTGGGCCTCACAGATCTTCCTTGCCCAGCGCCGCAGGTCGTCCCACCTCTTCCTGCAGTGGGTGTTCCGCCGGTTGTAGACCCCCATGGTCCGCACTTCCTTGGCGATGGCATGCCAAAGTCCCCTCTTCTAGTGGGCGCTTACCTATAAGGGACACACAGAAAAGTAACACTGAGGTCAGACACTAGCCAATCATATACAGCTAGCTATACGTCCACTGTAGGACGGGCATTTCAAACAGCTTAACAGCACACACGCAGCATGTCAGGAACCCTAGACTATACAGTGTCACAAGTGCACACATGTATGCAGCCAACACCCTCCACTACACACCTCCATGTCCCCCCAATCCTCCTACTCACCTGTACCTCTGGCCGACCATAGAGTTTGGCGTACAGGGGCAGGACTGCGTCCATGAGCTTCTCCAATTCCTCGTTGGTGAATCGGCAAGACTTGCTCCTCCCATGTTGTTAGTTGTGGGGGAGGGGGAGGAGGTAGGTGTCCGCCGCCAGTCCACTGAACTGCAAGGTGGTGTCTTGATACCATGGAACGCACCTTCCCCCGTAGGTCGTTCCACCTCTTCCTGATGTCATCCCTATTTCTTGGGTGCTGTCCCACTGCGTTGACCCTGTCCACTATTCTTTGCTATAGCTCCATCTTCCTAGCTATGGAGGTGTGCTGCACCTGTGATCCGAATAGCTGTGGCTCTACCCGGATGATTTCCTCCACCATGACCCTGAGCTCCTCCTCAGAGAACCTGGGGTGTTTTTGCCATGCCATGGGGTGGTGTTGGTGATGTGTGGGTTGGTGTGTGTTGTGATGTGTGGGTTGATATTTAGTGGTGTGTAGTGTGAGGGGTGTGTGGAAGTTATGTGGGTGATGGTATTGTGTGCCTGTGGATGCTTGTTAGTAGTTTGTAGTGTCTCTCCCTGGCCTTCTGTCGCAATTGTTGTCGTAGGGGTTTGTGGGTGATGTGGGTGTGTGCTTTATATAGTATTGGGTGTGTGGGAGTGGTGTGTGTATGTGTATCTGGTGTGTGTATTTCGATTTGTCCAATGTGGCTGTGTTTTGTAAGAGTGTGCGTATTTTGAGCGCAGCGGTGTGTACCGCCAATGGAATACCTCGGTTGAAAGACCGCCGCGTGGATTCGTGGATCGTGATAGTGTGGGCGTATTTGTGTTGGCGTGACGGTGAAGGTTTTGTTTTCGCCAGTTTATCACTGACCCTTGGTGTGCTGGACTTGTGTGGGTGTCTAGATTTTGGCAGATTCCGAGCAGTGGGTCATAATGACCGTGGCGGAATTCTGCTGCCGCAGCAGTGTGTTTGCAGTCTTCTGCACGGCGGTAAGCAGCTTTTGACGCCAATGTTGTAATGAGAGCCATAGTGTTTTGCTGGGTGTGTCAGTGTGTGTCTCAGTGTATATCTAGATGTCTAAATAGTTGTATTACTGTTTAGTTGGATTTGTTACTGTCATGCTAAAAGAAATGTTTCTGCATTTAGAAATGCCTCTATATATCTATGAGTAAATCACATAATGGCCTTCATTATGAACACAGTGGTAAACACCGCACCGCCGGCGGTGGCAGTAACAACCACTAACAGACGTGCGGTCCGAACCGCTAAATAATGAACAGGCATCCTGAAAACAACTCACCGCCAGCAGAGGAATGCGAACAATGACGGCAGAGGCAGCCCACAGGCCGACGGAAAGGCCCTACCCGCCCATCAAATAATGAATCACTAGACCGCCGACAGTTCCGGGGCGGGAACCACCGCCACGCAATGCCAGGTGGAAACAAACCAATATATAATGAAACAGTCACCAGAGGCTCACACAACATGCCGAAGAAGACATGGAGAGAGAGTTGCAGATCATGTCAGCCCTGCTCCTTTCCATATACCTCTACAACCGAGACCGCAGACGAAGACGAGTACGTTAAGTACTGCATCCTACTAAACAAGGGAAGAAAGGGCACAGTTACATACCCATGCAACGCTTCCACAACCCTTCACAGCAGCACAAGCCATACACCCCACAGCAAGAGGTACTTACCCGACACAAGGCAAATCCAACTTGCCCAAAGTACATACATGTGCCTCACACCCCCCAAACAATGGTTCGAGAGACCACGGATCCAGAGTGTGCCTCAAACAACACAGGCCACCATTAACATTTATTCCACTCACTGAACAACAAAAGTGCATAGAAGGCCAATGGCCAGTCCATATTGAAAGAAGTCTGATGGGCCACAACGGCCACAACTTGACTCACACAAGTGCAATGGTACTCTACCCCAGAGGGGCAACAATGGGGCATCCAAGCAGCTCAGGAAACAGGGGAAGGGGGTGGTGTGGGTGGGCATTTACAACTGGGGAGGCCCTTGGAAGGTGGGGGAGTGGGCTTGCACTGGGGGGTGGCAGATGGACCTGGTGCAGCCCGGACTTCTTCCTCTCTCGGGAATGGGCACAGGAATGGACAGGGCAGACAGGGGCGGGCTGTGACGTGGGAGGAGTGGACAGGACAAGTAGGTGAGCATGTTTAGGTACGAGACGGGGTGGGCCAGTGGGTTTAAATAGGTCAACACAGGATAGGAAAAGTTTCTTAGGTGCAATTGGGTTGGACCTGGAGGAAGGCAAGGGAGTGGAGGTAGAGGGAGTGGTTGTGACAGGTATAGGTGTGCATGATGTGGCTTCAGGTGACTAGACAGTATGCTGAGGTGTAGTGGATGTGTGATGGGTGTGTGTTGTGGTGCGTTTGAGTTTCTTAGGAGGAGGGGGGGTGGACACAGTGGGACAAGACAGGCTGCCAGTGTAAATGGATGTTGTGCGGGTGTCTGCAAGTCTAGTGAGTGTGCTGCATGTGTCAACTAAAGTCATTGTGGTGAGTGCAGGTGTGGTGTCTGGAGAGCATGAATGGATGTGTGCTAATGTGGTGACTGCAGGAATAGGGTCAGCAACATTGAATGAGGGTGCAGTGCCTGTGGGTGTGCATGTACAGTGGACAGACAGGGAGGCGGAAGAGGTGGACACACTGGGGGAAGTGGATGTTGGGGTGTGTGCATGTGTATGTTGGCTGTGTGTATGCTTGTGGTGGGAGGTGTAGTGCTTGTGTTTTGAAGTGTGCTTCTTGTGTGTTGAGGTGTGTGCCTGCATGTCAGAATGTGTGCTTTGGATGGGTGAAGGGAGTGGGGTGCTGGAAGGGGTAGAGGTGGTTGCAGGGGGAGAGGAATGACTAGGGACAATGGCTGCCATCCAAGAGGAGGCCAGAGCCTGAAAAGATCTCTACAGGCCAGACACGGCACCGTGAATGCCATCCAGATAGGCATTGGTCTGCTGCATCTCTGATGCTAGCCCCTGGATGGCATTGACGATGGTTGTCTGCCTTACAGAGATGGTTCCTCAGGAGGTCAATAGCCTCCTCTGTGAGGGCAGCAGGGCTGCCTGGGGCGAAGGAGACACCCACCTTCTGGGAGAACGGGCATGGGCAACTCGTGAGGAAGAAATGGGAGGGTGGTGATGGTATGGGTTGGCGGAAGATGACACATTAGGGGTGGGTCCACTAGGGTCCGTCACCGCCAGGGAGCTCCCATCGGAGGAGGTATCAGAGTCAGTATCTTCAGTGGTAGTTGCCTCCCCCGTGGTACTCCTCTCGTCCTCCAACCCACTGGTCCCCTTGGTGTCGGACGACTCTGCCTCTGAGAATCAGTGGGCCGCTGCCTCCCCACTCGCCGGTGCCTTAGCTCCCTCGCCAGATGATGCTAATGTACACAGACAACACAAGAGAACAGGGATGGGGAGACAAAACAGGAGATACACTTGTAAATAGCTGAATGGATCTCTACAGGCCAGACACAGCACCGTGAATGCCATCTAGATAGGCATTGGTCTGCTGCATCTCTGATGCTAGCCTCTGTATGGCACTGACGATGGCTGTCTGCCTTTCAGAGATGGTTCCTCTGGAGGTCAATAGCCTCCTCCGTGAGGGCAGCAGGGCTGACTGGGGCAGGGGAGGAGGTGCCTGGGGAGAAGGAGACACCCACCTTCTGGGTGAACGGGCATGGGCAACTTGTGGGGAAGAAATGGGAGGGTGGTGATGGTATGGGGTGGCGGAAGATGACACAGTAGGGGTGGGTCCACTAGGGTCCATCACAGCCAGGGAGCTCCCATCGGAGGAGGTATCAGAGTCAGTATCTTCAGTGGTAATTGCCTCCCCGTGGTACTCCTCTCGCCCTCCAACCCACTGGTCCCCTTGGAGTCGGCCGACTCTGCCTCTGAGGATCAGTGGGCCGCTGCCTCCCCACTCGCCGGTGCCTCAGCTCTCTTGCCAGATGATGCTAATGTACACAGACAACACAAGAGAACAGGAATGGGGAGACAAAACAGGAGATACACTTGTAAATAGCTGAATGGAGGTACATTAGTGGTTCACACATACACCCACCCAGAAAATATTCCACCAGGCAGCACCTACCGCTATACACATGGCTATGCCCCTGGCTAGTGGCCACAACCCTGCCATATAGCCATTCCCCAACTAACTTAAGGACCTGACATACTGCAGACTTGACCCAGACACCCCTACTCCCCACGGGGGCCATTATGCAGATGAACATCAGTCATAGTCCCTGCCACTAGACAGCATAAATACAAATACACACACACACATCCATCAAGGGGGAAAGATATGGTATATGTACTCACCCCCTTTAGACTTCTGTGCAGCCTTCAAGCGCCCATCCAGGTCGAGGTACGCCACCGCCAGGATGCGTTGCATAAGGGGAGTCAGTGCCCGACGGGCACCTCTTCCTCGTTGGGAGGACTTCCACAGCTGGGCCTCACAGATCTTCCTTGCCCAGCGCCGCAGGTCGTCCCACCTCTTCCTGCAGTGGGTGCTCCGCCGGTTGTAGACCCCCAGGGTCCGCACTTCCTCGGAGATGGCATGCCAAAGTCCCCTCTTCTGGTGGGCGCTTACCTATAAGGGACACACAGAAAAGTAACACTGAGGTCAGACACTAGCCAATCATATACAGCTAGCTATACGTCCACTGTAGGACGGGCATTTCAAACAGCTTAACAGCACACACGCAGCATGTCAGGAACCCTGGACTATACAGTGTCACAAGTGCACACATGTATGCAGCCAACACCCTCCACTACACACCTCCATGTCTCCCCAATCCTCATACTCACCTGTACCTCTGGCCGACCATAGAGTTTGGCGTACAGGGGCAGGACCACGTCCATGAGCTTCTCCAATTCCTCGTTGGTGAATCGGCAAGACTTGCTCCTCCCATGTTGTTAGTTGTGGGGGAGGGGGAGGAGGTAGGGGTCCGCCGCCAGTCCGCTGAACTGCAAGGTGGTGTCTTGATACCATGGAACGCACCTTCCCCCGTAGGTCGTTCCACCTCTTCCTGATGTCATCCCTATTTCTTGGGTGCTGTCCCACTGCGTTGACCCTGTCCACTATTCTTTGCTATAGCTCCATCTTCCTAGCTATGGAGGTGTGCTGCACCTGTGATCCGAATAGCTGTGGCTCTACCCGGATGATTTCCTCCACCATGACCCTGAGCTCCTCCTCAGAGAACCTGGGGTGTTTTTGCCATGCCATGGGGTGGTGTGGGTGATGTGTGGGTTGGTGTGTGTTGTGATGTGTGGGTTGATATTTAGTGGTGTGTAGTGTGAGGGGTGTGTGGAAGTTATGTGGGTGATGGTATTGTGTGCCTGTGGATGCTTGTTAGTAGTTTGTAGTGTCTCTCCCTGGCCTTCTGTCGCAATTGTTGTCGTAGGGGTTTGTGGGTGATGTGGGTGTGTGCTTTATATAGTATTGGGTGTGTGGGAGTGGTGTGTGTATCTGGTGTGTGTATTTCGATTTGTCCAATGTGGCTGTGTTTTGTAAGAGTGTGCGTATTTTGAGCGCAGCTGTGTGTACCGCCAATGGAATACCTCGGTTGAAAGACCGCCGTGTGGATTCGTGGATCGTGATAGTGTGGGCGTATTTCTGTTGGCGTGACGGTGGAGGTTTTGTTTTTGCCAGTTTATCACTGACCCTTGGTGTGCTGGACTTGTGTGGGTGTCTAGATTTTGGCAGATTCCGAGCAGTGGGTCATAATGACCGTGGCGGAATTCTGCTGCCGCAGCAGTGTGTTTGCAGTCTTCTGCACGGCGGTAAGCAGCTTTTGACGCCAATGTTGTAATGAGAGCCATAGTGTTTTGCTGGGTGTGTCAGTGTGTGTCTCAGTGTATATCTAGATGTCTAAATAGTTGTATTACTGTTTAGTTGGATTTGTTACTGTCATGCTAAAAGAAATGTTTCTGCATTTAGAAATGCCTCTATATCTCTATGAGTAAATCACATAATGGCCTTCATTATGAACACAGTGGTAAACACCGCACCGCCGGCGGTGGCAGTAACAACCACCAACAGACGTGCGGTCTGAACCGCTAAATAATGAACAGGCATCCTGAAAACAACTCAACGCCAGCAGCGGAATGCGAACAATGACGGCAGAGGCAGCCCACAGACCGACGGAAAGGCCCTACCCGCCCATCAAATAATGAATCACTAGACCGCCGACAGTTCCGGGGCGGGAACCACCGCCACGCAATGCCAGGTGGAAACAAACCAAATATAAGGAAACAGTCACCAGAGGCTCACACAACATGCCGAAGCAGACATGGAGAGAGAGTTGCAGATCATGTCAGCCCTGCTCCTTTCCATATACCTCTACAACCGAGACCGCAGACGAAGACGAGTACGTTAAGTACTGCAACCTACTAAACAAGGGAAGAAAGGGCACAGTTACATACCCATGCAACGCTTCCACAACCCTTCACAGCAGCACAAGCCATACTCCCCACAGCAAGAGGTACTTACCCGACACAAGGCAAATCCAACTTGCCCAAAGTACATACATGTGCCCCACACCCCCCAAACAATGGTTCGAGAGACCACGGATCCAGAGTGTGCCTCAAACAACACAGGCCACCATTAACATTTATTCCACTCACTGAACAACAAAAGTGCATAGAAGGCCAATAGCCAGTCCATATTGAAAGAAGTCTGATGGGCCACAATGGCCACAACTTGACTCACACAAGTGCAATGGTACTCTACCCCAGAGGGGCAACAATGGGGCATCCAGGCAGCTCAGGAAACAGGGGCAGGGGGTGGTGTGGGTGGGCATTTACAACTGGGGAGGCCCTTGGAAGGTGGGGGAGTGGGCTTGCACTGGGGGGTGGCAGATGGACCTGGTGCAGCCCGGACTTCTTCCTCTCTGGGGAATGGGCACAGGAATGGACAGGGCAGACAGGGGCGGGCTGTGACGTGGGAGGAGTGGACAGGACAAGTAGGTGAGCATGTTTAGGTACGAGACGGGGTGGGCCAGTGGGTTTAAATAGGTCAACACAGGATAGGAAAAGTTTCTTAGGTGCAATTGGGTTGGACCTGGAGGAAGGCAAGGGAGTGGAGGTAGAGGGAGTGGTTGTGACAGGTATAGGTGTGCATGATGTGGCTTCAGGTGACTAGACAGTATGCTGAGGTGTAGTGGATGTGTGATGGGTGTGTGTTGTGGTGCGTTTGAGTTTCTTAGGAGGAGGGGGGGTGGACACAGTGGGACAAGACAGGCTGCCAGTGTAAATGGATGTTGTGCGGGTGTCTGCAAGTCTAGTGAGTGTGCTGCATGTGTCAACTAAAGTCATTGTGGTGAGTGCAGGTGTGGTGTCTGGAGTGCATGAA
This sequence comes from Pleurodeles waltl, assembly GCF_031143425.1. NCBI lineage: Eukaryota > Metazoa > Chordata > Amphibia > Caudata > Salamandridae > Pleurodeles > Pleurodeles waltl. The sequence continues at coordinate 693,753,452 of NC_090442.1, read as the reverse complement.
TGGATGTGTGCTAATGTGGTGACTGCAGGAATAGGGTCAGCAACATTGAATGAGGGTGCAGTGCCTGTGGGTGTGCATGTACAGTGGACAGACAGGGAGGCGGAAGAGGTGGACACACTGGGGGAAGTGGATGTTGGGGTGTGTGCATGTGTATGTTGGCTGTGTGTATGCTTGTGGTGGGAGGTGTAGTGCTTGTGTTTTGAAGTGTGCTTCTTGTGTGTTGAGGTGTGTGCCTGCATGTCAGAATGTGTGCTTTGGACGGGTGAAGGGAGTGGGGTGCTGGAAGGGGTAGAGGTGGTTGCAGGGGGAGAGGAATGACTAGGGACAATGGCTGCCATCCAAGAGGAGGCCAGAGCCTGAAAAGATCTCTACAGGCCAGACACGGCACCGTGAATGCCATCCAGATAGGCATTGGTCTGCTGCATCTCTGATGCTAGCCCCTGGATGGCATTGACGATGGTTGTCTGCCTTACAGAGATGGTTCCTCAGGATGTCAATAGCCTCCTCCGTGAGGGCAGCAGGGCTGCCTGGGGCGAAGGAGACACCCACCTTCTGGGAGAACGGGCATGGGCAACTCGTGAGGAAGAAATGGGAGGGTGGTGATGGTATGGGTTGGCGGAAGATGACACATTAGGGGTGGGTCCACTAGGGTCCGTCACCGCCAGGGAGCTCCCATCGGAGGAGGTATCAGAGTCAGTATCTTCAGTGGTAGTTGCCTCCCCCGTGGTACTCCTCTCGTCCTCCAACCCACTGGTCCCCTTGGTGTCGGACGACTCTGCCTCTGAGAAACAGTGGGCCGCTGCCTCCCCACTCGCCGGTGCCTTAGCTCCCTCGCCAGATGATGCTAATGTACACAGACAACACAAGAGAACAGGGATGGGGAGACAAAAAAGGAGATACACTTGTAAATAGCTGAATGGATCTCTACAGGCCAGACACAGCACCGTGAATGCCATCCAGATAGGCATAGGTCTGCTGCATCTCTGATGCTAGCCTCTGTATGGCACTGACGATGGCTGTCTGCCTTTCAGAGATGGTTCCTCTGGAGGTCAATAGCCTCCTCCGTGAGGGCAGCAGGGCTGACTGGGGCAGGGGAGGAGGTGCCTGGGGAGAAGGAGACACCCACCTTCTGGGTGAACGGGCATGGGCAACTTGTGGGGAAGAAATGGGAGGGTGGTGATGGTATTGGGTGGCGGAAGATGACACAGTAGGGGCGGGTCCACTAGGGTCCATCACAGCCAGGGAGCTCCCATCGGAGGAGGTATCAGAGTCAGTATCTTCAGTGGTAATTGCCTCCCCGTGGTACTCCTCTCGCCCTCCAACCCACTGGTCCCCTTGGAGTCGGACAACTCTGCCTCTGAGGATCAGTGGGCCGCTGCCTCCCCACTCGCCGGTGCCTCAGCTCTCTTGCCAGATGATGCTAATGTACACAGACAACACAAGAGAACAGGAATGGGGAGACAAAACAGGAGATACACTTGTAAATAGCTGAATGGAGGTACATTAGTGGTTCACACATACACCCACCCAGAAAATATTCCACCAGGCAGCACCTACCGCTATACACATGGCTATGCCCCTGGCTAGTGGCCACAATCCTGCCATATAGCCATTCCCCAACTAACTTAAGGACCTGACGTACTGCAGACTTGACCCAAACACCCCTACTCCCCACGGGGGCCATTATGCAGATGAACATCAGTCATAGTCCCTGCCACTAGACAGCATAAATACAAATGAACACACACATCCATCAAGGGGGCAAGATATGGTATATGTACTCACCCCCTTTAGACTTCTGTGCAGCCTTCAAGCGCCCATCCAGGTCGAGGTACGCCACCGCCAGGATGCGTTGCATAAGGGGAGTCAGTGCCCGACGGGCATCTCTTCCTCGTTGGGAGGACTTCCACAGCTGGGTCTCACAGATCTTCCTTGCCCAGCGCCGCAGGTCGTCCCACCTCTTCCTGCAGTGGGTGCTCCGCCGGTTGTAGACCCCCAGGGTCCGCACTTCCTTGGCGATGGCATGCCAAAGTCCCCTCTTCTGGTGGGCGCTTACCTATAAGGGACACACAGAAAAGTAACACTGAGGTCAGACACTAGCCAATCATATACAGCTAGCTATACGTCCACTGTAGGACGGGCATTTCAAACAGCTTAACAGAACACACGCAGCATGTCAGGAACCCTAGACTATACAGTGTCACAAGTGCACACATGTATGCAGCCAACACCCTCCACTACACACCTCCATGTCCCCCCAATCCTCCTACTCACCTGTACCTCTGGCCTACCATAGAGTTTGGCGTACAGGGGCAGGTCCGCGTCCATGAGCTTCTCCAATTCCTCGTTGGTGAATCGGCAAGACTTGCTCCTCTCATGTTGTTAGTTGTGGGGGAGGGGGAGGAGGTAGGGGTCCGCCGCCAGTCCGCTGAACTGCAAGGTGGTGTCTTGATACCATGGAACGCACCTTCCCCCGTAGGTCGTTCCACCTCTTCCTGATGTCATCCCTATTTCTTGGGTGCTGTCCCACTGCGTTGACCCTGTCCACTATTCTTTGCTACTGTATAGCTCCATCTTCCTAGCTATGGAGGTGTGCTGCACCTGTGATCCGAATAGCTGTGGCTCTACCCGGATGATTTCCTCCACCATGACCCTGAGCTCCTCCTCAGAGAACCTGGGGTGTTTTTGCCGTGCCATGGGGTGGTGTGGGTGATGTGTGGGTTGGTGTGTGTTGTGATGTGTGGGTTGATATTTAGTGGTGTGTAGTGTGAGGGGTGTGTGGAAGTTATGTGGGTGATGGTATTGTGTGCCTGTGGATGCTTGTTAGTAGTTTGTAGTGTCTCTCCCTGGCCTTCTGTCGCAATTGTTGTCGTAGGGGTTTGTGGGTGATGTGGGTGTGTGCTTTATATAGTATTGGGTGTGTGGGAGTGGTGTGTGTATGTGTATCTGGTGTGTGTATTTTGATTTGTCCAATGTGGCTGTGTTTTGTAAGAGTGTGCGTATTTTGAGCGCAGCGGTGTGTACCGCCAATGGAATACCTCGGTTGAAAGACCGTCGCGTGGATTCGTGGATCGTGATAGTGTGGGCGTATTTCTGTTGGCGTGACGATGGAGGTTTTGTTTTCGCCAGTTTATCACTGACCCTTGGTGTGCTGGACTTGTGTGGTTGTCTAGATTTTGGCAGATTCCGAGCATTGGGTCATTATGACCGTGGCGGAATTCTGCTGCCGCAGCAGTGTGTTTGCGGTCTTCTGCGCGGCGGTAAGCAGCTTTTGACGCCAATGTTGTAATGAGAGCCATAGTGTTTTTCTGGGTGTGTTAGTGTGTGTCTCAGTGTATATCTAGATGTCTAAATAGTTGTATTACTGTTTAGTTGGATTTGTTACTGTCATGCTAAAAGAAATGTTTCTGCATTTAGAAATGCCTCTATATATCTATGAGTAAATCACATAATGGCCTTCATTATGAACACAGTGGTAAACACCGCACCGCCGGCGGTGGCAGTAACAACCACCAACAGACGTGCGGTCCGAACCGCTAAATAATGAACAGGCATCCTGAAAACAACTCACCGCCAGCAGATGAATGCGAACAATGACGGCAGAGGCAGCCCACAGGCCGACGGAAAGGACCTACCCGCCCATCAAATAATGAATCACTAGACCGCCGACAGTTCCGGGGCGGGAACCACCGCCACGCAATGCCAAGTGGAAACAAACCAAATATAAGGAAACAGTCACCAGAGGCTCACACAACATGCCGAAGCAGACATGGAGAGAGAGTTGCAGATCATGTCAGCCCTGCTCCTTTCCATATACCTCTACAACCGAGACCGCAGACGAAGACGAGTACGTTAAGTACTGCAACGTACTAAACAAGGGAAGAAAGGGCACAGTTACATACCCATGCAATGCTTCCACAACCCTTCACAGCAGCACAAGCCATACACCCCACAGCAAGAGGTACTCACCTGACACAAGGCAAATCCAACTTGCCCAAAGTACATACATGTGCCCCACACCCCCCAAACAATGGTTCGAGAGACCACGGATCCAGAGTGTGCCTCAAACAACACAGGCCACCATTAACATTTATTCCACTCACTGAACAACAAAAGTGCATAGAAGGCCAATGGCCAGTCCATATTGAAAGAAGTCTGATGGGCCACAATGGCCACAACTTGACTCACACAAGTGCAATGGTACTCTACCCCAGAGGGGCAACAATGGGGCATCCAGGCAGCTCAGGAAACAGGGGCAGGGGGTGGTGTGGGTGGGCATTTACAACTGGGGAGGCCCTTGGAAGGTGGGGGAGTGGGCTTGCACTGGGGGGTGGCAGATGGACCTGGTGCAGCCCGGACTTCTTCCTCTCTCGGGAATGGGCACAGGAATGGACAGGGCAGACAGGGGCGGGCTGTGACGTGGGAGGAGTGGACAGGACAAGTAGGTGAGCATGTTTAGGTACGAGACGGGGTGGGCCAGTGGGTTTAAATAGGTCAACACAGGATAGGAAAAGTTTCTTAGGTGCAATTGGGTTGGACCTGGAGGAAGGCAAGGGAGTGGAGGTAGAGGGAGTGGTTGTGACAGGTATAGGTGTGCCTGATGTGGCTTCAGGTGACTAGACAGTATGCTGAGGTGTAGTGGATGTGTGATGGGTGTGTGTTATGGTGCGTTTGAGTTTCTTAGGAGGAGGGGGGGTGGACACAGTGGGACAAGACAGGCTGCCAGTGTAAATGGATGTTGTGCGGGTGTCTGCAAGTCTAGTGAGTGTGCTGCATGTGTCAACTAAAGTCATTGTGGTGAGTGCAGGTGTGGTGTCTGGAGTGCATGAATGGATGTGTGCTAATGTGGTGACTGCAGGAATAGGGTCAGCAACATTGAATGAGGGTGCAGTGCCTGTGGGTGTGCATGTACAGTGGACAGACAGGGAGGCGGAAGAGGTGGACACACTGGGGGAAGTGGATGTTGGGGTGTGTGCATGTGTATGTTGGCTGTGTGTATGCTTGTGGTGGGAGGTGTAGTGCTTGTGTTTTGAAGTGTGCTTCTTGTGTGTTGAGGTGTGTGCCTGCATGTCAGAATGTGTGCTTTGGACGGGTGAAGGGAGTGGGGTGCTGGAAGGGGTAGAGGTGGTTGCAGGGGGAGAGGAATGACTAGGGACAATGGCTGCCATCCAAGAGGAGGCCAGAGCCTGAAAAGATCTCTACAGGCCAGACACGGCACCGTGAATGCCATCCAGATAGGCATTGGTCTGCTGCATCTCTGATGCTAGCCCCTGGATGGCATTGACGATGGTTGTCTGCCTTACAGAGATGGTTCCTCAGGAGGTCAATAGCCTCCTCCGTGAGGGCAGCAGGGCTGCCTGGGGCGAAGGAGACACCCACCTTCTGGGTGAACGGGCATGGGCAACTCGTGAGGAAGAAATGGGAGGGTGGTGATGGTATGGGTTGGCGGAAGATGACACATTAGGGGTGGGTCCACTAGGGTCCGTCACCGCCAGGGAGCTCCCATCGGAGGAGGTATCAGAGTCAGTATCTTCAGTGGTAGTTGCCTCCCCCGTGGTACTCCTCTCGTCCTCCAACCCACTGGTCCCCTTGGTGTCGGACGACTCTGCCTCTGAGAATCAGTGGCCCGCTGCCTCCCCACTCGCCGGTGCCTTAGCTCCCTCGCCAGATGATGCTAATGTACACAGACAACACAAGAGAACAGGGATGGGGAGACAAAACAGGAGATACACTTGTAAATAGCTGAATGGATCTCTACGGGCCAGACACAGCACCGTGAATGCCATCCAGATAGGCATTGGTCTGCTGCATCTCTGATGCTAGCCTCTGTATGGCATTGACGATGGTTGTCTGCCTTACAGAGATGGTTCCTCTGGAGGTCAATAGCCTCCTCCGTGAGGGCAGCAGGGCTGACTGGGGCAGGGGAGGAGGTGCCTGGGGAGAAGGAGACGCCCACCTTCTGGGTGAACGGGCATGGGCAACTCGTGGGGAAGAAATGGGAGGGTGGTGATGGTATTGGGTGGCTGAAGATGACACAGTAGGGGTGGGTCCACTAGGGTCCATCACCGCCAGGGAGCTCCCATCGGAGAAGGTATCAGAGTCAGTATCTTCAGTGGTAATTGCCTCCCCGTGGTACTCCTCTCGCCCTCCAACCCACTGGTCCCCTTGAAGTCGGACGACTCTACCTCTGAGGATCAGTGGGCCGCTGCCTCCCCACTCGCCGGTGCCTCAGCTCTCTTGCCAGATGATGCTAATGTACACAGACAACACAAGAGAACAGGGATGGGGAGACAAAACAGGAGATACACTTGTAAATAGCTGAATGGAGGTACATTAGTGGTTCACACATACACCCACCCAGAAAATATTCCACCAGGCAGCACCTACCGCTATACACATGGCTATGCCCCTGGCTAGTGGCCACAATCCTGCCATATAGCCATTCCCCAACTAACTTAAGGACCTGACGTACTGCAGACTTGACCCAAACACCCCTACTCCCCACGGGGGCCATTATGCAGATGGACATCAGTCATAGTCCCTGCCACTAGACAGCATAAATACAAATGCACACACACACATCCATCAAGGGGGCAAGATATGGTATATGTACTCACCCCCTTTTGACTTCTGTGCAGCCTTCAAGCGCCCATCCAGGTCGAGGTACGCCACTCCCAGGATGCGTTGCATAAGGGGAGTCAGTGCCCGACGGGCACCCCTTCCTCGTTGGGAGGACTTCCACAGCTGGGTCTCACAGATCTTCCTTGCCCAGCGCCGGAGGTCGTCCCAACTCTTCCTGCAGTGGGTGCTCCGCCGGTTGTAGATCCCCAGGGTCCGCACTTCCTTGGCGATGGCATGCCAAAGTCCCCTCTTCTGGTGGGCGCTTACCTATAAGGGACACACAGAAAAGTAACACTGAGGTCAGACACTAGCCAATCATATACAGCTAGCTATACGTCCACTGTAGGATGGACATTTCAATCAGCTTAACAGCACACACACTCGCAGCATGTCAGGAACCCTAGACTATACAGTGTCACAAGTGCACACATGTATGCAGCCAACACCCTCCACTACACACCTCCATGTCTCCCCAATCCTCCTACTCTCCTGTACCTCTGGCCGACCATAGAGTTTGGCATGCAGGGGCAGGACCGCGTCCATGAGCTTCTCCAATTCCTCGTTGGTGAAAGCTGGGGCCGTTTCCCCTGCAACACATGCCATTTCCATGACCAGAGGCAGGACACAGCAGTACACTCAGTGGAGTACCTGCATGCACAAGATCAGGGAGTCAAGTGAAGTTGGGGTGACGAGTTTGCAGACACACCACGGCGGTGTGCACATCACCGCCGGCGGCGAACATTATACGCTAAGAATGGCAATTGACAACCATGTTAACCAATGAATTTGCGCACGGCGGTAAACGCCGTATTACGCTATTATGTCAACCGCCAGCGGTATGAGGTCACTTCCACCACGACACTTCTGGATTACAGGGGGCAGACATTTTTGCTTTAACTACGCAGTTGTAAAACCCTCATCAGCACAATACAGGCTATATTGTCCCCTTAACACCCATAGGCATGTAACAATATACATTACCTCACCTGACCAGTCGTGATATATCATTGTGGTCATGTTGCTGTAATGTCACATACACTAAGCATTTGTGTCATCGACAATCATGCCAGCAGTGCTGAATGAAAAACAATGTGTGCAGATATATATGTGTTCCTCACACGTGTTTTCAATTCCTCCTAGGTACAGACCCTTGTGGCGAGGAAGGGCCCCATCGGTATACACACCACTTGTTGATTAGCAGACCATGGTGGAGCGTCACATCATTATCAATTACAGACTCACTTGTGCAACTATTGATGAACTTTGTTCATTACTAGATCCATCACTGAGACCGGCTATTCGTAATCAGCATGCCATCCCTACTGAAGTGCAGGTGCTCTCTGCACTCCATTTTCTGGCCACGGGCTAATTTCAAGTGACAGTGGGCATGGGTGCAGGTTATTCACAGTCAATGGTTAGAATTATACTGTCCAGATTCCTGAATGCATTTGTACGACACCTACTGTCCTATGTGAGGTTTCCTCAAAGTGCTGACCTCCCTGCCATCAAGTCAGACTTCTATGCCTTTGCCAACATACCCCATGTGATACGTGCCATCGATGGCACCCACATAGCTATCATCCCCCCCAGAGTCAGTGAACAGGTGTACAGAAACAGGAAGAACTTTCATTCCATGAACATTCAATTGGTGTGTACTACAGACCAGTACATCTTACATGTGAATGCCATGTTCCTTGGTTCAGTCCATGATTCCTTTGTGCTGAGGAACAGTAGTGTGCCACACAAGATGGAATAACTACAAGAGGACAGAGGGTGTATCATAGGTAGGTGTTTCGGACACTTATTGCCACATAGCAGACAGCCAGGCTGTCTGCCTCTGAGGGTTGTCAATGACAGCCCTGCTTTGCACCTTTTTCTTGGTGATTCTGGCTATCCCAGCTTGCATTGGCTCCTGACACCAGAATCTTGGAACAGATGCAGAGAGGAATTACAATGAGGCCCATGGACGTAGTAAGGGGGTGATAGAGTGCACAATAGGTCTCCTGAAGGCTAGATTTTGTTGCCTACATATCTCTGGTGGTTCCTTGGCCGATGGGCCTGAAAAGGTGTGTAGAATAGTGGTGGCCTACTGCATGCTCCACAACGTGGCTATGAGAATTTCTGTCCCCCTCTTGGAGGAGGAGGGTGCTGTATATCTGGACCAGCTTCCTCATAGAGGGGATGAGAGTGATGGTGATGATGAGGAGGGGGAAGATGTAAATACCAGGACCCAACTGATACAATTCTACTTCCAGTAACTTTGTGGGACAATTGGATGAGATTGCTATCTGTGCATCATACTGTCAGGGTGGTGTTGGATAAATACTAATTGTCACTGTGACCAGGTCTGCCTAGGACAGGTTACAATACAGTATAATTGTTCAACACATCTGTAGGCACAACAACATGTAATGCGTGTGGTGCATTTCCTGCTAATCAGATAATAATAAAAGAGTTATCATTCAGTTGCATCCGTGCTTCACTCTGTTTAAACTTAATGACAGGGGACATTGTAACAGGTGAAAAGGTGTTTTTTTTTGGCGCAGGGATTAAATCGTGCAGATTACAGTGATAGGAGTGGACTACTGGTGGTTGTACAATATGGCAACATGGTCACAGCATTGTTGGCAGTAGTGGTAGGTCCATCAATGTTTACAGGAGTTTGTTGTAGTTTTCATACAGTTTTGTCGTTGATTCAGTGGGACACTTGGAGGACAGTTCTTGCCAGAGTCACTTTTTTGAGGGGGCTTTGGTCTTGGCAGGTGTTCCTGTGCCATATCTGGGTCTAAAGGCCCGTTTGGGCACCTGGTGTTGACCCGTACAGGTTGAGATGGATGTCCCCTGTGTGTCATGAGAGGGTGGTACATGTGCAGTTGCTGCTGATGCTGTTGTTGTCTGGTCTGTATCCTGGCCTGCAGTAGGGGCTTCCTGGTCTGTGTGGGCCTCAGGCTGTGTTGGGACAAGGCGCAGCAGTGCACCTGCTATGCTGGCTATTGTGGCATTGTGCAGTTTCCATTGCTTCATGGCCTCTTGGTGGAGTGCTAGCTGCATCCTTTGACTCTGCTCCAGGGTGAATGCTATCTGGGCCAACCTGTCCTGGGTATGGTGATATGCTCCCAGGACCTCAGAGATCACATACTGGGCTGCAGCATCCATCCTGTGGCCTCCCCCCTGGGCCACTGATGCCCTCCCGCTCGGCCTAGCCCCCTGTGCCTGTGTCCCCTGCAAAGGTCTGGCGGTACCACTTGTACTGGGGCCATCGTCTTCCTGTCTGTTGGCAGGGGGTGACTGTGGCCTCTGTACTTGTGTCTCACCTGTCTGTGGCCTGGATACACAGGTGTTGGGACGGTGGCCCTGGTCTGATGTTGTTGGCTGGGTGGTAGGGGTGTCAGTGGTATCCTGGGTGGGGCTGCTGGATGGTGACAGTCCAGGACTGTGTGAGGGGTCAGGGTGATAGTCAGTGTACAGGGTTCCATCCCCTGTGTCCTGGGAGGTGCCTCTGTCTCCCTGTGGGGCACTGCCACTCCTTGTCTTGCCCATCAGGGTGGGTGTCTGTTGGGGGGAATGGACATGTCTGTTGCATTAGCATGATCAGATGGGGTGCACAGGACTGGGCGGTTTTGTGCAGGTTTTCACACTTTGGGGCCATGCAGGTTGCTTTTGTGAGGTTAGCATTGCTTTTTGCTTAGGATGTGGAGGTGCATTGTGGGTGCTGTAGGCCATTGTGATTCCTTGCAGGGGTCGGTAGCTGTGCATAGGGGAGGGATGTGGGTCTGTTAGTGGGTTTGTGGGCATTCAGGGTGACTGGATGTAGTGATTGTGGCCTGGGTGGGGTTGTGGTCCTGGTGGTAGTTGGAGGGGTGAGGTGGTGCATTCATTCCAGGTGTGATGGATATGGGGTAATTGTAGATGACTTACCCGAATCCATTCCTCCAGTGAGTCCCTCAGGGTGCAGGATGGCCAGTACCTTTTCCTCCCAGTCAGTGTAGTCGGGTAGTGTTGGTGGAGGTCCTCCCCCAGTCTTCTGGGCTGCAATGTGGTGCCTGGATGCCATGGACCTGACCTTCCCACGCAGGTCATTCCATCTCTTGTGGATGTCGTCCCTGGTGCGTGGATGGTTTTGCACTGCATCAACCTTGTTGACTATCCTCTGCCATAGCTTCATCTTCCTGGTCATGGGTGTCTGTTGTGGCTCGACCCTGATTATTTCGTCCACCATGGTCCTTAACTCCCTGTCTGTGAAGCGGGGGTGTGCTTAGGGGTGCCATGGTGTGTGTTGTGGGTGGTGTGTTGTAGGTGTATTAGTGAGGGTGCTGTTGTGTGGTTGGGTGTGTGGTTTAAAATGGTGTTTGGGGTATGCATGGATTTTAGTGATGTGTTTGTGTGTGTGACTTGTGTGATGTTCAGTTCAGTGTGTGTGTGTTGTGTTGTCAATATCTGTTGTGCTATTGGTGTTGCACAGGGTTGTGGGGTGTGTCTATGTGTGTTTTATAGTGCTGTGGATGAGTGTCAGGTGTGTGGGTTTCAAACTTGCCAATGTGTGCATTTGTTGTTGGTGGGTCCCATTGCTGGCCATGGCAGTCCATACCACCAATGGTCATTCGGCATTCACTGGCTGCCAAGCTGATTTGTCCATCATTATTTGGTGGGTGGAGGATTTGTCTGCATGGCAGTGGCGGGGTGGGGTATACTGCCTTTCTGCCGTCATTGGCCCTGGCGGTGGGTGGAGGTTGCAGGACTTTTGGAGGTTTATCTTTTTGGCATCATTATTCAGCGGTGTGTAGTTCACCACCACTGGCAGTCTTTTGATCACCGTCAGCACGGCGGTCGGCGGTGATTACCGCCAAGTTCATAATGAGGCCCACAGCCTTTAAGGTTCTGGAAGAACATCCTGTTTTCTTTCTCTGTCAAACGAACTCCACCATTTCTGTATATACCATTCATATCAAAGCGCACATTTTTGTGGTATAAAGACCCCATGATGTGGTCTCTGAAGAAATGCAAAAACTGTTTTATTAACATGTTTCCTGGATTTGGATCAGTAGACGGAATTCGCTAGACCACTTCCATTCTGCCTTTGGCAAATATTTGACAATACCACAGCAGTGTTTGGGAAGAGTTCCATGAATTTACAAAGGGTATCTTTCATTGGGCTTTCCAGTTCTACCCCAGTAACTGAGCCCAAGCACTGCCACCACAGTGCACAATCATGAGTTCTGGATGTTGGCAAGCCACAATGGTTCTAACCTTTCTGGCTAACCCAAGTGACATCCACATTAGGTAAACCAAAGTCCCTGTCAAGACCACTCTTTCTAACACGCTCTTTGAACCCACAAACAACTATGACTCACAATCCACACTCTGAACTTTTTAGAGGGAAGCTGGAGTAGCACACACGAGAAGGCTGCAGCTAAATGATCCAGATGTGAAAAAACAGGCAGTTAAATGGAGCCTAACACCTATATTTAAAAGATGAAATTTGATTGAATGGTTTAAATATGCTACTGCCCAAAAGTAGGTAGTGAGAGTAAAATGAAAGTAGGTACATATGTGATTGGTTTTGGAGAAATAACAAAAAAGTAATGGTGTTTGGGATATGGTTATAATTCGAAACACTCAACCACACCTGATGAAGTTGGTTTAGAAGTTGGTATGCTGCTCTCAGAAAGTGTTGTGAACTTCTGACCTACTGCTAGCAGAGAATGTTTCATAATTGGTCACCATGATAACAGAGCAACAGGAGCATAGGAGGAAGGGAAGAAAATAGATTACAATGTGAATTTGAAGGCACAGTGGTAACAGAAAGATGCTAAATAAGAAGAGTTTCAGTGCCACATTAGTCATTTATACAGAGTGGAACATAAATGGCATTGTTTAAGAACACATTCTAAAAATTATTTTTGGGCTCCCGTGTGGATCAGCCAAGGCGCTGTGAAGTTACATGGGGGGCTGCGCTGAGCACCATGATGGATCTGCACATCTGCCCAAAACCCCTACAAAATTGGGCTTTGTTTAGAGGAGTGTAAGAAAGGGTTAACTATACTGACCATTCAGCAGTGATATAACATAATTTCAATATGAAGGGAAGGTTGTGATTTGTGTTCTGGCAGAGCAACCTTGAAATCAAAGTTGAAAAGGTTGCCATTAATGGTTCCCTTGTATGATAGTGGTGTACCATGCTTGTGCTTCGTATTTCACATTTTCAGTGAGAGGAAATTCTAACTGATACTGATAAACACAAATGCAGGCAAACAGGTACATTTAGCAGGGATATGAATAAGGGTGTAGTATAAACAAGTGTTGGACAAGGTATGTGTGTATTTAATGTGCAGCACTAGTACCACAGCCAGCCTGAGTCCTCCACCCACCTGCAAGCCCCTACCACAAGCCAGTACACTGCCCTACCATCTACATCTGCAGCATCCACTGGACAGGTGGCACTGCCAGAGGACTTACAGGACACCAGCACCCCTACCCCTGCATCCCAGCTGCACCTTCGTAAACGTGCCCTCAGACCCAGATATGCCACTGAAAGACCAGCCAAGACCAAGCCCAGAGCCAGGAAGTGAGGCTGCCCTGAACTGTCTCCCTTGTGTGCCACTGAGCTACCTTGTTGACATGCCAGTGCCATCTACCATCTTCCAATGGCCACATGGACTATACCCCAGTGCAACCAACAGCTGAGCATATGTACCTGAGTTTGTTGTTCACCAGGTGCCCACTCCCTTTCACTGTCCCAACACCTATGTATATATTGCCATTGAATAAATACACCTTTGCACTCAAATTATATGTCCTTAATCAATATGAGAGATCAATTGTGAATGTAAATGCATTAGCCAGTTACTATCAAAATCACACTTTTATTGCAGGAGGGGATCCAACACACTGTAGTGTCTGAAGTATGTCACACTGTACCTAACATTGCGTTCCCTGGCACATACCACTTCAGTCATGATTTAGCATTGTCACTGACAAAGGACACCACAGTACTTATTACATGAGTCAGACTGAAACTATGCAGTGAAGATATCAGCATCATTGGACATTACCTTAGAGTCACTGGAGGTATAGCCACATTAGCTGGGTCCTGGAGTTGAGATCTTCCCCCTCTTCTTCCTCACCATCACTCTCATCCCCTCTCTGAGGTTGCAGGGCTGGTTGAACAACACCCTCCTCTTCCAGAAGGGGGGTAGCTTACCTCACAGCCATGTTGTGCAGCATGCAGCAGGCCACCACTATCTTAAACACCTTGTTTTGTGGACATAGCCCAGTGATCCCATAGAGAGATGGAGGCAACAAAATCTTGCCTTCAGGAGTCTAATAGTACGCTCTATCACCCTCCTAGTACGACCATGGGCCTCAATATAATTACTCTCTGCATCTGACCTGGGATTCCTCAGAGGTGTCAGGAGTCATTGCAAGTTGGGGTAGCCAGACTCACCTGTAAAGGTGGGTGAAAGATGACTTGAGCAAACTGCTTTTACTTGCATACAGCCTGGCTTTCAGCTATGTAACTGATCCAGTGTCATATACACTCACCTATGAGCCAAGCACTGTCCCCCTGTAGTTGTCTCATCATGTGTGGCACACTGCTGTTTCTAAGGACAAATGAATCATGGACTGATCCTGGGAAGCTGGCATTGACATGATATGTACTGATCAGCAGTACACACCAAATGTACATTCATGGAGTGATAGTTCTTACAATTACTATACACATGTTCATTCACTCTTGGGGGGTATGAGAGCTGCGTGGGTGCCATCAATGGCACCTATCACATGGATATTAGTGAAGGCATAGAATCCAGATTTGATGGTGGTGAGTTCAACCCTTTGGGGAACTGGACATAAGTTTGCAAGTGTTGAAGGAATGTATCCAGGAAATTGAACAGGATATAGCTGAACATTGGCTGGGAGACCCCTGCAGCCATGCCCACTGTCACCTTAAATGAGCCAGTGGCCAAAAAATAGAGCACAGATAGCACTTGCACAGTTGTAGGGATGGCATGCTGATTCCGATTAGCTGGCTTCAGAACAGGATACATTAATGCACAGAGGTCATGGATTGCAGCTCTATTAAGTCGGTAGCTGATAATGATGTGATGTTCCTCCATAGTGGCCAGATCTTCCAGGGGTCTGTAAACAGATGGGGCCCTCCCTCGCCACATTAGCATGTACCTATGGGGGAGGAAAGAACACATTTTGAGTGTCAACATATACTTGCATCACATGATGTCACTGTACCTTTCAAAATATGTCACATAGATAAAACACAAAAACAGAAAGAATGAAGTACACTGTCAGGCTAATGTGTGCTGAGGTTTCTCTGTCATAGTGGCATCTTATTGTACACACACATCCAACTGAGACTCCATGTGTGGATCAAGTAATCATGTCAGTAATCAATGAACTGGAGAGAGAATGTGGCCATGGATGAGGCCCCCGGCAAGGCTGTTGAGATGTGGTGAAAGCAAAATGGCAGCCTCCTGACATCCATGGTAATGTGGAAGTGACTTAATTCCAATGGCGTTAGTCATCATGGCGGAAGGCGGTGTTCTCCGCCGTGCACCTGATCATTGGATTACATGGTTGTCAGTGGGGAACCTGGACCAATCATGATCACCGCCGGTGGTGATGGTGCACACCGCCGCGGTATCTACTGCCATTTTGTCAGACACTTGACTCCTGCATCATGTGAAGGGTAGTACTCCACTGCGTGTGCTGCTGTGTCCTGACTCTGGTCCCTGTGATAGCGCATGTCACAGGGGAACAGGTCCCGCCCGTCACCGCGGAGGAGCTAGAAGAGCTGGTGGATGGGGTCCTACCCCTGTATGCCAAGATGTATGGGTGACCAGAGGAACAGGTGAGTTGCCATCTGCCATCCTTAGATGTTTGTGATTGTGGCAGATGCCTGTATGCATGTGTGTTCGGTGTGACTGCCCAGCTGTAGGTTGTCTGGCACTTTCTGCCTGTAATTTGTTCATATGCATGTCTACATGGGCTATGTCAGTGTGATAGGGCATGACATTTGTGTACGGGGCACCCACACTGATGTCTGTTTCATTGCTCTCTGTGTCCCATGCAGGTCAGCGCCCAAAAGAAAGGCCTGTGGCAAGCCATCGCCAAGGAAGTGTGGACCCTGGGGGTCTACAACTGGCAGAGCACCCACTGCAGGAAGTGGTGGGAGGACCTGAGGGGTTGGGCCAGGAAGACCAGAGAGGCCCAACGAGGAAGGGGTGCCCGTTGGACCCTGACCCCCCTAATGGCCCACATTCTGGCAGTGGCCTATCTGAATTAGGATGGGTGCTTGAAGGCAGCACAGCAGCCACAAGGGGGTGAGTGCCAACACTGTTGTTATACCACTTTGATGAGTGAATTTGGGTGCTGTAAGGTGCATGCGTTGCAGTGCCAGGCACTTAGACAGGTGTGTCCTTGCAGTCTTGTCCCCCTCCACATCCTTGAGATAGTGCCGTAGCTAGTTTTGGCAGGATCTGTAGGCCTCTGAGGGGTCCCCTTTTTGTCATCTGATATTAATTTTGGCCCTATGGAACTGTAATTGCATTGGCTTGGCATGGTCTTTCATGGGTGTACTTCACACAGTGTATCAGAGCCTACTAGTCAGGGGCACATTCATAACATGTGTTGTGTCTGCTGAGGGTTCGTTCCTGACCTGGGTGGGAGTGTCTGTGACCCAAAATATACATATTTTCAGGATTTTACATATTCTTTCTTGTTTTGTTTCCCCACCCCTGTGCTCTTGTATCCCTTTGTACATTTGCATCATCTGATGAGGGAGCTGAGGCACCGGCGAGTGGGGATGCAGCAGCCCACGGTTCCAAGGAGGCAGAGTCAACCGACGTCAAGGGGACCAGCGGGTTAGAGGGCGAGGGGAGTACCACGGAGGAGGCAACTTCCACTGGAGGTAGTGATTCTGATACCTCCTCTGATGGCAGCTCCCTGGTGGTGGTGGACCCTAAGGGCCCACCCATTCTTTGTCATCTTCCGCCATCCCCATGCAATCACCGCCCTCCCAGTTGCTCCCCACCGAGTTGCCCGTGCCCATTTACCCAGGAGGGTGGGCATCTCCTTCATCCCAGGTACCTCATCCCCTGGCCCAGTCAGCCCTGCTGCCCTCATGGAGGATGCTATTGACCTCCTGAGAACCTTCTCTGTAGGGCAGACAACCATCGTGAATGCTATCTAGGGGCTAGCATCCCAGATGCAGCAATGCAATGCATACATGGAAGGCATTCACGGTGCCTTGTTTGGCCTACAGAGATCATTTCAGGCTCTGGCCTCCTCTTTGACGGCAGCCAGTGTCCCTAGTTTTTCCGTCCCACCTCCCACCACCTCCACCCCTTCCAGCACCCCACTCCCTTCACCCATCCCAAGCAGACATATAGACAGCCATGCACACAGATCAACACACAAGAAGTACACAGACAAACACAAGCACCACATTTCACACTACAAGCAGGCACACACCCAACATACCAAAGCACACACAACATCCACTTCCCCCAGTGTCTCAACCTCCCTCACCACCCCTGTCTGTCACCTCACCATTCACACCCACACGCACTGCACCCCCAGTTACTACTTCTGCCCCATTCATGCAGTCACCACAGCATCGAAAATCCAGACATGCACCCCTGACACCACACCTGCACTCACCACGACTACATTGACAAACACTTGCAGCACATTCATCAGACCTGCAGACACCCAGACAACATTCATCTTAACTGGCAGCCTGTCTTCTCCCACTGTGTTCACTCCCCCTCCTCCCAAACCACTCAAACGTTTGCACATTACTACATACATCCACTACACATAAACATACTATACAGGCACCTGCATCCACATCCGGCACACCTCCACCTGGTACGAGCACTCCCTCAACCTCCACTCCCAGACCTGGCTCCAGATCCCCTCCAACTCCACCTAAGAAGCTTTTCCTATCCCGTGTTAACCTGTTTTAACCCACTGGCCCACTCTGTCTTGTCCCTAAACTTTCCCATGTCTTTGCCCAGTCCACTCCTTCCTCGTCTAAGTCCGCCCCAGACCGTCCTTCCCATTCCTGTGCCCCTTCCCCAGGTAGGAAGAAGCCCTGTGTTTCTCCAGGTCCCTCTGCCACCCTCCGGTCCAGGCCCACTCTCCCTCCTTCCAAGGGCAAGGCCAAACCCCCTCCACCTCCCAAACCTAAGCCCAAGACCCCCCCTTCCAGACCTAAGTCCCCACTCCCGCCCCTGTTCCCTGAGGTGCTTGGCTGCCCCATTGATGCCCTTTCCAGTGGAGTTCTTTTGCACACATGAGAGTCACGTTTGGGCTATATTTGCCCTTCAGGGACTTTACGATGGACTGGACAATGGCCTTATTTGGACATTACTTTTGTTCTTTCAAATAAAATTTAAGTGCCCAGCAGTGCTGTTGGCACAATATAGCGACGTTGTTCAGCTTTTCACTATGGGGGTGTGGTGTGCACAGATGTGTACATTTGTGTAGGTATTTGTTGGCTTGTGTCTGGTAAGTACATTTTGTTATAGTATATATGGCATGGGACGGTGGGAGGGGTTAGGATTGGGTTGTGGTGTGGGTGGTGTGGATGGGTGTGTAACTCTGCCCTTTCTTCCCATGTGTAGTAGGATGCGGTACTTACCATCGTCGTCTTCGTCGTCGGCCACGGTCCTGGAGGAATATGGCAAGGAGAACCACTGGCATTATTTCCAACTCTCGCTCCATGTCTGCGTTGGCATGTTATGAGTCAGTGGGTGTTTCCTTTTATATTGTCCGTTTCCACCACACTTTGCCTGACGGTGGTTCCCGCCCCGGAACTGATGGCGATGTGGTGTTTCATTATTTGGTGGGCAGGTAGGGCCTTTCCGCCGGCCTGAGGGCGGCCTCCTCCGTCGTCATTGAGACTAAAAAAATGGCAGTGTGTGGATGGATCTCTACTTCTTTCTCATGGGCTTCATTATTTGGCGGTCTGTACTGCCAGCTTGTTGGCAGTAGTTACCGCCACCGCCGGCGGTACGGTGTTTACCGCCATATTCATAATGACCACCTGTATCTTGTTTTATGTGTAGTAATCTTCTTCTACACATCATAAACACAAAGGCTCTTTTTCAGAGCCAATTCTTTCACCATTAAATAATTTTTTATCTTTCAGTGCCTATTTTGTTACAAATCATTTGGATCTGTGGCTCTACCAAAGAATCACAAACTGAAACTATCTAGCTGTATCAGTAGGTCTGTGACTATGTCAATCACTCTGTAAGTGTCTGTGTGGGTCTGTGACTGGGTCTGGCAGTCTCTGTGAGTTTGTGTGTAACTGTATGTGTCCATCTGTGACTTTTTCTGCAAGTGAAGGTGGGAGTGTCTCAATAACTGTTTTAGTGAGTATGAGACTCTCTGATTGGGTGTGAGAGTTTCTGTGTGGGTGTGTGAGTGTCTGTCTGGGAGTGTCAGTGGGTGTATGGCTCTCTGAATCTATGACTGGGTATGAGAGGGTTTGTATGGGTATGTGAGTGCTTGTGAAAGTACCTGTCTGGTGTGTGAGTGTCTGTCTGCATGTGTGTGTGGGTGTGAGAGTGTCTCTCTAGGTGTGTGAGTAGATGTGAAAGTGTCCCTCTGCATGTGTGAGTGAGTGAGTGTGTGAGAGTGTCTGTTGGGTGTGTGAGTGGGTGTGAGAGAGTCTGTATGGGTATGTGAGGGGTGTGTGAGTTTCTGACTGGATGTGTGAGTGGGTATGAGAGTGTCTGGGTGTGTGAGTGGGTATGAGAGGGTCTGTCTGGATGTGTAAGTAGGTGTGAGATCGTCTGGGTGAGTGAGAGTCTGTCTGGGTGTATAAGAGCGTCTGCTGTGTAAGTGGGTGTGAGAGTGGGTATGTGAGTAGGTGTGAGTGTCTGTCCTGGTGTGTGAGTGGGTGCAAGAGGGTCTGTCTTGCTGTGTGAGGGGGTGAGTGAGTGTCTTGGTAGGAGAGTGTCTGTACGGCTGTGAAAGTGGGAGTGAGAGGGTCTGCCTGGGTATGTGAATAGGTGTCAGAGGGTCGCTCTGGGTGCGAGAGTGTCTGTTTAGGTGTGTGGCTGGGTGTGAGAGGGTCTGTCTTGGTATGTTAGTGGATGTGAGAGGGTCTGTCTGGGAGTGTGAGTGGGTGTAAGAGTGTTTCTCTGGGTGTGTGAGTGGGTGTGAGAGAGTCTAGGTGTGATAGTGGGTGTAAGAGTGCCTGTCCGAGTGTATGAGTGGCTTTGAGAGTGTCTGCCTGGGAGCGTCTGTGAGGTGTCTGTCAAGGTATGTGAGTGGATTTGAGCATGCCTGTCCGGGTGTATGAGTGTCTGTCAGGGTGTGTTAGTGTGTATAAGAGTGTCTGACTGGGTGTGTGAACGGGTGTGATAGGGTCTGTCTGGGTGTGAGAGTGGGTGTTGAGTGTCTGCCTGGGTGTGTGAGTGGGTATGAGAGTGTCTGTCAGGATATGTGAGTGGATTTGAGAGGGTCTAGGTGTGTGAGTGGGTGTGAAAGTGATTGTCTGGGTGTGTGACTTGATGTAGGAGTGTCTCTTTGGGTGTGTGAGTGGGTGTGAAAGTGTCTCTCTGGGTATGCAAGGGGGTATAAGCATGTCTGCCTGGGTGTGTGTCTGTCTGGTTCTGTAATTGGGTGTGTGAGGGTCTGTCTGAGTGTGTGAGTGAATGTGTGAGTATGTATATATATATATATATATATATATATACATATATGTATATATATATGTATATATATATATATATATATATATATATATATATATATATATATATATATATACAATATTTAAAAAAATATATATATATACATATATTTTGTGATCCGCTGTGGGATCTTCGGATCTGTTGCGGGAGGGCACGCCAAGCCTTGAGGTGGATCTGTGAATCTCGCATGTAGGGAAAAAAATGTTTTTTAGGCAATTTCTTGCCCTTCAAACATCCTTTTGACCACTATGTATGACAAACATGGGGTCAGGAATCATCTACTCTCACCCTTTCATGTAAATTGCAGCCTACATTTCCACTCCACATACCGTTTCCCTCAGGTAGTGGCCAGCTAATCAGGACCTTGCTGTGGCATGTGGATCCCTGGAGGATCTGTGGCGGTCATTCCAACTGCGGCGGACGGCGGTAGCCGCCCGCCTGGCGGGAACCGCCGAATGACCGCACTGCGGTCAAAAGACCGCGGCGGCCATTCTGGCTTTCCCGCTGGGCCGGCGGGCGACCGCCAATAGGCCGCCCGCCGGCCCAGCGGGAAAGACCCAGCAACGATGAAGCCGGCTCCGAATGGAGCCGGCGGAGTTGCTGGGGTGCGACGGGTGCAGTGGCACCCGTCGCGATTTTCAGTGTCTGCAAAGCAGACACTGAAAATCATTATGGGGCCCTGTTAGGGGGCCCCTGCACTGCCCATGCCAGTGGCATGGGCAGTGCAGGGGCCCCCAGGGGCCCCACGACACCCGTTCCCGCCATCCTGTTCCTGGCGGTAAAAACCGCGAGGAACGGGATGGCGGGAAGGGGGTCGGAATCCCATGGAGGATTCCCTGGGCCAGGGGAAAACCGGCGGGAAACCGCCGGTTCCCCTTTTCTGACCGCAGCTTTACCTCCGCGGTCAGAATGGCCCAGGAAGCACCTCCAGCCTGTTGGCGGTGCTTCCGCGGTCGTTGGCCCTGGCGGTCGGTGACCGCCAGGGTCAGAATGACCCCCTGTGTCCTTAAATATACACTTTTGTTTTTCCCCTAATATTTAAAAAAACTCCTGGATGGATTTGCATCAAATAACCGAAAAAACACTCTTTCTGGACAAAAAGCTAGCTTTCTGCCAAATTTGGTGTAATTCTGTAAAGCGGTTTAGGCTGTAGTCATGCCTAAATCCCAATGGGAAATTGAATGGGGAAAATACGTTTTGGGACTCACCCCCCTTTTCTCAGCCCCTACTTAACAAATCGCCCCAAACTCCAGGCAGCAGCTGAAGTGGGTTTTGTGAATATTCCTCAAAGGGTGCCAAGGTTATTGGTCAAATAAAAAATGCTTTTCCTATGGAAACTAGGTCCTAACTATAATTACCTACTGGCAACCGCCAATAGGTGATGTATGTATATACATATTTATATATATATTTGCTAACAAAAAATAGAAATTCAGCAGTTATAGTTATACTCATTTTAAGAAACGATAACCTGCGCCCTAAGGTAATGATAACTTGGGCCACTGCCATGCACAGTTTTCTAATGAATAACTTAGTGGCAAATGTTGCAGTGATATTCTCAATAATTTGATAGAAGATGTCATAACTGATGCCATATGTGGGTTTATTAGGGGGTGTGGTGTGGGCACATTTTATAATTACCTTAGGGCCCTGTGGCCAATCCCCCACACATGCAGTCAACCTGAGGGAGGGGATCCCCTTTCCCAGGACCCGTCACATTTGTGTAGGGGAGGGTGGTACATGGCTCCCCTCCCAGGGCTGTATTTGGCCCATGGACTTCATTCCCCGGGGACCATAGCTTACTTGCACAAAGCCCACTTCCACAGGGCGATTATGGCCACGGGAACCCCATCTCTCTGGGCCTTGCCATTTCTAAATGTGGAGGGGGCATACTGCACCCCTCTCTGGGCCATTTTTCAGCTCAGGGGCCCAAACATAATATGAAGGGGGGGCATCCTTGGAATGATTTTGGCCCTAGTAGCCCCAGCCCTGGAGCCTAGCTAATTATCGAAGGAGCAGGGGGCCATAAAGCATCCCCTCCCTTGACCTATTTTGGCCCCAGGGCTGCATCCCCTGGAGCCCAGTCAGTGACAGATGGGTGCCCTCAAGCCCACCCAGGGCACCCACACAATCATTGTTGGTTGCCACGGGGGAGCCCCAATGGCCCCACAGCCCCAGACAAGTCCCCACCTCCAGCACCTCGGATGGAAGCAATATTTTCATCTATTTCCCTGGCTGCTTTACTGCTGACAGGCAAACAGATGAAAAGTCCACTCCAGGCAAGCATTAGCAAACACAGGCTTCCATGTCCACACCATTGCGGGCAGGAAAACTGCTATGTCCCTTGGGTGGGCACCCCAGAACATAGCTGGAGCCAGCTAGGTCCCCAGGGCCATTAATAACATCATGATGGGGGCATGCAGCCTCCCTCACCATCAAAAGCACTGCCAAGCCCCAGGGGTTGGGACCCTGGCACCAAAATCAGACCTGGAGGGGGGCTGTGTGCCCCCTCGGTTTAATTTTGATAAAAAAAACAAGCACAGTAAACTGCACATTTTAAAAAGAAAATTTTACTGAGGATGCGCAGATCCACTATAAATTTATGGGAAAATGTGAAAACAACATTTATGGACCCACCACCAGGCCTAGGGGTCAGGGTATTCCTACCATGCCTCCTTCAGTTTTTTTTTACATTTCTCTTGAGACTCAGCTCAGTCTGAGTCCAAAGATGGCAGCCACCACTTCATTGTTAAAGTGGTTGACGTGGTGGCAGCCAATCAGAACTCATTTTGATGTCTCTGGGATCCATACCTATATTCATACATATGGATGCCATCTTAGGAGTATGTACCTTTTTTCTTTGTATCAGATTGCTTTTTGGATTATTTTCTAAAATAAAGCCTTGTCTTTGAGAAGTAGACACGTTGAGTGCGACCCCTTTTTTCTGCTTTTTAATGAAGTGGCAGAAACTTTTTTTATATTCATACATATCTATGTATCTATTTCAAAATCTATATGTCTATATCTATATATATACTGAGAAATATTTGTAGGTGGATCTTTGTCTATTGATACAATAGTAAGTATAGTAAAATTGAGCACTGTTGTAGACAGTAACAAAAAGAACAAGCAGTACCTAATCCATAGGACAGCTCTCAAGACAAATAAAACATAAAGAGGAAGAAGATTTGGCAAGGAAGAATAATTAATTGTATTTGCCCTCAAACCAACGCATAGACTTAAAATGAGATCACAGTAGACTTTTGTTGGTAATCGAGGAAATTAACAGCAACTGGAGTGATTTTTACTGTTCTTTGAGTAGCATAGTCATCATTATGAAATAATAATACTAAAGCTGAAAGAAATAGTTTAACTAAATGAAAACAACCCTAAGAATTATACATCCACATGCTCAGCTGTGAGATCAGGCCTAATTTTCCCCAAAGAGTAACTAATTAACCCAAATGGGCACTATGGCATTTCTTTCAGTTCAGGGAAATGTCTTTGCTGTCATCCTTTATGTTAAGAGTTTTTTTGTCTTTGTTGTTCACTTCGAGTTAGTCAAGGAAGTTCAAAAAAGGGACCATTGTTGCCCTCCTCATTGTTCAGGACTCTGACGATGCACTGTTTGATTTATGCAAAAAAAGGAATTAGGAGAGCAACATCTGGGAAACAAGCTCTGAAAAAGAGGGATTAAGGTTCTACTGACCCAGATGCATACACTAGATGATCAATTGTTCATCTCATTCTTCCTTGACTTTTAAGTGTCATAGTTCCGGATTACAAACCAACTAAAATTCCATTGAACCATCAGGGAAATTAGATCAGACCATGTTGGATTCTGCAGGTTACATGGCACTGCATTTTAGATGCACTGGCCAACTCCTATGAGACTTTTCAATGCCACCCTGCATTAAAAAGTGGATAGTGGCCAGGTTAGAAAATGTTAAAGGTTTGTCAAAAACGAGACCAATTTGGGGACAGACTGTTCCTTTGAATTACATGGTTTGCCATAACCCTGAAGGATGGAATGCTTCAATTAATCTGTCACTAGTATTTACTATGGCCCACCTTCCAGTACATCATTTTTTGGTCACTTAGGGCCAGATGTAGGTAGTTTTGAATTTGCGAATCGGCAATTTCCGAGTCGCAAATTCATATGCAGAATGGTCTCAGACACCTTCTGCGAATTGCAAGGGGGTCGCAAAGACCCACCTCATTAATATTAATGAGGTGGGTCACAATTTGCGACCCCCTTGCAATTCCCTGCATTCACAGGGATGGTGGCCTGCTGGAGACAGCAGACCTCCATGTCTGTGACTGCTTTGTTAATAAAGCAGTTTTTGTTTTTGTTATGCAGCCCGTTTTCCTTAAAGGAAAACGAGTTGCAATAAAAAAGAAAAAAAATGAAACCATTTGGTTTCATTTTTTCAGAGCAGGCAGTGGTCCAATGGACCACTGCCTGCTCTGAAAAAATATTTTGGACAACATTCACAAAGGGGAAGGGGTCCCATGTGAATGAGTTAGCACCCACTTGACATGGGTGCTGACTGCAAATTGCTATGCGACCGCGTTCGGGTCACAAAGCAATTCTGCATCGCGGTGCGAATCGCAAATAGGAAGGGAACACCCCTTCCTATTTGCAAGTCGCATTCCCATTTTGCGAGTCGGTACCGACTCACAAAATGGGAATGTGCATTGCGATTCCCATTTTGCATGGCGCAAATTGCGAATTTAGCAGTTTGCGCCATGCAAAACGGTTTGTCCATCTGGCCCTTTGTCTCTCCAGTTACAAATCAACCATCGTTGGTCCTGTTCCAGTAGGAACAGTCCAGTCCTAGCTGCCAAGCCACGTTCTCTCCTTAAAGGAACACAAGCAATCGCAAACACACCACTACTAAAGGAGAACACACAGAAGCAACATTACTACCCACAGGAGAAGATGGAGATGTTACTGATACAACTTGCTACTCGGCGCAGAGGACAGGAACAACTCCTGCACATACCACCACAACAACGCTGCCCACAAAGGCAACGCAGAAGGCAGAAGAGGGTCTTCAGAACCTTTGCCTCAGGGACCTGGATATTATTAGGACCTACAGACTCACCCGGCACGACATACTATACTTGCTGCACCACATTGAACCACAAATTGCAGCCAGACTGCAGACCCCACACAACATACCACCTATGACAAAGCTGCTCGCTGTCCTGCACATGCTGGCAAGTGGCTCATTCCAAACAACGGGTGCCCTGGTTGCTGGTGTCTCACAGCCGTTGTTCTCCACATTCCTGCCAAAGGTGTTAGGCGCCATCATCTCCTTGACATTCCGCAACATCAGCTTCCCCAACACCCAGCAAAAGCAGCAGGAGAACAAACAGGGGTTCTATCAAATCCGTGGCTTTCCGTATGTGGTAGGTGCAATTGACCGCACCCATGCCCGGCTCATACCACCTGCAGCAACAGAGCAATTATACCGGGATCGCAAGCACATGCATTATATTAATGTGCAGGGCTTAGTGTACCACCGCGGAATATTCATAAACATTTTGGCCAAGTATCCTGGGAGTGTCCATGATGCCTTCATATTCCGGCACAGCAGGATCAATGAACAATTCCAGGATGGACAACGTGGAAATGGCCTACTTGTGGGTAAGTCCGAAAATCTAGTAATGTACACACAACACACCAATCCTGTCAGACACACAAGACATACACATGTGCAGGTGATAACAAATACACTCTATGCTGCAGTACAGCACAATCAGTGCACAACACTAATGCATACAACCACATGAATGTAACACATCCACAACCTGATAGGCACACACAGGTAGGTGCAGACGTAACCTTAGACAACAGCAGCACTACACAGACCACTACAAGTGCCCTCAAGTTGCCCACTACGTACACATCACACACTACACCAAACAAGGAATAGCACAGAAATATCAAAGTCATACACCATGCCCATGTCATGTACCTTCCAAATAGGCACAGATGCCTCAAGTCATGCCATGCAAATCACTGCCAGAACAAATATCAAACACCCCACAACTTGAGCATATTACAACGGCACCTCAACACTTACCTAACTTACCTGTAGTGTGCAGAGACATCTGCCTGACATATTGACTCACACACATAGGAATACAAGATCAATGCCCATCACATACCATGTGCCAGATGTGTCAGAAGTAGTACCTCACCTACTGTAGTGCAACCTCACATGCAGCACTCACTGACTCACAACACCATCATGTCTGTACCAGATAAAATACGTGGCCTAACAGGGGGCAGAGACACAGTCAGACAGTGCAGATCATGGATGCCATTGTGGGACCCAGTAGGAGAAAACAGGACATCACTGATCTCACATGCACTGTGCCAAGGGACACATTTGCCAAGTAGCTAAGCTCCATCCAGAGCCTTCTCTGTGCCTGTGTCAACACAATAAATGTACATTTACGTTTAGGAAGATAGGAGAGACATTGCTAGTTATGTTGATCATCCTGTGACAATAGATTACACAACCTTGGACACCTCATGGCTGACACAAACATTAGCTGCCACTCAGTAACACCAAGGGAACAATGTAATAGCCCACAGTTCCATATTCATGGCCTGTACTGTATGTGCAGCTTTGCAGATGACCATTTCATAATGACTTCAAGCCACATTGTAAATTGGCCACCCTCCCATGCCGTAGGTAGTGAGGAAGGGGTGTGCAATGTTTCTCGCTGCAGTTCTGTCACTACAGGATACATAGCATGAAGGTGCAGACTCACATGTAGCTGTCCCCTGAGGTGCTGTATGCAGGTTGAAAAAGGAATTAGACTGTGCTAAGAACTCAGCTGAATGTGGCACAAATGCATGCTGCACACTGCTGCACACACAGAAAGAGCCAATTGGCCATCGAAAAAGTATATGCACAGGGCGATGTACCGTCCTGCACAGATACATCTACCTCCACAACGCAGCTAGCAAAGTACCCTGGTGCAGGCTAGGTAGTGTTAGTGCAGGGCTGCACATAAGCAACTGGCGCAGGAGACAACAAAGGGTTGTCAATGAACATGTCACACATGGGGCATGCTTGCATAGTTGAAATGTTGCAGGACAGTCTTCAATGACACATGTCAAAAGGTATGGGATGTCCAGGCTTTGTAGTGTACATGTTGCCACTGTATCTGACCACACTGTGTTGTGAGGAACTGTCATGTCCCCTCTAATGATAGCACACTGATACAAAGGTGCACTACACAACATATGGTAGATACATAATGACTATCAGTGTGGAATCCTAATGATATGTTCCCTGTCATTGAGCCAAACACAAGAATGTCATGTCCAACAACCTAGTGCTGAGGAAACATTACACAAGGATAGTAACTCACACAAAACCATAAATACAAATGAGCAACAACCAGATCTTAATATCAACTGCCATGCTACGTTATATACCTGTTGCAAGTCCTAACAACAAACGACTCCTTTAATCTTTTGCAGTGGATCAGGGTTATGGCATACAGCCATGGATAATGACCCCATTTCTCAACCCAAGCACATCAGCAGAGAGTGCATATAATGTGGAACATCGAAGGACACGGACTATTGTGGAGAGGACATTTGGCATCCTGAAGTCCAGATTCAGGTGCCTGGACATCACAGGAGGCAGCCTTCTATATGTCGTCTTCAAGATAATCATGACATGTGCCATACTGCACAACATATGTGTGCGGATGAACGTCCCCTTATATGAGCAGGTAGATGACCTGCCTGTGGAAGTGGAGGAGGATGGTGGAGAAGAAAATAAGGGGGAACAGCCCAACACAGCTGCTGGGATATGCCACAAACTGCACATTGTTGATAACTTCTTCACTCAATAATCACATACCTCACCTTGTAGATGTTGCCAATAAACATCTCACTTATTCACACAATCGGGCTTTGGTGTCTTCAATCTCTTAAACATATACCTTAGGATTATGAGTCTAACCTCAGGGAGCATGTCACAAACACTAATCTGAAGAGTACTGTGACAACATCACATGTTAAGCGTTAGAGTGAAGTGCTACCATCACACACATCACAATTAGCCTCATCACTTGAATGTGACAACTGAAGGACACAGTCTATGGACCACAACTTATTCATAACATCCACATTGTCAACTTGTTCAACAATAGCTCATCACACACAACAACAACATATCCAAATAGGAGGTAAACAAGGGGGCCACATATGAGGCAGTGGATAAAAAATATGGAGAGACTGCAGTGTTTGAACAGGGCACCACCACAACTCAGTGTGAGAGTTGCAATTGCTGCATGGAGCATGTGTGACAAGGGTTGGCCATCATTGGTGACAATGCTCACGATGATTAGGCCAGGTATGAAAAGCAATGGGAGAAATGGATCCTGCGCAGCACATCTATGGAAATCACTCCTGTCACCGCTATGGGGCCCAATTCTGTCACAGGGTACACACGACCTCACACTCTGGACAGACACGTCTGTGGAATGCACATCAGAATGGATGAGAACATATGCAGCTAGGCCTGCAGGTCCACCACAAATTATTTTTTATTGCAACACAAAATGTCACGAATTTCAACAGTCTATTGTGTTCAATGGATTATATGTTTGGAATGTAGGCAGAGTATGTCAAACACACTATGTAACAAATATCTACATATGTCCAACATATGTGTAGTACACACACCAGTCATCCATATACTCAACAGCAACATATGGAGACATTTGTTGGATAACAGTTGCCAGATTAAATTCATCAGCCATCATCAACAATGTCTGAGCTGTGCATGCCGTCTTAAATGTGATGCTTTGTAAGATAACAACACACAGCACATTAGTGAACACAATTCACAATCACATACTATGACTCTTGCATAGTACTGACTGTCATACATATGTGGATGCACTGTTGTCACACATACATACAAATGCATGACGTGTACACTTTTGCATGCTGTTGATTCTGTAACACATACAAATGGACTACCACATATGGCCATACCCAAATAGCCAAACTGCAGCCCTGCCCATTCAATTATTATGTTGATACAAAGTGCATCCATTAAAAATTGAAAAAATCACCCAATCAGGAATAGAGTCTAACAAAATAATGCAAATGTGTCGAAAACATCCGCAAACGCAAAGTGCATGCCCCATGGGCCCTTAGCGTGATTTACACCTTCGCACACATTTCAATGCTGATTTACTGTAAAATCTACGCATATAGTTAATGCCTCATTATGAAAAGACGCATGTAACTAATGCATCAGAAAAAATTCACGCAAATATCAAATGCAGTAAAAAAAAATCAAGCATACCAGAAAACGTGATGCAAGGGCACAGAAAGTGATGTAATAGGATATCCTCTTTACAGGCATGGTACAGTGGGTGTACTTTCACTTTCTCTTTACAGTATGTGGCTCTTTTGATTGTGTGGTTGTGTCTTGTGTCTTGTGGTGTCTCTCCTGTTGTGTTTTCTGTTGTATTTGATACTTATTTGTCCCAGTGTCTTTGAATTTGTGTGTCAACTGTATTTTACCTTGTACCTGTGCTGTGGGGTGTCTGTCTGGGTTAGTTGTATAGGTGGGTTAGTTGGGTTAGTTATTTCTAGGGTGTTAAGTTTTCTTTCCTTATTTCTGTTTCTCACTACAACATTTTACTTTTCAAGCTGTACCCCAGTGCAATGTCTGGCAGGGGGAGGCAGACCAGAATGGGGGAGGAGGAGCTGGGAGGCTTTGTGTGGCTGGTAGGCCACTACCTCCCATTGATGGTGGAGATGGGTGGCCATGTGATCCAGGGCTACCATACAGAGGCAAGGCGGCTGTGGTGGGACAAGGTGCTCCACCACCTGACGAGGGTGTACCACAGCAGTTCAACGACCACCAGCTTAAGCATCGATAGGCTGATCTGATGGCTAGGGAGCAGGATTGTCTAGGCCATCATGGTGTGGTGATCGGTGGCCCTGTTGCTGAGTCCCCTTTTGGAAAACTAATTACTGTTCACTGCACTTGAATGACAGTAGCAGATGTGTTGGTGTGCTGCATACAATTCCTGTGGACTGGTTGCAAACAACCTGACTTGAAGTGTCACTGTGCCTGTATAGACATAGGCTTCACATATCCTACCATTTTAGCAATGCAACTCAGATGTTAGGTGAGTCATGCACATCCATCACTAAGTCACACATTTCAGGGGCCATGGCAACATCTGTGCCCCAGCATTGTGTCATGTATGATAAGCCAAGACACCTCCAGCATACCATATGTAAGTGGATTGTGATAACAAAGTATGACAATCCATGTATGGTGCAACATTGTCAGATTTCCACATATATCATTCCTGTCATTATGTTTAAAAGGGGGCATACCCACCTTAGGGGGCACAGGCAATGGGGCATTTGATGCCATCACACAACTGTGACACATCAGTCATGGATTACTCAATGCATGAAAATTGCAGCCAAACAATTTAGCCGCTTGCCCTCCACAAAGTGCCTCTATGTGCCTTGCAGGACAAGCCAGAATACCTGAGTTGATTGTTTTGCAGAGCACAAGGGTAGTGTCATTTAAATGTCACCCAACTCCCCCTCATTCCATGGAGTTCCATCATCTACAGATTGCCCACAAAGGGTGTAGCACTATATGAGTCTCAGGTGCAGTGTAAGAATGCAGAAGTATGGCTCTCACTCACCGGAGTGTCTGTCTCATTGTGAGTTTGCAGTGGTGTGTCTGTAGTACTGTCCACAACCTGGATAACTACCTTGCTCCTCTGAATTATACATACTGCCATATGTTGTCCACTAGTAATGACAGTGATGTGATACTAACCATGGTTTTCCATCCATATGTTTCAGGTGGACCTGCCCCCTACACCAAAGGTGAAGTGGCAAGATTTGAGGACCTAGATGTATCCAGTAAGTGTGATTGTGTCTGTCCTGTGTAGTGTTGAAGTATTTTGTGTGAGTGAGTCAAGAGTGTTGCAGCCAATTCCAGAACTGGTAAGCTGTAAAATAATCAGAAATCATAGTAGGCTGGATGGTGACACTGTGTCGCATTTAAGTGGTTCCCTATGCATGTGCAGAGAGTCATATCTTGTGAGGCTTGTGGCGCTCAATGTCCAGCATTGTGTAAACAAGGTGATGACAAGCCACGTGTTGCTCCATATGCACCATAGTGTAAATAATGGCACTGGAACACACCATCATTCCCACAACACGGTGATGCACCATTTTGTAGACAAATTGGTGCATCCCTGTATTGTAATGTACATGTAGGACTGGGAGGCCAATTGTCCCCCAGCATGGTTCAACTAATTTTTTACTCCACTTACGTGACACTTACATGGAATGTAATAGGCGTGCATGCAGGTCAAGTCTAATCGTTTGCTGGCATTGTAATGGGCGTGTGAGGAATGGTATTGGCTGATCAGGTATTGATAGGTGTCTACACCTGGACACATGAATGTATAATTGAGAGACCTATGGATACCAACTTCATTTTTGCCATCACCTAACATATGGTCCACTCCCTGACTCCATGTATGAGTAACCATGCATTGGTGGATGACCTGGACAGTTGAGACGTTAAACTACATGGCCATACCCCCTGAGGCACAGGGGGTGGGAACTACACATTTGTAGGTAGATGTGATGCTCACAGTGTAGGTGACAGTCATTTTGATCAGGCTTGCATGTGTACCTATCAAGACTGGACCCTTATGGCTACCAACATCATCCCATAATCCCAATAACAGATGCAAGTTTCTGGTGATGTAGTTTAGAAAATTTGACACAGATGATGAGGAATAGTGGCCCTGATCAATGTTAATTTGATGTTGCCTTAGCTTTGTCACACATGGTACAAATTCTAAGCAGATCTAACTTGGTTTGATTCATTATCTTGTTGTGGGTGGCTACGGTGTCAAGGAAATGGTGCTAAGGCAGCGTTGTCATTTCATCCATCAGTGCCATTGTATCATCCAGAATGTGAGTAGGAGTGCATGTACAAATCAATGTAGATAGTAAGCTATCTTACTCTACATACTCCATACAATGCTGACACTGATGATTGCCTGTCTCATTTTAACAGCTGCCAACATGAATAACAACCAACTCTGTGCCTTTCAGAAGACGGCAATGCACTATAGGCACATATTGGCAGTGGAATCTGGGTTCAGGAGGATGACACACTGCTATCACTCAGAGCAATCCACCGTTGAGTGGCGGCATTCAGCCAAGGGGCACCCACACTGCCCACACAGGCTGGACGAAGCACCACAGCTGTGCAGTGGCCTACAGCTGCCAACATACTTATTCCTCCAGCTGCTGCACCCTCTACTACCATCCCACAACCACCAACACCTCTGCCATGGTCATGAGTGCCATCACTGATTTAGAGAGGGATGTACAGCAGGTCCTCAAACATTGGACTCCACTGAAAAGGAGGTGGCTAAAAATACTAAGGCCCTCAAGAACATTAAGAGGAGACTGAAAAGGGCGACCTCTGAATGGCATGATGTCTCTAAGTGCACCCCTCTCCCTCCTCTTTTTTTCAGTTTTTTTGTGGGTATTAGGGGGTTAGTTGTAGGTTAGAATAGGTTAGTGGGTTAGGGGATGGGTTTTCTACTTCTCATGTTTTACTATGTGGGTAGGTGGGTGGAGGCTGATATTGGGGCTTTTATGTGTTTATTAATACAAAAAAAATCAAACATTTAAAAAAAACTAAAATACAGAAACATATATACTTTTTAGTCATTGTTAGTAAATGTGCAGTTTAGTGTATGTTGTCCTGCATGTGTTCTTTGATATGAGGGGTTGGGGGTGCAAATGTTTAGAGGTTTTCATTAAATGTGTTAGGTAAGTGTAGCATAGAGTGGTTAGGGTCTGTTGAGGGTAATGTATAGTTAGTATAGGTTAGATTAGAAGAGGTGATAATAATATTTTTTATGTGTCATATGCTTGGGTATCAGGGTCTTCCCATGGGTGCACATTGAACATTGTGTGTTGTCCTGGAGACCCCGTCCTGCATCAAATCCCTTTCTTGACATGTTCAACACCTCCTTATGACTGAGCTGTCACTTTGGCATCTACAACACATCTACTTACCTGTGCACCTGCTATCCAGTGTACCCACCACTCAAGGTTACTATGTTGACCATGTATAGGACAAGTAGGTGTGGGAATTCAGCTGCCATTGTAGGGGTTTTGTTTTGAAATTTTGGGGACTGTGGGACATTTGACAACTGCCTACATTTCATTCCTATCATGCTAAACTGGCCAGTGGCAATAATAGAAGAGTTTGAGTCCCTCTGTTTCACTCCAATGTGATCTACTGGTACTACCAGCTGACGATATTGCCTAATTACAATTTCACACCCATTCCTGCAGTATGTAGTGGGTGTAGCATACAAGTGTTTAACATGTTTCACATATTCAGTGAATTGCTTGTAGGGGATGGGGCCAACATTGACGTACAACATGTAGGTACCATGTGCATAGGTATGTACATATTCATGCACTCTTGTACTGACAGTCTGTGACAGGAGACATATTACATACATCACAAATCCTAGGCAGAGTAGATCTGTCACAACACACAGAAACATGCTGGCTGTGTAGGTGGTGTTTCTTAACAAGTGGAATAGTGCTAAATATATACAATGTCCAGGTCTGTGCCCCCATTCGTGGAATCCATCCAAGTGTGACACAACACAAGCCCAGGGTTGAGGAACATGTCATTGGACATGTTTAGGTAAAGTGTCTTTCGGTGCAGGGGAACATAAATTGCCACTTGAAAAGAAAGGGACAATAGCAGTCCATAGCAGAAAGGTCAACAGTGTGTTGAGGAAGAGTTCATATTTGTAACAGTGCTAACACTGGCATGATGTCAAGCACAGGACTAACGAAAACACTGCCCATATAGCATGGGCTGGTGCTACTGGGAACTTATATGGCTGAAGATGATCTGTTCCACATCTTTATCCTCTGATGTGTGTGGTGCCTCCTCTTCCCTTGATGGTGGTAGTGGGGAGGTAGAGGGGGCCACACACACTAAAGTGGTTGCAGATGTGGACTCCCAATTCCCGGCAGCTGCCATCTGTGGAACTACACATGGCATCACTGCAGCCAGGAGGAGCTGCTGGTTTTTAAGTTTAGCTGCAACATCCCTGTGGTAGGCAGCCATGTCTGCCCTGAGGAAGACCATTTCCCGGTGTACGGAGTCCATTTTGTCCTCAAGCACGCTTCTGCTAGTTTGGGAGGGCAGTTGTTGTGGCCTCTTACTCTTGGCAGCAGCTATGTCCCTCAGACACTAAACAATAACCAAGAAGATATGCAGTAAGCTCATTAAGAATGCACCATCCCTTATATCCCCTCAGTGTAAGCAGCATAAGTAAGGAACATGAAACAAACAGTGAAAATTGTAAAGCGTGCAACTACACCATAGTTCCTACTGCAATAAAGAACTAAGCAGAGCTAAAAGAAAAAGCTCCACTGAGAATGCTCCGAAAGGTGGTGCACTGCAACTTATACAAAAAACGGTATAACAAAGGAGCAAAGAGGCCAGGGCCAGTGTAATAATGTAGATCAAAGAGGTTATTACAAGTTTATTATTTCGTGAATAGTCCAAAAAAGTAAATTATTTGATAGACACCCAAATAGGCAATGTAGATAACAACAACAAAATAATATACAAATAGAAAAAACAAAAAATCCTTATGTCCTTGTAAACGTAGCAGGTGCATAAACTGGTAATGAGTTCACGATGAATGGCCAACGCGTTTCGCCCACCATAGGGCTTCTTCAGGGCCCAAAATGTATCCAGTCAATGGTAACACAAAGTGTATAGGTATAAGAGTCACCGCAAAATGAACTATTGAGCAAGTAACTCCGCAATGAGTAGGAAATCCCCAAAAATATATATAGCCAGCCCAAGGAAGAAATGTAAATATGTAATTGGCTCACAAAATAATGTCATCTGTAGATAAATGATATATGAGGCGGCAGAATTGCGAGTCGAAAAAACCGCCGGGGCGCACATGTATTCAGCATGATGCGCTGATCCCTAATGCCAGAAAATTCAGCCGCGGTCCAGGAACTGCAATGCAGATCTAAAAGAGGAACCCGGTCCCGAGGCACGAAATATATGCCCGGGACCTGGAAGTGAAAGCAGTAAACTCCCTAGCGTGAGGGAAAATGAAATAAAAACAAAAACAAAAGATGGACAAGGACAGCCGCCATATTAGGAAAAGAGTAGTAAGAAGAAGGGGGGCAGAGGGAGAGTGTGTATAGAGGAGGATGTGATTATACCAATACAATTGTGTCCAGTCAGTAAAACAGAGTGAATAATTAGTGTATCCCACAACAAAAAATCAAAAAGAGAAGGAAAAATAAATAAATATGAAAAGTATTAATGGTGATAGTAGGAAAAGAGTAATGAAGAGAGAAACATTAGAACCATAAAAAGAACCCCAATAGAAATTAAAATAAATATAATAAAAATAAATAAAAATAAGGCATAATGAGGCACAGGGGGTGGGAACAACACATTTGTAGGTAGATGTGATGCTCACAGTGTAGGTGACAGTCATTTTTATCAGGCTTGCATGTGTACCTATCAAGACTGGACCCTTATGGCTACCAACATCATCCCATAATCCCAATAACAGATGCAAGTTTCTGGTGATGTAGTTTAGAAAATTTGACACAGATGATGAGGAATAGTGGCCCTGATCAATGTTAATTTGATGTTGCCTTAGCTTTGTCACACATGGTACAAATTCTAAGCAGATCTAACTTGGTTTGATTCATTATCTTGTTGTGGGTGGCTATGGTGTCAAGGAAATGGTGCTAAGGCAGCGTTGTCATTTCTTCCATCAGGGACATTGTATCATCCAGAATGTGAGTAGGAGTGCATGTGCAAATCAATGTAGATAGTAAGCTATCTTACTCTACATACTCCATACAATGCTGACACTGATGATTACCTGTCTCATTTTAACAGCTGCCAACATGAATAACAACCAACTCTGTGCCTTTCAGAAGAGGGCAATGCGCTATAGGCACATATTGGCAGTGGAATCTGGGTTCAGGAGGATGACACGCTGCTATCACTCAGTGCAATCCACCGTTGAGTGGCGGCATTCAGCCAAGGGGCACCCACACTGCCCACACAGGCTGGACGAAGCACCACAGCTGTGCAGTGGCCTACAGCTGCCAACATACTTATTCCTCCAGCTGCTGCACCCTCTACTACCATCCCACAGCCACCAACACCTCTGCCATGGTCATGAGTGCCATCACTGATTTAGAGAGGGATGTACAGCAGGTCCTCAAAAAGTTGGACTCCATTGAAAAGGAGGTGGCTAAAAATACTAAGGCCCTCAAGAACATTAAGAGGAGATTGAAAAGGGCCGACCTTTGAATGGCATGATGTCTCTAAGTGCACCCTTCTCCCTCCTCTTTTTTTCAGTTTTTTTTGTCGGTATTAGGGGGTTAGTTGTAGGTTAGAATAGGTTAGTGGGTTAGTTAGGATAAGTAGTTTTGGGGATGGGTTTTCTACTTCTCATGTTTTACTATGTGGAGGGTGATATTGGGGCTTTTATGTGTTTATTAATACAAAAAAAATTCAAACATTTTTAAAAAACTAAAATACAGAAAAATATATACTTTTTAGTCATTGTTAGTAAATTTGTAGTTTAGTGTATGTTGTCCTGCATGTGTTCTTTGATATGAGGGGTTGGGGGTGCAAATGTTTAGAGGTTTTCATTAAATGTGTTAGGTAAGTGTAGCATAGAGTGGTTAGGGTCTGTTGTGGGTAATGTATAGTTAGTATAGGTTAGATTAGAAGAGGTGATAATAATATTTTTTATGTGTCATATGCTTGGGTATCAGGGTCTTCCCATGGGTGCACATTGAAAATTGTGTGTTGTCCTGGAGACTCCGTCCTGCATCAAATCCCTCTCTTGACATGTTCAACACCTCCTTATGACTGAGCTGTCACTTTGGCATCTACAACACATCTACTTACCTGTACACCTGCTATCCAGTGTACCCACCACTCAAGGTTACTATGTTGACCATGTATAGGACAAGTAGGTGTGGGAATTCAGCTGACATTGTAGGGGTTTTGTTTTGAAATTTTGGGGACTGTGGGACATTTGACAACTGCCTACATTTCATTCCTATCATGCTAAACTGACCAGTGGCAATAATAGAAGAGTTTGAGTCCCTCTGTTTCACTCCAATGTGATCTACTGGTACTACCAGCTGCCGATATTGCCCAATTACAATTTCACACCCATTCCTGCAGTATGTAGTGGGTGTAGCATACAAGTGTTCAATATGTTTCACATATTCAGTGAATTGCTTGTAGGGGATGAGGCCAACATTGACGTACAACATGTAGGTACCATGTGCATAGGTATGTACATATTCATGCACTCTTGTACTGACAGTCTGTGACAGGAGACATGTTACATACATCACAAATCCTAGGCATAGTAGATCTGTCACAACACACAGAAACATGCTGGCTGTGTAGGTGGTGTTTCTAAACAAGTGGAATAGTGCTAAATATATACAATGTCCAGGTCTGTGCCACCATTCGTGGAATCCAGCCAAGTGTGACACAACACAAGTCCAGGGTTGAGGAATATGTCATTGGACATGTTTAGGTAAAGTGTCTTTCGGTGCAGGGGAACATAAATTGCCACTTAAAAAGAAAGGGACAAAAGCAGTCCATAGCAGAAAGGTCAACAGTGTGTTGAGGAAGAGTGCATATTTGTAACAGTGCTAACACTGGCATGATGTCAAGCACAGGACCAACGAAAACACTGCCCATATGGCATGGGCTGGTGCTACTGGGAACTACTATGGCTGAAGATGATCTGTTCCACATCTTCATCCTCTGATGTGTGTGGTGCCTCCTCTTC
This sequence comes from Pleurodeles waltl, assembly GCF_031143425.1. Classification (NCBI taxonomy): domain Eukaryota; kingdom Metazoa; phylum Chordata; class Amphibia; order Caudata; family Salamandridae; genus Pleurodeles; species Pleurodeles waltl. Next base: position 693,715,140 of record NC_090442.1, on the reverse strand, counting down.
CCTTGATGGTGGTAGTGGGGAGGTAGAGGGGGCCACACACACTAAAGTGGTTGCAGATGTGGACTCCCAATTCCCGGCAGTTGCCATCTGTGGAACTACACATGGCATCACTGCAGCCAGGAGGAGCTGCTGGTTTTTAAGTTTAGCTGCAACATCCCTGTGTAGGCAGCCATGTCTGCCCTGAGGAAGACCATTTCCCGGTGCACGGAGTCCATTTTGTCCTCAAGCACGCTTCTGCTAGTTTGGGAGGGCAGTTGTTGTGGCCTCTTCCTCGTGGCAGCAGCTATGTCCCTCAGACACTAAACAATAAACAAGAAGATATGCAGTGAGCTCATTAAGAACGCACCATCCCTTATATCCCCTCAGTGTAAGCAGCATAAGTAAAGAACATGAAACAAACAGTGAAAATTGTAAAGCGTGCAACTACACCATAGTTCCTACTGCAATAAAGAACTAAGCAGAGCTAAAAGAAGAAGCTCCACTGAGAATGCTCCAAAAGGTGGTGCACTGCAACTTATACAAAAAACGGTATAACAAAGTAGCAAAGAGGCCAGGGCCAGTGTAACAATGTAGAACAAAGAGGTTATTACAAGTGTATTATTTCGTGAATAGTCCAAAAAAGTAAATTATTTGATAGACGCCCAAATAGGCAATGTAGATAACAACAATAAAATAATATACAAATAGAAAAAACAAAAAGTTCTTATGTCCTTGTAAACGTAGCAGGTGCATAAACTGGTAATGAGTTCACGATGAATGGCCAACGCGTTTCACCCAACATAGGGCTTCTTCAGGGCCCAAAATGTATCCAGTCAATGGTAACACAAAGTGTATAGGTATAAGAGTCCCCGCAAAATGAACTATTGAGCAAGTAATTACGCAATGAGTAGGAAATCCAAAAAAATATATATAGCCAGCCCAAGGAAGAAATGTAAATATGTAATTGGCTCACAAAATAATGTCATCTGTAGATAAATGATATATGAGGCGGCAGAATTGCGAGTCGAAAAAACCGATGGGGCGCACATGTATTCAGCATGATGCGCTGATCCCTAATGCCAGAAGATTCAGCCACGGTCCAGGAACTGCAATGCAGATCTAAAAGAGGAACCCGGTCCCGAGGCACGAAATATATGCCCGGGACCCGGAAGTGAAAGCAGTGAACTCCCTAGCGTGAGGGAAAATGAAATAAAAACTAAAACAAAAGATGGACAAGGACGGCCGACATATTAGGAGAAGAGTAGTAAGAAGAAGGGGGGCAGAGGGAGAGTGTGTATAGAGGAGGATGCGATTATACCAATACAATTGTGTCCAGTCATTAAAACGGAGTGAATAATTAGTGTATCCCACAACTAAAAATCAAAAAGAGAAGGAAAAATAAATAAATATGAAAAGTATTAATGGTGATAGTAGGAAAAGAGTAATGAAGAGAGAAACATTAGAACCATAAAAAGAACCCCAATAGAAATACAAATAAATATAATAAAAATAAAAATAAAAATAAAAATAAAAATAAAGTGTCCTATTGTGACTCAAGTACAAATATATATTCTTCATTAAATAGACCAGTAAACATATCATATGTGATGTATAATGTACAGAAATGAGTACAGAAAAAACCCAACTGTCCAGAATAATGCAACATAGTGTACAAAAAAAAAATATATATATAGAGAATAATATAACAAATACCAGGGAAATATGACAAGATACATAATAGTTGAAACATAACAGAAGCAAAGAACATATACCAATGTGTAACCGAAAAAGTAATGAGGTTCACAAGAAACTGACAGATTACAGAAAATAATGAAATTCATGGTCGGTATTGTGGCCCAGGTCTACCGCTTGTAAGCGACAGATCCAGGCCGCCTCTTTTTGGCGCAGAATCATTTCTCTGTTACCCCCTCTGGGATGGACAGGAACATGTGCAATACCGTGAAACCACATTGTAGGATCATTAGAATGAGCTAGTATCATGTGTGTAGCAAATGGATATGTAGAATCGTGTTTTTTTATAGCTCGCAGGTGTTCCTGTATTTTTAATTTCAAGGGGTGTATAGTGCTCCCCACATAAACTTTATTACATGGACAGCCCAAAATGTAAACAACAAATTTTTTATTACAGTTGATAAATTGGTGGATAGTAAAATTTCTTGAGTTGTGGTAACAGAAATTCCTAATTTTATCACGGCCAAAAATACAGACATTGCAACCATGACATGTATAAAACCCTTTCGGTTTAGATGGGAACCAAGTGGCAGGGTAAGTGGAGGCAATGTAACTAGGACACAGATGATCTCTAAGGGTTAGCCCTCTATGATAAGTAATCTTAGTTTTACAAGATATTATTCCTTTCAATCCCGGAACCTCAGTTAAGAGATGCCAGTGGCGTCTGAGAATTTAAAAAATGCCCTGGCTATGAGCCGTATATCGAGTCACAAATGCTAAAACGTTCCTGCCAGTCTGTCTAGTTCTCTGCGTCTTGATTGCCAATGTGTTTTTCCTGGGAATCTTTGTAATACGATGAATTGCCTGTGTTAAATTATGGGCATCGTAACCCCTGTTGATAAAACAGTCTCGTGTATGTTGAATTTGTGTCCAAAAGATATCAATAGTGCTGCAATTTCGTCTGACGCATACCATTTCCCCAATAGGGATATTTTGAATAACCAAAATTCGGTGGGCATTGGTAGCATGAAGGAGGCTGTTGCATGCAGTAGATTTTCTAAAGAGTGCACTCTGTATACTGTTATTTTGTATAAAAAAGGTAGGGGCATATTTATACTCTGTTTGCGCCGAATGTGTGTCAAAAATGTTGACGCACAATCGGCGCAAACCCTGCCCCATATTCATACTTTGACGTCCGACCCCGCGGGCGTCAAAATTCCACCATGTGCGTCATTTTTTTGGAAGGGGGAACCAGCCTTGCGTTAATTATATGCAAGGTAGGCGTTCCCTTCCAAAAAATGACTTTAAGGCCTGTGCCCCATATTTATACTCTGACGTCATGTTGACGCACAGGAGGGGGTGGGCCTTTAAAAAACTACGCACAGCCTGATGGGCGCCGTTTTTTAACGCCTGGGTCAGGGCAGGCGTTAAGGGACCTGTGGGCTCGGAAGGAGCCCATAGGTGCCCTCCCCAGCCCCCAGGGACACCCCCTGCTACCCTTGCCCACCCCAGGAGGACAGCCATGGATGGAGGGACCCATCCCAGAGAAGTAAAGTAAGTTCAGGTAAGTATTTTTTTCAGATTTTTTCTGTGGCATAGGGGGGCCTGATTTGTGCCCCCCTACATGCCACTATGCGCAATGACCATGCCCAGGGGACATAAGTCCCCTGGGCATGACCATTGGGCAAGGGGGCATGACTCCTGTCTTTGCTAAGACAGGAGTCATGTCAATGGAGGTTGGGCGTCAAAAAAAAATGGTGCAAATCCGGTTTGAGGCCTGAATTTTGCCTCAGACCTGACCTGCCCCATTTTTTGACGCACAACCCCCATTTTCCCATACGCCGGCGCTGCCTGGTGTGAGTCTTTTTTTTTTACGCACACCAGTCCGCAGCGCCGGCTAACGTCATTCCATAAATAAGGCGCCCGCATGGCGCGTTGGAATGGCGTTAGCCGGCAGTAACATTTTTGATGCACAACTGCGTTGGCGCAGTTGTGCGTCAAAAAGTATAAATATGGGCCGTAATGTCCAAAAAGTCAATAGTATTCTTATGAGATTGCAAGCTCAGTTGTACATTATACGGGTTATTGTTAAGAAAGGCATGGTATTCGTTAAGCTGATCAATAGTCCCTTTCCAAATGATAATAATATCATCAATGTATCGCCCCCAGAAAACGATCGAGTCAGTCCAGGGCGATGCTGTTTTCCCCCATACATGTGTTTTTTCGTACCAGCCCATAAATAAACAGGCATATGATGGGGTAAATTTCGAACCCATCGCCGTCCCTTGGATTTGTTGGTACCATTTATTGTCATGCATAAAATAGTTCCTAGATAGAATTATGTCAATCATCTCGAGGAGCATGTGATTGTGTGCAAAACAATCAACAGACCTGGTGTTGAGAAACATGGTGACTGCTTGAATCCCAAAGGGTTTACGTATACACGTCTATAGACTGTTGACATCCATGCTAACGAAAAAGAGGTCTTTGGACCAAGGAAAATCATCAAATTTGTTCAGGATATCTTTACTGTCCTGTAAATAGGAAGGCAAATTGATGACAAATTTCTGTAAGAAAAACTCGACATATGCAGCTAATTTTTCTGTGGGCGAGTCTAGAAATGATGGGTCTGCCGGGGGGAAAAGTGCCACCCTTATGTGCCTTGGGAAGTATATAGATGCACGGAAATTTGGGGCTCGAGACACTTAAATATTTAAATTCATTATTAGTGAGTGGCCCTAGTTCGTACCAATCCCAAAGCTTGTTGTTGATCAAATCAGTTAAATCTCCGATGGGATTATGTGTAAGGTGTTTGTAACATGAGGTGTCAGCCAGTTGTCTATTAATTTCATTCATATAGTCCCTGTGGTTCATGACCACCACATTACCTCCCTTATCAGCCTCCTGTATGACAATGGATTGGTCATTCTTAAGGTTCCGAAGGGTTGCCCTTTCTGTGGCTAGTAAGTTATTCACCTGACGCCAATTGTAGATACGGGTATTTAATGTACGGTGTAAATCTAAAGAGACTCTTTTGACAAATAGATCAATATTACTGTGAGAATGAGCCGGTATAAATTTGGAACGGGGTTTGAAAATAGTTGTTCTTTCAATTTTATCGGAGATACCCAAGTCTGCCCGAATATCTTCTATTGTCCTATTATCATCATCTAAGGACATGAGAAGCTGTACATCATGAAGGTCCGAGACTAGTTGGATGGAAGAGTTGGAATCAGAAAAACAAGTCGCTACATCATCAGTCTCATGCCGAAGTTCACCGCTACCCATAGCAGGTACAGATGAGAAGTAATTTCTAGGTTTAAGGATACGTGTAAATTTGAAAAGGTCGACAAAAACTTCAACAGGGTCATTGGTCTGAGTGGGGCAGAATCCTAGGCCTTTACTCAGAAGCTTACATTCAGTAGCACTCAGAATTCGGTCAGATAAATTAATAATTGTTAGATCACCGTCAGTAACAGTTGTACCTGGTGTAGTATATGTTAATCTTTCTTGGATCTGGTTCTGACCCCTGAGCTGCCAGTTGTTTTGGTTCCTTGGCGTAGCCGTTCCATTTCGACTAAAAAATTGCTCTTAGAAGTATCATGAGAAGACTGTGCCACATTAGAAGTACGACTGTCAATGGAAGAGGTGGAACTACCACTGGATATATCAGTGTCACTAATATCACGTCCCCTAGTTGTTGACGGTTCGATAATTTTCACATTGTCATATTTGCGGGCAAAGGTATATATTCTGCCCAGTTTATAATCCCAATCATCACGTTTGACCTTCCGTAATTTCTTGTCCCTTAGACACTACTGGAATCCACGCATTGGGGAGTGTGTGCATTGGTTGGCTGCAGTATGTTCTGTTGCTGTGACCTTGCACATCCACATCCCCTCAAGGCTGGCTGCCATAGTTTGCATCCCCACCCACACCTACTTGGCCAGCTCCCACTGGACTCCTATCACTGTCCTCTCAAAGCTGGTGCCTGGGTCCTCAGAGTTCTCTGCTGTGTCGGTGCTGGCAGGTCGTACTATTGGGGTGCTAAGTGGGGCCTGTGAGATGTCTGCTACTTCAGTACTTCTCCTTGCGACTGGAGGTGGTGTCTGCAGGTTTACAAGGACTTCTTGGAGGGTTTCTTGGCTGATAGTTGCCAGCTGGTCATCCAGGTCATCAGGGTACTCCAGGACAGGCAGACCCGAAGGGGAACCATCATTCTCTCCAATGAGATGGTGAAAAATCAGTCTATCTGTGTTGTGACAGTTGACAAGTCACGTCACTGACTTGATATTTGAGGCTCATTGTCATATTAGGCCCATGTTGCTGTAAAAGTGGTGCAGAATGGTTCTGTGCACAAGTAATCAGCGCTGCACTGAGTCACTTTGGTAACACAAGGATGGACCGTATGTAAGTGAATATGGGGAACCCCTATTTTGTGCCCCGCGCTGGTGCAAGATTCAGCTGCCAGCGTCATCACAGGCATCCTTGCACCGTCGTGAGGGGTGTGACTGTTTAGGTGTATAAAGGTCTCCCTTCCTGCACATTAACAATCACTAATGGTGCTTTGGCACTTCTGTGTGAGCTGTAGAATGCAGCACACACTGAAGAGCCAAATCGTCATTTACAGTTGATTGTTTATGTGCATGAAGGAACACCTTCACGCTCAGAAACAATAATTTCTGTCATTTTGCTCTTCCTATGCATGCTGCAGAATGCAGCACACTTTGGAAAAGCAGAAAAGGAGGAGGTATAGATGTATTCCTCCTAGATGCACTCTGCTAATGCAACCCCTGGGGCTGGCATTAGAGTTTTGGCGCTACCTCAAGTTTACAATATTCCATTTATCTGAGGCAGCATCACAATTTTATGGATGTTGCTGTGGAACGACCACAGCAACACCCATTGCATCAGTTTCCACACACAGTCATGATCAGGAGGGTATGTATTTACAAGGTGACATAATGCCACAAAAAGAGTCTTAGCGCTACCTTGTCAATAGAGAGCAGTGCTTAGCGCCACAGGAGCGTCACTGAAAGTGAGGCTCCTGTGGTGGTAGGGGCCTATGATGCACCCCTTAGTTCCAAAGGATTGTTCCAGTAAATCATAGCTGCAGTCTACAGCCCTTTGCCCCACCTGCATATCACATGAATGGAAGCCAAGTTGACACTATTGGCTGCTTCATGTCTTCTAAGTGTGTTGTCTATCCTTATTGTGGCTTGACACCCTCTTATCTTTTTCTACCCTCCCTTTGCATCCATTTGCATGGTGAAGCCTTGCAATGTGTGTTGCTGTGCCCATGCCAGAGCACCACACATGGCTATTTTTACCTGTCAGAGTCTTACATGTTTCACACACACCCATGCTGTGCTGAGACCTTGCACCATCCCAGGGATGGCATTGTTGGGAAACTGTGCTCTGGTTGCCATTGATGGCTCCTCATGTTGTTGATTGTGTTTGTGTGCTATATTGCATAGCACTCATGGACCTGGCAGAGTACTGTTTCAACTCCTGTCTCTGTAGGTTGTTTTCCTTACTATGTAAGTAGAAATAGTACACTGTTCCAATACATATGCATGCAGGGAGAGGAAGTGTCAGTATTATCAGGAGAGCCATCAAGCATCCACTAGGATGCTAAGCATCATCATTGGGCAATCTCCTCGTCAGACGGGCACTGCAATGTCTGGTGGACCACCCCACACAAGGTGGTGGTACTCAACCAAAGATAATATAGCCGTTGTAATAAGGTCTGCAGAAAATACTGACAATAAGAAAACAATGGGAGAGACAGATGGATTGAAATTGACTCTGAGACTTGGGCATCATGATTTAATAATTCAGAAAAAGGATCAGGCCAAGATTAAAAAAGGAAACAAGATGAGTTAATACGGGGAATAATGTCCCACTATACTCCATGGAAAGGAAAAAAGGTGGTGTACCAAGTCCTAACACAGTGTGGTCAACATGTTTCGCGCCTCTGCGGTCAAAAAGTTATCCCTTGGCGCTTCATCAGGACAGTAATGACTACTTCTCCTATTTATATAAAAAAATAAGTGCTGGAAAGTCACTTACTGAATGAGGACTACTTGTCAGTTGGTCAGTAAGTCGGCCTGCATAAAAATAGAAACATAGACATACATTGGTGTCTACAAAGTGAAGGAAAAGTGATAAACGTAGTCACCCTGAAACAAAGTGTGGCACAATGAACATGACACGGAAGGCGTACCATCCCATAGTAGAGAAAAGGGTACACACTAGTAAATGGTTCAAAAAGAGTTTATGAGTACAACATGTACACAAAGTCACTGAGTTAAACTCCCAAGCGTATCTCAAACATGCTGATGTAAATCTAGCTATAAATATAAATATAAACACCATGCCCCAAAGAAAGACTGAACTCCGTTGGAACACGTCAGGTAAATGATGACTATGCTGATAAAAATGAAAAATATATAATTGTCACTACATCTTCAGTAAATGCTACTAAAACCGTTGATAGAACATTGAAATCATTGTTCCTAAACAAGAAGAACTAGTCGCTATTAAACTCAGAGTAGCAGAATAGGCAAGCATCAAATGGGTTAAGCGATCGTGGCTAAGCCGTCACAGACTTGTGTGGAAAGTAAAAGACTGTCAGAGCATTTGTAGTAAAACGATCGTCACCGGGACAGAACAACAGAAGGAACTTACTTCAGTCTTCCTCTGGTCCATCGGCAAACCTACCCTTAGTCGCGTTCCTGGAAACAATTTCACAGCGTCTCTGGGGGTTTATAAATAGTCGTATTTCGCAGCACGAACACTCGTGTTAATCCCGGAACTCCACATTGTCCGATTCCGGTCATGAACATCAAAGACGGACTAAAAATGGGAAAGATGGTGGCCATCTTGGTAGTAGAAACTGTCAAAGGGCCATAAGTAAATACGTGGAGGCCATATCCACTGATAGCAGAAAAAAATGAGAGTATAAGAACCACACAAGACTAATGTGGTTAATAATGTGAAAAATAATATAAAAGATAAATGCAAATAATCTGCTTGGTTTGCTGCATATATAGAAAATCCCTGGAAAAGTCTTGAGGGCAGGAAAAGGTGTAAAGGGCATGTCCTTGCAAACCTATGTAGGTAATACGGAAACACCAAAACATTAGCCAGTATAGAGAAAAAAGAATAACAACAGTCAAATGATAACTGAAAAGTCATGAAAAGGCAAATATGTTATAACTAATTTTGGGTTATAAAGTACACCATGGGATCTCTTCATTCAAACCCTCACTAGATGTCTTAAGTCTGAAAATCCAATGTTGTTCAGTTCGAAATAGATACTTGGGATCACTATCATTGTGTCTGGGCACCTGTAAAACTATCCACCATAAGTCATCAGGGCCATGGTTTGCTTCCAGAAAATATGAACTTAACTTAGTGGTAATACGAGAACACCTGCTATTGCTTAGATGTTCATTAATTCTCTGCTTCACAGGTCTGGTCGTCATGCCAACGTACTGTAAATTGCAGGGACAGTTAATCATATAAATACATTGTTGAGTGTTGCAATTCGTATGCCTGTTCAGATGCCAAGTGCCAACATGATTCAAATCCAATTGGTCAACCCGTTTGGTCAAAGGACAGACATTACAAGAACCACACGGGTAGTGTCCGGTGACCGGGGGTAGATTCCATAAAGTGGTCTGCTTTGACGTATCTACTTGTACACGTGGACGTGTATGAACAACTAAATGTTTAATGTTGGGTGATCTTTTGAAAGCAAAAAGCGGCCTCAGGATCTGAGTACCCCCACACTGTAAAATGCTCAGTTTATTAATGAGCTTTTTGACAGTGTTGTACAGAGGGGTGTATGTAGATACACAAGTTAAACGAGCTTCTGCTCCCCTCATAACAGGTGCTCCCTGTGATTGTTCCGAGCCCTCTTATATGCCGGGTTGATAATCTTCTTAGGGTAATGACGATTATGTAATTTACGTTTCAACTCAAGAGCTTGAACGTCAAATCATTGAACCGAGCTGCAATTACAACGTAACCTCAAAAATTGGCCAACAGGGAGATTGTCACGCAGGGCCTTTGGGTGGTGGCTGTCGTATAAAAGCAAACTATTCCGGTCAGTACTCTTGTGGTAAGTATCGGTAACAAGTTTACCATCAACAATCCTGATCATTAAGTCCAGAAAAGGAACTTGAGTGGAGGAAGTATGAGCGGTGAATCTCAAAAAGGGGTCTAAAGTATTGACCCAGTTGGTAAAGAGATCAACATCCTGTACGGGACCTTGCCAAATGATAAGAATGTCATCTATGTATCTTTGCCACAATTTGATGTTATCATGGAAAGGATTGGATGTAGGTAAAATGAACAATATTTCAAAATGGTACATGTACAGACATGCCAAACTTGGAGCGAATGTACTGCCCTTAGAAGTCCTCCGAATCTGATGAAACAAGGAATCCTCAAATTGAAAAAAGTTCTGCGTCATCGTTAGTGTAGCACATTGCATCACGAAATGCACAGGAGTGGAGGAAGACCAGGAACTTTGGAGGAGAGCAGACTCCACGACTCGTAGGGTGGCTTCCTGGGGAATGTTCGTATACAAGGCCTCTACATCCAAGGTGATCAGTACCTGAACTCGAATAGTGGAATTGACAATCTCAATCAAATTGAGGACAACTTTGGTGTCTTTGAGATAAGTGCTGGAATCTCTCACCAAGGGTTGCAGAAAAAAATCACAAAAAGTGGACAACGGTTCTAAAACCAAACCAATGCCGGATACAATGGGGCGTCCAGGTGGAGGGAAGGTACCCTTATGGATCTTAGAAAGGCAATAGAAATACGGAGTCCGGAGATGGACAGTCTCCAAAAATTCAGCCTTTTTAGAGGAGATCCAGGAATTGCCACGGGCTTCTTCAATCATACTCTTCATTTGAGCCTGTAAGAGACTGGTGGGATCACGAGTTAAAGGTGCCTAATATGTAGCGTCACTCAGGAGGCGAAGGCATTCCTGCCTGTAGTCAGAAGTGTCCATGATGACTATAGCCCCTCCTTTATCAGCTGGTTTAACCACTATAGATTGACCTGTGGAAGAGTTTTAAGGGCCTCCCTTTCAAGAGTAGGTAAGTTAATGAATGGTTGCTTAGGGTGGACCTGGTCAAGGTCTGATAGGACAGCTTTTTCAAACGCCAGGCCCTCACATGGAAGAGAATGTGATGGGGGCACAAAGGTAGAGTTTTTTTTTAAAACCTGTGCCATCAGCAGTGGGAGGTTCTGGTCGGTCCTTAAAAAAGAGGTGAAGATGAACCTTACTAAACACCTATGTCCTCCCCCTCAATGCATCCCTCCTTGCACTATGCTACATGAGTGCTGTATGGTGACAGTACAGCTCATCTGACAAGTGCACAGGGTTGAACCCAGGGATGGGCAGTATGGGTATGAAATTTCTCCTGTGTACATCATTCTGTATGTGACAGCGCATGATAATAAATATGCCTATGGACATATCCAATTCACAGGAGATGCACTTAGGGCAGGGCCTGAGGCAAGTTCATATTTCATGTGCATCAGTCCAAGGAGCACCTGACTGCCACTGTGTAATTGACTACCCCCAACAGCACAGGTTGTAGTGGCAACTGTTGTCAATGTGGAATGGCCATGGGCCAATGGCCTAGACATGGCAGGTTACCAGCAGCTTACAGACTGGCGATGGCATCTGTCCTGTGACACCAGACCAGTGATAAGTTCAACACTACCCTCCAGGTATGTTTCATTTCCTCCAGCCTTTGTATGGCGGTGTAACCTCTATAAAATGGTTGTTGGTGATGAGGTGTGGAGTGCCCCTGCACAGCCCATGCACTTGGCATGGGCAGGGCAGGGTGTCCCATACCTTGGCCCTTTGCCCTTTCCACTGCCTGATTTGCAGGGCTGAGTGCAGCATGTCCTGTTACACCCAATTCAGGCCAAAACTGGCACTGACTTAATTTGATCCATCAATAATGTTTAGTAAGTGCCCCATAGAGCTACCATGTGCAGACATATTTCCACCCACCATCCCAACGTGTGACTCATACAGTCAAGTGCAAAGGGTACACTGCACTGGCAGTCTTACCAACACCGGGCTTGCCCATGCACCATCCCCGCCCGTTGATGTGGAATTAACCACCATTATGTGACAGCACTACCAATGTGTTGTATATGTGTGTTTATTTCCCCATTCCCATGAGTCTGACATGGTTGTGCCCAAATAGTTGTTGGCTCAGCCCGTGACTGTTGTGACCTACTGTTTGCTATCTGTGGTACATATTTTCTGTAGTGTCACATTTCAGTTCAACATCAATATGTGTGGTTGATCACAACTTCAATTTAGTTGGTATGGGTAGTGGCATGTTACCAATGATACCGGTCCAGCCTGCTATTCTCCCAGCACCTGTTCAGATAATTGTTCCATGCACCCAGGGGACACCTTGACTACGTGATGTAGGGATGGCTGCCTCATGTGTTGTCTACGTGTGATATGGTGGTGCTACCGGCACATACCTGTGTATTGTTGGGACAGTTGCAGTGACTTGTGACATGCATTTGGAAAATGAGGCAAGGCAGTTGCAAAGTGTTTCTGCAAGGGACACCACTATGAAGCAACCCCAGGAAATGTGTTGACTGACTACCTGGCCTCTGAGGTCTTGGTCATGTTAGTGGTGTTGATGTGACTACACGCAAGGGATATTGTAATGTCACAACCAGTGGCACAGTGATTATACATGCTATCCATCCCATATGCTGCATTTGTACATGTATGTATTTAGGCCTGGTGTTCTAAATATGTCCAGGTTGCGTATGTGTCAATGGTGCATGGCACTCCCAAGGTATGGGTACATGTGTGGCTTACTTTGGCATGATTCAACTTGCTTAATGTGCATTGTATCCCTCTGTGCTCCTTTGACATGCATTGTGTGAGTCCTATGTGCCTCCCCCTTTTTGCACTTGACATTTAAGCATATATTTCCCCCATGCAACTTACCCTGCATTTGTGGTGTTTCCTGGTATTCTGCGAAGTCCTGTCCTTGTATCCCTGTGATGATTTCAAACCGGGATGACCGCTGCAACCATCTCCTCCATCTCGTCCAAGTGCTCTTGCAGTGCTGGACTCCCTTCTCCAGTTTGCAGTGCTACCTTCCTGTTCCATGCCATTTTTTCCTCGGTCCTTCTCTTGCAGTCATGCCAGCGTTTCTTGCACTCAGTCACAGTTCTCCTGACCTCTGCCACACTGTTGATCTTATCCACGATTTGCTGCCAGATTGCCTCTCTCCTTCCAATTGGCAACTTAGATGTGCCAAAGAGTTGATTTTGATGCTCCATCACCGCTCTCACCAGTATTTCATGCTCGTCTGTGTTGAATGTCCGGCTGACAGTCATTTTTTCTCCGTTAACATCATTTTGCATTACGACAAGGTGCAATGGTTAACGTCAGAAAAAATTACTCTAAACATTTTTAGGGCCGCCCAGCATCAAAGTGTAAATTTGATGCCCGAGTGGCGTTAAAAAATGGCACTAGTCAACGCTAACCTTTTTGACACTAAACTGCGTTAGCGCAGTTTAGTGTCAAAAAGTAGAAATCTGACCCTTAGAGTCCCAACAGTAGCGTGCTCTGAGCAGGTGCTCTGAGGTATGTAGCACTCAGGCAAGGGGAGTGGAATTTCCAGGGTCACACCCCGGTATGCTGGAACAGCTAAGTAAAGACCTACTTCAAAGAGACTTTAACCCTCTTGGGTTTCGAACGTGGGTCCAGGCTGTTATTGTATACCTGAACCTAGAGATAACTATGCTAAATGTTAAAAATTGGTACAATTCTTTAAACTTCTGCTGTGAATCTATCCAAAGCCGACAATAATGACGATCTGGAGGCTGGATTTAAAAATTGATGTATTACTCAACCCTGTGGCCCTTCGAGGTTGTTTCCAAATTATTTTGCCTCCTCTAGTCGCACCTTAATATTCTGGCTCACCATCACCTTGCCACCTCTTGCAGTATGACACCAAGGGGCAAATTTATACTGTGTCTGTGCCGAATTTGCAGTTTTTTAATGCCTGGGTGAGGGCAGGCGTTAACTGACCTGTGGGCTCACTTCCATGGTCTCTTGCTTGCTATGTGATTTGTGTAATCCTCCTTGCTTTGTCTTTGTACAGGTACCTTTGCCCTGACAGACTCATGTGGGAAATTTTGGAGTTGTGACATTGGCAGATATCTGATGATGTTCTGACATAATAAGTGGACATAGATTGTTACAGATATTGTGGGTCACAGATTGGGGGTGTATGAGACCAGTGTGATGCCAGCTTGGACAGTGTTTGAAGGGCACATTGTACGTGTATAGTGAAGTCGTGGGCCCATTACTTCATGTGTGTGATCATGTGGCCATGGACTCTGTTGTCAGCAAGTGAAAGCCAGCCATTCACCCTTCACATGGGATAAACATTTTTCTTCTATGATCTGTATGTAACTGTAGGTATGTTTCATTATTGCAGGCCACAGTGGTTGTGCCACACCACTGTTGTATGTTTGTATCATACCACCAGATGCATGGTCACTGGATTATGATGGACCTGTCATCATGGACTGATGTACTGCCCTCTGTTGTACCTTGGGGTATGTGATGTTAGATTACTTGGTTTTGTATGTGAAACGGGTCAAGCTGGAGATGCATTCAATTCTCTGTTTGCCTATTCTACAGGAAAATGTCTGACAAGGCCCTTCCTTCTGTGGTCTGGGGAACCACACGTCTATATACCTACATTGGCACAAAATGTGTCACTAATTCCTGGTTATGACAGTCCAGACATTTCAACAGCCTATGTGCTGTATAGTGAAATAACATGTTTGGTGTGACCAGACACTTGTACCAATATGTTTGTGTGTGGTGGTTGTAATCCTGTACCTGTAACACATCCCTCCTTGGACTAGTATCCTGTTTCCCCATCATTTGCTTTGCATGGTCTTACATCTCTACATAGCAACAATTGAAAAAGAAGCAAGCAGACACAATCCTGTGACAGGTGGTATTTACTGTGAATGTCTGCATAGAATATAAATAAGGGACATGACGGAACAGAATAGAGAAGGGTTCAGTCATGGTGGATGAAATGATGGTAGTAGATGCCACAACATTGTAAGTCGGAACTCCAGTGTACTCCTCTCATAGGAAATGGAAGGTGGTTGACGGACATTCAGCAGAGTGAATATGTGGCATACAAAGGAGTTCCTTCAAGAAAAGTTCACTTGCTGGTAGTGGTCAGTTTCTGGCCATATGTACCCCCTAAATTCTTAGCTGGATATCCACACTTGCATGGGGGCAGCTGCTGCTACAGAGGCATGGGTATTCTTCCCCTGAAAGTGCCACCCTTCCAGTGGCCGGCACTGATGAAGAAGAGCCTGGTGTTGCTGCACCAGAGAAAAGGGTAGAGTGTAGCTGATGATCCCTGATCAGTGTACTGCTAATGTCCCTCAACACCCCTGTTGGGGAGGTCAGGTTGGTATTGGTGGTATTTCACTGTTGAAGCATATCCCTGTGAATGTCCCTCTGTGGTTGCTTGATCTCCCAGAGTTTTGTTACTACCTGGCCCATCACACCTTGGGACTCCTGGTAGACCCCCAAGACTTGACTGAGGGTGTCCTGGCCAGGAGCATCCCCAGTGGCCTCACCTCAGTGGCCCACTGCATCCCTCCAATGCACTCTATCCCCAAGGGCTGGTGCCCTTGCCACAGGGTGCCCCCTACTACTTATTCCAGGACCATCATTGTCCGAGGTGTTGTGCTGTGACTCAGGATACTGGGCTGGAGGGCAAGAGATAGTTGCCACTGTCCTAGGGACACAGGATGGGGGGCGAATGGCTGTCTATGTGGTTGAGGCAACCAGGCTGGGAGGTCTTCATGTGGGCACAGTGACACTCACTGTACAGGTCTGACCAGGTTATCCAGATGGGCCTGATTTGTCCTCCATGTCCATACATCCATCATCACTGAGGGTTTCATCCATGGTGATAGTGGCAGTCTTTTCTGTGGCCTCTGTGTGGCCAGTGGCAGCTCGATCTGTTGAAGTAAATGCAACAATGTTACTGGTGGTATTGGATCATCTACCTCCAAAAGGTTACAGTGACATTTTGCAAAGCCGGTGTAAAGTAGTTGATTTGCAGGTGATCCTATTGTGACAGGTACCCATGGTATTACTTGTAAAGACCTGACATTTGTGAAGCATGCCAATTACAATAATGTCTATCAGCTGCTAAATTTAGCAGCTAATTTGCACCTGGGAGGATGGGCAAATATTTACATCTTTCCAGCAGTGCAGGCAAAACAGTGGCTGGGCAGAATGTAGCTTTGGCTATTTTGAGGCTTAGTTGAATGTTATGCAGGCCAACCCAGGAGTTTGTTCTATTTGTGCCTAGAGTTATCATGTGGTCAGTCCATTGTATATGTGTCTGAAGTGAATACCATTCTGATGATGCATCTTGAGGCCTTCTTGATCATTTATGTTGTACACTGTGTGATCTGTCCTCCCTGTCCTCAATAGTTACATCTTGGCTTAGCCGTTCAAGATGGAGGTAGGTGGGCAGCCACATCTCTTAGTTGAGCATGATCTGTATCTTTGTCCCACTCAGGTGAGTTAACATCATTTGGGAGTGATCGGGCTAGGATTTTTGGATAAATGCCACTCTTCTGCTATTCAGAATCAGTTGAAAAGTGCCTCCCTGGAGTTGCATTCAGGTGACTCCCCTAGCACCCGACACTAGAAAATTGTGATTCTCCCATGTGAGTAAACCTCCTTTGAGAGTTTGTCTAACAGATGCATTGGGGCAACTGTACACTGGGCTTTTAGCAAAACAGGGCCCATTGGGCCTGATATTCAGGTCCCTCCAACTAGTTCCCAACATTAGGAAAATGTGATCCTCCCTGGTGAGTACACTTTTAGTGTGAGTTAACAAACAGGGGTATTTGGACTGGTGTACACTGGGCTTGTGTTTTGAGTTCAAGAGACAAAGCCTTGTTGCCTTAACAGTCATGTCACTCCCTCTACTTCATACACTTGTGAAATGTCATCCTTTCAGGTGAGTACACTTCTTTTGTAATTTTTCAAACAAGAGTTGCTCAATAAGAGGACTCTGGACTTGTGTTAGAGTGACAGTGACACTCCTGTGATTTGCAGTCACGTAACTCTCTATACTACACACTATGTACAAATGGTATCCTCCAAGGTGAGTACACTTCAACTGGGTGGTAAGACACAGGGGTTCTTAGGCAAGAGAACACTGTGCTGGTGTTTGGTTTTCTAAAAAGAGTGCCTAATGGCATTAGCAGTCATGCACCTCCCTCTACTCCACAACCTGTACAAATGGTATACCCCCAGGTGAATACAATTCAATAGAGATTTGAGACACAGGGGTCTTTTAAGGGGAGCACACTGGTTTGGTGTTTAGAGTTGGAGGAACAGTGCCTGTTGTGAGTTGCAGTTCTATCACTCCCACTGCTCCCCAATACTTGGCAAATGTTATCCCCAGGTGAGTAAGCTTCATTTGGGAATTGACAAACGGTTGCCTTTGGAGAAGAGAACACTATGCTTGCATATGTAGTTGCAGATACCGGCCCTGCTGTGAGTTGCAGTCATGTCCCTCACCCTAGTACATACTCTTGAACAATGTGTTGTCCCCTAAGGTGCACACTCCACTTGAGAGTTCAGTAACAGATGTGTTTGAGCAAGTGAGCACTATTGAGGTGTTTGGAGTTAGAGAAATAGTGTTTTCTGGGAGTTGTAGTCATGCCAGTGCCTGTACTACACAGAAAATACAAATGTCATCCTCTCAGCTTAGTCAACTTCAATTGGGAGTTGGCAAACAGGGTATTTGGACAAGAGGACACTGGGCTGGCTGAGTCGAGTAACAGTAACAGAGCCTTCTGGCCTTAGCAGCCATATCCGTCCCTGTACTACACACAGTATACAAATGGTATCCTCCTATGTGAGTAGACTTCGATTGGGAGTTGAAAAACAAAGGGTATTTGGAGAAAAGGAAACTGAGCTGGCTGAGTGGAGTGACAGTAACAATGTTTGCTGGAAGTTGTAGTCATGTACAACACAAAATATCCTCCAAGGGGAGTCCACTTCAATTTGGAGTTGACAAACGAGGGTATTTGGACAAGAGAAGAGTGGGCTGGCTGAGTAGAGTAACAGTAACAGAGACTCCTGGCCTTAGCAGTTATGTCAGTCCCTGTACTACACAGACTACTCAAATGTTATCCTCCAAGGTGAGTACACTTCAACTGGGAGTTGACAAACAAGGGTAAGTGGAGTGATAGTAACAGTGCTTGCTGTGAGTTGTAGCCATATAGATTCCTGTACTACAGAGACCATACAAATCTGATCCTCCCAGGTGAGTCCAATTCAATTGGGAGTTGACAAACAAGGGTATTTGGCGAGGAGGACACTGGGCCGGTGAGTGGTGTGACAGTGAAGGTGGCACAAGGTGAGCTGTGAGCATGCATGGTATAGCATTTTGTTGACATTTTTTTGTGTTGTAACTTAGCAGACTCCACTCTCTCAGATATTCCTGTCAAGCCATCAGGATGCAGGATGGCCAAGATCTTCTTCTCCCAGGGATGAAGCTGTAATGGGGGGTGAGAGTGACACCACAAGTCTTCTTGGCCTGCAGCTGGTGCCTGGAGACCAGAGAATGGACCTTGCCCCTGATGTTGTTCTACCTCTTCCTGATGTTCTCTCTTGTGCGCAGGGTGGTGCCAACAGCATTCCTTCTGTTGACGATCCTGTCCTACAGTTCCATTTTCCTACTGAGAGTGGTATGCTGGACTTGGACTCTGAACAATTGTGGCTATACTCTTATGATTTCATCCACCCTGACTCATAAATGAAACAGGAATTTTTAATAAGTGCCATTGCAGTAAAAACATAAACTATATATTACATTGACAGTGATTTATAAAAGTGGGGTTGTGCCAAAGGGTGTGATGGGACAAAAGTGTGTGCATAGCATTGTATGAGATGCTGAAAAGGAGAAAATGGTGCCTGATATGTGTGCAGTGTGGGAAAAAGGTGCTATGTTTTGCTGTGTCTCACTGTGAATATGCAGAGGATTGAGGTGTGTGAAGGGGTGTGCTTTACAGTGTGCTTTGCAGGTGTGTCAAGTGTGGCAATGTGTATCAGCTGTGTTGTTTTCAAATACATCCAATGTGGTGTTGTCTATTACTTTGGTGACTGTGGCCTGTTGTGGTTTGGACCGCCATTGGCTGACTGCTGCTGCGACTTTGCACTTGTAATATGGTCAGTGGTTTGATGCGAGACTGTCAGTGTTGGAGTTCGATCCGCCTAGCTTCGGACCTCTGCAATGCTGGTGGTCTGCCTTTTTCGGTTGGCAGTTAGTGGTCCTGCCATTGTAAGTTGTAATAGGGCAGTCTGGGAGACCGCCAACATGGCAGTCTTTTTGGGACTGTCAACATGGTGGTCTTGCGGTCTGGCTGCCAAACTCGTATTGAGGCCCTAAGTCTTCTCATTTCATCATTTGGGGAGGTTCAGAGCAAGGGCACAGAGGTCTGTACCTCTCAAAGTCCAAGGGAATCAGGAATGGAATTGCCAATAATCCACCTGAGGAACAGTATATTAAGTCCAAAGACAAAGATGGGTTGTTCATCCATCACACCACACGAATCGGAAGGTTGAACTGTCCAATCATAGTCCATCATAGGTCAGTCATTTGAAACACCAAGAAAGATTACCATTACCATCACGGGAAAGGCATCCATCTTCCTCTCCTGTATGATTTAAAACAATTGTATATTGTCCATTTCCACAGTTCATCAAAGGTACTTTCTCAGGCTCTCTATGTGTAAAACAATCGGACATCTATTTGCCAAGCAAACATTCTATGGGAATGAAGTCTGAAATAAATGTGCCATTAGCAAGAATGACAAAACAGTTTTCACTGTATGAAATCGGGCCTACCAGGCCTTGCGTAGGCAAACAGAGCAATTTAAAATGGCACGTTCACTTATGTGAATCAGAGCACATATAACATTGAAAATTATGAAATCATCATTAATAAGCTTTGCCAGTGTTCATGTTACAGTGGATTTTAAAACGAAATATCTTTGTTAATACATTTTGCTGACTATAATGGGGAGCTACATTTTGTACATTAACCCCTTCTGTTCCCAGGACGTAATGGTTACGTCCTGAGGCACAGTGCTTGTGTTCCCAGTACGTAACCATTACGTCCTGGGCACAGAGCCCAGAGGGAGCGCTAGCGCTTCCTCTGTGGGGTTCCCCCCAACTCCCCAAGGCAGGGATGGAAGGGGAAGCCCTTCCCCTTCCACCCCGCCCCTCCCCACCCCACTGTAATGACGTCAGCGCGCGATCACGCGCTGAGATCATTACAGGGTGCCGGTTACACTGGAAGCCATTTGCTTCCAGTGCGACGAGGGAGAAACAGGTGAGTTTCTCCTCTGGCGGGTGGGGGGTTTGGAACAAAGAGGCACCGGGGGAAAGGAAAGGCTTTTCCTTTCCCCCAGTGTCTCTTTGAGCATTCCTGCTGCCCGATCGCATTGCGATCAGGCAGCAGGAATACCCACTAGACACCAGGGATTTTTTGTTTTGTTTATTGTGCTGTTTGTGTGTCAGGAGCGGCCCCTTGGGCAAGGGTCACTCCCATTTGGGGCATGTTTCTTGTGGCCATTTCTGCCCCCCTTGGGTGCAGATCGGTCTATTATTTTTAGTCCGATCGGCCCCCAAGAGAGGCAGAATCCACTAGATGCCAGGGATTATTTGTTTGCGTATATTTCTAATGTTTTGTGTTGGGGAGCGGCCCCTTGGGCAAGGGTCTCTCCCATTTGGGGGCATGTTTGTTGTGGCCATTTCTGCCCCCCTTGGGGGCAGATCAGCCTATTATTTTTAGGCCGATCTGCCCCCAAGGGGGGCAGAATCCACTAGACGCCAGGGATTTTATTTTTTGGATATTACTTATGTTTTGTTTCGGGGAGCGGCCCCTTGGGCAAGGGTCGCTTCCATTTGGGGGCATGTTTCTTGTGACCATTTCTGCCCCCCTTGGGGGCAGATCGGTCTATTATTTTTAGGCCGATCTGCCCCCAAGAGGGGCAGAATCCACTAGATGCCAGGGATTATTTGTTTGCGTATATTTCTAATGTTTTGTGTTGGGGAGCGGCCCCTTGGGCAAGGGTCGCTCCCATTTGGGGGCATGTTTGTTGTGGCCATTTCTGCCCCCCTTGGGGGCAGATCAGCCTATTATTTTTAGGCCGATCTGCCCCCAAGAGGGGCAGAATCCACTAGATGCCAGGGATTATTTGTTTGCGTATATTTCTAATGTTTAGTGTTGGGGAGGAGCCCCTTGGGCAAGGGTCGCTCCCATTTGGGGGCATGTTTGTTGTGGCCATTTCTGCACCCCTTGGGGGCAGATCAGCCTATTATTTTTAGGCCAATCTGCCCCCAAGGGGGCAGAATCCACTAGACGCCAGGGATTTTTTTTGCATATATTTCTAATGTTTTGCGTTGGGGAGCGGCCCCTAGGGCAAGGGTCGCTCCCAATTGGGGGCATGCTTGTTGTGGCCATTTCTGCCCCCCTTGGGGGAAGATCGGCCTATTATTTTTAGGCCAATCTGCCCCCAAGGGGGGCAGAATCCACTAGACGCCAGGGATTTTTTTTGTGTGTATATTTCTAATGTTTTGCGTCGGAGAGCGGCGCCTTGGGCAAGGGTCACTCCCATTTTAGGGGCATGTTACCTGTGGCCATTTCTGCCCCCCTTAGGGGCAGAGCAGCCTATTATTTTCAGAAACCAATAGAACGCCAGGGATTTTTTTGTGTATGTTTCTTTATTGGGGGGGGGGGTCCCCTTGGGCAAGAGCCCCCCCCCCAAGGGGGGCATTGGAATATTGGCCATTTCTGTCCCCCATTTCTGTCCCCCTAGGGGGCAGATGGGCCTATTTTTGTAGGCCCATCTGCCCCCAAGGGGGGCAGAAGCCACTTAGACACCAGGGATAGTGTGTGTGTGTGTTAGGGGATGGGGGGCAACCCGTTGGGCAAGGGTCGCTCCCCATAGGGACACACTACTAAATGTATTTTCTGCCCTCCTTGGGGCAGATAGGCCTATTTTTTAGAATCCACTTAGGCACCAATTTCTAAATGTTTGATGGTTGGGTGTTTGTCAATTGACGAAGTATTGTATTTGTGATTAAAAAAACAATTCTCTTTTTTTGTTCTAGTTCAAAGCATTTGCTTGTTTTTGCTGTGGCTCCTTGCAGTTTTGGCAGTGGTTGACCTGCGGTTTGCATAGTTGCATGTTTTAGGTAAGTAAAAACAATTTACTCCAAATGAGTATTGTTGCCATACATGAATGACATGTTTGAAGGTGGTGTACTAAATGCAGGTTTGTGTGTGAAATTGTCCTTAGATTTTTGCACAATGATATTTGTGTTGTCTTATTTCTAATTTGCTTTTCTTTCTTTCTTTTTAGTGGGATATCATTGATGATTGCTGTGTCTGTGCAGAGTAGTTGCTGGTGAGTCAAGCTATTTCAGGCAAGTGAGCGGTATAGTTTTTGAGTTTATAACTCTTACTGCTAAAGCTACACTTTATTACTTATCTTACACAGGGCTGGTTGTTGCTGGTGCATTTGTCCAGTTCATTTTCATAGGAAATTTTTATAGGAAAGATCATGGCTAGCCGCAGGATGACCGGTCAGCAGGTGGTTGGAATGCTTTTTGAGTCATTGTCTGATCATGATTATGAGATGGACTCTGCATCTGAGGCAGAGGAGGAAGTGAGAGTAAAGTTTCTGTTGGAGAGGAATCTTCTGATGAGAAGCCACACTCAGTGCAGATGAAGGGCCTGTTTTAGAGGAGGGCACTGATGTGCCATTAGTGCAGCAACCTGGGGCTGAAAGGTTTCCCGTTAGAAGACCTGAACTCTGGGTTGCCCCAAACATGGAGCAGCCAGAGTTGCCTGCCTTCACTGGTCTCCCGGGTTGTAGAGTCAATACAGAGAACTTTTTGCCTGTCAATTTGAATTATTTGTGGAGGATGTGTTTTTGGAAGAGATTGTTGAGCAGACTAATTTGTATGGGGAGCAGTATTTGAGGGACAATGCTGCCAGACTTAGGCCACACTCTAGTGCTATCCAGTGGATTCCCACAAATTTGGATGAGATGAAATTTTTTTGGGGCTTGACTCTTTTGATGGGGTTGATAAGGAAGCCGTCACTGGCTTCTTATTGGTCTACTAGTCCCTTGATGGCAACAGCTATATTTCCTGCAACCATGAGTCGTAATTGGTATTTGCCGCTTCTTAGGATGCTGCATTTTGTTGTCAATGCATTAGCCTTGCCACGAGATCACCCTGATTCTGACCGTCTTTTTAAAATTAGGCCTGTCCTTGATCATTTTGTAGATCGGTTTTCAGAGATCTATGTTCCAGGCAAAGAAATAGCCGTGGACGAGTCTTTGGTCCTCTTTAAGGGTCGTTTGGTTTTTAGGCAGTACATTCCTAGCAAGAGGGCACGATATGGAATTAAATTGTAAATGCTGTCTGAAAGTAGTACAGGATATGTGTATAGTTTCCGTGTCTATACTGGTAGGGATTCCAGTATTGACCCCCCTGGTTGTACTCCCACTTTTGGAGTTACTGAGAAAATTGTGTGGGAACCTGGTAGACGGCTGTTCAACAAAGGTCACCATTTGTATGTAGATAACTTATACACTTGAGTGCAGTTGTTCTAAGGAATTGTTTAGTGTGGACACTGTTGCTTGTGGCACAATTCGTTGTAACCGGAAAGGCTATCCAAGGGAGCTTGTCTGTAGAAAACCTGAGAGGGGACAATGCAGTGCCTTGTGGAATGATGAGCTGCTAGCTTTGAAATTTTCAGACAGGAGGGATGTCTACATGCTAAGTACCATCCATGATGAGAGTACTTCCCCGTGACTGTTTGGGGCCAGGTTGCTGAAGTGCGCAAACCTGTGTGCATTTTAGATTATAATAAGCACATGGGAGGTGTAGATAGGGTTGATCAGAGGTTGGAACCTTATACTGCTATTCGTAAGTCTTACATTTGGTATAAGAAGTTAGCAATTCTCCTCTTCCACTTAGCAACTTTTAATGCTTTTATTGTGTTTAAGGATAGGTCTCCAGAGTCAAAGATGACATTTGTGAAATTTCAGAAGTCAGTGATAGAGAGCCTTATTGTGGTGGAACAGGCCAGAGTTCCTAGAGAAGCAGTGGTGGAGGATGTGGCAAGATTGAAAGATCGCCACTTTGCTAAGTACATTTCTCCTACACCCAAAAAAGACTTTCCAGTTAAGAAATGTAGAGTGTGTTTTCAAAGAGTTATCTGGAGGGAGACTCGAATGTACTGCCCAGATTGTCCTTCAAAGCCTGGGCTGTGTGTGGGTGGTTGTTTCAAGAATTACCACACCCAGAAGAATTACTGGGAACAACTATGAGTGTACAATAACTGTTTTGTATTCTCATGTGTTCAGTTTCATGGTTGGCATTTCTGTCATGTACTTAGTTAGAGCTTTTGGGTTTGTAGTTTTGTGATTATTTCTAATTAATTAAAAAAAAAAGTTATGCCATTGAGTGTGGAGTGGCGTTTGGCTGATGGTGTACATATTGACTTGCTGTTGGCTACTGCAACACACTGCCAGCCAAACACCAGTCCACACACTCCCATCAGCTAGTGTGATTGCTGTATCAGGCATGTGGGCGTGTGTAAGTGATGGGCCCTTGAGTGGCACTGTCTGTTGATGCAAGTGTTGTAATGTGCTGGGCCCGTGGCTGGCGGCGTGAATGGTCTTGTGCATGTCATGTATGAAAGGTGTGTGAATGGACTGTAAAGCGGTTGGTGCCTTGCCGTGGCTTTACAGCTCACGAGCTGTGAATCATTGGTTCAGTTTTGTGGCCTTTCAGTTATTAACAGTGCATTTCATTTTTGTGAAATCTCTTGTTAATAAAATTTGATCCACTGAACCATCACTCACCCTCGTGCCAAATCCAACCAGTATGTGTGGTAAAAATGACAAAACCTGCTCCGCGGTAATCAGGCGTCGCAGCACACCTGTGACACGCTAGGAGCCTCGGGTGGGACCCCGATGATGAAGCATGCCACCAACTTAGTTGGTGGGTGAAGGGTCTTTTTAACATAACCTAAGTGAGTTTCTTTTCACAATTTTAGTGTTTGGAACATCACATAAGTATGTGGACACACCAAAATAATCTATTGCAAAACTACCTCTGTTGGGGGGTGGAGGGGCACCTATGGTTTTGGTCCTGGGTGCAGCCTTCATCTAGGGAAACCTACCAGACCCAGACACGTTTTAAAAATAGACACCCCAAGGAGTCCAAGGAGGTTTGGCTTGCCTGGATCCCTCATCATTTTCTTACCCAGACTCCTCGGCAAACCTCAAAATTTGCATTAAAAACCTAATTTTCCTCACTTTTCTTTGTAGGATCACCGCTGCGGCACAAATTTCCTACCACCCAGCGTTCCCCTCAGTCCCCCAAGTAAAATGATACCTCACTTGCATGGGACCCCAAAGCAGAGTCAGCCTAAAAGATGTATAAAAGAAAAATATGTGCTTATCAACTCACTGTGCTATCCCCTCAATCTCTACAAGTTTTTGGCCTTTTTCTGTTGCAGGCACCTATCCCACCCCCACAAGTGAGGTACCATTTTTATCGGGAGACTTGGGAAAACGCTGGGTGGAACGAAATTTGTGGCTCCTCTCAGAATCCAGAACTTTCTGTCACCGAAATGTGAGGAAAAAGTGTTTTTTTTGCCAAAGTTTGAGGTTTGCAAAGGATTCTGGGTAACAGAACCTGGTCAGAGCCCCACAAGTCACCCCCTCTTGGATTCCCCTAGGTGTCTAGTTTTCAGAAATGCACTGGTTTGCTAGATTTCCCCAGGTGCCGGCTGAGCTAGAGGCCAAAATCCTCAGGTAGGCACTTTGTAAAAACACCTGTTTTCTGTGAAAAAATGTGATGTGTCCACGTTGCGTTTTGGGCCATTTCCTTTCGTGGGCGCTAGGCCTACCCACACAAGTGAGGTACAATTTTTATCGGGAGACTTGGGGGAACGCTGGGTGGAAGGAAACTTGTGGCTCCTCTCAGATTCCAGAACTTTCTGTCACCGAAAAGTGAGGAAAAACTTTTTTTTTTGCCAAATTTTGAGGTTTGCAAAGGATTCTGTGTAACAGAACCCGGTCAGAGTCCCACATGTCACCCCATCTTGGATTCCCCTAGGTGTCTAGTTTTCAAAAATGCGCTGGTTTGCTAGGTTTCCCCAGGTGCCGGCTGAGCTAGAGGCCAAAATCCACAGGTAGGCACTTTGTAAAAAACACCTCTGTTTTCTGTGAAAAAATGTGATGTGTCCACATTGTGTTTTGGGCCATTTACTTTTGTGGGCGCTAGGCCTACCCACACAAGTGAGACGTGGGAGAACAGAGAATAGCAAACAAGTGTTATTGCCCCTTGTCTTTCTCTACATTTTTTCCTTCCAAATGTAAGGCAGTGTGTATAAAAGACGTCTATTTTAGAAATGCCCTGTAATTCACATGCTAGTATGGGCACCCCGGAATTCAGAGATGTGCAAATAACCACTGCTTCTCAACACCTTATCTTGTGGCCATTTTGGAAATACAAAGGTTTTCTTGATACCTATTTTTGACTTTTTATATCTCAGCAAATGAATTGATGTATACCCGGTATAGAATAAAAACCCATTGCAAGGTGCAGCTCATTTATTGGCTCTGGGTACCTAGGGTTCTTGATGAACCTACCCCACAACCAGAAGAGTCCAGCTAACGTAACGGTATAGTGCTTTAAAAAATCTGACATTGCAGGAAAAAGTTACAGAGTAAAACGTGGAGAAAAATGGCTGTTTTTTTCACCTCAATTTCAATATTTTTTAATTTCAGCTGTTATTTTCTGTAGAAAACACTTGTAGGATCTACACAAATGACCCCTTGCTGAATTAAGAATTGTGTCTACTTTTCAGAAATGTTTAGCTTTCTGGGATCCAGCATTGGTTTCTCACCCATTTTGGTCACTAACTGGAAGGAGGCTGAAAGCACAAAAAATAGTAAAAATGGGGTATGTCCCAGTAAAATGTCAAAAAAAAATTTAAAATGGGGTTTTCCAATTCAAGTCTGCCTGTTCCTGAAAGCTGTGCAGATGGTGATCTTGCCACCGCAAACCCTTTGTTGGTGCCATTTTCAGGAAAAAAACCACAAGCCGCCTTCTGCAGCCCTTTTTTGCCATTTTTTAAAAATTGCATACTGTATTTTGGATAATTTCTTGGTCTCCTTCAGGGGAACTCACAAAGTCAAGGTACCTCTAGAATCCCTAGGATGTTGGAAAAAAAGGACACAAATTTGGCGTGGGTAGCAAAAAGTTATGAGGGCCTAAGCACGAACTGCCCCAAATAGCCAAAAAAAGGCTTGGCACAGGAGGGGAAAAGGCCTGGCAGGGAAGGGGTTAACATGTAACATTTTAAACAATTCCTTTTAAGAAATTCATTTTCGTTTTAGTGCATACTATTAATGAACATCATAAAGAAACATATGGAATTGAATGAATTGATCATACCTGGAGTTTTAGGGCTATACTACATCACGTTAGATAACAATTTTGCAGTGAATGCACCTTAATATACTGTAGGTGATCAGTGCACCACTTTATAGTTCACCTGTTAGAACTTTAAACAATATAATGGGGATATGGTCCTATATAGGTGGGCCCTGTGACGTCAAAGGTAGCAATAATACTTCAGCTACATCACCACTCTCCCCCTGCGCAGTCAAAAATAATTAGTACAGTATATGAGATAAAACCATTTAAAACAAATCAATAGTGATATTTTGCCACAATGCCTGATTGCCCAAGACAGGAGCGAAAAAAGGATGGGACTAAGGCAGAGGAGTGAATTGTGGATGAGTAAAAGAGAAAAGACTAGTGCCATCATCTATGCTATTCTTTACACACAAAAAAAGCTCATCTGTCTCGAGGCAGCAATAACTAAGACCAGAGAAGAGGAAACCAACGAGGAGGTAATGACTGAATGAGTTTTGTAGTACACTTGCTGTAAGTAAAATGTTATTGGGCCACATTTATTTTCCTCTGGCTTACATACGCATGTACACACAAAGACATTACAGTGTTTATTATTTAATTTCACCATGCAAATTGTATAGCTGCATTATATGTAATGTGCAACCCATACACCTAAGGATCATATAGGCGGTTTATTCATAATATCACTGTATCATCTGAGCTCCTGCTGCCATACCAATATTTCACACACACAAAATGCACGTGTCCAACCAACATTACTTTCTGTGCATTTTAATGAATTTCTTTTCAATTGCCAAAAATCTAAATTAAGATATGCAGAAGGGATATATTCTCTTGATTTTCAAAGATTTGCTGGGCTTTTCCCAGCGACTGGTGAAACCACTCTGGCTCCAGTAGCTCACCCCGTTGCCCTCGCAGGGGAGGTCATCAGTAGCAGGAGTCAGCTCCAGATATCTCCCAATCAGAAGCAAATAAAAGGCAGCCCACTGGGAGTGCTGTGGGCCCAATGCCGCCCCCGCATTGAACAGTTGAGCTTTGTACTGCTCCTGATTGAGAAGCAGCTGTTTGCCTAACCTTTGATCCAGCAAGTACATTAATCCGAGACATAATTCTACTCTGGCTTCCCATCTGGGGATGACAGAAACAACTACTTATAGAAAATTTATCAAATTTAGTAATGCATATTTTAGGACCACTTGCAAACATTTTAGTTTTCACTTACCTTGGGTTAATTTGTGAAATAATTCCTATTTCTTCAGTTCTCTCCTTGATACGAATTAGCATGTATCACTCTCATCTGCACCAATTCCTCCCTAGGCGTCATAAAGCACTCTGCAAGCAAACAATAAAATGTCACCGGACAAGTGACTATGAACCTCACTTGTCCTATCTAAATTGAACGTGCCTTCTCCCTGCATTTATTCATTTTCTACATACAATAGAGTGGGAGAGATTCACATTTTTATCGTCCACAAATTAGTATTATCTTATTCACCATTGCAATGGCTCGCATATAGCTCTGTATAGTTATATCTGAGTACATGCTATGAAAAGGCGAAAGGGTTAGCATTTAATTCACCCAAGTATGAATTGGTGTTTGTATACAGTATGTATTTCTGTAGCACAATTTAATTAGGTAGATGCTTAGTATTAACAATGCTGAAAATATATTTTAGATTTAAGAAATTTAGAATATAGAATTGTATTTGTATAAAACTGTCTAATTTCTTCAGGTACAGTTCCACCTTAGGACATGACGTGAGTGCAGACTATCCTTAACATAGAATACTAGCATGAACATAGAATCATAGTTTGTCTCGCTGTATGTAGCTGACAAAACCTCACAGCTATTAACATGACTGTTTTTATAGGGACTTCAATCCCACACATTTGGTCAAGTTACTGCATTTTCAGATTGTTCTAATTAAAGCTGTGTCATTGCATTAACACCATGTCTGCAGCTGATGCGTTGGGGTCAAACAACATTATTTATATAATGCCAAAATGAACTTTCAATGCAATTTACACAAAAATACTGAGAGGTAAATGGAAGAATCAACTAAGAATGAGTATGGAAGGTCTGCACGAGGAAGTCACATCTTTCATAAACCATTCTCTTACTACCACTTAAAATTAGATAGGGAAGGATCTATGGTGCTGACATGTGGGACATGACAGAGCAGTGAGAGGTAAAGCAACATTGTGTTTTATATCCATTCATGATCTCATGCACCTACTAGAAACTGTATGACAACCCCATCTGTCAGGAACTCTGGCAAGTATTGGTCACAGGGTGAAAAAGTAACAGAATATTGCATACAGAGCTGTGCAAAATCATGCAGGAAGTCAGTAGAGAAAAGGGATCCAGCTCTGCACAACATAACAAGAAGTAAATCTCAGAAAGAACATGAACGCAAGAGGCTATTCGGCATTCAGAATAACACTCAAGATGTGCCAAACATACGTGTAACAACATTAACAATAAAGGGAATGTGAGTAAGACCATGTAACACAGAAACACACGTGACAGAAACAGCAATGGTAGAGAACCAAATTACACGGTCATAATAGACAAGGAGCTGGAGAGGAGAAGTGCTTAACAGGAAATAAAGAAAAACAAAGGGAACACTAGGCAAAAAGCAAGTACACAACCGCACAATGAAACATTAAGCTATGGCAGTAGGGAAAAAAGGTAGCAAACTAGAAACTGAAAAAAAGGTATCTGTAGAAAGAGACAATGTTCAACTATTAAGGAAGCACTAAAATACTGTTGAACTGTTGGTTAAAGAATCAAGGTAGCTAGTTCAAGCAACTACGGAATAGCTAAAACTGGAGAATATTTTGGATACAAGGATGGCAAAAGCTCAGGAAGTTGGGAAACATGGAGTCTGTAAAACAGGAATATGGCTACAATGACCAACTCTGAAATGAAGACAACTGGGGCTTTAACGATCACATGGTTTAGATGTGAGCAGTCAATCGCTAGAGGTGGGTGCATCTAGTGTAATTCGTGTAGTATAATCAGGCAGACTTTCCGAGAAATTCCATGAGATTAATTCTGCATTGAACATAACTTCTTAGTTCAAAAATACCTCCTTGCATTCAAGGAAATAGTGCTAAATGCAAGAGAACATGAATAGCAAGTACAAGCAGCGACCATGCTTGCTAAATTAGCACTTAAGGTAGAATTCCCCGTCCACAGCTTATCCCTGGAATTTAGTGCTATTTACATAGCACAAAATGCTCCCTTGTGTCGCACACTATCTTGTTTTTCAGAAGCTCTTAACATCTAATTATTCAATCAGCTACCTCTGAGTCCGCCACTTTTTCTATATCAACTGGCACTCAGACACTGTACTAGTGCGATGAAGCCTAGAGACCTGTGCACACTTTGCAACATATCAATTGACTAACAACCCTATAGTTTATATAAGCAACCTACAAACAACACCCTGTTCAAAGGGCATGGAGGCTAAGGACAGATATAGGGAAACTGCAGAAGATAGCTGATAACTATTATCAAAATATAACATTCTGAATTGTTCCCAGGTGCCAAAGTATTACCTGATAATCAATCTGAAAAGAGAAAGCCGATCAACTACAAAATTCAGAGTGCACAGGAAAAGGAGAATAAGATAAAAACTCTGACAAAGCATGAGGTAATTTGTCCAAATTGATAATCACAAAATTGAAGGACAGTAATTCATTTAAGCAGAATTTTACAGAAGAAGCAAACGTGCAAACTAAAAGTAGTTAAGTAACAGTGTCAAGTGTGAAATCAATTATATATTGGTCTTATGAAAGGCAAAGAGCAAAATGTGACACTGAAGTGAGGGAACAAGTTTCTATTACTTCAGCAGGATATTGCAGTCACGTGAAAAATCTGTAGTTTACTTAATTTGAGTCCACAGTATTAGGCAGACAGTGCAATTGTGAATTCCCAGTTACTTTTCTTTTACTTTTTTTAATCATTTTATATGCCAACGACAGCAACCAATTGTATAGCAGTTCAACAAAGGTCAAAGTACTATATAAGCACCATATACAAGATGTGGTTGTTAAATTCAGTAGCAATCCACAGAAAGGCACAATAACACAGAAAAGTGATACAGCCAAGTACATGAGCAATGGTTGTATGGTTACAATTCAGTGTCAATACTTTCATCACTTAAGGGTATATCATCATGATGCAGAAATCTGATACACAGGGCCACCCAAGCATTCAGCTCATCTTGAGGTTTTTCATCACTCAAACTATGCTTCAAAAGAAGTTCCTCTGCCAGCAACCACTTTGACACATTCCTGCTCCAAAGTTCCTCTGATGGGGCTATCACCCCCATCCAGGTGATAGACTCTTTTCTCCTGGCCAACACCAAGGCTAGTTGTATAAACTTGTAAGCCTTTTTTCTTCCCTTGGGCATGCAATTGTTCCTCAGAAGACAGAACTGTAGAGCAATGATGTGCTGTAATGCCTTGGTGATAGCTATTCTATCAACCATAGAGGATCAGAAGGCCAGCACCAGTGGGCAGCCCCGGTTCATGTGCATACAATCTGAACCACTCAAAGCTGCAATGAGGACAGGCAGCTAAACAATCCCAGGATATCTGGCCTAAAGCCAAGTGAGTGACATAATTACGGTGGAAAAATTTAAATGGTTCAGTTTAAAACC
Organism: Pleurodeles waltl; assembly: GCF_031143425.1. Taxonomy (NCBI): domain Eukaryota; kingdom Metazoa; phylum Chordata; class Amphibia; order Caudata; family Salamandridae; genus Pleurodeles; species Pleurodeles waltl. Next base: position 693,683,175 of record NC_090442.1, on the reverse strand, counting down.
GGTATATCTGGAAACCGACCTCATCAGGTCACAAACAATTGTCCAATCTACATCTGAGATTGGGTCCTCCAAGTCAGCATCCCACACCCTCTAGTCCCTCAGGGAGTAGATGGCAGCATCCGCTGCCACAATCTTATAGAGCAATGACAACAAGTGCTGCCCCGAGCCACAGGTCAACAAGGCCCCCAGCATACGGCAGATGCATTGTTCAAATTTAGTTAGCAAAATCTGACAGGCCAGCATAATGTAAAAAATGTCGGGTCCCACCTCAAACTCAGCCTGCACATCCTCCGAGGAGCTAAAATAAATGTTAGAATATAGAGTCTCAAACAGTTTGCAACCGCTATCTTTCCATGCCTCGACACAAAAAGCTGTGTTTGCCGGTCTGCTCCTAATTGCTGGTGGTGCACAAAGAAACACTCCCGCTAGTGCTTTCAGTATGCCAAAAAAACTTCCCCAACAAGTGAAAGAGACAGCACTCAAAGACAGAAGAAAATCAATACCTGTTTATTTCATCAGGCTACTTTGGACAGGGTGAGTTTCGGTTGTTCAACAGCCTTTGTCACCTGGCAAGGGCATAGTAGATTGATAGTTATTAGATGTTAGAAATTAGGCCTTTGGTTGGCAGTCAGGTTACCCCCTGTCCAAGCAAGGATCCTCACTCTAATCAGGGTAAAAGAGAATCACCCTCAGCTAGCCCCTGCTTATCCCCTTGGTAGCTTCGCATGAGCAGTAGGCTTAACTTCAGAGTCCTAGGTGTAAAGTATTTGTACCAACACACACAGTAACTCAATGAAAACACTACAAAATGATGCAACACAGGTTTAGAAACATAGTAAATATTTATCTAAACAAAACAAGATCAAAATGACAAAGATCCACAATACGCAAGTCAAGTTATCACTAAAAATGCAAAAAGACCCTTCATGTAATTTTAAACACAACGCTAACGCTGTCAGCGTGAAAATGTACCATGGGTGCATCTAAAATAACCCGCACTGGTGAGTGTGTGTCAGAAAGGGCTTGCGATGCATCAATTTAACTCACAAGGGAGACCTTGCGTTGTTTCTCCTTCAGTCAGGTCGGCGTGCGTAGTTTCTTCTCTCCGCAGGACAGCGATGTGTCGATCCGGTCAGCACTCCCGGGTCCTTGGCAGGCCTTGCGTCGTTTTTACACACCCAGCGGTGTTTGCATCAGAAATTGAGCTGCATGGTGGTCTGAAAACCACACAGCGCAGGTTGTGATCTCACCAGCCTCTGCGTCGTTTCTCCCGCCGCAGGCGTCGATCATCCGGTCGCATTGCAGGCAAGTGTTGATTTTCAGCCACGAAGCCGGTGGCACGTCAATTTTTCAGCTGCAGATTGGAGTTGAGTCGATCTTTTCCCCGCACTGCAGTCTGTGCGTGGATTTCTCACTCTTGGGCTGCCAGGTTCTCTTCTCAGGGTCCCAGGAACAGGATGGGCACCAATTGGCAGGGTAGGAGTCTCTCCAGAGGCTCCAGGTGCTGGCAGAGAGAAGTCTTTGCTGTCGCTGAGACTTCAAACAACAGGAGGCAAGCTCTAAATCAAGCCCTTGGAGAGTTCTTCACAAGAAGGAAGGCAACACAAAGTCAAGTCTTTCTCCTCTATCACAGGCAGAAGCAGCAACTGCAGGATAGCTCCACGAAGCACAATCACAGGCAGGGCAGCTCTTCTTCCTCAGCTCATCTCCAGGCAGAGGTTCCTCTTGGTGTCCAGAAGTGTTCTAAAGTCAGTGGTTTTGGGTGCCCTTCTTATACCAATTTTGCCCTTTGAGGTAGGCTTACTTCAAAGAAAAGTCTCACTTGTTTGTGAAATCCTGCCTTACCCAGGCCAGACCCCAGACACACACCAGGGGGTTGGAGACTGCATTGTGTGAGGATAGGCACAGCTCTTTCAGGTGTGAGTGACCACTCCTCCCCTCCCTCCTAGTGCAGATGGCTCATCAGGATATACAGGCTACACCCCAGCTCCCTTTGTGTCACAGTCTAGTGAGAGGTGCAACCAGCCCAACTTTCAAACTGACCCAGCAGGGAATCCACAAACAGGCAGAGTCACAGAAATAGTTTAAGCAAGAAAATGCTCACTTTCTAAAAGTGGCATTTTCAAACACACAATCTTAAAATCAACTTTACTAAAAGACATATTTTTAAATTGTGAGCTCAGAGACCCCAAACTCCACATGTCTATCCTCTCCCAAAGGGAATCTACACTTTAATAAAAATGTTAACCTTTGAGAGGGACAGGCCTGTCAACAGTGAAAAACAAATTTAGCAATATTTCACTGTCAGGACATATAATCACATTACTATGGCCCTCATTAAAACCCTGGCGGGTTGGTGTTAAAGCGGCGGTAAAACCGCCAACAGGCCGGCAGTAAAAAAAATGGGATCATGACCACGGCGGAAACCACAAACACATACACTCCGCCACTTTAACACTCGGCAACAAACACCGCAGCAGTAACCGCCAACAGCCAGGCGGAAGACAATTTACCACCCACACCATTATAACATGCCCATCCGCCAGCTGTTCTGGGGCGGTACCAACGCCATCAAAAGCACGGCGGAAACAGTACTTCGTGGGAAAACCACTCACCTCTTGACTCTCGAGGAAGAACCAGGATGCTATGGGGCCCGAGCTGCATGTCATGCCCATGCTGGTGTATCTTCTCATATATCAGGAGCACCAAAGGTTGCGACGACGACCATGGTGAGTACAGGCACCTAGTAGACAGGGTAAGGGCGGAGGAAAAAGAGAGTGACACGCAGACGCAACACGCAACATCCCCACCCCCAACATCATACACACAAACACATGCAACAACATTACATATACACCCCGTAACCCTCTGGAAGAACACAAGGGCAAAAGGAATTGAGTCAAATTAGTGTAATATTCGAATTTGAGAGAAATACGTTCATAAATAAATAAACAGTGTGTACAGTAAATACAATATATGCAAAATGAGGGACAATATCCACACAAGAATAATCCCACTAGGCCATAACAAATAGGCCAATCCCACACTTGACTCCTGCCTCAAAACAGAGAAAACACTGCAGGGGCATCAGGTCGAAAACACACAGGCACCTCAAGGGGATGGGGAAGGAAGGGCACCCCAGCTGGAAGATGGTACAATGCCACTGCTCCTGGAGGGGGTTCCATGCCCACAGCGATGTACTGGGGAGTGCAAGGCCACAGTCTCTCAAGTCTCTCCACTGGGTGATTTGCCAACTGCTTGGTCTTGGGGAGTGCAAGGCCACAGTCTCTCAAGTGGGTGGTTTGCTCACTGCCTGGTCCTGGGGAGTGCAAAGCCACAGTCTCTCAAGTGGGCGGTTTGCCCACTGCTTGGTCTTGGGGAGTGCAAGGCCACAGTCTCTCAAGTGGGTGGTTTGCTCACTGCCTGGTCCTGGGGAGTGCAAAGCCACAGTCTCTCAAGTGGGTGGTTTGCCCACTGCCTGGTCCTGGGGAGTGCAAGGCCACAGTGTCCCAAGTGGGTGGTTTGCCCACTGCCTGGTCCTGGGGAGTGCAAAGCCACCGTCTCTCAAGTGGATGGCTTCTTCCACTGGTTCTGGAGGGGACATTGTGCCCAGTGTGCTTCATCCTGCCAAGGATAGGGAGAGTGGATGCCTTTCTCCACTGGTTCTGGAGGGGGCTTTGTGCGCAGTGTGCTCAATCCTGCCAAACAGAGGGTGAGTGGATGCCTTTCTCCAATGGTTCTGGAGGGGGCTTTGTTCCCAGTGTGCTTTATCCTGCCAAGGATAGGGTGAGTGGATGCCTTTCTCCAATGATTCTGGAGGGGGCTTTGTGCTCAGTGTGCTTCATCCTACCAAGGATAGGGTGAGTGGATGCCTTTCTCCACTGGTTCCGGAGGAGGCATTGTGCCCAGTGTGCTTCATCCTGCAAAGGATAGGGTGAGTGGATGCCTTTCTCCACTGGTTCTGGAGGGGGCTTTGTGCCTAGTGTGCTTCATCCTGCCAAGGAGAGGGTGAGTGGATAACTTTCTCCAATGGATCTGGAGGGGGCTTTGTGCCCAATGTCCTTTATCCTTCCAAGAACAGGGTGAGTGGATGCCTTTCTCCACTGGTTCTGGAGGGGGCTTTGTGCCCAGTGATGCAGCACTTGGGGGGTGCCAGGTCACAGTTCCTCACCTGGGTGTCAGACCCATGAGATTTGCAGTGGTCAGGATGTATGATTGTCCATGGACACAGGGCTACAGTCCATCCGCTGGCAGCTACGGCTGTACAGTAGTGGTAGTGCTGGCGCTGGTGGGGGTGCTGCCAGTAGTGGGGGGAGGTTCCATTTCTTCTCCTGCAGCCTCGGACGGCTGCCCACTGGGGCTGCTGCTGCTGGCAGTGGTGCTACTGTCAGTAGTGCAGGTGGCAGTGCTTGCGGCGGGGCGTGTGGTGGTGCAGGTGGCAGTGCTGGCCGCATTGGAGGTGCTGGTGTTGCCAGTGGCGGGGGAGGCTCCACCCCTTCTCCTGCAGTCTCAGACGGCTGCCCACTGGGGCTGCTGCTGCTGGCAGTGGTGCTACTGTCAGCGGTGCAGGATGCAGTGCTTGTGACGGGACTTGCGGCGGTGCAGGTGGCGGTGCTGGCTGTGGTGGAGGTGCCAGTGCTGCCAGTGGTAGGGGGAGGCTCCAGCCCTTCTCCTGCAGCATCGAATAGCGGCCCACTGAGGCTGCTGCTGCTGATAGTAGTGGTGCTTGCGGCGGTGTAGGTGGCGGTGCAGGTGGCAGTGCTTGCGGCGGTGCAGGTGGCGGTGCTGTCCACGGTGCAGGTGGTGGTGCTAGCTGATGTGCTGGTAGCCACCAGGCCTTCACCTGCAGGCTCGGATGGCTGAAGGGCCTTGTCTGGTGTTTTTTGCCCCTTCCTGCCCTTGGCAGATGGTGGTGTCACCTTGGGTCTGGTAGCTGTAGTCTTTGAGGTGGCCTTGATGGGTGGTTGTGGCTCCTTCCCCCTACTGGATGCTGTCCCCTTCTTCACCTTGCCAGGTGGGGGAATGTTCTTTGCCTTGGCAGGGGTTGGTGGCACACTGGCTGGCCTGACAGGTGCCCACTTTGAGCCTCTGACAGCTGCAGGAACCACAGCGGACGTGGACTTGGTGGCTGAGGTGCTGGGCTGGGTTTTGGCCACCCTGGCCCGAGGGGAAGGACAGGGGGAGGGGTAGAGAACAGGTCAATGTTGGCTAGGAGAAGCTTCTTAGAGACAGGAAGAGGGTGAATGTTTGGGAGTGGAGAAAGAGGGAGTGGTTGTAGGAGGTGTCAGTCTGCTGTCTTTGGGTGCAGGTACATGAGCTGGATGCTGTTGTGAGGTGGAAGGCTGTTGGGTGGGTGTGTGCTTGCATTTGTTTACTTTGGGAGGAGGGGTCACAGACACAGTGGGAGAGGACACAGGGGACGTGTGCATGGATGTGGTGGTGGTGACTGCCAGTGAGGGGTGTGTAGTAATGGGCGTGCTGGTGATTGAGGTAGTGGATGAGGAGGTAGTGCATGCAGGCGCGAGTGGAGACGCTACTGGGAGGGAGGTGGACAATGAGGAGGAGGGGGACACAGTGGAGGCAGTGGATGTTGGTGTCTCTGCATGGGGATGGTGCATGTGTGAGTGCCTGTGAGATGAAGTGTGGTGCTTGTGTTTGCCTGAGCCACTTTTGAGTGTTGATTTGGGTGAATGCTGGTCTGAAGGTGTGCTTGGGATAGGCTGGGGTTGAGGGGATTGGGACTGGGTAGAGGAAGCTGGAGGGCGGAGGCTAGAGACAGGGACAATGGCTGCAATCACTGCGGAGACCAGAGCCCGAAATGCTCTATGTTGGGCCACCACGCCAGAGTGAATGCTCTCCAGGTATGCATTTGTTTGTTAATATGCCTCTAGACACCCTGGATGGCATTCAGAATGGTTGACTGCCCAACAGTGAGGGATCTCAGGAGGTCAATAGCCTCCTCACTGAGAGCAGTAGGGCTGACTGGGGAAGGGCCTGAGGTGCCTGAGGCGAAGGAGATGCCCACCCTCCTGGGTGAGCGGGCACAGGAAAGACACTGAGGGGCTGCTGGGAGGGCGGTGCTGGTAGGGGGGTGGTGGCTGCACCTGTTGTTAGGGTGGGCAAAGAGGTGTCCGCCACTGCCAAGGAGCTTCTATCGGAGGAGGAATCGCTATCTGTAGTGTCCCCTCCTGTCACCGTCGTGGTGCTCCCCTCGCCCTCCGTCCCACTGGTGCCCTCACCCTCGGTGGATTCAGCCTCCAGGCCCATTTGGGAGGCAGCTCCCTCCATCGCCGGTGCCTCTGCTCCTCCGCCAGATGATGCTAATGCACAATACAGAAGGACAGGGTGACAAAAAAAAAAGGGGGGGGATAGAGGATACACTTGGTCAATTCCAGCAACAATACTACCATTGGCGTACACAACACACACGGAGCTGCCCTATGCACTAGGCCATGCACTTCCAGGTACCATGCTTGTCACCAGCGCATGGGGGACTTGACATAACGCCATCAGTTGCACACCTGAAACCCACAGGACCCTGCCCAGTAGTAGATGCCCACTAACACCATTGGGTTTGGAGTGCTTCACAGTCTGCCCAACAAGGGACCTACCCTGCCATGTTTGCCCTGGCCTAGGGGCACCCACAGTCCACATCCCCCACCCAGGTAAAACCTTAATTCGTGCCAACTCATGAATCTGAATTTGTACTCACCCCCTTGTGGCTACTGTGATGCCCTCAAGCGCCCATCCATCTCCAGATAGGCCTCCGCCAGGCTGCAGAACATAAGAGGGTCAGGGTTCGACGGGCACCCCTTCCTTGTTGGGAGGCCAGCCCCAGCTGGGCCTCCGCCATCTTCCTTGCTCAGCGGCGCAGGTCCTCCCACCGTTTGCGGCAGTGGTTGCTGTGCCTGCCAAAGACCCCCAGGGTCCGCACCTCCTTGGCGATGGCACGCCAAATATCTTTTTTCTGATGGGCGCTGACCTGCAGTAGAAATACAGCAGAAAAGTGATTAGTAATACCGTCCGGACCGTCACACTCATGGCCCACCATATCCCTCCTATCCACTAAGGCACATACATTGACCACCATGCATGCAGCACTCTGCCCAGGACACCTCAGCCCCTACCCTACATGTGGCTTACACACACATCACTCCATAGAATCATGGCCCCCGCATCATGCTCACAGTGTACTCAACTGTTTGTCTCAAGGACCATAGAGTAAAGTGTACTGGGGTAGGACCCTATCCACCAGTCTCTCCAACTCCTCTGCAGTGAAGGCAGACACATGAGCCATTTTCGCTTCCAGACACAGGTCACAGCAGCACTTGCAGTGTAGGTCTTCTCCTGTTGACGGTCAGGTAGCAAGTGAGTGAACAGATAGAAAATGGCGGTTACGTCTGTGGCGGTGCATACCGTCACCGCCGGTATACATCACCCTTGGCTCCTGGAACCGAGAGGGCCCAATGATAACCAATGTGAAGTTGTGCGGCGGTCGTCAACCGCCTACCGCAACGGCGCACAACACCAGTGGGATTACCTCATTTCCACTTGTCCCTCCTCACAGGTCAGGCAGCCGCCAATTCAGGGGGGCACTGGCGATGGCAGCTAACTGCATCACAGCAGACATTGGCACATCAACTGACTCTCGGATTCACATACTGGTTCTGTAAATGAAAATGAAGAGATGCATCATTATAGCAATTGATGTGTGAATATGACCCTCTCTCACCGTTTTCCTCACTAGGCTTCAACTGCTGATGATGTATATGAGATGGAGACATCATCCAGTGTGCAGACCCCTGGTGGACCTTGCGACAATGGAGGACAGACGCCTTATCCTAATATACAGACTTGATCGGGCCACAATCCAAGAACTGTGTGCCCAATTGGAGCCAGACCTGATGTCAGCTATCTGCCAGCCCACAGGTATCCCCCCTCTAGTGCAGGTCTTGTCAGTGCTCCATTTCCTGGCAAGTGATTCCTTCCAAACAACAGTGCCCATGGCATCAAGGATGTCTCAGCCAATGTTCTCCAACATGTTGACCAGAGTGCTGAAACACATGCACAGCGACATCGTATTCCCCCAGGTGGAGGATTTGGCCAGAGTGAAAGCTGACTTTTATGCCCTGGGACATATCCCCAACATCATTGGTGCCATTGATGGTGCACATGTAGCATTTGTCCACCCCCGGAGAAATGAACAGGTGTTCAGGAATAGAAAAAGCTATCATTCTATGAATGAATGTGCAGATGGTGTGTTTGGCTGACCAGTACATCTCCCATGTGAATGCCAAGTATCCTGGCTCTGTGCATGACGCCTTTATCTTGAGAAATAGCAGCATCCCATATGATGGCTCAACTCCAGAGGCACTGGGTGTGGCTAATAGGTGAGCCCAAGGTCCCCACCCAGTATATGTTGGTGTCTGGGTATGGGGTTGTCCCTAAGGGTTAGTGTGTGTCTAACAGTTGTCCCTCGATATTTGCAGGTGACTCTGGTTACACCAACCTCTCATGGCTACTGACCCCAGTGAGGAATCCCAGGACAAGGGCAGAGGAACGTTACAATGAGGCACATGGGCGAAAAAGGAGGATTATAGAAAGGACCTTCGGCCTCCAAGAAGGTGTGCCAGATCATTGTTGCATGTTGCATGTTGCACAACCTGGCCTTGAGACGCCAGGTGCCTTTTCTGCAGGAGGATGAGGAGGGCTCATCCTCCTTTGACTTTTTGCCTCTGTTTCCCAGGTTGTTGATGTGTGCTGGACTCTGCTTTTGCTGTTTTTGTTACTCTTGACACTTTACCACTGCTAACCAGTGCTAAAGTCCAAGTTCTCCATTACAAAATGTCTATGTCATTGTTTCATCCATGATTGGCATATTTGATTTACTAGTAAGTCCCTAGTAGAGTGCACTAGAGGTGCCCAGGGCCTGAAAACCAAATACTACCAGTGGGCCTGAAGCACTGGTTGTACCACCCACATAAGTAGCTCTGTAATCATGTCTCAGACCTGCCACTGCAGTGTCTGTGTGTGCAGTTTTAACTGTAAATTCAACTTGGTAAGTGTACCCGCTTGCCAGGCCTAAAACTTCCCTTTTCTAACATGTAAGACACCCCTAAGGTAGCCCCAAGGGCAGGGTGCAGTGTATGGTTAAGGTAGGACATATAGTAATGTGTTTTATATGTCCTGACAGTGAAATATTACTAAATTAGTTTTTCACTGTTGCAAGGCCTGTCTGTCTCATAGGTTAACATGGGGACTACCTTTAAATCTTATTAAAGTGTAGATTCCCTCTTGGAGCGGATAGACATGTGGAGTTTGGGGTCTCTGAGCTCACAATTTAAAAATACATCTTTTAGTAAAGTTGATTTTGAGATTGTGTGTTTGAAAATGCTACTTTTAGAAAATGAGCATTTTGTTGCTTATACCATTTCTGTGACTCTGCCTGTTTGTGGATTCCCTGTCTAGGTCAGTTTGACGGTTGGGCTGGTTTCACCTCTCACTAGACAGTGACACAAAGGGAGCCGGAGTGTAGTCTGCATTTTGTGATGAGCCATCTGTGCTAGGAGGGAAGGGAAGAGTGGTCACTCACACCTGAAAGGGCTGTGCCTGCCCTCACATAATGCAGTCTCCAACCCCGTGGTGTGTGTCTGGGGCCTGGCCTAGGCAAGGCAGGATTTCACAAACAAGAGAGACTTGTCTTTAAAGTAAGCCTACTTCAAAGGGCAAAATAGGTATAAGAAGGGCACCCAAAACCACAGACCTTAGAACACGTCTGGAAACCAAGAGGAACCTCTGCCTGGAGAAGAAATGAAGAGCTGAAAAAGAAGAGCTGCCCTGCCTGTGACTGTGCTTTGTGGAGCTATCCTGCAGTTGCTGCTTCTGCCAGAGTTAGAGGACAAAGACTGGACTTTGTGTTGCCTTCCTTCTTGTGAGGAACTCTCCATGGGCTTGATTTAGAGCTTGCCTCGTTGTTTGAAGTCTCAGGGACAGCAACGACTTCTCTCTGCCAGCACCTGGAGTCTCTGGAGAGACTCCTACTCTGCCAAGTGGTGCCCATGCAATTCCTGGGACCCTGAAAGGAGAAGCTGTCAGCCCAAGAGTAAGAAATCCACTCACCAACCGCCTTGCGGGGAAAAGATCGACGCAACACTGATCTGCGGCTGAGAAATCAACGCGCTGCTGGGTTTGCGGCTGACAATCGATGCTCGCATGCAACTCACCCCGAAGATCGATGCTCAGGGCTGGAGAAACAACGCACAGTATCGCTGACAGAGGCCGGTGAGATCGCAACCCGCGCTGTGTGGTTTTCGGATCATCGTGCGGCTGGATTTCTGACGCAAACACCACTGGGCATGTAAAAATTACGCAAGGCCTGCCCGGACCCAAGAGTGCTGACCGGATCAACACATCCCTCTCCTGTGGAGAGAAGAAACGACGCACGCCGACCCGACAAAAGGAGAAAGAACGCAAGGTCTCACTCGTGAGTGATATTGACGCATCGCAAGCCCTTTTTGACGCACACTCACCTGTGCAGGGTTAATTTTGACGCGTCCAAGGTACATTTTCACACTAACAGCGTTAGTATGTTTTTAACATTATATGAAGAGTCTTTTTGCATTTTTATTGATGACTTGACTTGTGTATTGTGGATTTTTGTCGTTTTGGTCTTGTTTTGTTTACATAAATATTTTCTATTTTTCTAAAACTGTGTTGTGTCATTTTGTAGTGTTTTCATTGAAATACTGTGTGTGTTGGTACAAATACTTTCCACCTAGCACTCTGAAGTTATGCCGGCCTGCTCTTGCCAAGCTACCAAGGGAGTGAGCGGTGGTCATATGAGGGTGATTCTCTTTAACCCTGACTAGAGTGAGGGTCCTATCTTGGACAGGGGGTAACCTGACTGCCAACCAAATACCCCATTTTTAACAATATACACACACACACACACAAACAGACATACATATATATGTCTATCTATCTATCTATCTATCTATCTATCTATCTATCTATCTATCTATCTATCTATCTATCTATCTATCTATCTATCTATCTGTCTGTCTGTCTATCTATCTATCTATCTAACTATCTATCCATCTATCTATATTAAAATATTTCCTTACATACAAGGAAACAATGAAAAACCAGGACAACTTTGTAGTGCTGTAAATTCTTTTATTCAGGAAACAGGTTCCCCTCCAATGTATTTCGGCCGTAGCCTTGCTCACGGGTAGAGTGGGTATGAAAAACACATATTTAAATTATACCAAACACAAACAACGGACATCACTATATGAAACCACATATATCCCAGAGGCAACGTAAAGCTATGTTTCTGTCACTTATATTATGTGGAAATCCTATCATTATCCACTATCTCTTGTCTCTGGGATATATGTGTGTTCATATAGTGATGTTCGTTGTTTGTGTTTGATATCATTTAAACATGTGTTTTTCATACACACTCCATCCGTAAGCAAATCTACGGCCAAAATGCATTGGAGGGGAACCTGTTTCCTGAATAAAAGTAAGGAAACGTTTTAATGTTGTTGGATTTTCAGGAACCCGGCTGGGACCACTGCACCACAGCTTCTGCATTATTATTATATATATATATATATACTTATATATATATATATATTCACTGAAAAACCTAAGGGTTACAGGGACATTATAGTTAGGTTCTGAATTTACTCCTACAAAACCATAGAAATTCAGCAGTTATAGTTAGAGTTCTTTCAAGTAACTATAACTTGTGCCCTAAGGTAACTATAGCTCGCACCCCTGCCATACACAGTGTTCTTATCAATAATTTTATTGTAAATGTTACTGTGATAATATGAAAGATGCCATGCAACATCTCATCAATGATATAATATATGGAGCAATTAGCTGTTCATGGTGAAGGCATGGTTCATCACAAAAAGCTGCGTTTGCCGGACTGCTCCTAATTGCTGGTGGTGCAGGAAGGAACACTACCGCTAGCGCTTTCAGTATGCCACAAAACTCCCCCAGTCAGTGAAAGAGACGGCACTCAAAGACGGAAGAATATCAACACCTGTTTATTTCATCAGTCTACTTCGAACAGGATGCGTTTCGGCTGTTCAACAGCCGTTGACACCTGGCGAGCACCATTTTGTAAAGTATATACTTTACATTCAAATGAAGACAACCAAAATGCTATAAAGTTCTCGTTAGCAGCACTGATTAAACTATTGCTTTCTTTACCGTAATTAATTTGTGAGCTCAGGGTCATGCAGTTAATGTACATATAATATTAAAAATGTTTTTTGCCAACTCTTTCAGGCACAAACAAACTTTAGATTTGAAAATAATGCATTTACACAACCAAACATCAGTAAACTAAACTCAGTTCCTGCCACGCGGAGCTTGATAGCAAATAGTCAGAAAAGGTGCACTAATATCCAACTTGAACGCCCCAAGCCATTATTGAAAAGTCCTGCACTGAAGGTGTAAACAAGTTCATTATAATCCTTTGCTTTATCGAGAGCCTCTCGTATCACAGAAATCACAGAAATTAAAATGTCATGTAAATAATTCAACAAACAAAACAGCTGTTTTCGGCAGTCCGTGCAGCATTTCAATGCACAAATAATTAAAAGCATTTCCACACGATTCCTTCATATGAAGCAACCAAATAAATAGGTCAGGCAGTCAAAAGGAGGTTAGACACACTATGCTCCAGGGTAACAAACACATGAAGGGGAAGGCAAGTAATCAAATAAAAAGCATGCGAATTCGTAGCAATAAAGCCAACCAATTTTAAGCAATGGGCAGGTTCTAAGTCTACTGTAAGTTTTTGTTATGCCCATTAGCTGTCATTCACAACCAAAGAGATAAACGATGGCTGGTATGTGAGACAAAAAAATGAGGGACAAAAAAATGGGCTCCCTCACCATAGTCCCCAAGGCGATCTTGTCAGCTGACAGCGGTGATTCTCATCATAAGAGGTTCAGCACGGTTGAATCGTAGGTGTAAGGTGTAAATGCTATTGACAGGGGCGTAGCTTGGTCAGTATGATTGGGAGGATGGGGGGTGTTAGCTTCAGATTTTCCAACAATCATGCTGGCACAGGATGTTAAAATACATAATAGGACAGCTTGACACAGGAGAGGGGCTTAAGAGGCAGTGGAAAGAGAGAGGAATGTGAATCAGTGGGTGTACTAAGTCAGAGAAATCACATTATTTTGTGAAAAAAATAACATTTTTGAAGTCTTTCCAAAGGGTGGGTGCGTTTTTGCTTGTGTGTGAAAAATTCCTGCTGAACCCCGACAGATACCTCACCATACCCGACCGAAAGCACCTGCACCCAACTAGTTATCACAAAATACATTAGAGTGTGTAAAACCCCACACCCTGTCCCTGGAAGCTACAGCCCTGGCTATTGACGTGTTTGCGAAAAGTTAAGCAGCTGATTCTGGAAACAGATAACCTGTAAACTACAGATTACTTTGAATGAGATACAATTTACGATCTTCCAGGATTTCAAGCTGCTATTCACTCGGGCAAAATAAATGCTGGTGCACTCAAAGGCATGCTGCTTCAATGGTTCAACTGTAGGAGGTTTAAAAAAATTATATGTTTTTAAGATGGAAAAAGAGTAGTCTTTGTCTCATTGGGTTCTGACAGGGTCTTGCATTAGCATATTAGCGTCGTAGACCTAGGTAGTTAGGATTTTCTTTCCTCTTCTGGACGCATGCCAGGTTTTCGTTTCAAAGATTTACTTGCACTAGAACGTGAAGGTTGGTAATTGTGTAGATAATCTTGTCATCAGATCTGAAGGTCTACAGATAGTGTACTAATAGAAAAGAGCAGGCAAGGCCTTATCACTTGTACACTATGGGTCTGCATAGCAAGATTGTCAGTGTTCTTTAGTCGCATTGCACAGCATGCTTAGCCGTCCTCATTTACTTTAATATACATTCTTTCAGCTCTGTAATCCTTAGAGAAGATTCACTATAGAGCCTGTGTCAATTAGTGCTGCTTTCCTTGAAAAACTAAGCTTTAATTACCTTTGGCATTGAGCTTGTAGAAGCCTTGTAAACAAAATCCAGAGGATGAAATACATTTTAAACAAGTAGATATTATCTTTACAAAGAAAGCAAAGTTTATCTCAAAAGCTAATGCTTTTATCTAACTTAGCATCTTGTGTTGTTTTTGTCTATGGGACCATACAATACAGAGCTCCAGGAGATGCTCACAAGTGATAGTGGTAAGAACAAACCTGCACTGGGCATTCGAATAAACAACCTGAGCTCTGTCGCTTTCTGTAATGTTGAAATATGGAACCACTTTGAGTTCCATTTAGCGCTAAATCGCACATTTCATTTTCTAACAAGGATTGTAATTTCCTGGATAAAATTTGAAAGTGTTTTGATTTGCTCTGTTTCACTATGTTGACTAGATAGAATCCATCCTTTAGAAAGTTAAATGAGAGCTCTGCTTTTTAATAAAAAAAGAACAAGGGTTTAATGATGAAGTGCAGTGGACAGCATGGACCTCTGTGTTGTGATCCATGCACAGGGCATCAGATAGCCTGGCACCGGTGCAAACATGCATCATTTGTTCATGCATAACAATAAATGAAGAAAGAGCATTTTGCAGCAGTCCATATTTTTGCTTAAGGACAAAGTAGTGCATAACAGATTGAAAGACAATTGTGGAAAATGCACGACACATACTTTGCTTTTAAATCATTTTATGTTGGCAATCCACATGTAAGAATGCATATAAGAGTGCTAAGGAAGTACATTTTTATGTACTCCAAAATAAATTGTGAAAAGGCCCTCACACAGATGACTGTAAATAGACCCCTACACTGGTGACCAATCTGCAAAATGGCAGCTAGATAACACAGATCAGAACGCCCATTCCATTTAAGGTGGGCCTTCCGATGCTCACTTTTCCTGCACGGGGATGCCCTGCATGGCAAGAAATATTAGCAATGTCCCTAATGCGCATGGAGTAACCTCCCCTGCCTGTCAAGGGTATTTATTTTGAAACAAATACCTGCTTCGAGGGTTCTGTTTTGGCACAAATAAAAACGCCAGGCTGACTGCCATGAGATGTTGACGTGATAAAGCATTTCGGGTATGCTTTACACGAGGTCAACTAGTCTTTTCATCCTAGCAAAGGGGTTTCAGAAAATCAAACACCACGAGTCAAATCAACATTTAAATTTACAATATGCCCAAATTGACTACACACGGAAAACCCTAATTGAAAATAAAATTAAAGTGTTTTATTACAAGCTTATACTCCAGTTAATGTATACAATTCTCAAAACCTTGCTATAAAGATACAATATCACCAATGGATTGCCCAAACAATGGAATAATTTAGGCGCACTAACATCAAGCAAACTAAACATGCAATAAGGGCAATGCAGAATACTAGGATAAGAACCAGATGCTTAGAACACAAGCGCTGACCAACTCTACTAAACATAAAGATGATCCAAAAGTCATGTAAGTCAGCAAATCAAATAAGGGAAAATGCCTAAAAATGACAAGTCACTAATTGACATGGGCTGTGCTACAAGAAATGGGGACAAAAAGTAAAAAGAAAATAAAGGACAAAAATCATTTGGAAAAATGACATTTGGTGAAAAATGAAGCTAACCAAGGTTGGCAAAAAGTAAGTAAAAAGGGAGGCTGTCAGCATTTCAGGAGTTCGGTCAAGAGTCTAATCATTGGGTGAGAGGAGAAATCCACGGGACCATGTAGGAGTTGGGTGGCCGGACCCCCACAATTCCAGTACAGCTGTGGTGAGGCAGCCATCAAGCTGGCGGCCCCATCATTGCCATATTATGATGTTTCCACCAGGCTGACTAGTGGAAATTGTCATATTATGACATTTCCTCCAGTCAGCCCTGTAGAAACAGTGCGGCGACATTGGCAAAGGCCAATGCCGCTGCACTGCAGAGGGGATGCTCCCTTAGGGAGCTGAGGCCAATGCCGTCACATACAGCGCCCTCAGAATGCACACTGTCAGCATAACAGGCAGTGTGCATTCCAAGGGTGCTGGCAGTGGACCCTCTGCACTGACCATGACATGGTGGTGGGCACTGCAGGGGCTCCCCTGCGGCCCCCAGCACTGCCTTTCTGCCATCCTTTCCATGGTGGTGCAACTTCCATGGAAAGGCTAGTGGAAAGGGAAGTCACGACTTGCATGTCTGTGCGAACTCAGCACCACCGTGGCTGACCATGACTTTGACCCTCGCAAGTATGTTGGGATCCCTGGTCCTGGCAGAGGCAGCAGTCTCCTGGTGGTCCGACTGCCAGGATCATAATCTGGTGGTCCGACTGCCAGGAGTGCAGAAGTCCAACTGTCACTGCGAGCTTGGCAGTCCTCTGACCGCCAAACTTGTAGTCAGGCCCTAAGCCTTCTCCATAGGCATTGCAAAAAGTGCAGGGCAAGGGCAAAAGGTCTGTACCTCTCAAAGTCCAAATGAAAGGGTCCCCCGAATCCAACTGGAAACAGTAAATTACAGTCCAGAGCGAACAATGATTTGTCCATTACTAGAGCCATATGGATTGAAAGATTTCATTATCCAGTCACAGCACATCATGCTACATGCATCTGCAACATCAGGGAAAGTTCCCAATACCGTCATGGGAAGGAATCCATCTTTGCTCTCCTGTATGACTTTTGCAACAAATAATGAATTGGGCATGTCTTCACATTCTCTGTTTATTGATACACCATCCTCATGGTTACATTCTCAGGCTCTCTGTGAATAAGACAAGAGCACATCTATTTCTAAGCTAACATTTTATGCAAACGGCATCTTGAAAGAAATGACATGTTAGCAAAAAAAAAACTTTCTTACATTCTGCAAATCTGAGGCCTAGCAAATCAATATGACTAACTGAAGAAATTGGAATTAAAATGGTACACTTTAATCACATTAAGCAAAAACATATAAACATTGTGATTGTATGGTCATCATTAATAACTCTTGTCAATATTCATGTTACAGTACATTACCTGTTACAATTGTTAAAAACTATAGAAGTAGACCCTCCATTCCGTGGTTCTCCTCACAGCTCAAGGAGCTAAACAAAAGTGTTGATAGCAAGAAAGACTGTGGAGGAAACACTACAGGAAGAAAAACAAGATTAAATATAACAAATGTATTCTAAAATATAAAAATCGAATTGGGATCGAGAAGTCCTAATAGTTCTCAGCATAAATTGGCTCAGCAAAGAATTCCTCAAGAGAGCTCTTTAAAACAGTTTAAATATTTTCCTTTCCCACACTATGGCTCTTTCTCAGATGTTCTGGGACCAACTTGCGGATTTCTTTAAAAATAAGATGGAGGAAATCCATGGTAATCTAAATACCAATGTTAGACCTTCACTTCCACCTAAAGATCCCAACATCTGTGTCTTAGACAAAGTTATCCTGGACAAGTTTACCCTGCTTATTGAAGACAGAGTAGCCGAACGCATAGGTCTAGTCAAATCGGGTGCTCCCTCAGATTCTTGTCCCCTAAAATAGTCCATGAGATTGTTGGGGTAATTACTCCTCCCCTCACTTTGCTTTTCAACTCCATTCTGGAGTCTGAATTCTTTACCTAGGGTGGAAAGAAGATTCCCTTCTCCCATTGTTGAAGAAACAGTCACTAGACCTAAAAGAGGTGGAGAACTATCATCCTATCTCCAGGCTACAGTTTTCAGCCAAGTTCCTTGACATACACCTGAATACTGTACTGTCCAAATTTGAAGAGGAGAAATAAATCCTAGAATCAGCACAATTTGGCTATAGGCCTAATCATATCACAGAGTCCGTGATAGTTGTGGCATTAGAAGAGCTGAGAAGTGTCTTAGACAGTGGAGGGAAGGCTGCAATGATAATGCTTGATCTGTCGGCAGCCTTCAACACTGTCATTCATAAGGTTCTGATAGACCAGCTGGCAGAAATAGGAATTGAAGGGTCAGGCCTGGTACTGCTTCGGTCATTCCTCAGGCATAGAGTGCAAACAGTTGCCTTGGGGAACCTGATTTCTAAGCCTTTCATGCTGCCTTGTGGGGCTCCTCAAGGCTCGTCTCTGAAACCCACATTATTTAACATTTATAGGCCCCCCTCACAAAACTAATTTGGTCTTTTGGCTTTGCTCCAGTCGCTTATGTAGACAACTCTCAAATTGTGGTGACTATCTGGACTGATATTGATGAAACAGCATGCCGCTTTAAGGGTTGTAAATCTGCTATTGAGCTTTTGATGAACATTAATGGCCTTATGCTCACATCAGCTAAAACTTAAGTTCTTCTTTTTGGAAACAATCTTGTCTCTTGGGATCAATCCTTGTTACCTCAGACACTCGGTCCCTCTTCTACTCCAGTTCCTTCTGTCAAAAACCTGGGTGTAATCTTCAACTCTAATCTATCTTTCAATGCACAGTTAAACAAATTTAATTCCTCCTGATTTTTTCTTTTGTGCAAGATTAGGAATATTCTTCCTTTCATCCCTCTTTAATCTAAAAAATTAGTGGTCACTACCCTGGTGTTATCGAGGCTGGATTACTGCACTGCTCTTCCCGCTGGTATTCACCAGCATTAATTGAAAAGTTCTGCAGAATGCAGGAAGGAGACTTTTTAAAAGAATTCCAAAATTCCAATCTGTGACTATGACACTTCAAGAACTTCACTGGCTTCCAGTGAAGAAAGGAGTCAAGTTTAAGGCACTCTGGCCCTCATTACAAACCTGGCGGTCGGTGTAAAAGCGGCAGTAATACTGCCAACAGGCTGGCGGAAAAAAATTGAATTACACCTATGGCGGTTACCGCCATGCAAAAATGCCACTTTTACACTTCGACCGCCAGGGTGGTAACGACCGCTGGGCTGGAGACTTCAGTCTCTAGCCCAGTGGCCGTCACTAGACTGCCGGCGGTAGCAGGACCCCGCATACCGCCATGGATTTCGTGGGGTTTTGTACTACCACAAAATCCATGGCGGTAGGCACTATCAGTGGCAGGGAATTCGTTCCCTGGCACTGATTGGGGTCTCCCGCTCCCCTCTCCTCCTCCCCTGAGTCCTTCCCCAACACCCACGACCCCCCTACCACTCCCAAAGGTGGTAGGACCCCTCCACCCCCCAGAAACACCCACACACCCCCTACACGCAAGCTCACACCACTCATTCACATACACACACACATACATGCACACATGCACACAGACATATACGTCACATTTCCCATACACACAATACACCCCTACATGCATACACGCACTCACACAACCCCTCTACACACTCAGACGCACACCTCCATGCACGCACACCACACAAAACACCCCCCCCTCACCTAACGGATGATCACCTTACCTGTTCCGGTGATCCTCCGGGAGGGAAAGGGATCCATGGGGGCTGCACCTTCGCCAGCACCCCGTCACCAGAACATCGCCACGCAGAATACTGGGATGTAATTAGATGGGCAGTGTTCTGATGACGTGGCGGTGGAGCAGCCTCCACTTTACCGCCGACCGCCAGTATGGCTGCTGGCGGCTCTCCATCCGAAAAAGGGCAGAGGGCTGCCAGCAGTCATGATAGGGTTGGCGGAAGTCCGCCTCCACTGGCAGTCTTCAGCCCGGAGTAACCTCGGCGGTCTTCATAGAAGACCGCCGAGGTTGAAATGAGGGAATATGTTTGGCTCACAAAACCCTGAATGAGAACGCCCCAGCATACCTGAAAAAATAATCTTTCATGGTACAGCCTGTTCAGGATGCGAGGATGAAGCAACTGCTGGAAAATGAAGGTCTGCAAAATCAGAAGTGGGAAGTGGGGCAGAAGCAGTTTCATCCTTTCCTCAGCTCAACTGTGGAGCAACCTTCCTTCCTGAATATCTGGAAGCCAATCTAATTTGCTCAGATTTAGGAAATAACTCAAAATGGCTTTTCTCTTGTTCAACATGATCAGATGTAATAGTAGGCTCTAGTCTTGAGAATTATTCTCCAGTTTTTGCTTTTGACATCAGTGCCAAGACTCCATTGGCATTCACGTGGCTTTAGAAAACAACAAAAAAATTAGAAAAACATGGTACATTTGGCATGAGAATGCCTTTCCATTCATATAAAAAAATGTGCTCGATTATCTGTTACAAAAGCTGCTGACTCGCTCAAAAGAGCACACATTTTCTTCTTGTGCCAGTGCAAAATTGATGTATGCTGAACGTATGGCCATGTGACTTGAGGCATTGGCAACATTCAGCATATATCACGGGGACAAGGAGGGAGCAGAAATTAGACAGGAAACATGAAAATTATTTTGGTTAGTGTAGTAATACATTTAGAGAGGTATACTGAAAAGGTATTGGTAGGAATTGCTATGCACAACTTTCAAGGTTTTAGTAATCAGACAATTAGTGAACTATGAACACATATTTTTTTAGAAAGAAGTCATATTTCTTTAACATGCTGACCTTCAAAAATATGCATATCAGTAGTTAGTAAAACCGGTGTACAGAAACTTGAAATAAAAACATGTAGGCAAGAAATAGACAATAAGGTATACAGCTATGTCTACTGTATGAAAGACATTTAATATGTTCAGATACAAATGGCTGAGTCATTTTATCCTTGTGATGCTGCCCAAATAGATGATTGTAATTAGAGATGTCCTGCTTCTGATGTAATTCAGACAAGAGAAAGTCTGATGTTGCAATAGGGAACCACTGAAGGTGGATGAAGGTCAGCTCAGGGAGTTTGTAGGGAGTCTGAGGCTTTTCAAAGATGGGTATTCCATACTGAAGCTAAGCTCGTTCGTATCTGTTTTGCTATACGTTTTGTCAGTTTCTTGCTAGCAGAAGAATATTGTAAGATTAGGTAAAGTAAAAACCACTTCAAGAGTTGTTAGAGAATATTCAGGTACATAGTCCTTCAAAGACCTTCCTTAGTGGAGGAGTAAGGTTCGTAATGCAGGAGACTCTTCAGATTATCATCATGACGATGGATAGATTGATGCTTTATGGGCTACTATATTTTTTAAAATTTCTGTGCTCACCCAATCAAGGTATCAAAACTGCAGCTGCAATTGTGATAGACAAAATGCCCAACGTCGTCAATATATATTTATGCATGCAATGTTACCTATCAGGCTTTAACTACAAAGATATGCAATTTTATACATAAAACAGATAACACTCATTCTAAATTAAATCAGGGGCAAATAATAGAAAGACCAAGAATACTGGATACCTGGATACTCTTACTAGGAGCCAACGAAAATGATTATATTGGTTAATCCATAGAAATATATATTTTGGCTACTAAATGATGTGTCCCCTATGGTTGTAGGGTTCATTAGTATACCCCTGTTCTCCATACTTTTTTAAATGTTGTAATTAGCATTTTGAGAGAAGAACTAATATCGCTTTAAGGGTTGATGAGAACCCTTTCAGTACCTTCCAGTTTGATCAGCTATTATCAACTACTTGATAGAAGAAGTCACAAATATGGATGACTTCAGCTACTCTGTGCCAAAATTCTCAAATGCTGTAATTGCAACTGTAATTGTAAGGAAGTGGGTTATTAGTTGTGTAGGATGTGGGTCCTTCCTTCTACTGTGAACCAAGTACTTGACTCTCTCAGAGTAGTGAGACAGGGCAGTCCAAGGCATACTTAGGGGAGGTGGTGCGAGCTATTATGCCAGTCGGCAGGCATGCAACAAACAACACCAACAAATCATTGTCAGGTAATTGTTTTATTTATAAAAAAAGAAACGTCATTTATTATGCCCACACTGCTTGACATGGTAAAAGGTAAAAATATCTATGTTGACATCCCCAGCGAGCCCTGAACCTTATAATCACAACACACCCACCAATGCTAGATACAATGTAATGGGGTGCAGTTAATCAATAGGCTTGCCTACTAGCTTTTCCAGGGTGTCACCACATTAATAAAAACAGAAGTAGGTCTTAGTAAACTAATGCAACAATATTAAAATCACTAATAATGGTACCATCCTACAACAACACTCACTAGAACCTGCAATGACTCACTGTCAACTTTGTAATTGCCAGTAAAACATTCAGAATCATTTCAAATACCTTCATTAAAACAGTTCATGATTCAATCTTAATGTTGTAATTATCAATAAAATATTTCAATGACCTTCATCAATACATGTAAAGAATTATTTCATAGGGTGGCTCATTCATGCTCCCGGGCCCGCCTTAATAGCACCACACTTATGTTGCAGTGCCACTGCCTTTTTTGGGCATGGCACATAGAATATGTAAAATAGGAGGCCTCCGTGTATTCAGGGGTGTGCACATATTGTTTTACTGCAACCTTGTGCTACCACAAAAATGCTTTCTTTTAGTTTTATCTCCTACTACAATGGGCCCTTGTGTTTCTGCTCCTCCATGGAGGACCTAGTACTTGACTGCATGAGTCATAAAGGGAGACAAAGCCCACACAGCCCTGCCAGCTCCACACTTGCCCTGTCTTGAACTTTGATGCTGGGAGACCCTGCTTCTTAATTTTCCTGCCTGCTTTATCATGGGCAGGGTGCTGGCTGCTATGTACTCCCTGCTGCCATCACTGGGCACCAGAGGAGGCACATAACCTTGTTCCTGGGGCATTGCCGTCCCTTGAGCAAATGCAATTGCTTGATGGGAGTGCAGGTGAACAAAGAGCGTAGTGTGCACTCATTTTTATTTCACATCAGTATTCGGGTGGAAAGGACCCCACCGGGATATTAAAGAGTTATGTGGCCTTCCTCCTTACAGCTACTTGCTTCCCTGCAAAACCGGTGTCATGTAGACCACACTTCTGTTGCCTTTTTTCTCTGGCCCCACAGGGCTGTTCTGAATGATTTTGGTGCCCTTTTGCTTTTGATGGCAAAGCTCTAGCCACCAAGACTGATGTTTTTTGGCCTTCTGGCCTTTACATTTTTATATTTCTGTAAAGGCTTGCTCATTCTGAGCTTCCTCCCTGCACAGGTCGTATCTCTGTCTGTGTGCCTTGCAATTCTCCTGAGTCCGAGGCCTTCCTCAGCAGCACCCAAGGGTCCCACAGAAGACTGCTTTTCCTGTCTGTACCCTCTGGGTTCCATGGCTTCCTTGTTGGCCACTTGCAGAGCACCTGGGGCAGAAGAAGTCAGGTGCCTCCTTCTTCTGGAGGACACACTTGTCCAGGACCAGTCTACAGAGTACTCAGGAACTCCTTCAGGGTCCCCTCAGATATGTGCATCCCACTACAGTCCCCTGGAGGATTTACAGGAGTCAGTGTTGCTGGCCCTGGAGAAACAAATACTAGTCCTTGGATGCCAATTGAAGTCAGAAGTCTTCCATCCATCCTTTCATCAGAGTCAGGTGTCTTCTTACTTCCAGCTGGGCATTCTTTCGGTATTGCTTTCCCCAAGTCGATATTGCATTCAAAAGTCTCAACCTTGTAAAGAAATTAACAAGTGAGGGTGGAAAATTCCAGTGGTTAGGCACTTGTGCCTAATCTGAGGGTAATTCCTCATTAATGCATCCCCGTGCCAACCATCCTGCACATAATTTTGGGTCCTTCTAAAATGCCACAATTAAGTGTCTCATTGAAACACCTTACCTGAGAGCCTAATCCCCAACCATAACTTAAAAAATTACCTGATCCTGTCCTTCAAAAACTTTAAAGGATAATACCTATTATGACCGGCTCCAGAGTTCTTGCTACCATTCTTTGTTTCAAAGGGTTTATTCCTTCCTAGACCAGATCCAGTATGCAAAGTACAGATTCAGTCCCCATTCTCTTCTCTTCCAGTAGCGACCTCATTATGGCTAATGGCCCTATTGCATGGGCAGGCCTTTCATCCTCTAGCTGGCCAGCAGGGTAATTGACTTTACCCAGTAGGGTGATTCAATGGCCCAAATCTATTTAAGCGCTGAGTCATAGAAAAATTATAAATCTTGAAGCACCTGTAGTACAGATCTTGTAAAATATTGCCAGATCTGCCCTTGGAATCCCTTGGAATCCAGATTTACCATCATATTGGTGTGTGAACTGAGTCTCTAGGCCCAAATATTGTGAAACCATAGTTGGGTGCAGATTTCACCCATAGCTTATACTGCAGAAATGCATTCCAGAATGTCATACTCACACTGTCAATGACCACTCATTTTATAAGGCCTGCCTTGGTCAGCCCCAATCCATGAAGGGTCATCTCTATGACATGTATTGACTTGAGTCAAACAGTAATCTCACACGCTCAGCTCACAAATATGTGGACATGCATGTGCACATCTCTTCACATGCAACCAGCGCAGAGACTCTTATCCTAGCTAAGAAGCAGTGGGCCTCATCTTAGAAGGTGGACACTGCTGGTGAGTGTTTCTGATCCATTATTTCAGAGCTCACAGTGAGTGAGACTGGAATACTGAGATCATTCATGGCAGATGGGACACATGGCAGACACATATGGGAAAGACGGAAGAAGGAAATACTAAAAAGCGTCATAAAGGGAGAAAGTAGAAAGTTGCAGGATGAGCTGAAGGGGCAGGCATGGAAGTAAATGGATTGAAGAGGCCCGAGATGGCTTCAGGATTACCTGCTTCAGTATTCAGTGCTGGTAGATTTTATTACACAGCCTCGTGTTTAAGAGATGGGCTTTGAGCACCCGAACCTCTTTATTTACAAATTAAGCACTGTTGAACTACTACACTACTAGCAATACTAATAATAGTGTTAACAATGATAGCGATTATTGTTTTCTGAACACTGGTTATTTTTTAGAAAATAGCTAAGAATGATCCATTAACTTTTACTAGTAAAATTTAGCAACTAATTTAAAAATATGGATTTATAGTTGTATACATGTGTAATATGTTTTTCATATTTTGTTTGCAAGAAATGATTCGTAATAATACTGTATACATTACAAAGATTATGCAGTCACATTTCTGAATTGTTTGCAGCCAACAAATCACCTTTATAACTTTTGAGTTAAAGTTCTACTTTGACATTACTTATAATTGATCCCATAAGCTGAACGAGAAGCTAATTTTTAAAATTATTTCCCATTACTTGATTTCACATTAAAACCAAAACAAAGCAACAACGGTGGCAATTCATAATACAAAACAATCATATTTGGTTCTAAACGTTCAAAGGATGAACATAAAATTATGTTACAAAGCTAGGTTTGAGTAAATACCTTAGGCAATTAATTTACAGGCTGGTGTTGGAGCGCATAGTTATGTTTAATGTTTTGTGATAAGAGCAACCTGGGTTTCATACAAATATGATCGAGTGCTCAGTTAC
Source organism: Pleurodeles waltl (assembly GCF_031143425.1). Classification (NCBI taxonomy): domain Eukaryota; kingdom Metazoa; phylum Chordata; class Amphibia; order Caudata; family Salamandridae; genus Pleurodeles; species Pleurodeles waltl. Next base: position 693,657,905 of record NC_090442.1, on the reverse strand, counting down.
CAAATCATAAATTTAAAAACAGGTGTCTCATGGCATGTAAATGATGATTTAATGTAATTGCGTTTGTGTTGAAATTAAAATGCTTCCTGATAATACTACAAGAAATTACAATTAATAATAAATATTTTTAATTATACTGAATATTTCATTACGTATTATAATAGCTTTTTAATTCAGATAACCAAGCTTGATCATGCTCAAAATGTGGATTTCAAAACAGCTGACACTAGTTACTAAGCGGGTTATGGATTGTTCATATGAAACCATCGTTTTTTCGTGTCGATTTCTAAGAAATATGTAGGATGTGAAGCCCCAATCATTTAACAACATTCAATAAAAATAAACCATAACTTCGTTTTCACATATCTTCTAATGCTATTGAGCTTTTAGTCAAAATGCAGCACAAAGAGAACGAGGAAAAAACAAAGATATTTCCCCTCATTATGCCTCTCCTGGGGAAGCATAGAGTTTTGACGCATTCCTAGGTTTAGTAAATCTGAGAACACATCAAAACCCATGGGTGTTGCATGGGAAAACCCACAGCAGTGCCCATGGGATGCATCCCTGATGCAGTGGAAGGCAATGCAGCAAATTGTGCTATGCTGCCTTACACCATATCTAAGAGGCCATTAAAAGCCACGCAAAGTTGCTTTGCATAGCCTCGTAGATATGGGTCTGCACTTTGCACTGCCAGAGCCTCATAAACAATTATGCACCAGTGGTGCAAGGGGCTTGCAAATAAGCCTATCAGTGTCTAGTTCATAAAGGTTTTCACAGGCACATTCCCCATTGGTGGCAAAAACACATTTTGGGGCATAATTCACAAAAGGCAATAGGAATGTGACGTGCCCCTGAGACTACCTCCTACTGCTTTACCCACTGCATGCGAACGGTATGCCTATATAAATTTTGTTTTAAATTTGTACTGTGGGCATACCTAAGGAGTCTTGGAGAAATGGTGGGGCAAGTACAATAGAAATTTAGTAAATACCCATACCCCTTAATCAGTGCTGTGCATAATTGCCAACTCGTTTTCTGAATACTGTAGTCTAAAACAGCCTGACTATGGTGGCAAAATGTGCAGCTGTTATAGCAAACCACAGAAGCATGAAAATTGGTAACGGTTATTTCAGAATACTGTGTTTTACCCAATGCATTAAATTGCGTGCAGGAAGTGCGTATTTGCATGAGCAAAACTTTGGATGCATAAAAAGTCACAATAATCTTCACCATAAACACACACAAAGGAGCATATCATATCATTTCATGACAACATAGTGCCCCCAGATCAACAAGCATCCGAGCTCCAGAAATACACCGGTGCAGCAGATAGAGGTGGACAAAGTTGAGAAATTTAATGCAGTCTATTGTACCAGTTTGACTCATTAAACCGTAACTGTCATGTTTTGTTACTTATGCTAACTCTGATAAACTGAAGTTTTCATCCCTCACTCAAGATCTGAAGCACCGGTGGTACCCAAGGTGAGTATTTTTTTAGGGTTGAGCCTGCGTCGCATGCGCTTGCGCATGCGTTTCACTTGCAAGATGCTTTAGGAGGTAGAAAAGGGCTCGGACCCCCGTCCATGTCACGTCAGTGTCTTTCATTGGTTTGTGGGCTTGCCTGTTAAAATCTGCTTGCTTTCATTAGTGAAAGCCACGCATATGTCATGCCTTTTCCGGTGGTTAGCCCTCCTCGAGCGCAGCGACCAAGTACTGAGTACTGAGGCTCGCTGTTTCCCGTCAGGTTTGTGGACTACTTTTTATTATCTTTTGTTCGCAGCGCGATCTCGCTTGGCAGAATTCGAGTGCCTTGCATAAGATCGACCTTGTTATACAGTTAATTGCACTTTTGCCGGTTACATAAATAATTGCACTTTTGCCAATAGGTTTCACCATGAGTGAACTGTAGTGGCGGGATTGCACTGCTTTTTCCATTCAATGTGGCAAGAAAAATCCGGTTGGGAGTTTACAACTGCTAATAGCTGTAACTCAGAGAAATGCGAGACCGTATTGCATTGCAAATGCTTATTTTTGCTGGCTCTGTCACAATTAAGTACTCATATTATTACTTTCTGAAGGAACCTTTGCAACTGTTCTCGCATTCTCACCCATGCACCTGCCTGTATTTTAGTGAAATTCTGTTAACATGTGGTTGAATCTAGATGACTCTGTGATTCACCGACATTTTTGATACTAAATATTATTTAAGACTCATCCAAAACCCTGAAATCAGGGTTTTCTTTGTTACTGAAAATATAGAAAAAGAAGAAGGCCCACTTTTGCTAATGCATGAATTAGGAGGAAAATGTGCAGTTGTACATGATCAGAGAAGAATACTGGCCCAGAATGCTCATGGCGTCCAAATAGAGAGCTCAGGACAGAAAGGGACAGGGACAAGTGGATGTATGTCATGAGTAATGAGTAAAAAAGAGGACAAAAATATTACAGTGTTTTACCACCATAACGGTCAGGTTATAGAGAAATGGCAGGTGTCCCCACCAGTTGTCATGCAGTCAGATATAAGTGAGGAGTAGAGGGTGTGAGATCTCTGCCATATTTTTGACATCCCATTAGACACCCTTAAAGAGTCTCGTAAGTGGGAAATAATTACTGTAAATAAAAACACAGGGGGCCTGAACAAACAATCCCAAAGTAAGAAAAGGTTGATAATAAATCCCTATGAGTGAGGTTGATGAGTCTCTGTGGCAGGAGACAGATACCATTGAGTTAAAATTAGTATTTAAATGGGCTCACAGGCAACTCCCATGCACATGCAACACCCCGTGGTTTGAAATAATAACACAATCACCCCTTATATTAGAGGCTCTTCTTGATGCATTTCTCACAGATGTTCATAATTTCACAACCTTAAAAAATGAATGGCTCAACACAAGTAGTTATCTTCATACATGACAACGTTATAACATGCATTGCGTCAGGTACTAATCCACTCAGACCCCTCATAAACTCACCCCCCCAGACATCACCATAGAAGAGATGTTACACAGATTGGCGGTAAGTATGGCTGATGTTCACCAATACGCTCTCACAACCATATATGTAAAGTAAGGTAATAATGAGTAGGACTGTCCCTACACAACACTGCTATAGGTCAGTAACAGTGGTAAAGCTAAATACACATTAAGACGAGAGACAAGAAGCTGAAAAGAGATACACATTGCAGCGGTCAGACTGCAAGAGATACGCATAGGAAACACCCGTCTTGTGGGGATCATGGATACCACTCTGGACCATATGATAAAAACATTCCCTTCAGATAAAAGAATACTAAAATATTGTAAGCAGTGGCATTAAGGTACCGATGGTCACGCTCAACCATTGCCAAAAGTAGGAACATTTGATAATGACATAGCTGAACACACATTGACTTACATTCGCTCAACATATAAGAAGAAGAAAAGACAGAAGAGGGAAGCTATTCTGTCACTATGGTGAGTATTCTGTCATGAAAAACCAAAGGAAAAGTCAACTGCGCCCGAAGAGGTAGAAGTACAAACACAAACAGAATCCCCGCGAGAGTCACAAGGGGAGCCCCCACCTTTTGGTCATTACCCTATCCTGCCAGCTGCAGGGTACCAAGATCCTGTTCAGGTTGAGCCTAAGGAGGAGAGGTTAGAGGCACAGGGAGCTGAGGCAACCCTCACTCCCGTCCCATCAGCTCCTCGAGCCAACCCAGAAAAGAGCGGGAGAGACAGGCTAGTAAGTGAGTTACAACACACAGTGAGACAGGCAGAGCAATCTAGGAGCCTTGCCCCCTCCGGGGACAATGGACTACAGGGCATGTCATTCTTAGGCTTGGAAACACATCTGCAGACACACTGAAAGAGGCAGCAGAGGAATGGATAGATGAGGAAGAAGAATGGGAGGGAGGTATAGCGACGCCACAATACGAGGAGCCCCCGGATGGCTCACAGGTCGTAACAGGGGCAGAAGATGATGAGGACTGGGACAATGGATTTAATAGGAGTGCACATGAACAAGGGGTTAACAGAAGGTTATACAATTTTCGCCCGCGCCCCACACGAGAACTAGTAATGACAGCAAGAGATGGCGCAGATACAAAAAGACGGTTAATCCCAAAAACAAGGTCAGAATTTACACCTATAGAGATAATAGAGCAAGAGGAGGGTAGTTATTATTGTCACCCTTTCTCAGATAAATTGGCAAGGTGAACTAAAAGAGACAGAAGGAAGCCATGTTCCCGACAAGGGTCTTTTCAACCCTGTGATTTAGCGACTACAGAAGATTGCATACAGCAGGAACGGGGTGACCGAGATTGGAATTACCCTTACATGCAAGAATGCCTTGGAGTTTGGGAAAAGTATGCCATAGACAAACCAACTAAAGTGACACGCAGTACTAGACCAGATCCAAGGTTAAGTCTCAGGTCAGGAAGCCCTCGACCAATAACTCAGTTGCTCCTTATTTTTAAGGGAGGGCAAGTTCCAACATACGTACCATGGCTACAAATGGACAAAGAAAATTCAAAAAGAGCACTACCCCCGCTGTCTGAAGGTGCAGGAAAATGGATAGGATGTTTTGAAAAACACACTGCCGGTATCAACCTTGCCTTAGGTGATGTCAAAAGCCTGTTCAGCTCATTAGTGGGAGACAAAGTAAACACAATTTTTGTTAGGGCAGGGTTCCCTCAAGTAACATTGATAAATACACAGTTTGACGGGTCATGTTTTAACAATGTCCGCCAACATGTTTTGGATGCGCTCTGACGGACGTATCCAGATAGACCTTGGAGCCCTTATGGCAGAAAGTATAAAGCCAACTGAGGATATTGCAGAATTAATTACTAGAATGATGGAACGATGGGTGCAGGATGTAGGATGTAATTAGGAAAACACGGGAGGAAATGAAATTTTGTTTCATAATGTATTAAAGCGAGGCCTTCCCTCTGATATACAAGAAAATTTACATGGATTGGTGGGAATAGAGGCTAAACCATGGCCCGAAATACAGGCCCACATAATACATTATTTTAAGCAAAAACAAGAAAAAGACCTGGAGAGGACAGAACAGGCAGAAAGGGCAGCAGCGAAGTTAGTGCAACAAAAACTTAAGAAGCCGAGTACAGAAGGGCACTTGTGACTGCACCACCAATGTCTGTCACAGTGCCAGTACAGGTACAGGCACAAGGAGGACAATCAGCAAGTGATACAAGGAAGGGACAGGGGAGTTTTACAGGAGAGCAAGGGTCAACACAAGGGAAAAGACAAGCAAGCTATAGGGCAGGACAACAATATTATTATTGTGGTAAGATGGGCCATTTTGCAAGAGAATGCAGAGCCAGGAGAAATGATGAGAGAGTGCAAGGTTGGAATTCCCCGCAGGGGCAGATGAGGCCTCAACAATGCAATGGGCGCCCCAGCAGCAAGCAATGCAGGGGACCCCGCAGGGCCCCAAGGCCAGTGGGTTGCACCCCAAGGGACAATGTCACAAGGCGGGCCCCAAGGTGTCAACAACCCTACGGGAGGACAGGTACAGGTCCAGGTGGGAGGAGTAACAGTGCAAGGAAGCAACCCCTTCCATGCATCATCCCAAATGTTCTGGGGAACACCAACTCAAAATTATACCCAATGACAGAGCCCGCAGATGGCCACTGTGTGTCCAATACTATTCTTGGTAACCCGCAGGTCAGATGAGGAACCCACTGTGACGGTAGCCATAGAAGGTCACCGCTACGGGTTTTTAATCAACACTGGGGTCACCAAATTGTGTATAAAGGAAGGAACATTACCACTTTCTACAACTCAATGGACACACAAGGGTTTCTGGGTCTGTGAGTAGGGTTCCATTCACCAAATCAGTAAACATGATTGTGGGAGATAAACAAATTTAAGGACCACTACTGTACTCCCCAGAGTCACCAGTCAATCTTCTTGGGAGAGATTTAATGAGTAAACTGAACATGACCATCTCCTTCCTGGAGAATGGGTCAATGGTATGTTACACACCAGGTGTCACACTGAGCAGGATATTGTCCCTCATAGCTCATGAGGAGCTAGGACAACAGGTCAGAGCAGTTCCTATTGATACAGAGGCTTTTTTGTGCGGTGTATATGCCTTGATAGTGCAACACCAGCACTACGAGAGAAAACAGTGCAGTTACCAAAGGAACTGCTGTTCAGGCCTTACGAGCCTGTGGATCCTATTAAAAAACCTGAAATGATATTGGAAATATCCACCCATGAAATAAGATCAACATATGCCGTGCTGCTGGAAACTGACAGAAGACAGGAGATGTGGGCATCAATAATATTCACAGATCCTGGGGTTAAATTAAGAGATATATCAGATGAAGAAATATTTGATGACTGCCCACTAATTGAGACAGTTGTGTTTGAGGTGGACATTGCCATTAGAGTGCAGCTACAATACATAACAGTGTCCAGACACACACAACACCAAACAATAATTGAGAGAGATTTGGCAAAAGTCCCAGAGGTGTTGTGGACAAAGGGTCCATATGATGTGGGAATGATCAAAGGGGCTGAGCCTGTGAAAATGACTTTGAAACCTGGAGCAATCCTGTCCAGGATACACCAGTACCCCTTGTCCAAGGAGGCAGAAGAGGGCATTCTTCCCGCAATACAAGCATTACTTGAGCAGGGAGTAACATATGAGAGGTCGACACCATGCAACACTCCGATTTTCCCGATACGCAAGGCAAAGGGGGGTACTTGGAGAATGATTCAGGATTTCTGCTCCATTAACAATGTAGTGATACCAGAATTTCCAGTGGTACCTGACCCATCAGTCATACTAACAAACATTCCACCTATTTCTCAGTGGTCGATCTGAAGAATGCGTTTTTCAGCATTTCACTGCATTCTAACAGCCAATATTTGACTGGATTCACGTTTAGACAGACCCACTTTTGCTACCGGCGTCTTCCACAAGGCTACTGTGAGTCCCCAAGCATTTTTAGCAGAACAGTGAAGAAGGATTTAGCAAACATAAACTGCAAGAGTACTTTGTTACAATACGTAGCTGATATCATGGTTTGCAGTGCCACTGAAGACATATGTAGTGCTGACACCATAGGTCTCCTCTGCATGCTTGGAGAAAAAGGTTACAAAGTGGACAAAAATAAATTGCAGTACGTGCAGACAGAGGTCCACTACGTGGGACAGATAATATCTAAAGATGGGAGGAGGGTGACACCGGACAGAGTAGAGAGGATGTCTAAGTCCGCAACCACAAAACAAATGCAGAAGTTTTTGGGGCTCTGCAATTATGTGAGGCGGTGGGTATTTGACAACGCCACTCTGACTGCACTACTTTTAACTTCTTTAAAAGAGTCCCACACAAATGCAAACACAGTAGACTGGATCGATAAAAGGGAGACAGCCTTCCTGGAGCTAAAGAGAGTAATAACAAATGCTCCAGTGTTAGGTACACCTGATTATGATAAAACATTCTACCTCTTCTTTCATTGCAGTGGAACGACGATGACAGCAGTACTAACTCAAAAGACATCCATGGGACACAAACCAATTGCCTACAACAGTGGGCTGCTAGATCCTGTCATGAAAGGGCATTATCCATGTGAGCAAGCTCTAGCTACAGCAGCTTTTGCAGTTCTAAAGAGCACCACCATAGTGATGGGAACACCTTTAACACTGTATGTAGAGCATGTGGTATTCGCTATCTTGCAAAAGAGCAAGAGCACCCTTACAACTCAGAGGGTATCTGGATATGAAGTAATACTGTCAATACCATCCTTGCAAGTGGTACGGTGTCACACAGTTAATCCAGCAACATTCTTTGCACACCCAGTTTCTGACGATGAACAAGTACATGACTGTGCCACTTACATCCCAGAAAAAGAGAGTAGGATAGGAGAAGACCCCATCCCTGGGAGCATGCTGCTCTTTGTCAATGGGTCCTCTTTCATAGATCAGGAGACTGGGATCAGGCACTCAGGAGCAGCCATTGTAAAAGCCGAGCAGCAGGGATCCTCTGACACCTTACAGATAGTGAGTCAAATACCACTTCCATCCCATTTCTCTGCACAAATTGCAGAACTAGTAGCTATTATTGGAGCGCTGCAACACGCCGAAGGACTAGAGGTTACCATTTATTCAGATTCAGCATATGTCACCACCACCTTGCATTCTAGCATTCACCAGTGGGAAGGGAGGGGATTTCTTAAATCTGATGGGTCCCCTGTAATGCATAAAGATCTATTTGCGCAATTGATAAAGGCTTTAACTCTGCCATCTAAGGTAGCAGTTATAAAATGTGCAGCACACACCAATCAGCAAGACCTTGTCTCCAGGGGAAATGCCTTGGCAGACTGGGAAGCAAAAGAAGCAGCTAAAACATCTCCAAATTATAGTGAACAGGATGAGCACACGTTTGGGATGATGACAAGCAGGCAACAGACTGCTACTGAATTGCCACCCCCATATATAGAGACAGCACGATTACATTTATGCGAATTGCAAGAACAAGCACTACCTCATGAAAGGGAGTTCTGGGAACAGCGAGGGTGTATACAGTCACCAACAGATTTTATCTATAAGCAAGAAAGCACAGGTAAACCAGTAATGCCACAAGCCCTGTTGTAGACAGCTCTAGAGCAACTACACCTCCCTGCACACACTGCCAAGGAATATCTTCTTGCTACGCTACAGACAGATTGGTTCATTCCACAATTATCTGAAATGATTACTATGTATATTGCAGAATCTGCAGTATGCCAACAATACAGCCCTAGACCCACACTAAAAGTAATGACTTCAACAATACCACGTCCGACAGGCCCATTTAAAAATTTGCATATTGATTTTGTTGACATGATTGAGAGATGTAACAATTACAGATACCTTATCGTGATGGTCTGTCCCTTTTGAAGGTGGATCGAGGCAGGACCATGTGTACCTTGGTGGGGAATTGCAGAAGTGATCTGCTCAGATAACGGCACACACTTTGGTAATGCAATGTTTCAGCACATCTGCACCTCTCTAGGGATAAAGCATAAATTATCATCTGTTTATCATCCCCAAAGTAATGGTATAGTGGAACAACTTAACAGCCTGTTAAAGAACAAAATTAGTAAATTATGTGTCACAATACAGAAGAACTGGCTGTATTGCCTTCCCATACCCTTAGATGCTCTCAGGAACCAACCAGGAAGTGATCATCACTTGACCCCTCACCTGATAGTGACAGAGCGTCCCATGCCAACTCCTTTAACAATAGCTCAACAGAGAACAGATGCTCAAAAGACAGCTGAGGTTTTAGGACAGGAGATGAGTAGTTATTTATCTCAGTTATTGAAGTCTGTCAAGTTCTTCTCTAAACAGGTGGCAAGACAGGAGAAGTGCACCACCGCAGCCCAGCAGACCAGTTCAATTTCCGTGGGCCAGCAAGTGTACATCCGCAATTTTGTGCGACAATGGCGAGACAGCAAGTTCAAGGGCCCCTACTTAGTTACGCAGAGCACCCCAACAGTAATGAAGGTGGAGGGCAGGAGGCCATGGATACATCTGTCAGACATTCGATTAGCCTCTGCTTCATGTCATGCATCACCATCGTCACAGGAACTTTTAAAGGAGGGCAAAGAAAAAGACGAAGGACAGCGTCCTTCCTAAAGAGGCCAGCGGAGCTTCTATTCAACACTTCTGGTGGATAGTTATGTATATAAATTTTGTTTTTCTGTTCATGTTTTGTTATGCTACCAATTACATTTCAATGGTATTTTAGCCCACGCATGGCAATGTGTCAGCATACTAAGCGCTTGCAGAGAGAAGTATATAGGTATGAAAATGTATACCATAATATTCATGTTAGCTTACTAGACAACATATGGTATCAGCACATGACAGAGATAGGCATGCAGACCACTAATGAGTCATGTTTTGTTTGTTCCCTGATTCCACATGCTAGTGACACAGACAGGCTGCACTTGTCAAAAGAGCTATCTCCAAATGTTACTCAATGTTTATTACGTTTGTATCTTTGCAGAATGAGAGCATGGATGCAAACCTTACAGTTAAGACAGGGAGCATTCCTAGTAAACACCATACAATATGAGGAGGAGGTAGCCGATATAACAAATGTCTTGACAGACCACAAGGAGTTAATGGTGAAGTTAGAGAAAATGTCTGAGACAAGGGTAATGAGGTACAGGAGTAAAACATGGAAAAATAGAATATTAGAGCAGGGATTCCTGGGAATATCACGACCTACACTTTTCTGTAAAAACTATTCAGCCACACCTATGCCCCAAGATTGTCAGGAGAGGCCATATTTTTGAGGAAATAGATCAGTATACGTCCATGGTCAGTGGTACCACGGTGCAACATTTGGATGTAGAGCTCTCTCTTTATGGATGGGAAATCAAAGTGACAATAGCACACAGCAGAAGTGTCAGGCTATATGGGATGAAAACATATCTAGATTAACTTGGGTAGAAACGCCATCCACTCCTTGAGCAGGTAGAACACCAATTGTTTTCTTTTTATGTTTCAGAGGGAATGGAACAGTCCCGGTAGGGAGAAACATCAATTGCATCACCACAAAGTACAATGCTGACATGCAATGGGGCACCTCCAGTCTGGAGGACTACTATTGGCAATGCATAGAATGGCTGTACTCGCGACTTCCTTCCTGATGGAGAGGTCTTTGTTCCTTAGTCCCTGTGCACACCCCCTCCCTGGTGATTCCAGGTTTGCACAACTCAAAGTTACATGACCACCCCATGAGCCGTCCAACAACATTGCTACACCATCGGAAGAAGAGATATGCAGATTATATGGGTACTACAACCTGGGAAGACGTTCTGCGAGAGCACAGGTTGTTCAATGATGCCCAATCGTTCTTCGGAAGCATCTTCCCATTTGTCCAAGCAAAGGCAACTGCCAGCTGGCTGCAAATAACACAATGGGAACTAATGAAGACCATTAACGCGACTGAAGATGGGTTCAATGCAGTCAAGGAAGAAATGCGGGCGCTCATGCAACATAGGTATGTGATAGATTTGATGACGGCCATGGAGGGGGGGTTTATGCTAAAAACGGAACTGCCTGGTGCACATATGTGCCAGCTAATGATGCAGACAACGGAACAATAACAGAGGCCATACAGACTCTACATAACCTACTGAAGAAGGTGGCAGACGAGGGGGGTTCCCCCAACGAATGCTTTTCAGGGTGGTTTGTATGGATGCCATCCTGGTTGTCAGGACTGGTTAAGGGGTTATTCCCAATACTTGTGGTGATCTTATTGATGTTTTGTATCTTTCAAATTGTGGTAGGATTCTGCAAAAGAGTTAGCCAGAAGTTTGGTGGGATGTTCACTATTAGGTTAGCCAGGAAAGTGCAGGAGGACGAGGACAATATATACACACTAATGAATGTATGAAGCAGGGAGGGTGAAGAAGTACTTAAAAGTTCAACTAAAGGGGGGAATGTTACTGAAAGTAAAGAAAAAGGAGAAGACCCGCTTTTGCTAATGCATGAATTAGGAGAAAAATGTGCAGAGTCGTACATGATCAGAGAAGAATACAGGCCCAGAATGCTCATGGCGTCCAAATAGAGAGCTCAGGACAGAAAGCATGGAGGCAAGACAAGGACAAGCAGAAACATTTATTCATAATGCAGCTGCAAGTAGAAGGCGATAGAAAGCTTTAGTCATAACTTGATAACATACACACGGAGAGGGCACACATTTAATCCACGTTCACAAGGGAAGGACATACCATTGTGGTTTTAGAAAGGGAACAAACACGATGAGCTTTGATGCTTGAAGGCCAGCAGCTGTGCAAGGGAGGCCAGATAGACATGGTTCCAAGTCTGGAGTTAGTCAAAGGAGAAAGTACTGATAGGCTTCAGAACGTGAGATAAAAGACATTGCGGTTTATTAACAAATGTGTTCATGACAGATTTGCAACCTTCGCTTTTCTGTAAATGCATAATTAGATGCTTTCTCAGGGATAAATGTAGCTTTGTGCTAACGTAGGTAGAGATACAATGTACCAAGCAGATATTTAAATCAAAATGCATGACAAGTGATAAGACGCATTCAAAGTGTCATGAACATATAAAAAGGGCTGTTTGAACTGACAAAGTTGAGTGCGGTATCAGTCACAGAGCTGTACTGCCCTCCCGGACGTTATTCATAAATGTTCATATTATTTGCCAAACAGAATTGTGTCATTCTTTTATTCCTGACGCTACAACATCTTCAATAAAATATTTAAAAGTATAACTGTCACAAACGCACTCTTTGAAGACAAAACCCCTGTGTCAGTCGATGTCAATGCAGTTTGAAGGTATAAATAGCACCACCGCCATGCAGAGTAACTGGTTTAGGAGAAGCCAGGCATCGTTAGCAATCTGGGAAGATGTGCTAAGCCATAAAACAGTTATGTCCAGCTGACTGTTACCAACAAAAGCATGGAATTGGAGTAGCTGAACAGGGTTAATTTTATTATTCTGCAGATCTAAATCCTACTGTACATTCGCCTACCTTACATGTCTAAAAATGAAAGAGGATTAGAAAGATGCCCCTCCAGTGCTCTATAATTGTTATCTCCATCGAGAGACCATAGTAAATCACTTCTCCGGCGATTGTGTGCTGATAAGGGGGTTGGATGTTTATGAAAAGGCAGCACACATTCTTAGCAGCAACTAGTTTCATGTAACACAAGTTGTGAATCTTGAAATGTAATGCCAAATCCATGCTTTCTACGAATCCCCCTTTGGAGTGAAATGTGGAGCAAAATATTGCTGGGACATTTTACCCAGATCTGGCCAGGAGGAGATGAAAAAACGAAGAATAGTTTATGAGAACTAGCCAGCCTGTCCATGATGACAACAACAATGTGAGCTCAGGACCTTCACCGATCCCATAGTCACCTCCAACCTTACTACCAAGCACTGATAATAGTGTATCAACTTCGAGAAAGGCCACTCACCCACAATCCACAAAAGAGGTAACTCCCAAAAACAGATAGGAGCAAAGGAACCATTGGTCGAAGTACTTGACAACATGGACTAGTGCACTAGGGAATATGCACAAAAGATGGTATAGAACAGGTAGGATAACAGGCACAAATGGTGGCTCACATAGAAGACTCCCTTTTGCCTCATTTCTTTCAATTGAATGATATTTAGTAATATGATGAGTGCTAAAAAAGTGCTAGACTGTAAACTTAGGCAGCTACAAGAAATTACACTATTGCAATTGGTCTTAAACTATGCACAGGAGAACACCTCAGTCACTGTAATCCACACCACCTTCCCAATCAGTCCAACAAATTCCACTGACAGGGATGCTCTCCTCACAGCAGTCAGACCTGCCAGTGCATTACCAAGGAGAAATGATGCGTAAAAGACAAATAAATTAACATTGCACAGACAATGTAGGTGTTTTGGGTTACAGAAGGGATCAAATGAATTATACTATGTCGATGTATCTTAGTATATCTTGGTGTTACAAGGCAGTCAAATGAGATGGTTTAATGGAGCACTGGAGAATACAGTGTTGTGATACAATGTATTCGACTAAAGGAGTGCATATATTTCTAGTATTGTCTTGAATATAAACAAAATCCAGCAAATAGTGATGTGTCTCCAGATCTATGATGTATTGTACCTCTGCACATGTGAGGACCTTAATGACAACAGTAGATCTGACATCTTCTGGGTGTGAGAACAGTGGAATATAAAGAATCCAGAGTTAAAAATGACAAAGTTGGAGCACTATAGGTAGTCCAAGGCCACTGTTGTGTCAGGAATCTTTCTAGCTACTCAGAGGAGGTACAATGAGCTATGGGTAGTTTCACATAACTTAGCAGCAGTAACCCATCTGAGTGCCCATCCTCAGCACAATCAAAACACCAGCCCTTACCACTCCCACCATGCCCTGAATAATAGGCTCACCATTTCTTGAAGGTACTTGTTTCCGGGTTCTGACCTGTGCTACGCACATCATGCATATGAATACCACTCCCCTCACACCAATGTACACACCTGATCACCTGGCTTGGCACTCCTCTTCAGACATTTTCTTGCTACACGATGTCTTTTTCCCGTATGGATGAAACATCCTGTAGCTGGTGAACAGATCAGCATTGACTGCCTTCACTGAAGCAAAGTTCCTCACTTCGTATGACTTGATAAACAAAGGTTTAGCCTCGTCCACCCCTAGTTATCATATGGCTTTTTAACAAAATGCATAGATCTAGAGCCATTCAAAGAGCTGATATAATTTAACATGAAAATCTATTGCTGTGCCGGTGAAGGTCTTTGCTGGGAACTCATTTAGCAAATGCCCCCTGGAATCAGATTACTGATATTTTCACCCAAAAATGTAAGGCTTTGTTGTACTTTTATTGAAAAAACACAAAACTAAACAGTAAATCCACATTGATATGAAACTTGGACTAATCTTCATAAAAATGAATACAAGTCAATAAACATCTGTTCCTAATGTTCTTTGTAAGGATTTTTATAACGACGCCCATATGGCACAGAAATTCTGCCACTGATATTTCAGAATGTGCCAGCTGCAGTAAAACAACTCCATCTCCAGAGTTCCAAAATGATTGTGTTGATGACATATCCTGATAACAGGTTTAGTAGCACAAAACCTATGGTATTGCATCTCTTGGTTACCATAAAACAATTTCACCTTCAAGATTGCTCAGAAGGAGTTGAGCTATTTCGTTTTAAGGGTAGAGTCTCCTACAGTCTTTAACATGGATGTCTGTAGACTGGTAGTTGCTAGCAACATCGGGTCATTATCATTGAGCCTGGGACAGAGCAACGGTACAGCTGAAACAATCAGAATGGGCTGCTAAAATCTTTGGGAGCAATTGCGGTGTGAGCCCACAAGAATAAAGTATAAAGAACCTAGAAGTCCACAATATGAAGGTTACAATCTTTCTAGTGCTTGGCCCAGTGCTGTTATTGACAGATAAACAATCAGCCAGGAGGCTAATAATGTTCATGCTATATACCAATAATCTTCACTGTTCTGAGTTCAGATCTTCCTTGTCCAGGTGAGATGACATGTCCAGCTGCAATTTGGATACATTTGTAAGATAATAAACTACAAACAAGGCTGACTTCTTCTTCCTCCTAAGAATGTACATACAGCCACCAGGCATCACTTCCTGACCATACCAAGAATAGTAATAAAAACCTCAAACATTTTTCAGTTTGTATCCCCGGGAAGATCAGGAGGGCAACCTAGGACTGTGACAAGGAAGGTCTGAAGTTAAAGTAATAAAGATTACCAGGAAGTAATGGAGCCATTACTCTTTTTGTGCATCTTCTTTGCCCCAGTCTTTACTGGGTGACAGCAATGGAAAGCAATCAGGAAATACAGCAAACCTAAAGAATACTGTGTTGCGTAGATTTGCATCCTATCCTAATGAGGCTACTAGACTTGGGCAGCTGAATTGCATAGACGGCGGGTACTAACTACAATTCCACACCATGTGACACCTGTCAGCCTAATCCGGGTTTCCCAGCAAACTAGCAGTGCCTCATCTCCACCCAAGGGCAGGGATGACTGTGGCAACCAGGCGCATGACAAGAAAGACTCCTCAGGGGAATCATGGTTGATCAGATCTCATCCCTTTCTCTCAGTCACATTAGTCTCACACAGGCAAAGTCAAACAGAGGCAGAATGTAGTTCAATAAGGGTTTATTGAAGTAACTGCATCTTAGATAACATGGCATGTATTGCAATAACTAGGATGATAAAACACAATAAAAGCAAGCTTGTGACAAGGAGACTGAAACACCAAAACAGTCCCACCATACTGTCACTAGGAGTGATATATAGTTCTCCTACCTAAGTTATGTTAGAGCACAGCATAATAAGCCTAATCCACCCTTCAGGTTTCCCTCCTGGGAAGCATCATCCCTCATATCTGAGTAAGAAAGCCTTTAGTCTAGAGAGACTCCATCTCTATGTAGACCAGGGGTTCAGCAGTCTAAGCAAGCAGCTGTATGCAATCAGCAATCAGCATGCAGTTTTGGTCATGTGGCTGGAATCGTCCTCTATCGTGTATGGGACAAAGGAGAGCTTTTAATAATAAAACAGCTATGTTTGGAGATAATGTCCCCACGTAACGATGTGTGTGTTTCTGTGAATGTTGGAGACACAGCATACCACTTTTGCCGGCAATCCTTTCTGACTGTAGTCTTGAGGAAAGCCAAAGTGAAATGCTAAGAATGTGATGTTTTCCTGGGCGAAAGAACAATTAGATAGAAGAAATAAAACAACACCGCAAATGTGGCTATTGCTAAAAAAAGAACACAATGCTGAATAAAATGTAACTGGGCTAAAGTGCACAGTGGTAGGCCTAGTTTGCTAAGAAATGGCTAAAATAGCTATACATCACCCTTCCCTTTCCGGTTCAGTGGTGGTTTAAAAGTCCAAAATAAAATTGCAATTGTATTTATATATCTATAATAAAGAACATAATAACATTTATTTATAAAAGCATATAAACATAAATGTCAATAATGACAAGTTAAAAGACACTGGAGCATTAGAGAAAAGAAGGAAAATTTAAAGTCAGTAGTGGCGCCAAAAAAATCATTCAAAAGTCAGTGTCATTTTTAAAATCGCCAATTATTTCGGGGGCAATTGAAGCCAGGAAATGTTCCACTTCAGGAGGTGGTAAAGTAGCCAAATTGTTGCCAAGGAAAACCATAGGGCATTCATGTTCCAAAGCCTGAGTTCCAGCTGAGACAGCAGCATTCCGTGTTATGTCCAAACGTTGAGTCAAGAGTCGCATTGTCCACAAAGGGCAACTCATAGACAGCTTCCCGTAGCAAACACACCCTCAACACGCAAGTCTGGTAATGAGCCCTCATTGAGAACATCAACAGATCAGCATCCAATGAAAGTAAGTTCCAAGTAGAAAGACAAACTTTCTGTGCACATTCGAAAAGGCACCAAAGGTATCAAAAGACGGGCTACACACAATTCAAAACCGGTCTGAATGACAAAGATCAGCCACACTCCTGTTGTTTCAGGAGTCATACTCTGAAATGCTGCATCATGTGTTGACGACACAGTTGTGCTGGTTGAAGCGATTTCAGTCCTCCTTGTTGTGACAGCACAGCCATTGTGAAGAAAAAATAGAAATAGCAAGATGCCACCTAATATAGCTGAAGTAATTGGAAATCCCCCGACAATACTCAAAAATATGGAGTGGATGGCTGAAGGTATTCAGCCAAATATAGAGAAAAAGGAGTGAACGAAACCAGAACCAACAGACTTAAAGAAATGCATGATTCTAGTAGTATTGGACGCATTGAAGATTCGTCCTACAAGTTCACCAAAGTGTCTTGCAAAATTTGTGTTTAAAAGTTGACTGAATCTCTGCTGATGACCTCGCAACCTGAGGCACATGGGTCTCACGCGCAGATGTAAGAGCCACATTTTTTTAGACAATGAAGCCTTGAGTCTTCTCCACTTGTCAAAATTCCCATCTGAAGTAGCAGTATGAAGCCAAATGTTTGCTACTCCTCTTTTTTGTGTAGGGGGAAAAGGACATTCCAGCACCGCTTCAAGTTGGGAGATCGAAATGACATAATAAATTCCGGCTCACATTCCACAACAGGTCTCACTATGAAGGAGCCCATAATTGCCATTTGAGAGCACCTGGAATGCAGGTCTAATCAAGGGGATTAGAACTCCCTTCAGATAAAAAGCCAAGTTTCCTGCTGAGGCATTACATGTCCTGTGCAAGGACAGCTGTTTACAAACCATTAAAGGGCTCACAGAAGTCTTGCATTCACTACCACTAAGAAAGACCTCTTTCATGCTGTTGAAACATTTGTATGAAAAGGGAAGCTCCCACACCTTGTGAATGTAACTATCTCCCAGCCTTTCATATCTGCCTACAGGAATGAGTCTCAAGCAGGATGTGAATTGAAGTGTTGAAATAGGCAGATTTATAACCCCGTGTATTAGCCATTCAGCACATGGTATCTCAGCCACAGTAAAAGGCAACTTTTCTAATTTCTTGATGTTTAGCATGACATTAGTAACTTCCTTCTTAGCCAATATTTGTTGTTGTCACATTAAATTAAATGTTGAAAATATGTCCCTCGCACTAACCTGTTGCCAGGGAATGCGACCTGCCTTCGGTGGTTGTAGTGTCCAACCTAACTGCATAATGGACCTTAGCTGACTCTGTCAATGGTGTAAAGATGACATGTCACTCTGTACTATATCTGTTGCAGAGGATACAATGTTAATTAAAGTGTATATCCGGTCAGACAAGGTGATAATCCCATTACCTACAACAGCTAAAGCTCTCTGTAAATTTTCCTGATCAATTTGCCTTCACCAGGCAGCCGCTTCTTGTTGGGAAAGTTTCCAAATTTCATTATATACTGCATATAAGACGTATTTTCTGTGTTGTCTTCAGGGGCCTAACAGGAAATCCTGTAAATCTGTATCACTATACAGGAGACTGAGGCGTTCTTTAATAGCATCTAGTGAGGAACTTTCAACCATTGCTGGCATAATTAACCTATGCCGTAAGTTGTTACTATACCCGAGTGTTCTGAGGACACATAGCAACGGTCTGGCCTATTTGCTCTAAAACCCCCCGTGGAGTTTACAAAAAATGTATGGCACCCATTGGTGTCTACCGACGTCAATAACCACCCACCAGGATGTGAAAGTGATGTTTTAAATGTTACATTCTGGACCCATTAATCGAGCTGATCTTCAGATGCATTTTATATTATTGCCAATTGTCAAATTTTGCAGGGGTAAGAATACTGAGCACATTCAATACCTTAAGTTTTGCTAAGCCAAAAAAACTTGTCTATTGTACTGTTTCACTTAAAATATGTTGACTTTCCATCACTGGTAATTTAAAATAATACGACCCAGCATTTTTAACATTGTTCCCAGAGATATATGCAAACTTTTCAATACATGTTTTGGAACTCCCCACTGATGGAGTTGGACAGTGTTCTCACTGTGTATAAGTAAAATTAGTCTTTGGCAAACTTGCTCTATGAATTAAATGATTTCCATAATAATTATAATAGAACATATCTCCATAATTTTCTTTGGATTGATACACATCTTCATTTTCAAATACTGTATAATAGTGTAAAGCAGACATCATAGACTCAACTGTTTTCACATCCCAATCATCAGAAACTACTCTGGGTATAATTACATAGTTCATAGAAAGTTTGAATACATGTGGAATTTGAATAACCTCCTTCGGGCCATATATATCAAATAGTACTTTATCCCAAACAATCCCATCAGAAATCGGTATAGCAGAAATATTCACTAGGGACAAGTCTCTGTGGACTTTGTGAGATGAAAAATGTGGCTGTAAGACCTCATTCACCAGTTCTACTGAAGAGCGTTCAGGAAGGTAATGCCCATGTATAAGTAAGAGGAAGACAGTGACAAACACAAAGGCAAGTGCAGTTATTAAAAGCCATAGATAGTTCCATGTAAGAATAAAATAGTTAATTTTGAGCCAAATTATCAGCTTATGTGCTCTTCACAGTTCCGTTGCAGTAGAGGCAGCTGAGTCAGAGAAAGTGTCATTGATGTCAGCAAAATATCCAGAAGCAGTTTGTGGAAAAACTGGAGCTGTATTTGAAAGAGGAGAACTTACAGAAGACTCCTTCTGAGGTTCATAGTAGACTATGCCACCCATTTGTGTAGAATTTGAATAAAATTGATCAATATTATTGGTGTTATTTGTAGTAGTAGAAGTTAGTGGAACCAATGAAAGCTCATTTTCCACCCTCCCCAAGCTCAGAGAGGTGTCAGTGTTGCTGCTGAAAACCTGTAGAGGGACATCCTGGTCTGTAATGAAAGGGATTCAGGTACTACCCAGGAGTCCCCTAGGTCTGCTGTGCGGGACTGGCCACATGGTGTAGTTTGACATTCTCAATGGAGACAAATTGATTTTCTTAAGAACCAGGCATCGGTGGTAGAATGACAGTTACCAGGACTGGAACCGGTGCACGATAAGAAGGACCAAACTGCTTTCTCACAGCATTCATTTAATGCACTAGACCCCCAACTTTTGAAATCCAGCAGTAGATGTGACTGTAACATCCCTTAATCCAAAGGAGGCCGCACGTCAGATTAATTTTCATCACGGAACTGTTGTAAGCCCTGAAAGACAGTGACACGTTCATTTATGTCAAAAGGTATATCTGCCGCCTCCTGCCAGGCCATCAAGATCTGGAACATACATTTGTGTTCAGAACAGGTGTTCGTATGAACTGTGTCCCACCAGGGACCTTCTGGGCAGATTTTTAAGTGCTCTCTGGGCTCCATACATGTGTTAGCCAACTACGACCCAGGCCTAGTACTCTGGCTGTTAAGGATTGCTTTAAATCTCGGTTTCATAGCTCCACTACACTATTTCCCTAAGGATGAAATGGAAATGAGTAATACAGTTGGGCCTCTAACGAAGTCATGGCGTCTCTGAAAGCCCTTGAGTCAAAAGCAGGGCCCTGGTCCAATTGGAAAGCCGCAACAGCATATGTGCTGATAAAGATTTGAAAATCCTTAATAACAGTTTGAACATTAGCCAAGTGTTGTGGCCAAACCCATAGAAATCTGGAGCATGAGTCAACTCAGTGACTAGAATGTATTTGTATGCACTATCTGGTGTCAGGGGACCACAGTGGACCCAGTACACACATTGTAATGGTTTGTTGGATATTAGGAGGGGTGTCTGCAGTGGCCGTTTGATGGTGGACCCTCTTATTTGTTGCCAGATGTCACAACAAAGGACATACAGATTGGTCTGTTTGTAAGGCCCTGGCCGCCAGTAGGATGCTTGTAACAATGATATTGTAGCCGCCACACCAGCATGGACAGAAGTAACTCCCTCATACGCTGCTTTGATCAATTCTAGGTTTTAATCTTTAGTGGGAATCACGCGATTTCCCACCTCTGGTATTACTGCTCAGGCTGTATTGAGGCATGATGTGTGGAATTAATATTTAGCAGGATATGCTTTTGGTAAAGGCACGCCGTCAGCCAAAGCTTTCACACCTGCCAGTGTTTCATCATCCAATTTCGTTACTGAACAAGTTACTGCAGCAACAGAAGTCGTAGCTACTGCTTATTTGGCTGCTTCATCAGCCAAGGTGTTGCCTGCAACGTGTATTCTAAGACGCTGATGTCCTAGTGTATGTACAACATGGATGTTGGGTAGCGTTGCCTTCACATCTGCTTCTTTCCCCCATATAAGTCTGTGTTTAATGGTGTTTCCTTTTGAATCTCTGAACCCATTCTGGCACCAGTAATGCAGAAATTCATTGAAGGACTGGACACAGTAGTACGAATCACAGACAATCAGCGTCATCTTCTATCGATCCGTATGTTCCAGTGCCATCACCAGAGCCTTGAGCTCTGTCAGTTGTGCAGTGCAGTCCCCTAAGGTCTGCATGTAAGTATATTGTGGATGGAACTTCCCATCCTTCATGTATCCACTCACGACTGCGCAAGCTGCGGAATATTGATGTTTGATGTCTATAGCTGGTTATGATGAAAATTGTCTGATATTGTTTAATAGGCAATGTGTTTGCTGGAACTGGATATTAAAGTTTATATTGCAAAATCTCTTGAGTTTGTAATTTTTAGTCAAAAATATAGTCAACATCAGTGGCCGTCAGAGACATTGCCGATTGGATCCAACATGGATGTAATGCTTTAGCGTTAGGAATGCTAGCTTTGGTAACAGCCTCAAGGGCTGGGATGGCAGACACAACAATGATACTTTTCCACTGGGCCATAGGTCTCTCTTTAATGACAGCCATCTGTACAGCAGTGAGAATTTTCTCAGTGGGAGCAAAGCGTTGTTCAGCTTTGGAGTAAAAATGAGATTTGCATGCTCTTGGGACGGTCTCACCCTCATTGAACGTTACATAGGTGAAACCAATGGCAACAGCAATTACCAGGTTTTTTGTTGTTGTTCCTTGTATATAGGTGTTTTGCTTCAAGCATCTCTTTCTGTAGTGCTCTGAGAATGCATGTATGTTCAACTGTCCAGTATTTGCTGGTAAAGTCAGGACATATTAAGTCATATAATGGTTTAATGCAGCGTGTATAGTCTGGAATGTATGTTCTGCCAAAATTTAAAAACCCCAATAAAGACTAGATCTTTTTTTATTGTGTTTGGACGTTGTAAAAGTGCACATTTTTCCAAACATTGGGACGCAGGGCTCTTGCCTTGATCCGACAGTTCGTATCCCAAAACCAGGACACTAAGGAAGCCTATTTTTGTTTTTTTTTTAATTGAATTAGTAGCCAAATTTGGCAAATCCTACAGCAATGTGGGCTACCCATCTTATATGTTGCATGAGGTTGTTGTCCATAAGGTAGATATCATCAATGTACGACAACGCCTCAGGGACAATGTCATGTAAAAAAGATGTAACAGTAGCTGAGAACAGTCCTAAATTGTTCTTGTACCCTTGTGGGAGTCTGCAGAATTTTGTTCTGAGAGCCTAAAGAGCTGAAACTTGTTTAGTCCCATCTTTCAGGCGTTATGTTTTGGCAGAAGAACCCGTTGGAAATATCCATTGTCATTTTGTATTTTTTGTGCAGTATATTGTTCTTAATTGCTGTGCTGTGTGCATTTTGTATAGCAAATGTGCGTGTGTGTCTATAGTTTAAGACTATTCTATATGAAGGGTCGGGTTTAGAGATAGGTAACAATGGATTGTTCATTGGTGAGACAAAGGGTTCAATTACGCCCTGGTGATATAATTGTTTGAGGATTTCCCTCACAGGTGCTTTAGCTTCGTGTTTTATTGGATATTGGGGTTGAGGTTTAAGTTGGGATTTAATTGGTATTACATGATAGGGGGAATCTTCATCCCACCCAAAGTGGTTAAAGTGTAACGCAGGTGCCTGCGCCACTGCCCAATCAATGGCATGTATTCCATGAGCTATCTGGGAACATGGGGCGAGAAGGATTTTTCAATAATCTCTTTTCCATTAGGGAAATCATGGACCTATTCTGCTGGCCAATCTTTTTCGGACAGTATTATATCATAAATAGTAACAACGCATTCCCAAAAGATAGCGTTGATTGTGCATTTAATGTCTCCCTCCAACAATATGGTTACTTTTTACACCCTGTCGGGTGTGGAGACATGCATGTCTGTAGCCCCAACCTGTAAGAAGTCATAACTTGCTTTCACCTCCAGATGCTCTTGAAGATCCCGGGGAATGATTGTGACCTCTGCTGCACTGTCTAGCAGTGCCAGTGCCCATTTCGTGTTCTTCAGTGAAGCCTTCTTCCTGAGTGGCATGTTATATTGCAACTGCTGCCACTTTTTTCTTTTCAAACTGGGGTTTTTGTTGGGGAAGTTTCTCTTCTTTCTTAACAGAAACTTCAGACGTGCGTTGTGAGTCCTTTCTCGGTTTCACGTATTCTGTTTGCTGCTCTGACCGCCCACCTCTCGCACTGCGTTTTTCCAGTGAGTCCTGAAAGGAACAAGATTGGCATATATCAGTATATTGATATCTGTCAGGAGTTTTTATATTATCTCTATTTCTAAGATTATCTCCATTTTGAGGAGTCTTCGAATGCAGAAATGTTCCCCTTTCTTTTTTAGGTGTTTATTGTTTTTTATCCCAGTGTAATTTAGAACCTTCAGGTGCTTGGTTACTAGAATCTTTATTACTTCTAATTTGTAATTCTAGTTTCATTTGTCTGGCCCACACACCATCTTGACCAATACTAGAGTAGGTCTCAGCATTAATCTTTGGCAGCTCATGTTCTTCATCCTGTGCAGTAACGCCGCTAGTGCGACTGCTTCCCCTTTAAGGTTACTTAATATGATTGAAGAGACAGTGGCAAAATTGCCAATTATTTCCATCCCCAAATCCAGGACCGGGGCAGCCTCCTATTCATCTTGAATTTGTTTTAACACCTCCGGAAGATTGCTAAGTGTTGGTGTGCCATGTGCAGTAGTATAGAGTGTGGCAAATACCATGCCCTTTGTATTGCAGTTATCTACTGTGGTAACCATCCCAAATGGCAAGCACATAGTGAGTATTATATGTTTATCCAGAGGACCCGTATGGGGAAAGACTGCATTTGGTTGCCTTTATTTTTTTGAGCTAACCAGAAGAGAATTTCCTCCTGCGGTGTTTATGTGGCCAATGAAGGCCAGGTTAGGCCGTTATTGCTCAGAGCACCTAACCTAATGTGTAATACTGTATGTGGTGGTGTGCCATCAAGCCAATTATTATGGTCTTGATAAGATAAAGGTATCCCTAAATATAGATAAGATCTGTATTGGGCAGGTATTTTAGCAGTTTTATAGTGATGAAATGTTTTTCTGTTCCCATCAACTGCTGGAAAAGTGACCCAAGAATAAAATGTATTCTGTTCTGTAGGCTGGATGAGCTAGCTTCAACAATAAATGTGACTTGACCCCTCTGGGCTGTTAGGCCATTTGCAAATAAGTGTGCAGTAAGGGGTGGTTGCATATTTACTGCAATTGCTACCTGTTGCACGTTTGCCATGTTAATGGTAAAGGTGTTTGTTCAGAGATAAGGACACCAACTGGGGATTGATCCTTTTAAGGTTGAAGCTTGAACAACCTACAGCGTTAGATAGGTACTACCTACTTAGCTGAGGAGGGAATCCTCAATACCACGGGTGTCTCTATATATAGTATCAAGGTGTCTTTAGCCTTTAGTGAGCCTGAGATACATAAGGGGATCCGAAACCTGGTGCTAGACCAAACGCTAGTGGCACCAGGTTGCGTAGGTTCTCATTATCCAAATGAGGCTACTGAATTTAAGCGGCAGAATCGCATAGATGGTGGGGTACTAAGTATAATTCCATACCATGTGACGCCTGGCATCCTAATCCAGGTGTTCCAGCTAACTAGCAGCACCTCATGTCCACCCAAGGGCAGGAATGATTGTGGTAACCAGGCGCATGACAATAATGAGTCCTCAGGGGAATCATGGTGGATCAGATCTCATCCTTTTCTTTCAGTCACATTAGTCTCACAATGGCAAAGACAAACAGAGGCAGAATATAGTTCAATAAGGGTTTATTGAAGTAACTGCATCTTAGATAAAATGGCATGTATTGCAATAACTAGGATGATAAAACACAATAAAAGCAAGCTTGTGACAAGGAGACTGAAACACAAAAACACTCCCACCATACTGTCACTATGAGTGATATAGAGTTCTCCTTCCTAAACTATATTAGAGCATAGCATAATAAGCCTAATTCACCCTTCAGGTTTCCCCCCTGGGGAAACATCATCCCTCATACCTGAGTAAGGAAGCCTGTAGCCTAGAGAGACACCGTCCCCATGTAGGCCAGGGGTTCTGATGTCTAAGCAAGCAGCTGTAGCGAGGCAATCAGCAATCAGTATGCAGTTGTGGTCATATGGCTTGAATCTCCCTCTAACGTGTATGGGACTAAGGAGTGTTTTTATAACAAAACAGCTGATATTGTAAGAAAATGTCCACGCATAAAGATGTCTATGTTTCTATGAATGTTGGAGATACAGCGTACCACTTTTGCCGGCAACCTATCTGACTGCATCCTTGAGGAAAGCACAAAGTGAAATGCTACAAGCATAATGCTTTCCTAGGTAAAAGAACAATTAGACAGAAGAAATAAAACAAGACCGCAAATGTGGCTATTGCTAAAAAGAAATAAAGCAATGCTGAATAAAATGTAAATGGGCTAAAGTGCACAATGACAGGCATAGTTTGCTAAAATAATATGTCTGCAATATGGCTAAAATAGCTATACAACAACTGCAACACCGAAAGATTGAAAATAAACTTAGGAATCATGCAGAACTGCAGCATGATCTTCTTTACTAATCACTGGTGACACTGCACCTCCCTCCTGGAGATGGCAGTCTCTTGTGAACATGTGTGGAGAAGACCAAGTGGGGACCATACACATGTCCTTCATTAATGTGTCTTTGAACATCGCCCAGGAATCAGAAATGCCTCTGGCCTATCTTCCTTAAGTTGCACCTGGAAAACCTGGAAATTAGAGATTTTCTTTCTAATTAGACAAAGTAATGGTTTGTTTCAGCCATTTGCTCTGGGTTGATGAGGGTGGATGCAAACACTAGCCAGATAAACCAAAGGTCACAAATAAAGATTGGACATTCCTGAAGACAACCTTTCTTTCTACATAGATTAACAAGGCTCTCTGAATGTGAAGAATCTCCTGTTTTCAAGAAGATGGCATGGAAGGTAAACTGGAAGAACTAAGTCCTGAGACACATATAAGTCAGAAGTCACTTTGGGTAAAGAAAAATAAGCATTCGGCATTAAAACAACTACAGAGAAAAGGGCACTCACACAATAAGGTCCCCAATTCACCTATTTACCCCCCAGAAAAGATTGCTACCAAAATCAAAACCTTGAATGATACCAACATCAATTAACCAGTGTTGGACTTCAACTTCTCTGCAGGGTCACCCCAACTGTTTTCTGAACCTGTTTTTGTTGGCCTTTAGGACTTTGTGTACTTTACCACTACTCATGAGTGCTAAAGTGCTTGTACTCTCTCTTTTAAATCGTTCAATTGGCTTAGTTCCAATCAGCATATTTAATTTGTGTATAGGTCTGTAGTAAAGTGGTACAACATGTACCAAGGGCCTGTAAATTAAATGCTACTATTGGGCCTGCAGTACTTATTGTGCCACCACTAAAGTGGACTTTTAAACATAGCCCAGACCTGCCATTGCAGCCTGTGTGCAGTATTGAACTGCTATTTCGACTTACCTTTTTGCCTGGCCTGAACCTTTCTTTCTTACACATAAAAGTAACCGTAGGGTAGGCAGGGTGTATTGTGCTTCCCACGTTGGACATGCACTCTTAAGTTTTACATGTTCTAGTCAAGGCTCATCTCTCCCAAATGTTAACATTGGGTTACCTTATCACATTTTACACATGCTAACTTTTGTTTGGGAACATGCACAGACGTAATGTTTGCTGTCAAAATAATTATCATTTAGAACCCTCTTTAATTGTAAAGTCAGGTTTTTTGCTGGCTCACCTTTAGAAAAATTACATTTACTTGTCCTAACCATTTAGTACCTGCAGCCTGCATCCTGGGTCAAATGAGTAGGTGTAGTTGGCAGTTGGCCTTTGTGTATTCCTAGACAGTATCACAAAGGGGGACTGGGTGTTGATATCCTGAACTGATGTGAGGGACAGAACTGTTACCTACCAAACTTGCACTTCAAAAAAGCTGTAACACCACACACACAAAGTACTTCACACTCGTTTTTTTGTCACCCCAAGTCATCCTGGGTAGGGGGAGAGAGCAAGGACATTCTAAAACCATCTGTTTGGAAAAACTCTAGCAGTGATACCAGTTACAAATACTGGACTCTCAGACCCACTCTTGAGTACACTCCTGGACCTGTTGATACGACAGATGAAGGACTGCCCTGCTGCCCTACTGCCAGAGTACTGCCCTGTTGCCTGAGGCCTGCCATGTTGTCTGAGAAGGTAGACTGGACCTGCTACCTTCATACCAGGCTAACTGAAATTACTCCAAGAATCAGCTGACTGACCTTCTCTTCTTAGCTATAGGGGCACAACAAGCTACTGAGTCCCCTCTGCAATTGCACAGCAGAGACCAGCTGCAACTAGACCTGCCTGGACCTGCAATTAGACACTCCTATGCCATGTTGGCTTCTGCAAGAATGATTCCTGGATCCCTAAAAGGACCCTCCCAAGCTCTTGGATTCTTGGTTGGCATCAGCAAACCTCCAAACACAAAGATGAAATCCTGAAGTTTTGGTCTTTGTTGCCATGAACAGGTCCATTCACAATGTGATCTCAAAGCTGGCAATGACACAAAGCCCTGGTCGACTCAACTCCACGCTACGTCGACTGCCAGTGATGAGCAACAATGAGGGATCTGTAATTTGTACTACAGCATTGACAGTGGTGACTGCCAATACGAAGTTCCAGCAACAGCCATCTTCACACCGTACAGGATCTTCCCGCTACAGCGATGACCATTAGCGATGTCCAGCCTGCTCTTTGAGCTACAGCAACAATCATCCACAAGGCTTTCTCTGTTCCTTGTGACATCCTCCAAAACGAAGTGGATTCTTCATGCTGGATTTGAGAGGGTAACTCTTTCAGTTGGACTAAACTGGTCTGTGTATCCTGACTGTGCTCCATTCTGGTCAGCCTGAACTTGTGGCTTTCTCCCAGTCTTGCATGACCAGATCACTGCAAGTGGTGCTTTATGCTCTTAGGTGCTTGACGACCCTACATTTTTTTTAATTGAATATCTCTGTTTCTACTTATTGGATTGTTGCCATTTTGATGTAAATGTATAGCATTTAATTCTATTTTTCTCACTTGGGTTAGGATTTTTCGTGTGTTG
This sequence comes from Pleurodeles waltl, assembly GCF_031143425.1. Lineage (NCBI taxonomy): Eukaryota > Metazoa > Chordata > Amphibia > Caudata > Salamandridae > Pleurodeles > Pleurodeles waltl. The sequence goes on along the minus strand of NC_090442.1, from coordinate 693,629,476 downwards.
TGTTTTTACTTTATTACTGTTTGTGACTTGCCTAAATACTTTACACATTGCCTCTAATTTAAGACTGCCTCTTTTATGCCAAGAAACCATAGGGTTAAGCACAGATTGATTTAGTGACTTTTTGTGGTTCACCCTCACAAGGATTGTGACTGTTGCTTAAGAAGGGCTCACACCCCTCTCAACCAACAACCCAATTTCTCACAAACGGAATTCAAAGTTTTAAATGGCGGTACTTGAAGAGTTCTAAGTATCAATGGATGACACCATTAAGTAAAAGGCCTGGATTCCAGTCCATTGGGTAGGAAACACCAGACCGAACAAGAAAAACGAATCCCTTAAAATATCAAAAGTGGTTGGATCGCATGAAGATGTGCTACCCCAAGAGGAACAATATTTGCACTGCATCACATACAATTTTAGAGTAGCTGGAAGCCTAGATTGCTGGATTGAGGAGGCTTCCTCAACTGAATACCGCAAAGCTTGAAGATGAATCCACTCAAGCTCCAGACCCCCTTCTCTAGGTGGGCTAGCAATGCTTTGTTGAGGCCTGGAACTAACAGAAGTAACTGTTCCAGAGAAAAAGCCCAATGGGGGGCACTGATAGTCAGAAAAGGAGTGCAAGCTTGGTTCACAAGGGCAAACATTGCACCAGCATCAAGACTTCTGTCTAATCTGCCTGAATCTTCTGAGCAGCTCTTTGAATGACTGTGATTGGCAGCAAATGTGTTAACTAAACCTTGAATCCACCCTACTGATGACGCACATACAGAATGAGTTTCCAGAGATGGGATACAACCGCAAAACCCGGGTTGCTGTCAATTCTCTTTGGTGGCAAAGAAATCAGCCATGTGGATTTAAACGTCTTCACTATCAGGTAAAACACCCTGCGATGAAGAACTTGAGAGGCTAAGGATGGGAAGACATGCCTTATTTAATCCACTAGCATATTCTCCCTCCCTAGATGATAAATAGCATACAGACTAAGGAGATGTACCTCTGTTCAAATGCAAGTCTTGTGTGTCATAAGGGCTAAGAAAGAAGACAACTTTCCTCACTGGTGATTCAAGTATGCCCTGACTAGTGCATTGTCTGAGTGCACCACTACTTCCTGACTAAATTGCTGGCTGGAGGAAGAAGTTTTGCCAACAGTTTCCTGAGATGAGTCTGCAGTTTCATCTTCCTGCTCCGGCAAACATGTATTCCCAAAGAGGCACCAAACTTACCCTTGTTAAACTGAATGGTCTGTGATGGGTCATTGTTAGATTTATAAACCTTTATCAAGAAGCAGAACTCAGTGAACACTTTGAAAACATTTGGAAAATCTTCTGTTCCCTCAAAAAAAAAAAAAAAAAAGGCAATAAGCCAAACATTTGGATATGTGAAAATCTTAATTACTACCAAATACACTTTTCCCACCACTGGAGCCAGCATCTTTGTGAAAATCCCGACTGCTGATGCTAGCCCATGTGGGAGAAAACTGGAAGTGCTTGTCTTGGATGACACCTCAAATGAAGACCCCTCTGGGAGTTTCTGTGTACTGAAATGTGGAAGTAAGCATCCTTCAAATCTATTGATAGAGATTGCAAGGTCACAATTTTGAAATTGTGATACAAACTTAACTTGTTTATTTTCTTAAGCTTGAGTACCGGCCTGTACTCTCCATATCACTTCTGCGTGAGAACATGATGGAATAGCAACTTTGCTATTCTGGTCCTGGAATGACTGATGCTGAATGTCATCCTTCAGAGCTATGTGACATACTGAATCTCTTAGAAGAGGGGTGTGGTGGACTGGACAGTTCACCCAATACCCTCATTGTACCACCTCCACTGTCCCATCTGTCCACTATGTTTGTGGCGCATTGGCATGAGAGGATGGTTGAACCTGGGCTTTGTGATTGCCAGGAGCCACTGCCCCTTGCTTGTAAGGGCTGGACAATTTTAGATGTTGAAAGCTTTCTTAAACCCAAATCCCCCTCCTCTCAAAGTAGGTTTGAGCGGCTCAATGATCGTCTTGTCTTCGGCGATCACTTGACTATCTCCTCTAGCTGATAGCCAAAAAGCGATGATCCAAACAAGAAAGATGCATGTTCATGTTCTTTTGGGATACATCAGCTTTCAAAGAGCACACACAAAGATGTCTTGTGGGTCCAATAGCATTAGGAGAATTGCCTGAAAGAAACCTTACTCATTGTACCATTAAGGAAATTGTCAGTAAAGTGTAATCCATGATGCATCTAGTCATCGAGAGTTTGAAAATCTTTCAGCAACTTTTGAATAGCATAGTTTCAATAAATGCTGGTCCTTCTAGAAAAATGTGGGCCTGCATATATAATCTTGCCTGCAGCATTCTTATTCACAGGATCTGATAGGGTTGCTTTCCTCGCAATTATAACTCCCTCGAAAGACAACCCTTCCCCTAATCAATTCACTTTCATCACACGTGGAAATTCATCTGAGAACGTATGCAGGGGCTAGCACTTGGAGAGAAATCCTGGAAAATGTTGTTTCTCCACATTCCTCCCCTTGTGCACCCTGCCGTTTCTGACTGCAAATTGCAGTTGTAGCTTGAGGGTTCTCTCCTTGGGCACTGACTGTAAACATTTTCCTCCTCTGAAGACTTTGAAGCTAAAGGCAGGCAAAGATTCTCTCTTAAATGCTGAAGGACATCTGAAATCTCAGGTCCCCACATAAAATTACTATAAAGTTATTCATCCTTATTTTCCTCCAGCATGGAGTCATCATGAGGATAAACCATTGTGAGGTTCCAAGTGGAGGAGGCCCCTATCTGGCTGCAAAAGTAGCCTTCACTGCACTCTAAATCATTAACTTGATTCATTCTATGGTAATTTGATCACTAGAGACAGATTCGGACTTTGCCTCAGCCACTGAATCAAAATGTTTATGATGTATCCTAGCAGAAGTTTTGTCCTCCATAATGCTCCACTACAGAGGGCTTGCTATTCTGAAACACTAGAGTGAAGCAAATGCACAGGTTTTCTTCAAAACGTTCATTTAATAGTTATGGTTGCCAGTCTCTTTCCATTAGAAGGATTGCTGGTCAACCAGATCTTGCACTTCCTAGCTAATCTTGTAAAACCGCTGCTTTGTTAACAAGGCATTGGCTCAGTTCAACAAACTAGCAATCGGTATGTGATGTGAGTGTGGGACAAGCAAGGCAATTATCTTCATTAAAGGCATTCATCCAGGTCCCCAGAAAGCTGCTGCATGGCTGGTCTTCATCTGCTGGAGCAGGCTGACACCGTAACTACTCTCATCAGTCTGGGAAACACAGCAGAATCAATAACCACTGGGTAAGTTTCAATAACAACCACTTTGAGCCCACTACATCGAAGCTCATAAAACAAACTAACAATAAGGTAACCTGCTTGGATAATGATAGACATCATTTGCACAAGCAGAAAAAAGCAAGAAGTGATATTGTCAAACTCCACTATGCATTTCCGAGCAGGAAGAGGAGCTCATTCATGTTTGTAGATGTAGTTTGTAAAGGTAATGAACCCACGCTCATCTGCTCTTGGCAAGAGCTAGTGGGGGCCATTGATTTGCAATTTAGAGGTCCTTAGACGTAGGAAAGCTGGTGCATGGGAGTGAGCTCATCAGGCAATGACACTTCTACTCTAATTGTATGAGGGATTGCTATTGACTTCACAACAAGTAAGGCAAAACCTTCAGCAGGAAAGACCAGGAGGGATTTGAAGTAAGTCAGGACAAATTCTTAGCCTTAAGTAGGCTGTAAGCTCTCTGCACCAACATCCAGAGAGCAGCCACTAAAGGGATCATGAAAGTCTATACTGGTCCAGCTTTCAAAGTGTTAGAATTGGGTTGCACATTATATTTCTAGTTCATGGCATTTGGGCAACAGCCCATTGCCAATCACTGTGGCTTCATCTTGAAAGTTTGAAACTCTGTTCTGGAGTGTTGCTGGGAAACACAAGCCTGTCATGCTCCCAGCATGCTCCCTAGGTCCAAGTTAATATTATGATCACCCTGGGGTGGGTGTCCTGTCTGGGTAGTGGTATCCATGGCCTCTGTCACTTTGGCAGAGGATTGTCTGGTCCATTGACACTTAACAGTGATCTTTGTGCTGTGAAGGTTTGCTGGGTTGGCACTATGTCGATGGCAGAAGCTTGGCAAACTTTGGGACATATTTAAGAAAGGTCGTGCTGCACACAATGCAGTGGCACTTTACTTCCGCCCCTTAATGCCCCCCTCTACCGGCACCATGTGTGTACTGTAGTTAAAATATAGTGCACCTTGGCACTGCGTAGATGGCAATAGCGTCATGTGTTTATGCTATTGATGTACTCTGCAAGAGTAGCACCATCATTTTTTCACTACTCCTGAACAGTACATAGGGGCCCATTGTATTTAATGGCATGCACCTTTTAACGCCAGCTCTAAGCAGGCATTAAAAGTGCAGAGAAAAATAACTCAAGGAGATGTGTTAGATTTCCTTGTGCCATTTTTTCACCCCCCCCCCCAAATAGGTGAATACCCCCTTTGCATACATTATGCCTGGCACTGGCTTAATTTAGCACAAAGGGTTATAAAGTGACGCAATGCATGCATTGCGCCACTTTGTAAATATTGCGTAGTGTTTTTTGCCTTCTACCGCCAAATTAGCTTAAAAGAATTACGCTAATGTGGCAGTGGAATGTCGCTAGGGGCTCTTAAAAATGTCCCATGGAACTTTAGATTAGCACCAGCAAGGATTTGGCTATACAAACCTTAACTCAAGTATATGGCCAATGCATTTAATGTACTCGTCTTCATTTACTGCTCTGTAATACAACATTTTGCGACAATAATGTATGATAACATGATTACTGCATTTTATTATTAATAAAGCATATAGCAGAATACTCGGGCCTGAAAGTGTGGGATAAGTAAAAAGAGAAGAAAATAACAATAGGTTTATTTCGAACACAGATATCTGTTCGTCTGGTATATATTGCTAACTAAACAAAGTTCAATTGTACATAGTGAGGGATGTTCATAGTGATGTTAATATTTAATCCACTCACTCTGAAGCGGACTAAACTGCGAACAGCAAATAACAAATAACGGAGCTACATATATTCATTTATATTTATGCATACACCAGAGAACTGACCTTCTAAATGTGAATTCGTGGAAACTTTTCTATTTCAAAACTTATTACATATTAATAGTGGCTTCATTACTGTAAGGAATATGTAGGCATCGTAGTATTGTTATAGCCCACGCACTGACATCAGATAAGGTACCTAATGGACTGTGTGTAAAATTGCTTTGTACTGTTAGTAGTTCAACATGCTTTGTTCAGTCGCACCGAGCTGTGCAGTTTCTTTTTCACTGATACACAATGCATGTGAATCGTTTGATGATAATTATGTTTACTCTGTTAATTACTTTATGCGCTGAATACTCACTTTGTATGCCAGTAAGAGACTCTTCCGAGTTTACGTTCCAATAGGACTGCAGCTCATTTGTTGCAGAGAAAGTTAAGTGACAAAGAAGGAAATATGAGTGTAAAGCAAGAAATAGACGCCCAATTCACTGCACGTTGTGAAAATACCATCTGTTAATTAAAGGATAAGTTATATTTTTAAAGTATACATGTTACTTTCTTGCAGCGGCACACTCGTATTTGTGTACGGTGATAGAGTTCACCAATAGTTGGTGCAAATTGTGCACCTACATTTTGCTATCTGCCAGTCATTTTTAAATGCCAGTATGTACCAATAGATCACATTGCAAATGATAAGGCTCAAGGAGGGATAGACCAAAGTACGAAATGAATATCAATAAAACAGAATAACATTTCATCCCCTCTCGATTGGTTAGCATTGCAGGAATGTTGGACTTAAAAGAGTGGGTGCTGCTCTAAAAAAGAAAATGTTATCCGTTTGAGAAGACGAGAAGACATCGGACGAGGGTTCAGCCTGTTTTCCCCTGAGACCAGGGCTTACTCACTTCTACAAGGCCATCCAATACAGTTCACAACAAGCATTTCCAATACAATAAGTCTCACTTTTGCTTCAGTTATTACCTTTGTAAATGCTTAACTGAACTTTCCTTGCCACATAACTTAATCAATCCTGCATTAAAATTTGATCCTCTCTGCCACATAATTTCAGGGGCTCTCTATATAGCTAAATCATTTCCATTTACCTTCTTCCTCTATCTGCAGCAAGAAATGAAAATATTGCCATTATTGATTGTATTTATTTATACTACAATTTTGCCCCCCAACCTAGTGTGGGGACCCAGAGTTGACCTAGACAGCAAGAGCATGTTGTGCTGATCGTTTTGATGGTGGTACCATTGTCCTGGAAGCACCACACAGTGAGTTATGGGCAAACAATTTTATGAAAGGAATGCCCCACAAAGCAATATGGGGCGAATTTCCGAGTGCAGTGAATATTGTAGTATATTGACTGTAATGCACAGAACTACCCCTAGAGAACACCACAATAAAAATAGCATTTGGAAGAAACATGGTAATTTCACCATATAGTAGGCCCCTGTAGGGTATAACCACCTGAAAAGAGGGCATAACCATCTGAAAAGAGAATTGCAGACAGTAATGCAGTGTATGCATTTATTTAGCCCCTGGAGAGTGTAGTGTCTTACACATTTCCAAACCTATTGAAATAATATTATAAACAAGGCCCTTGAAAACACAAACTACTCCCAGCCATCAAACAAAAGTTCCACCATGAGAGCTTAAAAAGACACTGAATGGTGGGGAAGGATACTATTTTGGGAGGTGTGGGGACCCAGAGATGAACTAGACAGAGAGTGTATCATACTGAACGGTTTGGTGGTTGTCCCATTGTTGTAGTCACCACAGGCTGACTTATGGACCAAAATGTTTTGTAAAAGAAATGCTGTGCAAAGCAATATAGGGAGAGTTTCCCGAGTAGAGTGAATATTGTAGTATCAGCTGTCAGATTTCTGTGTTTTTTCTGTTTAAAATGAGTCAGTTTGTATATTTTTCAGCTGCTAAACTTGCACGTAAGTGGTACTCATGTAAAGTGCTCCTCCGTTCGAGTTTGCGGTATATGAAACTTTACGTATCTAAGCACTCCTCCGATTATGTTCGCGCTATATATGAAACTTCCAAAAATAAATAAATAAATAGAAAAAAACCTCACCCTCCAACTTGCAGCCTTTGGGCACAGACACCACAAAGAAACAGAGGCATGCTCAAAAACACGGAAGAGGAAGAAACAATATACGGACAAGGAGCACGAAGCGTGAAGTGGAGAGGCAAAAGAAAAAAGTAGTGTGCCACACTAAGGTAGATGGCTGATAGTACAATAATCCATGCAAAAGGGCCAGTGTCCAAGGCGGTAACAAAGCAGCCTCAAGGTGGGACAAAAGGTAAAACATTTACCTACGAAATCAAGAGAATTTTGAAACACAGGCCAATGAACTAATGAAAGTGATGAGCATGAGATGAGTGTGGTGAAAGCCCACAGAAGTAGATTATATCATGTCAAAAGACAGCGCATGCGTGCAGCCTAGGCTCGATCTAAAAAGAAGAATGAGTTGTGAACAGGCATTGTAAAAACAACTGCAGCACATTAAGAGAACAACACATTATTCAGGCACGTTCTGAGCATATGGTTCTGTACCTTTGGCAGTCTCTGGGTGAATGTTTTGAAACATCTATTGAGGAGGATAACTACAGTAGACTAGACAGGCTATCACCTGAGCAGATGCAAATTCCAGTAGTTTATTCTTTTGAAAGAGAAAGAGGTAAGTTTTAGAAGAAAGACACCCCTTGACCATCACATTAAGCTAAAATTGAAAGGTGAGATATGGGTACAATGTGGGAGTGTGGTGCGGGCCAAAGTATTTGAATAGGAACACATGTGGGATATACCCTATGAAAACCAGGACCTTAGCCTTTGCTCCATCCAAGCAGAGGAAGATTTTCTTCATTCAGTGGGGAATGTCATAAACATACTTTTTTCAGTTCAAAGTAGCGTCAAGTAAACCCTAAGCGATTGACTGAATAACAGGAGTAGAAAGATAGTGCGAGCTAACAATTGATTGATGGGGAATGGTAAATTGATACAAGTTTTAATTTCAATACAGATAAAATTAATTTTAAACTATCATGAAGTATGGAGCTGATATAAACTAAAGAAAGAAAAACAGGAGAAAAGGAGAACAGACTAAACAGAATGTTAACAGTAGAATATACATAGACCTGGATGAGAGGAGGGCATGAAAAGGAAAAATACACAATAGTTATGTTGAGAAAGAAAACGAATTCTAAGGAGTAAATAGGTTTTCTGCAAAAGGGAGATGAGAACATGTTTTTGAAATAGTAAATAATTGACTGCGGCAAAACCGTGTGTCTTGGATTTGTTGTAATGAGAAGGGGAGATAGAAAAAGATAACGAAATTTCGGAGCAAAAGTTGTCAATGGCAATATGTATGGTGGGGAAGATATCAATATGAGAAATGATTGTAGTTAGAGGTGAGAAAAAATAGAATTTACATCCCAGACCAGAAAGAAACTTAGACCGCTTTTTGGTGAGGTAAAACTGTTACTGCTAGAACCACTACCTTTGTTCGAGGTATTCACCTGATGAAACATTACCGCCTCATTTCTGGTCCTGCACCACAGGAGGGAGCGGGTAATTTGTACTTCTGGTTTAGTAGCCAGTTTTCATGCTGTGAAGTCATGGTTTGGCAAAATCAATGTCTGGATGATTATTGCTGGGTATCCTGTTTCATTCATTTTGTCTCCTCAATAAATGTTCATATTAGCCTTGTTCTCCCAACCTGTAGAAAAAATGAATCATTGTTATTTGTGGACAAAGCTTTACATTTTGCCTGAGTAGTTGGATGAAGTTGGGAAACAGCACATGGTGAAATGGGCAACTTTGGTCGATTCACCAAGGTGTAATGAAAACATTTCTGCTTTTTCTCTAGTGATGATTTCCTACACCATGAATTCCTAGGCATGGGCGGCTCCTCTGCAATGGCGGAGGAGCGTCATCCTCTGGCCAAGAGCCAGGAGATGAAAAATTAAACAATAGTTCCACTATTGTTTGATTTTTCAACTGTTGGCTCAGCCAGCAGTACAGGGAGGGGTGGGGCTGGGTCACTGACACTGGTGGAGGGAGGAGTACAGAGTGCACCTAAGATTGCGTATGTGTTTGGCCGGCCCTTTCAGGCCAGCCAAATACACATGCGCACCTAGGTTTCTTCAGCCCAGCTGTGTTTAACAGGGGAAACTGCACAGACCCCCGGGTCCCCAAGACCAATCCTGACCCTGATTTCATGGTAGGTTTAGAATGAAAGCAGTGCCAGGATTGTTGGGGAGCCTGTGCTGGTGTCCCAGTGAATGCTGGGACACCAGAAGAGGAGCGACAAGTGAGGCGGCAAGAGACGGCGGCAGGAACAGAAACATAAGTGTTTTTTTTTATTTTATCTTGTTCTTTACCCTATTGTCCCTCCACCCCGCCACTGAGATTTGCGGTGACCTAGGAGTGAGACACTTTGGAGTAGGAAACTGTGAAAGCCCTGAGCCCCCCTATAGATACTTGTGAAGAGTGGCAGGGAGGGTCGCAGAAGATGGTGCTGTGCACAAGGCTGGCAAAGGGATGGGGATCATGACCTTCAGTGGTGGTGGGGTGAAAAACAAAGCCATGCCAAGTAAGTTGGAATGAGCATTTGTGGAATTGGGTGAGATGACGCATGGGCCCATTACCTCTTGCATAGGTGGAAATATAACTCACTTCCTGGAAGAGTCTCTACAGCTGTGCTTTGTTTTAAATCATTGCTAAGCTAACTTGCCTTTTTGTTTTTAAGTTGCATGTTATAAGACATTGCACACACCTAATTAAAATCCATGCACATGGAGAAAGAGGATCTGGTTTAAATTTGGCCTTATGCCTGTATTTTCCTGTTTTTCATACTGACCTTTACATGGGAGAGGGGTGCAATTGAAAAAAACATAAAGAGTCTTACATGTTCTAAATTTGAGATGACATATCCCTGGTTCTGTGGCAACCAGAGTTAAGTCGCTGTCTTTGTAATCCGGAGTTAAAGTGTAAATACAATAGTAAAATGTGCAATTGGTTTCTGTTTAAAATAAAAACTATGTAATAGTACATATTCAATATAACCTGGGACCCAATTTTTCAAGATTGTCTAGTAGTAAATGTGTCAACTGTGAAATCAGACATTTGAACTGTAGTCACAACCTGTGTGATCTTGGGCAAATCAGGTCATCACCTGGCGGCATCATCTGACAAATTTGGAAGCATTTGAAAACAAAGTAAAATCCAGTGTTTAGCACGGTATTTGATATAACCAAGCTTGTCATTCTACCCATGTGCTTTAGAAATAAGCCTATGGATGCTGCAGTATTCCTAAAAGAGCACTTATTTTAGCAGCAACCAGAAAAACATAAAAGATCACCTGGCAGTGCAAGCACTGTGGAGGCTCGGCAAGCACTGTGGAGGCTCGACCTAAAAAGAGAGAAAGCAGATCAGATGTAGTAAAAAAATGTTTTCGCTTAAGCGTCAAGAATTTGTAATTCTATTAAGGACACATAGGTGAGGATTATGCTTTTCTTTCTATGCTTTATTGAGCCAACAGCCATTCAGAGAAGTTTATAAAACAAAACCTATCCCATAAGCCATAACAACATCACATGACTAACCATAGAGAGGGACAGTGTATATATAGGGATGTAACAATAATAAACTTCCTCTTTCTTTGTGTAAAGGCCAAAACTAGCCCCAAAGTGTAAAAGGCATTACTACAAAGTCAATGTCCACAATCCTCCAACAGGAGAAGGAAGTAAATCGCAAGGAATTTAAAGACCCATATCCGAAACACAGGATAGCCAATCTATGAAGAACGAACACCGTCCGACGACAACCACAAGACTGTAGATTCCAGAATTATTTCTGTTTGAAACCTAGGAAAAAACAAATATATAGACAAACCATAATAATCACTAAGGAAATTTGCCGTAGGATGCTGTAGCCGTCATTCGCAGGAGGGTAGAGTTAATACTTGCCTCTGTGTCCTTAATAGAATTGAAAATTCTTGACCCATAATCAAGAAAAAATGTTGATCTTTGTCACGACTGGAGGCTCCGATTATGCTTGTTCAAAGCCGTTCCACAACTTCAAACACAATATCCACAATGGGCTTGTATTAAAAAGCCTTGAATGCCGAACAATTTGCTTCTCTCATAAGGTCCTCTAATCTGACCCCCATATTAAAGTACTTAGAAGCCATGGCTCCTCTAACTGAATGAGCTCCAGATGTGGAAGTGTCAATACCCGCCTCGGGGAGTAACCATCTAATCCATCTAGCCATGGTGCAGAAAAGACAGGGTTAAACGGTTTTAGGAGAGCAATTAAAACCTGACCACAAGGATCTCTACTGAATTCATTCACAGCCGCCTCACATGCTTTCAGGCATTGCGCTACACTTATCTGTATTGCGGGGAAATGCTGGACTTAGATTTAATATCAGTTTTGGTACATCTGGAAAGGAAAAAGAAGACCCCGTCCGGGGAAAAAGGTCTTCCTGCAAAGTCAAGAGCTCTGACATCTGCTACTGTTTTGCTAGATATACAACACAAAAGTAAAGTTAGTTTAGCCGACAACTGCTTGCAAGATAAATACTTATTCTCCGGCCTTGTGAGAAGAAAGGATAGTATTACCTTAACATCCCAAAGGGACGAATAACGAGGATGCAGGTGCTCAGAGAAACAAATGCCCCTCATGAGCTTATAAACTACTAGGTGCTCGCCAACCGGTATGCCAGAGACAGGCAAATGACCTGCCGAAATCGCAGATCGATAATTATTAATAGACCTATAAGCCAAGCCAGAGGCTGCCAATGAAGCTAAAAAACTGATTACCAAATTGACATTAGCTTTAAAGGGATCAGAGTCCCATACTGCACACCAATGCACCCATCATCTCCAAGAGGAGGCATATTGTTTGTGTGTGCTTGAGGTCCAAACGTGGTGAATGTAGAATGAAGCTTGCGATGAAATGCCGGGAGAGAGCCAGCGTTTCCTGAAATTCTCCATGCTACCAGCTGTAAGTTGCCTGTTGAGATCAAGGGTCGTGGATTGCCCAACGGATCCTGTAACAAGTCATCCCAAACTGCGATCATAAGAGGGACGTTGCACAATGGCTCCAGAGCAAGAAGGAACCAAGCTTGTGCTCTCCATAGAGGGGTCACTAGGAGAATCTCTGTCCCCTGCCGGAGAACTTGCGCCAGAACTCGCAGGATCATGCTGAAGGAAGGAAACGTATATCCCAGGAGAGAGGACCAGTTCTGAAGAAATGCATCCGTGGCTGTTACCTTCAGATCTGGCCTCCAACTGAAGAACCTGGGAAGTTGATGGTTCAGGCGAGAGGCAAACAAGTCCATCGAACATGGGCCCTATCGCTGATTGAGCCAATGAAACATTCTCGGGTGTAGTTTCCAATCGCTGCCATACCAGAGAAATCTGGAGGTTCAGTCCACTACTGAGTTGTTCAACCCCAGCAGGTATTCCGCAATCACCAAGATTCGGTGTTGAAGACAAAATTGGCAAAATTCCTTGGCAAATTGCACTAGTATCCGCAATTTCGTACCACCTAGCTTGGTGACATATCGGACTGCTGAAATGTTGTCCATCCACAGCAGAATGCAACTGTACCCATGAAGAGGATAGAGACCCTGGATCGCAAACGATCCCTTCAGCCGTTCCAGACAATTTATGAGGAGATGGAGTTCCTCCTCTGACCCCCAGCCCCCTGTAGTCAAGGTCCCGCAATGGGTTCCCCAACCCCATCTGTTGGCATCTGACTCCAAAATGACATCCGGTGAATTGCCGAAGATCGCCCTGTCATTCCAGGCCTCCATGTGCTCAAGCCACCAGGATATCTCCATTTTGGCTTCCTCCGACAGAGGAATATTGTCTGCATATGACAATCCCCTGCGTAGATGAGAAATATTCAATCAATCAATCAATCAATCAAAAGATTTATAGAGCACGCTACTCACCCGTGAGGGTCTCAAGGCGCTTGGGGGGGAGGTTAAGGGGGGCAAGGAGGGTCACTGTTCGAACAACCATGTCTTGAGGTTCTTTCTGAAGAGCAGGAGGTCTTTGGTTTTGCGAAGGTTGGTGGGGAGGGAGTTCCAAGTTTTGGGGCGAGGTAGGAGAAGGACCTGCCTCCTGTGGTGGTGCGTTGGATGCGGAGGACTGTGGCTAGGGCGAGGTCGGCTGATTGGAGGTTGCGTGTGGGAGTGTGGAAGTTCACTCTTTTGTTGAGGTAGGTTGGGCCGGTGTTGTGGAGGGATTTGTGTGCGTGGATGAGGATCTTGAATGTGATTCTCTTGTCTATGGGGAGCCAGTGAAGGGATTTGAGGTGTGGTGAGATTCGTTCGTGGCGGGGAAGGCCAAGGATGAGGCGTGCGGCTGTGTTTTGGATTCTCTGGAGTTTGTATTTGAGTTTGAGTGTGGTGCCGACGTACAGGGCGTTACCGTAATCTAGTCTGCTGCTGATGAGTGCAAGGGTGACTGTCTTCCTGGTCTCTGGGGGAATCCATTTGAAGGATTTGTTTAGAGTGCGGAGTGTGTGGAAGTAGGAGGAGGTTAGAGCATTGATTTGCTGTGTCATGGAGAGGGAGGGGTCCAGGATGATGCAGAGGTTGCGTGCGTGGTTTGCAGAGGTGGGTGCGGGCCCTAGGGCGGTGGGCCACCAGGAGTCGTCCCATGTGGTTTTGTTGGGGCCAAAGATGATGATCTCGGTTTTGTTGGAGTTAAGCTTGAGGTGGTTAGTTGTCATCCAGTTGGCGGTGTCGAGGAGAGCAGCGTGTAGGTTGGTTTTGGCGGTGGTGGGGTTGCGGGTGAGGGAGAGGATGAGTTGGGTGTCATCTGCGTAGGAGAGGATAGTGATTCCGCGTGATCAGAGGATGTTGGCTAGGGGGATCATGTAAATGTTGAAGAGTGTGGGGCGGAGGGAGGACCCTTGGGGGACTCTGCAGATGATCTTGGTAGCGGTGGAGTGGAAAGGTGGAAGGCGGACTCTCTGGGTCCGGTCGGTGAGGAAGGAGGTGAGCCAGTCTAAGGCTTTGTGGCAAATTCCTATGTTGTGGAGGCGTGTGCGGAGTGTGTGGTGGCAGACAGTGTTAAAGGCTGCAGAGAGGTCTAGGAGGATGAGTGCGACGGTCTCGCCTTTGTCGACTTTGGTCCTGATGTCATCAGTGCATGCGATGAAGGCGGTTTCCGTGCTGTGGTTCTTGCGGAACCCGGATTGTGAGGGGTCAAGAGTGTTGTTTTCTTCGAGGAAGTGGGATAGGCGGGCGTTGACTAGTTTCTCAGCAACCTTGGCGGGGAAAGGGAGGAGGGAGATGGGGCGATAGTTTGAGAGGATCTCCAGGTCGGCTTTGTTTTTTTTTAGGAGAGCGGTGATTTCTGTGTGCTTCCAGGGGTCTGGGTAGGTGGCGGAGTCGAAAGAGGAGTTGATTATGTTGCGGGGTATGGGGGCGATGGTTGGGCTGGCTTTGTTGTAGATGCAATGTGGACAGGGGTTGGAGGGGGATCCGGAGTGGATGAAGTTCATGGTTTTTTCGGTTTCTTCGTGTGTGGTGGGGGCCCAGGTGGTGAGTGTGGTGGGGGGGTCATGAGTGGGGGTTGAGTTGGGTGAGTGTGGTGGGTGTGTGTGGTATGAAGCTGATGTGGATGTCCAGGATTTTGTGGTGGAAGTGGTTGGAGAAGGCGTCACATAGGGGCTGTGTGTGTGAGGGGTCTATGTTGCTGGCTTTGGGTTTGGCTAATTCATTAATGATGGTGAAGAGTTCTTTGCTGTTTTGAGAGTTGTTGTCAAGGCGTGTCTTGCAGTGATCTCTTTTGGTGTTGCGTATGAGTTGGTGATGGGTGCGAATGGTGGTTTTGAGGGTGGAGAAGTTGGTTGTAGAGGGTTCTTGTCGCAATATTTAATCCGCTTGGCGACATTTGCGCTTGGAGTCTATGGAGTTCGGGGGTGAACCGTGGGGCGATCTTGATGTTGCGGGTGGCGATGTGTTTTCTGAGGGGGGCTAGTGTGTTTGCGCAGGTAGTGATCCATTTAGAGAGGTTGTGTGCTCCTGGGTTGGGGTCGTTGGTGTGGGGGCGTTGTGAGCCAGTTGGGAGTTCAGGCATTCTGTGGGGATCTTGTCTCACATGCAGTAGGGTGTGGTGTGTTGATGGTGGTGTGTGGGGGGTTTGATGATGGAGAAGTGGACGCAGTGAGGGTCAGTCCAGAGGAGTTCGTGGTGTGTCGTGGTGTGTCATGACCACACAAACTTGCCAAGTCAAATCAAAGAAGTGCGTGAGAAAGGCAAAGAGATATCCTCAGTGGAGACAGCAAAGCCCAAACTGGAAGAAGGTTTGCAGAGTAATCTTGCGCTTATTTCAAAGGAAGAATCAAGAAGAGAAGATCCAAGATGGCCGCTGTGAGTCCTGAAGGTTAGTTACAGTTCTAGTCTTGCAATTGGTGTGTTGCTAGGTTACGAGCTCTCCAGCTGGAAGCCTTGCACTTCAACTGAGGTCTGACAGGAATCAGCTGTGTGGAGAGAGAGCGCGCTTCAGAACAGAAACTCCTGTGAGGTAAAATTACATTTGAAGATTATATTACAGAAAACTGATAAATATAGTCAAGGTTTATTCGAAGAGTTTGATAGTAGACCGTTCCCGTGGAAGTGGGCAAGGTTACAGAGTTAATGTATGTATATAACCTTATGTTTACAAGGTTCTTGTTTAAGATATTAAAGTCAAAGAAAAAACGAACTTTAAAAGAGCAAGTATCTACAAATGTCAAGGTTATAAACAAAGGCCAAGTTTAAAGGAGAAACGAACTGTTAACAAATAAGCATTTACAAATTCAATGGTAATAAACCAAAATAGAGTTTAAAAGAGAAACAAACTTAAATAAACAAGCATTTACAACTACAAGTTATCGACAGATGTCGAAGTAAAGAAGGAGAAACTAACTGTAATAAACAAGCATTTACAAATACAAGTTATCAACAAATGTCAAAGTAAGAAAGGAGAAACGAACTTTAATAAACAAGCATTTACAAATACAAGTATTGACAGAAGTCACAATAAGACAGGAGAAATTAAATAACATCAGCTGATTTGAAGAACGCATTATCACCGACTATATATATATATATATATATATATATATATATATATATATATAGCAACATAAAACCAATCTCTAACAAAGGTTGAGAAGTTCTTCCAGAATCAGTAATAAGCATTTTTTTAAGAAGAGCTATCATTTATAGAGAGAAGCAAGGCTACAGAGAACTCAGGGTGAGTGAAGAAATAATAGAATTAAAAAGAATTAAGTGTTGAGAGTAGAAAGTGAAAAACTGATGTTGTATGTCCCTAGTAATTGCGACTGTGACTCTTGCAGGTGCTGTATCCAATCTTAGATGTGAAGAGGCAGACTGAGTACTGGCGTTCCTCATCTCTGTGGCAGTCTCTCTACCATCCCATTCCCCTTTCCCCCTCCGGGGTACTCAGCACGAAGGATTAATATTCGTTGTGAGTAGCTCGGGTCGGGACTGAGGAGTTATCTTCTGCTTCTGAGGAAATCAAATTGGAGTATCCTGACATGGTGAGGGTGTAGGCTGTGTGTTGGCTTGAGGTGAAAATTTGCGTCGAGCGTGTGTCCTGCTGAGTGGGTGGGTGCGGTGACCAGTTGTTTGAGACGGAGGTTGGTGAGTATGTCTATGAGGGAGGTAGAGTTGTGGTCTTGTAGGTTCTCCAAGTGAAAGTTGAAATCACCGAGGAGGATGTAGTCTGTGGAGGTGAGGGCGTGTGAGCTGATGGTGTCGGCGATGGTGTCGCAGAAGGCGGGACGTGATCCTGGTGGTCTGTAGATTAGTGTACCTCTGAGGGTGGAGTTGTTGTTAATGTGGATCAGGAAGTGCATGTGTTCTGTGCTGTCAATAGTGTCTTGGGAGCTGGTGGTAACTTTGATGGTGTCCCTGTGTAGGATGGCGATGCCACCACCTAGCCTGTTGAGGCAGTCTTTGTGTTGGAGTTTGTATCCCTTGGGGGTGGCGATTGCTATGTCAGGTTCCGAGGAGGGGTTGGTCCAGGTTTCCGTGAGAAAGGCGATGTCAGGTGAGTGTGATGTGATGAGGTCCCAGAGTTCTATGGCATGTTTGTGAAGGGAGCGGGTGTTGAGGAGCAAGCAGTTGAGGTGGTTGTGGTGGGTGGGGTTGGTGTGGTGCATGAGGGTGTTGTTGTGGGGTGTGTTCTGGTTGAGGGGTGGTGTGCTGCGGGGTTGAGTGGTGGAGGTGGGGGCAGAGCAGGTGTGTATTGCGTTGGGGGTGTTGTGTTTGTTGTCAGAGGTCGCTATGGTTGGTGTGTGGTGTGAGGGATGAGGAGCAGGAGAAAAGACAGGTGTGGCAGGTGAAGGGGCCATGAGTGTGTGTGGGGCTGGAAAGGGTGCAGGTGGGGCGAGGAACTGGGTTGAGTGAGTGGAGGGTGAGGGGGGAGTAGGTTTGTCTGAGAGGGCCAGTGGGACTGGTGCTAGGCGCAGTCTTGGTGCGGACGGGTGCAGACGGGCTTGCCATCGATGCCAGCGCCGCACCCGCTGCACAGGTGCACGCCGCAGCTGCCATAAATGGGGGAGGGAGGGAGTGGCAGCTGGGAGGAGGGAGGACTGGGCGAATTGGAAGGCTGGGGGGTTGGGGCCACAGGGGATGGCAGCGGCAGGAAAAACTAAAGGAAATAACGGGCGATGAGGAGGTGGGGAAGATGGGGGAGGCGGGAGGGGCCGCAGGGACACAGCAGCTGGGGATTACACTAAAGAAAAGAACGGACGGTGAAGAGGTGGGGAGGCTCGAGGGGCCGCAGGGACGCAGCGGCTGGTGATTACACTAAAGGAAAGAACGTACGTTGAGGAGGTGGGGGGAGGAGGGAGAGGCCGCGGGGATGCAGCGGCTGGGGATTACTAAAGAAAAGAACGGACAGTGAGGAGGTGGGGGAGGTGGGAGGGGCCGCGGGGACACAGCGGCTGGGGATTACACTAAAGGAAAGAACGGATAGTGAGAAGGTGGTGCGGGGCGGCGGAGCGAGGAGCGACCTGCCTGCTGGAAGCAGGGTCAAGGGTTGCTCCTCGTTACCGTGCCGCGGCTGCCATAAATGGGGGGGAGGGAGGGATTGGCAGCTGGGAGGAGGGAGGACTGGGTGAATGGGAAGGCTGGGGGTGGGGCCGCAGGGGATGGCAGTGGCAGGAAAAACTAAAGGAAAGAACGGACGGTGAGGAGGTGGGGGAGGCGGGAGGGGCCACGGGGACGCAGCGGCTGGGGATTACACTAAAGGAAAGAATGGACGGTGAGGAGGTGGAGGGAGGCGGGAGGGGCCGCGGGGACGCAGCAGCTGGGGATAACACTAAAGGAAAGAACGGATGGTGAGGAGGTGGGGTAGGCCAGAGGGGCCGCAGGGCCGCAGCAGCTGGGGATTACACTAAAGGAAAGAACGTACAGTGAGGAGGTGGGGAGGTGGGAGGGGCCACAGGAACGCAGCGGCTGGGGATTACACTAAAGGAAAGAACGGATGGTGAGGAGGTGCCGGAGGAGCGAGGAGTGACCTGCCTGCTGGAAGATTGCTTGGATAGATGATGACAGAAGTCCCACCATCCAAGCAAAATTCCTCAGTGACACAAATTGGTTGGTCAACAGGAGACGTAACTCCTTCTTTATGTTGTGTGATTTCTGTTGGGGGAGGATCAACTGAGACTTTACTGAGTATATCTGTAACCCCAGGAATTTCACCTGCTGGGAAGGAAGGAGACCAGATTTAGTTTGGTTGATCAGAAACCCCAAGTCCTGAAGAAGTTGAACAGTCCACGATAAATGTCTGTGAAGGATTAAAGGATCTTGCGCCATGAGGATCAGATAGTCGAGGTAAACAATTACCTCACCCCTCGAGTGTGATCGGACTCTAGCACAGGTCTCATCACTTTGGTGAAGCACCAAGGAGTGGACGATAGTCCAAAAGGAAGGACCTGGAACTTGAAACATTGATAGAACCAAAGGAATTGGAGGAATCGTCGAAGAGGAGGGAACACCGGAATAGTCAAATACTCATCTTTTAGGTCCAAGCGGACCATCCAATCTCCTTCTTGAAGAATATCTCCCAGGAGATAGATGCCCCCCATCTTGAAATGCCTGCAAACTATCCAGGTATTGAATTCTTTCAGGTTTAAAACTAGACGTGAACCCCCTCCCTTCTTGTCCACTAGGAAAATGGGGCTGATAAATCCTCTGGGGTGTGGAGAAGACCGGAAAATGGCCCCTTTTTTCAGAAGAGATTGAACCTCTATCATTATGATCTCTTGATCCCGAATGGAAAATTAGACAAGAGGGAGAAGGGAAACTTGAAAGGGGGATTGGTAAAATTTGAGCTTGAAGCCCTGCACTGTTTCCAAAATCCAAGGGTCTTTGGTCAACTTCTGTCACTTGGTCAGAAACAATTGAACCCTGCCCCCAAGAACCACCTCTGAATAAGGGATAATTCTCACCTGAATTGGAGGACTTCTGAGAGTTATTTTGCTGTCCTCTGTAATAGGTCTTGTGGTACCTTTATCGACCCCCATGGGACCGGGTGGAGTAGAAGGTGGAATCTGTGGCTTGCCCCTTGTGATATCCTCGTCCATGACCTGTTGAGTCATGTCTGGTGCCTTGATAATAGTAACAGCCCGAGGAGCAGCCCCTCATATATCCAGCCCGTCCAAAAAGAGTGTCATGAAACACCTTTTTGAGGAACAATTGGGCTTTATCCATAGAATTAAAGGAGGCTGCAAATTTGGAAAGGTTCTTGATGAAGAGAGCTCCAAAAAGAAGTCCCTGAGCCACAGAAACCAAATCCGTGGTGGCGAGTTCATTCAGTTGGGGTCTTTTCGCATAAGGATGGAGCGTCTCCTTTCTGTGGAAATTGCCACATTCGCATTACCCAAGTGACAAATAGCTCTTTGAGCCAATCCCACTGGGATGTCTACAATAGGGACATTTGACTCTTTCGCCAGAAAGGCTAATTCCAGGATTTTCACCAGCGGGCCTGATAGATCTAGTAGCTTGCCCGGGAAGACCCCCAAACACTGTCCAAACCCTTCTTAGGGTCTTTCAACCACTTCTTCATTAAAGTGACCACAGTGGGGTCAATCTATGGGGTATCGGTGACTTTCCCCCAAGATCGGGTCTCGGACACTCCGCCCAAAGTCTGGCTCTCACCCCTTTATCGAATCCAGATCTGATGTGTTCCTGGATATAGAGAGAGGGTGGACAATTTCCCCTGGGTTGAAATTCATTACTTTCGGTACCTTTGTTGCTTGATCTTTGGACTTGTCAGTCCTCTTACGCTTACTTGGGAATCTTATTTGTCTGGGGTGTGACCAGTTTCTTGCCATTCTTGGGGCTGAGAGGTACTATAACCATGCTCGCTCTGAATGGAGGCCGACAAGCATTCACAAATTTCTGAATGGGGCCATTTCTTGGCCTTAGATTTACCTTTGGAGGTATTAGGATGCCCAGACGGATTTTCATCTGATGGTGCTAGAGGGGGCAAACAACCTTTATGTTGGGCAAAGCTTTCAAAATGGTGGGTAAGGGGCCCCAGAGTCTTTGCCAAGGCTTTATTGACAGAGAGTTGCACACTATTGTCCAAGGCCACTACTAGATTTTCTTACAAAGAAGGAGCGTCACCACCAGAATAATCATGATCATCATAAGAATATGATTGTGCCATTATTTTTAATTTGGATAGGTCCCAAAGGGACTGCAGTTCAAAGGGTAGCCGAGGGCTCCAGTCAGATGGAGTGCACAACCCCAGCAGGCATGAAGATGAAGACAATAGAGCGTGGAAAGAGCTACCTTCAGCACTCTAACCAGAGCCTATGCAAAGGTATACAACACTGTGTAATATTAACCG
This sequence comes from Pleurodeles waltl, assembly GCF_031143425.1. Taxonomy (NCBI): domain Eukaryota; kingdom Metazoa; phylum Chordata; class Amphibia; order Caudata; family Salamandridae; genus Pleurodeles; species Pleurodeles waltl. Next base: position 693,608,491 of record NC_090442.1, on the reverse strand, counting down.
GTTCTGTGCCATAGACGAGATGATCTCGTTCAAGGCTACAGTTCCCCTGTACCTTGGACGAGATCATCTCGTCCATGGCACAGGGGAACTTGGGGGCGCGCTAGCGCGCCCCCCGTGCACCACCCTTCCCCCCCCCAAGTCGGGATGGAAGGGGAAATTTATTTTAGGCCATTTCTGCCCCCCCTGGGGGCAGATCGGCCTATTATCAGGCCGATCTGCCCCCAGGGGGGGCAGAAACCACTAGGTGCCTGGGATTTGTTTTTTGGCGCCAATGTCACGCAGGGGGAGCGACCCCGTAGGCAAGGGTTGCTCCCGGGGGTGGCAAATTTATTTTAGGCCATTTCTGCCCCCCCTGGGGACAGTTCGGCCTATTATTAGGCCGAACTGCCCCCGGGGGGGGGGGGGCAGAACCCTCAGGGCACCAGGGCAAATTTTTTTGTTGTGTTTTTTTTTTTGTTTGTTTGTTTTTTTCGAGATGGGGAGCGACCCATCAGGCAAGGGTCGCTCCCCTGGGGGGCAAATTGTATTTAGGCCATTTCTGCCCCCCTGGGGGCAGATTGGCCGATTTTAGGTCAATCTGCCCCCAAGGGGGCAGAAACCACTAGGCGCCTGGGATTTGTTTTTTGGCGCCAATGTCACGCAGGGGGAGCGACCCCGTAGGCAAGGGTCACTACCGGGGGGGGGGGCCTGGGAGGGGCAAATTTATTTTAGGCCATTTCTGCCCCCAGGGGGAGCAGAAACCTCTAGGCGCCAGGGCAATTTTTTTTTTTGTGTTTTATTTTTTTTTGTTCTTTCTCTTTTTAGAGATGGGGAGCGACCCATCAGGCAAGGGTCGCTCCCCTGGGGGGGCAAATTGTATTTAGGCCATTTCTGCCCCCCTGGGGGCAGATTGGCCGATTTTAGGTCAATCTGCCCCCAAGGGGGCAGAAACCACTAGGCACCGGGGATTTGTTTTTTGGCGCCAATGTCAAGCAGGGGGAGCGACCCCGTAGGCAAGGGTCGCTCCCGGGGGGGCAAATTTATTTTAGGCCATTTCTGCCCCCGGGGGGGGGGGGCAGAAACCTCTAGGCGCCAGGGGCAATTTTTTTTTTTTGTTTGTTTGTTTTTTTAGAGATGGGGAGCGACCCATCAGGCAAGGGTCGCTCCCCTTGGGGGGCAAATTGTATTTAGGCCATTTCTGCCCCCCCCCCGGGGGCAGATTGGCTGATTTTAGGTCAATCTGCCCCCAAGGGGGCAGAAACCACTAGGCACCGGGGATTTGTTTTTTGGCGCCAATGTCACGCAGGGGGAGCGACCCCGTAGGCAAGGGTCGCTCCCGGGGGCGGGGGTGGGGGCTGGGGGGGGCAAATTTATTTTAGGCCATTTCTGTCCCCCCTGGGGGCAGTTCGGCCTATTATTAGGCCGAACTGCCCCCAGGGGGGGGGCAGAACCCTCAGGGCACCAGGGCAAATGTTTTTTTTTTTTTCGTTTGTTTGTTTTTTTCGAGATGGGGAGCGACCCATCAGGCAAGGGTCGCTCCCCTGGGGGGCAAATTGTATTTAGGCCATTTCTGCCCCCCTTGGGGCAGATTGGCCGATTTTAGGTCAATCTGCCCCCAAGGGGGCAGAAACCACTAGGCACCTGGGATTTGTTTTTTGGCGCCAATGTCACGCAGGGGGAGCGACCCCGTAGGCAAGGGTCGCTCCCGGGGGCGGGGCGGGGGTGGGGGCTGGGGGGGCAAATTTATTTTAGGCCATTTCTGCCCCCCTGGGGGCAGTTTGGCCTATTATTAGGCCGAACTGCCCCCGGGGGGGGGCAGAACCCTCAGGGCACCAGGGCAAATTTTTTTGTTGTGTTTTCTTTTTTGTTTGTTTGTTTTTTTCGAGATGGGGAGCGACCCATCAGGCAAGGGTCGCTCCCCTGGGGGGCAAATTGTATTTAGGCCATTTCTGCCCCCCTTGGGGGCAGATTGGCAGATTTTAGGTCAATCTGCCCCCAAGGGGGCAGAAACCACTAGGCACCTGGGATTTGTTTTTTGGCGCCAATGTCATGCAGGGGGAGCGACCCCGTAGGCAGGGGTTGTTCCCGGGCAGGGGCAGGGGGGGCTTGAGGGGTCAAATTTATTTTAGGGCATTTCTGCCCCCCCCACCCCCCCTGGGCCGGCTGAGCTAAAGGCCAAACTCCACAGGTAGGCACTTTGCAAAAAACACCTCTGTTTTCTGTGAAAAAATATGTTCTGTCTACGTTGTGTTTTGGGCCATTTCCTTTCGTGGGCGCTAGGCCTACCCACAGAAGTGAGATACCATTTTTATCGAGAGACTTAGGGGAATGCTGGGTGGAAGGAAATTTGTGGCTCCTCTCAGATTCCAGAACTTTCTGCCACAGAAATGTGAGGAACATGTGTTTTTTTAGCCAAATTTTGAGGTTTGCAAAGGATTCTGGGTAACAGAACCTGGTCCGAGCCCCGCAAGTCACCCCATCTTGGATTCCCCTAGGTCTCTAGTTTTCAGAAATGCACAGGTTTGGTAGGTTTCCCTAGGTGCCGGCTGAGCTAGAGGCCAAAATCTACAGGTAGGCACTTCGCAAAAAACACCTCTGTTTTCTTCCAAAACTTTTGATGTGTCCACGTTGCGCTTTGGGGTGTTTCCTGTCGCGGTCGCTAGGCCTACCCACGCAAGTAAGGTATCATTTTTATCGGGAGACTTGGGGGAACGCTGAGTGGAAGGAAATTTGTGGCTCCTCTCAGATTCCAGAACTTTCTGCCACAGAAATGTGAGGAACATGTGTTTTTTTAGCCAATTTTTGAGGTTTGCAAAGGATTCTGGGTAACAGAACCTGGTCCAAGCCTCGCAAGTCACCCCTCCTTGGATTCCCCTAGGTCTCTAGTTTTCAGAAATGCACAGGTTTGGTAGGTTTCCCTAGGTGCCGGCTGAGCTAGAGGCCAAAATCTACAAGTAGGCACTTCGCAAAAAACACCTCTGTTTTCTTCCAAAACTTTTGATGTGTCCACGTTGCGCTTTGGGGTGTTTCCTGTCGCGGGCGCTAGGCCTACCCACACAAGTGAGGTATCATTTTTATCGGGAGACTTGGGGGAACGCTGGGTGGAAGGAAATTTGTGGCTCCTCTCAGATTCCAGAACTTTCTGCCACAGAAATGTGAGGAACATGTGTTTTTTTAGCCAAATTTTGAGGTTTGCAAAGGATTCTGGGTAACAGAACCTGGTCCGAGCCCCGCAAGTCACCCCATCTTGGATTCCCCTAGGTCTCTAGTTTTCAGAAATGCACAGGTTTGGTAGGTTTCCCTAGGTGCCGGCTGAGCTAGAGGCCAAAATCTACAGGTAGGCACTTCGCAAAAAACACCTCTGTTTTCTTCCAAAATTTTCGATGTGTCCACGTTGCGCTTTGGGGTGTTTCCTATCGCGGGCACTAGGCCTACCCACGCAAGTGAGGTATCATTTTTATCGGGAGACTTGGGGGAACGCTGAGTGGAAGGAAATTTGTGGCTCCTCTCAGATTCCAGAACTTTCTGCCACAGAAATGTGAGGAACATGTGTTTTTTTAGCCAAATTTTGAGGTTTGCAAAGGATTCTGGGTAACAGAACCTGGTCCGAGCCCCGCAAGTCACCCCTCCTTGGATTCCCCTAGTTCTCTAGTTTTCAGAAATGCACAGGTTTGGTAGGTTTCCCTAGGTGCCGTCTGAGCTAGAGGCCAAAATCTACAGGTAGGCACTTCCCAAAAAACACCTGTTTTCTTCCAAAATTTTTGATGTGTCCACGTTGCGCTTTGGGGTGTTTCCTGTGCCGGCGCTAGGCCTACCCACACAAGTGAGGTATCATTTTTATCGGGAGACTTGGGGGAACGCTGGGTGGAAGGAAATTTGTGGCTCCTCTCAGATTCCAGAACTTTCTGCCACAGAAATGTGAGGAACATGTGTTTTTTTAGCCAAATTTTGAGGTTTGCAAAGGATTCTGGGTAACAGAACCTGGTCCGAGCCCCGCAAGTCACCCCTCCTTGGATTCCCCTAGGTCTCTAGTTTTCAGAAATGCACAGGTTTGGTAGGTTTCCCTAGGTGCCGGCTGAGCTAGAGGCCAAAATCTACAGGTAGGCACTTCGCAAAAAACACCTCTGTTTTCTTCCAAAATTTTGGATGTGTCCACGTTGCGCTTTGGGGTGTTTCCTGTCGCGGGCGCTAGGCCTACCCACGCAAGTGAGGTATCATATTTATCGGGAGACTTGGGGGAACGCTGAGTGGAAGGAAATTTGTGGCTCCTCTCAGATTCCAGAACTTTATGCCACAGAAATGTGAGGAACATGTGTTTTTTTAGCCAAATTTTTAGGTTTGCAAAGGATTCTGGGTAACAGAACCTGGTCCGAGCCCCGCAAGTCACCCCTCCTTGGATTCCCCTTGGTCTCTAGTTTTCAGAAATGCACAGGTTTGGTAGGTTTCCCTAGGTGCCGGCTGAGCTAGAGGCCAAAATCTACAGGTAGGCACTTCGCAAAAAACACCTCTGTTTTCTTCCAAAATTTTTGATGTGTCCACGTTGCGCTTTGGGGTGTTTCCTGTCGCCGGCGCTAGGCCTACCCACACAAGTGAGGTATCATTTTTATCGGGAGATTTGGGGCAACGCTGGGTGGAAGGAAATTTGTGGCTCCTCTCAGATTCCAGAACTTTCTGCCACAGAAATGTGAGGAACATGTGTTTTTTTTAGCCAAATTTTGAGGTTTGCAAAGGATTCTGGGTAACAGAACCTGGTCCGAGCCCCGCAAGTCACCCCTCCTTGGATTCCCCTAGTTCTCTAGTTTTCAGAAATGCACAGGTTTGGTAGGTTTCCCTAGGTGCCGTCTGAGCTAGAGGCCAAAATCTACAGGTAGGCACTTCCCAAAAAACACCTGTTTTCTTCCAAAATTTTTGATGTGTCCACGTTGCGCTTTGGGGTGTTTCCTGTGCCGGCGCTAGGCCTACCCACACAAGTGAGGTATCATTTTTATCGGGAGACTTGGGGGAACGCTGGGTGGAAGGAAATTTGTGGCTCCTCTCAGATTCCAGAACTTTCTGCCACAGAAATGTGAGGAACATGTGTTTTTTTAGCCAAATTTTGAGGTTTGCAAAGGATTCTGGGTAACAGAACCTGGTCCGAGCCCCGCAAGTCACCCCTCCTTGGATTCCCCTAGGTCTCTAGTTTTCAGAAATGCACAGGTTTGGTAGGTTTCCCTAGGTGCCGGCTGAGCTAGAGGCCAAAATCTACAGGTAGGCACTTCGCAAAAAACACCTCTGTTTTCTTCCAAAATTTTGGATGTGTCCACGTTGCGCTTTGGGGTGTTTCCTGTCGCGGGCGCTAGGCCTACCCACGCAAGTGAGGTATCATATTTATCGGGAGACTTGGGGGAACGCTGAGTGGAAGGAAATTTGTGGCTCCTCTCAGATTCCAGAACTTTATGCCACAGAAATGTGAGGAACATGTGTTTTTTTAGCCAAATTTTTAGGTTTGCAAAGGATTCTGGGTAACAGAACCTGGTCCGAGCCCCGCAAGTCACCCCTCCTTGGATTCCCCTTGGTCTCTAGTTTTCAGAAATGCACAGGTTTGGTAGGTTTCCCTAGGTGCCGGCTGAGCTAGAGGCCAAAATCTACAGGTAGGCACTTCGCAAAAAACACCTCTGTTTTCTTCCAAAATTTTTGATGTGTCCACGTTGCGCTTTGGGGTGTTTCCTGTCGCCGGCGCTAGGCCTACCCACACAAGTGAGGTATCATTTTTATCGGGAGACTTGGGGCAACGCTGGGTGGAAGGAAATTTGTGGCTCCTCTCAGATTCCAGAACTTTCTGCCACAGAAATGTGAGGAACATGTGTTTTTTTTAGCCAAATTTTGAGGTTTGCAAAGGATTCTGGGTAACAGAACCTGGTCCGAGCCCCGCAAGTCACCCCTCCTTGGATTCCCCTAGGTCTCTAGTTTTCAGAAATGCACAGGTTTGGTAGGTTTCCCTAGGTCCGGCTGAGCTAGAGGCCAAAATCTACAGGTAGACACTTCGCAAAAAACACCTCTGTTTTCTTTCAAAAAAATGGGATATGTCCACGTTGCGTTTTGTGGCGTTTCCTGTCGCGGGCGCTAGGCCTACCCACACAAGTGAGGTATCATTTTTATCGGGAGACTTGGGGGAACATAGATTAGCAAAACAAGTGCTATTGCCCCTTGTCTTTCTCTACATTTTTTCCTTCCAAATATAGGAGAGTGTGTAAAAAAGACATCTATTTGAGAAATTCCCTATAATTCACATGCTAGTATGGTCACCCCGGAATTCAGAGATGTGCAAATAACCACTGCTCCTCAGCACCTTATCTTGTGCCCTTTTTGGAAATGCAAAGGTTTTCTTGATAGCAATTTTTTACTCTTTATATTTCAGCAAATGAATTGCTGTATACCCGGTATAGAATGAAAACGCACTGCAGGGTGCAGCTCATTTATTGGCTCTGGGTTCCTCGGATTCTTGATGAACCTACAAGCCCTATATATCCCCACAACCAGAGGAGTCCAGCAGACGTAGCAGTATATTGCTTTCCATAATCTGACATTGCAGGGAAAAGTTACAGAGTAAAACGTAGAGAAAAATTGATGTTTTTTTCACCTCAATTTCAATATTTTTCTTTTTCAGCTGTTATTTTCTGTAGGAAACCCTTGTAGGATCTACACAAATGACCCCTTGCTGAATTCAGAATTTTGTCTACTTTTCAGAAATGGTTAGGTTTCTGGGATCCAGCATTGGTTTCATGCCCATTCCTGTCACTGACTGGAAGGAGGCTGAAAGCACAAAAAATTGCAAAAATGGGGTATTCCCCAGTAAAATGCCAAAATTGTGTTGAAAAATTGGGTTTTCTGATTCAAGTCTGCCTGTTCCTGAAAGCTAGGAAGCTGCTGAGTTTAGCACTGTAAACCCTTTGTTGATGCCATTTTCAGGGGGAAATCCACAAGCCTTCTTCTGCAGCCACTTTTTCCAATTTTTTTGAAAAAAACGAAATTTTCACTGTATTTTGGCCAATTTCTTGGCCTCCTTCAAGGGAACCCACAAAGTCTGGGTACCTCTAGAATCCCTAGGATGTTGGAAAAAAAGGACGCAAATTTGGCTTGGTTAGCTTATGTGGACAAAAAGTTATGAGGGCCTAAGCGCGAACTGCCCCAAATAGGCAAAAAAAGGCCTGGCACAGGAGGGGGAAAAGGCCTGGCAGCGAAGGGGTTAAGACACAGGGCGCAAGGGAGCAATAAAGAGCACTTTAAATATGACAATCCAGCAGAGCACTGTAATCTGTGCAGGCACGATTAGTGTCAGCGACCTAGTAAAGGAGGGGCCCTTCTCCGAAGAAAATGTTCCCTTTTCTAGCCTCCTTGTCAATCATGCGCTCGTTTACGAGCACCGCTGTGCTAAATGAGGTGTGCGATGATCGCAAATCAATGCGCGAGTGTGTGCGTGCTCTCAGTCCCAATGGGACTAAAAATAGGACTGTGGGCACATGGCTCCACCATCCGCTCCCGCTTCCACTCCACCAGATAAAAAAATGATTTGAGCGCTGTGCACGCGAAGTACATATAAAACATAAGCATACACTGTAGCGCGGTAATGTAAACACAACAATTCCAGTAAAGATAAAGGCACTTAACTGGCTGCAGGGCAGCAAAGAAAGAGGAATTGTATTATTGTTACATTCTTATGTATACTGTCCCTCTCTATGGTTTTTTATGTGATGTTGGCACAGCTTATGGGACATGTTTTGTTTTATAAACTTCTCTGATTGACTGCTGGATAAATAAAGCATAGAAAGAGAAGCATAATCGGAGCCTCAGGTCCTGACATAGACTTAGAGACAGAAGTGACGCACAAGTCACTTCAAATTGTGAAAGGTTTGGGCACCTGAAAAGTCCTGTGGACACAGTTTATTTCAGTTTCACCTCAGTGTCATTGAGTCACCGTGGCAGAAAAGTGAAAATATATTTTAGAAGCATCAGACAGAATTTGGGTTATGATGTTGTTTTTTGAAAGCCTACATGCCTCTTGTACATCTACTAAACCATACCCAAGCACTTTAAACAATACGCATCAATGTTTTAGAAGGATCACTTAAATGTGCACCAGTAGCAGAAATTTAGGAAGCAGACTTTTAAATCCTACCCACTTGTGTAAGTTACCTTACTTTTCCTGCCAAACAATACTTTAGCGGTGTAAAATTAAATGTCTCCTATGTGGCTGACAATTAAAAAATACTTGGTGATATTGTTATTCATTTTAGAGATGCAATAATTTCTCAGTAGCCGAAATGTACTTTAAAAAGTGATGGCACTGTGACAGGTGGAGTTACAGAGAGCAGCAGGGGTGCGCCAAGGAATCAGGACGGATTCACGCTCAGATGCTGCCCTGCTTCCGTTTTACACAGCGCTGCGTTCCACACTTCTGCAGCTTCGAAGCAGCGTAGATGACAGATGTAACTATTGCACATGTGCTATATATTTTACTGATCTCGAAAGGAAAGAAGGGCGAGTGTGTCCTACCGTATCCGAACTCATGATCTTCACAACACTGCATATGTCACTGGCGAGGGTTAAGCTAACCGAATACCACCCTACAAAAATGAAACAAACGGGTAGAGCGACTGTAGAAAGGTAAAACAAGTTCACGCTGTCGTGCCTGTTCGCGCTGTGAGCACAATGGCCGCCATGCAGCAAGAAGCAGCGAGACAAAATAAGAAAAAAATAGTTTGCAGATGCTAAAGTATATCGGAAATTGTGGAATTATCCATGTAATGGGGCAGTCTGCAAGGCGTGACAAGAACAGCCTCAAGGCGGGACACACATTCAGCATTTACCAATGACATCAAGTGAGTTCTGAAAGGCAAGACCACCAATGAGTAAAAGAGATGGGCGTGAGATGGGCTTGGTTAAAAGCCCACCTTATTTACATCAGGTCAAAGCACTTGTGCGCTCGACCTAAAAAGGATGCTATCTGAGTTTCCACCTCCTCTAAGGTATTAGTTACTTTCAGAGGGTTTTCTATTTCAATTGCAGTCAACAACCACTGATATGTCTAGTTGCGTTTCACAATTAGGAGGTGACAACCCCTTTCATGCCGCCTCTAATTGCAATGTGGAATGAGGTGCAAAACTCGATTTGTGATTTGGAAAAGGGTCTAGTACACGGCAAAAAGACATTTTGCAGTCATAAGGCCTGCAAGTTTGCAACCACAAAATGGCTTTTGCATGATGCTCTTTGTTCCACGAAGTCTGCACTCTGAGTCAATTCCGTTGCACACCCCTCCTTTACTTTGTAGTACGTTTCATAATACATAAATCACTTACACACACACGCACACACACAAAAGAACATTAGGAAAAAGAACACATCGAATTTGCAATTGAAAAAGACATGGTAGAGCAAAAATTAACATAAAGAGAGAAACTGAAATACTAAAATTATTACATGATTACACACAGCTACACACAGTTTAACAGAGGTGACATGAATAGAAATAGACTAACAAAAAGAGAGAGAGAGAACGACTAATGGAAGTAAGCAAGAAAAAAAGTAAAACCCAAGAAAAAAACTCCAAAATTATGCTTAAGAACAAATAATAGAAACATATGACCTACAAGCAATGCATATGATTCAATAGTTCTATAGTGAAGATGAAGATATAAATCTCAGTCACATAGTCGGAAAGATCCCTGTTGCAGGTAACAAGGTATTTCACTTTTTGTATTCAGAGCAGAGGTTGATCCCAATTCATATGTATCTCATGCAGGATGTTATGCTGCTCTGATGTTCTTTACTGTCATCCATCTGCAGGAAAAGATACATATCATCGGTATCCATTTGGAAATTTAGAACTGAAGACAACAGAATTAATAAATATGTAGAAACTGAAGCTGTATATAAATAATGTCAGAAATTGATTTGTTGGTTAACTGGGGTGTGCCCCCCTGGCCAAGCAGCAACCACAATCTTTGTCAGGGCAAGGCACAAACAAACCCAAAATTAACCTGTGCTCAGTCCTCTTGTAGCTTGGCAAAGATCAGTTAGGCTTAACGTAGCGACAATATGTAAAGTATTTGTGCAACACTTCAAACAGAAGTGAGAACACGCCACAAAAGGAGTCCACAACAGAGTTAGAGAAATGAAGTAGTTTTTTAATAAATAAAACACACCAAGAACAACAAAAATCCAATTGGTAGATCTGGAGATGTTGACTTTTAAAGTTTTGGGTGAAAATAGTGCCAATAGGCATGAAGCACCAACTGTGGATATCTGGTCGCACCGGGCCAGGACAAGGTCACAAGTTAAGGCCTACCATAATGGAGAGAGTGTCAGCTTTAGTGACCTAGTTAGGCCTGCTGAACAAAAGTGCCTTCAATCTTGTTTTGCAGAGCATTGTGTGCATCTGCATTGAAAATACATTGCACAGCTGAGGCGATGCAACAATTCTGGGATGTAGTGAAGCTGCAGTGCTAGGTCCTGTTGTGTTGACATTTAGGATCTCATTGCGAAGTCCTGAGTCGGGAAAGCAATGTGCAGTTGAGGCAATGCATCGGTTCTGAACAGCTGCGATGTGGAGTCCGGCGTCCTCTTCAAGTCTGCCATCGATGAGAGATGCGAGATGCCTGCACTGAGGATGCATGGCATAGTGGTGTTTTGAGGGCGATCCAGGCTGTGGTGGCGCTGCAAGTCTTTGGGATGTTTCTGCTCGGTTCGCGCCACACAGTAGAAAAAGTGCATTAGTTCAGCTGAATCCACAGGCTGGCAGAGTACCTTAGGACTACTTCCAAGGGTCCAAGACTGGGATAGAAAATCTTTGCAGGGCAGATTCATAGATGGCAAAGAGTCCAAGTGCAGATGCATGGTTGTTGGGAGCCTGTTATATTACCCTATGGGAGAGATAGGACTTGGAGGAGTGAAAATCGAATTTAGAAGTTTTTTACTACCAGGATGTGTAAAACCTAAAAGTGCATGTCCTTCTTTTAAAAAACATTGAATCCTGCCCTCTGGGCTGTCAAGGGTCTAACCTAGGGGTTACTTTTATGTGATAAAAAAGAAGGCTTGGGCCTAGCAAAAGGTTTATTTTGCCAGGTCGAAATGGCAGTTTAAACTGCACACACAGGCTCTTCAGTGGCAGTCATGTTTAACAAACCTCTTAAGTCGGTGACACGACCAGTGCTGTAGGCCCACTAGTAACATTTAATTTATGGACCCTGGGCACATGGAGTGTCATCGAAATAGAGACTTATAACCAAATCAAATATGCCAATTAGGGATAAGTCAATAGTACTATGTTTAGAGTTTGATAGCACAAGCACTTTAGCACTGGTTAGCAGAGGTAAAGTGTGCAGAATCCTAATACCAGCAAAAATGAGGTCAGAAAAATGGGATGAGGAAGGCAAAAAGTTGGGGAAAAGACCAGCCTAAGGCTGGCAGGTCTAACATGTGTCCTCCCCAGCTATATGTTAAGATAACTACCCAACCCCTTGGGAGCTCTTTTCACTAAGGCAGAAGAACCTGGAGAGACCATCAGCAATGGTGTGGTTTGACCCAGGATGGTGTTCCAATATAAAGTACATTTCCTGTAGGGAGATGGACCACCTCAACAGTTTGGGACTTTCACACCTCAATTGCATGAGCCATCTAAGGGGCCTCTGGGCTGTCTGAACCCAGATCTGAATCCCAAACTGCTGTGTTCTCAACTTCTCCAGTACCCAGGCCACAGCAAAGGCCTCTTTTTCAACTGCGCTCCACCTCTGTTTCCTTTGGGAGTAACCTTTTTCTAATGAAGATTACTGATTGGCCTAGACTCCCTCCATTTAACTGTGTTGAGGCTGCCCCTATACCATGCTCTGAAGTTCTGAAGAATCTGTCTGCATTATGAACTCTTTAGATATATCTGGAGCCTTGAGTATAGGGGCTGTACACAATGCCACTTTGACTGTATCAAAGGCTTTCTGGCAGGCCTCTGTCCAGATCACCTGTCTGGACTGTTTTTTCAAAAGGTCAGCTCTGTTAAGGTGTCAACAAGGGTGCCATATCCCTTACCAAATATCCTATAGTATTCTGTGAGGCCCAGGAAGGCCCTCACCTCAGTCTGTGTTTTAGACAGTTTCCAGGCCAGGTTAGTTTCAATTGTAGCCTGGTGGGGGCTGGACCTTTCCCCTGCCCACAATATGGCCTAGATTCACAATGGAACCCTGCCCAATTTAGCACTTACTGGGCTTGATAGTCTCATAAGGGTAAGAGGTCTCCTAACAGGGTAGCCATAGAACAGTTAGTTTGAAAGGGCTAAACCCTACTCCCTTCTGTGTTACCTCCCTATAAGCAAAGAGGAGACAAGGCAGGAGGACACCCCAATTATGCCTCATGGGCTCCGGTAGAACCATTATCATGCCTTCAATGTCTTGTTGAATATCCCCACAAGACCTTTTGTTTGGGGGTGATAGGGTGAGGAGAAGTTGTTACCCCATACTCATCCCAAATGGAATTCATATAATCTGACATGAATTAGTGCCTTTGGTAGACTCTTCCCCTTTGGGGAGCCAGACATGGGTACAAATCCCCATTAGTACTCCGGGTGCAGTCACCAACCTCAGAGAAATAGCCTCTGGGTAGCAACCAGGATGAACCTGTTGCTTAAAGCTGTTTTAGGGGCCAAGGGACCAATAGTGTTGAGACCTACCCTCTCAAAGGGAGTTCCATTGGAAAGTAATGGGGTCAGGGGAGATGTGAGCTTTTTCCCAGACTTCACAGTGGGTTGGCAGAATGCATCTGTGGCTGTCTTCATCCAGGACCAATAGAAATTGGCAACAAGTCTTGAAAAGGTATTGTCTTGCCCCAGATGTCCTGCCAGGGGTATGTTATGAGTCATACCCAGTAGGAAGGTTCTGTTATACTGAACGGCCACCAGCACACAGGTTGCCCCAGACCCAGAAGCCTTAGGCTCACTATAAAGGAAGTCATTCTCCCAATAGATCAAGTAATCCCCAGAGATATCACCTGCTGCTTGGGCCTCAGCTTACGGCCTCAAGCTCTCTAGACTGAGGTACTCGTTTTGCACCTTGCAGAATTCGTTCCCTGGTGGGACCACCCTCAACTTGTCAACTAACAAGCTCAAGCAGGTCACCCAAGGTGGCAATGTCCTTCCCAGTTGGTTGAGGAGCATTCTCCACAGGTGCCCTGTCAACCTTAACCAAGGGAGCTTAAGGGACTGGTTTCCCATGCCTATTACCCCTTTTTCTTTTTGGCACCTGTATGGGCCATTGTTCCAGTACCCAGGAGGAAGGCTGAGCTCAGGTTACACTTGGAGATGTTGGAATTGCCTGCCCTAAGGACTCCAGTTGACACCTCACTGTAGGCATGCTGACTCCTGTGTCCCTCAGAGCCTCCACCCTTGCCATTGATGGTAACTCACTGTCTGTACTTAAAAGCATCGGCTGGCATGTGGGCTTTTGACACAATCTCCTTATTCTTTGGGGAAACTAGGGTTACCTCTATATGCTCACTGGCACTATCTCCTCCTGAGCACTACACTTGCCAACCCAAGTACCTGCTCACTAATGAGGGTATGTGCTCTCATGAGTTCTTTGGAGTCACCCTTGGAAAGCCCATACTTGCAGCACTTGGTGCATTGGGGTACAAACCTCCCTATCTATTTGTCACAAACTTCTTTTTAGGCACAGGCCGGGACTGGCTGGCACTGTTCCCTTGGGAATTATTTTGGGGGCTTTTAGAGAACTTGTTATTTTAATGATTTTCTCTCCCTTCTTTCTTCTGGTGGCACCACTGACTACCCTTGTGGGAGTCTCCTGAGAAACCATTTTGGACACTCTGGTGTTAGCTCAGAGATCTGCTTTCTCAGTAAACTCCCTGGGGTCATTCAGCTTGCTGTCAACTGGGTGGTGGAGCAGCTCTGGAACACTGAGTATTAGAAATTGGGTTTCTAGTTGGCTAGGGTATTCACCTAAGCCAGGAAGAACACACAACTCTAGTCAGGGTAGGGAAGCTACATACCAAATATAACCCCTGCTTACCCCCTTAGTTGCTTGACCAGAGAAGTCATGCTTGTCCCTGAGGTAATATATAAAGTGTTTGCACAACACACACACAAGTGACACAATAAATACACTACAAAAGTGATTCCACACAATATTATGTAAGAACATAAAATATATTGTTCATAAACCATAGACCAAAACCTCATAAAACAGTTATTACCTTGCCAACTAGGCAATTATAAAAACATCATGATGAGTGCCAATAAAATAAATATTTCCACATTGCACAGGTCATCAAAGCGCCATTCCTACACCTACTACACAATTCCTGAAAAGTGCTTGTTATCCTTTCAGTACATGACATACATCATAATATCAGGGCCCAACATGCAGTAGTTAGATGCAGAACACATATGGGTTACTGCAGCATCACCAAGTACACAAAACGTCACCCACAAGTACCAGTAACACTTAGCTCCAGTGCTCGTGCGCTTCTATTGCAGGTTAGGCGGTAAAGGGGAGAGCTCCTTAGGAAACAATGGTGAGTTTGCAACGTAGGCTTCAGGAATCCCCCTGCACACCTACCATCAACAATACAGTACTCGAGCGATAAGTACCCGTGTGTGATTGAACCACAGCTCCTAAGGTAGGTCTCCACACAGGGTGGGGAAAAAGTACACACTGTAAGGGGTAACATGGGACTCACTGGGTCCCCCACATACAAACTGGTAAAAGGGCAGCTGCATGTGTACTCTCTGCAGCACACCTACTAACACCTCTCGGCAACCCTCATTTACATCCACATTGGCAAGGGAGCCGGCTCCTCGGCTTGCACCCACATTGTGGCTCGGGTCGCAGTGGTGAATCCCAGCTGAGAAGAGCACTGCATCACTCGGAATCTCTTCAAAGGTGGATGCCTGCTTGTGCCCCAGGGGACTACTGAGTGCACACTTTGTCCGTGCTTCATGTGACACTGCTGGCAGGGAACAGCGCAGCACTCTGGAGTATGGTGCCAAACAGGGACACACAGCCATGGGGAAAGCAGAAGAGCTCACCACACACTTCCTGCAGGTAGGGAGTAGTGCTCACGTCATGCTACTCCTGGACACTTTAAAGGAGTCATCTTGAAATCTGATGAGGCATCAGGTCAGTTAAGTGATCACCACACGCTCTCCCTTGGTACAGCACTCACCATGCGCTGGATGTTAATCTTACAGCAAGACAGGAAGGAGTACACCCCACACAGCCCCTAGAGAACAACTGGGAAGCCCAGAGATGCAGGGAACTAGAAGCAGGCCAACACATAAGGGTTCATGAGCAGAGTGGCAATCCTTCTTGTAGCCTATCAGGCCACAGGTCAGAACAACAAGCAAGTCAATCCAGTGGTGGTTCCAACTGGCAGTTCCTTCTGACAGCGTGCATTCTGTAGAGCCAGCAGCATCTGGTTACAAGTCCACGCAGTGTCCAAAATCATGGGGTCACAGCCCCTGTACTTATATTCAAAATGTCTTTGATCTAGGGGGAACTTCAAAAGAACCTGTGAAGTGCACAACACCCCCTTCCATCTCCAGCTTTGGCTCCAGCCATTCACAGGGGGTAAACAACCCCTTTGTGTGAGGGCAGGACACAGCCTGTACAAATGAAGGTGTCCCAGCCTCCCTCTCTCACAGCCCAGAAAGACCATTCAGTATGTATATGTAATCCTGTTACACCCCAACCCTCCCTGTGTGATGTCTGTCTGGGAAGTATACACAAATCTGAGCTGTCACTCTACCTTACACATGGCTTGGGGTCAGACTGCAAAGCACAAGAGTCATGAGCACAGTGAAATACCCACTTTGTAAAAGTGGCATTTCACAATAGTAATAAAAAGTCCACCTACATCAATAGCAGGATTTGCAACTACCGTTCCAAACATACCAAACATGCCTATGCTACTCATCACAGATTAGAAATTACCACTTAAGTACCTTTAAGGGCATTCCCAATGCTAGCCTATGACAGACAGGAGTAGGCATCACAGCAGTAACAATCCAAATAAATTATTTGTCACTACTAGGACATGCCATAGAAGACACATGTCCGACCTTTTACCTACACAGCACCCTGTCCATAGGGCTACCTACGGCCTACATTGGGGGTGATCTATATATTAAAAGGGGAGTTTCAGGCTTGGCAAGTAACTTTAAATGCCAAGACAATGTGACAGTCAACTGCGCACACAGGCCCTGGGTGGCAGGCCTGTGACAGGTTTCAAAGGCTACTTCTGTGGGTGGTGTAAGGTGTGCTGCAGGCCCACTAGTAGGATTTAATTTATAGGCCCTGGGAGTATGGGATACCACTGTATGAGGGACTTACAGGCAAATTAAATGTGCCTAACAGGTGCAAGCCAATCATACCAAGTTTAAAGGAGAGAGCACATGCACTTTAGCACTGATCCTCAGTGGTAAACTGCCCAGAGTCCTAACGCCAACAAAAAAATGAACAGAAAAATAGGAGGGGAATGCACAAAGTTCACAGATAACCCTGTAAAAAGGGCCAGGTCCAACATTGAAAATGTGCTCTCTCATGATTAGATTGTACAATCCATTGTAATCAGTAAATTTGCTGCCTCACATCCAACCATTCAGTGCCTTGCTGGAGTAATCCACAAAATCTACCCAGGATTAATTGGGAAGCTTCAGACTGTCCCTGAACACTTGGCAGTACTTTTCCTCACAAATGTAGCTATCGAGATGGTCTTCTCAGGAGTGTACAGTACCTGGTTTGAGCCCCAACCTCTAAAGTAACAAGTATGTCATGACACACAGTAGGCATGTGTTTCCACAGGCCACTACCCGAGAGCTCTTCTGGAATCTTGTCAACTCTCAGGGCTACCTCATAGGCAAAAAACCTCTTGTCAATGTCATCTCTCACCACAGAACTGGCCCTCTAATCCTTGAGGATGTGGAACTTTTTGTCTTTTTCAGACATTGCAGGTGTGCTGCCACTATTCTTGCTGAACTCTGTTTGTCTGGCATTGATGTCCAGCTCCTTAAGATTCAGTTCATGAGCTAACAGCAACTCTTTCTCCTCCAAGGCCCTTTCAGCCTTCATTTCTTCCATGGCCAGTTTCCTTTTTTCCATCTTTGACTGGGTCATCTGCAGCGTGAATTCCTTCTCCTTCCTCCACTCCACTAGCTCCTATGAAGACAGGCTGCGGGAAGAGAAACTGCTCCCAGCCCTTGTGGGTGCTTAATTCCTGGGATCAAGCTATCCCCTTCCACTGCCAGTTTCTTCTTAGTAAGGTCCTCTCCAGGACCCTCCAACCCATCACACTGTCTTGTGGCTTCCACTATTGTTTGGGGGGCTTTTGCCAATGCCTTGAGTACCATTTGCAACTCCACCTTTCTGGTGGTGCTTTTGACAGGAAGTCGCCTCTCCTTGCAAAACTCATTGAGCTGAGCCACAGTGTAGCCATCAATACTGAACAGCTCAAATTTCATTCTTGCAGGTGTGGTCTCAGGCCCAACAGTCAGAGAAAGAATTTAGAAAAAGCAAAAAAGCCAATAAAGGAGAATTTAAATTAAACACAAATTGGTGTTAAGATGGGGCCGTAGTGTAAAATGAGTGTATAGCACTGCACAAATACATGTCCAATCCTCACCACTGAACACCAGGGTAAGAAATTGGATTGTTAATTGCCTGGGGTGTGAGCCCTAGTCAAGCAGCAACCACAATCCATGTCAGGAAAAAGCAAACACCAAATAAACCTATGCTCAACTCCCCGGTAGCCTGGCACAGAGCAGTCAGGCCTAACTTAGAGGCAATGTGTAAAGTAGTTGTGTAACACAGTGAGAACACAAAAAACAACTGTAGCCCACAACAGAGTTAGAAAAGTAGAGTAGTTTTAAATAAATGAAACAAGAACAGAACAACAAAAATCCAAACAGTAGAACCAAGGGCCAGGTTTATACTTTTTGATGCAAAACTGCACTAATGCTTCAAAAAGTTTAGCACTGACTAGCGCCATTTCTTAACACCACCACTACATCATATTTATACTTTCACGCTAGGTAGCGCTAAGAAGAGGTTAGAGTCATTTTTCTTGACACTAACAATTGCGCCTTGTCGTAAGCAACATACGTTAACGCAGGAAAAATGACTCTAACATGGTTTACAACATGTAAACACACCGCAAAACAGGTATGCACAATTTTTCCCCGCAATAGCATCACAAATCAATGCAAACAGAGCAAACAGTGCAAAGAGCCCCAAAATGGATCCCAGAAGCCAGGAGAGACCCCAGAGAACCAGGAACCATCCCGGAGGACACAGACAAGACCCAGGTGAGAGACAAGAAGAAGAGGAAGTGTCGCTTCCGAGCAGAGGAGCATGAAATACTTGTGAGAGAGGTGACGGAGCACCAGCATCAACTCTTCATCACCTCTAGATTGCTAATTGGAAGGAGAGAGGCAATTTGGCAACAAATTGTGGAGGAGCTTAGGAGTGTGACAGAGGTCAGGAGGACTGTCACTGAGTGCAAGATACGCTGGCAGGACTGCAAGTGGAGGACAAAGGAAAAAATGGCAAGGAACAGGAAGGCAGCACTGCAGAGTGGAGGTGGGAGTCCAGCACCTCAAGAGGACTTGGACGAGATGGAGGAGATGATTGCAGCTGACATCCTGGAGGAAATCGTCACTGCTATCGCAGGACAGGACAGTGCAGACTACCAGGAAACAACACATATGCAACGTAAGTTGTATGGGGGACCAAAATGCCAAAATGTCAATTGCAAGAAGGGGGAGGCACATACCTACTACATAATGTATGTCAGTCCTGCAAATCAGGCAGTGGAAAGGGCAAAGAGGCACAGCACGCGGCTCCATGCACTGCCCATGCCAGGTGCATGGGCTGTGCAGGGGCATCCAGGGGCACAACACAACACCAACAACCTTTGCATGGGGATACACTGCCATGCCAAGGCTGCTGGAAATGCTGAAGCAGACAAAGAGGGTAGGGTAGAACGTAAAACTGGTCTGGTTCACAGGACAGCTGGTATTGTCAGAATGTAAACTAGAAGACAATGCCTAGTCTCAGTCCATTGGCTCTAGCGGCCTTCCCCACTGACAACATTAACCACAACTACCTGTGCTGTGTGAGCTGGTCAATTAGGAAATGCCAGTTGGGTGCCCATGGAACAAACACACTTGAAATGAGGGTTCATTATGACTACGTGATCAATCCCCATCAATCCCTATTCAAGTGCAACTCCTGTCAACTGGTCATGTCCGTAGACTCAATAAACATCCGGCACTGTCATATACATAAACATGTACACAGCAGTAATCTCATACCCATGCTGCCCATCCCTGGGTTTACCCCTGTGTCACAATAGCTGCACTGCAACCGTGCAACATCTGAGGTATCATATTGCTAAGACAAGTGCATTGACGGGGAAGACATATGTGTGTAGGAAGGTAAACACACCAGCACAGTCACAAGAGGAAACAGAACTCTGCCAGGTCCATCAGTGCAATGCAATGTAGCAAACATACGCAAATATCAACATGAGAAACTACTAATGTTAACCTGTGCATTGTCTCATGAAAATGCATGCATGGAGTGGTGTTAGGTCTCAGCACTGTATAGTTGTATGTGGAAAATGATAGACTGGGTCAGGGACATATTGTTATGTGTGGTGCTGTGGCATCATCACACCAACAATCATTGCAAGGCCTCACCATGCAAATGGAAGCAGAGGGAAGGTTGATGAGGACAAGAAGGTGTCAAGCCACAATTTGGACAGAATCCACACCTAAAGATGTGACACAGTCAATTGCCCAACATCACACACTACATGTGACATGCAGGTGGGAAATAGGGCAGAGAGACTGCAAACATTAATGACAGGAACAATGCATGGGAACCGACATGACCATGTACCACCAATAGAAAGTCAGTGACATCACATTACAAATGGCACAGCACAGACACACTAATTGTACAATATCTCATTGCATAGGACAATGGCTCTCCTGTGGATCTGCCTGTCCTGGACTACTCTGATGACCTGGGTGACCAGCTAACAGCAATCAGCCAGGAAACCCTCCAAGATGTCCTGGGAACCCTCCAGACACCACTTACAGTAACAAGGAGGAGCATTCATGTAGCAGCCATCCCATAGGACCCACCCAGCACCCCAATACTAGGACCTGCCAGCTCAAACACAGCTGAGGACTCTGATGACACAGGGACCACCTTTGAGAGGACAGTAGTGGGAGTACAGCAGGAGCTGGCCAAGGAGATGCGGGTGGGGATGCAAACTATGGCAGCCAGCCATGAGGGGATGCACATGTGCATGATGACGTCCACAGAACAGACAGCAGCCAAACAAGTCACACAATCCCTACTGCATGGAGAACAACAGTATATGAGGGACCTAACTACTGCCGTGAGGGAGTTGCCACAACATTTGCCCTCCCAGTCTTGCTGCTGCATGCATGACAACAAGCAGGACTCAATGCACTGGGAACTGGCCTCCCTTAGGGCAGCCATGGTTGCGTACCACAGGGATGTTGGTGCCATACTCAATAATCAGCAGCTCTCCTTGCTGCAGTTATGCCATATGTAGTTCCACAGATGGCATCTGCCGGGAATTTGGTGTCCACTTCTCCAACCACTGAAGTGTGTGTGACCCCGTCAAACCCACCACCACCACCATCATCAGTGGCAGAGGAGATCACACACACATCAGAGGATGAAGATGTGGAACAGATCATCTTCACCCATAGGAGTACCTGGTAGCTCCAGCCCATGCCACATGGGCACTGATTTCCCTTTGTCCTGTGCTTGACAAGAAGCCAGTGTTGCTTTGGTTGGTGACATGCACTCTTCACCGACACACTGTTAACCTTTCCACTATGGACTGCAATTGTCTCTCACTACTCTATTGGCAATTCATGTTCCCCTGCACTGAACGACACTTCACCTCAGCATGTCCAATGACATGTCCCTCAACCTTGCACTTTTGTTGCGTCACAATAAAATGCTTTACACTAATGGGGTCACAGACCTCGACTATGGAAATATTGCACTACAGCACTTTAAAATAAACAGCACCTACAGACCCACTTTGTCTCTGTCTTATGTGCTGGAAATTTGTGATGCGTATAACATGTCTATGGTCACAGAGTGTTGATACCAGAGTGCAGAAATAATGTGGGCAGATATGTACGCACAAGGTATCTACAAGATGAACATCAATGGTGGCCACATCCCCTACAAGCAAGTCACTGTGTATGTGACATTTGCTTTAAAACATACATGCCTCACCCACATCATACAGTAGGAATGGCTGTGTAAGAGTGCTAGGCCAATAACGTCAGCTGGGAGTACAAGTAAAACACATTGGCGTGAAATTTGTATACTTGACCTCATCTGAATTTGTCACTACTCAGTTTAGCAGTGTTAACATGAACTACAGGCTGCAGGCAGACATCCCACAGTGCCCAACATTACAACACAGGATCAAAACAATTGCAGCTTATAAAGCACACCTACCTGTCCAATATATGTGAACCATAGTCACGTTGAGTGGTGGGTACAATGGATGGCAGATGCATTGAGATTTAGATTTGTTGTAGTTGCCAATGTGACAACTCAGTTGGAAGGGGGAATTAACATGTCAAGAGAGGGATGTGGATGCAGGACGGAATTCACAGGTCAAAAGACAATTTGAACTGTACACTCATGCAAAGACCCTGAGCCGCAAGCATATGACACATGCAGTAAGGGAGTACCTTCATTTTTATTAACTATGTACGGAACAGAATTTAAAACTATGGGGGTCATTCCAAACCTGGCGGTTGGTGATAAAGCGGCGGCCAACCCGCCAACAGGCAGGCGGTCAAAAAAATGGAATTCTGACCCTGGCGGGAACCGCCAACACAGCCCGCCACTTTAACACTCCGACCGCCACGGCGGGACAGACAAACAGCGCGGTGGTCACCGCCAACAGGCAGGCGGCAGACAATGTACCGCCCACCCTATCACAACTCACCAATCCGCCACCTTTTTCGGGGCAGGAGCCCCGCCGATAAAAACACGGCGGAAACAGACTACGAATGAGAAAACGCTCACCTATACACACTCCACGAGGAAGGAGGACAGCATGGAACCCGAATTAAACATCCTACCAGCTATTGTCTACCTGCTCATCTACCAGGAGTACGAACGCCGGCGCAGACGACACAGGGGAGGGGGGAGGAGGAAAGCTTACGGGCACACACATACGCCATACACCCACCCCCCCACCCCAAATACCTACACCCCAATGCAGAGCAACAAGTCAGAGTGACACCCCCCAAAACCACCAGAATAATGCAAAGACACAATTAAAATGATCTATAAAAAATATGTATAAATAGCTCCATTGAAGTCATTGAAAATATGCAGTATGAAAGATACAAAATAAGGAATGAACATAGTTAAAAATATATACAAAGGCAATAAGTCCTGCCCATTCTGTCAAAGTTCCATAGTCCGTGGGCCAATGTGCACAAACACATGGGCAAAGCACATACAGGAGACCAGATACCATTGGAGAGAACACTGCTGGGGCATCAGATGATAAAACTACAGGCACCTCAGGGGGAAGGGAAGGGGGGCACCTCAGCCACATGAGTCCACGACGCCAGATCCACGAGGGGCCTCCATGCCCACTGTCCCATCCTGGGGAGTGCAAAGCCACAGTCTCACAAGTCTCTACAGTGGGTGGCTTGCCCACTGTGCCATCCTGGGGAGTGCAAAGCGACAGTCTCTCAAGTCTCGACAGTGGGTGGCTTGCCCACTGTTCCATCCTGGGAAGTGCCAAGCCACAGTCCATCAGATGGATTACCGACTCCACTGTTAATGGAGGAGGCATGGTGCCCAGAGTGCTTCGTGAAGCCCTGCTCGACACAGAACCGGCACTGTCAATGGGCCAGCGGTGCTTGAGACGGCGTTGCCCAGCGGAGCGGTGCTTGAGACGGCGGTGGCCAGCGGAGCGGTGCTTGAGATGAAGGGCCCAGCGGAGCGGGGCTTGACAGGAAGGGCCCAGCGGAGCGGTGCTTGACAGGAAGGGCCCAGCGGAGCGGTGCTTGACAGGAAGGGCCCAGCGGAGCGGTGCTTGAGATGAAGGGCCCAGCGGAGCGGGGCTTGACAGGAAGGGCCCAGCGGAGCGGTGCTTGAGATGAAGGGCCCAGCGGAGCGGGGCTTGACAGGAAGGGCCCAGCGGAGCGGTGCTTGAGATGAAGGGCCCAGCGGAGCGGGGCTTGACAGGAAGGGCCCAGCGGAGCGGTGCTTGACAGGACGGGCCCAGCGGAGCGGTGCTTGACAGGAAGGGCCCAGCGGAGCGGTGCTTGACAGGAAGGGCCCAGCAGAGCGGTGCTTGAGACGGCGGTGGCCAGCAGAGCGGTGCTTGAGACGGCGGTGGCCAGCGGAGCGGTGCTTGAGATGAAGGGCCCAGCGGAGCGGGGCTTGACAGGAAGGGCCCAGCGGAGCGGTGCTTGACAGGAAGGGCCCAGCGGAGCGGTGCTTGACAGGAAGGGCCCAGCGGAGCGGTGCTTGAGATGAAGGGCCCAGCGGAGCGGGGCTTGACAGGAAGGGCCCAGCGGAGCGGTGCTTGAGATGAAGGGCCCAGCGGAGCGGGGCTTGACAGGAAGGGCCCAGCGGAGCGGTGCTTGACAGGACGGGCCCAGCGGAGCGGTGCTTGACAGGAAGGGCCCAGCGGAGCGGTGCTTGACAGGAAGGGCCCAGCAGAGCGGTGCTTGAGATGAAGGGCCCAGCGGAGCGGGGCTTGACAGGAAGGGCCCAGCGGAGCGGTGCTTGACAGGAAGGGCCCAGCAGAACGGTGCTTGAGATGAAGGGCCCAGCGGAGCGGTGCTTGACAGGAAGGGCCCAGCGGAGCGGTGCTTGACAGGAAGGGCCCAGCGGAGCGGTGCTTGAGATGAAGGGCCCAGCGGAGCGGTGCTTGACAGGAAGGGCCCAGCGGAGCGGGTCTTGAGATGAAGGGCCCAGTAGAGCGGTGCTTGTCACGGCGGGGCCCTGTTCAGCGGTTCTTGTCACGGCGGGGCACTGTTCAGCGGTTTTTGTCACGGCGGGCCCCTGTTCAGCGGTTCTTGTCACGGCGGGCCCCTGTTCAGCGGTTCTTGTCATGGCGGGGCCCTGTTCAGCGGTGCTTCTCACGGCGGGCCCCTGTTCAGCGGTTCTTGTCACGGCGGGGCCCTGTTCAGCGGTGCTTCTCACGGCGGGGCCCTGTTCAGCGGTTCTTGTCACGGCGGGGCCCTGTTCAGCGGTTCTTGTCACGGCGGGGCCCTGTTCAGCAGTGCTTCTCACGGCGGGGCCCTGTTCAGCGGTTCTTGTCACGGCGGGCCCCTGTTCAGCGGTTCTTGTCACGGCGGGGCACTGTTCAGCGGTGCTTGTCCTGTGTTTCTAGGGAGCCAAGACTTCCCGCTCAGTCGCCATCCGACCTAGCGGTCGCGGGGCCCTCCTGTGATGGAGTCCTGGGCCCGTGGGTGTCGTCCGTCACAACCGTAATGGGGCTGGTGGGGCCCTCCTGGGCAGCTCGCCTGCTGCCTGACGTCTCCGCCCTGCTGCCCTTGCCCTCCTTCGCTGGAGCTCTGTGGACCTTGCCTCCCTTTGATGATGTGGCAGGTGACGGGGCAAGGCTACTGTCCTTGGTGGCAGCCGTCTCAGGCTTGTCGCGCCGGCCCTTAGTTTTTTTTGTCCTCTTCCCAGGGGGTGGGCTGGCTGTCCCCTTGCTGCTGGCTGATGTTCCTGCCCTAGGAGCTGGTGGACTCCAATAGCCCTGCACTATGGTCATAGTAGATGCAGGGATGGTGGTGGCTGAGGTGCTTTTTTTACTCTTACCAGATGGAGGGGGTGGGTCAGTGATTGGAACGAGCTCAAGGTTGGAAAGGAAAAGCACTTTGGAAGGACAGGGACGGGTAGGTGTAGTGGGAGTGGAGGAAGAGGATGTGGTTGTAGGAGAGTCAAGTGTGCTGTCTTTGGGTGCAGGTGCTTGTGACGGAGGCTGTAGTGAGGTGGATGGCTGTTGGGTGGGTGGCTGCCTGCGTTTGTGTGGTTTGGAAGAGGGGGTGACAGACACACTGGGAGAGGACACAGGGGACTTGTAAATGGCAGTGGGGGTGGTGACTGCACGTGTGCGGGCTGTAATGGAGGGTGTGCTGGTGATGGAAGTACTGGCTGATGGTGGTGTGCATGCAGGTGTGAGTGTAGACGTCACAGGGAGGGAGGAGGGAGATGAGGAGGTGGGGGACACAGAGGTGGTAGTGACTGTTGGCATGTCTGCATCTGGATGTTGCTTGGGTGAATGTTTGTGGGATCTGTGGTGCTTATGTCTGGATAAGCTGCCCTTGGGTGTAGAGGTGTGTGCAGGCTGGTCTGAAGTTGTGGATGGGATAGGCAGAGGAACAGGAGACTGGGACTGGGTGGAGGGAGTCAGAAGAGGGAGGCTGGAGACTGGGACAATGGCTGCCGTCAGTGCTGAGGCCAGAGCGTTGAACGATCGCTGATGGGCAGCCTGACCCGAATGAATGCCCTCCAGGTATGCATTGCTCTGATGCACCTCCCTTTCTACACCCTGGATGGCATTCAAAAGGGTAGACTGCCCAACAATGAGCGTCCTGAGTAGGTCAATGACCTCCTCACTGAGGGCAGCAGGGGTAACTGGGGCAGGGCTTGAGGTGCCTGGGGTGAAGGAGATGCCCGCCTTCCTGGCCGAGTGGGCACGGGGTGAATGCTAAGGGGCTGCTGGGAGGGCCGGCTGTTGCGCTGGGTGGCGGCTGTACCTGTTGTGGCGGTGGGCACGGATGTTGCCGCCACCGCAAGGGAGCTCCCTTCCGAGGACGTGTCGGTGTCGCTGACGTCTCCACGGGTCCCCGTTGTGGAGCTCCACTCACCCTCCGTCTCACTGGTGTACTCGGAGTCTGTTGCATGGCCCTCCGGGGCCATGTGAGATGCAGCTCCCTCGTGCGCCGATGCCACTTCTCCTCCGCCTGATGATGCTAATGCACACATGAACAGGAAGACCACAAAAAAGGGGGGGTGGGAAGAAATGAAGACAGGTTGAGTGCATGCATTGGCAACACCGTTGTCGAAGAGGACAGACACAGAAGCCCCCTGCACTAGGCCGCGCAATCGGGGTACACTACTCAGTTATTGTGACTAGGTCTACAGGTCTATGGACGACAAATGCACACATGGGTGAGGCCGGACCATGGATAGCTGTACTTGGCACCCTACAGAGGTGGGGGGCGGGGGCACAGGGCCATGCCTAACGGAGGGGCCTAGCCTACAGAATGCGCCCTGGCCTAGAGATAGCCACAGCCCTCCTCCCCAACCCAGACACCTTCACTGCACGCAAAGACAGCAGAATGTGCTGATACTCTCCCCTTTGTGTCTGCTGTGATGTCCTCAAGCGCCCATCCAAATCGGGGTAGGCCACCGCCAGGATCCGGGACATCAGGGGGGTCAATTGGCGGCTGGCACCCCTCCTACGTTGGGAGGCCATCCCCAGCAGAGACTCGGCGGTCTTTCTGGTCCTGCGGCGGATGTCCTCCCACCTCTTTCGGCAGTGGGTGCCCCGTCTGTTGTGGACCCCCAGGGCCCGGACGTCCTTGGCGATGGCACGCCAAATGTCGATCTTCTGATGGGCGCTGACCTATGTGACATGTACAGGGTGGTAAAGGAAATCTCATCACTTTTCTGCCTGGTCAATGTGAGTGGCCCCCCCCTCCCCAACCTTGCCATGTGGCACATGCTCTCATCTTTCGTGCGTTGCACTCCTCATTCGCTCCCCTCCCCACCATCTTACATACACCCCACTCAACACAGGCATAGCCCATTCAACGTGCACCCTGTGTACTAACCTGTTGGTCTGGAGGACCGTAGAGTAGCGCATACTGGGGGAGGACCCCATCAACAAGTTTCTCCAATTCTTCAGAAGTGAAGGCAGGGGCCCTTTCCCCAGTCGCAGCAGCCATTGTATCTCCCAGACCGAGGTCACAGCAGCACTTGCAGTATCGGTCCTCTCCTGTGGATGATCAGGTCTTGAGTGATTAATCAGATAGAAAATGGCGGTCACGCCCGCGGCGGTGCGTACCGCCGCGGTGCGTACCGCGACCGCAGGCGCCCATCCTCACTGGCTACTGAAACCCATAGGGTGCAATGTTAACCAATGCGGCTTAGCACCGCGGTCTTCGACCGCCTACCGCCACGGTGTGCCACGCCAGCGCATTGACCTCACATCCCACTGTCACACTTCACAGGTCAGGCAGCCGCCATTTCAAGGGCCCACATGGCATAATTTCTACTGCGTCACACAGGCCTAGGCCTTGCATTGGCACTCATACAAGCCTTTCAATGCATAGCGATTCGTGTACTGTGCAAGCTGTGTGAACGAACCTGTGGGTTGCTTGACTCTGTGCTCCATGTTGTCCTTCCTAGGCACCGTCCGCTGGGACTTGCGAGGAGAAGGATGAATCCTCCCGTGTACCGACCGCTGGTGGACCTGTCGACAATGGAAGAACGACATATCATACTTACATACAGGCTTGACAGAGCAACTATACATGAACTATGTGCCCAGCTGGAGCCAGACCTGATGTCCCCCATCCGCCAACCCTTTGGGATTCCCCCTCTGGTGCAGGTTCTGTCAGTACTCCATTTTTTGGCAAGTGGGTCTTTTCAGACAACAGTGGCCATATCATCTGGGATGTCTCAGCCTATGTTTTCTAAGGTTTTGTCCAGAGTGTTGTCTGCCCTGATGAAATACATGCAGAGCTACATTATTTTCCCTGAGGTGGGCGATTTGGCTACAGTAAAGGGTGATTTCTATGCCCTTGGACATATCCCCAACATCATTGGTGCCATTGATGGGACCCATGTGGCTTTGGTTCCCCCCAAAGAAAGTCAGCAGGTGTACAGAAACAGAAAAAGTTATCATTCGATGAATGTCCAGGTGGTCTGTTTGGCTGACCAGTACATCTCCCATGTAAATGCCAAGTTCCCTGGGTCAGTGCATGACGCGTATGTCATGCAAAATAGCAGCATCCCTTATGTGATGGAACAGCTACAGAGACACCGTGTGTGGCTAATTGGTGACTCTGGTTACCCCAACCTGTCGTGGCTACTGACCCCAGTGAGGAATCCCCGGACCAGGGCAGAGGAACGGTACAATGAGGCCCATGGGCGAACTAGGAGGATCATAGAAAGGACCTTCGGGGTCCTGAAGGCCAGGTTTAGGTGCCTGCATATGACAGGGGGATCCCTAATGTACTCACCAAAGAAGGTGTGCCATATCATCGTGGCCTGCTGTATGCTTCACAATCTTGCTTTGCGACGCCAGGTGCCTTTTCTGCAGGAGGATGGTCCAGATGGTGGTGTTGTAGCAGCTGTGGAGCCTGTGGAGAGTGAAGAGGAGGAAGACGACGGGGACGACACGGACAACAGGGATACAGTCATACAACAATATTTTCAGTAACACACAGGTAAGAATCACCCACGCCATTTTACATTTACTTAAGGCCTCATGCGTCTCCACTGTCTGTGTTTCCCCCAAGTTCCTGTTAACTGATTTGTGACTTTCCCTTCCCTTTTCAGAGCTGTATGACCCACTGCGTGACTTCTGCTTTGTTTGCCCATGGACTAAAGCTTATTGAAATTGGTATGTTGTCATCACAAAGTAACTGGACATTATTGCACCGTCATGTGTAATACATTTGTTAAGAATACAAGCAGAATCCTGTTATTTTCAGTGCAATAAGTGATTTATTTTTAGTGCTACATATAGGTACATGAATGTAAAACGGTGATGGGTGGGAGTGGAGTAATGTCCATGGCAGAGTCCAGTTCTCAGTCGCACAGGTGCATTGTCCATATGCCTGTGGAAGTATGGAGCAGGGGCAGTTAAAGGTTGGACAGGGTGACAATGTGGGACAGTGGGATGACATCAGGGGGTATCTTAGGCTGGCGGGGGTCTTGCAATCCTACTCTGTCTTCTTGTGAGATCTCAGGTTCCGCTTGCGGGGTGGTTCTTCTTCTGCAGGAGGTGGGGTTTTGGTGGCCTGTCGTTGTGTGGGGGCCTCCTGTCCACTAGCGTCGGCGGAGGTGGTAGGCTGTTCCTGGCCTGGGATAGTGACAGGGGCCCTTTGGGGTGCCTCATGGTCCCGCAATGTGGTAACTATCTGGTTAAGGGCCACGACGATGGTCCCCATTGCGGAACCGATGTTCCTCAGTTCCTCTCTGAACCCCATGTACCATTCCTCCTGCAGTGCCTGGATCTCCTGGAACCTGGCCAGTACCGTCACCATCGTCTCCTGGGAGTGGTGGTAAGCTCCCATGATGGAGGAGAGGGCCTCTTGGAGAGTCGGTTCCCTGGGCCTGTCCCCCCCGTCGCACAGCAGCCCTCCCAGTTCCCCTGTGTTCCTGGGCCTCTGTCCCCTGGACGGTGTGCCCACTACCACTGCCCCCAGGTCCCTGTTGTTGTTGGGGTGGTGGGTCAACCTGGGTGCCCTGTAGTGGTGGACACACCGCTGATTGACGTGTCCTGGAGACAGAGGCATGGGCCCGCTGGGTGGGAGCTGTGCTGGTTTTCCCAGAGGGGGATGGGTCTGGTGTAGCCTGTGGCTGTCTGTGGGGAACCGACTGTCCAGAGGTCCCAGATGGGCCGGGCTGGTCATCTGGGTCCAGGGAGACAGAGCTGCTGTCATCGCTGTGGGCCTCTTCTGGGGGTGGGATGGACATCTCTGGACCCTCCGTGGCGGGGTGGTGGCGTTCGGGTCCTGCAGGGGTATAAAGGTATGGTTATTGCTTCTGTGTGTGGCATTTCGTGTGATGGGTGGGTGTCCGTGTACCCAAGTGCAGGCATTCCCTTGTGGGGGCTTTTGTGAGGGTGGCTTGTGGGGGTGATGTGTGTGTGCAGTGGGCATGCTTTGGTGATGGGTGTCCATGCTTTGTGGTCGCATGCAGGGCTTGGTGTTGGGATGGGTGGGTTGTGATGGTGAGCCATTTGCAAGGAGTTGGTGTGATGGGGGTGGGGGTGGGAAGCAGTAGTGAAGATTTGACTTACCAGAGTCCATTCCTCCGCCTACTCCTGCGAGGCCCTCAGGATGCAGGATGTGCAAGACTTCCTCCTCCCATGCTGTAAATTCTGGGGGAGTAGGTGGGGGGCCGCCGCCAGTCTTCTGCACCGCAATGTTGTGCCTTGATACCATGGAACGCACCTGCCCCCGTAGGTCGTACCAGTGCTTCCTTATGTCATCCCGATTGCGTGGATGCTGTCCCACCGCGTTGACCCTGTCCACTATCCTTTGCCATAGCTCCATCTTCCTGGCAATTGTGGTGTGCTGCACCTGTGCCCCGAAGAGCTGGGGCTCTACACGGACTATTTCCTCCGCCATGACCCTGAGTTCTGCGTCAGTGAACCTGGGGTGTCTTTGGGGTGCCATGGGGTGGTGTGGATGAGGTGTGGGGTGGCGTTTGTGGTGATGAGTGTGGTGCGTGTGGTGGTGTGTGGTGTTTGGTGCGTGGATTCTGTGTGGGTGATGGTGTTGTGTGCCTCTGTGTTGTGGGATTGTCTATTCTGTGCTCTCTCTCTAGCCTTCATCAATAATTTCGGGTCGTAGGGGTTTGTGGGTGATGTGGGTGTGTGTTTTATATTGTGTTGGGTTTGTGGGAGTGGTGTTAGTATGTGTATTAGGTGTGTGTGTTTCAAACTGACCAATGTGGCTGAGTTTTCTATGTGTGTGTGTATTTTGACCACGGCGGTGTGTACCGCCAATGGAATACTGTGTTTGAAAGACCGCCGCGTGGATTTGTGGGTCGGAATGGTATGGGCGTATTTCTGTTGGCGTGACGGTGGAGGTTTGGTCATCGCCATTTTTTCGCTGACCTTTGGTGTGGCAGACTTTTGTGGATGTCGGGTTTTTGGCAGGTTGCAAGTTGCGGGTCAGAATGACCGTGGCGGTTTACCGCGGCCGCGGCGGTGTTATGGCAGTCTTCTGGCCGGCGGTAAGCGACTTTTACCGCCGAGGTCAGAATGACCCCCTATGTACCACACCTATACTAACCTAACCTATACTAACTATACATTACCCGCAACTGGCCCTAACTACCCTATGCTAAGCTTACTTACCACATTTAACAACACACTCTAAACATTTCCCCCCCACCCCCCTTATATGACGAGACACACTCCGGACAACATATACTAATTTAAACATATACTATCTATACTATCTAATGCTAAACAAATATATATATATATATATATATATATATATATATATATATATAAATCCAAATGCTTGATAGCAGAGTCAATCGGCCCAAAAGGGTGGTGCGAAAACCAGCACAAGCAAGCCGGTAATTCATAAATCACTAAAGAAAAGTCACTGCTCGCACACTTAGGATTCAAGGCAAAGCAAAATTAATTTTAATCCAAACACAACACGTTTCGGCTGACACAGCAGCCTTGGTGTTTGGATTAAAATGAATTTTGCTTTTCCTTGAATCCTGAGTGTGCGAGCAGTAACTTTTCTTTTGTGATATATATATATATGTATAAAGAACAAAAATATATTTCTACTACAACGTTTCAGCTTCCGCCTTCCTCAGGTAGTACAAGATGGTTTGCTCAGTGGCTGCACAGCTGACACTGGTGGATTTTCAAAAAGCATCATGAGTGAAGATTCCAATTGGAATGTGGAATCAATGCAGTCCTGAGAACTCTTCAGATATGCAGAAATCAAGTGGTATTGTCAGTGATGTTCAGTCCATCTGGATGCAGATATTTTAAACGGTACATCCAGAAATTTTCTCTGATGTCCAGTAGTTCTTCCTTTAAAACATGCTCCACAGGGAAAATCTTCAAATCTGATAGTAAATGGTCCACAAGGTTAAAATGGTTGGCTACAGGCTGGTCAAGTTTCTTGTTAATTATTGCCGATTTGTGGTTCCTGAATCGTGTACGGAGGTCATTCACAGTTTGACCTACATATTGTTTTTTACAGCTTTGACGTTGGCACTGAATCACATAAATAATGCATCTAGAGCGACATGTAAGATGCTGTCTTATTCCATAGGTCCTTTTTGTAACAGAGCTAGTTACTGATGATGTTTGTAAAAGGTATTCACATGTGATGCACCTTTTGGAATCACAGCAATGAACTCATGCATTTGTTACAGCTTGCTTAAGTTCAGCTCTCACAATAAGTGATCGTAAATTGGGAGCTCTGCGGTAAGCAATGACTGGTGGTTTTGGAAAAAGCTTTTGCAATTTTTCACAAGTAGATAGTAAGGGAAAAGTTGTTTGTATTATATTTCTGTAGTTGGGAGCTGATGGATGATAGTCAACCACAAAAGGGATTCTGTCACTTTTGCTTCTTCTGTTGTTATTCCAAATAAGTGCTTCCTTGGGTAACTGCAAAGACTTGTCAATTTGTTGCAGAATGATATGCAGAGGATAGCCTCGCTTTTTAAATAATCTAACAAGCTCCTGTAGATGGCCTTTAGAAGTGTCTTCATTGCTGCAGATGCGTCTTATTCTGAGTGCTTGGCTGTAGATGATGCTGAGTTTAGTGTGGCGTGGGTGACATGAAGTCCAGTTTAGATACAAATGAGCATCTGTAGGCTTGTGGTACAGATCAGTTATAATTTTGTGTTCATGAATGGTGAGTAACACATCCAGAAAAGGGAGATGACTCTTCTGTGTAGTATTGCTGCCAGTGAATTTGTTGGTAGGATGGATACTGTTGATAAAAGCTGTAAATTGCTCAAGTGTTCTGCTTCCTGCATTCCATATTATAAATATGTCATCGATGTATCGTAGCCATACCAGTGGTTTGATGTTAGAACTCGCAAGTATGTAGTCCTCCAGTTTTCCCATGAAGATATTTGCATAGGAAGGAGCCATCCGAGTGCCCATTGATGTCCCTTGTATCTGCAAATAGTGTTTACCATTGAAGGTAAAATTGTTGGATTTAAGGATAACTCTTGCAAAGTTGGTAAGCACATTTGTTGATGGTTTTTTCACAGTTCTTTTATTAAGAGCTTCAGATAATGCCATAAGCCCATCATCATGTGGTATATTGGTGTATAATGATGTAACATCAAATGTAGCCAGAAGAGTTTCATCATCAAATGTATAGGTTTGGTTTAATTTTTCAATAATCTGAAGAAAGTGACTGGTGTCCTTAACAAATGATGGAAGTTGTTGGACAATGGGCTGGAGGTGCAGGTCAACAAATAAAGATAGTCTCTCAGTGGCCGTATCATTGCCAGAGATGATGGGGCGGCCAGGATTGTGAATTTTGTGAATTTTGGGAAGCATATAAAATCTTCCAGGTCTTGGTTTGGGGTGGACAAGTATATCTGCTGTATCATCAATGAGGTTTAAGCTCCTGTACTTTGCAACCATGTTCTTGATTTCTTTGTTCAAGTCTTCTGTGGGATCAGTTTCTAAAGGTTTGTAAGTGTTGGTATCCATCAGTTGTCTCATTCCCTCCTCAATATAATCACATACTTTCATGGCAACCACTGCACCACCTTTGTCTGCTGGTTTTATAATGACATCTGTTCTCTGTTGAAGGTGGTAGAGGTCTTGTCTTTCCTCTCTGGTAATGTTATCAAAAATCCTTTTAGGTGTTGATTCTTTGATGAGTTTGTTAATGGATAAAATGTATGTATCAAGAACGGGATTTCTACCACATTGAGGGGTCCATGACTTGGGATGGCGGAACTTCTTAAATGGATCTGGAAGGTATCTTGGCAGATCAACATTAGAATTATTGTTAAAGTATTCTGCAAGTCTGCATCTTTTCTCAAAGGATTTTAGGTCTCTCTTCATGTTGGCTGTATTATGGGCTGCTATCACCAGGCGAATTAAACCTCTTGAGCAAAGGCCTCTATTTCTGTCCTTTACCTAAGGACCATAATACAGCCAACATGAAGAGAGACCTAAAATCCTTTGAGAGAAGATGCAGACTTGCAGAATACTTTAACAATAATTCTAATGTTGATCTGCCAAGATACCTTCCAGATCCATTTAAGAAGTTCCGCCATCCCAAGTCATGGACCCCTCAATGTGGTAGAAATCCCGTTCTTGATACATACATTTTATCCATTAACAAACTCATCAAAGAATCAACACCTAAAAGGATTTTTGATAACATTACCAGAGAGGAAAGACAAGCCCTCTACCACCTTCAACAGAGAACAGATGTCATTATAAAACCAGCAGACAAAGGTGGTGCAGTGGTTGCCATAAAAGTATGTGATTATATTGAGGAGGGAATGAGACAACTGATGGATACCAACACTTACAAACCTTTAGAAACTGATCCCACAGAAGACTTGAACAAAGAAATCAAGAACATGGTTGCAAAGTACAGGAGCTTAAACCTCATTGATGATACAGCAGATATACTTGTCCACCCCAAACCAAGACCTGGAAGATTTTATATGCTTCCCAAAATTCACAAAATGAACAATCCTGGCCGCCCCATCATCTCTGGCAATGATACGGCCACTGAGAGACTATCTTTATTTGTTGACCTGCACCTCCAGCCCATTGTCCAACAACTTCCATCATTTGTTAAGGACACCAGTCACTTTCTTCAGATTATTGAAAAATTAAACCAAACCTATACATTTGATGTTGAAACTCTTCTGGCTACATTTGATGTTACATCATCATACACCAATATACCACATGATGATGGGCTTATGGCATTATCTGAAGCTCTTAATAAAAGAACTGTGAAAAAACCATCAACAAATGTGCTTACCAACTTTGCAAGAGTTATCCTTAAATCCAACAATTTTACCTTCAATGGTAAACACTATTTGCAGATACAAGGGACATCAATGGGCACTCGGATGGCTCCTTCCTATGCAAATATCTTCATGGGAAAACTGGAGGACTACATACTTGCGAGTTCTAACATCAAACCACTGGTATGGCTACGATACATCGATGACATATTTATAATATGGAATGCAGGAAGCAGAACACTTGAGCAATTTACAGCTTTTATCAACAGTATCCATCCTACCATCAAATTCAGTGGCAGCAATACTACACAGAAGAGTCATCTCCCTTTTCTGGATGTGTTACTCACCATTCATGAACACAAAATTATAACTGATCTGTACCACAAGCCTACAGATGCTCATTTGTATCTAAACCGGACTTCATGTCACCCACGCCACACTAAACTCAGCATCATCTACAGCCAAGCACTCAGAATAAGACGCATCTGCAGCAATGAAGACACTTGTAAAGGCCATCTACAGGAGCTTGTTAGATTATTTAAAAAGCGAGGCTATCCTCTGCATATCATTCTGCAACAAATTGACAAGTCTTTGCAGTTACCCAGGGAAGCACTTATTTGGAATAACAACAGAAGAAGCAAAAGTGACAGAATCCCTTTTGTGGTTGACTATCATCCATCAGCTCCCAACTACAGAAATATAATACAAACAACTTTTCCCTTACTATCTACTTGTGAAAAATTGCAAAAGCTTTTTCCAAAACCGCCAGTCATTGCTTACCGCAGAGCTCCCAATTTACGACCACTTATTGTGAGAGCTGAACTTAAGCAAGCTGTAACAAATGCATGAGTTCATTGCTGTGATTCCAAAAGGTGCATCACATGTGAATACCTTTTACAAACATCATCAGTAACTAGCTCTGTTACAAAAAGGACCTATGGAATAAGACAGCATCTTACATGTCGCTCTAGATGCATTATTTATGTGATTCAGTGCCAACGTCAAAGCTGTAAAAAACAATATGTAGGTCAAACTGTGAATTACCTCCGTACACGATTCAGGAACCACAAATCGGCAATAATTAACAAGAAACTTGACCAGCCTGTAGCCAACCATTTTAACCTTGTGGACCATTTACTATCAGATTTGAAGATTTTCCCTGTGGAGCATGTTTTAAAGGAAGAACTACTGGACATCAGAGAAAATTTCTGGATGTACCGTTTAAAATCTCTGCATCCAGATGGACTGAACATCACTGACAATACCACTTGATTTCTGCATATCTGAAGAGTTCTCAGGACTGCATTGATTCCACATTCCAATTGGAATCTTCACTCATGATGCTTTTTGAAAATCCACCAGTGTCAGCTGTGCAGCCACTGAGCAAACCATCTTGTACTACCTGAGGAAGGCGGAAGCTGAAACGTTGTAGTAGAAATATATTTTTGTTCTTTAATGAGATCATCTGTTTGAGTCACTTCTTTCTTGGATATTACATTTTCTTGTGGCTCTTTGTATCCTTTGGGATCCAGATTTTTGCCCTGGCTGGCTGTTGTTTTCTTGTGATCCTGCATCTTCCAGTATATATATATATATGGATATATATATATATATTTAAATACACAAAAGCCCCAACATTAACCCCCACCCATATACTAACATGTAATAATATGAGAAAGCACCCCCAAACCTTCTTCTATCTAAACAACTACCCTACTCTAACCTATCACTAAACACTTTAAACCCACTACAAAACAGGATGAGGAATGAGGAGGGAGGGGACTGAACTAGGGGTGAGGGGAGGCAAGAGTTCACAGGTTGGCCCTCCTCAGTGTCTTTTTGATTGCCTTCAGTCTCCTTGTGTTTTTTTCCACATTCTTCTGAATGCTGTCCAGCTTTTTAGCACATTCTTCATGTCCCTCTGGAGCTCCCCTATTGCCGACATGTCCATTGCTGCAGGTGTGGTGATCTGTGATGCAGAGGTTGATGGTGCAGCAGGTGTGGTGGTCTGTGGTGCAGAGGTTGACAGTGCAACAGGTGGGGCAGATGTGACTGTGGTGGCTGTGGCACTGTGCATAGTTGTGGTGGTGGCTACAACCTTTGTGGCCAATGCCGGTCCCCCTGGGCTGAAAGCCCGCCATTCCCCTGTGGCAAGCTCTGTTTGATAGCGTTGTGCCATCTTTCGGTACCCAGACTTGACATCCAAGATGTGTTGATATTGCACTGCCCGCTTCTTGAAAGCCCTGATTTCAGCAACATCCATGTTGGCAGCTGTAAAAATGAGACAGGCAACCATCAGTGTCATCATTGTGTGATGCATGTGCAGATGATAATCTAACACTCTGCCTCGATTTGCACATGCAGTACAAATCACAGTCCAGATAATACAATATTCCTGATGAATGTAATGGCAACGCTGCCTACCCATCATATCTCCTACACCACAGCAAAGCAAAACAATAGTTGGACCAAATAAAGTGATCTATGCATTAATGTAGTGCAATATGTCACAATGCAAAGGCAGCAACTACGTCACATGGGCCAGGCCAACTAATCTTTCATCTGAGTCATCTTCAAAGCACACAAGACCAGTGACTTGTAGATGTAATTGGCAGGATGGGATGCAGTTGCTAATCATAAGGGTTCAGTGTTGTTTGGGACACATGCATGCTTGAATGAGATGACTGTCATCTACACTGTGATCATCACATCTACCTACATATGTTGTTCCCCGACCCCTGTGCCTCAGGGGTGATGGGCATGCAATACATCATCACAACTGTCGAGGACAACCATGAAAGCATGTTCACTTTTACATAGATTTAGTGAGTGGAATACATGTGAGGAGGGGTGCAACCTAGAAATAAGGTATCCATAGGTCATTCACATCTACATTCATGTGTCCAGTTGTGGACAACCATAAACACCTGATCTGCAAACAAAATTTCCAAAACACCCACATTGATGCCAGCACATGTCTGGCCTTGACCTGCATGCACGCCTATTACATACCACATAAGTGTCACGTAAATTGAGTACAACTTATGGGGTTAGATGTTGGGGGACAGTTACCCATACAGTCCTACATGTACATTATAATACAGGGATGCACAATTTTGTGTGGAAAACTGATGTATCACTGTGTTGTGGGAATGAGGGTATGACCCTGTGCCAATACTGACACTGGAGCAGTTCCAAGTCACATGTGGGCCTACATGTGGCTAGTAATCACCTTGTTGACACACTACTGCCTATTGTGCAGCACAAGACTCCCAAGATATGATTCTCTGCCTGTGAATATGTATCCCTTGCACTGAACACTATGTCAACATCCAGCTGAGTAAGATATCAGATCACGTGCCAACTCATCATATTTTGCTATGAGTGCAACACACAAGAGTCAATCAAACAACAGCTGCAATCACTACACAGGAAAGACATTATCACACTTACTGGATACATCTGGATCCTGAAATCGAGCCACTTCCCCGATTGTATAGGCGGCAGGTCTACCTGTAAGACCAGGAAAGGAAATATATGCTCAATGTCAGATCACTCTACAAATGTGTGGACAACATATCACAGTGTGTAACATTTTACGTGAGTGAGCTGGTGAACCTGCATGTAGACAGTACAACAGACCTACCACTGCAAACTCACATTGATACTGACACTCCAGTGAGTGATAGCCACACATCTGCACACATGCACTGGGCCTAACAATCATGTGGTGCTAAACCCTACTACAACCATTTGTGGCTAATCCATTTCAGATGGTACTCCATGGCATGGTTTGTATTTTGGTGACAATTTTATTGGCACTTCCCTGGTGCACTGCAATACAAGTGACTCTGGTATTATGGCTTGTGGAACCAAGGGACCCTAAGTTACTGTGTGATGAACATGTGGCTCAATTTTCAGTCTGCAATTATCATGCATTCAGTGGTCCATGACAGATGTGGCACAGTTGTATATAGGTAACAAAGGCCGCATTGGCAGTCCTCTAAGCCGTGTATGTCCCCTCTGCCAACATAATGGCAAGGATCACGTGTGCATAATGATGACAATGTAGTCCTAAGCATGGATTGCTCACTTTGCTGTCCTTATACAGTGAAATGTGATATGCTGACAGTGCATTATCTCATCATCATTGACAGAATCCATGGGCTCAGGTGTTGCCATTGCACATGAAATGTGTGAGTAAGGGCCACATGTGCGAAGATCAGGCTTTGTAAGTCGCACATTGCAAGACTTAGCAACTCGCAATTTGCGAGTAGGATAATCTGATGTACAACACTGTCAATGGCACTGTTTGCAAATCACAAATGGGGTAGCAAATGACCTACCTCATGAATATTAATGAGGTAGGTCCCATTTTGCAAACCCCTTGGGAATGGGAGCACTCACAGGGATACTGGCCTGCTGGGCTCAGCAGACCTTCATGTCTGTGACTGCTTTCAAATAAAGATGGATTTTCTTTTTTTAAATGCAGCCTTATTTCATTAAGGGTCTCAGAAAGCATGTCAAAAACAAATATTATGACTTTTTTTTTTTTTAAAGCAGACAGTGGTCCGTGGGACCACCGTCTGCTCAGAATTTTTTTTTGGCATACATTCACAAAGGGGAAGGGATCCCATGAGGACCCCTTCCATTTTGCGAATGGGTTAGCACCAACTTGAAAGTGGTGGTACCTGCGATTGTTTTGTGATGGCATTTCCGGTCACCAAACAATCAATCAGTGGACTGCAACTGGCAAATAGGAAGTGAACGCCCCTTACTAAATACCACTAGTAAACCCTGTTTTGTGATTCGGCAATGTGATTGCAGAATGGCAAAATTGGGTATGTGCATTGGAATAAACATTTTTTCTTGACGTAAACACACAAAATCAGAAAACTAGGCTGTTTGTGACAATTAAAAATAGCTTTGTACCTGTGACACTAAGTGATAGTCGTACATGACTCAACAAACCTCAGGCCTGCATTGTTAACATGTATAGGCATGAGGACTCCATCTCAGTACTGGGATACTAACACTTTGTTCTGCTTGCATCCAACGTGACCACGAACATTGCATGCAGCACATCAAGACATCTGCTACCGTCACTCAGGGACATTCTACTGTACACATTTGTCAATGTGATACTCACCAACAGGGCCACCGATCACCACCCAGGTGGTCCAGCAGATCCTGGTCTCTGGCCACCAGGTCAGCCCAGCGATGCTTCAGCTGGTGCTCATTCTTGCTCGTATGGTAGACTCGCCCTCCCCGACATGTCCCTGAACACCAAATCAAAACTGAGAATGTGTAAAAAAAAAAAAGGAAACTTACAGCCCAAACCTAAGAACCCCAACTAACCCAACTAATCTAACCCTCAGACAGACACCCGACAGTACAAATACAATCTGAAAGACACTAAACTGCACAAAATCACAAATACAGGTACAATAAACAAACAGAAGTCACAAAAGACACAAGAGAGACATTACAAGATACAATAAACGCAATCGAGACACCAGCAACACGAAGACACAGCCACACAGTCAAGAAATAGCACTGTAAAGTGAAAGTACACTCACTGTACCATGCCTGTAAAAAGGATTTCCTATTACATCACTTCCTGTCCCCTTTGCGGCCTGTTTTCAGTCATGTGTGTATTTTTTGACGCATACGATGTTTGCATGAATATTTTTGACGCATAACCTACATGTGCAGCAAAATACCACGCATTACCTGTAGACTTCAATTTTAATGGATATCCACATGCGTGCGCTGGGCAGGTGGAATTCATGCTAAGGGCCCATGTATGGTTAGTTTGCGTTGCCCGTTTTCCATCATGTGTGATTTTTCGACGCATTTGCGTCAACATTTTTTACTCAATCTGTGATTGCATGATTTTCTAATATTTAACATGCATGCACCCTGTATCAACATGAATATAGGATGGTATGGCCTGCAGTGTGTGGTATGTGGTTAGTCACATGTGCAAGAGCATGCAACTGTGTGTTTTGGGTGTGAATCATCTGTAACAACAATATATGTGTTTCTGAAGGAACGGCATGGAATACATTGGACGTCATATATGAATGTGTTCCAAATGGGTATCTACATCTGATGGCAACCAGTGATCTTCAACAGTCATGATATGTGTGTGTAATATGTGTTGTCTCATGTGATGTGTGTAGTTTTTTTACTTTGGGGACATTACATTTCACCCGACAAACAAAACTCAGGTATGATTGAGAATTGCTGATGAGTGCTATGTATGATATGTTACCCTTCATATGTCGTTAATTGTTGGTGCATGGTGACTTGTGTGTGGACCGAACAAATGTCTGACATGTGTGCATGTTTGAGACGTACTATGTTTGAGAACTGTGCCTTAATTCCACCCATAAAATGTTTGGTACACGTCAGTTTGACTCCTTACAATTACCTATGTTAATTGTGTTGCTGTGGTGTACCTGCTGCCCTGGCTACATGTGTTCACATATTTTCAGATGTGTATTCCACAGAAGTGTCCAGTTAAATGTGTGTGGGCAAGTGTGTACCCTGTGTCAGGATTGGGCTCCATGGTGTCACGGTTTCGGGTGGGTCTAGTCATGACACAGTTAGGGGCACCCCTTGAGTTCAGAGAGTATCTCGCAAGAAGGTAGTGTACCAAAGCAGAAGAGCAGCTAAAGGCATACAAGGGGAAAGGCCAGCTATGATAAGGCAGAGAAAACAGAAACGTGAAGGCAGAGCAACCTTAGTGTGAACAAATATGGAACAGGTCAGTAATGGACAAATACACTGGGGTTATCACTAAGGTTATACACAGGGTAGGGCTCAGAACTTTCCACAACAACAGGGAACATCAGTGCCTCTGTACAAACATAAACAAGACTGAAAACAAGGAGCAGACTCTGACTGGAATAAGCAAGAACAGGACTGGGTATATAAAGAGAAGGTTCAGGCTGAATCAGGACTGTAACATCATCCAACAAGTGGTCTGGAACACAAAGGAATCGTACTCCAATGCATGACGAGGAGCTTTAGGGAATGGCAGCTTTTTAACAGTTTCAGGCAGCAGCAAGGCCAGGGCCAAGTCACATGGCTGGGCTTCACAAGAGAGGTCACAGTTGTGTGCAGTTTCAGTCTCTCACAAGTCCAGGAGGAGACAATCCAGTATAAAGGGAAAAACATACTTTTGCCATAGGAAGCAATGGACTGAAGATTACAGGTCTTAACGACTGCCAGGGAGTGCCTTTTGGGACCTAAAGTCCATGCAAGGTAGTTCTTCTCTAGCATGCCATGTGGAAAAGGGAAGCAAACAGGAGTCAGAAAGGGACTCTAGGTGAGTGTTAATTGTGAGAAAGTAGCCTCTTTCTATCCTTGTTACCCCCACTTTTGGCCTGTTTGTGAGTATATGTCAGGGTGTTTTCAATGTCTCACTGGGACCCTACTAGCCAGGGCCCAGTGCTCATAGTGAAAACCCTATGTTGTCAGTATGTTTATTATGTGTCACTGGGACCCTGCTAGCCAGGACCCCAGTGCTCATAAGTTTGTGGCCTATATGTGTTCCCTGTGTGATGCCTAACTGTCTCACTGAGATTCTGCTAACCAGAACCTCAGTGGTTATGCTCTCTCTGCTTTCCAAATTTGTCACTAACAGGCTAGTGACTAAATTTACCATTTCACATTGGCATACTGGTACACCCATATAATTCCCTAGTATATGGTACTGAGGTACCAAGGGTATTGTGGTTCCAGGAGATCCCTATGGGCTGCAGCATTTCTTTTGCCACCCATAGGGAGCTATGACAATTCTTAAACAGGCCTGCCAGTGCAGCCTGAGTGAAATAACGTCCACGTTATTTCACAGCCATTTACCACTGCACTTAAGTAACTTATAAGTCACATATATGTCTAACCTTCAGCTGGTGAAGGTTGGGTGCCCAGTTACTTAGTGTGTGGGCACCCTGGCACTAGCCAAGGTGCCCCCACATCGTTCAGTGCAAATTACACGGACTTTGTGAGTGTGGGGACACCATTACACGTGTGCACTATACATAGGTGACTACCTATGTATAGCGTCACAATGGTAACTCCGAACATGGCCATGTAGCATGTCTAAGATCATGGAATTGTCCCCCCAATGCCATTCTGGCATTGGGGGGACAATTCCATGATCCCCCCGGTCTCTAGCACAGAACCCGGGTACTGCCAAACTGCCTTTTCAGGGATTGCACTGCAGCTGCTGCCAACCCCTCAGACAGGTTTCTGCCCCCCTGGGGTCCAGGCAGCTCTGGCCCAGGAAGGCAGAACAAAGGATTTCCTCTGCGAGAGGGTGTTACACCCTCTCCCTTTGGAAATAGTTGTGATGGGCTGGGGAGGAGTATCCTCCCCCAGCCTCTGGAAATGCTTTGATGAGCACAGATGGTGCTCATCTCTGCATAAGCCAGTCTACACCGGTTCAGGGATCCCCCAGCCCTGCTCTGGCGTGAAACTGGACAAAGGAAAGGGGAGTGACCACTCCCCTGCACCTCCCAGGGGAGGTGCCCAGAGCCCCTCCAGTGTGTCCCAGACCTCTGCCATCTTGGAAACAGAGGTGTTGGGGGCACACTGGACTGCTCTGAGTGGCCAGTGCCAGCAGGTGACGTCAGAGGCTCCTTCTGATAGGCTCTTACCTCTCTTGGTAGCCAATCCTCCTTACTAGGTAGCCAAACCTCCTTTTCTGGCTATTTAGGGTCTCTGCTTTGGGGAATTCTTCAGATAACGAATGCAAGAGCTCATCAGAGTTCCTCTGTATCTCCCTCTTCACCTTGTGCCAAAGGATTGACCTCTGACTGCTCAGGACGCCTGCAAAACTGCAACAAAGTAGCAAGACAACTACTAGCAACCTTGTATCGCTTCATCCTGCTGGCTTTCTCGACTGTTTCCAGGTGGTGCATGCTCTGGGGGTAGCCTGCCTCCTCTCTGCACCAGGAGCTCTGAAGAAATCTCCCGTGGGTCGACGGAATCTTCCCCCTGCAACTGCAGGCACCAAAAGACTGCATCACTGGCCCTCTGGGTCCCCTTTCAGCATGACGAGCGTGGTCCCTGGAACTCAGCAACTCTGTCCAAGTGACTCCCACAGTCCAGTGACTCTTCAGTCCAAGTTTGGTGGAGGTAAGTCCTTGCCTCCCCACGCTAGACTGCATTGCTGGGTACTGCATGATTTGCAGCTGCTCCGGCTCCTGTGCACTCTTTCAGGATTTCGTTCATGCACAGCCAAGCCTGGGTCCCCGACACTCTAACCTG
The DNA here is from genome assembly GCF_031143425.1 of Pleurodeles waltl. Taxonomy (NCBI): domain Eukaryota; kingdom Metazoa; phylum Chordata; class Amphibia; order Caudata; family Salamandridae; genus Pleurodeles; species Pleurodeles waltl. The sequence continues at coordinate 693,564,407 of NC_090442.1, read as the reverse complement.
CAGTGCACAACCTTCTGAGTTGTCCTCCGGTGTCGTGGGACTCCCTTTTGTGACTTTGCGTGGACTCCTGTTCACTCTTCTTTCAAGTGCCTTTTCAGGTAATTCTGTGGGTGCTGCCTGCTTCTGCGAGGGCTCCTTGACTTGCTGGGCGCCCTCTCTGTCTCCTCCTCTAAGTGGTGATATCCTGGTCCCTCCTGGGCCACAGCAGCACCCAAAAACCTCTACCGTGACCCTTGCAGTTAGCAAGGCTTGTTTGCGGTCTTTCTGCGTGGGAACACCTCTGAAAGCTTCATTGCGACGTGGGACATCCGTCTTCCAAAGGAGAAGTCCCTAGCTCTTTTCTTTCTTGCAGAACTCCAAGCTTCTTCCAACAGGTGGCAGCTTCCTTGCACCCTCCGCTGGCATTTCCTGGGCTCCTGCCCACTCTCGACACTGTCGCGACTATTGGACTTGGTCCCCTTGTCTTACAGGTACTCAGGTCACTTTTGGAGTATATGGTTTGTGTTACCCCTATACCTATGTGCTCCTATTGCAATCTACTGTAATTTTACACTGTTTGCATTACTTTTCTTGCTATTACCTGCTTAATTTTGGTTGGTGTACATATATCTTGTGTATATAACTTATCATCATACTGAGGGTACTCACTGAGATACTTTTGGCATATTGTCATAAAAATAAAGTACCTTTATTTTTAGTACTTCTGTGTATTGTGTTTTCTTATGATATTGTGCATATGACACCAGTGGTATAGTAGGAGCTTTACATGTCTCCTAGTTCAGCCTAAGCTGCTTTGCCATAGCTACCTTCTATCAGCCTAAACTGCTAGAAACACCTCTTCTACACTAATAAGGGATAACTGGACCTGGCACAAGGTGTAAGTACCTCTGGTACCCACTACAAGCCTGGCTAGCCTCCTACATCAATGATGATTCCCAGGGTACAGATAGGCCGTTTACAGTGCCCCCTAAAGATGGGAGTGCAAAGACGTAAAACACATGGCAGTGGCAGGACTTATTTCCAGGGATGGACTGTGCAGGCCATGTGTTGTGAACATTGCTTGTCTTACCTCGGGCACTCATGCTATCCATTTTCTCAAATGATGCCCCCCTTGACACACAAGCTCCTTGCAGAGATCGCAAAAGTCACACTTACTAATGTCAGGGGTCTGTTCATACATTCCTTTTTCCACTGATATTTCACATCCCCTGCCCCGTATGGGGGGCTTATTTACCTTATGATTGAAGACGCCATAGTTGGGTGTCATGTGTTACAGTAGACCATGTTGGCAACGTGGATGTGAGTCATATGCTGTGGTGCATTGATTTTGTTCCTTCATATGTGAAATTCAGAGGTGAGTATTTTTTATATGTGTGTGATGTTTGCTGTACAATCATACGCATCACATGTGACGTTGCATTAGAAGTAGTCAGATTGTCTTTATAACATCTTCCCTGAGGTAATACTCACATTCCTAAGGAACATGTGATGGAGAATGAAGAAACCAGAATAGGATTGCGTGATCAAGTAAGGTGTTTATTTACATATCTTAAAAAAGTGTGTAGAGTGACTATTGAGTAAAAAAGTTTTGTACAATTTGTTGTCTGCGGCGCATTCCTGCAGCTATGTTCTGCTGTCCCCCTCATTTTCCTTGCCACCATCCTCCTCCTCCTCCTCAGGATGCCTCCTGTAATGTCCAGGCACCTGAATCTGGACTTCAGGATGCCAAAGATCCTTTCCACAATGGTTCATGTCCTCCAATGTGCCTCATTATAGGCACGCTCTGCTGCTGTGCTTGGGTTCGGGCAAGGGGTCAGGATCCATGGCTGGATCCCATAACCCTGATCCTCTGCAAAAGATTATAGGAGTGAGTTATTTGTTAGTGCTTGCAACAGGAATGTCATGTAGCATGGCAGCTGATATCTTGTGTTGACTGTGACTCATATGTGTTTGTGGTATTGCGTGAGATCCTGGGTTTCTGTGAGGTTTTTTCTGCTGTGGGTTGTTTGACTTGACAACTTGTGTTTGGCTCATTGACCTGGGATCTATGATTTTTTTTTTCCAAACTGCTGGTCAGTTTGTATGTACCATGCGTTGTGTAGTGTCCAACATGTTTTAGTGTGCTTTCACTGGAGGGGACATGACACATCCACACACACAATAGAGTCTGATGTGGTGGTAACATGGTTGCACTTCATGGCCTGGACCGCCCATCCATTTAGACATATGTCATTGCAGATGAAATGCAACAGTGAGGCCCTTTGATTTGGCTAGGTGACAATGCACAACACATCTCCATAAGTTGGCAGCACTGAGGTGTTCAGTATTGACAATGCACAATTGTCCCATGTGTGACTTGGTTCTAGGCAAACCTTTGTTGTTTCCTCTGCCAGTAGCTCATGTGCAACCGTGCACCTACACTAACAAACTTGCTCCAATGAACCTGGCTAGCTGCCTTGTGGAGGTGGATGAATCTGTGGAGGAAAGGCCATCTCCCTGTACATATGCTATTTTAATGGACAATTGGCTCTTTCAGTGTGTGCAGCAGTGTGCAGTTTGCATTCTTGCCACATCAATATGTGTTCATAGCAGTCCACTTCCTTATTGCTACCTAGCAACGGCAGCTCAGGAGTGATGTATGATGCTGGGACTGCCTCAGTATTTCCATGTCACCTACATATGAGTCAGCATCATCATGCTATGTGTCTCATGGTGTTAGACCTGCTGCAACACACATTGCACACCCCTTCCAAGCTACATACTGCTTGGGAGGTTGTCGAATTGACTATGTGGGCTAATGTAATTGTAAATGGTTCATTTCTCAAGTTGTACTTCCAGGGCAGGCCATGTCATTGTCACTGTGCGCTTTGCCATTGGTCCCTTGTTGCTCTAGGTTGCCAGCTAATGTTTGTGGCAGCCGTCTTTTGTCCAGAGGTGTGTATCCCATTGTGTCAGGGTGTACAACATAACTACCAGTGTCACACCTCAGTGTCATCCTGCCCACGGGTCAATGTAGTGGTGTATGTTTTGTGTGTCCTACAGGATTGTTGTGCTGTGTATTTGTTTCTAGGTTTATTGTCTTACCGACAAGAAGGCCTTTGCCATATTGTCCGCCCTGGAAGTGCTGATTGATCCTGCTGTGTCGGAATATGAATGAATCATGGGCATTCCCATGATACTTGACCAAGATGTGAGTGAGCAGTCCCTGGAGGTCAACTATGGCCTGCACATTGATGGAATGCTTGTGCTTTCTGTTCCAGGATAGGTGCTCTGTTGTTGCAGTTGGGACGATCCGGACATGGGTGCAGTCAATTGCACCAAGCACATGCAGGAAGCCATGGATTTGGGAGAAGCCCTGTTTTATCTCCGGTTGCTTCTACTGGGTGTTGGGGAAGTTGATGTGGCGGGGTGTGAGGAAGATTATGGTATCTAACACCTTGGGCAGGAAGGTTGAGAATGAGGGCTGTGATACCCCAGCGACCAGGGCACCTGTTGTCTGGAAGGAGCCACTTGCCAACATATGCAGGACAGCTAGCTGTTAGTTGTGGTCAATATGGCGCAGCAACTGCTGTATGGCTTGCCAGTTCAGTCAATACCTCTGAATGATGTCCTGTTTCCTGAGGCCATGGAGGGATGTCATGTTCCTGAAGACCCTCTCCTGCCTTCTGCATTGCCTTTGTGGGCCGCACTGGGGTGGTGGTGAATGCTGCCGTTGGTCCTGTGCTCGCGTGTTCTCGCAAGCTGCATCAGTAGCCCCTCCATGTTGTCCTGTTGGTCTGTGATGTTGTGTGTGTGACCCAGGCATTACATTTTGATGCAAATCAGGTATAGTTTCATTTATCGGGTCCGCCTCCCACCCGTGCGTCATTTTTGCCTTGTTGACTAGATATGGCGCTAGGGTGTTTCAGTAATTTTTTGGATGGGAATGCTTACCTTGCATCTCTTTGAAGCAAGGCCGTTTCACGCTTCCTTAAAATGACATTATCTCCATATTTTGACGCTAGACAGGTCTAGCATCAAAATATTAATATGGAGGTAAGTTTGCCATGGATTTGCGTTAAACAAAATTACACAAATCCAGCGATAACAGAGTATAAATATGGGCCCCAAGTGTTAAATAATGGCGCTAAGCTTGCTTATTTAAGTTCCCCATCCTCCATGCTGGATTTTAGCATGGGGGATAAATATGGCGCAAAGGCCATATCGTCCTTTTCTGAAAGGGAATGCCTACCTTGGATCTCATTGACGCAAGGTAGGTTTTCCCCTCCAGAACACAAAGTAAACTCCATAACTTTGGTGCCAGACATGTCTAGCGCCAAAGTATAAATATGGAGTTAGGTGTGCGCTGAATTAGCGTAAAAAAAATTACGCTAATTCAGCACAGACTGAGCAGAAATATGGGCACAAATATATTACATTTTAAAGTTTCTGCTAAAAATTTGCCAAAAGGCGTAATGCACAACCTGTGGATATCTGGTCATGCAGGACCAGTAGGCAGTCAGAAGTTCAGGTTGACTGAGATGGAGCATGGGCCATCTACAGAGACCCAGATAGACCCACTTAACAAAAATACCTTCAATCCTGGTTTCATGTTCCGTGGCTCCGTGGTGAAGATGTGTTGATTCCAAGATGCGGTGAGCCTGCGGTGTGAGGTCCTGTTGCACTGACGTCGAGGGTCCCATTGATTGGACTTGCCATACGAAGTCTGATGTCTGGGAAGTGACGCATGGTTGGGGTGAAGTGTTGCTTCCTAGGAGCTGCGAGGCTGGCATCATCATTAAAGCTGTTGTGGACGAGAGATGTGAGAGCCTGCAAAGAGGATGTGTTGTGCAGTGGCGGTTCAGAGAGCGATGCAGGCTGTGGCAGTGATGTGAGTCTTTGTGATGGGTCTAATCCACGCACCAGTGGTGATTTTTCAATTTTGCTTGGGTTTGCACCATGGAAGGAGAGGAGATGCGTCAATTCCGCTGGTTCCACAGGTTGGCAGAGCACTTTGGGGCCTCTTCCTAGGGTCCAGGACTTGGGCGGAACTCCTTTGCTGGGCAGACTCACAGATGGCAGATTTGATGTGCATAGGCAATGTTGTTGGAAGCCTGTTATGTCTCTGAGGCTTCAGATGAGGAGGCCAGCAAACTAGGCCTTGGAGTCAGTCTGGGTTCAAGAAATACAGGTACAGTCATTTTCCCCCAGGCAAGAGGGCAGCAGGTCAGCACAGCAAAGCAGGAGTCCAGCAAAGTGCAGTCCAGTAGAGTGGCAGACCTTTGACAGCACAGTAGTCCTGTATCCACCGGTCCGGAAGTATACTGAAGTGGTGGTGTCTGAGGTCCATCTTTTATACCCTGGTGCCCTGGTTCTGGTAGACAGCAGAAGCTTCTAGACAGTGGCTTTGAGGTTCAAGGAATGTCCTCCCTCCACTGCCTTGGGTCTATGTTGGCTGCAGTGATAATTAGGGGTTGTTAGATCCTTTGTGTGTGGACAGAACACAGTCTTTTCAGGTGTAAGTGAGGCTGTATTATGTTCCTCCCTCCCATCCTGCTGTGACGGCCCATTCAGTCACATAATAATGCAACTCAAATGTTATCCTATGGGAGTGATAGGCCTTGCAGTAGTGAAAAACACATTTAAGAGTTTTTTACTACCAGGACATGTAAAACGTAACAAAACATGTCCTAGTTTGTAAATATGTTGAACTCTGCCTTCTGGGATGTTCAGGGCCTACCCGAGGGGTGACATTTGTATTAACAAGCATTTGCAATGCAATGGATCTCGCATATTTCCAACACGTTAATTGTCATCTTCTGACAACAGCCCCCATGGGAAAAAAACCAAAACAAAACATGAGAAGAAACTGAGAAAAGACACCTTGGCAAAATAAAAAAAAGTTAGCTTGAAAAAATAAAACTTTGCAATTTTGTGCCTGCCGGGCATGTTTTTTTCCAGTCACAACCCTTCTGTTCACGGGGCACTCGAAGTTAAAAACAACAACTAGTACCTTGATCATGCTGCGAGCAGCGGACGGGCACTAATTAAGTTATATCAGTGAGTGCTTGATCCCTGCTCTACACAGAGAAACAGAAGTGATGCCAGGGGAGCCTTGACGAATTACGAGGCTGTGAAGAAGAATGCCACGCAAACCAACAAATGGTGAGTGACAAGTGAGCGCCAAGCCCTTTACTAAACACAACAGAGTCTCGCAAGTGAGATGCATGCACTAGCGAATGCACTCGCAGGTTCAACCCTAAAAAGAAAGGTTTGGGCCTGGTAAAAGATTTATTTTGCCAGGTTGAAATGGCAGTTTAAACTACACACACAGTCTCTGCCATGAGAGGCCTGAGACATGCCTAATGGGCCTCTTAAGGGGGTGGCATAACCAGTGAGGCAGGCCCACTAGTAGCATTTAATTTACAGGCCCTGGGCACATAAAGTTCCACGTTACTAGGGACTCATAAGTAAACTAAATTTGCCATGTGGGGATAAGCCTATATTAAAGCACAAGCACTTTAGCACTGGTTAGCAGTGGTAGTGTGCAGAGTCCTAACACCAGCAAAAACAAGGTCAGAAAAAGTGGGAGAGGAAGGCAAAAGGTTGGGGGGAACATCCACCTAATGCTGATAGGTCTAACACCTAACTTGAAAGCAAGAAGACTCATCATGTTTCCCATGACCAAAGAAGTAACTACAGTTTATCCAAATGGATTAGTGAATTCACTTTCCATTTATATTTCTCCCATGAATTAAAATAAAGTACCTCCCCTACTATCTGAATGAACCAGTAGAACTCCACATCACTTCATATGCATGATTTTATTTATTCAAAGAACTACAGCAATTGCTCCATATACTCAATAGACACAAGCAACAATGAATTTGTGATATCTGATTGCTGCTAAAAGGTGAGACAGCTGCTTTTCATGTATGCTCCTGTTACTTATTTTTGTTGATGTATCTGTGCTCATTATTTGATAACAGGGGCCTAAAGAACTTTTGGTGGTGGCACAGGTTTTCATAACAGGAATTCGAGGATCAATTAGTGTTTGATGTAGTCAGATCATCTCCATAAATGGGCTGTACATCCATCGCACAAGCCCTGCTGTACCTCTGCTCTATTTAGGGTCAGGAGAAGCACTGGGTGTATAATGGTATAGTCCGGTCACCACTGTGCCATAAGGTCAAAGGTTGTTTTTCATAATTAGGGTGGTCTGGTAGCACTTATTTCCCCTACCTAGGACCATTTTGTGAGGCAGTTCGGTCCCAGGTAGGGAAAACACACTACGGTCCCTAGCACAGTCAGAAAACTCCCTTCATGTCAGGGCCTTTGTCTTAAGGGTTCAAGGATGGAAAGTGCTAGGGGGTACGAAGAGGTTATTAAGGTGCAGTTGAACTTAAAGAATGCATTTAATAAATCAACACCGGTAACAATAAAGAACACAACAGTATTAAACTCTAGAATTTCAACTAAATTTTAAAGTTGTTGACCTTTTAAAAGTGGACTTTATTACATTCCACCAAGAAACACCAACTTTAGGAGTTTAGGTCCCCATTATGAACACGCCGGTGTTAACTGCCGTGTTCATGCTGGCGGTCATTTAACTGACTGCCAGCCACCCTAGGACCCTGCCGGCCGCACAAAGCACATTCTGCTGGGCTGGCGGGCGGAAACGTTGTTTACACCCGCTGGTCCAGTAGAATGCACAGCCGGGACATTGACGGCTGCTCCATGTGCACCCGTCGCGCAGATCACTGCCCGATTTGCACGATGGGGCACTGCACAGGGGCCCCTGCACAGCCCATGCCAAGTGCATGGAAAGTGCAGGGGCCCCCAGAGGGGCCACGGAGCACCCCTTCCGCCAGCCTTTCCCCGCCAGGGAAAGATGGTGGCAGTAGGGATCATTATCCGAGGGACAGGAGCGCTGCCCTGTCAGATAATGATTCCCTCCACTGTCAGGCTGCCTGTGTGCTTTATATGGTGGTTCAGCCTGCCATGCCGGTGGCGGTCTTTTCACCCACTGCCGGTATGACGGATTGAACCGCTGGGGATCATAATGATCCCCTTATTCTTGAGCAAAATCTTTCCAGCATGTGCTGATCAAATATGGCTTCCATTTAACAAAACTTCACTACCTTCAATAGAGCCACAACAGCGGCAACTCTACAAAAGGTAGTGAGTGCCCTGCCTGTCTGGAGTGGATCTTTAAGTATGGTGAGCAGTTTTTCGCGGGGAAGTTTGTGGCGGCATGGTTCCACCCACATGAGTCTTGGTGGACTCCCTAACACAGTCTAAATAATTCCAATAGTTTTGAATGAACACCTGAGGGCTCAGGGTACATACATATTTTTCTTACTTTAAATTATGGGTGATTGACAGTTATGAAGAGGCGGCAAAGCTCTGAAGTGGGGTCTAGATGAATGAGCCTGGTACTGATGAAACTGTATCAACGAAATCCTGAGATGTCCTCTACGATTTCAAAAAGGTCACAACATTATTGGACAGATATGTTGGGTTACGAACTCTATTGCGGTTCCAAAAAAGATTATTATCTCATGTGTGAAATAAAACACAGATCCTTAGTAACAAAATATGTTGATATTTGTCCACCGCGTAAAAAGGGGGAATGCTACTCACAGAAAACGTAGATTCCATATCTGGTGACGACGAACACAATCAGTGAATTGTACCAAAAACACTAGTTGTACGATGACACACTGCTTTTTTCTTTCAAATTTGTGTAACTATGTTGCAGGTCTTCATGAATTACGAATGTTTTGCACTACTACAAATTATTTGACTACTTTCTCATCTCTGTCCCCTTTAGAACACAGACTGGGTTTTAACTAATCCTCCCTGGGTTTTAACTCATCCTCTAGGTGTCCCTTCAAGAGCAATCAGATTTGTAAAAGCATTTTTTACACTGCATTGAAAAAATATATGTAATCTATATTAACTAAATCAGGTTGTCCTATAAACACCCTGTAAAAGAAAGAAACAATACTTGCCAAGTATGATATTTTTATGTTGCCGGTTCTTTTTCAGATTGGTGGGTACCCATTTTTCAGAGCATGGACTCCAGGTTTTAATTAATAAATGGACACTGACGTCCTTGGTGATTAGGGGCCCAGCTAAGGACGGTCCCATGAGGTTGCAGTAAGAAAGACGTAGAGCCAGTAAATGCATTAAGACGTTAATGCCTGTTCTGGGATCAGCTCTCAATTTAACAAGTTAACCTTCTGCCCTGGGAGGGAATATTAGCAGGCGGGTCTCCTCCGACTTGTACTCAGGGAGTAATTGATAGCTGCAGTCCTTCGTTTCAGACATTTCTATAGCAGATAACTTTCCTCTCTTGAGGGAAGAGTACGTACAAATAATTTTAGTTGACATTTAAACGCTTAATCTAACTTCGATTGTTGCAAAGTACCTATTGCTGAACAAGCACACTGCTGCATTAGAGCCGAGAACAAATAAACCCTGATACATCGTACAGATTTTAATATTTTGGAGATAAATTTGAGATTTTTAAATGAGATACGCTAATTACTTTCATAAGTTTCAGCGTCGGTATGGCTATATGTAAATAAAAACGGTAGCTAAGTAAGTTATGGTACTGTGATGACTAATATGTCATTCCCTTTTTAAAAGACCTTCTTATCCTTCGGACGGATATTTTAAAAATATCGCAACCTTTCCGACAGCAGGGGGTTTCTTTTCCAGGAATGAGGACCAATGCAATAAATAAAATAAAGTACTTTGCAGATATTACATGTGGCACAACTAGATGAATAAAGGAATCGTGTTGGTTTCAGAGCAGTACGCTTACACTAGTTAGGAGGGTTATCTTCTTTCTTTTCTGTTATCCCCTTCGCTGCCAGGCCTTTTCCCCTCCTGTGCCGAACCTTTTTTTGGCTATTTGGGGCAGTTCGCGCTTAGGCCCTCATAACTTTTTGTTCACATAAGCTACCCATGCCAAATTTGCGTCCTTTTTTCCAACATCCTAGGGATTCTAGAGGAGCTGAACGGAGTGCGTGGCATTTATGTTCATAGGATTCTAGAGGTACCCAGACTTTGTGGGTTCCCCTGAAGGAGACCAAGAAATTAGCCAAAATACAGTGAAAATTTTGTTTTTTTCCAAAAAATGGGAAAAAAGGGCTGCAGAAGGCAGCTCGTGCTTTTTTCCCTGAAAATGGCACCAACAAAGGGTTTATGGTGGCAAGATCACCATCTTCCCAGCTTTCAGGAACAGGCAGACTTGAATTGGAAAACCCAATTTTTCAATACAATTTTGACATTTTACTGGGACATACCCCATTTTTTAATTTTTTTGTGCTTTCAGCCTCCTTCCAGTTAGTGACCAAAATGGGTGAGAAACCAATACTGGATCCCAGAAAGCTAAACATTTCTGAAAAGTAGAATAAATTCTGAATTCAGCAAGGGGTCATTTGTGTAGATCTTACAAGTGTTTCCTACAGAAAATAACAGCTGAAATAAAAAAATATTGAAATTGAGGTGAAAAAAACAGCCATTTTTCTCCACGTTTTACTCTGTAACTTTTTCCTGCAATGTCAGATTTTTTAAAGCAATATACTGTTACGTCAGCTGGACTCTTTTGGTTTCGGGAATATATAGGGCTTGTAGGTTCATCAAGAACTCTAGGTACCCAGAGCCAATAAATGAGCTGCACCTTGCAATGGGTTTTTATTCTATACCGGGTATACAGCAATTCATTTGCTGAAATATAAAAGGTGAAAAATAGGTATCAAGAAAACCTTTATATTTCCAAAATGGCCACAAGATAAGGTGTTGAGAAGCAGTGGTTATTTGCACATCTCTGAATTCCTGGGTGCCCATACTAGCATGTGAATTACAGGGCATTTCTCAAATAGACGTCTTTTTTACACACTGCCTTACATTTGGAAGGAAAAAATGTAAAGAAAGACAAGGGGCAATAACACTTGTTTTGCTATTCTGTGTTCCCCCAACTCACCCAATAAAAATGGTACCTCACTTGTGTGGGTAGGCCTAGCGCCTACAAAAGGAAATGGCTCCAAACACAACGTGGACACATCACACTTTTTCACAGAAAACAGAGGAGTTTTTTGCAAAGTGCCTACCTGTGGATTTTGGCCTCTAGCTCAGTCAGAACCTGGGGAAACCTAGCAAACCAGCCCATTTCTAAAAACTAGACACCTAGGGGAATCCAAGATGGGGTGACTTGTGGGGATCTGACCAGGTTCTGTTACCCAGAATCCTTTGCAAACCTCAAAATTTTACCCCAAAAACACTTTTTCCTCTCATTTCGGTGACAGAAAGTTCTGGAATCTGAGAGGAGCCACAAATTTCCTTCCACCCAGCGTTCCCCTAAGTCTCCCTATAAAAATGGTACCTCACTTGGGTGGGTAGGCCTAGCGCCCACGAAAGGAAATGGCCCAAAACACAACGTGGACACATCACATTTTTTCACAGAAAACAGAGGTGTTTTTTACAAAGTGCCTACCTGTGTATTTTGGCCTCTAGCTCAGCCGGCACCTGGGGAAACCTAGCAAACCAGCGCATTTTTTAAAACTAGACCCCTAGGGAAATCCAATATGGGGTGACTTGTGGGGATCTGACCAGGTTCTGTTACCCAGAATCCTTTGCAAACCTCAAAATTAGGCAAAAAAAACCACTTTTTCCTCTCATTTCGGTGACAGAAAGTTCTGGAATCCGAGAAGAGCCACAAATTTCCTTCCACCCAGCGTTCCCCCAAGTCTCTCGATAAAAATGGTACCTCACTTATATGGGTAGGCCTAGCGCCCACAAAAGGAAATGGCCCAAAACACAAAGTAGACACATCACATTTTTTCACAGAAAACAGTGCCTACCTGTGGATTTTGGTCTCTAGCTCAGCCGGCACCTGCACCTGGGGAAACCTAGCAAACCAGCACATTTTTGAAAACTAGACACCTAGGGGAATCCAAGATGGGGTGACGTGTGGGGCTCTGACCAGGTTCTGTTACCCAGAATCCTTTGCAAACCTCAAACTTTGGCCAAAAAAACACTTTTTCCTCTCATTTCGGTGACAGAAAGTTCTGGAATCTGAGAGGAGCCACAAATTTCCTTTCACCCAGCATTTCCCCAAGTCTTCCAATAAAAATGGTACCTCACTTGTATGGGTAGGCCTAGCGCCCACAAAAGGAAATGGCCCAAAACACAACGTAGACACATCACATTTTTTCACAGAAAACAGTGCCTACCTGTGGATTTTGGCCTCTAGCTCAGCCGACACCTGCACCTGGGGAAACCTAGCAAACCAGCACATTTTTGAAAACTAGACACCTAGGGGAATCCAAGATGGGGTGACGTGTGGGGCTCTGACCAGTTTCTGTTACCCAGAATCCTTTGCAAACCTCAAAATTTGGCCAAAAAAACACTTTTTCCTCTCATTTCAGTGACAGAAAGTTCTGGAATCTGAGAGGAGCCACAAATTTCCTTCCTTCCCCCAAGTCTCCCGATAAAAATGGTACCTCACTTGTATGGGTAGGCTTAGCGCCCACAAAAGGAAATGGCACAAAACACAACATGGACACAGGTGTTTTTTGCAAAGTGCCTACCTGTGGATTTTCGCCTCTAGCTCAGCCGGCCCCAGGGGGGGGCAGAAATGGCCTAAAATAAAGTTGCCCCCCCCAAGCCCTCCGGGGAGCGATCCTTGCCTACGGGTTGCTCCCCCTGCGTGACATTGGCGCAAAAAAAAAAAGATCCCCTGTGCCTAGTTGTTTCTGCCCCCCTTGGGGGCAGATTGACCTAAAATCGGCCGATTTGCCCCCAAGGGGGTCAGAAATGGTCTAAATACAATTTGCCCCCCATGGGAGCGACCCTTGCCTAATGGGTCGCTCCCCATCTCTAAAAATACAAACAAACAAACAAAAAAAACACAAAACAAAATTTGCCCTGGCGCCTAGAGGTTTCTGCCCCCCCTGGGGTCAGATCGACCTAATAACAATAGGCCGACATGCCCCCAGGAGGGGCAAACTGGCCTAAAATAAATGTGCCCCCGCCCCCCCAACCCCTGGGGAGCGACCCTTGCCTATGCGGTCACTCCCCTTGCATGACGTTGGCGCAAAAAAAAGATCTCCGGTGCCTAGTGGTTTCTGCCCCCCTTAGGGGCAGATTGACCTAAAATGGGCCGATCTCAAAGGGGGCAGAAATGGCCTAAATACAATTTGCCCCTCCAGGGGAGCGACCCATGCCTAAGGGGTCACTCCCCATCTGTAAAACAACAACAAAAAAAAAATCCCCAGTGCCTAGTGGTTTCTGCCCCCTTTGGGGGCAGATCGGCCTAATTAAAATAGGCTGATCTGCCCCCCCAGGGGGGCAGAAATGGCCTAAAATATATTTGCCCCCCAGGGGAGTGACCCTTGCCTAAGGGGTCGCTCTCCTTGCGTGAAATTCGCAGAAAAAAAAAAACTCTCTGGTGTCTAGTGGTTTTTGTCCCCCTTGGGGGCATATTGGCCTCATAAAAATAGGCCAATCTGCCACAAGGGGGGCAGAAATGGCCTAAATATAATTTGCCCCCTAGGGGAGCGACCCGCTCCCCACCTCAAAAATATATAAAAAAATAAAAAAAATGCCCCTGGTGCCTAGAGGTTTCTGCCCCCCCGGGAGTGACCCTTGCCTAAGGGGTCGCTCCCCCCCTCAAAAATATAAAAACAAAATAAAAAAAATGCTCCCTGGTGCCTAGAGGTTTCTGCCCCCAGGGGGGGCAGAAAAGGCCTTTAAAAAAAATGCCCCTTCTGGGAGCGACCTCTTCCCAAGGGGTAGCTCCCTCATGCCAATTACATTTCCAAAAATACATCCCTGGTGTTTAGTGGGCATTTCAAAAGCCGGATTGCAAAGCAATTCGGCTTTTGAAACGCAGAGAGAGACTTCAAAGGGAAGGAAGTTCCTTTCATTCCCTTTGAAGCCTCTCTTGCCTCCTCCACGTGATCGGAAGAGAAATGATCCAACCGCGCTGGAAGCTGAGCTTCCAGCACGATGGAGGAGGCACTCTGTGACAATCAGCGCGCGATTGCACGCTGACATCACATGGGGGGGAGGTGGAAGGGGAAGGTCTTCCCCTTCCATTCCTGCCTTGGGGGGTGGGTGAGAAACCCCACAGAGGGAGCGCTAGCACTCCCTCTGGGCTCGGTGCCCAGGACGTAATGGTTACGTCCTGGGCACACGAGCACTGTGCCTCAGGACGTAACCATTACGCCCTGGGCACAGATGGGGTTAAACAGAACTTGTCCTCTTGTGATATCTTTGGGCAAAGTTCCATCCTTTGCATGGATAAGGTCCTCATGCAAAAGTGTGAATGCCTTTTAAAAACAAGGGGTAGATTTAAGAAAAGTGGTGCTGCACGCAGTGCGCTCCTTAGCGCCCCCTACCGCCACCATGTGTGCTCTGTATTTAAAAAAACAGTGCACCATGGCACAGGGTAGGGGGCAATAGCATCAGAATTTTTGACACTTGATGTACTGTTCAGGGTTAGCGCCAACATTTTTGCGCTAACCCTGAACCATACATGCTCCGAGCAGGCATTCAAAATGCTGAAAAATTACACAAATAAATCTTTTACATTTCTCTGTGCAATTGTTTCAGCCCCCCCAATGGGGGAACGTCCCCCTTGCATACATTATGCCTTGTGCAGCCATAATGTGGTGCAAGGGGTTACAAAGTGGAGCAATGCATGCATTGTGCCACTTTGTAAATGTGGCAGGGCATTTTTTCCATAATATCTCAACATTAGCATAAAATATTTACGCTAATGTGGCGATTTATGACACAAGGGGCTCTTAAATCTGCCCCCAAATGTTTAAATTCAGAAATGTGTGGCACAGCAAATATTCCAGAGAGGAAAGCGCTGAAGCAAGCCCCTGATAAATGCTTTAATTGTTTTATCCACCTGTCGTTGGTGCTATGATAAAGGGCAAAGCAGTTTTGCTGAATCTTCCAACAATACTTTACACGTTATGTCCTGGGTCCTGTCTGTGACTTTAGAATGGGGCGATAAGTTGAGATCCTGACATATCTCTGCTTTTGAGCAGATTATTTATCATAGAGGTGTGCATCAAGACCCCAATATTGGTCAGCTACTTTGTAAACATTATTTACGAGTTTAAAAGTAGGCACATCTTGATCAAAGATGTGCATGGAAGTCAGTCCCTTCCTTTCATTCTCTTTTCAATTTCAGGTAATGTCAACCATATAGACCCTACAAGGCTGATTGCACAAGCCCTTCAGAAGAGTTAGTAAATTACTAAAATAAGAAGACATTGAAGAATAACATATTTATTTTACTTTTAATTCTTTATTCAAACACATAAATATGGATCATAAAAGTTGCATCATAAAATACATAAATACATGAAAATATCAAAATAGATGATAAAACAACAGATCACTTGTCAAAACGAATCCATCATCTAAAAACTACTTCCAAACCCCAAGGTGATAAAGTCACAGATTCCAAAATCATTCTTCCCAACTAGAATACCTGATTTAGAAAAGCAGTCATTAAGCATGTGTACAGCTGACTTTAAAAAAGAGCCAATCGCACTGCACATCAAGAGCCCATCAAGTTGTTGTAAAAATAGCAATGCAGCTCTACATAACTTAAAATCCAGGGTTCGTAGTAGGGGAATAAAATAGTGTTTCCCAAGCGAAGCATACCATTTGCAGAAAAAAAGTGCAAAAGGGATTGTGTACATGCTTCATCACAGGGGCATAGGGGAATATCTCCAGGGGCAAATTGCCCCAAGGGGAAACATTGCTGACATTTGATAGAACCTGTCCAGGACCCGGCAAGTAATGTCCATTCTGAGGGGTTCTGAATCACTAACAAGTATGGGACAACAACACCAACTGTTTGGACAAGACAAAAGCCCCTAATTGATGGTTTCATATACTCCCCCCTCTCCCTTTGGTCCCTTCTAAAGGTCAAAAACTGATCCTTCAACCAGCCCTTATTCTTTTTAGAGGTGCTATCTGGGTTGTCAAAAATGTAGGAGCAACCTAAGATTGGAGTCGTTGACTGTATATATCTGATCCAAGGGGTTTTTATTCCCTGAAACACAAGAGGCTATTCATAATGTTGTTCCGAGGAGCAAGGCTGATTAGGTCCTCAACATATTCCAGGCCAAGTTCCTGGTGAACTATGAAATTCAGAGTAGGAGGGGGGACACCAAACAAGCTATGACAAACATTATTTTCCTCCAGTTGGCCCTCTGTGGTAGCTCTATAGCCCCACAATCTGTCACCATACAGCAGGGATGGGAGACATTTTCTCCTATAGATTTCTAAAATGGGTTCAATGGGCTTTCCCCCAAGGTTGTTTGCTAGGGCAAAAATTGACCCCACCTCACGAGCAAACTGGAGAATCCTATTTGCTAGGCACGGGGGACCAAGAACAAGATTCATCAAACATAACCCCCAGGTATGGGTACAGTGAAACTCTGGCAATACATTGGCCATTAATACACATGAGGCGCTTTTAGTACATTTGGGCACACATAACCTAATATTAGTCTTTGACAGATTGGTCAGCAAATCTAGCTCCTCTAAAAAGTTGACAAAGTACTTAATTAATGATTTCAGACTGTTGACAGTCCTAGCCAGCAGCACAGTGTCATCTGCATAAAGCAGCGCTGGCATTGGTTCCCACTCACAACAGGAACATCAGCCTCCTCTGTACCTATATTAGACTCAAGCTTATTTCTATATCATAAAAAAAGGATAGGTGCTAAACATGCAACCTTGCCCCACATCACTCCTGATACGAAAGGATGGGGTGCACTTATTATTGCTCCCAAACATAACAGCAGATTTTGAGTCCCAATGAAGAAGGCATAGAAATGCGACAAGGTTAACCTCTATCCCAACAGCTATTAACCTGGCCCATAAATTAGATAGATTCACGCAATCAAAAGCGCTAGACAGATACATGAATGCCAACTGAATGGAGGCGTTCATAGGCACCTTATATTTTGCAGCCAACAAATGGAGATTAATGTGCTGTTCCACTGTTGCTAGGCCCTGTCGTAACTCATATTGTGCTGGAGAAATAATATTATTAGAAGTTGCCCAGTCCAGTTAATGATCCAAAACCACTCACCCAATTAACTTTATTGCAGAAAAGAGAAGTGACATGGGACAATAGCACACAGGATCATTGTGTCTGCCTTTCTTAAAAACTGAAACAATCACTAATTCTCACCACAACTCGGAATGCCAGCCTTACGCACAGAGTTAAATACATTAGTAAGTAGAAGAGACCAAAATTCTGGGTTGGCCTTTAAACAAATCAAATGTGACCCCATCCAGCCCAGGTGTCTTATTTGCTGGGCTATTGTAAATGGCAATAATAATCTCCTCCTCTGAAAAAGTGGCAGAGCAACTTCACAGGACCCAACATCCACCTGGCTGGGCCCAGATAAATAGATATTACTAAAGTTCTCCAATCACGTCTCGGAACTAATGTGGGTAGTTCCTACATCCGGAGACTGCCCCTCCCGCCCTAATCTGTTTTGAGAACCCTTGGAGGTCTTTCAGCTGGCAAGCTTCCACCAAGTTGTTCCATTTCTCTCTCTGTAGTTCAATCTTTCCTCTTTTAAGAGCACGTTTGTCATAATTCCTTCAAGCTCTAGTAAGCCCCTGATCTCTTGGGCTCACCATCAAGGCCGGATACAATTTATCCCTGGCAACTCTACATGTTCTATCAAATCAAGATTTCCTCTTTTCCCCTATAGCACAATCGGTTTGGACAAAACCCCGCTGACATATTCAGTGGGGGTTTTAAAGTTCTCAAGCACCACAGATGACTCCCTGCCCCCAGGGCACTCCCTTATCAGGTTAGTCAAAATATTGCCCATGTTTACAGAGGGTCAAGCCAGGCGCAGACCCCCATCCCTAATGATGAGTAATGGTTTGCTGCATTTGGCCTAAACACCCTTGCTGCCAATATTGATCGTAAGTGCAAGGGGGTTGTGATCACTATGTAGTGTGGGAATTATCCTCCCATCAGAAAGCATATGACATACATTTCTAGTGTGGAAAGTATAATCCATGAAAGACCCCCGCCCCCATAAAAATAGGAATAGATGATTGTTGTTGCATAGCAGAAATCAAATCATAAGTCAACCACCTGGGATACAGGAATCGTCCCCTGGCATCCATGAGATTATCACTGACAGGACCATCGAAGTCAAAGTCATACCCCCCTAAGGAAGTAAGCAAGGGCTGATTTTTACCTAATTTGGCATCAAAATCCCCAGCTAAAATCAATTAAAAGGCCCCAAAGTATCTACATGTTTCAAAACCAAATCCTCAATTAGCAAACATAGGTGGTCATTACAACCCTGGCGGTCAGTGTTAAAGCGGCGGTAAGACCGTCAACAGGCCGGCGGTAAAAAAAATGGAATTATGACCGTGGCGGAAACCGTCAACATAGACAGCCACTTTAACACTCCGACCGCCACGGCGGTACAAACAAACACAGCAGCGGTTACCTGCAACAGACAGGCGGAGGACAATGTACCGCCCACAGAATTACAACCCACCAATCCGCCACCTTTTCCAGGGCGGATTCACCACAAACAAAAACACGGCGGAAAAAGGACTTCGAAGGGAAAACGCTCACCTCTACACACCCCACGAGGAACCAGGACGCCATGGAACCAGAGCTCCAGATTTTTCCAGCCTTTATCTTCCTGCTCCTCTACCAGCAGCACGAACGCCGGCGGCGAAGACCACAGTGAGTACTGCACCTATGACACAGGGGAGGGGGGAGGGAAAAAACAGTGACACACACACGCAACACGCAACCCCCACTCTCACCCACTACAACACACACGCTAATACATCATGATACATCACAGTTACACCCCCCAACCCCCCCTGGAAGAATGCAAGGACAAAAGGAAATGAGTCCAAAAATTGTGATATATTCAATTACATACATCCAAACTATTTACAAATATATACATTTATACTATATACAATTAAATACATCAAGAACACAAGTCCAAGAGAGTCCACCATCATAGTCCGTGGATCACTGGGCCCAAAAGGCATGGGCGAGGCCCACACAAGATACCCAAACAAGACGGAGAGAACACTGCAGGGGCATCAGATAGAAATAAAACAGGCGCCTCAGGGGGAAGGGAAAGGGTGGGCACCTCAGCCGGTTGAGTGCATGATGCCAAATCCACGAGGGGGTCCCATGCCCACTGTTCAATCCTGGGGAGTGCAAAGCCACAGTCTCACAAGTCTCTACACTGGGTGGTTTGCCCACTGACATATCCTGGGGAGTGCAAAGCCACAGTCTCTCAGGTCTCTACAGTGGGTGGGTTGCCCACTGCTATATCCTGGGGAGTGCAAAGCCACAGTTTCTCAAGTCTCTACAGTGGGTGGTTTGCCCACTGCTTCATCCTGGGGAGTGCAAAGCCACAGTCTCTAAAGTCTCTACAGTGGGTGGTTTGCCCACTGCTTCATCCTGGGGAGTGCAAAGCCACAGTCTCTCAGGTCTCTACAGTGGGCGGTTTGCCCACTGCTTTATCCTGGGGAGTGCAAAGCCACAGTCTCTCAAGTGGATGTCAATCTCCACTGATTCTGGAGGGGGCCTTGTGCCCAGAGTGCTTCCTCCTGCCAAGGACAGAGGTAGTGGATGTATCTCTCCACTGGTTCTGGAGTGGGCCTTGTGCCCAGAGTGCTTCATCCTGCCAAGGACAGAGGTAGTGGATGTCTTTCTCCACTGGTTCTGGAGGGGGCCTTGTGCCCAGAGTGCTTCATCCTGCCAAGGACAGAGGTAGTGGATGTATCTCTCCACTGCTTCTGGAGGGGGCCTTGTGCCCAGAGTGCTTCATCCTGCTCGTGGCGGCCTCAGTAGCGTCAGAGCTTTTGGCGCTCATGGGCCTGCAGTGCTTGTGATGGCGGTGTCCTTGGCAGCGGTGCTTGTGACGGCGGTGTCTTTGGCAGCGGTGCTTGTGGCGGCGGTGTCCTTGGCAGCGGTGCTTGTGGCGTGCCAGTCCTTGGCAGCGGTGCTTGTGGCGGCGGTGTCTTTGGCAGCGGTGCTTGTGGCAGCGGTGTCTATGGCAGCGGTTCAGCTGCTGGCGGTCCTGTCTGTGGCAGTGGGGCTGCTGGCGGTCACCTCCTGAGCAACGTGGCTGCTGCTGGTGGTCTTCTCCTGGGCAGTGAGGCTGCTGGCGGTCGCCTCCTGGGCAACGGGGCTGCTGCTGGCGGTCCTGTCTGGGGCAGTGGGGCTGCTGGCGGTCACCTCCTGGGCAACGGGCTGCTGCTGGCGGTCTTCTCCTGGGCAGTGGGGCTGCTGGCGGTCGCCTCCTGGGCAACGGGGCTGCTGCTGGCGGTCCTGTCTGTGGGGCTGCTGGCAGTCTTCTCCTGGGCAGTGGGGCTGCTGGCGGTCTTCTCCTGGGCAGCGGGGCTGATGGCGGCCTTCTCTGCCATGCTGATCTTCCTAGACTTGCCGGTTTTCTTGTGCCCCTTACCCACCTTGGACGGTGTCGCAGCTGCCTCCACAATCCCAACTGTACCCCTGTGAGCGGCTTTGGTGGCTGGTGTCTTTCCCCTCTCCTGCCGGGCACTGGCCAACTTTTGATGCTTGACAGGTGGGGGACTGTCCGTGCTGTGGCTCCTTGCCACACTGCCTGCCCTGCTGCCTGGTGCACTCCATAATCGGGTGACTACTGGCACCACTGGTCCCGCCAATGTCATGGCTGAGGTGCTAGGTTGGGACCTGGAGAGTCGAGCCCTAGGAGACTGACGGGGTGGGGGAGGTGAGGGAAAGAGGTCAAGGGTGGACAGGAAAAGTTTCTTAGGAACACTGAGATGGGTAGATGAGGGGGTTTGGGAGTGGAGGAAGCGGTAGTGGTTGTAGGAGGTGTACGTTTGGTGACTTTGGGTGAAGGTGCATTGGCTGAAGGCTGTCGTGAGGTGGGTGGCTGTTGGGTGGGTGTGTGGCTGTGTTTGTGTACCTTGGGAGGTGGCCTCACAGACACACTGGGAGAGGACACAGGGGATGTGTGAATGGTAGTGGGGGTGGTGACTGCACGTGAGCGGAGTGTGGTGGTGGGTGTGCTGTTGATGGACGTAGTGGTCTTGAGATGTAGTGCATGCAGGTGTGAGTGGAGACGAGACAGGGAGGGATGAGGGAGACGAGGAGGAGGGGGACACAGTGGAGGCAGTGAATGTTGGCATGTGTGCATGTATCTGATGTTTGCGTGAGTGCCTGTGGGATGTGTGGTGCTTATGTTTGCCAGAGCTTCCTTTGTGTGATGAGGTGTGTGCATGCTGGTCTGATGGTGTGCTTGGGATAGGCTGAGGTACAGGGGTGTGGGTCTGGGTGGAGGAAGTTGAAGGGGGGGAGGCTAGAGATAGGGACAATGGATGCCATCAGTGCTGAGGCCAGAGTCTGAACAGCTTGCTGAAGGGCTGCCTGACCAGAATGAATGCCCTCCAGGAATGCATTGGTTTGTTGCAATTGCCTCTCTACACCCTGGATGGCATTCAAAATGGTAGACTGCCCAACAGTGAGGGACCTGAGGAGGTCAATGGCCTCCTCACTGAAGGCAGCATGGGTGACAGGGGCAGGGGCTGGGGTGCCTGGGGCAAAGGTGATGCCCACCTTTCTGGGTGAGCAGGCACGGGGCAAAAGCTGAGGGGCTTCTGGGAGGGCGGTGCTGGAGGAGGGGTGGCGGCTGTACCTGTAGATGCGGGGGGCACAGATGGGCCCACCACCGCAAGGGAGCTCCCATCAGAGGAGGAGTCCGTATTGCTGGTGTCAGCTCCTGTCCCCGCCGTGGAGCTCCCCTTGCCCTCCGTCCCAATGGTGAATTCGGAGTCCGTAGTCTCGCCCTCCAGGGCCATGTGGGATGGAGCTCCCTCCTTCTCTGGTGCCACTGCTCCTCCGCCTGTTGATGCTAATCCACACAAGGACAGGGAGACCACAAAAGTGGGGGGAAGACAGAAGAAAGACATGTTGAGTGCATGCAATACCGCTACCATTGGCGGACACGACAGACAAAGAATCCCCATGCCATATGCCGCGCTCTTGGGGTCCACTATTCAATCCCTGGGACATGGCTTACAAGGCTATGGCCAATTTCTGCACACATGGATGTCACACGAGCCTGACTAGTTGTAGTTGGCACTGTACCCAGGTGGGGTGGGGTGCCACAGGGTCTGCCTGAAAAAGGGGACTGTTGGAAATGGCCCTTCTGCAGGGTTATCCCCAGACTTTTTGATTTCCTCCTTCTCTTTTTCTGACCTCATTTTTGCTGGTTTTTAGACTCTGCGCACTTTACCACTGCTAACCAGTGCTAAAGTGCACATGCTCTCTCCCTTTAAACATGGTAACATTGGATCATACCCGATTGGACTATTTAATTTACCTATAAGTCCCTAGTAATGTGCACTGTATGTGCCTAGGGCCTGTAGATTAAATGCTACTAGTGGGCCTGCAGCACTGGTTGTGCCACCCACTTAAGTAGCCCCTTAACCTGGTCTCAGGCCTGCCATTGCAAGTCCTGTGTGTGCAGTTTCACTGTCACCTCGACTTGGCATTTAAAAGTACTTGCCAAGCCTAAAACTCCCCTTTTTCTTCATATAAGTCACCTCTAATGTGTGCCCTAGGTAACTCCTAGAGCAGGGTGCTGTATGGGTAAAAGGTAGGACATGTACCTGTGTTGTTTACATGTCCTGGTAGTGTAAAACTCCTAAATTTGTTTTTATACTACTGTGAGGCCTGATCCCTTCATAGGCTAACATTGGGGCTGCCCTCATACATTATTGAAGTGGTAGCTGCTGATCTGAAAGGGTTAGGAAGGTCATATTTAGTATGGCCAGAATGGTAATACAAAATCCTGCTGACTGGTGAAGTTGGATTTAATATTACTATTCTAGAAATGCCACTTTTAGAAAGTGAGCATTTCTTTGCACTTAAATCTTTCTGTGCCTTACAATCCACGTCTGGCTGGGTTTAGTTGACAGCTCCTTGTGCATTCACTCAGACACCCCCCAAACACAGGGTACTCAGCCTCACTTGCATACATCTGCATTTTGAATGGGTCTTCCTGGGCTGGGAGGGTGGAGGGCCTGCTCTCACACAAAGGACTGCCACACCCCCTATTGGGACCCTGGCAGACAGGATTGAACTGAAAGGGGACCTGGTGCACTTCTAAGCAACTCTTTGAAGTCTCCCCCACTTCAAAGGCACATTTGGGTGTAAAACAGGGCCTCTGCCCTACCACCTGAGACACTTGCTGGAGAAGAAACCTGAACCAGAACCTGCATCCTGCCAAGAAGAACTGCCTGGCTGCCTAAAGGACTCACCTGACTGCTTTCTACAAAGGACTGCTGCCTTGCTGTTGCCCCGCTGCCTTGCTGAGCTCTTGCCTTGCTGCTGAAGTGCTCTCCAAGGGCTTGGATAGAGCTTGCCTCCTGTTCCCTGAAGTCTCAGGACCAAAAAGACTTCTCTTTTTCAACTGGACGCCTTGTGCGCCGAAAGATTTGACGCACAGCTTGCTCCACGGTGAAAAATTCACTGCACGGCAATCAATAAAGACGCCGCTCGACACAACGCCTGCGGTGCGACTGGAACTTCGACGCACGGCCTCGCCTGGACAACGCCACCCGACTTCCAGAGAGGAAATCAACGCGACGCCTGCCGTGAAGGAGAAGATTCCACGCACAGCCCATCGGAACGAGGCGCAGCCAGATACCAAGCCTAAGATTCCACGCACAGACCCCGGGACATCTGGTAATCCCGCGAACCACAGAAGGAGACTATCTGCACGCCAGAAAATGACGCACGACTCCCCCGCGTGAAAAATAACGACGCAAGTCCGTGTGTGAAGGGGCGAAACCAACGCACACACCATTTTTCCACGTATCTCCTCCTCTGCGGCCCTTTGCAGAGATTTTCCACTTTAAACCAGGTACTTTGTGCTTGAAAGAGACTTTGTTTACTTTTTAAAGACTTACGACACTTCATATCACTTTTCAGTGATATCTTAACAAATTCATATTGCATCTTCGATCATTTTGACCTGCAAATATCCAGATAAATATTATATATTTTTCTAAACACTGTGTGGTGTATTTTGGTGGTGCTATATTGTGTTATTGTATGATTTATTTCACAAATACTTTACACATTGCCTTCTAAGTTAAGCCTGACTGCTCAGTGCCAAGCTACCAGAGGGTGGGCACAGGATAATTTGAATTGTGTGTGACTTACCCTGACTAGAGTGAGGATCCTTGCTTGGACAGGGGGTAACCTGACTGCCAACCAAAGACCCCATTTCTAACATTGGTGATCAGTGGTGAGGATAGGACTTGTATTTGTGCAGTGACATACAGTAGCTAAGTATTTCACTACCTACCCACAGTTGAGGGTCAACTTGATTTTTATCTCTTTTGCAAATTTGTTTTTTCCTGACAATTTTCTAAATCTAAATCCTCACTCAACATGTCTCTGGCTGGGTCTCAAGCAGGAGATTTTGACCTAGCCCTGTTGGATACATATACTGTCAAACAGCTAAAAGGGTTCTGCAGGTTGATGAGAGTACCCACCCAAGGGGCCTCCAGAAAGGAGGACTTCCAAGTGGCGCTGAGGGCCTGGGCAGAAGTCCCTTTAGAGGAGGATGACGAGGAAGAGGAGCCAGAAAATGGCACCTCAGAGGATTTGTTGCCATCAGTGGATGATGTTACCACTGCAATTGTGCCCCCTTCCAGACCAGGGAGCAGTGTCTCTGGGCAAGGTCTGACCGCAGAGGAAAGGATAGAAGAGAGGGAGTTCCAATTGCAAATGGCAAGATTGAAAATTGAGGCTCAACAGGAGGAAAGAAGGCCACAGAGAGAAGCCCAAGCAACTGAGACAGCCCTGGCTGAAAATAAAATTTTGTTGGCTAATGAACTAAGTCTCAAGGAGCTGGATCTCAAGACAAAGCAGTCTGTATCCAGCAGTAATGGTGGCAGCATACAGACAGGAGCTGCTGGAGAAAAGAAGGTTCGTATACCCAAAAATGTGGTGCCCAGTTGTGTGGTGGGAGATGACATAGATAAATGGTTAGCTGCTTATGAAGTTGCACTAAGGGCTCATGAGGTTCCTGAAGGGCAATGGGGTACAGCTATGTGGAGTTATGTGCCACCTTTGGGGAGGGACACACTTCTCACCTTGGACATAAAGGATCAAAACACATACCCACTTCAGAAAGCCATTTTACTTGCCACGATTGGGCTGACCCCTGAGAAATACCGTCAGAGGTCCGGGACAGCACCAAACTATCCACACAAACATGGGTAGATTTCTTTGACTTTTCCAGTAAGGCACTGAATAGATGGGTGCGGGGCTGCAATGTAGATGATTACACAGGATTATATAATTTGATTGTGAGAGAGCATATGCTCAGTATTTGTTTTACAGAGTTGCGCCAGCACCTAGTAGACAGTAAGCTGACTGATCCCAGGAAGCTTGCTGAGGAGGCGGACCTCTGGGCTAGCACCAGAGTGTCCAAAAAGGTATCTGGGAGTGACCCCAAGAAGGGTGGTTCTGGTTCCCCCCGACAGAGTGAGGGGGAGGTTAGAGATGACTCAGACGAGTCCCAGAGCAAGGGGGGAGGAAAGGGTTCCCATGCATCATCTGAGAAACCGGGTGGTGTTCTGGTGGGCAGTGGCCCAAAGCATCCCATTCCCAACCCCGCTGCTTTGAGTGTTCCCAGCTAGGACACAGGAAGCGGGACTCTGTCTGTCCAATGAACTCACCCGGTATTGGGACCTCTACAGGGGTGGCCCATGTGGCCTTAGGGGAAAGTAGTCCCCAGGGGCAGGTCGTAGACCATGCCTTCATCTCCTTTAGTTGGGAGGTGGACTCAGAGGGTAAACTGGTGATCCCTGAGGGTGGGAGTTGTCACTTCCACCAAGTGGGAGTGAATGGGGTCCCAGTCACCGCTCTGAGAGACACAGGGGCTAGTCTTACCATGATTGTGGAGAGACTAGTGTCACCAGAGCAGTACAGCGGACAGGTCTGTAGAGTGACTCCAGCCATTGGGGAAGATTTCTTCCGCCCCATGGCCCGGGTGTTCCTAGAGTGGGGTGGGGAGGTGACCCAGAGGCGGGCCATAGTTAGTCCCCAGCTGCCCATTGACTGCATTCTGGGGAATGAGCTTCCCTTAGTGTCAGGAGAGCTGAGAGGGTTGACCCTTAAGGGTGCCCTGACAGTTCAGATGTCTGGCAGTACCACTCCCCAGAGGAGGGTATGTGAGCCCAGATGGGGAGGCATGGTGAGGAAGGACTCTCCCCTCTCCTCTGCTTAGCCTCAGGGTACAGACCCTGGGCTGAGTGGCCAGTATCAGGGACCCACCCCTGACCTGGTGAGAATGGAGAATGGGTGCAAGACCCCTGGGGCTACTGCCCCCCATTCTGGGATGCTTCAGGAGCCCCTTGGGAGCTCCCTACCAGCCCCCCAGCTGAAGGAGAAGCTCATCCAACGGCCCCCCTCAGGGTCTCCACTTAGCAGTAGATGGTCTGGGGCCTGGCTCATGACACTGACAGCTGTCAGTGGCATCTGTTGGTTTCTGTCCTTGTGGGCAGAGTTTTCCCTGGGTTGGGGACAGAAGTCAGACCCAAGGAATGGAATGAGCCACATCACTTTGTTGGCCATGGTGGTACTGTCTGCATACTGGGATGCATCTGTAAGCAAATTAAAGTTAGGAGCTTTACAGATGGGGTCCTCAGGTGATGGGAAGGGTTCCCTATGGGCCAGTTCAGTGGCCCCAGAGAGTATAGACAAAGAAGCCTCACTGAGTTCAGAAAGGCGTAGAACTGGCAAGTGCCCCTGCAGTAGTGGGCCATTGTCCATGTTCTATCACCTTAAGCAGGGAAGTCCATCAGAGTGTTGATTAGTCTACCCTGGCTTTCGGCTGGAAGTGGGATATGTTGGAAATGGCCCTTCTGCAGGGTTATCCCCAGACTTTTTGCCTTCCTCCTTCTCTTTTTCTGACCTCATTTTTGCTGGTTTTTAGACTCTGCACACTTTACCACTGCTAACCAGTGTTAAAGTGCATATGCTCTCTCCCTTTAAACATGATAACATTGGATCACACCCAATTGGACTATTTAATTTACCTATAAGTCCCTAGTAATGTGCACTGTATGTGCCTAGGGCCTGTAGATGAAATGCTACTAGTGGGCCTGCAGCACTGGTTGTGCCACCCACTTAAGTAGCCCCTTAACCTGGTCTCAGGCCTGCCATTGCAAGGCCTGTGTGTGCAGTTTCACTGCCACCTCGACTTGGCATTTAAAAGTACTTGCCAAGCCTAAATCTCCCCTTTTTCTACATATAAGTCACCTCTAATGTGTGCCCTAGGTAACCCCTAGAGCAGGGTGCTGTGTCGGTAAAAGACAGGACATGTACCTGTGTAGTTTACATGTCCTGGTAGTGTAAAACTACTAAATCCATTTTTACACTACTGTGAGGCCTGCTCCCTTCATAGGCTAACATTGGGGCTGCCCTCATACATTATTGAAGTGGTAGCTGCTGATCTGAAAGGAGTAGGAAGGTCATATTTAGTATGGCCAGAATGGTAATACAAACTCCTGCTGACTGGTGAAGTTGGATTTAATATTACTATTCTAGAAATGCCACTTTTAGAAAGTGAGCATTTCTTTGCACTTAAATCTTTCTGTGCCTTACAATCCACGTCTGGCTGGGTTTAGTTGACAGCTCCTTGTGCATTCACTCAGACACACCCCAAACACAGGGTACTTAGCCTCACTTGCATACATCTGCATTTTGAATGGGTCTTCCTGGTCTGGGAGGGTGGAGGGCCTGCTCTCACACAAAGGACTGCCACACCACCTACTGGGACCCTGGCAGACAGGATTGAACTGAAAGGGGACCTGGTGCACTTTTAAGCAACTGTTTGAAGTCTCCCCCACTTCAAAGGCACATTTGGGTATTAAACAGGGCCTCTGCCCTACCACCTGAGACACTTGCTGGAGAAGAAACCTGAACCAGAACCTGGATCCTGCCAAGAAGAACTGCCTGGCTGCCTAAAGGACTCACCTGACTGCTTTCTACAAAGGACTGCTGCCTTGCTGTTGCCCTGCTGCCTTGCTGAACTCTTGCCTTGCTGCTGAAGTGCTCTCCAAGGGCTTGGATAGAGCTTGCCTCCTGTACCCTGAAGTCTCAGGACCAAAGACTTCTCTTTTTCAACTGGACACCTTGTGCGCTGAAAAATTTGACGCACAGCTTGCTCCACGGTGAAAAATTCACTGCAGGCCGATCGATAAAGACGCCGCTCGACACAACGCCTGCAGTGCGACTGGAACTTCGACGCACGGCCTCACCTGGACAACGCCGCACGACTTCCAGAGAGGAAATCGACGCAATGCCTGCCGTGAGGGAGAAGATTCCACGCACAGCCAGCCGGAACGACGCGCAGCCGGATAACAAGCCTAGGATTCCAGGCACAGACCCCGGGACTTCTGGTAATCCCACGAACCACAGAAGGAGACTATCCGCGTGCCAGAAAACGACGCACGACTTCCCCGCGTGAAAAATAACGACGCAAGTCCGTGTGTGAAGGGGCAAAACTGACGCGCACACCATTTTTCCATGTATCTCCTCCTCTGCGGCCCTTTACAGAGATTTTCCACTTTAAACCAGGTACTTTGTGCTTGAAAGAGACTTTGTTTACTTTTTAAAGACTTAAGACACTTCATATCAATTTCAGTGATATCTTTACAAATTCATATTGCATCTTTGATCGTTTTGACTTCAAATATCCAGATAAATATTATATATTTTTCTAAACACTGTGTGGTGTAGTTTTGTGGTGCTATATTGTGTTATTGTATGATTTATTGCACAAATATTTTACACATTGCCTTCTAAGTTAAGCCTGACTGCTCAGTGCCAAGCTACCAGAGGGTGGGCACAGGATAATTTGGATTGTGTGTGACTTACTGTCAGAGTCACCAGATCCTCGGGGTCTGCGCACATTCCCAACACATCCACCACTGAACAGCTCCAAGACTCTGATAGATAAATCACAGAGGCTAAGATAGTTCAAGAGGGGAAGAGGGGATTAGGAAGGGAAACAGCTGGGAAGGAGACCTGTAGTAAGAAAAAGGTTAGAACACACAAAATGAAAATTATATCTCCTGAAATCAATACTAGACTATGATTCTAAGCATAGTCATTCTGAAAACAAGAACAATCTAAGAATTAAGTTTAAAATGACTAAGTTTCAAGATGGCCGGATACCTGTAAGGGAATCAAAATGGATTAAATGAAAACTTTCTTATTCAAGTACTTTCCTTTACAGGAGAATCAGAAAAACTTTCTGACTAAATTTTAAACCAGTCATATAAATCCTTTTTTGAGAATGCATACTAGGACCATACAATATTGCATCTAGACACTCTGATCTTCTGTGTACTCTTAAAATGTTTCGACACAAATTGCGCATATTGTAGATTTATATATATATATATATATATATATATATATATATATATATATATATATATATGTAGTAAACACCATAAAAGGATTGTGCACCATGAATAACACAATATGAATTCAGGAAAAACAAATCACATAACTTGTTAACTCGAATATCACATGATTAATATCTTAGAATAGTGGCATACAATAAACAACATGAATTAAACTCAAGGAGAGAATCGTGCGTCTTGCCGATTCGAGTGTCACCATGTAAAAAGCCAAGAAATGGTAGTACGCAATGAATATCAAAGTCAAATCATCATTAAACAAATCGCGCGTCTTGCTGATTCGTAAACCACAATGTAAATGCCAAGAAATAACAGCTCACAATGAATAACAAGATCAAAGTACAATGAAACGAATCACGCGTCTTTTGACGATCTTAAGCCACCATGTAAATGTCAAGAAATGGTAGCGCGCAATGAACAACAAAGCTAAAACACCATAAAAACGAATTGCGCGTCTTGCCGATTCTTAAGCCACCATGTAAATGTCACAAATACTCAAGCAGATATTTCACACGCGCAAAGTACTCTGTCAAATCATAAAAGAATTCGGCCCAAGAACATGAGAGTTCTCGATAACGGCGTCAGGAGGCCAGCCCAACCACCGTCTTACCACCCGGAACAAGGATCTCCAAATGAAGAATGAAAGTCAGATGTTTGGAAGTTCAAATAGGCCACCGGACATGATCTCAGAAAGTAGCTGCTGCTCTGCACCGGGACCTCTGAATAGTGAACACTTGGAGCTGGGCTGGCTCCTTTTTATAGAGTCTTGGCCCAGCCTACGAACACACCCAGGCATGTTGCAGAGAAAGTCTCTAGAGGGCCCTGGAAAGGGACCACACCCTAACACACTCTGAAAGCCTGCAGCAATACATTGCACATGAACGGCATTTGTAAGCACATTAAAAATAATTCTTCAGGACTGAACTCTGCAATGCAAAAGTCTAAACAACAACATATCAGCACAATGCATAAATTACATTGTTTTGAGAGTGCTGGGTTTTTGCATTCTAGTCGCCAATAGAGCGCCACTGCTCTAGTGTTGACAGTACTCCCCTCTCCCAGACGCGCTCTAGGGCCTGGTTTGCCTGGATTAAGACAATGAAAGCGTCTCACAAGTACTGGAGCATGAACATCAGATGCGGAAACCCCTGAGTTACTTTCAGGACCATAACCTTTCCATGAGATTAAGTACCATAGATTACGACCTCGTAGTTTAGAATCCAACACTTTCTTAACTTCATATTCTTCTTCTCCCTGTACTAGAACAGGAGCTGGATGAGGGTGGACTTTTTGGACTGTCCTTCTAAATAGGGAAGTGTGGAACACTGGATGAATCCGTAAGGATCTGGGCAATTGTAGTTTATAGGTTACCGGATTGATTTGCTGAAGGACTGTGCAAGGACCTATAAATGTGCTTCTTCTTGAAGTCTATGGCCCATATTTATACTTTTTGATGCAAAACTGCGCCAACGCAGTTTTGCGTCAAAAACATTTGCGCCGGCTAACGCCATTCTGAAGCACCATGCGGGCGCCGTATTTATTGAATGACGTTAGCCGGCGTTAGCCGCCGGCGCCGTCTGGTGTGCGTTAAAAAAAACAACGTACACCAGGCAGCGCCGGCGTAGGGGGATATGGGGCTTGGGCGTCAAGAAATGGGGCAAGTCAGGTTGAGGCAATTTTTTCACCTCAACCCGATTTGCGCCATTTTTTACGACTCCCAACCCCCATAGAAATGACTCCTGTCTTAGCAAAGACAGGAGTCATGCCCCCTTGCCCAATGGCCATGCCCAGGGGACTTATGTCCCCTAGGCATGGTCATTGGGCATAGTGGCATGTAGGGGGGCACAAATCAGGCCCCCCTATGCCACAAAAAAATAAAAAATAAACACTTACCTGAACTTACCTTAATGTCCCTGGGATGGGTCCCTCCAGCCTTGGGTGTCCTCCTGGGGTGGGCAAGGGTGACAGGGGGTGTCCCTGGGGGCATGGGAGGGCACCTCTGGGCTCCTTCAGAGCCCACAGGTCCCTTAACGCCTGCCTTTTGCAGGCGCTAAAAAACGGTGCAAAAGCGGCCGTACGTCATTTTTTCTGACCCGCCCACTCCCGGGCGTGATTTTTGCCCGGGAGTATAAATCTGACGCACATGCCTCGGAGTCGATTTTTTAGACGGGAACGCCTACCTTGCATATAATTAACGCAAAGTAGCTGTCCACGCTAAAAAATGACTCTACCTCCATGGACTTTGACGCTAGACGCGTCTAACGCCAAAGTATAAATATGGAGTTAGTTTTGTGTCGAAATTGCGTCAAAAAAAACGACGCAATTTCGGCGCAAACGGAGTATAAATATGCCCCTATATGTTTTGTGGAAAGCCATACTTTGTCACATGGTTGATATTGCGGTCCCTCGCAATGTTTCTTGTCATAATGCCTTTTGCATTTTTGTTTGGCTTTTTCTAAATGCTGTTGAATCAGTTACTGGGTTTGATGCGAATGCTGAATGGTTTCTGACACAGCTGGAGTAAGAGAACTTTCTAGAGGAATTGTGATGGGCAGGGTGTCAGAATGATAGCCAAAGAAACCAAAAAAGGGTGTAACACCAATAGAAGTGTGGAAGAGTTATTGTAAGCTAACTTAGCTAACCAGAGCATAGATGCCCAAGAATGAAGTGCCTTTTCTGCATAGGCACGTAGGTATTGTTTCAAAGTCCGATTTAGTCTCTCCGTTTGACCATCTGTTTGAGGATGGTGACTAGTAGATAGCGTATATGTCACTTGGAGTGTTTTACACCATGTCTTCCAGAAATTGGAGGCAAATTGCGACCCTGACCGGAGAGGATAACTTTTGGCAGTCCATGATAACGAACCACTCTGTTCAGTAAAATAGTTGCCAGTTCACTAGAAGTGGGCAATTTTTTACAGGCAATGAAATGTCCATATTTCGTGAGACTATCTACTACCACCAGAATTACTGAATGCTGTTGAACCACTGGCAGACCGGTAATAAAGTCTAAAGAAATGTGCTCTCATGGACGACTTGGCGTTAGAAGTGGATGTAACAACCCTTTTGGTTTTGAATGACTCGTTTTAATGCGAGCACAAACTTCGCAGTTGTTTACCATTGCTTTTACATCTTTTGTTAGGGTAGGCCACCAAAAATAGCGTTGGATCAGTTCAAGAGTTTTAGGTGTACCTGGGTGACCTGCCGTCTGTATAACATGCAACCAATGAAACACTATCTTGCGAAGTTTGGTAATGGGTACGAACAAACGAGCGTCATGAAAGGGTAGTCCTTGCTTGATTGACCTTTTGGGATCTGCTTGGGCCCATGTTTGCCATTTTTCAACAGTGAAAGAGTTGCAAATTTCTTCAAAGAAATCTTCAGTTTTTATGATACATAGAACCTTGTCAGGAGCAATGATAGCCCTGGAGGCTTGAAATGCAGGCAACGTGGTAGACTCTTGACGGGACGAGGCGTCAGCTTTGTGATTATCTTTACCAGGCCGGAAAGTTACTAAAAAATCAAATTCGGCAAAAAACAGTATCCAGCGTAATTGCCGAGGGCTCAAAAGTCTGGCGGAACTCATGAATTGAAGATTACGATGATCAGTATATACTGTGACAGTGTATTTGGCACCCAACAAATGATGTCTCCATTCTTTAAAGGCGTCACAAATCGCCAGAAGCTCTTTTTCAGCAATGACATAGTTCTGTTCGGCTTCGTTTAACTTCCGAGACAAATAAGCTACAGGATAAAGTTGACCAGTGTCTTTATTTCGTTGAGATAAGACGGCTCCTATTGCTACATCTGAAGCATCAGCTTCCATTATGAAAGGTCGATTCGCATCAGGATGAGTCAAGACTTGGGTAGTGGAGAAAGCTTTCTTCAAAGTCGAGAAGGCTTGATCAGCTTCTGGGGACCATACAAACTTTTCTTTCTTACTTAGTAGCATAGTGATTGGAGCCACTGTCTGGGAGAAATGATTTATGAATCTCTGGTAAAAGTTTGCAAACCCCAGGAAACATTGTACATCACAAACAGTCTTTGGGATGGGCCATTCAGATACGGCTTTTACTTTCTTTTCTGCCTTCACCATACCTTGAGGGGTAAGAATGACCCCTAAAAACTCAACTGTGGTAACAAGAAACTCACACTTGGTTAGTTTGCAATCTAAATGGTGCTTTTGAAGGGCTGCAAGAATTTTCTTGACATGTTGGACATATTCGTTTTCATTGTCAGAGTAGATCAAAATGTCATCGATGTAGACTATGGCAAATATGTTGAGGTACTCTCTATGAACGTCATTCAAGAAAAATTGAAATGCTGCTGGAGCATTACACAGACCAAAAGGCATGACGGTGTATTCAAAAAGGCCATATCTTTTCTTGAACGCTGTTTTCCATTCGTCACCCTCTCTCATTCTGACCAAATGATAAGCACCTTGAAGGTCAAGCTTCGTGTAGATTTTTGCTCTCTTTACTTGTTCCAATAATACCGGAATTAGGGGTAAAGGATATTTATTCTTGATGGTAACTTTGTTCAAACCCCTATAGTCGATGCAAGTTCGAAGTTCTCCATTAGCTTTTGGAACAAAAAACAAAGGCGAAGCTGCAGGAGACTTAGCGGGGCAAATGAAGCCATTCTCCAAATATTGATCTAGGTATTTTCATAAATGTTGATTTTCATGTTCTGACAGGGCATACACACGACAGTTGGGAAGTATCGCACCTGGGGCTAGATCAATTTGACAGTCATAAGATCTATGAGGAGGTAGAGTCTCTGCTCCTTTCTCATCAAATACATCTTTGTAAGATGAATATTGTTTGGGCAGCTGAATTTCTTTCTCCGCGGCAGTAGCTATGTAAGAGTTACAAACTTTTGGTACTTGAATCTTTTGGAGACATTGTTCACTACATAGCCCAGATGAGAACACGATTTTCCGTTCTGCCCAATTGATCTCTGGATTGTGATGAGTTAACCATGGCAAGCCGAGGATAATCCCATATTGGGGAGCATGGATCACATCAAGAATGATTTTCTCTTTATGTTTCTTTCTTTGATTCTTATCTTCACAAATCATCAACAAGGGGATAGTCTGAAGAGTTACTGGACCTCCAGTCAAGAGTTTTCCATTGACTGCCTGGATGATTTCTGGGGTCTTCTTTTCAATACATGGGATCCCCCATGCACGAACCAATTGGACATCAACAAAGTTCCAAGTAGCCCCAGAATCGACTAGAGCTTTTTTGAAATAGATCTTTTTCTTGACCTGAACTCTTATTTCCAGTTTAAGATGTCTAGATTGTGAAGGGTCCACGGTGACACCCAAGGTCAACCCTTCTCTGCATCTTGGGAGTTTTAGTTTTCCAACTCGACTGGTGCATTGGCTGCTACCTTCTGAACTGGACCTTGCTTGTTCTTTGGTTTGATTGGACAATCTTTGGCAAAATGACCCTTCTGCCCACAATGAAGACATTGTCAATTTTTTCTGCATAGGTCCTTTTCATCTTCGGTCAAAGGTCTTCTGATGGTTCCAATTTCCATCGGTTCCGGCGTTCTCTCTTTCGGAGTTCTTGAGTCTCTGTTATCATAAACACTCCATGAATATTTTTCAATCTTGTTGCGCGTTCCTTTACGTTCTGCTAAACGATGATCAAGCCTCAAGACAAGGTTTATTAATTCATGACAGTCTGTAGGTTGTGGGTCTATTTGCACTAAGATATCTTTTAGTTCCTCTTTGAGTCCCTTGTAAAACAAGACCGCTTGTTTTTCTTCAGGCCAGGATGTCTCGGCAACCAGCCGGTTAAAGTTGGCTAAATACGACACTAGGTCTTGATTCCCTTGGCGTAAATCTAATAATTCACGATCTGCTGACTGTGTTACAGTTCTACGATCAAAAACTCTCTCAAACTCACAAACCAAATTTCTCTAGTTGTACAACAAGGGACTATTTTTATGCACAAGAGGAATTGCCCAAGTAGCTGCATCCCCAGCCAAATATGATAACAAGAAAGCTACTTTGGACTGGGCATCGGGGAAAGTATGTGGTCTGCAGGTGAAGTGTAGTCCCACTTGAACCAGGAAAGATTGCACTTTCAAAGGGTCACCTGAGCAACGTTCTGGGAGAGCTAAAGGAATTGCGGAAGGAACATTTAGGGAAATGTTTGTAGGATTACTTCCAGAAGCCTGAGAAGAAGTACCTGGCCAGGACACACCTGTGGGACTTTGTTCCTTCTTCTCTACCTTATCTTGCAACTGACTCACTCTCTCAGCTAAGCTAGTTGTCAATTCTTTGGATGATACCACCTCTGCCTGGAGCTGGGTGATAGCCTTTACTAACTCATCCACCGTGGACATGCTGAGAACATACACAAACCAGGAGGATAATAATTTGTGAGCTCACTATTCTGTCAGAGTCACCAGATCCTCGGGGTCTGCGCACGTTCCCAACACGTCCACCACTGAACAGCTCCAAGACTCTGATAGATAAATCACAGAGCTAAGAGAGTTCAAGAGGGGAAGAGGGGATTAGGAAGGGAAACAGCTGGGAAGGAGACCTGTAGTAAGAAAAAGGTTAGAACACACAATATGAAAATTATATCTCCTGAAATCAATACTAGACTATGATTCTAAGCATAGTCATCTGAAAACATGAACAATCTAAGAATTAAGTTTAAAATGACTACGTTTCAAGATGGCCGGATACCTGTAAGGGAATCAAGATGGATTAAATGAAAACTTTCTTATTCAAGTACTTTCCTTTACATGAGAATCAGAAAAACTTTCTGACTAAATTTTAAACCAGTCATATAAATCCTTTTTTGAGAATGCATACTAGGACCATACAATATTGCATCTAGACACTCTGATCTTCTGTGTACTCTTAAGATGTTTCAACACAAATTGCGCATATTGTAGATTTATATATAGTAAACACCATAAAAGGATTGTGCACTATGAATAACACAATATTGATTCAGGAAAAACAAATCACATAACTTGTTAACTCGAATATTACATGATAAATATCTTAGAATAGTGGCATACAATAAACAACATGAATTAAACTTGAGGAGAGAATTGTGCGGCTTGCCGATTCGAGTGTCACCATGTAAAATGGCAAGAAATGGTAGCGCGCAATGAACAACAAAGCTAAAACACCATAAAAACGAATTGCGCGTCTTGCCGATTCTTAAGCCACCATGTAAATGTCAAGAAATGGTAGCGCGCAATGAATAACAAGATTAAATTATCATGAAATGAACCGCACGTCTTGCCGATTCGCAAGTCACTCTGCAAATGTCACAAACACTCAAGCGCATATTTCACACGCGCAAAGTACTCTGTCAAATCATAAAAGAATTCGGCCCAAGAACATGAGAGTTCTCGATAACGGCGTCGGGAGGCCAGCCCAACCACCATCTTACTGGCCAGAATAAGGATCTCCAAATGAAGAATGAAAGTCAGATGTCTGGAAGAACAAATAGGCCACCGGTACAGGAGCTCAGGAAGTAGCTGCTGCACTGCACCGGGACCTCTGAATAGTGAGCACTTGGACCTGGGCTAGCTCCTTTTTATAGAGCCTTGGCACAGCTCACGACCACACCCAGGCATGTTGCAGGGAAAGTCTTTAGAAGGCCCTGGAAAGGGACCACACCCTAACACACTCTGAAAGCCTGCAGCAATACATTGCAAATGAACAGCATTTGTAAGCACATTAAAAATAAGCCTTCAGGATTGAACTCTGCAATGCAAAAGGTTAAACAACAACATATCAGCACAATGCAAAAATTACGTTGTTTTGAGAGTGCTGGGTTTTTGCATTCTAGTCGCCAATAGAGCGCGCACTGCCCTGGTGTTGACACTTACCCTGACTAGAGTGAGGGTCCTTGCTTGGACAGGGGGTAACCTGACTGCCAACCAAAGACCCCATTTCTAACAGATACTTAACTAGCAAATTCACCCTGGCCTAGGGGATCCCACAGCCAACCTCCCCCAACCAGACACCTACAATGCGCCCTGAATCAGCTGAATGAGAGTGTACTCACCCCCTTGTTGCTGCTGTGATGCCCTCAAGCTCCCGTCCAACTCCGGGTACACCACCGCCAAGATCCTGAACATCGGGGGGGTCATGGTGCGACGGGCACCCCTCCCACATTGGGAGGCAGTCCCCAGCTGGGCCTCTGCCGTCTTCTTGCTCCAGCGGCGAATGTCCTCCCATCTTTTACGGCAGTTGGTGCTCTGTCTGTGGTAGACCCCCAGGGTCCGGAAGTCCTTGGCGATGGCACACCAAATATCCTTCTTCTGGTGGGCGCTGACCTACAGGAATTGTACAGGGGAAAAAGAGAAGTTATTACCAACTGCACCGTCACAGTCATTGGCCCGCATCCCTACCCTTGCCATGTGGCACATGCACTCACCGTCGTTTCATGCTCGCCTCACTCTCCCCCCACATCTTTCATCCACACCACTCCACACAGGCATTGCCCATACAGCATGCTCCCAGTGTACTTACCTGTTTGACTGGAGGACCGTAGAGTAGCGTGTACTGGGGGATGGACCCCATCCATGAGTTTCTCCAACTCCTCCGTGCTGAAGGCAGGGTCCCTTTCCCCAGACGCACGAGCCATTGTCTCTTCCAGACTGAGGTCACAGCAGCACTTGCAGTGTAGGTCCTCTCCTGTCGAAGATCAGGTATGGAGTGATTGAACAGATAGAAAATGGCGGTCACGTCCGCGGCGGTGCGTACCGTCACCGCCGGCGTACATCGTCATTGGCTCCTCAGACCCATAGTGTCCAATGTTAACCAATGCAGAATTGCGCCACGGTGTTCGACCGCCTACCGCAATGGTGTACAACGCCAGTGCAGTTACCTCAAATCCCATTGTCCCACTTTACAGGTCAGAGAGCCGCCATTTCAGGGGCCCACATGGATTTATTTTTAACTGTGTCACACATACCTCGACCTTGGCTCAACACTCATACAGGCAAATTTCGTTTTCTGAATAGTTTTCTGAGTAAGCTGTGTTTACGTACCTCAGAGTTGGTTGACTCTGTGCTCACTGTTCTCCTCCATAGGCATCGTCCGGTGGGACATGTGAGGAGATGGCCGCATCCTCCGGTGTACAGACCGCTGGTGGACCTGTCGACAATGGAGGAAAGACATGTGATCATCACCTACAGGCTTGATCATGCCACAATCCTGGAACTGTGTGCTCAGTTGGAGCCAGACATTATGTCAGCTATCCGCCATCCCACAGGAACCCCCCCTCAAGTGCAGGTGCTGTCAGTACTCCATTTCCTAGAAAGTGGGTCATTTCAAACAACAGTGGCCATAGCATCAGGGATGTCCCAGCCTATGTTTTCCAACGTGTTGTCCAGAGTGTTGTCTGCCCTGCTGAAACACATGCGGAGCTACATCGTTTTCCCTCAGGTGAAGGATTTGCCTACAGTGAAAGGTGATTTCTATGCTCTGGGACATATCCCCAACATCATAGGTGCCATTGATGGGACATATGTGGCCTTGGTTCCCCCCACCCCCGCAGGAGTGAACAGGTATACAGAAACCGGAAGAGTTACCATTCGATGAATGTGCAGATGGTGTGTTTGGCAGACCAGTACATCTCCCATGTTAATGCCAAATTCCCTGGCTCAGTTCATGACGCTGACATCCTGCGGAATAGCAGCATCCCTTATGTGATGGGGCAACTCCAGAGGCACCGTGTATGGCTATTAGGTGAGGACATGGATCCTATACAGTGTGAATAGGTGTCTGGGTCTGGGGATGTCCCTAAGAGTTAGTGTGTGTCTAACAGTTGTCCCTCGCCATTAGCAGGTGACTCTGGTTACCCCCAACCTATCATGGCTACTGACCCCAGTGAGGAATCCCAAGACAAGGGCAGAGGAACGCTATGATGAGGCCCATGGGTGAACTAGGAGGATTATAGAGAGGACCTTCGGCCTCCTGAAGGCCAGGTGGTTCCCTATTCTACTCACCAAAGAAGGTGTGCCAGATCATCGTGGCCTGCTGTATGCTTCACAACTTGGCTTTGCGAAGACAGGTGCCTTTTCTGCAGGAGGATGGTCCAGATGGAGGTGTTGTGGCAGCTGTGGAGCCTGTGGACAGTGAAGACGAGGAAGCAGAAGAAGAGGACATCAACAACAGGAACTCGGTGATCCTGCAATACTTCCAGTGAGACACAGGTAAGAATACAAACCTGCCTACTACATGTACTTTAACATTACTACCTCTCTACTGTCTGTCCTTTTCACCCAGTGTATGGTCACTGAGTTGTCACTTTCCCTTACGATTTCACAGATGTGGGTCCCACTGTGTGACATCTGCTTTGTTTCCTCATGGACTAGAGCTGTGTGACATAGGTATGTTGACATTACATTTGAAAGAGCATTTTGTCACTGTAATTGCTAATACACTAATTCGAAATCACAGACAGACTCCAGATTTTATTGTGCTTTAACAGTGTTTATTTAAGTGCTCAATATTGGAGGGGGTTGTAAAATGGTGAGGGGTAATGGTGGAGGAATGTCCATGGCAGAGTCCAAGCTATTAGTCTCACAGGTGCATTGTCCAAAGGGGCATAGGAAGAGTAGCTGGGGCCGTTTGAGGATGGACAGGGTGACAAGGTGGTACAAAAGGATGACAATCAGGGTGGTCTCATTTCTTGGCGGGGGTCTTGGCATCGTTTTCTGTCTTTGTCCTGGATCTCAGGGAACGTTTGCAGGGTAGTTCTCCATCTGCAGGGGGTGAGGTGCTGGTGTGGTGGTCCAGTGGCGGTGCCTTCTGTCCACTAGCACCGGCGGAGGTGGTGGGCAGTTCATCATCCAGGCTAGTGTCAGGGGCCCCTTGTTGTGCCACAGTTTCCCTCCTGGTGTTGAGGACTTCCTTCAGAACCCCTACAATGCTTCCCAGGGTGGAATTGATGGATCTGAGTTCCTCCCTGAACCCTAAATACTGTTCCTCCTGCAGCCGCTGGGTCTCCTGAAACTTGGCCAGTACCGTTGCCATCGTCTCCTGGGAATGGTGGTAGGCTCCCATGATGTTGGAGAGGGCCTCATGGAGAGTGGATTCCCTGGGCCTGTCCTCCCCCTGTCGCACAGCAGCCCTCCCAGTTCCCCTGTTTCCCTGGGCCTCTGTCCCCTGAACCGTGTGCCCACTGCCACTGCCCCCAGGTCCCTGTTGTTGTTGGGGTGGTGGGTTAGCCTGGGTTTCCTGTTGGGGTGGACACACTGCTGAGTGACGTGTTCTGGGGACAGAGGTATGGGCCCACTGGGTGGGTGCTGTGCTGGTGTTTCAAGAGGGGGGAAGCTCTGTGGTGGCCTGTGTCTGTGTCAGGGGAACCGACTGTCCTGAGGTCCCAGATGGGCCGGGCTGGTCGTCTAGATCCAGTTAGACAGAGCTGCTGTCATCACTGTGGGCCTCTTCTGTTTGTGGTGTGGACATATCTGGACCCTCCTGTCCAGTGACGTTGGGTAGTGGTCCTGCAGTGGTGTAAAAGTATGATTATTGCATCTGTGTGTGCCATGGTGTGCAATGGGTGGGTGACCGTGTACCTCAGTGCTTGCATTCCTGTGTGGGACCTTGTGTGATCATGGTTTAGGGGGGTGTATGGGTATGTGCAGTGGCCATGCTTT
Organism: Pleurodeles waltl; assembly: GCF_031143425.1. Classification (NCBI taxonomy): domain Eukaryota; kingdom Metazoa; phylum Chordata; class Amphibia; order Caudata; family Salamandridae; genus Pleurodeles; species Pleurodeles waltl. The sequence continues at coordinate 693,523,218 of NC_090442.1, read as the reverse complement.
GGTGATGGGTGTCCATGCTTTGGTGTTGCACGCAGGGCTTGGTGTTGGGATGAGTGGTTTGTAATATTGGGACATTTGTGAGGAGTTGGATTGATGGGGGTGAGGGCGAGGGTGGGGGTATGTGATGGCATGCAGGCAGGGTGGGGGATGTAATAGTAAAGATTTGACTTACCAGAGTCCATTCTTCCAGCTACTCCTACGAGGCTCTCAGGATGCAGAATAGCCAAGACTTGCTCCTCCCATGTTGTTAGTTGTGGGGGAGGAGGTGGGGGTCCTCCGCCAGTCCTCTGTACCGCAATGTGGTGTCTTGAGACCACGGATTGCACCTTCCCCCATAGGTCGTTCCACCTCTTCCTGATGTCATCCCTATTTCTTGGGTGGTGTGGACCATGTTCCCGCTTAGCGTATTATGAGGTTGCACACTGTCAAGATTTTCACCGCAGTTGCATTTCCACCAAAACCCTGGTGGAAACAAACCATATAAAGGAGACACTCACCTTCAGGAACACAGACACATCTGGAGCCAGAACTTTAATTCTTCCCAATGCTCCTGCTCACCCTGCCTTTTCGGAACCAGCAACAACAAAGAGGACAACAACCATAAAAACACACACCTAGCATACACTGGAGAGAAAGGTATTAGAACACACACACACCAAACACACACATCCGGGACAGCTAGCGACACACACACACACACATGAAATCACACACCAATACATCACACACACACTTGCACACACAACACACACACGCACACACACAATACACACCTGCCAAACACACACCACCTCCCACACACACACATCACCACCACAGGCCAACATACATATACACAACACCACCAAGTCACACAAAATCCCAACCACATCTACACAAACGCCTGCAAACACATTGCACCACACACCTACACATGACAACACATACTGAAAACAATACACAAAGACAACACACAACCAATCAACAACAGCACTCACCCACAAAATGTACTAAATGTCACACCAGGCCCACACAACACACAGGCCAGATGACATACGCATCACCACACATGCAGGTGCACATACAACAACCACACAATGGAACACAACCCACCACCACAACACATCACACCACATACAATGCTCAAATCAGCTACACACATGCATGAAATCACACAATCATATCACACATGAAACACATCAGTAGCAGCTGTACCAATGGCAGGACCACATACACACACACACACACACACACACACACACACACACACACACACAGACAGATGAATTACAGGAACAATATCCAGCACTGCCAACACATACAACTCTCACACAGCTACAAACCAAAGCCCACATACACAAACCAGACATGTTGAATGAGAGGCAGGACAAGTAAGGCATCACCAACACCAACGGCAGGTTGGGCTTGATGTATTAAAAATTTAAATATGAATAAATAACTATATACAGGCAAAAGGCCATTGGCCAGTCCATATGTCAGCATGTGTCAGTGCCCCAACTTGACTCCTGACTGCAAAATCACTTTTACATGATTGGGGCATCAAGGGGGAAGGAACACACCTCAGGAGTGATGCAGTAGTTGTCGAGGGGGGGGGTTGGGCTTGGGAGGGGGGTCCTTGGGTTTGCCTTTGGGTGGGTGGCTGTGCTTGGGCTTGGGTTTTGGTTTTGGTGCAAGGTCTTTAGGTTTGGCCTTGGGAGGGGTGACTTTGGGTTTGGGGGGTAGAACTCTTGGCAGGGGCCGGAGCATGGACAACACCAGGGGGGGCATGGGAGGAGGCGGAGGTTGAAGGGCTGGAACTGGGCAGGGACACAGGGTGTTTTGGGAACTGATGAGGTGGAAGAGGGTCAGGTAGAGGGGTAAACTCATAAAGGAAACATTTCTTAGGGACACAAGGGCAGTGATGGGAAAAACGTTTAGGAGTGGAGGAAGTGGCTGTCAGATGTGTCTTTGAGTGTGTCATGAGTGCAGGTGTGTGAGTGGAATGCTTGTGTGCACTGAGTGTCTATTGGCTGGATGAGTGCGGGTGTTTAGGTGTCTTGGGAGGAGGGAAGGAGGAGGAGCTGCGAATTGCCATGATGGATGGGTGACTGTGTGTTGGGGTCGTGGCTGTAGGAGGGGAGATGTGCTACATGTGGGGATTTTGGTGGTTGTGGTGAGTGAGGGTATGGTGACAGGGGTGGATATTTGTGGGTCAGCTATTTTGGTAACTGTGGGTAAATGGGAGTGGTGGCTGGATCAGGGAGTGTTGGTGTTGTGCCAGCAGGTGTGAGTGGTGAAGTGTCTGTGATGGAGGTGGTGGGAGGGTATCTGTGCAGGCAGTGGCTGTTGTTGGGTCTGAATGTGGTTGTTGTCTGTGTGCATGGCTGTGGTGGGTCCAGTGTTGCTTGTGTTTGTTATGTGATACTGTGTCTGTTATAGTGGATGCATGCATGTGTGAAGGTGTGCTCTGGATGGGTGTGGGGAGAGGGGATTGGGATTGTGAAGAGGTAGGTGTAGGAATGACGGTAGACAAAGGAACACAGGCTTCAGTCAAGGAGGAGGCCAGAGCCTGAAAGGATCTCTGCCGGGCAGACATGGCACCATGTATGCCTTCCAGGAACTCATTGCTCTGTTGCACTTGAGCCACCAGTATCAGGATGGCATTCATGATGGTGGTCTGACCCACAGAGATGGACCTCAGGAGGTCAATAGCCTCATCACTGAGGGCAGCAGAGCTGACTGGAGCTGGGGCAGAGGTGCCTGCGGCAAAGAAGATGCCCACCTTCCTGGGTGAGTGGGCATGGGCTACTGGTTTGGGAGCTACAGAGAGGGTGGTGCTAGTAAGGAGGGTGGTGGACAATAATGGTGCTGGGGTGGTCCCAGATGGGTCCGCCACCACCAGGAACTGTCCACTGGAGGAGGATTCCAAGGATGATGTAGATGATGTGGTCTCCCCCGTGGCACTCCCCTTGCCTTCTGCCCCACTGGGTCCCTCGGCCTTGGTGGATTCAGCCTCCTGGGTCCCGTGGGCTGTTGCCTCCGCATTCGTCTGTGCCACTTCTCCTTTGCCAGATGATGCTGATGCACACAAAGCAAGAGAAAGAGAGAGAGAGGGAGAGAGAAGAAAGGGTGGAAAAAGGTTAAACACCTTACTTCCATTAACAAATATGAACATGTGCAAGTCCCACTTAACAACTCATAGCTGGGCATGCCATTGCAATTGCAATCCAAGTCTGATAATAGCTATCGCCTATTGACAGATGTATTAGACAGTAAACATCAGATGTGCAGACAAGTACAGATAATGACATGAAGAAGGCAGTGACTTGCCATTGCAGCAGAGGAATTGGCTGTGACATCTCAAGAATTACATGAACACACAATCTTGGTAATTCAGGGACCTACCAGGGCACTTACCACATCAAGTACCAACTAATAGTTGTAAGCTCATGTCCACACAATGATATCCACAATAGCAGTAATTGCTGTACAAACTGCCCTCATGTAATATAATTTAGCAGTATCCCATTGTAGTGTCCCTACACATCCCTACACTCTGAAGGTGACATATGTTTGCCTAGTCACCTATCAGACCAATACTCCAATACTCCTGTCCCATTGAGGTCCCTCTTGTGCTGGTGCACTTAAGCCAGACCCACAATCAGTCTATGGCAGCAACTGTACAAAACTAAGACTTTCTCTGTTCATGTACGAGACTAACATAGATGGGATTGCACTTACACCTGTGATACACAGATGCCAATGGTTGGAGATGGTCAGACACAATGCTTAGGTTGACAAAACCACCCACCCCTTTTAAAATGTGACATTTCAATCCAGTGACAGTATTAACTTGTCATACATCAATAATATTTACCCTGGCTGGATCACTGATACCCATTGTCGTTGTGAGTATACCATTGTCCAAACTCACAGTAATCCAGTAGTAGCCCACCCAGTCCCACTCAAGGCCTGACAAAAGCCAGGTCACACTCAGTACTCACCCTCTTGGGGCTGCTGTGCTGGCTTAAAGCGCCCATCCACCTCAGCATAGGTCACCACCCAAATGCGGGCCATTAGGGGAGGTTAGGGTCTGGTGGGCACCCCTCTCTTGTTGGGAAGACATCCCCAGCTGGGCTTCCGTGGTCTTCAAGGCCCACGTCTCAGATCCTCCCACTGCTTCCGACAATGGGTGCTCCGCTGGCTATAGACCCTCAGGGTCCGCACTTGCTTGACGCTGCCATGCCAAATCCCTTTCTTTTGATGGGTGATGACCTGCATGGGTGACACAAACAAGAGGTGAAAGTGATTAGAACTCGCACAAAGTAGAGAGCATTGGCCTACACACATCAGACACACCACATTGCAATCCACATCCATCCCAATGGATCACACTCCTAATATCCATGCCCCCAGCATGCATGTACTCTGTGGCCGGTATGCCTACGTCATTCACAACGACACAGACCCGTACCACACATGAAAATGGCATGGGGCTCACCTGCCCCTCTGGGCCCCATACAGCTGTCCATACAGGGGTAGGACCCCATCGACCAGCTACTCCAGTTCTTCTATGGTGAAGGCCAGGGCCCTATCACCTGCAGGATGTGGCATGATGGCTCCTAGAGACAGTACACAGCAGCTCACAAATTGTAGGTGTTGCTTACTTGAGTGTCCGGAGTCAAGTGAGCTAAGTGGTAGAAAATGGCGGTCACGGCCACCGCGTACATGACCGTCAGCACAGACGGTGATCATCATTGGCCCAGTGCCCCACAGGCAGCAATGTTAACCAAGGAGAAGTTGCACAGTTGTTGAAACCACCTACCAACATGACGGCATACGCTGGCAGACTTGCATCACTACCATCTGTCCCGAGCTGCAAGACAGGCGCCTGACATTTTATGTACAGTAAATGGCTTGTTGTTGAAAAATAAGTGTGTCATGGTACTAATATGTCCAGAATGCTGCGCAGGTCCATGTTGTACCATCATGTATTGGCACATACATGTCACATTCTGCGCACAGTGCTGCAATATGGAAGGAGGTCACACGAACTGCATGTAGACGTACTAGCTGCGCATAGGCGGTGTAGCACCATAGATCACTGTAACACCTTCATACATGGCCCATGACGGACCCATATGCGCAGACAACATGAGACATCACACTTGTGTTGTGTGGCTCAAACTATGTACAGGGCCAACAATGGCCAGCATGGATGACAGAAATGGCCCTCCTGCATACACAATGTAGTATGTGCTACATGTGCAGGCATGTATGCCTATCTTAGTGTGTGGCACAACATTTTGCACATCTAACATGTGCGGAGTGCTAATCACAATCTACATTTTCTCCTCTTCATTCTAGATACCATGTAATGAGGAGAATGAGAAATGTACCGGTGTACCGTTCGCTATTCGACCTGGAAGAGAGACACATCGTCCAGACCTACCATCTGAATCGTGTCACCATCATGGAGCTCTGTACCCAGTTGGAGCCAGATCTAATGCCTCCCATCCGCAATCCCTATGCCATCCCTCACACAGTACAAGTCTTGACAGTGCTACACTTCCTAGCAACAGGGTCCTTTCAGGTTACAGTGGGCTTGGCTGCAGGGATGTCACAGCCCATGTTCAGTTTTGTTTTGAAAGATGTACTGTCTGCTTTCCTAAAATACATGGAGAGCTACATTAGGTTCCCTCTGATTTGGCCACTGTAAGGCAGACTTCTATGACCTTGGACACATTCCTCACATCATAGTTGCAATAGCACCCATATTGCTTTGGTTCCTCCCTCTGTAAACGAACAAGTATATAGGAATCGGAAAAACTGTCACTCTATTAACATGCAGGTGGTGTGTTTGTGGACCAGTACATCTTCCAAGTGACTGCCAAGTTCCCAGGATCTGTGCATGACACCTACGTAATGAGGAACAGCAGTGTCCCACACACGATGGCATGTCCACAGAGAGAGGGGGCTTGGCTCATTGGTAGGTATCAATGTATGTCTCTCTTTTAGCACCTGTCAACACATTATTCACAGTGACTGTCCCTGGTCTGTAACATGTCCTGCTTTTATTCGTACAAGTGACTCCAGCTATCCTAACCTGACCTGGCTGTTAACGCCAGTGAGGTTCCCAGCCATGGATGCCGAGAAACATTACAATGAGGCCCATGACAGGGTGAGGCGTGTGATTGAAATTACTTTTGACCTATTTAAGGCACGATTACGGTGTCTCCAAGTCTCTGGAGGAGCTATCCTTTACAGGCCCCAAAAGGTGTGCCAGATCATAGTTGCCTGCTGCATGCTCCACAATCTGGCTCCGCAATGTCACATTCCATTACAGGCAGATGAGGAAGTGGGTGCTGGACCAGTGGGTGATGATATTGACCTGGAAAATTAGGAGGAGGCAGATGAGGATGGTGCAGCAAACTCTAGGATGGAGCTGATCAATCAGTACTTCCAGTGACATAGAGGTATGTTTGTGTGTTGTAGCAGGTGATATACCTTTACTTGGAGTAAGTACTAAGCTCATCCTGGCCATTTATATTAGTGCAGATGTGCCATTTACCTATTCCTGTGTGGGTGGTGATAGATGTGTGATTGTATGTCAGGAGAGGTGTAATTGCTCTAAAACTCTGCCATAAGTCCCCTCTGCAGGATGCTAGGGAAAGCTCTTGATGACTGTCCTGTGGTGTGATTTGTGTCCTGTCATCTCATGTCTAGATGTGCGTTCAGCTATGGACTGTGTACAGTGTATCCTTTCCTCTCCTAGCAGTTGCCTGAGCCATTCATGTCAAATTATCTTTGCTAACAGTTGAAGTTGTTGAGTTGAGCCTATTACAGCTGTCAACTACAGCTATTTAGTCATGTACTTATTGTGTTTGTTGATGTAGAGGTGTAATCAGTTGTGCTCTGTTGCCTTCCCAATCCACAATTGTCAACACAATTTTGGACTGCATATGTGCTTTGAGTGCTACCATGCCTTACATCCTGATTTGTGTTCCTGTGTTGTGCATTTTTCAGATTTGATTACTTGATCTACTCTGGTGTGTGGCTGGTCTACTGTCTCTCGTTCAACTGACTATTGTGACATATATGTTGTACTGTGTTCCCTGCAGAGTTTGCTTTCCTCTATAGTGTTTCGAACTGGCTGTTGGTTGAGGGTGTAGGAGGCTGGCCTGGCTTGTAGTGGGTACCAATGGTACTTACACCTTATGCCAGGTCCAGTTATCCCTTATTAGTAGAGTGAGGTAGAATTCTAGCAGCTTAGGCTGATAGAGGTAGCTATAGCAGAGCAGCCAAGGCTGAACTAGGAGACAAGCAAAGCTCATGCAATACCACTTATATCATATAGGTACTATATCATAAGAAAGAGAATACTCATAGTTACCAAATAATAAAGGTACTTTATTTTAGTGACAATGTGCCAAAAATATCTCAGAGGATATACTCCCTTAGGAGGCAAGTAACATACACAAAATATACACAACTAAACAAATCAGGTAAGTAAAACAGTCAGAAAGTAGTGCAAACACTGCAAAACACAATAGGATGCAATAGGCTAGGGGCAACACAAACCATATACTAAGAAAGTGGAATGCGAACCACGAATGCACCCCTAGGCAAGTGTAGTGTGTAGAGGGTCACTGGGAGTGTGAGAAAACACTAAGGGTGTAAAGGAGACCCCACCCCAAGACCCTGGAAAGTAGGAGTAAAGTACTACTATGTCCCCCAAAACACACTAAAGTCGTGATAAAGGATTTTGCAAGGACCACAACAGACTGCAAAGCCCTGAAGACGGATTCCTGGACCTGAAGACATGCAAAGGAAGGGGACCACCTCCAAGAGTCGCTAAAGTGTCCAGGGGGGCAGGAGCCCACTAAACCCCAGATAAAGGTGCAAAATGGCTGCCTCCGGTTGCAAGAAGTTGCAGGTTTTGCAACAACAAAAGGAGGTAGGAAGTTCTTCTTCACGCAGAAGATGTCCCACGGTGTGCTGGAGGGTGCATAGTCATTTGCTTGGCAAAATACCACAAACAAGCCTTGCTACCTGCAAGAGTCATGGTCAGGGAAAAAGGGTGCTGCCCGGGCCCAGGAAGGACCAGGATGTTGCCACTTAAGAGAGGAGACAGAGGGGGCCCTCAGCAATGTAAAGAGCCTGGAGAGGAAGGAAGCACCCACAGAAGTCCTTGAACACGGGTTTAAGAATACTGAACACAGCGGTCGTCTCAACACTGTAAAGAGAGGTCCCACAACACCATAGGTCAACTCAGGAAGCTGAGCATCACAGGACGGAGTGTTGGGGACCAAGGCTCAGCTGTGCATGCAGGATTTCTTGGGAATGTGCACAGAAGCCCTTGTAGCTGCAGATCACACAGTGCACAGGATTACTGCCTGGGGAGGGGAGGCAAGACTTACCTCCTCCAAATTCGGACAGTTGGGCTTCTGAACAGTCTGGGTCACTTGGGTCCACCACCTGTGTTCCAGGGGCCACGCTCGTCAGGATGAGAGGGGACCCAGAGTACCGGTGAAGCTGAAGTTTGGTGCCTGCTGAAGCAGGGGGATGATTCTGTCGACCCACTGGAGCTTTCTTCATGGCAATCCGTGCAGGGTGAAGGCAGGCAGCCCCAGAGCATATACCACCAGGAAACAGTTGAGAAAGCAGGCAAGATTAGGTGCTACAATGTCGCTGTTAGTCTTCTGGCTACTTTGTTGCAGTTTTGCAGGCGTCCTGGAGCAGTCAGCGGTCGATCCTTGGCAGAAGTAGAAGAGAGAAGTGCAGAGGCACCCTGATGAATTCTTGCAAGTCGTAATCTGAGGAAAAGCCCACTGGAGAGACCCTAAATAGCCCTCAGAGGATGATTGGCTACCTAGTCAGGTATGCACCTATCTGGTGGGGTCTCTGACAACACCTGCTGGCACTGGCCACTCAGAGGACTCCAGAGTGCCCCCACACCTCTGGAAACAAGATGGCAGAGGTCTGAGACACACTGGAGGAGCTTTGGGCACCACCCCTGGAGTGGGTGTTCCCTAAGGTGCAAAGTTTCTAAGTGTGAGGGCACCCTTGCACTAGCAAAGGTGCCCCCACATAGTTCAGGGCCATTACCCAGGACTTTGTGAGTGCGGAGACGCCATTTCACGCATGCACTACATATAGGTCAATACCTATATGTAGCTTCACACTGGTACCTCCGAATATGGCCATGTAAGGTGTCTAAGATCATGGAATTGTCTCCCCATTCCAAATCTGGTATTGGGGAGCCAATCCCATGCATCCTGGGGCCTCCACTATGGACCCCCAGTACTGCCAAACCAGCTCTCTGATGCTTTCACTGCAGCTACAGCTGCAGCCACCTCACAGACAGGCTTCTGCCCTCCTGGGCCAATGTACTTAACTGCCCAGTTCACACCAATTGTGTACCAAAACCAAAAAGAGGAGTTATTGGTCAATACCACCTCATAAACAATGAGAGGAAAGAGATCAAAAACCAACTCCAACTAAAGAGCACTTTACTGAAACATTTATGGGTGATGAGAAAACAAAAACTTACCGCATGCTTAACTATGCGTGAAAGACCCAAGTCAATAAACATCAAAAAGAAAACACCCATAATCCAAAGTGTGTACGTGTGCCCATAGAGAGATTACTTGTATTCAAATACCTTATAAGTCTACCACAATTTAAAGGCAAGTATTCATCAACTAATATCAATCCAATATGAACTTCCAGCGTGACTGATATCCAATCTATATTCAGAATCTAATGTTGAAGAAAAAAAGGGGGGGGAAAAGTATAAGTGTTTTCCAGCAAACTAATACTTCGTAAAAGCAAAACGTAACAACTTTTAATAGATCAGAATAAACCATGACTGGCATAATCCGTAACTATAACCTTTAGTCAGAAATCAATGCCATAATAACAAAAATTATCCATGAGTTGTATTAAAAGACTACGAAAATAACCATCAACGTGCCAATATTAACTCGATCCTGGAGAGTTATATTACTGGCAGAATGTGTGTACGCGCATCTCAATCAACTTACCACCAGTTCGCTGGGATGGCAGATGAGTATCGAGAAAAGCGGCGTCTTCCAGTACGGACGCCTAGCGTGTGCGCTGAACGCGAACACCCGAACCCGGAAGTTATATAAACTTCCGGGTTCGGCCTTCAAACTAACCGGGGCACCAACATCAAAGACGGCACACAACTGCGTCAGCCACTGCAGTTCCCATACGACGCAGCATCTCGCAATATTAACCGAAGGTACAAGAGACAAACATAAAGGGGAAAGAAGAAATCAAAATCTGTATCTCCTAATAAAGAAGCAATAAGCATTAAACTAGTCAGCTATTAAGTAAAAAACCATACTATTTAGATTGAGTCAACAACGAAAATAAGATAAAGCGACTTAGTTCTTACTAGCACTAAAATTACAGGCTGAATCTCAATTAATAGAAATGTACCAAGTACACCACTATACCAAATATATCATTGGGGTACCCATAACATTATAATAACCTAAATGTCAGTCAAAGTATACAAATATTCAAATTCAAGCTACTGGTCACCCCTAAAATACCACAACTGAAGAAAAAAAGGGGAAAGAAAGAAAGAAAGAAAGAGGGGGGGGAGGAATAACAATAAAAGGGGAAATACAACACACCCCCACTCATTGATTGTGAATTGTTGTGCGTTTAAGAGCCATTGATCTTAAATTCGTATGTACTCAATTTACACTGTATGTCATTAGTACATAAAAAACATATTTATATTACACGTTACTTGCACATATACAAACTGTACTAACATATAATCACCACTAACTTATTGTATAACACAGAAAATAATACAGAAAATAATAATCATTCAGTCCCCCAAGAAAAAATCCAATTCCCTATCAGAATTCAATCCTGTTTCTACAGTTCTGAGTCTCATAATCCACAGTGCTTCTTGTCTGCGAAGACGTAATTCCCTATTGCCCCCTCTTGGGTTACGGGGGACATGCTCCAGTCCAAAAAATTCAAAGCATTTTCTGGTTGATTGTGCTTCACAGGTAGTCATGTGTGCTACTAAGGGATATCTCACATCCCCATTTTTAAGTACCCGAACATGTTCTCCTATTCTAGTTTTGAGTGCTCTTATAGTGCTTCCAACATACATTTTTGTACATTTACAGCGAACAATGTATACAACAAAATTAGAATTACAGTCCATAATGGAACGCAAGGCAAATGTTTTATCATCATGAGAGAATTCTTGTATTTTATGACATGCCCAGCGACAGACCCCGCAAGAGCCACATTTGTAAAAACCCTCCCCTCTCTGAGATAACCATGTTTTCTTCGGGGAGATAGTGGTATAGCTAGGACTTAATATATTTCTCAAGGTTCTGCCTTTACGAAATGATGTAATAACTCCTCCCGCTACCACATCCTTCAATGTCTCTTCCTGCATAAGTAAATTCCAATGTTTGATCATAAATCTCTTCAGAATCAAGGAAGCATCATTAAAATCCGTTACGAACCTCACCACATTAGACGTTTCCTTGGTCTTTTTCTGTACTTTGAGTCTCAAAGTGTCTTTTCTGTCAATATATCTAACTTTCAGTCGTGCTTTCTTAATAATCTTATAGAGTATCCCCGTACTGAAAACCTTCTTTCCATGTCATTCAACTGGGTAACAAATTCCGCGTCTATACTACAGTTACGTCTCGCCCTCAAAAATTCTCCAAAGGGAATTGATGCCACCTGATGTCTGGGGTGAGCACTTTCAGCATGCAAGATAGAGTTACACGCAGTCGCCGTACGGAAAAGCCTACTATGAATCTTCTCATCACAAATGAAGAGTTCCACATCCAGAAATTCAATCCTAGCCGCACTATATTGGTACGTAAATTTAACATTTAAATTGTTAGAATTTAAGAAAGTACAAAATTCCATTAGTTTTGCTTCACCGCCTGTCCAAATCATTATACAGTCATCTATATAGCGACCCCAAAACAGTATATGTGTTTGCAGATGGCAGAATCTGGGCCCCAAATCCATGTGTGTTCAAACCATCCCATGAACAGGTTTGCATAGGATGGAGAGAACTTGGAACCCATCGCCACACCACATTTCTGTCTAAACCACATGTTGTTAAATAAAAAGAAATTGTTAGTTGTAATGATGTTAACCATATCCAATATCATCATTGTATGATCCCACAGACTTGCTGACCTCTTGCTTAGGAAAAATTTTAAGGCATCTAAGCCAACATCATGATTAATGCAAGTATACAGAGACACCACGTCTAAAGTCACCAGTAACATACTGCTGTCCCACTCTACGTCACTCAGAGTACTGAGAATATGCGTGGTATCTCTGAGGAAAGAAGGAAGATTATGAACCAACGGTTGTAAAAAACAACTCATGGATAATTTTTGTTATTATGGCATTGATTTCTGACTAAAGGTTATAGTTACGGATTATGCCAGTCATGGTTTATTCTGATCTATTAAAAGTTGTTACGTTTTGCTTTTACGAAGTATTAGTTTGCTGGAAAACACTTATACTTTCCCCCCCCCTTTTTTTCTTCAACATTAGATTCTGAATATAGATTGGATATCAGTCACGCTGGAAGTTCATATTGGATTGATATTAGTTGATGAATACTTGCCTTTAAATTGTGGTAGACTTATAAGGTATTTGAATACAAGTAATCTCTCTATGGGCACACGTACACACTTTGGATTATGGGTGTTTTCTTTTTGATGTTTATTGACTTGGGTCTTTCACGCATAGTTAAGCATGCGGTAAGTTTTTGTTTTCTCATCACCCATAAATGTTTCAGTAAAGTGCTCTTTAGTTGGAGTTGGTTGTTGATCTCTTTCCTCTCACTGTTTATGAGGTGGTATTGACCAATAACTCCTCTTTTTGGTTTTGGTACACAATTGGTGTGAACTGGGCGGTTAAGTACATTGATCTTAACTCGTGTGTTATCTTTATGATTTCTAGCCCTGAAGAAGTCGTAAGGGATTTAAACATTTCCCAAGACGAAACATGTGTTGGCTGGATGCACAATCTACCTTTGATGTTCTGAACTTGTCAATAAACCTGTGGATTCATTTGTGGACTCTGAAACTTGCTCTATGAGACATGGACCTTCATGATAGTGTTTATTTATCATATTAATCTATACGTGGTTCTATAAGAGGGGACCCTCACTGTGTATTGTATTTGTTGTAAGGTTGTTTATGCCTTAAGGGTAGGGTGTTTCCCTTGTGTGGTTCCCCTGTCACAACACATAGGGTACAGTGACATCCTTAGCGCCATATCTCCTCACCGTGCACCCCATTAACTTTTTCTTGTCTAACTTGAGGAGGCAGCTTGGTTGTGACCCTTGTAATTATATAAAAAAACCTTTTTACTTTACCATGGACAGGATCAAAATAGCAGAGGAATTATTTGATAATCTAGCAAAAGGAGGCAACTTTCAAAATGTATCCGGTAGTAACCTGCAAAAAGAAGGTCTTAGAAACAAATTTATAAGACTAGAGAGGATGAAGAAAAATGAGTTATCCAAGTGGTGGGATGGGACAACATTTAAACAATACAAGAAACTCAACCGGATTCCCCGAGGTTTGAGATCTCAAATTTTCCCCACTTATGATGACTTGGATGATGATCTACTAAAACTATGGCATAAGGAATTAACTGGCAGCTCTATGAAACTTATGGATATTTTGATCATTAACTCTGAGAGGAAGGTCAGTCAATTACAGACTGAAATTGGTATTCTTGAAAGAGAAATCGAGAGCTTAAATCTTAAAGATGCCACTGAGAAAAATTATAAGATTTTAGAACAAGTTTTAATTAAATATCAGGAGGAAATTATGCAGAGGAAGGCTCGTAAACTCAAACGAGACGAGAGAGATTACCTGACTGGTAGAATTTTCACTTTCTCTAATAAATACGATCACTTTTTTCATAGTGGAGGGGCCGCCAATGGTTCGGGTCTGCCGAAGTTCTCTGATTCATCATCTATTAGTACCTCGATCACGAGTGACAGAGTGAAGTGGAGGATGGAGCCAGTACTTCTGCTCATGAAACCTCAAGTGGTAATAGTTTTTTATTAGAACTAATGAGGATGAAACGAGGCAGAAATGCTCAAAACAGAGGAAGAACAGATATGAAAAAACTAGGAGGGGTAGGAGAGGCAGGGGTAAATGTTGCAAAAGAGATGGAGGGAGTCAAAACGAGATCTCGGGACAAGAAAGTATGAACACTGATGATGCAGTATCTATTAATATAGTGAATCTGACAAATATGGTACTAACCACAGGGATCAAAAGTCTTTTATCAAAGGGTCTTAATTACTGTCCTAGTAACTTTGGGGACCCATGCAGATCTAAAATTGACCTGTTTAAATTTGTTCGGAAATTGAAACTTAAAAAATACTGTCAACAGAATCCCATTAATGTTATGAATACTGATGATACTGTTCCTGTGTTGAGTACTTTATCTATTGAAGATGTTCGAGATACTGCAACCTTGATATCTCTAGCGGAACGTGATGAAGACCCAGACATTACTGCCAGAATTCTAGATGATTTAGATGTTACATCAAACAGAAGTGTTTCTAGTGGACTTAAAAGGCAATCTAGATGGGTTCCGAGATCCTGTGGTTTGAACCCCTTAGATAAGTTCTTTGACAAAGTTTGCGAAGACTATGACATCTACTTAACTAAGAATAAGTATCGACATGCCTCCAGCAACTTAAGTTCGGATGAACTAGCTGCATTACAAGAACTCAAACAAAACGATAGTATCATCATTAGGCAAGCGGACAAAGGTGGGAATGTGGTCATTATGGATAGGGTTGATTATGATAATGAGATTCTGGCACAACTGAATGACTTGTCATGCTATGAGATGATCACATATAATCCCGTCCCCAGTCTTGCACATATGATTAATAACAGACTTGTCAGGTGGCAACAACATGGGTTACTTAATAAAGATGAATATCTGTACCTTAAGATACACCATCCACGTTATCCGTGTATTTATACTTTGCCTAAGATTCATAAAGGCTTACCTTTCCCACCTGGGAGACCAATTGTATCAGGCATACTTGGCCCTACTGAGAGGCTTTCAGAATATGTGGACTGGTTTTTACAACCGTTGGTTCATAATCTTCCTTCTTTCATCAGAGATACCACGCATATTCTCAGTACTCTGAGTGACGTAGAGTGGGACAGCAGTATGTTACTGGTGACTTTAGACGTGGTGTCTCTGTATACTTGCATTAATCATGATGTTGGCTTAGATGCCTTAAAATTTTTCCTAAGCAAGAGGTCAGCAAGTCTGTGGGATCATACAATGATGATATTGGATATGGTTAACATCATTACAACTAACAATTTCTTTTTATTTAACAACATGTGGTTTAGACAGAAATGTAGTGTGGCGATGGGTTACAAGGGCCAGATGTAGGAAGCACTTTGCGAGTCGCAAACGGCAAAATTTGCCGTTTGCGACTCGCAAATGCGTGATTCCTATGCAGAAATGCATTTTGCGAGTCGGGACCGACTCGCAAAATGCATTTCCGAATCGCAAATAGGAAGGGGTGTTCCCTTCCTATTTGCGATTCGCAATGGTATGCAATTCCATTTGCGACCGCGTATGCGGTCGCAAATGGAGTCGCAGTTACCATCCACTTGAAGTGGATGGTAACCCATTCGCAAACGGGAAGGGGTCCCCATGGGACCCCTTCCCCTTTGTGAATGGACCCCATATTATTTTTTCAGGGCAGGGAGTGGTCCAACGGACCACTCCCTGCCCTGAAAATTCAGAAACTAAAGGTTTCGGAATTTTTTGAAATGCAGCTCGTTTTCCTGTGAGGAAAACGGGCTGCACTTCAAAAAAAAAAAAAACCTTTATTTAAAAGGCAGGTCGCTAACATGGAGGCCTGCTGACGTCAGCAGGCCTCCATGTTAGCGAGTGCCTATACTCGCAATGGGGTCGCAAACTGCGACCCACCTCATAAATATTTATGAGGTGGGTCTTTGCGACCCCATTGCGAGTTGCAGAAGGTGTCTGAGACACCTTTCTGCATGTCAAATTGCGACTTGCAATTTGCGAGTCGCACAGACTCGCAAATTGCAAGTCGCAATTTGATTTTTTCCTACATCTGGCCCCAAGTTCTCTCCATCCTATGCAAACCTGTTCATGGGATGGTTTGAACACACATGGATTTGGGGCCCAGATTCTGCCATCTGGCAAACACATATACTGTTTTGGGGTTGCTATATAGACGACTGTATAATGATTTGGACAGGCGGTGAAGCAAAACTAATGGAATTTTGTAGTTTCTTAAATTCTAACAATTTAAATGTAAAATTTACGTACCAATATAGTATGGCTAGGATTGAATTTCTGGATGTGGAACTCTTCATTTGTGATGAGAAGATTCATAGTAGGCTTTTCCGTAAGGCGACTGCGTGCAACTCTATCTTGCATGCTGAAAGTGCTCACCCCAGACATCAGGTGGCATCAATTCCCTATGGAGAATTTTTGAGGGCGAGACGTAACTGTAGTATAGACGCGGAATTTGTTACCCAGTTGAATGACATGGAAAGAAGGTTTTCAGTACGGGGATACTCTAATAAGATTATTAAGAAAGCATGACTGAAAGTTAGATATATTGACAGAAAAGACACTTTGAGACTCAAAGTACAGAAAAAGACCAAGGAAACGTCTAATGTGGTGAGGTTCGTAACGGATTTCAATGATGCTTCCTTGATTCTGAAGAGATTTATGATCAAACATTGGAATTTACTTATGCAGGAAGAGACATTGAAGGATGTGGTAGCGGGAGGAGTTATTACATCATTTCGTAAAGGCAGAACCTTGAGAAATATATTAAGTCCTAGCTATACCACTATCTCCCCGAAGAAAACATGGTTATCTCAGAGAGGGGAGGGTTTTTACAAATGTGGCTCTTGCGGGGTCTGTCGCTGGGCATGTCATAAAATACAAGAATTCTCTCATGATGATAAAACATTTGCCTTGCCTTCCATTATGGACTGTAATTCTAATTTTGTTGTATGCATTGTTCGCTGTAAATGTACAAAAATGTATGTTGGAAGCACTATAAGAGCACTCAAAACTAGAATAGGAGAACATGTTCGGGTACTTAAAAATGGGGATGTGAGATATCCCTTAGTAGCACACATGACTACCTGTGAAGCACAATCAACCAGAAAATGCTTTGAATTTTTTGGACTGGAGCATGTCCCCCGTAACCCAAGAGGGGGCAATAGGGAATTACGTCTTCGCAGACAAGAAGCACTGTGGATTATGAGACTCAGAACTGTAGAAACAGGATTGAATTCTGATAGGGAACTGGAATTTTTCTTGGGGGACTGAATGATTATTATTTTCTGTATTATTTTCTGTGTTATACAATAAGTTAGTGGTGATTATATGTTAGTACAGTTTGTATATGTGCAAGTAACGTGTAATATAAATATGTTTTTTATGTACTAATGACATACAGTGTAAATTGAGTACATACGAATTTAAGATCAATGGCTCTTAAACGCACAACAATTCACAATCAATGAGTGGGGATGTGTTGTATTTCCCCTTTTATTGTTATTCCTCCCCCCCTCTTTCTTTCTTTCTTTCTTTCTTTCTTTCTTTCTTTCTTTCTTTCTTTCTTTCTTTCTTTCCCCTTTTTTTCTTCAGTTGTGGTATTTTAGGGGTGAACAGTAGCTTGAATTTGAATATTGGTATACTTTGACTGACATTTAGGTTATTATAATGTTATGGGTACCCCAATGATATATTTGGTATAGTGGTGTACTTGGTACATTTCTATTAATTGAGATTCGGCCTGTAATTTTAGTGCTAGTAAGAACTAAGTCGCTTTATCTTATTTTCGTTGTTGACTCAATCTAAATAGTATGGTTTTTTACTTACTAGCTGACTAGTTTAATGCTTATTGCTTCTTTATTAGGAGATACAGATTTTGATTTCTTCTTTCCCCTTTATGTTTGTCTCTTGTACCTTCGGTTAATATTGCGAGATGCTGCGTCGTATGGGAACTGCAGTGGCTGACGCAGTTGTGTGCCGACTTTGATGTTGGTGCCCCGGTTAGTTTGAAGGCCTAACCCGGAAGTTTATATAACTTCCGGGTTCGGGTGTTCGCGTTCAGCGCACACGCTAGGCGTCCGTACTGGAAGACGCCGCTTTTCTCGATACTCATCTGCCGTCCCAGCGAACTGGTGGTAAGTTGATTGAGATGCGCGTACACACATTTTGCCAGTAATATAACTCTCCAGGATCGAGTTAATATTGGCACGTTGATGGTTATTTTCGTAGTCTTTTAATACAACTCATGGATAATTTTTGTTATTATGGCATTGATTTCTGACTAAAGGTTATAGTTACGGATTATGCCAGTCATGGTTTATTCTGATCTATTAAAAGTTGTTACGTTTTGCTTTTACGAAGTATTAGTTTGCTGGAAAACACTTATACTTTTCCCCCCCCTTTTTTTCTTCAACATTAGATTCTGAATATAGATTGGATATCAGTCACGCTGGAAGTTCATATTGGATTGATATTAGTTGATGAATACTTGCCTTTAAATTGTGGTAGACTTATAAGGTATTTGAATACAAGTAATCTCTCTATGGGCACACGTACACACTTTGGATTATGGGTGTTTTCTTTTTGATGTTTATTGACTTGGGTCTTTCACGCATAGTTAAGCATGCAGTAAGTTTTTGTTTTCTCATCACCCATAAATGTTTCAGTAAAGTGCTCTTTAGTTAGAGTTGGTTGTTGATCTCTTTCCTCTCACTGTTTATGAGGTGGTATTGACCAATAACTCCTCTTTTTGGTTTTGGTACACAATTGGTGTGAACTGGGCGGTTAAGTACATTGATCTTAACTCGTGTGTTATCTTTATGATTTCTAGCCCTGAAGAAGTCATAAGGGATTTAAACATTTCCCAAGACGAAACACGTGTTGGCTGGATGCACAATCTACCTTTGATGTTCTGAACTTGTCAATAAACCTGTGGATTCATTTGTGGACTCTGAAACTTGCTCTATGAGACATGGACCTTCATGATAGTGTTTATTTATCATATTAATCTATACGTGGTTCTATAAGAGGGGACCCTCACTGTGTATTGTATTTGTTGTAAGGTTGTTTATGCCTTAAGGGTAGGGTGTTTCCCTTGTGTGGTTCCCCTGTCACAACACATAGGGTACAGTGACATCCTCAGCGCCATATCTCCTCACCGTGCACCCCATTAACTTTTTCTGCCCTCCTGGGGTCTGAGCAGCTCAGTCTCAGGAAGGCAGAACAAAGCGTTTCCTCTGAGAGCAGGGTGTTACACCCTCTCCCTTTGGAAATAGGTGTTACAGGCTGGGAAGGGATAGCCTCCCCCAGCCTCTGGAAATGCTTTGAAGGGCACAGATGGTGTCCTCCTTGCATAAGCCAGTCTGCACTGTTTCAGGGACCCTTGTCCTCTGCTCTGGCGTGAAACTGGAAAAAGGAAAGGGGAGTGACCACTCCCCTGTCCATCACCAACCTAGGGGTGGTGCCCAGAGCTCCTCCAGTGTGTCCCAGACTTCAGCCATCTTGCTTTGCAAGGTGAGGGGGCACTGTGGAGGAATCTGAGTGGCCAGTGCCAACAGGTGATGTCAGAGACCCCTTCTGATAGGTCCTTACCTGATAACGTGGCCAATCCCCTTCTCTGGGCTATTTAAGGTCTCTCCTGTGGGTTCTCTTCAGATTCTACTTGCAAGTTTCCAGCAGGAATCCTCTGCAACTACTACTTCATCCTCTGACCTCGGATCAACCGCAGGCTGTTCCAGGAACTGCTGTAACAGCAACAAAGTATCCACAAGGGATACTTTTCCTCTGCAACTTCAGCTCCAGCCAGCAACTGCAACAGTTTCCAACATGTGCATGCTCTGAGGACTCCCTGTCTTCACCCGGCACCAAAAGGACCGAAGAAATCTCCTGTGGGATGATGGAGTCACTCCTCTGCTCACAGAGGCACCTTCTAAGTCAACGACCAGTTCTAGTGGACTCCTCTCACAGTGACGAGCGTGCTCCTTGGAACAGAGAGGGTGGACCCCATCGACACAGACTGTCTTGAGGTTCTGCTGTAGCAACCTGGAGGAGGTAAGACCTTGCCTTCCCCCAGGCCGACAATACCCCTTTGCACCCCGTCTTCTTCACCTCCTGAGGCCTATGTGCACTATTTGCAAAATTACTTCATCCACAGCATGGCCCAGGTTCCCAGCAATCTATCCTGTGATGCTCAACCCGCTGAGTTGACCTCCGGTGGCGTGGGACCTTCCTTTGTAGTGCTGCACCAACTGCATTTTGCACCTCCCTTGTCCCCGTGTCCTGGGACTCCAGTGGGTGGTATATGGTATCCTCAGGGCTCTCTGAAGTGTGGAGAGCCCCCTCTTCCTCCTCACACAGAGTTGAGGCCCCCAGGTCTCCCCTGGGTCCAGATAGCACCTAGTTGATGCAAAACGCGACTTTGGAGGAACCAAGGCTTGTTGGAGGAATCCAGCACCAAAACTCACCTGCCTCCAACTTCACAACGTGGGACATCCTTTGCATCATGCAGGAACCTGCTGGCATTTTCCTAGGGTACATTTCTACCAGGGACTCTTCTTTTGCATCCTCTTCTGGGTTGGCAGGGGCTCCTGTCCTTCCTGGAACTTCTTTCGACTTCTAGACTTGGTCTCCTTCCTTTGCATGTCTTCAGGTCCAGGAATCCACCATTTGTTGTTTGCAGACTTAGGGGGTCATTCTGACCTCGGCGGTAAAAGGCGCTTACCGCCGGTCAGAAGGCCGCCACAACACCGCCGCGGTCGCGGTAAACCACCACGGTCATTCTGACCCTCAAGAGGCAAACCGCCAAAAACCCGACATCCACAAAAGTCCGCCACACCAACAGCCAGCGTTAAACTGGCAAAGACCAAACCTCCACCGTCACGCCAACAGAAATACGCCCATGCCATTACGACCCACGAATCCACGCGGCGGTCTTTCAACCGCGGTATTCCATTGGCGGTACACACCGCCGCGCTCAAAATACACATACAGCTCCAAAACACAGCCACATTGGACAATTTGAAATACACACACCTGAGACACATACACACAACACTCCCACGCACCCAATTAACTATAAAACACACACCCACATCACCCACAAACCCCTACGACCACAAATCAGAGACGAAGCCCAGAGAGAGACATCACAGAATAGAGAACACCATCACACAGAGGCACACTACACCATCACCCACACAACCACGCACAAAACACCACACACCACTACACTCACCACACTCATCACCGCAAACACCACCCCACACCTCATCCACACCACCCCATGGCACCCCCAAGACACCCCAGGTTCTCAGACGCAGAACTCAGGGTCATGGTGGAGGAAATAGTTCAGGTAGAGCCCCAGCTCTTCGGGACACAGGTGCAGCACACCACCATTGCCAGGAAGATGGAGCTATGGCAAAGAATAGTGGACAGGGTCAACGCTGTGGGACAGCATCCACGAAATCGGGACGACATCAGGAAGCGGTGGAACGACCTACGGGGGAAGGTGCATTCCATGGTATCCAGGCACAACATCGCGGTGCAGAAGACTGGCGGCGGACCCCCACCTCAACCCCCAGAATTTACAACAATCCTTCATCCCGAGGGCCTCGCAGGAGTATCTGGAGGAATGGACTCTGGTAAGTCTAATCTCAACTACTTCATCCCCCCCACCCACCAGCATGCCAACTCATACCTCCACCCTCCCCCCAACCCCATCACACATCCTCCCTGCTAATGTCTCATCATCACAACCCACCCATCCCAACACCAAACCCTGCAGGCCACCACAAACCATCGACACCCATCACCTAAGCATGCCCACTGCACATACCCATCTCCCCCACAAACCGCCATCACAACAGCCCCCACAAAGGAATGCCAGCACTGGGGTACACGAGAACCCACCCATTGCACGCTATGGCACACACAGAAGCAATAACCATACTCTTACACCCCTGCAGGACCCGAACACCACCACACCGCCCAGGAGGGTCCAGAAATGTCCATCCCACCTCCAGAAGAGGCCCCCAGTGATGACAGCAGCTCTGTCTCCCTGGACCCAGATGACCAGCCCTGCCCATCGGGGACCTCGGGACAGTCGGTTCCCCTCAGACAGCCACAGGCCACAGCAGACCTACCCCCCTCTGGGAACATCAGCACAGCACCCACCCAGCGGGCCCATGCCTCTGTCTCCAGGACACGTCAATCAGCGGTGTGTCCACCACTACAGGGCACCCAGGTTAACCCACCACCCCAACAACAACAGGGACCTGGGGGCAGTGGTAGTGGGCACACGGTCCAGGGGACAGAGGCCCAGGGAAACAGGGGAACTGGGAGGGCTGCTGTGCGACAGGGGGGGGATAGGCCCAGGGAACCCACTCTCCACGAGGCCCTCACCTCCATCATGGGAGCATACCACCACTCTCAGGAGACAATGGCGACGGTCCTGGCCAGGTTCCAGGAGATCCAGGTACTGCAGGAGGAACAGTTTATGGGGTTCAGGGAAGAACTGAGAAACATTAGTTCCGCAATGGGCACCATCGTTGTGGCTCTCAACCAGATTGTCACCACATTGCGGGACCATGTGGCACCACAAAGGGCCCCTGTCACTAGCATGGACCAGGAACAGGCTACCACCACCGCCGGC
The DNA here is from genome assembly GCF_031143425.1 of Pleurodeles waltl. Classification (NCBI taxonomy): domain Eukaryota; kingdom Metazoa; phylum Chordata; class Amphibia; order Caudata; family Salamandridae; genus Pleurodeles; species Pleurodeles waltl. Next base: position 693,500,447 of record NC_090442.1, on the reverse strand, counting down.
GCTAGTGGACAGGAGGCCCCGACACAAGAACAACCGGCCACCAGAACCCCACCTCCTGCAAGCGGGGCCTGAGATCTAGGAAGAAGACAGAGTAGGATGCCAAGACCCCCGCAAGGAAAGGATACCCCCTGATGTCATCCCACTGTCCCACATTGTCACCCTGTCCAACCTTAAACTGCCCCTGCTCCACCTTCCACAGGCATATGGACAATGCACCTGTGAGCTGAGAATCTGGACTCTGCCATGGACATTCCTCCACCATCACCCATCACCATGTCCCAAAATTGAGCACTTTAATAAGCACACTTATTGCACACAAATAATCTGGAGTCTGCCTGTATTTTTGAAAATATGTATTAGACATAAACGTGCCAAAATTACCAGTTACATTGTGATGACAACATACCACTGTCACACAGCTGTAGTCCATGGGCAAACAAAGCAGAGGTCACGCAGTGGGGCCCACATCTCTGAAATTGGAAGGGAAAGTCACAACTCTGTTAGCATACACTGGGTCAAAAGGACAGACAGTAGAGAGGCAGGAGACTGTAAGTAAATGTAAAATGCCGGTGTTGATTCTTACCTGTGTGTTATTGAAAATACTGCTGTATCACTGTGTCCCTGTTGTCTGTGTCGTCCTCTTCGTCTTCCTCCTCTTCACTCTCCGCAGGCTCCACAGCTGCTACAACACCACCATCTGGACCATCCTCCTGCAGAAAAGGCACCTGGCGTCGCAAAGCCAGGTTGTGAAGCATACAGCAGGCCACGATGATCTGGCACACCTTCTTTGGTGAGTACATTAGGGATCCACCTGTCATATGCAGGCACCTAAACCTGGCCTTCAGGAGGCCGAAGGTCCGCTCGATCACCCTCCTAGTACGCCCATGTGCCTCATTGTACCGTTCCTCTGTCCTTGTCCTGGGATTCCTCACTGGGGTCAGTAACCACGACAGGTTGGGGTAACCTGAGTCACCAATTAGCCACACACGGTTTCTCTGTAGTTGTTCCATCACATAAGGGATGCTGCTATTTCGCATGATGTACGCGTCATGCACTGACCCAGGGAACTTGGCATTTACATGGGAGATGTACTGGTCAGCCAAACAGACCACCTGGACATTCATGGAATGATAACTTTTTCTGTTCCTGTACACCTGTTCACTTTCTCTGGGGGGGTACCAAAGCCACATATGTCCCATCAATGGCACCAATGATGTTGGGAATATGTCCAAGGGCATAGAAATCACCCTTCACTGTAGGCAAATCCCCCACCTCAGGGAAAACGATGTATCTCCGCATGTGTTTGAGCAGGGCAGACAACACTCTGGACAACACCTTTGAAAACATAGGCTGAGACATCCCTGATGAAATGGCCACTGTTGTTTGAAATGACCCACTTGCCAAAAAATTGAGTACTGACAGCACCTGCACTAGAGGGGGGATCCCTGTGGGTTGGCGGATGGGTGACATCAGGTCTGGCTCCAGCTGGGCACACAGTTCCTGTATAGTGGCTCGGTCAAGCCTGTATGTCAGAATGACATGTCGTTCCTCCATTGTCGACAGGTCCACCAGCGGTCTGTACACGGGAACATTCCTCCATCTCCTCGCAAGTCCCAGCGGACGGTGCCTAGGAAGGACAACAGCGAGCCCAGAGTCAATCAACCCACAGGTACGTTCCCACAGCTTGCACAGTACACGATTCTCAATGCATTGAATGGCTTGTATGAGTGTCGATGCAAGGCCTAGGCATGTGTGACGCAGTAGAAATTAAGCCATGTGGGCCCTTGAAATGGCGGCTGTCTGACCTGTGAAGTGCGACAATGGGATGTGAGGTCAATGCGCTGGCATGGCACACCGTGGCGGTAGGCGGTCGAAGACCGCGGCGCAAAGCCGCATTGGTTAACATTGAACCCTATGGGTTTCAGGAGCCAATGACGAAGTGCGCCGGCGGTCGCGGTACGCACCGCCGCGGTACGCACTGCCGCGGACGTGACCGCCATTTTCTATCTGCTTAATCACTCGAGACCTGATCATCCACAGGAGAGGACCTATACTGCAAGTGCTGCTGTGACCTCGGTCTGGAAGATACAATGGCTGCTGCGACTGGGGAAAGGGCCCCTGCCTTCACTTCTGAAGAATTGGAGAAACTCGTGGATGGGGTCCTCCCCCAGTATGCGCTACTCTACGGTCCTCCAGACCAACAGGTAAGTACACTGGGAGCATGCTTTGGGGACAATGCCTGTGTTGAGTCGGGTGGATGAAAGATGGTGGGGAGGGGAGCGATTGAGGCATGCATCAAACGACGGATGAGAGCATGTGCCACATGGCAAGGGTGGGGATGGGGGGCCACTCACATCGAGCATGCAGAAAATTAAGACAATGTTATTTCTCCCCCTGTACATGTGACATAGGTCAGCGCCCATCAGAAAATCAACATTTGGCGTGCCATCGCCAAGGACGTCCGGACCCTTGGGGTCCACAACAGACGGGGCACCCACTGCCGCAAGAGGTGGGAGGACATCCGCCGCGGGAGCAGGAAGACCTCGGAGGCTCCCAACGTAGGAGGGGTGCCACTCGTCAATTGACCCCCCTGATGTCTCGGATCCTGGCGGTGGCCTACCCAGATTTGGATGGGCGCGTGAGGACATCACGCAGTGGAGGTGTCTGGGTGGGGGAGGAGGGCTGTGGGTATCCCTAGGCCAGGGCGATTTCTGTAGGCTAGGCCCCTCTGTAAGGCATGGCCCTGTGCCCCCACCCCCCACCTCTGTAGGGTGCCAAGTACAGCAATCCATGGCCCTGTGTCACCTATGTGTGCAGTTGTCGTCCATAGGCTTGTAGGCCAAGTCCCAATGATGGAGTAGTGTACCCCACGTGCGCGGCGTAGTGCAGGGGGCTTCTGTGTCTGTCCTCTCCGCAAACTGTGTTGCCAATGCATGCACTCAACATGTCTTTATTTCCCCCCCCCCTTTTTTGCTGCTCTTCCTGTTCATGTGTGCATTAGCATCATCAGGCAGAGGAGAAGTGGCATCGGAGCACGAGGGAGCTGTATCTCACATGGCCCTGGAGGGCCATGCAACCGACTCGGAGTTCACCAGTGAGACGGAGGGCGAGGGGAGCTCCACAACGGGGACACGTGGAGACATCAGCGACACGTCCTCGGAAGGGAGCTCCCTTGTGGTGGCAGCAACATCCGTGCCCACCGCAACAACAGGTAAAGCCGCCACCCAGCGCACCAGCTCCGCCCTCCAAGCAGCCCCTCAGCGTTCGCCCCGTGCCCGCTCGCACACGAAGGCGGGCATCTCCTTCGCCCCAGGCACCTCAGGCCCTGCCCCAGTTACCCCTGCTGCCCTCAGTGAGGAGGTCATTGACCTCCTCAGGATGCTCATTGTTGGGCAGTCTACCCTTTTGAATGCCATCCAGGGGGGAGAAAGGGAGGTGCACCGGAGCAATGCATACCTGGAGGGCATTCATTCGGGTCAGGCTGCCCATTAGCGATCGTTCAACGCTCTGGCCTCAGCACTGACGGCAGCCATTGTCCCTGTCTCCTGCCTCCCTCCTCCAACTTCCTCCACCCAGTCCCACTCCCCTGTTCCTCTGCCTATCCCAGACACACCTACAGACCAGCTTGCACACACCTCAACACCCAAGGGCAGCTCATCCAGACATAAGCACCACACATCACAGAAGCATTCACACAAGCAACAGCCACATGCAGACATACCAACAGCCACTGCCTCCTCTGTGTCCCCCTCCTCCTCGTCTCCCTCCTCCCTCCCTTTGACGTCTCCACTCACACTTGCATGCACAACATCATCAGCCACTACGTCCATCCCCAGCACACCCACCAGAACACTCCGCACACGTGCAGTCACCACCCCCACTGCCATTTACACGTCCCCTGTGTCCTCTCCCAGTGTGTCTGTCACCCCCTCTTCCAAACCACACAAATGCAGGCAGCCACCCACCCAACAGCCATCCACCTCACGACAGCCTCCGTCACAAGCACCTGCACCCAAAGACACCACACTTGACTCTCCTACAACCACATCCTCTTCCTCCACTCCCATACCCACTGCACCTACCCTTCCCATTGCTCCTAAAAAGTTTTTCCTGTCCATCTCCATCTCGTAAGAGTCCAATCAGCACCTCAGCCACCACAACCCCTGGACCTACAAGTACCATAGTACAAGGATATTGGAGTCCACCACCTTCAAGGGCAGCTACATCGGCCAGTAGTAAAGGGACAGCCAGCCCACCCCCTGAGAAAAAATCCAAGAAAGGCAAGGCCCAGCGCGAGAGGCCAGAGACGGCAGCCTCCAAAGTCACTACCCTGGCACCATCAGGAAGTGGGGTGCCACCTGGCACATCTACAAAGGGAGGCAAGGGCCACAGAGAATCACGGAAGGATGGCAAGGGCAGCACGGCCGACAAGTCCGGCAGCAGGCGAGCTGCCCAGGAGGGCCCCACCAGCCCCGTTCCGGGTGTGAAGGAGGACATCCACGGGCCCGGGACTCCAGCACAGGAGGGCCCCGCAAGCGAGAAGTCGGATGGCGAGTGAACTCCATATTTTGGCCGGATATGGTGCCCTGGAGACACATGTCAAGAACCGCTGAACAGGGCCCTTCAAGACAAGCACCGCTGAACAGGGCCCTTCAAGACAAGCACCGCTGAACAGGGCACCGCCGTCTCAAGAACCTCTGAACAGGGCCCTTCAAGACAATCACCGCTCCGCTGGGCCCTTCAAGACAAGCACCGCTGAACAGGGCCCTTCAAGACAAGAACCGCTGAACAGGGCACCGCCGTCTCAAGAACCGCTGAACAGGGCCCTTCAAGACAATCACCGCTCCGCTGGGCCCTTCAAGACAAGCACCGCTGAACAGGGCCCTTCAAGACAAGCACCGCTGAACAGGGCACCACCGTCTCAAGAACCGCTGAACAGGGCCCTTCAAGACAAGCACCGCTGAAAAGGGCACCGCCGTCTCAAGAACCGCTGAACAGGGCCCTTCAAGACAATCACCGCTCCGCTGGGCCCTTCAAGACAAGCACCGCTGAACAGGGCACCGCCGTCTCAAGAACCACTGAACAGGGCACCGCCGTCTCAAGAACCGCTGAACAGGGCCCTTCAAGACAATCACCGCTCCGCTGGGCCCTTCAAGACAAGCATCGCTGAACAGGGCCCTTCAAGACAAGCACCGCTGAACAGGGCACCGCCGTCTCAAGCACCGCTGAACAGGGCCCTTCAAGACAAGAACCGCTGAACAGGGCACCGCCGTCTCAAGAACCTCTGAACAGGGCCCTTCAAGACAATCACCGCTCCGCTGGGCCCTTCAAGACAAGCACCGCTGAACAGGGCCCTTCAAGACAAGCACCGCTGAACAGGGCCCTTCAAGACAAGCACCGCTGAACAGGGCCCTTTAAGACAAGCACCGCTGAACAGGGCACCGCCGTCTCAAGAACCGCTGAACAGGGCACCGCCGTCTCAAGAACCGCTGAACAGGGCCCTTCAAGACAATCACCGCTCCGCTGGGCCCTTCAAGACAAGCATCGCTGAACAGGGCCCTTCAAGACAAGCACCGCTGAACAGGGCACCGCCGTCTCAAGCACCGCTGAACAGGGCCCTTCAAGACAAGAACCGCTGAACAGGGCACCGCCGTCTCAAGAACCTCTGAACAGGGCCCTTCAAGACAATCACCGCTCCGCTGGGCCCTTCAAGACAAGCACCGCTGAACAGGGCCCTTCAAGACAAGCACCGCTGAACAGGGCCCTTTAAGACAAGCACCGCTGAACAGGGCACCGCCGTCTCAAGAACCGCTGAACAGGGCCCTTTAAGACAAGCACCGCTGAACAGGGCCCTTCAAGACAAGCACCGCTGAACAGGGCACCGCCGTCTCAAGAACCGCAGAACAGGGCCCTTCAAGACAAGCACCGCTCCGCTGGGCCATTCATCTCTGCACCGCTCCGCTGGGCACCGCCGTCTCAAGCACCGCTCCACTGGGCCCTTCATCTCAAGCACCGCTCCGCTGGGCACCGCCGTCTCAAGCACCGCTCCGCTGGGCCCTTCATCTCTGCACCGCTCCGCTGGGCACCGCCGTCTCAAGCACTGCTCCGCTGGGCCCTTCATCTCTGCACCGCTCCGCTGGGCCCTTCATCTCAAGCACCGCTCCGCTGGGCCCTTCATCTCTGCACCGCTCCGCTGGGCACCGCCGTCTCAAGCACCGCTCCGCTGGGCCCTTCATCTCAAGAACCGCTCCGCTGGGCCCTTCATCTCAAGCACCGCTCCGCTGGGCACCACCGTCTCAAGCACCGCTCCGCTGGGCCCTTCATCTCTGCACCGCTCCGCTGGGCCCTTCATCTCAAGCACCGCTCCGCTGGGCCCTTCATCTCTGCACCGCTTCGCTGGGCACCACCGTCTCAAGCACCGCTCCGCTGGGCCCTTCATCTCAAGCACCGCTCCGCTGGGCCCTTCATCTCAAGCACCGCTCCGCTGGGCACCGCCGTCTCAAGCACCGCTCCGCTGGGCCCTTCATCTCTGCACCGCCCTGCTGGGCCCTTCATCTCAAGCACCGCTCCGCTGGGCCCTTCATCTCTGCACCGCTCCGCTGGGCACCGCCGTCTCAAGCACCGCTCCGCTGGGCCCTTCATCTCTGCACCGCTCCGCTGGGCCCTTCATCTCAAGCACCGCTCCGCTGGGCACCGCCGTCTCAAGCACCACTCCGCTGGGCACCGCCGTCTCAAGCACCGCTCTGCTGGGCCCTTCATCTCTGCACCGCTCCGCTGGGTCCTTCATCTCAAGCACCGCTGGACTATTGGCAGAAGGGGCAGGCCCGGATCTGTGTCGGGCAGGGCTGCACGATGCACTCTGGGCACCATGCCTCCTCCAGTACCAGTGGAGTCTGTAATCCACTTGAGAGACTGTGGCTTTGCACTCCCCAGGATGTAACAGTGGGCAAGCCACCCACTGTAGAGACTTGTGAGACTGTGGCTTTGCACTCCCCAGGATGGGACAGTGGCCATGGAGGCCCCTCGTGGATCTGGCGTCGTGGACTCATGTGGCTGAGGTGCCTCCCCTTCCCTTCCCCCTGAGGTGCCTGTAGTTTTTCTATCTGATGCCCCTGCAGTGTTCTCTCCAATGGATTCGGGTCTCCTGTGTGGGCTTTGCCCATGTGTTGAGGCCCATTGGCCCACGTACAATGACTGAAACCCAATTTGGACAGGACAATTTACATATGTGTGTATTGTTATAGATGTTGGAAATAATTTTTTACTTAGCCTTACAATATATTTGAATTTCATGATCATTTTATTTTGTCTTGGCATTCTTCCAGGGGGTTTGGGGGGTGTCACTCTGAGTTGTTGCCCTGCATTGATGTGTAGGTAGTTGTGGGTGAGGGTGGGTGTGTCACGTATGTGTGTGCCCGTAATCTTTTCTCCTCCCCCCTCCCCTGTGTCGTAGGTGCATTACTCACCGTTGTCTTCTGCGCCGGCGTTCGTGCTCCTGGTAGAGGAGCAGGTAGACAATAGCTGGTAGGATGTGTAGTTCTGGTTCCATGCTGTCCAGATTCCTCGTGGGGTGTGTAGAGGTGAGCGTTTTCCCGTTCGTAGTCTGTTTCCGCCGTGTTTTTATCGGCGGGGCTCCCGCCCCGGAAAAGGTGGTGGATTGGTGAGTTGTGATAGGGTGGGCGGTACATTGTCTCCTGCCTGTCTGTTGGCGGTGACCGCCGCGCTGTTTGTTTGTCCCGCCGTGGGGTCGGAGTGTTAAAGTGGCGGTCTGTGTTGGCGGTTTCCGCCAGGGTCAGAATTCAATTTTTTTGACCGCCTGCCTGTTGGCGGGTTGGCCGCCGCTTTAACACTGACCGCCAGGGTTGGAATGACCCCCTTGGTTTGGTTCTTGCAATAATTCCAATCACGGGGTATAGTGTGTCCTAAGGAAACTTGCAGTACTTTACTCTTACATTTCTGGGCTCTGGGGTGGAGTAATTTACAAACCTTTACTGTATTCTTACTCTCCCAGTGATTCTGCACACACTACACTTGTTGAGGGGGAATTCGTGATTCGCATTCCACTTTCTTAGTATATGGTTTGTGTTGCCCCTAGACCTATTTTCTCACATTGCATTCTATAGCATTTACTATTGTTTGCACTACCCTATGTCTAATTACTTACCTTATTTTGGTGTCTAGTGTATATATTGTGTGTAATACTTACTTCCAGAAGGAGTATTGCCACTAAGATATTTTTGGTACTGAGTCACCCAAATAAACTACCTTTATTTTGGGTAACACTGAGTATTTTCTTTACTTATGTATACGTACTGTGTAACTATAAGTGGTATTGCATGAGCTTTGCATGTCTCCTAGTTCAGCCTAAGAAGCTCAGCTATAGCTACCTCTGTCAGCCTAAGCTGCTAGCACACTACTACTTCACTAATAAGGGATAACTGGACCTGGTATAAGGTGTAAGTACCCAAGGTACCCTCTACAAACCAGGCCAGCCTCCTACAGTATTGTGTTGCTTGTGCAGTTGTGTGATGTGTGGTGTGTGGTGTGTGATGCGTGGGAAGTGTGTTGGAGCCTATGGTATCGACGTGCAGTGTCCTCCGTTTGGGTGCTCGTTGTTGTCTGTGTTGGTAGTTGTGGTTGAAGAGGATTATGGGGGATGTGAGAGTGTGTTATATAGTGCAGTGAGCAGGTGTGTGTGGTATGTGTCTCAGGTGTGGGTTATTCGTACTGTCCAATGTGGTGCTATGTTCTGGTGGAGGGGAGATTTTGACCGCAGCAGTTTGCACCACCAATGGTTTTCCGCCATACAATGACCGCTGTGCTGATTTGTGGGTCATAATTTGAAGGACGGAATGTGTTTAGCATGGCGGTGCTGGTGGTGGAACTGCATCTTTCCCGCCCGCCTGTGTCCCGGTGGTGTCGGATTTGTGGCTGTTTTTTGGCGGTCTTCGTTCTGGACTCTTAAATACAGCGGGCAGGATACCACCAACACTGGAGGAATTTTGGCACCCACAACCTTGGCAAAAGACCGCCAAACTCATAATGAGGGCCACAGTGTTATATTTCTTTGTACCAGAGAATTAACAAATGGATCTTGCCACCTGCTTGGAGTATAACTAAATATTGTGCATGATAAATGTCGGCACCTTTTCTTCTTCTGTCACGGTGATTCATTCAAATCTATTTGAAAGTTTTCTGTGTGTCGATCAATGGTGACAAATTCTTACACCAAAACTCTTACAGCAAAAGCTTAAATTTTTCCGAAAACAAACTCCCAAAGTTGGAGTGTGCTCTTGGGAAATTACAAACAAAGGACCCCAAAATCGTGGGAGTTTTCTTCCATGCAATAGGGGTCATTTTATATTTTTACTGTCTCTCACTGCCAGGAAGGTTCTGGCAGTGGCAGACAGTAAAAAAAACATCAAACCACCCACTCTTAATGGGGAGGATGTTTGAATGGCTTAACTCCAGAGACCTGTACTCCCTCGGGCCGTCACAGGAAGGTTTACACTGACAGAGGGGGTCATTACAACCCTGGCGGACGGTGTTAAAGTGTTGTAAGACCGCCAACAGACTGGCGGTCTTATTTTTGGAATAATGACCATGGCGGTTACCGCCATGGTCATCCGCCGCTTCTCCGTTCTGCCCACCAGGGCGGAGACGACAGCTGGGCTGGAGACCTGGGTCTCCAGCCCGGCGGACGTGACAATACCACCGCCGGTATTTTGACCCGGCTTACCGCCGTGGATTTCCAGCGGTTTGAACCGCCATGAAATCCATGGCGGTAAGCACTATCAGTGCCAGGGAATTCCTTCCCTGGCTCTGATAGGGGTCTCCCCTACCCCCCCACCCCCACCCCCACTCCCACCCCCACTCCCACCCCTACACCCCCCCCACCCCTGCCACCCACCAAAGATGGCAGGACCCCCCTCCCCACCCCGACCCCCGACATTACCTTACGCACACACCCGACACGCACGCAGGCACCACCAACACACATACACGCACACACTGACACACATGCCAACATCCACACACACAGTCAGACACGCACCCCCACATTCAAACATAAACGCACACATCCATACAGACATACCTACAAACACGCACTCATTCCCAAAACACGCACCACCCCCGCAAGCATACACACACTCACACACCCCCTCTACATACACCCACGCACACCCCCATGCACGCACACAACACCCCCCCACCCTCCCACCCCCCTCCCCTGACTGACGATCGACTTACCTGTTCCGTCGATCCTGCGGGAGGGGACGGGAGCCATGGGGGCTGCTCCGCCGACACCACACCGCCAACAGAACACCGCAGCGCAGAATCACAGGATGTGATTCGCTGGGCGGTGTTCTGTTGGCGTGGAGGTGGAGGTGGAGCAACCTCCACTTCCCCGCCGCCCATCACTATGACTGTTGGTGGCTCTCCATCAGAAAAACGGCGTAGAGCTCCCAACAGTCATAATACACCGAGCGGAAAACCGCCACCACTGGCGGTCTTGAGCACGGCAGTCCCTCGGCGGTCTTATGAAAAGACCGTCGAAGTTGTAATGACCCCCAAAGTAAATATTACTCCTTTAGTAGAAGTAATACAAACTTTATTCGGCTTTCAACAAGTCATAAAAGTATCAAATAATATACATTTCAGTATATAATAAATAAAGTTAAATAAGTTAAAATAATAAAAAAATAAAAAACTAACAGAGTATCTAGTATATCATTAAAATTTCCCAATCATAAATATTTAAATGGACTAAATAAAATTACATCACTCCCCCCATAGACTTTCTTGTATTTAATACGGAGCATAAAAAGTTAGACAAAGTTCCACACATCTCAATAGAGGATAACACCTGGAGGCTGGCATACACGATACGACACTGGGGCAAGTTGATTAACCTTAGAAGAGGCACTACTAAGCGCTTTCTCTGCTTAGCATAAAATTTACAGAATAAGACCACGTGAATTGTAGTTTGAAGTGCCTTTGCGTCACAGGGGCATGCCTTTAGCGTGGTACTGCAGTCGTTTATAGTTGGAAAGGTTACTAAACGATGAAATGTGTCTAGCCTTAATCTGGTGAGAACGAAACGGTGGTGGAGGTTTACCACATTCGCCAAATAGGGCTGCATGCCCTCCGCCAACAGAATTATTTGGTTATGGATGACAGTGGGCTTTTTTTATTCAACCTCCCATCGTAAATCTTCTAGATACTTTAATGCCCGAACGCCCAGGTCCTTCCTAAAGATTTTTCCCAACGATGCCGGGTTTGTGTAATAGTCTTTGTTACCCATGTTTCCAAAAAAAGACATAATATATCTTAACCAGGGCACCCTCACTGAGTATGTTGACTCCATGCAGTCAGTCAAGATGGCCTTGTTAAATCCAGTATATTCCGAGGTCCAAACTTTATGCCATAACAATAATGGTTGAATCTTTATCAGATCTGCAATAAAGGGGACCCCCAGTTCCGAGTGGATAATGGATGATGATGTACCATTTGGTACCATCAGCAGATATTTTAAAAAGTCATTTTCCACCGTCTGTACCGGGTTACAGTTGGTGTATCCCCATATTCCATACCCACACATAACAGCCGGAATGCACTTGGCTTTGTACATTTTTATCATGTTCGGGGGTAATCCCCCCGAGCCTTTTGGAAAAAAGCCTTGAGGCCGCCGTTGTTTTAATAGGCTGAGCTCTTTTCATTTTCCTGCAGTTGGCCCAAGAACCCTGTTTATCAAAGATTATGCCCAGATAAGAAAAGGTTTGCGCAGTTTCAACCCTCCCATCCGAGGGAGTAGTGTTATAAATCTTACAGCGTTTCCCCCCACAGTTCATAATAAACGTTTTGGAGCGATTAACGGCGAGTCCCAATTGTGACATACATGTAATGCAAGTGGTTAAAAGTTTTTGAAGAGCTAGTGGGGTCCTGGCCATTAATACTGCATCATCTGCATAGAGTAGTACCGGGACAGCGCGCTTACCTATTTGGGGTAGGTCTTTGCAGTTACCAGCCAATTCATTTTCTAAGTTATTTATGTACATTTAGAACAAGAACAGGGCAAGAACACAACCTTGGCGCACTCCTCTAAGTAGGCCAAAAGGGCGAGTACATCCCCCTTTTAGCCCATACCTCACTCTAGCTCTACACCCTGTGTACATTTCTCGTATGAATTGAATATTACTCCATTAGGATAAACCTGGTGATGCACCAGGCTCAAAATTGGACAGGCAGACAAAGGTGCCCTGTCTGCCAAACTCTACATTGGTCCCTTAGTTTCTGAGAAGGTGGCTATATAAGGAACACTCCGTTGGCCGCCACCTTTCTGAGAGCAAGATTCGACTACAATAACCACAAAAGAGAAAGTTTTTTGAAAGACAGTTGATGTAGTGATATGGTGGCAACAGTCCAAGTAGATGAAACAGGGCTACAAGGTGAACAATTATGGCTGAACACATTCCATTTCATTAGTTTGCATATGTGCTTCACTTTAAAGTGACACTTTTTTTTAAGAACCACAGACCTGTATTCCTGCGTGCAACTAACGCTTTGTGTGTATGACCAGATGCAACACAGTGAGATTTCTTATTACTCCAAGGGGAATTCCACTTTCACAAGGTTAGATGACTATCTGGGCAATGCAACATTATAAATTCTTTGAATGTCATAGCATTTTGGTTGCGGTTTATTTCTTCATTGGTAGTGATGGACAATTGTGTTGTACGAGAGAGTGGTAACAAAAGGCCACCAACCACAGTTGTCCAGTGCTGAATCAACTGTTTGTTGCTGCGTTGAGGGTACTACTGTATTACTTATTCAACTTATCAAAAACTGAGAAGGAACTTTATTGACTTGATAGCACAAGGTGGAGTGGCTGATGAGAACATTGCTTTCTATTTCGTGCTGATGTATGCATAAAGTTTCCGTAAAACTATGTTGGCTGATCTTCACATTGTAGCCAAAAAAGGTAGATGTACTTCCGTTGTGCAAGAATGGACAGCAGAGTTAACTGGTTCTTACTTACAATGAGGGGTGGTGCGAGGGGGTACAATAATAATAAAAGGAAAAAGAACAAAATGCACTTACCTTTGGATGGACGTCCTCCTCTCGATGTCTCTCCTTCTCTCCTGGGTTCAACATGCAACGGGACCCAGGAAACTGCACATGAAAGGATCGTCAGAATTGGTGGAAGCAGGCTTTCTCATCGCTCACCAGAGCGCTGGAGGCCTGTGCCTTCTCTAACGCAGCTGTTTTTAGACAGCTGGGTTAGAGATGTTTAAAGTGTGCATGTCAGGCTGGTAATCGCAAGACGGCCAGCCAAAGGGACATGTGCACGTTAAGCAAGTGCACAGGTCCCAGTGCCACTCAGCAGAACCGGGTGTCAGGACGTGGTGCTGAAAAATAAAATGGTAATAAAAAAAGTTTATTTATTATGTTGTGGGGGCAACATGCCCTGTACTTGGTCCTGGGGAGTGCAAGGCCACAGTCTCTCAAGTGGGTGACTTGCCAACATGCTCTGGAGGGGGCAACATGCACTGTGCTTGGTCCTGGGAAGTGCAAGGCCACAGTCTCTCAAGTGGGTGACTTCACCACTGGTTCTGGATGGGGCATTGTGCACTGTGCTCTTGATCCTGGGGAGGCTGGGGTAGGTGGGTGACTTACCCACTGGTTCTGGAGGGGTCATTGTGCCCTGTGCTCTTGATCCTGGGGAGGCTGCGGTAGGTGGGTGTCTTACCCACTGCTTCTGGAGGGGGCATCGTGCATAATAAGGGTGATTGATGATGCACATATTGCATTTGCCCCCCCCCCTTGTCAAAATGAACAGGTTTACAGAAATAGTAAGAATTTCCACTCTGTGAATTTACAGATGGTGTGCTTGTGCTTGGCGGACTAGTACATCTCCCACGTCAATGCTAAGTATCCTGGGTCGGTGCATGATGCCTTTGTCCTGAGGAATAGCAGCATTCCAAATGTGATGGGCCAACTGCAGAGGCACAAGGTGTGTTTAATTGGTGAGCCCTGGTCCCCACCCAGTATATGTTGGTGTATGCGTAAGGTGTGGGCCATTTTGGATAGTGTGTGGCTAAATGTTGTCCCTCAATATTTGCAGGTGAGTCTGGTTACCCCAACCTATTTTGGCTGCTGACCCCTGTGAGGAATGCCAGGACAAGGGCAGAAGAGAATTACAATGAGGCACATGGGCGAACCACAAGGATTATAGAATGGACCTTTGGCATCCTGAAGGACAGGTTCCAGTGCCTCCATCTAATAAGTGGATCTCTGTGCTACTCACCCAAGAAGGTCTGCCAAATAATAGTGGCATGCTGCACAACCTTGCCCTGAGAGAGATGCCATGTGCCTTTTCTGCAGGAGGAGGAGGCTGGAGATGCCCATGTGACAACAGTGGACCCTATGGACAGTGAGGATGAGGAGGCAGAGGATGAGGATGAGGACAACAGAACAGCAGTCATCAGACAGTGCTTCCAATGACACACAGGTAAGACAGTGTTACTTCACATTTCGTTGTAAATATATTTAATATCTGTGGCACTGGCATGCTGTTATTTCCCACTTCTATGCCCACTTACTCTACCCTTTGGCAATTCATTTTACAGATGTTGGTGTCTCACAATAGTTCCTGGTCTGAATACTGCAGCCAGCTACAGGTCATTAACATATGCACATTTACTGTACTGTTAAATTGCATTGTTTGAACCTGGTTAAATGAATACATGTTTGAAAAATTTGACATACTCCATATGTCTATTTTTTCCAAGGGTGGTTATTGAAGTGCTAAGAAAAAGAGGGGCAAGTGCAATGGAGTGATAATGGAGGAAAGTCCAGGGTATTGTTCCATTCTATTTGTGGCACAGATGCATTGTCCAAGGGAACATAGGAAAGGGAGCAATGGCAGTTCAAGGTGGGCAGGGTGACAGAGTGGGACGCAAGGGTGATAATCGGGAGAGTCTCATTTTCTGGCGGGGTCTTGGCAATAGTCTCTGGCTTCAGTCTGGATCACAGGGAACGTTTGTGGGGTGGTTCTCCATCTGCAGCGGGAGGGGTGCTGGTGGCCTGCTGGTCCTGTGGCAGGGCCTCCTGTCCACTAGCAGCAGAGGAGGTGGAAGGCAGTTCCGAAGTCTGGCTAGTGGCAGGGGCCTGCTGTTGTGAGACTGCCTCCCTCATAATATTGGCCATGTCTGTCAGCACCCCTGCTATGGAGACTAAGGTGTTGTTGATGGCCTGCAAGTCCTCCCTGATCCCCTGGTACAGTCCCTCCTGTAGCCGCCTGGTCTCATGCACGTTGTCCAGGATCTGGCCCATCGTCTCCTGGGAATGTTGATATGCTCCCAGGATCTCTGCAATTTCCTCCTGGAGAGTCGGTTCCCTGGGCCTGTCCTCCCTCTGATGCACAGCACTCCTCCCTGTTTCCCTGTTGTCCTGTGCCTCTGTCCCCTGAACGGTGTGCCCACTGACCACAGGTCCCTGATTGTCTTGGGTATGAGGGGTGCCCTGGGGTCCCTGTAGAGGTGGACACACTGCTGATTGACGTGTCTTGGGGACAGAGGTGTGGGTACCCTGGGTGGTTGCTGTGGTGGTGTTTCCTGAAGGGGGCGGCTCTGTGGTGGTGTGTGACTAGGCCTGGGTAACCAGCTGTCCAGAGGTCCCTAATGGGCCAGTTAGGTCATCCAGATCCTGAGGACCAGAGTCGCTGTCATTACTGTGGGCCTCTTCTGTTGGGGGACTGGATATTGCTGGCACCTCCTCTCCGCTGACATTGGATGAGGTACCTGTGGGGATGTAAATCATGTGTTGTTGTTTCTGTGTCTGACATAATGTGCATCTGTGGCTTGCCCTCTTTGGTTTTATTTGCCCTGGCAGCTTTCACTTGTGTACTTTGGTGTAGGGTGGGATGATTAGTTCTTTATAGTGTGCATGCTTTAATGGTGAGTGTCCATGCAAGGCTGTGAGGGGTGCCCATGCATATTTAGAGCATGCAGGGCTTGGCATTGGGATGAGTGAGATGTGATGGTGGGGTGTATGGGAAGTGGTGGAGTGATGGTAGTGAGGGTGGGGGTATGTGATGGGTTGCAGGTAGGGGGGTTATAGTAGTAGAGATTTGACTTACCAGAGTCCAGTCCTCCTCCTGCTTAGGTCAGGCCCTCAGGATGCATTATTGCCAAGACTTGCTCCTCCCATGCTGTGAGTTGTGGAGGAGGAGGTGGGGGTCTACTGCCAGTCCGCTGTACAGCATGTTGGTGCCTTTGCTGCAATGGAACGTAGGTCGTTCAATCTCTTCCTGATGTCATCCCTGGTTCTTGGGTGCTGTCCCATGGCATTGACCCTGTCCACGATTCTCTGTCATAGCTCCATCTTCCTAGCTATTGATATCTGCTGCACCTGTGCTCCAAATAGCTGCGGCTCTAACATGATGATTTCCTCCACCATGACCCTTAGATCCTCCTCTGAGAATCGGGGTGTCTTTGTGGGGCCATGGGTGTTGTGTGAGTTGTGAAGATGAGGATGTTTAGGGTGATGTGTTGGGGTGTGTGATGTGGGGTGCGTGGGTGGTGTATAGGTGTAGGAAGTGTGTGGCTCTGATTTTGTCTGTGGTTGTGGTGTCTGTCTCGTGCCAATGGTTTGTAGTCATAGTAGTTGGTAATGTGAGTGTGTGTTTTATAGTGGTGTGAGTGGGTGGGCGTGGTGTGTGTATGGGTGTCAGGTGTGTGTTGTTTGAATTGTCCAATTTGGTGTTGTTTTGTTTGTGTGTGTATTTTGAGCGCGGCTGTATGTACTGCCAATGCTTTACCACCATTGAATGTCCGCCGTGGTGATTCGTGGGTCATAATGTGATGAGCGTAGTTCTGTTGGCGTAACGGTCTGGGTTTTGATACTGCTAGTTTATCACTGACCTTTGCTGTGGCGGAATTGTATATGTGGCCGAATAGTGATTGATTGGTGTGTGTGTGACATAATATGGTGAATGGAGATCCGCAGCGGGATGTTGGCGGCAGTCAGCATTGCGGTAAGTGGGATTTAACACCAATGTCATAATGAGGGCCTATGTCTAGTAGCACGGTGCAGGTAGTAATGTCCCCAGTTGTTATAATACAACATTTCCTCATAAGTATGTTTATTTGTGAATACTTCATCACTTTCAAATACTGAATAGTCCTTCATTTCAGTTGACATAGAATCAACTGTCTGGACATCCCAATCATCTGATACAATACCAGGTGTAATTACATCCATCATAGAAATTGAATAGGCCTGTACATATCAAATGGAACGTTGTCCCACACAATCCCATCAGGAATAGAGACAGATAAAATGTTCACAAGGGACAAGTCTCTTCAGACCTTATGTGAGAAATGATATAGAGTTGAGACTTCATCCACAGGCTCAACTGAGGAGCGTTCAGGGAGGTAATGACCATTCATAAGTAAAAAGAAAACAGCCACAAAACCAATCCATAGAAATAATGCAAAAAGTGTCATGCAGAACCACAAGAGGTTCCATGGGTGAATTAAGCCATAATTACAACTTACATGTCTTTGAAACATTTTCAATCACAGGAGTAGATGAGTCGGAAGAGACGTCATTAATATCGATGAAGTAACCAGAAGCAGTCTCTGCAAATGTAGGAGCAGGTGCATTACAGGTGGATGGATCCACTTTATGTGAAGGCTAATAGCCGATATTGTCAGCTTGTGTTGTGTTTGTGTAGAAAACAGACACATTTTGCACAGGTGTTGCCGTTGAAGTGGTAACTGAAATCAGCAAGAGCTCATTTTCCACCCTCCCCATGGTTGAGGAGGTATTTGTAGCACCGTTTAAAATGCCTGTGTACTCAGAAGTAGTGTTGTTATTTCTGTTTTGAAGAGGTATGTCCTGTTGGGTAGCGAGACGGGACCGGGAACTACCCAAGGGACCTCTGGGTCTACTGTGCAGGATCGGCCACATGGTGAAGTTTGACCTCATCAATGGAAATGAATCTGTTTGATTTGAAACCATGCACTGTTGGTAAGATAACAGTTCTGGTACCTTGTACTCCCAAGGCACCATGTGCTCTGTTTGATGGACCAAATTCCTGTTTTACACAGATCTTTGCAGAAACCAGATCCCTGATTTAGGAATCCAGCCAGTGGAAATTGTCGATAAATCCCTTATTCCTGAGGTGGCAGCACTGGAGGATGATTTATCATCATGAAATTGCTGAGGCTCCTCTAAAACTGTGAAATGTTCATTTATGTTAAAAGGTGTGTCTGCTGCCACCAAACCAGGGCCATCAAAATCTGGAACATACATAGGTATCCCAAAGAGAACCTCAAACGGAGTGGGTCCCCCAAAGCACCGTCTTGACAGATTATTCATTGCTCTCTGGACTCCAAATAGGTGATGAAGCCAACTGCTGCCAGAACCTAATACTCTAGCTATTAATGACTGCTTTAGATCACAATTCCTCCTCTCCACTACCAAATTTCCCTCAGGATGGTATGGTGAGTTCAACACCTATTGTCCTTGAATGCCTTTTGAGGTAAAGGCAGGGCCCTTATCTGAATGGAACGCTGCAAACACATATGTACCGATAAAGGTAAGCAAGTCGTTTATAACAGTTCAAGAGTCAGCAGAACACTGAGGTCATACCGACAGGAATCTAGAACAAGAATCTACAGTGACTAAGATGTATTTGTATGCACCAGGTTGAAGGGGACAGCAATGGCCCAGGTACACACTTTGTAGTGTCCTGCTGGACACTAACAGGGATGTCTGTTGTGGGCGTTTGATGTTGGAGCACTTAATTTGCTGGCAAATATCACAATAAAGGACACAGGGGGTCATTACAACATTGGCGGTAAAAGCCGCTTACCGCCATGCAGAAGACCGCCAACACACCGCCGCGGCCGCGGAATTCCGCCACAGCTATTATGACACACATCTCAGAATCCGCCGAAACTCAGACACCCACACAAGTCCGCCACACCAAAGGTCAGTGTAAAACTGGCGAAAACAAATCCTCCACCGTCACGCCAACAGAAACACGCCCATGCTATCACGACCCACGAATCCACACAGCGGTCTTTCAAACGCGGTAATCCATTGGCGGTATACACCGCCGCGCTCAAAATACACACACATCTCCAAAACACCGCCACATTGGACAATTCGAAATACACACACCTGATACACATACACACACCACTCCCACACACCTATTACAATATAAAACACACACCCACATCACCCACAAACCCTACGACCACAAGTCATGACTGAAGGCCAGAGAGACAGAGAGCACAGCAACTGAGAACCCCACCACACAGAGGCACACAACACCTTCACCCATACAACATTACACGCACAATACACCACACACCACTACACATTACCACACACATCAACACTGACACCACCCCACACATCACCCAAACCATCCCATATCACGCCAAAGACACCCCCGGTTTTCCGAGGAGGAGCTCCGGGTCATGGTGGAGGAAATCCTACGGGTAGAGCCACAGCTATTTGGCTCACAGGTGCAGCACACATCCATAGCCAGGAAGATGGAGCTATGGCGCAGCATAGTCGACAGGGTCAACGCAGTGTGACAGCATCCAAGAAATTGGGAGGACATCAGGAAGAGGTGGAACGACCTACGGGGGAAGGTGCGTTCAGTGGTCTCCAGGCACAACATCGCGGTTCAGCGGACTGGCGGCGGACCCCCCACCTCCTCCCCCACAACTGACAACATGGGAGGAGCAAGTCTTGACCATCATGTATCCAAAGGACCTCGGAGGAATCAGTGGAGGAATGGACACTGGTAAGTCAAATCTTCACTATCATATCCCCCACCCTACCTGCATGCTATCACACACCCCCACGCTCACTCCCTCCCCTATCAATCAAACTCCTCACATATGTACTAATAACACAAGCCACACATCCCAACACCAAGCCCTGCATGACACAACTAAGCATGGTCACCCCTCACCAAAGCATGCTCACTGCACATACCCATAACAACCCCCTAACCATCATCACACAAACCCACACACAGGAATGCTTGTACTGGGGTACACACACACCCACCCATTGCACACCATGACACACACACATGCAATAATCATGCTCTTATATCCCTGTGTTGTAGATTAGCAGCGATTAGATTAAGCATTAGCAGAAGACATCTTGTATTTAGTTACTATTGTGAACATTTCACGGAATCCATTTTGTATTCATGGCAGTCATTTTCTCTGCCACATGCTGCCATGTGCTCACCATGTCGTCTGTCGTACCTTTCTGTTAACTACTCTTGAAATCTGCCTAGTGACAAGTTATATTTAGCATCTCCCACTTTCCCACATGCTCAGTAAGGTCTGCAGCTGTTAGTCCTTGAAAACTGTTAGCTCCTCCTACCTGTCGACTGTGCATTTTCCACATGACCTTACATGTATGCAAGTCTTGTTTCTATAATTGTACCACCTCCTTTTAGCTCCTGCGTGGGTATATAAGGAACATGCTCTCTCAGTTCAGTGTGCTACTTCAGACATTACCTAAGGGTGCTGTTTGAACTGTGGTACCATCTCATGAGGCTTAATAAACTTTGTCTTTTATTTCAGTTCCTGTGCCAACTTCTTCCTACATGGTCTGAGGACTTTGTGCAGAGAAAGGTGAACCCCTTGCACTAGTAGGCCTTGCTGAGGCTTACTTCAACAAATTGGCGCCCGAACAGGGACTCATCGGTGACTCGTACGCCCAACGGATTGGTTGCGACGAAGGATTGGGATCTGGCTGCGGACGATCAATGCCTGAGGAGACCCGAATCTTGGCAACCACAGCGTTTTTCCCTTCTTTCTGATTTGACCATCCAGGTGGCGCCGGTCCGCAACTGAGATCCTTTTTGTTCATTCGTCATGCAGTGACCATTTGGTCGATTTTAGAACTTGGCAGTTGGAACCTGGACACCCTGTGATTGGTAAGAGCCGTTTTAAGGCACTTGCTGTGGGTTTTGATGCCTTTGTTTGGTAATGTAGTTTAGCACTACTTACTGTGGCTCTCGTGTTTTGGGTGACTAGTCAATTTGTGTCCTTTGAATTGATATATAAATTGCAATTTATATAGGCAGGTAATGAGGAGAATTTTCTCCAATTTAATTTTGATTTGAACGGCACCTTAAGTGCTACTTTGATTATAATATTGCATATTTTGCACTATTTTTGTCATGCCTGTTTTTAGCGCACTTCGTAGGATGTGATGCTTTTGTAATGGTACCAATATGAGACTGGAAGAATCGCAAGTGGCACCCCCAGAGGGGACGCCAAATAGAGATATGTATGATAAACATGGTCTTTCTTCTATAATGTACAGCACATTATGGAATAAATACACTTGTGCGGATCCTGAGTTACGTTGTCCTATGCATGGGTCATTTGATTTGCGAAAGATTGAGTATGTGGAACAATGTATGAGTAAGCGAAAGTCTAGGCAAGATATGTTTGACTGTGTACGAATGTGGGAGAAAGAAGTGCGTGGACGAGTGAAGCGTGAGCAAGCCTTGCTTGAGAAAGAGCAGCGGAAGAATGTATATGTGAAAGCATTGGAAATGAGAAAGAAAGAAATAAATGACTTAAAGGAGCTAGAAGAGAAAGAACGTAAATTACAGGTAACTGGCCAATACACCGTTAGGCAACCCCTCTATCCTATCCTTAATAAACCACATGATGATTTTTTGTTACTAGATCGCCCTCCACCTCCGTATGTTGTTCCTTCTGCCCCTCATGAGTTAGCTAAGGTCTCCAGTTCGGAGCAACAGAAAATGCGAGACAGTCACTCTATGTTGCCTGCTGACCGTGCGTCTGAGCTTAGATCTATTGCACGTAAAACAATTTGTAGCGCTGTCTCTGCTTCTGAACTTTTAGACAACATGAAAGGGTGGACGGAAAAGGAACAGCTATATTTTACTGAGGCATTTCGCTCAGAAGTTATTGAACTATATTCTGATGAGTTAGAGCCCGATGATGTAGCAGCTGATCATAAGCAAATGCGTGATGGTCTTTTTGTTTTCTCCCAGGTGGCTGAAGCAATCAGGCGTTTGGTGAAATTATATGTTACGGCAGTCCACTTGCAAGAGGAGAAAAGGGCTGTGGACGTAGTTGCACGGACATCTCAGACCGGTGGGGTGCAAGCTTCCATCGTTGGAACAGATAAGACTATGATAGTTCACGTGAAACCAATACGGGAGGCCGCGCCTTTGTATGTTCCTCCTAAAGGATTGGGTACAAGTGATGATAAAACTTCTGTTGATGCTAAGGGTTATTTTATTTATAATTGGCTGTATACTCCTTGGAATAGGGCAGATGTAATGGCACTTAAAACAGCATTACCTGACCCGCGAAAAATCCAGCCGCCTTTTATGAGGAAGTTGAGGGAGCAATTAGTTCTTGTACTATGACTTTGGCTGACATTGATTTATTTTTCGGAATGATATTACCGCCAGATATGTGGAGAACTGTTCGTAAAATTGATGATCGTGCAGTTTTTGGGGCATCATGGAAAGAATTAGAACAGATGGACGGGGATAGGGAACCTGCCAAAAAGCCATATCAGTTGATTCTAGATCTTCCTGCAGCCATATTAGTTAAGTTAAAAACGATTATTCCCCCTAAAAAGATAGATTGGACTGTTTTAGCGTCTTGTAAGCAAAAGGCAGATGAATCGGTCTCTGATTTCTTTACACCCTTTGAAGAAGCATTTCAAGATTTTAGCGGTCAGTTATTGTCAGAGGATATGGGCAGACATTTGTTTGTCGATAAATATGTCGCAAATCTGTTACCAGGAATAGCTAGTCGTCTAAAAGCTAGTGAAAGTTCATGGACTACCTCTACTCCGGTTTCTCTTTTGACTATGGCTCAGTATTATGAACGTCAGGAATTAGAAGCAAAAGGTAGCGAGGACAAAAAGATTAAAGAATTAAAGACGAAGGTTATGTTGGCTCAAGCTTATGGTCCGCCTTTTAGAGGTAGTGATAGAGGTGGACGTGGATCTTATGGTTCTTCTTACACTCGCTCGAATTTGTCTGTTGATCAGTGTGCGTATTGTAAGAAATTTGGGCATTGGGCTGCCGATTGTCCAGCACTATGTATTCAGCAGTGTTCACGTGGTCGGGGACAAATAAGAAATCACTCAGGATATTCAGGACCAAGAAGAAACACGAATAATCATGCTAGGGTTGATGCTAATGTACGAGGGCAGGATGGGTTTAACACTTTTGATAGACGGAACCAATACCAGATGTCTAACCATGTGCAGCCTTATTTCCAAGATTCTGCTTATGCATAGGATTGCCTAGGATGGGGTAAGGAATCAGTTGAAGTAAAAGTAGATCAGAGGGGTCCCTATGTTACAGCACATGTTTTGGGTTCTACTGATCAGTTTCTGGTTGATACAGGAGCTACTCGTAGTGCCTTGTCTAAACAATTGATTCCAAGGGCTCCCTTGTATGGCTTAACCATTACATCGATAGGTTTCGATGGAACACCTTCCCCTATCCCATTGTCACAACCACTTGCATTCCATGTTGATAAATTTACTGCTCCGTGTCCATTTTTGCTTTCTCCAAATACACCAGACAATATTGTGGGTCTTGATATGCTCAAGTATTTCAGGGCTACAATACGATGCTCCCCTGAAGGGGTGCGTGTTATTTTAAATGATAATCATCCTGTGATGGAAATAGTTTCTCTTGTTAAAGAGGATATTGCATTAGCTTCACTCCCTAGTACTTTGTGGGCTACTTCAGATACTGATGTGGGACAAATGATTATTCCACCAGTACATTTTAGTGTCAAGGAGGGAGCTGTATTGCCATGTTTGCCTCAATACAATATTTCACAGGAGGGCGAAGAAGCACTCACACGAATTGTGCATGATCTTATTGCAGTTGGAGTTGTTGAGGAAGTTCTGTATAATGTTTGTAACAGTCCGATTCTTCCTATTCTGAAAAAGGATACTGATACTAGGATTTACCGATTCATTATTGATTTACGAGAAGTCAATAAGATTGTGATACCACAATATCCTGTGGTATCTGACATCACAACACTTCTTACTTTGGTTCCCCCGACAGCAACTACGTTCTCTGTGATAGACTTGAAGAATGCTTTCTTTTCGATCCCTATTCATCCTGACAGCCGATATTTGTTTGGTTTTACTTTGAATAAACAATCATATAGATTTTGCAGAGTTCCTCAAGGCTATACGGAGAGTCCAAGTATTTATAGTCAAGTGTTAAAACGACAACTTGATTCTTGTGTTTTGCCTGAAGGTGTGGCTCTCATACAATATGTTGATGATATTTTGTTGGTGGCTGATACCCCTGAGCAATGTGAAAAGTGCACTTTGTCCTTACTTTCTTTTCTTGCTTCATACCATCATAAAGTGTCACGAAAGAAATTGCAATATTGTAGACCAAAGGTAACCTATTTAGGTCACCTTTTGTCTAAGGAGGGCCGTGCACTTACATCAGATCGTATTCAAGCAATTTTAGACACATCAGTACCCTCTACTCAGAAAGATGTTCGGGCATTCCTTGGTCTTACTTCTTTTTGTAGGCAACGGATATTAGGGTTTTCACACATAGTCAAACCTTTGTTAGCACTTTTGACTAAAGATACTCCAATGCCCCTCCCATGGACAGATGAGTGTGAGACTGCTTTCAGGCAGCTGCGACAAGCCCTTTGTTCCGCACCAGTGTTAGGTACTCCAGATTACATGAAGCCTTTTGCACTTTACGTACATGAGAAAGATGGATGTGCATTGTCAGTTTTAGTACAGACACATGGCGATAAGCAGCGTCCCTGTGCATATTTTTCAGCAATACTTGATCCTGTCGCTTGAGCGTTGCCTGGGTGTTTTCGTTCAGTTGACCGCAACAGCTGTGTCAATATGTCAGAGTGAAGAGATAGTTTTGTCACATAAGCTGTTGGTGTTAGTACCCCATGCGATTGATGCTCTTTTAAATCAAACAAAGACACAACATTTAACTAGCACCCGAATAACAGGATATGAGTTGACATTGCTGGCTCCTCACATTACACTGAAGAGATATGCAACACTAAATCCAGCCACTTTGTTGCCATATCCGGTGACACAGCCTCAGTCACAAGAAACACATGATTGTATATTCCTTACCGAAGAACAGACAAAGGGTCGTATTGATTTACAAGATACGCCCCTTCCAGATATAGACGGGGAATTGTGGGTTGATGGGTCTTGTTTGAAGTTGCCACATGGTACGACCTCAGCTGCATATGCAATCATCACAATACACACGGTAGTGGAGACAGCTCGTATACAACAGAAGTCAGCTCAAGCAGCTGAACTAATAGCTTTGACACGGGCAGGTAAGCTTAGTACTGACTTATGTGTGAACATTTATACAGACAGCCGCTATGCTTTTGGAGTGGCTCATGACTTTGGTTTGCTTTGGAAGGAGAGAGGCTTTCTCACACACGGGATGCAGATAATGCACGGAGAATTAGTGCATAACCTCTTGACTGCATTGACATATCCAAAGAAACTAGCTATTGTGAAATGTAGTGCACACAAGAAAGTGACCGATAAGATAGGGCAAGGTAATGCTCTTGCGGACCGCGTAGCACGTGAGACTGCGATGCAGCGAAGTACTACTTCTATGTATGTGGTGAAGTCACAAGCTGAACGTTGGCATAATGCTAGACAAGACGTATTAGTTATACAGAAATCTGCTTCTGTGAAAGAACGTGAGCAATGGTATGAAGATGGAGAATTGGATGATGAGGGCTGTTGGTGGAATAAGCAGATGGATAAATGGAAATTCCCTATAACTTTTGTACAACCTATGGTTCAGATGGAACATGGGCTGGCACATGTTGGAGCTTCAACAATAACGAAGTTGCTTACGCAAGTTTGGGAGCATCCAGAAATTTCCAGTACAGCTAAGAGAGTAGTACAGTCTTGTTTGATCTGTTTACAATACAATCCTGGAAAAGGGACACGTACTCCTGCGGGAGGGTTTGCTACACCAACTGCACCTTTTGAAGTTCTACAAATGGATTATATTCAGCTTGAACGCTGCAACAATTTAAAGTATGTCTTGGTGGTGGTTTGTGCCTTCAGTAAATGGATAGAGGCGTATCCCACAAAGGATAATACTGCCATTACCACAGCGACGGTGCTTTTGAAAGAATTTTTCCCTAGGTTTGGTGTTTGCAGACTTTTATGGAGTGATAACGGACCTCATTTTGTTGGGGAAGTTATTAAGTATGTCCTGAAAGGATTAGGGATCAAACAGAAGTTACATGCGGTTTTCCACCCACAATCAGCAGGGTCGGTGGAAAGGTATAATGCTACTTTGAAGCTGAAGTTAGCAAAGATACAGGTTTCCACATCCTTAACTTGGCTGGATGCATTACCGTTGGCATTATTGTCTATTAGGTCAGTGCCACACTCTTGAACAGGCCTGACCCCCTATGAAATAATATTCGGAAGGCCAATGAAAATTTGGGGAGTTCCTAAGCCAAAATCTGTATATGATGTACCTTGTGTCCTGATGAATGATTATTTGGCACAGTTAACCAACAATTTGGTTTCTATTCATCAACAGGTTCGAGAAGCACTTCCTGACAGATCTACAGGTGAAGGCCATGAACTCCGACCTGGTAACCAGGTGATGATTAAGTCCTTTGAAAGATCAAGCAGCTTGGAACCAAGGTGGGGAGGCCCAGAACAGGTGCTCCTTGCGACAAGGACAGCAGCTCGAGTGACAAACCAAAAGAATTGGGTCCATAGTACTCACTGCAAGAGAGTGCTACCTACCTTGGTGGAACCTGCTGTGCTGACCGATCATCGAGAGATTTTGACTACAGAGAAAGGCCGTGCTATATCACCTGACGAATCTGCAGAGGTCTTCCCAGACCATACGACTTCTGGAGTGTCGTGATATAATTTGAGACCGAGGAAATAATCTGAATGTTTTTTTTAAAAAACTGGTTGAGCTACCGCCCTGGGTTAGTGAAACGGAGAGCCAATGTGGCAAGGGGGGGGGGGATCAGCCATGCATTAGAGTAGTGACACCCGTCTTGGCCCGTGGTGAAGAAAACAGCGGCTTCCCAGGGATGAGAGCTCCAACGATTGTTTTTAATCCATTTCTGAAAGGGTCGATTATCACTGTTGCTAAAATGAATAACAAACTGATCATTAGTACTATGGGGTTTGTTGTTGTTTTGGTGGTTATAGCAATAATCACCTGGTTTGTTGAAAAGAAGGCTCCTGCTCGTGAGTTTTTTGTTGCCACTACTCCAGTACCAAAGGATCACCATTACTTTACGCTTCCCTATCAGGAGCAGAAGCACCGTCAATCGTACTTCAATAATACTTTCATTCAGATGTTGCATCATACTCATAATGCTACAAATACTACTAAATGTTGGGTATGTGGAATGATACCTGCGCATCAAAAGAAAGGAGGAACACCTTTCATTCCTCTTCCTTTTTTACACAATGGTTCTTGTCAAGCTTGGTAAACGCTTTTGTTTGCATCTGGAAAACGTACAGAGGGCGGACTTCTTTTTCGACTTAATAAAGTATGCTACCAGGACAAAGATGGGTATCCCCAACCCAAAGGAACTAAATGGGAATGGGAAGAGTATCAACCGGACAATGTTTCAATACCATATGTCTTCACAAATATAAGAGACTCTGACAAGAAAGAACAATTTGTGATTTCTGTTACAAAAACTAAAGCAGATTTATGTATACATAGCATTGGGCGAATTCCAGTAGGGATAAGCGATTGTACCTTGATTTTAACTATTGAGGGTGTAAACAATAGTAGTTTTACAGCTTCACATAATACATACTTTGTTTGTGGTAGCTATGGATATTACCAACTACCTGTTGGGTGGTCAGGTGTGTGTTATGTATCTTTTCTATTACCCCCTGTGTTTTTGGCCCCTGCATCATATCACTGAGATTTTAAACTGTTCAATGACATCATTAAAAATAGATATAAAAGGGCAATAAGTACAAATGAGGTAGACCAAACGGATACTAGCCTGCAACAATATGTTGATTTTAATTTAGGATTGTTCCCCTTTGTGGGTGCTGCGTTAAACAGTAGGAAAGTGAGACGATTGACTAGGGTTGTGGAAGCTGTTACCAATCAGGCAGGTCTGGCACTTGGTAATATTACTGAGGAGCTCCAAATTGCGAGGATTGTAGCGCTCCAAAATCGTATGGTACTAGATGTAATATTAGCTGACCGAGGTGGTGCATGTTGCATCATCGGTAGTAGTTTCTGTATTTTTATTCCTGATCACTCATCTTCAGTATATGATGCAATATCTAAATTGCATAAAATTGCTGCAGAAATCCACACAGAGACTGGTACTTGGACTTTTTCTGGATGGTTTTGGGCTCTTGTTTCTGCTTGGGGCTGGAAACTACTGACTATCCTGTGTGTAATGATTGCAATATTTTTCACATGCTGTATCTGTATTCAGTGTGGTCCAATGTTCTGCTCCATGTGTATTACTGCTTTTATGCCTACCAAAAGAAATATTACAGAAATGAAAGCACAACATATGTTAGATAAGGAAATAGCTGAAATGATGAGCATAAATATACAAGATGAATATTTAGATTATCCCAGAAAAACGAATGTCTTCAGCTAATGCTGAAAGGGTCGTCTGTTCTAGTGTAGCAGCGATTAGATTAAGCATTAGCAGAAGACATATTTGAATTTAGTAACTATTGTGAACATTTCGCTGAATCCATTTTGTATTCATGGCAGCCATTTTCTCTGCCACATGCTGCCATGTGCTCACCATTTGCTCTGTCTTACCTTTCTGTTAACTACTCTTGAAATCTGCCTAGTAACAAGTTAATTTTAGCATCTCCCACTTTCGCACATGCTCAGTAAGGTCTGCAGCTGTTAGTCCTTGAAAACTGTTAGCTCCTCCTACCTGTCGACTGTGCATTTTCCACATGACCTTACATGTATGTAAGTCTTGTTTCTATAATTGTACCACCTCCTTTTAGCACCTGCGTGGGTATAAAAGGACCATGCTCTCTCAGTTCAGTGTGCTACTTCAGACATTACCTAAGGGTGCTGTTTGAACCGTGGTACCACCTCATGAGGTTTAATAAACTTTGTCTTTTATTTCAGTTCCTGTGCCAACTTCTTCCTACATGGTCTGAGGACTTTGTGCACAGAAAGGTGAACCCCTTGTACTAATAGGCCTTGCTGAGGCTTACTTCAACACCTGTAGGAACACTAAGGAACGTCACCACACAGGAGGGTCCAGACATCTCCACTCCACCCACAGAAGAGGCCCACAGTGACGACAGCAGCTCTGCCCTACTGGATCCTGATGACCAGCTCGGACCATCGTGGGCCTCGGGACAGTCGGTTCCCCTTGCACAGGCACAGCCCAGCACTGACCTTCCACCCTCTGGTAACACCAGCACAGCACCCACCCAGCGGGCCCATACTTCCGTACCCAGGACACGTCAATCAGTGGTGTGTCCACCACTACAGGGAACCCAGGATAACCCACCACCCCAACAACAACAGGGATCTGGGGGAAGTGGTAGTGGGCACACGGTCCAGGGGACGGAGGCACAGGAACACAGGTGAACTGGGAGGGCTGCTGTTCGACAGGGGGCGGACAGGCCAAGGGAACCCACTCTCCACGAGGCACTCTGATCCACTATGGGAGCATACCACCACTCCCAGGAGACAATGGCGACGGTCCTGGCCAAGTTTCAGGAGACCCAGCGCCTGCAGGAGGAACAGTATTTGGGGTTCAGGGAGGAGCTCAGGACCATCAGCTACGCCCTGGGCACCATCGTAGGGGTGCTGAAGGACATACAGAAGACCATGAGGGATACCGTGGCACTCCAAGGGGCCCCTGACACTAGCCTGGACAATGAACTGCCCCCCACCTCTGCCGGCGCTAGTGGACAGGACGCCCGCCACAGGACCACCACACCAGCACCCCACCCCTTGCAGACGGACAACCACCATGCAAGCGGTCCCTGAGATCCAGGAACAGGACAGAGCAAGATGGCAAGACCCCTGCCAGGAAATAAGACCACCCTGATTGTCCTCCCACTGTCCCACTTTGTTACCCTGTCCATACTTAAACTGCCCCAGCTCCACTTCCTATGCCCATATGGGCAGTGCACCTGTGTGACCAATAGACTGGACTCTGCCATGGACATTCCTCACCATTTTCCAACCCCCCTCCATTTTTGAGCACTTAAATAAACACCCTTGAACCACAAAACAATCTGAAGTCAGTCTGTGATTTGGTAAATTTGTATTATCAATGACAGTGTCAAAATGCGTTCTCAATTGTAAAGCCAACATATCTATGTCACACATCACAAGTCCTTGAAGGATGCAAGCAGATGACACACGTTGGTAACCACACCTGTGAAACCGTAATGGAAAGGTACAACTCAGTGACCAAATACTGCTATTAAATAACAGACAGGATAGAGGTAGAAGTGTGAAAGTGAATGTAATATTAAAAAAAGATGTTCTCACCTGTGTGTCACTGGAAATATTGATGTATGACTGACTCCCTGTTGTCTATGTCTTCTTCCTTAGCTTCCTCCTCATCACTGTCCACAGGCTCCACAGCTGCCACAACACCGCCATCTGGACCATCCTCCTGCAGAAAAGGCACCTGGCGTCGCAAAGCAAGATTGTGAAGCATCAAGCAGGCGATGATGATCTGGCACACCTTCTTCGGTGAGTAGAATAGGGAACCACCTGTCATATGGAGGCACCTGAACCTGGCCTTCAGGAGGCCGAAGGTGCGTTCGATCACCCTCCTAGTCCGCCCATGGGCTTCATTGTAGAGTTCCTCTGCCCTGGTCCTGGGATTCCTCACTGGGGTCAATAGCCAGGAAAGGTTGGGGTAACCAGAGTCCCCTACTAGCCACACCCGGTGCCTCTGGAGTTGACCCATCATATAAGAGATGCTGCTATTCCGCAGGATGTAGGCATCATGCACTGAGCCAGGGAACATAGGATTTACCTGGGAGATATACTGGTCTGCCAAACATACCATCTGTACATTCATCGAAGGATAACTCTTCCGGTTCCTGTACAACTGTTCACTCCTGTGGGGGGGGGACCAGAGCTACATAGGTCCCATCAATAGCACCTATGATGTTGGGGATATGTCCAAGGGCATAGAAGATAGAAGTCACCTTTCACTGTGGGCAAATCCCCCACCTCAGGGAAAACGATGTATCTCCTTACGTGTTTCAGGAGGGCAGCCAACACTCTGGACTACACGTTGGAAAACATAGGCAGGGACATCCCTGATGCCATGGCCACTGTTGTCTGAAAAGACCCACTAGCAAGGAAATGGAGCACTGACAGCACCTGCACGTCAGGTGGGATTCCAGTGGGATGGCAGATTGGTGACATCAGGTCTGGCTCCAACTGGGTACATAGTTCCTGGATAGTGGCACGGTCAAACCTGTAGGTGATGATTAAATGTCGCTCCTCCATTGTCAACAGGTCCACCAGCGGTCGGTACACCGGAGGATTCCGCCATCTTCTCAAATGTCCCAGCTGACGATGCCTAGGAAGGACAACAGCGACCACAGAGTCAACAAATTCCCAGGTATGTACCCACAGATACACAGAACACAACACCAAACACAAAACTCTTCCTGTATGTGTGTTGAGTGTAGGCCTAGCTATGTGTGACACAGTAGTAAATGAAGCCATGTGGGCCCAAGAAATAGCGGCTGCCTGACCTCTAAACTGGGACATAGGGAATGTGAGGTATCTGCGCTGGAGTTTTACACTGTCGCGGTAGGCGGTCCTAGACCGCGGCACAATGCTGCATTGGTTAACATTGGACCCTATGGGTCCAGGGAGCCAATGACGAAGTGCGCCGGCGGTGATGATACGCACCGCCGCGGACGTCACCGCCGCGGACGTGACCACCATTTTCTATCTGTTCAATCACTCGATACCTGATCTTCGACAGGAGAGGACCTACACTGCAAGTGCTGCTGTGACCTCGGTTTGGAAGAGACAATGGCTGCTGCGTCTGGGGAAAGGGCCCCTGCCTTCACTGTTCAGGAGTTGGAGAAGCTAGTAGACGGGGTCCTCCCCCAGTACACGCTACTCTACGGTCCTCCAGACCAACAGGTAAGTACACAGGGAGCACGTTGTATGGGCTATGCCTGGGTGGAGAGGGCTGGTTGTAAGAGGGAAGGGGGCAGAGTGCAGGGAACATGAAGGATTGTGAATGCATGTGCCACATGGCAAGGGTAGGGATGGGGGCCACTCACATCGATGGTGCAGTTGGTAATGACTTCTCTTCTTCCCCTGTGCATGTCATGTAGGTCAGCGCCCACCAGAAGAAGGACATTTGGCGTGCCATCGCCAAGGAATTCCGGACCCTGGGGGTCCACCAGAGACGGGGCACCCACTGCCGGAAAAGATGGGAGGACATTCGCCGCTGGAGCAAGAAGACGGCGGAGGCTCAGCTGGGGATGGCCTCCCAATGTGGGAGGGGTGCCCGTCACACCATGACCCCCCTGATGTTCCGGATCCTGGCGGTGGCCTACCCAGAGTTGGATGGGCGCTTGAGGGCATCACAGTAGACACAAGGGGGTGAGTACAACATCATTCTGGGGACTTGGCACGCAGTTGAGGGGTCTGGGTGGGGGAGGAGGGCTGTGGGTGTACCTAGGCCAGGCAGAAATACGTAGGCTAAGCCCCTCCGTATTGCAGGGCATGTGGCACTCCACCCCAACTCAGTAGTGGGCCAAGTACAGGTATAGATGCCCCTGTGGCATCCATGTGTGCAGATGTCCACCATAGCAATGTAGGCCATATCCCAGGAATTGCATCTGTAGAGGCCAAGAGCACGGCGTAGTGCAGGGGGCTGCTGTGTCTGTATTGTCCGCCAATGGTAGCAGTAAGCCATGCACTCAACCTGTCTTTCTTCTGTCGTCCCCTCCCCCTTTTTGTGCTCTCCCTGTTCTTGTGTGCATCAGCATCATCAGGCGGAGGTACAGTGGCACAGGAGCACGAGGGGGCTGCATCCCACATGGCCATGGAGGGCCACACCACAGACTCAGAATGTACCAGTGGGACGGAGGGCGAGCAGAGCTACACGTCGGTCACCGGATCACCAACCAGCGACACGCACTCGTCCGCCAATGGGAGCTCCCTTGTGGTGGCGGCACCATCTGTGCCCCCCACTTCTACAGGTACAGCCGCCACCTCCCCTACCAGCACCGCCCTCCCAGCAGCCCCTCAGCCTTCTCCCCGTGCCCGCTCACCCAGGAGGGTGGGCATCACCTTCGCCCCAGGCACCTCAGGCCCGGCCCCAGTCACCCCTGCTGCCCTCAGTGAGGAGGCCATTGACCTACTCAGGTCACTCACTGTTGGGCAGTCTACCATTGTGAATGCCATCCAGGGTGTAGAAAGGGAGTTGCAACACACTAATGCATTCCTGGAGGGCATTCATTCTGGTCAGGCTGCCCATCATCAAACCCTGTATTCTCTGGCCTCAGCACTGATGGCAGCCATTGTCCCTGTCTCTAGCCTCCCCCTTCCAACTTCCTCCACCCAGACCCAATCCCCTGTACCCCAGCCTGTCCCAAGCACACCATCAGACAAGCATGCGTACACCTCAACACCCAAAAGTAGCTCAGGCAAACATAGGCACCACACAACCCACAGGCACTCACACAAGCATCACACACATGCAGACACAGCAACATCCACTGCCTCCACTGTGTCCCCCTCCTCGTCGTCACCCTCCTCCCTCCCAGTATCGTCTACACTCTCACCTGCATGCCCTACATCTACAGGAACTAGGACTCTCACCAGAACACCCAGCACCACACCCCGCTCACCTGCACTCACCACCCCCACTCCCATTTACACGTCCCCTGTGTCCTCTCCCAGTGTGTCTGTGACGCCCCCTCCCAAAGTACACAAACGCGGGCACCCACACACCCAAAATCCATCCACCTCACGACAGCCTCCAGTACCTGCAGCTGCACCCAAAACACCTAAAGTGACACCTCCTACAACCACCTCCTCTTCCTCCACTCCCAGACCCCCTCCAGCTACCCATCCCAGTGTTCGTCAGAAACTGTCCCTCTGCAACGTTGACCTCTTTGTCCCCACCCTCCAATTCATCAGTCCTGTAGTAGCGCCTCAGCCAAAAAGACTCCAGTACCAGTGGTGCGTGTTACAGGTGTGTGGAGTGCACCGCCCACCAGGGCAGGCAGTGTGACACAGAGCCAAGGCACTGCCAGTCCACCCCCTGTAAAGCATCTCAAGTTGGAAAGCGGCCGACGGGACCGGGTGAAGACTCCTGGAGGCAAAACTACTCACAAGGGTCCCAGGGGGATTGCAGAGTCAGCTGTGACTCCTCCAAAGGTGGTGAAGTGCCAGAAGAAGTCTGCACAGCCTGGTGAGAGCAGCACGGTGGAGAAGGGCGGCATCCTCCCCGGCGGCCGGGACGCCACCGCCAGCACCGTCGTCACTGGTCAGGAGACCACCGCCGGAGTCAGTGCCCAGGAGGGCAGAAGTATCGTCACTAGTCAGGAGACCACCGCCGGAGTCAGTGCTCAGGAGGGCACAAGTATCGTCACTGGTCAGGAGACCACCGCCGGAGTCAGTGCCCAGGAGGGCAGAAGTATCGTTACTGGTCAGGAGACCACTGCCGGAGTCAGTGCCCAGGAGGGCCCTGGCTGCCATAGCCCCGCTGGGCAATGAGGGACCGTCATGCCACACACCAATGCACAGGTCAGAGACCGCCATGGCAAAGCACCACTGAACATGACAAGCACCGCTGAACAGGCCAGAGACCGCCATGGCAAAGCACCGCTGAACAGGGCAAGCACCGCTGAACAGGCCAGAGACCGCCATGGCAAAGCACCGCTGAACAGGGCAAGCACCGCTGAACAGGCCAGAGACCGCCATGGCAAAGCACCACTGAACAGGGCAGAGCACCGCTGCAGAAGGAAAACACCGCCACATCAAGCATTGTTATCCCATGTACAGCTGGGGCAGTGACGGGACAGGAACTGTCACGGGGAGCCTAATCCAGTCTAGGCACCATTCCCCCTCCAGAACCAGTGGAGAGATCCATCCACTCCATATGTCCTTAACAGGATGAAGCACTCTGGGCACCAGTCCCCCTCCAGAACCAGTGGAGACTGTTATCCACTTGAGAGACTGTGGCTTTGCACTCCCCAGGATATGGCAGTGGGCAACCCACCCACTGTAGAGACTTGAGAGACTGTGGCTTTGCACTCCCCAGGATACATCAATGGGCATTGGGCCCCGTTGTGGATGTGGCATGGTGCTGTAATCCGGCTGAGGTGCCCCCCTTCCCTTCCCCCTGAGGTGCCTGTTGTATTTCTCTCTGATGCCCCTGCAGTGTTCTCTCCGTTTGTGGACAGGTATCTTGTGTGGGCCTCACCCATGCATTTTTGGCCCAGTGGTGAACGGACATTGATATGTGCATATCTGCACTACTTCTCGTAATGTATATACTTTTGAATGAGTTTATATATATCTGTATATATTTGATACATGTATTTTGATACATTACAATGTTTGAACTGATTTCGTTTTGTCTTTGCATTCTTCCGGGGGGGTTGTGGGTTGTTACTGTGATGTTTGGAAATGTATTGGTGTGTGTGTTGTAATGTGCGAGGGTGGGGGTAGGGGTGTTGCGTGTGTGTCCCCCTGACTTTTGCCTCCCCCCTCCCCTATGTCATAGGTGCAGTACTCACCGTTGTCTTCGCCGCCCCCGGCGCTGGTCTTCGTAGATGAGTAGGAAGACAAGGGCAGGGAGGATTTGTAATTCCGGCTCCATGGTGTCCTCCTTCCTCGTGGGATGTGTAGAGGTGAGTGTTTTCCCATAGCAAGAGCTGTTTCCGCTGTGTTTTTATCCACAGTGAATCAGCCCCGGAAAAGGTGGCGGATTGACGGGTTGTGATACTGTGGGCGGTACATTGTCTTCCGCCTGTCTGTTGGCGGTGTCCGCCGCGCTGCTTGTCTGTACCGCCGTGGCGGTCGGAGTGTTAAAGTGCCTGTCTTTGTTGGCGGTTTCCGCCACGGTCATAATTCCCTTTTTTGTCCATGGGCCTGTTTGCGGTATTACCGCACCTTTAACACCGCCCGCCAGGGTTGGAATGACCACCATATTGTTTTGTTTGTTTGTATCAACCTGGCCACCAGATGAGTTTCTGTAAGATTGTTACTGTGGCCGAAATACCAGCATGAGCAGAAGCGACACCCTCATGCGCTGCATTGATGAGATCTAATCTCTCATCTTGGTTGGGGAATCACTCGATTTCCAACCCGAAGAAGTGTTGCATAGGCAACATTCTGTGCACTGATGTGGTAAGAATATTTTGTAGGGTATGCTTTAGGGAGTGGCTTTCCTTCAGTCAAAGCTTTCATGGCAGCCATAATTTCATAATCCAATCTCGTCAGACAATGAGTCACTACAGCCAGAGAAGACGTACCTACTGTAGATTTGGCTGCTTCATCAGCCAAAATGTTGCCCGTAACATGTACTCTGACACGTTGGTGGGCCAATGTATGTACAACATGGACACAATGTAGCTTATGCGTGAGATCCTCCTCCCTCCCCCACAGAGTTCTGTGTTTTATGGTGTTCCCTTTGGAGTCTCTAAATCCATTCAATCGCCAATGATTAAGATAATCATTGTAGGACTCGACGCAGTAGTATGAGTCACAGCCAATCAAGAATCCTAGCTCTGTGTGTTCTAGCCCTAAGATAAGGGGTTTCAGTTTAGTCAGCTGAGCTGTGCCGTCCCCTAAGATTTGCGTGTAGGTATTGTGAGGGTGAAAAATTCCATCCTTCATTACTCCATTCACAGCTGTGCAATCGGCTGAATACTGTTGTTTGGTACCTACAGCTGGTTGTGCTGAACCATCAGTGTAAATGACAGCATGGTATCTGTCTAGTGGCAAGATATCTAGAGGAGCGGGGTACTCGTGTTCATATTGGAGAAATTCTTGTGTCTGAAATTTTGAATCAAAGATGTAATCTACATCGGTGGCAGTCAGGGAGGTTGCCCACTGAATCCAGAGACAATGTAATGCTTTAGCGTTAGGAACGCTTGCTTTGGTGACGGCCTCTAAGGCTGGCACCGGGGTACCAACAATAATGTGTTTCCCTTGGGCAACCTGCCTCTCCTTATCTGACCTGCAGTTAGAATTTTTTCTGTGGGTGCAAAACGTTGTTCTCCATT
This sequence comes from Pleurodeles waltl, assembly GCF_031143425.1. Lineage (NCBI taxonomy): Eukaryota > Metazoa > Chordata > Amphibia > Caudata > Salamandridae > Pleurodeles > Pleurodeles waltl. The sequence goes on along the minus strand of NC_090442.1, from coordinate 693,463,109 downwards.
GGAGTATAAATGAGATTTGTAAGTTATGGGCACTGTGTCGCCTTCATTAAAGGTGACATAAGTGAACCCAATGGCACCAGCAATTATTTAGATGAGCAAATTTGTTTTGTTGTCACAGGTGTGCAAGTGTTTTGCTTCTGGCATATCCTGTTGCAATTCCCTAAGGATGCGTGTATGTTCAACTGTCCAGTGTCTGCTAGAAAAATCAGGGCATATTAATTCATACAGCGGCTTGATACATTGTACATAGTCTGGAATGTGAGTTCTGCCAAAGCTGAAAAAAACAACTAAAGACTGTAGTTTCTTAATTTTATTTGGTGGTTGGAGTTGAGCACATTTCTGTAGAAAGTGCAGGACCAGGCTCTTGCCCTCATTTGATAGCTTGTATCCCTGGAACAATACTCTGAAAAAGGCTATTTTAGTTTTTCTAAAATTACATTTTTAGCCAAGTGCTGCAAATTCTAAAACAATCTGATCAACCCTGGCAAGTCGAATGTTGAAGTTGACATCTGTGAGATAGATGTCATCCATTTAAGACAACTTCTCAGGACCAATATTATGCAATATTGATGTCATCTGAGCTGAGAACAGCTCTGGGCTGTTCTAGTAGCCTTGAGGCAAACGGCAAAAGCATTTTTGTGAGCCAAATAAGAATGCACTCAGGTCCTGACTTTCGTGTGCTAAGTTCTGGCAGAAAAAACCATTGGATATATCCAATGTTGTTTTGTATTTTTAGCGCACTATGTTATTAATCAGTGCTGTGCTATGTGAATTTTGTGTAGCGTACGTGGGTCTATGACTGTTTAAGTGTCTGTAATCTAAGACTATTCTGTAGGAATGTTCTGGTTTTGCAATGGAGAATAACAGGTTATTCATTGCAGAGACACAGGGCTCATTTGCACCCTGGTACTTGAGCTGAGTGAGGATCTCCTTCACTGGAACTTTTGCTTCATATTTAACAGGATATTGTGGCTGAGGTTGGGGTGTAGACCTGATAGTTATTACATGGCAAGGAGAATCCTTGTCCCAACCTACATGATTGCGGTACAACACAGGTGCCTGGGCTAAAGCCCAATTGACAGCTTAGGCTTCTTTTACCGCTTCTGGAACAAGATCATCGAAAATGACATCTTCCCCTTGTGGAAGCTTACAGACATGCTTGGGTAGCCAGTCCGTTTTGGCCAATACAATATCACAACTAAGTTCATCCCTAAATATCACACCAATGGTGCGCTCCACGTCTCCCTCAATTTAGATATTTATATCATAAACCCTCTCGGCTGAGAGAACGCGCCCATCTGCAGTCTCATCTGCAATAATGCTATTGCATCCAGGTGATCTTTCAGACTCTGGTGATATATCGTGACCTCTGCTGCACTATCTAACAGTGTCACTGCCCACGCTTTGCTCTTCAGTAATGTTCTCAAGTGTACTGGCATTTTGAATGGACAGTGCTGCCTCCTTTTTCTTTTTAAACTGTGGCTTTTGTTTTGGGGACTTATCTTCTTTTTTGTTTGAAGACTGTGGTGAGTCTTTATTCTGTTTCATGTATTCAGGACATCGATCAGGACGGCCCCCACTCTTGCTACGTCTATCCGATGCGTCCTGAAAGGAACGAGAGGGACATGAATAAGTATATCTGTCAGGAGATTTTATGTTTTCTCTATTTCTAATAGTATAACTCCTGTCGAAGTTCTCCGGTGTGGAGAATCAGCTCTCTGATTTCATCTATATTTAAATTGTTTTTGTTTATCCCAGCACTTCTTAGAACCCTCCTGTGCTTGTTTAGTACCTTCCTTATGCGTGGTACTCTGCATTTCTATCCTTTTTGGCTTGGCTCCCAAACTATACCATCCTATACTGGTATAGGGAACAGAAATCATTTTCGGTAGCTGTATCTCCTGGTCCAAGTGTGGAATCTCTCTGAGGCGCGGGCGTATAGCCAGTGCTACTGCTTCCCCTTTAATGTTACTTAGTATGATTGAGGAAACTGCGTTGAAGTTATGCATTAATTTCATCCCCAAAATCTACAGTAGTCCAGGAGCAGCCCTGTGCTCATTCTGAATTTTTTTAACACTTCCAGTAAATTGGCAAGTGTCGGGGTACCATGTGTGGTTGTATAAATTGCAGCAAAGACTGTACCCCACGTGGCACAGTCATCTTCCGAGGGAACAATCTGGAAGAGCAAGCACATTGTGAGAATTTGATGTTTCTCCTGTGGACCAGTATGGCAAAACACAGCTTCCAGTTGATTTGATTTCTGGGCTATCCAGAACAGATTTTTCTCTTAATCTGTGGGTACCTTACCCATGATAGAATGTACTGTTTGTGGATTAATCCCAGTAGCCAATTGGTATCCAACAGGTGTTGGCAGTGCTGGACGCGCTGGTGTACTGTTCAGCGTTCGCATTATATACTGAACAAGCAGTCTATGTAGTGTTACTATCTCAATGTATAAATTGTGCAGATCTTCTGCCTGCATTTTGTATACCTGGGTGAGGATTATATGTGGCAAACATATGCCACGTTGGTCCGTCATTACCTACGGGACCTAATCTCACAGGTTGTATTACATGTGGTAGGGCGCCTTCGAACCTGTTCTGATGCTCCTGATAAGTGAGCGGTATTTCATGATACTGGTATGCTTGGTACCCATGAGGTACATTTGCAATTCTATATGTGTGGAATGCGAATGTAGTGCTGTCTTCCTTAGGAAAGTTAACCCAGGAATAAAATATTCCTGTTTGATAAGCCTCACTCGCTTCCACTATTAATGTAACATCCCCGCCCTCTTCTCTTAACCCTCTGGATCCCTCACTAACCATACCCCAGCAAGTCAACGCCATCTCCTTCTCCTGCTTCAACATTCTCCACATGCTCCGAAAGATCTACAAATGGGTACCCACCGAAACCAGATGAACAGTCACCCAAGCACTCGTAAGCAACAAGCTGGACTACGGCAATGCCCTCTACGCAGGAACCACCGCCAAACTCCAGAAGAGGCTGCAACACATCAGCACGCCTCATCCTGGACACCCCCGCCACTGCCACATCACAGACCACCTGAAAAACCTGCACTGGCTCCCAGTCAACCAGAGCATCACCTTCAAACTCCTCACCCACGCTTACAAAGCACTGCACAACACCAGACCAGAATACCCCAACAGACGACTCTCCTTCTGCACCCCGACTCAGCATCTTTGCTCCACCGACCTCACCCTTGCAACCGTCCCACATGTCCGCAGAACTACAACCGGTGGTAGATCATTTTCGCACCTCGCCGCCAAAATGTGGAACACTCTTCCCACCCAACTGTGCCACACCAAAGACCTCCTTACCTTCAGGAAACTTCTTAAGACCTGGCTGTTCGAGCAATAGCAGCACCCCCCCTTAGCAACTTGAGACCCTCATGGGTGAGTAGTGCTCTTTACAAATTCATGATTGATTGATTAAGCCAAATGCTACTAAGTGTAATCTTAATGCTTGTCTAGCATTCTCAGGAATGTCTATGGTGTTAGCCATGTTGTGAAATGGGAAAAGAGATGGAACACCAAATAAAAGTCCTTTTATGAGTTTGAGCTTGAACAACCTACAGCCTAATTGGGTGGTCTCTGTTCAGCTGAGGAGGATCTTCCCCAAGATCACAAACATCTCTGTATTATGGTACTTAGGGTACCTGTTGTATGTGAGACAGTGATAGTCAGGGTATCCATAAATTAGTGCCTAAACACCATTGTTGGTGGCGGCATGTCATAGTTTGACTCTTGCGCTTGGCAGACTGCTGGTTTGAGGATGACGTACTTATGTTTGTAGGTGACTATGCCAGTCCTACAGCAAGTCGCAACTGTTGTCCCAACCCTCCCGGCTCACAAGCAGCATCTCACCAAAAACCCAAACAGTAAAAGGTGATTTGTGGCAGCCTTTGCACATGGACTCAAGAGTGTGACATCTCATGGAGTGTTGTGGTTAAATTGAGATTCACCCTTTCTCACATGAACAATCATGTCTCAATCAAACACAGGCAATGAAGAAGATGCAGAGAAGATTTCAATGGCTTTTACTGCAATCTATGATGAGATGAATGGGCTGCAATGATTAGGATAAAGAATAATGCAATAAACAGAATCGAAAAGACAAGAGTCATTAATAAAAAGACCCCCTCCACCATCTTGCAATGATATTAAGCGACATGAGATGTGAAATATGCCCTGATACTCTAATATGATGTACCTAATCTCCAACCTAAAAGAGAGCTAGCTGTGTTAAACTTAATCTGCCAATGCCATGTCCATGGAATGAGGTCTCTAGCTCAAACTCCGTAGGGGCATGAAGAATGGGTCAGCGTCAAGGCGACATGCTGCATCAATAGCAGCAATGGCATCTGCCTGGAATCCCTCTGACTATCTGTGTAAGTGAGGTGCATTTATACAGATCTGCTCGGACCCCTGACATAGGTCTGTTTCCAAATAATAGATAGCACAACAGGCTTGGGATGGCAATTTATGTAAACAATTCCCTCAAAGGCAAGAAGAGGGAAAGTACCTGATGTGAATACCTACAGTTTGTTTATCTTTGTCGCTTGATATTGATGCCTTGGCTCAGTGTCACTGATAACGTGAAACTAAAACATTGGCCTAATTAGAAACAATGCAGCCGTCTTGGAAACATATAATTAAATAATTGTGCTAAAACACAGCAAGCTAAGCAGGGTAAAAGTCACTAGGTGAGGGGGCACAGGTCCACAAGCCAGAAGGCTAAGCTAACTCCTGTTTCCCATTAAAACAAGATTGGATTCACTACAGTACCATGGGACCAATTGATCTGATCGGCTGATTTCAACATAAAAGAATGTTGTGGCCACCTTTACAGGACTTGGGAACTCATTCACATGCCCCTACTCTTTAAAAAAAAATAAGGTACAGTGAGGGGAGTACCCTGACCCCCTGGCCCATGCAGGGAGTCCCAGAGGGACCACACTCAGGTGCCAGGAGTCCTCCTTTGGGATGCAGGGCAGCCCCTGTGTGGCTCTGTACGACTCCTGTGGGACTCAGTGCAGTTCCCATGTAGCCCTGTGGAAGTCTGCAGGAGCTGTGGTACCACAGGACATCACAAATTTTAACAAGTGAAGCTTGAGTGGTATCGTGGCATCATGGATGGTGCTTCAGCTGTGGTAACCCAGAGTACCACTGAACCATGAAAAAAAATAAAAAACGAATGAGTAAACAAGTAAGATATCGGGTGGGGTCCACAGGGTGTCAGCTTTTCATAGCAATGTTGTGTATGGCCAGGCTGCAAGCTGTGAACAGTGGCAAGTTGGCCATCTGCGGGTTTGTTGGTCATCTGCAGTCAACACAACACCATGTACTGCCCAAGGCTGTGTGCAGAGGGTAGATTGACCATGCACAGGGGTTGGCTGCAGGGTGTGTCAGCAGGACGCACCCTGCAGCCAACCCCCTTGTCACTTACAGTAAAAAGCTATGCTCACTCAGGGAGTTGATGGTAAAAAAACTGACATTCAGTGGAAAAAACAAAGGTAAAAGTGATTCTATAGATAGTTAAAGTAATAAGGTCTTATCTTCTGTTAAAAGAGCACTAGAATCTTACTTAAAATCAAACATTAAAGTAATGTTATAGTTCGGGAAGTTATATCTTACTTTACATTTAAAAACTACAGAAATTCACTGAATAAATCATAGGATGAAGTGGTGTTACCTTTAGGTGTTGTATTAACATAAAAACGAAAGTTTAAAATACAAAAAACAGAAATTTACCAGTTATACTTTACTGAGCTAAATATAACGTGCGCCCTCGCCATGCGCTACTTGAAGCTTCACCAATTACATCACTCATGACATGTTACATTACATCTTTGTTTATATCACTGACTTATCAAAAGGACTGTCCTGTTGTTCTGAAACATGTCATTAAACTAAATACATGCCCCATACTATAAGAGATTGTAGGGTGAGCTAGCACATTAATCACAATGTTTTGCAATATCACATTTACACCAGCCCTCTCATCAAACGAGGGACAAATGTTCAATTGCTTAGAGTTCTCTCCTGTGCTGCCTCTCCTCATTCACAAAGAAGAGCAGGATTTATTGAAGAGTGAACCAGCATCGGGGTAGCCTACTATCCAAGTCTGTGATCACCACCAGCCGGACTCTGGAACTCAACACAGCATGAGGGAGGGTGAGTTTTATTATTTTATTATTTTAATTATACTTGCAAATATGTACACATATAACTCAGTGGTCCTCACCACTGTGTAGTTATTAGTACTCCCTTGTTAACATAGGAAGTGGATTTTTTAGATTGCTAATATTTTTTGGCATAGTTTGATAAATATTTACAAAACTTTCCAAAAATAAAATTCATTTATTACAAAATGCAAATTCCCCATGCAATTTCCATAAGGATATTTAAACAGCGCCACAGCCAAAACATCTGGACACAATGGCAGTAAATGTGTCAGAAAGATAGATCTTTATGCAGAAAGCTTGCTTTTTTGTGCTTTAATGTACATCTGTTCAGTATTTTTTTAGGAATTAAGGTTAAAATGTACAGTTGGGAGTCACACAGATATGCAACTTAAAGAAATAGAGGGATCTGATTGGCTAAGAGGTTTTTTTTGCCATCAGCTGCCTCACTCCCGCTCTGATTGGCTGGCCGCAATGTAAACAAAAATGTTGAGGATTTCGTTACAGGGTATGGGAACTTGGTCCCTGTGTCCTGAAGAAAAATGGCAAAAGGAGGCAGGGTACTCTAACCCCATAGATCTTGCAACCTTGCAGGGTGTTCTAGAAGGATTCCCACCAAGGTCAAAGTACAAAATATATTTTTTTGTTGTGCCATGATCCCACAGGACTCCTGCAGTAGGTAGCTAAGCCCACTTAAAACTGCTGGATCGTAAAGCAATTAAAAAAAATAAGTGTGGTTGGTATTCACTGGGGAAGGCCAGGTCTTGCGACCAACTTGAAGCCATGCATGGTGGAATGTTGTGTGCTGTAGGAGGGCTGACTGCCTGCAGGACTTAGGCCCAGGACCTGGTCACAGGCTGGGCCCAGCGACCAATCTCATGCTGCACACAGCCTTCTATCAAAAGCCATGCATAGCAGAGGGTTTGGCTGTGCATGACGAAGTGAGAACAGGGCCTGGCTGCAGGCCAGGCCCTGTGGCCCCCCCCATGTTTTGCACAATTTGCACAGCTAAAGGACTTACGTGGTGAAAGGTTGGCCATCCATTGAGAGTTGGGAGTGGTTCCTGCATAAGCACACATCCGATAATTGAAATTAAGAGCTTGGGGAGTCTAACATTATTAGCCATATTACATGAAATTAGCACAGTGACAGTTTTGAGCTGACATGTCCTAAACAGATAAAAAGCTGGGGCAGTGCTATTTAAGCACCGCAGATAATAGCAAATAATGATAAATGAGTGTTACAGGAACTTTCAAGGCATGTGCTGCTTTTAGATGCAAATGCAGCCACAATTGCTGGTATCCCTAAAGTAAATAACAGAACACAATATAAACACAAAGCTACATAAGACTAGATATAAATGGGCCCTGGCACAAGCCATTCCATATGCACCAGGGATACCCTTGAGGAACATCACCTGCTTTAGAATTTGTTTTGCAAAATGAGCTTCTGAGTCCTGAGGGTACTCTGGAATCCAATTCACAGGTGACGTTTTTAAAGAGGAGGGCCTAATCCCTTGCAATACATTGGTTGAGCAGTTTGGCTTCGGCACATGGCAAATCATACCTTTTAGACATCTTATCACTGTACTTCAATCGATTTAGGGCATACCCAACACTGACCCACACATCTACCTTCGGATCCAGACATAACAAAATTAAGATGTAGGTAGAAGATTCATCTTGGGGATCATGAGATCAACTCAGTTGCAGGCTACAGACTCACTGGGCCGACTGAAAAAAGTGAGATCGATGTATGTAGGGCGCTGACCTAGAAAAATGAGAGAAACATAGCCTTATAGACTCTCACAATGTCAGGTTACAGTATGTCTAGTTCATCATATTACACCATGCATAACTGACCCCATAGCAGCTAAGTAAAATATAATCATGAACCATCTCTGATTGTCCTAGATCTCTTGCTTCTGGGGCAGATATCCAACACATGTTGGGACTACCCGATAGGAGGACATAACTGAAGGGAAATCAGCTCATTGTTATCATCCACCGCTAACTATGCAGAACTGAACAGTCTGGAGTGTTGCATATCGGGCCATTTCAAGCTTCTCAAATTCCACAGAGTCAAGAATTTTTCCTGGATCCAGTCCTCTTAATGGCACCATTATTACCTGGGATCAGTCACTGGCATGCAACAATAGTAAACTGGGAGAGGGCTGCAGCTTAGTGTAGGAAGAAAGTCAGGAGGCTCAGGAAATACCCCATTGAGGGCCCTATATAATTATATGGCACTTACCTTCAAGGAGTGTTTTAAAAATAGCATTATGCACTTTTAATTGTTGTGATACAACGCTATGCGAAACGTATGTTTTCATGTGTAATAATTAGTGTGCTTATGTTGCTGTCAGCCCTTCACATATCTACTATCACAATAGTGAAATAAACCTCATTGCAGTTCTGTGCTCACAAAAGACTACGGAACATACATGGGAGTTGCGCACACTGATGCACAACAAGACCCATGATCTGACCGAGTCTCTCACTGTTATACTGTTTATGTTGATGTGTTCCTTATATTCATATATGAATCTGCTGCACTTACTAACAGTCAATTTGAGTGTGGTTTTCCAGCTTAGTGGTGGCTGTGATAACGCGTCCAGCCCTTATAAATTACCTGTACCTGGACACGTTGGAGGTCGGTGAATCTTTTAACTGAGTCGGGCTCTCCTCATCCTAAAATAGTCGAGTCACTCAGATCAATAATCAATAACTATTGTAATCGGTAATCAATACTCAATAAATAGATCAATATAGCACATCAGAAATCAATAACAGTTGGTATTTCGGCGCACCATGACCTTTCAGTCATGAATAACCACACCAGTTTATTAAAAGTTAGTGAATTTATTTCCCTATATTAACAAAGCTAACACGATGTATATATGTCTCAAAACCAAATGATATATGTATATGAACATTACTAGCTGTCCATAGCGGCGGAAGAAACGCAATCTACGCAAAATCTGGATGATGATACACTCAGTTATCGCAATGCAAATCACTAATATGACTAACTGTATTTGACTAATTTCATACATTGGTCAGCATAACAAGATTTCAAATTTGCATAGTACATTGAATGAATACCTCGACTAACCTCTAATTAGCATTGGCATATGGGGCTTTATGCAAAACAAATTTAATCAACACAAATTTGGAAAACTTCTAGCTAGGACCCTATCAAAATAGCAGTTGGTACCTAAAAGGAAAAAAAACACAATGCATAATACATTTATCCTCTCATATTTACCAAATACAATCAGCATTCAAGAAAAGTATTCGTCCTTCAGGTACCGGTTGATCAGCATGGGACAAGTTTCAAAGGGGCAAAGTTAAGGGCAAACTTCCTTGCAGCGGCAAGGAGAATGGGGCAAAGTTACTGCATGGGCAAGACGGAGCAAATCAAAGTTAAAGTCTCTAGGGTGAGAATTCTTAAAGTCTCTTTCTCTCAGATAGAGAGAAGGGCATCAGGGTGTCGTCCAAAATGGAGTCTGGCATCTGGCTTCAAACTGGCATCGAGGAAAATGGCTGACTTCTCTTTGTCCAGTGGGTTTAAGTAAGAAACATTCCAAATTCTGCAGGGTCTTCCATTGGAGGGTTCATAGGTTGGCTTCAAATTGTCCAATGAAAATTGTCTTTTACTAGCGCTCATTTATGCATACACTGTCCTTGGAGCCTTGGAACACAAGTTGTAACATGGGTTGCCAATTATTTTACTATCTGTACCTTCATTGTCCGCACCTGCAGACTGACCTTGTATCAAAGGGGATGAAACCGGCCTAGTACGAAACCTTGGAGATAAGTGTATCAGTCAGCTCTACTGGAAAAATACAACTTCAAGCAAGAATATATGTTTCATTAGTTCAAGGAAAAAAACCACGCAGTTAGAATTTGAAACCAGGCAACTAGGCCAAAGCCTGTACTAAATTTAAGCTAAGCAAAACAGTTTTCAAACAAGAAATCATGGCATACATTTGCAATTATGACGGATTACTACACTTTCAATACTTCATGATTAATAAAGCTCGTTTACAATGATGGCGAACTACCCCGAGGGCACAATTTCCCTTGTACATTATTTTCTTTACTAAAATCACACTTCATTATATGTTTTGATTACACGATATGTATGAATATATGCCGGACCTTCTTTTTCTGCGTCATCAGCTGTGATACTGTATTGTAGCAAAGTTAGAGTATTAGCTCAATCAGCCAGTGCTTAACTTGAGCCGGTGATTGCAGGTGGAGCCTACGGACTTATTTATCACCATCAGACTTAGAACCAGGGAGAGAAACCAGAAAAACGGGAAAGAAAATAGAAAATAATAATAAAGAAACTGTGAAAAGGGGGGAGTTGGGGAGCAGGAATGGAAAAGGCCTTGCTACATTGAGTTAAAGGGGGAGGGGTGTCTGCGGTGGTTGAAAGAGGCATGAGGTTGAATCAATATTAGACAGCCTTAAAATGCAATAACCCCAACATTTGGTAATGCCAGAGGTGGGCTTCTGATGATACTTTTGACACCAGCACGTATCTCCGTACAAATTAACCACAGTATTAAAAAATTATAGCGTTTTGTTATCAAGACAGACTTTGATGCAGCATTGAAAAATTTGATTGTAAGTACCTAAACCTAAATAAAGAACTTTTAGAGGACAGCAACACAAAACAGTAAGAACAGACCGCAACACAACAAACACATTGCAAAAATGCAACACAAAAACACAGCAGCACAAACATCATCAGAGTGCAGCACAACTACTACAAGATGCCATTCAATAAATTTGCACAAACGTTCTTGTTACATATTATCACCTTCCCAATCCTGTTTTTATAATAGAAAGGTTCTTGGAGCGAGAAATGAAAGCTTTCCGTTAGAGGGATGAAATTACGATGATTAAAAATATTTTGTGATCCGAACCAAACACTACTTGGGGGAAAACTTTATTTTTTTACTTTTTACTGCAAGGTACTAATTCTAAAGCATGAACATGAATTATGTTTTTCAATTTCACATTTTTTCAGCAGGCCATAATACTACAATATTGAAAAGATGCGTATTACATATACAATGAGAATACTCTATGGGACAAAATATTGCAAAGCTACTTTATACTCTAAACCAGAAAGATTTTAATGACTGATACAATTTTAAAGGTCATTGCCCTTCTTATGTGTGCTGCATCCTAGAGCAAACATAGAAATGCCAAATCGCCATGATAGATAGGAGACACCTTCCTGCATATAAAAAATCTATCCCCCTCAACGCAGGCACCCTTGCACTGTGGCACAAGGATGACTGAATTGGTTCAGAGAGCTAAATGTTGCGCAGGGGAAATGCAGGGGTGCGCCGTATTGCTGTAAATATGGCACATCCCTGCATTTCAAAAGTGGAGCAGTGCAGCAATTTTGCGGCTGTACCGAGCTGCGCTACTTTAGAAAAAATCAGGGCCTCAGTGTGTAACATATCCTACGCAACTCGCACAGGGTGGCCCAACTACAACTCTAACACACCTCCATGCACCATTTGGGAATGGGCACAAAAGTGAACATATACAACATATGGGGCATATCTGTGATCATCATTTGTGCTTCTGTACAAATACACTTTCACCATGTAACAAGGTTGCCTGTGTTGTGGGAATGGTAGGTGCTGTGCATAAAGGGACACCTTTGTGCATAAGAACAGGCACAAGTGTCATCAATGTTGCACTACAGTGTCAGGAATAAGGCTGTGCGCAGTCCAGGTCCCGCCAGAAACTCCACTGCGCGTATTTGCGGCACTTCATGCGCACCTCTTGTCATCCCTCTTGTTCTAGAAATGGTCATCAGCATTGCCTGCCCTGTGGTAAAGATCATGTAGCTGCAGGGTCAGGACATTGATGGACAAGATGCACTTTTCAGTGCTATTCGATGAAGGGACTAAAATTCCTATGTTTCTAGAGGAAGTGGCCATCTTGGGGTGTGGCAGCCCTATAAAGCCCAGCCACACCCAAGCACATTGCTCACTAATTTGAAGACTTCGATGCAGTCAGACCTCGCGGAGGTTCTTTTGAGTAAAAGCGTATTCCTGAATGGCAGAGTGGCAGCAAACCGGAGCATCCTTGTTCTCTGGTGAATTCAGATATAAGTAGGTCGTACTCGTAGCGGTTTTGATGAGCCAAATCTTGAAGGGGGTTGTTACTTCCAAAGGTAAAGTGCCCCTTTAGCACAACGAGCAAGGCGTCTTCAGTCCACACGAGTGGAGCGCCCTTGGCAGGACAAGCAAAGCACTTCAGAGCACGAAGGCCAAGGTATTTCAGACATTAAGAGAAAGTGTTTCACACATGGAAAGCAAAACGCTTCAGAGTACGAAGGCCAAAGCATTTCAGGCATTAAGAGAAAGAGTTTCACACACAGAAAGCAAGCGCTTCAGCGCACGAAGGCCAAAGGATTTCAGGCATTATTAGAAAGCGTTTCACACATGGAAAGAAAAGCGCTTCAGAGCACGAAGGCCAAGGTATTTCAGACATTAAGAGAAAGCGTTTCAGACATGAGGAGGAAAGCGCTTAAGGCCTTGAAGTGAAAAGCGTTTTTAGTTACCAAAATGCAGATGCTTTATTCACGAACAGAAAGCAAGCTGTAGTTCATTTCTTTTGGAAGTGTGATATGTGAAATACATGTTTCAGCCTTGTTGAAATCCCAATGCAGATGCTTGATGTTCTTAGGGTGAAAAGTATAATTGTTGCTCGATCATTGTTCTTGTTCTATGATTCAGAGAAGGGCCACACCCAGTATTGCCTAAAGCTCTTGCCATCCTGAGGTATCATGATTTTACCAATTGTTCTTGTTCTATGATTCAAAGAAGGGCTATCCATAAGGGTCTCAACTTGCTATTGCAGAGACGCCTTTGTCAATAGGTATATTGTGAGTTCATGTTCTTGCCTCATGATTCAAAGAAGGGCCAAACACTATTCATAGGGGTCTCAACTCGCTATTGCAGAGATGCCTTTGTCCATAGATATGTTGTGAGTTCATGTTCTTGCCTCATGATTCAAAGAAGGGCCACGCCCTATCCATAAGGGTCTCAACTTGCTATTGCAGAGACACCTTTGTCCATAGATATAATTGTGAGTAAATGTTTTTGCTTTATGATTCAAGGAAGGGCCACGCCCTATCCATAAGGGTCTCATCTTGCTATTGCAGGGACGCCTTTGTCCATAGATTTAATAATCAGTAAATGTTTTCTGCTTTCTGATTCAAAGAAGGGCCACGCCCTATCCATAAAGGTCTCAACTTGCTATTGCAGGGACGCTTTTCTCAATAGATATAATTGTGAGTAAATGTTTTTGCTTTATGATTCAAAGAAGAGCCACGCCCTCTCCATAAGGGTCTCAACTTGCTATTGCAGGGACGCCTTTGTCCATAGATATAATTGTGAGTTAATGTTTTTGCTTTCTGATTCAAAGAAGGGCCACACACTATCCATGAGGGTCTCAACTTGCTATTGCTGGGACGCCTTTGTCCATTGGTATAATTGTGAGTTAATGTTCTTGCTTTATGATTCAAAGAAGGGCTATGCCCAGTTCTTAAGGGTCTCGACTCGCAACCACGGAGATGCCGTTGTCTAAGAGTATAATTACACGTTCATGCTGTTATAAATAAGTAATACACATTTGTTTTAACCATTTTCCTTTTCAGATCTCTCTCCCTTCAGTTCCCTACCCTAATTCCCTTCCCATAGCCTGGCTTCATCATAAGTCTGTGCTATAATAGCTTTCTGAGTTGGTGACTCCGGGAGGTGGGCCTTTTGTTCGGCGGCATGCAGATCCCGAGGAAAGGACACTGTGACAGAATAGTGAGCCCACAAGTTTATACTTTCCTCTCGGTCTGTACGTCAGCTGATCAAGATGGCCACCATAGACACTCTTGTGCAGATAGTGACTCAAATACAAAGTGATTTCACTGATTAAAAAAAAAATATATATATATATTTACTTGCCATCCCAGTACCTTTCCAGACCCACAATTTAGAATTGTATTCCTCATATCATACCTGACTGGTGACGCAGCTACTTCGGCAGTTTCTTTATTGATATCAGAGAGTCCCCTTTTGTATAATTGGCGTCTGTTTGTAGAAGAACTTGAAAGAAAATTTGATCCAACAATTGTGGCAAAGAAAAAGATAGGGGGTGATTCTGATTCTGGCGGGCGGCGGAGGCCGCCCGCCAGAATTCCGCCCTCCAAAATACCGCGCCGCGGTCAAAAGACCGCGGCGGGTATTTCAAGTTTTCCCCTGGGCTGGCGGGCGGCCGCCAAAAGGCCGCCCGCCAGCCCAGGGGAAAACGACCTTCCCACGAGGATGCCGGCTCGTAATCGAGCCGGCGGAGTGGGAAGGTGCGACGGGTGCATTTGCACCCGTCGCGTATTTCACTGTCTGCCAAGCAGACAGTGAAATACTTGTAGGGGCCCTCTTACGGGGGCCCCTGCAGTGCCCATGCCAGTGGAAAAGTCATGCTGTACTGGTTCTAATGTATTTAGGGGAAACCATAAAATTTGTGGATCAACAAACTACACTAGATTTGCAGATGCTGGGTGCCAATATGCCAAATTGTGGAATTTGCATATTGTAGGAGGGAGAGAACCAAGTCCTGCAAGAGTGTCTCGGTCAATGCTTAGCCAGTGAACTAATTGGATCATCAAGATCACCAGCAGCCTCTCCGTTGTTTTTCCTACCCTCAGCTAATAGCATGCAAATGACTGAAAACAAGATTCAAGTTGTAAGAGAGTGGCCCACACCAAAAGCGGTATGTGACATTCAATGTTTTTTGAGCTTTACAAACTTTTATCAACATTTCGTCCATCACTTCTCTCAAAATGTAGCACTGATTACCAAATTGTTAAGAAAAAAGGCCATCGTCAACGGGTCCAAAGAAACAGATGAGGTATCTCAAAACGTTAAAAATAAATAAATAATGAAAACCTTTACTTCAGCTCCCATTTTAATTCATCCCAATATAGAGGAAACATTCCTTGTGGAAACAGATACATCCGATGTCGCTGTTGGGGCTATCCTTTCTCAACTTCACCTAGATACCAGACAACTGAGATGAATGTTATTCTTTGCAGATTTTGATTTCATAGTGACCTTCAGACCAGGAGCAGATAACCACAAGGCAGACGCATTGTCTAGGCAAGATTCTTCAGTCACACATACTGAACAAAAACCCATGTCTAGGATAACGCTTTTAAAAGTGTTATGCTTAATAACTATCAAAAACTTCTTTGATCTTATCCGTCATCATTTTCATATCACCAAGAGGGAAGATTGGTTACATAGTCATCCTTTGGCAGGACATCCAGGTCCTCAAACAACAGCAGAGTTAACAAAAAGATACAAATTGCCATCATCCTTAACAATTCAGCCGGTGTTCCACACATTACTTCTAAAACCTCCCTCGCTGTCATAGTACGCACTCTATTGGTGACAAAAATGCAAAAGCCCAGCACTCTCAAAACAAAGTAATTTATGCATTGTGCTGATATGTTGTGGTTTAACCTTTTGCATTGCAGAGTTCAATCCTGAAAACTTATTTTTAATATGCTTACAAATACTGTTCCTTTGCAATGTCTTGCTGCAGGTTTTCAGAGTGTGTTAGGGTGTGGCCCCTTTCCAGGGCCTTCCAGAGACTTTCCCTGCAACATGCCTGGGCGTGGTTCTGGGCTGGGCCAAGACTTTATAAAAGAGAGCCATCCCAACTCCCAGTGCTCACTATTCAGAGGTCCCGGTGCAGAGCAGCAGCTTCTTCCTGAGCTCCTGTTCCGGCGGCCTACTTGGATTTTCCAGTCTTCTGCACTTCATCCTTCATTGGTGATCATTCTTCCAGGCGTTAAGACGGTGGTTGGACTGTCCCGACACCGTTATTGAGAATTTTCATAATCTTGGTTTAATTCTTCAATGAGTAACAGATTACTTATACGCTACCATTTCTTGACATTTATATGGTAGTTTACAAATAGGCAAGACGCGCGATTGGTTTCATAAAGGTTTGACTTTGTTATTCATTGCGTGCTACCATTTCATGACATTGGCATGATGGCTGAAGAATCGGCAAGACGCGAGATTCATTTTATGGTGTTTAAACATTGTTGTTCATTGCGCGCTACTATTTCTTGACATTTACATGATGTTTTACGAATTGACAAGACGCGCAACTCGTTTCATGAGGGTTTAACTTTGTTGTTCATTGTGCGCTACCATTTCTTAACATTTACATGGTGGCTTAAGAATCGGCAAAAGAAGCGCGATTCGTTTCATTGTACTTTGATCTTGTTATTTATTGTGAGCTGTTATTTCTTGACATTTACATCGTGTTTTACGAATCGGCAAGACGCGCGAT
The DNA here is from genome assembly GCF_031143425.1 of Pleurodeles waltl. Classification (NCBI taxonomy): domain Eukaryota; kingdom Metazoa; phylum Chordata; class Amphibia; order Caudata; family Salamandridae; genus Pleurodeles; species Pleurodeles waltl. Next base: position 693,446,513 of record NC_090442.1, on the reverse strand, counting down.
TCGATTAATGATGATTTGACCTTGATATTCATTGCGTGTTACCATTTCTTGGTATTTTACATGGTGACACTCGAATCGGCAAGACGCACTATTCTCTCCTCGAGTTTATTTCATGTTGTTTATTGTATGCCACTATTCTAAGATATTTATTAGGTAATATTTGAGTTGACAAGTTATGTGATTTGTTTCCTGAATCCATATCGTGTTATTCATGGTGCACAATCCTTTTATGGTGTTTACTATATATATATATCTGCAATATGCGCAATTTGTGTTGAAACATTTTAAGAGTACACAGAAGGCCAGAGTTTCTAGATGCAATATTGTATGGTCCTAGTATACATTCTCAAAACAGGATTTATATGACTGGTTTAAAATTTAGTCAGAATGTTTTTCTGATTCTCATGTAAAGGAAAGTGCTTGAATAAGAAAGTTTTCATTTAATTCATCTTGATTCACCTACAGGTATAAGGCCATCTTGAAACATAATCATTTCAAGCTTAACTCTTAGATTGTTCATGTTTTCATAGTGACTAGGCTCAGAATCATAGTCTAGTATTGATTTCAGGAGATATAATTTTCATATCATGTGTTCTAACCTTTTTCTTACTACAGGTCTCCTTCCCAGCTGTTCCCTTCCTAATCCCCTCTTCCCCTCTTGAACTCTCTTAGTCTCTGTGATTTACCTATCAGAGTCTTGGAGCTGTTCAGTGGTGGACGTGTTGGGAACGTGCACAGACCCCGAGGATCTGGTGACTCTGACAGAAAAGTGAGCCCACAAATTATTATCCTCCTGGCTTGTGTATGTTCTTAGCATGGTCACGCTAGACCAGTTAGTCAAGGCTATCACCCAGCTTCAAGCAGAGGTGGTATCATCCAAAGAATTGACAACTAGCTTAGCAGAGAGAGTGAGTCAGTTGCAAGATAAGGTAGAGAAGAAGGAACAAAGTCCCACAGGAGTGTCTTGGCCAGGTACTTCTTCTCAGGCTTCTGGAAGTAATCCGATTTCGCTAAATGTTCCTTCTGCAATTCCTTTAGCTCCCCCAGAACGTTTCTCAGGTGACCCTTTGAAAGCGCAATCTTTCCTGGTTCAAGTGGAACTACACTTCACCTGCAGACCAAATACTTTCCTGGATGCCCAGTCCAAAGTAGCTTTCTTGTTATCATATCTGTCTGGGGATGCAGCTACTTGGACAATTCCTCTTGTGCGTAAAAATAGTCCCTTGTTGTACAACTGGAGAAATTTTGTTTGTGAATTTGAGAGAGTTTTTGATCGTAGAACTGTAACACAGTCAGCAGATCGTGAATTATTAGATTTACGCCAAGGAAATCAAGACCTAGTGTCGTATTTAGCCAACTTTAACCGGCTGGTTGCCGAGACATCCTGGCCTGAAGAAAAACAAGCAGTCTTGTTTTACAAGGGACTCAATGAGGAACTAAAAGATATCTTAGCACAAATCGATACACAACCTACAGACTGTCAAGAATTAATAAATCTTGTCTTGAGACTTGATCATCGTTTATCAGAACGTAAAGGAACGCGCAAAAAGATTGAAAAATATTCATGGCGCTTTCATGATAACAGAGACTCAAGAACTCCGAAAGAAAGAACGCCGGAACCAATGGAAATTGGAACCATCAGAAGACCTTTGACCAAAGATGAAAAGGACCTATGCAGAAAAAATGGACAATGTCTTTATTGTGGGCGAAAAGGTCATTTTGCCAAAGATTGTCCAATCAAACCAAAGAACAAGAAAGGTCCAGTTCAGAAGGTCGGAGCCAATGCACCAGTCGAGTTGGAAAACTAAAACACCCAAGATGCAGAGAAGGGTTGCTCTTGGGTGTCACCGTGGACCCTTCACAATCTAGACATCTTAAATTGGAAATAAGAGTTCAGGTCAAGGAAAAGATCTATTTAAAAAAAGCTCTAGTCAATTCTGGGGCTACTGGGAACTTTGTTGATGTCCAATTGGTTCGTGCATGGGGAATCCCATGTATCGAAAAGAAGACCCCAGAAATCATCCAGGCAGTCAATGGGAAGCTCTTGACTGGAGGTCCGGTAACTCTTCAGACTATCCCCTTGTCGATGATTTGTGAAGATAAGAATCAAAGAAAGAAACATAAAGAGAAAATCATCCTTGACGTGATCCATGCTCCCCAATATGGGATTATCCTCGGCTTGCCATGGTTAACTCATCACAATCCGGAGATCAATTGGGCAGAATGAAAAATCGTGTTCTCATCTGCGCTATGTAATGAACAATGTCTCCAAAAGATTCAAGTACCAAAAGTTTGCAACTCTTACATAGCTACTGCCGCGGAGAAAGAAATTCAGCTGCCCAAACAGTATTCATCTTACAAAGATGTATTTGATGAGAAAGGAGCAGAGACTCTACCTCCTCATAGATCTATGACTGTCAAATTTATCTAGCCCCAGGTGTGATACTTCCCAACTGTCATGTATATGCCCTGTCAGAACATGAAAATCAACATTTATGAAAATACCTAGATCAATTTTTGGAGAATGGCTTCATTCGCCCCTCTAAGTCTCCTGCAGCTTCGCCTTTGTTTTTTGTTTCAAAAGCTAATGGAGAACTTCGAACTTGCATCGACTATTTGGGTTTGAACAAAGTCACCATCAAGAATAAATATCCTTTGCCCCTAATTCCGGTCTTACTGGAACAAGTAAAGAAGGCAAAAATCTACACGAAGCTTGACCTTCGAGGTGCTTATCATTTGGTCAGAATGAGAGAGGGTGACGAATGGAAAACAGCGTTCAAGACAAGATATGGCTTTTTGAAAACACCGTCATGCCTTTTGATCTGTGTAATGCTCCAGCAGCATTTAAATTTTTCTTGAATGACGTTCTTAGAGAGTACCTCAACATATTTGCCATAGTCTACATCAATGACATTTTGATCTACTCAGACAATGAAAACGAACATGTCCAACATGTCAAGAAAATTCTTGCAGCCCTTCGAAAACACCATTTATATTGCAAACTAACCAAGTGTGAGTTTCATGTTACCACAGTTGAGTTTTTAGGGGTTATTCTTACCCCTCAAGGTATGGTGATGGCAGAAAAGAAAGTAAATGCCATATCTGATTGGCCCACACCAAAGACTGTTCGTGATGTACAATGTTTCCTGGGGTTTGCAAATTTTTACCAGAGGTTCATAAATCATTTCTCCCAGACAGTGGCTCCAATCACTAAGCTACTAAGAAAGAAAGAAAATTTGTATGGTCCCCAGAAGCTGATCAAGCCTTCTCGACTTTGAAGGAAGCTTTCTCCACTGCCCCAGTCTTGACTCATCCTGATGCGAATCAACCTTTCATAGTGGAAGCTGATCCTTCAGATGTAGCAATAGGAGCCATCTTATCACAATGAAATAAAGACACTGGTCAACTTCATCCTGTAGCTTATATGTCTCGGAAGTTGAACGAAGCCGAACAGAACTATGTCATTGCTGAAAAAGAGCTTCTGGTGATTTTTGACGCGTTTAAAGAATAGCAACATCATTTTTTGGGTGCTAGATACACTGTCACAGTATATACTGATCATCGTAATCTTTAATTCATGAGTTCCGCCAGACTTTTGACCCCTCGGCAATTACGCTGGATGCTTTTTTTGGGCGAATTTGATTTTGTAGTAACCTTCAGGCCTGGTAAAGATAATCGCAAGGCTGACGCCTTGTCCCGTCAAAAGTCTACCACGGTGCCTGCATTTCAAGCCTCCAGAGCTATCATTGCTCCTGACAAGATTCTATGTATCATAAAAACTGAAGATTTCTTTGAAGGAATTCACAACTCTTTCACTGTTGAAAAATGGCAAACATGGGCCCAAGCAGATCCCAAAAGGTCAATCAAGTAAGGTTAACCCTTTTATGACGCTCGTTTGTTCGTGCCCACTACCAAACTTCGCAAGATAGTGTTTCATTGGTTGCATGTTATACCTACGGCAGGTCACCCAGGTACTCCTAAAACTCTTGAACTGATCCAACGCAATTTTGGTGGCCTACCCTAACAAAAGGTGTAAAAGCAATGGTAAACAACTGTGAAGTTTGTGCTCGCATTAAAACAAGTCATTCAAAACCAAAAGGGTTGTTACATCCACTTCCAACCCCAAGTCGTCCATGGGAGCACATTTCTTTAGACTTTATTACCGGTCTGCCAGTGGTTCAACAGCATACAGTAATTCTGGTGGTAGTAGATAGTCTCCCGAAATATGGACATTTCATAGCCTGTAAAAAATTGCCCACTTCTAGTGAATTGGCAACTATTTTACTGAACAGAGTGGTTCGTTATCATGGACTGCCAAAGGTTATCCTCTCCGATCGGGGGTCACAATTTTCCTCCAATTTCTGGAAGACATGGTGTAAAACACTCCAAGTGACATCTACGCTATCTACTAGTCACCATCCTCAAACAGATGGTCAAACGGAGAGACTAAATCAGACTTTTAAACAATACCTACGTGCCTACGCTGAAAAGGCACTTCATTCTTGGACATCTATGCTCTGGTTAGCTGAGTTAGCTTACAATAACTAATTCCACACTTCTATTGGCGTTACACCCTTTTTTGGTTTATTTGGCTATCATCCTGACACCTTGCCCATCACAATTCCTCAAGAAAGTTCTCTTACTCCAGCTGTGTCAGAAACCATTCAGCATTTACATCAAACCCAGAAACTGATTCAACAGCATTTAGAAAAAGCCAAACAAAAATATAGAAGGCATTATGACAAGAAACATTGTGAGGGACCGCTATATCAACCAGGTGACAAAGTGTGGCTTTCCACAAAACATATAGGGCCTCATTATGACCCTGGCGGGCGGCGGAGGCCGCCCGCCAGGATCCCGCCCTCCAAATTACCGCGCCGCGGTCAAAAGACCGCGGCGGGTATTACGAGTTTTCCCCTGGGCTGGCGGGCGGTTCCAGTAAAACCGCCCGCCAGCCCAGGGGAAAACGACCTTCCCACGAGGATGCCGGCTCGTAATCGAGCCGGCGGAGTGGGAAGGTGCGACGGGTGCAGTGGCACCCGTCGCGTATTTCAGTGTCTGCAAGGCAGACACTGAAATACTTTGCGGGGCCCTCTTACGGGGGCCCCTGCCGTGCCCATGCCCCCCCAGGGGCCCCGCGACCCCCCCCTACCGCCATCCTGTTCATGGCGGCTTTCCCGCCATGAACTGGATGGCGGTAGGGGGGGTCAGAATCCTCATGGCTGCGGAGCGCGCTCCGCAGCCATGGAGGATTCCAAAGAGCAGCGGAAAGTCAGCGGGAGACCGCTGACTTTCCGCTTCTGACCGCGGCTGAACCGCCGCGGTCAGAATGCTCATTGGAGCACCGCCAGCCTGTTGGCGGTGCTCCCGTGGTCGGTCGCCCTGGCGGCCACCGGCCGCCAGGGTCAGAATGACCCTCATAGACTTCAAGAAGAAGCACATGTTTAACCCTAAATTCATAGGTCCTTATACTGTCCTTCAGCAAATCAATCCGGTGACCTATAAACTACAATTGCCCAGATCCTTACGGATTCATCCAGTGTTCCACACTTCCCTCTTGAAAAAGGCTGTCCAAAATGTCCACCCTCATCCAGCTTCTGTTCTAGTACAGGGGGAAGAAGAATATGAAGTCAAGAAAGTGTTGGATTCTAAACTGAGATGGCGTAATCTATGGTACTTAATCTCATGGAAAGGTTATTGTCCTAAAAGTAACTCATGGGTTTCCGCATCTGATGTTCATGTTCCAGTACTTGTGAGATGCTTTCATCGTCTTCATCCAAGCAAACCAGGCCCTAGAGCGCGTCTTGGAGAGGGGAGTACTGTCAACACCAGAGCAGTACGTGCTCTATTGGCGACAAAAATGCAAAAGCCCAGCACTCTCAAAACAAAGTAATTTATGCATTGTGCTTATATGTTGTGGTTTAACTTTTGCATTGCAGAGTTCAATCCTAAAAACTTATTTTTAATATGCTTAAAAATACTGTTCCTTTGCAATGTATTGCTGCAGGTTTTCAGAGTGTGTTAGGGTGTCGCCCCTTTCCAGGGCCTTCCAGAGACTTTCCCTGCAACATGCCTGGGCGTGGTTCTGGGCTGTGCCAAGACTCTATAAAAGAGAGCCAGCCCAACTCCCAGTGCTCACTATTCAGAGGTCCCGGTGCAGAGCAGCAGCTTCTTCCTGATCTCCTGTTCCGGCGGCCTATTTAGATTTTCCAGTCTTCTGCCCTTCATCCTTCATTGGTGATCATTATTCCAGGCAGTAAGACGGTGGTTGGACTGTCCCGACACCGTTATTGAGAATTTTCATTTTCTTGGTTTAATTCTTAAATGAGTAACAGATTACTTGCGCGCTACCATTTCTTGACATTTATATGGTAGTTTACAAATAGGCAAGACGTGCGATTGGTTTCATAAAGGTTTGACTTTGTTATTCATTGCGTGCTACCATTTCTTGACATTGGCATGGTGGCTTAAGAATCGGCAAGACGCGCAATTCGTTTTATGGTGTTTAAACATCGTTGTCCATTGCGGGCTACTATTTCTTGACAATTACATGATGTTTTACGAATTGACAAGACGCGCAACTCATTTCATGAGGGTTTAACTTTGTTGTTCATTGCGCGCTACCATTTCTTGACATTTACATGGTGGCTTAAGAATCGGCAAAAGACGCGCAATTCGTTTCATTGTACTTTGATCTTGTTATTTATTGTGAGCTGTTATTTCTTGACATTTACATCATGTTTTACGAATCGGCAAGACGCGCGATTCGATTAATGATGATTTGACCTTGATATTCATTGCGTGTTACCATTTCTTGGTATTTTACATGGTGACACTCGAATCAGCAAGACGCACGATTCTCTCCTCAAGTTTATTTCATTTTGTTTATTATATGCCACTATTCTAAGATATTTATTAGGTAATATTCGAGTTGACAAGTTATGTGATTTGTTTCCTGAATCCATATCATGTTATTCATGGTGCACAATCCTTTTATGGTGTTTTTTTATATATATATATATATATATATATATATATATATATATATATATATATATATATATTTATCTGCAATATGTGCAATGTGTGTTGAAACATTTTAAGAGTACACAGAAGGCCAGAGTTTCTAGATGCAATAATGTATGGTCCTAGTATACATTCTCAAAACAGGATTTATATGACTGGTTTAAAATTTAGTCAGAATGTTTTTCTGATTCTCATGTAAAGGAAAGTACTTGAATAAGAAAGTTTTCATTTAATTCATCTTGATTCCCCTACAGGTATCCGGCCATCTTGAAACTTTATCATTTTAAACTTAACTCTTAGATTGTTCATGTTTTCAGAGTGACTAGGCTTAGAATCAGAGTCTAGTATTGATTTCAGGAGATATAATTTTCATATTGTGTGTTCTAACCTTTTTCTTACTACAGGTCTCCTTCCCAGCTGTTCCCTTCCTAATCCCCTCTTCCCCTCTTGAACTTTCTCAGACTCTGTGATTTATCTATCAGAGTCTTGGAGCTGTTCAGTGGTGGACATGTTGGGAACGTGCACAGACCCCGAAGATCTGGTGACTCTGACACTTGCCCTCATGTGCTGCTCAACCTGCTCCTCTATTAGTCCAAGGTCATTGAGAGTGTGAGGTGCGATTTATCTTAGACTTCAGATATTGCGGTTCTTCCCTTTGGTACTTAGTGTCCTGGAAGGGATACGGACCGGAAAATGCCTCATGGGAACCTGCAAGACATGTCTATGCACCACGTTTGGTGTGACGCTTTAATCTCCTCCACCCTGATAAACTGGGATCTGGACCGCGCTTGGGAGAGGGGTGTAATGTCAGGAATAAGGCTGTGCGCGGTCCAGGTCCCGCCCAAAACTCCGCTGCGCGTATTTGCGGCTCTTCATGCGCACCTCTTGTTCTAGAAATGGTCATCAGCATCGCCTGCCCTGTGGTAAAGATCATGTAGCTGCAGGGTCAGGACATTGAAGCACAAGATGCACTTATCAGTGCTATTCTATGAAGAGACTACAATTCCCATGTTTTTAGAGGCATCGGCCATCTTGGGGTGTGGCAGCCCTATAAAGCACAGCCACACCTAAGCACATTGCTCACTATTTTGAAGACCTCAATGCTGTCAGACCTCATAGAGGTTCCTCTGAGGAAAAGCAGATTCCTGAATAGCAAAGTGGCAGCAAACCGGAGCATCCTTGTTCCCTGGTGAATTCAGATACGAGTAGGTCGTACTCGTAGTGGTAAGGTTTTGATGAGCCAAATCTTGAAGGGGTTTGTTACTTCCAAAGGTCATGTGCCCCTTTAGTACAACGAGCAAGGCGTCTTCGGTCCACACGATTGGAGCTCCTTTGGCAGGACAAGCAAAGCGCTTCAGAGCACGAAGGCCAAGGTATTTCAGACATTAAGAGAAAGCGTTTCACACACAGAAAACAAAGCTCTTCAGAGTACGAAGGCCAAAGCATTTCAGGCATTAAGAGAAAACGTTTCACACACGGAAAGCAAACCGCTTCAGAACACGAAGGCCAAAGCATTTCAGGCATTAAAAGAAAGCGTTTCACACACGGAAAGCAAAGCGCTTCAGAGCATGAAGGCCAAGGATTTCAGACATTAAGAGAAATCATTTCACACACGGAAAGCAAAGCACTTCAGAGCACGAAGGCCAAAGCATTTCGGGCATTAAGAGAAAGCGTTTCACACACGGAAAGCAAAGCGCTTCAAAGCACGAAGGACAAAGCATTTCAGACATTAAGAGGAAGCGTTTCACACACGGAAAGCAAAGTGCTTCAAAGCACAAAGTCCAAAGCATTTCAGGCATTAAGAGAAAGTGTTTCACACAAGGAAAGCAAAGTGCTTCAAAGCATGAAGGTCAAAGCATTTCTGGGATTAGAGAAAGCGTTTCAAACACAAGGAGGAAAACGCTTAAGGCCTTGAAGTGAAAAGCGTTTTTAGTTACCAAAATGAAGGCGCTTTATTCATGAATAGAAAGCAAGCTGTAGATCATTTCTTTTCGAAGTGTGATATGTGATATACATGTTTAAGCCTTGTTGAAATTCCAATGCAGAGGCTTGATTTTCTTAGGGTGAAAAGTATAGTTGTTGCTCGATCATTGTTCTTGTTCTATGATTCAGAGAAGGGCCACACCCAGTTTTGCCTAAATCTCATGCCATCCTGAGGTATCATGATTTTACCAATTGTTCTTGTTCTATGATTCGGAGAAGGGCCATGCCCAGTTTTGCCTAAAGCTCATGCCATCCTGAGGTATCATGATTTTACCAATTGTTCCTGTTCTATGATTCGGAGAAGGGCTGCACCCAGTTTTGCCTAAAGTTCATGCCATCCTGAGGTATCATGATTTTACCAATTGTTCTTGTTCTATGATTCAAAGAAGGGCTATCCATAACGGTCTCAACTTGCTATTGCAGGGACTCCTTTGTCCATAGATATAATTGTGAGTAAATGTTTTTGCTTTATGATTCAAAGAAGGGCCACTACCTATCCATAAGGGTCTCAACTCGCTATTGCAGAGACACCTTTGTCCATAGATATAATTGTGAATAAATGTTTTTGCTTTATGATTCAAAGAAGGGCCACGCCCTATCCACAAGAGTCTCAACTCGCTATTGCAGGGACGCCTTTGTCCATAGATATAATTGTGAGTAAATTCTTTTGCTTTATGATTCAAAGAAGGGCCACGCCCTATCCATGAGGGTCTCAACTTGCTATTGCTGGGACGCCTTTGTCCATAGTTATAATTGTGAGTTAATGTTCTTGCTTTATGATTCAAAGAAGGGCTATGCCCAGTTCTTAAGGGTCTCGACTCACAACCACGGAGATGCCTTTGACTAAGAGTATAATTACACGATCATGCTGTTATAAATAAGTAATGCATATCTCTTTTAACCATTTTCCTTTTTAGATCTCTCTCCCTGCAGTTCCCTACCCTAATTCCCTTCCCCTTACCTGGCTTCATCATAACTCTGTGCTATAATAGCTTTCTGAGTTGGTGACGCCGGGAGGTGGGCCTTTTGTTCGGCGGCATGCAGATCCTGAAGAAAGGACACTGTGACATACGGGTACAGTGTAACTAGCCCGTAATGCAACAGTACCATCATACAAATAGCTGCCAATGTGTATCCAAGCTGCCCATTCCCCTCGTGCCACATTAACAAACTCTCAAAATGTATGCTTTGATCCACATTGTACATCCTCACACCAACATATGCCTGTGGCAGATATGCTGTATGCAAGGAAATGTCCCTTATGTAGGGAGGGACAAACTAATGGGGCTGACAATCCATAAAGCTTACACTGTGCCATCCAATTAGCACATGTGTGGGGCCTGTGAAAGGTGGATGACAAAGTTACACAAGCATTGTAAACACTAGGGGCCAGATGTACAAAGCTATTTGCATGGTGCAAACTGTGAAAATCGCAGTTTGCGCCATGCAAAAAGCCTTTTGCGATGCACATTCACAATATGCGAATCGGTACCGACTCGCAAATTGCGAATGCGACTCACAAATAGGAAGGGGTGTTCCCTTCCTATTTTCGACTCGCATTGCAATGCAGAATTGCTTTGTGACCGCAAATGCGATCGCAAAGCAATTCGCAGTTACCACCAGTGTCACACTGGTGGAAACCCATTCGCAAAAGGGAAGGGGTCCCTATGGGACCCCTTCCCCTTTGTGAATGTTGCCAAAAAGGTTTTTTCAGAGCAGGCAGTGGTCCAATGGACCACTGTCTACTCTGAAAAACTGAAACCAAAAGGTTTCGTTATTTTTTTTATTTTGCAACTCGTTTTCCTTTAAGGAAAACGGGCTGCAAAATAAAAAATAAAAAACTGTTTTATTTAAAAGCCAGTCACAGACATGGAGGTCTGCTGACTTCAGCAGGCCACCATCCCTGTGAGTGCAGGGACTCGCTATGGGGTTGCAAAATGCGACCCACCTCATTAATAATAATGAGGTGGGTCTTTGCGACCCCATAGCGAGTTGCAGATGGTATCTGAGACACCATTCTGCATCAGGATTTGCGATTCTGAAACTGCGAGTCGCACCGACTCGCAATTTCAGAATCACAAGTTCTGACATTGCTACATCTGGCCCCCAATCTCCCTGTGCTATGCTGCACTAGTGCCATCATTCATGGTGCCAATGCAGTAAAGCACCAAAAATAGTGACAACACTCCTTACACTACTCTTGGATTGTCCACCATGGTAAATAGGAAGGTAAATGATTTGCTACCATGGTGTTAGTGGCCGGGGCTAGGGGCCTGCAAGGAATATGGTGGTGGTGTGATCAATGCATAAAATACTTTGAAAGGTTGCCCCATGTGTCATGCACAATGCAAGACATATTAAGTAACTGCAACCTGGGGACTGTAACATGTCACTGGGCCACCAGTGAACTTTTAATCGTGGGTGCTTTCAACACTCGACAACTTGGGCAGGGCGAGAGTCTCCCTGGAGATTCTCTGAGATCCGCCCTAGAGACTTTTTTTTACAGAACACCAACTGAGGTCATCACATGTTAAGACAACGAGGCAGGGCCCATCCATTCCAACATTAAAAAATATGTTTATGTTAGATTATATCTTCCTGAATTTGGCCCTATGGCATAGATGCCTAAATTATGAGGTGATCCAAAGATCTGAGAGTGATCACAACCATTTTACAATAGAAATCACCCTGGAAGCAACAAGTCTGCGTCCTACATAGCTAGTGGCCATTGACAAAGAGAATCAAATGCAGTGAGAATGATAAGGTAAAATACGAGCTTTGGAATATGGCGTACGGACCCCAAACATTAGAAGGAAAGATTAGCAATATTGGAAAACAGTGGGCACATATGATAAAAACCTTACGTTCCTCATTGAGTGGCCCAGCTCAACAAGGGCTCATAGACACCAACAGACAAAAGGTATGGCTGCCCAACTCAACAAGGGAATATGTTCAGAGTAAATGAAAGTGCAGGCAGCTAGAAAAAAGACACAGATGGAAACAAATCCTCGGCAGTAGAAACTCTCAGGAGAAAGGCGAGAAAAGATCTTAAGGGGAAGGTATAGAAACTGAAGCAGAAGGAGATTGAAGAACGCTGGATCCATCTACAAGCTTTGTTGTCCCGTAACAAAAGTAGAGAGTTCTGAATTACATAAAAGCCCTAGAACATGGGCCAGCAAGTAAGGCTAACACAATACCAGCCAATGTCTGGGAAAAACATGTGCTCCTTCTATGTGGATCCAGAACGCATTGAACCCCAGGGTACCATGGGGATGCAACTCGATCTTGAAGGCCTAGCAAACACTACATGAACCGCCACAGCCAAATCGACTAAAATTATCCTAAAAATAATTAGGCAGGACGGAGCTCCAGGCCCAAATGGTCTACCTGAGAGTATATTTAAGGATGACCAAGAATTTTGGGCAGCCCCCTTGACCACCCTCTTCAACAACTGCCTACGTCAATCAGACGTTCCTGGAGCCTGGAAAGGCTCATTATTGCATCAAAGGGTGACTCTACCCCCCTGGGAAATTATAGGTTAATAACCCTATTGGATGTGGATGGCAAGGCCTATGCAAGGGTCCTGCTTCACGAACTGGAACACTGGATTACAGAAAACAACATTATACTAATGTAACAAACAGGATTTAGGCCATGCTCATCCACCCTAGACAATGTGCTGGCTCGTGCATATTTAGGACAGAAAACCTTGAAACCAGCTGCTCAACATCTCTCTGCGTGCTTCATCGATTACAGTGCAGCTTTTGATGGCGTAGTACGCCACACACTCTGGAAGAAGTTGGCCTCCTGGGGGATGCAGGGAATTTACTGATGGCAATAATGGGTGAGAGTACAGATTTCGAACACGCATGTGACCAAAAGAATATATGCTAACAAAGGGCTAAAACAAGGTTGTGTCATTGCTTCCACCCTTTTCAATTTCAATACGGCCGACCTTGGTAAGGATCTACTCAGAGGAAATACATTACCCCCAAAATTGGGAAAGACAGTGCTTCCTATAATCCAATATGCTGATGATCTAGTCCTGTTTCCCCAGACTCCACTGGGCTTGAAATGGGGCTTGGCCATCCTGCATGATTACAACGAAAAAAACAACCTGAAGGTTAATGCAGCGAAAACCAAGGTTTTGGTGTTTGGACACCAGTCGCAGAAATATCCAAGAGCATGGAAGCATGGTGCTTTACGAATAGACACAGAAGAAAAATACCAGTACCTTGGAGTATGGCTATCTAATGCTGGTAAATTAGTACACCAGGCAACAGCACTAAGGACCAAGGCGTAGAGAACCACCTATGCTGTAGCTAAACTCTATCTCTGGCTCCAAGCACCTTCATCCGAATCAAATAGGAGAGTTATAAAAAGCAAAACTTCTACCCACTATTACTTATGGCCATTTAGCATACCTAGGCAGGATACCAATAACTCTGGAGAAATGTCAAATTAGATCATACAAAAGGATCTTTCAAATCCCTAAATCCACCAGGCATGCAGGGATACGCCTAGAATTTAACATAACAAGTATGGATATAAATTGCAAAATGGACATAGTATAGCTATTTCATGCTGTCTCTAGGGCCAGTACCGACAGTTTGAGGGGTTAGCTGAAAGTAATCTTTGAAGACGTTTCCAGCAGCTGGGCCACCTATCTCAGGCAGGTCGAGTGTTTTTTTCTCTAATCCCACTTATTCATCGGATCCCCTAATATCGAAGGACCGCTTGAAAAAAATAGATCACAAAGATCACAGCACACAAATCTCCAGAGAAAAGGACATTGCCATAATCAGGGAAATCATTGGGGGCAGAGTTTAACCGAGTCGTTGAGTGTCGCTAACCTTCAGCCGTATATGACAGTAGCCCTGGGAGCTCGAACTTTCCAAAGCATTTTACATATGCGACTCCTCACATTGCCGGCTTTGGAATTTAGATACAGTTGGAAATCAATGTGGCGGCACTCTCAGGAATGCATTCTATGTAATTCTCACACTGAATCCATTTGTCATTTCATATGCTGTTGCCCGGGTTTGGCCTCAGAGAGACATCGACTTTTAAAACTTCTTTTTCTGAAATATGGTCTAAGGATATGTAAAGAAGCCGATAAATACATATTTACTGCAGAGATTCCCATGGAGCTGGCCCGTCTTGGGAAATTCTTCATCATCATGAGGAAAAACCTATTGCAAGCACGTACCCATCAACTTACAGGAATGAAAAAGCGGGCGGCAGCACCTAAAGCCACGTTGTTAACTAAGTGGCTGACGCACCCCTCAAATGTTGACTATGAGTAGCCTTAAAAAGGACAATTGTGTGCTCCATCGCCACTTACATATGAGACCCAACATAGACCCGCAGCATTAGTATACTGCAACAGGGGGCAGGACCCGAATAGAGGTGGATTATGCTTTGTAGGATATTTGTATCTCTGTTTTAAAGTCTTTTAATTAATTTTTATACACACTGTTATAGATTTGTCTTATTCAAATGTTTTGGTATTTTTATTACACTCCCTTCAGGCAATAATTTTATTTGTATGCTTATAACAATTTTGTTTTATTTGAATCATGTAGGCTTTTTCACTTCATACACTTTGTGGCGACTCCTACATAATTCCCTCTAATAAGCTCTCATAAGCGCACCCAGATTCTACAATTTTAATAGGTGCAGGGAATCCTTTTTATGTAAGAAGTAACTAATATGTATCGCAAAATGTTGGTATGTTACATTTTTAAAGATCATCTACACACCATTTAGCATTCTAGAACTACAACCAAGTTTGGTGATTTAAGTCCACTCTAGTCCAAGAGAACGTTAGGTAATGGCATGACGATTGATATCGCAAAGTATACGGCGTTTTACTATGAAGTGTATTTTTAGCTTGATCGTTGCTTTATCGTATTTTCTACTATTGTGTTCTTTGCAAAGGTTTTAAATAACCATGCAAATAAAGATCATTCATTCATTCATTCATTCAAACACCTGATGACTTCTCCTGCCAATATCTCCTGGACATCTTTCTATACCCTGCTTGTGCCTCCATGATGAGGTGGAAATGCTTGGCCTTTTTCTCAAAAGCATTCTTCTGTGCTGGGGTCATATTGGCAGCTAAAACATGAGGAGAACATGACATCAAATACTGCATTGGGCAGAGGTTGAACAACCATGCAATGTATACCACATCATCAAATGACACATGCTGTCCACAAGACATTCCACAACAATGTCAATTACCAAATCCAGACTAAACTTCCTACCAGCCGTCCACAGTATCATGTTCATGTCACACGGTTAATGGCTAGCCATTGTTGATCATTAGAGCCTAGAGGTAAGTTGGACTAGTGCCTCCTTTTGCCACATTTGCATCATATTTGTGAAGATGAAGTGGCCCAACAAGTCTCAAATCCCTGTGCCATAGTCACAAAGAGACAAAATGTATGCATTCCACCACTTTGATACCCTTTGTGCTACATTATGCCTTGACCAGGCATCTTGATGCAAGGTGGGATTCACCCGGTAAGGAGCAGAAAAAATGGCACCAGGAATTCTAAGAGATTCCATTGCATCATTTATGGAGTTACAAGGGGGCACACAATTGCTTACAATGGGCCCCTATGTACAGTTCAGGGTTTGTGCCAATATCGTTTGCCCTAAGCCTGAACAGTACAACTGTATTGTCTAGAAACTTTGTACCTATTGCACCCTACCCTGTGTGAGTAAAAGTTCTTATGAGGTGCAGACATGGTGGTTGTAGGGATGCCCTAAGGGGCACAGGAAGAGTGGCGCTGCACTGGGCAGAACAACAGTTTTCTTTATATTGGACTAGCTGTGCACATACATGTCTTACATCTCCTAAGTACCAGGTAAAGACTCACCATCCACATCTATACACGCATGATGTGACCAAGCTTACTCACAATTATCATGATCAGTAGATCATGTAGGTTAACCTGCACCCATCTTGTTTGCTACAATCCGTAGACATGTCCCACATCCATCTGGAGCAGAGCTGACATCTCAATGTGTACTCAAATGACTGTTGCCCAGCACAAAAAGGCGCCTTGCATGGCCACTGCCTAACTTCATTTCAGAAGAGTAGTGAGGCACCGGTAGTGAAAGTGTCTCCTTGATAAGCCCCCTAGAGACTGCATCACATGTACATCATTTGTACTGTGTTCTGAGAACATTTAAGCAACGTGTGGCACCCAGTGCTATAACATGTGCTGTGACAAATATGTTGGCAACAGGCATGCTATTCAGATAAACAGCACCTCTGACACATGTCTTGACTGACATCACTGTGTATGTAGGCATTTTTTCCTTTTGCTAACACCCACTATTTCATAGCAGCACACTTTGGCACTTGTGCAACAATCAACTTAAACTACGTTCTCAACATTGCATAAGACATAGGCCCTCTTTACAACCGTGGCGATAAATGCAGCCTACCGCCGTGCTGATGGCCGCCAACATACCGTGCCCACAGCAGTATTCCGCCACAGGTATTGTGACCCACACTGAGAAATCCACCACTATACAGACACCCACACTAGTGCGCCACACCAAAGGTCAGTGATAAACTGGTGATAGCAAAATCCACACCGTTACACCAACAAGAATACGTCCACAGTATCACGACCCACGGATCACTGCGGCGGTCTTCCAAATGCGGTAAACCATTGGCGGTACACACCGCCGTACTCAAAATACACACACACTTACAAAACTACACCACATTGGACAATTCAAACTACACACACACATACCACATTCACACACCCAATCCAATATAAAACACACACCCACATTACCCATCACCCCTTACAGTGAAAAAATAGATATCAAGCAGAGAGAAACAAGCCAGGAGCATCCACTCAATCAGAGGCACAGAACACCATCACCCATACACCATTCACACACATCACAGCATACACCCCAACACTTCCTCACACACAACACTCGCACTACATCCATTGCACACCAAAGACACCCCAGGTTTTCTGAGGAGGAGCTAGGGGTCATGGTGGAGGCAATCATCCAGGTAGAGCCACAGCTATTCGGATCAAAGGTGCAGCAGACGTACATTGCAAGGAAGATGGAGCTATGGCAGAGAATCGTGGACAGGGTCAGCGCCGTGGGACAGCACCCAAGAACCAGGGATGAAATCAGGGGAAGGTGCGTTCTGTGGTAGCAAGGCACCAGGTAGCAGTACAGAGGACTGGCCGTGGACCCCCACCTCCTCCCCCACAACTAACAACATGAGAGGAGCAAGTCTTGGCGATTATGCATCCAGAGGGCCTTGCAGGAGTAGCAGGAGGACTGGATTCTGGTAAGTCAAATCTTAACTACTTTATCACCTCCACCCTACCTGCATGCCATCACAAACTCCTACCCCTATCCTCACCCCATCACTCCACCGCCTCACATATACCCCACTGAAACCTGACTTTGCTGCATTAGGTGGTACCTGGGTGGGGGATGTGGGCTGCGGGTGCCCCTAGGACAGGGTCAACATGGCAGGGTAGGTCCCATGTTGGGCAGGCTCTGGAGCACTATTACACCAATAGTGTAAGTGGGCATCTACTACTGGGCAGGGTCCTGTGGCTTTCTGGTGTGCAGATGATGGTGTTAGGCATTGTACCCCATGGGCTGGTGACTGTCATAGTAAATGGTTGGGCATGGCCTAGTGCATAGGGCTTCTCTCTGTGTGTTGTGTAACTCCAACGGTAGTGGGGTTGCTGGCATTGACCAAGTGTTTCCTCTGTCTCTTCCCGCCCTTTTTGTTTTGTCACCTTGTCCTTATGTGCATTAGCATCATCTGGCGGAGGAGCAGCGGCACCGGCGATGGAGGGAGCTGCATCCCACATGGGCCTGGAGGCTGAATCCACCGACGGTGAGGGCACTAGTGGGACGGAGGGTGAGGGGAGCACCACGATGGGGACAGGAGGGGAGACCACAGACAGCGACTTCTCCTCTGATGGAAGCTCCCTGGCGGTGGCGGACACCTCTGTGTCCACCCCAACAACAGGTACAGCCGCTACTCCCCCTACCAGCACCGCCCTCCCAGCAGCCCCTCAGTGTGTTTGCCGTGCCCGCTCACCGAGGAGGGTGGGCATCTCCTTCACCTCAGGCCCTGCCCCAGTCAGCCCTGCTGCCCTCAGTGAGGAGGCTATTGACCTCCTGAGATCCCTCACTGTTGGGCAGTCAACCATACTGAATGCCATCCAGGGGGTCCAGAGGCATTTGCAACAAACAAATGCATACCTGGAGGGCATTCACTCTGGCGTGGTGGCCCTTCAGAGAGCATTTCAGGCTCTGGCCTCAGCACTGATGGCAGCTCTTGTCCCTGTGTCTAGCCTCCCCCCTCCAACTTCCTCTACCCAGACCCAATCCCCTCAACCACAGCCTATCCCAAGCACACCTTCGGACCAGCATTCACCCAAATCACCACGCAAAAGTGGCTCAGGCAAACATAAGCACCGCACTTCATCTCACAGGCACTCACACAAGCACCATACCCATGCAAACACACCAACATCCACTGCCTCCACTGTGTCCCCTCCTCCTCTTTGCCCACCTTTCTCAAAGTAGCATCTACACTCACACCTCCATGCCCTACTTCTTCATCCACTACCTCTATCACCAGCACACCCATCACAACACACACCTCATGAGCAGTCACCACCCCCACAACCATGCACACATCCCCTGTGACCTCTCCCAGTGTGTCTGTGACCCCTCCTCCCAAAGTACACAAACGCAAGCACCCACCCACCCAACAGCCATCCACCTTACAACAGTATCCAGCCCATGCACCAACACCCAAACTCAGCAGACAGCCACTCCCTCTTCCTCCACTCCCATACTCTCTCCATCTTCCCGTCCCAGTGTGTCTAAAAAACTTGTCCTGGCAAACATTGACCTGTTCCATACCCCTCCCCCTGTCCTTTCCCTCAGGCCAGGGTGTCCAGAACCAAGGCCAGCCCTTCAGCCACCAAGTCAGCGTCTGCTGTGGTCCATGCAACTCCCAGAGGATCAAAGGGGGCACCCGTCAGGCCAGCCAGTGTGCCATGGACCTCTGCAAAAGACCAAACCATTCCAACACCTTCCAAGGTGAAGAAAGTGACAGCATGCAGCAAGGGCAAGAAACACAACCCACCCAGCAAGCCTCCTCCAAAACTCCAGCGGGCAGAGCCAAGGTCCCGGTAGCATCTGACAAGGTGAGGAAGGGGCAGAAAAGCCAAGCCAAGGCACTTCAGGTGTCGAAGGCTCCAGGTGAGGGCCTGGTGGCCACCATCAGAACCAACAGCCTCGCCACCTGTACCACGGCCAGCATCGCCAACATCCCCGCCACAAGCACAGCCACCTGCACTGCCACCTGCACCACCGCTGCCACCACTACTGTCAGCAGCAGCATCCCCAGTGGCCAGCCGTCTGAGGCTGCAGGTGACGGGCTGGTGCCTCCCTCCACCACTGGCAGCACCGGCACCTGCACCACGGGCAGCACTGCTAGCATCCCCGCCGCAAGCACCGCCACCTGCACCGCTGAAAGTAGGACAACTACCAGCAGCAGCAGCCACAGTGTGCGTCCGTCCGAGGCTGCAGGAGACGGCCTGGAGCCTCCCACTACCACTGTCAGCACCCCCACCAGCACCGGCACTACCACCAGTTTGCAGCCGTAGTTACCGCAGGATGGAGTCTGGCCCTGCCTCCGTGGAGTATCATGCTACCTGATCCCTGCAAATCTCGTACCTCATGTACCCAGGTGAGGGAATGTGAACTGCCACACCCCAAGTGCTGCATTACTGGGCACAAAGCCCCCTCCAGAACCAGTGTAAGAAGCCATCCACTCACCCTATCCTTGGCAGGATGAAGCACACTAGGCACAAAGCCCCCTCCAGAACCAGTGGAGATATGCATCCACTCACCCTATCCTTGGCAGGATGAAGCACACTGGGCACAAAGCCCCCTCCAGAACCAGTGGAAGAAGCCATCCACTCACCCTTTCCTTGGCAGATGAAGCACACTGGGCACAAAGCCCCCTCCAGAATCAGTGGAAGAAGCCATCCACTCACCCTATCCTTGGCAGGATGAAGCACACTGTGCACAAAGCCCCCTCCAGAACCAGTGGAGAAGCCACCCACTTGAGAGACCGTGGCTTTGCACTCCCCAGGACCAAGCAGTGGGCAAACCACCCACTTGAGAGACTGTGGCTTTGCACTCCCCAGGACCAAGCAGTGGGCAACCACCCACTTGAGAGACTGTGGCTTTGCACTCCCCAGGGCATCACTGTGGGCATGGTGCCCCCTCCAGGAGCAGCGGCGTTATTCCATCTTCTGGCTGAGGTGCCCCCTCCTTCCCCATACCCATGCGGTGCCTATGTGTTTACGACCTGATGCCCCTGCAGTGTTCTCTCCGTATTGAGGCAGGAGTCAAGTGTGGGCTTGGCCCATGATTTTTGGCCCATAGGCCCACGGACATTTGCAAAGGACAATGTACGGCCTTCCGTACATATTGTAAATATTTGTAAATTCTGTTTTTATATTTGTTACGTATATCTGCATATTTCTATTACATCACTGATTGGACTCTATTCTTTTTGTCCTTGCGTTCTTCCAGGGGGTTACGGGGTGTAAATGTACTGTTGCTGCATGTGTTTGTGTGTATGGTGTTGTGGGTGAGGGTAGGGGAGGAGGGTGTTGCGTGTTGCATGTGTGTGTCACTCTCTTTCCCCCCCTCCCCTGTGTGCTAGGTGCAGTACTCACCGTGGTCGTCACTGCCGCCTTTGATATTCCAGCATGGGCAGGACCTGTAACGTGGGCTCCATGGCGTCCTGGTTCTTCGTTGAGTGTCAAGAGGTGAGTGGTTTCCCATCCAAACACTGTTTCCGCCGTGCTTTTGATGGCGTTGGTACCACCCCAGAAACGCTGGCAGATTGGCGGGTTGTAATGGGGTGGGCGGTACATTGTCTTCTGCCTGTCTGTTGGTAGTGACCGTCACGGTGTTGCCGTGGAGGTCGGTGTGTTAAAGTGGCTGTCTGTGTTGGCGGTTTCCGCCGTGGTCGTGATCCCATTTTAACATATGTACAAGGAGCTGTTATGCCACCTTTTGTAGCGTAACGCCTCCATGTACATATGGGGCAGCATGACACAGTATTCTGTGTAAGAGGTGCGTGCAATGATTGTTGCAGTGGTCGGCCCATTGCAACACCCACAGCTTTTGATGCTGCCCCAGATTTACAAGACATTGTACTTACTGTCAGCCCCAAAAGAGTAACAACACCCTAGGGGTGATGTTAGCATGGCAAAGAGGTGAGGAATGCTTTAGTACCTCCATGTTTCTTGCTTCTAATATGTGTGCGCCATTGGAAGGCACAAACAAAAGAGGTAAAATGCCACGGGTGTTTGCTTATGTGCAGGTAGGCGTCCCTTCCGGCACATTTACAATATAACATAACAGATATTTTGGCACTACTATGTGGCCTGCATTCGGAAAAACACATGAAAGTGGCATCTCACAATTGTAGATTGTTTATGTCCAGAAAGGGATACCTTCCTGCGCATAGGAACTCCCCTCAACACAGACATGCACAGATTTGGGTGGCAGACATATGTACATGTTTCAGATATATATGTTTAACAATATGGGAGGACAAGATAATCTCTACTGGCTAAAGCTTTGACTCTTGTAGTTGATCTATGTGAAGGAGCAGGCAGCCACTGAGATGCTTGCCAGTTTTCAATCCCATATCACCAACACATACCTCCATAATCTGAGTGCAATATGTAACATATGGCACCATGGCGGATGTCAGGACATTGATTTTGGGAACCCTGTCAGTATGGTTTGACTTTGCATGTTTAGCACCATACATGGATATGCTACACGTACAAAGTGGAAATTGCCTTTTTGATGACAAGGGAACAATCAGGTAATGAACCAGCCTTAGGCAGAAAACAAATTGAATCCAATAAAGGAACAGTGTAACCAAGTTGATGTTAACGCTATATTTTTTGTGTGCCACCTACAGCATGCATACACAGCTTGCATTCCCCAGGTTTGGTTCTGCCGTCATGTAGCACCAGCCTTTCACACTACCACAATGCTTGCACTTGTCAACAATTGGCATGTGGTTAGGTAGCGGTTGCCTCCACTAGCCACATCACCTTCAAACAATTAGACACAGATGTTGCATCATGAGGCAATCACTGCTCCTTACATTTCTGTAACTGTCATGTCACGCTGCACATCCATGACCCACATGACACACACCCATGACAATTCTCTTGCATCATATTTCCCATCACTTTAACATTACTTACCCCATTTACACATTTGGATGGCCATGTCATTTTGTGCATGGGAAACATGTACCCTTGCACCATTGCACACGTGAGTCTGATATTTGACACCTTGCGCTGAATATATGATACACAATGTACACAATCGGAATGTGAAATTTGTCTGCAAGTGGTGAATTGCTAAGCTCTTTAAATTTGGTTTAGACACTAAACTTCCTTTCCTGACCCTTATGTTCTCCTGTTATGCACATGCAAATGAGGATGTTGCAATGCAAAAGGGATACCTACCAACTGGTCCACCATTCTAAATCACCAGATGATACAGGAGATCTCCCTCTCTCGCAATGAGGTCTGTCCACAGGTGTTTGAGTTGGTGGTCTGTCCACACGACACCAAAGATCCTCCATAGGAAGTGGAGCACCTTGCCCCACTACAGCTTCCGTGCCTTCATTGGGTAGCCCTGGATGACCCGGCCACCCATATTCAACATCATGGGGAGGTAGTGCTTCACCAATCAGATTAACCCTCCCATTTCATCTCAACTCATGCGTTGGGGTCCCCTCTACCCAGACATAGTACAGTTTCCCTCCACTGCAAACATATTACCCCCAAAATTATTTTACACTACCCCACCTAACCCCAATATCCCAACAGACTATGGTACCCCAAGACAAACACCTGACAAAGCAAATACTGTGGCAGGACAACAACACTTCTCAAAACTTACAAAAATGACAATATTGACAGGACAGCAACAGGACACAGCACAAAACTAAAAAAAAAAACACCACTCCTCAAACAGCACCAGCTCCACACAACTTCTTACAATCACAAGCAAAAAGACTGTAAAGTAAAAGTGACAGTGAAATCACTGTACCATGTTTGCAGCAAGGAAGTCCTGTTTCATCACTTCCTGGTGTGCGTGTCGCATTTTTTGATATGTGTAGTTTTTTTGATGCATGACTGCCATC
This sequence comes from Pleurodeles waltl, assembly GCF_031143425.1. Classification (NCBI taxonomy): domain Eukaryota; kingdom Metazoa; phylum Chordata; class Amphibia; order Caudata; family Salamandridae; genus Pleurodeles; species Pleurodeles waltl. The sequence goes on along the minus strand of NC_090442.1, from coordinate 693,423,220 downwards.
TGTGGTTCTTTTTTCCATGAAGGCTAACAAGGCCTGTCGACTTGTGATTGACGTGCAGGGGCCAGGCGTCATTTTCTATACGTGCGATGTATGGAGAATTGTCAATTGCATCAACATTTTTGATGCATAACAGGAATGTCTGGATGTGACAGTGCACCAAGATTCACATTCCTTGTTACAGGGGCTATGCATCTATGTAGTCAGTATGTTATGGCTACGTGTGTCTGCATGTGCATCCATATGTGTAATGGTAACATCGAAATGTGTTGCCATATATTTGTATGTGTGTGTGTGATATGCAATGACTGCTACGGTTTGTATATGTGCATGTGTTGGTGGACTTTATCCACATACATGCAACCACATGTGTACTGGGAGTGCACATATGTAATAAACACATATTTGTGGGTCTACAACATTGTCATGTCTGATTTCCAAAACCGATTTAGATATGATTTACACCGATTTAGATATGATGGGCTGTATCCAATACATGTTCAAGCATGTGATACCCTTGACAAATTGTATACAAAGATTGCTGTGGACTACGCCTGGGTTGGTTTCACCTAACCCATGACAATGTGAGTGCATGTGTGTCCACACTGTGATGTGTTGTATGGTTTGGGGTTCATGATTCTGTGCTACATGTGTAACATATGGTTACCCATGCATATCTGATGTAGGAGATGGTGTACTGACATGTGTCAATGAAGCTCGGTAAACATGTGTGTTTGGAAAGATATATTTTGTGTAATATGTGTAATGAATGCCAAGGAGGTGTTCATGGGATATGACACATCCCAAATCTATCTTCCAGCATTGACATATGGTTTCCATTGTTTCATGGCTGTGTATTCATATCTGTGCCACCTATGTTTCCCTGAGTGGGAACATATCTGAAGGTCATATAAGTCTATGTATATCATGTGATATTTATACATTTTCATTGGTGGAAAGTTGACTTTTGTTCATACTCCAATACACAATATGAAGACTGAGCCATTGAAGGGGTACATGTGTGGAGAGAATTCAGACATATGTGTGAAAGGCATACACTTGGTACATACAATCGACCAAAACATGTTTGTTTTGACTTTTACATACAATGGCATACAACTATATTGAAGGGTTGCTGTCAGGCAGTGATGGTACCCTAGTCATTGTTGCTCCTGTGGCACTTTGTGTGCCCACACAGACCCATGGTTGCATGTTTTGATGCAGGTTAATGGTGCACCACTCAGCTCAGTCCACTGTGCCCAAGCAGCAGGCCTCTGACTGTGTCAAGAGTCAATGTAGTCTCAGCAGGGGAGATAGGGGGTCTAGGGAGGGTTTCTACATTCATCATGATTGCTCTTCAGCAGCTCATTGTGCAGTCCCCTGCAGACAGACACCTGTACATATGTGATCCCATGGCCTAACATTTGCTGTTTCTTTTTGGGTACTTGATGTCAGGCTTGCCCTATCATGTACAGGGGACTGACTGCTTGTTCATGTAGGACATATCTCGTCATTTGGCATGGTTCAACACAAATGGCTAAACATTGTTTGAATTTTCCATATTATGCTTGGTTAGGGCATTTATATCTTGTGAAGCTTGCTTATGTTTACCGACCCAGGGGACAGATAATGTCATCTGTCACTGACTTCTGTCACAATGGTATGCAATGGGCAAGTACATAGTTGCTGTTGTTGCCAACATGAATAGGTTATGTACTGACCTAGTCATCCTCTGTGAATATATTTCTGGTGATCACATGGTAACATTGTTATGTTGTGCAGTAAGTATTGGTCACTCTTTGTTCCTTCTCCAACATTAATGGCATATATTGTTTGGCATTGATTTGGTCCTACATTGCTGACATTCTTTAGGCTGCTTACCCTTTGTACACATCTTCTACTGCAACATTGTCCTGTCATAAATGGACAGGAAGTTACGTAAGACTTGTGTACTTTGTAGATGAACACATCTTCTTCTACTGGCTAAGTGATCGTACCCCTCCCATTCCCAGGCTTTGCTAGATTACATGACTTCCACATCAACACGTCACGGTACACCAGCCACAGCACTTGTGTAGCGTCAGGGCGTCCTCCCCATGTTGTATCTCTAAGTGTCTGAATGAGTCTCTCAGCTGTTCTTCCACATCATTTGGTGTACATGGGCATGCACTCACATCTGCATTCACCATGAGTGTATATTGTTAATGTGTGGAGTCATCAACATCCCCCAGCTTCCTCAGCTCCTTCAGGCACTTATAGGTGGGACACGCTGTTTTGCTGGACACTTCTATACCGGCACCGGCATTCCTGGGGTGGGACTACATCCCCCAGCTTCCTCAGCTCCTTCAGGCACTTATAAGCACATAGGCTGCACGCAGCGCAGGACACGCTGTTTTCCTGGGCACCTCTATACCGGCACCGGCATTCCTGGTGTGGGACTACACCCCCCAGCTTCCTCAGCTCCTTCAGGTGCTTGTAAGTGCACAGGCTGCACGCAGTGTGGGACGCACTGTTTTCCTGGGCACCTCTATACCTGCACTGACATTCCTGGAGTGGGACTACATCCCTCAGCTTCCTGAGCTCCTTCAGGCACTTATATGCACATAGGGTACACACAGCGTGGGCCGCGCTGTTTTCCTGGGCACCTCTATACCGGCATTCCTGGGGTGGGACTACATCACCCAGCTTCCCCAGTTCCTTCAGGCGCTTATAAGCGCAGAGGCTGCATGCGTCTACACCCGTCATCGCCCGACACAGGCTGGGCTGGGCATACCATCTAACCCCTGTGAAGTAAGTCTCTGTTTAAGAAAGTTGCCCTGGCTTTGCTTTTGTTTCTTATATTCTGACTGAACAGACATGGGGAAACACTAGGCAGAGGATGTACCCACGCATCCCAGCGGTATTAAAAAATCTAAAAAGTGGTCTAATAGCAAAATGAGTGGCCAGTCAAATAAAAGAAGCAATCCCTTGGAAGACATTGATACTTTATTTGAAGAGGTGGAAGCTATTTTGAGAAGCAATTCAATTTTTCCATCTACATGTCATGGTTACTTCCGCCAAAAAGATTCCCAATATATTTAAGAAAAAGCCACAATTGTCTAATCCTCCTGTAGAGGATGAATTAAACAAGGCACCTCAAGTTCTGAGGCAAATTTCTATTCCTGCGTATTTTTTATAGGAAGTCTACTACCAAGCAATCCTCGGATAATTTTAAAACTAGGGAGTGGTTCAACAAGGACTGTTCTAATGCCAAATTAGCTCTAAAATCAGTTATGACTCGCTCACAGGGGGAGATTAGAATAGTTAGACTATTTTATAATAAAATCTTAATTCAGGCAAAGAAAAGTTGGGAAGATATAACTTGGCAGAAATTGCTCGATGCAATTAAACATAATGACAACGGGACATTTTGGAAGTTATTGTCCAATAGACATAGAGGGAGCAATGGCACAATTCATACGTATATCCAACCTGAAAGCTGGGTGGAGTACTTTTCCCAACTTTTTGCACCACCTAGTATCCTTGTGATGCAGGAACCCCTCCCTTTGCAGCTAGCTAAATTAGGTGATAAGCCTGCTAATCAAGGAATGGCTATTTTTAGCCTTGAAAACTGTATAGATTTTTCATTGGCAGAAACTACAGCTGCTATTAATTCCTTAAAATATGCTAACACACCTGGCCCTGACAAGATACCGGGGGATCTTTTTAAATCTGAATCAGTAATTTGGTCCTGGTATATAAATATGATATCAAACGCCATAGCTTCAGGAGGCCCAATTCCCAGTCCCTGTAAGGGGGCTGAAATAATCCCCATTTACAACAAGCATTTGCAACGCAACGGGTCTCGCGTTTGCTTGTGTTAGAGCTAATAGCATTGTAAACTCCTAACCGGACTTCTCTTGCCACATAAACCATGTACGTAACCGGAAAAAGTGCAATTAACTGTGCAACAGGGTCGATATTATGCAAAGTGCTCGACTTCTGCCAAGCGAGATCGCGCTAGTCAAATAGAGAACAAAGTAGTCCACGAACCGGACGGAAAACAGCGAGCCTCGTATGTTTTCAGTACTTGGTTGATGCGCTCGAGCATGGCTAACCACCAGAAAAGGCATGATGTATGCGTGCCTTTCACTAATGAAATCAAGCAGATTCTAACAGGCAAGCCCACAAACCAATGAAAGACAGTGACTTGACGTGGACAGGGTGCTGAGCCCTTTTTAATTCCTAACGCGACGTGCTAGCGAAACGCATGCGCAAGCGCATGCCACGCAGGCTCGACCCTAAAAAGGGTGATGTGAGTTCCCCTGCCAATTATAGACCAATCAGCCTTATTGATAATCTTCGGAAAATCTTTGCTAAGCAGCTTTTGGATAGGCTTTTGGACTGGGCACAAGAACACCAAGTGCTATCCTCACTTCAGACGGGCTTTCACCCGAACATCAGCACGGTGGATCAGGTTTTTAGGCTGACCCTCCTATATTGGAAATATGTTGTCCTGGCGAAGCAAAATTTATATGTTGTCTTTGTGGACCTTCGGTCTACCTTTGACATGGTGCCCAGAGAAACGTTATGGGATGTTTTGCACAGAATACGTAACCCTGTTAATCTAATCTATCTGCTACAACAGTTGCACGAGAATACATATGCCTTGGTGAGATGGGGTAGCTTGGGAGAGTTAACTGATCATATAGCCATCCAGCGGGGAGTTCGCCAAGGATGTGTCCTTGCACCAAATCTTTTTACTTTATTTATTAATGAGGTGGTGCATGTTGTGTCCTCTTGTCAAAATGACGCTCCCTCCCTTAATGTGCAAAAAATTACCATATTACTTTTCGCAGATGACTCTGTTCTCATCTCTAAAACCCCTATGGGCCTTCAGATCCTTGCTGATAGGTTTAATGCTTTCTGTGTAGACCATGGTCTGGAACTTAATGCCAGTAAAACCAAACTGATGGTACTCAGTTCAGGACCAGTTAGGAGATGTAGTATTACTTTAAATGGGGCTCTCTTAAGTAAGGTTTGCTCAATAGATTATCTGGGAGTAAGAAGTACAAATAACATGCACTGGGAGGACCAGATTAGTAAAAGTGTTTCACTTCTTCAGCACAGGTCAGGTGCCATTCTGTGCTTCCATAACAGCACTGGCATGAAAGCTGTTTCCCTGGCTATTAAGATCTATTTGGCAAAAGCGCAGAGCTCTGTGGCCTATGGTGCTGAGGTGTGGGGCTCTTCTAATATTAACAAATTGTCTGTGGGTGAAAATAATTTTGCTAGAGCTCTACTTGCATGTCCACGTAGTACACCCCTGACTCCAGTCTTCTTGGATCTCTGGCTTATTCGCATCTCTGATGTGATATCCCTGAGACCCTTACTTTTCTGGGTAAGGATCTGGACCACACCAGAGCTTGCTGTCTATAGGGACTCCTTTTAGAAATTCTAAATAGACCTAATGCACTCTCCATCCCCTGGCTCAGGTATGTGTCTAAATCGTTCGTACCCTGGGACCTGGGAACTATTGGGAGAATCTTCAGAATTTGGGAAAAGCCCAGAAACTATTTCTGAAATCTTATGTCAGAAATAATTATTCCCTATGTACTTCACGTGGACAATTGACCACTCAATTCCTTGATTTTAAATAGTGTCCTCAGTTTGACTCTTACTTAGATTTTATCCCTAATCTATTGGGTAAGAGCCTGTTTGCTCATTTCAGATTCAGGTGCTTACCGTTAATGTCTTTAACTGGTAGTAGGAAACCACTACAACATCCGATCTATTTCCTGGCTGTAATCATGTTTCCAAATCTGTTGCACATTTTATGTTTTTCTGTCCAGCGTATGCACTTCCCCGGCGTAAATGGATACGTCCAGCTTGCCGGAATATGGGCATAAGACAATGCAGTGTCACCCTTAGGATACTGTGGAGCGATACTTCACTTGTCTTAACTTGTGCAGTTAGCAAGTTCCTTGTGGCCACATGGCACACACACACCTGTCTTTTAAAATCTTATCATATTAGTGATTGATGTTTTTTAATCTTTTTAATCTATTTATTTATTATGTATTTATGTATTTTTTGGATTGCTGTGGTTTTTATGCTTTGATGGTTACTTATGACTGAATAAAGCTTGTGTTGATTGATTGATAGTGTGTGGAGTCATCTCACCTATGATTATGTGAAATGCCACATGCAACATTTCTGTTTCCATCTTCACCCAAACAATTTTGGATTGCTGCTCCACTTTTCTTGTGGCCCTTAGCACACTCCACAGCCAACATGTGTGTGTTATACCTGAAAGACAGCACACCATGGGGCAGGGTTGGGGCCAATAGCGCTCACAATATGTAACATCATTGATATACTCTGCAGGGTGTGGGGGCCAAACCTTTGGCCCTAACCCTGAGCAGTATATAATGGTCCATTGACACCAATGGTGTTTCCCCCGTGTCACACCTGCTCAGTGCTGGTGTTACAGCTACCTACCTGAGATGTGGCACAGCTGAGGTCCTTAGTTTCAAGTACACCGTTTTGAAACACACCCTACCGTATGTACGCCCTCCTTGCAAACATCTTGCCTGACGTAGGCAGGATGTGGCGCAAGGAGTTAGAATTTGTCCAATGCATACATTACTCCACTTAGGGGGTTATTCTAACTTTGGAGGAGGTGTTAATCCGTCCCAAAAGTGACGGAAAAGTGACGGATTTACCACCAGCCTTATTACGAGTCCATTATATCCTATGGAACTCGTAATACGGCTGGTGGTATATCCGTCATTTTACCGTCACTTTTGGGACGGATTAACACTCCTCCAAAGTTAGAATAACCCCCTTAGTATTTATGAAGCGTGGATCTGAGCGGTTGGAGAGCCACATGAGTAAGAGTAATTTGATGCTGATGTGTGGCATGGAGGTGCTAGACCATGTTAAATCACAACCTATGTTCCAACATTCTTTGCAACAGTTGTGTATTTTTCCTGCTCTCTGAGGTATGGACACCACACCAATAGCCTATGAAGCAGATCATGAGTACGCCATGGACAATCTGGTTCAAGGTGATTTAAATTGTGATATTTACAGAGTGATTTGTGTTGTACAGTGTCTAGGCAAAGAAGTTCAGTAGAATTTGTTGTCTCCTACAAACTTCTGCAGCAGTGTTTTGTTGTTCCCCCTCCACCTGTGCAGCACCATTGTCATCCTCCTCCTCATTGGGGACATGTGTTCATCCCAGGGGACATTAGTCCGAGTACAAATGTTATGCAGGATTACACATGCAAGAATTATCTTGCATACCAGCAGTAGTGTATACAGCAGGCCTTCCCCTGTCAGGGCAAGGCACCTGAATCTTGATTTCAGGAGCCCAAATGTCCTCTCCACCACATTTTGTGACCATCTGTGGCCTTCATTGTATGCCCGCTCTTCTTACATTGTTGGGTTGCCAGAAGGGGTCAGCACCCATGACTGGATGCTTTAACCTTGGGCAGTTGCAAAGGAATGTGAGAACATGTGTCAGTCATGCATATTTGTGGTTTCCTATGTGCCATGGTAGATGTTAATTCTAGGTGGAGTGGTGACTCAGACTTGCATCTGGTACTGTGTGTGTTCCTGTTTGGTTTAATGGTTTCACTGATGTGTGGTGGTAGACGTTACTATCATAGGTTGTGGCTCAGGGACCTGGTGCTTGTCAAATTAATTCTGAACTGACAATTCGGCCATGCCAAATATGTGTTGTGTGTCAAAGCCCAGCTCACCTGAGTTCTTGTTCAGTTCTGATGGAGGTTGAAGACAATCCGACCCCACCCTGAAACTGCTTGTTCCAGCACACTAGTTTTTAAAACAGTGCACTAAGAACAGAAGCTCAAGGGAAGTGGATAAAATAAAAAAGAGAGACAACACCGTTCTTGCGTTTCCACTGTTGAAGTGCTGCACAAATCTGCGGCCCTTTCTGACTTCTGTAGAAACTGGTGCCTAATGAAACATAAACAAAGAACAGATAAGTGCAACCTATTCCTAAATGGGTTCCTGACTATCCCTTTATTTATTAGAAATTCTCTTCTGAAAGTACCTCTTGGATCCTGGTCTCTAGTTTCCAGGTTTGGAATGTGTTACTGCTCTGGGATGTGTTTTCTATTACTGTAAAGCTTCTAAAACATTAAACAAATACCGTTATCAGAATTACCAATATCAAACATTCATCATAATATAACTAAAGCCTAAATTCCCAATAGCAGACTCACTTTTCCCATATTTCCAGAATCTTTTATAAAACAAATACTGTACTTTTACATCAAAATACAGCATGTAATTTGTGCAAGTCCTTGATTTACTGTTTGCCTTGCTGTTAATGGTTTCCACTGTTCGATTCTTAAAAGTTCCATGAGAAAAAACAATGTTTGCTTCACAAAGTTCTGCAAAATATTCTTGTAACAAAGAGTTTGAATCACAATGTTCGTGGAAGGTATTTCGTTTCAAATTGTCTATACACGAATCCAGAAATTGTTGTCAAAGTTCTTTCAGGTAATAAAAGGTTTTGCACTTACTTGTTGCTGGCAAGAGATACTGATCAGTCTAACCTTGTCTTCTTTCTCTTTTGCAGGTTACTCATAGGAGAGAGGCTGAAGCAAGGAGGAACCGGAAACCGGAAGAAGGAAGAGCCAGAAGCTGCGCCCATTGAAGTCAATGAAAGTCTGTAAAGAGCAGGAGTGCCAGCGCCGAGGGATCTGTTCTCAGCTAAGCGGGAGGTAGACGAGCACAAGCACTGGGTGAGGCTCGGGGGATGCCTTTTATAGACAGGGCCAGTGCTTTAAATGGGCCGGAACTCTCCGGTACTGAGTACCAGCACTTTTTTATTTTGAGAGGGAGAGTACCGGCATATATGAAGAAAAACGTAATACTTTTAATTGGAGAGTACCGGCACTTCTCAGAAACAAGCAGGTACTCTATTACAGAGTACCTGCACTTCTATTTTTCCACTTAAAGCACTGGACAGGGCTGGGTGTGGTTTGAAGGGCTGGGTGTGGTCCTCACATGCTGCACATGTTCTTGGAAGGTGTGCAGAGCTGGGTGTGGTTTGAAGAGCTGGGTGTGGTCCTCACATGTTGCACATGTTCTTGAAAGGTGTGCAGAGTTTCAGTTATTATACAAATGAGTTGGATTAACACATGGCCTAGGGAGGAGTATTTTAAAGAAGCCTTGGTAAAAGCAAGGCCCAATGTGTAAACAAAACAGCACATTAAACAACATACACAGAAGCCTAGGGGGGGGAAGGTGAGATAACAAGAAAGGCTTTCAATAGTAAGTTTAAAAGGGAGCTATTACAGAACCCACTAGTGCAGTGAGAGGGGACATGCTCTTTGCTGTGTACAAACCCTAACATTGTGTTGTCCATATTTGAGGAGGTGTCATAATAGTAGTGGAAACTACCACCTCCTTGCACCACAATAGAGTCATTTGTATTGACTCTATGCCAGCCCTACAAGGCCAAACTCAGGTCACCATGTTTCCATTTGGCACTACACATGCAGTGCGGTACTTAGTGACCCTTTGTGGCAGATGATGCCTATGCCAGGCATCATGTGCACAAGGGGGAGATTCACACAATAGGAGGACTTGTAAAATTGGTACAGAGGATTCTCCAAGATTCCTAGACATTCTATTTTGCAGGTACTTTAAAAACTTGCACAGAGCAGGTGTTAGGAGGGGCCACACTATTTATTTCAGTGGGTCCCTATGTACTGTGCATGAAATGGTCAGGTATGTTGTTAATACTCCTATAGAGTCCGTCAATGGCATCCATTATCTTGACACTATTGCACCTACTCTGCGCCATGGTGTGCTGTATATTATACACAGCGCCCACATGGTGGCAGTAGGGTACGACAAAGGGGCACAATTACAGTGGTGCTGCTGTCGATGCTGCACCACTTTCCTGAAATGTGGCCCTCAGTCCCTTCATTTTAAACATGCAGAAGGTTGATGTTCTGGGACTTTGAACCTATTTTGTGTGTTGTGTGCCATGACACAAGTGTTATACCCTGTATGTAGCATGTACATTCCAACCTGTTTCCCTTGGAAAAGCTTCCTTCCACAAACTGTGGTTGTTGCCAATTGCTAGATGGCATATGTATATGCATGTGGATCATGGGCACAGTGTGGGACATTTGTATGGTATGTTTTGTGATTTCTGCATGAGTTTTCAGACACCTGTGTGACAGGAGAGGAAATGATTTGGTTTTCTGCCATGCCTTGCATCGCATGACCAGTCCTGTTAAGTGCCATGTCTCCTCATTCACATGCATCTCTGGCCTCTCACAGTACATTATCAGTAGTCCAGCTGCACAGTCCCCTGTTGATACCCTGGTATCATCTTGAGAGTTGTGGAAGTACCTGGTATGATTGTAGTTGTTCTGTGAGGTCTCCATCCCTACACATAGTTTTTCATGGCTGGTAATGTTATATTTCAATGTGTGTGGCACAATGTACCAGACAGGTTGAGGTGAACACAATGGGTTACGTCTGTTATGTTTTGGTGATATGTAGTCGGTGATGGCAACACTTGTTTGGCATTTGATATTGGGGTTTCTACACCATGACAAATGTGAGGCTGTGCCTATGTGTGACTTTTTTATGTTGACATGCCCAATGCCACTCACATAGCTGAGGTACTCCTTGCTAGGTTTTATGTGTGAGGGATCTGTCTTTAGTTGTCAACCTGTGGACACTTGTAGTGGTTTGGGCCCAGCTTCTGTATGCAAAGGGGACAGAGCTCCGCCTGTCCTTCACCTGGGGTGTCTGTCAGGTTGTGCCTGTATTATGTACATATGGATATATGTGGGTGTTATGTGCAATGAGTGTGGTGTAGTGTGGCATGTGACTTATGTGCTGTTGTCTGTACATCTGTGTTCTCATGTCCATGTGTGCTTAGTGTAGTATGTGTATTGTTTGTCCTACAAGTTTGGTGTGTTGTCTGCGTAATGATTGGCATGGTGGCTTACCTACGAGCAGCCCATTGCCATATTGCCCATTCTGAAACCGCTTGTTGATGGTGAAGTGCCGGAATATGTAGAAATCATGGCAGGATATTTGGCTTGCATTTTTGTGAAGAGCCCACAGTGGTCCACAATAGCCTGCATATTTATGGAATCGGTGTGTTTGTGGTTCCTGTAGAGGTAATCCATTGCAGCACGTGGCACAAGTTGGACATGGGTGCAGTCCATTGCGCCTAGCACATGCAGGAACCCAGCAATTTGGTAGAAACCTTGCTTGGTCTCCTGCTGCAGTTGCTGTGTGTTGGGGAACCAGATGTGGTGGGGTGTGAGGCAGATTATTGCATCCAGAACCTTTGGAAAGAAGGTCGAGAATGATGGCTGGGAGATACCACCCACTTGTGCCCCAGTTACCTGGAACAATCCTGACACCAGCATATGGAAGACAGCCAGGAGTTTGGTCATGGATGGAATAGTTGTTGGAGTTTCCACCCTAGCAGAGATGTCTGGGTAATGTGGAGCAGGAGGTGTACAACTGACTCCTGCTTCAGACGGTAGAGTCTGATGACATCTTGTTCACTGAACGCAAGGATGGCTGTGCGCTGTGGAATTATCCTCTCCCACCATCTACGCTGACTTTGTAGCTGCTTTGGTGGAGTTTGGGATTGCTGCAGTGGTGCTGTTAGGAAATGTTGTTGTCCTTGTCATCTATGGCATGTGCCAAGCTGGAGAAATAACAGATCCATGTTGTCCAGGGAGTTGCCAATGCTTCTGCTGTTTGTTTTCATTATGTAGTAGTTTGTGGGCCTCATTTTAACACCTGGTCTGACCAGGCATTACATTTTGATGTTAATCGGACTTAGGCCCTCATTGCAACCCTGGCGGTAAATCCCGCTTACTGCCATGCAGAAGACCGCCAACATACCGCTGTGGCCGCGGAAATCCGCTACAGGTATTACGACCCACAGCACGGAATCCGCCACAATACAGACACCCACACAAGTCCGCCACACCAAAGGTCAGTGATAAACTTGCGATAACAAAACCGACACCGTCACACCAACAAGAATACGCCCACACTATCACGACTCATGAATCAATGCGGCGGTCTTTCAACCGTGGTAATCCATTGGCGGTACACACCGCTGCGCTCAAAATACACACACTCTTACAAAACACAACCACATTGGACAATTAGAAATACACACACCTGATACACATACACACACCACACCCACACACCCACAACACTATAAAACACACACCACATTACCCACAAACCCTTACTACCAAAAATTTGAAAGCAGGCCAGAGAGAGACACTACCTAAAACAACACCAGCATCCACAGACACATAACACCATAACTTACACAACATCCATGCACCTCAAACAACACACACCAACACACTCCCTCACACATCACAACAGACACCATCTCACACATCACCCACACCACATCATGGCACCTCAACGACACCCTAGATTCTCTGAGGAGGAGCTCAGGGTCATGGTGGAGGAAATCGTCCGGGTAGGTCCACAGGTATTTGGATCACAGGTGCAGCAGACATCCATTTGATAGGAAGATGGAACTATGGCGCAGAATTGTCGACAGGGTCAACACAGTGGGACAGCAGCCAAGAACACGGGATGACATCAGAAAGAGGTGGAACGACCTACGGGGGAAGGTCTGTTCCGTGATCTCCAGACACCAGATTGCTGCACAGAGGACTGTCAGTGGACCCCCACCTCCTCCTCCACAACTAACAACATGGGAGGATCAAGTCTTGGCAATACTGCATCCTGAGGGCCTCGCAGGAGTAGCAGGAGGACTGGACTCCGGTAAGGCAAATCTTTACTACCTTATCCCCCCACCCCACCTGCATGCCATCACATACTCCCACCCTTACACTCCAACCCATCACCCCAACAACCCACAGATACCCCACCAACACAACCCACAAATCCCAAAGACCAAGCCCTGCATGTAACACTAATGCATGAACACCCATCACCCAAGCATGTCCACTACAGAGACTCACTCATGCCCCAAAATCACCAATCAAACAAGGACCAAGCCAATAATGCAAGCACTGGAGTAGAGGGTCAACCACCCATTGCACAAGATGGCACACACAGATACAATAAATATACATTTACACCCCAACAGGACCCCTACCCAACGTCACCGGACAGGAGGTGCCAGACATATCCAGTCCCCCCACAGAAGAGGCCCACAGTGATGACAGCAGCTCTGCACAACTGGATCAAGATGACCAGCCCGGCCCATCAGGGACCTCAGGACAGTTGGTTCCCTTGAGACTGTCACAAGCCACCACAGAGCCTCCCCCCTCAGGAAACACCAGCATAGCACCCACCCAGCGGGCTCATCCCTCTGTCCCCTGGACACGTCAATCAGCAGTGTGTCCACCACTACAGGGAGCCCAGGCAAACCCACCAACCCAAGAAAATCAGGGACCTGGGGGTAGTGTGCACACGATTCAGGGGACAGAGGCACAGGTTAACAGGGAAACTGAGAGAACTGCTGTGCGGCAGGGGGAGGACAGGCCCAGGGAACCCACTCTCCAACATCATGGGAGCTTACCATCATTCCCAGGAGATGATGGCAACAGTTTTGGCCAAGTTTCAGGAGACCCAGCAGCTGCAGGAGGAACACTACCTTGGGATTAGGGAGGACTTGAAGTCCATTAACACCACCCTGGTCACCATTGCAGGGGTGCTGGCAGTCCTTGTCAACACCAGGAGGGACACAGTGGTACAACAAGGGGCCCCTGACACTAGCCTGGATGATGAAAAGCCCTCCACCTCCGCCGGCGCTAGTGGACAGCAGGCACCAGCATAGGAACAACAGGACACCAGCACCCCACCCCCTGCAGATGGAGAACCACCCCGCAAACGGTCTCTGAGATCCAGGAACAATACAGAGAACATTGCCAAGGCCCCCACCAGGAAATGAGACCCCCCTGAATGTCACCCTTCTATCCCACTATGTCACTCTGTCCATCCTTAAACTGCCATTGCTCCACTTCTTATGCCCCTTTGGACACTGCACCTGTGAAACAAAAAGACTGGACTCTGACATGGACATTCCTCCACCATCCCCCCAGCCCATTTTACAACCCCCTCCACTTATTAGCACAGGAATAAACACACTTCAATCACAAAACAATCTGGAGTCAGTCTGTGCTTTCACAAATGTGTAATTGCAATAACTATGGAATATAGCAATGTCAATTTACTTGTTCACATACCCAGATCTGTGAAATGGAAAGTTAAAGTGACAAGTCAGGGTCCATACACTGAATGAAAATGACAGACTTACGCTAGTGACGACAATAGGATGAGATGTGGGAAGCAGTGGCATCTTCTTAACTGTGTCTCACTGGAAGTATTGCCCAGGGCATAAAAGTCACCTTTCACTGTGGGCAAATCCTCCACCTGAGGGAACACGATGTAGCTGCGCATGTGTTTCAGCAGGGCAGACAACACTCTGGACAACACGTTAGAGAACATTGGCTGTGACATCCCTGATGCCATGGCCACTATTGTTTGAAAAGAGCCACTGCCCAGAAAATGGAGTACAGACAGGACCTGCACTAGACGGGGGATTCCTGTGGGATGGTGGATAGCTGACATCAGGTCCGGCTACAACTGGGCACAGAGTTCCTGGATTGTTGCACGATCAAGTCTGTATGTGACTAGGATGTGTCTCTCTTCCATTGTCGACAGGTCCACCAGGGCTCTGTACACCGGCGGATCACCTGCCCCAGCGGACGTGCCCTATGGAGGAGAACAGCGAGCAGAGTGTCATCCAACACTGAGGTATCACAATCTGTTATTTGCAGAAACGTTATTAATCCGCATGTGCCGGTATTTGTCTATATTCTTGGCCTAGATAGGTGTGACGCAGTTAACATCCATCCCAAGTGGCCTCCTGAAATGGCGGCTGCCTGACTTGTAAGGTGGGACAAGGGGATATAAGGTAACTGTGCAGGCGTTGTATACTGTCGCGGTGGGCGGTCGAAGACCACGACGCAATTCTGCATTGGTTAACATTGGGGCCTATGGGTCTCAGTAGCCAATGACGATGTACGCCGGCGGTGACGGTACGCACCACCACGGACGTGACCCCCATTTTCTGTCTGTTCACTCACTTGATACCTTACCTTCAACAGGAGAGGACCTACACTGCAAGTGCTGCTGTGACCTGTGAAGCGACCTGGAAGCGACGATGGCTCTTGTGTCTGGGGAAAGGGCCCCTGCGTTCACTTCGGAGGAGTTGGAGAAACTAGTGGATGGGGTCCTCCAGGTGAGTACACTGTGAGCATGCCGCATGGGCAATGCCTGTTTGGAGTGGTGTGGATGGAAGATATATGGGGGGGCTGAGGCCTGCATGTGCGGATGGGGAGTGTATGTGTGTCAAGGCAAGGGTGGGAACTGGGGGGCAACGAGTATGACAGTCCGGCCGGATAAGTAATTTCCTTTCCCCCTGTACCATTCCTCTAGGTCAGCACCCACCAGATAAAGGGTATTTGCTGTGCCATCGCCAAGCACGTTCGGACCCTGGGGGTCTACCACAGACGGAGCACTCACTGCCGTAAAAGATGGGAGGACCTGTGCCGCTGGAGCAAGAAGATGGCGGAGGCCCAGCTGGGGATGGCCTCATAACGTGGGAGGGGTGCCTGTCGCACCATGATCCCCCTCATGTTCCGGAACCTGGCAGTGGCGTATCCGGAGTTGGATGGGCACTTGAGGCATCACAGCAGCCACAAGGGGGTGAGTACACTCTCATTCAGCTGACTATGCGCGCATTACGAGGTGTCTGGGTGGAGGAGGTGGGCAGTGGGTTCCCCTAGGCCAGGGCAAACTTGGTAGGCAAGGTCCCTTGTGAGGCAGGCCATCTGGCACCCGAAACCCAGCAGTGGTAATAGCCATCAACACCTAGTCAGGCTCCTGTGACTTCCAGGTGTGCAGCAATTGGTCTTCGGCCTCGTACCCCATGGTCAGCTGAAATTTCTAGGAGCTGTCAATGAGTGCATGGCATAGTGCAGAGGGCTGTTCCCTGTGTGTTGTGTCTGCCAACAGTAGTGGTGTTGCATGCACTAAACATGTCTTTCTTCTGTTCCCCCCCCCCTTTTTGTGGTCTCCCTGTTCTTGTGTGCAATAGCGTCATCAGGTGAAGGAGCATTGGCACCGGAGCAGGAGGGAGCTGCAACCCACTTTGCCCCGGAGGGCGAAACAACGGAGTCTGAAGCCACCAGTGGGACACAGGGCGAGGGGAGCTCCACGGCGGGGACAGGAGCAGACAGCAGTGACAGCGACTCCTCCTCTGATGGGAACTCCCTTGCGTTGGCGGGTACCTCTGTGTCCACCGCATCAACAGGTACAGCTGCCACCCCCCTACCAGCACCGCCCTCCCAGCAGACCCTCTGCGTGTCTCCCGTGCGCGCTGAACCAGGAGGGTGGGCATCTCCTTCGCCCCAGGCACCTCAGGCCCTGCCCCAGTCAGCCCTGCTGCCCTTAGTGAGGAGGCTATTGACCTCCTGAGATCCCTCACTGTTGGGCAATCTACCATTGTGAATGCCATCCAAGGTGTTGAGAGGCATTTGCATCAAACAAATGCATACCTGGAGGGCATTCATTTTGGGCAGGCATCCCAACAGAGAGCATTTCAGGCTCTGGCCTCAGCACTGATGGCAGCCATTGTCCCTGTGTCCAGCCTCCCCCCTCCAACTTCCTCCACCCAGACCCAATCCCCTGTACCTCAGCCTATCCCAAGCACACCATCAGACCAGCATGCACACTCATCAACACACAAGAGTGGCTCAGGCAAACATAAGCACCACACATCCCAGAGGCACTCACACAAGCACCATCCCCATGCAGACACAGCAACATACACTGCCTCCACTGTGTCCCCCTCCTCCACGTTCTCCTCCTTCCTCCCTGTCTCGTCTCCACTCACACCTGCATGCACTACATCCTCAGCCACTGCCTCCATCACCAGCACGCCCATCACCATACACCGCTCACGTGCACTCACCACCCCCACTACCATTCACACATCCCCAGTGTCCTGTCCTAGTGTGTCAGTGAGCCCTCCCCCCAAAGTACACAAATGCAGGCACACACCCACCCAACAGCCATCCACCTCACAACAGCCTTCGGCCCATGCACCTTCACCCAAATTCAGAAGATGTACACCTCCTACAACCACTACCTCTTCCTCCACTCCCAAACGCCCTCCATCTTCCCGTCCCAGTGTGTCTAAAAAACTTTTCCTGGCAAACCTTGACCTCCTCCCTTCACCTCCCCCCGTCCTTCCCCTAGGGCCAGGCTTTCCAGGTCCCAGCCCAGCACCTCAGCCACCAAATCCCCAGGAACAGTGGTGCTAGCAACTGCGTGGTCATCGAGTACGCCACCCATCAGGGCTGCCAGTGTGCCACGCAGCAAGGGCAAGGACATTCCACCACCAGTCAAGGTGAAAAAGGTCCCCACATCCCAGAGGGAGAAGCCAAAAGTACCAGCCACCAAGGGCTCAGCAAAAAACAAAGGGGATAGTGGCAAGACAACTGCGGAACCATCAAAGCTGGGGAAGGGCCAAAAGCTGAAGAGCAGGTCAGGAGAGGGCCTGGTGGCACCTACTGAGGGACCAGTGTCACACTTTCTGTCCACGACCACGCCAACCTGTATGGCGACGAACACCGCTAGCTACCCCGCCACCACTACCGGCACTTGCACCGCCACATGCACCGACACCTGCACCGCCCCCGGCATGTCTACAGCCTCAACGACAGTCCCCAGCCTCTTCCCCAGTGGGCAGCCATCCGAGGCTGCAGGAGACATCCTACTGTGTCCCTCAGCAGGTGCTTAGCCATGCACCGCCACCAGCACTGCCGCCAGCACCACCGCAACAGACACCACCCCAAGCATCGCCGTGACAGACAATGCCGCAAGCACCGCCACCTGCACCACCCCGGCACGTCTACATCCTCAGCAACAGTCCCCAGGCTCTTCCCCAGTGGGCAGCAGTCCGAGGCTGCAGGAGACATCCTGCTGTGTCCCTCAGCAGGTGCTGAGCCATGCACCGCCACCATCACCGCCGCAACAGACACCGCTGCAAGCACTGCCACTGGCCCCGCGGCGTCCTCGGACACAGGCACCACCGCTGACATGGCTACCATCCCCAGTGGTCAGTTGTCTGAGGCTGGAGGAGAGTTCCTGGGCCCTGGACAGCTTCCATGAGGCATTTCTTCCATCACTGTTTGCACTTGCAGGTGGAAGGTGCAGCCGCAGCAGTGTGGAGTATGTTGCTGCCTCCATGGCGTATTATGCTACCTGAACCTCGCAAATCTCATGGCACGCACACCCAGGTGAGGGAATTGTACCGGCCACACTGCACGTGGAGCACTCCTCCAGAACCAGTGGAGTATCACATGCACTACCTCAGTCCTTGGCAGGATGAAGCACTCTGGGCACAAAGCCCCCTCCAGAACCAGTGCAGAAAGGCATCCACTACCTCAGTCCTTGGCAGGATGAAGCATTCTGGGCACCAAGCCCCCTCCAGAACCAGTGGAGAAAGGCATCCACTTGAGAGACTGTGGCTTTGCACTTCCCAGGATAAAGCAGTGGGCAGCCCTCCCGCTGGAGAGACTTGGGAGACTGTGGCTTTGCACTCCCCAGGATATAGCAATAGGCAAACCGCCTACTGGAGAGACTTGAGAGGCTGTAGCTTTGCACTCCCCAGGATAAAGCAGTGGGCAAACCACCCACTTGGGAGACTTGAGAGACTGTGGCTTTGCACTCCCCAGGATACATCAATAGGCATGGAGCCCCCTCGTGCAGCAGTGGTGTTGTGCGTTCATCAGGCTGAGGTGCCCCCTCCCCCCCTGAGGTGCCTGTTTATTTTCGATCTGATGCCCCAGCAGTTTTCTCTCTGTTTCCAGTCAGGTATCATGTGTGGGCCTCGCCCATGCATTTTGGGCCCAGTGGTCCACAGACAATAATTAGTACACTATCCGGACTTGTGTAGTTGGTGTACATAATTGTATATACTGAATTTTGACTTTTGACTAATGGATTTTTCTTGATTACAATTGTTACAATCATTTTCTTTTGTCCTTGCGTTCTTCCAGGTGGTGGTGGGGGGTATATATGTAATGTTGCTGTATGTATTTGTGTGTATGTTGTTGTGTGTGAGGGTGAGGTTGGGGGTGTTGCATGTTGCGTGTGTGTGTCACTCTCTTTCCTCCCCCCTCCCCAGTGTTGTAGGTGCAGTACTCACCGTGGTCGCCGCCTCTGCCGTTTGTACTCTTGGTAGAATAGGAGGTAAACCAACATGGGTAACACATGAATTTCGGGCTCCATGGCGTCTTGTTTCCTCGTTGCGTTTTGAGAGGTGAGTGTTTTCCCTTCTGTGTACTGTTTCTGCCGCGCTTTTGATGTCGTTGGTTCCGTCCCGGAAAAGGTGGCGGATAGGCCTCTTGTAATACAGTGGGCGGTACTTTGCCTCCCGCCTGTCTGTTGGCGGTGTCCGCCACGCTGTTTGTTTCTACCGCCGTGGCGGTCGGAGTGTTAAAGTGGCTGTCTATGTTGGCGGTTTCCGCCACGGTCGTAATCCCATTTTTTTTTCCACCGGCCTGTTGGCGGTATTACCGCCGCTTTAACACCGACTGCCAGGGTTATAATGAGGGCCTTAGTGTCATTTTTGGACCTATTCGTTAACTTGTGTTGTTTTGTGTCAGGCAGTAAATATGGTGCTAGAGGGCTAGCATAATTTTTTGGAAGGGAACGCCTGTCTTGCATGTCATTGGCGATAAACGGTGTAAGATGGGGTGGCCCTCCCAAATTTTTGGGGAAAATCTGAAATTTTGTCGCTAAACGGGTCTAGCAACAATATATAAATATGGCACTATGTTAGTACTCCTTTTGCATGAGAAAAAATGGCTCAAAGGGGCATATTTAAGAAACGTTTCTTTCTTGCGCCCCTTAGCACCCCACTAACGCCACCATGTGTATGCTGTATTTGAAATACGACACACCATGGCAGTAGTTAGTGAACTAGCTTCATAATTTTTTATGCTAGACCGAAGATTTGCAGGATTAGAGTAAAAAATGTTGACGCTAATCCTGCAAAGTCCATTGAGGCCAATTGTAATCAATGGTATGCCTCCTTTCAATGCCTGCTCTGAGCAGGCGTTAAAAGTGCTGAAAAAAATGACACACCATTTTTTCGGAGCTTCTAATGGGGGTGCGCCCCCTTTGCATACATTATGCTTGGCGCAGGCATAATGTTGCACAAAGGGTTACAAAGTGGTGCAAAGCATGTATTGCGCCACCTTGTAAATATGGCACAGGGCTCGTTGGGCCATATTAGTGTCAAATAAATTACACTAATATGGCTCAAGGAAGCACTAGGGGCTCTTAAATATTCCCCAAAGTTTTTATTTTTTTGTAAGTATGGGCCTAAATACATACAGACATCATTAGAATACAATGATTGTATCCTGTAAGTAGCAAACTTCTCACAGCTGGTCACTTGCATATTTGCGAGTGGAGTGTTTTGGAGCATCCTTCCTGCTGCAAAGTCTAACACTCCATCACAAAACACATGCAAGAATAATAACACAGCGCCTTGCTATCTCTGTAAATAGGCAGTTTAACTATATAAATGCATCTCCTCTTTGAAATAACATCAATTTCTCCTCCCTCCTCTTCTGGGAGTAGATAAATCCCAAGGAATAAATCATCTTCATAGAGAATAAATCACTGGTGTCACAGTAAACCTTTATCTCTCATGCTGCACGGCTGAAAACTTCAACGTTTCCTATCTCTCTTGAGTCCTGCAACCTTCAGTAATCCAGAAGCCACGGCCATGAGACTCCAGGTCAGGGAACCTTTTTTACTTGTTTGATTTTGTTAATCTTTATAGAGATAATTGTCCAGTTTCTGCCTTCCTTTTAGGGCTTGATAAGATTCATGTTTAAAAAAAACCCTGTTGGCGAAAGGGTGGCAGCGCACATCACAGGTGCTAATTTAGCCAGACAATTCAGTAGTTTTTTTGGCAGGTCAGAACTTACAATGGTCACTCCCTAGCCAGATTGGCTTTCAAACAAATTAACGTAACATGCCATGTTAAATCATAATATTAACTAGTGTTCGTGCCATTAGTTATCCCTATTCTTTATTGAACTGATCATTCATTCTCCCATGACCAGAAGGGCAATGTTTTCTATGTGCATCTGAACTAATGACCTAGATCATGCTGGGTTTGATTGGTAGCTTCCTAACAATTCACTCATTTTATTTTCACCTTAGTTACCTTTGGGACAGACATGGATCACCTACACTGCCTGGGCCCACACTGCCCTGTTCCCCCCGGTTCCCATTTTCATTTTAAAAAACTTCTTGCTGACCAACAGCTAGAAATGATTCCCAAGTATTCTTCCTCATGTGCAAAAACATGTGACCCTCAACCTGAAGCACCATTAAAACAATTAACTTTCAAACTTTAAACTTTAAACTGCTGTGTAAAATTGAAAAATTCTCAAGGGGACCGCAACCCCTCAACCTGCGGCTAATGTAAATCTCAACAAATTTTCCTGAGAATTCTCTGACCCTACCAGTCAACCAACTGATGGAAGGGAGACCTCATCTCCATCTGCGAACCCCCCTTAAAGGGTGGGCGGGTTCCTTTGCCGAAAGGGATTGCATTTTTAACAAACATATATCTTTGCTGTAAATATAGTTAAATTCTATCACTGTGAAGCAACCCTGCAGATTTGTTTGTAATTTCCTGCTGGAAGTAAGTCAGCATGTCTGCCTTCTTCCATTCTGTTTGCCTCCCTTCATATTTACAATAACTTCAAAATTGTAGTCACATTGCCTATTGTTATAGACCTGTGTGTGCCATCTGTCACACCAAGTACCACGCACCTGAATTCCCAGTACTTCTGGGAAAGTGAAAATCTTTGATCACTCCACCTTGGTGTTTTCCTTATCATCAGAAGAGATGACTGACCCTTAGGGGAAAGGAGTGGGGGGTGGGGATAGGGAAGTGAGAGAGATAGAGAAGGAGAAAGGGTCATGGTTCTGGTGTGCCTGGTGCCCTCTTAGAAATAATGACAGGTGTGTCACCCCTTTGAGAAGGACCCTTCAAGTTCTAATAGTAAGGCACTCCTTTTGCCAGGGGAGTTACTCTGTGTCAAAAGTACACAGTAATTTTAAGCAACCACACATGACTGCTTTACAATCAGTATGAGCGTGCTTTTGTTGCCCCCCAACCCACTTGCAGACACCACCTTCAAGAATACCAGTCAACTCTCCAGACTATAAAAGTAGACAGGAAAACATTTGCTCTTTTGTTTAAAAAGGTTCACTTAGAGAGTTTTTTTGGTGTGTCTTCGAGAAAATATCAAGCCAGCGTCCATTTAGGGGTCCTTTGAACATTGACCCCTGCACCAAATTTAAAGTGCATATTTTTAGTGTCTTCACTCATGATACCGACCCTATTACCTGGTTGTTACATAGTCTTACTTTACACAACTCATGCCGGCTGAATGACTAGTGCCCAGGGTTCAAGGTTGTAGAAAGTTGTTTAAAAAGGACTGGATTTCAGGAACGATTGCAAGCTGCCAGCTTTCAGGCACCAGTATCCAGGTTGCTTTTGTCACAGGCGGTGGGGCTTTCAACCTGCAGGCATTGCTTGCAGGAGAAACAGCTCTCTCTTCAAACAGCTTGACAAAGCCAAGCGGTCAGCCAACTGTGAACATGGTATTTATATCCTGTCATGCACATGAAGAGTGCTGACTGCCAATCAGAAGACAGGAAACGGGGGCAGGAACCAGAGGCCCTTAAGTAATCAGCATCATTTGTACAAACAAAAACAAAATGCTAAAAACTCGCACAAGAAACAAGGACAGCATGAAACAGAGGTCTTTAATTGCTCAGCATTTAGTAAGAAGCTGTTGTACAAACAAAAATGCCATACATTTTGACTAGAAACAAGTACAGTAGGAAATGGTAGACTTTAGTTGACTGCTCAGCATTGCATGTTGTTTTAACAAAAATACCAGGCACTTGTTCTTCAACAATCAGGCTTATTTATAGTGCAATCAAATTAAAGGGAATAGTATGCCTTTGAAATTAAATACTCAGCAGAGCATGCAAAATAAAGTACAAAGTAGAGCATACAGCACTACGCTAATTATAGAATAGAGATGACAATGGAGGACCAACAACACAGGTAGTCTGGGTATGACAGTTCTCCCCCAAAAGGTTGAATGACTGGGCATGGATTATCTGGATGTCGAGCATGAAAGTTGCATACCAGATGGGGGCATGGACTTGGTTGGTTGCTTCCCATGGCCTGTCTTCTGAGCAGTAACCTATTCAAGCAACCAAAAAATATAATGTTCCTTTACTCAGTTTAGAGTGTACAATTTTGAATGATCACCTTATTGGTAGGTTTTGAGAAGGGCCACATGAAATACAGGATGGATTTGGTAATCGCCGAGCAAGGTGAGTTTCAAGGTAATGGGACTGATGATTTGTGAAACTGGATAAGGCTCTACATAGTAGGATGGGGTATTTTCATGTTCCTTCTAAGTGTACATGTTTAATGGCCAACCAGACTAAATCACCTGCTGTGAAGCCTGGTTATTGTTTCCTCCGCTGCTCATCTTGTGTTTTCATCATGACCCTGTATTTCACTAGTGTTCTTTTGCCTTTTCCCAAATATTCTGCCGGTGGGCATGCAGGGACCTGACTTATGCATTCTTGTAGTAGCAAAGGAAAGGCTGTAGGGTGGAATCCAAGAATACCTATAGAGACATAGGCCCTCATTACAACCCTGGCGGTCGGTGAAGAAGTGGCAGTAATACCGCAAACAGGCTGGCGGTAAAAAGTTGAAATTACAAGCATGGCGGTGACTGCAATGCAAAACCGCCACTTCTCCACTCCGACCACCAGGCTGGTAAAGACCACTGGGCTCCCCCTCCCCAGAGTCCTCCCCCCAAACCCACTACCCCCCTACTACCCACCAAAGGTGATAGGATCCCCCTCCCAACACCCCCTAACATTGACACACACACACACCCCCTACACACACACTCACACAACAACTACACATACACGCACACACACACACAGACATATACACAGACATACACGCACACATACACACAGACATACTCCATACACACAACACCCCCCCAAATGCATACACGCACTCACACACCCCCTCTACACACTCACACGCACACCCTCATGCATGCACACAACACACTACACCCCTCACCCCCTCCCCTAATGGACGATCACATTACGTGGTCCGGTGATCCTCCGGGAGGGAACGGAATCCATGGGGGCTGCTCTGCTGCCAGCTCCCCGTCCCAGAACACTGCCACACCGAATCATGGACCGTGATCCGGTGGGTGGTGTTCTGATGACGTGGCGGTGGAGGTGGAGCAGCCTCCACTTCACCGCCGACCGCCAGTATGGCTGCTGGCGGCTCTCCGTCCGGAAAAGGGCGGAGGGCTGTCAGCAGTCATAATTCGCTGTGCGGAAAACTGCCTGCACTGGCGGTCTTCAGCACAGCAGTACCTCAGCGGTCTTGCGAAAAGACCGCTGAGATCCAAATGAGGCCCATAATTATTTCCACCTTCCCATTCCAATTTCAAAATTGCTTATAGCTCTACAATGATGTTTTGTCATACATGAAGAAAGGCAATGGCAAGGCCCAATTTGTGTACAACACAATTTCTTTTTTTTCATGAATCTGTTTATTTATTTTGTTTTTCCCAATACAGTTACATATAACTACAGAGTGTATTGAACCAGCAAGATACAAGGACATATTAATCAAAAATCCTCAGCGCGTTACACACATCTGCATATTAGATAATTATGAAATTGAGGCGTTGCACAGTAAATTAAGCATTAATGTTGTCTCAGTGAAAATCAATGAGGTTGTACAGAAGTCTCTAATGCCATCTCACAAAGCTTCTGAGGCTCAGGAGGTATATCACATCTTACAACTTTACACAAGTGGATGCCGTGCATCATATATATAATTAAGTACGATTCAATGCGTTTCACATATCCAACTAGTTAGCAACATAACATGAACCTAGTCTGAAATCTGATCCCCGCTGCCCCCCTTTCTTGCTTCAGCTTTTATCCATCCAGTTACAATGCTGCATCACTGTTCTCCAGGCCTCCACCTTTTTGACGATCTCTAGGCTTTCTTCCCCTCCTGATAAGGCGATCAAATTATTGCTTCATCCTTTGATGAAAACTACACTAGCTTACTGTTAGAAAAGGGGTCTTTGGCTGGCAGTCAGGTTACCCCCTGTCCAAGGACCCTCATTCTAGTCAGGGTAAGTCACAGACAATCCAAATTATCCTGTGCCCACCCTCTGGTAGCTTGGCACTGAGCAGTCAGGCTTAACTCAGAAGGCAATGTGTAAAGTATTTGTGCAAAACATCATGCAATAACACAGTAGAACCCAACAAAAATACACCACACAGTGTTCAGAAACATACATAATATTTGATGCAGGTCAAACGATTAAGATGCAATAAGTATATGTTGAGATATCACTGTAAAAATGATATAAAGTGTCTTTAGTCTCTTAAAAGCCACAAATGTCTCGTGCAAGCAAAAAGTACCTGGTTTGCGTTTAACTTTTCCGCAAGGGACCGCAGAGGAGGAGATGCTTGGAAAACGGGGAGGTGTGCGTCAATTTTTCTGGCACACACAGGCGATGCATTGTTGAGTTTTCACGCAGGCCAGGCTTTGCATCGATTTCAGGCACATAGACTGGGATCCTCTTCGGGTGGAGGGGTTTTCGGATACCCCGGGTGACGATGCGTTGAAATCCCGTGCGTGCAGGACAAAGTCACAGGGGCCTTGCGTGGAAATTTATACCACACAGCAGGCACTGCATCAACTCCTCTCAGGAAGTTGGGATGTGTCATTCCAGCTTTGCGTCAATCTAGTGGGTGGTGCGTCAAATTTCTGGTTGCTACGCAGGCGCTGCATCGATCTTCTCTGTGCGAAGTCAGGCTGCGTCAATCCATTTTGGCATGCAGTGATTTTCTCATGGTGATGCAGGCTGTGTGTCGTTTCTTGCAGGCTGTGCATTGATTTTCACCACACAGGGAGTTCTTCTCACAGGAATGACGTCTTTTTGGCCATGAGACTTCAGGGAACAGGAGGCAACCTCTATCCTAGCCCTTGGAGAGCACTTCTCAGCACAGCCAGCGAGCAGCAAGGCAGCAAGACAACAGCAAGGCAGCATTCCTTCTCAGAAAGCAGACATGTGATTCTTTTAGGCAGCCAGGCAGTTCTTCCTGGCAGGTTGCAGGTTCTGGTTCAGGGTTTCTTCTCCAAGAAGTGTCTTGATGAAGTAGAGTGTCTACCTCAGAAGTTACTAAGTTGGTAAGGTCAGAGACCCTGCTTAAACACCCAAATGTGCCTTTGAAGTGGGGGAGACTTAAAAGAGTGGCTTAAAGTGCACAAGGTCCCCTTTCAGTTCTATCCAGTCTGCCAGGGTCCCAGTAGGGGGTGTGGCAGTCCTTTGTGTGAGGGCAGGCTACTGTTCTTTGACATGTAAGTGTCAGGCCATCCATTCTCCCATCCCAGGAAGACCCATTCAATATGCAGATGTATGAAAGTGTGGCTGAGCATCCTGTGTTTGGGGTTTTCTGAGTGAATGCACAAGGGAGCTTTCAACTGAACCTAGTCCTACATGGATGGTAAGGTACAGAACGAATTAAGTGCAGAGAAATGCTCACTTTCTAAAATTGGCAATTCTAAAATAGTAATATTAAATCCAGCTTCACCAGTCAGCAGGATTTTGTGTTACCATTCTGGCCATACTAAATATGACGTTATTACTCCTTTCAGATCAGGAGCTACCACTCAAACAGCATATGAGGGTAGCCCTAATATTATCCTATGAAAGGAGCAACAGCAGTGGAAAATGAATTTAGGAGCTGTACACTACCTGGGCATGTAACCTACACAGGTACATGTCCTGCCTTTTGTCTACACCGCACCCTGCCCTTTCGATTACCTCGGGCCTACCTTAGGGGTGACTTATATGTAGAAAAAGGGGAGTTTTAGGCTTGGCAAGTACTTTTAAATGCCAAGTTGAATTGGCAGTGAAACTCCACATGCATGCCTTGCAATTGCAGGCCTGAGACATGGTTAAGTGGCTATTTAAGTGGGTGGCACAATCAGTGCTGCAGGCCCACTAGTAGCATTTAATCTACAGGCCCTGGGCATATATAGTGCTCTTTACTAGGGACCTATATGTAAATTAAATAAGCCAATTGGCCATGATCCAATGTCATCATGTTTTAAGGGAGAGAGCATATGCACTTTAGCACTGGTTAGCAGTGGTAAAGTGAGCAGAGTCCTAAAACCAGCAAAAACAGTGTCCAAAGAGTGGAGGGAGGCAGGCAAAAAGTTAGGGGTGACCACCCTAAGGCTGTCAGGTCTAACATGTGCCCCCCGCAAGAAAATGGAGAATGCTATCCAGCCTCTTGGGAGCTCTCATTGCTAATGCGGAAGTATCTGGAGAGACCATCAGCGTTGGCGTGGTCAATTCCCGGGTGATGCTTCACCATAAAGTCCATCCCCTGTATGCAAATGGACCACCTCGAGAGTTTAGGATTCTCAACTCTCATCTGCATGAGCCATCTGAGGGGCCTGTGGTCTTTCAGAACATGGAAGTGAGTCCCAAACAGGTATGGTCTCAGCTTCTTCAGTTCTCAGACCACAACAAATGCTTCTCTCTCAATAGCATTCCACCTCTGTTCCCGTGGTAATAGTCTTCTGCTAGTAAAGACTATTGGTTGGTCTTGGCCCTCCTCATTTAGTTGTGCTAGAACAGCCCCTATGCCATGCTCAGAAGTGTCTGTCTGCACAATAAATTCCTGGGAGTAGTCAGGGGCCTTGAGCATGGGGGCCGTGCACATGGCTTCATTCACGGAGTCAAAGACTTTCTGAAAAGCCTCTGTCCAATTCACCAACCTAGGTTCCTTTTTGGAAGTAAGTTCTGTCAAGAGTGACACAATGGATCCATAGCCCTTGACAAATCTACGGTAATATCCTGTGAGGACTAAGAAGGCTCTCACCTCTGTTTGTGTTCTAAGTGGTTGCCAGGCCTTGATAGTTTCAATCTTGGCTTAGAGGGGCTGCACCTTGCCACCACCTACTAGGTGTCTGAAGTATCAACGGAACCCTGCCCAATCTTGCACTTACTGGCCTTGATAGTCAGGTCTGCCTGTTGCAGGGCCTGAAACACCTCTTTGAGGTGGAGCAAGTGTTCCTCACAGCTGGAACTATATACGGCTATGTCATCTAGGTAGGCTGGGCAGAAGGCATCCTTGCCAGCTAGGACCCCGTTAACCAACCGCTGGAAGGTAGCGGGGCATTTTTCAATCCAAGGGGCATTACTTTGACCTGGTAATGGCCCTCAGGAGTAGAGAAAGCAGATCTCTCTTGAGCCCCTTTAGTCAAGGCGATCTGCCAGTACCCTGAAGTGAGGTAAAAGGTACTAAGGAACTTGGCAGCACCGAGCCTGTCTACAAGCTCATCAGCTATGGGGATGGGGTGAGCACCTGTCTTCAAGACAAATCTGAGACCTCGGTAGTCCACAACGAACCTAAGTTCTGGGTTGGCACCGGGAGCAGCAGCCTTGGGAACCAACACCACTGAGCTGGACCAGGAACTGCTGGACTTCTCTATCACCCCAAGAGCCAGCATCTTGGAAACCTCCTCCTTGATACCGAACCTCACTTTGTCTGACACCCTCTAAATTGTATTCTTCACAGGTGGACTGTCTCCTGTGTCAATGTAATGGGCACACAAGTGTGTGAGTCTAGGAGTGAGGGGGAACAGGGAAGAGAACTGCTCCAACAACTCGTAGCAGTCTCCTCTCTGATCTAAAGTCAGGGAGTCAGAGAGATTGACACCCTCCACTCACCCATCACCTTCTTTGGCAAAGAGGAGGTCGGGGAGAGGCTCACTTTCCTCTTCCATGCCCTCATCTATCACAAGGTGCATACTGACCTCAGACCTCTCAAAATGAGGCTTTAGTCGGTTGCGGAGGAGAACCCTTAGGGGGTGTCTAGGGGTCGTGAGGTCCACTAGGTAAGTGGCCTCCTCTGCTCCTTGATCTCAAATGGGCCAGTCCAGTGGTCCTGGAGAGCTCTAGGCTCTACTAGCTCCATCACCCAAACTTTGTTGCCAGGTGAGAATTTAACCAGAGTGGCCTTCTGGTCATACCACTCCTTCATCAACTCTTGACTGGCCTTGAGGTTACTCTGCTTCCAGAAGCTCTGTGTCTGGTTGCGGAGGGCCAGCATGTAACTGACCACATCCTGGGGAGGTTTCTTGGGAGCTTTCTCCCATCCCTCTTTCACTATGCTTAGTGGTCCCGTGACAGGGTGACCATAGAGAAGTTCAAAGGGGCTGAACCCCACCCCTTTCTGGGGCACCTCCCTATAAGCAAATAGAAGGCGTGGCAAGAGGACATACCACTTACGCCTTATGGCCTCAGGTAGGCCAGTGATCATGCCTTTTAGGGTCTTGTTGAAACTCTCAACAAGCCCATTGGATTGAGGATGGTAATTGGTGGTAAACCGGTACGTCAGCCCACATTCATCCCACATGGACTTCATGTACGCTGACATGAAGTTTTTGCCTCTGTCAGACACAAACTCCTTTGGGAACCCCACATGGGTAAATATTCCCATCAGAGCTCTGGTCACCACTGGTGCAGTCACTGTCCTCAGAGGGATTGCCTTTGGGTAGCGGGTGGCATGGTCCACCAAAACTAGGATAAACCTGTTGCCTAAGGCAGTTTTGGGGTCCAAGGGACAAATGACGTTGATGCCCCCCTTTCAAAGGGGGTGCCAATGATGGGGAGTGGGATCAGGGGGGCCTTAAGCCTTTTCCCTGACTTCCCACTAGCCTGGCAGGTGGGGCAGGCATTACAAAAATTATCTGAGGCTACCCACATTCTAGGCCAATGGAAGTGGGTGACAAGCCTGGCAAAGGACTTGTCTTTGGCCAAATGCCCCACCAGGGTGATATCGTGAGCCAGACCCAGTAGAAAGTCCCAGTAACACTGTGGGACCACCAGCACACGTGCTGCCCTAATGGCGGGAGCCTTAGGCTCACTGTAGAGGAGATCATTCTCCCAGTATATATGGTGACTGCCAGAGGCTTCACCTGCTGCTTGGGCTGAGGGCTGTTGCCTCAGACCCTCAAGAGTGGGGCACTTTTTCTGCGCTTTGCAGAATTCCTCCCTGGTTGGCCCACCCTCTACTTGTCAGCCAGCTAGTTCAGGCAGGTTTCCCAGTTCGTCAATATCCTCCCCGGTTCGCTCAAGGGCCTCCTCCTCTGGGACCCCATCCACCACCGTGGGAATATTTGGGTCTGGATTCCCATGCCCCTTGCCCTTTCTCTGTGCAGCTGTCTGGGCCATTGTTCCAGGCTCTAGGCACCCTTGACTCCCTTCCCGGGTAGCCATGGACCTTGTGGTCATGCAGACCCACTCAGGAAAACCTAACATCTGCAGATGGGATCTGAGCTCTACCTCTTTCCAGGCAGTATGCTCAAGATCATTGCCTAACAGACAATCTACAGGCATGGCAGGACTCACAGCGACACTTAGAGTACCAGAGACGCCCCCACTCAAAGGGAACCGGAGCCACCGGAAGGTGACTCTCGTGATTGTCAACAACTATGACCTTGTGGAATGTATTAGGGATGATCTGCTGTGCTGACACCAGCTGACTCTTGACAGTAGTCATACTGGCTCCTGTGTCACGCAGAGCCTCCACCCTTTGCCCATCAATGGTGGCCCACTGCCTAAACTTGGAAGTATTGGCAGGCATGTGGGCTTTTGGCACCATTTCCTTATCTCCCAAGGAGACTAGTGACATCTCTATCTGCTCCCCAAAGCTAACTGTCACTGTCTCCCTCCCCAAGCGTTACACTAGCCAACCCAGGGGTCTGCCCTCCAGTGGGGGGCTGTGCCCTCTTGGGACACTGGGGGTCGCCCTTAGAGTGCCCATGCTTGAAGCACTCTAAGCATTTGGTGATAAATTTCCCTTGCTTTTTATCAAAGTACCCTTGGCTTTTTCTCAAACTCAGGTTGGGACTGGGTACCACCTCCCACTTTGGAATTGTTTTGGGGACCTTTGGAGAACTCCTTATGTTTAAGCCCCCCCCTTTCTTCTGTTTGGAACCCTGACCGCCTTTGTGAGTGTCCCCCCCAGGTACCATTCTGGACACTCTGGTGCTAGCCCAGAGGTCCGCCTCCTCAGCAAGCTTCCTGGGATCAGTCAGCTTACTGTCTACTAGGTGCTAGCGCAACTCTGTAAAACAAATACTGAGCATATGCTCTCTCACAATCAAATTATATAATCCTTTGTAATCATTTACTTTGCTGCCCGCACCCATCCTTTCAGTGCCTTATTGGAGAAATCAAAACAGTCTACCCAAGTTTGTATGGAGAGTTTGGTGCTGTCCCTCAACCTCTGACTGTATTTCTCAGGAGTCAGCCCAAACTTGGCAAGTAAAGCGGCTTTCATGGGTGCATATACATTTAGATCTGGTGGATCTAGTGTAAGAAGTGTGTCCCTCACCACTACTGGTACATAAAACCACAAGGCCACCCCCCATTGCTCCACAGAGACCACATGAGCCCTTAGTGCAACATCATAAGCAGCCAACCACTTATCAATGTCATCCCCCACCACATAACTTGGCACTATCCTTTTTGGTATACAAACCTTCTTTTTCCCAACAGGTCCTGCATGTATGTTGCCACTATCACTGCTGGACTCAGACTGTCTTGCCTTGATATCCAGCTCCTTGAGACTCAGTTCATGAGCCAACAAAAGTTTATTTTCAGCCATGGGTCTCTCAGCTGCTTCCTCCGATCTGTCAGCTTAAATTTTTAACTTTGCCCTTTGTAATTGGAACTCCCTCTCCTCCCTCCTTTCCTCTGTGGTCAGGCCCTGGTTAGAGACACTGCTCCTTGGTTTGGCAGGGGGCACAATCACAGTGGTAACATTCTCCACTAATGGCAAAAAATCCTCTGATGGGCCATCCTCTTACTCCTCCTCCTCAATATCCTCCTCTGAATGGACTTCTGCCCAGGCCCTCAGTGTCATTTAGAATTCCTCCTTTCTGGAGGCACCTTGGGTGGGTACTCCCATATCCTTGCAGAACCCTTTCAGCTGTTTAACAGTATATGTCTCCAGCATGGCTAGGTCGAAATCTTCATCTCCAGCTTGAGACCCAGCCGGAGACATTTTGAGTGAGGACTTAGTTAAAAATGTCGGGTAGAAAACAAAATTGCAGAAAAAGAAAAAAAAATCAAGTTGACCTTCAACTGTGGGTAGGTAGTGAACACTTACTTAGCTATTGTATGTCACAGCACAAATACAAGTCCTATCCTCACCGCTGATCACCGATATTAGAAATGGGGTCTTTGGTTACCCCCTGTCCAAGCAAGGACCACCACTATAGCCAGGGAAGTCACACACAATCCAAATTATCCTGTGCCCATCCTCTGGTAGCTTGGCACTGAGCAGTCAGGCTTAATTTAGAAGGCAATTTGTAAAGTATTTGTGCAATATATCATGCAGTAACACAGTAGAACACTACAAAAATATACCACACAGTTCTAGAAATGTATATAATATTTATCTGATAAGATACAGGTCAAAACGATTAAGATGCAATAAGTATATGTTGAAATATCACTGTAAAATGATATAAAGGGGGTCATTCCGACCCGGGGACCGGGGAAGCACCGCCAACAGGCTGGCGGTGCTTCCAGGGCTATTCTGACCGCGGCGGTAAAGCCGCGGTCAGAAAAGGGGAACCGGCGGTTTCCCGCTGGTTTTCCCCTGGCCTAGGGAATCCTCCACGGCAGCGCTGCCATGGGGATTCCGACCCCCTTCCCGCCACCCTGTTTCTGGCGGTTCTTACCGCCAGGAACAGGATGGCGGGAACGGGTGTCGTGGGGCCCCTGGGGGCCCCTGCACTGCCCATGCCAGTGGCAGCGGCCAAATGGCGGTAACCACATGGCGGGCGGCTACCGCCGCCCGCCGCGGTCAGAATGACCGCCAAAGTGTCTTTAGCAACAAACGTCTATTGAAAGCACAATGTACCTGGTTTGCGTTCAAATTTTCCGCAAGGGACTGCAGAGGAGTAGATGTGTGGAAAATGGGGAGATGTTCGTCTATTTTTCTGGCACACACAGGCGATGCATTGTTGAGTTTTCACACAGGCCAGGCTTTGCATCGATTTCAGGCGCATAGACTGGGATCCTCTTCGGGTGGAGGGGTTTTCGGATGCCCTAGGGACGATGCGTTGAAATCTGGCACTTGCATGACAAAGTCACAGGGGCTGCATCGATCCAGTGGGCGTTGCGTGGACATTTCTACCACACAGCAGGCGCTGCATCAAATCCTCTCAGGAAGTCGGGCTGCGTTGTTCCAGCTTTGCGTCAATCCATTGGGCTGTGCGTTGAATTTCCGGTCGCTACGCTGGCGCTGCATCGATCTTCTCTGCATAAAGTTGGGCTGCATCGTTTCCGGTTCGGTGTGCAGTGATTTTCTCACAGCGATGCAGGCTGTGCTTCTTTTCTTGCAGGCTGTGTGTCGATTTTCACCACACAGGGAGTTATTCTTGCAGGAATTAAGTCTTTGTGGCCCTGACACTTCAGGAAAAAGAAGGCAAGCTCTATCCAAGCCCTTGGAGAGCACTTCTCAGCACAGCCAGAAAGCAGCAAGGCAGCAAGGCAGCAGGGCAACAGCAAGGCAGCAGTCATTCTCAGAAAGCAGTCAGGTGAGTCCTTTGGGCAGCCAGGCAGTTCTTCTTGGCAGGGTTTCTTCTCCAGGAAGTGTATTAATGAAGAAGAGTGTCTACCTCAGAAGTGTCTAAGTTGTTAGACCCTGCTTAAATACCCAAATATGCCTTTGAATTGGGGGAGACTTAAAAGAGTGGCTTAAAGCACGCAAGGTCCCCTTTCAGTTCTATTCTGTCTGCCAGGGTCCCAGTAGGGTGTGTGGCAGTCCTTTGTGTGAGGGCAGGCTACTGTCCTTTGACATGTAAGTGTCAGGCCCTCCACCCTCCCAGCCCAGGAAGACCCATTCAATGTGCAGATGTATGCAAGTGTGGCTGAGCATCCTGTGTTTGGGGTTGTCTGAGTGAATGCACAAGGGAGTTGTCAACTAACCTAGCCAGACGCAGATTGTAAGGCACAGAAGGATTTGAGTGCAGAGAAATGCTCACTTTCTAAAAGTGGCATTTCTAAAATAGTAATATTAAATCCAACTTCACCAGTCAGCAGGATTTTTTATTCTCATTCTGGCCACACTAAATAAGACCTTGTTACTCCTTTCAGACCAGGAGCTACCACTCAAACAGCATATGAGGGTAGCCCTAATGTTATCCTATGAAAGGAGCAGTCCTCACAGCAGTGAAAAACTAATTTAGGAGGTGTACACTACCAGGACAGGTAAACTACATAGATACATTTCCTGCCTTTTGTCTACACCACACCCTGCCCTATGGGTTACCTACGGCCTACCGTAGGGGTGACATATGTAGAAAAAGGGGAGTTTTAGGCTTGACAAGTACTTTTAAATGCCAATTCGAATTGGCAGTCAAACTGCACACACAGGCCTTGCAATGGCAGGCCTGAGACATGGTTAAGGGGCTACTTAGGTGGGTGGCGCAATCAGTGCTGGAGGCCCACTAGTACCATTTAATCTACAGGCCCTGGGCACATATAGTGCACTTTACTAGGGACTTATAAGTAAATTAAATAAGCAAATTGGGTATGATCCAATGTCATCATGTTTTAAAGGAGAGAGCAAATGCACGTTAGCACTGGTCAGCAGTGGTAAAGTGCGCAAAGTCCTAAAACCAGCAAAAACAGTGTCCAAAAAGGGGAGGGAGGCAGGCAAAAAGTTAGGCGTGACCAACCTAAGGCTGTCAGGTATAACAGTTACCACAGTCAGCGGACCTGTTTCTCTGCCATCATTGCTATTACCGCTCATGGCTCGTCCGCTACAGTCCCTTCCTCTGGGGTACTCAACTCCAGCAGCATGGCATCCCAACTAGAGGCACGGGGAACCTAACATAGTCTCAGGCTATCCTTCCTGCGCAATGCTACCTCCTCCACCTCTGCCCATAACATTAGCGATCGTCGCCATGCATCTATTGGGGGAGGTTCTGCAGACTTCCACCTTTTGGTGATAAGTCGTTTCGCTGGCAGGTGTCATAGTTCAAAAAATCTTGTGGATGCCCTGTGTTCTTTGGTTCTAGGGAAAAAGCCTAATACACATGCTTCCCATGTGGTTAGCCGCGAGCGCACTGTATAGATCGAGAGCTGCACCGTAAGGGCCCAATGATGGGCAAGACCATAGCATATGTAACAAATCTGCTTCCTCTAAGGCACAGCGGGGACACACCGCATCCACCCGATGAAAGTACAGGTTTAATTTTGCCAGTGTGAGGTATGCCCTGTGAAATATGTAAAATTGAATCAATTGAAACGTGCAATGCGCAGGACATTAATTTGACTGCTCAGGGCTCCGTCCTATTCCCTGCCGTGCAGGGACTGGCCATGTCTCCTTTCCAAGTAGTTTGCAGCAGGCGCTGGCGTTCATTGTGTGGGTTCTCAGTGCTTCCGAAAGCTAGTGACCCAGAACATTCATGTATTGTACTAAGAGGTGCGTTGGTGTTTCCATGGAAATGTCTCCCCAGCACCTGGACAGCACCACCACTAGTGAATTATACAGCAAGAACTGCCCCAAAGGTATTCCTGTTTCCTCCACTAATGTAGCAAATGGGATTAACCCACCCCCATTGTATAAATCTTACAATGTGTATAGCTGCGGCGTGCCAAGGAGTCAGCTCTAGCAGGATTGTGTATTGCGTGGCGCATGGCGTGCCCAGGAGCGCCAAGGCAGGTGCATATGGAGTAACTGTCTTTGTGATATTTAAGCTCCTGCGGTAACAGCAATGTGCCACTCTGACAAGGAGCAAGTTTGGTGTCTTAGGACGTGTGTTAAGGTGGAACAGGTGCGACACCACTGCTAAAGTCCAGGAACACAGTCAGTGTTGTTATGTCTGACAGCCGGAGTCCAGAATGCCACCTGGACGCCCATTGCAACTAGGAAGCCAAATAGTATTGTTCCATGTTAGGTACACTCCTTTCCCGTGACAAATACAGTTTGCTCAACGCTACCCTACACTGGGGGTCATTACAACATTGGCGGTAAACGCCGCTTACTGCCGTGCAGAAGACCGCCAATACACCACCGCGGAAATCCGCCACAGCTATTATGACCCACATCTTGGAATCCGCCGAAATTCAGACACCCACACAAGTCTGCCACACCAAAGGTCAGTGATAAACTGGTGAAAACAAATCCTCCACCGTCACACCAACAGAAACACGCCCATGCTATCACGACCCACGAATCCACGGGCGGTCTTTCAACCGCGGTATTCCATTGGTGGTACACACTGCCGCGCTCAAAATACACACACATCTCCAAAACACCGCCACATTGGACAATTCAAAATACACACACCTAATACACATACAAACACCACTCCCACACACCCAACACAATATAAAACACACACCCACATCATCCACAAACCCCTACGACCAAAAATTATTGACGAAGGCCAGAGAGATTGCACAGCATAGACAACCCCACCACACAGAGGGACACAACAACATCACCCACACAACATCCACTCACAAAACACCACACACCACTACACATCACCACACTCATCACCACATACGCCACCCCACACATCACCTACACCACCCCATGGCACGGCAAAGACACCCCAGGTTCTCCAAGGAGGAACTCAGGGTCATGGTGGTGGAAATCGTACGGGTAGAGCCACAGCTATTTGGAGCACTGGTGCAGCACACCTCAATTGCAAAGAAGATGGAGCTATGGCGAAGAATAGTCGACAGGGTCAACGCAGTGGGACAGCACCCAAGAAATCGGGAGGACATCAGGAAGAGGTAGAACTACCTACGGGGGAAGGTGCGTTCCGTGGTATCAAGACACAACATTGCGGTACAGCGGACTGGAGGTGGACTCCCACCTCCTCCCCCTCAACTAACAACATGGGAGGAGCAGGTCTTGACCATTCTGAATCCTGAGGGCCTCGGAGGAGTCAGTGGAGGAATGGACTCTGGTAAGTCAAATCTTAACTATTATATTCCCCACCCTACCGGCATGCTATCACAGACCCCCACCCTCACCCCCTCCCCTATCACTCCAACTCCTCACTAATGTACTAATAACGCAAACCACACATCCCAACACCAAGCCCTGCATGACTCAACAAAGCATGGACCCCCATCACTAAAGCATGCCCACTGCACATAACCATAACACCCCGCAACCATCATCACACAAGCCGCAACACAGGAATGCTAGCACTGGGGTACACGCTCACCCACCCATTGCACACCATGACACACACAGATGCAATAATCATGCTTTTACACCCCTGCAGGACCACTACCCAACATCACCAGACAGGAGGGTCCAGACATCTCTACCCCACCCACAGAAGAGGCCCACGGTGATGACAGCAGCTCTGGCCAACTGGATCCAGATGACCAGCCCGGACCATCGTGGGCCTCGGGACAGTCGGTTCCCCTCGCATAGGCACAGCCCAACACAGACCTTCCACTCTCTGGAAACACCAGCACAGCACCCACCCAGTGGGCCCATACCTCCATACCCAGGACACGTCAATCAGGTGTGTGTCCACCACTACAGGGAACCCAGGATAACCCACCACCCCAACAACAACAGGGACCTGGGGGCAGTGGTAGTGGGCACATGATCCAGGGGACAGAGGCACAGGAACACAGGGGAACTGGGAGGGCTGCTGTGTGACAAGGGGCGGACAGGCCAAGGGAACCCACTCTCCACGAGGCCCTCACCTCCATCATGGGAGCATACCACTACTCCCAGGAGACGATGGCTACGGTCCTGGCCAAGTTTCAGGAGACCCAGCGCCTGCAGGAGGAACAGTATTTGGGGTTCAGGGAGGAACTCAGAACCATTAGCTCTGCCCTGGGCATCATCGTAGGGGTGCTGAAGGACATACAGAACACCATGAGGGACATTGTGGCACTCTAAGGGGCCCCTGACACTATTATGGACGATGAACTGCCCACCACCTCTGCCGGCGCTAGTGGAAAGGACGCCCAGCCACAGGACCACCACACCAGCACCCCACCCCCTGCAGACGGAGAACCACCCCGCAAGCGGTCCCTGAGATCCAGGAACAGGACAGAGCACGATGGCAAGACCCCCGCCAAGAAATGAGACCACCCTGATTGTCATCCCACTGTCCCACTTTGTCACCCTGTCCATATTGGAACTGCCCCAGCTCCACTTCCTATGCCCAGATGTGCAGTGCACCTGTGAGTCTAATAGACTGGACTCTGCCATGGACATTCCTCCACCATCACCCCTCACCATTTTACCACCCCCTCCAATATTTAGCACTTCAATAAACACCCTTGAAGCACAAAACAATCTGGAGTCAGTCTGTGATTTTGAAAATGTGTATTAGCTATGACAGTGAAAAAATCAGTTCTCAAATGTAATGTCAACATACCTATGTCACACTTCACAAGTTCATGAAGAATGCAAGCAGATGACACACATTGGTAACCACACCTGTGAAACCGTAATGGAAATGTACAACTCAGTTACCAAATACTGCTTGAAATTGACAGACAGGATAGAGGTAGAAGTGTGAAAGTACTTGTAGTAGGCTAGAAAGTGTTCTCACCTGTGTGTCACTGGAAATATTGCTGGATGACAGAGTCCCTGTTGTCATTGTCTTCTTCCTCTGCTTCCTCCTCATCACTGTCCACAGGCTCCACAGCTGCCACAACACCGTCATCTGGACCATCCTCCTGCAGAAAAGGCACCTGGCGTCGCAAAGCAAGATTGTGAAGCATACAGCAAGCGATGATGATCTGGCACACCTTCTTTGGTGAGTAGAATAGGGAACCACCTGTCATATGGAGGCACCTGAACCTGGCCTTCAGGAGGCCTAAGGTGCGTTCGATCACCCTCCTAGTCCGCCCATGGGCCTCATTGTAGCATTCCTCTGCCCTGG
This sequence comes from Pleurodeles waltl, assembly GCF_031143425.1. NCBI lineage: Eukaryota > Metazoa > Chordata > Amphibia > Caudata > Salamandridae > Pleurodeles > Pleurodeles waltl. The sequence goes on along the minus strand of NC_090442.1, from coordinate 693,384,000 downwards.
TCCTGGGATTCCTCACTGGGGTCAGTAGCCATGACAGGTTGGGGTAACCAGAATCCCCTAATAGCCACACACGGTGTCTCTGGAGTTGACCCATCACATAAGGGATGCTGCTATTCCGCAGGATGTAGGCGTCATGCACTGAGCCAGGGAACATAGCATTTCCCTGGGAGATGTACTGGTCTGCCAAACATACCATCTGTACATTCATGGAATGATAACTCTTCCGGTTCCTGTACACTTGTTCACTTATGTGGGGGGGGACCAAAGCCACATTTGTCCCATCAATGGCGCCTATGATGTTAGGGATATGTCCAAGGGCATAGAAGTCACCATTTACAGTAGCCAAATCCACCACATGAGGGAAAACGATGTATCTCCTCATGTGTTTCAGCAGGGCAGACAACACTCTGGACAACACATTGGAAAACATAGGCAGGGACATCCCTGATGCCAAGGCCACTGTTGTTTGAAAAGACCCACTTGCTAGGAAATGGAGCACTGATAGCACCTGCACTTGAGGGGTGATCCCTGTGGGATGGGGGATAGCTGACATCAGGTCAGGCTCCAACTGGGTACACAGTTCCTGGATTGTGGCACGGTCAAACCTGTAGGTGATGATTAAATGTCGCTCCTCCATTGTCAACAGGTCCACCAGCGGTCAGTACACCGGAGGATTCCGCAATCTCCGCACATGTCCTAGCTGACGGTGCCTAGGAAGGACAACAGCGACCCTAGAGTCAAGCAACTCAGAGGTATGTACCCACAGCTACACAGAACATGAAACATAATCCAAAAAGTTGTCTGTATGTGTGTTGAGTCCAGGCCTAGGTATGTGTGACGCAGTTGAAAATGAAGCCATTTGGGCCCCTGAAATGGCGGCTGCCTGACTGGGACAATGGGATGTGAGGTAACTGTGCTGGCGTTGTACACCGTCGCGGTAGGCGGTCGAAGACTGCGGCGCAATGCTGCATTGGTTAACATTGGACCCTATGGGTCCCAGGAGCCAATGACGAAGTGCGCCGGCGGTGATGATACGCACCGCCGCGGACGTCACCGCAGCGGACGTCACCACCATTTTCTATCTGTTGAATCACTCTATACCTGATCTTCGACAGGAGAGGACCTACACTGCAAGTGCTGCTTTGACCTCGGTCTGGAAGAGACAATGGCACGTGCGTCTGGGGAAAGGGCCCCTGCCTTCACTGCACAGGAGTTGGAGAAGCTCGTGGACGTGGTCCTCCCCCAGTACACGCTACTCTACGGTCCTCCAGACCAACAGGTGAGTACACAGGGACCAAGTTGTATGGGCTATGCCTGGGTGGAGAGGGCTGGTTGTAAGAAGGAAGGGGGCAGAGTTCTGCGAGCATAAAGGACTTTGAATGCATGTGCCATATGGCAAGGGTAGGGATGTGGGCCACTCACTTTGACGGTGCAGTTGGTAATTACTTCTCTTCTCCCTCTGTACATGTCATGTAGGTCAGCGCCCACCAAAAGAAGGATATTTGGCGTGCCATCGCCAAGGGCGTCCGGACCCTGGGGGTCCACCAGAGATGGAGCACCCACTGCCGTAAAAGATGGGAGGACATTTGCCGCTGGAGCAAGAAGACGGCGGAGGCTCAGCTGGGGATGGCCTCCCAACGTGGGAGGGATGCCTGTCGCACCATGACCCCCCTGATGTTCCGGATCCTGGCGGTGGCCTACCCGGAGTTGGATGGGCACTTGAGGGCATCACAGCAGACACAAGGGGGTGAGTACAACATCTTCTGCGGACTTTGCGCGAAGTGAAGGTGTCTGGGTGGGGGAGGAAAGCTGTGGGTTCCCCTAGGCCAGGGTGAGTTCCGTAGGCTAGGCCCCTCCGTAATGCAGGCCATGTGGCACTCCACCCCACCTCTGTAGAGTGACAAGTACAGGTATCCATGCCCCTGTGTCATCTATGTGTGCTGTTGTCCACCATAGCCATGTAGGCCATATCCCAGGAACTGCATCTGTAGAGCCCAACAGCACAGCATAGTGCAGGGGGCTGCTTTGTCTGTAGTGTCCGCCAACGGTAGCGGTAAGCCATGCACTCAACCTGTCTTCCTTCTGTCGCCCCCCCCTTTTTGTGCTCTCCCTGTTCTTTTGTGCATCAGCATCATCAGGCGGAGGTACAGTGGCACCGGAGCACGAGGGAACTTCATCCCACATGGCCATGGAGGGCCACACCACGGACTCTGAATACACCAGTGAGACAGAGGGCGAGGGGAGCTTCACGGCGGGGACAGGATCAGCAACCAGCGACACGGACTCGTCCTCCGATGGGAGCTCCCTTGTGGTGGCGGCAAAATCTGTGCCCCCCACTTCTACAGGTACAGCCACTACCCCCACTACCGGCACCGCCCTCCCAGCAGCCCCTCAGCCTTTGCCCCCTGCCTGCTCACCCAGGAGGGTGGGCATCACGTTCGCTCCAGGCACCTCAGCCCCTGCCCCTGTCACCTCTGCTGCCCTCAGTGAGGAGGCCATTGACCTCCTCAGGTGACTCACTGTTGGGCAGTCTACCATTGTGAATGCAATCCAGGGTGTAGAAAGGGAGTTGCAACACAGTAATGCATTCCTGGAGGGCGTTCATTCTGGTCAGGCGGCCCTTCATCAAACCCTGCAATCTCTGGCCTCAGCACTGATGGCAGCCATTGTCCCTGTCTCTAGCTTCCCACCTCCAACTTTCTCCACCCAGACCCAGACCCAAACCCCTGTACCCATGCCTATCCCAAGCACACCATCAGACCAGCCTGCACACATCTCAACACACAAGGGAAGCTCAGGCAAACATAAGCAGCACACATCCCACAAGCACTCACACAAGCATCACACATACAGACACAGCAACATCCACTGCCTCCACTGTGGCCCCCTCCTCGTCATCTCCCTCCTCCCTCCCAGTGTCGTCTACACTCTCACCTGCATGCACTACCACTACAGCCACTAGGTCCCGCACCGGCACACCCACCGCCACACCCCGCTCACCGGCACTCACCACCCCCACTACCATTTACACATCCTCTGTGTCCTCTCCCAGTGTCTCTGTGATGCCCCCTCTCAAAGTACACAAACGCGGGCACACACCCACCCAACATCCATCCACCTCACGACAGCCTACAGCGCATGCACCTGCACCCAAATAAACAAAAGTTACACCTCCTATAACCACCTTCTCTTCCTCCACTCCCAGACCCCCTCCAGCTACCCGTCCCAGTGTTCGTCAGCAACTTTTCCTGAGCAACCTTAACCTCTTTCCCATCACCCCCCCCTCCAATTCATAGGTCCCGTACTAGCACCTCAGCCAAAAAATCTCCGGTACCAGTGGTGCCTGTTAAAGGTATGTGGAGTGCACCGGGCACCAGGGCAGCCAGTGTGACATGGAGCCACAGCACAGCCTGTCCCCCTCCTGTGAAGCACCAGAAGTTGGACAGTGCCCGACGGATAGGGGGAAGACTCCAGCCGGCAAAGCCGCTCACAAGGGTCCCGGGGGGACTATACACTCAGCTTTGACTCCTCCCAAGGTGGGGAAGGGGCAGAAAAAATCTCCAAAGTCTGGGAAGAGCAGCACGGCGGAGAAGCCCGCCATCATCCCCCCTGCCCAGGAGGCCACCGCCAGCCCCATCGTCACTGGCCAGGAGGCCACCGCCAGAGTCAGTGCCCAGGAGGGCAGTCCCATCGTCACTGGCCAGGAGGCTACTGCCAGAGTCAGTGCCCAGGAGGGCCCTGGCAGCCCCAGCCCCGCTGGGCAATGAGGGACCACCGTGGCAAACACCGCTGCACAGGTCAGAGACAGCAAAGGCAAGCACCGCTGAGCAGGGCAAGCACCGCTGAACAGGGCAAGCACGGCCAACTCAAGCACCGCTAGCCCATGTGCGGCAGGGGAAGTGACGGAACTGGGACCGTCACGGGAGAGTGATGCACTCTGGGCACCAGTCCCCCTCCAGAACCAGTGGAGAACAGCATCCACTCCGTCTGTTCTTAACAGGATGAAGCACTCTGGGCACCAGTCCCCCTCCAGAACCAGTGGAGACCGTTATCGACTTGAGAGACTGTGGCTTTGCACTCCCCAGGATTGAACAGTGGGCAAGCCACCCACTGTAGAGACTTGAGAGACTGTGGCTTTGCACTCCCCAGGATTGAACAGTGGGCAAACCACCCACTGTAGAGACTTGAGAGACTGTGGCTTTGCACTCCCCAGGATGGTCCAGTGGGCAACCCACCCACTGTAGAGACTTGAGAGACTGTGGCTTTGCACTCCCCAGGATACATCAATGGGCATGGAGTCCCCTCGTGGATCTGGCGTGGTGCTGTCATCCGGCTGAGGTGCCCCCCCTTCCCTTCCCCCTGAGGTGCCTGTTGTTTTTCTATCTGATGCCCCAGCAGTGTTCTCTCCATTTTGCTCAGGTATCTTTTGTGGGCCTCGCCCATGCATTTTGGGCCCAGTGGTCCACGGACATTGAATGGTGCATTACCTGCACTACTAATCGTGATGTATATTTTGTTGAATGTGTAATTAAATCTGTTTATATTTGGTTCCTGTATTTTGATATATTACAATGGTTACATTTCCTTTTGTCTTTGCATTCTTCCGGGCGGTTTGGGGGTGGTTACTGTAATGTTTGGATATGCATTGGTGTGTGTGTTGTAGTGGCTGAGGGTCGGGGTGGGGGTGGGGGTGTTGCGTGTGTGTGTACCTGACTTTTGCCTCCCCCCTCCCCTATGTCATAGGTGCAGTACTCACCGTTGTCTTCGGTGGCGGCGTTGATGATGATCGTACAGGAGCAGGAAGACTATCACAGGGAGTATTTGGAGTTCCGGCTACATGGCGTCCTCGTTCCTCGTGGAGTGTGTAGAGGTGAGCATTTTCCCATTGAAATGGCTGTTTCCGCCGTGTTTTTATCCACAGTGAATCCGCACCGGACAAGGTGACGGATTGGTAGGTTGTGATACTGTGGGCGGTACTTTGTCTCCCTCCTGTCTGTTGGCGGTGACCGCCGCACTGTTTGTCTGTACTGCCGTGGCGGTCGTAGTGTTAAAGTGGCTGTCTTTGTTGGCGGTTTCCGCCACGGTCATAATTCCCTTTTTTTTTTCGCCGGCCTGTTTACGGTCTCTCTGCCGCTTTAACACCATCCGCCAGGTTTTGTAATGACCCCCACTGACTTTTTTTCCAGATGAACTCTCCGATCCTGGACTCCAGCTCCCTAAAAAACCAAGTTGGAATCCACATGGACAAATTAGAGAAGTAATAAAGCATTTGGGGGCAAGACAACCATCTTTAGAAGTGCGAAACTCCCCATCACAGACAGCAGCAGCGTCTGCCAGAAAGTCTTTTGGGCACAGATAGACGTCACTGCCTTTTTAAAGTTACCATCATGTATGTCTTCTGTCATATGGTATATGTTGAAGCCCAGGTAACGGATTGTCCTCGGCTGCCAGGGAATTTGCACCTCTGATAAAATAAGGCCAGCGACTGGCCAGTCCGAGTTGAAAGGGAACAGGCAAGACTTGTCCCATTTGACCCGTAGCCCCGACAAAGTGACAAAGCGCTGCAACATTTCCTCAACCTCCGCAGGGATATGTGAGATGTCCTTAAACTACAGAAGGAGATCATCCGCATAAACTGATACAACATGCCTGCCATAGCCTAGTGGAACAACCCAGGTCTCCCCCAGGTGGTGCAGTTCCACCGCTAATGGTTCTATTGCAAGAGAGAAAAGCAATGGTGAGAGGGGGCAGCTATGGGTTCTGAGATAGTTGGTCCTGTCTTAACCCTGAACTGCGGGTTCGTAACTAACAGTTTCACAAGCCCTAGGAATTCTGTGCCAAAACCTATCCAGCGCGTTACCGCAAATAAAAAGGGCCACTCCAAGGAGTCAAAGTCTTTCTCCAGGTCTAACACCCGTCACCCAGCTCATGACCCAAAAAAGACGACTAATGTTCATTGAGGTGCTGCACGCCGGCACAAAACCATTCTGGTCAGGGTGAATCAGATTGGGCACCAGGGGTGACATCCTTATTGCCAAAACCTTGGCCAGGATTTTGTAGTCCATGTTGAGCATCGCCGGGGGTCTATGTGACCCTCTTTCTGTTGGGTTCCTGCCGGGCTTAGGAAGGGGTATCAATCAGGCTTCTTGTTGGGATGTGGTCAGTGTTGCTGCCGATAATGCCTCTTCGTATAACCATAACAGGAGGGTTGCAAGGGGGGCAGAGTATGATTTGTAAAACTCCGATGGGAGGCCATTGGGCCCTGGGGTTTTGCCAGTCACCAGCACACGTAAATTGTCTTGTATTTCAACTAATGTGAATGCTTCATCCAGTTCCTCACGCTGCTCCTCCGTGAGGCGTGGCAGCAGGAGCAAGGAGAGAAACTCCTCAACCATCTCAGGGCCCGTCTGTGTCCTTGAGTGGTATAAAGTTGCATAATAATGTGTAAGCTCAGAATGTATTTCCCCCTGTGTGTGAAGAATGGTGCCAGTCTCTGACCGCAACTCCATGATGGAAGTATGCTCTTGCCTCAGACATTGATGCAACAGGGTCAACACCTGTGCCAATACTCTCGCCCCAATCAAGAATCCCTCCAACAGACGCACCGACAGAAAGGCCTTCAGGTTTACCGCTGACATCCACGAATCTAAGTAAAGCTGTGCACCACTCTAAAGAAAGTGGCACCAAGATCGGACTCTTGACAACCTCACAGCCTTCAAAAACACCATCTGCAGACACAACCAACTAATCTGAGCCGCCAAGAGTGCACACAGTTTACGTTTCACTGCCAAGAAAGAGCCTCTCCACTTTTGTAGAGCAATGGTGTAGTCTGGGAACATCGTCACATTGGCTTTAGCAACCTGAAAAGTTGGGAGCGACCACACTATTCATAGGATAGCGTCTCTGTCAGCAAAATGCAGGACTCAGAATAAGAATGCTCTGGGCTGCAGGCCTGGCAGCCTGGGTTTCTTTGGGACACGGTGAGAACGTTCAATTGAGCGCCTCCACTGGGAACAGCTCGTGAACCCACTTCTCCAAATAGGAAACAGCGTCATCTCCTTCCGCCCCCTCTGGAAGGCCAACTACACGAATGTTATTCCTTCTAGCGTGTCCTTCTGTATCATCTGCCCTATGCTCCAGCATATCTACTCTGGATTTCAAATCCCTTAATGAGGCATGCATCTGGCTGGCTTTAGGGGTGAGGCCACACAAAATGTCTCCTAGTAGGTGCGTTTTGTCAACCAGTTTACAATGGTCTGCATGCAGTAGAGACAGGTCACTGGACACTTTGTCAATTTTACTCTCCAGGGAGGCACGCATTTGGTCAAGTATTGTGCTGATGCACTCCACTGCCGCCAGGACTGCATCTAGCTTGTGGCCATTGGAGACCAAGGCTTCTCACCCGGGAACCTGTGAAGCATTACCTGCCCCGGATCGAAGGCGACCCATGGCAGCAGTGATGGAAATGCGCCCATCTCTCGCAATGATGCCAAGTACATATGTGGCTGGCTCAACAGGGGTGGTTGCCAGTTCATTTTATTTCTAGGAGCTCCTACCCAGACGTTATCAAGCTCCTGTTTATCTTCTAGCCTTAGCCACTTGCAATCAGGAGAGTCTGCCACACCGCATGGGGGGTCAGGAGGCACAGGGGCCCGCTTGTCTGTGTAAGATGGCCCACAAAATGCGCAGCCGCCCGGCAGCGCACGTGCATCCCCCCTCCATCAGTCTCTAGCTCTGTCTCTGTGCTCCCGTCGGTTCGACCTGCTCACAGGGCTTATTTGCACAGCATCTTTTCAATCACTTTTGCCGTATCTGCCATTTCCGATTTACTCACATAGGGGTAGTTGTTTGAGAGTGGAGGCCCAACAGTCATCTAATCTCAGTTAGGGAGGCAAACAAAGAAAATTAACTATGACCGGTCTCCAATCCAAAGGGATTCTACTTCTTGGGTTCCATACCCACAGTTTTCCGTGAGGGGCAGGAGTGCACAAGCGTGGTCAGCGAGTCCCCTCCAGCCGACTCTGCTGTGTGCTCCACCCCTCGGGAGCGATCAGAGCCCCCAGAGGACATAGCACCACATTCAACTCCGGGCCCTTCTTGGTCCAGCCATGCGTCACGTCAGCCGAGGGCCAAGAAAAGAGGGGAGCGGGCGTATCACCCCTGCACTTTGCCCAACACTCCCATTCACCACACCGGCCCCACACTTTACCACTCACAGTCACCAGCCTCATCCGGCGGTGGCCACTCATCTAACTTGCTTCGTCGTGCTCAGCTCAGGGTCGTCAGCCCTTCAAAAGCCCACGGAACCGCAGGAATCGGCTTACACGGCTCATCCTCACCTCCAGCCACATCGTGGGCCCAGCCTCCATCGCTCATCCTTCTCAGATGGCACAGGTCACCCCGGTCACGCCCAGCGGCTCAACTGTGTCCTTAGAGGTTTTCCACAGCCCTCGGCACTCCTACAGAGCCCAAGTCCCTGCCTAGTATTGAATTATTGGTGGATTAGTGGGGCTTCGCTCCGGAGCCTTATCGGGATGTGACCGCCATCTTGGATGGTCAAGCCATGCCCCCACACAACACAATTTCTTGGTTATACTAAAAGTTATTTATTAGCTATTATTACTTTCTTATTATTTCACAAGTTCATCATATCACACTAAAATGTCAAACCTTACAAAATACATTGATTGCACAAACCTCCTCAGCCTCATGCCCTCAGCCCCAACTCCGCAAAAATATAATAAAATCTCACTCTACTGTCTCTCATTCACTCTGCATCCATACTACACTTATACAAAATATCACACAGAGCTAAAACCAAAGAAAACTCCCAGGTCTAGCTACAACACACATAAAATAACCTCAGCAATTAATTATTGACAAATCCCATTCCTTCATAGTTCACATACTGATATTTCACCACATCGACATATTATTATCTTTTTAGTGCCTTTAGTATTATTTCTTTTCATTACTTTTCCAACAATCAAAAATATAGCCAACTTCGCTAGGTCTCCAGTATTCTGCCAAGATTACAAAAGAATGGAGAGACTCCTTTAATGGAGTGTGTGGCATCATTAGATGCAAACTAGACCAGACTGAGGGCGTAGACCTACTTAGGTATATGTAGGTAGTAAATGTTGTAGAGGTTGTTCCAAGTGCTAAACCCTTTCAGTTTGCCCGTCCATTTGGGGCTGATTTGCAGAGGACAACCTGAGATCTACGCCAATTGATGAACACAACCCTCACCAAAACTTGGAGATGGACTGGGGACCTCAATTTGCAATCATCACTGAGGAACGTTTGTGTGGCAGAAGTATGTTGAATAAAGATGTCCAATCTGTCACAGTAGGAAGGTTTTTAAAAGGGAACATATCTAATCATAATTAGTGAAAGAAAGCTGAGTGCACTTGGGGGTAATTTGAACCCTGATCCCTACCCTAAAACCTAAGTGTGGATTTTTGTTCCTTCACTCATAATCACCACAGTATTAACTGTATTTTTATGTTGTGTTACTTCACACAACTCACACAATTTGTCCTTTTTTCTTTGGCTAAAACGTTCTCATTTAGTTGCAAACTGCAAGGGTGCCCTGAAAAAAAGAAACCCAAAATGAAAGGCATCCAGCTGGTCCACTAACCTGAGGTCTGTGTAATGGGCCCAGGTAACTGGAGCACTGAGCAACAGTGGGAGAATGATGATTGTGCTCAAGGTGAGAGATACGTGGCAATGCTTGTTGCAAAGCCAGGTTCTACCTGCCTAGTTGGAAATTGGGGATGACAATGGAGCACATATATCACAGTCTGAACAGGTTATGACATGACCTACACATATAATTGTAAGGAAATGCCTCCTTGGCATGGTTACCCCTTGAATTTTTGCCTTTGCTGATGCCAAGTTATGATTTGAAAGTGTGCTGGGACCCTGCTAACCAGGCCCCAGCACCAGTGTTCTTTGCCTAAACTGTACCTATGTCTCCAGAATTGGCACAACCCTGGCACCCAGGTAAGTCCCTTGTAACTGGTACCCCTGGTACCAAGGGCCCTGATGCCAGGGAAGGTCTCTAAGGGCTGCAGCATGTCTTATGCCACCTTGAGGACCCCTCACTCAGCACATACACACTGCTTGCCAGCTTGTGTGTGCTGGTGGGGAGAAAATGACTAAGTCGACATGGCACTCCCCTCAGTGTGCCATGCCAACCTCACACTGCCTATGGCATAGATAAGTCACCCCTCTAGCAGGCCTTACAGCCCTAAGGCAGGGTGCACTATACTACAGGTGAGGGCATAGGTGCATGAGCACTATGCCCCTACAGTGTCTAAGCAAAACCTTAGACATTGTAAGTGCAGGGTAGCCATAAGAGTATATGGTCTGGGAGTCTGTCATACACAAACTCCATAGCACCATAATAGCTACACTGAAAACTGGGAAGTTTGGTATCAAACTTCTCAGCACAATAAATGCACACTGATGCCAGTGTGCACTTTATTGTAAAAATACAACCAGAGGGCATCTTAGAGATGCTCCCTGAAAACATACCGACTCCAGTGTGGGCTGACTAGTTTTTGCTAGCCTGCCACACACCAGACATGTTGCTGGCCACATGGGGAGAGTGCCTTTGTCACTCTGTGGCCAGGAACAAAGCCTGTACTGGGTGGAGGTGCTTCTCACCTCCCCCTGCAGGAACTGTAACACCTGGCGGTGAGCCTCAAAGGCTCACCCCCTTTGTTAAAGCGCCACAGGGCATCCCAGCTAGTGGAGATGCCCGCCCCTCTGGCCACTGCCCCCACTTTTGGCGGCAAGGCTGGAGGAGATAATGAGAAAAACAAGGAGGAGTCACCCCCCAGTCAGGACAGCCCCTAAGGTGTCCTGAGCTGAGGTGACTCTTACTTTTAGAAATCCTCCATCTTGTAGAAGGAGGATTCCCCCAATAGGATTAGGGATGTGACCCCCTCCCCACAGGGAGGAGGCACAAAGAGGGTGTAGCCACCCTCAAGGACAGTAGCCATTGGCTACTGCCCTCCCAGACCTAAACACACCCCTAAATTGAGTATTTAGGGACTCCCAGAACCGAGGAAGAGAGATTCCTGCAACCTAAAGAAGAAGAAGGACTGCTGACCTGAAGCCCTGCAGTGAAGACGGAGATGGCAACTGACTTGGCCCCAGCCCCATCGGCCTGTCTCCCTAATTCGAAGAAAACTGCAAAAGAGACGCATCCAACAGGGTCCAGCAACCTCTGAAGCCTCAGAGGACTACCCTGCATCTAAAGGACCAAGAAGCTCCAGAGAACAGCATCCCTGTTCAAGAAACTGCAACTCTTTGCAACAAAGAAGCAACTTTTAAAGACCTCACGTTTCCCGCCGGAAGCATGAGACTTTCCACTCTGCATCCGACGCCTCTGGCTCAACCTGCGGAAAACTAACTCTACAGGGAGGACTCCCCAGCGACTGCAAGCCAGTGAGTAGCCAGAGTTGACCCTCCTGAGCATCCATAGCGACGCCTGCAGAGGAAATCCAGAGGCTCCCCCTGACTGCGACGGCCTGCTTCAAGGAACCCGATGCCTGGAAACTACACTGCACCCGCAGCCCCCAGGACCTGAAGAAACCGAACTCCAGTGCAGGAGCGACCCCCAGGCGACCCTGTGCCTAGCCCAGGTGGTGGGTACCACAAGGAGCCCCCCCTGTGCCGGCCTGCATCGTTGAAGAGACCCCCAGATCTCCCCATTGATTTCTATTGAAAACCCAACGCCAAATTGCACTCTGCACCCGGCTGCCACTGTGCTGCTGAGGGTGTACTTTCTGTGCCTGCTTGTGTCCCCTCCGTTGCCCTACAAAACCCCCCTGGTCTGCCCTCCAAAGACGCGGGTACTTACCTGCTGGCAGACTGGAACCGGGGCACCCCTATTTCCGTTGAAGACTATGGGGGTCATTACAACCCTGGCGGACGGTGTTAAAGGTGCGGTAATACCGCAAACAGGCTGGCAGACAAAAAAAGGGAATTATGACCCTGGCGGAAACGGCCACAAAGACAGCCACTTTAACACACCGCCCACCATGGCGGTACAGACAAGCAGCGCGGCGGTCACTGCCAACAGACAGGCGGAAGACAATGTACCGCCCATAGTATCACAACGAAGACAACAGTGAGTACTGCACCTACGACATAGAGGAGGGGGGAGGCATAAGTTAGGGGGACACACACGAAACCCCCCCAACCCCACCCTCGCATAGTACAACACACACACCAATGCATGTAGAAACATCACAGTGACAACCCACAACCCCCCCCCCGGAAGAATGCAAAAACAAAACAAAATCAGTTCAAACATTGTAATGTATCAATATACATGTTTCAAAAATATACAGATATATTATAAACTAATTGAAAAATATGTACATTAAGAGAAGTAGTGCAGATATGCACATATCAATGTCCGTGCACCACTAGTCCAAAAATGCATGGGCGAGGCCCACAAAAGATACCTGTCCACAATCGGAGAGAACACTGCCGGGGCATCAGATAGAAATACAACAGGCACCTCAGGGGGAAGGGAAGGCGGGGCACGTCAGCCGGATGAGTGCACAGCCAGATCCACGAGGGGGCTCCATGCCCATTGATGTATCCTGGGGAGTGCAAAGCCACAGTCTCTCAAGTCTCTACAGTGGGTGGGTTGCCCACTGTACCATCCTGGGGAGTGCAAAGCCACAGTCTCTCAAGTCTCTACAGTGGGTGGCTTGCCCACTGTACCATCCTGGGGAATGCAAAGCCACAGTCTCTCAAGTCTCTACAGTGGGTGGCTTGCCCACTGTACCATCCTGGGGAATGCAAAGCCACAGTCTCTCAAGTCTCTACAGTGGGTGGGTTGCCCACTGTACCATCCTGGGGAATGCAAAGCCACAGTCTCTCAAGTCTCTACAGTGGGTGGGTTGCCCACTGTACCATCCTGGGGACTGCAAAGCCACAGTTTCGCAAGTAGATAACAGCCTCCACTGGCTCTGGATGGGGACTGGTGCCCAGACTGGATTAGTCTCCCCGTGAAAGTTCCTGTTCCGTCACTGTCCCAGCTGCACATGGGATAACGATGCTTGATGTGGCGGCCTTTTTATTCTTCCCCGGTGCATGCCCTGTTCAGCGGTGCTTTGCCATGGCGGTCTCTGGACTGTTCAGCGGTGCTTTGCCATGGCGGTTCTGGACTGTTCAGCGGTGCTTTGCCGTGGCGGTCTCTGGACTGTTCAGCGGTGCTTTGCCATGGCGGTTCTGGACTGTTCAGCGGTGCTTTGCCATGGCAGTTCTGGACTGGGCATTGGTGTGTGGCATGACGTTCCCTGGACTGGGCATTGGTGTGTGGCATGACGTTCCCTCATTGCCCAGCGGGGCTGTGGCAGCCGGGGCCCTCCTGGGCACTGACTCCGGCTGTGGTCTCCTGACCAGTGACGATACTTGGGCCCTCCTGGGCAATGACTCTGGCGGTGGTCTCCTGACCAGTGACGATACTTGTGCCCTCCTGGGCACTGACTCCGGCGGTGGCGGTGGTCTCCTGACCAGTGACAATACTTGGGCCCTCCTGGGCAATGACTCGGCTGTGGGCTCCGGACCAGTGACGACGGTGCTGGCGGTGGCGTCCCGACCGCCGGGAAGGATGCGCCCTTATCCGCTGTGATGCTCACACCAGGCTGTGCAGACTTCCTCTGGCCCTTCCCCACCTTTGGAGGAGTCACAGCTGACTCTGCAATCCCCCTGGGACACCTGTGAGTTGTTTTGCCTCCATGAGTCTTCACAGGGTCCCGTCGGCCACTTTCCAATTTCAGAGCCTTTACAGGGGGTGGGCTGCCAGTGCCTTGGCTCCGGGTCACACTGCCTGCCCTGGTGGCCGGTGCACTCCACACACCTTGAACAGGCACCACTGGTATTGGAGGCTTTTTGGCTGAGGCGCTAAGACGGGACTGATGAATTGGAGGGGGGCGGGTGGGGGCAAAAAGGTCAACTTTACAGAGGGACAGTTTCTGACGAACACTGGGATGGGTAGTTTGAGGGGGCCTGGGAGTGGAGGAAGAGGAGGTGGTTGTAGGAGGTGTCACTTTAGGTGTTTTGGGTGCAGGTGCAGGTACTGGAGGCTGTCGTGAGGTGGATGGATGTTGGCCATCCACGGGTGTGTGGGTGCCCGCGTTTGTGTACTTTGTGAGGGGGCGTCACAGACACACTGGGAGAGGACACAGGGGATGTGTAAATGGGAGTGGAGGTGGTGAGTGCAGGTGAGCGGGGTGTGGTGCTGGGTGTTCTGGTGCTAGTCCTGGTGCCTGTAGATGTAGTGCATGCAGGTGAGTGTGTAGACGGGACTGGGAGGGAGGAGGGAGATGACGAGGAGGGGGACACAGTGGAGGCAGTGGATGTTGCTGTGTCTGCATGTGGGTGATGCTTGTGTGTGTGCCTGTGGGTTGTGTGGTGCCTATGTTTGCCTGAGCTTCCCTTGAGTGTTGACTTGTGTGCATGCTGGTCTGTAGGTGTGCTTGAGATGGGCTGGGGTACAGGGGATTGGGTCTGGGTGGAGGAGGTTGGAGGGGGGAGGGGGGAGGCTAGACACAGGGACAATGGCTGCCATCAGTGCTGAGGCCAGAGATTGCAGGGTTCGCTGAAGGACAGCCTGACCAGAATGAATGCCCTCCAGGAATGCATTACCGTGTTGCAACTCCCTTTCTACACCGTGGATGGCATTCACAATGGTAGACTCCCCAACAGTGAGTGACCTGAGGAGGTCAATGGCCTCCTCACTGTGGGCAGCAGGGGTGACTGGGGCAGGGCATGAGGTGCCTGGGGCGAAGGTGATGCCCACCCTCCTGGGTGAGCGGGCACGGGGTGAACGCTGAGGGGCTGCTGGGAGGGCGGTACTGGTAGGGGAGGTGGCCGCTGTACCTGTAGAAGTGGGGCGCACAGATGGTGCTGCCACCACAAGGGAGCTCCCATCGGCATACGAGTCCGTGTCACTGCTTGGTGATCCAGTGGCCGACGTGAAGCTCCCCTCGCCCTCCGTCCCACTGGTGCATTCTGAGTCCGTGGTGTGGCCCTCCATGACCATGTGGGATGCAGCTCCCTCGTGCTCCGGTGCCACTGTACCTCCGCCTGATGATGCTGATGCACAAAAGAACAGGGAGAGCACAAAAAGGGGGGGGAGACAGAAGAAAGACAGGTTGAGTGCATGGCATACCGCTACCGTTGGCGGACAATACAGACACAGCAGCCCCCTGCACTATGCCGTGTTCCTGGCCTCTGCAGATGCAATTTCTGGGATCTGGCCTACATGGCTATGGTGGACATCTGCACACATGGATGCCACATGGGCATCTATACCTGTACTTGGCACTCTACTGCAGTGGGGTGGAGTGCCACATGGCCTGCATTACGGAGGGGCCTAGTCTACGTTTTTCTGCATGGCCTAGGTACACCCACAGGCCTCCTCCCCCACCCAGACCCCTCCACTGCACGTAAAGTTCACGGATTGAGAGAGTACTCACCCCCTTGTGTCTGCTGTGATGCCCTCAAGTGCCCACCCAACTCCGGGTAGGCCACCGCCAGGATTCATCAGGGGGGTCATGGGGCGACGGGCACCCCTCCCACGTTAGGATGCCATCCCCAGCTGAGCCTCTGCCGTCTTCTTGCTCCAGCGGCGAATGTCCTCCCATCTTTTATGGCAGTGGGTGCCCCGTCTATGGTGGACCCCCAGGGTCCGAACGTCCTTGGCGATGGCATGCCAAATGTCCTTCTTCTGGTGGGCGCTGACCTACATGACATGCACAAGGGAAGAGGAGAAGTCATTACCAACTGCACTGTCGATGTGAGTGGCCCCCCTCCCTACTCTAGCCATGTGGTCCATTCATTCACATGCATTCATGGTCCCTGAACTCTTCCCCCTTCCCTCTTACAACCAGCCCTCTCCACCCATGCCTAGCCCATACAACGTTCTCCCTGTGTGCTAACCTGTTGGTCTGGAGGACCATAGAGTAGCGTGTACTGGGGAGGACCCCGTCTAACAGTTTCTCCAACTCCTGAGCAGTGAAGGCAGGGGCCCTTTCCCCAGACGCAGCAGCCATTGTCTCTTCCAGACCGAGGTCACAGCAGCACTTGAAGTGTAGGTCCTCTCCTGTCGAAGATCAGGTATCTAGTGATTGAACAGATAGAAAATGGCGGTGACGTCCGCGGCGGTGCGTATCATCACCGCCGGCGCACCTGTTCATTGGCTCCTGGGACCCATAGGGTCCTATGTTAACCAATGCAGCATTGCGCCGCGGTCTACGACCCCCTACTGCGACGGTGTACAACGCCAACGCAGTTACCCCACAATCCCATTGTCCCAGTTTTGAGGTCAGGCAGCCACCATTTCAGGGGCCTACATGGCTTCATTTACTTCTGCGTCACACATAGCTACGCCTACACTCAACACACATACAGGAAGGGTTTTGTGTTTGGTGTCGTCTTCTGTGTAACTGTGGGTACATACCTGAAAAAAATTGACTCGATCGTCACTGTTGTCCTTCCTAGGTGCCGTCAGCCGGGACATTTGAGAAGATGGCAGAATCTTCCGGTGTACCGACCGCTGGTGGACCCGTTGACAATGGAGGAGCGACATTTAATTGTCACCTACAGGTTCGACCGTGCCACATTCCAGGAACTATGTACCCAGTTGGAGCCAGACCTGATGTCACCAATCCGCCATCCCACTGGAATCCCCCCTGACGTGCAGGTGCTGTCAGTGCTCCATTTCCTTGCAAGTGGGTCTTTTCAGACAACAGTGGCCATGGCATCAGGGATGTCCCAGCCTATGTTTTCCAACGTGCTGTCCAGAGTGTTGTCTGCCCTGCTGAAACACGTAAGGAGATACATCATTTTCCCTGAGGTGGAAGATTTGGCTACAGTGAAAGGTGACTTCTATGCCCTTGGAAATATCCCCAACATCATAGGTGCTATTGATGGGACCCATGTAGCTCTGGTCCTCCCCCCACAGGAGTAAACAGGTGTACAGGAACAGGAAGAGTTATCATTCCATGAATGTACAGATGGTATGTTTGGCAGACCAGTACATCTCCCAGGTTAATGCTATGTTCCCTGGCTCAGTGCATGACGCCTACATCCTGCGTAATAGCAGCATCCCTTACATGATGGGTCAACTCCAGAGGCACCGGGTGTGGCTATTAGGGGACTCTGGTTACCCCAACCTGTCCTGGCTATTGACCCCAGTGAGGAATCCCAGGACCAGGGCAGAGGAACACTACAATGAGGCCCATGGGTGGACTTGGAGGGTGATCGAACGCACCTTCGGCCTCCTGAAGGCCAGGTTCAGGTGCCTCCATATGACAGGTGGTTCGCTATTCTACTCACCGAAGAAGGTGTGCCAGACCATCATCGCCTGCTCGATGCTTCACAATCTTGCTTTGCGACGCCACGTGCCTTTTCTGCAGAAGGATGGTCCAGATGACGGTGTTGTGGCAGTTGTGGAGCCTGTGGAGCCTGTGGACAGTGATGAAGAGGAAGCTGAGGAAGAAGACAACGACAACAGGGAGTCAGTCATACAGCAATATTTCCAGTGACACACAGGTGAGAACATTTTCATTTTTACCATTACATTCACTGTCACACGTCTTCCTCTATCCTGTGTGTAATTTCATGGGATTATTTGGTAACTGAGTTGTTTCTTTCCATTACGGTTTCACAGGTGTGCTTACCAACGTGTGTCATCTGCATGCATCCTTCAAGGACTTGTGATGTGTGACATTGGTATGTTGCCTTTACAACTAACAACGTATTTTGACACTGTCATTGATAATACATTTTACCAAATCATGGACTGACTCCAGATTGTTTTGTGTTTCAAGGGTGTTTATTTAAGTGCTCAAAAATGGAGGGGGGTTTTAAAATGGTGATGGGTGATGGCGGAGGAATGTCCATGTCAGAATCCAGTCTATTAGTCTCACAGGTGCAATGCCCATATGGGCATAGGAAGTGGAGCTGGGGCAGTTTAAGTATTGACAGGGTAACAAAGTGGGACAGTGGGGGGACAATCAGGGTGGTCTCATTTCCTGGCGTGGGTCTTGCCATCTTGCTCTGTCCTGTTCCTGGATCTCAGGGACCGCTTGCGTGGCGGTTGTCCGTCTGCAGGGTGTGGGGTGCTGGTGTGGTGGTCCTGTGGCGGGGCGTCCTGTCCACTAGCGCCGGCGGAGGTGGTGGGCAGTTCATCGTCCATGCTAGTGTCAGAGGCCCCTTGGAGTGCCACGGTGTCCCTCATGGTCTGCTGTATGTCCTTCGATGGTGCCCAAGGCGGAGCTGATGGTCCTGAGCTCATCCCTGAACCCCAAATACTGGTCCTCCTGCAGGCGCTGGGTCTCCTGAAACTTGACCAGGACAGTCGCCATCGTCTCCTGGGAGTGGTGGTATGCTCCCATGATGGAGGAGAGGGCCTCGTGGAGAGTGGGTTCCCTTGGCCTGTCCGCCCCCTGTCGCACAGCAGCCCTCCCAGTTTCCCTGTGTTCCTGTGCCTCTGTCCCCTGGATCGTGTGCCCACTACCACTGCCCCCAGGTCCCTGTTGTTGTTGGGGTGGTGGGTTATCCTGGGTTCCCTGTAGTGGTGGACACACAGCTGATTGACCTGTTCTGGGTACGGAGGTTTGGGCCCGCTGGGTGGGTGCTGTACTGGTGTTACCAGAGGGTGGAAGGTCAGTGTTGGGCTGTGCCTGTGCGAGGGGAACCGACTGTCCCGAGGCCCACGATGGTCCGGGCTGGTCATCAGGCTCCAGTAGGGCAGAGCTGCTATCGTCACTGTGGGCCTCTTCTGTGGGTGGAGTGGAGTTGTCTGGACCCTCCGGTGTGGTGACGGTCCTTCGTGATCCTGCAGGGGCATAAGAGCATGATTATTGCATGTGTGTGTGTGATGGTGTGCAATGGGTGGGTGTACGTGTACCGCAGTGCAAATATTCCTGTGTGGGGGCTTGTGTGATGATGTTTAAGGGGTTGTTATGGGTATGTGCAGTGGCCATGCTTTCGTGATGGGTGTCCATGCTTAGTTGTGTCATGCAGGGGTTGGTGTTGGGATGTGTGGTTTGTGTTATTAGTACATAATTGAGGAGTTGAAGTGATAGGGGAGGGTGTTAGGGCGGGGGTGTTTGATAGCATGCAGGTTGGGTGGGGGATATGATAGTTAAGATTTGACTTACCAGTGTCCATTCCTCCACCGACTCCTCCGAGGCCCTCTGGATGCATGATGGTCAAGACTTGCTTCTCCCATGTTGTTAGTTGTGGGGGAGGAGGTGGGGGTCCGCCGCCAGTCCACTGAACTGCGATGTTGTGCCTGGAGACCGTTGAACGCACCTTCCCCCGTAGGTCGTTCCACCTCTTCCTGATGTCCTCCCTATTTCTTGGGTGCTGTCCCACAGCATTGACCCTGTCGACTATTCTGCGCCATAGCTCCATCTTCCTGGCTATGGATGTGTGCTTTACCTGTGAGCCAAATAGCTGTGGCTCTACCCGTAGGATTTCCTCCACCATGACCCTGAGCTCCTCCTCTGAAAAGCGGGGGTGTCTTTGGCGTGACATGGGGTGGTGTGTGTGATGTGTGGGACGGTGTGAGTGTTGATGTGTAGTGGTGTGTGGTGTTTTGTGCGTGGATGTTGTGTGGGTGATGGTGTTGTGTGCCTCTGTGTGGTGGGATTGTCTAATCAGTGCTGTCTCTCTGTCGCCTTCGTCTCTGATTTTTGGTCGTAGGGGTTTGTGGGTGATGTGGGTGTGTGTTTTATATTGTGTTGGGTGTGTGGGAGTGCTGTTTGTATGTGTATCAGGTGTGTGTATTTGGAATTGTCCAATGTGGCAGTGTTTTGGAGATGTGTGTGTATTTTGAGCGTGGCGTGTGTACCGCCAATGGAATACCGCGGTTGAAAGACCGCTGCGTGGATTCGTGGGTCGTAATAGCATGGGCGTGTTTCTGTTGGCGTGGAGGTGGAGGATTTGTTTTTGCCAGTTTAACACTGACCTTTGGTGTGGCGGAGTTGTGTGGGTGTCTGAATTTCGGCGGATCCTGAGATGTGTGTCATAATAGCTGTGGCGGAATTCCACGGCGCGGCAGTGTATTGGCGGTCTTCTGCACGGTGGTAAGCGGCTTTTACCACCAATGTTGTAATGACCCCCTATGTGTTTTGGGCACCACTTTGACCTCTGCACCTGACCGACCCTGAGCTGCTGGTGTGGTAACGGTGGGCTACCTTGGACCCAACTTTGAACCCTGTAAGTATTTTACTTACCTGTGAACTTAACATTTACTTACCTCCCCCAGGAACTGTTGATATTTGCACTGTGTCCACTTTTAAAATAGCTTATTGACATTTTTGTCAAAACTGTACATGATATTGTGATTATTCAAAGTTCCTAAAGTACCTAAGTGAAATACCTTTCATTTAAAGTATTGTTTGTAAATCTTGAACCTATGATTCTTAAAATAAACATAGAAAATATATTTTTCTATATAAAAACCTATTGGCCTGGAATTGTCTTTGAGTGTGTGTTCCTCATTTATTGCCTGTGTGTGTACAACAAATGCTTAACACTACCCTCTGATAAGCCTACTGCTCGACCACACTACCACAAAATAGAGCATTAGAATTATCTCATTTTGCCACTATCTTACCTCTAAGGGGAACCCTTGGACTCTGTGTATGCTATTTCTTACTTTGAAATAGTACATACAGAGCCAACTTCCTACAATAATGAAATGCAGTATGTAGCAAGAGACCAGCGTATGCCACAACCGACACATATAATCACATGCAGGATGTGTACCAAGACTGAACTTGAACTAAAGTGATTGTCAGACATCCAGTTGCCTCATGTTTAAATGAAATTTCCAAACTGTAAGCTAAGATATTTAAGAGTCAATGACTATATTAGGTCTCTTGAAGAAGTTTCACTTTTGTAATGTGAAAAACACTGCCCTGATCACAAGCAAACTGGAATATGGGAATTCTCTTTATGTCAGGATCAACAAATATCTCACCAGAAGGCTGCAGACCATTCAGAATCACTCTCAACTGCCCACTCAGCACACATAGCATAACTTGAAAAAGCTCAGTTGAACAAACAAGCACAATTCAAACTCTTCACCTGCACTTTCAAGGCACTACATAACACTGGCTCAGCATTCCTCAGCACCTGCTTTCACAAACCTTTCAGACACCTCTGACCGTCCGGACTCCTACTTTTACACCTCCCAGGCATAAAGAAAACTAGATCCAGCAGTCAAGACTTTTTCTTCTTCGCTCCTCAAACACGAAGCTCCCTATTGCTACAACTAAGAGCCCCCTCCTCACTTCTTGAATTCTGCAAAAAGCTGAATACCTGGCTTTTCAAGTAGTCTCACTATGCCCTAGGTTTGGCTAGACTCACAAATGCTCAGTGCCAAGATACTCTCCTCTAGTGCACTCTACAAATCTCCATAACATATCATGTGCCAATGCTTCTCTTTGATCATATCAGCTATGTATATTACTGAGGATAGATTAGTTCAAAGATGTTCTAGACTAGTTCCTTAGTTTGTTGATAACTTGTGTAAACTGCAAAGGTTTGACTAAACCTGAAAGAGCTACAACCTCAGACATGGCTTTGAGATATACTTCTGCTTGTGCATTTCTATACAGCCTCAGCTATTACAATACCAGGGGTAATGTGACTACATCAGTAATCACATTTACCCTGAGCTCAAGAAGCAAGGGTATTACTGATATACCCTTGCCCAATCTAAATAGAGCTCTTTGGAAACTGTACTGAATTTTCTCAGTGGATTTAATGTTCACATGGCCCAATAGCTCTACTCCATAGACTGATTTGAGTACAGTACTAATAGCATGGTTTACCAGCCTAACTAGATATTGTGGGGCAGTCATGCAAGATTGCCTCAGTACAGTAGATTACTTTCCATTTGTTCCTTCTATGACTATACTGAAATGGAGCCTGTGTTAGTGCTAAGCAGTACACAGTTTGCCAGTGTAAGAAGTAAGCAGAAATGATATAAAAAGCAAGAAAATAGAGTGCTAGACCACCTTAGGGTCAGGTTTCTCATTGCAAGAGTACATGGCAGGTTACTACTACTCACATTGACAAAAGCTTCTGCTTATGTTGAAAAAGCTGCCCCTCGAGTAGAAAATCTGCTTGAGTGGCAGAAAGAAGAAGCACTCTAGTGCTGACTTTACAGAGCGGGACAAGCCCCAGGAGCCAGGAGCTAAAAATCAGCAGGAGCAGTGCGACGTACCAAAATTCCACTGCTCATGGAATTCATGGACTTTTTAGATAACTCCATAAAATTTAGCAGAGTGAAATTCCTTGTGTTCCCTTCAGACCTGCTAAATAGGCTTATTGATTTCGCACAAGGTTTATGCTCCCTTTCCTATTTTATGTCAACCTTGCCAGTAAGGGAATGCTTTGGTATTAGACACTGTGATAACAAAATATTTCTATGTGTAAAATTATCTTGGGATTATATTGAATATGAAGAATGGGGATGCCTTGGGCCATTCATTTAGAGCTGCAGACCGCTGCACTCCAAAAGCCCCCTGAGGGTTGTGGCAATCATTCTCTTGTCTGACTACTCCAACAACTGGCCACCTTCATGCCTTTTAGAAGTGTAACCACTAATTATTTCACTTCATGAGTAATTCTTGGTGGGAGTTAAATGTCCTGTGAAGCAGCATCTAATAGACTTCATGAGGCTCACAGATTTTAACTCTCACACACCAATGCTTTTGTCCGCCCAGGGGAAAACAAGACAGCACCAATACCCAGATTTATGTTCCAGCACAAAACTGTTTTGTACTGAAATATAGGCATTAATCCAAAACAAATAGCTTTTTGTGCTACTTTGCGTTACCTTATACCAAGTGGGTGTCGTCCCATTGGTGGCACATAGTTTTTGAAAAATGTGGCTTGTCCAGTACTGCAACAGTAGATTGTGGCCAACAATAGTGGAGAATGAACAAGTCAAACAGCATCAGTTCCAGCTTTTCAATCCAGCATCTAAAATAGGCATGCATGTGCAGTGAGGGTAGTGAAGGCATTAGCACAGTGGCTGTCAAGAGGAGGATTGCTGCTGCAATCTTGAAGGAACAATAGTGCCACTATTTTACAGTGAAATATCAAATGCTATAGCTTTAAGTTTGGAAATGCTTCTAAGGGGGACTACATTGTCCAGGCTGCCTTGCCATCATAGCCTGTTGCTGATTGGCCCGAGAGGAGGGCATGCTAGTTCTGGACATGCTGATAAGAAGGACTACACTATCCAGGCTGTCCTGCCATTGTAGACTATTGCTGATTGGCCATGTGAAGAGTTAACGCAGATTATGCTTATAGCACCTACATTCCCCGCAGTGCATGATATGCCTGGGTCGTGCCCTGGCAAAGACCAGGCCCATCCATGCCTGTCATAGCTTGGAAGAGGCTAGGCTGGGTCAACACCCTTGGCCTCAAGGTAAAAGGTACTGCACACCAACATTTTCTAGCTATGATTTTTCTAGGTCAACAGAAAGGAATGTGTTATCTTGACTTTTGGCTAGTTTGAGTGGCCACATAGCGTTCCTTGGAATGTAAAACCTTGGTCACTCTGATACAACTAAAGAACTACTTTGTGCCCTGTATTTATACACTGGAATTTTCACAGTGATAGTAAATGTGTTTTCTTATTCATAAGCCGGGGTCACATTATTACTCCTAGCTTAGATGCTGTTGCTGTAGGCATAAGGAATTGTTTTGAACTGTTGTTGAACATGAATCTAATATGGATGTCTCAGAATTACAGCATGCATTTTAAGTGGAACTAAATAATTTTTAAATAGTGCAAAACTCAAGGTGCTTTGACATGCTGTTAGAATTTATGAATGGATCAAAGTAAGGTTCTTACCAATAATTTGGAAGTGCACGTATTGTTAGTGATAGAGATCAAATCTTACTAATACATTAGTAGCACTTGAAATTAGCATATGATGACTTATGAATTTTCATTGAAAAGTCTAACAGAGAAATTAAAATTAAATGTAAAAATGTGCACGTTTAAGTTTTGGCGGACATTGTGACCTCCATCCGCTTTGTACATCGCGTTTTGCCATGAAAAATATTGTGCATTTATATTAATTATTTTTAGTGAAATAGTAGAAATGAAGTATATTATGAGTATCAAACGAACATGAATTAATCATACTAATTTTGATTTAAATGAATTTTTAACAAGAATTACATGTGTGCAGAAAAATAAATGCATGTTTAAATTGTTTCTACTGTCATACATAGGCCCTCATTACAACATTGGTGGTAAGTGCCACTTATCGCCATGCTGACTGCCGCGACATACTGCGACCGAGGCGGTATACCACTACCCGTATTATGACCTACACATAGAAATCCTCCACTATACAGACACACACACAAGTCCGCCGGCACAAAGGTCAGTGATAAACTGGCGGTACCAAAACCCACACCGTTACAGCAACAGAAATACGCCCACTGCATCATGACCCACGAATCACTGCAGCAGTCATTCAATCGTGGTAATCTATTGGCAGTACACACCGCCGCCATGCTCAAAATACACACACACACTAACAAAACAACACCACATTGGACAATTCAAAATACACACACCTGACACACATACACACACCACAACCACACACCCACAACACTATAAAACACACACCCACACTACCCACAACCCTTTACAACCCCAAGATTTTGGCAAGTGAGAGAGAGACAATCCAGAACCACCCACTGAATCTGAGCCACAGAACATCATCACCTATACACCATCCACGCACCTCACAGCAAACACCCCAACACATCACCCCACACACCCTCACACATACCACTCACACTACACCCATGGCACCACAAAGACACCCCAGGTTCTCAGAGAAGGAACTAAGGGTCATGGTGGAGGAAATCATCTGGGTAGAGCCACAGCTATTCGGATCACAGGTGCAGCAGACATCCATTGCAAGGAAGATGGAGCTATGGCAGAGAGTCGTGGACAGGGTCAACGCCGTGGAACAGCACCCCAGAACAAGGGATGACATTAGGAAGAGATGGAACAACCTACGGGGGAAGGTGCGTTCTGTGTTTGCAAGACACCAGATAGCTGTACAGAGGACTGGTGGCTGTCCCCCACCTCCTTCCCCACAACTAACAACATGGGAGGAGCAAGTCTTGGCGATCATACATCCTGAGGGCCTCG
Source organism: Pleurodeles waltl (assembly GCF_031143425.1). Taxonomy (NCBI): domain Eukaryota; kingdom Metazoa; phylum Chordata; class Amphibia; order Caudata; family Salamandridae; genus Pleurodeles; species Pleurodeles waltl. The sequence continues at coordinate 693,358,754 of NC_090442.1, read as the reverse complement.
GAGGAGTAGCAGGAGGACTGGACTCTGGTAAGTCAAATCTTTACTACTTTATCCTCAACCCTACCTGCATGCCAAAACAAACAATAACCCCAACCCTCACCCCCATCACCCCACCACCTCACACATACCCCACCATCACAATCCACCCATCCCAATACCAAGCCCTGCATGCATAACAATGTATGGACCCCTATCACAGACCTGCATGGACACCCATCCCCACAGCATGCACACTAGTGACAATCATTTGGCCAAACAAGTCACAACTCACACAAGCCAAAGCTACCTTGCTAATAACAACCATAGAGGGAATATCCATGCACAAGATGGCACGCACAGATACAGTAACACTGCATTTACATCCCCACAGAGCCCCCCCACTCAATGTCACCGGAGAGGAGGTGCCAGCCACATCCAGTCCCCCCCCCCCCAGAAGAGGCCCACAGTGATGACAGCAGCTCTGCATGCCTGGATCAAGACGACCAACCTGGCCCATCAGGGACCTCTGGACAGTCGGTGACCCAGGCATAGTCCCAACCCACCACGGAGCCTCAGGCACTCACCAACATCCTGGGAGCATACCACCATTCCCAGGAGATCATGGGCCAGATACTGGGCAAGTTGCAGGAGACCCAGCGGCTGCAGGAGGGACAGTACATGGGAGGACCTGAGGGACATCCACACCACCCTGGTCACCATTGCCGGAGTGCTGGCAGACATGGCCAACACCATGAGGGAGGCAGTGCCACACCAACGGGCCCCTGAGACTAACCACACCGAAGAACAGCCCTCCATCTCCACCGACGCTAGTGGACAGGAGACCCCGCCACAGGACTAACAGGCCACCAGCACCCTACCCCCTGCCGAAGGAGAACCATCCCGCAAATGGTCCCTGCGATGCAGGCAGAAGGCAGAGAACATTGCCAAGACCCCCGGCAGGAAATAAGACTCTCCTGATTGTCACCCTTGTGTCCCAATCTGTACCCCTGTCTACCTTGAACAGCCATTGCTCCCCTTCCTGTGCCCCATTGGACAATGCACCTGTGATACAAATAGACTGGACTTTATCCTGGACTTTCCTCCATCAGCAACCCAGCCCATTGCAATACCCACTCCACTTATTAGCACCAAAATAAACACCCTTGGAACAAAATCAAATATGGAGTCTGTCAATTGATTGACAAATGTATTAATTCCACAAGCTGTAAACATTGCAATTCAAATCACTGTAATATTTACATAGGTATGACCTGTAGTGGGCAGCAGTAAACACACCAGGAACCACAGTGGGACACAGAGACCTGAAAATAGAGATGCCAAAGGGTACAGTAAGTGGCCATAGAAATAGGGAATTCATGTTCAATGTCAAACACAAAACTGCAATGGAAGGTGAAGTTACAGTGTCTTTCCTGTGTGTCACTGGAAGTACTGTTGGATTAGTGTACTTCTGTTGTTCACATCTTCTTCCTCTGACTCCTCTTCTCCACTGTCCAAAGGCTCCACCGTGCCACACAACCATCCCCAGGCTCATCCCCCTGCAGAAAAGGCACCTGCATCTCAAGGCCAGGTTGTGCAACATACAACAATGATCTGGCACACCTTCTTGGGTGAGTAGTACAGGGATCCACCTGTCAGATGGAGGCAGCGGAATCTGGCCTTCAGGAGGCCAAAGGTTCACTCAATGATCCTCCTTGTTTGCCCATGTGCCTCATTGTAATATTCCTCTGCCCTTGTCCTGGCATTCCTAACTGGGGTCAGTTGCCATGAGAGGTTGGGGTAACCAGAGTCACCTGCAAATATCGAGGGATACCTGTGAGCCACACACTCACCCTTAGGGTCAAACTAACACCTATATACCTACATCAACTGGGTGGAAACCATGGGCTCACCTTTTAGCCACACCCGGTGCCTCTGGAGTTGGGACATCACATATGGGATACTGTTATTCTTCAGGATAAAGGTATCATGCACAGAGCCAGGTAACTTTGCATTGACATGGGAGATGTACTGGTCCGCCAAACACACCATCTGCACATTCAGAGAGTGAAAGCTTTTTCTATTTCTGAACACTTGTTCATTTCTCCGGGGGGGGGGGGAAATGCAATATGTGTACCATCAATGGCACCAATGATATTGGGGATATGCCCCAGTGCCTTCACTGTGGCACAATCTTCCACCTGGTGGAATACGATGTAGCTGTGCATGTGTTTCGGCAGGGCAGACAACACTCTGGTCAGCTCGTTTGAGAACATAGGCTGTGACATCCCTGATGCCATGGCCACTGTCGCTTGGAAGGAACCACTTGCCAGGAAATGGAGCACTGACAGGACCTCCACTAGAGGGGGGATACCTGTGGGGTGGCAGAGAGCTGAGATCAGGTCTGGTTCCAATTGGGCACACAGTTCTTGGATTGCGGCCCTATCAAGTCTGCAGGTCAGGATAATGTGCCGGTCCTCCATTGTGGCCAGGTCCACCAGGGGTCTGTAGACGGGGGTATGTCTCCATCTCCTATTCATCGTCAGTGATTGAACTCTAGGATGAAAAGCGGTGAGCAGAAGGTCATATACACACATATTCCAACATTAATATGCAATTTTTTCTTTACAGAAACAGTATGTGAAGTCCTAAGTCAGTTGATGTGCCAATGTCTGCTGTGATGCAGTTAGGTGTGATGGCCTGTGCCCTACTCAACTGGCGGCTGCCTGAACTGTGAGGAGGGACAAGTAGAAATGAGGAAATTCTGCTGGCATTGTGCACCATTGCGGTCAGCGGTCGATGACCGCTGCGCAACACTGCATTGGTTGTCAATGGGCCCTATGGGTTCCAGGAGCTAATGGCGATGTATGCCGGCACTGACGGTACGCACCGCCGTGGACATGACTTCCATTTTCTCTCTGTTCACTCACTTGCTACCTGACCTTCAACAGGAGAGGACCTACACTGCAAGTGCTGCTGTGACCTGTATCTGAAAGCGACCATGGCTCGAGTGTCTAGGGAAAGGGACCCTGCCTTCACTTCAGAGTACTTGGAGAGACTGGTGGATGGGGTTCTACCCCAGTACACTTTCCTCTATGATCCTCCAGACAAACAGGTGAGTACACTGTGAGCATGATGCGTGGGCCATGAATGTATGGATTGCTGTGTGTGTAAGCCTCGTGTAGGGGGGGTCTGAGGTATACTGGGCAGAGTGCTGCATGTATGGTGGGCAATGTATGTGCGTAAGGGGATGGGGGATATGTTGGGCCATGAGTATAACAATCTGGACGGTATGACTAATACCTTTTCTGCTGTTTTTTTTCAGCAGGTCAGCGCCCATCAGACAAAGGGTATTTGGCGTGCCATCGCCAAGGAGGTGTGGACTCTGGGGGTCTTTGACAGGCTGAGCACCCGCTGCCGTAAACGGTGGGAGGACCTGTGCCACTGGGCAAGGAAGATGGCAGAGGCCCAGCTGGGGCTGGCCTCCCAACGAGGAAGGGGTGCCCGTCGTACCCTGACTTCAAGCCATCACAGAAGCCACAAGGGGGTGAGTACAGATTCCGATTCATGACTTTGCATGCGTTAAGGTATTACCTGGGTGGGGGATGTGGGCTGTGGGTGCCCCTAGGCCAGGGCGAACATGGCAGGGTGTTAACACCAGGACAGTGCGGGCTCTACGGGCACCATAATGCAAAATGACAAATCTTATGTAATGTAATAATTCATGCATTGTGTGTTGATATTACATATTAACTTTTTGCATTGCAGGTATTTATCGTGAAATGTCATTAATGCTGTTTGTCATGTATTGTTCATTTTCAAGCCATTCCTGCAGCCTGGCTCGGTGTGGCATGTGGGCGGGGCTTGGGTCTATTTAAGGAACCTAGCCCAGATCCACGTGCTCACTATTCAAAGGTCCCGGTGCAGAGCAGCAGCATTTTCCTGGGCTCCTGTTCCGGAGGCATACTTGGACATTTCCTGGCCCTGTCCTCATTATCTTGCTGATCTTCAAGCAGGGCGGTAAGACGGAGGTCAGCGTAGGCCCCCGACTGCGTTTCTAGAAACATTTGAGTTTTTGGCTTTGTGATTTAAAGTGTGCGTGATTCATTCTTGGCACTTAACCCTGGCAGTTCGGATCGGCAGAGTGCGTGATCATTTAGAGGCATTTGAATCTTGATGGTTGAATCGGCAACAGTGTGCGCGATTCATTCTTGGCACTTAACCCTGGCAGTTCGGATCAGCAGAGTGCGCGATCATTTCGAGGTATTTGAATCTTGATGGTTGAATCGGCAACAGTGTACGCGACTCATTCTTGGCAATTAACCCTTGCAGTTCGGATCGGCAGAGTGCGCGATCAATTCAAGGCATTTGAATCTTGATGGTTGAATCGGCAGCAGTGTGCACGATTCATTCTTGGCAATTAACACTTGCAGTTCGGATCGGCAGAGTGGGCGATCATTTTGAGGCATTTGAATCTTGATGGTTGAATCGGCAACAGTGAGCATGATTCATTCTTGGCAAATAACCCTTGCAGTTCTGATTGGCAGAGTGCGCGATCATTTTGAGGCATTTGAATTTTGATGGTTGAATCGGCAACAGTGTGCGCGATTCATTCTTGGCAATTAACCCTTGCAGTTCAGATCGGCAGAGCGCACGATCATTCCAGGTACTTGAGCCTTGATGAGCAGTCTGGCAATAAGGTGCGCAATAATTTCTGGGCGATTGAATCTTGAAACTTAGATCAAACAGAGTGTGATCTTTCTAGACAAAACAAGTTTAGTCAGTTTGCCTATTCTACAGTATCATTCATGAATCCTATAGCAGTTAATTCTTCGGGAACAAATTTACTCCTTGACTTGGTGTGATGTAATTGCTATTCTAAGGATTAACTTGAGAGAGTTCAATGTTCAGAGCATATGAGTCTAAGAAGGTCACGTTATTGAAAAGTTCTTGATCTCTCATGTTATTAGAACATAAATAATTAAAACAAAGTTAATGAAGATTAATGTGAATGACCTTGCTATTGTGTTTTTAACTCTTGCTTCCACAGGTTTCCTTCCCCGCTGTTCCCAATCTAAACCCCATCCCCCGCTTGCCCATTCTTTAACTCTGTGCTATGATAGCTAGTAGAGTTTGGAGCTGCCAAGAGGTGGACATATTGGGAACAGGCGCAAACCCCGAGGATCCGGTCTCGTTGACACAGAGTATGTTCAATGATGGGCAAGCTCAGATGCACTCCAACCCCAATAATGTTAGTGGGCTTCTACTACTGGGCAGGGTCCTGTGGGTTTCAGGTGTGCAGCTAATAGCGTTAGGCATTGTACCCCAAGGGCTGGTGACTAGCATTGTAACTGGTAGTGCATGGCCTAGTGCATAGGGCTGTTCCCTGTGAGTTGTGTACGCCAACTGTACTGTTGTTGCAGGCATTGACCAAGTGTATTGTCTGTCTCGCCACCCTTTTTGTTTAGTCACCCTGTCCTTGTGTGCATTTGCATCATCTGGCAGAGAAGCAGAGGCACCAGCAGCGGAGGGAGCTGCATCCTACATGGGCCCGGAGGCCGAATCCAGCGACGGTGAGGGCACCAGTGGGACGGAGGGCGAGGGGAGCACCATGACAGAGACAGAAGGGGACACAACCGACTGCGACACCTCCTCTGATGGCAGCTCCTTGGCAGTGGCAGACACCTCTGTGGCCACCCCAACTACAGGTACATTCGCCACCCCCGTACCAGCACCGCCATCCCAGCAGCCCATCAGCGAGTTTCCTGTGCCCGCTCACCCAGGAGGGTGGGCATCTCCTTTGCCCTAGGCACCTCAGGCCCGGCCCCAGTCAGCCTGCTGCCCTCAGTGAGGAGGCTATTGACCTCCTGAGATCCCTCTCTGTTGGGCAGTCAACCATACTGAATGCCATCCAGGGTGTAGCAGGGCATTTGAAAAAAACAAATGCACACCTGGAGGGCATTCACTCTGGCGTGGTGGCCCAACATAGAGCATTAAAGGCTCTGGCCAACGCACTGATGGCAGCCATTGTCACTGTCTCCAGCATCCCCCCTCCAGCTTCCTCTACCCAGTCCCATTCCCCTCAACCACAGCCTATCCCAAGCACAACTTCAGACCAGCAATCACCCAAATCAACACACAGAAGTGGCTCAGGCAAACACAAGCACCACACTTCCTCTCACAAGCACTCACACAAGCACCATCCACATGCAGACACCTCAACATCCACTGTGTCCTCCTCCTCCTCCTGGCCCACCTCCCTCCCAGTAGTGTCTCCACTCACACCTGCATGCACTACATCCTCATCCACTACCTCCATCACCTGCACGCCTATCACTGCATGCCCCTCACTGGCAGTCACCACCCCCTCATCCATGCACACGTCCCCTGTGTCCTCTCACACTGTGTCTGTGACCCCTCCTCCCTAAGTACACAAACGCAAGCACACAGACACCCAACAGCCATCCACCTCACAACAGCATCCAGCCCATGGACCTGCACCCAAACACAGCAGACTGACACCTCCTACAACCACTCCCTCTTCCTCCACTCCAAAACCTTCACCTTCTTCCCACCCCAGTGTCCCTAAGAAGCATTTCCTTGCCAACATTAACATGTTCCCTACCGCTCCCTCCCCGTCCTTCACCTTTGGCCAGGGTGGCCACAACCCAGCCCAGCACATCAGCCACCCAGTCCATGGCCACTGTGGTTTCTGCAGCAACTTCAGGTTTGAGAGGCTCCCAGGAGTCACCCGTCAGCCCAGCCAGTGTGCCAGCACCACCTACTAAGGCCAAGAAGGGTCCGCCACGTAGCAAGGGCAAGAAGGGGACACCAGCCAGCAAGGGGAAGGAGGCACCACCATCTAGCAAGGGCAAGAAAAAGACACCAGCTGGCAGAAGCAAGGAGACACCACCATCTACCAAGGGCAGGAAGGGGCACACAACACCAGCCATGGCACTTCAGACGTCCGAGGCTACAGGTGACGGCCTGGAGGCGACCACCACCACTATCAGCACAGCCACCTGCACAGCGTCCAGCACCGCCACATGCACTGCCGCCAGCAGCACCACTGCCAGCAGCATCAGCCCCAATGGGCAGCCATCCGAGGCTGCAGGTGAAGGCCTGGAGGCTAGCACCACCAGTGGCGGCACCGCCGCCTACACTGCAGCCTGCACCGCCACCTGCACCGTGTCTAGCACTTCCACATGCACCGCCGCCAGCAGCACCCTTGCCAGCAGCGGCAGCCCCAGTGGGCAGCCGTCCGAGGCTGCATGTGAAGGCCTGGAGTCTACCATCACCACTGCCAGCACCGCCACCTGCAGTGCAACTGGCATCCACTGAGCAGCCGTCACCGCTGACGAGCAGTGTGTAGTGGTGACTACATGGGCTGCAGTGCGTCCTGGCCCCTGCAACACCTGTCTGTGTGACACACATGTGAGAGACTGTGACCTTGTCCCATCCAGGATGAAGCACACTGGGCACAAGGCCCCCTCCAGAACCAGTAGAAGAAGGCATCCACTCAGCCGCTCCTTGGCAGGATAAAGCACACTGGGCACAAGGGCCCACTCCAGAACCAATGGAAGAAAACATCCACTCAGCCCCTCCTTGCCGGATGAAGCACACTGGGCACAAGGCCCCCTCCAGAACCAGTGGAAGAAAACATCCACTCAGCCCCTCCTTGCCAAGATGAAGCACACTGGGCAAAAGGCCCCCTCCAGAACCAGTGGAAGAGGGCATCCACTCAGCCCCTCCTTGCCAGGATGAAGCACACTGGGCACAAGGCCCCCTCCAGAACCAGTGGAAGAAGGCATCCACTCAGCCCCTCCTTTGGCAGGATGAAGCACACTGGGCACAAGGCACCCTCGCATACTGGGAACAAGGCCCCCTCCAGAACCAGTGGAAGAAAACATCCACTTGAGAGACTGTGGCTTTACACTCCCCAGGACCAAGCAGTGGCCAAACCACCCACTTGAGAGACTGTGGCTTTGCACTCCCCGGGACCAAGCAGTGGGCAAACCACCTACTTGAGAAACTGTGGCTTTGCAGTCCCCAGGACCAAGCAGTGGGCAAACCACTCACTTGAGAGACTGTGGCTTTGCACTCCCCAGGACCAAGCAGTGGGCAAACCACCCACTAGAGAGACTGTGGCTTTGCACTCCCCAGGACCAAGCAGTAGGCAACCCACCCACTCAAGAGACTGTGGCTTTGCACTCCCCAGGACCAAGCAGTGGGCAAACCACCGACTAGAGATACTGTGGCTTTGCACTCCCCAGGACCAAGCATTGGGCATGGATCCCCATCGAGGCCCGTGGCGTTGTACCATCTTCCGGCTGAGATGCCCCCCATTTCCCATCTCCCTGAGGTGCCTGTGTGTTTTCAATATGATGCCCCTGCAATGTTCTCTCTGTATTGAGGCAGGAGTCAAGTGTGGCCTTGGCCTATGTGTTTTGGCCCAGTGGGCCACGGACATTTAAGAGTGGGCATTGTCCATCCGTTTGTATGTATTGTACATACTGTTTATTGCTTTAAAAATGTATTTTTCTAAATTTATAATATTACACTCATTTTAATCCATTCCTTTTGTCCTTGTGTTATTCCTAAGGGTTACGGGGTGTATATGTAATATTGTTGCATCTGTTTGTGGGTATGGTGTTGGGGATGGGGGTGTTGCGTGCTGTGTGTGTATCACTCTCTTTTTCCTCTCCCCTCCCTTGTGTGCTAGGTGCAGTACTCACCGTGGTTGTCTTCGCCGGCGTTCGTGTTCCTGGTGTATGAGAAGGTACACCAACATTGGGAAAAAGTGCAGCTCGGGCTCCATGGCGTCGTGGTTCTTCCTTCAGTGTTGAGAGGTGAGTCGTTTCCCTTCAGAGTACTTTTTCCTCCGTGATTTTAATGGCATTGGTACCACCCCAGAAGAGCTGGCAGATAGGCGTGTTGTAATGCAGTGGGCGGTACATTGTCTTCTTCCTGGCTGTTGGCGGTTAGCGCCGTGGTGTTTGTTGCAACCGCCGTAGGGGTTGGTGTATTAAAGTGGCTGTCTGTGTTGGCCGTTTCCGCTGTGGTCATGATTCCAATTTTTTTACCGCCAGCCTGTTGGTGGTGTTACCGCTGCTTTATCACCGATCACCAGGGTTGTAATGAGGGCCATAATGTTTGCAATTAAATAATTTGCATATTTGATTTAAAATGTAATGTGTGCAATAGGATTTATGTGTATTAAAGGCTTTTTAGCTTGACTAGGCCTGAAAATTAATTTTTGAAGCAGTAGTGCAAGAAGTGCAAATTCATCATGTTTCCTTTGACCTGAATTATTTCCAGTCATGATGATGTGATAGTGAATGTCCTATTGTATTGAAGACCAAAGATTTGTTTTAACTAATAACAAACAAAACAGTACTTGTTCTAGCTGTTCCTAGAGGTTAGCGGTAAGACGGAGGTCAGCGTAGGCCCCGACTGCGTTTCTAAAAACATTTGAGTTTTTGGCTTTGTGATTTAAAGTGTGCGTGATTCATTCTTGGCACTTAACCCTGGCAGTTCGGATCGGCAGGGCGCGCGATCATTCCAGGTACTTGAGCCTTGATGAGCAGTCTGGCAATAAGGTGCGCAATAATTTCTGGGCGATTGAATCTTGAAACTTAGATCAAACAGAGTGTGATCTTTCTAGACAAAACAAGTTTAGTCAGTTTGCCTATTCTACAGTATCATTCACGAATCCTAAAGCAGTTAATTCTTCGGGAACAAATGTACTCATTGACTGTTGTTGTGATGTAATTGCTATTCTAAGGATTAACTTGAGAGAGTTCAATGTTCAGAGCATATGAGTCTAAAAAGGTCACGTTATTGAAAAGTTCTTGATCTCTCATGTTATTAGAACATAAATAATTAAAACAAAGTTAATGAAAATTAATGTGAATGACCTTGCTATTGTGTTTTTAACTCTTGCTTCCACAGGTTTCCTTCCCCGCTGTTCCCAACCTAAACCACATTCCCCGCTTGGCCATTCTTTAACTCTGTGCTATGATAGCTAGTAGAGTTTGGAGCTGCCAAGAGGTGGACATATTGGGAACAGGCGCAAACCCCGAGGATCCGGTCTCGCTGACACAGAGTATGTTCAATGATGGGCAAGCTCAGATGCACTCCAACCCCAATAATGTTAGTGGGCTTCTACTACTGGGCAGGGTCCTGTGGGTTTCAGGTGTGCAGCTAATAGCGTTAGGCATTGTACCCCATGGGCTGGTGACTAGCATTGTAACTGGTAGTGCATGGCCTAGTGCATAGGGCTCTTCCCTGTGAGTTGTGTACGCCAACTATAGTGTTGTTGCAGGCATTGACCAAGTGTATCGTCTGTCTCGCCACCCTTTTTGTTTTGTCACCCTGTCCTTGTGTGCATTTGCATCATCTGGCAGAGAAGCAGAGGCACCGGCAACGGAGGGAGCTGCATCCTACATGGGCCCGGAGGCCGAATCCAGCGACGGTGAGGGCACCAGTGGGACGGAGGGCGAGGGGAGCACCTTGACGGAGACAGGAGGGGACACAACCGACTGCGACACCTCCTCCGATGGCAGCTCCTTGGCAATGGCAGACACCTCTGTGGCCACCCCAACTACAGGTACATTCGCCACCCCCGTACCAGCACCGCCATCCCAGCAGCCCATCAGCGAGTTTCCTGTGCCCGCTCACCCAGGAGGGTGGGCATCTCCTTTGCCCTAGGCACCTCAGGCCCGGCCCCAGTCAGCCCTGCTGCCCTCAGTGAGGAGGCTACTGACCTCCTGAGATCCCTCTCTGTTGGGCAGTCAACCATACTGAATGCCATCCAGGGTGTAGCAGGGCATTTGAAAAAAACAAATGCATACCTGGAGGGCATTCACTCTGGCGTGGTGGCCCAACATAGAGCATTCCAGGCTCTGGCCAACGCACTGATGGCAGCCATTGTCACTGTCTCCAGCATCCCCCCTCCAGCTTCCTCTACCCAGTCCCATTCCCCTCAACCACAGCCTATCCCAAGCACACCTTCAGACCAGCAATTACCCAAATCAACAAACAGAAGTGGCTCAGGCAAACACAAGCACCACACTTCATCTCACAAGCACTCACACAAGCACGGTAAACATCCTTTATGCCGAATTTTTTATAACGAAGTCCTGGTTAACGAAAGCGGAACAACGCTTTCTTTAACCACGACTTCGTTATTTTGTGCCTTAACCACGCATGTCCTGAACAACGAACATGCATGGTTAAGGTACAAACAAGGGAGTCGGCTCAGGAGGACGACGCAGATGACAAGGTGACGACTCAGGTAAGTGGGGGGTTTTAGGTTTTGGGGAGGGGGTGGGGGGTCAGGGGGTTTTAGGTTTTGGGGTGGGGTTGGGGGGGTGGGACGTTTTTGGTTTTGGGGAGGGGGTGGGGGGTCGGGGGTTTTAGGTTTTGGGGTGGGGTTGGGGCGTTTTTGGTTTTGGGGAGGGGGTGGGGGGTCGGGGGTTTTAGGTTTTAGCGTGGGGTTGGGGGGGTGGGGCGTTTTTGGTTTTGGGGAGGGGGTGGGGGGTCGGGGTTTTAGGTTTTGGGGTGGGGTTGGGGGGGTAGGGTGTTTTTGGTTTTGGGGAGTGGGTGGGGGGTCAGGGGGTTTTAGGCTTTAGGGTGGGGTTGGGGGGGTGGGGCGTTTTTGGTTTTGGGGAGTGGGTGGGGGGTCAGGGGGTTTTAGGTTTTGGGGTGGGGTTGGGAGGGTGGGGTGAGGGATGTAGGGTGAATGGTGCCTATTGCTAATGATTTTATCAGGAATGCCTTTACAACAAAATATCGTTGTTAAGGCATTCGTGGTAAAATCATTAGTAGTAAAGACGAGGTCGGTGTTCCGACCTCGTTGTTAAGGTTAGTAGTAGTTTAAGATTCGGTGTTCCGTCATATAACCCACAAGCACCCTCCACATGCAGACACATCAACATCCACTGTGTCCACCTCCTCCTCCTGGCCCACCTCCCTCCCAGTAGTGTCTCCACTCACACCTGCATGCACTACATCCTCATCCACTACCTCCATCACCTGCACGCCTATCACTGCATGCCCCTCATTGGCAGTCACCACCCCCTCATCCATGCACACGTCCCTTGTGTCCTCTCACACTGTGTCTGTGACCCCTCCTCCCTAAGTACACAAACGCAAGCACACAGACACCCAACAGCCATCCACCTCACAACAGCATCCAGCCCATGGACCTGCACCCAAACACAGCAGACTGACACCTCCTACAATCATTCCCTCTTCCTCCACTCCAAAACCTTCACCTTCTTCCCACCCCAGTGTCCCTAAGAAGCATTTCCTTGCCAACATTAACATGTTCCCTACCCCTCCCTCCCCGTCCTTCACCTCGGACCAGGGTGGCCACAACCCAGCCTAGCACATCAGCCACACAGTCCATGGCCACTGTGGTTTCTGCAGCAACTTCAGGTTTGAGAGGCTCCCAGGAGTGACCCGTCAGCCCAGCCAGTGTGCCAGCACCAACTACTAAGGCCAAGAAGGGTCCGCCACGTAGCAAGGGCAAGAAGGGGACACCAGCCAGCAAGGGGAAGGAGGCACCACCATCTAGCAAGGGCAAGAAAAAGACACCAGCTGGCAGAAGCAAGGAGGCACCACCATCTACCAAGGGCAGGAAGGGGCACACAACACCAGCTATGACACTTCAGATGTCCGAGGCTACAGGTGACGGCCTGGAGGCTACCACCACCACTATCGGCACAGCCACCTGCACCGCGTCCAGCACCGCCACATGCACTGCCGCCAGCAGCACCACTGCCAGCAGCATCAGCCCCAATGGGCAGCCATCCGAGGCTGCAGGTGAAGGCCTGGAGGCTAGCACCACCAGTGGCGGCACCGCCGCCTGCACCGCGGCCAGCACCGCCACCTGCACCGTGTCTAGCACTGCCACATGCACCGCCGCCAGCAGCACCCTTGCCAGCAGCGGCAGCCCCAGTGGGCAGCCGACCGAGGCTGCATGTGAAAGCCTGGAGGCTACCGCCACCACTGCCAGCACCGCCACCTGCAGCGCAACTGGCATCCACTGAGCAGCCGTCACCGCTGGCGAGCAGTGTGTAGTGGTGACTACATGGGCTGCAGTGCGTCCTGGCCCCTGCAACAACTGTCGGTGTGACACACATGTGAGAGACTGTGACCTTGTCCCATCCAGGATGAAGCACACTGGGCACAAGGCCCCCTCCAGAACCAGTAGAAGAAGGCATCCACTCAGCCGCTCCTTGGCAGGATAAAGCACACTGGGCACAAGGGCCCACTCCAGAACCAATGGAAGAAAACATCCACTCAGCCCCTCCTTGCCGGATGAAGCACAGTGGGCACAAGGCCCCCTCCAGAACCAGTCGAAGAAAACATCCACTCAACCCCTCCTTGCCAAGATGAAGCACACTGGGCAAAAGGCCCCCTCCAGAACCAGTGGAAGAGGGCATCCACTCAGCCCCTCCTTGCCAGGATGAAGCACACTGGGCACAAGGCCCCCTCCAGCACCAGTGGAAGAAGGCATCCACTCAGCCCCTCCTTGGCAGGATGAAGCACACTGGGCACAAGGCCCCCTCGCATACTGGGCACAATGCCCCCTCCAGAACCAGTGGAAGAAAACATCCACTTGAGAGACTGTGGCTTTGCACTCCCCAGGACCAAGCAGTGGCCAAACCACCCACTTGAGAGACTGTGGCTTTGCACTCCCCGGGACCAAGCAGTGGGCAAACCACCTACTTGAGAAACTGTGGCTTTGCAGTCCCCTGGACCAAGCAGTGGGCAAACCACTCACTTGAGAGACTGTGGCTTTGCACTCCCCAGGACCAAGCAGTGGGCAAACCACCCACTAGAGAGACTGTGGCTTTGCACTCCCCAGGACCAAGCAGGAGACCAACCCACCCACTTAAGAGACTGTGGCTTTGCACTCCCCAGGACCAAGCATTGGGCATGGATCCCCCTTCAGGCCAGTGGCATTGTACCATCTTCCGGCTGAGATGCTCCCCATTTCCCATCTCCCTGAGGTGCCTGTGTGTTTTCAACCTGATGCCCCTGCAATGTTCTCTCTGCATTGAGGCAGGAGTCAAGTGTGGCCTTGGCCTATGTGTTTTGGCCCAGTGGGCCATGGACATTTAAGAGTGGGCATTGCCCATCCGTTTGTATGTATTGTACATACTGTTTATTGCTTTAAAAATGTATTTTTCTAAATGTATAATATTACACTCAATTTAATCCATTCCTTTTGTCCTTGTGTTATTCCTAAGGGTTACGGGGTGTATATGTAATATTGTTGAATCTGTTTGTGGGTATGGTGTTGGGGGTGGGGGTGTTGCGTTCTGTGTGTGTATCACTCTCTTTTTCCTCTCCCCTCCCTTGTGTGCTAGGTTCAGTACTCACTGTGGTTGTATTTGCCGGCGTTCGTGTTCCTGGTGTATGAGAAGGTACACCAGCATTGGGAAAAAGTGCAGCTCGGGCTCCATGGCGTCGTGGTTCTTCCTTGAGTGTTGATAGGTGAGTCGTTTCCCTTCAGAGTACTTTTTCCTCTGTGCTTTTAATGGCATTGGTACCACCCCAGAAGAGCTGGCAGATAGGCGTGTTGTAATGCAGTGGGCGGTACATTGTCTTCTGCCTGGCTGTTGGCGGTTACCGCCGCGGTGTTTGTTGCAACCGCCGTAGGGGTTGGTGTATTAAAGTGTCTGTCTGTTTTAGCCGTTTCCGCTGTGGTCATGATTCCAATTTTTTTACCGCCGGCCTGTTGGTGGTGTTACTGCTGTTTTTTCACCGATCACCAGGGTTGTAATGAGGGCCATAATGTTTGCAATTAAATAATTTGCATATTTGATTTAAAATGTAATGTGTGCAATAGGATTTATGTGTATTAAAGGCTTTTTAGCTTGACTAGGCCTGAAAATTAATTTTTGAAGCAGTAGTGCAAGAAATGCAAATTCGTCATGTTTCCTTTGACCTGAAATATTTCCAGTAATGATGATGTGATAGTGAATGTCCTATTGTATTGAAGACCAACGATTTGTTTTAACTAATAACAAACAAAACAGTACTTGTTCTAACTGTTCCTAGAGGTAAGCGGTAAGACGGAGGTCAGCGTAGGCCCCCGACTGCGTTTCTACCAACATTTGAGTTTTTGGCTTTGTGATTTAAATTGTGCGTGATTCATTCTTGGCACTTAACCCTGGCAGTTCGGATCGGCAGAGTGTGCAATCACTTCGAGGCATTTGAATCTTGATGGTTGAATCAGCAACAGTGTGCGCAATTCATTCTTGGCACATAACCCTGGCAGTTCGGATCGGCAGAGTGCGCAATCATTTCGATGTATTTGAATCTTGATGGTTGAATCGGCAACAGTGTGCGCGACTCATTCTTGGCAATTAACCCTTGCAGTTCGGATCGGCAGAGTGCGCGATCATTTTGAGGCATTTGAATCTTGATGGTTGAATCGGCAACAGTATGCGCAATTCATTCTTGGCAATTAACCCTTGGAGTTCGGATCGGCAGAGTGCCCGATCAATTCAAGGCATTTGAATCTTGATGGTTGAATCGGCAGCAGTGTGCACGGTTCATTCTTGGCAATTAACACTTGCAGTTCGGATCGGCAGAGTGCGCGATCATTTCGAGGCATTTGAATCTTGATGGTTGAATCGGCAACAGTGAGCATGATTCATTCTTGGCAAATAGCCCTTGCAGTTCTGATTGGCAGAGTGCGCAATCATTTTGAGGCATTTGAATTTTGATGGTTGAATCGGCAACAGTGTGCGCGATTCATTCTTGGCAATTAACCCTTGCAGTTCAGATCGGCAGAGCGCGCAATAATTCCAGGTACTTGAGCCTTGATGAGCAGTCTGGCAATAAGGTGCGCAATAATTTCTGGGTGATTGAATCTTGAAACTTAGATCAAACAGAGTGTGATCTTTCTAGGCAAAACAAGTTTAGTCAGTTTGCCTATTCTACAGTATCATTCACGAATCCTATAGCAGTTAATTCTTCGGGAACAAATGTATTCATTGACTCTTGTTGTGATGTAATTGCTATTCTAAGGATTAACTTGAGAGAGTTCAATGTTCAGAGCATATCAGTCTAAAAAGGTCACGTTATTGAAAAGTTCTTGATCTCTCATGTTATTAGAACATAAATAATTAAAACAAAGTTAATGAAGATTAATGTGAATGACCTTGCTATTGTGTTTTTAACTCTTGCTTCCACAGGTTTCCTTCCCCGCTGTTCCCAACCTAAACCCCATCCCCTGCTTGGCCATTCTTTAACTCTGTGCTATGATAGCTAGTAGAGTTTGGAGCTGCCAAGAGGTGGACATATTGGGAACAGGCGCAAACCCCGAGGATCCGGTCTCGCTGACACAGAGTATGTTCAATAATGGGCAAGCTCAGATGCACTCCAACCCCAATAATGTTAGTGGGCTTCTACTACTGGGCAGGGTCCTGTGGGTTTCAGGTGTGCAGCTAATAGCGTTAGGCATTGTACCCCATGGGCTGGTGACTAGCATTGTAACTGGTAATGCATGGCCTAGTGCATAGGGCTGTTCCCTGTGAGTTTTGTACGCCAACTGTACTGTTGTTGCAGGCATTGACCAAGTGTATCGTCTGTCTCGCCACCCTTTTTGTTTTGACACCCTGTCCTTGTGTGCACTTGCATCATCTGGCAGAGAAGCAGAGGCACCAGCAACGGAGGGAGCTGCATCCTACATGGGCCCGGAGGCCGAATCCAGCGACGGTGAGGGCACCAGTGGGACGGAGGGCGAGGGCAGCACCATGACGGAGACAGGTGGGGACACAACCGACTGCGACACCTCCTCCGATGGCAGCTCCTTGGCAGTGGCAGACACCTCTGTGGCCACCCCAACTACAGGTACATTCGCCACCCCCGTACCAGCACCGCCATCCCAGCAGCCCATCAGCGAGTTTCCTGTGCCCGCTCACCCAGGAGGGTGGGCATCTCCTTTGCCCTAGGCACCTCAGGCCCGGCCCCAGTCAGCCCTGCTGCCCTCAGTGAGGAGGCTATTGACCTCCTGAGATCCCTCTCTGTTGGACAGTCAACCATACTGAATGCCATCCAGGGTGTAGCAGGGCATTTGAAAAAAGCAAATGCATACCTGGAGGGCATTCACTCTGGCGTGGTGGCCCAACATAGAGCATTCCAGGCTCTGGCCAACGCACTGATGGCAGCCATTGTCACTGTCTTCAGCATCCCCCCTCCAGCTTCCTCTACCCAGTCCCATTCCCCTCAACCACAGCCTATCCCAAGCACACCTTCAGACCAGCAATCACCCAAATCAACACACAGAAGTGGCTCAGGCAAACACAAGCACCACACTTCATCTCACAAGCACTCACACAAGCACCATCCACATGCAGACACATCAACATCCACTGTGTCCTCCTCCTCCTCCTGGCCCACCTCCCTCCCAGTAGTGTCTCCACTCACACCTGCATGCACTACATCCTCATCCACTACCTCCATCACCTGCACGCCTATCAGTGAACGCCCCTCACTGGCAGTCACCACCCCCTCATCCATGCACACGTCCCCTGTGTCCTCTCACACTGTGTCTGTGACCCCTCCTCCCTAAGTACACAAACGCAAGCACACAGACACCCAACAGCCATCCACCTCACAACAGCATCCAGCCCATGGACCTGCACCCAAACACAGCAGACTGACACCTCCTACAACCACTCCCTCTTCCTCCACTCCAAAACCTTCACCTTCTTCCCACCCCAGTGTCCCTAAGAAGCATTTCCTTGCCACCATTAACCTGTGCCCTACCCCTCCCTCTCCGTCCTTCACCTCGGGCCAGGGTGGCCACAACCCAGCCCAGCACATCAGCCACCCAGTCCATGGCCACTGTGGTTTCTGCAGCAACTTCAGGTTTGAGAGGCTCCCAGGAGTGACCCGTCAGCCCAGCCAGTGTGCCAGCACCACCTCCTAAGGCCAAGAAGGGTCCGCCACGTAGCAAGGGCAAGAAGGGGACACCAGCCAGCAAGGGGAAGGAGGCACCACCATCTAGCAAGGGCAAGAAAAAGACACCAGCTGGCAGAAGCAAGGAGGCACCACCATCTACCAAAGGCAGGAAGGGGCACACAACACCAGCCATGGCACTTCAGACGTCCGAGGCTACAGGTGACGGCCTGGAGGCTACCACTAGCAGCACAGCCACCTGCACCGCGTCCAGCACCGCCACATGCACAGACGCCAGCAGCACCACTGCCAGCAGCATCAGCCCCAATGGGCAGCCATCCGAGGCTGCAGGTGAAGGCCTGGAGGCTAGCACCACCAGTGGCGGCACCGCCGCCTGCACCGTGTCCAGCACTGCCACATGCACCGCCGCCAGTAGCACCCTTGCCAGCAGCGGCAGCCCCAGTGGGCAGCCGTCCGAGGCTGCATGTGAAGGCCTAGAGGCTACCACCACCACTGCCAGCACCGCCACCTGCAGCGCAACTGGCATCCACTGAGCAGCCGTCACCGCTGGCGAGCAGTGTGTAGTGGTGACTACATGGGCTGCAGTGCGTCCTGGCCCCTGCAACACCTGTCGGTGTGACACACATGTGAGAGACTGTGATCTTGTCCCATCCAGGATGAAGCACACTGGGCACAAGGCCCCCTCCAGAACCAGTAGAAGAAGGCATCCACTCAGCCGCTCCTTGGCAGGATAAAGCACACTGGGCACAAGGGCCCACTCCAGAACCAATGGAAGAAAACATCCACTCAGCCCCTCCTTGCCGGATGAAGCACACTGGGCACAAGGCCCACTCCAGAACCAGTGGAAGAAAACATCCACTCAGCCCCTCCTTGCCAAGATGAAGCACACTGGGCAAAAGGCCCCCTCCAGAACCAGTGGAAGAGGGCATCCACTCAGCCCCTCCTTGCCAGGATGTAGCACACTGGGCACAAGGCCCCCTCCAGAACCAGTGGAAGAAGGCATCCACTCAGCCCCTCCTTGGCAGGATGAAGCACACTGGGCACAAGGCCCCCTCGCTTACTGGGCACAATGCCCCCTCCAGAACCAGTGGAATTATTTCCAGTAATGATGATGTGATAGTGAATGTCCTATTGTATTGAAGACCAAAGATTTGTTTTAACTAATAACAAACATAACAGTACTTGTTCTAGCTGTTAAACAAAACAGGAAGGATCGTTGAGTTCACATGAGAACTGTTACAATCATCCTATGTCCCGTGAGAAAGAATTGTACAGTTTCAGTTGAAGGATAAGTGTTATAATTTGGTGGAACTGTACAAATTCATCGAGATGACTTCGCATCCTCCCTTAGAAAATCTGTAATAGTTGCAAACTTGATGTCGTCAACGATTTTTCATTGGATATTGATCAATTTGCTCAAAATGGACCCTCAACAAATCAGAACTTAATGGACATTTCTAGTTAGGGCGAGACCTTTTAACTTTTAGTCAGTCTTGCTTAGCACCCCTTGCTGTAATGCTATTCTCTCTCCTAAATTCCTATGACGCTTAGATACTTTCTGAAGGATCTAAGTCATCCTTTCTATTTGCCCCAATTGCTGATGCTGTTCAGTACTAATATGCCCAATACATTTTGAACTACCACCCTGCCGTATCTGCAACCTGTGTTCTGTATTGCCCGTGATGCTGCTGTCTCCTGATGCTGAGAAGGTTTGAATGAACTGACTCAACAAATCTTTTCTGTTTCCTGTTCCAGGAGGAGAGGTATAATCTATAATGTAGTTTCATGTTTCCTTTTTCAGCTTAGATGATTACACCAGTCTATTTTTATAGTGAGTTGTCCTAGTTAGATGATTTTCCAAATTAGTTTTGTCCTTTCTTGGGGGATTTTGCCCGCATGTTTCAGTCTGTCCCCACACATGCAAATCCATATATGTATTAAGGATAAGGATGGCCCAACTCAATTATTGATTGTTATTAATTGAGTTTGATGATTTACTTATGTCACCATCATCTGCTTTGAAATCTGATTTTGATGTTCATATCATTGTTTCTGTTGATTTGTGTTATCCTCTTGGAGTGTTTAATGATTGATGTTTAGTAGGCTTAGGCCCTCATTATGAACACGGTGTTAAACACCGTCGACCACCGTGGTGACAGCGAACAGTAGACCGCCATTGGCAGTGAACAGAAACCTGACATATAATGATGAAAAAATCAGAAACCAACAAAAATCTCCCTGCCACCAGTCACCGCCAGAACCTTGTCGGCGGAAATGCTGGACCTCCCACCCCGCCACCGCCGATCAGACAAACACCCCGCCCTCCAAACAATGAAGCACAATTCACTGCAGCGGTCAGTGGAAACTGAACGATCACTGGCGGTACAGACCGCCACGGGCGGCAAATAGACCTAACCGCAAGAAATGCATACATTTGCAAGTTTGAAACCCACACACGTGACACACATACACCACACTATAAAAAACTCACAGACACGCCCCTCAATCCCTTGCAACAAAATTAGGCCAACTAATACAAAGAACCCCAGAAGCAGACAATGAACGCCACAATACACGAAACATACACCCAACCACACAAGAGCACCCTCACCTAGATCCACACAAGACACCATTCACAACACTCACCATGGCACACCCACACTTCACAGAAAGGGAGCTAAGGACCATGGTGGACGAGATCCTGAAGGTTGAGCCACAATTATTCGGGCACAGGTCCAGCAAACACCCATCGCCAGGAAGATGGAGCTATGGCAGACAATAGTCAACAAGGTCAATGCAGTGGGACACCATCTACGCACCAGGGACGACTTCTGCAAGAGATGAAACGACCTGCATGGGAAGGTCAGGTCCATGGCATCCAGGCACCACATTGCTGTCCAGAAGACTGGGGGAGGACCTCCACCAACACCACCCGACTACTCTGACTGGGAGGAAAAGGTACTGGCCATCCTGCACCCTGAGGGAATCACTGGACTCACTGGAGGAATGGACTCGGGTAAGTCATCTACAATTACCCCATATCCATCACACCTGGAATGCATGCACCACCTCACCCCTACCACAACCCACACCCAGGCCACAATCACTACATCCAGTCCCCCTGTATGCCTACAAACCCACCAACAGGCCCACATCCCTCCCCCTGTGCACAGCCACCCACCCCTGCAAGGAATCACAATGGCCTACATCACCCACAAAGCACCTCCACATCCTAAGCAAAAAGCAATGCTAACCTCACAAAAGCATCCTGCATGGCCCCAAAGTGTGAAAACCTGTACAAAACTGCCCAGTCCTGTGCACCCCATCTGATCATGCAATTGTAACAGACATGTCCATTCCCCCCAACAGGCACCACCACCCATGCCACCCTGACGAACAGGACAAGCAGTGGCAGTGCCCCATAGAGAGTGAGAGGCACCTCCCAGGGCACTGTGGATGGTACCCTGGACATTGATGATCACCCTGGCCCCTCACACAGTCCTGGACTGTCACCATTCAGCAGCCCCACCCAGAATAACACTGACACCCCTACCATCCAGCCAACAACATCAGCCCAGGGCAACCATCCCCACACCTGTGTATCCAGGCCACAGACTGGTGGAACACATGGACGGGCCACAGTCACCCCCTACCAACAGGCAGGAAGACGATTGCCCCAGTACACGTGGCACAACCAGACCTGTGCAGCCCAGGACGTGATCTCTGAGGTCCTGGGAGCATATCACCATACCCAGGACAGATTGGCCCAGATAGTATCCACCCTGGAGCAGAGTCAAAGGATGCAGCTAGCACACCACCAAGAGGCCATGGAGCAGTGGAAACTGTACAATGCCACAATGGCCAGCAAAGCAGTTGCGCTGCTGCACCTTGTCCCAACACAGCCTGAGGCCCACACAGACCGGGAAGCCCCTACTATAGGCCAGGATACAGACCGGACAACAACAGCATCAACCACAACTGTACATGTTCCACCCTCTCTGGACACACAGGGGACATCCATCTCAACCTGTACGGGCCAACACCAGGCACCCAAACAGCCCCTAGGCCCAGATATGGCACTGGAACACCTGCCAAGACCAAGACCCCCTCAAAGAAGTGACTTTGGCAAGAACTGTCCTCCAAGTGTCCCACTAAATCAACAACCAAACTATGTGAAAACTACAACAAACTCCTGTAAACATTGATGGACCTACCACTACTGCCAACAAATGCTGCAACCATGTTGCCATATTGTACATCCACCAGTAGCTCACTCCCATCACTGTAATCTGCACAATGTAATTCCTGCACCAATAAAAATACCAATTCACCTGTGTCCCAGGTCATTATGTTGAAACAAAGTGAGGTATGGATGCAACAGTATGATAACTCATTTATTATTATCTGAGTAGCAGGAAATGCACCACACGCATTACATGTTGTTGTGCCTACAGATGTGTTGAACTATGATACTATAATGTAACCTATCCTATGCAGACCTGGTCACAGTGGCAATGAGTATTGACCCAACACCCCCCTAGATGACAAGGCACACTGACAGTATGCTGCACAGACAGCAATCTCATCCAATTGTCCCACAGAATTACTGGAAATAGAGTTGTATCAGTTGGGTCCTGGAATTTACATCTTCCCCTTCTCATCATCACCATTACTCTCATCTGAGGAAGCTGGTCTGGATATACAGCACCCTCCTCCTCCAAGAGGGGGGTAGAGTTTCTCACAGCCATGTTGTGCAGCATGCAGCAGGCCACCACTATTCTACACACCTTTTCAGGCCCATTAGCCAGGGAACCACCAGAGATACATAGACAGCAAAATATAGCCTTCATGAGACCTATTGTGTGCTCTATCACCCTCCTAGTACGTCCATGGGCCTCATTGTAACTCCTCTCTGCATCTGTTCCAGGATTCCTCACTGGTGTCAGGTGCCAACACAAGTTGGGATAGCAAGAATCACCAAGATAATGGTGCAAAACAGGACTGTCATTGACAACCCTCTGCCTGGTTGTCTGCTATGTGGCAATAAATGTCAGAAACACCTACCTATGATCCATCCTCTGCCCTCTTGTAGTTGTTTTATCTATGTGTGGCATGCTACTGTTCTTCAGCACAAAGGAATCATGGACTGATCCAGGGAACATGGCATTCACATGTGAGATGTACTGGTCTGCAGTTCACACCAATTGAATGTTCATGGAATGAAAGTTCTTCCTGTTTCTGTACACCTGTTCACTGACTCTTAGGGGGTGATAGCTATGTGGGTGCCATTGATGGCACCTATCACATGGGGTATGTTGGCAAAGGCATAGAAGTCCGACTTGATGGCAGGGAGGTCAGCACTTTGGGGAAACCTCACATAGGACTGCAGGTGTCATACAAATGAATTCAGGAATCTGGACAGTATAATGCTAAACATTGGCTGTGAAAAACCTGCACCCATGCCCACTGTCACTTGAAATGAGCCCGTGGCCAGGGAATGGAGTGCAGAGAGCACCTTCACTTCAGTAGGGATGGCATGCTGATTACAATTAGCCGGTCTCAGTGCTGGATCCAGTAATGCAGAAACTTCATCAATAGTAGCACGAGTGAGTCTGTAATTGATAATGATGTGACGCTCCACCATGGTCCGCAAATCAACATATGGTCTGTACACCACTGGGGCCCTCCCTCGCCACAAGGGTCTGTACCTAGGAGGAGTTGAAAACACATGTGAGGAACACACATACATCTGCAGACATTGTTTCTCATTCAGCACTGCTGGCATAAATGTTGACAACAAAAATGCTTAGTGTGTGTAACATTACAGCACCATGACCAAAATGAAATATCAGGACTGTTCCGGTTAGGTAATATATATTGTTTCATGCCTATGGGTGTTTAGGGGACAATAGGGCCTGCATTGTGCTGATGAGAGCTTTAAAACTGTGTAGGTAAGGCCAAAATGTCTGTCCCCTGTAATCCAGAAGTGTCGTGGTAGAAGTGACCTCATACCAGTAGCAGTTGACGTAATACCGTAAGGCAGTGTTTACCGCCGTGCGCAAATTCATTGGTTAACATGGTTGTCAATGGGTATTGTTAGCATATCATGATCGCCCCAGGTGGTGACGGTACACACTGCTGCTGTGCGTACGCGAACTCGTCAACTCAACTTCACTTGACTCCCGGATCTCGTGCATGCAGATACTCCACTGAGTGCACTGCTGTGTCCTGCCTCTGGTCTTGGAAATGGCACGTGTTGCAGGGGAAAAGGCCCCGGCCTTCACCAATGAGGAATTGGAGAAGCTCGGGGATGGGGTCCTTCCCCTGTACGCCAAGCTCTACGGTCGGCCAGAGGTACAGATGAGTAGGAGGATTGGGGTGTATGGATGTGTATAATGGTGGTTGTTGGCTGCATACATGTGTGCACTTGTGACACTGTGTGGTCCAGGGTTCCTGACATGCTGCATGTGTGTGTGCTGTTAGGCTGTTTTAAATGTCCGTCCCATAGTGGACATATAGCCAGCTGTATATGATTGGCCATTGTCTGACCTCAATGTTACTTTTCTGTGTGTCCCTTATAGGTAAGCGCCCACCCGCCAAAGAGGTGTGGACCCTGGGGGTCTACAACCGGCGGAGCACCCACTGCAGTTAGAGGTGGGAGGACCTGCAGCGCTGGGCAAGCAAGATCTGTGAGGCCCAGCTTGGGAAGCCCTCCCAACGAGGAAGGGGTGCCCATCGGGCACTGACCCCCCTTATGCAATGCATTCTGGCGGTGGCATACCCGGACCTGGATGGGCGCTTGAAGGCTGCACAGCAGTCACAAGGGGGTGAGTACATATACCATATTTTGGCTCCTTGATGGATGTGTGTGTGTGTGTGTGTGTTCATATTTAGGCTGTCTAGTGGCAGGGACTCTGACATCTATATAATGGCCCCCGGGGGAGATTAGGGGTGTTTGGGTCAAGTCTGCAGTACGTCAGGTCCTTAAGTTCGTTGGGGAATGGCTGTAGAGCAGGGTTGTGGCCATTTGTCAGGAGCATAGCCATGTTTATAGCGGTGGGTGCTGCCTGGTGGAATATATTCAGGGTGGGTGTATGTGTGAACCACTAATGTACCTCCATTCAGCTATTTACAAGTGTCTCTCCTGTTTTGTCTCCCCATCCCTGTTCTCTTGTGTTGTCTGTGTACATCAGCATCATCTGGCGAGGGAGCTGAGGCACCAGCGAGTGGGAAGGCAGCAGCCCACGCATCCTCAGAGGCAGAGTCGTCCGACGCCAAGGGCCCAGTGGGTTGGAGGGCGAGGAGAGTACCACAGGGGAGGCAACTACCACAGGAAGTAATGACTCCGATACCTCCTCCGATGGGAGCTCCCTGGCGGTGGTGGACCCTAGTGCGCCCAGCCCTACTGTGTCATCTTCCGCCACCCCCATACCATCACCGCCCTCCCAGTTGCTCCCCACCGAGTTGCCCGTGCCTGCTCACCCAGAAGGGTGGGCATCTCCTTCTCCCCAGGCACCTCTCCCCTGCCCCAGTCAGCCCTGCTGCCCTCACGGAGGAGGCTATTGACCTCCTGAGAACCATCTCTGTAAGGCAGACAGCCATTGTCAATGAGATCCAGGGGCTAGCATCAGAGGTGCAGCATACCAATGCCTATCTGGATGGCATTCACGGAGCTGTGTCTGGCATACAGAGATCTTTTCAGGCTCTGGCCTCCTCTTTGATGGCAGCCAGTGTCCCTGGTCATTCCGTCCCCCGTACAACCACCTCTTCCCCTTTCCAGTACCCCACTACCTTCACCCCTCCAAAGTACACATTCTGGCACGCAGGCACACAGCTCAACACACAAGAAGTGCACTTCAAAACACAAGCACCACACCTCCCACCACAGGCATACACACACCAACATCCACTTCCCCCAGTGTGTCTACCTCTTCCGCCTCCCTGTCTGTCCCCTGTCATGTACACCCACAGGCACTGCACCCTCATTCAATGTTGATGACCCTATTCCTGCAGTCACCACAATAGCACACATCCATTCATGCACCAGAGACACCACACCTGCACTCACCACAATTACTTTAGTTTACACATGCAGCACACTCACCAGACCTGCAGACACCCAGACAACATCCATTTACACTGGCAGCATGTCTTGTCCCATTGTGTCCACCCCCTCCCAAAACACACAAACGCACCAAAATACCCACCCACTACACATTCACAACACCTCAGCATACTGTCCAGTCACCTGCATCCACGTCACGCACACCTACACCTGTCACAACCTCTCCCTCTACCTCCACTCCCACACCTTCCTCCAGGTCCACCCTAATTGCACCTAAGAAACCTTTCCTATCCTGTGTTGACCTATTTGAACCCACTGGCCCACCCCGTCTCATCCCTAAACATGCTCACCTCCTTGCCCTGTCCACTCCTCCCATGTCACAGCCCGCCCCTGACTGCCCTTCCCATTCCCATGCTACCTCCCCTGTGAGGAAAAGACACCATGCTGGCCCAGGAACATCTGCCGCACCCAGGCCAAGTCCGCTCCACCAGTTGCTGTGACAAAACCTAAGCCCCCTTCACCTTCCAAATGGAAATCTAAGCTCCGCAGTCATAAATCCCCACCGCCATCACCCCCTGCCCCTGTTCGCGGAGGTGCCTCGATGCCCCATTGTTGCCCCTATGAGGTGGAGTACCGTTGCACTTGAGGGAGTCAAGTTTGGGCCATTGTGGCCCATCGGACTTCTTTTACTATGGACTGGCCATTGGCCTTCTATGCACTTCTGTTGCTCAGTGAGCACAATAAAGGTTAACGTGTGGCCTGTGTTGTTTGAGGCACACTCTGGATCCATGGTCTCTTGTTTCATTGTTTGGGGGTGTTGGGCACATTTTCCTTTTGTTGGATAAGTACCTCTTGCTGTGGGGTGTGTGGCTTGTGCTGCTGTGATGGGTTGTGGGAGCGTTGCAGGGTGGGTAGAGTGGGTGGGTATGTAACTGTGCCCTTTCTTCCCTTGTTTAGTAGGTTGCAGTACTTACCGTCGTCGTCTTCGTCAGCGGTCTCGGTCATGGAGGTATATGGCAAGGAGCAGGGCTGACATTATCTGCAACTCTCTCTCCATGTCTGCTTCGGCATGTTGTGTGAGCCTCCGGTGAGTGTTTCCTTATATTTGGTTTGTTTCCGTCTGGCTTTGCGTCGCGGTGGTTCCCGGAACTGACAGCGGTCTAGTGCTTCATTGTTTGATGGGTGGGTAGGGCCATTCCATCGGCCTGTGGGCGGGCTCTGCCAATGTTGTTGCCACTCCTCTCCTGGCGGTGAGTGGTTTTCAGGATGCCTGTGTTTCAGTTGGTTCATTATTTGGCGGTTCGGACAGCACGTCTGTTGGCGGTGTAAAACAAATGACGCTTATGTGTGTTGGAATGGCACTAGGCCATCTTAAGTCAGGGCCTCATTTTTTATGGCACGTCCGCAATTGTAATTCGGTAATAAGGAAAGCTATTGCTTTTCTGGATTTTGACAAGGATGAAAACAGTAGCATGGACTATATTGCTGTAAGACTTGTTGGTAATGAAATAACGGGGGGTTGATTCGCTTGGAGGACAGAACAGTGGCTGAAATGTTCACATAAAATTAAACCCATACTATGGGTCACTTCTTGGTAGGCTGAATCGGTATAGCCTGCTGTTCAATAAGGCCCGAGGGGCTCGAACAAAAAGACCTTGGGCCAGATGTAGGAAAAAAGCAATTTGCGACTTGCAAATTGCGAGTCCCTGCGACTCGCAATTTGCAAGTCGCAAATTGCTATGCAGTACGGTGTCTCAGACACCGTCTGCAACTCGCAATGGGGTCGCAATGACCCACCTCATGAATATTCATGAGGTGGGTCGCAAATTGCGGCCCCATTGCGAGTATAGGCACTCGCTAACATGGAGGCCTGCTGACGTCAGCAGACCTCCATGTTAGCGACCTGCTTTGAAATAAAGCAGTTTTTTTTTTTTTTAGTGTAGCACGTTTTCCCTAAGGAAGGGGTTTTAGGTTTAGGGTGGGGTTGGGGGGTGGGGCGTTTTTGGTTTTGGGGAGTGGGTGGGGGTCAGGGGGTTTTAGGGTGGGGTTGGGGGGTGGGGCGTTTTTGGTTTTGTGGAGTGGGTGGGGGTCAGGGGGTTTTAGGTTTTGGGGTGGGGTTGGGGGGGTGGGGCGTTTTTGGTTTTGGGGAGTGGGTGGTGGGTCAGGGGGTTTTAGGTTTTAGGGTGGGGTTGGGGGGTGGGGCGTTTTTGGGGAGTGGGTGGGGGGTCAGGGGGTTTTAGGTTTTAGGGTGGGGTTGGGGGTGGGGCGTTTTTGGTTTTGGGGAGTGGGTGGGGGGTCAGGGGGTTTTAGGTTTTGGGGTAGGGTTGGGGGGTGGGGCGTTTTTGGTTTTGGGGAGTGGGTGGGGGGTCAGGGGGTTTTAGGTTTTGGGGTGGGGTTGGGGGGTGGGGTGAGGGATGTAGGGTGAATGGTGCCTATTGCTAATGATTTTATCAGGAATGCCTTTACAACGAAATATCGTTGTTAAGGCATTCGTGGTAAAATCATTAGTAGTAGCAATGAGGTCGGTGTTCCGGCCTCGTTGTTAAGGCAGTAGTTGTTTTTGAAGTCGTTGTTTCGTCGTACAATCGATCAATAGGATTCTCATTAAATGGTGGTTGACACAAATGTTTATTCTTGGCCCCACACTGTATTGTTTATACATGAACAGAGTGGCAGAATGGCTGAATAAATGCCAGCATGATGCACCAAAGACACCAAACATCAGCACTCCGGTGCTGGTCCAAAATGTCCAAAATGTTCTGAACAACGAACATGCGTGGTTAAGGTACAAAGAAGGGACTTGGCGAAGGTAAGTGGTGGGTTTAGGTTTTGGGGAGTGGGTGGGGGGTCATGGGGTTTTAGGTTTTAGGGTGGGGTTGGGGGGGTGGGGCGTTTTTGGTTTTGGGGAGTGGGTGGGGGGTCAGGGGGTTTTAGGTTTTAGGGTGGGGTTGGGGGGGTGGGGCGTTTTTGGTTTTGGGGAGTGGGTGGGGGGTCAGGGGTTTTAGGTTTAGGGTGGGGTTGGGGGGTGGGGCGTTTTTGGTTTTGGGGAGTGGGTGGGGGTCAGGGGGTTTTAGGGTGGGGTTGGGGGGTGGGGCGTTTTTGGTTTTGGGGAGTGGGTGGGGGGTCAGGGGGTTTTAGGTTTTGGGGTGGGGTTGGGGGGGTGGGGCGTTTTTGGTTTTGGGGAGTGGGTGGTGGGTCAGGGGGTTTTAGGTTTTAGGGTGGGGTTGGGGGGTGGGGCGTTTTTGGTTTTGGGGAGTGGGTGGTGGGTCAGGGGGTTTTAGGTTTTAGGGTGGGGTTGGGGGTGGGGCGTTTTTGGGGAGTGGGTGGGGGGTCAGGGGGTTTTAGGTTTTAGGGTGGGGTTGGGGGTGGGGCGTTTTTGGTTTTGGGGAGTGGGTGGGGGGTCAGGGGGTTTTAGGTTTTGGGGTAGGGTTGGGGGGTGGGGCGTTTTTGGTTTTGGGGAGTGGGTGGGGGGTCAGGGGGTTTTAGGTTTTGGGGTGGGGTTGGGGGGTGGGGTGAGGGATGTAGGGTGAATGGTGCCTATTGCTAATGATTTTCTCAGGAATGCCTTTACAACGAAATATCGTTGTTAAGGCATTCGTGGTAAAATCATTAGTAGTAGCAATGAGGTCGGTGTTCCGGCCTCGTTGTTAAGGCAGTAGTTGTTTTTGAAGTCGTTGTTTCATCGTACAATCGATCAATAGGATTCTCATTAAATGGTGGTTGACACAAATGTTTATTCTGGGCCCCACACTGTATTGTTTATACATGAACAGAGTGGCAGAATGGCTGAATAAATGCCAGCATGATGCACCAAAGACACCAAACATCAGCACTCCGGTGCTGGTCCAAAATGTCCAAAATGTATAAAAATTCCTGTGCATTTGCAACCCAAGCATAACAAATGATGCAGTGGCACTGGAACATAAACAAAACATGCCCAAAGCACTTTGGTAAGCTCAACTATGCCATGGACCTGCTCATACTGCAGCTAGGAGCAACGGCAAGACCACCACCACCACGCAAGCAGCGCAGGAGAAGGGAGTGTATCTATGGCCACAGGACTACCCTCATTGACCTCAGGGAGGTGGCACTCATCACCTACTACAGGCTCAGGAGGGAGTCCATTATCCAGCTCCTGAGCCAGATTGCACCAAGGCAGCAGCCAACATCCCAGAGGTGCACCAACTTCCCTCCACAGGCCAATCTGATGACAGTACTCCACATGCTGGCATCTGGCTGATTCCATACCACTACAGCCAGAGTGGCAGCAATATCACAGCTATCCTTTTCAGCATCCCTACTTTCCACCCTGGATGCCATCATGAGCCTCACATCCAGTATCTCATGTTTCCAAATATACCTCAGAAACAAATGGAAAACAAGCATGGTTTCTATGACATTGCTGGATTCCCACGTGTTGGCAGCAATGGACTGCACACATGCGCAACTTGTGCCTCGTGCTGTTACATCACACCTGTACCACAATAGGAAGCACACATATTCAATCAACATGCTGGGAATATTGGACCATCTGGGGATGTTCATCAATGTGCTGACAACGATTCCTACATCTTCAGGCATTCCATCATCAATGAGTGCTTCCACAATGTGAGATATTGAAATGGCCTAATTGTTGGTAAGTACACCTCAAGCACATGACCGACTTCATGAGAGTGAATTATGTTTGATAAAATAACTGTTGTTGTGTTGGATAACAGAGACAGTGCATATCTAGGAGGTGTGGGCCTCATAATTACACCATACAACATAGGGAGAAGATGTGGTGTAACGGCCAGAGCAGCCGACCTTGGAGCTGGGGAACCAGGTTTAAGTTTCATCATTGGTCGAAAATCCTGTGATTCTGGATAAATCACTTAATTTATGTAGGAAGGTAGCCTCCATCTAGTATTGTTACCCCACTTTCAGCCTGTTTGTGAGTATATGTCAGTGTGTTTTTTACTGACTCACTGGGATCCTGCTAGCCAGGACCCCAGTGCCCATAGTGAAAACCCTAATTTACAGTGTGTTTTATATGTCTCACTGGGACCCTGATAGCCAGAGCCCCAGTGCTCACAGTTTGTGGCCTGAATGTGTTCCCTGTGTGGTGCCTAACTGGGTCACTGAGGCTCTGCTAACCAGAACCTCAGTGCTTATGCTCTCTCTGCTTTAAAAACTGTCACTGCAGGCTAGTGACCATTTTTACGAATTCAGATTGGCACACTGGAACACCCTTATAATTCCCTAGTATATGGTGCCTAGGTACCCAGGGTATTGGGGTTCCAGGAGATCCCTATGGGCTACAGCATTTCTTTTGCCACCCATAGGGAGCTCAGACAATTCTTACACAGGACTGCCTCTGCAGACTGAGTAAAATAACGTCCACGTTATTTCACAGCCATTTTTCACTGCACTTAAGTAACTTGTAAGTCACCTATATGTCTAACCCTCACTTAGTGAAGGTTAGGGGCAAAGTTACTAAGTGTGAGGGCACCCTGGCACTAGCCAAGGTGCCCCCACATAGTTCAGGGCAATGCCCCCAGACTTTCTGAGTGCGGGAACACCATTACACGCGTGCACTACATAGAGGTCAATACCTATATGTAGCTTCAAAATGGTAACTCCAAATATGGCCATGTAACATGTGTAAGATCATGGAATTGTCCACACATGCCAAATCTGGTATTGGGGTGCCAATCCCATGCATCCCCGGGGCTCCAGCATGGACCCCGGGTACTGCCAAACCAGCTCTCTGGCGTTATCACTGCAGCTACCGCTGCTGCCAGCCCACAGAAAGGCTCCTGCCCTCCTGGGGTCTGGGCAGCCCAGTCCCAGGAAGGTAGAACAGAGGATTTCCTCTGATAGAGGGTGTTACACACTCTCCCTTTGGAAATAGGTGTTAAGGGCCTGAGAGGAGTAGCCTCTCCTGGCCTCTGGGAATGCTTTGAAGGGCACAGATGGTGTCCTCCTTGCATGAACCAGTCTACACTGGTTCAGGGATCCCCCAGCCCCTGCTCTGGTGCGAAACTGGACAAGGGAAACTGGAGTGACCACTCCCCTGTCCATCACCACCCCGGGGTGGTGCCCAGAGCTCCTCCAGTGTGTCCCATACCTATGCCATCTTGAATGCAGAGGTGTGAGGGCACAATGGTGGCCTCTGAGTGGCCAGTGCCAGCAGGTGACGTCAGGGACCCCTCCTGATAGGTGCTAACCTGACTAGGTGCCAATCCTCCTCTGAGGGCTATTTAGGTTCTCTCCTGTGGGCTTCTCTTCAGATAACGAATGCAAGAGCTCACCAGAGTTCCTCTGTATCTCCCTCTTCGACTTCTGCCAAGGATCGACTGCTGACTGCTCCAGGACGCCTGCAAAACTGCAACAAAGTAGCAAGAAGACTACCAGCGGCATTGTAGCACCTAATCCTGCCGGCTTTCTCAACTGTTTCCTGGTGGTGCATGCTCTGGGAGCTGTCTGCCTTCACCCTGCACTGGAAGCCACGAAGAAATCTCCTGTTGGTTGACTGAATCTTCCCCCTGCTAACGCAGGCACCAAACTTCTGCTTCACCGGTCCTCTGGGTCCCCTCTCATCGTGACGAGCATCGTCCCTGGAACACAGGAGCTAGATCCAGGTGGCCCTGACAGTCCAGTGGTTCATCTGTCAATTTGGTGGAGGTAAGTCCTAGCCTCCCAACGCCAGACAGTAATCCTGTGTACTGCGTGAACTGCAGCTGCTAGGGCTTCTGTGCACTTTTGCAAGAAATCCTTTGTGCACAGCACAGCTGAGGTCCCCAGCACTCCCTCCTTGTGACAGGCTGGTCTCTGCCCGCCCACACTCCGCTCATGCTTGTGCTGACTCTGCCCCTGGTGCTCTGAGGCTCCCTGATTGTGATTGGTGGAAGAACCGGCAGTGGCGGTGCGCTGACACTTCAAAACTACCGCAGCAGACTTTCATGGGTCTCAAAGCCTTGGAGGAACTCCCAGGTGAGGATGGGAGCGCGGTGAACCCTTTAGTGAATGAAGACACACCCAGCGACCAAGACGTGAAGGTGAAGGACCAGGATCGGAAGTCGCCAAAGAGTAGGAGATGGCGGTCTCCTACAAGCCCTGAAGCTGCAGAAGAAAGACGAACGTCCGGAGAACCTGATCCAGGCAACCGGGGAGACGAGTGGCTGCATCCCGCCACGCTTCAGGAGAAGCGTGGCCGTCCAGGTGCGTGGGACTACGTCCCTGAACGAGTGTGCGAGTGAGAGACAGGGGGTACAAGGAGGGAGGTCGGAAAGTGTGGAACAGTGGGAGGGGAAGGAAAACAAAACGAGGACTCATAACCAATGCGAAAACGAAGGAAAGAAGGGAGGTCGGAAAGTGTGGAATAGCGGGAGGAAAAGGAAAACAAAACGAGGACTCTTAACCCATACGAAAACGGAGGAAAAGAGGGGGGCGTGGCTGGAACAGATAAATATCAGAGGAAAGGCGAGGAAGGAAACGATTATAATACGTACCCGAGTCCTTGTAGAAAATCCAAATCGAAGGCCGGCAAATCCATGGGTAGGACCACATACTAGGAAAGTAGAAAGGATAGAAGTAAAAATACTGAAGAAAGACAACTTTTGTGATTTATCACTAAACGATTGTAATAGGAGGCGTAGAGAGTTAGGGGGAAAGAAAAGGATATCAAACTAAACCGAGTCGGGAGGCATGTACACTTACCGCTGTCTCCTCTTCTCTCCACATGCACTTCCCGGGAATGGCCTGTGAACCAAGGAGACAGAAATGAAGAGTGAAGATAGAATAACAAGAAGATCCCCACCCTCAAGTCATACAACCAAATACTCACCTGGTTTCTCATACATCTTCAACTTTCAATAAACATAAACCTTTCATCAGCTTACTGCGGTTTCGAGTGCTTTATATCCGACTACCCGCTCACATGTGGTGCCAGAAGTGGGATTTCCAAACATAGAAAAGGAATCCACAACTATGGAAGAGAAGGCAACTATGGCAGATGTCATAGCCCAGTTGGCTGAGGGGCAAAGACATCTTCAGTTGATATGGGAACAGCAAATGAAAGAAGCCAAAGAGGAACGGGAGGCATTACAAACAGCGCTAAAAGCCAGGCGACGATAATGGCTAATAATCAACTGGTACATGAAACAGCATTGGGTAAACTTACCGACACCATCGCCCATACAAAAGTACACCCCGCAGTTCCAAGTAGCTTGCTACAACGATACCAGGACTCGGAAGACTCCGACTCTTTCTTCACGAACTTTGAAAGAGTGTCCAGTACTGCTAATTGGCCTGAGGATAAATGGGGTCAATATATCGCTCCCCTACTCACCGGCCACCTGCAAACAACGTATCAAGCTATTAATCCAAGTGGGAACTTGCCATATAAAGACATAAAGAAAACTATCCTAGAAAGAGTGGGTTTGGACAGTGAGAGTTATCACACAAAGTTTAGGCAATTAAAATGGCAACACCAAGAAAATCCCTGTACCTTGTACTATAGAGTCCAACATTCAGCCGGAAGATGGTTGCAACCTACAGAGAGGACCAGAGAAGAAATGTTTGATATAATAGTATTAGAACAGTACTTGGATGCTTTACCTCCTACCACTCGGAACTGGGTACGCCAGCATCCTGGACTTACAAATGAAACAGCAGTAGATCTTGCCTGTGCGTACCATAGAGGTTCTGATTTCCGGGCTACAGGTAGCAGGGCTCCTCCTTCTACGATCCGACCAGTCCTTCCTAGACAACAACAATCTCAGACAGCCGGAGTCCATGGACCTGAAAGAACACAACCAGGGACCCCCAGACCCTCTGGATATACAGGCTCTGGTCCTCAATGCTACAAATGCTCAGAATGGGGCCATATAGCCCGATATTGCCCACAAAAAAAAGATGTTGAGGAACCCATGGAGATAGGGCTGACAAATGGAGAGTGTTCTGGACTGGAGGAGAAAAAACAAAATATACTGTCCCTATCTTTGTTAATAACATAGAAAGATGGGCTCTCATGACTCCGGATGTAGTCAGAGCGTGATCCGTAAGGATTTAGGGAGTCATTCTGACCTCGGCGGTAAAAGTCGCTTACCGCCGGCCAGAAGGCCGCCATAACACCGCCGCGGGCGTGGTAAACCGCCACGGTCATTCTGACCCGCAACTGGCAAACCGCCAAAAAACCCGACATCCACAAAAGTCCGCCACACCAAAGGTCAGCGGGAAACTGGCGATGACCAAACCTCCACCGTCACGCCAACAGAAATACGCCCATACCATTCTGACCCACAAATCCCCACAGCGGTCTTTCAACTGCAGTATTCCATTGGCGGTACACACCGCCGCGCTCAAAATACACACACCTTTACAAAACACTACCACATTGGATAATTCAAAATACACACACCTGAGACACATACACACACCACTCCCACACACCCAATTAAATATAAAACACACACCCACATCACCCACAAACCCCTACGACCACAATTGCGAGTGAAGGACAGAGAGAGAGAGAGCACAGCATAGAGTACACCATCACACAGAGGCAAATCACAACATCACCCACACAATTCCCACGCACAAAACACCATACACCACCACACTCACCACACTCTACAACACATACACCACCCCTCACCTCATCCACACCACCCCATGGCACCCCAAAGACACCCCAGGTTCTCTGACGCAGAACTCAGGGTCATGGTGGAGGAAATAGTTTGTGTAGAGCCCCAGCTCTTCGGGGCACAGGTGCAGCACACCACCATTGCCAGGAAGATGGAGCTATGGCAAAGAATAGTGGACAGGGTCAATGCTGTGGGACAGCATCCACGCAATCGGGACGACATCAGGAAGCGGTGGAACGACCTACGGGGGAAGGTGCGTTCCATAGTATCAAGGCACAACATTGCGGTGCAGAAGACTGGCGGCGGACCCCCACCTACTCCCCCAGAATTCACAGCATGGGAGGAGGAAGTCTTGCACATCCTGCATCCTGAGGGCCTCGCAGGAGTAGGAGGAGGAATGGACTCTGGTAAGTCAAATCTTCACTACTCCATTCCCCCCACCCCACCTGCATGCCAAATCATACCCCCACCCTCACCCCCACCCCCATCACACCAACTCCTTGCAAATGGCTCACCATCACATCCCACCCATCCCAAAACCTAGCCCTGCGTGCGTCCCCAAAGCATGGACACCCATCCCCAAAGCATGCCCACTGCACACACCCATCACCCCCACAAGCCACCGTCACAAAAGCCCCCACAAGGGAATGCCAGCACTGGGGGACACGGCCACCCACCCATTACACGAAATGCCACACACAGAAGCAATAACCATACACTTATACCCCTGCAGGACCCGAACGCCACCACACCACCACGGAGGGTCCAGAGATGTCCATCCCACCTCCAGAAGAGGCCCCCAGTGATGACAGCAGCTCTGTCTCCCTGGACCCTGATGACCAGCCCGGCCCATCGGGGACCTCGGGACAGTCGGTTCCCCACAGACAGCCACAGGCTACACCAGACCTAACCCCCTCTGGGAACACCAGCACAGCTCCCACCCAGCGGGCCCATGCCTCTGTCTCCAGGACACGTCAATCAGCGGTGTGTCCACCACTACAGGGCACCCAGGTTGACCCACCACCCCAACAACAACAGGGACCTGGGGGCAGTGGTAGTGGGAACACCGTCCAGGGGACAGAGGCCCAGGGAACAGGGGAACTGGGAGGGCTGCTGTGCGACGGGGGGGGACAGGCCCAGGGAACCGACTCTCCAAGAGGCCCTCTCCTCCATCATGGGAGCATACCACCACTCCCAGGAGACGATGGCTACGGTACTGGCCAGGTTCCTGGAGATCCAGGTCATGCAGGAGCAACAGTACATGGGGTTCAGAGAGGAACTGAGGAACATTAGTTCCGCAATGGGGACCATCGTCGTGGCCCTAACCCAGATAGTCACCACATTGCGGGACCATGTGGCACCACAAAGGGCCCCTGTCACTAGCCTGGACCAGGAACAGCCTACCACCTCCGCCGGCGCTAGTGGACAGGAGGCCCCCACACAACGACAGGCCACCAGAACCCCACCTCCTGCAGAAGAAGAACCACCCCGCAAGCGGAACCTGAGATCTCACAAGAAGACAGAGTAGGATTGCAAGACCCCGCCAGCAAACGATACCCCCTGATGTCATCCCACTGTCCCACATTGTCACCCTGTCCAACCTTGAACTGCCCCTGCTCCATCCTTCCACAGGCATATGGACAATGCACCTGTGCGACTGAGAACTGGACTCTGCCATGGACATTACTCCACCATCACCCATCCCCGTTTTACAATCATGTTCCTTAAATTTAGCACTTAAATTGAATCACCTCTTGCACTAAAAAAAATCTGGAGTCTGCTTGTATTTTGAACAAATGTATTAGACATAATGGTGCCAAAATGTTCAGTTACATTGTGATGACAACATACCACTGTCACACAGCTGTAGTCCATGGGCAAACAAAGCAGAGGTCACGCAGTAGGAACCACAGCTCTGAAAACGGAAGGGAAAGTCACAACTCAGTTAACAGGAACTGGGGGGGAACTCAGACAGTAGAGAGGCAGGAGACTTTAAGTAGATGTAAAATGGCGTGGTTGATTCGTACCTGTGTGCTACTGAAAATACTGTTGTATCACTGTGTCCCTGTTGTCTGTGTCGTCCCCGTCGTCCTCCTCCTCTTCACTCTCCACAGGCTCCACAGCTGCTACAACACCACCATCTGGACCATCCTCCTGCAGGAAAGGCACCTGGCGTCGCAAAGCCAGGTTGTGAAGCATACAGCAGGCCACGATGATATGGCACACCTTCTTTGGTGAGTACATTAGGGATCCCCCTGTCATATGCAGGCACCTAAACCTGGCCTTCAGGAGGCCGAAGGTTCTTTCTATAATCCTCCTAGTTCGCCCATGGGCCTCATTGTAACGTTCCTCTGCCCTTGTCCTGGGATTCCTCACTGGGGTCAGTAGCCACGACAGGTTGGGGTAACCAGAGTCACCTATTAGCCACACACGGTGTCTCTGTAGCTGTTCCATCACATAAGGGATGCTGCTATTTCGCATGATGTACGCGTCATGCACTGACCCAGGGAACTTGGCATTTACATGGGAGATGTACCGGTCAGCCAAACAGACCACCTGGACATTCATAGAATGATAACTTTTTCTGTTCCTGTACACCTCCTCACTTCCACTGGGGGAACCAAGGCCACATGGGTCCCATCAATGGCACCAATGATGTTGGGGATATGTCTAAGGGCATAGAAATCACCCTTCACTGTAGCCAAATCTCCCACCTCAGGGAAAACAATGTAGCTCCGCATGTATTTCATCAGGGCAGACAACACTCTGGACAAAACCTTAGAAAACATAGGCTGAGACATCCCTGATGATATGGCCACTGTTGTTTGGAATGATCCACTTGCCAAAAACTGGAGTACTGACAGAACCTGCACCAGAGGGGGAATCCCTGTGGGTTGGCGAATGGGGGACATCAGGTCTGGCTCCAGCTGGGCACACAGTTCCTGTATGGTGGCTCGGTCAAGTCTGTATGTAAGTATGACATGTCTTTCTTCCATTGTCGACAGGTCCACCAGCGGTCTGTACACGGGAGGATTCCTCCATCTCCTCGCAAGTCCCAGCGGACGGTGCCTAGGAAGGACAACATGGAGCACAGAGTCAAGCAACCCACAGGTACGTAACCACAGCTTGCACATTACACGATTCGCTATGCATTGAATGGCTTGTATGAGTGGCAATGCAAGGCCTAGGCCTGTGTGACGCCGTAGAAATTCAGCCATGTGGGCCCTTGAAATGGCGGCTGCCTGACCTGTGAAGTGTGACAATGGGATGTGAGGCCAATGCGCTGGAGTGGCACACCGTGGCAGTAGGCGGTCGAAGACCGCGGCGCAAAGCAGCATTGGTTAACATTGAACCCTATGGGTCTCAGGAGCCAATGACGATGTGCGCCGGCGGTCGCGGTACGCACCGCCGCGGGCGTGAGCGCCATTTTCTACTTGCTTAATCACTCGAGACCTGATCATCCACAGGAGAGGACCTATACTGCAAGTGCTGCTGTGAACTCGGTCTGGAAGAGACACTGGCTGCTGCGACTGGGGAAAGGGCCCCTGCCTTCACATCTGAGGAATTGGAGAAACTTGTTGATGGGGTTCTCCCCCAGTTTGCGCTACTCTACGGTCCTCCAGACCAACAGGTAAGTACACTGGGTGCACGTAGTATGGGCTGTACCTGTGTTGAGTGGGGTGGATGTAAGATGGTGGGGAGGGGAGCGAATGAGGAGTGCAACGCACGACAGATGAGAGCATGTGCCACATGGCAAGGTTGGGGAGGGGGGGCCGCGCACATCGACCATGCAGAAAAGTGATGATATTTCTTTTTCCACCCTGTACATGCCACATAGGTCAGCGCCCATCAGAAGATCGACATTTGGCGTGCCATCGCCAAGGACGTCCGGGCCCTGGGGGTCCACAACAGACGGGGCACCAACTGCCGCAAGAGGTGGGAGGACATCCGCCGCGGGAGCAGAAAGACCGCTGAGGCTCTGCTGGGGATGGCCTCCCAACGTAGGAGGGGTGCCAGTCGTCAATTGACCCCCCTGATGTCCCGGATCCTGGCGGTGGCCTACCCCGATTTGGATGGGCGCGTGAGGACATCACAGCAGACACAAGGGGGTGAGTATCAGCACATTCTGCTATATTAGCGCACAGTGGAGTTGTCTGGGTGGGGGAGGAGGGCTGTGGCTATCTCTAGGCCAGGGCGGTTTCTGTAGGCTAGGCCCCTCCGTTAGACATGGCCCTGTGCCCCTGCCCCCCACCTCTGTAGGGTGCTAAGCACAGCTATCCATGGCCCGGGCTCACCTATGTGTGCATTTGTCATTCATAGACTTGTAGGCCAAGTCACTATAATTGAGTAGTGTACCCCGAGTGCGCGGCGTAGTGCAGGGGGCTTCTGTGTCTGTCCTCTCCGCCAACGGTGCCGCCAATGCATGCACTCAACATGTCTTTCTTTCTTCTCCCCCCCCCTTTTTTTTGGTTTTCCTGTTCATGTGTGCATTAGCATCATCAGGCAGAGGAGAAGTGGCATCGGCGCACGAGGGAGCTGCATCTCACATGGCCCCGGAGGGCCCTGCAACTGACTCGGAGTTAACCAGTGAGACAGAGGGCGAGGGGGGCTCCACAACGGGGACCCGTGGAGACGTCAGCGACACCGACACGTCCTCGGAAGGGAGCTCCCTTGTGGTGGCAGCAACATCCGTGCCCACCGCAACAACAGGTACAGCCGCCACCCAGCGCACCAGCTCTGCCCTCCCAGCAGCCCCTCAGCTTTCGCCCCGTGCCCGCTCGGCCAGGAAGCCGGCCATTTCCTTCGCCCCTGGCACCTCAGGTCCTGCCCCAGTTACCCCTGCTGCCCTCAGTGCGGAGATCATTGACCTCCTCCAGACGCTCATTGTTGGGCAGTCTACCCTTTTGAATGCCATCCAGGGGGTAGAAAGGGAGGTGCATCGGAGCAATGCATATCTGGAGGGCATTCATTCGGGTCAGGCTGCCCATCAGCGATCGTTCAACGCTCTGGCCTCAGCACTGACAGCAGCAATTGTCCCTGTGTCTAGCCTCCCCCCTCCAACTTCCTCAACCCAGTCCCACTCCCCTGTTCCTCTGCCTATACCAGACACACCTACAGACCAGCCTGCACACACATCAACACCCAAGGACAGCTCATCCAGACATAAGCACCACAGATCACACGAGCATTCACCCAAGCAACATCCACATGCAGACACAGCAACACCCACTGCCTCCACTGTGTCCCCCTCCTCCTCGTCTCCCTCCTCCCTCCCTGTGACGTCTCCACTCACACCTGCATGCACACCACCATCAGCCAGTACGTCCATCACCACCACACCCACCAGAACAGTCTGCACACATGCAGTCACCACCCCCACTACCATTTACACGTCCCCTGTGTCCTCTTCCAGTGTGTCTGTCACCCCCTCTTCCAAACCACACAAACGCAGGCAGCCAACCACCCAACAGCCATCCACCTCACGACAGCCTCCGTCACAAGCACCTGCACCCAAAGACAGCACACTTGACTCTCCTACAACCACATCCTCTTCCTCCACTCCCATACCCACTACAACTACCCGTCCCTGTCTTTCTAAATTGATTTTCCTTTCCAACCTTGACCTCTTTCCAACAACTGACCCACCCCCTCCATCTCGTAAGACTCCAACCAGCACCTCAGCCACCACAAGCCCTGCACCTACTAGGACCATCGTTCACGGCTATTGGAGTCCACCAGCTCCTAGGGCAGGAACATCGGCCAGCAGCAAGGGGACAGCCAGCCCACCCCCTGGGAAAAGAAGCAAAAAAGGGAAGGGCCGGCGCCACAGGCCTGAGACGGCTGCCCCCAAGGACACCAGCCTTGCACCGTCACCTGGCCCATCCACCAGGGGGAGGCAAGGGCCCCAGAGATTCTTCCAAGGAGGGCAAGGGCCCCAGAGATTCTTCCAAGGGAGGCAAGGGCCCCAGAGATTCTTCCAAGGAGGGCAAGGGCAGCAGGGCGAAGAAGTCCAGCAGCAGGCGAGCTGCCCAGGAGGGCCCCACCAGCCCCATTTGGGGTGTGACGGAGGACACCCACGGGCCCAGGAGTCCAGCACAGGAGGGCCCCGCAAGCGATAGGTCGGATGGCGACTGACCGGGAATGATTGCCCAGATCTGGTTCCCTAGGAACACAAGACAAGCACTGCTGAACAGGGCCCCGCCGTGAGAAGCACCGCTGAACAGGGCCCCGCCGTGAGAAGCACTGCTGAACAGGGCCCGCCGTGAGAAGCACCGCTGAACAGGGCCCGCCGTGAGAAGCACCGCTGAACAGGGCCCCGCCGTGAGAAGCACCGCTGAACAGGGCCCCGCCGAGAGAACACCGCTGAAGAGGGCCCCGCCGTGAGAAGCACCGCTGAACAGGGCCCCGCCGTGAGAAGCACCGCTGAACAGGGCCCCGCCGTCTCTGCACCGCTCCGCTGGGCCCTTCATCTCAAGCACCACTCCGCTGGGCCCTTCATCTCAAGCACCGCTCCGCTGGGCCCCTCCTGTCAGGCACCGCTCTGCTGGGCCCTTCATCTCAAGCACCGCTCCGCTGGGCCCTTCATCT
The DNA here is from genome assembly GCF_031143425.1 of Pleurodeles waltl. Classification (NCBI taxonomy): domain Eukaryota; kingdom Metazoa; phylum Chordata; class Amphibia; order Caudata; family Salamandridae; genus Pleurodeles; species Pleurodeles waltl. The sequence goes on along the minus strand of NC_090442.1, from coordinate 693,316,550 downwards.
CAAGCACCGCTCCGCTGGGCCCCGCCGTCTCTGCACCGCTCCGCTGGGCCCCTCCTGTCAGGCACCGCTCCGCTGGGCCCTTCATATCAAGCACCGCTCCGCTGGACCCTTCCTGTCAAGCACCGCTCCGCTGGGCCCCGCCGTCTCTGCACCGCTCCGCTGGGCCCCTCCTGTCAGGCACCGCTCCGCTGGGCCCTTCATCTTAAGCACCGCTCCGCTGGGCCCTTCATCTCAAGCACCGCTCCGCTGGGCCCTTCCTGTCAAGCACCGCTCCGCTGGGCCCCGCCGTCTCTGCACCGCTCCGCTGGGCCCTTCATCTCAAGCACCGCTCCGCTGGGCCCTTCATCTCAAGCACCGCTCCGCTGGGCCCCGTCGTCTCTGCACCGCTCCGCTGGGCCCCTCCTGTAAGGCACCGCTCCGCTGGGCCCTTCATCTCAAGCACCGCTCCGCTGGGCCCTTCATCTCAAGCACCGCTCCGCTGGGCCCTTCATCTCAAGCACTGCTCCGCTGGGCCCCGCCGTCTCTGCACCGCTCCGCTGGGCCCTTCATCTCAAGCACCGCTCCGCTGGGCCCCGCCGTCTCTGCACCGCTCCGCTGGGCCCCTCCTGTCAGGCACCGCTCCGCTGGGCCCTTCATCTCAAGCACCGCTCCGCTGGGCCCTTCATCTCAAGCACCGCTCCGCTGGGCCCTTCCTCTCAAGCACCGCTCCGCTGGGCCCTTCATCTCAAGCACCGCTCCGCTGGGCCCTTCCTGTCAAGCACCGCTCCGCTGGGCCCTTCATCTCAAGCACCGCTCCGCTGGGCCCTTCATCTCAAGCACCGCTCCGCTGGGCCCCGTCGTCTCTGCACCGCTCCGCTGGGCCCCTCCTGTAAGGCACCGCTCCGCTGGGCCCTTCATCTCAAGCACCGCTCCGCTGGGCCCTTCATCTCAAGCACTGCTCCGCTGGGCCCCGCCGTCTCTGCACCGCTCCGCTGGGCCCTTCATCTCAAGCACCGCTCCGCTGGGCCCTTCATCTCAAGCACCGCTCCGCTGGGCCCTTCATCTCAAGCACCGCTCCGCTGGGCCCCGCCGTCTCTGCACCGCTCCGCTGGGCCCCTCCTGTCAGGCACCGCTCCGCTGGGCCCTTCATCTCAAGCACCGCTCCGCTGGGCCCTTCATCTCAAGCACCGCTCCGCTGGGCCCTTCCTCTCAAGCATCGCTCCGCTGGGCCCTTCCTGTCAAGCACCGCTCCGCTGGGCCCTTCCTGTCAAGCACCGCTCCGCTGGGCCCTTCCTGTCAAGCACCGCTCCGCTGGGCCCTTCATCTCAAGCACCGCTGGCCCATTGGCAGGGCCGGATCTGTGTCGGGCAGGGCTTCACAAAGCACTCTGGGCACCATGCCTCCTCCATAACCAGTGGAGTCTGTAATCCACCAGATGAACTGTGGCTTTGCACTCCCCAGGATGGTACAGTGGGCAATCCACCCACTGTAGAGACTTGTGAGACTGTGGCTTTGCACTCCCCAGGATGGTACAGTGGGCAATCCACCCACTGAAAAGACTTGTGAGACTGTGGCTTTGCACTCCCCAGGATGGTACAGTGGGCAATCCACCCACTGTAGAGACTTGAGAGACTGTGGCTTTGCACTCCCCAGGATGGTACAGTGGGCAATCCACCCACTGAAAAGACTTGTGAGACTGTGGTTATGCACTCCCCAGGATGGTACAGTGGGCATGGAGGCCCCTCGTGGATCTGGCGTCGTGGACTCATGTGGCTGAGGTGCCCCCCCTTCCCTTCCCCCTGAGGTGCCTGTGGTTTTATTATCTGATGCCCCAGCAGTGTTCTCTCCAATGGAATCGGGTCTCGTGTGTGGGCTTTGCCCATGTGTTTATGCACATTGGCCCACGAACAATGGCATGTAGCCAATATGTGCCGGACTTTTGGACTATGTATACATTGTTCATGTTGTGATTTATTTGTTTTAAAAATCTCATATTTCACTTAAGTTCAAATATGCTTTAATATACTTCTATTTTAATGATCATTTTATTTTGTCTTTGAATTATTCTGGGGGGTTTGGGGGGTGTAAATCTGACTTGTTGCTCTGCATTGGTGTGTGGGGATTTGGGGGGGGGGTTGTCGTGTATGTGTGTGCCCGTAATCTTTTCTCCTCCCCCCTCCCCTGTGTCGTAGGTGCAGTACTCACCGTTGTCTCCTGCGGCGGCGTTCGTGCTCCTGGTAGAGGAGCAGGTAGACAATCGCTGGTAGGATGTTTAATTCGGGTTCCATGCTGTCCAGATTCCTCGTGGAGTGTATAGAGGTGAGCGTTTTCCCGTTCGTGGTCTGTTTCCGCCGTGTTTTTATCGGCGGGACTCCCGCCCCGGAAAAGGTGGCGGATTGGTGTGTCGTGATAGGGTGGGCGGTACATTGTCTGCCGCCTGTCTGTTGGTGGTGACCGCTGCGCTGTTTGTTTGCCCCGCCGTGGCGGTCGGAGTGTTAAAGTGGCGGGCTGTGTTGGCGGTTCCCGCCAGGGTCAGAATTCCATTTTTTTTACCGCCTGCCTGTTGGCGGGTTGGCCACCGCTTTAACACCGACCGCCAGGGTCGGAATGACCCCCTTAGTGATTCTATGCTTTTGTTCCTGGGCCTAAGGTAAACATTAAACAGATACATGGGAGGCCCCTACCGCAAATAGATTTTTAACCCTACGATGTAAGGAGAGTCAATGTTCAATGGTTCTATACTGAGGTTTAATTACATTTTGATCCAAATCAATAGCCCTCTACCCAGCCCCCGCAGAAGCCCTGCCGCATACAGAAGGCAATGCATAGACATGAAAGGTAGTGTAGCCAGATTTAAACAAGGGCTGGATTAGACACGTTTCTTGAAAGGTACAGAAGTCAAATTGCTCCATTTATTCTAGCCAATCAGGTTCCAATACTTTGGACTTGAGACCAGCAATGTTCACAGAGTTTTATTTTAAGGGACCCCTGGGAATTGTTCCATTTTTTGCCAATAGGTTGTGATTCGGGGTTCGATTCTGGCTGACTTTGGCTCTGGTCCACAATTGTGGTCAGGTCTGTGGAAGATCTACACATCCTCTCAGCCATACCAGGATTAAAAGATATTGCAGGAATGCAATGACATTTTCCCAAATTGTCTTCATGTTTCCGTGATTTCTAAGGAGCACAATTTGAGATATTCGAGCACTGTCAGTTTTGAGCGTCAAAGTGTCATAAGGCTTGAAAAGAGTTCCTGTTGGGGAAGACATAGGGCATATGGCCGTGGATGGGGTCTTTGCCGTCTGTCTGAGTCGCAGCCCTAGAATCCAGATTGCAATTCAAGTAATTCACTGAACATAATTAATGGTTATGGTGTTGTTCCAGTGAATAATGTCTTTGGAAACCACTAATATTTGTGCTATACCAATAGTCAAACACTGAACATATAAATGCATAACAAGTATCCGTGCCACTTTCACCTTTTCATATAGGCACATTGCAAAATGACTTGTAAGAAAATGTATTGATGTATGATCGTCAAAGAAAAGTGACTCAATGATTGACAATCATTCTCAAAAGCCTGAACACTGCTTGTCCTAGATTGGTCGTTTGCAATTGAAGCTCTGCGGACAGACACAGTCTTAGCAGGTACAATATTGTCCTTCATGAATAGAGAGCAAAGAACAAAAAACATTTGAAAAGATTCGAAAGTGTGCATAGAATAGCTGCAGTAGATGAATACTGTTTAGTTTGCTGACATAATTACTGGAATGTAATTTTTATGAGTCGTAGAAATCCTGGCGTTTTCACTGAACCAGATAATTAGACTCTGAATGAAGCAGGGTCAGAATAATTAATACATCAAAACTAGATGAACTTTTTCTAATTATTTTTACTTAATCTCCATTATAATTATTGCCATACTCTGCTGAGCATGATTGCCTCATGCCCGTCGATTTGAATGTCGTCTTATAGTTGCATCTTGGGACTTTGTTGAATATTAACAAACCGTGGCCTGGAGAAATGAGAACGGTGTCGTTCCAGGATGGAATTATAAATTGGAATTTCCTGCACACTGCAGGGGGAGGGGGGGAGGGGGCACTAACTTCAAATACATACGAACTTGAAACAGAGAGAAGTGGTTTCTTTAGAAAGGGCAGAATAGCTCCACTGTGTAAAAGTAGAACATAGTTCTTCCCAGAGTTCACTGCATTTTGCATGGATGAGCATGATATAAAAGGGCTCACAAAGGTTTCCTGAATCTTTGCGAATATGGGATTTGCATGCAGGGGCCCACGGTGTTTAGGACCATATTCTGTGACGTCAAATCTAATTCTGTTGGAGGGTACTGTTGTGGGAGCTTTGGAACTCGAGGGCCTCCTCAGTAGCGCAAGATTCTCTGAAATACTGAGTAGAATGCCTCAAGCTTTGTCTCAAATCACGTCAGTGATTCAGATCAGACAAGTTTAATGTTTCACCCATAAGACTTTTGCTGATGTTCCTATTAGGAAGCTTTGGGTGACAGAAATCTCAAGGTGGCAGGAGGCTGTTTTCATTGTCAAGATTTGTAATATGTAATTCACTGGCATAATGAAACTTGAGCCCCCCCCCGTGCAAAGTATCTTGAGTGGGCCCGTCTCCCTGGACCCATTCAAGGGCCTGTCGCCCTTGCACAGTGTACCGTGCTGAGGGGGGTCCCTTAGAGCTCGAGACCCCCGCACCACCCGCGATCTGAGGGCCTTTGTTACACTTTGGTGTAGTCCTCATTTAGTGTAGTATGAGGATATTGTAGTCAGAATATCGTATGGAACAAATTTCGTGTAGTAAATATCATTTGCAGCATGGTCAACAATATAAAATCTACACCCAATGAGATCACAATCTTTAACATGAGTTACAAGAAAATAATTTACATCGGTAAACTATAATTTACCATTGTTTGGAAGTATGGTGAGGTAGCAAGAGCACATAGTCCTATAGAACATATTACCACATTTTCACCAGTCATCACTCCCCAGCTGAACACTAAGGCCCATATTTATACTTTTTGAGGCAAACCAGTGCTGGTCTGCGTCAAAAAATTTACCGCCGGCTAACGCCATTCCAACGCGCCAGGTGGGCGCTTTATTTATGCATTGACGTTAGCCGGCGCTGCGGCTTGGTTAGAGTAAAAAAAATGACACTAACCGGGCACCGCAGGCATAGGGAAGAATGAGGGTTGTGCGTCAAAAAATGGTGCAAGTCAGGTGAGAGTAAAAAATCATGGCTCTAACCAGACTTGCGCCATTTTTTGATGCACAACCCCCATTGAAATGACTCCTGTCTTAGGAAAGACAGGAGTCATGCACCCTTGCCCAATGGACATGCCCAGGGGACTTCTGTCCCCTGGGCATCGTCATTGGGCACAGTCGCGTGTAGGGGGGCCCAAGTTAGGCCCCCCATGTCACTTAAAAAAATAATAATACTTACCTCTACTTACCTTGGCTGGGTCCCCCCATCCATGGGTGTCCTCCAGGGGTGGGCAAGTGTGGCAGGGCGTGTCTCTGGGGGCAGGGAAGGGCACCTGTGGACTGCTTCCATGGTCAGAGACCATGGAAATGAGCCCACAGGTCCTTTACGCCTGCCCTCACCCAGGTGTTAAAAAATGGCGCAAATCAGGCTGTGCGCCATTTTTTAGGGCCCGTCCCCTGCTGTGCGTCAAAATGACGCGGGAGTATAAATAAGGCGCACATGCCTTAAAGTAATTTTTTGGACAGGAACGCCTAACTTGCATGTCATTAACGCAAGGTGGTTTCACACATCCAGAAAATGAGGCACACTGCTGAATTTTGATGTTTGCGGGGTCGGGCGTCAAAGTATAAATATGGTGTTAGCTTTGCACTGAATTTGCATCAAAAATGTTGACGCAAATTCGGCGCAAAGAGATTATAAATATGGGCCTAAAAGTGGTTGTGTCTGCTACTCGTTAGACATTTTCTGTCTTCACATGACTTCATTTAGAGTTAGGTGGAGTGGGAGACCCACTGTAGCTTATTGGGCTCCCACACCACCAAACTCACAGTCGATCTGCCTTATTTAAAGGCGGGTGCAGCTGTATGTTTCTTGTGATGCAGCTGAGTTGGCTTCACTGTGGGAAGCCTTTGACTGACTACCCAGCTGCTACAGGACCATTAGTCACTATCATCCAGAAGGCCCATTCCTATATAGGACCGGTCTTCTAACACACATTATTCCTGTTTGGGACCACCAAGAAATGCTTGGCTGCCGTGTGGAGTAAACAACTCGCAGAAACTATCACTATCTCTGATGAGCCGAGCCGCCTTGTATAAAATGATGGCTTTACCCAGGTTACTTTATGCTTTACAAAATACACTGTATCCTGCTCCCCGTGAGTTAATCCATAAGGTAGACTAGGAAGTCCAATTGCTGCTCTGGGACAGAGGGACAGCCAGGATTGCTCTCAATAAACTCCAAAGGGGAGTATGTGATGGGGGGCTTGTGACCCCTGATGTCATCAAATGTTATTTGGCCTCCCAACTGGTTGCAATTAATGACTGGGTGTTTACAGACCGACAAGACCCAGCAGTCCAGGTGGATAGGGAGGCAATGGGACCTAAAGGATACCTTCCCGTGTTGTATCAGCAGAAACTACGAGCAGTATTGCTGGTCAATACCCGGACAGTTGTTGACATATGGCAGACTGCCACGCATTTTCTGGGATGGACGGGAAACCTGGCAGAACAGACTCTGCTCTGGGACAGTGACCTTTTGTCTGATCTCAGGAGCCTGAAGGGACTCTCAAACTGGGACCTTATAGGCATAGAGAAGCTGGGCCTGCCTGCAGGGGTGTAGACAAGAGGGCACATATATACATATTCTGTGGTCCTGCCCGCAGATCCAATCATACTGGAAGGGAGTCCCAGAATTGATGACAAGGTTAACAACACAATAACTTTGAATGTTAAGTGGCTACTACTTAATGTGAAGGGAGAACTGACATGGCCCTAATATGCCGCACTCTGACTTGCAATTGGGGCCATAGTGGCTAAGCAAAACATTGCTAAGTAATGGGAGTGGGGGATAAAACTGTCTACCATTGAGTGGCGGATGGATATAGATTGGTGCCGAAATGCAGAAAAAGGAATATTTTAAAAAATTGGAAAAGATCTGGCGTTCATGGGAAACTCAGCGAACGGCCATAACACCACCTGATTTGTCACGGCCCACTAGCTAATGATGTATTTACACTATTGCAGAGCAAGATCGTCTCAACATTGTTTCCTTGATATTAGGAGGGGTGGTGGTGGTCACTGCCTAAAGGGACGGAATGGCAATGTCTGCCTCTAATATTTTCAATGTAATGTATGGGATGGGTGTGCTGTGCTTGTTGACTGCAGTTGTGCTGTGTTTAAAAATGCTGAAAAGTTAATATATTAAAAGAAATGAACTGACTTTTGCAGTGACAGTTAATGGCATACTAGCATAAGCTTAATAACATTCATTTTTAACAGTATGTTTAAGTCCAAGTTTTCCTCTTTCCACTGCTTACTTACTTAAGGAGTTCTGTTTGCTAAGACAAAAAAGCTGTTAAGTAAGCATTTATTATTTGATTCTAAAATGTTTCATGTCATACTTGACAGCATTAGGGTGGTCACCCTCAAATTTTTGCCTGCCTCCCTCCACTTTTTGACACTGTTTTTGCTGGTTTTAGGACTCTACGCACTTTACCACTGATAACCAGTGCTAAAGTTCATATGCTCTCTCCCTTAAAACATGGTGACATTGGCTCATACCCAATTGGTTTATTTAATGTACTTATAAGTCCCTGGTAAAAGTGCACTACATGTGCCCAGGGACTGTAGATTAAATGCTACTAGTGGGCCTGCAGCACTGATTGTGCCACCCACATAAGTAGCCCCTTAACCATGTTTTAGGCCTGCCATTGCAAGGCCTGTGTGTGCAGGTTTACTGCCAATTTAAAGTACTTGTCAAGCCTTAAACTCCCCTTTTTCTCCATATAAGTCACCCTTAAGGTAGGCCCTCGGTAACCCATAGGACAGGGTGCCATGGAGGGAAAGGCAGGACATGTACCTGTGTAGTTTATATGTCCTGGTAGTGTAAAACTACTAAATTTGTTTTACACTGCTGTGAGGCCTGCTCCTTTCATAGGCTAACATTAGGGCTACCTTCATATACTGTTTGAGTGGTTGATTCTGATCTGAAAGGAGTAACAAGGTCATATTTAGTATGGCCAGAATGGCGACACAAAATCCTGCTGACTGGTGAAGTTGGATTTAAAATTACTATTTTATAAAAGCCACTTTTAAAAAGTTAGCATTTCTCTGCACTTAAACCCTTCTGTGCCTTAGAATCCATGTCTGGCTGGGTTAGTTGACAGCTCCCTTGTGCATTTCACTCAGACAACCCCAAAGACAGGATGCTCAGTCATACCTGCACACATCTACATACTAAATGGGTCTTCCTGGGAAGGGAGGTTGGAGGGCCTGTGTGGCCTGCCCTCACACAATGGACTGCCACACCCCTACTGGGACCCTGGAAGAAACGATGCAACTGAAAGGGGACCTTCTACACTTCTAAGCCACTCTTTGAAGTCTCCCCCACTTCAAAGGCACATTTGGGTATTTAAACAGGGGCTCTGACCCTACCAACTCAGACACTTCTGGACCTGAACCTGCAACCTGTCAAGAGGAACTGCCTGGCTGCCCAAAGGACTCACGTGACTGCTTTTCTGCAAAGGACTGCTGCCCTGCTGTTGCCCTGCTGCCTTGCTGCCCTCTGACTCTGCTGAGATGTACTCTCCAAGGGCTTGGATTGAGCCTTCCTTCTGTTTCTTGAAGTCTCAGGGCCAAAAAGACTTCAACTCTGCAAAAGAAGTCCTTGTGCAGCGAAAATCGATGAACAGCCTGCCAGAACTGACGCACAGCCTGCATCGCGGTGAGAAAATCACTGCAGGCCAAACTGGAATGACGCAGCACAGCTCCCAGAGTGGAGATCGATGCAGCGCCAGTGTTGCGACCAAAACTTCGACACGCTGCCCACTGGATCGAAGCATAGCGAGCCGGAACGACGCAGCCAGACTTCCTGAGAAGAAGAATCAATGCAGCACCTGCCGAGCGACAGAAATTTCCCCTCATCGCCTACCGGATTGATGCAGCGCCTGTGACTTCGTTCTGCATGCCCCGAACTTCTCTGTATCATCCTGGGGTGTTCAAATACCTGCAACCCGAAGAGGATCCAAGCCTGTGTGCCAGAAATCGAGCAAAGCCTTTCCTGTGTGGAAGAACATCAACACATCATCAGTGTGCGCCCGGAGAAACCGACGCACCCCTCCCCGTTTTCCACACATCTCCTCCTATGCGGCCCCTTGCGGATATTTTTGACGCAAACCAGGTACTTTGTGCTTGAAAGAGACACTTATTGCTTTTTAAGAACTGGAGACTCTTTTTATCATTTTCTAAAGTGATATTTCAACGTGTACTTATCAAATATTGATTGTTTTGACCTGCATTTAATCAGATAAATATTCTATATTTTTCTACACCTGTGTGGTGTATTTTTGTGGTGTTTATACTGTAATATTTATTGTTTTGACCTGCATTTAATCAGATAAATATTCTATATTTTTCTAAACCTGTGTGGTGTATTTTTGTGGTGTTTATACTGTAATATTGCATGATTTATTGCACAAATACTTTACACATTGCCTTCTAAGTTAAGCCTGACTACTCAGTGCCAAGCTACCAGAGGGTGGGCACAGGATAATTAGGATTTTGTGTGACTTACCCTGACTAGAGTGAGGGTCCTTGCTTGGGCAGGGGGTAACCTGACTGCCAACCAAAGACCCAATTTCTTAAATTTCTGCACTTTCTATCAATTTCCCAAGCCCCACCCAGAGGGAGGGAAGAGGTCAGGTATGAGGAACATTAGCACTTAAAACTAATGCAATGATGATTACTTATGTCATTACATCCTCCTCCATTATTCTCTTTCCAGTCTTCATTTACCTGAGGATGTAACAAAGCCAACTCAAAGGACACTACAAAACCATAGGTGTTGGAATGCAAGAATAAGTACAAAATACACTGAAAAACATGAATGAAACTACACTAGAATCAAAATTTGACATTCCAGAATGTAAGATATCTAAACAATAAAGAGAACCAAAAGTATTTGAAGGTATTTGAATGAGCCCAAGTGGCACCCCTACAAATTTCACGAAGGCGAATTACCTGAACTTCAGGTCAGGAGACAGTGACACCTCCAGTAGCTTGGCCATGACTTTCATTGGGAACTTCATGGACTAAAGAAATATAAGCTTGTGAAATATCCAGATTTACCCATTGACTTAAGGTACTTCAATCAACTTTTCAGGACCTTCCATCACCCAGCGACCTCAGGTAATGACTGACACAGACAAGGGCATTGCCTGTTAGGGCCTGATAGGGCTTTTGGTAAGAACCACTATTCCAGTGAAATGTACAAAGTAAAATAAAACCACATGTATAGCCCAGCATCCCATATTGTCAGTCCTGACATCCACACCCAGATGTAGTTGAGCAGCCATTCACATATTTGAACAACACATAGATTCAACCACTTACATATCCCACTACCTACCACAAAGCCTCAAGCTCTACAAAAAATATCCGAAGTCATGTCCATTAATGCTCATTCTGTTATACTCCAAGCACTAGATTTGGCACTCCTCATCACCTGTCACAATCAAATAAATATGGTTCATCTCCACATCTTCACACATCCTAGGCATCCTTCTTTCCACAGGCTACAGCATTCATCTTGTGGACAGGGCACATAAGGGTGGAGTCATGGTTTTATCCATAAGTAATTCTGGTTCTGCACCCTAGTCAAGCAAGTGACACTCAACCTTATGGAGCTGTTAACGTGTGCCTTTTCAATGCTATGCAACCCACAGCACCACTTTCTCTCTTATCTACAGGCCTCATTGATCAAACAAGTACTTCAGTGATGAATTCTCAGATCTCCTCACTACTCATCGATCCAACATGCCCACACCGTCCTCTTGCTGACTTCAAACTCCCAGAAAGCAGATGCTCACAAAAAATGAGACACCCTCTACAACCTCATTGATACACTAGATGTGGTACAGCATGTCATACAACCAACACACTTTAAAGTCCACATTCTCGACAATATCTTTTCAACATTGCCAACTATCGAATGTAAACACCCCATCCCTGGATAATCCTGACCACAATGCTTTCTTGATCTCCCTGCTCAGCATAGTAGCAACAAACTAAGGACAATATAAAAGAGTAGACCAAACCTTCACATCCTTCCAAGATGTCTCCGTAGACACCTTAATTCTTGAACTCATTTCTCCCCCATTAACCCAAAGTCTGATGTCAACATCCTCCTAAATAACTTGAACAATCATTTAGAAAGGTATTTGAACATTCATGTCCAAATTACAAAATACAGGAGAATGCCAAAGCCTTCGGCAAAATGATATTCTAAGAACAATGCCTACAATAAACAATATATCTGCAAATGAGAAAGAAAATTGAAGAAAAACAGAAAGAAAACTAAAGAAAAACAGGACTCCCACGGACCGCTTGATTTTGAAGTCCCTACATGCAACCCATAGACAGCTCATCACATCTGCCAAAGCAAAGTACTATACCAACACCATTCATGAAGTCAAAAGCTGTTCAAGAAAATCAAGCACTGCATCAACTCCCTACCAGCCCCAGATAGTCCTCACTTCACAGAAACATGTAATGCCATCATGCTATATTTCACCTAAAAAAATAGAGAAGATCCCGCAGCACTCAAACACGCCTTCTTCATCTCTTACACCCACACATTCCTGTAGAATCCCACGTTGGTCAGCCTTCAAATGCCTTCTCTCCAACATCTTCCTCACAAAATCAATTTCCTCAAAGCCACTTCTTATGAAGGTGAGGGCTTACCATAATCTTCCATCAAAGCTCTCTTATAGCAATCTTTTTTATCCCTACCTACCATTATCAATCTCTCTTGCATGGAAGGCGTCTTCAGAGAAGCTCTCAAGAAACGTCAGTCTCCCATTCTGAAACAATCCTACATCAAGCTCTGATGATCTCACCAACTACCAACCATCACTCACCTACTACTCATCATCAAAAGCATTGACAAAGCAATCTTCTCCAGTAGCAAGTCGACGCTAACCATCTCCTGCACGAACACCAGTCTGGCTTCAGTTTACAATGCAGGGTGAAGACTACAAATCGTAGCTGATGCCCTCTTGACCACAGATGAAGGTGACCCCTATTTCCTGATATTGCAGGATCTCTCAGCTTCCTTTGAGACAATTGACCATCCCACTTTCATACTCACCCTGGAGTCTAGAATGGGATTCACCGTTAATACTGGTTCTCCTTCTACTTTTCCAATCAACACTAGTTTGGGCACATGGCCACCTCCAGGTTACAAAACGATCTCCATTACCTGTGGAGTTTCATAGGGGTCCATACTGTCTACTGTTATTTTCAACCTTTACATGGACCTACTTTGAGTTCCACTCACAGAAAAAAGCCTAAAGGTTCACAAAATATGCCATTGATACTCACTCTACTTGAAAGTATCCTCTGCTTCAGACATTCAACACTTCAAACACTGCTGTCACATCATCCTGATCTAGGTGTCCAGCACCTACATAAAGTTAAACCCACCTCAACCCAACCAATACAGCAAACCTGACTCAATGACATCAACCTTGAAGAAAAAGAAGAAGAGATTTTATTGTTTAGTTACTTAAAACCATAACACAAAAAAATTAAAATAGAGAAGTACTATATAAAAAGGTAAAAAAGAAAAATAATTGTTCAGTCATTTCAGTTCGGCTCCATAGGAGCTCGCTTTAAATGATTGTTATGTGCTGCTATTTCAAAAGTGCTTAATTCCATTGTAGTCCATTGAAAGGCACTAAGCCTGTCCTCCTCCTTTAGATCAACAGGGGGGCAATGTTGCTCGTTTAACTCCTGCTTTTGTGACACCTGCAGTAAAAGCTTTACCAAGGCACAATTCAACTGTAGGTCACCAGGTGCAAAGCACGCCATTACTGCTTGTCTCCGTGTCCGTATGCCTTTTTCATTAAATTTGCACTTCAGTAGGGCTTTTCGTTCTATTGCGAGATGATTGCAAGAACAACGGACGTGGAGGAGATCTTCCGTGTCCTCACCGCACAGGCGGCACATAGAGTTGGTTACGTCCCTCAACCACGGGGCCACATATAAGCCAAGTGGTAGGAGACAAAGTCGGTACTTTAAGAAGTCGTCCTTTGTTCGTATCAAGAAGCCCTGGCCTAGGTATGGCTGTGGTGTCGAAGACGGGTAGGTGTGCAGGGTCATCCAGGCGTGAGACCTTCTAACCCAAACTGTCACCGAATGTAAGGGCACTTGAATTCACTGTGGATAAATACCTCACCCTCAAGGAATACATTACAAAAAAGAAAGACAGCATGGTATCAGCTGCCTCTTCCTAAGAAAGTCAAGTGGTTTCTTTCAGGAATCAGCTTCAGATCTGCTGTTCAAGCTACATATGCATGCAGGTAATGTCTTAATTTGTGGCCTCCCAGACTCCGCAATGGCACCACTTAGGTGCTTCTTATATACCACACCATGTCTCATCCAGGGATCACATCACTCCCATCTTGATGGAACTCCATTGGCCACCCGCACCATCTTCAAAGCCAGCTGAATCATTTATAAAGCCATTGCAACTATCCTTAAGACAAGTTCAAAATCTCTGGTGGTTCATGGCACACCTGCAGCAAGTCTACATCCAATTGTAGACTTTGGTCATGATCATAAATTGGGTGGTTAATTCTATCCAGTGCATAAAACCCTGATTACGCACCGGACAGAATTGTGAGTTTTGTTTTATTTAACAAATCCATTTTTTATCGGATGCGTTAAATAACCCAACATTTGTTACATTTCGTCAGGTCAAACCTGCTCAAATTTAACAGGAAAATGTGTACAGTATTTGCTGTACCATGCAGATTTTGTTGTGTTAAACACCAAAGTCTGTATGTTAGTTTTCAATAACTCATAATAGATGCTATTTATCACACATGATAAATAATGAACCAGGGGTATTGTTATTTACCAGGTGAGATAAATAGCACTTTTACTTGTAGTCAGGCTCTAAGAAGTGTAAAAAGATAAAAAATAAGACAACTTGCCTTTTCCATCTATGCAATCAGGATCCGGAAGAAAATCCACCTAGCCATCAAGACTGGCCCATTGCTGCTCCAGTTTAGAGAGGAGTTGAAAACTCTCCCATTTAAGTAACACTAAATCACAATGCATTAATCATTCACAACCCTGCTTCCTCTTGTCACACGTTGATTTTATGCTTGTCTTTTGGCTAGGTTTGTGCTATAAAATATCCTAACTACATACATATATACATATATAAAAGCACAACATTATTTTGTCCTTTCTATATGTGTTGTAGGAGCCCTGTGAACATCTATAACCTTTTCAGATATCTCCTCACTCTCAGACTGAAAAATAGCTACAATTATCGCCTAAGACATATGGAACTTAGATGAACTTAGAGCAATAAAGCCCTGAGTCAGGACAAAGAATGACCTTATCTGTATAAAACATTAAGTAGGGAGCTGATACTCTTCTGGAATCTCATTTTTGTAAACTGAGAGCTGAACCTATGCCCACAAGCAAGACAATGTGGGCAATAACCAAGAAAAAGGAGCATTGGGCAAAGATTCAAAAGGAACACAGTTCAACCCTTGTAATACTGTCAGTTCATCCCTATAGGGAACAGTAGAACATTGAAAAGGTTTCATATTTTGAAAGACACTGGAAACCAATGAGACTACTTCCTTCAAAGTTCCAAAGGGCTCATACAAATCGAAGGTTGCTGCTGAATGAATTGCCAGAGCAGTAGGAGCCACAACTTAAGAAAGTCACCAAAAGGAAATCCAATACTAAAATTAGTCACAAGTTTACAATATCCTGGATCTTAAAATCACTATTCAAAGTGAGTCATAGAATAGTGGGTGTGTGCATTGGAAAGTGGATTATTGGTAAGGGCAGGAAAGTACCTACACCTAGCAATGCGCCACTTACCTCCACTTAGGTCCCAGCTCAACCCTTGGTAGCTTGGCAACAAGCGTCAAGGCTTAACTTAGGAGACAAGTGTGTAAAGCATTTAAAAATCACAAAACAGTAAATAAGTAAAACATAAAACACAATAAAAATCCAACATCAATTAATGAAAATAGAGTATATCTTTATCTTTAAATTGACAGCAAAACTGATAAAATCAAATAGGGGAACTGGAGATTAGAATTTTTAAAGAATTTGTGTTTTTTAGAGCGTAGAAACAAGAAACAAAAAGCGCCAATCTGGTGATCTGGTCGCACCTTGACCGGAGCAAAGTCACAGTTTAAGGCTGACTACGATGGAGCCCTGATCGACTACCGCAAGCGGGAGGCCGTGGTCATAGGTTTACCTTTGCACTTAGTTGTTTTCTTGAAGATTTTCTTCAGCAGGACGAAGTCGCCAGTCCAATCCGACCTCCCTGGAGCCCTTCCTAGGATACACATTGCGGGAGCCCTCAGTGAAGATTTCTACGTTCAGACTTAGATGATTTTTCGAGATGAAAATCCTTCGACCGGGCCGAACCTGAATCTTGATCTGACGTACCTGGAGCCCTCTTCGTATATACTGCTCAGGAGGTCCCAGTCAACTTTCTAAATTTGGACTTAGTCACTTTTTTTTTGATTTTCTTCAGTGGGACAAAACTGCAAGTCAGGCCGGGTCACGGTTGAGGCAAGCTGGCTAGAGTTGTTGTGGTGGGTCGGTCCATTTATGGAGCTTTTTCAAAAAGTTCTCCAAACTTCTGGATCTTCTTCGAGAAGGAATTTTAAGGTCTTTTAGAAGTCCACTTCCACCCCAAGGTTCCAGAAGCTCTGAGTTGCTCCTTGAGGGGTGCAGATTACAACTCCCAGAATACACCTGGCTCTAACTCAAAACTGGCCACTTCACAGTGGTCAGCTGGTCAGTTTCTTCAGGATTTGATTCAGGGAACTCCGGTTAGCAAATTTTCACCTGTAGCAAACAGGGAGTCACTTCTTGAACCAGTTAAAGCCAGGCAAAGTCCTTCTTGTGGTGGAGCCCAAGTGTGCAGCTGGTGCAGTCCTCCAGAGTGCAGTGACCAGATGCAGGACAGGGTTCCAGTAGGGCAGTCCTTCTTCTTCTGACATTCTTTTTTGTAGGGATCTGAGGAGTGGGTGCAGCGCTGCCATATTTATCCTTGCTCCTGGGTGAAAAACAAGGGGGGTCCTGGATCTCCAATCAGATGCAGGATCCTTTCTCCTGTGATGACAACGTCCTGGGAAGTGTAACCCTGGGAAAAACATTCCCAGGGAGCAACATTCTTCAAAAATCTATCAAAGCTGAAACTGATTTTTAGAGGTTACATCTGGCTGAACCCACCCACTGGTGTGGCTAAAAATCCTAAACATGCCCCTCTCCTGCCCTCTCCTAATCTAATCAAGAGGGCACCTAATTGTCTGGGGTTGCAGGATGTGAGGGAGGTGCTGGGTTGCTCCAAATGCCCTTCCCTGCCTTTGAAGACCAGTTTGGCAGCTCTCCCCCTCCCTGCTATCTGCCGAGGCAGTTCTCCACCCCCAGGATTATCTTTTGAGTTCAGCCTAGACCACTTCACACCTCATCAAGGCAGCCTGTCCAGGCTGCCAGAGGCTGGCCAATCAGAGAAGGGCACTACATAGCTGAAGTTGGCAACTTTTTACGTAGAGTTTAAAACTCTTTACCTGAATTAGTTATATTACATCCAACAATGGTAAGTTGTGGGATTTATTATAACAATTAATTTGATACCAAACTTGAGGTATCTGAGAGGACTTTGTTAATTACAATAAAGTCTCCCTATTTTAGCCTATAAAAGGTTTTCACTACGGTGAGGGAAAAACCAATTTGGCTATTTGACCTCACCAGGGCTTACACAACTATAATTATAAAGTACCTGTTGATGAGTTACATGGCACCCAACCCTAGGGGTGACTTATATGTACATCTAAGGTAGTTTAAGACTTTGTAAGTACTTTTAATTCCAAAGTTGATTTTGCATTTAAGTTTAATCTAAAAGCAGCCAGTAAGGCAGACTTGCCTTTAAAATGACCCAGGGCACCTCAGCAGTGCACCTAGGGGTGCACTACCTATGCTGGGGTCTCTAAACCTATATGCCCTACCATATACCATGGACTTATTGGAAGGTTGACATAGCCAATTGTAATTAGCCTAGTTTGCATACTTATTTTATACAGCACACAGGCCCTGGGACAGGTTAGCAGTACCAAGGGCACCATCGGAGGCAGGAAAACACCAGCAGAAAGTGAAAAATGGGGGCAGAAAGTTAGGGGGCCTCTGCAATCAGCCCTGTTTTCTCACAGTGCGTGTTGGGATTTTTGAAGTCCAAAATCACCACTCTATAACCCCCTTGAAATTGCACACCTTTACCTTCAACCTCCACACTGTGCACTGAAGGTGGCCATGAATGTATGGGATAGAAAAGCAAACTGAAGGTTGGTAAGGCCAAAATGGAGCTACATCCCCTGAATTTTCCCCATGACCTTGGGACATGGTGAGTAGGGGAAAGGCTCATAGGATACATTTGGACCACCTCAGAGATATGACATCAATTTCTGACACTAGGCCTCCATTAAACTGGGTAAGAAGGTGTGTTTTCCTAGAAGCAAACCGGTCAAACAGGGGAGACTGAACTGATCTGTGATCAATTGAAAAATATCCCATGAGAGATGAAAGGTTACTGATGAAGGAAATATCCTGCTGAGTCTATGAGATTCTGTGTTCTTCCACCATGGAAGACAGGAATCTTAAATAGATAATAGATTAGTTACCCATGAGCATATCTACTGAGCCACCTAAGTCTATGACCAAGGCATATTCAGTTACCTTCCTAATTGATACAGGCTTCCTTACTCAGGCTTGTGCATGAGTAAAGGAAGCAGTCCTTTGAAGAGCCATAAGGATACCTGAGAGTTCCCTCTAATACAAAGAACAAACATCCTTATTGGAGACACTTCATAAGAAGCCCCTGACCCTCCAGGCTATCACCATATCCCCATTGACATGCAATCCTTGTCTGAAACACTAGTGTAAAAGGAGCCTGGAACAATACCCTCTGAAGAAGTTCCATAACTAGCCATCAGAATAAGTCCAATGAAAGAGGAATGTGTTGCAGAAATTACAATCTTACAGCTCTGAGATTCTGGAGTTACAATAAATAATGAGATGAACAAACAGGGGTTTGAAGTGTACGTAAGTCAATGGAACTAATGTGGTGGTTGCTGCCATGAATCCCTGGATACTGTAGTTAGTCTCTGCTATACACTTAGGGCATACATACGAGATTTCCCAGATGATACTATGCACACTGTTGCCTTTCCTCTTGAAGAACAACTGATTCTATGTTGGTTCAAAACATGCCTCCAATGAACTGCAATTCTTGACCTATTTTTTGAAGGGATATTTTTCACATTGGGTAGAAATAACCGATCTCTCAGAAGTGTGAATGGCTTCACAGCATTAAAGTCTGTCTTGGAAAAAGGTGGAGCTGGGTCGAGACTGAGTTGCCTATGGCTGGTTCCAAACTGAGGTGGCATGGTGTGCAAAATAACGACGGAGGAATGGGATGCGTCCCAGAGTAATTACCAGCACTGATATTATTTCCAGCATTCCATCCATCACCTTTTTATACAGTTTGGTGTATTGTCCAAAGTGCCAAGTCATATCAGGCTGATGAGCCATTAGTAGGGCTAAACGTGGTCTAGGTTGCTTGTGTGCTGGCTCAGGGAGGACCTGCCCTGGCATTTCAGGCTGGACTCTTCACACTGAGTCCAAACAGAGGTGCCTAGGTGTGCAAAATAAGGATGTACTGGGATGCGGCCCGAGTAATTACCAATGGCTAAGATTCATTTAAGCATTCCATCCACCATCTTGCTGTCTACTTTAGTTTGAAAAATAATGAGTAGAAATGTAGTAGTAACTAAGATAAGGAAGTACTGGTCTTCCTTCTAACTATAAAGATTGCAACACTGGTGCCAATATCTTGATGAACACCCTTGAAGCTGAGAACAGGTCAATGAAAGAACCTTGACATGGGAATGATAGGCTCACGCAGCAAACAGTATAAATCATTGACTTGCAGGATGAATTGGAATGTAAAAGTATGGATCCTGAAGTCTCTGAAGTCATTAGAAAGTCACCTGGAATAAGGACTAATTGTTAGTCACCATCTTGAATAGAAAATATTTCAAAAATGTGCTCACTCCTTTTAGCTCCACGATGAAATGAAACATTCCATCTAGCTTGAGGATAAGAAAGAGAGTAGAACAGACTCCGAACAGACTCCCATATTTTTATTTATTTCAGAGTCAGGTACTATGTCGAGCCTCTCCAGTATATAGCAATTTCATTTCAGAAGTGACTGACTTGGTAACAGAAGCTGCTATAGTGTAGAATAGCTGAAATTAGGCGTCAATGGTGAAGCATAGATTTCGATTGCAATTATTTATTTTATTCATAAATGTATTATCTATGTGTGGTGACTTTGATCACGTATTGAAGAATAAATCCAAATGAAACCAAACCTCATAATCAATGTACATTTCTATAGACACCTAACTATGTATATTTTGTGGGAAGTAATACATTTGTTTGAGTTTGTGTAGAAAATGCTTTCCAAAGCCTAAAAATTGTATAGGATGCCATGGGGTATTTCTAAACACATTTCACACATCAAAGTAGCTTGTCTACTTAAGTGGTATTATAGCTGAAACATAATTCTTATTGGTAATTCTGAAAAAACTCTGCTATTTAGGAAAATGATGACTCAAACTTATATATCTATTAATTGGGGGAAAATATCAACAGTTCTACCCCAGCCATAGCTGGGTCTAATCTGCTTATAATAGGTGCAGATTTTGATCCTAGAGGATAATGTCCTTAGCTGCATGAGTTGTCTTCTGTGCATGCTTCTGTTGTATATGGAAGATGTCTATTTCAAAATGCTTTCTCCAGATAAATACACCATCATGGATTAGGAAAATGTAGCCATGCTCTTGGATCTTCAGAAGCTTCAACTGTATCTGTGGTTTACCTACTTCATTGTTCAAACTGTCAATACTGGTATTATCATTCTAGGCACTGTTGACAAGACAAACCAGGTTAATCTACTCATTTGAGACCCTACACCCCAACTGGTAGTGAGTGCAGCATACCAATGCTAATAGAATCACTTGTAGCTTCAAAAAGGGATTCTATTAGGGTTAGAAGTATTGTGTCAAGAATTCAGCAAGTTGTAAGCATCCTCACAACATCCATCATACCAGAGCAAGCATAGAGTACCCCAACTCAAATGTTTTTTGTTTTGTTTTGCAATATGGTAGGTGAGGGACAGAGATATTGAGAGTGGTCGCTAGGCATGTTCTTATGTATGTGTGTCCAATTGTGTCTGGCCTGATGTGCTAATTAACTGAAGGGCAGATGTTTTTAACCTTAAGGCTATTTGAATACATTGTCACTGTGCAATTAAGTAAGGCCTCTAAAGGAGTGAAAGAGCTGCCTACGGGATTTCCCAATTGGGATTTTATTATCCCACATTAACAGAAAATAGTAAGGAATTCCACATTCTAAGTTTGATCCTTCAACTTTCTGGTGATTAGTGTTTGGAGGAAAAGAGGATAAGCCCTTTTAGTCCTGTTGTGCTACCATTCTAGGGAGAGATATAAAATGAAACCTCTTTAAGGACAGCCACATGTTTCACTATCAGGTTCCTAAGTAGATGGAAACTAGGTAGGAAAGTAAAGTTCACTGCAGACTTTAGAAAGCTTAGGTGCTTGGATGACCTCAGGATATCAATTCATTAAAAATCTATTTTAAGAAGAAGGACAGAGAGACAGCAGGCATTGGGGCAGCCCCTTTCTTATTAACATGTTGCATTTACAGATTGGTTTGGTTAACAAAGTAAAGGTGTGCACAGACCTGACATTCTTAAAGATGCAACCAAACTACATCACTTTGTCAAAGGTATCTGCTATAAAATGTTTTGCTGTGGGTGCCTTTTCAGTCAACCACCTACAACACAAATGTAATCTTCAGACTCCTTATATTACACTCTACTTTGAAGATACAGAACAAATGTGCAAATGAAGTTTGTACATCAAAGGGTCACTGCCCCCATCTTCCATGTTGCTGTGGTACATGACGTTACTTCCTTATATGATTTTCTTTTAGGACAGGTCTGGCCATACAGGTAAAGTTGCACAACTATTACCATACACCCCAACTGACCTGTTTGCTAAGCCAATGATTCTTAAATTATTTCTAACTAAGATCACACCACAGTGCACCATACAGAATGTACTCTCTTTAGTTCTGTTTCACAAAACGTACAATCAGAAATGTATACTCTTTGGCGCAGTCTAAACTTCTGTTATACCACACTTTTTAAACTCACAAAGACTGCTGGATTATTAATGTGACTTTCACACATTCCTAGGAGTACTCACATGCATAAACTTTTCCACATATGTAAAAGCAGCAAGTCCACATTTCTAAAAATATAAATCAAATTCAAAAGTGAATTGTGCTTTAATAATTTTTTTGTTTTGCTGAAGGAAAATATATTTTCCCATGTTAAAAACCTTTCCCTTACAGCCCTACCACTTCTGAGAGTAATCCCTTCTGAGTCCAAATAAACTAAATCCTGTTTTAACAGGATTACATTTCTGTTCATTTCCAGCCTTAGGACATTTCTTCCACGTGTGTGTGAGTACTGACTGACTCACATTTTTTAGATTATCACTACAGAAAAATGCCTCTTTTTTATATGATCATTCCTATTTTATGGACTAGTGTTGCAGTTTTTATGACTCTGTGCACTGGAACCCTGCTACTCAGGCTCCAGTCAATGTGCTCTGACCCATAAAGCGTGTTGAAATTGACTGTACTCCTAACTGGCATATTTAATGTACTTATATGTCACTAGTATATGGTACAAAGTGTACCAAGGGCCTGACTGCAGCAAACATGGTGCCACCACTAGACTGACAGTGCAACACATGAGTGCAGGCCTTTCACTGTAGCCTTCCTGTATATTTTTTAAATTCTAAATTCGACCTGATAATTAACTTCTTTTACCAGGCCTATACCCTCCTGTTAATAATGATAATTTTCCTCTAAGCATGCCTGAATACCCATTAAGGCAGAGTGCATGATATTTAAACATGGCCTTAGAGTGACAAGGCCCTAGATCTATTTTCAATGTCACGGGGTTAGCTGTTCAATAGGAAAGCATTGGGATACAAAATTACATTTGGTAAAGATATCTCTAAAAAGGAAATAGCTACAAAGATAATTATTAGACTTTTAAAACATTTATTACAAGATCAACTTATTGGCAAAGTAGAATCTGAACTAAATACTTTCCAAAAAATACTTTAAATAATTCACCTTTTACCTGCACACAGCCCTCAGACACCCATTTGCATGGACTTCTAACTGTCATCCAGGAGCTGCATAGCTCCTTGATGAGATGTGAACTTGCACCAAGAGTTAAGACATAGGCCTTGGGTGTGAAGATGTTCTGCTCCTCTCATAGGATGACCATCTGGGCTGTGCTCAAGAACTTAATTAACTTCACAGGAAGATTTAGCTAACACCAGGGCCTGTCAAATTCTTCATCTCTCTAGTCTGCCAGGCAACAATCCCAGCAGCAGAGGAGTTGCCCACAGGACCGGTTTTGAGTTACCACAGAGGAGGGGACGTTCATTTCCCTGGCCCCACCTGTAAGATGGGCACAGGGGCTCTCCACAGGGGAAGAATGACTCCGATAATCTGAATTTAGTTAGAGAGGGGCGCTGTGGGATTGTTTGCGGTGGAGCACCCAGAAAGTGATGCAAACGTGGGTAGGGTTACCCCTGGCAACTTTTTCCTCATGAGTTAGGGAGGGGGCAGAAGTCACCCACAGGCTAGTGCCAGGCATAATTGCCACACCCCGGCGCACACTCTTCAGAACGCTACTAGTCCTGTGGAAAACAGAAAAAGGAATGCACCTGCTGTTGAGAGCCCTAAGGGCTGGACCATGTCCCACTTGTATGCAGGACAAAGAAGTGTCACTTAGCTGATCTCCGGTGAAGCTACAGGGACACAAAAACTGTAAGCAGACCACTTTTCTCAAAGAGACCAGCTGACCAGTTTCCACTAGACCTCCCCTGGACTTTGCTGATGACTTCTGTTATAGTGAGTCCTGACTCCCAAGTACTGTTCCTGAGATCCTTGAATCCTTTGCTGGCATCAGAGTGTATTCCTCCTGCCTAACCCAACAACTTCAGGCTGAGAAACATTTTGCTAGCTATTTGTCTAGAGAACTATTTATGGACCAGGACCAACCTGCAGTCGATCCACTGAGGGTGCTGCTGGGCCTGACTTTGCCGTAGCTACTGCTATGTTTTTGTCTCGATACCCAGCTGTCTTCAGTTCCCAACCACAGCTCCATCGGTGCTGCCATCAAAGAAGACCCATTGACACTGAAGACCTCTGCGGCCTGAAAACTTGATCTTTTTCCACTGGAATTTTTACTGCCAAAGCTCTGTGCTGATGTCAGAATCCACCGATGTTGAGTCCCTTCTCTTCTAAGATCACGCCACAGTGCCCCATTTAGAATGTACTTTCTTTAGTACTGTTTCACAAAACTCAATGCTGGACTGTCTGAAATGTATCCTCCGAAGTGTACATCAAAATCTGTATTAATTACCTCCATCCTCAAACTTACAGGGAGTGTCGGAGAATTCATGTGAATTTCAAAGATTCCTAGAAGTACTCACATGCATAAACATTTTCCACATTCGCACATGTAGTAAGTCCACATTCCACATTTCCACACACGTAAATCAAATGCAAAGTGAATTGTGGTACATTTCGTTTTTTGTTTCACTGTAGGGAAAATATTTTTTCTCATGTTGAACACCCTTCCCCTACAACATTACCAGCCAGCCACGGCTGCTTTCATTGAGGGTTGTTGACATTGGGAAGTCATTTTTCCAGAGGGGTGGACCTCACCCTTGTACTCGCCCCATGCTCCATTCCAGTCAAGCACAACCAGATGACTGTGGTTGGCACTCAATGGTTGGCACTTTATGCTTTTTGCTGCTGTTTAACTGCTTGGTACTTCTATATGCTTTACACATGTTCCTAAGTTAAGCCTGTCTGCTATGTGCCATAGCTACCAGGGTATGAGGTCAGGTCTAGTAAAGGTTTCAGTAATTTAAACCTAACATGAATAGTGCCAGTATTATGAGTGGTGGATTACCACCAGCCCCAAATGATGATCCACTTTCTCACACTGGTGTCAGGGGTGGGATCCAGAACATATGTTTAGCCGAATCATTCAGTTAATAAATTGGAAATTAAAAATCCCTACATTGAACTGAAAGCAAAAATGTACTTTTCATTTTGTATTGGCATCAGGACTTGATTGGGTCATTTTTTTCTAAATTATGTTTGATTCCAATTGTGCATCTTTTAAAAGTCCAAGGGGGCACGCAATTGGATGTATGAGGTGGGGAGTGACATTGGCTTGCCTTCTATGAAGGAGCATTGTGAATGAGCAGGGTGGGTCAGAAGGATTGGGAGCCTTACTGTGGAAGTTAGTAACAACACATGGAGGGATACACTCCTGAACCTAGAAGAGGCAATAGCTACACTTGTGTAAAGAAATGGCTCCCTGTTGCAGTTACCCCCCACTTTTTGCCTGATACTGATGCTGACTTGACTGAGAAGTGTGCTGGGACCCTGCTAACCAGGCCCCAGCACCAGTGTTCTTTCACCTAAAATGTACCATTGATCCCACAATTGGCACACCCTGGCATCCAGATAAGTCCCTTGTAACTGGTACCTCTGGTACCAAGGGCCCTGATGCCAGGGAAGGTCTCTAAGGGCTGCAGCATGCATTATGCCACCCTAGAGACCCCTCACTCAGCACAGCCACACTGCTTACAAGCCTGTGTGTGCTAGTGAGAACAAAATGAGTAAGTCGACATGGCACTCCCCTCAGGGTGCCATGCCAGCCTCTCACTGCCTATGCAGTATAGATAAGACACCCCTCTAGCAGGCCTTACAGCCCTAAAGCAGGGTGCACTATACCATAGGTGAGGGTACCAGTGCATGAGCACTGTGCCCCTACAGTGTCTAAGCAAAACCTTAGACATTGTAAGTGCAGGGTAGCCATAAGAGTATATGGTCTGGGAGTCTGTTTTACACGAACTCCACAGCACCATAATGGCTACACTGAAAACTGGGAAGTTTGGTATCAAACTTCTCAGCACAATAAATGCACACTGATGCCAGTGTACATTTGATTGTAAAATACACCACAGAGGGCACCTTAGAGGTGCCCCCTGAAACTTAACCAACTATCTGTGTAGGCTGACTAGTTCCAGCAGCCTGCCACACTAGAGACATGTTGCTGGCCCCATGGGGAGAGTGCCTTTGTCACTCTGAGGCCAGTAACAAAGCCTGCACTGGGTGGAGATGCTATCACCTCCCCCAGGCAGGAGCTGTGACACCTGGCGGTGAGCCTCAAAGGCTCACCCCTTTGTCACAGCCCAGCAGGGCACTCCAGCTTAGTGGAGTTGCCCGCCCCCTCCGGCCACGGCCCCCACTTTTGGCGGCAAGGCTGGAGGGAACAAAGAAAGCAACAAGGAGGAGTCACTGGCCAGTCAGGACAGCCCCTAAGGTGTCCTGAGCTGAAGTGACTCTAACTTTTAGAAATCCTCCATCTTGCAGATGGAGGATTCCCCCAATAGGGTTAGGATTGTGACCCCCTCCCCTTGGGAGGAGGCACAAAGAGGGTGTACCCACCCTCAGGGCTAGTAGCCATTGGCTACTAACCCCCCAGACCTAAACACGCCCTTAAATTTAGTATTTAAGGGCTACCCTGAACCCTAGAAAATTAGATTCCTGCAACTACAAGAAGAAGGACTGCCTAGCTGAAAACCCCTGCAGAGGAAGACCAGAAGACGACAACTGCCTTGGCTCCAGAAACTCACCGGCCTGTCTCCTGCCTTCCAAAGATCCTGCTCCAGCGACGCCTTCCAAAGGGACCAGCGACCTCGACATCCTCTGAGGACTGCCCCTGCTTCGAAAAGACAAGAAACTCCTGAGGACAGCGGACCTGCTCCAAGAAAGGCTGCAACTTTGTTTCCTGCAGCCTTGAAAGAACCCTGCAAGCTCCCCGCAAGAAGCGTGAGACTTGCAACACTGCACCCGGCGACCCCGACTCGGCTGGTGGAGATCCAACACCTCAGGAGGGACCCCAGGACTACTCTGATACTGTGAGTACCAAAACCTGTCCCCCCTGAGCCCCCACAGTGCCGCCTGCAGAGGGAATCCAGAGGCTTCCCCTGACCGCGACTCTTTGAATCCTAAGTCCCGACGCCTGGGAGAGACCCTGCACCCGCAGCCCCCAGGACCTGAAGGACCGGACTTTCACTGGAGAAGTAACCCCCAGGAGTCCCTCTCCCTTGCCCAAGTGGAGGTTTCCCCGAGGAACCCCCCCCTTGCCTGCCTGCAGCGCTGAAGAGATCCCGAGATCTCCCATAGACTAACACTACAAACCTGACGCTTGTTCTAACACTGCACCCGGCTGCCCCCGCGCCGCTGAGGGTGAAATTCCTGTGTGGGCTTGTGTCCCCCCCGGTGCCCTACAAAACCCCCCTGGTCTGCCCTCCGAAGACGCGGGTACTTACCTGCTGGCAGACTGGAACCGGGGCACCCCCTTCTCCATTGAAGCCTATGTGTTTTGGGCACCACTTTGAACTCTGCACCTGACCGGCCCTGAGCTGCTGGTGTGGTAACTTTGGGGTTGCTCTGAACCCCCAACGGTGGGCTACTTTGGACCAAGAACTAAGCCCTGTAAGTGTCCTACTTACCTGGTTAACCTAACAAATACTTACCTCCCCTAGGAACTGTGAAAATTGCACTGTGTCCACTTTTAAAACAGCTATTTGTCAATAACTTGAAAAGTATACATGCAATTTTTATGATTTAAAGTTCCTAAAGTACTTACCTGCAATACCTTTCGAATGAGATATTACATGTAGAATTTGAACCTGTGGATCTTAAAATAAACTAAGAAAATATATTTTTCTATACAAAAACCTATTGGCTGGATTTGTCTCTGAGTGTGTGTACCTCATTTATTGTCTATGTGTATGTACAACAAATGCTTAACACTACTCCTTGGATAAGCCTACTGCTCGACCACACTACCACAAAATAGAGCATTAGTATTATCTATTTTTACCACTATTTTACCTCTAAGGGGAACCCTTGGACTCTGTGCATGCTATTCCTTACTTTGAAATAGCACATACAGAGACAACTTCCTACATTGGTGGCAGCGGTGGGATACAAGACTTTGCATTTGCTGGACTACTCAGCCAATACCTGATCACACGACAAATTCCAAAATTGTCATTAGAAATTGATTTTTGCAATTTGAAAAGTTTTCTAAAATTCTTTAAAGTCCTGCTAGGGCCTTGTGTTAGATCCTGTTTAGCATTTCTTTTAGAGTTTAAAAGTTTGTAAAAGTTTGAATTAGATTCTAGAACCAGTTGTAGATTCTTAAAAAGTATTCCAACTTTTAGAAGCAAAATGTCTAGCACAGATGTGACTGTGGTGGAACTCGACACCAGACCTTACCTCCATCTTAAGATGAGGGAGCTAAGGTCACTCTGTAAAATAAAGAAAATAACAATGGGCCCCAAACCTAACAAAATACAGCTCCAGGAGCTTTTGGCAGAGTTTGAAAAGGCCAACCCCTCTGAGGGTGGCAACTCAGAGGAAGAGGATAGTGACTTGGAGGAAAATTCCCCCCTACCAGTCCTATCTAGGGAGAACAGGGTCCCTCAAACCCTGACTCCAAAAATAATAGTCAGAGATGCTGGTTCCCTCACAGGAGAGACCAACACCTCTGAAATCACTGAGGATAACTCCAGTGAAGAGGACATCCAGTTAGCCAGGATGGCCAAAAGATTGGCTTTGGAAAGACAGATCCTAGCCATAGAAAGGGAAAGAAAAGAGATGGGCCTAGGACCCATCAATGGTGGCAGCAACATAAATAGGGTCAGAGATTCTCCTGACATGTTGAAAATCCCCAAAGGGATTGTAACAAAATATGAAGATGGTGATGACATCACCAAATGGTTCACAGCTTTTGAGAGGGCTTGTGTAACCAGAAAAGTGAACAAATCTCACTGGGGTGCCCTCCTTTGGGAAATGTTCACAGGAAAGTGTAGGGATAGACTCCTCACACTCTCTGGAAAAGATGCAGAATCCTATGACCTCATGAAGGGTACCCTGATTGAGGGCTTTGGATTCTCCACTGAGGAGTATAGAATTAGATTCAGGGGGGCTCAAAAATCCTCGAGCCAGACCTGGGTTGATTATGTTGACTACTCAGTGAAAACACTGGATGGTTGGGTAACTGGAAATGAAGTGTATGACTATGTTGGGCTTTATAATTTGTTTATGAAAGAACACATTTTAAGTAACTGCTTCAATGAAAAGTTGCATCAGTATCTGGTAGACCTAGGTCCAATTTCTCCCCAAGAATTGGGAAAGAAGGCAGACCACTGGGTCAAGACTAGGGTAACCAAAACTTCCACTGGGGGTGACCAAAAGAAAGGGGTTACAAAGCCTCCCCAGGAGAAAGTGGGTGACACTAGAAACAAAGAAAAAGAGTCCCCTGTAGGCCCCCAAAAACCAGACCAGGTGGGTGGGCCCAGAGACACAACCCAAGACAAAGGTGGGTACCAGGGTAAGAGCTGGGATGCCACTAAGGCATGGTGCCATAACTGTAAACATACAGGGCACCACACCAAGGACACTTCTTGTCCCAAAAACAAACCCCCTAGCAAAATTCCAGGGGTAACCAGTGTAGCCATTGGAGATGACTCCTCAGATGAGGAGGTCTTCATAGCCTTCAACTGGAAAAAGGGCCCAACAGGTGAGTTGGAGATTCCAGAGGGAAGTAGACACTTCCACCACCTACAGGTGAATGGAATCCCAGCCACTGCCCTGAGAGACACTTGTGCCAGTCACACTATTGTGCATGACAGGCTGGTGCTCTCAAACCAGTACATCCCAGGTGAGATGGCCAGAGTAAGAGTTAGCCCAGACAGGGTCACTAATAGGCCTGTGGCTCTTGTGCCCATAGAAGTGGGTGGAACTTTTAGCTGGAGAAGGGTGGTAGTCAGTACAGACCTCCCCCTTGATTGTCTCCTTGGAAATGACTACCCAGAGGTTAGTCAGAGCCTAAGAGAAGAACTGGTCCAGGGCCAGTCCTCTCCCAAGGATTCTGGAGTGCCTGCCTCTGCAGTAAATGCAAGTAGGCCCCAGAAGAAAAAGAAAAGGAAACAGAGTAGGAAAGGTGGACAACCTTTAGCCCAGGTTCCAGCAAGCCAAGGAGATTCTGCTCCAGTAGGGGAGAACTCCAAAAATGGCTCTGATAAAGTCCAACCTGACCCACAAGAAGTCCTGGCTAGTCAGGCAACTGTTAAGCCTGAGTGGGTGGCTCCTCAGCTAACAGAAGAAAGAGTGGAAGAAGGGTGTTTACTACAAGATGTGGTAACCCCCCACTCTAATACAGCAGATAGGCACCCTGAACCCAAAGAAGCCTGTAACTTAGCCCCTTCCCTTGTAGGTGAAGAGCTAAAGGTGTGGTTCTGGGCACTGACAGCTGTCAGTGGCCTCTGCTGGGTGTTAGCCTTTATGGCTGCACTATCCTTGGCATGGTGGTCTGACCCCATGCCAAATAACAAGTTAGGCCCCCTGACCCTGTTGGTCATGGTGGGGTTACTCCAGCTCTGGGTAACCTCTTTGGGTAAGCTAGGGGTGACCCTGGCTAAGATAAGATTAGCAGAGGTGGATACCTCTGACCTCAAAATAGAGAGAATGGGTAAAGACATAAAATGCACAGACAAGAGGCAGTTCAGACTAGGTCCTATCACTGTGGAAGTGGGTCAGTTCCCCAGAGGGAATGACCTGAACAGGAGGATGTAAGGCAGAGTAGGCCCTGCAACAAACCAGCCATTTCCTCTACTCTTCCTCGCCTGACAGACTAGGAAGACTCTTCCAGCGTTGGCTGAGTCTCCTGGCCTGTGGGCTGGGGGGGGCTTGTGTAAAGAAATGGCTCCCTGTTGCAGTTACCCCCCACTTTTTGCCTGATACTGATGCTGACTTGACTGAGAAGTGTGCTGGGACCCTGCTAACCAGGCCCCAGCACCAGTGTTCTTTCACCTAAAATGTACCATTGATCCCACAATTGGCACACCCTGGCATCCAGATAAGTCCCTTGTAACTGGTACCTCTGGTACCAAGGGCCCTGATGCCAGGGAAGGTCTCTAAGGGCTGCAGCATGCATTATGCCACCCTAGAGACCCCTCACTCAGCACAGCCACACAGCTTACAAGCCTGTGTGTGCTAGTGAGAACAAAATGAGTAAGTCGACATGGCACTCCCCTCAGGGTGCCATGCCAGCCTCTCACTGCCTATGCAGTATAGATAAGACACCCCTCTAGCAGGCCTTACAGCCCTAAGGCAGGGTGCACTATACCATAGGTGAGGGTACCAGTGCATGAGCACTGTGCCCCTACAGTGTCTAAGCAAAACCTTAGACATTGTAAGTGCAGGGTAGCCATAAGAGTATATGGTCTGGGAGTCTGTTTTACACGAACTCCACAGCACCATAATGGCTACACTGAAAACTGGGAAGTTTGGTATCAAACTTCTCAGCACAATAAATGCACACTGATGCCAGTGGACATTTGATTGTAAAATACACCACAGAGGGCACCTTAGAGGTGCCCCCTGAAACTTAACCAACTATCTGTGTAGGCTGACTAGTTCCAGCAGCCTGCCACACTAGAGACATGTTGCTGGCCCCATGGGGAGAGTGCCTTTGTCACTCTGAGGCCAGTAACAAAGCCTGCACTGGGTGGAGATGCTAACACCTCCCCCAGGCAGGAGCTGTGACACCTGGCGGTGAGCCTCAAAGGCTCACCCCTTTGTCACAGCCCAGCAGGGCACTCCAGCTTAGTGGAGTTGCCCGCCCCCTCCGGCCACGGCCCCCACTTTTGGCGGCAAGGCTGGAGGGAACAAAGAAAGCAACAAGGAGGAGTCACTGGCCAGTCAGGACAGCCCCTAAGGTGTCCTGAGCTGAAGTGACTCTAACTTTTAGAAATCCTCCATCTTGCAGATGGAGGATTCCCCCAATAGGGTTAGGATTGTGACCCCCTCCCCTTGGGAGGAGGCACAAAGAGGGTGTACCCACCCTCAGGGCTAGTAGCCATTGGCTACTAACCCCCCAGACCTAAACACCCCCTTAAATTTAGTATTTAAGGGCTACCCTGAACCCTAGAAAATTAGATTCCTGCAACTACAAGAAGAAGGACTGCCTAGCTGAAAACCCCTGCAGAGGAAGACCAGAAGACGACAACTGCCTTGGCTCCAGAAACTCAACGGCCTGTCTCCTGCCTTCCAAAGATCCTGCTCCAGCGACGCCTTCCAAAGGGACCAGCGACCTCGACATCCTCTGAGGACTGCCCCTGCTTCGAAAAGACAAGAAACTCCCGAGGACAGCGGACCTGCTCCAAGAAAGGCTGCAACTTTGTTTCCAGCAGCCTTGAAAGAACCCTGCAAGCTCCCCGCAAGAAGCGTGAGACTTGCAACACTGCACCCGGCGACCCCGACTCGGCTGGTGGAGATCCAACACCTCAGGAGGGACCCCAGGACTACTCTGATACTGTGAGTACCAAAACCTGTCCCCCCTGAGCCCCCACAGCGCCGCCTGCAGAGGGAATCCAGAGGCTTCCCCTGACCGCGACTCTTTGAATCCTAAGTCCCGACGCCTGGGAGAGACCCTGCACCCGCAGCCCCCAGGACCTGAAGGACCGGACTTTCACTGGAGAAGTGACCCCCAGGAGTCCCTCTCCCTTGCCCAAGTGGAGGTTTCCCCGAGGAACCCCCCCCCTTGCCTGCCTGCAGCGCTGAAGAGATCCCGAGATCTCCCATAGACTAACACTACAAACCCGACGCTTGTTCTAACACTGCACCCGGCTGCCCCCGCGCCGCTGAGGGTGAAATTCCTGTGTGGGCTTGTGTCCCCCCCGGTGCCCTACAAAACCCCCCTGGTCTGCCCTCCGAAGACGCGGGTACTTACCTGCTGGCAGACTGGAACCGGGGCACCCCCTTCTCCATTGAAGCCTATGTGTTTTGGGCACCACTTTGAACTCTGCACCTGACCGGCCCTGAGCTGCTGGTGTGGTAACTTTGGGGTTGCTCTGAACCCCCAACGGTGGGCTACTTTGGACCAAGAACTAAGCCCTGTAAGTGTCCTACTTACCTGGTTAACCTAACAAATACTTACCTCCCCTAGGAACTGTGAAAATTGCACTGTGTCCACTTTTAAAACAGCTATTTGTCAATAACTTGAAAAGTATACATGCAATTGTTATGATTTAAAGTTCCTAAAGTACTTACCTGCAATACCTTTCGAATGAGATATTACATGTAGAATTTGAACCTGTGGTTCTTAAAATAAACTAAGAAAAGATATTTTTCTATACAAAAACCTATTGGCTGGATTTGTCTCTGAGTGTGTGTACCTCATTTATTGTCTATGTGTATGTACAACAAATGCTTAACACTACTCCTTGGATAAGCCTACTGCTCGACCACACTACCACAAAATAGAGCATTAGTATTATCTATTTTTACCACTATTTTACCTCTAAGGGGAACCCTTGGACTCTGTGCATGCTATTCCTTACTTTGAAATAGCACATACAGAGACAACTTCCTACAACTTGCATGGAGCTTTTATGCAGAAATTTGGTCTCACACCTGATAAGAACCAGAAGAACTTCAAGAACACACAGAAAGACACACAACAATCCATGTATGACTTAGTAGATGTGTCACTAAAACCACTACAGGCTGGGTAAAATGCAATCCAGTCACTATTTCAGATGGGCTATGTAGTCTGCAGCTTATATCACCCCTCTTACACACCTCCTTTGTAACACTTGCTCCAAGACAACTTCAGAGGAAGACAAAGCCCCTGAAATGTAAAAACAAAAAAAACAAGCTGTGTTGTAAATCTGCACTCCATTGTGCAGATTTACAGCTATCAGCCTTTCACGATTCAAGAACTACACCTGGAAAGCTGTGACATTCAAAGGATTCCATGCACACATAGGGAACATCTTTGTGAATTTGTGTTTTGTATGTAAACAAATAAACAAGATGTATGTTTTCACAGAGAAAGTCAAACATACTCCACTGGTAAATGTTTTCCCCCTAAATAAACTACACCGTTTGAAACCCCATCATTTTGGGGAGTTGGGATTTTCTTCCCTTTCCCACTATGGAAAGGGGCTTACTCCTGCCTTTCGCTCAATAAATGTCTAAAGATTTCCAGTGGGGAATAGTTGATTCATGGTTTGTGGATATCCACAAACACATATGTTCATTGGTGTTCACAAACGTACATGGCATTTCTCCTCTAGGACGTCGATTCCTCACAGGAGGAAATCTCTGAACATGGAAACCTTCATGCGAGTAAATCCTTTTACGGATGAGAAGAAAAAAAACATTTGTGAATTTGAAAAGTTGTTCTCAACTCATATAAGAATGGATTTACATATGTAAGTGAAATCTACTCAAGCAAATAGCTTTCTGATTCAAGTCCAAAGACGTAATGGGAAGATACACACTGCCAGCTGTTGTTGTTGCGTTTATGGGCAGCGCAGCCTCATGTTTCAGAAGTATCTGATATCAGGCAACCGCAGAACCCCTGCTCTCTTTTTATTCACGTGTACCACTAAATTGATTTATTCTTTAATGCATCTAATCATATAAATAGTTAACATTGCTAGTTCAGCTTCTGTCACAGATTATCTTAGTGAGGAAACGAGAAAAAGTGAACGACAGCCTGAGAGAAGCAAGACTGTGAGAGAAAGCATTTGAGCGTTAGTAAGAGCGACTGAATGAAATGAGGAGTATCTCAGAGAGAGCTCTCAAGTATGATTGAGAAAGTGAACAATAAAACATGATGGGAATTGTGAGTGCCAGTGTTTCGAGTTTGAACAAGGGAGACAGGGGAAAGTGAGTGTGAATTCTTGTAAAACTTAGTGCACAAATATAAACCTATTATGATGACTCTAAAAACAGTAAGAAAATGAGAGCTTGAGTTTTCGCGAGTGACAGAGATACGTTTGATAAGATCCATGAGGTATATTTTATCCTTGACGAGGGGAGGCAGAGGTAACCAGACAATGGAGACTGAGAGATGGAAAGACGAGGGGATGAAGGGATTTGCAACCTCTTGTTAAGTAATTGAGGAATAGGCCTCTGTGCAAAGTACCCCTAGGCAACATATTCAATAGCAAGCATTCTATGGCATAGTACTTGGTAGACAGACAGGGGTTTATTTACAAGGAGCTTGTGGAGCTTTTGAATAAAAACTTTTGGTACAGTGGCAGCATTGTGCTAACTCCATATTTACACTTTTCCAGGCCCTGCGTAAAATAACACCTGTGCTGGACCTGGTTGCATCAAATACATTATAATTGTATGCAGAGTGGGTGTTCCTTTAGAAAAAGTGACTTATAACTGATATAGGCCCTCATTACAACCATGGCGGTCGGTGATAAAGTGGCGTTAATACCGCCAACAGGCCGGCGCTAATACATGCAGGACTATGACTACGGTGGAAACAGTTCAGACAGACAGCCACTTTAACACACCAACCATCAGGACAGAATCAACAGGCACCAGGGCGGTAACCGCCAACAACCAGGCGGAAGACAATGTTCCGCCCACATTAATATGACACACCTATCCGTCACCTTTTCCAGGGCAGTACCAACGACATCAAAACACTGCAAAGAAGGGAACAGACACACCTCTGGAGACACAGGGAATAACCCCACCTCCATGGAGCCTGAACTGCATGTCTTCCCGATGTTGTTTTACGTCCTGCTCCATTACGAACACCAACGCCGGCGAAGACAACCACAGTGAGTACTGTCTCCTAGCACACGGGGGGGGGAAGAGAGTGACACACACACATGCAACACATCCACCCCCAACACCACACACACAACCAGATGCAGTAACATAACATATACACCCTCTTCCCCTCAGGAATAATGCAAGGACAACTACTATAGTGTAAAAAGGTTGTAATAAGATAAATATAGGTGAAATACGTGCATCCAAATCAAAAAGTATATACATGTTTACAATGCAAGGGACACTGCCGAGGCTCAATGTCTGTGGGCCACAGGGCCACATCACAAAGTCCAAGGCCCCACCTAACTCCTACAACAACACAGAGAGAACACTGTAGGTGCATCAGGTAGAAAATAGACAGGCACCTCCGGGGGACAGGGAATGGGGGGGCACCTCAGCCGAAAGATGGTACAATGCCACTGGTCCTGGAGGGGGCAACATGCCCATTGCTCTGTCCTGGGGAGTGCAAGGCCACAGTCTCTCAAGTGGGTGTCTTGCCCACTGGCTATGGAGGGGGCAACATGCCCATTGCTCTGTCCTGGGGAGTGCAAGGCCACAGTCTCTCAAGTGGGTGACTTGCCCACTGGCTCTGGAGGGGGCAACATGCCCATTGCTCTGTCCTGGGGAGTGCAAGGCCACAGTCTCTCAAGTGGGTGTCTTGCCCACTGGCTCTGGA
Source organism: Pleurodeles waltl (assembly GCF_031143425.1). NCBI lineage: Eukaryota > Metazoa > Chordata > Amphibia > Caudata > Salamandridae > Pleurodeles > Pleurodeles waltl. The sequence goes on along the minus strand of NC_090442.1, from coordinate 693,280,703 downwards.
GGGGGCAACATGCCCATTGACCTGTCCTGGGGAATGCAAGGCCACAGTCTCTCAAGTGGATGACTTGCCCACTGGCTCTAGAGGGGGCATCGTGCCCAGTGAGCTTCATCCTGGGGAGGATGGGGTGAGTTGATGGCTTCTCCACTGGTTCTGGAGGCGCAGCGTGCCCAGTGAGCTTCATCCTGGGGAGGATGGGGTGAGTGGATGGCTTCTCCACTGGTCTGGAGGGGGCATCGTGCAGAGTGAACTTCATCCTGGGGAGGATGGGGTGAGTGGATGGCTTTTCCACTGACTCTGGAGGGGGAAGCGTGCCCAGTGAGCTTCATCCTGGGTAGGAAAGGGTGAGTGGATGGCTTCTTCACTGATTCTGGAGGGGGCAGCATGCCCTGTGATGCAGATCTTGGGGAGTGCAAGGTCACAGTCTCTCAGCTGGGTGTCATACACAGGATTTGCAGGGGCCAGGCCACACGACAGCCCATTGACGCAGGACTACACAATGTCCACCGGCGGTGATGGCTGTTCAGTGATGGCAGTGGTGCTGCTGCTGCTGGTAGTGGTGGGGGGAGGCTCCATCCCCTGCAGCCTCGGATGTCTGCCCACTGGGGCTGCTGCTGCTGGTGGCGGTGCTGGCAGTGGTGGGGGGAACCTCCAGCCCATCCCCTGCAGCCTCGGATGGCTGCCCACTGGGGCTGCTGCTGCTGGTGGTGGTGCTGGCAGTGGTGGGGGGAAGCTCCGCCCATCCTCTGCAGCCTCGGACGGCTGCCCACTGGGGCTGCTGCTGCTGGTGGCGGTGCTGGTGGCGGTGCTGGCAGTGGTGGGGGGAGGCTCCAGCCCATCCCCTGCAGCCTCGGATGACCACACCACCATGGTTGGTGGTGGGAGCTCCGACCGAGTCCCAGCACCAGGCCTCTTGTCCTTTCTGCCTGCTGGTGCAGGCCTCTTGCCCTTCCTGTCAGCAGCTGGGGATGGCTCCTTGCTCCTTTTGGCAGCAGATGGGGACTGTTCCTTGCCCTTCCTTTCTGCAGCTGGGGATTGCTCCTTGCCCTTATTTTTTTGCAGCTGGGGTGCCTCCTTGCCCTTCCTTGCAGCAGCTGGGGGTGCCTCCTTGCCCTTCCTTGCAGCACTTGGTGCAGGCACCCTTTCGGTGTGGCTGCCTGGTGACCGGGATCCTCTCCCACCTGGAGTAGCTGTGGACACCTCTGTGCCCGTGGACTGGGTGGCTGAGGTGCTTGCCTGGGTTTTTGTCACCCTGACCTGACGTGAGGGACTGGGGAACAGGGGTAGGGAAGAGGTCAATGGTGGAGAGGAAAAGCTTCTCAGGGACACTGGGGCGGGAAGAGGGTGATGGTCTGGGAGTGGAGGAAGAGGGAGTGGCTGTAGGAGGTGTCGGTCTGCTGTGTTTGGGTGCAGGTGCATGGGCTGGATGCTGTTATGAGGTGGATGGCTGTTGGGTGTCTAAGTGCTTGCGTTTGTGTCATTTGGGAGGAGGGGGCAAAGACACAGTGGGAGAGGACACAGGAGACGTGTCATGGATGTGGGGGTGGTGACTGCCAGTGAGGTGTGTGCTCTAATAGGTGTGCTGGTGATGGTGGTAGTGGATGAGGATGTAGTGCATGCAGGTGTGAGTGGAGACAAAACTGGGAGGCAGGTGGAGGACAAGGAGGAGGAGGGCACAGTGGAAATAGTGGATGTTGGTATGTCTGCATCTGGATGGTGTTTGTGTGAGTGCCTGTGGGATGATGTGTGGTGCTTGTGTTTGCCATGTCCACTCTTGTGTGTTGTCCTGGGTGCATTCTCGTCTGCCTGTGTGCTTTGGATAGGTTGTGGATGAGAGGAATGGGAATGGGTAGAGGATGTTGGAGGGGGAGGGTGGAAACAGGGACAATGGCTGCCATCAGAGAGGAGGCCAGAGCCTGGATTGATTTCTGTTGGTCTGCCAAGCCAACGTGAATGCCCTCCAGGAATGCATTTGTCTGTTGCATTTGGGCTGTCAGCCCCTGGAAGGCATTCACAATGGTTGACTGCCCAACAGAGATGGATCCAGGAGGTCAATAGCCTCCTCACCCAGGGCAGCAGGGCTAACTGGGGCCTGGGGAGAAGGAGATACCCACCCTCCTGGGTGAGCGGGCACAGGAAGCTTGCTGAGCGGCTGCTGGGAGGGCGATCCTGTTACGGGGGTGGCGGCTGTACCTGTAGCTGGGGTGGCACAGAGGTATCCTCCACCACCAAGGAGCTTCCATTAAAGGAGGTATCTGTGTCAGAACTGTCCCCTCCAGTCTCTGCCGTGGTGCCCCCCTCACCCTCCGTCCCACTGGTTCCCTCGGCGTCGGTTGACTCTGCCTCCAGAGTCCTGTGGGATGCAACTCCCTTCATCACTCGTGCCACTGCTCTTCCACCAGATTATGCTAATGCACATAAGGACAGGGTGACAAAACAAAAAGGGGGGAGAAACAAAGGATATGCTTGGTCAATGACGGCACCAACACCACTGTTGGCGTACACAACACACTCACACATAAGGAACAGCCCTGCGCATTAGGCAATGCACTACCAGTCTCAATGCTAGGCACCAGCCCATAGATAGAGACACCTAACACCAATTGCAGCATTTCTGAGACCCACAGACCGCTGGCCAGTAGTGGATGCCTACTAGCTTGGTTGGAGGACTTTCACATAGAAACCCTGCCCATCATGGGACCGACTCTGCAATATTAGGCCTGGCCTGGGGGCACCCACAGGCCCACATCCCCCACCCGGACACCACCCCACCAGGCGTAAGTAGTAATGAAGGGCACTGTACTCACCCCCTTGTTGCTGCTGTGATGCCTCCAAGCACTCATCTAGCTCTGGATAGGCCATCGCCAGTATGTGGGCCATCAGGGAGGTCAGGGTTCGATGGGCACCCCTTCCTCATTGGGAGGCTATCTCCAGCTGGGCCTCCACGGTCTTCCGTGCCCAGCGTCTCAGGTCCTCCCACTGTTTCTGACAGTGGGTGCTCTGCTTGCCATAGACCCCCAGGGTCCGCATGTCCTTGGCGATGGCAAGCCATATACCCTTCTTTTGGTAGACACTGACCTGCAGAGGAAATACACACAGGGAAAGGAATAAGTCAAACTGTCCTGCCTGTTACACTCATGGCCCACCATACCCATCCCTATTATCACAGACACGGCCCAGCATACATGCAGCATGCTGGTCAGGACCCATCCACTCCCCCACATGAGGCCTGCACACACAGCACACCATGCATTCACGCCCCATGCATTGTACTCACGGTGTACTCATCTGTTGGTCTGGAGGACCATACAGCAGTCGTTACTGGGCTAGGACCCCATCCACTAGTCTCTCCAACCCTGCAGAGGTGAAGGCAGTAGCCCTTTCCCCAGTGACACGAGCCATGGTCGGTTCCAGACACAGGTCACAGCAGCACATGCAGTGCAGGTCCTCTCCTGTTGAAAGTCAGGTAGCAAGTGAGTGATCACATAGAAAATGGCGGTCGCATCCGCGGCGGTGCGTACCGTCACCGCCGGCATACATCACCATTGGCCAATGGCAACCACTGGCCATTGATTATCATAGGGCCCAATGATAACCAATGAGGAGTGGCATGGAAGTTCTCGACCGCCTCTTGCAACGGCGCACAACATCGGCGGGATTACCTAATTTCCGCCTGTCCCTTCATACAGGACAGACGGACGCCATTTCGGGGGAAGGGGGCAGGCCATGGATCATAACTGCGTCACAGTATACAAACACACATTATGAACATATCCGACCACATTAATGTAACAATCACAAAATGCATTGCTCTGTAGTGGTTAGAATGTACAGATAATGAGCAACTACTTACTCCTTTGCCCCACAGATTGCAACCGCTCCAGCTGAATAGGAGATGGAGACATCCCCCTGTGCACAGACCCCTGGTGGACTTGGCAACAATGGAGGACAGGCACATCATCCTCACCTATAGACTTGACAGGGTCACAATCACAGAGCTGTGTGCCAAATTGGAGCCTGACCTGATATCTGGTATCAGTCACCCCACTGGGATCCCCACTCTTGTGCAAGTCCTATCTGTGCTCCATTTCCTGGCAACTGGTTCTTTTCAAGTAACAGTGGGCTTGGCAGCAGGAATGCAACAGCCAATGTTCTCAAACGTGCTGACCAGAGTGTTGTTTGCCCGATTAAACACATGTGCAGCTACATTGTATTCCGGTAGATGGAGGATTTGGCCACAGTGAAAGCTGACTTCTATGCAATGGGACATATCCCCAACATCATTGGGGCAATAGATGGGACACATATTGCATTTGTTACCCCTCCCCGGCGAAATCAGAAAGTGTTCAGAAATCAAAAGAGTTTTCACGCCATGAATGTCCAGATAGTGTGCCTGGCAGACCAGTACATCTCCCATGTCAATGCTAAGTATCCTGGATCTTTGCATGATGCCTTTATCCTGAGGAATAGCAGCATCCCAAATGTGGTGGCCCAACTCCAGAGGCACTGGGTGTGACTAATAGGTGAGCCATGGTTCCCACACAGTGGATGTTGGTGGATGGGTATGGTGTTGGCCCTAAGTGTGAGTGTGTGACTAACAGTTGTCCCTCGATATTTGCAGATGACTCTGGTTACCCCAACCACTCATGGCTACTGACCCCTGTGAGGAATCCCAGGACAAGGGCAGAAGAACGTTACAATGAGGCACATGGGCCAACAAAACAGATTATAGAACGTACCTTCAGCCTCCTGATGGCCAGGTTTCGGTGCCTCCACCTAACAGGTGGATCCCTGTGCTACACACTAAAGAAGGTCTGCCAGATCACTGTGGCATGCTGTATGTTGCACAACCTTGCCTTGCACCGCCAGGTGCCTTTTCTGCAGGAGGAGGAGGCTGGAGATGGCTGTGTGGCAGCAGTCGAATCTTGGGACAGTGAATATGAGGAGGCAGAGGATGAGGATGAGGACACCAGAAGTGCAGTTATTCATCTATACTTCAATGAAACACAGGTAAGACAGTCTAACTTCACTTTCCATTAACAGTTTACGGTTTCACATTGTCACTGGCAGGCTGTGAATTCCTACTTCAATGCCCACTCACTGTACCCTTTGGCATCTCTTTTTGCAGATGTTGGTGCCCCACTACTGCTCCTGGTGTGTTCAGTGCAGCTAACTACAGGTCTTCCTATGTAAACATTACTGTACAGTTTAATTGCAATGTGTTAACCTTGTTAAACAAATACATTTTTAAATCATTTGACATACTCCAAACTTCTATTTTTTTCAAAGTGTGTTTATTGCAGTGCTCTGAAGTCGAGGGGGTAGTGCAATGGGCTGGGGTAACGATGGAGGAAAGTCCAGGTTAGAGTCCAGTCTATTTGTATCACAGGTGCATTGTCTAAGGGGGCATAGGAAGGGGAGTAATGGCAGTTCAAGGTGGACAGGGTGACTGAGTAGGACACAAGGGTGACAATCAGGAGAGTCTTATTTCCTGGCGGGGGTCTTGGCAATAGTCTTTGGCTTCTGCCTGGATCACAGGGAATGTTTGCGGGGTGGTTCTCCTTCTGCCGGGGGAGGTGTGCTGGTGACCTGTTGGTCCTGTGGCGGGGCCTCCTGTCCACTGGCGGCAGCGGAGGTGGAGGGCTGTTCAGTGTTCTGGCTAGTGTCAGGGGCCCGCTGTTGTGCCACTGCCTCCCTCATAGTGTTGGCCATGTCTGCCAACAACCCTGCAATGGAGAACAGGGTGGTGTTAATGGCCTTCAAGTCCTCCCTGATCGCCAGGAACTGTCCCTCCTGCAGCCCCATGTTCTTCTGCACCTTCTCCATGATCTGGCCCAGCGTATCCTTGGAATGCTGGTATGCTCCCAGGATCGTGGTGAGTGCCTTTTGGAGGGTCGGTTCCCTGGGCCTGTCCTCCTCGTGTCACACAGCAGTCCTCCCAGCTTCCCTGTTGTCCTGTGCCTCTGTCCCCTGAACTGTGTGCCCATTGCCACTGACCCCAGGTCCTTTATTGTCCTGTGTTTGTGGGGTGTCTTGGGGTCCCTGTAGTGGTGGACACACTGCTGTTTGACGTGTCCTGCGAACGAAGGTATGGGCCCGCTGGGTAGGTGTAGTGGACAATCTAGCAACTTTTTTTCATAAAAAAGTACAGGATATATACTTATCCTTTTCTAATACTGATATAGGAGATTATAAGGATAGAGAACATAAGGTGAAGGAAATTGCATTCTTTGAAAATTTTACACCGATCAACATAGAGACAGGAACTCATTCTATGGGTTCCATCAAATCAGGCTCACCATTGGACCCAGCAAGGCCCCAGTTCCTCCTTTTGGGCTCGTCAATATTAAGTCAGGTGATTGTTGATCTCATTATTTTTTCACTTCAGTCGGGTAGAGTCCCAGATCTTTGGAAGCAGGCCATTGTTCAACCCCTCCTGAAAAAAACCTAACTTGGACCCAGAAATTATGCATAATTATCGTCCCATCTCTCTGTTATCTATTATAGCTAAAATAGCCGAAAGGCATGTACAGAGCCAACTCTCTTTTTTCTTGGAGGAGAATAAGATTCTCCATCTGACACAGATGGGCTTTAGGCCAAGACGTTGCACAGAAACTGCATTAATTGCTATTACTGAAGAAGCAAAAATGCAACTTGATAGAGGAACCGAAACAGCGATTATTTTGTTAGACCTCAGCGCTGCGTTTGACACAGTAGACCTGGAGGTTTTACTTGAGAGGCTACAAGAGGCGGGAATTACCAGGACCACTCTTGATTGGCTTAACTCCTTTATTAAAAAAAGGTCTTGTCAGGTGTTGGAAAACTCATGCTATTCCAAACGTATTCTAAGTGGCTGTGGAGTTCCTCAGGGTTCTTCTCTAAGTCCACTGTTATTTAATATTTACATGCTTCCACTAGCTGAGATTGTTAAATCATTTGGCTTAAAACTTACCTCCTACGCAGACGATAAACAACTTATTGTCTCTTTATCCAATAAGCAAAGGGATTTTGGGACAGTGCTTTGACCCTGCTTACGGGCAGTGGCTGATTGGTTGGCACTCAGTAAACTAAAATTCAACAACGGAAAAACTGAGGTGATGTTCTTTGGACATCCCAAGAATTCTCTCTCAGAGTTCACAACAATAGAAGGGCTAGGGGCTCTTCCACTGCCCAAAGACCTTGTAAAAAGCCTAGGAGTCTGGCTAGACCCCCTTTGACAATGTCCCAACATGCTAACAGAATAGTGGGAACCTCCTTTGCACTCTTGAGGATGTTCAGGAAGGTATTGACAATTTTGCCTTTCACAGCTAAGAAACTGGTAATCCAGGCCCTGATAGGCACCCGGCTGGATTACGGGAATGCCTTATTTGTAGGATCACCCCAATATGTGGTAGACAGACTGCAGAGGGTTCAAAATCCTGCAGCACGAGTACTTCTGAATATCCCTAAATATCAGTCTATTCGTAAGGGAATATCCTCGTTACATTAGCTTCCTATTGCCAAGAGAATTCAATTTAAAACCCTCTGTTATATGTATATAGCCCTACATAATCTCGGTCCCGAGATGAGCAGACCACTTGCCACCTTCTATATACCAGACAGACGATTGAGATCCTCTTTAGCAGGTTTGGCTAAGGTTCCTAGAGTTAGAAAGGCAAGATGGGGAGAAAGAACACTGTCTTTTCAAGGAGCAAAACTATGGAACAACCTGCCGTTGAATATACGGGTATGTGCACAGGAAGTGACATTCCGTAAAGCCTTGAAAACATGGTTATTCAGAGCCTGAATTATTTGATGTTGTGTTTCTTGCGATTGCGTTGTCAGCGTAAAGCGCTATGAGGCCACAGGACAGATATTGCGCTATATAAAATTAATAACATAATATAACATAATGGTGGTTTTTCCTGAGGGGGAGGCTCTGTGGTGGTGTGCGAGTGTGCCTGGGTAACCAACTCTCCGGAAGTCCCCGATGGGCCAGGTTGGTCATCCAGATCCAGGCGACCAGAGCTGCTGTCATCACTGTGGGCCTCTTCTGGGGGGGACTGGATGTTGCTGGCACCTCTTCTCCAGTGGCATTGACTAGGATACCTGTGGGGATGTAAATGCAGTGTTATTGTTTCTGTGTGTGACATATTGTGCATGGGTGTGTTGCCCTCTATGGTTGTGATGGCCCTGGCAGGTTTGCCTTGTGTGAGTTGTTATGTGGTGGGCTAGCTGATTGTCTCTAGTGTGCATGCTTTAGTGATAGGTGTCCATGCAGGTCTGTGAGTGGAGTCCATGCATTGGGGCTGCAGTCAGGGCTTGGCATTGGGATGAGTGGGTTGTGACGGCGGAGGGTGTGTGAGGTGGTGGAGTGATGGGAGTGAGGGTAAGGGTGGGGGTATGTGATGGAATACAGGTAGGGGGGTGATAGCAGTATAGAGTTGACTTACCAGAGTCCAGTCCTCCTCCTACTCTGGCCAGGCCCTCAGGATGCATGATTGCCAAGACTTGCTCCTTCCATGTCGGTAGTTGTGGGGGAGGAGGGGGGTCCACCGCCAGTCCTCTGTACAGCGAGTTGGTGTCTTGCTGCTATGGAACGCACTTTCCCCCGTAGGTCATTCCACCTCTTTCTGATGTTGTCCCTTGTTCTGCAGTGCTGTCCCACGGCTTTGACTCTGTCCACAATTCTCCGCCATAGCTCCATCTTCCTAGCAATGGATATCTGCTGCACCTGTGATCCAAATAGCTGTGGCTCTACCCATATGATTTCTTCCACCATGACCCTTAGCTCCACCTAAGAGAACCTGGGGTGTCGTTGTGGTGCTATGGGTGTATTGTGAATGGTGTTGGTGAGGGTGTGTAGGGTGATGTGTTGGGGTGTGTGATGTAAAGTGCCTGGGTGGTGTATAAGTGATGGTGGTATGTGGCTCTGGTTGTGTGAGTGGTCTTGCTGTCTCTCTCTGTTGGCAATTGTTTATAATGGTAAAGGGTTGTGGGTACTGTGGGTCTTTGTTTTATAGTGGTGTGGGTGTGGTGTATGATGGGTGTCAGGTGTGTGTAGTTTGAATTGAAAATGTGTGTGTATTTTGAGTGTTATGTACCGCCAATGGTTTACCACCATTGAATGTCCACCGTGGTGATTCGTGGGTCATAATGTTGTGGGTGTAGTTCTGTTGGCGTAACGGTGTGGGTTTTGACACTGCCAGTTTATCACTGACCTTTGGTGTGGCAGACTTTTGTGTGTGTCTGAATAGTGATGGATTGGTGTGTGTGTGTCATAATATGGGTAGCAGAAATCTGCTGCGGCAACAGTATGTTGGCGGCAGTCGGCATGGCGGTAAGGGGGATTTACCGCCAATGTCATAATGTGGGCCATAGTGGTATTTACAAGCTTTTTCTCTTCTGAAGATTCTTCCACATATCACACACTGCCTGCGATGCATCAGAATTCCTACGCCACCAAAACCCAGGCATAAGGATTGATGCAGTGGCTTTAAAATAAGAATCTGGCCATATGAAGTCACATCACACCCAAAAAGATGTCTGTTTTGTACCTCCCCACTGTTTGTAGTAGGTCTACACATGTTCCAATTATGTTGTAGGGCCCCTAGGACCATGGCACCTATGATCCCATCATCCACTGCAGCAAAGCAATGTGACATTATGTACTTTTGCAAAGAACCAGCCACGAATGGGTTCCAAAGTCTAGGTCTGCAGACTCCAAAGGACAACAGGTAAGTACACACATAAGGTAGGTAACACATGCATTTCCACTTTACATTCGTTACATTCACTTACATTACACTGTCACTCACCATATAACACTCACTCAGGTCTCGGCATACACATAAGTAGACGATGCACACTTTAATGTGGCACATACCCATACTTCATGCATTAACTCTTACATCCAGGACCAATGTAAAAGTGTAGATGGTGATATTCCACCATTTTACAGTCTTTAATACTGTTCTCACACATTAGGCTCCATGCATCAATCTGAACTGACACATCGCCTCAAATTTTTGTTGCATTGCTCAAGCTGCGTTAGTTCAGACACCCACTTCAGCAATGGATCAGTTTTTAAGTTGATGCCATGCGGCATCCTTCCCTTGGATACTTCAGTATTTCTGACGCATCCTGGGATCCTACACCAGTGATCATCGTATTGGAAATAGACTAATCTGTGGCATCTTACATTTTTTTCCCAAAGCCCAAGTATTTCTGACGCATTGCTGCCACAATGCAGCAATGCATCAGTTCTTGTAAATGAGGCCCCCATTTTCTAGTGCAGGTTCTAGAGCAATATCTGATAGGGATCAAATGCTGAGAAACTGATGGGCAGAGATTACAGGGCTCAGTGCCTGATAGGCAGACTACTGTGGAAAAGGTATTGGTGTGCCAATGCAGTAAATAATGTGCATTTAGGCACTAAATATTTGACTGACGTGCATTTTAATATATTTTACCAGTAAATGGTAGCAATGAAATGTTTTCGGTCACAGTAACACTAGCACTGAAATTATAATTGCCTTATTCTGTTCATTAGGAGTCGATGGACCACCAACTTTAATTAGGAGCATGATTCTCCGAGGATGGCTACTCTGATTGCTTTAACAGCAGTGGCGTTTGGTGATACAGGAAATAGTGGGGCTCTAAATGTGCAGTTTTTTTTATTGCAGAGCTTAACATGAGCAGCAGTTACATTACATTATTTACATTAACAGCTATGGTGCCCGGTACGAGCTGGTCTCGTCCTTGCACACGGTTCCCGTGTGCTGGGGACGAGACCAGCTCGCCCTGCCCTGGGCCCATGAGGGGAGTGCTAGCACTCCCTCAATGAGCCTAGCACCCACCACCCCAGGGCAAGGAAGGTTGGGGAATCGCATTCCCTTCCACCCCCCTCCCCCCAGTGAAAAGCATTTCTCTTCCGACCGGGAGCTGGGGTGAGAGAGGCATGAAAGGAAAGGAAAGGAAAGGCCATTCCTTTCCTTTCATGTCTCTCTCAGCATTTCTGCTACCCGATCGTGACGCGATCGGGCAGCAGAAATGCCCACTAGACACCAGGTATTTTTTTAAATATAGACAGGGGACTGGAAGCCATTCGACATTTTTTGGCGAATAGATCAGCCTCTTATCTTGAACACACAAATATGTTATTGGAGATGATTGGGTTCATAGTTGAAAACAATGTATTCATACACGAAGGTAGATGGTACAAGCAGGCACAAAGGGTTGGGATGGGCTCACGCTTTTCGCCCTCATACGCTAATCTATATATGGGCCTTTTTGAAAAAGTACATGTGTGGCTGAATGGTCCCTCTCACCTGACAGACCATATTTTCTTTTGGGGAAGGTATATCGATGATATACTTATGATCTGGACGGGTGATGAACAGCTTTTGGTGGAATTCATAGATTACATTAACAACAACAAGTTTAACATCAAACTGACACATGAATACAATAAGGATCGGATAAATTTTTTGGATCTGGAAATATTTGTAGAAAATAATTGTGTACACTCGAACTTATATAGTAAATCTACCGCCTGTAATGCACTAATGCATGCGAAGAGCTCTCATCCTACCCCACAAATAAATTCAATCCCTCTTGGGGAAATGATTCGGGTAAAAAGAAACTGTAGTAACAACAAACTTTGTGAATTAGAACTTATCAAATTAGAGAATAGATTCATCCAGAGGGCTTACTCTAGATCAACCATTAGCATTGCTAGAAATAAGCTCAATAAGTTGCCGAGATCATCCCTTTTGAGAAATTGTAAGAAAAAGAATTGTACATCGAAGAGAGTATTGTCATTTTGCACTTCATATAGCCAAAACAGTCAGGACATTTATAAAATCTTATTTAAACATTGGGATGTTCTACGCGCTGACAACCCCTTGAAACATATTTTATCTGCCAAACCCACTATGATCCACAAGAAGGATACTACAATTAGGGATTTGGTATCTAAATGCTTTTTACCACTCCACAAAGAAAAATCTACACAATGGTTACCTGACAAACCCAGCGTCTTTTTCAACTGCAGTAGATGTAATGTATGTAACTTGGCTTTACATAAGATCTTTACCTTTAATTTCAATGCTAGCAAAACCTATAAGATTCAAGATTTCATTAATTGTAACACCAGATATGTAGTATATATACTGATATGTGAATGCGGTAAGATCTACGTAGGGAGTACCATTAGACCCCTTAAGGAGAGGATTCAGGAACATGTACGTGCCTTGAGAAACAGTGATCCATTATCACCTATAGTGCGTCATGTCAGCAGGGAACATTCTACATTGGGAATCCCCAGGCTCAAATACATGGGCATTAGTCAGACACGGGCACACCCCAGAGGAGGGAATCGGGAATTGGAACTCGGAAGAAACGAGGCCAAATGGATACTCAGACTTAGGAGCATAAAATTAGGCATGAACTTAGATCATGAAATGCACTATTTCCTATGAATGTATATCATTTTGCAAACTTGTCTCTTTAGGTAGATCATGTTATCATAATATGTTGTAATTGAATAATATGTATCAAACTGCCTTATACAGTAATCATTCACATATCTAGACATGCTTCACAACCGTTTGCATGACATATCACCATCTAATTTCACTTCACACATATGGAATGTACTAACGACACCTAATGGATGTCCAGTTTATACAATAAAGAAACAATATGTACTTACAAACACATGTGCCCCTGGGCCACCTGTGCACATAACAACGTGTTCTTTATATGAGGTTCTTTTCACTAGCCTATACGTTATAAATGCACTGATTAGGTTTTTGTCGTGAGTAATACTGCTAACAACGTACACCTTATGTCTTTGGTTACTATTTGAACCAAAGCACCCTCATTCCATATTGGTACGATATTTAGCTGATTTTTGACTCAGCAAGGGCGTTATTACATGCAGGTGGTCAGTAAAATAGAGTCTTGAATGGTCTTGGGTGACCATTGTGTGCTTGGGATGTTTCTCTCATAACTCCCTCAGTGTAACGTAATGGGCATTGGCTCTGCCAGCGCAGATGCGACTGTTCCAAGAAATGACGCCCGTACGTGTTGAGACGCGTCATGTATGTGCACTGTGTTCCAATATGTGTAATGCCAGCACTTTAGTATTCTTTCTGTATGGATAAAATTTTTCGATTTAAATTCAATATTCAGGTTCTTTTCCTCTTCCTTTTTTCATTCTTTGTGCATGGTCTGGCGATGTGGCCGGTCTCAGGTCCATTCTATTTTGGGCTCTAGATGAAAATATTGTGAAATATGGACAGAGACATTGGCATGGTCCCGTATTCGTGTAGTATTTACGAGTCTTTAAGAAATGACGCCTGTACTTAGTGAGACGCGTCATACATGCGCATTTTGTTTCAATACGTTTAATATTTACATTCTAATACTCTTTTTGTATGGATACAATTTTTCCATTCAGCTTGGCCCCGATCAGGGTCAAGATTTTTCTCTCATTTCCCCCCGTAAATGCCGGCATATTTATCAAGATGCAGTTTTCGGGATTCCAAGATGGCGGATGGTTTTGTATTACCACCGTTATGATCTCACAATGAAGGGCGCAAATAATTAGTCCTTCCTCTATTTCCATTTACTACAAAACAATGGATTCAGAAACGCTCCGGTTGTTTGTTGCCGGTACACCAGGGCTGGACTACTCGATGCAGTGACTACGGACAGGACACAAAGGTAATCCACTAGATTAGGGAGACATCGATATGTAGAAGTCATGTGTCTACATACTTTAAGCTTTTTCTTTTCCAAAATTCTTTCAGCTTTATTTCTCTAAAGTACATGGGGAGAGTCTATTGGACTCACCTCTTTAATAGAATGCTCACTAAAACACTTTCTATTCTTGTGTGATTTGTTACAGATACCATACGTTCTTGACCTCTGAAAAATTCCTGACAGTAAAGGTTGCCTTATGAACTTAAACACCTAATAAATACCTAACTTTTTACTTCATTGAGGACCAATAATGTACAGTTTGGTGGATTATTGTTTTAATTAACTAGTATAGGTCTGAATTGACCACATTGGATAGGGGATTTTGACGGTTCCCTTTCTTACAGACTTGCTGTGGTTACGTTATTAACTGGGAATTTCCCATCTGAATAGAACGTAACAAATTTAAGAAGAATAAGGTATATATAGTTCTAATATAACGAACATGCATGTAAAATTATTGATTACATACGTCTTAACTCTGGTTTTTTGTGGTACTACTCACAATCTCTCTCTTTTGATAATGACCATTATTCACTTGCATGAGGGTATTTGTCTGTACTGGCTTACCTCTCTGTCACTTCTGGTTTCGGGTTTGGTTTGTAGCAGTATTGACACTGATTGGGGTCATTTAAAAGGATGGTTGCTGCTTGTCTTGAATTTTAGTTATAATTATAGTTTGGTGTTTGTTGTGGCATCATGATATGTTTTAATCACTTGCCTACTTTTATTCTGTGGAATGACACTCACCATTAACAACATTATGTTGTTGTATTGTAGGATTTGTTCAATGTTATGGTGTTAACAAGTTGAACAACCAGTGGGGAAATAGGTTGTAATAAGTGATTGTATCTTTTGTTTTTGCCAGCCTTGATAAAGTCCTTCAGAGGACGAAACACATGTCAGCTGAATTTGGTTGAATTTCAAGATCGACTTTCTCATTTGGATGGAAAGGATAAAGATGAATATGTTTCACCACTGATACAAATATACAATGTGTGAAGGGAAAAAAACATTGCCAAGCTTGTATGTGCAACACCAGTTGTGTATAGTAGCAGTTCTGTCAGAATCTTTTGTATGCTGTTTTGTGGAACCTTGCTATTATGTATATAAAATCTGCTAATGGAATAGTATACTTTTTGTAATTATCTCTTGTTATATTGATGCCACATTTGTTTTACATCATGTTTTTTGTTTAAAATTTTCAAAGTGCGTAAACGTTCTAAACCTAAGGATCCATGAATAGAATTGATAATTTATGAACTTCATTTGTCTGTGCTCCATTCTTATCTCAAATATATTTTTTTTAAAAATATATTTCAATAAGGTGAGTGGCCTTTGAGCAAGGGTCACACCGTAGGGGGGCAGTTTTTTTAAGGTCTACAAACCTCTAGACACCAGGGATTATATATTAATATTTTATTTTTTTGCAGGAAGGGAGCGACCCCTGGAGGGCAAATTATTTTTTAGGCCATTTCTGACCCCCTTGGGGCCAGATCGGCCTATTTTACTCAGGCTGAAACCACTAGACACCAGGGATTTTGAAAAATATATATATGAATAGGGGGAGCGAACCCTTGGGCAAAGGTCGCTCCCTAGGGGGGGACTTTTTTTAAGGCCTTTCAGCCTACTTTAATTATTCCGATCTGCTACTAGGCACCAGGGATTTTTATTTTTTTATTTTATTTTACAAATGGGAAGGGACCCCTTAGGTAAGGGTCGGACCCCTGAGGGGGCAATTTTATTTTAGGCCAACATCGGCCTTTTTTTCTTAGGCTAATCTGCCCCCAAGGGGGACAGAAACCTCTAGGCACCAGGGATAATTTTTTTGTTTGTTTGTTTTTTTTAGACGTGGGGAGCGATCCCTTAGCTAAGTGTCGGTCCCCTGGGGGGAAAAATCTTTTTAGGTCATTTCTGCCCTCCTTGGGGGTAGATTGGCCTATTTTTATTAGGCCAATCTGCCCCCTGTGGGGGCAGAAACTACTATACACTAGGGATTTTTTTTTGTCAATTTCATACAAGGAGAGCGACGCCTTAGGCAAGGGTCATGCCCCTGGGGGGGGCAAATTTGTTTTAGGCCATTTCTGCCCTGCTTGGGGCAGATCAGTCTATAATAATTAGGCTGATCTGCCCCTAGGGGGTGCAGAAACCTCTAGACACCAGGGATAAAAAAAAGTTAACATTTATTTAGACGTCGGGAGAGACCCCTTAGGCAAGGGTCGCTCTCCTGGGTGGGGGAATCTTTTTAGGTAATTTCTACCCCCTTAGGGGGCAGATCGGCCTATTTTTATTAGGCTAATCTGCCCCCAAGGGGGGCAGAAACTACTAGACACCAGGGATTTTTATTTTTTGTGTCAATTTCACACAAGGGAGTGGCCCATTAGGCAAGGGTCATTCCCCTGGGGGGCAAATTTAAGTTAGGGCATTTCTGGCCCCCTTGGAGGCAGATCCACCTATTTTTATTAGGCCAATCTGCCCCCCAAGGGGGGCAGAAACCGCTATTCACCAGTGATTTTTTTGCTCCAATTTCACACAAGGGGAGCAACCCCTTAGGCAAGGGTCGCTCCCCTGGGGAAGCAAATTTATTTTATGCCATTTCTGCTGGGGGGGCAAACAGCACTTAGGCACCAGGGATTGGTGTGTATGGATGAGTGTGTTTTGTTTGGGGGCAGCCCCTTGGGCAAAGGTCACTCCCCATGGGGGCACATTACTGTTGGCCCTACCTGCCCCCTTGGAGGAAGATCGGCCTATTTTTGGAAGGCTCATCTACCCCAATTGGGGCAGAAAGCCCACCAAAGCCCAGGGAAGTTTTTTTTTTTCTTCAAAAAAGAAGGTGGGGGTATGGCCATACCCCCACCCTAAATAAATGGGGCCAAAGTTGTTCTGCCCACTGGTGGGCAGATGGGGCAATTACCCTGGATCCACTCAGGGGGGTGGCAGAAAGCCTACTAGATATCAGAGAATTAAAAAAGAAAATAGTGGGGTGGTGGCTACCAACCAGTATGGGCATGGGCATGCCCCCACCCCAACTGAAGGGGGTAACAGACTTTCAGATCTCCCACTAAACATCTTATCCCACGGCAAGCAAGAGGATATTTGATTATTTCGGGTTTTGGTTTTACATTTGGGCCATGTGGCCTTGTCTAACTCTCAAAATTGTCCCACTTAGAATGGTGAGGGCTGCACTTCTTGGACTTTGGGACACTGCCATGTAGAAAAATCCACAAGACCTAGACACATCTGAAAACTAAACATTTGGGTGAGTCCAGGTTGGTGTGTTTTACATGCATCCCTCACCATTTTCTTACCCACAATGCCCTGCAAACCTCCAACTTTGCAGGAAATCACACATTTTTCCCACTTTTTTGTGATGGAACCTTCCGGAATCTGCAGGAATCCACAAAATTCCTACCACCCAGCATTGTTGCATCTATACCGATAAAAATTCTGCCACACTTCCCAGCCTAAAAATGATTTTTTTTCAAACTGCCCATTTGGACCTGCTTTGGTTCCCCCTCAATTTCGACATGTTTTTGGCTCTTCCCTATCACAGGCACTTAGCCCACCTACACAAGTGAGGTATCATTTTTACCAGGAGACTGAGGGGAACATTGGATGGTAGGAAACTTGTGCCGGTGTGTTGATCCCACACTAAATTTGAGGTTTGCTGAGGATTCTGGGTAAGAAAACACTGGGGGATCCATGCAAGTCACACCTCCCTGGACTGGAGTGTCTAGTTTTCAGAAATGTTTGGGTTTGGTAGGTTTCCCTATATGGCTACTCAACCCAGGAACAAAACCACAGGTGCCCACTTCCCCCCCAAAAAAACAGGTAGTTTTGTATTTGATAATTTTGATGTGTCCACATAGTGTCTTGGAGCATTTCCTGTCACTGGCACTAGGCCTACCCACACAAGTGAGGTATAATTTTTATCAGAAGACTTGGGGGAAGGCTGGGTAGAAGGAAATTTGTGGCTCCTCTCAGATTCAAAAACTTTCTGCCACCGAAATGTGGGGAAAAAGTGTTTTCTTTGCCATATTTTAGGGATTGGAAAGACTTCTAGGTAACAGGACCTGGTGAGAGCCCCACAAGTCATCCCATCTTGGAATCCCCTAGATGTCTAGTTTTTAAAAATTATCAGGTTTGGTAGGTTTCCCTAGGTGCCGGCTGAGCTAGAGATCAAAATCCACAGCTAGGCACTTTCCAAAAAACACATCAGTTTTCAATGTAAAAATGTGATGTATCCATGTTGCGTTTCCTGTCGCGGGCATTAGGCCTACCCATGCAAGTGAGGTACCATTTTTATCGGGAGACTTGGAGAAAGACAGAATAGCAGAATAAGTGTTATTGCCCCTTGTCTTTCTCTACATTTTTCCTTCCAAATGTAAGACAGTGTGTAAAAATGACTTCTATTTGAGAAATGCACTGTAATTCACATGCTAGTACGGGCACCCCGGAATTCAGAGATGTGCAAATAACCACTGCTTCTCAACACCTTATCTTGTGCCCATTTTGGAAATAGAAAGGTTTCCTTGATACCTATTTTTCACTTTTTATATTTCACCAAATGAATTGCTGTATACCAGGTAAACAATGAAAATCCATTGCAAGGTGCAGCTTCTTTAATGGCTCTGGGATCCTAGATTTCTTGATGAACCTACAAGCACAATATATCCCTGCAACCAGAAGAGTCCACCAGATATAACAGTATATTACTTTTGAAAATCTGAGTGTAAAACGTGGAAAAAAATTGCTTTTTTCTTCAGCTCAATTTCAATTAATTTTTTATTTCAGCTGTTATTTTCTGTAGGAAAAACTTGTAGTATCTACGCAAATGACCCCTTGGTGAACTCAGATTTTTATCTACTCGTCAGAAATGTCTAGCTTTCCAGAATCCAGCATTGGTTTCACACCCATTTCTGTCACTAACTGGAAGGAGGCTAAAAGCAAAGCAAATAGTAAAAATGGGGTATACCCCAGTAAAATGCCAAAATTGTGTTGAAAAATTTGATTTTATGATTTAAGTCTGCCTGTTCCTGAAAGCTGGGTAGAGGGTGATTTTAGCACCACAAATGCTTTGTTGATGGCATTTTCAGGGAAAAACCACAAGCCTTCTTCTGCAGCCCTTTTCCCCATTTTTTTTTAAACAAATGTTTCACTGTATTTTGGCTAATTTCTTGGTCTCCTCCAGAGTAACAAACAAACTCTGGGTATCTCTAGAATCCCTAGGATGTTGGAAAAAAGGACGTAAATTTGGCATGGGTCGCTTATCTGGACAAAAAGTTATGAGGGCTTAAGCGGGAACTGCTCCAAATAGTAAAAAAAGGCCTGGTACCTGAGGGGGAAAAGGCCTGGCAGCGAAGGGGTTAAAAATATTTTGTAAAGATAAATTACATGTTTAACTTACCTTAGTAGTCTGCAGTGTGCCCCAGCGCGTCCTAGATGTTCTCCAGTCCCTGGCTTTTAGCGCCGGGCCCCACAGCCAACTTTTTAACCAATTCAAGTGATGCTCTCATGCTGTTAATAATGTTAAGCAGCATGAGCAAATGAAATGGCAGAATTTGCTGCTGTTTGCTGGCTCAGCACTTCTAAACGCACTGGAGGCCAGTGCAGCTCTCCACTCAGCTGTCTAAGACAGCTCAGGTTAGAGAGGTTTAAATTGCGCATGTCGGACTAGCCGTTACTTGCTACCCAGTTACAGGGGCGATGCTCGTCCGCCCTTATGGAGAAACCGCTAAAGTCTAACAGTAGCACAGGAATTCCAAACACTCTGGTCTCTTGTCTGAAAAGTGTGATGAAAAAATCCTTCTGGGACATGCTCTTTTATTCTCCTGTGACATACATAAATGTATTGATCATTCTAGCTACTGTCAAAGAAATTGAGAAAAAAGGATAGAACATAGGGCCTATGTACCATCTCCCTTTGTAAACTAGGGATGTTCAAATTTTAGAACAACTGGTTTGGGTATAGAGATTCAATTTGCGATGCAACCTATGTACTAACAGGGTGCAGTCCAGTGGATCTAAATCTACTGACTTCCTGGTATTCAAAAAGTCCATCATAGTTTTATCTCATGCATGTATTGTGCTAGCAGGAGACACATGCAGTGCATGAATCACATTTCAAGTCAAGTCAATGAAGTCTTTATTCGATATTTCATCATAAAAGACATGCTACACGTCATAATACTTATAAAATTATCAGTGCTAACGATTATAACAATAAATACAATATTTCATAAAAGCTACTAAGAACGTATTAAATCTATCTAATGCTTCATTTGTTAAATATTTTAACATATTAAAAAAAAAGAAGTACATTACTTTAAAAACTCAGTACTAAAGTTCAAGATAATTTACTTATCTAAAACATGTAGCTGTTTTAGTAGTTCAGAACGAATTATCCATGCCCACCCCAGGAATTTGGCCACCCCTATTACTATAGTAGGTGAAAGATCAGTTTTAAGGATCCTACAAGCAGTCTCGGCCGATTGTATGCCCAGACTTTTGCATAGGGGTACCAACCACTTCTGCCTTGGGGCAGCATATAATGGACAGACAAAGAACAAATGGCTCACATTTTCCCGCATTTCAGTACACAATGGGCATTTATCTGGGCCTCCAGTGCCCCAGGTTGAGGTTAAACACCTTAATGGTATTGAGCCCACTCTAACTTGGTGATATAATTTACGGTCCATAGGTTTTGTAATAACATCCCAGTACTTTTCAATTGCAGTGGCATCTTTCACATGTACAAATGTTGTTGTAAGGGAACTACCTATAAGGGATGAGTGTCTTATGCCTACCACCCATTCCCAATATAGTTGTTTCAGCTCTTTTTTAGAAGGAAAAGTAGCTGAGTCTGGGTTGTGCCAAAGGGCACCTAGACCCATGGCACAAAGGGTGGTTCTAACACCCTTAAACCAACCAATCTTATCGGATCCTAGGGTGTCCCTTACCTCGAGGCATGCTTTCGCATATAATAACAGCTCTGGGGTAGACCACAACCTCCGCCAGAAGGCCAAGGGCCGAAATCTGGCTTGATCTTCCACCGGTTGGAGCCCAAGGTCATAAAGGAGCGGAATACGTGGGGATGACCTCGGAAGACCAACCGCCCCTCTTGTAAATCTGTTTTGGGCCAACATCAGTCGGTCCAGATTGCTATAACCCCAAAGCTCTGCCCCATACAAGACTGAGGGAAGAATTTTTGACCCATAGATTTCCATAAGTGGGGACATCGGGCGGGTAAATGATCTTTTATATTCCTTAAGAAGGGCACCGCCTAGTTGAACATGTTTAAGTGCTTGGATGTCAATCTGGGGTTTCCAACTAAAATTGTCACTAAAATGCACACCCAGATATGTAAATTCATTAGTTTGCTCAAGAATAGCACCACCCATTTTAACCCTTGCCACAGTTTGTGTTCGACCTCTTAGTACCATAAATTTTGTTTTAGAAACATTTACTTCTAGCTCATGCTCGTCACAAAATAACTCAAATCTGAGTAGGGCCTGCTGGAGCCCTTGCCTTGTCTTTGATAATAACAAGGTATCATCCGCGAACATGAGCAATGGTACTTTCATTCCCGCTATCTGGGGAGCATCCGTGGGATGTGTTGCAAAATATTTGGTAACCCCGTTAATAAACAGGGAAAACAAAGTGGGAGCCAGGACACATCCTTGTCTAACACCTTTCAAAACATGGAACCTGTCCGTAACCTCGCCAGGCTTACCCCAGCGGACTTGGGCATAAGTGTATGCATGAAGATTCATTAAGAGTCGCACTAGAGCCCTGGGCATTCCCTGTTCCAGTATGCAATCCCATAATTTAGTCCTAGGGACCAAGTCGAATGCAGATCTTAGATCCACAAAAGCTGCATACAACTTGCCCTTACCCAAAAAAACTGTTTTCCAATATAAAAGGGCAAAACGAAAGGCTTGATCAAGGGTGCTTACATGAGGTCTAAAACCCGCCTGCAACGGAGTCAAAACATCTGAATCTGTTATCCATTCCTGTATCCTCCCTAAAATGAGGCGCGCTATGATTTTTTGGATCGCATCAATAAGGCTGATAGGCCGGTAATTTGAGGGTACTGAGCGATCGCCTTTCTTGTATATAGGAAGGATTTCTGCCCCATACCATGAGTCAGGAATTTTAGCGCCTGCTGCAACTGCATTCACCAGGTGGAGTATATAAGGTACCCACAGGTCCTGGTCTTCCAAAAAAATGTCAGCTGGAATACCATCTGGGCCAGGGGCCCTCCCTTTGGGAATGTTTTGCAGGCAATTGATGACTTCAGTAACTGAGAATATTAACGGCTCGACGGGCTCAAGACAGTAGGGTATAGTCACTTCTACTGTATGACACTTAAACTGATCCTCAAAATTTTTTACCCACTGATGATTAGAGACAGATGCTGGGCTATAGTGGGCGTCCTGCGAGATACCCCATTTTAAGAGGTGCCAAAACTGTTGCATATTGCGTTTACCACAGGCTTCTGACAGCATAAGCCAGCGTTCCTCGTCCCACTTTTGTTTTGCTTTGCGTTTTGCCTCATTAAAGAGTTTTCTACAAGATCTAATCTGGCTACGATTTTTGTTTTTAATAGCCTCAAAGAGAACTCTTTTTGACTTGCTACACTCTTTATCAAACCAGGTAGTGGATGAGTATTTCTTGGTCCTAGGTTGTTTAGGGACAAATTTGATGAACAACTTTTTAAGTTCCTGAAACAAGTCAGAATGGGTACGTATAAGTTCGCTGTTAATCTCGTCCTGTGAGCCACAATTGTTTAAAAGCTCCACAGAACTAGACACTAAGGTTC
The DNA here is from genome assembly GCF_031143425.1 of Pleurodeles waltl. Taxonomy (NCBI): domain Eukaryota; kingdom Metazoa; phylum Chordata; class Amphibia; order Caudata; family Salamandridae; genus Pleurodeles; species Pleurodeles waltl. Next base: position 693,258,139 of record NC_090442.1, on the reverse strand, counting down.
TTATCGCCCTATGGGCCCCAGCGTCCACAGTTATTTTGGGCCAGCGTACCCTGCGCATATCATTGCTCACAATGACCTCTTTTTCTGTTGTATTAGGACCACTGCCCTCAGGCCTCTGAAAGCTGGAATCCCTTAAGGTCAAAACCAGCAGGTCACGATCGCTCTCTGGGCGTTCCGTAACTAGCATATCAACAAATGCAAACCACTGCCTCACATCGACCAAAATATAGTCGATACGACTACTGTGTCTGCCGTTGTTGAACGTATGCCTGCCCTTCCTATCTGACTTGACCCTTCCATTAACAGCTCTTAGACCCATATCCAAGCATAGCCCCTTGATATAGGTGGCTGAGCTCGACCACTTAGCAAGCGGAGGTATCTCGAGTTGGGGAATACCCCAGGATAGATCCTCATCCTCGGTGAGCGGGCCGTACTCAATACCCAAAGGCTCAAAACAAGTATTAAAATCCCCCATCACAATCTTGTGGCCATCGGTCGTTGTTCCTGATAGAATGTCATCCAACAGGAGGAGGGTCGGAGAGACCCTTCCTCCCTGGAGGCCCCTGACATAAATATTAACCAACAGGATGTTTGTACCTTGGTTGGACTTTATCTTTAGGGCAATTATGTCTGGACTATCAATTGTCACTTCTTCGACTCTTACACCCGCACTTTGGCGGACCCAAATTGAAAGACCTCCAACAGGACGCCCTTTCTGGCCTCTAATTGCTGGCTTGCTAAAGTTCAGATACCCCACCCGAAATATCGGTGTGATAGCCCATGTTTCCTGGAATGCAATTATATCGCCCTGATCTATGAAGTCCTTCCAGTCAGGAATACACTGGCTGGACTCCCGACCGGCTATATTCCAGGATATAAACCTTGATAACATATCAACAGGCTCAGCTAAAGCAGAGGGTGAGCCCGTACTAAAATTGGGTAATGCAGACAATGTACCAACAGGGGTAATGTCAGGATTATTACTTTGATCTGTAGCAATAGCCTTCCAACTTATATCTTCTATGTGGGGGGATTTCAATAAAGTTAAATTAACTATTTCTTCTCTACCATTGAGTCAATCATTCTCATCAAGGCAGGATAACGGCCCATATCTCCCGGCAGTAATCAAGGGTTCAATGCTTTCTGGTGCGAACCAACCCCTGGGAGGGTTAATGACATTTTTGTTAATCTGGGAAGGCACCTTCACCTCGGGATGCGCTGTAGGATAAAAATCTGGTAATTCCCACGTGACAATTGGACCATCTGCAAGTTGCGGGCACCAGCCTCTCAAAAAAGGGACCACATTAGTACTCCTGAAATTAACTATTACCAGATCCCCTGGGATATCTTTAATCATGTGGCCAAGCCAACCCACCCTTCTCACATTTAAGATTTTACCATCAATGGTAGGGGGGAGGGGTCTATTCTTAGTAAGCCAGAAGGCTACTTTGTTTTTTTAAGTCATTGTAACCTTCTTTTTTACCTGAACTAAGTTCTGGGACTCCTGACAATATACATACAAATGGAGCGGCCTCCGGTGGGAGATCAATCCTAACATTATAATTATTGTTGTGCTCTCTTGCTTCCTTATGGACTCGAGTTGGTTGAGGCCTACCCTCTAGGGATCCTCGAATCACTTCGGGTTCCCTAGGTATAGTGGGCTCCGCCTCCAAACTTGTTTCGTTACATGAGGCTTTATGTCTTAGGCTGCTGCCCGCGAGTATTGCCTGCTCAACACAATTTCCAGATGGTAAATCTAGAGGTACCGTTAATACATCTGCTAGTGTCGATGTTGCTTGTACCCTCAGACTATGAACCTCTTGGGTAAGTACTTCAATTTTCAGCAATAATGTGCTAAAAATTTCAGCCATTTTTGTCACTAACTTATCCTCAACTGTTGCCAGTATATTTTCTATATACTGCCTGTTATGACAGCAACCCGCTGGCTTGTCAGATCCCCCGTCTAATCCCTTTGTTTTAATAGTATGGGTTTTTGCTTCGAGGGGCTTTCGAGAATTGCTGACCTTCCCCACACCTCTTTTGCCCAACGACTTTCTACAAGCCCTAACTGCTCTTGCTGGTTGGGGGGGAGTCTCTGCCATAACCACGGGGCTAGATGGGCTCTCGCCAATTATACCCATTGAGTCTAAGGGATTAAGATGTATCTGTGCCTCAGTTAATATCATATCCTTATCAGTGTTGGCGCCCAGATCCTCAAAAGTAGACACTATATGTGAGGAGAAACTAGGGTGTGTCTGGATGGGGGAACCTCCTTTCCCTAGGGAGACTCTGCGATCGCTATTAATCTTTTTAACCACCTTAACCAGGTAGTTATCAAGCATAGTAGCCCCTAGATTTTTGGCGGAGTTATTACAGTTAGCCATCATAGGTTGGTTGCAGTAGGTACCACCAGCTATAATTCAGCAATACAAAACACAAAACCACGTAATCAAGATGTAATACAGCTAAATTACAGTTTAGGCAGAGTCCCGTACCCAGTCCAGTCTCTGAGGGCCACAGAGGGCCCGCCCCTTGCCCGACGCTGCGTCCCGCGGTGCGGTGCGGTGTACCTTGTTGCAATTTATGGGCCCGGGGGGCGTAACAGCACTTTCGCGCCACTAGGCCCACAGGAAACCCAGACGGGTTACTCACTTGCACACTGGAACCCCCTGCCTCCGGTGTGAACATCCATTCCACATAGAGCTTGTCGGAGACGGGGACCGAGGAGGAGAAGGTGCACTTGAGGAGGGCGTCTGTCCGTTGGCAGCCTCGACCTCTGCCGGGTCTCTACCTCGGGCCGGCCGGGTGTAGACCTCAATGGCCGCAGTAGACAAAGCACCTGTTCTGCAGACTCCAATGAGACGCCTTTCTCACGCCAAGAACTTGCCCGGAGATGCCCTGGGCTGTGTGGAGATCAGGTAAGTTCCGGGCAGGCATGTACGCGCCTCGGAAACCAAGAGGGAAGAGTCAGTGTGCTATACACCACGGAAAGCCGAGGAGGTCAGCCCAGGCTACCGGATATGGGGCAGTGAAAAAAGAAGGGTGCACAGAATCCTCCAACTCCAGAGGCTGCGGCGAGTTCTGAGCTCCGAGCTCCAAGCTCCGTGCTTCGAGCCACCCGACGGGAGCTCCTGGCGAGAGTCCCCCTCGGGCCCTCGGGCCCTCGGGCCCCCCCAAAAGCAGCAGTAGTGGTGGTGGCGGCGGCAGTAGCGGCAGCGTTCGTACTCCGCTCCGCGCTGCACTCCGACGTGAGCCACCCCGGCACATGCGTGCAGAACGGTGCAGAACAGTGCTGTAGATCTGCAGAACCTGCTTTCTGTCTCCCTTGGTGTACGCGTACAGAGCAGAGTCTATCCTGCGGCTGAGGAGAGCCGGCACAACGGCTCTGCTTGTAGTCGCACACCAGCGCGTCTAAGGGTCTCTTCGCTTGCCGGCCTTTAGTGTGCTCAGAGTCCCAACTCTAAGCCGGTCAGAGGTCTCGCTGTGGCCTACGAGCGGCTCTGGGGTGCCGAGGCTCAGATGAGACTGTACGTCTGTTCCCAGTGTTTTGCGACGGTAACCCCTACTCTTGCTCTGGTGTCCCTGCTGCCGTGCTCCGGGCGGCGGTGCGCAGCGCTGAGACGCTCCCGGGGTCCGGGTGGAGGGCACGGCGGCTCCTACTAGGAGAGCTGTGCCGGAGTTTGGTGTCCGGGAGGTACTGCTCCGCCGCTGCCGAGGGGTCTGCTCCTGGGTCTGCTCCTGGGTGGGGGCTGGGTCTCCTGGTCGGGGTCTCTGAGTGCTTTTGGTCCTCGTCGGAGGTCTCTGCTTCCCCGGGCTGCGGTGTGGTGCGAGCTCGTTCTCCTCTCCGCGGCCGGGCAGTTGAGAGTTTCACTTCCAGGTTCCCGGTACAGGTGGGGTGTTTGTATGTGTTTTCCGTGCCTGTGGCGGCTGTGCCGGTCCCTCTGCCTCTCCCGGGTGTGGCCGCCGGTCCCGCGCTGCACAGTGCTCTGGGATGCAGACACGGGAGGGGTCGGTTCCGGTGAATGCCGCGGACGCTGGCAGCCCCGCCTCTGATGACACGTTGTTCGTTCGTTGTACGTTCAATGCATTCGTTGTACGTTCTTGAATATCACATTTCTCATATCCCAATAAAGGGTTTTTAAACATTGTTCTAAAACAATAATTTACAGAACAACGTTAGACATCATCTTCTTATCTTTGGTTTCCATTTCAATTTACAAGGCATATGAGGGTACATCTTACAGTATTGACCACATTACTAAAAAAGATCTGGTTGCTTTTCAACATTTTAATGGCACTTCCGCCTCACATTTCATTTTTGTACTTAATATTCCCATTTATTTTGGTTGCATATGACTTTAAACAGTTAGGGCCTGAGAAGCATCTCTGTAATAAAAGCAAATTGGATCCTTTTACTTTACTATTAGCACTCCTATAGTACTGGTGGGAATTTCTCCTCACTGATAGGGACATGAGGTAGATTGTTGGTTCATGACTAGCCAACATATGTAGGAGGCAAACCAGACATGTTATATTATGTTATGTTAAATCGATTTGTTTAGCACAACTTATCACACTTGAGGGTATCCAGGATGGCATACTACTATCCTCTTATTAAAATGCATGTTGGAAAGCATCCAATGTTAAGCGATGAGCAAGTAGTTGACCAGACACAGGCTACCCTGTTGGCTTTACCACCTTCTTGATGATGTAGCTATGCCTTGTAGCTGCAAAACATGATTAGAACAAATGTTAGGAGTAACTGTGTTGGCGCCTTGTCATAAATGCTTAAAACGTTCAATGCCTGAATTTTAGTTGCTATAGCAACTCAAAGATATCTATTGCAAGTATCTTGGAACATTTGAACATGTTGTGGCATCTGAAGTAATCTGGAAGTGTCAAAGTAGAACAGAGGTCCAGAAGTATAACCCTATTCCAAGTTTGTGGGATGCAAACTTCTTACAGAGAAACCATGGTAACATGTCAGAATACCACACCATTACCATGCAGCTATAAGTTAATCCACACCAAATACGGAAAATGTATGTTGATTTTCAATGTCAAATTATGCATGGAATTTCATGTTCTGTGTGGATCTAGCAGGTGGTAAATGGAAGCAGATTGGTGGTGCACTGTGGGGGCAGATGGAGTTTGGGTGTCATTGGCAGAGAAGGATGAAACACATAAGGTGGAGCCATTCATCCTGTTTCGGTGCTCTAGAATGAGGTAAGGTAGAGATTGGGATGTCTTGTTCCCACAGCCTCTGCCTGATATTCACCCAACCTTACACTATGGGTTTTAAGGCCAGTAAAATTAGTCTTGATGTTCCAGCACCCGTAAAGTCAGAGTACAGGAAAACTGGGCAAGTAGGATCAGGTGGAACTTTATTCTACAGGGTACAACACTCACTCTCACTGGTAATCTAGCCAATGGGTCCAGTTTAGCAGTGTATTAGTAAATTCGTCATTTGTCTATAGAGTGACCTGAAATGCAGCAGAGCTCTAAAAACGAAAAAAAAGTCCTGTGGAACTCATTGTGAGATTTACATATCGTATAAGTCAATGGTAATTAGATACATCTTATGTATGAATCATGACACAAAAATACATAACAAATAACTTCTGTTCCAATCAGATAGAGAATAAATCAAATCAAAGCCACTTTTCACTGTTTCATACAACCGTAACTATTCCGATACTTTCAAAAGTGCAGTATTTACAGTGAAAAAGTGTAGATAAAGCAGTACTCATATAAGTGAACCTACATATATACATAACTAAATAAGAAATAAAAAAAAGGACAAAACCCAAGGTTGATGTAGAATGCAAAAAGTCATTCAGAATCCGTCCAAAGTTACAAGACTATGGCCCTCTTTACGAGGCAGGCAGTCATCAGACTGGCTGCCTCGCTGTGGTGGTCATAACACCTCGGACCCGGTGGTAAAGACCGCCAAATTTCAAGTTGTGGGGTTTGGCAGAAGCCAAACCTCCACAACGCCACCTGGACCGCCGGTTCTAGTGCACCGAAGCGGCCGGCGGTGGGCCGCTCCAGCCTGCCGGCGGTCCTCAGCCTACCGGCTGGATTACTAGGCTGCAGACTGCCAGACTTTCAATGGCGGTCACCACGCCACAAAAATCCTGGCGGTAACGTACCCAGCGACAGGAATCCACATTGCTGTTGCCAGCACACACATGTACACATGTCCCCACACTTCCATGCACCTCCCACCCGCCCACACACTTACAAACCTCCCCTCCACACACTTCCAAACACCCCCCAACTGTACACATCCATTCAAACACCCACACCCACACTCACACTGACATACACACACCACCACTCACACATAATCACCCCCTTCCGCAAACATTCACACTTTTCCCTCTTCATACGTACACTTTCACACATGCACCTCCACTCACTCGCAGACTTGCAAACATGCACCCACATTTGCGCACATACATGCACACACCGCACACATGCAACAAACACTCCCCCCCTTCAGACAATCACTTACCTTCTCCATCGAGGAGGTCATCCTGGAGGGGATGGGTCCTGGCGGTTTTGCATCGCCAGCACCACCACGCCAGCAAGACTCTGACAAGCCGTATTACGGCTCGTAATATGGCGGCAAGATTCTTGCTGTCGTGGGGGTGCTGGCGATGCAACCGCCTCTTCGAAATCGGACTTGCACTCACAAATGGGCAGAAGTCATCCAATGACTCCTAATATGGAGGTCATCAGACCGCCAACACTGGCGGTCTGTTGGCTGCAGCGGCTTTGGCGGTCCTACAAACAGACCGTCAAAGCCGTAATAAGGGCCTAAATGCCTGATTTAGGGCCTGATTGCGACCTTGGCAGATGGGATACTCTGTCACAAATGTGACCGACATCCTGCCCACTGTTTTACAAGTTTAATAGTATATAATGGAACTTGTAATAGGGCTGACAGGATATCCGTCATGGTTGTGACAGTGTATTCCCCTCCTCCAGATGAAAATCAGGGCCTATGTCTCATGGGACATTACAAAACAATGTATCTACTAGCATAGAAGCCAAATAAAATGTAAAATGGAAGGCGCAACTCTGGTGACACATAATATAGAGAAAGGTCATACAGAATACAGCTGACAATACATGTATGTTCATTTATATGAGCACCGCGTTGCCTATATTTAATTTTGTCAATACAGTACTTTCAAATTTATCAAAATAATTATAATTCTGGAAAATAGAGAAAAGTGGCTTTGATTTGATTTATACTCGATATGAGAGAAAGAGAAGGTGTTTGGTCTGTATTTTTATTATATGATTCATACTTATGATGTATTTAATTACTATTGTCTCATACAACCGATATTTCTCTTGATGAGTCCCAACAGGACTTTTGTTGTGCTTAGTGTTATTATGCATGCCACACTTGGCATATAGGGTTGGCCCTTGTTATATTACACAGTTCTGTGCACCGAGCATCCTTAAAACCCTGTATATATTATATTCAAATTCTGTGAGGGCTATTTCAGCCTTTCATGCTTCTGAGGTGGATAAATATGTAGCCTTATATTTATCCAGTGAATTGCATTCTAACTGACTAAATACAAATGATTTTGGAAAGTGCCTTATTATTCTGTAGTCACTTTAAATGGTGTAACACCGATTCCTTATGTGTGGTAGGCTCTTTTCTGATTGCTGCCAATTATGGTTTTTGCTGTCCCATTCTGGGTCTTTTCACGCAGATTCAAATTGCTACATGTGATTAAAGACATTGGGGGTCATTACAACCCTGGCGGACGGTGTTAAAGCGGCGGTAAGACCGCCAACAGGCTGGCGGTCTTTTTTTTAGTATTATGACCATGGCGGTTACCGCCATGGTCATCCGCCGCTTCCCCGTTCCGCCCGCCAGGGCGGAGACGACAGCAGGGCTGGAGACCTGGGTCTCCAGCCCGGTGGTCGTGACAATACTGCCACCAGTATTGTGACCCGGCTTACCGACGTGGATTTCCAGCGCTAGGAACCGCCATGAAATCCATGGCAGTAAGCACTATCAGTGCCAGGGAATTCCTTCCCTAGCACTGATAGGGGTCTCCCCACCCCCCATCCCCACCCCGACTCCCTCCCCTACACCCCCCACCACCCCTGCCACCCCCCAAAGGTGGCAGGGCCCCCCTCCACACCCGACATTACCTTACACATACACACCCGACACGCACGCAGGCACCACCAACACACATACACGCACACACACCGACATACATGCCAACATCCACACACACAGTCAGACACCCACATTCACGCACACATTTCTGAAACACGCAACACCCCCACAAGCATACACGCACTCACACACCCCCCTACATACACAGACGCACACCCCCATGCACCCACACAACACACAACACCATCCCACCCCCCTCCCCTAACGGATGATCGACTAACCTGTTCCGTCGATCCTACGGGAGGGGACGGGAGCCATGGGGGCGGCTCCGCCAACACCACACCGCCAACAGAACACCGCCGCGCAGAATCACAGGACGTGATTAGCTTGGTGGTGTTCTGTTGGCGTGGAGGTGGAGCAACCTCCACTTCCCCGCCGCCCGCAAGTATGGCTGTTGGCGTCTCTCCGTCTGAAAAACGACGGAGAGCAGCCAACGGTCATAATACGCCAAGCGGCAAACCGCCACTACTGGCGGTCTTCCGCACGCCGGTCCCTCGGCGGTCTGACCCCCATTATGTTGTTCATTGTATATCACTCAAGGTCGAGCTTTTATATACTGTGCAATAAATGAAGAAGTCACATTTGTATCATTAGTATTGTTATCATCATTGTCTGTAATAAGAATACTGAATATAAAAAATAGTAATAGCTGTAGCATTTTTCTTGTCCTTGCAACATTAATAATAATAATAATAATAATAATAATAATGATAATAATAATAATAATACACTGTTAAAACCGTAGTTCGCAAATGTGCATACTGACGAAAAATCCAGACATTAAAGTTGTGCATTAATGCGTTCCCTTACTTCTGACTGATGTGTGAGATTTTTGCTTGAGCTTTGCTTGGAGCCAACAGGCTTTCCATTTCTAAGCACTTAAGCCTACATGTAGAGGCCACTGACTAAGGCAGCAGTAGCCGACTTGTGATTCCCATCTCAACATTCCACCAAGTCTATAAATCAATTGTTGAGTGAAAGAAATAGGAACGCAGAAGATCAGAACAATAATAAACAGCACGATTAGACCCTCGTAACCCACATAAACCGATGCACTTCCTGGCCGTGGTTCTGGATTGACGTGGCTCATGGGGTCGTGCGTTCCCACTCGCAGAAAATGATGTTTTAACCCTGATTGGACCCGCTTGACCTCTCGTATCGCAGCGAATGCAGCACGTCCTTAAAACTACTGCATAGTCGGAATATTTCTTGGGTCTCAAAGTTTCCACATCTCCACATTTAATCCGTGTTATAGAGTATCCTGCCTCGACCTAAACTCTCTGACCTTCCTGGTTTGTTGTTTTAAGATTGATTGTGCTGGCTAGGTCAAAACAGCCTGAAAGGAGGATTTCAAAAACATGTAAGAAAATGTTTACTCAAAAAACAATTATCGCTCAAAAAAGGTAAACGGTTGAGCTTTTTGTTGAAAATCTGCTGTTAGAGATTAAATATATGTCATGGATGCTGCTTTGTACTGCTAATTGACTTTAATGCAATGTCAAATGTGAACTGCCCTATTGCTATGTAATTATTTAAAATGGTACTGAAAATCATGAATAATTTAAGATTTTGCTTCTTTTAAGTTAGTAAATAAAACATTCCTTACAGTGGTTGAAAAGCACAGGGGGTCTGGAGAGCGCATTTATCTGCAGCAACATTGCACCACAAACACAGTTGTAGAGCATTCCTAATCCCCTAGGTAAAAGGTGTTACGCAACACCACTAAAACATTTAGTACATTAAAAAAAGGTAACCCCTCAATTCTAGAACATGTTTTTAAAACGGGTTGAGAGGCCATGAAATGCCTCAGTCACCCAGCTCCAGACCAGGATCCTTAAACATAGCTTGTCTACGGGTCCAAAGACAACGACAAATACCTCCAAAAATATGCCATTGCATTATAGAATATATTTCAACATGAATGAAGTATGGTTATGCAGCACTAGCAATATAGGGGACACAAAAGCAAATATTTCTTCATACTGGTTCCTTTATATCTGAGCTGTTTACTGTGACTCCAGGGTGATGGGGTCAAGAATAACAAAGTATAATGTCACTTTAACCCTCATGTTTTCAGTGAAAAAAAAAGAAAAATATATATATATATATATATATATATATATAACCAGAGAGAGAAGCAGGGAAAGAGAACGGGCACTGCTTAAAAGTTGCAGTCAGTTTACACCCTGTCCAAGTAGGGACTTTCACTCTAGTCAGGGTAAGGTGGTCACACACTTACGTTAAACCCGCTCACCACCTTGGTAGCTTGTCAAGAGCAGATAGGCTTATCTCAGAGGCAATGTGTTGAGTATTTGTATCCACACACAGCAACAGTGAACACACTACAAATGGACACCACACCAGTTCAGAAAAATAGCCAATATTTATCAAAGTAAAACAAGACCAAAATGACAAAAATCCGACATACACAAACAGAGATACAATATTTTAAAGGTTAACTCTCAATAAAATGCTTCAAAACAAAATAGCTCCAACTGGGGCTATCACGGCACCGTGATGAAGCCATTCCCAACAGGTCAATGCCACTCATGAGGGAGTGTGGTGCAGGCCACAGAGTCACACGAACCCCAGGTACAGTACCTTAGAAATCAGGCAGAGTCAAAGACATAGCACGGAGTCGGGGATGTGAGGTGTCGCTGAAGCCTGTGTAGCGTCTGTTCCATACTGCTATGCAAGAGGTGAGGTGTCGGTTTCTTACTGCTACACAGACGAGGTGAGACATTCGTTCCTTATGGAGGCAGCAGAGGGAGGTGGTGCCGGGGGCGAGGCATCAGTTCCTTAGCATCCGGCGGGGTCAAAGAGTCCAGTGGGTCAAGATGCATTGAGATGACTTTGCAGTGTCACAGTCATGCCACGGGACCACAGGCACCACGGGGGAGTCGGTGTCATAATGGTCGGTGACATGGCACTCGGGACTCGTGGAGGTGCGGACTTCAGAGACACAGCAGTAGTGTTGGGCCTGTGGTGTCAGTCTCAGTCATTGCACTTCAGCAGAGACCACAGCCTCAGTTGCAGGCAGTGGCACGGAGTCGTGAAGTGCGCCAGTTCTGGAGTCGTCCGGAGTCGATGTGCCTGGTTTTTCTTGTTTTATACCATACTTCACTCCCAAGGGCCCAGGAACTAGAGTAGGCACCACTTGGCAATTCAAGGCCCTCAGCAAGAGAACCCAGGGGCTGGTAGGTGAAGTCTTCGATGTCCTGGAGACTTCTTAAAAGGAGGCAAGCTCAGTCCAAGCCATTGGAGAGACTTCACAAGCAGGATACACAACAAAGTTCAGTCTTTGCCCTCTCCACAACAGAAGCAGTAACTGCAGGTCAACCCAGCAAAGCACACACAGCAAAGGTGCAGTACTCCTCCTCAAAGGTCTTCAGCTCTTTTCCTTGGCAGCGTCTCCTCTTGATTCAGAAGTGCTCCTACCACCACTCTAGCCAAGGAAGACAATTAAAAAAATGTAGGGCACACCTCAGATCCCTTTGTGTAACTGTCTAGAGTGAATTCACAATGAGCCCAACTGTCATCCTGACCCAAATGTGTATCCCACATCCAGGCAGAGGCACAGAATGGTTAAGCAAGAAAATGACCACTTTCTAAAAGTGGCATTTTCAAACACACAAGTTAAAAACCACCTTCACTAAAAGATGTATTTTTAAATTGTGAGTTTAGAGACCCCAAACTCCACATCTCTATCTGCTCCCAATGGGAAATTACCTTTGAGAGACATTTCAAGGCAATCCCCATGTTAATCTATAGGACACATAGGCCTTTTAATAGTAAAAACTGAATTTGGCAGTATTACATGTATAAAACACCAGTACTTTGTCCAACCCTTTAAATACACTTCACCTTGCCCATGGGGCTACCTTGGGTCTACTTAGTAGGTGCCTTACGTGTACTAAAAGGCAAGGTTTTGGCCTGGGAAGTGGGTACTCATGCTAGGTCGACATGGCAGTTTAAAACTGCACACACAGATGCTGCAATGGCAGGTCTGAGACATGTTTACAGAGCTACTCATGTGAGTGGCACAATCATTGCTGCAGGCCCACTAGTAGCATTTGAGTTACAGGCCCTGGGCACACATGGTGCACTCTACTAGGGACTTATTAGTAAATCAAATATGCCAATCAAGGATAACCAATCATAATCACAATTTACACGGGGGGTCCGTGCACGTTAGCACTGATCCACAGCGGTAAAGTGCCCAGAGTACCAAAACCAGCAACAACAGGTAAAAAAAATATATTAGGAAGGAGGCAACAATTTGAGGGATGCCCATGCAAAAAGGGCCAGGTCCAACAGGCACACCCATAAAAAGCTGAAAGCTGAAGGATGTGAGCTGGTACCAAGGGCAGTGGCAGCTCAACTGACTGCAGTGGAAAGGAGAGAGTGGCAGAGACAAACACAGGAACAACCAAGATCAGGAATAAAGAGGAGCATTATGTATTGGTAGAAAGGGGTGTTGAAATGCATAGGGAGGGGATAAAACAGTAAGATAGTAATTGAGAGTCACACAGATCTAGTGTGAAAAGAGAGGCAGTGAGGGTAATAAAATAAGATGGAAGCAAAAAGAGGACTGAGTAAGAGGCGAAGACAGAAAGAGTCAGAGATAAACATATAGAGAAAGGAAATATGTGTGAATTATTTAGCATGGGAGTGACAGGGACAGATAGCATGTTCAATGAAGACAGTGAGTCAGTGACAGAGAAATAAAATGATAATATTGTTTCTCAACAAACATCCATAGAATAGCTGACTTGGGCATGCAGTCTTCTCGGAAGTGTACCCGTCCTAAAATCTGCCCTCTTATTATTACAGTACCAGTCCACAAGGTGTATAGCAGAATGTGAAATTCAGCTGACTACAAAGCAGAAGAAAGCCACCTACTAGCATAGATAGGAGAAAGTCAGCTATATAAACATGAAATATTTTTTTTAAAACATGACGATGCAGGGATAGCAAGAATTTAACAAAGCGTGGATAGACTGAAGATGAGTAGGGAAAAAGTAAACAGGCACAAAAAAAAAATATATATATATTCTAAATGAGAAGAAGTAAAAGTTAGGGAAACAATAATAATATAATATGAGGACTTACTGGGGCCAGCAGATCTGCCAGCTGCCACACTGTTGGTGGCACCCTGACCTCCTCGACCCATATCAGTACTTGCCCTCTTCTTCCCCTTGGATGCTGAGATAAGAAATAAAGGAGATAAAATAATATATTAGTGGTACAGTTAGTCTCCCAGAAAATATTTTGAGAGGCAAAGGCAAACACAGTAACATTATACTTTTCTAAACCAGATTGCCTATAGTACTAATGTCGAGTTGGCCAGTTAATTAAAAAAAACTAAGCCCTATTCAAAATTTCCTACATCTAAACTACATTTGCAATTACTAAAGCATTGCAATGTATGATCTTTGCTTCTCTACCACCTTTAATGGGCCAACTCAGTTTCACTTTTCAATGCATAGATGCATACTACACATCACGGAGTGATTGCGACTTGGACTGCACAAGCTACATAAAGAACGGCATAGAGAAGGGACCACTAACTCACTGATTTTACCAACTAATACTACTACAATCTTACTGACAGGATAGAGGAGTCTCAGTCCACATAACCTCTTAAATAATCAGCCCAAATGAGCGCAGACGAGTACAATTAGGTAGCACAGAGCACCTGGCTAGCTCAAACTCGATCACATAATATTCATCGTAATGTAAACTTAGATTACCTCTGGGAGTCAGCACTGCTATTTAAAAAAAATTAGCATTGTGGAACACACCCAAATAAATAAATACTTACTCACCGAACCCTAACACCTCAAAGTCCAGCAGGTCAAGCAGGTCCTACTCATGGTCCAGAATGTCTACCTAATGGTGTGTCAACTGCTTCTGGGTGCACACACACATAGGCGCATCCTCCCCACACAGCAGTCGATGATCCTAAAGAGTGTAACTACTCCCAGGCCTGCTACTTGCTGCCTGCATCGAGGGGAGGTGACGCTGCACCAAAATCACAAGTGCTGCCACCTCTGCCTCTGTAAAAATAGGTTGGGCTGCATACCTTACAGGGGCCAATGACCGCAAGGTGTGTGGCTTGCAGCCCTCCCTCTGCCACCCTGCTCTGGCATGGCGTGGGGTGAAAAAATAGGGGAAGAATTAGAAGGAAGAAAGGATGGAAGGAAGGAAGAAATAAAAAATAAAGGAGTAAATGGAAAAGGCACAAAGGTATCAAAATATATATGAGTGAGCTTGTAGGTATAGGCAGGACAATTTCTTCCATAGGCAGAGTGTTTTTTGTTTTGCCACTAACTTTCGTGCTTCTTGACAAATCTTCACAACATTTTTTAAATGTACTTAAGAAGGAAGTGTTGGCAGCCATCTTGGGACATAGCTGCATTAAAAAATAAAGAAAAGGGGTCAAGATAGGGACACCCTAACCCCTTAGCTTTGGTGCTGTGTTTCCACAAGGACCCTGACAAGGCTAAAAAGCATTACAAAAAAACCTAGAAAAATCCTCAAGGCTCGGAACTGTAGATTCTTCTGATGTTTTAATTAAAAAGGGTGTTTTCCCGTCCCTTTATCTAAATTAACGCTCAGGTGGGCTAGGTTCTGGGTGTATTGGGACTTTCAAGAAAGGAGGGGTGGTGCATGGGGCCTACCTTCTAGGGCTTGTATTAGCCCTAGGAGCTACTGCCTCCCTGGGCCCATCCAAATGAAAAATGTTGGGGGGTAAGTGCCCACCCCAGAGCACCAGGGACAACCACCTTCCTGGAGCTTTATTATAATACAGTGCAAAGGGGCCACCCAGCCCTTTCACAGCCCCATGGCCTGCCACCTCCCCAAGGCTTTTATCTATTACAGTGTATTAGTAACTATAACTTGTGCCCTAAGGTAATTATAACTTGCGCCATGCGCTGTTTTTTCATCAAAAATGTTACTGCAAATATTACATTGATATAATCAATAATGGTATCAAAGATGTCATGAGTGCCGTAATTTGTGGAGTAATTAGCAGTGTATTGCGAGGGCGTGAACTATAGTTACCTTAGGGCATGAGTTATAATTATAGTTATAATTATAGAGGTAACTATTACTATAACTGGTGAATTTCTATGGTTTGGTAAGTTTAAAATGTGAGCCTAACTATAATGTAATCTTTGGCGGGTGGTTATCCCTGGGGCTTGAGGATCCCATAGGGACCCCTTTAATTTTTTATAGATTTGCCCAGGGGTTGGTGGTCCCTGGAGTGGGGGGTCTGTGCGGCAACCCTGCTCCAAATGCAGTGTTGCCCTGGGGGGTAGAGGTCCCCAGGGCAGCGGAGGGGGGTCACGGCCCACTGCAAATAAGTAGCATTTTGCCCCAGGGGGTCGTGGTCCCCAGGGGACTCCTGATACTTTACAGACAGAAGCTGATGGGACTGGCAAACCTTTTATAAAGTTTTGTGAAGATTCATCTAGCGGCGCCAATATGTGTGTATATATATATATATAAATATATATATATATATATATATATATATATATATATATATATATATATATATATATATATATATGTATATGTTCTAATGGGTCAGGACTCAACCCCTTAGTGGCACCGACACCAAACCAAAAGGTGTGCATCTAGACATTGCACCGGTGCTGTCACTCCTTCGGCTCTTCCATGGTGTTGGGTGGAAAAAAGGGGAAGAAATCTTGGTATATGTCTAAAACTGACAATTGTTTAGTGTTAGTGAGCCTTATTTTATTCTTGGAGTTTCACATTTTCTCTTTTTTCTTTCACTTTATACCCATAATTTCTGACTTTACGACCTCTACCTGCATCCTGGAATTGTCTCATTTAGAAGATAGAATAGAATATAGATAATCACACAGTCTGATATCACCCTCCTGGGTTTAATTCTGGATATTTTATAACAAGAAGATTATTGGCCAACTGAGGACTCTTAGATGCCAGAGATTCTAACAAATTACTGGTTGACCAAATTGATACAAATAGAAAAAGGAAATGAGAATTACGTGAGAAAGTATTGCTAATATGAGAGGACTAGATTGTATAATCAGAAAAATGAAATATGTGAAGACGTCTTGAATCAATTGGGAATGATGTGGCAACTGATTTAGAACACAGCCCTGGGGAGGTGGTGGTCCCCAGGGATGCTAGGGAGCACGCACCCCCCTGCATACAAATAATAAGCCCAGGGGAGCTGGTGGTCCCTGGGGCAGCGGGAGAGCTAGGGTGTTGACTGTGCACCCCCTACTTTAGCAGCTACAGTGGGGTTTAGTTCTTAATGGCTTCTTCTGTCCACAACTCAGTAGACTAAGGCTCATATCTATACTTTTTTAGTGCCGCCTTTGTGTAATTTTTTGACGCAAAAGCGGCGCAAACTTACAAAATCTAATTGTATTTTGTAAGTTTGCGCCGCTTTTGCGTCAAAAAATGACGCAAAGTTGGCGGTAAGAAATTATAAATACGGGCCTAAAGCTCATAATAAATGCACAAATAGTGGGTTAATGGAAAAAGGCAAATAGGATGGACAGTTAAAAGAAAGGATGGGTGAAATAGTTATATGAATGAAAGGATGTGTGGGTGGGTGGGTGAAAGAATGCATAGGTGGGTACTACGAGATGCATTGGTAGGTCAAAAGACAGATGGATGAAGGGGTACATGGGTGAAAGGATTCCTGGGTGGGTGTAGGGTGGATGGGTAAAAGGATGCTTTGATGGGTTAAAGGATAGGTGGATGGTAACAATGTGTGGGTGGATGGATGGGTGCAACAATGGATGAAAGGGTAGATAAGTCAGTGTATGAATGGATGGGTGGCTAAAAGAATGGATGGATGAATTGGAATGGTGAAAGAATGGATAGGCAAAAATGTTAAGCTTAAATGGTGGGTATCAAAGGGTGAATAGAACAATGAAAAGATTAATGGATTATTGCCTGAATCAAGAAATAAGGGAGCTCTTCTTCACCTACTTTGCTTGGCTTGCTTGGTTATGAAACCTTTGGTTCAAAGTGGGGGTATTTTTATTTTCTGTTTACTCCCTTAACTCACTGTATTTGTTAAGCAAGGCAGCTATGTATCCCCCATGCATCCTTATTCATTACCTCCCTGAACATGGCATTTAGTCACCCATGCTATGACGTAACTTCGGCGTGGTTCAATTTAGCAGTACAATAGTGTTTTCTGTACATCTGCTTCAGGTAATGCAGCACTTACAAAGTTCTCAATGCATTACCAACTTAAAACAAGGTGTGTTTCCTTTTCTCCCAGTGCCCACTCTGTCACCTCCTAGTAATTCAGTCCATTATTCTTTCCTAAGTTCTGTTTAAGCCACCCAGAAAATGTAAAGATCCCTTTTTGGCATGCACCACATTTTTATGTACAAGTGATTTATATTTCATGGCTTCCATAATGGATCATGCCAGCTCAAATTGTAGCCTTTAGACATTCCTTAACTTCATTGAGGCATGTGTGAGTAAAAAACATGGCCCTATGACTCGCAATCAGCCACATCAAATTCCAGTGGCCCTATCTGACCAGCAATGTACTGTTACTGTGCCACTCTCTTTTTTAAGCAATTGTTTGCACAGAGCAATGTTTACCACTTGTCATTTTCTTTTTCTTTCTTGCTGTAGCTACTCCTGGTGGACATCCTCCTACACACCAGGAGATAGCAACCCAGCTGTGGCAGCAGAGCCTGGAGGCCATCTGTATGGAGTGCCAGAAGCTGGTGGCTCTGTAGGAGACAGAGGACGAGGCAGCTGCCATGCCTGTGGGTCCGAGATCCTTTAGCCAGCCACCTGCTCCTCCAGCCTCTCCGTGACAACAACACCATTGTCAGTGCCACCACGTGCTGGCAGCAGCCGGTTCATGTCAGACCACTGCTACCCCCGCTCATGCTCAGACCACATATTCCAGTGTAGCATCCTATAACACATCAAATGCCTGGACCACAGGGTGGCACAGACTGAGGCAACCCTCAACGATCTCCCCACCTGCATGAAGAATGCCCTCTTTTAACTTGTTTTTCAATTTTTTGTTTTTGTGGGAGGTCCACTTTTTGTGGGTAGAGAGGGTGGGAAAGGGAACTGGGACCAATTTTTGCACTTCGGACTTTTTCTGTGGACTTTCATCGGACTTTGGTTGAGGACAGGGTGATTTCTTTGGGGAGATGGTTGGTAAGGGTGGGTTTTATAATTGTAAAGAACAAAAGGGCAATAATGTATTTACTTTATGTATGCCTCAAATCTTTGTTTTGGTGCTTTACTTTGCACTGCTGTCTTTTAGCATAGCCTGTTTTTTTAAATCTGCTTAAAAAAGTGTGTCAGTTAATCATACCCTTATTATACTATTCTCTATGACTATAGTAACCATTCCGGGGGGTTTACCATTACCTATTTTGCCTACAAAAACCTAGATATATTGTTTTTTCACTTTGGACTTCAATTTGAACTTTTTCTTTGGACTTTCATTGGACTTTGGTTGGGGATGGGGTGATTTGTTAGGGGAGATGGGTGGTAAGGTCATGTGTTATATTTGTAAAGACTAAAAGGGGAATATTTTATTTTCTTTATTTTCTTTATTTGTGTCTCACATCTTTATTGCGGTGTTTTGCTTTGCACTGCTGTCTTTTAGCGCAGCCTGTTTTTTAAATCTGCTTTAAAAAGTATGTCAGTTAGTTATATCTTGCTCTTCTACTCTCTGTAACTATATTAACCATTAGGGGGTGATTACCATTGCCTATTTTGCATACAAAAACCTAAATACACACAAACAACATATTCAGTAGAAGGTAATTACTATCTAAATGATTTCACTTCACTCCATAGTTCTCTTACCTGAACAGATGAAGAGGGGGATGCAGCCTATCGGTCACACATTACATCACAAGCGAGGATCCACTCCCACCTAGGTGAGCTCCAACTGTATGATTAATCAAAGAGTTATCCATTACAGTCAACTAAGTTGAAAGAAAACTCATAATTAGTGGGTTATATTATTTATATAATAACTTTAGAAAGACTGAAACCAGACTCCACGATGATAACACACATCAAAGGAGTCCTGATATGATAACACAACTTTCAATATCAACTTCTTCTGATTAATGGGGAGCTAGTATTTATAGAAAACTAAACTTAGGAAATGAAATCTTCATATCAGGAGACGTGAGATCAGAGTCAGGAGTGGAGTGGTCAAGGTTAAACTTTTAAGCAACACAACACAAGGCCTGAATGATGATGTTGACAAGTGATGCATGGGTTGGTAAATAGGGAAGGTATGGGCTGTTGCTCAGGTAATAGAAGATTACGCAGTGAGTTGGTGTCACTTTCACTACAACTGCCCCAGCAAGTGTCAGATGCATTTATTGTGTAACTTTGAGTCACACCTCAATAAAGTGACACAGCCAGGGGAAAGAGAGTAAGGGGTTCAATGAATGGATGGGATAGGGGATTTGAGGAAAGGTGTGCCAAAGACAAACACTACACAAAACAACACAATATTCAATAGGCACTGAATAGCACATCCTCATCAATCTGTTGTGGAAGGAAATGAAGGAATGAGTATGATTCAGTTTAGTTAAATGTATTAGAAACAGTTCTTCAGCCCCAGAAAAATGCAAGATAGTATACGTCTAAATGTTCTGTCATATGGGTCTGAAAAATGCAAATGACGGAGGAGTGAAGTTATCCTACCCAGATAAAAATTAGGATTTTTAAAAGAAAAATAATACTGCATTGCCAAGGTGGTTGGTGCATCTGCATTCATCTTGGAATGCCTGTCACATTTGGGTGCCTGACTGAACCTGTCCAGTAAGAAGGCAGGAGTGTTGATCTTTCATCAAGTTTAATTCGCACAGGAGAGGAGAACATCTGCAGATTGAAAAAGAGAAACTGTACTGTAGAGTCAAGGAGAAGGACAGAAGGAAGGTAAGCTTCATGAGGAGCCAAGAGTGTACTAAGAAGACTCAAAGGCAGAGAAAGAGCATGGGTTTGAGCCAGAAATGCAGCAAACATACACTCCACAGCATTTCCCAAATCAAGGCACCTCTTTCCAGTCCACGCAGCTGAGTGAGTACCAGGCCTCAGAGTATCATTATCCATCATGGTTTCCCTTTGAGGTTGATAACTTCGGTCTTCTAGCTATTGAGGTAGCGCCACCCTGAATCCTTCCATCCTCCACCTGACCATGAGAAACTCCGTCCCATTCCCAACCCAAGCAAGATAGACCTATAGTGCACTGCTGTTGAATAATAAATATAGAAACAGAATTGGAGTAGTTTGTGTAGATTTGTGTTTGTTAATTACAGTCACTTGTCTGGTCTCTGAAGAAACAGAAAAAATGAGTGGACAAATTTTGATAAGTTTGAAAGGCCCAGATTTATACCTTCTTCGCGACGAATTTGCATAATTTATTTACGCAAATTTGGCGCACGCCTAACTCTATATTTATACTTTGGGGCTAGACCCGTCTAGCGCCAAAGTTTTGGAGTTAAAGTCATTTTTTGCTTGTGGGAGTCAATAAGATGAAAGTTAGGCGTTCCCATGCAAAAACGACGATTTGGCCTTAACGCCATACCTATCCCCATGTGCTGAAATCAAGCACGGGGGAAGGGGTTCTTAAATAATTACGCTTAGCTTGCTTAGCTCAGGGCAGGTGTTAGGGGACCTGTGGGCCTATTTCCATAGTCAGAGACCATGGAATGGGCCCACAGGTACCCTTCCGTAGCCCCAGGGACACCCCCACCCACACCTGAGGGATGCCAGTGGATGGGGTGACCCCATCCCAGGTCAGACAGGTAAGTTCAGGTGAGTATTTTAAAATTTATGTTAAAGTGCCGTAGGGGGTCCTATCTTGGGCCCCCTACATGGCACTGGGCCATATGTCCCCTGGGCATGGCCATTGGGGTGGTGGGCATGACTCCTGTCTTTTCTAAGGCAGAAATCATGTCCATGGGATTGGTACGTCAAAGGATGATGCTAGTCTGGTTAGAGGCATTATCCTTTGACACACAACATCCTGTTCCCCCTATGTCTCCCCCACCTGGCTAGTATCCTTTTTCATGATGCTAGCAAGGCCTTACTGCTGGCTACCTCATGCCATAAATATGATGCCCGGCCGGCATCTTGGGATGGCGCTAGTTGTTGGTATACTTTTTCATGGAAAACTGTGTAGTTTTGCATGGAAAAAGTATAAATCAGGGCCCAAGTTTACAAATGGACACCCTCCATCACTAATCATCAATCATCACTCACAATATATATCATCCCTTATTGGCGCAATAGCTAGTAGTTAGTTACCTCTTCCAATCCAAGCACAGTGGTAGTTACAAAATTGAACCTCCTCTTTGATGCAAGCAACACATTGGAATTTGGCATTGGCACTGGTAGTCTTATAAATCAGTGATTTTTGGGGGCAGCCCTGCTAGGTAATGCAAGAAATGATAGGCAATGGCATGCAAGGGAGGCAAACATTGTCTCCAATGTCCTAAAGCGAATGTGAAGGCTTCTATACTGCACACTGGTCCAAATCCGATCTGGCCACCCGTTTACTAACAAATAGTGGGGCAGTGTAAATTAGACAGAAACATAATGTTCCATTGGCCATGTCTTTTTTTGACGGGGGGCAAAGAAAGAAGTTCAATAATAAGTAATTAAACAGGGTTATGGTGCCTGGGTTAACTGCTGGATCATCATTCTCCTGATATTTCGGTAAAACAGTGCTGGGTACATTTGGATGAACTCTGGTAGTAGCTTTTGTTTCGGTAAGTTTTCCTATGGCAGTCTCATGTACTATGAGATTATTGGCAGTAATTGTTGCTTGACTTTTCAAAGTGTTTTGTAAAGCTTCATGTTCTTCTTTTGCCTCTTTAAGTTGTTCTTCCCAGACCAATTGCAAATGTCTTTGTCCCACTGCTAACTGGGCGATCATTTCGGCTAAAGTAGGCTTCTCCTACATTATACCTATCCTGTCCTATAGGGCTCTATCCCACTTGTGACACCACTTGTGACAGGTAAGTAATAATGGATACTGGAACGCGTAATATATTTAATATGGTCTTTTATTTATTTCTTGCACACTTTCTTTCTCTTTATAGTTTCTCTCAGGTTTTGTATTGTTGACGGGAGGTCTTCTTTTCTTTTCTTGGTTTCTTGACTGTGCGCTTCTTATCCATTTAGATTGGCATCTCGGTGATCCGCAGACAAATTTACCGGAAGAGGGAGAAAATTAGAAGGGGTTTTTAGAAGGAACATGGGTTTATAATGGATACCTCTTTTCCCTGTTTTCTTTTTCTCTTTCTCTTCTCTAACTATCTTTCTTTTCCCTGTTTCTCCTGGGCCCTGCTCAAGTGCTGTTAGTAGATGTTTGATTTCTTTCTTGCTTTAGACAAAGCCTCTCTCCTTTTCCTCTGGCGACTAAATACTGTCTTCTATTTTTCTTCTTCTTTGCCCAAAGGATTAGTATAGTGCTTCCCCACTCGCCCCATGCCTTCCTTACTTTTTTATTAGTGATAGTGAACCTTTTTATTGTTTTCCCCCAGGTGATTTACCCAGTGCAATCATGGTTGGTGTCTACTTTTCTCTACCCTTCCTCCCCGTCCCAAGTACACACCCCGTACCTGATCTGGACACGTTCTTCCTAGAACATGGCCGGCTTCAGCGCATCCTCTCCCTCCTCCATATCCTGGGTCCTCCGTAACTCCATCTCGTTGCCGTTCTTTGGCCCCTTGATTCTCCGTGCCTCTGTCTTCCTTGCTCGTGCAGAAGAATCGTTTCTTCTCCATGCTCCACCGTCTCTCTGTCTCCTTGCCGCAACTCTTCTCCTCACTCCAATGTACCACAGTTGCATACTCAGTCAGGGTAGTAAAGTCCGTCCTCAAGCTCAGGTGGTTCACCCACAATTTGGTCAGCTAACATACTTGATTCAGTCAGTTTCAGATGTCAGTGTGGAACCCTAGATTTATACATTGGTGCTAATACATGGGTTGTTAAGGACACATAGGGACAGATTTAAGAAAAGTGGTGCTCAGCTTCTGAAGGAAAGGCAGGAAATTGACATCATCCTGAGTGTAAAAGTCATCAGTGACCTCCAAATTAAGATCCTGGAAACCCAGCACATTTTAAAAGTATGCAACCATCTGCATTTTCCCCTTTGGGAGTGTATTCTGATCATCTTCATCACAGTAATGATAATGAAGAGTAGGAGTAGGAGGAACTCAGAGAGTTTCCCTCCACAGAATTCCACAGAGTTACAGAAAAACTCAGTGAGATTCCGTGGAATTCCGCCAGTGGGTGGAATCAGGCATGTTGCACTGATTGCACTGATTGTTAGCACCAGTAGCTTCTTTTCTACTGTACAATCAGCACAATCAGCACCACGTGTCACGGCAAAGGACGTTACTTCCTTCTGTCACTCAAGTAGGTTTCCTACTCAAGAAGCAGCTTTCTCAATTTGAACGGTCGCAACCTACTGAGACCACCCATGATGAGAAATCCTACTGGGAGATGTTCTAGCACCTGAAAATCATGTTAGGGGATGCAAATTCTCACTCGCACTCACCAACTTAGTGTTAGCAAGCCATGTACAAGAAAAAACTCTACCACGTGACAGTTGGTGGAGTTGTGCCGCAACTGCATTCTCTAAGCGGAAGGCGGACTGGACAAAACTCTGTGAGCTCCGCTGGCACAGCAGAATTTTTTGCCCATCTCTAATGAACAGGTGCTTTAGGAGGAGGAACAACAGTGCAACCCCAGGCAACAGCCATCACATCAGAAATTCTCGCTTACAACTCTGAATGAGGAATAGGAAAAACTTCCTCATCCTAACAGTGACCTGGTATGGTGCAAAATGATTGTACTTCTACCCAAATTTCATTCCCTTTCTGCTACAGGCAGATAGACCAAGACAGCACATATATGTGTGCTACTTGGCAACAAAGACTCATTTTCACAAGGAAAAAATGCCTATAATGCAGCCTTTGCCCATCCCATGGGGCTGGGTGGACATGGCCCTATCACCTTTTACCACTCAAGAAGAGTGTCTATCAGGCTGAGCAAAGGTCAGCCTGACAGGCACTCCTCATTTTCAGGTCAGACAGCCAGGAGCTAGACATGCACTAAACGTGCAGGCTCCTGGCTGCCTGAGCTAAACTTTGCTGGGCTGAATGATGCCACAACTCCTGTGGGTGTGACCTCCTCAGCTCAAGGCACTCCCACACAGTGATGAGTGGTAGTGTCACTCATTGCCTCAGACCAGGGCACTTTATCTTTAAGTGCCCAGGGATGAGTGTCAATCAGTGACACATCATCACAGAATGGAGTGGGGTCAGCAGTCTCACTGACCCCATCCCACTCCACTCTGTGATGAGGTGAAACTGTTGCCTTTCCTCATTGGCTATCCTAAGGTCACCCATTTAGAGAGGCCACAGTCCCAACCGTCCTGGGATCTCTAAATTAGAGCTGCAGGTAAGTATGATTTTTTAAATCAATATTTAGTGCATGAGTGCATGTATGTTTGAATATTTGGTAATGAGTGTTGTGAATGGATGTGTGTGTGCACATGTGTGTGAATGAATGGATATAAGTGAGTGTGTATATGTGCACGTGTGTCCTTTCAACCCCTCCCTCCTAAAATTACCGGCTGCAACTGCTCTAATGAACTTACAAGACAACTTCCTATTCAAAGTCACTAATTCAAGGCAGTAGTTTAATCAGGCGTAAAATGACACACAATAGCCTGACGCACCACCCTGCTCTCCTCCGCGTAAAGTTCCAGAGCAGGAAAGACCGAGGCCCTCACAGAAGACATCAAAAGTCCCAAAAGTGTTTTTCCAGACAGTGAGTCACCTATAATACTGCCAAGCTCCAATAACTGCATTTGTAAGGCTTTGCAGCTCACATGCAATCTGCCAGACGCTGAAAAAAGAAAGACAGAGCAGAGACCCCTACTGAGTGACACAACAGCAAATCAGTAAACCGATACAAAAAGGCCTTTAAGTCAAGTCCCTAAAATACATGACATCAAATGAAACAGAAATTAAATGGAAAGAATAGATGAGAATCAGACCTGAGTAGCAGGAACAGAGCTCTCCTCACAACAAAAGTGTGTGTCCAAAGGGGTAGGGGGTGTAGAGTGCCACCTCACCTCTTTGTGAAGCGAGTCCATGCTGCACACACCCTGGAGGCCAGGCTCATGCAAGGTCCATGATCTGGAGACCTTGTACTCTTTAACCGGCCTCTGGCACCAACTCACTATCCCCCTCTCCGTCCAGCTGCTGCCCTAGCCATGAAAAGACACAGTTTACATATCTTTCTTACAGCGCTTCCACCATTCAGTGCTCTAGCCGAGCTTACTACAACAGTGGCACGTGGGCATAGATGGAAAGGATTACTCAACCACTACTTCCGAGCAATGTGGGAAACTGATGGCACAGTAAAGAAGTCGCTCCTCCTGCACTTCAGCGAGGAGGAAACTTACAAACTGTTTGACACCCTACGAGGAACAGGTGCAGATGTTGATTATAGCATGTCTGTGTGAGCCCTCAGTGCATTCTTTGACCTGCAATTCAATCTAGACTTTGAGAGTTTCAAACTAAGGCAAGCCTGACAAAGAGAGGAAAAAACCATCAATGCTTTTCACTCATGGCTGTGAACCAAGCCAGCACGTACGTAGATGATGATGACCAGCCCAAGGAGGTGCATGCACAACTGATTAAGTGCAGTAGCAACAGTTGTGGAAGGAATGGAAATAGCCCTCAACAGAGCACTCAGAGCAGCATGGGCATCTGACTCCAGCTCCACATGGATCAAGAACGATAGGGTGAGCACAGTCTATGAAAGATCAGGGTAACCACAGACAGCCCAAGCCATTTCTTGCTGGTGCTCGAATTGTGGCATGGAGTCACACTAGGGAAACATGTACCGACCAATGGAAAAACTTGCTCCCTCTGTGAAAAAGCATCCAATTCACCCACGTTTGCAGAAACACAGAAAAAGGATGAAGATCCCAAGGACAGAAGCGACGGCCAGCCTTGCTGAACCACCTCATGGTGGAGGATGACACATCCAATGCAGGTAGCAGAGCCAAACATTCAGTCAAGGGCGCCCCAGACAGCAACATATTAATAGCACAACCTGGGGAAGAAAAGAAGAATCTAGCCCCCAGGTGCACCCTCATGGTGGGCGATGTGTCTGTGCCAGCTCTAATTGACACAGACTTCAGTAAACATTGTGGACCTTGAACAGTTTGAGAAACAACAGCCCCACCCAAGCTAAAATATTTGTGTGTGAAAGCAAACAACTGCTTCAGCTGCCAGGCACCATTGAGCTAGCAGTGGTAAACAGTGACCAGAGCATATGCACATGCTTCCATGTCACCAAAGAGGGTACAATCACTCTCCTGGGATGCCACTCCACAGAAGATGTGGAACTGGTCTTCTTCCCTCAGCACAACCATGGCAGCCATGCGGGTGCTCTCCTGGGGGATTTACCAAGCCTGTTCAGGGCCTCAGTTGTCTGAAAAACATTCACCAGGTGATCCTGCTGGAACCCCTACAAGCCCTCACAAAGGGGGATTTTGGATGGGAGTTGAATATTCAGGTCAAAGAAGCATTCAGAGAAATAAAGGAGCTCTGATGAGTGACCCAACCATGACGTACTATGGCCCTCATCATAGCACTGAGCTGGTCACTGACACCAGTCTAGTGAAAAGCCACAAGCCATGAATCCAACACAAAGGCCATTTTGGGCCTCCCTGCACCGGAACGCTCCCTTACACACATTATGCCCGACATAATGTGGCACAAGGGGTCACCAAGTGGAGCAATGCAAGCACTGTACCACTTTTTGTAAATGTAGCCCTGGCAGAAAAGCTACCTTAGCTCCACCTTAGCGTCAATAAAAAGACACTATGGTGGCACTAAGGTGGCAGAAGGGGCTCGTAAATATGCCCCTATGTGAGGAGCATGACATAGTCCGACATGCCCTTCCAAGAGGTGGCTCTGGTTGAGAGCTAACTAAGGGTGGGAAGAATGTTTAATTCCACCAGCAGAATTGGAGGGACTTAGTAATTCCTCATTCCTCTTTGTAATGAGGAACTACTCATAAATGTCACACTCCGCCCTGCCGGTGGAACTAATCAGCAGCAAGAACGTGTCAAGGAAATACATGATTCAATATGGCCTGCAAGAGTGTGAAATGCCATTCCGAGTGCCCAGCAGGCATAAAAAGAGATTTGCTTAGTTAAAACTGTGACAAATGGAAAAAGAACACACAGAAGAAATGACTCACTGCTCTCGGGGAAAGAATGGATATTAGGTAATAGTATCAGATCGATGGCACATGGGGGAGTAGAGATAGGCCTGTTGCAGGCATGCAGAACAGACGAGGCTGGACTTGCTGCACTGAGATCCAGCAGGTCACTCCCTCTGCATGCTTGGCACTCAGCTGTAAGGCCCAGCGGAACTCAACATTGCTCCTTCAGGGCAGAGTACTCGGAGCAGCATTGCCCAGGCACCAGCTGCAGCCATTTTTAGGTCCCGCTCGTAATGAATGCTGCATGACCACACTTGTTTGTCAACCACTCCCCAGCCCTTCATTTGGGGAAGAAGCATAGCAGATGGAAGGCGTGGATGCAGAGTCTGACACCCACGGGGATCAGTGTTGGGACCGCCCATGCACCCACAGGTAAGGCCCCTGTCTCAACAGAAGCAACTTTCTTTCCTTTCACACCTTTCCCCAGCCAGCAGCTTCTCTCTGCCCGGGCTGGTCTCAGCCACCCCTCCTCAAATACTGCATTTAATATTGGAGGAATAGCGCTTTATTATATGGAATGGGTCTGGTACACTGAACAAATCGTATGGGGTTGAAGCACTCACTTCAGAGAGCTTAAGCACTAAACGTTACACTTGTCAAGGTTGTTCGGTTTTCAGTGCCTCTATTCTTGATACATATTGTTGGCCAGGTTGTCATGGAAACACGGGTGGCATCCTTGTCAGGCAAATACATGGAGCATACTGATAGTTAACCTGGTCACACCTTGCAGGCTGAGATCTTGGAATCTGGGGTCTCGAAGAGACCACGGACCCTGGCGGCTTCCCCGCCTAATTTTGGAGTGCCTACCATGCCCTAACTTGCACAGAAGTGGAGATTATGAGGTCTGTGTGGGTTCATTTCCTCAGAGGGTAAATTTCAGCCCATACTGCAGAGAGCATAGCATAGCATCTTCCCAAACAGTAAACATGAAGGATGGGTGTGTAATGTGGTGGCCATCTCAAGAAAGTGAAGATGAAGAGGTGGCCGGAACTCCGTAGAATTTTGTCAGGTTTTTAAGTAACTACGCAGAATGCCATGGAGTAGAACTCCGTAGTTTGCACCCAACCCTAGAACTAACATACATAGGGATGTAGAGAGCCACCAGGCCTCAACATGGAGAGACTCCACACTGCACACACCCCAGAGGCCAGGCTCAGGCTCTGGATGTAAATAAAAGATGCTGTCCACCACTCAATGACATGCCTGATACCAGAACGCCCGTGTGCAGTGTAGTTCATTATAGCATTGGTACAAAGCTTATGATGCGGGGCTCTTGCACTCTGTAGGAGAGAGAGCTATAGGGAAGTGGTGGAGCTTGAAAGAAAGATAGAACGTCAAGAAAGGCACTGCCCTTCTGTCATGTGGGGTAAAAAAGGCCTTGTTTCTAATTTATAGAAGGTTATTTGTCTCAGGGGAGGAATGCCGTCTCATGCATGTCAGGACTTGTATGAGGAAGACTGACGAGGTAATTGTTATTGGCTTAAACCGATCTTTAAATCTTTAAACTGAGCTTTTAATCAAAATCTCAGATGTGTATTGTCTTCAACACTCAGAGTATTGATGCTCCAAATGACATATTTTCATATGACTTTGGCCCCTGTCTAGTGAGCAGATGAGGAAGAAATGCAATATTTCTGCTCCAAAATAGCACACAATTAAATTAGATTCTGTATTTACCCACTGCCTACTAGAGAAAAAGTATAGTGAAGTATAAATATAAAAATATAAAATGAGGTGAAAAATTTTTCTGTGTTAATATTCACATAGATGACCTCAAATGAATGCCTATAAAATCAAAAGCCTCAAAGCTTAAATATTTTACGAAAAGTATTGTTATGTATGTTGTCTTTTTATCCAGTGCGCTCACATATCTACACCATTTACATATGAATATATTTTTTTGCAATCAAAACTGGTACTTATTTGAGTATTCTAAAAGGATGAGAATCTGGAAAGAGGCTAGCTCGAGTCCAAACATGTAGATTAGTGGTTCCCAACCTGTGGTCCTAGGACATCTGGGGGTCCTCAATGCCTCTTCAGGGGGTCGGTGACTCCTTAGAAAACTAAATATTATTAACAGATTAGTAATGTTTATGTACATAGAGTGGTTAAATGTACAAGTGAAAATTTTAAATTGTACTGTGAATGTCAAGGAATTTAAAATTGGACGCTAAAAATTAAATTAGTATCCTCAAACTGATTGGTGGGAGGAGTGCAGGTGCATCAGAATATATTATGGACAATGTTTTGCTTCAATAGAATTAATAAAAGCTCTAACCCTCTAATTAAAATTAAAATGCTTATTTTTTATTTATATTTGTTTAAAAATTAAACAAAATGTGTTATCATTATGTAGGTGTTTGATGGAATGCTTGTTTTTATATTTTTTTATTTTTTGTGCATTGTTTTGAGGTTCAAATCATAAACAGTGTGCAGACCAGGGGCCCAGGCTCCCAGTAATGCCTCAGTGAGGAGCCCCTAGGTTCTAATAATGAATCTGCAGCGGTTCCCGGGATCTAGTAATAATAATGTGGGGGTCCACAGAAGTCAAAAGGTAAAGAACCACTGTTGTAGAGCACAGAAAAACTGCAGCAAGTACTCAACTCGCTGAGCGACCAGAAGCAAGAAATCTGAGTTAGCTCCAGTTCAGAGCAAATCCTGAACTAATTTGGGAGATTCTTTAAGTACCAATTTGGACATCAAACGCTAGCTTTCACGGTTTACACTGTCATCGAAAACAGGACAAAACAAAATATGGTCTTGAAATTGAAAATCTAATTTTCAAGCAAGCGGACACACTACGTATAGCTGAAACCTAGATTCACATTTATTAGAATGTTTTTAAGCTTGGGGACATGCATTCAGTCACGTCACCAGTGTCTGTCTGCCTCCACTGTCATTGACCGATTTTGAGATAAATGCTGTCTGTTTTCACCGACTCTTAATTAGTCAGCAGCAAGTTAATAAACGATGTTAGGCACGAGGAACAAGTTTGAATGACATTTCATTGGATTTTGACTACTTTATCAAAATTCCTTAAATTAATAACATTAATTTATAGTGATTAATAGATTGGGGCGTTCCAACAACTTCTTTTAGTACTACGAAGGGATTTCCCTTAAAAAAAATTGCTCAAGATTAGGAGAAATGTTAATATTTTTTCATTTCATATGGCATTTGTCATGCTTTTAAATATTGGTTGACATATGAAAATGATTAAAAGCTCATGATTTGTCCTTTTTTCACTCATTCTCAACGTTCAAAGTAAGTGTCACTACACGCAGCCTTCAGAATTCTGTCGTAGACTGACAAGGACAAAAAACGGATTTGAAAACAAATTATAGTGCGCATATGAGCTAAAGTAGACGCGGGCAAGCAATCTCGTGGATTTTAAAATGCATCTACTGCCATCATGTGGATTAAAAAGGAACCGCAAATGCACACATTCTGGGTGAACTTTTTAAACTAAATTGGTAGAATACGTGTACAATTTACGGAGATGGTGCCTCTCGGTAAGAACCTTGAAAATCAGGGATTAACCAACAGAGAAATTGTATGCATGGGGGGAAAGTGAGCACAGCGCAGACGATGGACACTATAATATGTGTGAAAAAGGCCGCTTTATTGAAACAGGTCTGCGTTACAAAACTTTCCTACACATACTGACTTACAAAACTAAAACCTCAGTATTCACAATTTTGTCACCGACTATTCCTATCACCCATCCCTAAGGTCCTGCCCCCCCACCCCCCCACATAACAAAGCAAGAAAGTATCTACGTCATAACCTACTGCGCTCCTGGAATTGTGACACTTTTAACTTCCCCTCCCCTTTACAGTGAATCTATTAACTTCTACTAAATGTAAATTCCAAAGACGTAACCTTTAACTACCTGCCCTGTTCAGGTGTGAGCTTGTTCCATCTCCTTTCAGCCTGTTACCAATGGCAACAACAACAACCTTAACTAAAGCCCTGGAAACTTGTGGGTCAATCGCCAACACCTTGCACCTATCTCAAACCATACATAGGTCTCAGCCCCTGTGAACCTGTCCCGCATAACACCTCAACCCCAACGCAAAATTCCGCCTCTCGCTACCCCAAAACTCTAATATAAGGGAACAAAAGCTTCTAAAACTAGGGCTGCCATTAGGAAAAACCTACAATAAAATGGTGGGTGGCAGACCAAAATTATCTCATATATAACCCTGGGCTACATCCTTTAATATAGTTACATATATTTGTGAGTAGAATATTACTGAAAACATGGTAAATATTATGACTAAAAGAATACAACTGGGAACCAAGTGAGAGAATGTGTGCAACCGTCCTCCAACGAGGATTGTCAGATTGTGTTTCCAGTTACCATGAAGTAGAGTCCACTGTTGGGGAGCATTAACGTCTAATCAATGCATGTGAAAGGAAGGAATATAGATAGCTGGAAATAGATTTTTGAGACATTTTAGACTGAAACTTTAGTTATTAGTTCATTGTCTTAGCTAGGTTTTCTGCTAACACAAGTGATTGTTTACAAATGAACTATGATTTAATGGGGGGAGTGTTTTTTCTTTATCGTAAATAAATAATATCATGGTGGAAACAGATACTCCAATTCTCTAGGCTTGAGGAATATTTATCAGTAGTCTGTGCAATGCAGGGAGCCAGTAAAGTTGCTACTCTGCATTGAGTGAACAGAAAGCTGAAAAAGCACTAAAACTACCAACAAGTGACCCTCTTCAGCTCTCTCCCTGCACTGGCGCACTTGTGGCTGCGTAGCTCCAACATAGACACCATTGCACCATGATGCAAGGGTGCCAGCATTAAAGGCAGGATTGTTTTTGTATAGGAAAGAATACCTTTTTGCACAAAAAACAATCCAAGAGAAAGTAACGAGGAGAAATAAATATATTACTACTCATTATGTCTCTATGGTAGGCGCACCGATTTCACACAATTCCAGCTTTACAAATATTAGTAAATCTGAAATTGAGTGAAATCCATGGGTTCATGCACAGGAACACCCATGCTCCACACTTGGAATGGCTACCATTAAGAAATGTAATGAAATGAAGTGCAAGCTGCAAAACATGTCTTTACAGAGCCACACAAGACTATGCAAATTAGGCTTTACATGGCTTTGTAAAAACCAAACAGGCCTTTGCATTGCCCTGCGTCACCTTTCATGTCACAAGAGTGACACAAAGGCTTAGAAAATATAAATATGAGTCTTAATGTTTCAAAACATAATTGTATACTGCTTTCTGCTACATAGACCAAATCAATAGTTTTATGCTGAAACTTAAATGCACAACAATAAAAAATAACAATAGTTTAGAAACATACAGTGACATAAATTGATAATTCAAAATAAAAGTAGTTTTATTATATTTTAAGAGGTGTTAAATTGGCAGAAGCATAAAATGTGGGCAGTATTGGTACAGCCACATGATTTTAACAATAAGATACCCCAATATGTACATTCGGTGATAAATGTTCGCTTGAACATTTTATAACAATATATTCACCAAGTCTAAAAATCCCAGTTAAATGGATCAAGAGTTCAGGGTCATAGTTGCAAACTGGCGGCATGCCATGATGGACATTTTCAACAAGTCCTCACTTTTAAACAAATAGCTATTGTATTGTGGGATTTGTATTTTTTATTTCCTCAGCATAGATAGGCTTCCAAAAATACTAGCAACGCGACATGCTGTTGCACACTTACAGCTGCAAACTCATACTACATTCCTTAAAACACGATCTACAGGTTCTATTTATATTCATGCATTGACTGTTCCACACTGAGAAAACAAATTGCTCATGCGCTTTCCAGACTCTTTCACTCAGGAAAAGCAGACATTCTTAGACCAAGGTCCCTAACATCTGCCAGCCACTGTTTTACTCTGAATGAGCACCCAATACAACTACAGAAGGGAGTTGAAAAACCCGAGAATTTAAAAGAGAGGTCTGGCAATGTTGTCCTTTATAGCGAAACGGCGAGTAGTGAGTGAAGGCTTTAAAATAATAATTATCTAAATTAATTGAAGCAACCTCAGTGTCATTTACTCAGTTAACTTAACTAAACAACCAGCTCGTGAAAGACAGTGCATCCCAATAGTAATAGAAACCAAACATGAAGAAATGTACCGAATTCAGGTAGACAGTGCTAAACCTGCACCTGATGATTAATGGACCAAGTGGGCTTCTTACCACTGCGAGGAGCGCCACAAGGTCTCATTGACGGAAATCCCCTATTGTACCTTGCTTAGGTGGCAGGAGTACATCAGTATTCTAAATGCCAGGTCAGTAGTACAGCAAACAGTATTCAGCTCCCACCACAAAATGTAAACGTCATTGAACATGCATCACAAGGTGCAGAGCGACTGGTACATGTCCTTAAAATTAAATATAAAGGACACATCTGATGACCAAGGGCTCAGCAATATTCGTCTATAAAGCACCAACAAGCAAGTACAATAGACTTGCACTCGTGACCTGAGAATCACATCGATCTAGCCTTTTATGTGGCTATGGTAGTCCTGCTCCTAAAATAAGGCATTAGATAGAACACTCATACTTAAGTGATGAATGAAACCTGAAGAGTAAGTTGAAAGACACTGAAAGAACAATATGGTAATGTTTATTGACATATCGAAATCATTTATCTCATCGTCAAAAATAACAATTAATAAAACTAGTTAAAACAAAACTCATGATACTATCTGCATATATACATTAGTAGATAAGAAAACCAGTAAAATTGAACTGATTCAGTAAATTTATCAATGAGTGTGCAAAATTTTAAAACATACAGCATTAAGGCCCATATTTATAGTTTTTTGCGCCACATTTGCATCATTTTTTGACGTAAAAGTGGCGCAAATGTGCAAATTACAATTACATTTTGTAAATTTGCGCCGCTTTTGAGTAAAAAAATTCCACAAATGCTATATAAATATGGGCCTAAATAGGATAAAAGAATAGCTTCCATACTTTAGCTGAAATTCGCAAAATTGTATTTCTAGCAAAACGTAAAGGCACCCGGGAAGCTTCCCCAGGAGCCATAAGCTCTTTTTGTCTTATGGATCAAGCCGCAAATATAAATTTCGAAACAGCTGTTATAATCAGTAGTGACAAATCGCTTTTTCATACTCTATAGCCGTTGACACAATTAGAAAGTGTTAGAGTTTTGCATAATGACACAATCTATTTTCTCCTCAAAGCTACATATCTTGGACAAAAGAAGAGAAAATGTTCATTGGTTTCATCTGCCCCCAGGCACAGTTTACACTTACTGTCCTTGTGCCCCACGGAAGACCACCGGGCAGTCAGAGCAGCCACAGGTTGACTACGATACCTAAACTGTAACAACAAAGAACAAACATGAGATGGTCCGATCAAGTCAATGAAAGGCTTTACTTCTCGATCTTGCTTTACTTGTAAAAATTCACTAGTCAGGCAGACAGTCCCACCCATATGAATGGTCCGAACAGATACACTCTCCCAAACTTTTTGTTTGACTAAGGAGCCAGCATTTGATGGAATTGTTTCAGGTTTATCCCAATAGTGGGGGGAAGCCAAGCTCTACCCATGCATGTTTTAGCTTCCTGAACCACCTAACCTTATCCAGAACCTTGGCTACCCCCATTATATTCCTTAATCCCTCCCTCTAAGGCTCAAATTCCTCTGTCCTGCAGAGGCGGATCCAATTTAGTAAAGGCTTTAAATTCACCAGGTCCGAGATTGAATGTAACCCTAAATCTAATTTAAGTGGAACCAACGGAGTGCCCTCCCCCATCTCCGTGATATGCGTGAGGAAATTACTCTCTCTTACTGCAAGGGTGTTCAAATTACTTAAACCCCACAACTCATCCCCGTACAGAGCTGCACCCCTTACCTGAATTTTATATATTTTCATTGCAGGATTAATTGGTGTACTCTTGGTAGCTCTAGCTCTCCAACCTAAGGCTCCCCCATGACTTTCTATGTGAGAACATTTCATAATGTGGGCACCCCAGTCATCTGAATCAGATAATCTGACACCTAGATAGTCAACACAGTTACTCTCTCCAAACTAACAGAATTCGTGATCACCCTGGCTTTCACCTTTTCCTCCCAGAACAACATCCCATCAGCTTCGTTTTTGCTGCATTTACCTTAGCTCGAAGTCTTTACAGAGCAAACAAACATTATTGACTAGGTTAAGGAGACCCCTCTTTGTTTTTTCCAGTATGAGGGTGCGATCCTCATAAAACAACCCCACTTTTTTCTGACCTGCCAAACTGGGGAAGTCATTCACATAGTCATTGGAAAACTTGATCCAATTGTTAATGTATAGAAGAAAGAGAGTGGGCGCAAGAACACAGCCCTGCTGCGCCCCCCTCTCAACCTTGACTGGATCTGTTAATTCAAATTTTTGTCACTTCTTAGTTGTGCAAATGTGTCTTCACATATGCGGATAATTAGATTTAAAAGCTCAGGAGGGGCAGCCATCTTCTGGAGCGTGCACTACAACCTTCCCCTAAGAACTAGCGCAAAAATTGCTCGAAGATCAATAAAAGCAACATATAGGGGGTCATTCTGACCCTGGCGGCCGGTGACCGCCAGGGTCACCGACCACGGGAGCACCGCCAACAGGCTGGCGGTGCTCCCGAGGGCATTCTGACCGCGGCGGTTCAGCCGCGGCCAGAAAGGGTAAACCGGCGGTCTCCCGCCGGTTTACCACTGCCCTTGTGAATCCTCCATGGCTGCGGAGCGCGCTCCGCAGCCATGGGGATTCTGACACCCCCTACCGCCATCCTGTTCCTGGCGGGTCTCCCGCCAGGAACAGGATGGCGGTAGGGGGTGCCGCGGGGCCCCTGGGGGCCCCTGCAGTGCCCATGCCCATGGCATGGGCACTGCAGGGGCCCCCGTAAGAGGGCCCCGCAAAGTATTTCAGTGTCTGCTAAGCAGACACTGAAATACGCGACGGGTGCAACTGCACCCGTCGCACCCCTGCAACTACGCCGGCTCAATTCTGAGCCGGCGTCCTCGTTGCAGGGGCATTTCCTCTGGGCCGGCGGGCGCTCTTTTGGAGAGCGCCCGCCGGCCCAGAGGAAATGTCTGAATGGCCGCCGCGGTCTTTTGAACGCGGTGCGGTCATTCAGCGGCGGTACCTTGGCGGACGGCCTCCGCCGTCCGCCAAGGTCAAAATGACCCCCAAAGTTCCCTGGCACCAATATCCACAATCTTCCATTTAAGTAATACAAATCTCAAAACCTGGTCTACTGCACTTACTGCAGGTCTGAATCCTACCTGTAGACTTGATATAGCCCCTTTCCTCGATCCATTCTAAAATATGTTTAGGAAAAATCATTTGCATATTATCAATCGAACTGATCAGCAGATAATTTACCGGGCCATTGTGGTTTCCCTTTATAAAAAGAGGAACTATTTCTGCCCCCTTTCAAGTGGATGGAATTGGTGCACCTGCTGCTACCGCACTACAAACCAGGTTAATGTAGGGTGCCCAAATATCTGGATTAGACTTGTACAGGTCCCTTGGTACTTTATCAGGGCCAGGAGCCTTGCCCCACTTGAGTGAGTTAATGACTGGCAAAGTTTCAGTTAAAGTAAACTTGAGTGGAGTCAATCTCACCCCCCCATCATCACCCATCACTTCTGATGTACGATTATCAAGGGTGAACTAAAGTGATCCAAAATGTAAAACCCACTCATCTGATTGAATTGACAACCCCATCGAAGACTGGGGGACATCACTGGCATGCGAGACACTGAAAGACTACCTTCCAGCAAATTTCAAAGTTCCAAAACCAATCCAAAAGGAGTGATACAACAACTGCAGCCCCAACCCCATCCCCCAAACATAAGGGGTAAAAAATAAACTTGCATGGTTTTGGCCTTCCGGAAAGGAAGGTTATCACAGTTTTAGCCATCCACACCAAAAATGGCTACAGCTGTTTCATGCTGTTGAAAAGAAAATACAACTTCTAGTGAAGCCAAAACAACTCACTGAAGAAGGAATGAAAGAAACTGTAGTACAGCTTCCAAGTAAAACAAGCACTGGCAAAGCAACTAAGCTTCTCCTATGCCAAACCTATAGGAGTTGTTAATGTTTTTTTAAAGATGTCGTACAGCAACGCAGGCTGCCTTGCAACATAGTTCAAAGCAAAAAAAAAAAAAAAGCGCAATGGCGTGCTCAGCTTTGACTGTGTTGTAGCACTTTGTTTTTATTTAATTTAAGCCGCGTTGCACAGTAGCAGTGCTATAGTGAAACATTTTTAAGAAAACATTAACAAAGTCAAGCTTAACTTTGTTAATGATTTTTAAAGCTGGTGTGTGGTAGTGTGGCTGCTGTGCAACATGGCTGAAAGTAAATGAAAACAAAGAGGCATATTTAAGAAAAGTGGGGCTGCACACAGGCAGCCCCACTTTTCTTGCGCCCCTCTAACACCACTATGTGTGCACCGTATTTAACAAAATGTTGACGCTAATCCTACACAGCCTGTCGAGGCCCATTGTAATCAATGGCGTGCCTCCTTTTAACGCCTGCTCTGAGCAGGCATCAAAAATGCCAAAAAAATGGACACAAAGAAATCTAGCCAAATGACATCAATCTTCGTACAGATACCTAGGACAGAGTCCACAAATGAATGGAAAACCACAATTTTAAGCTCAATCCAACAAAAACTGATTTTCTTTTGATCTTTCAGAGAAAATCAAGGCACAGATTTATGCAAAAGTGGCGCAGCATGGTTCTGCACAAAAAATAGGAGTGCCGCGCTGCGCCACTTTTGAAACGCAGGGGTGCGCCGTATTTAGAGGAATACGGTGCACCCTTGTGTTTCCCCCTGCGCTGGCACTGAATGAAGCTGCCTAGCGCCAATGCAGGCACCTTGCACCATAGAGAAAAGGTGTCTGCATTGTGGGGATAGATTGTTTATGTGCAGGAAGGTGTCTCTTCCTGTACATAAACAATCTATAATGGTGATTTGGCACTTCTTGGTGTGCTGCAAAATGCAGCACACTTTAAAGTCAAACTTTGAGCCAGAGAGTGAAACCAGACAGGACAATGCCAAATTTCTTATCTTACTGAATTCCAACCTCAAAGACATCACCATGTCACTTACTATGAAAAAGAACCAATATGTGGAGAAGAATGCGACTATGTCAATGCGAACCTGGGGGCATATTTATACTCCGTTTGCGCCGAATTAGCGTCGTTTTTTTCGACGCAAATTCGGCGCAAAACTAACGCCATATTTATACTTTGGCGCTAGACGCATCTAGTATGAGTAAAGAGCGTCATTTTTTAGCGTGAACGCCTTCCTTGCGTTAATGAGATGCAAGGTAGGCGTTCCCGTCCAAAAAAATGACTGCGACGCAAATGCGTCGTATTTATACTCCCGGGCAAAAATCACGCCCGGGAGTTGGCGGGGCAGAAAACCCCGCATTTGCGCCACTTTTTAACGCCTGGGTCAGGGCAGGCGTTAAGGGACCTGTGGGCTCAAAATGAGCCCACAGCTGCCCTCCCATGCCCCCAGGGACCCCCCCTGCCACCCTTGCCTACCCCAGGAGGACAACCAAGGATGGAGGGACCCATCCCAGGGACATTCAGGTAAGTTCAGGTAAGTATACATTTTTTATTTTTGTATATTTTTTTTTGGCATAGGGGGGCCTGATTTTTGCCCCCCTACATGCCACAATGCCCAATGACCATGCCCAGGGGACAGAAGTCCCCTGGGCATGGCCATTGGGCAAGGGGGCATGACTCCTGTCTTTACTAAGACAGGAGTCATGTAAATGGCGCCTGGGCGTCGTTTAAAATGGCGCAAATCGGGTTAAGACGTTTTTTTTGCGTCAACCTGACTTGCGCCATTTTTAAGACGCCCTAACGCCATTTTTCCCTACGCCGGCGCTGCCTGGTGTACGTGGTTTTTTTCCACGCACACCAGGCAGCGGCGGTCTGCTTGCGCCGGCTAACGCCATTCAATAAATACGGCGCCCGCATGGTGCTTCAGAATGGCGTTAGCCGGCGCAAAATTTTTTGACGCTAAACTGCGTTAGCGCAGTTTAGCGTCAAAAAGTATAAATACGGGCCTTGGTGTTTTCAGTCAACATGGTGCAACACTATATTGTGCAGAGAAACTATCTTTCACATATAAGTAGCTGCTAATCACACATACTAATATGGAAGTTTTTGATTTCCTATCGTCATTTCAGCATCAATTTCTGTCTTCACTATTAAATCAATGTAGAAATATTCATTATTCTAAATAACCGAAAGAGGCCATTTGATTCAATAATGTCCTACATAATTTAAGAGGTGGTGTTTCATGTACATTAACATGAAAAGTAGTGTGCTGCAAAGAGAGGCAGCACCCCGCCCTGAAGCCCCTCAAACTTAGATGCTTAATTACATATCATGTTCAGCCATGGATAAGAGGGGGAGGGGGCTTCTATAGCGAGAGACAATGGTGACGAGCACCACCAGTTTAGCATAGGATGCACTGTTTGCTGCTCGCTCTTTCGAGCTAATGAAAATCCTTTGACACGTGACTTATGGAATCTCCAGCAGTGAGCTCGCAAACAATGGTTAATGGGGGAGAGCCCATTGTGAGAAGTACGTATTACTTCATGCTGGCACATTTCTTCAGCAAAGGAGACAGCCATTTAAATATTGATAAAATGCAATTTGCCTGACTAGATTTGCATGTGAATGTAAACTGTCTTCTTACTGGCAATGTCCTTGTGGCATTCAAGATTTCATTCTTTTTTGTGTAACATGTTCAGGAACAAATTACAAGATGATCACAAAGTATAACATTTGCCTGTAAACAGAATAGAAGAAGTGAATGATGTTCGAGAGTGCGAATGGGAGACAGTCGGAGGTGGTTTCAATCTTGCCCAGGTTTTCTTTTTTTCATGATTTTTTTTTTTTTACTTTGAATATTCAGTCATGCTTACCAAGCAGAAGCGTTTAGAAGAGGTGACTGTAGATTTATATTTTAATTTATCAAAAACAAATGTAAATGGATGATGGATAGCCAAAGAGTTTCCCTTTGTGCAGTGGATGACAGGGAAAGTAGCTGCAAAAGGGCCTTCCTGGTGAATAGTAAGTTCTTCCATCAGTGCTTAACGAGAGAACAGTGAAGACCCACCGATTGCCTCAAACTGCAGGATATTCACATACATTACAAGCTAAGTTTAGGACTAATGTCACATATCGACTGCATTTGTGGTGAAATATATTGACACAAGTGCAGTGTGTCATAGTTTAAAACGTCCTGGCATGATTTGCTGTCACTACTAAATTATGCTCCAAAATTCTCAGATGTTATTAGTACAAACCACAAGTTTGAAAAGTTTAAATGATATGAGTTTGCTAAAGAAGAGGATCATGCAGAGTTAGTGACCAAGTCCTAGTATCGCTTATATGCAATGTTGATAACTAGTGATCAGCTATCAGGATAGATGGCAAAATATTAACAGAGGCTAATTAGTTTTCCATAAATACTGAATAGGTTTGGCCATGTCAAAACATAATAATCTATAGGTGCTTGATTGGGCATTCCGAGAATAAAATAATTATGGATAATCATTTAAGGTTAAACTGTATCTCTTTCAACACTACACATGTGATTTTAATATATAAACTCAATAGTTTGGAGAACCTATGAATATCTACCAATCCTGTAAGAGACTGATGAGCTTAAAAGGTCAGAAGGAAAGCCCTGATGTTATTGAAGGCCGAGTTTTCACCAGGCACACCTTACATAAGATGTGCCTGGCATAGACTGGGAATGCACAGTATCCTAGGCCCTGTGGGCAGTACATTCAGTGAGGACGGAGTGGCTAGTTTCCAGTCATTCCTTATTTCTTAATGTATGGGTTAGCTGCCTGTACTTTGAAAAGGAGACAGAAATCCCCCTTCAGGAGGGTGCAGTGAGGGACTACACCTGCTTGCAGCAGGGCATCTGGGGCAAATGGGGCCCCACTTGCCTTTCAGAACGGCTCTCCTCCAGAAGCACAGTAACAATGCACCGCCTTCTTGTGGCGCATTCTCAGTGTGCCTTCTAAGTGACTGTTTGCCTCTGCAACCACATCTCTCATAGTGCACAGGCACAGAGGCAAAATTAATCCCTGGTTTGCATTGGACCAAGTCTCTATGTTCAAGAGGGAGCACTCTCTTAAGGGAGCCATGGTGCTACATGTGTCCCAGAATTCAAAGAAAACTGCAATTTCTATAATACTGTCTATCCCATTAGGAAAAAGAAACACAAATTGAATCCTCCTTGAACCATAAGTAGAGCCTTCACTCAAGATATGGACTGTTTTTATTCAGTTCTTACTAGCATAATAGAACTGTGCAATAGGACAACAGAACTTCAGAATGTGGGGGACTAATTCGGTCTATACCTTAGTAGCTGCTGGCTCAGTTCCTGGCTATCTCACAGTGCCTCACATGAACCCCTAACTTTATCAGGGTGGAAAGATATTGAAGCAACCAGAACATGACACTCTAACTCCCAAGGAAGTTGTGGAAACAGATCTCACCCTTTTGTTGTATTACTCATGCATTCCTAGCCGAAACAGAAGAGAGATCTGGGATAAGTTGTTAATACATACAATACAGCTGTGAAACAAAGCAAAGTAAGCAGCATTATGAACATGGTAAAAAGGTATTTATAAAAGAACCATGATAAAAGATTTCTAGATGGTCCTACATAACCCTATGACTACACTGAGAAAATAGTGGGGGTACACTCTTCCCTTGCCCGATCAAAGGGATTAGCCTTCACCCCATATCTGGAAACTGCATCAGGAGTCAGCCTGTAGCGTTGATGGCAATCCTCTTGGGAAACTGGTAGGTTAGCACCAGCAAAGCTGCATGTTAAACATAGTATTCGTCCCAGGGCTGTCGCAGCTGGAGTGTCATTCTGTCCCTTGGGGGTCAGTGAACCATATATATAATAAAAGCCACACTGGGTTAGCAGCACAGCTCCAATGCAATCTGAAATCTAGATGTTAGAAGCTGTCTCCTGAATGGGAAATGCAAGCACTAGGATATCATGTACTGTGTTCCTAACCTTGAACATAATACACTAATTATATGTCGAGGAAAGGCTAACTAAAACAAGCAACTTGTATAGTAAATTCCTAGAATAACATTATGCAAGCAAAGTGTGTAAAATGTCAGTTCTAAAAAGCCATAATAAAAAGCAATGCAGCTAAAATGTGTAAAATATAAAACATAAATGAAGCTGAAATAGGGAACCAGTGTGGGTCCAGGAGGGCCCCACTACACTCTTTTCTAGATGCTGAAATGTTTGTAGTTGATTAATTAAATGAAAAAATGTAAATAATAAGAGAAATCCCCCAAAACATTAGGCAGTTAATCTCTTGTGTAGTTCCTTGACTATTCATTATTCATAGAGTGAACCTTGTATCCCAATCCTAGTCTGATTTGACCCGTTAGTGGCTAAGAAGGCTGGCAACTTGGATGATACTGGGTCTTATGAAAAGAATAAGAGATATGAGAGTACCACCTATGGGTGGGATTCAAACTAAGCAGAGGGATAATATTTGCCTCTATGTGTTTAACACAATCAGGCTTGCCTTCCCTACTTAGTTAGCAAAATCTGCATCTTATTGTAAGTTCAAACACTCTATTATCCATACTTAGAGCTTTTCAGCTACAGAGGAAAAGAGCATTTTCAAGAGATTCACAATAAAATGTCTTGAAAGGAGACACGTACGATTTGGAAACCATCACTCCCTAGCTGAAGAAGGCCCAAAAGAGGCGGTATTTTCACCTCCCAGAGGCAATATCCATAGGTTTTATAAATCAATTAGTTGATTTTATAGTTCAACAAAATAATACAAGTCAGAAATGAGACTTCACTGACTGGCACAATGAAATATACTTGTGACAACCAGGCAAGCCAGCAGCAAACTAAAGAGAACACCACCATTAGAGACTTTCAGTAGAATAGTCCCTGTATAGAGTCAATACGTTGACATATTTCTTTTGCACCCCATGGGCTTTGTAAACCAGTTCCTCCATTGTAGAACAGGCATCAATGTCCCCCATTCAATTCCTCCATAGAGCAAGGGTCTACATTTCATCAGAGGTGTGCAAGTCCCTTTTGGCAATCAGGAAGTCAATGACAATGAGAATATGGGTGTGCCTAGGACCACCCAAATGATCCATAATTACCAGAATCCTCACTCTGGAGTCTAAAGCGAGTGAGTGACTTCTCCGCCATGTCCCCCAGTGTGGCAGCCACCCTACTCCAGTAATCTTCTACTCGGGCACTGCCATATTTTGTGAAAGTATGTACCAAGAGAAGAACCCCACCTTTGGCAATTAGGTGTTTTTGCTTTCTCCATTTTCCATAGATTATAATAATATGTGTACGAGTATTTAAGACATGGGTGTGCATAAATGGCCAGCACCACAGTGCCATCTTTGACTCAATCCAATCGTCATCATCCAGGACACCAATGTTAAGGTCCCACATTTCCCTGAGTTTCAAAATGGGGCGTGGGGAGTTAACTACTAGAGAACAATATTACCACAATACTCCTTTTCCGCAGAACCTTGGTAGGTAATTTGAGTCTTGTCTATGTGAAAATCTGTGGCCAAGTCTTGAAGGGACCAAATGCCATCAGTTTGCTACACGTCATCCAGAGAGGAAATGCTTATCATGTCCAATTGCTGGAATACGCCGGCCAGATTCACTGACTGAGCAAGCCAGTTGCCAGGTGCCACAACAAAGTGGTGTCATCACAATGCATTTTTCTTACTACTGAATGTACTTAAACGTCTCTTGCCAGCACAACAAAGTGTTGCAATGAGATCATTTGAAATAGTGTACAACAAACCATTATTGTGAAGTATGCAAAAGCCCAGGAGGCAAGTTTGCCTCGGAGAGGAACTCCATTCAATTCACATCCTCATTGCAGGCTTACTGTTAT
This sequence comes from Pleurodeles waltl, assembly GCF_031143425.1. NCBI lineage: Eukaryota > Metazoa > Chordata > Amphibia > Caudata > Salamandridae > Pleurodeles > Pleurodeles waltl. Next base: position 693,213,606 of record NC_090442.1, on the reverse strand, counting down.
TTCCATATCCAAATACCTGAAATGGTCACCCACAATTTGAAGAAGTGCTAAGGCTGGGAGTGAACTGTGGCACTCACCAGTAGGCACATATAAGGGTATGCCCCAGTTAATTTTAAGCCCAGGTGCCTCAACATATATTTGAGAAATGGCCATGAGTCAGGGGATGAAGGTCTCTGGACTTTGGACATACAATATTAAGCAATCAGCATATTGAGAAATTCTATTCTCGCCACCATCTGCCCACTGGACTCCCTCTACCATAGCCATGCAACTAGGGGCTCAACAACAAGTACGAACATCAGAGGGGATAGAGGGCACCCTACTGCATGCCTCATTAGATTTCAAATGTTGCAGGTATAGTTCTGTTCACTCTGAAATGTGGCCATAGTTCTGTATAAAGGACACCAACAAATATGCAAAAGCACCTCTCAAAATTAATTTGATCTAGCACCTGATGTAGGAAGGGCCAATGAATCTAGTCGAACACCTTCTACATGTCTAGCATTAGCCGTGCACAGTCCACTGGGATCTTGTGTGAATGTGCAAGGCCCGAATAGAGACGTTTCAAGCGATGTCTGGTACTACAGCACAGAATGGACCCATTTTGGTCATTATGACCATATCCATTTAACTCATCTGTTTAAAGTGTTACAGAAAATAAATCAGGGCAAGATAATTAACAGTTGAAAAAAGGACAATTTTAGGTCTACTGGCCTACCATTTTTAAAGATAGTTTTTAATATAATGCACTACACACAATTTAGATTGTAGAGGAAATTAAGTATTCTTAGTACAACTTGAGATGGTGAAATGTACACAAGAGTGCAAAGACCCAGCATCAGCTACTCTGTTGAATGACATCAGACATAAAAGCATTGTCAGCTTAGCAGAGAACATTATTGTCAGGTCATGATAGAAGTAGATGAAGATCTGAATCCATAGCCCAAAAAGATGAGTGAGAATGTTTTGGTGGGTTAGATTATCAAACTCCCTAAGTAATCTACACATCAACAGTTGCAGACCTATAAACATCAATTTGTAAGACAAGACTTCTAGTTAACTGCCAAAGATGCTAAGAAGTCGAGAAGTGATGTGGCATCTGATAAAAATGGATTGATAGTCTTCTCCAAATGCTAGCTAGCTGAAAACATCTAAGCCAACCTGTAGGTTTTGGTCATACCCTTGGCCCAGGCCCAGGAAGACTGGATGAGGTAAGACAATGTTTCTAAAAGTCCTGTCCGATCTCAGGCTATCCTGAAAAATGCCTTGCCACCATACTAAGGCTGCTGTCTTGGATCAACTTGTGTGCCTTGCTCTATAAACTCAAACAAAGTGAGGAAAGAGAGGCAGAATTATTGGGAAATTTGTTGCCAGCTCCGCGGAGCTTGGTACCAAGGTGGAACTCTCCAGACAGGAATTTTCTATATCACCTATGCCTTTTGCATGCGGATTTGAGCTAGCCATCTGGTATTCATCACAAATGCAAGAAAAGGGTGAAGACCCCTTCAAGGCCATCCTTGCAGAAAGATATCTGATGCTTGAGCACATGTATCTGGTCTCCAGCTGAAAAACGTATGCAAGCAGATCTATCAAGAATGGGCCTCACTGTCAGTTCAGACATTTAGAAGACCTGAGGGAGTTACTGCCAGTCACTGTGATCCAGCTGACCCCTGGATACCAGTTTCCTTCTACATTGTCTGTTCCAGAAGGTGCTTTGCATTCAGGGACATCTCCTGACTGAGGTAAAATTCCAAAAGGGATTTTACCCTTTCCGCAAGAAGTTTAGATCTGGTTTACCCAAACGATTTATACACCTGACCACATTTAAATTGTCTATGTGCAGAAGGATCGCACATCCCCCCTGCATGTTCCAAAAACTTGTTTACAAAGATGCCTGCAAAATACTCTAGACTAGAGAAGGCTACAAAGAGCTCTAAAAAATTGATATGCAGTGACAGCGACCATCTTCATCCAGTAGAGAACTGGCCATAGTATCCCTTCATCCCTATCGGCTTGAATCCAAATCTAATAGTAGGTTTGGGGAAGTACAAAAGATCGCTTGACCATTCTATTTATGTGATCCAACTACCAAGCTGTCTCTTCTATGTGTTGCAATATAAAGGGATGGAGCCCGCACACACTAGGCCTCTCTGTAAATGCTTTATCATAATTGAGAGGACTCTGGAAAACAGTTTGAATAAAGGAGGCTAGAAGACCCACTAATCTTGCCATCTGCTGGAGAGAAACCCCGAGTAGGCCTTGAACAAATCTCAATTCCTTCTTGATCATATTCAGCTTTGACTCCTGTAGCTGCAAAATGTCCTTCTCTCAATCTACTAAGAATCCAGTAAACTCCATCTGCTGTGAGGGAACTAGTTCTGACCTTTTCCAATTTATCACAAACCCTAAGTCCTAAAGCAACCTGATTGATATGTGGACCTGCTCTATTTGCACCTTGCAAACTTGATCTAAAATGATCTTGTAGTTTAAGTATACCAAGATCTGTATAATCTTGCATTGCCACTAGTGGTTCCAGGAGGTGAGGAGACAAACCTGTATATCTAATCCCACCAAATAAACTGAAGATTTTTCCTGTGGGGAAGGAAGATAGGAACTGTGAGGTAAGTATCTGCTCTAATACAAACATACCATCCAATCATCAGAGAGAAGAATACAATGGTGATAGACAGGATGAAACTCTTTTTCTTTTTCAAGACCAGAAAAATGCTTTCCACAACCCCCTGGGATCTAGGCATTTTGAAAGCATTCCTCTTCTGTCCCTTTGAGATTCTTAAAGCTAGGTCCCTTATGTCTCTTGATATGAACTCCACTTTAGTCTGTGAAAACTGAGTAATATGTTGTAGTAAATTTTGAATTGGGGTGGGGTGAAGAACTCTATTTAAACCATCATACCGTTTGTAAAACTCAAGGATAGTTTGATATCCCATGTCAACTATAAATAAAGAGTGCTACTCTACCGTCTCCTGCAGGAATACAGCCGGAAAGTTCACTTACCCTGAATCAGAACACCTCTTCCTTGTTACCTACCCATATTGGCTCCTGCATCTCCTGGCCCTGGGGAAAATTTGTCTACCAAAGACATGGTCTAAGGGGAACTGGACTGTATTGAAGGAGGAAAAGCCCTAAACATACTTATCTATCTCCTCTATAAAAGTGTGCCTGAAAAGCAAGCCATGTTCACTGGTCCAACGTCAGATCATGCCAAAACTCTCAATTTCAGATCAATCGATTTTAATAGTCTGTTTCTTCTTTTGATAAAATATTGTAGTGTTAGCTTTTTCCAAAAAACATATACACCTCTGTGCCCAATTAGACAGAATCTCTGGGTTCTGATTCTCTCCTGATTTCTTCTCCTACAAAGCCATCAAACTCTTTGTAAGAGGCTCCAAAGTATTCAATCATTTGTCTTGACAGGAGGATCAAGCTCTTTCAGTGCTTCTCATAAGTGTGCCCAAGGTGGCAAGGGTATGCCCAGACGTGGGTCCTGTGCTCACTGTGTCACTGGGACCAAGCTGTACCCAGCTGATGAGCCCATAACAAGGGCAAAACCGGTCGTGGGTTGCTTGTGTTCTGGTTGAGGGAGGACCTGGCTTGGCAGTTCCGGCTTGACTGTACCCATGAGGAGCAGGGTCAAGACAGATTTGTATATGGCTGGGTGTAAACTGAGCTGGTATGGTGTGCACGCAAACAATGGGTTGGGATGCTGCCTGAGTGATTGCCAGTAGTTAGACAAATTGCAAGCATTCATCTCATCAGCTTTTGTGTGCTTCAATGTTTTCAGTCTTTGCATCTTGGACGAATCAGGGCCCAGAATATTATCAAAATCATAATATAGATCAGATGCAGCACCATCATAAAATAAATGACATCATTATTTTTGCCTATGTTACACAAGAGTTTACTCTTCGTAGATACAAAATATGTTTATATGCTCCCTCTGGAAAAGTGGAAAACTAGAGGTTTGTGAAATTTTAGTTGCACTGACCTAATTTGTGTAATTTTTTTCATTTCATGTTACACTTTTTGTGCCAAATTCTGGAAATATGCCATTTTTTCATATCACGTAATTACTCAACGTTTATTCGTAAAATGTATTGGGAATGCATCATTCACTGTAAAGATTTACAGCAAATGCACACGAACAACAGAACAGGAGTGGCTGTCGTTCATGGTGCTTTTGATTTTTGCGCCATAATCTAGCATGAAATACATCCTTGGGTCAAAATGTACACACGGATAACTTCCATGCTAAAATATAGCACTAGATGACAGATTTGCATTCAGGTTAATTACACATGATGTTTCACAATCTTGCTAAATTTAGCATAATTACACAAAAGCAGATTTAATGGATTTTGCACACCCCGATTCGAAATATTCACAGCTGGTCATTTTTGTCACTCTTCTACCACACCTCGGAACTACAAAACACCTCTAGAATAAGTTAACCCCTGAGTTACAGGGCAGACAATTAATGTTCCCTCCATCCAGCAGCAGGCATGTTCAGGAAATTTTATATATCTTTGCCCACTAATATTCCTGTATTAGCAGCTACTTTTTTAAAAAGAGGGTGATATTACTGTCTTTACAGGCTGGAAGACAGAATTGCTCAGAAATGTTTATAGATTTTTCTTCACCTCATTAAAATTTCGTGTAATGGCCAAAAGCAAATTACACAAATTTTGCACACCCTTTATCAAAACATTCACCTTTGGTCATTATCATTGTTGTCACTATCTTCTACCATCTGGTAACAGCAAAAAAAACACCATAATATGTTAACACTGGGTTACAGGGTCTGATTCAATTAAGTGTGTCCTACATCCACTGGCTTACTGAAGTAGACAAAAAGTGATGGATGGAATACTTGAATTAATCTTGGCCACTGATAGACACTCAGGCCACATCCCCGTCCATCATTATTCTGAACAGCTGGCCCCTTCAGATAAACCCAGCTATGTGCAAATCAGCCTTGACCGTCCTCCAATGGAAACAGTCTAGATTACCAATGGCTGAGCTTAGTTCAAATGTTCCATCCACCAGTGTTTGTATACTTTACTATGTCACTCTAAGTGGGATTGGTATGCCCAGACATGGATCCTGTGCACACTTTGTCACTGGAACCAAGCTATACCAGGTTGATGAATACATACTAAGGGCAAAACCAGTACTGCATTGCTTACGTTCTGGTTTGGGGAGGACCTGGCTTGGCAGTTCAGGCTGGACTGTTCCCACTTGAACAGGGTCATGACTGATTTGCATAAAACGTGGTCCAAACTGAGGTGGCACAGTATACAAAATAACGAAGGGTTGGGATGGAGGCCGAGTGATTACCAGTAGCTAAGATTAATTCAAGCATTCCATCCATTACTTCTTATATATTTTACTCCATCCACCACCAGGCACAATCAGGCAATCTGATATATCTTTGGCCATGGATATTTTATAAATAAACTTTAAACACATAAAATAAAATTAAAATGCATTGCAATATATAAAATAATTAACAAATAATAAATACCTAATACAATTAAAATAATACAAAAATAAACATTAATAAATTAAATCAAATATAAAACTATTTCCTGAATAGCACAAAAAATATGTATACAACTTTAAAACAGTAACACTAATTAGCATCTACCATAAAATGTAATAACTGATAAAAATATTTAAAAATAATCAACCTCTAATTAATAAAACAACCATAAACCAAACTAACCAAATCATTTAATTAATTATAAATATACAGTGTCATAGGAGCTGAAAGATTCTACACATGCCACACCAAAATCACTAAAGCTGCAAGACAAGGACACTCTGCCTGATTTCCATTGGAACACCAAAGAAAAGTGGAAGAAAATATATCTCTACCTTTCACAAGTAAGTAATACATTAAAATGAAAGTAGTTAATAGTAACTCACCTTAAAAATGGCAAGGTACAAATAACTAACCAAACTGTCTATTTTTATGTATCTACCAAGCTGTAAGTACTACAGAAAATGCACAACGTGACCTACAACCAAACAACCACCAATGACATTGAACACTTTCAGCAAGACACATAACAAGTAAGTGAAACAAAATCACTTCTAAACCTTGGAAACGTTAAATGCAAAAAATAGAACTAAAAGCCCATACCCCTTTAAACTACTCACAAATAAACACTTAAAATCTAACTAATACAGCTTGTCTTCTACCAACAGAAAACAAACCTGATCCACTTTGGAATAGATTCAACAAAAATACTAAAAATAAGAAATGCAATTATAAGCAACAGCACATATGTAAGTATAACATGCAATATGATTGTCATAATATTTTATATACATTAGCTAAGCAAAGTAAAATTATTACAATTTTTAACTATATTACTAAACTATTTTTAGACAGAATGACAGAAAGAGCAATGTATATCACATCACAGAAAGGCAAACAATTACTCTTGCACATGGGTATACTGACAGCCAAGAAAGCACAAGCACTGAGAATGTCAATGGAAATGTACAAAATGCTATTACAATGCTTGTTACATGAAGGGTATTACAACAATGATGTTGTCATTAGCATGTCTGAACACAGTCACACTACAAAAGTCACCAAAATCAAACTAAGGCATGTACTTCAAAATTTAAAAGGGGCAAGCGCTAGTTCCGAAGGACCCACTACTAAAATTCAAAAAGATAAATTCCCTCGACACACCACAGGACAGCTGCCAGCTATACCAACTTTAAAACACTTAGGCCCGTATTTATACTTTTTTTAGCGCCGCATTTGCGCCGCTTTTTGACGCAAAACGGCGCAAACCTACAAAATACAATGCCATTTTGCAAGTTTGCGCCGTTTTTGCGTCAAAAAACGACGCAAATGCGGCGCAAAAAAAGTATAAATACGGGCCTTAATAGCCAAACTAAGAAATCCACCAGTGATATTCCTGCTGCCCCCAGACAATACCAAGACATCAAAATTCTTGATCACTTAGGGCCTGGTCCTGGGACCGCCAGACTCGCGGTGGTGGTCCGTCCACTGCATTACGAGGTTGGCCCACCTACCACTGTCCCCACCAGGATCCTAGATCCCAACGGGCTGATGGCAGTGCTGGTTATAATCAGCCAGGGCATAGCTGAACTAAGCACCACCCTTATGATTACAACCTTGTTCTCCACCAGCCTTTTCATGGTGGTTCCATCGCCATGAAAAGGCTGGCAGAGAACTAGTGCCTGCCACACTTGATGCATTTCAAGGGTGCTGTTGCCCTCTGCGTGCAACAGCATTGCCACTGGCTCCATTATGAGCTGGTGGTAATGCTGTTGCACCTTTCCCACTGGGCTGACCGGTGGAAACATTGGTTTCCGCTGGGCAGTCCAGTGGGAAATTTGTAGTGGGGCCGATGGGGAGGTTGCCAGCACCGCGACGACCTCCTCGTCTGGAGTTCCGCAGATAGATGTTTCTATCCGCCAAAATCGTAATCAGCCCATTAATCACCACCCATAAGGATAAAGGTCCTCATTACAACTTTGGCAGTCTTTTGGCAAGACCATCACGGTGACACGTCACCAAAAGTCCCTCATGTTGGCAGTCATACAGACTGCCGTATTACAAGTCACACAGCCAGGACCACCAAAAGACAACCAAAATCCCACACCGCCAGGACGCTGGAGGGAGAGAAAGCGGTGATTCCACCACTAGCTCCACCAGCCCACCAAAGATCCTCTGAACCTATTACGACCCACAAACCACAATAGCGGTTCTTCCATGGCAGAAAACCAATGGCGGTGCAAAACGCGGCAGTTGGTGGTCACCATAGTAAAACACTACACCACATTGGATAGTTTGAATTCCACACAACTGACACACATCCACACACCCGACACACCTACAGACTGTACTATAAATCACACCCCTTCACACACCACAATCCTTTGCAACCAGAATGCCACACACAGAAGACAGGGCGCCATTAAAAAATACAGGCACATAGAATAGGCACCACTCCACATTTAAATTACCACTCATCCCACACCTGCACATCATAAACATCACACAAACCTTTCTCCACACATCAGATACCACCCATCACCCACTCATAACACAGCACCCATACTTCATCACCCATTTTTTTAAAACCTTTTTGTGTCATCCACCACTACCCTTTCCCAACAAATATATCTCCGCTTCACAGACGATGAGCTGGAGGACATGGTGGATGAAATCATCAGAGTAGAGCCACATCCATTTGGAGTCCAATTCCAACAAACCTCTATTGCCAGGAAAATGGAGATGTGGCAAAGAATAGTTGACAGGGAGAATTCAGTAGGCACCTATCCATGCACAAGGGAAGACATCAGGAAGAGGTGCAACGATCTCAGGGGGAAGGTACGTTCCATGGCTGCCAGGGAACAGCTGGCGGTCCGCAAGACTGGCGGTGGGGCCCCGCCTCCTCCCTTAATGTTCACATTATGGGAGGAGAAGGTCTTGGACATCCTGCTTCCTGACGGCTTGAAAGGAAAAGCTGGAGGAGTGGAGTCAGGTAAGTCACAGCAATTAAAATGTCACCTTAAAGCCCTGTCTTGCATGCTCACTGATCAAATTTTGACACCCTAACAACCAACACACTCACCACCCCTGTGTCCAACTATCCAAATAACCCTCCCTATTATTCAACATGTCAAGTAAACTCACCTGGGTGCAGAGTGTCTGTGAATGGCGTGCGTATTACAGAGACTGACAGCACTACAGCTCCCAGCAGCCACTGTTCTACCATTAAGAAACCCAGAACAGTGGACCATGATAAAAGTAGCCTTGCATGTCAACTACACAATTGACTAAATCCATCTGAATGATCCTCAATTGTACAGTCAAGCGCAATGACAGCAAAGCTACTGGAATCTGCTACTACAATACCACCTACACAAAGCTACAGGAGTGGCCTCTGCTAAAATGGCCCTTTCACCTCTCATCAACCTTTGAAGTATACTCACCTGGGGGGATCACAAATCTGCAGTGTGCTGTACTAGATGTAACCTGATAAATAAGGCCATGTAGACTAGTCATTTCTAAGTGGATGGGCAGGTCAGTTTCCACTTTACATCATGCAGATGTCTGGTGACTCAATACAGAACTCCTTCTAACTGGGAGGTAACATGAACAATATAAAGCTACACAGCAGACAAGATATGTGTCTATCAACAGACATCCAACTGCCAAGCAAATCTGATATCTGAAGGTGATTGATATAGGACATTTCTGTATCCCTTATAGCTGTATCACAGATTTGAAAGCAGGTGTCACTGTCATATAAGGGGATCAAGCAAAGCATATCTACCTGTCAAAGTTTGATAACACATGTTGCATTACAATCTGTAACTGTCTGTTCTACTTCTTCAACAGGTCACCCATCCATTGTGACCATGGAAATGACACCTGAGACAACCACTTCCCACCTGGATGAAGCCCTCAGTGATGAGAACATCCCTGGATATGAGGACATTGAGGACAACTCTGGCCCATCTGGGACACCTGGTCAGTCTACAATTGTCACAATTGTACAATTGACTCCTCCCAGCACCTACATCCCAGGCAACCAATCGCCCCCAAACCTGTGTTCCAAGGACAGTTAAAACTATCATGCCCCCGCCCCCCACAGTACAGGTACAGAGTCACCATTAGAAAACCCAGACAATGAAGGGCCTGGCACCAGTGGGAGTGGGCAAACTGTGCCAAGGGCACAGGCACACGGGGAAGGGTGCGTGAGAGAGATGATGTGGGCCAGCGGATTAAGGCATCTAGGGATACAACTGGCCAAGATATCATCTCCCAAGTCTTGGGAGCCTACCAATAGTCGCAAGGTGTGATGGGCCCGGTACTTGCCATGATGGGGGAGATCAAGCAGCTGCAGAGGGACAGCCACCAGGAAGACATGCTACAGTGGGTGGCTCGCAATGCCAACATGGCCTCCCTAACAGGGGTGCTAAGAGACATTAATATCACCCTGAGTAGGTTATGTCCAAAACAACAGGCCTCTTACATTGGGCATTTAACATCAGCCCCTTCTACAACTGTGGCAGCCAGCGGAATGGAGGCTCTGCAAGGGGAAGGGTATGCCTCAGACACCCCAGCCTCTGTAGCTGAAGAACCCCCCCCCCTGCAAATGTGGACGTGCACCAAAACACCCAGGAGGAGCAGATTCTAAGACTTCAACCACTGCCAGAAAGTGATCCTCTACTCATTAATTTCCCTTGTGTCTCACAGATACACCCTGTTGACTGTTTTACAATCACTCTCCATTTTTCAATGAAACAAGGTCACTGGACTTGAGACTCCAAATCAGTCGTAGCAGCTACCCTCATGATTACATCCACCATGACTGACCTTTCACTGTGTGTACTGTATGAGTTGATCACTATACTATAATTTTCCTGTGCATTTGTTATGAAACACAAGTAAATCACAAATTATGTTTGGAATAATTTTTCAGCTATAGTGAACAGTTAACTCTGAAATTTGTTGTTTACGCATGATATTCATATATGTACCAATTCAAGTCCCATCTCACATGTACTATATAATATGGGTTTGACTAATGTACAATGATACAAATGGACATCACTCCTATTCCCATTTAATGCACCTTCCTGCACAAAGGTTGACAACATGTCGAAGATCACACAGTGCAGTACAGCTTCACAATTCAATGCTTCAGCATAGGTGTGAATAACAAGCAACTCACATACTAATGAAGTTAGAAACATGTCAGTCTCGGTCTATCCAAGTAGGCAAACAAATTGGTTCAATGTGTCATTAGCTAATGTCTTATCCCATACTTATACCATTCCTCCCAAATAACCATATCCCATAATGCAGACAGAGGTCAGTACAACTGTCCCCAGTCATGGAACCTTCCAATTGCCATGGTTAGGTACCTGTAGGCATGCTAGTCACCAACGTCAGTCTTGACACACATGCACGGTGGCCTACAATGAGGACACACAGTGACAGCTTTATACAAGTTAAATTATGTAATTGACAAAACAATGAGAACGTTGAGATTATGGATTGCACAGAATTACGTTTCAGAGACACACGATTACACACATGACATCATTGGACTCAGATAACATGGCACTCAGGTCTATTGTGTGGAGCAGAACACAACCATCCCACTGTCCTGACAGTCTGGGCGTGGAACTCAGACACCACCAATATTATGCCATACAGCACCTGGATCTATTCATGTTCACTTCACATCAGACCTGCAAATCCGACCTGCTTGTGACACAATTCAGAATTGACCACATGAGGATGCCATTGTTAAGAAATCAGCAAAGTAAAAATGTAATGCAAAAGCTATAGGCAGGTAATGATAATGAAGACCTATATAGCAGTATCCCATATACAATGATTTTGCTGTGTAATAAACATGAACAAAGGAGATCATCATGATAGTTACAACTCCATTTGGAATTTTGCATTCACACCTGAGAAATGTCCTGCTAAGCAACTGATGAGCTGTCTGATGGTCGCACAAAGACCCTTCTCAAACATCTTTAAGCCCCTAGTAACCCACTGAGTAAAGTTGTTTTAAAGGACAACACATACCTGCAGTCAGTTGGAGTACTGATTTATGAGATCAGCACGGTCGTCTCCACCTTCATCCTCATTACTGTCATCCTAACTTGCCATTCCTGCATTTTCCCCCGCTGGAACTGCTGGCTCCCCCTCATCTTGTATATATGGGATCTGACATCTAAGGATGAGGGTGTGGAGCATCCAGCAGGCAACAATGATCTGACACACTTTGGCAGGTGAGTAGAGGAGGACTCCTGCAGACTTATCAATGCAACAAAATATAGTCTTTAGGAGCTCAAAAGTCCACTCCATGACATGCCTTGTCCTTCCGTGGACATCACTGAAGCAAACTTCCCCTGGCATGGTTGGGCACCTCAGTGGTGTCAACAACCAGAGACAGTTTGGGTAGCCAGAATCCCCTGTAAGAAATGGTTACATGTCTGCAAACATCAATCTTGTACATCCTTACATTTGGCAGCAGACAAAAAATACTGACAGACATCACATTTATGACTTACCAACCAACCAGGCCATCTCTGTGTACTGTTGTGTCATAAGCAGTGGGATATTGCTGTTCTGCATGATGAAGGCATCATGAAATGAACCAGGGTATCTTGCACATACTTGGGAAATATAGGGGTCTGCCAAACAGACTACTTGGACATTAATGGAGTGGAAGTTTTTCCAGTTATGATATACCTGTTCATCGCTTTTTGGGGGAACCAATGCTACATGGGTACCATCAATGGCTCCCACCACATGTGGGATGTGTGCCAAAGCATATAAATCAGCCTTCACATGGACCAAATCTTCACGCTGAGGAAATCAGATGTAGCTGTCCAGGTGTTTCAACAGTGCTGAGAGAACATCCTTCAAGACCAAACTGAACATAGGCTGTAGATCCCTACAGTTAGGGCCACTGAATTTTGAAAGGATCCTGTGGTCAGGAAGTGCGGCACTGGCATGACTTGTACAATGTGTGAAATACTATTGGGATGACGAATGACAGACATCAGATCTGGCTCCAACTGATGACAGAGATCCATGACTGTCTGCCTATCCAGGCGGTAGATCTGGATGACATGTCGATCCTCCATGGTCTGCCGGCCTGCTAGTGGATGGTACACTGGAGGTTGCCTGACACTTCTCATTGCAGGGCAACTAGATGAAGGAATATAAGAAGGTATATCTATCAGTCATTGTGTCCATTGTAAGTATGAAAATACATATGTCACACAGTGCTTGAACATGCCACATCCAAAAGTTTAAACATGGTACACAGAACATACCTAGGGAAACAACTGACTTGGAAATGGATACGCATGTTACTGAAGGTCTCTGTGATAATCACATGCTTACCATGTTTCACATATAATGGGCACAACTGCCATCTATCCAATTGCCATGAGGTTGCAGAATATGTCACTAATGATACATTACTCACACATCATCAATAATGCAGCATGTCTATTAAATTGGATTTTTAGACATGGTTGCTCGAAGCCAGCACTGCAAACTTTGGCGTTGAAAGTTTCTGACCTGATGACGCATCTTTAAATAAACTTTTCAGACCATCTAAAGACATTAAAATGGCAGCTGCCTGACCTACTGTTCTGGACATTAGGAATGACCTACGTCTGCAGGGGGAAGTTGTCCTGGCGGTAGGCAGATACTACTGTGGTGGACATTGCCATTGGAACACATTGCTGGCTTTAGCAGTCTTGAACCAATGGTGATGTCTGCTGGCAGAGATGGTCTCTTACATGCAGGTGTGACTGCTATTTCATACTTCGTCTCTCTCTTGACCACTGACACTGCCAACACTGCTGACAGCAAGACCTCCACAACTTGAGCTGCTGTGTAATGCCTCTAGGAGCAATCATGCCATGTCCTACAGGTGATTGGGTCCCTCCCTTCTCACTCAAGGAGCCGGAGAGCTGGTGAAGGAGGTCCTACCCCCGTATCCATGGTGCACCAGAGGAGCACGTAAGTGCATCATGTGCACAATTATGTCATTAGCACAACTATACTTTGTTATACTAAGCAAAGGCTGACAGAAAATGTTACCAATTGTGTTCTTAAAGTCTGTAGGATGCCAAAGTTGTGATAGCATGGGATGAGTTCCTGATCATGTACTCTTGTTTGGTGACAGATATTGAGTCCTGAGACATTATGGAAAGTGTTTGATGTATGTTCCCTGGCCCACCTTGTGACTGTTGCACAAGGTTAGTGCAGCTGATATACCGGACACCTCCTGAAATACCATATTTGCATATGTATATGCTGTCTGGTCATGTGTGATAACATGAAAGCTGGTCCTGAAGATGCATGTCATCTGCCTGTGTCCACCTCACATATGGCATCACTGCATATGCTCATCTATCAGTGGAGGGGATGTACTAGACAGTCTGTGTTTGACTAGTTGTACTAACTAGTTAGTTACCCTTGCTGTTTTGTATGGAGCATGTGGACATGACATTCTATTCGTTTCTATGTCATCCATGTAGGACAACACCCATCAGATGAAGGGAGTCTGGCATGCCATCGCCAACACTGCCAGACTCTGGGGGTCCACAGCCGAGGGAGCACCCACTGTTGGAAGAGGTGGTGGGGAACTGAGAGGGTGGGCTAGGAAGCCCGATGAGTCCCAGCTGGGGATATCCTCCCAATGAGGTCGGAGTTCCCGTTGGACCATTGTTGGAAAATGGGTTATTGGTAAGGGCAGGTAGGTACCTACACTTAGCAATAGGCCACTAACCTCCACTAAGGTCCAGTTAGGTCTCAGTAAATTAATCCCAGCTCAACCCTTGGTAGCTTGGCAACGAGCGTCAAGGCTTAACTTAGGAGACAGAGTGTAAAGCATTCAAATATCACAAAACAGTATTCAAATAAAACACAGGAAACAGTTTAAAAATCCAAAACCAATTTATAAAAATAGATAATATTTTTATCTTTAAAATGACACCAAAACGAATAAAATCGGATAAGGGGAACCGGAGATATGAATTTTTAAAGAATTATTATTTTTTAGCGCCTAAAAACAAAAAGCGCCAATCGGGTCATCTTGTTGCGCCTCGACCGGGGCAAAGTCAAAGTTTAAGGCCGACCGCGATGGAGCCCTGCTCGGCTACAGGCCGCAGGAGGCCTCGGTTAAAAGTTTACCTTCACACTTAGGGGGTCATTCCGCCGCCCGCCAAAGTTCCCCGTTGAAAGACCGCGGGGGTCATTTTGACTTTCCCGCTGGGCCGGCGGGCGACCGCCAAAAGGGGGCCCACCGGCCCAGCGTGAAAGACCCTGCAACAATGAAGCCGGCTCCGAATGGAGCTGGCGGAGTTGCAGGGGTGCGACGGGTGCAGTAGCTAATGGGGCCCTGTTAGGGGGCCCCTGCACTGCACTGCACTGCCCTGCCAGTGGCATGGGCAGTGCAGGGGCCCCCAGGGGCCCCACTACACCCGTTCCCGCCATCCTGGTTCTGGCGGTGTAAACCGCCAGAAACAGGCTGGCGGGAAGGGGGTCGGAATCCCCATGGCGGCGCTGCAAGCAGCGGCGCCATGGAGGATTCTCTGGGCCAGGGGTAATCCGGCGGGAAACCGCCGGATCCCCTTTTCTGACCGCGGCTTTACCGCCGCAGTCAGAATAGCCCTGGAAGCACCGCCAGCCTGTTGGCGGTGCTTCTGTTGCCCTCTGCCCTGGCGGTCATGGACCGCCAGGGTTGGAATGAGGGCCTTAGTCTTTTTTTTCGAAGATTTTCTTCAGCGGGACGAACCTGCCAGTCCAATCCGACCTCCTGGAGCCCTTCTCCGGATACGCGATGCTGGAATCCTCGGTGGAGATTTTTACCTTCGGACTTAGTCACTTTTTCGAGGTGAAAATCCTTCGACCGGGGTAAACCTGGATCTTGATCCGACGTCCATGGATCCCTCCTCGGATACGCTGGCTGGGAGGTCCCGGTCAACTTTTTACCTTCGGACTTATTCTCTTTTTCTGAGATTTTCTTTACCGGGACGAACCAGCAAATCAGGCCGGGTCGCGGTTGAGGCAAGCCGGCTAGAGTTGCCGCGGCAGGTCGGTCCCTCTATGGAGCTTTTTTACAAAAGTTGTCCAAACTTCTCCAAACTTCTGGGGCTTCTCCCAGATGTCCTTTTAAGGTGCTTTTGGGGTCCACAGCTCACCCCAAGGGTCCAGAAGTTCTGAGATGGTCCTTGGGGGGTGCGGACTACAACTCCCAGAATGCACCTGGCGCAAACTCCCTTTTGGCCACTGGACAGTGGTCAGCTGGTCGCTTTCTTCAGGAGTTGGTGCAGGGGACTCTGGATAGCAATTTTTCACCTGTAGCAAACAGGGAGTCCCTCCTTGAACCAGGTGAAGCCAGGCAAAGTCCTTCTTGTGGTGAAGCCCAAGTGAGCAGCTGGTGCAGTCCTTCTGAGTGCAGGTTCCAGGTGCAGGCCAGGGGTCCAGCAGGGCAGTCCTTCTTCTCCTTTGGTTCTTCCTTGTTGGAATCTGATGGGGATCTGAGGTGTGGGTGCAGGTCTGCCAGTTTTATCCTTGCTCCTGGGTGAAAAGCAGGGGGGTCCTGCTTCTCCAATCAGGTGCAGGGTCCTTCCCCCTGTGATGACCACTTCCTGGGAAGTGTGGCAAAAATCAATCCCAGATGGCAACATTCTCTAAAAATCCATCATGGCTGAATCTGATTTTTGGAGTTTACATCTGGCTGAGCCCACCCACTGGTGTTGCTAAAAATTATAAACACCCCCCCTCCTGCCCTCTCCTAATCTAATCAAGGGGTCACCTAGTTGTCTGGGGTTGCAGGATGTGGGGGTGTTGCTGGTTGCTCCAAATGTCCTTCTCTGCCTTTGAAGACCAGTTTGGCAGCCCTCCCCCTTCCTGCCTCACCATCTGCTGAGGGGAGATTCCCTCCCACAGGCACATTCCTTTGTGTGAAGCCAGGCCACTTCACACCTCATCAAGGCAACTTGGCCAAGCTACCAGAGGCTGGCCAATCAGAGCACAGCAGCAAAAACAATGCAGGGCTGAAATGGGCAACTTTTCAGGTAAAGTTTAAAACTCTTTACCTGAACAAGTTATATTAAATCCCACAACTGGAAGTTGTGGGATTTATTACAACAATTAATTTGATACCAAATTCTTGGTAGGCAGCATTTAAGGAGACTTTAAAAATTAAAATAAAGTCTCCCCATTCTAGCCTATGAAGGCCATTTACTACAATGAGGGAAAAATGAATTTGGCTGTTTTTACCTCACCAGGGCTTATAAAACTATTTTTATAAAGTCCCTGCTTATAGTTACATGGCACCCAGCCCTAGGGGCACATAGGGCACATCTTAGGGGTGACTTATATGTAAAAATAAGGTAGTTTGAGACTTTGGAACTACTTTTAATTCCAAAGTCAAATTTGCATATAACTTTAATTTAAAAGCAGCCAGCAAGGCAGGCCTGCCTTTAAAATGACACTGGGCACCTCAGCAATGCACCTATAGGTACACTACCTATGCTGTGGTCCCTAAACCTACATGCCCTACCATAAACTAGGGACTTACAGGTAGGTTAACTTAGCCAATTATAATTAGCCTAATTTGCATGTCCATTTTACACAGAGCACTGGCCCTGGGACTGGTATTCAGTACCCAGGGCACAGCCAAGAGTCAGTAACCACCAGTACCTGTCCAAAAAGTGTGGGGGTGACCAGGGCAAAAAGGAGGACTTTCGTACACTGCCCCCCCCCCCAGATGAAAGGTGATGGGTACTAACCTACACCCTGGTAGTCCTCATCAGCTAAGTGGAAAAACCTGGAAAGGCCATCTGCATTGGCATGGGCAGTCCTAGGTCTGTGCTCCACTGTGAAGTCCATCCCCTGTAGGGAAATGGACCACCTTAACAGTTTTGGGTTCTCCCCCCTCATCTGCATCAACCATCTGAGAGGTCTGTGGTCAGTTTGTACACGGAAGTGAGTGCCAAACAAGTAAGGCCTCAACTTCTTCAGGGACCAGACCACAGCAAAGGCCTCCCTCTCAATGGCACTCCATCTTTTCTCTCTGGGGAGTAGTCGCCTGCTGATGAAGGCAACTGGTTGATCTTGGCCCTCTTCATTAACTTGTGCTAACACTGCCCCAATCCCTTCCTCTGAAGCATCTGTTTGCACTATAAACTCCTTGCTATAGTCAGGGGCCAGTAACACTGGTGCTGAACACATAACCTGTTTTAGGGTGTCAAAAGCTTTCTGACACTCTGGGGTCCAAATGACCTTCTTGGGCTGTTTCTTGGAGGTAAGCTCAGTCAGAGGGGCCACTATGGTCCCATAATTCTGAACAAACCTCTGGTAGTACCCAGTCAGGCTAAGAAAGGCCCTGACCTGAGTCTGGGTTTTAGGAGCCTCCCAATCCAGGATAGTCTGGATCTTGGGCTGGAGAGGTTGTACATGGCCTCCAACAACAAGGTGGCCCAGGTACACAACTGAGCTTTGCCCTATCTGGCACTTGATTGCCTTGATAGTCATGCCTGCTTGAAGCAGGGCCTGAAGCACTTCCTTCAGGTGGACCAGGGGGTCCTCCCAGGTGGAACTAAATACAGCTATATCATCCAGATAAGCTGCACTGAAAGATTCCAACCCAGACAGGACTCTATTCACCAACCGTTGGAAGGTGGCAGGAGCATTTTTCAGGCCAAAGGGCATCACCTTGAACTGAAAGTGGCCCTCTGGTGTGGAAAATGCTGACCTCTCCTTAGCTCCTGGACTTAAGGCAATCTGCCAGTATCCTGAGGTCAGATCAAACGTGCTCAGAAATTTGGCAGCCCCCAACCTATCAATGAGCTCATCAGCTCTAGGTATGGGGTGAGCATCAGTCCTAGTGACTGCGTTTAGACCTCTGTAGTCCACACAAAATCTCAATTCTTTCTTCCCACCTTGGGGATTAGGTTTGGGCACCAGTACCACTGGACTGGACCAAGGACTGTCAGAGGGCTCAATTACCTTGAGCTCCAACATCTTAGCCACTTCAGCTTTGATGTTGGCCTTGACCTGGTCAGACACCCTGTACAGCTTGTTCTTGACAGGCAAACTGTCACCAGTGTCAACCTCATGGACACACCAATTGGTGAATCCAGGGGTCAGGGAGAACAGACTAGCAAACTGTTCCAAAACTTGTTTGCAGTCTTTTTGTTGCTGGTCTGTCAACTTGGGAGAGAGTACCACTCCCTCCACTGACCCATCTTGTGCATTTGAGGACAGGAGGTCTGGCAGAGGTTCACTCTCCTCCTCCTTCCCTTCATCAGTGACCATCAGCATGGTCATGTCTGCCCTGTCCTGGTGGGGTTTCAGCCTGTTAACATGCAGGATCCTATGAGGATTCCTGGGGGTGCCAAGGTCCACCAAGTAGGTGAACTCACCCTTTTTCTCCAGAATTGGATAGGGCCCAGTCCATTTGGCCTGAAGTGCCCTAGGAGCCATGGGCTCCAAAACCCACACCAGCTGTCCTGGGTGATACTCAGGCATGGTAGCCTTCTGATCATGCCAGAGCTTCATGAGCTCCTGGCTGGCCTCCAGGTTTCTGCTTGCCTTCTTCATGTATTCAGCCATGCGTGACCGCAGGCCCAGCATATAATCTAGCACATTCTCATTGGACTCTCTGAGAGGCTTTTCCCAAAACTCTCTCACCAAGCACAATGGGCCTCTTACAGGGTGCCCAAACAGTAACTCAAAGGGGCTGAATCCAACCCCCTTCTGTGGCACCTCTCTGTAGGCAAACAGCAGGCATGGGAGGAGAACATCCCATCTCCTCCTGAGTTTGTCAGACAAACCCATGATCATGCCTTTCAGGGTCTTATTAAATCTTTCCACCAGACCATTGGTCTGTGGATGATAGGGGGTGGTGAACTTATAAGTAACACCACACTCATCCCACATGGCTTTCAGATAGGCTGACATAAAGTTTGTGCCCCTATCTGAGACCACCTCCTTTGGGAACCCCACTCTGGTGAACACACCAAGTAGGGCCCTAGCCACTGTGGGAGCAGTGACTGTCCGGAGGGGTATTGCCTCAGGGTACCTGGTGGCATGGTCCACAACCACCAAAATGTACCTGTTACCTGAGGCAGTTGGTGGGTTTAGGGGACCAACAATGTCAATCCCCACCCGCTCAAAGGGAGTCCCAACCACTGGCAGTGGTATCAAGGGAGCCTTTGGCTTGCCCCCTGTGTTGCCACTGGCTTGGCAGGTGACACAGGAGCTGCAAAACTCCTTGACTTTTTCTGACATTTGGGGCCAATAAAAATGGTTGACCAGCCTGTTCCAGGTCTTGGTCTGTCCCAAATGTCCAGCTAAGGGGATATCATGGCTTAAGGTAAGGAGGAATTCTCTATACTTCTGGGGGACCACTACTCTCCTGGTGGCCCCTGGTTTGAGGGCCCTTGCCTCAGTGTAGAGAACTCCATCCTCCCAGTAAACCTTGTGGGTCCCACTGGTATCCCCTTGTTCTTGCCTGGCAGCAGTCTGCCTCAGGCCCTCAAGAGTGGGACACTCTCTTTGTCCCTGGCACAACTCTTCTCTGGTGGGCCCACCTGCCCCTTGCAGTTCTGCCAAGTCAGGCAGAGCTTGCAGGGGAAGTGTCCTTCCCTCAGAGCTCAGATCCTCCCCCTCAGGGTGGGATTCCTCCTGACCCTCTGTACTTGTAGGGGCTGGCAAGCCAGACCCAGTGCCCTTTCTCTTCTTCTTGGAGGCTTGGCCCATTGTTCCAGGGTCCAAGTGTCCAGCACTTCCCTGTTGTGCTGCCTGTGACCTGGTCACAGCACACACCCATTCAGGGAGGTCCAGCATCTGTGCATGGACCCTTCTCTCCACCTCTGACCATTCAGATGCTTCAAGATCATTTCCCAGCAGACACTCTACTGGGAGGGCAGGAGCTACAGCTACCTTCTTAGGGCCAGTCACACCTCCCCATTCCAGACTCACCATGGCCATGGGATGGAGTTTGGTTCTGCTATCTGCATAAGTCACTTGGTGGAAGACACCAGGTAAGACCTGTTCTGGAGAAACCAGCTTCTCTGTGACCATTGTCACACTGGCTCCTGTATCTCTCAGAGCTTCCACCTCAGTCCCATTGACTTTAGGCCTCTGCCTATACCTCTCCATGCTGGGAGGTAAGGTGGCCATAGTTGCAATGTCCACCCCACCCACGGATACTAAGGTGACCTCTGTGTACCCTGATCCCAGCCCTGGGCCAACTTCCACCCCCAACCCTACACTAGCAATCCCCTGGGATTGCCCACCATTGGGGGGCTTCTTGGAGCAGATAGCATCTCCTCTTTTGTGTCCAGGTTGATGACACTCAAAACACTTGCCGGCCTTAGCAAGCTCCTGAAACTTTCCTGCTTTAGCAGGATCATAATTCTTTCCCTGATACCCTTTCCCCTTAGAAGTGGAATGGTTCGGGGCTGCCCCACCCTGAGAAGTTTTTGGGGACTCTTGTGAGGACTCCTTGGGCTTTTTATCATCTTTCCCTTGGTTCTTCCCCTGAGAAGAACCATGTCCTCCCTTTTTCTGATCACCCCCTGGGGGTTTCTGGTTAACCCTAGTTCTTAACCAGTCATCTGCTGCCTCCCCCAGCTCTCTGGGTTGGTCAACTTAGAGTCAACTAGATACTGGCGGAGCTTCTCTTGGACACAATTGGTTAGAAGGTGCTCCCTCATAATCAAATTGTACAGCCCCTCAAAGGTACTTACCTTGTTGCCCTATATCCAGCCCTCTAGTGCCTTTACTGAAATGTCCACAAAGTCTACCCAGGACTGGGTGCTTGTCTTTTGGGTGTCCCTAAACTTGAGCCTATACTGCTCTGGGGTCAGAACAAACTTTTTAGTCAAGCATCTCTTCATACTGGGGTATGAGTCTGCCTCCTCCCCCCTCAAGGTTAGGAGCCTATCCCTCCCAGAGTTGGGAAACAACTCCCAAAGAAGTGAACCCCAGTACTGAGGCTTGACTCTCCTCATCTGGAGGGCCCTCTCAAAGGCCCCCAGCCACTTATCTATATCATCCCCCTATACATAGGCAGGAACCACCCCTTTGGGTAATCTGGGGCAAAACCCCCCACCCAGGGACATCTCAGCTTCTTTGTCGCTGCCACCATCTCTTTTCTCTTCCCTGCCCACTTTTTCTTTTCTAGGGCCAGCTTCTCTGCCTCCAAAGCTATGAATGCTAGCTGGGCCTCCAGCTCTCTTTCCCTGAGGGACAGGTTCTCTCCTCCTGAAGGGACCCCCTTCCCCCAACTAGCTTTGGGTCTGCCCCTAGTGACTGTATGTAATGAGGACCGGTCTTCCTCATCCTCACTTAGGCTCAGATGCCCTCCCTCCCCTGAGTGGTTGGAGCTAGCATCCTCCCCTACTTCTCCCTCCTCTGGAACTTCTTCTGAGTCTACCTCTTGGGCCTCAGCCCATGCTGTCAGGGATTTGATCAGGACATGCTTCCTCAGGTCAGTGGTTGCAGGCAACCCTCTTTCAGTACACAACCCCCTAAGCTGGACTACTGTCAGTGTGGGTAGGCTAGCCAGATCAAGCTCCATGGTTCCCTGGTTTTGTGTCAACAAAAACTTTTTGCAAAAATTGGAAACAAGAATTTAGAAAAATCACATAAATTCAATAATTGAAATTAATCCAAATTAAAAATTAAAAACAATTTTTGCACTAGGACAATTTTAAGGATTTTTAATTTGTTTTACTTAAAACTGTAACGTGATACTGAACACAAGTACAGGATCCCACCACTGCTCACCAAAAATGTTGGCAAATGGTTTATTGGTAAGGGCAGGTAGGTACCTACACTTAGCAATAGGCTACTAACCTCCACTAAGGTCCAGTTAGGTCTCAGTAAATTAACCCCAGCTCAACCCTTGGTAGCTTGGCAACGAGCGTCAAGGCTTAACTTAGGAGACAGAGTGTAAAGCATTCAAATATCACAAAACAGTATTCAAATAAAACACAGGAAACAGTTTAAAAATCCAAAACCAATTTATAAAAATAGATTATATTTTTATCTTTAAAATGACACCAAAACGAATAAAATCGGATAAGGGGAACCGGAGATATGAATTTTTAAAGATTTTTATTTTTTTTTAGCGCCTAGAAACAAAAAGCGCCAATCGGGTCATCTGGTTGCACCTCGACCGGGGCAAAGTCAAAGTTTAAGGCCGACCGCGATGGAGCCCTGCTCGGCTACAGGCCGCGGGAGGCCTCGGTTAACAGTTTACCTTCACACCTAGTCTTTTTTTTCGAAGATTTTCTTCAGCGGGACAAACCTGCCAGTCCAATCCGACCTCCTGGAGCCCTTCTCCGGATACGCGATGCTGGAATCCTCGGTGGAGATTTTTACCTTCGGACGTAGTCGTTTTTTCGAGGTGAAAATCCTTCGACCGGGGTAAACCTGGATCTTGATCCGACGTCCATGGAGCCCTCCTCGGATACGCTGGCTGGGAGGTCCCGGTCAACTTTTTACCTTCGGACTTATTCTCTTTTTCGGAGATTTTCTTTACCGGGACGAACCAGCAAATCAGGCCGGGTCACGGTTGAGGCAAGCCGGCTAGAGTTGCCGCGGCAGGTCGGTCCCTCTATGGAGCTTTTTTACAAAAGTTGTCCAAACTTCTCCAAACTTCTGGGGCTTCTCCCAGATGTCCTTTTAAGGTTCTTTTGGGGTCCACAGCTCACCCCAAGGGTCCAGAAGTTCTGAGATGGTCCTTGGGGGGGGGTGTGGACTACAACTCCCAGAATGCACCTGGCGCAAACTCCTTTTTGGCCACTGGACAGTGGTCAGCTGGTCGCTTTCTTCAGGAGTTGGTGCAGGGGACTCTGGATAGCAATTTTTCACCTGTAGCAAACAGGGAGTCCCTCCTTGAACCAGTTGAAGCCAGGCAAAGTCCTTCTTGTGGTGAAGCCCAAGTGTGCAGCTGGTGCAGTCCTTCTGAGTGCAGGTTTCAGGTGCAGACCAGGGGTCCAGCAGGGCAGTCCTTCTTCTCCTTTGGTTCTTCCTTGTTGGAATCTGATGGGGATCTGAGGTGTGGGTGCAGGGTCTGCCAGTTTTATCCTTGCTCCTGGGTGAAATGTAGGGGGGTCCTGCTTCTCCAATCAGGTGCAGGGTCCTTCCTCCTGTGATGACCACTTCCTGGGAAGTGTGGCAAAAATCAATCCCAGGAGGCAACATTCTCTAAAAATCCATCATGGCTGAATCTGATTTTTGGAGGTTACATCTGGCTGAGCCCACCCACTGGTGTGGCTAAAAATCATAAACACACCCCCCTCCTGCCCTCTCCTAATCTAATCAAGGGGGCACCTAGTTGTCTGGGGTTGCAGGATGTGGGGGTGTTGCTGGTTGCTCCAAATGTCCTTCTCTGCCTTTGAAGACCAGTTTGGCAGCCCTCCCCCTTCCTGCCTCACCATCTGCTGAGGGGAGATTCCCTCCCACAGGCACATTCCTTTGTGTGAAGCCAGGCCACTTCACACCTCATCAAGGCAGCTTGGCCAAGCTACCAGAGGCTGGCCAATCAGAGCACAGCAGCAAAAACAATGCAGGGCTGAAATTGGCAACTTTTCAGGTAAAGTTTAAAACTCTTTACCTGAACAAGTTATATTAAATCCAACAACTGGAAGTTGTGGGATTTATTACAACAATTAATTTGATACCAAATTCTTGGTAGGCATCATTTAAGGAGACTTTAAAAATTAAAATAAAGTCTCCCCATTCTAGCCTATGAAGGCCATTTACTACAATGAGGGAAAAACGAATTTGGCTGTTTTTATCTCACCAGGGTTTATAAAACTATTTTTATAAAGTCCCTGCTTATAGTTACATGGCACCCAGCCCTAGGGGCACATAGGGCACATCTTAGGGGTGACTTATATGTAAAAATAAGGTAGTTTGAGACTTTGGAACTACTTTTAATTCCCAAGTCGAATTTGCATATAACTTTAATTTAAAAGCAGCCAGCAAGGCAGGCCTGCCTTTAAAATGACACTGGGCACCTCAGCAATGCACCTATGGGTGCACTACCTATGCTGTGGTCCCTAAACCTACATGCCCTACCATATACTAGGGACTTATAGGTAGGTTAACTTAGCCAATTATAATTAGCCTAATTTGCATATCCATTTTACACAGAGCACTGGCCCTGGGACTGGTATGCAGTACCCAGGGCACAGCCAAGAGTCAGTAACCACCAGTACCTGTCCAAAAAGTGTGGGGGTGACCAGGGCAAAAAGGAGGACTTTCCTACAACCATGACCCCCTAATGGCCCTCATTTTGGCAGTGGCCTACCCTGAGTTGGATGGGAATTTGAAGGCAGCACAGCATCCGCAAGGGGATAAGTAAAGATCTAACTCATGTTTGTCCCTTTACCAGGTAATTGTGTTAGGGAACAGTATTTCAGCTCTGATAATGTGGCAAGTACAAAGTGTCATAGAACTCCTGTGTACACATTGATGTACCATAGCCATCGATAGCACTCAGGTGTGCACATACCAATGTATTTGGAGGCATGTTACTTAACTAAATAGTCACCTCAGTACAATAGCATTTATGGTGCACATATGACTGTGTCACATGTGCACCATTTTACTGCATTTTCAATGCTGGTAATTGTACATACCCACCAACAGGTCAATCCTCCGAATGCCATGGTGGTAAGTGGTATAGGTCCTTGATTTCTGTCCTCTGCAATATCGCAAGATTCCTGTCCATGTGCAACATACAGTTAGACATATTCAAGTCATCTCTACTTTTCTATTGATTTCTGATAAGTGCTAGTAGCATGTGAAGCAGTTATGTCAATTTGACATCTCACATGACATACAAGGTTATCTTCACACCTGTTAAAAAGATAATCCCCCTTGGTAAGTGAGGGATGTACATGGACATATGTGAAGTCTCATCAGAATAGACAACATGCATGTTGGATACCATTGAGGTGTTGCAACCTTTCTATGGGCACACATAAATTGGCATCTGAGGCTAGGAATGTTACTACCTTGCTAATGTTCGGTAGGTGGAAAGTGGCCACACAGCTTTGTCCTTAGGCATAGTATACTAGACATGATTCATAGGCAATAATAGCCTATTCACAGTTACATTCTTAACAGGTATGTGTCATCATCATGTATGAATTGCAATGTTCAGTAATCAATATTAGATTTAGTTATTTCTACTTGCTGTTGCTGTGAAGGATGTGACAAATGAATTCCGGTTGTTTGTGAACCTAATGTTGGCAATGGCACCTATGTGGTACAGGTGTGATAGTTCACATACACATGTGAGTTGTATTGTAAGTGTATCTAGGCTTGTGGATTGCATAATGGTAGGTCTACCTGTCATGTAAGCAAAGCATGTGCTTTGGCTCTGAGAATCCTACACGGACAGATGTAAGGCTTGCCATGTCTGATGTGTGTGGTGTGATGTTGCCACTCAGCCAGTGACCTATTGATGGACTAATTGCATTATTAGGTAGGTCTGATTGTCATCTTTCTGTACAATATAGTAGTGCATATGTAAGGTACAGTCTTTTTGACATCCTGTGGTTGTGTGTGGGACACAGGTCTCAACTTGCTTAACCCTTATTTGTCTGATAAAGTTTGTTTACAGAAGACCATTGACCTAGATGACTTGGTCCCCATTGTAATTACAATCCTTGATACATCACTATTGGTGGATGTGTGTTTGTCATGTGTTCTGACTCCTTAACCGAAAATTGGAATGTTTGGTAATTAGAGAAGTTACAGGTGTCCATATGTCCATAGTGTATGGTTGTAATGATGTGAAATGAAGAAGTCATGACTTGTCTACACTAGGCATGCTTGCCTTTGCTTTACAACATGTGTCATAGCCTAGCACATGACATCAGATTAAAATATTTGTATGTGTTGATTATGTATTTTTGATCAGTGGTAAGCAATTTAACATTCCTAGGGTTTGTTTGATTGATGCTTGTAGGAAAGTACCATCTTGCCTGGCATGTTACACCCATTTTCACTGTCTGTATGCTTGTTTTTGCCCATGTGTCACTGGGATCCTGCTAGGCAGGACCCCAGTGCTCATAATGTATGCCTTGTATGTGTTCCCTGTGTGGTGCCTAACTGTATCACTGAGGCTCTGCTAACCAGAATCTCAGTGTTTATGCTCTCTCTGCTTTCTAAAATTGTCACTGCAGGCTAATGACTAATTTTACCAATTCTTATTGGCACACTGGAACACCCTTATAATTCCCTTGTATATGGTACCTAGGTACCCAGGGTATTGGGGTTCCAGGAGATCCCTGCAGCATTTCTTTTGCCACCCATAGGGAGCTCAGAAAATTCTTACACTGGACTGCCACTGCAGCCTGAGTGACATAACGTCCACGTTATTTCACAGCCATTTTCTCTGCACATAAGTAAATTATAAGTCACCTATAAGTCTAACCCTCACTTGGTGAAGGTTAGGTGCCAAGTTACTTAGTGTGTAGGCACCCTGGCACTAGCCACGGTGCCCCCAAATTTTTCAGGGCAATTCCCCAGACTTTGTGAGTATGGGGACACCATTACACGCGTGCACTACATATAGGTCACTACCTATATGTAGCGTCACAATGGTAACTCCGAACATGGCCATGTAACATGTCTAGGATCATGGAATTGTCCCCCCAATACCAGAATGGTATTGGGGGGACAATTCCATGCATCCCTGGGTCTCTAGCACAGAACCCAGGTACTGCCAAACTGCCTTTTCGTGGTCTCCACTGCAGCTGCTGCTGCTTCCAACCCCTCAGACAGGTTTCTGCCCCCCTGGGGTCTGGGCAGCCCAGTCCCAGGAAGGCAGAACAAAGGATTTCCTCTGAGAGAGGGTGTTACACCCTCTCCCTTTGGAAATAGGTGTGAAGGGCTGGGGAGGAGTAGCCTCCCCAGCCTATGGAAATGCTTTGATGGGCACAGATGGTGCCCATCTCTGCATAAGCCAGTCGACACCGGTTCAGGGATCCCCCAGCCCTGCTCTGGCGTGAAACTGGACAAAGGAAAGGGGAGTCACCACTCCCCTGACCAGTACCTCCAAGGGGAGGTGCCCAAAGCTCCTCCAGTGTGTCCCAGACCTCTGCCATCTTGGATTCAGAGGTGTTGGAGCACAATGGACTGCTCTGAGTGGCCAGTGCCAGCAGATGACGTCAGAGACCCCTCCGGATAGGTGCTTACCTCTTTCAGTAGCCAAGCCTCCTTTCTCAGTAGCCAAACCTCCTTTTCTGGCTATTTAGGGTCTCTCCTCTGGGCTATTCCTCATATAACGAATGCAAGAGCTCACCAGAGTTCCTCTGCACTTCTCTCTTTGACTTCTGCCAAGGATCGACCGCTGACTGCTCCAGGATGCCTCCAAAACCAAAACAAAGTAGCAAGACGACTACCAGCAACATTGTTGTGCCTCATCCTTCCGGCTTTCTCAACTGTTTCCTGGTGGTGCATGCTCTGAGGGCTGTGTGCCTTCACCCTGCACTGGAAGCCAAGAAGAAATCTCCCGTGGGTCGACGGAATCTTCCCCCTGCCAACACAGGCACCAAACTTCTGCATCACCGGTCCTCTGGTCCCCTCTCATCCTGATGAGCGTGGTCCATGGAACACAGCAGCTGGGTCCAAGTATCTCCCACAGTCCAGTGGCCCCTCTGTCCAAATTTGGTGGCGGTAAATCCTTGCCTCCCCATGCCAGACAGCAAACCTGTGTACTGCGTGATTTGCAGCTGCTCTGGCTTCTGTGCACTTTTCCAGGACTTCCTTTGTGCACATCCTAGCCTGGGTCCCCAGCACTCCGTCCTGCATTGCCCAATTCGCTAAATTCCATTCCAATGTCGTGGGACCCTCCTTTGTGACTCTGAGTCGACTGCTGTCCTCAGATCTTCCAAGTGCCTGTTCAGGTACTTCTGTGGGTGCTGCCTGCTTCTGTTGGGACTCTCTGAGTTGCTGAGTGCCCCCTCTGTCTCCTCCTCCAAGGGGTGACAACATGGTCCTTCCTGGTCTCCAGCAGCACCCAAAATCTTCAACTGCGACTCTTGCAGCTAGCAAGGCTTGTTTGTGGTATTTGTGCCTAGAAACACTTCTACAACCTCCAGCACGCCGTGGTACATCATCCATCCAATGGAGAAGTTCCTAGCCCTTTTTGTTATTGCAGAATCTTTGGCTTCTTCCACCCAGAGGCAGCCCTTTTGCACCTTCATCCGGGGTTTAGTGGGCTCCTGCCCCACCCCGGACACTTTTGTGACTCTTGGACATGGTCCCCTTCCTTTACAGGTCCTCAGGTCTAGGAATCCATCTTCAGTGTTTTGCTGGTGCTTGTGGTTCTTGCAGAATCCCCTATCACGACTATTCTGTCTTTCTGGGGTAGTAGGGAACATTACTCCTACTTTTCAGGGTCTTGGGGTGGGGTATTTTGGACACCCTTACTGTTTTCTCACCGTCCCAGCGACCCTCTACAACCTCCATAGGCCTGGGGTCCATTTGTGATTCGCATTCCACTTTTGGAGTATATGGTTTGTGTTGCCCGTAGGCCTATGTCTACCTATTGCATCCTATTGTGATTCTACATTGTTTGCACTACTTTTCTTACTGTTACTTACTTGTTTTGGGTTTGTGTACATATCATTTATGTATATTACTTACCTCCTAAGTGAGGGTATCCTCTGAGATACTTTTGGCATGTTGTCACTAAAATAAAGTACCTTTATTTTTAGGAACTCTGAGTATTGTGTTTTCTTGTGATATTGTGCTATAGGATATAAGTGGTTTAGTAGGAGCTTTGCATGTCTCCTAGTTCAGCCTAAGCTGCTTTGCCATACCTACCTTCTATCAGTCTAAGCTGCTAGAACCACCTCTATTCTACTAATAAGGGATAACTGGACCTGGCACAAGGTGTAAGTACCACAAGGTACCCACTATAAGCCAGGCCAGCCTCCTATAATGCTTGAGTATGTTGTCATGGATAGGGAACCTGTATCATGTGGCAAAGATACCTTGTTATGGTATGGTCAGTGTGATAGGTCAACTCAATTCATGGTATGGAATGGTATGTGTCAGTTATCTATGTTAGCTGATGTATAACAATGTATATATTGAAGGTCATGCTTCATATCTTATTCTGACATAAAGTTGGCACTTTACTGGCACTACCTGGGGGTGGTGGTGAACAGGAGGTAATGAGACTTATGTATACTGCATGATGGAAGTGTTATCTTATGAATGTGATGACCATACCTGATTTCTGTTTTTCAACATCAGGACCAGCAGGCGAAGGAGACGGGGCACAGTCGAGTGGGGAAGCTACTGCCCATGGGACCTCCAGTCATGAGGAGAGTGCCACATGGGAGAACGGATCACCTACATCTCCTTCGGATTCTTCCTCTAGTAGCCACTCCCTAGTGGTGGCAGACCAATCTGGGACCACCCCAGTATTCTTTCTGTCACCCCCCATTCTATCACCACATCCCTGTAGATCCCCACCCAGTTGGCTGTGCCCACCCATCCAAGAGGGTTGGCTGACTCCTTTGCAGCAGGCCCTCTACCTCAGCCCCTGTTAGCCCTACTGCCATCAGTGAGGAGCTATTGACCTCCTGAGGTCTATCTCTGTGGGTCAGTTGACCATTGTGAATCGTGAATGCCATCCAGTGACTGGACTGTTGCCGGTCAGATCGCCACTACCAACATGGCAGTCATCAGACCTCCAAAAACGTAATTTGGCCCAAACTCTTCCTTGCACATAACCTAGTTAATAATGGCAAACAGACTGTTATATTTGCTTCAGCAGAAACTCAGTTCATTCAAAATGTGTCTGAGACCTATCTGCCAGATGTACACCATATGTGGTGAATATCAAAACACTAATATACCCTTCATATATACTCTGCTACCTAACAATGCAACACTTTTTAACAGCTACTCTCCATAAAATAATAATCATCTTTTTAAAAGTCATGATATGTACAATATTCAAATTATACCCATTCACAGCTATTAAAGGCAGTTACTACATTGTTTATCAAAGCATTGGCGGCTTCACCAATGATTTTCACTACCTGTAGAAAATGTAACAAACAGCCAGCTTGCCAGTAACATAAAAGAATTAATACCCCTAGATTATGTCCCTGTAAAAGAGGTAGCTAACTACTACGACTTATTTTTGGAAAGTCCATTTTACCAATAAAACAAAAACACAAACTAATTTCTCTAATGGACAACTGTGAATGCACTTGGGTTACAGCTCTGGACAGACTCCAGAATGTGGGATGTCCACAGAACCAAAACCAACAATGCAGTAGAAGTATGGAACAATGCTTTCTAAGCCACACTAGGAGGAACCCAATCTACTCTCCACAAATTTGCAGAAGCCCTACAAAACGGACAAAGCTATGAATACTTAAGAATCAAGCACTCAGTAACCTTAAGTAACCTTAATTATACCTAATATAAGTAAACAAATCAGTGGAATTTATGACAATCTACAGTGCACAGATATAATAATTTTTTAAAACAACAGAGTACACTACTTAGAATCAATAGCAAATCCCTATTATAAAACACACAGCTACCTACACACCAACCAACAAACCTTAACAAAGGTAAACACTACAATAACGTAGCGATTTGACTAAGTATTAAACAATTTATTTTTATACATTAGTCAAGAATTATATAAATAACATAGAAAAGAAGATCGATCAATAAAAATGATACAAATAATCAGAAAAATAAAATATAACAGGAAATAAAATATAGCATGTTCCACCACAAATAAATATCTAAACTAAACTTACAGTCCTGTAGCTCTAGATCTGTATCCATGTTTTCAAAATACAATTAAAAATAAATAAAAAAGAAAGTCTAAAATTCCTAAAAAACAGCAAAAATGAAAACTCTCACTGTAAATTCAATGAAAGAATCCAAAGTTATAAGGAACGCTAAAAAACAAAAAAATCTAAACGGAAGAGCTATTCCAGGAAACTCGAAAAATCAAAAGAAATTAAAAACAGTAATATTATTTTACTAGAAACCAAATTAAATTTGTTAAAAGAAGACACAGGCCATTGACATGACTTCCAATATGCAAACCTGTAAAACAACTTACAATATCCACCCTCAATGCTAAACATGCACACAGCAATAAAACTATAATAAACACAAAATATGACATAACAATATCTAAAATAACACAAATCTAGTACCAAACACTAAGCAGGTCTAACACAAATTATGACTAAATAATTCTCAAAATAAAAACAATCTCTAAAGCTAACATTAGCCAGATCTATCCACAGGTCCTACCTTATCCAATAATCAGCAGCAGATAACCACAAAGTGCTCCCAGCATATCTAAAAAAAGGACAGGAATAGATTACAAAAGCACACTTAGCATTAAAAAAATGTCTGCTAAATGAAAACAGAAAAAAAGCCTATGGGTCTGATTACATGTTTGACAGTCGCACCACCGTATAACTGCGGTGGCGGTCCCTAGAAGACCTTTGAGCCGGCAGTCTCCCGTCTGCCATATTATGATCTATACAGGCAGAACTGCCAACCGCGTTGATGGAGTGGTGATCACCAGCGGCATGGCGGGCTGCAATGTTGGTGTGCATACTCCACCGCTGCTATGGCCGCAGCTAACCACCGAGTCGATTACAAGAAAACAGTTGTACTGGCTGTCCCCTGTGGCAGTTTCCTGATGGCAGTAGGCCAATGCAGTACACGTTCACCAACCCACCAGAACAGTGCACATTGGATGGATTCAAAAACAACACAGCTGACATCCATAGGACAAGTGGGCATACCTACAAATCACACTAGAAAACACAAATCCCATCCCAGACCATGATCCCTTGCCTCTCCACAGCAAGACTAGGACCACATATCATTGTTTTATTTTTTTAGATAAGTCAGCCCTTCTTTCCTATCCCATTTAACAATTTCCACATACTTCTTTTTTTCCTAGTATCGCTTGTCTTGTTTTTTAGTCCTTGTCACCCACTTAAATTTGCAGTCATGTCATGTTAAAAACATCCACGTTTTTCTGAGGTTCAGTTGACAGCCATGGTGGATGAAATCATAAGAGTGGAGCCACAATTGTATGGAGCTCAAGTCCAACATACTCCTCTCAGTAGGAAAATGGACATATAGCAAAGGATAGTCGACAGAGTGAATGTTGTAGGCACCACCTTGAGCACAAAGGAGGAAATTAGGAAGTGGTGGAATGACCTGAAGGGGAAGGTGCATTCCCTGGCCTCCAAGCAACACCTGGAGGCCCAGAAGACAGGTGGTGGTCCTCCTCACGCCCTTGGGAAGGAGAACGCCTGTGCTAGCCTGCATCCTGAGGGCTTGGCAGGAATAGCTGGGGGAGCAGAGTCTGGTAAGTTACACATTAATATCTGACACAACACTTCAGTATCCTGTATGCTCTTATCTCAGCATTCACCATTACGTTGTCTGTCTACTTTCATAAAATGCAATACCCAAATTAGCAGAGACGTTTGATTGTCAATGTATATTGTTGTATATAGCATCACAGGTATCAATCTTCATCACATGCCAAATGTTGGAATGGGGTCTGTAAGTGTGTTACTAGTAAAATATCACCCAGGACCCATGGTATGTGTCAATATGTAAATGTATGGTCCAGCCTAACTTCAGTTTGGCAACAGGTATCTATGACTTACCATTTGTCAATTGTTGGGAACTAGAGAGTGATATGACTACAACTACCATGAGGCCCTATTTCTGTAACTCATAACAAGATGCTATCGTGCTCTTGCCCATTTGAACTTGTTTGCCATGTCACAACTGATGTCCACTTATAATGGAGTTTACCATTTGTCAATTGCTGGGACTTCGAAAGTGACATGGCTACACCTATCATGAAGTCCTATTACCCATTTTGTTTGCCATGTTGCAACTGATGTTCACTTATCATGGATTTTAACATACAACTACAATGAAGGCCTGTTTCTGTAACTAAAAACAAGAGGCCATTGTGCTCTTTCCCATTTTCACTTGTTTGCCATGTAACAACCGTTGTTCACTTGTCTTAGAGTTTAAAATGTGTCTAGTGTTGGAAGTTAGAAAGTGACATGACTACAACTACAATGAGGGTTAGTTTCTGTAACTCAAAACAAGTGGTCATTGTGCTGTTTACTTATCATTGACTGAACAATCTACATATAGGGGGTGATTCCAACCCTGGCGGGCGGCGGTAGCCGTCCGCCAGGCGGGAACCACCATTTGGCCGCCATGCGGCCAAAATACCGCTGCCCCCATTCCAACATTTCCGCTGGGCCGGCGGGCGCTGAACAAGTTAGCGCCCGCCGGCCCAGCGGGAATGAGGCCTGCAACACAGGAGCCGGCTCCGAATGGAGCCGGCGGTGTTGCGGCCGTGCGACGGGTGCAGTTGCACCTGTCGCGCTTTTCACTGTCTGCTATGCAGACAGTGAAAAGCTGGCCGGGGCCCTGTTAGGGGACCCCTGCACTGACCATGCCAGTGGCATGGGCAGTGCAGGGGCCACCAGGGGCCCCAGGACACCCCTTACTGCCAGCCTCTTCCTGGTGGTGAAAACCGCCAGAAACAGGCTGGCGGTAAGGGGGTCAGAATCCCCAGGGCAGCGCTGCTTGCAGCGCTGCCCTGGTGGATTCTCCCAGCCGGGGCAAAACGGCGGAAAACCGCCGGCCCCGGCGGGGCGATAGCCGCGGTCAGAATGGCATGTGAAGCACCGCCAGCCTGTTGGCGGTGCTTCTGTCATTCGTGACCCTGGCGGTCCAAGACCACCAGGGTCAGAATGACCCCGATAATGCTCTACTGTGAGACATGTCTGCCTATTTAGCTTGATGTTGTCCTAGTCTCCTCAACTGAAACTATTGATGGCACGAGTAACACCTTACCTAGTGTGTACATGAATTATTTGTAAGTCATTAAGCTGCTTCTGCCAATTGAAAGTGGCAGGTAACCTATTGACTCTGCATTGCTCACATTATGACTAATGTTACTTATTCAACCAAGTTGTATGTTTGCCTGTATTGCACTTAACAGGGCCTCAGAATGATGATCAAATACACATGTCACTTCTCCACTGTGTTGGCTTAACTGTTTGTTAGATGTCAAATTCATTCCTTAAGCTAAAAAGCAACTTATCAGCACATCTAATGAGCTGCCCATTCTAATACATTATTTCATCCTCCACAAATGTCTTTTCAACCAGTTCAATACCATGGAACTATGTCATAATAAGAAACCCTACCTATTAAGATTTTACTATGTCTCTACTTACTGTGACACAAAACATTTGGATGTAGATTTCACACTTCCACCAATAACAATGTTCTCTATTTCACAACAGGTCATTCTGGTACAGCAACTCGGCAGAGATGGTCTCCCGAACAGACTCCCAACCCACACCAGGATGAAGCCCTCAGTGATGACAAAACTTCTGGACATGTGGATGACAGACCTGGCACATCTGGTCAGCCTAGGCAGATGAAAACAGTGGGTTTTACTGTGCCCACACAAACACTTCCCACCACAGCTGCAACAACATCTCAGCCAAACCCATTCCCACCAACCTGTGTACCGAGCACAGTTAGTCAAATCGTGTGCCCTCCAGGCCTAGGTACTAAAGTGCAAATTAACAGCCCTGACACAGAGGGACCAGGACCCAGTTGGAAATGGCACCCTGGGCCAAGGGCAGAGGCTCATGTGGGTAGGGTCCATGAGAGGGATACTGAGGGCTGGCAGAGTGATTCCACTAGGGACGCTTACAACCAGGACCCCATAAGCCAAGGCTTGGGTGTGTATCTGGAGTCCCAAGGCATGATGGGCAGGTACTTCTTGAACTCCAGGAACTTAAGCAGCTGCAGAGTGACATGTACCAACACCAACCAATGGATGCCCATAACTCCAACATGGGCTCCCTACATGGACATCCATACAACCCTGAGCAGGGCCTTTTAACCAACATCTACCACTTCCTGTAATGCAACCACATCAAGCCCATCTACATCTGTGGCATCCACAGGAAGGGAGGCCCTGCCAGAGGAAAAAACACCCCCAGACACCCCTACCTCTGCAACAGCAGAAGCCCCGCTGCCCTTGCAAGTGGGGACGTCCATGTAAAAATCCAGGAGGTGTGGATGGCAAGACACCCACCACTGCCAGCAAGAAACCTCAACCCTAATTTCCTCTGCTGTGTGTCACACAGTCACTCTGTGGACAAATTCTGGATACTTTTCCATTTCTGATGGGAAGAGTAATCTGGACTTTGGATTTGAGATGGATTGGCACCTACAACTATTGTTTCATTCACCATAACTGACTATTTCACTTTTCTGGTATGTTTGTTTTTACACCAAGTACGTCTTCACCTTAACCTTTTTAATAAATTCACAAGTCATTGTGTGCTATAGTAAATTTCACATTAGCAATGTAGATACTTAATACCATCTGAACTATGTAATGACAAAACAAGCTACTCATGTAAGCATGGATGTGTTGCATGCACACAATGTTTATCTTAGGACCACAACCATGTTGCATCAACACATACAGATGGTCCTTACAACGCTGGCAGTCGGTGTTAAAGCGGCAGTAAAACCGCCAACAGGCCGGCGGTAAAAAAAATGGAATTACGACTGTGGCGGAAACCGCCAACATAGACAGCCACTTTAACACTCCGACCACCACGCGGTACAAACAAACACCGCGGCGGTAACCGGCAAGAGACAGGCGGGGGACAATGTACCGCCCGCAGAATTACAACCCACCAATCCGCCACCTTTTCCGGGGCAGATTCACCATGAAACAAAAACATGGCGGAAACAGGACTTCGAAGGGAAAACGCTCACCTCTACACACCTCACGAGGAACCAGGACGCCATGGAACCGGAGCTCCAAATTATGCCAGCCTTTATCATCCTGCTCCTCTACCAGGAGCACGAATGTCGGCGGCAAAGACCACGGTGAGCACTGCACCTACGACACAGGGGAGGGGGGGAGGGAAAACACAGTGACACACACTCGCAACACGCAAAACCCCCACCCTCACCCACTACAACACACACACAAGTACATATTGATACATCACAGTTACACCCCCAACCCCCCCCAGGGAAGAATGCAAGGACAAAAGGAAATGAGTCGAATGATTGTAATATATTAAAATACAGTAATCAAAAATATTTAGATATATACAAGTATATACACCAAGAACACAAGTCCAAGGGATTCCACCATCATAGTCCGTGGATCACTGGGCCCAAAAGGCATGGGCGAGGCCCACACTCAATACCCGATCAAAATGGAGAGTACACTGCAGGGGCATCAGATAGAAATAAAACAGGCACCTCAGGGGGAATTTGGGGGGCACCTCAGCCGGTTGAGTGCACAACACCAGACCCTCGAGGGGGCTCCATGCCCATTGGTGTATCCTGGGGAGTGCAAAGCCACAGTCTCACAAGTCTCTACAGTGGGTGGTTTGCCCACTGTTCAATCCTGGGGAGTGCAAAGCCACAGTCTCTCAAGTCTCTACAGTGGGTGGTTTGCCCACTGTTCAGTCCTGGGGAGTGCAAAGCAACAGTCTCTCAAGTGGATAACAGTCTCCACTGGTTCTGGAGGGGGCCTTGTACCCAGAGTGCTTCATCCTGCCAAGGACAGAGGTAGTGGATGTATCTCTCCACTGGTTCTGGAGGGGGCCTTGTGCCCAGAGTGCTTCATCCTGCCAAGAACACAGGTAGTGGATGTATCTCACCACTGGTTCGAGAGGGGCCCTTGTGCCCAGAGTGCTTCATCCTTCCTGTGGCGGACTCAGTAGCGTCGGAATCATTAGCGCTGACTGGCCTGCGGGGCTGCTGGCGGCAGTGTCCTGGGCAGCAGTGCTTGTGGCGGTGTCCTTGGCAGCGCTGCTTGTGGCGGTGGTGTCCTCGGCAGCGGTGCTTGTGGCGGTGTCCTTGGCAGCGCTGCTTGTGGCGGTGTCCTTTGCAGCGCTGCTTGTGGCGGTGGTGTCCTGGGCAGCGCTGCTTGTGGCGGTGTCCTTGGCAGCGATGCTTGTGGCGGCGGTGTCCTGGGCAGCGGTTCAGCTGCTGGCGGTCTTGTTCTGCCCTGCGGGGCTGCTGGCGGCGGTGTCCTGGGCAGTGGTTCAGCTGCTGGTGGTCTTGTTCTGCCCTGCAGGGCTGCTGGCGGCGGGGTCCTGGGCAGCGGTTCAGCTGCTGGCGGTCCTGTCTGTGGCTGCGGGGCTGCTGCTGGCGGTCGCTTCCTGGGCAGCGGGGCTGCTGGCGGTCCTGTCTGTGGCACCGGGGCTGCTGCTGGCGGTCGCTTCCTGGGCAGCGGGGCTGCTGGCGGTCCTGTCTGTGGCTGCGGGGCTGCTGCTGGCAGTCGCTTCCTGGCAAGCAGGGCTGCTGGCGGTCCTGTCTGTGGCAGCGGGGCTGCTGCTGGCAGTCGCTTCCTGGGCAGCGGGGCTGCTGGCGGTCCTGTCTGTGGCAGCGGGGCTGCTGCTGGCGGTCGCTTCCTGGGCAGCGGGGCTGCTGCTGGCGGTCGCTTCCAGGGCAGCGGGCATGCTGCCGGTCTTGTCCGCCGTGCTGACCTTCCCAGACTTGCCGCTTTTACTGTGCCCCTTTCCCCCCTTGGATGGTGTTGCAGCTGTCTCCACACTCCCAACTGGGCCCCTGAGAGCAGGTTTGGCGGCTGGTTTCTTTCCCCTCTCCCGCAGGGCACTCCCCAGCTTTTTATGCTTGACATGTGGGGGATTGTCCGTGCTCTGGCTCCTTGCCACTCTGCCTGCCCTGGTGCCTGGTGCAGTCCATAATCCGGTGACTACTGGCACCACTGGTCCCGCCGATGTTGTGGCTGAGGTGCTATGTTGGGACCCGGAGAGTCGGGCCCTAGGAGACTGATGGGGTGGGGGAGGTAAGGGAAAGAGGTAAAGGCTGGCCAGGAAAAGTTTCTTGGGAACACTGGAGGAGGTTTGGGAGTGGAGGAAGAGGTAGTGGTTGTAGGCAGTGTACGTTTGGTGACTTTGGGTGAAGGTGCATGGGCTGGAGGTGGATGGCTGTTGGGTGGGTGTGTGGCTGCGTTTGGGTACCTTGAGAGGTGGCCTCACAGACACACTGGGAGAGGACACTGGGGATGTGTGAATGGTAGTGGGGGTGGTGAGTGCACGTGAGCGGGGTGTGGTGGTGGGTGTGCTGGTGATGGATGTAGTGACTGAGGATGTAGTGCATGCAGGTGTGAGTGGAGACGAGACTGGGAGGGAGGAGGGAGACGAGGAGGACGGGAACACAGTGGAGACAGTGGATGCTGGTGTGTCTGAATGTGTGTGATGCTTGCGTGAGTGCCTGTGGGATGTGTGGTGCTTATGTTTGCCAGAGCTTCCCTTGTGTGTTGAGGTGTGTGCATGCTGGTCTGATGGTGTGCTTGGTACAGGCTGAGGTACAGGGGTCTGGGTGGAGGAAGTTGGAGGGGGGATGCTAGAGACAGGGACAATGACTGCCATCAGTGCTGAGGCCAGAGTCTGAAAAGCTTGCTGAAGGGCTGCCTGACCAGAGTGAATGCCCTCCAGGAATGCATTGGTTTGTTGAACTGCCTCTCTATACCCTGGATGGCATTCAAAATGGTAGACTGCCCAACAGTGAGGGACCTGAGGAGGACAATGGCCTCCTCACTGAGGGCAGCAAGGGTGACAGGGGCAGGGCCTGAGGTGCCTGGGGCAAAGGTAATGCCCACCCTCCTGGGTGAGCGGGCACGGGGCAAAGCCTGAGGGGCTGCTGGGAGGGCAGTGCTGGTAGGGGGGGTGGCGGCTGTACCTGTAGATGCAGGGGCACAGATGGGGCCGCCACCGCAAGGGAGCTCTCATCAGAGGAGGAGTCCGTCTCGCTGGTGTCAGCTCCTGTCCCCGCCGTGGAGCTCCCCTCGCCCTCCGTCCCACTGGACAATTAGGAGTCCATAGTCTTGCCCTCCAGGGCCATGTGGGATGCAGCTCCCTCCTGCTCCGGTGCCACTGCTCCTCCGCCTGATGATACTAATGCACACAAGTACAGGGAGACCACAAAAAGGGGGGGGGAGACCGAAGAAAGACATGTTCAGTGCATGCAATACCGCTACCGTTGGCGGACACGACAGACACAGAAGCCCCCTGCACTACGCTGCGCACTTGGGGTCCACTATTCAATCCCTGGGACATGGCTTACAAGGCTATGGCCGATTTCTGCACACATGGATGTCACAGGAGCCTGACTAGGTGTAGCTGGCACTGTACACAGGTGGGGTGGGGTGCCACAGGGCCTGCCTGAAGCAGGGAACTTAACTACCAAACTCACCCTGGTATAGGGGAACCCACAGCCCACCTCCTCCACCCAGACACCTAAAATGCGTGCTGAATCAGCAGAATGAGAGTGTACTCACCCCCTTGTGGCTGCTGTGATGCCCTCAAGCGCCCATCCAACTCCAGATAGGCCACCGCCAGGATCCGGAACATCAGTGGGGTCATGGTGCGACGGGCACCCCTCCCACGTTGGGAGGCCATCCCCAGCTGGGCCTCCGCCGTCTTCTTGCTCCAGCGGCGAATGTCCTCCCATATTTTCCAGCAGTGGGTGCTCTGTCTGTGGTAGACCCCCAGGGTCTGGACTTTCTTGGCGATGGCACCAGATGCCCTTCTTCTGGTGGGCGCTGACCTACAGGAATTGTACAGGGTAAAAGAGAAATAATTACCAACTGCACCGTCACAGTAATTGGCCCGCATCCCTACCCTTGACATGACGCACATGCACTCACTGTTGTTTCATGCACGCCTCATTCTCGCCCCCCCTATCTTTCATCCACCCCACTCCACACAAGCATTGCCCATACAGCATGCTCACAGTGTACTTACCTGTTTTCTGGAGGACCGTAGAGTAGCGTGTACTGGGGGAGGACCCCATCCACGAGTTTCTCCAACTCCTCCATGCTGAAGGCAGGGGCCCTTTCCCCAGACACACGAGCCATTGTCTCTTCCAGACTGAGGTCACAGCAGCACTTGCAGTGTAGGTCCTCTCCTGTCGAAGATCAGGTATCGAGTGATTGAACAGAGAGAAAATGGCGGTCACGTCCGGCGTACATCATCATTGGCTCCTGGGAACCTTAGGACCCAATGTTAACCAATGCAGAATTGCGCCGCGGTCTTCAGCCGCCTACCGCAACGGTGTACAACGCCAGCACAGTTACCTCATATCCCCCTGTCCCACTTTACACGTCAGGCAGCCACCATTTCAGGGGCCCACATGGCATTATTTTTGACTGCGTCACACATACCTAGGCCTTGTCTAACCACTCATACAGGCAAATTTAGATTTATGAATATTTTCAGAGTAAGCTGTGTTTACGTACCTCAGAGTTGATTGACTCTCTGCTCGCTGTTCTCCTCCATAGGCACCGTCCGCTGGGGCATGTGAGGAGATGGCGGCATCCTCCGGTGTACAGACCGCTGGTGGACCAATCAACAATGGAGGAAAGACATGTGATCATCATCTACAGGCGTGATCGTGCCACAATCCAGGAACCGTGTGCCTAGTTGGAGCCAGACCTGATGTAAGCTATCCACCATCCCACAGGAATCCCCCCTCAAGTGCAGGTGCTGTCAGTACTCCATTTCCTAGCAAGTGGGTCATTTCAAACAACAGTGGCCATAGCATCAGGGATGTCCCAGCCTATGTTTTCCAACGTGTTGTCCAGAGTGTTGTCACATGCAGAGCTACATCGTTTTCCCTAAGGTGGATGATTTGCCTACAGTGAAAGGTGACTTCTATGCCCCGGGACATATCCCCAACATCATAGGTGCCATTGATGGGACACATGTGGCCTTGGTACCCCCACGCAGGAGTGAACAGGTGTACAGAAACGGGAAGAGTTACCATTCGATGAATGTGCAGATGGTGTGTTTGGCAGACCAGTACATCTCCCATGTTAATGGAAAATTCCCCGGCTCAGAGCATGACGCTTACATCCTGCGGAATAGCAGCATCCCTTATGTGATGGGGCAACTCCAGAGGCACAGGGTGTGGCTATTAGGTGAGCACCTGGACCCAAATCAGTGGGAATAATTTTCTGGGTCTGTGGATGTCCCTATGAGTCAGTGTGTATCTAACAGTTGTCCCTCGCCATTTGCAGGTGACTCTGGTTACCCCAACCTCTCATGGCTACTGACCCCAGTGAGGAATCCCAGGACAAGGGCAGAGGAACTCTACAATGAGGTCCATGGGTGAACTAGGAGGATTATAGAGCGGACCTTCGGCCTCCTGAAGGCCAGGTTCCAGTGCCTCCATATGACAGGTGGTTCCCTATTCTACTCACCAAAGAAGGTGTGCCAGATCATCGTGGCCTGCTGTATCCTTCACAACTTGGCTTTGCGATGGCAGGTGCCTTTTGTAGGAGGCTTGACTGGCTTGTAGTGAGTACCAAGGGGTACTTACACCTTGCACCAGGCCCAGGTATCCCTTATTAGTGTAGAGGGGTGTCTAGCAGCTTAGGCTGATAGAAAAGGTAGCTTAGCAGAGCAGCTTAGGCTGAACTAGGAGACGAGTCAAGCTCCTACAGTACCACTAGTGTCATATGCACAATATCATAAGAAAACACAATACACAGATATACTAAAAATAAAGGTACTTTATTTTTATGACAATATGCCAAAGTATCTCAGTGAGTACCCTCAGTATGAGGATAGCAAATATACACAAGATATATGTACACAATACCAAAATATGCAGTAATAGCAATAGAAAACAGTGCAAACAATGTATAGTCACAATAGAATGCAATGGGGGCACATAGGGATAGGGGCAACACAAACCATATACTCTAGAAGTGGAATGCGAACCACGAATGGACCCCAAACCTATGTGACCTTGTAGAGGGTCTCTGGGACTGTAAGAAAACAGTGAAGGTTAGAAAAATAGCCCTCCCCAAGATCCTGAAAAGTGGGTGCAAAGTGCACCTAAGTTCCCCAAAGAGCACAGAAGTCGTGATAGGGGAATTCTGCAGGAAAGACCAACACCAGCAATGCAACAATGATGGATTTCCAGACAAGAGTACCTGTGGAACAAGGGGACCAAGTCCAAAAGTCACGATCAAGTCGGGAGTGGGCAGATGCCCAGGAAATGCCAGCTGCGGATGCAAAGAAGCTGCCACTGGATGGTAGAAGCTGAGGATTCTGCATGAACGACAAGGGCTAGAAACTTTCCCTTTGGAGGATGGATGTCCCACGTTGTGAAGAGTTGTACAGAAGTGTTTTCTCGCAGAAAGACCACAAACAAGCCTTGCTAGCAGCAAGGGTCGCGGTTAGGGTTTTTGGATGCTGCTGTGGCCCAGGACAGACCAGGATGTCGCCAATTGCGTGAGGAGACAGAGGGGGCGCCCAGCAAGAGAAGGAGCCCACTCAGAAGCAAGCAGCACCCGCAGAAGTGCCAGAACAGGCACTACGAAGTGGAGTGAATCGGTGCTCACCCGAAGTTGCACAAGAGAGTCCCACGCCGCCGGAGGACAACTCAGGAGGTCGTGAAATGCAGGTTAGAGTGCCGGGGACCCAGGCTTGGCTGTGCACAAAGGAAATCCTCGGTGAGTGCACAGGAGCCGGAGTAGCTGCAAAACATGTGGTTCCCAGCAATGCAGACTGGCGTGGGAGGCAAGGACTTACCTCCACCAAACTTGGACTGAAGAGTCACTTGACTGTGGGAGTCACTTGGACAG
This sequence comes from Pleurodeles waltl, assembly GCF_031143425.1. Lineage (NCBI taxonomy): Eukaryota > Metazoa > Chordata > Amphibia > Caudata > Salamandridae > Pleurodeles > Pleurodeles waltl. The sequence goes on along the minus strand of NC_090442.1, from coordinate 693,170,278 downwards.
AGTTCAAGGGACCTCGCTCATCGTGCTGAGAGGAGACCAAGAGGACTGGTGATGCAGTTCTTTGGTGCCTGCGGTTGCAGGGGGAAGATTCCGTCGACCCACAGGAGATTTCTTCGGAGCTTCTAGTGCAGAGAGGGGGCAGACTACCCCCACAGCATGCACCACCAGGAAAACAGTCGAGAAGGCGGCAGGATCAGCGTTACAGTGTCGCAGTAGTCATCTTTGCTACTTTGTTGCAGTTTTGCAGGCTTCCAGCGCGGTCAGCAGTCGATTCCTTGGCAGAAGATGAAGAGAGAGATGCAGAGGAACTCTGATGAGCTCTTGTATTCGTAATCTAAGGAATTCCCCAAGGCAGAGACCCTAAATAGCCAGAAAAGGAGGTTTGGCTACCCAGGAGAGAGGATAGGCTAGCAACACCTGAAGGAGCCTATCAGAAGGAGTCTCTGACGTCACCTGCTGGCCCTGGCCACTCAGAGCAGTCCAGTGTGCCAGCAGCACCTCTGTTTCCAAGATGGCAGAGGTCTGGAGCACACTGAAGGAGCTCTGGGCACCTCCCAGGGGATGTGCAGGTCAGGGGAGTGGTCACTCCCCTTTCCTTTGTCCAGTTTCACGCCAGAGCAGGGCTGAGAGATCCCTGAACCGGTGTAGACTGGCTTATGCAGAGATGGGCACCATCTGTGCCCATCAAAGCATTTCCAGAGGCTGGGGGAGGCTACTCCTCCCCAGCCCTGACACCTTATTCCAAAGAGAGAGGGTGTAACACCCTCTCTCTGAGGAAGTCCTTTGTTCTGCCTTCCTGGGCCAAGCCTGGCTGGACCCCAGGAGGGCAGAAACCTGTCTGAGGGGTTGGCAGCAGCAGCAGCTACAGTGAAACCCCGGGAAAAGCAGTTTGGCAGTACCCGGGTCTGTGCTAGAGACCCGGGGAATCATGGGATTGTCTCCCCAATACCAGGATGGCATTGGTGGGGCAATTCCATGATCTTAGACATTTTACATGGCCATATTCGGAGTTACCATTGTGAAGCTATACATAGATAGTGACCTATGTATAGTGCACGCGTGTAATGGTGTCCCCGCACTCACAAAGTCCGGGGAATTGGCCCTGAACAATGTGGGGGCACCTTGGCTAGTGCCAGGGGTGCCCACACACTAAGTAACTTAGCACCCAACCTTTACCAGGTAAAGGTTAGACATATAGGTGACTTATAAGTTACTTAAGTGCAGTGTAAAATGGCTGTGAAATAACGTGGACGTTATTTCACTCAGGCTTCTGTGGCAGGCCTGTGAAAGAATTGTCAGAGCTCCCTATGGGTAGCAAAAGAAATGCTGCAGCCCATCGGGATCTCCTGGAACCCAATACCCTGGGCACCACAGTACCATATACTAGGGATTTATAAGGGTGTTCCAGTATGCCAATGTAAATTGGTAAAATTGGTCACTAGCCTGTTAGTGACAATTTGGAAAGAAATGAGAGAGCATAACCCCTGAGGTTCTGATTAGCAGAGCCTCAGTGAGACAGTTAGTCATAACACAGGTAACACATACAGGGCACACTTATGAGCACTGAGGACCTGGCTGGCAGGGTCCCAGTGACACATACAACTAAAGCAACATATATACAGTGAAATATGGGGGTAACATGCCAGGCAAGATTGTACTTTCCTACACCCCCGCCCCCCCAAACAAAGGACAATAAGACTAGCCATGACCTGATGAGTCTTCATTGTCTAAGTGGAAATATCTGGAGAGTCCATCTGCATTGGAGTGGGTACTCCCAGGTCTATGTTCCACTGTATAATCCATTCCCTGTAGGGATATGGACCACCTCAATAATTTAGGGTTTTCACCTTTCATTTGTTTTAGCCAAAGTAGAGGTTTGTGGTCTGCCTGAACAATGAAGTGAGTGCCAAACAGGTATGGCCTCAACTTCTTCAGTGCCCAGACCACAGCAAAGGCCTCTCTCTCTATGGCTGACCAACGCTTTTCTCTAGGGGTCAACCTCCTGCTGATAAAAGCAACAGGTTGATCCTGGCCCTCAGAATTAAGTTGTGATAAGACTGCCCCTACCCCTAATTCAGATGCATCAGTTTGGACAATTAATTTTTGGGAGTAACAGGGGCTTTTCAGGACAGGTGCAGAGCACATGGCCTGCTTCAGCTCCTCAAAAGCTTTCTGACAGCTAGCTGTCCACAATACCTTTTTAGGCATTTTTTTTGTTGTGAGGTCATTAAGAGGGGCTGCAATGGAGCCATAGTTCTTTATGAACCTCCTGTAGTACCCAGTGAGGCCTAAAAAGGCTCTCACCTGAGTCTGAGTTGTAGGGGGAACCCAATCTATAATAGTTTGGATTTTCCCCTGAAGTGGTGCAATCTGTTCTCCACTTACCAGGTGTCCCAGATAAACCACTTTCCCCTGCCCTATCTGGCACTTTGAAGCCTTGATAGTGAGGCCTGCCTTCTGCAGGGCCTCCAAAACTTTCCATAGGTGGACCAGGTGATCATCCCAGCTGGAGCTAAAGACAGCTATATCATCTAGATATGCTGCACTAAAAGCTTCCAGCCCTTGCAGGACTGTATTCACCAACCTTTGAAAAGTGGCAGGTGCATTTTTCAATCCAAAAGGCATTACTGTGAATTGGTAATGTCCTCCAATGGTTGAAAATGCAGTTTTTTGCTTTTGCATCTTCTGATAACTTGATCTGCCAATACCCTGCAGTCAAATCAAAAGTGCTTAGATACTTGGCAGATGCCAGTGTATATATTAGCTCATCTGCCCTGGGTATAGGGTGAGCATCAGTTTTGGTTACCTGGTTGAGACCTCTATAGTCTACACAAAACCGCATTTCCTTCTTTCCATCCTTGGAATGAGGTTTTGGTACAAGTACCACAGGAGAGGCCCATTGACTTTCAGAGTGTTCAACCACTCCCAGTTCGAACATTTTCTGTACTTCTTGCTTTATGCAGTCTCTGACATGGTCAGGCTGCCTATAGATCTTACTTTTGACAGGCAAGCTGTCTCCAGTATCTATAGTGTGCTCACACCAAGAAGTGGTGCCTGGCACAGTAGAGAAGAGTTCAGAAAACCGACCCAGGAGATTTATGCAGTGGTCTTTCTGCTCAGCAGTAAGACAATCTGCCAAAACTACACCTTCCACTAGAGCATCTTGTTCTGTGGAAGAGAAGAGATCAGGGAGAGGGTCACTCTCTTCTTCCTGTCCCTCATCTGTTGCCATGAGCAGGGTGAGATCAGCCCTGTCATAGTAGGGTTTCAGGCGATTGACATGGAGCACCCTAAGGGGACTCCTGGCAGTGCCTAAGTCAACTAAGTAGGTGACTTCACCCTTTTTCTCAACAATAATGTGGGGTCCACTCCATTTGTCTTGGAGTGCTCTTGGGGCCACAGGCTCCAAGACCCACACTTTCTGGCCTGGTTGGTACTGAACCAAAACAGCCTTCTGGTCTTGCCATTGCTTTTGGAGGTCTTGGCTGGCCTGAAGGTTTTTACTGGCCTTTTTCTTGTACTCAGCCATCCTAGATCTGAGGCCAAGTACATAGTCCACTATGTCTTGCTTTGGAGCTTTTAAAGGTTGTTCCCAACCCTCCTTAACAAGTGTTAGAGGACCTCTCACAGGGTGTCTAAATAGGAGTTCAAAGGGGCTGAAGCCCACTCCTTTTTGGGGTACCTCCCTGTAAGCAAAAAGGAGGCAAGGTAACAGGATATCCCATCTCCTGCGGAGTTTTTCAGGGAGTCCCATAATCATGCCTTTGAGAGTTTTGTTAAATCTCTCCACCAGTCCATTTGTTTGTGGATGATAGGGTGTGGTGAACTTGGTGAACACACACACACACCACATTCCTTCCACATGGCCTTTAAGTAAGCAAACATGAAATTGCTTCCCCTGTCTGATACCACCTCTTTTGGGAAGCCCACCCTGGAAAAGATTCCCAGGAGGGCCTTTGCCACTGCAGGAGCTGTAGTGGTCCTTAGAGGAATTGCTTCAGGATATCTGGTGGCATGGTCCACTACCACCAGGATAAACCTATTGCCTGAAGCAGTAGGAGGGTCAAGGGGGCCAACTATGTCAACCCCTACCCTTTCAAAGGGAACCCCAACCACAGGCAGTGGGATAAGGGGTGCCTTTGGAGTGCCACCTGTCTTGCCACTGGCTTGACAGGTTTCACAGGACTTGTAAAATTCCTTTGTGTCCTCTGACATTCTAGGCCAATGAAACAAGGGGACAAGCCTGTCCCAAGTTTTCATTTGCCCCAAATGTCCAGCTAAGGGAATGTCGTGGGCTAGAGTTAGGAGGAACTTTCTGTACTCCTGAGGAATCACCAATCTCCTGGCAGCTCCAGGTTTTGGATCCCTTGCTTCAGTGTACAAGAGGTTGTCCTCCCAGTAAACTCTGTGAGAGTCACTGACATCCCCATTTGCTTGTTTGACAGCTTGCTGCCTTAGACCCTCTAGTGTGGGACAGGTATGTTGTGCCACACTCAGCTCCTCCCTGGCAGGCCCCCCTTCACACAAAAGCTCAGCAGTGTCTGCTTCCAGCTCCTCTGGTGTAGGTTCTGCACAGGGTGGAAATTCTTCTTCCTCAGAAGTAGAATTCACTGTAGAGGGAGGGATAGTAGGTAGTGATTTACCTTTACTAACCCTAGCTTTAGGGAGCACTTGGTCCATTCTTCCAGGATCCAAGTCACCCTGTCCTTTTAGCTTTTTGGCCTGAGCCCTGGTTAAAGCAAAAATATGCCCTGGAATGCCCAGCATTGCTGCATGAGCCTCCAACTCCACATCTGACCAAGCTGATGTCTCTAAATCATTCCCTAGTAGACAGTCTACAGGTAAATCTGAGGCAACCACAACTTTCTTTGGACCAGTAACCCCCCCAGTTGAGATTTACAACAGCCATGGGGTGGCTAAGTGTGTTGTTATGAGCATCGGTTACTTGGTACTGGTGACCAAGTAGGTGTTGTTCAGGGTGGACCAGTTTCTCTATTACCATGGTAACACTGGCACCTGTGTCCCTGTAGGCCTGAACCTCAACACCATTTATTAGGGGTAGTTGCTTGTACTTATCCATGTTAAGGGGACAAGTAACCAAGGTGGCTAAATCAATAGCCCCCTCAGAGACTAACACAGCCTCTGTGGTCTCCCTAACAAGATCAACCCCAACTAAATTCCCAAAAGTGAGCCCAGCTACTCCCTTGGATTGGCTATTAGTAGGTTTGCTCCCACCACCACTGCTATTACTAGGGGCACTAGGTGTAGCAGCAGGGGTTGTAGTGGTAGGAGGCTTGGTGCTTTTCTTTGGACAACTGGGATCTGTTGTCCAATGGCCTTTTATTTTACATAAATAGCACCATGTTTTTTTTTCTTTGTTTTGATTTGAAGAGGATTGGGCGCACCACCCCCACCAGAGTGTTTTTGTGGGCCTGATGAAGACTCATTTTTAGATTTGTCCCCACCCTTGTCAGAAGACTTACCATCCTTCTTCTTGCCATCTTTGTCACCCCCTGTATGAACTTTTCTGTTCACCCTTGTTATGACCCATTTGTCTGCCTTTTTTCCCATTTCTTGGGGAGAGGTCAGATCAGAGTCTACCAGGTACCGGTGTAACAAATCAGACACACAATTATTAAGAATATGCTCTCTCAGGATTAAGTTACACAGGCTTTCATAGTCAGCAACTTTACTGCCATGTAACCACCCCTCCAAGGCCTTCACTGAATGGTCAACGAAGTCTATCCAGTCTTGTGAAGACTCCTTTTTGGTTTCTCTGAACTTCATCCTGTACTGTTCAGTGGTTAAGCCATAAACATCTAGGAGTGCATTCTTAAGAACTTTCAAATTATTGGCATCACTTTCTTTAACAGTAAGGAGCCTATCCCTACCCTTTCCACTGAAAGATAGCCATAGGATAGCAGCCCACTGCCTTTGAGGGACCTCCTGTACAACACAGGCCCTCTCAAGTGCAGCAAACCACTTGTTAATGTCATCCCCCTCCTTGTAAGGGGGAACTATCTTGTGCAGATTCCTAGAATCATGCTCTTTTGCAGGATGACTATTTGGAATACTGCTGCTGCCACCATGGGTTTCTAAACCCACTTTCTGTCTTTCTCTTTCTATTTCTAAGGACTGTCTATCTAAATCCAGCTGTTGCTTCTTGAGCTTCAGCCTGGATTGTTCCACTCTCAATCTATTGAGCTCCCTTTCTAACACTCTGTCATCAGGGTGGGTGGGTAGGGCATGTCTTGAAACAGAGGAATGGTGAGAATGAACAGAAGGAGACCTGGCCCTAACAGATGTCACACTAACATTCTGGCCTACAGAAGTGACACTTCTACTGTGATGAGAAACAACACTATTACTGTGATGTAAATTCACATCAGTAACAGCTATGCTAGGTGGCCTGCTAAGGGGCAGGTCGGAAAGATTCCCTCCCAAATCTTTTGCTAGGGGTGCCCCAGAATCAGAGTGGGAACCATCAGCTAATTTCTCACCAGAAGTGCCAACAAAAGTCTTGTCTTGTTCAACTAGCATGTTAACTAACAGTTCTCTAGAGGGATTCTTCCCTACCCCTAAACCTCTTTCTACACAGAGACTCCTTGCTGCCTTCCAGCTAAGGTGGTCATAAGCAGTCTTGGACAGATCAACAGTTTGGCCTGTGCCAGACATTTTAGAAAGTGTTTAAGGGATAGAAAAAGAAATAAAAAGTTTTTTAGAACTTTTTAAAGGAAAGAAAAAAAAACTTTTAAAACTTTTTAAGAACTTTTTGAAAGTTTAGAGGTACTTTTCAGCACTTAGTAAAGAAGTGAGAGAAGAAAAGCAAAACTTTTTGGTTAGGTGAACATACACTGAACTTGTTTTGTATATTTTTCTCTTATGAAAAGTACAATGACAAAAGTGGTAAGTAGTTGCAAAGTACTTATCCCACCGCTGCACAACCAATGTAGGAGGCTGGACTGGCTTGTAGTGAGTACCAAGGGGTACTTACACCTTGCACCAGGCCCAGGTATCCCTTATTAGTGTAGAGGGTTGTCTAGCAGCTTAGGCTCATAGAAAAGGTAGCTTAGCAGAGCAGCTTAGGCTGAACTAGGAGACGAGTGAAGCTCCTACAGTACCACTAGTGTCATATGCACAATATCATAAGAAAACACAATACACAGATATACTAAAGATAAAGGTACTTTATTTTTATGACAATATGCCAAAGTATCTCAGTGAGTACCCTCAGTATGAGGATAGCAAATATAAACAAGATATATGTACACAATACCAAAATATGCAGTAATAGCAATAGAAAACAGTGCAAACAATGTATAGTCACAATAGAATGCAATGGGGGCACATAGGGATAGGGGCAACACAAACCATATACTCTAGAAGTGGAATGCGAACCACGAATGGACCCCAAACCTATGTGACCTTGTAGAGGGTCGCTGGGACTGTAAGAAAACAGTGAGGGTTAGAAAAATAGCCCACCCCAAGACCCTGAAAAGTGGGTGCAAAGTGCACCTAAGTTCCCCAAAGAGCACAGAAGTCGTGATAGGCGAATTCTGCAGGAAAGACCAACACCAGCAATGCAACAACGATGGATTTCCAGACGAGAGTACCTGTGGAACAAGGGGACCAAGTACAAAAGTCACAATCAAGTCGGGAGTGGGCAGATGCCCAGGAAATGCCAGCTGTGGATGCAAAGAAGCTGCCACCGGATGGTAGAAGCTGAGGATTCTGCATGAACGACAAGGGCTAGAAACTTCCCCTTTGGAGGATGGATGTCCCACGTCGTGAAGAGTCGTACAGAAGTGTTTTCCTGCAGAAAGACTGCAAACAAGCCTTGTTAGCTTCAAGGGTCGCGGTTATGGTTTTTGGATGCTGCTGTGGCCCAGGAGGGACCAGGATGTCGCCAATTACGTGAGGAGACAGAAGGGGCACCCAGCAAGAGAAGGAGCCCACTCAAAAGCAAGCAGCACCCGCAGAAGTGCCGGAACAGGCACTACAAAGTGGAGTGAATCGGTGCTCACCTGAAGTTGCACAAGAGAGTCCCACACCGCCGGAGGACAACTCAGGAGATCGTGCAATGCAGGTTAGAGGGCCGGGGACCCAGGCTTGGCTGTGCACGAAGGAAATCCTCGGTGAGTGCACAGGAGACGGAGTAGCTGCAAAACACGCGGTTCCCAGCAATGCAGTGTGGCGTGGGGAGGCAAGGACTTACCTCCACCAAACTTGGACTGAAGAGTCACTGGACTGTGGGAGTCACTTGGACAGAGTTGCTGAGTTCAATGGACCTCGCTCGTCGTGCTGAGAGGAGACCCAGAGGACCGGTGATGCAGTTCTTTGGTGCCTGCGGTTGCAGGGGGAAGATTCCATCGACCCACAGGAGATTTCTTCAGAGCTTCTAGTGCAGAGAGGAGGCAGACTACCCCCACAGCATACACCACCAGGAAAACAGTCGAGAAGGCGGCAGGATCAGCGTTACAGTGTCGCAGTAGTCGTCTTTGCTACTTTGTTGCAGTTTTGCAGGCTTCCAGTGCGGTCAGCAGTCGATTCCTTGGCAGAAGGTGAAGAGAGAGATGCAGAGGAACTCTGATGAGCTCTTGCCTTCGTTATCTAAGGAATTCCCCAAGGCAGAGACCCTAAATAGCCAGAAAAGGAGGTTTGGCTACCCAGGAGAGAGGATAGGCTAGCAACACCTGAAGGAGCCTATCAGAAGGAGTCTCTGACGTCACCTGCTGGCCCTGGCCACTCAGAGCAGTCCAGTGTGCCAGCAGCACCTCTGTTTCCAAGATGGCAGAGGTCTGGAGCACACTGGAGGAGCTCTGGGCACCTCCCCGGGGAGGTGCAGGTCAGGGGAGTGGTCACTCCCCTTTCCTTTGTCCAGTTTCGCGCCAGAGCAGGGCTGAGGGATCCCTGAACCGGTGTAAACTGGCTTATGCAGAGATGGGCACCATCTGTGCCCATCAAAGCATTTCCAGAGGCTGGGGGAGGCTACTCCTCCCCAGCCCTGACACCTTATTCCAAAGGGAGAGGGTGTAACACCCTCTCTCTGAGGAAGTCCTTTGTTCTGCCTTCCTGGGCCAAGCCTGGCTGGACCCCAGGAGGGCAGAAACCTGTCTGAGGTGTTGGCAGCAGCAGCAGCTGCAGTGAAACCCCGAGAAAGGCAGTTTGGCAGTACCTGGGTCTGTGCTAGAGACCCGGGGAATCATGGGATTGTCTCCCCAATACCAGGATGGCATTGGTGGGGCAATTCCATGATCTTAGACATGTTACATGGCCATATTCGGAGTTACCATTGTGAAGCTATACATAGATAGTGACCTATATATAGTGCACGCGTGTAATGGTGTCCCCGCACTCACAAAGTCCGGGGAATTGGCCCTGAACAATGTGAGGGCACCTTGGCTAGTGCCAGGGTGCCCACACACTAAGTAACTTAGCACCCAACCTTTACCAGGTAAAGGTTAGACATATAGGTGACTTATAAGTTACTTAAGTGCAGTGTAAAATGGCTGTGAAATAACGTGGACGTTATTTCACTCAGGCTTCTGTGGCAGGCCTGTGAAAGAATTGTCAGAGCTCCCTATGGGTAGCAAAAGAAATGCTGCAGCCCATCGGGATCTCCTGGAACCCAATACCCTGGGCACCACAGTACCATATACTAGGGATTTATAAGGGTGTTCCAGTATGCCAATGTAAATTGGTAAAATTGGTCACTAGCCTGTTAGTGACAATTTGGAATGAAATGAGAGAGCATAACCACTGAGGTTCTGATTAGCAGAGCCTCAGTGAGACAGTTAGTCATAACACAGGTAACACATACAGGGCACACTTATCAGCACTGGGGCCTTGGCTGGCAGGGTCCCAGTGACACATACAACTAAAACAACAAATATACACTGAAATATGGGGGTTACATGCCAGGCAAGATGGTACTTTCCTACACCTTTTCTGCAGGAGGATGGTCCAGATGGAGGTGTTGTGGCTGCTGTGGACCCTGTGGACAGTGAAGACGAGGAAGCAGAAGAAGAGAACATCGACAACAGGAACACAATCATCATGCAATACTTCCAGTGAGACACAGGTAAGAAGACAACACTGCCGGCTACATCTGATTTTAATCCACTACCTCTCTACTGTCTGTCATTTTCACATAGTGTATGGTCACTGAGTTGTCACTTTCCCTTACGATTTCACAGATGTGGGTCCCACTGTGTGACATCTGCTTTGTTTCCTCATGGACTAGAGCTGTGTGACATAGGTATGTTGACATTACATTTGAAAGAGCATTTTGCCACTGTAATTGCTAATACACTATTTCGAAATCACAGACAGCCTCCTGATTGTTTTGTGCTTTAAGGATGTTTATTTAAGTGCTCAATATTGGAGGGGGTTGTAAAATTTTGAGGGGTGATGGTAGAGGAATGTCCATGACAGAGTCCAGTCTATTAGTCTCACAGGTGAATTGTCCAAAGGGGCAGTTTAAGGATGGACAGGGTGACAAGGTGGGACAAAAGGATGACAATCAAGGTGGTCTCATTTCTTGGCGGGGTCTTGGCATTGTTCTCTGTGTTTGTCCTGGATCTCAGGGACAGCTTGCAGGCTGGCTCTCCATCTGCAGGGGGTGGGGTGCTGGTGTCGTGGTCCTGTGGCGGTGCCTCCTGTCCACTAGTGCCGGCGGAGGTGGTGGGCAGTTCATCATCCAGGCTAGTGTCAGGGCCCCATGTTGTGCCACAGTGTCCCTCCTGGTGTTGAGGAGTTCCTTCAGCACCCCTACAATGGTGCCTAGGGTGGAATTGATGGATCTGAGTTCCTCCCTGAACCCCAAATACTGTTCCTCCTGCAGCCGCGGGGTCTCCTGAAACTTGGCCAGTACCATTGCTATCGTCTCCTGGGAATGGTGGTAGGCTCCCATGATATTGGAGAGGGCCTCGTGGAGAGTGGGTTCCCTGGGCCTGTCCTCCACCTGTCGCACAGCAGCCCTCCCAGTTGCCCTGTGTTCCTGGGCCTCTGTCCCCTGAACCGTGTGCCCACTACCACTGCCCCCAGGTCCCTGGTGTTGTTGGGGAGGTGGGTTATCCTGGGTTCCCTGTAGTGGTGGACATACTACTGATTGACGTGTACTGGGGACAGAGGTATGGGCCCACTGGGTGGGTGCTGTGCTGGTGTTTCCAGAGGGGGCAAGCTCTGTAGTGGCTGGTGCCAGTGTGAGTGGAACCGACTGTCCCGAGGTCCCAGATGGGCCGGGCTGGTCATCCAGATCCAGTTGGACAGAGCTGCTGTCATCACTGTAGGCCTCTTCTGTTGGTGGAGTGCACATGTCTGGACCCTCCTGTCCGGTGACATTGGATAGGGGTCCTGCAGGGGAGTAAAGGCATGATTATTGCATCTGTATGTGCCATGGTGTGCAATGTGTGGGTGACCGTGTACCCCAGTGCTTGCATTCCTTTGTAGGACCTTGTGTGATGATGGTTTAGGGGGGTGTATGGGTATGTGCAGTGGCCATGCATTGGTGATGGGTGTCCATTCTTTGGTGTTGCATGCAGGGCTGGGTGTTGGGATGGGTGGTTTGTGATATTGGGACGTGTGAGGAGTAGGAGTGATGGGGGTGAGGATGAGGGTGGGGGTATGTGATGGCATGCAGGTAGGGTGGGGGATGTAATAGTAAAGATTTGACTTAGCAGAGTCCATTCCTCCAGCTACTCCTGTGAGGCCCTCAGGATGCAGAATAGCCAAGACCTGCTCCTCCCATGTTGTTAGTTGTTGGGGAGGAGGTGGGGGTCCGCCGCCAGTCCTCTGTACCGCAATGTGGTGTCTTGAGACCACGGAACGCACCTTCCACCTCTTCTTGATGTCATCCCTATTTCTTGGGTGCTGTCCCACTGCGTTGACCCTGTCCACGATTCTTCGCCATAGCTCCATCTTCCTAGCTATGGAGGTGTGCTGCACTTGTAATCCGAATAGCTGTGGCTCTACCCGGATGATTTCCTCCACTATGACCATGAGCACCTCCTCAGAGAACCTGGGGTGTCTTTGCCGTGCCATGGGGTGGTTTGGGTGATGTGTGGGGTGGTGTGTGTTGTGATGTGTGGGGTGATTTTAGAGGTGTGTTGTGTGAGGTGCGTGGATGCTATGTGGATGATGGTTTTGAGTGCCTGTGAATGCTATTGTTCTTTCTGATGGTGTCTCTCTCTGGCCTTCTGTCGCAATTGTTGTCGTAAGGGTTTGTGGGTGATGTGGGTGTGTGTTTTATATTGTATTGGGTGTGTGGAAGTGGTGTGTGTATGTGTATCAGGTGTGTGTGTTTTTAATTGTCCAATGTAGATGTGTTTTGTATATGTGTGTGTATTTTGAGCGCCGCGGTGTGTACCGCCAATGGAATACCGCGGTTGAAAGACCGCCGCATGGATTCGTGGGTCGTGATAGTGTGGGTGTATTCCTGTTGGCGTGATGGTGGAGGATTTGTTATTGCCAGTTTATCACTGACCTTTGGTGTGGCGGACTTGTGTGGGTATCTAGATTTTGGCGGATTCCGGCCTTTGGGTCATAATGACCGTGGCGGAATTCCGCGGCCGCGGCGGTGTGTTGGCGGTCTTCTGCACGGCGGTATGCGGCTTTTACCGCGAATGTTGTAATGACCCCCACAGTGTCTTCTCTTATATTTTTTTTTTTACATTGTTCAATCGTAGGCTCACAAGATGTCAGAAAGATAGCAAATCATACATGGCTCAATTACATTGTGTAAGTAATTACATTTACAGGTACAGCTATCAAAAAGATGGAAAAATGGGATTATCAGAAATTGTCCTGTGGAATAGGCAATAGTGAAATTGGTTGATGTCATCAGCTGGAGCCATATCACCTAACTCCCAAAAGGAATCCTACATTATTTAAAGCAAGACTCAGGCAGATGGCAGTTTATGATCACAGGATTATTGCAATCCAGGGCTTTTGCATCTGGTGGTATGTCTCAAACAAATGTCAGTGATGTGTCAGAACCACTTTGGCCTACAATGATGAAACACATCAACAGCTACATACAGTTCATGCAAAATGAATAGTTAGCAAATGTGAAGGGAAACTAACATGAATTGGGCCTACAACTACATTTTGTCTGAGCACATGATGACACACATAATGCATTATGCCACCACATGACAAGGAACAAGTCCAATGGAGTCTCCTTAACTTCCATCCTATCATTGTGCAAGCTGTCTTGAAACAGGTTTCTGCGCACTCAAAGTCTGTGACATACATTCCCTGGAACAATCCAGGTCCACTTCGTATGTCCCAACAGCATCATATGCCTGCTAATATCACAACTCTGAAATGTCCAAATAAAGATGCCACAGTAGTGAAGGAACCTAAAAAAACACCAAAACAAAGAGATTAGGGCCCGTATTTATACTTTTTTAGCGCCGCATTTGCGCCGCTTTTTGACGCAAAAACGGCACAAACTTACAAAATACAATTGTATTTTGCAAGTTTGCGCCGCTTTTGCGTCAAAAAGTGACGCAAATGCGGCGCTAAAAAAGTATAAATACGGGCCTAGATATTTATCCATACAAATGACGCAATTCACATTGCAAACTTCTGGAGAACGTAGTCTATGACAAAAAGTTGACCTAAACAAAGCAACATTGACAAAATGAGAATGTCTCAAACCTTCCTCTCAAACACCCTTTGCCAGAATTTGCCAGAGTTTCAGCTTCCTAACATTTTCAATAAACATACTCTTCACATCATTACAACACAAGTTGATTGAATAGTCAAAGTTATGGCATCAAAAGCTGTTAATGAGATCTTGTCACAAGTCAACTCCTTCCTCTTTACCACCATCATCATCATTTGGCATTTCAGGATTCTCACCCGTTGTCACTTCAGGCTCTTCATCCTCTGCGATGTAAGGGATGTTCCGTGGCAGGGTAATGTTATGGTGCATGCAGCAGGCTATGGTGATTTGACACACCTACCTGGGTGAGTAGAAAAGGACTTCCCCAGCAGCCTTGTCCAGACAGTGAAATCTGGCGTTCAGGAGCCCAAAGGCCTGCTTCACTGGCTGCTGTGTTCTTCCATGGGCCTCACTGAAGCGGACTTCCCCTGGCATAGTTGGATTCCTCAGCAGTGTTAACAACCAAGGACATATGGGATATGCTGAGTCTCCTGTTTTGTAATAAGACATAAGTGCTACAATGAGTCACACACTGATTACAGCACCTGACATTGCACAGACAAAGTTATGACAGATCTAACTTACCAACAAGCCAGGCCCTCTCCAATTGTAGTTGCACTATCAGCTGGGGTATGGTGCTGTTCCACAAAGGAATCATGGACTGAACTAGGGAACCGGTCGCAGACATTTGAAATATACAAATCTAAGAAGCAGACAACTTGCACATTGACAAAGTGGACGTTCTTCCTGTTTCAATAAACTTGTTCACTGGCTTGCTGTGGTACTATTGCAATACGGGTGCCATCAATGGCTCCAACAACACCCGGGAGGTGACCAAATCCATAAACCTTAACCTTCACAATGGCTAAAATCTCACGTCCGGGGAACCTGATATAGCACGTCTTTTAATGCCCCACTAAACATAGTTTGTGACATACCGGCAGATATAGCCACTGTATATTGAAAGGATCCTGTGGCCAGAAAATGCTATTCAGCCATGAGTCTCACAATAGATAGACTACATGTTGGATTAGTGTTTTGAGGCATGAGATTAGGCTTCAACTGATAACATAAATAGTGTATTGCTTGCCTATTCAGAAGAACAATATTTATAACATCCCTTTGTTCTATGGTCTGAAGGTCTGGAACTAAGCAGTATACTGGAGGTTGCCATCTCCTCACTCTCCCAGGGTACCTATTTGTGGGATCAAATAAATTGGAGCATTGGTCACAGTGTGCAGTCTAACATATATTATGAGTAAGTCAAAAGTCTTGTGACAAAACATAACTGGATCAAAAAGCATTGCACATATTTTATATACCAGTTGTCTAGTATCCAAAATCCAGCTATAATGCCTATTGTGAACTACACATGTATCACGTGCACATTATACACTTAAATGTTTCTCATGAGAACCTTGATTTTGCAAAGTTTGTTTTGTACCAGCGGTGTACAGTGCACCACGGTTAAAAGGCATTTATGCCCAATTACACACTACACTGATGATTGTGCAAAAGAAATTACAGATCATTGAAGTAGTACATATGTAAACGTGTTACAACACATTTGTGGGGGTGGTGACACATTCACCAGTTACCAGTACTGTAGTTTCAACTACTAATACGGCAGATGCCTGACCTTGAATATTGGACTTTTAGAAGTTGCCACTGGCAGCAGAAGTCGACCGCGAGGTGGGCAGTTTCATGCACGGCAGACCCATGTATACCCTAACATTGTTGACTGTGATGGCCGCGAGCTAATGGCTGTGCCTGTCTGTGCCAAAGCACCCACACACGGCATACATGTATGCTGTGGTTTGAAAAATAACCCACTTGCTCCTGACATTGCTGCTATCAACACCTCCTCCACCTTAGCTGCTGCTCGCCATTTCTGCGAGCAATCATGCCAGGCAAAGCAGGTGAGAGGGCCCCTGCTTTCTCTACAGAGGAGCTGGAGAAACTTGTTGAAGAGGTCCTTCCCCTAAATGGTCAGCTCTATGGCTCACCAGAGGAACAGGTAACTATCTCATATACATGTCTGACTCTGTTCAACATCATCCTTGCCTTTCTCACAGGCTACACTCTGCCTCTGAGTTCCAGGGCGATTTTTAGAATACTGTAGATAAATTTTGTGGAGCCCTGTACTTTGTGTTTTTAAAGTCACCATTGTGTTATGTGATGTGTAATAAGCCCTACATCCTCCCTGTGTTGCATTCACAAATGTATGCAAGCATACTTTTCAGGACACCTGTGATATGTTTGATGACTAGATAATGGTAAATGAGAAAATAAATGTATTTGCATTACAGCTTGAACTGTGTATGTATACTGTGAGAAGCAGTTGAGGAAGATGTTAGCTATGTGTACTATCCCACATATCACTCAGACCTTGCCAAACTGTTGTCTGAGAGCTAGCTAAACCTCATTGACCCCTTAAGAGTACCACACTACCTTGTGCTCACATATGAGAGGGCCACAAGATATATCTTTATGTACTGAAGTGATGGAAATGTAATGTTCATATAGGTTCAGTATGCTCAGCCTGCAGAGAGCACGGACTTGCAAAGAGTTTTGATCATTATGGGCCATGACCCAGGCTGGGGCAGAGTCACTGTGGCAATACAACTGATGCACAGGCTAATCTCCCTGGAGACCTGCAGATCCTTGGATGTTAACGAAATGAGTCTTCTGAACCAATATTAGCCCTAAATGCTTTTGCAGAGACTACAGGGCATACTTATACTCCATTTGTGCTGAATTTGCCTCTTTTTTAATGCAAATTTGGTGCAAAACTAACTCCATATTTATATTTTGGCGTTAGACCCGTCTAATGTAAAAATATTGAAGTTTGCACTATTTTTTTAGATCCTTGAACCTACCTTGCGTCAATGAGATGCAAAGTAGGCGTTCCCATCTTCTGAAAAATGTGTGCTATCCCCATAGCCCCATATTTATCTCCCTGTGCTAAAATGATGCAGGGGTGGGAGGAGGGGCTAAATAATGGTGCAAAGCTTTCTATGCACCATTATTTACCACCTTCATCAGACCAGGCGTTAGGGGACCTGTGGACCCATTTCCATGGTTAAACACCATGGAATGGGTCCACTGGTGCCCTCCTCAAGCCCCAGGAACACCCCCACCCACACCAGAGGGACACTGGCAGATGGGGGACCCCATCCCAGGTAAGTAGGGCAAGCATTGGTATGTTTTTTTTTAATTAAAGTGCCATCTGGGCCCAATTTGGGGCCCCCTGCATGGCACAGGGTGCAATGGCCATGAGCAGAGGACATTGGTTCCCTGTGCTGGCCAATGGGGTGGTCAGCATGGCTCCTGTCTTTTCTAAGTCAGGAGTCATGTGGTATGGATGATTTTGTGCCAGAAAATGATGCTAGGCTGGTTAGAGGCATTTTTTTGCCTCTAGCCAGCCTACCGTAATTTTTTGGTGCAAAACCCCCTTTTCCCATACCGTCACCCCACCCGTCTAGTGTCAATTTTGTTTTACGCTAGCCCACCCTTTGCGCTGGCTTGTGCCATTCCATAAATATGGCACCGGGCTGGCACTCAGGAATGGCGAAAGCCTATGCTAAACTTTTTGATGCAGAACTGCGTTAGTGCAGTTTTGCATCAAAAAGTATAAATATGCCCCTATATTTGGAATGGTGACTGAGGTAACCCTCTGAACTGGTACTTCTCTCTATTGACCTACATTGTCAATGTGTGACATTTACTAATGACAGACGTCTTAGTCCCACAGGTCTGTTGCCACATTTCCGTAAGTCATGTTTACACTGTACAGGACTATTGCACAAGTGACAACCTTACAGTGCAGATAGTTGGTTATCTCTGAAGAGAGTATTATATGTCAATCACTAGCTTTGTTACACTCAACCAATCAAACAAAACATAGCATGGTATGTTGAATGTCATCCCTGTAACAGTGCCACATATGGTAACAGATGTGTCTGGTGATGCCAGTATGAACTACACAAACTCAATCAGACATAGTATGATATTCCATTAAGTAGTTCATATCCCCAGACATCCCCAGAGAGGAAGCTTTCAGTGACACACGTCAGCCCTTTCATTGTGACCTAAGTCTTAGGATGCAGTCTATACTATGGCACTAGCCCTTATGGACTGTATGCAAACAAATCAATGGGCCTAGCTGTAAAGGTGTCTCTATAGTCATGCTCAAGTAGTTTACCCTTCAGAAGGTCACAATGGTGTGTTGTGTCTCATAGCTTCTCACATCATAGCACATGTCGGTTGGCCCTGGACTACATGATGTTAGTGTGCTGGCTTAGTCAGTGTAGGCCATGACCAAGGTCGAGGATAGTCAGCAGATGACTACAAAAGTGTGTCTTTATGTCCCTTATCAGCGTGTCAATCAGGAGGTTCTTGTAGAG
This sequence comes from Pleurodeles waltl, assembly GCF_031143425.1. NCBI lineage: Eukaryota > Metazoa > Chordata > Amphibia > Caudata > Salamandridae > Pleurodeles > Pleurodeles waltl. The sequence goes on along the minus strand of NC_090442.1, from coordinate 693,152,203 downwards.
TGAAACTTGTCACCTTGGATGTGCTCCAGGTGCTGGTTTGGTGCTGCGGGGAGGCCTGCTTAGTGTGGTGGTGATTGAATAGCCAGGTGTTGAGTTGCTTGTGCCAGGGATGTGGCAGTGCAGAGGATGGAGGGGGGGTGTAGGCCAGGGTGAGTGTGGCTGATAGAAGTTCTCTGGTTGGTTGCTGGAACTTGAGGTGGTTGTTGAGGTAGGCAGGTCCGGCGTCGCGGAGGGCCTTGTGTGCATGCATTAGGAATTGAAAGAGGCATGTTTGCTGTGCGGGGAACCAGTGTAGGGTTTTGAGGTTGGGGGTGATGCTGGTCCTTCTGGGAAGTTTGAGGACAAGCCTTGCTGCGGTGTTCTAGATGAGCTGCAGGTTGTTCAGGAGTTTCTTGGTGATTCCAACATATAGGGGGTCATTCCGACCCCGGCGGCCGGGGATGCGGGAGCACCGCCAACAGGCTGGCGGTGCTCCTCAGGACATTCTGACCGCGGCGGTTCAGCCGCGGTCAGAACAGGAAAACCGGCGGTCTCCCGCCGGTTTTCCGCTGTCCTGCAGAATCCTCCATGGCGGCGCAGCTTGCTGCGCCGCCATGGGGATTCTGACACCCCATACCGCCATCCTGTTCCTGGAACAGGATGGCGGTATGGGGTGTTGTGGGGCCCCTGGGGGCCCCTGCAGTGCCCATGCCAATGGCATGGGCACTGCAGAGGCCCCCGTAAGAGGGCCCCACTTTGTATTTCAGTGTCTGCTTTGCAGACACTGAAATACGCGACGGGTGCCACTGCACCCGTCGCACATACCCACTCCGCCGGCTCCATTCGGAGCCGGCTTCCTCGTGGGGAGGGGTTTCCCGCTGGGCTGGCAGGCGGCCTTCTGGCGGTCGCCCGCCAGCCCAGCGGGAAAGCCAGAATGGCCTCCGCGGCCATATGGCGGCTCCCTCCAGGTGGGCGGCGACCGCCGCCCGCAGGGGTCAGAATGACCCCCATAGTGTGTTGCTGTAGTCGAGGCGGCTGGAGATAAGGGCCTCGGTGACTGTCTTTTTTGTGGGGATGGGTATTCAGTTGAAGATTTTGTGGATCATGCGGAAGGTGTTGAAGCAGGCCGAGGGATTGCACATGTAGTGTGTTAATTTAAAAATGCCTGTGCTCGGTGTATACAAAATGTGTGTTAACCATATGCATTTATGATCTGTTTATTCATCTATTGCATCCATACAGGTCAATGCCCATTAGAAGGAAGCCATTTGGAGCACCATCGCCCAGTAGGTGCGATCCCTGGGGTTCTATCACCGGTGCAGCATCCATTACTGGAAAAGGTGGGAGGACCTGAGATACAGGACCCGCAAGATCACAGAACTTCAGCTGGGGCTGCCCTCCCAACATGAACGGGGTGTGCCCCAGGCCCTGCACCCCCAATGGCCTGTATACTGGCAGTGGCCCACCCAGAGCTTAATGGGTGGTAGAGGGACTCACAGCAGCTACAAGGGGGTGAGTCCTGGCCAGAGTCATACATGTTACATTGCCAACTTTGTGTGTTGCAGCCAAGCATCTTCCCATCAATATTGGAGGTGTCCCATGTGCAACACACAAGAAAAGCAATTGTTTGTTTAGGTCCGGTGGTAGGTGCATGCTGATGTGATTTCCCTATTGTCCCTATAACCAAGAACACAGCAGAGTCCAGTCCTCTACCAATTTACTGTATTGAGCAGACACATGAATGAGTACAGTGATTCATCAGCTCATGTTTTTAATGCTGTGGGTGACATTGTACCCAACATGCCACTTGTCTTTAGTGTGTCAAGAGTGATGCTACATCACCTCTGTGTGTCATGAATTGGTGGCCCTCTTACATGTGACATAACATACAGTGTACTTTGGGTGCAGTGACTGAGCAATACTTCACCTTGGTAAGCGGGGAATGTACAGTTACATGAGATACCAAACATCACTGGTGCCATAAGTATTTGTGCCTACTTGTTGGCGTGTGTACCTTTCACTTTTGTAGTATCAATTATACTCTTGTTTCACACATGATCAACATGTCTTCATAGGATGATGTCTGATTCATCACATATTGGTGTGTATGCCAAACTATGTTGGAAAATAGTTACATGTGATGGGTATGCAGTTCATGTGTTACCACAGACAGGTGTGTGTAAACATTGGTTGGTGGGACACACATACCCTAAGCCATTACTCAATGTCATTAATCAGGTCCAATTGCTGAAGCAATGAAGGACATGACAGGTAGATCTACAGTGATTTCTTACAATGTGAACTTCCATGCCATTGATGTGTAATTATTCAGGTAAGTGATTTGCACATGCTTATTTGTGAAGGTTCTTTAATTGACTGTTGACATGCATCAGGGAGTGACATGCAGAAATGTAGGGATCATATGTGAGTGTCTACACTCAGTAAGGCAATGGAAATTGTGTTTGCATGAATAAAAGGTACAGTGATGTGCCTTCTCATTAGGAAACTGATTAGACCACTTCTTCAGGTAATGGAGATTCCCTGAGCCTCAACAACAATTATGGACTATTGGCCTTTCACTATGCATTGTTAGAATGGTATCCTCACCAGTACCAATCTGGACTGGGGATTTCCCTAGGCCAAGCTGATTCATTATGCTACTGATATTTGTGGACAAATCTCTAATTTCCCAACATACACAAATACCACAGCCATGCCCACAGACCCATCCACCATCCTCAACATACCCCCAGACACCACACCCACAGACCCATCCATCCCCCCAGCATTTCCCCAGCTACCACACCCACACAGACCAACCCATCCACTACTCCCAGCATACCCAAAACTGCCACATCACACACCACCAAAAAACACAAACGCCCATACTCATCAACACAACAGACACCTACAAAAACACACCCCCTGACACTTCCACACCCTCAACCTCTCAACCCCTAATCCCTCATGGATATCCTACCCATTTTCCCAAGGAAAGTTTATTACCTGCCCTTGCACTTACCCCTGTTAAAAACACCCCCTCTCAAAGCCAAAGCCAAAGGGACTTCTTCTGCACCCAACCCATCCATTCCACATCTAAATCCTCCACTGTGAAAGCTGATCCCCCACCACTAAACCCAGCCATATCCCACAGAAAACCAAAACCCCTCCCTAAACCAAGGACACCCCTCCCAAAGTCAGACCCATTGATCCAAAATCCAAACCCATCTATCCCAAAACCAAACCCACCCCTCCCAAATGACATTATTGAGGTGACTGGACTGCCCACTAGATGACCCTTCATGCAGAGGTTCCCATGGCAGTTTTATGAGAGGCAAGTTAAGTGGCACAGCAGTGTGCTGGATAATGCATTGTATTCTTGGACTGGCCATTGACCTTTACTTTACTGCATATGTTTGTTATTGAAAAAAAAAAAAAAAAGAATTTGGTAGTTTCATTACACATTAGTCCTGCCATTAGTTTTCTACCATTTTACACATTAGTCCTGCCATTACATTTCTACCATTTTGATGTTTATAGATACTTTGGGACGTATGACAACAGTTGTGCTTGTTTCAACCTGATTTCACTCCGATTGATGATCCATTTGATGTGGTTAGAATAATCTGTCAGGGAGAATGGAGAGTGGTAGATCGAACTGACCGCTATGTTCCAGGATACAATTGCCTAACTGGAGGAACGGCTATTGTCCATTCGATTCCCAAGGGGCCTATATACCTGAATCTAAGAGGGTCCCGGTATTTTGGAGCAAGAAATCCTATTGCAAAATTCTAGATACCAAACACCTAGTTGCAAGGACTACTCTTACACTCTTAGTGAGGATTGGGAGTTTCATAGGTCCTGATGAATTGCCACTCGATCCTTGAGAGTATTTAGGCAAGAAACATGCTGACCAATAGTTCTGTAGTGTAGGACATACCAGCGCACAGTTTATCCACATATACACCAACAGTTGAGGTGTTAGTTACACATGTTGCCACTTCAGAGGGAACCAGATCATTGTAGTCTGCTGTCTACCCTTTGAACGTTTTTAATCTTGGTATTGGTGTCAGGTCAGGGTGAAGATTGCCTTTTTTGAAACCCATAGTCAATTTTGTTTTGTTTTGTTCCAGTCATTCACACATTCACTCACCACTGGCAATTTCCTCAAGAAGATCCCCAGCAAAGAGCCCTCTAGAAGGGCCCCTCAGGCATTGCAGTGCCAGCCTGTTGAGGACCCTGGCCAATGATTAAGCAAGTCTCCTACTGGCGAATGAGGGCTATTGTTCCTAATAAGCAAATGCTCGTGGGGACCAAAAGACCCCACCCTAATAAGTAGAGTGGTATCTGAGATCTTGTACAATGCATCTCGGATTATAGACAAGGTTGGTATGATCTGACCGTGGAACCAGTGCTGGAGTCACCCAGGGCAGGGGGAAATTTTCAATGGACGGGTACATGGGATGTAATCCAATTGGGTCTGACAATGCATTGGGTGGTATTTCATACCGTAAATTTTTTCATCTTGGCTTGGCCAATGTCACCATCATTTAGGCTGTATTTCTCCCTATGATATAGGTTGGATACTTGTTTAATGTGTGCAAGCTAGAGGTCTGTTTATCCACACATGGAGGGTGTTCAATTGCCAAACATTTGTGTCCATTTTGATGGACATGTGTCCATTTTATTGTGTGTACCTTACACCTATTTTATCTCAATTTGCGACAAAAGCTGCTACTGCTTTATTTGCTTTCATGACTTGAACTTACATATTTCCTGCATATGTATGGTTCTTGGTTATGCTATTAGTTAGCTATTAGTATACTTAAAGCCACAGGTCCTGTGCAAATGGAGGTTTTGAGGTATGTACAAAGTGGATGGTGGCACAGGGCACATCCTTACAGGGGTCATCCTAGTAGAAGCAAACCTAATCTGCAGAGATTCTTTACATTGTGACCTTTAAATGTTTCTTACACTGATGGTTTTGAATCCCATTTACCTAACATTGCCTTGAAATGTGAGTGACATGTGAGAGTCCATTACAGAGCTTGAGCAGAGAAGTTGTGTTTCAGTTTCTTGTATATCCATACAGATATATCTTTGATATCACAACAGGAACTTGCATGTGAGCAATGTGAGGGTATCACTTAGATTAATAGGTGTGATATTGATGAGAAGATGCTGTTATGTGACACAATTTAACACACGCATCACAAAGCCCTGAAGATGAGATGTGCACACATATCGACTTCTGTAGAGTGTGCCTGTGCAGTGTAAGTGACCTGGTCAAAGAGGGCATCAAAGAGCTGTGAATGGGTCATACATTGAGAACAACTCCGTACAGAGACCCACAAAATTTGTTTGGCCCAGGGATCACTAACCCAGGTCCATGATGGGGCATCTATTTGTTGAGGAGCTGATGGAAATGGGTCAGTGTTTACCTTACCTTCAGTGCCATCCACAACGGTGTTGGTTTTGGGAGTCATCAAGCAGCACCAACAGCGAACGTACATGTATGATCGGCTCCATGGGATATGTGAACCTGAGCACAGGTGTGTTTCTGCTATAAATCGCTCCCTTTCTGCCAGCTCAGAAGTGGTGGTTGGCCCACCACAGTCATGTCGGTGGGAATGCACTTCGTAATTGGTCCAGCTGTAACACTGGTGGTCCACCCTTCGACAGATGCATTGGCCTATCCGGCCACGACCATGGTCTAGATTTGCTAGAGGTATGGATGGGACCGCTGTGGCCTTTTGTCTATGTAACAGCATGCATTCTAATATGGTCATCGGACTGCCAACACTGTGGCAGTGTATCCAATGCCACTGCCACTGCCACTGCAGTACAAAGACCACCAAACTCATAATCTGGCCCTGTGTCCCTATAGAAAACAATTTGGACTTTAACCAACATTTTTATCAAATGTATAAAAAATATGTACAAAATTGTCTAAAATATGTAAAAAATGTCAATAAATGTATAAAGAAAATATAAATACTAATGTAGAGTATAATGTAAATAGTACTAGAAAACAACAAATAAGATAACATAATCATTTATAATCTAGTTTATATTTTTATGTATGTATATATAGAACAAAAATAAAATTATTATTTATGTAATTAACAAATAACCACAAATTTTCATCACACAGAGTAAAAGTAGGAAATAGCATTTTGAAAAACACAATGTATAATTACATTTATAAAAAATATAACCTAAATAACTATGAAAATAAAATTATAGACAACTATGAAATAATTTCAAAAGACATATGTAAAGATAATGTACCAGTGTATACATATTACAAGAAGATAATTTTATAGTTAATTTATTTTCTCTGAAACACATCGAAGCAAAATGAATCAAGTAAACATATAAATTATCAATATTTATAATGAAATACAAAAACATTATATTTTAAATTTAAGACATAAAAAATATATACTATAATGATACAATAGGAAGGTATACTTTTCTATAGCTAAAGTTTAAAAAAATTAATAATAATTAATTTTATGTTTAAATTCAAAATAAATTTAGTTTACAAAAAAATAAAAAAAATATTAAAAATAAATAATTACATTTTGTACTTGATTAAATATGTAAATACAAATTTGCATTAAATCAAGAATAAAATATGTCAACCATTATATATTATAAAATTAAAACTATAAAATATTTGAAAAAATAACATTTATCAAAAATAGTTACAAAATATAAATACGAAAACAGCAATACTTTAAAAGACAAATCAATGTCTTATTAAAATGAAGATTGTTTCAAATATTTTGAAAAAAGTGCTTCCTGATAAATAACTAAATATAAAATTGAAAACTAAAATAATAAAATATCATATTATCACTCATATAACAAATATGTATTCTTCCCGACCTTTTCAACTATAGACCCAACATCCCAGTTCCACTCCTATAATATAACAGAACTTACTAAAATAAAAAATACTCTAAATAATATTTACAAAATAATTATAATATTTTCACGTTGCATTAAATAAATTAGAAAAGAAAAATGAACACTAGTATTAATATACAACAATACTACAAAACACATAATAAAATAAATCAAAACGTTAACAAACGATCATTCAGAAAACAATATTTTTAAATATCACCACTTAAAAAGATATTCTTACCTTCAATAATTCTATTCATGATATTTTGGACATCATGATATTCTCGACACAATATTTTTATTTCCTGATATGTTTTGTTTCATGTTGTGCTCACACACAAATTTTTCTGCAATGATAATATTTTAAATAAATGTTATCCTCAAATTAATAATTCCTGCCTACAGCAGATTAACAAAATACCTGAGAAACAGCAGGCTTAAACCATGGGTAACCACTAACACCACTACAGAATTTAAGTCCCCGGTCTTCAAACAATGACTTAAAACTAATTAAGACGTTCAGTGCTGCATTTACATGCTTATTATTGAAGCAGCAGCTTCAAAGCTTGCACCGCTCTGAATAGTTGCTTAGCACTATCCCACCCAAGACAGGAAAAGACAGGGAAGAGGAGCCAATTATAAGGAGAACACATTTCTCTTGGAATATCATGGAATAACTGCATTCCTTCTGTGAAAAGGTTCTTTCCTTAATGTCTCTAGGCTGTGAAGCAGAAATAAAAGAAACTGTATATTGAGCAGAACCTTTACTTATTGATTATGGAGGATCTAATTGAGTGTTTCCTTCTCCTACTGAGAAAAGCACTCATATACCATAGTGTAATAGAACAATATATTGATTGCTCACCCTAATCTCCTGACGTACGCTTGTCATCTAACTTACCATACCATGTACTCTACAGCCTCTATTATTCATTCTTCTCATAGGTTATATTCATGAGGTCCATGTATTTGCATTATGCTGGAAACACTTCTGGCTGATTTAGGAAGGAATGCAGGGATATAGTATCCCTGCAGTGACACCCTCCACTCCTCCCTAACGCTTCACAAGCTAAAAGATGAAGACTTTTCCTGATGAGAATAGGAAGAAAAATGGGGATTTTATAGAAATAAATTGCAGCGTTCCTAAAGCAACTCACAATTTCTCAAGGGACTCTTTGTAAGCATCTTGTAATCTACTGGTATTCCCTCATGCCGAAATTACTGATAACTGTGGCATCTGTAAATTCTGGAGAGGAATAACTAAAGCAGATTCTAAATAACTAGTAATAGAACCAGAGTCACACCTTCTTCAGTCTAGCATAATTTCTTCCTGAACAATCAACTTTCTCAAGCAACTCCCACACAATTTACTTTTTGTTCACATTTTCATTAGCAGTTTACTTTTGCACTGCTGTCATTCCACTACATTTATCATGTTTATATTTGTGTTTGTGTGCAGCATTTGCTCTATTGGATATCTAGGTCTCAAAAGATGGAGAGGTTAGCTACATATGAGCCAGGGGCAGGGCTTCAATTCTCGTTCTGCCAATCCCAAGCATTTATTCCTTTAGGAGTTACTCCTATTCAAACCTCTTTCTCTGTCTATCAATGTCCAATCCATTTGTAAAAATATCACTGTTACCATTAAATACTTTGACCACCATTCCTAAAATGATCTAGTCATCCAATCTGTAAATGTTATCTAGTTCTGCAGGGCTGACACTCAATAGTCAATATGCTTTTTGTAACACTTTCAACACACATTGGAAAGGGGTTGACTGATTGAATAAAATGAGTCATGCATCCCAGCTCAGACAGATTTATGCAAGGATAGAATCAGAATGGGGAGGATCACACTAGAGGGCTGAAAAAAGTGAGTTTGAAGAGATTGTGGAACAAATAATGATTAGCCAAAAATCTTAATGGAAGAGAAAGCTAGTTCCAAGTTTTGGTTTTGACCAATACAAATTCATGGCTGGCTCCTCAGGGTCCTTTGAATCTTGGAATATTGAATAGGTTGCTCCAAGTGGACTGGAGATGCTAAGTGGGGCTATAATAGTTTAATAGTTTTACAGATATTTCAGTGCCTTATCATAAAGTGCCTTATGACGCAGACTTAGAGCCTTAAAGACTCAGGGGCACATTTATCAAGGATTTGCATCACCCTTGTGCAAAACAAGGGGACGCAAGAGTGTTGCAAAACCTTGATTGATATTTACCAACCCATGCAGAGCCACATTATGTGAAATAAGTCAAGGCAACACATATTGCTGCCTTGTGTTACTCTGCCACAGGGTGGCATTACATGGGTGGAGCATGGGTGTTCCCACTCATTCACTCATGTATTTTGGCACATCTCCAGACTTTCCATTAGTGGTAGATCTGGAAATACATCAAAGTATTGTGTTTGGGTTATCTATAAAGAGTTGTAATAGTCCAGTCGAGAGATAAGAGCTCGAGTTATTGAATTATGGTAACTGGAAGGAAGAAAGGCTAAAATCCTTTGAGATAGCCTAAACAAGAGGAAGTATACTAATGTCAGTTGACTTATTTGTGAAGTGAAAGGTTAATGATTGTCAACAATTATGCCCAAACTGTTGGCTGATGAGACTGGGATCAGTGAAGACCCAATTTCCTAGAGTCACCAAGCCAAATATCATGTAAAGGATTGGTCAGGGAGCAGTCGTCCTGTTTCATAAGAGTTTAGACAGAGTAAATTGGCTTTTGGCTGTTATCCAGTACAAAACAGTGCAATTGCACTCATTGAAGCTGCTTTGTGTGAATGGCAGACACAGGAATATTAAAATCAATTGTGCATCATCAGCATATGTATATAGGGTGAAACCAAAGGATTGTTTCAAACTAGCCAAAAGTGCAACACATCTATTAAAGAGGATTGGACAAAGGGACGCTCCTTGAGATCCTCCAAGAGGCAATGTTTTAAAGGGTAATGCCTGAGATTTGCCCAATAAGAAAAAAGGGAGCCATGTACATGTGTTTCCAGAAATATCCACGGCTGGCATTCATTCCAGCAGGACAGAGTGTGAGACCGTGGTCAAGAGGGCGGAGAGGTCTATTAGTATACATGTTGTCTATATGGCTGTGTGTATATTAAGACAGATGTCATTGATTGTTGAATAGGCAAGGCTGTTTCCCTCCTGAAAGAGGTTTGACAGTCAGAATTATAATGGATGAGAATATTATGGTCTTCAATGTTGGAGAAAAGATGATTGTTAAAACAAATGTAAGATCTTAGCTGGAAGTAAGAGAAGTGAAATTGGACTATAAATGGCCAAAATGGAAGTGTCTGTAGTGTTTTTCCTTTTTTTGTAAGGCAGGACTACAGTCAATTTCCAAAAAAGAAGGCCTAGGCCTCGTCACGTCCTCCCAAACCCAGCCCACCAAAGAAACACACGAAGGCCGGTAAGGGTGAATGCACATCGTTTGTTTATTCTTTAGTCTCTCCATACAGGTAGTATGTATATCCGCTCCACATGCCCAGTGTGGTGTCTGGTGACTGGTCCCCTCCTCCCGATAGGGTCAATAGGCAGTGTGTGCTGGTGGTCCTATTGTCCACTCTTATTTCATTGTGACATCTCCCCCCTTTGTTGACAAAATATACACAGTCCTCAGGTTGGTGGTTGATACATGGGGATTCAGAGACAAAGAGAGAGAAAGAAAAAGTGAGAGAAAGAGAGAGAGAGAGATAGAGTGGTAAATAGTTTCACCACTTACCCTTCTGAACAGTCATCATAGCTCTTCAATCAATCTTTTGGGCATCTTGCTCACTCACATTGGGAGTGATCTCCCCTTTACATGACAGATGTCGTCACTTGCGCCTTAAGCCAAAGGGAGTGCTTCTCAGTTGGTGGCACTGCATCTGTTGACCATCCAGTGTCGGCACTTTGGGGGTCATTCTGACTTCGGCGGGCAGCGGAGGCCGCCCGCCAAAGTTCCCCCGACAGAATACCGCAGTGCGGTCAAAAGACCGCCGCGGTAATTCTGAGTTTCCCGCTGAGCCGGCGGGCGACCGCCAGAAGTCCGCCCGCCCGCCCAGCAGGAAACCCCCTTCCACGAGGATGCCGGCTCCGAATGGAGCCGGCGGAGTGGAAAGGGTGCGACGGGTGCAGTTGCACCCGTCGCGATTTTCAGTGTCTGCTATGCAGACACTGAAAATCTTTGTGGGGCCCTGTTAGGGGGCCCCACGACACCCGTTCCCGCCAGCAAGATTCTGGCGGTCAAAACCGCCAAAACCAGGCTGGCGGGAAGGGGGTCGGAATCCCCATGGCGGCTCTGCCTGCAGCGCCGCCATGGAGGATTCCTCAGGCCAGGGGAAAACCGGCGGGAAACCGCCAGTTTCCCTTTTCTGACCGCGGCTTTACCGCCGCGGTCAGAATTGGCCTGGATGCACCGCCAGCCTGTTGGCGATGCATCCGCGGTCCCCGGCCCTTGCGGTCTATGACGCCAGTGTCGGAATGACCCCCTTTGAGTCTTCTGTCTGGCACTAAGCCGTAGTTCTTCTTCCTCCTCATCTGACATTCTGAACTCTTTGAAATGAGAGCTGTTTCTAATAACGGAGTAGGAACCTGCCTCTGCTGTGACCATTGACCCTTTGATGTTTGTTAATTTCGGAGGCCGGCTCATGAAGGTGCTGTCCAATTTCCGTGTTTGCGGTTGGCGCACAAGGACCAGATCTCTAGCTTGTAGTCCGGGCACTATGGCATGGCACTGAGCGTCAGTGTGTCGTTTCATTTTCCTCTTGGCCTTTTGGTCACATACATCAATATTGCTAGGGTCTGACGGTGACTTGGCTTCCAGTTGAGACAGACCAGTCCGACAAGTGTGTTGCAGTAGTCCCGAAGTACTTGGCACAATGTTTGTCCTACAGAATTTTGTGCAATCTTTGCTCGCTGTACAATCCTCTTTATTGTGCCCATGAACCTTTCCACCATGCCATTGGCTTGGGGCCACAGCAGGGTTATTTTCTGATGATGTACTCCCAGATATGCCATGAATTTGTGAAATTCTACACCTGAAAAGGGGGGCCATTGACTGTCGTTAGTGTCAGAGGAGTACCCCAGGCGGGAAAGATGTCGGTCAGAATTGGTAAAGTGGCAGTGGCTGATGTTGGTGATACTTAACACACTATGGGGAAGTGGAAGTATTCATCGGTAATGACCAGAAGGTAGGTGCCCATGCCCATGAACCCATAGAAATGTGCAGCCACATTGTCCATACCTCCTCAGGGAGATCGGACATGCACAGTTGCTCTGGGTTTGGCAGACTTCCTGTTATCTGACAGAGATGGCAGTTCATAATCATGTCCTCTCCTACACTGTCAAGGCCCTGGAACCATACTTTCTCTCTCCACATTTTGTCTCACAGCATTTTTGGGACTTATGTGCAAGGCTGACTGTCTGCTGTTGGAGCACCATCAGTATTATTATTCTTGTGCCATGGAGCAATATCCCTTGCTTTGTTACTGACAGCTCCTTCTGCGCCAGTCTGAAGACTAGTATTTCCTTTTTCTTGACCACTTCGCCCACTGTACTGTTAGTGGTCACATGTCTCCACCTCTATTGTTGCATTATTGTTTTGACCTCTTGTAACGTGGCGTTCGTCTTGGTTTCCTGCTCCAGTTGCTCCATCGTGATCGGGGCAAGTGTATTCTGTTGTGCATAAAATTGAGGTATTCCTCGGCTATGTATGATGTCTCCGGTGCTCGAGGCAGGGGATGCTGTGACATGTAGTCAGCAGGGTTGTGTTCTGTCCCTGGCTTATGCACTATTTTGAAGTCTTAGTTCATCAGGTGTATTACCCTTCTTTCTATGCATTGTGATATTTTTGCATTGTGGTGGCCGCATATCGTGACCAGGGCATGGTGGTCTGTAAAGATGGTTAATGGTTTTCCGTAGATTAACATGTGGTAATGTTTGCATGCGCACACAACAGCTAGATTTTATTTCTTGGGCTGAGAGTATGCCCTTTCCACGTCTGATAGACTTCTGCTTGCATATGCGATGATGTGTTATGGTGAGTCTCTTCTGGGCTTATCTTGCACAAGAATGGCTCCTACTCGGCTGGTGGATATGGTGAGCTCCATGCATAAGGATGTTTCAAACTAGTCAGGGTGATCTACGACCATGACAGCATGGTGGATATTCTCAAATGCCTGTTCGCATTCCACTGTCCAGAGAAATTGTTGTCCTTGTTTGGTCAGTTCGCAAAGCGGTATGCTCACAGAGACAAAGTCCTTGATGTATCGAGCACAGTAACTCACTAGACCCAGAAACAACCTCACTTCTGCTGTGCCCACTGGAGGTCATGTATTGAATAGTGTTTCTACATTGCTGGCGTCTGATTGGATCACTTTTCGGGAGAAGATGTGTCCAAAGATGACAAGTTCTCTTTTTCCAAGTTAGCATTTTTCCTTGTTCAGTGTCAGGCCAGCCCTTGCTAGATGTTTAAACACCTCCTGCAGTGCTAAGTCATGGTCTTTGTCTCACCATCTCCTGAAATATTTCTGCTGCTGATGGCACCCAAAGCTTAATTATTCTTAGCCAAATAATCCTACGTGGGTGGAGAATGTGGTGATGTAATAGGAATGTGGGTTTAGTTCTAGTTGGCAGTAGCCTTTGAATAGGTCTAGCTTGGAGAAGACACAGGCTCCAGTAAGGCAGCTGATCATGTAATGTAGATGAGGGACAGGGTATTGTTCTCTTGCTATGGCTGTGTTTGTTAGGCACATGTAAACACAGATTCGTATTTTCTGTGTGTTTTTCTTTGGCACAGCCATGATGGTGGACACCCATGGCGGTGCTAGCAAATGTTACAGTTCTTCTTCTACCTGCGGTTGGAGGTGTACAGGAACTCTGTGCTGATTTTGAGCCACCCGTTTAAATACTTCATTGATGTGCGGAGTGACTTGTGTGTCTTATATCTTTCCAAGGCCTTTCAGGAGTGCAGGGTATTCCTTCAAGATGTTTTGATGTTCAGCATTGTGATATGTCATGACTAGTAGGCCCCTCACATGCTCTGTGACATTGCCAAGCAGACACGGTGCTGAAACATCTCCCCGTAGGTCATGCACCTGTTCTTGCACCAACATGTTGATATGTGTGAGCATCACCACAAATTTCACCATGTTTACTACATGTCAATGGTGGAGGGGGACAGTGAAGACTTGTGATTTATTTCCTCATACTCAGACACACACATGATGTTGCATGTGGCTCCACAGTCAAGTATAATTTGCAAGGCATGACTTCCAACCTGAATCTCTACAGTCGCCGTCTTCTTTAATTGTCATTTGTCGACTAGTTGTATGTGCTCAGATGTGCGTTCTTGTGCAGGGATATCTGACATTAGTTATAGACGTTTGTTTGTGTTACCTGTACTGGCGGCATCTGAGTCAGTGGAAGAGCTGCAATTGTGTGCTTCCACATGTTGTGCATGTTGACTCAGTGCCACGCGTGATCGGGCAGGGTGTCCCCTCTCTGCCTTGATGTATCCACCTCTGCAGATACTTGCAAAGTGGTTGTAACATTTGCATTTCCGACATTTGTGTCCCATAGCTGGACAAGCGCCGACATGCAGGTATTCTAGGCCGCAGTGGTAACATGTACGTCCGTGTTTCTCCTTCGGTGACATTGGTGTCTTGTCTTGTCTGTTGCAGCTTCCGGCCATGCATTTAGCTTTTTCCATCATCAGCACTCTCCAGGTTTTCATTTGGATGGCATGTAATGGGGTCCTGGCTTCTAAACGCGCCATGGTCAGTATTTTGTCTAGTGTGTACGTTTCTTTCAGTATTTTCATACGGAACCCAGTGGAGTGACATCCTTCAATGATTGCTGTCTTGTTGTCAAACTTGTCAAATTCACAGTAAGTGACTAGTTTGCACAATCGGGATGCAACATTGTCAAGGGATTCATCTGCTCGTTGGCAGGCTGCGTTGAATGTATAGCATTTAAAGTCAACTATCCATTGTGGGTCAAAGCTGTCCGTTAGGCACTTGATTAGGCCTTTATATGTAGTGATTGACTCCGGTGGGAATGTTATGTGCAGGTCTTCAATGTCATCTCCAAACAAGTTTAGGAATAGGTCCATAGCCTGTTCGTCTGTGTGACCCTTGCAAGTGGCACTCAAATATTGTTCCAACCTCCTGATACATTTTTCCTAGTGAGCTCCTTTCATTTGGGTGTCAGAGAGGTCACATGGCAGAGGGTGCCTGAAGATTACACTTGAAAGCGCGCCTTGGTCACTCTCCTCCGACATGATGGTCACGGCGGGCGGTCGCAGTCATGTAGTGTTGTGACCCTGTCACACTGTACTTGGTGTCAGCTTGCCAGAGACATATTGGAATCTGGACTCACAATGTAATGTAGTTTTCAGGTGGGTTTCCTCACTGTTTTGTAGGTTCAACAATGCACGGGCTAGTTGTTTTGGACCTCCTTGTGTAGTGCCTGACTTCAAAATGGCCACTGGGGGTTCCCTACATCCTCTTGGTTCTCGGTGCCTGACTTTACCATTGCCGCCAATGACATCACGCTCCCTCGAGGTGGTACCTGAGATCAATGTGGGAGACACAAAATTCACCCTCTGGGGCCTTTGCGCACAGCAGTGTTTACTGCAATGTTTGTGGGTGGATTAGTTGGCAGCCTTGAGGTCATAGGGGTAGCGGAACAGTGTAGATGCCAATTGGACTTCGGTGGCCCGAAGCAAGGTACCGGTGTCATGGTGACAAGGGCTGACCGTACTCAAGAGGGGCACACAGTGAAGCAGGGTGAGCGGCACGGTGCAGGCATCCCACCTTCGTCACCAGTTAGCATGTCCTCCTGAACCCAGCCCTGAAAGGAAACACACAGAGGCCGGAAAGGGTGTACGCACAACATTTGTTTAATCTTCCTTCTGCCTCCGTACAGTCAGTATGTTTATCCGTCCACATGCCAACATATATATATATATATATGTATATGTATATATATATATATATATGTATATATATATATATATATATATATATATATATATGTATATATATATTTATATATATATACCTCTGCACTGACCGGAATTGCTGTCCGGTGTCTGGTCCGCTCCTCCCAGTTGGGTCGGTGGGCAGTGCGTTGGTGGTCCTAGTGTCCACTCTTATTTCATTCCAACAGGCCTGTTGTCAGAGAAAAAGTTACAAAGATTAATTAGATGTGTGATGAAGATAGAGCTAAGCTCTTTTGTTATGCTTTTAGAGCATGAGCCTAAAGATAACCTAGAGGAAAAAGTTGCCATTTTGACCTGTCTGTGCTTTCTGAGAAGGTTTCACAATTATTCAGAAATCCAGAGATGTTCTAGTGAAGGAAGTTTAATTAGTAAGAAGACTGCAGTTTTTAGGTGGCACATTTTTGTTTTTTTTCTATTTTTAGACTGAAAGGGAAGGAGTCATTGACGAGTTATATACAGGCAACGAGGCAAGATTCCTATTAATTGAAAAATAATCTTTTGTTGGATAATTGGCTGTCTTCATACATGTTAAGAAATGATTACCAGCTCATGCCTTCTATTATCACAAACTGTCAAAAGCCAAAATATCCATCCTTGCACACACAAAAGACAATCTATACGGCCCATACCCAGAACATACTCATTGTTTACGTAGTCTGCAACAATATATTAATGTTGTAATACAACTAGTCACAAAACATACATTTAAGGAATCTCTGAAAGTTTGTAGCTCCAAATTTTTCTCACACAACCTCCTTGTCCAAATGTCCAAGCAGCACCATAGGCACCAAGACGAATTATTTACTTAAGACAATGCCTATGCACTAACCTGAGAATGCAAACAAGCACTTCAATGTTATAGACACATCTGCAGAATCACAACTGATCTTAGTTCACACTACCCCCATCAGCTTCAGCAACCTCAAGAGTCCAATAATATGTACAATAACAGATCTTTGAGAAATATGCTTCCTGCCTTGGATTCATCAGTCATCTTCATCCCTGACATATTTTACAATAGTTTTGAAGATCAAGCTTTTCTTTTTGCCTTTTAGGGAAAGCCAAGTATTTGTAACTATGTCATCATTTTTGTCCCTTTTATTCCACTTTCCTTAAATTCGTAAGATTGAACCTGGGTGGCACGGTATGCTTTGACTGGTGTGAAACTAGAAAGTTCACAAGACCATACTATAAACGAATATTTCACGTCAAGAGATGATATGTGGGTAAGCCCCTATTCCATACTATACAATATAGTGGGGAAATAAACAAATATCTACTTTCTCTGTCATGCCTAGCCACATATGAAGGCCTCAGAAACAGGTTTGGTCAGGTTATTGACGATATTGATCATAAAAGCTGAACAACAATTCCATATGCATTGTATCCATAAAATCTGCAAGCTACTTTTCAGTATTTTCTGCAGACATTGTAAAACACCATGAACGCACACCCCCAAACCCATCCACCCTCAAATATTTACAATACATTACCATTAGTTAAATATGATCCCCTTAACAGATATTAATGCAGACATCTGCCATTTTAATTGGGCGCTTTACTTCATCCTAGAGAGCAGTCCATTTTTTTTTTTTTCCTCAAGCATGTGGTTGTTATCAATATATGTGTATCCCGTAAAATGTTCGTGACGTCGTATTGGATAGTCACACATTGATCTAGATGGAATAAAACGCATTTCACAAACTGTGAGTGAATGCCAAACGATTAAACCCCCAAAACTGCCAATATTTTGACCCTCCTCAAAGCCTTAGTTTAAAGTTTGCAAACAGTTTCGTAAGGCATACGTTCACATTCCTCAAATTTGTCATCCTCCAATTAATGAACAGTATTGACTGCTTCGATTATGCGCTTAAACGTTTTTCCAAAGAATGCCTTTTTGCAGTGTAAGCCAAGAATGACTCAACGCCACTGTAACAGCCCCCTGCACCCAGGTCCAAAAGCAACATATTTCTAATTTTCTAGGTCAATAAAGCAGCGTTGCTTCAGACGTGCTTCAATTTTCCTGCCTGGTGCATTCTATAGTATTTATACCTATTTAATATTAATGCAGCCAAGATTATTATCTCATGGGTTGGATTATGAATATGATACCACTGTTTTCCATATGTGCACGTGCTACCCCCTGCCCTGTTTTGAGAGATTTGAGCACTTAAGTAGCCATCTGGGGTGAAACTCATTTATCTCCATATGGGTGTCTGTAAATGCCAGATATAATCTAGTATTTGAGCTAGTTCTGTTGAGGACCTACAGGTACCTCCCCTTTTCCCGGGGCGGTTGGGGCCGAGAAGCCACAATGTTCTGCTGCAATCCGTTTATCCCCTTAGAAGATGGAAATATAACACTGGATCTCAGATTGACTAGAAATGCTTCCATCTTAATCCCTTCCTGCTGGAAATGGGTTATTGGCACGTTGTGCATAGTCTCAGTGACACAAGTAAGTGGTAGCAGGTGGTGCTCTTAGTAAACACAACCATACCTGCTGCAGAAGGCTGAGAACTAGATAAAAAGCTGTAATGAATCTGCAAAGCGATGTGCCATACATGGACAGAAGGAACAGTTCTCTTGTGCTATACTTTATTTGGCTGGGTTGTAGTGCTGCTTTGTGTGGCAATGTATTATTATCGAATCTTGTATAGACCCATATCAGCTAGACATATTGTGCTGCAGCCATTATTCAAACCTTTGGAAGTAAAACACTTAAAAACATTATACCAAAAGCTATTTTGTCCTTTAATCCCATCGCTTCCAGGCCTTTTCCCCCTTAGGTGCCAGGCCTTTTTTTTTTAGCTGTTTCGGGCAGTTTGGCTTAGGCCCTCATAACTTTTCGTCCACATAAACTAGCCACACCTAATTTGTATCCTTTTTTTCCAACATCCTAGGGATTCTAGAGGTAACCAGACTTTATGGATTCCCCTGAAGGAGACCAAGAAATTAGGTAAAATACAGCAAACATTTAGGGGGTCATTACAACCCTGGCGGACGGTGTTAAAGCGGCGGCAAAACCGCCAACAGGCCGGCGGTAAATAAATTGAAATTTTGACCGTGGCGGAAACCGCCAACAAAGACAGCCACTTTAACACTCCGACAGCCACGGCGGTACAGACAAACAGCGCGGCGGTCACCGCCAACAGACAGGCGAAGGACAATGTACCGCCCACAGTATCACAACCTACCAATCCACCACCTTTTCCGGGGCGGATTCACCGCGGATAAAAACACGGCGGAAACAGCCATTTCAAAGGGAAAACGCTCACCTCTACACACTCCACGAGGAACGACGACACCATGGAGCCGGAACTCCATATTCTGCCAGCGATAGTCTTCCTGCTCCTATACGAGGATCATCAACGCCAGCGGCGAAGACCACGGTGAGTACTGCACCTACGACATAGGGGAGGGGGGAGGCAAAAACACAGGGACACACACAACCAACATCCCAACCCCCACCCCGACCCTCACCCACTACAACACACAGACCAATGCATATCTATCCATTACAGTAACACCCCCCAGCCCCCCTGGAAGAATGCAAAGACAAAAGGAAATGAGTTGAACCATTGTAATATATCAAAATACAGTAAGCAAATATGTACATATATATATACACATTAAACAAAATATACACCACGATTAGTAGTGCAGGTAATGCACCATTCATTGTCCGTGGACCACTGGGCCCAAAATGCATGGGCGAGGCCCACACAAGATACCTGATCAAAACGGAGAGAACACTGCAGGGGCATCAGATAGAAATACAGCAGGCACCTTGGGGGGGAAGGGAAGGGGGGGCACCTCATCCGGATTAGTGCACCACGCCAGATCCACGAGGGGGCTCCATGCCCATTGATGTATCCTGGGAGTGCAAAGCCACAGTCTCTCAAGTCTCTGCAGTGGGTGGTTTGCCCACTGTTCAATCCTGGAGAGTGCAAAGCCACAGTCTCTCAAGTCTCTACAGTGGGTGGTTTGGCCACTGTTCAATCCTGGGGAGTGCAAAGCCACAGTATCTCAAGTCTCTGCAGTGGGTGGTTTGCCCACTGTACCATCCTGGGGAGTGCAAAGCCACAGTCTCTCAAGTCTCTACAGTGGGTGGTTTGCCCACTGTTCAATCCTGGGGAGTGCAAAGCCACAGTCTCTCAAGTCTCTGCAGTGGGAGGGTTGCCCACTGTACCATCCTGGGGAGTGCAAAGCCACAGTCTCTCAAGTGGATAACAGTCTCCACTGGTTCTGGAAGGGGACTGGTGCCCAGAGTGCTGCACACACACCGTGACGGTCCCAGTTGCGTCACTGCCCCTGCCGCAAATGGGCTAGTGGTGCATTCCATGGCGGTCTTTGCCCTGTTCAGCGGTCCCTGGCCTGTCCAGCGGTGCTTGCGTTGCCAGCGTCAGACCTGTTCAGCAGTGCATTCCATGGCAGTCTTTGCCCTGTTCAGCGGTCCCTGGCCTGTTCAGCGGTGCTTGCGTTGCCAGCGTCAGACCTGTTCAGAGGTGCATTCCATGGCGGTCTTTGCCCTGTTCAGCGGTCCCTGGCCTGTTCAGTGGTGCTTGCCAAGGCGGTCCTTCATTGCCCAGCAGGGCCGTGGCTGGCGGTCCTTCATGGGTCAGCTGGGCTGTGGCTTGCGGGGCCCTCCTGGCCAGCTGGGCTGTGGCTGGCGGTGGCCTCCTGGCCAGTGACTCTGGGGCTGGCGGTGGCCTCCTGGGCAGTGACTCTGGGTCTAGCGGTGGCCTCCTGGCCAGTGACGATGGGGCTGGCCTCCTGGGCAGTGACTCTGGCGGTGGCCTCCTGGCCAGGGATGATGGGGCTGGCCTCCTGGGCAGTGACTCTGGCGGTGGCCTCCTGGCCAGTGACGATGGGGCTGGCCTCCTGTGCAGGCAGTGACTCTGGCGGTGGCCTCCTGGCCAGTGACGATGGGGCTGGCGGTGACCTCCTGGGCAGCAGGGATGATGGCGGTCCTTTCCGCTGTGCTGCTCCTCCCAGACTTTGGAGATTTCTTCTGCCCCTTCCCCACCTTGGGAAGAGTCACAGCTGAGTCCACACTCCCCCCGGGACTCTTGTGAGCGGCTTTGCCGGCTGGAGTCTTTCCCCTCTCCCGCCGGGCACTGTCTAACTTCTGGTGCTTCACAGGATGGGGATGGCTGTGCTGTGGCTCCGTGCCACACTGGCTCTCCTGGTGGGCGGTGCACTCCACATACCTGTAACAACAGGCACCACTGGTCCCGGAGATTTGTTGGCTGAGGTGCTAGTACAGGACCTCCTGGCCAGTGACTCTGGGGCTGGCGGTGGCCTCCTGGGCAGTGACTCTGGGTCTAGCGGTGGCCTCCTGGCCAGTGACGATGGGGCTGGCCTCCTGGGCAGTGACTCTGGCGGTGGCCTCCTGGCCAGGGATGATGGGGCTGGCCTCCTGGGCAGTGACTCTGGCGGTGGCCTCCTGGCCAGTGACGATGGGGCTGGCCTCCTGTGCAGGCAGTGACTCTGGCGGTGGCCTCCTGGCCAGTGACGATGGGGCTGGCGGTGACCTCCTGGGCAGCAGGGATGATGGCGGTCCTTTCCGCTGTGCTGCTCCTCCCAGACTTTGGAGATTTCTTCTGCCCCTTCCCCACCTTGGGAAGAGTCACAGCTGAGTCCACACTCCCCCCGGGACTCTTGTGAGCGGCTTTGCCGGCTGGAGTCTTTCCCCTCTCCCGCCGGGCACTGTCTAACTTCTGGTGCTTCACAGGATGGGGATGGCTGTGCTGTGGCTCCGTGCCACACTGGCTCTCCTGGTGGGCGGTGCACTCCACATACCTGTAACAACAGGCACCACTGGTCCCGGAGATTTGTTGGCTGAGGTGCTAGTACAGGACCTATGAGTTGGACGGGGGTGGTGGGAAATAGGTTAAGGGGGGCCAGGAAAAGTTTTTTGGTGACACTGGGATGGGTAGATGGAGGGGGTTTGGGAGTGGAGGAAGAGGTGGTGGTTGTGGGAGGTGTAAGTTTTGTGGATTTGGGTGCAGGTGCATGGGCTGGAGGCTGTCGTGAGGTGGATGGCTGTTGGGTGGGTGTGTGCCTGCGTTTGTGTATCTTCGGAGGGGGCATCACAGACACACTGGGAGACGACACAGGGGACGTGTAAATGGGAGTGGGGGTGGTGAGTGCACGTGAGTGGGGTGTGCTGGTGGGTGTGCTGGTGCGGGACGTAGTGGCTGTAGTGGTAGTGCGTGCAGGTGTGAGTGTAGACGAGACTGGGAGGGAGGAGGGAGACGACGAGGAGGGGGACACAGTGGAGGCAGTGGATGTTGGTGTGTCTGTATGTGTGTGATGCTTGCATGAGTGCCTATGGGATGTGTGGTGCTTATGTTTGCCTGAGCTTCCCTTGTGTGTTGACGTGTGTGCAAGCTGGTCTGTAGGTGTGCTTGGGATAGGCTGAGGTACAGGGTATTGGGTCGGGTGGAGGAAGTTGGAGGGGGGAGGCTAGACACAGGGACAATGGCTGACATCAGTGCTGAGGTCAGAGTTTGCAGGGTTTGATGAAGGGCAGCCTGACCAGAAGGAATGCCCTCCAGGAATGCATTTGTGTGTTGCAATTCCCTTTCTACACCCTGGATGGCATTCAAAATGGTAGACTGCCCAACAGTGAGGGACCTGAGGAGGTCAATGGCCTCCTCAATGAGGGCAGCAAAGGTGACAGGGGCAGGGGCTGAGGTGCCTGGGGCGAAGGTGATGCCCACCCTCTTGGGTGAGCGGGCACGGGGCGAAGGCTGAGGGGCTGCTGGGAGGGCGGTACTGGCAGGGGGGGTGGTGGCTGTACCTGTAGAATTGGGGGGCACAGATTTTGCCACCACCACAAGGGAGCTCCCATCGGAGGACGATTCCGTGTCGCTGGTTGCAGATCCTGTGACCGCCGTGGTGCTCCCCTCGCCCTCCGTCCCACTGGTGTATTCTGAGTCCGTGGTGTGGGCCTCCATGGCCATGTGGGATGCAGCTCCCTCGTGCTCCGGTGCCACTGTACCTCCGCCTGATGATGCTGATGCACACAAAAACAGGGAGACCACAAAAAGGGGGGGGGGGGGCGACAGAAGAAAGACAGGTTGAGTGCATGGATTACCGCTACCGTTGGCGGACAATACAGACACAGCAGCCCCCTGCACTACGTCGTGCTGTTGGGCTCTACAGATCTAATTCCTGGGATATGGCCTACATGGCTATGGTCGACATCTGCACACATAGATGACACAGGGGCATGAATACCTGTACTTGGCACTCTACAGAGGTGGGGTGGAGTGCCACATGACCTGCATTACGGAGGGGCCTAGCCTACGGAACTCGCCCTGGCCTAGGGAAACCCACAGCCCTCCTCCCCCACCCAGACACCTTCACTGCGCGCAAAGTCCGCTGAATGATGTTGTACTCACCCCCTTGTGTCTGCTGTGATGCCCTCAAGTGCCCATCCAACTCAGGGTAGGCCACCGCCAGGATCCGGAACATCAGGGGGGTCATGGTTCGAAGGGCACCCCTCCCACATTGGGAGGCCATCCCCAGCTGAGCCTCCGCCGTCTTCTTGCTCCAGCGGTGAATGTCCTCCCATCTTTTACGGCAGTGGGTGCTCCGTCTGTGGTGGATGCCCAGGGTCCGGACGTCCTTGGCGATGGCACGCCAAATATCCTTCTTCTGGTGGGCGCTGACCTACATGACATGTACAGGGGAAGAAGAGAAGTCATTAACAACTGCACCGTCTAAGTGAGTGGCCCACATCCCTACCCTTGCCATGTGGCACATGCATTCACAGTCCTTCATGCATACAGAACTGTGCCCCCTTCATTCTTACAACCAGCCCTCTCCACACAGGCATAGCCCATACAACATGCTCCCTGTGTACTTACCTGTTGGTCTGGAGGACCGTAGAGTAGCGTGTACTAGGGGAGGACCCCGTCCACGAGCTTCTCCAACTCCTCTGCAGTGAAGGCAGGGGCCCTTTCCCCAGACGCACGAGCCATTGTCTCTTCCAGACCGAGGTCACAGCAGCACTTGCGGTGTAGGTCCTCTCCTGTCGAAGATCAGGTATCGAGTGATTGAACAGATAGAAAATGGCGGTCACGTCCACGGCGGTCACGTCCGCGGCGGTGCGTACCATCACCGCCGGCGTACATCGTCATTGGCTCCTGGGACCCATAGGGTCCAATGTTAACCAATGCAGCATTGCGCCGCGGTCTTCGACCGCCTACCCTGATGGTGTACAACGCCAGCGCAGTTACCTCACATCCCATTGTCCCACTTTAAAGGTCAGGCAGCCGCCATTTCATGGGCCACATGCCCTAATTACCAACTGCGTCACACAGACCTAGGCCTTGTCGCACAACACAAATACAGGCCACATTTTGTGTATTAATGGTGTTCTGTGTAGACTGTGGGTACATACCTCTGAGTTGTTTGACTCTGTGGTCGCTGTTGTCATTCCTAGGCACCGTCTGCTGGGACATGTGAGGAGATGGCGGAATCCTCCGGTGTACCGACCGCTGGTGGACCTGTCGACAATGGAGGAAAGACATTTGATCATCACCTACAGGTTTGACCGTGCCACAATCCAGGAACTGTGTGCCCAGTTGGAGCATGACCTGATGTCAGCAATCCGCCATCCCACAGGGATCCCCCCTCAAGTGCAGGTGCTATCAGTGCTCCATTTCCTTGCAAGTGGGTCATTTCAAACTAGAGTGGCCATGGCATCAGGGATGTCCCAGCCTATGTTTTCCAACGTATTGTCCAGAGTGTTGTCTGCCCTGCTGAAACACATGCGGAGCTACATCGTTTTCCCTCAGGTGGAGGATTTGCCTACAGTTAAAGGTGACTTCTATGCCCTTGGACATATCCCTAACATCATAGGTGCCATTGATGGGACCCATGTAGCTCTGGTCCCCCCTCACAGGAGTGAACAGGTGTACAGGAACTGGAAGAGTTATCATTCGATGAATGTACAAATGGTATGTTTGGCAGACCAGTACATCTCCCAGGTAAATGCTATATTTCCTGGCTCTGTGCATGAGGCCTACATCCTGCGGAATAGCAGCATCCTTTATGTGATGGGTCAACTACAGAGGCACCGGGTGTGGCTATTAGGGGACTCTGGTTACCCCAACCTGTCATGGCTACTGACCCCAGTGAGGAATCCCAGGACCAGGACAGAGGAACGCTACAATGAGGCCCATGGGCGGACTAGGAGGGTGATCGAACGCACCTTCGGCCTCCTGAAGGCCAGGTTCAGGTGCCTGCATATGACAGGTGGATCCCTATTCTACTCACCAAAGAAGGTGTGCCAGATCATCGTGGCCTGCTGTATCCTTCACAACTTGGCTTTGCGACGACAGGTGCCTTTTCTGCAGGAGGATGGTCCAGATGATGGTGTTGTGGCAGCTGTGGAGCCTGTGGACAGTGATGAGGAGGAAGCAAAGGAAGAAGACATTGACAACAGGGACTCAGTTATCCAGCAATATTTCCAGTGACACACAGGTGAGAACACATTCCTGCCTACTACAAGTACTTTCACACTTCTACCTCTATCCTATCTGTCGATTTCAACCAGTATATGGTAACTGAGTTGTACATTTCCCTTACGGTTTCACAGGTGTGGTTTCCAACGTGTGTCATCTGCTTAGATTCCTCATGGCCTTGAGATGTGTGACATAGGTATGTTGACATTACATTTGAAAACGCATTTTGTCACTGTCATTGCTAATACACATTTTCGAAATCACAGACTGACTCCAGATTGTTTTGTGCTTCAAGGGTGTTTATTGAAGTGCTAAATATTGGAGGGGGGTTGTAACATGGTGAGGGGTGATGGTGGAGGATTGTCCATGGCAGAGTCCAGTCTATTAGTCTCACAGGTGCATTGCCCATATGGGCATAGGAAGTGGACCTGGGGCAGTTTAAATATGGACAGGGTGACAAAGTGGGACAGTGGGATGACAATCAGGGTGGTCTCATTTCTTGGCGGGGGTCTTGGCATCTTGCTCTGTCTTGTTCCTGGATCTCAGGGACCGCTTGCGGGGTGGTTCATCCTCTGCAGGGGGTGGGTGCTGGTGTGGTGGTCCTGTGGCGGTGCCTCCTGCCCACAAGCACCGGCGGAGGTGGTGGGCAGTTCATCATCCAGGCTAGTGTCAGGGGCCCCTTGTAGTGCCACAGTGTCCCTCCTGGTGTTGATTATTTCCTCCAGCACCCCTACGATGGTGCCAAGGGCGGAGCTGATGGTTCTGAGTTCCTCCCTGAACCCCAAATACTGTTCCTCCTGCATGCGCTGGGTCTCCTGAAACTTGGCCAGTACCGTTGCCATCGTCTCCTGGGAGTGGTGGTATGCTCCCATGATGCAGGAGAGGGCCTTGTGGAGAGTGGGTTCCCTAGGCCTGTCCGCCCCCTGTCGCACAGCAGCCCTCCCAGTTCCCCTGTGTTCCTGGGCCTCCGTCCCCTGGACCGTGTGCCCACTACCACTGCCCCCAGGTTCCTGTTGTTGTTGGGGTGGTGAGTTATCCTGGGTTCCCTGTAGTGGTGGACACACAGCTGATTGACGTGTCCTGGGGACGGCGGTATGGGCCCGCTGGGTGGGTGCTGTGCTGGTGTTACCAGAGGGTGGAAGTCCTGTGGTGGCCTGTGACTGGGTGTGGGGAACCGACTGTCCCGAGGCCCACGATGGTCCGGGCTGGTCATCTGGATCCAGTTGGACAGAGCTGCTGTCATCACTGTGGGCCTCTTCTGTGGGTGGGGTGGAGATGTCTGGACCCTCCTGTCTGGTGACGTTGGGTAGTGGTCCTGCAGGGGTGTAAAAGCAAGATTATTGCATCTGTGTGTGTCATGGTGTGCAATGGGTGGGTGACCGTGTACCCCAGTGCTAGCATTCCTGTGTTATGATGTTTGAGGGGGGTGTTATGGGCATGTGCAGTGGGCATGCTTTAGTGATGGGTGTCCATGCTTTGTTGTGTCATGCAGGGCTTGGTGTTGGGATGTGTGGTTTGTGTTATTAGTACATTTGTGAGGAGTTGGAGTGATAGGGGAGGGGGCGAGGGTGGGGGTCTGTGATAGCATGCAGGTAGGGTGGGGGATAAGATAGTTAAGATTTGACTTACCAGAGTCCATTCCTCCACCGACTCCTGCGAGGCCCTCAGGATGCAGAATCGCCAAGACCTGCTCCTCCCATGTTGTTAGTTGTGGGTGAGGAGGTGGGGGTCCGCCGCCAGTCCGCTTAACCGCAATGTGGTGTCTTGAGACCACGGAATGCACCTTCCCCCGTTGGTCGTTCCACCTCTTCCTGATGTCCTCCCGATTTCTTGGGTGCTGTCCCACTGCGTTGACCCTGTCGAGTATTCTTCGCCATAGCTCCATCTTCCTTGCAATTGAGGTGTGCTGCACCTGTTCTCCAAATAGCTGTGGCTCTACCCGGACAATTTCCTCCACCATGACCCTGAGCTCCTCCTCCGAGAACCTGCGGTGTCTTTGCCGTGCCATTGGGTGGTGTAGGTGATGTGTGGGGTGGTGTATGTGGTGATAAGTGTGGTGATACGTAGTGGTGTGTGGTGTTTTGTGCATGGAAGTAGTGTGGGTGATGGTCTGGTGTGCCTGTGGATGCTTGATAGTAGTTTGTAGTGTCTCTCTCTGGCCTTCTTTCTGTGTTTTTGTCATAGGGGTTTGTGGGTGATGTGGGTGTGTGTTTTATATTGTATTGGGTGTGTGGGAGTGGTGTGTATGTGTATGAGGTGTGTGTATTTTGATTTGTCCAATGTGGTTGCTTTTTGTAAATGTGTGTGTATTTTGAGCACCGCGTGGATTCGTGTGTCGTGATAGTGTGGGCGTATTTCTGTTGCCGTGACGGTGGAGGTTTTGTTTTTGCCAGTTTATCACTGACTTTTGGTGTGGCGAACTTGTGTGGGTGTCTGGATTTTGGCGGATTTCGAGATGTGGGTCATAATAGCTGTGGCGGAATTCCGCGGCCGCAGTGGTGTATTGGCGGTCTTCTGCAAGCGGCTTTTACCGCCAATGTTGTAATGACCCCCTTAGTTTTTTTCTACAAAATGGGAAAAAGGGCTGCAGAAGAAGGCTTGTGGTTTTGTCCCTGAAAATGGCACCAACAAAGGGCTTGTGGTGCTAAAATCACCATCTTCCCATCGTTCAGGAACAAGCAGACTTGAATCAGAAATCCCAATTTTTCAACACAATTTTGTCATTTTACTGGGACAAACCCCATTTTTACTATTCATTGTGCTTTCAGCCTCCTTCGAGTTAGTGACAGACATGGGTGTGAAACCAATGCTGTGCCCAGAAAGCTAAACATTTCTGAAAAATAGACAAAATTCTGAATTCAGCAAGGGGTAATTTGTGAAGATCCTACAAGGGTTCCCTACAGAAAATAACAGCTTAAATGAAAAAATATTGAAATTGAGGTGAATAAACAGACATTTTTCTCTCACGTTTTACACTGTAACTTTTTCCTGCAATGTCAGATTTTTTAAAGCAATATACCGTTACATCTGCTGAACTCTTCTGGTTGCGGTGATATATAGGGCTTGTAGGTTCATCAAGAACCCTAAGTACCCAGAGCCAATAAATGAGCTGCACCTTGCTATGGTTTTTCATTCTATACCGGGTATCCAGCAATTCATTTGTAGATATATAAAGAATGAAAAATAGGTATCAAGAAAACCTTTGTATTTCCAAAATGGGCACAAGATAAGGTGTTGAGAAGCAGTGGTTATTTTCACATCTCTGAATTCCGGGGTGCCCATACTGGCATGTGAATTTCAGGGAATTTCTCAAATAGACATCTTTTTTACACACTGTCTTAAATTTGGAAGGAAAAAATGTAGAGAAAGACAAGGGGCAATAACACTTGTTTTGCAATTTTGTGTTCCCCCTAGTCTCCCGATAAAAATGACACCTCACTTGTGTGGGTAGGCCTAATGCTTGTGACAGGAAAAGCAATATGGACACATCACATTTTTACATTGAAATCTGACGTTTTTTTTGCAAAGTGCCTAGCTGTGGATTTTGGCCTCTAGCTCAGCTGGCACCTGGGGAAACCTACCAAACCTGGGCATTTCTGAAAACTAGACACCCAAGGGAATCTAAGATGGGGTGACTTGTTGAGCTCTCACCAGGTTCTGTTACCCAGAAGCCTTTGCAAACCTTAAAATGTGGCCAAAAAAAAACTTTTTACTCACATTGCAGTGAAAGAAAGTTCTGGAATCGGAGAGGAGCTACAAATTATCTTCCACCCAGCGTTCCCCCAAGTCTCCCGATAAAAATGGTACCTCACTTGTATGGGTAGGCCTAGTGCTCGCGCCAGGAAATGCCCCAAAACACTATCTGGACACATCAAAATTATCAAACATAAAACTACCTGTTTTTGCGGGGTGGGCACCTGCGTTTTTGGTCTTGGGCTCAGCAGCCATCTAGGGAAACCTACCAAACCTAGACACCCGAGGGAGTCCAGGGAGGTGTGACTTGTGTGGATCCCCAAATGTTTTCTTACCCAGAATCCTCAGAAAACCTTAAATTTAGCTTATAAATCACATTTTTCCCACATTTCTGTGTGAGATCACCGCACCAGGACAAATTTCCTACCAGCCAACATTCTCCTCAGTCTTCCGGTAAAAATGATACCTCACTTGTGTAGGTGGGCCAAGTGCCTGTGACAGGGAAGAGCCAAAAACATGTTGAAATTGAGGGGGAAACAAAGCGCAGTTTGAAAAAAAAACATTTTTAGGCTGACAAGTGCAGCAGAATTTTTATCGGTATAGATGAGACAACGTTGGGTGGTAGGAATTTTGTGTATTCCTGCAGATTCCGGAAGGTTCCATCACAAAAATGTGGGACAAATGTGTGATTTCCAGCAAAGTTGGAGGTTTGCAGGGCATTGTGGGTAAGAAAATGGTGCAGGGTGCATGTGAAGCACACCACCCTGGAATCAACTGGATGTTTAGTTTTCAGATGTGTCTAGGTCTTGTGGATTTTTCTACATGGCAGTGTCCTAAAGTAAAAAAAGTGCAGCCCTCACCATTCCAAGTGGGACGATTTTGAGAGTTACCAAGCTCTCATGGCCCAAATGTAAAACCAAAACCCAAAGTAATCAAACGTTCTCTTGCTTGTCATGGGATAATATGTTTTAGTATGCGGGAGGAGAGCTGAAAGACTGTTACCCCCTTCAGTTGGGGTGGGAGCATACCCACACCCTCTTATTTTGAAAATAAATCTTCCCTGGTCTCTGGTGGTCTTTCTGCCCCCCTTGGGCCTTCCAAAAATAAGCCAATCTGCCCCTAAGGGGGGCAGAAATGGCCTAAATACAATTTGCCCCCCAAGGGAGTGACCCTTGCCTAAGGGGTCGCTCCCCATACATAAAAAAATAAAGTAAATTAAAAATATATATATCCCTGGTGCCTAGAGGTTTCTGCCCCTCCGGGGGGCAGATTGGCCTAATTATATAAGGCTGATCTGCCTCCAGGGGGCATAAAAGACGTAAAAATATTTTGCCCCCCCTGTGGAGCGGCCCTTGCCCAAGGGGCCGCTCCCCTTGTGCGTAAGTATAAAGAAAAAAATAATCACTGGTGTCTAGTGGAAATGGCTTGAATACAGGTTGCCCTCCCCGGGGAGCGACCCTTGCCTAAGGGGACGCTCCCCACACATAAAAGAAAAAAAAAATTATCCCTGGTGTCATGGGGTTTTCTGCTCCCCTGGGGGCAGAAATGGCCTAAAAATAACTTGGCCCCCTGGGAAGCGACACTTGCCCAAGTGGCAGCTCCCCTTATTCAACAACACACAAAAAAAAAATCCCTGGTGTCTAGTGGGCATTTCTGCTGCCCGATCACATCGCGATGGGGCAGCAGAAATGCTTGCAGAGACATGAAAGGCCCCCTACTCTCGAGCGGAAGAGAAATGCTTTTGCATTCCCCTTCCGCATCACACTGGAAGCATGCTCCAGCGCGATGGGAGGTGACCTGTGATGAGGTCAGCACGCAATCATGTCCTGACATCATCAGACATCATGGGGGTGTCAGGGTGGTCGGGGGTGGAAGAGGAAGCGATTCCCCTTCCAGCCCTGACCTGGGGGAGTGGGGGGATGGCCCCCCCCAGGGCCTGAGAGGCGCAGCCACGGACGTAACCATTACGTCTGTGGCACACAAGGGGTTAAACGGCATTACTTTTCAGTGATAAAAAAACACCCATACATTATTTATGACTTCCTAGCAGTAGAGTCTATTTTTTAATTGCTGGTCAATTAGGGTTCATTTTGTTAACGTAATTACAGATATAGTATACTGTACAGAAGTATGAAACAACCCATAAATGGAAATGTCCACCAACCATCCAGCTAGCCATACCAACAGCACTAACCACAGCACTGACCAGAACAAAACCATTAAAGGAGTGGATAGCGATTAGAATTGTCCTCACCAATTATTCAGATTGACATGACTAATTTGCAGTAATGATCCTCTTTAGGTACATAATTATATTGAAGACTACCTTCTCATCCATGTCGATTACAAAGATTGATTGCCTTGAGCCACAAAATCAGACTTGAGAAAAACTAAGAAAAGTAGCAGTTAGTGACATTCTAAAATGTTACCCGCATAGAGCAAGGCTATCGGAACCCACAGCTCCACCTTTGAAAAACTCTTTTCTCTATAGACTCAAACTTTCCTCGAACTACACTTAAACCTGGCTTCAACTCTATACAAGACCCAAAACAAGTGATACAATGGCAGATTCTTTCTGTTGACCAACAACAAAAAGAAAATACACTTCAGTCTTCAGTGACAATATAAATCCATTGAACAACAAATGAAGACCGCCACCTGCAAAAGAAGTCTTCCATAAGCATACCACACATATCTTTGAAGCAAACATGTTTTTTCGGGCTGCAACACTTCAAAGCAAGGAACTGAAAAACCTCCTCCACTCATATACATTCGCAAGATGAAAGGGAAGAATGATGCCATTTTCAAACCACAGGGATGTTAATTCAGATGATAGGTACAAAGGAGAACAATACTTCTTTTCTTCATGTTATGTTGCTTATATCTGGGGTTTCCAGGATTATTTACTTGGTCCTGCAGGTGTGACAAGAAGGGCCATTAGAGGATAACTTGCTTGCGAGGTTGACAGGCACTTGTGTATTTATGGCTGTTTACATGAAATATCTGCATGAGCGAAAATAAAAAAAACGGTGGCTAATATCTTGATCATCACTGAACTGGTTAAATTGAAATGAGCTGTATTTATGAAAGACCAGATCTGCCACAAATGTACATCAGAGTTTTACAGAATTTTCTTCAAAATATCCCAGAGAAATACACTGAGTGTCCTCTTAACGAATAAGGTTACCTGTGCTAGCAGAATGACAGAGGCAGTGACCCAGTGATTGAATTAACCAGCATATCCCGAGAAACAACAGACATGCATATCTTACCTTCTCAAACAAGATTGCAAAAAGATAAATTATAATAAAGCTGTAGTGGTTTATGAAAGCTCCCTCCATGTCCCAGAACCGTTAGTCATGCTTCATAAAAATTCATAGGACACAGTTCATGCAAATAAAACACATCTGTGAAAACCCTATACCAATGTGAGAGGATCAGCAACAGCATTAAACTGTCATTAACTGCCTACCGCCCACGAAACAACAGACTTCAGTATACTTTATAAACCCCAGTGAAAATGCCTAAATAAAGAGAGAGAAAAATCAGAATTACACTTTTTGTTTTTGACATTTTTTTTTCAAATAAACATTTTCCCTTAAATGTACCTCCTCCCTACATCCATCTGGTGATGTGCACAGGATATGAAGCATTTCCTCACAGGTGGCCAACTGCAGATCTTCTTCTTGCATGTCATGATTCACGAAGGGAAGAGACAGGCAGCAGTGAAAATGGTGCTCTGACTCTTCTATCTTTGAGCCTAATTACAGATTCAGCGGTGTTACCACCAGTCTGCGGCAGCAGCAGGACTGAGTACGCCGCTGAGCTGCTGGCCTCCCATCCCACTGTATTATGTTTTCCCCACAGGGCTGGAGGTTTCATGGTGGCGGTTTCATGACAACAGTATGTTTTGCTGCTTGAAATGAGCCAGAAGCAGCGGTCGAAGTGCATTAAAAAAAGTATGGGCAATGTGATGTTGCTTGCTATGGGGTGGGGTCAGTGAATGTGGGGCGGGGTCAATGGTCTGTAAACTTTTTTTGTCTTTCACCTTCAGGTAGCTACATATAAAATAACTCACAGTTTGAATGAAAAATTAACTACAAAAGTTAAATCAGTGGCAAGTGCACTATTGTACATTATGAAACCTCTATTAGTTAATGCACTGGAGAGGTCTGAGGCTACAAGGGCCCAGCCTGTGACAGAAAAGACTGAGAACATGTAAGTCATTATGCTAAACTCACATTACAAACAGTATAAGATATACTGCTCCCAAATGTGCAAAAAGGTTTCAGGTAAAATGGTGCTCACAATTTAGGCTTATTTACTGCCTGTCTGCTAACACAAGCATGGCGGTGCCCCCAGCAGAAAAAGGTCGATGGAAAGGCAAGTCATGATTAGCTTGGCGGGAAGCTTGGTGGGAACATTTCCATGGGCCACCTCTGGCTCTCTCACCGTGGGAGTAGAAGTATCCCCAGCGATCTTGTGGCTGTGTTCCCACACACTTCATAATCGGGCGGTCAGATCTCCAAGACGGTGGGCGGATGGGCCGCCGAAAACGCAATGGTGAGCACATCCCGCCATCATCATAATCAGGCCCTATGTCTTCTTTGAAAACTAAAAGCCTGATTTAACTTCTGACAGATGGCACAAGGATGGCAGAGGACATTAGCTCTGAAATCCTGACAGACTAACATCCACCAAATTTAGAGATGATTCATTGCCCAGTGGTCTTCTCTGTACATTGAAAGAAACTGCAGTCACTGTGGTTCTTTTCAATGTTTGAAAGGTTTGGTGGTTGGCTGCTGTCGGTTTGGATGGTCATTCACCAAACATTTAATATTTATTTTCAAAAACAAACTTTCAATGTGGGAGTTTATTTCAATAAAAAAAAAAAAAAAAACCCTAATGACCTTCACACCCTGGGACTTTCCGCTACCAACATGTGGGATTCATTATTTTTTTCTGTCCTGTATCTCCAAGTTTTTTCTAGGGGTAACAGACATCACACATCCACCTTAAATAGAATGGGTGGTGTAATGTTGTCCTTATTTTGCACAGATCTCAAGGATTAGGATTTAAACAGGCCTCTGTGATTTTTTGAATAGGACTGACAGTAGTAATAGTATTATTATTAATATTATTATTATTCCAGCATTTAGCCCCAAAGGGATATCCCAGTGCTAGACAGCAGCCCTGGACAAAGAAATACCTTCAATAAAGCTTCTAGAGGAAAAACAGCCAAGTTTTTGAAACATAATAGTTTTACGAGTGAGATGCAATGTGAGGAGAACAGCATTCTACTGATGGCTGCTAAATTTGTGAAGGAGTGTTTATCCATGAGTACCCTAGTAAGGCTCCTGCATCGGATGGGGGCCTGATTGGCTGACTTAAGAGCTCTCTTGATAGCTTGTCAAAAGAAATTCTACTTCTAAACTGTACGGGCCCAATAGAGTAAACTGCTGATACACTTGACAGAGCAGTTTGAAAACAACTCTTCGTGGACAGGCAGCAAGTTAAGAGAGTTCAAATTAGCAGAAACCTAAGTACTAGCAGGAATAATAATAATATTAATAACAACAACAATAATATTGAGAGTGATTCAAACAATTTGTATCTACTCCCTCCAAAATACATGGTTCATCTAACTCCAGTAAATTAGTTTATGAAACCAGATATTAAGCATGGCCATGAGTGGGCTGATAATTTGGATTGCTGTTACAACGTTGGACATCTCGTTGCTCAAAATAGGCAAATTACATAGCACACTTTTGTGTGTAAGAAGCACAATGTTAGACAGCAAATTTGTTCATATTTTAAATTGGAATGTTCCCCTAACACCGCAACTCTAATTATTTTTAGAATCTTTGAACACCCTGCTTGATAGACTTGATGACAATATAATATGATGCCTTGTTAAAATGTTTCTTAATGACACTGATTACAAATTATGTTTGGAACACCTAAGGATGCTGCATTAAACAATGTAGTGTGGAGTATTCCACCTATCATGAATGAATAAGTAGTAGATGTTGACAACAGTAGTCATCAATTGCACACTGAGGCGATAGAATGGGAAAGCATCATATGATTCCCCTGCACAAGATACATTTAATTAAAAAAACAAAAAACAAAGTGGTGATATAGATTTCGTACTCCTTTGGCTGTATGTGCTTATAATGAAAAGCAAAGCTGAGGAAACTGGTTCTGACAACTGTCAGCAAACCTTTTATGACAAATTTTTCATTAAGAATAGCTTTGACATGCTGACAAAACAGACCCAGAGAATGCTCTTTTTGGAGAAAAATATGCTTTTGCACATGGGCTTTATTTTTTATTTTAAGGAAGTGCCACCCTACCCTTTTGTCTCTTTTTTATCTCTTGTTTTTGTTCTTACTTTGCCACCCAAACTTTTCCTTTCCCCTCTTTATTCCACTCTATTTCTGTACTCCTGATCTCTGCCAACTTATATCAACTTACCTATGTTTCTTTCCTTTTTTCTCCATTGCCACCTCCCTCTGTCTTGCATCCAGTATAACTTTCATTTCAGGCTTAATTTTTTTAGGTAGAATTTTTCACTTTGGGATTTATTCACATTCCTTAACATCAAGGCCTATTGGCAATTAGAATATTTTGTGATAGATAAGAGGCAAAAGCGTCAGCTCAACCTCTACAGTAGTCTACAACTTTCTAAATCTGACACTGTTGAAAGACATGTGGTAGAGCAAACTAAACATGAGATGGCTTATGTCCTGGAATCTTTTAATGCCAAAAGGCGTGTACAATTAACAAAGTAGGAAAAAAACACAAAGAGCTATAAGATATTGTTTTAATGACATGTACTGTATTAAAGTCAACCTCATGCAGAAAAATAACAAAACGATCGCAGTGATTAGATTAACTGTAACATAGCAAGAACACACAATTGCAAAATGGTCATGATGTGCAAGAGTAAATTGGCAAAGGTAAGAAAAAGTACTCTTGTTTGATGAGAAATTAAGAAAGAAAAACAGCAGCTATTCGCGCTTACAAGCATTTCTTTTAGTAATCAGAACAGGTTAAGTCAGGCTAGATAGAAAAATAAATAGCTGGTTTAATCCAACCAAAGGAACTCGTGCTTTGGCCAATCAGAAGCTCTTGTCAGTGAAAGTAAAAAAATCAGTAAAGTAAATTTTTGAATAATTTAACAAATAGAAATCCAAAATGTTTGCCCATTGGGGATACTGTCAAAGTAATTTCCTCCTCAAATAAATCTCAGGAGACTAGTAGTGCCAATAAGAGAAGGTAATCAATGGCCATAAGAGTGTCTGCCAATAAAGTTCTACAAGGCACTTTAAATTACACATGTGATTACATTCTTAAACATTCCTAGCATAAATATGCCATTAATATAAATTCAATGAGCCACAGCTCCACAGCCATGTTCGGAAATCAAATATTAAATGACAGGGGATGACCATGTATTAATCGTGCAGTACATCAATTATCATTGGTGTATAGACAATGTACCATTTTACCTAATTTGAATACTTAACAATGCAAGTCAAATACGCACTAAGAGTGGAAGGAGCAAGACATGGAAAACCAAGGACATATTTTATCTTGGGAAAGTTAAAGCATGTTCCCACATTATTGGCCTATCCACCTACTGGAGATTAGCTACTGCTTCTGTAGTTCCTCGTTCTGGAAGAAAACACTTTTTAAATCTTCATTTAAGAAAGACAATTGCAAGAACTCAGCATGCTAACCCCCCAACATCTTTTATAAACATGCTATACTAAACTGTTCAGCATGGTGATTACACTGTGAATGCACTGTTGCGGCTGTGTGGTTACCTCCTTTTGAAACCCTTAAAGACAGCTGTCAACCTACTTTGAGTCCAAAGATGGAGTAGGTTGACAGCTGTATTTAAGGGTTTCAGAAGGAGGTGAGCACACCTGCCCACCTGTGCCTTTTCTCATCAGTGTATTCAGAGTGTTTTCACAGGGCAGCAAAGTCTGTACATAGTGTTTATGGATCTTACTACTACTGTTAACACGGTGGACCATTAATCTGCTAGGATAAAACATTTTAGATGAGTATCAACAAAAATTTGAAAATAAACTAGAATCTAGCCTTTCTTTGACATCCTATTTCTGAGTTGAACAAGGATTCCCCCAAGAGCACATTTTGGCATAGGTTATACACACACAATGGATTGGCATTTAACAGGTTATTTGTAGCACC
Source organism: Pleurodeles waltl (assembly GCF_031143425.1). NCBI lineage: Eukaryota > Metazoa > Chordata > Amphibia > Caudata > Salamandridae > Pleurodeles > Pleurodeles waltl. Next base: position 693,114,917 of record NC_090442.1, on the reverse strand, counting down.
TGGTTATAAAAGATTGAGGTGCAGTACCAGTTTGAATTCTTTGACGTATTGTCCTTCAGACTTTCTGTAGTTGACTTTTAATGAACAGGGCACAACTATTAATTCAGTCGAGGTAGAAGAATGCTTAGTACTCAAAAGTGCTTGAAACTCATCTTTTATGTTTTAATTTAAAGCTCTGTAAAGGAGGGTCATCTGGGTTCTCTCAATTCAAGCTATTTCTCCTGCATGTAGAAGGAAATGAGTGATGTAAGTGAAGAGGTCCACATTACCATGTGCAATATCACACAAGGCCTCTTATGCTGAAAACTCTAATTGTGGTGAAGCACAAATCAGATTGACGCTTACCAGAAAAGCAGAGTAGCAAGTCAAGCTGGGTTCATCCACAGACAACAGTGGTGTAGCAGAGGCCAGGACACACAAAGGAAAAGTACTGTAAAGATAATCCGCCTTAGCACTGTCTGTGCCTAATCGGCTGGACCAAAAGACAAAATTACCCAATACCAAACGTCAGTCAATAAACTCCTATATGTATCCCTGGAGTCTCCAGAAAAGTATAGTATTCTAGAAGTAAGTACTGGAAGGTCAGTGGTTCATTTAGCATTTGTCTTAAGACCACATTCTTAACATGTAGCTAGGTGAGCTCCTGATTTCACTGCATTGAGGTGGCTGCCATATCCACAGTAGAATTTTTGGCATAATTTGAATTCCATAAAGGGTAGTGTTAGAACAATGCAACAGCTAAATAAAACAAAAGCACCATTAGCCTTGATCTGACTTGATCCATGCTCTGTCTATTATGCTCGACACAAACTGTCACTAAGATTTAAGAGAAGTTACCAGCAGAACTGGAACATTGATGTGGAGGAAAATACCAATTTGGTAGAAAGAACAGTCAAGAGGAAATCCAGGAAAGACCATGATGCTCAAAGGTAGAGGACAGAACCATGCTGCCTAAAAAACATGACAGAAAGGCTACTCACTAGACATAGGCCCTCATTCCGACCCTGGCGGTTTCAAACCGCCAGGATGGAGGGCAGAGGAAGCACCGCCAACAGGCTGGCGGTGCTTCCCGGGCCATTCTGACCGCAGCGGTAAAGCCGCAGTCAGAAAAGGGGAACCGGCGGTTTCCCGCCGGTTTCCCGCCGGTTTCCCCCTGGCCCAGGGAATCCTCCATGCAGCGCCGCCATGGGGATTCCGACCCCGTTCCCGCCAGCCTCTTCCTGGCGGTTTACACCACCAGGAAGAGGCTGGCGGGAACGGGTGTCGTGGGGCCCCTGGGGGCCCCTGCACTGCCCATGCCACTGGCATGGGCAGTGCAGGGGCCCCCTAACAGGGCCCCACAAAGATTTTCAGTGTCTGCTCTGCAGACACTGAAAATCGCGACGGGTGCCACTGCACCCGTCGCACCCCTGAAAATCCGCCAGCTCCATTCGGAGCCGGCTTCCTCTTTGCAGGGGCTTTCCCGCTGGGCCGGCGGGCGATCTTTTGGAGATCGCCCGCCGGCCCACCGGGAAAGTTGTAATGACCCCCGCGGTCATTTGACCGCGGTGCGGTCTTTCGGAGGTTTACGCCCGGCGGGCAGAGCCCGCCGGGGTCGGAATGACCCCCATAGAGTTCAAAGGAAATTCTACTTATAAGTGACACTGACCTGATGAAGTAGGCTTCCTTATTCATATAACGTATTTAGAGACCCAACCCAGAGGGGAAAACCTATACAGAAAAAAAGTTTTTTTGTTAGAAAAACCCTCACCAGGGTTACCCTTTGGTGGCATGCTTCATCATTGGGTTTCTTTCCGTTCTGCTGCAGAACGAGGTGTGCTGCGACCGACGGAATACGTGGGAGCACTATTGGTATCAGTGATGCGGATGCTAGAAAAGGATAGAAGTGGTGGGGTCTGTGGGAGTTTTTCTCCTCTGGGTTGGGTCTCTAAATACGTTTACAGAAGCTTCAATGAGGATAGATCCTCCCCTTTAACCCTCCTTCTCCCCCCTTTGTTTATCTTCCTGATTCATATGAAAGAACAGTTTAACAACAGTACTTTTGTGCATGGGCAGCCAATGAAGAGAGTTTAAATTGGCTGAAACTGAAGGACTAGCAGGAAGATAAAAAATATATATATATATATACAAAAGGGCCAAAACAGAGAGTGGTAAACTCACTGAAAATGTTAATTAATGATGGTTTGGATGCCTTTTATATTGTTTGACAGGAAATAGGAAGCAGAAACGTGGCTTAGGAAGGATGGTAGCCAACTTGGATTGAGTTTGAACAATTGTCTTAAAAATATCTGTAGCTATTTTGGAATGGGATTTTCTGTTGAACCCTATCCCAACATGCTTGATGGCACAGGGAACTGAAATGCTATGTCTTCACAGTCATGGTACAACTGCACATGTTCAGACCTGGCCTACCTGTCACTTACATCCCCCAGCAACTCCCACTACATAAAGTGGGAAATGTTGTGCCATATTTGCTGCCCAATGTAGGTGGTTTTAAAGTAGATAAGGAAGGCACCTGCTGCCACCGGACAAAGGTGAAAACTGTGGGGAACACCATGCTCAGACGCACCCCGTAGTCGAACTGTGTGGGTGCAACAGACCCCACCATTAAGGCTCCAGACATTATTGGTGACTTGGTGCAACACTATTGCTCTAGGAAAAATAAAATAATCTTGACTAGTTTGCAAACATGGAGGAATAAAAATGTAAACTCTTTTGATACAGTATGATCGTTTCTAATGTGATGCGATTTCAAAGGCTAGGGCACTGGATAAGAGGTATGAACAAGGTAGAGGTCTAGAGAACTTCTCTTGTAGGAAAAAGAATACTCTACTGTAGATAGCAATACAAAAGGGGGTTTCCCATGTAATTGAAGTGAAAGAAAAGCCACTATGTCTGATAGGACATACTACCGTTTGCACTTCTGAAGTTGGCATGCAACCACTTCCATTTTGAAAATGTTGCAGTCTCTGGGTAAAATATTAAATCAAACCCACACATACGGGAGCCTTTGACGTAGGCAGGTGGTCTGCTTGAATATTGGTGTGGTATTTGCACACCTCTGCTGGCAAGACAGAAGACCTTCCTTCCTATTTCGAGGACCCTACCAACTCAGCAGTAGACATTTTTAACAAAATTTCTCCCACCTGTACTATGGTAGAAATTTTTGTAAAAAAGTATGGCGTGGTGGCTGGACATCATGTCTCTTTTTATTTCAGAAATAAAACCCCTAAACTGCAAAATATCAATTAAGTTAACGCGACTGACTTGTGTTCCTGCATGTTGTGTCCACTGATGATTTTCCTAGGCTGAGTCTGCCAAACCTTGCATGGTGGACCTGGGTAGGGAAACTCTGATTTGAATGGCCCACACTAATTTTGTAGTCTTGTTTGGTTGGGCTGCTGTCCCTATACGTTTTTAACAGCAGACCCACTGGTGTCTTTGCCATCAAAAGCCAAGCAGTTCCCCCACTTCTAAATGACTCACGAACATAGTACAGGAAAGTAGGCACCATTATGTTGCTGATAGACCAAAGGACATAGAAAATTGTACCAGCAACAAATGTCAATTAATCAGATATCAGATTATTGGCTGCCAGAACTGATAAGTGGCAAATATCAAGTTACTCTGGCAGTGACTCCTAGAGCAAAAGTAGGGCTGTGCCCAAAATAATGTGACCTTGGTTTCTGGGTGATTCAATTTGAGTGGCTTAGGTTTCATCCACTTGTAGTACTCTGAAGATATGCTCTCAACTGTGTAGTATTGTGGTCTGTACCCCCACCTAATTTAAACTGTATATTTTTGTTATCAGCTTAGGTATTGCATAGAATGGACATGAATAAAATGAAACAAGAGGAACGAGGGAGAAAGTAGATGCTGTACAGTAAGTGGGGGAGTGGTGTGCGCTGAGTTACTGCACTACCAAAGGAGATGACTTTGGAGTAAGAGTGTCACTTTGTAATAATTAGAAAATTGTTCTTCTAATATGAGTACCACAAATCCAACTGCTCTCAATATGGTGAAAATTACAATTTATTTTATCTGGCCAAAATGTTTATTCTTCACAAGAATCTAAATGCTTATCCTGTACTACATCTAATGTTACGGAAGCGACTCTACAGCGCTAACAGAGAGCATCTACAGCGCTACTCACTCAAAAGATGTTCAAGCGTGATGTAGGAAGGGATGAAACATTTCAGCAATCAGTTAGCCAGAACAAATATGATGTTTTGAAAATGGAAGTTGCAGTAATCGAGTGGCGTTTTGAGAAGCTTTGAGAGGGGCCTGGGGGACCGCAGACTACACTCCCCAGACTCATAAGCAGCAGGAAGCCGCTCTTGCTGTGATTTCGCGCCCGTAAGCGCTCATCATTGGTTCTCGTCTACCGCTGCGTGGGACGCATTGAGAGGGGCCTGGGGGACTGCAGACTACACTCCCCAGACTCATAAGCGGCAGGAAGCCGCTCTTGCTGTGATTTCATGCCTGGAGGCGCTTATCATCAGTTCTCTTCACCCGCTGCGCAGGACGCCTTTAGAGGGGCATGGGGGACCGCAGACTATACTCCCCAGTCTTATAAGCGACAGGAAGCCGCTCTTGCTGTGATTTCGCGCCCAGAGGCGCTTATCATCGGTTCTCTTCACCCGCTGTACGGGACGCCTTGAGAGGGGCCTGGGGGACCGCAGACTATACTCCCCAGACTCATAAGCGGCAGGAAGCCACCCTTGCTGAGATTTCACGCCCAGAGTTGCATATCAACGTTTCTCTTCACCCGCGGCGTGGGACGCCTTGAGAGAGGCCTGGGGGACCGCAGACTACACTCCCCAGACTCATAAGTGGCAGGAAGCTGCTCTTGCTGTGATTTCGCGCCCGGATGTGCTTATCATTGGTTCTCTTCACCCGCTGTGCGGGACGCGCGCTGGCGCGCGCGGGTGAACACTGCCCATGAGTGGGCCCGTCTGCACCCGTCAGAGCCCGGAGGAGACTGGCCTGGCCACCCCTCTAATATTATTGTTAGAAAGTGTATCTTCACTAAAGGTTATCGATTATTTGCATTATGTCTGACTAATATTGTCACCAACGTTTTTGTTATTTTTGTTCTGTTTTTTTATTTTGTACTTATTGGCTCAGTGCATTAACGGATGGCTAGTGTGGAAATAAGTGTAACAAAGTACCTTTGTGGCTATCCTAGCGAAGGTTTAAAACCCAGACATGGGTAAGAGGAAGCAATCAAATACAAAAAATACACCTCCCCACAAAGAGCACACATCAATACTAAAGTACATCTCAAGGGCAGTGGGGGCTATAGACAAACAGATTACGAATATAGAAGAAAGGTTATCACTACAAAGGAGCCCTATTGAGGCTATACCCAGTTATAACAACCCCCTAAACTTAGACCCTGACTCCACACAGTTACAGGGAATAGAAATTAGGAATCAGGATAAAATTCAAAATGGCTGCATTCAATATGTATATGAGTCTATATCAGAAGTTGATGATTCCCCCCCCAACCTAAACGCACAAGGAAGCTGCGACCACTGCAAAGGGGAAGGTCAAAAAGCCCTCTGATAGCTGCACCCTGCAACAAGCCCGATACAAGCCCTCAGCCTATAAGACAGACGCATAATAAAACCGATAATAAGAAGCTCCTGAGGAAGCTAACTGAAACCTCTGTCAAAATTCAAGCAAGCACCCTGGACACGATTAAAGCATTAGAACTTACATTCAAAGCATCAATTGATATTCTTCTAAATCCCCTAACCCAAATAGAAAATAATGTGGCATCTATTCTTGATTTAGTGAAGACACGAATGGTCGATCCAATCTCCATAACCCCCCAATTGAATGGCCTAGCTGACTCAAATCTACGTCCAGTAACGGAGACGCAAACTTTGTCTTCAGCCAACCAGCTTCCTGTAGAGCAATGTATATGTCCAGGCCGCACCAATAGCATACACCAAACGATGCGAATGCAGATAAGCAAAAGGAGTCTCGAGACCTATAACACGTCTCATCCCCCTTTGGACACCCCACTTTCACCGAGCGATATCTTACAATTACCCCCTGCAGTTACACCTTATGTAGTGGTTCTTGCAAATGTTCCCATCATACCCCGCGAGAACCGTAAAACCTGGACAGCGCTAAGAAACAAATCCTTAAATTGGATAGGGTCCCGAATGGAACCTGGCATGATTGGCACACTATTTGAAGACATAAAAATGGTTAGGAGAGTTAAATGGGTGGGTAGGAACCAAAAATTATTAATGGGAGACTGTGTAGTACTCTCATTTAAATCTCCGAAACTGGTGGAAAAAATGTTACGGGGATTAAGTCCTCGATGGGTAGCCAAAGATGACATCTCATTACTCCCATTAGGTTTTTTCTACCAAGATAATAGAGGCCATTTCCATCACAGAAATAGGACCCCGCTACCACGGAAGCTAACTGAGCACAACAACGCTATCCCCACCACTAAAAAATTCCAACCTCTCTCGCCTTTAGAGGACTTGGACTGATGGTTGGACGGTAGCAGGGCAGTTACCCTTATGGAACCTTCACCTGGTCATCAAATCATTAACAGCAGGAGGGGCTATTGTAGGAAAGTACCTGTGGGAATTAATAATGAACAGGATAACACTAGATCTGGAGATTATGACGGAGGGGATTCTGCCCACCCAATTAACTATCCACTCAGTCCCTGTAATGAGATAGATCACCCCACCCCTGATCTATATGAGGCTGAGGTAGGGGCCATAAGATCAGGCTTCGAACTCCTATTTTGGAATCTGGCGGGTCTTTGTAGTCAAATTAATAACATTGAATGGCTACGCTTTGTCAAATAATTTTCTTGCCTGTGCCTTCAAGAGACTTGGTCTATTGACCCCTTACATATTAATGTATATAGGACATTTCACACTCCTGCGATCCCTTGCATACACGGCAGGTCAAAAGGGGGGCTATGCACTTATATTTCAAATAAGTTGGATCTGATAAAGGACATTAGTTTAGTTTCTAACGTTTTTTTTCCAGATGATTATACAGAAATTACAAAAGCTGTGCCAGATAGTTATTGTAAATTTTTATAATAATGCCCCTTCAGATAAAATTTCTAGTATAATTAGACAACTCCAGGATGACCTGGGATCAGTGTGTAATTCCTCTGGGAGAGAGTCTTTGATTGTATGGGGGGGTGATTTCAATACTCATTTATGCACACACTTGACAGAGAAAGCTTGTGGCCTCTAGGCAGGGGAGTATGAGGACCAAGCTCATTTCTTTCATAATCTCTATGGTAGCATATTGAATGACACCATGTATATGTATGATCTTGCATTTGTAAATGGAATTAATGGTAGCAATCTGCAATTTAAAGCAACTTTTAACGGAAGACTCACAAATACCATAATAGATTTTACTTTAATATCTAATAATTTTTCCTAAAGCGTAGCCAATCATCAGATCCATGATATTGCCCTTAGCGATCATTACCCTCAAAGCATCTACCTTGCATTGCCCTTAGGAAAAAAAACAGCCCACAGGAGAGGTGGATAATCTTAATAATATAGAATTGGGCTCAAGAAATTGATATTTCCTACGCTGGTCCCAAATCGAACCAATAGGCTTCATGAAGCAGTTGCTTAGTGATTATGCAAATGACTTCGCGATCTGTCTTAGTGATGATATTAACCCACAAGAATGTATCAGAGCCTTCACAGCAATCACCTGTGGGATCAAAAAGTCACTTAGCGTTAATATGAAAAAGCCAGGTCCCCAGGGGAAAAAGGGCTGGTTCGACTCTGAACGCACACGGGCTCACAAAACACTTAAGAAGGCCTTACATAATCTAGAAAGAAGCAGGAGTGAGATCTCCACCCTCAGACAGGAATATAAGGAGGCTGTAAAAAATAGGAAGAAATTTCTAAAAGAGCAGGCTAGGAACACCTTGTATGAAGCAAGCGTCCAAAACAATAATGTCACATTCTGGAAGGTAGTAAATTCCCCGTTGTTGGGAGAAAGAGATTCTCCCACCATAGAAATCGCTATTACGGAAAAAGGGTAGACAACCCATTTTTCAGAAATACACTGTTCAAAAATGTTAACTTCAGATCCAGATGCCAATAGAGGTGATGTACTGAATATTACCCCACCGTTTAGTGTAGATGAGGTCACTGAAGGCATTAACGAAAGCAAGAGTGGGAAAGCACCAGGTCCAGATGGAGTCCCAGTGGATATATACAACTCCAACATTACTCTATGGACCCCCTTATTGACGCAGGTTCTTAGAGCATCCTGTTCCACAGGTTTTATTTCAACCTGGACGGAGTCCATTATTGTACCAATATTCAAAAAAGGCGATCGCCACAATCCTGCCTGCTATAGACCAATCTCGCTCCTTGATACCTTTGCAAAGACAGTTGGTCGTATTATTTTGAATAGATTGCAGGAGTGGGCTGAAACGAATAACATTTTAACGGATTTGCAATATGGCTTCTGTGAGGGATAAGAACTGTGGAACAGGCTCTAAACCTTGATATCCTGATTGGTAAATATACTAAGGTCAGGAAAGGAAATTTATATATGGTATTCGTAGACTTGACCTCAGCATTTGATTGTGTGATCCATAGTAAACTATGGTCCATCCTGCTCCAATTGGAGGTAGATGGAACAATTGTCCACTTCATAAGGGAGTTATACTCGGGAAGCAGAGCAAAGGTACGGTTTGGAGTGCATGGGGAGTGCACGAGCTCATTTAACATAAAACAAGGGGTACGACAATGCTGCGTATTAGCACATTTTCTTTTCTCACTATATATAAAAAAACTTGAGTCAGTGTTAGTTAACGCATGTAAAGATTTACCACAAATTGGACACCGACCAATACCAGCCCTTATGTATGCTGACAACACTGTCCTTGTGGCACGAACCTCAGTAGCGCTACAATGCCTTTTGGCAACCTTTGACAATTATATGGGTGAATTAGGCCTTAGAGTTAATCGCTCTAAAACTTTAGTGATGAAATGTGGCACTAAGCCTATTAAAAACTACCCTATTCCAATAAAGGGAGAGAAGATAGATGTTACATCGACATTCTCGTACCTAGGAATTTTGTTTGATAACAAAGGCACCTGGAATCAATGTATTAACTTGAGGAAACTACAATTTATTAAAACCAATATGGCTATAAACAACTTCTCTAAAAGAGTTGAGGGGATCACTCCAAAAGACATGTTGACAATTTATAGTGGCAAATGCGTCTCTGTCGCAATGTATGGGGCGGGCCTATGGGGACATAAAAACTGTAATGTGCTGCAGATAGCGGAAAACTATTTTTTAAAATTACTTATGAATGTTCCCAAATTTACCTCATCATTTGTGTGCCATTCAGAACTGGGGCTTATGTACATTACTGACTTAATAAGGCTACAACCAATACTGGTATGGCACAAAGTATGGACATCAGTACGTGCATGTTTGAATAGGGCAATCATAAAAGATTGTCAAACATCAAATTATTCACTACAATTTTTCACTTGGTTGAAATATATTAAGAATTTTTTTATGGCTTTGGGTCATCCAGATTACTATGACACTCCAGAGTTAATGGAAGTACTGACCAGGAAAGAAGTCAAAAAGAAATGCCTCACTCATCTGGCTGATCTAAGGTGGGTGTCGGTAGCACAAAAATCGAGTGTCATGAGGAATCAATTGATGCAAATGTCTGATGGCATGGAACCATATTTGCGGTACGTTCTGAACCCTAGGCACCACTTTGTCCTTACCCGCTTAAGACTAGAGACATTTCATCATTTGGTCAGTTTCCTTCTAATGAATGATTGGAGCTCTGAATTGGAGAATTGTCCTTGTGACTTAATCTCTAAGCAAAGCATCATACACTCAGGTTTATTTTGCAAAATGTATATTAACCAGAGAAAGACATTTTTAATACCAATTCTAAAAACTTTACAAATACAACAGTCTCATCCGGCCTTCCTGTATCTACAAACTCTCCCATCAATCCAAAAAAGCATTGGCCTCGCAGCTTACTTATGCGCAGTTCTCAAGGCCAGAAAGGGGTTGTAGATAAGTCCACAGATGCTTTCAGCTATTTTAAAGGTCTCAAGATTTTTCGTTCTAATACATTGATGTAATTTATGCTGGATTTTAAGTTAATAACCACTCTCTATTTTTTAATTTTGCTTTCTGCTGTTATGGCCTCTGATTTATTAACCAAATAAGGTATTTCTACGACACAACACACATAGACAGTTCGAGATCTTTGCAACCTGCTGTCTTAGCAGAAATCTGCTATGCTGTTGTGAGTTTTAGCGGATCGGCTATAAAATTATAGAGGGCCTATACGAATTGAGACTTGATTCTATAAAATGTTTTATTTATACATGCATGTGTCATTGTCCAGAATAATTGCACACTCCATTTTAGGCCGTCGGAATTAAAAGTACTTTTTTTGAGTGGATTGCCCAAAAATGCGTTTTTAATGCTTTTTAATTTTGTTTAACTATGTATTATTCTTTGGAATAGGACCACATTGCACTTTAGATTGACAGAACCGGAATCATTCCACAAGGAGTGGAATTGGCCAAAAACTGTGTTTTTAACGTCTTAACCTCGCACTATTTTTTATATATATATATTAGATCGACAGAACCAGAAGCATTCCACAATGCATGGAATTGGCCAAAAACTGTGCGTCTAATGTTTTTAACTTGGTACTATTTTTTATATATATTTGTGCCAATTTTTAAGGGCACATTGCACTTTACGTAGATGAGATAGGAAATGTCCAACTTGGTCTTGAGGTAACACTCCTAGGAAGGTCTCTTGTTATTTCTTTTAAATTACATGCAAGCTAATGGTTCCAATTGTCTTTATAATTTGCCATGAGACATATTCTGTTTGTATGTATTAGGTGTTTTTACTGTACTTTTATGGTCTAAATTTAGACCGAATAAAGATATCGTTGATTTGATTTGGTTTGAGTGGCGTTTTCATAACTTTTTAGGACATTAAAGTTATTCATACAGATTACCCTGCAACTGTGACCGCTTTTCACTAGAGGTGGGGTTTTAGATAAAGATCACGACAAAAAAAAAGCCCGAACACTTTTCCTGACTAACACAATAATCTAGTCACAGAAATGCAAACATGTGCACAGAGCAACCGTAGAGTGGGAGTTTTGGAGTAAAGTAGTAACAAACTAAAAAAAATGAACAAACAGAAGTAAACAATTTAAATTCAAACACGCAACTGGCGTAACAGTTTAGAAGCTGGTTGTCAAATTGGTCAGATATTGCTATCTGTGTCTAGGTACGAAGAAATGCCGCGTTATTTTAAAACCGACGGCACACCATCGTATTTTTTCAAAATAATACCAACAATAGAAACTTGTTTTTATGTAGAGCTTCATCTCACGGTTCTGCTCTGAGATGCAATCATGCTATCGTTGTGCAGTGGCACTTCACAGGGAGATAAGAGTAAATACAAGTGCCCTTCCTAGTGCTTCCAATGGATTTTGTTTTGGGGCTCGCTATTGCAGGGGTCCGTAGGTGTAGCACTTCTTCAATGTTTGAATTTACAAAAACAGAACTATACAAAAGGCTAACCAGACGGAAAAGTGGCTTTTGAAAACTAATGGTGCTAATTTCACTATTGGGATTTGCCATCAGTTTCTCTATAGTAACTGCTCTTGGGTGTCAATTCATGCAGTGATATAATCAGACACTTGTCATATGACAGTGCTTTAGGTATTGTGCCAGACTCTACCATGAACTCTCCCTGGCACCTCTATACCAGTTAGTATCTTGATGTGCCACCATTAGTATCCGTAGGTAGTCAGAGTCACGATGTGTACAAATTATCTCACAATTACTAATCCAAATCGTGTAGTGGATGCATGCATGTTTACATTACAGTCCATACCAAGTGTGGGCACTATTCCAGAAATTCCAGCGCAAAACAGGGGTTACTGGGCTCATATTGTAACTGTCAACGCCTTTTTCCATTGGTGTCTTGGGGCATTAACGTTACTTTTGAGACCTGAGCATCAGGAGCACTCCTTTAGCATTTTGGTTGTCAGAGTAACAAGCTTGAGCAGTCCAAAGATTACTTATGGAGGTGGTGTAGACCAGAAACTCAGAATTAGAAGAGATAGCTAATGGCCAAAAAGAAAAAAAGCCTGGATTCTAGTTTTCACATACAGTTTTGCTCTAAGGGCAGGGCTACATGCCTGTTTACCAAGAGTATGACATTTCTGCCCAAAAGGATCAGTAACTGGAACACATCATGATAATCACTGCTGAGGACGGATGATGGAGATGTCCTTGATCAAAAATAGATTCTGACTGAAGAGCTGAGGAAGGAAGAACTAGAAGCTGCCGGTAGAAACCCCAAGAAGAATTTGAACCACTAGGCCATTTGGTAATATCTTGAGACTCTAGTGCTCCTGCTCCGTTCCCAGAAATAGAAATACCTGTCACTGTAGGATGCTCACAAAAAACACATCACACATCTTGTGGGTTCCAAGCCAAGAAGAGACAGTGCCTGTGACAACTCAGAAAATCATGACCACATTTGGTGACCTTCCATTAATTACTGAAGTGCTTTGAGAGACTTGGTACTAGGCTAGATCACTCACCACAAGCATTGGTGGCTTTTGCCTCAGTGTCCTAATCATTGATGTTACACAGAATTACCAGTTTGGTTTCTCGAGGTGAAGGGATTGTGTTTGGGTATGAAGAAGGCACCCTCAATGAAGACCTACCAGACTGCGAATGAAGGAACAGAGAATGGCCTCTTCATCGCAGCTGGAGCAGTTGCCCACTTTTGTCATAGCTGTGTAGGCATGCGTGCACCAAATGCAAAAGAAATTGGCTACTGCAACATTGTCTCAGTCAAAGGATAGCCAGCACAAACCTACTCAGTGGGCTGTGTAGGATGCACACCACCAGGGGTGGTGCATCTATAGCCGACAATCACAGACTTATCCTGCACAGGGAATAACAAAGACAAAATGGGTCTCAGCTAGGGTGAGAGATTCATGGACAACTACAACTTGGAAAGCTACCTAACCTCACTTGAAAAGGGTTAGATGGTGCCTACAGGAGTGAAAAATAAGAACTTTACCCACCAGTTGCAAGAGGAGAGACAATGTCCCATTTGCATTAAATAACCCGATGACTAGGCCATGGTGGAGTTCACGGAGTTCTGCTATGCAGAACTCCATGAAGTGCCAAAACACACTGCCACACTACCTGGAGTTTGCCAGCAGTGGAGGTTGGGTAAGTCATGCAGTTCACGCAGATTTTCAGAGGCAGGAGTTTCTACTGGCTGTAAAATCAGTGCTAATGGCATTACGAGGAGCGCCAGAGGGTGCTCACTTCTTTCTGCCGCTTGAGTAGATTTTCCACTCGAGTGGCACCTTCCTCAATGCAAGGGGCAGCTTTCTCAACACGAGCGACAGCGACCTGCTACTACCGCCCACATTCTTGCTCACACAAGAGAAAAAACTCTGCTCTGTGGTGCTTCATTGGGTTTTCCTGACCTCTGGGCTCTGGGTGGAGCGCAGAGTGGGGAACACTCTGCGAATTCTGCTGATGGAGTGGAACTCTTCACCCATGCCTACCTATGACACCGTGCCCAAAGGAGCAGCCTAGAATGATTCTGGCAGTTTCCTCGATATCAAGGATTACTATATTAATTTCCGTGTATTATTTAATTGACGTCAGAAATTTAAGTACAGTTCAGTGCTGCATATTAGAAGTAAGGCGCTTTTTAAAGCGAAAGCACTTTCTGAAATTTCATTTATTGACTGATGTTGACATCACCTAAAAGTTTCACCTTCTGCTGAAGAGCTGAGGGTTTGCTTAGAGCTTTGAATTCTCTGCCTGTGTGTCTGTCTTTTGAGAAAGGAAGGAGTGTGACTGGTCCTGTAGGAGACGCTCCTCCTGGGTGAAACTCAGTGTGTTCCCAGCTTGGGTAATAGCCAGAGAAAGAGCTTGATTGTCAGAGAGTGAAGCCAGGTGAGGGTCCCTCAGTCTAGCTAAACCATTCTCAGCATTAACCACATCGTCTTCTACAGAAATCAAGCATCAACCAAGATCAACAGCTTGCTGTGGCTGTAAGACTGGTGCTGCAGCTTCTGATGCCAGAGCCCATGTGCTTCAGCAACACTGGGCAAAGTACCCTGATGAGCCCAGATGTTGCAACTTCCAAAGTCACCTCCAAGATCAAGTCTTCGGGAGGACTCATCTGCTGAACCTACTGCCTAGGAAGGCTATAACAACCAAACATAGAAAGCTGACGGAGGAGGCTGCCACACCAAGATCCCCACGGTTTTCAATGTCCCTCCAAGGATGCATCTGTGGCACCAACATCTACAAGCACACTGCCGCAGAAACCAGTCAGATTCTCACAAACATCTACCTGCAGGGCCATTTGTTAAAAATAACCAGTGTATTTAAATACCATGTGGCACTTCACATCACCTTCTAAGACACCATTCAGCGCAGAGAGACTTATATGACATCATTGTTTTCAACATCAGCATAAGGACTATCAGTTGTACACACATGGTCAACAAATACTCTGATTAATGGCCCCTTCTCTACTTCAACTATAATGGATACACATTTCTCAATATATCGTTGGCACACATTACTAACCGACACTTCAATCCACATTGGGGGTTATTCTAACTTTGGAGGAGGTGTTAATCCGTCCCAAAAGTGACGGAAAAGTGACGGGTTTACCACCAGCCGTATTACGAGTCCATTATATCCTATGGAACTCGTAATACGGCTGGTGGTATATCCGTCACTTTACCGTCATTTTTGGGACGGATTAACACTCCTCCAAAGTTAGAATAACCCCCATTGTGTGTTGTGCGATAAGTCAGTGTCATCATGGCCTTCATTGCCCTCACATTTGAAGGCTGTGACTTACAGCTGCTTTCGTATGTGCTTGCAGCGTAGAGGTGCACAGCACCATATCGTGACCGTCTGGTCATTGTTTTCTTTACTTTGGGAGAGAGCTGCCTTTTTGTATTGTTAAGTCCGTATTGTGTTTCTGTTTTATTGTTAGTTCCTCATCAGTCTTGCACTCAGTTTCGTGTCAGAAGCTGCCATGTCTGTCCTCTGCTGCTCGTATGTGGTTGATGTTGGCAAAGTGTTTTTGTCTGCTCCTGCTCAATCGATGCCATGTTTTAAACAGAGTAATGTTTGATTTTCATGCAGTAGCCTATACCAGGTAAACTTCTATTTCCCAAGCGTAACATATAATTCACCATCTGATGAGCAATTAAAATAAAAACTTAGCAAACGGATCCATATTTAGAAAACAAATTGCTGCACATGGAATGCAATGCCACTCCTAACACTTTGCAAGGCTTATCTGGTCCATTTTCAGTTTTTGATTTAAATGGGTGAGATTTTTGCGAGATACTGCAAACATCCCTGCTTGATGGACTGAGGGGATATTTTCGTTCGCAAAAACAATCTTCACTACATCACAGACACTGTTCACAAACATCAGCTATTTCAATGGAGCAGAATGATGAATATATTTCAAATATTTTTAATCGTAAGTGCTACCTCGTAAAACAAAGCCATGATAAATATAAAATCGTCTGCTGCACAGTTGTTATGTAGTGCAAAGGGGTGAATCTTGGAGACATATTCTATCAAAGTAAACAAACCTGACACCGAAGTTTTAGAATGCACAGAATAAACGAGGTACGTGATTTAGTACAAGTGTGAGCACATAGACTTGTTTCGGAGTGGTATATATTTAAAGGTACTATTTTACTCAGAGAGTGGGAAAGTACAGAGACTGGTGTTCATGAACGTTCATACAGGAAACCATTGATAAGTGCCAATGAAAGCAATGCCGCACAGAATCGTTTATGTTAGTGATTCCCAACCTGTGGTTTGGGGACCCCGGGGTTCCGTGAAGCCTGGGAGGGGGGGCATTTGGGGGGACATGACTCCTTAGAAAATTAACTAACATTATCAGATTAATGGAGTATATATAAATGAAGTGGCTAACTGTACAACTGAAAAATATAAAACAAGCTGTAAATGTCAAGGAATTTGAAATTGGAGGCTAGCAATTAAATTAGTATCCTCAGATTTGGGAGAGCAGTGCAGGTGCATCAAACAGAACATAGTATGGATGATGTGTGGTTTCAATTGAATTTAGAAAGGCTCCAACCTTCCTATTAAAATTACATTTTTATTTTTAATTTTATTCGTTTGCAAATTAAATAAAATGTGTTTTCATTTGTGTATGTGTTTGATGTAATGCTTGTTTCTGTATTTTTTGTGTGTGGTTTTGCGGTTCAAATCATCTACAATGTTTAGGCATGGGTCCCTGGCTTCCAGTAATGACACAGTGGGGAGGGGGCTGGATTGCTATAATGATTCAGTGGGGGTCCCCGGGTTCTAGTAATGATAACGTTGTTGTCCAGAGAAGTCAAAAGGTTGGGAATTACTGTTCTATGTATTCATCTCTTGCTTAAAACAGTTGGGCATTTTTAAAGCATGGGGATCCCTTCAGTATCAGTTTCATTTAATATGTCAGACTAGCCTGATAATAATGTCTTAGAATATGCCACATGTTCTGCCTTTAATCGCATAAGTTGTTGCTCAGCTTGCTCAAATTTACTTTGTTTGCCTTCCTTCAGTCAAGGATAGTGTGTTAATTAGTTCTCCATTCCTGAATAATTTCAGTCGCCTTCTTTACATGATAACCATTTATTATGCATTTTGCCTAGTTTCCTTTTGAAATAATTTTTCAATTGATATTTTATTAGACTGAAAAGTCTAGTTGACTGAATTACGGTGTATACCTTTGCACTACAACCTGTAATTCATGGGCACAGAAATTATTTAACCAACATGAATGGTTGCATCAAAATAGTCACCTTTATTCAGCATTCCTGTCAGCAAAAACATTGATTACTGTGTTTCAGGCGTACCGATATAATATGTGTGCATGTCACATGAAGCCAACGCTGAGGCCTCCTTTGTATTGGTGAATGATGTCTCTGTAGTCCTATGCTTAATGTCCCAGACAATGAAGCAGAAAGGGCAGTCGCTGCAGCTGAAGATTATTCATCGATTCTGCCCAGGAACTGCACCGAGTAGAAGACATTTTCAGACTATTAGCAAGCTCTGCAAAGCCCCCTATTCGTACCTATATTACTTTTCAGTGGGAAGGAGGATACAGGCCTTTTCAATATATTTTGATGTTAGTGTTACTGCACCTAGAAAAGACTGCAAGTGTTGAAGGGTATTCAGGAAAATGGTACAACAGTTTTTTTTCGTTTTTTTCTCATGTGAGTTGGAACAAAGGGGTGGGTTGGACGGAATTAAAGTAGATATATATATTTATATATAAAGGAAGGCATGATGAAAGTGTGCTGATAAGAGGAAGCCAGTGTGCTCCTGTGTGATGTGTGTATTCAACTCAAGGCTGGCTCCTCTTATGCTAATATAGCCAATTTCCTCCTTTATTTCATTTCTGGAGCCTGAATCTGCGATCTCTGATAAGGTTCCCAAGGATACCGCCTTCCTGCAGGAGTGGGAGGTGGGGGAAGGGGAGCCAGGGGTGATGGAGATGTGTAACTCGCAGAGAGAGCCCTGCTAGATGAATAATTTAAAACTCCGCCAGGAGATTTGAGGCAAAACGAAGAGATAAGACTCACCACAGGGTCCTCTCTGTTTATTCAGAGCTTCATCTTCCAATGACAGGTGACCTCCAAGGTCAAGGGCATGATGGGAAATGGAACTAACAGTAGGAAAAGGTGTTGAGTCTCCGGGGGATGCAGGGATTCACGTTGACAGTTTGGAAAATGTATGAATGTCTATGTGCTGTACGCTTCTGTGCTCTTCTTCATGGAAAAAGAAAAACACCGGCAAATCTTTTATGGGATCTTTCATGAGAGTTACTTTTCAAACTACCATTTTTTAAAACATTTTTATTAATCGTTTGTTACACTTACAAATTAATTTATTCACGCTAACATTGTAAATGTCAAATGAATAAGCAGTCAGTGCAACATTTTTATATTGCTTGAGCAATACTTTTCAGGCACTAGCAAACTCCATTAAACGCTGTGGTCCACTAAACATTAAGATGCAATTCTAAAATATGAATTTTGAATACCTTTTTGGTTCGAATTAACTTCACATTAATAAATAAAACATTGAAAACATGCAACATATATTTCTTATTTCATATTTTGGTTGACATACAATAGTCAAAAAGGAGGTCAAACTCTGTACAGCTAGGAAGTCAGGAGACGGAAATTATCGCACTCAACACAAAAATAAATTGAGAAGTTTCGCATTATAGAACATATATTGATGATATCCGACTTACATTAACATTTAACTGTTCACACAAACCTTTGAAATTATAACTAACGTGTCATGATGCTTGAAGCGCGATTTTTCCTTTTTCCTTCTGTAAGTGGAGCACTAAAGTTTCTATACTGCCACCAGGGCACCATCGGGCTTTTGCGACACAGAGAAACCCTACCGTAGTGTGAATGAGGGGGCGGATGAAGGTAACATCAGTTATCCAGTCTATCAAACAACTCCAAGGGAAAACACATGATTTAGGCCCGACATCTGACTCCACAACGATAACAAAAATTATAATACTGTATAATTTAAAAGGGTATCATCAGATAAGGACTATTTTTGAAGACGAAAGACTGACTGACATACTACTATTCCTTGATAGGAGTAATCAAGAAGCAAAGCTTTAATGTAGCTACTTCAAAGTTTTACAGGAATGAAATTAGTCACACGAATGTCACATAAAACCAATCTGAGCCTCAATCCAAAATGTAGAAGAATGATACAGGTGGACAGTGACACACTTCACATAATATGGACATGTACTATCATCGCCCTCTACTGGAAGTCAATCTGGACAACAATGAGAGCTTCTAGGGGCTACGCTTTCAACACATCACCCCACTTATCATGCTGCAGAACATTATTCCTATCCTAGGATAAAAATCCACTGTGCAGTTGGTTCTCCACAGCCTTGTCAGTGAGAGATTGAATCGTTCCTGGAGGGTGACTAAAGTGGCGAAATATAACAGGATTATTTACAAACTCAGTATTAGGGAGAGGTTGTTGAGACAATTTGGGGAACGTTTACATGGACCTCCTAAAATAATGCCAACTGTGATGCTACATATACCCGCACCACAATATAGTATAACCCCAAAACATTGATGACCGACAGTGGCAAGATATGTAAAACCCATATGCGTAAATAGGTACTGAACTTGCTAAAAACCATTTTCCAGTACCTATCTGATTGATATCTTCTGTCCAAGTGGCCTCTGACACAAGATAATTATATTGTGTAAGAAACTAAAGACCTGGTTAATATTATGGTGAAGAGGGGACTCTGTTGCTATGGCGATGGAGTTTCCTTCCCACCAACATAATGGTTTGCCCACCCACCCGATTTAGAGTCAGGCAGACCATGGTTTGATGGAAGTGGAGATTACTCTTTTTCCTTTGTGGTCAAACTTCTCTGATGGCCCAATGTAGTAAGGGCCCTAAGAGATTTTGCTATATGTCCGACTACCTAATTCAGATGGGTGTCACTGCCAGTACAAACCTGGTGTTAGAAATGGGGTCTTTGGTTGGCAGCCAGATTACCCCCTGTCCAAGCAAGGACCCTCACTCTAATCAGGGTAAGTCACACACTCTCGGGTAGCTTGGCCCTGAGCAGTCAGGCTTAACTTAGAAGGCACAGTGTAAAGTATTTGTCCAATAAATCATACAATAACACCATATAGCACCACAAAAATACACCACACATTGTTTAGAAAAATATATAATATTTATCTGATGAGATGCCTGTCAAAACAATTAAAATGTAATAAGCAGATGTTGAGATATAAATGTAAAAGTGATATAAAGTGTCTTAAGTCTTTGCAAAACAAAAGTGTCTCTTAAAAACAATAAGGGTCTCTTGCAAGCACAAAGTACCTGGTTCGCATTTAAACTCTGCAAGGGACCGCAGAGGAGGCGATGCGTGGAAAATGGGGAGGTGTGCGTTGGTTTTGCACCTTCGCACACCGACGTGCGTTGTTATTTTCCATGCAGGGCAAGACTTTGCATCGTTTTCCGGCGCGCAGACTTTGTTCCTCTTCGAGTTGCGGGTTTTCTGGCGCCCCGGGGACGGTGCGTGGAATCCTGGGCTTGCGGAGCGAAGTCACAAGCACTGTGTTGATCCAGTGGGCTTTGCGTGGAAATTTCTCCTGCGTCAGTTCCTCTCTGGAAGTCGGGCTGCGTCGTCCCGGGTTGGCTGTGCGTCAATCCGGTGGGCCGTGAGTCGAAGTTCCGGTCGCAATGCAGGGGCTACGTCGATCTTCTCCTTGCGAAGTCGGGCTGCGTTGTTCCGGATTGGCGTGCAGTGAATTTCTCACCACGGGGCAGGCTGTGCATCGTGTTTAGCGGGCTGTACATTGAATTTTCACCGCACAAGGAGTACTGTTGCAGGAGTAAAGTCTTTTTGGTTGTGAGACTTCTGGGAACAGGAGGCAAGCTCAATCCAATGCCCTTGGAGAGCACTTCTCAGCACAGCCAGAGAGCAGCACGGCAGCAGGGCAACAGCAAGGTAGCAGTCGTTCTCAGAAAAGCAGTCCAGGTGAGTGCTATGGGCAGCCAGGCCGTTCCTCTTGGCAGCTCTGGGTCAGGGATTCTTCACCAGCAGGTTTCTTGTCCAGAAGTGTTTGTGAGGTAGAGTGTCTATCCCAAGAAGTGTCTAAAGTCTGTGGTTTTGGGTCCTCTTCTTATACGCATTTTGGCCTTTGAAGTAGGCCTACTTCAAAGGAAAGTCTCACTTGTTTGTGAAATCCTGCTTTGCCCAGGCAAGGCCTCAGACGCACACCAGGGGGTTGGAGACTGCAGTGTGTGAGGGCAGGCACATCCCTTTCAGGTGCGATTGACCACTCCTTCCCTCCCTCTTAGCACAGATGGATCATCAGAATATGCAGGCTACATTCCAGCCCCATTTGTGTCACTGTCTGGTGAGAGGTGCAAACTGCCCAACTGTCAAACTAACCCAGACACAGAATCCACAAACAGGCAGAGTCACAAAAATGGTTCAAGCAAGAAAATGCTCACTTTCTAAAAGTGGCATTTTCAAACACACAATCTTAAAACCAACTTTACTAAAAGATGTATTTTTAAATTGTGAGTTCAGAAGTCCCAAACTCCACATGTCTATCTGCTTCCAAAGGGAATCAACACTTTAATCATGTTTAAAGGCAGCCCCCAGGTTAACCTATGTGAGAGACAGGCCTTGCAACAGTGAAAACCGAATTTGGCAGTATTTCACTGTCAAGACATATAAAACACAATAGTATATGTCCTACCTTAACCATACACTGCACCCTAACCATGGGGCTACCTAGGGCCTACCTTAGGGGTGTATTATATTTAGGAAAAGGGAAGGGTTAGGTCTTGCAAGTGGGTACTCTTGCCAAGTCAATTTTACAGTTTAAAACTGCACACACAGACACTGCAGTGGCAGGTCTGAGACATGATTACAGGTCTACTTATGTGGGTGGCACAACCAGTGCTGCAGGCCCACTAGTACCATTTTATTTACAAGCCTTGGGCACCTCTAGTGCACTTTACTATGAACTTACTAGTAAATCAAATATGCCAATCGTGGATAAACCAATTAACAGTACAATTTACACAGAGAGCATATGCACTTTAGCACTGGTTAGCAGTGGTAAAGTGCTCAGATTTCAAAAGACAACAAAAACAGGTCAGGAAAAATAGGAGGAAGGAGGCAAAAAGTTTGGGGATGACCCTGCAAAAAGGGCCAGGTCCAACACCTGGGCACTGAAAAGTGCTCAAGCCACCCCACCCACTCCTCGCCAAGGGAGATAACTTCCATGGCAAGGGGGGTATTGTTTTTATTTTATTTTCAAAAAGAACTCAGAAAAGTGTGTAACTTTGCTGTAGGGCTCCATCATGTTAAATGTAGCCATCAGCAAAATGATTGTGCATTGACAGGAACCACCATGACAGTGGTTTGTGTCAATGCTTGAAATGTCTACTGGGTCGACAGATGTTTCAAGTTTTGGTGGTCCGCTCCTGCATCAGGGAGACAGAGAATTTACTCTGTTACCCTAGCAGAGGAAAGCTGACCACCCAAATATAAACCATTCCCTGAAACTGTGGTCTCCTGTCATAACACATACAACTGTCTATCTGCAGATATGGTAATACTACATCAATGAAACAAATTTGTTATCACTTACTTGAACTTATTCCAATTGTACAACATTGGGTCATCACTAGGTCCAATAAGATAGGTGAAGTTGGTGCATCTCCTCTCCAACAAGAGATTAATAATGCTACTCTGGTTTGAGCATCTAGAAAGTCTGTGTGGCACACCATGAAGTGTAACTGGAGTTGTGTAAGGTATAGCTGCACCTTATTTAAGTGAAAAAAATTGTTTCAGGGGGAGCCAAATATTACTGCATAAGGATTTAATTTAATGATTGTAATAAAGCCCAAACATGACCTTAAAGTATTAGAGTGCCATTCACAAGCTGAAACAGAAACAAAACATGAACATACAAAAATATGATCTGATGCATTACAAATATTACCAACCAATCATTACTCAGTTATGATGCAATACATGTTCCTCTGAAGATGGCTTTCTGGGGGTCTGAGATGATCCAGTTCAAGGAACTTCAGTGAGAATTGTTTCTGGGTATTCTACTGGAATTGATGTGTTCATGTCCTATGAATGGTTGATGAATCATCAACGGGTCATTCCAGTAATCAGGCTAACCTCGACATCGGGCTAACTGGGATATTATATAAGAAATCTGCTCATTCTGATCCCTTTCATCGCTTTTTTGAAGATGAAGGTCTATGGGTTTGACCGAATATCTAGTGGGAGAGATATTCATAGCCTCGGGGCAGATACTGAAAAGGAGTGTGTGTATGTTTTTTGTTTCCTGAAACTGGGAGTTTCCAGTTGGAGTGAGTTTGTATTTCTGAGGGAGCAGTTCCTCCCTGATATTAAAACATCTTCTACCAGATAACTGGGTTCATTGTAGTACAAGGCTTTGTGAATTAGGCAAACAATATTCAGCTGAGCTCTAGCTTGTAAAGGGAGCCAGTTTGGGAAATGTCAAAGCATCTTGAGGTGGGTAAGTAGAGGTAGCTGGTGAGAATGCCATTCATAGGACTGGGGAGTTGAAACCCGAAGACCCCTGACTATTCCCAGGAAATTCAATCAGCATATTTCCAATTGGATCTCTCCATGTTCCTTGTAGTGTATTAGTAACTGCCCTTCAACATGTCTGCAACTGAGGCACTCCATTGGATAGGGCAGTGATTTCTGACTGTGAAACCGCTAAATCCTATTACATAGGTTCTCTAAGGTGGCCATTCTGAGAACATACTGTCAAAGAGGTGTTGATTTGTGGGCTTGCTGTTCTGTCAGGCCCAAATTGCTGAAGGACATTAAACTCCCTGAAGCCCACCGTTTTACAGTGCAGAGACTGTGCATAACAAAACAGAGATCTGCAGTGGCCAAATGAAGGGAAGGGAATAAGGGTAGATGCCTCTGGAGGCAGATCTGGAATGAGATGGGTACCCAGTGAGAAAGGAATGTCTTTCTTTTGACCACATCACACTGAGGAAGTCATTGATTTACATATTGACCCATTACCTGGAAGAAACCTTACACACTGCACAGCTCACCATGGGTAATTTTGTCTCTATAAAAATAATAGAGATGTGATTAGTATTTTCACGTGAAGACATATGTGTACACTCAAAAAGAGTATACCTAAACTTGAAACATTCTTATGTAGACTTGGTTATATGTATTTACTTTCAAAGCTCTTGATAATTGTCTTCTTAAATAAGAGCTGGTCTGATTCCTAAACATCACAAGAGGTGTTACCTTCACAATACTTAGGGCCTTTTTTAGAGTTTGTCAGACTGGTACTGTGTTACAAACATGACGAAATCCCATCCAGCTTATCACACGTGCATGATATCCTCATGAAACTTTATAGCGCAATGTACTTGTAATAAGTTGGATGGGATATCCATCACATTTGTGCCAGAGTACCTATTCAATAAATTCTTGGAAAAGTGGTGGAGGGCTCAGTTGTTTTGTAAGGTAGAAAGTTATTTTAAAAAATCCATTGACAGCAAGATTAATAATTGGAGCTATCAGGACAGGTCCTCTCTATTCAGTGCAAAGGGTACTCTCCTGCAAGCTAGCGATCAGGAGAAAAAACACGAGGTGTGCCTAAATGTGTCTTAGAAACCTTGAAACACATGTCCTACAATTGCTAGAGGGGAGCTGGTTGCTGCAGCATATAACTTAATAAATTTGGAGCATGCTAATTAGTTAAGGTGACAGAACCAATCCTTTCTATAGAAACCAGCGTCCACTGTGAGACCATCAGCTGATGACCACTATATCCCCACCACAAAACTGAGATTTATGCAATACCTAACAATGTTTACGTCAAAATACAAGAAGTTAATTTATAGGGAGAACATAACTATTAATACACACCCTTGAGTTAGTACTAAACAATTCCCTCAAAAAAACACACTCCAACCGAAAGCATTTAAAACAAACCCTGTTTAGGACAAATCTTTGGCTCCTTGAAAACTTATATTGTCAGGAGTTTCCTGGGAACCTTAGACTCAGGGATCTAGTCCCCCCTTACAAAACTCAATTATATCTTTCTGCACATAATTTTGGTCCACTATCTTGGAAAACCCATCTGTGGAACAATTTCAAAGGCACAATTTCCAAAAAGATTGCTTGATGCTGCAGTAGTAGTGACCACCATCAAGAATTTAATCTCTGACAATGTAGTGACACATTTAATGCACCTCCACAGTCATTGAAAACATATCCTAAGTATCTCTGTGTGTCAGTGGTAGGGACACTGATTTAAATTTATTTACTTAACAGCAATTAACAATGGGTGTTTGAGCAAATTAAGTTTTGCAACTCATATTTTACAAGAATACAGATTGTCGTGTCCTGCTCCAGGTCACTGCTTGGTATATGCCAAGCCATATTTGATGCTAATTTGAATTGTGGTGGTAAGGATAATCCATTGCAATGGTGACAGTGCATCCTTACTGCCAAGATGATGGTCCACCCACTGAATGCTTATGGACAGTAGACGCAACCAACACCTTTCTGATGCATTATGGGTTGTCGGAGGCTGATTTTTTTGCTGCACAACTAATTTAGATGGACAGACATAGATAGCAGGTTTCACTGCCCGTCACCACCAATAAAAACTGGTGGTGAGGGGCAGTGAAAACTGCCTAATGCCCCCCTCGCCATTGGAGATAACTCCTGTGATGAGGGGGCTTTTTAAAAAAAATTCAAAAAGAAAATCCAGCCTCACAGTTTTATTTTTGATAATAAAAAAAAATAACTTTGACAAATGGCTCTGTTACGTTGATGCAACAATGTGCTAAAATGTAAAAAGCATTGACAGGTTCCTCCGTGATGGTGGTTCCTGCCAATGCTTTAGAAATGACTGCTGGTTTAGCAATCATTTCTAATTCTGGCAGGCGGAGTAGTCGCCGCCTGGCTGACGCTCATTCCTCCATCAGGCCAACTGAGTTTACTTTGTTCGCTGTATATTAAATTTGACCCTTTGTGAGAGTGTAAGGAATCTCTGATTCCACAAGTTCAGAGATAATGAGGTTTATTACGGGCAGTATACACAGATAACGAATAGGAGAGGGAACGCTGGCAAATGGCAGTACTTAAAACCCCCTCCAAGACAAACCTCTGAGAATTCTGAGTTTGAAAATTCAAGCTCCCTGCAATGCTTTCATAAACAACATTGCACCAATCTGTGTCAAATAACATTGACCCTTCCAATGAGAAAACAGCACATCCTAACACAAAAAAAAATCTAAATGTATAAAAACACGGCTATTCTTCAACAACTTTTGACAAAACTATGAGCAGAAAAAACTTAAACAATTCAAGTGTCACTGCAGATCTACCCATTATGACAGATATAAGGTAATCCTTCATGAAATCAGGACTTTTTGTTCATCCTATTGCTTTTCTGTACCTCTTAGTGAAAGTATCTGGTCATCATAAGTCACATCATCGCTTTTCATGGGGTTTATTCACTCAAGCACTTCCACAACTTTTTCATTGTTCCAAACCATTCCACCACTAAGGGGCATATTTACAAGGTGCTTGCGCCACCACAGTGATGGTGCAGTCACTGCTCCATATTTACAAAAAGACACATTCAGTGAAATGCGTCACTCTTCCCTGTGGTGTGCCAGTCTTTCCTTGCGCAACTACCGCCTGCATCAGGTAACGGCAATAATATGCAAGCTAGGTGTTCCCAATTAACGCACAACGGACACAATCATATTTACAAGACTTTGAGAAAGTGAAGCATCTCTGGCAAATGACACGCTGATTCCAAAACACAGCAACATTTCTATGCATCAGCAACCCAGGCTAGAAAGTTGTGCATTGCCACTGGTATATATGCAGAAACTGCCCAAATCACTCTGGCAAGCCCAACCATGCCATGGAGCTACTCCTACTCAAGCTTGCAGCATCAAGAAGAAGATGGACACTACTCCGACCCCCACTGCCACCCCCACATAGGCAGTGCAGGAGAAGGGAGTGGTACCAGCAGAGGACTACCGTGTTTGAAATCAGGGAGGAGGAGGACATCACCTACTATAGAGTCAGGAGGGAGTCTATTGCCCAGCTCCTACACCAGTTTTCACCAGTCTGCAAACAATACCACAGATATCCTCCAACATCCATCTGCAGGCAGAGCTGATGGCAACATTACACAAGCAGGCATTTGGCTCATTCCAAACCACCACAGCCAGAGTAGACTAGTGTTAGAAATGGGGTTTCTGGTTGGCTAGGGTATATATCTAAGCCAGGCAGAACTCACCACTTTAGTCAGGGTAAGGGAGTTACATATCCAAGATAACCCCTGCTCACCTCCTTGGTAGCTTGGCACGAGCATTCAGGCTTACCCCAGAGGTCATACGTAAAGTGGATGCACAACACACCCAACACATGTGACACAATAAATACACCACAAAGGAGACACAACAAGAAGTTATATAAAAATAAACTGTATTGTATAAAACATAATTAGACCAAACACAACATGTGTCACTAATACCCTGCTACACAAGCCGTGGTCAGAACATCACAAAGGTTACTAGTAGTCTGCAAGGATAAGCAGTAGTCAGGTCATCATTATCACCAGAAATACACATGTCAAAATAAACATATCATCAGAGGTGCCAAGATACAGTCATGAATGTACATAAAATGAAACATTCCCCCAATGCAAGCCATGATTGTTACCAACACAAATACACAAGGCATTAAAACATTTCCTTAGGACATATGTCATAGACTAACATTACCTTCCCAATGCAGATCCGACAGGCCCCAACAACATGCTGATTATTCCCAACATGGCAAGCGGAACGTAGAAAAATCAATTAGGTCATGAAAAGAGTAATGTGGGGACAATGAGGGCAGCAATCTAGTAGTGACAATGCAACCTCGGGAAGAGTGACCACAAAACACCCTCAACGCAAAGCTCACAGCCCTCCTGCGCTTGTTTTAGAAACAGAATGGTGGGTCACCCCTCACTGTGTAGAGACCGCGCCTGCGCTCCTATTACTGAGAAGGCTGTACCAGAAAGATGGCTCTGTAGAGATCTTGTCCCTGTCCAGCCTGTATACTACCCTGAGCAATGTCACTCCAACAAAGTGAGGGGCTTATCTTCCACAATCAAGGCTCCCTGCACCCCTCTACATGTAATCCGGCAGTTA
The DNA here is from genome assembly GCF_031143425.1 of Pleurodeles waltl. Lineage (NCBI taxonomy): Eukaryota > Metazoa > Chordata > Amphibia > Caudata > Salamandridae > Pleurodeles > Pleurodeles waltl. The sequence goes on along the minus strand of NC_090442.1, from coordinate 693,087,000 downwards.
CAGCAGCTCACCTGGAGGGTGACCCCACTCCTCACTCGGGGGCTGCCTCAGCCCATACAACCATCAGCTGAAGGGATCGTCCATTGAGGCTTCCCTCCCGTCTGGCAAGGCATCAAGGGACGCATGGCTCCTAGGTGTCCCTGGAAACCACATGTCTCCATTCGAGGAAATGCGCCACGGCGGGACAAGCCTCCTGGCTCGGGCCTGCTGCCCTTCTGTATGAGGTGCAGTGCGGGGAGGGAGAGGCTCCATCCCCCTCAACCTGGGAGACTGTGCATCTTCTGTAACTCAATGTGGCTGGGTGGAACAAGTCTCCTGGTTCGGAACCCTTCCTTAATCCGACCTGAGCTCTCCGGTCCTCCCAGGGCCAGGAGAGCCCTTCACTATTTTCTGGCAGGTGGGGCGCTCACAGAGGTAACATGGTAGCCACAGCGTGGCTACCAACTCTGCCCAGTTTTCTCCTGGGGGCTACGGCAGTGAGGTTCTATCAGGAAGAAAGGGAGACTTGTACCCCTGGGGAACCACTGAGATTGCGCTCGTCCATGCTGTCCTGAGGGGCTCTTCACGACCTCTCCTATGATGGGGTAGCCTCACACATGGAGACACCGGGGCCCTTCCCAGGGTCTGCATGTGGACAACACCCAAACTAAGCACAGTCAGTTTTAGAAAAATAGCCAATATTTATATGCTTAAACAAGACCAAAATGAGATAAATCCGACATACTGTAATAAAGATATGAATTTTTTAAGAATTAACTAAAAAATACAGTTCCTTGAAGTCGATAGCTCCACCTGGGGCTATCACAGTGTTGTGAACAATAAATCCAACAGTTCAGGCTAACTGTGGAGTCACAGGCCAGCTACGTTGTCAGGAAGACCCACACACAGTACTTTGGAAATGTAGGGCATCGTTATTCTCATGAAGAGATCCAGAGTGCAGTGTCGCTGGCGTCAGGCAAGCGATGGTGGGTGTTGGTTCCAGAGGTTGGTGCAGGGGTCATCAGGTCCTTGAAGTCACAAGTATTGCAGATCGCACGCCGGGCTAATGACAAAGTCAGGAGCGCTGGTGTTGATGGCATCAGGGCTGTGCTGCGAAGCAGGACGATGCGACGTGCCTACAGGTCCCAATACAGGCAGCGGATCGCTGATGACATCCTGCAGCATCAGTGAGACCAGGGCTGCTGTGTGAAGTGGGGTGGTGCATCGTGCGGTGTCTCCAGGTCACAGTGCGGGCAGCGGTGTCATCGTTGCTGGAGTCAATGTCGTAAGTGTCGATCGACTGGGGCTACGGTGTGGGATGGTGCTTTGTGTGCCTCATGAGTGGTGCCCTCAGGCCACGGTGCAGGCAGTGGCATTCTGTAGCATTCATACAACAAGTCATAAGTCTACCTTGTTTGTCCTTATGCATGAAGGTTGCCTCACAGCATAAAAACAATTGAGACAACCTTGCAGACATATTTGCACCATGGTGCAAGAGGGCATGTGTTGTTACCATTCACCAATCTGTGATATTGTGCATGCAGAAGAAAAACAAATGTGTTATATGCCATTAATATGACATATTCAGGCCCTTTTCATTTAATTTAGGGCAGTACAGCTAAGTGACTCCCTGTGCTGTCCTGTGACAACAACCTGGAAATGAGTTTCTGTGTGTGCCTCAAAATGGTGGAAGGATACTCAGTAATGCAACAACATGTAAATTGCCTTAGAAGTACCTCAATTTTTTATGTCTGTCTGATCACAGGTAACTCACATAGCCATAAGGCATGTATCCAATACCTATGAAACTTAAAAAGGAACAAATATGTGATCATACCCAGTTCATGTGCACCCTGAGAAACTACCTCGCTTGTCATATTAACACATGCCTGCTCCATTTTGTAAGATAAAAAACAAATCAAACAGGCACCCAAGGCTTCACAATGTGCAACAAGTTAGGCCCTTACACGTCGTTTTGCTTATATACCAGACAGCCACATATTCACCATTTCCATGATTTGTCTGTCTGGGTGCAATGTTGTCCCTTGTCTGCAAGTGCAGGTGGCAAACCCATAACAATGCATCATGTAGAAAAATGGTTCTAACACTGTCTTCAATAAGTGAGGCAGGGTCATTTTAAGAGTTTGGCAGTTGCACTGTACAGCGCTGACCTCCAAAAAATCTCTCAAGTTTTGTACTGTCAACACAGTGAACACAGTGCACTGCAGTGTGGAGACTAGCAAGTAGCACAATTAGATGCACTGTTAAACGCTCCAAGGCTGTAGTTAATGAACAACAGTGACTACTACTGTCACATTTAAATATATGTGAATGAATGGGACAACATCATCGGCACTTGCCAAATTTTGTACATGTAAGTGTAAGCTCAATTGCTAACTGACTATCCATGAGATTACTGACTTGTCACTCACAAGTTAGACAAGTAAGAAGGGTAACACCAAAGCCATACCAAAAATTAAAGTGCGTGTATGTCCAAAAATGTCAGTACACCCGTACCATGTGAAACGTGATTGAGTCAATCAACCATTATGAACATTGACTTATAATCATCTCCTGTCTTCACAGCTGACCCAGGATATGGTCTGCAGCTATGGTTCATGACCCCATATCGACATTCTCTGATGCAGGGACAGCGCAACTACAATAATGCACTCAGCAGGACCTGGCCCGTTGTCGAGCAGACTTTTGGGATTCCCAAATTACCCTTTAGGTGTCTTGATTTGTCCACGGGGGGGAGATTGCTCTACTTCCACTGTTAATGTGTAAGCATTCTTTAATCCAGGTTACTGTAAACCACTAAAACATCTAATCATACCAGTTAATCATTGGCACACAACAAGGGTATGTAGCAATGTGTAACATACAGAGCTTACAACATTTTGTAATCCAAACATGGTGTATATGCCAGTGAACAGTGGCAAATGCAGTTCTTCTGGGAATACAGACCACACACAGCTATTTTAATGTGACAAAGTCTATACAGCTCATTAAAATGTATTATGTTGCATTGTAAATAAGGTCGGACAACAAAACACTTGCAAAGAATTGTGTAAAAGTAAATTTTGTCCAATTACTTTGTGTGTGTTGTTCAGCTAACCATTTGTACTGCCACATACTTGTGAAGGATAGTAAACGGAACTCGTAGTCTGATGCCTGTCAGCTGAGGCACCTGGTATGTGCATGGGAACCCAGTCCAACTCAGACAGTCAACATTTGCTTCATCAATGTATACAGGCAAAGAGAAAATACATTGTGACATATCACAGCACGCATATCACTTGAAAATACACAAACACAGCAGTACAAGATTGACTATCTACTACCAATGCTGCCACGTTAGTCTCACTAGGACTAAATGCAAGCTGATTCCAGCTAGGTTACCATGCAATTATGCATTCCAGGTCAGAGTGGTAGAATCAGACAATAAATGCACAGTTTAACAACTTGTGTGACTGCATATTCACATCCAAAGTACAAGTTGCCCATCAATATTTCCACAGATGGTGATGCCTGCCAATAGCAAACTGAGCCTTCCTTGGGGTAGCCCAGCAGGCCTAGTCAACACAAATATGACGGAAAATATAGGAACTGCAAACTATTTAATAATGGCACTGAGCCCATGCAACACATATCCTCCCTGACTCAAGCTCATACGTGGTTGTTCAACATGACTCTTTGGTACCTGTTGGAATGCACATATCAACATGGACCCCAGGCGGCACACTCATCTCAAACATATCCATGAGTGCATGCCAAATCCTCCTGTATGGCTCATCCTGGCCTCATAGCTATCAGGAAAATCAAGGCATGTCAATAGGCTGCCTTGATCTACTCTGTGTCATGTGTGTGTTCTATGTTACTTACAGGGTGTTTTGACAGTCAACACACATGGATATCCAGGATGAGTAAAGTAAATTTAAGTATTAAAACATGTAGTAGGAGAAAAGGCCTACACCTTTATCCAATCCGACGTCAACTTACATTAAAGTAATCTATGCAGCTTCATGTACATACACCATACATGGTTTTGTTTGGCATGTACCATGCGTGCTTCATGTTGCAGCACACATGGTAAAATGTAAGACATGCATGTTTTATAAAGATTCACCCTTTTCTGCCTCTTCGTGGGATGTGTAATAGTTTGGCCTTGTACCAGGTTCATGTAAGCCTAAGAACCTGGGTCAATGTCAAACTCCATGGGTCTTCATTGTGAACACCTACTCCTATGCACATGCTTCACGCTTCCTTGCCTTACCCAATGATCATGAGGTGCCGGACTGCTATGCAGGCTTGCTTTTTATTGCAAATGGTGCTTGAATGCAGATTTACCTTAAATAAATGAAAGACAAGAGACGTCTGGCACAGCAGGAACTGTCTGTTTAATTAAATGCAATGGCCGGGACAGTACAGTACAGAGTTGGGTCTGAAGACTGTCTCTCAAAGTTATAAAGCTTTGGGCATCTTTCTATACATTATCTAGAAGTGCAATAAAATTATTGAATACATTCTTTGAAAAAGGAATATGGGCCTAGTCACAAGGCCATAAATCCGATCATCAAGCTTATGTGGACAGCCAGTAGGTAACATGTCCAGATGTCTAGCATGGGGATTGCATGATCACTGCGCATAGTGTGTTTATTGTGTAATGATTGGCTGTGTGTTCCTAACCTCATGCCGCATCTAACTTTATGGTGTTTTGGGAAAGCTTACCCCTCTGGCCAAATGTGTTTTATTAGGTATCCATTTCCTAGAACCTTTGTGGTGTTGCTGCCTATCTGGGGAATCGGTCTGAGTCTTTCCTGTCACCCCACCTGTGAAATGTTAATTAGTTGCTGTAGGCGTAGGTCACAGGGCCTGCTTGATCACGTATTTCTGGTAACATCCAGATGTCCGGCATGGGGAGCACGTGATCACTGCATGTAGTGTGTGTGTTGTGTAATGATTGGCTGTGTATTCTTAACCTTATGTGGCATCTAACTTTATGGTGTTTTGGGAATGCTTACACCTCCAGCCAAATGTGTTTTATTGGGGACACATTTCCTAGGACCTTTGTAGTGTTGCTGCCTATCTTGGGAATTGATCTGCATCTTTTCTGCTTGTCACATTTGTCTATGGGCTACATGTCACCCCACCTGTGATATGTCAATCTGTTGCTGTAGGCCTAGGTCACAGGGCCTGCTTGATCACATATTTCAGGTTCGGGTTAATGGGGAGGTCATGTTGGGTGGAAACAATAATAGCAAAGCCGGCTGGTTGTTCTGCTGACACATTTCATGGCATACGTTGACATTGTTTTTATGCCTATCAACATTCCCCCCTCTAATCAAAGTTTCAACTACTTTATCCACCCCATATTTCATGACAGTCACAATAATCAAGGTTTGATGTGTTTCTGTTATGTTAAATATAATTTCTCTACCTACTTGAACTCTGCGTTTTACAGCAGGAAGACCCCTATTTGTAGGAAACAATACAAAAACAGCACAGAAATTAGAATAAGCAGCAATTACATGCACAGTCTGATCACCCACAAGGGAAGCCAGAAAAAAACAATCAAACAACCAGTGTTACTCAGGGGCACTTCATGTTGGCTTGTAGATGATGCAGTGCTTGGATGGCGAAAGTCAGTATCCCATTGTCCAAGTTGTTACCATGTATAAATGTGCAACAGGGTGTACTAATCTTGGTGCATACCCCATACTCCATCATGGCCATCAAGTCCAACACATACCGATGTTGCAGCACCATGAAGTGAACGGCTTTTAGTTCTTCCTTGATAGCGTTTAGGTTGAGCTAAGTACTGTTGATCATCTTTAGCATTTCCCACCTGGTTATCTGCAACCAGTGGGTATTCACTTTTGTCTGTATTGTGAAGAAGGGTATGGACCCTCACACGTTTACTTGAGTGTCAGTAAACAGTCTGAATTATCTGGCATGTCCTTGTCTTGAGCCCAACCAAAACAATCAGCAGAACTTTTCTTTCAAGACTGATGCAACAGAGTAGTTTTCTCCTGTAGCAGGCGTTGAAGCAACTTGGACAGGCATTCTCCAGAGATGACCAGGGTCGGGATGTGCACAGTCACGAGGGATCAGAGGTCCAGGACGACATGAGCATGAGGGAATTCTCCACACTGCCAGTAGTAGTCCAGCAGCATGGAGGTGCCCCAGTGCATGTCTGGTATGTGCAGTATTGCTCCACAATTTTCATTTGTGAGAAGAAGGATTTTCCCTTTGCCTCTAAAATAAAACAATACAGTGTAAGGTTCACACAATTAGGGGTTGTCCCTTCCCTTCCAACCACATGTACCTATCTATTTCAGTAACCCAAATTTCTAGGCATAGGGTATCTTAACCCTCTCCTATGAGACTCATTTCCCCTTGTATCATTGAGGTAGATGGCTCTACACAGGAACTTCATGTCTGGGGTCCACTTGCTATTTAGGAAGGCTGCCCCAGACTCACTAAGTGCCACCCTGGGACCACAGACAGAAGCAGGAATGGACTTTTTTGTGCACTGGTGCAGTGGTTTTGCTACTTCCAAAAATCTTTTTTCTTGAAAGCCTTGGGGCCGAACAGTGTCCTCCCCTACAGTTCCCTGCCTGCGCATTCTGCCTAGTTCAGTTTGAATGTCACTAGACTTGGTTTAAAGATACAGGCCCTCATTTCGAACATGGCGGGCCGATCCGCCATATAAAGAACTGGTTGACGGCCGCCAGCTCCAGCCGTCACCCACCGCCATGCTCCCGCCGCCAGGCAGCCTGCCGGCGGGAGGAAACACCACCCGCCAGAGTAGCTGTGCTACCCTGCGGATAATGTTTCAAATGCCACCAGCCTTTTCCTGGCGGGATATCCCACCAGGAAGAGGCTGGCGGAGGGGGTGTCACGGGGCACCCCTGGGGGCCCCTGCACAGCCCGTGCACTATGCATGGGCAGTGCAGGGGCCCCCGTGCAGGTACCCGTCACGCATGTATCTGCCTGATTTAAGGGCAGTGACAAGCGTGATGGGTGCTGCTGCACCTGCTACACAACAACATTGGCAGCGGCTCCTCATGGAGGCGCCCTCAATGTTGCGCCAGTGTACCCCGCCGGCCTGGCAGGCAGATCATTATACGGCCGGAGGGTTTTCCAGGAGGCTGGAGGTCGATGGAATGACCACCAGCCCGAACACGGCGGGAATTCCAGCCGTGTTCGTAATGAGGCCCACAGTGTGGTGGGATTGGTCTCATATCGAGTGATGTTTACCACTATTCTGTGGGATTCTTGGAACTGATTCTACAAACTCTCCTTATTTTGCCATATGCCAAATGCTGGGACTAAGGATCAGATGTAGTCTCTTGCCCAGTGACAGTCCTGGTGACTTCAGGATGGGCCTCCACCCAGAGGTTTCAGCAGATCTTTTAATCAGTTGTGGCATCTTCTTACCTCCCTTTGTTGTGCAGATGTGAATCCGTACGGGTGGGGCCCCCTTCTTTCAGCTGCAATCTAGGCTTGGAGGACCAATCTCTCCTGGCTGACTCATCAAAATGTTGTTTGAATGCAGATTTACCTTAAATAAATGAAAGACAAGAAGCACATGGCAAAGCAGGGACAGTCTGTTTAATTAAATGCAACGGCCGAGAGAGTAGTACAGAGTCAGGGTCTGATGACTGTCTCTCAAAATTATAGAGTTTAGAACATGCTTTTATACATTGTCTAGAGGTGCAATAGTGCAAAAAAATGATTGAATACATTCTTTGAAAAAGGAATCAAGGCCTAGTCATGAGGCCATAAATCCGACCATCTGATAAACTGTGCAGGTGGGTCTCAACCTTGTGTGGACATACTGTGTGCCAGTAGGTAACATGTCGAGGTGTCCGGCATGGCAAACATGTAATCAGTGTGTGCAGTGTGTGTTGTGCTTTGATTGGCTGTGTGTTCCTAACCTCAAGTGGCATCTAATTTTTGGGTGTTTTGGGAATGCGTCCCCCTCTGGCCAAATGTGGTTTATTGTGGGGGCGGGGGCAATTTCCTAAGACCTCTGATGTGTTGCTACCTATCTGGGGTAATCAATCTGAGTCTTTCCTGTTTGATGCTTTTGTCTATGGGCTACGTGCCACCCCACCTGTAATTTGTCAATCAGTTGGTTCAGGCCTAGCTTGCAGGGCCTGCTTGACCATAAATGTCTGGCTTGGGTTTGATGGGCGGTCATGTAGGGTGAAATTAACAATAGCAAAGCAAGTTTTATGCTGACACATATCATGTCATATATTGACATTGATTTTATGCCTTTCAGCACACAAACAGTATGAGTGAGAGTCCTGTGCACCACAACATTCAAGTAAGGAAGTTTCTGTAGGTCAGGATCCGTCTATATGAAAGCATAATGTCAAGAAATGTTAAACATTCCTGCCTCAATCACCTACCATTTTGTGTCAATATTGCACCACTGTTGTTATGCATCTATTAGCCAAATAGTCAAAATTCAATCCAAAAGCCAAGGAAAGAGCAGTCTGACACCCCTTGTGTATGCCTAGAAAACATTTAAACAAATCTGTGGCCAGTGGCGCAATGCATTAAATCTCATTCACAAATGTGTTCCATGTGGGGAACATGGCTGTTATCATGGATCTACCAAGGATTTCAGGCAATAACTGATTAGACAAAGTTTGTAACCCAGAGACTGAAACTTTACCAACGCATCACAGAGGATGGTGTGACCATGAGAGAAATGTGACTGTGACATTGTCTATGACCATTTCCATGTGTGCGGTATTATGCAGCATAGATATATAAAAGGAAACAACTTTGGTGTCTTTTGTGCAGGAAGGGGTCCCTTTCTCCACATAAACAGTTGTGAATACAACACAGGCACCCTTGCACCATGCCGCAAGGATGACTGTGCTGGTGATAGTCTGCCTACACTGCATCAGCAAAAGGAGAGCCAGCAAAACTGCTATCTCTTTATGTTAATGGTGGATTTCTGACCTCTCCATACTGCAAAATGCAGCACATCTACTTGTCTTGCTTTAATGCATAGCGTCAATGATTAGTCGCAAGGGGATCTGTGATAGTCCATGAAATGGCAGCTCGGCGTGGCATGCACAGTGCAACATGGAGCTGTTCTGAAAAAATGGTCAGTGTAACACTTCAATGTGCAGCCACCAGGGCAGTGCAACTCTGCCCCAAACCCGGCCTTAGTGCAACATTTAAATTGTGTGCATTTTCAGAGTTAGTGCAGGATGTACCTCTTGTAAGCTCTGTTGTTACACAAATAGAAGAAATGTCCACTATAGGTAATGGTTCACAAGTGATGCAATTAGTCACACATATGTGCACTCTCAACATGCACATGCATCACATTCATATACACCAAGCTTTCCCCTCCAATAATCCTATGCAATACACTAATCCATGTACTTGTTTGCATGCATTTAAACACATAATACACTGTAAAACACACATTTGCACCACTGCATGAAACAAATCAATGCGTTTGTGTAATGTGTAGGGGCCAGATGTAGGAAAGGAATTGCAACTCGCAAACGGCAAAAACTGCCGTTTGTGAGTTGCAAATCACATTTTCCTATGCAGAAATGCATTCTGCGAGTCGGACCGACTCGCAAAATGCATTTCAGAATCGCAAATAGGAAGGGGTGTTCCCTTCCAATTTGCGATTCCTAGTGGTATGCAACACCATTTGCGACCGCATATGCGGTCGCAAATGGTGTTGCAATTACCATCCACTTCAAGTGGATGGTAACCCACTCGCAAATTGGAAGGGGTCCCCATGGGACCCCTTCCAGTTTGTGACTGGACCCAAAAACATTTTTTCAGGGCAGGGAGTGGTCCAAGGGACCACTCCCTGCCCTGAAAAAATACCGAAACTAAAGGTTTCGTTTTTTTTTTTTAAGTGCAGCTCGTTTTCCTTTAAGGAAAACGGGCTACACTTAAAAAAAAAAAAAAATGCTTTATTTAAAGCAGTCACGAACACGGAGGTCTGCTGACTACAGCAGGCCTCCATGTTTGCGAGTGCCCATAGTCGGTATGGGGCCGCAATTTGCGACCCACCTCATGAATATTCATGAGGTGGGTCATTGCGACCCCATACCGTCTTGCAGACGGTGTCTGAGACACCGTTCTGCATAACATTTTGCGACTTGCAAACAGCGAGTCGCAATGACTCGCCATTTGCAAGTCGCAAAATGTTATTTTGCTACATCTGGCCCTAAATTTTGCTGACATTGAATCAGGCAGATGTGATGCATCCCAGCTGATGCATCACAATTACCACGTGGTGCCTTGTCTGGCCTTGTGTGAAATTCACGCATTGGCTATTTATCCATTGGAAGTGTAAAAAAAAAATACCGCCATTAGTTGAAAAATGTGACGCCTCTGCCCAGGAAAATTATGCAATAACTCAAACATGCTGCAAACCAGGAACTGTGACGTTACTTTCACATAACTTTCTGTCTGTGATTGGTAGAGAGTGTGTTTTGACAGTGCTGGGGAGTGTCTTGCTGTTGTTTGTAACTGTTGGAGTGTGTGCTGTCCCTGTAGTGTTCCTAAAGTGTCATTTATGCTTTGCATTTGTTAATTGTATAGTATTGTGCTATGCATTTTCAGGTGTCTGTCTTGTGGGGTAGTATTGTTCTTAAGGGTAGTTGTATTTGTTTGGGGGGTTTCTTAGGATTTATTGGGGTCAGATTGACTTTGGGAAGGGACATGTCTGGGAACGGCACAGAATATGAATGCCCAGGAGTTTGGATGCTTCCTCTGGCTCAATACAGTATCTGCCCAACATGATAGCCAATGATGGATGGGTGCTCCAAGGATATCTTACTCAGGAGTTGAAGACCAGGTGGGAGAAGGTGCTGCAACATATGATGCACCTCTACAAAAGTGATTGGATGATACACCAACTCAAACATTGCAAGGCAGATGTTGTCAGGTGGAAGGGTGACCTCTTGAGCTACATTGGAGTCCTGGCTGGTGGAGGCGTTGGTAAGTACACATATTCTGTGAGTACTTAGCTGTGTCTCTTTTGCCTATAGATGAACTGTGTTCATAGTTTCTGTGGCACAATATGCGTTTGCACGAAGGTGTCATGCCCTCTCAAAACTATGGTCCAGATTTACAAGGCCCTTGCCCCCCTTAGTGCCACATTTGCTGCAAAATTGTTGCCACAGATGTGACTCTAAGGGGCCACTACCATAGTGCCATATTTACAAGCAAGTTTGCACCACCTTGTAATCCCTTTGTACCACATCATGCATAATATATGTCTAGGAGGCTGGACTGGCTTGTAGTGAGTACCAAGGGGTACTTACACCTTGCACCAGGCCCAGGTATCCCTTATTAGTGTATAGGGGTGTCTAGCAGCTTAGGCTGATAGAAAAGGTAGCTTAGCAGAGCAGCTTAGGCTGAACTAGGAGACGAGTCAAGCTCCTACAGTACCACTAGTGCCATATGCACAATATCATAAGAAAACACAATACACAGATATACTAAATATAAAGGTACTTTATTTTTATGACAATATGCCAAAGTATCTCAGTGAGTACCCTCAGTATGAGGATAGCAAATATACACAAGATATATCTACACAATACCAAAATATGCAGTAATAGCAATAGAAAACAGTGTAAACAATGTATAGTCACAATAGAATGCAATGGGGGCACATAGGGATAGGGGCAACACAAACCATATACTCTCGAAGTGGAATGCGAACCACGAATGGACCCCAAACCTATGTGACCTTGTAGAGGGTCGCTGGGACTGTAAGAAAACAGTGAGGGTTAGAAAAATAGCCCACCCCAAGACCCTGAAAAGTGGGTGCAAAGTGCACCTAAGTTCCCCAAAGAGCACAGAAGTCGTGATAGGGGAATTCTGCAGGAAAGACCAACACCAGCAATGCAACAATGATGGATTTCCAGACGAGGGTACCTGTGGAACAAGGGGACCAAGTCCAAAAGTTACAATCAAGTCGGGAGTGGGCAGATGCCCAGGAAATGCCAGCTGTGGATGCAAAGGAGCTGCCACCGGATGGTAGAAGCTGAGGATTCTGCATGAACGACAAGGGCTAGAAACTTCCCCTTTGGAGGATCGATGTCCCACGTCGTAAAGAGTTGTGCAGAAGTGTTTTCCCGCAGAAAGACTGCAAACAAGCCTTGCTAGCTGCAAAGCTATCGGTTAGGGTTTTTGGATGCTGCTGTAGCCCAGGAGGGACCAGGATGTGACCAATTGTGTCAGGGGACAGAAGGGGCGCCCGGCAAGACAAGGAGACCTCTCAGAAGCAGGCAGCACCCGTAGAAGTGCCAGAACAGGCACTACAAAGTGGAGTGAAATGGTGCTCACCCGAAGTTGCACAAGAGAGTCCCACGCCGCCGGAGGACAACTCAGGAGGTCATGCAATGCAGGTTAGAGTGCCGCGGACCCAGGCTTGGCTGTGCACAAAGGAAATCTTCGTGGAGTGCACAGGAGCCAGAGTAGCTGCAAAACACCCGGTTCCCAGTAATGCAGTCTGGCGTGGGGAGGCAAGGACTTACCTCCACCAAACTTGGACTGAAGAGTCACTGAACTGTGGGAGTCACTTGGACAGAGTTGCTGAGTTCAAGGGACCTCGCTTGTCATGCTGAGAGGAGACCCAGAGGACTGGTGATGCAGTTCTTTGGTGCCTGCGGTTGCAGGGGGAAGATTCTGTCGACCCACAGGAGATTTCTTCAGAGCTTCTAGTGCAGAGAGGAGGCAGACTACCCCCACAGCATGCACCACCAGGAAAACAGTTGAGAAGGCGGCTGGATCAGCGTTACAGTGTCGCAGTAGTCGTCATTGCTACTTTGTTGCAGTTTTGCAGGCTTCCAGCGCGGTCAGCAGTCGATTCCTTGGCAGAAGGTGAAGAGACAGATGCAGAGGAACTCTGATGAGCTCTTGCATTCGTTATCTAAAGAATTCCCCAAAGCAGAGACCCTAAATAGCCAGAAAAGAGGGTTTGGCTACTTAGGAGAGAGGATAGGCTAGCAACACCTGAAGGAGCCTATCAGAAGGAGTCTCTAACGTCACCTGCTGGCCCTGGACACTCAGAGCAGTCCAGTGTGCCAGCAGCACCTCTGTTTCCAAGATGGCAGAGGTCTGGAGCACACTGGAGGAGCTCTGGGCACCTCCCAGGGGAGGTGCAGGTCAGGGGAGTGGTCACTCCCCTTTCCTTTGTCCAGTTTTGTGCCAGAGCAGGGCTGGGGGATCCCTGAACCGGTGTAGACTGGCTTATGCAGAGATGGGCACCATCTGTGCCCATCAAAGCATTTCCAGAGGCTGGGGAGGCTACTCCTCCCCAGCCCTGACACCTTATTCCAAAGGGAGAGGGTGTAACACCCTCTCTCTGAGGAAGTCCTTTGTTCTGCCTTCCTGGGCCAAGCCTGGCTGGACCCCAGGAGGGCAGAAACCTGTCTGAGGGGTTGGCAGCAGCAGCAGCTGCAGTGAAACCCCGGGAAAGGCAGTTTGGCAGTACCCGGGTCTGTGCTAGAGACCCGGGGAATCATGGGATTGTCTCCCCAATACCAGGATGGCATTGGTGGGGCAATTCCATGATCTTAGACATGTTACATGGCCATATTCGGAGTTACCATTGTGAAGCTACACATAGGTAGTGACCTATATGTAGTGCACGCGTGTAATGGTGTCCCCGCACTCACAAAGTCCGGGGAATTGGCCCTGAACAATGTGGAGGCACCTTGGCTAGTGCCAGGGTGCCCACACACTAAGTAACTTAGCACCCAACCTTTACCAGGTAAAGGTTAGACATATAGGTGACTTCTAAGTTACTTAAGTGCAGTGTAAAATGGCTGTGAAATAACGTGGACATTATTTCACTCAGGCTGCAGTGGCAGGCCTGTGTAAGAATTGTCAGAGCTCCCTATGGGTGGCAAAAGAAATGCTGCAGCCCATAGGGATCTCCTGGAACCCCAATACCCTGGGTACCTTAGTACCATATACTAGGGAATTATAAGGGTGTTCCAGTATGCTAATGTAAATTGGTAAAATTGGTCACTAGCCTGTTAGTGACAATTTGGAAAGAAATGAGAGAGCATAACCACTGAGGTTCTGATTAGCAGAGCCTCAGTGAGACAGTTAGTCATAACACAGGTAACACATACAGGGCACACTTATGAGCACTGGGGCCCAGGCTGGCAGGGTCCCAGTGACACATACAACTAAAACAACATATATACAGTGAAATATGGGGGTAACATGCCAGGCAAGATGGTACTTTCCTACAATATGCATGATGCATGCAAAGAGGGCATTCACTCATTAGAGGGTCGCTAAAAATGGCACAATGGAATCTACATGAGTCCATTGCACCCTTTCTAGAGTCATTTTTAACGCCTGCTGAAAGCAGGCATTAAAATGAGGCTTCCATTGATCTTAATGGGCCTCTTAACACTAAACTGTATTAACATCATTTTTGTTTACGCTAATCCAGTATAGCATTACAATAGCATCGAAAAATTACGCTATTGCCCCTAACATGCACCATGGTGCGCTGTATTGCAAATACAGCGCTACCATGGTGGCGTTAGGGGACACAAGGGGGATGCAAGAAAAGTGGCGCATCACTAGTGGTGTGCCATTTTCTTGTAAATATGGCCCCATGTTTAAAACACTAGATAGCATTACCAGTAGCCCTACTAAACATAATGCACACTTTCGCTGTTTCCATTACGGGGCACATGAAACCAGATCGACTATGCACAAACCGGTAAAGTGTGCACCATTATATGTAATGGTCAGTACCCAGGGCAGCCACAAACTTGCGCTGCCCTGGAGACAGCGTTGTTACTGGAAAAATGGAGCATGTTTAAAGCAGCAGCTCTGTATTTCACTAGGCATGCTCCAAGCTGCCTTAACTTTTAAGGGTATTTAGAGATTCCCTTGTCGGCGGGTGCAGTAAGTGACTTCACCTGCCTGCAAGGGGATGTCTGGGGGGTCAAGAATACCTCCTTTAACCCCCCACAGAAGGCTGCAAACAAGGGCCACACTGACAGTTCACCTCTTGACAGCTTATGTGTCTGTGTGCCTGCATCAAACACAGAGGTAAAGGGATTACCTCATTGCCCCATGGTGCAGGTGTGTCTGCATTGTTGACATGATTGTTATTGTACTGGAAGGGACCCCTTTCTGCACAATGACATTCAGTGGACGTGTTTGCCATTTTCAATGTTTGCAGTATAATGCAGCACACACACAGTCCTGAAAACTACAAAGATTATTGCAGATGATCCTCCTTGTTATCTCTCTCCTTGGTATGCATGCATTAATGAGGTCTTCCATGCTTTTCGTAGTTTGGCAATTCTGGGAAGGTGTTGAAAAAAATTTATTTTGTTTGAAACAGCAATTGCAATGGAAAAGGAATGCCTCCTTGATATAGAGTATGGATACTCTGTGCTTTGCACGTCTAAGCCGTACTCCATACCTCTGAATGCATGTCAAACCACGCAGGGTGGCTTTGCATGGCCTCATAGAAATGAATGAGAGGGCTGAGCCACTGGAATGGTTCTTATAAATGACACTCCTGTTGTTCATGCATCTAGTAAATGAGGCCCTGTGTATGTTACAGGGGACCTCACTCACATGTAACTTTATCTAAATGTATGATAGGCTGAATTAGACACATCTGAACACATCTCATACATGTTGGTGTTAAATTTTTCAAAGGTCACCTTCAGGGCTGCACAGGATATTTATGGACAAGGTCTGGTACTATGCAGCACTGACAGGTACTGATCTCAGGTAAATTAAGATAACATAGTCATGGACATGTAAAGGTATGAGAAAGGCCTGGGTACTGGAATACCTTGCAAAGTAGGTGTTATTTAGATGCACAGAGCCATGAAAGTCAGCTACCCTTGTAACATTTTGTAGTAGTGAGGTATTTGTATTTGAACTGGTTCCACAATCTGGTCATCAGATGCATGTTTTGGCTCATCAAATGCATGTACGCTTCAGCCTGCCTTACTCATGTGTATCGAGTTCACATGGCTTTATTCGGTTACTTTCAACCATAAAAGCAAAAAACAACATTCAAATACAAAAAAAATTGATAAAAAGGGTGAGAATAAAATAGAATAACACATGTTCAGCCTTAAAACACATAAAATTACATAAAATTACTTTCCTTCAAAATGCACCTGACCCCCTAGTACCTATCATTTAAGTTAGACATGGGGTTTTATTTCAGTCTTAGGTGCATAGTTAAAACTTAACAGCTATTTTTTTTAAATGTATTCCTCATCATCATTTTTTCCCAGGGAACGGATACGTATATGCCAAGCAGCTACAATATACTTGCTAACCGCACAAGATAGAGGGAAGGAAGTATCCCTCATCATGATCCTTAAGGCAGCCATGCAATGTCTCATCCCCATATTTCTGCACACGGGTCGTAACCACTTCAGTCGCGCAATCATATATGCGGGGCATATAAACATAAAATGTACAATAGATTCTGAAGTGTGATTGCAACTAGGACAAAGATCAGACCTTGGAGTCAAGCTCCGTGTACTACCATAAGATTTAAGAGGCAGGCAACCATATCTGAACTGAATATACAAACTCTTACTTAGTGGATCAAGAATTGTATCCATAAATGGTTCAAGATACGGATACCATTTGAAATCAAAAAATTGTGAAGTCAATCTGCCGTGTGTTGAACACAGCAGGTAGTTTTTCCTGACATACATCCAGTAAACAGTTTTCAAATGGTTCTTCTGATCCTTCCTTATACTCTCTGGATGGCTCCAAAACTCGCTAAGACCCAATCTATAAAACCATTTTGAGATGTGATTAAACCAAGGAATGGTAAGTACATTAGGTCTATCTAGGATGTCTTGAATAGACTCCTTATATGTGGATAGCTCAGGGGTGGTCCATACGCGGACCCAGAAAAGCAATGGTCGTAGGGCAATTACATCTGAGATGCATGAAAGACCAAGGTCCCAGAACATTGGCAGCAGTGGAGTATTCCGAGGACAAGCCAAAGTTGACCTTACAAAGTTGTTTTCCCCCACTGCAAGCTTGCCAGTGTTCGAGGACCCCCAGATTTCTGCCCCATAGACTGCAGCACTCTGTGCCTTAGCTCGGTAGATTTTAATGGTTGGGGTAACCACTCTCTCAGAGGTAGACTTGTGAAACGTAAAATAGCCCCAGATCTCTGGGCCAAAAGAGCTAAACTTTTATTGATTTGGGCCCCCCACTGCAGATTGTTACTAATTCTCACCTCCAGATAGTCTATGGAGCTTACCATGCCTAGGGGGGTACCATTGTAAAAAATGTAATATCTCTTAGTGGGGCCACAACCCAGGGTCATAAGTTTAGTTTTGCTATGATTAAGCTCAAGTCCAAAATCACCACAAAATGAACTAAACTTATCCACAAGTACCTGAAGACCCATAGGAGTTCTAGAGATCAGGAGGGAATCGTCAGCAAATAGCAAAATTGGAATTTTGTGGTTATTCAGGGATGGAGCGTCATTTTGGCAGTTGGAAACAACTTGCACCACCTCGTTAATAAACAATGTAAATAGAGTTGGGGCAAGAACACAGCCCTGGCGCACTCCTCTCCTAATATCTATTTTGTCGGTGAGTTCCCCCTGATTACCCCATCTAACTTGTGCAAATGTTTTTTCATGTAGCCTTTGAATTAAATGCACTAAGTTTCCTGGGATACCAATTTTGTTTAATACTCCCCACAGTTTCTCTCTTGGAACAAAATCGAACGCAGATCTTAGATCTACAAAAGCAACATAGAGTTTTTGCTTGGACAGGGTGACGTACTTCCAAAATAGTAATGACAGCCTAAAGACTTGGTCCATGGTGTAAGTTTTAGGCTGAAAGCCGGCCTGTAAAGGGGATAAGATTTGATTATCTTGGATCCAATCGGTAAGCCTATCTAAGACTTGCTTAGCAAAAGTCTTTTGAAGGATATCAATAAGGCTGATTGGTCGATAATTTGCAGGTGAACCTACATCACCCTTTTTATGAATCGGGATTATTTCTGCACCGCGCCAAGAATCTGGAATAGGGCTACCAGCTGCTATGGCATTAGACAATAAATTTATGTACCATGCCCATATCTTTGGTTCTGATTTAAACAGGTCCCCTGGAATCTTGTCTGGACCAGGAGCTTTAGCTGGCCTCAGAGAATTAATTGCAGCTGTTGTTTCGGCTAATGTAAAAACAATACTCTCAGTTGCAGTCTTGGTAACAGCCCAACACTCATCATATCCAGGGACCTCCAGAGCTTGCGGTACAGGCAGGGCATAAATTCCAAAAAAATGAGACAGCCATCTTTCGGGCTGAGTATACATACCAATAACATCATTACCCCCTTCCGAACTGGAGGCCAACAGCCGCCAGAAGGAACTGTCATCTTGATGTTTGACTGCTTCAAGCAGCTTCTGCCAAATCTCATTATCCCAATCTTTTTTTGCTGGTTTCAGGGCCTTAACATACCTACGTCGGGCATCTTTAATTGCCTCTTGGGTAGAGTTTTTTACAGCCTCGTTTAAGTTAGATCTTGCTCGCACACAGTCCTGATTATACCAATCCCTACGAGGGATGTCAACAGGTCTCGGTTTAGAAGGAATTTCCCTATAGAAAATACCCTGTAGGGAATCAACCATTTTGTTGTGGATAGCCATAATGGGAATATCAGGGACCTCTTGTTCCTCATAATAAGCGAAAAGTTTTAAAAATGATGAATATATTTCCCTAATCAAGTACGGGTTGGATTCAACCTTCAGCCAGCAGACCCGAGAACGTCTATGATTCAGGCAGGGGAGTGGGACATTAGTGATCGTTGTATGCTGGACTCTTACAAATGCATAGTTGGTCAGTACAAGGCACAGAGGATTATGATCACTATCAAGGCGAGGTAATATTTCCATGTCCAGTGAACTTGACCATAGCCTAATGTCCACCAGAATATAATCAATAGTACTAAAGGAGAGCCCTCGCTTGAAAGTAATAGCTCGCTCTGGATCAGATTTAGTGCGGCCGTTACATTCTCTCAGGACATGTTTCAGACAAAGGGAAGACAACTGAGATGCAACACGGAAGCAGACAAAGACACCATTTCCTTAGATTGGGGAATACCCCAATATTCGTCCTCCTCAGTAGTCAAACCTTAACACCATTCATTAGGGGTAGTTGCTTGTACTTACCCATATTAAGGAGACAAGCAACCAAGGTGGCAAAGTCAATGCCACCATCAGAGACTAAAACAGCCTCTGTGGTCTCCCTCAGTAGTCAGATTACTGATGGAATTGTCCAACCCAAAAGAACAATTGAAGTCACCTGCTATAATCAGAAAATCTGAAGAGTCCAAAAGCTCTATATAATCTGTCAGCTCATGTGTATCATTAAGGCATGTTGTAGGAGGCTGGCCTGGCTTATAGTGAGGACCTAGTGGTACTTACACCTTGTGCCAGGTCCAGTTATGCCTTATTAGTAGATTAGACGTGTTCTAGCAGCTTAGGCTGATAGAGGTAGCTATAGCAGAGCAGCTTAGGCTGAACTAGGAGACATGCAAAGCTCCTACTATACCACTTATATCACTTAGCACTATATCATAAGAAACACAATACTCAGAGTTACTAAAAATAAAGGTACTTTATTTTAATGACAATATCCCAAAAGTATCTCAGAGGATATACTCCCTTAGGAGGTAAGTAATATACACAAAATAGACACACAAACCAAAATCAGGTAAGTAAACAGTTGGAAAAGTAGTGCAAACACTGTAGAACACAATAGAATGCAAAAGGAGATAATAGGCCTAGGGGCAACACAAACCATATACTCCAAAAGTGGAATGCGAACCACAAATGGACCCCAGGCCTAGTGCAGTGAGTGTAGTGTGTAGAGGGTCGCTGGGAGTGT
This sequence comes from Pleurodeles waltl, assembly GCF_031143425.1. Classification (NCBI taxonomy): domain Eukaryota; kingdom Metazoa; phylum Chordata; class Amphibia; order Caudata; family Salamandridae; genus Pleurodeles; species Pleurodeles waltl. The sequence goes on along the minus strand of NC_090442.1, from coordinate 693,067,084 downwards.
AAGAAAACACATAGGGCCAGATGTAACGAAAAAGGCATTTGCGATTCGGAAAAAGAACTTTTTAAGAAATCACTATTTCTGATTCGCAAAATGCAATGTATCATATTTGCGATTCGGATTCCTTATTTGTGATTTCTTATTTAGAGAATCGTAATTTGCGATTCTCTAAACAGGCTCGCAAATTTAAGGAATCGCTATTTTAGCGATTCCTTAAATTTGCTTTGCGAATGCCCTTCATAAATACTGAAAGGCATTTTTGCATTCACAAATGGGCATTCACACCGTTTGCGAATGCAAAAAGGCTTGATACATCTGGCCACCCAAGACCCTGAAAAGTAGGAGTAAAGTTACCCTACTACCAGTTGAGTCGCAGTTGAGGATTTTGGGTGCTGCCAGGACCCAGGAAGGACCAAGAGGTCGCCCCCTGGAGGAGGAGACAGAGGGGGCGCTCAGCAAGACAGAGAGCCCACGCAGAAGCAGGCAGCACCCGCAGAAATACCTGAAGAGGCATTCAGAAGATCTGAGCATGGCAGTTGTCTCAGCACAACAAGAGGGTCCCACGAAGTCGGAGTCCAACTTAGCGATATGGGCAATGCAGGACGGATTGCTGAGGACCTGGGCTGTGCTGTGCACGAAGGAAGACTTGCAAAAGTGCACAGAAGCCCTAGCAGTTGCAGTTCACGCAGTACACAGGATTACTGTCTGGCATGGGGAGGCAAGGACTTACCTCCACCAAATTTGGACAGAAGGGCCACTGGACTACCGGGGACACTTGGATCCAGCTCCTGTGTTCCAGGGACCACGTTCGTCAAGATGAGAGGGGACCCAGAGGACTGCTGATGCAGAAGTTTGGTGCCTGCGTTGGCAGGGGGAAGATTCTGTCGACCCACTGGAGATTTCTTCGTGGCTTCCAGTGCAGGGTGAAGGCAGACAGCCCTTAGAGCATGCACCACCAGGAAACAGTCGAGAAAGCTGGCAGGATGAGGTGCTACAATGTTGCTGGTAGTCTTCTTGCTACTTTGTTGCGGTTTTGCAGGCGTCCTGGAGCAGTCAGCGGTTGATCCTTGGCAGAAGTCAAAGAGAGAAGTGCAGAGGAACTCTGGTGAGCTCTTGCATTCGTTATCTGATGAGAAACCCACAGAAGAGACCCTAAATAGACCTCAGAGGAGGATTGGCTACAGAGAGATATAAGCACCTATCAGGAGGGGTCTCTGACGTCACCTGCTGGCACTGGTCACTCAGAGGTCTCCATTGTGCCCTTACACCTCTGCATTCAAGATGGCAGAGGTCTGGGAGACACTGGAGGAGCTCTGGCACCTCCCCTCGGGAGGTGCTGGTCAGGGGAGTGGTCACTCCCTTTTCCTTTGTCCAGTGTAGCGCCAGAGCAGGGCTGGGGGGATCCCTGAACCGGTGTAGACTGGCTTATGCAAGGAGGGCACCATCTGTGCCCTTCAAAGCATTTCCAGAGGCCAGGAGAGGCTACTCCTCTCAGGCCCTTAACACCTATTTCCAAAGGGAGAGGGCGAAACACCCTCTCTCAGAGGAAATCCTTTGTTCTGCCTTCTTGGGATTGGGCACCTCAGTTTGGACCAAGCCATGTGCAAATCAGTCCTGACACTGTCCCCCATAGGAACAGTCCTGCCCGAACTGCCAGGCCAGGTCCTCCCTGGACCGCAAACAAGCATTCTGGGACCGGTTTCAGCGTATCACCTTCATCAGCCAAGCTAGCTTGAATACAGTGGCATAATGAGCCTAGGACCCACGTCTGGTCATACGCGGTGCACGTCTGTGCATATGGCTGGATCCAAATTGGAGTGGTGAGCAAAAAAAGTACAGATTAAACCCAGATCTTTGTGACGTGGGGTGAATGTCTGCATTGTTCAGCATACCATCAATCATCTGTTTTATTTTGCATTTATCGCCCTAAGTGAGAAGGGTAAATCAAGACGTGAGTCCCGTGCTCACTGCACCAGTGGATTCAAGCTAGCCTGGGTGATGGAGGGTGATACCCTGAAACTGGTCCTAGGATGTTTGCTTACAGTCCAGGAAGGACCTGGCTTGGCAGTTCGAGCTGGACTGTTCCCATGGGGAACAGGGTGAAGACTGATTTGCATATGGCTGGATCCAAACTGGGGTGGTGTAATGAGCAAAAAAAATAATGGATTGAACCCAGATCTTTGTGACTGTGGGGGGATGTATGCATTGTTCAGCATTCTTTCCATCATCTGTTCTTTTTAAAAGATGGGCATTTTCTTGCTTAAACCATTCTGTGACTCTGCCCCTGTCCCTGTCTGGGTCAGACTGACAGTTAGTCTGTTTGTGAATCCTCTCTATACAGTCACACAAAGGGAGCTGGGGTGTAGACTGCATATATCCTGATGGGCCATCTGCGATAGAGTGGAGGGAGGAGTGGTCACTTACACCAGATTTTTAGATTACTTCAGGAACCAAGAGGAACCTCTGTCATGGAAAAAAGGAGAAGAGCTGGAGGAGGAGTACTGTCCCTTTGCCTGTGACTGTGCTTTGCTGGTTTGCCCTGCAGTTATTGCTTCAGCCTCGAAGAGGACAAAGACTGGACTTTGTGGTATATTCCTGCTTGTGAAGAATCTCGGAGGGCTTGGACCAAGCTCGCTTCCTGTTTTGAAGACACAGGACCATCAAAGACTTCCTCTGCCAACACCTGGATTCTCTGCTGAGACTCCTTCCCTGCCAAGTGGCCGCTGAAAATGATGCAGACCCCAAGAAATGCGGTTTTCCAACACAGTGTGGCCGGATTTCTCACACATCATCGATGGGCATCAAAATCAACTTAAAGCTATGTGGACTTCAGGTGCCCATTCGGAAAACGATGCACAGCCTCACTTGTGAGTCAGAAAATGACACAACACTAACTTTTTGGAAGCACGCTCTCCCGGGCGGCTTTATTTTTGACGCAAACCAGGTACTTTTTGTAACAACAACGTTTCCATTTTTTTCTTTGGAGTAAGACTCTTTTTTACTTTAAAAATTCATAACTTGACTTGTGTATGGTAGATTTTTGTCATTTTTGTCTTGTTTGATTAAGATAACTATTGCTTTTTTTGTGGTGTCCATTTTGTAGTGTTTTCACTGTATTAATGTGTGTGTTGGTACAAATACTTTACACATTGCCTTTGAGATAAGCCTGACTGCTTGTGCCACGCTACCAAAGGAGTGAGCAGGGGTTATCTGAGTGTATATATCCTTTGCCCTGACTAGTGTGAGGGTGTCTGCTTGGACAGAGTGCAAGCTGACTGCCAACCAGAGACCCCATTTCTAATACTCACAGTGTATGTGTTCTACAGTCACAGTGCAATGTAAACCATACATTAGTGGAGAGAATCAATAATCTGGATATTGTCAGTGCGCTTCATCCTGAATGCTTATTTGGTAGCACAAGGATTGTGTGTGATAAAGGATGCTGTGTGCAATGCCATGTTCAATGTGCATTCCTTACACAAAGAAAATATATGTCAAATAAAGGATAGTTCAGAAAGCTAGATTTGATTTGTAGCATGTGCAGCCACATCTGACTAATTTCAAGGTAAATATATTGCCAGTCTCTGATGGACCACATGATAGATAGGCTAACAGAGGAGCCACAGCCAAAATGCCATAGTATGTGAAAATACGTGGCAGTGGATTCATAGATGAACATGGTTGAGGATGGTAAACCTTCCAAATGTATGTCAGATGCACAATTCTACTGTAATTGCTCACATTACATTCTCTGTTCAATTTGTATGGCTAGTCCACAAAGGAGTAGGGAGAATCACACAATGTTAAAGACATGAAGGCTATGGCCTATACTTGCAAGGGCATGAAAAGACTGGCCGGGTGGCTTCATGTGGGCTTGTAAATATGGCCCTTTCTATGTGCACAACTTCACCGTCACTAACAGTGACATTCCCGCGGGACAGAGTGTAACAAACCCAGGTGTCACCATTACACACAAGGTAATGCATTTGAAGGCCTCACTCATGTTGTCTAATGCCACATAATCTATGGTGGATACATAAACATACCTTTACCCTGTCTTCTTAACAGAAATGCCAAGGTGTGACTGACCAGAGGCATGTCTACACAGCATAATCATCCAACATGGTATTGCCCAATCCACCTTCAGATTGTGTTGCACATGATAGTCTGCAAAATTTGTCACAAACAGGATCACACTTTGGACAGCAATTGTTATTTACAGCACAAGATACCTTGGCAGATGAAATGTAGAGCATGTATGCACATACCCATCACATGGATGTGCTAAGTGCTGGTGTGCAGCAAGGCGACATTAACATCTGACAATTAGGGACAGACACTAGGCTGGGTAGAAGGACACATGCTACTACATTGCCTGCATGTGAAGAGCTGTGGCATGGTCCTCCATAGACTTACACAAGTTCAAATAGGACATGTTTCGAACATCTCTGTGTGATGTGAGTTAGCTATCTACCCTCCATTCTTAGATCTAATACCTGGCACATGTTAAGTCTAGGTAGCAATCTGTCCAGATATGTGTCCTTGCAATATCAGGTACACAATGTTGTGACACAATACATGTACTTGGCAGACATTGCTCATCTTACCTTGGCTAATGCCAATGGAATCAGGTCCGTTGCAGGATGCAGAAGGGACACTAATGATCAGAAATTATGATATGTGTACATACCATGGGTGCATAACATCATTGTTACTAAGCATACTCTGTACTCATATGGTCATAACTAAATGTGCCAAGATGATGCAATTGCATTGCCAACATCTGCAAACCCTCGGTACTTTGGTCTTAGTAAATTTGAAGATGATAAACATTAGTACACTCACTTTAACCTTAGAGATAATTTTGGGTTTTTAGGAAATGCCACATGTGATGTTTGGAAATTGAATTCTGTATCATGATAATTGAACCAGTCTAGTTACCCTTTGTTAGAGAGTTTTTTTATTCATCTTAAATAGACAGCATGACCCTGGAACACAAGAGGGCTCACTACATCTGCACTAAGTGTTACCACCACATCTGGCTCATTGACAAAGCCTATAGACAAAGCCTATAAGGCAATAGGGAAGCAATTGTTTGAGGAGTGGGCATCAGGGACATGGTGCGTAACACCATAGGGACCACCAAACCCAGACAAGCCTATCCAAGTCCAGGATGATGCTGCAGACCAGGGTGGTTCTGCAGAACCGGTTGTCAGCACCTCCACCAGCCAGCCCATAGGATCGCCATCACCCCAGGCTCAGACCACAGGACAGGTTAGCTCCTTTGAGCAGCTAATATTGAAGAAGGTTTCTGATGTCAAGTACTGAGTCACTGGTCTGGAGTACAAGATGGACACATTAATTCAGCTCCTCCAGGATGTGAAGCAGGCTGTGGATGTACTTTCAACCCCCACCCCCAATGAGTCACAGGGACCCTTTCTGCCCTTTCCCATGTATATAGTTGTTTTTAGAAAATAATGTTTTTGTATCTTAGCTTAGGGATAATTCGTTTAGAAGTAGCATAGGTATAGTTGTTTAAGGTTTTACTTGGAGTGGGTAAACGTTTAGCAGGTAGGGGTGTTTCGGATTTTTTGGAGGTGGGGTTGATGTGTTACATATGTGCTTTTAACAAAGAAAAAAGCAAAAAAAGATACAAAATTACAAATATATATGTATATTTCTTTAGGATTATATGTGTTGGTAGTTTTTGTATAGGTGTAGTGCATGTTGTTTCGGTATGTAGCTGTGTATTAAGCGAGTTGGGGAGTTGATGTTCTGCCTGTTGTGACATATGTTTAGAGTAGGCTAAGGCAAGATAAGGTAGTTTTTGGTGTTTTAGGATACGATAGTTTAGATCATATAGAATAGCTTAGATTAGGTTTGGTTAACTTTAATTAGGTTAACGTAGTGTAGTTGGTATTTTTATGTGGGCTAAGTTTTATCTTTGCATAAAAGATGTTTGAAATCTGCATAGCTCAAGTTTTCTGTGTAGGTGTTAGCATATGTACCTATGTAATGTTAACTAAATGCATAGGTCTTTGGTAGCGTTGTTATAAGGGGGTCAGATTGTTGCTCTTTTTGCGTGGCAATACTTCCCTTGGTGGTGATCACACTTTGGCTAGTTTTTCTCACTTTCCAGTTGTTGTTCCTGTTTTTTTCAGCTTTTTCTGTTTTTCTTTTTCTGGTGTTGGAGTTCTGATTTTTGACGTGTTCTTTTTTTCTGATCCAGGAAGTTCCTGTCAAAGAGGTTTTTTCCCCTTGGGGTTTTTTTTCTCTGGGACTCCTTCTGGAGGGCACAGACTGTTTTGGCATACCACTGTCAGCAGCACCGTGGCTACCAGAAGGGGTATCCCTTACCTCAGCCAGAGCAGAGCCTTCAAGAACCAAGGTCACACTTCAGCTCCATCTGACCAGGGCAAAAGGCGAAAGGTAGATTGTGACATAGTTGTGCTATGTAAGAGGCATTCTTAATGTGACAGGGAAGACAGGCCAAACCATGTTTCCTCACTTTATTGCTATGTGTGTGTGTGTGTGTGTCAAGCCACATGCATTGGAGGTGTGGTGATACAAAACAATTCTCAAGAATCCGGGCCCTCTATGGCCAAACACTGATGGACAAGCCCTTACACACTGAGCCTTCAATCATTTGCTTGTCATAGTAGTGAAGTTTTAAGCATAGTGTTTATGGATAGAGTCCCCACCAGTGCTGTGACTAAATTCACCCTCTACATTGACTACATGTTACATGTTGCACTTCATGCATCGGACCTTGGGTGACTACGTGCTAGTCTACATGCACATAGGGTTCATATGATCTATTTCCCTCAGCCTGTGGAGATTTTTCCATGGCCCCATAAGGTATGTGTCCCTTTGGGGAGTATGTATTGTTTATTGCCTCACACATTCCACCAGATTCTATTTAGTCCATACTCCTACAGACATACAAAACACAGATTTGACTCTGTGCATTTATTTACTTGTGCAAATTTTGGTGGCCCACAGTTTTTACAGCAACAACCCCACACAATTTTAACTGCTACTGGGCAGTTTTACGATGGAAAGAGGGGAAGTCCACCTCTTCCTCCTCTGATGTGTGTAGTGCTTTATGTGAGAGGGGTGTTGAAGGTGCTCAAAGTTTTTGCGAAGGAGGCACACACACATCAGGGGCAGAAGATTTGGATGCTCTGTGCCAGCAAGTGAGGCAGCACTGCACTGAGAAGGACCTGCTGGTTTGCCAGCCATGCACCATGGTCATGGTGGTAGGCACCACAGTGGTAATGTATGTGTCCTGCTTCTGCTCTATGGAATCCAAGATCTTGCGTATAGCCCCCAGTTGTATGGTAACCTCACTGGTGCCACTTTGGCCTGGCAGTTGTTCATGCCTCTACCTCATGACACCAGTGATATCAGACAGGGGCTGTTGGAGTCCACAGAGCAGAGTGTAGGCGCCTTGTATAGCGAATGAGGTGTCCTTAATTGGACCGAGACACCTCTAGGATGCACACCATGGTCTCCATACCCACCCTCACAGCATGTAGCATCTCCCGCTGGACTCCTACTGCCTGATGTTGGAATTCTACTTCGGGGTCCTCAGAGTCCAGGGCTGGGGTTGGTGTCACAGTTGGTGTTTGTTGTGTGCTGGGTGGATCCCCTGGAGAATCTGCAACACTGCTGGCCCTTCCCATAACCGGAGATGGTGTGTCAAGGGAGCCTAGGACTTCCCACAGGGTAGTTTGAACAAGGATGGGCAGGCTGCCATCCTTAGGAGATCCTCATTCCAGAAAGGCAGCTGCTCAGGAGTTGTAGGTATATCCTCTGCAATGAGAGAGCACTGTTAAGGATGTGTTGGGCTTGCAAACCCAGACATGCCCCAGTAAAAAAGTCTGAGTTGATCATTCGACTTTGCAGGGACCAATGCTTGTTTACAAGGACCAATCCTTTTTTGCAGAGACCAATGCTTGTTGGAACTAATGCTTTTTAAAGACCAATGCTTGTTTGGGATCACGGGTGGCACAAGCCTCTAGCATCCCTATGACTCAGGCTGGGTGTAGCTCCTTATGATTCAGACTGGGTGTGGCTGGATGCAGCAGGTATTTAAACCACACCCGGCCTGAGTGAATTGCTTGCTCTAAAGGACACCGGCTGCAGAGAAGGAATCTCTGCTCCTATACTTTTGATCTTTATGTTCGTGCAATTTAAGAATGTTTATGGGTAAAACTTTATACTTGCTGACTTGAAACTTGATAAGAGAATGTTCCAGGATCTGATGTGGCTAAAAGGGCATATTTTGGGTTTTTTAGGTCATTGGGATGTTCGCCGCTTTTCATGCTATAACGCTTATTATAGGTGATTGCATTATACCTCAGAAAGGAATTTCTATTGAACAATTTATGAACATGATATACTGTGAATACGTTTATTATCACTGAGATTAATGTGGCATTACTATTGTTGTTAGAGATACGATGTTCTCTGAATACGATTATTATCACTGAGTTCAAAGTGGCATTTGCATTATTTCAAATTGTCGCTAGTGATGCAGAACATTCTGTGTTTGGCGCTTAAACAAAGTTGAAGCTTATCTTTGTCATGCTCAAAATTATGCTGTGATATAACAGTGATAAGCCAGTTGTTCATGAAGTTGAATGCTATTGATTAACCCTATGTTTTCATAGTAATGCAACATGAACTGTAATCCTTGATATTAACTCTATATTTTCGGTGTGATTTAAACATTGAATTGCATTCTTTGTAATACAAGCACAGTACAATGATTAACCCATGAACATCTGGAGAATCTAATTCCCTGAGAGTTTGTTCTTATTATGGTTACCTATGTAAATGTCTATGAGTTGAGTGAGTCAGCATCTTGGGAAATCTCATCAAGGTGAAACACGCAAGATATCTACTGAATGTCAATGAACATCTAGGTAGGCTTAATTGAGGTGATGATGGACTAATCAGGGTTCACAGTGGGAGCAGTTATAGTCACTATAGGAGGTTCAAGGCTCTTATTTAATTACAAGTAATCCACAACATTTCTGAAAATTCCTAGAGAGAGGTAGAGCCATTAAAAGAGTAAAAGGGGACCCTCTCGGGCACATCTAGCTTGCACGATCATAGTTTAACAGTAGAGTATACATGGGTTATGAGATATTAGTTATGTGACTGATGTGTAATTTATCATAGAAAAGACCGGCTCTTCAAGAACCATCACTAGGCTTCCGAATCCAGCCCTGCGAATACAGTGTCTCTCTCCTTCCCTCATCTATCCTCTTTCCCCTGGGATGTTGCGGTGCCGATCATGTGTATTTAAGTGGGTGGCATGCTACATTTGGGTGGAATTGGGAACAAGCAGCTTGGTTAACATTGTGTCTCAGTGGGATGAACAGGTTCGTGCTTGACAGGGTGTCCCTGGTGAGATGTTGACATGGATAAACTATTTTACAATCTGTCTTGGTAAAGTTTGACTTCCAAACCAACATTTCTGTATAGGATGTCTGTTATACCGAGTCTTTGAGTCCAAGTTGTACTGTACTTGCCTTTTTGAATGGCAGTATCTCTGCATTATCAATACAACAACTGTGTGCCCAGACAGACTTTCAACACTCATGATACATATTGCAACAATGTTACAAAGGTTACTGGGCCTACAAATCCCGGACAAAGCAAAAGAGATTGTGAAAACATCTGTAAAGGTAATATAATTTGTTTGACATGATGTCTACAGTGATTGTCTTCTGACATGTTGACCCCAGTACTGTGCAGATTGCAGCTAATCTCCAGGGTGACTGCATTCCCTGTGCCAGTATTCATCCCACTGCTCCTGTGCATGTGATATAGCTCTGCTCATGATTTAGTTATGATTCTGCCATCTGGGTTTCACACTGTACTCTATGTGTCTCTGTCTTGTTGTGGTGTCTACTATGTACATCATGAATTCATGTGTTCAAGGGTTAATTTTGTTACACTTATCCTGCACAACCCTACACACATAAAATAACTTGATAGACTGCAGGAATGTGTGGGGCATGTACTTCCCATGTAGTTCCTCTCTCTGATTCCTTGTTTGTAATGATTGAATACACTGTTGGGTCCAACATTGTGGACAATAAGCACTATGGTGGTCATTACGACCCTGGTGGTCTGAGACCGCCAGGGCTAAAGTGGCGTCCGTACCGCCAACAGGCTGGTGGTACGGAGACCCATATTTCCACTGCGGCGGTAGCGCCGCGGTCGCACCGCTGGGGCCGCCGGTTTCCTGCCGTTTTAGCCCCGGCGGTGATAATCACCAGCGCTGCCCTGGGGATTATGACTTCCCTACCGCCAGCCTGTTTCTGGCGGTTTGCACCGCCAGGAAGAGGCTGGCGTTAAGGGGAGTTCTGGGGCATGGCATGGGCAGTGCAGGGGCCCCCTTACAGGGCCCCTTGCAGCTTTTCACTGTCTGCATAGCAGACAGTGAAAAGCGCGACGGGTGCAACTGCACCCGTCGCACGGGCGCAGCACCGCCGGCTCCATTAGGAGCCGGCTCCTATGTTGCAGCCGCATCCCCGCTGGGCCGGCGGGCGTAAACTAGGTTTGCGCCCGCCGGCTCAGCGGGGATGTTGTAATGGGCACCGCTGGAGTGCGGCCGCATTGGCTGCCGCATGGCGGTCGCCCGCCAATGTTGTAATGACCCCCTATGTGCCAAACCTGAGGCTCTGGTCAATGTCACACTCTGTGGTTTGCTAGCACTGACACTCACCCCATTTGATACTTGCCAGATTAGAGTATCTGCATAGGGTGAAACATCTTGTGACTCTGGGCAGCTCACTTACACATGTACATGGCTCCTCTGTCATTCCTCATTTAGGCCAAGGAACATACCTGGATGCCACACAGTGATGTGATATAGATCGTACATTAACTCTCATGTACCTACAAAACTAACAATATGTGTGACCATGTCCAATGTACTTAAATGTCTGGACGTTATTGTGGGCTACAGTCCAAGTTGTACCCCACATGGCAGTAGCGCTAGGAATGGTGATATGTATCTACCTAGTTCGGCAACATGGCTGATATCATCCACCTAAGTCTCCAACCACACTGACTCCTGCCCTTTGTGTGGCAGGCTGTTTTAACATGTCCCTTGACAGATCCATATTTCACATCCTTCAACCAAGACATATGTTGCCAGGTGATACATTTTCCCTTCAGACTCCCTCCTGCCAGATGGTATCTATTCACCCAGGACCACTTGACCTGTAGCATGTTGTACCCCAAAGTGCTCTTCTATGTCATCCCTTCCCAGCTGCAACACAAGTGTGACACTGTCAGATACAACAGTGCATGTGTATAGATTAGGTTACCTTAACAAATAGGTATCCATTCTGGTATCCTTGATATACAACGTCTCCCCATTCAGACACAGTAACAGGTCCACCTACTCAACCAGCAATTACAATATACTGCACAACCATAGGCCCATCCAGGGCAACAGCTATTTTTTGGTTTCTACACACATGCTCTTCTGATGTGTATCACTTGCATTTATCCTGATACAGTCATATTTAGTAGATGGCATGAGTGCAGATGGTCCCTACAATGGCTGCTGACACCTGTGTAGCCTCAACATGCACATCAGGACAGCTGTGTGCTATGTATTGTCATGCCAGTCAATGTACACAAGGCTCTTGGTATGTGCCTACATGTTCACTTTACATCCCCCACACCTGACCACTGTCTCAGGTGAGCTGATTCTCCTTCGACAAGCACATGCCTTTTAATTCTGTAACAATGCATATTAATTTGTTTGTGCCCATGTAAGACACAGTGGCCTCATAGTGCAAGGTGGTATTCATCATTAACATCAGGTTCTATAGGGGTCAGGTGTCCATGTATGATGCGTAATTCCAGTCCATGAGGCATATGTTGATGCAGCTTCCACCATGGCTACTTCACTTTTTGTGGCACAGCAGTGGTGCAATCTTCAGACCCTTTTCGACAAGACCACAAGGGGCCACTTTGCATGGCTTTTCCTGGGTTGGGACATGTGGAGAGAAGAAAGGCAGCACAAGTTGCTTGGTTGCATTATTCTGCATCAGAAGGCCATAGCATGGGCATTGTGTTTTGTTTTTATATGCAACATACATGGGTTTAGGTGCAATCCATAATTTACAAGGTTTTGTGTCCCAGATAATGCAGAAAAGTGTAACACCTTTCCAGGGGATCCATAACAAAGAGTGGTATCTTTTATTATCGTATTTGTGTTAGGTTTCCTACATGTGGTGCATTCTGCCACACCCATAGGTAGAGGTCAAAGCCTGACATGATTATTTTTGTGCATAAACGTGTCCCATCCTGCACAAGGACAATCCTGTTTAAGATGCAAGCATCCTTACAACATGGATACCAGGGTGCTTGCATCTGGCCCTCAGCAGCCCAGTGTACATCAGTGCAGGGGAAGAGGAAAAGAATACATGTCATAGTGTTGGTACAGGTCATTCCTCCCCTTTCCATAGGGCACAGGACAGCACAGCAAGGTGACTTGCATTGCTGCCCTGCAACACTTAGTTTGTATTTCGGCCCCCATGGTTTTGACTTTGTATTGTGTGACTTGTAGTTTTGGTGACTCATATTGTGCATTGCACTACACGTGCCAGTACACAGGTTAGGCTGGACTGGTCCTACACTTCTTACTAGAGGTGGGTGGAGCTCTCAGAGTTCTACATCGTTCTACAAAGGTTACAGGGATGTTATGGTTAGGAAATAAAAATAAAAAAACCTTTGAAATCCACTTAAAAAAACAAAGGTTACAGGGACTTTACAGTTAGGTTCTGAATTTCCTTGTACAAAACCATAGAAGCAGTTATAGTTAGAGCTCTGTCAAGTAACCATAACTCGCGCTCTAATGTAACTATTACTCATGCCCCGCCATGCACAGTTATCTGATCAATAATTTTACTGCAGATGTTACAGTGTCATTATCAATGACGAAATCAAAGATGTCATGAGGACTGATATGTGTGGCGTAATTAGCAGTGCATGGTAAATGTGTGAATTATAGTTACCTCAGGGCATGAGTTATAGTTACTTGAGACCATTCTAACTATAACTGCTGAATTTCTATGGTTTTGCACGAGTAAATTCAGAACCTAACGGTAACAACCATGTAACCTTTGGTTTTGTAAGTGAATGTCTCAGGTTTTTTTTTTATTCTATTTCCTAACTATAACTTCCCTGTAACCTTTGTTTTTTTCAGTGAATTGCCAGAATTTTTTTAACATAAAGTAATTTACAATATGTGAATCCAACCACCAACACACACAGTCTTTAGCCGTGCATGGCCACAGTTGGCCGCATGGTGTAGCCTATGGCCAAGCCCTGCAGCCAACTCCTTTAACAACCCAAACGCACACCGTGTACGGCCTGCAGGCATGTGCAGCAAGAGCAGGCCAACCCCTATAATCACCTATCCCTGTTCAGCACAAGGCTGAACAGTCTGTCTCTCTTTGTGTGAAAATATGTGTTACAGGGTCTCTGGGTGTGAGAGTGTCTGTTTGGGTGTGAAAGTGGGTGCATGATGGTTTGAGTGGTGTGTGAGTGGGTGCATGAAGGTTTGAGTGAGTCTGTGAGTGGGTGCATCAGTGTCTGAGTGAGTCTGTAAGTGGGTGCATCAGTGTCTGAGTGAGTCTGTGAGTGGGTGAAAGAGGGTCTGAGTGGGTCTGTGAGTGGATGTGACAGTGCCTATGTGGGTCTGTGACTGGGTACATGGGAGTCTCAGTGTATTTGTGAGTGGGTGCATGAGGGTCTCAATGGGTCTGTGAGTGGGTGCATCGGTGTCTGAGTGAGTCTGCAAATGAGTGTGTCAGTGTCTGAGTGGGTCTGTGAGTGGGTACATCAGGGTCTCAATGGGTCTGTGAGTGGGTGCATCAGTGTCTGAGTGGGGCTGTGAGTGGGTGAATGAGGGTCTGAGTGAGTATGTGAGGGGATGTGTCAGTGCCTGTGTCGGTGTATGAATGACTCAGCTGGACTTTGAGAGGGTGCATCTGTGTCTCCCTGGGACTGTGAGTGGGTGCATCATTGTCTGAGTGGGTCTGTAAGTGGGTGCATGAGGATATGAGTGGATTTGTTAGTGGCTGCATGAGTGTCTGTGTGAATGGGTGCATCAGGGTCTCAATGGGTCTGTGAGTGGGTGCATGAGGGTCTGAGTGGGTCTGTGAGTGGGTGTGCCAGTGTCAGTTTGGGTCTGTGAATGGGTGTAGAAGAATCTGAGTGGGTTTGTCAGTGGATGTGCCAGTGTCTGTTTGGGTCTGTGAATGGGTGTAGAATAATCTGAGTGGGTCTGGGAGTGGCTAAGACAGTGTCTGAGTGGGTCTCTGAGTGGGTGCATGAGGGTCTGAGTGGATTTGTGATTTGGTGTGTGAGGGTCTGAATTGGTCTGTGAGTAGGTGCATGAGTGTCTGAGTAGGACTGTGAGTGGGTGTCTCAGTGTCTGAATGGGTCAGTGAGTGGGTGTGACAGTGTCTGAGTGGGCCTGTGAGGGGATGCATCAGTGTATGAGTGGGTCAGTAAGTGGGTGCATCAGTATCAGGGTGGGTCTGTGAGGGGATGTGTGAGGGTCATAATTGGTCTGTGAGTAGGTGCATGAGGGTCTGAGTGGGACTGTGAGTGAGTGGCTCAGTGTCTGAGCGGGTCTGTGAGTGGATGTGACAGTGTCCAAGTGGGTCTGTGAGTGGGTGCATTAGTATCAGAGTGAGTCTGTGAGTGGATGTGTCATTGTCTGAGTGGGTCTGTGAGTGGGTGAATCAGTGTCTGAGTGGGTCTGTGAGTGGGTGCATGATGATCTGAGTGGGTCTGTGAGTGGGTGAATCCATCTCTGAGTGGGTCTGTGAGTGGGTGTGTTAGGGTTTGAGTGGGTGGGTGTGTGGGTGTGTCATTGTCTGAGTGGGTCTTTGAGTGGGTGCATGAGGCTCTGAGTGGTCTGTGAGTGGACGTATGAGTGTCTCAGTAGATCTGTGTGTGGGTGCATCAGTGTCTCACTGGGTCTGTGAGTGGGTGCATGAGTATCTCAGAGGGTCTGTTTGTGGGTGCATGACAGTCTGAGTGGGTTTGTGATTGGGTGCATCAGTGTCTGAGTGGCTCTGTGAGTGTATGCATGAGGGTCTCAATGGGTCTGTGAGTGGGTGCATGATGGTCTGATTGGGTCTGTGACAGTGTGTGAGGGCTGGAAGGGTCTGTGAGTGGAAATGTGGGGGTTTGAATGGGTCAGTGAGTGGGTGCGTCAGTGTCTGAGTAGGTCTGTGAGTGGGTGCATGAGACTCTCAGTGGGTCTGTAAGTGGGTGCATCACTGTCTGAGTGGATGACTTTTTTTTTATGTTATCGCCGATATTCACGAAGGTGTTGCTACTTTACACAGGTGGCCACATTGAGCGTCATGATTTATTCGACATAAAGACTCAACGCAAAAAATATTTTGAGGTCTAAATTAAACCACTATAGTCTCCTACATAACATCCCTGGGGTCAGGGTAACTCCACCCTGATCTCCTATGCCACTTTCCATGTCACATTTCAGCCCTGGGGACCATAACACATTCCCTAAGATGGAGTCTGAGTGGATTTGTTAGTGGCTGCATGAGTGTCTGAGTGGGTGCATCAAGGTCTCAATGGGTCTGTGAGTGGGTGCATGAGGGTCTGAGTGGGTCTGTGAATGGATGTGCCCGTGTCTGTTTGTGTCTGTGAATGGGTGTAGGAGGGTCTGTGTGGGTCTGTGAGTGGATGTGCCAGTGTCTGTTTGGGTCTGTTAATGAGTGTAGGAGGGTCTGAGTGGGTCTGGGAGTAGCTGAGACAGTGTCTGAGTGGTTCTGTGAGTGGGTGTGGGAGGGTCTGAATTTGGTCTGTGAATAGGTGCATGAGGGTCTGAGTGGGACTGTGAGTGGGTGTCTCTTTGTCTGAGTGGGTGCAACAGTGTCTGAGTGAGCCTGTGAGTGGATGCATCAGTGTCTGAGTGGGTCAGTGAGTGGGTGCATCAGTATCAAGGTGGGTCTGTGAGTGGATGTGTGAGGGTCTGAATTGGTCTGTGAGTAGGTGCATGAGGGTCTGAGTGGGACTGTGAGTGGGTGTCTCAGTGTCTGAGTGGGTCTGTGAGTGGGTGCAACAGTGTCTGAGTGGGTCTGTGAGTGGATGCATCAGTGTCTAAGTGGGTCAGTGAGTGGGTGCATCAGTATCAGAGTAGATCTGTGAGTGGATGTATCACTGTCTGAGTGGGTCTGTGAGTAGGTGCATCAGTTTCTGAGTGGATCTGTGAGTGGATGCCTGACGGTCTAAGTGGGTCTGTGAGTGGGTGAATCCATCTCTGAGTGGGTGGGTGAGTGGGTGTGTCATTGTCTGAGTGGGTCTGTGAGTGGGTGCATGAAGCTTTGAGTGGTCTGTGAGTGGACGTATGAGTGTCTCAGTGGGTGTGTAGGTGCATCAGTGTCTCACTGGGTCTGTGAGTGGGTGCATCAGTGTCTGAGTGGATCTGTGAGTGGGTGCATGAAGGACTGCATGGGCCCATAAGTATCTCAGTCGGTCTGTTTGTGGGTGCATGACAGTCTGAGTGGGTCTGTGACAGTTTTTGAGGGCTGGAGGGGTCTGTGAGTGGGAGTGTGGGGGTTTGAGTGGGTCAGTGAGTGGGTGGGTCAGTGTCTGAGTAGGTCTGTGAGTTGGTGCATGAGACTCTCAGTGAGTCTGTATGTGGGTGCATCACTGTCTGAGTGGATGACTGTATTTTGTTTATGCTATCGCCTATATTCATGAAGGTGTTGCAACTTTACACAGAGGGCCACACTGAGCGTCATGATTTATTTGCAATAAACACAACGAAAAAAATATTTTAAGGTCTAAATTAGACCACAGTAGTCTCCTACTAAACATCCCTGGGGTCAGGGTAACTCCACCCTGACCTTTTATGCCACTTTCCATTTCAAATTTCAGCCCCAGGGACCATAACATGTTGCCTAAGATGGCGGCCACAACTTTTTAGACAGCTGGACCCCAGCCAATCACAGCATCTCTGTTGTCACATCCATTCGCAAATATGTCACAGACATAGCAAAATTGGTGCAAGCCCAGATATACTAATTTATTTTCCCTTTAATACCTCCTAAAGTACCGCACAGATTTTCACAAAATACAGGAAAGTGTAAGCTGCATACCCCAACCTAGCTTTCTGCCAGATTTTGTGTAATTCTGTCCAGTGGTTTGGGCTGTAGTCGTGTCCAAAGGTCCTATGGGAATTAACAATGGAAATGCAACTTTTTTATCCCCTTGTATATATTATATATTATCCAGTGATGGTCCCCACTAGGTACTTATACTTAAGACCATGTTTCCATAAAAAAAAGCATTTTTTGACTTGTCTATATCTTTGGCACTGTTTGACAAATCCTCACAAACTTTTCTAAAAATAAAATGTGCTGTAATTCTTGTTGCTCAAGGAAAGTTTTTGGGTGATCCATCAAGTGGGGGCCAAGAATAAAAGGGGGTAAAAAAATATGTGTTTCCCATGTTTTGAATACGACTACAGCCCAAAGCTGGACGGAATTACACCAAATTTGGCAGAAAGGTAGCTTTTGGAACACAGATTACATTTTCAGTTTTTTTGTGTGAATCCTTACAGTAGTTTCCTAGATATTAAAGGGAAAATTAATTTGAAATCTAGGGACGCTGATCCTCCCCAAAGACCTTGTGAGTAATAAAAGCTCATGTCGGAGCTGCAGAGCTCTCACTAGCTGCCAACATTTTCAACCAGGAAGTATTGGCAGCCATCTTGGGACCCGGATTCAGCCGAGTCCCAGAATAAAAATGAAAAAAAAAGAAAAGGGTCCAGGATAGGGACACCCTTAGCTCTCATGCTGGGGGTCCCAAAGGGATCCTGCCAGGGCTAAAAAGTACCTGTTATATAAAATGTTTGCTGCAATTTTGCAATGATGTTGCAGATCTACGGGGGAAAAAAAGCCCTGGCTCCTGCCCTTCTTTTTAAGAGACTCCCGGGTGGGACAGGTCCTGGGGCATTTTTAAATAATGCAGGGGAGCTGCATGGCACCCTTGCACCCCATGGACCGCCACCTCTCCAGGTCTCCAATGAAATTAAATGCGGGGCTGCTTGGCCCTCCCTGCAGCCCCATGGACCACCACCTCCCGGGCTTCAATTAAATTAAATTCAGGGGGTCACACAGCCCTTCCCCACAGCCCCAGGGTCCACCACTTCCCTGGGGGGCTTAATGAAATTGAATGTAGGTGGCCACCCTGACCCATGGAGACCACCACCTCCTGTAGGCTTCAATGAAATTAAATGCGGTGGGGACATTTGCCCCCACTGCATTCCCGGGACCGCCACCTACTTGGGGCATTGAAATCATGAGTGTGGGGGCTCCGTGGCCCCCGTAGCCCCATGGACCACAACCTCCCCGGGGCTTTAATAAAAATGAATATGCGAGGGCTGCGCAGCCCCGGGACCACCCCTTACCCAGGGCTAGATTACGTTGGAGGGGTGCCATGCAGCACCTCTCGGGGAGCCATACATGGCCTTAGCAATTGCCACCTCCCCTGGGCCAACTTCTGCTATGTCCCAGGGTGCCCACCCCTGGGACATATCTGTTTGCTCTGACTTAGTAGGAGCTTTGAGTGTCATCCTAAGTACAAACCGACTCAGACCATTGTTCACCCACTCAGAGCTGCACTCAGACCCTCACACACCACAGTTATACTTAGGACAATTTTTTTCCAGAGATGGAATATTTTTGTTTTGCCTTTAACTTTGGCACCATTTGATGAAGCTTCACAAAATTTTCAAAACTTATACTTTGGTCAGTTCAGCTACTGTTTTGAAAACGTTGGGGTGATCAACACAACTACAGCCCAAATAATTGAATGGAATTTCACCAAATTTGGCATAAAGCTAGCTCTTGGTCCAGAAAACATACTTTTTGTGATTTGGTGTAAATCCATTCAGTGGTTTTAGAGATATTAAAGGCCAACAAACATAGATATCTGCACTTGCGGATACTGCATAGATCCAACTGGCCTTAGCTAAGTCTGGACAACACATGTTAAGGAGTCACTTTTGGCCTAGTGGTTAAGGTCTCAGACACCTACATTGAAGGTTGAGGGTTCAAGTGTATCTGTGCCTGTGGTCATTTCCCTGGCTCATGGGGGCAGAATCAGCTGGGGTAGGAGGGCCATGTGTCACCCTTCCCCTAAAAAAATTTAGACAGCTGATCCCCAGAGAACGGGATCCCCAGGGCCAAAATGGGCAAGGGGAGTGGGGCCACGCAGACCCACAGCCAACTTTCACTGTGCATGGCGAAAGGCTGTGCGCAGAGGTGGTTGGATTAACGTATAGTAATGAAAATTACTTTATGTTTAAAAAAAAAAAATCATAGAATTCACTGAAAAACAAACAAAGGTTACAGGGATTGTATAGTTAGAAAATATAATTTAAAAAAAAACATAAACATTCACCTAAAAAAACAAAGGTTACAGGGACCTTATAGTTAGGTTCTGAATTTACTTGTACAAAACCTTAAAAATTCACCAGTTATAGTTAGAGTTATTTCAAGTAACTATAACTCATGCCCTAGGGTAACTGTAACTCATGCCCCCGCCATTCACAGTTTTTTTCTGAATAACTTTACAACAAATGTTACAGTGATATTTTCAATGATGTTACAAAAAATGTCATGGCTGCTGTCATATCTGGGATAATTAGCAGTCCATGGCAAGGGCACGAGTTATAATTAGCTAAGGGCATGTCCCCTTTCCCTTTTCCCCTCTGTATGAGCTGCTGTGATTTCTGTCACAATCTGAAGTCGTGGTCTTTCTGTGGAAGTGAATAGGACTAACTTTGTGACACTCCTACCGATTGGTAGTTTGAAATCAGTGAACTACTACTTCAAGATCTCTTGGGGAAGTGAACAAGAAGAAGCCTTTCAATAACTAAAATATCTTTTTACATCCACACCCATACCATGGCATCCTGATAATAAACTCCTAATCATTGTATAGATTGATGGTTCACATTACATCACTGGAGCCATGCTGTCACAGAGACATCGGGTGATGGAAGGGTTACATCTTGTAACCTTTCTCTCTAGAATGTTCTTGGTCACTGATCAAAACTATGCTATCTATGCTAGGAAATTACTGGCCCTCAAGGTGGCAATTAATCAACAACACCACTATCTGCAAGGAGCATAGGATAAAATAATGGTGTAGACTGATCATAAGAATTTGGAATTCATCAAATCTGTGAGGTGCAGCAAAGACAGGCATGCCAAATGGATGATCTTTTTCTCCTTGTTTCACTTCGAGATCTCCAATTGTCCTTGGGAGAGGCATGCAAAAACAGATAGCCTTACCCATTCAGAAGCCATGGAAGAACGAATGGAGGAAGTTTTACCACCTATGATCTGGGAAGTACAATTAAGTGGTCTTGCTAAGGAAGATTTTCTTCTACAAATTTGGAAAGCACAAAATAAACTTACTAGTTACAAGAAATCCCAGATCAGAGAATGATAAAACAGGAGTTGTTATTGTATGATAATAGACTTTTCATTCCAACAAAGGCCTTGAAGAAACCTATCCCTACCAGCATGGCATTTGGAAACTGGGGTTGGTGAGATGACATTTGTGGTGGTTTGTGGTGTGAAAAGATGTCATGCAGTTTGTCAAGAGCTGTCCTATTTGTGCTCGACTGAAGAGTGATCATCAGAACCCATTGGTGGTATTGAAACTGTTACCCATTCCTCCTGATCCAAGGACAAACGTTTCAATGTTGACCTGTCAGTATCTCAAGGCTACATTACAGTGTTGGTTGTAGTGGATTACTTTACTAATCTTGGGCCCTGAATTAAGAAGCACTAGTGCCATATTAGCATAATTTGTTTATGCTAATGTGGCTCTAGGATTCAAAAATTGCAGCACCATATTTACACCACTTTGTAACCCTTTGTGCGGTATTGTGCATGCTGCATGCATAATTATGCAAAGGGGGGTGTTCCCCCATTAGGGGGACATAAAAAATGGCACGGTGGAATCTAGAAGATTCCACTGCGTCCCTTTTTGCAGCTACTTTTAACACCTGGTCAGAGCAGGTGTTAAAAGGGGGCACACCATTGGTTACAATGGGCCCCTATTTACTGTTCAGGGCTGGTGCTAAAATGTTGGCACTAACCTTGAACAGTACATCAATAGCGTCAAAAATGTTGACGCTATTGCCCCAAACCCTGTGCCATGGTACGCCATATTTTAAATTCACTGCACACGTGGTGGTGGTAGGAGGGCACTAAGGGATGCAAGAAAACTTTTCTTAAATCTGCCCCTTAGTCTTTAAGGGCCTGATTTAATATTTGGTGACCTGGTGGAAGAATTAACATCCATCAGGCCAAAGCTACTCCTCTAGCTAAATTTGGAAATGACTGCCAAGCTGGCAGTCATTTTTAAAGCATTGGCAAGAACAGCCCTTACAGCAGTGCTTTTTGAAATCTGGCACACATCTCCGTCAAATGAATTTTTTTTATTATCAAAATACAAAATTCCAAAAGGGATTTTCTTTTAGAAAATAGAAAAAAAAAATCTGCCCCTCACCATGGGAATTATCTCCCATGGGAATGTTAGATATTAGACAGTTTTCACTGCCCTTACCGCCAGGGTTTTCGTGGCTGTGACGGGTAGTGAAAACCTACCTCTATGTCTACCTATCTAAATTTAGGGGGCATTCATAGAGGTCAGCTTCCAACAACTCTTACTCCATTGGGCCATCGGAGGGATGTAGCCATGGTGGAGATGGAGTAGTCTCCACCATGGGTACACCTATGGTCCGCCCACATCAAAATTAATGAAACACCATCTTGGCAGTAAGGATACTCAGTCACTTTTGTGACGGAGTATCCTTACTGCCAAGATTTAAATAAACCCTTTAATCTCTTAGACTGAGTTACCAACTACCCCAGAATTAGCTCAGGGTTTCGTAACACAGATTTCATGGGGTCCAAGAGGCTATCATTCCTGTAAGGGATCCCTGTTCATAGCTTAATTTTGAAATACCATGCAACAGTCTTTAGAAAACAGTAATTATAATTCTACACTTTACACACCACAAACCGATGGCAAGAGAGAGAGAGAGACTAAACCAGTCCCTAGAATGGTAGTTGTGATGTTTGACAATGGAACACACAGAAAATTGCACTGTATGGGTTGCCCTAGCTGAACTGGTCTATAACAGCTTTCTACATAGCACTTTGGGTAATACCCTTTTCCTAGGCAAGTGTGGGTTCCATTCAGGTTTTTAGCCTTTTTTGCCAATCCGATACTAACATTACATCATTAAGTGGACTGTTGCATCAGACTCACAGATTTGCTATTGCACATTTGGTGAATGCCCAAGCAGAGCAGAAGAGATTTTTTGATCATCATAACAGACCCACCCATACTTATAGGTTAGATGATAAAGTATGGCTCCCTACCAAGCACCCCTCCACTCCAGGGTCCTATCCCAAGTTTTCACCCTTGACCCTGCTCAGAAAAAACAGTGGGTAGGGATTTCCACCCTAAACCTGACCTATGGAAGTTCAATGCTGTAGTACATGTATCTTGAGTCAAGGCTGCTTTACCATTACTATCTAAGGTTCTTGTAGGCTGGTCATAAAAATATGTGGCTGAGGGAGTCTTGAATATCTTGAAGGTTGGAAGCAGTATGACACTTCAGAGAGAGATAGATCATGGACACCTGCAGCTTTTGTACATGACTCCAGATTGGTTAAAGCTTTTCATACAAAACAACCACCAGACATCCAGATTGGGCAGGCGATGATGTACAATCCTTAAACACTTATTCATATCATCGAAGCTAAAGGAAAGTCTGATTTTCTACTAGGTTTTCTGAATTGGAGACAGCCATTGGAATTTAATCTCTACAATTACACCTTCCTCACATAACCTGTTTAACTTTTCCTTTAGATCACTCCTTATCCACAAAGGTGAACTTCAACTTTTGTGTACTTCTGGACTTTCACCAGATTTCACGATGATCCTGTGCACAAATCCTTTAAGTCATCTTAGTGAACAGGTGAATGCTTTAGGAAACTTATTCTCTGATTCTTCCACAAAAATACTTCCTCTAATTAATCCCATTTAATATTCATAGCCCAAAACCTTGCCCAGATCTAAAGTAATCATTAGCTCTTTATGTTGAGGACAATCCTATATACATGATCCCTTGTTAAATATCACTTTTCCTTTAAATTCCACAGAAACGTTAAAATACTCTTATTACATCAATAGGCTTTTTGCCATATCACTTGAAATGAATATCACAAAGTAATAATATACAGTCACTGAAATTGTCTACCTCATCTTACTCTATTAAAGTATACCTAGCACCGAGTCTGCCCTAATGCAATACTGTCAACCTTCATTACATCCTATGAACAATTCCTTCTGTGTCATACACCTCCAACACTTCTGGAATCCCGTCCTCCACCAAGTCCTACACTAGTGTTTGTTTTTCTATCATCCTCTTGTATGGTACAAGGTTCGTTGGATGGTACAGGACCCTTCAATCCACACCTCAAAGACATGTACTGCCTTTTATCCTCTAACTCTTTGCTCCTGCTCACAGCCCCATATTTGCTGTCACATTTACATTTGCTATTCCTTCAAGATACTTCACTAACACTTGTATGGTTCACTGACTCACTTCTGTGACAACGTTTTCTTTCATGCCCTCATCAGTGTCCTCATATAAATGAGAAATGCTCATTGCCTAAAGTTATGTTAGGTTCTTTCTCAACTATAGTTTTTATTGTGCCATACTTATGTTAGTCTTTTTACAAATTACCCCTCAACATTTCATCATTAAATGCCTTGTGATCTTATAAAGAGGCAAGTGTTCTTATCTCTGACATATACTTGTAAGTAGGTTTCCCTGGTTGTTATCCTTAACTCAGAAATCACTGTGGTGTTTTTTTATTTTTTTATCATAGTTTAAAAGGCCATCTTGTTTTTCAATTAGTACTTCTGGAAGATGTTTAAGTATTCTGCTTTTATTTCATCAAGAATGCTTAAGCATTGCTAATTTCTACCCATTTTCTACATAGATTTTGAATCCTTTTTTCCATAAATGCCATTCGGACACTGGATCTCCAGGAGATTGCAAGAATAAAGCTGGTGCACACATTCCTACGACTTGAAATCAAATAGCAAAACATACCCAAATGAATGTAAGGACAATGCTCAAAATTATAATATGTAAATATGTTTGTCACTTTTCAAAACATCAGTATCATGCTCCTCAATGTTCTATTGAACCACTAGGACCGCTGGCTTCAAACAATTATTTTAATTATGTTTTTTGACATTTGCATATTTGGCAACACAAAAGGATGATGGGCAGAGTGCTGAAACTTTTCAAACACTCACCCCAGTCACAGATCTGGGTTTAATCCATTGTTTCTTTGCTTGCCACTTCACTCCAGTTTGGACCCAGGCATATGTAAATCAATCTTGACCTTGCTTTCCATGGGAACCGTCCAGCCCGACCTGCAAGGCCAGGTCCTCCCAAACAAGCACCCTGGGAATGGTTTCAGGGTATCAACCCTCCTCAGCCAGCCTAGCTTGAATCCAGTGGCACTGTGAGCCATGTTTTGCTATGTGTGTTCTAAGTGGCAAGGGTATGCCCAGATGTGGGTCCCTTGCTCACTGCGCCACAGGATTCAAGCTGGCCTGGCTCATGAGGTGTGATCCCCAAAAAACAGTTCTAGGATGCTTGTTTCTGGAACAAGGAGGACCTTGCTTGGCAGCTTGGGCTGAACTGTTCCCATAGGGATCAAGGTCAAGACTGATTTGCATATGGCTGGGTCCAAACTGGGGTGACGTGGTGAGCAAAACAATGATGGAATAGATCCAGATCTGTGACTGATGTTGAGTGTTTGAAAAGTTTCAGCACTCTGTCCATCATTTTATTTTAGTTTTCCTATATTTGCATACTTGGATCATAAACCCAGGAGAAACTCCACCTTTGGTGACCCCCAAATATTAAAATTCTTCTTTCTGTCTTCAGTGAACATTTCTTCACACTGGTTCACACCCCAATGAGGAAGACACAAATAGTTAAAGCAGGCTGCAGTTACGTCAAGGCAGAAAATAGGGTTACAACCTTTCACACAGAGGAACAATGGGTTTACTGATGCACAATATTCTCTTGAATCTAAAATCTAATCTAAAGATCTAACGCTTTAAAACTCGTTTAGATCACACTTAAGAATTAAATGCTTGGCCAGCTTAGGTTTGAACGAAAGAATTTCATTCCCATGATGCAATAGTTTAAATGCACAGTTAAGTCATATGTTGATATCTTGCAATAAATTCCTCAACTATGGGCAAGGATTAGTCGTCGAAAGTGAGAGGTAGCAAATTACACTTTCAAATCAGGATATGTTAGCTGCTCATTTTTTAATTCGCAAACCAACAACATGAAACTCATAGTTGTTAATATTATACAGCTAATAAAGTGTGCATGGCACAATAAAAGGCCATCTTGTAATAGTGATACACAGTGTTTGAAATGCCACTGCCTAGAGGAGAAAATGTCATTCAGAAAATATTTTTTTCTCTTTTATACAGGTTCGTCAAAGGCACTTTTAACTCCAAAGACTTTGGGCCTTTTCATTGATATTATATTTGGGGCACAGGGAACATTCTGATTTACCATTTATTCCTCTGATTTGTTTTGTCCTTTTTTCTTTCAGCATCTCTCAAGAATTGGATCCTAAACTATACCTTCTCTTCTCCTATTATCCATATTTCTCCTGCGTTTCTCCAATTTTGTTTGCTAACATGATTTGGGCTCGTTATCCAGGGCCAAGACATAGTGAGTATTTGGAGATGCTTTGTTTCATACCACTGAATCATAGCCTCCAGGCAGCTCTCTCCGTAAAGATACAGAGCAGATGTGGCAGGTCTTATAAAAAATGACAGGCATTAAGCACCTAAGTAACAGAGTATGAGGACAGACTCTCCCATTTACATTCCACAGGAAGGACTCACTCCCAGTAGCAGAAATTAACGAAAAAGAGGCAGAGACCCGAATGGCCACAAAAAAAGAGAAACAAAAACTGTGACAAGATGGAGATCCAACCTAAAATCAGAAATAAATCCATAGAGAATTGATGTATCTACAATATGTAGGATTTTTGATGGACCTCAGTCAGAATGGCGAAACATATAAAAGGTGTCACCTGGGTATAATCCTGGGATTATTGATGAAGGTGGGAGGACAGCGAGGGTAAAGGAGAATTAAAGTCAGAGAGATTGAAGGCAGACGGTACTGTGGGATCTGGCTATGTTATTTATTCAGTTCAGGTCACGGCGCAGGGAAGTGCAGCAAAAACTAAGCAGACACAATGCTCCCTGTACAAGCACACTTAAGAGGGACTATCAATAAAAGAGAAGAGGGATTAGTATCAGATACATACTTGTTACAACAAGTGAAGGCGAGTGAACTGTAGCACTTGCAACTGATACATCTTGTTTGAAATACACAGTGTAATTGCTCTAAACAAAATGACATTGAGGAAGGAAGGATCCTGATAACGAGACAATGTGAAAATGAGGCTGTGGTTACAGGCTTCTTAGGCTGCCTGGTAAAGGAAGTCACCCACATGACACATGGCAAGTGGGGTGGATTGGTGAGATGTGTGGTGTGTCCAGTGGTACTCATGGTGCGTCTTGATTTGTTTTGTTTACTTGCCGGTCCCCATTTGGGAACTGCAACAAAATCAAACATCTGCATGCAGTCCAACCCAAAGATTTTAAGGCAGAAATAAACTTAAAAGTCCCAGAACCTACTGGAGAGGTGGACTGTGAGAATGAAGGGCACAGGCCCTTCTTGTAGGTTCTCAGAGTAGGTATTTAAATGATTAATGGGGGGGAGCTTATTGAACGCGAGAAATCTTTTTAACCAGAAATAGGTGGATAACATAAGAAGATTATAACAGTACGAGGCAGCAAGGTAAATTACCATAGGAGTTTAATCCAATCCAAGAAATTATGGGCCTGATTCTAACTTTGGAGGACAGTGTTAAACCGTCCCAAAAGTGGCGGATATACCACCTACCGTATTACGAGTCCATTATATCCTATGGAACTCGTAATACGGTAGGTGGTATATCCGCCACTTTTGGGACGGTTTAACACCGTCCTCCAAAGTTAGAATCAGGCCCTATATGTTTTGCCTTGCACAAGGGCATACAGAGTTTTGTAAATGCACAGTATCTGCATTCAGAGACACCACTCTGCATGGACAAAGCAATTAGGATAGGATATCCTATGACACATCAGAAAGACTTGAATGGTAAAGAAATATAATTATTGGAGATATACGAAAGAATAAAGCGGTGAAAGAATGATTATGATTCTTACAATAAATAGGCATGCACAGAATTTTGATTACACCGGAGTAATCAGAGTAATTTTGATAATTCTGTGTTACTCTTGGTTGTGGAACTACAAATCCATACACAATTACACCTCTCCACGTATTACGGAGTAATTTGTGGGAATTTTTTTTAATGGCAAAAGCACATTTAGCAAGCACGAGGAGTCACTTATTCTCAATATTTGTGTTCTGCGGCATTTAGCACTGTCTCTTAGAGCAAAATGCATCCTCTCGTCTGATAAAGCCCCAATAGAAAATTAAAACTGAAATACTTAATTGCTAACATGAAAGGGAGTTGCTAGGCCTAGAAACTGTTGTTGCTTCAACGTTTAAATGCATGCTCTGAACTTTATGTAGCCTGTGCTGCATGAATTGCAGAACTCACTAGGTGGGCACATATTCCTATTAAATGTGTCTTCTATTACCTCTTTTTGACTTAAGGGATGCCACAAACTAGTCTTAAAACAATAGAACCAGTATTATCTACGTTCTTCCCCACCTACTAAACTGCTTTGGTGTGCGCAGATGTGTATTTAGAGAATAACAAAATGCTTGTAGGATAGAAACTTAACACTATCTGAAAGTTGGGAATTGAATTGCCATTATACATATGTATATAAAATCTGTTCATGCAGAAGCAAGGAATGTATGTGAAAGGGGGTATGAGTATCTAATTCCTGCTGTTTGTCAAGTGAAGCATTTTTTATCTCTGCAGCATCTCAAGAAATGTATACTTTTGTTAATAAATGTAACAAAGTAATTATAAAAGGTGTGCTAGGGAAGGAGCAACGGGCTTCTGCTTTGGGCTTCTAATTCTTCTAATGCTGCTGTTGTCAGAGCCGAGAGCCACAGATGACCAGAGAGCATTATACTGCAAATGAGCTATACAATGACTGAGACGGTATTCTAGAGTGACCGCACCGAGCTGACTGCAATAGCAAAAGAGACAGGTTTGAGAGTAGTAGACACCAAGAGAGCCACACAGCTTCCAGGTTGTTTGGGCCCAAGAGAAGCTATTCATTCCACTGCAAAATAGATTTAGGAATTGTACTAAGACTGAAATAGTTTGATAAAGTGTTGCAGAGTAGAACAATAGCTGTAAGCACATTTGACTGATAGATCTGGTAAACTCCTAGTGTACAAGATTGAATACTTTTTAACCTTTATGTAAAGTATTCCCAGACTACAAAAACAGGACTATTACAAATCTTGTGCATTCTGCAAGTCTGCAACAGAGTAGGGTCATATTCAGTACACACTTCAGGCATGTTTCTGTAACTTTTTGCCTTGATTATTAAAAATATATCAATTCATTTAAATAAATATTTCACAACTACTAAAACTCTCTTTATTCACTAGAAAATTGACTTACAAGATAAGTTTGTATTTTGGTAATATTGTGGCAGTTTATTACATTTCGTACATCCACTCTCAGATAAAGATCAATACTGAGGGTCCTGACAAAGGATAAGTGGTAGCAGGGAAATAAGCAACTGATTAATCAAACTGTGATGGTGTATTTCGATAGGGGGCAGTGCATCCAACACATCCATTAAATGCTGGTACAAAATTGAGTACAAATCCTAGTTTAACAGCACATTCAGCGAGTGTGAGCACCTGCTCATGTTTGCTCTTCTTTTTCTGTTGCATCTTCATTGTCTGTTGCATTTAGTGCTATTTCTTAGCAGAAATTGTATCCTCGTCTCCATTTTGGATGCAAAGGGGCATTTTTTCACTAAGAAATAGCACTAAACGCAGAACTACTCCTCTTGCTTAATTCAAGCGTAATCTTGCAGAATTCTTAGGTCATTCCACATGATTCCTCTACACGGAATTATGCATAGGCAAGTTACGCCCAGCCATAAATTTAGGGTGAATTGATAAAGCACATGCTCAATGTGATGTATTTTGTTAAGCAACTCAACTTTGGAAGGATGAAAGGCTGAGTAGCCTTGCCAGGATTTGAACGTGTGACCATGATGTTAAACATAGATTCCTGTACTGGACACACATTAGTCAACTGAGATGTCAGACTCAACATATGAGCAGATGTCACCTGTATTATGCATAACAGTGGTGACAATTAAAACTGAAGCACTGTTTAGCAAAGTGTAGTGAAACAGTGGAGGCGATGCTGCACTAGCACAGGAGCAAATAAGAGACTGACAGATCTGTTTTTGGTACATTATACGCAGGCTTATAATAGCAAAAAAGGACAATAAATGACACACACAATTCAAAACAACAGATGAGATGCGATGGCAAGAAATGATTGTAAAACAATCGGGGAGGGAATTGTAAGGTTATACATGACTGGCACTGAACGCTGTTTGTATTGTGCTAAAATGTGAAAATAGGCACCCTGCTGAAGGTGCGACATCAAAGACCTCTTAACATCACGACTGTCTTGGAAAGCTCTTTTACACGGAGATTATGAAGGGCTCTAGAAAAAAGTCCAAACCGGAAAAACATATGGGATGTCTCAGGGCTGAAGGATGCGAAAGCTGGGGGGCTGTAAAGTTTGACTCTGCTGACTGCACTGAGTTTTAAGAAATGGCAAGTAGAGATCGCTAAACAGTGTCACGTGAAAGGCTCATGTACAATACACAGCATCAAGAAAGAAAATATGCCAAAGTGCGGGCCACTTCCTGGAATACACAAATTACGATAATAATAACAAAGAAGATAAACAGAACATATAAAAGTGTGATCCAAAGGAACCAGAATCCATTACATTGATAAAAAAGTCCAGCCACTGTGCATGAACCGTTTGTGGCGCTAAACTATTGAGGAGTTGAACTAGCAGCACCTAATCCAAATAGATAAAAAACACCACAGTAGCACAGTGAGCTATGGTTTAATATCAAGGCGCTGCAAGGCAGAGGAATAGAACGGTACCATGTTATTACTTAATTTTCCTTTTTCTAAGGTTGCTGAAAAGGGTTGTTGGATTAATAATACATTACTATTAGCAGCGGACAGTAGTGTTTTATACACCACTTCATGTATTGAAAACAGGCATTGGAAAAGTCAATAGATTCCAGCCATGCAAACTATTGTATTTGCCAATGTTTTAGTCATGTTTGACTGCAATGTGGCTGCTATGATACCTGAAAAAGGAGGCAAAAACAAGACAGAGCTGCCACTGAAAATTAGAGCTTTTATTCTCGTGAACCCTTTGTAGTGAATCATTATGAGGATGAATTTCAGAGGCACCTTTTATTTTTTGCCTTCTTATTGTAGGTTGCTTTCCCAGACATCCTGACCTAGTCCATTTCACCCTTGGCTTTGTGTTCAATTTGTGATATATCCGATAAGCTGGATCAAAGACATAGTTGATTAGGATTGGGTATCTCACTACATTGTACAAGATGTTGAGATTGCTATAAGTATTCAGTTTTTACACCTGGAATATTTCCAGTCTTGATCAATCACACTGACCCTACAAGCTTTAAAATGCCTAATTTACCCCACTCTTCTCCAAAAATTAGATGCCTGATACTAACCAACTAATGTTGCGTGAAAGGTTGTGCTCCTCGCATGTGGGCCACTTTTTCTGGGTTTCCCAAGTCTATTTTTGGTCCCAATCTGGCCCTGTAGGGTAGTCATTCTATTATACTGGTACAGGTATATTGAGTGGTAGCATCAATGAACACTGAAAAGATATATGCGTCGTTGAGGTAATGAGGGCAGGATCACCATAGCTAGAAGTCTTTTGGGTGATGGGGAACTGTTTGCTGCTATGCTAATCTTGTCCTGGAAATTGAACAAAGGTGTAAGCCTTTAAGTTGAATCCTTTTTTACTATAATGGGTATGTGTTGCACGTTTTGTCTTCCTGTTATGGTGCCCCCTGGGTGAGGGGTTGAAGGCAGCTTAAAATAGAAACACAAAGTAAGAATTCTGCTTACAAAAAGGTTACAAAAAAGGTGCATTGGACAGGTTTCTGAGTAGCCAGTCATAAAAGAAAACAATACATTCATTGCAATAATGGAGCTATCTGATTTTCTTTAACATTTCTGTCTCTTTCAAAGGTTGCTGGAATGCCCATGCTCAGGAGTTTGTGATTTTTACCTTGTGTGGGAAAGTAATAAAAGTGGGCTTCATATTGATGCTACCACAGTTATTTTCTAATTACTAGCACCAACAAAGTTAAATGCTCATTCTGCTAGAGTCATAGTTGAGGGTGTCACAAGCGGTATCTATTGCAGATCTTCACAGGAGCAGAATGACACCTTAAACCCAATGCTTCTCTAAAGTTCCCAGTCCCAAACTATATTCTTATATGAAGACTAAAATAACTCTTAGAGAGGAAAGGGGTTTGGGATGAAAGAAGAGACTGCCTTGTTCTCTACTCTGCGCTAGTCTATCACTTCGCCTGTTGTTTTTGAGGACTCAGTGGTTATGTTACTTGAGCTGTAAGAAAAGCAAACAATGAATACTCTCTCTCACTAGGTCCTACCTTCTCTATTCCTTTTAACTAGGATTCATCTTTTCTTTATAAAAGGTAACTTTTAGTGTGACCTACCCCAGTGTATAGAGGTGTTAGCTTCTCTTCCATGTTTGCAATTAATGGTAAAATTACAATTAAATTTTACTTGTGGAGTTTGTCGGTATGAGGTTATACAACTTCTGTTTTCATATTCTTTTCCTATTCTTCAGGACACTGGATTTGAATGAAAATGAGTATTGTAGGAGAAACCTTGTTTCTTCACAATTTTTACATGACAGAAAATAAATGTCCTTGAAATAACTGCTCTTCCTGCTCTTCACGTTTTTTTCTCATTACTAAAATGAATGTTGTTGAAAAAACTGCTCTTGATGTTCTTTTACAGTTTTCTCATGACTAAAACAAATGTTCTAGGAACTACTGCTCTTCACCTTTTGCATATGACAGAAAACGAGGGTTCTTGAAGTGGCTGCTCTTCCTGCTCTGTACTGTTTTCTCAGGCCTAAACGAGTGCTCTAGGAATAACTGTTTTTTACTTTTATTAATATGACAGAAAACTAATGTTCTTGAAAATACTTTTCTTCCTGCTCTTTACTATTTTCTCATGACTAAAACGAATGTTCTAGGAAGTAAATATTTCGATGGCTTGAAAACAGAACTCTTAAGAATTTATTCTCTCTTTCTCAGAATACTTGCATGACTGCAACAATTGACTCAGGAAAACAAATGCATGACTTCTCCAGAAAGGCTTTTGTCTCTCAAAATCTCCTCAATGAAGTGCGCCGCGTCATAGGTTGTGTGCGCAGTTCACATCACTCAGCTATCCATCTGAAAGAGTATGGAATAATTACTCCCAGGTCTGTGTTTCAATGTAATTCCATCCCCTCTAGGGAAATGGACAACCTCACCAGTTTTGGATTCTACCCCTCTCCCCCATTTGCATGAGCCATCCTAGGGGTCTGTGGTTAGTTTCAACATGGAAATGAGTACCAAAGAGGTATGGTCTCAACTTCTTTAGGGAACAGCCCACAGCAAAGGTTCTCAATTTCACTTTGTCTTTGTTCACCTGCCAATGAAGGCAAGTGACTGATCCTGTCCCTCATCATTTACTTGTGCCAACACTGCCCCAATCACTTGCTCCGAAGCATCATTTTGTACAATAAACTCCTTATTGTAGTCAGGGACCAGTAACACTGGTGCTGAACACATAGCCTCCTTCAGAGTGCCAAAGGCCTTCTGACACTATGGGGTCCAAATTACCTTTTGGGCTGCTTTTTAGAAGTGAGTTTTGTCAGGGGAGCCACAATGGTTCCATAATTCTTGATGCATCTTCTGTAATACCCAGTCAGGTCTAGAAAGGCCCTGACCAGAGCCTGGGTTTAAGGAGCCTCCAATCAAGGATTGTCTGGATTTTTGGCTGGAGAGGTTCTACATGCCACCTCCACTACATGGCGGCTCAGGGTCACCACTGAACTCTGCCCTATCTGGCATTTGCTTGCCTTCAGAGTCAAACCTGCTTGTTGCAGGGCATGAAGCACTTCCCTCAGGTGGACCAGGTGATCCTCCCAGGTGGAGCTGAACATAGCTATATCATCAAGATAAGCTGCACTAAATGATTCCAACCCAGACTGGGCTCTGTTTACCAACCTGGAAGGTAGCACGGGCATTGTTCAAACCAAAGGACATCACCTTGAATTGAAAGTGTCCTTTGAATTGGAAAATGCTGTCCTCTCCTTTGTTCCTGGAATTAGGGCACTCTGTCAGTACAATGAAGTTAGGTCAAATGTGCTCTGGTACTTGGCACCCCCCAACCTATTAATGAGCCCAGCTGCTCTAGGTATGGGTTAAGCCTCAGTACTCAAACCTCTGTAGTCCACACAAAATCTTAACTCCTTCTTAACAGCCTGGGGTTTTGGCATGAGTACCAGTATCACTGGACTGGCCCAGTAACTATAAGAGGGCTCAATTACCCCTAGCTCCAATATCGTGGCTTCCTCAGCCTTGATGCTGGCTCTGGCCTGGTCAGACAGCCTGTACAACTTGTTTATGACAGGTAATGTGTCACCAGTGTCAATTTCATGGGCCCACCAAGTGATGAGTCCAAGCATCAGAGAGAACAGCCTAGCAAACTGATCCAACATTTGTTTGCAGTCATTTGTGCTGGTGGTCTGTCAGCTTGGTAGAGAATATCATTCCCTTTGCTGATCCATCTTGCACATTGGAAGAGAGGAGACCTGGAAGAGGTTCACTCTCCTCCTCTTTTCCCTCATCTGTGACCATCAGCATGGTCATGTCTGTCTTGTCTTCATCTGGTTTTAGTCTGTTGACATGCAGGATCCAGTGGGGATTCCTGGTGATGCTAAAGTCCACCACATAGGTGACCGCACCCTTTTTCTCCAGAATGGGCTAGGGCCCTCTCCATTTGTCCTAGAGTGTTCTGGGAGTCACTGGCTCCATCACCCACACCAACTGACCTAGATGGTATTCAGACCTGGAAGCCTTTTGGTCATGCAAGTAGTCATGAGCTACTGGCTGGCCTCCGGGTTGCTGTTTGCCTTCTTCTTGTACTCTGCCATGCGAGACCATGGGCCTCTCACATAATCAAGCACATCTCTTTGAGAGGTTTCTTCCAAGACTCTCTCACCAAACACAATGCCCCTCGTTTTAGGTGCCCAAACAGTAAATCAAAGGAGCTGAAGCCATCTTCCTTTTGTGGCACTCCCTGTATGCAAACAGCAGGCATGGGAGGACAACATCCCTTCTTCTTCTGAGTTTGTAGTGGATCCTATTTAGTTTTAATGAGAGTCAGGAGTTTAGCTTAGCCTCTTGTTTTTACCATTCTGTTTCTTGCATTGTTCATTAGCCTAATCATTGCAGCCCATGCAATTTATTGTAGATTGTAGTCTTGTTAATAAAACCTATTGAAAACTCTACTGCATCTCGTTCATTGCCTGTGTTTGACTGAAACATGTTGTTCATGTGAGAAAGGGGTGATCTCCATTTAACCACAACCTCCCTGAGATGTCACACTGTTGATTCCATGCGTAAAGGCTGCCACAAATCACCTTTTACTGTTTGGGTTTTTGGTGAGGTACTGCTTGTGAGCAGGGAGGGTTGGGATGACAGTTGCGACTTCATGTATGATTGGCATAGTCGCCTACAAACAACAGTACTGTCATCCTTAAACCAGCAGTCTTTCCTAGTGCAAAAGTAAAACTATGACAAGTTTGTCAGACAAACCCAATCTTTCCACCAGTCCACTGTTCTGGGGATGATATGGAGTGGTGAACATATAAGTAACACCACATTCATTCAATATTGCCTTCGGATAGGCCTTCAGATTGGCAGACATAAAGTTTGTACCCCTATCTGAGACCACCTTCTTGGGGAAAACACCAAGTAGGGCCCTAGCCGTTGTGGGAGCAGTGACTGTCCTGAGGGTTATTGCCTCTGGCTATCTGGTGTCATGGTATATAACCACCAAGATATATTTCTTGCCTGAGACAGTTGGGTCTAGGGGGCCAATAATATTAATCCCCACCCTCTCAAACGGGGTCCCAACCACTGGCAGGAAGCCTTTGTTTTGTTTCTGACTTGCTGCTAGGCCTGACAGGTGACACAGGAGCTACAGACCTCCTTCACTTTAGCAGACATGTTGGGATAACAGAAATGGTCATGGTCTGCCCCAAATATCCTGCCAAGGGGATAGCATGGCTCAAAGTGAGGCGGAATTCTCTGTACTTCTGGGGGACCTCCACTCTCCTGTTTGCCCACAGTTTATGCCTAATTAGCATATACCTTTTAAATAGAGCACTGGCCCTGCTTAGGAGAACCCCAGGTACAGTCAGAGTCAGTAACCACCAGTATCAGTCTTTCTCACAATTAGACCCACATGTATTGAATCTATGTGACACATGACCTTTGAAATTACTTTGGGACTGTGGAGAGAATCCTTCAATGAGATGCAATGAACCTTTTAATTCTGGAGCAATGCAAGGATGGATTGAGAATTTTTTCCGACTTTATTTTTTGCTAGGGTTGCTTGTATCTTTACAAAGTTAGTGTAATTGATCAGCAAGGGAATCATTTGCTAAAAATGTCAATATATAAGGAATATTTAATGCTTCAACAGGTGGCATCTAGATTAAATCATATGGTGATATCAATAAGTTACATTACCATGAAGAAGGGAGTTTATCAAAAAGAGGAAAGCACTGTATGATCAGTTCACTCTTATTTATTAAGTAGAACCAATATTTCAAGGACATAGATCCATGAGATATTTGATGCAAAGGAAATGGAAGCACTATTGACATTTCAGTGTCTTATTTCCTCAGGATGGTTTTAGCTGAAGGAATTAGTCGCTGACCCCAGTAAACTATTAACAATAATGATTATATCAATACAATCAAATATTGTTCCATCTCTTCATAATGAAATACAAAAATCCAGCATGGCTAGATGCTCACAGGTTCATTGAGTAAAAGAAAAATCCAAACAGACTGGTTGTGTGATTTTTTTATCTGCTTTATATATTTCAATAGTTTTAATTCATTTTGTCATGAAGACTTCAACACAAAAACTTCCCTTTCTTCATCCCCTTTATCCCTTCTCCCTCATTTCTCCTTCACATTAACAAGCTAGATCAGACATAAAATGCACCTCTCAAGTTCAGAGGCTATTTGGAAAACTCAGGTGCCCCAGTGTTCCACCCCTTGGAAAGTAGCTCTTGGATGGATCTGAATAACTCTCTGCATACTTCAGCAGATGAGAGTTTGGCATCTTTGACAAAATAAGTCCAGTAATGCATTGCACTGGGTACCAAATTATTTCTCTCTACCCGCCAAGTCAAATGCAGTTTTCTCCATTTCAAGCTCAATCCAGAGACTGCAGTACCAATTCACCTCCACTGCAGAGCATCCACACCCCCATCTCTCCAGAATAGTTTGTTTGACTCTGAGAAATAATCAAAGGACAAGCCTCTTAATACACCCTTCTTGTGTTCCACCTCACTTCAGACATCCAAACCAGCAACCTCCCAAAGTGTTGTGGGTGGGACACTGTATGTCTCCAAAGACCAACACCCCCCCCCCAAAAAAAAAACTTTCATTTTTGGACAGTACCAGAGAATATGGGACTGATTCTTCTTTTTGCTGCATCCTCTACATCATTTATCTGGCCAAAGTTTAATGAAGGAATGCAATCAAGCCAGGGTGCAGTTCCATCTATTTAGAGTTTTCATATTCATTTCCCTAATGTTAATGTTAATCACCCATGTTTGGTATCATGTATAAGATCCCATTCCTATGTTAAGAGTGAGTTCTAGGTCTCTCACCCATGCCTCACGAAAGCTCTATCTATGGGGGGCATCTGATACCGCACAGTATCTAGGAAAAGTATTTATCTGTGTCTGCATTTTGTAGTAGTTTCTCTGATGTCGTCAGGCCTCTTCAGGCCCATTCCCTCACTGATTTATGCAAGGCCAAGTGGTGCAGTTGCCTGTACTGGAAATACACACTTTTTGTTAAATCTTTTTTTATTTGTTTAAACAAATTAATGTTGGCGTTAAAAGAGAAGCCCTCTAGCTTCAGGCCTTCAGTGTTCTGAACGCTTCCTCGCTCATGCTTGGCTGGACATCTGAGTTTCCAAATCAAAGGAATAAACAGAGGGGTAGCTTGTGAGATCCTTCCTAAGTTCACCATGTCCCAGGACGGGAAATGTAGGAAGCTGGCTCTTTATTTACCAAAGTGAGGTGCACCCAAATGCTCTTTTTTGTGGTAGTGTGGGCGAGCAATAAAGCATATTAGAGGGTAGTGCTAAGCATGTATTGCACACACACATTGGCAGTAAGTGAGACACACTTTCAATAAAGAAGCCTAACCCAAATTTATAAAAATAATACATACTTTGATATAAATGTAGATACCAAGATTATTGGAACTGGGTGAGTACTTTCTAGTTATGTATTTTTACAGTTTTCAAAGGTTGACACACTGCAATTTTTGAAGTGGTAATGCTATCCTATAGGGGAAAAACATATTCTGCATATTGGTACTTAGCAGCAACTTACAGGACCCATCTTCTGGAATTAAAGTAAGTATGGGGCAAGGTCCAAGGCAACACCAACAGGTCACTTCAGGAGGCACTGGGGCATCAGGGTGCAGAGGTGCTTTTCAGTGTTGGGTGCCCTAATGTTATCCTGCGGGAGAAGAAACATATGCTGCATTTGTACACTAATCTTTGACCTACAGGATTGTTCTTCTGGGCTTGAGGTGAGTATGGGCAAGGTCCAGGGCCACACTAACAGTTCACTTTGGAGGGCTCTGGGGCATCTGGATGCAGAGGTGTGTTACACCGTCAGGTGTCCCATTCACTTCAATGGGAAACGGTCTGGTCACCAAGCTGCTGCAAGCTAGGACTGGAAAGTCAGTCTTGGGGAATTCACCGTGGGGCTCAACACCTAAGGTCCTCAGGCACATGGGGACACCATTGGTTCACTCCTCTTTGGGCTGTGGTGCTTAGGTGCAGTGGTGTCTTTTGGCATCAGGTCTAATGCTGGAGTTACTCAGGGTCGGAGAGGGGTCTGCTGAAATAGGCTGCAAATGCCAACAGGAAGTCCACAGTAGGAAGGCACAAGGTGGGCTTTATCTCTGGAGGGCCTGAGAACTACACTGGCACCATCGGCCCACTTCAGCTCGGGTGAGGCAGCTCAGGTGCAGTGGTGCTGTCTGGTGTTGGGATTTGGTGGTCCCTGTCCTCACAGTTCTTTCTTGGGTTGCCTGCCAATGGAAGGAAGCAGCTCCTCTGCTCCAATGGAGTTCTTCTTGATGATTAGTGAAGCACTGGCAGCTCTGCCAGTTGCTTGGAGGCTGCAGTAACAGGACCAGTGGGGTTGGCACCAAGTCAGGCATGCTCCTTAGTTCTTGGGCAGGAGTCCTCTTTGGCCACTCCTTCTTTTGTGTCAAGTGAAGATCTGATGCCCTAGTATCAGAGGGTCCCCTAAATACTCAATTTAGGGGGTGTTAAGGGGAGTGAAAGGTAGTAGACAAATGGATACTTACCCTCAGGGTCACTGCACCCTCTAGATGACCACTTCCTGTGGGGGGAATGGGCATCACCCTATTCAAAGTTCCTAAATTCCATCACACAAGATGATGGAATTTTCTAGGCTATGTCAACTTCAAGCACGTTCCCCATAGGGGAGTGTCCAGCCTAGAAATGCAACATGCCTTCTGCAGAGCTAAGTTTCCCACCTGTCCAGATGCCAA
The DNA here is from genome assembly GCF_031143425.1 of Pleurodeles waltl. NCBI lineage: Eukaryota > Metazoa > Chordata > Amphibia > Caudata > Salamandridae > Pleurodeles > Pleurodeles waltl. Next base: position 693,027,911 of record NC_090442.1, on the reverse strand, counting down.
GTGGTCCCTGGGGCAGGAAGGCCAGCATTAACCTCTGAGGGGAGCCAATTCGGCATACCAATGGCGTGAGATTCTTTGAAGCCTCCTGCCTTCGAATGCAGATTTGGAGGTTGTCCTATTGGGGAGGTGTTCAAACACTCCTCTCAGAACAGGCTTTGTTTCTGACAGCCAGACAGCAAAAGGATCTCACCACTGGGGGTCAGATTCTCACCTGTTGGTGGCAGACTGGGTAGAACTAGTCAGTGAGCCCACCAGCAGTTGAAAGGTTTTCAGGGGGCACCTCTATGGTGCTCTCTGGTTGCAAGTATTAATAGATCCATCACTGGAATCAGTGAGAGTTTATTAATAGGAGATGTTCGATACCAAACATCCCTATTTTCAGTGAGGCCATCATGTAGCTGGGTAACATGTATTGACCAATGTCCAGCACAGATATTTAAAATGGCTTCCCTGTTCACTTACTGTGCCTATGAATTTACATGCAGGTGCATATCTGCTCTTGAAGATATGTCCACATGTTTAATATAATACACTCTGCCTTAGGACTGGAAGATATGCTAGAGACGCGACTTACAAAAATAACAAATGCCTTGTTTTAGGAAACATGGCACACAGGTTTTGTGCCATGTCATGTTTTCACTTTTGGGAGCACCTTGTCACTCAGCCTGCAATAGCAGTCTGCATGAGGTTGGTGCTGTGTCTCCTAGAGTGGCTCAAGGTGTGCTGCAGCTCTTAGGGGCCCTCTTTAGTTCCTAGGCCATAGGTACCAGAGATACCATTTACTAGGGACTTACAGAGGTGCTGAGGGGGCCTGGTCACTTGCAGTTCACATGAACAGGTGTCTTGTTTTGAGGAAGAAACATTGGGAACCTGGTTAGCATAAACCAAGTGCACTTTAGTCAAAGTTCATCCAAAAGCAGGTAATAAGTGGGTGGTACTGCAACCAGAACTCAGCTTCCTACTGGAGAGTCGCTTCCATCCCTTTGACAGTGGTTACAGAGTGTGCCCTGTCATTTCTCTTGGTCCTTCGAATCTCCCACAAAAATATCTCTTTGCTAAAGTATGATCTTTGAAGCACCACTGCTTTTCTGCTGTGGCAAGGACATCTTTCACGTTTAAATGCTAGCACTGTGATACAGAGGAGCCTGGTACTCGGCTCACAGCATTTCAACGCCTCATCAGGAGTAGTAAGCTCAATCTAAATACAATTTACAATTTATATGTAACACAGTTTTGGGACTCCAAAATAAGTGGTGAGGTCTGGGATACCCCATAGTCTGGCTCTCTGACTGGGAAAGGGCTGTCTGAGTCCTATACTCACAGTTTCTTACCCAACTCCACCCACAAATATTATATGACATTCCTTTGCATGTTGTTTAATGTGCCTGTAGATACCAGGACTGGAACGTCCAGAAATAGGAAATGCATTCATTATAGTATTGTCATTTTAATGGACACACAATGATCCAGCGATGATAGATTTAATTTCTGCCATCCTTGCAAACCCCTCTTAAGTCAGACAAGGAGGTGGGGCAATTTATTGTGATGTTGATACTTAGGTATTTAACATATTTTGTACTCCATTTTAATGAAGCCAATTTCTGGAAAGACTGGAGTGTGCTTGATGAAATAGTGACCCTACTATCTCAATCCTTGGCACATTGATTTTCTGTGACTCTACAAAATGACTTTAGCTCAGAACGTTCGGAAGTGAATCTGCAAAACTTGTGAGCCTGAGACTATCAGATCTGAAGATAAATCCACTTTATTTAAGGCTGTGTCTAATGTTTTGAGCACAAAGGCTCCATGTAAATAGTGAAGATAAGAGATATCATCTCTGACCCAAATTATATTAATAAACAAGCATTTGCAATGTAATGGGTCTTGCGTTTGCTGGAGTTAGAGCTATTAACGTTGTAAATTCCTAACTGGACTTTTTTGCCACATAAATTGAAAATTAAAAGTAAAACAATTGACAGAAGCAAGCAGATTCAAAGCACCCCCGCCGCTGTGAGACTTATTGGCTCCCTGCATGAATCTCTCAAAAGGGTTGTGGCAGGGATGAAAGACAAACTAAAACGGAAGGATGGGCCATCAGAAGCTGTAACAGGAGGAAGTGTGACGTAGTGCGCTAGCTAACAGAAATGTTCACTTAGTTAAAACGCCTGGGGAGGGAACTCAGCACACAAAGAAGGTTCATTTAAAAAAATGCACCAATAAAAATGAAGCATTGAAGACAAGCACAACAAAGAATGAATAACCAGAGTGGGCATGGTTAAAAGCCCACAGAGAGATTACAACAGGCTAAAGCGCTTGGGTGCTCAACCCTTAACAGAACCACCTAGTCAAAAAACATGCCCACAGAATGCTACAAAACTGGCCTACACAATGATCTCAGAGAGCACCCCATCTAGCACTGCCTCAATGCCCTGTAGATCAGTACGACCCAGTAAGCCTTTATCCAGGCCTGGCTTTTAAGCCAGAACACTTTGCATGGTCGGTGCTTAGATTCCACCCTTCCAATAGCTCCTGTGAAAGTATAACCCCTAGAGTGAAGAATAAGGTGCTTGAAAGCTAATTCTGGCTGAAGAAGTCACATGTGAGAGAGGGTCACTTGACAACCATGTATCCCAACCTCCAGATTGTGTCACCTCCGTGTTGCTTCAGGCAGCCTTGCGGGAAAGGCAATGTGGACTTCCCTGTAAATAGGATCACTTCTTAAACCACGTTATTTTTTTCTTTTGAAACTCAGCAGGAGCTGTCTGTATAATTTGTAATTGATGCTATTTGTAGAACAGCGTGCTAAAAATATCCCAGAGCTGGAGAAGGATCTTTGAGTTCAAAAACGCTCCTAATGCAGTCCCAACGTCTGAATTTTACACCAGCCATCAACCACGAACGGTCAGCGTAAAACTTTAATTAATCATGAACAGGAACAAGAAGTGCATTTGGCTATCATGTGCCAACATGCTGGGACTAAAGCTTGGGTTTCTAAAAACGTGTACTTCTTGAAATTGTCAACATCATCCTATGTTTTTCAACAATAATATCCTTACAGTAACTGATCAATGTTTTTTATGTAAGTTTGTATCAGAACATAGGAAATAATTTGGATCTGATTACTAAAATTAACCAACCTCAAAAGGGGAATTTTTATATGTGGAATTAACTACCAGATGGCTCAACCAGATGAGTGATATCTTCAGCAAGTTGTGGCTTTTTAAATGATTGTAGTTTGATTGGTAAGCCATGTAGCATGTATTTTCTGGCATATATGCAGGGACTTTGTAATTATGCAAGTCTGTGGCCACAGAGCTTTCCACATAATTATAAATTTGCTGGATTTGTCACATAATTCATCATGTGCTGCACAATTTACAGATTTTACCAAAACGTTCTAGTTCAGACGGATCAAAAGTTACTCAAAATGCAGTGGGTGTGGCTTCCAAACAGTGGAAGGATCTTCACAAAAGTTGAGTGGTCACCTTTCAGTTGCTAATTCCTATACTTGAGTGCTAAAATATTAATAATTATGTAGAACCGTTGCAGAGGCAGTGTTGAGGTGTGCACAGTAATAAAATAATGTAAAATAATGTAGTAATGCTGTCACAAATTGTAAAGTATTAACCTGTATAATTGCCTTTTCTTGATGTATAATTTAGTCGACCGTGCCGTATAATTTAGTCGACCGTGCCACATAATTTCGCTCCCCCGTCATATAATTCCAGTGACCCTGCAGAAATGCACATGTCTTCATATCTAATTGTACAAAGCAAAGTGTTGTTCTCTAAATTGGCAGGCCTGGATAAAGACGTCACTCATGGCATGGGGCCACTTAGAATCTATGCATATGAAGTGTATCTGTCCGAACTGTGCATATCCCACTTCTGGTTTTATGGATGTCACCTATTGAAATCCCAGAAAAAGAAGTCACTTTTTGCAAGAACTAAATTATGATTTTTTGCTAACTGTAAACCATAGCCATACCAACAATCCCTTAACACTAACCCTAACGCCAGAGTTGAATTTGTTAAGAAATAAACAAATGCTAGAGCAGGAAGCTGAATACTATCACTGCCAGTCTTGTTCCCACCTCCTGTCTTTTATTCTACCCCTCTGCATTTCAGGTCTCTTTAACAAATTAAGCACTGGATACATGTCTATGGCCCTCATTATGGCATTGGCGGTAAATCCCACTTACTGCCACGCTGACGCCCGCCAACTTACTGCAACGCTGGTGAATATCCATTCACCATATTATGACACACACACACCAATCTGACAGAACACAGCCACACACACAAATCCACCAGACTAAAAAGGTCAGTGGAAAAGTGGCGGTCCCAACACCCATACCATTATGCCAACAAAACTACGCCCATCACATTATGACCCATGAATCACCATGGCAAACATTCAACTGAAGTAAACTATTGGCGGTACACACTGCCGTGCTCAGAATAGACACCCACATACAAAACAACACTACATTGGACAATACCAAATACACACACCTGACATTCATACACACTCCACACCCACACCAGTATAAAACACACACCCACATTACCCACAACCCCTTACAAACAACAATTGCCACCAGGAGACTAGGAAGAAGAGCACAGAGATAACTAGACACACGCACACACACACCACTTGCACCATACACCCCTCACGCACTCCACATCACACACCCCATCACATTACCCAACACACCCTCACCAACACACATCAAATAACACCCATGTCACCACAAAGGCACCCCAGCTTCACTGAGGAGGAGTTAGGGGTCATGGTGGGGGAAATTGTCAGGGTAGAGCCACAGCTGTTTGGGGCACAGGTACAGCAGATATCCATTGCAAGGAGGATGGAGCTGTGGTGGATAATCGTGGACCGGTTTAACGCCGTGGGACAGCACCCAAGAACAAGTGATGGCATCAGGAAGAGGTAGAACGACCTACGGGGGAAGGTACATTCCATAGCAGCAAGACACCAGCTCATCATACAGAGGACTGGCAGTGGATCCCCACCTACTCCCCCACAGCTCACAGCATGGGAGGAGCAAGTACTGGCATTACTGCATCCTGAGGGACTCGCTGGAGTTGCTGGAGGACTAGTCACTGGTAAGTCAACATTTAACAATTATCACCCCCGTACCTGTATGCCATCACTCACCCTCACTCTCATCACTCCACCACATCCCACACACCCCACCAACACATCTCACTAATCCCAATGCCAGGCCCTGCAACTGTACCATGTCAATGGACACCCCTCCCAGCCCTGCATGGACACCCATCACTAAAGCATGCCACCACAGGGAAACTTACAATCCCACAATACACCAACATACACAAGCTAAAGCTGGTAGGGTAACAACAACCATAGAGGGGAAGCTACGGAAGTACAAATGACATATACTTGAAGCATAATATATCATTTAAATCCCCACAGGTACCCCAGTCAATGACAGCGGAGAGGAGGTGTCACCACAATCCAGTCCCTCAACAGAAAAGGCTCCCAGTGATGACAGTAACTCTGGGCTTCTGGATCTGGAGGACCTACCTGGCCCATCAGGGACCACTGGAGAGCCGGTCACACAAGCCCACTCACAGACCACCACCGAGCCTCCCCCATCAGGAACCAACATCACAGCACCCACCCAGCGTACCACGCCTCTGTCCCCCAGACACGTCAATCAGGGACCCCAGGCCACACCTCGGCCACAAGACAATCAGGGACCTGGGGTCAGTGGCTGAGTGCACATGGTTAGGGGACAGAGGCACAGGCCAACAGGGACACTGCTGTGCACCAGGTGAAGGACAGGCCCAGGGAACCGACTCTCCAGGAGGCACTCGCCGAGATCCTGGGAGCCTACCAACATTCCCAGGACACGATGGGTCAGATCCTAGACAGTGTGCAGGAGAACAGGCGGCTGGAGAAGAGGACAGTATCAGGGGAGCAGGGAGGGCTTGCAGGCCCTCATCAATACCCTGATATTCATAGCAGGGGTGCTGGCAGACATGGCCAAAATCATGAGGGAGGCAACAGTACACCCCTACCACTAGCCACGTATCTCAACAGCCCCCCACTTCTGCAGCCACTAGTGGTCAGGAGGACCCGCCACAGGACCCACAGGCCACCAGCATCCCTCTCTCTGCAGAAGGTGAACCGCCCGCAAACGTTCCCTATGAACCAGACAGAAGCGAGAGACACTTGCCAAGACCACCGCCAGGAAATGAGACTCTCCTGATTGTCCCCCTTGTGTTACACACTGTCACCTTGTCCACCTTGAACTGCCATTTCTCCCCTTTCTATGCCCCATGGACACTGCACCTCTGCTACAAACAGACTGGAACAATACTCTGGACTTTCCTCCATCATCACCCCATTCCATTGCCCTTTTCCCTCTATTTTTTAGCACAACAATAAACACCCTTGGATAAAACTCTACTACTAGTATTTCATGTGTTGTCTATTTGTATTGATTGAAACAGCTACCACCATTGCAAATTAACTGTACATGGTGTGAGCATAGAATGAATGACCTGTTGCTGGCTGTTGTGATCACATCAGGACATTGTTGTCATATCACCAACATCTGTAAAATGAATATCCATAGGTAACAGTAAGTAGTGGAAAGAAGTGGGTAATGCCAGCGTTCTAATGCCACACAGAATACACCAATAGTCATGGAAATGTAAAGTTACACTGTCTCACCTGTGTCATTGGAAGTACTGATGGACCACTAATGTTCTGTTGTCTACATCCTTATCCTCTGCCTCTTCATCCTCACTGTTCTCAGGGCCCACTGCTGCCACAGGGGCATCTCCAGCCTCCTCCTCCTGCAGAAAAGGTACATGGCATCTGAGGGCCAGGTTGTGCGACGTGTAGCATGCCACTACTATCTGGCAGACCTTCTTGGGTGAGTAGCACAGGGATCCACCTGTCAGATGGAGGCACTTGAACCTGGCTTTCAGGAGCCCAAAGGTCCTCTCAATGATCCTTCTGGTTCGCCCATGTGCCTCATTATAATGTTCTTCTGCCCTTGTCCTGGGATTCCTCACTGGCGTCAGCAGCCACAATAGGTTTGGGTAATCAGAGTCACCTGCAAATATTGAGGTGCAGCATTTAGCCACGCACTGTCCTATTTTGCCACAGCATAGGCATACACCAATATACACTGGGTGGGAACCAAGGCTCACCTATTTGCCACATCCTGTGCCTCTGTAGTTGGGACATCACATAAGGGATGCTGCTATTCATCAAAGTAAAAGCGTCATGCACAGAGCCAGGATACTTGGCATTCACATGGGAGATGTACTGGTCTGCCAAGCACACCATCTGCACATTCATAGAATGGTAGCTTTTGCAGTTTCTGTACACCTGTTCATTCCTGTGGGTGAGGACAAATGCCACATGTGTACCATCAATGGCACCAATAAAGGGCATAGAAGTCACCTTTCACTGAGGGCAAATCCTCCACATTTGGGATGCTGCTATTCCTTAGGACAAAGGCATCATGCACTGACCCAGGGTATTTAGCATTGATGTGGGATATGTACCATTGCATAAAACCCGACTTTCACAGGAACCAAATCCTCCACCTGGGGGAAAGCAATGTAGCTGCACATGTGTTTGAGCAAGGAAGACAAAACCCTTGCCAGCACTATCAAGAACATTGGCTGTGACATTCCTGCTTCCAAGCCCACTGTCACTTGGAAAGAACAAGTTGCCAGGATATGGAGCACTGATAGAACCTGTGCAAGAGGGGGGATCCCAGTGGGATGACGGATAGCTGAGATCAGGTCAGGCTCTAATTGTGCACACAGCTCTGTGATTGTTGCCCTGTCTAATCTATAGGTGAGTGTAATGTGCCTGTCCTCCAGTGTAGCCACATTCACCAGGGGTCTGTACAAGGGGGTATCCCTCCATCTCCTATTCATGCGTAGTGGTAGGTATCTAAGGGACACAAGAGTGAGTAGGCTGTCACAATATGAACAACAATACCACAACTGCACTCCACATCATACAATCATGTTTTGGGATGTGCCTATATATCCTGTGACTCAGACATTACAGTTAGGCGTGTTCACCCCCTCTAAAATGGCGACTGCCTGTCCTGTGTTTAGGGACAGGTGGAAGTGAGGTAATGCCGCCGAAGTTGTGCACCATGGCGTTAGGCGGTCGTGAACTGCTGTGCAATTCCTCATTGGTTTATATTGGGCCCTACGGGGTACAGTGACCAATGGGGATCTCTGCCGGCGGTGATGGTATACACCGTCGTGGACATGACCACTATTTTATTTCACATTCCTCCCTTGTTTCCTGACCTTCCATAGAAGAGGACCTACACTGCATGTGCTGCCATGACCTGTGTCTGGAACCTACCATGGCCCGTGTGACCGGGGAAAGGGTCCCAGCCTTCACTTCGGAGGAGTTGGAGCGGATGGTGGATGGGGTCCTACCCCAGTACGAACTGCTATATGGGCCTCCAGACCAAGAGGTGAGTACACTGTGGGCATGATGCATGTGGCATGAATGCATGGAGTTGTGTGTGAAGGCATCGTGTAAGGGGGGTGGATTTCCTCTTGGCAGGGTACATGGTGTGCCTTTGGCTATGTGTGAGCCAATGGTAAAGGAAACGGTTATGGTGGGCCATATGTTTGACAAGCGGGACTGCTTGTCTAATGGTGTTCTCCTGTCTGTGTTGCCTCTGCAGGTCAGCGCCCATCAACAGAATGGAATATGGCGTGCCATTACCAAGGAGGTGACCCTGGGGGTCTATGGCAGGCAGAGCACCCACTGTCGGAAACGGTGGGAGGACCTGTGACGCTGGGCATGGAAGACCGTGGAGGCCCAGCTGGGGTTGGCCTCCCAACGAGGAAGGGGTGCTCGCTGGAACCTGACCCCCCTGGTGGCCCACATACTGGCGGTGGCCTTCCCTGAGATGGGGTATCATTACAACTTATTGCTGGTGGGGTGGTATCCGGGTGGTGGGAGCCCCTAAGGCCAGGCCAGACATAGCAGTGTAGGTCCTCTGAAGGCTAAGGGTTGCATGGCAAATAAAGGTATCCTAGCATTTTTGTATTCACTTCTAGGCAGGGCTGTGTGGGTCCCAGGTGTGCTGCAGTTGGCAGTGTGTGCTCCTCCTCATGCCTTGGTGAATAGCCATTTCACTGGTAGTGCAATGCATAGTGCGTAGGCCTGTTCCCTGTGTGTGAGGGTGCTCTGCATATCTCCCCCCTTTCTTGTTTAATCATCCTGTCCTTATGTGCATTAGCATAATCTGGAGGAGGAGCTGAAGAACTGGCAACAGAGGGAGCTGCATCCTATAGGACCCTGGAGGCAGAATCCATATATTGTCCTTTAAGTACCTGCTTTTATAATGGAGGCACCTTCAGTGCCAGGGAAGATCAAAAGGGGCAAAGTGAGGGGGACTCTGGATTAATAATGCCCCCCCGGGGGCCCACGATCTCTTGGTGCCCCTGGGCCTCAACTGACTCTCACTAGGAGGGGCCAAAGCCCAATAAAATACATAGGGCAGGAGGGGTGCGCCACCCCCCCCTCCGATTTGCAATGGGCCCCTCCTGGGGCCCGGGATGTCTAGGGGAACCCCTGGGCCTCAATTGGCCCTCCACCAAGGGGGAGGCCAAAACCAGCCAAGATGATTGGGGCCACCGAGCGGGGGCCTCACCTGACTCTCATGCCGAAGGAACCAGTGGGACGGAGGGTGAGGGAAGCACCACAGCAGAGACTGGAGGGGACAACACAGACTCTGATACCTCCCCCGATGGGTACTCCCTGGTGCTCCCTGGTGGTGGTGGACACCTCTATGACCACCCCAGCTGCAGGTACAGCCGCCACCCCCGTATCAACCATTGTGAATGCCATCCAGGGGTGGCATCCCAGATGCAGCAATGCAATGCATTCCTGGAGGGCATTCACGGTGGATTGGCGGCCCAACAGAGATTGAGTCAGGCTCTGGCCTCCTCTCTGATGGCAGCTATTGTCCCTGTTTCAACCATCCCGCACCAACTTCCACTTCCCAGTACAATACTCCTCTGCCCCAACCCATCCCAAGCACACAGGCAGATGAGCATGCACACAAGACAACACACAAGAGTGGCACAGGCAAACACAAGCACCACACTTCATCCCACAGGCACTCACACAAACACCATACAGTTGCAGACACAACAATATCCACAGCCTCCACTGTCTCCCCCTCCTCCTCCACACTCACACCTGCATGCACTACATCAATATCCACTACCAGCATCATCACCACACCAAGCAGAACACACAGCTCACTGGCAGACAACTCTACAACACCCAGGCACTCATCCCCTGTGTCCTCTCCCACCGTGTCTGTCCCCCCATTAAAGGCCACAAACGCAAGCACTCAGACACCCAATAGCCATCCACCTCACAAGAGCATACAGTCCATGCACCTGCACCAAAATCCAGCAGACATACACCTCCAACAACCACTCCCTCATCTTCCACACCCATTACTCCTCCCTCCTCCTGCCCCAACATCCCTAAAAAGCTTTTCCTTTCCCAGATTGACCTCTTCCCTATCCCCCGTCCTGCACGTATGGGCAGTGTACCAAGGACACAGCCCAGCACCTCAGCCAAACAGTCCACGGGGACAGTGATAGCACCACCTATTCATGGTGGTAGGAAAACAAGACCATCAACACTGAAGGGGAAGTAGCCAGCACCACCTGGGATGAAAGGGAAGAGTCCGGCACCAGTTGTGAGGAAGGGGAAGGAGCCTGCACCAGCTGTGAAGAAGGGGTAGGAGCCTTCCCCAAAAGGCAGAGAGAGAAAGAGCCAATCCACCCCTGCCAGGAAGGATAAGGGATCCCCACCCCATGACCAGGAGGACAAGAGGCACTCTATGCCAGCGGAAGCTGTCAGGCAAACACCGCCACCACCAGCAGATGTCAGGGGGCACCCTCTGCCAGCTGTGGATGTGCAGCCATCAGTGAGTACAGGGGCTGCCCAGGAGCCTCCCCCAATCACCACCAGCATTCAGCCATCAGTGAGTGCAGGGGCTGCCCAGGAGCCTTCCCCAACCACCACCAGCATGCAGCCATCACCACTGGTGGAAACCATGTAGACCACACTCTAGGGGCTACTGTGCAGGCTGCCCCCTCCAGAACTAGTAGGAAAGTCACCCACTTGAGAGACTGTGGCCTTGCACTCCCCAGGACAAAGAGCAACGGGCATGTTGTCCCCTCCGGAACCAGTGGGGAAGACACCCACTTGAGAGACTGTGACCTTGCATTCGCCAGGACAAAGAGCAATGGGCATGCTGTCCCCTCCGGAACCAGTGGGGAAGACACCCATTCCAGAGACTGTGGCCTTGCACTCCCCAGGACAAAGAGCAATGGGCATGTTGGCCCCTCCAGAACCAGTGGGGAAGACACCCACTCCAAAGACTGTGGCCTTGCACTCCCCAGGACAAAGAGCAATGGGCATTTTGCCTCCTCCAGAACCAGTGGGGATGACACCCACTCCAGAGACTGTGGCCTTGCATTCCCCACGACAAAGAGCAATGGGCATGTTACCCCCTCCAGAACCATTGGGGATGACACCCACTCCAGAGACTGTGGCCTTGCATTCACCAGGACAAAGAGCAATGGGTATGTTGCCCCCTCTAGAACCAGTGGGCTTGTTCCCGCATCCAGCTGATGTACCCCCCTCCCAGTGAGGTGCCTGCCTATTTTCAAACTGATGATCCTGCAGTGTTCTATCCAGATGTGGTCAGGATTCGTGTTGGGCAATCGACTGTGCCCTGTGCCATTTGGGCCCTTTGAATTTTGGACTGGGCAGTGTCTCTTTTTTATACATGTCAACATATCTGTTTCATTGCCAAATCGGATTATTAATTTTGATGTTGAACTGATTACAATCACTTTCATCAATTCCTGTTGTCCTGGCATTATTCTGCCGATTTTTGAGGTCAAATTGTTCTTGTAGTGCAGCTGGTTGCATGTATGGTGTGTGTGTGTGTGTGTGTCAGGTGTATGTGGTGCGTGTGTGTGTCACTCTCATTTTCCTCCCACCCTCCCTTGTGTACTAGGCGGCTGGTCTCACTGTCATCGTCTTTATTGGCGTTGGTGTTCAGGTGGAGCATAATGTAGAAGATCATCGGGAAAACGTGCAGTTAGGATTCCAAGGCGGCGTGTTCTTCCCTGTGTACCCAATGCTCAGTCCTTTCACTTCTGAACTCTGCTTCTGCCAGGCTTTTTTTGGCGTTGGTACCGCCCCGGAAAAGGTGGCGGATTGATGTATCAAAATATGGTGGGCAGAACTTCATCTTCTGCCTGGCTGTTGACAGATAACGGAGGGGTGGCTGTTGTTTCCGCCCTGGCGGTTGGTGTGGTACATTGGCTGTCTATGGGAGATATCACCGCCATGGTCATAATTTGGCAGTTCTTACCGCCAGCCTGTTTGCGGTATTACCGCCACTTTATAACCCACTGCCAGGGTAGTAATGAGGGCCTACGTTTTCTACGGTTTCCTATAGGAACATTTTTGGGGACTTTACTTCCTGTGGTTTACTATTTGTGAAATTCAGTGGAGTACACGTTGTCTGCTTAAAAATGTATGTTTTATGAAATACACGCTCTTCTATGACCCCTGCAACCTCACAGTTCATAATGCACTACATAATAAAAACTTTGTCCAGTCCTGGCCTTTCAACCAACTGCACGTTGCATTCCGTCACCTATCGCCATATACTTGCCATGGTATAAACAAAACTACAGGTTACAGGAAGCCATGTGATGTGTTCTGAAAAGTTATGGCTGGCTGAAGCTTTCACGCGTGATATGGGATGCCCTGCTAGCTATGATTAGGATGCATTTACAACCATGTCCACATGAATATGCTATGTGACTATTTCGGAGTTATACATAATTTGACAATGAGCCTACATGGATTGACTGAGCAAGACAGAACTTCACTGTTGGTGTGCTCTGTCGAAAGGTATGTGAGTTTTACACTACAGAGGTCCGTCCACCCCAAGGTGTGTTGGGTATTTTGTGATAAGCAACTGGTGGAGCAGATTGACCCACGTTAAGAGGCATGTGTCACAGTACAGGTTATGCTTGTGGACGAGCAATGTTAACAGTGAAGAAAATGTGCATACAACACCGTCTGTGATCCTTTTAGTTTTCAGAGTCACTGCAGCATGGAAGAGCAAAGCTGTCTGTTTTTCACATCCCTTGACTGACACTATTGCCTTTCTGGTAAAGGTCCTCTCTCAAACAGAGGCAGAGCGCCTAAGTGCACTACGGTCAACAACATACTGTGTACATTCCATTCAGAACGCAGCCGGTCCCCCCTAAACTCATCCCTGAAATGCAGCAGTCTGAAAGGTAGTCCCAGGTTACTGAACATGATGTATGTAAAGGCAGTCTCATCATTCATCACACATTTTGAATGGACGGTTGCCGACGAGCAAACTGCTGGTCGGCGAGTACAAACCTAACCTGATCTGAGTACAGCGCTCTCCTACCTAACCTAATCATGCTGTGCATCCCCTGCAGCACCAAGAGCTGCTCGCATCCCCAAGCCCCACCAGAGTAAAAACACAATTCAGTCTCATAAATTGTCTGCAGCATATTCCAGCCAGCATGTAATTCAGTGGCACGAAAGAGTCATTGTTGCACACTGAATGGGTGCCGGGAGCCACCCTGCCCCTCGTCCGTGAGGTGCAAGAGCCTGCACACTTCAGAAAATAGCTTGTTCCATGCCGACACATACCGCACCACAGGTACGGTGCGCAGCCACTCCCCGGTAACTGCAGCTGCTGTGTGCGAGTCCCTGTGAAGCAGGAAGTGACTGTTTGTGCAATTAGGAAGGGCATGGAAGGGAGACCCACATATGCCCCAATCTTGGGAAATCAACCAGAGTCCTTCAAAAACATCAATATGAGGACTTTTCATACCACATAAACTGAAAATTAAAAGTAAAACAGTTGACGGAAGCAAGCCTCTTCAAAGCTCCATCGCCGCCGTTAGAGTTTTTCGCTCCCTGCGTGAATGTCTAGAAATGATCGCAGCTGGGATGAAAGGCAAACTGAAACTGAAAGAGGGGCCATCACATGCTGTAACAGGAGGAAGTGTGACGTAGTATGATGGCCAACAGCAATGTTCAGGAATGTTCACTTAGTTAATACGCATGAAGATTGAGCTCAGCACACAAAGGAGGGACATTTCACAAAATGCTCCTATAAAAATGAAGCATTTAAGACAAGCACAACATCGAAAGTATAGTCAAGAGTGGGCGTGGTTAAAAGCCCAAAGAGATATTACAACAGGCTCTAGAGTGCTTACGTGCTCGACCCTAATGAGTGTTCAAAACCAAAAGCCTTTATTATTTGTCTAAGAAATCTCTACTCAACCTATCAAAGGCTTTTTAGCATCATGAGAGGGAAAGAAGCATGGTTCCCTCCTGAGCAGAGGTGCCACAACAATAATATATGTGTCCTTCTTTGTGTTGTCGCTGACCCCAAACCCCTTGATAAATCCAGCTTGATCTGGGTGAACAGTGGAAGGACTTCATTTAACCTTGTTCCCATGCTTTCCATGAGGGTCTTTTCACCTGTGTTTTGGAGGGATGTGGGACAATAAGGCCCATGATCCCCCTCATATGTACAAGTAGTTATCTTGGATTGAGAATCACTTAGATTCTCACTTCTGACATTATGGGGGTCATTCCGACCCCAGCGGTCAAGGACCGCCGGGATCGGCGGGAGCACCGCCAACAGGCTGGCGGTGCCCCGCAGGGCATTCTGACCGCGGCGGTTTGGCCGCAGTCAGAACAGGAAAACCGGCGGTCTCCCGCGTGTTTTCCACTGCCCTCAGGAATCCTCCTTGGCGGCGCAGCTTGCTGCGCCGCCATGGGGATTCCGACACCCCATACCGCCATCCTGTTCCTGGCGGTTCGCCCGCCAGGAACAGGATGGCGGTATGGGGTGTCGTGGGGCCCCTGGGAGCCCCTGCAGTGCCCATGCCAATGGCATGGGCACTGCAGGGGCCCCCGTAAGAGGGCCCCACAAAGAATTTCAGTGTCTGCTCAGCAGACACTGAAATTCGCGACGGGTGCAACTGCACCCGTCGCACCTTCCCACTCCGCCGGCTCCATTCGGAGCCGGCTTCCTCGTGGGAAGGGGTTTCCCGCTGGGCTGGCGGGCGGCCTTCTGGCGGTCGGCCGCCAGCCCAGCGGGAAACACAGAATCACTGCGGCGGTCTTCAGACCGCGGAGCGTTGTTCTGTCGGGGGAACTCTGGCGGGCGGCCTACGCCGCCCGCCAGAGTTAGAATGACCCCCTATATCTGTATCTCTCACATGTACAATAAAGGATTTGAATGGTCTCACTAGGAAATTGACCATGGTGAGCAATATGTTTTGTATAAAAGGGAAGTGTAGACATCCGGGCCAGGATCTTTGGATGGCTTTATTTCTTAATCAGCTGTATTGCTCTTGAATAGTTATTCTAGAGTCTCTGCCTGACATGGGGTCAATTTATCAAGTCCTTGTTTGATATAGTCGTATACCAACACTTTGAAGTGTCTTAATTTAGTCCCTGATAGACTTCCAGAGCTGTCATGTTTACTGCCTGATTCTGTGTTGGTCTCTGGGGTTTGTTGAGTTTTCACTTAGTCGTATGTTCTTTTTATCTTGGACTATGACTTGAAAGAACAAGGTTGATGTTGCTGCTCTGCTGTGGTCAGTCTCCTCGGATCTTCCTGTGCCTGTCTCATGAACTGACCTATACATTGGGCACCATTTACTACTGCTGGGTGCTATTACACAGGGTGTTTGCGGGCTGCAGACCTTGTGGTTCTTTTCCAGTTAATTGTTTGATTCACCTTCTGCATAATCAATCACCACTGTTTATTCCTGAAGTCTTAATGACCACTTGTGTGGGCTGCCCACCTATTTAAGTAAAGTGTCTCACTCAATCCCATCAGTTGTTGTTGCTAAGTAGGTGTTGGTTCCTTCTGCCTTAATTGAACCCTCAGATGGATGTGAGATTTAATAATCCCCTGGGAGCTGGAACACCTGAATCACACTTTTGTTTGCCTGTATTCAGGAAGGCACTCAAGCACAGTCCTACATTATCCTGTTTTCTCCCTGTTGCACTGGGCCTGATATCGCTCAGTTTGTGGCTTGCTTTGAAGGGATCCAGGTAGTCCTTACTGATCCCCCTTGAGCCTTCCTTGTTCTGTCACATTCCCAAATTGGATTTGTCGCTGGGCTGCTCCAATGCATGTGTGCCCCTGCAAACAGGGGCCATTTAATGTGTCCGCCTTCCCATGTCTGTGACCCAATGGTCATGTGGCAGATGAACCATCGGGTCAAGGATTAGCAGCAGTGGAGGTCTTTTAAAAGTAATCCAGTAGTTTCCTTGACTCTGAACAGAGCAAGTGGGTGGAGAACCGAAGGTTTATGACATTCCTCCTGCTCCACCAAACCCTAAATAAGTCTCTCGGTATGTGTAATTCTATGCACTAGGTGAGAACTATGCACTAAAAGATAGGATTGGCATAGGTGTAGGTCAACTCCTGTACCTTCAACAACTGAATTTCTGAGTACTTAAAGTAGTGCTACAGGAGCACTACTGCACATACTCATAAATGCCTTAGTTTAGAGAGATGTACTCCAGTGTGATTAGCTTTGCTTCTGAGGGCCATCTGGTGCCACTAGGAGGACATTCCTACAACAAGGTTTCTGGATTGTGACATACTAAATTATGGAAATCTGAAGTGGGTTACCGTTGTTTGAGTGGATGTGGTTTTTTTGGGTACAAAGGCATATTTTAAAAAATTGAGCCAGATGTAGGAAGCCCTCAGTGTCACTTTGCATGATATTAGCATTGTTTTTTAATGATAATGTGGCATTAGGTTAGCAAAAACACCATAGCCTATCTACAAAGTGGCACAATGCACGCATTGCTCCACTTTGTAAACCCTCATGCAACATTATGCCTGCGCCACACGTTCCGGAATTAGGAGGCCCAGAAAAATAGTGCATTGAAATCTATGAGATTCCTCTGTGCCGTTTCTAGCGTAATGCCTAAGGCAGGCGTTATAATGAGGCTCCCTTTTTTTTTTTTATGGGCCTCCTGTCAATTTGCATGATTAGCGTCTAAATTGTGGGCGCTTATCCTGCAAAGTGCCAAACTAGCATCGACATTTATGATGCTAATTCCCTAACGTGTGCCATGCTATCATAAATACGGTGCACAGATGGTGGCATTAGGGGGGCGCATTGTGGGTTCTAGAAAAGTGACACATCATGAGATGATGCAGCACTTTTCATAAATTTGCCCCTTAGATTATTGGGTAGGTTTCTTAATGAGATTTGATGGGTGATGTTCAGTTGTTTTTATCATTTTAAGTTTGTGGGACATTTTCTGATGTTGTTGATAAAATGGTTTACTGTTATTTTTAGGCTCTTCACTCAAGCCTTGCATTTCTCTCCTCAAGCAACACTTACACCATTGTACATTGGTTAATCATGACTTTTCCATGTATATGTGGGTGTTACCCATCTATAAACATTTTCATGTGTGCGTTTGTGTGTGCGTGTAAACAAAGGGCCTGTTCCTCAAGTATCTAGTTACATGCCTATAATGTCCACACTGGGAACTAATCTAATGAAACATATATGACACTTTTCCATAAAAAGCTGCTTTGAGAACATAGGGGCAAATTGAAGAAAAGTGCAGCACCACTTTCCTTGCGCCCCTTAGCGCACCATGGCACAGAGTAGTGGGCAATAGCATCAGAATTTTTGACGCTATTGATATACTGTTTAAATTTGGCGCTAACCCTGAACACTACATAGTGGCCATTGTAACCAATGGTGTACCCATTTTTAATGGCTGCTCTGAGCAGGCCTTAAAAATGGCAAAAGAAATGGATTTGTTGCGCCATTTTTGCTGTCTCCCTTTAACATGGGAATGCCACCCTTGAATACATCATGCCCGACGCAGGCATAAAGTGACGCAAGAGATTACAAAGTGGTGCAATGCATACATTGCACCGCTTTGTAAATATGGCTCTGCAAATTTGGCCTTGTCAGGCCACATTAGCCCAAAAAATAATTAAGCTAAAGTGGCGCAAGGAGGCACTAGGTGCTCTTAAATCAGTACATTTTGCAACTTGCTTGCATGCCTATGAAGGTGCGTGTGCAATAGTACTGTTCCGCATTATCAGACCCTGCACCAATATTCCGTTTGTATCAATATTATAAAGCCAGGACCGCTCCAATGAAAGTAAAGACGATGCAAATATTTCTCTCTGCTGTTTTCCATTTCCATAACAGCCTGGAAACTGCTGTTTCTGCTTTCTTCTGTTCAGACCGATCTATGTTTTTCATTCCTAAGCAATCAAACCTTTTATCTTTTCAGATAAACATCAGAACTTTGTAAGGTCACCGCCCGGTTAGAGGTAAAATGTGCGTGACTGCCACCTAGCCATACCAATCCAGAGTCAGTCTCTTTCCAGGCTCCTGAGATGAAAACTCTAGTTAAGAGCGTGACTCATGAGTTGCCACACAAGAAACCCTTACCACGTATCCCAACCAAGCATAAAAAGTGCCTTGGACTGGCGCCACACTCCACGGGGAGATACGTGTCTTGTATTTTCCTTTCTCCAGCTTAAACAAGTATTCTTTCTGAAAGAGGATTTTAATGCGGCCTAAAAGGTTTATACCTTTTAAACGATGTCCAGGTTAAGTTGGGATTCTGTCCATGAGGCACGACTTACAGTTTAGCTAGTACGCTCTGCCACTGAATTCACGGACAATGTTTTGAGCACATGTAGCACTCTTGGAGGGGCACTAATAAGCTTTTGCTGGAGAGACCCCAAAGGATGTTTTGTTATTTGCCTGGAGTCACGCTGGCTTTTGCCCACTTCTTAAGCAACCCACTAACCATATGTACTGAACTTCTTTGCACTAATTATCTGGTATTACATGGTAAGCATTCGAATATAAAGGAAGATTATTGAGCAGCTAACGTTGCCAGAAATGTGGAAGGGTGTCAAATAAAATCTGTTCATCTTGTGTTTGAGAATTGTATAACAAAGACCTTTTGAAAAACAGAGCAAAATCCTGCATTTTACTGCACATTGCCAAATTGCTTTTTGAAAAGATAAATAATTAAGTAGCACTTTATGGGGTGAAGTTAGTTACTGGCACCACCCACATGTTGTTTCTGAGAATGGTTGTATTTAGAAGGATACAGAACTAATGACAAGGGAAACAGAAGAAGGATTTAACTACCACTTAATAGTGATCTGCAGCTTCCCCTCAATGTATGCCTTGAAACTATATATAAAGTATGATAATTAAACTACTGACACATTATCAACAAGAATTATGGCCACAAAACGTGTCCAGAAGTAGGTGATCGCAAGCTCCTCATGACCAATAATTCCCAACCACCCACAGGCACAGCATCGTGCATGTTCCTAGCAACATGACAGCCCAAGTTGCCTCATCCCTTGCAAGTTGTCTGACCTGGTTATACATGCCTATTAAAATGTATGACTATGTCCAAAAAAGATACTGTGGGCATGAAGTAGTATAACAAATAAAGTCTGTATTTTCTTTCCCTGAATTAGTTTAGTATGAAGAAACTCTTCCTTGAATGTGATGAAAGCTCTCACCCAACCAGATGGTATCATGCTTCATCATTGGGCTCCATCTCACATAGGTCAAGGTATGTGCCAATGTGGGCTACTTCTCTAGGTGCAGGAGACATTTAAATGTCCCTATGAGTGTGTGCATTGTAGGTGTCCTATCAGAGAGAACAGAAGGGAGAAGACAAAGACTAAACTACCTACAGGCACATATATGTCTTTATTCCAATCTCTAATGAGTAGGGTGGAAAACAACAGTGGAATAATTCAACCCTGTCACACGGTCGACGTGGGAGTTCATCAGGAAGATATCCTTCTCCTTGATAATATCTCACAATTTGTGAGTACTATTACAATACGTCTTCTAGAAAAGGAGGAGTGACACTAGGCCAGATCTTTCCAGGGGTGAGTTAAGCGTCCACCATCACTAGGAACCTCTGTAGAGAGGCAGTTGTGCCTCTCTACCTGGGAGCCGGAAAGAAAGCTGAATCTTGTTTTCCATCATTCGTGACCCTCGACCGCATCCTTATGTCCAAAGGGACTCTCGCGTTCTCTCTCTCTCTTTCTCTCGTGCTTTCTCTCAGTGAATCCCAAGAGTATAAATGGAGGCTCATGACAGCAAGCCTCTTTGTGAGGACCACAGAGAATTGGTTGTATGACTCCATAACATATAATAAGTACCAACAATATAGCAGATAATATAGAGCACAGAAATTATGCAAAAATAGAACTTGATCACCTGCACCTGTAACATCCAGACTGCCATTTTGCGAACTTTTTCCAAACGTACTCTGCAATTTATGTATATTTTCTTGTTCTTCCAGCATCACTCCCTCCATTGTGCCTCGTTGAGCCCAGGAGTGTCACTCAGAAATTTGTCCATGCTATATCTCTGCACTACTTGTTTCAGAAGCACACTCTGTGCCCACATGAATTAATTTCTGAAGAAAACCCTGCCTCTAAGCCCGGGTATGTCCACAGTTGCAAGCTCCGCTTACAATAACCCACCACCCCCCAATCCTGTCTCTGGTGCAGAATCTTCTCTATTGGTGCCAGGACCTCTTGCAGTACCAGTGAGATTGGGAGGTGCACACCCTAATTAAACTCTAGTCTTGGTATGCCTTCTGGCTCTTTCAATAAGCAATATCATCCAAGGTATAGTAAGAGGTGGGGGAAGGGAGAGGGCAGCTTCATCTGTCCTGGCATTGTAGACAGTTACTGTATGTCAACCAGGCTATCTAAAACGTTTCAACATTAACTTTTAGTGGGGGGGGAGGTTAACACTTGAACTGAAAATGCCACTTCTTCTCTCAGACACCCAGACATGCCTTCCTAATGGGAGTGGAGTGTATATGAGTGCAGGGTGGGTGGAGTCCTTCTGAGTGCAGAGTGAACAGTGTGCCTATGTGTATGGTTTCAGAATGCATTAAGGGCCAGATGTAGGAAACTCTTTGCGACTCGCAAACGGCATAAAATGCTGATTGCGAGTCGCAAATGTGAGTTTCCAATGCAGAAATGCATTTTGCGAGTCGGACCGACTCGCAAAATGCATTTCCGAATCGCAAATAGGAAGGGGTGTTCCCTTCCTATTTGCGATTCGCAGTGGTATACAATACCATTTGCAACCGCATATGCGATCGCAAATGGTGTCGCAGTTACCATCCACTTGAAGTGGATGGTAACCCACTCGCAAATTGGGGGACCCCTTCCCCTTTGTGAATGGACCACAAATTATTTTTTCAGGGCAGGTAGTGGTCCAAAGGACCACTACCTGCCATGAAAAAATACCGAAACTAAAGGTTTCGGAATTTTTTTTAAGTGCAGCTCGTTTTCCTTTAAGGAAAACGGGCTACACTTAAAAAAAAAAAACTGCTTTATTTATGAGCAGTCACGAACATGGAGGTCTGCTGACTACAGCAGGCCTCCATGTTTGCGAGTGCCCATTGTCGCTATGGGGCCGCAATTTGTGACCCACCTCATTAATATTAATGAGGTGGGTCTTTGTGACCCCATACCGACTCGCAGATGGTGTCTGAGACACCGTTCTGCATACCAAATAGCGAGTTGCAATTTGCGAGTCGGAAGGACTCGCAAATTGCAACTCGCTATCTGTTTTTTTGCTACATCTGGCCCTATGTGTGTAGGGTGAGTAGAGTGTCTGTGAGAATGAAGGGTGACTGGAGTGTCTGTGAGTGCAGGGGAGAGTTCTGTATGAGTAAAACATTTGATATTCTGATAAGGGCAGTGGGAGAGTGTGTGATTGCAGGATGAGGGGACTCTCTCTCTGAGTGCATGGAGAGGAAAGTGCTGTGTGAATACAGTGAGTTATGCCTCTGGCGGTGCAGGAGAAGGGGAGTGTTTGAGTGAGTACATATTTATATGTGCCTATGTGAGTGCACAGGAAAGAAGTGCATGTGTGAGTCCATGGGGAAGGGAATATCTATGTGAGATCGGAGTGCGTGGTGCCTGTGTTAGTGTCGAGGGAGATGTCTGTGAGTGTATGGAGTGAGTGGGGTCTGCATGAATGCTAGGTATGTCGGTATGAGTATAGTGAGGTGTGCCTGTGTGAGTGCAGGATGATAGGTGTGCCTGTGGGTTTGCAAGATGGAGAAGGTGCAGGACACTAAAACCAGACCTATTGGAATTGCTGATGCTTGTCGTATGCTGGTTTCAATCCTTTTGTGCATTTGATTATAGACACTTCTTTGGGGCGGATATAATCCCTCTCTGGAGCCAATGGAAGCGCTGCATTTTGGAAACGGAAATGCCAATGAAAGTTTAAGAAATAAGATTGTAGGGGCTTGTTTTCCATCATAGGTGCATCGTTCTACCACCAAATAAGGAACTAGCCATCTCTTGCTCTTATTTGACCTTAAAAAGCCCTTTATATAACCAGTGTTGGAAGGTAGCAACAAGTGTTCATCACTAGAGAAGTGTGGCTCAATGGTTAGAGCGGCAGACCCTGAAGCAGAGATCTGGCTCAAGATCAGGGTTCAAGTCCCGCTTCGGCAGGTCTTGGGCTCAATTCCCCTTGACCAGATAATTCTCGCCTTGGTGCCTAATCTAATTCATGGGTCCCACTCTGCAACTCTGGGCAATAGCTTGCTTAATCTCCACAACGGCCCCAACAGCACTTGGATGCCTGGCTTCACCCTGGGGGTGCTCAGGAGTGGGCGCCTCACAGGGAAAAGCCAGGAGGGGTTCCATAGCGGTATGAGTACAGCGCCTTGAGACCCTAACGGGTGAGTAGTGTGCTATACAAGTGCTAATTTACATTTTACTAATGAATAGAGATCTGCTCTGCATCCATTGAACCAGGCTTCTGTATAAAAAATTGAATGTGGGTGTGGATTATGCTCATATCCAACATAGCTGGTTAGCCAAATAATGTTTAATATGTCTATCATAAATAAACACTTTAGCAAGGCACCCTGTTTTCAGAAGGGTGTTGCTATTCCTGCAAAAAGGGCTCTCAGACAATTTACCTGACTAGGTATATGAACAGCTCAGTATCTGGAGGAGACTTTCACCAGAAAGATTTATTAAGACTGGTTTACATATCGAACCTAGTAGACACAACATACAATGTTTGTTGCCAGGCATGTTGTGGCTTACAAAGTACAGAGACGGGCTTGGAACCTGCCCACTGCTTACCATTGATTGGCTTTCCTTGTCACTTTCATTTCCCTGCTTCTTGTTTGTGTCCCTGCCTGTCAACCTTGTGTTTGCCTTCCCCTCGAGCACTGCCTCTTTACAATCTCTTTGACTTGCTGGCTTCCACTGCTTGCCTCGTAAGCACTTCTTTTTTTATTTTTTGTGAAACACTGTATTAGAGTGTATATTTTCAAGCTGTCTTCCCCAAATATATCTCTCCTCAGTGCACTCTGTTTCCCTCTTGGTTGTTTGTCTCCTTGTCCATGCTCCCTCCCTCTTGTGTTCAGAATGGTACTTCTACCCCTTACTTCCCCCACCCATGCCCTCTATGTTGCTTTCTCCAACCCTGTGTTGCTTTCTCCTCCCCTCTCCTCCCTCGTTGCTTTCACATCTCCTCCACTCAACCACTATTGCATTTGTGTCCCCTCCAATATTGCTGTAGCATTCCCTCACCTTGCTTGCCCCTTGGCCTTCCATCCTCCAGGTGTTTATTCCCCTCCCCGGCCCACCTGCTTAAAAAAACACTCATGCACATTTTATTTTATTTTTAGTTACCTATCTACGTCAGATCACTAAGTAACTAAAAAAGAAAATATAAGCTCTTGTGCCATGTTCTATGTAATGCGTCGGCCTAGTACACACTCCTACAAAATAACACCGACTGACACATCAAAGGCTTTTATTTATTTATTTAACTCAAGCCACGCTGCACATTATCCTGAATGATGTGCAGAGTGGACAAAGACTATTGGCAAAGCCAATACATTAGAAAGGTGGGACCTATCGGCTTTTCCTCTGCTTACTTTAAAAACAGACTCTATGTAGAATGAATCTAGAAGCTACTAACGTTAGTCTGGCAAAGCTTATTCCAGTATTTTCCCTTTGGGTGATCAACAATACTCGCAATGGGGTGTATTTCAAAATAATAACATATGCCAGAGCTCGTCCAAATCACATATCAACAAAAAAATACAACAAATGTCCGCGTTTTCAGTAAAATAAAACTGGAACTCAAAGACCGTTCTGCTGTACTGGCCAGTGCATGCATCATTGGTTAATGGGACATTCAGCATATTCTGTCGGTATGTAAGAAGACTGAATAGTAAAGATGTGGAAAATAGTTAATGCTTACCTCTTTCTGTCTCATTTGTAATCTATGGAAGTTATGCAGAGTGCAAAGCTTCTATAATTATTCTAGTGCATTTATTCGGAGAAATTACGAATGATATGTCTGAATTTTAGTAACCTTGCACTCAAAAAAACAGGCACTCGGCCCATTATGATATGGCCCCACATGGTCTTCTGATGTAAAACGGAAATGTTGTTATTGTATGCGTTATTTGTATAGCTGATATTCTATCTGTATCTATACCAGCGGCAAATACATTAAAAACCTTGGACTGGTATATTTGCCCTTTCGCTAATGTATCACTTTAACATCACATCGTCTGAAAATAGTTTTTTTGCACGACTAAGGACGTCAAGTATTTCTTAGTGTGTATGCGTGTATCCCTGTGTGTGTAAACACTTCAACATTCCAGTATCACTGCGTTTTTTTCAAAGACTGATGAAACTACCATACAGGATGATTCCAGTCCATATTAAGTTTAACAGTTCCTTAATCGAAAGTCATTTCAATTAGAAAACAGTGCAACGAACTGATAACAGACCACCCTGACAAAACTACTAGCTCTGACAAAAGGGAACAGAAAGGGGTGTATTTCTTTTCACCCATGATGTCGCTGGCTTGGTCTGTTTGCGGCTTTCACGCCCGCGCATAATGCCTTCCAGTGCTTATCGTAACAGCCCCCGTGGTAGCTGAAAACTGTTATTGTAAGAGTCCCTGGATGTTCAACAAAAAGAGAGGGGAGGATTCCCACCAGTCGAGTTCCTAATCACTGACACCAAGCCACGCTCTTCTGTTTTAAGAAAACCAGAGCGCTTGGGAAATTTTCGGTTTGACCCTAGAGTCCGCATCCAACCATATATTTCCCTGCAAACTCTAGATTTCCCTAATGTGAACAGCAGGTTGGAGCTTTGTCAAAAGCGAACAGTTTCAAAGCCGTATGATCTTTACCCGAGGGCCTAATTTAAGCCTCATGAAAAATGGAGCAGTTTGGTGTATAGTGCAATCGGGCTGCTGGTACGGTTCCAAAAAAGCTCATGAAACACGCAGACACTTACAGGAGCTCCATGCCCAATAAAGCGTTTTCCCTTCAATTCAGAACACGGGTCAACGTGAGAAAAACATACTCTAATGGAGGCTTCCACTTGAAAAGCTCCTCTCTAAAGTTATTTTGCTTTCAAATTGGTTGATTGAAAGAGGATCAGAGAGAAAGAGCCAATCTCCCGAAAAACACAAACACTGCAGTAGAAGGCGGATGTTTTTATATTGTATACCTGTACGCTTTCGAAAAAGTGTTCTAGGGGTTGTTTTTGTTTGCCTAAGATAGTCGAGGCACTGTTCAAATTCGGCCTTGTGTGTTTTTTTTTTTAGAAATGCTATTTGCATACATACTATGTAAAATACATGAAAAGGATATATTGGCTTTTTATGCCAATATCAGCAGAAACAATATGCTCGTATGTTTTGCAGAACAAATGTTTGGTTGCTGGTGCCATCTGCAGTTTAGTGACTCCTTGCCCTATTTTTTGGGGGGCAAAACTGAAAAAAACGTAAGTTGATGTAGTTACCTACCCTTGCAAAATTAAAGTTTTAGCTTCCAGAGTGGGCTGTCTAGTCAGTTAATATTTTTCATGTGCAGACAAGCTATGCTTGCTGAGTACTTTATAGTGGATGCCAGGAGGTGGTTTTTGGTTCAGCAGTTCAGACTTGGGACCATATGATGAATTTAGATGTGAGCAAATTTGTTAAATGCTGGATTTCACAACTTTGAAATCTGCAAAGTTGGTACAACTGAAATTCGCTTTGCCAGTGACGAGCGAGCAATTTTATCTGCTTTGCCAGTGCTCGGCCTGCCATGTTAAGTATAAAAAACAATTCAAATATTTATTTTTATACTTGCAAGATACTGTCACATTCCATGACACAAAGGGCCTAATTTTAAAGAATCTGACGCATCGTCATCAATGTGTCAGTCTTCTTGCACCTGCCGTAGATCCCTTAACAACGACATGAATGCACTGTATTTACAATACAGAGCTCCGTGGTGCACATTTTCACAGATGCGCCAGAAATTCTGATGCATTTGTTGGTGCTAAACTGCCGCTTTGCTGGAGATGCAGCCTTAAACTGATGTAACTCTAGCAGTCCCGTAGGAAAAAGCCCTGTGTCAATTTACGCCTGCTGTGAGCAGGAGGTAAATTTTGACGCAGTGAAGTTTTGGAATGACACATTGAAAAGTTGTAAATGACAAACAATCAATCAATCAATCAGGGACTTGTAAAGCGCACTACTCACCCGTGAGGGTCTTAAGGTGCTGAGGAGAGGAGTGGGGAGAAGGTGTGGGGGTTCTTCATGGATTTTCTGTGGTAACACCAACCCTGCATACAGTATAGCTGCCGGAGGTGTGGCATAGGGCTTTACAAACTGACGCGATGGGCCTGATGCATCAGTTTGTAAATATGGAGCAGTGTAGTGCACTGCTAGGGCCACCATTGTGTAAAAAAAATGATGCAGCGGTGGTGCAGAGGGCTTGTAAATGTGGCCTAAAGTGTGTTGCTTCATCTGCTTCAAACTGTGAAGGGTCTTGTACATGAATGTATTGCAGGATGGCATCCTAGTCTCTGAAGTTGAAGAGGCAGGCAATGAGGGCCTGTGGCGGTTGGCCTGTTCAATCGTGAAGAACTATGAGAGCCTGTGAGGGAGTATGGTGGTGGTTATCCATTCTTCCTGGAACAGTTCTGCTGACTATCCTTCCACTTTCCCTGGAGATCCTACAAAGCGTAGGCTGTTCCTTCTGGATCTGCCTTCAAAGTCTTCCATGCGCTCTTCCATGTTAGCCACCAATTTCTGCAGAGAAGACACAGTGGGGCTCATTCTGAGCCCGGCGGGCGGCGGGAGCCGCCCGCCTGGAGGGAGCCGCCAAATGACCGCACCGCGGTCAAAAGACCGCGGCGGCCATTCAGACATTTCCTCTGGGCCGGCGGGCGCTCTCCAAAAGAGCGCCCGCCGGCCCAGAGGAAATGCCCCTGCAACGAGGACGCCGGCTCAGAATTGAGCCGGCGTAGTTGCAGGGGTGCGACGGGTGCAGTTTGCACCCGTCGCGTATTTCAGTGTCTGCATTGCAGACACTGAAATACACAGTGGGGCCCTCTTACGGGGGCCCCTGCAGTGCCCATGCCATTGGCATGGGCACTGCAGGGGCCCCCAGGGGCCCCGCGGCACCCCCTACCGCCATCCTGTTCCTGGCGGGCGAACCGCCAGGAACAGGATGGCGGTAGGGGGTGTCAGAATCCCCCATGGCGGCGCAGCAAGCTGCGCCGCCATGGGGGATTCCAAGGGCAGCGGAAAACCGGCGGGAGACCGCCGGTTTTCCTTGTATGACTGCGGCCGAACCGCCGCGGTCAGAATGCCCTGCGGGGCACCGCCGGTCTGTCGGCGGTGCTCCCGCCGACCCTGGCCCCGGCGGTCTGAGACCGCCGGGGTCAGAATGACCCCCAGTGTCTTGTGAGGTGCTGAACCCTCCTCGCAGGACTCCCTACTTGTTCTTAAATGACAGTGACCCGTTCTGCCACTTTCCAGGGACCTACCCATAGCAGGTTAACATAATTTGTGACAGAGTTGATTTTGGTGGCCAGTTCATCTCAGGAGCCCTTAATTGCCAATATGAAGTCAGCCAATGGTAATTCTGGGGATGCGTGTTCACCTCTGTGGTCAATCGGGTCTTTAGATGCACTATTTCTGGTCATGTATAATTGATAATCTTGTTAGATTGGGCAGACCTTTCTATGGTGTGTGCATGATATCTGATATCAGTACCACCACGCCCCAAGCTGCTCCAAAGTTGGTATTCTGAAGGGTCAAATGGTCCCAGGCCGCTGACCTCATTCCCAGGCACCAGGAGTCATGGTCACTGAACCCCCATGGCACACCTCGTACATACCCTTCTGTTTAGCTCCCAAGTGAGGGTATTATCTGCAGGTTTTAGCATGCTGGATCCTCAGAGTTCCCACCACAGTCCCTCTGCTGCTCATATGGGGCACCTAGAGAGCCACCACATGTTCAGCCGGCAGCACACTCTCTTGTGCGGCTCTTGGTCGCTTCAATATAAATTCTCCCTCCCTTCAGTTGGGAGCACCAGGGTGTTAACATATTTCATAGCCAAATGCTGTGCGGAGTCCAGGCAGCAGTCTTGAGAAGTACAGCAAGCACTGTTTTCTGACAGTGTCCCTTGTTGTGTTGTAGGCCTGTACTGCCACAGCTCCCTCCATGCCTACAGGGCCTCCACTGTTGGGCAATGTCTGGGGTCCAAGCACCTCCCCGCTGTTCAACAGGCCAGACTCAGTCAACTTAAGTCAGGGAGCTGAAAGTCAGGGGGCCTTGACGTCCTGTGCTAACTGCACCTCCCCAGATCTCGATTGGGGGCTCTCTGTGGTCTCACCATCCCTCCCTGCCTTGTCATGAAACTCTCACCTAAGTAACAAGACTGTTGAGTTTTAGGCATCAGTACCACGAGTATGGGTAACTGAGTCTGATCCCAAACCGTGTGGCAGCTGTCAGCCTAACCCTTTTGGCTAGCTAGCAGCACCTCACAGATACCGTAGGTAAAAGTGATTTGTGGCAGCCCACCACATGACACTTTTAGGCCCAGATTTAAGAGGGCCTAGCGCTGTTCCAACACCACATTAGCGCCATTTTTTTACGTTAATGTGGCGTTGCAAGGCATTAAAGGGAGGATCCCACTGTTTTTATTCTGCAAAGCGCCAGACTAGCGTAAACAATTATGAAGCTAGTACCCCTCACGGCCATGGTGTACCGTATTTTAAGTACGGTGCACACATGGTGGAGTTTGGGGTGGGCGTTAAGGGACACAAGACTACGAGCTGTAGCGCCACTTGTCATAAATCTGTCCCTGAGACTCCTTGGGGAAGTTGTGGTGGAAACAGATATTACCCCGTACTCTCAGTTACAGAAGTCTCACATGACAGGCCAAAGCATAGCGTTTATTGAAGCAAATGCTTCTACATAAAAAGGCATGAAATGCAATTATAAGGATGATGAAACCAGATACTATTACAAGGGTGACCAAGAAAGTGAAACATAGAAACAGTCCACCACATTTGTCACACTAGTATCACAAATATTCCTACACACACTACTAAGATTTCTACATTATTGCAATTAGCTGTAATAGCTCTAATCCACCTATCTTGTCCCGGGAGTGTAGCAAGAGCCCCATACCTGTGTTGTAGGTAAAGGAGAGGTCAGTTAGTCTGCTGGAAACCCTCCTCTGCGACAGAAGAGGAACGGCCAAGTTTCTGCTGAAACTACAAAGGTGACAGGCAGTATAAGATAGGCAGCATAAGATGGCGATCTGACTGGAATGTACCCTCTAAGGATACTAAGGCAGCCTGAAGTTTTATAATAACTAGAATCTGCCCTGACGTGACAAGGCATCCCTTTCAGTGTAGGGAAGACACTGTACTCTGAGACAGCAATACCTGGGACTCTATCATATGTAGCCTTGATGTGAGCACAGAATGAAATGTCATTCAAACCAATGGATAACAAAGTTCTACAGAGAAGGACAATAGATAAGAATAATAAAATATCACCACTAAAATGATGCCTTAGTAAAATAATAAAAGGAATAAAATGCCAAGTGACTTGGTGATGGGTCCCAGGCCTCAGACCTAAGCTGAATTAGACAAAAATAAGGGTGAGTATGTGCCTAACAACTAAGCTCACAAAAGCCTCTGGATGGCAGGGACTCTTAGACTCCTCGGGGAAGTTGTGGTGAAAACAGATCATACCCCAATCTCTCACCCACATAAGTCTCACACATGTGATGACAGGCAAAAGCATATCTTGGTTCAATAGCTTTTATTGAAGCAAATGCATTTTACGTAAAAAGGCATGAAATGCAATTATAAGGATGATGAAACCAGACACTATTACAATGGTGACCAAGAAAGTGAAACATAGAAACAGTCCCACCATATTTGTCACAGTAGCATCACCAATATTCCCACGCACACTATTAAGATTCCCACATGAGAGCAAGTAGCAGTGATAGCCCTAGTCTGCCCATCTAGTCCCAGGAGTGTAGCTAGAGCCCAAACCTGTGTTGTAGGTAGAGGAGAGGTCAGTTAGTCTGTGGGAAATCCTCCTCCAAGACATAAGGGGAAGCAACAAGTTCCTGCTGAAAGTGCAAAGGTGACGGCAGCATAAGATGGCAATATGACGGCAATGTCCCCTCTAAGGATACTAAGGCAGCCTGATGTTTTATAATAGACATTGTGTTATTCTAGGAATTTCCTGGATGTGACAACACATCCCTTTCTGTGTAAGGAAGACACAGCCCTCTCTGAGCCGGCTATACCCGGAAACCTAACATATGTAGCCTTGCTGTGAGCACAGAATGAAATGTTGTGCAATGCAATGAATAACAAAGTTCTGCAGAGAAGGACAATAAATATAAATAATAAAACATACCACTAAAATGATGCCTTGTTAAAATAATAAAAGGAATAAAATGCTAAGTGATTCAGTGAGGGGCCACAGGCCTCAGAACCAAGCTAAATTAGGCAAAAATAAGTGTGAATATGTGCCTAACAACTAAGCTCACAAAAGCCTCTGGATGGCAGGGATGGTAGGCCTTTTCTGTGTCGCCGGTAAAGAATTGATGAGAAATGAGGAGATGGGTGGCCAGCTACCACTACTAGTCCGTCCCGGCGGTCTTACCTCTGCTCTTACTCATGTACCGGCTTGACCGTCACCTCGTTGTCACATCCAGATGGACATAAATGCCACACACTGGCACCACCATCTAGGAGGTCCCCTGAGGGGTGTGCTGCCACTCTGCAGCTCTCCTCATTCATCCCACAAGAATGTCAGGCTCCTCAGCACACACCTGGTGCATCAACAGGATAGATGATTGTGGGGGTGAGGCCAACAGCCCACATTTCAGGGCCTCTAGTACTTCTTAGCTCTGCAGCTCGACCTTCACCTCCCTGCTACCTTGAGGGGCCCACCAACAGGGCAGCCTCCATGCTGTCAGTCCAGGACTGGCTATCCCATGCTCCCTGACACTGCTGTCCACCAAGGCCCCCAGCACCCTGCACTCTGCGCAGCCTGGCTGCCATTCTCTAGAGCAGCCACGTCTGACTTCCTTATTCCCCGGGCAGTCTTTGTGGCCAAATGGCAGCAGGCTGACCAGGGTTCTGCCCTGGGGTGCAGCTATCTTGCTGTCCCTCCTCATCACTCTGGAAGGTTATCAGGTGCCCGGCCTGCCTTTATTCTGTCTGCCAGAGGGAGTGGCCAGGCCAAGACTGGCAGGTGCTACAGCACTCTAGGAATGAAGTCCGACACACCTTGCATCACGTGATGTGGCCGCTACTTCCAGAATCGGCTGTCAACTATGCATCAGGCTCTTCCTGATCTCAAATAGGCAGTCCCTCCATTTCCCCTCTCATGCCAATCATCTGGGGGGCAAAGATGGTCCCGGATGGAGACTAATACTCTAAGATTTTCTTTTGTGGCCAGTGGGAGCTCCATGACTAGTTGGCCATCATGTTTAGGCCACTCCTCCAGACCCAGTCCCCATATGCTATAATGGCAGGCACAATATTTGTCTTCAAGTTGCAGCCTGCCAATCAGATAGCTCGGTGCTGTAGGACTGGTAGCAGTCCCACAGTACCAAAAAGGCTGGTAGGTGAAAACGTTCTCTCAAACAATCCGAGACCCTTTTATTTAAAATTTTAATTTACAGTACCAGCGTGTGCCCATCAGGGCCAACCGTATAGGTGCCACCATAATTTGAACCCCTTCATGACTACCCCAAGTACCTCTTTAAAAAAAAGTGAGTTTCTCAATAGTGGTTGCATGAATTAACCCCAAATAACAAAAAGCGTTCTTTATGAGTAAATCTTACTTTTTGCCAAATTAAGTGTAATTCTATTCATCGTACTTTCTGCATCACTTCCCAAAATTTCCTACTGAAATAAGCATGGGAAAACAATGTTTTGGGACACAGACCTTTTCTTGGTGACAGGTCTGAAAGATTCCAGAAAATAGCTGAGGTGAAGATTTAACAAATGACACCAAGAGTATTAACAATAGAAACATGTGCTGTTCCTATGGAAATATAGAGGGACCCTCCCCCCTGGGACCAAAAACATAGGCCCTCATTACAACCATGGCAGTAAATGCCACCTACTGCCGTGCTGAAAGCCGCCAACATACCATGCCCACGGTGGTATTCCGCTATGGGTATTATGACTCACACTGAGGATTCCACCACTATACAGACACCCACACAAGTCCGCTAGACCAAAGGTCAGTGATAAACTGGCGATAGCAAAACCCACACTGTTACGCCAACAGGAATAGGCCCACAGTATCACGACCCACAAATCACCGCATTGGTCTTTCAAACGCAGTAAACCATTGGCGGTACAAACTGCTGTGCTCAAAATACACACACATTTACAAAACACCACTATATCGGACAATTCAAACTACACACACCTGACACATATACACACACCACACCCACACACTCACACCACTATAAAACACACACCCACATTACCCACAACCCTTTCAACGAAAAACAAGATTGCCAACACAGAGAGACACAAGCCAGGAGCACCCACTCAATCAGAGGCACAGAACACCATCACCCATACACCATCCACTCACATCACAGCATACACCCCAACACATCACCCCACACATGACCCCACACAACGTCACACATATCACGCACACCACATCCATGGCACCCCAGAGACAGCCCTTGTTTTCAGAGGAGGAGCTAAGGGTCATGGTGGAGGAAATCATCTGGGTAGAGCCAAAGCTATTCCGATCACAGGTGCAGCAGAAGTCCTTTGCTAGGACTTCTAGCAATAGATGGAGCTATGGCGGAGAATCGTGGACAGGGTCAATGTCGTGGGACAGCATCCAAGAACATGGGATGACATCAGGAAGAGGTGGAAAGACCTATGGGGAAGGTGCGTTCCGTGGTTGTAAGACACCAGGCAGCAGCACAGAGGACTGATGGTGGACCCCCACCTCCTCCCCCACAACTAACTAAATGGGAGGAGAAAGTCTTGGCAATAATGCATCCTGAGGGCCTCGCAGGAGTAGCAGGAGGACTGGACTGTGGTAAGTCACATTTTTACTACTTTATCCCCCCCACCTGCATGCCAAACAATCTCCTACCCTTACCCACACCCCCATCACTCCACCACCTCAGAAATACCTCAGCATCACAAGCCACCCATCCCAATACCAAGCCCTGCATGTAACACCAATGCATGGACCCCCAACAGAGACCTGCATGGACACCCATCACCACAGCATGCCCAGTAGAGAGACTCACCAAGCCCACAAAATCACCACTCACACAAGGCAAAGCTGACCGGGAAATCACAATCATACAAGGAAACACATCCATGCACAAGATGGCACACACAGATACAATAACACTGCATTTGCATCCCCACAGGACCCATACGCAACGTCACCGGAGAGGAGGCGTCAGCTACATCCAGTCTCCCCCAAAGAGGCCCACAGTGAAGACAGCAGCTCTGCACGCATGGATCAGGATGACCAACCTGGCCCATCCGGGACCTCTGGACAGTCGGTTCCCCTGCCACAGTCCCAACCCACCACAGAGCCTCCCCCCTCAGGAAACACCAGCATAGCACCCACGCAGTGGGCCCATGCCACTGTCCCCAGGACACATCAATCAGCAGTGTGTCCACCACTACAGGGACCCCAGGCAACCCCACAAACCCAGGACGATCAGGGACCTGGGTTCAGTGGCAGTGGGCACACAGGTCAGGGGACAGAGGCAATGGACAACAGGGAAGCTGGGAGGACTGCTGTGCGACGGGGGAGGACAGGCCCAGGGAACCCTCTATCCACAAGGCACTCTACAACATCCTGGGAGAATACCACCATTCCCAGGAGTACGATGGACCAGATACTGGCCAAGTTGCAGGAGACCCAGCGGCTGCAGAAGGGAAAGTACCTGGGGATCAAGGATGACCTAAAAAACATCTGCACCATCCTGGTCACCATTGCAGGGTTGCTGGCTGACATGGACAAGACCATGAGGGAGGCAGTGGCACAACAACGGGCACCTGACACTAGCCAAACTGATGAACAGCCTTCCACCTCTGCCGGCACTAGTGGACAGGAGGCCCGCCACGGGACCAACAGGCCACCAGCACCCCACCCCTTGCAGAAGAAGAACCACCCCTCAAACGGTCCCTGCGATCCAGGCAGAAGCCAGAGAACATTGCCAAGACCCCCGCCAGGAAATAGGAATCTCCTCATTGTCACTCTTCTGTCCCACTCTGTCACCCTGTCCACCTTGAACTGCAATTATTCCCCTTCTTATGCCCCATTGGACAATGCACCTGTGATACTAGGAGCCTGGACTCTACCATGGACTTTTCTCCACCATCAGCCTAGCCCATTGCACATCCCCCTCTACTTATGAGCACTTAAATAAACACCCTTGGAACAAATACTAATATGGAGTCTGTCAAATGATTCACATATGTATTAGTACAACATTATCAAAGCATTGCAACTCAAATGTACAGTGAAATATACTTTGGAAGGACCTTTGGAGGGCAGCAGTACACATAGAAGGAGCCAGAGTGGGGCACAGAGATCTGAAAATAGAGATGCCAAAGGGTACAGTCAGTGGCCATAGACATAGGGAAATGGGCTGCCATGTACAATGTCCAACAGAAAACTGAAATGTAACGTGAACTTACAGTGTCTTATCTGTGTGTCACTGGAAGTACTGCTGAATAATATTGCTTCTGTTGTCAACATCTTCTTCCTCAGCCTCCTCTTCCTCACTGTCCACAGGCTCCACCGTTGCCACAAGACCATCTCCAGGCACATCCTCCTGCAGAAAAGGCACCTGGCATCTCAAGGGCAGGTTGTGGAACATGCAACATGCAACAATGATCTGGCACACCTTCTTGGGTGATTAGTACAGGGAGCCACCTGTCAGATGGAGGCACCAGAACCTGGCCTTCAGGAGGCCGAAGGTCCTTTCAATAATCCTCCTTGTATGCCCATGTGCCTCATTGTAACGTTCCTCTGCCGTTGTCCTGGAATTCCTCACTGGGGTCAGTAGCCATGAGAGGTTGGGGTAACCAGAGTCACCTGCAAATATCGAAGGACAACTGTTAGACACACACTATCCCTTAGGGCCAACCCCATACCCAGACACCTACTCATAGTGTGTGTGGACGTTAGGCTCACCTATTAGCCACACCCAGTGCCTCTGGAGTTGGCCCATCACATATAGGATGCTGCTATTCCTCAAGATAAAGGCGTCATGCACAGAGCCAGGATATTTGGCATTCACATGTGAGATGTACTGGTCCGCCAAACACACCATCTGCACATTCATAGAGTGATAGCTTTTTCTATTCCTGAAAACTTGTACATTTCTCTGGGGGGGAGGGACAAATGCCACATGTGTACCATCAATGGCACCAATGATCTCGGGGATATGTCCCAGGGCATAAAAGGCAGCTTTCACTGTGGCCAAATCCTCCACCTAAGGGAACACGATGTAGCTGCACATGTGTATCAGCAGAGCTGACAACACTCTGGTCAACACGCTGGAGAACATTGGCTGGGACATCCCTGATGCAATGGCCACTGTTCTTTGGAAGGAAGCACGAGCCAGGAAATGGAGCACTGACAGGACCTGCATTAGAGGGGGGATACCTGTGGGCTGGTGGATAGCTGACATCAGGTCTGGCTCCATTTGTGCACACAGTTCTATGATTGTGGCACAATCAAGTCTGTAGGTTATGATAATGTCTGTCCTCCATTGTCTCAAGGTCCACCAGGGGTCTGTACACGGAAGGATGCCGCCATCTCATGTTCAGCCTCAGCGGTTGAAGCCTATGGAAGAAAAGGGTGAGCAGAGGGTCATATTCCCATATCTACTGCACTAATGATGATTTGTTTACTTTACAGAAACAAGATGTGAATCCGACAATCAGTTGCTGTGCCAATGTCTGCTGTGACGCAGTTAGGTGCCATGCCCTGTGCCGCCCTGAAATGGCAGCTGCCTGACCTATGAGGAGGGACAAGTGGAAATGAGGTAATTGCGGTGGCGTCGTGCGCTGTCACGGTATGCGGTCGAAGACGGGCACGCAACTTTGCGTTGATTATCGTTGGGCCCTATGGGTTCCAGGAGCCAATGGCCATGTAAGCCGGCGGTGACTGTACGCACCGCCGCTGACATCACCACCATTGTCTATCTTTTCACTCACTTGCTACCTGACCTTCAACAGGAGAGGACCTACACTGCAAGTGCTGCTGTGACCTGTGTCTGGAAGCGACAATGGCTCATGTGTCTGGGGAAAGGGCCCCTGCCTTCACTGTTGAGGAGTTGGAGAAACTGGTGGATGGGGTCCTACCCCAGTATACATTACTCTACAGTCCTCCAGACTAACAGGTGAGTACATTGTGAGCATGATGCATGAGCCATGAATGTATGGAGTGCTGTGTGTATAAGCCACATGTAGGGGAGGGGCAGAGGCGTCCTGGGCAGAGTGCTGCATGTAAGGTGGTCAATATATGTGCGTCAGGGGATGGAAGGGATCTGGCAGGCCATTACTGTGATGGTCCTGACGGTTGACTAATTCCCTTTTCTGCTGTCTTTTCCATGCAGGTCAGCGCCCACCAGAAAAAGGGTATTTTGTGTGCCATCACCAAGGACGTGTGGACCCTGGGGGTCTTTGACAGGCGGAGCACCCGCTGCTGCAAGAGGTGGGAGGACCTGGGCCGCTGGGCAAAGAAGACATCGGAGGCCCAGCTGGGGCTGGCCTCCCAACGAGGAATGGGTGCCCGTCGCCCCACAACTCCCCTGATGTTCCGCATCCTGGTGGTGGCCTATCAGGAGTTGGATCAGCACTTGAAGGCATCACAGCAGCCACAAGGGGGTGAGTACAGATTCTGAATCCTGACTTTGCGCACATTAAGAGGTACCTGGGTGGGGGATGTGGTCTATGGGTGCCCCTAGGCCAGGGCGAAGATGGCAGGGCAGGTCCCTTGTTGGGCAGGCTCTGAAGCACTCCAATCCCAATAGTGTTAGTGGGCATCTACTACTGGGCAGGGTCCTGTGGGTTTCAGGTGTGCAGTTAATGGCGTTAGGAATTGTACCCCTTGGGCTGGTGACTATCTTAGTAAATGGTTGGGCATGGCCCAGTGCATAGGGCTGCTCCCTGTGTGTTGTGTATGCCAATGGTAGTGGTGTTGCTGGCATTGACCAAGTGTATCCTCTGTCTCTCCCCCCCTTTTTGTTTTGTCTCCCTGTCCTTATGTGCATTAGCATCATCTGGCGGAGGAGCAGAGGCACCGGCGACGGAGGGAGCTGCATCCCACATGGGCATGGAGGCCGAATTTACCGATGGTGAGGGCACCAGTGCGATGGAGAGTGAGGGGAGCACCACGACGGGGACAGGAGGGGAGACCACAGACAACGACTCCTCCTCCGATGGAAGCTCCCTGGTGGTGGTGGACACCTCTGTTCCCACCCTAACAACAGGTACAGCTGCCACCCCCCTACCAGCACCGCCCTCCCAGCAGCCCCTCAGCATGTTTCCCGTGCCCACTCACACAGGAGGGTGAGCATCTCCTTCGCCCCAGGCACCTCAGGCCCTGCCCCAGTCAGCCCTGCTGCCCTCAGTGAGGAGGCTATTGACCTCCTGAGATCCCTCACTGTTGGGCAGTCAACCATTCTGAATGCCATCCAGGGTGTCGAGAGGCATTTGCAACAAACAAATGCATACCTGGAGGGCAATCACTCTGGCGTGGCGGCCCAACAGAGAGCATTACAGGCTCTGGCCTCCGCACTGATGGCAGCCATGGTCCCTGTCTCTAGCCTCCCCCCTCCAACTTCCTCTGCCCAGTCCCAGTCCCCTCAACCCCAGCCTATCCCAAGCACACCTTCAGACCAGCATTCACTCAAATCAACACCCAGAAGTGGCTCATCCCACAGGTGCTCACAGAAGCACCATCCTCATGCAGACACACCAACATCCACTGCCTCCACTGTGTCCCACTCCTCCTCCTCATCCACCTCCCTTCCAGTATCATCTCCACTCACACCTGCATGCACTACATCCTCATCCACTACCTCCATCACCAGCACGCCCCTCACTACTCATCACCAGCATGCCCCTCACTACTCACCCCTCACTGGCAGTCACCACCCCCACATTCATGCACACGTCCCCTGTGTCCTCTCCCAGTGTGTCTGTGACCCCTCCTCCCAAAGTACACAAACGCAAGCACCCACCCACCCAACAGCCATCCACCTCACAACAGCATCCAGCCCATGCACCTTCACCCAAACTCAGCAGACAGACACCTCCTACAACCACTCCCTTTTCCTCCACTCCCAAACCCTCTCCCTCTTCCCGCCCCAGTGTGTCTAAAAAAGATTTTCCTGGCAAACATTGACCTCTTTTCTACCCCCCGGTCCTTCCCCTCAGGGCAGGGTGTCCAGAATCCAGGCCAGCACCTCAGCCAGCCACCAAGTCGGCGTCCGCTGTGGTACCTGCAACTCACAGAGGCTCAAAGGTGGCAACCGTCAGCCCAGCCAGTGTGCCACCAACCCCTGCAAAGGACAAAACCATTCCACCACCTGCCAAGGTGAAGAAGCGGACAGCATGCAGCAATGGCAAGGAGCACGACCCACCCAGCAAGGCTTCCTCCAAAACTCCAGCTGCCATAGCCAAGGTCACAACAGCTCTGCCAAGGTGAGGAAGGGGCAGAAAACCCAAAGCAAGGCACTTCAGCCATCAGAGGCTGCAGGTAAAGGCCTGGTACCCACCTGCACAACCACCAGCCTCGCCACCTGCACCGTGGGCAGCACGGGCAGCAGCCCCGCCGGAAGCACCACCACTTGCACCATCTGCACCACCGCTAGCACCACTACTGTTAGCAGCAGCATCCCCAGTGGGCAGCTGTCCGAGGCTGCAGGAGAAGGGCTGGAGCCTACCTCCACCACTGGCAGCTCTGCCACCTGCACCGCCGACAGTAGGACCACTAACAGCAGCAGCAGCCCCAGTGGGAAGCCATCCGAGGCTGCAGGAGATGGGCTGGAGCCTCCCACCACCACTGACCAGCCTTAGCTGCCGCAAGATGGAGTCTAACCCTGCCTCCCTAGACAATCATGCAACCTGGTCCCTTCAAATCTAGTGCCTCAGACACCTAGGTGAGGGAATGTGAACTGCCACACCCCAAGTGCTGCATCATTGGACGCAAGGCCCCCTCCAGAACCAGTGGAGATATGCATCCACACACCCCCTTCTTGGCAGGATGAAGCACATTGGACACAAGGCCCCCTCCAGACCCAGTGCAGATATGCATCCACTCAACCCCTCCTTGGCAGGATGAAACACACGGGGCACAAGGCCCCCTCCAGAACCAGTGGAGAAGCCATCCACTAGCGAGACTGTGGCTATGCACTTCCCAG
This sequence comes from Pleurodeles waltl, assembly GCF_031143425.1. Classification (NCBI taxonomy): domain Eukaryota; kingdom Metazoa; phylum Chordata; class Amphibia; order Caudata; family Salamandridae; genus Pleurodeles; species Pleurodeles waltl. The sequence continues at coordinate 692,987,927 of NC_090442.1, read as the reverse complement.
GACCAAGCAGTGGGCAAACAACCCACTTGAGAGACTGTGGCTTTGCACTCCCAAGACCAAGCAGTGGGCAAACCACCGACTTGAGAGAATGTGGCTTTGCACTCCTCAGGACCAAGCAGTGGGCAAACCACCCACTTGAGAGACTGTGGCTTTGCACTCCCCAGGACTGGATTAAACCCAGATCTGTGATTGGGAGTGAGTGTTTGTATTTTTCAGCACTCCGTCCATCTTCCTTTTGTTTTGCTAAAGTTGCCCTAAGTGGGAAGGGTATGCCCAGACGTGGGTTCTTTTCTCACTTTGCCACGGGATTCAAGCTAGCCTGGCTGATGAAGGGTGAAACCCTGAAACCGGTCCCAGGATGCTTGTTTCCAGTCCAGGGAGGACCTGGCTTGGCAGTTCGGGCTGGACTGTTCCCGTGAGGAACAGGGTCAAGACTGATTTGCATATGGCTGGGTCCAAACAGGGGTGGCATGGTGAGCAAAAGAACGATGGATTAAACCCAGATCTGTGACTGGGGGTGAGTGTTTGCATTGTTCAGCACTCCGTCCATCATCCTTTTGTTTTGCTAAAGCTCCCCAGGACCAAGCAGTGGGCAAACCACCCACTTGAGAGATTGTGGCTTTGCACTCCCCAGGACATCGCTGTGGGTATGGAGCCCCCCCAGATGTTGTCACATCTTCTGGCTGAGGTGCCCCTTCTCCGCCGTCCCCCTGAGGTGCCTGTGTGTTTTCGACCTGCAGTGTTCTCTCTGTATTGAGGCAGGAGTCAAGTGTGGGCTTGGCCCATGATTTTTGTCCCAGTGGTCCACGCACATTTGGAAAAGACAATATACGGCCTTATGTACATATTGTATATTTTTTTAAATACTGTTTTTTTGTTCGTAAAGTGTATCTGCCTATTTCTAATATATCACTGATTTGACTCAATTCATTTTGTCTTTGCGTTCTTCCAGGGGGTTATGGGGTGTAAATGTAATGTTGTTGCATGTGTTTGTGTGTATGGTGTTGTGGTTGAGGCTGGGGGTAGGAGGGGTGTTGCATGTGTGTGTCACTCTCTTTTTCCTCCCCCCTCTGTGTGCTAGGTGCAGTACTCACCGTGGTTGTCGCCACTGCCTTTTGTATTCCTGGTAGATGAGGAGGTAGACAAGCATGGGCAGGACCTGTAACTCGGGCTCCATGGCATCCTGGTTCTTCAGTGAGTGTCGAGCGGAGAGTGGTTTCCCTTCTGTGTTCTGTTTCCGCCATGCTTTTGATGGTGTTGGTACCTCCCCGGAAAAGCTGGTGGATTGGTGGGTTGTGATGGAGTGGGCGGTACATTGTCTTCCGCCTGTCTGTTGGCGTAGACAGCCGTGGTGTTTGTTGCTACCGCTATGACGGTCGGAGTGTTAAAGTGGCTGTCTGTGTTGGCGGTTTCCGCCGTGGTCGTGATCCCCTTTTTGTTACCGCTGACATGTTGGTGGTATTATTGCCGCTTTAACACCGACCGCCACTGTTGTAATGAGGGCCATCATTTTTTTATCAGTGCCGCAGATTCACAGAAGGTCTGAGGATCCGCCTTAAAAAGGAACAATATAAAAATGGAATGCTCCCATACTTTTGATTTGGAAGCCTCCCTGGGGCAGTCCAGGGCCTTGAGGGGTCACCATATTAAAAAAGAACAGGTGGATGATGTGCCTGGGGCCCCCTCCCCAAGCCAATTTCTGCCAAAGAGACCCGCATCCTCTGGATCCCTCTCTATTTTATGTTGAAGAGGAGGGATTAAGAAGCCCCTCCATGAGCTGATTTCAGCACTGAGGAACCTGTTATCCATGGTCACATATTTTTAGCTGGGCACATTGGGTCCCTCTTCCTGACACTATTTTGGCCCTGTGCACGTCTCCTGTGTGGCCTATTGCATTTTCATTTGAGGCGAAGAGGATAGGGGGCCCCCTTCCCCAAGCAACTGGCCTTGGGCAATGGGTCCCCCTCCCTGACACTATTTTGGCCCCATGGTCTCTTCTCTGGTACTACCTCCCCAACGCACGGTGAGGCCCCGGGAATCCTACCCCCCCAGAAGCCTACCTGAATACAGTCTCCCAGGAACCGCAACCCCGAGGAAAAAGAAGTTCCCTGCTCACCAGAGTGCATGCAGACAAGATTTCATTGCTTTGCACTGGTGGAAGAAGAAAAGCCAGGTGAGAGCAGAGAACATTTTCCTTGACCGCGCTCTGGTGGACAGGGAACAGAGGATTGCTTTCATCTGGCGGGAGCACAAAGGAAAGGTGCTCTTGCTTGGGGAGATAAGAATACAAGGTGACTCCTGCGGGGCACCCCAGAAGAGGCACCACAATGCATTTTTTTAAATGTTGTGGGAGGCTGTAACTAGTGCAGTAGCACCATAGGAACATTTAAAAAAGTTGCAGTAAATGTCCTGGGTCAATAAATACATGACACCAGGACAGCTGTCCAAAATTCGAAGCTGGAGCTTTATGTTCTTTATCTTGAGTGCGAAGTTTGGTTGTGGTTGGTCCTAAAAATACATCTTGTGGCCTGAGGAGTGTATGTATATTTAAAGATACTTTGAATAAAATAGTTTTATTTAAAGAATGAGAGAGTAAATATCACTAATCTTTGCTTTAGATGTATGTAGAAAGACCCTGGATTATATTTATTGATTAATTATTATAGTGACAAACCCAATAGATCTGCTTTATATAGATTGATGTGATGACCCTTTGATAAAGCCGATAGGCCAGACTTTTATATTTTGGTCTTCTGACTCTTTGAGGAAGTCATTAGTTGTGATTTACCTAAAATGGCATATCTTTACATTGCTACTTTATGTTTAAAACCCTTAAAATTACACTGAAAAAAACAAGGGTGAATGTGAAATTATAATTAGGTGAAAATGTCAGTTTTAAAGTAACATTTTAAACTAAAAAACACTAAAATTCACAAGTTATAGTTAACTGAAGTAAATATAATTCTTGTCCTAAAGTTACTATAACTCGCACCTTCGCCATACACCGCTTGTATTATCACATATTATATCACCCATGATATGATCAGTGACTGATTTGATAGCCCTCTAATGATATCTCAAATTACATTATTGATAACAAACACTGTGCATAGTTACTTTAGAGCGTGAGTTATAGTTAGCATCCTTGCTTCAGCGGAGGGACAAACACACGAGGAGGAAAGAAGCTTATGTCCAGCAAGAAGCAAGCAAATAAGAGAAACAATGAAGCCAACAAATAGTAAGCAATGGGTGGTCTCTAGACCCAATGACAAAAGACAAAAGGACTCGAAGAGACAGCGCAGATGAGCTCTAGGTAAAACCTAAAAATAAATTCCTCATCAAAATAAGCAAAAAAGTGCATATAAGAGAAACTGAACAAGCTTCCTTCTTATTCATTATTACCTCAGCACTAGTGCTTAACGTTTAAACATCGTCTCCCTTACTACATTTTGCTTCAAATTCATGGAAACGCACAGCAACAATACAACATGAGCACAACTCACGCCCTCACAAACAATGTCATGCACTACACGTATAATATAACAAGATACACAGACTCTTCCATTGAGAACATTCTCATAGAGTTGCATACTATTCACCTGAAAATGTGATTCCACATCTCAGGAGTAAAAAAGGCTATGTAAATGCAATAACTAGTCAATATTGTACAATTAAACAATGTATTTTTCAATATCACAGTGCCAAATGAGTCCACTGGATGCAAAAGATCACAGTTTGAAGTATCCATATTCACAATCTGTGTTCGACACCCCTTGTGTAAAGTGTCTATATGTATGTGCATGTCAGTATTTATCATAGAGAGAAAGAAAAACTTATAGGAAGTGTCAAGAAAGAGAAAGAAAAACATAGCACAAAATATTATGTTGTCAGTAAATATTTTTTATGAATTAATGGTTATCTGCATGATCCAAGAGGACAGAATGGTCCTTTTCAAATATGAAAATGGGTAATTTCATTTAAAAGTAGTGTGAACTCAGTGGGAGAAAAAGTAAACAGGTCACTGCTTTATGAAATACAGTACATATCGGCAGTGCACAAGTTCTATAAAATGATTGCAGATTAGCAAAAAATCTACTAAATCATCTATCAAAGGTAAATTTGTATGACTATAAAACTCAGAGGTAGATGCTTTAGACTGCAAAGTACTAGATAATGCTAAAAGTACATAAATGTTTAATGATTTTCCTTAGAGTCAATGAATTTTCCCATCACTCATTTATATATGACACAGTTGTTCAAATGTTTTAAAGCATTCTATCATTTGACATAGTCCTCATTAATCTAATTACCATAGAACAGTGTTTTCTATAATACACCATTTCCATGATTCACGACTAAATTCCAAAAATTGTCATTAGAAACTGATTTTTAAAAGTCCTGCTAGGGCCTTGTGTAAGTCCCTGTTAGCATTTCTTTTAGAGTTGAAAAGTTTTGTAAAAGTTTGGATTAAGTTCTAGAGATAGTTTTAGATTCTTAAAAACTATCACAACTTTTAGAAAAATAATGTCTAGTACAGAAGAGATGGTGGTGGAACTCAACCTCACCCCTTACCTGCATCTAGGGATGTCAGAGTTAAGGACTCTCTGTAAGCTAAAACATATAAAGACTGGATCAAATCCTACCAAAGTCAAGCTCCAGGAGCTTTTGGCAGAGTTTGCAAAAGACCACCCCTATAGAGGGGGAAACTAGTGACCTGGAGGATAATTCCCTCCTTCCTGTCCTAGTTAGGGAGGTCAGGGTCCCTCAAACCCTGACCCCACAAGTGATAGTCAGAGATACTGGTTCTTCCACAGGGGAGTCCAGTAACTCTGGAAGCAAGGAGGGCAGCCTCAATGAAGATGACCTCCTGTTAGCCAGGATGGCCAAAAGATTGGCTTTGGAGAGACAGCTCCTAGCCATAGAGAGGGAAAGACAATAGATGGTTTTAGCTCCCATCAATGGTGGCAGCAACATAAATAGGGTCAGAGAAAGTACTGACATGCTAAAAATCCCCAAGGGGATTGTAACAAAATATGAAGATGGTGATGACATCACCAAATGGTTCACAGCTTTTGAGAGGGCTTGTGCAACCAGAAAAGTAAACAGATCTCACTGGGGTGCTCTCCTTTGGGAAATGTTCACTGGAAAGTGTAGCGATAGACTTCTCACACTCTCTGGTAAAGATGCAGAACCCTATGACCTCATGAAGGCTACCCTGATTAAGGGCTTTGGATTCTCAACTAAGGAGTACAGGATTAGGTTCAGGGAGGCTCAAAAATCTTCGAGCTAGACCTGGGTTGATTTTGTTGACTTCTCAGTCAAAACACTCGATGGTTGGATTAATGTCAGTGGTGTAAATGACTATGAAGGGCTGTATAACTTGTTTATGAAGGAACACATTTTAAGTAATTGTTTCAATGATAAACTGCATCAGCATCTGGTAGAACTAGGTCCAATTTCTCCCCAAGAATTGGGAAAGAAGGCAGACCACTGGGTCAGGACAAGGGTGACCAAGACTTCCACAGGGGGTGACCAAACGAAAGGGGTCACAAAGCCTCCACAGGGGAAGAGTGTTGAGACATCCAAGGGAAAAAGTAAAGAGTCTTCTACAGGACCCCAAAAACCTGCACAGGAGGGTGGGTCCAAAGCCTCTTCACAATCCTCATTTGGGTACAGGTGTAAACACTTTGATCCCAAAAAGGCCTGTTGTCGCAGCTGTAGCCAGCATGGACACCAAACTGGAGACAAGGCCTATCCCAAGAAAGGTTCCACTTCAACTATTACTCCAGTTAGCACTGGAATAGCCAGTCTCCAGGTGGGATCAACAGTGTGCCCAGAGCATCAGGGTTCACACTTAAACTATATTAGTCTCTGACGGTGGGGTGGACTTAGCCACTCTAGCTGCCTGGCCGCCTAACATGCAAAAATACAGGCAGCAGTTCTTTATTAATGGGACTAGAGTAGAGGCCCTGAGGGACACAGGTGCCAGTGTCACTATGGTGACAGACAAACTGGTTTCCCCAGGACAATGCAACATCACCAAACAAGATAAAATGATGGACGGAGTGTTGAAACTTTTCAAACACTCACCCCCAGGCACAGATCTGGCAGTTCGGGCTGGACTGTTGCCATGAGGAACAGGGTCAAGACTGATTTGCATATGGCTGGGTCCAAACTGGGGTGACGTGACGAGCAAAATAACAATGGATTAAACCCAGATGTGTTACTGGGAGTGAGTGTTTGAAAAGTTTCAGCACTCCGTCCATCATTTTGTCTTGTTTTGTGATGTTGCTTTGTGCGCCCTAAGTGGCAGGGGTATTCTCAGACGTGGGTCCCTTGCTCGCTGCACCCCTTAATTCAAGCTAGCCTGGCTGATGAAGGGTGATACCCTGAAACAGGTCCCAGGATGCTTGTTTCCTGTCCAGGGAGGACCCGGCCTGGAAGTTTGGGCTGGACTGTTCCCATGGGGAACAGGGTCAAGACTGATTTGCATATGGCTGGGTCCAAACGGGGCTGACGTGGCGAGCAAAATAACGATGGATTAAACCCAGATCTGTGACTGAGGGTGAGTGTTTGAAAAGTTTCAACACTCCATCCATCATTTTATTTTGTTTTGTGATGTTGCTTTGTGTGCCCTAAGTGGCAGGAATATGCCCAGACGTGAGTCCCTTGCTCGCTGTGCCACTTTATTCAAGCTAGCCTGGCTGATGAAGAGTGATACCCTGAATCAGGTCCCAGGATGCTTGTTTCCTGTCCAGGGAGGACCTGGCCTGGCATTTCGGGCTGGACTGTTCCCATGAGGAACAGGGTCAAGACTGATTTGCATATGGCTGGGTCCAAACTGGGATGACGTGGCGAGCAAAATAACGATGGATTAAACCCAGATCTGTGACTGGGGGTGAGTGTTTGAATAGTTTCAACACTCCGTCCATCATTTTATTTTGTTTTGTGATGTTGCTTTGTGCGCCCTAAGTGGCAGGGGTATGCCCAGACGTGGGTCCCTTGCTCGCTGCTTGCAGGATTCAAGCTAGCCTGGCTGATGAAGGGTGATACCCTGAAACCGGTTCTAGGATGCTTGTCTCCTGTCCAGGGAGGACCTGACCTGGCAGTTCGGGCTGGCCTGAAACAGGTGGTAGTACCAGCTATACCAGTAGAATGTCTGCTTGAAAATGATCTGGAGTCCTCAGCATGGACTGAGGTAGAACTCAAAACCAATGCAGCCATGCTGGATATCCCTGAACTGGTGTGTGTCAAGACAAGGGCACAGTGCAGAGCTCAGGGTGAAAAAGAAGTATTGGAGCCTGGAATAATGGCCCAACCTTCCGAGAGAAAAGGAAAGAAGACTGGGGAACCAGCTTCAGCACAGAAAAAGAAACAGAACGCTCAGAAAATCCTGATTCTTCTTTTTGCAGATGATTCCCTTCTCATTTCTAAATCCCCAATGGGCCTACAAATTCTTATTAATAGATTTAATTCCTTCTGCCATGAGTACGGCCTAGAGTTGAATCACAAGAAAACCAAGTTAATTGCACTCCGTTTTGGAGTGCGGAAGAAATGTACTATCAGCCTAGAAGGCGACCCCTTGGATAAGGTCAGCTCTATTGATTACTTGGGTGTGAGGATCACCGATAATATGCACTGGGCAGATCAGGTCAACAAAAGTGTTGGCCGCTTGCAACACGACGCAACATCTATCCTGCATTTTTTTCGGGGTACAACAGCAAAGACTGTCTCCCCGGCAATTAAGATCTTTATTGCCAGAGCACAGGGAGCTGCCGTCTATTGAGCGGAGGTCTGGGGCTTTTCTGACTGCAATAGGTTAACTATTGGAGAGAATAGCTTCGCGAGGGCTCTATGTGCCTGCCCTCCAAGCACTCCGCTGATTCCATTGTTTTTAGATCTGGGCCTGGGACGGAGAGCTGACCTAATTATTTTATGAGCACTTTTATATTGGGTTAGGCTATGGACTGTACCAGAACTGGATGTTTACAAGTCCTCACTTTTAGATCTGCTAAAGTGCCCCAACTCAGCTTCTATTCCCTGGGTAAAACATGTATCCAGATGGTTTAGCAACCTGGGCCTTGGATATTTCTGGGAAAAACCCCACAAACTTGAGAAAGCCCATTCCAAAGTGTTGAAGCGCGTATACTGGTCCTATGTATGGAATGATTTCATTATTCGTAGATCCCACGGCTGTCTAACAAATCTATTCTTAGATCTTAAGTGGTACCCGCAATTTGAATCATATTTAGACACTATGCCCGATATCTTAGGCAAAAGTCCATATGCCAGATTCCGCTTCGGGTCGTTGCCACTGAAGTCTTTGATGTGTAGATAGGGTACAAAAACAGTAACTGAAATATGTCCCATTGAAACAGTTGAACATTTCATGTTTTTCTGCCCTGCCTATTCTTCTCCCAGGTCAAAGTGGATCCGTAACTTGTGCCAGGAATTGGGAATTAGAGACTGCGCCTCTGCTCTGAGGATCTTAAAAAGTCATCATTCTACGGTTTTAATACATGCTGTTAGCAAGTATTTGCTAGCAGCATGGCACATACGTAACTCTGCTATCAGCAAAGAGTTTTAAATATGAGTGGACAAGTCCTTTAATTGTGTATTGTTTGTATGGGTTTTATTGAATTGCATTTGATACTTTTTTGATTTTATTATTTATTGTATGTTCGCTTTGATGATCTATTTGATCGAATAAAGCTTGTGTCAAATCAAACAGAACCTCTCTTCTCAGGAAGAAGTTCTATACCCTGAGGGAACTGAGTCCATGGAGTTAGAACCTTACCAGGTTGAGCTCTTGGGCCCAGAGGGACCCTCACGGGAACAGATGTGCAAGGGGCAATAAACTTGTCCCTCTCTTGAAGGCCTAAGACAGTAAGCAGGTGAACAAGAAAAAGGAATTGTCAGTGAAACCCACAGGGTCTATTGGGAAGATGGACTCCTTTACACTGAGGCAAGAGATCCCAAACCTGGTGCCACTAGGAGAGTGGTAGTGCCTCAGGAGTTTAGGGAGTTCATTCTGACCTTAGCCCATGACATTTCTCTTGCTGGGCATTTGGGACAAACCAAGACATGGGAGAGGTTAGTCAACCATTTCTATTGGCCCAATATGTCCCAGAAGGTAAAGGAGTTTTGTACCTCCTGTGCTACCTGTCAAGCCAGTGGTAAGACAGGTGGCCATCCCAAGGCCCCCCTCATTCCACTTCCAGTGGTGGGGGGTCCCCTTTGAAAGAGTGGGAGTGAATATAGTGGGTCCACTGGAACCTCCCACAGCATCAGGGAATCAATATAACCTAGTAGTAGTGGTTCATGCTAGTAGGTACCCTGAGGCAATTCTCCTTAGGTCCACTACTGCCCCTGCAGTAACCAAAGCACTCATTGGTATTTTTACCAGAGTGGGATATCCTGAGGAGGTGGTTTCTGACAGAGTTACCAACTTCATGTCAGCTTACCTGAAACATATGTGGAATGAGTGTGGGGTGACTTACAAATTCACCACACCATACCATCCACAAACCAATGGTCTTGTTGAGAGATATAACAGAACATTGAAGGGCATGATCATGGGGCTCCAAGAAAAAAACAAAAGGAGATGGGATGTCCTCCTGCCATGCCTGCTTTTCGCCTACAGAGAGGTGCCTCAGAAGGGAGTAGGGTTTTCCCCCTTTGAACTTCTGTTTGGTCGTCCTGTTAGGGGACCACTAGCTCTTGTGAAAGAAGGCTGGGAGAGACCTCTCCATGAGCCTAAGCAAGATATAGTGGACTATGTACTAGGCCTATGTTCAAGGATGGCAGAATACATGGAAAAGGCAAGCAAACACCTTGATGCCAGCAAACAACTCCAGAAGATGTGGTATGACCAAAAGGCTGCCATGTTTGAATTTCCCAGGGCACTTCAGGACAAATGGAGTGGCCTTTACCCAGTGCTAGCGAAAAAGAGTCAGGTCACCTACCTGGTGGACCTAGGCACTAGCAGGACCCCCAAGAGGGTGATCCATGTTAACCGCCTAAAACTCTTCCATGACAGGGCAGATGTAAACATGTTAATGGTTACAGATGAGGACCAGGAAGCAGAGAGTGAACCTCTCCCTGATCTCCTCTCCACTGACCCTAAAGATGGCACAGTAGATGGAGTGATCTATTTAGACACCCTCTTTGGCCAACAGCAAGCTGACTGCAGGCAAGTCCTCCAGCAGTTTGCTGAGCTCATTTCCCTAACCCCTGGCCAGACACACCTGTGTACCCATGATGTGGACACAGGAGACAGCATGGCTGTCAAAAACAAAATATTCAGACAGTCTGATCAAGTTAAGGAAAGCATCAGAGTGGAAGTCCACAAGATGCTGGAGTTGGGAGTGATTGAGCACTCTGACAGTCCCTGGGCCAGCCCAGTGGTCTTGGTCCCAAACCTCACACCAAAGATGGCAAGAGAGAGATAACGTTCTCTGTGGACTACAGAGGGCTTAATTCTGTCACCAAGACAGATGCTCACCCCATTCCAAGGGCAGACGAGCTGATTGATAAATTGGGTGCTGCCAAATACTTGAGTACCATTGACTTGCCAGCAGGCTACTGGCAAATAAGAATGGCACAAGGAGCAAAAGAGAAAGCAGCATTCTCTACACCTGATGGGCACTACCAGTTTACTGTGATGCCCATTGGCTTAAAGAATGCCCCTGCCACCTTCCAACGGTTGGTGAATCAAGTCCTTGCTGGCTTGGAGTTCTTTAGTGCAGCTTATGTTGATGATATTGCTGTCTTTAGCTCCAGCTGGCAGGATCACCTGGTCCACCAGAAAAAGGTTTTGCAGGCCCTCCAAGCAACAGGCCTCTCTATCAAGGCATCTAAATGTCAGATAGGGCAGGACACTGTGGTTTACTTGGGACACCTTGTAGGTGAAGGCCAAGTTCAGCCACTCCAACCCAAGATCCAGACTATTCTGGACTGGGTAGCTCCAAAAAACTACTCTCAAGTCAGGGCATTCCTTGACTTGACTAGGTACTATAGGAGGTCTGTGAAAAGATATGGATCAATAGTGACACCCCTCACAGAACTTACCTCCAAGAAAATGCCCAAGAAAGTTAACTGGACCATGGACTGTCAAAAGGCCTTTGACACCCTGACGCAAGCAATGTGCACAGCACCAGTTTTGAAAGCTCCAGATTACTCTAAGCAGTTCATTGTGCAGAATGATGCCTCTGAACATGGGATAGGAGCAGTCCTGTCCCAGACAAATGATGATGGCCTTGACCAGCCTGTTGCTTTTATTAGCAGGAAGTTACTCCCCAGGGAGCAGCGTTGGAGTGCCATTAGGAGGGAGGCCTTTGCTGTGGTCTGGTCCCTGAAGAAGTTGAGACCATATCTTTTTGGTACTCACTTCATAGTTCAAACTGACTACAGACCTCTCAGGTGGCTAATGCAAATTAAAGGAGAAAACCCTAAACTCTTAAGGTGGTCCATATCCCTACAGGGAATGGACTTTATAATGGAACACAGACCTGGGACTGGTCATGTCAATGCTGATGGCCTTTTCAGGTTCTTCCACTTAGAAAATGAAGACTCTCTTGGGAAAGGTTAGTCTCATCCTCTTTCATTTGGGAGTGGGTTTGTGTAAGGAAATGCCTCCCTGGCATGGTTACCGCCTAACTTTTTGCCTTCGCTGATGCTAAGTTATGATTTGAAAGTGTGCTGGGACCCTGCTAACCAGGCCCCAGCACCAGTGTTCTTTCCCTAAACTGTACCTTTGTAACCACAAATGGCACAACCCTGGCGCCCAGGTAAGTCCCTTGTAACTGGTACCTCTGATACCAAGGGCCCTGATGCCAGGGAAGGTCTCTAAGGGCTGCAGCATGTCTTATGCCACCCTGTGGACCCCTCACTCAGCACATGCACACTGCCTCACAGCTTGTGTGTGCTGGTGGGAAGAAAATGACTAAGTCGACATGGCACTCCCCTCAGAGTGCCATGCCAACCTCACACTGCCTGTGGCATAGGTAAGTCACCCCTCTAGCAGACCTTACAGCCCTAAGACAGGGTGCACTATACCACAGGTGAGGGCATATATGCATGAGCACTATGCCCCTACAGTGTCTAAGCAAAACCTTAGACATTGTAAGTGCAGGGTACCATAAAAGTATATGGTCTGGGAGTTTGCCAAACATGAACTCCACAGTTCCATAATGGCTACACTGAAAACTGAGAAGTTTGGTATCAAGCTTCTCAGCACAATAAATGCACACTGATGCCAGTGTGCAATTTATTGTAACATACACCCAGAGAGCATCTTAGAGATGCCCCCTGAATACCAATTCAACTTCTAGTGTAGGCTGAGCAGTTTCTGCCAACCTGCCACACACCAGACATGTTGCTGGCCACATGGGGAGAGTGCCTTTGTCACTCTGTGGCCAGGAACAAAGCCTGCACTGGGTGGAGGTGCTTCACACTTCCCCCTGCAGAAACTGTAACACCTGGCGGTAAGCGCCAAAGGCTCACCCCATTTGTTACAGCACCCCAGGGCATCCCAGCTAGTGGAGATGCCTGCTCCTCCGGCCACTGCCCCCACTCTTGGCGGCAAGGCTGGAGGAGATAATGAGAAAAACAAGGAGGAATCACCCACCAGTCAGGACAGCCTCTAAGGTGTCCTGAGCTGAGGTGACCCCTGCCTTTAGAATTCCTCCATCCTAGCTTTGGAGGATTCCCCCAATATGATTAGGGATGTGCCCCCCTCCCCACAGGGAGGAGGCACAAAGAGGGTATAGCCACCCTCAAGGACAGTAGCCATTGGCTACTGTCCTCCCAGACCTAAACACACCCCTAAATTCAGTATTTAGGGGCTCCCCAGATCCCAGGAAATCAGATTCCTGCAACCTGATGAAATCAGAAGGACTGCTGATTTACAACCCTGCAGAGAAGGAGGAAGATGACAACTTCTTTTGCCCCAGCCCTACCGGCCTGTCTCCAACTTCGAAAACCTGCTCCTGCAACACATCCGAAGCCTCAGATCCCCGCCTTTTTGGAAGTTTTGCATCTTAATTGAACCTCACCTACAAGCATGTCTCAATCTGGGGATGCACAAGCTGTGGCCTCAAAAATTGTGTTTGAGTTGGAGAAACTGGAGGAGTATACAGTGGCTCAACTTAAGCAATTTTACAAAGACCTTGCCTGCCCAGTCGAGAGCTCCATTAGGAAGGAGGAGCTGCAAAAGGCACAGAGGTCCTGGGTGGCAGATAGGGAAGCTGGGGGCACATAGAGGAAGAGGAGGGGGTACGGAGGTGCAGAGTATTCATGATGTTGTGTTGGGTAACCCTGTTCTGCCTTGGGGGAGGGTCTCCAAGGCAGGCAATAGTGTTTCTTCCAAAGGTCTGACCCCTGAGGAGTTGCAGGACAGACAAGCAGAGAGGGTGCACCAATTTGAATTAGAAAAACTTAAAATGGAGATGGAAGAGAGAAGATTGGCCATAGAGGAGAAAACTATGATTTTGGCTCATGAGTTAAATTTGAGGGAGCTGGACCAAAGAAGCCAGTTTAGTAGAGATGGTGGCAGCAGTACCTCAGCACAGCCTGAAAGGAGGGTACACATTCCAAAGGACTTATTAAAGGATTACAAGAGGGAGGATGACATCTATCTGTGGTTTAAGCGGTATGAGTCAGCTCTCCACATGAGCATGGTCCCTGAAGCACATTGAGGGGGCCGGTTTGTGGAAGCACTTTGAGTTAGAGGAGAGGGACACTCTGACATCCTTAGTGGATCCTCAGGTACTCACATATTGTATCATGAAGGACACCCTACTCACCAGATATGGTCTTACTCCTGAGCAGTACAAAGAGAAGTTTAGATCGTATAAGAAAAAGGCATCCAAAGCTTGGTTGGAATGTGTAGATGCTTTCTGCAGGTCACTGGATGGTTGGGTGAAGGGCAGTAAGGTGACAACTTATGAGGGGCTGTACAATCTGATTACTTGGGAGCAATTGTATAGTCTTTGTTTTCCAGAGCTGCACCTGCACCTAATTGCCAGCAAGCTGACCGACCCCAGGAAGCTTGCTCAGTAAGTGGACTTGTGGGAGAGCACAAGGGTCCAAAAATGCTATGGCGTAGACTCTGCCAAGGGTGGGTAGGGTCCCTCTCAGAAGAAGTGGGGGTAAGGGTAAACAGGGGGAGTTCTCTAAAGGGCACCAATCCAGTTCCCAGGGTAAGGATTCCCAGCACCCAGGTGCAAAACAAACATGGGTCTCTACAGCGAAACCAGCAGAGAAGGGTCCTCACACACTTTATGCATGTGATCATGGGGGTCACATGAGGGGGCGACCCCAAAGTGGACACAGGCTCCCACTGGTGCTCAGAGTTTGGCCAGTGTAGTGCTTGGGGAGGAGTTGGTTCCAGGAAAAGGGTGGGAGCCAGCTGAGAGACCCTTGTCTCAATAGGGGAGAATGAGATGGTCCAGTGGACCCTTGTGTCTGAGGACACTAAATAAAATACAGGCAGTGGGTGACCCTCAATGGACAGAGGGTTGAGGCTCTGAGAGACACAGGAGCCAGGGTGACTACTGTGAGGTATCACCTGGTGTCTGCAGAGCAGGTAGTTCCCCATGTACTTCACCAAGTAGTTGCAGTAGACAACTCAGAGTGCCTGTGCAAAGTGGCGCAGATTCGCTTTGAGTGTGGGGGGTCTCAGGATCCTTGAGAGTAGCTATGAGACCAACCCATTCCTCTTGATTGTCTGCTAGGCAATGACCTGGAAGAAGAAGAAGAAGAAGAAGAAGAAGTTGGAACACCGTTCACACTTGGAGATATTGGCGGTCATTATGAACATAGGGGGAAAGACCGCCGACTGCTGTGTCGGCGGTGAACAGAATCCCGCCATTGGTGGTGAATGGAAACCCACCATATAATGAACGGGAATCCTGGCTCACCCCACCCCTCCACCGCCAAGCACACCCACATCCCGCCCTCTAAATAATGATGCACAAATCACCTAAGCGGACAGTGGAGGCCGGACGACCATTGGCAGCTGCGACCGCCACAGGCGGCAAGTGGACTCAACAGCAAGAAGTGCACATATTGGACAGGCGTATCACCCACACACCTGACACACATCCAGAACCCCATAAAACACCCCCAGACACACCCCAGAATCCCTTGCAACGAAAGCAGGACAAGAAGACAGAGAGCACCAGAGCCAGACAGCAAACGCCAGCATACAGGACACACACATGGACCCACAGAAGAGCACCTTTACCTCGTCCCCAGTCCTGACACCATCCATCACACTCACCATGTCCCCCCAAAAATCCACGCTTCACCGAAAGGGAGTTAAGGACCATGGTGGATGAGATCCTGAAGGTGGAGCCACAAATCTTCGTGTCCGAGGTTCAGCACACACCCATCGCCTGGAAATTGGAGCTGTGGCAGACCATTGTGAACAGGGTGAATGCAGTGGGACACCATCCACGCACCAGGGACGACATCCGGAAGAGATGGAACGACCTGTGGGGGAAGGTCCGTGTCATGGCATCCAGGCACCACATCGCAGTGCAGAAAACTGGGGGAGGACCGCAACCAACACCACCCGACTACACCGACTGGGAGGAAAAGGTACTCACCATCCTGCACCCAGAGGGACTCACAGGACTCACTGGAGGAATGGACTCAGGTAAGTCATCTACAATTACCCCATATACACCACAGCTGCAATGCATGCACCACCCCACCCCACCCACACCCACCTGGACCTACACCCTACCCAGCCATTACCAACCACATCCACCCCCCTGCATGACCTCAAACCCACTAACAGGGCCACATCAACCCCGCTGTGCACAGCCACCCACCCCTGCACGTACCCACAATGGAACAATACCCCCCACCACAATGCAACCCCACACTGGTGCAAAATGCAATCGCAACCTCACAAAGGCACCCTGGAAGGCCACTGAAAGTAACACCAGCACAAAATAGCCCAGTCCTGTACACCTCAAACCTACATGCATATGTAACAGACATGTCTATGCCCCCCAACAGGAACCACCACCCATGCATCAATGGACGGGACAAGGAATGCCACTGCCCTCCAGGGAGACAGAGGCACCTCACAAGACACTGGCGAAGGATCCCTGGACACTGATGAGCAGGCAGGTCCCTCACACAGTCCTGGATTCTCACCATGCAGCAGCCCCACCCAGGAAACCACTGACACCCCGAACACCCAATCAAGACCAGCAGGCCAGGGCAGGCGTAGCCACACCAGTGTACCCAGGGCACAGACTGGTGGAACATAGCTACAGAGGCCACAGTCTCCCACTCCCAACATGCAGGAAGACGAGGGCCTCAGTACAAGAGGCACTGCCAGAAATGTGCAGGGGACACAGACACAGGGGGCTAGGGCAAGTTCAAGGATCTCAGTGGGCCAGGGGGGAAGCCACAGGATGGATGCAGCAGCCCAGGACATTATTTCAGAGGTATTGGGGGCCTACCAACATACCCAAGACAGGTTGGTACAGATTGTGTCCACCCTGGAGCAAAATCAGAGGATGCAGCATGAACAACAACAACATGCCACAATGGCCACCATAGTTGGAGCACTGCTGCAGTTGGTCAAAAACCAGTCTGACACCCACACCGGACAAGAGGCCCCCACAACAACCCTGGACAACCAGCAGCAGATGACTCAAGCAGCAGAAACATCCCAGGAAATACCCTTCCAGGAAACCCAAGGGCCATCCATGTCACCCCAAGAAGCTCCACAGCAGGTGCCCAAACGTACTCTTAGGCCAAGATATGGCACTGGAAACCCAGCAAAGAACAAGGCCCCCTCCAACAATTGACTCTGCAACTAAAGCAAAGCAACCATCCAACCCATTCCCTAACAACACTTAGCTGAAGGCATATAGCACAATTCACTCACTTCTACCAATAAAACACATTTCACACCTGTAACACTGTCCCCTGTCTTAAATTGTGAACAAAGTGGAGTATGGATGCAACATGTTGCAGGGAAAGGGCCCCGGCCTTCACCCAGGAAAAACTGGAGAAGCTAGTGCACGGGGTCCTGCCCCTGTACGCGAAACTGTACGGATGGCCAGAGGTACAGGTGAGTCTGGGCTTGGAGGGCACTGTGTGTGTGTAATGGATGGTGCTGATTGCACATATGTGTGCACCTCTGAGCCTGCATGGGCCATGGTGCATGGCATGCTGCGTGCGACTGTCCTGTATGTCTGAGAGTACTGTCCATCCCATAGTGAACGATTAGCCAGCTGTTCCTATTGTGCAAGTGCCTGACCTCTGTGTTCCATTTCTGTGTCGCCCTTCTAGGTCAGCGCTCACCAGAAGAGGGCACATTGGCATGCCATCGCCAAGGAGGTGCGGACCCTGGGGGTCTACAACTGGCGGAGCACCCACTGTCGAAAGAGGTGGGAGGACCTGCGGCGCTGGGCGCGAAAGATCACAGAAGCCCAGATGGGGAAGTCCTCCCAACGTGAAAGGAGTGCTCGTCGGGCAATGACCCCCCTCATGCTTCGGATCCTGGCGGTGGCATACCCAGATCTGGATAGGCGCTTGAAGGCTGCAGAGCAGTCACACGGGGGTGAGTACTCATTGACTATACTTCAGTCTGGAAGGATGTCTGGGTGTGCAATAGGGCTCATGCTGCTTAGAAGCAGGGAATTTGACTAGCGTCCATCTACTGTATGTTCTCCAAAGGGTATAGGGGTGTCCCTGTCAGGTTTCACCTACTTCTTCTCCTAAGGTATTTCAGGGGATAGGTGTAGAGCAGTATTCTGGTCAGTAGTGAGGGGCATAGCCATGGGCAAAGTGAACGGTGCTGCCTGTTCGGTGTGTTTTCTGGGTGGGTGTATATCTGACCATTATGTACCTGCATTCAGCTATTTACAAGTGCCTCTCCTGTTTTGTCTCCCCATTCCTGTTCTCTTGTGTTGGTTTGGTACAGCATCAACATTAGGTGAGGGAGCCGAGGCACCGGCACGTGGGGAGGCAGCGGCACACGGATCCTCCGAGGCAGAGACAACGGATACCCAGAGGACCAGAAGGTGAGGGGACTTTCACAGGGGAGGCTACTACCACAGGAGGTAGTGACTGAGACCTCTTCCAATGGGGGTCCCCCGGTGGTGGCGGACCCTAGTGCACACACCACTACTGTTACATCTTCCGCCATCCCCCATTCCATCACCGCCCTCCCTTCTGCTCCCGACTGAGTTGCCTGTGTCCGCCAACCCAGAAAGGTGGGCATCTCCTTTGCCCCAGGCACCTCCTCCCCTGCGCCAGTCAGCCCTGCTGCCCTCACAGAGGAGGCTATTGACCTCCTGAGAACCATCTCTGTAGGGCAGACAACCATCGTCAATGCCATCCAGGGGCTAGCATCTGAGGTGCAGCAGACAAATGCCTATCTGGATGGCATTCATGGTGCCATGTCTGCCCTACAGAGATCTTTTCAGGCTCTGGCCTCCTCTTGGACGGCAGCCAGTTTCCCTGACCATTTCGTCCCCCCTCCAACCTCCTCTACCCCTTCCAGCACCCCACTCCCTTCACCCATCCAAAGCACACATTCAGACACGCTGACAGGCACATCAACACACAAGAAGCACACTTCAAAACACAAGCACCACACCTCCCACCACAAGCATTCACACAGCCAACAGACACCTGCACACAACAACGTCCACTTTCCTCAGTGTGCCCACCTCTTCCGCCTCCCTGTCTGTCCCCTCTACATCCACACCCTCATGCACTGTACCTTCACTCACTGTTACTGCTCCTCTTCCTGCACTCACCACAATAGCAGACAGCCATACATGCACCCCATGCACCACACCTGCACTCACCACCTCCACTGTAGTTGACACATGCAGCACACTCACCAGACTTGCAGACACCCACGCAACATACATCCACACTAGCTGTCTGTCTTCTCCCACTGTGTCCACCCCACCACCTCCCAAGACACACAAATGCACCAAGACACCCACCCATCAGACATCCACCACACCACAGCATACTGAGCAGTCACCTGCAACCACTACACGCACCCCTACACACCAAACATCCACTCCATCTGCCTCCACTCCCATGCCCTCATCCACGCCCACCCCAATTGCTCCCAAAAAACGTTCCTCTCCCGTGCTGACCTCTTCCAACCCACTGGCCCACCCCGTCTTGTCCCCAAACGTGCCCACCTCCTTGCCCTTTCCGCTCCTTCCTCATCACAGCCCACCCCGGTCCACCCTTCACATTCCCGTGCCCCTTCCGCAGATAAGAAGAAGTCCCAGACAGAGCCTAGGCCATCCAGCTCCACCCGAGCCAAACAGCCCCCACGCCATTCAAATGAGAAGCCTCCCCCACCCTCCACAAGAAAGTCAAAGGCCCACCCCCGTTGAAAATCCCACCTCCACCAACCACTACCCCCCTTCCGTGAGGTGCCTGGATGCCCATATGGTGCCCCATTCTGTGGAGTACCCAGCACTTGTGGGAGTCAGGTGGGGCCCGTTGTGGCCCATGACAATTGTGAATCTAAGTCCTGGCCATTGGCCCTGTTTGCACTGTTTGGCTCAGTGAGCTTCATATTAAAGTTTCTGTGTGGCCTGTGTGTGGGATGCACGCCGTTAACCCTGGTCATTTGTTTCACTTTTTTATGGGTGTGGGGCTTTTGTATGTACTATGGTCAAGTTGCATTAGCCTTGTATCGGGTAAGTACCTCTTGCTGTGGGGTGTATGACTTGTGCTGCTGGGGAGGGTTGGGGGGCGTTGCCGGATGGGTGGAGTGGGTGGGTATGTAACTGTGCCCTTTCCTCCCTTGTGTCGTAGGTTGCAGTACTCACCGTCATCGTCTTCATCGGCGGTCTCGTGGTGTAGGTATATGACAAGGAGCAGGGCTGGCATGATCTGCAGCTCACTATCTATGGCTGGCGCAGCCCGTTCTGTGGCACTCCAGTGCGTGGTTCCTTATATTTGGTTCATTTCTGACTGGCTTTGTGTGGTGGTGGTTCCCTACACCGGAACTGGCGGCGGAATAGCGGTTCATAATTTGATGGGCAGGTTGGGCCTTTCCGACGGCCTGAGGGCGGACTCTGCCGTTGTCGGCGGCACTCCTCTCCTGGCGGTGGGTGGTTCGCGGGATGCCTGTGTTTTGTTTGGATCATTATTTGGCAGTCCGGACCGCTCCTCTGTTGGGGGTTTCTGCCGCCACTGCCGGCAGAGCAGAACGGACCGCCATGTTCATAATGAGGGCCATTATGTCTGCCTGGGTGGGCATGTGTAACCACCTGGACAATGGCAGCCTGTCAAGGTGATCAGGAGGCCATGGAGCCTTAAAGAGTGGCACAGGTGCCTGCCAGAAAGCGGAAGGGCAGTGGTCATGGGAATCCCACCTCAGAAGTTCCCATGGTCAGGGGGGAGACTGAACCTGAGGGGGACACCCCATAGCCTACAGGGGAACAAGTGGCTGAACTGGGGGAGGTGCCTGAGCTGACCTATTGGCAGCAGGAAGGGGGTCCCACCAGGGAGGAATTCTCTGAGGCACAGAAGTTATGCCCTACTCTGGAGGGCCTGTGGTGGCAGGCTGCAGACCAAGCATCTGGCAAAGAGTCTGGATCACACTGGATCCATTGGGAGCATGGCCTCTTGTATAGTGAGTCTAAGGTTGCTGAGCCTGGAGCAGGACGTCTACTTGTGGTACAGGAGTGCTTTAGAGCCTTCCCACTGGTTTGGCTTATGATGCACTTTTGGCAGGACGTTTGGGGCAGGACAAGACTTTTGAAAGGATTGTCACCTACTTTTACTGGCCCCAAATGTGCAGCAGCTCGGATGCGTATTGCAGGTCTTGCCAAACTTGTCAAGCAAGTGGCAAGAGTGGGGGGAAAGATAAGGCTCCCCTCCAACCTATTCCTGTGGTCAGCATACCCTTTGAGAGGGTGGGCATTGACATTGTGGGGCCTCTGGATCACAAGGCAGCCATCGGTGTAGGAAGTTGGCTCTGTATGCACTATTTCAAAGTAAGGAATAGTATGTACAGAGTCCAAGGGTTCCCCTTAGAGGTAAAATAGTGGTAAAAATAGATAATACTAATGCTCTATTTTGTGGTAGTGTGGTCGAGCAGTAGGCTTATCCAAGGAGTAGTGTTAAGCATTTGTTGTACATACACATAGACAATAAATGAGGTACACACACTCAGAGACAAATCCAGCCAATAGGTTTTTATATAGAAAAATATCTTTTCTTAGTTTATTTTAAGAACCACAGGTTCAAATTCTACATGTAATAGCTCATTCGAAAGGTATTGCAGGTAAGTACTTTAGGAACTTCAAATCATAAAAATTGCATGTATACTTTTCAAGTTATTCACAAATAGCTGTTTTAAAAGTGGACACAGTGCAATTTTCACAGTTCCTAGGGGAGGTAAGTATTTGTTAGTTTTACCAGGTAAGTAAGACACTTACAGGGTTCAGTTCTTGGTCCAAGGTAGCCCACCGGTGGGGGTTCAGAGCAACCCCAAAGTCACCACACCAGCAGCTCAGGGCCGGTCAGGTGCAGAGTTCAAAGTGGTGCCCAAAACACATAGGCTAGAATGGAGAGAAGGGGGTGCCCCGGTTCCGGTCTGCTTGCAGGTAAGTACCCGCGTCTTCGGAGGGCAGACCAGGGGGGTTTTGTAGGGCACCGGGGGGGACACAAGTCCACACAGAAATTTCACCCTCAGCAGCGCGGGGGCGGCCGGGTGCAGTGTAGAAACAAGCGTCGGGTTTGTAATGGAAGTCAATGGGAGATCTAGGGATCTCTTCAGCGCTGCAGGCAGGCAAGGGGGGGGTTCCTCGGAGAAACCTCCACTTGGGCAAGGGAGAGGGACTCCTGGGGGTCACTCCTCCAGTGAAAGTCCGGTCCTTCAGGTCCTGGGGGCTGCGGGTGCAGGGTCTCTCCCAGGTGTCGGGACTTAGGATTCAAAGAGTCGCGGTCAGGGGAAGCCTCGGGATTCCCTCTGCAGGCGGCGCTGTGGGGGCTCAGGGGGGACAGGTTTTTGTACTCACAGTCTTAGAGTAGTCCTGGGGTCCCTCCTGAGGTGTTGGATCGCCACCAGCCGAGTCGGGGTCGCCGGGTGCAGTGTTGCAAGTCTCACGCCTTTTGCGGGGAGCTTGCAGGGTTCTTTAAAGCTGCTGGAAACAAAGTTGCAGCCTTTCTTGGAGCAGGTCCGCTGTCCTCGGGAGTTTCTTGTCTTTTCGAAGCAGGGGCAGTCCTCAGAGGATGTCGAGGTCGCTGGTCCCTTTGGAAGGCGTCGCTGGAGCAGGATCTTTGGAAGGCAGGAGACAGGCCGGTGAGTTTCTGGAGCCAAGGCAGTTGTCGTCTTCTGGTCTTCCTCTGCAGGGGTTTTTCAGCTAGGCAGTCCTTCTTCTTGTAGTTGCAGGAATCTAATTTTCTAGGGTTCAGGGTAGCCCTTAAATACTAAATTTAAGGGCGTGTTTAGGTCTGGGGGGTTAGTAGCCAATGGCTACTAGCCCTGAGGGTGGGTACACCCTCTTTGTGCCTCCTCCCAAGGGGAGGGGGTCACAATCCTAACCCTATTGGGGGAATCCTCCATCTGCAAGATGGAGGATTTCTAAAAGTCAGAGTCACCTCAGCTCAGGACACCTTAGGGGCTGTCCTGACTGGCCAGTGACTCCTCCTTGTTGCTTTCTTTGTTCCCTCCAGCCTTGCCGCCAAAAGTGGGGGCCGTGGCCGGAGGGGGCGGGCAACTCCACTAAGCTGGAGTGCCCTGCTGGGCTGTGACAAAGGGGTGAGCCTTTGAGGCTCACCGCCAGGTGTCACAGCTCCTGCCTGGGGGAGGTGTTAGCATCTCCACCCAGTGCAGGCTTTGTTACTGGCCTCAGAGTGACAAAGGCACTCTCCCCATGGGGCCAGCAACATGTCTCTGGTGTGGCAGGCTGCTGGAACTAGTCAGCCTACACAGACAGTCGGTTAAGTTTCAGGGGGCACCTCTAAGGTGCCCTCTGTGGTGTATTTTACAATAAAATGTACACTGGCATCAGTGTGCATTTATTGTGCTGAGAAGTTTGATACCAAACTTCCCAGTTTTCAGTGTAGCCATTATGGTGCTGTGGAGTTCGTGTTTGACAGACTCCCAGACCATATACTCTTATGGCTACCCTGCACTTACAATGTCTAAGGTTTTGTTTAGACACTGTAGGGGTACCATGCTCATGCACTGGTACCCTCACCTATGGTATAGTGCACCCTGCCTTAGGGCTGTAAGGCCTGCTAGAGGGGTGTCTTACCTATACTGCATAGGCAGTGAGAGGCTGGCATGGCACCCTGAGGGGAGTGCCATGTCGACTTACTCGTTTTGTCCTCACTAGCACACACAAGCTGGCAAGCAGTGTGTCTGTGCTGAGTGAGAGGTCTCCAGGGTGGCATAAGACATGCTGCATCCCTTAGAGACCTTCCTTGGCATCAGGGCCCTTGGTACTAGAAGTACCAGTTACAAGGGACTTATCTGGATGCCAGGGTCTGCCAATTGTGGATACAAAAGTACAGGTTAGGGAAAGAACACTGGTGCTGGGGCCTGGTTAGCAGGCCTCAGCACACTTTCAATTGTAAACATAGCATCAGCAAAGGCAAAAAGTCAGGGGGCAACCATGCCAAGGAGGCATTTCCTTACACAACCCCCCCCCCAAACGAAAGAGGATGAGACTAACCTTTCCCAAGAGAGTCTTCATTTTCTAAGTGGAAGAACCTGGAAAGGCCATCTGCATTGGCATGGGCAGTCCCAGGTCTGTGTTCCACTATAAAGTCCATTCCCTGTAGGGAGATGGACCACCTCAACAGTTTAGGATTTTCACCTTTCATTTGCATCAGCCATTTGAGAGGTCTGTGGTCAGTTTGAACTAGGAAGTGAGTCCCAAAGAGGTATGGTCTCAGCTTCTTCAGGGACCAAACCACCGCAAAGGCCTCCCTCTCAATGGCACTCCAACGCTGCTCCCTGGGGAGTAACCTCCTGCTAATGAAAGCAACAGGCTGGTCAAGGCCATCATCATTTGTTTGGGACAAAACTGCCCCTATCCCATGTTCAGAGGCATCAGTCTGCACAATGAACTGCTTAGAATAATCTGGAGCTTTGAGAACTGGTGCTGAGCACATTGCCTGTTTCAGGGTGTCAAAGGCCTGTTGGCAGTCCACAGTCCAGTTCACTTTCTTGGGCATTTTCTTGGAGGTGAGCTCAGTGAGGGCTGTCACAATGGATCCATATCCCTTCACAAACCTCCTGTAGTACCCAGTCAAGCCAAGGAATGCCCTGACTTGAGTCTGGGTTTTTGGAGCTACCCAGTCCAGAATGGTCTGGATCTTGGGTTGGAGTGGCTGAACTTGGCCTCCACCTACAAGGTGGCCCAAGTAAACCACAGTTCCCTGCCCTATCTGGCATTTGGATGCCTTGATAGAGAGGCCTGCAGATTGCAGAGCCTTCAAAACCTTCTTCAGGTGGACCAGGTGATCCTGCCAGGTGGAGCTAAAGACAGCAATATCATCAAGATAAGCTGTGCTAAAGGACTCCAAGCCAGCAAGGACTTGATTCACCAACCTTTGGAAGGTGGCAGGGGCATTCTTTAAACCAAAGGGCATAACAGTAAACTGATAATGCCCATCAGGTGTGGAGAATGCTGTCTTTTCTTTTGCTCCAGGTGCCATTTTTATTTGCCAGTACCCTGCTGTCAAGTCAAAGGTACTTAGAAATTTGGCAGCACCTAATTTATCAATGAGCTCATCAGCTCTTGGAATTGGATGGGCATCTGTCTTGGTGACAGAGTTGAGCCCTCTGTAGTCCACACAAAACCTCATCTCTTTCTTTCCATCTTTGGTGTGAGGTTTGGGGACTAAGACCACTGGGCTAGCCCAGGGGCTGTCAGAGCGCTCAATCACTCCCAATTCCAGCATCTTGTGGACTTCCATCTTGATGCTTTCCTTAACATGGTCAGACTGTCTAAAGATTTTGTTCTTGACAGGCATGCTGTCTCCTGTGTCCACATCATGGGTACACAGGTGTGTCTGACCAGGGGTTAAGGAGAAGAGTTCAGGAAACTGTTGTAGGACTCTCCTACAATCAGCTTGCTGTTGGCCAGAGAGGGTGTCTGAGTAGATCACTCCATCTACTGTACCATCTTTTGGGTCTGATGACAGAAGATCAGGGAGAGGTTCACTCTCTGCCTCCTGATCCTCATCTGTTACCATCAACAGATTGACATCAGCCCTGTCGTGGAAGAGTTTAAGGCGGTTTACATGGATCACCCTCTTGGGGCTCCTGCTTGTGCCCAGGTCCACCAAGTAGGTGACCTGACTCTTCCTCTCTAGTACTGGGTAAGGGCCACTCCATTTGTCCTGGAGTGCCCTGGGAGCCACAGGCTCCAGAACCCAGACCTTCTGCCCTGGTTGGAACTCAACCAGTGCAGCCTTTTGGTCATACCAAAACTTCTGGAGCTGTTGGCTGGCCTCAAGGTTTTTGGTTGCCTTTTCCATGTACTCTGCCATTCTAGAGCGAAGGCCAAGTACATAGTCCACTATGTCCTGTTTAGGCTCATGGAGAGGTCTCTCCCAGCCTTCTTTAACAAGGGCAAGTGGTCCCCTTACAGGATGACCAAACAGAAGTTCAAAGGGTGAGAACCCTACTCCCTTCTGTGGTACCTCCCTGTAAGCAAAAAGCAGACATGGCAGGAGGACATCCCATCTCCTTTTGAGTTTTTCTGGGAGCCCCATGATCATGCCTTTTAATGTCTTGTTGAATCTCTCAACTAAGCCATTAGTTTGTGGATGGTAGGGTGTAGTGAATTTATAAGTCACTCCACACTCATTCCACATGTGCTTTAGGTATGCTGACATGAAGTTGGTACCTCTGTCAGACACCACCTCCTTAGGGAAACCCACTCTGGTAAAGATACCAATGAGGGCCTTGGCTACTGCAGGGGCAGTAGTCGACCTAAGGGGAATAGCTTCAGGATACCTGGTAGCATGATCCACTACTACCAGGATATACATATTTCCTGAGGCTGTGGGAGGTTCCAGTGGACCAACTATGTCCACACCCACTCTTTCAAAGGGAACCCCCACCACTGGAAGTGGAATGAGGGGGGCCTTTGGATGCCCACCTGTCTTACCACTGGCTTGACAGGTGGGGCAGGAGAGGCAAAACTCCTTAACCATGTTGGACATATTGGGCCAGTAGAAGTGGTTGACTAACCTCTCCCACGTCTTGGTTTGTCCCAAATGTCCAGCAAGGGGAATGTCATGGGCCAATGTTAGGATGAACTCTCTGAACAGCTGAGGCACTACCACTCTCCTAGTGGCACCAGGTTTGGGGTCTCTGGCCTCAGTGTACAGGAGCCCATCTTCCCAATAGACCCTATGTGTTCCATTTTTCTTGCCTTTGGACTCTTCAGCAGCTTGCTGCCTAAGGCCTTCAAGAGAGGGACAGGTTTCTTGTCCCTTACACAGCTCTTCCCTGGAGGGTCCCCCTGGGCCTAAGAGCTCAACCTGATAAGGTTCAAGCTCCAAAGGCTCAGTTCCCTCAGAGGGCAGAACTTCTTCCTGAGAAGAGAGGTTCCCTTTCTTTTGCTGTGTTGCAGTTGGCTTCCCAACTGACTTTCCTGTCCTCTTGGTAGGCTGGGCCATTTTTCCAGACTCCAGCTCTACTTTTTCACCCTGTGCCTTGCATTGTGCTCTTGTTTTCACACACACCAGTTCAGGGATACCCAGCATTGCTGCATGGGTTTTTAGTTCTACCTCAGCCCATGCTGAGGACTCCAGGTCATTTCCAAGCAGACAGTCCACTGGGATATTTGAGGAGACCACCACCTGTTTCAGGCCATTGACCCCTCCCCATTCTAAAGTAACCATTGCCATGGGATGTACTTTTCTCTGATTGTCAGCGTTGGTGACTGTGTAGGTTTTTCCAGTCAGGTATTGGCCAGGGGAAACCAGTTTCTCTGTCACCATGGTGACACTGGCACCTGTATCCCTCAGGCCCTCTATTCTAGTCCCATTAATTAAGAGTTGCTGTCTGTATTTTTGCATGTTAGGCGGCCAGACAGCTAGTGTGGCTAAATCCACCCCACCCTCAGAAACTAGAGTAGCTTCAGTGTGGACCCTGATTTGCTCTGGGCACACTGTTGATCCCACTTGGAGACTAGCCATACCAGTGTTACCTGGATGGGAGTTTGGAGTGGAACCTTTCTTGGGACAGGCCTTGTCTCCAGTTTGGTGTCCATGCTGTTTACAGCTATGACACCAGGCCTTTTTGGGATCAAAGTTTTTACCCTTGTACCCATTGTTTTGTGAAGAGGCTCTGGGCCCACCCTCCTGTGCAGGTTTTTGGGGGCCTGTAGAAGACTCTTTACTATTTTTAGTTTTGGTTGTCTCATCACCCTTCTGCTGGGGAGTCTTTGTGACCCCTTTCTTTTGGTCACCCCCTGTTGAAGTCTTGGACACCCTTGTCTTGACCCAATGGTCCGCCTTCTTTCCCAATTCTTGGGGAGAAATTGGTCCTAGGTCTAACAGATGCTGATGCAGTTTATCATTGAAACAATTACTTAACAGGTGTTCTTTCACAAATAAATTGTACAGCCCATCATAATTATTTACACCACTGCCTTGAATCCAACCATCTAGTGTTTTCACTGAGTAGTCAACAAAGTCAACCCAGGTCTGGCTCGAGGATTTTTGAGCCCCCCTGAACCTAATCCTGTACTCCTCAGTGGAGAATCCAAAGCCCTCAATCAGGGTACCCTTCATGAGGTCATAAGATTCTGCATCTTGTCCAGAGAGTGTGAGGAGTCTATCCCTACACTTTCCAGTGAACATTTCCCAAAGGAGAGCACCCCAGTGAGACCTGTTCACTTTTCTGGTTACACAAGCCCTCTCAAAAGCTGTGAACCATTTGGTGATGTCATCACCATCTTCATATTTAGTTACAATCCCTTTAGGGATTTTCAACATGTCAGGAGAATCTCTGACCCTATTTATATTGCTGCCACCATTGATGGGTCCTAGGCCCATCTCTTGTCTTTCCCTCTCTATGGCTAGGATCTGTCTTTCCAAAGCCAATCTTTTGGCCATCCTGGCTAACTGGATGTCCTCTTCACTGGAGTTATCCTCAGTGATTTCAGAGTTGTTGGTCCCTCCTGTGAGGGAACCAGCATCTCTGACTATTATTTGTGGAGTCAGGGCTTGAGAAGCCCTGCTCTCCCTAAGTAGGACTGGAGGGGGGGAATTTCCCTCCAAGTCACTATCTTCATCCTCTGAGTTGCCATCCTCAGAGGGGTTGGCCTTTTCAAACTCTGCCAAAAGCTCCTGGAGCTGTACTTTGGTAGGTTTGGGGCCCATTGCTATTTTCTTTAGTTTACAGAGTGACCTTAGCTCTCTCATCTGTAGATGGAGGTAAGGTGTGGTGTCGAGTTCCACCACATTCACATCTGTGCTAGACATTATGCTTCTAAAAGTTGGAATACTTTTTAAGAAACTAAAACTGGTTCTAGAATCTAATTCAAACTTTTACCAAACTTTTAAACTCTAAAAGAAATGCTAAACAGGATCTAACACAAGGCCCTAGCAGGTCTTTTAAGAATTTAGAAAACTTTTCAAATTGCAAAAATCAATTTCTAATGACAATTTTGGAATTTGTCGTGTGATCAGGTATTGGCTGAGTAGTCCAGCAAATGCAAAGTCTTGTACCCCACCGCTGATCCACCAATGTAGGAAGTTGGCTCTGTATGCACTATTTCAAAGTAAGGAATAGTATGCACAGAGTCCAAGGGTTCCCCTTAGAGGTAAAATAGTGGTAAAAATAGATAATACTAATGCTCTATTTTGTGGTAGTGTGGTCGAGCAGTAGGCTTATCCAAGGAGTAGTGTTAAGCATTTGTTGTACATACACATAGACAATAAATGAGGTACACACACTCAGAGACAAATCCAGCCAATAGGTTTTTATATAGAAAAATATCTTTTCTTAGTTTATTTTAAGAACCACAGGTTCAAATTCTACATGTAATAGCTCATTCGAAAGGTATTGCAGGTAAGTACTTTAGGAACTTCAAATCATAAAAATTGCATGTATACTTTTCAAGTTATTCACAAATAGCTGTTTTAAAAGTGGACACTTAGTGCAATTTTCACAGTTCCTAGGGGAGGTAAGTATTTGTTAGTTTTACCAGGTAAGTAAGACACTTACAGGGTTCAGTTCTTGGTCCAAGGTAGCCCACCGGTGGGGGTTCAGAGCAACCCCAAAGTCACCACACCAGCAGCTCAGGGCCGGTCAGGTGCAGAGTTCAAAGTGGTGCCCAAAACACATAGGCTAGAATGGAGAGAAGGGGGTGCCCCGGTTCCGGTCTGCTTGCAGGTAAGTACCCGCGTCTTCGGAGGGCAGACCAGGGGGGTTTTGTAGGGCACCGGGGGGGACACAAGTCCACACAGAAATTTCACCCTCAGCAGCGCGGGGGCGGCCGGGTGCAGTGTAGAAACAAGCGTCGGGTTTGTAATGGAAGTCAATGGGAGATCTAGGGATCTCTTCAGCGCTGCAGGCAGGCAAGGGGGGGGTTCCTCGGAGAAACCTCCACTTGGGCAAGGGAGAGGGACTCCTGGGGGTCACTCCTCCAGTGAAAGTCCGGTCCTTCAGGTCCTGGGGGCTGCGGGTGCAGGGTCTCTCCCAGGTGTCGGGACTTAGGATTCAAAGAGTCGCGGTCAGGGGAAGCCTCGGGATTCCCTCTGCAGGCGGCGCTGTGGGGGCTCAGGGGGGACAGGTTTTTGTACTCACAGTCTTAGAGTAGTCCTGGGGTCCCTCCTGAGGTGTTGGATCGCCACCAGCCGAGTCGGGGTCGCCGGGTGCAGTGTTGCAAGTCTCACGCCTTTTGCGGGGAGCTTGCAGGGTTCTTTAAAGCTGCTGGAAACAAAGTTGCAGCCTTTCTTGGAGCAGGTCCGCTGTCCTCGGGAGTTTCTTGTCTTTTCGAAGCAGGGGCAGTCCTCAGAGGATGTCGAGGTCGCTGGTCCCTTTGGAAGGCGTCGCTGGAGCAGGATCTTTGGAAGGCAGGAGACAGGCCGGTGAGTTTCTGGAGCCAAGGCAGTTGTCGTCTTCTGGTCTTCCTCTGCAGGGGTTTTTCAGCTAGGCAGTCCTTCTTCTTGTAGTTGCAGGAATCTAATTTTCTAGGGTTCAGGGTAGCCCTTAAATACTAAATTTAAGGGCGTGTTTAGGTCTGGGGGGTTAGTAGCCAATGGCTACTAGCCCTGAGGGTGGGTACACCCTCTTTGTGCCTCCTCCCAAGGGGAGGGGGTCACAATCCTAACCCTATTGGGGGAATCCTCCATCTGCAAGATGGAGGATTTCTAAAAGTCAGAGTCACCTCAGCTCAGGACACCTTAGGGGCTGTCCTGACTGGCCAGTGACTCCTCCTTGTTGCTTTCTTTGTTCCCTCCAGCCTTGCCGCCAAAAGTGGGGGCCGTGGCCGGAGGGGGCGGGCAACTCCACTAAGCTGGAGTGCCCTGCTGGGCTGTGACAAAGGGGTGAGCCTTTGAGGCTCACCGCCAGGTGTCACAGCTCCTGCCTGGGGGAGGTGTTAGCATCTCCACCCAGTGCAGGCTTTGTTACTGGCCTCAGAGTGACAAAGGCACTCTCCCCATGGGGCCAGCAACATGTCTCTGGTGTGGCAGGCTGCTGGAACTAGTCAGCCTACACAGACAGTCGGTTAAGTTTCAGGGGGCACCTCTAAGGTGCCCTCTGTGGTGTATTTTACAATAAAATGTACACTGGCATCAGTGTGCATTTATTGTGCTGAGAAGTTTGATACCAAACTTCCCAGTTTTCAGTGTAGCCATTATGGTGCTGTGGAGTTCGTGTTTGACAGACTCCCAGACCATATACTCTTATGGCTACCCTGCACTTACAATGTCTAAGGTTTTGTTTAGACACTGTAGGGGTACCATGCTCATGCACTGGTACCCTCACCTATGGTATAGTGCACCCTGCCTTAGGGCTGTAAGGCCTGCTAGAGGGGTGTCTTACCTATACTGCATAGGCAGTGAGAGGCTGGCATGGCACCCTGAGGGGAGTGCCATGTCGACTTACTCGTTTTGTCCTCACTAGCACACACAAGCTGGCAAGCAGTGTGTCTGTGCTGAGTGAGAGGTCTCCAGGGTGGCATAAGACATGCTGCATCCCTTAGAGACCTTCCTTGGCATCAGGGCCCTTGGTACTAGAAGTACCAGTTACAAGGGACTTATCTGGATGCCAGGGTCTGCCAATTGTGGATACAAAAGTACAGGTTAGGGAAAGAACACTGGTGCTGGGGCCTGGTTAGCAGGCCTCAGCACACTTTCAATTGTAAACATAGCATCAGCAAAGGCAAAAAGTCAGGGGGCAACCATGCCAAGGAGGCATTTCCTTACAATCGGCAACAGGTTAATCCTGGTTTTGGTGGACCTTGCCACCAGGTAACCGGAAGCTAATTCTCTCAGATCAATCACAGTCCCTGTTGTGGGCCGGGCATTGATGGGGATCATTCCCCGCATGGGGTTCCCCAAGGAAGTAGTATCTGACAGGGGTATGAACTTCATATCTACTTTGATGAAGTCTCTGTGAAAGGAGTGTAGGGTGACCTACAAGTTCACCACTCCTTGCCCCCCTAAAGGAAATGGTTTGGTTGAAAGATTCAACCAAACCCTAAATCGCATGATTTTGAGTGTGTCAGAACCAATGAGGCATAAGTGGGATGTCCTGTTGCCATGCCTTCTGTTTGCTTACAGAGAGGTACCACAGAAAGGACTTAGTTTTAGCCCATTTGAACTGTTGTATGGCCACCCTGTAAGGGGACCTATGAGTCTGGTAGAGGAGGGCTTGGAGAAGGCATCCAGTAAGCCCCCACAGGATGTGTTTATTTACATGTTGGCCTTTAGAAACCAGACACCCAGCTTCAGGAGACTCGCTCAGGAGAACCCGGAACCAAGCCAGGAAGACATGAAATGTTGGTGAGACCACTATGCCACACTGGTTTAGTTGCCACTCTGGTTGAGTTTCAGCCTGACCAAAAAGTGGGGCTCATGGTTCCAGTAGAGCCTCGTGCTCTCCAGGATAAGTGAACTGGGCCTTTTGAGGTGGTGGAATGCAAGAGTGTATATGGTGAACTTGCAGACTCCTAGGAACCCTTTAAAGGTCCTACATGTGAACCGTCTCAAACCTCACTTTGAGAGGTCTGATTTAATGATGCTCTTGGTGACAGATGCATGGTGGAGGAGGAGAGTGTGCCTCTTCCTGACGTCCTGTCTGCCCAGGAGAAATATGGGTCTTTGGAGGGTGTGAACCTCTCCACCACACTGATCCCAGAGCAACAGAAGGACTGTTGCCAGTTGTTGGGGCAGTTTGCCTCCTTGTTTTCCTTGACCCCAAGGGTCACTCATCTGTGTACCTATCATGTGGACACTGGGGACAGTCCACCCACCTGTAAAACACAAGATTTACAGGATGGCTGACAAGGTCAAGACTAGCATCATGGATGAGGTTTCTAAGATGTGAGCTCTAGGGGTTATTGAGTTCTCCAGCAGTTTTTGGGCCAGCCCAGTGGGATTGGGGATTGTGTACTCCTCTGCTTTCCCTACCACACCACATCTTGTCAGGGAGAGCTCTTCTTTGGGAGTAAAACAAATGACAAGTGCTGCTTCTCCTATTGACCAAGTAGTACTCTCATATGTTCAGATTTTAATAGACTCTTCCAATTGGTTAGAAACTCATTCTAGGGCATTCCTGTAGTTAGTTCATTGGCTGCAGACTGGTAATTCACATGACTGGTATCGTTACCCAAATGCAACAGGAAGAGGGTGTGGCCCTGGAAGTGTCCTGGCACGGGACTAGAGATTAAACGACTAAGGGGACTGAAAGGCATCTTCACAGCTACTGTATATTGACTACTGTGGGATTCTTGGAGAACCAGGAAAGAATCTTCAAGTGAGACAAAAAAAGTGAAATTCCTTCCCTACCCATCAGATACCATAACCAAGCTAATGTAAATATGAAACGTTCAGGAAGCTTCCCAGTCTGTCTGAGGGCCATACATATGTGAATCACTACATATTGTAGATAATTAGGGGACCCAGGAACATCTTGGAGGCTCAAGATGTCCCATCCTAATAGTAATTCAAAACACTCTCCTTAATCATATCAACCAGTAATGGTATATATGAGTCACATGAGGGCCTTATGTATTAAAAGAAAAGAATGAGTCAAACACAAGAAATAGGAAAAAAACACCTCATAGGAGCAACATCTAATGAGTATCTGTCAGTATATCATGCTGACCACCTGTATTTATTGTCATCAGTGTCAAGGGTACAGCATAGAATTAATAGGAAAACAAGTCATGTATAATCCTCAATATTCTATAGTCTTGTTATACTTGCCATTCAGGAAAGACTGGTGAAAATGCACATGTCTCATAAAGTAGTGGTGCATATACCTTTTAATAATGATTTGAAGCACCTCATGTTGATTGGTAATAAGCAGTTTACTGAAAATTTCACCAACCTCACTTTCTCGATCACTTTTCCAGGTCAAGTAATTGACAATCTTCATGACAGAACCATGGATGGGATATGGATTTTCTGACAAGAATAGAATGCTAGCAATTTAGTTGCACAGACCCCTATAAGAAACATGGCAGAAAAATAGGAACAAAAATGTGCAGATTCGAAAGGCTGCTCAAAGCATTACAATGTGTGCCTCCTGGGACTTCTAGTGACTACCAGAAATGTATGAAAGCTATCTTATTGAGATATCCTTGAAGGAAGCTGTTACCAGCCATTGATAAAGTCCATGGCCTGGTTTATAATCCTCACTGCACTTCCATGCAACATCAGCAACTAGGGGCATTATATAAAATAATGATGATATGCATGCTGTGATACATAGATAAAATGTGTCAATGTACTGCTGCAAGGGCACACTAAGAACTAATGTATAATGGTAACCTCAAATCCTGAGATCCACACCTTGAGAGACACTAAGAAAGTTTGTATTTGAGGAACAAAACACAAGCTGAGAGGTAAGAAAATTCCAGAGACACTGCTATCACCTGCAAACATATGTATTGTCATCAAGTGAAAGAACCATTGTTTTGGCAGGTCTAAGAATGTTTTACACTATGTGGAAACTGTTGACGTTTAACCTGACCAACACGGAGTACTGCTCTGTGGCCTTCCGAAATATGTAAGCAAGAAAAAAGAGAGACCGTCCCTTCACCTTTGAAGGTTCATGGGTCATTGGGGTACTCTGCAGGGTCCAACAGGAAGGTGACATAATTTCTGTATATATATATATATATATATATATATATATAGATAGATATGGAGGTTTCTGCTTTGACTGTGGAGCCTCCAGGTGGTAAACTATAGAACACATTTTTGATGGAGTCTCCCTGTGGTTTATATAACTTGAAAAAAATGTAAAATTATTTTGATGTTAGATAATGTAAATTAATTGTACATTTTTTATTTTAAATAAGAACTAGAGATATAAATGCTGCAGCTCTGTTAACCTAATTTTGAATTACATCTTTAATTAATGTAAACATATATCATTAACCTCATAAGTTCGGGCATCGGCCATTGGCCGACGTCCACACTACCTCCCTGGTGCGGGTCATGACCAGTGGCCAAAACGAGCAAGGGGCTTGAAAAATCCACTGGTGTGTCGCACTGGAGGAATTTTTTTTATTTAATTTCCCATCAGGAGACACAGAAGAGCTTATGTGTTTCCTCCCGCCCCTCCCACCCACCCCTTTGTGACAACACACTGACATCACAATCTGTTTTCCCCACTGGATCAGGAAGCAGAGGTAAAGCCCCTTCCTGCTCTGGTGGGAAACCATTTGTGAAGGCCTTGTTTGAAAGGGATGATAGAACCCTTTCAAACGAGGCCTTCCCGAAAAGGTTTCCTGGCCCTGGATTGCAGCGGATAGGTACAGAAACTCACAGATTTATAAAGACATATAATACTACACATATGCAAATTAGAAGGATATTGCAAAACATTGGCATATGTTGAAAAGTGATCCTGTCATAGGTACAAAAATATCGAATAAGTCTCAGCTGACACATAGGAAGAGTAGATCTATGAGAGATGTACTTTTAAAGAGTGACATTAGAAAACAGGAACTAGATAATACTTGGTTGAAACAACAGGATGGGTTTTACAAATGTTACAAATGTAAAGCATGCAAAAATGGTGAGAGTATTAAGTCATTGGTGATGGGACATAAAACGGTCCATAAGATCAGGGGACGATACACATGCAAAAGTGATTTTGTAATATATATTTTAAGGTGTAGCTGTCCAAAGATGTATGTAGGCAGTACCAAACTACAGGCACATAAACAGATTCTACAGCATTTGAAAGCCATTCAAAATATGGATGAAACGTATTGTGGTGCTCGCCATATTCATGAAAGACACAATGGAAAAGTGGATGAAATAAAATACAGTTGGATTGATGGAATAGCTAAAGATATTAGAGGAGGAAATAGAGATAAAAAACTAAGAACTTTGGAATCAAGATATATAATAATGTTAGATACCAAAGAGCCTAATGGATTAAATAGTAGTGAAGAACTGTAAACACATTTGTAATGATAATCATAGGAGATTGAAAGAAGTGGGAAGGAGGTAAGGGAATTAAGTTGAAATGTTATGGTAATGGATGCCGGTTTTGACATTGACATGATAACATCTATGCCCTTAGAAATTATTGTTAATTACCAGAAAGTAGGTTTAATGATTAAGAAAATAAAATGTATGGGTAAGTCTCATGATATGTAGTTTAAGGTAAAATAAAAACCAATATCAAGAGTGTTGACATAAAAATAAAAATGTTTTATTGATATTAGTAAAGAAGTAATTAATTTTGGACAAAAAAGACAAAAGAAATATAGGATATAGTATCAAATTCACATGTATATTGAGATTGTGATTGAACTAACATCAATTTTGTGTAACTATCCATATTGTTATGTTATTCTGTTTAGTTGTATTCACCAATTATATTATAGTTGTGTCAAATCAATTGAAAAATTATGGAAAATAATGTGAGAGTTGCTAATATTGGTTAAATGATTGTAACGACTGGCAAATCAAAAACCATTTATAAAAAAGTACAAAAGAATGATGTAATTGAAATTAACTGATAATGTGATATATAAAGGAAACTCAATATGGCGACCGCTAATTGACAAAGGCAGAAACCAAAATACGTTCCTTCACATGTCAATCAAATTGATTTTTAAGAATCTTTTTTGTTTGTGGAGTGCCGAATCCTTTTTGAAGAGGAAAGGGAAGTGATTATATTTAGACGTGGTGGTGTGCGTCTGACATCGGCACCACCGGTGTTAAGGTGCAGAAAAGCTATGCTGCACGAACTGATTGGATATATATATTCACCTCCAGTTCTCATGCAGCTTGCATCTTCAAAGCAATGCACATACTTCAACTGACACGTTTCAACTGTAGCTTTTAGGCAGCAAAAAAAGAGTCAAGTAACTCTTGTGATAATGTTTATGCTAGAAAAGGATCTGACTTTTTTCTAGTGGCAGTTTTGATGCCATACAGTTGTGCAGAAAGTTTATATACCTACTGCAAAGATCAAAACTGTATTGTATGCGAATAGCTGAGTGGATTAGGAAAGCCAACCATTACCTGCGCTACAATACAAATGAAATGTATGTGCGAGGGGGCTATGGTAAGAAGAAGAGCACTTTTGCTGGGTGGTAATGAGGGAGTCTGAGGAGGAGGTCATGGGAGTGGGAGCACTAACAATGATTGCTAGACTGGGCGCTAGAGGCGCTAATGACTTTGACGATTGGTATGTGACAAGGTGAAGTAATAGTGTTTTTATTTTATTTTTTTGAGTGTCTTGAGAGAACATGCCTTTGAGAGAAGAAGCAAAGATAAGGTGACCTTTACTGTTGCACGCATCACACACACACACCAGCAATTTTGTGACTGTCTACGTAGGCTAGTGTTTTAGAGCAACAGTTTAGCCAGTACCAGAGATGGTGTCTCGTTGGATGACTGCTGCTCAAACCCTAACTTGGGTTATAGAAGACAGCTCTGACATAGGATCAGAGACTGAGACAGCAGATACTGAGACAGCATCTGAAGGATAGGACAATGGTGCAGACTCCGGGAATGATTCTTAAGTCGGAGGAGTCCCATCTGATAACTCCTCTTCCAGTGACTCTAAGGGAGGTGATGAGGACCATTCTGCTGTCCCTTCAGAAGCACAGGCTGTGCAGCGGGACAATAGCAGGTAAGCCCAACCCAGAGAGCAGGTGCATGTGGCGGCAAGCACAGACAGAGTGCTCTCTTGGGAGCTTCCCAATTTAATTCAGCCCCATATTCCACTTCACAAATTGTTTTGTAAGACATCAAAAGTATCTATCGCAAAACAACCTGGTTTTGTAAGGCAGGCACCTGTGTTTTTGGTCCTGGGCTCGGCGGCCATATAGGGAAATTACCAAACCCAGACATTTATGGAAACTAGACACCTGGTGGAGTCAACAGATGTGTGGTTTGTGTGGATTTCCCACATTTTTCTTACCCAGAGTACCCTGCAAATGTGAAATGTTGAATTAAAACTCTATTTGTTCTTGTATTTCTGTCACACAAACTACAAGAATATGCTGGGATCCACAAAATTCCTACCACCCAGTGTCTCCCCACCTGTCCTGAAAAAAACACTGCCCCACTTGAGTGCCTATACCTAGTGCCTTCATCAGGAATGGATCACCCCAGGGTCAACAGTTGCCCTCATGTGAGGACTAACATTGACCATCGTGTGATCTATTTCTGACACGGGCACTAGGCCTACCCACACGAGTGAGGTACCATTTTTATCAAGAGACTTGGGGGAATGCTGGGTTGAGAGAAATTTGTGGCTCCTCTCAGATTCCAGAACTTTCTCTCACTGAAATGTGAAGAAAAAGTGTTTTTTTTGTCAAATTGTGAGGTTTACAAAGTATTCTGGGTAACAGAACCTGCTGAGAGCGCCACAAGTTACCCTATGCTGATTTCCCCTAGGTGTCTATTTTTCAGAAATGTCCAGGTTTGCTAGGTATCCTAGATCCCGGCTGAGCCAGAGGCCAAAATCCACAGCTAGGCACTTTGCAAGAAACAGGTCTGTTTTCTTTGGGAAAATGTGATGTGTCCATGTTGGTCTTGGGGCATTTCCTGTTGCGGGCACTAGGCCTATCCACAGAAGTGAGGTACAATTTTTATCAGGAGACTTGGGGAAATGCTAGGTGGAATTAAGGTTGTGGCTCCTCTCAGATTCCAGAACTTTGCAGGACCGAATTCTGGGGGGAAAGTGTTTTTTGCCAAATTTTGAGGTTTGCAAAGGATTCTTGGTAGCAGAACCAAGTTAGACCCCACAAGTCACCCCATCCTGAATTCCCCTAGGTGCCTAGTTTTAAAAAATGCACAGGTTTGGTAGGTTTCCCTAGGTGCCACCTGAGCTAGAGGCCAAAATCCACAGCTAGGCACTTTCCAAAAAACATGTTAAATTTCAATGTAAAAATGTGATGTGTCCATGTTGCATTTCCTGTCGTGGGCACTAGGCCTACCCACACAAGTGATGTACCATTTTTATCGGGAAACTTGGGGAAATACAGGATAGAAGAACAAGTGTTATTGACCCTTGTCTTTCTCTACCTTTTTTCCTTCCAAATGTAAGACAGTGTGTAAAAAAAGAAGTCTATTTGATAAAAGCCCTGTAATTCAGATGCTGGTATGGGGACCCTAGAATTCAGAGATGTGCAAATAACCACTGCTTCTCAACACTTTATCTTGGTCCCATTTCGGAAATACAAAGGTTTCCGTGATACCTATTTTTGACTCTTTATATTTCACCAAATGAATTGCTGTAAACCCGGTACACAATGAAAACCCATTCCAAGGTGCAGCTCATTTATTGGCTCTGGGCACCTAGGGTTTTTGATGAACCTACAAGCTCTATGTATCCCTGCAACCAGAAGAGTCCAGCAGATGTAACGATATATTGCTTTAAAAAATCTGCTATATCTAGAATACGTAATAGAAGAAAATGTGGACAGAAATGGCTCTTTTTTACCTCAATTTCAGTATTTTATTTTATTTCAGCTATTACTTTCTATAGGAGAACATTGTAGGATCTACATAAATGACCCCTTGCTGAATTCAGAATTTTGTCGACATTTAAGAAATGTTTAGCTGTGCAGGCTCCAGCATTGGTTTCATGCCCATTTCTGTCACTAACTGGAAGGAGGCTGAAAGCAAAACAAATAATAAAAGTAGGGAATGTCCCAGAAAAATGCCAAAATTGTGTAGAAAAATGTGGTTTTCTGATTCAAGTCTGCCTGTTCCTGAAAACTGGGAAGATTGTGATTTTAGCAATGCAAACCCTTTGCTGATGCCATTTTCAGGGAAAAAACACATGCTTTCTTTTGCAGCCCTTTTTTCCCATTTTTCTGAAAAATAAGCGCAAACTACCCAAAATAGCCAAAAATGGCTCAGCGCTTGGGGGGGCAGGGGAGGCCCTGCAGCTAGGGGGATTAAATGATTTTTATTGGAGTTTAAGTTAAAAATAAATTCTCACCTAGTGTAAAAAACATTTTATTATGTACTAATAAGTATTAAATGTGATGTGTAGGATTCATTAAAAATCATTTAAAACTATTTTACTGAAATTTTTGTATATTCATTTTTAAATCCAAACAGTTTTAAAAATAGTTTAAAATAAAACAATAAATATGCTTTAGTTTTAGATACTTTCGTAAAATTAAATTACATGCATATATATTTTGACTCGTTTTGTTGATTTAATTAAACATTATTTCCTAAAAGATTGTAAATTCCTTACTCTATTATTCTGTAAAGGAGCCTATTGCAGTACCATTTGTTCGGCATGTGTGAAACTGGAGTTACTTCAACTCTGAGCTGGAGTAATTTACTACTGGTTTGCACCAGGTTTTGGCTGCAGTAACTTTAGAAGTGCAGTTTGTAAATAGCAATGGACTTACTCTTCTGTGGGTGGATGGATGTCCCTATCAATCAATCAGTCAATCAATCAGTATTTCTAAATCGCGGCTCCTTACCCGTGAGGGTCTCAAGGTGCTGGGGGAGGGGAGAGTCATCATCCGAAGAGCCACTTCTTGAGGCTCTTCCTGAAGATGGTGAGCGACGGGCTTTGTCTGAGGTGCAGGGGGAGGTTGTTCCAGCTCTTCGCTGCAGTGTAGGTAAAAGATCGTCCTCTGGCGGTGGTTCTGCGGATGCAAGTGAAGATGGCCAGGGCCATCTTGGCAGAGTGGAGGGATCTGGCTGGGGTGTGGAAGGAGACGCAGTGGTTCAGGTAGGCTTGTCCTGCGTTGTGTATGGCCTTGTACATGTGGGTGAGAAGCTTGAAGGTGATTCGCTCCTCGACCGGGTAGCCAGTGGAGAGTCCTCAGGTGTTGGGAGATGTGTTCTTGGTGAAGGACGTCCAGAATGAGTCTGGCGGGGGCACTCTGGATAAGTTGAAGTTTTTTGATGTTCCTAGTTGAGGTGCCGGCGTAGAGGGCATTGCCATAGTCAAGCTTGCTTGTGACAGAGGCGTGGGTGACTGTAATATGACAGTCTGATGGGATCTATCTGAAGATCTTCCGGAGTTTGCGGAGTGTGTGCCAGCAGGAGGAGTTTACCTGGTGGGTCATGGATACTGAGGAGTCGAGGATGATTCCTATGTTGCGGGCATGCTCGGTAGGTGCAGGGGGGCGCTGAGGGATGTGGGCCACCAGGTGTTGGCCCAAGCTGAGGTGGCGTTTCCAAAGATGATGAGCTCCATCTTCTCCGTGTTGAGCTGGAGGCAGCTTTCTCTCATCCAGATGGCGACGGCTTCTATTCCTGCATGAAAGTTCCTTTTGCCCGTGTCCAGGTCTTCGGTGAGGGAAATGATGAGTTTCGTGTCATTGGCATATGACACGATGTTCATACCGTGGCTTCTGACGATGGGAGAAAGTGGGGCCATGTATATGTTGAACAGTGTGGGACTCAGTGACGATCCTTGGGGAACTCTGCAGTTGACTCCTGTGGGTCATAAGGTGTAGGGCGGGAGTCTGACCATTTTCGTCCTCCCGGAGAGGAAGGAGTGGATCCATTCCAGGGCTCTTCGGCAAATTCCTCTGTCATGGAGTCTGGTGCGCAGAGTGCTGTGGGAAACCGCGTTGAAAGCTGCTGAGAGGTACAGAAGTTGAGTACTGTGGTGTGGCCGCCGTCTAGGAGTAATTGGATGTCATCGGTGGCTGCCAGGAGTGCTGTCTCCGTGCTGTGATTGCTGCGGTATCAGGACTGGGAGCTGTCCAGGGAGTTGTTGGCCTCAATGAAATTCCATAGTTGTGTGTTGATTGCTTTCTCTAGTCCTTTGGCGGGGTAGGGTAGCAGCGAGATGGGCAGGAAATTCTTTAGTTCTGATGGGTCGGCCGAAACTTCTCCCTGACCTCCAAAAACCGCTAATAATTTCTCCCTAATCTCCTCATCTTTAGTTGTGT
Organism: Pleurodeles waltl; assembly: GCF_031143425.1. Lineage (NCBI taxonomy): Eukaryota > Metazoa > Chordata > Amphibia > Caudata > Salamandridae > Pleurodeles > Pleurodeles waltl. Next base: position 692,946,351 of record NC_090442.1, on the reverse strand, counting down.
CTATTCCCTATTTTCAATACACTTCTCTCTGTCTCTTCTACATTTTCTAATAAAATGTACTTACATGCGAGGAGACTCTGTACTCGAGATGGAGATTTCTGCACAAAAAAGATAGAAGAAGCAGAGCTGAAAACTCTGAACAAAGGTTTGTGAATAATATTTTGTAGTACGTTTGTAATACTACAAATTGTATTACAAGATGCAATTGGTGAATGGGCCTCAACAAGTGATAGATGTAGCTAGTTTGTGGACTATTAAAGTACTGTGAGACAGTGTTTTAAAGCCAATTTCCTGGCCATATAAGACCCTCTAGACGTTAGTGGATGTTTCATCGAAGAGCATGATGCTATCCTTGAATCACTACAGCATGCCACACTTTCATCATCAGAGGTTCACATGAAACTCCATAATCTGCTTCAGCACTCTTTGTTAAAGCAACTTCCTCTCTGATCATTCACATCCCATCACATACACTACATCCACACAAAATCAGGGTAAATCTTGAGACCTCATATTGATTTCAAACAATTAGGGCCTCGTTAGGAGCTTAGTGGTCCCACCGCAGGACCACCAAACTTGCAGGGAGGATGACTGAGATGGTGGGGGCATACCCCCACCCTATTACAACGTTCCCGCCAGTCTGACTGGCGGGAACATTGCAATAGAGCATTCCCACTGGTAGACTGGCAGGAACAGTGCCATGAGATAGCACTTGGCTCCCTTAAAGGAGCTGAGTGCTATCTCGTAGCAGAGAAGAGGCTGACCAGCACCCTGGGAATGAGCACATCACAATAGCCTTTCCATGACGGTCATACCACCATGGAAAATCTGGCATTGAGGAAACTTGTAATCAGCCAAGTGGCGTTGAGTTCAGCGCCGCACTGGCTGAGTCCAATTCTAGCCGCTGTCATGCCATGAAGAACCATGTTCCCAGTGGGGACAGTGGTACCCGCCAGGGTTCTAATTGGATGGTCAGACCACCTGGAGTGCGACGGTCTGACCATCAATGCGAGTGTGGCGATCCTCCGACTCACACACTTGCAATGAGGCCCTTAGTCACTCACTTACCCTTGACTCTTCTCACTCTCACACCATTCACATACAAACTTCAGCAAATTCACCATACCCCCAGAGCTACTGGTCCCTTATCCACAAGAAAAAATGCTCTCATTTTCCTTCAAGCATTATTACTCCAGATAGACCCACAGTTATCTTACATGTTTATGACAGGCTCCATTATTTGATCAATTTAACCATAGCTGAAACACACTTTTAACACACAGTGTTCTCAGTCCAAAATCTCATCAAAAGCACTATGCTTGCAATATAGGATCGTACCATACATATGCACTATGAGAACTACGATGCTTGGACTTGTTGACAAATGGCATAATTATCAGATCACTAAAAATCTACAAACATGCAACAAAACACTGAATGTACAATCTATAGCCCTAGAAAATGCAAATCAATTTACTTTCCAAACCTCACTATCTCATTCCTAACGAATCCACAATGTTTGACATTCTCATTAGCAACCTATGCTCTCTGCCATGCACAACTCTCAAAGCGTCCTATTTTACGGCAACAGATTTGGTGCCAAATGTATCAAGCCGTTTTGCATTTGCAAACAGTGCGAATGCTCGTTTGCGAATGCAAAAATGCCTTTCAGTATTTATGAAAGGCATTCGCAATGTAAATTTAATGAATCGCTAAAATAGCGATTCCTTACATTTGCGAGCCTGTTTAGAGAATCACAAATTGTGATTCTCTAAGTAAGAAATCGATAATAAGAAATCCTTATTTGCGATTTCTAAACCACATGTAACAAGCAATTCCTTAATGTGAATTGGGCATTAAGGAATCGCTGTTACCACCAAGTTGAACTTGGTGGAAACCATGTGCAAATTTTAAAAATGCATTAAAAATGCTTTTTTTTAAATTGACATGTAACGCACACATGCCCCTTTGGCATGTGTGCGCCTTACATGCCCTTAAAAAACTTCTTGGGGTGCAGCAGAGGGGCCCTTAGTCCCCCAGCACCCTGGGGTTTGCATTTCCCAAATTTGCGAATTCCAGTTAGGAATTCGCAATTTGGGAAATACAAAATATTTGCAAATATGGGCCTACAGGCCAATAGGTGCAAATGGGGCCGGTATCGCAATTTGTGATTTGGTAATAGCATTTGCGAGTTTTAAGAAATCGCTATTACCGAATCGCAAATATGATACATTGCATTTTGCAAATCAGAAATAGCGTTTTCTTAAAAATCGGTATTTCCGAATCGCAAATGCCTTTCTTGTTACCTCTGGCTCTTGATCTTTACACACCCTTTGACACTGTTCACTATTCTCCTCTGCTATCCTGTATAAAGATCATCTTCAGCAATGGTTCTACTTTCAAAGACGATCCTTCTATCTATGTGTACAAACTTTCTTTGGCAACCAAACAATCTCTTCCCTCTTTGCTACTGGTTGGTACCCCTCAGACTCCATCCTGGGTCTCCCTCTCTCTCTGTCTCCCTCTCTGGATCATCTTCCCTCAATGTCATCAATTTTCAGATAGCCCCCATATCTTCTTCTCTCCCCGACATTCTCATTATTCTACAGACATACCTATCTTATTGTTGAACTGCTATTGACCACTATTGACTACTGGACCACTGGATGGCGGTTTACTCTCTTATGCTGAATTATTCCAAGACATAAGTCCTATAGTTTGATTCCCATCCTCATATACCTTTAAACCTAGGTAAATCTAGTTTCCTGCTGACGTTGTCCACTCAGCAAGCGAGCTTTGCATCATTTTAAGTCCCACTGCACTAATAGAACCTTTCATCGTCACAACAGCCATCGCAGCAAGGATTCGGTCCATCATATTCTAAAGACCATTCCTAATATCACTTTCTTCACAGCTAAGCCACTGATGAATGTACACGTACACAGCAAGCTTAACTATTATTTTAGTCTAGCAGTGGACTTTCTCCTAAGACACACTCAATGTCATATTTATTTATCTATAATACATAATAATAAATGCCACTGACTCCAAGTTGCTCACTCTGACAAGAACCAGGCCATTTACAATCGTCTCTAATTTGCTTTCATCTCTTTGGAGCACTCCACTGAAATTCATTCTCACTGTCTCTTCTGGAGGTCAAAAGAACCCTAAAAAGCCCCTCTTGTTACTTCCAGGTAAAGCGCAATTAACCATTACTCAGCCTCAGCAAACCGAACAGTATACATTTGTTAATATAGAGAGGAGAGGAATATGGAGAGGATGACTGCACCCCCTTAACATCTGTTGAGCAAGCAATAGTTTGCATGGTACTCAGTCGTCTGGTTGCCTATGTTGTTTTCTTGCACCTAATTGCATTTCTAACTCGCACTCTATTCAACAATGTTCTGCTTGCTGTCGAATGTCCTGTTTGAGTAGCCTACCTTACGGCCAAATTGTTGCTTGATGTTTTTGCAATAAATACATTAATGCATAAACACAGAACATAAACATCAAACACAGATTTATTACAAATGACTTGCTTAGTACAAGTATTATAATCCATGTTGATTTAAAAATATTTATTGGAAACATGCCAACTTCATTTGTGTTCCAACTAGACACTGAGCTACCTCAACTTAATATTAATTACATTAGTAAAATACATGGAAACTTGTACTTAATTTATAATATTCTCAATGCAGACTTGAGCAAAACCTTCTTTAATGTCATTTTGTGTCTTTTTTCTTATTGTTTCCGAAGAGACACACAGACGGTGTTGCATATCAGCACAATTGATGTCATGCTTAAATGACTTTCATAGAAGAGACATATGATAGAATATCTGCAGCCACTAATTGAGTAGTCTGACCAGTCTAATGAGCCTGTCAGATCTTTATCTTGTTAAGCAATTCAGATTAATTTCAAGGACAAGAATAATTCCTCCCAGCTATTCACTGCAAATCATTGTACCTCAGAGCAGCATTAGGAAATGCACGTTTTTAAAACCTTGTAATAATTGCACTATATTGCCTTGCATTATTCCAAGTCACATTTTATATAATGTTATACATTTTAATTAGTGTTATGCACAGTCGACGCATTTTCACTACATAGTGAGTTCTCTGTTGATCAGTACAAGAAGTACCCATACTTAGCAAGGTTTTTGGAGTTTCATGGAATAATTACAATTGTGGCACCATGAATGCTTGAAAAGAACATGTCTTTAAAGATAGAACTTTGAACCTAGAAACAGTTTTCTTAAACCTTCAATTTCAATGTCACTGTTCTTTGGAAATAGCTGCAGCTGCTTTGCTTGTTTTTATTTTTTCTTCTAGTTTATTAGCATTCGCGTTTTTATAGTGGAGCTTATGACACTTGGATAGCTCCTGAGGCCCGATCACATCTAGGCTGGCGCTATGTCATTTCCTTGGTGGTAAGTTAAGGCAGCGCTTAGTGAAACACCTTTTACAGGAGAATTAATGTGTATGTTTCGGGGAAGAGGTAAGGAAGTCAGGCTATACTTATAGAGTAAGAAATCCAAAAAATAGAAATTAAACTCAATTAAGCATAAATGTACACATTAGGGTTAGGATCTAAGCATTTCAGACATCTTGCTACCGGGCAACAAGATTTCTGTTTGAGCAGTAACTAGAAAGGATAATAGAAACTGGACCTTACTCATAGAGAGAGATGGGACAGTGTTCAAGATGAGGAGGCACTGGGGATCTGACATGGCTAAGAGGGAATGTAGACAGTATTTTCTTTTTAAAATAATGGATTTTAAAATAAATGATAATTTGTCGGGAGGGCAATAACGTACACTGTCCCAGAAAAGGAGGTTGCCAAAGCATTAGAAACGAGATATGACTCAACAGTTCAAAGGGGATAGTGTAGGACAAATAATGCCATTTTGTCATGTTATGTATAGTTGTATGGCACATATCCTAGTTTCAAGGATTCCATTTCAGACCAGAGTCTAGTGTTGTCAGTTGTTGTTAACAGTAGGACCTAAAAGGATAATTTATGTTTTTTTTTTAATGTTTGTAATTAGATGTGTTATAAACTCATCGGTAACGTGAATACATTGTTTTCTAATATGATTTGAATCAAATGCACTTAATGTGTTTGTACAATATTACACCATGCATTTTTATTGACATTTTGAAAACAAAGCTTAAGCCACTGATTTAATTAACTAGGCACTTTACTAAGCTTCAGAAAAATACAAGAGTATTTTTAAACGTTACAAAAGGCAAGAAATTATGACCTGCCTCACAAATCGTGCTTGGGAGTTTCACATGACCTAACACTGCAAACCGCACATTTGGGTTTGACTTCCCACGTGAAACTTTTTCTAGCGCAGATTATTTTTAAAGAACACAAATACAGTATTAAAACGATTATACCCACGCAGATTTATTTTACTTATACTTTGATATATGTGTGCAAATTAATCTTCTGAGATGGTAGCTGGACATTAATTTTTACATATCTCGCACCACATCTTGCACGTGGGAGTTGCACGTGGGAGTTCATCCGGTGGTCCAAAGATCAATAACAAGCCTACTTTTATCTTTCCACAGCTCTACAGTTGTTTGCCAGGCACTGTCTTTCCCACACCTACATAGTGCAATCCGGGAGCTGTCCCTATTGACTGTAAATAAACTGAGAGTAGATGGATGGGTGATGCCTGTCCTAATCTAAAAAGTATGGTAGACAGGAAGGAAGTGTACTCTAATCCACTTCCATCAAGATGAGTTTATTGAAACAAACCTCAGATTTATGAGTACAGTGTCTTAAGCTGTCCCACTGTTAGAATTTAGAAAGAGGTTTACACCCAGACATTGAAGATACCTATTTTCAGAGAAGCACTGGCAAATATGCGTATAGAAGATTTGCATACCTTTATATACATTCATAATTTTATTGGTATATGCTTAATGTTTGCCTTGTGGGAAAGCTTATGCTCAATATAGTAGGCCTCAGTTCTTTATAGTGACAAACCAGTGATAACAGCTTTAGGCCTGATTAGTACACAGAGAAAGATTATGCAAGATGTCATAGATCTGGTTTGTTCATTATGAAAAGTTAGGGCGAAGGCTTAGGCCTAGCTTATTTATTGTGAACACTAAAGCACACAGAAAATGAAGGATGGAATTATTGAATTAATAGCCATTGGTCATTACTCACGCTGCACTCCAATCCATCCTTATTCTGCACACAATGCCACCTCAGTTTGGAGTCAGCTATGTGCAAATTAGTTAAAATGATGGACTGGGATGCAGCCTGAGCAATTGCCAATGCCTGCGAATAATTCATGCATTTCATCTATCGCCTTCTTGTTTTTGCATTTGATGTTCTAAGTGCAGTGGGTATGCCCAGATGTGGATCCCAGCCTCACTGTACCACTGGATCCAAGCTAGAGGTGGCTGACATTCAATTAGCATTTGGGAACATCACAAATTCTTCTTTCACAGAGTGCTAGACATAGCAAAGTATGCCTTTTTTACTGGTTTGACCATTCCTGCTCAGTGACATCAAAAATGTTTGACTAGCCCTAAACACATTCCCAAGAGACCAAACCCTGCTCACAATCCTTAGGAAGCAGTACAAGGAGGCACTATCTGACAGGCAAAAACAGCTACAAGAAGCGGCATGGAACAAGCAAGAAGAACCTGCTACCATGAATAATTGTATTTTATGCTGACAGACGATGAACTCACATATTCTGAATGATAATAGAGCTCCCAATTTAGACTCACATGTACAGACACAAGACTGGATTGATCATTTTTCTAGCATCTTTAGTCCATCACATAATTTAGACCACTTAGATAAGGACTCCATTCAAATATGTCCAATTCTTAATGGGAGTCAGTCACTATGATTACTGAAGATGAGGTAGAAGTGGTATTGAGAAAAGTGCCAGTGGAAAAGCAGCAGGAGCAGACAGAGTCTCTGTTGATATGTATAAACATCTGCCAGACTCAATTATCAGTGATCTTAGAAAAAAAAAACAGTGGGCTGAGGTGTAATGTGGTCCTCATAGAGTCACAATATGAGGATGGAAAAACAGTATGCTAACTTGGATCTATATCTCCCCTATATAGGGAAACAAATGAGGGCTAAGACCAGCCATGTACATTTATTGTTTGGTTGACCAGTCCAGTACTTTTGATTTGGTAAACCATTCAATCTTGTGGCAAACCTTGTCCTCTGTGGGTGTACCGCTAGAAACAGTGTCAATATTATCACAGTTATATAGCAATTTGTTAGTTAGGATGTACTATTGGCCAAATGGGGAGTGCTCTAAATCATTCAAAATCTGGAGAAGAGATAGGCAGGGGTGGTGTTGGCAGCCTTTTTTTCTTCATTTATAATTGGTGTGGATATTTTGCCCCAGGATGTGGAGACTGACTCTCCACGATTATATGGTCCTATTGTCAAGGAGAGTGAATATCCTGCAATGGCTAATGGATCAACTTGCAGGATTTATGAGGACATGGAGCTCAAAACAAATCTAAAGAAAACCTATACAGCGATTTGTGGAATTGTGAACATTTAAATCATGTGTTATATCAATAGCACATCTATTGTAATGGTTACTTCATTTACTATCTGGGTATTCTTTTTACTTCTAGTGGTTTCTGGATCAAACACATTGAAAATATTGAAAATAACAGGTTAAAGATGATACATGCCTGTGAGGGCATCTGAAGTTTTACCATTAAGTTGGATTGTAAGACAATTAGGGAGATGGTCTGAATCCATAGAGCCAAATGTGTATCAGCAGCCTCTCACAACAGTGGGTTATGGGGTTTTACAAAATCCACTATTTTACAAATGCGATTACTTGCTACACCATAATCTACTTCAGCCTATGTAGCACACATAGAATTGGATATGCAACATTTGGAAGACCTATTAGTGATGAAACATGTCCAGTTGAGGCACTCTATTTGTAATAAAGAGAAGTCCAAGTGGACAAAAGCAATTGTAATGGACTGTTTAAGTTAAGACATTGCCCTGAAAATCCTGTGGCTCCTGTATATCTCCAGAGAGATGGCTCACTTTAATGATCCTCTATCGTTAGATGAATCAGGTAGCCTAACACACTTAAGGAAGAGGGAAATAAAGTTTTTTTCTTCTTAAGAATAAGGTTGATGCAAGATGTGCCAAAGACATTATTGGACCTTCAATTGTAAGATAACGTTCTGTGGCACAAGATGAGGGCTTACAGAGGTATCTGTAATCAAATTTAACACCCAGCATTTTATTCTGGCACATTTATGACTGGGCACAGCTGACAGATTGGTAGCCTTTCTAAAATGAAGCAACGGTCAGAAGTAAAATGTCCATATGATGAAGATCGCCTTAAGGCATAATGCACTTTAATTTATTTTATAGTTTATACACTGAAAGTGGGACATTTTATCTAAAACCATTGTTTTAGCCGATAATAGTAAGAACTACAATGTAGTGTATTGATATTTATGTTCCTAGAGAATCCAAACACGTGTTTTAGTGTTGCTTCTTTTATATGGAAAAACATTTGCATTGAGAAACATCAAAATTATGCATATCAAACTTCTTTTTAGGCATCAAATGTAATTCCTCAATGGCCTAAATTTATATTTGTTTACAATTAATATTCAGTGCCCCGTTGTGCGGCGGTGGTCTAGTAGTCGAGCCATAATGTTATATTTACATAAAGGTATTATTACGATGATGATGGACTTGGGGGTTTTAAGGAGGTAGTGATTATCTCTGAAAGTAATGTATCAGCAGGTTGACCACTTTTTTATATTAACACAGAGGACGCTAGTTGGAGGTTTTTGTTTTAGAGAGCCTAGTGGTTAACCTGCCTGCTTTTTTAACTCCAAGTCTGTATGAAAGCTATGGGGTCAACCTAAGATGACAATTTAAATTTTTCGATGCTGTGTAAATTTGACCAATTTATATGAATACATATGCATTAGCACTTTAGGACCCGATGGAACTGGTGTCAACGTACTAAATTGCATTAGCACTTTACAATGAAGTGGCTGGTCTTTCCTCCTGCTACTGTAGATTTTATATTGCTATCGTTCTGCACTTTATTGACAACGTGTTTTGTAATGTCTTATGACTTGTGTGATATTCTGCTTTCATGGTTTTGTTATTTTAGTTTTTATATTTTTACGTTTTGCTATTTTTGTACACCTTATCTATGTTGAGCTTTGAAATGTTTTATTGAATAGTGCTTATAGTCTGTATTTATTCTTAGTGCTCTATATCGGACATAATTTTTATATAGTATGGATTTGCTAGGTCTTCTTTTATGGTTTTACTTCAAAACGAATAAAGATTTTAAATTGACTTGGGTACAGCATCTTGTATTGTCCCCCTGCTAGAATTTAGAAAGTGGCTTGTACACAGACATTGATGATGTTGATTTTCAGAGAAGTTCTGGCAAACCTTCGGTATTGAAGATTTGCACTCTGAGGAACCTTGGTAAGCCATTTCAGTAGAAACTGTGTGGCATTAGGCTTAACTTATTTATTGTGAACACTGAAACATACAAAAAAGAAATAAATGGAAGTCTTGAATTCATCTCAACCTCTGGTAATTACTTGGGCCACACCCCAATCCATTATTTTTTTGCACACCATGCCACCTCAGGTTGGACCCAGCCATATCAGTGCTCCAATGGGAACAGTCCAGCCCAAACTGCCAGGCCAGGGCTTCCCTGAACTGGAACACAAGCAACCCATTACCAGTTTTGCCCTAGTTAAGGTCATCAGCCAGGTATAGCTTGGTTCCAATGACACAGTGAGCACAGGGCCAAGTCTGGCCATACCCGTCCCACTTAGGGTGACACACTAAAGCGTACAAAAAGAGATGGAAGGAATGTTTGAAATAATCTCAGTCGCTGGCAATTGCTCTGGGCTGCATCCCAATCCATCATTATTTTGAACACCATTCCACCTCAGCTTGGACCCAGAAAATCAGTCTTGACCCTGCTCCAATAGGAACAGTCCAGGCCGAACTGCAAGGCCAAGTCCTCCTGGACCCTGAGAACAAGCAACCCAGGACCGGTTTTTCCCTAATTAAGTATCATCAGCAAGGCATAGCTTGGTTCCAGAGACATAGGCCCTCATTATGAACATGGCAGTAAACACTGTTGACCGCCGTGGCGACGACGAGCAGAAGACAGTCATTGGCGGTGAACAGAAACCCACCATATAATGATGAAAAAATCCAAAACCGACAAAAATCTCCCTGCCACCAGTCACCGCCAGGACCTTGTCGTCAGAAATGCTGGTTCCTCCCACCCCCCCCACCACCGAGCACACAAACTCCCCACCCTCCAAATAATGAAGCACAAATCACCCCGGCGCTCAGTGGAAGCCGAACGACCATTGGCGGTAAAGACCGCCACGGGTGGCAAGCTGACCCAACAGAAAGAAATGCATACATTGGCAAGTTTGAAACCCACCCACCTGACACACATCCACAACACTATAAAACACTCACAGACACACCCCACAATCCTTTGCAACAAAATTAGGCCAATTAATACAGAGAACCTCAGAAGCAGACACCGAACGCCACAACACCTAACCACACAGGAGCACTCTCACCTAGATCCACACAAGACACCATTCACAACACACACCATGGCACCCCCCAAACACCCACGCTTCACAGAAAGGGAGCTAAGGACCATGGTGGACGAGATCCTGAAGGTGGAGCCACAATTATTCGGGGCACAGCTCCAGCACACACCCATCGCCAGGAAGATGGAGCTATGGAAGACAATAGTCAACAAGGTCAATGCAGTGGGACATCATCCACGCACCAGGGATGACATCCGCAAGAGGTGGAACGACCTGCATGGGAAGGTCAGGTCCATGACATCCAGGCACCACATTGCAGTCCAGAAGACTGGTGGAGGACCTCCACCCACACCATCCAACTACACTGACTGGGAGGTAAAGGTACTGGCCATCCTGAACCCTGAGGGACTCACTGGACTCACTGGAGGAATTGACTCTGGTAAGTCGTCTACATTTACCCCATATTCATCACACCTGTAATGCACGCACCACCTCACCCCTCCAACTACCACCAGGACCACAACCCCACCCAGGCCACAATCACTACATCCAGTCCCCCTGCATGCCCACAAATCCACTAACAGGCCCACATCCCTCCCCCTGTGCACAGCCACCCACCCCTGCAAGGAATCACAATGGCCTACAGCACCCACAATGCACCTCCACATACTAAGCAAAATGCACTGCTAACCTCATGAAGCATCCTGCATGGCCCCAAAGTGTGAAAACCTGCACAAAATTGCCCAGTCCTGTGCACCCCATCCGATCATACAATTGTAACAGACATGTCCATTCCCCCCAACAGGCACCACCACCCATGCCACGCTGACGGACAGGACAAGGAGTGGCAGTGCCCCACAGAGAGACAGAGGCACCTCCCAGGATACTGGGGATGGAACCCTGGACATTGAAGATCACCCTGGCCCCTCACACAGTCCTGGACTGTCACCATCCAGCAGCCCCACCCAGGATACCACTGAGACCCCTACCACCCAGCCAACAATATCAGCCTAGGGCAACCATCCCCACACCTGTGTATCCAGGCCACAGACTGGTGGAACACATGGACAGAGGCCACAGTCACCCCCTAGCAACAGGCAAGAAGACAATGGCCCCAGTACAAGTGGTAGCACCAGACTTGTGCAGGGGACACAGACACAGGGGGTTAGGCTCAGTGGAAGGGCATCAGTGGCCCAGGGGGGAGGCCACAGAATGGATGCTGCAGCCCAGAACGTGATCTCTGAGGTCCTGTGAACATACCACCATACCCAGGACAGATTGGCCCAGATAGCATCCACCCTGAAGCAGAGTCAAAGGATGCAGCTAGCACACCACCAAGAGGCCATGGAGCAGTGGAAACTGCACAATGCCACAATGGCCAGCATAGCAGGTGCACTGCTGCACCTTGTCCCAACATAGCCTGAGGCCCACACAGACCAGGAAGACCCTACTACAGGCCAAGATAAAGACCGGACAACAACAGCATCAGCAGCAACTGCACATGTTCCACCCTCTCAGGACATACAGGGGACATCGATCTCAACCTGTACAGGCCATCACCAGGCACCCAAATGGACCCTGAGGCCCAGATATGGCACTGGAACACCTGCCAAGACCAAGGCCCCCAAAAAGAAGTGACTCTGGCAAGAACTGTCCTCCAAGTGTCCCACTGTATCAACGACCAAAGCGTGTGAAAACTACAACGAACTCTTGTAAACATAGATGGACCCACCACTACTGCCAACAAATGCTGCAACCATGTTGCCATATTGTACAACCACTAGTTGCCCACTCCCATCACTGTCATCTGCACAATGTAATCCCTGCACCAAATAAAATACCAGTTCACTTGTTACAATGTTCACTGTCATTATGTTGAAACAAACTAAAGTATGGATGCAACTGTATTATAACTCATTTAGTATTATCTGAGTAGCAGGAAATGCACCACATGCATTACATGTTGTTGTGCCTACAGATGTGTTGAACTAATATACTATAATGTTACCTGTCCTATGCAGACCTGGTCAAAGTGGCAATGAGGATTGACCCAACAACCCCCTAGATGACAAGGCACACTGACAGTATGCTGCACAGACAGCAATCTCATCGAATTGTCCCACAGAGTTACTGGAAGTAGAGTTGTATCAGTTGGGTCCTGGAATTTACATATTCACACTCCTCATCAACACCATCACTCTCATCCCCTCTCTGAGGAGGCTGGTCTGGATCTATAGCACCATCCTCCTCCAAGAGGGGTATAGAATTTCTCACAGCCACGTTGTGCAGCATGCAGCAGGCCACCACTATTCTACACACCTTTTCAGGCCCATATGCCAGGGAACTGCCAGACATATGTAGGCAACGAAATCTAGCCTTCAGGAGACCTATTGTGCGCTCTATCACCCTCCTAGTACGTCCATGGGCCTCATTGTAATTCCTCTCTGCATCTGTTTCAGGATTCCTCACTGGTGTCAGGAGCCAACGCAACTTGGGATAGCCAGAATCACCTAGAAAATGGTTCAAAACAGGACTGTCATTGACAACCCTCAGCCTGGCAGATAGCCTGGCTGTCTACTATGTGGCAATAAGTGTATGAAACACCTACCTATGATCCATCCTCTGTCCTCTTGTAGTTGTTCCATCTTGTGTGGCACACTTCTGTTCCTTAGGGCAAAGGAATCATCAACTGATCCAGGGAACATGGCATTCACATGTGAGATGTACTGGTCTGCAGTACACACCAATTGAATGTTCATGGAATTAAAGTTCTTCCTGTTTCTGTACACCTGTTCAAAGTCTCTTGGGGGTATGAAAGCTATGTGGGTGCCATTGATGGCACCTATCACATGGGGTATGTTGGCAAAGGCATAGAAGTACGACATGATGGCAGGAAGGTCAGCACTTTGGAGAAAACTCACATAGGGATGAGGGTGTCGTACAAATACATTCAGGAATCTGGACAGTATAATGCTAAACATTGGCTGTGAAAAACCTGCACCCATGCTCACTGTCACTTGTAATGAGCCCGTGGCCAGGAAATGGAGTGCAGAGAGCACCTGCACTTCAGATGAAATAGCATGCTGATTATGATTAGCCGGTCTCAGTGGTGGATCCAGTTATGCACTAAGTTCATCAATAGTAACACAAGTGAGTCTGTAATTGATAATGATGTGATGCTCCACCATGGTCCGTAAATCAACAAGTGGTCTGTACACCGATGGAGCCCTCTCTCGCCGCAAGGGTCTGTACCTCGGAGGAGTTAAAAACACGTGTGAGGAACACACATACATCTGCACACATTGTTTCTCATTCAGCACTGCTGCCATGAATGTCGACGACACAAATGCTTATTGTGTGTGACATTACAGCAACATGACCACAATGATATATCAGGACTGGTCTGTGAGGTCATGTATATTGTGTCATGCCAATAGGTGTTTAGGGGACAATAGGGCCTGCATTGTGCTGATGAGGGTTTTACAACTGCATAGTTAATGCCAAAATGTCTGCCCCCTGTACTCCAGAAGTGTTTTGGTGGAAGTGACCTCACACCGCTAGGGATTGATGTAATAGTGGAAGGCGGTGTTTACCGCAGTGCGCAAATTCATTGGCTAACATGGTTGTCAATGGGCATTCTTAGCGTATCATGATCGCCACCGGTGCTGACGGTGCACACCGCCACAGTACGTACGCGAACACCTCACCCCAACTTCACTTGACTCCCTGATCTCGTGCATGAAGGTACTCCACTGAGTGTACTGCTGTGTCCTGCCTCTGGTCATGGAAATGGCACGTATTGCAGGGGAAAGGGGCCCAGCCTTCACCAATGAGGAATTGGAGAAGCTCGTGGATGGGATCCTTTCATGCACCCCGGACACCACACCTGCACTCACCACAACAACTTTAATTGAGACATGCAGCATACCCACCAGACTTGCAGACACTTAGACAACATCCATTTATACTGGCAGCCTGTCTTGTCCCACTGTGTCCACCCCCTCTCCTCCCAAGACACTCAAACACACCAAAACACCCACCCATCACACATCAACAACACCTCATCATACTGTCCAGTAACCTGCACCCACATCATGCTCACCTAAACCTGTCACAACCTCTACCTCTACCTCCACTCCCATGCCTTCCTTCAGGTCCACCCCAATTGCACCTAAGAAACTTTTCCTATCCTGTGTTGACCTATTTTAACCCACTGGCCCACCCAATCTCGTCCATAAACGTGCTCACCACCTTACCCTGTCCACTCCTCCCACGTCACAGCCCGCCCCTGTCTTCCCTCCCCATTCCCGTGCTACCTCCCCTGTGAGGAAGAGATCCCGTGCTGGCCCAGGAACATCTGCCGCATCCCAGGCCAAGTCCATTCCAGCAGCTGCTGTGACAAAACCTAAGCCCCCTCCACCTTCCAAAATGAAAATCTAAGCTCCCCCAGTTGTAAATCCCCACCCCCACCACCTTCTGCCCCTGTTCCCTGAGGTGCCTGGATGCCCCATTGTTTCCCCTATGAAGTGGAGTACCGTTGGTCCGTGAGCACAATAAAGGTTAATGTGTGGCCTGTGTTGTTTGAGGCACACTCTGGATCTGTGGTTTATCCTTTCATTGTTTGGGGGTGTTGGGCACATGTATTTACTTTGGGCAGGTTAGATTTGCCTTGTGTCGGGTAAGTACCTCTTGCTGTGGGATTTATGGCTTGTGCTGCTGTGAAGGGTTGTGGGAGCATTGCAGGGTGGGTGGAGAGGGTGGGTATGTAATTGTGCCCTTTCTTCCCTTATTTAGTAGGTTGCGGTACTTACCATCGTCGTCTTCATCAGCAGTTTCGGTCGTGGAGGTATATGGCAAGGAGCAGGGCTGGCATGATCTCCAACTCTCTCTGCATGTCTGCTTTGGCGTGTTGTGTGAGCCTCCGGTGATTGTTTCCTTATATTTGGTTAGTTTCTGCCTGGCTTCGCGTGGCGGTGGTTCCCGCCCTTGAACTGATGGCGGTCTAGTGCTTCACTATTTGATGGGTGGGCAGGGCCTTTCCGTCGGCCTGTGGGTGGGCTCTGCCATCATTGTCGGCACTCCTTGCTGGCGGTGAGTGGTTTTCAGGATGCCTGTGTTTCAGTTGGTTCATGATTTGGTGGTTTGGACCGCACATCTGTTGGCGGTTGTTACAGCCACCACCTGCAGTGCGGTGTTTACCGCCATATTCATATTCATAATAAGGGCCATAGTGTGGCTAGAACCCACATCTGGGTATACCCACCCGTCCCACTTAGGGTGACACACTAAAGCATACAAAAAGTGATAAATGGAATGCATGAATTAATCTCATCCACTGGTAATTACTTGGACTGTATCCCAACCCATTGTTATTTTGTACACCATGCCACCTCAGTTTGAGCCAGCCATATGCAAATCAGGCAAAATAATGGATTGGGATGTGGCCCGAGTGATTGACAGTGGCTGAGATTAGTTGAGGCTTTCTATCCTTGCCCTTGTTTTTTAATTTGACTCTCAGACTTGGGCCCTGGGCTCACTCTGCCAGTAGTTCCAGCTATATTAGGCTGAAGAGCTGTAATAGGGGTGAAATCGGTCCTGGGTTGCTTGTGTTCTGGTTCAGGGAGGACTTGGCCTCGTAGTTCAGACTGTTTCCAGTCAAGACTCATTTGCATATTTCTGGATCCAAACTGAGGTGGCATGTTGTTTGAAAAACAGTGTATTGGGATGTCGCACCAGAGGTTGTCAGCAGCTGCGATTAACTCAAGCATTCCATCGTTTATCTTCTGTTTATTGTGAACAGCATTTGTTGAAGACCAGTGGATTGTTACCAGACTATGTTAGAGGCTGTAGACAGGTGGTTACATGTAATCTCACAGATTACCATAGTAGGCTAGTGTTTTAGTGTTCATTACCCTTTCCCACAAACACCTGGACTAGACAATTTTCACTGTGATTATTTTTCTTGGGCCTTATTAAGAGGGGTTGTATACTGTTTTGCCAACTGTCATTCTGTACATATTTGTCATTTTCTAGCTGTGCTTGCTGCCTGACACTTTATGCACACTTGAGTACATCTTGGTAGGTTATAGTGGTAATCCAATGGTGAAAGCTGTTCGCCTTACTAGCTCACTAGGAAAGTTTATGTCAGATTATTTAGGAGTTGTTGGACCTGGCCCTTTCTACAGGGTCATTTCTCAAATATTTTTGCCTTCTCCTAATTTTTCTGACCCTTTTTTGGCTGCCGTTATGACTCAGGTCACTTTATCATTGCTAATCAGTGCTAAAGTGCATGTGCTCTCCCTTGTAAACTTGGTATAATTTGCTTATACCTCATTTAATTGTGTAAGTCCCATGCACAGTGGTATCCCTATACCCAAGACCTGTAAATTAAATGCAACCAGTGGGCCTGCAGCGCAGCTTGCCCCACCCACAGAAGTAGCCTTTCAAACCTGCCTGCCACAAGGACCTGATCTCTAAAGTTACTTGCCGGGACCTTCTTTTACTATATGTAAGTCACCCCTAAGGTAGGCCCTAGCTAGCCCTATGGGCAA
Source organism: Pleurodeles waltl (assembly GCF_031143425.1). Lineage (NCBI taxonomy): Eukaryota > Metazoa > Chordata > Amphibia > Caudata > Salamandridae > Pleurodeles > Pleurodeles waltl. The sequence continues at coordinate 692,929,202 of NC_090442.1, read as the reverse complement.
GGTGCTATGTATGTAGAAGACAGGACATATGCCTGGTAGGGTGGCCTGTCCTGGTAGTGACAAACACCCTATTTTAGTTTCTCACTGCTGTGAGTGCTGCCTTCTCATAGGATTGCATTAGAAATATGCTGGCTTCTGTCTAGGGGGTATTGTGTGATTTATGAGGGTAGCGCAGGCATGTTTGGTATGGTTGTGATGGTAGTGAGAAATGCTGCTTACTGGTGTAGGTGGATTTTTTATTACCATCATTTTTTTTATTACCATCATTTATTACCTTCTAGAAAGTGAACATTTCTCTGTGCTTATGACTGTGGTGTTTTGCAGCTTGACTCCAAACCACGTCTGGGCAGAGTGACAGTTGGGCTTTGTGCATACTTTTAAGACAGCCTGTACACAGGAAGGGTGGAGATGTCACAGATGTACATCTACATTTTGAATGGTCTTCCTGAGCTGAGAGAAGGGGAGGAGGGGCACACTTGCATCTGTAAAGGCTGTGCCCTGGCCTCACACAAAGGGCTTGTTTACCCCTAACTGATGTTTGAAGCCTGTGCTGGAGGAGAGAGGGGACACTCTTAAAACCAATTGTAACTGGTTGGAACCTCCTCTCCTCCTCATTGAAAATGCTTTGCAAAAGTGACTATAAGTACAGGGGATTTTTCCCCCTAAAGACACACAAGGGACATTAATGGAATATTGAATTGGACACAGAATGCTGCTGGAAGGACTCACCAGGTACCACCTTGGAATGCTGCTGTTGGGCTGAACTGTGACCTGTGGGTCACTAGGAGGAACTGCCACTGTCTGCAGCTCTTGTGCTGGCCTGTTGTTGGGCTTTGCACCTCTGTGCTCCCCCTTTCTCTCTTCAGGGTGCTGAGGCCCCTGTCCCTTGCACCATAGCGCTAGAAGAGCGCTTTCTCTTCAGGAAGCACTGAGGATTCTCTGCGTAAAGTGTGAGGACAGCACTAGATTTGGATACTCCTATGGTGGGGCGTGGCCCCTGAGGAGCACCTTGCTTTATCCACTCCATTACGTTGGAAGCACCACCTGTTCTTGATTTCCCCAAGAGTGGTGAATAAAGGAATCCAGAGCGATTGCGCTCCACCTGGTGTCCCTGGGGCAAAGAGCATGGAGAGGAGTGCTCCAGGGGCACAAGCCCGTATCGTCCTTTGTAAAAATCACCACAGCGGCGCGGGCGGGGGTGACGGACCCTGCCTCCAGTGGCCGGACCTGTCCAGAGGTGCTGCTGTGCAGCAGAGAACCACTGGAGAGAAGGATGCCTCTCAACTAGGAGACTGTCTCTGTTGTGAAGGAGAGAAGAGTGGGCGGGAGCCATTCCTTACCCTCTGCACCACACCAGCATGCTGTCCAAGGGCGTCGGACTTGGAGGAGGTTCCTGGAGGACTCCCAGTGCCCTACCTCTGGTAAGCAGTTGCACTGAGGGCCCGCAGGTGCTTGCCGAGCCAGATCTCTTGGGAGTGGGGAAACCGGGGCCAGCCTGCCCCTTAGGAACAAAGTGTGGGGATTTGTACCCCAGAGCCAGGAGGCTCGCCAATAGCCTACAGCTCCCTGATTATGGAGCGGCCCGCCAGCAGCCATGCTGCAGGGACACGGGCGGCTGCCCCTGACTTGGCTGGTGTTGGGCCCAGCAGGCTAGGGGGGGTTACGTGTGCCCATCCGTTGGAGGTGAAAGAAGCGCCAAGGCGCTATAGCTATGTTGCCAGGAGGGAGGTAGGGGCTCATACCCCCTTGGCCATATATTTGTATTCCCAACCTATCCCCAGGATCTCCCATGATGCATATCTCCAAGCACATGCATGGACACATGTGCTAATGTATTTTGAGGCATGTGCACAAGTAAATTTCTTTAGTAATGTTTTCCTGACTACTGCTTATGTTGCAGAATAAAGAGTATCCTTTGTGTTATATGTGACTACTGCTGATTTCTGCAGGGTAATAGTACTGTGTAACGTTCTGACAACTGTTTGGGTAGCAGGGTATTACTGACATGTCATATTTGGTCTAATGATGTGTGCAATACAGTTTATTTTTATATAACTTAGTGTTGTATTTCCTTTGTGGTGGGGATAGTGTGTCACGTGTGTTGTGCAAACGCTTTACATATTGCCTTTTGGATAGGCCTGACTGCTCATGTTAAGCTACCAAGAGGGTGAGCAGGGGTTATCTTGGTGTGTAACTCCCTCGCCCTGACTAGAATGATGCGTTCTGCCTGGCTTAGGTGCATACCCTAGCCAACCAGAAACCCCATTTCTAACAGGAGTGATCTACTTATAATGAAAGCCAATCTTAAAGGTTATAGGCCTTATTAATTATAAAGAAAAAAGTCAATAAAGGCAGTAAGACTAACATAATAATTATGAAAAATAAGTTAAGGTCAGTGGGCATTTAAGGCTGGATTGTTATTAATCTGTATTAAAGCCTAAATATATGCATTTTGTTAAAATAAATCTCTCAAATTACCATTTTAGGGAAGAGGTTTGGTGTTGGTCATCCACTCTGTTCAACCTAAGGAGTGAAGATTTCCACTCTAACAATTCTTGCTAGAATCTCTTCAAAATGACTAATAGGCTTAGCTGTCTGCCAGGATTTTAAAATGAACAAATAACAAACATTAAATTAGACATAAATCTAAATGTCTAAATATTTATCCATATTGGCACATAAAAAGCCTTTAATTAGCCTTCTTTTCCCATTGATTTGTCTGAGTGTCATTTACACTCCATGACAGACTATATAGGCCCTCTTGCTTGTGAATGATGACAATTTTTATATCTCATGTTATATCCACCTGAAAATGATTGCGCTTCAGTATTCAGGCTTTAGTTTTCAATTTTCCACTTTATAGTTATCTTTCATTTCTTTGTTTCTCCTCTTTTTTTTTTTAATTTTTCTTAAGAGGATTCTGCGGCTCTCTCAGCAGTGCTAGCGGTTCGCTTGCTTGCTGCTAATATCATCTGCAGTGTGCCACATCCCATAAGGCCACTTCCTCTAATCCTCTAAACCAGGAATATTGTTGTCCATAGTGTATCATAGTTTTACCATTCCAAGATGGTCAACACATTGGTTCTAAATGTGTCAATCGTGCTAAAACGTTAAAACAGGGATTAGGGTCCTCCCTCTACCACCATGGACAATGCCCTAAACCTAGGAGTCTTCACTGACAACCCAAAAACATAAAGAACCAAATCAACGCAGTATTCTCCCCCTGCTACCTCACCTTTCACATGTTCTGTAAGATCCTGAAGTGGCTGCCCATCGACACAAGGCACACCATCACACAGGCTCTCATCCTAAGCCGTCTAGACTATGGTAATGCTCTCTACACTGGACTCACAACACATTTCATAAAAAGGCTTCAAATCATTCAGAACGCAGAAACCAGGTTCAGTCTGGTCCTGACAAAACAAACCCACAAATCCCCCCCCAAGCAACCTCCATTGCCTCCTCATACACAAGTGATGCCAATTCAAGTTGACACCACCTACAAGGCCCTATACAACCAAGGGCCTACAAGTCTCAAGCACTGACTGAACTTCCACCACTCTACCAGACACCTGCGTTCCACTGCTATCTACCTCACCCACCCACCCTAAATTCATCACAGCAACAATGGAGGCCGCACCTTCTCCTACCTGGCAGCAAAAACCTGCAACAACCTCCCAATCTGCCTAAAGACCTGTCTCTCCATCCAGGGTTTCAGAAAGAGGCACAAGGCATGGCTTTTTGACTTAGACCCTCACAGCAGAATCCAGCACCTGGATATCCTCATTGGTGATAAGTGTGCTCTACAAGTCCTATTGACTGATTGATTGATTCATTGAACAATAGGCTGCAAGATGGACTACCGCTGTTATAGCTACATCATTTCATGCATATGCACCACTACACATGCATGTGCGTATGGAATAATGCAAGTGCCATTTTTCTTAATTATTTACCGATCCAAGATGGACTGGTAAGGAAAAACATTTAAATTAATTAGTGAGTAACTGCTATTTTAAGGTAGAGAGACTGGCAGCAATTTGGTAACAGGCCCTTCAAAAAAACCTAGAATGTATATATAAAAACAGCACTGTAGAGGTGGGGGTCAATGGAGGAGTTGGTGGGGAGGCAAGAACAAGTAGAAGGGGGTATAAAATAAAAATAAACTCAGGTGGAGGAGAAGGGAAAAAGCAGCACACCAGGTAGAGAGCAACAAGGGGGCAGATGAAGAGAAATGCAGAGTGCTGGTGGGGGAGGAGCATACAAGAGAGTGTGAGCAGTGCACAAAGCAGAAAGTATTAGAAATTGTGTTGTTGGTTGAGAGGGTGTGAGTCCTCGTAAAGCAATAGACACAATCCCTCTCAGGGTGAACCACAAAAGTCACTACATTAACCTGTGCTAAACACTCTGGGGTAGCTTTGTACAAAAGCAGTCAGGCTTAACTTAGAGGCAATGTGTAAAGTATTTTTTATGCAGCACCCAGGCAGTCATAAAGTGAAAACACAATATAAGAAAAATACCACACCAATTTGCAAAAATTTAGTCAAATGTAACAAATTAGCTCACATCATATGACAAAAATCCAGTCCAATCAGTAGAACCATAGGCATGCCATTTCAAAGATCTAAGGTAGGTATAGTGCCTAAAAGCACAAAGTGCTACTCATGGTAGCTTTTCCTGCGAAATGAGGTGAAAGTCACAAGTTCAGGCCAATTACAATGGAGCCCATGCTGGATGCAGAAACAAGGTTAAACCCACTGAAAAAATACCTTTTAAAGGTTCTATTTGAGGTGAGAAGGCCACGAGGAGCAAGGAGAATAATCAGGATAGTTGTCGCTGCAGTGCAAAAAGCAGGCAGGGTGTTGTGGGTGATTGTCACTACAGTGCAGAGATCCTGTCAGGTGTCACGGGCGGATGTTGCTGGGAATTCAGGTTGGTGGTGACCACTGGCTGTCAATGTTCTAGCAAATCTTGGATTGCTGGTTGTCACTGGCCGTCGCTGTAGCATAAAAAGTCAGTTTCACCAGAGCTTCCAGATGGTCCATTGTGTTGCTGTCTGGAAGTAATTCACAAAGGCCAATCGCCACCTACATTTAGTCATGTAACCTAGGAACAGGTTGCCGACACCAAACAGTTAGGACAAGAAAATGGCAATATTCTAAAAGTAGCATTTTCAGACTTGTGACTTTAAATCTGACTTTACCATTGAAGAGGGTTTTAAATTATAATGTCTCAGACACGAAGCATGACATTCCTAACTGCTTCCACATTAAAGTTGTCTATTATTAAATTAATAAGGTAACACAATGTTATCTAATGGGAGAGGCAGCCCTTGCAGAAGTGAACAACAAGAGTTTTTCACTACCAGGATATGTAAAACTAAAACATACATGTACAACTTTTTAAGTACAATACACCCTGCCCTATGGGCTGTTTAGAATCTACCCAATGGGAGACATATATGTATTAAAAAGGAAGGTTAGGCCTGGTAAAAGGTTAATTTTGCCAGCTACAAATGACAGATTAAAGCTGTACACATAGGCTGCAGTGGCAGGTATTAGACAGGTTTAACAAGGCTACTTAAGTGGGTGGAACAATGAGTACAGCCGGCCCACTAGAATCATTAATTTAATTTACAGGCCTGGATACATATAGCACTTTAATAGGAATTTACAAGCAAATTAAATGTGCCAATGGAGTGCAAATCTATTTTGCCATATTTGATGGAGGAAGAGCACAAGCACTTTGGCAAGGTTAGTAGTGGTAAAGTGCCCCAACAAGGCCAAGAAAAATGACATCAGAAAAACAGGAGGGTTGAGGGCAAGAGGTTTGGGGAAAGACCACTTTAAGGCTGGCAGGTCTAGCAAAAAGCATTACAGAGAATGAAGGTATTTATTTGGCAGTGGGAGAAGCATCAATGGGAGAGAACTGGGAAACACACTTGCTCTCTTGAAGTGCTTAACTATAAAAAAGTAGTTCTCTAAAAGTGAGCAGTGAAGCGCTACAACCCAACCAGTCAAAAGGATAGAAAATGAAAGGAAATGAAATAAGCCTTTGATAGACAATCACTCCAAACGGCATCTCAGCTCTAAAACAAATGAACTGAGCCCCTTGACATCTCTCAGAAATTAATGTCTGGGGGAAAAGTCAGGTTTTGAAGAGCTTTTTTAAAATAACAATACTTCTGTTTTTTGTTCTGAGAAAGCAGAACAAATTGGTCTGAAAGAAACTTGGGACCAATTTAATTAAAAGCCCTGCAGACAATAGTTAGGGATTTCAATAAAATCAGTATTTCAAGAGGAAGCCAATGGAGTTTCTATAGGCCTTGGGCTTTGGAGCTTTTGTGAGGGACTTTAAGGTCCAATCTGACTGTTGTAGTTTGAATCACCTGTGGCTGCTTAATCAGATATGTGGGCAAATCCAAGTAAAGACTGTTACAGTAGTCAAGTCTTGAGGTGGTCAGAGCATAAACAACTGTCTTTCTGTTTGATAAGGGAAGAAAGTAAAATCTTTATTTCAGGAACTTAGTTAAGGAGAAAGAGATTCCTGAGACAGTGCTAACATGTAGTTGGAAAGATAAATCATTGTCAAACTTGATTCTGAGATTCCTTGCTACATCAGTAGGAGGAGGGTGCTTGGAGAGGTTGTTCTGCACCTGTGCAAGGCAAAGATCTAATGGTTGGTTGTTTCCAAAACTGAGAATTTTAGCTTTCTCTGAATTACACTTTTAGAAAAAGGCACTGATCACCTAATTACTTTGGAGGTGCAATTTTTAAAATGTAGATCTGAGCTGAAGATTTCTTGTCAAGGATCAAAATTAATTGGGTATCATCGGCACCAGACAGAGTGGGTATACTGAATGATTTGATAAGAGCAGACATTTATACTTTGACTAAATTTGGCTTAAAGGATGAGTCCTGAGGGACATCATATTTCAGTGATTTCTACCTTGATCTAAAAAAATACATCATAATCACCTGCTTCCTATTATCTAGAACATTGAAGCCATGCCTATTCACAGCCTTAAAAATCTATGTCAGCCAGACATTGAAGTAGTATATTGTGAGATAGTGTGTCAAAAACTGCTGACATATCCAGAAGATTAACATTGCATATATGTGCACTATCTAATATAAATTTTAAAGACACTTCTAGGAGCGCAGGTTCAATGGAATGCCTAGGTGTAAAGCCAACTTCAAAAAAGGAAAAATATTATGCATACACAAGTTGAAGATTGACCAATTTTTCCAGGATTTTTGCTGATGCTGGTATTAAGGAGAGAAGTCTAAATTTAGACAGGATCTTAGAATCCGCAAGTGATTTCTTAAATAGCAATTTGACAAGAGCTAGCTTCCATTTGTCAGGTACAAAAGCCAAGTGTTGTGATTGACTAAGTATGGAGTTCACAATCAGATTGATGGTCTTGACAGCTTTTTTTAGGATGGACAGAGGACAAGAGTCTATGGGCGAATCTGAATAAAATGTATAATAGTATGTTAGACTGTTCCAAAGCAATAGAGCTGAACTCAGTAATAGGGGAGAAAATGGGACTATCTACTTAAGTCTTCTTGCACATCGCCCCAGATGCTCATTAGGAGAGAAAGCAGTGCAAATGGCTTCGATATAGTGGTAAAAAATAGCCAGCTTATCAAAAGTTCTTATAAGAACTCAGTGTCGGGTGTGCAACTTTTGGGCTGGAGAAGGTCTTTCGAGATTAGAAAAATGTTTGGTTCTTCAGATGGCTAAGCCTCGGAGGTAGTTGGCCATCTATAGCCTCAGTGAGCCAGTAATTAAAGCAATCAAAGTCAGTCGTTACATCTCAGGTAAGTAGTGAGGGAGAACAGGAAATAAGCTAAGTAAAGGTTAGTGCCTTGTAATTTGCCCCAGTGTCAAAGTGTGTGATCTGTCCTTCCTGACACTCTCCACCTACTTTTATGGGGATCTAATATCAGTGTGAGCAGAATCAACTTGCGATCAGACCGTACCTGAGTTACAGGATTACCAGCTATAAGAGACTGAAAATTAGTAAAACACATGATTGGCTTGATGTGCGGAGCTGGTCACCAGTTGTGAGAGATTGAGGACAGTTAGATGGTCAATGAGAGTCCTGGCAGCACCATTCTTAATGTCAACAATATGACAGTTGAATCGTGTAAACTGGGGAACTTCGAATATTGAATGCAGTAGGGGGTTAGGACATCTAACAATAAATCAAGAAATTGAGAACTATGTTCAGTGGGACTATATACGAGGATGCCTGAAAAAGAATCATGCTGAGAAATCATCAAAGAGAAGTTCAAACATTATTCCTTTTCCAGGTTATCTATATGAAACATTGAAATTGCAAGATATTGCAGAAAACGATAGCCAGGCCCCCACCCCTACTACCCTTCCTGTCAACATGGTGTAAGGTGTAGCCAACTCGAATCTTCATTTTTATATCAGGATTGCAAGATTCTTTAGCCAAGTTTCAATAAGAAACTTAAAAAAGAAATATTATCTATTAAAAAGCTGTGAATATCAGAGGCATGTTTAGGGAGAGACCTATCATTTACAAGTCCACCCTGTAGCCCAGTTTTAACCCGGCAGTCGTTAAATGTGCCCGAGTTCACACCCTGGCCCTTCTCCTCGGTTAAAAAGACATCATTCTGTACAATGATTTGCTTACAGGTTAAGCAAGATAAAAGTCCTAAAACATTTACAGGGTCAAAATTGTTCTTGCAACATAAACTCTTACCTAGTCTCATGATTTACTTCCCTGCCGGTCCCCACCTCTGCCAGAAAACAACTAGAATGCTGACTTCAAAATAGCGACAGAAAGCGGGTTGAAAATGGTGTGCCAAATACACTTTGGGGGTCATTACAACCCTGGCGGACGGTGTTAAAGCGGCGGTAATACCGCAAACGGGCCGGCTGTAAAAAAAAAGGGAATTATGACCATGGCGGAAACTGCCAACATAGACAGCCACTTTAACACTCCGACCACCACGGCGGTACAGACAAACAGCGTGGCGGTCACCGCCAACAGACAGGCAGAAGACAAAGTACTGCCCACAGTATTACAACAGGCCAATCCGCCACCTTTTCCGGGGCGGATTCACCGTGGATAAAAACACGGCGGAAACAGCCATTCCAATCGGAAAACGCTCACCTTAACAAACTCCACGAGGAAGGAGGGCACCATGGAGCCGGAACTCCAAATACTCCCTGCATTGTGTTCCTGCTCCTCTAGGAACATTAGCAACGGCGCCGACGACAGCGGTGAGTACTGCACCTACGACATGAGGGGGGGAGGCAAAAGTCAGGGACACACACACGCAACACCCCCACCCGACCCTCACCCACTACAACACACACACCAATGCATTTCAAAACATCACAGTAACAACCCCCAACCCCCCCACGGAAGAATGCAAAGACAAAAGGAAATTAGTACAACCATTGTAATGTAGCACAATACAGTAAGCCAATATATACAGAAATATATACAAATGCCAAAAATAAACATCACGATCATTAGTGCAGGTATGCACCATCCAATGTCCGTGGACCACTGGGCCCAAAATGCATGGGCGAGGCCCACACACGATACCTGTCCTGAAATGGAGAGAACACTGCAGGGGCATCAGATAGAAATACAACAGGCACCTCAGGGGGAAGGGAAGTGGGGGCACCTCAGCCGGATGACAGCACCACGCCAGATCCACGACGGGGCTCCTTGCCCATTGATGTATCCTGGGGAGTGCAAAGCCACAGGGCCTGATTACAACTTTGTAGGAGGTGTTAATCCGTCCCAAATGTGACGGATATACCACCAGCCGTATTACGAGTTCCATAGGATATAATGGACTTGTAATACGGCTGGTGGTATATCCGTCACTTTACCGTCACTTTTGGGACAGATTAACACCACCTCCAAAGTTGTAATCAGGCCCACAGTCTCTTAAGTGGATGCCTTTCTCCACTGGTTCTGGAGGGGGACTGGTGGCCAGAGTGCTTCATCCTGTGTAGGACTGAGGTAGTGGATGCCTTTCTCCACTGGTTCTGGAGGGGGACTGGTGCCCAGAGTGCTTCATCCTGTGTAGGACTGAAGTAGTGGATGCCTTTCTCCACTGGTTCTGGAGGGGGACTGGTGCCCAGAGTGCATCACTCTCCCCGTGACGGTCCCATTTCCGTCACTGCCCCAGCCGCACATGGGCTAGCGATGCCTGAGTTGGCGGTCTTTGCCCTGTTCAGCAGGGCTTGCCATGGCGGTCTTTGCCCTGTTCAGTGGTGGTTGCCATGGCGGTCTTTGCCCTGTTCAGCGGTGCTTGACCTGTTCAGCGGTGCTTGCCATGGCGGTCTTTGCCCTGTTCAGCGGTGCTTGTCATGGCGGTCTTTGCCCAGTTCAGTGGTGCTTGACCTGTTCAGCGGTACTTGCCGTGGCGGTCTTTGCCCAGTTCAGCGGTGCTTGACCTGTTCAGCGGTGCTTGCCATGGCGGTCTTTGCCCTGTTCAGCGGTGCTTGACCTGTTCAGCGGTGCTTGCCATGGCGGTCTTTGCCCTGTTCAGCTGTGCTTGCCCTGTTCAGCGGTGCTTGACTTTGCTGTCTCTGACCTGTGCAGACGTGTGTGCCATGGCGGTCCCTCATTGCCCAGCGGGGCTGTGGCTGCCGGGGCCCTCCTGGGCACTGACTCCGGCGGTGGTCTCCTGACCAGTGACGATTGTGCTGCCCTCCTGGGCACTGACTCCGGCGGTGGTCTCCTGACCCTGTTCAGCGGTGCTTGACCTGTTCAGCGGTGCTTGCCATGGCGGTCTTTGCCCTGTTCAGCGGTGCTTGCCATGGCGGTCTTTGCCCAGTTCAGCGGTGCTTGACCTGTTCAGCGGTGCTTGCCATGGCGGTCTTTGCCCTGTTCAGCGGTGCTTGACCTGTTCAGCGGTGCTTGCCATGGCGGTCTTTGCCCTGTTCAGCTGTGCTTGCCCTGTTCAGCGGTGCTTGACTTTGCTGTCTCTGACCTGTGCAGACGTGTGTGCCATGGCGGTCCCTCATTGCCCAGCGGGGCTGTGGCTGCCGGGGCCCTCCTGGGCACTGACTCCGGCGGTGGTCTCCTGACCAGTGACGATTGTGCTGCCCTCCTGGGCACTGACTCCGGCGGTGGTCTCCTGACCGGTGACGATTGTGCTGCCCTCCTGGGCACTGACTCCGGCGGTGGTCTCCTGACCAGTGATGATGGGGCTGGCGGTGGCGTCCTGGGCAGCGGGGATGATGGCGGCCTTCTCCACCGTGCTGCTCTTCCCAGACTTTGGCGCTTCCTTCTGCCCCTTCCCCACCTTGGGAGGAGTCACAGCTGAAGGCCAGGTTCAGGTGCCTCCATATGACAGGTGGTTCCCTATTCTACTCACCAAAGAAGGTGTGCCAGATCATCATTGCCTGCTCTGTGCTTCACAATCTTGCTTTGCGACGCCAGGTGCCTTTTCTGCAGGAGGATGGTCCAGATGACGGTGTTGTGGCAGCTGTGGAGCCTGTGGACAGTGATGAGGAGGAAGCAGAGGAAGAAGACATTGACAACAGGGACTCAGTCATACAGCAATATTTTCAGTGAAACACAGGTGAGAACACTTTCTTTACTAATACTTTTACTTTCACACTTCTACCTCTATCCTGTCTGTCAATTTCAACCAGTATTTGGTAACTGAGTTGTACATTTCCCTTACGGTTTCACAGGTGTGGTTACCAACGTTTGTCATCTGCTTGCATCCTTCATGGACTTGTGATGTGTGACATAGGTATGTTGACATTACTATTGTGAACGGATTTTGTCATTGTGATAGCTAATACACATTTTCGAAATCACAGACTGACTCCAGATTGTTTTGTGGTTCAAGGGTGTTTATTGAAGTGCTAAATATTGGAGGGGGTGGTAAATTGGTGATGGGTGATGGTGGAGGAATGTCCATGGCAGAGTTCAGTCTATTAGTCTCACAGGTGCACTGCCCATTTGGGCATAGGAAGTGGAGCTGGGACAGTTCCAATCTGGACAGGGTTACAAAGTGGGACAGTGGGATGACAATCAGGGTGGTCTCATTTCTTGGCGGGGGTCTTGCCATCGTGCTCTGTCCTGTTCCTGGTTATCAGGGAACGCTTGCGGGGTGGTTCTCCATCTGCAGGGGGTGGGGTGCTGGTGTGGTGGTCCTGTGGCGGGGCATCCTGTCCACTAGCGCCGGCGGAGGTGGTGGGCAGTTCATCGTCCAGGCTAGTGTCAGGGGCCCCTTGGAGTGCCACGGTGTCCCTCATGGTGTTCTGTATGCCCTTCAGCACCCCTACGATGGTACCCAGGGCGGAGCTGATGGTTCTGAGTTCCTCCCTGAAGCCCAAATACTGTTCCTCCTGCAGGCGCTGGGTCTCCTGAAACTTGGCCAGGACTGTAGCCATCGTCTCCTGGGAGTGGTGGTATGCTCCCATGATGGAGGAGATGGCCTCGTGGAGAGTGGGTTCCCATGGCCTGTCCGCCCCTGTCGCACAGCAGCCCTCCCAGTTCCCCTGTGTTCCTGTGCCTCCGTCCCCTGGACCGTGTGCCCACTACCACTGCCCCCAGGTCCCTGTTGTTGTTGGGGTGGTGGGTTATCCTGGGTTCCTCTGTAGTGGTGGACACACAGCTCATTGACGTGTCCTGGGTACGGAGGTATGGGCCCGCTGGGTGGGTGCTGTACTGGTGTTTCCAGAGGGTGGAAGGTCAGTGCTGGGCTGTGCCTGTGCGAGGGTGTACTGACTGTCCCGAGGCCCACGATGGTCCGGGCTGGTCATCTGGATCCACTTGGCCAGAGCTGCTGTCATCACTGTGGGCCTTTTCTGTGGGTGGGGTGGAGATGTCTGGACCCTCCTGTCTGGTGACGTTAGGTAGTGGTCCTGCAGGGGTATAAAAGCATGATTATTGCATCTGTGTGTGTCATGGTGTGCAATGGGTGGGTGAGCGTGTACCCCAGTGCTAGCATTCCTGTGTGGGGGCTTGTGTGATGATGGTTAGGGGTTGTTGTGGGTATGTGCAGTGGGCATGCTTTAGTGATGGGTGTCCATGATTTGTTGTGTCATGCAGGGCTTGGTGTTGGGGTGGGTGGTTTGTGTTATTAGTACATTAGTGAAGATTAGTGTAGAGTTGGAGTGATAGGGGATGGGGCGAGGGTGGGGGGGATGTGATAGCATGCAGGTAGGGTGGGGGATATGATAGTTAAGATTTGACTTACCAGTGTCCATTCCTCCACCGACTCCTCCGAGGCCCTCAGGATGCATTTTGGTCAAGACTTGCTCCTCCCATGTTTTTAGTTGTGGGGGAGGAGGTGGGGGTCTGCCGCCAGTCCGCTGAACCGCGATGTTGTGCCTGGAGACCATGGAACGCACCTTCCCCCGTAGGTCGTTCCACCTCATCCTGATGTCCTCCCGATTTCTTGGGTGCTGTCCCACTGCGCTGACCCTGTCGACTATTCTTCTCCATAGCTCCATCTTCCTAGCTATAGAGGTGTGCTGCACCTGTGATCCAAATAGCTGTGGCTCTACCCGTACGATTTCCTCCACCATGACCCTGAGCTCCTCCTCTGAGAACCTGGGGTGTCTTTGGCGTGCCATTGGGTGGTGTAGGTGATGTGTGGGGTGGTGTATGTGGTGATGAGTGTGGTGATGTGTAGTGGTGTGTGGTGTTTTGTGCGTGGATGTTGTGTGGGGGATGGTGTTTTGTGCCTCTATGTGGTGGGGTTGTCTATTGCTGTGCTCACTCTCTCTGGCCTTCGTCTCTAATTTTTGGTCGTAGGGGTTTGTGGGTGATTTGGGTGTGTGTTTTATATTGTAATGGGTGTGTGGGAGTGGTGTGTGTATGTGTATCAGGTGTGTGTATTTAGAATTGTCCTATGTGGCGGTGTTTTGGAGATGTGTGTGTATTTTGAGCACGGCGGTGTGTACCGCCAATGGAATACCGCGGTTGAAAGACCACTGCGTGGATTCGTGGGTCGCAATAGCATGGGCGTGTTTCTGTTGGTGTGACGGTGGAGGATTTGTTTCGCCAGTTTATCACTGACCTTTGGTGTGGCGGACTTGTGTGGGTGTCTGAATTTTCGGCGGATTCCGAGATGTGGGTCATAATAGCTGTGGCGAAATTCCGCGGCCGCGGCGGTATGTTGGCGGTCTTCTGCACGGCGGTAAGCGGCTTTTACCGCCAATGTTGTAATGACCCCCTTTGTTCCCAAAACCAGTGCAGGAGAGAGTAGGTTAAAAAATGTAAATTCAGTCACCACTTCATCCAGTGAAATAAAAACGATTCAAAAACATTTCGCTCATAAGAAAAGCTTTAAGAAAATGCCCCAAAATACAAACAATAAAAAGAAACAAGCATTTGCAATGCAATGGGTCTCGCATTAAGTTGAATTAGAGCTATTAGCGTTGTAAACTTGTAACCACACTTTTCTTGCCACATTAAATAAAATATAAAAAACTAGCGCGATCGCGCTGTGACTGCGAAATGAAGAGAAAAAGTAGTCCAGAAACCATATGGAAAACATGGAGCCTCGTATGTTTCCAGTAGTTTACCGGTGCTCTCGAGGAGGGCTAAACACCGGAAAAGGCATGGCGTGTGCATGCCGTTCACAAACGAAAACAAGTGGATTTTAAAAGGCAAGCCCAGGAACCAATGAAAGTGACTGATGTAACATGGGCATGGTTAAAATCCCCTAAAGAGAGATTAGAAGAGGGACGGAGCGCTTTGCGCTCGCCCCTAAAACAGCAACATTTGTTAAATTAAGCTTAATGACTCTTGCTCATCAATGCAAACACATGTGAAAAACAATGGAAGGGGTGAGATGGAGAAGATGTTACATCAATACTAGGGAATTGCCCATTCAAAGTACTACAAAATTGAAGGTACGTTTATGAAGAAGGTTTTGAAAAAAGGATACGTAGAGTGAGAGAACGAAAGGAAGACAGGAAAAAAGTTTTAAAAAACAGGGGACAAAATAGGTAAAAAGTTTGAACAAGAGATATCCCAATACATTTTCCCCAGCCAAACATACAGAAGTTAAGTTCAAATCAGAAATGGTTTTGTCTTACAAGTCCATCAGCAGGAAGTGCAGCAAGTGGCACTATATTGCAACTAAAAGCCCCTTTTGCTGCCAAAGATTAGGTTCCACATGCATTGTTTTCCTATAATGTCAATAATCCTTGCATTATTCCTGAACATATGATAACTCACTACTGCTGAATGTTTCAAGCACCTGCGCAATGTCTACATCGACATACCAGCAATGCACAAAATAGGATCTCTATAATTCTGAAACACTCAGAAGAGCCGGTGGCTACATTACAAAACATTTCCTCCAAAACAGAGCTAAGCACCACCTTGTCCAATCAGTGTGCAAGATGGCTTACAGTCTTTGAAGTATGTTTGTCATGTCCACTTCATTTGCCCTAATTGATAGATTCTAAGACCTTAACAGCACTATGTAAGATCTTTACTGTTTGGCTTTCGGATGACAGACAGGATTCTGCCCGGCCTGCTGGCACCACAGAAAGGCCTAACATTCTATCTGGCAACCCTTGTACATCCCTCTTGCGTACAAGTACATTATTGTCATATGTGTTGGACTTGGATGGAGACAGTCAATAGAGGTAAAACATTTCCCTTAGGCTAATTTGATTTACTTTTCATGAGAGTCAATTTAATGCCTGATCGTTATGTTTATAAAATATATACTGACTTGTTTTGATTTGTCCCCAAAATAAAGTAGTAAATATGTGTGAATATCCAATGGATGCACACTTAACTGTTTAACAAGTTTAACATTTTGCAGCAAAAAAACACTACTTTTGGTGCAGTTTTACTGTATCAATAACGTGGTGGAGCGAGTCACACATCCTTTTCCAAATCCCTTATTGGTAAAATAAGCATGGGAGTTACTAAGGATATATGTTTATGTATAAATATGTGCATATAAATGTACGCCGACCTAAAAAAAAACAGTTGTTAGATATTTCTTTCATTCTGAAAAGTCACATACATGCATGTTCGAATGTTTTCGGAATATGGTAACGAAGTGCTGTTAATTTCACATTCGCGAACCTAATCAATTTTTCTGGGTTCCATGTTGTTTCTAATATTGGCATAAGAAAAGAAATGTACAGAAATTTTTTATCTTCTGTTGAGTGAAATAGGATTGCGAGAACATATCAGTTTACAAAATGTGTATCGCTTAAGTTGACGTGCAGTAAAACTTCTTAAAATATATATTACTTTCCACCTCCTTCACACCCCTCTTCACTTCCTAAATAATTGTACATTTGAATGTTCACTCTAACTCCATTTCCACACTCTTGTCCCAAATCACAAGACAGTGCATTAATGCCGATGTTACATTCTTTACTTCCTGGTCCTTGTAGCTAAGTGAAGAAAACAAACCGATGCCCTCAATATCACATTTCATTTCCTGGTTTTATGTACACACAAACGTGCAAGAGTTCACGAATGAAACCCTGGGCATCTGGTGATCTGCATGCATTGTTTCAGACTATAAACCGCCTATTGTTTGTAAAGACAGCAACCTCGGGTAGCACAAGCAAAGGAAGCATGTCCCGACATTTCACTGAATGGGTAGACGCAAGAAAAACAAGCTCACTGCTATAGTTCACTCGTAATGTAACCTATCGGCAAAAGTGCAATTATCTACATAACCGGCAAAAGTGCAATTAACTGTGTAACAGGGTCGATATTATGCAAAGCGCTCAACTTCTGCCAAGCGAGATCGCGCTGCGAAAATAGAGAAAAAGTAGTCTAAAAACCCAGCGAGACTCGCATGTTTTCTGTACTTGGTCGCTGCACTAAAGGAGAGCTCATCACCGGAAAAGGCATGACGTATGCCTGCCTTCCACTAATGAAAGCAGGCAGATTCTAACAGACAAGCCCACGAACCAATGAAAGACAAGGACCTGATGTAGACTAATTCCTAAAACATCTCGCTAGCGATACACATGCGCAAGCGAATGCGACACAGGCTCGACCCTAAAAAGAGTACAATGATAGCATAAAGCGGCAATGTGCCAGCACAGAAGAGGAATAAACACATAGGAGGAATGGCCATGAGGGGAGGAATAAACACAAGAAGTGGAAGGCAAGCCATCAATGTGATGCAAAACAAGGGAGACTAAGACTAAAGTATTCCGATGGTAAGCAATGAGAGGGCTGTAAACCTAAAGTACATTCTTGATAAGTCCACAATAGTTCTTTCAAAACCATACAGCTGCACTGGTAGGTGAGATTTAAAAAATACAGCTGTTAACGTTGGCTTCAGTGCCCCTTCCCCTGTTGTTCAATAGTGTTTAATCAAAATTGATTTATAAATCTATTAGCTTTGTTTATTTTCTACTGCTGCTGGAGCCAATGATCCCTTGAAACAAACCAGAAGATAATCCTTGTTGTTTACCTACATGTTTTCACCAGTTAACACCTAGCACAAATAGGAAATAGAATAAATGGCAAATATCATAAAATGCAGGTCTTTATGCACCAGAACCAGTGTAAAATGTGCAGTTAGCATGCTACACTCACACCTGAAACTCTATATCGTGCCATAGTTGTACAACTGCCCATTTGGGTATCAGAATTTGCAAAAGCACAATTACCGCACCTGTTTTTTCACACAAGTTGTAGTGAGGATTTTGTTGGAATAATTAGTGCTGAAGCAGTTTGCATCTGTGTTGCAGTGGTGTAAACCACTTAAACCACAATTTGCCTTTGTGGAAAAGGGGTGCATCAATGATCATTGCCAAAAGGTATGTGTAAGAAGCAGCTTTATTGACACAGGTGACATAGCCTGTCCCTTTTCCCCCCAGATGTTCAGACACCCTGAAAGCCCCAAAGAACATGAGGGTATGGAAGAGTAATGTCTCCTTAGGTCCATGATACACCTGAGGTAAAGCCCTGATGAGGTCACCTAATAGTCCCACTGATATAGGTTTCCTCTTCTGATCCACCACCCCCTGTTCTCTAGCCCATCCTTCCAAAATTCTCCTGCCTACCTCTCTTGCTGATGGTGAGTACCCCAGAACAGTAGTTCCGACAAAGGCTATTCCTACTAGTCTTCACGCAATAGTGATCCTCAACTGCCACTTGTCAATGAGTGTCATTGTTTAATGCATAATGTCCTCCACTCATTCTGGAGCCCCCGACCGGTGACAAAATCCACTATTTAAGAATTCTGATGATGCTTGAGTGTATGCCATATGTGCTGACGCCCTACCGAGTTCAGAACCAGTTGAAGCATCCGCTATCGCCTACTCTCCACAATTCCTGGGGCATCTAAGTTCCAGTGGGATCCACCTCCAAGGCCAGCCCATGAAATCTCCTCCACTGGGAATGAGACAAAGCATCTGCAATGTAATTTTCTGCCTGCAGCACATGTCGTGCCCTAAAGGTGATATCTTGTTTTAGATAGCCCAACACAAAAACTCACAACAATTTTAGCACTTTAGAGTCTTTCACAAACTATTGATTGACCACTTGCACAACAGACATGTTATCAATTTTAAAAATAACTTTTTGGTGTGCTAATTGTGTTCCACATAACATCAAAACCACTACCAAGGGGAACAACTCTAGGAAGGCAATACTGCACCTCCTGTGCTTCCATGCCTGTGGTGACTCTTCTGCGCACCATTTGCCCTGTCAGTAAATCTTGAAGCCTTGTCCACCAGTTGCATCTGAAAACAATTGAGCACCCCAGTGCCATTCCTGCTAAGTAGTCAAGGAAATTCCATTAAAAGGTTCCAAGAAAAATCACCACGTCTGTAAGTCCTCTTTCGCACCTGCCGACAATCTAACATGATGATGTGTCAAATGTTGTCCAGAAAGTGCCAAAGCAATGCATCTGCAAAAAGTCCTCCCTGCTTTCACCACCCGGCAGGCACAATTCAAGTGGCCAAGAAGCACTTGAATTTATTTTACTGTGTCTTTTTGCTTGGGTAGCATGTTGTCAAGCAACAATTGCATCGCTCTTTTCTTCTCTTGTGGCAAGCAAGCTGTCCTAGTGACTGAGTCTATGAACAATTCCCAAAAAGGCTAGTTCAGTAGACGGCCCCATGGTTTGTTTGGGTTCCAAAGGAACCGTTAAATTGCCCGTAATGCCCTGGAAATCAGACAACAACTGCTGGTGGTCCCACAATATAACAATCATCCTAATAATGGGTGATCTGCTGATGTCCTGTAATGTATGTGAATAGCCACAGCAGTAAGGTGCTGAAGCATTCAAACAAAGCACAAGAAACTGAGCAGCCCATAGGCAGGGCTTTATCCATACGCCACTAACCATCAAACTGTATGCCCAGCAGCTCAAAATTGGCAGGGTATACCAGCAGCAAATGAAAGTATGACTTAATGTTGCTCTTGGACATCAGTGCCTCTGTCTGACTTTTTCCACCATTGCCATGGCAAAATTAACTGTTCAGTATGATTCAGAGAGCAACTCCTCTAGTATGTAATTGTGCACTGAATTCCCCCATGTTCATGACAAGTGCTAAATAAAACTGAATTTGCCCTTCTCTTTTTTTGGGACGACTCCAATTGGAGACACAATCATGTTTCTCAGCGGCCAGTCCTCAAAGGGGCCACCCATGCATCCTTCCTGCACTTCCTTCCTAAGCTTATCTCTTACTACCTCTTTGTGAGAATCTATCAATTTAGGTTGTCTGTCCAGTGTTGTATTCCTGGGCCTCATATCCCAACCTAAAGCCTTGTGAAAAACCTCCTAAAACAGTCCAGCTTTTTCCCGTCTCTCATATCTGTCCTGCAGTAAACTAATTTTCCCACATCAGCTAGCATATAAGCCCTTCTCCCAGTGCTCTAAGTGCCTCAACCTCCTCTGTATCCTCTTGGCTGCCCTGTCAGTTGCCTTTCCATGCCATTCTGCTACCCTGCCCATTGTCTTGCTGTACTACCTGATAAATTTGCTGTTCTGTAACACTGGACCATATCATGCCAGCCCGAACACTTTGAGCATTTGTGTCGTAATTTGCAGTACTCCCCAGTGCATGAGCCTTTGTTAAAGTCCCAGCATGTTCCTGCCTGCACATTTGTGCTTCCTGATGTACTGCTTTGACCCTTGCCCGACTCCCTGAGTGGGACGCCCTTGAAAGGGGAGGTAGACTATAGATAGACCGCTGGCAGTAAAGATGGTCTTCCTGAATTTGGCCAGGCCCATTGTGTTGCCACAAATCCAAATCTGTTTCTCTCCACTGTATATCCAGGTCTGCTGCCATGCGCACCTGGAACTCCTCATCATACTACACCCAGGCATATCCACAATAATAAATGTATGCCTTTCTGATGACATCCATATATTTGAGCAAAGCGAATGAGCATTTCTGGGTACTCACAGTACACGCTTGCATAGATCAGTAATGCTGCTGTCCATTTCTCAAGTATTGCCGGCACATTAGGCAACTCAGCCAGCTCATATTATTCTCCTTTGGACCCTACTTTTGCCTGAAGTTCTCCCCATGCAATAGTTTTAGCATTTCTACACATTCGTCCTTCCATATCTTTTTCTTTATGGAGATCATTAAAGCCCATATTTAAGGAAACTTAGCGCTGACTTTGCGCTATTTAGCATGATGCAAAGGCAGCGCTAACCTATCAACTTCTTTATATTTTGTCACCAAACCCGCCTACTGACAAAAGATCAGAATTTGCATCATTTTTTGGGAGTGCCACCCCACCTTGTGTCGTTTAGCTATATTTATTGTCCGACATAAAAACGATGCACATTAAGGCATCAGTCCCAGAAACTGATGCAAAGTCTGATTAGCGTCAACATTTAATGCCTGGTGAGTCCAGGCATTAAAATGAGGCCCACACACTACTACAGAAGGAAACCACACAGAAGCAGCATTGGAAACCCCATGGAAAACATGGAACTGGTAATGCTCCAGCTTGGCACATGCTGCAGATGACAGCGACAACATGTCCTACCAGCACCACCGCAGCAACCCCAAACACCATAATAGCAGGCACAAAAACAGCACAGAAGGCGGGAAAGAATATTTCAACAGAGCACAAACATCCTTGCACC
The DNA here is from genome assembly GCF_031143425.1 of Pleurodeles waltl. Lineage (NCBI taxonomy): Eukaryota > Metazoa > Chordata > Amphibia > Caudata > Salamandridae > Pleurodeles > Pleurodeles waltl. The sequence goes on along the minus strand of NC_090442.1, from coordinate 692,908,125 downwards.
AAGGGAACAAGATGTCACCAGAACCTGCCATCTGAAGCGGGAGACCATTGTACGCCTGCTGCACCACATTGTGCCAGACATCATTGCAAGGGTGGAAACTCCAACAACTATTCCACCCATTACCATACTCCTGTCTGTCCTCCATTTGCTGGCATCTGGATCATTCCAGACAGCTGGAATGTTGCCCATCGCATTCTATTCTGACAGAAGGTAGTGACATATGACATCATCTGTCCCCTGGGTCAGAAAACATAAACAACTTACACTATAGATACATGCCCTAACCAAGCTGCACATGGAAAATACAAACTATGTATAACCATTTGTGTCAGACCATGGCAAATGAAGATACATGTCCTACACAAACAAGCAGCCAGTCCCCTGTACATGATAGGGCAAGCATGACTTCAAGTACCTCAAAGGAAAAAATAAATGCTAGGCCATGGGATCACATTTATGCAGGTGTCTGTCTGCAGGGGACTGTTCATTGTGCTCCTGAAGAGCTATCATGATGAAGGTAGATCCCTGTCCAACACCCCCTAACTCCCATGCTGACTCTACATCGACTCTGGATACAGTCAGGGGTCTGATGCATGTGCACGGTGGATGAGCTGAGTGGAGGACCGTCAATCTGCATCAAAACATGCAAACATGGGTCTGTGTGGGCACACACAATCCCACAGGACCAATGATGACTAGGGTTCCATCATTGCCATACAACACACCACAGTGTGGACACTCATGCACTTACATTTCCATGGGTTACATGAAATAAACCCAGCTGCAGCTGCAGTCCAATGCATCCTCTGAATACGATTTGTCAAGGGTATCATATGCATGAACATGTATTGGACATAGACCATCATATCTAAAGTGGTGTTGTCAAACGTGCATTTGGAAATCAGACATGACAATGTGGTAGACCCACAATTGTGTGTTACATTACATATGTACACTCCCAGGACACATGTGGTAACATGTATGTGGAAAAAGTCTACAACACATGCACATATGCAAACGGTATCAGTCATTGCATGCATCACACACATACAAACATATGGCAACACATTCTGATGTTACTGTTACAATATGAATGCGTATGCACACACGTAGCCACACCATACTGATGACATACATGCATAGCACCTGTAACACAGTATGTGAATCTGAGTGTACTGTCAGCCTTTCCCAAAAAATCCATGCATTCACGTTATGCGTTAAGATTTTTGAGGCAAACAGCAATACTTCATACTACGCTATTTAAAAAAATGACGCCTGGCCCCTGCACGTCACTCGCAAGTTGACACGCCTAGTGAGCCTTCATGGGGGACAATACCACGCCCGACTGTCATGCGTCAAATGTATTAATGCAAGCGCCAATACTCCATACTTAGCTAATCAACAAAATTACACCTGGCCCCTGCGCGTCAATCGCAAGTCAACAGGCCTTGTCATCCTTAATGGAGAAAAAAACAGGCATGACCGTGGTACTGGTCTTGGAGTGAGGGCTTTTGAGAGTTTTGTGCTGTGTCCTGTTGCTGTCCTGGCATTTTGTCATTTTGCTGTGTCTTGTGTAGTGTTTCTGTCCTGTCATTGTAATGATATTGCCGGGTGTTTGTCTTGGGGTAGCGTAGTCTGCTGGGGTATTTGGGGTTAGGTGGGGTAGTGTTTTATTATTTTTTGGGCTATTGTAATTGCAGTGGAGGGAAACTGCAATATGTGGGTGAAGGGAAGAGCACAAGGGATGAGTGGAGATGAACTGGGAGGGTTCATCTGGCTGGTCAAACACTACCTCCCCCATGATGTTGGTAAGGATGACCGGGTCATCCAGGGATACCCAACAGAGGCACAGAAGCTGTGGTGGGGAAAGGTGCTCCACCACCTACACTGGATCTTTGGAGTTGTGAGCACTAACCACCAAATCAAGCTAAATTGGGCAGACCTCATAGCACAAGAGGGAGATCTACTGGATCACCTGGTGATTCGGATTGGTAGACCAGTTGGTAAGTACTCCTTTTGCATTGCAACATCCTCATTTACCAGCGCTGAAGAATGGAAGCTGTGTATTCCTGATGTAGGTGTCACCCAAATAAATTAGACTCAATATCAACTTGGTTATACTGTTCCTTCATTGGAGTCAACTTATATATCTGCCTAGGGCTGGTTGATTACATGATTGTTCCCTTGTCATCAAGTAGCCAATTTCCACTTTGCATATATAGCATATTCATGTATGGTGCCAAGCGTGCCAAGTGCAACCATAGTGACAGCACACCCAACATCAGTGTCCTGACACACAGCATGGGGTGCCATATGTTACATATGGCACGCACATAATGGAGGCATGTGTTAGTGCTATGTGTATGAAAACAGGCAAGCATCTGAGTGGTTGGCTGCTTCTCTACATAGATCAACTACAAGAGTCAATGTTTTAGCCAATGGCCAGTATGCTGTCCCCCTATATTGTTATACATATGTATCTGAAACATGTACATATGTCTGCCACTCTAATATGTGCATGTTCTTGTGTGATTACTATGCGCCACAGATGTGTGAAACAGGTGCAGCACAGTACAGTGCCAACATCAGTAGTACTGTGCTATACTGAATTTGTAGCACAGGCCTGTCCCATATTACTTAGAGTATGGGGCAGGCCTATGTCTGCGCCTGCACCGGCACATAATTCAGCAGCCTGAGCCAATGCAGGTATACTTGGACCACAGTGAACGTGTGTCTGTTTTGAGAGGAGTGTCTATGTGCAGGTAGATACGGTCTAAAATGTTGATATGCCACTTCTTTGTGTGCTGCATAAGGCAGCCCACATAGTAGTGCCAAGACATCCGTTATCTTATTTTGTTAATGTGCAGGAATGGACACCTACATACAAATAAGCAAACATCCCTGGCATTTTACCTCGACTGTGTATACCTTCAAAAGGCGCACACATATAAGAAGCAAGAAACAAGGATGTGTTGTCGTAGTTTGACTCTTGCTCTAGGGAAGACTGCAGGTTTAAGGATGACAGCACTTATGAGTGTAGGCGACTATGCCAGTCCTACAACAAGTGGCAACTGTCGTCCCAGCCCTCCCGGCTCACAAGCAGCACCTCACTAATACCCAAACAGTAAAAGGTGATTTGTGGCAGCCTTTACGCATGGACTCAATAGTGCGACATCTCAGGGAGTGTGGTGGGTAAACGGGGATTACCCCTTTCTCACATGAACCACGGGCCAGATGTAGGAAAGCATTTGCGAGTCGCAAACAGCCAAAATTGCCGTTTGCGACTCGCAAATCACATTTTCCTATTCAGAAATGCATATTGCGAGTCGGGACCGACTCGCAAAATGCATTTCAGAATCTCAAATAGGAAGGGGTGTTCCCTTCCTATTTGCGATTCGGAGTGGTATGCAATACCATTTGCGACCGCATATGCGGTCGCAAATGGTGTCGCAGTTACCATCCACTTGAAGTGGATGGTAACCCACTCGCAAATTGGAAGGGGTCACCATGGGACCCCTTCCCCTTTGTGAATGGACCCAAAACTATTTTTTCAGGGCAGGTAGTGGTCCAGCTTGTTTTCCTTTAAGGAAAACGGGCTACACTTAAAAAAACAAAAAAACTGCTTTATTTATAAGCAGTCACGAACATGGAGGTCTGCTGACTACAGCAGGCCTCAATGTTTGCGAGTGTCCATAGTCGCTATGGGGCCGCAATTTGCGGCCCACCTCATTAATATTAATGAGGTGGGTCTTTGCGACCCCATACCGACTCGAAGACGGTGTCTGAGACACCATTCTGCATACCAATTTGCGAGTTGCAAATTGCGAGTCAGAAGGACTCGCAATTTGCAACTCGCAAATTGGATTTTTGCTACATCTGGCCCTACATGTCTTAAACAAACACAGGCAGGAGATGCAGTAAAGTTTTCAATAGGTTCTATTAACAAAACTGCAATCTACAATAAGTTGCATGGGCTGCAATGATATGGATAATGAATAATGCAGGGAACTGAATAGTAAAAACAAGAGTCATGAATGCAACAACCCCCACCATCTTGCAATAACATGAAATGACATGAGATATGAAATATGTCTTAATACCCTAGCGTGATAAATGTGACCTAAAGAGAGCTAGGTATGTTAAACCTAATTTGCCAGTGCCATGTCCATGGGAAGAGCCCCCCAACCCTCGTTATCTTGGAATGAGGTCTCTAGCTCAGACTCCGTAGGTACACAAAGACTTGGTCAGCATCACGGCGACGTGTAGCATCGATAGCAGCAATTGCATCTGGTCGGAATCCCTCTGACTATCTTTCTATGTGAGATGAATTTATACAGATCCGCTCTGACTCCTGATGTAGGTCTGTTCCCAAACAATAGATAACAAGACATGCTTGGGACAGCAATTTATGTAAACAATTCCCTCGAAGGCGTGAAGAGGGAAAGTACCTAATGTGAATACCTACACTCTGTTTATCTTTGTCGCTTGAAAGTGACGCCTTAGCGCAGTGTCACTGATAACGTGAAACTAAAACATTGGCCTAACTAGAAACAATGCAAACATCTTGGAAACATATTATTAAATAATTGTGCTAAAACAGAGCAAGTTAAGTAGGGTAAAAGTCATTAGGTGATGGGGGCACAGGTCTGCAAGCCAGAAGGCTAAGTTGTTAGTCTTTTGGTGCTGCTAACAAGTAAGATGTCTTCAAGATCTGGGGCAGCGTCAAAATCAATGGGTGATACAATGGGATGGGCACCTCAACAACCATTGCATGTCCCCTGATGCAGAATACTGTGTCATGTTGCATCATATGCACATGGAGGAGTTATGCTACAAACAGCCTGCATAAAAGATCCTTGTACAGATGGTGCTGTCAAAAGCACCACAGGGCATCAGAGAAAGTGACACTGTGGTGGTGCCAGTGCCTTAATTATCTGGTCCATTGTCTTACAGACAGAAATGTAATGTTTGGCAGCTCTCCAGTCCTAACACAAAGTTTGCTTGCTTACTCAATTTAACAAGTTGAATGTATAACAGTTGCCTATACACATAAATGTTCAAAAATCACTAAGCTATGTGTTCCAGTCATGTCTTGCAGGTGGGCCTCCACCTTACACAATTGAAGCGGTGTACCAGTTTGAAGACCCTGATGCAGCCAGTAAGTGTCACCTTGTGCGTCACATGTGTCATTCCAGGGTTTTGTGTGAGGGTATGATGTGTGCAATACAATGTTGAAATGACATGTGTGACCAATGAGATGACATTATCTGAGTTAGGATATAGACATCATGTCTGATGCAATGTTAAGGATGTAGAATAAGTAGATTGTTGCACAAGTGGCAACCTGTACTGCTATGGAATTGTGGGTATTAGGAAAAGGAAAGCATGACCACATACACAGTGATGTCAGTCAAGATATGTGTCAGAGGTGCTGTTTGTCTTATTAGCTTGTCTGTTTCAACATATTTGTCACAGCACTTTTTACACCACTGTGTGCCACACATTGCTTTACGTTACTCAGGAAATGGTACTGATGATGTACATGTGTTGAGGTCTCTATGGAGGAGACACTTGCACCACCGGTACCTGACTACTCTTCAGATATTAAGTGAGGCAGTGGCTGTGCAAGGAGCCTTATTGTGCTGGGCAACAGTCAGTTGAGTACACAATGAGAATACAACTCTGCTCCAGATGGACGTAGGACATGTCTATGGATTGTATCAAGCTAGATGTGTGCAGATTTACCAATGAGATCTACCCATCATGATAGTTGTGAGTGAGCTTGGTCCCATCATATGTGTGTAAAAAGTGAATGCTGAGTGTATACCTGGTAGATGTTACACATGGATGAGCACAGGTAGTACAATAAGAAGGAATACCGTAGCTGCACCCAGTGCAGTACCACTCCTCCTGTGTCCCTTGGGGTACCCATACAGCCACCATGTATGTGTCACACAAGATGTTTTGCACACCATACCACAGGGTAGGGGGCAATAGCTACAAAATCTGTAGAGAATATAGATCTACTGTTCAGGCTTAGGGCAAACTATATGAGCACAAACCCTGAACTGTACACTGGGGCCCCTCGTAAGCAATGTTGTGCCCCCTGTAACACTTGCTCTGAGCAGGTGTTAATCCACGGACACATGAATGATGCATTGGCATTCCTTAGAATTCCCAGTGCCAATTTTTCCTGTCCCCCTACCAGGTGAACCCCACTTTGCATCCATGATGCCTGGCCAAGGCTTGATTTAGCACAAGGGGTATCAAAGTAGTGCAATGTATTGCATTGCACCTCTTTGCGATTTTGGCACAGTGATTTGGGACTTGTTGGGACACTTGATCCTCATTAGTATGATGACGCAAATGTTGCACAAAAAGGCAGCAGTCCACTTATCTCCAGACCCTAATAGTCAACATTGGATAGCCGTTATCCCAGTGACATGTAGATGAGACCGTAGATAGCTGGTAGGAAGTTTAGTCTGGAATTGTAGTTTGACATTATTGTGGAATGTCTGGTGAACAGCATGTGTCATCTGAGGATGCTGTGTACATTGCATGTTTGTTCTACCTCTACCCAATGCAGTATTTGATGCCATGTTCTTCTCATATTTTACCTGCCACTATGACCACAGCACAGAACGTGCTTTTGAAAAGAGGCCAGAATGTTTCTTCAACATCATGGAGGTACAGGCAGGGTACTGGAAGATAGCCAGGAGGTATTGGCGTGAAAAATCTTCGGGCTTGGCTTGCCTTGCCTTTCAACATTGGGGACATCTGAAACAGGTTGCAATTGTGCAGGGCACATTATGCACAACATCTGGGGTCAGGGGGTTCTTGGCTAGTCCAACCCCCTCCACATTATCAGCACCTATGCCTACTCAGCCACTGCAACAGCCCCAGCAGCAGCCACATCCTCAAACTTTGAGGCGGACATGAGGAGGGACATGGCAGCTATAATGGCAAGGTTGGACCATCTCTAGACAGACAATGCTAGAAATTACAGGTTGCTGAAGTTTTGCAAAACGAAAAGCTGAAGAAGCTATGAACATGTTGATGCACAGCCTCCCAGTTCCTTCCCTTCTCCTGTTGTATGTTTTATCAGTTTAGTGGGTTTTAGATGGGTAGTGATAGGATAGTTAAATAGATTAGTTTAGTTGAAGGATAGAGTAAGTATTGCTTGGGGGAGTGGGCTTTAGTATTGTTTTTTTGTTTTTGGGGGTTGGGTGGGTTTGTTATGTATGGGGTTCTATGTTTGTAAAAAAATAAAAATACATAAATACATGTATATCCATTAAACGAAAAAAGCACCAGAAAATATATATTTGTTTATTATATAGGTTAAGTTAGTATATGTGTATCCTTAGTTTATGTTGTCCTACTCGTATCTTGTCTCTAAGGTGGTGGGGGGTACAATGTTTAGTGTGTGGTGTTAAATCTTTATGATAAGCTTAGATTAGGATAGATAGCTGAAGGGATAGGTTTAGATAAGTTAGTATTGGTTAGTTTAGTGTAGGATAGTGCCTAGGTTAGGTTTTAATAGGGTGTTGTTTTAATGTTTCAATAAATCCTGTTAGTTTTAGACAATTAGGTCTCCATGTTTTTGACTGGGGCTTTAGACTACGTTGTGTTTATGTCGGAGAGCATAGTGCCACCTGAGCATCACTAAAACTGAGGCTTGGGTGGTGGTGGGGCCTTTTATATTCTGGCCCTATGTATCCTGAGGTGACCCCTTTGACATTGGGTGTGTTCTTTGTGCCTTCCCCTACTACCATCTGTGAGATTCCAGATAGTTTTCCCATGCAACTTACCCAGCATTTGTGGTAGTTCTTGGCGGCCTGTGCTGTCATGTCCTGCAATTCAAATGACCAGCCCCTCCGGGATGACCGCTACTACCATCTCTTCCAGTTCATCCAGGTCCTCCACGGGTGCCGGACTTCCTCCTCTAGTCTGCAATGCTGCCTTTTGGTTCCTGGCCAGTTTCTCCTTAGAGCTGTGCTTGCAATCGTGCCTGCGTTTCTTGCAATCAGGCACAGTCCTCCTCTTCTTTGCCATGCCGTTGACTTTATCTAATATTGCCTCCCATATAGCCTCTCTCCTACCTATTGGCAATTTGGAGGTCTCTTCTCTGACCAAGATGTCATTCTCCTCCTCACTAAAGTGACAATTCCGCTTCCTCTTCCCCTTCTCCTGTGACTTTGCTGGACCCTCCTGGCTGGTACTTGGCTGATTGGGATCTCCCTGGGTTATCTCCTGGCCTGCATTCTCTATCTTATCTTCCTAAATGTTTTTATTTTGCTCGCACGTTTTTTTACGCTAATGCTGTAAAAAAACATGCCACAAAACGTTCTAATTGCACTTTTGCAGCATTAGTGTAATTTTTACTTAGATCATGTTGCAGTGGTAAGTGTCATTTTTTTATGTTAACCATTCCTTAGCGCCATTGAGCTTCATTTTATAAATATGGCGCAAAGATGGAGCTAGGGAAACGTGTTATCTGCCTGTAATTGTCTTGATGCACAACTGCGGTAGTGCAGTCGTGCATCATTTTTCTTTAAAATGGGCCTAAATGTGTTCCCAAATGCTTAAATGTCCCTAAATAGGGAAGCTCTTTTACCTTCAATTCCTTGCTCTCTAAAGGTTCACTCTGTAATTTATCCTCCTTTGTCCTTACCCCATCTTGTTTCTCTGCTCCATTTTTCACATCTTGTCCTTGTACCTTGATCGCTCCCTCTTGTCTTTGTAACCTTCGTGTGTCACCCTAAGACTCCCCCAGCATAGCATCATTGTCCTCTGTTCCTACTCCCATGTCCTGTACATAAGTACCTTTACCCAGGCGGGTAACTCCTCACTCTTCCACTTGGCCCCTAACTGTCCCCCAGCCCCGACTGCCAATCTTTCAAGCCAAGCTGTCTCCTGCAATGACATGGTAGGACCCCCATACTCACACTCACTTATTTTTGCATCCACTATTGTGGGGACAAGGCTCCCAAATACATGCCTCAGTTTTATTTCAGTGATTTGAGCCTGTCTCTCTCCTGCCTCCTCCAAGCTTGTCTCACCCTCACCAAAATTCACCTCCCCCTTGCCACCATTGCACCCATCAGCCTTCCAGTCGACAGGCTGTTCACTCTGCACTGAGTGTGCAGCCGGCCCCTCCCTATGTCCCTAATTGAAGAGGAGTATGCATTGACTCACGCACCACCCCTTGTGTGCATGGACAAGGACTCTCCCCGATCATCGGAGAAGGCTCATGTACTTCTGCAGTCATTGGCGCCTCCTCCTGCCACAACAGAGGTAGCAAACATTTGGGGGCACGGGGGCTGTCATCTCCACAGACAGCCACCTAGGTGCAGACATGCTTGTCTCCCCTCCCCCGGGGGCCAATCTCCAAATGCAGGAGCAGCCCCGGCCACTTACCTCAGTACCCCAAACCTGCAACGAGTGTGGCAATGAACAGACCCATATGGCTGCCGCTGCTCCCTCAGAGCCAACCTCTTCGATGGGCCCAGTTCCTGGGTGCTAGAGGCTACCAGGTCCAGGCACCCACTTTCTCCAACAGCCTCATGGCTTGGGCCACTTTCTCTATTCAGCGGAGAAAATGGTAAGTTGCTGCATTGTTTCTGCTAAGACTATAATAGCTACTATATCACACCGAGACTGGCACAGAGTAATTCATTTACTACACCATGCTACAATTGAAAAATCAGCTACCTAACTAACCAGCACCAGGTTGCTGTTAACAAAATGGCGGCAGAAACTCAAAATGCCCATTTATATACTGTAGCCCCCCTGCATAGCCCAAGGAGCCCAATGTAGCCCAACAGTACTCGGACTGCATCATCCTGCAATCCCCCTGGGGAGGAGACCTCCCCCCCCAGGCCCCATTCTCTTTTAACAAAATTGTTGTTGCTGTTGTCTGGCAAACAGATTTTAGAGTCAGCTTCAAAATGAAGCTACCAATACATGACAAGCTCACACACAACACAACTACCCAATAAAATGGAGTATATATACAGACTACTCTATAGACTCTGAAGGACACGCACACACATTTGATTGCATAATCAGACAGCAATCAGCTCTCACCGCCAGAACGTGAATAGGAACAATCCCAAACTAATGGTGATTGAATTTAAGTTTATAAACTTTGCTGAGAATGAAAAAGCTTTGAGATTATGGCCCACCTTAATATATGAAATGTCACCATTTGATTTCAACTATCTTGGAAGGATTAATGCTCAGCAATCACTTGCAAAGCCTATGGGTTCTGTGTTGGCTACCTGCATTTTACATTTGTCAATGCTTTTTTGTCTTGCATGGTATTTGTCAAATTTGTTGGGGAAACAGCAGGGTTCTTGTCAATGTAAAGTAGCAAAAATATTTTGGGGGGAGCTCATAAAGCACACAATGCCATAATAATCCCAGACAATAAAGGGAAAAACGTTGTGGCTATGTTCTTTGTGAAAGGGCAGAGTGTCGTCACTCACAGAGAAGTCACCAATGGCTGAAATGGGCTGAACCACTGGCCCATGCTGTAGAGGTAGAGGAAGTGGGACTGACACTAAAACAGACCAATGGATGTAGATGGCAGGCTGAAACCCCATACAATTAAGTATATTTTACACATAATTTTAGTAAAATAAAAAGCTTTGGCTAATGCCAGCCTTTAAATCATAGTAAATAGTTCTTGCATAAATGTACCACAGCTGTGTTGTCTCCCAGGTAACTAAAGTGGAACAAAGTACACATTCTAAATGCAATTTGAGTAAAATGTAGTTGGATTGCCAGTCTTTAGGCAAGGCACCGATTTGAAGATCGAAATTAAGAAAGAACAGTTTGCCCTGGAAACTGGTGTCTTATGTGTGTTTGTTGAAACTCACTGATTATTTCCATTCCAGCGGCATTTTGTTGCAACTTTCAGATGCCCACCATATAAATATAACTTAAGAATTGTCAGAGCCTCACAGTTGTGGCCCCACATGTCTCTCTAGAAACCCACAGATAGGCTATCATATTAGCATAGTAGCAAAGGTGTCTGGTACTTTGAATTACCCCATATCAGAAGACTAGGGGGCAGACTTATGGAAAGTGGCGATTCACCGAGTGCCACTTTCACTGCACCTCTTGGCACCCCCCAATACGGCGCACTATGGTGCAGGGTAGGGGGCAATAGTGTAATTCTTTATGATGCTATTGATGTACTCTGCAGGAGTAGCACCAAAATATTGGAGCTACTCATGCAGAGTACGTAGGGGCCCATTTTAAAGAATGGAAGCCCCCTAAAAGTGCCGGAATAAATGGGGCAAGGAAATCTCATAGATTTCCTTGCACCATTTTATCGGCTCCCCTAACGGGGGAATGCCCCCTTTGCATACATTATGTCTGTCACAGGCATAATGTAGCGCAAAGGGTTCCAGAGTGGCAAAATCTGCTGAGAAATCCAACAGCAACATAAGCCAGAAGTAAAGAAAGCCAGGTCAAATACCTTTGGTCCAACGACTGTATTCCTGTGGGAATAGCAACCACATTAAAAAAGGAAACTACATAAAGGGCCATTGGCCAGTCCAATGTGAGAAACAGCCCACAGGTCAACAAACAAGGCCCAACTTGACTCCTGACAGCCCAAGTCACTCAACTGGGCAGGGACATCATTATGCAAGGCAGGCACCTCAGAGGTGGGGGGAATTTTTGTGAGTGGGCCCTTCGTTTTGGGAGGGGGCGGCCCTTTGCTCTTCTTTTTAGGAGGCAGATGAGTGGGCTTGGAGAGGAGGTCATAATAGCAGTCTTGTGCCCCTTAGTGGGGGTTTTTTCTGCAGGGGGAGGGACATGAGAGGACTGGGAGCCGGAGGTACTGGGCTGGGGGAGGGAGACCTTCCTTTTCCGGACAGAATGGGGTGGGTGAGGAGGAGGGTAGAGGTCAAGGCGGGCAAGGAAGGTTTTTTTTGGTATAATGGTGCGGGCTGTGGGAGCAGGTTTGGGAGGGGAGGTAGAGGGAGTGGTTGTAGGAAGAGTAGGTGTGCTGGACTGTGTTGAAGGTGCATGTACAGTGTTCGTGTGAGAGGTGGATGGCTGTTGAGTGTCTGAGTGGAAGCATTTATGTGTTCTTGGAGGGGTTTGAGCAGACAGGGTGGGAGAGGACAAACAGGTAATCTGCATGTATGTTGGTGTGGGTCTGCAAGTGAGGTGGGTGTGCTGCATGTGGTTGTGATGGTGGTGACTGTGCTTGTGGTAAATGGGGTTCTAGTCTGCATGTCTGCTGTTGTGGTGACTGTGGGCAAGGCTGTACAGTTGGCAGGATCTGGGAGTGAAAATGCAGTGCTTGCAGGTGTGAGTGCTGATGTGACCTTGAAGGAGGAGGAGGAGGGGATGACTGTAGAGGCAGCGGCTGTTGTATTGGATGTGTGTATGCTTGTGGTGTGATCTGTGGTGCCTGTGCCTATCTGTGCAAGTCCTCTCTGTTGTCTTGGATGCATACTGGTCTGATTGTGTCCTTGGGATGGGTGGGGGGCTCTGGGACTGGGAAAAGGTAGTTGGAGGGGGGACAGAAGAACCAGGGACACTGGCTGCCATCAAAGAGGAGGCCAGAACCTGAAATGATCTCTGCAGCTAAGCCACCGTGAATGCCCTCCTGATAGGCATCGCATTGATGCATCTAGGGTGCCAGCCCCTGCATGGCATTCACAATAGTTGACTGCCCTACAGTGATGGATCTCAGGTGGTCAGTAAAACCTCAGTGAGGGCAGCAGGGCTGACTGGGGCAGGGCCTGAGGTGCCTGGGACGAAGGAGATGCCCACTTTCCTGGGTGAGCGGGCACATGCAACTGGGTTTGCAGAAGATGATGTAGCTGGGGTGGTCCCAGAGGGGTCCGCAACCACCAGGGAGAGGAGGAATCAAAGTCAGTAGTACTAGCTCCTGTCTCTCCCGTGGTGCTCCCCTCGCCCTCCATTCCACCAGACCCCTCGGCATCGGTGGACTCTGCCTCCTAGGTCCCTTGGGCTGCAGCTCCCCCACTCGCCTGGGCCCCTGCTCCTTTACCAGATGATGCCGATGCACACAAGGACAGGATGAGAAAAGGAGAGATGGTGGGGGAGAAAGGAAGGGAGCACAGGGTCAAATACAGCAACAACAGCCATATGGCATACACATCACAATGACTCACTGGGACTAACACTGTGCAGTATGAACCACAATACCAAATCATTGCCTGGGAACAACAGCAGAAATGAACTCAAACACTTCCATCTGCACACATACTGGGACCCCTTAAGCCATGTCTGCCATGGTATGGAAGCTACTTGCCAATACCAAATATACATACCACTTTACATTGCTAAGCAGGACTCTACAAGATTAGCCAAATGGGCATATTGGGCCATCCACTGACTAGAACCTTGCACCCATACAACATGGCAGGCATCAAGAAACAATTCCACACAGTGTGTACTCACACCCATGTGGCTGCTGTGCTGCCCTCAAACGCCTATCCAACTCCAGATTGACCACTGCCAGTATGCAGCCATTAGGGGGGGTCAGGGTCCGACGGGTACCCCTTCCTCGTTGGGAGGACGTCCCCAGCTGGGCCTCAGCAGTCTTCCAGGCCCAGCGTCGCAGGTCCTCCCATCTCTTTCTGCAGTGGGTGCTCCACCGGATATGTACCCCCAGGGTCCATACGTAATTGGTGATGGCATGCCATAACCCTTTCTTCTGATGGGCACTGACCTGCATAGGTGACACAATCGAAAGGACACCATGAACTCCACACTACGTTCTGTTACAGCAATGGCTTCCATACTGCATAGATCCCACATAAACCTCACACATTACTCGTACCTCTGAGTGCACATTGCATGCAAAAAATATACACTCTCCAAATGACTTACTGTCAGCACACACATACATCTAGAGACAGTCATGTCGCATCCAAAGTACCCAAAAGGGTCTCACCTGTTGATCTGGAGGCCCATACAGCTGCCCATACAGCTGCCCATACAGGGGTAGAACCCCATCCACAAGCTTCTCCAGTTCCTCAGATGTTAAGGCTGGGGCGCTATCCCCTGTAGTTTGGGCCATTGCGGGTTCCAGACACAGGACACAGCAGCACACGCAGTGGAGGTGTTGATGTGTTAAGAATCAGGAATCAAGTGAAGTGGGATAGAGAAAATGGCAGTCATGTCCGCCCTGGGGAACACCGTCACCACCGGCAGTGATCATCATAGGTTCCTGTGCTCCATTGACTTCCATGTTACCCAATGAGGATTTGCACAGTAGTGGAGACTGCCTTCTGCCATGACACCAAACACCGGTGGAGGGAGGTCACTTCCACCTGTCTCTTCATACAGCACAGGCAGTTGCCGATTCATAATGGTGGTACTCATGGTTGTCAATATAATGTGCGTCACAGGTACCGATGGTAGACACCAAGGGAATTCCAGTCCGCTACATACTTTGGTTTGCTTGTAGGCTCTGGCACACAAATTTGATCTCAAACCAGTGCTCTGCTTGCAGATGAGTAGTTGACAGAACATTTAAATTTAAAACCGGATGCTACTAATCACAACACACAACTCCGACTACATCTGTGAGATACAATGGCTAATGAAAAGTATTGGTATTTTTGAGGAAGTCTGTTTGCAAGTAGGGGATACCAGTGCAAATTACAATCATTGTTTGAGTAAATTGGATGTGACTGCTATGTGTACTGTGATATTGTCTGTCCATCCTTCCTGGAGTCACACACTTCTGATGTTTGGTTTACTTAGATACCAACCACTGCGGAGGAGGAGGCATGCACCCGTGTACAGACCCCTAGTCGACTTGCCTACACTGGAGGACCGGCACATTATAATGACCTATCGTCTGGACAGGGACACAATTACTGAACTCTGTCATAAATTGGAGCCAGATCTGATTCCTGCTATTTGTAGCACTACAGCAATATCCCCTGCAGTATAGGTACTCTCAGTGGTCCGATTCCTTTCCCAGTGGTTCTTTTCAGGTGACTGTGGGCTTGGCTGCAGGAATGTCACAGCCAAGGTTTTCAAATGTGCTGAAAATAGTTTTGGCTGCTTTGATGACACACATGAGCAGCTATGTCTCATTCCTCCAGAGAGATGATTTGCCCACTGTGAAGGCTGCATTCTACACCACGGGACACATACCACATATGATTGGGGCAATTGACGGGACCCATATTGCCTTGGTCCCTCCCAGGACAAATGAGCAGATCTACAGAAATAGAGTTTCCATTCAATAAATGTCCAGATGGTGAGCCTTGCAGATCAATACATCTCCCATGTTACTGCCAAGTTTCCTGGAACTCTGCATGATGCCTATGTATTGAGGAATAGCGGCCTCCCACAGGTGATGGCACCACTACAGACAGAGAGAGTGTGGCTCATAGGTCAGCTAGAGGTTTCACACAATGTATATCACTGTATGCCACATGAAGTTGTACTCTGTGCTATTGTACATGAGTAATGTGCATCTCTCACTACTTCCAGGTGACTCCGGCTACCCAAACCAGTCCTGGTTGTTGACACCAGTGAGGAATCCGAAGACAGGGACAGAAAATAGCTACCATGAAGCACATGGTCGTACCAGAAGAGTAATTGAAAGGACTTTTGGGCTACTGAAAGCCAGATTCCGGTGCCTCCAAGTATCTGGTGGATCCCTACTCTACGCTCCTGGGAAGGTCTGCCAGGTAGTGGTGGCTTGCTGCATGCTGCACAATTTGGCTCTTAGACGCTATGTGCCATTCCTGCAGGAGGAGGGGGGAGACAAGGCACCTGTGGCAGCAGACGATACTGAAGACAGTAATGAGGATGGGAGGAGGAGGATGTGGACAACAGGACACATCCTATACAGCAGTACTTCCAATGACACTCAGGTAAGACTGTACTTCTCCATTACAGTTAAGTGCTGTGTGGCTGCTGTTTTGTGCCAAGCACAAATGTCTACATTATGTGAGCTGACACTGTTCTATCTGTGGTCACTCGTGCAAGTGTTATGGTGAAGTTGTACAAGCCTATTTAGCCCATGCAATGTGTCAGTGGTTTAGCTATCTCAAATACATGCACACTGCAAACTGTGTCCTCATCCCATACAATGCTAAGAATATGTTGCTAGGAATGTCATGTGACTTACAATGGGCTTGCACAACCGATCTGTGACTTCACTTTCCCTGACCATGTGGACCAGACTTGGGTGGTCATTACAACCCTGGCGGACGGTGTTAAAGCTGCGGTAATACCGCAAACAGGCCGGCGGACAAAAAAAGGGAATTACGACCCTGGCGGAAACCGCCAACTAAGACAGCCACTTTAACACACCGCCCGCCACGGCAGTACAGACAAACAGCGCGGCGGTCACCGCCAACAGACAGGCAGAAGACAATGTACCGCCCACACTATCACAACACACCAATCCGCCACCTTTTCCGGGGCGGATTCACCGTGGATAAAAACACGGAGGAAACAGCTTTTGCTATGGGAAAACGCTCACCTCAACACATCCCACGAGGAACGAGGACACCATGGATCCGGAACTACAAATACTCCCTGCCCTTGCATTCCTGCTCATCTACGACCAACAGCGACATAGGCGCAGAACATACCGGTGAGTACAGCACCTACGACACGGGGAGGGGGGAGGCAAAAGTTACGGGGACACCCACCAAACACCCCCACCCCCACCCTTGCACATTACAACATACACACCAATGTATTCACAAATATCCCAGTAACAACCCACAATCCCCCCGGAAGAATGCAAAGACAAAGCGAATAGCTGTCAAACTTTGTATTGTGCCAATATACTACTCATTAAAAAATATACGGATATATATATCACGAAATCTGTCAAAAATAAATGTACAATACAAGAAGTAGTGCAGATATGTACACAACAATGTCCGTGCACCAACAGTCCAAAAATGCATGGGCGACGCCCACAATAGATACCTGACCAAAATCCGAGAGAACACTGCTGGAGCATCAGATAGAAACACTACAGGCACCTCAAGGGGAAGGGAAGGGGGGACACCTCAGCCAGATGAATGCGAAGCCAGATCCATGACGGGGCTCCATGCCCATTGATGTATCCTGGGGAGTGCAAAGCCACAGTCTCTCAAGTCACTTCAGTGGGTGGGTTGCCCACTGTGCCATCCTGGGGAGTGCAAAGCCACAGTCTCTCAAGTCTCTACAGTGGGTGGGTTGCCCACTGTTACATCCTGGGGAGTGCAAAGCCACAGTCTCTCAAGTCTCTACAGTGGGTGGGTTGCCCACTGTGCCATCCTGGGAAGTGCAAAGACACATTTTCGCAAGTAGATGCAGTTCTCTACTGGTACTGGGTGGGACTGGTGCCCAGACTGGATGAGTCTCCCCGTGAAAGTACATGTCCTGTCACAGTCCCAGCTGCACATGGGAGAACGATGCCTGATGTGCCGGACTATTCATACCCACACGGTCTTTGCCCTGTTCAGCGGTGCTTTGCCATGGCAGTCTTTGCCCTGTTCAGCGGTGCTTTGCCATGGCAGTCTTTGCCCTGTTCAGCGGTCTTCACCATGGCGGTCTTTGCCCTGTTCAGCTGTCTTCACCATGGCGGTTTTGGCCTTGTTCAGCGGTGCTTTGCCATGGCAGTCTTTGCCCTGTTCAGCGGTCTTCACCATGGCAGTCTTGGCCTTGTTCAGCGGTGCTTTACCATTGCTGGCTATGGACTGCTCAGCTGTACTTTGCCATGGCAGTCTTTGCCCTGTTCAGCGGTCTTCACCATGGCGGTCTTTGCCCTGTTCAGCGGTCTTCACCATGGCAGTCTTGGCCTTGTTCAGTGGTGCTTTGCCATGGCTGGCTATGGACTGTTCAGCGGTGCTTTGCCATGGCAGTCTTTGCCCTGTTCAGCGGTCTTCACCATGGCGGTCTTGGCCTTGTTCAGCGGTGCTTTGCCATGGCGGTTCTGGTACGGATATTGGTGTGTGGCATTACGATCTCCACAATATACATTGGTGTGTGGCATTACGATCTCCACAATGGACATTGGTGTGTGGCATGACGATCTCCACACTGGACATTGGTGTGTGGCATGACGATGTCCACACTGGACATTGGTGTGTGGCATGACGATCTCCACACTGGACATTGGTGTGTGGCATGACGAACTCCACACTGGACATTGGTGTGTGGCATGACGATGTCCACACTGGACATTGGTGTGTGGCATGACGAACTCCACACTGTACATTGGTGTGTGGCATGTGGCATGATGAACTCCACACTGGACGTTGGTGTGTGGCATGACGAACTCCAAACTGGACGTTGGTGTGTGGCTTGACGTTCCATCATTGCCCAGCACAGCTGTGGGATTCTGGACCCTTATGGGCTGTGACTCCGGCGGTGGCGGTGGTCTCCTGACCAGTAACGATAATTGGGCCCTCCTGGGCTATGACTCTGGTGGTGGTCTCCTGACCATTTACGATACTTGAGCCCTCCTGGGCTGTGACTCCGGCGGTGGCGGTGGTCTCCTGATCAGTAACGATACTTGGGCCCTCCTGGGCTATGACTCTGGTGGTGGTCTCCTGACCAGTTACGATACTTGAGCCCTCCTGGGCTGTGACTCCGTCGGTGGCGGTGGTCTCCTGACCAGTAACGATACTTGGGCCCTCCTGGGCTATGACTCTGGCGGTGGTCTCCTGACCAGTTACGATACTTGAGCCCTCCTGGGCTGTGACTCCGGCGGTGGCGGTGGTCTCCTGACCAGTAACGATACTTGGGCCCTCCTGGGCTATGACTCTGGTGGTGGTCTCCTGACCAGTTACGATACTTGAGCCCTCCTGGGCTGTGACTCTGGCGGTGGCGGTGGTCTCCTGACCAGTAACGATACTTGGGCCCTCCTGGTCTATGACTCTGGCGGTGGTCTCCTGACCAGTTACGATACTTGAGCCCTCCTGGGCTGTGACTCCGGCGGTGGTCTCCTGACCAGTAACGATACTTGGGCCCTCCTGGGCTGCGACTCCGGCGGTGGCGGTGGTCTCCTGACCAGTAACGATACTTGGGCCCTCCTGGGCTATGACTCTGGCGGTGGTCTCCTGACCAGTAACGATACTTGGGCCCTCCTGGGCTATGACTCTGGCGGTGGTCTCCTGACCAGTTACGATACTTGAGCCCTCCTGGGCTGTGACTCCGGCGGTGGCGGTGGTCTCCTGACCAGTAACGATACTTGGGCCCTCCTGGGCTGTGACTCCGGCGGTGGCCTCCTGACCAGTAACGATACTTGGGCCCTCCTGGGCTATGACTCTGGCGGTGGTCTCCTGACCAGTAACGATACTTGGGCCCTCCTGGGCTGTGACTCCGGCGGTGGCGGTGGTCTCCTGACCAGTAACGATACTTGGGCCCTCCTGGGCTATGACTCTGGCGGTGGTCTCCTGACCAGTAACAATACTTGGGCCCTCCTGGGCTATGACTCTGGCGGTGGTCTCCTGACCAGTAACGATACTTGAGCCCTCCCGGGCTGCGACTCCGGCGGTGGCGGTGGTCTCCTGACCAGTAACGATACTTGGGCCCTCCTGGGATATGACTCTGGCGGTGGTCTCCTGACCAGTAACGATACTTGGGCCCTCCTGGGCTTTGACTCTGGCGGTGGTCTCTGGACCAGTGACGACGGTGCTGGCGGTTGTGTCTGGACCGCCGGAAATGATGGCGCACTTCTCCGCCATGACACTCACAACAGGTTGGGGAGACTTCCTCAGGACCTTCCCCACCTTCTTTTGAGTTACAGATGACTCACCAATCGCCTTGGATCCCATTTCACTGTTTGTCCCACCAGGAGTCTTGACACGGTCCCGTCGTCCACTCTCCAATTTCGGAGCCTTTACAGGGGGTGGGCTGACAGTGCCTTGGCTCCGGGTCCTACTGCCTGCCCTGGTGGACGGGGCACTCCAAAAACCTGGTACACGCACCACTGGTACTGGAGGCTTTTTGGCTGAGGCGCTACGATGGGACTGATGAATTGGAGGGGGGGTGGGGGCAAAAAGGTCAATTTGACATAGGGACAGTTTCTGACGTACACTGGGATGGGTAGCTGGAGGGGCTCTGGGAGTGGAGGAAGAGGAGGTGGTTGTAGGAGGTGTCACTTTAGCTGTTTTGGGTGCAGGTGCAGGTACTGGAGGCTGTCGTGAGGTGGATGGATGTTGGGTGAGTGATTGTCGGCGTTTGTGTACTTTGGGAGGGGGCGTCACAGACACACTGGGAGAGGACACAGGGGACGTGTATATGGCAGGGGAGGTGGTGAGTGCAGGTGAGCGGCTTGTCGTGCTGGGTGTCCTGGTGCGAGTCCTAGTGCCTGTAGATGTGGTGCATGCAGGCGTGTGTGTAGATGACACTGGGAGGGAGGAGGGAGAAGAGGAGGAGGGGGACACAGTGGAGACAGTGGATGTTGCTGTGTCTGTATGGGTCTGATGCTTGTGTGAGTGCCTGTGGTGTGTGTGGTGCCTATGTTTGCTTGAGCTACTTGTGTGTGTTGACTTGTGTGCATGCTGGTCTGTAGGTGTGCTTGGGATGGGCTGGGGTACAGGGGATTGGGTCTGGGTGGAGGAAGTTGGAGGGGGGAGGCTGGACACAGGGACAATGGCTGCCATCAGTGCTGAGGCCAGAGATTGCAGGGTTCGCTGAAGGACAGCCTGACCAGAATGAATGCCTTCCAGGAATGCATTACCGTGTTTCAACTCTCGTTCTACACCCTGGATGGCATTCACAATGGTAGACTGCCCAACAGTGAGTGACCTGAGGAGGTCAATGGCCTCCTCACTGAGGGCAGCAAGGGTGACTGGGGCAGGGCCTGAGGTGCCTGGGGCGAAGGTGATGCCCACCCTCCTGGGTGAGCGGGCATGGGGCGAACGCTGAGGGGCTGCTGGGAGGGCGGTGCTGGTAGGGGAGGTGGCGGCTGTACCTGTAGAAGTGGGGTGCACAGATGGTGTCTCCAACACAGGGGAGCTCCCATCGGCGGACGAGTCCGTGTCGCTGTTTGGTGATCCTGTGGCCGACGTGAAGCTCCCCTTGCCCTCCGTCCCACTGGTGAATTCAGAGTCTGTGGTGTGGCCCTCCATGGCCATGTGGGATGCAGCTCCCTTGTGCTCCGGTGCCACTGTACCTCCGCCTGTTGATGCTGATGTACAGAAGGACAGGGAGAGCAGAAAAAGGGTGGATACAGAAGAAAGAGAGTTTTAGTGCTTGGTATACCGCTACCGTTGGCGGACAAGACAAATGCAGCAGCCCCCTGCATTACGCTGTGCTCCTGCCCTCTGCACATGCAATTTCTGGGATATGGCCTAAATGGCAATGGTAGAAATCTGCCCACATGGATGGCAAAGGGGCAACTATACATCAATTTGCCTTTTTTTGAGCTGGGGTAGAGTGCCACATGGCCTACATAATGGAGGGGCCTTGCCTACCTAACTCGCCCTGGCCTAGGGACACCCCCAGCCCACCACCCCCACCCAGACAGCTCCACTGCACGTAAAGTCCATAGGATGTGGTTGTACTCACCCCCTTGTGTCTGCTGTGATGTCCTTAAGCGCCCATCCAACTCCGGGTAGGCCACCGCCAGGATCCGGAACATCAGGGGGGTCATGGTGCGACGGGTACCCCTCCCACGTTGGGAGGCCATCCCCAGCTGAGCCTCCGCCTTCTTCTTGCTGCAGCGGCGAATGTCCTCCCATCTCTTCCGGCAGTGGGTGCCCCGTCTCTGGTGGGCCCCCAGGGTCCGGACTTCCTTGGCGATGGCACGCCAAATGTCCCTCTTCTGGTGGGCGCTGACCTACATGACATGCACAAGGAAAGAGGAACAGTCATTACCTACAGCACCGTCGTTGTAATTGGCCCCCTCCCAACTCTATCCCTGTGGTGCCACGGTGTCTCTCAAGGTCTTTTGAATGTCCGTCAGCACCCCTACGATGGTGCCCAGGGCGGAGCCGATGGTCCTGAGCTCCTTCCTGAACCCCAAATACTGCTACTCCTGCAGACGCAGGATCTCCTGCAACTTGTCCAGGACCGTTGCATCGTCTCCTGGAAGTGGTGGTATGCTCCCATGATGGAGGATAGGGCCTCGTGGAGAGTGGGTTCCCTTGGCCTGTCCTCCCTCTGTCGCACAGCAGCCCTCCCAGTTCCCCAGTGTTCCTGTGCCTCCGTCCCCTGGACCGTGTGCCCACTACCACTGCCCCCAGGTCCCTGTTGTTGTTGGGGTGGTGGGTTACCCTGGGTGCCCTGTAGTGGCCGGCACACCACTGATTGACCTGTCCTGGGTAGGGAGGTATGGGCCCGCTGAGTGGGTGCTGTGCTGGGGTTACCAGAGGGTGGAAGCTCAGTGTTGGGCTGTGGCTGGGCAAGGGGAACCGACTGTCCTGAGGCCCACGATGGTCCGGGCTGGTCATCAAGATCCAGTAGGGCAGAGCTGCTGTCGTCACTGTGGGCCTCTTCTGGGGGTGGAGTGGTGTTGTCTGGACCCTCTGGTGAGGTGACGTTCCTTCGGGTTCCTGCGGGGGTATAAGTACATGATTATTGCATGTGTGTGTTTCATGGTGTGCAATGGTTGGGTGTGCGTGAACCCCAGTGCAGGCATTCCTGTGTGGGGGCTTGTGTGGTGATGGTTGGGGGGTGTTGTGGGTCTGTGCAGTGGGCATGCTTTAGTGATGGGTGTCCATGCTTAGCTGTGTCATGCAGGTCTTGGGGTTGGGATGGGTGGTTGGTGTTATGGGTAGATTAGTGAGGAGTTAGGGTGATAGGGGAGGGTGTGAGGGTGGGGGTGTGTGATAGCATGCAGGTAGGGTGGGGGATATGATAGTGAAGATTAGACTTACCAGTGTCCGTTCCTCCAACGACTCCTGCGAGGCCCTCAGGATGCAAGATGGACAAGACTTGCTCCTCCCATGTTGTTAGTTGTGGGGGAGGAGGTGGGGGTCCGCCGCCAGTCCGCTGTACCGCAATGTGGTGCCTGGATACCGTGGAACGCACCTTCCCCCGTAGGTCGTTCCACCTCTTCCTGATGTCCTCCCTATTTCTTGGGCGCTGTCCCACAGTGTTGACCCTGTCGACTATTCTTTGCCATAGCTCCATCTTCCTGGCTATGGATGTGTACTGTACCTGTGAGCCAAATAGCTGTGGCTCTACCCTGATGATTTCCTCCACCATGACCCTGAGCTCCTCCTCGGAGAAGCGGGGGTGTCTTTGGCGTGACATGGGGTGTTGTGTGTGATGTGTGGGGGGGTGTATGTGTTGATGAGTGTGGTGAGTGTAGTGGTATGTGGTGTTTTGTGCGTGGATGTTGTGTGGGTGATGGTGTAGTGTGCCTCTGTGTGATGGTGTTATCTATTCTGTGCTGTCTCTCTCTGGCCTTCGTCTCTAATTTGTGGTCGTAGGGGTTTGTGGGTGATGTGGGTGTGTGTTTTATATGGTGTTGGGTGTGTGGGAGTGGTGTGTGTATGTGGATCAGGTGTGTGTATTTGTAATTGTCCAATGTGGCGTTGTTTTGGAGATGTGTGTGTATTTTGAGCGCGGCGGTGTGTACTGCCAATGGAATACCGCAGTTAAAAGACCGCCGTGTGGATTCGTGGGTCGTAATAGCATGGGCGTGTTTCTGTTGGCGTGGAGGTGGAGGATTTGTTTCCGCATATTTATCGCTGACCTTTGGTGTGGCGGACTTGTGTGGGTGTCTGAATTTCGGCGGATTCCGTGATGTGTGTCATAATAGCTGTGGCGGTCTCCCGCTGCCGCCGCAGTGTATTGGCGGTCTTCTGCACGGCGGTAAGCGCCTTTTACCGCCAATGTTGTAATGACCCCCTAGGTGTTCCAGAAGGGGGATTGGCATGATGACGACATTGCATAGCTAATACTGTGGTATCTTGTGTGAGGGCCTGTAATGGCTTATTTCTCCTCACCTATAGTGTTATGAGTCAATTTCTGTGCAACTTACTGAGTAGAAGTGACCAGCTGAATGTAGACTGTTATGTTGCAGGGGTTCATGTTGCTCCACTTCCTTTAGTTCTCAAATTACTAATGCTTTCCCTTTTTGCAGATGTTGGTGTGGTCACAACTGTGAACTAATGTTATGACTACAGACTGCTTTCACACAGTTTGGTGGATAGTGACTTGTGGCATGCTCTCATACTGGTTATGTGTACCCCAAACTGACTGTCCATTGTATGGATTCACAAATTACATGACATTTTCACAGGGTAATACAGGTCAGGACATTGCATATTGTTGTAATTAAAGCACATGACCTTCAGTTGTGTTCAAGTGTGTTTATTGAAGTGACAAAAAAGGAAGGGATAGTGCAATAGAGTGGGGTGATGGTAGACAAAATCTTCAGTGTAGTGGCCCAGTTGGTTTGTAGCACAGGTCCAGTATCCATGGGGCCAGAGGAAAAGGGCAATGCAGTACAAAGTGAACAAGGTGTCTCAGTGACACACAAGGGAGACAATCAGGAGGGGCTCATTTCCTGGCGGTGGTTTGGATCTTGGCTACAGTCTCTGATGTCTGTCTGGGTCACAGGAAACATTTGTGGGGTGCTTCTCCTGCTGCATAGAGAGGGGGGCTGGTAGCCTGTGAGCCTTGTGGCAGGTCCTCCTGTCCACTAGCTGCAGCAGATGTGGAAGACTGGTGAGTACACTGGCTAGTGGAAGGGGCCCACTGGTGTTTTGTGTATTCACTCATGATTTTCGCCATGTCACTCAGCACCCCTGCAATGGAGGCCTGCTCCATGACTTCCTGGTGGTGTTCCCCCTGCGGCTGCTGGTTCTCCTGCAAGATGGCCCATCCTGTTCTGGGATTTCTGGTAGGCTCCCAGGACATGTGTGAGTGCCTCCTGGGCTGTTGGTTTCCTGGGTTGGGCCTCCCCTTGGTGCACAGCTAACCTCCCACTGGCCCTGGCTCCCTGTGCCTGTGTCTCCTGCACTCCCACTAACACCAGGACATTCATCGTCTTGCATGTGTGGTGTCAACTCGGGTTCCTGTACAGGTGGCCACACTGTTGATTGTTGTGTACTGGGTGCAGAGGTTTGAGGATGTTGGGTGGCTGCTGTTGTGTTGGAGTCTGATGGGGGATCCTGTGGTGGACTGGGTGTTGGCTGTGGTGCCCGACTAATCAGTGGGACCAGATGGGCCAGGGAGATCATCCAGATCGAGACATCCAGAGTTGCTGTCATCACTGAGGGCTTCTTCCGGAGGAGGACTGGGTTGCCATGGCACATACTTGCAGCTGACATTGGCTGGGGTACCTGTGGACATGTAAAAGATTTGTTAAAATTATTGGCAATTACATATTCAGCATTCCTGGCTTTCCCTATGGGATGGGTGTTGTCCTTCCACCTTTGGTTTGTGTATGGTGATGGATTATGGGATCGGTAGTGCTACATGCTGCCCATGCATTACTGTTGTGTGTATATGCAGAGCTGGGAGGGAGGTGCTTACAGTGGGTAGGGTGTGCAGGGGTACACAGTTGAGGGTGGTTATGGTGGTGGTTCTCTGTACGGGATGGAGTGGGGTGAAGGGAGTCAGGGTGAGGGGGTGACATGCCGTGCAATTGTACATGGTGTTGAGGTGGTAATGGTGACTTACCGGTGTCCTGCTCTCCAGTGATTGATGGATGCAGGATAGCCAAGACTTTCTCCTCCCATGCTGTCAACTGTGGGGGAGCAGGCAGGTGTCCGCTGCCAGTCTTGAGGGCAACATGGTGCCTGGAGGCCACTGCATGCACCTTCCCCCGTAGGTCGTTCCACCTCTTTCGAATGTTGTCACTTGGGGGAGGATAGGTTCCCACGGAGTTCACCTTGGCCATGATCCTGTACCATAGCTCTATCTTCCTGCCAATGGATATCTGCTGGACTTGTGCACCGAACAGCTGTTGCTCCACCCTGACGATTTCTTCCAACATCACCAGCAACTCCACATCAGTGAAATGGGGTTTCTTTTGTGGCGACAGGCCTAATGTGTAGTGTGTGTGTTATGCAGAGGGAGTTCGGTGTTGAGGTATGGTGTGTGGCATGTGATGTGTGACTGCTGTATAGATGGTTGTGCTGTGTGTGTGCAGTTCTGTCAATGTATGTGCTGGCAGCGTGCAGCAGGATTGTTGAGTTTGCAAAGAATTGTGGGTGGTGTGGGGGTGTGTTTTATAGTGCTGTTGGTGGGTGTGTACTGTGTTTGTGTATGTGTGTCAGGTGTGAGATTTTCAAACTGGCCAATGTTGGCTTCTGTTTGTGTGGAGAGGCCAATTCGACTGCGGTGGTCCATACCGCCCATGGATGACCACCGTTTAGTGTCTGTTGTTGTGATTCTTGGTTCATAATGTGAAGGACGGTGTGTTTCAGGCGTAGCTGGGAGGATGGTGGGTCTGACAGTTTTTCACCTCTGTTGGGTCTGGCGGAATGTTATTGTGGCTGCTTTCTCTCAGTTTTGAGTTTGTGTGTCATAATCTGGCAGGCGGATTGCCTCCTCCGCGGTCGTCTATTGGTGGCAGTCACCACGGCAGTCTTCGTAATAGACTGCCAATGTCAGAATGAGGGCCTATGTCTGACATACACCATGATGTCACAAAAAAGACTGGAATAAACACAGTTTCATAATTTTTCATCATACCATAGTGCAAAAGTGATATTACAGGGGCAGAGCATAACTAACTGGTATTGCTGCACTGAGCTTAGCATGATCTATCAAAATAGAAGTAAACTCACTCCTGATGTGTTTCTTCCAGGTTTGTCACAGTGTGCCAGTGTTACTAGAACATTAACTACCCAGCATATCAGAAGTGTGTTAAATATGTCAAGTAGTTGCTAGGTTTTGGGCAGATCTATGAAAAGAGACTAAGGGGGTCATTCCAACCCTGGCGGCCGGTGTTAAAGCGGCGGCCAACCCGCCAACAGGCAGGCGGTGCAAAAAATGGAATTCTGACCCTGGCGGGAACCGCCAACACAGACCGCCACTTTAACACTCCGACCGCCACAGCAGGACAAACAAGCAGCGCGGCGGTCACCGCCAACAGACAGGCGGCAGACAATGTACCGCCCACCCTATCAAAACTCACCAATCCGCCACCTTTTCCGGGGCGGGAGCCCCACCGATACAAACACGGCGGAAACAGACTACGAACGGGAAAACGCTCACCCTACACACTCCACGAGGAATCTGGACAGCATGGAACCAGAACTACACATCCTACCAGCAATTGTCTACCTGCTCCTCTACCAGGAGCACGAACGCCGGCGCAGAAGACAATGGTGAGTACTGCACCTACGACACAGGGGAGGGGGGAGGAGAAAAGAATACGGGCACACACATACGCGACACCCCCCCCCCCCACCCAACTACCTACACACCAATGCAGAGCAACAACTCAGAGTGACACCCCCCAAACCCCCCGGAAGAATGCAATGCCAAATTAATATGTTATTGGAATTCAAATATATTGTAAGGCTAAGTAAATAAGTAAGTCGAACATCCCATAACTATATACACATATGTAAATTGTCCCGTCAAAATTGGCTTTCTGTCATTGTACTTGGGCCAATTGGTCCTCAACACATGGGCAAAGCCCACACATGAGACCCGAATCCATTGGAGAGAACACTGCAGGGGCATCAGATAGGAAAACTACAGGCACCTCAGGGGGAAGGGAAGGGGGTGCACCTCAGCCACATGAGTCCACGACGCCAGATCCACGAGGGGCCTCCATGGCCACTGTTCAATCCTGGGGAGTGCAAAGCCACAGTCTCTCAAGTCCCGACAGTGGCTGGCTTGCCCACTGTTCAATCCTGGGGAGTGCAAAGCCACAGTCTCTCAAGTCTCTACAGTGGGGGGCTTGCCCACTGTTCAATCCTGGGGAGTGCAAAGCCACAGTCTCACAAGTTCCTACAGTGGGTGGCTTGCCCACTGTGCCATGCTGAGGAGTGCAAAGCCACAGTCTCACAAGTCCCTACAGTGGGTGGCTTGCCCACTGTGCCATCCTGGGGAGTGCAAAGCCACAGTCTCTCAAGTCCCTACAGTGGGTGGCTTGCCCACTGTTCAGTCCTGGGGAGTGCAAAGCCACAGTCTCACAAGTCTTTTCAGTGGGTGGTTTGCCCACTGTGCCATCCTGGGGAGTGCAATGCACAGTCTCAAAAGTTGATGACAGACTCCAGCGGTAATGGATGAGTCTTGGTGCCCAGAGTGTATTGTGCAGCCCTGTCCGACACGGATCTGGGCCTGCCCCTTCTGCCAATGTGTCAGCGGTGCTTGAGTTGAAGGGCCCAGCGGAGCGGTGCAGAGACGGCGGTGCCCAGCGGAGCGGTGCTTGAGAGGAAGTGCCCAGCGGAGCGGTGCTTGAGAGGAAGGGCCCAGCGGAGCGGTGCTTGAGAGGAAGTGCCCAGCGGAGCGGTGCTTCAGAGGAAGGGCCCAGCGGAGCGGTGCAGGGACGGCGGTGCCCAGCGGAGCGGTGCTTGAGAGGACGGGCCCAGCGGAGCGGTGCAGAGACGGCGGTGCCCAGCGGAGCGGTGCTTGAGAGGAAGGGCCCAGCAGAGCGTTGCAGAGACGGCGGTGCCCAGCGGAGCGGTGCTTGAGAGGAAGGGCCAAGCGGAGCGGTGCAGAGACGGCGGTGCCCAGCGGAGCGGTGCTTGAGAGGAAGTGCCCAGCGGAGCGGTGCTTGAGAGGAAGTGCCCAGCGGAGCGGTGCTTGAGAGGAAGTGCCCAGCAGAGCGGTACTTGAGAGGAAGGGCCCAGCGGAGCGGTGCTTGTCTTGAAGGGCCCTGTTCAGCGGTTCTTGAGACGGCGGTGCCCTGTTCAGCGGTGCTTGTCTTGAAGGGCCCTGTTCAGCGGTGCTTGTCTTGAAGGGCCCTGTTCAGCGGTTCTTGAGACGGCGGTGCCCTGTTCAGCGGTGCATGTCTTGAAGGGCCCTGTTCAGCGGTTCTTGAGACGGCGGTGCCCTGTTCAGCGGTGCTTGTCTTGAAGGGCCCTGCTCAGCGGTGCTTGTCTTAAAGGGCCCTGTTCAGCGGTTCTTGAGACGGCGGTGCCCTGTTCAGCGGTGCTTGCCTTGAAGGGCCCTGTTCAGCGGTTCTTGAGACAGCGGGGCCCTGTTCAGCGGTGCTTGTCTTGAAGGGCCCTGTTCAGCGGTTCTTCACATGTGTCTCCAGGGCACCAGATCTGGCCAATATATGGTGTTCACTCGCCATCCGACTTCTCGCTTGCGGGGCCCTCCTGTGCTGGTGTCCCGTGCCCGTGGGTGTCCTCCTTCACCCCCGGAATGGGTCTGGTGGGGCCCTCCTGGGCAGCTCGCCTGCTGCCGGACTTGTCGGCCGTGCTGCCCTTGCCATCCTTGCCTGATCCTCTGTGTCCCTTGCCTCCCTTTGGAGATGTGCCAGGTGGCAACCCACTTCCTGACGGTGCCAGGGTGGTGCCTGCGGAGGCTGCCGTCTCTGTCCTCCCTTCGCCGGCCCTTGCCTTTTTTGGATTTCTTCCCAGGGGGTGGGCTGGCTGTCCCTTTGCTGCTGGCCGATGTAGCTGCCCTCGAAGGTGGTGGACTCCAATATCCCTGGACTATGGTCCTTGTAGGTCCAGGGCTTGTGGTGGCTGAGGTGCTGATTGGACTTTTACGAGATGGAGGGGGTGGGTCAGGTGATGGAAAGAGGTTAAGTTTGGAGAGGAAAAACTTTTTAGGAGCAATGGGAAGGGTAGGTGCAGTGGGTATGGGAGTGGAGGAAGAGGATGTGGTTGTAAGAGAGTCAAGTGTGCTGTCGTTGGGTGCAGGTGCTTGTGACGGAGGCTGTCGTGAGGTGGATGGCTGTTGGGTGGGTGGCTGCCTGCGTTTGTGTGGTTTGGAAGAGGGGGTGACAGACACACTGGGAGAGGACACAGGGGACGTGTAAATGGCAGTGGGGGTGGTGACTGCACGTGTGCGGAGTGTTCTGGTGGGTGTGCTGGTGATGGACGTAGTGGCTGATGAAGTGGTGCATGCAAGTGTGAGTGGAGACGTCACAGGGAAGGAGGAGGGAGACGAGGAGGAGGGGGACACAGAGGAGGCAGTTGCTGTTGGCATGTCTGCATGTGGATGTTGCTTGTGTGAATGCTTGTGGGATGTGTGGTGCTTATGTTTGGATGAGCTGCCCTTGGGTGTTGAGGTGTGTGCAGGCTGGTCTGTAGGTGTGTCTGGGATAGGCAGAGGAACAGGGGAGTGGGACTGGGTGGAGGGAGTTGGAGGAGGGAGGCAGGAGACAGGGACAATGGCTGCCGTCAGTGCTGAGGCCAGAGCGTTGAACGATCCCTGATGGGCAGCCTGACCCGAATGAATGCCTTCCAGGTATGCATTGCTCCGATGCACCTCCCTTTCCACCCCCTGGATGGCATTCAAAAGGGTAGACTGCCCAACAATGAGCGTCCGGAGGAGGTCAATGACCTCCTCACTGAGGGCAGCAGGGGTAACTGGGGCAGGGCCTGAGGTGCCTGGGGCAAAGGAGATGTCCTCCTTGGTGTGCGAGCAGGCACGGGGCGAACGCTGAGGGGCTGCTTGGAGGGCGGAGCTGGTGCGCTGGGTGGCGGCTGTACCTGTTGTTGCGGTGGGCACGGATGTTGCCACCACCACAAGGGAGCTCCCTTCCGAGGACGTGTCGGTGTCGCTGATGTCTCCATGTGTCCCCGTTGTGGAGCCCCCCTCGCCCTCCTTCTCACTGGTGAAATCAGAGTCCGTTGCATGGCCCTCCGGGGCCATGTGAGATGCAGCTCCCTCGTGCTCCAGTGCCACTTCTCCTCCGCCAGATGATGCTAATGCACACATGAACAGGAAGAGCAGACAAAAAAAGGGGGGGGGGAGAAACAAAGACATGTTGAGTGCATGCATTGGCAACACAGTTGGCGGAGAGGACAGACACAGAAGCCCCCTGCACTACGCCGCACACTTGGGGTACACTACTCAATCAGTGAGACTTGGCCTACAAGCCAATGGACGACATCTGCACACATAGGTGACACAAGGCCATGGATAGCTGTACTTGGCACCCTACAGAGGTTGAGGGCGGGGGCACAGGGCCATGCCTTACGGAGGGGACTAGCCTACAGAAATCGCCCTGGCCTAGGGATACCCACATCCCTCCTACCCCACCCAGACACCTCCACTGCGCGCTAAGATAGCAGAATGTGCTTGTACTCACCCCCTTGTGTCTGCTGTGATGTCCTCACATGCGCATCCAAATCTGGGTAGGCCACCGCCAGGATCCGAGACATCAGGGGGGTCAATAGACGAGGGGCACCCCTCCTACGTTGGGAGGCCATCCACAGCAGAGCCTCCGCGGTCTTTCTGCTCCCGCGGCGGATGTCCTCCCACCTCTTGCGGCAGTGGGTGCCCCGTCTGTTGTGGACCCCCAGGGTCCGGACGTCCTTGGCGATGGCACGCCAAATGTCGACTTTCTGATGGGCGCTGACCTATGTGACACGTACAGGGAGAGAAAACAAAATATCAACATTTTCTGGATGCTCGATGTGAGTGTCCCCCCATCCCCACCCTTGCCATGTGGCACATGCTCTCATCTGTAGTTTGATGCATGCCTCATACGCTCCCCTCCGCACCTTCGTTCATTCACCCCACTCAACCCAGGCATTGCCCACAAAGCATGGTCCCAGTGTACTAACCTGTTGGTCTGGAGGACCGTAGAGTAGCGCATACTGGGGGAGGACCCCATCCACAAGTTTCTCCAATTCTTCAGAAGTGAAGACAGGGGCCCTTTCCCCAGTTGCAGCAGCCATTGTCTCTTCCAGACCGAGGTCACAGCAGCACTTGCAGTATAGGTCCTCTCCTGTGGATGATCAGGTCTTGAGTGATTAAGCTGAAAGAAAATGGCGGTCACGCCCGCAGCGGTGCGTACCGCGGCGGTGCGTACCGCAACCGCCGGCGCACTTCGTCATTGGCTCCTGAAACCCATAGGGTTCTATGTTAACCAATGCGGCTTTGCACCGCAGTCTTCGACCGCCTAGCGCCATGGTGTGCCACGCCAGCGCATTGACCTCACATCCCATTGTCACACTTCACAGGTCAGGCAGCCGCCATTTCAAGGGCCCACATGGCCTAATATCTACTGCGTCGCACAGGCCTAGGCCTTGCATTGCCACTCATACAAGCCATTCAATGCATAGCGAATCGTGTACTGTGCAAGATGTGGGAACGTACCTGTGGTTTGCTTGACCCTGTGCTCCATGTTGTCCTTCCTAGGCACCGTCCCTTGGGACTTGCGAGGAGATGGAGGAATCTTCCTGTGTACAGACCGCTGATGGACCTGTCGACAATGGAAGAAAGACATGTCATACTGACATACAGACTTGACCGGGCCACTATACAGGAACTGTGTGCCCAGCTGGAGCCAGACCTGATGTCACCCATTCGCCAACCCACAGGGATTCCCCCTCTGGTGCAGGTTCTGTCAGTACTCCATTTTTTGGCAAGTGGATCATTCCAAACAACAGTGGCCATTTCATCAGGGATGTCTCAGCCTATGTTTTCTAAGGTTTTGTCCAGAGTGTTGTCTGCCCTGATGAAATACGTGCGGAGCTACATTGTTTTCCCTGAGGTGGGCGATTTGGCTACAGTGAAGGGTGATTTCTATGCCCTTGGACATATTCCCAACATCATTGGTGCCATTGATGGGACCCATGTGGCTATGGTTCCCCCCAGTGAAAGTGAACAGGTGTACAGGAACAGAAAAAGTTATCATTCTATGAATGTCCAGGTGGTCTGTTTGGCTGACCAGTACATCTCCCATGTAAATGCCAAGTTCCCTGGGTCAGTGCATGACGCGTACATCATGCGAAATAGCAGCATCCCTTATGTGATGGAACAGCTACAGAGACACCGTGTGTGGCTAATTGGTGACTCTGGTTACCCCAACCTGTCGTGGCTACTGACCCCAGTGAGGAATCCCCAGACCAGGGCAGAGGAACGGTACAATGAGGCCCATGGGCGGACTAGAAGGGTGATTGAGCGGACCTTCGGCCTCCTGAAGGCCAGGTTTAGGTGCATGCATATGACAGGTGGATCCCTAATGTACTCACCAAAGAAGGTGTGCCAGATCATCGTGGCCTGCTGTATGCTTCACAACCTGGCTTTGCGACGCCAGGTGCCTTTCCTGCAGGAGGATGGTCCAGAGGGTAGTGTTGTGGCAGCTGTGGAGCCTGTGGAGAGTGAAGAGGAGGAAGACGACGGGGACGACACAGACAACAGGGACACAGTGATACAACAGTATTTTCAATAACACACAGGTACGAATCAACCCCGCCATTTTACATGTACTTACAGTCTCCTGCCTCTCTACTGTCTGATTTTCCCCCAGTTTATGTTAACTGAGTTGTGACTTTCCCTTCCGTTTTCAGAGATGTGGGCCCCACTGCGTGACCTCTGCTTTGTTTGCCCATGGACTACAGCTGTGTGACAGTGGTATGTTGTCATCACAATGTAACTGAACATTTTGGCACCGTTATGTCTAATACATTTGTCCAAAATACAAGCAGACTCCAGATAATTTTAGTGCAATAAGTGATTTTATTTAAGTGCTAAATTTAGGGACATGCTTGAAAATCGGTGATGGGTGATGGTGGAGTAATGTCCATGGCAGAGTCCAGCTTTTCAGTCTCACAGGTGCATTGTCCATATGCCTGTGGAAGGATGGAGCAGGGGCAGTTCAAGGTTGGACAGGGTGACAATGTGGGACAGTGGGATGACATCAGGGGGTATCCTTTGCTGGCGGGGGTCTTGGCATCCTACTCTGTCTTCTTCCTAGATCTCAGGTACCGCTTGCGGGGTGGTTCTTCTTCTGCAGGAGGTGGGGTTCTGGTGGCCTGTTGTTGTGTGGGGGCCTCCTGTCCACTAGCGCCGGCGGATGTGGTAGGCTGTTCCTGGTCCATGCTAGTGACAGGGGCCCTTTGTGGTGCCACATGGTCCCGCAATGTGGTGACAATCTGGTTAAGAGCCACGACAATGGTCCCCATTGCGGAACTAATGGCTCGGAGTTCTTCCCTGAACCCCATGTACTGTTCCTCCTGCAGTACCTGGATCTCCTGGAACCTGGCCAGTACCGTAGCCATCGTCTCCTGGGAGCGGTGGTATGCTCCCATGATGGAGGAGAGGGCCTCGTGGAGAGTGGGTTCCCTGGGCCTGTCCCCCCCCTGTCGCACAGCAGCCCTCCCAGTTCCCCTGTTTCCCTGGGCCTCTGTCCCCTGGACCGTGTGCCCACTACCACTGCCCCCAGGTCCCTGCTGTTGTTGGGGTGGTGGGTCAACCTGGGTGCCCTGTAGTGGTGGACACACCGCTGATTGACGTGTCCTGGAGACAGAGGCATGGGCCCGCTGGGTGGGAGCTGTGCTGGTGTTCCCAGAGGGGGGTAGGTCTGCTGTGGCCTGTGGCTGTGTGAGGGGAACCGACTGTCCCGAGGTCCCCGATGGGCCGGGCTGGTCATCTG
This sequence comes from Pleurodeles waltl, assembly GCF_031143425.1. Taxonomy (NCBI): domain Eukaryota; kingdom Metazoa; phylum Chordata; class Amphibia; order Caudata; family Salamandridae; genus Pleurodeles; species Pleurodeles waltl. The sequence goes on along the minus strand of NC_090442.1, from coordinate 692,873,675 downwards.
GGTCCAGGGAGACAGAGCTGCTGTCATCACTGGGGGCCTCTTCTGGGGGTGGGATGGACATTGCTGGACCCTCCTGGGTGGTGTGGTGGTGTTAGGGTCCTGCAGGGGTATAAGAGTATGGTTATTGCTTCTGTGTGTGCCATAGTGTGCAATGGGTGGGTGGCCGTGTACCCCAGTGCTGGCATTCCCTTGTGGGGGCTGTTGTGACGGTGGCTTGTGGGGGAGATGGGTATGTGCAGTGGGCATGCTTTGGTGATGGGTGTCCATGCTTTGTGGACTCATGCAGGGCTAGGTGTTGGGATGGGTGGGTTATGATGGTGAGCCATTTGCAAGGAGTTGGTGTGATGGGGGTAGGGGTATGATTTAGCATGCTGGTGGGGTCGGGGGAATGAAGTAGTGAAGATTTGCCTTACCAGAATCCATTCCTCCAGCTACTCCTGCGAGGCCCTCAGGATGCAGGATGTGCAAGACTTGCTCCTCCCATGCTGTAAATTCTGGGGGAGTAGATGGGGGTCCGCCGCCAGTCTTCTGCACCGCGATGTTGTGCCTTGATACCATGGAACGCACCTTCCCCCGTAGGTCGTTCCACCGCTTCCTGATATCGTCCCGAATTTGTGGATGCTGTCCCACAGCGTTGACCCTGTCCACTATTCTTTGCCATAGCTCCATCTTCCTGGCAATGGTGGTGTGCTGCACCTGTGTCCCGAAGAGCTGGGGCTCTACCCGAAATATTTCCTCCACCATGACCCTGAGTTCTGCGTCAGAAAACCTGGGGTGTCTTTGGGGTGCCATGGGGTGGTGTGGATGAGGTGTGGGGTGGTGTATGTGTTGTAGAGTGTGGTGAGTGTGGTGGTGTGTGGTGTTTTGTGCGTGGATATTGTGTGGGTGATGTTGTGATTTGCCTCTGTGTGATGGTGTACTCTATTCTGTGCTGCCTCTCTCTGGCCTTCAGTCGCAATTGTGGTCGTAAGGGTTCGTGGGTGATGTGGGTGTGTGTTTTATATTGTAATGGGTGTGTGGGAGTGGTGTGTGTATGTGTCTCAGGTGTGTGTATTTTGAATTGTCCAATGTGGCTGTGTTTTGTAAAGGTGTGTGTATTTTGAGCGCGGCGGTGTGTACCGCCAATGGAATACCGCGGTTGAAAGACCACTGCGGGGATTTGTGGGTCGGAATAGCATGGGCGTATTTCTGTTGGCGTGACGTTGGAGGTTTGGTCATCGCCAGTTTTTCGCTGGCCGTTGGTGTGGCGGACTTTTGTTGTCGGGTTTTTGGCGGTTTGCCAGTTGCGGGTCAGAATGACTGTGGCGGTTTACCGCGAACGCAGCGGTGTTATGGCGGTCTTCTGACCGGCGGTAAGCGCCTTTTACCGCCGAGGTCAGAATGACCCCCTAAATGTATTAGCAAATCAATTATTTTTTACCCCCCAGCCCAGCGTTGCCCCAACACCTTCCTGTACCAGATCCCACTGATACCTGCAATCCAGGATTAACTTGCTAGCATCCTGCAGACATAATGCATATTCTTTGAACAACACCACGGTCATCATCAAGTGAATATTTTTTAACCATCCTTAACAGTTCCCCCTTAACAGGTTTGCATAAAACTCAACATTTAAAAAGTTACTAAATATGTAAAGTGTCTGCCAAGGATTGTGTTGGTCTATGACCAGAAATGGGATGCTGCACCTACACCAATGTTCTTTCTCTCTCTCTGTTTTTAGCCCGTTTAAATCACAATATGAAGTGGGTGACAGATGAGTTGTGTGGGGCTAAAGCCATAGGCTCCTCATTGAGGCTTATCTGCCTGGGACTCCTGTGATCTAATAAGGAACGTGCCGGGTCCAGTATGGCAATATGAATCGATAGGACATATCCAAGGCTGAATGCATATTCCTTGCAATTATGGCCTGAATGATAGATTACACTTTAAGTTTCTGCCTTGTTAAAAACACAGTCAACAAAATACAAAAAAATGTAATTCGGCATTAATGATGTGAGTTGAAAGGTTGACCTGTTTTGAACACGAGTAGGGTCTGACTTAGTCTGACCTGGCAGACACTGTGCGCTTTCTCCTCCCATATTGGAAAGAGTGTAGACATTGGCACAATGATAGTGTTATTTCCTGTACCAAATCAATGCTTTAACATATGTATTTATTAGTCCATTTTATTGAAAGTGGTTGGTTTTGTTTTTAAATTGCTCCAATTAACCAGTCATATGAGTTTGATTTTTAATTCAGCTTAATTTGATAAAAAACTTTACAATTGTAATTAATCATACTTTATCTATCTATTTATCAAGCTATCAATCTAGCTATCTAGCTCGCTAGCTAGCTATCCATCTATCATCCTTTAAAAATACATTGTGCCTCAAATTGCTAAACAACCCTATTAAAATTTGAATCCACTGGTTTCATAACTGCTTTGATATCTCAATGCCAATCTCCTCTGGGAAGGCTTTAAATTCAACTGCTCTTATTCAAACAAAATGGCGCTCAGGAGTGCCTTACTTTTGTCTTGAATATGAAATGTTACTGCTCTAGAGGTATATTAGAACTCCTAGGTGAAGCAGCAGTTGATTACTATGGAGTTCCCTGACAAACTGTTGCCGGTGTTTGAAGTATATATTTCTCTGCATTTCAGAATGGATGAGGAAGATATTTGAGTGATCATAGAAAATACATCCTCCTTTTAGCTTTCTACACCACTTACCATAATTCCTATGACAAAAATACCTAATTTCTTGATTTACTGCCACATCCTCTGAGGAAAACACCTTTTATTTTTACACCTTTAATTCCATCAAAATGGCATTCACATGAGTCACACGTTTGCCATAAATTAATAATGTTACCTTTAACATATCAACCTTTTTTTGTACTTATTTTTGTTCTATCTAAGCTTTATTAAATCCTTGTTATCCGTGCATTTATCCATATTTCATGTTTCTGTTTCTGACTTCCTCCTGTCTGAACTAGCTTTCTTCTGCTTTTCACTAAGCTTAGCTTTCCCTCTCCCCTTAAACATCTTTCAGACGGGTACGTTAATACTAGGATGACAGATTTGTGGGACAGGCACTCTACCAACAAGATTACATGCCCAAGACAGCTTTTCTACGTATATTTGTGAAGGATATCTCTGTCTTGCTCATGCCCATTGCCAACCAAGACCTTACCAGAGATTCTCCTGGATTGACCAAAGCATTCCACCTCTTTATTGCACTTCAATGACTTACTCTGCCCCCTTCATTCTGAAACATTTGCGTTTTATTTGTGTACCTGACTTTTCTAACCACTGACAAAAATTCTTAAAGTGCATGATAGGTCATCACCAGCTCCCCATTGCTGCAGCATTTACTATGCTCCTGTCCTCAGATGCCTTCTAACATACATAGGCCTCCATAGGCCATACCAAGGCCTCCAGGGACACCCCTTGGACCACTACACTATGTTTCCCCTGCATTTTTCTTTCTTCCCACTTACCAGGAACCGTGGCTCTCCACATCACCTTGAAACAACAACTGCCACATTACATCTCCTCGCTTCACAATGGAAACAGTCACCTGCATCCACTGCTGATTCACCTTCTCACCAGGATTGACTGCCACTGCAGCTACCAACACCATGGCACAACTGACCTGTATATTCATCAATGCCAGATCACTTTGCAAAAATGCCACCAAAATCTGGGACACCATCTTCACCCTTGCACCCACCTTAACCTTCAACACAGAGGCCTGGCTCACCCTCTCTTCCAACACAGACATCGCCACTGCCACACCCGTTGTATACAAGATAAAACACAGTCACTACACCAAGAGACACGGAGGCAGCATCACTACCTTTCACAAAAAACCCATCATCCACACCATCACAGATGACAAGACCATGCCAATAATGGAAAACATGAACTTCAATCTTCGTCCTGATGACAACACAATCATCAAAGGCACCCGCGCCTACAGACCCTCAATACCTGGAACTGGCCTCAGTGACGCCATCGCTCAATTCATTACCCTACTCACCATCTAATCCAAACACTACATCTTACTGGGAGATCTCAACTCCCATCTGGACGACCCCACAGACACAAATTCCACGGACCTCCTCAAACAAATGGACAACACTGGCCTCAAGCAGCTGGTCACAGAACCCACATACCAAGCAGGTCATAGGGTGGACCAGCTTCACGTCCAGTAACAGAATCAGCTACAACCACCCCACAGAGCTCATCTGGTCAGGCCACTCTATCGTACATTTCACCATCACCAGACCACATCACACCACCCCCAAGAACAACAGCACCCCCTCTCGCAGCTGGACCAATGACAATCAACACCAATGGAAACACGCCCTCAACACCACCCAACCCAACGCCTCCACAGACCTGAACCAGGCAGTAGAGAACTTCAACTCCTGGATCACCAACGCAGCTGACCTAGTCATTCCCACCAAAACAGTCAGAATACACAGATCCAGTAGACAAGCCAGCTGGTACACCCCAGAGCAAAACACAAATGTAAACAACTTGAAAGAAGGTGATGAACCAGCAGGAACAACACTGACCAGTCCACCTTCAAAGCAGCCCTCAACAACTACCACCACCACCAAAAAAGCACGAAGAAGGAAGGCCTTGACACGCCAGATTGAGACCAGCGCCAATGAAACTAAAGAACTCTTTAACATTGTCAATGAGTTCACTCACCTGCGAGCCACCAAAAACCCAGTCCCCCCATTAGAACTCAGCAACGTCCTCGCTGACCACTTCCATAAAAAATTTGAAACCATCTACAGAAACTTTGACCCCAACCAATAGACCACCCCTTGCAACCTCCCCACCACAACTGCCGACCACCATCTTACTGCATGGGAACAGCTCACTACACTGAACACAAACACACTCATGAACGGCATATACTCTGGAGCACCCACAGACCCATGCCCCCTCTGACTCTTCAACCTAGCAAGAGACAAGATCGTCCTCCAGCTTACCACCATCCTCAACACCTCCATCAGCACAGCTACCTTTCCTCCTGCCTGTAAACATGCAGATGTAAGAGACCTCCTCAAGAACCCATTGGCAGATCCCCAGAGAACTCCAAAACTACAGTCCCATCACTCTGCTGCCATTCCCCGCCAAAGTTCTGGAAAAGGCCATCAACCTCCAATTCACAGAACACCTGGAAAGAAACAATCAACTGAATTCCTCATAATCAGGATTTAGATCCAACCACAGCACCGAGACAGCCCTCATTGCAGCAAATGATGACATTCGTACCCTACTCGACAGTGGGGAGTCAGCCTCCCTGATCCTGCTCGGCCTCTCTGCAGCTTTCAACACTGTCTTCCGCTGCACAGTCATCCACCGACTGACACAGATCGTGATCACAGACTAGGCTCTCAAATGGATAGCATCCTTTCTCTTGGGGCCTACTCAGAGAATCCGACTCCCTCACTTCATATTACAATTCAAGCACACAAACTGTGGCATCCCTCAACGTTCCTCCCTCATTCCTACTTTCTACAATATCCACATGACTCCACTCGCGGACATCGTCCAAGCTCATGATATAACATAGTCTTTGCCGACAACACCTTGCTCATCCTCTCACTCTCAGTGGACCCCACCATGACAAAGACCAACTTCCTCAACCGCATAAAGATCATCTCAGCCTGGGTGAGGGACCACTGCTTGAAGCTCGAGGACAAACCCGAAGTACTGATCTTTGGCAGACACACCTCTCTCTGGAATGACTCCTGATGGCCATTAGAGCTCGGACCCACCCCCACTCCAAAAGGCCACTCCTGCAACCTCAGCATTATTCTGGAGAGTGAATACTGCATGAAATGCAAGGTCAACCCAGTCGCCTCATCCTGCTTCCACACCCTCCTCCAACTCCTCAAAGTCTTTAGGTGGCTCCCAGTCAACACCAGGAAAACATTGATGCAAGCTCTCATCACAAGCAAACTGGACTACGGCAATACACTCTATGCCAGCACCACCACCAAACTTATAAAAATACCACAGAAGATCCATAACCCAACAGTCAGACTGATTCTTGACCTGCCAAAGAGGACACATATCACCTAGCACCTCAAAGACCTCCACTGACTCCCCGTCCAGAAAAGATGTCAATTCAGGCTCTTGGCCCATGCCTACAAATACCTCCATGACCAAGGACCTTCTTACATGAACCACAGCCTTAGGTTCCATTGTTCTGCCAGGAATCTCCACTCCACTCACCTAACCTTCACTCAGCTACCATGCATCAGACACTGCAGCACCAGAGACTGTTCCTTCTCCAACTTTGCCACCGAGTCCTGGAACTTCCTCTCCACCCCTCTTCACCCTTGCTGACCCAATGCGTGAAGGAGCTCAAAACCTGGCTCTTCGACTGATGCAGCAGCACATCACCCAGATACTGGCTTGGGTGACAAGCAGCACTCTATGAATACAATTTGATTGATTGATTAATTCATTGATTGAGAAGGTAGAACTGTAGTGATCTACTGTGATTGTATTTTTTTAAAATCTAAAATTAGTAACTTTTTTTCCAGCTGCACCAACTACCAGTGCAGGGACTAGCGGCAGCACCAGTGTGCCGACATGGCAGCGGTTGGTCGGGAGAACCAGCAGCAGCAGGGAGGGGTGTTCATACGTCATTTTGCTCATTGACAATTACTGGTATACTCACTGCAAGGGTGTTGCTTGTAAAGCCCCTGGTTTAGCATCTAAAGTAGGGGTTGAGCTATTAATGGCCTCTTATCTTTGCAAATCAGCAGCAAAAGCTCATAAAGAATGGATCCTACAAATGATGACTTGATGGAAAACCGAATGAAGGATTGATGCCTAAAAGAAAGAATGAGTGAAATGGTATATGGGTGAAAGGACGTGTAGGTGAAAGGAAAGGATGCATAGGTAAATGTTAGGAGATGCATGGGTGGGTGAAAGGATAGATGAAAGGGGCAAAAGGGGTGAAAGGATGCCTCAGTGGGTGAAGGGTGGATGGATAAAAGGTTGCTCAGGTGCAGAATGGGTGTATGGTAAAAAACAATGGTAATAAACAATGTATGGGTAAATGGATGGACAAGTGAAAGCAGGGTGTTTGAAAGGGTGGATACTGGATGGCTGGATTGGAATGGAAAAAGCCTTGACAAGAGAGTGTAAAGCTTAAATGGTGGGTATCAAAGGGTTAATAGGATAGATACATAAGAAGATTAATGTATAAATGCTTGGATCAAGACATATGAGAGCTCTTCTAGAGCGGGCATGTCTGTTCACCTACTGGTTTACATGGTTATCACAGCTTTGGTTTAAAGTGAGTATATTTTACTTTTCTTCCTGCTTAACTCACTGTAGTTGAAGCAAGGCAGATATGTATCCTTCCACCCATCACCATAACTCCCTCGCCATTTGTCACCCATTCTACTATAAAATAACTGCAGTGTGGATCAATTTGGCAGTAGAATAGTGTTGACTATGCAGTGTGCATCTGTTCATTTAATGCAGCATTTACAAAGTTGTCAGGGTTTTCCCAAGGTGGCATCTTAGCTACATTAAGGGTGTAGTAGTAGTAGTAGCTGGCTAGCGCACTAACAGGGAAGACACAGGGTGCCACTCCCATCTATGCAAACTCCAACTGAAGTATTTACCAAAATGTTAGCCATCACTGGCAACTAGGTTAAAAAAAAAAAAAAAAAGATTTAGGCCCTCATTACAACACTGGCGGTAAATCCCGCTTACCGCCGTGCTGAAGGCTGCCAAAATACCGTGGCGGAAATCCGCTACAGGTATTACGACCCACATCTCGTAATCCGCCACAATACAGACACCCACACAAGTCTGCCACACCAAAGATCAGTGACAAAGTGGCGATACCAAAACCCACACTGTCACGCCAACAAGAATACGCCCACACTATCATGACTCACTAATCAACGTGGCGGTCTTTCAACCATGGTAATCCAATGGCGCTACACACCACCGCGCTCAAAATACACACATTTATAAAACACAACCACATTGGACAATTCAAAATACACACACCTGATACACATACACACACCACACCCACACACCCACACCACTATAAAACAGATAACCACATTACCCACAACCCCTTACAACGACAGTTTTGTGAAGAAGCAGAAAGAGAGAATAGCAAATACTACTCCAGCATCCACTTCACACAACACCATCACTCATACAATATCCACACACCTCAAACAACACACACCAACACAACATTTCACACAGCACAACAAACATCACCTCACACATCACCCACACCACATCATGGCACCTAAAAGACACCCCAGGTTTTCTGAGGAGGAGCTCAGGGTCATGGTGGAGGAAATCATCCGGGAAGAGCCTCAGCTTTTCGGATCACAGGTGCAGCACACCTCCATTGCTAGGAAGATGGAGGTATGGCGGAGAATCGTCAACAGGGTCAACGCAGTGGGACAGCATCCAAGAACACAAGATGACATCAGGAAGAGGTGGAACGACCTGCGGGGGAAGGTGCGTTCTGTGCTTTCAAGACACCAGATAGCTGTACAGAGGACTGGCGGTGGACCCCCACCTCCTCCCCCACAACTAACAACATGGGAGGATCAAGTCTTGGCAATACTGCATCATGAGGGCCTTGCAGGAGTAGCAGGAGGACTGGACTCTGGTAAGTCATATCTTAACTACCATATCCCCCACCCCACCTGCATGCCATCACATACCCCCACCCTCACCCTCACCCCCATCACTCCAACACCTCACATGTGCCCCACTATCACAACCCAGCCATCCCAATATCAAGCTCTGCATGCAACATCAAAGCAAGGACACCCATTACCAAAGCATGTCCGGTACAGATACCCACACAGACCCCAAAACACTAACCACACAATGGCAAAGACAACAATGCAAGCACAGGAGTAGAGGGTAACTCACCGAATGCACAAGATGGCACACACAGATACAATAAGTATGCATTTACACCCCAACAGGACCCATACCCAACGTCACCGGACAGGAGGTGCCAGACATATCCAGTCCCCCCCCAGAAGAGGCCGATAGTGACGACAGCAGCTCCGCACGCCTGGATCTGGATGACCAGCCCTGCCTATCAGGAACCTCAGGATAGTCGGTTCCCCTGCCACAGTCACAAACCACCACAGAGCCTTCCCCCTCAGGAGACGCCACCACAGCACCCACCCAGCGGGCCCATCCCTCTGTCCCCAGGACAAGTCCACCAGCAGTGTGTCCACCACTACAGTGACCCCAGGCAAACCCACCAACCCAAGACAATCAGGGACCTGGGGTCAGTGGCAGTGGGCACACGGTTCAGGGGACAGAGGTACAGGATAACAGGGAAGCTGGGAGGACTGCTGTGTGATGGGGAGGACAGGCCCAGGGAACCCACTCTCCACAAGGCACTCTCCAACATCATGGGAGCATACCATCATTCCCAGGAGACCATGGGCATGGTACTGGCCAAGTTTCAGGAGACCCAGCGGCTGCAGGAGGAACACTACCTGGGGATCAGGGAGGACTTGGAATCCATCAACACCACCCTGGTCACCATTGAAGGGGTGCTGGCAGACCTGGCCAACACCATGAGGGACACAGTGGCACACAAACGGGCTCCTGACACTATCCAGAACGATGAACAGCCCTTCACCTCCTCCGGCGGTAGTGGACAGGAGGTCCCGCCACAGGACCAACAGGTCACCAGCACCCCACCCCCTGCAGAAGGAGAACCACCATGCAAATGGTCCCTGAGATCCATGAACAAGACAGAGAACATTGCCAAGACCCGGCCAGGAAATAAGACTCGCCTGATTGTGACCCTTTTGTCCCACTTTGTCACCCTGACAACTTTGACCTGCCATCCACTTTCTATGTCCCCTTGGACAATGCACCTGTGAGACCAAGAGACTGAACTCTACCATGGACATTCCTCCACCATCACCCCAGCCCATTGCACACAGCGCTCCAATTATTAGCACAGAAATAAACACCCTTGAATCACAAATCAATCTGGAGTCAGTCTGTAGTTTCACAAATGTGTATTTGCAACCTCTCAGAAATATAGCAATGTCAATGTTCATGTACACATACCAATGTTTCACAGTTGTTGGGCAGCATTAAACATACCAGAGTGCACAAAGTGGGACCCGGATCTGTGAAATGAAAAGGCAAAGTGACATGTCAGGGTCCATACACAGAGGTAAAAAGGCAGATTTATGCTATGTCCTACAGTAGTGATATGTGAGAAGCAGCGCCATCCTCTTACTTGTGTCTCACTGGAAGTATTGCACGATGATGGTTTTTCGATTGTGTATATCTTCTTCTTCTGCCTCCTAATCTTCACTGTTCACAGGCTCCACAGCTGCCACAAGACCAACATCAGGCCCATCCTCCTGCAGAAAAGCAGAAGCACAAAACAATCTGGAGTCAGTCTGTGATTTCGATAATGTGTATTAGCAATGACAGTGACAAATGCTTTTTCAAATGCAATGGCAACATACCTTTGTCACACATCTCAAGTCCATGATGAATCTAAGCAGATGACACACGTTGGAAACCACACCTGTGAAACCGTAAGGGAAATGCACTACTCAGTGACCATATAGTGGTTGAAATCGACAGACAGGATAGAGGTAGAAGTGTTAAAGTACTTGTAGTAGGCAGGAATGTTTTCTCACCTGTGTGTCACTGGAAATATTGCTGGATAACTGAGTCCCTGTTGTCAATGTCTTCTTCCTCTGCTTCCTCCTCATCACTGTCCACAGGCTCCACAGCTGCCACAACACCGCCATCTGGACCATCCTCCTGCAGAAAGGGCACCTGTCGGCGCAAAGCCAAGTTGTGAAGCATACAGCAGGCCACGATGATCTGGCACACCTTCTTTGGTGAGTAGAATAGGGAACCACCTGTCATATGGAGGCACCGAAACCTGGCCTTCAGGAGGCTGAAGGTCCGTTCGATCACCCTCCTAGTCCGCCCCTGTGCCTCATTGTAGCGTTCCTCTGCCCTGGTCCTGGGATTCCTCACTGGGGTCAGTAGCCATGACAGGTTGGGGTAACCAGAGTCCCCTAATAGCCACACCCGGTGCCTCTGGAGTTGACCTATCACATAAGGGATGCTGCTATTCAGCAGGATGTAGGCGTCATGCACAGAGCCAGGGAACATGGCATTTACCTGGGAGATGTACTGGTCTGCCAAAAATACCATGTGTACATTCATGGAATGATAACTCTTCCGGTTCCTGTACACCTGTTCACTTCTGTGGGGGGGGACCAGAGCTACATGTGTCCCATCAATGGCACCTATGATGTTGGGGATATGTCCCATGGCATAGAAGTCACCTTTCACTGTAGGCAAGTCCTCCACCTGAGGGAAAACGATATAGCTCCGCATGTGTTTCAGAAAGGCAGACAACACTCTGGACAACACGTTGGAAAACATAGGCTGGGACAACCCTGATGCCATGGCCACTGTTGTTTGAAATGACTCACTTGCCAGGAGATGGAGTACTGATAGCACCTGCACTTGAGGGGGGATTCCTGTGGGATGGTAGATTGCTGACATCAGGTCAGGCTCCAACTGGGTACACATTTCCTGGATTGTGGTACAGTCAAACCTGTAGGTGATGATCAAACTTCTTTCCTCCATTGTCGACAGATCCACCAGCGGTCGGTACACCGGAGGATTCCGCCATCTCCTCACATGTCCCAGCAGACGGTGCCTAGGAAGGACAACAGCGACCACAGAGTCAAACAACTCAGAGGTATGTACCCGAAGTCTACACAGAACACCATTCATACACAAAATGTGGCCTGTATTTGTGTTGTGAGACAAGGCCTAGGTATGTGTGACGCAATTGGTAATTAGGCCATGTGGGCACCTGAAATGGCGGCTGCCTGACCTCTAAAGTGGGACAGTGGGATGTGAGGTAACTGCGCTGGTGTTGTACACCATCGCGGTAGGCGGTCAAAGACCGCGGCGCAATGCTGCATTGGTTAACATTGGACCCTATGGGTCCCAGGAGCCAATGACGATGTATGCCGGTGGTGATGGTACACACCGTCGCGGACGTAGCCGCCGTGGACATGACCTCCATTTTCTAACTGTTGAATCACTCGATACCTGATTTTCGACAGGAGAGGACCTACACTGCAAGTGCTGCTGTGACCTCGGTCTGGAAGAGACAATGGCTCGTGCGTCTGGGGAAAGGGCACCTGCCTTCACTGCAGAGAAGTTGGAGAAGCTCGTCGACGGGGTCCTCCCCCAGTACACGCTACTCTACAGTCCTCCAGACCAACTGGTATGTACACAGGGAGCATGTTGTATGTGCTATGCCTGTGTGGAGAGGGCTGGTTGTAAGAAGGAAGGGGGCACAGTTCTGCGTGCATGAAGGACTGTGAATGCATGTGCCACATGGCAGGGGTAGGGATGTGGGCCACTCACTTAGATGGTGCAGTTGGTAATGACTTCTCTTCTTCCCCTGTACATGTCATGTAGGTCAGCGCCCACCAGAAGAAGGATATTTGGCGTGCCACAGCCAAGGACGTCCGGACCCTGAGGGTCCACCACAGACGGAGCACCCAGTGCCAGAAAAGATGGGAGGAAATTCGCCGCTGGAGCAAGAAGAAGGCGAAGGCTCAGCTGGGGTTGGCCTCCCAACGTGGGAGGGGTGCCTGTCAAACCATGACCCCCCTGATGTTCCGGATCCTGGCGGTGGCCTACCCTGAGTTGGATGGGCGCTTGAGGGCATCACAGCAGACAAAAGAGGGTGAGTACAACATCATTCAGCGGACTTTGCGTGCAGTGAATGTGTCTGGGTGGGGGAGGAGGGCTGTGGGTTTCCCTAGGCCAGGGCGAGCTCCGTAGGCTAGGCCCCTCCGTAATGCAGGCCATGTGGCACCTCACCCCACCTCTGTAGAGTGCCAAGTACAGGTATTAATGTCGCTGTGTCATCTATGTGTGCAGATGTCGTCCATAGCCATGTAGCCCATATCCCAGGAATTGCATCTGTAGAGTCCAACAGCACGACATAGTGCAGGGGACTGCTGTGTCTGTATTGTCCGCCAACGGTAGCGGTAAGCCATGCACTCAACCTGTCTTTCTTCTGTCGTCACCCCCTTTTTGTGGTCTCCCTGTTCTTGTGTGCATTAGCATTATCAGGCGGAGGTACAGTGGCACCGGAGCACGAGGGAGCTGCATCCCACATGGCCCTGTAGGGCCACACCACGGACTCTGAATACACCAGTGGGACGGAGGGCGAGGGAAGCACCACGGCGGTCACAGGATCTGCAACCAGCGACACAGACTCGTCCTCCGATGGGAGCTCCCTTGTGGTGGCGGCAAAATCTGTGCCCCCCACTTCTACAGGTACAGCCGCCACCCCCCCTACCAGCACTGCCCTCCCAGCAGCCCCTCAGCCTTCGCCCCGTGCCCGCTCACCCAGGAGCGTGGGCATCACCTTCTCCCCAGGCACCTCAGGCTCTGCGCCAGTCACCTCTGCTGCCATCAGTGAGGAGGCTATTGAGCTCCTCAGGTCCCTCACTGTTGGGCAGTCTACCATTTTGAATGCCATCCAGGGTGTAGAAAGGGAATTGCAACACACAAATACATTCCTGGAGGGCATTCATTCTGGGCAGGCTGCCCTTCATCGAACCCTGCAAACTCTGGCCTCAGCACTGATGGCAGCCAATGTCCCTGTGTCTAGCCTCCCCCCTCCAACTTCCTCCTCCCAGACCCAATCCCTTGTACCTCTGCCTATCCCAAGCACACCATCAGACCAGCCTGCACACACCTCAACACACAAGGGAAGCTCAGGCAAATATAAGCACCACACATCCCACAGGCACTCACACAAGCATCACACACATACAGGCACACCAACATCCACTGCCTCCACTGTGTCCCCCTCCTCCTCGTCTCCCTCCTCCCTCCCAGTCTCGTCTACACTCACACTTGCATGCACTGCCACTACAGCCACTACGTCCCGCACCAGCACACCCACTACCACACCCCGCTTAAGTGCAGTCACCACCCCCACTACCATTTACACGTCCCCTGTGTCCTCTCCCAGTGTGTCTGTGACGCCCCCTCCCAAGATACACAAACGCAGGCACACACCCACCCAACAGCCATCCACCTCACGACAGCCTCCGGCATATGCACTTGCACCCAAATCCACAAAAGTTACACCTCCTACAACCACCGCCTCTTCCTCCACTCCAAAACCCCCTCCAGCTACCCGTCCCAGTGTCTCCAAAAAACTTTTCCTGTCCAACCCTAACCTATTTCCCCCCACCCCGCTCCAACTCATAGGTCCCGTACTAGTACCTCAGCCAAAAAATCTCCGGGAACAGTGGTGCCTATTGTTACAGGTATGTGGAGTGCACCGGCCACCAGGCCAGCCAGTGTGGCATGGAGCCACAACACAGCCAGTCCCCCCCCCCTGTGAAGCATCAGAAGTTGGAGAGTGCCCGGCGGGAGAGGGGGAAGACTCCAGCCAGCAAAGCTGCTCACAGGGGTCCTGGGGGGAGTGTCGACTCAGCTGTGACTCCTCCCAAGGTGGGGAAGGGGCAGAGGAAATCTCCAAAGTCTGGGAGGAGCAGCACGGCGGAGAAGACCGCCATCCTCCCCGCTGCCCAGGAGGCCACCGCCAGCCCCAGAGTCACTGCCCAGGAGGCCACCACCAGCCCCATCGTCACTGGCCAGGAGGCCACTGCCAGAGTCACTGCCCAGGAGGCCACCGCCAGCCCCATCGTCACTGGCCAGGAGACCACCGCCAGCCCCAGAGTCACTGCCCAGGAGGCCACCGCCAGAGTCACTGCCCAGGAGGCCACCGCCAGCCCCATCGTCACTGGATAGGAGGCCACCGCCAGAGTCACTGCCCAGGAGGCTACCGCCAGCCCCATCGTCACTGGCCAGGAGGCCACCGCCAGCCCCATCGTCACTGCCCAGGAGGCCACTGCCAGAGTCACTGCCCAGGAGGCCACCGCCAGCCCCATCGTCACTGGCCAGGAGGCCACCGCGAGAGTCACTGCCCAGGAGGCCCCTGCCAGCCCTATCGTCACTGGCCAGGAGGCCACCGCCAGCCCCAGAGTCACTGCCCAGGAGGCCACCGCCAGCCACAGCCCAGCTGGCCAGGAGGGCCCCGCAAGCCACAGCCCAGCTGACCCATGAAGGTCCGCCAGCCACAGCCCTGTTGGGCAATGAAGGACCACCAAACAGGCCAAGGACCGCTGAACAGGGCAAAGACCGCCATGGAATGCACGGCTGAACAGGTCTGACACTGGCAACTCAAGCACCGAATGAACAGGGCAAAGACCACAATGGAATGCACCGCTGAACAGGTCTGACACTGGCAACTCAAGCACCGCTGAACAGGGCAAAGACCGCCATGGAATGCACCGCTGAACAGGTCTGACAATGGTAACTCAAGCACCGCTGAACAGGCCAAGGACCGCTGAACAGGGCAAAGACCGCCATGGAATGTACAGCTGAACAGGTCTGACAATGGCAACTCAAGCACCGCTGAACAGGCCAAGGACCGCTGAACAGGGCAAAGACTGCCATGGAATCCACCGCTATCCCATTTGCGGCAGGGGCAGTGATGCAACTGGGACTGTCATGGGGTGTGTGCTGCACTCTGGGCACCAGTCCCCCTCCAGAACCAGTGGAGAACAGCATCCACTCTGTCTGTCCTTGGCAGGATAAAGCACTCTGGGCACCAGTCCCCCTCCAGAACCAGTGGAGACTGTCATCCACTTGAGAGACTGTGGCTTTGCATTCCCCAGGATTGAACAGTGGGCAACCCACCCACTGTAGAGACTTGAGAGACTGTGGCTTTGCACTCCCCAGGATTGAAGAGTGGGCAAACCACCCACTGTAGAGACTTGATAGACTGTGGCTTTGTACTCCCCAGGATTGAACAGTGGGCAAACCACCCACTGTAGAGACTTGAGAGACTGTGGCTTTGCACTCCCCAGGATGGAACAGTGGGCAAACCACCCACTGTAGAGACTTGAGAGACTGTGGCTTTGCATTCCCCAGGATACATCAATGGGCATGGAGACCCCTCGTGTATCTGGCGTGGTGCACTCATCCGGCTGAGATGCCCCCCCTTCCGTTCCCCCTGAGGTGCCTGTTGTATTTCGATCTGATGCCCCTGCAGTGTTCTCTCCGTTTTGATCGGGTATTGGGTGTGGGCCTCGCCCAAGCATTTTGGGCCTAGTGGTCCACGGATTATGAATGGTGCAATACCTGCACTACTGATCGTGGTGTATATTTTGTTTATTGTGTAAATATATATGTATATATTTGCTTCCTGTATTTTGATATATTACAATGGTTCAACTCATTTCCTTTTGTCTTTGCATCGGGTGGGGTTGGGGGATGTTACTGTAATGTATAGATATGCATTGGTGTGTGTGTTGTAGTGGGTGAGGGTCGGGGTGGGGGTTGGGGTGTTGAGTGTGTGTGTCCCTGTGTTTTTGCCTCCCCCTCCCCTATGTCGTAGGTGCAGTACTCACTGTGGCCTTCGCCGCCGGCGTTGATGCTCCTCTTAGATGATCAGGAAGACTAGCGCTGGCAGGAAATGGAGTTCCGGGTCCATGGTGCCCTCCTTCCTCGTGGAGTGTGCAGAGGTGAGCGTTTTCCCTTTGAAATGGCTGTTTCCACCGTGTTTTTATCTGCGGTGAATCCACCCCGGAAAAGGTGGCGGATTGGTAGGTTGTGATACTGTGGGCGGTACATTGTCTCCCGCCTGTCTGTTGGCTGTGACTGCCGCGCTGTTTGTCTGTACTGCTGTGGCGGTCGGAGTGTTAAAGTGGCTGTGTTTGTTGGCGGTTTCCGCCACGGTTGTAATTGCACATTTTTTACCGCCGGCCTGTTGGCGGTCTTACCGCCGCTTTAACACCGTCCGCCAGGGTTGTAATGACCACCTAACTGTGTTATTATAAAAACACTTCCTAGTCCCATTACACGTCAAGAGGGAGATTCCAGCCAAGAAACCATGACTGTATGCTGAATGCTTTGCTGCAGATGCTAACGCAGACTACAGGCCATTGCTCAGGTATGAGGGTTGATGTCCTCCATGGGGAACATGAAGGGCAGGATTAGAGCTTAACATGCTGTGCGCAAATTAAGACTCAGATAGAAAATAGTCCATCGATTCTAGTGGCAATATGATAGTGTTATTCTTATGCTTCACTCTCATCATCACCATTTAAATATTGTCATGTTGTGTCGTTCTGGTTATTGCAGCTCACGCTTTGATATCTAAAATGCAGTTGTTTTATTAAACCAGTCTTTAAAACTTATACTGCCTTTCTTGTCATTTATATATGAGACTGAATTGTGGATGAGAGAACTGGATGCGACCTGAGTGACCACGACTTCCCTGAGAAGTATGATATGTCATGCGCTGGGCTGCCCAATCATCTCTACCAGTTGGGAGAGACGAGGCAGTGCTAGTTAGCTGGAGCAAAACCCAGATTTAGAGCAACAGGTGTCACCCACTGTGGGTCAGACTCAGTCTCCCACACTGTGGACGATCTTGCTGCTCAAAATCCAGTAGTCTTATTAGAATAATGAGAGCCCACACGACATTGCGCCTCCAACGTTAGGTGAGGCTCTAATTTTCGGGTCCTCCGGAGTATCTTTGTCTCATTATATATAATGACACCTCAATGCCGTATGCGGAGACGTCCGTGGTACTGACGATTTCCACCACAGCTGTGTAGGTAATCCTACTACAACTGGCAGTTGTTCAAGCTTGAACTTTAGAAGGAAACCCCATTTTGGTGTGCCTTCTCTAAACTTATAGTTACTATCATGGCGAATCCCCAACAGGTACAAATAGCTGTTAAAATGAGACAACCTCTAACAGCACACTTACTATCAAATGGCCTAACGGCCCAGGAAGGTCCAGTCACATTCGTGGTGGATCCCATGCAGCCTATAGAACAGAACTTTTTTACTCTTGGGTCACATTTCCAGCAGTTGATGGGAACACTAATACATTTCACCAATATGCACCTGCGAATGCGCCTGGACAATACAGAGCATATGCATATTTAGAGATACCTTTATCTTAACAAGAACATAATAATTGGCTTGATGGCGCCCTACCCCATATAATATTACCAGTAAGGTTATGTCCACTAAGCAATGATGGTCCTACCTGGCCTTTATTGGCCACCTTTACACCACATCCTGCCGCTGGAAATTTAGCAGTAGCTGAGGTTCATCACTTATACATTGAATTAATAGCAATAGATAGAAGATTAGTACAATTTGTGATGCAAACATTAAATACAAACCCAGCACGTGCTGCTCCAGCACATCCGCATGCAGTAATGCCAGGTATAAATCCTGTACATTCGAATGTGGGTAAAGTACCCGCCAAACGAGAGGAAACTTCATTCTGTTTAGCACAGAAAACTAATATGCTGGAGGCAGTGTTTCCCCATACAGGACCTGAGGATAAACAAAGAATATTAATGATGTTCTTTCCCTTTGAGATGGTCCCTACGGTAGAAAACTGTAATACATGGGGAACGGCATTTTCTGCGCTCTACACAACCGAACACGGTACACCGACACTTGCCTATTTACCGGAAGTGCTGAAACAAATTCAAGATGAATATGGGGCTGCCCCGGCCCTAGATTTGGGGATACAATTGATGGGCAATTTTGCCACAGTACTCTCAATCATTTTAAGGAATCTTAAAGGGCAAGCAGTCGCACTTGCAGTGCGCATGCGGCTTCGTGACGTTCCGCAACAAGATCAAGAACGAGAGCTGCCTAAAAAAATAGCAGAGACCTATTCAAGTATTGGTAGAGATAGCCTAGGGGCCAGACCACAAAAACCTCAATTTCAGGGTAAATCAAATAAAGATAACCCCAAGCAAACACCTGAGGGTAGTAAGAAATGCTGGGATAAAAAGCAACAAACACCTAAAAAAGAAAGGGGAGAATCTCCGCTTACGGAGACCCCACAGAATAGGTATAATCTCAGAAATAGAGATAATATCAAAACACCTGATAGATATCAATATACTGATACAAGCCAATCTCGTTCCTTTCTGGACTCATCGGAAAAGAGAAATGAGAGAGGTGGGCGATCAGAGCGAAGAACAGAGTACTTGAAACCAAGACAGGAATCACAACGCTTTTCTGAAGTTTCTGTTAAAAAGGAAGAGAAACCCGCCCAACATAAACATCAATTTAAAAAGAAAAAGGTGGCAGCAGTCACAGTCCGACATGCCACAAAGGAAGAGGGTCCTCTTGAAGAAAAAGAATTGGGCTCTAGCATTGCTAGACAGCGGGCAGAGGTCACAATAGTTCGATGGAATCTTCTAGAGCATCTGGAGGTGAAAGCAACTGATGACTTTATACAAGTAGAAACAGCGGACATGCGTGTCTCCAAGCCTGATAGGGTGTACAAAGTAAACCTACAATTAGAAGGAGACATTGAACGCACAATAGACGCAATCTTTCGGGATCGCATAGTAAAAGTGTATGATGTCTTGTTTGCCGAACAAGATTGTCCGCCTGACTTTGTCCGTACCTGACCATATGGAGAAGATGTCAGTAAGCCTTCCTTCTCGCCCCTTGTTCCAGAGGAACTAGCTGTATCCTATTCCATTGAATGGGCTCTTACACAAGCACCTGCATTATACAGAAATCAAGTAGGGTGGGATAAGGAATCCCCCTACCATGTAATTCCCATTAAAAGTGAACCTCCGCCACTACCGCAGTATCCTATAAAACATGAAGCAAAAGCACCAGTGAGAGAAATACTCATGCAATTAGAATACCAGGGTGTGATTGAACCCTGTGTCTCGCCAATGAATAACCCTTTATTCCCCGTAGCTAAACCAGACCATTCATACAGAATAGTCTTAGACTACAGACATCTGAATAGTCATACACACACCTATGCTATACAAAACTCACATAGCACTGCACTAATGAGCAACATAGTGCGTAAAAAATACAAAACAACACTAGACATTTCAAATGGGTTTTTCTGCCAGAATACAGCGCCTGAAAGCAGAGACTTAACAATCTTTAGCACACTAGGCTCTCAGAAAAAATTCTGTTGTTTACCACAGGGGTATAAGAACAGCCCAGGACTGTTCGCGGCTCGGGCCACTGCCATTTTACACGAGATCGACCCTGAAGCATTGTCCTATGTAGATGATATATATCTCACGGATGATAAATTACTACAACATTTAAGATGGGTAGCCCGCATTGTTGTAGGGTTTGCCGAATTTGGCTACAAATTTAATTTAAAAAAAACAAAAATAGCCTTCCTCAGCATCCTGTTTCTAGGATATGAGCTGTCAAGTGAAGGGAAGAGCCTAGCGCCACTATTCTTAGAAATGTGTGCACAGTTACAACCACCAAATACGATTAAAAAACTCCAATCATTATTGGGTTTCTTAAATTTGGCATAACCTACATACCAGATTATGTTACGCGCATAAAACCTTTTTATATGACCAAATACGTCCAGATTTTTCAAGTAAATTCTGGACAACTGAACATACACACATTCTTAGAGAATTGCAGACAGACATGCTTGAAGCACAACATTTACACACAAGGGACAACAAAACACATTTGGTCATCAGGGTAATAGCTGGGGCCATCGGTTTCACCTATGTGACATTTCATGAAGGTGAGACAGTCCTGATTGCATACAAATCACATTTGTATTCAGCAGCTGAACAACGCTTTGCTCCCACAGAGAAAATACTCACTGCTGTACAGATGGCTGTCATTAAAGAAAGACCTCTTGCCCAAGGAAAATGCATTATTGTCATTTCTCCAATCGCATCCTTAGAGGCTGTTACAAAAGCTAGCATTCTGAACGCAAAAGCACTACATCCACGTTGGATACAACGGGCTACATCTCTGACTGCAACTGATGTAGACTACATTTTTGACCCAAAGTTACAAACTCAGGAATTCCTACAATATGAAGTAGAATACCCGGTTCCAGCAAATACCTTGCCTATTGATCAGTATCATAGAGTCATGTATACCGATGGCTCTGCACAACCCGCAATTGGAACTAAACATCAATATTCTGCTGCTTGCGCATATGGCTATATGGAAGGGGATGCATTTTGTCCTCTACAAACCTTTACACAGACCCTGGGGGATTGTACAGCACAATTGGCTGAGCTAAAAGCTCTGCTGATGGCACTGGAACACACGGATCCGGCACAGCCCACGCTGATTGTTTGTGATTCGTATTATTGTGTCCAGGCCTTTAATGAATACCTGCGTTATTGGCGCCAGAATGAGTTCATAGACTCCAAAGGCAACACCATTAAAAACAGACTACTGTGGGGGAAAGTAGCTGACCTGAAAGAGACGCTACCGAATGTCCATGTTGTACATACACTTGGACACCTGCGTGTTGGAATACATGTTGCTGGAAACACATTGGCTGATGAAGCCGCAAAGTCAGCAGTGGCAGTAGCCACTGTAGCTGCAGTGACTCGCTTGAGTTCCAAACCAGACACAGACATTTGGGCTGCCATGAAAGCTACGGCTGTTGGCACGCCCCATCCTAAAGGATTTCCTAACAAATATCGTTATCATATGGGAAGTATGCTGAAGTTAAGATACCAGGCGTAGGCGTACGAGACATCCCTAACAAAGATATAAGACCACAATTGATTAAAGCAGCACATGAGGGGTAGCATCTGCACATGCTGGTGTGGCGGCTACAATTTCAATCTTACAGGCCCGTTATTGGTGGCCAGGTCTCTACAAAGAAACTAAGCAGTATGTCCTATGTTGTGACATCTGTCAACAAATCAAAGTTTCCACTGCCAAGCACCCGCCGCATACACCCCTCCTAATTTCAAGCAAACCATTACAGCGTGTGTAGTTGGATCACTGCGGTCCCCTAACACCTGATAGTGCACACAAATATATACTAGACGCTGTTGATTCATGCTCCAGATTTGTATGGGTGTGGCCACAACGCTCGGCTGAAGCTCATACTGTTATTAAAGATTTGCAAGTTTTTATCGGTACAGATGCAGTTGCGGCCTTCCATTCGGACCAGGGCCCTGCTTTTGCCTCAAGGGCATTCAGGGACACCATGGCTTCGTTGGGGGTCCAACTCCAGTACTCGTCTCCATTTCATCCCGAGGGAAATAGTGTTGTGGAGCAATTAAACCGCGATTTAAAGCAATCCTTAACAGCCAGAGTCCTAGGTACGGGCTCGTAGTTGGCTTAATCACCTGTATGGAGTCTAGAGAGCACTAAATAACCTGCCTAGAAGGTCCCTGGGAGGTCGTACTTCATATGAGTGCCTGTTCAGAACTCAAATGTATGTTCTGGATCTTGATGGTCCTGGCGTGGAGCCAGCAGAAACACCTTTTGACATAAGTGAACGTGTCACTGTCTTAGAGGAATTGCAACAGTTCCGTGATGATAATTCTTCAAAAAGTGCCACCTCCACAGGAATTAAGGATTTGCCAGTAACATCTACCAGCTGGATTCCCAGAGTTGGGGATTTTTTATGTGAAAAACTCACAGTGAAAAAGGAATTTGGCCCTTCTTATCAAGCACCAGTCCCTGTACTAGGGATACATGGTACCAGAATTGTTATTCTACCACCGTTGGCAGGTGCCAAAGAAAATCGTTTTGTCTCTATTGACAATGTCAAATTACACCATGTGGACGATCCTGCACAGCCGACCAGGAGGAACATCCAGTAGTTCCCGAATCCCTCTCACTACTGGTGAAGACGTTCCACTACAAGTTGTTTATACCAAAACCGATACCTCTCCGAGCTTGGGGAGGGTGAAAGATGATCTTGCATTAGTTCCACTAATGTCAACTAACTTAGAAACATTTGACCAAGTCAACTCTACTACAAGCCAAACGGATGGTGCTGTCTATAGTTTACCACCACAGGAAACACCAACTCCACCACTGACAATGGCTATGCCATTTGTATGAACTGCCTCTGGTTATTTTGCCGACTTCAACGATGACTTCTCAGACTCATTTGCCTCTTTAACAGCTGATTTGTCAAGTGCACGTAAGCTAACAAACTGGCTTAAAGAAACGTATTTCATTTTTCCATGGAACTATATTTGGCTTTTTCTAACTGTCCTAGCCTTTCTACTTTGGATTGGTTTTGTTATTACCTTTTTCTTATTAACACATGGTCATTTTCTTCCTGAAAGATCAACAGTTGAACAGGTGGAGGAGGTTTTGAAACCACATTTTTCGTCACACAAAGTCCGAAGAGATTTATCCTTTGTGAACATTTCCGCAGTGCCAGTTCCTGATGGGATTATTTGGGAAAAAGTAATGTTTGATATATATGGTCCCATGGAAATTATTCAAATACCGTATGTATTCAAATTATCAATGAATGATATAGTGATACCAGGCATTGTATGTGATGATTGGGATGTGAAAACAGTTGATTCTATGATGACAGAATTGCAATATTATAGTGCCTGGGGAACAAAAACTGGCAAATTAAGGGAAAAGAAACATTGTTTAGAGCATGTCTTATTCCTGTTCAAATGATCTTCTTAAATGAAACAGTGCAACAAACAAGCTGTTTAGGCGTAGCAACAATTAGGGAATTAAACACGCCCAGTATACCTTGCCCAGCGAAATTTTACAAATGGCAAAAATACACAAATGCAATTAAAGATGAGCTCGATGAGTGGGTCCAGAATGGTATGTTTAATGTTTCACTGACACATCCAGGCGGGTGGTTATTGTGGCCAATAGATACCAATGGGTGTCATCAACGTTTTATTAACTGCTCAGGGGGTTTTAGGACGAGTAGGCCAGACCCTCGCTATATATCTCCAGAACATGAAGATATCATTAGAACATATAGGGGGTCATTACAACATTGGCGGTAAAAGGCGCTTACCGCCGTGCAGAAGACCGCCAATACACCGCTGCGGCCGCGGTAGACCGCCACAGCTATTATGACACACATCTCGAAATCCGACGAAATTCAGACACCCACACAACACCGCCACACCAAAGGTCAGTGATAAACTGGCGGAAACAAATCCTCCACCTCCACGCCAACAGAAACACACTCATGCTATTACGACCCACGAATCCACGTGGCGGTCTTTCAACCGCGATATTCCATTGGCGGTACACACCGCCGCGCTCAAAATACACACATATCTCCAAAACACCGCGACATTGGAAAATTCGAAATACACACCTGATACACAAACAAACACCACTCCCACACACCCAACACAATATAAAACACACACCCACATCACCCACAAACCCCTACGACCAGAAATTTTGAAAGAAGGCCAGAGAGGCAGCCCAGCAATTGACAACCCCATCACACAGAGGCACACAACACCATCACCCACACAACAACCACGCACAAAACACCACAAACCACTACACTCACCACACTCATCACCACATACACCACCCCACACCTCACCCACACCACCCCATGGCACACCAAAGACACCCCCGCTTCTCTGAGGAGGAGCTCATGGTCATGGTGGAGGAAATCGTCTGTGTAGAGCCACAGCTATTCGGGTCACAGGTACAGCACACATCAATAGCCAGGAAGATGGAGTTATGGCGCAGAATAGTGGACAGGGTGAACGCCGTGGGACAGCACCCAAGAAATAGGGAGGACATCAGGAAGAGGTAGAACGACCTATGGGGGAAGGTGAGTTCCACGATCTCCAGGCACAACATCGCGGTGCAGCGGACTGGAGGCGGACCCCCACCTCCTCCCCCACAACTAACAACATGGGAGGAGCAAGTCTTGACCATCTTGCATCCTGAGGGCCTCGGAGGAGTCGGTGGAGGATGGGACACTGGTAAGTCAAATCTCAACTATCATATCCCCCACCCTACCTGCATGCTCTCACACACCCCCACCCTCACACCCTCCCCTATCACTCAAAATCCTCACTAATCTACCCATAACACTAACCACACATCCCACCACCAAGCCCTGCATGACTCAACTAAGCATGGACACCCATCACTAAAGCATGCTCACTGCACATACCCATAACAACCCCCCAACCATCATCACACAAGCCCCCACACAGGAATGCTTGCACTGGGGTACACGCACACCCACACATTGCACACCATTACACACACACATGCAATAATCATGCTCTTATACCCCTGCAGGAACCCGAAGGACCTTTACCACACCAGAGGGTCCAGACAACACCTCTCCACCCACAGAAGAGGCCCACAGTGACAAGAGCAGCTCTGCCCTACTGGATCTTGATGACCAGCCCGGACCATTGTGGGCCTCAGGACAGTCGGTTCCCCTCGCACAGGCACAGCCCAACACCGACCTTCCACCCTCTGGTAACACCAGCAAAGCACCCACCCAGCGGGCCCAAACCTCCCTACCCAGGACAGGTCAATCAGCGGTGTGTCCACCACTACAGGGCACCCAGGGTAACCCACCACCCCTACAACAACAGGGACCTGGGGGCAGTGGTAGTGGGCACACAGTCCAGGGGATGGAGCCACAGGAACATAGGGGAACTGGGAGGGCTGCTGTGCGACAGGGGGAGACAGGCCAAGGGAACCCACTCTCCACGAGGCGCTATCAACCATCCCAGGAGACGATGGCCACGGTCCTGGACAAGTTGCAGGAGACCCTGCGCCTTCAGGAGGAGCAGTATATGGGGTTCAGGGAGGAGCTCAGGACCATCGGCTCCGCCCTGGGCACCATCGTAGGGGTGCTGAAGGACATACAGCAGACCTTGAGGGACACCGTGGCACTCCAAGGGGCCCCTGACACTAGCCACGACGATGAACTGCCCACCACCTCCGCCGGCGCTAGTGGACAGGACGCCCCGCCACAGGACCACCACACCAGCACCCCATCCCCTGCAGACGGACAACCACCATGCAAGCGGTCCCTGAGATCCAGGAACAGGACAGAGCAAGATGGCAAGACCCCCGCCAGGAAATAAGACCACCATGATTGTCCTCCCACTGTCCCACTTTGTTACCCTGTCCATAGTCGAACTGCCCCAGCTCCACTTCCGATGCCCAGATGGGCAGTGCACCTGTGAGACTAATAGACTGGACTCTGCCATGGACTTTCCTCCACCATCACCCATCACCATTTTACAATCCCCCTTCATTGTTTTGAGCACTTAAATAAACACCCTTGAAACACAAAACAATCTGGAGTCAGTCTATGATTTGGTACTTTGTATTATCAATGACAGTGTCATAATGGCTGTACCATTGTAAGGCTAACATACTTATGTCACACATCACAAGCCCATGAAGGATGCAAACAGTTGACACGTAGGTTACCACACCTGTGAAACTGAAATTGAAGGGTACAACTCAGTTAACAAATAGTGATTGAAATGGAGGAACAGGATAGAGGTAGACGTGTGAAAGTTAATGTAATGTTAAACCTGAAAATGTTCTCACCTGTGTGTCACTGGAAATATTGCTGTATGACTGACTCCCTGTTGTCGTTTTCTTCTACCTCAGCTTCATCCTCATCACTGTTCACAGGCTCCACAGGCTCCACAGCTGCTACAACACCGTCATCTGGATCATCCTCCTGCAGAAAAGGCACCTGGCGTCACAAAGCCAAATTATGGAGCATGGAGCAGACGATGATGATGTCGCACACCTTCTTCGGTGAGTAGAATAGGGATCCACCTGTCATATGGAGGCACCTGAACCTGGCCTTCAGGAGGCTGAAGGTGCGTTCGATCACCCTCCTAGTCCGTCCATGGGCCTCATTGTACCGTTCCTCTGCCCTGGTCCTGGGATTCCTCACTGGGGTCAATAGCCAGGAAAGGTTGGGGTAACCAGAGTCCCCCAATAGCCATACGGTGCCTCTGGAGTTGACCCATCATATCAGGGATGCTGCTATTCCGCAGGATGTAGGCGTCATGCACTGAGCCAGGGAACATAGCATTTACCTGCGAGATGTACTGGTCTGCCAAACAGACCATCTGGACATTCATCGAATGATAATTCTTCCTGTTCCTGTACACCTGTTCACTCCTGTGGGGGGGGACCAGAGCTACATGTGTACCATCAATAGCACCTATGACGTTGGGGATATGAACAAGGGCATAGAAGACAGCTTTCACTGTAGCCAAATCCTCCACCTCAGGGAAAATTATGTATCTCCTTACGTGTTTCAGCAGGGCAGACAACACTCTGGACAACACGTTGGAAAACATAGGCTGGGACATACCTGATGCCATGGCCACAGTAGTCTGAAATGACCCACTTGCAAGGAAATGGAGCACTGACAGCACCTGCACGTCAGGGGGGATTCCAGTCGGATGGCGGATTGGTGACATCAGGTCTGGCTCCAACTGGGTACACAGTTCCTTGATAGTGGCACGGTCAAACCGGTAGGTGACGATGACATGTCTTTCTTCCATTGTCAACAGGTCCACCAGCCGTCGGTACACCGGAGGATTCCGCCATCTTCTTATACGTCCCAGCTGACGGTGCCTACAAAGGACAAAAGCGAAGAACCAGTCACTATTCCTCCAGGTATGTACCCACAGTTACACACAAGACTACACCAGACACAAATCCCTTCCTGTATGTTTGTTGAGTGTAAGCCTAGCTATGTGTGACGCAGAAGTTAATGAAGCCATGTGGGCCCCTGAAATGGCGGCTGCCTGACCTCTAAAGTGGGACAATGGGATTGTGGGGTAACTGCGCTGGCGTTGCACACCGTCGCGGTAAGCGGTCGTAGACCGCGGCGCAATGATGCATTGGTCAACAATGGACCCTATGGCTCCCAGGAGCCAATGAACAGGTGCGCTGTCTGTTCAATCACTAGATACCTGACCTTCGACAGGAGAGGACCTACACTGCTAGTGCTGCTGTGACCTCGGTCTGGAAGCGACGATGGCTGTTGCGTCTGGGGAAAGGGCCCCTGCTTTCACTGCACAGGAGTTGGAAAAACTTGTGGATGGGGTCCTCCCCCAGTACACGCTACTCTACGGTCCTCCAGACCAACAGGTCAGTACACAGGGAGCACGTTGTATGGGCTAGGCCTGGGTGGAGAGGTCCTGGGTGGAAGAGGGAAGGGGGCAGACTTCATAGAACATTAATGCATGGGAATGAATGGGCCACATGGCCAGAGTAGGGAGGGGGCCACTCACAACGACGGTGCAGTTGGTAATGACTGTTCCTCTTCCCTTGTGCATGTCATGTAGGTCAGCGCCCACCAGAAGAGGTCCGGACCCTGGGGGCCCACCAGAGACGGGGCACCCACTGCCGTAAGAGATGGGAGGACATTCGCCGCTGCAGCAAGAAGACGGCGGAGGCTCAGCTGGGGATGGCCTCCCAACGTGGGAGGGGTGCCCGTCGCACCATGACCCCCCTGATGTTCCGGATCCTGGCGGTGGCCGACCCGGAGTTGGATGGGCGCTTGAGGACATCACAGCAGACACAAGGGGGTGAGTACAACCTCATTCTGCTGACTTTGCGTGCAGTGAAGGTGTCTGGGTGGGAGAGGTGGGCTGTGGGTGTCCCTAGGCCAGGGCGAGTTAGGTAGTCAAGGCCCCTCTGTAATGTAGGCCATGTGGCACTCAACCCCACCTCAGCAGAGTGCCAAGTCGAGGTATAGTTGCCCCTGTGGCATCCATGTGCGCAGATGTCCACCATTGCCATGCAGGCCATAACCCAGAAATTGCATGTGCAGAGTGCAGGCGCACGGCGTTATGCAGGGGGCTGATGCGTCTGTCTTGTCCGCCAACGGTAGCGGAATGCCATGCACTAAAACTCTCTTTCTTCTGTCTCCCCCCCTTTTCCTGCTCTCCCTGTCCTTTTGTACATCAGCATCAACAGGCAGAGGTACACTGGCACCGGAGCACGAGGGAGCTGCATCCCACATGGCCATGGAGGGCCACACCACGGACTCAGAATGCACCAGTGGGACGGAGGGCGAGGGGAGCTTCACGTCGGCCACCGGATCACCAACCAGCGACACGGACTCGTCCGCCGATGGGAGCTCCCCTGTGGTGGCGGCACCATCTGTGCCCCCCACTTCAACAGGTACAGCCGCCACCTCCCCTACCAGCACCGCCCTCCCAGCAGCCCCTCAGCGTTCACCCCGTGCCCGCTCACCCAGGAGGGTGGGCATCACCTTCGCCCCAGGCACCACAGGCCCTGCCCCAGTCACCCCTGCTGCCCTCAGTGAGGAGGCCATTGACCTCCTCAGGTCACTCACTGTTGGGCAGTCTACCATTGTGAATGCCATCCAGGGTGTAGAACGAGAGTTGCAACACAGTAATGCATTCCTGGAAGGCATTCATTCTGGTCAGGCTGTCCTTCAGCGAACCCTGCAATCTCTGGCCTCAGCACTGATGGCAGCCATTGTCCCTATTTCTAGCTTCCCCCCTCCAACTTCCTCCACCCAGACCCAATCCCCTGTACCCCAGCCCATCCCAAGCACACCTACAGACCAGCATGCACACAAGTCAACACACAAAAGTAGCTCAAGCAAACATAGGCACCACACATCCCACAGGCACTCACACAAGCATCACACCCATACAGACACAGCAACATCCACTGTCTCCACTGTGTCCCCCTCCTCCTCTTCTCCCTCCCCCCTCCCAGTCTCGTCTACACACACACCTACATGCACCACATCTACAGGCACCATGAATCGCACAAGGAGACCCAGCACCACAAGCCGCTCACCTGCACTCACTTCCTCCAATGCCATTTACACGTCCCCTGTGTCCTCTCCCAGTGTGTCTGTGACGCCCCCTCCCAAAGTACACAAACGCCGTCAATCACTCACTCAACATCCATCCACCTCACGACAGCCTCCAGTACCCGCACCTGCACCCAAAACAGCTAAAGTGACACCTCCGACAACCACCTCCTCTTCCTCCACTCCCAGACCCCCTCCAGCTACCCATCCCAGTGTTCGTCAGAAACTGTCCCTCTGTAAAATTGACCTTTTTGCCCCCACCCCTCCCCTCCAATTCATCAGTCCTGTCATAGCGCCTCAGCCAAAAAAGCCTCCAATACCAGTGGTGCGTGTTCAAGGCTTGTGGAGTGCACCGGCCACTAGGGCAGGCAGTAGGAACCGGAGCCAAGGCACTGGCAGCCCACCCCCTGTAAAGGCTCTCAAATTGGAGAGTGGACAATGGGACTGTGTTAAGACTCCTGGTGGGACAACAACTGACATGGGTTCGAAGGGGATTGGTGAGTCAGCTGTGACTCCACCAAAGGTGGGGAAGGTCCAGAGGAAGTCTGCCCAGCCTCTTGTGAGTGTAACGGCGGAGAAGTGCGCCATCATTTCCGGTGGACTAGACACAACCGCCAGCACCGTCGTCACTGGTGCAGAGACCACCGCCAGAGTCACAGCCCCGGAGGGCCCAAGTATTGTCACTGGTCCAGAGACCACTGCCAGAGTCACAGCCCAGGAGGGCCCAAGTATCGTCACTGGTCCAGAGACCACCGCCAGAGTCACAGCCCGGAAGGGCCCAAGTATTGTCACTGGTCCAGAGACCACCGCCAGAGTCACAGCCCAGGAGGGCCCAAGTATCTTCACTGGTCCAGAGACCACCACCAGAGTCACAGCCCAGGAGGGTCCAAGTATCGTCACTGGTCCAGAGACCACCGCCAGAGTCAAAGACCCGGAGGGCCCAAATATCGTCACTGGTCCAGAGACCACTGCCGTAGTCACAGCCCAGGAGGGCCCCGGCTGCCACAGTCCTGCTGGCCAATGAATGAACGTCATGCCACACACCAATGCCCAGTGTAGAGAACGTCATGCCACACACCAATGCCCAGTGTAGAGAACGTCATGCCACACACCAATGTCCGTATCAGAACCGCCATGTCAAAGCACCGCTGAACAGGGCAAAGACCGCCATGGCAAAGCACCGCTGAACAGGGCACAGACCGCCATGTCAAAGCACCGCTGAACAGTCCTGAACCGCCATGTCAAAGCACCGCTGAACAGTCCTGAACCGCCATGGAAAAAGCACAGCTGAACAGGGCAAAGACCGCAATGGTGAAGACCGCTGAACAGGGCAAAGACCGCCATGTCAAAGCACCGCTGAACAGGACAAAGACCGCCATGGTGAAGACCGCTGAACAGGGCAAAGACCGCCATGGTAAAGACCGCTGAACAGGGCAAAGACCGTGTAGGAATGAAAAGGCCGCCACATCAGGCATCCTTATCCCATGTGCAGCTGGGACAGTGACAGGACATGAACTTTCACGGGGAGACTCATCCAGTCTGGGCACCAGTCCCACACAGTACCAGTGGAGAACTGCATCTACTTGAGAGACTGTGGCTTTGCACTCCCCAGGATGGCACAGTGGGCAAGCCACCCACTGTAGAGACTTGTGAGACTGTGGCTTTGCACTCCCCAGGATGGCACAGTGAGCAACCCACCCACTGTAGAGACTTGTGAGACTGTGGCTTTGCACTCCTCAGGATGGCACAGTGGGCAACCCACCCACTGTAGAGACTTGTGAGACTGTGGCTTTGCACTCCCCAGGATGGCACAGAGGGCAACTCACCCACTGTAGAGACTTGTGAGACTGTGGCTTTGCACTCCCCAGGATACATCAATGGGCATGGAGCCCCGTCGTGGATCTGGCTTCGCATTCATCTGGTTGAGGTGCCACCCCTTCCCTTCCCCCTGAGGTGCCTGTAGTATTTCGATCTGATGCCCCGGCAGTGTTCTCTCCGATAGTGGTCAGGTATCGTTTGTGGGCCTCGCCCATGCATTTTTGGACTGTTGGTGCACGGACATTGTTGTGTACATATCTGCACTACTTCTCGTATTGTATCTATAATTATGAGTGAATTTGAAATATATATCTGTATATTTTTGTATGACATGTATATTGGCACATTACATTGTTTGACCGAATTTCGCATTGTCTATTCATTCTTCCGGGGGGATTGTGGGTTATTACTGTGATTTATTGTGAATGCATTGGTGTGTATGTTGTAATATGCGAGGGTGGGGTGTTTGGTGGGTGTCCCCCTAACTTTTGCCTCCCCCCTTCCCCGTGTCGTAGGTGCAGTACTCACCGGTGTCTTCGGTGCCTACGTAGCTGTTGGTCGTAGAGGAGCAGAAAGACAAGGGCAGGGAGTATTTGTAATTCCGGCTCCATGGTGGCCTCCTTCCTCGTGGGATGTGTTCAGGTGAGCGTTTTCCCATAGCAAAAGCTGTTTCCACCGTGTTTTTATACACGGTGAATCCGCCCCGGAAAAGGTGGCGGATTGGTAGGTTGTAATACTGTGGGCGGTACATTGTCTCCCGCCTGTCTGTTGGCGGTGACCGCCGCGCAGTTTGTCTGTACTGCCGTGGCGGGCGGTGTGTTAATGTGGCTGTCTTTGTTGGCGGTTTCCGCCAGGGTCATAATTCCCTTTTTTTGTCCGTCGGCCTGTTTGCGGTATTACCGCACCTTAAACACCGTCTGCCAGGGTTGTAATGACCCCCATAGTGTAGGAAAATTATACCAACAGTGGCTAAAATCATCCACACTGAACGCGGTTAAAGAACACCTCAGTCTCCTGTCTAACTCCACTGACGTACAAGATTTCTTGTCAGGCCACAGAACACCACATAGGAAGCGTTTCTTATATGAAGTATACAATGAAATATGGAATCTTTCCCAACAAGATCCTGCTGCCCGGTTAAGGCAAATAGATCAGGAAAATCTAAAAAGGCATTAGCTGTTGTGGATAATGGGATTAACACCTTGTCCGACCGGATGTATACATTTAACAACATTGTCTCTTCTGCTATAGACATTATACAATCTGATATGTCTTCTTTATACCATGGAAAGAGTCAGATCAGGTCGATTATGCAGTTGGGATGGATGCTTCAAACATTGAAGGCAGGTTGCGTTCCATGGCAGCACGTCAGTGCAAGGGAGATATTTTCTTATTTTAATCTAATGCGACAACAACACGTAATGGCTAAAAAAGAAGCGACTTATGTCATGCTTAACTTTGAGAAATTAGAAAAGTTGCCTTTTACCGTGGCCGAAATACCATCGGCAGAGTGGTTAATACACTGGGTTATTAATCTGCCTATTTCAACACTACAATTCACCTCCTGTTTAAAACACATTCCAGTAGGCAGATATGAAAAGCTGGGAGATAGCTACATCCATGAGGTGTGGGAGCTTCCCTTCTTGTACAAAAGCTTCAATGGTATGAAAGAGGTCTTTCTAAGCGGCAGTGAATGCGAGACTTCAGTCAGTCATTCGATGATTTGTAAACAGCTGTCCTTTCATGGGGCGTGTAATGCCTTGGCTGCAAACTTGGCTGGTTATCTTAAGGGAGTTCCAGTCCCGTTGATTAGACCTATGTTCCACATGCTTTCAAATGGTAGCTACGTCCTTCTCAATAGTGAAGACTGTTGTGGCATGAGAGCCGGAATAATTTGTGTTGTTTCAGTCTCTAAGGTCGTTACATGCTGCGGGAACGTACTGTTTCCCCGACTAAATTTAAGGAGGTAGCTGATATGTGGCCTTACATTGTCTCTTCAAACGTGAATTTTGACAAGTTAAGTAGACTCAAGGCTTTATTGTTTCAAAAGCATGTGGCCCTTACATCTTCACGCAAGACCTACGCACTTCAAGTCGCAAGGTCATCAGCAGAAATACAGACCCTGTTAAATACAAACTTTCCGAGACACTTTGGTGAACTCGTGGGACGGATATTTAATGCGTCCAGCACGAATGGAATAGCACATTTTTTCAAAACTGTTGGTTCTGGTTTTGTTCACACCTTTTCCTCCATATTCGGTTTGATACCTTCAGCTATCCACTAAATTTTCAGTAGTATTTTGGGGGGATTTCCAATAACTTTGGCTTTATTAGCTGGCATCCTGCTGTTGCTGTTGTTTATGTGCAATGCCTGTCCCGCCTCACCGAGGACAAATGATGGCACTCCCATCAGCGCAGCTGTGTCATGAACGTATGATGCAGCATTTTGGAGCAACACTCCTGGAGCATTTGGAGTGTGACTGGTCTTTGTCATTCAGACCGGTTTTGTATTGTGTGCAGCCTGTGTTCCGGTGCCTCTGGTGCTCTTTTGAACATACACTGGAAGTTTGTCTTTCACAGCAGCGCCCCCCAGCAATAGATGCTGTTCTGTTGATGTTCTCGCTGAGGGTTCATCACCAGACATGCGCACTAAGGCTGCGTTTGCTACATGAAGCTAATTATGAGTTACCCTTCCTGGAAGAAGTCCCGACCAACTCATCTATGGGCACTCCATGGGATGCCTCCTTAGTTGACACTGGGGCTATGGAACACACTTGCTCCTCAATCATTTTTGGCGTGGACTTTCTGGTTCTGTCACCTGCCGAAGTGGAAGATCTCCTGCTCTCCATGACTCGTACTTAATTTGGAACTTTTCTAAATTGACATTATCATTGAATTATAAGCCACATGCTCATGTTTTAAATTGCCAAGTAGTGTGCTTGTGTGTCCTTTTAACGTGTCAAAATTGACTAGGGTTTTATATATATCTTGGGCTGAGAAATTTTAGTTTGGCTTGAACAATTTTCAACCAACAAGGGGAGGGTGTTGTGTAGCCATTTTAGTTATAGCTCCATGCACGTTAGTTTAAAACACTATGACCTAGATATATTTTATTCGGCTTTGCATTGTTATTTTTACAATAACCAGTTTTACGGTCTTGTTTTAATTTCTTCTATCTCACTGTTTTGCTTAGCCCAGCACTGTGTTCTCAAACAAGACATTCTTGATCACTTTGTGCTTCAGTCAAGGCTACAGTTTGGAACATTGCCGGTGAATGTGGTAGAAGTTTAATCTCCAACATTCGTAGAAAATCCACATCCTTACATAGGGACATTTTCTTAGAACATTAGCTGTGTTATTATAAAAACACTGCCTAATCCCATTACATGTCAAGAGGGAGATTCCAGCCAGGGAACCACGACTATATGCTGAATGCTTTGCTGCCGATGCTAACACAGACTACAGGCCTTTGCTCAGGTATGAGGGTCGATGTCCTCCTGGGGGAACCTGAAGGGCAGGATTTGAGCTTAACATGCTGTGCTCAAATTAAGACTCAGATGGAAAATAGTGCATCGATTCTACTGGCAATATGATAGCGTTATTCTTATGCTTCACTCCCATCGTCACCATTTTAATATTGTCATGTTGTGTCATTCTGGTTATTGCAGCTCACGCTTTGCTATTTAAAATGCAGTTGTTTTATTAAATCAGTCTTTAAAACTTATACTGCTTTTATTTTCATTTATATATGAGACCGAATTGAGGATGAGAGAACCGGATGCGACCTGAGTGGCCACGACTTCCCTGAGAAGTATGATATGTCATGCGCTCGGCTGCCCAATCATCTCTACCTTTTTGGAGAGACAAGGCACTGCCATTTAGCCAGAGCAAAACCCAGATTTAGAGTGACAGGTGTCACCCACTGTGGGTCAGACTCAGTCTCCCACACTGTGGACAATCTTGCTGCTCAAAATCCAGCAGTCTTATTAGAGTAATGAGAGCCTACGCACCGCCGCAGACGTGACCACCATTTTCCATCTCTTCACTCACTTGATACCTGACATTCAACAGGAGAGGACCTACACTGCAAGTGCTGCTGTGACCTGCGTCTGGAAGTGACAATGGCTACAGTGTCTGGGGAAAGGGCCCCTGCCTTCACTGCAGAGGAGTTGGAGAAACTGGTGGATGGGGTCCTCCCCCAGTACACGCTACTCTACGGTCCTCCAGACAAATAGGTGAGTAAACTGTGTGCATGGTGGATGGCACATGATTGTATGGAGTGTCGTGGATGGAAGAGATGGGGGGGCACAGGCCAGCATGTGAGGATGGTGAGTGCATGTTTTTCTGGGCCAGGGTGGGAGGTTTGTGGGCAATGAGTGAGAAGAACTAGACGGGGGTGTAACATCCATTTTTACTTCACTATTCCTCTAGGTCAGTAGAAGAAGGGTATTTGGCGTGCCATCGCCAAGGATGTGCGAACCCTGGGGGTCTACCATAGACGGAGCACCCACTGCCGGCAATGATGGGAGGACCTGCGCCACTGGAGCAAGAAGACGGGGAGGCCCAGCTGGGGATGGCCTCCCAATGTGGAAGGGGTGTCCGTCGCATCATGACCCCCCAGATGTACCGGATCCTGGCGGTGGCATATCCTGAGTTGGATGGGCGCTTGAGGGCATTACAGCAGCCACAAGGGGGTGAGTACAGTCTCATTCAGCTGCCTCTGGGCGCTTTACATGGTGTCTGGCTGAGGGAAGTGGGCTGTGGGTTCCCCTAGGCCAGGGCAGATGCGCCAAGGTACATCCATTGGTTTTGCAGGCTCAGTGCCACTCCAACCCCAAAGGCGGTAGTTGCCCTCTACACCTAGTCAGACGCCACAGACACCACCACAATCATCACCACCAGCCCCGCAACGTGCTCAGACAGTGCCACCACAACCGACATGGCAAACATTCCCAGTGGGCAGGCGTCCGAGGCTGCAGGAGATGTCCTGGACCCTGCACAGCATCCATGAGGCACCACACCCAGCACTGTTAGTACCAGCAGGTGGCAGGCAAAGTCGCAGCAGGGTGGAGCGTGTCTCTGCCTCTATGGAGTATCATGCTTCCTGTTCCCAGGCAATCTCGTGGCACACACACCCAGGTGAGGGAATGGAACCTGCCATACTGCATGTGCAGCACTCTGGGCACCAAGCCCCCTCCAGAACTAGTGGAGAAAAGCATCCACTATACCCAGTTCTTGGCAGGATGAAGCACTCTGGGCACCAAGCCCACTCCAGAACCAGTGGAGAAAAGCATCCACTACCCCAGTCCTTGGCAGGATGATGCACACTGGGGACCAAGCACCCTCCAGAACCAGTGGAACATGTCAATAACTTGATAGACTGTGGCTTTGAATTCCCCAGGACCAAGCAGTGGGCAAACCACCCACTTGAGAGACTTGAGGGACTGTGGCTTTGCACTCCCCAGGACCAAGCAGTGGCAAACCACCCGCTTTAGAGACTTGAGAGACTGTGGCTTGGCACTCCCCAGGATAAAGCAGTGGGCAAACCACCCGCTTGAGAGACTTGAGAGACTGTGGCTTTGCACTCCCCAGGACCAAGCAGTGGGCAAACCACCCACTTGAGAGACTTGAGAGACTGTGGCTTTGCACTCCCCAGGACCCACCCACTTGAGAGACTTGAGAGACTGTGGCTTTGCACTCCACAGGATAAAGCAGTGGGCAAACCACCCGCTTGAGAGACTTGAGAGACTGTGGCTTTGCACTCCCCAGGACCAAGCAGTGGGCAAACCACCCACTTGAGAGACTTGAGAGACTGTGGCTTTGCACTCCCCAGGACCAAGCAGTGGGCGTGGAGCCCCCTCATAGATCAGTGGCGTTGTCCGTTCATTCGGCTGAGGTGCCCCTTCCCCCCTCCCCCTGAGGTACCTGTTTATTTTCTATCTGATGCCCCAGCAGTGTTCTATCTGTTTCGAGTCAGGTATCATGTGTGGGCTTCACCCATGCATTTTGGGACCACTGGTCCACAGACAATGATTGGGACACTATCCGGACTTGTGTAGTTGCTGTACATATTTGTATATACTGATGAGTTTAAGTTATCTTGGCCTATCTGATTTTTAAATGACTACACTCGTTACAATCATTTCATTATGTCCTTGCGTTCTTCCAGGGGGTGACTGGGTGTAAATGTCATGTTGCTGCATGTATTTGTGTGTATGTTGTTGTGGGTGAGGGTGGTTGTGGGGGTGTTGGGTGTTGCGTGTGTGTGTGTGTCACTCTCTCTTTCCTCCCCCCTCCCCTGTGTGCTAGGTGCAGTACTCACTGTGGTCGTCGCCGGCGTCTTTGCTGCACCTGGTAGAAGAGGAGGTAAACGAACATGGGCAGGACCTGTAACTCGGGCTCCATGGTGTCCTGGTTCCTCATTGGGTGTCGAGAGGTTAGTGGTTTCCGTTCCAAGTCCTGTTTCTGCCGTGCTTTTGATGGCGTTGGTACTACCCCGGAAAAGGTGGCGGATAGGCCTGTTGTAAGACAGTGGGCAGTATTTTGTGTTCCACCTGTCTGTTGGCGGTTACCGCCGCAGTGTTTGTTTCTACCGCTGTGGCGGTCGGAGTGTTAACATGGCTGTCTATGTTGGTGGTTTCTGCCAGGGTCCTGATTCCATTTTTTTAACCGCAGGCCTCCTGGCGGTATTACTGCCGCTTTAACACCGACCGCCAGGGTTGTAATGAGAGCCTTAGTTGATTTTATTTTATATCATAAATTTAGAAAGACTGAGACCAGACTATCACAATGACAGTATTTGGCACACAGCAAAGAAGACCTGATATGATAATAAAAACTAGCAATATCAACGACTTCTGAGCAATAGGGATCTAGTATGTATGAAAATGAAACCTAGGAAGTGAAATCCTCAAGTGAGGAGAAGTGGGCTCAGAATCAGAAGTGGCTGGGCAAGGTTAAGTCTTTATGCAACACAGAACACAATGCCTGAATGAAGGTGTTGATGGGGCTGGTGTGGAATATTGTTCAGAGAACAAAAGGACTTGCAGTGTGTTGGTGCTGCTTTCATCGCATTCACCCCTGCAAGTGTGATCCAATTATGGTGTAAAATAAGTCACACCTCAATAAATCACACAGCCTGAGGGAAAAGGGCTAGGGCCAATATGAATAGATGGGAAAGGGGATTTGGGGAAGGTGTGACAATGACAAACATTACACAAAAGAAACAATGACAATATTCATCGGGGCACTGAGCAGCACACCATCATAATCTGATGTCATCATAATCTGTTGTGGAAGGAAATGATGAAGGTATGACATAGTCCAGTTAAATGCATTGCAAACAGTCTTTCAGCCCCAGAGAGACTCAAGATAGTGGGGGTTATTACAACTTTGGAGGAGGTGTTAATCCGTCCCAAAAGTGACGGTAAAGTGATGGATATACCACCAGCCGTATTACGAGTTCCATAGGATATAATGTACTCGTAATACGGCTGGTGGTATATCCGTCACTTTACCGTCACTTTTGGGACGGATTAACACCTCCTCCAAAGTTGTAATAACCCCCAGTATGTCTATAAATGTTATGTCTTCTAGGTTTGAAAAATACAAATTATGGAGGATAGAAGTTAACCCACACAGTTCTGAAAATTATGATAGTTAAAAAAAGGAAAATTATACTGTATTACTGAAATGGGTGGTGCTTCTTTATTCTTCTCAGATTGTCGATCACACATACATGCCTAGCTGAACATGTCTGGTAGTAGGAGGAAGTGCTGAGCTTTCATAAAGTTTTGTTCATGCATAAGAGGACTAGGAGAAGGCCTTTCTATTGAAAAACAGTAATTGTTTATAGAGTAAAGGAGAAGGAAAAAATAAAGCAATATAAGCTTCATGAGGAGTCAGGAGTGTACCAAAAAGATCCAGAGACAGATCAAGAACATACGGAGGAGGAGTTTCACCTTTGAGGCTGCAATGCAGCAAAAACACACCCAGCAGCATTTCCTAAATCCACGCACCTCTCTCCAGTCCCCAGAGACGAGTGAGTGCTTGGCCTCAGAGTCTTCGCCATCATTGTGGTTACTTTTTGTAGTTGATACATTTCTCCTTTTAGCTGTTGAGGTAGAAGGAGGAGGAGTCCTCCCATCCTCCTCTTCCTGATGAGTACTCCGTCCCAGTCCCAAACCAAGTGAGGCAGACCTGTGTAGTGCACTTCTGTTGAAGAACAAATAGAGAATAGATTTATGTTTGGTAACTCAAGTGACTGGTCTGATCTGTGAAGAACCAGAAAAAGGAGTGTACCCTGGAGGCAGTTTGAAAGGCCAATCACTTTCAGGAAAAAATGGTCACCCATCGGCCCCCAAACATTGCAAATCATTGAAATCAAGTTCACAAATTTGCTGAAGGCCTCCCTCTCTGTCAGCCACCACATACATTACATCATCAATCATCACTCACAGTCACTAAAAATATCACCATTCATTAGGCAATAGTTAGTAGTTACCTCTTCCAAGCCAAGCACAGTGGTAGATGCAAAATATGATCTATTTTTTGATGGAAGCAACACATTGGAATTTGGCATTGACACTGGCATTCTTTTAATAAATGATCGTCTGGTGAAGCCCAGCTAGGTGATGTACAAAATGAATAGGGAAGGCATGTGAGGGAAGCAATCATTGTCTCCAATATCCTGAAAGGAATGTAAGGGCTTCTTCACTGCATACAGGTCCAACTATAATTCGGCCATATATGAGACAAAAAAATGGTGGGGCACCATAAGTCTGACACAGACATAGGGGGTCATTACAACATTGGCGGTAAAAGCCACTTACCACCGTGCAGAAGACCGCCAATACACCGCCGCGGCGGCGGTAGTCCGCCACAGCTATTATGACCCACATCTCGGAATCTGATGAAATTCAGACACCCACACAAGACCGCCACACCAAAGGTCAGTGATAAAATGGCGAAAACAAAACCTCCACCTCCACGCCAACAGAAACACGCCCATGCTATTACGACCCATGAATCCACGCGGAGGTCTTTCAACCGCGGTATTCCATTGGCGGTACACACCGCTGCGCTCAAAATACACACACATCTCCAAAACACAGCCACATTGGACAATTCCAAATACACACACCTGATACACATACACACACAACTCCCACACAATCAATACTATATAAAACACACACCCACATCACCCACAAACCCCTACGACCACAATTTCGAGACGAAGGCCAGAGAGAAAGCACATCCAAGACAACACCACCATACAGAGGCACGCAACACCATCACCCACACAACTTCCACGCACCTCACACAACACGCTACTACATATCACCACACTTATCACCACACAATCCACCCCACACATCACACCACCACCCCATGTCACGCCAAAGACACCCCCGCTTCTCTGAGGAGGAGCTCAGGGTCATGGTGGAGGAAATCATCCGGGTAGAGCCACAGCTATTTGGCTCACAGGTACAGCACACCTCCATAGCCAGGAAGATGGAGCTATGGCGAAGAATCGTGGATAGGGTCAACGCCGTGGGACAGCACCCAAGAAATAGGGAGGACATCAGGAAGAGGTGGAACGACCTACGGGGGAAGGTGCGTTCAACGGTCTCCAGGCACAACATCGCCGTTCAGCGGACTGGCGGCAGACCCCCACCTCCTCCCCCACTCCTAACAACATGGGAGGAGCAAGTCTTGACCATCATGCATCCTGAGGGCCTCGGAGGAGTCGGTGGAGGATGGGACACTGGTAAGTCAAATCTTAACTATCATATCCCCCACCCTACCTGCATGCTATCACCCCCCCCACCCTCACCCCCTCCCCTATCACTACAACTCCTCACTAATGTACTCATAACACAAACCACACATCCCAACACCAAGCCCTGCATGACACAACGAAGCATGGACACCCAGCACTAAAGCATGCCCACTGCACATACCCATACAACCCCCTAAACCACCATCACACAAGCTCCCACACAGGAATGCTTGCACTGGGGTACACGCACACCCACCCATTGCACACCATTACACACACACATGCAATAATCTTGCTCTTATGCCCCTGCAGGAACCCGAAGGACCGTCACCACACCAGAGGGTCCAGACAACACCATTCCACCCCCAGAAGAGGCCCACAGTGACGATAGCAGCTCTGCCCTACTGGATCCTGATGACCAGCCCGGACCATCGTGGGCCTCGGGACAGTCGGTTCCCCTTGCACAGGCACAGCCCAACACCGACCTTCTACCCTCTGGTAACACCAGCACAGCACCAACCCAGCGGGCCCAAACCTCCGTACCCAGGACACGTCAATCAGCGGTGTGTCCACCACTACAGGGAACCCAGGATAACCCACCACCCCAACAACAACAGGGACCTGGGGGCCGTGGTAATGGGCACACGGTCCAGGGGACGGATGCACAGGAACACAGGGGAACTGGGAGGGCTGCTGTGCGACAGGGGCGGACAGGCCAAGAGAACCCACTCTGCACGATGCCCTCTCCTCCATCATGGGAGCATACCACCACTCCCAGGAGACGATGGCGACGGTCCTGGAAAAGTTGCAGGAGACCCTGCGCCTGCAGGAGGAACAGTATGTGGGGTTCAGGGAGGAGCTCAGGACCATCAGCTCCGCCCTGGGCACCATCGTAGGGGTGCTGAAGGACATACAGCACACCTTGAGGGACACCGTGGCACTCCAAGGGGCCTCTGACACTAGCCAGGACGATGAAATGCCCACCACCTCCGCCGGCGCTAGTGGACAGGACGCCCCGCCACAGGACCACCACACCAGCACCCCACCCTCTGCAGATGGACAACCACCACGCAAGCGGTCCCTGAGATCCAGGAACAGGACAGAGCAAGATGGCAAGACCCCTGCCAGGAAATGAGACCACCCTCTTTGTCCTCCCACTGTCCCACTTTGTTGTCCTGTCCAAACTTAAACTGCCCCAGCTCCAGTTCCTATGCCCAGATGGGCAGTGCACCTGTGAGACTAATAGACTGGACTCTGCCATGGACATTCCTCCGCAATCACCCATCCTCAATTTACAACCCCCTCCCATTTCTGAGCACTTCAATAAACACCCTTGAAATACAAAACAATCTGGAGTCAGTCTGTGATTTAGTAAATATGTGCATTTCCTATTGTAAAGCTAACATACCTATGTCACAAATCACAAGTCCTTGAAGGATGCAAGCAGATGACACGTTGGTAACCACACCTGTGAAACCGTAATGGAAAGGTACAACTCAGTTACCAAATGCTGGTTGAAATCGACAGGCAGGATAGAGGTAGACGTGTGAAAGTTAATGTAATGGTAAAAATGAAAATGTTCTCACCTGTGTGTCACTGGAAATATTGCTGTATGACTGACTCCCTGTTGTCGTTGTCTTCTTCCTCAGCTTCCTCCTCATCACTCTCCACAGGCTCCACAGGCTCCAAAGCTGCTACAACACCGTCATCTGGATCATCCTCCTGCAGAAAAGACACCTGGCGTCGCAAAGCCAAATTATGAAGCATCGAGCAGGCAATGATGATCTCGCACACCTTCTTCGGTGAGTAGAATAGGGATCCACCTCTCATATGGAGGCACCTGACCGGGCCTTCAGGAGGCCGAAGGTGCGTTCGATCACCCTCCTAGTCCACCCATGGGCCTCATTGTAGCGTTCCTCTGCCCTGGTCCTGGGATTCCTCACTTTGGTCAATAGCCATGAAAGGTTGGGGTAACCAGAGTCCCCCAATAGCCATACACGGTGCCTCTGGAGTTGACCCATCATATCAGGGATGCTGCTATTCCTCAGGATGTAGGCGTCATGCACTGAGCCAGGGAACATAGCATTTACATGCGAGATGTACTGGTCTGCCAAACTGACCATCTGAACATTAATAGAATGATAACTCTTCCTGTTCCTGTACACCTGTTCACTCCTGTGGGGGGGACCAGAGCTACATGGGTCCCATCAATGCCACCTATGACGTTGGGGATATGTCCAAGGGCATAGAAGCCACCTTTCACTGTAGGCAAATCT
Organism: Pleurodeles waltl; assembly: GCF_031143425.1. NCBI lineage: Eukaryota > Metazoa > Chordata > Amphibia > Caudata > Salamandridae > Pleurodeles > Pleurodeles waltl. Next base: position 692,830,033 of record NC_090442.1, on the reverse strand, counting down.
GCCACCTCAGGGAAAATGATGTATCTCCTTACGTGTTCCAGCAGGGCAGACAACACTCTGGACAACACGTTGGAAAACATAGGCTGGGACATCCCTAATGCCATGGCCACTGTTGTCTGAAAAGACCCACTAGCCAGGAAATGGAGCACTGACAACACCTGCACATCAGGGGGGATTCCAGTCAGATGGCGGATTGGTGACATCAGGTCTGGCTCCAACTGGGTACATAGTTCCTGGATTGGGGCACGGTCAAATCGGTAGGTGACGATGACATGTCGCTCTTCCATTGTCAACAGGTCCACCAGTGGTTGGTACACCGGAGGATTGCACCATCTTCTCACATGTCCCAGCTGATGGTGCCTACGAAGGACAACAGCGACAAATCAGTCATTATTCCTCCAGGTATGTACCCACAGTTACACACAAGACTACACCACTCACAAAACCCTTCCTGTATGTGTGTTGAGTGTAGGCCTAGCTATGTGTGACGCAGAGGTAAATTAAGCCATGTGGGCCCCTGAAATGGCGGCTGCCTGACCTCTAAACTGGGACAATGGGATTGTGGGGTAACTGCGCTGGCGTTGCACACCGTTGCGTTAGGCGGTCGTAGACCGCGGCGCAATGCAGCATTGGTTGACATAGGACCCTATGTGTCCCAGGAGCCAATGAACATGTGCGCCGGCGGTGATGATGCGCACTGCCGCGGACGTCACCGCCGCGGACGTCACCGCCATTTTCTATCTGTTCAATCACTAGATACCTGACCTTCGACAGGAGAGGACCTACACTGCAAGTGCTGCTGTGACCTCGGTCTGGAAGCGACGATGGCTGCTGTGTCTGGGGAAAGGGCCCCTGCCTTCACTGCACAGGAGTTGGAGAGACTGGTAGACGGGGTCCTCCCCCAGTACATGCTACTCTACGGTCCTCCAGACCAACAGGTTAGTACACAGGGAGCACGTTGTATGGGCTAGGCCTGGGTGGAGAGGGCTGGTGGGAAGAGGGAAGGGGGCAGAGTTCAGGGAACATGAATGCATATGAATGAATGTGCCACATGGCTAGGGTAGGGAGGGGGGCCACGCACATTGACAGTGCAGTTGGTAATGACTGTTCCTCTTTCCTTGTGCATGTCATGTAGGTCAGCGCCCACCAGAAGAGGGACATATGGCGTGCCATCGCTAAGGAGGTCCGGACCCTGGGGGCCCACCAGAGACAGGGCACCCACTGCCGGAAAAGATGGGATGACATTCGCCACTGCAGCAAGAAGATGGCAGAGGCTCAGCTGGGGATGGCCTCCCAACGTGAGAGGGGTGCCCGTCGCACCATGACCCCCCTGATGTTCCAGATCCTGGCGGTGGCCTACCCGGAGTTGGATGGGCGCTTGAGGGCATCACAGCAGACACATGGGGGTGAGTATAACCTCATTCTGCTGACTTTGCATGCAGTGGAGGTGTCTGGGTGGGGGAGGTGGGCTGTGGCTGTACCTAGGCCAGGGCGAGTTACGTAGGCTAGGGCCCTCCGTAATGCAGGCCATGTGGCACTCTACCCCACCTCAGCAGAGTGCCAAGTACAGGTATAGTTGCCCCTGTGGCATCCATGTGTCCAGATGTCCACCATTGCCATGTAGGCCAGATCCCAGAAATTGCATATGCAGAGGGCAGGAGCGCGGCGTAATGCAGGGGGCTGCTGTGTCTGTATTGTCTGCCAACAGTAGCGGTATGCCATGCACTCAACCTGTCTTTCTTCTGTCTTCCCCCCCTTTTTTCTGCTCTCCCTGTCCTTTTGTATATCAGCATCATCAGGGGGAGGTACAGAGGCACCGGAGCACGAGGGAGCTGCATCCCACATGGCCATGGAGGGCCAAACCACGGACTCAGAATGCACCAGTGGGACGGAGGGCGAGGGGAGCTTCACGTCGGCCACAGGATCACCAAGCAGCGACACAGACTCGTTCGCCGATGGGGGCTCCCTTGTGGTGGCGGCACCATCTGTGCGCCCCACTTCTACAGGTACAGCCGCCACCTCCCCTACCAGCACCGCCCTCCGAGCAGCCCCTCAGCGTTCGCCCCGTGCCCGCTCACCCAGCAGGGTGGGCATCACCTTCGCCCCAGGCACCTCAGGCCCTGCCCCAGTCACCCCTGCTGCCCTCAGAGAGGAGGCCATTGACCTCCTCAGGTCACTCACTGTTGGGAAGTCTACCATTGTGAATGCCATCCAGGGTGTAGAACGCGAGTTGCAACACAGTAATGCATTCCTGGAGGGCATTCATTCTGGTCAGGCTGTCCTTCAGCGAACCCTGCAATCTCTGGCCTCAGCAGTGATGGCAGCCATTGTCCCTGTGTCCAGCCTCCCCCTCCAACCTCCTCCACCCAGACACAATCTCCTGTACCCTAGCCCATCTCAAGCACACCTACAGACCAGCATGCACACACGTCAGCACACACAAGTAGTTCAAGCAAACATAGGCACCACACAACCCACAGGCACTCACGCAAGCCTCACCCACATACAGACACAGCAACATCCACTGCCTCCACTGTGTCCCCCTCCTCTTCTCCCTCCTCCCTCCCAGTCTCGTCTACACACACATCTGCATGCACCATATCTACAGGCACTATGAATCGCACAAGGAGACCCAGCACCCCAAGCCGCTCAGCTGCACTCACCACCTCCACTACCATTTACACATCCCCTCTGTCCTCTCCCAGTGTGTCTGTGACGCCCCCTCCCAAAGTACACAAACGCCGGCAACCACACACCCAACATCCATCCACCTCACGACAGCCTCCAGTACCTGCACCTGCACCCAAAACACCTAAAGTGACACCTCCGACAACCACCTCCTCTTCCTCCACTCCCAGACCCCCTCCACCTACCCATCCCAGTGTACGTCAGAAACTGTCCCTCTGTAAAGTTGACCTTTTTGCCCCCACCCCCCCTCAAATTCATCAGTCCCGTCGTACCGCCTCAGCCAAAAAGCCTTCAATACCAGTGGTGCATGTTCAAGGTTTGTGGAGTGCACCGGCCACCAGGGCCGGCAGTATGACCCGGAGCCAAGGCACTGGCAGCCCACCCCCTGTAAAGGCTCTGAAATTGGAGAGTGGACGACGGGACCGTGTGAAGAATCCTGGTGGGAAAAAAACTGACATGGGTTCGAAGGGGATTGGAGAGTCAGCTGTGACTCCACGAAAGGTGGGGAAGGGCCAGAGGAAGTCTGCCCAGCCTGTTGTGAGTGTCACAGCGGAGAAGGGCAGCATCATTCCCGGCGGTCGAGACACAACCGCCAGCACCGTCGTCACTGGTCAGGAGTGCCCCGCCACTGCCGGAGTCAGTGCCCAGGAGGGTCCAAGTATCGTCACTGGTCAGGAGACCACCGCCAGAGTCACAGCCCAGGAGGGCCCAAGTATCGTCACTGGTCAGGAGACCACCGCCAGAGTCAGTGCCCAGGAGGGCCCAAGTATCGTCACTGGTCAGGAGACCACTGCCAGAGTCACAGCCCAGGAGGGCCCAAGTATCGTCATTGTTCAGGAGACCACCGCCAGAGTCAGTGCACAGGAGGACCCAAGTATCGTCACTGGTCAGGAGACCACCACCAGAGTCACAGCCCAGAAGGGCCCAAGTATCGTCACTGGTCAGGAGACCACCGCCAGAGTCAGTGCCCAGGAGGGCCCAAGTATCGTCACTGGTCAGGAGACCACCGCCAGAGTCACAGCACAGGAGGGCCCAAGTATCGTCACTGGTCAGGAGACCACCGCCAGAGTCAGTGCCCAGGGCCCAAGTATCGTCACTGGTCAGGAGTCCACCGCCAGAGTCACAGCCCAGGAGGGCCCTAGTATCGTCACTGGTCAGGAGACCACTGCCAGAGTCACAGCCCAGGAGGGCCCAAGTATCGTCAGTGGTCAGGAGACCACCGCCACCGCCGTAGTCAGTGCCCAGGAGGGCCCCGGCTGCCACAGCCCAGGTGGGCTATGATGGAACGTCATGCCACACACCAATGTCCGTACCAGAACTGCCATGGCAAAGCACCTCTGAACAGTCCAGAACCGCCATGGCAAAGCACCGCTGAACAGGGCAAAGACCGCCATGGCAAACCACCGCTGAACAGGGCATGCACCGCCATGGCAAAGCACAGCTGAACAAGGCAAAGATCGCCATGGCAAAGCACCGCTGAACAGGGCAAAGACCGCCATGGCAAACCACCGCTGAACAGGGCATGCACCGCCATGGCAAAGCACCGCTGAACAGGGCAAAGACCGCCATGGCAAAGCACCGCTGAACAGGGCAAAGACCGCCAGGGCAAACCACCGCTGAACAGGGCATGCACCGACATGGCAAAGCACCGCTGAACAGGGCAAAGACCGCCATGGCAAAGCACCGCTGAACAGGGCAAAGACCACCATGGTAAAGCACTGCTGAACAGGGCAAAGAGCGCTATGGCAAAGCACCGCTGAACAGGGCAAAGACCGCCATGGCAAACCACCGCTGAACAGTCCAAAGATCGCCATGGCAAACCACCGCTGAACAGGGCAAGCACTGGGTAGGAATGAATAGACCGCTAACATCAGGCGTCGCTATCCCATGTGCAGCTGGGACAGTGACAGGACAGGAACTTTCACGGGGAGACTCATCCAGTCTGGGCACCAGTCCCCCTCCAGAACCAGTGGAGAATGTTATCCACTTGAGAGACTGTGGCTTTGACCTCCCCAGGGTGGAACAGTGGGCAACTCACCCACTGTATAGACTTGAGAGACTGTGGCTTTGCACTCCCCAGGATGGCACTGTGGGCAACTCACCCACTTAGGAGACTTGAGAGACTGTGGCTTTGCACTCCCCAGGGTGGAACAGTGGGCAACTCACCCACTGTATAGACTTGAGAGACTGTGGCTTTGCACTCCCCAGGATACATGAATGGGCATGGGGCCCCGTCGTGGATCTGGCTTTGCAGTCATCCGGCTGAGGTGCCCCCCCTTCCCTTCCCCCTGAGGTGCCTGTAGTATTTCTATCTGATGCCCCGGCAGTGTTCTCTCCGATTGTGGTCAGGTATCTTTTGTGTGCCTCGCCCATGCATTTTTGGACTGTTGGTGCACGGACATTGTTATGTACATATCTGCACTACTTCTCGTAATGTATATATTTCTGACTGAATTTCATATATATCTGTATATTTTTGAAAGACATGTATATTGCAACATTACAATGTTTGAACTGATTTCGCTTTGTCTTTTCATTCTTCCGGGGGGATTGTGGGTTGTTACTGTGATTTTTGTGGATGCATTGGTGTGTATGTTGTAATATGCGAGGGTGGGGAGGTTTGGTGGGTGTCCCCCTAACTTTTGCCTCCCCCTCCCCCATGTCGTAGGTGCAGTACTCACCGTTGTCTTCGGCGCCTACATAGATGGTGGTCGTAGAGGAGCAGAAAGACAAGGGCAGGGAGTATTTGGAGTTCTGGGGCCATGGAGTCCTCGTTCCTCATGGGATATGTTCAGGTGAGCGTTTTCCCATTGCAAAAACTGTTTCCGCCGTATTTTTATCCACGGTGAATCCGCCCCGGAAAAGGTGGCGGATTGGCGGGTTGTAATACTATGGGAGGTACATTGTCTTCCGCCTGTCTGTTGGCGGTGACCGTCGCGCTGCTTGTCTGTACCGCCGTGGCAGGCGGTGTGTTAAAGTGGCTGTCTTTGTTGGCGGTTTCCGCCACGGTCATAATTCCCTTTTTTTATCCGCCGCCCTGTTTGCGGTATTACCGCAGCTTTAACGCCGTCCGCCAGGGTTGTAATGACCACCATAATGTTCCACTACCTAATTGTTTTGCAAAGAAAGAAAGAAAGAAAAGTTCAACAAGAAATAGTTCAAAACTTTCTATGGTGGCACAGGAATACTCTGTCTGGGAAGTAGAGTTCATCCTCATTTTCAGGTGATTCACCCAGAAGTTGGTCAGTAAACACACTTGATTCTGACCAACCATCCTCTTCCACCTCCTGTGGAGTTTCAGGAACAGTGTAATCAGGTGGTATTAAATGCTGGTTCATTTTGATCATGGTTAATCTCTTCACGTTTTGAGGTGAGAGACTGGTCCTTCTCACTGTAACAACTGTGCCAGCTACACTGATCTCACATTCAGCAGACACACTGGCTACAGGACAAACCAAATACTTTATTACCAGCCTGCTAAGCTCTGGCCATTGGCACATCTTCCCATACCAATACACCAAATGGGTTTTGATCCAGATACACCTCTTTTGAGTCATCCAGATAATCTTGGAACATCCTCTGAAGTTTCATTGGTACTGTCCCTTGCTCAACCTATTTTCATGTTACCGCTGCAATGGACTTAACACCTGCCACTTAAAACCAGGCAAATGCAGAGGTTGGGTCTGAGTCTTATGATCCTGTTGTTGTCGATGTTCTTGTTGCTGGTGTTGGCTGCTGTGAGACAAGACTGCCCTCTCTGGAAGTTGAAAGCAGTACCCCAGAACTGTGGCGTGGGACTCTATAAGTTTCAGAGGTTGTTCTTCCAATTCTCCGACTTGCTCAACAATCCACCTCTTTTATTTTGAAACATCCCCTTCAGAAAAAGAAATGAAAATGGGTAGATTTTTTTGCAGCATTGATCAAGTATGATGCCACAGATGTACTTTTTGGAAAAGATAAGTCAAGTGACAACTTAACCTCTCAACCAAGCCATGCACATCTTAGTTTTTGTTCACACCTCCAAGCTTGAACCTTACAGACACCTTCTTTAGCTGCTCCTGTACCAGATGCAAGAATGGGATAGCTTGGCCCATCGTACTGTCCTCCTTGCTAACTTACCTTGTGAAAACCTCAAAAGGGAGCAGCATCTCTGTCAGGCATTTGACTAGACCCCTATTTGTCCACATCCATGATCATAACGTTACCAATTACATCCCCTCCTCTTAGAAGGACAAGTCATTGATCTGTCTGTACTGCTCAAACAGACATTACAAAATATGATAGGGTGAGTTCCAATATGTTGGCACCCCTGGTATCAGGGCTTTAACTGGTACTCTGTTACCAGGCTGAATAATCTGCAACTGCTTACTTGCCTTAAAAGAATGGAGGAAATGAGTGCAGATTTGTCTGCAGATGGTCAGTATGTTGATGAACATATCTTCTTTTTTTTTTATTTAAAAGTCTTGCAAGACCAGGTTGATGCAGTGTGTCAAACACAGGACACTGAAATAACCACCATCTGCCAAGGCCTTGAATATGTTACTGCCATTGTCCATGACAACAATACCAATTTGGAGATTTCCGGGTCACAGTCATTCTGACACCTTGCTATTAAAATTGTCCACGATGTTTGCAACTGTATGTGATTTCTCCATGGCAAACTTGGCTACTGTTACATGCCGCTGAACACTCTTACAAATTTCTTCAGGGCCAAGACTTGTTGATAGCTTTTGCTTTACCCCCACAAAAGAGATCCAGTGCGCAGTGATGCACATGTAATCAGTAGCCTGACAACTGGTCTACATGTTTGTCATCAGGTGGATAGTGTGGACAACACTTTGCTGCAAAGCTTGTCCAACCAACTGCAGCACATTGTGTTGCAGCATTGGAACTGCAACTCTGGCAAAATAGATCTGACTTGGGACGTCCCATTTTGGGCAGATGGCTGCCAAAGCATCTAAGAATCCCACTCCTTCCACAAAAGAAAAAATGAAGAGGTCCAGCGCAATTTTTTTTGCCAGCTTCCCATTGTACAAAGTTGCCATTGGGTGCTTGCAGTCGTAGGGCCCTTCCTGCCATAACATATCGGTAATAGTAGCCTAGATTTTCTTCTTTTGTGGTGCCACTGACCGAGGTGACTTTTGAGATGTAGGTAGTGATAGACTCAATGTGCATCATGGTGCAGTCACTGTATTCTGTGGTGTCTCCATCTAACTCTCAGTTTTCCTGTGCCATTGTGAAGTCACTGAGGCAGGTGATTCCAGTGCACTGCTGGGTACAGGGCTGCTTTGCATAAGGATGTCACCCTCTTCTTCCTCACCTTCTTCTGTGATTTAACCAGTTGTAGCAGATGTTTCCTGGCTCTCCTCAACTTCACCACAACAACCACGTTCAGCATAATTTTTAAGGTGTTCTTTCCAGATGATCTGATGGGACATCTGGCCTCCAGTACCATAATGTGAACCAGGCTTACCTCAACAAACACTTGCATGGCAAATGGAGCATATTGCAATGTTCTCCTCCTGTTTGCTAATCATAGAAAGTCCCAAAGTGCGGACAAGTACTTTCTTAGAGGCCACTGCTAATGTCTGAGGAAGAATTGGAGGTAGGTGGGTTTGTTGGTTGCCTCTCTGCAGTGCATACTTCTACTGAGGTAGGGGTTGTTGCATGTCTCTGCTGCAGCCTTACAAATATGGGAGCTGGAGGTGCTGCCTGTGTCAGAACCCTTGGAACAGGTTGGATGGTAATGTCGGACTCCTCGGTGAGCTTCCACAATGACTGGCTCGTCATCATCATCCCCCTCACTGTCATCCCCTTCCATGATTCTGTGGCTTTCTGGAACTTTTTTTCCCTTGCCTCTCCTGGTGTCTCCCAGACTTTGCTGGGGTACACTGCATGTCCCTATCATCGTCATCACGAGTGGTGCTTGGAGAAGATGGTGGAATAGTACCCTTCCTTTTCCTTGCTGGAGATCTGGGAGCCATATAGCCTAAAAGGGGAGGTTGTTGCTCGGCAGGAAGCATAATCTCCTGTTCTGCTACAACTTCAGGAAGATCTACTATTATGGCTACGCCTGGTGTCCACTTTGCTCTGTTTCCGGAAATGATTGGGTACTACTTTGCGAAAGGGACAAATCAAATTCAGCGTCACTGCACATCGACATCACCATGATTTCAAAGGCTGCCCCATTAACAGACATTGGGGCATATTTATGAATTTACTTGCGCCCCTTATTGCCCCCCTAATGCCACTATGTGTGCACTGTATTTACAATATGGCACACACATGGCAGTAGTTAAGGGGACTAGCGTAAACAAGTTTGATACTAGTCCGGTGCTTTGCAGGACTAGCGTAAAAAAAAATTATGCTAATCCTTAACCCCTTCTGTGCCACGGACATAGTGGTTACATCCTGCGGCACAGAGCTCCCTCCGTGGGGTTCCCTCCTCACCCCCCCAAGGAGGGGATGGAAGGGGAAGACCTTTCCCTTCCATCAACACCCCCCACCCCGCCGTAATGACGTCAGCGTGTGATCGCGCACTGACTTCATTACACACTGCCGGTCGCAATGGAAGTCATTTGATTCCAGTGCGAGTACGGAGAAACAGGTGAGTTTCTCCTCCGGCAGGTAGGGGGTTTGGGACAAAGAGGCACCGGGGGAAAGGAAAGGCTTTTCCTTTCCCCCGGTGTCTCTTTGAGCATTCCTGCAGCCCGATCGCATTGTGATCGGGCAGCAGGAATGCCCACTAGACGCCAGGGATTTTTAATTTTTATTTGTTGTATAGTTATGTGTGTGTCGGGAGCGGCCCCTTGGGCCAGGGTCGCTCCCATTTGGGGGCCATGTTTGTTGTGGCCTTTTCTGCCCCCCTTGGGGGCAGATTGGCCTTATATTTGTAGGCTGATCTGCCCCCAAGGGGGGCAGACACCACTAAACGCCAGGGATTTTCATTTTTGTATTATTTATGTTGTTTTTTGTGCTGGGGAGACGCCCCTTGGGCAAGGGTCGCTCCCATTTGGGGGCCATGTTTGTTGTGGCCTTTTCTGCCCCCCCTTGGGGGCAGATTGGCCTTATATTTTTAGGCTGATCTGCCCCCAAGGGGGGCAGAAACCACTAGAACGCCAGGGATCTTTTAATATGTTTATTTTTGTTGGGGGGGGGGGCCTTGGGCAAAAGGTGCCCCCCAAGGGGACCATTAAACTGTTGGCCATTTCTGACCCCCTTGGGGGCAGATGGGCCTATTTATTTAGGCCCATCTGCCCCCAAGGGGGGCAGAAGCCACTTAGACACCAGGGATAGTGTGCATGTGTGTGTGTGTTAGTGGAGGGGGGCAAACCCTTGGGCAAGGGTTGCCCCCCTTTGGGGGCACATGTACCAGGGCCATTTCTGCCACCCTTGGGGACAGATCGGCCTATTATTTTTAGGCTCCTCTTCCCCCAACGGGGGCATTAACCACTAGAATGCCAGGGTTTTTTCTTGATATGTTTATTTATGTCGGGGGCCCCCCCTGGGCAAGGGGCCCCCCCCCAAGGGGGGCATTGAACTGTTGGCCATTTCTGCCCCTCTTGGGGGCAGATGGGCCTATTTGTTTAGGCCACGTAGGCACCAGGGATACGAAGCCACGTAGGCACCAGGGATAGTGTGTGTGTGTTTTTTTTGTTTTTTTTGTTTGGGGGTGGCCCCTTGGGCAAGGGTCGCTCCCCCTGGGGACACACTAGTAAAGGTATTTTCTGCCCTCCTTGGGGCAGATAGGCCTATTTTTTAGTAGGCCCCTCTGCCCCTTTGGCAGAATCCACTTAGGCACCAATTTCTAAATGCTTGATGGTGGGATGTTTGTGAACTGACAAAGTATTTGCATTTGTCATATTTTTTTTCCTCCTTTTTGTTCTAGTTCAAAGCTTTTGCTTTCTTTGCTGTGGCTCCTTGCGGTTTTGGCCGGTGGTTGACCTGCGGTTTGCATAGTTGCATGTTTTAGGTAAGTAAAAACAATTTACACCAAAGGAGTATTGTTGCCATGAATGAATGACATGTTTGTAGGTGGTGTACTAAATGCAGGTTTGTGTGAAATTGTCCATAGATTTGTGAACAATGATATTTGTGTTGCCTTATTTCTAATTTACTTTTCTTTCTTTCTTTTTAGTGGGATATCATTGGTGATTGTTGTGTCTGTGCAGAGTAGTTGCTGGTGATTCAAGCTTTTTCAGGCAAGTGAGTGGTATAGTTTTTAAGTTTATAACTCTTACTAATAAAGCTACACTTTATTATTTATCTTACACAGTGCTGGTTGTTGGTGGTGCATTTGTCCAATTAATTTTCGTAGGAAAGATCATGGCTAGCCGCAGGACGACCGCTCAGCAGGTGGTTGGTGTGCTTTTTGAGTCATTGTCTGATCATGATTATGAGACGGACTGTGCATCTGAGGCAGAGGAGGAAGTGAGTGATTCTGGCAGTGAGAGGAATCTTCTGATGAGGAAGCCACACTCAGTGCAGATGAATGGCCTGTTTCAGAGGAGGACACTGATGTGCCAGTAGTGCAGCAACCTGGGGCTGAAAGGTTTCCCGTTAGAAGACCTGAACTCTGGGTTGCCCCAAACATGGAGCAGCCAGAGTTGCCTGCCTTTACTGGTCTCCCGGTGTGTAGAGTCAATACAGATAACTTTTTGCCTGTCAATTTCTTTGAGTTATTTGTGGATGATGTGTTTTTGGAAGAGATTGTTGAGCAGACTAATTTGTATGCGGAACAGTATTTGAGGGACAACGCTGCTAGACTTAGGCCGCACTCTAGAGCTGCCCAGTGGATTCCCACAAATTTGGAGGAGATGAAAAGGTTTTCAGGTTTGACTCTTTTGATGGGGTTGATAAGAAAGCCGTCACTGGCTTCTCATTGGTCTACTAGTCCCTTGATGGCAACAGCTATATTTCCTGCAACAATGAGTCATAATCGGTATTTGCTTCTTCTTAGAATGCTGCATTTTATTGACAATGCATTAGCCTTGCCCCGAGATCACCCTGATTCTAACCGTCTTTTTAAGATTAGGCCTGTCCTTGATCATTTTGTAGATCGGTTTTCAGAGGTCTATTTTCCAGGCAAAGAAATAGCTGTGGACGAGTCTTTGGTCCTATTCAAGGGTCGTTTGGTTTTTAGGCAGTACATTCCTAGCAAGAGGGCACGATGTGGAATTAAATTGTATATGCTGCCTGAAAGTAGTACAGGATATGTGTATAATTTCTGTGTCAACACTGGTAGGGATTCTTGTATTGACCCCCCTGGTTGTCCTCCCACTTTTGGAGTTACTGAGAACATTGTGTGGGAACTTGGTAGACGACTGTTCAACAAAGGTCACCATTTGTATGTAGATAATTTTTACACTGGAGTGCAGTTGTTCAAGGAATTGTTTAGAGTGGACACTGTTGCTTGTGGCACAATTCGTTTTAACCGGAAAGGCTGTCCAAGGGAGCTTGTATGTAAAAAACTTCAGAGGGGACAGTGCAGTGCCTTGTGGAATGATGAGCTGCTAGCTTTGAAGTTTTCAGACAGGAGGGATGTCTACATGCTAAGTACCATCCATGATGAGAGTACTTCCCCCGTGACTGTTTGGGGCCAGGTTGCTGAAGTGCGCAAACCTGTGTGCATTTTAGATTATAATAAGCACATGGAAGGTGTAGATATAGTTGATCAAAGGTTGGAACCTTATACTGCTATTCGTAAGTCTTACATTTGGTATAAGAAGTTAGCAATTCACCTCTTCCACTTAGCAACTTTTAATGCTTTTATTGTGTTTAAGGATAGGTCTCCAGAGTCAAAGATGACATTTGTGAAATTTCAGGAGTCAGTGATAGAGAGCCTTATTGTGGTCGAACAGGCCAGAGTTCCTGGAGAAGCAGTGGTGGAGGATGTGGCTAGATTGAAAGATCGCCACTTTGCTGAGCACATTCCTCCCACACCCAAAAAAGAATTTCCAGCTAAGAAATGTAGAGTGTGTTTTCGAAGAGGTATCCGGAGGGAAACTCGAATGTACTGCCCAGATTGTCCTTCAAAGCCTTGGCTGTGTGTGGGTGGTTGTTTTAAGAATTACCACACCCAGAAGAATTACTGGGAACAACCATGAGTGTAAATTGCCTGTTTTTTTATTTTCATGTGTTCAGTTTCATGGTTAGCATTTCTGTCATGTACGTAGAACTTTTGTGTTTGTAGTTTTGTAATTATTTCTAATTAGTTAGTGGTTTTTTTGTTTAAACAAAAAAAAAAAAGTGATGCCATTGTGTGTGGAGTGGGGCTTGGCTGAGGGTGTACATAGTGTACATATTGACTTGCTGTTGGCTACTGCAACACATTGCCAGCCAAACATCAGTCCACACATTCCCATCAACTGGTGTGATTGCTGCATCAGGCTTGTGGGCGTATGTAAGTGATGGGCCCTTGAGTGGCGCTGTCTGTCGATGCGAGTGTTGTAATGTGCTGGGCCCGTGGCTGGCGGCGTGAATGGTCTTGTACATGTCATGTATGAAAGGTGTGTGAATGGACTGTAAAGCGGCTGGTGCCTTGCCGTGGATTTACAGCTCACGAACTGTGAGTCATTGGTTCAGTTTTTTGGCCTTTCAGTTATTAACAGTGCATTTCATTTTTGTGAAATATCTTGTTAATAAAATTTGATCCACTGAACCATCGTGCCAAATCCAACCAGTATGTGTGGTAAAAATGACCAAACCTGCTCCGCTGTAATCAGGCGTTGCAGCACACCTGTGACACGCTAGGTTCCTCGGTGGGACCCCGATGATGAAGCATGCCACCAACTTGGTTGGTGGGTGAGGGGTCTTTTTAACATAACCTAAGTGTGTTTCTTTTCACAATTTTAGTGTTTGTAACATCACATAAGTACGTGGACACACCAAAATGATCTATTGTAAAACTACCTGTGTTTGGGGGGGTTGGCACCTATGGTTTTGGTCCCGGGTGCGGCCTTCATCTAGGGAAACCTACCAAACCCAGACATGTTTTAAAAATAGACACCCCAAGGAGTCCAAGGAGTTGTGGCTTGCCTGGATTCCCCAACATTGGCTTACCCAGACTCCTCGGCAAACCTCAAAATTTGCTTACAAAAATCATATTTTCCTTGTAGGATCACCGCTGCCGCACAAATTTCCTACCACCCAGCGTTCCCCTCAGTCCCCCAAGTAAAATGATACCTCACTTGCATGGGACCCCAAAGCAGAGTCAGCCTAAAAGATGTATAAAAGAAAAATATATCCTTATCAACTCGCTGTGCTATCCCCTCAATCTCTACAAGTTTTTGGCCTTTTTCTGTTGCAGGCACGCGGCCCATCTGCACAAGTGGGGTACCATTTCTATCCGGAGACTTGGGGGAACGCTGGGTGGAAGGCAATTTGTGGCTCCTGTCAGATTCCAGAACTTTTTGTCGCCGAACTGTGAGGAAAAAGTGTTTTTTTGGCCAAATGTTGAGGTTTGCAAAGGATTCTGGGTAACAGAACCTGGTAAGAGCCCCACAAGTCACCCCATCTTGGATTCCCCTAGGTTTATACTTTTCAAAAATGCGTTGGTTTGCTAGGTTTCCCCAGGTGCCAGCTGAGCTAGAGGCCAAAATCCACAGGTAGGCACTTTGTAAAAAACACCTCTGTTTTCTGTGAAAAAATGTGATGTGTCCACGTTGTGTTTTGGGGCATTTCCTTTCATGGGCGCCAGGCCTACCCACACAAGTGAGGTACCATTTTTATTGGGAGACTTGGAGGAACGCTGGTGGGAAGGAAACTTGTGGCTCCTCTCAGATTGCAGAACTTTCTGTCGCCGAAATGTGAGGAAAAAGTGTTTTTTTGGCTAAATTTTGAGGTTTGCAAAGGATTCTGTGTAACAGAACCTGGTAAGAGCCCTCAAGTCACCCCATCTTGGATTTCCCTCAGTGTCTAGTTTTAAAAATTGCACTGGTTTGCTAGGTTTCCCCAGGTGCCAGCTGAGCTAGAGGCCAAAATCCACAGGTAGGCACTTTGTAAAAAACACCTCTCTTTTCGGTAAAAAAATTTGATGTGTCCACCTTGTGTTTTGGGCCATTTCCTTTCGTGGGCACTAGGCCTACCCACAAAAGTGAGGTACCATTTTTATCGGGAGACTTGGAGGAACGCTGGTGGGAAGGAAACTTGTGGCTCCTCTCAGATTGCAGAACTTTCTGTCGCCGAAATGTGAGGAAAAAGTGTTTTTTTGGCTAAATTTTGAGGTTTGCAAAGGATTCTGTGTAACAGAACCTGGTAAGAGCCCTCAAGTCACCCCATCTTGGATTCCCCTAGGTGTCTAGATTTAAAAAATGCGCTGGTTTGCTAGGTTTCCCCAGGTGCCGGCTGAGCTAGAGGTCAAAATCCACAGGTAGGAACTTTGTAAAAAACACCTCTGTTTTCTGTGAAAAAATGTGATGTGTCCACGCTGTGTTTTGGGACATTTCCTTTCATGGGCGCTAGGCCTACAAACGCAAGTGAGGTACCATTTTTATCGGGAGACGTGGGGGAACACAGAATAGCAAAACAAGTGTTATTGCCCCTTGTCTTTCTTTACATTTGTTCCTTCCAAATGTAAGGCAGTGTGTAAAAAAGACGTCTATTTGAGAAATGCCCTGTAATTCACATGCTAGGATGGACACCCCGGAATTCAGAGTAACCACTGCTTCTCAACACCTTATCTTGTGGCCATTTTGGAAATACAAAGGTTTTCTTGATACCTATTTTTCACTTTTTATATTTCAGCAAATGAATTGCTGTATACCCAGTATAGAATAAAAACCCATTGCAAGGTGCAGCTAATTTATAGGCTCTGGGTACCTAGAGTTCTTGATGAACCTACAAGCCCTATATATCCCCACAACCAGAAGAGTCCAGCTGATGTAACGGTATATTGCTTTAAAAAATCTGACATCTCAGGAAAAAGTTACAGAGTAAAACGTGGAGAAAAATTGCAGTTTTTTCACCTCAATTTCAATATTTATTTATTTCAGCTGCTATTTTCTGTAGGAAACACTTGTAGGATCTACACAAATGACCCATTGCTGAATTCAGAATTTCGTCTACTTTTCAGAAATGCTTAGCATTCTGGGATCCAGCATTGGTTTCTTACCTATTTTGGTCACTAACTGGAAGGAGGCTGAAAGCACAAAAAATAGTAAAAATGGGGTATGTCCCAGTAAAATGTCAAAATTGTATTGAAAATTGGGGTTTTCCAGTTCAAGTCTGCCTGTTCCTGAAAGCTGGGAAAATGTTGCTCTTGCCACAGTGAACCCTTTGTTGATGCCATTTTCAGGGAAACAACCACAAGCTGCTTTCTGCAGCCCTTTTTCCCATTTAAAAAATAAATAAAATTGTCACTGTATTTTGGCTAATTTCTTGGTCTCCTTCAGGGGAACCCAGAAAGTTTGGGTACCTCTAGAATCCCTAGGATGATGGAAAAAAAGGACGCAAATTTGGCGTGGGTAGCTTATGTGAACAAAAAGTTATGAGGGCCTAAGTGCAAACTGCCCCAAATAGCTAAAAAAAAAGGCTCGGCACAGGAGGGGGAAAAGGCCTGGCAGCGAAGGGGTTAAAAGCACCCAGAAGCCCATTGAATATAATGGGAGCCTCTTTTTAACTCCTGCAAAAAGCAGGCATTAAAAATGCCAATAAAAGTGGCGCAAAGGAATCTCATAGATTCGTTTGAGCCATCTTTACAGCCCCCTTAATGCTGGAACGCCCCCCCCTTGCATAGATTATGCCTGGTGCAGGTGTAATGTGGTGCAAGGGGTTACAAAGTGGCACAGTGCATGCATTGTACCACTTTGTAAATATGGTGTGGCAGTAGTGCCATTCTAACACCACATTAGCGTAAAACAAATTATGCTAATGTGGCACAAGGTGGCGCTAGGGCCTTCATAAATATGTCCCATGGTCTTGGGCATAGGTTGGGGAGGTGCTATTGATGGCAAAGAGGTGCACCCAGGTTCCTCCCTAGAGGCTGATGTGGCAGGCACACATCTCCTGAAAAGGGTTGTGGTTATCACGCCACTGGTGGAAAGCTGCTTCTTTTCACTGACCACTTTTTTGGGAGCAACGTTCTTTGGGGCCATCTTAAAGCTCGCAGTTGGCAGTGGTACAAAGCTGCACAAGAGAGAGAGATTGGAGGATTAACTGTACAGGCCATGACTTTTGTAGTACTGTGGGTGATGTGATGTCTCTTTTCTTGTGCACCTAAAAGCAACCAAGCAAAAAAAAAAAACATGTAGTTAGTGAAACGTAGCAACATTGCAGGTTGAAATAGTACAGACAAATGCAATATTAGTATGGTTGGTTACTTATGAAATAATTACTAATTGAATCAAAAATTGTAAAGTTAAACCACTCTACCACACCATAAAATTTAATTTCAAATCAGGCAGCACAACATTCAGATATAGCTCTTTACTTTGTCTCCATCTGTAAAGGAGATATCAGTAGTAGTCAGAGAGAGGTGCATGGGTAAATGGAATAATCATTAAAATCTATGTTGGCAAGGTGGTCCAGGGGAAATAGAATAATTATTAATAAATGATTTATGCTGCTGATGTTCCTACAGTGCACCACAGCCATGGTGTCAGGAGGAAATGGACTTATTCTACACCTAAAGAAACCGAATGCTGTAGCGCAGCTGTGCACCTTTGGCGGATGGATGAATGGATGGATGGATGGATGTAGGAATGGATGGACACATGGATCAAGGCAAAATACAGAATTAAATAAAATGAGATTAAAAAGTTTAAAAAAACATTAAAAAAGAACAAAAAATTAAAAAACTAAAATTAAGTTATTATAAAAAATAAAAAAAAGCACAAGTTCAGAAAAAAAATAAAAATAAAAATAGATACAATAAAAAAATTTAATAAAATCTTAAAATAAACAAATGATCAATAATTGCTGATGTTTGCATGCACAAAGTGGCTGCCAGCCACATGATCAAACAACAATAACATGGGGCAAAGAGGCCTGGCAAACAAAGAACAAATTCAAGCCTATGGCAAAGGGACACTGTCTGGATTCACAAAATGGCTGACACACATGGTCAAACAGAAACAGCAAGAAGTAAAAGAACAAACAACACATGAAAGCCTATGGCAAAGGGACTGTGACTGGATGCACAAAATGGCCACCACCCACATGGTCAACAACAACAACAAGGCGCAAAGTGGCATGGGGAACAAAGAACACATGAAAGCTAATGGCAGAGAGACACTGTCCGAATGCATAAAATGGCCACCAGCCACATGGTCAAACAAAAACAAGGAGCAAGGAGGCATGGGGAGCAAAGAACACATGTAAGCCTATTGCAAAGGCACATTGGCTGGATGCACAAAATGGGCATCAGCCACATGGTCAAACAACAACAACAACAAGCAAGAAGAACAAAGAACACATTCAAGCCTATGGCAAATATACACTGGCTGGATGCACAAAATGGCCACATCAAGATGATTGACGTAGTGCTAAAACTTTTCAAACACTCACCCCCAGTCACAGATCTGGGTTGAATCCACTGTTCTTTTTCTCATTATGCCACCGCCGTGTTTGGATCCAGCCAAATGCAAATCAGTCTTGAGCCTGCTCCCCATGGAAACAGTCCAGCCCTAACTGCCAAGCCAGTTCCTCCATGGACAGAAACAAGCATCCTGGGATCGGTTTCAGGGTGTCAACCCTAATCAGTCAGGACAGTATGAATCCAGTGGCACAGTGAGCAAGCGACACATGTCTGGCCATACCCTGGCCACTTAGGGTGAACATAGCAACACAACAAGATGATGGATGGAGTGCTGAAACTTTTTAAACACTCACACCTAGTCATAGATCTGGGTTGAATCCATCTTTCTTTTGCTCCAATCAATCATTCAATCAGTGATTTCCAAAGCACGGCTAATCACCCGTAGGGTCTCAAGGCGCTCTTTGTGGGCATGCTGCTCAATCGAAGAGCCAGGTCTTGAGGCCCTTCCTGAACTGCTTCAGTGATGTGGTCTGCCTGAGTTTGAGAGGTAGCGTGTTCCATTTCCAGACTACGAGGTAGGAGAAGGATCTTCCTTCTGCTGTGCTTTTCTGGATCTTGGGATCCGCTACAAGGGCGAGCTGGGAAGAGCAGAGATGTTTGTTGGGTACGTAGAAGGTGAGGTGGTTGTTGAGGTATGCCGGTCCTATGTTGTGTAATGCCTTGTAAGTGTGGATCAGGAGCTTGTACGTGATGCGCTTATTGACTGGGAGTCAGTGTTGGTCTCTGAGGTGGGAGGAGATGTGGCTGTGTCGGGAGATGTCCTCCGACAACCACTCCCTCAACCTCCACTCACATCTTTCCTCCCTCATCCCTCCCCACCGTCCCTTAGAAGCTTTTCCTTGCCCAAGTTGACCTCTTCCCTCCCCCTCCGCCCTGCCCGTAAGAGCAGGGTCCCAACGACCCAGCCCAGCACCTCAGCCAAACAGACCACGGGAACAGTGGAGGCACCTCCTAGTTGTGGAGGCAAGAGAGGGAAGGACCCCACTCCACCAACCAAGAGAGGGAATGATCCCACTCCACCACCCAGGAAAAGGAAGAATATGACTCCACCAGCCAGAAAAGGGAAGGATCACACTCCACCAACTAAGACCGGCAAGAGGCCCCCACAACAGCAGTGGTCAAGGTACCCTCACCTCAGGCTGGGACACAGTAGCCCTCACCTCAAGCTGGGACATAGCAGCCCTCACCTCAAGGTGGGACACAGCAGCCCTCACTTC
Source organism: Pleurodeles waltl (assembly GCF_031143425.1). NCBI lineage: Eukaryota > Metazoa > Chordata > Amphibia > Caudata > Salamandridae > Pleurodeles > Pleurodeles waltl. The sequence goes on along the minus strand of NC_090442.1, from coordinate 692,810,593 downwards.
AAGCTGAGACACAGCATACCCCACATCAAGCTGGGCCACAGCAGCCCTCACCTCAGGCTTGGACACAGCAGCCCTCACCTCAAGCTGGGACACAGCAGCCCTCACCTCAAGCTGGGACACAGCAGCCCTCACCTCAAGCAGGAGCACAACAGCCCTCACCTCCAGCAGAGGGCATGTAGGCCACCCCCAGGGACTCTTGTACAAGGAGCCCCCTCCGTAACCAGTGTGCATATTCCCCACCTCAGAGACTGACCTTGCACTCCCCAGCAAAGGAAAATGGGCATGGAGTCCCCTCAATATCCAGTGGGCAAGTTCCCCACCTTAGAGACTGTGACCTTGCACTCCCCAGCAAAGGAACATGGGCATGGAGCCCCCTCCATAACCAGTGGGCAAGTTACCCACCTTAGAGACTGTGACCTTGCACTCCCCAGCAAAGGAACATGGGCATGGAGCCCCCTCCAGAACCAGTGGGCAAGTTCCCCACCCCAGATACTGTGACCTTGCACTCCTCAGCATAGGAAAATGGGCATGGAGCCCCATCCAGAACCAGTGGGCAGGTTCCCCACTTCAGCTGCATTGCCCCCCACCCCTCCTCCCCCTGAGGTGCCTGGCCATTCCGACCATGATGACCCTGCACAGTGTAGTGCGGATTACGTAGGTTTACTCTAACCCCCTGGACCCTGAGAAAGGTCCCAGAAGGTCCAAATTAAAACACATATTATTATTTTTTTGGATTGCCATTATCCCACAGAACTTTTGCAGGAGAAAGTGGGACTCCCATGCTCCCACAGAAGTGCAAGGACGAGGTTGGCATACACAGGAGTCTTGTGGTATCGGAAAATCATTTACAAAAAGGGGACATGATTGTCTGTGGTGGGCTGGCTCATCGAGCACTGCTTATGACCTCAATCAATCAATCAATCAGAGAATTTGTACAGTGCTCTACTCACCCGTGAGGGTCTCAAGGCACTAAAGGGGGGCTGTTACTGCTCGAACAGCCATGTCTTGACATATCTCCTGAAGGTAAGTAGGCCCTTAGTCTGGCACAGGTGGGTGAAAAGAGTGTTCCACGTCTTGGCGGCAAAGTGGGTGAACGATCTGCCGCCGCTTGTTGTTCTGTGGATGAGTAGGACAGTGGCGAGGGCAAGGTCGGCGGAGTGGAGCTGTCGGGTCGGGGTGTAGAAGGAGAGCCGTCTGTTGAGGTATTCTGCTCACCTCACACATTACATCACTCATGACATGTTCTAAGATGGCATTATTGATGACATCTGAAATTACATCATTGATGACAACTCTGTGCATTCTTGGGCCACACGTTTTAGTTACTTACAATAACTATTGCTGATGAATTTCAGTGTTTTTTTAGTTTAAAATGATATGTTTTAATTTGTTTTTAACATAACTATAAAGTTACTTTAACCTTAGTATTTTTTCATTTTTATTATTTGTTTTAATTGAATTCCAAAGTAGGATAGTATTACCATATCTAACCATAACAACACTTTAACCTTTGTTTGTATATATATATATATATATATATATATATATATATATATATATATATATTCACTTAAAACAAAAGGTTACAAGGACAATATAGTTAGGTTGACATTTTAAACATACAAAACCTTAGAAATTCACCTGTCATAGTTATCTCAAGTAAGTATAACCCGTGCCCTAAGATAACTATAACTAGCACCCTTGCCACGTACAGTTTTTTAGGCAGAAATTGTGCTGTAAATATTACATTGATGTTATAAATGATGTTATCAAAGATGTCATGTGTGCTGTGACAAATCGGTAGTGCCTATAGTTACCTTGGGCATGAGTTATAGTTACTTGAGATAACTCTAACAGATGAATGTGAACACTGAACATTGCTTGGTGCTGGCTGTGGAGGGGGGCTGCACTGCCCATGCCAAGTGCCTGGGCAGTGCGGGGATCCTCTGGGCCCCCCTACACACGTTCTTCAACAGCCTTTTCATGGTGGTGCCACTGACAAGAAACTGTTGTCGGAAAAGGGGATTGTAATCCCCAGGGTAACGCTGCCCTGGTGGATTAGGACCGTCACCAACCTCCAGACAGCCAGGATCTGTGATACTGGTGGAGCTGGTGGTTCCCTAGCTGCCCGACCTCCAGGGTTGCAATGTGGTTCTCGGACTGCCGCATTTGCGGTGGTCCAACCGCCACAGAGAATCTGGTGGCTGCCTGACTCGTAATGACTCCCTAATCCTGTGAAAACTTGGGGGCATATATACATAAAAGTGGCGCATCAGCTCTGATGCGCCCCTTTTCTTGCGTCACCCTGCACCCCCCTAACATCACCATGGTGGCACTGTATTTACTATACAGCAGACCATAGTGCACTGTAGCACGTTGTGGTGCTTTGCTGGATTAGGACTATAAATTTCGGCACTAAACAAGCAAAGCAAATGCAGTCCCTAGGTTGTTATGGGAGCATCATTTCAATGCATGCCCTGAGCAGCCGTTAAAAATTACAGACAAAATGGCGCAGTGAAATCTTGTAAATTTTCACTGTGCCATTTCTTTGGGCCTACTGTGTCAAAATGCCCTTCTTGCATACATTATACCTGCTGCAGGTATAATGTGGTGCATCGGGTTAAAAAGTGGCGCAATATATGCATTGCTACACTTTGTAAATATGGCATATGGTGGTTGCCTCCTTAACGCCTCCCTAGCGTAAAACAATGATGCTAGTGTGGCACAAGGAGAGTCAACGGGCTTGTAAATATGCCCTTTGGTCATTTGTTCTGCCTTTTGTACAGTTGTGTCAGCTATATACTACATTAGAGCTAAAGGCAGAACATTTTAACAAATGTAAAAGGATGCTAAAACCTAAACACATACATTTAAGAGTTTAAATACCTTAAAAAAAGATATCTTATGCAGTACGACCTCCCAGAGAAACACGCGGTGATTGTCATTTCCTGAAAAGAAATATATTTATTGTCTCTGTGACAAAGACACTTTATCTTCACCTGCATATACGAACATCATACTGGATCTTGAGCATTAGCTGTGGGAAGAGCAGCAAAAAATACAACAAAACATTCCTTTTAAGGAAAGAAATGTTCATACTGGAAAATCCCTATCTCAGTCAGCCATTGATGCCAAGTGAGTGAGGATTACGGCTCATAATTGGGAATGGAACACTGTTTAGCAGTGCTATTGTTGACAGCAGGTTGGTTATTATGTAATCAAATGTTCTCATCAAACAGTGGACCATTATGCGGTTCTCATTTAGAGCTGGCCTGGAGATAGCTTTAGTGACGCCACAGTTTATTTTTTATGTGTGTAATCTATGAAATATCAGGATTGTTGGTAAGCTGTGTTCATCCATTTAGGTGTTAAACTGTCTTTCACATTTTGCCTCCACTAGAGCACAGGTAAAGTGAGGGACCACACTTCAGCCTTTGGATCCCTTGTAGGGAGTGACAACATTTCACTTGTGTACAATGCACATATCTGCGACAAAAGAATAAGGGGCAGATTTACGAAAAGTGGCACTGCCACTTATGGCCTCCTAACCCCACCATTTGTGGGCCTTATCTAAGATTTATTAAACCATGGCGGTATTTAGAGAACTAGAATTAAAAATAATTACGCTAGTTTGGAGCTTTGCAGGATTAGCGTCAAAAACTTTCACACTAATCCTACAAAGCCCATTGATGCCCATAGTAAACAATGGTGTGCCTCCTTTTAATGCCTGCTTTGAGCAGGCAGTAAAAGTGCTGAAAACAAATGTACAATGTTTTCAGCCCCCCTAAAGGGGGAACGCCCCCTTTGCATACATTAGGCCTGGCTCAGGCATAACGTAGCACAAAGAGTTACAAAGTTGCGCTATGCATGCATTGCACCACTTTGTAAATTTGGTGCGTCATTTTTGGCTTTGTTGGCTCACATTCGCAAAAAGAAAAGATGCTAATGTGGCGCAAAGAAGAGCTGGGGCTTTTAAATCTGCCCTAGTATAAAACCACATATTTCAGAGGGAACCATAATGTACTGAAACTATTTAACTGTTCCCTGTAAAATATGGATTTCATGTTCATAATGTCAGGAGCCAAATCACCTAGCAAAGATTTAACATTGTGAAGGTTACTAGGACTATGTAGTACGGAGGACCAAATTGAGTAGCAAGGTTATCTAAACTATGCAGCAATACCACAAACGACTCATCACATTCTCTGGCTGTAATATTTTCATCCATTTGGGATAAAAAAATATTTTGGGGATATCTGCAAATTATGTGACAAATGTGGTAACTTCATTATTTTGTAATACAAGTGGGAGCCACAGAATTACATAAACCCAAGAGCCATACCATGGTCCACTGTTTTATCAGCAAGTAATTAATGAAAGATAAACAAAACCTGAACATTCTAATTTCAATAAGGGGCACAATGTCAGCTCAAATTTGAGTCAACATTTTCTCAGGCTAACTACACCAAAATAAATATGTAATGTAAAAATATGTAAATGGTGATGTGCTATATAGTCCAATATTGTTATCTCTTGTTTTTTATGACACTTACAACCCACCAGGCATTTTGCCTTATGGTTTATGATATCACTAGAAACCCTTGATGGCACTATTGGACCATATTACTCTGTCACCCATGAAGTATCTATCTATCTATCTATCTATCTATCTATCTATCTATCTATCTATCTATCTATCTACAAAACAGTAAATAAGAACTACACAACACGCAATAAAAATGTAACTCGAATTTATAAAAATAAGAAATATTTTCATATTTAAAATGACACCAATTGTCGAAAATCCAATAGGGCGCCGAAGATGTGAATTTTTAAAGATTAAATCAAAAATGTGCTTTTTAGTTCTTAAAAGCAAAAAGAACCAACTGCAGACAACTAGTTGCGTCTGACTGGGACAAAGTAAAAGATTGAGGCTGACCACGATGGAGCCCATGTCGGAAACAATGAGCAGTAGGTCTTAGTCAAAAGTTCACATTTGGAATTAGAGGCTGATTTAAATTTTATTGGAATTGGTCCCGCCATTGTTTTTCAGTCTGTTAATCTGACCATTGACTAGGTGATCTTCCAGCTTTATTTAAATGCTGGCAGGCCCATAAATGATAGTCTGTCGGCAACCCACCATCACTGCCAGAATTTTACACCCCGTCGACGGCGCCATAGGCAAAAGTGGCTGGTGGCAGTAGCAGAGCCAGTTTTACCAACAGACCAATCTCAATGTGCCTTCCTGCTGATATAACTGTGGTAGGTAAACCTCCACACCTGAGTTGGTGGATTGGAAGGCATTAAATATCAAACCTTATCTTTTTTCATCTTTTCACCTCCCTTTCCACCACGAACCCAATCGTACAAGTCCTTCCTTTGTTACTGCTAGTTGACCACAGACACATCAACCCCGTTGTTGCGGGAATCAAAGGTAAGTGTCTTTTTTTTAACAGTCACCATTGGAATCGTCTGTTTACATTAGCTCTGGATGCATTCATATTTAATTCATACCTGCAACCAATACTTTAATAATGTGCAATGCATATGTGTGTAATTTGGTAGTTTAAGAAATTTTAAAAAATAAACGCTGTATATGTAATTAACATGTACAAATGTGGTCCAAGCTTCCTTCATGCTAATGGCCATCTACACAAAAAGTCACATTAATCCCAAATTCAAAATGTGTCTATGCAGATATGCTTAATCAGTTTTACGCAATGTTCGCACCAGACACCTATTCATTACACAGTATTTAAACATCATAAGTTCTATTTATTTTATATAAAATGTAGAAATTGCACTAAACAAAGCAAAATGTTGGTTCTAAGAAATGTAAAATCAATGTTACCTCTAAACTTAAAACATCTCATATATGTATTAATGTCACATGCCCCCTTGACTAGTGCATTTACTGTATATCATTAAATTTTATTTTCCTCTAAACTTTAAAAAATGTGTAATGTGTATGTGTTAATTTTCTAACATATAATTTTAAATGAACACGCCTGTATGAACAAGTGAAAAGAAAAACGTAAACATGTTTAATTTTGGTGTAAGTGTCCATTATGATGATGAATGTTTGCAGCAAAATTGCTAAGCCCATTTCATGATCATGACTAATGTATGCATTGGACAAATATGTTATTAGCAAAACTAATTTTATTCACTATGATAAATAATATTAATATAGTGTTACTCACATTTTCATAAGTAACATTGTTACTAATTAATGACTTATAAAGAAAAAAAGTCAGGACAAACTTTGTGAAAAGAAAAATATTTGACTTTAAATTGTCACACTTCTCTTGATAACTTTCTGATGCGATAAACAATACATGACTAAACAAAGGATGCATCAAGTGGTGGGTCTCTGGCCAAGAACGTACCTCCTAATTACACTGCTAACAGATAACCTCCTCAAGAAGGGGCATTCAGTGGGCACAGAGCACGTACTTCAAAGGTCCTTCTTGGGAAGGATAGGTTTGGGTTTCATAGGGCTCAGGGACAGGTAAAATGTGAAATCAGGTGGAGGAGAACAGGTAGGAGGGTTGGAAGAGGATTGTGGTTGGGAGGCATAGGGAACTAGAATAGGTGTGTGTCTGTCTCTTTTGTAGGTGCATGTGGGTCAGGTGTATGTAGCAAATGTTTGGGTGTGTGTTTCTTAAAAGGTGTCTGGTGTTTGGATGAGTGTGCTTGTTTGGGTTTGGTTGGTGTTGTTGTTTGTGTGTTTTTGTGTAAGTGTATTTGTTTGGATGATTGTGTTGTTGATGTTGTTCATGTGGTTACTGTGCTTGTGTCTGTATATTTTGCCCCTGCATATGTGTCTGGTTTATGTTTAGATGTGTGTGCCTTGACAGGTGTTTAGTGCTCAGGTGAGTGTGTGCGTTTGAGTTTGGTGGCTGTTGTCTGGCTTGTAGGTGTGTATTTGTGCGAGTGTGTTTGGATGGGTGTGCTGCTTAGGTGGATGTTATGGTGCATGTGAGTATGGTAGTAGTTGTGGGTATATTGGTTGTTATGAAAGTGGGTGCGCTGGTGGTTGTTGGAGTGGTGGTAGTTGTGGTGTTTGTGTCTGTGGTGGTGGGTGTTGTGGGTGTGGAGGTAGTGCTTCTGGGTGTGGTGGTGGGTATAGTGGTTGTGGTGCCCGTGGGTGTAGTGTCAGTAGTGTGTGTATGTTGGATGCATGTTTGTTTGTGTTTCTTTGTTTGTGTTTATGTGCATGTGTGGTGTGCTGCTTCTGTCTGATGGAGTAGGTGTGCGTAAATAGGTGAGTGTGCTTGGAATAGGGGTGGGAGTTGGGATTTGGGATGAGGAGAGGACTGGAGTTGGGGCACAAGGTTGGGCTGGTTGGTGGGGACTGCGGTCAGTGTTGAGGCTATTTTTGCACATGAGAAACAAAAGGGAGGGCTGGGAGATTTTATAGGAGGAATGGTCCTGTGCATATACTCCCATATGAATCAAAGAAAAATGGATGCACAGTTCCACAAGGAAATGTTGTATATTATAGATCGACCCCTAATCCAGGATAAGTCCGAGAAGGTTCGTGTGGCTATCCAAAATCAGGAACAAGAGCCCTCACTCACCAATTGGTGACATGCTTCATCATTGGGCTTTGCTCCTCATCTGAACAGCTCTGCAATGTCTGAAGGGTCCCTCGTGGGGGTTCTTTACTGGAGATCTTTTTAAATAAATTGCTGGTGGTGAATGCAGTAACGTGGGATTGGTGAAGTGAACTATTAAAATTTACTAGTAGGACCATATAGTGAATTGAAAATGTTGGCCTCTGTCAAGAATAAAAACAGGTAAAGGGGAAATCAGAGTAATGTCCGTCTTACCCTGTTCAAATTGTAGTATCTGATGCCCTATAGTCTAGTAATCAAGTATATGACTGGCAGAGTTAGATTTCCCTACACTGCCTATATCAAATAAAGGTCAACATGTTTCTCGCTTGAATCAATCTATGTAGATCTGGGTGCGATTTGTCAGGACCTCAAAATATTCATACTTAATCCTCACTGTAATTATACATTATGTGGTACAGGAACCCTCCTCAAATTAAAGGATGGGCCCAAATGAGAAATAGCAGAGAGCATACGTGATCCAGGCAATATAGTAATCAGCAAGTTTAGATATTGGTCATAGTGTCTATTCGAACTTACCCCGGCTCTGCAAAGCCCAAAACATTTTTGCATGTGGCCACTGCATGACATCATTTGTTTCATTTGGCAACTAAGGCCCTGGATGCTATTCATGATCACTGTCTGGCCTACAGAGATGCTGCATAGTGGGCCAATATCCCCTTCGCTCAGAGTAGCCAGAGGGACGGGGTGGGGGAGGTACCTTCATTAAAAGAGACCACAGCCCTTTTAGGAGGCAGGTTTGGCCAACTGAGGGGGAGCAAGAGGGAGGGTGGAGATGGAAATCTGGGTGTCGTAAAAGTGTGCAAATGGATGAGGTCCTGTAGGGTCTGCCACCACTAGCAACTGATCACTTGTAGAGGCCTCCAAAGAAGATGATGAGCTGTTGGCCTCCATTCCAGTGCTCTAATGCTCCTTACGTCTGTGTCTATCAGTGTCCAATGCCTCAACACCCGACACACTGTAGTCAGCTGCTTCCCCACCTTTGGGGCCAATATCCCCTTTACCTGCTCTGGAAGAAGCTGAAAAGACATTTATGACAATTTTATTGCATCTGTGTTAGTAAAACTGATTAAGAAGTTTGTTCAATTACGTTTCAACATTTTCCTATTTCACCTGCTTCAAGGCTTTCAAACTTAGGTATACTTTATCATTACCTCATGCATGTAGGGAGCATCTTCAGGACATTTGTTCACAATTTAGTAATTTCCCATCATTGCTCCCATTTAATCTTTAATCATTTCTCTTAACCGTTTTTGTTTAACACCTCATAATGGTACAGACAGTTTGATTTGAGTAGTGAACTCATGCTATAAAACTCTATATCTAGCAAAAAGACTATTGTACGTTGTACATTGTCCATCTGCAAAAGTCCCTTTCACTAAAATTATTCTATTCAATTTTGATTTATCCTCAGGACATAGCAAAGGACTTTAAACAATTGTTTTAGGTATGTGTTGCTCTGTCACCAATGTGTACACATTCCTATCTGTTTCATTCAGAAATGTATTCATATCAAAAACATGTTTGAAAAAACTGACTGGATTACATGTGCATTTGTGAAAAAGTAAGGCATCATGCCAACCTGAAAATTTTAACACAAATTGACTTGCATTTTTCAGCGAAAACATATTTATTACATGTTTTTACTCAAATATTTGAACAGTGTTCTCGTCTTTTTAGTCAATTTGGCTCACACGCTCGCTATTGGTTGTCTATGATACCAACTCACCAATGTTACGTTTGGAACATCTACCGTATCCCAAGTCCATTTGATGGTATGTCACCTATAATTGGGCCAACGGAACCTCCTTCGCAATTGTGATGGAGCATCACACCTGATACAATCATAAATGTTGGCCTGTTTGATATAACTGCCCCTTATAACATTAGAAAAATTAATGTATCTTTTTCTTTTTGGGCAGGCATGTGTCTGTCAAAACAGTCCTTTGGTAGTGACCATAAACATGTGGTATCATGTTTAAAAAAATTATAATACACATCATCATATACTTTGTTCAGAACTTACACCTTCCAGATTTCTTCTTTTGCATTGGATGTGTGTCAACCTTTATGCTGATGCAATTATTTGTTGCTGTAACAAAAATAGTTATCCAACAATAATAACTCCAAAAATAACTTTCCCCCTTGATGCTGCTGTTGAATTATCAACTGCCCATCAAGCTGGGGATAGGCCACCGTAAGGATACAGGCCATTAGAGGAGTCAAGGTGTGGTGCGTTTCCATCCCATTTTGGGAGGAATGGCTGAGATGGACGTCTGCTGACTTTTTGGTCCAGTCTCATAGGTCCTCCCACCTCTTTCAATAGTGAATGCTGCACCGCTTGTAGACCCCTAGGGTCTGCACCTTCTTTACAATGGCCTTTCAGATGTTTTGTTTCCTGATGGCTGTTGACCTGTATAGATACAAAACATGAAAGAAAAAAAGTATTTTGTTTCCCTTCTTGTACCACAAATTTGATCAATCTATCACAAGCATTTTTTTAAAGTTAGTACAGCATATTTTTTTTAAACATTTCTTACATAAAACCTATAATTTGTAGTGACCTGTTGAGTACCCTTGTTCCTTTTCATGCTTGTATTTTACAAACACAGCCTACTACCACCATCTAGGCCTGTGGTCTAAATCATTTTCTGTGGTCAGAGCTACTTCTGATCAGAGAAAAACATTGTGAGCTACTGAAGGCTAAACAACTTGTGCATTGTAACCACACTCCCCCAGAAGGCTAATCAATTAGTGCATTGTTACCACACAAACACCCACGCCTACCTTCAGATGTAATGGCTAATGTTTGTAGAGGCAGATACTATGGTTTGAATGATATACTATGACTAGGAGTACTATGCAAGGGCCATCATGTATATCAGTGAGCGCAGTCTTTGGTGAAATTTGAACATGTGTGTGTGTGTAGGGATGGGATATATTTGTATGGGTGACTGATAGCCTGTGTCATATATACTTGCAGCACAGGAGATCCTTTTCACCATACATGGCACAGTTGCATGTATAACACAAACATGCATTAATTATTTGAAAAATGAGAAATATTTAAAGTGCAGAAAATCATTCCGCAGACAAGTTCAGAACCATACCTGCCAACATTCCCAGGTCCATGAGTTATGTGCTGCTCTAGTCCAGATTTTTTCCTTTGCATTATGGTACTTGTAGTTTGCGTTATAATTGAATAAACACGACTTGAAGTCCCAAAATTCAAATATAATAACTTGACTGGAGCAGCGCATCACTCATGAATTTGGTAAACTTGGCAGAGCTGCATAACATGAGCAATTTTCTACACTTAACATTTATCTCATTTGAACACATGGCTGTGTTTTTCACTTATACCTATAGCATAGTGTCTACTGGCCACTGGGAGTAAGGGGCATGCAGTTTGTAAATGCAAAACTGCGAAATATGAGTACACTAAAATGTAGAGTTACCTCAATCATCAAGGTAACTTTACAATTCAATTCCATGTGATTTAAAAGCATTTAGAAATATCATTTTGTTCATAGCTCCAATACTGAATTGACTTCACTCCAAGCACAACACTTCTCTCTGGAACTTAAAGGGACATTTTAGCCTGTGTTTCTTAAAAATAAGTTAGTGAGAGATACATTTTTCCTTTGAGCATGTACCTGTTCCTCAGGTAATCACTACATCTGGCTGTACAGGGACAGGACCTCCATGGTCAGCAAATCATGCTCCTCTGCTGAGAGATTAGGCACCCTGTCACCTGCTTTTCCGGGCCCAGTGGCTCCAAGAGGTCGGAAAAAGCAGGAATCATAGAGGAGGTGTTTTTGGCTGCAGTGTTAGGAGGCAAGTGAGTTTTTTGGTTACCTGTATACAAGTACATGATGTACGCAATCGTCAATAGAGATAGACACAGCCAATAGCTTTCGTACATTGCTGCATCACACATTAGCCTATGGATTTGTATTTTGTAGAGTTTTGTACCGCAAAAACAGGTGCCCACCATTTTATAGAACAATTCTCTCTATTGAGTTTCATAAAAATAGCATGACTACCTTGTGATTGTTACATAGTATGTTGCTTACAACCCATAGGGCTGGCTGCTTAGTGGTATAACTTAATAATTGAAGTGCATAACACAGCCATAAGCCTCGGACTGGTGGTGAAGGATAAGCTTGTATTAAGGTATTTAGCATGAAAAATGAACACAAAAAACCCTCAACCTGCCCAATTCACCTCTATTCTTCCCAGTGGGTGCTTAAGGTAGAAAGTAGTGCATGATAAGTGGTAGCTAACTGCTCAGTTTAGTGGTCTCTGTCCTCTGGCCCCCGTCTGCCTCTCCCTGTGACGCATCCGGGATCAAGCGAAGAACCCTGAGGTAGGAAGGGCAGGCCAAGTCCCTGAATTCCTGTGAAAGGAGCTGTATAGAGGGGGCCCATATGTCTCTGTACCTAGCAGGGTCTTTGTCAGCCACCAGGGACAATTTCTCCATGCCCAGGACAAACCACAGTCTGTGTACCCATTGAGTATGGTCCAGGGTGTGAGCTGTGCCCCAGTGTGATAGTATGACCTGATGTGCAGCCTTCAATGCCAGTGTCATCTGCCACCATTTGTGCAATTGTAGGGGCTGTGCCAAGGCATTAGTGAGCCCCAATATAATGTAAGCAGGTAATCATAGTATGGTGGTCACAAAGGCACTATCTATATATTCTAGGACTTGCTTAGGGAAGTGGGAGAGCTTGTGGCAGTGCTCAGTAAGAGCAGTAGGGTGCCAGTGTTGCCATAGCCCCTCCAGAATTACGGTGATTTGGGGGCTGTCATTTCCGGAGTCTCAGTGGGATAAGATACCAATAGAAGGTAATCTAATAATCAGTCTCAGTTCTGGTGAAACAGTGTGCTGTGTGGTATACCCTATAATGTATCTCGGTCCAGTGATTGTCAGAGAGGGAAACAAGTTAGTGGTTAATGCACTTAAAGGTCGCGCATCCGATTTTCAGCATGTATACAGTATTGGAAAACATTGACTTATACGCAGACGAGTGCCAAGGTGCCAACCTGGTATGGCACCCAACCACCACCAGTGTGGAAGCGCTGATTGGATAACCAATCAGACCTAAACAGAGTCAATATCAACCAGGGCACACCAAAGTAGTCCAAGAAGTTACTCCAAATTGTGGAAATAAGTGTAAGATCCAAAAGACACTGTGTAGTAGTTGATTGAGGTTTATTCCTTGTTGAAACACAGATACATCCAAGAACAGCCGACACATGTTTCGTCACCTAGACTTTCTCAAGGCTGTAAGTCAAATTAATAGAAGACACGAATGACAATACGTGTATGAGAAGTGTTGATAACAGAAAATGAATGTCTCAATTTTGAATAAGAAAGAAAAGGATTTTCCCCTTCTTTTCTTTTTTTTCTTTTTTCCTCTTTTCTTCTTTTCCCTTCCTCTATTGGTCTTCACCGTATGCAGCACTTGTCAATTAACTTTGTCCGCTTATCCGTATATCATTCCAATTACAAGCGTGTATTGATATTTCCTGGACCCTTTCTGTCTTTCTTTTTGTTTTCATATATATTTTCTTTTGATACTTTTATTTCTCATTTCATTTCACTTATTTCCACAATTTGGAGTAACTTCTTGGACTACTTTGGTGTGCCCTGGTTGATATAGACATTGTCAGAGAGGGGTCCTGCCCAATTTTGCTTTCTACCTCAGCTGACTCTTGGTCCTGGGTGGTGGTGAATCACCCCCACCCCCAGTAGATTATACAGGTCTGAAACCAGGTACCGATCATTGGTTTTGCAAATGATTCACCTCTCTAAAGGCAGCACTGCTTTCCCTCCCCCCATTCGGGTTCCCTATCCTGATGCCCAGTGGTGCAGTTGAATATACTGGACGTACTCCAAGTGTTAAAAAAGAGTAGTATGGAATGAGCTGGTCAAAATAAATAAATTAATCTACTTCAACTAGGGAGCCCAGGCATTTACACCATGCCTCATGCCAATGTTTTCAAGGTGTAATCCAGGAGGAAAGTCAAGGTTAGCGATGAGCAGAGTCATAGGTGAGGGGAAGGTCATTAGCCCGGCCTTTAGTCCTGAATGCGAAATGTTGGGCCAGTAACTGGTGAGGAGAAAAGGCTGTGCACCCGATGTCAGTTCAGTAGCCTAATCTCCTTCCAAATGTGGAAGACCATGACCGATTGGTCCATGAAGGTCCAATGTTTCTCCATCATTGCGCAGTCCCACTAGACCACATAGCGGAGTTGGGCTGATTGGTAGTATCTCAAGATCTGAGGTACCAAGAGTTCTCCCTGTATCTTAGGACGGTACAGCACATTTTTAGACAGATGCAGCTCTTTGCCATCCCATAATAACTTATTGATGGCTGTTTGCATCCCCTTTAAGGTGTTTGGTGGGAATAAGAGGGGGAGCTTTTGGAATACATAGAGGATGCGAGGGATTATGGTCATCTTGACTGCCACTGTCCGCCCCATCGAGGACAATAGCAAGCAGCTCCATGCACTCAGGTCCAGGTGTGTCTGTGAGAGTAGGTTTGCGTAGTTTATCGTTACTGTCTTGTAGAGGGAGCATGCCAGCCTGATGCCCAAGTACAGCAGGGAGTTAGGTGCCCACTCCTATGGGTACACAGACCACAAGGTCATTTATAGGAGGAGGAAATTGCTAGGTTAAGTATTTGTGATTTTTGGATGTTGGTTTTAAACCCGACCATTGCACCAAAGATGCAGAGCTCTTCATTTAGGGCGGGAGAAATCTTAGTGACTCTGCAACAGATAAAATGGCATTGTCTGCAAACAGGCTAATTCAATGCTGTGTACCACTAAACCGGATGCCCAGGGTAGAACCGTTACACCTTATTTGCTGCTATATCATTCAGTTTTTGTAAAGCGCAGTTACTCACCCGTGAGGGTCCCAAGGTGCTGGGAGCTCGAAGAGCAGAGGGGAGAGGACAAGGGGCAGCCTTATTGTGCTTCCCTCTGGATCTGAAATGATTGTGATAGTGTGCTGTTGACTTTGACAGAAGCTGTTAGGTCGCTATGTATACTCTCAACCCATTGGCAAAAGCAAGTTCACAGACTGAAACACTGGAGCATGCAAAGAGGTAGGGCTAATGCACACAGCTAAAGGCTTTTTCCATGTCAATAGGTAAAAAATTTGCTTTCTGTCATGACTCGTGTATTTTGTCGATTGGGGGAGGATATGTTCAGTATTATCACCTGCCTGACAGGTCAGTTTAAACCCTGCTTGATTGGGATTAATTAGTCTGGACATTAAGAGGTTGAGGTGTGATGCTAAGATACAAGTGAAGAGCTTGGCATCTACATTTATTAAAGAAAGTGGGTAGTAAGACCCGTACAAGGTAGGGCATTCTATGCACATCTTTTGGGAGCAAGTGGGTCTCCTGGAGCAGGCATAGATCTGCCCCAGAGTGCTCTAGAAAGGAAAGAATGGCCCAGTGCTTTGCGGGGTTGTTGAGCCCTCCCACATTGAACCTGAGGATTTTCAGGCCAATGGATCTCAGGGACAAGAGCTAAGTGTCTATGGGGAGCATTTTATGCCATGTCATGCCCCTACTGGGCAGAATCTGCCAAAATGTAGACCCCCCCCGTTTCTGCACTAAAGAGCAAGATGTAACACTGGGATAGGATTTACACATACACCCCACTCACACTCAATCAGCATACCCAAATCAACCATTAAAACAAACCATAGGCTATGGTAGAGTCAATAACATATGGCCATATTGGACCAGGAGAGCCAACTACCTCCATCACACCTGGACAGATCTCCATCTTGGATGCAAGGGAGAGTCCCACACCATTCTCCAGTAGTCTTCTCCCTGTCCTCACCTCTATACATCATACCTGGCTGCATTCAGTTAGTAAGTGGGGAGGTCTGTTCAAGGTGGAGACTCGTGCTCAGGCTCGCCAATCAGCATGACCAGGACTGCCTTCTGCTCTGGTGCCATAGAGGCCAGTCCAGACGAAGCCCCGCTAAAGGCTTTGTGGGTTTCTGCTTACGCTGGCATTTTGTGGGTCTTTTTGGGTGGGGCTTGATTGGGGCCATCCCCTTCTCAGGTTGTGTTATGCCGAGCATTTTACAGGCCTCCCTCAGGGCCCGCAGCTGGTAGAGCTTGCCATCGTGGCGAAAGAAGATTCAGAAGGGGTGACCCCATAAGTAGGAGATCCCAACATTCCTTAAGTGAGTGGTACCAGGTCTGAAGTCTCTCCATTTCTGGAGGGTGATGGCGGCAAGGCCCTGGTACAGTAGAGGAGTATGGTTTTGCGGCAAAATGTTTTCTTTTAGGGCAAAGTTTTGTATGCAAACCACACAGGGCAAAGTTTTGTATGCAAACCACAATGTAAGCAAGGGGGCCCACCCACCTGATGTGCCCATCATTGTAGCCGTGTGCCCTATTCTGGGCTCAGCATGCCATGTGGGAAATCAAGAGAGGGCTATGGCCAGGGACCTCGCTGCTCTGCTCCCTGCCCCGGCAGGCCACTCAGTCATGCCACTCCATTCTCAGAGACAGCTCACTGGGGAGGACACAGTGCTCTGTGTCCCACAGCCATCCTGATCAGCCGTGTCAGGGAAAGCCATCCTCTGGAACAGTGGTCAGGGCAGCGCTCCTTCAAGTTACCGGGTGGCCAGAGCCTGTAGCTCTGCCCGCATGGACCAGGCACAGCCTCACCTGTCCAACGCCAGGTGAAATTGAAGCAGCCTCCTTCTACCAAATTCATGGCTTCTTGCATGTGCTCGGTGCAATGGACTGCACCCATGTCCAGATCATACCACCTGCAGCAACAAAACACCTATTCCGGAACAGAAAGCACATGCATTCCATCAATGTGAAGACCATAGTTGACCACCAGGGATTGTTCACTAACATCTTGGCCAAGTATCCTGGAAGTGTCCATGATTCATTCATATTCTGCCATAGCACGATCAATCAGCACTTCCAGGACGCACAATATGGAAATGGCCTTCTTGTCGCTAAGTCCATAAACCTAGCAATATACACACAGCACAACAACCCTGTAGGGCACACAAAACATACACCACTGCATTGACACGTGGGCAGGATGACACTGAGGTGAGACACTGGTAGTTATGTTGTACATCCTGATACAATAGAATACACACCTCTGGACAAATGAAGGCTGCCCCAAACATTAGCTGCCACTCTAGAGCAACAAGGGACCAATGTCAAAGCCCACAGTGACAATGACATGGGCTTCCCTGGAAGTACAACTTGGAAGATGAACCATTTACAATTACAATAGGCCACATAGGCAATCTGACACCCTCCCAAGCAGTATGTAGCGTGGAAGGGGTGTGTAATGTGTGTTGCAGCAGGTCTAACACCATGAGACACATAGCATGATGATGCTGACTCACATGTAGGTCACATGGAAATACTGAGGCAGTTCCAACATCATACATCCCTCCTGGGGTGCCGTTGCCAAGTAATAATAAGGAAGTGGACCTTGATATAAACACATATTGATGAGGCACCAATGCAAACTGCACACTGCTGCACACACTGAAAGAGCCAATTGTCCATCAAAATAGCATATGTACAGGGATATGGCCATTTCTGCACAGATACATCCACCTCCACAAGGAAGTTAGCCAGGTTCCCTGGAGCAAGTTTGGTAGTGTAGTTGCACGGTTGCACATGAGCTACTGGCAGAGGGAACAACAAAGGTTTGCCTAGATCCAAGTCACACATGGGACAATTGTGCATTGTCAATACTGAACACCTCCGTGCTGCCAACTTATGGAGATGTGTTGTGCACTGTCACCTAGCCAAATCAAAGGGGCCCACTGTTGCATTTAATCTGCAATGACATATGTCTAAATGGATGGGATTTCCAGGCCACGTAGTGCAACCATGTTACCACCACATCGGAATCTATTGTGTGTGTGAAAGTATTAAATCCCCTCCAGTGAAGGTACAGTAAAACATGTTGGACTCTACACAATGCATGGTACATACATACTGAATAACAGTTTGGAAACAAAATCATAGATCCCAGGTCAATGAGCTAAACACAAGTTGTCAAGTCAAACAACCCACTGCAGAAAAAACCTCACAGAAGCCCAGAATCTCACACAATACTACAAACACATATGAGTCGCAGACGACACAAGATATCAACTGCCATGCTACATTACATTCCTGTTGCAATCACTAACAAAATACAGCGGTTCAAGATTACGGGATCCAGCCATGGCTCATGACCCCATTCCCCAATGCAAGAACAGCAGCAGAGCATGCCTATAATGAAGCACATCGGAGGACATGCACCATTGTAGAAAGGACCTTTGGCATCCTGAAGCCCAGAGTCAGGTGCCTGGACATCACAGGAGGCAGCCTCCTATATGCCACACACATTGTGTGCAAAATTATACTTACCTGTGCTATCCTGCACAACATTTGTGTGAGGAGTAACATCCCTCTAAATGAGCCAGAGAAAGAAGTGCCTGAGGAGGATGGTGCCAGGGAAAATGAGGGGGAACAGCAGAACACAGCTGCAGGAATGAGTCGCTGACAGCCAATTGTAAAACCTTTTTCAATCATTAGTCACTCTACACACCTTGTTAAGTGTTAAGATATGTAAATAAACACCTTACTTGATCACACAATCCTGCTCTGGTTTCTTCATTCTCCATCACATGTTCCTTAGGAATATGAGTATTAACTCAGGGAGCATGTTACAGAGACAAAGCTGACTACTTCTGATACAACATCACATGTGATGTGTATGATTGTACAGCAAACATCACACACATACAAAAATATAATCATCTTTTCAGTTTCACATATGAAGGACAAAATCAATTCACCACAGCATATGACTCACACCCACGCTGCCAACATGTTCTACTGTAGCACATGACACACAACTATCACATCTCCAATCATAAGTTTAATAAGTGTCCAAAACATGAAGCAGTGGATGTAAAATATCGGTGGAAACAGGAATGTAAGAACAGACCCCTGACATTAGTAAGTGTGACATTTGCAATCTCTGCAAGGAGCTTGTGTGACATGGGCGGTATCATTTGTGAAAATGGATAGCATGAGTGTCCCAGTGTGACAAGCAATGTTCACAACACATGCCATGCACAGTCCATCCCTGGAAATAAGTCCTGCCACTTCCATGTGTTATGTATCTCCCCTCCCACCTCTAGGGGGCATTGTAAACAGACTATCTGTACCCTGGGAATCATCATGAACACTCACCCAGAGTCCCTTTCTGATTCCTGTATGCTTCCCTTTTTCAAATGGCATGCTATAGAAGAACTACATTAGCTTGCATGGACTTCATGTCCCATAATGCACTGCCTGGTAGTCGGTAAAACCTGTAATCTGTGGTTCATTGCTTCCTATGTAAAAGGTTCTGTTTTCCCTTTATACTGGATTCCCTCCTCCAGGACTTGTGAGAGACTGAAGCTGCACACACCTGTGACCTCTCTTGTGCAGGCCAGCCATGTGACTCTGCCCTGGCCTTGCTGCTGCCTGGAGCTGCTTATGAGCTGCCATTCCATGAAGATCCTCATCGTGCTTTGGAGTACAATTCCTTTGTGTTCCAGCCCCCTTGTTGGATTATGTTACAGTCCTGATTCAGCTTGTACCTGCTCTCTATTTACCCAGTCCTGTGACTGCTTGTTCCAGTCATAGTCTGCTCCCTGTTTCTCAGCCTTGTTCATGTTTGTTTCTGCCAGAGCCTGTTTTCTGTTACCCAGACCTGTTCCAACCTTTGCGCCAGCCTAAGCCTGTTCCCTGTGCCTGGCTTTGCCTCCTAGTTGGTTCCTATACTTTCTGTTTCCTCTTGGGCTGTCATGTCTGGTAAGTGACCTATCAGTCCTGACCTGCGTGGAAGTGTTTTCCTTTGTATTTGGGTTGGCAATTGGTTTCCAGGAGGCAAATCCAACCCCCATCCTTTGTCTAGTGTTGCATGTAGTCTTCAGTGCCTAACAGTGACAGTGTGCTATGGCTGTATTCCTGGAATTGGCACTGTGGGGGTCATTCTGACCCTGGCGGCCGGTGGCCGCCAGGGCCACCGACCACGGGAGCACCGCCAACAGGCTGGCGGTGCTCCCACGAGCATTCTGACCGCGGCGGTTCAGCCGCAGTCAGAAGCGGCAAGTCGGCGGGCTCCCGCCGACTTTCCGCTGCTCGGGGGAATCCTTCATGGCGGCGTAGCGCGCTCCGCCGCCATGAGGATTCTGACCCCCCCTACCGCCATCCTGTTCATGGCGGGAAAGCCGCCATGAACAGGATGGCGGTAGGGTGGGTCGCGGGGCCCCTGGGGGCCCCTGCCGTGCCCATGCCAATGGCATGGGCACGGCAGGGGCCCCCGTAAGAGGGCCCCGCAAAGTATTTCAGTGTCTGCCTTGCAGACACTGAAATACGCGACGGGTGCCACTGCACCCGTCGCACCTTCCCACTCCGCCGGCTCGATTACGAGCCGGCATCCTCGTGGGAAGGGAGTTTTTCCCTGGGCTGGCGGGCGGTCTTTTGGAGACCGCCCGCCAGCCCAGGGAAAAACTCATAATACCCTCCGCGGTCTTCTGACCGCGGAGCGGTATAATGGGGGCGGAATTCTGGCGGGCGGCCTCCGCCGCCCGCCAGAATCAGAATCACCCCCTGTGTCTCCAGCTGGACCCACAAGTGCTAGTCTTGTGTATGTAAGTAAAATCCTTGTTGTGCCCTAAGGGTCCAGACACAAAATCACTTTTGCTGCCTGCTCTCTATGGGGCTTGCGGAGTGACTATCTGTAAGAGTAATCTGCACAGAGGCATTGACATTCCCTGTTGCTGTGGAAAGTGCTGATCTCTACCCTGTGTACAACCTTAGTGATAACCCCACGTGTTTGTCAATTACTGTCAAGCTAAGGTTGCTCTGCCTTCACATTTCTGTTTTCTCTGCCTTACCATAGCTGGCCTTTCCCCTGGTATGCCTTTAGCTGCTCTTCTGCTTTGGTACACTACCTCCTTGAGAGATACTTAAGGGGTGCCCCTAACAGAGTCCTGACTAGACCTACCCAAGACCGTAACACCATGGAGCCCAATCCTAACACAGGGTACACATACCCACACACTTGAACTGGACACTTCTGTGGAATGCACATCTGAAAATATGTGAACACATGCAGCCAGGGCAGCAGGTCCACCACAGCATCACAAGTAACATAGATAATTGTTATGAGTCAAACTGACATGTACCAAACATTTTATGGGTGGAATTAAGGCAGTGTCTCAAACACAGTACGTACCAAACATGTATACATGTCCTACATTTGTGTAGTTCAGAAACAAGTCACCATGAAGTCATAACCAACAAGTAATGACATATGAGGGGTAACATATCCTACATAGCACTCATCAGCCATCCTCAATCATCCCTGAGTTTTGTTTGTTGTATGAAATGTATTGTCCCCAAAGTCAAACAACTACTCACATCACATGAGTCAACACATAATACAAACACATATCATGACTGTTGTAGATCACTGATTGCCATCAGGTGTAGATACCCATTTGGAACCCATTCATACACTAGCATTACAACCCATGCATTGCATGCCGTTCCTTCAGAAACACACATATTGTTGTTACAGATCATTCACACCCAAAACACACAGTTGCATTCTCTACCACATGTGGCCAACCACTATACCACACACTGCATGCCATACCATCCTACCTTCAAGTTGATACAAGGTGCATGCATTTTAAATATTTAAAAATCACACAATCACAGATTGAGTCAAAAATTGTGATGCAAATGCGTCAAAAAATCATGCTAACGCTAAATAACCATACATGGGACCATAGTGTGAATTCCATCTGTGCACCACACACATGCGGATATCCATTGAAATTAAAGTCTACAGGTAATGCGTGGTATTTTGGCACACATGTAGGTTATGCTTCGAAAATATTGACGCAAACATTGTATGAGTAAAAAAAAATACACGCATGACAGAAAACGGGCAGTAAAGGAGATATAAAGTGTTGTAATAGGAAATCTTCTTTACAGGTATGGTACAGTGGGTGTACTTTTACTTTCACTTTACAGTCTGTGTTTTTTCTTGACTGTGTCTTGGTGTTGCTAGTGTCTCTTGCGTTTCTTGTATCTTGTGGTGTCTCTCTTGTGTCTTTTGTGTATTCTGTTTGTTTATTGCACCTGTATATGTGCTTTTGTGTGGTTTAGTGTCTTTCAGATTGTGTTTGTACTGTTGAGTGTCTGTCTGGGGGTTAGATTAGTTGGGGTTCTTAGATTTGGGCTGTAAGTTTCCTTTTTTTACGTTTATTTTCCTTCTTTTTTTACAATTTTTCAGTTCAAATTTGTTGTCAAAGGACATGTCGGGAAGGGTGAGGCTGACCCGCATGGGGGAGGAGGAGCTTGGGGACTTTGTGTGGCTGGTGTGCCACTTCATTCCCTTGATGCTGGAGATGGGTGGGCGTATGATAGAGGAGTTTCACACAGAGGCGAGGCGGCTGCGGTGGGTCAAGGTGCTCTACCACCTCAAATTAGTCTACCATATGAGAAGGAATGAGCACCAACTGAAGAATTGTTGGGCTGACCTGGTGGCCAGAGAGCAGGATCTGCTGGACCACCTGGGTGTGGTGATCGGCGGCCATGTTGGTGAGTACCACATTGACAAATGTGTACAGTAGAATGCTCATGAGTGACAGTTGCAGATGTCTTGATGTGCTGCATGCAATGTTTGTGGCCATGTTGAATGCAAGCAGAACAGAGTGTTAGTGTCCCAGTAATGAGATGGAGTCCATATGTCTATACATGTTAACAATGCAGTCCTGAGGTTTGTTGAGTCATATATGACTATCACTTAGGGCCACATGTACCAAGCTATTTTTAATTGTCACAAACGGCCTAGTTTTCAGAATTTGTGTGTTTACGTCAAGAAAAAATGTTTATTCAAATGCACATACCCAATTTTGCCATTCTGCAATCACATTGCCGAATCACAAAACAGGATTTGCTAGTGGCATTTGGGAAGGGACGTTCTCTTCCAATTTGTGAGTCACAGTCCGCCAATTGATTGTTTGGTGACCGCGAATGCCGTCACAAAACAATTGCAGTTACCACCAGTTTCAAGTTGGTACTAACCCATTTGCAAAGGGGAAGGGGTCCCCATGGGATCCCTTTCCCTTTGTGAATGTATGCCAAAATATTGTTTCAGAGCATGCAGTGGTCCCACGGACCCACTGTCTGCTTTAAAAAAATATTAAAGTTGTAATATTTGTTTTTTAAATGCTTTCTGTTTTCCCTTAATGAAATAAAGCTGCATTAAAAAATACATCTTTATTTGACAGCAGTCACAGACATGGTGGTCTGCTGAGCCCAGCAGGCCAGCATCCCTGTGAGAGTTGCCATTCCCAGGGGGTTTGCAAAATGAGACCTACCTCATTAATGCTCATGACGTAGGTAATTTGCTACCCCATTTGTGATTTACAAACAGTGTCATTTACCCTGTTGTACATCAGATTATCCTACTCGCAAATTGCAAGTTGCTAAGTCTCGCAATGTGTGACTCACAAAACCTGTTCTTCGTACATGTCACACATTTCTGGTGCAATGGCTACACATGTGGCCATGTATTCTGTCAATGAGGATCAGGTAAGACACTGTCAGCGTAACACATTTTACTGTATCAGGACAGCAAAGTGGCCAATCCATGTTTAGCGCTACATTGTCATCATTACACACACACGATCCCTGCCATTATGTTGGCAAAGGGGACATACACGGCTTAGGGGACACTGCCAATGTGGCACTTGTTACCTGCACATAACTGTGCCACATCTGTCATGGACCACTGAATGCCTGATAACTGCAGACTGAAAATTGAGCCACATATCCATCACAGTAACTCAGTGTCCCTTGATGCGCAAGCCACAATACCTGAGTCACTTGTATTGCAGTGCACTAGGTAAGTGCCATTGAAATTCTCACCAAAATACAAATCATGCCATGGAGTACCATCTGAAATGGATTAACCACAAATGGTTGTAGTCGGGTTTAGAACCACATGATTGCTAGGCCCAGAGCATGCGTGCAGATGTATGGCTATCACTCACTGGAGTGTCAGTGTCAATGTGAGTATGTAGTGGTATGTCTGTTGTACTGTCTACATGCAGGATCAATCGCTCACGCATGTACAATGTTACATACTGTGATATGTTATCTACACATTTGTACAGTGATCTGACATTGAGCATATATTTCATTTCCATGTCTTACAGGTGGACCTGCCCCTATACCATCGGGAAAGAGGCTCGATTTCAAGACCCAGACGTATCCAGTAAGTGTGATAATATCTGTCCTGTGTAGTGATTGCAGCTGTTGTGTGAGTGACTCTTGTGTGTTGCACTCATTGCAAGATATGATGAGCTGGTACATGATCTGTTATATTACTTGGCTGGATGTTGACATAGTGTTCCCTGCAAGGGTTACATAGTCACAGACAGAGAGTCATATCTAGTGTGTGAACAAGGTGATTACTAGCCACATGTAGGCCCACATGTGACTTGGAAGTGCTCCAGTGTCAGTATATTGGCACTGGGTCATACCCCCATTCTCACAACACAGTGATGCATCTGTTTTCCACACAAAATTGTGCATCCCTCTAAGGTAATGTACATGTAGGACTGTATGAGTAACTGTCCCCCAGCATGCAGCCCCATAAGTTGTGCTTCATTTAGGTGACACTTATGTGGTATGTAATAGGCGTGCATGCAGGTCAAGGCCAGAAGTGTGCTGGCATCAATGTGGGTGTTTTGGGAATTGTGTTGGCAGATCAGGTGTTGATGGTTGTCTACAACTGGACACATGAATGCAGATGTGAATGACCTATGGATACCTTATTCCTAGGTGGCAGCCCTCCTCACATGTCTTCCACTCACAAAATTAATGTACAAGTGGACATGCCTTCGTGGTTGTCCTCAACAGTTGTGATGATGTATTGCATGCCCATCCCCCCTGAGGCACAGGAGTAGGGGGACAAGTATATGTAGGGGGATGTGATCGTCACAGTGTAGATGACAGTCATCTCATTCAAACATGCAAGTGTCCCAAACAACCCTGACCCCTTATGATTAGCAACTGCATACCATCCGGCCAATTACATCTACAAGTCACTGGTCTGGTGTGCTTTGAAGTTGACTCAGATGAGAAAGATTAGTCGGCCTGGCCCATGTGAAGTAGTTGCTGCGTTTGCATTGTGACACATTGCACTACATCAATGCACAGATCACGTTATTTAGTCCAACTCTTGTTGTGCTTTGCATATGTTTAGGTTAGTATAGGTTGTCCTGCATGTGTCTCATCATATAAGCGGGGTGGGGGCAAATGTTTAGAGCGTGTTGTTAAATGTGGTAAGTAAGCTTAGCATAGGGTAGCTAGGGTTGTGGGAAATGTATGGTTAGGATAGATTAGGTTAGTACAGGTCTGTTACAGAGTTTTTAGTTCTGTTCCGTACATAGTTATTAAAAATTTAAGTACTCCCTTACTGCATGTGTCATATGCTTGGGACTCGGGGTCTTTGCATGAGTGTACAGTGCCAATTGTCTGTTGGCCTGTGAATTCCATCCTGCATCCACATCCCTCTCTTGACATGTTAATTCCCACTTCTAACTGAGCTGTCACATTGGCAGCTACAACAAATTTAAATCTCAATGCATCTGCCATCCATTTTACCCACAACTCAACGTGACTATGGTTCCCATGTGTTGGACAGGTAGGTGTACTTTTTAAGCTGGAATTGTTTGGATCCTGTGCCATGATGTTGGGCACTGTGGGACATCTGCCTGCAGCCTGAAGTTCATGTGAACACTGATAAACTGAGTAGTGCCAATTTTAGATGAGGTTAAGTATATGAATTTCACACCAATGTGTTTTACTTGTACTCCCAGCTGACGTTATTGGCCGAGCGCTCTTACACAGCCATTGCTGCTGTATGTTGTTGGTGAGGCATGTATGTTTTAAAGCAAATGTCATATACACAGTGATTTGCTTGTAGGGGATGTGGCCAGCATTGACGTTCATCTTGTAGATACCTTGTGCGTAGATAGATGCCCACATTATTTCTGTACTCTGGTATTGACACTCAGTGGTCATAGACATGTTACACGCATCACAAATCTCCAGGAACGTAGATGTGTCACATTACACAGAGACAAAGTGGGTGTGTAGGTGCTATTTATTTTATAGTGCTGTAGTGCAATATTTACACAGTCCAGGTCTGTGACCCCATTAGTGTAAAGCATTCATTTGTGACACAACACAAGTGCAAGGTTGAGGGACATGTCATTGGACATGCTGAGGTGAAGTGTCCTTCAGTGCAGGGGAACATGAATTGCCAATGGAGTAGTGAGAGGCAATTGCAGTCCATAGCGGAAAGGTTAACAGTGTGTCGGTGAATAATGTATGTCACCAACTGTAGCAACACTAGCATGTTGTCAAGCTCAGGACGAAGAAAAATCACTGCCCATGTGGCATGGGCTGGTCCTACCGGGTACTCCTATGGGTGAAGATGATCTGTTTCACATCTTCATACTCTGATGTGTGTGTTGTCTTCTCTGCTCTTGATGGTGGGGAGTTTGAGGTGGCCACACACACTTCAGTGGTTGGAGAAGTGGACACCAAATTCCTGGCACCTGCCATCTGTGGAACTACAATTGGCATCAATGCAGCAAGGAGGAGCTGCTGATTATTAAGCATGGCAGCAACATCCTGGTGGTAGGCAGCCATGTCTTCCCTGAGGGAGGCCAGTTCCCAGTTCATGGAGTCCAGCTTGTTGTCATGCATGCAGCAGCAAGATTGGGAGGGTAGGTGTTGGGGCAACTCCCTCACAGCAGTGGTTAGGTCCCTCACACACTGTTAGACTCCATGCAGTAGGGACTGTGTGACTTGTTTGGCTGCTGTCTGTTCTCTGGACATCATCATGCACATGCGCATCCCCTCAAGGCTGGCTGCCATAGTTTGCATCCCCACCTGCACCTCCTTGGCTAGCTCCAGCTGGACTCCCACTACTGCCTCTCAAAGGTAGTCCCTGTGTCATCAGAGTCCACAGCTGTGTTTGAGCTAGCAGGTCGTACTATTGGGGTGGTTGGTGGGCCCTCTGGGGTGGCTGCTACATGAATGCTCCTCCTTGCGACTAGAGGTGGAGTCTGGAGGGTTCCCAGGACACCTTAGAGGGTTTCCTGGCTGATGGTTGTCAGCTGGTCTTCCAGGTCATCAGGGTAGTCCAGGACAGGCAGATCCACAGGAGAGCCATTGTCCTATGCAATGAGATATTTTACAATTACTGTGTCTTTATTGTGGCAGTTATAATGTGACGCCACTGACTTCCTATTGGTGGTATGTTGTAAGCTGGGTTCCCATTTATTGTTCCTGTCATTAATGTTTGCAGTCTCTCAGCCCTATGCCCCACCTCCATGTCACATATAGTGTAGGCAGTTTGGGCAATTGTCTGTGTCACATCTTCTAGGTGAGGGTTCTGTCCAAATTGTGGCTTGCCACCCTCTTGTCCTCATCAACCCTCTGTCTGCTTCCATTTGCATGGTGAGGCCTTTCAATGATTGTTGGTGTGCTAATGCCATAGCACCACACATAACAATATGGCCCTGTTCCAGTCTATCATTTGTCACATACACCTATGTGGTGCTGAGACCTGGCACTCCCCCATGCATGGCATTTCCATGAGACAATGCAGGTGTTACCATTGGTAGTTTTTCATGTTGATGTTTGCGTATGTGTGCTACATTGCATTGCACTAATGGACCTGGCAGAGTTCCATTTCCTCTTGTGACTGTGCAGGTGTTTTTGCCTTCCTACACAAATATGTCCTCCTCCTCAATGCAGTTGTCTTAGCACTATGATACCTGAGATGTTGCATATACGCCTTGAAGCTATTGTGACACAGGCACAGTGGGAAACCCAGGGATGGGCAGCATGGATATGAGACTACTGCTGTGTACATCATTGTGTAGGTGACAGTGCCTGATGGTAATTGACTCTATGGACATGACCAGTTGACAGGTGTTGCACTTGGATAGGGATTGATGGGGATTGATCCCGTAGGCAAACTGACCCCTCATTTCGATTGTGTTTGTTCCATGGGCACCTAATTGTCATTTCCTTATTGACCAGCGCACACAGCATAGGTAGTTGTGGCAATTATTGTCAATGGGGAATGCCGCTTGAGACAATGGCCTGAGACTGGGCATTGTCCTCTAGTTTACATTCTGACAATACCAGCTGTCCTGTGACACCAGTCCAGTTTTACATTCTCCCCTACCCTCCTGGTCTGCTTCCGCATTTCCAGCAGCCTTGAAATGGTGGTGTATCCCCATGCAAAGGTTGTTGGTGTTGTGTTGTGTTGTGCCCCTGGATGCCCCTTCACAGCCCATGCACCTGGCAGGGGCAGAGCAGGGAGTCCTGTGCTGTGTCCCTTTGCCCTTTCCATTGCCTGATGTGCAGGGCGGACATGCATTGTGTAGTAGATATGTGCCTCCCTCTTCTTGCACTTGACATTTAGGCGTTCTGGTCCCCCATGCAACTTACCCCGCATATGTGTAGTTTCCTGGTAGTCTTCGATGTCCTGGCCTGCGATACCAGTGGCGATTTACTCCGGATGACGGCTGCAACCATCTCCTCCATCTCGTCCAAGTCCTCTTGCGGTGCTGGACTCCTACCTCCGGTCTGCAGTGTTCCTTGCCATTTTTTCCTTTGTCCTCCGCTTGATGTCATTCTAGTGTTTCTTGCACTCGGTGGCAGTTCTCCTGACCTCTGCCACACTGTTAATCTTGTCCACAATCTGTTGCCAAATTGCCTCTCTCCTCCCAATTGGCAATTTAGAAGAGATGAAGAGTTGATGCTGGTGCTCCGTCACCTCTCACACCAGTATTTCAATCTTCTCTGCGCTGAAGCAACACTTCCTCTTCTTCTTGTCTCTCCCCTGAGTCTTGTCTGTGTCCTCCTGGCTGGTTCTTGGTTGTCTGGGGCCCCCCTGGGGACTCTCCTGAGATCCATTTTGGGGCTCCTTAGCACTGTTTGCTCCATTTGTGTCACTTTTTAACACTTTTGCAGTGAAAAATAGCAGGTATCTGTTTTGCGACATGTTTCCAAGTCATAAACCAGATTAGAGTCATTTTTCCTGCGTTAACGTCATTTTGCCTTACGACAAGGCGCAATGGTTATCATCAGGAAAAATTACTCTAACCTCTTCTTAGCGCCACCCAGTGTCAAAGTATAATTATGACGCCCGGGTGGCCTTCAGAAAAGGCACTAACCAGCGCTAAACTGTTTGACACAAAACTGCGTTAGCGCAGTTTTGCATCAAAAAGTATAAACCTGGCCCTACGAGTCTTAATCCTTTGAAAACAGTGAGAATGCTGTTGTTACACAAAAATAACTGGTTTGCACCAAAAATAAAGCCGCACAGGTGAGGGTGCGTCAGAAAAGTCTGCGATCAGTAGGTTACTTACTCGCAAGCAAGGCCGCGTGTTGTTTCCTTCTCCAGCCAGGTCGGCGATGCATCATTTTTCTCCCACACAAGAGATCGATGGCTCAATTTGCAGGAGGTGCACCTCAGATCCGGGCAGCCTTTGCGTTGATCTTTCACGCCCAGCGATGTAGCATTGAGATCCGGTCGCACGCTGTCAGGAAACCGAGCTGTGTGGGGTTTGCATCGTTATCAGCCTCCGTAAGCAGGTGTCATGCGTTGTTTCTCCAGCCATGTTGCATTGATCTCCCAGCCGCGATGCAGGTGGAGGTCGATTTTAGCTGCGAAGCCAGCAGCGCATCATTTATGAGCCGCATTGCGGAAGGTGCGTCAAACATTTTCCCGCACAACAGTGTTTGCGTGGATTTCAGTCCTTTTCTACCAGCTTCACCTTTCAAGGGCCCTGGGACTGGATGGGGCACCACTTAGCAGGGCAGGAGTCTCACCAGAGAGTCCAGGTGCTGGCAGAAAGTAGTCTTTGATGGTCCTGAGACTTCAACAACAGGAAGCAAACTCAACTCCAGACTTTGGAGATTCTTCTCAAGCAGTAGTGCACAACAAAGTCCAGTCTTTGTCCCCTTTCACAGGCAGAAGCAGCAACTGCAGGACAGCGCAACAAAGCACAGTCACAGGCAGGGGCAGCACTTCTTATCGGCTCTTGAGCTCTTGTCCTTGGCAGAGGTTCCTCTTAAATCCTTGAAGAAATCTGATTTTAAGGGGTTTTGGGTCCAATACTTAAACCCCTTTCTGCCTTAGAAGTTGACAAATTTCAAAGGAAAGTCTCTATTGTTCACAAGATCCTGCCTTGCCCAGGCCGGGCTGCAGGCTCACACCAGGGGTTTGGAGATTATATTGTATGAGGGCAGGAACAGCCCATTCAGGTGTAAGTGCTTACTTCTCCCACCACTCTAGCTCAGATGGCCCATCACGATATTCAGGCTACACCCCAGCTCCCTTTGTCTCACTGTCCAAAGGGAATTCACATCAGCCCAATTGTCAGTCTGACCCAGACAGGGAATCCACAAACAGGCAGAGTCACAGAATGGTTTAAGCAAGAAAATGGCAACTTTCTAAAAGTTACATTTTCAAACTTACAACTTAACCAATGATATCAAAAGATGTATTGTACAACTGTGAGTTCAGAGACACCAAACTCCATATTTCTAGCTGCCCCGAAGGGAATCTGCGCTTAAAAATCATTTAAGGGCAACCCCCATGTTAACTTATGAAGGAGATAGGTCTCACACAGTGAAAGCTGAGTTTAGCAGTATTTCACTGTTAGGACATGTAAAACACACCTGCACATGTCCCACCTTTAACACACACTGCACCCTGCCCATGGGGTTACCTAGGACCTACATTAGAGGTGACTTACTTGTAGAAAAAGGGAAGGTATAGGCCTGGCAAGTGGATATACTGGCAAGGCGAATTGTCAGCTTAAAACTGCATTCACAGACACTGCAGTGGCAGGTCTGACCCATATTTACAGGGCTACTAATGTGAGTGGCACAACCAGTGCTGCAGACCCACTAGTAACATTTGATTTACAGGCCCTGGGCACCTCTAGTGCACTTTACTAGGGACTTACAAGTAATTCAGATATGCCACTCAGGGACAAGCCAATTACACATACAGTTTTCACAGGAGCACTTACACTTTAGCATTGTTCAGCAGTGGTAACGTGCCTAGAGTACCAAAAACAGCAAAACCAGACTACAGCATACAGTCAAAACATATGAAGCAGAAGCAAAAAAGACAGGGGAGACCACATCAAGGATGCCAGGTCTAACAGTTAATGTAGGTAGGCATAGGTTCTGTTAAGTTTAGTGGGGGGGGGGGTCTACATTTTTTTACTGTTGGAGGTTGGGTGGGGCGTCATGTTGGGGTATTTGTGTATACAAATAAAATATATATATATATAACAAAAAATTAAAACACCAAAGATATATATATATTTGTTGAGGCCATAGGTTAGGTAAGTACAGGTGTAGTCATAGTTTATGTTGTCCTACTTTTCTCTTTTCTCTTAAGGGGGGCGGGGAAACCAATGTTTAGAGTGTGGTGTTTCAAGTGTAAGATAAGTTTAGAATAGGTTAGATAGGTGTAGTTGTTAAGTTTAGTTAGTTTAGCATAGGGTATGTTTTAGGTTAGCTGTAGGTATATACTTTTACAATAAATCCTGTTTTTCTTAGCCTAATAATTGTGTAAGTTGATTGAGTGTCTGGGGGTTTTCATGAGTGCACTAGCCAAATTGGGGGAATGGCCTAGGGTTTGCTTATTGTCTTGATTTCCCAGGTTTACCATGTGCATCCCTTATGACCAAGGAGCTGTCAGAATGGCTGCTACATACCATCTACTATTGCATACATTTCCCATCCAGTGTTCTAGCCATTCATAATGTGTATTAATATTTTATCTTGGACAGGTAAATATGGTATTTCACCTGTCATTGGTGGGGTCCTGCAACTCAATTGTTGGCAAGTGTGCACATCTGACAACAGGCACATTTTAACTGTATCCAGCAACACTGACAGGTGGCCTTCACTGATAAGGTTAGCTTCTCCTGTACCCCACAAATACATTGTACTGGTTCTCCCATCTGAGTAAATCACCATTGAATTGGTTCAGAGCAATACATGCAGTATGTCTGCTTCAAAGGATAGCTGTTCAAAATCTGTATAGAATACTCACTAAGTTGGTTGTAGCCAACAACACCATCATTCACCTTTCTCATGTTTGGATCCTAGTGTGTGGCTTTGTGTCTGACAGTCATGCACTCATGTATTGATAGTCTGTACACATCGACATGGATTGACACAATGATATCTTTTAGCTGAGTAGAAGGATCACAGTAAACATCGAAATGCTACATGTGTACAAGGTAGTTTTCTTTTTACAGTTGCAATTGTATTTGTGAATTCTATGCACTGTCCATTTCACAGACCTGATTAGTGAACGTTAGCCCTATGTAGCACAATCTGAGTCCAGGGTTGACGGCCATGTCATGAGATAAGGTTAGGAGTAGTGTGCATTAGTGAGGAGTTAAGAAATTGCCAATTGGTATGAAAGAGACAATGACAGCACATGGCAGACAAATAAACAGTGGTTAGGTGAAGAGGGCATATTTCCTGTTGTCACAACACTGGTATGATCTTAAGCCCAGAACTAAGGAGAAACTTTCCATGTGGCACAGACTGGTGCTAACAGATGCTTTTCCTTGTGAATGTTATTCCTTCCACATCTTCATCCTCTGATGTGAGTGATGCCTCCTGTGAAATGGTTGATGCTGTTGTAGAGGTAGAGGGGCCCACATACCCTTTAGGGGATAGAGATGTGGAGTCAAAGGTCCCGGCAGCTGCCATTTGTGGCAACCCAGAAGGCATCACTGCAGCAAGGAAGAACTGCTCATTTTTCAACACTGCAGCAACATCACAGTGGAAGCAAGCTATGTATTCCCTGAAGGAGGCCACTTCCCACTGTATGGAATCAAGGGTATTCTGCATAGCCCCCAGACTGCTGTCTCTTATGCTGCTGCCAGCTTGGGAGGGCATTTGGTGTAGCCTCTGCTTCATGACAGCAGCTATGTTGGCCAGAGACTGCTGGAGTCCACCTAGCGGGGAGTGGGTGCCTCGGATGGCAGCTGAGTGGGCCTCATTTGGACTGAGGCATGTCTGCATTCCCTCTAGGCTGCCTGCCATGGTGTTCATCCCTACCCGCACCTGCTTCACTAGCTCCAGCTCGACTCCTACCACTGTCTTCTGAAAACTGATCTCAGGGTCCTCGGAGTCCAGGGCTGTGTGAGTATTGGCTGGTGGCGTGTGTTGGTAGCTGGGTGGTTCATATGGAGACCCCACAATACTGTGTGTCCTCCCTGCTACTGGAGGTGGTGTCTGGAGTGATCCAAGGACATCCTGGAGAGTCTGTTCATTGATGGTTGGCAGCTGGTTATCCATGTCATCTGCAAAATCCAGGACAGGCAGGTCAGCAGGAGGTAAGCCATCATCCTCTGCAATGAGATGTTGTAAAATCAATGTTTGATTGTATTGGCTGTTGACATGGGACATCATATATTTTCCACTGGAGGCTCAGTGACATGTTACTGACCCAAGGTTGTGGTTGTACTTATGTGTAGCATTGTACATCACACGTGGGTCAAACTCACTAGGTATTTTGGGGCATATGTAGGTGCCCCAAGTGTCACCTGAGTGTCACTTTTGGTGAGGCTCAGGGGGCACAGTGCCCTGCCCCGTATGTATAAGGTTCCATGAAGCCACTTTTTGTGCCTTGACGCCACCTTGTGTATATGGTCCCTTCACACCCATCACTTGCAGTGAAATTCCATATTTACTTGAATACAGTACAGCCCTGCAATTCCCGCTGCACCTGCACAGATTTGTTCTCCCTGCACCAACGGAGGCATTGTTGTAGCATGATGACAGTCTTGAAGGGATGATTTGTTCATGTGCAGGGAGGAGTCCCTTCATGCACATGTACAAGCTATTTTTGCGGACAAGGCATTTCAATATGTGCTGCAAGATGCAGCATACATGAGTAAAGGCAATGTGAAAATGAGGAAGGGAAGTATTTTGGCCAGAGAAAGCACCCTGACACCACCCCTGGGGTGGTCTCTGATTTCTATGTTGTGTTGGCACAGGGGCTTTGACTATATCCAATGGGTGTTGTAATGGCACAGCCACACTATTTATACGTGCCTATTAGGCAAAGTGGTGCATATTTACATGGTGAAGTATAGCCATAATGAGTGGCCTATGCTGACGTTGTGTATATGTTGGACTGCATAGCACAACCAAAGCGTCAGTACATGTGTGACTTGGGTGGGGAAGGTGCATCTTGATACAGGGCCTATATGTCCCAGTGCAACCCTTTAGCATGCATTGAGTGTGTCCTATGTGCCTCCCCCTTCTGCCATTAGTGGAGTTCCAGATATCCCCCGCAACGTACCCTGCATTTGTGGTGGTTCCTGTTAGTCTGCACTGTCCTGGCCTGTGATTTCAGTGACCAGCTCCTCCAGAATGACCGCTGCAACCATCTCCTTCAGCTTATCCAGGTCCTCCTGTGGTGCGGGAATTCCACTTCCAGTCTGCAGTGCTGCCTTACGGTTCCTGGTGAGTTTGGCAATTTGGAGGTAACAAAGAGCTCGTGTTAGTGCTCCATCACTTCTCTGACCAGGATGACGTGCCCCTCCTCGCTAAAGCAACAATTGCTCTTTCTCTTCTCCTTCTCCTGGCACTTTTCTGGACCATCCTGTCTGGTACTTGGGTGATTGGGGTCTCCCTGGGGTCTCTCCTGGCCTGGTGATTCCATTTTCTCCTGCAATTGCACTCCTACCTGCTTGTGCGTTTTGTTTTCACGTAATGCGGTAAAATAAATGGTGCTAGCCCTTTTACGACATGCCTACATCCAGCAAAACGGTCTGGAGTAACTTTTGCAGCATTAGCTTCATTTTTCCTTATGGCATGTTGCAGATGTTAGCATCATTTGTTTTTCACGCTAACCATTCCTTAGTGCCATAATATGTCATTTCATAAATATGGCGTATGGATGGTGCTAACAATGATGCTAGCTCCCGTTATATTTGATTTGTGATTCAGATAAAAGCATGCCTGGACATTTAAGCATAGACGTGTCATTGAAAATCCACAAAACTAGTGCCAGATACAACATCTTGTGGTATAATAAATATTTGCCAGGTTTTGCACACTGAAACTTTTACATAATAGGACAGCTAGTACTAAATCTATATTAATACTTAATTAAATGCAAATGCGCCTCCTATCTGACAAGTCATATTGGATCAGCTAATTTACTTGTTACACTCTCATTTCTAAATTTCCAAAATAGTGTACATGCTTTCAAAATATAAAGATGTATCGCGCAGAAATGTTCCAGTAGGATTGAACATATCCTCATGAGTTTCATTTATTGGCATTACCCAATATTACTGGGCTGCTAGGAGTATTTAAATGTAATAGATTAAAGATGAACAGATGCATTTCATGGAAATTATCATGATCTTGTATTACTATTTGAATTTTGTTGTTTTCATTCACGAGAGTCAGCAACTTCCTAGAAAACTGCTCTTGGTAAATTGATTCAATTTGGTAGGGAGAAATATCTCAGTCTTTATTACTTTCCATATAATCAATAGTTACCTTTATTTATAGATGAAAAGCATCATATCTATCAGAAGGACGTGTCCATTTCATATTTGTCATTCCCTGTTCAGTTAGAAATACAATATTTAACATGAAGATTATATTATATAGAAATGTATGCTTTACCTACAGAATAGAGCCACCAGCCCAAGCTAGTCAATCAGTTTTACCTGGCTATTCTTAGAAAAGGCTTATTATTCTACAGTGTTACCCTCGTATTTAAAATGTTTTATATTAACTTAGTGTGCGTCCCTTATACATCGAGGCATGTTATAATACTCCCCTCTTTGATTCTGTTACTGAGTCTCTGCATGCTCAAAGGGAAAAAGTAAATCCATGTTAACCTATATATAACCGTCTAAGAAATTGATTTTAAAAGTAGTTGCTCCACCACTAAATGTATTACGCATCACAAACGGTGCAAAGGCGATAGGCTCGATTTTATTGCAATTCATAATTTTAAAACCGAGTGAATTTGTATTTTCATTTTTAAAGTACATGGGATTCAATGCTTTTATCTGTTGATCAGTGCACCACATATAAAAATGTTGTTACAGCCCTGCTATCTGTCTCCTTCCTTCGTGATGCGCAGTTTTCCACGCAATGCGTGCAAACGCATCAGAAACCACCATCGAAGCTGTCATTGACGTGTTTGAAAAGACTCCTCACAAAACCACAAAGACGTAATCAGCCGAATTTTACGGATACCTATCATTTGTTTTTAAACCTGGACTGTTGCTTTTTCGGGTTATGTCTCCCCTGCTTCGTTAAAATCGTGGTGCCTTCACAAACCGGGAGACAAAACAATTTCAAAAACTCATTTAAAATCCTAACACGATAAGAACCTTTCTCCTGACAGCAAATTTTGTAATACATATTTGAGGCATACCACGAGCAAGCGTTCCAAGACCCATACAGTCCTAAAGTGAGAATATGTGAAGGAGAACACAAGAGCGGTAAAACACATGATAAAGACATTAAAATGGTAAAGTACACAAGTCCCAGTCTCGTCCCCCACGCCCAACTACAACAGGTTCTGGTGCAGACAGTCTCTTGAACTTGTGTGTTTACTGCCCTGCAAAAGCCAAGATGAAAGTATCCTAGTTATGAAAAACACTTTGAAGTTGTTATCAACTTGAATTTGTTTTTTTTTATTTCGTGTGATTTATAGCAAATAGTTTTCTAAGATAGATTGTTTATTGTACTACTATAAAAATACAGCTAGCGTGTTATGTTTTATTGATTTGTACAGTACACTAATCCAGTGGTGGCCGGCAGCTTTAGGAGGGAGGGGGGCGGGCGGGGGACACACACACACACACACACACACACACTCTCATTCTTTCACACACAGACACGCACGCACGCACAACCAATAACAACACTCATACCATTCAAACATGCACGCACGCACCAAACATTCATTTTAAAACATCACACACACTCATTCTTTCACGCACGCACATCCATTAACAACATTCATACCATTCAAACATGCACGCACGCACGCACCAAACATTCAATTTGAAACATCACACACATACACACACACACACACTTACCTTAGGGCTCCAGGTCCCAGGAAGGCAGCAGTCCCAGCCTCGTCACAGAGTGGGATGGGGTCAGTGAGACTGCTGACCCCACCCCACTCTGTGACAAAGTGTCACTGATTGACACTCGCCCTGGGCACTTCAGGGCTTAAACTGAAGCGCCCAGGGAGAGTGTCAATTGGTGACGCTTTCCTCGTCACCCAGGGGAGGGCCTCGAGGCACCTTTGCTGCGCCGAGGAGGTCACGCCCATAGGAGCTGTGACGTCCTCAGCCCAGCAAAGTTCAGCTCAGGCAGCCAGAAGTCTGCGCAAATCGCGCACGTCTGCTCCTGGCTGCCTGACCTGAACATGAAGAGTGTCTGTCAGGCTGACCTTTGTTCAGCCTGACAGACACTCTTCATGGGGGGCAAAAGGTGGGGGGGTGTGGCCCCTCCGCCCTAAAGGACGGGCCGCCACTGCACAAATCACTCAAGAGGATATCCAGGTGGTTGGACATGTGTTTTGTGGTCCCCAAGGTGCTTATACAAGAACCAAGTCCTCAGCTTTTTCCTGAACTCATGAAGTAGGGAGAAGGCTCTGGTGTGTAGTGAGAGACTGTTCCATGTTTTGGGTACAAGATAAGAGAATGAGCTACCTCCACTTTTGATATTGTGGCTGTGGTGAATATGTGCGAGTGAGGCAGGCCATAGGTGTCTGGTGGGTTAGTGAAAGTGTATGTGGCTGTTCAGGTATTCTGGTCCTGTGTTGTGTAGGGCTTTGTATGTGTGCATGAAAAGTTTTTATTGTGTGGGAATGTGTAACAGTTCAACAGGTATGACTGTAAAGTATTCAATCTGCCTTTTCAAGAGCCCCTGAACATTTTGGGCCTCATTCTGACTTTGGCGGGTGGCGGAGGCCGCCCGCCAAAGTACCGCCGTCAGAATACCGCTGCGCGGTCAAAAGACCGCCGCGGTAATTCTGAGTTTCCCGCTGGGCTGGCGGGTGACCGCCAGAAGGCCGCCCGCCAGCCCAACGGGAAACCCCCTTCCACGAGGATGCCAGCTCCGAATGGAGCCGGCGGAGTGGAAAGGGTGCGACGGGTGCAGTTGCACCCGTCGCGATTTTCAGTGTCTGCTATGCAGACACTGAAAATCTTGGTGGGGCCCTGTTAGGGGGCCCCACGACACCCGTTACCGCCAACCAGGTTCTGGCGGTCAAAACCGCCAGAACCAGGCTGGCGGTAAGGGGGTCGGAATCCCCATGGCGGCGCTGCCTGCAGTGCCGCCATGGAGGATTCCTCAGGCCAGGGGAAAACCAGCAGGAAACCGCCGGTTTCCCTTTTCTGACCGCGGCTTTACCGCCGCGGTCAGAATTGGCCTGGATGCACCGCCAGCCTGTTGGCGGTGCATCCGCGGTCCCCGGCCCTGGCGGTCCATGACCGCCAGGGTCGTAATGACCCCCTTTATGTTTTGTAAACGGATTTTGAGGTTCACTGATGTAAGCCTGCACAACCCCTTTTATTTCTTAGTTAAGTTTGAAAAGCATTTGCCTCTCCCAAATGCAAACTACACACAGTCTAATAACAAGGCCAAGCACAAATATGGCTTACTGGAATGAGGATGAGGACTTTTCTTTTATTAAAAGCAAACTATTTAATGGCCTGGTAAATGTACAACTAACATCTGCAAAACACTATGGGGCATATTTACATAGAACTTGCTCAGCGAGGCACTGCGCCAAAAATTGGCTGTGCTGCGTCAGTTCTGAAATGCAGGGTTGTACCATATTTACAAAAATCCGGCGCACTCCTGTGTTTCCCCTAGCTCTGGTGCTAAATTTAGTTGCCAACGCAGGCTTCCTTGCACCATAATGCAAGGGTGTCTGCATTGAAGAGAATCATTGTTTATGTGCAGGAAGATGTCTCTTCCTGCAGATAAACAATCTTTAATGGCAATTTGGCACCTCGATGTATGCTTCAGAATGCAGCACACACAGAGGTAGAAAATCATCATTGTTTAATGATTGTTTATGTGCAGGAAAAGACACCTTCCTGCACATAAACAAACATTAATGGCCTTTGGCTCTTTCTATGTGGGCTGCAAAATGCCTAAAAAATCACTAAAGTGATGCTCCGCTGGCACTAGGGGCTAGTAAATATGACCTATGTCCCCATTTAAATGGACAGCATAGAAATTTATATTTCTCATCTAGATGCCATCTTTTTCGCAAGAGTGGTGAGTTTGGTCAGCACAGTTATGCCCAGAAAGTTTACAAACTAGTGTGCCACGTGAAGGTGACTTTTATCCTGCTGATAGCTTATAACTTTATAAAACTTGAAAGCTAAAGCCTTTCATGACTGTTTTGAAGCATAGGTTGCCAGGAATTCTTAGAAGCAATGGGGACCAAAGTAGAACAGAGAAGGTAGAGACTGCATTCAGCACTCCTACCAGCTTCAGAGTCTGCAGGTCATCATCCCTCAAATATTGACTTTCACAAGTGTTATATGATACAACTATGCAATAGAAGTGTCTCATTGAAATCTTACAAAAATCTTGACATCCAGCTAAAGACGGTGCTGGCGTGTTTGCATCAATCAGATGAAGATGCACACTAGCAGCTTGCTCCAAAGCCATCCACAAGCTGGAGCTTTCACATCTGTGAACAACCACCAGCATATCAAGGCTCTGGAGCACTGTGTGATGAGTCTCCTTAACTAGTCTGCAGAAGGGAGAGAAGCTGTACAAATTCTGCAGTAAATCAATATACAGAAGCTATCCAGAGCACCGGGACGAGCATGTTTTATTGAGACATATTTTCTGCAACTAGGAGTTTTCAACATTGGTTTCAACTACCAAATCAAGTTATTCAATTTTGTGGGGCTCTTGCTTTGTGACGTTTTTTAACCATTCTTCTTTTGAAACATCAAAGACTCACCACCACCCATCCTGCAGCAGGTTGTCCATTAATGTCTATTTTGTTTGGAGGGGAATTTTGGACAAAAGTGTTTCTGCTGTTATGGCCCGCGTATGTTAATCAGAAATGTAATGCTAGGCAAGCTGTCAAATCAGGGATTTGATTTTGAGAAACAATTAACCAGTAGCCCTAGTACGCATGTAGCTTCTTCCCTGCCCATAGCAGCCATTGACTATTTTTTCAGCATGGGACTACCATGTGTCACATGGTATTCCTGGACAGGTCAAATAATACAGCACTGCTATCTAAAATAGGATTGGCATTTGGATGTATCGACCCAGTGGACTTGTGGCAGATTGGATGATGGGTGATAGGTTATCAACAGAGTTGCCAACAGAGGCTTCTTCATTGGAAACTAGTGGATCCACACTTCTGAATGAGCTGGACTTGAGTGGTTGGAGGCAGTATTTCTCATCTCTGTAGGGCCATTTAAAATAAGATTGACCTTTTGACACATTGATACAGTGGCCGTGTGGCAGATTGACTGATGGGTCATAGGATACCAACAGAGTTTCTAGTAGTTGTTCCGTTCCACCCACTATATCAGACCATATATCTGAAGGTAACTTTCTTCACTGGATAGAACCCACCATCACTATCCAACCTTGTTTTCTCATGAATCAGAGTACACTTTTGTTTGAAGTGTCCCATTAAGACATTTTCTTAATATTTTTAACTTAGACTTGCGTTATTAGATATATACAAGCATTCTATATAATTAGTGATTCATAGCTTTTTATTTTTTCTGAACTGATTTGAGCTTCAATTTTTTTTGTTTCTAGTTTCCCACAAAAGGAAATGTCCTAAGCAATGTTTTGGGAACAACGTGGACATTTCCCATGCAAAGGTAACCACGCTTGCCGGAACAACAACTGCCTTTTTCTGTGCCTTAACCATGCATGTGCTGAACTGCGCGTCTGCATGGTTAAGACACAGAAAAATACAGAGTGGATAGGGAGAGGACACAGTAAGGGAAGGGTAGGGGTTGGGTATTTTTGGGTGGGGTGGTGCTATTTTTTATTTTAGGTTTTAGGGGTGGGGTACTTTTGGGCCTCAGGGCATGTAGGGGGGTGATATTATAGAACCACGCATGCTGTTCCCACACATGCTTTTACTAGGCATGCTTTCACAATGAGAAATTGTTATAAAGGCAGGCGTGCTAAAGGCATGTGTGGGAACAATACGGTCATTGTTCCGACCTCGTTGCTAAGGCAAGTGTGATTCCAGCATGTGTGGTTCCATTATACATTCTCCCACAAACACTTCTTGAGAGGAAAGGAGAGAGTCATTTAGAGCATAGCAGAGTGGGAGCACCTCCAAATGTGTGGTTTCTTCCTCTGATTAGGGTTGAGGGTAGTGCTCGGTTTACAATGGTGGTGCAGCATAAACTCTAGATCTGATGTCTTGTCCAGCACAGGACAGCCGCTCACTGTGATGCTCACACAGCCCTACGTTTTGCACGACCACAGCACTTGTCACTTACGTACACTACTTACTACTAACAGCCATGTGAGGCATGAATGTATAAAGCTTTCTGGCAATGGGTTAATTGAACAGCAGTTTTGGAATTGCATAGGGGAAGACTAAAGACCTCATTACTAGGCTGGTAGATCACCAGCCTTGTGGTAGTGGTCAGACCTTCGGGGCTGTGTCAGTTGGACTGCCACGTTAGGAGCTTGGCAGCCGGACCCCAACTGACCGCCGTCTCTGCCAGGATCCATGATCCCGCTGGGGCGATGGCGGTCGTGGTTGTATTCAGTCAGAGCGGTGCTGAACTCAACCTGATTACAACTGTGTTATCTGTTATTCAACCAGAGCGGCGCTGAGCTCAACCTGATTACAACCTTGTTCTCTGCTAGCCTTTTCATGGCAGTTTCTCCAAAATTGAAAGGCAAGTGGAGAACAAGTGCAGGAGGCCACAGGAGGACCACTGCACTGCCCAAGGCAGGGGACCCAACCTGCCCAGCACCATTGGTTTGCGCATCTATGCACATTCCGAGGGTGCTGGTCAGCCCCATCTGTGCTACGAGATAGCACTCGGCTCCTTAAAGGGAGACCGGCAGGAATGCTCTATTTCAAGGTTTACGCCGGTCAGCATGGTCAGGCCAGCAGAAACCTTGCAATAGGGTGGGAGGGATGCCACCTCTATGGTGGTGGTGTCCTCCTCGCAAGTCTGGCAGTCCTGCGTTTGGGCCGCCACACTCATAATGAGCCCCAAAGTCTTTACAAAGAAATAGTAGTGAAGAAAACTAACAAATAATTAACAATGGTTCATGACAATCTCCTTGTGAATTATTGGCAGCGCCAATTTAACAGAATCAAGATTTTTATTGCCTCTGTCATGTTCACCTTTGTTGAAGAGTGGCTAGTAACAAAGTTTTTATGTAGGACCTCCTTTTGCAGATTTCCCTACTTGCTTTCACAGGGTATTGTTATGCAGAGCATAAAAGTTGCGAGAGGGGTTCCATAACATAGTGTCTCACATCGATTTCAGCTTCGCCGAAGGGTCTCTAAGTATGGCAGTCCTTTCTTGGCTGGAAAAGCAGAGACAGGGACTTCACTACCGGAGAGGCCATGTGGGTCACCTGCCATACTCTAAATGATACACCAAGGCCCTCATTACAACCCTGGCGGTTGGTGTAAAAGTGGTGGTTATACTGGCAACAAGCTGGTGGTAATTACAACCAAATTATGACCATGGCGGATAGATCTCAGATAGACACCCTCTTTACCACACCGACCGCCAGGGTGAAAACAATAGCCACCACGGCGGTAGCCGCCTACAGCCAGGCAGAAGTCAATGTTCCGCCCACCATATTAAGACCCTGGAAACTGCCAACTTTTCCGGGGCGGTACCAATGACATCAAAAGCCTGGCGGAAACAGACCTCAGAAGTGAAAGGACTCACCATTGGAGACACAGGGAACAACCACGTCGCTTGGAGCCCGAGCTGCATGTCTTCCCCATGCTCTTCTATGTGCTGCTCCACCACGAACACCAATGATGGCGAAGACAACGACGGTGAGTCGCCTAGCACACAAGGGAGGGGGGAGGAAAAAGATAGTGACACACACATACGCACAAAACACACACACCCCCAACACCATACACACAACCAGATGCACAAGAAAACAAGTTATTCCCCCTAAATCTGCTGAATAATGCAAGAACAAAATTAATTTACCAAAGTGAGTGTAATAATATCAACACAGTATAAAAATAACTTAGCCAATTTCGCAGATATTTACAATTGAACAGTTCAAGGGACACTGCCCAGTCCTCAGTTTGCGTGGGCCACATGGTCACAGGGCAACGTC
Organism: Pleurodeles waltl; assembly: GCF_031143425.1. NCBI lineage: Eukaryota > Metazoa > Chordata > Amphibia > Caudata > Salamandridae > Pleurodeles > Pleurodeles waltl. Next base: position 692,767,401 of record NC_090442.1, on the reverse strand, counting down.
CAAGGCCCCACTTGTCACCTGCATCAACACGGAGAGAACACTGCAGGGATATCAGTTGGTAAATAGGCAGGCATCTCAGGGGGACAGGAGATGGGGGGACCTCAGCCGGGAGATGGAACAAGACTGCTGGTTTCTGGAGAGGGCAACATGCCCTGTGCTTGATCCTGGGGAGTGCAAGGCAACAGTCTCTCAGGTGGGTGACTTGCCCACATGCTCTGGATGGGCAACATGCCCTGTGCTTGATCCTGGTGAGTGCAAGGCCACAGTATCTCAAGTGGGTGACTTGCCCACATGCTCTGGAGGGGGTAACATGCCCTGTGCTTGGTTCTGGGGAGTGCAAGGCCACAGTCTCTCAAGTGGGTGACTTGCCCACATGCTCTGGAGGGGGCAACATGCCCTGTGCCTGGTCCTGGGGAGTGCAAGGCCACAGTCTCTCGAGTGGGTGACTTGCCCACTGGTTCTGGAGGGGGCATCGTGCCCTGTGCTCCTGATTCTGGGGAGGCTGGGGTTGGTGAGTGTCTTACCCACTGGTTCTGGAGGGGGCATTGTGCCCTGTGCTCTTGATGTGGGGAGGCTGGGGTTGGTGGGTGTCTTACCCACTGGTTCTGGAGGGGGCATTGTGCCCTGTGCTCTTGATCCTGGGGAGGCTGGGGTTGGTGGGTGTCTTAACGCCTGGTTCTGGAGGTGGCATTGTGCCCTGTGCGCTTGATCCTGGGGTGTGCAAGGTCACAGTCTCTCAGGGTGGGTGTCATACCCACAAGATTTGCAGGGGGCAGGCTGCACATCAGCCCATGGATGCAGAACTACATACCGTCCACAGGCAGGGATGGCTGCTCAGTGGTGGAAGTGGTGCTGCTGCAGTCACTGGTGGGGGAAGCTCCAGCCCATCCACTGAAGCCTCAGATGGCTACCACTGGTGGCGGTGGTGCTGCTGCTGCTGGTGGGGGTAGGCAACAGCACATCCCCTGCAGCCTCAGATGGCTGCCCACTGGTGGTGGTGGTTGTGCTGCTGCTGGTGGGGGAAAGCTCCAGCCCATCCCCTGCAGCCTCAGATGGCTGCCCACTGGTGGTGGTGGTGGTGGTGCTGCTGGTGGGGGGAGGCTCCAGCCCATACTCTGCAGCCTTGGATGGCTGCCAACTGTGGTGGTGGTGGTGGTCATGCTGCTGCTGCTGCTGGTGGGGGGGAGCTCTAGCCCATCCCCTGCAGCCTCAGATGGCTGCAAAACCATGGTTGGTGGTGGGGGCTCCATCAGAGTTCCTGCCCCACACCTTTTGCCCTGCCTGCCTGCTGGTGCTGGTTCCTTGGTCTTCCTGGCAGCAGCTGGGGCAAGTTCCTGGCTCTTCCTGGCAGCAGCTGGGGAAGGCTCCTTGCTCTTCCTGGTAGCAGCTGGGGTAGGCTCCTTGCTCTTCTTGGCAGCAGCCGGGGCAGCCTCCTTGCTCTTCCTGGCAGCAGCTGGGGCAGGTTCCTTACCCTTGAGGCTGCCTGGTTCAGGCTCCTTCACTCTCAGGACATGTGCCCTGGATACTTTCCCACCACAAGTGGGTGTGGTGACTACTGGGCCCGTGGACTGGGTGGCTAAGGTGCTTGGCTGGGTTTTTGCCACCCTAGCCAGCCATGCAGGACAGTGGGGAGGGGGAGGGAAGAGGTCAATGGTGGATAGGAAAAGCATTTTAGGGACATTGGGGCAGGAAGAATGAGAAGGTTTGGGAGTGGAGGAAGAGGGAGTGGTTGTAGGAGGTTTCTGTCTGCTGATTTTGGGTGCAGGTGCATGGGCTGGATGCTGTTGTGAGGTGGATGGCTGTTGGGTGTCTGAGTGCTTGCATTTGTGTACTTTAGGAGGGGGGACAGACACAGTGGGAGAGGACACCAGGACGTGTGCATGACTGTTGTGGAGGTATCTGCCAGTGAGGTATGTGTTCTGCTAGCTGTGGTGGTGATGCTGGTAGTGGATGAGGATGTAGTGCATGCAGATGTGAGTGTAGACGGAACTGGGAGGGAGGTGGAGGAGGAGGAAGGGGAGACAGTGGAAATTGTGGATGTTGGTATGTCTGCATCTGGATGGTGTTTGTGTGAGTACCTGTGGGATGACGTGTGGTGCATGTGTTTGCCTGTGCCACTCTTGTGTGTTATCTTGTGTGCATGCTCGCATGCCTGTGTGCTTGGGATAGGTTGGGGTTGAGGGAAATGGGATTGGGAAGAGGAAGTTGGAGGGGGGAGGGTGGAAACAAGGACAATGGCTGCCATGAGAGAGGAGGCCAGAGCATGGATTGATCTCTGTTGGGCTGACAAGGCAGTGTGAATGCCCTCCAGGAATGCATTAGTGTGTTGCATCTGGGCTGCCAGCCCCTGGATGGCATTAATAATGGTTGACTGCCCTACAGAAATGGATCTCAGGAGGTCAATAGCCTCCTCACTCAGGGCAGCAGGGCTAACAGGGCCAGGGCCTGAGGTGCCTGGGGTGAAGGAGATGCCCCCCTCCTGGGTGAGGGGGCACGGGCAATTTGGTGAGGGGTTGCTGGGAGGGAGGTGATGGTACGAGGTGGCAGCTGTACCTGTAGCTGGAGTGGTCACAGAGGTGTCTGCCACCACCAGGCAGCTTCCATCGAAGGAGGTATCTGTGTCTGAACTGTCCCCTCCAGGTGCTCCTCTTGCCCTCCAACCCACTGGTGCCCTCACCGTCGGTGGGCTCTGCCTCCTGGTTCCTGTGGGATGCAGCTCCCTCCATCGCCGGTGCCTCTGCTTCTCCGCCAGATGATGCTAATGCACATAAGGACAGGGTGACAAAATAAAAAGGGGCGGGGGAGAGACAAAGGATACACTTGGTCAGTGGCTGCACCAACACCACTATTGGTGTACACAGCACACACAGGGTACAGGCCTACACACTATGCATTGCACTACTAGTGATATTGCTAGCCAACAAGGCATGGGAAGGGGCACACACTGCCAAATCCAGCACACCTGGGACCTGGGACGAGCTAAGCAGCAGGATTACCCCTTGTGGACCCTAGCCACAAGGAGACCTATGCTGCAATATCAGGCCTAGCCTAGGGGCACCCACTGACACACATCCCCCACCCGGATACCACCCTACCATGCTTAAGTTACAATGATGGGCACTGTACTCACCCCCTTGTGACTGCTGTGATGCCCTCAAGCATCCATCCAGCTCAAGATAGGCCACTGCCAGTATGCTGGCCATCTGGGGGGTCAGGGTTCGATAGACACCCCTTCCTCATTGGGCCTCCACCGTCCTCTGTGCCCTGCATCTGAGGTCCTCCCACCGTTTCTGACAGTGGGTGCTCCGCCTGCCATCGACCTCCAGGGTCCACACTTCCTTAGCGATGGCATGCCATACACCCTTCTTTTGATGGGCGCTGACCTGCAGAGGGAATACACACAGGAAAATAGTATTAGTTAAACATTCCTGCCTGTTACACTTATGGCCCACCATAACCCTTCACATCACCATTTACACACACATGGCCCAGCACGCAACCTGTATGCCGCCCGGAGGACATCCACCCACCCCCCTTACACGATGCCTTCACATCACACTCCATGTATTCATTGCACATGCATCACGCCCACAGTGTACTCAGCTGTTGGTCTGGAGGCCCATACAGCAGTCCGTACTGGGGTAGGACCCCATCCACCAGTCTCTCCAACTGTGCCGAAATGAAGGCAGTGGCCCCTTCCACAGTCACACAAACTATGGTAGGTTCCAGACATAGGTCACAGCAGCACATGCAGTGTAGGTCCTCTCCTGTTGAAGGTCAGGTCAGGTAGCAAGTGAGGAATATGATAGAAAATGTCGGCCACTTTAACGACAAATGACACTTAAAAATTCCATACTGTTATTCCAAGGCACACCACAAAAGTCAATTTCTTCTTGTTATAGCAGTCAGAATTCCGATTCAATGTGAGTATATGGTAGCAATTTTATTCATCCAAATAATTCATAAAGGTAACAGCCGTCATGAGTCCAGAGATACAACAGCCAGCACGTGTTTTGTCAACAAGACTTTTTCAAGGCCCAAGACTAGGTATAATCAATGTCACCAAAAATTATTACATTTCTGAGCGAAGAAAGATCTTGAAGCTATGGTGGTCAATGCAATGTAAATCAATCTTGTATTCTAAACAACACGCACGACCACGATAAGCCTGTTGGACATCGTAAACATGCTTGCACAGAGTATAACAGCTATTACCGCTGCATATGAATAGGAGATGAAGACATACCCCGTGTACAGACCCCTGGTAGACTTGGCAACAAAGGAGGAGAGGCACATCATCCTCACCTATAGACTTGACATGGCCACAATCACAGAGCAGTATGCCCAATTGGAGTCTGACCTGATATCTGCTATCCGTCACACCGCTGGGATCCATCCTCTTGTGCAAGTTCTATCAATTCTCCATTTCCTGGCAACTGGTTCTTTCCAAGTGACAGTGGGCTTGGCAGCAGGAATGTCACAGTCAATGTTCTCAATTGTGCTGACCAGAGTGTTGTCTGCCCTGATTAAACACATATGCAGCTACATTGTATTTCCCCAGGTGGAAGATTTGGCCACAGTGAAGGCTGACTTCTATGCAACCTATCATGGCTACTGACCCCTGTGAGGAATGCCAGGACAAGAGCAGAAGAACATTATAATGATGCACATTGGTGAACAAGAAGGATCAAAGAAAGAGCCTTTGGCCTCCTGAAGGCCAGGTTTTGGTGCCTTCATCTGACAGGTGAATCCCTGTGCTACTCACCCAAGAAGGTCTGCCAGATAATAGTGGCATCCTGCATGTTGCACAACCTTGCCCTGAGACGCCATGTACCTTTTCTGCAGGAGGAGGTGGCTGGAGATGCCCATGTGACAGCAGTGGACCCTGTGGACAGTGAGGATGAGGAGGCAGAGGATGAGGATGGGGACAACAGAACAGCAGTGATCAGACAATATTTCCAATAACACACAGGTATGAGAGTGCTACTTCACATATCATTGTCATTATTTTGAAATTCTTTGACACTGGCATGCTGTTATTTCCCACTTCTATGCCCACTTACTGTACCCTTTTGCAATTCATTTTACATATGTTGGTACCTCAGAATAGCTCATGTTGTGATCACTGCAGCCAACTACAGGTCTTTTATATGTGCTCATTTATTGTACAGTTGAATTGCAATGTTTGTACATGGTTAAATGTATACATACTTAAACAATGTGACATACTCCATACTTTTATTTTTCCAAGGGTGTTTATTTAAGTGCTAAGGTATTGAGGGGCAAGTGCAATGGGATTGGGTGATGATAGAGGAAATTCCAGGGTATAGTTCCAGTCTGGAGCACAGGTGCATTGTCCATGGGGACATAGGAAGGGGAGCAATGGCAGTTCAAGGTGGACAGGGTGACAGAGTGGGACACAAAGGAGACAATCAGGAGAGTCTCATTTCCTGGTGGGGGTCTTGGCAAGTGTCTTTGGCTTCTGCCTGGATCTCAGGGAACGTTTGCGGGGTGGTTCTCTTTCTGCAGGGGGTGGGGTGCCAGAGGCCTGTGAGTGCTGTGGCGGTGCCTCTTGTCCATTAGCGGCAGCGGAGGTGGAAGGCAGTTCAGATGTCTGTCTAGTGGCAGGGGCCCGCTGTTGTGAGACTGCCTCCCTCATAATACTGGCCATGCCTGCCAGCACCCCTGCTATGGAGACCAGGGTGGTGTTGATGGCCTGCAACTCCTACCTGATCCCCTGGTACTGTCCCTCCTGCAGCCGCCTGTTCTCCTGCACATTGTCCAGGATCTAGCCCATCGTTTCCTGGGAATGTTGGAATGCTCCCTGGATCTCTGCAAGTGCCTCCTGGAGAGTCTGTTCCCTGGGCCTGTCCTCCTGCTGGCCCACAGCACTCCTCCCAGTTTCCCTGTTGTCCTGTGCCTTTGTCCCCTGAACCGTGTGCCTACTGCCACTGGCCCCAGGTCCCTGATTGTCATGGGTTTGAGGTGTGCCCTGGGGTCCCTGTAGCGGTGGACACACTTCTGATTGAAGAGTCCTGGGGACAGAAGTGTGGGTACACTGGGTGGGTGCTGTGATGGTGTTTCCAGATGGGGGACACTCAGTGGTTGTCTGTGACTGGGCTTGGGTAACTGACTGTCCAGAGGACCCTGATGGGCCAGGTTGGTCATCCAGATCCAGGCGACCAGACTTGCTGTCATTACTGTGGGTCTCTTCAGTTGGGGGAATGGATATTGCTAACACCTCCTCTCTGCTGACATTGGCTGGGATACCTGTGGGGATGTAAATGCTGTGTTAATGTTTCTGTATCTGACATATTGTGCATCAGTGGCTTGCCCTCTTTGGTTGGATTTACCCTGGCAGCTTTCACTTGTGTAACTTGGTATGTAGTGGGCCAGCTGATTCTCTCTAGTGTGCATGCTTTAGTGATAGGCTGTTCATGCAGGTCTGAGAGTGGTGTCCATGCACTGGTATGCATGGCTTGGCATTGGGATGAGTGAGATTTGGTGGGGTGAGTGGGAAGTGGTGGACTGATGGGACTGAGGGTGAGGGTGGGGGTGTGTGATGGCGTGCAGGTAGTGGGGTAGTAGGAGTATAGAGTTGACTTACCAGAGTCCAGTCCTCCTCCTACTCAGGGCAGGCCCTCAGGATGCATTATTGCCAAGACCTCCAGTCCTCTGTACAGCGAGTTGGTGTCTTGCTGCCATGGAACATACCTTTCCCCATAGGTCATTCCACCTCTTCCTGATGTCATCCCTGGTTCTTGGGTGCTGTCCCACGGTAATGACCCTGTCCACGACTCTCCGCCAAAGCTCCATCTTCCTAGCTATATATATCTGCTGCACCTGTGCTCCAAATAGCTGTGGCTCTACCCTGATGATTTCCTCCACCATGATCCTTAGCTCCTCCTCTGAGAATCTGGTGTGTCTTTGTGGTGCCATGGTTGTTGTGTCAGCTGTGTAGGTGAGGGTGTGTAAGGTGATGTGTTGGGGTGTGTGATGTGGGGTGCGTGGGTGGTGTATAGGTGTAGGTAGTGTGTGGCTCTTGTTTTGTCTGTGGTCGTGGTGTCTGTCATGTGCCAATGCTTTGTAGTCGTAAAGGGTTGTGGGTAATGTGGGTGTGTGTTTTATGGTGGTGTGGTGTGTGTACGGGTGTCAGTTGTTTGTTGTTTGAATTCTCCAATGTGGTGTTGTTTTGTTTGTGTGTATTTTGAGCGAGGCGGTATGTACCACCAATGGTTTACCACCACTGAATGTCTACCGTGGTTATTCGTGGGTCATAATTTGGTGTGCGTTGTTCTGTTGGCGCAACTGTGTGGGTTTTGATACCGACAGTTTATCACTGACCTTTGGTGTGGCGGATTTGTGTCTGTGGCTTAATAGTGACAGATTGGTGTGTATGTGTGTGTGTGTGTCATAATATGGTGAATAGATATCTGCTGCCACGGCGGTATGTTGGCGGCAGTCAGTGTGGCGGTAAGTGGGATTTACCACCAATGCCATAATAAGGGCCTAAGTTTTGTGTTTGCCCTATACCTTTGGAGGGATAGAAACCTATACTTTTATGAATTGGTGTGCACCTGGAAGGTACTATGATGAGGTTGTTGTGAGAGCTTAGTCAAAGCACAGTTTTCCTTTGGTCACAGTCCCTGCAGTAAGCTAGGGGGATTTCCTATCATTATTTCTTCATATCTGATAATGTACCATAAGAGGAAACAGTTCTGTAAAGCTTTTATACATTTCATGATCATTGAAAATCCATTGTTTTGAAACTGCTCAAAATAATCACAATAGTGTAGTAGTGTCAACATTGTGCCATGTTTCTTAATGAGCAAAATACACTGCAGAAATATGCACAAGTTATGTATTGCCAATTTGAGCCTGATACCGCCTTGGTGTGTGTGCTGAACTGAAACCTGACTATTGATAAATTAGAATGATAGCATATCACATATACATTGCTGGCAATGTTCAATTTTAGCCTTTTCTATATTTTAATACTCAAAAAGGCAAAACACCCTCCAAAATTTTTAAATGTGATATCAAAGACTTCAATAGAATTACAAACTGAACATCTCGCCAAATTAATTCTCATCCACTTTTGGCAGGGCTGGAGCCATGCTATGTTTGGCTGATGAGCCCTAACTAGGTTAAAACTCGTCCTGGGTTGCTCATGTTCTGGTTCAGAGAGGATCTTGCCTTGCATGTTAAGTTGGACTGTTCCCTTTGGAGCAAGGTCAAAACTGATTTCCATATTCCTGGTTCCAAACTGAGGTGGCATTGTGTGAAAAATAATGATTGACTGGAATGCGGCCCAAGTAATTACCAGTGGCGGAGACTAATTCAAGCATTCCATCCATCACATTTATTTATACTTTAATTCTAAAAATGCTGCTGATGGGTCAAAGATTTAAAGCAATAAAAAGAGAAGACTAGACCACTAATCTGTTTACATTTGAGAAAGTGACACAGATATTGAATGTGCGAGGCATTTCCAGAGTGGGTGAGTTGAGAAGCAGTTTAGGATTTACTTGGAGAGGATGTAAAAAGCACAGTGCAGAAAACCAACACATAATTATTCATGCTCTATTAAAATCTCCTGGTGAGTCATTGGCAGGGCCAATTTATCAAAAACAAAATATTCAATGGTTCCTTTAGTTTACATTGTGTCAACAACAGGAATATAGTTGATACAACAAATTTATTTCAGTATGGCTTTCAATGTCAGATGTGTCTGTGTTCCAGTGAGATTTTCAAAGTGGCATCTTAGTTGCATTAGCCAATAGAAATAAACTGACTGCACTACCTATGTTTATTATGTGGATATTGTTGGTGGTAAAGACTACACTGAGTTCCAAACTTGTTTCTGTTAAGACACGAACCCTCACACTCTTAGTGTCATGCTTCATTATTGCTACACTCCCCATCCCCATCCCCATAAAGATCAGCAACGTTGTGGGGTGGTCTTGCACATTCTGTCCTACATCTCCAACTTTATAGTACAGTCATTTTGGCTGTTAAGTTGACTTAACTTATGTTTAATACTGCCACACATGACAGCTAAAAACCAGGATAAAAGATGGAGTTGAAACCTTTTTGTAGCCACTTGTCAACATGTTCCATGCCTAAATAACCTACTAGGATCAGTCGCATTTCGTCAGTACAGGGTTCTTCAATCACACCTACCAAGAGAAATGTTCTTGAAGGATGTCTGATGGCAACTAAGTGATTATGTAGAGTGAAGTAGATAAAGATGATTCTGTACATATTGAGACCTTCCTTGGTCAGGAAACAAATGTAGGTCATTATGGAGAGCCTCAATTCATAGGAAAGAACAGTGTTGGACTTTCATATTACATGCACACATCTGACGACTAAATTGTGACATCCACCAGCTAAGGTTCTGTTGAGTGACTCCACATTCACCCACAAGACTCTTCAATGCTGTCAGCATTGTCCCTTACATTACGTCCTTTGGCTTGGCTAGACAATCACACACCCAGTAAGGACTCTTACTTCAGGTAATTCATTCTTATATTTTTTTAAACACAGGAGCAGCAGATACCTGAGGTTTAGTTTTGAGTTTTTTTGACATAGGCAACCAAAAGATTTCAATCAGTATAGGATCCAGTAGGAACACCACCTTGAAACTTACTGGTTTATCTCATGTATCCAATTAGAAAGTGGCAGCTCTGTCAGAGCAGTTCTCCTCTTGCATCCCATATCATGACAGAGTATGAAAGACTACAATGGCTGCTACAGATACACTCAGTGCACACTGCTCATTACAAAACACACAATGAGAAAGTAAGGGTTATAGTTGACCTGTGTCATATTAAGCTAGTTATGTCTACAGCATTCTCATCTGAATGTCCCTAATGGCGATCTCCCAGTCATAATACCCAACAGAAAACACGGCTCAAAATATATCTCACAATGGCCCCAGCTGCTAACCAAAGACAAAGTATAATGGGAATTTCACAATTATGGAAACAAGAAGTACGTCCCATTTAGAGACATAAGGCACAACATCTTAATGACAATGGGGGGTAAGGAGAAGAGTAAGTTTAAGTTGGCAGCCTCACAAATGTAGATTTCCCTACATGAGCAGTACCTGGTGATGTCATCAAACACAGCGTGACTACTGGCTCAGTCAACAAGAAATACTGGATCCATCCTCCAATAAGGATACCCTTAGGATGAAAGATACCAAAATCTGGACTTAGACACAGTGATATGACATCTTTTCCTCCTGACAGGTGCATGATAAAAGACAAGTTTAAAGACCAGTTTCTCAGAGGAACCTTAAAAATGAATATGACTGACGAAGACACGTCACACCATGTAGTTCATCACAGGAACATATTTGTTGTGGTTTTTAATGATGAAGTGTATGCCCAAATGCACTCTACCTTAGGCCAATATGATAAACATATCTAGTGAGTGCATTATAAGCATCTTCACTTGTCTGACAATAGATCATGGAATAATGTGTTTCAGAGGGGATCTTGGGTTTGAGGGTGTCTTCCTTACATCTCTATTTTTACAAGTTGGACACAAGTTTATAGAAAATCTGAGGTATCAGATCTCACTCCTGGGAGGCCTGGATACTTACAGCGTTAATTTCACTAGTTAACTGTACATACACTCTACTGTTTGTCTTGTGAGAATATATGAATTTCAAAGTACAAAATTGTGAAGTTAAGCATGGTAAATCTATACTTACCTAAATGTACTTGGTCCTTTTATATGTTTGTGATTCATATATAGGTTTTAATATTTTGGCCACTGCGGTATTTATTTCCATGATATTCTGGGAGAAAACCAAATTACTGCAGGGTGTATGATTAAATAATTACATTACCGTCAATGAAAATTACAGGTGGTAATTATAATTTGCAATTTATCATTGCAGCTAAGGTGTACGATGCACAGTGAAAGTGAACATCTATGACGTTGTTAAAATCTCCAGCTGCGTTTCTTTTGGAAACACGCCTGGGGAACTTTGTGATTATACAAAATAAGGATCGTTTTGCATTGCTACTTACTACCAACCCAAAGTTCAACTAGATTCAGTTTAAGATTATTTAAAGAACTTAATATTAAACCTGGTTTTATTTCTAGCTAACATACAGTATACAGTAGAGTATACTGGTGTAATCATCATCATCACTTACGCAGCAGTTGCTCAGAACTTCAGTATGTCGATGTAGTCAACTATTGATCTCATACTTCATGCATGTAAATATATCACACAACCATCTAGGCCAGGGGAGTGCTACATGAATGAATATCAATGCAGTTTACAACCATCCTTGTAGCATAATTATACATTTGTGGATGAGCCAGTCAACCGAGACATTATGGACATCTGGATTGGTGATACAAACGTACTGGACTGCACAAAAGTAAAAAAACAAAAAAATAAAATTAAAAAAAACAAATCTAGATTTACATTTTCGTTATAGAACATCACCATTTCAATTATTTACATGAATTGCAAAATGGTGTAAGCCATGCCATTAGCTAATAGCTTTTAAATTAAATCGCAAATAGATAAGAAACAAAACATTGGAAACGTGAATCACGATGAGAAGGATAATTAGAAAGTATGCATGATAAGAAATACATTAGCAAAATGAACATTGAAAATGTGGTCTTTGACATATGTTTTAATGTATTTACGTTGCTTGGTATCTTAAAGTTGTTCACAGTATTCTAGCAAAGCTCTGATAAATCAATAGGTGAATGTTGAGCTAAAGGTTTTTTGTATATTGGGCAGGGTCTCATTTAAACATTTGCTCTCTATAATAGGTCACATCATTACAGTAAAGTGATTGATTATGTATGCATCTTTGTGCTACAATATATGTGACGGACCAATAACCTGATAGGAGATTAACCAAACTAATGGTACGTGGGCTCCGAGTGGGATTTCAGAAAATCCTAAGCAACCAGACCAAAGGTTTCCTTGCTAGAGTGACCTACCCTCGCCAGTGTTACGGTGCAATGTGGACATGTCTTCTGGTGCCCATCTTCTAAAGAAAGGAATGGTGACAGGAGTTTAAAATCTAACCCAGTGAAAATAATGTTAAAATACATTAGCTTGTTTTCACTAAACAAAAAAATAATATATATATATATATATGTATATATATATATATAATTTAATGTCAGAAAATATGTTTATAATTAAACATACATATTTTATCTTATTTGTGCATTCGATTAAAAAATAAATGTAACTTAATTTTATGTAAAAATAAACTAATTAAAGTTAATTCCATATTTAATAGTTAAGACATTTTGATACAAATAAAATAAAAATAAAGATTTTACTATAGGTGACAAAACGAATCTTTAGTTATACATTCATTATTTAATTTAATTTTGATACTCTTTTAAGATAATAATTCTGTAATATTATTTTATTTGTTCTAAGTTTAAAAAAATAAACTACATTAATTAAAAGTTAACATCAAAAGAGCTTTACAGTTACTTAACACTCGGAAAAGTAGCAAAGTTACTACACCTTGTAAATGTAAGAGTAAATCTAGATGTGAACATTGGCCTTTCTGAATAGGTTTAATTATCTTCATGGACAGATTTGGCTATGCTGAGATTTTAGGCTCTCTGACTCATCTGTTGGACACTGTTGAACTTGATTTCCCATTATGATTTCCTATTCTGTCTTGCTTCTGATGGGAGCATGGGGATCAAAGTTGTGTTTTAAAGGTTTCTGTCAGATTTGTTTAACTTTCTTGATACAGATGAGAAACAAGTTAGAAGCTAGAGTATCAGAAAAATGATCATGTAGTTTTGAAACTCCAGTGGTAAAGACAAACCTTCATTCCAGGGAATACTTTTGCAGATGAGTTAAATAATGTAAGCTTCTGCTATTGCCCTCTCTGTACAGGTGTATCTTACTTGCTATTCTGTACTGATTATTGTACACTCCCTCAAATACTTGAAGCCAACCTGAACTCTGAGGAGTCAGCTGATCAAGGTCCATCTGCCACTCTACTGGATATAAAAAGGCCATTTTTATTAGGGCCAAGCGTGCAAAGAGCTCTGTCCCTGGTGTAATCTCTCTATGGGCTTTTAGCCACACCCATCAGTTTGGTTGGTTCGTGGGCTTGCCTTTTAAAATTCGCTTGATTTCATCAATGAAAGACATGCACACATCATGCCTTTTCCGGTATTTGGCCTCCTCGAGCGCACCAGCCAACTACGGAAAACATACCAGGCTCGATGTTTTCCGTACGGTTTCTGGACTACTTTTTTTCTTTTTAATTCGTAGGCAGGGTGATCTCGCTGGGCATTAATTGAGCACTTTGTATGACATCGACCCTGTTACATGGATAATTGCATTTTTGCTGGTTACATGGATAATTGCTGGTTACATGGATAATTACACAATACGTTTCACTGCAAGCTAACTTCTGGTTCCTTTTGTGTGTCTTCTTTGCGCTTATGGCAGCCATTGGCTCGCTTATGTGAAACGTACTTTTCAGATTATGTGGTAAGAAAAGTCCGCTTAGGAGTTTAAAGCACTCATAGCTCTAACTCCTGCAAACATAAAACCCATTGCATTGCAAATGCTTGTTTATTCAGTTTTCAAGGGCTTTCCACTAGTGTGTAACAAGAGGAAGAATGCTTGGTGGTCTTCCTTGAAGGTGTGAGGAGTACACCTCCAGGACCAAGGAACAACTCTGGTACTATGCCATGGAGGCAGAAAGAGGACTTTATCTGCACAGCATGGAGAGTGTCTGCCTGTGCCTTCGGACAGGTTTTGAGTTAATTAATTCTGAACTGATGAAGGGAGCTAAAGAACCAAGCTTGCTTAGGCCAAAGTCTAATGATACAAGCCATTTACAATTTCCTGCAAGAGGTAAATGTACCTCTGTAGCAAATTGATTCCTCCCATTTAGTCCACCAGGATGTATCCAGAGTCTTACTCACAGTAAATTCACAGTAAATTGGAATGAGTGTGTTAACCACCAGTGTCTCTCTATTAGGACAAGATCACTGCTACACAACTAAGGTAAGAGGCATTGAGCTGGGTTCACATGAACACCTGCATATTCACCTGTGTTGGGCTGTGCATATGAGATTACCATTGTCCGCAGCCGGTATCTGTGTGCTGTTAGCCTGTCAAAGGAAGGGCTCTTCAAGAATTGTTGCTGACCTTAAGTATGCATTATAACATGAGTAGGTCTGTAGTGCCTACAAGAAAATCTGTAGTGCTTTCGCTGTGTTATACTTATAAGCTAAATCTGCTTTGAAGTGCAATTTTGCTCCACAGAGGCCTAAAAGGTCTAGCATGGCTAAAATATGCACACCAAATTTGAATTTGCAATTCCTAATAACACACATCCACATCTTATAGGACTTTAGGATTTGTCATACTTCTCTGGCTCAGCTCATAATCAAATGTAGCCTTTGTAGCCCTAGACGGCATCATTAATTAGTCTGCTCCCCAGCAGAGGGAACAAAGGTCTCCCCACATGAAAGGAGCAATTATCAGTAATTGACTGATAAGTGTAGGGAGGAAATCTGCATCTGAAAATTACCTTGTTACATTCCACCTGGGCTGGGACATCCCAGGACCACTAGAACACAAGGGGAGAGCGAGACCTCTGAAACCAACACAGTAGTGCCTTGCCTTTGAAATTTTGCTGAGAAAGGATCAGACTAATGTCATCTAAGAGTGGATCTGAGGCCCTCAGAGCATTTATTTCCAGATAAAAATTGAATTCACCATTTTGAATTGTCCCAGAAGGCTGTGCAAGAAGATTAGGACTGGGGTGGAGGCATTGTATAGCATCATAGGATTGGCCATGGTCACCTTGCCCCCGTAACTTTTCACCCCTGCTTAAAGATGACCGCACAAAGGGAATGACAGTTGTTAAGACCCTGGACCCGTGTGGCAAAACAGCAGAAACAATGTCCAGTTGGAACGTAAACATACTTGAATCCCTGCAAGGATGGACTTGGGGAACTGAATCCAGTTGACCGTCATTCCAGGTCCAGTGGGGATGACCCTTTTTGTTCCACCTGAGGACACAATCTAGGGAGAGTCCTAGACTTGATTGCCCTTGCTCTGCAAGACAACCAGGAGCCACTGAGGCCTGGGGAGTGTGGGCAAAAGGGTGTTTGGTTGGCTGGTTGAAAAGGGGCTAAGTAGATTGCTCCCATCAGCAGGAGAGGAACACCAAGTACCAGGCAGAGGAGAATATTGCAGGGAGCAGCAGGTCCAGCTCCCTGAACAATACACCACGTTAGAGGCCAGGAGGCCTGCTGAAAATGCTTCCAGTAGTTAGGCTGTGGCATCAAAAAGTTAAATAAGCCAAAAAAGCAGAGAATCAGTCCAACAGGGTGCAAAGATATGTATACTGAAAGATTCAACCTGTTAACAAAGTAAACAAGTGCCTAGCACTCCACCATTACAGCTCTTAAAAGTGGTGGGTGGCAGGGTTGGGGTGGGTTAGTCCAACATGGATTTGTTTATGTTAAAATTAACCCAGTTGGAGAGAGGACATTCATGGATTCACTCTTTTTTTATTGCTTTACTCACTTGTTGGCCCCATCTTCTGGCTCATGTGGTGACTAGGGTTCAAGAACCCAGGCGGTGAAGAATGACTTCTGGAGTGCTCACCAATCCCTGAGCCTGTGTGTGTGGTGTACATCAGAACATACACATACCCCCAACAGCTTTTAATTAATCTTTTAGTCAAAATACACAAGTCAGCACATTAATCCTGTAATCATAAATCATATATTAATCATGTCTCGTAAAGCAGTTTCCTTTTTCATACTACACGAAATAACCTCAACATACAAAAATGTACATTGGTAGTGAGTAAAAATATTACAAAATAAAATTAAAATCCCCATCACAAAAATATTAATTTAATTATGTCATTGGTATGTTGCAATGTAAGTAGTAAAAGGAGTTCACATTATGTTTTTCTCATAGGTACAGAACATTATACAAGAAAACAATAAAGCTACCCATTGAAACACTCTTATGGTTAGTTTGTTAAAAGTTTCATGAAGTCCCGAATAATGCATAGAGGAGCGGACTATGTTTTTTAATCATATTCCCCACTTGTCTCAGTCGACCCATTCTTCAGGAACTCATATTCTAAATTTCTGTTTGCACAGGAATAGGCCACTCCATCTCTCTTGTGCAAAATCCGCCGAAGCATTTCGACCTCAATGAACATATGAGTACAGTTTTTCAAAAACAAGTTCATCCTCATGGCATATCACCATTTGTCAGGGCTGGGTTCTCTGAACTCGAGCTCCTCTTAAATGTTTGGGGTCAATCTGTCTGCTCCGTTTTTTCTTGAAATTTCGATTTCAGCTTCTTTGCTTCTCTTCCTTTCATTAAGTGCCTTTACTTGAACACAGATTGGCGTTCTGCTTCCCCATCTTCCTCATATTCTATGGTGAAGGCCTCACCACACCCTGAGTCCCTTGCCCAACTGTGGGAGGAGCACTATGCATTGCTCCCACCTGCGGCAGATAGAGTGGGCAGAAGCACAGAAGATGTTGGCTCACACATGGGGAGGCTGTGGGGCAGAAAAGGTCTTAGGAGTTCTCCCCAGAGGCCCCCAATGACTACTGCAAGTGTGCATGTCTGGGGTGGGACTGGGGCATTCCTAAATAAGCAAAAGAAAAGGCGCAATTCTGCCATGCATGACAGGAAAATAAGAGCACCTACCTTCTCATAAAATATGCACAGAATTGGCTGAGGAGCACCCTTTAATGCCCTGTATGGGATAATTTGCATATTTTTATTGCTCTTGGTGGCCTGTGGAGGGGTGGGGGCACCACCATCCTTGTGTGTTGTAGAGGTCTGCATGATGTGCAGTAACCCCCTCCCTCTAATTGCTCTAAGAAAGTTAACGCAATGTCTCCTGGGTCCTCACAAGCTTCGCTCCAGGAGAGCTTTGTCCTGTTTTTAAGCACTCTACAGAGCTGGAGCTTTAGCTCTCATGTTCTGAAGTGTAGGAACCCATTCTGGTTGGTGGCTGTATTCTGTTGTAAGCAAATAAAGTGTCTGACACATTGCTTTGAATTGCAATGCTTTTTTTAAAAAAAGGCTTGATTAATAGCCTCAATGAGGATCACTGCCTATACTCATAATCAATTTATATGAATCTGTTTATTGTTCCCCTTGGTTTTAATGGTGATATCATACTAAATGTGGTGATAACATGAAACATCCAATAGGTCTACCATATAACTAGTGAAACCCCTTTACAATGTGATTTTACATCTGATTTAGATGGGAGACTTTGGGCTTGATTCGCAAAGGTAAACGTAGACGTATGCTCTAAACCTAAATCAAACATCTGAGTTCATGAATTTGGGAATTCATAAAAGGCATCTATAAGTACTATCTTTTGGTTTGCATTCAGGGTGAAGATCTGCCCTGAGTGCGGACCTAAAGATAGTACTCATACTGAGGATACATTCACACCATAGGCCCACTGTTACAGACAGGAACAATGTCAGGACGTTGGTTAAACACAACAGTTAGCACACCTCTGTATGCAGACCTAAAGATAGTACTCCTACTAAGGATACATTCACACCATAGACCCACTGTTACAGACAGGAACAATGACAGGATGTTGGTTAAACACAATAGTTAGCACACCTCTGTTCCTCTCTGGCTTAAATGTGGAGGAGCAGAGATGCAATCAGCATATGCCTCACCGAAGACGTGGAGGAAGTCAATGTTCTTTGCTTTGCAAAGTGTTGTAACTGCTGTCAGTGAGTTGCTGACCTTCTTTGTTTGTTAAGTGAGGGTAATGCAGTGATAAAAACATATAAAATAGTTTCCTGTCTCCCTTCACACTGAACAGTGTACTTCTCACAAGAAAGACCTTTTAAAATTTGATACATCAATCATGTAGGATTGATTCAACATGAAACCTGTATTTAGGGGTCGTAGTGCACTTGTTTAGTTCATAAAATAATTGAGCAAAAGCATTGTTCTTTGTGGTAGAATGGAAAATGAAGGAGATTTCCATCTCACAAAGAAGTGCAAAATGTGTGACCAGGAAACTTGAGTACAAAATTTGGCTTCCCCACTTCACAAAATTGTGGGGTCTTAAAACAAATTGCTTCACTTTGTTAAGCCTCCTGATTATTTTCTGAGACAACGTTGAAGAAGTTCAATTCAGGATGTAGGATGTATATAAAGACTTCACTTATGTATGAGTTAATAAACATTATCCAATTTTTATATGAAGTTTGCTGTATCATTTACATGCTGAACCTTTTCATGGCTTGACGTCTGCTTTGGCTCTCAGAGCCATGCCAGACCCCTGGCTTGGCTCTCCCTTCAAATTTCCTGGCTTGCCCACCTTTACGTAGGTGGGCAGCTAGGCAGATAATAATACCTGCTATATCTAAGTTGGAGCAGATTTAACCTGCAATGATAAAACATGATATACCGTAGTACTCTTCAAAAAAGGTGTGCTGAGCCCTAAAGTGGGCATTTTGAAAGGGAAATTACACTTCAGTCAGATCTTTCCATATACATTGTCATTTTCCTTACTATGGCCCTCATTATGACATTTGTGGTAAATCCCACTTAACGACACACTGACTGCTGCTAACTTACCGTGGTGTCGGCGGATATCTGTTCACCATATTATGACACACACACTCACCAATCTGTCAGTATTCAGCCACATACACAAATCCGCCACACCAACGGTCAGTGATGAACTGGCGGTATCAAAACCCGCACCGTTACACCAACAGAACAACGTCCATTACATTATGACCCACGAATCACCACGGCGGGCATTCAACGGCGGTAAACCATTGGCGGTACACACTGTTGCACTCAAAATGGACACACACAAACAAAACAACACCACATTGGACAATTCAAACAACACACACCTGACACCCATACACATAACATACCCACACACCCACACCACTATAAAACACACACCCACATTACCCACAACCCTTTACCATTTCAAACCATTACCAGCAGAGAGACATCAAGACCACTGACATAACTAGAGCCACACACTATTCACACCTATAAACCACTCACACACTCCAAATCACACACCCCAACACATTACCCAACACACCCTCACCTACACAACTCACAACACCCATGGCACCACAAAGACACTCCTGTTTCACAGAGGAGGAGCTAAGGGTCATGGTGGAGGAAATTATCAGGAGAGAGCCACAATTATTTGGAGCACAGGTGCAGCAGATATCGATAGCTAGGAAGATGGAGCTATAGCGGAGAATCGTGGACAGAGTCAACACTGTAGGACAGCACCCCAGAACTAGGGATGACACCAGGAAGAAGTGGAATGACCTACGAGGGAAGGTACGTTCCCTTGCAACAAAGCACCAGCTCACTGTACAGAGGACTGGCGGTGGACCCCCACCTCCTCCCCCACAACTAATAGCATGTGAGGGGGAAGTCTTGGCAATCATGCATCGTGAGGGCCTGGCTGGAGTAGGAGGAGGACTGGACTCTGGTAAGTCAACTCACTACTACTACTACCCCCCTACCTGCATGCCATCACATACCCCCACACTCACTCCCATCACTCCACTCCATCCCACACACCCCACCATCATATCACACTCATGCCAATGCCAAGCCCTGCATGCTCCACCAACGCATGGACACCACTCACAGCACTACATGGACACTCATCACTAAAGCATGCACACTATAGAGAACTAACTATCCCACCATACACCAACGTAGACAAGTGAAAGCTGCCAGGCCAAATACAACCAAAGAGGGGAAGCCACAGATGCACAATATGTCAGACACAGAAACCATAGCACATCATTTACATCCCCACAGGTACCCCAGCCAATGTCAGGGGAGAGGAGAGCCAGCACTATCCAGTCCCCCAAATGAAGAGGCCAACAGTGATGACAGCAACTCTGGTCTTCAGGATCTGGATGACCTACCTGGCCCATCAGGGACCTCTGGACAGCCCGTTACCCAGGCCCAGTCACACACCACCACAGAGCCTCCCCCATCTGGGAACACCACCACAGCACCCACCCAGCGTACCCACACCTCTGTCCCCAGGACACGTCAATCATCAGTGTGTCCACCTCTACAGGGACTCCAGGCCACACCTCATACCCAAGACAATCAGGGACCTGGGGTCAGTGGCAGTGGGCACACGGTTCATGGACAGAGGCACAGGCCAACAGGGAAACTGGGAGGACTGCTGTGCGCCAGGGGGAGGACATGTCCAGGGAACCGACTCTCCAAGAGGCACTTGCAGAGATCCTGGGAGCCTATCAACATTCCCAGGACACGATGGGCCAGATCCTGGACAATGTGCAGGAGAACAGGCGGCTGCAGGAGGGACAGTACCAGGGGATCAGGGAGGACTTGCAGGCCATCAACAACAACCTGATCTCCTTAGCAGGGGTGCTGGCAGACATGGCCAATATTATGAGGAAGGCAGTAACTAACAGTGACCCCTGCCACTAGCCAGACATCTGAACAGCCTTCCACCTCCGCTGCCGCTAGTGGACAGGAGGCCCCGCCACAGGACTCACAGGCCACCAGCACACTTACTCCTACAGAAGGAGACCCACCCTGCAAACGTTCCCTGCGATCCAGACCGAAGCCAGAGACAATTACCAAGACCACCGCCAGGAAATTAGACTTTCCTGATTGTCACCCTTGTGTCCCACCCTGTCCTCCTTGAACTGCCATTGTTCCCCTTCCTATGACCCCTTGGACAATGCAACTGTGCTACATACAGACTGGAACAGTACCCTGGACTTTCCTCCATCATCACCCCATCCCATTGCACTTGCCCCTCAATACTGTAGCACTTCAATGAACACCCTTGAAAAAAAAAAGTTTGGAGTATGTCATGTATATCAAATTTGTCTTCATTGAAACAGGTACAAACATTGCAATCAACTGTACAGAAATTGAGCATAGATTAATGACCTGTAGCTGGCTGCAGTGATCACACCAGGAGTATGTGTGAGGTCACAAACATCTGCAAAATGAATTACCAGAGGGAACAGTAAGTGGGCATAGAAGTGGGAAATATCAGCATGCCAGAGCCACAGAAATTCAAACAAATGTTGCTGGAATGTGAAGTAACACTGTCATACATGTGTGTCATTGGAAGTATTATCTGATCACAGATGTTCTGTTGTCCTCATCGTCATCCTCTGCCTCCTCATACTCATTGTCCACAGGTTCCACTTCTGGCACACAGGCATCTCCAGCCTCCTCCTCCTGCAGGAATGGGACACGGCGTCTGGGGCCAGGTTATGCAACATGCATCATGCCACCAGACCTTCTTGGGTGAGTAGCACAGGGATCCACCTGTCAGATGGAGGCACTGGGACTTGGACTTCAGGAGGCCAAAGGTCCTTTCAATTATCATTCTGGTTCGCCCATGTGCCTCATTATAATGTTCTTCTGCCCTTGTCCTAGCATTCCTCACAAGGTTCAGAAGCCATGATAGGTTGGGGTAACCAGAGGCACCTGAAATATTGAGGAACAACATTTAGTCACACACTATTCCATATGGCCAACACCATACCCACACACCAACATCCACTGGGTGGGAACCAGGGCTCACTTATTAGCCACACCCTGTGCCTCTGTAGTTGAGCCATCACATTTGGGATGCTGCTATTCCTCAGGACAAAGGCATCATGCACTGACCCAGGATACTTAGCATTGATGTGGGAGATGTACTGTTCCGCAAGGCACACCATCTGTACATTCATAGAGTGGAAACTCTTCCGATTCCTGAACACCTGTGCATTCTGGCAGGGGGGGACAAATGCAATCTGTGTTCCATCAATCGCCCCAATTATGTTGGGGATATGTCCCATTGCATAGAACTCGGCCTTCACTGTGGCCAAATCTTCAACCTGGGGGAAAACAATGTAGCTGCACATGTGTTTAATCAGGGCAGAGAACACTCTTGTCAGCATTATTGAGAACATTGGCTGTGACATTCCTGCTGCCAAGCCCACTGTCATTTGGAAAGAACCAGTTGCCAGGAAATGGAGCACCGATAGCACTTGCACAAGACGGGGATCCCAGTGAAGTGACGGCTAGCAGATATCAGGTCAGGCTCCAAATGGGCACACAGCTCTGTGATTGTGGCCCTGTCCACTCTAAGGTGAGGATAATGTGCCTGTCCTCCAGTGTTGCCAAGTCCACCAGGGGTCTGTACATGGGAGTATGTCTCCATCTCCTATTCATCCGCAGCTGTAGGAATCTAAGGGACAAAAGAGTGAGGAGCCGGTCACAAACTGAACAATGGAGCTACAACAGAACTTTGCATCCTGTAAACTTATAATGGGTCATTGTGATTTGAGCAGTATGTCCAAATAACTCCTGTGACGCAGCATTATTCAAGGGCCTGCCCCCCCCCCCTGAAATGGCATCTGCCTGTCCTGTGTGGAGGGACAGGTGGAAATGAGGAAATTCCACTGACTTTGTATGCCGTTGTGGGAGGCGGTCGGGAACTGCCGTGCAACTCCTCATTGGTTAAAGTTGGGCTCTATGGGGTACAGTGGCCAATGGTGATCTATGCCGGTGGTGACGGTATGCACCGCCGCGGACGTGACCGCCATTTTCTATCTGATTCCACAATTGCTACATGACCTTCCATAGGAGAGGACCTACACTGCATGTGCTGCTGTGACCTATGTCTGGAACATACCATGACCTATGTGATCGGGGAAAGGGCCCCAGCCTTCAATTCAGAGGAGTTGGAGAGACTGGTGGATGGGGTCCTACCCCAGTAAGGACTGCGGTATGGGCCTCCAGACCAACAGGTGAGTACACTGTGGGCACGATACATGTGCAATGAATACATGGAATTGTGTGTGTGAAGGCCTCGTGTAAGGGGGTGGATGTTCTCTGGGCGGGGTACAGGTTGTTTGCTTGGTCATGTGTGTGTAAATGGTGATGCAAACGGGTAGGGTGGGCTATATGTTTAACAGATAGGACTGTTTGTCTAAATCTATTTTCCTGTGTGTATTGCCTCTGCAGGTCAGCGCCCATCAAAAGAAAGGTTTATGGCGTGCCATCGCCAAGGAGGTGAGGACCCTGGGGGTCTATGGTAGACGGAGCACCCACTGTTGCAAACGGTGGGAGGACCTGAGACCCTGGGCTCGGAAGGCAGTGGAGACCCAGCTGGGGATGGCCTCCCAATGAGGAAGGGGTGCCCGTCGAACACTGACCCCCCTGACGGACCACATACTGGCGGTGGCCTATCCTAAGCTGGATGAGCGCTTGAGGGCATCACAGCAGCCACAAGGGGGTGAGTACAGTGCCCATCATTACAACTTATGCATGGTAGGGTGGTATCCGGGTGGGGGATGTGTGTAAGTGGGTGCCCCTAGGCCAGGCCTGACATTGCAGCATAGGTGCCCTGGTGGCTGTGGTTCAGAAGGTAGAATCTTGCAACCTAGCTCGTAGGCATCCACTACTGGTCAGGGCTGCGTGGGTCCCAGGTTTGCTGCATTTGGCAGTGTGTGCCCCTCCCCATGCCTCAGCAGCTAACTATTTCTCTGGTGGTGCAATGGCATATTGCGTAGGGCTGTTCCCTGTGTGTGAGGGTGCTGTGTACATCAACAGTGGTGTTGGTGCAGCCATTGACCAAATGTATCCTTTGTCTCTTTCCCCCCAATTTTTGTTTTGTCATCCTGTCCTTATGTGCATTAGCATCATCTGGCGGAGGAGCAGAGGCACCGGCGATGGAGGGAGATGCATCCCACAGGACCTAGGAGGCAGAGTCCGCCGATGCTGAGTTTACCAGTGGGATGGAGGGCGAGGGGAGCACCACTTCGGAGACTGGAGGGGACAGTTCAGATACAGATACCTCCTCCGATGGAAGCAGTTGCAGGGGATGGGCAGGAGGCTCCCCCACCAGCAGCACCACCACTGTGCAGCCATCCGAGGTTGAAGGGGATAGGCAGGAGCCTCCCCCCCACCAACAGTACCACCATTGTGCAGCTGTCACCGCCAGTGGACAGTATGTAATCCTGCCTCCATGGGCTGCTCCAAAGCCAGTGGATATGGCACATAGCTGATAGACTGTGGCCCAACACTCCCCGTGATCAAGCACAGGGCAGGTTGCCCCCTCCAGAACCAGTGGGTATGACACCCAGCTGAGAGACTGTGCCCCATCACTCTCCAGGATTAAGTACAGGGCATGTTGCCCCCTCCAGAACCAGTAGGTATGACACCCAGCTGAGAAATTGTGGCCCATCACTTCCCAGGATCAAGCACAGGGCAGGTTGCCCCCTCCAGAACCAGTGATCTTGTTTCATCTCCCTTCTGAGGTGCCTAACTGTCCCCGATCCCCCTGAGGTGCCTGCCTATTTACCAACTGATGCTGCTGCAGTGTTCTCTCCGTGTTGGAGCAGGTGACATGTGTGGCCTTGGACTTTGGCCTGTGGCCATGTGGCCTACACAAATTGTGGACTGTGCTGTGTCCCTTTTTCTGTACATATGTGTATATCTATTATTTTGTCTAACTTATTTTTCATACTGTGTTGATCTCATTACATTCACTTTTGCGAAATCGTTTTGTCCTTCCATTATTCAGCTGAGTGACGGGGTAAAATTGTTTTTATAATGCATCTTGTTGTGTGTATGATGTGTGTGTATGGAATGTCTGCTGTGCATGTGTGTGTCACTCTCTCCCCCCCTCGTGTGCTAGGTGGCTGTACTCACTGTTGTCGTCTTCGTCGACGTTGGTGTTCATGGTGGAGCAGAACATAGAAGATCATTGAGAAGACATGCAATTCTGGTTCCATGGCGCCATGGTTCTTCCCTGTGTCTCCAATAGTGAGTCCTTTTCCTTCTGAACTCAGTTTCCACCAGGCTTTTGATGTCATTGGTACCGCCCCTGAAAAGGTGGCGGTTTCCTGTGTCTTAATATGATGGGCAGAACATTGTCTTCCGCCTGGCTGCCGGTGGCAACCGCTGTGGTGACTGTTGTTTCCACCCTGGCTGTCTGTGTGGTACATTGGCTGTCTATCGGAGATCTTTCCGCCATGGTCATAATTTGGTGGTAGTTACTGCCGGCTTGTTGGCGGTATAACCGCCAATTTATCACTGACCGCCAGGGTCGCAATGAGGGCCTCTGTGTTTTGTATTAAGCAGATGTTCAAGGACAGAAACTTTTAATTTTTAATAAAATACAGATCGATAATTAGAAAAAATAGTCCCTTGTTCATTGTCTTAAGCAATTGACAGTGCCATCATTTTTAGGTCTCGGACAAACAGCGCATTCACCGTCTCTTATAGACTATTGTAAACTTACAGTGGGCTTAATGCTTGCCCGTTGCTTAGTATTTGTTGCCATGCATGGCACTCATCTTTACAGCCTTGTAATTGGTCACTGCGGGCCTAGCATCATTTCCGTTCCTGTTTGTGGAGCAGGGACTAAACACTGAATGAGTCACCTTAATCAGTGATCATTGAGGCACTTAGTTTTAACCTCTAGGGCCGAGCAAACAGGAGGTGTGTGACTGGAAAAACTGTTATATTTTCTATAGTTAACTTGTTTCTTTTATTTTGCCAAGTCTTTTTTCTCACATTTCCCATATGTTTTGTTCTTGCTCATGAGCACTGTTCTCAAAACATGACAATTATCTTCTTCTAAGTATTACACATGGAGATCGTTTTTTCTTACATGTAATGTCCACAATTGTGCATAAACACACAATTGTGCAGTGCATCCCAATCCACCCCACTCCACTTCAATTCAACCTGCCTCAATTCAATTCACGACAATCCACCCCACCTCAACCAAACCAATCCACCCCACTCAATCCAATTCACAAATCCATTTACCCCACACCAATCCAAACCACTCAACCCAATTCACTATAATCTGCACTCCAGTCCTCCCAACCCACCCCCTCAAACCTGCCCCATCTGCCCCACTCCAATTCAAAACAATCTACCCAAAATCCAAAACAATCTGCCCCAATCCATTCTTCTACACTCCAAAGTAAAACAATCTACCCGACTCCAATCTGCCTCACTCCAGTCCAAAACTCTCTGCCCCACTTCCATCTGCCCCACTCCAATCAAAACAATCTGCCTCAATCCATTTCAAAACAATTTGCCCCATACTAATAAAAACATCAGGCCCCACTCCCATTTTTTTTATTAGTTTTTATAGGCATATTAGGACATTAGCATCAAGTGCAGGCCCAAGCATAGCGTTAATTTGAAGCATGTTGTAAACAAGATATCAGCGTATCCTGACATTGCAGCCATTGTCATAAACATCAGTTTGTGAGACATTATGATCAAACACATAACCAATGGAAACCGTGAGGGTGTGTCATGTAATACAATGTAGGTCAGCTGAGGGAAGCAATCTTCAGTGTGGATCATTTGACATAGGTGTTTCAGAAACAGAACAGGCAGGCAGTTGATGTGGGGGGAGGACCCACAGACATGAGTTGGTGGCGGTTAGACAAAGTGGTAGGGGTTAGGCTTGGTAGTTATGCTGACAATGTGTGGAGTCTGGCAGTGTAGTACTTACAGGCCCTACATCCCTCGTTTGCCTCCCTTGACAGTGAGCCCTGCAATGGCCAGATGATTGTGAACCCAGTTACAGAGTATAATGATGTGGCTCAAGGTGGACGTGCGTCATTTTAGCTTCAACATTAAGTAAGATTTCCCAGCACTCTCCTTCAATCAGTGAATCTCCTCTCATGCGAAATAACTTGAGAGGAGTATCTTCTGCACTTGTCCACATTAGTAGTGTGGCCAGCCAGCATTGGATATTGGGAGGGATAGGCGCCTTCCTCACCATTGCTATTTGTGTTCTAAATAGAACGAACGCAAGGTGAATGAACCTGTAAAGGTGTCTATCACCTTACCCTCTGGGCATAACCCCAACAAGCAGGATTCGGATGTGGGTGCAAGGGTATGAGCTGCAAGTTCAGCCACCCTGATGTCAAACACCTGCTCAACCGGGAACAGCATCGGACTTTCCCATACCATGTGATAAAACCCAACATCCGGTAGTTTGCATTGAGGACCCTTTGGGGTCAGGACAGGGAACATGCTCTTGATTCACTAGGGGGGAGTGGTAAGCATGGTGCACATAATTAAATTGTGTAAATCAAAATCTAGGATTAACAGTTACATCCTTCACCATTCAAAACACCTGAGACCAGGCCTTATCTGACATAGGCTGCGGCAACACATTGTCCCATCTTGTGTGCACCCCCACTGCGTATGCCAGTGGAGCAGAATTGATGGACACGTAAAGGCTGGTATTAGCGTGATGCGTACTATCATGAGTCAAAAGTGTATGCAGCGTGACAAATGTGGATGGTTCTCCGTCTCTGCCATGAGGGAGAACCATCCATCACACAGTGTGTGTAGAATGGTGTGAAAAGTTGAAAACTGACTGGCCTCTATTCCATAAGTGTCTATGCCATCTGAAAAAGACATAATGGAACCTTCATGATAGAGCTCCTCCTTTTGGTCAACTCCTGCTTCCCTCCAAGGAGCATTGTCAGATCATTGTGTCATCCCACAAAGTTGCAGCAATTCCCAAATCACAATGGCCTGTGAGTATGGGAAGTGAGAATTTTTGGAATGTACACATCGTCGCGAGCAAGCTCGGGCCATGGTCATCTGGCACGTCTCCATCGTGGGCAGATGGTTGGATCAGCCAGCCACATGTAAATACTCAGGCTGTGTAAGACCTCACGATTGACTACCAGCTCAGACGGGTGGGTAGGCTCAGCCAGGCCATTGCCCACTGTAGCTGAGCCACTACATCGTATAGCTCAAAGTTATGGGTGCCAAGTCCACCTTCAGTCAGTGCATGAAGTAGAGTAGCCAGCACAACATGGTGGTGACCCTCAGTCCATATCAGTAAGAGCAATATATGGTGCAGCTCACAAAAAAAACTTTTGGGGAGCACTAACGGGAGCACGGCAAAAAGTAAAGTAGTTGAGGTAGCACCAACATCTTAAAGATCACCACTCGAGTGAACAGAGATTGAGACAACAGTTGGCAAAAAGTTGAGACGGGCAGAATGCACCCATTGTCTTGTGTAAGATGCCAAAGATGGCAAGCCAGGTGCTCCATGGCAAGGACCAAAATAATCAGGGAGAGCAGGCAACCCTGTCTGGTGCCTCTTTAAATAACAAAGCTGTTGGAGATCAGCTGACCAGTTTTGACCTAGGCTAAGGGTGTTTATACAGAGTATGAACCCGTCCAAAAAAACCAGGGCTGAACCTCATAGAGTCAAGGGTTAAAACAAGAGAATCCCAACACAGGGTATCAAATGCCATCTCAATGTCTAATGACTGCCACCTGAACAAAGGCAACAGTGGGAATGTTGTGCTTGAGGCTTAATAAGCTGCAGATATTGGTGAAAGTGCTTTGCACCGGTATAGGTCCTGATTGGTCATCGTGTTCAAGGGAACTGATTATAGACAGTTTGCAAGTACTGTACCCAGGATCTTACAGTTGAAGTTCAGTAATAAAGGAGAATGATAGGATCGAACATCTAATGGATCTCTACAAGGGTTAGGAAGGACCACAATCAGGGCTTCTCGTAGCGAGTCCACAAGGCATCCCTGTTTTTTGACCTTATTAAATATTTCTTGTAAGTGCTGAGTGGTTTGAGCGGGAAAAGTAGCATAGTACTCAATCGTCAGCCCTTTGGTGACACATGTGGCAGCCTGCAAGGGAGAGAAAGAGTGGCCAAGACAAACATCTGGTGCCCAATCAAAATTGCCCTCCCCAATCTCTCGGGTGCAGTGGGTCACAAAAGAGCACCAGGGTTAGCATATCCAGGAAGTCTGACTGATTCATATCCGGGGCCACTAATGTAAGGGCAGCCCCATAGAGGTTGCCTACCAAAATCACAAAGTGCCCATCTGAGTCCCCCCTGTGAGCGTCCAAGACAAATGGGACCACTGGTATGATCCAGATGAGGACCCCCCCCCCCAGGCATAAGCTAACATGGATGTGTTGTACACCTGCCCCTGCCATTTTGTAAGAACTTTGTGCATCTCCGATAATGTGCAATGGGCTTGCTGGAACATGGCAATGTGCACATGACGGAGTTTGAGATACACATAGACACAGTGGGGGTCATTCTGAAGACCGCCAGGGCCACGAATGACGGAAGCACCGCCAACAGGCTGGTGGTGCTTCCTTGCCCATTCTGACTGCGGCGGTAAAGCTGCGGTCAGAAAACCGGGGCCGGCGGTTTCCCGACGATTTAGCCCCGGTTGGGCAAATCCGCCATGGCAGCGCTGCAAGCAGCGCTACCATGGGGATTCTGACCCCCTTCCCGCCAGTCTGTTTCTGGCGGTTGTCACCGCCAGGAAGAGGCTGGCGGGAATGGGTGTCCTGGGGCCCCTGGAGGCCCCTGCACTGCCCATGCCACTGGCATGGGCAGTGCAGGGGCCCCTAACAGGGCCCCAGCCAGCTTTTCACTGTCTGCCTAGCAGACAGTGAAAAGCGCGACGGGGTCGCATGGCCGCAACCCCGCCGGCTTCATTCGGAGCCGGCTCCTGTGTTGCAGCCCTCCTTCCCGCTGGGCCGGCGGGCGCTAACATAGTTAGCGCCCGCCGGCCCAGCGGGAAGGTCTGAATGCCGTCAGCGGTCTTTTGACCGCGTAGCGGCCAATTGGCGGTTCCCAACAGAGTAGGAATGAGGGCCAGTATCTTTTAGGAGGAGAGACCTTACAGTCCACATTCCTTGTGAGGATGTGATATTGTGTGAAGTGAGAATCAGGTGTTGCCCCCATCATGTGACCTCATTATGTGATTTGTGGAGAAGGATATGGTGCCTCTCTATGTCCCATGCTGATAGTGACCCACAACCGAAGATGCGATCCATGGCCAGACAGTGTGTGAGCAGCAGGCCCTTTACCAGACTCCAACAAAACCAAAATGCATACTCGAACAGGGTTGAGTCAAAACGCCTGCATCCCATCCAGGACAGTAGACAAGTGTGATCCTGGCCAAAGTTCCCCGACATTTACCTGGAAACAAAACAAAGAAGAAAAAACATTGGAGTGCTGGTGGGATGCAGTACAGCAACTGGGGTCTCTTTCCACTGTCTGGGCCCATCACAAAGGCCCCAGCATCCGGCCCACCAACCCTAGCATGAATCACCCCAATGCAGGGAATCTGAAATGCCTGACTGGTGATGGTCCTAGTTATGAGAGTGAAGTCACAGTAGTAGGGGAGGGCGGTGAACTCTGCTCGAGAAGTTTGCAGAGTTTTTCCCACTCTGCACTCCGATTTGAGCGCAGAGTTCTGAACAACTTACTCTAGACCACCTCCCAGTGAGATTTCTCAGCGTGGGTGGTCGCCAATGGTTGCTACCGCTCTTGTTGAGAGACCTTCTGTTTGCACTGAGGAAGCTGCCGCTCCAGTAGAAAAATCTACTCAAGTGGCAGAAAACAAGCAGCTCCCTCTTGTGCTGCATATGGTGCCATTCGCACTGATTTTTCAATGCAGGACAAACACCTGGCACTAAAAATCAGCATGAATGGCGCAACCTAATACACTCCACCATTTGCGTAACTCTGTATAGCGCTGCAGAGTTTTTGGTCACTTTGTGGAGTTCCATGTAGCGGAACTCTGCGATCTCCACCTGGGTCTATACAGTAGGTCATAAGCTGATCGCTATATGCTTTTAGGATCAGGTGTACTGCATGTGGTGGAAGTCTCAGAGGCGCATGTGTCTGAACA
This sequence comes from Pleurodeles waltl, assembly GCF_031143425.1. NCBI lineage: Eukaryota > Metazoa > Chordata > Amphibia > Caudata > Salamandridae > Pleurodeles > Pleurodeles waltl. The sequence continues at coordinate 692,736,624 of NC_090442.1, read as the reverse complement.
GAGTCCATGATTGTCTCAAAGCGCAGTACTGTAATCCAAAACAATCTGCTCCATTCCAATAAAAACAATGCACCATTCCAATCCAAAACAATCTGCCCCACTCTAATCTAAAAAGATCTGTCCCACTCCAATAAAAACAAACTGCACCACTCCAATCCAAAATAAACTGCCCTTCTCCAATCTGCCCCACTCCAATACAAAACAATCTGCTCTACTCCAATCTGCCCCAATCCAGCACAAAACAATCTGCCCCACTCCAATCTGTCCTACTCCAATCTGCCCCCCTCCAGTTGGCCCACTGCTGATCTGCCCCATTCCAATCCAAAGCAATATGCCCCACTTCAATCTGCCCCACTTCAGTCCAAAACAATATGCCCCATTCCAATCTGCCCTGCTCCAATTCAGAACAGTCTGTCACACTCCAGTACAAAACACTCTGCTCCACTCAACTCTTCCCCACTCCAATTGAAAACAATCTGCCCCACTCCAATCTGCCACACTCCAATCCACCCACTCCAATTCACTCACTCCAATCCTTCACACTCCAATCCACCCCATTCTAATCCTATATCTCACCCCAATCCAATATGCCCACTCCACCCCAATCCACTCCACTCCACTCAATCCACCACAATCTACCTCACACCCATCCACAACAATCTGCCCTACTCCAATCTGCCCCACTCCAATCCAAAGCAATCTACCCCACTCCAATCCAAAACAATCTGCCTCCCTCCAAAACAAATTTCCCCACTCCAAAAGAATCTGCCCCACTCTATTTAAAAAAAAAAAAAAATCTGCCCCACTCCAATCCAAACAAACCTTCTCCACTCCAATCCAAAACAATCTGCCCCACACTAGTCCAAAACAATCTACCACATTCTAATCTGCCCCACACCAATCCAAAACCATCTACCCCACTCCAGTCTGCATCTGCCTCACTCAATTCTAAAGAAAAACTGCTCCACTCGAATCTGCCCCACTTGAATTCAATCTGCCTCACACCAATGCAATCAACCCCTTTACTTCACAATTCACCCACTTCACTCAAATTCAATCCATTCCACACCAATCCAGTCCACCCCAATCCAATCTACCCCACTCCAATCAAAATCACCCCACTCCAGCTGAATCCAATCCACCCACTCAAATCCTTTCCACCCCATTCCAATCCAATCCACCTACTCCAATCCAATCCACCGTAACCCAATCCACCAATCCCACTCCAATCCAATTCAGCCTAATCCAACTCAATCCAGAACAATCAACTCCACCCTTCTCCAATCCAACGCACTCCTAAATGTCCACCCCTTGCCAAAAAGTCCATGCCTCTCTAATCAAATCCACCCCACTCCTATCCATCCCACTTTACTGCAGTCCAAACCACCACAATCCACCTCACTCTAATCCAATCCTCCACACTCCAATCCACCTCACCCCAATCCACCCCACCCCAGCCCACTCCAATCCAATCCAATCCAATCCATCCACTCCATTCCACCCCACTTGAGTCCACCTCTCCCCAATCCAATCCACCCCATCAAAACCACCCCACTCAATCAAATTCACCCAACTACAATCCAATCCGCCCCACTTCAATCCACTCCTCTCCAACTCACCTCTCCCCAATCCAATCTACCACAATCCAATCGACCCTAACACAACCCATCCCAATCCAATCCACCCCATCCCCTCTGATCCACCACACTTCAATCCAACCCACTCCATTCCAATCTACCCCAATCTACTCCAATCCAATCTACTTCAATCTACCCCACTCTACACCAATCTAATCCACCCAGTTCATTCAGCCCCACTACAATCCAATCCACCCCACTCCACTATAATCCACCCACTATAATCCAATCTATACCACTTTCATCTAGCCTACTGCAATCCAATCCAAACCTATCCACTCCACTCAAATCAAATAAATCCAGTTCATTCACTCCAATCCAATAAATCCAATACACCCCACTCCAGTACAATACAGTACAACTGAATGCACTCCATTCTACTCCACGCCACTCCAATGCACCCCACTCCAAACCAACCCACTCCAATTCAGTCCACCCCATCCCAATCAAATCCACCCCATCTGACGCCAGTCCTATAACTCCAATTCAATTCACCCACTTAGTCTAATCTAATCCACCTCATTCCAATCCAAATCTCTCCAATCCACCTCAATCCAATACATGTTACCCCATTTTAATCCACCCCAATCCACTCCACTCCACCCCACTCCACTCAATCCACCCCACTAAACCCCAGTTCAATCCATTCCACCTCACTCCACTCCAATCCAATTCAGCCCACTACCGTATTCCTCCCCAACCCTCTCCACCCTATATCACCCCACTCCACTCTACACTGCACTCTATGACACTCTCAGCCACTGAACTACTGAACCCTATACCCCTCTATTCAACTCGATGAAACTCTACTCCCCCACATCAGTCTACCACACTGTACTCCAACAAATCCACTCTACAAAAGTACCTCCACTCCAATCTATGAACCCCCACGCCTCAAACGTATAGCCATGATTAGCAGCAGCCACACTGATGAACAACATGAAAAAAATACATTGTCATGACAATAACTATTGTAACGGTCTCTATCCGCAAGCAGGAAACACTGAACGTGAGATGCAAGAGACACAAGACGCAAGGAGGAGCTGCTTGTCACTGCTGCCGGCTCGTGGCTTGCCGTTCTCTGTTCACTTGCATACACCTGACCATCACCTGTTACCATGATGGGCTGTTGGTGCAGAGGCAGTGGCTCTGACATGTGGACACAGTGGCACAGCAGACGATGGACAAAGTGGGTGAGTGGGCGAGCAGTTACATCGGTTTGTGGGCGTGGGCTGCCGCATCAGTGTCGGAGGAGCAACTGCACTGATTTGTTTGATCACTGAGCATGGAAGACTAGTGACGCGATCTTATGCTGGAGGTCCTGACAGCCAGACAGCCCGACTGACCCCCCCATCGCTTCTGGTGCCCAGGGCTTGCTCAATCCTGTTACTATCACCCACCTCCATCCACTTTTAATTTCAACTTTAATCCAGCTCAATCTAGCTCCGCCGCCTGTCAGTCTCACTCAAGCTTAGTTGAACCTCAGCTTTAATTTCAACACTGCTTGACCTCACCCCAGACACAGCTCCTGCATGCCCATGCCCCACCCACCCCCTCATTGGCACAGGGGCTAACCAGGGAGGAGAGACGGTGCAGGAGTAATCCAGAGCACCCCAGAAGCTTCGTAGATGTGCTCCAGAAGACCCAGGAGACCCAGAAGACGCCCCAAAAGTGTTGGGAGAGCGAGGAGAGCAACCACCTTTACAAATAAATATCTCTGCTCTCTCGGTATAACACCTGGTATAATTACCAGGCACCTCACTGTACAGTATAGTAACAGCAAAAGCAACTGCAACAGCAAGGATGCAGCTGAGGTGATTTAGCAGCGTATGGGTGGCATTAGGGCCCCCTGTAAGAAGGTTGAGCCCTGTGCCATGGATGCGGCCAAGCCAGGCCTTGGTGCAACTCATGGCCAGTTGGGGCTCCCCGGTGCTGATTTCCACTTCCACCTCCTCTGACCTGCACAATTCAATCCAATTTTGTTCTACACACGCAGCAGGTGCTCGAAACAGAAATACGTGGCTACTTCTAAACAACCTGGAAAATCCATCTAGTAGAGCTCAATAGTACGAACATGAGATCCAGCAAGAATCAGCAGCAAATTACAAACAAGCCACGGAAGAAGCCCACCTTGAAGCTGCTTCCTGCGGACAGCAAGAGAACAACTGTAAACAACACCACTCGGATGGAGCCCTCGCCACCAAGGATTGGGACACCAAAATTATTCCCCTTCTTGAAAGATCCAATGGCCATAAATATATGCAATTCCAGATGATGCCTCAGCCCTTCCCAGTCCTATTATCCGTTTTGAGAGGAGCATCACAGTGGAAACCAGTGGTCTAAGTGGTTCACTTCAAATGATAACATCAGCCTTGAAACCCAGAAATCTACTTGCATCTAAATACGATCAAGACCTCACAACACCTAATCACACCACCTCTGATTCTGCAAAAACTTTAGAAGCGGTAGCTCAAGTCAATCGATCTCTCACAATGATAAATGAAGACGTTTATTTGCTTTCTTCAACACACGGTACTGCTCAGGCTACCATAGCTACCAGTCTTTCAGCAGCAAACACAGTAAAGCAGGGTTCATACAGCCCACACATAGACGAACTTTGGTCTTGCTCTCTCTCCCTTTCAAACAACCCGACTTGATACAGGTACTAGAAGTTAAAACTATCCACAGTGAGTCCAATACCAGGCAACATTACTCAAAACTGGCAGCTCAATCTCACAGTGCATGTGAAATTAAGAGCCTCATTATCATCAGACCTTGTTAAAGGGGACTGTATGCTGGAAATGATCCTGCTTAAGGCTTTGCATTTTTCCCCTGATACAAGGATCTCTTCAGTTTACCACCTAACGCAGGGCAGGAATGCAACAGACGTGCTTAATAAACCTTCAGCAAACCTCTTCCTCTCTGCAGAAGCACAACCAAACTACTTGGGACGACCCAATTCAGGTACCTGATCAAGTACACAATCAAGAACCCATTGTGCAGTAGTGGGACAACCTAGTCGCAACCCTGCAATCATCTATTGACGTCCTAAATTTTCAGTCGGACAACCTGGACACACAGATTGACATCATGAGCTTAATGGCAGAGCAAATTGCAGGAATAAATAAAAAATGGAGATTCTTACATCTCTAATAGAGAAACCAAAGGCAAGCTCTACACCAAACCAAGAGCAATGTGCTTGAGGCCCAATCATTGATAAATTAGCTGTACTTCAAAATCTACTGTCAAATATCTTAAAATCGTTGCAGCTTGTCAATAATCAGGAAGTAATAATGACACCATCAACTGTAAGTTCTCTCCAAAAATCTGATGTGAACCTTATCCAAAATGAGCTGATCTGTGACTCACAAATACCCACTACCCAGACTAAACTTCCCACTCAGTTATCTCTCAAGGAAGCTATACCGGAAGGGCCAATCTGGATCAGCAACAAAACCTCCCATCCAAAACTAACGAAAAGACAACGTAAACACTTAAGGAAAGCCAGGAAGAAGCAAACCGATCACAAGGACGGGACAAGCAGAAAAATATACCCTATATTTGTTAAACAATTTGCCAAACTCACCCCAAAGAAGGCCAAAAAAGACACCAGTATACAGGAATGCAGTAGCCTCTCTGATCAGGCAGAATCATCCCTGTCAATCTTATTGTTAGACAGCACTGTCCTCCCCAATATAAACCAACTCAAGAACAAGAACAGGCTGACATCAGCCCATCCCCAGACTCGGGGTGTAATAGGATTGCAAGAGGATTAAAAACCACTGACTGCTCACTCCCAGCCTTGAGCCACTCTGCCGGAACCACATGGTACAAACTCAAAACACAGATTCAGAGACCAGGGCAATATTGATAATCAATCCGGCCCTTCCATAAAAAGGCGAGACCTGCCTCACAATACCATCGAGGTCAAATTGGCCCAGCAGAATTTAACTAACCACACACCGCAGCAGGGACAAAAATCATTTGAGGTTCACACCTCTCCTCCAGCCTACTGGCAGGAGCCAAGTGACGCAATCACAACTAAACAACCCTGTTCTCTTCCTTTAGAGAGGACATCTGGCCAACAAGCCAATCCTATATCAAAAATCATAAATCCACTGGATCCTGGCTACACATCTGGCCAAAGGTATCAACCAGCCAACGGGGACGCTTTAAGAATGAACATAGTGAAAAAATAAGTTGGCCCTCCCTCAAACAGCAGGCTAATGGTGAACGCAGGAACCCATGGCCACTCTGTTGTTGCAAAATCCGCAACACCGCCTACACAAGACCCAACTATGCATACAGCCACTTCCCTCCAATGGAATCAAAGCCCCTTATTCCAAGTTCCAGCAAAATCTGGTAGGGCACTCAATTCAGAAGCCTCCACCCCTCGTCCCCGTTCTCCTGCACACCACAAAATACCAAGAATGGTACCTCCTCATAATTCATTGTCATGGCAATCACCACCTTCAAAGTATGAGTGATTTCCCCTTAGGCTGTAGTTTCACCACATTACACCTCTCAGGGGAACCATGACATTCTGAATAGAGGGAACATCGTGAGGTTCTTAAAAGTAATTCAAGAGCTTAACATCCTGTCCTCAGCAGAACTAATAACTGTAGAATTTCAAACAGTTAAGGATAATAACCCACCAGAAGCTACTCTAACAACCTGGTAATCAGCAGAAATAATAGATCATATTCTGTCATTTGCATCATGCTTTGAGACCTGGGGGATCTCTATAACCAGGCCAGAGCTGGACAGATACCTTTTTTTTCCTTTTAAGCTCTAATGCTTCCTCTGTAGCAGACGAACAACCCACAACAGTCTTGAGAGGCATTCTATGTGCTTCCCCCACACATCCTGGTAACCAAAGAATCCATCTAACACAAACTGAAACATCTCTTCCGAAGCTAGATGGGAGTGGCTCCCGCTGGTCCTTAATGCCCCTAGACTCTCATGAGAACCACTATAGACGTGCCCAGCTCAGAAACATCTAAGGCTTCTATCCTTGAACATAGCAGGTGCCAATCATTGCTGGAAACAGATTACCCACATAAAGCCTTGCACAACATTAATATAATTACACTGCAGAAAACCTGGTTACAACAGGATCTCCCACTGTCAGGTTTCACGTCTTTTCAAATAGATGCAGTCAAGCATAAGCAGCACGGAAGGCCAATAGGGGGTCTTGCAGTTTACTTTTCACTAACCCTGAAAATGGACTTTGAAGAGCTGCCACAAGAAGGCCTAGACTGCCAAGTGCTCAAACTTAGCAATTGGACTTCCAATGATAGGCCACTGATGTTGTTTGCTAACGCATACGTACACCCTGGCTTTTCCACGCAAACAGGCCGTAATAAAAAGGCTAACAACAATTATTTTGCATTGCCAGCAGACCTACCCTGATTGGGACATCATCCTGACAGGAGACTTTAACTCAAACTTAATTAAGGTGCAAGTGGATGACGAAATACTCAATGCCGACAACTCCTACTGGAACATTCTGACACAAGTGTCATCAAACTTTATTTGTCGTGACCAGAAGAGAGTGCAGTTGGCGATGTCACTGGAATATCTCAAATTATGGGTCCTAAGTGGAAGGTTCCCGGGTGATTCTCCACCAAGTCACACTTTCTACGTCCCCAATTCACGGTCCATCTTAGACTACACTCTAGTCACATTGCCTCTGATCCCCCTGGCATGGCAATTTAAAATATAATATCCCACATCCAGCGGCCATTCCTACCAAATACTCACCCTAAGGTCCTTCCTGCCTGTGCCCAAACCTGTCCTAGTACAAGTGGGCTTTATAGAGTGAACGAGCTTGAAGACACTACGGTGGTCATCTGACACAATAGGAGCCTTATCTTTATCTGCAAAGTTGTAGATGCTGGATATCCTGAAAAACCACAGACATATAATGGACGCCTGGGAAGACTTCAGAGAGAAAATACTGGACCAGCATTCTTCACGTAATCTATCACAACCAGCTTGACGAATTAGCCAATTTACCCATGCCTACCTTTCAAAGCCAAGCCAACTCCTTCAAAAAGCTCAAAGGAAGCTGATGAGACGGCTGAAGGCTCGCTCGGGTAATCAGAGCTGAAAAATTCAAAGAAAGAGTATAAAACAAATACAGAAAGAAAATGCTGAAGGCAAGATCTCTCTTTAGTTAAAATTAATACATGTCGCGAAAGGAAAAAAAACAACAAGAAATTCTCGGGCATCATTAGCCATCTAAACACTCGAGGGAACTCAATTAACAATTCAAATGTCCCCTCAAGACAATTTTTCAATTAAGTCCCACCCCGTGGAAATACCCCCAAATTGCCATCACGGACACCATTAAGGGAAAATATTCTCCCGCTGGATGATGGGGAGACAATCAAACTCACTCTGTCTACTGACAGGACATACTGAGTACGCCTTAAGGCCCATCAGGAAGGAGCCCTATGGCCAAACGACCTTCCACAAGCCAGTTTTAGGGAAGAAGTAGTCTTTTGGTCAGAAGTGCTGACCTCCCTATACCAAGAAGTATGCATAGGAGGAGACATCCCAGAGAGTTGGCGAGGCTCTATTTTCAATCCTATCTTTAAGGGAAGCAATAGAGACAATCCGGATTATTACAGGTTCATCGCACTTATCAATGTTGAGGCAAAAAACTATGCTTCCCTGCTCATCGCAGAATTATTAGCATGGTCAGAAAAACATAATATTGTTCGAATTAACCAAACAGGCTTCAAGAAAGGGGTGGGTCCTACAATGAACATCTTCATAACCTCCATTTTGGTAGAGCAGAGCAGATGCTGGCATAGAAAACTACATCTTGGCTTTATCGATTTTAAGGCCGCCCTTGACCGAGTGAATACACATCTGCTCTGGAGCAAGCTGAAGCTATGGGGTCTCCGCCCCCCCTCCTGAATGCAAAAATCGCTTTATACTCAGATACATGGGTACATAAAAAGATCGGATATGTCACAAGAATCTCAAGGAAAATCCTCACAGCCCTTGGTCTGAAACAAGGCTGTGTGCTCACCCCACAACTATTCAACTTATTTATGGCAGCTCTAAACCCCGGCACTGGATGTGGGAAATGTTGACCCCCCATGAATGTGAGGAATCTCACTGTTGCACTTACTATATGCGGACGATCTGGTACTGTTCAGCTGTTCCAAGGTCGGGCTACAAAGATCCCTAAATATTCTGGCCAACTATGTTCATTCCAACCAGCAGGAAATCAATGTGTCTAAATCAAAAATAATGTGTGTAGGATACAGGTACAGTCTCAGATCAAGGATGGCTTTAAACAACATTTCGCTAGAGGCAGTGCTGTACTATAAATATCCTGGAGTAATTTTAGATGCCCAGGGCTCCTTCCTTCAACAAAAGAGATACATCATGCAAAGAGCCCCAGCACTAATTTATGCTTTCTCTCTTCTGGCCAAATGGCTACACGGTCCATCATTCCGTCCTCTGCTAACAGTTATCTCATCCAGATTTCTTCAAATTCAATGCCAGGGCACATGCGTGGATGATCATAAAGTACCATGCCAAACTGGAAGTGGCTGCTTGTCTCTTTACTACCTACGTACCGCAGATGAAACACAAACTTATGACAATGCGACTGGGCAACCTGCCAATCTCGAACAATGCTCCGTCATGGAGGAACATTATTTTGCAGCAGTGTAGGCACTGTTCATGTCAAAAGGAACATCTACTACACATAATCTGCATCTGTCCGGGTCTGCTAGACCTTTGAAGGAGGTTTCGCAAGAGGATGTTCACCAACAGAGCCATCAGGACCTGTAGGAGAGCCATAGTAGCCTGTTTCAACATGCACAATCCCGAGCTAAACTGTAAGTTTGTCAAGTTCTTGCGATGCAAAAAATGGATGTTCAGGTTTGTAGTGCCAGTACAGCTTGGCCAAAATAGCATGTCTTAACTCCCCCAGGTCATATAGAGATCACTCCAACTATACATAGTCCATTGGTTTATGGTATTGGCCTGACACACAGGGCATTATAGGCCCTTTTTAGGTCGAGCGTTAGCGTTCTGCGTGTTGTATACTTTTAAGTGGTTCAAAGCTATTTTATTTTTTGGTTGCAGTGTCCTTTAAAAATCCTTGCTTTGTCTGATGGACTTACACTGTGGGTGCCTGTTCACCCCCTCCTCCCCACTTGCTCCCTCTGCAAAACTAAAACCAAAAGCAGAGGGGGGATTTTCCAGGGCCAGCTCACCCTCCTCTCACTCTCTTTCTCTTGTTTTATTTTGCAATCCATTGGTGCTTAAATACAGAGGAAGCCATGCCTCCTCATACTTCTGCTGTGTCCAATTTTGGTTCTTTCTGGCTCCTACATGGAATTTTGAACAATGCAATGTCTGAGCTCATGCCGAGCCCTTTCTCCATGCAGGCAGAGCCTTCTGCCATGTGATCAGCAGCTTCTCAGCTCTGAACTGCTGCCTGAAACAGGACCGAATGACCCCCTCACCACTCTACTGCCTCATTGTTTGGAAAACAGCCTCAGCTCTCTTTCCCAGACTTTCAGTCTGGAACAGGCATTTGATTTCACTGGTTTCCAAAGAATTTCAAGGAGAGAATCCCTGCTGGTAAGGTGGCTCAGGGGCGCATCCATGTTATGTATTTTGCATAACATATGAGGGTCATTATTTACTAAGACAGAGCTTGACAGAGCCCTACAATGTATAAACACCGTCTGTTAACTGGACTTGGTGGGACAGAGTGGGTGAGTGAGTGGTGACTGGGAATGATCCTGTTTTTAACATTGCACATCATGTCGGCTGGGTCGGGTTTCCTTTCAAGTGCCTAATTGTACCAGATTAGTTGAATACACTGTTATCTGGCACGTAGAGACCCTCATTTGGAAGTTCAGCTGCACTCAACTTTCAAGGGGTGGCAGGAAATGTTGTTGTGTGTGCAGCTCAATGCAGATAAATTCCACTATGAATCTCTAGATGTTTTACTTAAGCCTCGAAAGCTGCTTTCCTCAGCAGCATTCTGCTCTCTTTCTGCCCTAATTTACAAAATGACAATTAAAATAATGTGAGCATTAGCTAAAACCTTCAGTATGTCTTTTTAATCAAAGGTGTTTTCAATCATTGGCACGTGCATGTGAGCGCATAGGGGAAAAGACTGTCACCTCAAATCCTCACCGCCATGAACTCAGCCTCTTCAGGTGTAGTTTTTGCATTCCTGCCCCGCCCTCCCATAATTGTGAATGAGTCTGACCAGGAAGAGGGCCGAGAGAAGCGACAGTCAGAGAATATATTTTATTCTTCCCCTGTCCTTGTTGCTCGATCCCACTTTTCCCCTAGTTCACTCTTGCTAGCTCCATCATTGTTGTTTACTCCTCCACATTGTTACTTGGTTTAGCTGTTACTTGTCTGTAGGTATGTGTGGACGGGAGATTCGAGGCTTTCAGTCACTTACTTCCCACAGGGAGTCTGCTCTAAAGCCCTCTCGGTCCTTTTCGGCTGTTCAGCATAGATGCTGTTCTTGCAGCACGAGACCGGCAAGAAAGAAAATGTACTTGAAATCTGACTTCAGGAAGAAAAATTAAATGAATGCAAAAACTCGCAACAACACTGATGAAGCTAATTGGTCTGGTTCAATTTTGTTGTTTCTTCCCCTCTCCTTGTGCTTGGTAGTTTTGCTGTTTGTATGCACTAAACCCACCTGGGTATTTCCTTGACTGACTTCAGTGCACTGCAAACAACAATAGCAGCAGTTCTATAGGCACAGTCAATTATTGACTCAAAAAGATGAAAGGCTGATGTGGCATTAAATGCACTAGAGCTCATGACCTAGACAGAAGTCAGGGTGTTAATATCAGGACCAAGGACTCACCTATCTTGCAAAGAACACATATCTGTGCATTTCTCACAAATAACTGAACTTCTTTACACTTTTTACACTAAATCTCCCTTTTACCTTTCATTTATATCCACAATGAATGAAATACAGCTAGTTATCAGTGCGCCTGCCGAAGCCCACAGCTGCTTATTTTGCAACCAAATCTGCACAAAAACACCATACTCTAAGAATGTAATTTAGAAATGCTATGATCTCCGTAAATGATTGTTAGGTCATATTTTGCATTGCACGGGGCTAATTCAGCCATTCATAATTCTATGGACAATAAAAGGATTGACGCTGACTTGAATAACACCACTGTTGCTTATTGCGGTGCTCTCATAGTCCATTTGTTAAATGGTAGATTAAAGCAAGTTACTGATTGTAATTTCCATTTTTAACTTCTTTTTAATGTGGTTACTTTAATTACGTAAATACCACATTTTTACATCCGAGAATAGAGTACACGTGGCAATTTTTCTTTCTCGGGGAGACAGTGGCAACTACATTTCTCACACTGCAAATATGAGATAATACATTTTATTCCAAATTATTTCTTTATATCGCTCAGAGGCTCCAAAGCAAGTGCCACAATGCTGCTCTGCAATTTTTAAGTGGCATTGTTCTACAAGTTAATGCTACCAATGCTCATTTTACCTCTTTGGATTAAAGGCTGATGGTGGAGTTGGCCCAGCAGGGATTACATTTAAATGCTGTGGTTTATAGGTAGATCTGTGTAGGAGGCTGTTAGAAATGTGGTTTGTGGTTGGCTAGGGTATGCACCTAAGCCAGGCAGAACCCACTCTAGTCAGGGCAAGGGAGTTACACGTCCAAGATAACCCTTGCTCACCCCCTTGGTAGCTCGGGCCTAACCCGGAGGCAATGTGTAAAAATTTTCCACAACACATGTGATGCAATATGTACACCACAAAGTAAACACAACACTGAGCTATGTAAAAATAAACTCTATTGCACAAAACATAATTAGACCAAACATTACACGTCAGTTATACCCTGCTATCTTAGCAGTTGTCAGAACATTACACAAGTTACTAATACCTTGCAGGAATAGGCAGTTGTCACATTGGAACACGTAAGTACTCAGAATTCTGCAACACAAGTAGTAGTCAGGAATCACAGTAAATAAATGCACTTGTCATAGAAAATATCACAAAGGCCTATATCAGGGACCTTATAAAATTATATGGCAAGTCATGAGAAATTAAACAGACATCAGCCTAGCATGCCCATAACAGGAACATATAGCCAATATATATAATTAGGAAAATAACCCTGGAGTATACCAACCTCCCAGTGTCCCCAAAATTACCTTATTTTGTGGAACAAGGCACTCATAGAGCCTGGAAAGTCATGGTAGGGGCCCCCGGTGCTCCTATGTGCTCCACGGAGGCCACATATGGTTCCTAGGGGAGAGGGGCAGTAGGCACCCTCTCTGATGTGTCTAACGGGCCCCTCCTGGGGCCTTCGATCTCTGTGGGGTCCCCCCGGGCCTCCACTGGCCCTACCACCAAGGGGGGGGCAAGGCAGCCCAACAAAGCAATGGGGACTAAAGGAAGGGGTCTCCGGTGAGGCCTCCCTTCTCCATTTCACCCATCCCAGGTCAGGCAAACAGGGAATGAGGCTCGGCGGCTGTGGGACCTCCGATTAGGTTTTCCTTCCCCAGTCAGCAAGCCAAACAGGAGCCTTTCAGCACCTTCCAAGGGCTTGGGGGAGCAAGGGGGAACCTCTCCGATGAGGCTTCCACCTCTGCTTACCAACGTATCCGCACCCGACACAGTGCGTGAGCCGCTCTGCTGCCTTCCCTCATCTGCGAGGAAGGCAGCACACAAGTAGGCGCTGACGTGTGTCCGGGGGCACTCCTCAGAGCGAGCTTCCCCTGGGGGCGCAATAGGAGTGCGCTTGCTCCTTTCCATGAATTAAAAGTGCCCCGGGGGGCCCAAGGGCAGTGCAACACTCGCACTGAAGAAAGGCGGTCTCCCGGGCAGAGGCGATGAAATTGGCAACCAGAGAGTGCTTTTCTCAGTGCTAGGATAGTTCTATGAGCCCGGGTTGTGGCGGTGAACTTATTTCAAGGCGATTGCGTGCAGGAGGTGCAAGGGCCACCAGGAAGCATGCTTCCAGGTGCTTTCTTTCCCCACAGCAGCACTCCTTCGTGGAGGGGATTGTTGCAGGGGTCAGGGGCCACAGCACCCTGCCCCTGGGGACAGAAGTCAAAAGGAGCACAGGGCTGGCGGGCCCAGCTACAGGCCAGCACAAGGGTTGCAGATGGTGGCAGTTCCTCCTAGTGACCAGGCAGGTCACAGGTCAGCACAGCAGCAGCAGTCCAAGGTGCATCCTGGTGAGTCCTTTCAGCAGCGCCCAGTGTCCAGTTTCAGGTAAGCTTCTTCAAGGTTCAAGAATGTCCAAATTGTGGGGAAAATTCCCCTGTACTTATACTAAGTTTGCAGTGTCCTTGTCAATGAGGAGGAGAGGGGATTACAACCAGTTACAGCTGGTTCTGGGAGTGCCCCTTCTCTCCTCCAGCACAGGCTCCAAACATCAGTGGGGGGAAACGACCCTATTGTGCGAGGCGAGGGCACAACCTATAAAAATGCAGGTGTGCTACGCCTCTCCCTTCTCTCAGCCCAGGAAGACTATACAATATGTAGATGCACCTCTGTGATACCTCCACCCTCCCTGTGTACAGGCTGTCTGAAAAGTATGCACAAAGCCCCAACTGTCAGTCTGCCTTGACGTGGATTGGAATCAAGCTGCAAAAACAACAAAGCCATAAATACAGACAAATGCACACTTTCTAGAAGTGGCATTTCTGTAATAGTAATAAAAAATACACCTACACCGGTAAGCAGCAATTCTTATCACTATCACAACCATACCAACCATGCCTACGCTACACCTCATAAATCAACAATACCCCTTACACATAAGGCAGGGCATTTCTAATGTAATCCTATGGAAAGGCAGCACTCACAGTAGTGAGACACCAAGTTAGGCTGTTTGTCACCACCAGGACAGGTCAGGCCACCTGGCACATGTCCTGCCTTCTATGTACATGGCACCCTGCCCATAGGGCTAGCTAGGGCGCACCTTAGAGGTGACTTACATGTAGTAAAAGGAGAGTTCTGGACCTGGCAAGTAAATTTAGATGCCAGGCCCCTGTAGGAGAAAACTGTGCACACAGGCCCTGTGCTAGCAGGCCTGATATAGGTTTGAGAGGCTACTTCAGTGGGTGGTGCAAGCAGCACTGAAGACCCACTAGTAGCATTTAATTTACAGGCCCTGGTTATAGAGATACCACTGTACAAGGGGTTTATAGGTAAATTAAATATGCCAATTAGGTATAAGCCAATCATACCAATTTTACAAGGGAGAGCACATGCACTTTATCACTAGTTAGCAGTGAAAACGTGCTCAGAGTCACAACGTCAACCAACAAAGGTCAGAAAAATAAGGAGGCAAAAGGAAAAAAAACTGGGGAATGACCCTGTAAAATGGCCAGGTCCAGCAGAGGCACTCTGCCCAGGCATCACAGCACTCCGGAGGGTGCAATCCTGTGCACTGCATTTTAGTGAACACTAAGGAGTAACCAGTGGTATGTCTGAAAGTGCATCACAACCTGAGCCTCAGCTTCTTGCTCCTGGAAACTGCTGCACTTGGCATATTAGTATTTTGCATAGTCTTTCATCCCTAATAACTTGTATCTTTAGCTTTGTGTTACTCATGGTGTCTACCTCGATAAAATAGTCTGTGTTCTGACTGGAACCTTTGATGTGCAAGTTTCTATTCATCATGTTCATTAATCTACAGAACTAGCCTGTTTGACGAAATATCGGATATTATGACGATCAGACTCATTTGAAAATTTCCAGAGTAATAAAAAATGAACAACCTAACTCTAGGTATTTTGTAGTGAGTAATCTTTGTACAATTAAACAAACCACACCTATGTCAAAGTTTACTTAAAGATCACTCTTGGTACACACAAAACCGGCAGATGTTTGCAGATCCTAGAATCGGTGGCACCATTGCAGTGATGCAGCCCTGTCTGATGAGTAAGCCCTCCCTCTCTTGGTGCTTGGGACCTCTACATTTAGAAGCACTGGGGGAAATCTGCATGACCACCTACGTGCATATCTTGCTCGTATTCAAAGCATATAATTAACACAGAGTCTGACTCTCTAAATAGACAGGGGCTTGCTGTGTGTGATATTCCCACTTCCTCAGACCTATAGAAACTTTTGAAGACTCTGGAAGTGCATCAAATTCTGGTTCGGGTTCTCACCAGCAGCCCTTCTTTTGGAAGCCATGTAATCACTTCATTGTGCCAATTGTCAAATAATTGGGTTATTGCCTCATACAATGTCATTCTTTCGGTCCCTTGAACAAAACCAGGTCAAATGATATTGTTAGAAATGGGGTCTCTAGTTGGCAGTCCCTGTCCAAGTAGGGACCCTCACTCTAGTCAGGATGAGGAAGATACCTGCTCAGATAACCCCTGCTCACCCCCTTGGTAGCTTGGCACGAGCAGTCAGGCTTATCTCAGAAGCAATGTGTAAAGCATTTGCACATGACACACAGTAACAAATGAAAACACTACAAAAGGACACCACGACAGTTTTAGAAAAATAGCCAATATTTATCTATATAAAACAAGACCAAATAGGATTAAATCCACCATACAGTAATAAATATTTGAATTCTGCGATGCGATGTACGGTGCCCACAGGTCACAGTGCAGGCAGCGGCTTGGTGACGGCATTCAGCGGTATCAGTAAGACCAGGGCTGCGGTGTGAAGCAGGGTGGGTCACTAGGTCACGGTGCAGGCAGCAGTGTTATCATTGCTAAAGTGCTGTCGTCAGTAGGTCCAAGCCAGCGGTGTGGGATGGGACGGTGCTTTGTGACCCTCATGAGTGGTGTCCACAGGCCACGGTGCAGGCAGGATGCCTGGTGGCGACACTGGAGTTGATGGTGCTGGAGTCGGTGGACCGAGGCTGCAGACGGGATGGGATGGGATGGGATGGTGCTTCGTGTACCTAATGAGCTGTCTCCACAGGCCACAGTACAGGCAGCGGTGCCGGTGTCAGCAGGAACGGCATCGTCGGGAATGCCCAGGCTGCGGTGTCAGCAGGCAATGCTGGAATGCGGGGCCCACAGGACGCGTGTCGAGCAGCGGCTCTGTGAAGTTGTCTTATGATGGCGTTGGTGAAACCAGGGTTGTGGTGCGAAGTGGGCAGTTCGGCTCTGTGCAGCAGGTCATGGTGCAGGCCAGCGGCATCGTTGGTGGCGTCACAGTGGTTTCTCCTCTTAAACAGCACAAAACACACAGTTCCCAGTGCTGCAGTTCGAGGAAACTGAAGTCTTTGGTGTCCCTGAGACTTCCAACAGGAGACAAGCTCTACTCCAGCCCTCGGAGAACTTTCTCAAGCAGGACACACAGCAAATTTCACCCTTTGCACTCTTTTCAGGCAGAAGCAGTAACTGCAGGCCAGTCCAGTAAAGCAACACAGTAAGGGGACAGTACTCCTCCTCCAGCTCTTCTGCTCTTCTCCTGGGCAGAGGTTCCTCTTGATTCCAGAAGGATTCTAAAAGTCTGAAGTTTTGGGTCTTCTTATACCCTGTTTTGCCTTTAAAGTTGGCAAACTTCAAAGTAAAGTCTCGAGTGTTTGCAAGATCCTTCCTTGTCCAGGCCAGGCCCCAGACACACACCAGGGGGTTGGAGACAGTATTGTGTGAGGGCAGGCATAGTCCTTTCAGACCCCTCCTCCTTTCACTGTAGCTCAGATGGCCCATAAGGATATGCAGGCTACACCCCAGACCCCTTTGTGTCACTGTCTAGAGGGAATTCACAACAGCCCAACTGTCAAACTAACCCAGACATGGAATCCACAAACAGGCAGAGTCACAGAATGGTTTAAGCAAGAAAATGCCCACTTTCCAAAAAGTGGCATTTTTAAACTCACAATCCAAAACCCGACTTCAATAAAAAATGTATTTTTAAATTGTGAGCTCAGAGACCCTAACTCCATATTTATATCTGCCCTCAAAGGGAATCTGCGCTTTAAAGTTATTTAAAGGCAGCCCCCATGTCAACCTATGAGGGAGATAGGCCTTGCAACACTGAAAACTCAATTTGGCAGTATTTCACTGTTAGGAAATGTAAAACACACCACTACACGTCCAATACACTGCACCCTGCCCACGGGGCTGCCTAGGGCGTATCTTAGGGGCGCCTTATATGTACCAAAAGGGAAGGTTTGGGCCTGGCAAGTGGGTACACTTTCCAGGTCGAATTGGCAGTTTAAAACTTCAAACACAGACACTACAGTGGCAGGTCTGAGCCATGTTTACAGGGCTACTAGTACGGGTGGCACAGCCAGTGCTGTAGGCCCACTCGTAGCATTTGATTTACAGGCCCTAGGCACCTCTAGTGCACTTTACCAGGGACTTACTGGTAAATCAAATATGCCTATAAGGAATAACCCAATCAGTAATACAATATACCTAGGGAGCACTTGCACTTTAGCACTGATCAGCAGTGATAAAGTTCACAGAGACAATAAACCATCAGAAACAGAGTCCAGTAAACCATAAAAACAGGATGTCAGAAAGCAAAAAGACAAGGGGAGACTCACCAAAAAGCTGCTAGGTCTAACAGATATAAATTTCAGATTAATTTTATTTTTTTGTGCTGTTGGATCAAAAGTACTCACTTTCATATCATATAATGGTGACCAGATTATATGTCTCATTATAATGTTGTGATCTTTCGTCAGGAGACTAATAGCTAAGGTACTGTCCCTTCCTCACTCGAAACACTTCTGCAACTAGTTTAACCTTCTCGAGCTGCAATGGTGAGAGAGCCCCTATAAAGGATCTACAATTTACTTGCCTCAAAATGTGCAATAGGTGAGCGCCAAAACAATTTTTTCGGATCACTTTGTGGGTACATGGCCCTTGAGTGAAGTCAAATCAAAACACATAGGTAAAAGACATTGTCAATTACAAAGCCAACAGCTCTAACTCTCGCAAATGTGAGACCTTTTGCCTTTGCAAATGCTTGTTTATTATTAAGTTGCACACCTTGGAAGATTTATGAGCATTTATGAAACATTTTGAGTCCAGGTCAGTGATAAAGGGCCAGATGTATCAAAAATGCATTTTGCGAATCGGAAATAGCGATTTTTAAGAAATCGCTATTTCTGATTCGCAAAATGCAATGTATCACATTTGCGAATCAGTAATAGAGATTTCTTAAAAATCGTAAATGCTATTACCGAATTACAAATTGCTATACAGCCCTCATTCGCATCTATGGGCTGGTCGGCCCATATTTGCAAATGTTTTGCATGTCCCAAATTGTGAATTCCTAACTGGAATTCGCAATTTAGGGACATGCAAAGTCCAGGGTGCTGGGGGCCTAAGGCCCCCTCTGCTGCACCCCAAAACATTTTTTTACAACATGTAAGGTGCACACATGCCAAAAGGGCATGTGTGCTTTACAGGTAAATTTTTAAAATGTATTTTAAATGCATTTTTTAAAATTTGCACATGGTTACCACCAAGTTCAACTTTGTGGTAATAGCGATTCCTTAATGCTCAATTCGCATTAAGGAATTGCTTCTTACATGTGCTTTAGAAATCGCAAATAAGGATTCCTTATTTGCGATTTCTTATTTAGAGAGTCGCAATTTGCGACTCTCTAAACAGGGTCGCAATTTTAAGGAATCGCTATTTTAGCGATTCCTTAAAATTGCATTCAGAAGGCCTTTGATACATTCTGAAATGGCTTTTTTCATTCGCAAACGGGCATTCGCACCGTTTGCGAATGCAAAAAGCTTTGATACATCTGGCCCAAAGTGATGTGCCCCCATCTAAAACACTTTGATCCCCTGGCCCTCACTAAACCTGAATATCTTGTATTACAAGCGAGGCATTTTATAAGATCTAATTGTCCCGGGAAAGCTAAAATGCAAAATTGTTTTTTAATTTTTTATCTAATTCTATTTTAATTACTCTATAATAAAAACTCTAATTAATACTGGAATGTTCTTATCATGTAAATGGTAAAATTGTTATGGTTTTAGTTAACTAAAACAATAAACGAAATTGCTTACTTACTATTGTATAGGTGAGGCGAATTCGCTTTGCCATTGCTTGTTTATGTTTCTTACAATATTTTCAATGTAATCAGTATAAATAGATCACGTGCAAGCTATCACTAAAAACATGCGGACGATACCTTCTTCAGTACAATGGTGAACGCCAGGCACTAATCAAAAACCTCGTCCCTTTATGGCTTTAATTAAATCATTAACCGCCTGTCCATCTCCAGTTATACTGTTTTATATTCAGTCACGCTGATAATGTGTTAAGTAAAAAAACAATACAAAAGGTGATAGATTAATAAGTAATTGCACTCCTTTAATGCCGAGAAAAGGACAGCGTTGCTGTTTTCTTTTACAAATGGCTGGGATGCTATTATGTATTTGGTTTCCCCCCTCAGAGGTAATCTTAGATGCGGAGTGAATGGAGTGAGGAGTGCTATCAGGCTGTAACATCTGCTTCTGTGTCAAGAGATGAAACGGGTGACTCCAGCGCCCTGGACAGCTGGGACTGCTTTCTTAATGCAAGAGGGTATTGTGCAAACAAACAGGCAGCGATACGGTCTATGGCTGTCACAATTATTCAACCCGGTGATACATCTTCTAGTATTAGCTTCTTGAAGAGCCTCCTTTCCCTTTTGAACGTAAACTGCAATAATCACCTTTTTAACACACTGATGAGGATGGGTGCAGCAGAGCTGCAGAATTAAACCTACCGTTTAAAATGGACGCAGCAGTCATAAAACAGCCCATAGCGTTCAAACGTGATAAATGCAATGGATTGATAAACATTGCTTATGCCTCAACATCAGTGCTTATCTTCTCTGACCAATTCGCTGTCGGACCTCTTCGAATATTTAAATCATGATGGACTTCTTATGAAACGAAATCAGTTATTGATATTTGCAGAGGGAATTATTCCATGTAATTTAATTACTCTTGGTAGTAACTACCAATGTAACAATATCTCCTTAGGTTCAGTTGAATAATATAATAAACACAAGAATTAAATGTCCGAAATAAATGTAGGAAGCATGTTTTCAAGGTAACTTAAATAATGTAACCGATCTGTTAGGATAAATTGTGTTTTAAATAAATATATTAAAAATAATTTCACATAGCGCAATCAGTAGCTGACAAGCGGCCCCATGTTCTGTAACACCCTCACCCTGTATGAGCATTAATCCGCAGGCACTTTGGGCCTGATTTATACTTTTTTAGCGCCGCATGTGCGTCATTTTTTACGCAAAAGCGGCACAAACCTAGAAAATATAATTGAATTTTGTAAGTTTGTCCCACTTTTGCGTAAAAAGAAATGACGCAAATGTGGCACTAAAAAAGTATAAATCAGGTCCTTTATACCCTGAGAGATATCTCATTTGCCGCCCCCTGTGTACTTGTTGTTAGCTCAAAGTTTCCATGGGGAGAAAGTTGTTTTGCTTTGCTAATAACTTGGCACTGTTTGACAATACTGTACAAGAGGTTCTTTAAAAGTTTATCTATATCAGCTCCTTACTGGAAAGTTTCTGGGTGATCGTCAAGTTCGGACCAAGAAAAACTGGGGTCACAAAATGTGCGCTTTCCATGTTAACTTGCATATAAAACATTGAAGAACCAGACAAAACGGCTGAAATAAGTTAGAATAGTACTTAGAGAGGTTTATTTTTTAATTTTTATTTAATGCATCATTGTGCTATTTTCAAAAATTTGCATTACAAATAAGGTGATGGGAATAGTCAGGAGTTGTTCAAAATATAGGTCTCTCTGGCTATTGGTCAAAAATAGGACTTTCTAATTGGCTGAGGGCGATATTCTCCTGTGGGCTTTTTCAGTACGAAGTGATATGATTGGTTGGCCGCAACCCAGAGAAAAATGTTGCTCTTGCCATTACAGGTCTCAGAGATTCAGGACAGACCATGAAGAAGGCTCCTTGTGTGCATAGGGGTGGTGAACCTCACTGGGTTGGGTACAAGCCTGACCACAGGCCAGGCCCTGTTGTCAACCTCCCAGCCAAATGCCAAAAACTGAGGTGGGTTCGCCACCATTGCCAGGACAGGGTGCAGGGCCTGGCCAGAGGTCAGGTAGCAGGCCCTCCGGTCAGCATTCCACTGCGCACAACTAATATCATACGTTCACACAACCAATATCGTACATTCACATATCCAATATCATATACCAACACATAATACACCAGCACATCCACAAATATACACCTTCACAAGCAACATCATACATAAGCACAACCAGCATACCATCGTTATGCAACAACACACCAACCACAGTTCCTCATAACCAACATCATAAGTCAAACAAAACCACCATAATGCATCTTCTTAACTCACATACAAATGCAATTTCCTAAAAACTAAAGCTGAAAAGGGGTTAAGTTTGACTAATATATTAACTCAACCGTTAAATTAAAAAGCCCCAAAGTTCATTCAGATATAACCTTCACCTGATGTCCCAACTCCACTAACTAAGCCATCCTTAACTCCCATCCCCATCTGACATTCAACACAACATTTCCAAAGAAAAATTAGCCTACTATGCAACATGAACCATCAAAAACAAATTCATTCGACAACACATCCACCATCAGATATAAATCCATAAAGTTAATATTATGCATAAAAAACCTGCAATAATATGTCAACACACCCACTTTCAGACGTGCATCTACCCAAAATCTTATCATTACACACCCACCATTATACTGCCATCCATCCTCTGTCATATATGATCACAGAGCATCCGTTAAATGTTCAAACATCTAACAGTACACGTCCAAACTCTCTCCATAAGAGAATACTGCCTTGCTTATACACCCCACCCACCAACATACATCCACCATTAAATGCCCACACAGTTACCATCATACACCCCACATGTATCGTCATGCACTAACTTACTATTCATACCTCTAAATACTCACTATAATACATGCTCACATCATCATCACACGCCATGAAAACCACCATCTTATAACAACATAAGATCATCTTGGACGAACACATCCACTAGTTACCAGAGGTTCACATAATGTCACTCTAAGACGTCTTGCCATCATAATCCTTATACACTTATAAACATAATCAATGATTTTCTCAAACACATCTCATGTCATAATTTTTTTAGGTAATAGCAGGCTCACACAGCCATCATCACGTAGCCACAATTATTAGTCAATAAAACTACCACCATGCATACAAAAACCATCAGACACACACACACTTTCTACCGTACATACACTTGCACATCAATGTACTACAACACATTAACCAAAATGTATCCAGGCAGCCACCATTTACCAATGGTCTATAGTGTCAGTTCAGAAACTTAGGGCTAGATGTATCAAGGTTCGCATTAGCGAATACCAATTAGCGATTTTTACTGAATCGTTAACTGGGATTCGCAAAATGCAATGTAACAACACCATCACAATTTCTTAACTTCTTAAAATTCGCAATCACAAATAGCGAGTAGCAAATAGCTATTTGGTAAAATAGGAATTGGTATTTTGAAATCGCAAATTGCGATTTTTGTATTCTGGAGCTGCTTGATGACATCACAGCCAGGAAGTGAGTCAGTGCATGCTGTTTCCAGAAGCATGAGCCACAGGAGCAGGCAGAGAGACCCAGCACAGCACCAGGGAGGCACTCAGGAGAGTCAGCCAGGACCAGAACAAACTATGGCCACTGATGGGAATGGGAAGGACAAAAGAGACAGGAAACTGAAATTCAGTGAGCAGGAATTGGAGGTTCTCACAGAAGAGGTGGTCAAGAACGATGACCAGTTATTTGGAAAACACTCACTACAAGTCTCAGAAAGTGAGAAGAGGAAAATGTGGACTGACATCCAGACCAAAATATGCACGGTGGGTGTTGCACAGTGTTCCATCGAGGAGATACGCAAGCGCTGGTACGACTTGTGATCACATGCAAAAGAGAGGGTAGCAAGCAGGCTGAAGGAGGCAATGAGCACTGGAAGAGGACCACCCACCCAGACACCGTCCACGCCCATAAAAGATATGGTGGAGTCAACACTGCTGCCTGAAGCTGTTAGTGATGTCACTGACATTGACACCTCAGGCACACCCGGCACCAGCAAAGGTAAGGGCAGTAATTATTTGAATCACCATATGTGCATGTACAAATGCCCCTTAGAAAATTGCAATGGCACTATACACAGTGCTAAGTAGTCCATGCCACATGCATTCAACACAACAATACTTTATGGGTGTGGTATTCCATACCCCTAAAGTGCATCTACTACATAAATAGCAAGACAGTGTAAAACCAAACAGATAAATAACACAAAAGACAATTAGAGACACTATGCCAGAGGAAATGCTTATCATTAAAGTGACTGTGAGGTTGCAAATCCAAGAATGACATGCTGCGCATTGTTTTTGCAGATGTTCCGGGCCCTAACGCAGCAGAAAGTGGAAATGGGGGGAATGACGAAAGTCAGCCACGGTCCGATTCAAACACTAGTGAGTCCATCATACAAGCACCTACTAGACACAAGGTAACAGTGCTACCCCTTCCTGAGTTTACCCTGGACTCCAATGAGTTGCTGGAAGAAGTACCCACACCACCTCCAGAGGTTAGAAGCACCGACAGAGAGCAGTCCCTGTTCCAGCAACAGTCCACTCCCCTCAGGAGGCATTGAGAAGAAGGCAGACAGTGCACAGAGGAAGGGTAGGGCCCATCACTGTTTGGTGGCCTTGAGGCATCCATGCTGAAAGTGCAGCACCTGCATTGTAAACACATGGGATCAATGCACAGGCAGTTGGGAGTCTATCGATGACAACATGGGATCAATGCACAAGCAGTTGGAGTCTCTCAAAAACAACATGTGCAAGCTGCATGAGGGACAGCAATCTATAGCAGAACATGTAAGGGAGATGACAAATACCATTAGGGAACTCTGCACTGTAATGCAGCAGGAACATGTCACCCACCGTAGGCACCATCACCAATTGATGGGCAGGTTGTATGGGTTCAGCAGATCTGTCAATATGCTCACTACCACAACTGCTTTGGTGTCACGATGTGCTGCGGGCATGCAAGTGGAGATGGCACATTGCAGTCGTTGCACGAGGATTGGTATAAATCACCAATGTATTGGAGATAATGCAGACAGTCCAGAGTGCTACAAACAGCGAACTGGGTGGTGGAATAGTGAGGAACTCTCTAGCCTCAGCAGTGTCACAGCCCCTGTGATGGATCCTAGGCATCGCAGTTCCAGACACAGTACTGTCTCTGAACCCACAACAAGAGGTCCCAATGAGCCTAATGAGCATTCAAGTGGAGTGCGTGGACTTACAAAGTAAGGTTGAGAAGTGCAGGGGAACTGCACATCATGTAGCAATTCATTGATACTATGATGTCAATAGTGTTACAGTGTAACTGGGACCTGATTGTGTATACTGTATACCCATGTCCTATTCACACATATAATACCTGAAGTCAAGGCAATAAATGTGCTACCCATAGCAATAAATGAAAGTAGACATGGGGGGTCATTACAACATTGGTGGTAAAAGCCGCTTACCGCCATGCAGAAGACTGCCAACACACCGATGCAGTTGCGGAATTCCGCCACAGCTATTATGACCTACCTCTCGGAATCCAACAAAATTCAGACACCCACACAAGTCGGCCACACCAAAGGTCAGTGATAAACTGGCGAAAACAAATCCTCCACCGTCACGCCAACAGGAAAACGCCCACACTATCTCGACACACGAATCCACGCAGCGGTCTTTCAACCGCGGTATTCCATTGGCGGTACACACCGCCGTGCTCAAAATACACACACTTCTACAAAACACTGCCACATTGGACAATTCGAAATACACACACCTGATACACATACACACACTACTCCCACACACCCAATACAATATAAAACACTCACCCACATCACCCACAAACCCCTATGACAACAATTACAGAGAGAAGGCCAGAGAGAGACACTACAAACTACTACCAAGCATCCACAGGCACACCAGACCATCACCCACATTACTTCCACGCACAAAACACCACACACCACTACATATCACCACACTTATCACCACATACACCACCCCACACACCACCTACACCACCCCATGGCACGGCAAAGACACCCCAGGTTCTCGGAGGAGGAGCTCAGGGTCATGGTGGAGGAAATCGTACGGGTAGAGCCACAGCTATTTGGAGCACAGGTGCAGCACACCTCAATTGCAAGGAAGATGGAGCTATGGCGAAGAATAGTCGACAGGGTGAACGCAGTGGGACAACACCCAAGAAATCGGGACGACATCAGGAAGAGGTGGAACGACCTACAGGGGAAGGTGCGTTCCGTGGTCTCAAGACACCACATTGCGGTACAGTGGACTGGCAGCGGACCCCCACCTCCTCCCCCACAACTAACAACATGGGAGGAGCAGGTCTTGGAGATTCTGCATCCTGAGGGCCTCGCAGGAGTAGGTGGAAGAATGGACTCTGGTAAGTCAAACCTTTAACTACTTCATCCCCCACCCTACCTGCATGCTATCACAGACCCCCACCCTCGCCCCTTCCCCTATCACTCCAACTCCTCACAAATGTACTAATAACACAAACCACACATCCCAACACCAAGACCTGCATGCAACACCAAAGCATAGACACCCATCACTAAAGCATGCCCACTGCACATACCCATAACACCCCCCTCAACCATCATCACACAAGCCCAAACACAGGAATTCTAGCACTGGGGTACACGGTCACCCACCCATTGCACACCATGACACACACAGATGCAATAATCATGCTTTTACACCCCTGCAGGACCACTACCCAACGTCACCAGACAGGAGGGTCCAGACATCTCCACCCCACCCACAGAAGAGGCCCACAGTGATGACAGCAGCTCTGTCCAACTGGATCCAGATGACCAGCCCGGACCATCGTGGACCTCGGGACAGTCGGTTCCCCACACCTAGTCACAGGCCACCACAGAGCTTCCACCCTCTGGTAACACCAGCACAGCACCCACGCAGCGGGCCCATACCTCCATCCCCAGGACAAGTCAATCAGCTGTGTGTCCACCACTACAGGGAACCCAGGATAACCCACCACCCTAACAACAACAGGGACCTGGGGGCAGTGGTAGTGGGCACACGGTCCAGGGGACTGAGGCCCGGGAACACAGGGGAACTGGGAGGGCTGCTGTGTGACAGGGGGCGGACAGGCCTAAGGAACCCACTCTCCACGAGGCCCTCTCCTCCATCATGGGAGCATACCACCACTCCCAGGAGACGATGGCAACGGTCCTGGCCAAGTTTCAGGAGACCCAGCGCATGCAGGAGGAACAGTATTTGGGGTTCAGGGAGGAACTCAGAACCATCAGCTCTGCCCTGGGCACCATCGTAGGGGTGCTGAAGGAAATACTGAACACCAGGAGGGACACTGTGGCACTCCAAGGGGCCCCTGACACTAGCATGGACGATGAACTGCCCACCACCTCTGCCGGCGCTAGTGGACAGGAGTCACTGCCACAGGACCACCACACCAGCACCCCACCCCCTGCAGACGGAGAACCCCCCCGCAAGCGGTCCCTGAGATCCAGGAACAAGACAGAGCACGATGCCAAGACCCCCGCCAAGAAATGAGACCACCCTGATTGTCATCCCACTGTCCCACTTTGTAACCCTGTCCATATTTAAACTGCCCCAGCTCCACTTCCTATGCCCATATGGGCAATGCACCTGTGAGACTAATAGACTGGACTCTGCCATGGACATTCCTCCACCATCACCCCTCACCATGTTACAACCCCCCTCCAATATTTAGCACTTAAATAAACACCCTTGAAGCACAACACAATCTGGAGTCAGTCTGTGATTTAGAAAATGTGTATTAGCAATGACAGTGACAAAATGCGTTTTAAAATGTAATGTCAACATACCTATGTCACACATCTCAAGTCCATGAGGAATCTAAGCAGATGACACACGTTGGAAACCACACCTGTGAAACCGTAAGGGAAATGTACAACTCAGTTACCAATTACTGGTTGAAATCGACAGACAGGATAGAGGTAGAAGTGTGAAAGTACTTGTAGTAGGCAG
The DNA here is from genome assembly GCF_031143425.1 of Pleurodeles waltl. Taxonomy (NCBI): domain Eukaryota; kingdom Metazoa; phylum Chordata; class Amphibia; order Caudata; family Salamandridae; genus Pleurodeles; species Pleurodeles waltl. The sequence continues at coordinate 692,708,879 of NC_090442.1, read as the reverse complement.
GAATGTGTTCTCACCTGAGTATCACTGGAAATATTGCTGGATAACTGAGTCCCTGTTGTCAATGTCTTCTTCCTCTGCTTCCTCCTCATCACTGTCCAAGGCTCCACAGCTGCCACAACACCGTCATCTGGACCATCCTCCTGCAGAAAAGGCACCTGTCGTTGCAAAGCCAAGTTGTGAAGCACACAGCAGGCCACAATGATCTGGCACACCTTCTTTGGTGAGTAGAATAGGGATCCATCTGTCATATGCAGGAACCTGAACCTGGCCTTCAGGAGGCCAAAGGTGCGTTCGATCACCCTCCTAGTGCACCCATGTGCCTCATTGTAGCGTTCCTCTGCCCTGGTCCTGGGATTCCTCACTGGGGTCAGTAGCCATGACAGGTTGGGGTAACCAGAGTCCCCTAATAGCCACACCCGGTGCCTCTGGAGTTGACCCATCACATAAGGGATGCTGCTATTCTGCAGGATGTAGGCGTCATGCACAGAGCCAGGGAAAATAGCATTTACCTGGGAGATGTACTGGTCTGCCAAACATACCATCTGTACATTCATCTAATGATAACTCTTCCGGTTCCTGTACACCTGCTCACTCCTGTGGGGGGGACCAGAGCTACATGGGTCCCATCAATGGCACCTATGATGTTAGGGATATGTCCAAGGGCATAGAAGTCACCTTTAACTGTAGACAAATCCTCCACCTGAGGGAAAACGATGTAGCTCCGCATGTGTTTCAGCAGGGCAGACAACACTCTGGACAATACGTTGGAAAACATAGGCTGGGACATCCCTGATGCCATGGCCACTCTAGTTTGAAATGACCCACTTGCAAGGAAATGGAGCACTGATAGCAGGGATCCCTGTGGGATGGCGGATTGCTGACATCAGGTCTGGCTCCAACTGGGTACACAGTTCCTGGATTGTGGCACGGTCAAACCTGTAGGTGATGATCAAATGTCTTTCCTCCATTGTCGACAGGTCCACCAGCGGTCGGTACACCGGAGGATTCCGCCATCTCCTCACATGTCCCAGCAGACGGTGCCTAGGAATGACAACAGCGACCACAGAGTCAAACAACTAAGAGGTGTGTACCCCCAGTCTACACAGAACACCATTCATACACAAAATGTGGCCTGTATTTGTGTTGTGCGACAAGGCCTAGGTCTGTGTGACGCAGTTGGTAATTAGGGCATGTGGGCCCCTGAAATGGCAGCTGCCTGACCTCTAAAGTGGGACAATGGGATGTGAGGTAACTGCGCTGGCATTGTACACCGTCGCGGTAGGCGGTTGAAGACCGCGGCGCAATGCTGCATTGGTTAACATTGGACCCTATGGGTCCCAGGAGCCAATGGCGATGTACGCCGGCGGTGATGGTACATTTTCTGGTGAATCACTCGATACCTGATCTTCGACAGGAGAGGACCTACACTGCAAGTGCTGCTGTGACCTCGGTCTGGAAGAGACAATGGCTCGTGCATCTGGGGAAAGGGCCCCTGCTTTCACTGCAGAGGAGTTGGAGAAGCTCGTGGACGGGGTCCTCCCCCAGTACACGCTACTCTACTGTCCTCCAGACCAACAGGTAAGTACACAGGGAGCATGTTGTATGGGCTATGCCTGTGTGGAGAGGGCTGGTTGTAAGAAGGAAGGGGGCACAGTTCTGCGTGCATGAAAGACGGTGGGTGCATGTGCCACATGGCAAGGGTAGGGATGGGGGCCAATCACGTAGACGGTGCAGTTGTTAATGACTTCTCTTCTTCCCCTGTACATGTCATGTAGGTCAGCGCCCACCAGAAGAAGGATATTTGGCGTGCCATCGCCAAGGACGTCCGGACCCTGGGGGTCCACCACAAACGGAGCACCCACTGCCGGAAAAGATGGGAGGACATTCGCCGCTGGAGCAAGAAGACGGTGGAGGCTCAGCTGGGGATGGCCTCCCAACGTGGGAGGGGTGCCCGTCGAACCATGACCCCCCTGATGTTCCGGATCCTGTCGGTGGCCTACCCTGAGTTGGATAGGCGCTTGAGGGTATCACAGCAGACACAAGGGGGTGAGTACACTATCATTCAGCGGACCTTGTGCACAGTGAAGGTGTCTGGGGTCGGGAGGAGGGCTGTGGGTTTCCCTAGGCCAGGGCGAGTTCCGTAGGCTAGGCCCCTCCGTAATGCAGGCCATGTGGCACCCCAGCCCACCTCTGTAGAGTGCCAAGTACAGGTATTCATGCCCCTGTGTCATCTATGTGTGCAGATGTCAACCATAGCCATGTAGGCTATATCACAGGAATTGCATCTGTAGAGCCCAACAGCGCGACGTAGTGCAGGGAGCTGCTGTGTCTTTATTGTTGGCCAACGGTAGCGGTAAGCCATGCACTCAACCTGCCTTTCTTCTGTCATCCCCCCCCCCTTTTTGTGGTCTCCCTGTTCTTGTGTGCATTAGAATCATCAGGCGGAGGTACAGTGGCACCGGAGCACGAGGGAGCTGCATCCCACATGGCCATGGAGGCCCACACCACGGACTCAGAATACACCAGTGGGACAGAGGGCGAGGGGAGCACCACGGCGGTCACAGGATCTGAAACCAGCGACACAGACTTGTCCTCCGATGGGAGCTCCCTTGTGGTGGCGACAAAATCTGTGCCCCCCACTTCTACAGGTATAGCCACCACCCCCCCTACCAGCACCGCCCTCCCAGCAGCCCGTCTGCCTTTGCCCCATGCCCGCTCACCCAGGAGGGTGGGCATCACCTTCGCCCCAGGCACCTCAGCCCCTGCCCCTGTCACCTCTGCTGCCCTCAGTGAGGAGGCCATTGACCTCCTCAGGTCCGTCACTGTTGAGCAGTCTACCATTTTGAATGCCATCCAGGGAGTAGAAAGGGAATTGCAGCACACAAATGCATTGCTGGAGGGCATTCATTCTGGTCAGGCTGCCCTTCATCGAACCCTGCAAACTCTGGCCTCAGCACTGATGGCAGCCATTGTCCATGTGTCTAGCCTCCCCCCTCCAACTTCCTCCACCCCGACCCAATCCCCTCTACCTCAGCCTATCCCAAGCACACCTACAGACCAGCATGCACACACGTCAACACACAGGGGAAGCACAGGCAAACATAAGCACCACACATCCCACAGGCACTCACCCAAGCATCACACACATACAGACACACCAACATCCACTGCCTCCACTGTGTCCCCCTCCTCCTCGTCTCCCTCCTCCCTCCCAGTCTCGTCTACACTCACACCTGCATGCACTACCACTACAGCCACTACGTCCCGCACCAGCACACCCACCACCACACCCCGCTTATGTGCACTCACCACCCCCACTCCCATTTACACGTTCCCTGTGTCCTCTCCCAGTGTGTCTGTGACGCCCCCTCCCAAGATACACAAATGCAGGCACACACCCACCCAACAGCCATCCACCTCAAGACAGCCTCCGGCCCATGCACCTGCACCCAAATCCACAAAACTTACACCTCCTACAACCACCACCTCTTTCTCCACTCCCAAACCCCCTCCATCTCCCCGTCCCAGTGTCTCCCAAAAACTTTTTCTGGCCCCCCTTAACCTATTTCCCGACCCGTCCAACTCATAGGTCCCGTACTAGCACCTCAGCCAAAAAACTCCAGGACCAGTGGTGCCTGTTGTTACAGGTATGTGGAGTACGCCGGCCACCAGGACAGCCAGTGTGGCATGGAGCCACAGCACAGCCAGTCCCCCCCCTGTGAAGCACCAGAAGTTGGACAGTGCCCGGTGGGAGAGGGGGAAGACTCCAGCCAGCAAAGCCGCTCACAAGGGTCCCAGGGGGAGTGTCGACTCAGCTGTGACTCCCCCCAAGGTGGGGAAGGGGCAGGAGAAATCTCCAAAGTCTGGGAGGAGCAGCACGGCGGAGAGGACCGCCATCATCCCCGCTGCCCAGGAGGCCACCACCAGCCCCATCATCTCTGGCCAGGAGGCCACCGCCAGAGTCAATGCCCAGGAGGCCAGCCCCATCGTCACTGGCCAGGAGGCCAGCCCCATTGTCACTGGCCAGGAGGCCACCGCCAGAGTCACTGCCAGGAGGCCAGCCCCATCGTCACTGGCCAGGAGGCCACCGCCAGAGTCACTGCCCAGGAGGCCACCGCCAGAGTCACTGCCCAGGAGGTCAGCCCCAGAGTCACTGGCCAGGAGGCCACCGCCAGCCCCATCGTCACTGCCCAGGAGGCCACCACCAGCCCCAGAGTCACTGCCCAGGAGGCCACCGTCAGCCCCAGAGTCACTGCCCAGGAGGCCACCACCATCCCCATCGTCACTGCCCAGGAGGCCACCGCCAGCCCCAGAATCACTGCACAGGAGGCCACCGCCAGCCCCAGACTCACTGCCCAGGAGGCCACCGCCAGCCCCAGAGTCACTGCCCAGGAGGCCACCGCCAGCCCCAGAGTCACTGGCCAAGAGGCCACCGCAAGCCACAGCCCAGCTGGACAGGAGGGCCCCACAAGCCACAGCCCAGCTGACCCATAAAGGCCCGCCAGCCACAGCCCTGCTGGGCAATGAAGGACCGCCTTGGCAAGCACCGCTGAACAGGGCAGGGACCACTGAACAGGGCATAGACCGCCATGGAATGCACCGCTGAACAGGTCTGACACTGGCAACGCAAGCACCGCTGAACAGGCCAGGGACCGCTGAACAGGGCAAAGACCGCCATGGAATGCACCGCTAGCCCATTTGCGGCAGGGGCAGTGACGCAACTTGGACCGTCACGGGGTGTGTGCTGCACTCTGGGCACAATGCCCCCTCCAGAACCAGTGGAGACTGTTATCCACTTGAGAGACTGTGGCTTTGCACTCCCCAGGATATAGCAGTGGGTCAACCACCCACTGTAGAGACTTGTGAGACTGTGGCTTTGCACTCCCCAGGATGGTACAGAGGGCAAACCGCCCACTGTAGAGACTTGAGAGACTATGGCTATGCACTCCCCAGGATGGTACAGTGGGCAAACCACCCACTGCAGAGACTTGAGAGACTGTGGCATTGCACTCCCCAGGATGGTACAGTGGGCAAACCACCCACTGCAGAGACTTGAGAGACTGTGGCTTTGCACTCCCCAGGATGGTACAGTGGGCAAACCACCCACTGCAGAGACTTGAGAGACTGTGGCTTTGCACTCCCCAGGATGGTACAGTGGGCAACCCACCCAGTGTAGAGACTTGAGAGACTGTGGCTTTGCACTCCTCAGGATGGTACAGTGGGCAAACCACTCACTGTAGAGACTTGAGAGACTGTGGCTTTGCACTCCCCAGGATACAGCAGTGGGCAAACCACCCACTGCAGAGACTTGAGAGACTGTGGCTTTGCACTCCCCAGGATGGTCCAGTGGGCAACCCACCCACTGTAGAGACTTGAGAGACTGTGGCTTTGCACTCTCCAGGATGGTACAGTGGGCAACCCACCCACTGTAGAGACTTGAGAGAATGTGGCTCTGCACTCCCCAGGATGGTACAGGGGGCAACCCACCCACTGCAGACACTTGAGAGACTGTGGCTTTGCACTCCCCAGGAGACATCAATGGGCATGGAGCCCCCTCGTGGATCTGGTGTGGTGCACACATCTGACTGAGGTGCCCCCCCTTCCCTTCCCCCTGAGGTGCCTGTTGTATTTCTATCTGATGCCCCACCAGTGTTCTCTCCATTTTGATCAGGTATCTTGTGTGGGCCTCGCCCATGCATTTTGGGCCCAGTGGTCCACGGACAATGAATGGTGCATTACCTGCACTACTAATCGTGGTGTATATTTTGTCGATAGTGTATATATGTATATATTTGCTTCCTGTATTTTCATATATTACAATGGTTCAACTCATTTCCTTTTGTCTTTGCATTCTTCCGGGGGTGTTGGGGGGTGTTACTGTAATGTATAGATATGCATTGGTGTGTGTGTTGTAGTGGGTGAGGGTCGGGGTGGGGGTTGGGATGTTGGTTGTGTGTGTCCCTGTTTTTTGCCTCCCCCCTCCCGTATGCCGTAGGTGCAGTACTTACCGTGCTCTTCGCCGCCGGCGTTGATGATCCTTGTATAGGAGCAGGAAGACTATCTCTGGCAGAATATGGAGTTCAGGGTCCATGGTGACCCTCTTCCTCGTGGGGTGTGTAGAGGTGAGCGTTTTCCCTTTGAAATGGCTGTTTCCGCCGTGTTTTTTTCTGCGGTGAATCCGCCCCGGAAAAGGTGGCGGATTGGTAGGTTGTGATACTGTGGGCGGTACATTGTCTCCCGCCTGTCTGTTGGCGGTGACCGCCGCGCTGTTTGTCTGTACCACCGTGGCGGTCGGAGTGTTAAAGTGGCTGTCTTTGTTGGCGGCTCCCGCCACGGTCATAATTCAAATTTTTTTACCGCCGGCCTGTTGGCGGTTTTACCGCCGCTTTAACACCGTCCGCCAGGGTTGTAATGACCACCATGGTGTTTTCATTACTTACATCAGAAATAGTTGCGTGTAATCTCAGCACGTCTTTGTCTGCCCTCTGCTGCATTGGTTCTGTCTGCTGGGTGAAGGGGTGGCAAGGGATCATCATCCTCATCAGAGTCAGGCTCTGTGGGTTCCAGTGGTATGCCTCTCATTGTTGCGATGTTGTGCAACGTAGCACATGTAGCCACAATTTTGCAGGTGTTTTCCGGACTGTATTGCAGTGCGCCCCCACTCTTGTGCAGGCATCGGAAACAACTCTTAAGCAGGCCGAAGGTCCTCTCTATCCTGCTACATGTCCTCCTATGTGCTGCATTGTATCTTCTTTCACTTGGCGTGGCAGGATTGAGATATGGTGTTAAGATGAAGGACCGCACTGCATATGCACTGTCTCCTAGAATGACAAGAGAGTAAAATTAGTTATTGTTATCTGTAACATCACATAGATGTTATGAGACATTGTTCACTGGTACATTACCAAGTAGGTATCCTTCACCAAACTCCCCAGCAAGAAGTCTTGTGTGTCTATTTAACTGTGTCTAAAGATGTAGAAATCATGTGTGCTACCTGGGTATCTGGCCACAAGATCTGTTACTAAGTTGAAAGCATTGCATTTGACCTGTATGTTCATGTGTACTCTTTTTGTTCCAATAAACATACTCTTGGCAGATGGTGGACAGATTGTTACATGTGCCCCATTAATGCAGCCAATGAAATGTGAAAATTGGCCCTCCTGGTAGAAATCAAATTTTGTTTGCTGCACATCCTGTGGGGTGTTGAGGAATTTTATGTGCTAGTGGATTTTGGTTAACATGGCATTTAGGAATGCATTAAAGAAGTGTGAAAACTCACTTTGAGAGACACCTCCATCTACTGCTATGACCCCTTGATGGCATCCTGAGGCTAAGAGGTGCAGGGGGCATAATACCTGTACATGAGTGGGCATGGCATTGGTTCTGTGTGTGTTTCTCTGCAGGAGGATGTTGTAAATCAGCTATCAAGTCAAGTATTATGGCTGAGTTTAACCTGTACAAAAACCTCCTCCTCTGTCTGTTCAAATAGGGTAATGCACACTTTAAAAATGCGCTCCTGTCTCCTCCTCCCTCTCCTCAAACCTGCCCGGATCCTCATCCTACTCACCATGACGTAGAGTGCAGCCATTGTTGAAAAGGGCTGATGCATTCTGGGCCTCTTTATATGTGTTGCACCTGTTTACCACCTGATTTAAATTTGTGGTAAATTGCACATGCAAAAACCCATTTTGCGACTAATCGCAATTTGCAAATGCTTGATAAATTGAATTGCGATTTGGTATTTGTGAATTGCAGTGTGTGATTCGCATTACTCGCAATTTTAAGGAATCGCTATTTTAGCACTGCAAATGACTTTCATACATCGTGAAAGGTGATTTTGCATTCGCAAACAGTGGATTTTACCTATTTGCACCATTTGTGAAGGCAAAATCCTGATACATCTAGCCCTTAGTCACAGATCATATAATTTTTTACGCACTTACAATCAACATCTGAACCACATCTCATTTTAAACTTGATCAAGTTAAGACAAAGTTAACTCTTAATTTCATGATTGTTTTTAGTTTTTGAGGTGCAGCCACTCTTAATTTTCACATACTTAATTATTTTAAGATCTCTCTCTCCCTCTCACACTCTCTCTCTCTATAAATAAATAAACAAATAAACACGTATATATATATATATATATATATATATATATATATATATATATATATATATATATATATATATCAGCAGATTGTTGACTAGGGAGCATTGAGGAAGGCACATTGCTGAAATGTGTCTGCTCACAGTGGAAACAATTGCATACAATAAAAAGAACATTGGCTGTAACACTCCGTGAGAGCCAAGTAATTCTTTGTGTGGAGTTAATGGGCGTGAGTCCACAATCATGTGTACAGAGGCATCCGTCATTAAGGAGCTGGGCAGTGGCAGGTGGGAGAACTTTGAGAAATATAATTTGTACACTGCCCAACACGCCGCACTGCATGGAATTTGTTGGCATGTTGAAGGAAGTACAGTCATTGGGCAGAGCCCTGCCTAAATACATAACATTTGTTCAGCTGACGAGAAGTGAAAAGAATGATAAAATATGGCATTGTGGGCCATGACTGGTAGCCCACTTTAGGTGTAATGAGTGGAGGAGAACTACAAATCAATTTGGGTGCTGGTATTTTCTCTCCACATGGGTTCTTTGATGACTTTAGCCAAGACAATTGTGAGTACGCTGTGACTTTCATTTGGAAAATGGATTGTAAATTTAACATGCAAGCATGTCAGCCCTAAAGTATTAGCATTTGGACTAAGATGGCTACAGTGCTCTTTCTATTGCTATGTTTTTATTTCCCAATGGGAAGGGTTTACACAGCTTTTAAACCCATGTAATTAACGTCAGATTGCTGACTAGGGAGCACCGAGGAAGGCACATCGCCGAAACGCATCTGCTCACAGTGGAAACAATTGCTCACAATATAAAGAACATTGAGGGCCCTGTGTATGTCTATATATATATATATATATATATATATATATATATATATATATATATATATATATTATTGTGTTGGGAGGAAGTTTGTTTTTGTTATTGCCAATATATTTTTGCAACTATCCGATGGTGTCTTGACTTTTCCTTTATATTGGAGAAGGAAATATTGGGTGTATATTAATGGGATTCCCGATCCCATGTCAAGACCGCCATTTTGAGCCTCGATATTTTGGGTATTTTTCGTGGAACATACATATATATATATATATATATATATATATATATATGCACTGGTAGTTAGAGTTAGGACCATATTTCCATAGAAAAAGGATTTATTGACTTGCCTATATCTCTGGTGCTGTTTGACGAATCTTCAAGAAAATTCCAAAAAAGTGTGCTGGTGATTTTGTTGCACATGGAAAGTTTCCGGGTAATCCGTCAAACAGGGGCGGAGAAAAACGGGGGTCTAAAAAGGTGTGTTTCCCATGTTAATTCCCATAGGAGATCTGAACATGCCTACAGCCCAAACTACCTGATTTACACCAAAGTTAGCAGAGTCTTAGCTTTTGGTCTACAGATTATGCTTTTTGTTATTTGGCGTAAATACGTTCAGTAGTTGAAGAGAAATTAAAGGAAAACCAAATTTGTTTATCTAGGAGAACGGTTCCTCCCTGACAACTTTGTGAATATTAACAAGCTTGTGCAGAGATCCAACACTTCAACCAGGAAGAGTTGGCAACCATCCAAGCCGACCCCTGCACCCCTGGGACCACCACCTTCACAGGGCAAAACTGTTGTATTAAGGGGGGCTGTACAGCCTCCCCCTCAGCCACCTCTCCAGGACTGAATATTAAATGTATGCAGAAGGCTCATGTGGCCCCCCCGCAGCCACTTCCCTGGAGCTGAATGAAAATAATGAAGGGGGTTCATTGCAGACCCCCGGCCCTGAGAATCACCACCTCGCTGGGGCAATTAATTGCTAATAGGGGGGTCATGAGGCCTCCCAGCGGGCCTGGGAACCACCATCTCCAGGGGCTAAACTAAGGTAATGAATGGGGGCTGTTGCAGGCCCAGGAGACCGTCACCTCCCCTCCCCGGGGCAGATTTAGTTTGGAGGGGGGCACCCAGCCCCTGTTGAGGAACCAATAATGGGCCTGGGGACCACCACGCCCCATGGCCAGCTCCTGCTATGTCCTGATATACCCAACAGAGGGACATAGCTATTTGTTCTGACTTGGTGGGAGCTTTGACAGCTCCCGCCAAGTCTAAGCAAACAACTCCACTCTCAGTACGTGAGAGCAGTCAAACAGCTCTTGCTTGCAGGGAGCAAAGGTTTCCTATGTTTCCCTACTCGCACACATACACGCAGGGAAACAGAGGAAACAATTGCTCTCACAGACAGAAAGCTGCATGTTTAGTAGCTCCCTGTTTGGAACAGCAATGTTGGCTCCAGCAGAAGGTGGGCAGCCGACTGAGACTGTGGAGTCCTTGAAGCTTCTCAATGGTCCTATTGCACACTGGGTGCCCTTGAGGGCACCCAGGTAAGATGTCTGGGTCCTGGGGGATGGGGTTCCCAGGGTTGAGATCCGCCTGGGGAGTGGGGTTGTGTGGCCCACTCCTCAATTTAATAGAGGTGGGCTCAGGGGGATGGGTTTCCTGGGGCTGAAATGGCCACCCCTCCATTAAATAGATGTGGGCCCCCGGGGATGGGGTTCCCAGAGCCAAAATCAGTTAGGGGAGATGAGCTGCATGGCCCCTCTCTCACAGTGAATAGTAGGGGTCCCCAGAGGATGGGGTCCCAGGGGCCAAAATCTGGCTCCCTCCCCTAAAGTCAGTCGATCTCTCTTTAAATTGCTAAGAGTATGCAATTGTGATAATCACCTGGAAGCTGTGTCCGCTTTTTGCACATTTGCATACTCTTAGTAGTATGAATGTAAGGGCCCCAGTGCGTTTCCTGATGATTTTGAAGGCATGTCTTGATGCCAAGGAATATGAGGACATCCCCACAAAACAAAGAAGCATTTACTTCATGTAAATAGGAGTAAGGACCCTGGCTTGGTGGAGATTTAGGTCCTTTTAGTCTTGTTAGCCTCTCTATAAGAGGACTTATCTTACCACAGACTTCTAGAGAAATAGGCAACAGGGGCAATACTGTTGTCAAAACGCACACAACATCACTGGTGACAATTCCCGTGTGCTCCATTACACAGCTATAGTGTAGAATACATACTGGACATTTACCCAAGGAGACAGAAAGAACTCCACTTGGGTAGATATTACATGCAAAGTTGTAGACTCTTGTTGGATAAAAGGGCATGTGAGGTTCCTTTGTGGCAGAGTCACCCAAACAGCTACTGACCCACCCACACAGACACACACACACACCTTCCCACAGATGCACATAGACACTCACTCAGACACTCATGCAGCTACTCACAGACCAATTCAGAGACTCACACGCCTACTCACAGACCCACTCAGACAATCATGCATCCACTCACAGATCCACTTACACACCAACTCATAAACACACTCACAGACTCGTGCACACACTCAAAGACCTACTCAGAGACTCACACAGCCACTCACAGACTCACTTAGACACTCACGCACCCACTCACAGACCCACTCACAGAATTCTGCACCGACTCACAGATCCACTCAGACACTCACGCATCCACTCACAAACCCACTCAGACTCACTCACAGACCCAATTAGACACTCATGCACCCACTCACAGACCCACTGAGTCTCTCACACATACACTCTCACAACAGCTGTCACAACCTGAGACACCCTCTTACACCTACTCTGACACCCAGAAACTCTCACACTCACTCTCACATCCATATAGACCCTCCCACATCCACACACACACACACACTCAGACACTCTCACTCCCACTCTCACACTCAGAGACACACTCTCACACCTATGTTCACATCCAGAGAGACAGACCGTGGGACCAACTCCAGCTGCTCATGGCCAAAGGCTGTGCGCAGCGTGGTTTTCGGTGCTTAGGGGGGTGTTGACCACAGGAACTGGTCACACGCCAGGCCCTGCGGCCACCCCCACCACGCTCGGCCATAGGCCATGCAAGGCGGTGGTTGGATTAATGTATAGTAATGAAAATTATTATACAATAAGAAAAATAGAAATTCACTGAAAACAACATAGGTTACAGGGACGTTATAGTTAGGAAATAGAATTTTTAAAAACCTATGGAAATTTACTTTAAAAAAAACAAAGGTTACAGGGATGGTATGGTTCGTTTCTTAACTTATATGCACATAACCAGAGAAATTCAACAGTTATAGTTAGAGTTATTTCAAATAACTATAGCTCGAGGCCTAAGGTAATTAAAGCTTGCGCCCTCGCCATGCACTGCTAATTACCCCAGATATTACAGCACTCATGACAACTTTTATAACATCAATAAAAACATCAATGAAACATTAGAAGTCAAATTATTGAAGAAAGAACTGTGCATGTCGGGGCACGAGCTATAGTTTCCTTAGGGCACAAGTTATAGTTACTTGAAAGAACTATAACTATAACTGCTGAATTTCTATGGTTTTGTACAAGTAAATTCAGAACCTAACTATAACGTCCCTGTAACATTTGTTTTTTTCAGTGAACTTCTATTTTTTTTATGTATAGTAATTTTCATCAGTATAAGTTAATCCTTAGGTAGTGTGTGGCTCTGGTTGGAAACACTGCCTGCCCTGCATCCAGGCCCTAAGGCTAACCGCCTATAAGCACCCCACTGTGCATTGCCGTTGCCTGTGCACAGTTAGGGTTGATCACAAGGACTGGCCTTCAGCCAGTCCCTGTGGCCAGCCCTCCTAAGCACAGTGACAGTTGGGCGAGGCCTCTGTGGGTGTGAGAATAGGTGTGCGAGGGTGTGTCTGGGATTGAGAGTGGCTGTCAGAGTGTCTGTCTGGGTGTGAGAGTGCATACATCAGTATTTTAGTGGGTGCATCACTGTGTCAATGGGTCTGTGAGTGGGTGTGTGAGTCTGCTTGGGTATGTGAGTGGGTGTGTAACTGTCTTATTGGGTCTGTGAGAGGATGTGTGAGGGTCTGACTGGGCTGTGAGTGAGTGCATGATGGTCTCAGTGGGTCTGTGAGTGGGTGCATAAGTGTCTCAGTGGATGTGTGAGTGAGTAAAAGATAGAAAGACATAGAGAGTGAGAGGAAGAGAATGAGAGGTACCAATGTAGATGGAGAGGGAAACCAGTCTGGCTGGACTCGAACCCTCAACACAAAGATTTTCGACATTCACACTGAGCTACTCATTTCTTTGGGGGCTCCCCTGTTGCCCCTGCATATTTTTTAAATATATATATACATATATATATATATATATATATATATATATATATATATATATATATATATATAGAGAGAGACATATATAGAGAGAGAGATATATATAGAGATATAGATAGATAGAAAGATAGATAGATAGATAGATACATTTTTTTTATGTTTAACAAGCCCTTTATGGGCTATCTGCCACTGTGGTGGAAGCCTCAAGGCCTCCCCTGTGGTGGTACTTTAACAGCAGTCCATGCTTGCTGAAGCATTTCATCTCTGTTCTCTGCACATGTGCAGGGGACAGAGATGAAAGCTTTTTTTTTTTTTACAGCGGAACTTGTTTGACAGGTCCCACTATCAAAAAACAAAGGGGGTCATTACAACCCTGGCGGACGGTGTTAAAGCGGCGGTAAGACCGCAAACAGGCCGGCGGACAAAAAAAGGGAATTATGACCCTGGCGGAAACCGCCAACAAAGACAGCCACTTTAACACACCGCCCGCCACGGCGGTACAGACAAGCAGCGCGGCGGTCACCGCCAACAGACAGGCGGGAGACAATGTACCGCCCATAGTATCAGAACACACCAATCCGCCACCTTTTCCGGGGCGGATTCACTATGGATAAAAACACGGCGGAAACAGCTTTTGCTATGGGAAAACGCTCACCTGAACATATCCCACAAGGAACGACGACTCCATGGAGCCGGAACTCCAAATACTACCTGCCCTTGTCTTTCTGCTCCTCTACGACCAACAGCGACGTAGGCGCGGAAGATACCGGTGAGTATTGCACCTACGACACGGGGGAGGAGGGAGGCAAAAGTTAGGGGGACACCCACCAAACACCCCCACCCTCGCATATCACAACATACACACCAATGCAGTCAAAAATATCACATGAACAACCCACAATCCCCCCGGAAGAATGCTAAGACAAGGCGAATTGCGGTCAAACATTGTAATGTGCCAATATACATACAAAAATATACTGATATATATCTCGAAATCTGTCATAAGTATATATACAATACAAGAAGTAGTGCAGATATGTACACAACAATGTCCGTGCACCAACAGTCCAAAAATGCATGGGCGAGGCGCACAATAGATACATGACCAAAATCCGAGAGAACACTGCCGGGGCATCAGATAGAAACACTACAGGCACCTCAGGGGGAATGGAAGGGGGGCACTTCAGCCACATGAATGCGAAGCCAGATCCACGACGGGGCTCCATGCCCATTGATGTATCCTGGGGAGTGCAAAGCCACAGTCTCTCAAGTTTCTACAGTGGGTGGGTTGCCCACTGTGCCATCCTGGGGATTGCAAAGCCACAGTCTCTCAAGTCTCTACAGTGGGTGGGTTGGCCACTGTGCCATCCTGGGGAGTGCAAAGCCACAGTCTCTCAAGTCTCTACAGTGGGTGGGTTGGCCACTGTGCCATCGTCGGGAAGTGCAAAGCCACAGTCTCTCAAGTCTCTACAGTGGGTGGGTTGCCCACTGTGCCATCCTGGGGAGTGCAAAGCCACAGTCTCTGAAGTAGATGCAGTTCTCTACTGGTACTGGGTGGGACTGGTGCCCAGACTGGATGAGTCTCCCCGTGAAAGTTCCTGTCCTGTCACTGTCCCAGCTGCACATGGGATAAGGATGCCTGATGTGACGGCCTATTCATACCTACACGGTCTTTGCTATGTTCAGCTGTGCTTTGCCATGGCGGTCTGTGCCCTGTTCAGCGGTGCTTTGACATGGCGGTCTTTGCTATGTTCAGCGGTGCTTTGCCATGGCGGTCTGTGCCCTGTTCAGCGGTGCTTTGCCATGGTGGTTCAGGACTGTTCAGCGGTGCTTTGCCATGGCGGTTAAGGACTGTTCAGCGGTGCTTTGCCATGGCCGTCTGTGCCCTGTTCAGCGGTGCTTTGCCATGGCGGTTCAGGACTGTTCAGCGATGCTTTGCCATGGCAGTTCAGGACTGTTCAGCGGTGATTTGCCATGACGGTCTGTGTCCTGTTCAGCGGTGCTTTGCCATGGCGGTTCAGGACTGTTCAGCGGTGCTTTGCCATGGCGGTCTGTGCCCTGTTCAGCGGTTCTTTGACATGGCGGTTCTGATACTGACATTGGTGTGTGGCATGACGATCTCCACACTGGACATTGGTTTGTGGCATGACGTTCCATCATTGCCCAGCGGGGCTGTGGCATCCTGGCCCCTCCTGGACTGTGACTCCGGCGGTGGTCTCTGGAGCAGTAACGATACTTGGGCCCTCCTGGGCTGTGACTCCGGTGGTGGTCTCTTGACCAGTAACGATACTTGGGCCCTCCTGGGCTGTGACTCTGGCGGTGGTCTCCTGACCAGTAACGACGGTGCTGGCGGTTGTTTCTGGACCGCCGGAAATGATGGCGCACTTCTCCGCCGTGACACTCACAACAGGCTGGGGACACTTCCTCAGGACCTTCCCCACCTTTTTTGGAGTTACAGCTGACTCACCAATCGCCTTCGATCCCATTTCAGTTGTACTCCCACCAGGAGTCTTGACATGGTCCCGTCGTCCACTCTCCAATTTCGGAGACTTTACAGGGGGTGGGCTGACAGTGCCTTGGCTCCGGGTCCTACTGCCTGCCCTGGTGGACGGTGCACTCCAAAAACCTGGAACACGCACCACTGCTACTGGAGGCTTTTTGGCTGAGACGCCACGACGGTGACTGATGAATTGGAGAGGCGGTGGGGGCATAAAGGTCAATTTGACATAGGGACAGTTTCTGACGGACACTGGGAAGGGTAGTTGCAGGGGGTCTGGGAGTGGGGGTAGAGGAGGTGGTTGTAGGAGGTGTCACTTTAGGTGTTTTGGGTGCAGGTACTGGAGGCTGTTGTGATGGGGATGGATGTTGGGTGAGTGATTGCCGGCGTTTGTGTACTTTGGGAGGGGGCGTCACAGACTCACTGGGAGAGGACACAGGGGACGTGTAAATGGCAGTGGGGGTGGTGAGTGCAGGTGAGCGGCTTGTGGTGCTGGGTGTCCTGGTGCGAGTCCTAGTGACTGTAGATGTGGTGCATGCAGGTGTGTGTGTAGACGAGACTGAGAGGGAGGAGGGAGAAGAGGAGGAGGGGGACACAGTGGAGACAGTGGATGTTGCTGTGTCTGTATGGGTGTGATGCTTGTGTGAGTGCCTGTGGTGTGTGTGGTGCCTATGTTTGCGTGAGCTACTTTTGGGTGTTGACTTGTGTGCATGCTGGTCTGTAGGTGTGCTTGGGATGGACTGGGGTACAGGGGATTGGGTCTGGGTGGAGGAAGTTGGAGGGGGGAGGCTGGACACAGGGACAATGGCTGCCATCAGTGCTGAGGCCGGAGATTGCAGGGTTCGCTGAAGGACAGTCTGACCAGAATGAATGCCCTCCAGGAATGCATTACCGTGTTGCAACTCTCGTTCTACACCCTGGATGGCATTCACAATGGTAGACTGCCCAACAGTGAGTGACCTGAGGAGGTCAATGGCCTCCTCACTGAGGGCAGCAGGGGTGACAGGGGCAGGGCCTGAGGTGCCTGGGGCGAAGGTGATGCCCACCCTCCTGGGTGAGCGGGCACGGGGCGAACGCTTAGGGGCTGCTGGGAGGGCGGTGCTGGTAGGGGAGGTGGTGGCTGTACCTGTAGAAGTGGGGCGCACAGATGGTGCCGCCACCACAGGGGAGCTCACATCGGCGGACGAGTCAGTGTCGCTGGTTGGTGATCCTGTGGCCGACGTGAAGCTCCCCTCGCCCTCCGTCCCACTGGTGCATTCAGAGTCCGTGGTGTGGCCCTCCATGGCCATGTGGGATGCAGCTCCCTCGTGCTCCGGTGCCACTGTACCTCCGCCTGATGAAGCTGAGCAGGAAAAGGGGGGGAGACAGAAGAAAGAGAGTTTTAGTGCATGGCATACCGCTACCGTTGGCGGACAAGACAGACGCAGCAGCCCCATGCATTACGCCGTGCTCCTGCCCTCTGCACATGCAATTTCTGGGATATGGCCTACATGGCAATGGTAGAAATCTGCGCACATGGATGGCAAAGGGGCAACTATACATCAACTTGCCACTGTTCTGAGCTGGGTTAGAGTGCCACATGGCCTACATTACGGAGGGGCCTTGCCTACCTATCTCGCCCTGGCCTAGGGACACCCACAGCCCACCTCCCCCACCCAGACACCTCCACTGCACGCAAAGTCCACAGAATGAGGTTGTACTCACCCCCTTGTGTCTGCTGTGATGTCCTTAAGGGCCCATCCAACTCCGGATAGGCCACCGCCAGGATCCGGAACATCAGGGGGGTCATGGTGCGACGGGCACCCCTCCCACGATGGGAGGCCATCCCCAGCTGAGCCTCCGCCGTCTTCTTGCTGCAGCGGCGAATGTCCTCCCATCTCTTACGGCAGTGGGTGCCCCGTCTCTGGTGGGCCCCCAGGGTCCGGACTTCCTTGGCGATGGCACGCCAAATGTCCCTCTTCTGGTGGGCGCTGACCTACATGACATGCACAAGGAAAGAGGAACAGTCATTACCTACTGCACCGTCAATGTGAGTGGCCCTCTCCCTACTCTGGCCATGTGGCCCATTCATTCCCATGCATTTATGTTCTATGAACTCTGCACCCTTCTCTCTTCCAACCAGCCCTCTCCACCCAGGCATAGCCCATCCAACGTGCTCCCTGTGTACTGACCTGTTGGTCTGGAGGACCGTAGAGTAGCATGTACTGGGGGAGGACCCCATCCACAAGTTTCTCCAACTCCTGTGCAGTGAAGGCAGGGGCCCTTTCCCCAGACTCAGCAGCCATCGTCGCTTCCAGACCGAGGTCACAGCACCACTAGCAGTGTAGGTCCTCTCCTGTCGAAGGTCAGGTATCTAGTGATTGAAGAGATAGAAAATGGCGGTGACGTCCGCGGCGGTGACGTCCGCGGCGGGGCGCATCATCCCCGCCGGCGCACCTGTTCATTAGCTCCTGGGACCCTTAGGGTCCAATGTTAACCAATGCAGCATTGCGCCGCACTCTACGACCGCCTACCGCGACGGTGTCCAACGCCAGCGCAGTTACCCCACAATTCCATTGTCCCATTTTAGAGGTCAGACAGCCGCCATTTCAGGGGCCCACATAGCTTCATTTACTAATGCGTCACACATAGCTAGGCCTATAATCAACACACATACAGGAAGGGGTTTTGTGAGTGGTGTAGTTTTGTGTGTAACTGTGGGTACATACCTGGAGGAATAGTGACTGGTTCTTCGCTGTTGTCCTTCTTAGGCACCGTCAGCTGGGACATATGAGAAGATGGCGGAATCCTCCGGTGTACCGACCGCTGGTGGACCTGTTGACAATAGAAGAAAGACATTTGATTGTGACCTACCGGTTTGACCGTGCCACAATCCACTATGTACCCAGTTGGAGCCAGACCTGATGTCACCAATCCGCCATCCGACTGGAATCCCCCCTGACGTGCAGGTGCTGTCAGTGCTCCATTTCCTTGCAAGTGGGTCATTTCAGACTACTGTGGCCATGGCATCAGGGATGTCCCAGCCTATGTTTTCCAACGTGTTGTCCAGAGTGTTGTCTGCCCTGCTGAAACACGTAAGGAGATACATCATTTTCCCTGAGGTGGAGGATTTGCCTACAGTTAAAGGTGACTTCTATGCCCTTGGACATACCCCCAACGTCATAGGTGCTATTGATGGGACCCATGTAGCTCTGGCCCCCCCCCCACAGGAGTGAACAGGTGTACAGGAACAGGAAGAGTTATCATTCGATGAATGTCCAGATGGTCTGTTTGGCAGACCAGTACATCTCGCAGGTAAATGCTATGTTCCCTGGCTCTGTGCATGACGCCTACATTCTGCGGAATAGCAGCATCCCTGATATGATGGGTCAACTCCAGAGGCACCGTGTATGGCTATTGGGGGACTCTGGTTACCCCAACCTTTCGTGGCTATTGACCCCAGTGAGGAATCCCAGGACCAGGGCAGAGGAACGGTACAATGAGGCCCATGGGCGGACTGGGAGGGTGATCGAACGCACCTTCGGCCTCCTGAAGGCCAGGTTCAGGTGCCTCCATATGACAGGTGGGTCCCTATTCTACTCACCGAAGAAGGTGTGTGACATCATCATCGCCTGCTCCATGCTCCATAATTTGCCATTGCGACGCCAGGTGCCTTTTCTGCAGGAGGATGATCCAGATGACGGTGTTGTAGCAGCTGTGGAGCCTGTGGAGCTTGTGGACAGTGATGAGGATGAAGCTGAGGAAGACGAAAACGACAACAGGGAGTCAGTCATACAGCAATATTTCCAGTGAGACACAGGTGAGTACATTTTCAGGTTTAACTTTACATTAACTTTCACACGTCTACCTCTATCCTGTACCTACATTTCACTCACTATTTGTTAATTGAGTTGTCCCCTTCCATTTCAGTTTCACAAATGTGGTAACGTACGTGTCAACTGCTTGCATCCTTGAAGGGCTTGTGATGTGTGACATTGGTATGTTAGCCTTCCAATGGGTAACCCATTATGACACTGTAATTGACAATACAAAGTTCAAAATCATAGACTGACTCCAGTTTTATTAGTGTTTCAGGGGTGTTTATTTAAGTGCAGAAAAATGAAGGGGGTTGTGAAATCGGGATGGGTTATGGTGGAAGAATGTCCATGGCAGAGTCCAGTCTATTAGTCTCACAGGTACATTGCACATCTGGCCATTGGAAGTGGAGCTGGGGCAGTTCCAATCTGGACAGGGTAACAAAGTGGGACAGTGGGGGGACAATCAAGGTAGTCTTATCTCCTGGCGGGGGTCTTGCCATCTTGCTCTGTCCTGTTCCTGGATCTCAGGGACCGCTTTCGTGGTGGTTGTCCGTCTGCAGGGGGTGGGGTGCTGGTGTGGTGGTCCTGTGGCTGGGCGTCCTGTCCACTAGTGCCGGTGGAGGTGGTGGGCATTTCATCGTCGTGGCTAGTGTCAGGGGTCCCTTGGAGTGCCACGGTGTCCCTCAAAGTCTTTTGAATGTCCGTCAGCACCCCTACAATGGTGCCCAGGGCGGAGGCGACGGTCCTGAGCTCCTCCCTGAACCCCAAATACTGCTCCTCCTGCAGACGCAGGGTCTCCTGCAACTTGTCCAGGACCGTTGCCATCGTCTCCTGGGAGTGGTGGTATGCTCCCATGATGGAGGAGAGGGCCTCGTTGAGAGTAGGTTCCCTTGGCCTGTCCTCCCTCTGTCGCACAGCAGCCCTCCCAGTTCCCCTGTGTTCCAGTGCCTCCGTCCCCTGGACCGTGTGCCCACTACCACTGCCCCCAGGTCCCTGTTGTTGTTGGGGTGGTGGGTTAGCCTGGGTGCCCTGTAGTGGTGGACACACCGCTGACTGACCTGTCCTGGGTAGGGAGGTATGGGCCCACTGGGTGGGTGCTGTGCTGGTGTTACCAGAGGGTGGAAGTTCGGTGTTGGGCTGTGGCTGGGCAAGGGGAACCGACTGTCCTGAGGCCCACGATGGTCCGGGCTGGTCATCAAGATCCAGTGGGGCAGTGCTGCTGTCATCACTGTGGGCCTCTTCTGGGGGTGGAGTGGTGTTGTCTGGACCCTCTGGTGTGGTGACGTTCCTTCGGGTTCCTGCGGGGGTATAAGTACATGATTATTGCATGTGTGTGTTTCATGGTGTGCAATGGTTGGGTGTGCGTGTACCCCAGTGCAGGCATTCCTGTGTGGGGGCTTGTGTGGTGATGGTTGGGGGGTGTTCTGGGTATGTGCAGTGGGCATGATTTAGTGATGGGTATCCGTGCTTAGTTGTGTCATGCAGGTCTTGGGGTTGGGATGGGTGGTTGGTGTTATGGGTACATTAGTGAGGAGTTAGGGTGATAGGGGAGTGTGTGAGGGTGGGGGTGTGTGATAGCATGCAGGTAAGGTGGGGGATATGATAGTTAAGATTTGACTTACCAGTGTCCGTTCCTCCAATGACTCCTCCGAGGCCCTCAGGATGCAAGATGGACAAGACTTGCTCCTCCCATGTTGTTAGTTGTGGGGGAGGAGGAGGGAGTCCGCCGCCAGTCCGCTGTACCGCGATGTGGTGCCTGGATACCCGTAGGTCGTTCCACCTCTTACTGATGTCGTCCCTATTTCTTGGGTGCTGTCCCACGGCGTTGACCCTGTCCACTATTCTTTGCCATAGCTCCATCTTCCTGGCTATGGATGTGTGCTGTACCTGTGAGCCAAATAGCTGTGGCTCTACCCGTAGGATTTCCTCCACCATGACCCTGAGCTCCTCCTCAGAGAAGCGGGGGTGTCTTTGGCGTGACATGGGGTGGTGTGGGTGAGGTGTGGGGTGGTGTATGTGTTGATGAGTGTAGTGAGTGCAGTGGTATGTGTTGTTTTGTGCGTGGATGTTGTGTGGGTGATGGTGTAGTGTGCCTCTGTGTGATGGGGTTCTCTATTCTGTGCTGTCTCTCTATGGCGTTCTCTCTAATTGTGGGTCGTAGGGGTTTGTGGGTGATGTGGGTGTGTGTTTTATATTGTGTTGGATGTGTGGGAGTGTTGTTTGTATGTGTATCAGGTGTGTGTTTTTGGAATTGTCCAATGTGGCGGTGTTTTGGAGCTGTGTGTGTATTTTGAGCGCGGCGGTGTGTACCACCAATGGAATACCGCGGTTGAAAGACCGCTGCGTGGATTCGTGGGTCGTAATAGCATGGGCGTGATTCTGTTGGCGTGGAGGTGGGGGATTTGTTTCCGCATGTTTATCGCTGACCTTTGGTGTGGCGTTGTTGTGTGGGTGTCTGAATTTCGGCGGATTCCGTGATGTGTGTCATAATAGCTGTGTTGGCGGTCTTCTGCACGGCGGTAAGCGCCTTTTACCGCCAGGGTCGTAATGACCCCCCAAGTGTTTATTATGGCTTGGCTTCACAACGGGACATACCAGGAGCCAGTCCTTAGGGGTGTTGGTCCCCAGGGCCATCAGAGGTCCTCGAGGGGGGCCGTGTGGTCCCCCTCCAACATGCACCTAGCCCAGGGAGGTGGTGATCTCAGGGGTCCAAAACGGACCCCCTTTCCATATTTTTTTTGTTTGCCCTGGGAAGGGGGTGATCTTTGTGGCTGCGGGGGAGGCTGACAGGCCTCCCCCATGCACTTGAACCAATTTGCCCCAGGTAGGTGGTGGTCCCTGGGGCACAGAGGGGGCCGAGAACCCCCCCCACACTCACAATTGTTAATTCCCCCAGACCAGGCCTTCCCAGGGGTGTACTTAAAACAAGCGTGGGAGCCTGTGCTTGGTTTTTTAAAATTGTTTTGCCACAACCTTGTGAATATCACGATTTTGCAGCAAAAAACATAATTAAAAAAATGCTTTTTCACCACCCACCAGAGCTAAGGGGTCAAGGTGTCACTATCCTGACCCGTTTTCAGATTTTTAGACTCGAGCCTGCGTTGCATGCGCTCGCGCATGCGTATCGCAGCAAGACGCTTTAGTATTTAGAAAAGGGCTCGGAGCCCTGTCAACTTCACGTCAGTGTTTTTTATTGGTTCGTGGGCTTGCCTAATAAAATCTGCTTGCTTTCATTAGTCGAAGGCACGCATACGTCATGCCTTTTCCGGTAGCTAGCCCTCCTCGAGCGCAGTGACCAAGTACAGAAAACATGCGAGGCTCGCTGTTTTTCATCGGGCTCGTGGACTTCTTTTTCTCTAATTTACGAGCGCGATCTCGCTTGGCAGAAGTCGAGCACTTTACATAGTTAATTTCACTTTTTCGGGTTATGTACATAAATGCACTTTTGCCCGATAGGTGAAAAGTCGGGTTAGGAGTTTACAACGCGATCAGCTCTAACATGAGCAAACGCGAGACCCGTTGCATTGTAAATGCTTGTTTAACTTTTTTACTAGGACAAGCCAAGTCCCAAGATGCCAGACAACCTTTCCTGGTTTGACGTATTGGCTGCCAATCAGATCTGCGCATTTCCTTGCACAAGCTCATCTTTGTTCATGAATACTTCGTAGCCAGAGATATAAAAAATTTAATTTCCCCAAATTTCTCAAAAACTACTGAACAGATTTACACCAAGTAAGCAAAATATCAATCTACGTACCAAAAGCTAGCTTGCTGCCAAATTTGGTGTAATTCCGTCCAGTGGTTCCGGCTGTAGACGTGTCTAAAGTTCTTATAGGATTCAACAAGGGAAATGCAACTTTTTTGACTCCTCTTTTTTCTTGGCCCCGCTTAACAAATCACCCAGACACTTTCTGTATGCAACAAGATTCACTGCAACACTTTTTTAAAACAAAATTATTGAAGATTTGTCAAATGGTGCCAGAGATATAGGCAAGTCAAAAAATGCTTTTTCAAATGAAACATGGTGCTAACTATAATTACCTAGTAGCGACCACCATATAGATACATAAATACATACATGACAGTTTTTCAAGCAAAGTTTTTAGGCATAGGATTAGTGCAGTGCCATCCACAGCAAGGTAAAACGTGGCACATTCTCTTGCCATTTTTACAGCAAAGTCTTTAAGCATAGGATTTGCTGGTGCCATCCACTCCGAGCTGAAAAAATGACTAGGACTTTTACCACTCTAGGCACAGTACTAAAGATTTGGGCCCGTATTTATACTCCGTTTGCGCCGAATTTGCGTCGTTTTTTTCGACGCAAATTCGGCGCAAAACTAACGCCATATTTATACTTTGGCGTTAGACGCATCTAGCGCCAAAGTATTGGCAAAGAGCGTCATTTTTTAGCGTGAACGCCTTCCTTGCGTTAATGAGATGCAAGGAAGGCGTTCCCGTCTAAAAAAATGACGGCGATGCAAATGCGTCGTATTTATACTCCCGGGCAAAAATCACGCCCAGGAGGTGGCGGGTCAAAAAACCCCGCATTTGCGCCACATTTTAACGCCTGGGTCAGGGTAGGCGTTAAGGGGCCTGTGGGCTCAAAATGAGCCCACAGGTGCCCTCCCCTGCCCCCAGGGACCCCCCCTGCCACCCCTGCCCACCCCAGGAGGACACCCAAGGATGGAGGGACCCACCCCAGGGACATTCAGGTAAGTTCACGTAAGTATAATTTTTGTTATTTTTCAAATTTTTTTGGGTGGCATAGGGGGGCCTTATTTGTGCCCCCCTACATGCCACTATGCCCAATGACCATGCCCAGGGGACATAAGTCCCCTGGGCATGGCCATTGGGCAAGGGGGCATGACTCCTGTCTTTACTAAGACAGGAGTCATTTAAATGGCGTCTGGGCGTCGAAAAAATGGCGCTAATCGGGTTAAGACGATTTTTTAGCGTCAACCCGACTTGCGCCATTTTAAGACGCCCTAGCGCCATTTTCCCCCTACGTCGGCGCTGCCTGGTCTACGTGTTTTTTTTCCACGCACACCAGGCAGCGCCGGTCTGCTTGCGCCGGCTAACGCCATTCCATAAATACGGCGCCCGCATGGCGCTTCGGAATGGCGTTAGACGGCGCTAAATTTTTTGACGCTAAACTGCGTTAGCGCAGTTTAGCGTCAAAAAGTATAAATACGGGCCTTGGATTGGTAAAATATTATCCAAGCCAACCTGGAATTAATAAAAACAACCGCTGACCTGTTTCACTCTCGTTATGGTCTCTTCAGACAGTTATAGCTTTGTTCAGATATAAAGGACCACCGAGTACAAGTCAAAACAATAGTCTTTAAGGCTTAGAATGCTGCATAAATTATGCAAAAAAAGAAGGAAGACACTCTGGGTAGTTTCCAAGTTTTGGTGAAGAGCAGCACCAACATAGAGCACCATACAACACCAGCAACACTCTGAATTTGCTCACCTCAAATGTCTATTATTCTATCAAAGTTTTTAAGGATAGGGTTAGCGCAGTGCCATTCATGTCAAACTAGTGCATGACAAAGGGCCTGATTTAATATTAGCCAATGGGTTACTCCATCACAAATGTGAGGGGTATCCCTCTGCCGTATTGTGATGTCCATAGGACATAGGAATCGTAATAAGGAGGATGGTATACACTTCACTTTTGTGACAGAGTAACCTCATCCACCAAACTCTAAATCAGGGTCAAAGTCGCTTGCTATTTTAGCAGAAAAGCCTTTAAGCATAGGATTAGCTAGTACTATTCATGCTGACATTTGAGGTGTTGCTGGTGTTATCATTGTGTAGTTATAGTTATTATTCTGTTTTAATAGGAAATGCCTTATTTGTGTTGCTAGTAACTTTAAAGCAGTTTGACAAATCTCCACAAAACTTTACAAAAAAGTGCTACCTTTTGACTAATTTGTGCATGGAAAGTTTGAGGGTATTCTGTCAAGCAGGAGGTGAGAGAAAGGGGAGGGGTTTCAAAACACATTTTACTGATTCATTTTTCCATAGACATTTTAGACACTGCTACAGCCCAAACCGGTGAATGGATTTACATCAACTTTGGCAGAAAGCTAGATCTTGGTCCAGAAAAAGTACTTTTTGTGTTTTGGTGTAAATCCACTCACTGGTTTTGGGGAAATTAAGATTTAAAAAGTTGTACATATCACACAGCAGAGGATCAATAAGAGCTGACAGAGCTCAAACTCAGATCTGATTGGCTGCCACTAACTCAACTAGCCATCTTAGGACTATGGACTCAGTCATGAGTTCTAGAAAAAAACATAAAAAAAGCATAAGGGGGTCATGATACCCTGGGGATACCCTGACCCCCCAGGCCTAGTGGTGGGGTCCCAGAGGAACCCTGCCTAGGGCCAAAAATGTTTTTTTTTATTTGCCACAAATTCACACAAAATTGAAGCACCCCCCTCCTCCCCGAGCCATTAATGGCCCCTGTGCGCCCATCCCCTGGGACTGGCTTACGTGTCTCAACAGGGCACCTTCGGGACACAATAGTTTACCTGCCCGCACTGGAGCAGGCAGGTAACCTTGTATTTGCTACTGCCTGGTGGGAGCATTTTTAAAACTTCTTCCAAATGGAAGCAAGCACAAAGTCTGCTCCCAGGGGGCGGGAGCTTTAAAAATACTCTCCATGTCTAGGAGAAGACTTTAGAAAATATTAATATTGCTCCCACCCAGAGGAAGCAGCATAAATAGCTGCTTCTTCCAAGTGGGACTAATGCCAGCCCCTGCAGCATGCAGGAGCTGTCTGAGGCTGTGGGGCCTCCAACACTGTGCATGGTGGGTGCCCTGGGCCCAAATTACTCTGGCCCTAGGGGTGGGGTCCCTGGGGCCATAATAAGCTCAGGGATGAGGACGACTGAGCTCCCCCTCTTTTTTGAAAAGCGATACGTCCCTGGGGGATGGGGTCTCGAGTGACTGATGAGTCTCGGGGAGATGGGGCCACATGGCCCCCCTCCACTTTAAAAAAATGGTCTTCAGTGATGGGGTACTAAGGGCCTTATACAGCTTGGGGTAGGCTGCCTTTGGAGGGGTTGGTCAGAGGGCGTTGCTACTGGCCAGCTCTTGCGGCCAACCCCCCACTGCATAGGGTTGGCTAAATGCAGTGGGTTGGCCCTGCAGCCAACCTCACCCGTCCTGCATAGCCAAAGTTCCGTATGTTAACAAATCATTACTTTATGCAAAAACCATCCTAGAAATTCACTGAAAAAAACAAAGTTGAAAATAATGTTATAGTTAGATGAAGTGTTCGGTAATAATGTAACATTTGAAACTCTAAAAATCACAGAAGTTCACAAGTTAATGTTATAGTTATCTCAAGTAACTATAACTCGTGCCCTAAGGAAACTATAACTCCCGACCTCACCATGCACTGCTAATTATTCCACATATTACATCACTCATTAAATCTTCTATGTCATCTCTGATAACATCACTGCAACATTTGTAATGAAAATGTTAATGAAAAAACTGTGCATGGCAATGGTGCGAGCTATAGTTACCTTAGGGCATGAGTTATAGGTTTTTGAGATAACTCTACCTATAATAGGTGAATTTCTATGGTTTTGTACGTTTAAAATGTGAGCCTAACTATAATGAACCTCTGTTTTTTAAAGTGAATTCCTCAATTTCTTTAATCTGCATTTCCGAACTATAATGTTCTTGTAAATTTTGTTTTTTTCAGTGAATTGCTATGTTTTAAAAAAAAAGTAAAGTCATTTTCATTAGTACAGGTTAATCTAACCAATGCAGCGCATTGGCCTATGGCTGTGTGCAGCGGGGCTTGGCCAACCCCTATTACCACCCAACCCTGCTCTGCACACGGCCCATGGCTGTGCATGGTGGGGGTTGGCCTCAGGATCATTCCCTGGGACCAGGCCCTGCGTCCAACCCCCTAACCACCCAAACTCACTCTGTGCACGGCCTTTGGCTGTATTCAGCAAGAGTTTGCTGCAGGGCCTGTTTCTCTGGATGTGAGAATAGGTGTGAGGGTTGTCTCCATGTGTGTAAGTGGATGTGAGAGTTTCTGTCTGGGTGTGAGAGTGTCTGATTGCGCCCCAATAGATGAAGGTTGCATTCACCGCCTTGAAGGATTTCAGATAATTTTTCAATATGGAATTGTGGATTAAACACACCTGCTTTGCCTTGCAAAGCCCAAGAATTAGGATCATTTTAAAGGATGAGTGTGCAAAGCACTTTGTCCCTGTTGTAATCTCTCTGTGGGCTTTTAACTACACCCATGTCATGCCCATCAATTTGGTTGGTTCCCTAAGGTAACTATAACTCCCGACCTCACCATGCACCGCTAATTACTCCACATAGTACATCACTCATTAAATCTTCAATGTCGTCATTGATAATATCACTGCAACATTTGCAATGAAAATGTTAATGAAAAAACTGTGCATGGCAAGGGTGCGAGCTGTAGTTACCTTAGGGCATGAGTTACAGCCTGTATGAATATGAATCAAGCCTTTTAAACTTCGCTTGATTTCATTAGCGAAGACATACATACGTCATGCCTTTTTCGGTGTTTAGCCATCTCGAGCGCACCAGCCAACTACTGAAAACATCCGAGGCGCCATGTTTTCTGTATGTTTTCTGGATTACATTTTCTTTTTGTTTAGTAGGCAGTGCAATCTCGCTGAGCTGTAGTCATGTGCTTTGCATGACATCGACCTTGTTACATGGATAATTGCACTTTTGCCAGCAACATGGATACTTGCATTTTTGACGGTTACATGGATAATTGTACTTTTGACGATACAGTTGACTGCAAGTGAACTTCTGTTTCCTTTTGTGTGTCTGCTTCACAATCATGGCGGCTGTAGGCTCGCTTATGTGAAACAGTTGTACTTTTCGTTTTCAGTTTATGTGGCAAGAAAATTCCTGTTGGCAGTTTACAATGCTCATAGCTCTAACTCGAGCAAACGCAAGACTCATTGCATTGCAAATGCTTGTTTCTTTCTGAAAGTGGAGCTTCAACTGGGGCACCTTCTATGTTTATATTTGTGAGTGCTTCCTGTTGAGGTTTATTTTCTGTGAAATTAGCATAATGGCCAGAAAGGAAGCTCACCTGCTAGTTTATCCAACAAAAGTCCACAGTTTTGCACAAAATGTCTATCCAACCGGAGCGCCTGCTACTGATTAGTTAATGAGTGCTACCTCATTGGGTTGATGGCCAGTGTGAGGGAGGAGGGCCACATAGTCCCCCTCCCCTGGCCGATTTCAGCCCTAAGTACACCATCCCCAGGGGCCCCACCTTAAAATGTATATTTTACTTTGAGGACAGGCCCCACTCCCCCAGCAGATTTTGGTGCCGGGGACCACATCCTCTGGGGCCCACCACTATTTAATGAGGAGGGGGGGCACACAGCCCTTCTCCTCTGTCCTATTTTGGCCCTGGGAATGCCATTATCCAGGGCACACATCTACTATATAGAGGAGAGGGGCCACAGAGCCCTCCCTTGCTAATTTCAACCCTGGGATCCCCATCCCCCAGGGCCCGGGGGGGAGTTTCCACTCGCCCACCCGCCTCAGCTGATCTTGGCCCTGGGGACCCCATCATTCAGGGCTCCCGAAGTCGCTCCTTTAGGAGCTGTCATTGCTGACACAGACAGGGAGCTGCTAAACATGCAGCTCCCTCTCTAGAAAGGCAACAGTTTCCTCTGATTCCCTGCCCGGATTTCTGCAGCATGGGGAACAGAGGAAACCTCCGCTTCCCGCAAGCAAGAGCTTTTTGACAGCTCTCCCTTGCTGGAACTGGAGTGTTTGCTGTGACTTGGCAGGAGCTGTCAAAGCTCCTGCCAAATCACAGTAAACAGCTATGTCTCAGGGTTGGGCACCCCAGGAAATAGCAAGAGCCAGCCCAGGGTGTGGTGGTCCCCAGGGCTATTATTGGCTCCTCAAGGAGATCCACACAGCTCCCCTCCAACCTTTGCCTCAAGGAGGTGGTGGACCCCAGGGCTACTATAATTAAAACAAACAGCCCCAGGGTGGTGGTGGTCCCTGGGTGCAGCCATGCAGCCCCCCTTCTATTCTATTTAAGCCCTGGGAAGGTGGCAGTCCCTGGAGCCTCAGGGTGGCCATGTGGAACCCCCCACATTAATTTCATGATTTGCCCTGGGAACGGGTGACGGTCCACGGGGCTTGGATGGGCATCATTATATTTAAGAGCCACAGTGAGGTGGTGGTCCCTGGGGCATTGAAATTCCCTAGGAGGGGGGCCCCATGCGCCCTTCCTTTATTTGTCATATGTCCCCAGGATATGGACCACCAGAGGGATTTACTAAAACAAGCACAGGAGACAGTGCTTGTTTTTTAAAAACAATTGGCCACGGATTCATTACCCTGTCGCATATTTGTGGCTTAAAAGTTTTTTAAAATGTTTTTTTTGCCCTGGAGGGGGGTCCCTATGGGACCCCAGCACCAGAGCTAAGATATCTGGGTGTCTCTGCCCTGGCCCCTTTTCTTATTTTTTATCTTTATTTCTGGGATTCGGCTGAAGCCAAATCCCAAGATGGCTGCCAACACTTCCTTGTTGAAGTGTTGGCAGCCAATCAGATCTCAGCACAAGATCAGGAGGGTTTGAAGAGCCTTCACATATCTATATATAGAATTTGGTTTTTTTTATTATTTCAAAAACTATGAATTTACTCCAATTTTTACCAATTCTCATAACATTTTGCAAAATAAATGTTCTTCCACCTCAGCTCTTCCTGGAAAGTTTTGGGATGATCCGTCA
This sequence comes from Pleurodeles waltl, assembly GCF_031143425.1. Lineage (NCBI taxonomy): Eukaryota > Metazoa > Chordata > Amphibia > Caudata > Salamandridae > Pleurodeles > Pleurodeles waltl. The sequence continues at coordinate 692,678,520 of NC_090442.1, read as the reverse complement.
AGTGGGGAGGCTGGAATAAAGTGGGGGGGTCCCAAAATGTGTTACCCCATTTATTTTTAGCAGTTAAATTAGACACAGGTACAACTCAAACCGCTGAAGGGAATTACACCAAATATGGCAGAAACCACAATCTTGGTCCAGAAAGCATGCAAGATGTGATGCAACTCCATTCAATAGTTTCAGAGAAATTAAGGTTTAAAAAATATAGATACTTCTTGCTGCAGAGAATCAGCGGAGCCCAGGGATCTGTGGTTGAGATCTGATTGGCTACCACCACATCCACAAAGATGTGATGGCAGCCATTTTAGGACTTGGGGACTCAGAGGCATAGTTATACTCAGTTTACACTGAATTAGCATCATTTTGTTATGCTAATTCAGCGCAAACTTAACTCCATATTTAAACTTTTGAGCTTGACCCATCTAGCACCATAGTTTTGGAGTTAAAGTCATTTTTTGCCCATGGAAAACTACCTTGTGTCAATGAAGTGCAAGGTAGACGATGCTGGGCAAGAAATGAGGATATGGCCTTAGCGCCAAATTTATCCCCCATGCTTAAATCAAGCACTGGGGATGGGGGCCTTAAATAATGTCACTAAGCTTGCTTAGCGCCATTATTTAACGCCTGGGGCAGGGCATGTGTAGGGGACCTGTGAACCTATTTTCATGGTCTAACACCATGGAAAGAGCCCACAGGTGCCCTTCACTAGCCCTAGGGACACCCCCACACACACCAGAGGGACAGAGGAAGATGTGGGACACCATCCAAGGGAAGTCCGGTGAGTGCAGGTAAGTTTTTTGAATCATTTTGTTAAAGTGCCATGGGTGGGCTAACTTGGGCCCCCCCTACATGGCACTAGGCCCAATGGCCATACCCAGGGGACATATGTCTCCTGGGCATGGCCATTAGGGTGGTGGGCATGACTCCTTTCTTAACTAAGACAGGAGTCATATCCAAGGGGTTATAATGTCAGAAAATGACGCTAGTCTGGTTAGAGGCATTTTTTATGCCTTTGCCTAGTACTAGCCTCATCCTTTGACGCTAAGCCCCCTTTTCCCCCTACGCCTCCCTAACCCTGCTAGCGTCCTTTTTTAGCTGGCATCCTGGGATGGCGCTTGCCGGCGGTGTACCTAATCATGCAAAACTATGTTAGCACAGTTTTGCGTGAAACAGTATACATCAGGGCCTCAGTTCCCTGTCCTGTAGCAAAAAAAAAGGGAACAATACATAGGGGGGCAGGGTAGGTAAATCCTGACTCCCCAAGACCTGGATTGGGTGTTCCCACAGGGCCACCACAGGGCAAAAAAATATTTAAAACAAAATCTGCACCACTAATCTGCAGAAGATCCATGGATAATGGCACCAATTAAAAAAGTAGTGGCATCCAACTGTAATTTTATAAATCCCCCCTCTAGCAGAGAGTCAGGGCCTGGGGGATATGGAACATTGTTTTGAATGGGGAGGGAGACTTGTGGCCCCTTTTCCAATCTTCGGAAGGGCACAGGGACCCTTCCCTTTGGGGCCAAAATCAAATGTAAGGGGAGTGGGTGTGCAGTCCCTTCCCTGATCCTCGAAAGGCCCTGGGGCCCACTCAATGATTGTGTCCCAAGAACTCTCGATTGAACACTGCTTCCCTGCTTACAAGAGTGCCGGCCAGGAGGACTTCTGTGTTGTTTTTGACAGGTTCAATTACAATATTGATGGCATTACTGATTACATCTCAAATGACATCTTTAAGGACTTCACTGATGACATCATCCACCAAACTGCTGTTAAATTAACCCAGTACAGCTTCTGAAAGATGTACATTTGTGTATGCATAGATACATATGATGTCTCAGTCTTGAGCTAGTTAGATCTTGGATGCTTAGGGACAGATCTTCTGTCAGAGGTATCTGTAACTTGAATGTGTGAGATGTTTCAGAGGTGCTGGCCTGCAAACTCTGTGTGACCTGAGTAATAGTTATGTTCCCTGGTCTACAAGTGTGCAAGATATTTGAAACCTTAGTGGTACCTCAGGTGTCACAAAGGCTATTTGAGCTGTTGCTTTCATCCCTAAGCTGCATACCTAAAAGATCTGAATCAGATATTTCAGCTGTTGAGGTGCAAGACTGTACCATCTGTTCAACCCAACGTTTAGCTCTACTATCTGAAGTGTCTGCCTGCATCATAAGGCCAACCAGTGTGTGAGGTTCAGCTCTGCACTCAATAGTACTTGTTGGGCCATGCCCTTTCTGCAGAACCACCCCAGCTGTGGTAAAGTAATTGCGCTCTCCCTTAAACATGGTAAAATGGGCCTACATCTGATTGGTATATTTAATTTACTTATAAATCCCCTGTAAATGGTACATGTTCCCAGGGCATGTAAAGGGAATTCTAAAGTAGCACTGTAAAACATGTCTCATAGCCTATTACTGCAGCCTGTAGTGAATTATTAAACTGCCATTTTTACCTGGATTTTTTTTTTTTTGCCAGACCTAAAGCTTCCTTTTAAATACTTATAAGTCTCTATAAGGTAAACCATAAAGGCTTACAGGGCTTTATATTTAAAAAGCTGGACATTTGTTTAAGCTTTACATGTCCTAACAGTGAAAAACAACTTTAGAAGTTTTTCACTATAGCAAGTCTATTTCCCCCAGACAATAACACTGGGTTGCCTTATTACACTTAATAAATGAAAACATACATTTGGGAACAGATAGAGAGATGCTTCTTCCACTCATTTGAATTGTAATTTAAAATCCTATTTAATGCGTATGTCACATTTTAAATTACTGTTCTGAAAAGGACACTTTTTGAAAGTTGGCTTTTTTCTGTCTGAAACCAAACATAACTTTCTTCCAGTGTAACATGACTGTGAATGACTCTACTTTGGTGTAGTGAGCATTCTTTCCAGACGTGGGGATAAAAGTGGACTGGGTGTAGAGAGAGTGGGTCTTCCTAACAGAATGGCTGCAGAGGAGTTGTGCCCTGCCTGTATTACACTTCAGATGACCCTGCCTGCAGCACGCATACAGGGACCTGATAGAAGGCCCTGATAACAGGCCTGCCCCTGCCTTTGCACCCCTAGGTTGGAGCCAAGTGCAGGTGAAGGGGAAGAACTGACCAGAACCAGTTTGGTAGAAGACCAGGAATTTTGCCCCACATAAAGGCTGGCACTATGTATAAATGTGGTACCTTCTGAACTTCTCTTCAAAATACTGCTACATCGGTGGAAAATTCAGAAGAAGGCATCTCCTGCTGTCCAAAGAGGGAAGACTGGGCCTTACTGCCTTAAATCTAGGCTCCCCTCCAATGGAAAGCTCCACCTACTGCTCCTCCTGTGATCTTGTACTTAGGAAGGGAAATTCTTTTGCAGGACAAACCTGGTCCCTGTATCTGACCCATGCACCTTCATTGTTGGCCTGAACGTGTGACTTTGGACCAGTGAGACCAGATAATCATGAATTACACTATGGGGGTCATTATGACTGAGACGGTCAGCAGTAATATGGAGGAAAGTACTTCCAACAGGCTGGCGGTACTTTCCTCCATATTATGACATTGACGGTTTGGCTGAAGCCAAACCGCCAATGTACCACACTGACCACCACGGCGGTAATGGCCGTCGGGCTGGAGACCTCAATCTCCAGCCCGGCGGCAATCACTTGTCCCCCTGTGGGATTATGACCCCACCTACTGCCATGGTTTTCGTGGCTTCCTTACGGCCACGAAAACCATGGTGGTAGGCACTATCAGTGATAGGGAATCCCTTCCCTGTCACTGATAAGGGTCTCCCCCTTCCTCCTCCCCTTCACAGGTTCCCCCATCCCCATTCCTCTCCAGACCCTCTTCATACACGCCCCTCCCTTCACACACGCACACATGCATACACACACCCATTCCCACATTCATCCATGCATGCATACATCCATTCACACTCACATCCACACACATTTACATACATACACCCAGACACGCATACACGCATTCACACTACTCAATATACACGCACAACCCCCCATACTTGCACACACATACAACACACACCTGAATACACGCACGCTCACACAGACATATATACACACCTCCACACACATACACAACACCCCCCACCCCCTCCCCTGTCAGAGCACCCAATTACCTGTGTCCAGGGAGTCCTCCGGCAGGAGATGGGACGGGGCGCTGCTGCCAGCAGCAGCGTCCGCCAGCAGAACACCGCCAGGCCGTATTATTTCTCATGATATGGCTGGCAGCAGTCTATTGGCGAGACACTGCTGCTGGCAGCAGCGCCACCTTACCGCCATCCACTGGCATGGCCACAGCCGGATTTCCACCAACCTTCTGCCGGAAATCTGGCTGTGGTCATAATTTGGCAGATGGCTGGTAGCCGCAGCAACATTCCTTTGGCGGCCGTCACATCGGCAGTAGACGGTTTTTACCGCAGGGGTCATAATGACCCCCTATGTGCTATTCGGGGCTATTTTCCCCTAGAACTTTAAAAATTAATAACTCCAGTTCTACTAATTGGATTTTTGTAATTTGGTGTCATTTAATTTACCAAATTTTACTTTTTTGTGTTGTATATTTACTTTATTACTCTTTGTGGGTTGCATAAATGCTTCACACACGCCTTAATTTAAGTCTGAATGCTTTTGTGCCATGCTCCCAGAAGGTCAAGCACAGGTTAATTTGCGACTTTTGTGGTTCACCCTGACAAGGATTGTGTTCATTATCTGAGTAGGGCTTACACCCCTCTCAACTAATAACCCAACTCCTTACAGCACAATTAGATACCGTCCACTGAACTTGAGAGAAGCTGTGATGTAAATTTTGCAAATGTGAAACATCTTGTATACTGAATAACACCTCAGGAACCACAACAATTTCATTAATAGTTACTAGTTTCTCAACATGATCTTTGTTACCTGTTAGCCAATTCTGAAGGTTTTTGAAGAAACCTGTGACACCTGTATAAGGGATAGTTACACTCGCAGGGTGTACTTCTTTCTGAAGTACATATATCACTTTCCTAAAAATCTGTTCAATGTGTCAGTTCTGTTTCTCACAGAGAATCTGCTCTTCAACCTTTTGTTGCTTGTGGCCTCTTTCAAAGTGTGTATTTTAAAACCCTGGAACATCTCCACTCCTCCTCTTTCTGAACAACAACGTGTATGCTAAAGGCAGCCATCAAATGTCTTTATACTCTCTGCCACATTCGAGAGACAAAGTACACAAGGGTGAATGAGCAGACAACTGAGCACACATATTTAATTCTGCCACCTGAATGCAGAAAGGCTGAATCCAAAATCTGGGTCTACTGCCTGCACCTCTCTAAATGTTACTTCCCAGGTTAGACATGAGAATGTATAACTTTGGTTGTGCCATTATGCGTCACAGAAGTGACATAAAAATGTACTCAGCCATACATATATTGCGTGCCTTAATGTTACTAACGTAAAGTGGAGCATCTAAATTATAATATTGAAGGTGTATTCACAATAGAATACTAGTAGTTCACATATAAATTTGTGTTCTAATGTTTGATTTTAACATGCTGAAATGTACTACTCAAGCACATTCATATTCATATACTTTGACTAAGGAATTATGGTGAACTTGCATATAATCAGTTTAATTCATAATCATGTTGTAATTTTAATATACACATGTGCAATGAAATACCATATTATGTTAGAATAACTAAAGGCCTGAAATGTTGATATTGTGCTCTTGTTTTAGTATTCTTTATTTGCAAGTGCATTCATCTGAGTCTACAGTTAATGAAAGGTATGCTGTGTCTCTAAGACAGTGGGGAATGGGAGGATACATTGGCAAGGACAAAGTAGCACTAACAAACTAAGAAGCTAGGACTCCTGCATGTGTACCAGGATCCGAGAGACTTGTCCTAATGTCCGATTTGTGAGATGAGAACTTTATGGAAGCTGCCAAACTGATCTGTGAAAGGAAAATGGAAAACTACTGGTATTGATGACTTGGATTTCTTGAAGGCCCTGTAGGTTTAACTGGTATTCTCTTAATTAGACATCAGCATATTCTCTTAAGCCTCTCACGAGAACAGATATCCCTTGAGACATGTAGGTGTACAGACCTCTCTGCTCTTCATCCCTTTGTGTGGCTTTATGCTACACAAAATCTCTTTATCAGAGCTTCTATTGAGGTGTCTGCTATGCTGACATTTTCCCATCTTTCAATTTTTCTCAGCTATTTCCTATTTCCTATAACTTCATTGGGATTTGCCTTAAGATTATTTCAGTATACTTAGATTAATTTAGGTTCTCTAATGGTTAGGCAAGATGACCATGACATATACAGACCATCAGATCTTGTTTCTTATCTCTTGTATTGCACCAGCTGAAGTTATTATATGTCTTATGCTTGTACAATGTAATGTAATTCAATGCTTTACTTCACCTTTGATGATTCCCGCTCTTATACATGTTTTTGAGATTCATTTACATATTGTCCACCCATCTCCTAGATTTATTGTGTGACCAAATAGGTTACATTGTTAATTGATTTGAAGTTTTGATTTTAACTAGCCTTTACCATTAAGACTAGTAAAAATGTTTGTCGGAGAAAAGATGAAAGAATATGGGCCCGAGCATTATCAGACAACCTATGCTCCCGGGCAACGCACTTTTTGGAGCTCTGTAATTCTCCCTCCTCTGGTCTTCACTTTTCCCTATAACTCACTCACCTGTGTCTTCTTTAGGAACAGACATGCCTTGTATCTGATCCTCATGTGCCTCTTCCCATAATTTCTGTCCCAGCATTCAACAGTTGCTTCATCTCCGGAGCTTTTCCAGTTCCATCCTCACAAAAGCTGCAATGTCAATAATGTGTTCTACTAGACATGCCACTTCAATGGAAAGTCACTCAGAATACAAAGAGACCAATCTTTCCATATACCTCATGCACAAAGATACTGTTACAGTCATCATATTCTGTTGTGCATGACCAATATAGATGTATTGTTATGAAGAATTTTTGCATGTATTTACATCAAACTTCTTAGCAGCCTTCATTTGGAAAAATATTTAACTTCCGGTATTGCAAAGACTCTCCCTTGGCACTATAACACTGAGCAGAATTACTCCTTTGCATAGCCACTCAGAAATTGTGAACCTCGTTCATCCCTATGCAGCTACTGACAAGTAGTTTCCTGCTGTTTTCCGTTCTTTCCAGTTTTAACACATCAAAACTACAACAATTCTCAACAACTGAAGCAACATAAACGCCCTGAGACTAAACAATTGGGGCCCCAATGCGTATGCCAAACTTCCCATCGCCTAAACCATTCCATAAGATAAAAATCATTATTTCAGAGGTTGAAAACCTATGTGAGTCTTGCATCCCATTGGGTAGTGAATCCTAAAACACTAAAGCCCCCAACAAAGGGACAGTAGCCTACTTGAAGCCCTCACCAGTAAATTCTTTATAACCTTCCCCACAGACATATGGAAACGAAAATTGTTGATGTTAGAACATGGTAATGACCCCACACCTTGCGTAATGCACAAATAACATACATAGATGGTGGGGTCCGCACCTGCCCTGTTGCCTCAAACAGTTGCTAGTCCATGCTACATACCTTCTCCCCTTAAATGGCTACCTCATCACAAACTGTGGCCCACAACAGGTCCGTCACATCTACCAAGTGGGACATTCCATTATTCTGTGTCATCACTATGATATTCTATTCTGTCTCTATGCACCTGGAGGGATTCAGCAGTTTCTGGGACACAATTTGAGTCTGCCAGGGTACAACCAGGGAACACCAGTACTCTCCCCACATGGAGACCGCTAGTGCTGCGGACTGAGTTCAGTGAGGTTTTCCATTGTCTTGTATTCCTCTGAGCATTTCTGGTTTCCCCCACAATGGCGTGGGCTGTGACCCAGTGGGTGCATGACACAGAGTGTTCAGCTACTCGTGGGCATCTCCGGGGGGGGGAAAAAACAGTGCCTTGCCCTCCTATTGCATCCTCAGTTTGGCCAGGAGCGTTTGTCTATAATGAAGGACTCGATCTTGTAAGTGTTTCTCGACAGCCATATAGTCCGGCCGAAGTGTTTGGGCCTTGCGTGTAAAGTCCAGGAAGATCATGATGGTGTTGTTCCCGGGTAAATGGATTTATGAACAAAGAAATGGACTGTGTGGGGGACGTGTCAGCCTTGACTTCCACAGCAAAATTCACCCTCTCAAGAGGTAAGAGATTGATCATATAGAAAATAGTTTCCTTTTTATTATACTATAACAATCAATGTCTTTAGTAAAGTATTTCCAAATCACAAACATACATATCACAAACAGACTCCACATATAATGTCCAAGGTGAACATAAAAATCCTAAAATAAAAATGAGAATAAGGTGCTCCTACAAGGTGATGGTGCAGTCCAAAAGTGAGTAAGTGAATGTAAAGTGTACCAGTGTTATTTGCAAATATATCCACAGAAATGTGGCTGTCAAATGATTCCTTGGCCAAATAATTGCTCATCCATTATTTGCATTTTTTAAACCAACAGCTATGTATTTATCAACAGTCCACATTCGATGAGTGTCGACGTTTCGACCCCAACGGTAGATCAATTACCAACGGGTGATTATCTGGACCAAGAAATACAATAGGATGCACCTAAAAGAAAGAAATATGCATCAGAACCTCATACACATGTATTACATGATTTAGACAAGGCCTAAAACCGAGAATGAATGATTTGCACAGCAGTGCTTGACCCCTTTAGGAATGCCCACCAAAACAAATGAAAAACAACTAAAGCAAACAGTGGACATGCCAACAAGGCACTAAGGGGGTCATTCTGACTCCCGCCGGCCGCGGTAACTGCGGTGCCGGCGGGAGCCGCCAGAATACCGCTGCGCGGTTAGAAGACCGCTGCGGTTATTCTGTGTTTCCCGCTGGGCTGGCGGGCGACCGCCAGAAGGCCGCCCACCCGCCCAGCGGGAAACCCCTTTCCACGATGATGCCGGCTCCGAATGGAGCCGGCGGAGTGGAAAGGGTGCGACGGGTGCAGTTGCACCCGTCGCGAATTTCAGTGTCTGCTATGCAGACACTGAAATTCTCAGTGGGGCCCTGTTACGGGGGCCCCTGCAGTGCCCATGCCATTGGCATGGGCACTGCAGGGGCCCCCAGGGGCCCCACGACACCCCATACCGCCATCCTGTTCCTTGCGGCCAAAGCCGCCAGGAACAGGATGGCGGTATGGGGGTCGGAATCCCCATGGCGGCGCAGCAAGCTGCGCCGCCATGGAGGATTCCCCAGGGCAGCGGAAAACCGGCGGTACTCTGCCGGTTTTCCGGTTCTGACCGCGGCTGTACCGCCGCGGTCAGAATGCCCTTGGGAGCACCGCCAGCCTGTTGGCGGTGCTCCCGCGGTCCCCGGCCCTGGCGGTCCATGACCGCCAGGGTCGGAATGACCGCCTAAGTGAATAAATCACCTTAGAGTCATATTGGATAACAACCATCAATGATTTCTGTGTCTCTGTTTGTAGCACCTGAAGCTCGAATCATATGTGAGACAAGGGAATACAAATATACAGAGCGTAAACCACACCTTAGATTATCCATATCGGATATCAAAAGCCTGTCATATTAAGGTGATCAACCTTAATGTAGCAATTTAGAAATATAAAAACCTATCCGATGTTTAGGAGTGGCTAACCTGCTGACTGGGGTGAAGTATTTCACAAAAATATCCCTGTGTTTTGGAGGAAATAATGACTTACAAGATGCCAGAAAAAAGGTTATCCAGCAGTCTCGGGCCTTTCGCTCCATTGAGACATTACCCTCACATATCGAAACCTCAAGTTCTAGAGTGCATGTCATCTTGAGTCACTGCACATCAAACAGGGATGGCACCAGGCAGAAGCACCAAATCACATATAGTTACAAAACATTGTAGTGAATCCTAGTTTGTTTTAATGGGATAGCAGGAGTTAGCTTAGTCGTAGGCTTGTAAACTCGTGCCCCCGTCACCTAGTGACTTTTAACCTACTTAACTTGCTCTGTCTTAGCTCATTTAATTATTTATTTCTTCTAAGATGGCTGCCTTGTTTATAGTTAAGCCACTTGCTATGAGTTTTATTATCAGTGTCACTGCACCAAGGCGTCAAGATCAAGCGCGAAAGACAAACAAACAGTAGGTGTTCACACTTAGGGATTTTCCCTCTCTATACTTTGGAGGGATTGTTGATATTAATTGCCGTCCCAAGCATGCCTGTTATCTATTGTTTTGGAATACATCTATGTCAGGGGACCTTGTAGATCTGTATAAATACATCACACTTTTAGACAGATAATCAGAGGGATTCCGACCAGAGGGCATCGCCACCATCGCTGATACCGATGCTGCAGTCATCTCGACACTGACCCAGTCTTCGTGTCCCTGCGGAGTCTGAGATAGAGACCTTATTCCAAGGTAACGAGGGTTGGGGACTCCTCTCATGGACAAGGCTTTGGCAGATTAGGTTTAACAAACCCAGCACTCCTTTAGGTAGGAGGTTAGGCCTATTCTCATTAGGGCAGTAGGGCATATTCCATCTTATACAACATATATGTTTCCTTCATATATTGCAAAATGGTGGGGGTCTTCATAACAATAACTCTCCTCTTCACAATACTGTTGCTTGATATATTCATTATCCTAATCATTGCAGTTCATGCAACTAAGCGCAAATTGCAGTTATGTTAAATAAAAACTATTATAACTTCACTGCATCTGTGTTATTGCCTTTGTTTGTATGAGACATAATATATCTGTGAGAAAAGGGTAATTTCCGTTTAACCACGACAACCCTTCGAGTCCATGCGTAAGCAGCTGCTACAAATCACCTTTTACTATTGTGTTTCTGGTGAGGTATTGCTAGTGAGCCGGTAAGGTTTGGACAAAAGTTACAACTAGTTGTAGGAAAAGTCTTTCTGACCGCGGCGGGTGGCGGTCGCCGCCAAATGGCCGCTCCGCGGTCAGGAGACCGCGGATGCCATTCTGGCTTTCCCGCTGGGCCGGCGGGCGACCGCCAAAAGGCCACCCGCCGGCCCAGCGGGAAAGCCCCTGCAACTTAGAAGCCGGCGGTGTTGCAGGGGTGCGACGGGTGCAGTAGCACCCATCGTGATTTTCACTGTCTGCAAAGCAGACAGTGAAAATCTTCATGGGGCCCTGTTAGGGGGCCCCTGCACTGCCCATGCCAGTGGCATGGGCAGTGCAGGGGCCCCCAGGGGCCCCACGACACCCGTTCCCGCCATCCTGGTTCTGGCGGTGTAAACCGCCAGAAACAGGCTGGCGGGAAGGGGGTCGGAATCCCCATGGCGGCGCTGCAAGCAGCGCCGCCATGGAGGATTCCCTGGGCCAGGGGAAAACCGGCGGGAAACTGCCGGTTCCCCTTTTCTGACCGCGGCGGTAAAGCCCTGGAAGCACCGCCAGCCTGTTGGCAGTGCTTCCGTGGTTCCCGGCCCTGGCGGTCATGGACCGCCAGGGTCGGAATGACCCCCTTAGTCACCTACAAACGAAAGTACTGTCATCCTGAGACCAGCAGTCTTGCTCAGAGCAAGAGTCCAAACTACGACAACATCAGCTACTCACCATATCGCAAAGGCATCCTTAACATGGAGGCAGCTAGAGAACCAATATATCACCCTACAAAAGCTAATTCATTTTAAGACAGAGTTTGTAACACTTATCGCAATGTATTTGCGGACCAAGATTAAATGGACTGTAGCATCTCTCGTCCGAGACTGTACATAGAGAGACTCCCTCACTATGACAGACAGAGGATTATAGAATGGTGGCGCACCATTAAACACCATCTTAAAAGCTTTCTTGCAGCACATAATGTGTATGTTATAGACCCCGAGCCCTATCTAGTGACCAGAGTAGATAATAATGTTTAATTCCATTGCTTCTAGTTCTCTCATTAGTGAATACTGTTCAAATCTGTGTGAAGAGGGCATCCAATAAAAGAAAAAGGAAAACGGACCATTCATGTAATTCTGATATTGTATAATCTCAATGCAGTCAAAATGGGGAGCACCCTGTCTTCCATTCCAGCATTTGTGACCCCAAGGCATCATGATAAATGCAGTCATTAGCACGAATTTGAACAGAGTTTTAAAAGTTTTTCACCATAAGTTGGTGCGGCGAGTGCCGTATCTTCGGACACGTGTTTCTGGCTATTTGGCCGTCGTCAGCGAAGAGCAACGTGTAGCTGGCGGGGTTGCTTGAAATGCCGCCTTGAAAGTATTCACAGGTTTAAGTACCACTCAAGAAGGCGCACAGGTGCTTCACCTGAGCTCGTCAGCTCAGAGGCTCACGGGAGCCTTAATTACAACAGTCAAAATGGGGAGCACCCTGTCTTCCATTCCAGCATTTGTGACCCCAAGTCATCATGATAAATGCAGTCATTAGCACGAATTTGAACAGAGTTTTAAAAGTTTTTCACCATAAGTTGGTGCGGCGAGTGCCGTATCTTCGGACACGTGTTTCTGGCTATTTGGCCGTCGTCAGCGAAGAGCAACGTGTAGCTGGCGGGGTTGCTTGAAATGCCGCCTTGAAAGTATTCACAGGTTTAAGTACCACTCAAGAAGGCGCACAGGTGCTTCACCCGAGCTCGTCAGCTCAGAGGCTCACGGGAGCCTTAATTACAACAGTCAAAATGGGGAGCACCCTGTCTTCCATTCCAGCATTTGTGACCCCAAGTCATCATGATAAATGCAGTCATTAGCACGAATTTGAACAGAGTTTTAAAAGTTTTTCACCATAAGTTGGTGCGGCGAGTGCCGTATCTTCGGACACGTGTTTCTGGCTATTTGGCCGTCGTCAGCGAAGAGCAACGTGTAGCTGGCGGGGTTGCTTGAAATGCCGCCTTGAAAGTATTCACAGGTTTAAGTACCACTCAAGAAGGCGCACAGGTGCTTCACCCGAGCTCGTCAGCTCAGAGGCTCACGGGAGCCTTAATTACAACAGTCAAAATGGGGAGCACCCTGTCTTCCATTCCAGCATTTGTGACCCCAAGTCATCATGATAAATGCAGTCATTAGCACGAATTTGAACAGAGTTTTAAAAGTTTTTCACCATAAGTTGGTGCGGCGAGTGCCGTATCTTCGGACACGTGTTTCTGGCTATTTGGCCGTCGTCAGCGAAGAGCAACGTGTAGCTGGCGGGGTTGCTTGAAATGCCGCCTTGAAAGTATTCACAGGTTTAAGTACCACTCAAGAAGGCGCACAGGTGCTTCACCCGAGCTCGTCAGCTCAGAGGCTCACGGGAGCCTTAATTACAACAGTCAAAATGGGGAGCACCCTGTCTTCCATTCCAGCATTTGTGACCCCAAGGCATCATGATAAATGCAGTCATTAGCACGAATTTGAACAGAGTTTTAAAAGTTTTTCACCATAAGTTGGTGCGGCGAGTGCCGTATCTTCGGACACGTGTTTCTGGCTATTTGGCCGTCGTCAGCGAAGAGCAACGTGTAGCTGGCGGGGTTGCTTGAAATGCCGCCTTGAAAGTATTCACAGGTTTAAGTACCACTCAAGAAGGCGCACAGGTGCTTCACCCGAGCTCGTCAGCTCAGAGGCTCACGGGAGCCTTAATTACAACAGTCAAAATGGGGAGCACCCTGTCTTCCATTCCAGCATTTGTGACCCCAAGGCATCATGATAAATGCAGTCATTAGCACGAATTTGAACAGAGTTTTAAAAGTTTTTCACCATAAGTTGGTGCGGCGAGTGCCGTATCTTCGGACACGTGTTTCTGGCTATTTGGCCGTCGTCAGCGAAGAGCAACGTGTAGCTGGCGGGGTTGCTTGAAATGCCGCCTTGAAAGTATTCACAGGTTTAAGTACCACTCAAGAAGGCGCACAGGTGCTTCACCCGAGCTCGTCAGCTCAGAGGCTCACGGGAGCCTTAATTACAACAGTCAAAATGGGGAGCACCCTGTCTTCCATTCCAGCATTTGTGACCCCAAGTCATCATGATAAATGCAGTCATTAGCACGAATTTGAACAGAGTTTTAAAAGTTTTTCACCATAAGTTGGTGCGGCGAGTGCCGTATCTTCGGACACGTGTTTCTGGCTATTTGGCCGTCGTCAGCGAAGAGCAACGTGTAGCTGGCGGGGTTGCTTGAAATGCCGCCTTGAAAGTATTCACAGGTTTAAGTACCACTCAAGAAGGCGCACAGGTGCTTCACCCGAGCTCCTCAGCTCAGAGGCTCACGGGAGCCTTAATTACAACAGTCAAAATGGGGAGCACCCTGTCTTCCATTCCAGCATTTGTGACCCCAAGTCATCATGATAAATGCAGTCATTAGCACGAATTTGAACAGAGTTTTAAAAGTTTTTCACCATAAGTTGGTGCGGCGAGTGCCGTATCTTCGGACACGTGTTTCTGGCTATTTGGCCGTCGTCAGCGAAGAGCAACGTGTAGCTGGCGGGGTTGCTTGAAATGCCGCCTTGAAAGTATTCACAGGTTTAAGTACCACTCAAGAAGGCGCACAGGTGCTTCACCCGAGCTCGTCAGCTCAGAGGCTCACGGGAGCCTTAATTACAACAGTCAAAATGGGGAGCACCCTGTCTTCCATTCCAGCATTTGTGACCCCAAGGCATCATGATAAATGCAGTCATTAGCACGAATTTGAACAGAGTTTTAAAAGTTTTTCACCATAAGTTGGTGCGGCGAGTGCCGTATCTTCGGACACGTGTTTCTGGCTATTTGGCCGTCGTCAGCGAAGAGCAACGTGTAGCTGGCGGGGTTGCTTGAAATGCCGCCTTGAAAGTATTCATAGGTTTAAGTACCACTCAAGAAGGCGCACAGGTGCTTCACCCGAGCTCGTCAGCTCAGAGGCTCACGGGAGCCTTAATTACAACAGTCAAAATGGGGAGCACCCTGTCTTCCATTCCAGCATTTGTGACCCCAAGGCATCGTGATAAATGCAGTCATTAGCACGAATTTGAACAGAGTTTTAAAAGTTTTTCACCATAAGTTGGTGCGGCGAGTGCCGTATCTTCGGACACGTGTTTCTGGCTATTTGGCCGTCGTCAGCGAAGAGCAACGTGTAGCTGGCGGGGTTGCTTGAAATGCCGCCTTGAAAGTATTCACAGGTTTTAGTATAATCTCAATGCTCCTAGACGTCTCATGAGTAAATACATTCCGAGTCTACGTGAGGAGGGCATCCAAAAGAAAGAAGGAAAATGGTCCAATCCTCCCATTAAAATCTAAGGTTTGGGTACGAAACTACAACCCGTAAAAAAATATATATTGTATTATATATCTTTTTACCAAGTTCCGGGGATTGGGTGAATATTAGCAATGATTAGCAATGATGCCCCCACCACTGTGCATCCAACCATACATAGTATCCGTGATGAAAGCTAAAGCACTTCAATTGAAATCCTTGGCTACATATTGCTCCATAGTTGAATGTTTTTTTCTTTATTGTTAATATTTTATTAATTTCAAGTCAAATTGTCCATTTCAAATGCTACTTATGACAAAACAGCTTGTCTCCCATCTTCAAGTGTATTTAAACCTCCTTTGATCGTACCACATCTGCCCATCCAAAACAATTCTCCCGACATAGAAGGTTGACTTTGTCCCCACCCCTGGGTCCGATGGAGACCTTCTCGATAACTTGCCACTTAACTTGCCACTTCAGATCATCACTCCTGTGTTGGAGCCTTTGGTAGTGTTCAATTAGTGGTGCACCCACAGTACTGCATCTAAATCTACTCCTGTGTTGTAGGATCCTATATTGTTTGGCTAATATACATCAATGAACTCGGACACCAGATCACATAAATGACGCCCTTAGTATTACAATAACTCAAGAAATTTAAATTAATGACAATCACCAAAGTTCAAGCTACTCGTGTTCAGACTAAACTTGCAAGCTGAGCAATGACCACATTTGAAATACCCCAACACTTCTGGGAGACCCTACAGAGAACAAACGGAAGGTGTGGTCGACCTTGGTAAGGCCACCTAACAAGTGCATCTTTCAGATTTCTGCCCCATTTAAAAGAAAAAAGAGGGACTTATTTTTTGGTGAGATGGTTGCTTCACCAGAACCCAATGTCATTTCACTATTTTAATGATCTCATTGCTGTTTGGATTCACAGTGGTAACACACACTAATCTATCTATAACTCTGTCCCTATTTTGTGGATCTAAAAGGGACTCCCTATGGTTGTGCCATGCTCTCTTATGGGCCTGCTTCACCAATTTCCCTGGGTAACCCCTTTCAGTTAATTTGTTTAAGAGTATGTCAGACTTCTTGAAATAGTCTTCCCACCTGGTACAGTTTCTCCGTATCCACAAAAACTTACCAAACGGCAAGTTGTCCCTTAGGCTCCTGGGATGACTACTACTGTTGTGGAGTAAGAGATTCCTTTCAGTATATTTTCTATATGATGATACAGATTTCCTGCCCTCGTCAACGTCCACCTGGAGGTCCAAATACAGGATGTTAGTTTTGCTGCTCTTTGTTGTTAATTTAATGTCCGTGGACTTGGTGTTGAGCCATATGTGGCAACAATGTATCTCAGCAAATTATTTACTGACCCCCTGCAAGTTAAAATATATAATCATCTATATATCTAGACTATGAGAGCAGTGCTGTAATTGGCCTGAATGGTCTGGATTGATGCTCAGTTAGTCAGTCAGTCAGTCCCTGGGAGTCTATGCGTGGTCTCCACCTGGCTGTGCACCACAGCTCGGGTGGAGTGATCTTAGTGCGCATGTTGGTTTGGCCGTCCTAAGGCAGCCAGCCAAACTGACATGCATGCTTGCAGCAGTGCCCTCCACTCCTCTCCCTGCTTCAAATGCTGTCATCAGGATGGCCCGGCCTGGCCCCGCCCTGCCCTTGATTCTACTCAGCAAGGAAAAATAAAATGATAATAACCTGTGTTATTATCTTTTTATTTTTCATGTTTTCACTGCTGAGAGAGCAGTAGGGCGATGCTTCTCCACCTTAACCAAGGAGCCACCACTGTATAAATATGTGTATATTCAGAGATTCTGTTGAACTACAGAAATATGTATGGGTTGGCATTCTTAAAGAATCATATCAATTTGTGAATTCTGTTTGATTAACTCAGACTCTCAAAGATAATTGAGGATCTCATTGTGGATAACTAATACCAGTTTCAATTGGTCCCCAATATATGCCATTTTGTTGTTTGGCCATGGCTGTCATCAGTAGGCTCCTCTGTGCAGCACTAATCCCAGGATGATGGTGTGGTGAGAGGAGAGAGGGCATTTCAGGCTCCCTTCTCTGTCAACAGCAGTGGCTTTTCGTCCTTGGTGAGAGCTTTGTCTGCCATGGTTATTGCAATAAGATGCTAAAGTATTTGATGACAAGCAGTTCCACTCTGAACTGAGAGATCCATCATGCTCTGCTGAAGCAGTCCTGATCAGGAATATTATTGATTTCAGTCACCTCCTTTAAATCCTTGAGTATTGCCAAACATTTCTAGCATCTGAAGTACCATGGGGCACCACCTTCGCAGGTATCACAGGTAGCCCAAATACAAAAGGACACCGTGTATTTTAAACCATTCAATGACGTGAACCTTGCTGGTTTCAAACCCAACTTTCACTAAAAGCCAAGATCAGTTGCATTCATCCTGAAAACCAACTTGACCCTCAACAAATACATTGGCAAATAAATAAAGACAGCCTGGTATTAGCGCTCTGCTAAAGAAAGTGAAACTTTTTCTTCCAGGAAGTGACTTCAAAACTGTTGTTGAAGCTCTTGTACTCCAACACCTGGATAGCGGTAATTCTCTGCTCAATGGCCTCCCAGTCTCCACACTGGCACCTTTTAAGGGCACTCTACATGCTGTAGCATGTCTCATCCAGGGCCAGAAGAACTAATATCATATCACCCCCATCCTGAAGGAAGTCCATTGGCTCCCATTTCTGGCCCGCACCTTTTTAAAAATCAGCTAAATAATTTACAAAGCCATCACAACCAGCACCCCTGCTTCCTGCAAACAAACTCATGTCTGCTGTTTCTTGACACACCTCCATCCAGGACACCATGAGACGGCAGACTAAGAAGTGTAACATAGCAAAAACAAGGAAACATGCCTTTCCCATTTGTGCACCTGGAACAACATCTCCATTTCCATCATGACCAGGTCTACTGTTGGGATTTGCTTAGCTGGTGATGTAATAGGTGGATAGATTGTTTATGTGTGGGGTAGAGTGTATGCCTTCAAAATGTGCAGGAGACAGTTATTGAAATCCTGTGTCCCTGCTAGTTTGTTTGAAGATGCTTTATTAAAAAAAAGATGTGTTATCTGAATCTGGGTGTATGCTGCGTTGTTTTATTGTGATGTTCTTATTGGTGACAACAACTGGCAGGAGGGCAAATCTCTGTATTAATTTCTGGGCCCATGTTACGATAGAGGCACACTTTCCCTGTTTGCGTCATTGCGCACCTTAAAACAAGTGTGCTGTAGCACAAACATGGAAAGTGTGCCCTATTATGCTGAATGCACTGCCCTCAGAGGCCCTGGGGACAGAGCATTCAAGTGCAACACAGGGCGGTGCACAACATGCAGTTGACAGGCCAGGCCATTGACAAATATCATGACCTTCACTCCGATGAAGGAAAAAAGACTTCATAAACCAAATGGCTCTGGAGCCTAACTTGCCATGGCAATCTCTGTAATGATGACCTCTGCACAGAGGACCAATCTGAGCCATCTATTCTAGAACAACTAACATGAATGTTGTGACAATGTTAACTAAAATTGACAAGTTCCCGACACACCACTGTGGGCTGGAAAAAAAACCACTTCCACGATCATGGCAGAGGAGGTGGAGCAGAAAAAGGCTGGAATAGATATCAACTTATAGGTAGTTGCAGGGAACTGCTCAAGAAGACCGCAAAATGCAAGCTGGTTGGATCGTCCTACCTGTGGAAGCCCCTGGTCCTCAATATAAGAACGAGTCGTGGATTTCAAGTGAGTTTTATTTACAAATACAGCAGGATGATCGGTACAGCCTCATGCCACCAGCCTTTCCTCCCAACTGTCACCTCCGCCCTTTGTCTCATCATTAGCATCCTTCACCATCAGGGCCTGTATCTCCAGCATCTAACCGTCCCCTCATCGTGACTCAACAAATGTAACAGCTCATCAGACTTGTGCCCACATTTGTAGATGCGTTTCTAAGATGACAACCCTACCACTCTAGCCTCATATAACAGCTTGTGCCTTTTGGATATGCTGGAGCCCTCCTTTTCAAATAAAACACCTGCCTAAATTGACTCCATGTTTCATTCCTAAAAGTCCAGCACTAGAGTCTCCAGATCAGGTATCTGCTTTCTTTCTGAATGCAGTTTTAAGCTGTGTCAGAGCTTTCCCTCTGTGACGTGCTTGTAGGATGCCCATTAGGGTTATAGGGATTAGAGTCAATTTTATTGCTACTATGTAGGTCCGTCTCTTCCTTTCAGGGATCAATGAAGCACTTATTGGTAAGCCACGAAACATTCAAGTGACATAGGTGGTCATTCTGACCCTGGCAGTCTTTGACCGCCAGGGCGGAGGACCGCGGGAGCACCGCCGACAGGCCGGCGGTGCTCCAATGGGGATTCCGACCGCGGCGGTAAAGCCGCGGTCGGACCGGCACCACTGGCGGGGTCCCGCCAGTGTACCGCGGCCCCATTGAATCCTCTGCGGCGGCGCAGCTTGCTGCACCGCCGCGGGGATTCCGACCCCCCCTACCGCCATCCAGATCCCGGCGGTCGGACCGCCGAGATCCGGATGGCGGTAGGGGGGGTTGCGGGGCCCCTGGGGGCCCCTGCAGTGCCCATGCCACTGGCATGGGCATTGCAGGGGCCCCCGTAAGAGGGCCCCTACATGTATTTCACTGTCTGCTGCGCAGACAGTGAAATACACGACGGGTGCAACTGCACCCGTCGCACAGCTTCCACTCCGCCGGCTCGATTCCGAGCCGGCTTCATCGTGGAAGCCTCTTTCCCGCTGGGCTGGCTGGCGGTCTGAAGGCGACCGCCCGCCAGCCCAGCGGGAAAGTCTGAATTACCGCCGCGGTCTTTCGACCGCGGAACGGTAACCTGACGGCGGGACTTTGGCGGGCGGCCTCCGCCGCCCGCCAAGGTCAGAATGAGGGCCATATTCTCCTATCTGTCGGTGTCAAAGCACCTATGGAGATTTCGACTGCTGGGTGGTCATAGAGTCCATGCAACAATATTCTCAATCCTGGGACGAAAAAGTGATCAATATGTGAAAATGTATGATGTTAGTCAATGAAATGTGAATTCACAATCCAGTGAATGTCAAGTTCGCTAGGCAACATGCAGACCCATTAAAGGGAAAAACTCCACCAACAAAACATCCCGTTGATCCTGGCACACGCAATGCACATCTAAATTGGGATGTTACTCCACTTCCAGCAGTGTTGCCCTGCCAGGGCATAAGAAGATTGGAGAAGTATCATGCCATTTTAGTAGCTTATAATGGGGGCAGCATGTAGCCATATATGAACAACTCAAAGCATGCCTGTCACCATTACATATCTTCCTTGCTTGTCCAAAATTGTGTACTTTATGAGGTAAGGAAGGTTCTTGTTGAACAGGATAATCATCCCTCTTGTGCCCTCAGTAAATCCCGAAAGCCAAAGACAGACTAAGCCTTATTGATCCAAAATAGTACACTTTTTTGCCCAGAACATGCTTTTCGTGTTGGCGGCGGAAATAAGGAAATATCTCTTGGCTGACTTAAGAGCACCTCCAAATTTATTTTCTGATTAGCCCAGATACATTCCAAGTGAGGACGCAGAATTGTTGCCCGCTATCACCCGTAGCAATAGCTGTACTCTTTCGAAGTTTGGAGACGAAATCAGATAACCCTTGACCATACACATAATAGAATCAATATGCTACCTCATACTCCTACGTCATATTATTGTATACCAGCGGATGGCTAGTATACCAAAGAGAGACACAAATCAATAAGGATATGTATAGTAACTTGTATTCTGAACAAGGCAATCGAAGCTGAAGGACACCAATGGCCGGCATTTTTAACTTTATCAGCCAGAAAAACAGAGTTCACTTGTTTTCAGACCTCGAACCAGCAAAGGATATTGTTAGCTAGAACTACATTGCAACTGAGATACAAAACAACACATTTAGAGCCCCATGGAAGTTTAAATATAAATGGTTGAAGTCTGGCATTTCCTCAGAGGTTGATATCATCAAGGAAATTGGCCAAAAGCGATAAGACTTTGAAAACGATTTTAACTACATTCTTCTTTTCTGGGAGAGGTGTTCAACAGCATGGACATTCCCTATCAGAGATAGTCACAGAACAACAATGAACAGGGTTGAGCATAAACCCAAATATATGTAAGTATATTACTCATAGTTCTTGTTTTTCGACAAACTTTTTGTGGGAAGCATGCAGCCAACCTAAAGAATCTAGAAGCCCTGAACAGCATGTAGTCACTGAGGTCGACTTACAAATGTTTCTGGGAATGGTATGCTATTATTCGCAACACAAAAAGGGCTCGACTGAGAAAGGTGACTAAATATGCAGGAAGTTCTAGTGATCCAATGAATGCCAAAAAGCTTCCAACATCATAAAGAAAGAGATGCTACAGACAAGGAAGATTAGAAACTTTAAATACACTGAATAAATTACACATACCTGTGTCATAGGTTTGAAAGCAATTCTGCTCATCACAGCCATGAGTTCTCTAGAGTCATTTTGTCTTTCAAAGAAACCTTTAAGCATGTTGAGAGTGTGTAAAATAAATGTAAACATGATTTCTTCATTTAGGAAACAATAATCACTGAAAATTCCATGACGGCCTGAACATACTTGGAAACCCAAAGAAGTAGAGGCTACCATGGAGAGATGGAATTTCATTTCGGGATTATACATAAACTCTGGAAGCTATTAATGCCAGCTGTTCTCATGTCATGACACCCATAATGTACCACAATAACTACCCTGTCAATGGCTGAAGTCATCCCTGCCAAAGGCTGACGTCCACATCAACGTTAATTCAATTGTCACGCCTTCTATTTCTGCAGGTCAAACAGCAGTGGAAATGCCCATTGTTCAAACCCTAAATCTTATGAATGAGGGCTAGATAGAGAATCGATGGAGACATGTGAACAATGCTATTCGGTAGTCGTGTTGTCCTGGTCTGAGCCAGCCCTCATGCAAAAAAATTTCAGAACTGGAACAAGATAAATCTTTCATATATCACATAAAAGCCACTGAGAAGGCACAGACAAAAAATGTAAAAGAAAAGGTTACTCTAAGTAGGCCGACAACATGAACAAGAAGGCAATACAAACATGTCAGTTGTACCACAGTAGCAACAAATCACAAACAGAACCATACTGAATGTCTGATTTGCCAGAATGGGTATTGTAACAATGACACTACAGGTCTGGTCTCTCGGTGGATCTGTATTTGACCCAACAGTAACAAGAGTCCCCAGCTGGGATGAACCTAAACTGTGCTCTGAAAATATGTATTTCACTTTATGGGCAACTGCACCCATGAAGAATCTCACTAGTAGTGAAATATGACATTCTACCAGAACTTACCAAGGTGTTCAGAGCTGGGGGCATCCCAGAGATCATGAAGATAGGTAATGGGCCTCTCATCAATAGCCAAGAATTTACAAGAGTCATAATGTATTTTGACATTTCTCATAAGAAGATAACTGTTGTCAACCAACGACAATGGCACAGTCAAAAGGTCCGTGGTCACTACAAAAAAAGACTACTCATCAAATAGTATTTATTCTCATCACGCTGATACAAGTATTCTATCAATTACTTTGAAACTGCTGAATTAGTTCTCATAGACCAACTGAATGCAGGCCATCAGAACTAATGTGCGAGAACATTCTAGCCACTTGTCTTCCTCAAGACTATCACACCTATCAACAGTTCTTGCAGACACTGCAGAGGCCGACAGAAGAGTGAAAAGCAAGATAAACGAACATGCAGAGACGAAGATCGGTGCTCATTATTGTGACATATCTATGGGTGAACTGGTACGGGTCACGCACACGAGAAATTAGGAAACTCATTCCAAAGCTGTGTCACTGAATGTTGCAGATGTTCGAGGAGGCATAGTGTCAAATTCCTCGAGCGACATCTTGGTAAAGAAAGGCATATGGAGCCTCAGACAAAGTCATACTGAAGATCCTGCCGCTCCATCATCTAGTGGGGAAAAAATCCTCAAAAAGAGCTTTGAGTATGAAGAGTCTCAAACTTCAAAACCTGCCAGCAACATTGAAAGGTTGTGAAGAATAATTTTCAAACCTGGTCAACGGATTGAAAAAGATGCGACCACACAATACTTCACAAAGAGTGAGAGTAGTTGGATTCTGCAGCATATATTCTAACCTGTTGTCATTAGTTATTTTTCATCGGAGTTTAAGTTTACTATGTCTGCTTTCTTAGCACCAGTAAAAGGAAACAAGCATTATCAAAAGCAATAGGTTTCGCCTATGTAAGAGTTATTGGCCTTGATACTATGTTTTTGCTATGTTGTATACAAGCGTAGGTAAAAGTTAGGGGGCTAAAGGAAAATGCCATGTTGTGGAGTGCCATAAAGTGGAGGAGAGTGGAATGTTATGGTGTGGTGTAGTAAGTTCTGGAGTAGGGGGGAGTGTAGGCCTGGGCGGAGTTCATGGAGTTGCACTACCTGCAGCTCCGTGAAGTGCCCAAAAAACTCCTCTGTGCTAAGAAGAGTTCCTCAAGCAGTGGAGTGCATTAGGTCGCGCCATTCATGCTGATATTTAGCGCCAGGTGTTTATCCAGCACTGAAAATCAGCACAAACTGCTCCCTGCGCAGCTCAAGAGGGCGCTGCTTCTTTTCTGCCGCTCGAGTTGATTTTCTACTCGAGCAGCAGCTACATTAAAGTGAACAGAAGGTTTTTCAATGCGAGCGGTCGCAACCATACTGCAACCGCTCGCATTGAGAAATCTCGCCAGGAGGTGGTCTTGAGTAAGATTTTCCTTGCTTGCGCTCTCCAACCCACCATTGACAAGGGCGAGCAAGTAAAAAAACTCTGCGTAGTGGAGCGGAGCGGAGTTTTCGGAACTCTGCACTCTACGTGGAGTGCAGAGTGAAAAAAAAAATGCAAACTCCACAAGCGGAGTGGAGTTCACCGGCCACCCCTAGTGGAGTGGCGTAGAGTAGTGTTGAGTGGTGTGGTTTGGAGGGAAGTGGAATGTTATGGAGTGCCATAAAGTGGATTGGTGTTTAGTGTTGTCAAGTGTTGTGGAGTGTTTAGAATTTCGTAGCGTGGAAGGGCTTATAGTGGTGCAGAGTTGAGTGGTGTAGAGTGGAGTACAGTGTTGTATACTGGAGTGTTATAGAGTTTCCTAGATTAGTTTAGGAGAGTGTGATGTCATAGAATGTGTTGTGTAGAGGTGAGTAGATTGACAAAGAATGTAGTGTTATGGAGTGGTGTAGTGTAGGAGAGAGTAATGGTACAGAGTGGAGTAGAGTGTTGTAGAGTTCAGTGGCATAGAGTGGAGTGGTGTGGAGAGTTAGAGTAGAGTGGCACAGAATGGCATAGTGGAGTGGAGCAGAGTGCAGTAGTGTGTCTTAGAATATAGTGGAGTAAATTGGCATGTAGTTGCATAGAGGGAGTTGCATATAGCATCATAGAGTGAAGTAGTGTTGTTGAGTGGTATAGAGTGGAATAGAGTGCTGAAGAGTTGAGTGGTACAGAGTCAAGTATAGTTTAATGGACTAGAGTGCCATGGAGTGTAGTATCACAGAGTGAAGTGTTCTAGAGTAGAGTAAAGTGGCCTAGAGTGAAGTGGTATAAAATATAGTGTTGTAGAGTTGATAGGCATAGGCTGCAGTGGTGTAGAGTGCTTTGGTTTTGAGTTACGTGGTCTAGACTGTATTGTTGTTGTGTGCAGTACTGTTGAGTAGAGTGGTGCAAAGTAGATTGCAGTGGTGTAGAGTTTAATGGCATAGGAATGGAGTGGTGCACAGTGGACTAGATTTACGTAGAGTGCAGTGTTCTCTATGTAGTGTTGTGGTGTAGACTGGTTTAAAGCTGAGTGAAGTGGCGTAGAGTGGAGTTGTGCAGGGTAGAGGGGAGTGGTGCAGGATGGAGGGTAGAGTAGAGTAGGCTAGAGTGCAGTATAGTTGAGTGACGTAGAGTGCAGGGGCATGGAGTGCAGTGACGGAGAATAGGTTTGAGTGTTTTTGAGAGGAGTGATGTAGAGTGTACTAGCATAGAGTACACTGGTGTAGAGTGCAGTTCTGCAGCGCAGAGTTGAGTGGTGGAGAGTAGAGTTCAGTTGTATAGAGTGTAGTGGTGCACAGTGGCATTGATTTTAGTGGTGGCAAGTGTAATTTGGGTAGAGTAAAGTGTGGTAGAGTGCAGTGGCATAAAGTGCACTGGCATAGAGGGTATTTGCATAGAATATAGTGTTGATGAGTACTGTGGTGTAGGATTTAGAGCTGCAGAATATATTGATGTATAGGACAGTCGTGCATAGTGTACTGCTGCAGAGTACAGGCATGCAGGATAGGGTGGTGTAGAGGAGAGTGGTTCAGAGAGCAGTGGTGCAAAATAGAGTAACGCATAATAGAGTGGGATAGAATGCAGTGACATAGACATACAATGGTGTAGAATTGCATAGCATGCATTGGCATAGAGTGCAGTATGTAGAGTGCAGTGGTGTTGCAGAGTACAGTATTGTGGTGTACATTGGAGTGGTGTAGAGTAGTAGTTGTAGATTGAATTAGTTTTGTTTAAAGTGGTGTACAGTGCATTGGAATAGAGTGTTGTGGGTTAGAGTAAACTGTTTGAGAGTTGAGGTAAGTGGCGTGGAGTGGAGTGATGCAGGGAAGAGTGTAGTTACATAGATTAGTGGCATACAGTGCAGTGGCTGTGAGTATATTTTTGTAGATGGAGAATAGAGTGGTATAGAAAGGGTTGGCATACAGTGGAGTTATGCAGAGTAGATTGGAGATGATTGGAGTGGTGTAGAGTGCAGTGTTGAAGAATGTAGTGGTGCATAGTAGAGTGGGGTAGAGTGCACTTTCATAGAGTAGAATGGTGTAGTGTAGATAGGCATAGGGTGCCATGTTACAGGGTGCATTGGTAGGCAGTTGATTCTAGTGGTGTAGAGAGAATTGGCATAGAGTGTAGTGCTGTAAAGTTAATTGGCATAGAGTTCAGTAGAGTGACATAGAGTAGAGTGTTGTAGAGTGGAGTGAGGTGGCATAGCGAGTAATGGCAGAGTGAGCATTCTTGCTGATTAGAGTGGTGTAGAGTGCATAGGTGTAGAATGCAGTAGCATAGAATTTTTAAAAGTAGTAAATATTGAAAACAGTGCAGTGGTGTGGAGTAATTTGGCACTGAATGAATTGATATAGAGTGCATTGGTTTTGAGTGAAGTGGTGAAGATTGCATTGGCATAGAATGCAGTAGCATAGGGTGCAGTGGCATTGGACACAGTATCTTAGAGTGTAGTGGAGGGGCACAGGGTAGTTTGTAGTGGCATACATTGGAGTGGTGTAGAGTTGAATTGCACAGAGTGGAATAGAGTGGGGTTCAGTGCAGTGGCGTAGAGTAGTGTGTCACAGGGTTTAGCACCGTAGACTGCTGTGGTGCAGAGTTACCAATAGAAATAAAGATAGAAAAACAGATGCATGTGGTCACACAGGCTGATTTTCATATGCTGGTGTAAGAATGTATCTTAAGAGAATGTTAACTGTAAAAAAATATCAGGTGGATGCTATTTTAAAGAGCTTTGCATGCATTACATTGTAAATGCTTGAATAATCCTGCCTACTATAGAAAGTCAGGTTGAACAAAGTGGCATTGTGAAAAAAATGCTGATACGAAGAAAGCTAGAAATTCAAAATGCATGCGATCATACAAACTGCTTTATGAATCTGTGCTAGTGCAAGAATGTTACTTTAAAGAAGGTTAAATGATTAAAATATAAAAATGATGATGTATGTTAGAAATGGGGTTTCTATTTGGAAAAGGTATGCACCCTGTCCAAGTAGGGACTACCATCCTAGTCATTGTAAATCACAACACATTCCAAATTATCCTGTGCTCGCCCTCTGGTAGCTTGGCACAGAGCAGGCAGGCTTAACTTAGAAAGCAATGTGTAAAGTATTTGTGCAATAATGCAGACAGTAACACAGTGAAAAGACGACAAAAGTACACCACACCAGTTTAGAAAATTAGATAATCTTTAGCTGAATCAGATAAGGTGAAAATGTCCAATGCGCACAGCCAAGTTATGAATTTTTAAAGATATAAACCTAATAAAGCACTTAGATAAACAATAGCTCCAACTGGGGCTATCGCAACATCATTGACGGAGTCGTTCCCAATAGTCAGATGCCACTGGTGCCAGCCACGGAGTTGAAAGGACCCCCAGAGACAGTACCTTTGAAAACGAAGAAACAAAGAATTTACACGGAGTTGGGGAGGTGAGGCATCCCTGAAGTCGGTGTGACATCATGCCCTTACAGCATCCGAGGAGGTGAGGCATTGATTCCGTACTGCGAGGCAAGGCAGTTGAGGCGTCAGTTTCGTTGGGTTTCAGGGGAGCTGATGCAATGTCTTGGTGAGGCGTTGGTTCCCTATGACCCTGTGGGTTCGATTAATTCTGTCTGTCAAGACGTGATGTGTCAACTTCGCAGTTCTGCGATCACCCTGTGGGACATCCGCAGCATTGCGGCAACATCAGACTTGGCTGCAGGCTGTGGTCATTGTGTTGAGTGAGGACCACAGAGCCAGAGCAGGCAGCGGTGTGGTGTTGGGCAGCAGCATTGGTGCTGGAGTCGCCAAAGTCAGTGAACTAGCTAGAAGCTAGTAGTTGAAGACTTTGTTGGCCCTGAGACTTCAGAACAGGAGGCAAGCTCAATCCAAGCCCTTGGAGAGCACTTTTGGAGGAAGACAGAGTCCTTTCAGCAGAGTCAGGGGTGAACAGGCAGCAGGGCAACAAGCAGGGCACCAGCCTTTCCAGCAAAGTTATCCAGATGAATCCTTTGGGCTGCCAGGCAGTCCCTCTGAAAGAGTCCAAGTGTAGGTCCAGAAGTGTCTGATTTGGTGGTCAGAGAACCAGTATATATACACAAAAATGCCTTTGAAGTGGGGGAAACTTCAAAGGGTGGTCTTGAAGTGCATCTTTCAGCGCAGTCCTGTCTGCCAGGATGCCTGTGGGGGGTTATCAGTCCTTTGTGTGAGGGCAGGCTACTGGCCTTTGAAACGTAAGAGAGAGCCCCCCTCCTTTCCTGCCCAGGGAGACTCGTTCAGTATGCAGATGAATGCAGATGTGAGAGAGTGTCCTGTGTTTATGACTGTCCTTTGGGAATGCACCAGGGGAGCTGTCAACCAGCACAGACCAGATGTGGATTAGAGACAGGCTGTAAGGCACAGATGGCAGTAAAAGAAATACCCACTTTCTATAAGTGGTGTTTCTAAAATAGTGATATTAAATCCAACTTCACCAGTAAGTAGGATTTTCTATTACCATTCTGGCAATACTAAGCATGACATGGCTACTCCTTTCAGATCAGAGTCTACCACTTAAAAGTATATAAGGACAATTCTTATGCTGGCCTATGAGAGACGCAGGCCTTACAATAGTGAGAAATTACTTTGTGAGTTTGTTACTACTGGGACATGTAAAACACATGAGTACATGGTCTGCCTTTTACTTACATGGCAACCTGCCCTATGGGTTACCTAGGGCCTACCTTAGAGTTATCTTATATGTAGAAAAGGGGGGTTTAAGGCTTGGCAAGTAGGTTTAACTGCCTGGTCGAAGTGACAGCTAAACTGCACACAGAGGCCTTGCAAATAGCAGGCCTTAGGCATGGTTAAGGGCTACTCATGTGGGGGGCAGAATAAGTGCCTCAGGCCCACTGGTAGCATTTAATTTACAGGCCCTGCCTTGCTGCTTTATATACAGTCACATGGACTGCTTTAATAATTTGTGTGATGTAAAGAATGTGAGGTACAACAAAGTGAAATAGGTAAACATTAAAAATGCTGATGCAATGCTAATGTGAAAAAATGTTGATCTGAAACAAAAAAAAGGTGTCAAATCAGGTTCTGAGAAAAACAGTGCCAGTAGGGGGGGAAATGTGGAAAAATAAAAAATGCTGATGGAAGTAGCAAAATGTGCCAAAATAAAATTCTAAGAAGCACAGCAGCAGGATAGCAAAAATGTGGCAAATTCAAAACTACTGATAGAAGTAGCAGAACAATATGGACACATTAATAAATTGGTAATGTGAAAAAAAATGTAATCTGAAGCAAAAAAAAGGTGCTGAAAAATTTTAAACTATTTTAAATACCGATGAAACACCAATACGAAACATACCGACCCAAAACATAAAAAACAGTGGGGAAAAAGTTCTGAAAAGCACAGCGCCAGTAGCGAATGCACAAAAATAAAACAAATTAATTAGTACTTTGTCAATTCCGCAAAACTGTACAAGGAGGTGATGTCATGCATATAGTGGCCAATTACGACGCAGTTACAATGACTGACAATCATACCTGCAAATGGTAAGTGATGTCGTGGCCCTTTAATGCATACAATACCCCTTGCAACATCAACGTATGCGCTCTGTTAGGTGAGAGCTAAAAAGGAGGAGAAGCAGTGTTACTAGAGATAAAGCTAAATTTATGTCTGACAGACAACCAAGAGGAATGGCTAACGCTGAGAATATCTTTGTTGAAAGGAAAAGTTACAATAAAGCAACAATTAATTTTTTTTATGAATTTTGGTATTCATCTCATGCTTTACAAGTAGATAAAATGACATGGACCTTTCTGATGTACTTCAGAACCACACATCCCCGTCAAAGGCAGCACCATACTCCTGTTCAATTGCCTATTGCTGATCAAATCTAAGCCCTGCTGACTGACAAGCCACGTGTGATGGATTCCAAACAGGAGGCCATACTTGCCATTGAAACAAAACACAACTTGACTCTGCAGTTCTGTGTGCAGGTGTTCAGGAACATATATCACCTCAACACTAGTAGGAACAGCAAAGTAGGAGAAAAAGAATGAAATAAAGTTGTCAAATGCGTCTTCTACTAGCCCTCTCTTTCAGTAGTTGTGTGAGCGCTAGTAAATGATCAGGCTCAGTGCAACAATATGTGAGATAAATTTGGGCACTGACTGCACAGCCGAGTTCAATACACAGCAACCAATACAATGAATACACGACAGTCAAGGACAGAGTTGTTGCCTTAGCTAATAGTATAGGTCTTATTATTACTAATTTCATATGCACTTTTATGGTGCTCAGTGGAGTGGGCCTGTAGTACCTGATCACATGACCGTGAGGCTGCGCAAAGATGTCTGAAGCAAATGCATCTGACGCGCGAATATTTTCTTTAATGTTTCTAATAGCTTCATAAACAGCATTTTTCAGGTTATCACAGAATATATAATTTTGTGACAGGTATACAAAAGATTATCTCCTTTCTAAAGTTCAGCTCAGTGGTTGCCGGTGGCTTACCAATTGCTTTATGTAAAATTGGTCGTTAGAGATGTGGAAGGACTTGGCTGATAGCTACTATCTAGCGTTATTGTAGAATTTTCAGACATGCAAAACAGTTTGTTAATCCGAGTCCTTCTTACCAGTCCAGTCAAAAGTAAACAATTCAGAGGGAAATATTGAAGCTGAAAATCCATGCACTGTTACAGTGGCCTGTTGGGAGTGTACAATGTATCACGGTGCAGTTCTGTAAATTGAATACGCACTGCATTTCCATTAACTTTATCTATCCAGGCACATCAATTTTCTTTGCTCCAGCCTGATAAAGTGGAACTGCACAGACAAATGAGCCAGGGAGACTGACATTGTGTGTTTGTCACAAAGAAATGCCGGATTCAAAAGCTTGACTTTCATCGCCGAAGAGACTACAGTGGATTCCTATGACACGAGTTTCATTAGAGGCTGCACACACAGCTGCTTTGTCATATTAAACTGCACGGAGTTGTGAAGCGAAAGGAGTGATTAGCACATTCAGGCAGATAACATTGTGTACCAGTTATGGAAATATGTTATAGCAAACGATGATGCGGCATTCGCTCGATGCTGTCATTACATAGATATTCAGTGGAAACACTGTAAGGGCTGTTTTTGAATTGAGTCACACAAGCATTTAGTCATCACGTTCAAAGCAATTCTTCAATTCGCAACCATTACTCTCTGTTGGTTAGTCTGCGTGTTAGGTCCCGGCTAGGTCTTTAGTCACGAAAGAACCACTAAGGGAACATGTTTCTCAGAAATGTAGTTAATAGCAACCCATATCAAACTATTACCTCCTATCTTTTAGTAAAACATTACTTTGCATTGTTTATGAAGAATTAGCATTTTACTTTTTGAAACGCTCGCACGTTGGAAGTAAAGTTTATGATAACCGTGCTTGCATCTGACACTGCCCGCGTTACAAATACTGCCCACCACGGGAATGTGTAGCAGGTGCAGTGCGAGAGTCAGCTTTTAATGCTGCGCCTTACAAAGGTGTAAATAATTGTTAAAATGCTGACATTGTCTGTAGCGCCGTATGTTGCCCCCCAGAGACCTCTGCAGCAGGTTGAATCCGGTTTCCCTGATGTTGACCAGTGCTGTGCAGCATTAGATGAAATGTGTGACCCAGTACAGGGGGACGCCATGGGTGGCTAGGGAAGGAAACTATGCCCCTGCCCTGGGCAGTATTGCTGGAACTACTTTTAGAGAGGGAGTGCTGGCCAAAACCTTCACTTCACTAAAGTATAGCGTGTCTTAACCTTTTTACTTCTATGGACCCCTCGTGAAGCACAACTAAGCAATTCCTATGATTTGAACCCGAAAACATTACACGACAATACATAAACAAGTATACATTGAACAAACACTTAAATTATGGAATATTTCATTTAATTCACAAACAAAATATGCTAAATGTAAATTTTAATGAGAAAGTTGGATATGTTCCTTTTATTTCTACAAGAAAAGCAATATGCAAGACTCTAACATATCATTGTCTTATTTGCTCCTAAAGCATGTAATGCATTTTGGTGTTGCCGGTGAGGCGAGGAAAATAGCCCCCAGAGTACCTTTCCCACAGGAGGCAGGGGACAATGACAGCACACCAGGTGGCTGCTTTAAAAGGCTCCTAATTTCCCTGTTGCAGCGGGATGCATTTTGGTGTTGAGGGCTGGGGGAGGTCTACAGCCCCCAGAGTACCTTTCACGCAGGAGGTGGGGGGACAATGACAGTCCTGTGTTGCAGGATGCATTTTGGTGTTGCTGACATGGAAAGGCGTACAGCAAGGTCCTGCAGCCCCCAGAGTACCTTTCCTGATGAAGACGAGGGACAACAACAGCGTGCCAGATGGGCTCTTTAAAAGGCTCCTAATTTCCCCATTATCCGGGATGCGTGAAGGACATGCAGACTAGGCCAAGAACTGGCCCATTTTCACCTGTCATCAGCAGAATCCTGGGTTCCTGAGCTCAGCTTCAATGAACAGTGAGCCTGCACCAGTTCGTGGTTTTAGGGAGCACCCCATTTCTGGACTTTGATTTGTACTAAATGGTGCCAAACTCATCTCTTTGAACGTTAACTTTAAACCAACCAGTGTCTATGCAAGGGGATCATGGGCAAACATAAATTACCCCAAGCTAAAGATAATGTAAGGGTCAAACCATCCCATGGTACTGCGCTGGATTCCTTTTTGGCTGTTCCTGTTGGGGTGA
The DNA here is from genome assembly GCF_031143425.1 of Pleurodeles waltl. Classification (NCBI taxonomy): domain Eukaryota; kingdom Metazoa; phylum Chordata; class Amphibia; order Caudata; family Salamandridae; genus Pleurodeles; species Pleurodeles waltl. The sequence goes on along the minus strand of NC_090442.1, from coordinate 692,645,761 downwards.
TTTCCAAAGAGATGGACCTTGCGGAGAGACATTTATTTCTAGAAATAGGGAAGGCATTTGCTGTCCCCCACCAGGCCTGTTAGGATTTCAACCATGCCCAGGGACTAGTGCTCCACGTAGCCCACCCGCCAATAAACCAGAGCTCCAAGCTCGTTCTCCACCAACTGAGGCAAATAATGACTTTGTTATCTCTAATGTTAGTGATTGGGGGCCCACTGCTAAAAGAAAGCTCCAACCCAAGCATGTTGGAAATTTCAGAGGTCGTGCAAAAAGGAATCCTGGCAAAAACACTAGGCTCATCACCAAGCTGCCTGGTTCGTCTCAACCTTCTTCCAATGATGCTCCAAATCTTGACTAGGACTGTATTTTGGACTTGTTTAAATCAATTGTTGATGTTTGTGTTACTCTATTGTTGAAAATGCTATTCTGGAACTAACCAAGTTGTATGCTAATTAGAAGGCATTGCTTATGTCTGCCCCTCTAGCTTAGTAAGGGCCTTTGCATTGATCCCTACTGTTAGCATGCCCCTGGTTCACACTTCTGTCTCAAGTTGATTTTGTCTCTACAGGTATCCAGATTTCTTGTTCACAATGTGGGAGAAGCTTGGTGCCTCAGAAAAGGGGGAGGGACATCCATGGGGAGGCAATGGGGCCAAATGTCTCCTTTGACCAGGATGACAGAGTCCATGCTCAGCCTGATACTAACCAGTTTTGCTTAAATCTCCGTCTGAATGCTGTCTGTCTGTTGCTATTGTGGCAGATGTACCATCCTTGACTCCCTACATAGAGGAATCAATACCCCAACTTAAGAATAAGGTGTGCCACAGGCTGTCTCATAACTCAAACTTCAAAATCAGTGAATATAATGATATCCTGTTTGTGAGGAGGGTGGGTTGGCCCTAGTGCCAAGCATTTGATTGTATAGTGATTAATTGTAGCTATCCAAATTTGGCCTGTTGCCTGATCTCAATCAAATCTCAGAAGCATTCCTTGAATGATGGCATCAGTATTCACCCATTAGTTTTCTTCTATAAACATCTGCAACCCAGGATGCAGCCAGGGTTTCAGAGACCCCCTCGAATTACTTGTGAGGCTGTGAGCCTGTTAAACCATTAGTTTCTATCTCAAATAGATATCTTCCACTGTTGGACCTGGACTGCAGGGATTGACGCCTAGAGGACATAACTGGGACTACAGATGTAGATGCAGTTAAGACATCCATGGCCAGCTCTCTCACCAGAGTATTATATCCAGAGAAAGGCTCTGTTCAAAGGCTTGTAGGCTAGAATATCGCTGGTATCAGGGCCAAAGAGATGCACTCAAACTGGCTTGATTTAATTACTCAGTTTGACACAGTTATACTACAAGAAACCTAGATCATAGAGGATATCATTTGGGATGGCTTGAGGGTTTCACCATCCCAGCCATTGCTTCATTGGGACAGAGAGCACGGGGTGGCCTAGTTATTATGATTCGTATCTCCAAACTTTTTCAGATTGTTCCAATTGCTTTTAATCATAATGGGATCCAGATTCTGTGGACTGTTCTACCCAATATGTTTAATTTATTTCTTATTCATTTCTAAAACCCTGTCTATTAACTTGGCTGGCAGATAGATAAAAACATTTCAGGTGCTGTCAGTCATGAAACTCAGTTAATTTAGACTCTTTAATTGCTTCCTTGTGATATTAGGTGGAGATTTTAATTTCAAACTGGGTGCAAATTCCACAGTGTCTGACCCTTTTTTGTTGCAGGACATGCCGATCTACACTAAGGCAGTGATTCTGACCGCGGCGGGCGGCGGTCGCTGCCCGCCATGCGGTTACCGCCGAATGACCGCACCGCGGTCAAAAGACCGCGGCGGTCATTCCAACTTTCCCGCTGGGCCGGCGGGCGACCGCCAAAAGGCCGTCCGCCGGCCCAGCGGGAAAGCCCCTGCAACGAGGAAGCCGGCTCCGAATGGAGCCGGCGGAGTTGCAGGGGTGCGACGGGTGCAGTCGCGATTTTCACTGTCTGCTTTGTGGGGCCCTGCTAGGGGGCCCCTGCACTGCCCATGCCAGTGGCATGGGCAGTGCAGGGGCCCCCAGGGGCCCCACGGCACCCGTTCCCGCCATCCTGGTTCTGGCGGTGGACACCGCCAGAAACAGGCTGGCGGGAAAGGGGTCGGAATCCCCATGGCGGTGCTGCAAGCAGCGCCGCCATGGCGGATTCCCTGGGCCAGGGGAAAACCAGCGGGAAACCGCCGGTTCCCCTTTTCTGACCGCAGCTTTACCGCCACGGTCAGAATAGCCCAGGAAGCACCGCCAGCCTGTTGGCGGTGCTTCCGCCGCCCTCCGCCATGGCGGTCATGGACCGCCAAGGTCCGAATGACCCCCTAAATCTTCTGACCATATGGGGTGGAGGCTGTATAAGGCCCTGTGTTTTTATATCCAAGAGTATGGAACAGTTTGCTCATTTGGAGTGGAGGGGTGACCGAAAACATCTATAGTGACCATAGCCCCATTGAGTTCACTCTGAGTTTACCTAAATGTTCCTTTTCCCCTGTTTACCGTGGTGTAACCAGCCTGGCCTATAAGGACAATTACCTCAGGATAAAATGATAGCAATCCATATTCCTACCCTGATGCACTCCCTAATTATGTTGAACTATGGTATATTAGTTGTTGTCATTTATCTCTCAACCCTCTGCCCATTGATATCTTAGATGCTTTCCAGACTAAACCAATCCACCAGAACAATTATGTTATTTTTTTAAACACATTTTATTACTTTTAGTATGTTATAATCACACAGGAATGATACAGACTTACATCTCTTTTGTAGACATCGTAAGAGAAATTTTACTTTTCTGGTCAATATCAAGGACTCTGATTTACATAGATGCATAATTTTTCCAGCTTTAAGTGAAGTTGAAAATATGCAATACAAATGTGATGCAATTAGCTTGAGATCGTCTATTAGTATTAACTATGCATATTGTATTAATACCACTCCCTCTCCATTAACTTCACATCTTATTTATAAACATAGTTGCATTGCAGTCCTCGGTTCCAACCCCAGTTGATATGTAATACAATTAGCATTTGTCAGAAAGAACCTGTTATATTGATCAGTCACCATTGATTCAAAATCAAGCGCTCCTTGAACTCCTTGAGCATTACTCTGTTCTGCTCATGCAGCCATGATAGTAGTTACTTTAGGGCATCATCAAGTTAGTGTTAATGCATGAGACTATTACCTTTTATGGTGTCAAGTATTGCCACTAATCATATAAATGAACAACTTAAAGGATTCTAACAATGCATCTCGCTCAATTGCAATTGTTTTTTTCTGCAGGCCTCTATATTCTTCTCTGCTTGGTGCTGTGCTTTCGGCTAGTCCTCAACCCTCAACCTTTTCCCTCCACTGTATTACAGTGGGTGCCGTTGTGGCTTTCCACCATCTCATAAGTAAATGCTTAGCTAGTATTAATGCTAAATCTGCAAATTGAGACATCACTTTTGTTTCAGTTCCAGGACACAGGATTCTGCCTTCAGAACAATTATGTTAGATCTCTCTGGACCTAGTGAGGTACAGAAATCTGGATGGTTTGACAAAGAGTGCAGGATTGCCAACTGCAAGCTCCGAAAGATCCCTAACACTCATCCTAGGAATCCGCAAAGTATTATACAGCAGAGCTAACATATAAAGAGGCTAGTAAGAACAGAAAACTAGCAATAAAGAAGGAAACAGGGGAATGCTTATTCTCTACTGTAAAGCCAGAGATGTTACGGAGTTTTAGGAGACCATTATTGGTTTACAGGCACCCAGGCCTTCATCTAATAGCGTAGGCTCTAACTCCAGCCCGGATAGATGGGTGATCCATTTCAAGCAGATTTATTCACTAGAGCACAGTGCCTTGGAAGATTCCATAGAAGAGACTCTACAGTTTTCCCTAAAGATCTCATTTGATCTTGAAGCGGTCTCTATTGCCGTTTTGCCTAGTCCATCTAACAAGGCCCCTGGGCCAGATGGGGTGCTCATGGACCTTTACAAGGCTAACATCCCGCTATGGGCCCCTTTGATCAAAAAAGTTTTAAACACTGCACCATGTGTCAAAATTCCTAATTTGTGAAAAACTGCAACTATTGTGCCAGTGTTTATGAAGGATAATTGGCAGGATCTCCTCTGCTACAGGTCAATATAATTGTTAGACTCTGTAGTTAAGCTTGTGGGGCTTATTATCCTGAATCCAATTGGTGCTTGAGCCAAGCACGACAATATCCTCTGTCCAGTACAATATGCTTTTAAGAAAGGTCTGGGTACCCTGGAACACCATTACTAACACAAATGTCTGGGAAATTTCTAGCACAAAATTCAGAAACTCAGAGGGGAAGAGAGTAGATGAGGTATAGGACACACCCTCCCTTCAATACAAATCTCTCCCAAAGTGTCCTACACATATTGACCCTTCTCAGTGGAAGGTTTTATTTCTGTGAAGTGGAGCTCTGTCATCAGTCAGGCACCACTTGATCTTGTTTCAAAGTCCCTCACACGCCCTATTTGTGTCATGTGTCCTCCTTGAGACTCATCCTGGTCCCTACTAGCCAGCATGGGCTCAATCCTATTCCAGGGAGCACGTAAAAAAATGTCTCCTGCCAGGGTTCTATGCTAAAAGTACCCAGAAATCACCTGAGGTATCCCTTTAATTGGAGGTGTTTCTTGTATGAGAAAAATAAATTATTGGGGAGTCTGTGCAAGTAATTATAGTAGGCACTCTCTGTGTTAGTTCATTTGTTTCAGCCTCTGTTCTACTAGGCCAATGGGTTCAGGATTTTCATTAGGGTCATAAGGCAGTGTTGGGAAATGTCTATTCTTATTTATGGTATAGTAATGCAAGGCAGTGATTTGCACTGCATTGTGTTGCTCTAGATTTATCAAGCCATGCAAGGTGGCCATGTGTGGCTTGATAAATCTAATATAAGAGTTGCTTCACCTATGCACCCCTTGGCGAGGTGCAAGAGTGACATAACTCTTTGATAGACATGCCCTTAATTACATTAAGAGACAGGAGTAGAGAAAAGATGGTAGTTTGGAGAACTGGTGTTCAGTTTTACAGTAAGCAATAGTTCAATAGATATCTTAAGAGCAGTTGAGGTTGGTATTATCTAAATTGTGCTGATTACTGACTTTAATAAGTGTTGAAAAGATTTAGAAGTTTAATTTGCCCTCCATAGTCACTTGAGTTTCCAAAGCTCTTTACTTTTATTACATTCTCAGGAACGTTTTCTTTTATTCTAGGTATGAATGTGCGCATTCTCGGCATGTGATAAATGGTTTGAAAGTAGAAGGTCTCATGCCATCTTTACAAATTCAAAGGATGCCTAGAAAGTGATTTTTTGGCAAAGTAGAAATGTTCCTTGGACTAAAGCAATGACACAAACTTTACACTTCTCCCTGTCAACTGTAATAATCTAGGAATTTGGAGATCTAGAATGTCAATGATTAATTGAGAATACATATTGAACTAGGATTCAGAAATGGTGAAAAGCAATCAGCCCTGTTACTGGAAATGGTATCTGCAATAATGGCATGATGCACGTTTCCTTGAATTGTAGTTATGTAACTTAAATTTGAATGATGAGAAAGTGATGTATGAAATGCAATTATACAATTGGTCTTCCGTAACTGCTCTAAGATTAAGAAAGTGTTCCCCCTTGGCCAATGTCAGGGTATGATGAATTTTAGGAGTGGCTACTTTTTATCTGTGTATACACATTGTGCAGTAAATTTGAAGACTTAAGCCTTATACTCAATATGGCCTGTGAGTTGGCTGTAAATGTAAAGGAGAAAGTGTGGAAATCAGCAATCAGCACACCCAATAGAGAGATGGAGTAAGAGAGCTGTGGCAGTTGATGATGTCGTCTGTCTTTGTCAGGATCTGCCCATCAGCCTCTAAAAGGTTGAAAAATGGTTTATGCTGCAAAGATTGTAGCAATGCCCAATTTGAAGAGATTGGTGTTATAGGGAAAAGCATCTCATGTAAGAGGAACTCATAAAAATCAAATGTAAATATAAAGCCTCTCCAAATAGGCATCTTCTACATAATGTCATACTATTGAGGACAAAATGTAATACCATTGCTACCAACAAGGTGGAGTTGACTCCTCTCCACCTCATTAAAACTTTGTACGATAGGACACTGACGTGAGGGCAAAACATACGAAGTTGAGTCCGAATCTGGAGAGTGGATACATAGGGAACACACCACTCCTAACAGTACAGGTATCACCCTTTAAAGAATAAAATCTCAGAGCTTTTCAAGCCCAAACTATATAAAGTTACCAAAATGTTCACACAAAAAAGCCTAGAGCATTGCTCAGTTCTGATGCCTATTAGGTTAGTGTTAGAAATAGGGTTTTTGGTTGGCAGTCAGGTTACCCCCTGTCCAAGCAAAAGCCCTCACTCTAGTCAGGGTAAGTCACACACAATCCAAGATTATCCTGTGCCCACCATCTGGTAGCTTGGCACGAGCAGTCAGGCTTAACTTAGAAGGCAATGTGTAAAGTATTTGTGCAATAAATCATACAATACCACCATATAGCACCACAAAAATACACCACACAGTGTTTAGAAAAATATATAATATTTATCAGGATAATTGTAGGTCAAAACGAATAAAGTTGCAATGTGAATTTGTAGAGATATCACTGAAAAGTGATATACATTGTCTTAAGTCTTTAAAAAGCAAACAAAGGGGGTCATTCCAAGCTTGGCGGGCGTCGGGAGCCGCCCGCCAAGCGGGAACCGCCAGAAGACCGTACCGCGGTCCAAAGACCGCGGCGGTCATTCTGGGTTTCCCGCTGGGCTGGCGGGCGACCGCCAAAAGGCCGCCCGCCAGCCCAGCGGAAAACACCCTTCCACGAGGAAGCCGGCTCCGAATGGAGCCGGCGGAGTGGAAGGGGTGCGACGGGTGCAGTAGCACCCGTCGCGAATTTCAGTGTCTGCTAAGCAGACACTGAAATTCTAAGTGGGGCCCTTTTACCGGGGCCCCTGCAGTGCCCATGCCATTGGCATGGGCACTGCAGGGGCCCCCAGGGGCCCCACGACACCCCATATCACCATTGTGTTCCTGGCGGCCGAAACCGTCAGGAACAGGATGGCGGTATGGGGGTCGGAATCCCCATGGCGGCGCAGCAAGCTGCGCCGCCATGGAGGATTCCCCTGGGCAGCGGAAAGTCGGCTGTACCGCCGCGGTCAGAATGCCCAAAGGAGCACCGCCAGCCTGTTGGCGGTGCTCCCGCGGGCCCCGGCCCTGGCGGTTTTTACCGCCAGGGTCAGAATCACCCCCAAAGTCTCTTTCAAGCACAAAGTACCTGGTTTGGAGTGGAAAATCTCCTCAGAGGGCCACAGAAGAAGAGATACGTGGAAAAAGGGTGTGTGCGTTGATTTCTCCCCAGCACACACAGACTTGCGTCGTTATTTTTCACGTGGGGAAGTCGTGCGTCGTTCCGGCGCCCCCGGACAGTCTCTTTCTGTGGATCGCGGGGATTACCAGATGTCCCGGGTCTGTGCGTGGATTCTCCTGCTTGTTTACCGGCTGCGTGTCGTTCTGCGGGGCCGTGCGTCGAAGTTTTGCTCTCACGGCAGGCGTCGCGTTTATTTCTCCTCTGGAAGTCGGGCGGCGTTGTCCCTGCGAGGCCGTGCGTCGAAGTTCCGGTCGTCCCGAAGGCGTCGCGTCGATCAGCATCGGTGTGCGGCGTTTTTCTCGCCGTGGAACAAGCTCTGCATCGAAAAGTTCAGCGCACGGAGCGTCCAAGTGAAAAAGGGAAGTCTTTTTGGTCCTGAGACTTCAGGGAACAGGAGGCAAGCTCTATCCAAGCCCTTGGAGAGCACTTTTACAGCCAGACAAGAGTTCAGCAAGGCAGCAGGGCAACAGCAAGGCAGCAGTCCTTTGTAGAAAGCAGTCAGGTGAGTCCTTTAGGCAGCCAGGCAGTTCTTCTTGGCAGGATGCAGGCTCTGGTTCAGGTTTCTTCTCCAGCAAGTGTCTCATGAGGTAGGGCAGAGGCCCTGTTTTATACCCAAATGTGCCTTTGAAGTGGGGGAGACTTCAAAGAGTGGCTAAGAAGTGCACCAGGTCCCCTTTCAGTTCAATCCTGTCTGCCAGGGTCCCAGTAGGGAGTGTGGCAGTCCTTTGTGTGAGAGCAGGCCCTCCACCCTCCCAGCCCAGGAAGACCCATTCAAAATGCAGATGTATGCAAGTGAGGCTGAGTACCCTGTGTTTGGGGTGTGTCTGAGTGAATGCACAAGGAGCTGTCAGTTAAGCCCAGCCAGACGTGGATTGTAAGGCACAGAAAGATTTAAGTGCAAAGAAATGCTCACTTTCTAAAAGTGGCATTTCTAGAATAGTAATATTAAATCCAACTTCACCAGTCAGCAGGACTTTATATTACCATTCTGCCCATACTAAATATGACCTTCCTACTCCTTTCAGATCAGCAGCTACCACTTCAATACTGTATGAGGGCAGCCCCAATGTTAGCCTATGAAGGGAGCAGGCCTCACAGTAGTGCAAAAACGAATTTAGGAGTTTTACACTACCAGGACATGTAAACTACAAAGGTACATGTCCTGCCTTTCACCCACACAGCACCCTGCTCTAGGGGTTACCTAGGGCACACATTAGAGGTGACTTATATGTGGATAAAGGGGAGGTTTAGGCTTGGCAAGTACTTTTAAATGCCAAGTCGAGGTGACAGTGAAACTGCACACACAGGCCTTGCAATGGCAGGCCTGAGACAAGGAAAAGGGGCTACTTAAGTGGGTGGCACAACCAGTGCTGCAGGCCCACTAGTAGCATTTAATCTACAGGCCCTATGCACATAGAGTGCACATTACTAGGGACTTATAAGTAAATTAAATAGTCCAATCAGGTGTGATTCAAGGTTACCATGTTTTCAGGGAGAGAGCATATGCACTTTAGCAATGGTTAGCAGTGGTAAAGTGCGCAGAGTCTAAAAGCCAGCAAAAACAGTGTCCAAAAAGTGGAGGGAGGCAGGCAAAAAGTTAGGGGTGACCACCCTAAGGCTGTCAGGTCTAACAGTTAGAATTCCACGTTCCCAAACTAATACACCCAGTCAATCGAGATTTATCAGGGGCAGGGAACTCATGATAATAATCCTCAATTGTACACTTGGTTGAAAAGGCCCGGGAAAACTAGTCTCTATAGATGCTGAGAAGGCATTTGACAGGGTGGACTGACAGTTACTTACCAAAAACCATCACCTATTCAGAGTTGGACCCACATTTATATCCATGATGACAGCTGTATATGATGATCCTACTTAAAGATTTTTTTCAAGTGGCAACTTATTAAGTCCATTTACCTTCTGAAGGGGCACACATCAGGGTGTCTCCTCTCCCTGCTGCTTTTTTTTTTCTCGGTACTGAGTTTTTTGCAGTACATATTGGTGCATTCCTTTTAGTCCCTTTGCTGTTGACATTCTGCTAACGCTAACAATGTCATAACACAACACGTTAATTCTACAAGTCCTACATCCGCATGTGTATTACGAAACCGTGGCAGGCTTTAAGTTAAATCTTTAAAATTTGGAACTCCTGAATGTAAAAGTACTCTCTGGAGAAGTGCAGTCACTAGCACTGTGACAAAATTCCAGTTTGCATGCCGCTCTAACAAATATATGGGAGCTTGTTACCTCGAATTCTCCAGATTTCTATAAGGCAAACTAGCCAAGTATTTTGGAATCTTTGCACAATTACATTTGCAATTTGACAGTCTTTTTTGTTTTGTGTTTGGCCAGAATAAACACAGTTAAAATTAGTGTATTCTCCTGAGTCTTCTATATTTTCCAAGGCCTCACCATCAGTATTTGTAGTGAATGTTTGTGAAAACTAAGAGAATTACTTTAAAATTCATTAGGGCAAGGTGATAGTGGCAGATTGGCATACAAAGTTTTATGCTAACCTAAACACACTGGAGTAGTTGCACTTCCAGATTTTCTAATGGATTATAGGGCAGCATTGTTTTTCTCCTCTCAGATTGGTCCACAAGGAACCTGAAAACCTGTGGTCATATGGAGACAGTTGTAGTGGGATCTATCACGCAAACTAAAACAGGATGGAACCCAAGAGGCCCTCATTAGGGCTCCTGTGAACACCAAACTGACATTTTTGGATACCCTCACAAGAGATTTTAATCTGATTACCTTTGAGGTGCCACATGCTTCTATCTATGATAACCATGAATGACCACTGGCACTAGACTCTGGCACCTTTGACAGGTGAACACAGGGAATTTGCCTAACAATATCATCTGTTTCATGGATCTGAAGTCCTTTCATTGCCGACATGCAATCATTTCATTTGGATGAAATAAAATGACAACAATATTACTAACTGTGACACTGGTTAATGAACCCATGATGAGGAAGCTTTCACCCAAGACTTCACTCTGGTTGAAAAGATTGTAAAGAAAAAATACAGCACAAAAGGAATAATTTGCACTTTGCATGCTATGAGCTTAGGCATGTCACCCTTTTTTTCATTCATGCAGGGTGAGCAATGGGATTCTTGGTCAGGAAGTAGGTGATGCCCCGTGCAAACTATTATGGCAAGATATTGTTCAAAACTCTAATAGGTGGAGAGGCCTATGTCCATCAAGCTGTGCAAAATGTACCATTACAAATCTGATTTATGATAGAGTGAATGCAGTCTTCTTGGAGATGTTAACCATATGTGTTGGGACTGTCCACACGTCAAACCAATGTGGACAAAGATCCTAGCTATCAAGAAAGAGATCTTGTATTATCCAATCATCTCCTTTGTTCCATTGGGTCTCCATTCCCCTCTTTTGGAACACAAAACCAAAACAAATTATCTTTTAATGTGGAAATGTTTTGATGATGCAAAAATCTATTTAGCTTTATACTTGAAAAACAAGGAACCTCCACACATCTATCTCTGACGTTTAAGACTCTGGAATGTTACAGGAAAGGAAAGGCTATTAATAACATCTGTTGTTGAGTAAAAGGACTTTGCAACAACATTCTTATTGTTGGGTAGCAATAATCCTCACCCTTGATCTTTAAACTTGGTCACTTACTAGTGGTTGTGATACGCTAGTAAGTAAATTTATGTTGATGTGGCACTATCAAAATCTTTAACCCCACCCATGATTATACATACCTACTATAGGTAAAAGGTTGCAATATTTCCAGGTAGATTCTGCCATGTGCAATTAGAAGCATTTCTGGGTTTTGAATTACTGGGTTCACAAATTCTATACCTGGAGACACCAGACCTGACCAGTGCTGCAGGAATAGAAGTTGTGTGCAACAACACAGCCAACACCCTGGGCCTCATCCAAACCTTCAGTCAGTATGGGGGGGTCCAGACAATGCTCTTCCACACAGGCAGGCTGACGTCTGCCCTAACCTCCATGCCCTGTCCCCACCCCACACCCTGCATTAGCAATCCCACTGACACTTTATATCATTTCAGAATAGGTGGAACATGTAAGTGGCTTCTCCCTGGATTGTGGAAAATACATGTAAAGGGCAGGGTTCTTCAGGACTGTGTAGTTATTCTCCACTCCTGGGATATAACATGGTTGACACATATTTGGTGTGGGGATATAAGCCGGTATCAGATTCCAGCCACCTTCTAAGACTGCATCAAATTCCAGAAATACCATATTGAGAATCAAAGTTGGGAGATAGATTGCCTACTGGCTAGAAAGATTGCTGTATCACATAGGATCATTTGACACAGGCAAGAAGCAACCCAATGATTGAGCATGCCACCGCCAGGTGGGTAAAAATACTGCATCCTTTTTAAGGATTGACTGATTGGACCCCAATAATCTGTAAGCAAAATAGTGTAGAGTTTCGGCCACAGGACTTCCCTCTGATATCCGTTGTTCTTGCTTTTGACCTGTAGTGTTAATTAACTATTATAGTCTTTCCATTACATACAAACTCTGCTTAAGAAAAAATGAGCTATTTATTATCATTCAGTATCTTGCATTTAGGGCTTTGAAGTATGTGGTACTCTAAAGTGTGTGTGGCCTCTAAAAGCCGATGGAGATCATCTACCAGTCCCTGATTATTGCAGTGTAGTAAGAACTTTTTTGTGATGCTTCACACTACAGACCTGGTCTCACCGACACCACATGTTGCAGTCACTGAGCCCCTGCCTGCACCGTGACCTGTGGGCCCCACATGCCACATCATCCCACTTCACACCACAGCCCAAACCCCATCCACTTTAGTACTCATGACTTCGTCATCAGCCTGGAGTTCGATCTGCAATGCGCATGACTTTAAGGGCCGGATGAGCCCCTCCCTGACCTCTGAAACTGACACCTGCGACACCAGCAACGCCACACTCCAGATCTCATTGCAAGGATCAGGGTACCCTACATTTTCAAGGTACTGTTTGCGGGTCTTCCTGATACTGTAGCTGGCCTGTGACGCTGCAGCCAGCCTGAACTGTTGGATTTGTTGATCATGAGCCGTGATAGCCCCAGACGGAGATATTGCCTTCAAGGAACTGTATTTTTAAGTAATTATTGCAAAATGCATATATTTAATATTGTATTTAGGATTTTTCTCGTTTTGGTCTTGTTTTACACACATAAATATTGACTATTTTTCTAAAACTGGTGTTGGGTTCTTTTGTAGTGTTTTCACAGTATTACTGTGTGTTATGGGCACATGCTTTATACATTGCTTCTGAGATTATCCTGACTGCTGATGCCAAGGTACTAAGGGACATATTTATACTCTGTTTGCACTGAATTTGTGTCATTTCTTTATGCAAATTCACTGCAAACTTAACTCCATATTTATATTTTGACGCTAGACCCGTCTAGCATCAAAATATTGGATTTAAAGTCATTTTGTGGATGTGTGAAACCACCATGCGTCAATTAGATGCAAGGTAGGCGTTTCCATCCAAAGAATGACTCAAAGCCCCTTATTTATCCTCTCGTGCAAAAATGGTGCAAAAAGGGAGGCAGGTCTAAATAATGGTGCTACGCCTGCTTAGCGCCGTTATTTAATGCCTGGGTCAGAGCAGGTGTTAGGGGACCTGTGGAACCATTTCCCTGGTCAAACACCATGGAGAGGGACTACAGGTGCCCACCCAAAACCTTAGGAACATCCCCCCCCCACACCAGCGAGATACCTGAGGATGGGGGGTCCCCATCCCAGGTAAGTAGGGTAAGTAGAGGTAAGTATTTAAAAACTTGTTTAAAAGTGCCACTTGGGGTGGTGGGCATGACTCCTGTCTTTTATAAGACAGGAGAAATGTGGTATTGATAGTTTTGCGTCAGAAAATGACACTAGGCCTTGCTAATGGCATTTTTTCTGCCTCTAACCAGCCTAGCGTCATTTTTGGAGGCAAAGCCTCCTTTCCCCGAACCACCACCCCCACCTGGCTAACATCAGTTGTTTCTGAAGCTAGCCCAACCAGTGCGCAGGCTTGCGGGATTCTATATATCTTGCAACCGGCTGGCACTCTGGAATAGCGCAAGCCAGTGCTATACTTTGTAATGCAAAACTGCGCAAACGCAGTTTTGCGTCAAAAAGTATAAATATGGGCCCAACCCAGGGGTGTGGGCAGGGGTTATCTGAGCTGGGTATCTCCCTTATCCTGACTAGAGTGAGGGCCCCTACTTGTACAGGGTGCAAACCAGCTGCCAACAAGAGACACCATTACTAACACCATCCATGGTACAACTACTAGGCCATAAGACAAGTGTCCTGCAATGTGTGCATCTTCCCTCACAGTGTGCATTTGGGCATTTGACAGGCTGTGAGCTAGTGTGACGGAGCAAACCATGGATCAATACATGATCATATCCACATCTATGCAGTCCCCAGGCCATCAGTGTAATGTACCTGTTATAAATGGGGTCTTTGCTTGGCAGTCAGGTTACCCCCGTCCAAGCAAGGACCCTCACTCTAGTCAGGGCAAGGGGGAAACCCACCTGGTTAACTCCCAATCGCCCACTTGGTATCGTGGCACAAGCAGAAAGGCTTAACCCAGAAGCAAAGTGTAAAGTTTTTCTACCAACACACATAGGGGGTCATTCCAACCCTGGCGGTCGGTGTTAAAGCGGCGGCCAACCCGCCAACAGGCAGGCGGTAAAAAAAATGGAATTCTGACCCAGGCGGGAACCGCCAACACAGCCCGCCACTTTAACACTCCGACCGCCACGGCGGGGCAAACAAACAGCGCGGCGGTCACCGCCAACAGACAGGCGGCAGACAATGTACCGCCCACCCTATCACGACCCACCAATCCGCCACCTTTTCCGGGGCGGGAGCCCCGCCGATAAAAACACGGCGGAAACAGATCATGAACGGGAAAACGCTCACCTCTATACACTCCACGAGGAATCTGGACAGTATGGAACCCAAATTAAATATCCTACCAGCGATTGTCTACCTGCTCCTCTACCAGGAGCACGAACGCCGCCGCAGGAGACAACGGTGAGTACTGCACCTACGACACAGGGGAGGGGGGAGGAGAAAAGATTACGGGCACACACATACGCGACATCCCCCCCCCCCCAAATCCCCACACACCAATGCAGAGCAACAAGTCAGATTTACACCCCCTAAACCCCCGGAATAATTCAAAGACAAAATAAAATGATCATTAAAATAGAAGTATATTAAAGCATATTTGAACTTAAGTGAAATATGAGATTATTAAAACAAATAAATCACAACATGAAGAATATTAACATAGTCCAAAAGTCCGGCACATATTGGCTACATGCCATTGTCCGTGGGCCAATGTGCATAAACACATGGGCAAAGCCCACACACGAGACCCGATTCCATTGGAGAGAACACTGCTGGGGCATCAGATAATAATACCACAGGCACCTCAGGGGGAAGGGAAGGGGGGGCACCTCAGCCACATGAGTCCACGACGCCAGATCCACGAGGGGCCTCCATGCCCACTGTACCATCCTGGGGAGTGCAAAGCCACAGTCTCTCAAGTCTCTACAGTGGGTGGATTGCCCACTGTACCATCCTGGGGAGTGCAAAGCCACAGTCTCACAAGTCTTTTCAGTGGGTGGATTGCCCACTGTACCATCCTGGGGAGTGCAAAGCCACAGTCTCTCAAGTCTCTACAGTGGGTGGATTGCCCACTGTACCATCCTGGGGAGTGCAAAGCCACAGTCTCACAAGTCTTTTCAGTGGGTGGATTACCCACTGTACCATCCTGGGGAGTGCAAAGCCACAGTCCATCTGGTGGATTACAGACTCCACTGGTTATGGAGGAGGCATGGTGCCCAGAGTGCTTCGTGAAGCCCTGCCCGACACAGATCCGGCCCTGCCAATGGGCCAGCGGTGCTTGAGATGAAGGGCCCAGCGGAGCGGTGCTTGACAGGAAGGGCCCAGCGGAGTGGTGCAGAGACGGCGGGGCCCAGCGGAGCGGTGCTTGAGAGGAAGGGCCCAGCGGAGCGGTGCTTGAGATGAAGGGCCCAGCGGAGCGGTGCTTGAGATGAAGGGCCCAGCGGAGCGGTGCTTGACAGGAAGGGCCCAGCGGAGCGGTGCAGAGATGGCGGGGCCCAGCGGAACGGTGCTTGACAGGAAGGGCCCAGCGGAGCGGTGCTTGAGATGAAGGGCCCAGCGGAGCGGTGCTTGAGATGAAGGGCCCAGCGGAGCGGTGCTTGACAGGAAGGGCCCAGCGGAGCGGTGCAGAGACGGCGGGGCCCAGCGGAGCGGTGCTTGACAGGAAGGGTCCAGCGGAGCGGTGCTTGAGATGAAGGGCCCAGCGGAGCGGTGCTTGAGATGAAGGGCCCAGCGGAGCGGTGCTTGACAGGAAGGGCCCAGCGGAGCGGTGCAGAGATGGCGGGGCCCAGCGGAGCAGTGCTTGAGAGGAAGGGCCCAGAGGAGCGGTGCTTGAGATGAAGGGCCCAGCGGAGCGGTGCTTGAGATGAAGGGCCCAGCGGAGCGGTGCTTGACAGGAAGGGCCCAGCGGTGCGGTGCAGAGACGGCGGGGCCCAGCGGAGCGGTGCTTGACAGGACGGGCCCAGCGGAGCGGTGCTTGAGATGAAGGGCCCAGCGGAGCGGTGTTTGACAGGAAGGGCCCAGCGGAGCGGTGCAGAGACGGAGGGGCCCAGCGGAGCGGTGCTTGACAGGAAGGGCCCAGCGGAGCGGTGCTTGAGATGAAGGGCCCAGCAGAGCGGTGCTTGAGATGAAGGGCCCAGCGGAGCGGTGCTTGACAGGAAGGGCCCAGCGGAGCGGTGCTTGAGATAAAGGGGCCAGCGGAGCGGTGCTTGAGATGAAGGGCCCAGTGGAGCGGTGCTTGACAGGAAGGGCCCAGCGTAGCGGTGCAGAGACGGCGGGGCCCAGTGGAGCGGTGCTTGACAGGAAGGGTCCAGCGGAGCGGTGCTTGAGATGAAGGGCCCAGCGGAGCGGTGCTTGAGATGAAGGGCCCAGCGGAGCGGTGCTTGAGATGAAGGGCCCAGCAGAGCGGTGCTTGACAGGAAGGGCCCAGCGGAGCGGTGCTTGAGATGAAGGGCCCAGCGGAGCGGTGCTTGAGATGAAGGGCCCAGCGGAGCGGTGCTTGACAGGAAGGGCCCAGCGGAGCAGTGCTTCAGATGAAGGGCCCAGCGGAGCGGTGCTTGAGATGAAGGGCCCAGCGGAGCGGTGCTTGACAGGAAGGGCCCAGCGGAGCGGTGCAGAGACGGCGGGGCCCAGCGGAGCGGTGCTTGAGATGAAGGGCCCAGCGGAGAGGTGCTTGAGATGAAGGGCCCAGCAGAGCGGTGCTTGACAGGAAGGGCCCAGCAGAGTGGTGCAGAGACGGCGGGGCCCAGCGGAGCGGTGATTGACAGGAAGGGCCCAGCGGAGCGGTGCTTGAGGTGAAGGGCCCAGCGGAGCGGTGCTTGACAGGAAGGGCCCAGCAGAGTGGTGCAGAGACGGCGGGGCCCAGCGGAGCGGTGATTGACAGGAAGGGCCCAGCGGAGCGGTGCAGAGACGGTGGGGCCCTGTTCAGTGGTGCTTCTCACGGCGGGTCCCTGTTCAGCAGTGCTTGTCTTGTGTTCCTAGGGAACCAGATCTGTGCAATCATTCCCGCTCAGTCGCCATCCGACCTATCGCTTGCGGGGCCCTCCTGTGCTGGACTCCTGGGCCCGTGGGTGTACTCCGTCACACCCCAAATGGGGCTGGTGGGGCCCTCCTGGGCAGCTCGCGTGCTGCCGGACTTCTTCGCCCTGCTGCCCTTGCCCTCCTTGGAAGAATCTCTGGGGCCCTTGCCTCCCTTGGAAGTATCTCTGGGGCCCTTGCCCTCCTTGGAAGTATCTCTGGGGCCCTTGCCCTCCTTGGAAGAATCTCTGGGGCCCTTGCCTCCCTTGGTGGATGGGCCAGGTGACGGTGCAAGGCTGGTGTCCTTGGGGGCAGCCGTCTCAGGCCTGTGGCGCCAGCCCTTCCCTTTTTGCTTCTTTTTCCAGGGGGTGGGCTGGCTGTCCCCTTGCTGCTGGCCGATGTTCCTGCCCTAGGAGCTGGTGGACTCCAATAGCCCTGAACGATGGTCCTAGTAGGTGCAGGGCTTTTGGTGGCTGAGGTGCTGGTTGGACTCTTACGAGATGGAGGGGGTGGGTCAGTTGTTGGAAAGAGGTCAAGGTTGGAAAGGAAAATCAATTTAGAAAGACAGGGACGGGTAGTTGTAGTGGGTATGAGAGTGGAGGAAGAGGATGTGGTTGTAGGAGAGTCAAGTGTGCTGTCTTTGGGTGCAGGTGCTTGTGACGGAGGCTGTCGTGAGGTGGATGGCTGTTGGGTGGGTGGCTGCCTGCGTTTGTGTAGTTTGGAAGAGGGGGTGACAGACACACTGGGAGAGGACACAGGGGACGTGTAAATGGTAGTGGGGGTGGTGACTGCACGTGTGCGGACTGTTCTGGTGGGTGTGGTGGTGATGGACGTACTGGCTGATGGTGGTGTGCATGCAGGTGTGAGTGGAGACGTCACAGGGAGGGAAGAGGGAGACGAGGAGGAGGGGGACACAGTGGAGGCAGTGGGGGTTGCTGTGTCTGCATGTGGATGTTGCTTGGGTGAATGTTTGTGTGATCTGTGGTGCTTATGTCCGGATGAGCTGCCCTTGAGTGTTGATGTGTGTGCAGGCTGGTCTGTAGGTGTGTCTGGGATAGGCAGAGGAACAGGGGAGTGGGACTGGGTTGAGGAAGTTGGAGGGGGGATGCTAGACACAGGGACAATTGCTGCCGTCAGTGCTGAGGCCAGAGCGTTGAACGATCGCTGATGGGCATCCTGACCCGAATGAATGCCCTCCAGGTATGCATTTCTCCGATGCACCTCCCTTTCCACTCCCTGGATGGCATTCAAAAGGGTAGACTGCCCAACAATGAGCGTCCGGAGGACTGAGGGCAGCAGGGGTAACTGGGGCAGGACCTGAGGTGCCAGGGGCGAAGGAGATGGCCAGCTTCCTGGCCGAGCGGGCACGGGGCGAAAGCTGAGGGGCTGCTGGGAGGGCGGAGCTGGTGCGCTGGGTGGCGGCTGTACCTGTTTTTGCAGTGGGCACGGATGGTGCCACCACCACAAGGGAGCTCCCTTCCGAGGACGTGTCGGTGTCGCTGACGTCTCCACGGGTCCCCGTTGTGGAGCCCCCCTCGCCCTCCGTCTCACTGGTTAACTCCGAGGCGGTTGCAGGGCCCTCCGGGCCCATGTGAGATGCAGCTCCCTCATGCGCCGATGCCACTTCTCCTCCGCCTGATGATGCTAATGCACACATGAACAGGAAAACCAAAAAAAAGGGGGGGGGAGAAGAAAGAAAGACATGTTGAGTGCATGCATTGGCGGCACCGTTGGCGGAGAGGACAGACACGGAAGCCCCCTGCACTACGCCGCGCACTCGGGATACACTACTCAATTATTGTGACTTGGCCTACAAGTCTATGGACGACAAATGCACACATAGGTGAGCCCGGGCCATGGATAGCTGTACTTAGCACCCTACAGAGGTGGGGGGCGGGGGCACAGGGCCATGTCTAATGGAGAGGCCTAGCCTACAGAAACCGCCCTGGCCTAGAGATAGCCACAGCCCTCCTCCCCCACCCAGACGCCTCCACTGTGCGCTATATAGCGGCATGTGCTGATACTCACCCCCTTGTGTCTGCTGTGATGTCCTCACGTGCCCATCCAAATCGGGGAAGGCCACCGCCAGGATCCGGGACATTAGGGGGGTCAATTGACGACTGGCACCCCTGCAACGTTGGGAGGCCATCCCCAGCAGAGCCTCGGTGGTCTTTCTGCTCCCGCGGCGGATGTCCTCCCACCTCTTGCGGCAGTGGGTGCCCCGTCTGTTGTGGACCCCCAGGGCCCGGACGTCCTTGGTGATGGCACGCCAAATGTCGATCTTCTGATGGGCGCTGACCTATGTGACATGGACAGGGTGGAAAAAGAAATATCATCACTTTTCTGCATTGTCGATGTGAGTGGCCCCCCTCCCCAACCTTGCCATGTGGCACATGCTCTCCTCTGTCGTGCGTTGCACTCCTCATTCGCTCCCCTCCCCACCATCTTACATCCACCCCACTCAACACAGGCATAGCCCATACTACGTGCTCCCAGTGTACTTACCTGTTGGTCTGGAGGACCGTAGCGTAGCGCATCCTGGGGGAGGACCCCATTAACGAGTTATCCAATTCCTCAGATGTGAAGGCAGGGGCCCTTTCCCCAGTCGCAGCAGCCATTGTCTCTTCCAGACCGAGTTCACAGCAGCACTTGCAGTGTAGGTCCTCTCCTGTGGATGATCAGGTCTCGAGTGATTAATCAGTTAGAAAATGGCGGTCACGCCCGCGGCGGTGCGTACCGCGGCGGTGCGTACCGCGACCGCCGGCGCACATCGTCATTGGCTCCTGAGATCCATAGGGTTCAATGTTAACCAATGCTGCTTTGCGCTGCGGTCTTCGACCGCCTACCGCCACGGTGTGCCACGCCAGCGCATTGACCTCACATCCCATTGTCACACTTCACAGGTCAGGCAGCCGCCATTTCAAGGGCCCACATGGCTGAATTTCTACGGCGTCACACAGGCCTAGGCCTTGCATTGCCACTCATACAAGCCATTCAATGCATAGCAAATCGTGTAATGTGCAAGCTGTGGTTACGTACCTGTGGATTGCTTGACTCAGTGCTCCATGTTGTCCTTCCTAGGCACCGTCCGCTGGGACTTGCGAGGAGATGGAGGAATCCTCCCGTGTACAGACCGCTGGTGGACCTGTCGACAATGGAAGAAAGACATGTCATACTTACATACAGACTTGACCGAGCCACTATACAGGAACTGTGTGCCCAGCTGGAGCCAGACCTGATGTCCCCCATTCGCCAACCCACAGGGATTCCCCCTCTGGTGCAGGTTCTGTCAGTACTCCATTTTTTGGCAAGTGGATCATTCCAAACAACAGTGGCCATATCATCAGGGATGTCTCAGCCTATGTTTTCTAAGGTTTTGTCCAGAGTGTTGTCTGCCCTGATGAAATACATGCGGAGATACATTGTTTTCCCTGAGGTGGGCGATTTGGCTACAGTGAAGGGTGATTTCTATGCCCTTGGACATATCCCCAACATCATTGGTGCCATTGATGGGACCCATGTGGCCTTGGTTCCCCCCAGTGGCAGTGAGCAGGTGTACAGGAACAGAAAAAGTTATCATTCTATGAATGTCCAGGTGGTCTGTTTGGCTGACCAGTACATCTCCCATGTAAATGCCAAGTTCCCTGGGTCAGTGAATGACGCGTACATCATGCGAAATACCAGCATCCCTTATGTGATGGAACAGCTACAGAGACACTGTGTGTGGCTAATAGGTGACTCTGGTTACCCCAACCTGTCGTGGCTACTTACCCCAGTGAGGAATCCCAGGACAAGGGCAGAGGAACGCCACAATGAGGCCCATGGGCGAACTAGGAGGATTATAGAAAGAACCTTCGGCCTCCTGAAGGCCAGGTTTAGGTGCCTGCATATGACAGGGGGATCCCTAATGTACTCACCAAAGAAGGTGTGCCATATCATCGTGGCCTGCTGTATGCTTCACAACC
The DNA here is from genome assembly GCF_031143425.1 of Pleurodeles waltl. Lineage (NCBI taxonomy): Eukaryota > Metazoa > Chordata > Amphibia > Caudata > Salamandridae > Pleurodeles > Pleurodeles waltl. The sequence continues at coordinate 692,624,689 of NC_090442.1, read as the reverse complement.
TGGCTTTGCGACGCCAGGTGCCTTTCCTGCAGGAGGATGGTCCAGATGGTGGTGTTGTAGCAGCTGTGGAGCCTGTGGAGAGTGAAGAGGAGGAGGACGATGGGGACGACACAGACAACAGGGACACAGTGATACAACAGTATTTTCAGTAGCACACAGGTATGAATCAACCACGCCATTTTACATTTACTTAAAGTCTCCTGCCTCTCTACTGTCTGAGTTCCCCCCCAGTTCCTGTTAACTGAGTTGTGACTTTCCCTTCCGTTTTCAGAGCTGTGGGCCCCAATGCGTGACCTCTGCTTTGTTTGCCCATGGACTACAGCTGTGTGACAGTGGTATGTTGTCATCACAATGTAACTGAACATTTTGGCACCGTTATGTCTAATACATTTGTTCAAATTACAAGCAGACTCCAGATTTCTTTAGTGCAAAAAGTGATTTAATTCAAGTGCTAAATTTACGGAACATGATTGTAAAACGGGGATGGGTTATGGTGGAGTAATGTCCATGGCAGAGTCCAGTTCTCAGTCGCACAGGTGCATTGTCCATATGCCTGTGGAAGGATGGAGCAGGGGCAGTTCAAGGTTAGACAGGGTGACAATGTGGGACAGTGGGATGACATCAGGGGGTATCGTTTGCTGGCGGGGGTCTTGCAATCCTACTCTGTCTTCTTGTGAGATCTCAGGTTCCGCTTGCGGGGTGGTTCTTCTTCTGCAGGAGGTGGGGTTCTGGTGGCCTGTTGTTGTGTGGGGGCCTCCTGTCCACTAGCGCCGGCGGAGGTGGTAGGCTGTTCCTGGTCCAGGCTAGTGACAGGGGCCCTTTGTGGTGCCACATGGTCCCGCAATGTGTTGACTATCTGGGTTAGGGCCACGACGATGGTCCCCATTGCGGAACTAATGTTCAGTTCCTCTCTGAACCCCATGTACTGTTGCTCCTGCATGACCTGGATCTCCTGGAACCTGGCCAGTACCGTAGCCATCGTCTCCTGGGAGTGGTGGTATGCTCCCATGATGGAGGAGAGGGCCTCTTGGAGAGTCGGTTCCCTGGGCATGTCCCCCCCCTGTCGCACAGCAGCCCTCCCAGTTCCCCTGTTTCCCTGGGCCCACTACCACTGCCCCCAGGTCCCTGTTGTTGTTGGGGTGGTGGGTCAACCTGGGTGCCCTGTAGTGGTGGACACACCGCTGATTGACGTGTCCTGGAGACAGAGGCATGGGCCCGCTGGGTGGGAGCTGTGCTGGTGTTCCCAGAGGGGGTTAGGTCTGGTGTAGCCTGTGGCTGTCTGTGGGGAACCGACTGTCCCGAGGTCCCCGATGGGCCGGGCTGGTCATCAGGGTCCAGGGAGACAGAGCTGCTGTCATCACTGGGGGCCTCTTCTGGGGGTGGGATGGACATCTCTGGACCCTCCGTGGCGGTGTGGTGGCGTTCGGGTCCTGCAGGGGTATAAGAGTATGGTTATTGCTTCTGTGTGTGGCATTTCGTGTAATGGGTGGGTGGCCGTGTCCCCCAGTGCTGGCATTCCCTTGTGGGGGCTTTTGTGACGGTGGCTTGTGGGGGTGATGGGTGTGTGCAGTGGGCATGCTTTGGGGATGGGTGTCCATGCTTTGGGGACGCACGCAGGGCTAGGTTTTAGGATGGGTGGGATGTGATGGTGAGCCATTAGCAAGGAGTTGGTGTGATGGGGGTGGGGTGAGGGTGGGGGTATGATTTGGCATGCAGGTGGGGTAGGGGGAATGAAGTAGTGAAGATTTGACTTACCAGAGTCCATTCCTCCGCCTACTCCTGCGAGGCCCTCAGGATGCAGGATGTGCAAGACTTCCTCCTCCCATGCTGTGAATTCTGGGGGAGTAGGTGGGGGTCCGCCGCCAGTCTTCTGCACCGCAATGTTGTGCCTTGATACCATGGAACGCACCTTCCCCCGTAGGTCGTTCCACCGCTTCCTGATGTCGTCCCGATTGCGTGGATGCTGTCCCACAGCGTTGACCCTGTCCACTATTCTTTGCCATAGCTCCATCTTCCTGGCAATGGTGATGTGCTGCACCTGTGCCCCGAAGAGCTGGGGCTCTACACAAACTATTTCCTCCACCATGACCCTGAGTTCTGTGTCAGAGAACCTGGGGTGTCTTTGGGGTGCCATGGGGTGGTGTGGATGAGGTGAGGGGTGGTGTATGTGTTGTAGAGTGTGGTGAGTGTGGTGGTGTATGGTGTTTTGTGCGTGGAAAGTGTGTGGGTGATGTTGTGATTTGCCTCTGTGTGATGGTGTACTCTATGCTGTGCTCTCTCTCTCTGTCCTTCACTCGCAATTGTGGTCGTAGGGGTTTGTGGGTGATGTGGGTGTGTGTTTTATACTGGATTGGGTGTGTGGGAGTGGTGTGTGTATGTGTCTCAGGTGTGTGTATTTTGAATTATCCAATGTGGATGTGTTTTGTAAAGGTGTGTGTATTTTGACCGCGGCGGTGTGTACCGCCAATGGAATACCGCGGTTGAAAGACCGCTGCGGGGATTTGTGGGTCGGAATGGTATGGGCGTATTTCTGTTGGCGTGACGGTGGAGGTTTGGTCATCGCCAGTTTCCCGCTGACCTTTGGTGTGGCGGATTTTTGTGGATGTCGGGTTTTTGGCGGTTTGCCAGTTGCGGGTCAGAATGACCGTGGCGGTTTACCGCAGCCGCGGCGGTGTTATGGCGGCCTTCTGGCCGGCGGTAAGCGACTTTTACCGCCGAGGTCAGAATGACCCCATAGTAATACAGTGAAAACTACAAAATGGACACCCCCATGTTAACCTATGAGAGATTGGCCTTGCAACAGTGAAGCCTTAATTTAGCAGTATTTCACTGTTAGGACATGTAACACACATCAGTGCTTGTCCCATCTTTAACATCACTGCACCCTGCCCATCGAGCTAGCTTGGGCCTACCTTAGGGGTGCCTTACATTTAAAAAAAGGGAAGGTTTGGGCCTGGCAAATGGGTACACTTGCCAAGTCAAATTGGCAGTGCAAGACTGCATGCACAGACACTGCAGTGTCAGGCCTGAGACATGTTTACAGGACTCATGTGGGTGTTACAACCAGTGCTGCAGGCCCATTAGTAGCATTTGATTTACAGGCCTTGTGCACCTCTGGTGCACTTTACTAGGGACTTATTAGTAAATCAAATGTGCCAATCATGGAAAAGCCAATTACACATACATTTCACACAGGGGGCACTTGCACTTTAGCACTGGGCAGCAGTGGTAAATTGCCCAGAGTACCAAAAACAGCAAAAATGTTGAGCACACAATCAAAACATAGGAAGCAGAGGCAGAAAAGACAGGGGAGAGCACACCAAGGATGCCAGGTCTAACAGAACCACTATCACTCCATTCTCCATATGTCTGACATGGACACCTCTGTCGCTCGTGAGACAGCATAAAAACAGCTGTACCTGAGGCGAGTATTAATCCTGAGGGAATCTTAAGATGTCATACAAATGGCTAACAACACTGTGGCAACAGAGAATGAGATGTCAATTATACCTTTTTATGGTTTGTTCCTGGATGTAAACAAAGTTGGAATGTGCAGCATCTATCTGTTGTGCAATGATTGCAATGTGATGGCTAACCTGCTAACACTGTCATGAATGTTTATGCAAAGTGTCATAAGGCATGACACAAGTGTCGTGAGGTACTGCCACATGTATACCATCCTCATATTTCAAGTGGGGTACTGCATAAAAACACTTACCACACCTATGTTTACACTACATTCACACAAACACATTCTTTCTTCTTGAAATTTGTTGACAATTGTGATGCTGTGTTTGCTTAATGATTCTGAGTGAGTTGTTGGTAGGTGATGTATATCTCTGCATACACATCACACTGTTACAACTATCATGGATCACACACATGTTACAGAGCTACAAATATGTACTCATGACACCTACTTGCAGCTTCACTACCCTCAAAGTGGTTAACTTCACCTTGGGAGAATGATCAACGTCCACCTGCAAAACAACAATGGAGACATTGCATTAAACATAGAGCCACCCCACGCACTTCCAAATCTAAGCACTATGACATTCCAGTGCACACTTAGACACTATTGCACATGTGTTTACTTTTTCAGACCAAGGAATGCAGCTAGTCACGTGGTAGGGATGATCAGATAGGAGGAGAAAGGTCTGAAATATACTCAATCATATGTCAAAATGAGGCCCTATGCATGTGATGTAGTAAGAACTGCTGCCCAGCTACATCACAGGCCCCCTTGCACCATGACCCAAGGGTGCAAGCACTGGCGCTTGGTAGCCAAAAGTATTCCAGTGCTAGGAAAGGACAGAATTGCACTGTAAATCATTGCATATGACACATTCCTGCCCTTTCACTTTCATGCAGCGCGGCAAGGTGTCTTGCTGTGCTGCACTCTGTGAAGATCTGATAGATGTGTCCCTTGATACATACATTATAGCCTTGCCACACAGACATTCCCAATGCATTGTGCACTGTGGACAATGATCTGCATTGAGATTTTAGTTGTAGGGGCTGATATAGACACATTTTGCACTGTGTTTGCACAGTGTTTGCAACATATGAATGAGGGAAAACTGCAATAAAACAGCAATAAAGGATTTATCCCAATATATTTACAAGCCCAAACCTTCTTCAGGGCTGGATATTGCTAAATGACCACTCTTTTTGGCCAAATGGCTGCTTAGCGTTACTTCACATCAAGACTGGTAGCTCCCTGTAAGGCAAAACTGCTTTCATATCAGGTGTGCTGCTTTGTGTCATAGTCTGATACATCTGCCACCTGGAGCACTGTGAATTGCCTTGTGTGCCCCAAAGCATCTACACAGTGCAAATACATTTTGCTAACACAGTAATCTACATTACCACATGTGGATGGTACATTAATACATAGCTACAGGCCCTCCAATCTCCAATCCAAGATAGTCCACAACATCTGCTTCCTGGGCTATGACGTCCACCCACCAGTGTTTGATTTGGAAGATGTAATGCTCCACATGGGCCACCTTGCTCAGATACCATTGCACTGCTCCCACTGCTCCTTTTAATCTTTTGGTTGGTACCCCTGGCTGACCATTCCTCCTGCAGCTAGCATCAATGGCAGGAAGTGTTTCACCAGTCAGATGAGACAGCCGACCTCTCTGGCACTGAAGTTTGTAGCTCTTCCCTTCTCATACTTGGCCAGAATGACACAAGCCCTACCTAAATCTTAACCCACTAAACAAAAAATTTATAATCCCTTAAAACCCCCAACTCTACCTAATTAACTATTAAACCTAAATGAAGAAACACCCAACATACAATACAATTACAAAGACAAAAACAATAAAACTACACAAAATATATTTGACAGTGACAGACCAGACACAGACTACTCCACAAACCGCCAAAAAACTTCTCCAAACTCTCCATGCACTCCAAAAACCACCAGCACAAACTAACAGACACCAACAGAAAGTGGAAGTAACATTTACACTTCCTGGAGTGCAGCCAGCCACACCTATTGCATAATTTCCTGGGTGTAACAGGCAAGAACTCAACAGTTGTATTCATTTTTCTGACCCATTTCTACACAAATGTACAGTACATTGCATGATGTGCTTTTCAGATTCACTTTGGTAGCAAGGCTTAAGGCCACACAATGGGGCAATGTTCAGGTTCTGACCCATGCAACAGAGGCAATGCACCGGTTCCAACCTGCACAACAGAGATGTAGCGCAAGATGGTGGGAAGTATTTTGTGTCCCTGAGACTTTATTTCAGGAGGTCAGCTGGCTTGGCCTTGGGCTATCTAGGAGCCAGTGATGCAGATCCTGTCCAAATTACCCAGCCAGGGAATAGCAGGCAGCAGGGCAGTACAGCAAGGCAAGGCTCCAAAGCTGGTTGCTCCCACATCAAGATTCACATGAGTTAGCAGGGTGTACAGCTGAATGTCAGCCACAGTCATATGTGCATTAGAAGGTTTGTCCTGAACTTCTACCTCACTCTTTTATATTTCCTATTTAGCCCAATCTCTCTCTTCTTGAGAGGTTCCCAGGCCACTTCATTGTGATCTATCACTGATTCATTAAACACGTAGAAAAGCACTGAGCCACTCTGGGTCTTCACATCCTCCAGTGATTGTCCCGCCCAGCTTCTAGCTTTGGGATTCCACTACTTCTCATGTTTTCTCCAGGTAGCCATGATCTTACTCAAAAAGTAACCCAAGGTCCTCCGTGCTATATAGTAGTGCAGGCACGTCTGCATTCAGTGTACAGTCACAGCACATTCACTGTAATCCACATGTTTTGTTCTGTTACCAGCATACTGACTGTAGCACACACCCTCAGTCTGCACCCACTCTTTAGCACTACAGCCCCTTTGTACTATACTATACTTTATCACTTTGAACACACACTACCAGCACACACACATTAACCATGTGCATACTATTCCACATTGTACGCTATGTGTTGTGTCTGTCTTGCATGGGCATAAGCAATCAGCACATGATATTCTCATGCACATACTTCCAGATCAGCCTGATGTTGGGCAGGAGTGAGTTGTACACACAGCAACAGAACGTTAGAGGAGGTGAGTGAGACAGTAAGCCTCACTTCAGTGACCCATTGTAGAATGGTCATGTTTACTACTAGTGATCACTACACATTATGTTGTCAACCCCCACTTTTGTGCCATTTTGATCCTGCTCAAGGCAGAAGTGTACCAGAAATATGAGGGTAGCTCTTAGGGTTCCCCTCCTCAATCAACAAGACCCAAATCCATGACACAGGCAAAGATCATGGTACACATGCATATTCCACGTTCCCCTATGGAAATATAGCAGCATTATTGAACCAGACAATAATACAGTCGGGCATCATATTTTATATAGTTGTGTATGTCCACAACCATTTGTGCTTGCACTATGGCATACATGCTTCACACATTACACATTTATGTATTCCTGAAGTGATGTGATGTTTGGCAAACATCTGTCTTATCTCACTTTTCAGAAACAATTTCACACATTGCTACTTTGGCATTTTAGTATGTTTTGGTACGGGCCTTTGAGCCTCCTTGCACTGCTCGGCAAAGCATGGTAAATGTGTACTGTATCAAGTGTGGGAAAATGTAGACTTCACATCAATCAGCCCTGTAAAGGTGTTACATGTGTGCTGTTTTGTGGATCTCCACACATGTATGAATGCACTTATTACAAATCTAAATTTGACATCTACACCTTAGAGTAGGTCTTCAGCCATGGCAGGTGGCTCAAATGGTCTGTGGTGAATCTGCTGCAACATTTGCTCCAGGAAAGTGCTGGAACTCTGCATGCTAGTCCATATGTGAAACACACATCCTTAAACAAATGCCTCAGGGACTGACTTATTGGGAGATTTGTGATCCATCATACACTGAGTACCACAATTAACACAATTGGATGCAGCAGAGCAAGACAGCTTGTTGTGTTGTGCTGCATTACTTAAGAGAGGGAGGACAGGAATGCCCCATATCCATATAAATGTGAGGCAAATCTGCCCTCTCCCGCACATGCAGTGCACTGCATCACATTGCCTTGCTGCATTGATTTGTTCTTAGTTGGATATCTTCTCACAGGTTTATCAACAGCTCATAAATCAAGATTCATACATGTTGATGCCTACATCTAGTTGAGAAGATGTGAGTGATTAAATTTGTACCTTGACATTTACACAAAATAAACACAATGGATGAGTTAAATAATATGTATTGGATGATAACCTGAACCTATTTTATGTTAGTATTACTATCATTTTCACTTAATTATGCAAAATAATTTGCCACCATTTGGGTCCATCTCTGCTGACCTGTCCTTGTGTGCTCTATGTCTGTATCATAACTTACATCCTCTTCCAGTTCATGTGAGATTTTTGACTCACAGTCCCATGGTACATAGTTTTTTTTAAACTGATATTATGCAATATTGAAAACACTAAAGTATGATTTTGCAGCTCATAGGTCTTGTGCTTAGGATGGTTTGACCTGATTTGTTCAGGCAGCAAAACTGGGACATTTGGATCCCAAACATTTGCTCAATGACATTCCTTGGATATGTCAGATCAGTGTTGATTTGATACATTGTTACTTATGCAAAACTGACTATGTGTTCTAGATATGCAGGAAAACTCATACACATCTCTTTAACTTTTAACAGATGTGTCTTCTGTACTGTTGACCATTGCTTTACACATCTATGTTTAACGTCTATGTAACGTCGCACATGTTGTCCATGCTGTGAAACATAAAACACATCTACATGCTAACTTTTATGTTTAGGCAGTCAATTATTTTGATAAGTACTTTAGAATGATTTTAGGAGTTATAAGTGATTTGCACTCAATCTGTCTGCAAAGTATCAAATGTAAGATCAGATTATCTTGCATACATTTAGCCCCATACTGACCTGGTCAGTGCACTTCTCTGCCTCTTGTGGCTCCACCTGGTGAATAGACCCCTTTCCCTGGCTTCTCTGAACTCCTGTCAGGAGTTTGAGGCCCGCCTTCATGCTTCTGCCTGCGCCTCATCCCTGGTGTCTAGTGGGAGAGCTCTGCTTTCCTACTAGGCTACCTTCTGCCTCTCTCGTACTTTTCTGCTTCTCTCTCTGTTTTCCTCTCTGCTCTTCTGTACCTTTGTGCTCCTTTTGCTTCCCTACTCTCTCCCTCGTTTTTCTCTCACTCCGCTCTCTCTCTCTCACTTTCACTCTACCCCCATCTCTCCCCTGCTGCTGCTGCCCCCATGGCCCGCCCCCTTTTTTGTGCTGTTTTTCACCCCGCTCCCGCCTCCCAGCTGTTCTCTCCTCCCCCCACCTCCCTACTTAATGGTGGCCGCTGCATGGTAGGCTGAGCAATACCACTGACCTGGTCAGTGCACTGCTCTGCCTCCTGTGGCTCCACATGGTGAGTAGAGCCCTTTCCCTGGCTCCTCTGAACTCCTGACCCCTGTCAGGAATTCGAGGCCCACCTCCACCCGCAGGCTTCTGCCTGAGCCTCATCCCTGGTGTCTAGTGGGAGAGCTCTGCTTTCCTACTAGGCTACCTTTTGCCTCTCTCCTCATTTTCTCCTCCTCTCTCTGCTTTGCTCTCTGCTCTTCTGTCCCTTTGTGCTCCTTTTGCTTCCCTACTCCTTTCTTTGTTTTTCTCTTACTCCGGTCTCTCTCTCTCACTTTCACTGCCCCTTCTACTTTTCCCCCGCTGTTGGCAGGATGCAACCATCTCAGATGTATCCTCCTCAACACCTGCTCCGTGCACAAGCACACAGTAGAGCTATGGAATCTACTTGACTCAGCCTCCCCAGACATCGCCTTCCTGACCGAGACCTGGATGAACCCATCCTCAGCGCCTGACATCGCCATAGCCATCCCAGATGGCTACAAGATCACCTGGAGGGTGGTCCGCTCCAACAAACCAGGAGGAGGCATCACCATCGTCCACAAGAACACCCTCAGGATCACGACCAGCACCGAAGACACCCTCAGCACCACCAAACACCTGCACTTCCAAATCCACACTGACCCAAACACCACCCTCCAAAGGACCCTCATCTACGGCCCGACAGCAGTTCACCAACTCCATCACCGACGTAATCAGCACGCACGCTCTTGCATCCACTGACTACGTACTCCTGGGGGACCTAAAATTCCACCTTGAGAACACCAACGACAACACCGCCACCCTGCTCGACAACCTTTCCAACCTCAGCCTCAAACAGCTCATCACGACACCGACCGACTCTGCAGGACATACAGTTGACCCTATTTTTTCTGCCTTCAGCCACACCGCCAAACTCCACTGGACAGACCACCATTGTATCCACTTCTCCTTCAAGAAACCCACAACACACCACCACCCACAACGGATCCCCCACTGCAGTTGGAACAAGGTCACAGGAGACCAACTTATTGCAACCCTCTCCAGGGACCCACCCATCGATACCACCGACATTAATGCAGCTGCCTGCAACTTCAGGCTATGGGTCGACACCTGTGTCAGTACTCTCTCCCCAATCAAGAATCCCTCCAACAGACGCACCGACAGAAAGGCCTTCTTGTTTACCACCAACCTACACGAATGTAAACAAACCTGCCAAAGACTCAAAAGAAAGTGGCGCCAAGATCAGACTCTGTACAACCATCCAGACTTCAAAAACACCGCCTTCAAAGACCAAATCAACAACAATGCGCACACCCATAAGGAGCTCTTCAACGTAGTGAAGGAACTCTCCAACCCCAGCTCCAACTCCAGTGCCATCCCGCCATCCCAAGACCTCTGGGACTCCCTAGCTTCCTACTTCCACAGCAAGATTGGAGACATCCACAACAGCTTCAGCACCCAGCCCCCCCCCCCCCCGGCAACAACCAACACCACAGACTCACCTCCGACCAACCTCCTGCTCTTCTGGACCCCCGTCAGTGACACCATCAAAATCATGAACACCATCCCTCCGGCTCTCCATCTGACCCCTGCCCTCACCACATCCTCAACAAAACAAGCTCCATCATCACACCCTAACTACGGAAGATCATCAACAACTCCTTTGAGTCTGCCACCTTCCCGGAGAGCTGGAAACATGCTGAGATCAACGCCCTCCTCAAAAAACCCAAAGCAGACCCAAAGGACCTAAAAAACTTCCGGCCTATCTCCCTGCTTCCCTTCCCGGCAAGAGTAATCGAGAAGGCTGTCAACAGACAACTAACCCGCTTCCTCGAGGAGAACTGCACCCTGGACCCTTCCCAATCTGGATTCTGCAGCAACTACAGTACCGAAACTGCCCTCATTGCCGCCAACCATACTGGACAACGGCGAAACCGTGGCCCTCATCCTCCTGGACCTCTAGGCCGCGTTTGACACTGTCTGCCACCACGCCCTACGCTCAAGCCTCAGTAATGCAGGAATCTGTGACAGACCCCTGGACCGGGTCACTTCCTATCTCACCGGCAGAACCCAGAGAGTCCACCACCCCCATTGAGCTCGGAGGCCACCAAAATCATTTGCGGCATACCCCCGGGTTCATCCCTCAGCCTGACCCTCTTCAACGTCTACATGGCCTCGCTTGCTAACATCGCCCGATCCCACAACCTCAACATCATCTCATACCCCAACGACACCCAGCTGATCCTCTCCCTCACCAAGGACTCCACCAAGACCAACCTCCATGAAGGAATGAAGGCCATCGCCGAATGGATGAAGAGCAGCTGCCTCAAACTCAATTCTGACAAGACGGAAGTCCTCATCTTTGGCTCCACGCCCCGCATGGGATGACTCCTGGTGGCCTGCCACTCTAGGAGCCGCTCCGACTCCCACCGACCACGCACGCAACCTAGGATTCATCTTGGACGCCTCCTTATCCATGACCCAGCAAGTCAACGCCATCTCCTCCTCCTGCTTCAACATGCTCCAAAAGATCTACAAATGGATACCCACCAAAACCAGAAGAACAGTCACCCAAACCCTCCTAAGCAGCAAACTGGACTACGGCAATGCCCTCTACACAGGAACCATGACCAAACTCCAGAAGAGGCTGCAACGCATCTAGAATGCCTCAGCACGCCTCATCCTGGACATCCCCTGCCACATCACAGACCACTGGAGAAACCTGCACTGGCTCCCAGTCAACAAGAGAATCACATTCAAACTCCTCACCCACGCTCACAAAGCACTGCACAATACCAGACCCGAATACCTCAACAGACGGCTCTTCTTCTACACCCAAACCTGACATCTCTGCCCCGCCGACCTCGCCCTCGCAACTGTCCCTGCAGAACTACAACCGGCAGTAGATCATTCTCACACCTCACCGTCAAAACGTGGAACATTCTTCCCTCCCACCTGCGCCAGACTAAATACCTCCTTACCTTCAGGAAACTTCTCAAGACCTGGCTGTTCGAGCAGTAGCAGCACCCCCACCCATTCTCCCTCCTCCGTAGCGCCTTGACACCCTCAACGGTGAGTAGTGCGCATTACAAATTCCTGATTGATGGATATGTTGTGACAGCACCAGCATGTTTTACACTCACACATACATTTGTCCTTTTGTCACCTATGATGTCCTTGGTTGCCTACATGGCATTTGCTCAGCCTTTGATTTGTTTACTTAATTTAGAATGGCTATTTGCTTAGTAAATGTAACCAATTTCCAACATGTGACACGGATATGTAAATTGGATTTATTCATACATCAGCTAATGCTTTTTGTATGGCAGGATGTGGTGCTGAACTTAGACTGACAGATAGGTATGGCAATGTAGGCCTTTTTGATATGGGACAGCATGATGTAGATATAAGTAATTTTATACTAAAGGCCTGTATACACTACTTTCTTTATTCACATGTATACATGTGATTTTGACTTCTAGATGATTCTGTACTTATAAACTTTGATTCTGATTTAATTAATTTAGCATGCGAGGGTTCAGATTTGAATCATGAATACACTGCAATATCTTACCTTGAGTGCAATTCACCTAAGTTATTTCCTAATGTATGACATCTTGCACAGCATAATTATTGGCTATGTCAGTTTTACATTGATGGACTGGGATGCAGGAAATTTAGCCAACTCAAGCACCTAAATTGTTAATCTATGCCATTGATGAAATATCTTAAAGTGGCTTATTATCTATGTGTATGTTTAGACGTAGAATTTTAGAATGCCTGAAACATAGGTGAACTTTGAACTTTTGGTATCGCATCTGTACCTAGTGTTGACATTTGAATATGATTTGATGCTACACTTTCAGTGCATGCCTTACATAGAATTTACATGTTCGTTTTCTATTTGTGCTCCTGTAACTTTGGTCAAGCTACAGATTTCCTGCCATGTGTCAGACATATACTTAGGAACACATGATTTGTTCAACACCTTTTATTTTAGTGGACCTTTAACTAATAATTCAGACTTGAAATACCATTGAAAATACACATGTCTCAGACTTAGCTAATATGTATCATTTCTACTCATATCAAATTTAATTGTGGACCACATTATTTGTGGGTTGATTTGTTCAACATTGCAGAAATCGTGGTTCTGTTCACTCACACAGTGTGGCATGACACAATACTTCTCACTTTGGGATTTTTTCTACTAACATTGCAGGATTAGTGAGAGAATGACACAATGGGGCAGCATTGGCTATATGCTGGTGTAAGTTATTCCCTCAATGTGCAAATGACACATGATCCATACACAGAGATGGCTATTATGTCATATGTTGAAACTTCATAGTTAGTATGATGTACATTTCTTTTTTTTTACCAATGAGTTGGCCATTCCCTTGTCTGCCGTTCTGAAAATGCTCTTTGATGGTACTGTGGTGGAAGATGTATGCATCATGTGCACTTCCTGTAAACATTTGCAGAACATTGATGAACATTCCCTGATAGTCCACTATGTCCTGGACATTGGAATAGGTGTGCTTGAACCTCAACATTAAGATAGGGGCTAGTCATTTAACCTAAAAGACTTCTGAGTTCCCTACCAAATCTCTCTCCTACATGTTCATAGACACAAACAGTATTTTGAACCAACTAGTACCTCATCATATTTCTGACCTCATGTCCATCTCCCTGTAATCTATTAGTGATAAGTCCTCCTTTTTGCTTAGTCCAACTTCCCCAACTAACATGTTAGGCAGGTACATACTCTGTAAATTGAATTGCAGTATATTTTGTACTATGGATAGTATGTTCTTGAAATGGACCCTGATAGCAAAAGGATGTGGTACTTGAGTTTTTGTGAGAGAGTAACATTTTCACGATAATGCCATTAAAACTGCTATATCTCTTCAAATAGCTGAATTACATTCACATGTACCCAGCACATTGTGGGCCACAGAGACCAATGATCTGGGATTCATTTAAGCTATAGAATCGGAAAAGATGAAGGTTGATCTACAGAACAAGCTACCCAGAAACCCCCACTTTCCTTTAAAACCTAAGCAGAGGAGAGGTTTCACACTTTTTCAGCAGATTTCATTATGCAAGGGGTGTTGATGTCTATTGTTAGAAGATGTAATATCCAGATTCTCCTGATACACAACCCAGGGCAATCCAATGTTCACAGATTTGTCCAAAATCTCAGTTCTTTTAACAATGTAGTTATCTCACATTTTCCTGTGGCCCCTAATCCTGCCATTATCATTTCTTCCATTCCTACAAACACCAACTAAGTTATTGCAGTTGAACTTTTTTCCATTTTCTACTCTATACCTACGTAGGAGGAGAGTAGTATCTCTTCTTGTTTGCATTCTCAGGAGCCCAACTTTCATGGACGTGCCTCCCTCAACAGTTTATGGGGTCTCCTTCAAATATTTTCTGAGCTGCTAAAAAAGGATTTGGACACATTGGCTTTCCCTAGGATTTCTTCTCCAATCCAATATTTTGATATCATGCTTCTGCCATGTATTGTACTATATTAGTGAGCAACCAGTTCTGTTTATCTCCTCAATTAATTGTCTAATAAACTGTACAAGGTTTTAAAGAGAAAAAATACAGTTTTGTCTTCCCAGTGTTCAATACCTTGGTCATCAAATTTTAGCTGGCTCATGCCACTTCTCTTTTAAATGAGTTAAAGCCATCCTTAAGCTGCCATACCCTGCAACTGTTTTCCAGGTGCATACCTTTTAGGGAATGGCTGGGCATTGTTGAGATGACAAAAGCCTTACAATAGTAGGTGGTAAAAAACACTCCGACCATTGTACTGGTATAGTGAAATCGAATATGCATTTGTGGATGAAAATAAAACATGCATTGACTTCTGCTCCTGAAGTGGGATGCCTGAATATGGTAATCCTTTTATCTTGTATTACCATGAAACTTCGGATGTCTTACCAAGGCCTGGGGATCAGGAAAAGCCTCTAGTATATTACTCTTCAGTTTTAGGCCAGCCACGACTAGGCTCACACCATGTTTACGATTTTGGGTGGGTGCTGCAAATCCTGTTGAAGCTTTCAACAATATTGTGCTGATTTCTCCTTAACTGTTGCTATACCTCAATCAGTGGTTGCTCTCCTCCTCACTACAAAAATTTAAACCTCTCTACAGCCCAATTCTTCCAGTATGAAATGTTGCTTCTTTTAATGTCTCACATTACCCTGGTCATCTCTACAGCCTTCAAATCAAGTGAGAGGATGTAGCCTCCTGATTGAATTATTATCACTTCCCCTATGTCCAAACCCTCTGTTAATGTACCTGTGGTGCCTATTCCTGATTGTGAGCTAAATTGTGTTGTTGAAAGTTCTTGCCTCAGAAATACAGATGGTGGCTACTTGATAGTGTTTAGCCTGTCTATATTGTGTTTGAGATTGTTTAAGCATATTATCTACCAATTGCTGGAGATGATCCAGTTACCACTTCACCAGCATCTTGTGGATCAAACTCATAGCAATTACTTTCTTTGCCTGCTCCAACACCATCACCCAATGCTGTCTCTGTCTCTATTTCTCATTTCTACCTCCACCCGAGATGAGCTGCTCTCTCCCGGATTCTGAATCTTTTTTGTGGGTCTGGCTTGCTATCTTTGCTGCTCCCTCAAGTGGTTGGTTGGTGGCGTAGTGAATTCCTACTGCCGAATGGCAAGTTATTCTGAGACCTACCTAGAATGACCCAATCCTTAGGTGGAACAGCCGCTGTATCCATGGGAACAACTCCTACGTACTGATGCTAGAAAAGTACAAACAAAAAACCTCTCCTCTTGTGTCTTTCTGGATTTGAACACACTTGTCCTTTGATGGAGGAGGCAGTCTACTTTTGGTAGAGTTGCCCATCAGTTATATTGACTCTTACCTTGACCTATTCTACCACAAGCAACAACTGCCTGAATGTGCTGGCATATTTCCTACTTCTTTTCCAGGCCTTGAGAAGTTTAATACCCATATTTTACACAAACTTCCCAGATGTAACCCATCTTGCAATGAATGAACCAGGATTTGTCTGTGAAAACTGCAAAGTGTCTCTCTGTTTTTGTTTGAAATAGCAAGTGTGCCATTGTCGTAGAGAGCATTCCCTTTGAACTGCCTCCTTATGAATACCGTCACCAGATTGACAGTTGTTTCACAATGTCCTAAGGGGGATGGCTATGCAAATTGTATTTGTGGATCCGGAGCACACCCATGGCTGTCTTTGAACTGGACTGGAATTTGCTCATCGCTCATATGAGACATTTTAGTGACTACTCATGAGTGTGAACGTGGGGTAGGTCGGCTGCATAAACAGCTACATTTTTTTCACCCTTGATTCCAATGTATTGCATGAGAATGGCCCTTGATAAAATGGGAAGGAAAGAAGTAATAATGGAAGAAATTTCCAATTCGACCACACTTGCTTTAGGATTAATGATTGACCAATTTGATGAGTATGCTAGGATGCCAGAAAATAATGATTTTAATTACCTACTAAAGGCTAAAGCAGGGTCGGTGCCATTGTGGGTTTTGTATGTTCCACCCATCTTTCCAACACTTCATTCAGCATACATGAGCAGAGAGACCATATAAAGATACTGCTGGAAACTACACACATTACACAGGAGATTACAGATGGTATGTGGATACGACTGGGCAGTATATTCAGGTCTTGGGTAATGCAAATGTTTGAATGAATTGTTGCAATCAGTGATAAAGGTAGTAAATTACATCACCCTTTGTTTTTGCGAAAATAAAGACACTACCAACAGTTTCCTATACGCTACTCTTAAAGATGATGAGGATGCTGATAATGAAGACATAAAAGGAAAATCATTAAGACTTTTCACCACTGAATTGTTGTAATAATTTTGCCTCTTGGCATTAAAGGGGTGTAGTGAAAACATAATTGTATGCTCATATTGCTTTAGAATTCGTGTTTTTTCTGCATATGTTGAATCATGCATTAATACATTATATAACCATATTTGGATGTCGTTTTCACAATATTCTGAAGTATTTGTTAGAGGCCATTGTATTCGTTGGTGTACATTTGTACATTTATTATGGTATAAGTGTGGCCTCATTATAAATGATGGCAACTAGAAGCTGAAATGACACTTGTCTTTTGATTACTTTACCATGCTGCTCACTGTTTCTGCTTTAAATTCAAGTTAGACTATTGGGCTTTGCAAAATGTTGTGATTGTTTTATCACTACCATCCATCAAAAGCAGCTATCAGGTGTATGAAGAACTATATAACAGCTATTGCAAAACAACATATTAACATAGATCGTTTTTTTAGATTTTGCGTAACAGGCAAATGAGTAAAATATTGGTAAGTGTGAAGGAGTGGCTTTCGCAGAGCTTTAACCATGAAATTAATTGAAAGTGGTTAAAAAAGTGCATCCCTTATATTTCAATAAAACTAAGAGTATTGTGCATCAGGGACAATTACAAATATTTTATAGCATACACACTACAGTTGTGTGAGTCCACCTGGATTTACCTAGCATATGTACAGTCAAATATTTGATAAAATGCACCAATTACTCAAAAAATGCAGAGGGTGTATACTATAGAAAAAGGGTTTGGTTAGGCAACAAGTTGAAACTAATAGAAATACAGATAACATTCTGTAATAGTTCAAACCTACACATGCCCAGGGTATGCAATAACTGAGGCACACACCAGCTCTATTGATGAGTACAATTTGTAGTACATTTTGTAGTACTACACCACGTACCACAAAATGATATATTCAAACCTACCAGCAGAATGTATTCCCCAGTCTCTCCTATCTTTATCAGTGCAGAAATGTCCACCTGAATGCGGGTTCTCAGCACCAGTAGGTATACATTTTAGTAGGAAATGTGGGAGGGACGGGGTGACTGGAAAATACGGAGTTCTTACTACTGTACAGGAGAGGCATAGAGAGGGGTGAGGAGGGGTAAAGGGAAGGTTTTTGTACTACACGTCCACATGTATAAGCCCATTGTTATTCAGAACCTGCACTTATAAAGTTATTAAATCCAAAAACAAACCCAAAACTGTAGTAAATTACTCCAGCTCAGAGCTGTAGTATGTCCAGTATAGCCAACCACTGATACTGCATCATCTTCCTATAGAAATCAATGGACTTACGGACTTACAATGAAAACCTTTAGGGAATAAAATTAAATACAATTTTTTATAATACAATATAAATAATTATACGTTAATGCTCAAAAATAATTTAAAATTTAATTTTTTTATTTAAATATGAAATATTTGGATAACCTTTTTCCATGTTATAGTTATTGTAACTATAAATTGCATTAAATATAGTCACATTACTTTTAATCTATTCTTTGCATCACTTTTAATAATTTGTAACACATACATTTTTGTTTAATTAGGCAAAATTGTACTTTTTAATTTTATCTTGGGATAAATAATATTTAATTTAATATATTCATATGAATTAAAGCTTTTTTCAAATTTGTGTTATTTGTGTTGTAGCATTTTTGTTTTAGTTCTATATTTAAAATACATATATAAAAATAATTTACATTTATACTTAACATAAAATATTTTTGCAAACTTTTTCCAAGTTCAATAAATGTGAGAATACTTCATTAAAATATTTTAAATATATTGAGTAATATTTATTGTTACCCTAAGTCTATCTTGGAAAAGTGGTTAATAAAATATGCTATAATTAAGTTAAAAAAATTGTATCATTTTTATATTGTTTAGATATATTTTACATTATATTATACTATTTATAAGTCAAAATACCGTCAATGATTTAAATGAACCTAATTTTCATTTAAGACATTGGTGGTCGTTATGAACACGGCGGAAACAACCGCCGTGTTCATGCTGGCAGTCAAAACACTGACCGCCAGCGACCCCAGAACCCCGCCGGCCAGATAATGATACTTTTCTGTGAGCCGGCAGGCGGAAATAAGAAAGGCTCGGCCCGGGACATTGACGGCGGCTCCACATGGAGCCGCCGTCAATGCCTCTGTGCGGCAGGTGCAGTTGCACCCGTCGTGCAGATCACTGCCTGAAAATCGGGCAGTGACCTGCGCTACGGGGATCTGCACCGGGGACCCTGCACTGCCCATGCAAAATGCATGGGCAGTGCAGGGCCCCCTCCGCCAGCCTTTTCCTGGCAGGATATTCCAACAGGAAAAGGCTGGCGGGAAATGAACCATTATCCGCAGGGTAGCGCAGCTACCCTGGCAGATGGTGTTTCAACCCGCCGCCAGGCTGCCTGATGGCAGGAGCCTGGTGGTGGGTGACGGCTGCCGCTGGCGCCCATCTCCATTTCCATTATATGGCGGTTTGGCCCGTCATGCCGGCTGGCGGCTTCAGCCGCCACTGCCGGCATAGCGGGCCAAACCTCCAAGATCGTAATGAGGGCCATTATCTCCATTATTTTCTATAGGAGAGTGCTGCAGTACCAGTTGTTGGACATGTATAGTGCTAGATTTATTACTGTTTTAGGGATAAATTAGACTTGTAAGTTAGGCTGCACCCCCTTTTTCAGCATAAATGTACACCTTTAATATATTCACAAGTGTAAGATACCTAAGTGAATAGCCCGATAAAGAATTAAGTTCACATTTGTACAGTTATAAAATATGCTTATGTTATTTTACAATGGGAATGCCCATGATTTTCATCAGTATTAATGCAAACACTAACATTAGTTTGTCAATTATATACTATTAAACAGATATGTGAAATACTAAAATTCGAATGTATGTATTTATTTGTTTTAAAGAATGAACAGGCCAAAGGGTAAAATGAGTCCTTTACAAGAAACAACAACAACAACAACAACAAAAATGACTTTACAACAAAGGAGGAAGGGGAAGCATTAGGGATTGTGAACACATACATCAGCAAAGGAGTAAAATAATAGAAATGGTAGAGAGAGAGTAAAAACAATGACAGAGGGGAAACATCTACATTATTTATTCATGTACTTGCTGAGAGGAAAGCTGACAGTTTCGAAAAGACATGATTGAGAGATGAATATACATTTCTGGCTATAGACAGCTCCATATTGTGACTGATGCAATTATTGATTTACAGTCTGCTTAGGTTAATATTTGGGGATCTTCTGTCTCATTATGATTTTATTTTGGAATAGTTGTGTTATCAGCCACTGCTACCAATTAGTTTATATCCAGTAAAAAACAAAACTGTTTGGAAAAATGCAGGTGTCAGAACCGCTTTCAGGCTTCTATGGTGCAAGCTCAACTGTGGGAGTTTGAGGCCTTTTACTCCTGATGTCCTAGGGACCAGAGTACTATGGGTACTGAGTAACAGGGCCAAGTATTAGTCATTTCACCTGTTGACTCTCGGAGGAAGTATGGGTCGAGAAATGAAAGGCTCTTCAGTGGGAGGTAGGTACTAGGCATGACCAGCCTCTCAGTTCAACACATGAATAGTAGCAGCAGTAAGATGATTGACCAGTCAAATACTAACATTTGTGAAAAAGGAACATTTAATGTAAACACATAAAAAAACACGTACAACTCACCAAATAATCCACACAGCCCTCTTAAGGTCAGCACGCTAGCACGCTGGGACAAGATCCTCAATTCCCTCTGTATCTTCTAAGTGGATTTTTAAATTCCCCATTTGAATAATAGAGGTGACTCCCATATGCGGCCCATGTTAGTCCCATGCATCCTAAAGTGTATGCTTTGCCTTAAGAGCTCCCCAGTTCCTCGGTGCTATGGTCTCCCCTCTCGAGTTCTTTTCTGTTACATTGCCTCATATCTCCACAGTCCCAGGACAGCCTTGTTGGTGTCAGACATCCACTATCTCAAGACTTCAGCAGCAATTGTTAAGTGTTCTCTACAGCATCCGTGGCATGAGCCAGGGCAGTGGACTTGTTTCCACTGTGGTCCCTGTGAGGCACATGGAGTCACCAACTCCTTCACAGGTGAGGGCCTTGTCTTCAAGGTGGCCTCTTCATGGCACATGGGCAATGAATCACAGCACTCACAAGGATGACAGCCTGTGCTTAATGGTGGCCCTTCATGCAACACAAGGTCCACAGTGTTTAAATGGAGAATGACTACAGTGTTCCAATTGGCAACAGCCCGGACTTCATGGTGTCCCCATCTGGCACACCGTGTCACTGGCAACAGCACTCCCATGGGTAATGGACAACACTTCTGCAGGATAGGGTGGGTGGCCAGCACACCTTCAATGGTCCCAACCAGACATCTCCTACTTTACTCACCTTTATCAACTCAACAGGCTTCTGCTCTGGACCGTGCTCCCTCCAGTTACTCTCCAACTCCTCCCAGGGCTCGCTGGTCTTGGTAAGCAGAAATGTGCTGTATTTAAGGCAATACAGCACATTCTTGTCCTCTGCCATGTGCTGATGCATAATTGGCTGCCTAGTGCCTTTGCAGGCACCCTTGCACAATGCCCATGTTGCATGCAGCATTGTTTTGGTGCAGGAAGGGGCACCTTCCTGCACAAAAGCAATCCCCGGAGGCATTTTCCTCTTTCTATGTGTGCTGTATTGTGCAAAAAAGGAAAAAAACAAGGAGCAATAAAGATATTTACCCTTGTTACGCCTTACCAGTGGAGGCATGTCTTTTGTGTGCATTCACAGGTTTGCCTGTTCTTGTAAATCTGAGAATGCATCTGTTGGAAATGACCCTTTCTGCAGGGTTATCTTCAAACGTTTTACCTTTCTCCTCCTATCTTTCTGGGCCTCTTTCTGTTGGCTTTAGAACTCTGGGCACTTCACCACTGCTAATCAGAGCTAAAGTGCAATTGCACACTCTCCTAAAACTTGGTATAATTGACTTAAACCTTTTTGGCATATTCAATTTACCTGTAAGCCCTTGTAAAGTGGTATACCGTGTACATGTAAATTAAATTCTACTAGTGAGCCTGCAGTACTGATTGTGCCACCCTTAGAAGTAGCTTTTCAAACTTGTTTCAGTGCCTGCATGCATAGTTTACTGCTGCATTCCCTTGGCAAGTCAAACTACTTGCCAAGGTCTAACCTTCCTTTTTACTCCACCTAAGTCATCCCTAAGGTAGATGTAGATAGCCCTATGTATCCGTATATGGGATATGCTCTGCTATACCTGGGCAAAACAAATATACAAAATTTGGTTTATAATAAGGAAAAATAGAAACAATTATCTACATTAGTGACAACGTAAATTAATCACTGGTATTTGCATAAATTATTTTTGAAAAAAAAAGATTGTATTCTATTGAATAGCAAAAAACCCTGTCTCTCAAAGAAATAGCACCTGAAATTTTAAGCATTCGTTTTAAGTTTCACAATCAAGGAACACATGTAAAAGACCCCCTGAAAAAACAATTAACGTGTCAGACTCCTGGCTGAAACAATGAATTATGGTGAGAACAATTTTACTCCAATCTTCCAATACAACTTATATAATGTGGCTGTAAGCCTCCTTTCCAGAACAGTCCACATATGAAATAGTTCATGAGCAAAACACACAATGAGGAAAGTACTCTTCTCCATTCTTTAGTGTGGGTCCCAGATGAGATTTACCATATGTTTGGTTTAGAGAACTCCTCCAGTAAAGGTGTCAATGCATTTCAGCCCCTGGCAGGTATGAGCCTCCACAGGACAGTGGAAGAGTGAAGTACCTGACAAACAGACCCTTACAGGATTGTTAAACATAGAGAGTATATAATCACAGTGAGGAAAATGCATAGCCACTTTTACTTAAATGCATGTTCCACACCGAAGTGCGCAAAGCTTGCAAGCCTAAATCCAGTTGCACCAAATAAGCTACTGTTTGATGGGGAATCTTTGTGGATCATTGTCCTATTTATCCCAGAACTGCCACCACCAATGAAGACAAGTGGTGCAAACTTATGTCCTCTCGCCTGGAGGCCCAACCTCTCCTTTGGTCAAAAGTCCTGGGGCAACCCCAAATCAACACTATGGCCATCACTGTAAACAGAGACCATAAGAACATAAAAATCACCCCGGAGTCACACCTTACAACCAACTCAAACTTATATGTTAGGCCCTCAAATTTCAAGGGCAAAAATAAAATATAACAAAAAACATTAACCCACCCTGCGGGCAACACTTACACGTATAGTTATAATCATTCTGAAAGTAGTCTAAAGTGTTCTGTCTGTAGTGCGGGCAAGCCAGATACACTGGTCACAGTCCTGGGGTAGAGCAAGAGGGAATGCAGAGGTTTAGCACTCAGAGGTGCATCCCATGCCGGTCACATGGTGTTGGACTCGCATAGGCTACATCAACCAAGCTGACGATCAAACATCTAGTTGGCAGCCATGACTGAGTAGTCCAACCTGTAGTATCAGCCTCAGAAATCCAAATCAGTGCAAAACTGGAGAGTAGCTAGCAACGGATGAGACAGCGCGATACTCAAAAAAATGTATTGTAGCAGTCACAGCCCTTAGAGACCATCGATGCTATCTTGGTAAAGACACTGTGTGGGATCTTTATGCTTACAACTCTATGGCAGTCATATTGAAGAGTGCAACTGTGCATCAGGTGTCGGAAACCCGAATCACTGATGATGAGACAATGGTGCAACCTGGCTAAGGATGGCCACCCCTATAAGAATGGAAATAAGTCAACATTTTTAATGAACTTTATAATATCCAAATATGTTTATAACACACAAGAGCCCATAAGATAACAACAAAACCAACAATGTTGAGTCCTCCTACCCTAGGAGTAATGTTGGATATCTGTGCAGTCTAGAATCATCTCCTGGATGTTATACACACAATGATCCATATAAAATCATTGTGTCACAGAGCTCTAGATTAAAGACCACATCTCGTTCACATCATTAAGTCCATGATGTGCTGTCCCATATTTTTTGATCAGCCATGCCTCTATCCTACTCAGGATCATTTAGACTGGTGGACCTCTACTCTTTGTCCATACTACAAACATTATTAACCACCATATGTCATCCTCTGAGTAGTTAAAACTCATAAAGTGCTCCACAAGTGGGGCTCCAAGTACTGTGCATATAATCCTAGATCTATGCTGCAGTATATGTGTTTTTACTGATTGTGTCTTTTGCCCTATATATGTTATTGTACGTGGGCATCTCACAAAATACACCACATTTTTGGTCTTGCAGTTCAAAAATTTCAGTTGACGGTGCTCTTTGTCGTTCACCACAATGGTTTTGGTGTCATTGGTAAACTGGCATGCTGTGCAGTTGTTGCATCTGTAATGGCCTCTTAGGGGAGGTAGTTCAAACATTTCTGTAAGGTCTCTCTTATGTTTCTGTCAGGAAGGCAGCTTTAACTAGATGGTCACATAGGTTACCACCCTTTTTAAATAAAAACAATAGTTTAAGGATTTCTAGTGGAGTTAAGATTTTCCAGTTTCTAATAATGGACCGCTACTTATTAGCCTTAGAGTTCTATGTGATGACACAAGTTAAATGGGCCTCTGTAGAACGATTCTTAAGGACCAGCAGTGTTTCTCTTAGTGTGTGCCATTCCCTTTTAGACACAACCTTTAAAAGCTTCTGAGAATAACCCCTGCTAACCAGTTTGTTAGCATTTTCAGAGTAGTCATCCCTATCTGTGCAGTTTCTCTAAATAGAGAGAAATTGCCCATAGGGGAGGTTTCTTTCAGGCTGCAGGGGTGGCCACTTGAAAAAATGTTGTAAGATTTTTCTATCTGTGGGCTTTGTACACAAACTGACTTCCTTGTTGCCTACATTACCCACTATCCACATGTCAAAGAAATTTATTTTCTTGCTATCAAAGGACATGGAAAAATTAACCTCTGTTGTATGTTGATTTAGCCATTCATGTGAGGCATTACCCTCCTAACTCATGAATACATTATCGATGTACTAAAACCATTGTGTGATGTGCACTTGAAAGGGCTTTATTTTGCTAAATACAATTCATTTAAAAGAAATCTATGACTAGGTTAGCTACCTCTGGCACAAAGCTGCTGCCCATAGCCACTCCTTTAATCTGTAAATATAAGTTATCTTTAAATGTAAAGAATATGTTTTTCAGACAGAGTGGGTACAGAGCTACTAGAAAATCAGCTGGAATTGTGTGTGATGTGGGCCTAGTCCAGAGGTCTTCAATCTGCAGGTCCCAACCCCCAGGGGGACCGTGGAGTCCTGGAAAAGGGGTCGCGCATTCCCCCAGCCGATTGTTAAATGCCTCAGGTGAACTTTGATTTATTGAGTCTCCTGTGCTGTGAAAGCTGCACAAACAGCTAAGGAGGCCTTCATACTAGGGCACCTGCTTCCTGAATAAAATGCAAATGTACTCTACGAGCTGATCTGCAAATGTAAAGGGTAATCTGCAAATGTAAAGGATGCTTTGGAGCTGATCAATTCACTCACAACTTTGTGATGACAAACATTTATTATTTTTTAGAGGTAGTGCAAAGAGTTAGGTGTGTGTGATTTTTATTGTAGTTATACAGTGCTTACTTCACCTGAGGGTTTTGAAGTGAGAGCTATTTTAAAACAAAGGTTTTGCATATGCTCTGGTATTACTTAAATCTAAATTTTGGAAACACAGATTTATCTTAAACCTTTATGAAGTGGCCTGTCTTTTACAGTGTGTAACACAAGTATAAAAAAATGCCTTACATATTCACAGTGCTTTCTGTCACAGGCTGTGAACTCCTGGCACTAAAATAACAAGTCACTGGTATCTACTGCACCAACAAGGATTTAATTCTGTTGCTCTCCGGTCACACACAGACCTCTGCAGTGCATTAACTAATGGAGGTTTCATAATGCACTACAGTGCATTTCCCACTGAGTAACAACTTTTTTAAATTTATTTTTCATTTAAGCTGGTTGTTATTGTATATGTAGCTACCTGATGATGAAAGACTTAAAAACAACTCAGAATATTTTGGGGTTTATTTATGAGAAGTTTGTGCTGATGGAGCATCACTTTTATTTTATGCTCCAGAGGCACAAGCCTCTCAATCATATCTATGAGGTGACGCAAAACCACCCTGTGTGATTTTGAATGGCCTCATAGATATGGAGTAAGGCAAAGCAGCGAAAGCCACTACATTGCCTTACTTTGTGTCAAGGAGGCGTTCCGTGCTCATTGCATACCCAGCGTGTTCCCACGCAACACCAATGGATTTTGATGCTGCCCCAGATTTACATAATCCAGTAAACTGCAGCAGTGCCAAAACCTTACGCCTCCCCAGAGCAGGCATAATGAGGAGCAATGTTTGAATTTCTCCTTGTTTTTCCTCTTTCCAGGTGTGTTGCTCTCTGTCGCATATATAGAAAGAGGTACAATACCTCTCTGGATTGTTTTTGTGAAGGAAGGTGCCCCTTCTTGCACACAAACAATCCTGCCCACATTGGAGCTAGGCAGCAAATTATGCACCAGCGAAGGGGGAAAGGACAGAAATGCACTGTATTTCATAAATATGGTTCATTCCTGCCCTTTTGTATTGGTGTTGGGCAGTGTGGCAAGAAGGCTTGTGGCACTGTCCTACACCAAATCCTCATATATGAGGACCTTTGTTTGTAGCTACACCTTAGACCATGCACCCACACTCACTGACCTTTGGTTTGATAAGCACTGTTTAATATTAATATTTTTTCCTCACCGTAAAAATGATTTGCTGTGGGAAACAGAGACATTTGTTATTGTCGATGATGAGAAGTACCAGGTTCTAGAAGTTTTTGTCAGGAGGGGTCCTTACAGCTGAAAATCTTTGAGAGATGGTCCCGGCATCAAAAAGTTTGAAGACCTCTGGCCTAGTCTTTAATGTTTTCCTGATCACTTCAATCACCTTGTTCCTGTGGTATGCTTGTATAGAGGGCTTCTATGTCAAATGTTACCAAATATTGTTGTTGCTCCTCAAAACCTGATCCTTCCAATTTTTTTATAATATCCATGGAGTAAATAACATACACCTGTGTATTTAAAACAAATGGTTTGAGGAAGGTGTTTATGTATTAAGCAATTGGCTCTAAAATGGAACCACATGCAGAGATGATTGGTCTCCTTTAGGGATTAGTAGAGTCCTTATGAATTTTAAGAATTATATACATATGGGGCATTCTACAATCACTGTTGTTTAAAAATTTGAACACTTTCTTACAAATCTACCCTTTTTCAATTGCCTCCATGGTAAGTTCATTCATTTTTCCACGTAAGTGGCAGGTGGAATCTTCCTTAATCAGGCGGTAGTGGACTTAGTTGATGCATGACTTCATGTTCATATTTAGTTTTGTCCCAGACCACAATCCTGTCTCTTTTATCCCCTGGTTTGAAGACAATGGCATACTTTTTAACTAGATTTCATATAGCTGTGGCTTCAGCTTTGGTGCAGTTTTGTCTATAAAATAGCTTTTTCCTATTGAGTAGGTCTATTTATCTAAGCACCGTATCCTGAAAGGGGCATGCTATTGTTTTCAGAACAAAAAGAGGATGTATGTCTTAGTCCACTACTGTTCTCCTCTGTTGTGTCAGGATTGTTAGAAATGGGGTTTTTGGTTGGCAGTCAGGTTACCCTCTGTCCAAGCAAAAGCCCTCACTCTAGTCAGGGTAAGTCACACACTATCCAAGATTATCCTGTGCCCACCCTCTGGTAGCTTGGCACGAGCAGTCAGGCTTAACTTAGAAGGCAATGTGTAAAGTATTTGTGCAATAAATCACACAATACCACCATATAGCACCACAAAAATACACCACACAGTGTTTAGAAAAATATATAATATTTATCAGGATAATTGTAGGTCAAAAAGAATAAAGTTGCAATGGAAAATTGTAGAAATATCACAGTACAGTGATATAAAGTGTCTTAAGTCTTTAGAATGTAAACAAAGGCCCTCATTCTGACCTTGGCGGTCGGCGGAGAGGCGGCGGTCGGACCGCGAACAGACCGGCGGTCAGAAAAATGGCATTCTGACCGCGGCGGTCACCGCCGCGATCGACCGCCACTTCCCCACTCCGACCGCCACGGCGGTCATGACCGCTGGGCTGGAGTTTGCGCACTCCGGCCCGGCGGTCGTCCCAAGACCGCCAACGGTATCATGACCCTGCCTACCGCCGCGGTTTCTGGCGGTCGGGAACCGCCATGCGAACCATGGCGGTAAGCACTATTGGGGCCAGGGAATTCCTTCCCTGGCACTGATAGGGGTCTCCCCCACCCCCCACTACCCACCCGAGTCCTCCCCCCACACCCTCCACCCCCTGCCACCCCCCAGAGGTGGTACGAACCCCCTCCCCACCCCCACCCCGACATGCACATACATGCACCCCGACATGCACACACCCCCAACATGCACATATACACACCCCCTACACACACATACACAACGGGGACACATACCCGCACACATACATGCAGACATGCGCACCTGCCGAACAGCACACATTACCCATAGACACAGCAGCATCCCCCCGCCCGCATACACGCACTCACACACCCCCTCTACACACTCACACGCACACCCCCATGCACGCCCACAACACCCCCCCTCCCCCTCCCCTCACGGACGGTCAACTTACCTTGTGCGTTGGTCCTCCGGGAGGCGACGGGAGCCATGGGGAGGTGACCGCCAACAGAACACCGCCAACAGAAGACCGCCACACAGATATGTGGGTCGTAATTCTGTGGGCGGTGTTCTGCTGGCGTGGCGGTGGAGGTTGACCAGTCTCCACTTTTCCGCCGACCGCCAGTGTGGCTGCTGGCGGTTTCCCGGCGGAACGCTCCCAGCGGTCGGAATGCGCACAGCGGCATACCGCCGCGGTCGGCGGTCTTCACCGCGGCGGTAACTCAGCGGTCTCGCAAAAAGACCGCCAAGGTCAGAATGAGGGCCAAAGTCTCTTTTACGCACAAGTACCTGGTTGGGAGTGGAAAAATCTCCTCAGAGGGCCACAAGAGAAGAGGTGCGTGGAAAAAGGGTGTGTGCGTCGATTTCTCCCCAGCACACACGGACTTGCGTCGTTATTTTCCACGCGGGGAAGTCGGCGTCGTTTTCCTGCGCTCGGACAGTCTCTTTCTGTGGATCGCGGGGATTACCAGATGTCCCGGGTCTGTGCGTGGATTTTCCTGCTTGTTCTCCGGCTGCGCGTCGGTCTGCGGGGCTGCGCGTCGAAACTACGATCTCACGGCAGGCGTCGCGTCGATTTCTCCTCTGGATGTCGATCTGCGGGGCTGCGCGTTGAAATTCCGATCTCACGGCAGGCGTCGCGTCGATTTCTCCTCTAGAGGTCGGGCGGCGTTGTCCTTGCGAGGCCGTGCGTCGGATTTTCGATCGTCCCAAGAGCGTCGCGTTGATCAGTCTTTTTGGTCCTGAGACTTCAGGAAACAGGAGGCAAGCTCTATCCAAGCCCTTGGAGAGCACTTTCACAGCCAGACAAGAGTTCAACAAGGCAGCAGGGCAACAGCAAGGCAGCAGTCCTTTGTAGAAAGCAGACAGGTGAGTCCTTTGAGCAGCCAGGCAGTTCTTCTTGGCAGGATGTAGTTTCTGGTTCAGGTTTCTTCTCCAGCAAGTATCTGATGAGGTAGGGCAGAGGCCCTGTTTTATACCCAAATGTGCCTTTGAAGTGGGGGAGACTTCAAAGAGTGGCTAAGAAGTGCACCAGGTCCCCTTTCAGTTTAATCCTGTCTGCCAGGGTCCCAGTAGGGGGTGTGGCAGTCCTTTGTGTGAGAGCAGGCCCTCCACCCTCCCAGCCCAGGAAGACCCATTCAAAATGCAGATGTATGCAAGTGAGGCTGAGTACCCTGTGTTTGGGGTGTGTCTGAGTGAATGCACAAGGAGCTGTCAACCAAGCCCAGCCAGACGTGGATTGTAAGGCACAGAAGGATTTAAGTGCAAAGGAATGCTCACTTTCTAAAAGTGGCATTTCTAGAATAGTAATATTAAATCCGACTTCACCAGTCAGTAGGACTTTGTATTACCATTCTGGCCATACTAAATATGACCTTCCTGCTCCTTTCAGATCAGCAGCTGCCACTTCAACAGTGTATGAGGGCAGCCCTAATGTTAGCCTATGAAGGGAGCAGGCCTCACAGTAGTGTGAAAATGAATTTAGGAGTTTTACACTACCAGGACATATAACTACACAGGTACATGTCCTGCCTTTTACCTACACAGCACCCTGCCCTAGGGGTTACCTAGGGCACACATTAAGGGTGACTTATATGTAGAAAAAGGGGAGTTCTAGGCTTGGCAAGTACTTTTAAATGCCAAGTCGAGGTGGCAGTGAAACTGCACACACAGGCCTTGCAATGGCAGGCCTGAGACAAGAAAACGAGGCTACTTAAGTGGGTGGCACAACCAGTGCTGCAGGCCCACTAGTAGCATTTAATTTACCAGCCCTATGCACATAAAGTGCACCTTACTAGGGACTTATAAGTAAATTAATAGTCCAATCAGGTATGATTCAAGGTTACCATGTTTTAAGGGAGAGAGCATATGCACTTTAGCACTGGTTAGCAGTGGTAAAGTGCGCAGAGTCTATAAACCAGCAAAAACAGTGTCCAAAAAGTGGAGGGAGGCAGGCAAAAAGTTAAGGGTGACTACCCTAAGGCTGTCAGGTCTAACATGTGTCCCCCCCAGCTGAAAGTGGGGAGAGCTACCCGACCTCCTGGGAGCTCTCATCGCTAAGGCGGAAGTACCTGGAGAGACCATCAGCATTGGCGTGGTCAACCCCTGGGCGATGTTCCACCGTAAAGTCCATCCCCTGTAGGGAAATGGACCACCTCAAGAGTTTTGGATTCTCACCCCTCATCTGCATGAGCCATCTGAGGGGCCTGTGGTCTGTCTGAACCCGGAAGTGAGTCCCAAACAGGTAGGGTCTTAGCTTCTTCAGTGCCCAGACCACAGCAAAAGCTTCTCGTTCAATAGCACTCCACCTCTGTTCCCGTGGTAATAGCCTTCTGCTAATAAAGACTACCGGTTGATCTCTGCCCTCCTCATTTAGCTGTGCTAGGACTGCCCCTATGCCATGCTCTGAAGCGTCTGTCTGCACGATAAATTCCTGGGAGTAGTCAGGGGCCATGAGTACGGGGCCGTGCACATGGCTTCCTTCAGGGCGTCAAAGGCTTTCTGACAAGCCTCTGTCCAATTCACCAACCTAGGTTGTTTCTTGGAAGTGAGTTCTGTCTAGGGTGTTACAATGGTACCATAGCCCTTGACAAATCGGCGGTAGTATCCTGTGAGGCCTAGAAAGGCTCTCACCTCAGTCTGCGTTCGGGGTGGTTGCCAGGCCTTGATAGTTTCAATCTTGGCCTGGAGTGGCTGCACCTTGCCACCACCCACTAGGTGTCCCAAGTACACCACGGAACCCTGCCCAATCTGGCACTTACTGGCCTTGATGGTCAGGCCTGCCTGTTGCAGGGCCTGAAGCACCTCCTTGAGGTGAAGCAGGTGTTCCTCCCAGCTGGAACTGTAGACAGCTATGTCATCCAGGTAGGCTGCACAGAAGGCATCCTTGCCAGCTAGGACCCCGTTAACCAACCGTTGGAAGGTAGCGGGGGCATTTTTTAACCCAAACGGCATCACCCGGAACTGGTAATGGCCATCTGGGGTTGAAAATGCGGATCTTTCCTTGGCCCCCTCAGTTAGGGCGATCTGCCAGTACCCTGAAGTAAGATCAAACGTACTCAGGAACTGGGCAGCGCCTAGCCTGTCCACGAGCTCATCAGCTCGGGGGATGGGGTGAGCATCAGTCCGTGTGACTGAGTTGAGACCCCGGTAGTCCACACAGAACCGGAGTTCTGGCTTCGCACCTGGGGCAGTAGCCTTAGGGACCAATACCACTGGGCTGGCCCAGGGACTACTGGATTTCTCAATAACCCCTAGAGTCAACATCTTGGAGACCTCCTCCTTGATGCTGGCCTTCACCTTATCCGACAACCTGTAAATTTTGTTTTTCACAGGGAGACTGTCACCAGTGTCAATATCATGAACACAGAGGTGGGTCAGTCCAGGAGTAAGGGAGAACAGGGGGGAGAACTGCTCCAACAGCTCATAGCAGTCTCCTTTCTGATTTAGAGTCAGGGAGTCAGACAGAATGACCCCGCTTACTGACCCATCACCTTCTTGGGCAGAGAGGAGGTCGGGAGAGGTTCACTCTCCTCTTCCGTTCCTTCATCTGTGACCAGAAGCATGTTGATCTCCGACCTCTCAAAATGAGCTTTTAGTCGGTTCACATGGAGCACCCTTAGGGGATTCCTAGGGGTTTTGAGGTCCACTAGGTAAGTGGCCTCCCCTTTCCGCTCCTTTATTTCAAATGGGCCAGACCAGCTGTCCTGGAGAGCTCTGGGCTCTACTGGCTCCATTACCCACACTTTGTCTCCAGGTTGAAACTCTACCAGGGTGGCCTTCTGGTCATACCATTGTTTCATCACCTCTTGACTGGCCTCATGGTTATCTTGGGCTTCTTTCCAGAAGCGGGTCATCTGGTTGCGGAGGGCCAACATATAGCTGACCACATCCTGAGGGGGTGTCTTTGGAGCTTTCTCCAATCCCTCCTGGACAATGCTTAAGGGTCCCCTGACAGGGTACCCGTAGAGAAGTTCAAAGGGACTGAACCCTACCCCTCTCTGGGGACCTCTCTGTAAGCAAAGAGAAGGCATGGTAAGAGGACGTACCCACTTACGCCTCATGGCCTCAGGGAGGCCACCAATCATGCCTTTCAGGGTCTTGTTGAATCTCTCCACAAGACCATTCGACTGGGGGTGATAGGGTGTGGTGAACTTGTAAGTTACACCACACGCATCCCACAGAGACTTCATGTATGCAGACATGAAGTTAGTGCCTCTGTCAGACACTATTTCCTTGGGGAATCCCACACGGGTAAATATCCCCATCAGGGTTCTGGCCACCACCTGTGCAGTTACTGTCCTCAGAGGGATTGCCTCTGGGTAACGGGTGGCATGGTCCACCAAAACCAGGATGAACCTGTTGCCTAAGGCAGTTTTGGGGTCCAAGGGACCAACAATGTCGATGCCCACCCTTTCAAAGGGGGTGCCAATGACAGGAAGTGGAATTAGGGGGGTTTTAACCCTTTTTCCTGCTTTACCACTGGCCTGGCAGGTAGGACAGGATCTGCAGAACTTGTCTGAGTGTGTCCTCATTTTGGGCCAATAAAAGTGGGTGACAAGCCTGTTAAAGGTCTTGCCCTGCCCCAAATGTCCTGCCAGGGGAATGTCGTGAGCCAGACCCAGTAGGAAGGTTCGGTAACATTGGGGGACCACCAGCATACGTGCTGCCCCAAAGCCCGGAACCTTAGGCTCACTGTAGAGGAGGTCATTCTCCCAATATAGGTGGTGATCGCCAGAGGCGTCGCCTGCTGCCTGGTTTGAGGCTTGTTTCCTCAAACCTTCCAGAGTGGGACATTCTTTCTGCGCCTTGCAGAATTCCTCCCTGGTGGGTCCACCCTCAACTTGCCAGCCAGCAAGCTCAGGTAAGTCACCTAGGGCGGCAATGTCTTCCCCAGTTGGCTCGGGAGCCTCCTCCTCAGGAGCCCCGTCAGCCACTGTGGGAACAGATGGGGCCGGTTTCCCGCACCCCTGGTCCCTCCTCCTGGCAGCTCTCTGGGCCATCGTTCCAGGCTCCAGATGCCCTTGACTTCCCTCTCGTTCAGCCATGGACGTGTGGTCATGCAGACCCACTCCGGTAACCCTAACATCTCCAGGTGAGACCTGAGCTCCACTTCTTTCCAAGCAGTGTGCTCAAGGTCATTGCCTAACAGACAATCTACAGGCATGGCAGGACTCACAGCTACTTTCAGAGTACCAGAGACCCCCCCCCACTCAAAGGGAACCAGAGCCACCGGTAGGTGACTCTCGCGATTGTCAGCGACTCTGACCTGGTGGAATGTATTAGGTACTATCTGCTCTGTTGACACCAGCTGACTCTTGATAGTAGTCATACTGGCTCCTGTGTCACGCAGAGCCTCCACCCTCTGCCCATCAATGGTGACCCACTGCCGGTACTTGGAAGTATTTCTGGGCATGTGGGCCTTGGGCACCATTTCTCCTTCTCCCAGGGACACTAGGGAAATCTCTACCTGCTCCCCAAAGCTAGTTGGGTCCATCTCTCCCCCGAGTGCTACACTAGTCAACCCAGGTGCCTGTCCGGTAGTGGACGGTGCCCTCTTGGGGCACTGTGGATCGCCTTTGTAGTGACCATACTGGTAACACTCCATGCATTTGGGGCTAGATTTCCCTGACTTGTCAAATGTCCCTGGCTTTTTCCCAAATTTGGAAAAGGAAGGGTTGCCACCCCCTCCCTGGGAATTCTTTTGGGGGCCTTTAGAGAGTTCCTTATCTGTAAGTTTATCTCCCCCTCTTTCTTCTGTTGGGAACCCTGACCACCTTTGTGGGAGTCCCCCCCAGGTACCTTTTTGGACACTCTGGTGCTAACCCAGAGGGCCGCCTCCTCAGCAAGCTTCCTGGGATCAGTCAGCTTACTATCCACTAGGTGCTGGCGCAAATCTGTATAAGTAACATTAAGCATATGCTCTCTCAGAATCAAGTCATATAAACCTTTATAATCTGCTACTTTGTTGCCCCGTACCCATCCATTCAGTGCCTTACTGGAGAAATCAGAGAAATCTACCCATGTTTGTGTGGTTTGTTTGGTGCTGTCCCTGAACCTCTGACGGTATCCCTCAGGGGTCAGCCCAAACTTGGCAAGTAAAGTGGCTTTCTGAAGTGGGTATGTGTTTTGATCCGGTGGATCCAATGTGAGAAGTGTGTCCCTCCCCAATGGCGGCACATAACCCCACATAGCTACCCCCCATTGCCCTTCAGGAACCTCATGAGCCCTTAGTGCAACTTCATAAGCAGCTAACCATTTATCTATGTCATCTCCCACCACAAAACTGGGCACCACATTTTGGGGTATACGAACCTTCTTTTCTCCAGCAGGTCCTGTCTGTATGCTGCCACCATTATTGCTGGATTCAGACTGTCTTGCCTTGATCTCCAGCTTCTTGAGACTCAGTTCATGAGCCAACAATAGTTTCTTTTCAGCCAAAGCTCTTTCAGCTTCCACTTGTTTGGCTGCTCTTTCAGCTTCCGCTTGTTTGGCTGCCCTCTCAGCTTCTGCTTGAATTTGTTTGGCTGTTCTTTCAGCTTCAATCTGTTTGGCTGCTCTTTCAGCCTCAGCTTGTTTGGCTTCTCTCTCTGCCCTCCTCTCCTCCTGTTGAGCCTCAATTTTCAGTTTTGCCATTTGCAATTGGAACTCCCTTTCCTCTCTCCTTTCCTCTGCGGTCAGGCTTTGCATGGAGACACTGCTCCCTGGTCTGGAAGGGTGCACAATTGCAGTGGTAACACCATCTACCAATAGTGAAAATTCCTCTGAGGGACCATGTTCTGGCTCCTCTTCCTCATCATCCTCTAAATGGGCTTCTGCCCAGGCCCTCAGCGCCACTTGAAAGTCCTCCTTTCTGGAGGCCCCTTGGGTGGGTACCCTCAATGCCCTGCAGAATCCTCTTAGTTGTTTGACCGTATATGCATCCAGCTGGACTAGGTCAAAGTCCCCTGTCTGAGACCCAGTCAGAGACATGTTGAGTGAGGATTTAGTTTTTGAAAATTGTCAGGAAAAGAATCGGGTTTTCAAAAAGAGATAAAAACCAAGTTGGCCTTCAACTGTGGGTAGGTAGTGAAATACTTAGCTACTGTATGTCACTGCACAAATACAAGTCCTATCCTCACCGCTGATCACCAATGTTAGAAATGGGTTATTTGGTTGGCAGTCAGGTTACCCTCTGTCCAAGCAAAAGCCCTCACTCTAGTCAGGGTAAGTCACACACTATCCAAGATTATCCTGTGCCCACCCTCTGGTAGCTTGGCACGAGCAGTCAGGCTTAACTTAGAAGGCAATGTGTAAAGTATTTGTGCAATAAATCATACAATACCACCATATAGCACCACAAAAATACACCACACAGTGTTTAGAAAAATATATAATATTTATCAGGATAATTGTAGGTCAAAAAGAATAAAGTTGCAATGGAAAATTGTAGAAATATCACAGTACAGTGATATAAAGTGTCTTAAGTCTTTAGAATGTAAACAAAGTCTCTTTTAAGCACAAGTACCTGGTTGGGAGTGGAAAAATCTCCTCAGAGGGCCACAAGAGAAGAGGTGCGTGGAAAAAGGGTGTGTGCATCGATTTCTCCCCAGCACACACGGACTTGCGTCGTTATTTTCCACGCGGGGAAGTCGGCGTCGTTTTCCGGCGCTCGGACAGTCTCTTTCTGTGGATCGCGGGGATTACCAGATGTCCCCGGTCTGTGCGTGGATTTTCCTGCTTGTTCTCCGGCTGCGTGTCGGTCTGCGGGGCTGCGCGTCGAAACTACGATCTCACGGCAGGCGTCGCGTCGATTTCTCCTCTGGATGTCGATCTGCGGGGCTGCGCGTTGAAATTACGATCTCACGGCAGGCGTCGCGTCGATTTCTCCTCTAGAGGTCGGGCGCCGTTGTCCTTGCGAGGCCGTGCGTCGGATTTTCGATCGTCCCAAGAGCGTTGCGTTGATCAGCGTCGGTGTGCGGCGTTTTTCTCGCCGCGGAACCAGCGGTGCGTTGAAATTTTCAGCGCACGGAGCGTCCAAGTAAAAGAGAGAAGTCTTTTTGGTCCTGAGACTTCAGGGAACAGGAGGCAAGCTCTATCCAAGCCCTTGGAGAGCACTTTCACAGCCAGACAAGAGTTCAACAAGGCAGCAGGGCAACAGCAAGGCAGCAGTCCTTTGTAGAAAGCAGACAGGTGAGTCCTTTGAGCAGCCAGGCAGTTCTTCTTGGCAGGATGTAGTTTCTGGTTCAGGTTTCTTCTCCAGCAAGTGTCTGATGAGGTAGGGCAGAGGCCCTGTTTTATACCCAAATGTGCCTTTGAAGTGGGGGAGACTTCAAAGAGTGGCTAAGAAGTGCACCAGGTCCCCTTTCAGTTTAATCCTGTCTGCCAGGGTCCCAGTAGGGGGTGTGGCATTCCTTTGTGTGAGAGCAGGCCCTCCACCCTCCCAGCCCAGGAAGACCCATTCAAAATGCAGATGTATGCAAGTGAGGCTGAGTACCCTGTGTTTGGGGTGTGTCTGAGTGAATGCACAAGGAGCTGTCAACCAAGCCCAGCCAGACGTGGATTGTAAGGCACAGAAGGATTTAAGTGCAAAGGAATGCTCACTTTCTAAAAGTGGCATTTCTAGAATAGTAATATTAAAACCGACTTCACCAGTCAGTAGGACTTTGTATTACCATTCTGGCCATACTAAATATGACCTTCCTGCTCCTTTCAGATCAGCAGCTGCCACTTCAACAGTGTATGAGGGCAGCCCTAATGTTAGCCTATGAAGGGAGCAGGCCTCACAGTAGTGTGAAAACGAATTTAGGAGTTTTACACTACCAGGACATATAACTACACAGGTACATGTCCTGCCTTTTACCTACACAGCACCCTGCCCTAGGGGTTACCTAGGGCACACATTAAGGGTGACTTATATGTTGAAAAAGGGGAGTTCTAGGCTTGGCAAGTACTTTTAAATGCCAAGTCGAGGTGGCAGTGAAACTGCACACACAGGCCTTGCAATGGCAGGCCTGAGACAAGAAAAAGAGGCTACTTAAGTGGGTGGCACAACCAGTGCTGCAGGCCCACTAGTAGCATTTAATTTACCAGCCCTATGCACATAAAGTGCACCTTACTAGGGACTTATAAGTAAATTAATAGTCCAATCAGGTATGATTCAAGGTTACCATGTTTTAAGGGAGAGAGCATATGCACTTTAGCACTGGTTAGCAGTGGTAAAGTGCGCAGAGTCTATAAACCAGCAAAAACAGTGTCCAAAAAGTGGAGGGAGGCAGGCAAAAAGTTAGGGGTGACTACCCTAAGGCTGTCAGGTCTAACAAGGATGATCTGAAAAAATGTCTTTAATGTTACCATGTGTAAAAATTGTACCTCTGTCTTGGTCTCCACAGGGTCTTGCACTTTACTAGGTACAAAGGATAAGCCTTTGCTAATCAGTTGATTTTTGACTGAAGTAATGGACTATTCAGACAAGTTGTAAATAGGGACAAGGCCATTGGGATTAGTCATGGGGTTGTCTAGTGCCTGTATGCCTCTATACCCTAGGGTGCTGTGTATGTAAAAGGAAAGGCATATATTTTATAAGTTACATGTCCTTGTGGTGACAAACAGCCTATTTTGTTTTCCACTACTGTAAGTGCTGCTCCTCTCATAGGTTTGTATTGAGAATTTCCTTACATATGTCTTAATTGTAATTTCTCATCTGTGAGGAGAAGTGTGGGCACGTTTGGTATGTTTGGAATGGTAGTGAAAGATCCTGCTTACTGGGGTGGGTCGATTTTACGTTATTATTTTAGAAATACCACTTTTAGAAAGTATAATAGAAAAGGGGTCTGGCCTATAAAACAGGGAGGCTGGTCCAAGATAAATAAACACTAAAAACAAAAGCCAGTGCTGTATATGCTTAGAAAAGATTATTCACATTGAGAAGGCAAAACAAATTGCCACTCACACAATTCAATTTATGACGTTATCCGAAGAAAATATTTTTGAAATACATCAAGGGGTTCATTACAACATTGGCGGGCGGCCATGCGGCCGCCAATGCAGCCACACTTCCGCGGTGCCCATTATGACATCCCCACTGGGCCCCAACATGGGAGCCGGCTCCAAATGGAGCCGGCGGTGTTGCGGCCGTGAGACGGGTGCAGTTGCACCCGTCGCACTTTTCAATGTCTGCTATGCAGACAGTGAAAAGCTGCATCGGCCCTGTCAGGGGGCCCCTGCACTGCCCATGCCAGTGGCATGGGCAGTGCAGGGACCCCCAGGGGCCCCGCGACTCACCGTACCGCCAGCCTTTTCCTGGCGGTTCAAACCGCCAGGAAAAGGCTGGCGGTAGGGGGACTCGTAATCCCTGGCGGATTATCACCGCCGGGAAAAATGTGGCGGGAAACCGCCGGCCCCGGCAGTGCGACAGTGGCGCTACCACCGCGGTCGTAATCCCCTCTGAAGCACCGCCAGCCTGTTGGCGGTGCTTCAGCCAAAACAGTCCTGGCGGTCTCGGACCGCCAGGGTTGTAATGAGGGCCCAAATGTGCTTGTCACACACGAAAATACCAAAACAGCAATATACAAGTGCTTAATATAATGAACTGGCACTGTAAAAAAATTAATAACATACAAAACACATTTCAATAATACAAATAACAAACATACAATGACACATCCACTTGAAGAATAAAAATCCAGTTTCTGCACCAATTTGGAAAAAGAATGATCCAGGAGCTTAGACCTATTCACATGTTTTTTTAACTCCACCTGATTAACAAGCTTTATTTTTCTACTTCTGTGTGGAAGCTTTCTGTTTTTGTGGTGTACCTCCTGTTGCTATTGTGTGTGTTGCACCAGTATTTTCTACATTGACTTCTAAGTTAGGCATGCCTGCTCTGCACCAAGCTACCAGAGGGTGAGCAAAGGCTACTTTATTTTGTGTCAATGACTTGCTCTGACTAGAATTGTGGTGCCTACTTCTGCAGGATACATACCTCTGCAACTAGAGACTCAATTTCTAACAGCGTCAAAATCCCTGGATGTTGCATGGGACCACCTATGCAACACTCATGGAAATGCCTCCCTTGTGCAGAGTAATGCAACACAGCAATTTGAGGTGCATTACATTACTCAAAATTCATGAAGTCATGCAGGGCCATGCAAGGTGGCCGTATGTGGCTTCATATATCACATTTTTCATTTGAATTTCTTTCGCATCATGTTGCGTGGTACAAGAGTGATGCAAATCATGCACTGTCTATCTTTTCTCGCACTCCTTGCAGGCTAATGGTGAATTAAGTACCACTGACCTTTATTCAAGTGGAACGGTCGTGGCCAGTGACAGGTACAAAACCTGTTCTCATCACTGATTCTGCTGAATACTAAACGTATATGCTGCCACTACTGTGCTTATGTCATCGCAGCTATTTATTTGGAGAGATAGTGCGTAAAGACAGTTTGTGGCTGGTAATTATTCTAACTGTGTGCATTGGCATTTAAATACAGGTGTGTAAAATTAGAACTTTACTGATTAAATATTTTGTGAAGACGGCAGGGATTGCAAAGGATTTATCTTATTCAAGGTTGCCTGATTCACTCTTCCAAGTCTTGGCCTCTAGATAAAAAATGTATTTTACTAGTTCTTCGGGGAAAAGAATCTGCAGAAGCTTCTTGACAAGAAAATTCTCCCATTAATTGTAGTTTTGTTTTATTTTGCTAAACCTACTGTTGTGAGAATATTCTCAGATTTTTTTTTTTAACTTGACAAAAGTTAATTCACAATATTTTCGAAGAAATTGTTTGCAAACTTAGAATCGGGGAATCTGTCACACACAAAAGTGGAAAAAGTATAGAAAGTACTTTTTATGACAATAATTAGTAAAGAAATTGGATAAACTAAAGAATCTGTAAGTACATTTTAAAAAGTCGAAAACGCTAGTTTGCATTAAAGGGGAGTTTCATTGAGTAGTAAAGGTGAGTTTTATTTAGTGGTATTTGGTGTAGTACTCATGTTGCTGACATAGTTATAAGTTAGTTGGAGGAATTACTATCACTGAATTTGTTTCAAAAGGTGAAAAGGGGGCTTTATAAAAAGGTTCTTTTAAGAAAACAATTCGTAAATAAATCAGAGAAATTAAAGAATTTGTATCTACCAAAAGAAGAAAGGAAACACTACAGAATATATCACATCTTGGAACATTTCACTCAATTCATACAAAATGTAATCATAAATCGTTTATCATTATCATTCCATTTCGAGTTCCCGCTCATACCATTTTTGGTCCCGCAGCTCACAATACAGTATAACAATGATAGAACTCCTAGCTAAAAGTGTCGTTTTCGTAACAGTAAATTCTGTACAATGAAAATGTGGAAACCGCTTATTTGCCACGTTTCACGGTAAAGCCTGACACCTGGCGGCCAACTTTGTTTTTAATGGTATGTAATGTTATGAAAAGAAACCAGTAGCTTAATCTCAGACGCTAATCAAAGAAAGCTACAATTGTAGAAGTGGGCAAATGCTGCACGTGCCCAAGAAGATGGCCCTTATCAATATGTCCTCATTTATTTGCAGAAATATAAGCCTAAACGATGTATTCACCAAGCCAGGCAAGTTAGCCTCGCATGGCTCGGTAATTCTGAAACTAGGTCTTGCGTCACC
The DNA here is from genome assembly GCF_031143425.1 of Pleurodeles waltl. Taxonomy (NCBI): domain Eukaryota; kingdom Metazoa; phylum Chordata; class Amphibia; order Caudata; family Salamandridae; genus Pleurodeles; species Pleurodeles waltl. The sequence goes on along the minus strand of NC_090442.1, from coordinate 692,583,563 downwards.
CTGCATTACCTTGTGTAGCGCAATGGAGATGCAAAACCATGATAATTCAGGAACTGTGGGGCATAATTAAGAGCCCTTACCGCCATGAGAGCGTCACTTTTTGTGATGATCGGATGGCGCTATGCCCTGCGCAGTATTTACAAGGTGGCCTTAAGCCAAATTTTGTGGCTTAAAGCCACCTTGTAAATACGACCCCTTCACATGCAGCCCTTTGCGTGAAAGGGGCGTGCGATGGGTGTTGCTGTGGGCATACCACAGCAACACCCATTGTATTTTGATGCTGCCTCAGATTTAGGAGCTTTTGTAAATCTGAGGCAGTGTCAAAATCTAACTTCAGCCAAATGGTGGTGTTAGCATGGCACAAACAGGAGGAATACTTTTATTCCTCCTCTTTTGTTTCTTTTTCTATGTGTGCATGCATAGAAGGAGAGAAATGCCAGACATGATTGTTAATGTGCTGGAAGGTGTCCCTTCGTGCACATAAACAATCATTTCAAAATGACGCTTTGACACTTCTGGTGTGCTCAGACGTGACAAATCGCCATTAATGATTGTTTATGTGCAGAAAGGGACATCTTCCACACAGAAACAATCAAACCCCTCAACGCAGGCATCCTTGCACAATAAGCAGCTCAATTTAGTGCCAGCGCAGGGTACAACCCAGGGGCGCACCATATTCAATTAAATACGGCTCATCCCTGCATTGTAAAAATCACGGAGTGCAGCGCTGCCAATTTTGGCGCAGCGTCTCGCTCCGTCATTTCCCTTTAAATATGGGCCTGTGTTTTAATTAATATTCTTACTTTAACATGTACATGATTAATCCCACTCTGAAGCTCCGATTTATCAAGGTTTTGCTTAGCTCTTACACCACACAATTTGACACAGGATGACGCAAAACCTAGAAAGAGATTTATCAAGCCATCTTGTGGGACCCTGTGTTTATTTGTAAATATGGAGTAACGCAAGGCTGCGCAAGTCAAAATGCTGTGCTTTCCCAGGGGAAGGGCAACAAGGAGAAATATCTTTATTTCTTCTCACTGTTTACTCTTTCTAAGTGTACTGCATTGTGCAGCACACTTAGGGGCTTATTTACTAGCGCATGGTAGGTTTTAGGGTTTACGGTGTGGTGGGCTGTCCGGGGTACTTTTTAGGACAGGGTAGGTTTAGTTTTAGGACAGGGATGGGTAGGTTTTAGGTTTAAGGTGGGGGGTCAGGGTAGTTTTTAGGACAGGGTGGGGTTGTTTTTAGGACATGGTAGGTTTTAGGGTTTAGGGCGGGGTTGGTCGTTTTTAGGACAGGACAGGCTAGGCTTTAGGGTTCAGAGGTGCCAGGGCAGGGTAGTTTTTAAGACAGGGTAGGGTAGTTTTTAGGACAGGGTAGGTTTTAATGCTCAAGTTCAAGGTGGGGAAAGTGGTGGGGTAGTTTTTAGGACAGGGCAGGGTAGGTTTTAGGGATCAGGGCAAGGCTGGGTTGTGGGGGTAGTTTTTAGGACAGGGTGGGGTAGTTTTTAAAACAGGATAGGTTTTAGGGTTTAGGGCGGGGTTTTTTTTAAGGGCAGGGCCGGGTAGTTTTTAGGATTCAGATCAGGGGCGGGGGGTCAAGTTGTTTTCAGGACAGGGCAGGTCGAGTCGTTTTTAGGACAGGGTAGGTTTTAGGGTTGGGGTATCAGGGTAGTTTTTAGGACAGGGTGGGGTAGGTTTTAGGGTTCAGGGCAGGGGACTGGGTAGTTTTTAGGATAGAGTGGGGTAGTTTTTAGGGCAGGGTAGGTTTTAGAGTTGGGGAAGGGGTTGAGGTAGTTTTTAGGACAGGGTGGGGTCGTTTTTAGGACAGGGTGGGTTTTAGTGTTTAGGGTGGGAGCAGGGTGTCGTTTTTAGGAAAAGGAGGGGTAGTTTTTAGGAGAGGGTAGGTTTTATGGTTTAGGGAAGGGGTCAGGGTAGTTTTTAGGACAGAGTGAGGAAGTTATTAGTACAAGGTAGGTTTTAGGGTTAAGGGGGGTCGTGGTAGTTTTTAGGATGGGACGGATAGTTTTCAGAACAGGGCAGGTAGCTTTTAGGGTCTAGGGTGGAGGTTCAGGGTAGTTTTTAGGACATTGCAGTGCAGGTTTTAGGGGATAGTGTGGGGCTGTGGGTTACATTTTAGAGCACACCTTTGATGACCTGGTAAACCAAAATCATATTATAAAGTTACGAAGACATAGCTGTGTAAAAATTTCATTGTTGAATCTTTCATATCTCTGGATGTTATTGCTTTGCAGAAATTAAGGAGTCATGAATCAGTTGTGAATCAGGGGGGTCCACTCAGATTAGTCTTAACAAAATATTCTAGAAATGTTTCAAAATTTCTACAAAATGACATCTGTTTGGTTGTCAGCATGTAAAGTAGATTTTTATACTAATCATCAAGCGTTAGAGTGATATTCATGATAAATACATACCTCATTCAGGATGATAGACTAGAAGAAAAAGGCACTGTCAAAAAAATCTTAAAGTGATGCATGTGAAATTTTGCATCTCTCTCTGAATGCTGTGGCTTTTATAAAAGAGGATTTTAAATTGCATTAATCTCCAAAAATACTGATATTACAAATGCAGACTTATTAAAGGTTAACCTTATTTCTGAAACTGTTTTTCCTAAAGGATCATCATCTAAGTCTGAAAACATTTTTTTTGAATGTTCATAACATCTTACTAATGGCTTGCTGTTGGACCTGGCCCTTTTAAAGGGTCATTCCCCAGACTTTTTGCCTTTTGCCTCCTTATTTTTCTGATTTTTGTTGGCTGACGTTATGACTCAGAGCACTTTTTCACTGCTAAACAGTGCTAAAGTGCATGTGTTCTCCCTTGTAAAATTGGTATGATTGGCTTATACCTAATGGGCATATTTAATTTACCTGTAAGTCCCCAGGGCCTGTAAATTAAATGCTACTAGTGGGCCTTCAGCGCTGCTTGCGCCACCCACTGAAGTAGTCGGTCAAACCTATCTCAGGCCTGCAGGCCTCTGTGCGCAGTTTCTGCCACAGGGACCTGGCATCTAAATTTACTTGTCAGGCCCAGAACTCCCCTTTTACTACATGTAAGTCACCCCTAAGTTACGCCCTAGTAAGCCCTATGGGAAGGGTGCCATGTATGTAGAAGGCAGGACATGTGCCATGTTGTGTGGCCTGTCCTGGTAGTGAGTGCTGTGAGTGCTGTATTCTCATAGGATTGCATTAAAAATGCCCTGCCTTATGTGTAAGGGGTATTGTCTGATTTATGAGGGGTAGCGTAGGCATATTTGGTATGGTTGTAATGGTGGTAAGAAATGCTGCTTACTGGTGTAGGTGTATTTTTTATCACTATTACAGAAATGCCACTTCTAGAAAGTGAACATTTCTCTGTGCTTATGACTCTGGTGTTTTGCAGCTTGACTCCAATCCACGTCTGGGCAGACTGACAGGGCTTTGTGCATACTTTTCAGACAGCCTGTACACAGGGAGGGTGGAGGTGTCACAGAGGTGCATCTACATATTGTATGGTCTTCCTGGGATGAGAGAAGGGAAAGGCGGGGCACACCTGCATTTCTAAAGGGGGTGTCCTGGCCTCACACAATAGGGTTGTTTACCCCCCACTGATGTTAGGAGCCTGTGCTGGAGGAGAGAAGGAGCACTCCCAGAACCAGTTGTAACTGGTTGGAACCCCCTCTCCTCCTCATTGTAAGAGACACTGCAAACTGAGTATTAGTACATGGGAATTTTCCCCACAATTTGGACATTTCTTGGAACTCCACTAACTTACTGGAAACTGGACACAGGACACTGCTGAAAGGACTCACCAGGACCCACCTTGGACTGCTGCTGCTGTGCTGACCTGTGACCTGCCTGGTCACTAGAAGAAACTGCCACCATCTGCATCCCTTGTGCTGGCCTGTAGCTGGGTCCACCAGTGCTGTGCTTCTTTTGTTTCACTTATGTCAAGGGGGAGGGTGCCATGGCCCCTGAACCCTGCAATGATCCCCATCACGAGGGGTGCTTCATCTTTTGTGTGGCCGCTCAAGCGCTGAGTGTAGCGCCTCCTGGACTGCCCTGGCGCTTTGTAAGTGCTCTTCTTGTGGTCCCCTCAATTTGCACTTGGAAGCGCATTCCTGGGGGAATCACCCCGGGTGCTGCAGAATCACCGCCGCAGCCCGAATATATTTTTACTGTCAGAGAGCATTACGGTCTATCCAGCCCCCCCATGGCACCAAAAGCAGGAAGAGAGGAGCGAGCACGCTCCAACTGTGCCCCCGGGGGCAAAGCGCGCTTTCAGATATACCCCCAGGGCACCAGCAGGCACCGTCCTCTGTGACTGCTCACTGTGGTACTGAAAATTCTGGACCCGTGTTATAAACATCGTCGTATCACAACGATTTTGGTATCAGCAGACCGAGAATGATTAGAATAGTATGCACAAGTATTGTATTCATATTCGGGTGATGAAATCACCCGAATATCAGTGTTTCCGTCCTGAAGCCTCGTGTTCCATTTAAACGACAGCCATTTATTGATTGCCCTCACATAGGCCAATGTCTAATGCTGAAAACGAGTCTGAAGGACACGTACATCTTTGCTGACTCCTCTGTGACCTGGGCAAGCTGACTCCACTGCCTGAAGCCAAACCTGTTCGGCCAGTTTCTTTCCCAGTGGCCGAATGAGATTAGTATCAAGGCACAACACATCATAAACCTTTCATCACACACAAACCATGCCTAATCTTACACACACCTGTCCCTGTTTCTTTCTTTATGACTTGCTTTACAAGGAGGAGGTGCCCGTTTATATTGGGGGTCCGTCGATATCTGATGAAAGTACTAAGCCTTGCCGGGTAATTGATTGAGGGCTGGACAAACTGGAATATGGGCTTGTCATCATAACCCTGCTATTTCTTTGTAGTGAAAATATGTGAATGGTCAAATGTAAAATAAGGAATGTTTGCCTAAAGTATAATATTTTGTATAAAAGAGAAGGTTAGCTTTGCAAAGGGAGCAGTCTCCTGAGAATATACACCGTGTTGCACTTCTAGGATACCTGTTACTTGCTGCAGCCAATAAACAAGATCTTTGACTTCACCAAGAAGACTCTGTGTTTCTGTAGTCTGAAACAGGAAGGACTCGAAGTCTTAGGGTGTGTTCCCTGGCACCACTGGGTTCTGAAAAACCCAGTACTTCAGTTGGCGCCCAACGTGGGGTGATTTCAGCGGTACCAGTCCAAGCCAGAGGTTCGTGAGGAGCTTCGTGTGAAAATTCTGGAGGAAGGCCGGCACTTCATCGACCCCTGTATGTCGACGTGGTCCGAAAGTCTTTGCTGCGAGGTTCCCTGCTTCCCGACGGCTACGAAGGACTGCTGCTCTGACTATCGCCCTGTTTTGGACCCTTGATGATTTGGTAGAGCGAAACGATAAACGAGTCTTCTGGTGACGTCATCGATACCTCAGTTAAGTATAAGTGGAGCGTCTCCCAGTCCTTAGTTTGGTTCTTAGTTTGGTATCCCCTTGGGATCTTTGATTTGGAACTTGCAAGTAACAAAGCCGAGGGATTCGTGTATTCACGAGACTATCGTATTCGATAATCCTTTGAAGTTTGAAGCTAGACTAGAGAGCGAAGATGCCTGGTCTTAGCAGATATGGAAATTTGTTTTGTCTTGGTTATAATAGGGATTCCCGATTGGAGGACTCGTGTCCGGTTCCTCCGATTGGAACTCCAACCTATGAACTATATGTGAAACATGGCATAGGCCCCATCATATATAATGAAGTATGGATTCGATACACCAGGAAAGATGGAGTTTTAAAAGGGCCCCAATATGGTAGTTTTGACACAGAGATTCTGAATAATCTGGAGGTTAAACTTTTTAAGAAGAAAGCCCGGCCGGTGATGTTTGACTCTTTTCGCCTATGGCGTAAGGAAGCCAAACAGAAGGAAATTAAATTAGCAAAGAGAAATAAGAGGGAAGAAGTTATCTCGATAATGCAAGCTGCCATGCAGTTTAAAGATGATGAAGAAGAACAGATAAATGAGCAGTTGCACAGGCAACGTAAATTGGTGACCGATAAATGTTATCCAGTTTTTCCGCTTCTTCAGCAAGATGCAGCAAAAGAACTTGAGAAAGATCCTTTAATGTCACACTTGTTGAGTTCGCCACCCCCTTATGCGCAGAATGCTACAGCACCCCCGCAACCTTTAGCTGTGCAACCTCCGGTTATTGTGCCTCAGGTTCTTCCACAGCCGCAAGCTCCTTTTCAGTTGGCTCCTACTACTATGGCGCAGCCCCTTCAAGGGCCGCCGACTTCGCTACCTGCTCCATCTGTACCTCCTGCGACTTTATGTACTACATCGACTGCCTCTTCTGGTGTTCTTCCTGATACTGCCTCTGCGTCTGCTTCTGCGTCTGCCTTGCCTCCCTCTGTTTTTCCTCCTGTTCTTTCATCAACTTCTCCTTCTGTCCGACAGAGAATGACAGATACTGTTGCCAGCCTTATATTTCCTCTCTTTGGGTCGTCTGGTGTGACCCCAGATTCGGAGCGTAAGCAGTCGCGTAGTCAACTGCCTAATTCTCAAGAGAGAGAAATGTTTGACCGTATGGCGCGTAAATGGGTTGTTTACCCTTTAAGATACGATGTAGAGTCTGTTATGGATGTCTTCCGTCAATGGGAAGCACCAAAACAAAGATACGTTTTTGAGAAAATGTGTGCTTTCCTTTGTGAGGAATTGGAAGATAATGATTTGGAAACAAATCCGCCTGATTTGTGCCGTGTACGGTTTGAGTTTGCAAAGGGCACGATTGTCGGTTCGGATGTTGAGACAGCAGTTGCGACGTTGTTGTCCTTTAGGAATAAGGATCCTTCTCAGTCATTGTTCCAACATGACTCCTCTGTTAAAAAAAAAGGTGCGACAGTACCCAATGAGAGAAGTCCCTCCGGTATGGAAGGACGCCGTTGCGGCTGATGTTGCAAATCAAATTGATGCTGTCCCAGCTCATTTTCAGCATGTTTGGGTACATGTTCCGTGGAAGCGAGCTGAAGTTTTAGCCCTTAAGCAGACTTTGCCTGATCCCCGTAAAAACCCTGCAGGGTATTATAAGGAATTATCACAGACTGCAGACTCATGGATTATGAATTTAGCCGACATAGACATGTTATTTGGGAATGTTGTTCCACAGCCTTTGTGGGGATTGATTCACCATACAGATCATGCACAAGAGTTAGGTGACTCATGGGCTAATATTAGTGCTGCAAATGATAGACAAGTTGGTGGTGCCAAGCCTGAGCCTTTGGTAGCAGAACTGCCTGCTAGGATCATTACTTACATGAAGACTTTAAAGCCTGCGATGCGTGTGAATTGGGATAAATTGTCTGCGTGTAAGCAGAAGAAAGATGAAACAGTGTCTGATTTCTTCACCAGGTTTGAGGAAACGTTTATCGACCACAGTGGTCAAGATATGAGTACAGAAGGTGGTCAACGGTTGTTCGTCGACAAGTTTGTACACAATTTGCTTGCCGAGCTGTGTAAGAAATTGAAGGATTCAGAGAGTTCTTGGGCCGTTTCCTCTTCAGCACAAATATTGGCTACTGCACAGTACTACGAAAATAGGGATAAAGATGGGAAGGATAGAGCAGACAAGAAAACTAAAGAATTTAAGACGAAGGTTCTTTTACAACAGGCGTATCCACCACGTGGTGGTCAGAGTAACTATCAGCAACCTCAACAGTTCCAGAGAAACTCGCAAAGGTTCGAGTTTTCTCAACCACGTGTTCCTGTAGGTCCCAATCAGTGTTCATATTGTAAAGAAGAGGGTCATTTCAAGTATAGTTGTCCTATTTTGTTACAGCGTACGAATGGTGCTTCTGGCGCAAGAGGTCGAGGTGTTCAACAAGCTCCTAGAGGTAGAGGACGTGAAAGTTTCCCCCAGAACACGCGTTCCTTTCCGTCTCAAAACTCAATAAATAGTTTTGACCAGCAACATAACGCGTCTGGTAGGACGGCTCAGTACTATGCTGACGACTACTATGCAGAAGATGAGAATCTGGAAGGTAATAATTGCTAGGACAGCCATAGACGAAGAGAGGGAGTTTTCTTAGTTCCAGTAGATCAGAATGGACCTTATGTTAAGGTGATTACCTCAGGTGTGTCGGAGCCTTTTCTGTTGGATACTGGTGCTACAAAGAGTTCTATTATGCACTCAAAACTCCCTGGCGCACCTTTGTCTGGCGAGATGAATGTTTCAGTAGGTTTTTCTGGCGCCCCGGTTAGAAACCCGATTTCTAGTCCTATGTCCCTTTCTGTTGGACCTTGTGAATTGGAAGCACCCCTTATTCTGACGACAGGTTGTGGTAAAAACTTGTTAGGATTGGATTTGTTGAAAAGATTGTATGCAACATTATATTGTTCTCCTTCGGGAGTACAACTTACACTGGGTAGGAAAGTGGTCTCTCCAATGTATTTGTCAAAGGATAAACTTCCGACCGAATTGTCGTTTCTTCCTGATACCATTTGGGCTACTGGTCCTAATGACGTGGGTCTGTTGGAAAAACCGCCTTATGTTGTGACATTGAAAGCCAATGTTAAATTACCACGCATTCAACAATACAAGATCTCTAGTGAAGGCGAAAAGGCGTTGCTAGCGATCATTAATGATTTAATTGAAAAAGATGTAATTGAAGAGACAAGAGGCAACGTTTGTAATAGTCCTGTTCTGCCTGTTTTGAAACGTACTGACCCCTCTAAGCCACCTGTTTACAGGCTCGTGATTGATCTTAGAGAGATAAATAAAATAGTTGTACCACAGTTTCCAGTTGTTCCTGATATCACTGCCATATAGACTATGATTCCAGCTTCCGCCACCTGGTTCTCGGTGATTGACTTAAAGAATGCTTTCTTCAGCATCCCGATTGCAAAGGAGAGCAGGGATATTTTTGGCTTCAGTTTAGGAGGCCGAAGTTTCCGCTTCAAACGCGCTCCACAAGGCTACTGTGAAAGTCCATCAATATATAGTAACGCTTTAAAAACACAGCTTGATGCAATTGTTTTACCTGACGGCGCTACCCTAATTCAGTACATTGATGATTTGCTAGTCGCTACAGATACTGAAGAGATTTGTAAAGAAGCCACCTTGTTGTTGTTGCGTCATTTGTCTGATTTACATCACAAAGTGTTCCTTTCAAAACTGCAATATTGTCGACAAGAAGTGATCTACTTAGGTCATCTCTTATCGAAGGAGGGAATGAAACTGACCTCAGAAAGAATTCAGGCAATTGCAAAATTGAGTGTGCCAAGGACACAGAGAGAAGTACGTGCTTTCTTGGGCATTACATCATACTGCAGACAATGGATACCGAATTTTTTTTTGCTGGCCAAACCTTTGGTAGCATTGACCTATAAAGATACACCGAACCCCGTTCCGTGGTCTGAAGATTGTCAGAAAAGTTTTTCCGAATTGCGTAATGCATTATGTTCGGCTCCTGTGTTGGGTACCCCCGACTACAGTAAGCCCTTTACACTGTATGTTCATGAGAAAGAGGGTTGTGCATTGTCAGTGCTGACACAGTCTTTTTGAGACAAGCAGCGCCCATGCGCATATTTTTCGTCAACTTTGGATCTGGTAGCTAAAGCATTGCCGAGTTGCTTGAGAGCCACAGCGGCAGCAGCTGTTTCTATTCAACAGTCTGCTGGGTTAGTGATGAATAATATGTTGATTGTGATGGTTCCACATGCAGTGGACACGTTGTTAAACAGGACCAAGACACAGCATTTAACTAGTGCTCGATTGCCAGGTTACGAGTTGACACTGTTAGCGAGTCATGTGCACATAAAGAGGTGCAATACGTTGAATCCAGCCACGTTATTGCCAATTTCAGTAGAAACAGATGATGTTGAACAACATGATTGTTTTCTTAGGACAGAAGAAGAAACGAAAGGGAGAGTAGATCTTAAAGATACTCCTCTTGTAAAGTGTGATGGTACCTTATGGGTGGATGGTTCATGGTTCAAGCTTCTGAATGGTGATACGACTGCAGCATATGCTGTCACAACTTTGCATACGATTGTTGAAGCTGCACGTATACCACATAATTCAGCTCAAGCAGCAGAGCTGATTGCACTTACGAGAGCGTGTATGTTATCGAAAGGAATGAAAGTGACCATATATACCGACAGCCAGTATGCGTTTGGTGTGGCCCATAGTTTTGGACGATTGTGGAAAGAACGTGGGTTCCTGACTTTGCATGGAGCTAAAATTCAGCATGGTCAGTTGGTAAATGAGCTTCTTGAGTCACTGACCTCGCCATTACAAGTTGCGATTGTGAAATGCAGTGCACACAAGAAGGTTACTGATGATGTCGGTCGTGACAATGCATTTGCTGACGAAATCGCAAAAGAAACAGCAAAAGATGTGATGAATCGAATGTATGTTGCAGGCCCCGCAAGATGGGTTGGTGACGTTGGAATATGTGAAGATACGATAGAGGGTGTGAAGTCTATTCAAGCTGAAGCTTCAGAGAAAGAGTTGAATGTGTGGAAAGAAAGTACGGGTAAATTGGATGAAAATGGTTGTTGGCTTGACTTGTCAGAACATCAGCGATGGTTGTTACCCGATGCGTATGTGCTTGCAGTGGTGACAATGGCTCTTGGAATGGCCCATATCAGTGTGAAAGGGATTTGTAAGTTGTTGGCTCCAGTATGGCAAAATGCTGGAATTCCTAAATGTGCAGAGAATGTGGTCAAGAATTGCATGGTGTGTCTGAAATACAATCCTGGTAGGGGAACCCCAACTCCAGCTGGTCATTTTGCGCCTCCAACGTATCCGTTCGAGGTTTTGCAGCTAGATTTCATCCACATGGAAAGGTGCAACAATCTGAAATACGTACTCGTTGTTGTTTGTGCTTTTTCAAGATGGGTAGAAGCATATCCCTTAAAAGACAACACTGCCTTATCCACAGATAAAGCCCTGGCTAAAGAATTCTTCCGTAGGTTTGGAATGCCGAGAATGGTTTGGAGTGATAATGGGAGTGAATTTGTGGGTCGAGTGATGAAAAAAGTATGTGAAGGGCTAGGTATCCAGCAAAAATTCCACGCTGCAAATCACCCCCAATCAGCTGAACTAGTAGAGTGCTATAATGGCACGCTAAAACTGAAGTTGGCAAAGATACAAGCGAGCTCTGGTCTTAAATGTCCTGACGCTCTGCCTCTAGCACTCCTATCAACAAGAATGACTGTGCATTCGCGAGTGGGACTTAGTCCCTATGAAATTGTGTTCGCCCGCCCGGCCAACATATGGGGAGTGCCAAGACCAACAAAATTCAGTGAGATCGAACACCCTGTACTGCTTGATTATTTGTATGAATTGACGGCTAAATTGCGTGTTCTACACCAACAGGTTCACGATACTTTGCCTCAGGTCTCTGAAGCTCCAGGACATCTTATCGATCATGGGTGCTGGTCAAGAACTTCCAGCGGACAAAGAATGACCAGCCCCGTTGGACCGGCCCCCACCTCGTCCTTCTCTCATCAAGATCAGCTGTTCGAGTGGAAGGGAAAAAGAACTGGATCCACAGCGTACACTGCAAGAAGGTCCCTTTTCCTCTACCGTACGACCGGTGGGTCCAGGAGGGGATCGCTGACTCTGAGACTGAGACTGTGCCTCGTTTTTTGCCATTTAGCGATGCACGTGTAAAAGGAACAATTTCTGAACAAGAAAGTGACAATAATTTGCAAGAAGCTGGGCCACCGTCAATTCGATTGAACACTACAGACCCTGAACTTTTGTTCCAGAACCAGACAGTACCTGGAAAAAGCCGTTATAATTTGAGACCAAGAACTAAGGACAAATAATTTTTTTCCCGTTCCTTTGCTACTTTTTTTTAAAAGTGCGGCTCTCTCATCTGAGAAACTTTCTTATTTTTGTTTTTTCTTTTCGAACCGCCATCCGGGTTCAGCTGTGGGGTCGTGGTTGCCCAAGTCTTTGGAGTGCAGCTGAACACGTTAGGTCGACAGTTCTGGTCGGTCTAAGGGAGTTGCCTTGGACTGACAGAAGCATTCCCTAGCATAGAACACCCTACCACCACGAGCAGCAATTAGAGAGGATGGAGTTTTTCAAGAATGAGAGACCTGCCAGACAGATGGACTTTAAAGCCAGAATGGGTATAATAATGACAAAGAAATGATTTTTGATATTATGTATTTTCATGTTGCTTAGTGTAATGACGTTTTTAATAGGATATGTTTTATTCTCTTTTCAAGTGACATTTGCACCCATTACACAGCCCATACCTCCTTCTACTGTTTCCTCGCATTCTTTTCACCCCCTGCCTGAACACGAGTCTGCCAGAAGATTAGAATTTGTCAACAATTCATTCATTCAGCTTCTACACCAACACCAATTAGTAGTGAACACAACTAACTGTTGGGTGTGTGGTCTTATGCCTCATACTACTGATAAAGGTATCCCTTATCTGGTCCTACCTTTCAGCCATAATGGTTCTGTGTGGGCATATAGAACGGTGTTTATATACGCGTATGAAGCCAACCCCCTACGTTCTGTGAAAGATAATCCTAAGAATAGTGCTCTAGCTAAGGGTATAGTAGATATGATTAGGGAAGATATTTCCTATGAGACTATCCTGAGAGATGAGACACTAGCATATATTGGATGGAACGTAACAGGATATGGAGTTACTCTGAGTGGGAACCAGCGAGCAAAGAGATCCTCCCCGATTTGGATTGTACCCCATCAGGGTCACCTATGTCTGCAAGGTAATGGCAAGAATCCCAGAGCTCAGTTAGGGAAAAGTATCTGCACTGAAACATATGTTTTTGCGTCTCAGACTTCTCCTTCGTTCTTAGCAGCTAAGGGTACCTATTTCATCTGCCATAATAGAGCCTATACATGGTTGCCTCCTGACTTCTCAGGCACATGTTTTGTTTCGTTCCTGTTACCTCCCACCTACACGGCCGCGGCAGATTACCATAAGACAAGGATAGTTAGAGGTGTCATAAGTAAAGAAGACACTACAGGACAAGAATTTGGAGATTTCGTAAAGGGTTTTCTGCCGTTTTGGGGCCCTATGGTTAACAGCAGGAACATAAGGCAATTGACAAAGGTGGTTGAATCCACGGTAGTTGAAACCGCCAGTGCCCTTGGTAATTTGACTGCTGAGCTCTAGTCGGATCGCCTTATGACTCTTCAGAACAGGGTCGCATTAGACGTCATACTTACAGACCGAGGTGGGGTATGTAAAGTGATCCAATCAAGTTGCTGTGTTTTCATCCCAGATAACGCTCCGACAGTCTACCAGGCCATTTCCAAACTGCATAAGATCTCCGAGTCTATTCACGTGGATAAAGGAGATTGGTCATTGATGGGGTGGTTCTGGGAGCTGATATCCGCCTGGGGATGGAAGACTCTGGTAGTCATTGGGATGATCTTAGCCATTCTTTTCCTGTCCTGTATGTGTATACAGTGTGCTCTTGCAATATGTGGCCTCTGTGCTACATCGTGTGTAAGGAAACCTGTATCAAGGGACGAGCTAAGTAATAGGATGATGCTACAGCAACATCTCAACGACTTTATGAATATAGACCTGGACTCAGATTAGCGTGAGTATGGGTTATTGCCTATGTAAGGGCAAAAGGAGGGTCTGTGGTACTGAAAATTCTGGACCCGTGTTATAAACATCGTCGTATCACAACGATTTTGGTATCAGCAGACTGAGAATGATTAGAATAGTATGCACAAGTATTGTATTCATATTCGGGTGATGAAATCACCCGAATATCAGTGTTTCCGTCCTGAACCCTCGTGTTCCATTTAAACGACAGCCATTTATTGATTGCCCTCACATAGGCCAATGTCTAATGCTGAAAACGAGTCTGAAGGACACGTACATCTTTGCTGACTCCTCTGTGACCTGGGCAAGCTGACTCCACTGCCTGAAGCCAAACCTGTTCGGCCAGTTTCTTTCCCAGTGGCCGAATGAGATTAGTATCAAGGCACAACACATCATAAACCTTTCATCACACACAAACCATGTCTAATCTTATACACACCTGTCCCTGTTTCTTTCTTTATGACTTGCTTTACAAGGAGGAGGTGCCCGTTTATATTGGGGGTCCGTCGATATCTGATGAAAGTACTAAGCCTTGCCGGGTAATTGATTGAGGGCTGGACAAACTGGAATATGGGCTTGTCATCATAACCCTGCTATTTCTTTGTAGTGAAAATATGTGAATGGTCAACTGTAAAATAAGGAATGTTTGCCTAAAGCATAATATTTTGTATAAAAGAGAAGGTTAGCTTTGCAAAGGGAGCAGTCTCCTGAGAATATACACAGTGTTGTACTTCTAGGATACCTGTTACTGGCTGCAGCCAATAAACAAGATCTTTGACTTCACCAAGAAGACTCTGTGTTTCTGTAGTCTGAAACAGGAAGGACTCGAAGTCTTAGGGTGTGTTCCCTGGCACCACTGGGTTCTGAAAAACCCAGTACTTCATCACCAGAAATGCCAAGAAGGGCAGGAAAGCGGCTTGCACACTAAGTCGGGTGCTCCCACCCTCCAGACCAGGAGGAAAGACTCATCGGAGGGCCCTGCTCCAGCTTCCTTTTGTTTGGACAGCCAGCACGAGGACGTGGGTGTCTGTCTGTGAGACGCAGGGAACAGGGAGCGAAAAGGGAATGCCTTTCTCCCCGGCCACTGCCTTAGGGGCGCAAATGCCCCAGTAACTTAACTTTGGGGATTTTTTGGTGGCTCCCCCCTTAGAGGTAGGGCCAGCAGAGGCCCGGGGGGCCCCTGGAGATCCCAGGAGGGTCCCCTTAGGAAATCAGACAGGGTGCTGACCGCCCGTCTTCCCCAGGAGTGGAACATGGCCCCGTTGAGCACACAGGAGCGCTGGGGGCCCCATCTTATCCTTCCAGGCACTAGGAGTGTGTTTTTCTACAGAACCAGGAACTTTTGGGGACACTGGGAAGGTGGTATGCTCCAGGCTCCTTTTTCTAAGGATATATATTTGCTACATGTTCCTGTTATAGGCATGATAGGCTGATGTATGTTTTCTTTTTCATGACTTGCCATATAATTTTATAATGTTCCTGATATAGGCCTTTAAGATATTTTCTATGACAAATGGATTTGTTTACTGCGATTCCTGACTACTGCTTAGGTTGCAGAATCCTGAGTACTTACGTGTTCTAATGTGACAACAGCTTATTCTTGCAGAGTATTAGTAACTTCTGTAACATTCTGACAACTGCTGAGGTAGCAGGGTATTACTGACGTGTAATGTTTGGTCTAATTATGTTTTGTGCAATAGAGTTAATTTTACATAGCTCAGTGTTGTGTTTACTTTGTGGTGTACATATTGCGTCACGTGTGTTGTGTGTGTTGTGCAAACATTTTACACATTGCCTCCGGATTAGGCCTGACTGCTCGTGCCAATCTACCAAGGGGGTGAGCAGGGGTTATCTTGGACATGTAACTAGCTTGCCCTGACTAGAGTGGGTGGGTTCTGCCTGGCTTAGGTGCGTACGCTAGCCAACCAGAAACCCCATTTCTAACACTTGCCTAAATTGACAGTTTCCCCCACATATTTCAGCATCCAAGAATTTAGAAAAGGAAACTAATCATGCCCAATTGATTACATATTTTCAACTTTATGGTCTTTCAAACTTCTTTCTGATTTTTGCATTATAACAGACAGTGGAAGGGGTCATTGGTCACTCCAAGCTAGGATAAATTTAAAACTAGAAAGTGAAAGGCCAAGAAAGGCCAAGAACTTTCACTTTAATTTAGATTATCCTCTCGGCTATCCTCTCGGCCTATTGATTCACGTAGATGAAATGCATTTCCCCCCACTCACACAATTTCAGTATTATAAAATGACATAGAAGTGGAATATAGAAAATGAAATAATGGAATGGTGTTTTGTAACTATAAATAAGGTGCTGGCATTTCTTGGGGTTGCGCTGAAGAAGCTCAGAATGACGTGATGAGTGAAAAGGGAAATGGGAGAGCAATAATGGCTAGTGTGATTGTCATTGCTACAAATTTAAAACTGAGTTAAGAAAGATGCATTCTTCAGTAAGGAGATCAAATGACCCGAAAGAAAGGAAAAAGAAAACAAGCAGTTGAGAAGTAAAGATAAGGATTACTCAAGAGTAAGCACAATGAATTTCATATAAAGTGCTGGAAAGAAATGTCAGACACCATAATGGTCAATAATAGTAAAGAATTTAGAAGTTAGTGAGATGTAAAATAAGCAGTATTCACTAACATGCAGATTATCTGAAGAGACTTAGAAGAGTTTATAGAAGAATTGTGGCCCTTATTAATAGGAAAATGATGGAGCGCGATGCTGCGCCAAAATTGGCAGTGCCATGCTCCGTCATTTGCCCAATGCAGGGATGCACCATATTTCATTGAATATGTCGCAACCCTGTCTTGTCCCCTGCATTGGCGTTAGGTTTAGCTGCCAGCGTGAATGCAGGCTTCCTCAATGCAGGCATCCTCAATCGTGCAAGGATGTCTGCGTTGAGGGGTGTGTTTGTATATGTGCGGGAAGGTGTCCTTTCCTGCACATAAACAATCAATAATGGCGATTTTCCATTTGTGTATGTATTGCAGACTGCAGCACACACAGAAGTGCCACAGTGTCATTTTCAAATGATTGTTTATGTGCAGGAAGGGACACCTTCCTGCACATTTACAATCCTTTTGGGCATTTTGCTTTTTCTATGTGAGCTGCAGAATGCAACACACATAAAAAAAGCAAAACACAAGGAGGAATAAAAGTATTCCGCCTTGTTGCGCCTTGCTAAAGCCACCCCTGGAGAGGCAATAGACTTTGGTTCTGTCTCAGGTTTACAAAAACTTGTAAATCTGAGGCAGAGTGAAAGTGCAATTGGTGTTGCTGTTGCACGCCCCTTCCACGCAAAGGGCTACGTGTGAAGGGGTCATATTTACAAGGTGGCGTTAAGCCACAAGAAGTGGCTTAACACCACCTTGTAAATATGATGCACAAAAAATTATGCTCCGGTGGCCCTAGGGTCTCTTAAATATGCCCTTATGTGGGTCAGCTCCCCAAAAGGTCATTTCTTGAATACTACAGCTATCCATCAAAAAGGGACTTATATATCTTTGAAACAATAATAAGAACTATCAGCTCCTTAAATTTAACAATAGCTGTAGGCCAGATAACCAACCAGCAGATATTATTAAAACTAACTTAGAAAAGTAGACCACATTTCTTATCCCCTTTTTTCTGATAGATTACAGAGTTGGGTAAACCATGTCAGCTGGTCTAAAAAACACAACCCTGTGTTACCACAAACCTATCCTGCGCCAGGCATAATGTAGGTAAAGGGGGCGTTCCCCCGTAGAGGGGCAGAAAAAATGGAGCCAAGAAATCTAACAGATTTCTTTGCGTCATTTTTTTCTTAAGGCAAACTGACGCTAACGTTGCAAAATTGAGTCTAACCTGGTTTATGGCACGTAAATATGTTGCAAACTGAAATGCATCATTTTACGCCTGCATTTGTGCCTACGTTAATACAGAAAACATTGCAAAGGAGAGGCAAAATGGAACCTGCAGGCAAAGAGAGACCCCAGGTGACCCCATACAACCAGGAACCAGCCAGGAGGACACAGACAAGTTCGAGTGAAGAGAGAAGAAAAAGCGCAAGTGTTGTTTTAGTGCAGAGGAGCATGAAATCCTTGTGAGAGAGTTGATGGAGCATCAACCTCAACTTTTCATCGCCTCCAAATTGGCAGGAGAGAGGCAATATGTCAGCAGATAGATGACAATATTAACATTGTGCCAGAGGTGTGGAGAAACGCTGACAAGATTGTAAGCAAAGAACAAAGGAGAAAATGGCAAGGGACAGGAAGGCAGCACTGCAAACTGTAATCGCAGCACAGGACAGCACAGAGTACCTGGAACCACCACAAATGCAGGGTAAGTTGCATGGGGGAAATTAATGCAAAATTGTCAAATGCAAAAGGAGGAGGCACATAGGACACACTCAATGCAAGTGAAAGGAGCGCATAGAGGGTACATTGCACATAAATCAAGTTGCACCATTCAAACATAAGCAACACATGTACACATGCCTTGGTTGTGCCATGCACCACACACATACACAACCCATACATATGGTAATCACCAGGGCTACATACCAACATGTACATATGCAGCACATAGGATAGAAGACATGTCTAATTACTGAGCATGTTGTTGTGTCATCACAACATCCCTTGCATATCGTCAAACAAACCGTACCAACTCAACCAAGACATCAGAGATTAGGAAGTCAGTCAAAACAATTCCTAGGGTTACCTCATGGTGGAGTCCGTTGCAGAAACACCTCACAACTGCCTTGTCCCATTGCCATAACACATGTGTGATGCATCTTACAGCACACATTAAAATTCAACCTTAGGCAACATTACTCAGACATATGACGGAAGCACCACCACCCCGCACATAAACAAGATGAGGCAGCCACGTCTCCATCATGCAGTAAGGATGCCTCTCTGGGTGCAGGGAAAGTCATCTGGGCAGCCACTCAGCAAATTGCAGGGTGGTCTTGTATCACAGGAAACATGGCACTACCCAGTGTAACAACACTGGTGTAGTGTGGAGCCACACATATTGATGCTGACCAGAACTGTGCCACTAGAGAAACTTTGCACTACAGATTGAAATCTGTAGGTCACAACACATACAGGCTGAGCCCTCAACTACTCTGACACAACCATGTGAGCCACATAGTAATGGGGAAATAACCACACAAAACCCAACACATGGGCCTTCATTACAACATTGGCGGTAAATCTTGCTTACAGCTGTGCAGAAGACTGCCAACACACCGCTGTGGCGGTGGAAATCCGCTACAGGTATTACGACCCACTGGCCGCCACACCAAAAGTCAGTGATAAACTGGCGATAACAAAACCGACACCGTCATGCCAACAGGAATACGCCACACTATCATGACCCACGAATCCACGTGGCGGTCTTTCAACGGCGGTATTCCATTGGCAGTACACACCACCGCGCTCAAAATACACACACATTTCCAAAACACAACCACATTGGACAATTCGAAATACACACACCTGATACACATACACACACCACTCCCACACACCCAGTACAATATAAAACACACACCCACATCACCCACAAACCCCTATGACAAAAATTGAGAATGAAGCACAGAGAGAGACACCACCATCAACAAACTAGCATCCACAGGCACACAACACCATCACTCACACAACATCCACGCACCTCACACAACACACACAAGCACATCCCCTCACACATCACAAAACACACCACCTCACACATTACCCACACCACACCATGGCACTGCAAAGACACCCCTGGAGGAGGAGCTCAGGGTCATGGTGGAGGAAATTGTCTGGGTAGAGCCACAGCTATTCAGATCACAGGTGCAGCACACCTCCATAGCTAGGAGGATGGAGCACGGGATGACATCAGGAAGAGGTGGAATGACCTACGGGTGAAGGTGTGTTTTGTGGTCTCAAGACACCAGATTGCAGTTCAGAGGACTGGCAGCGGACCCCCAACTCCTCCCCCACAACTAACAACATGGGAGGGGCAGTTCTTGGCTATACTGCATCCTGAGGGCCTCGCAGTAGTAGCAGGAGGATTGGACTCTGGTATGTCAAATCTTAACTATTACAGCCCCCACCCTACCTGCATGCTATCACATACCCCACCCTCACCCCCATCACTCCAATACCTCACATTGGTCCCACTATCACAACCCACACATCCCAATACCAAGACCTGCATGCAACATCAAAGCATGGACACCCATCACCAAAGCATGTCCACTACAGATACCCACACAGATCCCCAAACCAAATATCACACAATGTCCTAGACAAGAATGTAAGCACTGGGGTACAGGGTCACCCACCCATTGCACACGATGGCACACACAGATGCAATAATCATGCCTTTACACCCCTGCAGGACCCCTACCCAACGTCACCAGACAGGAGGTTCCAGACATGTCCACACCCCCCACAAAAGAGGCCCACAGTGATGACAGCAGCTCTGTCCAACTGGCTCTAGATGACCAGCCCGGCCCATCTGGGACCTCGGGACAGTCGGTTCCCCACACACTGGTACATGCCACCACAGAGCATCCTCCCTCAGGAAACACCAGCACAGCACCCATCCAGAGGGCCCATACCTCTGTCCCCAGGACACGTCAAGCAGGAGTGTGTCCACCACTACAGGGAACCCAGGCAAACCCACCAACCCAAGAACATCAGGGACCTGGGAGCAGTGGCAGTGGGCACACGGTTCAGGGGACAGGGGAACTGGGAGAACTGCTGTGCGACAGAGGGAGGACAGGCCCAGGGAACCCACTCTCCATGAGGCCCTCTCCAACATCATGGGAGCATACCATCATTCCCAGGAGACAATGGCAACCGTACTGGACAACTTTCAGGAGACCCAGCGGCTGCAGGAGGAACAGTATTTGGGGATCAGGGAGGAACTCAAGTCCATCAACACCACCCTGGTCACCATTGTAGGGGTGCTGAAGGACCTTGTGAATACCAGGAGGGACACTGTGGCACAACAAGGGCCACCTGACACTAGCCTCGATGATGAACAGCCCACCACCTCTGCCAGTGCTAGTGGACAGGACGCACCACCACAGGACCACGACACCAGCACCCCACCCCCTGCAGATGGAGAACCACCCCGCAAACAGTCCCTGAGATCCAGGACAAAGACAGAGAACAATGCCAAGACCCCGCCAAGAAATGAGACTACCCTGAATGTCATCCTTCTGTCCCACTTCGTCACCCTGTCCATCCTTCAACTGCCCTAGCTCCACTTCCCATGCCCCTTTGGACAATGCACTAATAACTGGACTCTGCCATGGACATTCCTCCACCATCACCCCTGACCATTTTACAACCCCTCCACTATTTTGCACTTAAATAAACACCCTTGAATCACAAAACAATCTGGAGTCAGTCTATGCTTTCACAAATGTGTACTTGCTATAACTAAGGAAAATAACAATGTCCATTGTATTGTCAACATACCTATGTAACACAATTCTAGTCCATGAGGTAATATAGCACAGGTCATACAGTGGGACCCACATCTGTGAAATGGAAATGCATAGTGACAAGTCAGGGTCCATACACTGGGTGAAAGTGACAGACATTTGATAGGTCTAACAACTGTATGAGTTGTAGGAGCCAGTGATGTCTTCTTACATGTGTCTCACTGGAAGTATTGCTGGATAAAGTTGTTTCTGTTGTTGATATCCTCTTCTTCTGCCTCCTCTCCTTCACTGTCCACAGGCTCCACAGATGCCACAAGACTTCCTTCTGGACCATCCTCCTGCAGAAAAGGCACCTGTTGTCGAAAAGCCAGGTTGTGCAGCATACAGCAGGCCACGATGATCTGGCACACCTTCTTTGGTGAGTAGTAGAGAGAACCACCTGTCATGTGGAGGCAGCGGAATCTGGCCTTCAGGAGGCTGAAGGTCCTTTCAATCACTCTCCTAGTTCACCCATGTGCCTCATTGTAGCGTTCCTCTGCCCTTGTCCTGGGATTTCTCACTGGGGTCAGTAGCCATGACAGGTTTGGGTAACCAGAGTCACCTGCAAATGTTGAGGGACAACTGTTAGACACACACTAACCCTTAGGGACAACCCCTGACCCAGACAATCATTCACACGGTATAGGGTCCTTGTCCTCACCTATTAGCCACACACGGTGCCTCTGGAGTTACCCCATCACATAAGGGATGCTGCTATTCCTCAAAATCTAAGCATCATGCACTGAGCCTGGAAACTTGGCATTCACATGGGAGATGTACTGGTCGGCCAAACACACCATCTGCACATTCATCGAATGGTAGCTCTTCCTGTTTCGGTACACCTGTTCACTCCTGCGGGGGGTACCAATGCCACATGTGTCCCATCAATGGCACCTATGATGTTGGGGATATGTCCCAGGGCATAGAAGTCCCCTTTCACTGTGGGCAAATCCTCCACCTGAGGGAAAATGATGTAGCTGCACATGTGTTTCAGCAGGGCAGACAACACTCTGGACAACACGTTTCAGATCATAGGCTGGGACATCCCTGATGCAATGGCCACTGTTGTTTGAAAAGACCCACTTGCCAGGAAATGGAGTACTGACAGGACCTGCACTAGAGGGGGGATTCCATTGTCGACAGGTCCACCAGCGGTCTGTACACCGGAGGGTGCCGCCATCTCCTCACCTGCCCCAGCGGACGTGCCCTATGGACGAGAACAGCGAGCACCGAGTCAGCCAACACTGAGGTATTAAAAAAATAATTTACTGCACACATTTGTCAATCGGCAACGTGCCTGTCACTGTGTGTACGCTAGGCCTAGATAGGTGTGACGCATTTAAAATTAATGCCATGTGGCCCCCTGAAATGGCGGCTGCCTGACCTGTAATGTGGGACAAGGGGATATGAGGTAACTGTGCTGCGTTGTACACCGTCACGGTAGGCGGTCGAAGACCGTGGCGCAATCCTGCATTGGTTAACATTGGGCCCTATGGATCCCAGGAGCCAATGACGATGTATGCCGGCGGCGACGGTACGCACCGCCGCGGACGTAACCGCCATTTTCTATCTATTCACTCACTTGATACCTGACCTTCGACAGGAGAGGACCTACACTGCAAGTGCTGCTGTGACCTCAGTCTGGAAGTGACTATGGCTCATGTGTTTGGGGAAAGGGCTGCTGCCTTCACTTCGGAGGATTTGGAGAAGTGAGTGGATGGGGTCCTCCCCCAATACACGCTACTCTACGGTCCTCTGGACAAACAGGTGAGTACACTGTGAGCAGGCTGTATGGGCAATGCCTGTTTGGAGTGGTGTGGATGGAAGATACTGGGGGGGACTGAGGCCTGCATGAGGGGACGGTGAGTGTATGTGCGTCAGGGCAAGGGTGGGAACGTGGGCCAATGACTGTGAAGGTCCGGACGGTTAAAGATTATCATTTTCCCCTGTACTATTCCTCTAGGTCAGTGCACACCAGAAGAAGGATATTTGGTGTGCCATCGTCAAGGACGTCTGGACACTGGGGGTGCACCTACTGTCGGAAAAGATGGGAGGACATTCGCCGCTGGAGCAAGGCCCAGCTGGGGATGGCCTCCCAACGTGGGAGGGGTGCCTGTCGCACCATGACCCCCCTGATGTTCCGGATCCTGGCGGTGGCGTATCCGGAGTTGGATGGGTGCTTGAGGGCATCACAGCAGCCACAAGGGGGTGAGTACATTCACGCCCATCTGACTCTGCGCACATTACGGGTTGTGTGGGTGGGGGAGGTGGGCTGTGGGTTCCCCTAGGCCAGGGCGAGTTTTGTAGGCAAGGTCCCTTCATGAGGCAGGCTATGTGGCACACCAACCCCACCAGTGGTAAGAGGCATCTACACCTAGTCAGGCTCCTGTGACTTCCATGCGTGCAGCAATCGGGCATAGGCCTTCTACCCCATGTCCCTGTGATTAATTAGGGAACTCTAAGTGCATGGCGTAGTGCAGAGGGCAGCTGTGTCTGTAGTGTCTGCCAAAGGTAGCAGTATTGCATGCACTGAACATGTCTTTCTTCTGTCCCATCATCAGGCGTAGGAGTAGTGCCACCGGAGCAGGAGGGAGCTGCATCCCACATGACCCTGGCGGGTGAGACAACGGAGTCTGAAGCCACCAGTGGGACAGAGGGCAAGGGGAGCTCCACGGCAGGGACAGGAGGTGACATCAGCGACAGCGACTCCTTCTCTGATGGGAGCTCCCTTGCAGTGGCGGGGCACTCTGTGCCCCCCACATCAACAGGTACAGCCGCCACCCCCTACCAGCACCGCCCTCCCAACAGCCCCTCAACGCGTGTCCTGTGGCCGCTCACCCAGGAGGGTGGGCATCTCCTTCACCCCAGGTACCTCAGGCCCTGCGCCAGTCAGCCCTGCTGCCCTCAGTGAGGAGGCTATTGACCTCCTGAGATCCCTCACTGTTGGAAAGTCTACCGTTCTGAATGCCATCCAGGGTGTAGAGAGGCAGTTGCAACAAACAAATGCATACCTGGAGGGCATTCATTCTGGCCAGGCAGCCCAACAGCAAGCATTCAGGCTCTGGCCTCTGCACTGATGGCAGCCATTGTCCCTGTGTCCAGCCTCCCCCCTCCAACTTCCTCCACCCAGATTCAATCCCCTGTACCTCAGCCTATCCCAAGCACACCATCAGACCAGAATGCACACACATCAACACACAGGGGTGGCTCAGGCAAACATAAGCACCACACATCCCACAGGCACTCACCCAAGCATCATACCCATGCACACATACCAACATCCACTGCCTCCACTGTGTCCCCCTCCTCCACGTCTCCCTCCTCCCTCCCTGTCTCGTCGTCACTCACACCTGCACGTACTACATCTTCATCCACTACCTCCATCACCAGCACGCCCATCACCACACACCGCTCATGTGCACTCACCACCCCCACTACCATTCACACATCCCCAGGGTCCTCTACCAGTGTGTCTGTGAGCCCTCCTCCCAAAGTATACAAACGCAGCCACACACCCACCCAACAGCCATCCACCTCACAACAGCCTCCAACCACTGCAGCTTCACCCAAATCAGCAAACGTACACCTCCTACATCTACTACCTCCTCCTCCACTCCCAAACCCCCTCCATCTACCCGTCCCAGTGTGTCTAAAAAGCTTTTCCTATCAAATGTTGACCTCTTCCCTACACCTCCCCCCCACCGTCCATCCCCTAGAGCCCGCCTTTCCAGGTCCCAACCTAGCAACTCAGCCACCACATCACCGGGCACAGTGGTGCCAGCGATAGCAGGATTTTGCAGTGCGCCAAGCAACAGGGCTGCCAGTGTCCCATGGAGTGAGGGCAAGGACACTCCATCACCTCCAAAAATCAAAAAGTTGCCCACATCCCAGAGGGAGAAGGCGAAAACACCTGCCACCAAGGGCTTAGGTAAAACAAAAGTGGAAAGTGACAAGACCATCCAAGGTGGGGAAGGGCCAGAAAATCAAGGGCAGGTCCACGTCGACACCAACCTGCACAGCAGACAAGACTGCCACCAGCACCTCCACCTGCACCGCCGCCACAGAGACCGCCACCAGCACTGCAGACACTGAGGCCACCACCAGCACCGCAGTCACTGAGCCCGCCACCAGCACCGCAGTCACAGAGCTCGCCACCAGCACCGCAGTCACTGAGCCCGCCACCAGCACTGCTGCCACAAAGACTGCCACCAGCACCGCCGCCACAAAGACCGCTGCCAGCACCGATTCCACAGAGGCCGCCACCAGCACAGATTCCACAGAGGCCGCCGCCATCACCGATGCCACAGAGCCCGCCGCCAGCACCGATGCCACAGAGTCCACTGCAAGCACCACCGCTACTGACACCGCCACCAGCACCGATGCCACTGAGGCAGCCGCAAGCACCGCTGTGACTGACACCGCCGCCAGCACCGCCAGCAGACTCGCGACATCCTGAGCCATTGGCACCATCGCACACATGGCTGCCATCCTCAGTGGTCAGTCGTCCAAGGCTGGTGGTCAGTTCCAGGAGCCTGGGCAGCTTGCATGTTGCACCACCGTCAGTGGAGTGTCACATCCACTACTTCAGTCCGTGGCAGGATGGAGCACTCTGGGCACAAAGCCCCCTCCAGAACCAGTGGAGAAAGGCATCCACTACCTCAGTCCTTGGCAGGATGAAGCACTCTGGGCACAAAGCCCCCTCTAGAACCAGTGGAGACTGTTCTCCACTTTAGAGACTGTGGCTTTGCACTCCCCAGGATAAAGCAGTGGGCAACCCACCCACTGGAGAGCCTTGAGAGACTGTGGCTTTGCACTCCCCAGGATAAAGCAGTGGGCAAACCACCCACTGGAGAGACTTGAGAGACTGTGGCTTTGCACTCCCCAGGATAAAGCAGTGGGCAACCCACCCACTGGAGAGATTTGAGAGACTGTGGCTTTGGACTCCCCAGGATAAAGCAGTGGGCAACCCACCCAATGGAGAGATTTGAGAGACTGTGGCTTTGCACTCCCCAGGATAAAGCAGTGGGCAAACCACCCATGGAGAGACTTGAGAGACTGTGGCTTTAAACTCCCCAGGATACATCAATGGGCATAGAGCCCCCTGGTGGAGCTGGCGTCGTGCACTCATCCGGCTGAGGTGCTCCCCTTCCCTTCCCCCTGAGGTGCCTGTTTCATTTTGATTGCCCCAGCAGTGTTCTCTCCGTTTGGAGTCTGGTATTGAGTGTGGGCCTCGCCCATGCATTTTAGGCCCAGTGGTCCACGGACTATGAATGGTGCACTATCCAGATTTGTATAGTTGGTGTACATATTTGTTTATACTGTATTTCAAGTTTTGACTGATGGATTTTTATTGATTACAATCATTCAACTCATTTCCTTTTGTCATTGCGTTCTTCCGGTGGGGGGGGAGGATGTAAATGTAATGTTGTAACATGTATTAGTGTTTATGTTGTTGTGGGTGAGGGTAGGGGTGGGGGTGTTGCGTGTGTGTGTAATTCTCTTTTCCCTCCCCCTGTGTTGTAGGTGCAGTACTCACCGCGGTCGTCGCCACTGTCGTTCGTGCTACTGGTAGAGGAGCAGGAATACTATTGCAGGGAGGATTTGGAGTTCTGGCTCCATGGTGTCCTGGTTCCCCGTGGGTTGTGTAGAGGTGAGTGTTTTCCCTTCCAGGTCCTGTTTCCACCGTGTTTTTGTTCGTGTTGGTTCCGCCCCGGAAAAGGTGGCAGATTTGCCTCTCATAATAGTGTGGGCGATACATTGCCTTCCGCCTGTCTGTTGGCGGGGACCACTGTGCTGTTTGTTTGTACCGCCCTGACGGTAGGAGTGTTAAAGGGGCTGTCTATGTTTGACGGTTTCCGCCATGGTCGTGATTCCATTTTTTTTACCGCTGGCCTGTTGGCGGTCTTACCGCTGGCCAGTTGGCGGTCTTACCGCCACTTTAACACCGACCGCCAGGGTTGTAATGAGGGCCATGGTGTATGTCTGTGAACATCATGGTGTACAATTTGACATTGATGGGTGGGGGGGTTGTGAATGGACAAATCTGCCATTGGTAAGACTGCTAGTGCAGTGTACCCTTTGTGGTTGGCAGTATGAGTTACACATTGGGATGGCGGGTGGACATCTGTCTCCTCATGTCAGCTCTGTGGCGCAGTTACCACTACAATGTTGATAGATCAAATAGGATCAGCACAAATCTTGGGGTGTGACAGCACGCGCTGCTCTAAGCACTGCAAATCAGGCATTGGAAAGCACAAAGGCCTGGGCATGGACCCCCCTGCACTGCCCTTGCCAGATGCATGTGCTGTACAGGGGCACCCAGGGAACCCAGGTTTCACTGCCATACAAAGGCTGGTGGAAAAACTGGAACATACCTGGAGGGTAGCACTAATCGTAATACTGGTCTGATGTCACAAGACATTCACCATGGACAACATGTGCCCCTTCCACCTGTGCTGTTGGCGGTGGTCATATTGCCAATGGCCGTCTGGTGCTCATAGGACTGCCAGACTTGTAATGAGGGTCCATGTATGTACAGGTACAACTACCTGCAACTGGCTATGTCCATTATTTTGTGGCATCAGTCACTGTCATGTAGAAAATGATGTACACATCAACAAATGATACCCATGCTGGCCATCCCTGGGTCCACCTCTGTGTCTGTGTTAAATTAGCTGCACTGCCACAATGATGCATCTCTTGCACCATAGTGCAAGGATGGCTGCATTGAGGGGTCGATCATAGATGTGTAGGAAGGAGCACCTTCCAGCACAAACAGAAACTGGAAAGGCAATCTGCTAGGTCCCTGTGTGCTGTGCAATGTAGCAAACATATACATATATCAATATGAGGAGCAATCAAATGAAACAACAATATGGTGCCTTGGTAATGAGATCCCTGGGGTGGTGGTACGTTTCACTGCCTCCCTGGTGTATGTAAAACATGTAGAACTGGGACAGAGGCATATTGCAATGTGTGGTGCTATAGCTTGACCATGCAAATGGTTGCATAGGAAGGGTCCACAATACCAAGATGATGTCAAGCCACCAAAAGGAAATACATCACACCTAGTAAACAGCAGCTTATTGACACATGAACTTCCCCTTATGTGACACTCAGGTGGGCAAAGAGCTGATAAATTGCACCCATGATGTACAGGAACAATGTTTAGACTGTAAGTTGTCACTGAGCGTCAATAGCAAGTCAGTGATGTGACATGTGAACTGCCACAACATAGAAAGATTGAAATTACACCATCTTGTTGCAGAGGATAAAGTCTCTCCTGCTGATCTGCCTGTCCTGGAGTTCCCCGATGACTAGCTGGCAACCATGAGCCAGGAGGCCCTTAGGGATGTTCTGGTATGCCTCCAGACACCACTTCCAGTTGCAAGGAAGACACCCAAATAGTACAACCTGCCAGCACCGACACAGCTGAGGACTCCGAGGACCCAGGGAGAAGCTTCCAGAGGACAGTGGTAGAAGTCCAATAGGAGCTGCCAAACCAGGTGCGGTGGGGATGGAAAGCATGGCAGCCAGTCTAGAAGGAATGTGCATGTGCCTCGTGACCACAAATGAACACACAGCTGCCAAATGAGACACACACTCCCCACTGCATTGAGTCCAGCAGTGTCTAAAGGACATAGTTGCTGCCATGAGAGAGAGGCCATAACAACTGCCCTCCCAAACTGGCAGCAGCGTGATTGAGAACTAGCTGGACTCCATGCAGTGTGAGGTGGCCTCCCTCGGGGCAGACATGGCTGCCTACCACCAGGAAGTTGCTGCTATCTTGAAAAATCAGAAGCTCCTCCTTGCTGCAGTGATGTCACATGTTGTTCCAGAAATGGCAGCTGCTGAGAATTGGGATTCCACATCTTGAACCACAGAAGTGTGTGTAGCCCCCCTCTACCTCCCCACCACCACCACCAATGGCACAGGAGACATCACAGACATCGGAGGATGAAGATGTGGGTCAGATCACCTTTGCTCTGAAAAGTTCCCAGTAGCACCAGTCTATGCCACATGGGCAGTGTTCTCCTTTGTTCTGTGCTCAAGATCATGCCAGTGTTAGCACAGATGGATATGTGTACTCTTCGCCCGCACACTGTTGACCTGTCTGCTATGGACTGTCATTGTCACTCACTTCCCAATTGGCAATTATTGTTCCTCTGCAATTTTCGACACTTCTCCGAAGCATGTCCCATGACATGTCCCTCAACTCTGGCCTTGTGTTGTATCACAAATGTATGGATTTCACAAATTTGGTCAATGACCTGGATATTGTAAATATCTCAATACAACACTTCCAGTCCACTTAGCTAAATGATTGTAATCTGTGAATCCACGTCATTGGTCACAGGAAATCAGTACAAGAGTGTGGGGATCACAAAGCTGCACACAAGGTCCTTAACATGACAAATATGTATGCTGGTCTCATCACCTACAAGAAATTCACTCAGTATGTCAAAAATCAAGAACACATGTAGGCTTCCCACACCATATACGGCAGGTATGTCTGTAAAGCAAGTTTACGGCAATATCATCAGCTGGGAGTACCATAAGAACACATCGGTATGATACAGAGGTAGCTAACCTCATGAGTGATGGTCACTGATCAGTTTTGCAGGATAGAGTTCCAATTCTGCTTGTTGTCAGATGTGCCACAGTTCCTAACATTCCTACACAGGACCTCAACACTGACAGCTGAAGTACCAGACCTACCTGTCTAATACAAAGTAACATAGTCATCATGAGTGGTGGCTACACTGGATGGCAGATGCATGGAATAGTACATGTGATGTTGATGCCAATGTGACAGCCCAGTTGTCAATAGGTCTGGGTCAGAGCTGACAGGTACACATGCAAGCCTGATCAACATAACTGTCACCGACACTGTGAACATCACATCTACCCACAAATTTGGTATTCCTCCCCCCCTGGGCTTACAGGGGGATGGCCATGCATCCACCATCTCAACAGTCCTGGTCATCCACCAAGGCCTGACCACTCATACATGGAGTTAAAGAGTGACCAAAGGAGGGCTGCCAACTAGGAAGCTAGTATCCATAAGTCAATCACATCTACATTCATGTGTACAAGTGTAGACACCTGTCAATATGGGATCTGCCATAACTATTCCTTTCACACATAGGCCGATATTTATACTTTCTTTGCGCTGCATCTGCGTCATATTTTGACGCAAAAGCGGCACAAACTTACAAAATATAATTGTATTGTGTAAGTTTGTGCTGCTTTTGCGTAAAAAAATTACACAAATGCAGCGCAAAAAATGTATAAATATGGGCCATACTTATGAGCCAAATACAGTATGGGCCATACAAGCCCAACAAAGGAAAATGGGGGCGAAAGGGAGGGACCACTGGTGAGGCCTCTCTTCCCCGTTCGCCAAAGCCCCGGGGGTAGGGCACCACAATGGAGACTCATGGCGCAGGGGCCTCTGGTGAGTCTTCTGCCACACCCGCAGTCTTAGGAATCCCGCGGAGGGTCTCTCGGGGCAGGAAGAGCCTTCGATGAGGCTTCCTTTCCCCCTGCCGGACTTTTCAAAGGTAGAAGGAAAAGAGGCGCACGCGAGCTCTCCTGAGCCCAGCTCCTCCTTCTGCTGATGTAGCACTATGGTGAGGGCCGTCTTGTCCCCCGGGGGAACCTCCTTCGGTGCGCTTCACCCCGGGGGGACTTTGCAAGGCCCGGCATCTCCAGTCAATGCCTTCCCATGCCCCAGGGGCAACTACCGTAGCGCATCACTGACGCGCTCTGACTTTTAGTCTAAAGGGAGCCAGGGTCCGCGGCCCTGATGTCTGAGCATAAAGAGCACTTCTAAAAGCACGAGGGGCAGCACGGTGAGCCCAGGCTGCAGCAGTGATTTCGGGCAGCCGGGAAGCGCTTTGAAAAGTGCATAAATGTCATGCAAGAGCACTCCCAAAGCTCTAGGCAGTCAAAGCAGCACTCCTCATGCTGGAGTGAGTTACAGAGGTCAGGGGCCACAGCATCCTGCCTCTGGAGACAAAAAATGAAGAAGGGGGCACAGGGCTGGCAAACCCAGCTACAGGCCAGGACACAAGAGGATGTCAGCTGACCAAGCAGGTCATAGGTCAGCACAGCAGCAGCAGTCCAAGGTGGTCCTGATGAGTCCCCTCAACAACGCCCTGCGTCCAGCTCCAGGTATGGTTTCTGGCGTTCCAAGAATGTCCAAAGAATGTCTAAATTGTGGGGAAAATTTCCCTGTACTTATACTAAGTTTACAGTGTGTTTGCCAATGGGGAGGAGAGGGGGTCACAACTGGTTCTGGGAGTGCCCTTTGTCTCCTCCAGCACAGGCTCCAAACATTAGTGGGGGGTAAACGACCATATTGTGCGAGGCCAGGGCACAGCCTTTACAAATGCGGGTGTGCGCCACCTCTCCCTTCACTCAGCCCAGGAAGACTATAGAATATGTAGATACACCTCTGTGACACCTCCACCCCCCCTGTGTACAGGCTGTCTGAAAAGTATGCAAAAAGCCCCAACTGTCAGTCTGCCCAGACGTGGATTGGAGACAAGCAGCAAAACACCAGAGTCATAAGCACAGATAGATGCGCCCTTTCTAGAAGTGGCATTTCTGTTATAGTAATACACCTACACCAGTAAGCAGCATTTCTTATCACTATCACAACCATACCAAACATGCCTACACTACCCCTCATAAATCAGACAATACACCCTTACACATAAGGCAGGGCATTTCTAATGCAATCCTATGAGAAGACAGCACTCACAGCAGTGAGACACCATGTTAGGCTGTTTGTCACTACCAGGACAGGCCATGCAACCGGACACATGTCCTGCCTTCTACATACATGACACCCTGCACATAGGGCTAGCTAGGGCGACCTCAGGGGTGACTTACATGTAGTGAAAGAGAAGTTCTGGGCCTGGCAAGTAAATTTAGATGCCACTTTGTAATCCCCATGGACCCTGTTCCCTTCCGGATGATAACCAGGTAAGGTGATTGACCAACAGGGGAGGGAGGGGGGTTGAAGGTTGTGTGCGTGAATGGGCGTTTGTGTTTGTGTGAATGTAGGGGGGTGTTGTCTGTGTTTCTGTGCGTGTGTGTGCAAGTGTCTGTGTGCTTGTGTGTATGCATGTATGTGGGGTGAGGGGAGTGTTGTGGCCATGTGTACGTGTGTGTGAATGAGTGAGCAGGGATGTGTGCATGTATTTATGTATGTATGAATGTGTGCGTGTATGTCTGTATGTGTGGTGTGTGCATGCATGGATCGGGGTGAGTACGGGGATCAGGGGTGGAGGGTCAGTATGAGGATCGGAGGACGTCGGTCCTTGGGAAGTGGGGGCGTCATGATGGGATCGGGATGGTGGGGCTCCTACAGGGAGGGAGGGTGTTGGGGACTCCTGTAGTGGCAACAAGAATTAGTATTCCTGTCACCAGTATCCTAACCACCAGGGATTTCATAGCCGGGCTGCCACCATGGAATCCCTGGCAGTAAGGATACTCATTATACTGCGTGCGGTGTTAGGTGGACCGCCATGCCGAAGTTGGTCAACCTTCGGCCAGGCGGCACGGTGGAACAGGCAGTGAACTGCCTGCAATGCAGCCACCAGGATCATAAAGACCCCTTATGGCATCATCATAGCTCACAGACACGCTACTACCCTGGGATTGCGTGGATATTGCAAGGTGTTAGGGATTTGTATTACACACCCTGCAATGAACAGAGTTATATGTGTGTCACAAGGCAGACACACTTAAGGAAATGCTATGTGTGTGGACTCTTGTGAAGTTGATTTACCTACCTGCACATTGATTGCATTGTAATATGTATGTATTGCAAATAGTGGGTGGTCTGCCTTTGTTTCCATTGTACACTATTGTCAATCCAGTGAGGGAGAAGTACCTGGGCATAGAAATAGCGCTCAACACAGACACACTTGCTCTGTGGTCAGAGGATGCATCTGGTGTTGCAGGTTAGTGAGTGATGTGGCAGAGATGGAGCTGATGCAGTGCAGCTTCATACTGTCAGTGAGGAGTTGTAGGCCAGTGGAACAAACTCTGCACATGTGTGTGGTATGGAAGTGGTAGAGGCTGACTGTAGCAGAACATGAACTGGAACATGGAACTGCCAGTATTCTCTTCCCAATCCATGTTTAATGTTTCTTACATGGCCTTGTCTAATGACACAAAGGGGCCAATAGGACATCAGTGGTGCAGCACCTGAGACTTGAGTAATGAAAAGTGAGCAGCCCCTTGCTTCATTTTCCAACGCGAAAGCAACGCTAAATTACAAATCATATGTTTGATGTAAATGTTGTGCTGCTTATCGGTCACACAATGATGCAAGAGTGATGCTAACTTCTCATGAATATGGACCCTAATTCTGCCCCACATGAAGTGTGCCCCTTAGCACACCCCTGACAACACCATGTGTGGGCCTTCTATACAAAACTGAGCAACATGATGTAAGGGGGAGTTGTGTAGTAAATACATGACACTACCCTGGCCCTTTGCAAGACTTAACACTCAAGTACTTAAGCTAGTCCTGCAAGGCACCCAGAGGTGCTTTGTAATTGATGTGCAGCTCTTTTGAATGTCTGCAATGATCATGGGTTGATTATTTCATGACTGATGTGGCAACGTTGTCTCACGGAATCAAATGTGCCATATTCATTGCCCCCTTAAGGCGGGTAAACCCTCTTTGCAAACATAATGGCTAGGACAGGGCTCATGTGCGTGAAATGTTGACGAAGTTGCGCTATGCATGCATAGCACCACTTTGTTGACACAACCCTGGGAAAAATTGTAGGGTGGAGGTGACTTAGCGTTTCATATGTGACAGAATCCCAGTGCACTGGTGACGCTATTGGCTCTGAAATTTGTGCCTTTGTGATGGTTGTGCAGGACTCATCAGGCATCTGACCTGCATTGGTATCATTGTTGGACATGTGAACTCCAGACCTGAACTGGCGCAGATAGTCTTCATACCAGTTGCATACAACTTGTTCACAAGCATTTCATGCAGCACTTCAACTTATCTGCTACTATCATTCAAATACAGTAAACAGTCAATAGTATACCAATGGGAGAATTACCAACAGTTCAGCCGATCTCAATCCCCAGGTGATCTGGCAGATCCTGGTCCATGGCCACCAGATCTGCCCAGCGATGCTTCAACTGGTGGTCTTTCCAGCCTGGTGGTAGACACGCCGCAGGTGATGGAGGACCTTGCCCCACCACAGCTGCCTGGCCTCTGTCTAGTAGAAGAGGATCACCCGGCCACCCATTTGCAGCATCATTGGCAGGTAGTGTGCAACTAGCCAAATGAATCCTCCCAGCTCATCCGCAGACAATCTGTTCATCCTCCCCTTGCCAGACATGTCGACAGATGTATTGAGTTCATCCCAAAACATTTTGGTGCAAAATAAAAGGAAACCTAACCCCACTAACTTAACCCAACTATCCCAACTAATTAACAACTCCGGACTGACACCCAACAGTATAATTACAAAACTGGATGATAACTGCACAAAACTACAACCTCTAGGACTAAATGTACACAAAATACATAGAACACATTACAAGGAACACCACAAACTTGCAATCACTCAACAGTCGACCACCAGCTCCAATACATAACCGCACACAGTCACAAAGGAACAGACTGTAAAGAGAAAGTGAAACTACAACCACTGACTCATGCTTGTAGACAGGATTTCCTATTACATCACTTCCTGAGAGTGTCACGTTTTTCAGTTATGCATGTTTTTATTTGACCCTTAGCCTTATGCGTAGTTTTATTAGAAGCATAACGCACATGCATAGTTTATATTGACGCATGATGGTTATGCGTTAATTTCACGTGCGAACATAGAATGCTTGCTAAGGGCCGATGTGTAATGTTCTTCACGTTGGTAAATGTTTTTGACGCCTTTGCTTATTTGTTTTTACTCATTTTTTGTTTGCACGTTTTTTTGCATTGTCCTTGGTCCTGATTCACCATAAATATGACATGGGCTGCACTGCAATGTGGCATATGGGGTATGGCCACAAGTGGAAGTCCATGCAGCAATACGGTAAGGGTGTTATTGGTCAATTCCACCAATAAGTGTGTTACGGAGTCAACAGCATACAATCATTTGCACGTCGTGCATATATATGCAAATGTACCAGCAGTGTGTCCACATTTGTTTGGCACATGTGTGCCCTATGTGTAGATATGAGTAGATTTCTGAATGTGTGGGTGTACCACATAGTAAACTCTGTGACAATAGTGTTTAGACATACCCATGACTGATGATATGAGATGGCCCAACTCCAACACATGCTCTGTCATGTGTCAGCCATTACAATTTGGAGTCATAGTATGCAGTGTACTTGAACTGCTTTAACACCACATTTCAACTGATGAGTTACATGGCATTATGTGTTAACTCTGTAGTTTGTAGTTGTCTGTTCCATCTTGTTTCTCAGGTACACGTGTGTCATGTGGTTACCCATGCATCTCAGTTACCAGTGATATCATGTACACTAGTGTTTCTGATATATGTTGTTAGACTTGGAATCATTGGCATGGTCTCCCCTAACATTTTTCCTCTACATCCCAGGTTGTTTCTGTGTGCTGGACTCTTGTTTTTGCTGTTTTGTTTGCTATGGATACTTTACCACTGCTGAACAGTGCTAAAGTGTAAGTGTTCCCTAAATAAATTGTATGTATACAATGGCTTACCTATGATTGGCATATTTGATTTACCAGTAAGTTCCTAGTAAGGGTGAATTAGAGGTGCCCAGGGCCGGCAAATCAAATGCTGCTAGTAGGCCTGCAGCACTGGTTGTGCCACCCACCTTAGTAGCCCTGTAAACATGTCTCAGACCTGCCACTGCAGTGTCTGTGAGGGCAGTTTTAAACTGCTAATTCGACTTGGCAAGTGTACCCACTTGCCAGGCCTAAACCTTCCCTTTTCTTACATGTCAAACATCCCTAAGGTAGGCCTTAGGTAGCCCCATGGGCAGGGTGCAGTGTATGTTTAAAGAAGGACATTATGGCCCTCATTACAACCCTGGCGGTCGTGATACGGTCAGCGGTAACGAAAATGGAATCATGACAACGGCGGAAACCGATCAGACAAAAAGCCACTTTAACACACCGACCGCCACAGCGGAAAAAACAAGCACCACGGTGGTAACTGTCAACAGCTAGGCGGAAGACAATGTACCGCCAACACTATTATGACTGGCCTATCTACCACCTTTTCTGGGGCGGTACCAATGACATCAAAAGCCTTGCGGAAACAGATCTCAGAAGTCAAAGGACTCAGGGAGCAACCACACCGCCATGGAGCCCAAGTTGCACGCAATCCCCATGCTCGTCTACCTTCTGCTGCATTATGAACATCAACGTCGACGAAGACGATCACAGTGAGTACTGCCACCTAGCACACAAGGGAGGGGGGAGGAAAAAGAGAGTGACACACACACGCAACACACAACACCCCCAACACCATACACACAAACAGATGCAGTAACATTACATATTCTCCCCGTATCCCTCAGAAATAATGTAAGGATAAAATGATTTGAAGAAAGTTAGTGTAATACGAAAAAATACTGGGAATAAGTGCATCAAAATCCAAACATATATAAATATTTACAAATTTAGGGACACTGCCCAGTCATCAATGTCCGTGGGCCACAGGGCCACATCACATAGGCCAAGCCCCCACCTCACTCCTGCAACAACACAGAGAGAACACTTCAGGGAAATACACAAGCACCTCAGGGGGACAGGAAATGGGGGGGCACCTCAGCCGAAGATGGTACAACGTCACTGGTCCTGGATAGGGCTACATGCCCACTGCTTGGTCCTGGGGAGTGCAAGGCCACAGTCTCTCAAGTGGGTGGTTTGCCCACTGCTTGGTCCTGGGGAGTGCAAGGCCACAGTCTATCTAGTGGGTGGCTGCTTCCACTGGTTCTTGAGTGGGCATTGTGCCCAGTGTGCTTCATCCTGGGAAGGATGGGGTGAGTGGATGGCTTCTTCCACTGGTTCTGGAGGGGGCATTGTGCCCAGTGTCCTTCATCCTGGGAAGGATGGGGTGAGTGGATGGCATCTCCACTGGTTCTGGAGGGGGCATTGTGCCCAGTGTGCTTCATCCTGGGAAGGATGGGGTGATTGGATAGCTTCTTCCACTGGTTCTGGAGGGGGCATTGTGCCCAGTGATGTAGATCTTGGGGAGTGCAAGGTCACAGTCTCTCACCTGGGTGTCAGACCCACAGGATTTGCAGGGCCCAGGCCGCACAACAGCCCCTCCCCGGCAGCTTCGGATGGCTGCCCACTGGGGCTGCTGTTGCTGGCAGCGGTGCTGGCGGTGGTGCTTGCAGTGGTGGGGGGAGGCTCCAGCCCTTCCCATGCAGCCGCAGACGGCTGCCCACTGAGGTGGCGGTGATGGTGGCAGTGCTGGTGGTGGTGCTGGTGGCGGTGCTGGCAGTGGTGGGGGGATGCTCCAGCCCTTCCCCTGCAGCCTCGGGCGGCTGCCCACTGAGGCTGCTGCTGGAGGTGGTGCTGGTGTAGTGCTGGCGGTGGTGCTGGTTGCGGTGCTGGCAGTGGTGGGGGGAGGCACCAGCCCTTCCCGTGCAGCCTCAGCCGGCTGAACCACCATGGTTGTTGGAGGTGGCTCCGAATGAGTCCCAGCACCAGGCCTCTTCTCCTTTTTGTTTGCTGGTGTATGCCCCTTGCCCTTCCTGTCAGCAGCAGGGATTGCCTCTTTCCCTTTCCTATAGCAGCTGGTGGTGCCTCCTTGCCCTTCATAGACCCAGCTGGTGGCACCTCCTTGCCCTTCCCTGTAGCAGCTGGTGGTGCCTCCTTGCCCTTCCTAGACACAGCTGGTGGTGCCTCCTTGCCCTTCCTAGATGCTGCTGGTGCAGGCACCCTTTCAGTGTGGCTGCCTGATGCCCGGGATCCTCTCCTACCTGCAGTAGCTGTCGACACTACTGTGGCCGTGGACTGGGCAGCTGAGGTGCTCGCTTTGGTTCTGACAACCCTGGCCCGACATGAAGGACGGGGGGAGTGGTAGGGAAGAGGTCAATGGTGGAGAGGAAAAGCTTCTTAGGGACATTGGGGTGGGTAAAGGGTGAAGGTTTGGGAGTGGAGGAAGAGGACGTGGTTGTAGGAGGTGTCTGTCTACTGATTTTGGGTGCAGGTACACAGTCTGGATGCTGTTGTGAGGTGGATGGCTGTTGGGTGTCTGAGTGCTTGCGTTTGTGTACTTTGGGAGGAGGGGGCACAGACACAGTTGGAGAGGACACAGAGAACATGTGCATGGATGTGGGGGTGGTGACTGCCAGTGAGGGGCTTGATGTGATAGGCATGGTCTTGGTAGTGGATGAGGATGTAGCGCATGCAGGTGTGAATGTAGATGCTACTGGGAGGAAGGTAGACGAGGAGGATGAGGGGGACACAGTGGAGGCAGTGGATGCTGGTATATCTGATTCTGGATAGTGTTTGTGTGAGTGCCTGTGGGAAGATGTGTGGTGCTTGTGTTTGCCTGAACTACTCCTGTGTGTTGTTCTGTGTGCATGCTGGTCTGCCTGTATGCTTGGGATAGGTTGGGGTTGAGGGGAATGGGATTGGGTAGAGGAAGTTGGAGGGAGGAGGGTAGAAACAGGGACAATGGCTACCATGATGGAGGAGGCCAGAGCCTGGATTGATCTTTTTTGGGCCGCCGTGCAAGAGTGAATTCCCTCCAGGAATGCATTAGTCTGTTGCAAATGGGCTCCCAGCCCCTGGATTTTATTCACTATGGTTGACTGCCCAACAGAGATGGATCGCAGGAGGTCAATAGCCTCCTCACCAGGGCAGCAGGGCTAACTGGGGCAGGGCCTGATGTACCGGGGATACAGAGATGCCCACCCTCCTGGGTGAGAGGGCATGGGAAACACGCTGAGGGGCTGCTGGGAGGGCGGTGCTGGTACGGGGGTGGCTGTACCTGTAGTTGGGGTGGGCACAGAGGTGTCCGCGATCACTAGGTAGCTTCCATCGGAAGAGATAACACTGTACGAACTGTCCCCTCCAGTCTCTGCGGTGGTGCACCCCTCGCCCTCCGTCCCACTGCTACCCTCACCGTCGGTGGATTCGGCATCTTGGGCCCTGTGGGATGCAGCTCTCCCTGTCGCCGCTGCCTCTGCTTCTCCGCCAGATGATGCTAATGCACATAAGGACAGGGTGATAAAACAAAAAGGAGGGGAGAGACAAAG
The DNA here is from genome assembly GCF_031143425.1 of Pleurodeles waltl. Classification (NCBI taxonomy): domain Eukaryota; kingdom Metazoa; phylum Chordata; class Amphibia; order Caudata; family Salamandridae; genus Pleurodeles; species Pleurodeles waltl. The sequence goes on along the minus strand of NC_090442.1, from coordinate 692,544,207 downwards.
GATACACTTGGTTAGTGGCGGCAACAACACCCCCATTGGCGTACACAGCACACTCACACAGGGAACAGCCCTATGCACTAGGCAATGCACTAACAGTCACAATGCTAGTCATCAGCCCATGGACAGGGACACCTAACGCCAATTGCAGCATACCTGAGACCCACAGACCACTGCCCAGTAGTGGATGCCTACTAGCATGGTTGGAGGTATTTTATATCAGAACCCTGCCCAAATTGGGACCTACACTGCAATGTCCAGCCTGGCCTAGGGGCACCCACAGGCCCACATCCCCCACCCAGATGCCACCCCATCACGCACAAATAGTATTTGGGGAACTGTACTCACTCCCTTCTGGCTGCTGTGATGTCCCCAAGTGCCCATCCAGCTCCGGATAGGTCACTGCCAGTTTGCAGGCCATCAGGGGGTCAGGGTTCGACGGGCACCCCTTCCTCGTTAGGAGGACATCCCCAGCTGGGCCTCTGCAGTCTTCCTTGCCCAGCATCTCAGGTCATCCTGGATGATTTCCTCCACCATGACCCTCAGCTCCTCCTCAGAGAATCTGGGGTGTTGTTGTGATGCCATGGGTGTAGTGTGAGTGGTGTATGTGAGGGTGTGTGGGGTAATGTGTTGGGGTGTGTGATATAAGGTGCGTGGATGGTGTATAGGTGATGGTGGTGTGTGGCTGTGGTCTTGTCTGTGGTCTTGCTATCTCTCTTGTGGCACTTGTTTGTGTTCGTAAAGGGTTGTGGGTACTGTGATTGTGTGTTTTATATTGATGTTGGTGTGTGGTGTGTGTATGGGTGTCAGGTGTGTGTAGTTTGAATTGTCCAATGTGGTGTTGTTTTGTATGTGTGTGTGTATTTTGAACGCAGTGGTATGTAGCGCCAATGGTTTACTGTCATTGAATGTCCGCCGTGGTGATTCGTGGGTCATAATGTTGTGGGCGTAGTTCTGTTGGCGTAACGGTGTGGGTTTTGCTACCACCAGTTTATCACTGACTTTTGGGCTTGCAGACTTCTGTGTGTGGCTCTATAGTGGTGGATTGCTATGTGTGTGTCATAATATGGGTAGCAGTGATCCGCCACAGAGGCGGTATGTTGGCAGCAGTCAGCATGGCTGTAAGTGGTACTTACCGCCAATGTCATAATGAGGGCCTATATGTCCTGACAGTGAAATACTGCCAAATTCGGTTTTCACTGTTGCAAGGCCTATCTTTAAATATGATTAAAGTGTAGATTCCCTTTGGGAGCAGATAGGCATTTGGAGTTTGGGGTCTCTGAACTCATAATTTACAAAAACATATTTTAGTGAAGTTGGTGTTTAGATTGTGTGTTTAAAAATGGCACTTTTAGAAAGTAGGCATTTTCTTGCTTAAACAATTCTGTGACTCTGCTTGTTTGTGAATTCACTGTCTGGGTCCGTTTGACAGTTGGGCTGTTTGCACCTCGCCTCTAGACACTGACACAAAGGGAGCTGGGGTGTAGCCTGTGTAGGAAGGTAGCCTCTTTCAAGCCTTGTTACTCCCACTTTTGGCCTTTTTGTGAGTATATGTCAGGGTGTTTTTACTGTCTCACTGGGATCCTGCTAGCCAGGGCCCAGTGCTCATATTGAAAACCCTATGTTGTCAGTGTGTTTGATATGTGTCACTATGATCCTGCTAGCCAGGACACCAGTGCTCATTAGTTTGTGGCCTGAATGTGTTCCCTGTGTAGGGCCTAACTGTATCACTGAGGCTCTGCTAACCAGGACCTCAGTGTTTATGCACTCTCTCTGCTTTTAAAATTGTCACTGCAGGCTAGTGACTAATTTTACCAATTCTCATTGGCACACTGGAACCCCATTATAATTCCCTAGTATATGGTACCTTGGTACCCAGGGTATTGGGGTTCCAGGAGATCCCTATTGGCTGCAGCATTTCTTTTGCCACCCATAGGGAGCTTAGACAATTCTTACACAGGACTGCCACTGCACCCTGAGTGAAATAACGTCCACCTTATTTCACAGCCATTTTACACTGCACTTAAGTAACTTATATGTCACCTACATGTCTAACCCTCACTTAGTGAAGGTTAGGTGCAAAATTACTTAGTGTGAGGGCACCCTGGCACTAGCCAAGGTGTCCCCACATTGTTCAGGGCAATTTCCTCAGACTTTGTGAGTGCGACAACGCCATTACACGCATGCACTACATATAGGTCAATACCTATATGTAGCGTTACGATGGTAACTCCGAACATGGCCATGTAACATGTCTAGGATCATGGAATTGTCACCCCAATACCATTCTGGTATTGGGGTGACAATTCCAAGCATCCCCGGGTCTCCAGCATAGAGCCCAGGTACTGCCAAACTGTCTTTCCGTGGTTTTCTCTGCAGCTACCGCTGCTGCAAACCCACAGACAGGTATCTGCCCCCCTGGGGCCTAGACATCCCAGTCCCAGGAAGGCAGAACAAAGGATTTCCTCAGAGAGAGGGCGTTACACCCTCTCCCTTTGGGAATAGGTGTGAAGGACCTGGGAGGAGTAGCCTCTCCTGACCTCTGGAAATGCTTTGAAAGGCACAGATGGTGCCCTCCTTGCATAAGCCAGTCTACACCGGTTCAGGGATCCTCCCAGCCCTGCTCTGGCGTGAAACTGGTCAAAGGAAAGGGAAGTGACCACTCCCCTGACCAACACCTCACAGGGGAGTTGCCCAGAGCTCCTCCAGTGTGTCCCAGACCTCTGCCATCTTGAATGCAGAGCTGTGAGGGCACAATGGCAGCTCTGAGTGGCCAGTGCCAGCAGGTGACGTCAGAGACCCCTCCTGATAGGTGCTTACCTTTCTCTGTAGCCAATCCTCCTCTGAGTGCTATTTAGGGTCTCTCCTGTGGGTATCTCACCAGATAACAAATTCAAGAGCTCACCAGAGTTCCTCTGCACTTCCCTCTTCGACTTCTGCCAAAGGATCAACCGCTGACTGCTCCAGGACACCTGCAAAACCACAACAAAGTAGCAAGAAGACTACCAGCAACATTGTGGCACCTCATCCTGCTGGCTTTCTCGACTGTTTCCTGGTGGTGCATGCTCTGAGGGCTGTCTGCCTTCATTCTACACTGGAAGCCAAGAAGAAATCTCCTGTGGGTCGACGGAATCTTCCCCCTGCTAACGCAGGCACCAAACTTCTGCATCACCGATCCTCTGGGTCCCCTCTCATCCTGAAGAGCATGGTCCCTGGAACACAGGAGCTGGGTTCAAGTGTCCCCGACAGTCCAGTGGCCCTTCTGTCCAAGTTTGGTGGAGGTAAGTCCTTGCCTCCCCACGCCAGACAGTAATCCTGTGTACTGCGTGAACTGCAGCTGCTAGAGCTTCTGTGCACTTCTGCAAGACTTTCTGCATGCACAGCCTAGCCCAGGTCCTGAACACTGCGTCCTGCATTGCCCAACTCGCTGAGTTGGACTCCAACTTCGTGGGACTCCCTTTTGTTGTGCTGAGTCGACCGTCGTGCTCAGATCTTCTGAACACCTGTTCAGGTGCTTCGACAGGTGCTGCCTGCTTCTGCGTGGGCTCTTCATTTTGCTACATGCCCTCTCTGTCGTCTCCTCCAAGGGGGGACCTCCTGGTCCTTCCTGGGCTCTGGCAGCACCCAAAATCTTCAACCATGACTCTTACAGCTAGCAAGGCTTGTTTGCGGTATTTTTGTGTGGAGACAACTCTGTGTCCTCCAGGACACCGTGGAACATCTTCTGACCAAAGGAGAAGTTACTGGCACCTTCCGTTGTTGCAGAATCTTCAACTACGTCCACCCGGAGCCAGCCCTTTTGCACCTTCATCCGGGGTTTAGTGGGCTCCTGCCCCCCCTGGACACTTGCATGACTCTTGGACTTGGTCCCCTTCCTTTGCAGGTCCCAGGTCCAGGAATCCATCTTCAATGCTTTGCAGTCAGTTGTTGTCTTGGCTGAATTCCCTATCTCGGCTTTACTGTCTTTCTGGGGTAGTGGGGTAACTTTACTCCTACTTTTCAGGGTTTTGGGGTGGTGTATCTTGGACAAACTTAGGCGGTCATTACAACATTGGCGGTAAAAGCCCCTTACCGCCGTGCAGAAGACTGCCAACACTCCGCCGCGGAATTCTGCCACAGCTATTATGACCCACATTTCGGAATCCTCCAAAATTCAGACACCCACACAAGTCTGCCACACCAAAGGTCAGTGATAAACTGGCGAAAACAAAACCTACACCGTCACGCCAACAGAAATACGCCAACACTATCACGACACAGGAATCCATGCGGTGGTCTTTCAACCGCGGTATTCCATTGGCGGTACACACCGCCGCGCTCAAAATACACACACTCTTACAAAACACGACCACGTTGGACAATTCGAAATACACACACCTGATACACATACACACACCACTCCCACACACCCATTACAATATAAAACACACACCCACATCACCCACAAACCCCTATGACAACAATTGAGAAAGAAGCACAGAGAGAGACACCACCAGCAGGAACAACAGCATCCACAGGCACTCAACACCATAACCCACAGAACTTCCACGCACCTCACACAACACACCACTACATATCAGTACACTTATCACCACACACTCCACCCCACACATCACCTCCACCACCCCATGGCACGGCAAAGACACCCCAGGTTCTTGGAGGATGAGCTCAGGGTCATGGTGGAGGAAATCGTCCGGGTAGAGCCACAGTTATTCGGATCAGAGGTGTAGCACACCTCAATTGCAAGGAAGATGGAGCTATGGTGAAGAATAGTGGACAGGGTCAACGCAGTGGGACAGCACCCAAGAAATCGGGAGGAAATCAGGAAGAGGTGGAACGACCTACGGGGTAAGATGCGTTCTGTGGTCTCAAGACACCACCTTGCGGTTCAGCGGACTGGCGGTGGACCCCCACCTCCTCTCCCACAACTAACAACATGGGAGGAGCAGGTCTTGGTGATTCTGCATCCTGAGGGCCTCTCAGGAGTAGGTGGAGGAATGGACTCTGGTAAGTTACATCTTAACTATTACATCCCCCACCTTACCTGCATGCCAGCACATACCCCCACCCTCACCCTCACCCCTATCACTCCTACTCCTCACAAATGTCCCAACATCACAAACCACACATCCTAACACCAAGCCCTGCATGCAACAACAAAGCATGGACACCCATCACTAAAGCATGCCCACTGCACATACCCATACACCCCCCTAAACCATCATCACACAAGGTCCGACACAGGAATGCAAGCATTGGGGTACACGGTCACCCACCGATTGCACACCATGGCACACACAGATGTAATAAACATCCTTTTGTACCCCTGCAGGACCCCTACCCAACGTCACCAGACAGGAGGGTCCACAAATGTCCACACCACCAACAGAAGAGACCCACAGTGATGACAGCACCTCTGTCCAACTGGATCTAGATGACCAGCCCGGCCCATCTGGGACCTCGGGACAGTTGGTCCCCTCACACTGGCACAGGCCACCACAGACCTTCCCCCCTCTGGAAACACCAGCACAGCACCCACCCAGCGGGCCGATACCTCCGTCCCCAGGACACGTCACTCAGCTGTGTGTCCACCACTACAGGGAACCCAGGATAACCCACCACGCCAACAACAACAGGGACCTGGGGGCAGTGGTAGTGGGCACACGGTCCAGGGGACGGAGGCCCAGGGACACAGGGGAACTGGGAGAGCTGCTGTGCGACAGGGGGCGGACAGGCCAAGGGAACCCACTCTCCACGAGGCCCTCTCCTAAATCATGGGAGCCTACCACCACTCCCAGGAGACGATGGCAACCGTACTGGCCAAGTTTCAGGAGACCCAGCTCCTGCAGGAGGAACAGTATTTGGGCTTCAGGGAGGAACTCAGAACAATCAGCTCCACCCTGGGCACCATCGTAGGGGTGCTGAAGGAAGTACTCAACACAAGGAGGGACACTGTGGCACTACATGGGGCCCCTGACACTAGCATGGACGATGAACTGCCCACCACCTCCGCCGGTGCTAATGGACAGGACGCCCTGCCACACGACCACCACACCAGCACCCCACCCCCTGCAGAAAGAGAACCACCCCGCAAACAGTCCCTGAGATCCAGGACAAAGACAGAGCATGATGCCAAGACCCCCGCCAAGAAATGAGACCACCCTGATTGTCTTCCTACTGTCCCACTTTGTCACCCTGCCCATTTTGGCAATGCACCTGTGAGACTAATAGACTGAACTCTGCCATGGACATTCCTCCACCATCACCCCTCACCATTTCACTACCTCCTCCAATATTGAGCACTAAAATAAACACACTTAAAGCACAAAACAATCTGGAGTCTGTCTGTGATTTCGAAATAGTGTATTATCTATTGCAGTGACAAAATGCTCTTTCAATTATAATGTCAACATACCAATGTCACACAGCTCTAATCCATGAGGAATCTAAGCAGATGTCACACAGTGGGACCCACATCTGTGAAATCGTAAGGGAAAGTGACAACTCCGTGACCATACACTGGGTGAAAACGACAGACAGTAGAGAGGTAGTAGTGTTAAAGTACATGTAGTAGGCAGGTCTGTACTCTTACCTGTATCTCACTGGAAATATTGCTGGATTACTGAGTCCCTGTTGTTCATGTCTTCTTCCTCTGCTTCCTCATCTTCACTGTCCACAGGCTCCACAGCTGCAACAAGACCGCCATCTGGATCATCCTCCTGCAGAAAAGGCACCTGTCGTCGCAAAGCCAAGTTGTGAAGCATACAGCAGGCCACGATGATCTGGCACACCTTCTTTGGTGAGTAGAATAGGGATCCACCTGTCATATGGAGGCACCGGAACCTGGCCTTCAGGATGCCGAAGGTCTGCTCGATCACCCTCCTAGTTCACCCATGGGCCTCATTGTAGCGTTCCTCTGCCCTTGTCCTGGGATTCCTCACTGGGGTCAGTAGCCATGACAGGTTGGGGTAACCAGAGTCACCTGCAAATGGTGAGGGACAACTGTTAGACACACCCTAACCTGGAGGGATATCCCCTGACCCAGACAACCATTCCCACTGACTTGCCTCCAGGTGCTCACCTAATAGCCACACACGGTGCCTCTGGAGTTGACCCATCACATAAGGGATGCTACTATTACGCAGGATGTAGGCGTCATGCACTGAGCCAGGGAACTTGGCATTCAAATGGGGAGATGTACTGGTCTGCCAAACATACCATCTGTACATTCATAGAATGATAACTCTTCCGGTTCCTGTACACCTGTTCACTCCTGTGGGGGGGGAACCAGAGCCACATGGGTCCCATCAATGGCACCTATGATGTTGAGGATATGTCCAAGGGCATAGAAGTCACATTTAACTGTAGGCAAATCCTCCACCTGAGGGAAAACGATGTAGCTCCACGCTCTGCATGTGTTTCAGCACGGCAGACAACACTCTGGACAACACGTTGGAAAACATAGGCTGGGACATCCCTGATGCCATGGCCACTGTTGTTTGAAATGACCCACTTGCAAGGAAATGGAGCACTGACAGCACCTGCACTTGAGGGGGGATTCCTGTGGGATGGCAGATTGCTGACAACAGGTCTGGCTCCAACTGGGTACACAGTTCCTGGATTGTGGCACGGTCAAGCCTGTATGTGATAATCACATGTCGCTCCTCCATTGTCGACAGGTCCACCAACTGTCCGTACACTGGAGGATGCCGCCATCTCCTCACATGTCCCAGCGGATGGTGCCTATGAAGGACAACAGCGAGCACAGAGTCAAACAACTCAGGGGGTCATTCCAAGCTTGGCGGGCGGCGGGAGCCGCCCGCCAAGCGGGAACCGCCAGAAGGCCGCACTGCGGTCGAAAGACCGCGGCGGTCATTCTGGGTTTCCCGCTGGGGTGGCGGGCGACTGCCAAAAGGCTGCCCGCCAGCCCAGCGGGAAACACCCTTCCACGAGGAAGCCGGCTCCGAATAGACCCGGTGGAGTGGAAGGGGTGCGACGGGTGCAGTAGCACCCGTCGCAAATTTCAGTGTCTGCTAAGCAGACACTGAAATTCTAAGTGGGGCCCTCTTACGGGGGCCCCTGCAGTGTCCATGCCATTGGCATGGGCACTGCAGGGGCCCCCAGGGGCCCCACGACACCCCATACCGCCATCCTGTTCCTGGCGGCCGAAACCGCCCGGAACAGGATGGCGGTATGGGGGTCGGAATCCCCATGGCGGTGCAGCAAGCTGCGCCGCCATGGAGGATTCCCCTGGGCAGCGGAAAGTCGGCAGTACACCGCCGACTTTCCGTTTCTGGCCGCGGCTGTACCGCCGCGGTCAGAATGCCCAAAGGAGCACCGCCAGCCTGTTGGCGGTGCTCCCGCGGACCCCGGCCCTGGCGGTATTTACCGCCAGGGTCGGAATGACCGCCTCAGTGTGTTGAGTCTAGGCCTAGGTATGTGTGACGCAGTTGGAAATGAAGCCATGTGGGCCCTTGAAATGGTGGCTGCCTGACCTGTAAAGTGGGACAATAGGATGTGAGGTAACTGCGCTGGCGTTGTACACCGTTGCGTTAGGTGGTCGAAGACCGCGGCGCAATGCTGCATTGGTGAACATTGTACCCTATGGGTCCCAGGAGCCAATGACGATGTACGCAGGCAGTGACTGTACGCACCGCCGCAGACGTGACCGCCATTTTCTATCGGTTCAATCACTCGATACCTGATCTCCGACAGGAGAGGACCTACACTGCAAGTGCTGCTGTGACCTCTGTCTGGAAGAGACAATGGCTCGAGTGTCTGGGGAAAGGGCCCCTGCCTTCACATCGGTGGAGTTGGAGAAGCTCGTGCATGGGGTCCTCCCCCAGTACACGCTACTCTGCGGTCCTCCAGACAAACAGGTAAGTACACAGGGAGCATGTTGTATGGGCTATGCCTGAGTAGAGAGGGCTGGATGTAAGAAGGAAGGGGGGAGAGTGCTGCGTGCATGAAAGACGGAGAATGCATATGCCATATGGCAAGGGTAGGTATGGGGGCCAATCACTTTGACGCTGCAGCTGGTAATAACTTCTCTTTTTCCCCTGTACATTTCATGTAGGTCAGCGCCCACCAGAAAAAAGATATTTGGCGTGCCATCGCCAAGGATGTCCGGACCCTGGGGGTCTACCACAGACGGAGCACCCACTGCCGGAAAAGATGGGAGGACATTCGCCGCTGGAGCAAGAAGACAGCGGAGGCTCAGCTGGGGATGGCCTCCCAACGTGGGAGGGGTGCCCGTCGCACCATGACCCCCCTGATGTTCAGGATCCTGGCACTGTCCTACCTGGAGTTGGATGGGTGCTTGAGGGCATCACAGCAGCCACAAGGGGGTGAGTATACTCTCATTCTGGTGACTTTGCACCCAGTGGAGGTGTCTGGGTGGGGGAGGTGGGCTGTGGGTTTCCCTAGGCCAGGGCGAGTTTCGTAGGCAAGGCCCCTCCATAAGGCAGGCCATGTGGCACCCCACCCCACCTCTGTAGAATGTCAAGTACAGGTATTCATGCCCCGGTGTCATCTATGTGTGCAGATGTCCTCCATAGCCTTGTAGGCCATTTCCCAGGAATAGAACAGTGGACCCCAAGAGCGCAGCGTAGTGCAGGGGGCTTCTGTGTCTGTCGTGTCCGCCAACGGTAGCGGTAATGCATGCACTCAACATGTCTTTCTTCTGTCGTCCCCCCCTTTTGTGGTCTCCCTGTTCTTGTGTGCATTAGCATCATCTGGCAGAGGAGCAGTGGCACCGGAGCACGAGGGAGCTGCATCCCACATGGCCCTGGAGGGCGAGACTGCGGACTCAGAGTTCACCAGTCGGACGGAGGGCGAGGGGAGCTCCACGGCAGGGACAGGAGCTAACACCAGCGACACAGACTCGTCCTCTGATGGGAGCTCCCTTGTGGTGGCGGCAACATCTGTGCCCCCCGCATCTACAGGTACAGCCGCCACCCCCCTTACCACCACTGCCCTCCCAGCAGCCCCTCAGCCTTTGCCCCGTGCCTGCTCACCCTGGAGGGTGGGCATCACCTTCGCCCCAGGCACCTCAGGCCTTGCCCCAGTCACCCCTGCTGCCCTCAGTGAGGAGGCCATTGACCTCCTCAATTCCCTCACTGTTGTGCAGTGTACCATTTTGAATGCCATCCAGGGTGTAGAGAGGCAGTTGCAACAAACCAATGCATTCCTGGAGGGCATTCATTCTGGTCAGGTGGCCCTTCAGCAAGCTTTTCAGACTCTGGCCTCAGCACTGATGGCAGTCATTGTCCCTGTCTCTAGCCCCCCCCCAACTTCCTCCACCCTGACCCAATCCCCTGTACCTCAGCCTATCCCAAGCACACCTACAGACCAACATGCACACACGTCAACACACAAGGGAAGCTCAGGCAAACATAAGCACCACACATCCCACAGGCACTCACGCAAGCATTACACACATGCAGACACACCAACATCCACTGCCTCCACTGTGTTCCCCTCCTCATCGTCTCCCTCCTCCCTCTCAGTCTCGTCTACACTCACACCTGAATGCACTACCTCTACAGCCACTACGTCCCTCCCCAGCACACCCACCACCACATCCTGCTCACGTGCAGTCACCACCCCCACTACCATTCACACGTCCCCTGTGTCCTATTCCAGTTTGTCTGTGATGCCCCCTCCCAAGATACACAAACGCAGGCACACACCCACCCAACAGCCATCCACCTCACGACAGCCTCCAGCGTATGCACCTTCACCCAAAGTCACCAAACATACACCGCTCCATCTACCCGTCCCAGTGTGTCCAAAAAACCTTTCCTGTCCAACCTTGACCTCTTTCCCACACCTCCCCCACCCCGTCCGTCTCATAGGTCCCGAACTAGCACCACAACATCTCCGGGACCAGTGGTGCCTGTAGTCACCAGAATCTGGAGTGCACCAGCCACCAGGGCAGCCAGTGTGGCACGAAGCCACAGCACAGACAGTCCCCCACCTGTAAAGCATCAGAAGTTGGCCAGTGCCCAGCGGGAGAGGGGGAAGACTCTAGCCACCAAAGCCGCTCCCAGGGGTCCCGGTGGGCGTGTGGAGTCAGCTGTGACACCTTCCAAGGTGGGGAAGGGCCACAAGAAACCCAGCAAGTCTGGGAAGAGCAGCACGTCGGAGAAGACCGCCATCATCCGCGATGCCACAGGGCACCACCATCTCAGGCACCGCTGAACAGGGCACCGCCATCTCAAGCACCGCTAGCTCATAAGTGGCAAGGGCACTGACGCAACTGAGTCCGTCACGTGGTGAATGATGCACTCTGGGCACCAAGCCCCCTCCAGAACCAGTGGAGAAAAGCATCCACTACCCCAATCCTTGGCAGGATGAAGCACTCTTGGCACCAAGCCTCCTCCAGAACCAGTGGAGAAAAGCATACACTACCCCAATCCTTGGCAGGATGAAGCACTCTGGGCACCAAGCCCCCTCCAGACCCAGTGGAGAAAAGCATCCACTACCCCAATACTTGGCAGGATGAAGCACTCTGGGCACCAACCCCCTCCAGACCCAGTGGAGAAAAGCATCCACTACCCCAATCCTTGGCAAGATGAAGCACTCGGGGCATCAAGCCCCCTCCAGAACCAGTAGAGAAAAGCATTCACTACCCCAGTCCTTGGCAGGATGAAGCACTCTGGGCACCAAGCCCCCGACAGACCCAGTGGAGACTGTCATCCACTTGTGAGACTTTGGCTTTGCATTCCCCAGGATAAGGCAGTGGGCAACCCACCCACTGTAGAGACTTGAGAGACTATGTCTTTGCACTCCCCAGGATATGGCAGTGGGCAACCCACCCACTGTAGAGACTTGAGAGACTGTGACTTTGCACTCCCCAGGATATGGCAGTGGGCAACCAACCCACTGTAGAGACTTGAGAGACTGTGGCTTTGCACTCCCCAGGATATGGCAGTGGGCAACCCACCCACTGTAGAGACTTGAGATACTGTGGCTTTGCACTCCCCAGGATATGGCAGTGGGCAAACCACCCACTGTACCTTCCAAGGTGGGGAAGGGCCACAAGAAACCCAGCAAGTCTGGGAAGAGCAGCACGTCGGAGAAGACCGCCATCATCCGCGATGCCCAGGAGCCCACCTCCAGCACAAGCCCAGCTGCCCAGGACAGGACCGCCAGCACTAGCCCAGCTGCCCAGGAGGCCACAGCCAGCCCACCTGCCCAGGAGGCCACCGCCAGCACCAGCACAGCTGCCCAGGAGGCCAATGCCAGCACCAGCCCAGCTGCCCAGGAGGCCACCGCCGGCACCAGCACAGCTGCCCAGGACAGGACCACCAGCACTAGCCCAGCTGCCCAGGAGGCCAGCACCAGCCCACCTGCCCAGGAGGCCACCGCCAGCACCAGCACAGCTGCCCAGGACAGGACCACCAGCACTAGCCCAGCTGCCCAGGAGGCCACCACCAGCAAAAGCCCACCTGCCCAGGAGGCCAGCACCAGCACAGCTGCCCAGGATGCCACCACCAGCACCAACCCAGCTGCCCAGGAGGCCACCGCCAGCACCAGCACAGCTGCCCAGGAGGCCACTGCCAACACCAGCCCACCTGCCCAGGAGGCCACCGCCAGCATTAGCCCTGCTGGGCCTTGAAGGACCGCCAGCAAAAGCCCCGCTGGGTCATGAAGGACAGCCAGCAAAAGCCCCGCTGGGCCATGAAGGACAGCCAGCAGCTGAGACCCTGCAATGGAGACCGCCATCTCAAGCACCGCTGCACAGGGCACCGCCATCTCAAGCACCGCTGCACAGGGCACTGCTGTCTCAAGCACTGCTGCACAGGGCACTGCCGTCTCAAGCACCGCTGAACAGGGCACCACCGTCTCAAGCACCGCTGAACAGGGCACCGCCGTCTCAAGCACAGCTGAACAGGGCACCGTCGTCTCAAGCACCGCTGAACAGGGCACCGCCATCTCAAGCACCGCTGAACAGGGCACCGCTATCTGAAGCACCGCTGAACAGGGTACCGCCATCTGAAGCACTGCTGAACAGGGCACCGCCATCTCAAGCACTGCTGAACAGGGCACCGCCATCTCAAGCACCGCTGAACAGGGCACCGCCATCTGAAGCACCGCTAAACAGGGCACCACCATCTCAGGCACCGCTGAACAGGGCACCGCCATCTCAAGCACCGCTAGCTCATAAGTGGCAAGGGCACTGACGCCACTGAGTCCGTCACGTGGTGAATGATGCACTCTGGGCACCAAGCCCCCTCCAGAACCAGTGGAGAAAAGCATCCACTACCCCAATCCTTGGCAGGATGAAGCACTCTTGGCACCAAGCCTCCTCCAGAACCAGTGGAGAAAAGCATACACTACCCCAATCCTTGGCAGGATGAAGCACTCTGGGCACCAAGCCCCCTCCAGACCCAGTGGAGAAAAGCATCCACTACCCCAATACTTGGCAGGATGAAGCACTCTGGGCACCAACCCCCTCCAGACCCAGTGGAGAAAAGCATCCACTACCCCAATCCTTGGCAAGATGAAGCACTCGGGGCATCAAGCCCCCTCCAGAACCAGTAGAGAAAAGCATTCACTACCCCAGTCCTTGGCAGGATGAAGCACTCTGGGCACCAAGCCCCCGACAGACCCAGTGGAGACTGTCATCCACTTGTGAGACTTTGGCTTTGCACTCCCCAGGATAAGGCAGGTGGCAACCCACCCACTGTAGAGACTTGAGAGACTGTGACTTTGCACTCCCCAGGATATGGCAGTGGGCAACCAACCCACTGTAGAGACTTGAGAGACTGTGGCTTTGCACTCCCCAGGATATGGCAGTGGGCAAACCACCCACTGTAGAGACTTGAGATACTGTGGCTTTGCACTCCCCAGGATATGGCAGTGGGCAAACCACCCACTGTAGAGACTTGAGAGACTGTGGCATTGCACTCCCCAGGATATGGCAGTGGGCAACCCACCCACTGTAGAGACTTGAGAGACTGTGGCTTTGCACTCCCCAGGATGTAACAGTGGGCATGTGGCCCCCTCGTGGATTTGGCGTCGTGTACTCAAGCGGCTGAGGTGCCCCCCATTCCCCTCCCCCTGAGGTGCCTGTTTAGTTGCTCTCTGAGGCCCCTGCAGTGTTCTCTCCGTCATGGTCGGGGATCTTGTGTGGGCCTCGCCCATACCGTGTGGTCCCAGTGTTCCACAAACTTTCTTAGAGCACTACCTGGGCTACTATGCTTGGTATATATTATGTACATGGTGTATATATATATATATTTCTTCCTACTTGCTTTTAATATATTACAATGGTTACACTCATTTTCTATTGTTTTTGCATTCTTCTGGGGAATTTGGGGGTGTAACTGGGGGTGTTGAGTGTGTGTCCCCCTGTTTTTGCCTCCCCCTCCCCTGTGTCGTAGGTGCAGTAATCACTGTGGTCTTCGCTGCCGGCGTTCGTGCTCCTGTTAGAGGATGCAGAAGACTATTGCAGGGAGAATTTGGAGATCCGGGTCCATGGCATCCTCGTTCCTTGTGGGGTGTTTAGAGGTGAGCGTTTTCCCTTCAGGATTCTTATTTCCGCCGTGTTTTTATCTGCTGTGAATCCACCCCGGAAAAGGTGGTGGATTGGCCTGTCATAATGGTGTGGGCGGTACATTGTCTCCCGCCTGTCTGTTGGCGATGACCGCTGCGCTGTTTGTTTGTACCGCCATGGCGGTCGGAGTGTTAAAGTGGCTGTCTTTGTTGGCGGTTTCTGCCACGGTCGTAATTGCAAATTTTTTACCACCGGCCTGTTGCCGGTCTTACCGCCGCTTTAACACCGACCGACAGGGTTGTAATGACCACCTTAGTGTTTTCTTAACCCCCCAGCAACCCTCTACACACTATACTAGGCCTGGGGTCCATTTGTGGTTTGCATTCCACTTTTGGAGTATATGGTTTGTGTTGCCCTTAGGCCTATCTTTCCCTATTGCATTCTATTATGTTCTACAGTGTTTGCACTACTTTTCTAACCGTTTACTTACCTGATTTTGGTTGTGTATGTTTATTTTGTGTATTTTACTTACCTCCTAAGGGAGTATGTCCTCTGAGATACTTTGGCATATTGTCACTAAAGTAAAGTACCTTTATTTTTAGTAACCCTGAGTATTGCATTTTCTTATGATATAGTGCTAAGTGATATGAGTGGTATAGTAGGAGCTTTGCATGTCTCCTAGTTCAGCCTACGCTGCTCAGCTATAGCTACCTCTACCAGCCTACGCTGCTAGAACACCTCTAATCTACTAATAAGGGATAACTGGACCTGGCACAAGGTGTAAGTACCACAAGGTACCCACTATAAGCCAGGCCAGCCTCCTACAGCCTGCATATCCTGATGAGCCATCTGGGCTAAGTGGAGGGAAGGAGTGGTCACTTTTCCCTGAAAGGGCTGTGCCTGCCCTCCTTCACACAATGCAGTCTCCAACCCCATGCTGTGTGTCTGGGGCCTGGCCTGGGCAAAGCAGGATCTTGAAAACAACAGAGACTTCTCTTCGAAGTAGGCCTACTTCAAAGGCAGAAATGGGTATAAGAAGAACACCCAAAGCCCTGGAAATTAGATTACTTCTGAAACCAAGAGGAACCTCTGCCAAGGAGAAGAGCTGGAGAAGCTTGATGAGTACTCCCCCTTTGGCTTTGACTGTGCTTTTCTGGGTTGGCCTGCAATAGCTGCTTCTACCTGAGAGAGGACAAAGACTGACTTTTGTGTGACTTCACACTGGTGAAGAATCTCCAAGGGCTTGAAACTGAGCTTGCCTCCTGTTGTTGAAGTCTCAGGGTCAGCAAAGACTTCTCTCTGCCAGGACTTGGGCTTTCTGCTGAGAGCCCTACCTGCCAAGTGGTTGATGAAACCAAAAATGATGCGCCGCCGGCCTCACAGCTAAAATCGACGCTACACCTGCATTGCGGCTGGGAGATACAAAGAACAACACCCACAGTTGCTGCTGTTAACAACGCTAGCTCCACCCAGCACAGTTTCTTGACACCGTGCGACCTGATTTCGGCACAACATCGCTGGGCGTGGAAAATCAATGCAAAGCCTGCCCGGACCGAAGGTGCCTGTCCGGATTGACGCATCGCTCTCTTGTGGAGAGAAAAATATGACGCACGCCGACCTGACCGGAGGAGGTACGACGCACAGTCCTGCTTGTGAGTGAGAAATAGATGCATCACTGGCCTTTTCCTACGCACACTCGCCTGTGCTGTGTTATTTTGACGTAACCCAGGATTTTTTTCATGCTAACAGTGTTCTCACTGTTTTCTAAAGGATTTAAGACTCTTCTTCTTTAAAGATTCATAACTTGACTTGTGTATGTTGGATTTTTGTCATTTGGGTCTTGTTTTGTTCAGATATATATTACCTATTTTTGTGAACCTGTGTTGTGTCATTTTGTATTGTTTTCACTGAATGACTATGTGTATTGGTACAAATACTTTACAAACTGCTTCTGAAGTTAAGCCCGCCTGCTCGTGCCAAGCTACCAAAGGGGTGAGTGGGAGTTAACTGAGGGTGATTCTCCTTCCCCTGACTAGACTTACGGTCCTTGCTTGGACAGGGGGTAAACTGAATGCCAATCAAAGACCCCATTTTTAACACATGCTGTACTATTACATAGCCTAGGTAGAAACTATTCTTAAAAACCGTAATGACAACATGGTAGTGTTATTTTTTTATATTTTACTCTCCTTATCACAATTTTAATCCTGTCAGGATGCAGTTACTTCAATAAAACCTTATTGAACTATAATCTGGCTCTGATTGTTCTTGCATAAATGAGACTAATATAACTGAGAGAAACGGATGAGATCTGAGTGACCATGATTTCCCTGAGGAGTCATTCGTATCATGCGCCCGGTTGCCCAATCATCCCTGCTCTTGGGTGGAGATGAGGCCCTGCTAGTTAGTAGGAAGAAAACCCAGATTAGGCCGACAGGTGTCACCTGGTGTGGGTTCAGATTCAGTCCCCGGCACTACAAGTGATTCTGCTACCCAAATCCAGTAGTCTCATTAGGATAACAAGAACCTATGCAACAGGTTCTCAAAGGTAGTTTTGACAACCCTAGGGGTGGCCTCAGAGGAAGACATAGGCCCTCATTATGAATACAGCGGTGTTAACCACCGTGTTCATGCTGGAGGTCATTTAACTGACCGCCAGCCCCCCTGGGACCCTCCCGGCCGCATAAAAAACATTCTGCTGGGCCTGCGGGTGAAACATTGTTTCCGCCCGCTGGACCAGCAGAATGCATGGCCGGGACATTGCTGGCGGCTCCACATGGAGCCGTCATCAATGCCTCTGTGCGGCGGGTGCAGCTGCACCCATCACACAGATCACTGCCCGTAAATCGGGCAGTAACCTGCTCAATGGGGCACTGCACAGGGGCTCCTGCACTGCCCAGGCCCAGTGCTTGGGCAGTGCAGGGGCCCCCAGGGTGACTCCGGAGCACCCCTTCTGCCAGCCTTTCCCTGGCGGGGGAACCCACCAGGGAAGGGCTGGTGGCAGTAGGTATCATTATCCGAGGGGCAGCAGCGCTGCCCTGTTGGATAATGGTTCCCTCCACCGTCACGCTGCCTGTCGGAGGCAGCCTGGCAGTGGAAGAGGGACGCCCATGGCAGCCCTCCATGTGTTCTTTATATGGCGGCGCAGACCGCCATGCCGGTGGCGGTCTTTTCACCCTCCTCCGGCACGGCGGTCTGAACCGCCGGGGATCATAATGACTCCCATAGTAATAGAAAAGTTTGAGTAAAGTGACAAGAGTAAACAGACCTACTTTATCTAACTTTTTTGAAGTTTTTAGAGTGAAATTGAGACTGCTTGGTATACTTATGTATATCTCTAAGTGCAGAGTAAACTTTTTTGTGGAAAGCACCAGTGACAGAGTGATAAGGCAATTGTAAATACTTATCCCACCTCTGCACCACCAATGTAGGAGGCTGGCATGGCTTGTAGTGGGTACCACAGGTACTTACACCATATACCATGTCCAGTTATCCCTTATTAGTGAAATGTAGTCAGTATCTAGAAGCCAGGCTGCCTAGAGGTAGCTGTAGGCAGAGCAGCCAAGGGTGAACTAGGAGACATGCAAATCTCTAGCAATACCACTGTAGTCACACAGTACTTACACACAAGACACACAATATTTAGTGTTACCAAAAATAAAGGTACTTTATTTTAGTGACACAAGGCCAAAAATATCTTAGAGGCTATATTCCCTTAGGAGGTAAGTATTATTCATAAAATATACACAAGTATCCTAAATCAGATAAGTATACAGTCATAAAATAGTGCAAATAGTGAAAATCACCATAGATTACACTGGGCATAGAGGGAACACAAACCATATACTAAAATAGTGGGATGTGAATTTTGGATTCCCCCCAGGCAAGAGTATTGTGTAAAGGGTCATTGGGACTGTAAGAAAACACCAAAGGTAAGTAAAGTACCCCACCCCAGAGCCCAGAAAAACAGGAGTAAAGTACAGCTAGTTTCCTCAGAACACACTGGAAGTCGTGATAAAGAATTATACAAAAACCAAGCAAGACTGCAAGACACCAGTGATGGATTCCTGGACCTGAAGACCTGCGGAGAGAATAGACCAAGTCCAAGAACAGCTGAAGAGTCCAGGAATAAAAGGGGCCCATGCTAAAAGGTGCAAAGTGGATTCTCTGGTTAGAAGAAAAAGTCAGAGATGCACCAAAGAAGACAGTTGCGGGTTCCTGCTTGGCGCAAGAGAGTTCCCACATCAAGTAAAAGAATGCAGGTTGGTTTTCGTCATTGGATTCCGCAACAAGCCTTGTCTCATGCAAAAGGTGTGGTTGGTGAGAAAAGACGCTACCTTGGCCCAGGAGGGACCTGGGGGTCTCAACTCAGACTGAGGAGACATAGGGGCCTCTCAGCACTTCAGGGAGCCCTCAGAAGACCAGGCAGCACCCACAGGAGTCCCAGGACATGGGAACAAAGGAGCTGCAAATCACGGTCATCGCAGCACTACACAAAGGGATCCCATGCCCTCGGAGAACAACTCAGGGAGCTGAACATCGCAGGATAGAGTGCTTGTGACCTGGGCTACACTGTGCACAAAGGATTCCTTGGAGAAGTGCAAAGAAGCCCTAGAAGCTGCAAAACACACAGTGTACAGGGATACTCTCTGGCTTGGGGAGGCAAGCTCTTACCTCCACCAAATTTTACAGTTGGACTTTTGGATAGTCAGGGTCATTTTGGTCTACCACCTGTGTTCCAGGATCCACACTCATTGTCAGGAGATGGGACCCAGAGTACCAGTCGTCACTGCAGAGAGGTGCCTGCTGAAGCAGGAAAGTGACTCCATCACTCCACAGGAGATTCCTTTGGTTCTCCTGGTGCAGGATGAAGACAGGCAGTCCTTGGAGCATGCACAACCTGGAAACTGTTGCAGTTGCTGGCAGGAGCTGAAGTTACAGAGTTGAAGTATCCTTCTTGGATACTTTATTGCAGTTGTAGAGTTCCTGGAGCAGTTCTGCGGTTGATCCGACAGAAGAAGGTGAAGCAGGGGATTCCTGCTGGAGTCTTGTAAAACCGAATCTGAGGAAACACCCACAGGAAAGATCCTAAATAGCCCTGAGAGAGGGATTTGTCACCTAGCCAGGTAAGTACCTCTCAGGAGGGGTCTCTGACGATACCTGCTGGCACTGACCACTCAGATGCTCCCAAATTACCTGACCATCCTGAAAAAAAGATGGCAGAATCCAGGGACACTCTGGAGGAGCTCTGGGCACCACTTCAGGGGTGGTGATGGACAGGCGAGTGGTCACTCCCATTTTCTTTGTCCAGGTTCACTCCAGAGCAGAGACTGGGGGTCTCTGAACTGGTGCAGACTGGATTATGCAAGGAGGGCACCATCTGTGCCCTTCAAGCATTTCCAGAGGCTCTGGGAGGATACCCCTCCTTTGCCTGTAACACCTATTTCTAAAGGGAGAGAGTCTAACACCCCGTTCCTAAAGGAAATGCATTGTTCTGCCATCCTGGAATTGAGCTGCTCAAGCCCCAGGAGGGCAGAAGACTGTCTGTGAGGTGGCAGCAGCTAGGGCTGCTCTGAAAACCTCAGAAAAAACTGGTATGGCAGTACTGGGGGTCCATGCTGTAGCCCCCAGGGTGCATGGAATTGCCTCCACAATACAGGAATCAGATTGGGAATACAATTTACAGTTTCTAGACACCTCACATGGCCATATTCAGAGTTACCATTGTAAAGCTACATATGTATTGACCTATATGTAGTACACACTTATAGTGGCCTCCCCACACTCAGGAAAGTCTGGGAAAATGGACCTGGATGAAGTGGGGGCACCTGTGCTAGTGCAGGGGTGCCCTCACAGACAGGTACTATGCACCTAACCTACAGGGTCTGAAGGTTAGACATATAGGTGACTTATAAGTGATCTGGTGCAGTGAAAATGGCTGTGAAATAGTGTTTACACTATTTCACTCATGGTGCAAAGTCCTGAAGAAGTGTTTGTATGAGCTCCTTATGGGTGGCAAAAGAAATGCTGCAGCCCATAAGGATCTCCTGCAACCCCAATGCCCTGGGTTCCTAGGTACCATATACTAGGGACGTATAAGGGGGTCCAGTATGTCAATTTGGAGTGGGATATTGGATTACCAGTATGTAAGTACAAATTTAGAATCAGAGAGAGCATAAGCACTGGAGTTCTGATTAGCAGGATTCCAGTGACAGAGTCAAGCATACTGATAAAACAGTAAATTATACTGACATGTAGGCCACAAACTATGAGCACTGGGGTCCTGACTAGCAGCATCCCGGTGAGACAGTAGAAACACACTGAAAAACACTGACAAACAGGCCACAAATGGGGGTAACCATGCTAGAAAGATGTTACTTTGTCACAGAAACCCTGGCGGTAGGCAGGCTCGTAATGCTTCCAGCAGTCTTCTGTGGACCGCCGGGTCAGAGGTGAACATCTCTGGCCCGGTGATTCATACTGCCATGGTGGTATGAGTGGAGATGTGGCAAGTTGGCAGAGGCCAAATATAAATATGGAGTTAAGTTTGCGCATAATTAGCGTCAAAACAAATTAGGCAAATTTAGCACAAATACAGTATAAATATGGGCTTAAAACTTCCTGGGAGTACTTAGGGAAGCAATGCTTGAAACAGTTGCTGATATTACCACATTCAGCAATGATACTATCAGCCAGTTTAAAATTGTTGTTAATGTCTTCCCACAACCTGGTGGCTTTACCATTCTTGCACTATTAATAAAAAATTGTTGCCATCCTTTGTACAAGTAGGTAGTGATGTTTTGATGCAAAGATTAATCAAAAGGTGAACTTCAATTACATAAGTTGTGAAACATAAGATATGTGCAGTGTGACGCAAAAGCTGTTTTGAAAA
Source organism: Pleurodeles waltl (assembly GCF_031143425.1). Classification (NCBI taxonomy): domain Eukaryota; kingdom Metazoa; phylum Chordata; class Amphibia; order Caudata; family Salamandridae; genus Pleurodeles; species Pleurodeles waltl. The sequence goes on along the minus strand of NC_090442.1, from coordinate 692,522,815 downwards.
TGACAACCTTTCTATCTCCTTAATATGCCCCGAAACTGAATTTAAAAAGAAAATGTAATGTTTCAATAGAAAGAGACAGCTAGCATTTAGAGTTAAAGCTGTCAGTTAAAACGTTCAGGCATGCCTCGGTTGAAGAGGGTAAATGTCCTTACATAGCAACTTTACCAGATGTCAATATGCATGACAAAATATGCAACTTTAAAATATAATTCAACGCTTATTATTCTAACTACAATACTGCAAATTAATTCCCCCCTAATGGAGTTTTTTGTTGGTGTTAGATAGGGGAAGAATGCACTAATTTGTATAGTGAATAGATTTGTTTTTCTTTACCTAATCTCTGTAGGTGTTTTTTTAAAAGTTTTTATAAAATATGGGGCCATATTTATACTTTTTGACGCAAAACTGCGCTAACGCAGTTTTGCGTCAAAAAAATTAGCGCCGGCTAACGCCATTCTGAAGCACCTTGCGGGCGCCGTATTTATTGAATGACGTTAGCCGGCGTTAGCCGCCGGCGCTGTCTGGTGTGCGTTGAAAAAAACGACGTACACCAGGCAGCGCCGGCGTAGGGGGATATGGAGCTTGGGCGTGAAAAAATGGGGCAAGTCAGGCTGAGGCAAATTTTTCGCCTCAACCCGATTTGCGCCATTTTTTTCGACTCCCAACCCCCATAGAAATGACTCCTGTCTTAGCAAAGACAGGAGTCATGCCCCCTTGCCCAATGGCCATGCCCAAGGGACTTCTGTCCCCTGGGCATGGTCATTGGGCATGGTGGCATGTAGGGGGGCACAAATCAGGCACCCCTATGCCACAATTTTTTTTTTTTTAAAACACTTACCTGAACTTACCTTAATGTCCCTGGGATGGGTCCCTCCAGCCTTGGGTGTCCTCCTGGGGTGGGCAAGGGTGACAGGGGGTGTCCCTGGGGGCACGGGAGGGCACCTCTGGGCTCCTTCCGAGCCCACAGGTCCCTTAACGCCTGCCTTTTCCAGGCGCTAAAAAACGGCGCAAAAGCGGCCGAATGTCATTTTTTTGGACCCGCCCACTCCCGGGTGTGAATTTTGCCCGGGAGTGTAAATACGGCGCACATGCCGTGGAGTCAATTTTTTAGACGGGAACGCTTACCTTGCATATAATTAACGCAAAGTAGGTGTCCACGCAAAAAAATGACGCAAACTCCATGGACTTTGGCGCTAGACGCGTCTAACGCCAAAGTATAAATGTGGAGTTAGTTTTGCGTCGGAATTGCATTAAAAAAAACGACGCAATTCCGGCGCAAACGGAGTATAAATATGCCTCATGGTGCACACAAGTCTGCAAATAATTTCCCTATTTCTTTGTTTCCATTTAAAAAAAAGTATTTTATTAGTATTTTCATAAAACTGCACAAGTATAGGACAGACCAGCAGATCATTTTCACATTTTTCATTAGGCCTCCACAGGGAGTGCCACCACAAAAATTCCACTGTATGATTTTAAAGTTCATGCTCTCATATCATTGCTCATAGTACTTTTGTTCACCCCAGTGCTTCCAGGCACCAGCATGGGTAGGCACAAGGGGCAGCATTCAGATGTGCAGTGTACACAGATTAGCCCAAAAATGGAAACTCTAACATAACCAGATTAGCACACAAATGGAAACTCTAACATAACCAACATTTCAAACAGTGCGTTCCAAGTGAGCCATTGTCCAGTATCTCAAACAGGAGAGTGTTTGGGGAAGAGAGTGAGCCAAGAAGTCCTCTCCCATCTAAAATGCAGGCATCGACAGACATTTTCAGCATGTCCAACAGCAGCACACCTCAGACATGGTTCTCCAGAATTTACAATCACTCACCACGGTGGTACCACCCTCCCGTATATGTAGCCATTCCCTATGTGTGTTCCAAGTCAGCTATTCCACGCTCATTCTCAGTTCCTGATCCCTCCATTAATGAGTGGGTTCTGAAATGCATCAAGCACTTCCGTCCATAGTGGGGCCATCAGTTGTCTCCTTATATCCCACGCATCTTCTCTGCGGAGCGACTGGTCCTCCGCCTGAAACCATTCCCTGACAGTTGCATCCCACCTGTCTATCAAAAGTCGGACTCCCAACTTCCATGACATGGAAATCTGCCTCTTGGCTAATGTAAAGGCTAAAAATCAAGGAAAAGGTTTCCCACCTTCTTGGATAATGGGTGGGGGAATAATCCCAGTAGGCACACTTTCAAGGTACATGTTGCAGCCAGGCTCAGTGCCCCGTTCTGCCACGGTACCACTGCAGACCAAAAAGCTCTCACATGAGCACAGGACCAGGTCAGGTCACTAAATCTGCCTGCACTAGCAGGTAGCGAGGGCAATGCTTGGCCTCCCCTTCATATATTGCAGTCAATTTCTTCGGGGTGAGGTAGGTCTGTGAATGACTTTAAAATGGGTATTCTGGGATACTTTCTTTGATAGGCTAACATCTTTGCCCATTCTCGATCGGAAACGCATTTGCCTAATATGCCATTCCAGTCCTGCCTGAGGGTGAATACATTTTTTTACACCATCCATTTGAGGGCAATATACAACAATTTAACCAGTTGTCTACTCTTTCGCAGTGTCAGCAGTAAGTTTAATATGTTGTGAGTCTGGGTTCTGGACCAACACCTTATAGGTAAGAAACTGCCCAGGGGGCAATTTGCACGCCTCAACAAGTACCTCTAGGAGTATCAGTGTGGAGGCACCCAGCGTTCTCCAGACAGTGCACCACCAGCACTGGAGTGCCATTGCTAAGAGCACAAAATCCATTCACCTCCCAGCTATTCACAGCAATAGTCAGGCCAGAAGCGCTCCTTGATTAGGCACAGTCCCCGTGGGCCCCAGCTCTGTGAGAATTGTGTCATCCAGCCAGAGTGCAATCTAGTGTAGCTAAACAGCCAGGTTATAAAGTTCAAAGTCTGGTACCCCCAGTCCACCCTCTAAGATAGGCCATCTAATGGTGTCTAAGGATACACTGTGTAGTCCCCCTTACCAGATAAGCTCTCTCAACATCAAGTATAATTGTCTAGACCATGGGATAGGCATCCAGGCTGGGAGATTGGTAAAATAATAAAGCACCTGTGGCAGCATAATCATCTTAGTCAAAGCTATCCACACCACAATAGAGTGTCGGAGAGAGTGCCAAAAGGCTACACAAATCCCAGGCAGCACAGCAATACACCATGTTGCCCTCTTGTATTTCCTTTAGCATGTGATCAATTTCAATTCCCAGGGTTTGAAACTCTGAGGGGGCCCACGTGATCTCTGGTATCAAGATCCGTGGTTGGCCCGAGTAAGGTAGTGCTGATAAAACACAGGTCTTTCTCAGATTCACCAGCAGTCTGATAACTCACCAAGTTTGTGTAAGATCTGTAACATGAACTCAACATCAGTGTCCATGTAGGACATGTACAAGAACAAGTTATCAGGATAGAGCAATAACAAATGCTCAGAACCAGTCACCCAGATACCCCGTCTCCGCCCTTGCAACCTATACAATCCCACCAATGGGTCAATTGCAAGGACGAACAAGAGTGGGGACAAAAGGCATACCTGCATGGCACCCCGACGCACATCATATGAGCCTGGAATAATCTGGCCTGTTCAGACTCAGGCAGTAGGGATCGACCCATGTCACCCACAAGGTTTTTTAACTGCATTCTGTTCATAACTGCTTTCATATAGGGGAGCTGACTGGTTCAAGTGCCTTTTCCAGGTCTACAGCCACCAGGCTTGCCCTGGCTTCTCCCTCCATTTGGGGAGCAACAGTACTGAGTTCAAGCAGCGTAGATTAAGGGAGGTGAACCCACACTTGGGATGGACCAATGCTAGCATTTGGGAGTATATGCATGGTCAACATCTTGTTTAAGATCTTAAAATGGACAATGTGTGCTATGCTGTGGGGATGGTGTCCCTTGTATGGTTGTCTTTGAGAGAGGCAAGAGTCGGGCCAGCGATCCAGTAAATGTAGAGTAAAATTCTGCTGGTAGGACACTTGGCCCCAGACTCTTCCCCTGTGCCCCAGAACACAGGGCTTTCTCTAGGTGACATGAAGGTTGGTAGACTGGAGTAAAAGGAGAAGTTCCCCTTCCCACAGTGTTGAAAGTTCCAGACATCCTTGAACGCCCAACTGGTTGCCAGGTCTTGAAACCTCTTCTCAATCCAATGTGCCGGTGGTCCCGCAAGTGGCGGATTAGAGTGGTTAAGGGTGGTGTCAGCAACACAGTTAAAGTCCCCTCCAATAGTCATGTTCTTTCCAGGAAGTGAACCCAGCTATTCCGACAAGTGGGTCAGAAACAGCAGTTGGTTCTGATTAGGAGTATACACACCCAAGCATCCACTAAAACATATCTGCCATCTCTGTCTACTTGTACCTGTGCAGCCTCGAAGGAGATGCCTGCCTGAATCCAGATCAAGGAGCCCTGAGCATATACTGAGTACCCGTGTTGTACACTTGTCCCCTCCATTTCTACAGTGGTGAGGCATGCCTCTCAAAAAAGAGCTATATGCCCCACCAGGCATTTGAGGAACATGTACATCTGGTGCCATCTGGCTGCTGTTTCCATACCCCGAATGTTCCAGGCCAATAATTTAAACTCAGCCTGTGTTGTTGCCATGGGCATGAAGTGTAAGCAGGTGCAGTGCCCTCCTCTACCCTACCCACCAGCCTTCCACATTCCTTATCTCCTGGAGGATGACTGTACCAATTCTGGAACGCTTGTAACAGGTATATAATCCCCAACTACCCAATCCCAAAGCAGTCTGGCAATGAGAAGCCACCGCCCAAAATTAGGCATGATGAAAAAATGCATGTTGCATGAATCCATTATCCACTCGTCAGTGTCTTTGGGAGTGTGTATTGTGGAGGGCAACCTTACATGTAGCATATTCTGGCATCTGCTCCTACCCAACACCCCCACATCTGGCTAACCACATCTCACACATTCCAGGAACAATTTGAGGGAAGCAAGTGAAACCCCTCCACATCCACTCATTGACCATCCTTATATGCATCCTGAGAGGTGCCATCAGACCAGACCTCCCCCGACAACTAACAAGAAGCATAGAGAGAATAATAATAATAATAATAATAATAATAATAATAATAATAATTATGTCAATAATATGGGATTGGGAGCACCAGGTGGATGCGTACCACAGCCAAAAGGGTCTTTTGACAGACAATCAGTAATTTCTTAAAACCCCCAAGGAGTATGGGTATAATCTAACCCATCATGTGTCTACCTTACCAACATACAATCAGATATACAAAGGAGATCTTCTGCCATCTGCAGTATTATGTGTGACAGGCTCTGTTTACCAACTGAAGTGTCATTTGAGGTAAAATCAACAGACTATCTATGAATGAGAGTCCCTGAATCTGAGTTCTGCTCATGGGCTAGTCCCGCTGCTGCTAGCAGTGCTGCTGCCAGAAGGGCTGCTGCCTTAGCTCTCTTCACCTGGAATTTTGCTGGATGTCAAACATGGCCCGTATTATTATGATCCTGCTGTCTCCACCTTAGGCACCGTTGTGGGTGAGATCGTTGCTCTGGTGCACTGCTGTTTGTGCCCTCAGTCAGATACATCTAGCCACTCACAGGCTTCGGCAGGATTAAAGAAAATGTGTGCAGTGCCATCCAACAAAGCCCACAGTTTAGCAGGAAATAAGAGGGAATATTTGAGGTAGACTTCCCACAGTTCTTGCTTAACTTTTCAGGGGGGAAGCTCTTTCAGCTTGCACTGCTGCAGTAAAGTCAGCGAACAAGGTCATCACTGCATTATCCACTTGGAAAAAGCCACCTGTGAATGCTTTCTGAAGTAAGCAACTTCCTTCTTAAATATGTTTTTTAGACATACACTTTTGTAAATGGGGTGCATAAATGGAAATTTGTATTTAAGCTGTTGCTTTTTTTTAATTTTGTTTATTAGTTTTAGAGATTTCCCACCATTGTATGTGTGTTTTGTTTAATAGAGTATTGTTCTGATAAACGTATTCATTCCACAACACAGCAGCCATGGGATTATTACAACTGCTAGGTCCACAAGCAAAAAAGCACTTCAAGAGATTTAAATGAGAAAATGTTGTAAGTAGATTGAAAAGGTTCAATGTGCCAGATGTATCAATCTTTCCAATAGCAATTACCAAATTATGATTTTTTGTGGATCGCTATTAAGTTATCGCTATTGGAATGTATGAAACTCCAGGAGTTTCATATAGCAATTCACCAGGGCTCACAAATGGACCTACCTCATTAATATTCATGATGTAGGTCGCAAATTACGACCCATTGCGAATGGCTACAATCACAGGGCTTGCGGCCTGATGGGCTCAGCACACCACCATGTCTGTGATTACTTTTAAATAAAGCAATTTTTTTTTCATGTAGTACGCTTTCCGTAACAGGTTACTGAATCGCAAATTGGACTTGATACATACCAAAATGCATTTTTGGGATTGCAAAAATGTTTGATACATCTGGCCCAATGTGACAGTTACTTTGACATATCACTATTGATAAGTTTGTCTGCAAAAGATGAGGATCCCACAATAGCACATCCATGCTTTTCTTTTTTCAACCACAGAATTAGCCATACAATATGTCTTCAATTCTCTTTCCGGTGCAGTTTCAGAAACCTATAAGCTTATATTAGATCCAAGTAACAGTGTTTCACCACAAACTCTTAATGTTTTTCAAGAGCCGATTTTTACACAAATCTCCTTTCTCTGTTCAGCCCTGTAAAATATACATTTCCTGAGGCACAGGTCTACATTTACTGAACACGTTCTAGAATTTACTATGATGTATCAATCCTTGTCCTTCCCTCTATTAACATATTTATGGCAAGCAAAGAGTTCCCATGGACAAAATCCTCATGTAAGCAGTGTATTTTATTATTATTAACAATCTTTTATTTACCTCTGTGGTGCATATCTCAGTTAGCAGGGGTGCTAAGAAAATCAGTCCCATATAAACCCAGACTATGGGCCTCATTTGGCGTTCAGACAAGCCGACCGCAAAAGTCACAGGGAGGACACTGCCGTCATGCCAGCAGCACCCTCCCCCATTGGTATTATAATGTTCCTGCCGAGCTGACCAGCATGAACATTGCATTAAGACATTCCTGCTGGGCTGACAGGCAGGAACAGTGCTAAAGTATTGGTTTCGGCTCCCTCGGGGTGCCCGTCATGAAAAGGCTGGCAGAAAGTGGAGTTGTAATTAGCACGGTGGTGCTGAGTTCAGCACCACCGTGGCGGACCACAACTCAGACTGCCGTCAGACCATCTGGAACAATATTCCTGGCAAGGACGGCGGTCTTCAAATCTGCTTGTATTGTAATGTGGCGGTCCGACCACCTGGACTCAGGTGGTCCGACCGTTACCGCAGGGCTGGCAGTCTCATGACCACCAGCCGCATAATCAGGCCCTAAGCTAAGCAATCTGCCAGTATCAAATACAGAACATTCCAAAAAAGATAAAATTAGCATAACTGAGTTTATAAATATTTTTAGTTTCCATATACCTGTAGCACACAGCTAATCCCAGTGAATTAACAAATGAGACATACACATTTAGAAAATAATATATTTGTAAATGTCAACTATTGTTTCTATTCAACAATCAATAGAAATGCAGAAGGAAAAGAAAATGAGCACTCTTAGTAAAAGAATACATTGTTTGTAGGTCAATCCAATATCTGCAGCAATGTTTCTATATAATTAGAAATGTGGTTCTGTGAAAAATGGGGAGGTTTTCAGTGAGAAATGACATTCAAGTTGTCTATAACCTATCTACGATTGTATTTTATGCATATGGAGACCATTTTCAAATTCTATTCCCCTGCTCGGTTGAGTGGACTTCTCAGGGAGCCATACAATGGTGAGAGGAGTCATCAGAGGAGCCATACATAACTTGGTCTCCTGCCAACAAAACCAGTCACCGTTGGTATTACTCTTTCCTCCTGCATTTGAATGTAAAATCAATTACCTGCCCACCCTATTTATCCTTGGCAATACTGTTTTTCTCCACAAACTAAATATAACAAAATAAGTACCTGGCTTCCTGACACCCTCCAATCCACCTTTTGCTATACTCCCTTCCTAGCCCAAAGCAAAACATCCCTTTGTGCCACCCTCCCATACAACACTCTGTACATTCCCACCCCTCCTTCTTCCCCTACACCCTAACTAGTGTGCAAGAACCTTGGTTTCTGGCTGCCAAAGTATGCATCCTGTGCAAGCAGGAACCCCCACATCTAGTCAGAGTAAGCTAGATGCACACTTAGAGATAACCTGTGCTCATTGTCTGGTTGCTTGGCAGAGAGCAGTCAGGTTTATCTAAAGAGTCAATGTGTAAACACACACACTCAGGAACACAATGAAAATACCACACAAAGTACTCTACACATGTTTAGAGCAAAACAAGACCAGCATGACAAACATCCAATCAGTGGAACTCAAGATATGAATTTTTAAAGAGTAAACCAAAAATAGTGCTTAGATGTCAATAGTGCTAAAAAGTTACTTGAGGTGGTGCTAGACTTTGGTAAATCCAACAATGCCACGTTGGAGGGCAGGCGTGCTAGAGAACCCTTGCAGGGTCCGCTGAAAAAGTACCTTGGATGGAAAAAGTGATTACATTGAGGGCTCAATGTGTGGAGAAGAGGAGATGTGTCATTGTTGATTGAGGAGATGTAGGTGATGCGTCTGTTCCAAGCTCCACAGTGTTGAGGCCGTATTAAAGATCAGGCAGTGTTAGGCTTGGAGGCAATGCATCACTATCAAACTGTTGGGTTGCAGCAATGTATTGGTGCAGAGCTGCGCAGGGTCAAAGAGCCATCGGAATCCCGGAAAGATGCATCGCTCAGTCGGCAATGTGGTGTCCACATTTCAGGCAGCAGCGGCAATGCGCCAGACTTTAGAAGAAATTAGCTGATTCTGATCAGCACAATGTCCTTGATGAACTTGATTTCTTAGGTTGCAGCACAGATACTCACTTTCCAAGGCCCAAGACTGGGTTGGCACCAATTAGCAGAGCAGGACTCGCAGCAGACAGGATACAGGTGCTGGTTGCAGGTTGTAGGCTGTCTCTGATGTCACTGAGACTGCAGGAGAACAGGAGGAAAGCCCTTGGAGTCCCTCTTGGTTCAGATGAGAGGTGGCCAGCAGGTAGCAAGGTACCTCATCAAGGCAGAGAGAAATCCTTCTCGGAAAGCAGTCAGCCAGAGTGGCTTTCCTTGTAGCACAGCAGTCATAACTCCTGGCAAAGGTCTTCACAGGTCCAGTAGTGTACTGATTTGGTAGTGTCAGACACCCAGTTCTTATACCCAAATGTGCCTTTGATGTGTGGGAGATTTCAAAGAAGAGTCTTTGACATGCACAGAGGTCCTTTCTTCCTAAACAAATACTCATTTAATTATACAGCACACATAGAAGTAACACATTGCCATTATTGATTGTTTATGTGCAGGAAGGGACATATTTCTGCACATAAACAATTAGTCCCTGTAACACAGGCACCCTTGCACTAAGGTGCAAGGGTGCCTACAATGGTGCAAGGCAGCTAATTTTAGTGCCAGTGGTGGGAAAACACAGGGGTGTGCTGTATTGTAGTAAATACGGCACATCCCTGCATTTCTGAAATGATGCAGTGCTGCAAAATTTGCAGCGGCGCTACACCACTTCTTTGTAAATGAGGCCTTAGTCCACTATTCTGTACCCTATTTGGGTCTTTGGTGACTTGGTGAGCTAGCGGGAACACCAAGGAAGCAAACCCTTCCTTGGTGACTTCCTAGCAACAGAATCGGTTTTTCACTGTTCTCGTTTAGGTACAGTAAATATTCTAATATCAGAGAAAAAAAAAAACATTAACACCTTCATAGTAGTAGAGAAGACATGAGCACTAAATATAATTGTCTTGTTTAAGCATTCAATAAAAAGTATTTGACTAGGATAATTTTAGTTTAACCCATCTAATACAATGAATTACTTTTGAATACATTTTACTCACCTCACCTAACATACCGTTGCAACCTCTTCTCCACTGTAGACGCTCTAGACATGTAAACCAAGAATTTCTAAACTACACCCCTTATTCATTTACAACACTGGGTAAAACATTGTTTTATGCTTTTTTAACAGGGTTCACCAAATGTTCTTTTGGGATCCTTTCGCTGTGTAGGCTATGAAGCCTGTACCTTTTAAAATCAAAGAATAATACACTGTGACCAGTATGTAAAAGCCGTAAAACATCATCCTAAAGGAATCCAATAGTGTTCTTCCTTAGTAGGAATTCCATTATGGTGTGGAAAGAATCTAGGGTCCCAAATCGCAAGGCCACACTAAGGCAGAATGTGCAATATACAAGTTACCATTAGTTAACAACCAAGGGCCAGATGTAGCAAAGGTTTTTACCCATTCTTTGTCTATGGGAAAAAGTGTTCGTACATATGGCCCTAAGCTATTTCACAAGTCATTTCAGTCAGGTAAACCTCGTTGCCATTGTTGTGGATTGATCATGCATTTTAGGAATGCTGATGATGTCAAGCTTCCTGAAGTATACATTCTTCTCCCTTCACATTCTCAATACTGTTCCATCAATAGGCAGAACATCGCATGCAGAGGAACACCTAGCACTAAATATTTGTGTTAAGCACCTAAGAGCACACATAAAACAGCAGTCTATCAAGTCTGATTTCAAATGCAATTCTTTAGACGGAAGGTAAGAAAACAATGTGAAATGTGAATATTCAAGCACTGTTATATTTGCTCTAATCCTACACTGCGCTTTTCATATAATTGTTGCTTTTGATTGGTTAGAAATTGAGTGGCATATTGATGGAATTTTGGAGGAGGGCAATGCAACAAATCATCTTGCTGCATTCCCCTACATCAAAGGGAAAGGGCAGGAATGTTCTGTATCTATGGCATACGGTCCATTCCTGTCCTTTCCCCCTGCACTGGTTCTGTTTCAGCAGCCTAGCACCAATGCAGGCATCCTTGCACTATGGTGCAAGGGTGCCTTCATTGGATGCAGTATTGTTTTTGTGCAGGAAGAGACAACCTCCTGCACAAAAACAATCAGGGGAGGCTTTTTTTCCTCTTTCTATGTCTGCAGAATACAGGACACATAGAAAGTGGAAAAATAGTTAAAATAGTGCTATTTCTCCTCGTTGTGCCTCCCCTGGGAAGGCATAAGGCTTAGCACATCCCTAGGTTTACAAGGTTTTGTAAATGTGGAGATGTGTCAAAACCTGTGGTGGTTGTGTAGGAACACCCACCGCAACACCTATGGAGCGCCTCCCTAATGCAAAATAAGGCAACACAGCGATTTGGGTCGCCTTACCTCACTCCATATTTATGAGGCCATTTAAAGCCATGCAAAGTGGCTTTACATGACCTCATAAATGTGATTTAAAGCTTTGCGCTGTCACTGCATCACAAAAAGTGACTTATCGGCGGCGCAATGGCCTCACAAATATGGCCTTATATATCCTTTTTTTGTAGCTATTGTAAACATGCATACATTGAAACATAAATCATCCAATAAAAAGGCAATAAAACAACACAAGAGCATTTTTTATTCTAAATTAAAATTTACAGACACAGAAATACATAAGCAAAAACTCATAAACATAAACACAGCAAACAACACCACAGAGTAATTGCAACCAGGCCGCATTTTGGAGGTGCACATGCAGTGCTTCATTTTTGCTGGTGGTTGCAGTTGGAGCCCACCAGCACACATTTTTACGGACTGGGAATTGTTTTTGAATGTGTCAGATTTTGATCAAGAACAAGAGAGGAAAATACAAAAGGATGAAAAAAAGTGGAAGAGAGGAAAGGAAAAACAACGACAAAGAAAGGAAATATGGATTTAAAAAAAACCTGAAAGAGTAAACTTGAGGGCCAGGTGGTGTCTTGTGGTGGATAAAAAAAGCATGAGATGGCATCACGACTACACAATCTTGCTACTTTATCACATGATTTGTTGAGGTTTCTTCAGCTGCAAATTCCCAAAGCTAACACACCCAATTTGCGGTCCAATCTATACACAAGCAAGCGGGGATGGATATAACGTTCACCCGCATTCACAACTATCATTATGAGAACCACTAAGATATTTAATTTGATGGTATGTTAATTAAACTTTGGAAAGCAGACATGTTGCATAGTCTTGTCAGTATAAAATTCTTCTACCTAAATACTTTGGCCCATATGTATGCACTTTGCGACACGGAGCAGTGCAGCAAGTCACTGTATCACAGTGAAAGAGGAGGAATGCACAGTATTTAAAATAATACTGCACATTCCTGTCTTTTCCCCTTCACTTGTGCCCTTTAGGCAGCCTAGCACCAAAGCAGAGGTGCCTCCTCCACAAAAACAAGCCTAAGAGGCTTTTTAATTAGTATATTTCTCCTCAGTATGCCTCTCCTAGGGAGGTGTATCATTCTGGCGCATTCCCAAATTTACTAATTATTGTAAATCTGTGAATGCATCAAAATGATCTTGTGTTGCAGAGGAACACCCACGGAACACCCATGGGGACGCCGTTCTGGCGAAGAATAATGTAATGCAGCGCTGTGTTACTTTATTTGAGATTTATGAAGCCACACAGGACCACCAAAGTGGCCTTGAGAGGCTTAATAAATCTTAAGGTTTGCGTTGCACATGGCCTTCTGTTTAAAATATCTCATTCAGCTCTAAAAGAGTTTTAGGTAAAAAATTGTGGAGCAGCACCGACACCTTGTGGCCAACAATGTTAAACACAGGAACTAAAATATGAAAAAAAATATTTGCCTTTGGATTATCGTACTCTAATCAGGAGAGCTGAAAGGCAGGCAGACGTTATTTCTGAAAAATTCACATTTGCGAATTAATTTGCAAAGTTTTTAATTTGTGATTCAGGAGTACCCGGTGCAGAATATGCATAAATGGGTGACATACACCTCAATTGTAAATCGAGCGTGTGTAATTTGGTCCCGTATGGCCAACTGCAAACAATTAAAAGATTGGTTCTAGCCTGCAGATACACAATGGCTGTTTCACTAGTGGAAAAGGTCATCCTCGATTCGGAAAGCAAAAACAAAGTTGAAATTGGTTGCTTCCTAATTGTCTAGTTCAATTTACAAGCGATTGTAAGTGAACCTGCAATTGCATCTTTAGATATTACGGGGCGTATTTATACTTTTTGATGCAAAACTGCACTAACACAGTTTTGCATCAAAAAGTTTTGCACCATTCCTGAGGCGGCACAAAGGGTGGGCTAGCATTAAAAAAAATAACGTTGGTTGGGTGGGGGTGGCGGGATGGGAGAAGGGGGGTTTGCACCAAAAAATGACATTAGGAAGGTTAGGGTAAAAAAATAAATTACTCTAACCAGCTTAGTGTCATTTTCTGATGCAAAATCATCCATCCCACATGACTCCTGTCTTAGAAAAGACAGGAGTCATGCCCACCTCCCAAAATGGCCAGCACAGGGGACCAATGTGCCCTGGGCATGGCCATCGCACCCAGTACCATGTAGGGGGGCCATTTCACTGCCCCAATGGCGTTTAAAAAAAAATATACTTACCTGTACTTACCCATACTTACCTGGGATGGGGTGCTCATCCTCCGCTGTCCCTCTGGTGTGGGTGGGGGTGCCCTTGGGGCCTGTAGAGAGCACCTTTGGGCTTATTACATGGTGTTCCACCATGGAAATAGGCCCACAGGTTCCCTAACGCTTGTCCTGACCCTGGAGTTAAATAATGGCACAAAGCAAGCATTTGCACCATTATTTGACCCCTCCTTCCCCCTTGTGTGATTTTAGCACGGGGGATAAATAGGGCGCTAAGGCCATAGAGTCATTTTTTGCACAGGAATGCCTACCTTGCATCTCACTGACGCAAGATAGGTTTCCACATCCAACGAATTACTTTAACTCCAATATTTTGGCACTAGACATGTCTAGCGCCAAAATATAAATATGGAATTAAGTTTGTGTGGAATTTGTGTAAAAACAAAGCTGCAAATCTGGTGCAAACAGCGATATGGACCTACAACTTATAAGATGAAACCTTTATTTGCATTTCCAATTATAAACCATTCCACTGACAGCACTGGCCTACTATCTGCTTGTCAGTAAGCGGTTAATAAATCAGAGAAGCATTGACTCTTATTGGTTTAAGAAACACAATTAAGTTAAGCCAAAACATAGCTCTTAGAGAGCCTTTGCTCACCCCTTGATACGTTTTTTTCTTAAGCAGTCGGGAGAGAAACGTGATCATTTGAAGCAGTACCCACAATTTTAAAGACAATAATGGGACACTGTAAAATTCCCAAACCAATTTACAAAGGTACAGAAAATATCATAAGTAAAAAGGTACTAAAAATAGGGAAGGGGAAGACGAGATATCTTAAAGGTTTCAAGGCAAAAAAGTGCCTAGAAAAAAAACACTTTTGAAAATTTCAGTTTGAAGTTTAGTAGACTTAGGTGTGATCTGAGACTGCCCATGATGGAAAGAAGGCTGTGTGCAGCAAATAGTTTACCCTAGTAAATGGTTTTACTTTATGACTTTTGGAAAGTAGATTATTGGTAAGGGCAGGTAACTATCTACACTTAGCAATAGGCCAGTAACCTCCAGTAAGTTAATCTAGGTCTCAATAAATTAACCCCAGCTCAACCCTTGGTAGCTTGGCAACGAGCAACAAGGCTTAATTTAGGAGACAAATGGGTCTTTAAGAGATTGGTGGTACCAGAACTGCATGTCCTCCCACTGCTCCTGCTCACACAATGTCTCCGGAACCAGCAACAGCAATGACAACCATGAGTACACACACCTACCTGACACTGTAGGGATACCCAAAGTACACATGTACACTCAACATATACATTCAGGACGGCAGATGACAGTGATACACACGTAACCACACACACATATGCACACACACACACTCACACACCCACATACACACATGCACACCCAAACTACACACACCACAGCCAACACACATGTACGATACATACATTAACCCGCACACACAGCACCAGCACAGTCCAACACAACAATACACAACACCAGTGATTCACACAACTATATCACAACCACAATGACACAAATGCTACAGCAAGCTAACAAATTACACAGCACATAATCCATATATCATACCACGCTAACACAACACACAAAGCTTCTGACATACCCATCACTACATACATGCAGACACATGTAACAACCACACAAGGGCACACAACACCGTCATTACACATGTCAACACAAACAATACACAATTTATCTACATACATGCATGTTCCAAGCACAAACATATCCTACACACAACACACAGCCACCGCAGCGGGAAACATGGCAGGGCAACACCCTCATGTGCGGCCCAGACACAACAACTAGCACAACCAACACACACACACACATGTCTCTCAGACACAAACCAAAGCAGGCAAGACCAAAACAACCATGTGGAAAGAAAGGCGGACCAAGTATGTTACCATCAAACCAACAAGTGGTTGGCCCAGATATAGTAAACAGAAATATAAAGATATGATAATAAATTAATAACTATGTACAGATATAAGGCTATTGGCCAGTCCAAAGTGCACAAGGCACAAATGGCACTTCTGTGTGCCCTACATGACTCCTGACTTCTAGATGACCTCCACAAGGTAGGGGCATCAAGGGGGCAGGCAGGCATCTCAAGGATAAGGTGGGGGATGGGGGATTTGGGCTTGAGTTTGGGAGGGGGGTCTCTGGGCTTGGGCTTGAGAGGGGTTTCTTTGGGCTAGGGCTCGGCTAGGGTTGAATTCTTGGCAGGGGGAGGGGCATGGGTACTAGCAGTGGGTGCAGGGGAGGACTTAGATGTGGAAGGGCTGGACTTCGGGAGGGACACAGACTGATGGGGGGTATCACGGGGTGGGGAAGGAGCAGGGAACATGGAATATTCCGAGAGGAAAACCTTCTTAGACATATGGGGAGGTCATGACAAAAAGGTTTGGGAATGGAGGTAGTAGAGGGAGTGGTTATATGAAGTGTTACGTGAAAACTCTTTTTGGTTTTTAATTGATAACTTGACTGTGCATTCTGGATTTTTGTTGTTTTGCTCTTGTTTTGTTTAGATAAATATTTTCTATTTATCTAAACCTGTGTTGTGTCATTTTGTAGTGTTTTCATTAAGTTACTGTGTGTGGTGGTACAAATACTTCACACCTAGCACTCTGAAGTTAAGCCTACTGCTCGTGCCAAGTTACAGAGGGGGTGAGCGGGTGTTAGCTGAGGGTGATTCTCTTTTACCCTGTCTAGAGTGAGGGTCCTTGCTTGGACAGTGGGTAACCTGACTGCCAACCAAAGACCCTATCTCTAACACATTCCATACCATGGTGGGTCAATTTCTGGGTTGTGGATCCTGATTAATGGCCAATTGAATTAGTCGCAGTGCTGTAGCTCTGTTAGGCTTGTTTGGCATAGTGTTGTGTCATTGAATTGCTGCCATTGCCATGTAGTGGTCCCCAGTCATAGCATTTAGTTGGTATAGCTAGTACATTACTTATACAGATAAGGGATGTGATGTGATGTGCGCATTTCAGGTTTTCATGTAGATGGGCTAGTGCATTGTGAGAGTCGTAGTGATAGTTTCAGCAAATGCTATCCATGTCTTCCTCAAGGGCTGTGTAGGCATTTGGGCTCGGTGGAGGTGTGGCATGCAGGAGAGGGGCTTTTGGTGCATAGGTGGGAGGTGTAGTGAGACATACAGTGAATTGGGGAGTATTTGGGTGGTGAGGAAACATGCATGACATGACAATTGTGTGACATTGAAGTTGTAGGTAATTACCAGAGTCCAGTCCCCCAGGTATTCCCGTCAGGCCCTCAGGATGCAGAATGTCCATGAACTTCTCCTCCCATGATGTGAAGTGTGAGGGAGGAGATGGGGGCCAACTGCCAGTCTTGTGCATGGTGACCTGGTATCATGATGCCATGGAACACACCTACCCCCTAATGTCATTCCACCTCTTCCTGATGTCCTCCCTTGTGCATGGATGGTTGCCTACTGAGTTGCTCCTGTCAACTATTCTCTGCCACAACTCCATTTTCCTGGCAATCTACGTTTGTTGGACTTGTGCTTCAAACAGTTGTGGCTCTACCCTGATGATTTCAACCACAAATGACCCTCAACCCCGCCTTCTGTGAACCGTGGGTGCTTTTGTGGGGACATGGTAGTGGTTCTATTGAGGGTAGGGAGGTGTTGTGTGTGTAAGGGTGCAGTGTAGGGTGATTGATGGGGTTTAGGTGGTGCGTGGTGAGTGATGGACGCTTGTGGTGTGTGTGTGTGGTCATTATGTGTGTTTTGTGGTGGTAGTGCAGTTGTGTGGTGTGTGCTGAGTGAGATGTGTATATGTGCTTATGGTTTAATGGTACCTATGTGTGTGTATTTGCCTGCTCTCTGTGTGTGTGTACATCAATTTTGAAGCAAAGCTTTGTGGGTTGCATGAGGGGGTGTTACATAGTGCAGTGAGTAGTTGTGTCTGTTGTGTGTATGTGTTTCAGGTGTGGGTTATTCAAACTGTCCAATGCGGTGTGTTATGACAGTAGCGGTTCACACTGCCAATGGTTTTCCACCATGAAAGAACCGCTGTGGTGATTTGTTACTCATAATCTGGTAGGTAGAATTGTGTCAGGCTGGCAGTGCTGGTGGTGGAACACCCTCTTTCCCATCCTCCTGTCTCCTGGCGGTGTTGAATTTGTGGCTGTTTTTTGGCAGCCTTCACTGAGTTAGTCGTAATAAGGAGCTTGGATTACCAACAACATGGCAGTCATTTGGCAGCCGCCACCACAGCAGTCTTCCAAAAAGATGACCATAGTTGTAAAAGGCCCAAAGTGTGTAAAGCATTGAAGTATCAAAAAGCAGTAATAAAATAAAACACAGGAAACAGTTTAAAATAACAATTTACAAAAATAGGAAATAATGTTATCTTTAATTTGACAGTAAAACAAATAAAATCAGATAAGGGGAACCGGAGATATGATATGAATTTTCAAAGAACTAGGCCCATATTTATACTTTTTTAGCACCGCATTTGTGATGCTTTTTGATGCAAAAACAGCGCAAACTTACAAAATACAATCCTATTATGCAAGTTTGCCCCACTTTTGCATCAAAAAATGATGCAAATGCGGCGCTAAAAAAAGTATAAAAATGGGCCTTAATGTTTTGTAGTGCATAGAAACTAAAAGCGCCACTCAGGACATCTGGTCGCACCTTGACCGGGACAAAGTCAAGGGTTAAGGCTGACCATAATGGAGCCCTTCTTGGCTACACTAAGTTGGAGGCCTCGGTCAAACGTTTACCTTTGGACTTTGTCTTTTTCTTGAAGATTTTCTTCAGTGTGACGAAGTCAGCCAGTGTGCGGAAGTCAGCCATCCGACCTCCCTGGTGTCCTCTTCAGACCCCGGTGAAGATTTCTACATTCGGACTTAGTTGATGTTTCAGGAAAAAGATCTTCGTCCAGGTCAAAGATACATTTTGATCCAATATCCCTGGAGCCCTCCTCGGATATGCTGCACAGGAAGTCCTGATCACCTTTTTACCTCTGGACTTTTTTGGTGCTTTTTCTCTCCAACATAGGATGACGCTACACAGCAAGTTGATTTTGAGTTGACATCATCAGATTGCCTTTTTAGGAGCCCCGGGTGAAATCCTGGAAGTCTAGGGACCCGGAGCTTTTCAGTGGGACTAACCTGCAATTCAGGCCAGATAGCAGTCGACATAAGTCGGCTTGACTCTCGATAGCAGGTCGGTCCCTTTATTGAGCTTTTTGCCAAAAGTTCTCCAAACTTCTGAATCTTCTTCCAGAAGGTCTTAGAAGGTCCTTTAGGAGTCCACACCTAATTCCAAGGTGCCAGAAGCTCTGAGATTCTATTTGAGGTTTAGGACTCCAACACCCAGAATGTACCTGGCTCAAACTCCAAAATGACCACTGGACAGTGGTCAGCTGGTCAGTTTCTTTAGGATTCGAAGCAGGGGACTCTGGTTAGCTAGTTTTCACCTACAGCAAGTAGGGAGTCCCTTCTTGAACAAGTTGAAGCCAGGCAAAGTCCTTTTAATGGTGAAGCCCAAGTGTGCAGCTGATGCAGTCCTTCTTAGTGCAGTGTCTAGGTGCAGGTCAGGGGTCCAGCAGAGTAGTCCTTCTTTTGATGTTCTTCCTTGTAGGGATCTGAGGTGTGGCTGCAGCTCTGCCATATTTATCTTTGCTCCTGGGGTGAAAAGCGGGGGGAGGGGAGGAGAGGTGACTGTCTAATCACAAATAGGCCACTTTCCTATTGGATGACCACTTCCTTGGAAGTGTGGCAAAAATCAATCCCAGGGAGCAACATTCTTCAAAAATCCAACATGGCTGAAACTGATTTTTGGAGGTTAGGTCTGGCTAAGCCCACCCACTGGTGCGGCTATAAATCCTAAACACACCCCACTCCTGCCTTCTCCTAATCTAATTAAGAGGACACATAATTGCCTGGGATTGCTGGAAATGGGTGAGGTCCTACACTACTCCAAATGTCCATCCCTCCTTTCAAGACCAGTTTGGCTGCTCTCACCCTCATCCTGTTTCACCATCTGCTGAGACAGATCTCCTACCCAGGCACATCCTTTGTGTTCAGCCTAGGTCACTTCACATCTCATCAAGGCATCAGAGAAGGTCTCATCAGAGCTCAACTTGGCAAGTTTCAGGTAGAGTTTTAAAACTCTTTACCTGAACTAATGATATTAAATCTGATGGTGGCAAGTCGTGGGATTTATTATAGCAATTAATTTGATAGCAAACTCAAGATAGCTGGCTCTTATGGTGACTTTGGGCCAGATGTATCAAACGAAATTGCATTCGCAAATATCCGAATCGCTAAACTTGCCCGTTTGCGAATGCAAAAGCGTGGTCTGCGATGCATGAAAGGCATTCACAGACCAAAAATAAGGAATTGCAAAAATAGTGATTTTTTGCGTTGCGACCTGGTTTTGCGTGTCGTATTTTGCGTCTCACAAATTGCGACATGAAATACTGAATGGCAATTAGCGATTCGGTATTTCAAGTAGGAAATTGCGAGATGCTAAATGCAACACGCAAAACCAAGTCGCAATTCGATGCATCAAAAAATCGCAAATAGCGATTTTTCGCAGAATGGCCTTTTGCACATGCAAAAAACCACTAAGTGAAACCAGGTGCAACCTCTATAAAGAGGCCCAGAATGCCTCAGACTCTTTTCCACAATGGCTGCACTCTACGTCATGGCGAGGAGAATGTGGATCTTGGCAGGTTTGAGGAGAGGGAGGAGGAGACAGGAGCGCATTTTCAAAGTGCGCATTACCCATTTTGAACAGACTGAGGAGGACATTTTTGAGAAGTACAGGTTAAGCTCAGCCATCATACTTGACCTGATAGCTGAGCTACAACCCATACTGCAGCGCACAACACACAGGACCAATAGCATACCCACCCATGTGCAGGTATTATGCTCCCTGCACCTACTTGCCTCAGGGAGCTATCAAGGGGTCATAGCAACAGCTGAAGGAGTATCACAGAGTGCCCTCTCTACATTTTTCAATGCATTTATCAACACCATGCTGAGTAGGATACAACAGTACATCTGATTCCCCCACACCCCACGGGAAATACAGCAGACTAAAATAGATTTGTACCAGATAGCACAGTTCCCCCACGTCCTAGGTGCCATAGATGGGACACATGTTGCTATCTGTCCACCATCTGCCACAGAGTATGTGTACCGCAACTGTAAATACCAACATTCCATGAATATACAGGTGATATGCAATGCCTCCTATATCATAACTGATCTTGTGACCAGGTACCCAGGGAGCACACATGATTCATACATCTTTTGTCACAGTGGAATTCACACAAGACTTCTAGCTGGGGAGTTTGGTGAAGGATATCTACTAGGTATTGTCCCTCTGTACACTGGTGCATTGATGGCGTTGTGACGTCAGATGGCTCACTTACTCATCATACCCTCTGTTCCTTCCAGGAGACAGTGCCTATGCAGTGTGCACCTACATGATGATGCCCTACCTCAATCCTACAACACCTGCAGAACAGAGATACAATGCAGCACACAGGGCAACCCGCAATGTGGTGGAGTGCACCTTTAGGCTGCTGAAGAGTCGCTTTCGGTGCCTCCACACAAAAGAGGCACTACAGTACAGCCCGAAGACGACATGTAGAATAGTGGCTACTTGTGCGATCTTACACAATATAGCTACCACCAGGGGCATATCTGTGGAAATATCTGATTCAGACTCTGATGAGGATGATGATCCCATATCCCCCCTACAGCCAGCAGACAGGACCAGTGCAGCAGAGGGCAGGCAAAGGCGTGCTGACATCACACACAACCATTTCAGATGTAAGTAATAACCACACAACTCCACTGACATGTATACTTGTAGTTAGAATATTTAGTACCTTAACGTCAGGTAACAATGTTTTACTAGCAGCACAAATAAGATTATGGCCCTCATTCTGACCTTGGCGGGCGGCGGAGGCCGCCCGCCAAAGTCCCGCCGTCAGGTTACCGTTCCGCGGTCGAAAGACCGCGGCGGTAATTCTGACTTTCCCGCTGGGCTGGCGGGCGGTCTCCTTCAGACCGCCAGCCAGCCCAGCGGGAAAGAGGCTTCCACGATGAAGCCGGCTCGGAATCGAGCCGGCGGAGTGGAAGCTGTGCGACGGGTGCAGTTGCACCCGTCGCGTATTTCACTGTCTGCGCAGCAGACAGTGAAATACATGTAGGGGCCCTCTTACGGGGGCCCCTGCAATGCCCATGCCAGTGGCATGGGCACTGCAGGGGCCCCCAGGGGCCCCGCGACCCCCCCTACCGCCATCCGGATCTCGGCGGTCCGACCGCCGGGATCTGGATGGCGGTAGGGGGGGTCAGAATCCCCGCGGCGGTGCAGCAAGCCGCGCCGCCGCGGAGGATTCAATGGGGCCGCGGTACACTGGCGGGACCCCGCCAGTGGTGCCGGTCCGACTGCGGCTTTACCGCCGCGGTCGGAATCCCCATTGGAGCACCGCCGGCTTGTCGGCGGTGCTCCCGCGGTCCTCCGCCCTGGCGGTCAAAGACCGCCAGGGTCAGAATGAGGGCCTATGTAACTTAAAAAAAAAGCAGATAACAGTATCTCACTATTCAATCATAGTTTACTGTATGACACAATGAGAAAACAGTCCCCTCCGGCCATTACTGTCACTTTCTACGGCCACGCAAGCCACTCGAGTGCGCAGTGGCCTCACTGGCACCTCTGTTTTCCGCCTCAGTGGCAGTGCTGTGCCTGGCACTGCGACGCCTAGCATCAGTGGTGGGCACTGCTACGCTGCTGAGGCTAGATGTGTCCTCAGTGTCCCCCAGTCCCAGCTCACTGGGTGTGGCAGAGCGGTTACCCAGCATATTGTCAAGCACATTTGTGATCTGCACCAGTCCCTGTGCCATATCCCTACTGCTGTGCGCTGCCTCCACCTATGCGGCCACAGCACGGCGCGATATGAGGGCTTTACAAGGCAATTGACCGAACGACAGAAACCACCAAACATCCCCATAAAACGCCTCTCCTGCCTGCGGTGGCTGACTCTGTTGTGCCGCAGCTCTGTACACAGTTCCCTCACTGCACTTGTCAGCTCCCTGGTGTTCTCAGAAGCTTGGATCTGTCCCTCACACAGTTTTGTGAGGCTGGAATTGAGGCACTCCAACTGCCGATGCAGCCCCCCCATGTTGGAATTGTGTGCGTGCATCTCCCTTTGTAAAGCTGAGATTTTCCAGTTTTGCAGGCGCTGCTGTTTCAACATAGCAGATTCCAGGCCACCGAAGACTGATAGACCCTCTCCTGCTTCAATATGCTGTGCGCCTGCATTCATGGGCCTCCTGCGGGGTGTTGTGCTACGCTGGGGCTGGTACTCCTGCATAACAGTGCATCTGCCATCTGGGGAAGATGTGTGGCCGTCATCCTGCATGTCATCAGAGTCCTGGCTCAATTCGGGTAGCGGTACAGCCCTAGCCCTGCGTCTGATAGGCGCTATATTCTGTGACTCACTAGTGTTTGAGTCAGATACAGGATGGGTTTCAGTATCCCCCACAACAGCACTTGCAGATGCTGCTGGGCCTGGGCCACCTACAACGACAATGTGCAGCATGTCAGTTATGTTTGTATCACCAAAGGTCACACAATGGTAATAAATGTAGAGTTACATCATATCACTATGTTGTGGGTGTTGTGTTCTTCTGGGTGTCACTCGGCCTAATTACATTATATGTGCTACTTTCAGCTTTGGGTTGTGGACTACCACTCCCATAAGGCATTGTTGTGTTGCTTCTAAGATGTGGAATGGACTACTTCTCACAATGCTTTGCACTACTTGCTAATTCCTAAGGGGCATTTGTACTTACACATATGGGATTACATTTCAATATTGCACTTACCTTTACTGGTGCTTGGTGTGCCGGATGTGTCGATGTCAGTGACCCAACTGACAGCTTCTGGGAGGAGTGTCGACTCCACCAGTCTTCCATCAGGGTGGAGGGTGTCTCGGTGGGTGGTCCACCTCCTGTGCTCCTTGCCTCCTGCAGTCGTCTTGCCACCCTCTCCTTGGCACGGGAATGCAGGTCGTACCACCTCTTCTTTATCTCCTCCACAGAGCTCTGCGCAACTCGCACAGCACAGATTTTTGTCTGAATGTCTGTCCAGAGTCTGCGCTTTCACTCTCAGGGACCTGGAGTGAGCTTTTTTCAAACAGACGGTTATGGCTCCTCACCACTTCTTCAGTGAGCACCTAAAAGTTCCTGCTCACTAAACTTGAGTTGTCTTTTTCCTCTCTCCCTTCTCCTTTCCCTGTGCAGAGGAGTCCATGGTGGTTGTGCAGTCCTGCCTTGTTCACAGACCTGCTCACTGTGGCTGGGCTGTCTCTCTCTCAGTGCTCCTTTGGGTGTGGCACCTGCAAACTGCCTGGGATGACGTACTTTCTGCTCTGCCAGTTGTGCGTTCTCGCAATTTGCGATTTTCAATTACCGAATCGCAAACTGCGTTCTTGCAAATTGCGATTCGGTATTTGGGCCTCGCAAACCACAAATAGCGATTTTTAAGAAATCGCTAATTCCGATTCGTAACTATGTTACATCGCATATTGCGAGTCGGAAATAGCGATTTCTTAAACAACGCTATTTGCGATTCGCAAACGCCTTTCTTGATACATCTGGCCCTTTGTTAATTAAAATAAAGTCTCCCCATCTTAACCCAGTAGGCCATTCACTACAGTGAGGGAAAAACAACTTTGGCTATTTTACCACACCAGGGCTAATAACCCATTTTTTATAAGGTCTCGGCCTATAGTTAAGTGGCACCCAACCCTAGAGGTACTTAGGGCACACCTTAGGGGTGACCTACATGTAAAAATAAGGTACTTTAGGACTTTGGAACTACTTTTATTTCTAAAGTCGGATTTGCATGTAACTTTAGTTTAGAAGCAGCCAGCAAGGCAGGACTGCCTTTAAAATGACGTGGACACTTTAGCACTGCACCTTTGGATTCACTCCCTATGTTGGGATCCCTAAACCTACATGCTCTACCATATACTAGGGACCTTAGGTAGGTTAATACTGGCAATGAAAATTAGCCTAATTTGCATATCCACTTTGTACAGAGCACTGGCCTTCGTTCTGGTAAGCAGTACCCAGAGCACAGCCAAGAGTCAGTAATCACCAGAATTTGTCTAAAACGTTTGAGGGTAACCAGGTCTAAAAGGGGTACTTTCCTACTATGACTCAGGGGCTTATTTAGTCCTTGGAGGTCTTTACTCTGTCAGGGTGGTTAACAACATTACGTCCGCCACCCTGACAGACAGTAGACCACTATATTTTGAGTTCACCACTGACCTGGTGGTGATCATTGCGCATTCACAGGAGCAACCATGGTAGTTCTTATAAAGGCACTGAAAGTCTGAAGTGTAACCATTGTCTTTTAGGTGGTGTGCCCCAAACATTTTTTGCTTTTCAGAGAAACTCATAGTGCAAATTTGTTTCTAAAAAACATAAAATGAACGGCCTTCACAGTGTAGGAGTTTGCTGGATGTATGCAAGATTTTCTTCTGTTCAAGAACACTTGGTGGACATAAGCAGAAACAATGGACACCAGACTCTTCACTCTAAATATAGCAGATGGTCTAAGGTCTCAATTATGAAGGCCTCTGCTCCATTGGCAGAGAATTAAGCAGACAGGGAAATAATTAAAATTGGACATTGAAACTGGTCCCTTTCAGATCATGTATTCATGTATTTAACTTTATAGGAAAAAACACTGATTAATTTTGAAAAAAATGAGTGCAAAAACAGCAAAGTAATCCATGTCGTTCTCGTTTGTTTTTCACATGCTTTGCTTAATCTACCATTCACTAAAGTTCTTGCTTTCCTGGGACGTTGTCTTCCATATTTTTTTACAGGCAGCATGTTACACTTGAATAGTGCGTACTTTGAATGGGGTAATGCTAAAGCCAGTGCAGGTTTCTATCAGTGTGTCAAAACATTTTCACAATACATTGTCATCCAATGGCCATTTGATCCCAGGCTTCTGTGTAAAGTACACACAGCAATGGAGACATATGCCAATTGCAGTTGTGATTTTATGCAAATGTATTGGTAGGGTGGCACTCTGGAGGCCTTTCAGTTTATATGTTTAAGCCACAACCTTAATTACAGAGTCCACACCTCATTTAGGGACCCCCCACTTTTTTTTCATCTCATTTAATTCCCTGTCAATCAGAGTAAGTTCTCTCATGGTAGAGCCAGCGGAGTCACCTTCTTTGGAAAGCTGATTGACCGCATGACTCAAAACAGAGACGCCAGATCAAGGGTTAGGAGGACAGGACACTCCAACATGTTTGTGATAGATTACCCTGTCTATCAAACTCTAAATCAGGTCCTTAGTCTACTATTTGAAAGTATTTGAGCAGGGCATGGTCCAAGGCAAAAATCAGCAAGGGACCTTTGAAGTCAGACATATTGCAGATGAATTGCCAATTATGTAATTAGTTTTGATTCCAAAAGCTTTGAGAGGCTTTGAGAGCGACAGCGCTAGGTTTCATAGCAGCCTAGGTCATTCATCACTGAAATAAATCTGTAGGATCATGCTGGTCCAACTTTATACCTTTGGACTTTGGGCGTGATTTAATACTCAGTGGACAGGTTACTCTATCACAACCGTGATAAATATTCCGTCCACAGAAATCTAAATCCTATACACTATAATGGGATTTATATTTCTGTGGATGGGACGTCAATCAGCGTTGTGATTGAGCAACACATCCATGAGTTCTAAATCAGGCTCTTGGTCACTTTATTCTTTGTCAAAAATATTCAGAAGGGACAGGGTAGAAGCAGCAGCCGGGCAGTGATTCACAAGGCCATATACTTTTATCACAAAGTCAAGATGAAACAATTTTCAGTTGGTATAAAGCCCTGAGAATATTTCTTGCCTGCTTAGGGTGTGACCTCCCCAGGCACCTGGCACCATATCCCTTACACTTCAGGTTGATCAGAAATCCCATGTTTCGACATTTTTCTACAACTACTTGTAAAGTATGTTCTGGACAATCCTGTAGCCTCCAGATCCTAAGGGCAGGCTCTCAGACACTAGTTACCTTTACAGAAGGCACCTGTAGGGTCAGTGATCAGCTGGGCATTCTTGGAGCCAGGAGTCAATCTCCCCTTTGTGTTTTAAAGCAGGCAAATGGTAGGGCAGAAACTTTATCTTCCGAGAGCAGTTCAAGTTTCTGAGTGCAAGCAGTACACATGAAAGCTTGAGACTTTTTTCTTCTTTCAGGGCCTTCTTATTCAGATGTTGCTAAGTCCAGGAATGTTCTGAGGAGGGGTTAGTGAGTTACCAGCCTTATCCTGTGAAGTAACCACTGATTTGTCATTTTTTCCTTCTCAATACTCATGGCCATATTTATACTTTTTTAGCGCCGCATTTGCACCGCTTTTTGACGCAAAAACGACGCAAACTTACAAGATACAATTGTATTTTGCAAGTTTGCGCCGCTTTTTCGTCATAAAATGACGCAAACGTGACGCTAAAAAAAGTATAAATATGGGCCTCAATGTTTTCCTGCTCTAGCAACATTTTCTTTTGTGGACCTTTCTTTCTGCTTTACTGTATGGAGTATCAGAAGCCCTAAATCCAAGATGACAAGCCCCTTCACCCATCAGCCATTCACTCCTCAAAAGGGGCTTATGATCACCCTAGTGCCTGGATACCCTATCATCCAAGCACCTGGATACCCTATTGGGTGACTAGCTGCACTTTATAAATCCTGACTGATTTATTAACCCTAAAACTTTCCTATTAAGAGGAAATGCATTTCTGTTTGTCAGGGTCAATACCTTGCTTTCTTTTTGCTGGGGTGGAGCCAGAGAGCCAATGAGTGCCCAGAATGGGAGCAGTTCCTATAAGCCATATTTGACATTTCAAAGTCATAAGAAGTAGTATTATTGTTGTCCTTTGTTCAGCCAGTTGCCTTGGCTTTCCTCATAGATGCTTTATCCATTGTTAGGAGGGCAGTTGCCTTGCCTTCCTGGGCAAAGAGGCCATGCCACTATCCTCTGAAAAGCAGAGCCATTAACTCTGTTTGACCTGACACCCTTAGGTGGTAGTCCCCCAAACATTATTTTTGCTCAATGTCTGTTTACTAAATTTTCACAAAGGGATACATTGCAGTTAACAAGCAAAATGAGGACACAATGTAATATGTTAGGAGTCGACTCTTAATAAAGAAAAAAACTCCAAAGCTCACAGTGTGTAAAATAGAGCAACATGAGAAACACTACAAAGTAGACAAAAATGCACACCTATTATTAAGCATTGGTTATTAAACATTAAGGCCCTCATTATGACATTGGCGGTAAGTCCTGCTTACCACCATGCCAACTGCTGTCAACATACCGCTGCAGCGGCGGTTTACCGCTACCCATACTATGACCCACACAGAGCAATCGGTCGCTATACAGCCACACACACAAGTCCGCCAGCCCTAAGGTTGGGGATAAACTGGCAGTAGCAAAACCACACCGTTACGCCAACAGAACTACACCTACAGCATTATGACCCGCGAATCACCGCATTCAAAATACACACACACATACACAACAACACTACATTGTACAATTCAAACTACTCACCGTGAGGGTCTCAAGGCGCTTGAGGAAGGAGGGGGGAGCTGCTACTGCTCAAACAGCCAGGTCTTGAGGAGTCTCCTGAAGGTCAGTAGGTCCTTGGCCTGCCGTAGGTGGATGGGGAGGGTGTTCCAGGTCTTGGCTGTGAGATAGGAGAAAGATCTGCTGCAGTTTGTTGTCCTGTGGATCCATGGGATGGTAAGAGGGCGAGGTCAGCAGCGAGGAGCACACACACACACTACCCACAACCCTTTACGACTCAAATAAATAGGTAACAGAGAGAGAGAGACACCAAGAGCACCCACAGAACCAGAGCCACAGAACACCATCACCCATACACCATCCACATACCTTACAGCACACACCCCAACACATCACCCCACACACACACATCACTTACACTACACCCATGGCACCACAAAGTCATCCCAGGTTCTGAGAGGAGGAGCTAAGGGCCATGGTGGAGGAAATCATCGGGGTAGAGCTATAGCTATTCAAATCACAGGTGCAGCAGACGTCCATTGCTAGGAAGATATAGCTATGACGGAGAATCATGGACAGGGTCAACGCCATGCGACAACACCCCAGAACAAGGGATGACTTCAGGAAGAGGTGGAACAACCTATGGGGAAGGTGCAGCAGCAAGACACCAAATAGCTGTACAGAGGACTGGCAGTGGACCCCCACCTCCTCCCTCACAACTAACAACATGGGAGGAGCAAGTCTTGGCAATGCTGCATCCTGAGGACCTGGCAGGAGTAGCAGGAGGACTGGACTCTGGTAAGTCAAATCTCTATTACTATCACCCACCCTACCTGCATGCCATCAAATACACCCACCACTACCCTCACCCCTATCACCCCACCACCTCCTACACACCCCATCATCACAACCCACCACTCCCAAAACCAAGCCCTGCATGCAACACCAACACACGGACATCACTCACAGCCCTTCATGGACCCCCATCACTAAAGCATGCACATTAGAGAAAATCACCTAGCCCACCAAATAACAACTCACACAAGGCAAAGATGACAGGGCACTCACAGCCATGCAGGGCAACACACCCATGCACAAGATGTCAAATGCAGAAACAATAACACTGCATTTACATCCCACAGGTCCCCCACACAATGTCACCGGAGAGGAGGTGCCAGCAACATCCAGTCCCCCCAGAAGAGGCCCACAGTGATGACAGAAGCTCTGGATGCCTGGATCTGGATGACCAACCTGGCCCATCAGGGATCTCTTGACAGTCGGTTACCCAGGCACAGTCCCATACCACCATAGAGCCTCCCCCTCAGGAAACACCACCACAGTACCCACCCAGCGGGCCCATACCTCTGTCCCCAGGACACGTAAATCAGCCCCACAAACACAGGATGATCAGGGACCTGGGGTCCGTGGGCACATGGTTCAGGGGAAAGAGGCACAGGACACAAGGGAAGCTGGGAGGACTGCTGTGCGACAGGGGGAGGACAGGCCCAGGGAACCGACTCTCCAGGAGGCACTCACCAACATCCTGGAAGCATACCACCATTCCCAGGAGACGTAGGGCCAGATACTGGACAAGTTGAAGGAGACCCAGTACCCGGAGTTCTGGGAGGACCTGAAAGACGTCCACACCACCCTGGTCACCATTGCAGGGGTGCTGCCAGACATGGCCAAAACTATGAGGGCGGCAGTGGCACACCACTGGGCCCCTGACACTAGCCACACTGATGAACAGCCCTCCACCTACACTGCCGCTAGTGGACAGGAGGCCCCGCCACAGGACCAACAGGCCACCAGCACCCCTCCCCCTGCAGAAGGAGAACCACCCTGCAAACAATCCCTGTGATCCAGGCAGAAGCCAGAGAACATTGCCAAGACCCTCGCCAGGAAATAAGACTCTCCTGATTCTCACCCTTGTGTCCCACTCTGTCACTCTGTCCACCTTAAACTGCCAATTGCTCCACTTCCTATGCCCCCTTGGGCAATGCACCTGTGATAGAAATAGACTGGACTCTATCCTGGACTTTCCTCCACCATCAGCCCAGCACATTCCACTACCCCCTCTACTTCTTAGCACTTATATAAACACCATTAAAAAAATACAAGTATGAAGTCTGTCAAATGATTAAACAAAGAATTTATTTAACAAGCTTTAAACACTGCAATACAACTGTACAAGAATAAATACATAGAAATGACCTTTAGTAAGCTAAAGTCAACATACCAGGTGCCAAAGCGGGGCACAGATAACTGAAAATAGAGATGCCAAAGGGTATAGTAAGTGGCCATAGAATTGGGAGAATCTGCCTGCCATGTACAATGTCAAATACAAAACTGTCAATGCAAAGTGAAGTTACTTTGTCTTACCTGTGTGCCACTGGAAGTACTGTCATATAATAGCTGTTCTGCTGTCCTCATCCTCATCCTCTGCCTCCTCATCTTCACTGTCCACAGGGTCCACTACTGCCACACGCCCATCTCCAGCCTCATCTTCCTGCAGAAAAGGCACTTGGCGTCTCAAGGCAAGGTTATGCAACATTCAGCATGCCACGATGATCTGGCACACCTTCTTGGGTGAGTAGTACAGGGATCCACCTGTTAGATGGAGGCAATAAAACCTGGCCTTAGGAGGCCGAATGTCCTTTCTATAATTCTTCTTGTTCACCCATGTGCCTCATTGTAACGTTCCTCTGCCATTGTCCTGTGATTCCTCACAGGGGTCAGCAGCTATGAGAGGTTGGGGTAACCAGAGTCACCTGCAAATATCGAGGGATACCTGTTAGACAAACACTAACCCTTATGGCCAACACCATACCCTTACACCAACACATACTGGGTGGGAACCATGGGCTCACCTATTGACCACACACAGTGCTTTTGGAGTTGAGCCATCACACATGGGATGCTGTTATTCCTCAGGATATAGGCATCATGCACAGACCCAGGATACTTTGCATTAACATGGGAGATGTACTGGTCCACCAGGCACACTATCTGGGCATTCATTGAGTGAAAGCTCTTTCGATTTCTGAAGACCTGTTTATTTCTCCGGGGGCGGGACACATGCAATATGTGTACCGTCAATAGCCCCAATAATGTTGGGGATATGTCCCATTGCATAGAAGTCAGCTTTCACTGTGGCTAAATCCTACACCTGAGAGAAAACAATGTAGCTACGCATGTGTTTAATCAGGGCAGACAACATTCGGGTCAGCAACACTGAGAACATTGGATGAGACATTCCTGCTGCCAAGCCCACTGTCACTTGAAAGGAGCCACTTGTCAAGAAATGGAGCACTGATAGGACTTGCACCAGAGGGAGGATCCCAGTGAGCTGACGGAGAGCAGATATCAGGTCAGGCTCCAATTGGGCACACAGCTCTGTGATTGTGGCCCTGTCCAGTCTACAGGTGAGGATAATGTGCCTGTCCTCCATTGTTGCCAAGTTCACCAGGGGTCTGTACACCCCTGGTGATGTCTCCATCTCGTATTCATCTGCAGCGGTTGTAATCTAGGGGGCAAAACGGTGAGCAGCTGGTCAGTATTCCACATTTCCAAACACTACACTGCATTGCATGTTGTGACTGTAACAGTATGTCGTTGAATAGGCCTAAATGGTGCCTATGTGTACTGTGATGCAGTTAGGTGCCATGGCCTGCTCCCCCCCGAAATGGCATCCGCTTGTCCTGTGTGGATGGACATGTGGAAATGAGGTAATGCCGCTGACGTTGTGCGCCGTTGCAGGAGGTGGTTGAGTACCGTCGTGCAACTCCTCATTGGTTGTCTTTGCGCCCTATGGGTTACAGTGGCCAATGGTGATGTACACCGGTGGTGACGGTACGCACCGCCGTAGACGTGTCCACATTGTCTATCTGTTCACTCACTTGCTACCTGACCTTCAACAGGAGAGGACCTACACTGCAAGTGCTGCTGTGACCTGTGTCTGGAGCCGACCATGGCTTGTGTCACTGGGGAAAGGGCCCCTGCCTTCTCCGCTGTGGAATTGGAGAGAGAGGTGGATGGGGTCTTAACCCAATACCGAATGCTGTATGGGCCTCCAGACCAACAGGTGAGTACACTGCGAGCACGATGCATGGGGCATGAATGCATGGAGTGCTGTTTGTGAGGGCCACATGTAGGGGGGTTGGTGGAAGGGTTCTGGGCAGTGTGATGCATGTATGGTGGGCAATGTCTGTGCGTAAGGGGATGTGAGGGCTATTGTGGGCCATGAGTGTAACAGGCCGGATGACTGATACCTTGTTCTATGTTTCTTTTTCTGCAGGTAAGCGCCCATCAGAAAAAGGGTATATGGCGTGCCATTGCCAAGGATGTGCGGACACTGGAGGTCTAAGGCAGGTGGAGCACCCACTGTCACAAACGGTGAGAGGACCTGAGACGCTGGGCAAGAAAGACAGCGGAGGCACAGCTGGGGATAGCCTCCCAATGAGGAAGGGGTGCCCGTCGAACCCTGACCCCCCTGATGGCCCGTATACTGGAGTTGGCCTAGCCGGAGCTAGATGGGCACTTGAGGGCATCACAGCAGCCACAAGAAGGTGAGTACAGTTTTCCAATATACTACTTGCGTGTGGTGGGGTGGTCATCCGGTGGGGTATGTGGGCCTGTGGGTGCCCCTAGGCCAGGCCAGACATTGCAGGGTAGATCCCATGTTGGGCAGGGTTCTGATGTAAAATTCCTCCAACCAAGCTAGTAGGCATCCACTACTGGGCAGGGGTCTGTGGGTCTCAGGTATGCTGCTATTGGCGTTAGGTATTCCTGTCCATGAACTGGTGACTAGCATCGTGACTGTTAGTGCATTGCCTAGTGCATAGGGCTGTTCCCTGTGTGTGTGTGTGGCGTGTACGCCAACGGTGGTTTGTTGCTGCCATTGACCAAGTGTATCCTTTGTCTCCTCCCCCCCTTTTTATTTTGTCACCCTGTCCTTATGTGCATTAGCATCATCTGGCGGAGGAGCAGAGGCACCGGCAACGGAGGAAGTTGCATCCCACAGGGCCCAGGAGGCCGAATCCACTGACCATGAGGGAACCAGTGGGACAGAGGGTGAGGGGAGCACCATGGCGGAGACAGGTGGGGACAGTTCGGACAGTGATAGCTCCGCCGATGGAAGATCCCTGCTGGTGGCGGACACCTCTGTGCCCAACCCAAGTACAGGTACAGCCACCACCCCGTACCAGCACCAACCTCCAAGCAGCCCCTCAGCAAGTTTCCTGTGCCCGCTTACCCAGAAGGGTGGGCATCTCCTTCACCCCAGGCACCTCAGGCCCTGCCCCAGTTAGCCCTGCTGCCCTGAGTGAGGAGGCTATTGACCTCCTGCGATCCATCTCTGTTTGGCAGTCAACCATAGTGAATGCCATCCAGGGGCTGGCAGCCCATTTGCAACAAACAAGTGCATTCCTGGAGGGCATTCACTCTGGCATGGCAGCCCAACAGAGATCATTTCACCCTCTGGCCTCCTCCCTGATGGCAGCTATTGTCCCTGTTTCTTGCCTCCCCCTCTAACTTCGTCTACCCAGTCCCATTTCCCTCAACCCCAACCTATCCCAAGCACACATTCAGACCAGAATGCGCCCATGACAACACACAGGAGTGGCTCAGGCTAACACAAGCACCACACATCATCCCCCAAGCACTCACACAAACACCATCCAGATGCAGACATAACAACATCCACTGCCTCCATTGTGTCCCCCTCCTCCTCATTGTCCACCACCCTCCCAGTAGCGTCTCCACTCACACCTGCATGCACTACATCCTCATCTACTACCACCATTACCGTCACATCTATCACTGCACACCCCTCACTGGCAGTCACCCCCGACATCCATGCACATGTCCCTTGTGTCCTCTCCCACTCTGTCTGTGCCCCCTCCTCCCAAAGTACACAAATGCAAGCACTTAGACATCCAACTGCTATCCACCTCACAGCGGCATCCAGCCCATGCACCTGCACCCAAACACAGCAGACAGACACATCCTACAACCACTCCCTCTTCCTCCATTCCTAAACCTTCCCCCTCTTCTCACCCCAGTGTCCCTAAGAAGCTTTTCCCTTTCCGACGTTGACCTCGTCCCTACCCCTCCACCCCCGTCCTTCATGTCAAGCCAGGGTAGTCAGAACCCAGGCGACCACCTCAACCACCCAGTCCATAGCCACAGTAGTGTCTGCAGCTACTGCAGGTGGGAGAGGATCCAGGGAACCAGCCATCAGCACTGACAGTGTGCCTGCACCAGCTGCCAAAGGGAAGGGAAAGGAGGCACCACTATCTGCCAAGGGGAAGGGCAAGGAGGCACCACCAGCTGCCAAGGGGAAGGGCAAGGATGTACCACCAGCTGCCAAGGGGAAGGGAAAGGAGGCACCACCAGCTGCGAAAGGGAAGGGCAAAGGGCCTGCACCTGCAGGCAGGAAGCACATGAGGCCTGGTGCTGGGACTGATTCTGAGCCCCCACCACCAACCATGGCAGGTTAGCCATCCAAGGCTGCAGGGGAAGGGCTGGATCCTCCCCCCACCACTGGCCTCCCCTACACCATCACCAGCACCACCACCAACACCGCCACTAGCACCACTGCCAGCACCACTGCCAGCACCACTGCCAGCAGCAGCAGCCCCAGTGGGCAGCTGACTGAGGCTGCAGGGGAAGGGCTGGAGCCTCCCCCCACCACTGGCATCCCCAACACCAGCAAAGCCACTGCCACTACTGAGCAGCCGTCACCGCCGGCGGGCAGTGTGTAGTCCTGCCTCCATGGGCTGTAGTGCATCATGGACCCTGCAAATCCTGGAGGTGCGACACCCAGGTAAGAGACTGTGACCTTGCATTCCCCAAAGGCTGCATCACAGGGCACAAAGCCCTCTCCAGAACCAGTGGAAGAAGCCATCCACTCACCCCTCTTTGCCAGGATGAAGCACACTGGGCACAAGGCCCCCTCCAGAACCAGTGGCCAAACCACCCACTTGAGAGACTGTGGCTTTTCACTCCCCAGGACCAAGCAGTGGGCAAACCACCCACTAGAGAGACTGTGGCTTTGCATTCCCCAAGACCAAGCAGTGGGCAAACCACCCACTTGAGAGACCCAGAGCAGAGTGATGGGCATGTTGCCCCCTCCAGGACAAGTGGTGTTGTACCATCTTCCGGCTGAGGTGTCCCCCATTCCCCGTCCCCCTGAGGAGCCTGTATATTCTTGACCTGATGCTCCTGCAGTGTTCTCTCCGTGTAGTTGCAGGAGTCAAGTGGGGCCTTGGCCTATGTGATGTGGCCCTGTGGCCCACGAACATTGAGGACTGGGCAGTGTCCCTCCATTTGTAAATATGTATATACTGTTTTGATTTTGAAGCACAAATTTCTACTATTTTATCTTACTACACTCACTTTTATCAATTCCTTTTGTCCTTGCATTATTCCTGAGTGGTACGGGGTAGATATGTGATGGTATTGCATCTGTTTGTGTGTGTGGTGTTGGGAGTGGGGGTGTTGCATTTTGCATGTGTGTGTCACTCTCTTTTTCCTCCCTCCTCCCTGTGGGCTAGGGGGCAGTACTCCCCGTGGTCGTCTTCGCCGGTGTTGCTGTTCGTAATGCATGAAGAGGTATACAGTCATAGGGAAGATGTGCAACTTGGGCTCCATGGCCTTGTGGTTCTTCCCTGAGTCTCCAGAAGAGAGTCCTTTGCCTTATGTGTACTGTTTCCGCTGTGCTTTTGATGTCGTTGGTACCGCCCCAGAAAAGGTGGTGGATAGGCCTGTTGTAATACTGTGGGGGGTACATTGTCTTCCGCCTGGCTGTTGGTGTTTACCGGCGTGGTGCTTGTTGTTACCGC
The DNA here is from genome assembly GCF_031143425.1 of Pleurodeles waltl. Lineage (NCBI taxonomy): Eukaryota > Metazoa > Chordata > Amphibia > Caudata > Salamandridae > Pleurodeles > Pleurodeles waltl. The sequence goes on along the minus strand of NC_090442.1, from coordinate 692,486,784 downwards.
CGTGGCGGTCAGTGTGTTAAAGTGGCTGTCTGTGTGGGCAGTTTCTGCCTGGTCATAATTCAATTTTTTTAACCACCAGCCTGGTAGCGGTATTACCGCCACTTTATCACCGACCGTCAGGGTTGTAATGAGGGCCTAAGTATTAGTAAGTGCTGGTACGGCAGAAACGTTCTCCAATGGTGTCTAAAGTAAAGGACGTACGAGCTGATTGCCCCAAGATGTGGTGCTCAAGTTTAGGGTAGTGATAGTGTGCACAATCCCAAAATGACTGTTTGATAATCCATGAGAATGGGATAACCTAGAGTGTCTTCGATGTAGCTAGAGATTTATTTCCAAAATATATGTGGTCATTACGACCCTGGCGGTCGGTGTTAAAGCGGCGGTAAGACTGCCAACGGGCCGGCGATAAAAAGTTTGCAATTACGACTGTGGCGGAAACCGGCAACAAAGACAGCCACTTTAACACTCCGACCGCCACGGCGGTACAAACAAACAGCTTGACGGTCACCGCCAACAGACAGGCGGAAGACAAAGTACCGCCCACAGTATCACAACAGGCCAATCCGCCACCTTTTCCGGGGCGGATTCACTGCGGATAAAAACACGGCGGAAACAGGATTCCGAAGGGAAAACGCTCACCTCTACACACCCCACAAGGAACTAGGACACCATGGAGCCAGAACTCCAAATTCTCCCTGCGATAGTCTTCTTGCTCCTCTACCAGGTGCACGAACACCGGCGGCGAAGGCCACGGTGAGTACTGCACCTACGACACAGGGGAGGGAAAATACAGGGACACACACACGCAACACCCCCACCCTCACCCACTACAAAACACTAATACAGCATGACACATTACAGTTACACCCCCCCAAACCCCATGGAAGAATGCAAAACAAAAGGAAATGAGTGTAACCATTGTAATATATTAAAATCAAGTATGCAAAAATATATATATACACCATTAACAAAATATACACCAAGCATAGTAGTCCAGGTAGTGCTCAAATTAAGTCCGTGGAACACTGGGCCCACACGGTATGGGCGAGGCCCACACAAGATCCCCGACCATGACGGAGAGAAAAATGCAGGGGCATAAGAGAGCAAGAAAAAAGGCACCTCGGGGTGGGAAGGGGGGGCACCTCAGCCGGTTGAGTGCATGACGCCAAATCCACGAGAGGGCCACATGCCCACTGTTACATCCTGGGGAGTGCAAAGCCACAGTCTCTCAAGTCTCTACAGTGGGTGGGTTGCCCACTGCCATATCCTGGGGAGTGCAAAGCCACAGTCTCTCAAGTCTCTAAAGTGGGTGGGTTGCCCACTGCTTTATCCTGGGGAGTGCAAAGCACAGTCTCTCAAGTCTCTACAATGGGTGGGTTGCCCACTGATCAATCCTGGGGAGTGCAAAGCCACAGTCTCTCAAGTGGATAACAGTCTCCACTGGTTCTGGAGGGGGCATGGTGCCCAGAGTGCTTCATCCTGCTAAGGACAGAGGTAGTGGATGTATCTCTCCACTGGTTCTGGAGGGGGCTTGGTGCTCAGAGTGCTTCATCCTGCAAAGGAGAGAGGTAGTGGATGTATCTCTCCACTGGTTCTGGAGGGGGCTTGGTGCCCAGAGTGCTTCATCCTGCTAAGGACAGAGGTAGTGGATGTAAATCTCCACTGGTTCTGGAGGGGGCATGGTGCCCAGAGTTCTTCATCCTGCTAAGGACAGAGGTAGTGGATGTAAATCTCCACTGGTTCTGGAGGGGGCATGGTGGCCAGAGTGCTTCATTCTGCCCATGACGGACTCAGTAGCATCAGTGCCCTTGGCGCTAATGGGCCTGCGTTGCTTGAGGTGGCGGTGCCATGTTCAGCAGTGCTTGAGACGGCGGGGCCCTGTTCAGCGGTGCTTGAGGCGGCGGTGCCCTGTTCAGCGGTGCTTGAGGCGGCGGTGCCCTGTTCAGCGGTGATTGAGACGGCAGTGCCCTGTTCTGCGGTGCTTGAGATGGCGGTGCCCTGTTCAGCGGTGCTTGAGGCGGCGGTGCCCTATTCAGCAGTGCTTGAGACGGTGGTGCCCTGTTCAGTGGTGCTTGAGATGGCGGTGCCCTGTTCAGTGGTGCTTGGAGCGGCGGGCTCCTTTGCAGTGACTCAGCTGCTGGCGGTCCTCTCTAGCCCAGCGGGGCTTGTGCTGGCGGGCCTCTCTGTCCCAGCGGGGCTTGTGCTGGCGGTCCTCTCTAGCCCAGCGGGACTTGTGCTGGCGGTCCTCTCTAGCCCAGCGGGGCTTGTGCCGGCGGTCCTCTCTAGCCCAGCGGGGTTTGTGCTGGCGGTTCTCTCTTGCTCAGTGGGGATGATGGCTGTGGCCTCCTGGTCAGTGGGGATAATGGCTGTGGCCTTCTGGCCAGCAGGGATGACGGCTGTGGCCTCCTTGGCAGCGGGGATGATGGCGGTCTCCTCCGCCGTGCTGCTCTTCCCAGACTTCCCTGCTTTCTTGTGGCCCTTCCCCACCTTGGAAGGTGTCGCAGCTGAACTCCACACACTTTGGTGGCTGGACTATTCCCCCTCTCCCACCGGGCACTGGCCAACTTCTGATGCTTCACAGGTGGGGGACTGTCTGTGCTGTGGCTCTGTGCCACACTGGCTGCCCTCGTGCACTCCAGATTCCGGTGACTACAGGCACCACTGGTCCCAGAGATGTTGTGGCTGAGGTGCTAGTTCGGGCCCTAGGAGGCGGATGGGGAGGGGGAGGTGTGGGAAAGAGGTCAAGGTTGGGCAGAAAAAGTTTTTGGGAGACACTCGGACGGGTAGCTGGAGGGGGTTTGGGAGTGGAGGAAGAGGTTGTGGTTGTAGGAGGTGTTCGTTTGCTGACTTTGGGTGAAGGAGCATGCGCTGGAGGCTGTTGTGAGGTGGATGGCTGTTGAGTGGGTGTGTGCCTGCGTTTGTGTATCTTGGGAGGTGGTGTCACAGACACACTGGGAGAGGACACAGGGGACGTGTGAATGGTAGTGGGGGTGGTGACTGCACGTGAACGGGGTGTGGTAGTGGGTGTGCTGGTGATGGCAGTAGTGGCTGTAGATGTAGTGCATGCCGGTGTGAGTGTAGGCGAGACTGGGAGGGTGGAGGGAGATGAGGAGGAGGGGGACACAGTGGAGGCAGTGGATGTTGGTGTGTCTGCATGTGTCTGATGCTTGCGTGAGTGCCTGTGGAATGTGTGGTGCTTATGTTTGCCTGAGCTTCCATTGTGTGTTGAGGTGTGTGCATGCTGGTCTGCTTAGGATAGGCTGAGGTACAGGGGATTGGGTCTGGGTGGAGGAAGTTGGAGGGGGGAGGCTAGACACAGGGACAATGGCTGCCATCAGTGCTGAGGCCAGAGTCTGAAAAGCTCACTGAAGGGTCGCCTGACCAGAATGAATGCCCTCCAGGAATGCATTGGTTTGTTGCAACTGCCTTTCGACACCCTGGATGGCATTCAAAATGGTAAACTGCCCAACAGTGAGGGACCTGAGGAGGTCAATGGCCTCTTCATTGAGGGCATCAGGGGTCACTGGGGCAGGGCCTGAGGTGCCTGGGGCGAAGGTGATGCCCACCCTCCCGGGTGAGCGGGCATGGGGCAAAGGCTGAGGGGCTGCTGGGAGGGCGGTGCTGGAAGGGGGGGTGGCAGCTGTACCAGTAGATGGGGGGTGCACAGATGTTGCCACCACCACAAGGGAACTCCCATCAGAGGATGAGTCCGTGTCACTGGTCTCAGCTCCTTTCCCCGCCGTGGAGCTCCCCTCGCCCTCCGTCCCACTGGTGAAGTCCAAGTCCGTAGTGTGGCCCTCCATGGCCATGTGGGATGCAGCCCCCTCGTGCTCCGGGGCCACTGCTCCTCCGCCTGATGATGCTAATGCACACAAGAACAGGGAGACCACAAAAAGTGGGGGGAGGCGACAGAAGAAAGACATGTTCAGTGCATGCATTACCGCTACCGTTGGCGGACACAACAGACACAGAATCCCCCAGCACTATGCCGCGCTCTTGGGCTCCACTGTTCAATTCCTCGGAAATGGCCTACAAGGCTGTGGACGACATCTGCACACATGGATGACACAGGGGCATGACTAGGTGTACTTGGCACTCTACAGAGGTGCGCATGGGGTGCCACATGGCCTGCCTTATGGAGGGACCTTGCCTACGGAACTCGCCTTGGCCTAGGGAAACCCACAGCCCACCTCCTCCACCCAGACAGCTCCACTGTGCGCAAAATCAGCCGGATGAGAGTGTACTCACCCCCTTGTGGCTGCTGTGATGCCCTCAAGTGCCCATCCAACTCCGGTTACGCCACCGCCAGGATCCTGAACATCAGGGGGGTCATGGTGCGACGGGCACCCCTCCCACATTGGGAGGCCATCCGCAGCTGAGCCTCCGCCGCCTTCTTGCTCCAGCAGCGAATGTCCTCCCATCTCTTACGGCAGTGGGTGCTCTGTCTGTGGTAGACCCCCAGGGTCTGGACGTCTTTGGCGATGGCACGCCAAATATATTTTTTCTGGTGGGCGCTGACCTACATGATTTGTACAGGGGGAAGAGAAACTTATTACCAACTGCACCGTCACAGTCATTGGACCCCATCCCTACCCTTGGCATGTGGCACATGCACTCACCATCGTTTGATGCACGCCGCACTCTCCCCCCTTCCTTCTTACATCCACCCCTCTCCACACAGGCATCGCCCATACAGCATGCTCCCAGTGTACTTACCTGTTTGTCTGCAGGACCGTAGAGTAGCGTGTACGGGGAAGGACCCCATCCACGAGCTTCTGCAACTCCTCCGATGTGAAGGCAGGGGCCCTTTCCCCAGACACTCGAGCCATTGTCTCTTCCAGACTGAGGGCACAGCAGCACTTGCAGTGTAGGTCCTCTCCTGTCAAAGATCAGGTATCAAGTGATTGAACAGATAGAAAATGGTGGTAACGTCCGCGGCGATGCGTACCTTGACCGCCGGCATACATCGTCATTGGCTTCTCATAGGGTCCAATGTTAACCAATGCAGCATTGCGCCGCGGTCTGTGACCGCCTACCGCGACAGTGTACAATGCCAGCGCAGTTACCTCACAACCAATTGTCCCACTTTAGAGGTCAGGCAGCCGCCATTTCAGGGGCCCACATGGCTTCATTTCCAACTGCGTCACACATACCTAGGCCTAGACTCAACAAACATACAGGCCACTTTTTAGATTATGATTGGTGTTCTGTGTAAGCTGTGGGTACGTACCTCTGAGTTGTTTGACTCTGTGCTCTCTGTTGTCCTCCATAGGCACCGTCCGCTGGGACATGTGAGGAGATGGCGGCATCCTCCGGTGTACTGACCATTGGTGGACCTGTCGAAATGGAGGAAAGACATGTGATCATCACCTACAAGCTTGACCGTGCCACAATCCAGGAAATGTGTACCCAGCTGGAGCCAGACCTGATGTCAGCTATCCGCCATCCCACAGGAATCTCCCCTCAAGTGCAGGTGCTGTCAGTGCTCCATTTCCTTGCAAGTGGGTCATTTCAAACAACAGTGGTCATAGCATCAGGCATGTCCCAGCCTATGTTTTCCAACGTGTTGTCCAGAGTGTTGTCTGCCCTGCTGAAACACATGCAGAGCTACATCGTTTTCCCTCAGGTGGAGGATTTGCCTACAGTGAAAGGTGATTTCTATGCCCTGGAACATATCCCCAACATCATAGGTGCCATGGATGGGACACATGTGGCTTTGGTTCCCCCCCCACAGGAGTGAACAGGTGTACAGAAACCGGAAGAGTTATCATTCTATGAATGTACAGATGGTATGTTTGGCAGACCAGTACATCTCCCATGTGAATGCCAAGTTCCTGGCCCAGTGTATGGTCACTGAGTTGTCACTTTCCCTTACGATTGCACAGATGTGGGTTCCAATGTGTGACATCTGCTCTGATTCCTCATGGACTACAGCTGTGTGACATAGGTATGTTGACATTACAAATGAAAGAGCTTTTTGCCACAGTAATTGCTAATACAGTATTCCGAAATCACAGACTGACTCCAGATTGTTATGTGCTTTAAGGGTGTTTATTTTAGTGCTCAATTTTGGAGGGGTAGCAAAATGGTGAGGGGTGATGGCGGCGGAATGTCCATGGCAGAGTCCAGTCTATGAGTCTCACAGGTACATTGCCCTAATGGGCATAGGAAGTGGAGCTGGGGCAGTTTAAGGATGGACAGGGTGACAAAGTGGGACAGTAGGATGACATTCAGGGTGGTCTCATTTCTTGGCGAGGGTCTTGGCATCGTTCTCTGTCTTTGTCCTGGATCTCAGGGACCGTGTGCGAGGTGGTTCTCCCTCTGCAGGGGGTGGGGTGCTGGTGTGGTGGTCCTGTGGTGGTGCCTCCTGTCCACTAGCACCAGCGGAGGTGGTGGGCAGTTCATCATCCATGCTAGTGTCAGGGGCCCCTTGTAGTGCCACAGTGTCCCTCCTGGTGTTGAGTACTTCCTTCAGCACCTCTACGATGGTGCCCAGGGTGGAATTGATGGCTCTGAGTTCCTAACTGAAGCCCAAAAACTGTTCCTCCTGCAGGCGCTGGGTCTCCTGAAACTTGTCCAGTACAGTTGCCATCGTCTCCTGGGAGTGGTGGTAGGCTCCCATGATGTTGCAGAGGGCCCTGTGTAGAGTGGGTTCCCTGGGCCTGTCCGCCCCCTGTCGCACAGCAGCCCTTCCAGTTCCCCTGTGTTCCTTGGCCTCTTACCCCTGGACTGTGTGCCCACTACCACTGGCCCCAGGTCCCTGTTGTTGTTGGGGTGGTGGGTTAGCCTGGGTTCCCTGTAGTTGAGGACACACTGCTGATTAACGTGTCCTGGGGACGGAGGTATGGGCCTGCTGGGTGGGTTCTGTGCTGGTGTTTCCAGAGGGGGGAAGGTCTGTGGTGGCCTGTGACTGAGTGAGGGGAACCGACTGTCCCAAGGTCCCCGATGGGCCGGGCTGGTCATCTAGATCCAGTTGGACAGAGGTGCTGTCATCACTGTGGGCCTCTTCTGTTGGTGGTGTGGACATGTGTGGACCCTCCTGTCCAGTGACGTTGGGTAGGGGTCCTGCAGGGGTACAAAAGGATGTTTATTACATCTGTGTGTGCCATGGTGTGCAATCGGTGGGTGACCGTGTACCCCAGTGCTTGCATTCCTGTGTCGGACCTTGTGTGATGATGGTTTAGGGGGGTGTATGGGTATGTGCAGTGGGCATGCTTTAGTGATGGGTGTCCATGCTTTGTTGTTGCATGCAGGGCTTGGTGTTAGGATGTGTGGTTTGTGATGTTGGGACATTTGTGAGGAGTAGGAGTGATAGGGGTGAGGGTGAGGGTGGGGGTATGTGCTGGCATGCAGGTAAGGTGGGGGATGTAATAGTTAAGATGTAACTTACCAGAGTCCATTCCTCCACCTACTCCTGAGAGGCCCTCAGGATGCAGAATCACCAAGACCTGCTCCTCCCATGTTGTTAGTTGTGGGAGAGGAGGTGGGGGTCCACCGCCAGTCCGCTGAACCGCAAGGTGGTGTCTTGAGACCACAGAACGCATCTTACCCCGTAGGTCATTCCACCTCTTCCTGATTTCCTCCCGATTTCTTGGGTGCTGTCCCACTGCATTGACCCTGTCCACTATTCTTTGCCATAGCTCCATCTTCCTTGCAATGGAGGTGTGGTGCACCTGTGCTCCGAATAGCTGAGGCTCTACCCGGATGATTTCCTCCACCATGACCCTGAGCTCCTCCTCCGAGAACCTGGGGTGTCTTTGAAATGCCATGGGGTGGTGTAGGTGATGTGTGGGGTGATAAGGGTGCTGATATGTAGTGGTGTGTAGTGTGAGGTGCATAGAACTTATGTGGGTGATGGTGTTGTGTGCCTGTGCATGCTAGTATTGTTGATAGTGGTGTCTCTCTCTGGCTTTCTCTCAGTAATTGTGGTTGTAGGGGTTTGTGGGTGATGTGGGTGTGTGTTTTATATTGAATTGTGTGTGTGGGAGTGGTGTGTGTATGTGTATCAGGTGTGTGTATTTCGATTTGTCCAATGTGGATGTGTTTTGTAAGAGTGTGTGTATTTTGAGCGCGGTGGTGTGTACCGCCAATGGAATACCATGGTTGAAAGACCGCCGCATGGATTCGTGGGTTGTGATAGTGTGGGCATATTTCTGTTGGCGTGACGGTGGAGGTTTTGTTTTCGCCAGTTTATCACTAACCTTTGGTGTGGCGGACTTGTGTGGGTGTCTGAATTTTGGCGGATTCCGCGCTGTGGGTCACAATAGCTGTGGCGGATTTCCGCTGCCGCGGCGGTGTGTTGGCGCTCTTCTGCATGGCGGTAAGCAGCTTTTACCGCCAATGTTGTAATGACCGCCATAGTCTTATGAGGGCAGGTCCACCATATGTGCAGAAAATCTCCTTGTGATGCCCCAGATCTCTAGCATGAAGAGGATGGCATTGGTTAGATAGTACGTTGGTGGGCCCCGGTGTAGCAACATTTTTTAAGAAGCTTGTAAACAGTTTCTTGTTGGGGGATGCTGCAAAATGTTTTTGGTATGTCTCACCATAGGGTTTGCCTTTGTTTCTCTGCAATGCTATTCATGTGGGTAAATTCCCATTACCTCTGATATGGGTGGTTTTAGATAGTGCACTTTTGACTTTTGTAGAACAACATATGTCCTAGAGACCAGGCCCCGTGTGCCCTCAAAATTTCGGATTAAAGTTTTGAAGGGGGGTGAGGGTGCAGGTACCTTTGTGTATGAGGGGTGCAGGGCCCAGTGGCGAAGTTGGAGATATTAAAGTTGCGCTGTTTCAGGGAAGATTTCATTGCGTTTCCTTGAAAAAGATCTTGCAGTATCCTGCATTCGCCTTTGATACAGTCTGGTAAGGAGTCTTACAGGAGGGTGGGTGTTGTCTGGATTGCGTGCAATAGCAGTGATTGGAGAAGGTAATGTTGTGAGATTCCTGCTCATTGCTATTTTATTCCATATGTCCAACACTGTATGTGTTGGCATTGTTGTTTAGGTGCATCGGGGTTGTAAGTGTTTCGGAAGCCATGCCAGGTACCATAGCTGTCAACAAGCCACTGCCCTGTCCATATGCACCCAATGTTTTTCACTCCCTCTGACTACTCATTCCGAAATGGGCCACCCAATAGTAGTCCTGGAGACTAGGGCATGCCAGGCCACCTCTGTTTCCAGGCAGCATAAATAATGCATTTGGATATACGGGCCGATTCCCTTTCCATATAAATGTGCAGAGGTCCCCTTAAAGTGTCTGTATATCATCGGACGGGATGGATCTGGGGAGTTATTTGAATAGATAAAGGAGCCAGGGGAGAAAGTTCACTTTGACTGTATTGATGTGACCTAACCAAGAGTCATGAAGCAATTTCCATCTGCAGAGATCCTCTAGAATGTTCTTGCGAAGAGAGGGCAGTTCATCTGCGTCCATGTGAAGAGGTCATATTAAGACACAGATATCTGATGGAGTGCAGTGGCCAATGGAATGGCGTTATCATCCGGAGGTGCACTAGGGGGTAGGGAGGAAGGGTAGTCCTCCTGTTAGAAATGGGGTCTTTGGTTGGCAGTCAGGTTACCCCCTTTCCAAGCAAGGACCCTCACTCTAGTCAGGGTAAAGGAGAATCACCCTCAGTTAACCCCTGCTCACCCCCTTGGTAGCTTGGCACAAGCAGGCAGGCTTAACTTCCAAGATGTAGGTGTAAAGTATTTGTTCCAACACACACAGTAACTTAATGAAAACACTACAAAATGAAACAACACAGGTTTAGAAAAATAGGAAATATTTATCTAACCAAAACAAGGCCAAAATGACAAAAATCCAACATACACAAGCCAAGTCATTAATTTTAAAAGCAAGAGTCTTAAATCCTTGAGAAAACAGTAAAAACACTGTTAGCATTGAAAAGTACCTGGGTAGCGTCAAAATAACACGCACGGGAGAGTGTGTGTCACGAAAGGTAAGCAGTGTGTCAATTTTTCACTCCTCCCCTTCCTCCTAGCACAGATGGCTCATCAGGATATGCAGGCTAAACTCCAGCTTCCTTTTTATCACTTTCTAGAGAGAGGTGAGAACAGCCCAACTGTCAAATGAACCTAGACAGGGAATACACAAACAGGCAGAGTCACAGAATGGTTTTAAGATAGAAAATGCCCACTTTCTAAAAGTGACATTTTCAAACACACAATCTTAAAACCAACTTTATTAAAAGATATATTTTTTAATTGAGAGCTCAGAGACCCCAAACTCCACGTTTCTCTGCTGCCAAAGGGGATTTACGCTTTCATCATGTTTGAAGGCAGCCCCCATGTTAACCTATGAAAAAGATAGGCCTGGCAACAGTGAAAAACAAATTTGGCAGTATTTTGCTGTCAGGACATATAAATCACATTAGTATATGTCCTACCTTAAGCATACACTGCACCATGCCCATGAGGCTAACTAGGGTCTATCTTAGGGGTGCCTTACATGTAAGAAAACCAAGGTTTTAGGCGTGGCAAGTGGATACACTTGCCAAGTCAAATTGGCAGTTAAAATCTGCACTCACAGACACTGCAGTGGCAGGTCTGAGCCATGTTTACAGGGCTACTAATGTGGGTGGCACAACCAGTGCTGCATGCCCACTAGTAGCATTTGATTTACAGGCCCTGGGCTCCTCTAGTGCACTGTGCTCGGGACTTACCAGTAAATCAAATATGGCAATCATGGAAAGCCAATTACATACACACTTTATGCAGGAGCACTTGCACTTTAGCACTGGATAGCAGTGGTAAAGTGTCCAGAGTAACAAAAACAGCAAAAACAGAGTCCAATACACATCAACAACCTGGGAAACAGAGGAACAACGTTAAGGGAAACCATGCAAGGATGAAAAGTCTAACACCTAAAAACAATCTACCTTCACCCCTCCAGTTTTGCTGAATTTGTTTTTGTTGCCTGTATGACTTTGTGCAATACCACTGCTACTATTCAGTACTAAAGGGTTTGTGCTCTCTCCCTAAAACATGGTAGAATTGGCCTATTGGCACATTTAATTTATTTGTAAGTCCCTAGTAAAAAGGACACCATGTACCCAAGGCCTGTTCATTAAATTCTACTAGTAAGCCTGCAACACCCACAGTGCCACCCACCAAAGTGGCCTTTTAAACATGACTCAGGCATGCGTCTGCAGCCCGCATGGCAGTTTTAATCTACCATTTCAACGTGGAAGAATAAACCTTTTGCCAGGCTTAGACTTTCCCTTTTAATACTTATGCCACCACTAAGGTTGGCCCATAAGGCAATATACAGTGTATTAAAAATGTAGAACACCTGGGTTTAAGCTTTACATGTCCTGATAGTGAAACGCTTGACAGGGGGCCTTTGTGTATTTCTCCCAGGCAGTGAAACAAAGAGGGGATAGATGATGGCAGGATTTGCTACTCTGCATGGATGTTTCGGGCAGAGTTGTTCCTTGTGCCACTTATATCCTCTGATTGTTTCAGTGGGGGGGGTCTCCAGATTCCAGTAATGATTCAGTTGAGGTCCACTGAAGTCAAGAGGTTAAGAACCACTACTCTAGAGAAATAATGCTAGAGAATAGAGAGGCATTTTTCAGGGATCTCACAACAGTATGTTTTAGCATTAGAAAATTCTTGTGCAGCCTCACCAGAAAAATAGCAGGTGTGGAAGGTGATGACTTGGTGTTCTTCTCTAAAATCATAAGCTCATCACCTCCAGTGTAGAGAAGTGGGTAATTAACTGTGATTCTTTGGGCCTGGGAGGTTTAACAGTCTTCAGGAGACGAAATAATGGACTTTGCTCCTCCGAACGTGTCTCAATTGTCTCAATCTTCAAATCTGTAACCCTCTGCCCTACATTATTCCTGCACCAGGCATAATTTATGCAAAGGGGGCATTTTTTTTTACCGCACTTTGAGCACCTGCTCAAAAGCAGGTATTAAAAAGGGGCTCCCATTCTTTAGAATGGGGCCCTATGTACTCTGAAGGAGTACCACAAATATTTTGGTGCTACTCCTTCAGAGTACATCAATAGCATCATGAGAAATTACGGTATTGCCCCCTACCCTGTGCCATGGTGTCCCGTATTTTAAATACGGCAGACACATGGTGGTAGTAGGGGGGTGCTAATGGGCGCAGGGAAAGTGACTCTGTACTCGGTGCAGCTCCACTTTCCCATAAATCTGCCACTAAGACATCAGATGATGCCTGGAACAGAATGGGTTAGACACATCTTTAAAAGTGCTGAATTGGTGATACTAATTCTCAAACCGCAGCTCAAGATTGCCAGATATCAACAAAGAACACAGTTGAATCTGAGAGCACACTAAATCAGTCAGCAGGTTATTCCATTTGAAAAAAAAATCATGAGAAAAGGCTGCATAGAAATTCTCAAAGATGATAAAGTCAGACTATCGTGGAGAGTAGATGAGACTTTTGCCGATACGGTCCCTACATTAATGTCCTTGAAATCTCTTACTCACTGTTTCTTTTTTGTGTTAAACTATAAACACCACTCTTGAAAAAAAGAAGGTAGAATAGCACTAGAAAGATCAAACCAGTTACCGGGATTGAAATCTCATATTTCAAAAACCATTTCCTAGTACAACCAGTATTGTCATTAATTGGTTCCTTCTCTATTAATAAGATCTAATACCAAGCTGTTGTTCTTTCATTATAAATACAGCTCACTGTAGGCAGCGACTGTTCATCGTGTAACTCTGTATTGCAATGTTGTGCTCTTTTTCCTTTCATTAAAGCCAAAAACTGAAAGAACATATTTTAATACATTGTAAAGTACAGTGTATTTACTATCATGATGGGCGATTGTATATTTGGTATAGAATCAAACAATATAAATTGATATTCAGCAATACCACTTTTAAGAATCTTTGAATGCTTGAAGTGACGTTTTTCTGCCAAAGAAGATATTCTAATTCCATTTATTACTGACAGTGAAGCAGGCAGTAACCTTGGTCTGTTCTTTCCTCTAATCTTTCAGTTTCAGAATGGGTGCTATGCCACTTGCAATAGAACTTGCATGGAGTTGACTTTCTACCAGTCTTCTGTATTATACAAATAGCGAAGAAGAACACAATGTCAACCAAGTGAAGCACGCCTTGCTGAAGATGCTGAGCAGCTTAGAAACTAGAAGGTCTTAGTGCAACTAATTTCATTTTTGCAGAAACAGAATTCTACTCTTTTAAGATCTTGCAAAAATGTTTTTAAACCTATGAAACAAAGTTTCAACAATGTCTAATCTTTTCCAAGTGGTAGACTTGCTTAAGGCTATCTCACGAATGAGTGAATTAGATAGGATTCTCTTTACATATTAAAAGCATAGAAATATTTAGTTTAGTTTTGCTGCACAGAGAGACACGTATTCAAATGGCTAAATGTTGTTCAAGAGGAAGTGCTTTTACAATAGACGAGTCTATCCAAAAAAGCACTTTCAAGTATGTGAGCTAGTACTTCCACAGTATTTTTAGGTACTATTATGCCCCTTTGAAAACTGTCTCAAAAACTTCTAAAATGGGAACATTCAGGGAATATTTAAATACAATTAGTACAAATAGAAAAGACTCCGCCCTCTTGGCACATTCAATCATTTGGATTTTGACTTTTGGGGCGAAATTACAGACAGTTAAATAAATGTAGGTAAAAGAGTACTTACTTGGCTCCATGAGGTGTACAAAATTATTAAAAGTCAACATGAAATTGGAAGATTAGAAAGCAGAACACAGAAGTTCAGTGAATGTACTTTTATCAAAAGGCTGATATTTTCTGCTGCATTTGTACAGTTAAATGTTACCCTGTTATCAGAAGACAAAGAGACCAGTATCCTCAGCTTTCAAAGAATGTGATATTGATCCCATGGGGGGAAAACCCCACTCTGGACACAAATATATCAGTGCTCTACTGCCCTGTATCAATATAACAGTTTTTGTTTAGCTAAAATAATAGAATCTATTGTTCTTAAACAATATCAAAACTATATGGAAACAATTGGAATTTTCTCTGATTTTCAGTTATCAGAGAACAAATATTGTTACGTGATATAAAGCCTTGAGCAGCCCTGATCTTAATTGTTATTTTGGCCATCTTGCATGCTGTAGCCCATGGGCTTAATTGCAAATGACTGGATAAGCCTATAGGAGAAAACTCTAGATTCCAATTTAAATTTTTGTTATATCCTTATGACCATGGCATTCTCAAGGCTCCTCCATGTTACTCCTACTGTTTAACATATGTATGCAATTTCTCATGTCCTCAAATGGTTTTTGACTCAGGTTTATCTGTTGATGCTCAGGTAAACTCAGTTCTCAAAGCATCCAATTTCCATTTGGAAAATGTATCTAAGTCTGCTCATGTAAATAAACAAATATAATAATTTAACAACAAATCCGTTAAAAGCAGTCCGGCTGGCTGTGAAAACCAAATCAATTTTCAAACTTTAACTCTTTTTTGGAAAGCTCTGCATGGCTTAAGGCCAGACTACTTATAGGATGACTATCAATTCAAACGATCCAGTAGAATGCTTCTCTCTACAAAAGATTCTAAACTATGGATCACAAATTTGGAAATTGATGAAAGCTGGAAAGAGAATGTTCAGCGGTAAATAAGCAAATCTATGGATTTCTTTGCTGTCAAATTGATAGATACAAATAGATGCCTATCCATTATAAAAACCAGCTGAAATAGCAATAAGTAATTTAAATGCTACTATTCTGATTAATATGCCGATTAACTTTGTAATCACATAGAGAGAGTTAGCAATGTATTAATTATCCATTAGTTGTACTCACAGTCTATGACTGCATTTGTTTTAATGATTCTGTTATATGCTTTGCATTCATTCAAAATTGTCAACTGGCAAGTATGAGCCTTACAAAAACAGACCAAGTTACTACATCGGCAGAACATTGTGTTAACTTTTAAAGAACTGATGCAATATCTGAGATGCATGCCTTGGGTCACAATACTCAATTTAATCTATTCTCCATTATACTGTTGTGCTAAACTATATCACACTCAGAACCTCATTTACGAGGCTCAGCGACACACTGCATCACCCAAATCTCATTGTTTTGACACTCTGGTGGCGCAGTGTGCCAGCCCATATTTAAAAGACCACGTGGTCACCTTTTGTGGCTTTTCATGCCTTGTTAATACAGATGCTTTATACATAAAACTGCAGGAAAGGTGCATTCCAGGGATGTTGATGTGGTTGTTCCCACACAACACCCATGGAAGCTCATGGAATCTGATACATTCCCAGATTTTCTCACCTCAGGGTGGTGCAGCGGGGAGAAATAGCATTGCACAGCACACATAGAAAGAGGAAAACTGGATTAGTGATTGTTTATGTACAGGAAATTGTCCCTTCCTGCACACAACCAATCAACCCTGCAACCTAGGTGCAAGGCTGCTTGCATTGGCTTTAAGTAGCAGTTTGTATGACAGCGCAGAGGAAAGTGCAGGGGTGCATTCTATTTCTGTAAATACGATGTATCCCTGCACTTTCAAAATGATGAAGTGAGGTGCAGCAACCTGGCTTGCAGCGTCACGATGCGTCATTTTATTGTAAATAAGGCCCTCAGTCACTTTGGAAAATGAATGCACAAATTCAAATTAATTGAACGGTGAGTTTAGCACATTAAAAAAGAGAGAACCCAAGGCACATGAGGTTATCATAGCACCTAGTCACAAACAGAAATGATTCACAATATCTCATTTTGGGAGTTAAATGTGTTCATATGCTTACTTAAAGACACAACAGTCTCAGTCTCTCATATGTCCTGATGCTCTGCTCATTAGAACTCACTTTTTCCACTTAATGTAACCATGGATTATATTGAATGACAAAGATCTTTTCCATTTGATGCAGAGTGCAAATCTTACACACTCAAATTAGGATAAGGAGGAGAGGCAGATGCTCTCTACAAATTGACCTAAACCTGCCTAAGTAAAAAACAGTGCTGGGTTCTTAAAAACTGCCCTCACCCACATATCGTGGCATGCTTCATCATTGGGCTAATGCTTCAACATCCCCGTGATAACCAACGTCAGGGATGGAGCAAAAGGCAGGGGGTAAAGACAATACACAACATAAACCTAGGGATCTATTCAACTGAACGCATATATACATTAAAACTATCTTTCAGGTACCCGCTTCTAATTTTATTCATGGGTCTCCTGGATAGGATTTAAACCTGGTATTGCATTGGTGTTATTGGGGAATTATCACCCAATCAGCCCTGCCATCTTCTCATATGTCAACATGTTTTGGCCATTTCACTCTGCCCTCAGAGATCTGATGGCCTTCATCAGGGCAATGGCTCTCTCTAGCGTCACCCCGTACCTGCAGTTGTGGTATATTTGGTTTTCCAGACTCAGTGGTCCTTTGTCAGTACAGACACATTGGAAAATACCTAAAAGATAAATAGGCAAACTAATAAATAAATATGTACAAACATAAAGAACCAGTGTGTTTCCAAAAATATGTACAAAATGTATGCCTATGGTAACCAATTCAATGTATCCAGACAGTCCCTCATCTGGACCCTCCATCCCTTCGTCACCTCTATTGTGATTCTCAATCCATCAGTTAGGCACTCACCTCGATAACCTGGATAACCTAACTGTGAAAATACTTCTGTTCTGGATAGTCACTTACATAGTTTCAAAATTCCTGTCTCTAAAACTGGAGTCTCGGTGGGAGCATCTCCCTGTAGTCACATGCAGTTGCAAAAATCAGACACATTTCATTCCATAGCGTTATCATGGTAGTGCTTGGTAAACCACTTTCATGAGCCCGTAGTTCCTTGGTATCATATGATCTTGGCTCCCACCAATTATCTATTCTCTTTTCTTATGTGTGCCAAGCATCCCCTCCATTTCTTCACTATTCCCCTATTAATGACTAATCTCCCCGACATTGTAAATGTCGCATCCATTCCTCCTCCCACCATCACTTACTTCTTCAAGGGAGTAGCGTCTCTTCTCCACCACTTGCAGCTCTGTGAAGACGCCAGTGTGGGAACCACCTCCATCTTTAATGCTTACATTCCCAGGTCTCCTTCCCCATGTCACATGCTCCAAAAATCACATGATCTTCCGCCCCAATGGGGCGTCCATTTTGGAGTTGTTCTTTTCCTACTTATCATTTATGCACTTCAAAATAACGTGAGCTAAAGCAGGTTAACCACATGCTGACCTGTCCATAATAGATAATTACACTCTCACTACTTAAATTGTGTGTTGTTTCTTCTCTGTAGTCACAGTTTTATCAGAGTTGTGTCTCCCATCCGGCAGTTTAGTAGCTGTTGGTCATTTACATCTATACCCTCGATTTTAGGGTTTTCTCCAAAGGTAATCTTAGTGCTATAAATTATGTGCTATGGAAAAAAAGTGTGGGAGGGCAGGGGAGATAGGAAAAAAGGGGAGAGAGGGTTGGATGGAGTCCAAGGTGAAAAAAGGGAAGAGGGGGATTGTTTGATTTTTTTGTATCCCTGGCATAGAAAGATGTGCTATCATAAAGAGAGAGGCATAATTACACTTGAAACTCTTACGAGTGTTGCTTCCCCAACAATCAGTAGCTCCAGAGTCATTCTGCCAATCGCTCTCATCAAAGTCATCCCTACGGTCATTGACAATATCTATACTGGTGGTAAGAGCAAGGATATTTTAGAACAAAGGGAATTTTCTACCACCAAGATGTGCTTTTTTGGGCATCCCTTATATGCTATTCAAATGATGCCAAGGCATCTTATCATCTAATGCCCTTTCATGGCTATGGATCTGATAGATATATCTCTGTTTTCATAGACAGCAGCATCAGGACAGTGCAGTACATGTGCTGCAAATAGGACAAGTTAGCAGTCCAGTATTAATTGGGCATTTTAGTACTGAACAGCAATATCAAATGTGGTAAAAATAATTAGGAGGAAACTCATAATATAAAGATTAGATATGGAAGAACACCTGGAGAGGGACATGAGGTAACAGCAGCAGACTTTGCCAGGCAAAGCAAGAAAAGACTGACTCAACTCTCAAAAGTCTATCACTAATTAGAAATGTCTATGGGCCTTTCAATTGGTCCTCCAGTTGGGCTCATCTTACACAAGATTCAGCATCCGATTGTAGCCGCTGACACCTTCAAGTTTGCTAATATTCCAGATTTTCTCACAGAAAATATTTGGTCATTTTAATTAATTCACACAGTTCTGCCAAATTATAACATTGTCTAGTGGATTGTTACATCGGGATCCCTTCTCATGGTGCACAGGGTAAGCTGGACCATTCTCACATGAAAATTAATAAGGCTTCTCGTCTTGTTCGACAGCTAGAACAACTATTGTTACTTAGTTAACACTGAAACATGTCCTCTCACATTAATACCATAGACATTCATCATCACATCAGCAACCTAGGAATTAATTCAGGTCAGAGGAAACAGAATAAACTAGTAATTTTCCTTTGCTGCTTCAAAAATTAATCGTCAGGCCTAGCCCAGCTAAGAAAGACTAATTTCACATTAAAACAATTAACACACATAACTCCTATTGTGCAGCTTACAATTTGAATCAAATAAGCAAAACAAATCATTTTATTCATGACATATTAGTACACAATTTAAACGTTACTTTATTTTTTCTGCATTCATGTAACTCATGTTAATAAAGTCCATTTAAGTTAATATCAGTATGATTATTAATAATTCATGTTCATTTAGTACTCTTTGTATACTTAATTTCTACTGTTTTTCTTAAAAATAATACTTTCAATGTTAATAAAGCAACAATTCACTCAAATAGAAATGTACAATATCTTTCATGTTAAAGTGCTCTGTCAAATATGAATGAAGGCAACATTGTCCACATAATTCAAACGTGCACATTTTACATTTTCATGTTAATATCTTTATTCAGGTTTTAAATGAAGGTTTGTAAGTCACCGCATGCTAATTTCAATGGCGCTAATTAGTACAATTTGATCTTTATCAGTCCCTCCTCTGACAGAAATTTATGCCGTCACAAAATAACTTTTCTCATTTACTATGCCGTCACAAAATAACTTTTCTCATTTACAATGAGAAAAATCTAAATCTTATAATCTGATAGGACTGCGATAATTGTGAATTCTCTTCAGGGTCTGATAATTTCTGTTTCTCATGTTCTCCATTTCCATTTATTCCCTCCTCTGTTTATTCTGTACTCTTTGTCTTTTCCAGAAATTGAAAGTCTTGTAAAATCTGAGAGCACAAATTATGCACACTGTCACAATCAATAAAGGTCTCAGGTTCATTTTCACAAATCCATTTCCCAAATTTCCAACCCAAGATCCTACCTTTGAAAATACTTCACCTATTTTTTCCCAAATATTTGTCTGTTTCAGGTCATTCAAGTCATTTTTCAGACTTGTCAGATTGTAAAGGTATTTCAGAATCTCCTTACTGTTATCAGGTATGTAAGTACTGTAGTGTTGCATCTTTAAAACTCAACAGACTGCTCCTTCTTTTGTCTAACACAAGGTGATTCTGCAAAACCATTGATACTACCACAGCCATTTCTGTATCCATTAGAAGCATTGCACCTGAAAAATCAATTGACATCTCATCTACAATTGTTGATAACTTCCTTATCAATATGTCATTCAAAATCACACCAGTAATCATTGAACTACTCGCTTCTTTCTTAAATCTCATTTTAAGTCTCTCAATCCCTATCGGATTGTCAATGTTTTCTATGTAGATATTCTGAAAAAACAATCCTAAATGGCATGTGCCACACCAACCTTTCAGTAACTTGTAATAAGCATTTTTTCTACAGATGTAATATGCACCAGGCACAGCAAGGTCTTGTACATTTAGAATAAAATCTCAGACATTCTTAAACAAAAACACATTTCTGCATTCACTCGTTCCTACAAACTTATTGTCAGTTTTCAGTTGCGGCCTATACATACATAGCTTCCCTACATGTTGCCAATATAAAAGTAAGCGTCTTTGTGTATCAGGTGTGTTGTAAATTGATTCATTTCTGGAAACTATACGCTCATCTATCTTTTCTTTCATTGCCTTTCTTCTTTCGTCAACTTGATTAATACATTATTTTTTTAATTGAGAGAAGATATGTTAAATTATTCCAGGATGCACATGCTGTGCCAAACGTTAGTGTAGGTTCAAAGAAACCACCTACTATATCTATGTTCTTAATCTTTGTGATGCTGCTCAAATGATGACTAATGGGAACAAAAGAGAAAACGAAATCAAGGTTATAATAGAAATACTGAATGTACTCTTGATTGTACAAATGGGTTAACAATGAGCTGCAACTAACAACATAAGTTAGTGATAAGCTGTGATAGGTGATCCCTTCTTGTACTGACCAGGGAATTTGTGTACACACATAACAGTCATGCACATTCATTGTGTCCACATATTCATACAGCAAACTATAATAAACATTTGAAGACAAATCTCCCTTTGTGTTATCTAAATGAAGCAATCCCTCATCCTTCTAAAATGTATCCTGCTTAAACATTGTCATTCTCTGCACTGGATTTGCTATGCTTTGAATGTCTCCTTTCATTGAAACACTAATTCCTGCAAAAACGTACACAATCATGCATAATATACCTAAACCAATGCCCACATATATACATTTACTGTGTTTACCCTGTCCTGTGTTCATGGCTTGTGTAGAATCAGAGAAGAAAAGAAAAAGAAAAACTCAAAAGCAAATGAGTAACAATCAAATCCAAAGCAAATTTTCAAAAATCCTTCTGCACTATTTACAACAGTTCTCAATCTTCAATACATTCATCACATTTAAACTAAAGGCTCTCAAAAATAGTTACAATGTTTGTTTTTCATAAAACACAGTCTGATGATCAGTTATGGCCACTTCCAGAGTGCAATGTCTTTGTTGGTCAATTGACAAGGTTATTTCAAAACTCAGTTGAAATGCAATTTCAAGTTACAGAGTGTTTAACTGAATTCTCACTGTCAAACAAAAGGCCATAAACTCATTCTCCCATTCCACCATTTATTTGTGACAAGATATATTTATTCAGGTGAAGAATATTTGTGGCTTGGCACTATTCTTTTTTGTTCTTCTCACAGCACCATCTTCGTCTTCACTTTGATTTGACTCTTGAAGTGCTTCTGGTATAGTTGGGAGTTTATTAGCAACCAGTCCATGTGAGGCTGCAGACCATTGTTCTCCTTTTACAGTTCTCTTTTCAGGTCCAACTGGATTCACAACATTTGCTGTGTTGGCAGGAGTCAGATGACTTTGACTTTGCTCTCCTGCATCTCTGTCTGCATTAGGAATGCTTGTGTTTTCACCATTATGCACAGGTTCTGTTTCAGCCACTTGTTCAGTCCTCACAGCTTGATTAATCTGAACCCCCTTCTTCTTCTACATTTACTCTTGGGGTATCAGACTGTGTTTTCAAGAGGACACAGAACGTTGCATGTGTGGTGTGAATGAATCATGTTCAGAAGCACTTCACAGCTGTTGTTGTCACCAAGACAACGTGATACAGTCCTTTCCACTTTGGCTCTAGACAAGTCTTCCTCACATGTATTTTTTTTTTTTTTTAATAAGAAACCAGTCCCCTACCTTGAAGCTGAGGCACGTTTCTTGAGCCATTTGAACTGTTGCTGCTTCAACCTGATGAGAAAAAGAGTGCACCACATTAGCCAGACCTTTGCAATAATCCAGCACCAAGTCATCTATTATGTTCACAAGTGTATTTGCAGGTACTGCTGGTAACCTCACTGCACGCCCCATCAGGATTTCATGTGGTGGCAGTCCTGTCAGGGTTGCCATTCATGCTTATCAGGAGAAGTGGCAATGCATCAGGGCATTTAAACTTTGTAAAAGCACAAAACTTTGCCAATCATGCTTTCAGTGTTCAATGCATTTGTTCCACCAATCCAGATGCCTCTGGTCTTTAACTGCAGTGCAATTTGTGATCAATGTTCAGTGCTGCACACAACAATTATATGATCTCATTATTAAAATTCATTCTTCGTTCTGATTCCAAAGAAGTCGGGAAGCCTAACCTTGGTATTAGTTCCCTAAGCAGCAGCTTAGCTACAGTAAGACTGTAATTTCCCACTTGTTGGATAGGCCTCTATCCAGTGGAAAAACATGCATGCAGCAACCAACACATACCTCAATCATTTGCAAGCAGGCATCTCAATAAAATCAAGATGCATTATTTTAAATAGACCTCCTGATCTGCCTCTGTGGCTCAAATTAACCACTGTGCCTTTTCTTACATTAATTTTTTGACAAGTAACACATCTGTGACATACCGCTTCTACAATCAACCTAGATCTTTTTGAATGTGCGAATCATTGTATCTCTGACGAGATTAACTTGGTCATGGTAAAATCTCACCATCCAGTTCAACAACTAATCTGGCAACATATCTTTCCCTTCCTTTGAAAACCTGACATCACCTTCTTCTCTTTGAAAAAAACCTGCTTTTCTCCAACCTCTGTGTTCTCCCTTCATTGCCTCTTCCTGCAGTCTCTTAGTTTCATCCCAGGTATCATCCACTGAAATTAGGAAACTGATTTGTCTCACGGGTGTCACTTCCACTACCCCACTCTTCATTGAAGGTGACACAATGGAGTGCACAATGTATGGCAATTTGGTCAGCATAGGCATTGCCCAATAATACATAATCATTTGATCTTTGGTGGCCTGGGCACTTCACAACCACAATATTCTCAGGTAACTGCAAGGCATTTAATATACTGTGTATTTTCTCACCATTTCGAATAGGTGGTCCTGAAGAAGTCATAAAACCTCGCTGGTGAGATAACTACCAAAGTCATGAGCCACACGAAATCCATACTGACTATCTGTGAATATTGGTACTTTAAGCTGCTCAGATATGCAGCATGCTCTTATAAGGGCAACCAATTGAGCTACTTTGGCAGAAATGACTCCTTGAAGCCTCTGTATGGAGAGAGTACACACTGCATAACCAGCTCTCAAAGTGCTTTTGTTGTCTCTTAAACAGGAGCCATCAACAAATACAGCTTGATCATACTCCTTTAAAAGAGTATCCTGAATATCAGGTCTGATGTTTGGTGCACAGTTCAATGACATCGAGGCAGCCATGTTCATGTTATTAACACATTTGAATAATTAACATTAACAGGTAACAATTTAGCTGGGCTGAGCTTAGAACAACTTGATCGTAACATTTGCGGAAACAAGAATCAATAACTCATAATCGGTAAGAAAGGCACAGTTCAAATTTTGAGTACCTGTCGGGTTAAAAGGATCTCAATTGAATGTGGGACATAAAGAGTTACAGGGTGCCCCATCACAATGCCTTCGCATTGACCTATGCTTAGACCATCAGAAACCATGGCTTTTAAACAGCCGAGCAGAGCAGCAGCAACAGGATCCAATGTTGTGGAAAAATATGCCAGTGGTCTGTTCATTCCTCTATGCAACTGTGTCGAAACAGAAAGAGCTCAATCATCATGTTCATGACAAAACAGTGAAAAACGTTTCATGTAATCAGGCATTCCAAAGACTGGAGCTCTACACAAACTTTATCTCAACTCAGTGAAAGTTTTCATGCATTCTTCATTTATCAGAACTGGGTCTGTAACTTCCTGGTACGTTAGCTTCTGCACTGGTTTGAAAATTACTGAAAATTTTGAAATCTATTGCTTACAGTAGCTCCCAAATCCGCTCTAACATCTCTGTGTAACTGGGGGCTTCATCTTCTTAATGGCAGCTACTCTCTCTTATGACACTTTACTTGCACCTTCCTCAATTTTGTGACCAAAATAATTTACTTCCTTCTGGCTGTAATTTGGTAGGGGAAACCTTATATCCGTTTTCACCCAACTGATTCAACAATGCTATGGTTTCTTGTCTGTAAACTTCTCATGTATTCGATGCAACCACCAGGTCATCAATGTATTGCACTAAAACACATTGAAATGGCATGTTTAGAGACTCTAAGTTCTTCTTCAAAATTTTAAAAAAAGGATGGCAATTCTGAAAACATCTGTGGAATACCGCACTATGAATACACACAGTTGCCAAATATGAATGAGAAAAGGAATTGACAATCCTTGTGTAAGGGCACAGAGAAGATTGCCTGTGACAAATCAGTAACGGAAAAACATTCTGCTTCACATGGAAGCTGGAATAAAATTACTGCTGGATTTAGTACCACTGGACAACAGGATACTACAATTTTGTGCAGCTTTCTCAAATCCTGAACTACGTGGTATTTCCCTCTTGGCTTTAGCAATCCCATAATAGTAGAATTACATGGGATACCCATCACTTATTTTAGAACTCCCTGCTCAATAAAGTCTGGTTAAACCCATTGAATAAGTCCAAAATATTTTCTGGAGAGATCTCAAACTCTTAACATTACTGTGTCTCGTAATTCATCAGGCCGGTCTCTAACTGTCATGACAGGAAACAATATAATGAAAGGATACATCTCATCAATTTGACTAGATGTTTCATCATCACTATTTGTTTGAACTGCTACCCCTTCATGAGTACAAGTGATAGAGCATTTTAATTTGCATAGTTCATCTTTTCCTAACAGACTCACAGAACTTGAATCACAAAGTACGGATTGTGCAGATCCTCAAATGTTCCTATTTTATCAGGAATTAACTCTGTAATGGAGTTTATGAAATGCTGATTTGCTACTCCTGCAACCTGAACTGTCC
Source organism: Pleurodeles waltl (assembly GCF_031143425.1). Classification (NCBI taxonomy): domain Eukaryota; kingdom Metazoa; phylum Chordata; class Amphibia; order Caudata; family Salamandridae; genus Pleurodeles; species Pleurodeles waltl. Next base: position 692,462,046 of record NC_090442.1, on the reverse strand, counting down.
CTCCAGAAAGTGGCACACTAGGGACTTCTGCATATCTGACAGTGGAATGAGTTGCTTCAATGTCAACCAGAATATAAACATCATGACCCATGACACTCGCATTCACATGAGGACCACGTTGATCTACCTCCAGTGAGGCAACCAACAGACATTCATGCTCTTCTGAGCTCTCACTCATATATTCTTCACTCATTCCATCATCACTGAAATCTATTAATGTGTATTGTGTGGTTGGCTGGTTTACATTTGCATTTGTTCTTTGGTTCGTGTTCTGCTGAGGAACCATTACATGTTGCTGTGCCATTGGAGCTTGTGGAATCTCCATTTGGTATAGGGCTTGAATTTGCTTCTGGGGAAATTGTACTTGTTGCTTGGAACTTACATTTGGACTGCTTCAGTAGGAACATTAATGTTTTGATTTTGGGGCCTTTGAACTCTTTGATTTTCAAATTCACTGTTGCCAACCATCTGCGCATCACCACCACCTTGCATCAAATTATTTACATTATTATATGGACACTCCTGTTTCCAGTGTTTAACATCACCACATGCATGACAAGGATGCATTTGTTTCATGTTTTGAACATCAGCCACTTTGGCATTTGGATCTACTTGAATCCCACCACCTCTACCTCTGAACTGAGGCACCATATTACCCTGCTGGTGTGTTACCTGCATTCCTTCTGAGTGCACCACTCCTTGCTCTCCTTGGTTACCTGCTGCATGGACAGATTTAATTTGCATCACCATGGCCTCCTCCCTTAGTCTTTTCTGCTTCAACCTAATTTCGTCACTATGGTATTTTGCATAATACAATATTTCATCAATTGGTTTCCCCTGCCAGCAAATCAAATGATTCTGAACTATGTTGCTAATTTCAGGCTTCAATCATTGAACAAATCTGAACACAAAATGAATCATATCTCTTAGTTCAATAATCTCAGTGCACTGCATTGTTTGAATGCATTGCAACAGCCTCTCATAGTAAGCATGAACAGATTCCTTTGTCTCCTGAGCTGTCCTATCAATCCTTTGCCAATCAACATCTTCGGGGAAAACTCTAGTCTTCAAGAATTCAATAACCTTGAAGCAGTTTTTCATCACCTCTTCAGATGGCGCACTTGTTACTGCATCCCGTGGGGCTTACGAGTTGGCCAATCAACACTCCACTTACACTCAACCCACAAATCTGCTGGAACCACAATCTCGAATAAAGTGTTCAGATATTTCAGCAAACACTTTGCAAGCTTAAAAAACCTTCCTGTTTACTGGTACCACTCCACTGGTTTCTCCCTCAAATTAGGATAATCATTTGTGAATGACAGTGTGCCACTTCTGCTCCATGGAACATGGACAAAATTACCTCCCTGAATTTCTCTCATTAGCATCATTTTTACACCTCCCTCAAGCTGCTGTATTTTGTTTGAAGATGCAGTCAGCTTTTTCTTCTGTTCTCTTTTCTTTGCCCATCTACCTTTCCATTTATTTAATGTTCCCCATGCTTAAATGCTCTGAATTAATTCTTTAATATGAATTTTCATTCCAGGTGATCTCATGTCAGCAATGTGTCTCAAATCAGATTCTAATCTGTAACGTCTCTTCAGCTATTTGGATATATTCATCTCAATTTCATATTTCTCCGCTAAATTAGAATATTTCTCATATAACTGTCCTGCATGAAGAGTAATGTCTTTGCACATAAAGTGCAACTCGTTTTCATTATAAGGATCTAATCTGTCCAATTCAAGTATTCCCTCAATCATTTCATTTAATTCCAATTTTAGTCTAGTCATATCAATGTCTTTCTCCATCTGTTTTTTTTTTTTCAAACCTGACCCTTCATTTAGACTTTCTAATCATTTTGTTAATGCAGTCCTGTTAACCCTTGTAAACTGATGTCATTTCTTTGAGATAGGGGGTGTGAATGTGTAAAGGATGTTCTCATAGCCTGCTCCTGAGCAAATACAGATAAGACTGCAGAGCATGGGGGACATGTCACACGGACTAACTCTTTCACACGTCTAGATAAAACCAAAATAATTCATAGCGGTTATGGATGGCACTGTAGTACTGTACTGAGTTTCCCTGTTTCTGCATTAGTTCCAAAGGGTCAATTCATTGCTGATACTGGATTAGTAATCTGTGGCCTACTCTCATTTTTACCATAGGCATACAACCTGTTTTCACTGGAACTGTCAATGCATCTGGTCCTGACAAATTTGGTTGACTTGGTGGGAACATTAATCCTTTGCCTTAAGCAGTTAGTACTGTACCAAGAGTCTGATTTGACTGATTGGGACAACATTCGGTGGTGTTGTTACTGTGGAATACATGGGCATTGTCTTTCTCTGGTTCACAACTTGAGGAGGTGTCTGTACATCAGGCGTTGACTCAAATTGAGTTATTCCTGAATTCTGAATTGGCTGCGGCATAACTGGAACTGTGACATTCTGGGCTGTATTAACAAATGGAACTGTCGGATAAACCGCTTGAACCTGTGCAACACTAGCAGTAGGTACTTTTGGAGTTATCTGAACCTGCCTTTGTGCAACTGGGGCTGTGACAATACTCTCAACTACATTTTGATTTATTGGTTCAACTGCATTATACGGTGGGGAACGATTCTACAACAACTGAATTATAAATTCATCCTCTTAATCACTTTCAGTCTCCGCTACCTTTTTGTTTTTACCTAACTTCTATTCTGGATCTTCTTCAAATTTATTTTTGGCTTCAGCTCTAACACTTCTATTGCTTTCCTGTGTAATTGCTGGGAATATTTTCACTGCATGTAATGTATCTGCTCTCCACAGTCTCTGCTCCTCATCCCATTAAGCTTCTGCCAACGTCGTTTTGCTCATTTTCCTTTTGAATTCCTGAGCCTCTTTCTGTCTTGCAACTAATTCTCAAATGACAAGTGCTTCAAATAGTGCAGGTCTGGAAAGTGATTTTGACTCATACAACACCCTCCTTAGATTCACTACTGCTCTTCAATTAAAAGCTCAGCAACAGGGAAAAGCTATGCTGAAACTCATTTTTCCTCCATTACTTAAAATGCTGGTGTACTCTCAGGTGGAGTAGGCTCACCCTTTCTAGCTGGAGTAAAAACATCTCCTATCAGCGCACTTCTTAAAGCTTTGAAGCTTCATTTTTACACAAGTCTAATTCACAACCACAATGTCTATGAAACTAGAAAGTAATTTCCAAACCCACAATTCTCCTAATGAGCTGTTCTAAACATATAATAGCGCAGTCATGTCCACCAAGCCATGTGCAGCTTTCTTACCAACCGACCAATCCCAGTGCGGACCAAATGGCATCACACTCACTTCACTCGGCAGCTGTGACTCACCTCAGGGCCAGCTCATGCACCTCTCATGTAAACACCTAAATGCAAATATTAAAAGCACAAAAACAAAACCTGTCTGCTCCCTACGGGTAAGACTCAATTACTTTGAAAGCTGTAAGGCTTCACGTCTGACTGTGGCTTTCCCTCAAGTTCAAGTAAGATTTGACCCGCAAATTTAATTCTGGTTGATACTGATTCTCCCTGTGCACTCATAATTCAACTAATACCAACCAACATCTTGTACTCAAGGAATATACTGATATAGTCGACAGCACTCAATCGAACAACACCTCATTGTATACAATAAATTACCCAAATATACATATATAAATACCCATATACAATAACAACCATGTGGGCAATTTTTTAGAGCAAAAGTAACATTCACTTGGAGAACGCCACCTCCCCACTCTCTTACTTACAGTATGCAAACTCCCTACTCATTTACTTGGAGTAAGCAAACTCCCTACTCACTTCAGACACTACACTTCACCACAATTTAGCCAAAAGCATTGCAAGCACAAATCCTACACATACAATGCACTTGTAACACAATGCTGAAAATTCATCAACCCCTACACTTCACCAAGAACAACTCCCAATGTGGGCAAATTCTTACTTCCATCCTTATAAGGCATAACCATAGCTCTGCTACTAAAAACTGCTGAAGCACCAGTGGAGGTCTTCTTCCCGCATCGGGTTAAAAAACCTCAAGCTCTCTGGTGACACACCATACCTTATTCCACCACTAGAAGCCGACTGGATCTTTGGACTCAGCGGAGTGTGGTAGTCAGATTTATTCAACACAAATCAATAACATAAGGACAACTAGCAATTCTAGACACCATGAACAATTTAAACACTAAATCAAACTTCAAACTGAATAAAGTTTCAAAGCTTTAGTGCAATCCCAAAATCAATGCAACATATATGGTGCACAAAACTAAGCTATAAAAATAAATGAAAAACATAGGCTGGCCCAAACGTCTAAAGAGATTAAAGGGCCTATTTATGAAAAGCGGCACTGTACTTAGTGCAGTGCCACTTTTCTTGCACCCCTTAGCGCTCCCCTAACACCATCATGTGTGCACCATATTTATTATACGGTGCACCATGGCGGTAGTTAGGGAACAAGTGTCAGAATGTTTTACACTAGTTCGGCGCTTTACAGGATTAGCATGAAAAATTCTGATGCTTATACTGCAAAGCACCCTGAGTCTCATTGTAACCAATGGGAGCCTTCTTTTAATGTCTGCTCTGAGGAGGCATCAAAAGTGCCGAAATAAGTTACGCAAATGGCACAGGAAATATGTAGCACAAAGGGTTACAAGGGGGCAAAATGCATGCATTGAGTAACTTTGTAAACATGGCACAGTGTTTGGGACCATCTAAAGCCACATTAGTGTGAAAAAATGATGCTAATGTGTTGAATGGTACTAGGGGCTCTTAAATCTGGGCCTAAGCCTACTAACCATCCATATATTAGACATTCCAAATGAATTACATAAATTAGCAAGACTATCATATGCACATTAATTTCAGATTTCAAAGCAGATGATGGTAACATCAGTAAATCATCAAAATTCAGTTTTCAGAGCTGGGCCATCCTTATCTCGAACACGAATTTGGACTTGCATGTGTGGAAACGGGCTAACACATGTGAGCAAAACAAAAGAAGAGACAAAAATAATTTGGAAAATCATCTAACTAAAGAAACTCACTATAAAAATATAGTGGTGTAATTATCTAAGCTGAAAAGGAAACAAGAAACCCCATTTAGTTATATCTCTCCTCAATGGACAGCAGACAGGAAAGTTTCATCAAGTAGAGTGTTCATCTTCTTACAACATCAGTAGACAGCAGCAATAGGACAGTGAAGTACACAGGCTTCACAAAGGACACATTAGAAGTTCAGAATTAATTGGGCATTTTAGTACTGAACAGCATAAGCAAATGGGGCAATTATAATTGAGAGGAAACTCATAATATAAAGATTAAATATGGTGGCAGAAGACTTGGAGAAGGACAGGAGGTGACAGCAGCAGATTTAGCCAGGCTGTCGCAGACTCAAAGCTTGAAAATAGTGACTCAACTGTTAAAAGCTTTCACTAATTAGAAATGGCCACAGTTCTTTTGATTGGACCTCCAGGTGGGCTCATCTAACACACTAGATTCAGCATCCATTGGTAGCTGCTGACACCATCAAGTTTGCAACTATTCTGGAATTTCTCAGAGAAAGTATTTGGTCTTTGAAATGAATTCATACAGTTCCGCCAAAATATTACATTTTCTAGTTGATCATTACTTTTGGGTCCTTTCTCAAGATACACAGGATGAGCTGGACAATTCACGCATGAAAACTAATAAGGCTTGTTGTCTTGTTCAACAGCCAAAACACATATTGATACTTAGTTAATATAGAAATGTCCTCAGTCTTTCATACAATATGAAATTCAACATCACATCAGCGACCTAGGAATTAATTCAGGTCAGAGAGAACAGAATAAGCAAGTAACTTTCCTCGACTGCTACAAAAATGAATCTTCAGGCCTAGTCCAGCTAAGAAGCCTAATTTCACATTAAAACAATGAATACACATACATCCTATTGCGTGCCTTTCAACTTGAATCAAATAAGCAAAGCAAATTATTTAATTGCAAACATTATTCATGACATATTAGAACACAATTTAAACGTAACGTGTATTTATTTTTCTGTACAATTGTAACTTGCGTTGAAAAATTATTTTTTAGCCAATCCCGGTACGATTAATTCATGTTCATTTAGTAGCCTACTTATACTTCATTTATACTGTTTTTCTTAAAAATAATTATTTTAATGGTAATTCTTAGCAATAATTCACTAAAATATAAATGCACAATATCGTAAATAGTAAAACGTGAAATCAAATGCAAATGGATTGCACATTGTCCACCATGTTTCAAATATGCACATTTTACATTTACATGTTAATTAACTATTAGGCTTTTGAATGAAGGTTTGTCAGTCACTGTATGCTAACTTCCAAGCCACTTACTTATTACTCAAATTTGATCTCTGTCAGGTGGAAATTTTGAACTAGAGCCCAGTTGTCCATGAAGGTTCAACTGACAAACTTAATAAGACAATGAGCAAATCAAATCATATGTTTTTTTAAATGGTGTTGAGCAAAAAAAGTGCACACATGATGGAAACGTTCTTACTTAATTTGCAAACAATCTTTTGTTTAATAATGTTTGTAACTAAAATGAATCATATTTTTGTCTAAAAAAACCTTCTGTTGCACTTTTAATATTTAGGTATAAGTCACTTACAAATAACTTGTATTAGAATGTTTCCATCATCTTTTACAGTGACTCTTTGTGTATACTAATGATACAATATTTATTGGTAGCTATTTAAATCCATTAAATATAAAAAAAAGTAAAAGGGGATCACGGCTATGTAAAAGAAGACATAAATAGCAATCCCTAAATTCACAGTTAAATCTAACAATCGAGGGTCCCAAGGGGGGTAGAATTAATTTGAGTCACAGCTGATAGTTACCAAATTATAGGTGCTGAACATTGTCCAAAATCCTGTTATCCCAATGCATTTAAAAAAAGAAAATAATAATTAAGTAAATAACACTACATACATTCATAAAAGAGATCACAACTATGTCCAAGAGAGAATGACTAGTAGACCCCAACTTCATTGTTAAAGCATGCAAAAAAGAGTCCCATGGGTAGAGTGTGTTTCAGTTACGGCTGACAGTAGCCATATTAGAATTGTTGGGCAATTCCCCAATTCCTGTTTTTTCAATGCATTTCAAAACAGGGAGGAATCATTGAGAAAATAACACTTCTTAGATGGTTTGCGTATCTGCTATTAGACAGAGAACTTGAGCATAATTGCAGGGTGAATAGGAATTATTCTGCACATTTGTCATTTTTAAATAGAACAAGAAATAAATAATTGACTGCAATGCTTAAGTCTACCTATATCTGATGATTGGGTAGTTGGTTACACTCTCCCACCTAATATTAGCTTGAAGCTGACATATGCCCACAGTCAGAATTACTCTTTTCTCACACACTTTAATGACTGCAATATATGCTCCAGAATGAAACTTCAAGGTCCTGATTACAAGTCCTGAGAGAAGTAAATGTTTTGTATCAAGCCTGATGGAAATTGGACACCTAGAGCTTGGAAATTTTGTAGCATTTATACTGACTTGTTATCTTGGTAATGGGGAATAGCATGTGGATGAGCGCTAAAATTCACTTATCCCAAGCTGGACCTTTTTCCCTGTCAACTTCCAGGAGGTTTGACCTACCAGAAATTACCTGGGAGTGTGGCCTTTTTATCAGATGCAAGAAATATTGCACTACCTATTATAGCTATCCCTTCAAAAATAGGTGTTTGCAGCAGGACTACAAAGGGGTGTCACACTTGTAAGTAGGCCCCAAAGGCTCTCCCCGTTAAGGGGAAACTGGTGTATACATGATTAAACTTTTCATAAAATCTGCTGTGAGTACTGACAAAGGCTACAAGAAATGATCATAGTCAAGGAAATGTATGTTTTCCATCTAGAGGAACCAAAAGGTATACAGTTGGTTCACGCTATCCTACTACATCATCACCTAGGATTTCTTTCAGGTTCTTATGTTATATTATACTATACATATTTGTAAAGTGCACTATCACCTGCAAGGGTATCCTGGTGCTGAATAGGTGTGTGTGCCTATCCCTTCCTAGAGTAGGCTAGTTAATTGAAAGGCCACGTGTTCAGCTTGTTATGGAATTCAGGAACAGAAGAGGAGGCTCTGATGTGCACTAGGAGGTCTTTCCACAATTTATGAGCAATACAAGAAAATGACCATCTTACAATCATGTTCTGTTTATGCATGAGATGTGTGTGAGTAGCAGTCCTGTGGAACTGAAGTATCTAGGTAATTGATGGAAGGAGATGTGACTGTTCAGGTAGGAGACACCTACGTTGTATAGTAACTTGAATGAGTGTGAGAGGAGTTTGAAATGAGTGCATTAGTGTATTGGGAATCAGCGGAGCTCCCTGAGGTGTGGTGTGTTGTCAGTTCTCAAAGAAAAATTGATGATGAGTAGGGTTGCTGAGTTCAGCACAGTTTGTACTCTTGTGGTGAGTTGCTTAATTAGCAAAGAGGATGTGCCCTTTGTCCAGTTTGCTGGTGACTAGGGCATGATGGATGGTTTTCTTGGTGTTGCTTTGGAGGGAGACACTTAAGGATCTTCCTCAGCATCTTCAGGGTATGGTAACAGGATGTTGAGTTTGATTTTGATGATGATTTAGAAGTTCCTGGTGTGGGTGCTGAGTGTGGGTCTGAGTTGGAGCTGCTACCAGTTGGAGTCCCATGGTGTGATGTTCTTGAAAAAGATCACTACTTCTGTCTTGTCGATCTTGAGAATGAGGCAGTTGCCTTTCACCCAGTTAGTGACTTTGGTCATGCAGGTGGTGAGCTTGTGTTGGGAATCTTGTCTGACAGTGGGAGTGGGAGATATCTGTTGTCTTCATAGGAGGGACTGTTGATGTTGTGTGCATGAACGACATTGGCCAAAGGGATCAGGCATGAGTTGAGGAGTATGGGAACTGAGCAATAAACCTTGAGGTACTCCACAGATAACTTTTCATACTTCAAAGGAGTATGGCACCAGGATGACAGCTTGTGTTCTGGATGTTAAGGAGGAGATTGGGAGGAGAGTAGGTTTCTGGAAGCTTATTTTATGCAGACGTCTGGTGAGGATGGAGTGTGAGACTGTGTCAAATACCACATAGAGGGCTAGGAGAATGAGGGCTGCTGTGTCTCATCTGTTGTGGATCATTTTAATGTTGTCTGTTGTAGAGGTGAATGCAGTTTCCTTACTGTGGGTCAGCCTGTATCCGAATGTCAATGGCTTCAGTGAACTGGTAGTTGCTGAGATGGTCAGTGAGTCTTAGGTTGATTAGTTTCACTTTTTTTTTCAACATATATTTTGATGTAATTGATAGGAGCCAAACATTCAAACATGGAAATAGCTGGATGAAGAACAATGCCTCAACACTAGCATCAAGAGTGTGGACAAGCAGAGAAGATGTTTAGTCATTTGGAATAAGAGACCCCAGACTGTCTTTGAAAAAGAGATCTAAAATTACTCTAGGATAGTGAGAAATTAAATTACCAAAATAGATGAAATAATGTCTAGTATCAGTAATAAAGTGAATAAAGAGAGATCTGAGCTACTGATGATAATGTGATAATCTATTCAATCCATTGTTATCGTGCAGTTGGAGATGATAATGGATGCCCACAAAGAAAGACGTATGAGAACCTGGAAATGAGAATAACATTATGATAAGCAGAGAGGGGTAATATTTTACATACAGCATCATGAAAAAGAAATAGACATCTTAATAGCTGTCAAAGAGGCTAAACTTCTCAGCAGTAGCCCCACTCATTTTGCATATATATTTAAAAAAATATGTTACAACAACCGCAGAAATCCTAAAGGATTTTACATCCATTCATTTTAGGACAATGCATAATTTCTTACTGAAGTAAATGCACAGACACTTACATATAGCAATTTTAAATGAAGCCAATTTGTGGACTCTTGCATTTGCTGATTTTTAAGTTTAGGGGTTCTCACACCATTGACCATGAAATCCAGGAATGGTCAAGGATGTTTTTAACTGACAAGCCATACTGCTGTGGAGAAAAAGATCTACATACACAATTGTTCATAATAAATGGGCTAACTGAGACAAAACCTGACCAATGAATATTGATTGCTTAAGTAATGTCAACGTGAAAAGTGGAATCATATATTCTCATTGGTTTAAGACAGCTTTTCTTTCAGCTCTAACTAAAAAGTAAAATGGAAATGGAACAAGTGTAGAGGCACCTGCTAAATCTTTTTTATTTTGACAGGAAACACATTTCCTGATGAAGAAACCCTTCAACAACATTTCCACCATTTTGGGGTCATTTTTCTTTTCCCATCTTACCTTGGAAAGACATTAACTCATGCTCTTGATAAGACTTTGATTTACAAGAAAGTGACGCATAGGTCCTGATGGGCCACTTTTCTTGCGCCGCCCCTTCCCCACATAGTGCCACCATGGTTGCACAATATTTACAATACGGTGCACTGTGGCATTCGTTTCCACAATAGTGTCATAATTTATAATGCTATTGCGGCACTTTGCTTGATTAGCGCATTAAATTATGGCTCTTGAGCAGCAAAGCACTAGGGAGGCCCATAGGTTTCTATGGGCCCATCACTTTAACACCTGCCCCAAGCAGGCATTAAAAATGACGGAAATCATATTGCAGTGAAATCTTGTAGATTTCAGTGCACCATTTTTTGTGGCCTCCCTGTGTGGGAACGCCCCCTTTGCATACATTATATCTGGCCCAGTTATAATGTGGTGCAAGGGGTTATAATGTGGAGCAATGCCAGCTTGCACCACCTTGGAATATGACGTGGGGAAATGGCCTCCTGAACGCCACATTAGCGTTAAAAAATGGCACTAGTGCGGTGCAAGGGAGTTAAATCTGGCCCTTAATCTCTATTTCCAGGGTGGGAACGGTCGGAAAGTGGTTAGTTAAGATCCAAACTTAACAACTCACAAACTTTCACAACATTCCCAGACTAGAATGTCCACTCACACAAGCAATATTGTGTAATTGTTTTTGGCGTACCCAACAGTCTAATTGAATAACAAAAGTGGGTTTAGATTTGTAAAAGGATACTTAAAGTATAAACTTACAGGAGTAAATGGGCTGGAAAATCTGGCACCAGATTCTTTGTTGTCATCCATTCTAGGCCACACGGAGATAAAATGCACTAATTGCTAAGCCACATAATTACTGATTCATCATAAAGTCCTGTTTAGGTGCACGGTGGTACAAAATGTGAGCAAAAAAGTCTGTGAGTTATTCTGGTTCCATTGAAAAGGATTGGGAGGAAGAGTTAGGATGCTTCACAAGGAAACCTGTCTGGCTTGTATTAGGCTTTATTCCAATGGAGGCAAGTTTGTAATAGCCAGAAACGCTGATGTTGCTCAGTGAAAATGTTGTTCAGTGTCCTTAGTTCACTATGTATTGCTGCTAGAGGCCAAACCAAAAAGCGGTATTTGAAGAATGGACCTCTTCCAATCAATTATTAGGAAGCAGGGGTGAGCCACACAAGGATTCGGATGTAGGCTCAATGTTCTTGAAATGGGTTAGGTAGCTGCTCTCACGGAACGCCCTTTGAGGTGCTGATTAATGTAATGGCCTCCTAGAATCAGTTTTGTAGTTGATGCCAGAGAGAGTAGGAGGAGTTATGTAGCAAAGCACTGCTATCCCTGGCTCTGGTACCAGGCTCACGCTGAGCAGTTTTTTAACATACATTTTCGGCAGACAATGCCCTTCATTTGAAAAAGCAATGCACAGTACTTGCTGTAGCAAAAACTATAGCTGCTGCCAACTTGGCCTCACTTAGAGGCATATTTACAAGCCCCTAGTGCCTCCTTGCACTACCCTAGTGTAATTTATGCTTTACGCTAAGGCGGTGTCAGGGAGGCCTTTTCCCCGTAACAGATTTACAATGTGGCTCAATGCAAGCATTACCCAACTTTATAACCCCTTGCTCCACATTATGCTTGTGCCAGGCATAATGTATGCAAGGGGGGCATTCCCCCATTAGGAGGCACAGAAAAATGGCTTAGTGAAATTTACGAGATTTCAATGTGCCATTTTTTCCCATCATTTGTATCGCTTGCACAAGGCAGGCATAAAAGTGACTTTCCCATTGTTTACAATGGGCCTCCACATGCATTGCTGAACTAGCACCATCATTTTTGCCACTAGATGACCAATCCACCACAATAGTGTAAAAAATGTTGATGCTATTGTGCTAACATGTGCAATGGTGCACCGTATTGCAAATACAGTGCTACCATGATGCCATTAGGGGGTGCAAAAAAAGTCGAGCATCATAGCTGAAGATCCACATTCTTGTAAATATGCCCATTAGTGTTTTGACATAAACACTTAAAATCAAATTCTCATGGATTCTTGGAGTCTTGCAGCTGACCTTCTACAAAATCCTCAACACTTGGGTTAGCAAATTTCATAAAAACCTTAATAGGGGAACATGGGTCAATATCCATAGGCCAGGCTTTGCATCACAGTCTTTTGGCAAATGGTGCAGTGTCATGGATCCAACGTTGTGTAGAGTCAGTGTCAAATCATACTGCTAATCATTTGTGATTGCCTTCACCCAAGAGAATTTTTGTTCCTTGTAGCTAGAATGAAAACCCGTAACCTGGGTTCTTGGTAGCTAAATCAAAAACAAATATGTTGCTACTTTTATGTTGATATTTTTTTTAATTATCACCATTTATATTTTATTGTAAAGATTTTTACATTTTTATTAAAGAATAAAGGACTTTAATAATTTTCCCTGTACTTCCCCAAAGGAGATCTCTGCCACAGTGGCAGAGGTCTCCCTTTACGTGTGAAAATGTACTAGCAGCAGCTTTCCACTTGTAAATGTCTCCACTAGTTGCTCCCCATTCAAGACAGACATATCATTGCTGAGTGAGGCTTAGGCACAGATATTTGGCTGCGTAAACTGTGTTTAGTTGTATAAAAGGCCCAATTAGCCTCAAATCCCAGCTGTAATTACAAAAGTTGGTTGCACCACTACTTACCTGCACTTATGAGTCTACAAATATGCTTTTCAATGGTAATATCCCGACCCTTGAATTTAGTTGTGCCTCATAGGTCAATATTTCATGTACTAAACATCTCTACAACATTATCTTGCCATAATCAAACAGGACCAAAGCTGGCCACTGTCACATGTTTGCCATAAGGACCTGTTTTTTTCTGAATCTTTTGACAGTATAGCACCCATTTTCTCTTAGGGCCTGATTATGACTTTCACAGTGGGACTGCCAGACTGTCAAGGAGGCATTCTACTGAAGGGCGCCAGGCCGACGACCTCCAGACTGCCACATTATGAGTTCCCCACAGGACTGGTGGTGTGTCGGCAGGCCAGGTACAGTCGCAGCATGCCTCGGCTGTTCCTATGCACCATGTCGCGCATAGTACACAGTGCACCCACAGACTTCACAGGCAAGGGGGACCCACATGGGCCCCTGCTTCAACCTACATGGGCTCATTCCCCCTTGGCCCTGTACTGGGCACCTTTACCTGCCTGTCTGCCAAACTGTCTATGATGGGATCCCTGCCATAAAATGCTCGGTGGTCAGGCAGGTCATAATACCAACAGCGGTGCCACTGCCAGCACCGCCTACATTGACCATGGAAGTCTCCACCGCTACAGCCGCAACAGGCCTTATGATAATCCGACTGCATTGATCATAATCTGGTGGTCGGACTGCAAAGTAGGTGGTGGTTGGACTGTTGCTGCCACAATGGCAGTGCACGGACTGCCAAAGTCACAATCAGGCCTTTAATATTAATCCAACTAGATGTATAGTGCTCTATATGATCAACACAGGGTTTCTTTGCAATATTCCTTATAATTATTGAGGAATCACCCTGCAATGTCCTTCAATTTCATCCCATTCTATGAAACTTTAAAGGAGACTGGAGTCATTTGTGCAAATCAAGGAAGCCTTATTCTCATGCCCATACGTAAATCATTATGACTCTACATGATCATCTTCCAAAGGGCATCATCAAACCATGCCTCTAATCTTCTTTCAATTTCCTTCTGAGTGCCTCTGATATCAATTTTCTGAAGATGAAATCTAGTAAACTATTGTGATAAATGTGTATCTATCTTCTCTCTATCACATGCATTTGAGGAACAGGAATCTGGGGCTTCCATTTCTGCCACATATTTCTCTAAACAGTACTAACATTACATGTACATCCACAGCTAAGACTCCCTCACATTATGTTTCTACTGTAGAATTTAAGACTGTCATCTTCACATTATCATATATATATTTCACAGGTTCTGTTCATGAGTCTGACTATTACCTCTAGCCGTTCGTGTATACCTATATTAATGTCACCATCTGGCCAAATCAGAAACCTATTGTGTAAATTCTGGGTGGCCTTTTACAGCCGATAACCTCTGTCTAAAATGCAGTCACACATTTTGAGAAACAGATGATACCTCTTTGCTTTATACAGCTTTCTCCTACTCCCATGAATCCAGGATATATGATCTGAGACTGGCAACCAGTCTTGTCTAAAGTGTCGTCTTGTACCTTGCCAATTGTTGCAAAATAAGAGTGCTCATTGTGAAGGCTTTTGTTTAAATTCTTTTTCCTTAAGCTTGCCCTAAGAATATCCAGTACAAAGCACTTTGGGCCTCATTTACAGAGGTCTGTGGCACCGGAGAATCACTTTTTATAATGCATTGGTGGTGCAGGCCTCACAATTATATTTATGAGGTGACACAAAGCGTTTCTTACGTGGATATGGAGCACTGCCTTGCCTTACTCTATGTCAAGGTGGCTTTCCATGTGCATTGAGGTGGGTTTTCCCAAGTAACACCCATGATTTTGACAGATTAACAGAGTTACAGGGATCTGTAGACCTGGGAATGCGTTAAAACTGTGCACTAGGGGAGGTGTATCGAGGAGAAATAACTTTATTTCTTCTTTTTATTACTCTTTCTATGTATGCTGCATTTTGAAGCACACATAGAAATAGGAAAGTGCCTCCATTGTTTGTTTTTGTGCAGGAAGGTTCTCCTTCTGCACAAAAACAATTGTGCCAGCAAAGCAGACACTCTTGCACCATGGTCCATTGATTGTATCTGTGTAGGAAGGTGTCCCTTCCTGCACAAAAACAATTGTGTCAACTACACAGACACCCTTGCACCATGCTGCAAGGGTGCTTGTGTTGGTACTAGGCACCAATTTTTGTGTAGGCACAGGAAGAAAGGACAGGAATGCATCGTATGTCAATAATATGGTGCATTCCTGTCCTTTCCTTTTGCTGTGGCACTGCCCTGCGGCAAAAATTTGTAAATGAGGCCATTTATTCCCAAAAGGATAATCTTGAGGAAGCCACTTGTTTAACTTTAAATGGTATCCTTCAAACTGTTAGTTGAGTTTGGGTAAAACAACCTACTTACAAATCTGGAAAATATCCCACAATATTATCACAACTTGTCAGAAATACCCTGAGATTTATCAAAGACTATGTCAACCTTGTTCTTTGTATATTCCTATGTATATGAACCCCTGAGTGAATCAACAGAACTTATCTTCCCAGACATGACTTTGCTGTGCCCCTAGTTAAAATAGGGACATCTGATGTTCCCATTTAATTTGCCTCAATGATCATATCAGTAAATTCACACAGCCCACCAGCACACCGCCATAGAAGAGGGGGTTCTAAATTCCCAGCAGATTATGGTTAACTTGAAATTCGCTACTCTTCCTTATAGTCACCAACAGGCTTATAATGCTGGTATCAATATCAGCGAGAATAGAGGCATTCTTGACTCTTGACCTACCTTCACTTTATCTAATGGATTGACATGCACTCAATTCTGTGCAGGAAACCGTATCCTATCCCAAACTTTTCCATCATCCTTAAAATGCCACTCATCTAAAAAAAGCACCTTTTTTACATAAAGGGACCAGCGGTCCAGATCCTTGGTATGCATTTTCTTCCATGCATGTTTGCAATAAATTTCTTATGGTCCCACAACAACATACCAGGCAATAAACGTATCTGCATGTTGTGTGCAAATAAACATTCATGCTTCTTCAATATATTTGAAAGCCTGCATGCTTGCAGTGGTGTTGCAACAGTGCAAAGGGCAATAATGCAATCAAAGAAAATAGGATTCCTACACTGGTTCAGGTACCAAAACAGAGAGATAACTGCGGGACAAACAACCATTGACACCAATGGTCCTCAGTTTGAATATATTACTGTACAAATGATGGCTAAGCACCTGCATGCCAGAATTGTATTTTTCACATTGATAAGGGAGATGGAGTGGTCGATCCCACATTAACTATGCATCTCTTCTTGCCTGCGAGTATCACTGTAAATAAGTCATTAAACTCTTCCCTGTCAGTAGCTAGTTTTCTTCAAATCCCTGTAAATGTTTACTAAAAATAGAAAATATAAAGCAAACACCTTCCTTTGATGACCTTCCTGTGTTCATTTTCTCCTTTTTAACATCAATCTCCCTTCCCAGTCTATAAGAGTACATATTTTAATGAGAGTGTTGCCTATTCTACCATACTACCCAATTCTGAGCAACGTAGAAGCTCATAACAGCTTGAAACTCCAGGATACTTTCAGAGGAAACTAATTGTCGACAGCCTCTTTCCAATGTAGTTGCAATACTTGTTGGGACTTCTTGCTGTTGGATTTGCGCTCCAAAGGATGTAGTAACTCTCCAGTTTCTCCTAATCATGGAGAGCTGCTTCCCTAAGGTTCAGAGTCTTCATATCAATCTTTTCTCGCTTTCATCATTAGTCATGATTAGTTATTTAAACAAAGCATCATGCTTGTTAAAACACAGGTAGGTGTAAAACAAAGAAAGTATGCTTAAGTCATCTTGACACAAACGCAAAAAGGTAAAACACTATGGTGGTCATTACAACCCTGGCGGACGGTGTTAAAGCTGCGGTAATACTGCAAACAGTCCTGCGGAAAAAAAGGGAATTATGACCGTGGCGGAAACCGCCAATATAGACAGCCACTTTAATACTCCGACCGCCACGGCGGTACAGACAAGCAGCGCGGCGGTCACCGCCAACAGACAGGCGGAGGACAATGTACCGCCCACACTATTAAAACCCACCAATCTGCCACCTTTTCCGGGACGGATTCACTGTGGATAAAAACACGGCGGAAACAGCTTTTGCAATGGGGAAACGCTCACCTTAACACACTCCACGAGGAAGGAGGGCACCATGGAGCTGGAACTCCAAATACTCCCTGCGCTTGTCTTCCGTCTCCTCTACGAACACCAGCAACGGCGGCGCCGAAGACAACGATGAGTACTGCACCTACGACATAGGGGAGGGGGGAGGCAAAAGTCAGGGACACAAACATGCAACACCCCCACTCTCAACCCGACCCTCGCACACTACAACACACACACCAATGCATTTCCAAACATCACAATAACAACCCCCAATCCCCCGGAAGAAAGCAAAGACAAAACAAAATTAGTTGAACAATTGTAATGTATCCAAATACAGTAAGCTCATATATACAGAAATATATACACATTCCAAAAATATACATCACGATTAGTAGTGCAGGTATGCACAATTCAATGTCCGTGGACCACTGGGCCCACAATGCATGGGCGAGGCCCACACTAGATACCTGTCCACAAACAGAGAGAACACTGCAGGAGCATCAGATAGAAATACAACAGGCACCTCAGGGGGAAGGGAAGGAGGGGGCACCTCAGCCGGATGACAGCACCACGTCAGATCCACGACAGGGCTCCATGCCCATTGATGTTTCCTGGGGAGTGCAAAGCCACAGTCTCTCAAGTCTCTACAGTGGGTGGTTTGCCCACTGTTAAATCCTGGGGAGTGCAAAGCCACAGTCTCTCAAGTCTCTACAGTGGGTGGGTTGTCCACTGTTAAATCCTGGGGAGTGCAAAGACACAGTCTCTCAAGTCTCTACAGTGGGTGGGTTGGCCACTGTTCAATCCTGGGGAGTGCAAAGCCACAGTCTCTCAAGTCTCTACAGTGGGTGGGTTGCCCACTGTTAAATCCTGGGGAGTGCAAAGCCACAGTCTCTCAAGTCTATACAGTGGGTGGGTTGCCCACTGTTCAATCCTGGGGAGTGCAAAGCCACAGTCTCTCAAGTCTCTATAGTGGGTGGCTTGCCCACTGTTCAATCCTGGGGAGTGCAAAGCCACAGTCTCTCAAGTCTCTACACTGGGTGGTTTGCCCACTGTACCATCCTGGGAAGTGCAAAGCCACTGTCTCTCAAGTGGATAACAGTCTCCACTGGTTCTGGAGGGGGACTGGTGCCCAGAGTGCTTCATCCTGTGAAGGATTCAGGTAGTGGATGCAGTTATCCACTGGTTCTGGAGGGGGACTGGTGCCCAGAGTGCATCACGCTCCCCGTGACGGTCCCAGTTCCATCACTGTCCCAGCCACACATGGGCTACCGATGCTTGAGTTGGCGGTGCTTACCCTGTTCAGCGGTGCTTGCCATGGCTGTCTTTGCCCTGTTCAGCGGTGCTTGCCCTGTTCAGCGGTGCTTGACTTTGCTGTCTCTGTCCTGTCAGCGGTGTTTGCCATGGCGGTCACTCATTGCCCAGCGGGGCTGTGGCTGCCGGGGCCCTCCTGGGCACTGACTACGGCGGTGGTCTCCTGACCAGTGACGAGTGGACTGCCCTCCTGGGCACTGACTCTGGCGGTGGTTTCCTGACCAGTGACGAGTGGACTGCCCTCCTCGGCACTGACTCTGGCGGTGGTCTCCTGACCAGTGACAATAGTGCTGCCCTCCAGGGCACTCACTCTGGCGGTGGTCTCCGGACCAGTGATGATAGTGCTGCCCTCCAGGGCACTGACTCTGGTGGTGGTCTCTGGACCTGTGAAGATAGTGCTGCACTCCAGGGCACTGACTCTGGCAGTGGTCTCCGGACCAGTGACGATAGTACTGCCCTCCAGGGCACTGACTCTGGCAGTGGTCTCTGGACCAGTGACGATGGGGCTGGCGGTGGCGTCCTGGGCAGCGGGGAGGATGGCAGCCTTCTCCGCCGTGCTGCTCTTACCAGACTTTGGAGACTTCTTCTGCCCCTTCACCACCTTGGGAGGAGTCACAGCTGACTCGGCACTCCCCCCGGGACCCTTGTGAGCGGCTTTGCCGGCAGGAGTCTTCCCCCTCTCCCGTCGGGCACTGTCCAACTTCTGGTGCTTTACAGGGGGTGGACTGGCAGTGCTTTGGCTCCGTGTCACACTGGCTGCCCTGGTGCCCCGTGCACTCCACATACCTCTAACAGGCACCACTGGAACCAGACTTTTTTTGGCTGAGGTGCTAGTACGGGACCTATGAATTGGAGGGGGGGGGGTGGGGCAGAGGTCAAGGTTGCTCAGGAAAAGTTTCTGACGAACAGTGGGACTGGTAGCTGGAGGGGGTCTGGGAGTGGAGGAAGAGGAGGTGGTTGTAGGAGGTGTAACTTTAGATGATTTGGGTGCAGGTGCATGTTCTGGAGGCTGTCGTGAGGTGGATGGATGTTGGGTGTGTGTGTGCCCACGTTTGTGTACTTTGGGAGGGGGCGTCACAGACACACTGGGAGAGGACACAGGGGACGTGTAAATGGTAGTGGGGGCGGTGAGTGCAGGTGAGCCGGGTGTGGTGCAGGGTGTTCTGGTGCGAGTCCTAGTGGCTGTAGATGTAGTGCATGCAGGTGAGAGTGTAGACGCCACTGGGAGGGAGGAGGGAGACGACGAGGAGGGGGACGCAGTGGAGGCAGTGGATGTTGCTGTGTCTGTATGTGGGTGATGCTTGTGTGAGTGCCAGTGGGATGTGTGGTGCCTATGTTTGCCAGAGCCACTTTTGTGTGTTGAGGTGTGTGCATGCTGGTCTGATGGTGTGCTTGGGATAGGCTGGAGTACAGGGGATTGGGTCTGGGTGGAGGAAGTTGGAGGGGGAAGGCTAGACACAGGGACAATGGCTGCCATCAGTGCTGATGCTAGAGATTGCAGGGTTCAATGATGGGCAGCCTGACCAGAATGAAGGCCCTCCAGGAATGCATTAGTGTGTTGCAACTCCCTTTCTACACCCTGGATGGCATTCACAATGGTAGACTGCCCAACAGTGAGTGACCTGAGGAGGTCAATGGCCTCCTCACTGAGGGCAGCAGGGGTGACAGGGGCAGGGGCTGAGGTGCCTGGGGCGAAGGTGATGCCCACCGTCCTGGATGAGCAGGCACGGAGCGAAGGCTGAGGGGCTGCTGGGAGGGCGGTGCTGGTAGGGGGGGTGGCGGCTGTACCTGTAGAAGTGGGGGGCACAGATGGTGCCACCACCACAAAGGAGCTCCCATCGGAGGACAAGTCTGTGTTGCTGTTTGCTGATCCGGTGACCGACGTGAAGCTCCCCTCGCCCTCCGTCCCACTGGTGTATTCAGATTCCGTGGTGTGGCCCTCCATGGCCATGTGGGATGCAGCTCCCTCGTGCTCCGGTGCCACTGTACCTCCGCCTGATGATGCTGATGCACAAAAGAACAGGGAGACCACAAAAAGGGGTGGGGAAACAGAAGAAAGACAGGTTGAGTGCATGGCTTACCGCTACCGTTGGCGGACAATACAGACACAGCAGCCCACTGCACTACGCCGTGCTCTTGGCCTCTACAGATGCAGTTCCTGGGATATTGCCTACATGGCTATGAGTGTCATCTGCCCACATAGATGACACAGGGGCATGTATACCTGTACTTGGCACTCTACAGAGGTGGGGTGGAGTGGCACATGGCCTGCATTCCGGAGGGGCCTAGCCTACGGAACTCGCCCTGGCCTAGGGAAACCCACAGCACTCCTCCCCCACCCAGACCCCTCCACTGTGCGCAAAGTCATCAGAATGTGAGTGTACTGACCCCCATGTGTCTGCTGTGATGCCCTCATGCGCCCATCAAACTCAGGGTATGCCACCGGCAGGATCCGGAACATCAGGGGGGTCATGGTGCGACGTGCACCCCTCCCACGTTCAGAGGCCATCCCCAGCTGAGCCTCCGCCGTATTCTTGCTCCAGCGGCGAATGTCCTCCCATCTTTTACAGCAGTGGGTGCTCTGTCTCTGGTGGACCCCCAGGGTCCGGACGTCCTTGGCAATGGCACGCCAAATATCCTTCTTCTGGTGGGCGCTGACTTACATGACATGTACAGGGGAAGAAGAGAAGTCATTAGCAACAGCACCGTCAAAGTGAGTGGCCCACATCCCTACCCTTGCCATGTGGCACATGCATTCACAGTCCTTCATGCTCGCAGAACTCTGCCCCCTTCCTACTGACATCCAGCCCTCTCCACCCAGGCATAGCCCATACAACATGCTCCCTGTGTACTTACCTGTTGGTCTGGAGGACCGTAGAGTAGCGTGTACTGGGGGAGGACCCCGTCCACGAGCTTCTCCAACTCCTGTGAAGGCAGGGGCCCTTTCCCCAGACGCACCAGCCATTGTCTCTTCCAGACCGAGGTCACAGCAGCACTTGCAGTGTAGGTCCTCTCCTGTCAAAGATCAGGTATAGAGTGATTGAACAGATAGAAAATGGCGGTGACGTCCGCGGTGGTGCATATCATCACCGCCGGCGCACTTCATCATTGGCTCCTGGGACTCATAGGGCCCAATGTTAGCCAATGCAGCATTGCGCCGCGGTCTACGAATGTCTACCACGACGGTGTACAACGCCAGCGCAGTTACCTCACATCCCATTGTCCCAGTTTAGAGGTCAGGCAGCCGCCATTTCAGGGGCCCACATGGCTTCATTTACAACTGCATCACACATACCTAGGCCTAGACTCAACACACATTCAGGAAGAATTTTGTATTTAGTGTCGTGTTCTGTGTAGCTGTGGGTACATACCTCAGAATTGGTTGACTCTGTGGTCACTGTTGTCCTTCTTAGGCACCTTCAGCTGGCACATTTGAGGAGATGTCGGAATCCTCCAGTGTACCAACCGCTGGTGGACCTGTTAACAATGGAGGAGCGACATTTAATCATCACATACAGGTTTGACCTTGCCACAATCCAGGAACTCTGTACCCAGTTGGAGCCACACCTGATGTCACCAATCCGCCATCCCACAGGAATCCCACCTCAAGTGCAGGTGCAGGTGCTATCAGTGCTCCATTTCCTAGCAAGTGGGTCATTTCAAACAACAGTGGCCATGGCATCAGGGATGTCCCAGCCTATGTTTTCCAACGTGTTGTCCAGAGTGTTGTCTGCCCTACTGAAACACGTGAGGAGCTACATCGCTTTCCCTCAGGTGGAGGATTTGGCTACAGTTAAAAGTGACTTCTATGCCCTGGGACATATCCCTAACATCATAGGTGCCATTGATGGGACCCATGTAGCTCTGGTCCCCCGCAGGAGTGAACAGGTGTACAGGAACCAGAAGAGTTATCATTCGATGAATGTACAGATGGTATGTTTGGCAGACCAGTACATCTCTCAGGTAAATGCTATGTTCCCTGGCTCAGTGCATTATGTCTACATCCTGCGGAATAGCAGCATCCCGTATGTGATGGGTCAACTCCAGAGGCACCGTGTGTGGCTATTAGGTGACTCTGGTTACCCCAACCTGTCATGACTACTGACCCCAGTGAGGAATCCCAGGACCAGGGCAGAGGAATGCTACAATGAGGCCCATGGGCGGACTAGGAGGGTGATCGAATGCACCTTCGGCCTCCTGAAGGCCAGGTTCAGGTGCCTCCATATATCATCGCCTGCTCTATGCTTCACAACTTGGCTTTGCGACGACAGGTGCCTTTTCTGCAGGAGGATGGGCCAGATGACGGTGTTGAGGCAGCTGTGGAGCCTGTGGACAGTGATGAGGAGGAAGCAGAGGAAGAAGACATTGACAACAGGGACTCTGTCATACAGCAATATTTCCAGTGACACACAGTCCTGCCTACTACAAGTACTTTCACACTTCTACCTCTATCCTGTCTGTCAATATGAAGCAGTATTTGCTAACTGAGTGATACATTTCCATTACGGTTTCACAGGTGTGGTTACCAACGTGTGTCATCTGCTTGCATCCTTCATGGGCTTGTGATGTGTAACATAAGTATGTTGACATTACATTTTCGAACGGTTTTTGTCATTGTCATAGATATTACCATTTTTCAAAATCACAGACTGACTCCAGATTGTTTTGTGGTTCAAGGGTGTTTATTGAAGAGCTAATTATTGGAGGGGGTGGCAAAATGGTGATGGGTGATGATGGAGGAATGTCCATGGCAGAGTCCAGTCTATTAGTCTCAAAGGTGCTTTGCCCATATGGGCATAGGAAGTGGAGCTGGGGCAGTTCCAATCTGGACAGGGTAACAAAGTGGGACAGTGGGAGGACAATCAGGGTGGTCTTATTTCCTGGCGGGGTCTTGCCATCTTGCTCTGTCCTGTTCCTGGATCTCAGGGACCGCTTGCGGGGTGGTTCAACCTTCTGCAGGGGGTGGGGTGCTGGTGTGGTGGTCCTGGGCGGGGCGTCCTGTCCACTAGCGCCGGCGGAGGTGGTGGGCAGTTCATCGTCCAGGCTAGTTCCAGGGGCCCCTTGGAGTGCCACGTGTCCCTCATGGTCTTTTGTATGTCCTTCAGCACCCCTACGATGGTGCCCAGGGCGGAGCTGATGGTTCTGAGCTCCTCCCTGAACCCCAAATACTGTTCCTCCTGCATGCGCTGGGTCTCCTGAAACGTGGCCAGGACCGTTGCCATCGTCTCCTGGGAGTGGTGGTATGCTCCCATGATGGAGGAGAGGGCCTCATGGAGAGTGGGTTCCCTTGGCCTGTCTGCCCCCTGTCACACAGCAGCCCTCCCAGTTCCCCTGTGTTCCTGTGCCTCCGTCCCCTGGACCTGGGGCCCTGTAGTGGTGGACACACAGCTGATTGACGTGTCCTGGGGACGGAGGTATGGGCCCGCTGGGTGCTGTGCTGGTGTTACCAGAGGGTGGAAAGTCAGTGTTGGGCTGTGCCTGTGTGAGGGGAACCGACTGTCCCAAGGCCCACAATGGTCCGGGCTGGTCATCTGGATCCAGTTGGCCAGAACTGCTGTCGTCACTGTGGCCCTCTTCTGTGGGTGGAGTGGAGATGTCTGGACCCTCCTGTCTGGTGACGTTACGTAGTGGTCCTGCAGGGGTATAAAAGCATGATTATTGCATCTGTGTGTCATGGTGTGCAATGGGTGGGTGTGCGTGTACCCCAGTGCAAACATTCCTGTGTGGGGGCTTGTGTGATGATGGTTGGGGGGTGTTATGGATATGTGCAGTGGGCATGCCTTAGTGATGGGTGTCCATGCTTTGTTGTGTCATACAGGGCTTGGTGTAGGGATGGCTGGTTTGTGTTATTAGTATATTAGTGAGGAGTTGGAGTGATAGGGGAGGGGGTGAGGGTGGGGGTGTGTGATAGCATGCAAGTCCAGACCGTCACTTTTTGTGACCCTCCAGTGGCTCTGTCCCCTTCTCCATATTTACAAGGTGGCTTTAAGCCACTTTCTGTGTCTTAACATTGGCTTGTAAATATGGGACCCCAAAGCAGTTTTCTGTGGCAGAGGGGCATGTAGTGGATGTTGCTGTGGGTGTTCCACTACAACACCCATTGCTTTTAGACACTGCCCTAGATTTACAAGGAAACGTAAATCTGAGGCACCACCAAAAACTAATACCACCTCAGTGGTGGCGTTTGCATGGCACAATGAGGAGAAATACTTTTATTTCTCTGAGTTTTTGCTTTTTCTATGTGTGCTGCATTCTGCAACACACATAGAAAGAGCAAAAGGCCATGAATGATTGTTTACATGTAGGAAGGTGTCCATTCTTGCATCATTCAATAATGAGTATTTGCTACTTCTATGTGTGCTGCATTATGCTGCATTATGATGACATTCTTTGGACGAGCTTCCATACCATTACTTGATCAAAACAATTTTCAGGAATCCCCGAGGTGCTTCCTGCATTATCTGTCAGCATCCCCAGGCATTAGGGTTAAATCATATCTCTGTTCTTGGTTAAACTTTCATCTTTCTAAGTAAACATAATGTGCTGTGTTACACAATTGGTTTTATCAATGCTTGTTTTACCAATGCTTGTTTGCTAATGTGAGCAGGTGTAGACATGTGCTTCTAATTGGATGTGGTGACTCATCCAGTTGTGGAAACTCAACTGCTTTCCTGATTGGCTATAAATAGCAGAGTGAAGCATGCCACCCTTTTTGGCTTTGTTTTGATTCCTGATCTCTTGGCAGTCCAGCCCCTGCTGTCATCCTCGTATTCAGGACTTTTGAGGCAATTCTCTTTTTCGTTCCTGTAGCAGTTGACACCAGGCATTCCCTCAGCACTCCAGAAAAGACTGCAGCTAAATGACTAGTATTCTCCAGGGAGTTTGTTCGTTGAGCGCCATGCTTTCCTAGAGCAGCTGGTATATTTCAGACCTTGTATTTTGGCAGAGTGCTTATCTTGAAGAGACAAATGCATTTCTGAACATTCTACATTATTATTGTAGTTACCTTCCTAAATGTGCTTCAGGAAATCTGCTTGAGCTCAAGTACTACAAAAAGTGACAGCGCAATTTTAAAAGAGCACTTACATGACTTTTCTTTCTCTAATAGCATAACTCTTGGATTTAAATTGTGTCATTCATGCCTGTGTTTCAGGTTTAAGGAATTTGCTTTTTGAATGGTTTTTCATACACACAGTGAAACCAAACCAAACTGTGCCACCCTAACTGTTTGAACCCGGAGTGGACATTTGTATTTCTTTGATTGTTTTTGTTCCTTTTAGTTTAACCCTATACATGCAGGAAGGTTATATGCAATATAATTAATGCCCTTGTTTGTCTTTCTTGTGCATGGTAATTGCAACTGCAGTTCTAATTATAGTGTGCAACAGTGAATCTCTGTAAAGCCAGCCCTAGTGTCCCAGTCCTTATTGTTATGGTACTCAGTTTGGGGTTTTTGTAATGCAGTGTTAGATATTGTGCCAACAGTTCTTACTATCCAAGAAAAATGCTGAAGCATCCTGGTGTTCTTCTACCTTCCCGTGCCCATATCAGAAAGAGAGATTCAGTTTCAAGGAAGTTGAGTGCACTAACTCTACTATGACTCTGTCAACAACAACCGCCCCCGAAGATACAGGGTGCCTGGCTGGACCGGCAAGATGTGGCAGTGTTTTGTCTCTTTCTCTTCCACTCCCCCTTTCCTTTTGGGACACCTGACGGGGTTTCTGTGTCCACCAGGAAGTACCGAGAGGTGTTCCAGGAGGTCAGGGGCATACCATCGTCCCTGCAGACATCCTGCTTTTTAGGTGAGTGGCACTGTCTCGATAACAATGTCTTTTTTGTCCCATTTATCGAACATGGGGAGTCCCCACACTTGTTTGAAGTGTTGTTTTCTTTTTTTCTATTGTAAGTCACCCTTTGAGCCAATCTTCAGTAGTACAGGATGACATCCATATCAAACAGTTTCTGAATAGATTGTGTTAGTGTATGCTTAAACATACCAGCCAAGCTAGAGTAGCTCTCGGTGTCATCTATATCAGACAGTTTCTGAAATTCAGTGTGTTAGCATTTATTTAAACAAATCACCCCTCTCCCGTGTTCATGGAGATTATATCCTGACTGGGTTTAATAAAAATCCTTTTTTTGTTTACTCAGATATCGGATTTCTCCGATCCCGATTTAGTCCTTTGTCTATTTTTGACTTCTTCTGTAGTTTCTCACCACCCTTCGGACGCCTCCTTTTTCTATGTCTTTTGCCTTAGACACCGAGGGCTGGTGTCAATTACACGTAACTCAGATGAGGACACTGATTGGCCCACACTTGATTGTGTGCCTTACTTTACCCGAGAGACGAGTTGTTCCGACATCATTCGGGATGCGTCCTCGGGGTAGGTTCTCGGGCTGATCTTGAAGTAATGAAATGCAAGTGCAGAAACTGCTTCTCACTTCCTTAAGTACAATGCATTGTAATTTTTTAGGTTGATGCTGCGTGACTATCTTGATATGCGAGTATTACGACCTTAACTATTAGTGGAGGACTGATTGGTTATTGAATTTCGGTGCGTGTTTTGACTTATACCACTTTATTTTCTCTCCGATACTCCCATCAATGAGATATTATGACTACTTTCTAACAAATGATACAGGCCATTTTGTAGCCCCTCAGCTTTTCATACGAGATATTATCTTCATTACATATTAAAGAAACTTATTTCAACTGAATTTAATCAGTAGGTTATCGGCCAAATCATGTCTCATATTATACAGACTAATACACTTACAATAAGGTTACTTATCGATATGTGGCTACTAATTGTTTTGAACAATACTGACTTGTGACTCCTATTCAACTTGATAGCCACATTACACATCTTAGTGTTCAGTTGTTTATATTTAACACCATTCGCTTGGCCCCTGAACTGACCTAGACTGATACATCTAACCGTCTTGTATGTAGTTCTGTTTTCTACATATTTGTATAGATATTACATCAAGCTTATGGCATGCTTGTTCCCATGATGCCTCTTCCTTACTTAGAGAGGGTAACTACATTACTTTAACTGTTTATATTTTTTCACTAAGCATGGTACACACAATGTCCACTGAGTGCCACGTCACCACCAATATCATTGTTTTTTTTGTATGTAATGTTTGATTTGGAATTGAACTTGCAAGTTCTTATTTGTCTCCTTTTTCTCCACAGGCTATACCACAAGTTTTGCTATAATACCACAA
This sequence comes from Pleurodeles waltl, assembly GCF_031143425.1. Taxonomy (NCBI): domain Eukaryota; kingdom Metazoa; phylum Chordata; class Amphibia; order Caudata; family Salamandridae; genus Pleurodeles; species Pleurodeles waltl. Next base: position 692,434,289 of record NC_090442.1, on the reverse strand, counting down.
GTGAGTGGTCTATTTAGGTTTTTGCATATACATTTTCAGACACATTGAGATTGCCTTAAAAATAGCCTAGGGAAGTGTTTTTTTATTTTTTATTATTTGGTCCTGACGAAGTGCCACTAGATCCGTATGGACTACTTAGGTGCAAAACATGTTGACATATGGTGATGGGTTAAGATTATTTCTGTGCCCTCACCCTGATTTGTTGGTAGAGTGGTGGAGCATTATCTCTGTCTCAATCCCCTTTTGTTTTTAACCTTGACCTAGACCCTTCATTGATCAATAAAGTGTGGTTTCTTGGAGGGTTCTTGAGCCAATTGTATCTATTTCTCTTTATTTCTCCTATTCTGTGCATTCCTCACGAACCACGGCACAGATCTCCAGTTAAGATCTCTGATAAAGTGCCCCTTTGTGTGGGGCCTGTCAGACATTGCAGCGCCGGTCTGACGAGGAGCAAACAGTATGAAGAAGCATGACATCCATTGCGTGTGTGATGGTACTTGCTTCTAGATAGAGAAGTGTCTTGTGGAATATCTTTTATTGGAACAGTGCATTCATTTGTATAATTAAAAAGTAGGACATATATTTTTAACTTTTATATGTCCTTGTAGTGAAAACTCTTAAATTTGTTTTTCACTACTGCAAGGTCTATCTCTCCCTCAGGATAACATTGATAACTTTTAATTAGGAGCAGGTCGGAATGTCGAGTTTGGTGTCTAAATAACTTCAATGTCAAGGCCTCTTTAATAGTAAAGTTAGATTTTAATTCGCAATTCTGAAAATGCTAGTTTTGGAAAGTTGGCATCTTCTTCTCCAAACATTTGGTGCCTGCAGCCTATATCCTGAGTCACATGCCTATGTGTAGCTAGCAGTTGGTTGTTGTGCATTGCTTCCACACACTGAGCCAAAGGGGAAGCAGGTGCTGGCAGGATGGGCCATCTCTTACTTGTTTGGGGGAGAAGCTGTCACCTACTACACTTGCACATCATAAAGGTCGTGCCTCAGCACACTCACAAAGGGTTTCATGGTAGTCATTTGTGTCCCCAGACAAGCTGGGCCAGGGCACGGAGGCAAGAAATTCCAAACATTTCTGGGGTGGAAGCCTCCAGAACCTTTTCCTACTTCAACTATGGTCCCAGGTATAAATATTGGACCATCAGATCCTAGTCTTCATACACCTCTGGACCTGTGGAAGAGTCAAAAGGACTGTCGTACTGCTTTGCTGCAAGAAGGATTGCTACTCTGCTGCCCTGCTGCCCCACTGCCTGAGAAGGACTGGACCTGCATCTTGATCCCAGGACCTCTAGAGTGACTCTAATGGCTAGTTGGCTTGCCACATCATCAGGCCTTAGGGACAGAAAAGGCTCCAACCACCTTGAACCCAGCACCTTGACTCCGTCTGCTGTGATTCATACCCCCTACATTTGGTGCCATCCCATTCTCAGACCCTTGGAAGTGGACCTAAGGGTGTTCTGCAGCCCAGCTGTGGTTCTTTGGGCAGAACAAACATAGCACAACACATCTCCTTGCAGCTTTGCATCAGAACTGTCACTGCACGATGCATCTCCCATGAGCAGGACTTCACATTGCAGCCTGCAGGTCATCAGAATTACAACTGTGCAACATATCCCCAACACAGGACTTCACATCACAAGCATCCATCAACACCTTCCTCGATGATGATGATGATGATGATGCAGGACCTCACAATGTAGTCCACAGTTTCACTGGAAACACTGCTACATAACACATCCTTGGAGCAGGTTCCCAAAAAGTTCTGCATCTAAGATGTGAGCTACTTTGTTTAGCTGAACTAACTTGGTTCCTGTATCCAGCCCCTGCTCCACCGTAGTTGACCTGACCTTGTGTCTTTGTGCCAATCAGGAGTGACCAGATAACTATAGTTGTGCTTTGTGGTTCTAGGTACTATTTTTACAGAAATCTTTAAAATCGCATTACCCCAGTTCTTCTTATTGGATTGTGGTTGTTTTTGATGACAACTAATTGATTACATTTTGCTCTGTTGTTCTATTTTGGTGTGGGATTTTTCTTGTATTGTGTTTTCACTTTATTACCATTTGAAGTTTTGCATAGATTCTTTACACACTGCCCCCAAGTTAAGTCTGAGTCCTTTGCGCCAAACTACCACAGGGTTAAGTGCAGGTTAATTTAGTGCTTGCTTGTGTTTCACCCTGACACAATAATGGTTGCTTCTTGAATAGGGTTTCTTCCTTCTTAACTAGTAACCCAATTTCTTATCAAGACAAATTGCATTGTTTTTTATTTTTTTATTTTAGGTAGCTATGGTTGAGTTTTCCTGCACATAAAAACAAGCAGAGCATGGCCACCATAGAAAAAATAATTTCAGTTCTCCCCAGTGTGAAGGGCTGTAAAATGAAGGACATGTGCAAATTCCAAAAGTCCCTTTTTCCAGATTTGATGCATCTCTGAGCACACAGAGACCAATCACGGATGTCCAAAAAGTAAAACTTTCCATTGTCCATCTTTGCCTTTATCCTATGCCACTAGCAAACCCATCAAAGTGTTCTAAATGGCAAAGAAGCAGAATGGACCAATTTTCTATGAGAGGAATCAGATTTACATACTGGCAAAATTCTCCTAGGCAACAAACTTGAAAAACAGAAAATTCCTTGCTCTAAGGCTGGTACTCTGTAAAGCCAGCCATAATACTCTCTGATGAAAGAACAGGGAAATCCCAGATCAAGATTATTTGGAACAATTCCTGGAGGCTCTGGGTACATCTGCCATGAACACATGGGTCCATATGTATGGGCTTTTGGCATAGGGCAGCACAGCAAGTCAACTTGCTGCACTGCTCTGCATCAAATGGAAAGGGCAGGAATGTGCTGTATTTGAGCAAAACGGCGCATGTCTGTACTGTCCCACTGCATGGGCACCATTTTGGCAGCCTAGTGCCAATGCAGACACCACTGCACCATGGTGCCAGGTTGTTGGTGTTGTAGGCAGGATTGGTTTTGTGCAGGTAGTGATATTGTCCTGTACAAAAACAATCCTGGGAGGCTTTTACCTCTTCTGATGTGTGGTGCAAAATGCAGCATACATAGAAAGAGGAAAAACAACCAAAGAAAAACAAAGGTATTTCTTTTTGTTTCACTTCCCCTGGGGAAGCACCGGGTTTTGGCGCATCCCCAGATTGACAAGCTCTTGTAAATCTAGGGATATGTTAAAATACATGGGTGTTGTGTTGGAACACTCACTACAACCCCCTCATGAAATGCCTCCCTTGGGCAGAATAAGGCAATGAGTGATTTGCAATGCCTTGCCTCACTCTACATCTATATGGACAATCAAAGCCACGCAAAGTGGCTTTGTGTGGCCTTGTGCATAAGGCTTCATGTAACTGCTGTGCAAGGGTCTCAATAATATGACCCATAGAGGCCTCAGGAAGGAAACAAAAACATTGCAGTAGAATGGCCTGTTGCAGAAATGCAACCTATGGGGTTTGAACAACAATGGCTGGAATTGGTGAAGTGTCAGTGGCAAGGAAATACCGAATTAGGTTAAGGGCTAGATAAAAGAGACAGAGACGAGTTGAGGTCCCTACCTAAGATATAAGTTACAGTGTCTGAGAAGTTATTAGCACCTATTGCAAATGGGTTCTACCCATTTAGTAAGACCAGATTTTTTGCTTTTTGATCAGCCAGTTTTGAGCCTTTATTGTGCATGAGTCTCACTATCTGGGTCTCACTCACAGCAATTTCATGGTAAATTGGACTGCTCATGTTTACTGCTGGTGTCCATCTTATAGTACAAGGCCACTGCGACTAGAACTGGGCTGGTGACACGTAAACATGTGCACCCACATGTGCACACAGGTGCAGGATGCAAATGAGAGACTAAAGTCACACACAGCTTGGAAGCTGCCCTCAGGTTACCTGCCTGGGGAAGTTTTAAACTTCCCCTTTTACGGATCTAAACCTTCCTTTTGAACATCAATAAGTCACCCAAATGTAGTGAAGGCCTTGTTGGCCATAAACGCAGGATGCAGGTATTAAAGGGTTAGCCACATAGAAACTAATGTTGAACATATCCTTGCAGTGAAATATCCCCAAAAACGATTTGCCCTGTAGCCAAAGTGGCCTCTGCCACAGGAAACCAGTGGGCTACATTGTTAAATTTATTAAAGGCTAAATTCGATGACAGAAGCTAGAAACATGCTTCCTACACTCCTTTGAGTTGTAATGTAAAGTCCTCTTTATTGGTGAGGTTCGATTTTAAATTATTATTATAGGAATGCCACTTTTAGAGAGTTAATAATACAAAGAAAAGGCGTCTTCAAAGATAGCGGCCAGCCTATGCTCCCTTAGCAATTTCTTTCAAAGGAAAAATCTCATACACAATCATTTGTAAGTTAACTATGTTGATTTCTTTACTGTCTTTTATATATATATATATATATATATATATATATATATATATATATCAATATGCGTGCTCCAAAGGAAATTGTACGGTGCAAGTGATTCATGACAAAAGTGAGAAAAAGATATTTACAAGGGACAACCCACTGTTGACAACTGATACATTACTACAAGCACAGAACTAATATACATGAATTTGACTGTACAAGAGAACAAGCTTGATGACAGACAAATGTGAAATTTGTTGTTGTTTCAACCCCTAAAACTGATTGCTATGGGTTCTTCATCAGGACAAAACAATGGTAGCAACCTAAAACAAATGAAATTAAAGAGAATAGGTTACAAATTAAAGAAATTGGGTCAACAATAATAAAAGGAGTAATCTTCTTACCCTAAACAAGTGCCCAAAACAGATCTGGTAAACAACACCAATCAATCAGTCATTTATAGAGTGCACACTGCCACTCCTGAGGGTCTCTGGGTGCTATGGTGCCTTTTCTCTGTCGAAAAGCCAGGTCTTCTGCTTTTTCCAGAACTCTGTTAGGGATGGTACTGTTCAGAGTCGGAGAGGTAGGGAGTTCCAGGACTTAGCGGCGGTGTAGGAGAATGATTGACCTCCGGTGGGGCTGCAGCAGATGTGGCGTGTGTGTGTGTGAAGGCCAGTGTGGCAGAGCATAGGTGTCTTAAGGGCTGGTGGAAGTTTATACAGCAGTTGTTATAGGATGGGCCTTGGTCATGTATTGCTTTGCAGGTGAGATTGAGGGTATTTCCTGAACTTAAAATGTAAAATGGACCACAAATCAATGAAAGAGGCCATATAACCCCATATTTCAAAAAAGGGTGGAAAAAACACGACAAATGAAACAACCTCCAGACATACTGGAAGGTAAAATAGTATAACACCTCAAAAGAAGAATGACCTTGCTACCAAGCAGGATCATGCAACTAGTGTCACAAAGAGGTATAACAACAGGCCAAAGTCTATGCACTCAAAAGGCAATACGATAATGTGGTGCCACAAAAACATTATTATACATAGTGAATCCACTCTTGGTTCAGCAATATGTGCCCAAATGATATCTTGAGTGAAACCACCGCCAAAAGCGACAAAAAATTAACATGAAAAAAGATGTCACCAAAACATGTTTAACAGTTAGAGAAACAATTGCTCTTACCCAGATTGTAGCGTAATACATTGGTAAAGAAAAACTCTCTGAAAGGAAAAGTTCACAAGGACAAAATCGTCCTTAAATATGAATAAGTAAATAAGCAACTTTGAACAAGGACTGCCATACAGTGGATGGATCCTGAACTTACCATCGCTTTAGCGTCGTCTTTCCTCTGTCGATGTCTGGAGGGTATAAATAACTACAAGGATATTGAGACCAAAGGCTCATTAAAAACCACAACGCTCATGATAGGGCATGGAAAAAACTGTATTGGAAAGGAGAAAAAAATCACGGGACTGCAGTGTAAAGATAAAAAATACTGGGGGATTGTTTTCTGGGAATTCCACCACAAAGGCTTCACATTCCTAAATAAACTAATTTTTAAACCTCAGGTCCATTTTAAATCTGCTTTGCTCGAGTAATACTATTACGCAGCATTGTTCACTGACTAAACTAGAGAAAGACATTCAGAAGTGGGAGAAGTCTAAAACCTCTCCACATTTAAGTGGGGAATATTATAAATAGGACAAAACAGGCAGATACACAAATTGGAGCAGAAAAACGCCAATCAGGGCCACTGAATCTGCCGGCATCATTGAGCGACGACTTAGTCTTAGCGTGGGAAAGTAGGACACTTAGGCCCATATTTATACTTTTTGATGCAAAACTGCGCTGGCGCAGTTTTGCGTCAAAAATATTACCGCCGGCTAACACCATTTCGGTGCGCCGTGCGGGCATCAAATTTATACTTTGACGCTCAGCTGCGCAAACCACAGGTGTAAGTCTTTTTTTATTACACACACCACAGCGTCAAGTCGCAAAGCAAAACGACGTTAATGCAGCGGAAATGACTGTGGGTCGATTTATGACACCGCAAACTGGATATGCTGCGTTTTTTGACGCAATAATGTCAACATTCCCTGCAAACACAGCCATTTCAGATGAGGAGAGCCTAAATGGATCCCAGATACCTGTACAGACCCCAGGAAGATGACAACAGACCAGGAACCAGCCAGGAGGACCCACACAAGACCCACAACAGTTTGAAGAAGAAAAGAAAGTGTCGCTTCAGTGCAGAGGAACAGGAAATTCTGGTTAAAGAGGTGACGGAACACCAGCACCAACTGTTTGTTACCTCAAAGTTGCCAATCAGTAGGAAAGAGGCAATATGGCAACAAATTGTTGACAAGACTAACAGTGTAGCAGAAGTACGCAGAACAGTCATCGAGTGCAAGAAACGCTGGCATGACTGCAAGCGCAGGACAAAGGAAAAGATGTCCAGGAACGGGAAGGCAGCACTGCAGACTGGAGGTGGGAGTCCAGCACACCAGGAGGCCCTGGACCACATGGAGGAGATGGTCGCAGCCATCATCCCTGAGGAGATCGTCACTGGAATTTAAGGACAGGACAGCACAGACTACCAGTAGACAACGCACATGCAGCGTAAGTCGCATGGGGAATTAAAATGCACTAATGTCAACTGTAAGCGGGGGGGGATACCGACCACAATATGCATGGAAGCCATGATATACATGGAGTGGCATGGGTAAGGGGTATGGCATGGGGCATGGCCTGTACAGAGAGAAGCTGGGGCACACCATAACACAACACCAACAACAGTCCCATGGGGGTATGCTGCCATGCCAACGATGTAGCAAAGGTAAAGCCACGCCAAGAGGGAAGGGCACAACGTCAAACTGACATCCCATCACACGTCAGCCACTATACCCCGTACATTAATTAGGGCCCAATAAAGAACCTCTAGCCATACCGACAACTGGAATGTAACAGTGACAACAGTTGCCACTACCACCTACGCTCTGTGTGCAGCTCAAGTAGCCAATGGCAGTAACGTCCCCATGGATCATACACACCTAAATTAGTGGGTTGAGGTTGACAACTTTAACAATCCCCTGAAACAAGACAAATGTTCCAGTCCTGTCAATTGTGAATGCCCATAGTTCCCGCAAACATCAGCCAATGTCATCAACATTAGGAGCTGCACAGCACTAAGGTCACACCCATGCTGCATATGCCAGGGTCCATCCTGTGCCTGGGTCACAATGCAACTTCCCAAATATCATACTGCTCAGACAACAGCATTGAGGGGGAGGACACATGTAACCGGTCACTGACACACACCTGCACAGTCAGAGGAGGAAATAGGACACTAGTACGACTATCAGGGCAATCCAATCTCCACACATTCTCCTACATCAGCTGTACACATTACCAATGCTAACATTCATATCATGCCATAACAGTGCAATGCATAGGATACGCCACATTTCAACTACATATCAGTGGATGTGGAAGATCAGAGACTTGGACAGGTCCAGATTGTTAAGTGTGCTGCTAGTGCCCACAGACAGTAAAAGGCCTCGCCATTAGAATGGATGTAGACGGAGGGTTGAGTAGGACAAGAAGGTGGCAATTCACTATTTGCCCTGAAACAACACTAGAGGAGATGATGCCGACAAGTCAAATAACTTACCACAATACATGTGGCATGCAGGTGGGCCATAGGCCTGGGAGAATGCCCATCTGAAAGACTGGAGCAATGAACAGAGATCACTATGTGAAGTCATCACAAGGCAGGCATGTTACATCACTAATGCCACAACACAGACACACTAATTGTACCCTATTTGATTGCAGAGGACGATGGATCTCCTGCGGATATGCCTGTCCAGGACCACCCTGATGACATGGATGACGAGCTGACAAACATCAGCCACCAGACACTCCAAGATGTCCTTGGAACCCTCCAGACCCCACCTTCTGTCACAAGGAGGAGCTCAGAACAAACAGCCATCACAGAGGACCCACCCACAACACCAATTGTAAGACCTGCAGCTCCAATACAGCTGAGGACTCATACGACACAGGCACCAGCTTTGAGAGAACTGTAGTCGGAGTACAGCGGGAGCTGGCCAGGGAGGTGCAGGTGGGGATGCAAACTATGGCAGCCAGACTAGAGGGGGTGCGTTTGTGCATAAGCCATGCAAGCGCTAATATCCATCCTGCAAGGACTACAACAAATTGTAAAGAAATTCACCACTGCAGTAAGGGAGTTGCCACCGCACCTCGCACCCCAAACCTTCCACTGCATGCACGAATGCAATCATGACCCCCCCTCAGGGCCAACCTGGCTGCCTACCATCGTGATGTGGCTGCTATTCTTAAGAACCAGTAAATCCTCCTTGCAGCAGTACTGCCCTTCAGATCTTCACAGGTAGCAGCGACCGGGATGTCTAATTCCACGTCTTCTAACACTGAGGTGTGTGTTGCCCCTTCACAACCACCACCACCAAGGACAGAGGAGGCAACACACACATCAGAAGATGAAGAAGTGGAACAGATTACCTTCACACGGAAAAGTACCCAGAAGCACCAGTCCCCGCCACATGGCTAACTATTACCAAGGTCCAGCGCTTTGTAACATGCCAGTCTTACAACAACTGTACTCAATGACTGTTCTGCAAACCACTGTATATCTTGTCAGCCTGCCCAGTGCTTGTCTCTCACTTACTCATTGGCAAATCCTGTCCCTCTTCACTGTCTGACACATCACCCCAGCATGTCAAATGCATTTTCCTTTAGCACTTGTGTAGGATCACAATGGAAGATGTCACTATAATGGACTCACAATCATGGACAATGTACATATAGCACTACAGTACTTTTCAATAAATAGCACTTACACAACCACTTTGTCTCTGTGTAATGTGACACATCAACTGTGCAGTAGATCACTGAATTTTGCCTCCTGTCAAATTACATAGCTTGTCAATACAACTGTCCTGAAATGATGTAGTCTGATAACTATGCACAGTGGCCTGGATTGCACCATACTCTGCCCTTCCTGAGGGTAATATCTGATGAAAAGAGAAACCATACACCATAATGCTGTGTTGGACAGAATAATGCTTCCTCAAGGGATATCTAAGTCATTAAATAGTGGCAGCAAAGTGTTGCCACCATGCAATACTAACACATATAACATTGCCAACAAATCTAAGCAAACAGTCAACAAACTGCATGAATGAAGGTGTCTGAGTTTACATCCAAATAAGTAATCATGCTGAACAGTGTCACAAATGATCTATGTAAGTCATGAACACGATACTACAAGAGTGCTTACTACCACTCAGCTAATAAGGGTTTCCTTGAACATCACACTGCAGTCATACATAACACAGTGTCCCCAATACCAAATCTGGAAGCACTGTTTGTGACTTTGAAAACATACGTAATGAAAAAAAGACGTTGGGATCCATAGTAACTGTGATTGGTGGTTGCAATGAATGGTGGAATCTTTGCAAAGTAGCTCTGGGGTAGCTGCCAATCTTACAGCTCAGTTGGGATTTGTTCGTAGCATAGCACACAAATGTAATAGAACAGAATTCATGTACACTTATGCCAAGGCCCTGATCAACAAGCATTTTACACATACTGTAAAGGGTTCACTACATATTTATTAAACGGTAATAACAGAAGAGGAAACTCTGGGAAAAGTCTTACCTACCCTAATCTACCCTAACTACTCATTACCCACAACTGTCCCTAACTAACCTAACCTAAACTTACTTATCACATGTAACAAAACGATCTAAACATCAACCCCCACCCCCCCTTATGAGACGGGACACATGGAGGACAAGAGATACTAACCTAAACACATACTATCCTATCCTAAACAAATATATATTGTTTTGTATGTTTTTTTTTTATTTTGTACATATTTCTTTTTCTAAACACACAAGAACCCCAACATAGCCACACACTCAAAAAGGAAAAATTTAAATAACCAGGACCCCCCACCCCCACCCACTAACACAAACTGAACTAACAGCCTATACTAACCGAACACTAAGCCCCCTAAGCCCACTAAGTATAAGAATAAGGAAAGAGGAGGGAGTGGAGAGAATCATGTCCATCAACAAAGTCTAGAGGTTGGCCCTCAGGAAGGTCCGCTTAATGGACCGCACACGCCTGTTGATATGGCGAACATATCGCCGCAGGTGACTCATTTTCCGGAGGACACTGTCCATTTTGCGCTGCAAGACAACAAAAGCAGCAGGGTCAATTGTTGCAGCTGGGGCGGTCTGGGTACCAGCTGAGGACGTGTGTGGCCGTGTATTGTCAATGCCTGTGGGCTGTCCTGAAGGTGGTCCACTGCTAGGGCCTGGAGCACTTGCAGATGTTGTCGGGACAACGGTCCCAGCTGTGGGTGGTGCTACCTGGGTGGTAGTGGTGGTTGTGCTGGTGGTGGCTATGGTGGGCAAAGTAGGGCCACCCTGTGGAAAGCCCTCCAGGCTCCAGAGGCACGATCGGTCCTGTATCTTCGGGCCATCCTTCTGTACCCTGACTCTACCAGCAGGATATGCTGGTAACGCATTGCCCGCCTCTGGAATTCACATACCTGGATGGGTGTCATATTAACAGCTGTGAAGACAAAGGAAAAAAATTACATTAGGAACAGCATTGTGTGAAATGGAACAAGAAGTAAATCAGACAGTGCATCTACTGTACTTGTAACAGCTCCTATCATCATACAGATCATTGAATGTCCCTGAGGAAGTACATGGCAGGCCAGCCTACAAAGGTCGTATCACACATAGCACATCCAAACCCTACAAGTTGGGTAACAACTGGCCTGATTTTGGCATCAGAGTTCTGCCAGTTTTCAGCTAACAATCATACTGCACATCCTCCGCCAAGGCCTGGGCTACAAATATCAGTGTACGGGATGGAAATCTAGGGCCACATGATCTGCAAGTTGTAAATAGACTTGCTAGTATAGTACTCATGTGCTATACCTGAGTGTGTATACTAGGTTCCGACCAAAGATTCACTGATTTGCATGTCTATGTAACATATTTGTATCATCAGTCCTAGGTACACTATTCACAAACCCATGACTGTGTTTGAGGGTGGGGGGGTGGAAAAACAACTAACAATTTCAATCAACATGGACACCCAGGAAGCTTAGGAAAGCTGGACATGTGTTTGGCTCAACACACACACCACAAGTAAGGTGTATCTACAAATAGGAGACAGCAAACCCTTGACCAATCCCAGCGCCACACATGTCTTGCAATGCAGACCTTTGTCCACATCATATACTTCCAGTAAGCCATGACTTACAACAAACACAGAGTTGTAAGAACACCCCTGGCCATGATTTGCATGCACACCTAGGCCATTGCACTCAAGTGCCACATACTTGTAGCACTACATTTGGAGCTACACGCTGCTAGGAAGTTCAGTTTCATAAGTATATCAGTGAATAGGGAAGCAGAAGTCTATGGGTAAGCATTTTTCAGCCCCATTCTGGGAGAATGTGGGTCTGACAGGCAGACTAAATCTGAGATTAGGTCCAGTGCGACTCTTGTTGATACAAATGTTATCCACATGACTCAACCCAATTCACATTGCGGGGCCTACAGGAATGACCTAGAGTCCCTAGATAAGACAATAGGATAAGCATTGGCAAGCTCCAAAATGCTGAGATAATGAAATTCCACTCATGGAACAAGACAAATGATGGGCCAGCGCATCACACCTTGCTATTTGTTCAACACACAGGAGCCCATCACACATCACCAGCATATACAACACATATTAGACATATCAACACTTACTGGAGTTGTCGGGGTCCTCGAATGAAGCCACCTCGCCCACAGTGTAGGGTGTGGGTCCACCTGTAAGGCATGAAAGGAAGAAATGTGCTAAAAATCTGTGCACTGACCAACAATTCCAAAGACAAAAACTATGTGTAAGATTACATAAGTAAGTAAAGCCACTCAGACATGATGATACTGCATCCGATATAGCACGGCTAACATGTACATAGCATGGGTCTCCTGTGATATTTACACACATATCTGCACACATACAGTGGCCCTAACTATCATGTGGTGACAAACATGCTCCTTCATTAGTGAGCAGACATAATAATAATGGAGTGTATTTGTCTCATCATGTGCATCTAAGAGAGACATCCAAAGCCTGTTTCCTTGATGAGTGCATTACCAGCCAAACAGCCATTGTGGCCATGACAAATGTATGACACATAGGTACAATGTACAGAGGGGCAAGTTGTTAAAGTTTATTCAATTGGTGTAGCTCAGCTATGATGAGTTGCACCAACCATAGAGATATGAACCCATGTGCATACCTTTGGCTTGCCATCCCTAAACACAAGGTGGAACACCAAATACAAGTGTAATATGTTAGCTGAGGGCACCTTGCACTTTTTCCCTATGTTTCCAAATCCAAGTCTGACATGTATCCAAAATGATCAAGGACCACAATAATCCCTAACATTCATAGAACTTCCGTGAACGCTTTCCTTACACACTCACCAGACACACATGAGACATATGTGTGGGCCACATTGCCATCATCAATTGACGTGAAGCCTGCACTCATTTTCTGCATCATGTAGTGTTTCTAAAGTCAGTCTAGCTGTTATGTCAACAAAGGTCGGTAACATTTTGGAAAATCTATACCTCACTGGAAAATGTGACCTAGATAGACATGATTGGCTCCTAATTTGTGTTGCTGTCTGACACAAAGGCGGCACCAACTTACATTAAGCAAAAGTATTCAGTAAGTTTGCAGAGCACTTGCTTCCTGACAGCTCGCAATTGTGGTCCTTCACATGGTCCATCAATGACCCTGTATGTTTCCTAAGCATTCCACACACTCAACAACATAGCCAGCAGATATTGTACAAATTATCTGATGTCACTACAGAGCTTTTAATCATGCACATTTACATGATTTGTACTCACCAGCAGGGCCACCATTCACTATTCCCAGGTGGTCCAGCAGATCTTGCTCCCTGGAGATGAGGTCATCCCAGCAGTGCTTCAGCTGGTGGTCATTCCTCTGGCTCCGATATACGCGCTGCAAGTGATGCAGGACCTTTCCCCAATGGATTAGACATGCCTCAGTGTGATACCCCTGTATCACCCGCCCCCCTGCCTCAATCATAAGTGGCAGGAAATGGCACACCAGCCATATAAACCCCACAAGCTCCTCCTCACTAATCTTGCCAAGACGTGGCCTACCCAACATCTTAGCACCGAAAAAGGGGAATAGGGGATAAAGAATAACAAAGGAGAAAAGGGGGAAAGTAGAATTACAAAAAAGTAAACTTAACAACTAAAAGAGTCCAACTATCCCCGAACTAACACTACCCACAACAGACTCCCACAAACAACAAAGACAATACAATACTGGAAAATAGTACACAATAAACACTGAGACAGTATTCAACAACAATTTTAGATAACAAACTACCAAGTAATGGAGCACACAGGAGACAAAAGCACAATTTCACTGGACAAAACTCAGAACATAGCCACACAGTCTTGAAGAATCACAGACTGCAAAGTGAAAGTGAAAGTACCCCCACTGTACATAATCTGTAAACAGGATATCCTATTACATCACTTCCTGCATAAAATGACCGTCGTTTTTATCTTTATGGTCATAATTTTTGACGCATTTTATTCGACGCACAGGAGTAAAAATTAGGCCGTATCCATGTATTTGGAAATAGTATTAACACTTAACCAATTTTAAGGTCATAATGCGTCGTTTTTAGGTCATGAGCGTCATTTTTTGACGGTTGTGCGTCATTTTTTGACGCGTGTGCGTCAAAATTTCAGGGCAGTAACTGGGTTTGGGTAATTTTGCCATTTTAATGTAATGTTACATTTGTGACACAACTGAGACAGGCTGATTGCACCCACTTTATGTGTTGATGGTGTATGGTCACATGTGAGACATCATACTGCTGCGGACCATGCTCCGCTACTTCCTTAACAGGATTCTCACGCTTGGCTGACACACTAGATGGCCATATGTGTGGCCTACATATATGTATTGCACAAATTGGACATGTTTGGCATCAGGAGAGGATAGCAAGGTGACGCACATAAGTACAATACCTCAATGCCTATGGTTCAATGTGTGTGCATTGGCTACTAACGTATTTGTCGACCCAGTGTGTGTGCATCACAAGATGCATTATTGAAAATATGCTTATATGAATGTGAAGTCAATGTGTCCAAACCTTAGATGCAAGTCAGTGTGGAAATGAGAGAGGACATGTGCTAGTCATACATGTAGCAACATCTGTTGTGTGCACTTCCAAGGTTTTGGGTAACGTAGACACCACTAATGACAAAGCATGCACCGGATAAATGGCAGATGCTTGTTCATGTCAATGGTCCACAAGTTGCCCATCCCATGTCCTAGAAATTTGGTAACTGCTTCCTAGGCACTTGTTGGTGAACCCACCGTGAATCTGGCAAATGTACAGACTAATTGGGTACCATGTTATCGGCACAGACAGCCAAAGGTGACCCCCAACTGTTATATCATGGCACAGTTGTGGTCATATGACTGAGCCACAACTCTCCAGTGGCAGTAGTGGACCAGCAGACGAGGCAGCACATGGCCACATATTTCCAGTGATCAATTTCACAGAGGTGTCTGGTTCATGTGTGTGGTCCAACGTTGATTCTGTAAATTTTTATGTGTGTATGTTGTCACAGTTATGTCCAGGTCTCATCATGAGTCAGTAGTGACTATTCCTGTATCTACTGAGTAACCTTCGGAGATCAATGTGAGTAAAGTCAATGAGGACATGAGAACCTATATGGGGATGGTCCCACCCTGTCACTGCAGACGTGTTATGAGACTGTCAACAGGGCAACCTTGGTGTGCTGAGTGAGATCATATCTCAGGAGTCATGTTCCGGCAGGTGTCATTACAACATTTGTACACAGGTTGGCCTGTAAAGTTCCCACTGCATCTGGGAACATCATAGCCTCTGTGTTGATTAATCTTGCAGCTATTCACCACGCACATCCCATCAATATGTTGTGAGCAATGTGATTCAGCGTGTGAACTGTCAGGGTCCTAACATGTGTGGACTTTTCATGCACATTATCAGAGGTAGCTGGTTCTGCTGGAGGCACCATACTCAAACCCTGCATACGGCCATGGTACACTGTCACACTTTGTCGTTCATGCATACATGAGACCCAGACAAGGGACAGGCCATGATTTTGGTATTCAAAGACAATTTTACTAATATGGTACAATTAAAAAGCAGATGATGCTATACAATGTATGTGGGTATGCATTGAGGAAGCACATGACAAAATACCCCCTGAGGAATGTGATGTTTGGTAACGCAAGTGTGGTACATATGTAGCCACAAGGAACCTTTAGGGTAACGCACAGACAGGTGCCAGTCAGGCTGACAGGATGCAAGGTCAATCAGGATCCAGCAATTTCACAAGGTACGTACTCAGTGGTCTGACTAAGACTGGTCGGAGGAAGAAGAAGACAGTTGACATGGAAAACTGTGTTTGTCCTGTGTTTTTGAAGGTGACACATAAACCCAAGGATTGTGTTACACGGCTTAATTACTAGCAATGCATAACAGTGTGGCAACTTCTATGCTGTTCCAATCATCTGCCGGGGAAGTGCATGTTCAAATGGGTGGTGTGCATGGAGGAGATCACAGGTGTGTGCTGCATCAGTTTCTCACAAGTCCTGTAGGTGAGATTCGAGTTCAAATGGCCAACAGTACCTTTCACACAGGAAGCAATCTACAGGTGATAACAGGGCTTAGAAACTACAAGCCAGTGTATTAATTGACATCACGTCCATGCAGTCAGATGTACTATGACAATGGCATAACATAGGAAAGGGTGTAGCACACTGAATTACTATTTTTAGTCTGTGTGTGTAGAGGAGGGACTATTGGGGTACACATATTACCATTCCAGGGACCTCTTCAGACAGGTGGGTTGAGACCTGGAGCATGGGTGTGTCAGGAGTTAGGAAATGGGCTGACACGACATGTACATGGAATGTCATGTGCGCAATGCTTGTCATAGGTATGGCACTTTTACTGTCTATGTTCTGCTTCTAGGGAACTCTAGTCACAGATAGTCCTTGCAAAGATAGGTGCTGTACGACTGCTGTGAATGGTCTGGTCATACATTCCTGTAACCAATGCAATTGCACATCCACTACCTCATGTATGAGGCTTTTTTTTCCCCTTATTGACTGATGGTGTCTTAGTTGTGTGCCATATGCTGCGATGAACCATGTTACCAACATGTATGTGTGAAATAGGTATGGTCCTCTGCTATTGCCCTTCAAAAGTGAAATGTACAGGATATATGTCATTTACAGTGTTTGTGTATGTGACTGTTGTATGATACGCATCACAATTGCTCAGGACATTTCTGTGTCCTGATCGGTATATCAGCAATGCTCCATGAGGCTACACTCTTATTCTGATAGTTAGATATAAAGGTGAGCACAAATGATTAGCCATACCATGATATGGTGAATATTATCAGTGTTTGTTTACATTAGTTAATACAGTGGTGATGGTGAGTTGTTTTAAAAGAAATTGTTCACAATATGTTGGCACCTACGCAATCCAGCAGCTGTGTTTTTTTGTTCCCCCTCATGTTGCAGGCCAGCATCCTCCTCTTCAGGCCTGTGTGGCTCTGGTTCTAAGATGGGAATGTTCCTTCGTATGCAAATATTGTGCAGGATGGCACATGTTAGAAGGATCTTACAGACCATTTCTGGGGAATATAATAGGCTGCCACCAGTGATGTTGAGCTACCTGAATCTCGAATTGAGGATGCCGAAAGTCCTCTCCACTATGCTGTGTGTCCTCCTAAGTGCGTCATTGTAGGCACGCTCTGCTGCAGTGCTTGGGTTGCCAAATGGTGTCATAATCCATGGCTGGATCCCATACCCCTGATCAGCTGAAAAAGAAAATGAATGGGATCATGTTGATGTAGCTTGCCCCATTGATATCATCTTGCAAGGCAGTAGTTGTCTTGTGTTGTCTGTGACTCTTTTGTGTTATTGTGTTCCTTCCTAGGCTTGTAGGATGTACTATCTGCATTGGGTTGTTTCCTTGGCTGAACAAGTGTTTGCCTGCTGACCAGTTGTCAGCAGTATGTTTGGGTATTTGCAGTACAGTTTGCACTCCCTAGCATTGTGACTTGTGATACAGGTGTCCCTGTGTCTTCACTGGGGGTGAGATGATAGTTCCATACACGGAGTCAAATTGACAGTGGTGGTAACACGTTAGCTTCTATGTACCCTGGACATCCCATACCTTTAGACTTATGCAATGGATTAATTTAAACATCAGTGAGATGCTTACATTTTGCAGGGTGACAATTGGCCAAACCTCTCCATAAGTTTTGATCGTTGACGTCTTAACATTAGACTGTACACTAATTTCAGATGTGTGACAGGTTCACTGCAGACCTATCATACATGGCTAGCGATGTCACAAACTCTGTGTGTTCCTGTTCACATGTTGCTGTCATTGTGTATGTGTTGTGTGTCCTAGAGGGTTGCTGTGCAGTGTGTATATAAGTAGGTTTCTGTACTTACCAACAAGTAGTCCATTGCCATATCGTCCATCCTGGAAGTGTTGATTGATGGTAGAGTGACGGAAGATGAATGAGTCATGTACACTCCGAGGATACTTTGCCATGATGTTGGTGATCAATCCTTGGTGATCGACAATGGCCTGCACATTGATGGAATGTGTGTGCTTCCTGTTGCGGTAGAGGTGTTCAGATGCAGCAGGTGGCACAAGGCATACATGTGTGCAGACGATGGCGCCAAGGACGTGTGGGAAGCCACTAATGAGGTAAAACCCCTGTTTTGTCTCCTGCTACTTCTGCAGTGTGTTTGGGAAGCAGATGTGGCGGGTGTGAGTCCAATGATGGCATCCATTACTTTGGGCAAGAAGGCAGAAAATGATGGCTGTGATATTCCGGCAACCAGCGCGCCAGTGCTTTGAAAGGGGCCACTTGCCAACATGTGAAGTACAGCTAGCAGCTTGGTTTCTGTTGGGATGGTGCGGGGTGTCAGCAAGGTGGGTGCCAACTGTGGCTCTATGTTGCGCAACAGCTGCTGAATGGCCTGCCAGTTCAACCTGTACCTCTGGATGATGTCATGTTCCCTGAGGCCATGAAGGGTTGTTCTGGTGCGGAATATTCTCTCCTGCCATCTGCCCTGCTCTGCCTTTGGGGCCCCTGCTGGTGCTGTGGTAGCTGCTGTTGTTGTTGCTGGGTTCTCCGTCTGCATGCACGCTGGATGAGTAGCACCTCCATGCCTCCCTTTGGCTGCTCTGCTGTTGCTTCTGTGTGTTCTGATTAAATACAGGTGTGTTTGCCCCATTTTAACACCTGCCCTGACCCAATTTTTGAGGCAAATCGGGCTGTGCGTAATATTCCGCCTCCGCCTCCCAGCCGTGCGACATTTTTGCCCGGAAGCATAAATACGACGCACGGCCGTTTAAGTCATTTTTGGGATGGGAACACCTACCTTGTATATGATTAATACCAGCCAGTTTCCCGCATCCAAAAAATGACGCACATGGCGGGATTTTAACGTCCACGGGCTCGGGCGTCAAAGTTTAAATTCGGCGCAGACGGAGTATAAATATGCCCCATACTACTGGGACAGAACCACTCGGGGAGATCTCAGGGAACAAGCATCAGAAGACCAGTTTCCACCCCTAATAACACTTAGCTGATCCAGGTTCCTTTCATATTTTTTTTTCTTTTCTCCTCCCAAGCTCCCTTTCCCTTAGTCCTCCCACACCGACGTTCACGTGGTCCTTTTCACTAGGCTGTCCCAGGGAGGTAGTGGTGAGGTTTTTCTAGCAACCTTGCAGATGGATGTCGCTCCTTCATGAGAAAAGTGCAGGTTAGAAACTCTGAATCTGACAGGAACTTAAAATGACTGACTACCAATGAAGCCTTCTGACATCTAAGATCTAGAAAAACAGCCCGAGTTTTATCCCAATTTAAGATGTAAAATATTATTTTTGAGCTACTAAAAATGATCTTCATATGGTAGATTACCTCAATATAGTAAACAAAACTGGATGTGTATTGCTGCTCTGTATGTAGTTTTGCCACCATTCCTAAAGAAAAATACAGGTTCTTTGCTCACGTTTTAAGAGCCTGCAAAGGACATGACATGGTATCTAAATAATAGGGGTGGGAGAAGAATTCCGCTCTGCCGGTTGAGTTCATGGAGTTTTCCCTTTCTATTAAACTCTGCGAACTGACACGGAGCAGAGTTTTTTGTCTTGTTCGTGCTTGTCAGTGCTACGTTGGCGAGCAAGATTTCAGAAAGAGAGCGGTAGGCTGTGACCGCTCGCGATGAGAAAGCTGCCAATAGCTTTGAGAAAGCTGCCGCTTGAGTAGAAAATCTACTCGAGTGGCAGAAAGAAGTTAGCACCCTCTGGCACTCTGCATGATGCTGTTTGCGCTGATTTTGCAGCACCAGAGAAACTCCTGGCACTAAAAATCAGCACAAACAGCACAACTTACCCAAACTCCACCACTTGAGGAACTCTGCATAGTGCAGCAGTGTTTTTACAGCACTTCGCAGAGTTCTGCATAGCAGAACTCTACGAGATCCACCTATTTAGTAAATAGAACTCTGTATAAAATCATCTGTATTGAATTTTAACATGGCTTTTCTGTCTTTGATTACTTTAATTATCAGTCAGGGAACAGTAAGGCACCTTTTAAGCATTTTTTGTTATGTTTACAATTGAAAGTATGTTCTGATAAGGGGAAAAATACCATCTTTAGGTGTTTTCCTAATGTTTTGGAATGTGTTTACAAAATATTAATTGGTGTCTACCCCAAAACATCCGATTAAAAAAGAATCAGGTATGGATAAGAATTGTGGAGGCCTCCTACTCAAAAAACAGCAAGCCAAAGTGGCGTAGCCAACCAAGATGGCCGAGTGGACGTGATCACATGGGTTCTGCTGCACCACCATAAAAAAACAAGGCATCTGGCCCCCAATCATCACAAATGAAACCAACCTGAGATGAGAGGCTTGAGAGGAGTGGGGGGTGCCGTGGGAGCCATTTGTTGACACCTGGATCAGAAGAATAGTAGAGGGTTAAACGCTACCTTGTAAGTGTGTTGTGGCCATGCCACAGCCCTGGCAAATTGTTCATTGGCTTACCCACCATGGGGTACAACATGAACCCCATGGTGGGGGTGCAATGGAGGTCATACATTGAGGTGAGGAGGCTTTTAAGGGCACTTTGGACATAAGTAAATGTGAAACTGGAAGGCCCATGATACCTAACGGCACACTCATGACCTACCTGGGGGGGGCACGATGGCAAAGGGATCAGGTGCACGGCACCTTCGAGCTCTGGGCACCACCTGGGGGACTGTAACTTTTGTTCTAAGTTCTTGGCTACCAGGCTAGATGATATTATGCCTGACCTGATCCACCCAGATCAGTCTGGCTTTACCAATGGCAGACAAACACATGATAATTTGTGGAGGGTGATCTACCTGGTTGAAAAAGGTACTAAAAAAATATACCAGCAGGTTTATTGGCCCTTGATGCTGAGAAAGCTTTTGACTGGGTGGACTGGTCCTTTCTCTTCCATACTGTATTATGGTTTGGCTTCTGTAACCAATTAATTGCCATGATACAGGCCAATTACACTGTGCCACAAGCCCACGTATTAGTCAATGGAGTGGGCTCTGATCTTTTTGCTTGGGGAGAGGGATGAGATGGGGTACCCCCTCTCCACAGTTTTGTTTGTACTTAGAATAGAAACCCTGGCAGTCCAGATCCACAAGACTCCTTCCATCAAGGTATTTTTTTTTCATCACTAGAGCACAAAATGCCTTTATCTGCAAATGATGTGTTGCTGTTGCAAACATCCCTTCAGACTTCAAATCCTTTATACTCAACATGACACTTCCCACTCATGACATGGAAGACTTGGTGAACTCTGCTCATTTCCAATGGGCTAACAAAGACATCACTTACCTGTTTATCACCCCTTAGATATCAGACCTTTATTGAACAACTAAAAGCAGACTTCATGTGATGGGCTTCCATGCATGTCTCATGGATCTGACGTTTTGATATAATCAAAATGACTGTCTTACCAAAACTACTTTATCTATTTCAGGGGCTCCACATCGAGATCGATCATGATTTTCTGCCCAATCGTCTCTCATTAATAACTCACTTCATCTGGCAAAACCTCAGCACTTGCATACATTCATTCATGCATACATCCACACACACATCATAACATACACACATACACATTTCCAAACATACATGCACTCGCACAAATGCATACACGCACTCACACACATTCATACACGCACTCACACACATTCATACATGCAC
Organism: Pleurodeles waltl; assembly: GCF_031143425.1. Classification (NCBI taxonomy): domain Eukaryota; kingdom Metazoa; phylum Chordata; class Amphibia; order Caudata; family Salamandridae; genus Pleurodeles; species Pleurodeles waltl. The sequence continues at coordinate 692,412,445 of NC_090442.1, read as the reverse complement.
TCACACACATGCATACATGCACGCAAACAACACTACACACACACTCACATTCAAACACATACTCACACATACATGGACACCCCCCCACACACACATAACACCCGAACCCCCTCCCCTGTCAGAGACCCAGCTTACCTGGATCCAGGGGGTCTTCCAGCAGAGGACGGGATGTGGCGCTGCTACTGCCAGCAGCACCCACAGGCAGAACACCACCAGGCAGTATTATTTGTCATAATACGGCTGGCGGCGATCTACTGGTGTGGCGCTGCTGGTGGGAGCAGCACCACCTTACCACCATCCGCCAGTATGGCCACACCCGGATTTCCGCCCTTCTTGTGGAGAAAATCCTCTGTGGTCATATTATGGCGGACGGATGGTAACCGCAGTATTTGTCTTTTGCCGCCCGTCGCCGCAGCAGTAGGCGGTTTTTACTGCCAATGTTGAAATGAGGGCATAAGTGTTGTACTGCATGCATAGTGTCACATGGTGAGATGCAGGACTGAGTTTGGCCTTGTAGGGCCACCATGTGGTCAATAACATGACACCATTGTGGAGAAATGAGGGGATAGTGCCACTATCATTAGGACACAGCCTTAAATATGGACAACACAACACATATTTGACATAGTTGAACTATCAGTCCAGATTTCATTTGACAATCACTATGTCCCTGTGTGACAACTCATGATAGTAAAGTCCATCATCACACACCATGGTGAACTCAGAGAGCTCAAAACTCCACATGTCCATCCGATCCCAAATGGGATCTACACTTTAATCATATTTAAAAGTAGCCCCCATGTTAACCTATGAGACGGTCAGGCCTTGCAACAGTGAAAAATGAATTTAGTAATATTTAACTGTCAGGACATATCAACCACATTACTATATGTCCTACCTTAACAATACACTGCACCCTGCCCTTGGGGCTACCTAGGTCCTAACTTAGGGGTGCCTTACATGTGAGAAAAGGAAGGGTTTAGGCCTGGCAAGTAGGGGCACCTGCCAAGTCGAATTTACAGTTTAAAACTGGACACACAGACACTGCAGTGGCAGGTCTGAGCCATGTTTACAGAGCTACTAATGTGGGTGGCACAACCAGTGCTGCAGTCCCACTAGTAGCATTTGATGTATAGGCCCTGGGCACTTCTAGTGCACTGTACTAGGAACTTACCAGTAAATCAAATATACCAATCATGGATGAACCAATTACATACACATTTTGTATAGGAACACTTGCACTTTAGCACTAGTTAGGAGTGGTAAAGTGCCCAGAGTAACAAAACCAGCAAAAACCGAGTCCAGCACACATCAACAACCTGGGAAACAGAGGCAAAAAATTAAGGCAGACGACACCAAGGATGAAAAAGTCTAACATGTGTCCCCCCCAACTGAAAGTGGGGAGCAACTACCCAACCTCATTGGAGTTCTCATCACTAAGGCGGAAGAACCTGGACAGACCATCAGCATTGCTGTGTTCTGTACCAGGACGGTGTTCTACCATAAAGTCCATCCCCTGTAGGGAAATGGACCACCTCAACAGTTTTGGATTCTCACCCCTCATCTGCATTAACCATCTGAGGCACCTGTGGTTAGTCTGAACCCGGAAGTGAGTCCCAAACAATTAGGGTCTTAGCTTCTTCAGCGCCCAGACCACAGCAAAAGCTTTATGTTCTATGGCACTCCACCTACGTTCCCTGGGAAGTAACCTCCTGCTAATGAAAGCTACGGGTTGATCGAGGCCCTCTCATTAAGCTGTGAGAGTACTGCTCCAATACCATGCTCTGAGGTGTCTGTTTGCACAACAAACTCCTTGGAGTAGTCAGGTGCCTTCAGCACAGGTGCTGTGCACATGGCAGCCTTCAGGGCATCAAAAGCATTCTGGCAAGCCTCTGTCCAGATCATCTTTTTGGGTTGCTTCTTAGAAGTCAATTCAGTCAAGGGGGTAACAATCGAACTAAATCCCTTGACAAACCTCCTGTAGTAGCCAGTGAGACCTACTAAGGCTTTCATCTCAGTCTGCATTTTGGGGGGTTCCCAAGCCAGAATGGTGTCAATTCTTGGTTGTAGAGGGGCCACCTGGCCACTCCCTACCTGGTGTCCCAAGTACACCTCAGAACCCTGCCCTATTTGGCACTTGCTTGCCTTAATAGTGAGGCCTACCTTCTTCAGGGCCTCTAACACTCTCCAGAGGTGTTGCAGATGTTCCTCCCATGTGGAACTAAACGCAGCAGTGTCATCCAGGTAGGCGGCACTCAAGTCATTCAGCCCAGCGACACCTGGTTGACCAACCTCTGAAAGGTGGCAGGGGCATTCGTCATCCCAAATGGCATAATTTTAAACTGAAAGTGTTCATGTAGGGTAGAAAATGCTGACCTCTCCTTGGCCCTCTCAGTTAAGACAATCTGCCAGGACCCAGATGTTAAGTCAAACGTACTGAGGTACTGGGCAGCTCCCAACCGGTCAATGAGCTTATCAGCTCAGGGGATGAGGTGTGCGTCAGTCTTGCTGACCACATTGAGTCCCTGGTAGTTCACACAGAACCGGAGTTCTGGAGTGGCACCAGGTGTAGCAGCCTTTGGCATCAATATCACTGGGCTGGCCCAAGGACTGCTGGAATGCTCAATAACCCATAGGGTTAACATCTTGGATACCTCATCCTTAATGCTAGCCCTTACCCTGTCAGTCACCCTGTAAACCTATTGTTTAATGGGTGCACTGTCCCCAGTCCCCACATCATGTGTTCACAAGTGTGTGACTCCTGGGATCCTGGAAAACAGTGAGGCGAACTGTCCCAACACCTGGCAACAGTCCCTCTACTGCTCTTCAGTCAGGGAGTGGGGAGAGGATCACTCCCTCCACAGACCCATCTTTTTCTCCTGCAGGCAGACAGGGGGTTAGGAAGAGGCTCACTCTCCTCTTTCACCCCATCATCTGTTGCAAGTAGCATGGACAGTTCAGTCCGCTCAAAGTATGGCTTGAGGCGTTTGACATGCAGGACCCTTAAAGGGTTCCTTGGAGACTGCAAGTCCACCAGGTAGGTGACTTCAATTTTGCAGTCCACCACCTCAAATGGCCCAGTCCACTTATCCTGGAGCGCCCTAGGCTCCAATGGCACCTTCACCCACACTTTTTAACCAGGTTGAAACTCGACCAGAGTGGCGTTCCGGTCATACCAACGTTTCATATCCTCTGGATTACTTCCAGGATCTCCTGTGCAAGACTCCTGAAGCAGGCAGTCTGGTTTCTCAAAGCCAGCATGTAGCTAAATACATCCTGGGGGGGTTTACTAGGAGCTTTCTTCAAAGCCTCCTTCACCAGACTCAAAGGTCCCCTCAAAGGGTGGCCATAGATGAGCTCAAAGGGACTAAACCCAAGTCCCTTTTGAGGCACTTCCCTGTAAGCGAACAAAAGGCATGGCAAGAAGAAGTCAAACTTCAGCCTCAATGGCCCTGACAGGCCCATGCTCATGCCTTTCAAGGTGCAGTCGAATCTTTCAACCAGACCATTACTTTGGGGGTGGTAAGGGGTGGTGAACTTACACTCACACTCCTTCAACAGAGACTTCATATACGTGGATATGAAGTTGGTACCCCTATCAGATACCACTTCCTTGGGGAACCCCATGCGGGTAAAAACCCCCATCAAAGCACGACCCACTACTGGGGAAGTTATTGATTTCAGAGGAATGGCTTCTGGGTACCAGGTGACATGGTCCACCAAGACCAGGATGAACCTATTGCCCATGGGTGTCTTGGGATCCCGGGGCCCCACAATGTCAATATCCACCCTTTCTAAGGGAGTACTAACAACAGGTAAAGGTGGAATGAGAGCCTTATATGTCCCCCAACTCTTGCCACTTGCCTGAGAAGTTTTGCAAGACCTGCAATGTGCATCTGAGTGCCTGCGCATTAGGGGGCAGTAAAAGTGGGTGACAATCCTCTCAAAGGTCTTATCCCACCCCAAATGTCCAGCTAAAGGCACATCATGAGCCAACCCCAGTAGGAAGGCCCTGAAGCTACCTTCAAGGAACCTGAGACCCCCTATTCAAAGGGAACCTGCGCTACTCTGCACAGGCACTCTGAGTTATCCATTGCAACTACTTGGTGAAGTACCCAGGGATCAGTCTGCTCTTCAGACATCAGGTGACTCCTCACTGTAGTCACACTGGCTCCTGTGTCTCTCAGAGCCTCCATCCTCTGTCTATTGATGGTCACCCACTGCCTGTACTTTTTAGTGTTCTCAGGCACAGTGGTTATCTGGACCATCTCGCTGTCCCCTAATGAGATAAGGGTCATCTCAGCTGGCTCCCACCCACATGGAACCAACTCCTCCCCAAGCGTTATACTAGCCAAACCCTGGGAAGGCGCACCAGTCGGTGATGGTGTATTCTTGGGGCATTTGGGGTTCCCTCTCACATGACCCACCTAGTCACATGCATAACACTTCCGTGAGGGTCCCTTTGCCACTGGCTTCCCTTTGGAGAACTGTGGCTTCTTCTCACTGGGGGGTTGGGAATCTTTCCCCTGTGAATCAGTTTGGGGCCCTTTAGAGAGCTCCCCATGTTTACCCTTACCAACCCATTATTTCTGAGAGGTACCCTGCCCACCCTTGGCATGGTGTCCCCCATACCTCTTTTGGACTCTGGTGCTCTCCCAGTGGTCCGCTTCCTGCGCAAGCTTCCTGGGATCAGTCAGCTTGCTGTCAATCAGGTCCTGGCGCAGCTCTGGAAAACATAAACTGTACAAGTGCTCCTAAGCAATCAGAGTGTAAAGCCCCTCGTAAGTAGTTACCTTACTGCCCTCACCTAACCATCCAGTGACCTGCAATAAGAATCAACACACCCTTCTTCTTATAGGACCTAAACGCATTCTTATAGTGTCTCAGGGGTGAGACAATATCTTGTGAGTAAGGCATCCTTCATGATAGTGTAGGTGAGATTCTGAGCATCCCCTAAGGCTGTCAGTGTATCACTCCCCCTCTACCTCAAAGTGCTTCCGCAGACCCGCCCCCATACCCTTTGAACCACAAGTATATGTCATCCTCCCTCTTGGTATCCTTTACTAGGTCTTTTGGAATGTGTACCTTTCTTTCAGGCTGCATTGGACTGTTGTTGCCACCATCTCTACTGGACAGGCTCATATAATCTAACTCCTTTAAGCTAAGCTCATGAGCCAGCAGTATCTTCCTTTCCTCAATCGCCATCCTTTTCTCTTCCATCTCTAGACTGAGCTTCTTCAGCTCCAATTGGTATTCTCTCTCTGCCTGTCTGTCCTGTAACTCTTCAGGAGACAAACCCTTGGAGGACACACTGCTACCTGCTTTGGAGACTCTGTCCCTAGACATAACAGGCCCACCTACTACATCATTGCGAGCGACTTGCACCTCTTCTTCCCCTTCCTGCTCAACATCTGTGTGCCCCTCATCTTCTTTGGCTGTCACCCATGCCCTCAGTGCCTTTTGCAGCTCCTCCTTCTTAGATGAGCTCTTAGTGGGACAGGCAAAATCCTTCCAGAATTACTTCAACTGAGCCACTGTGCAGCTCTCCACTTCCTCTATTTCAAAAGCAATTCCAGCTGATGCATCTCCAGATTGAGACATGATTAATATTTTTTTAAAGCGCAAAGTTCCAAAGGTCAGAAAAACAAGTTCCGAAATGAAGTTTAAAAAAAAGTCAATCAAGGGATCAGCAAGAAGTAGAACAAAAAGAAGTCGCAAAGAGAAAAGCAAAAATCACAAGACAAGTAGTATGTGGTCACGTAGTAGTCTGAACTCAAAACAGTAGTGTACAATTAATCACTGTATGTCAAGTACAAATACAAGTCTAATCCCACCGGCTGATTACCAATGTTAGAAATTGGGTCTTTGGTTGGCAGTCAGGTTACCGTCTCTCCAAGCAAGGACCCTCACTCTAGTCAGAGTAAAAGAGAATCACCCTCAGCTAACCCCCGCTCACCCTCTTGGTAGCTTGGCACAAGCAGTAGGCTTAACTTCAGAGTGCTAGGTGTAAAGTATTTGTACCGACACACACAGTAACTTAATGAAAACACTACAAAATGACACAACACAGGTTTCGAAAAATAGAAAAGATAAATCTGAACAAAACAAGACCAAAATGACAAAATCGACAAAACACAAGTCAAGTTATCAATTAAAAACCCAAACGAGTTTTCATGTAATTTTAAACACAACGCTAACGGTTTTAGCATCAAAATGTACCTGGGTGCGTAAAAAATAACCCCACACGCCGAGTGTACACCAAAAACGGCTTTTCGATGCGTCAATTTCACTGATGAGTGAGACCTTGGTCGTTTCTCCTTCAGTCGAGTCGGCGTTTCTTCTCACCGCAAGAGAGCAATGCATCAATTTGACCACACTCTCGGGTCCGTGCCGGCCTTGTGTCCTTTTTGCATGCCCTGAGATGTTTGTGTAAGAAATCCTGCTGCATGATGATCCGGAAACCACGCAGCGTGGGTTGCGATCTCACCAGCCTCCGTCAGCGATGCTGTGCGTCGTTTCTCCAGCTGCGGGTGTCGATCTTCCGGTCACGTTGCAGGCGAGCATCGATTTTCAGCCGCAAGTGTGTGGATTTCTCACTCTTGGGCTGCCAGATTCTCCTTTCAGGGTCCAGTAACTGGATGGACATTACTTGGCAGAGTAGGACTCACAGCAGAGGCTCCAGGAGCTGGCAGAGAGAAGTCTTTGCTGCCCCTGAGACTTCATACAACAGGAGGCAAGCTCTAAATCAAGCCCTTGGAGAGTTCTTCACAAGAAGGAAAGAACCACAAAGTCCAGTCTTTGTCCTCTAGCACAGGCAGAAGCAGCAACTGCAGGATAGCTCCACAAGGAACAGTCACAGGCAGGGCAGCTCTTCTTCCTCAGCTTTTCAGCTCTTCTCCAGGCAGAGGTTCCTCTTGGTTTCCAGAAGTGTTCTGAAGTCTGTGGTTTTGGATTCTTATACCCATTTTTTCCCTTTGAAGTAGGCCTACTTCAAAGCAAAGTCTCTCTTGTTTGTGAAATCCTGCCTTGCCCAGGCCAGGCCCCAGACACACACTAGGGGGTTGGAGACTGTATTGTGTGAGGACAGGCACAGCCCTTTCAGGTGTGAGTGACCACTCCTTCCCTCCCTCCAAGCACAGATGGCTCGTCAGGAAATACAGACTATACCCCAGCTCCCTTTGTGTCACTGTCTAGTGAGAGGATGCAACCAGCCCAACTGTCAAACTAACCCAGACAGGGAATCCACAAACAGGCAGAGCCACAGAAATTGTTTAAGCAAGAAAAATGCTCACTTTCTAAAAGTGGTATTTTCAAACACACAATCTTAAAATCAACTTACTAAAAGATGTATTTTTAAATTGGGAGTTCAGAGACCCAAAAGTCCACATGTCTATCCGCTCCCAAAGGGGATCTACACTTTAATCATATGTAGAGGTAGCCCCCGTGTTAACCTATGAGAGGGACAGGCCTTGCAACGGTGAAAAATGAATTTAGCAGTATTTCACTGTCAGGACATATAAAACACATTACTATATGTCCTACCTTAACCATACACAGCACCCTGCCCTTCGGGCTACCTAGGGCCTACCTTAGGGGTGCCTTACATGTAAGAAAAGAGACGGTTTAGGCCTGGAAAGTGGGGACACTTGCCAAGTCGAATTTACAGTTTAAAACTGCACATACAGACACTGCAGTGGCATGTCTGATCCATGTTTACAGAGCTACTAATGTGGGTGGCACAACCAGTGCTGTAGGCCCACTAGTAGCATTTGATTTATAGGCCCTGGGCACCTCTAGTGCACTATAGTAGGGACTCACCAGTAAATCAAATATGCCAATCATGGATGAACCAATTAAATACACATTTTGTATCTGAGCACTTGCACTGTAGCTCTGGGTAGCCGTGGTAAAGTGCCCTGAGTAACAAAAACAGTAAAAACAGAGTCCAGCACACATCAACAACCTGGGAAACAGAGGCAAAAGGTTAAGGGAAGCCATGCCAAGGATGAAAAAGTCTACCAGATACCATCACACACCACATTAGAAAACAATTTTCTCTCATTGGCACTCACCTGCTTGACCAAGAGAAAGTTACATACTGGGACTAAATCCTTAAAATGTCTAGGTCTCCAGTATGCCACTCTGGTTTGGGATGTGCATGTAAGTCTAGCAATGTCCAAATATGTCACAGACCCATCGTAAATTGCATGGGTAAAAAAAGAGACATATGTTGCATGTGGCAAATCAAAAATCCAAAGCTGAGATGATTTCATACACAAACAAGATACACTCATGTTGACAGTGACATAGGTTTTGGAATGCAAATATGAGTGTATACTCATGTACACCAAAGTATGTGGATGAACAGCTGTGACACTCCCACAGACACTTGGAGATACAACATGGGGAGGTCACTTGGACACTACACAAGTGCAGTGGTGGTGTACTGTCATTTGTGTATGTAAGTCATGTAATCTCACAAAGCCTGGAAATGGGAGGGAAACTATTAAGAACCCAGTAGTAGAAGATGTGTGCATCTTCAAACTACACAAGTCACATGTACCTGCCGGTCCATGTATGACCGGACAATGTTGTAGTAGAAGATGTGTACAAAGTGTAAGCAGACTAGATAAAGCCTGCAATATAGGACCAACTCTATTCCAAACAAGATATGCTGTAAATGTTGGAGAAGGTACACACATAGACCAGTACTGGCTGTGCTACACAACAATGTTACCCTGTGATCACCCGACATATTTTCACAGAGGATGTATAGGTCAGTCCATAACCCATTCATGTTTGCTACAACAACAAAGTTGTAGTTGCCCATCGTATACTATTCTGACAGAAGGCAGTGACAGTTGACATCATCTGTCCCCTGGGTCGTAAAACATAAACAAGTTACACTAGAGATACATGCCCTAACCAAGCTTCATATGGAAAATACTAACAAAGTATAACCATTTCTGTCAGACTATGCCAAATGATGAGACATGTCCTACACGTACAAGTAGCCAGTCCCCTGTACATGATAGGGCACGAATGACATCAAGTACCCAAAAGGAAATTGAAAATCCCAGGCCATGTGATCACATTTGTGGAGGTGGCTGTCTGCAGGGGACTGCACATTGCTCTGATGAAGGGCTATCATGATGAGGGTAGAACCCCATCCAATATCCCCAAACTCCCATGCAGAGGCTACACTAACTCTTGACACAGTCAGGGGCTTGACACATGTGCACAGTGGACTTAGCTGACTGGAACTCTGTAAACCTGCATCAAAACATGCAACCATGGGTCTGTGTTGGCACCAAAAGTCCCAGAGTAGCAATGATGACTAGGGTGCCATCATTGCCTGACTGCAAGCCTGCTACACAGTTGTATGCCGTTGTATGTCACAGTCATAATAAACATGTTGTGGTCGATTATATGTACCTAGTTTGTGCCTTGCACACATGTCTGATTTCTCTGCACACGTGTACCACTTCAATGGTACAGGCCTGGTATTGTGTATTGGAGTCTACGCAAAAGTAAACTTCCCACTAATGACAATGCATTTGTTTCTCAAGATCATTGGTACACTTGAATGACCTTCAGATGTGTTTCCACATAGTAAAACATAGGTGGCACTGATATGACTATACAGCCATTTCATATCCCATGAACACACTTCTGTGGCATACTTTACACATATTAGACTACGCGTGTCGTTCCACACACACATCACATACCAACTTTCATCGATGCATGTGAGTATCCTATCTCCTGCATCATTGATGCATGGGGAACCATGTGTTACACATGTAGCATAGCATCATGAACCCTGAACCATACAACACACCACAGTGTGGACACACATGCACTCACATTGCCATGGGTTACATGAAATCAACCCAGCCGTAGTCCACTGCATCCTCTGCATCATTTGTCAAGGGTATCGCATGCAAGGGTATTGCATGCATGACCATGTATTGGACATAGCCCATCAAAGCTTTTGTGTTGTTGCCAAATGAACATTTGGACATCAGACATGACAATGTGGTAGACTCACAAATATGTGTTTCATCACATATGTACACTCCCAGTACCCCAGTACACATGTGGTAACATGTATGATGACAAAGTCTACAAACATATGCACATATGCAAACAGCATCAGTCATTGCATGCATCACACACACATACAAACATATGGTACCACACTCTGATGTTACTGTTACAATAAGAACCCACATGCACACACAGGTATCCATACCATATCCATACCATACTGACTACATAAATGAATAGCCCTGTGACATGGTATGTGAATTTGGTGCACTGTCAGGCTTTCCAAAAAAATCCACGTATTCCAGTTATACGTCAAAATGTTTGATGCAAACGGCAATATTCCATATTACACTATTCCAAAAAATGAGGCTTGGCCCCTGCGTGACATTTGCAACACCACTTGCCTTGTCAGCCTTCATGGGAAGGAATATCACGTGTGACCGTCATGTGTCACATTTTTTTATGTAAATGCCAAAACTTCATACTTACATAATCAAACAAATTATGCCTGGCCTCTGCGTATCAATCGCAAGTCGACAGGCCTTGTCATCCTCAATGGGAAAAAATAGATGCATGACCACCATACATAAAAAAAAAAAAACAGACACATATCAGAAAACATGACTCACATGCCCAGGAAGTGCTGAAACAGGACTTCCTTGCTGCATACATGGTACGGTGATTTCACTTTCACGTTTACTTTACAGTCTTTTTGCGATAGAGAGTGGGTGTGTGGAGCTGGTGCTGGTCGAGGAGTGGTGGTTTTGGAGAGTTGTGTGTTGCGTCCTGTTCTGTGCTTTTTGTCTTTTTCTTTGTCTTGTGTAGTGTTTTGTCCTGTTATTGTTATTGTATTGTGGCGTGTTTGTCTGTGGGTAGTGTAGTCTGTTGGGGTATTTGGTGTTAGGTGAGTAGTTTATTTAAATTTGTGGGGCTCTTTCATTTGCACTTAAGTGCAACTGCAAAATGTCTGGGAAAGGGAGAGCAAATAGGATGAGTGGAGAATAAATTGGAGGGTTCATCTAGCTGGGGAGACATTACCTCCCCATGATGGTAACTTTGGGTAGCCGGGTAATACAGGGCTACCCAAGAGAGGCCTGGAAGCTTCAGTAGGGCAAGGTGCTCTACCACCTATGCAGGATTTTCAGAGTTGTGCGCACCGACCACATGATTAAACACCATTGGGCAGACCTCATTCCACAGGAGCAAGATCTACTAGATCACCTGGGTGATTGGTGGACCAGTTGGTAAGTACCCAATTTGCATTGCAACATCCTCATTGCATATGCATGATAGGTGGAGGTAAAGTTGACTGCAGAATGCTTCGTCAAGGGTCAGGACAAGACATTTTGGGGGTGATTTAAAAGCAACTAGAGGAACCTTAGCGCCGATATAGCTATAAAAGTACTGACAATAAGGCAGCACTAAAGTGGCAATTTCACTCTGCCATATCTACAAGGTGGTGCAATGCATGCATAGCACCACTTTGTTAACCATTAAGCAACAATATGCCTGCGCCAGGCATACTGTATGCAATGGGGACTTTCCCCCATTACAGGGCCCAAAAAATTGTGCTGGTAAATCTTAAGATTTCCTTGCACAATGTTTTGGGCACTTTTAATGCCTGCGCCAATATTTGTAAGTGGATCTTCTCTGATTGGCATATTTGATTTACCAGTAAGGCCCTAGTAAAGTGCACTAGAGGTGCCTAGGGCCCATAAATCAAATGTTACTAGGGGGCCTGTAGCACTGATTGTGCCACCCACATGAGTAGTCCTGTAAACATGTCAGACAGTTTTGCACTGCCAATTCGATCTGGCAATTGTACCCAATTGCCAAACCCAAGCCATCCCTTTTTATACATTGAAGGCACCCCCTAAGGTAGGCCCAAGGTAGCCCCATGGGCAGGGTGCATTGTATGTTAAAAGTGGGACATGTACATGGTTTTACATGTCCTAACAGTTAAATATTGGTAAAAAAAAAATCACTGTTGCAAGGCCTATATCTCTCATAGGTTAACATGGGGGCTGCCTTTAACTATCCTTAAAATTTACTTTTACTTTGAGAGCAGATGGAAATAGGGATTTTGGGGTCTCTGAACTCACATTTTAAAAATACATCTGTTAGTAAAGTTGGTTTTTAGATTGTTAGTTTGAAAATGTCACTTTCAGAAAATAGGCCTTTTTCACATTAACCATTCTGTGACTATGCTTGTTTGTGGATTCCCTGTCTGGGTCAGACTGATAGCTGGGCTGTTTGTGAATACCTTCTAGACTGTGACACAAAGGGAGCCGGGGTGTATCCTTCATATCCTGATGAGCCATCTGGGCTAGAGGTGAGGGAGGAGTGGTCACTTACACCTGAATGGGCTGTGCCTGCCCTAACACAATGCAGTCTTCAACCCCTTGGTGTGTGTCTGGGGCCTGGCCTGGGAAAGGCAGGAGCCTGTAAAGAACCAAAACTTTCCTTTAAATTTTGCCTAGTTCAAAGGCAGAAAGGGGTATAAGTATTGGACCCAAAATCCCAGACTTTAGATTTCTCAAGATCATTTCTGGATTCAAGAGGGACCTCTGCCAAGGAGAAGAGCTGAAGAGCTGAGAAGAAGTGCTGCCCTTTGCCTGTGACTGTGCTTTGTTGGGTTGGCCTACAGTTGCTGCTTCTCCCTGAAAGAGAACATAGACTGGACTTTGTTGTGCATTCCTGCTTGAGAAGAATCTCCAAAGGCTTGAACTGAGAGTGACTCCTAGTTTTGAAGTCTCAGGGCTATCAAAAGACTTCCTCTGCCAGCACCTGAACTCTCTGTTGAGACTCCTGCCCTGCCACGTGGTTCCCTGTCCAGTCTCTGGGCCCTTGAAAGGTGAAGTTGGCAGAACAAGGACTGAAATCCAAGCACAGAATGATGTGGGGGGAAATTTTCAATGCACCACCTGCAACGTGACTGAAAAACGGGATGCCTCCCGCTTTGGGGCAAAAATCAACATTTCACCTGCATCAGGTCTGGGAGATCGACGCATCGTGGCTGAAGAAAAAATGAAACACCCACTTGCAGCTGCTGATAATGACACAAATCACGTGCAGCGCATTTTTCTAACACCGTGTGACTGGATTTCTCATGCAGCGTCCCTGGGGGTCAAAGTCATTATGAACCTGCATGGATACGGGCTGCCTTGTCCGGAAATCTACGCATCGCTCCGTTGCAAGGGAGAAAAATTACGCATCACCTACCTGACTGGAGAAGAAACAGCGCATGGCCTCACTTGCAAGTGAGGAATGGACGCATCCCTGACTTTTTTAACACACGCTCGCCCGTAAAACAGGTACTGTGTAAAATCAATGTTTCCATTGTTTTCTATGGAGTAAGACTCTTAGGGGGTGATTCTGATTCTGGCGGGCGGCAGAGGCCGCCCGCCAGAATTCCGCCCCCATTATACCGCTTCGCGGTCAGAAGACCGCGGAGGGTATTATGAGTTTTTCCCTGGGCTGGCGGGCGGTCTCCAAAAGACCGCCCGCCAGCCCAGGGAAAAACTCCCTTCCCACAAGGATGCCGGCTCGTAATCGAGCCGGCGGAGTGGGAAGGTGCGACGGGTGCAGTGGCACCCGTCGCGTATTTCAGTGTCTGCAAGGCAGACACTGAAATACTTTGCGGGGCCCTCTTACGGGGGCCCCTGCCGTGCCCATGCCATTGGCATGGGCACGGCAGGGGCCCCCAGGGGCCCCGCGACCCCCCCTACCGCCATCCTGTTCATGGCGGCTTTCCCGCCATGAACAGGATGGCGGTAGGGGGGGTCAGAATCCTCATGGCTGCGGAGCGCGCTCCGCAGCCATGGAGGATTCAAACGAGCAGCGGAAAGTCAGCGGGAGACCGCTGACTTTCCGCTTCTGACCGCGGCTGAACCGCCGCGGTCAGAATGCTCGTTGGAGCACCGCCAGCCTGTTGGCGGTGCTCCCGTGGTCGGTGGCCCTGGCGGCCACCGGCCGCCAGGGTCAGAATGACCCCCTTATTCTTTTGAAAATTCATATCTTGACTTGTGTATATTGGATTTTTTTCATTTTCGTCTTGTTTGATTTAGATAAACTGGTGTGGTGTCCATTTTGTAGTATTTTCACTGTATTACTGTGTGTGTTGGTGCAAATACTTTACACATTGCCTTTCAGAAAAGCCTGTCTGCTTGTACCAAGCTACCAAGGAGGTGAGCAAGGGTTATCTTCAGTGTGTACCTTCTGTGCCCTGACTAGACTGAGGGTCCCTGCTTGGACAGAGTGCAAGCTGATTGCCAACAAGAGACCCCATTTCTAAAATTGGGGATGAGGATTGGACTTGTATTTGTATCTGACATTCAGTGATTGAGAGTATACTACTGTTTTCAGAGCAGACAATTATGTGACACATACACCGTGTTTTGTGTTTTAGCTTTTTCTCTTTTTTGGACTTCATCTGCTTCCATTTTTTGTGATTTTTGGAATTCTCATTGGAAATTCTTTTGTTCTGCCTTAACACTTTTGACCTGCCATAATGTCTCAATCTGGAGATGCACTAGCTGGACCTGGAGTTGCCCAACTGAAACAGTTCTGTACTTGCCTGTGCCATTAAGAGTTCCACCAGGAAGGAAGAGCTGCAGAAAGCACTGAGGGCCTGGGTGACAGCCAAGGAGGCTGGGGGCACACAGAGGATGAGGGAGAGGAGGTGCAGAGTAATCACAATGTAGTAGTGGATGTACCTGTTATGCCTGTGGAGGCGGTCTCCAGGGCAAGTAGCAGTGGTCTTCCAAGGGTCTGGGTCCTGAAGAGTTGCATGACAGGCATGCAGAGAGAGTTCACCAGTTGGAGTTAGAGAAGTTTAGGATGAAAATGGAGAGGGAAATGGAGGAGAGGAGGATGTTCATGGAAGAGAAGAAGATGTTCCTGGCTCATGAGCTCGTCTGCTCTCCACATGAACATAGTCCCTGAAGCACATGGCGGTCGGGTATGTGGAAGCACTTTGAGTCAGTGGGGAGGGACACTCTTAGATCCTAAAGGAATTCCCAGGGACTCACCCCTACTGAATGAAGGATGCCCTACTCACAAGATATGGTCTCACCCCTGAGCAGGACAGGGATAGGTTTAGGTCCTACAAAAAGAAGGAACCCCAAACTTGGTTGGAATGTGTTGACTCTTTTTGTAGGTCACTGGCTGGTTGGGTGAAGGGCAGCATGGTCACAACTTATGAGGTGCTATACAATTTGATTGCTTGGAAGCACTTGTCCAGTCTTTCCAGAGCTGCTCCAGAACCTGATTGACAGCAAGCTTGCGCAGATGCTGACCGGAGGGGGAGCACCAGTGTCCAGAAGAGGTATGGGGATACCATCCCAAGGGTGGGCAGGGTCCCCATAAGAAGAAGTGGGGGGGTAAGGTAAACAGGGGGAGTTCTCTAAAGGGCCTCACCCTAGTTCCCAGGGTAAGTATTCTCAGTCCCCAGTTGAAAAAAAGCCCAGGTTTTCTAAAGGGCAACCTGCAGAAAGGGTTGCCCACAAGTGTTATTCATGTGACCAGGTGGGTCATGTGAAGGGGGACCCCAAATGTCCCAAGTGGACACCGGCACCCACTGGTGCTCAGTCACAGGGTTTGGCCAGTGTAGCGCTTGGGGATGAATTGGTTCCAGGTGTGTGGGAGCCAGCTGAGATGACCCTTGTCTTATTAGCGAAACAGTGAGATAGTCCAAGGAACCTTTGTGCCTGAGAACACTAAGAAGTACAGGCAGTGGGTGACCATCAATGGACAGAGGGTAGAGGGTCTGCTCCGAGAGACGCAGGAGCCACTATGACTACTGTGAGAATTCACCTGATGTCTGAAAAGCAGATAGATCCCCATGTACTTCACCAAGTAGTTGTGGTAGACAACTCAGAGTGCCTGTGCAGAGTGGCACAGGTTCCCTTTGAATGGGGGGGGGGGTCTCAGGAGCCTTGAGAGTAGCTGTGAGTCCAACCATGCCAGTAGATTGTCTGCTTGACAATGACCTGGAGGAGTCCCCTTGGAAGGAGGTAGAACACAGATCTCACTTGGAGATGATGGGTCAGCCTGGGTGGGTATGTGTTTCCACCTGGTCGATGGCAGCCCATCAGGGTGATCAGAAGACCATGGAGCCTGAAAGAGTGGCCCAGATGTTTGCCAGAAGGAGGAAGGGCAAGGGGCGTGGGAAACCGGCTCTAGAAGTTCCCATGGTCTGGGAGGAGAATGAACCTGAGGGGGATGCTCCGGAACCTACAGGGAAACAGGTGGTTGAACTGGGGGAGGTCGCTGAGATGACTAAGTGGCAGCAGGAAGGGGGACCCACAAGGGAACCATTCTGTGAGACACAGAGGACATGTCCTACTCTGGAGGGTTTGCGGCAGGAGGCTGCAGACCAGATATCTGGTAGCGAGTCTGGATCACAATTGATTTATTGGGAGGATGGCCACCTCTATAGGTAGCCTAAGGTTGCTGAGCCTGGGGAAGCCCATGTGTTGGTGGTACCCCAGTGCTTCAGAGCCCTCCTGTTGGGTCTGGCGCATGATGTGCCTTTGGAAGGACATTTGGGGCAGGACAAGACCTTTGAGAGGCTCTCATGCATGTTGTATTTCTTGCCAAACTTGTCAGGCAAGTGGCAAGTGGCAAGAGTGGGGGGAAATGTAAGGCTCCCCTCTAACCTTTTTCAATTGTCAGCATCCCCTTTGAAAGTGTGGGTGACATTGCAGGGCCTCTGGATCTCAAGACAGCCATGGGTAACAGGTTTATCCTGGTCGTGGTGGACATACTACCCGCTACCTGAAAGCTATACCTCTGAGATCAATCTCAGCCCCGGTGGTGGGAAGGGCATTGATGGGGGTTTTACCCACAGGGGGTTCCCTAAGGAGGTGGTATCTGATAGGGGTACCATCTTCATTTCTACTTATATGAAGTCTCTGTGGAAGAAGGGTGGGGTGACATATAAGTTCGCCACTCCTTACCACCCCCAAAGTAACGGACGGTCTGGTTGAGAGATTCAACTGCACCTTGAAGGGTATGATCATGGGCTGTCAGAGCCCTTGAGACGTAAGTGGGACGGTCTATTGCCATGCCTTCTGATCACCTACATGCAGGTGCCTCAAAAGGGTCTTGGGTTTAGCCCTTTTGAGTTACTCTATAGCCACCCTGTCAGGGGACATTTGAGTCTGGTTAGGGAAGGCTTGGAGAAAGCCCCCAGTAAGCCCCTCCAGGATGTATTCAGTTACATGTAGGCTTTTAGAAACCAGACAGATGCTTCAGGAAGCTTGCTCAAGAGAACCTAGAAGCCACCCAGGAAGATATGAAGTGCTGGTATGACCAGAACGCCACTCTGGTTAAGTTCCAGCTTGGCCAAAAAGTGTGGGTGATGTCCCCAGTGCAGTCTAGCACCTTCTAGGATAAGTGGACTGGGCCATTTGAGATAGTGGAGCGCAAGAATGGTGTCACCTATCTGGTGAACTTGTGGACTCCTAGGAACCCTATGAGGGTCCTACATGTGAACCACCTCAAACCTCATGTTGAGAGGAAAGAGGTGACAATGCTCCTAGCAACAGATGATGGGTTGGAGGAAGAGAGTGAGCCTCTTCATGGCCTCCTGTCTGCTAAGGAGAAGGATGGGTCTGTGGAGGATGTGAACCTCTCCCCCTCACTGACCCCAAAGCAACAGAGGGACTGTCGCCAATTGTTGGGACAGTTTGCCTCTCTATTTTCCTTGATCCCAGGGGTCACTGATCTGTGTACACATGATGTGGACACTGGGGGTAGTCTTTCTGTTAAGCATATGGTTTGCAGAGTGACTGACAAGCTTAGGACTAACATCAAGTATGAGGTATCCAAGATGTTATCCTTAAGGGTATTGAGTTTTCTAGTAGTCTTTGGGCCAGCCCTGTGGTCTTGGTCCCAAAAGCTGCTGCTCCTGGTGCCACTCCAGAACTCAGGTTCTGTGTGGATTACCGGGGACTAAAGGCAGTCACTAAGACTGATGGGCACCCCATCCCTCAAGATGATGAGCTCATTGACCGGTTAGAAGCTGCCAAATATCTATTTAGGTTTGATCTGACCTCTTGATATTGGCAGATTACTCTGACGGAAGGGGCTAAGGAGAGGTCTGCATTTTCCACCCCAGATGAGCACTCCCAGTTTAGGGTGAAGCCCTTTGGGATGAAGAATGCCCCTGCCACCTTTCAGAGGTTGGTTAACCAGGTGTTGGCCGGACTGGATGATTTCAGTGCTACCTACCTGGATGACAATGCTGTGTTCAGCACCACTTGGGAGGAACACTTGCAGCACGTCTGCAATGTGTTGCAGGCCCTGTAGAAGGCAGGCCTCACGTTTAAGGCAAGTTAGTGTCAAATAGGGCAGGGTTCTGTGGTGTACTTGGGACATCAGGTGGGGAGTGGCCAGGTGGCACCCCTACAACCAAACATTGACACCATTCTGGCTTGGGAGCCCCCCAAGCCCCAGACTGAGGTGATAGCATTTTAGGTCTCACAGGCTACTGAAGGAGGTTTGTTAGGACGTATGGCACTATTGTTGCTCCCTTGACTGAGTTAAGACTGAGTTAACTTCTAAGAAGCAGGCAAAGAAAGTGATCTGGACAGAGTCTTGCAGACAGCTTTTGATGCCCTGAATGCAGCCATGTGAACAGCACCAATGCTTTAGGCACCTGACTTCTCTAAAAAATGTGTTGGCAGACTGATGCTTCAGAGCATGGTGTAGGAGCAGTGTTATCACAGCTAAATAAAGAGGGCCTAGATCAACCTACAGTCTTTATTAGTCGGAGGTTACTTCTCAGGGAAAGTAAGTGGAGTGCAATTGAGCATGAAAGGTTTGATGTGTTCTGGGCGCTGAAGAAGCTAAGACCCTACTTGTTTGGGACTCACTTCCAGGTTTATACCACAGGTCCCTCAGATGGTTAATACAGATGAGGGGTAAGATTCTAAAACTGTTGAGGAGGTCCAATTCCCTACAGGGGATGGACTTTACAATGGAACACTGCCCTGGAACAGGACACACCAATGCTGATGCTGATGGTCTGTCCAGATTCTTCTACCTTAGTGAAGAGAACTCTCATGAGGTTGGGTAGTTCTCCCGACTTTCAGCTGGGGGGGATACGTGTTAGACCTGGCATCCTTGCCCTGGTCTCCCCTAACTTTTTGCCTCTGCTTCCCAGGTTGTTAAATGTGTATTGGACTCTGTTTTTGTTACTTTGGGCACTTTACCACTGCTGACCAGTAATGAAGTGCAAGTGTTCCCTGTGTGAAATTATATGTGTAATTGGCTTTTTCCCGATTGGCATATTTGACTTACTAGTAAGTCCCTAGTCGAGTGCACTAGAGGTGCCTTGGACCTGTAAATCAAATGCTACTAGTAGGTCTGCAGCACCGATTGTGCTACCCACATAAGTAGTCCTGTAAAAATGTCTCAGACCTGCCACTACAGTGTCTGGGTGTACAGTTTTGCACTGCCAATTCGACCTGGCAAGTATAACCCCCAGGTGCTGACAGAGGAAGTCTTTGATGGCTCTGAGACTTCAAACAGTAGGCAAGCTTAGTTCAAGCCCTTGGTGATTCTTTTCAAGCTGGAATGCACAACAAAGTCCAGTCTTTGTCCTCTTCCAGGCAGAAGTAGCAACTGCAGGCCAACCCAGCAAAGCACAGTCACAGGCAAAGGGCAGCACTTCTCCTCAGCTCTTCTCCTTGGCAGAGGTCCCTCTTGAATCCAGAGGTGATCTTGAAGAAATCTAAAGTCTGGGGTTTTGGGTCCAATACTTATACCCCATTCTGTATTGGAAGTAGGCAAACTTCAAAGGAAAGTCTATGTTGTTCACAATATCCTGCCTTGTCCAGGCCTGGCCCCAGACACACTCCAAAGGGTTGGAGACTGCATTGTGTGAGGGCAGGCACAGCTCATTCAGGTGTAGGTGTCAGCTCCTCCCTCCACTCTAGCCCAGATGGCCCATCAGGATATGCAGGCTACACCCCAGCTCCCTTTGTGTCACTGTCTAGTGGAGATTCACAAGCAGCCCAACTGTCAGTCTGACCCAGACAGGGAATACACAAGCAGGCAGAGTCACAAAATGGTTTAAGCAAGAACATGCTCACTATCTAAAAGTGGCATTTTCAACTTTATCAAAAGATGTATTTATGAATTGTGAGTTCAGAGACACCAAACTTCACATCTGTATTTGGCCCCCAAGGGAAATTGCACTTAAAAGTTAACCATGTTAACCTATGAGAGAGAAAGGACTTGCAAAAGTGAAAACTGAATTTGGCAGTATTTCACTGGTAGGCCATGTAAAACACTTCAGTACATGTCCCACCTTTAACATACACTGCACCCTGCTCATGGGGCTACCTAGGACCTAGTTTATGGATGACTTACATGTTCAAAAAGGGAAGGTTTGTTCCTGGCAAGAGGGTATACTTGCCAGGTTGAATTGGCAGTTTAAAACTGCACATACAGACACTGCAGTGGAAGGTCTGGGGCATGTTTACAGGGCTACTCGTGTGGGTGGCACAATCAGTGTTGCAGGCCCACAAGTAGTATTTGATTTACAGGCCCTGGGCACCGCTAGTGCACTCTACAAGGGAGTTACTAGTAATTAAAATGTGACAATCATGTAAAAGCCAATTACACATGCAATTTACACAGTGAGCACATGCACTTTACCACTGATCAGCAGTGGTAAAGTGCCCAGAGTACCAAAACCAGCATATACAAAGTCCAGCACACAGTCAAAACATTGGAAGCAGAGGCCAAAATGACAGGGGAGACTACGCCAAGGACGCCAGGCCTAACACCTGGTACTCAGGAGATGTTTGACATGCATGTGTGCATGTATTTCAATAAGTAGGAATACTGTAACTGCACCCAATGCAGTGGCAATGTTCCTGTGACCCTTAGGGCATCCCCACAGCCACACAGTTTGCATACCATACCACAGGGTAGAGGGCAATAGGTACAAAATCTGTTGACAATATAGATGTACAGTTGAGGCTTAGGGCAAACTATATGGGCACTTACATCTGGGCCCTGATGGTCAACAATGGATAGCCGTTAACCCAGTGATATGTACATGATACCGTAGATGGCTGTAGGAGGTATAATCTTGATTTGAAGATTTACATTGTTGTGGAATGTGTGGTGGACAGCATGTGTCATCTGAGGATGCACTGTATATTGCATGTTTGTTCTACCTCTACCAATGCTGTATTTGATGCCATGTTCTCCTCATGTTTTAGCTGCCACTATGACCACAGCACAAAAATGTGTACTTGAAAAGAGGGCAGAACTTTACCGCCACATCAGGGAGCTGCAGCCCAGGTACTATAGGATGGCCAAGAAGTATCAGCAAGAGAAATCTACTGGGGCTTGGCTTGCGTTTCAACATGGGGATCTCTGGTACAGCCCATAACTGGGCAGGCCAGATTGGCCAAAACATCTGGGATCTGGGGGGCCTTCCCTGGTCCTACCCCCTGCACATCATCTGCACTCTCCCCACTCAGGCACCGTAACAGCCACTTGCAGCAGTCAAATACTCTACCTTTGAGGAAGACACGAGAAGGGACATGGTAGCCATGATGGCAAAGCTTGACCATTTGGAGAAGGACAATGCTAGGAGCTACAAGTTATTAAAGTACTGCAAGACAAAGCTGAAGAAGATGTAGACTTGATGTTGCAGAGTCTCCCAGTTGCTTTCCTTCTCCCGTTTTCTATTGTTACCTGTTTTAGTGGGTCTTAGGTGAGTAGTGATGTTAGTTAAATAGTTTAGGTTAGTTGTAGGTTAGTGTAAGTATAGTTGGGGGATGGCTTTTAGAATTTGTTTTATTTTTGGGGCAGTTGAGTGGGGGGGTTATGTTTGGATTTCTATGTTTATAAAAAATATATATATATTTGTATTAGTATTTATCTTATGTTTGGGTTTCTATGTTTATAAAAAATATATATTTATATTAGTATTTGGCTTAGGTTAGTATATGTGTAACCTTAGTTTATGTGTCCTACTCGTATTTTGTCTCTTAAGGATGGTGGGTGGACAATGTTTAGTGTGTGGCTATAAATGTTTAAGATAAGTTTTGATTAGGATAAAGAGCTGTAGGGGTAAGTTAAGATTAGTTTTATATGCTAATACAGTGTGAGACAGTGTATAGGTTAGACTTTAATAAGGTGCTCTTTTAATGTTTAAATAAATCCCGTTAGTTATAGACAAGTATGTCTCCATGTTGATTGAGTGTCTGGGTGTTTCCATATGTGCACTGGCCAAGTTAGAGGAATGCCTTAGGGTATGCTTTCTGTATCGATTCACATGTATGACAATGTCTATCCCCTATGACTAAGGAGCTGTCAGATTGGCTGCAATATGACATCACCCACTCAAAACATTTGTCATCCCCAGTTCCAGACATTCACATTGTGTATGTATACGGAATCTTTGACCAGTAAGTATGGCACTTCAACTGTCATTGCAGAGGTGTGTTAAAAATAATGTTGGAAAGTGTGGCACATATTACATCAACTAATATAGGGTATGTGTCCTGGCACACTGACAGTTGCCCGTCACTGATGTAATTTACCTCCCCTGTTCCACACACCTTTTTCATACTGGTGCTCTCATATGAGAAAATTCCAAACACTTGGGGGGTCATTTCAACCCTGGCAGTACAGGACCGCCAGGGCTGAAATGACGGAAGCACCGCCAATAGGCTGGCGAATGATGGTGATATTATAAAAATCTTTAGATCTATGTAGATGATATCCTTTTTTTTTTTAAACTGGTGTTTATATTTAGTTTTTTGTATTTTGTCTTTGTAAATATTAGTAATATGTGTCATGTGATATATTAATATATATGTCTTCATCGACTATATGTGTGAATAACATTCCTGGTAGCATGTGTCCCTTGTCTCTTATGATTATGAGTTCTTTATGACTATAAGTATGTGTATTAGAGGTGATTTTTTGTATATATTTTTTGTATGTTTTTGTACATTTTCTTTTTGATGTTAAATTATTTTTGTAGTATTGTGTCTTTTCTGTCCGGGTGTGATATATACATTCTTTTTGTGTTATATTTCAGCCCTGAAGAAGTCCTTTTGTGTAGGACGAAACGCGTTGGCTGATTGTTCGTTTGTTCAAGAAAAAGCAATAATAAAAAATGAAATTTTTGAAAGACAACATTGTGTTACTGGACTTTTCTGACTTTGCGCAGTGGTGCACTATCCATATCTTTTTACTTCTGGACAAGAAACCTGCTGGTGAAGAATCCCTGAACCAGACCTGCCAACAGGAACTGCCTGTCTGCCCAAAGGGCTCACTGGGGCTGCTTTTCTGAAAAGGACTGCTGCCTTGGTGTTGCCCTGCTGCCTTGCTGCCTTGCTGCCCTCTGGCTGTGCTCTCCAAGGGCTTGGATAGAGCTAGCTTGCCTCCTGTTCCCTGAAGTCTCAGGACCAAAAAGACCTCACTCCTGCAACTGGACTCCTTGTGCAGTGAAAATTGGACGCACAGCCTGCTAAAAATGACGCACAGCCTGCATTGCGGTGAAAAATTCACCGCACACTGAACCAGAACAACGCAGTCCGACTTTGCAAAGAGAAGATCGACACAGCGCCTGCATTGCAACCAGCACTGCGACGCACGGCCCACTGGATCGACGCACAGCTGACCTGGGACGATGCAGCCTGATGTTGTAGGAGGCTGGCCTGGCTTATAGTGCACCTTATGGTACTTACACCTTGTGCCAGGTCCAGTTATTCCTTATTAGTAGATTCGTAGTGTTCTAGCAGCTTAGGATGATAGAGGTAGCTATAGCAGAGCAGCTTAGGCTGAACTAGGAGACATGCAAAGCTCCTACCATACCACTTGTACCATATAGGTACTATGGGGGTCATTCTGACCCCGGCCGGCGGCGGAAGCCGCCGGCCTGGCTGTGACCGCCAGAATACCGCTGCGCAGTCAAAAGACCGCCGCGGGTATTCTGGGTTTCCCGCTGGGCTGGCGGGCGACCGCCAGAAGGCCGCCCGCCAGCCCAGCGGGAAACACCCTTCCATGAGGATGCCGGCTCCGGAGCCGGCGGAGTGGAAGGGGTGCGACGGGTGCAGTTGCACCCGTCGCGATTTTCAGTGTCTGCCTGGCAGACACTGAAAATCAAGGTGGGGCCCTCTTACGGGGGCCCCTGCAGTGCCCATGCCATTGGCATGGCCACTGCAGGGGCCCCCAGGGGCCCCACGACACCCCATACCGCCATCCTGTTCCTGGCGGCCAAAACCGCCAGGAACAGGATGGCGGTATGGGGGTCGGAATCCCCATGGCGGCGCAGCAAGCTGCGCCGCCATGAAGGATTCCCCAGGGCAGCGGAAAACCGGCGGTACACCGCCGGTTTTCCGTTTCTGACCGCGGCAGAATGCCCAAGGGAGCACCGCCAGCCTGTTGGCGGTGCTCCCGCGGTCGTTGGCCCTGGCGGTTTTTACCTCCAGGGTCAGAATGACCCCCTATATCATAAGAAAGACAATATTCAGAGTTACTTAAAATAAAGGTACTTTATTTTAGTGACAATGTGCCAAAAATATCTCCCTTAGGAGGTAAGTAACATACACAAAAAATACACACAAACCAAAATCAGGTAAGTAAAACAGTCAGAAAGTAGGGCAAACACAGTAGAAGACAATAGGATGCAATAGGCCTAGGGGCAACACAAACCATATACTAAGAAAGTGGAATGCGCACCACGAATGGACCTCTATGCTAGTGTAGTGTGTAGAGGGTCACTGGGAGTGTAAGAAAACACTAAGGGTGTCCAAGATACCCCATCCCAAGACCCTGGAAAGTAGGAGTAAAGTACTACTACTATTTTCCCAGAAACACACTAAACTCATGATAGAGGATTTTGCAAAGACCACAACAGACTGCAAAGCACTAAAGAAGGATTCCTGGACCTGAGGACCTGCAAAGGAAGGGGACCAAGTCCAAGAGTCATGAAAGTCTCCAGGGAGGCAGGAGCCCACTAAACCCCAGATGAAGGTGCAAAATGGTTGCCTCTGGATGGAAGAAGTTGAAGATTCTGCAAAAACAAAAGGTGCTAGGAACTTTTCCTTCATGCAGAAGATGTCTCACGGAGAGCTGGAGGATGCAGAGTTGTTTCTTTGGCAAAAGACCACAAACAAGCCTTGCTAGCTGCAATTGAAGAAAAAGGGTGCTGCTGGGCCTAGGAAGGACCAGGATGTCGCCACTTGGGAGAGAAGACAGAGGGGGTCCTCAGCAACGTAGAGAGCCCATGCACAAGAAGATAGCACCCACAGAAGCACTTGAACATGGGTTCAAGAAGTCTGAACATGGCAGTCATCTCAACACTGCAAAGGAAGGTCCCACAAAGCCGGAGATCAACTCAGGGAGCTAAGCATTGCAGGACAAAGTGCTGGGGACCTGCCCAGACCCCAGGAGGGCAGAACCCTGTCTGTGGAGTGGCAGCAACGGTAGCTGGAGAGAAAACCCCAGAGAGCTGGTTTGACAGTACCCGGGGTCCATAGTGGAGATCCGGGGATGCGTGGAATTGGCACCCCAGTACCAGATTTGGCACGGGGGACATGTTATATGGCCATATTCGGAGTTACCATTGTTAAGCTACATATAGGTATTGACCTATATGTAGTGAATGCGTGTAATGGTGTCCCCCCTCTCACAAAGTCCGGGGAAATGGCCCTGAACTATGTGGGGGTACCTTTGCTAGTGCAAGGGTGCCCTCACACTTAGTAACTTTGCACCTAACCTTCAGACATATAGGTGATTTATAAGTTACTTAAGTACAGTGAACATGGCTGTGAAATAACGTGTGCGTTATTTCACTCAGGCTGCAATGGCAGTCCTGTGTAAGATTTGTCTGAGCTCCCTGTGGGTGGAAAAAAAAATGCTGCAGCCCATAGGGATCTCCTGGAACCCTAAAACCCTGGGTACCTAGGTACCATAAACTACGGAATTATAAGGGTATTCCAGTGTGCCAATTAGATTTGGTAAAAGTGGTCACTAGCCTATAGTGACAAATTTAAAGGCAGAGAGAGCATAAGCACTGAGGTTCTGGTTAGCAGAACCTCAGTAATTGAGAGAGGGCCCTCCTAACCGTATAACCCCACGGGGACAGGGCACCGTGACTCAGAAAGAAGAAAAGGAGTCCCCAAACAAAATATTAACCATCCAATACACCCTTACACTCCAATAACTCATCACAAATATACCACACACAATATAGCCCACTCAATCACTCCAATGATGAATTTCAAATAAAGGGATTGGTAACACAACCTAATTTAATTAAATAGTTCCCAAAAAATGGGATTTTTACATTCCCATCAAATTACAAAATGCTACCCATAGCAAATAGAAACATATTAAATAAAACACACATTAAAAAACATCATAGACATAAGGGAGACAAAAAAGACATCCGTTTTCATCTATTGTCTATACGCTGTCCCAATTTTGGTAAATGCAGGCCTATCAATTTCTGCACACAGTCCTTAATTGAATCTAGGCCCGTTCCAATGGGTCCAGCAGTCCAATTAGCGTTCACACGTTTCGGTGGTTATAAAACAGTTCTTCCACCACCGGTACGAATGACAGAGGAGCATGCTGCCCTGCGATTCGGACTAAGGATGAATTCCCAATTGGAGATTATTGGATTCTTTATATTATTAGAAAGTTTTTATAAAGAATAAGAAGGTTCCGTGAAAAATTCCTTTACTGTTCTGAATATTATGGAGCACAAGGCATAGACTTGAAAATGGATTTGTGATGCCTTGTGAGCAGTGATCTGTCTGTTTGATGCTGGATACAGATTTGAACAATATACGTTGGGAGTGTATGTATTTTGTCCTGAAGAAGGTGGTGGAAGAACTGTTTTATAACCAGCAAAATGCGTCAACGCTAATTGGACTTTATATCACTTTGACAGTGATATTTCAAGATTTACTTATTGCATTTTAATCGTTTTTGACCAGCATCTTATCAGATAAATATTATATATTTTTCTAAATACTGTGTGGCATATTTTTGTGGTGCTAATGGTGTTATTGTATGATTTATTTCACAAATACTTTACACCTTGCCTTCTAAGTTAAACCTGACTGCTCAGTGCCAAGCTACCAGAGGGTGGGCATAGGATAATTTGGATTGTGTGTGACTTACCCTCACTAGAGTAAGGGTCCTTGCTTGGACAGGGGGACTGCCAACCAAAGACCCCATTTCTAACAGTAGTGTAATGTGTGCTGTCACTCATTTGGTGCTATGATGCATTGGCACCATGTATAATGGCAAAGCTCAGGTAGATCTATTGCTTACAATGTTTGTGTAACTTTGTCATCAGCCTTTAGCAGGCCTCACACATGTGCTAATTCGATAGGACAGTGCAACCAATATGGATTGTCCGCTCCATTAGTTTGTCTCTTCATACATTTAATTTCCTTGTATACAGCATATCTGCCACAGGTGTATGTTGGTGTAAGAATGTAAAATGTGGATCAATGCATGCATTTTGAGACTATGTTGATGTGGCACAAGGGGAATGTACCGCTTGGATCCACATGGGAAACTATTTGTATGATGGTACAGTTGCATTACAGGCTACTGACATTGTGCCGGCAGTGCCACTTTGATACCACTTGTGCCAGTTCTGACGCATGTAGATGTCCCATTATGCAGAACACCAACCATTCACACAAGACAGACAACCTTGTTACATGGTGAGATTTAAGCTACTTGTACTGCAGCACAAATGATGGTCACAGACATCCCCCATGTGTCATATGAGTTCACTTTTGTTCCCATTCCCGAATGGTGCTTGGAGGTGTTTGAGAGTTGTTGTTGGTCCACCCTGTGTGGTTTACATTCCACAGGTTGCACACATAGGCCCTGATTTTTTGCTGCTGTCTGAGCTGTCTTGTCCTGCGATTGCAGTGACCAGCTCCTCCGGGATGACTGCTGCCACCATCTCCTCAAGCTTATCCAGGTCCTCCTAGGTTGCAGGACTTCCACCTCCAGTCTACAGTGCTGCCTTTCAGTACCTGACCAGTTTCTCCTTAGTTCTGCGCTTGCAATCATGCCAGTGATTCTTGCAATCGGTGACAGTCCTCTTCACCTCTGCCACGCTGCTAACTTTGTCTACTATTGCCTGCCATATGGCATGTCTCCTACCTACTGACAATTTGGAGATGACGAAGATCTGGTGTTGGTGCTCGTTCAACTCTCTGATCAAGATGTAATGCTCCTCCTCACTAAAGCCACACTTCTGGTTCCTCTTGTTCTTTTCCTGGGACATTTCCAGACCCTCCTGGATGGTAGTTGGATCTCCCTGGGGTCTCTCCTGGCCTGCCTTCTCCATCTTGTCTTCCCAAATGTTTGTTTTTTTGCTTGTGCATTTCTTTTTCTGCTAATTAGGTTAAATATAGCGTTAACCCGTTTTGCATAAAAAAAAGTGCAGCAAAATGCTATAACGCCACTTTTGCAGCATTAGCATAATTTTTTCTTATGGCATATCGCAGTGGTTAGTGTAATTTCTTTTACGCTAGCCATTCATTTGTGCCATCGTGCAGCATTTTTTAAATATGGTGCACAGATGGTGCTAAGCAATGGCGTTAGCTCCTGGTAAATTTTTTGAGGCACAACTGCGCTAGCGCAGTTGTGCATCATTTTTCTTAAATCTGGGACATAGGGGGGTCATTACAACATTGGCGGTATAAGGCGCTTACCGCCGTGCAGAAGACCGCCAATACACCGCCGCGGCTGTGGTAGACCGCCACAGCTCTTATGACACACATCACGGAATCCGCCCAAATTCCGACACCCACACAAGTCCGCCACACCAAAGGTCAGCGATCAACATGCGGAAACAAATCCTCCACCTCCACGCCAACAGAAACACGCCCATGCTATTACGATCCACAAATCCACGCAGCGGTCTTTCAACCGCGGTATTCCATTGGCGGTACACACCGCCGCACTCAAAATACACACACATTTACAATACACCGCCACATTGGACAATTCAAAATACAGACACCTGATACACACACCCAACACAATATAAAATACACACACACGTAACCCATAAAACCCTACAACCAGAAATTCTGAGAGAAGGCGAGAGAGAGAGCACAGAATAGACAACCCCATCATACAGAGGCACACAACACCATCACCCACACAACATCCAAGCACAAAACACCACATACCACTACACTCACCACACTCATCACCAGATACACCACCCCACACATCACACACACACCACCCCATGGCACGCTAAAGACACCCCCGCTTCTCTGAGGAGGAGCTCAGGGTCATGGTGGAGGAAATCCTACGGGTAGAGCCACAGCTATTTGGCTCACAGGTACAGCACACATCCATAGCCAGGAAGATGGAGCTGTGGCAAAGAAAAGTGGACAGGGTCAACGCAGTGGGACAGCACCCAAGAAATAGGGAGGATATCAGGAAGAGGTGGAACGACCTACGGAGGAAGGTGCGTTCCACGGTATCCAGGCCCAACATCGTGATACAGCGGACTGTCGGCGGACCCCCACGTCCTCCCCCTCAACTAACAACATGGGAGGAGCAAGTCTTGACCATCTTGCATCCTGAGGGCCTCGGAGGAGTTGTTGGAGGAACGGACACTGGTAAGTCAAATCTGAACTATCATATCCCCCACCCTACCTGCATGCTATCACACACCCCCACCCTCACACCCTCCCCTATCACCCAAACTCCTCACTAATGTACTAAGAACACCAACTGCACATCCCAACCCCATGACCTGCATGACACAACTAAGCATGGACACCCTTCACTAAAGCATGCCCACTGCACATACCCAGAACATCCCCCAACCATCAGCACACAAGCCCCCACAAAGGAATGCCTGCACTGGGGTGCACGCACACCCAACCATTGCACACCATGAAACACACACATGCAATAATCATGTACTTATACCCCCACAGGAACCCGAAGGAACGTCACCACACCCGAGGGTCCAGACAACACCACTCCACCCCCAGAAGAGGCCCACAGTGACGAGAGCAGCTCTGCCCTACTGGATCTTGATGACCAGCCCAGACCATTGTGGGCCTCAGGACAGTCAGTTCCCCTTGCCCAGCCACAGCCCAACACTGAACTTCCACCCTCTGGTAACACCAGCACAGCACCCACCCAGCGGGCCCAAACCTCCCTACCCAGGACAGGTCAATCAGCGGTGTGTCCACCACTACAGGGCACCCAGGCTAACCCACCACCCCAACAACAACAGGGACCTGGGGGCAGTGGTAATGGGCACACGGTCCAGGGGACGGAGGCACAGGAACATAGGGGAACTGGGAGGGCTGCTGTGCGACAGAGGGAGGACAGGCCAAGGGAAACTACTCTCCACGAGGCCCTCTCCTCCATGATGGGAGCATACCACCACTCCCAGGAGACGATGGCCACGGTCCTGGACAAGTTGCAGGAGACCCTGCGTCTGCAGGAGGAGCAGTATTTGGGGTTCAGGGAGGAGCTCAGGACCATTGGCTCTGCGCTGGGCACCATCGTAGGGGTGCTGACGGACATTCAAAACACCTTGAGGGACACCGTGGCACTCCAAGGGGCCCCTGACACTAGCCACGACGATGAACTGCCCACCACCTCAGCCGGCGCTAGTGGACAGGCAGCCCCACCACAGGACCACCACACCAGCACCCCATCCCCTGCAGACGGACAACCACCATGCAAGCGGGCCCTGAGATCCAGGAACAGGACAGAGCAAGATGGCAAGACCCCCGCCAGGAAATAAGACCACCATGATTGTCCCCCCACTGTTCCACTTTGTTACTCTGTCTAAATCGGAACTGCCCCAGCTCCACTTCCAATGGCCAGATGTGCAATGTACCTGTGAGACTAATAGACTGGACTCTGCCATGGACATTCCTCCACCATCACCCATCACCATTTTACAACCCCCCTTCATTTTTAAGCACTTAAATAAACACGCTTGAAACACTAAAAAAACTTGAGTCAGTCTATGATTTGTAATTTTGTATTATCAATTACAGTGTCATAATGGGTTACCCATTGGAAGGCTAACATACCAATGTCACACATCACAAGCCCTTCAAGGATGCAAGCAGTTGACACGTAGGTTACCACATTTGTGAAACTGAAATGGAAGGGGACAACTCAGTTAACAAATAGTGAGTGAAATGTCGGTACAGGATAGAGGTAGACGTGTGAAAGTTAATGTAATGTTAAACCTAAAAATGTACTCACCTGAGTTTCACTGGACATATTGCTGTATGGTTGACTCCCTGTTGTCGTTTTCTTCTTCCTCAGCTTCATCCTCATCACTGTCCACAGGCTCCACAGACTCCACAGCTGCTACAACACCGTCATCTGGATCATCCTCCTGCAGAAAAGGCACCTGGTGTCGCAATGCCAAATTATGGAGCATGGAGCAGGCAATGATGATGTCGCACACCTTCTTCGGTGAGTAGAATAGGGACCCACCTGTCATATGTAGGCACTTGAACCTGGCCTTCAGGAGGCCGAAGGTGCGTTCGATAACCCTCCTAGTCCGCCCATGTGCCTCATTGTAGCGTTCCTCTGCCCTCGTCCTGGGATTCCTCACTGGGGTCAATAGACAGGAAAGGTTGGGGTAACCAGAGTCCCCCAATAGCCATACACGGTGCCTCTGGAGTTGACCCATCATATCAGGGATGCTGCTATTGCGCAGGATGTAGGCGGCATGCACAGAGCCAGGGAACATAGCATTTACCTGTGAGATGTACTGGTCTGCCAACCAGACCATCTGGACATTCATAGAATGATAACTCTTCCTGTTCCTGTACACCTGTTCACTCCTGCGGGGGGACCAGAGCCACATGGGTCCCATCAATGGAACCTATGACGTTGGGGATATGTCCAAGGGCATAGAAGTCACCTTTCCCTGTAGGCAAATCCTCCACCTCAGGTAAAATGATGTATCTCCTTACGTGTTTCAGCAGGGCAGACAACACTCTGGACAACACGTTGAAAAACATAGGCTGGGACATCCCTGAGGCCATGGCCACTGTTGTCTGAAAAGACCCACTTGCAATGAAATGGAGCACTGACAGCACCTGCACGTCGGGGGGATTCCAGTTGGATGGCGGATTGGTGACATCAGGTCTGGCTCCAACTGGGTACATAGTTCCTGGATTGTGGCACGGTCAAACCGGTAGGTGACGATTAAATGTCTCTCTTCCATTGTCAACAGGTCCACCAGCGGTCGGTACAACGGAGAATTCCGCCATCTTCTCATATGTCCCAGCTGACGGTGCCTAAGAAGGACAACAGCAAAGAAACAGTCACTATTCCTCCAGGTATGTACCCACAGTCACACACAAGACTACACCAGACAATAAACCCTTCCTGTATGTGTGTTGAGTGTAGGCCGTGGTGCAATGCTGCATTGGTTAACATTGGACCCTATGGGTCCCAGGAGCCAATGAACAGGTGCGCCAGCGGTGATGATGCGCCCCGCCGCGGACGTCACCGCCGCGGACGTCACCGCCATTTTCTATCTGTTGAAACACTAGATACCTGACCTTCGACAGGACAGGACCTACACTGCTAGTGCTGCTGTGACCTCGGTCTGGAAGCGACGATGGCTGCTGCGTCTGGGGAAAGGGCCCCTGCCTTCACTGCACGGGAGTTGGAGAAACTTGTGGATGGGGTCCTCCCCCAGTACATGCTACTCTACGGTCCTCCAGACCAACAGGTTAGTACACAGGGAACACGTTGTATGGGCTAGGCCTGGGTGGACAGGGCTGGGTGGAAGAGGGAAGGGGGCAGAGTTCATACTACAGTAAAGCATGGGAATAAATGGGCCACATGGTCAGAGTAGGGAGGGGGCCACTCACATTGATGGTGCAGTTGTGAATGACTGTTCCTCTTCCCTTGTGCATGTCATGTAGGTCAGCGCCCACCAGAATAGGGACATTTGGCGTGCCATCGCCAAGGAGGTCCGGACCCTGGGGGCCCACCAGAGACGGGGCACCCACTGCCGGAAGAGATGGGAGGACATTCGCCGCTGCAGCAAGAAGACGGCAGAGGCACAGATGGGGATGGCCTCCCAACATGGGAGGGGTGCCTGTCGCACCAGGACCCCCCTGATGTTCCGGATCCTGGCGGTGGCCTACCCAGAGTTGGATGGGTGCTTAAGGACATCCCAGCAGACACAAGGGGGTGAGTACAACCTCATGCTGCGGACTATGCGTGCAGTTGAGGGGTCTGGGTGGGGGAGGTGGGCTGTGTGTGTCCCTAGGCCAGGGCGAGTTTGGTAGGCAAGGCCCCTTCGTAATGTAGGCCATGTGGCACTCAACCCCACCTCAGCAGAGTGCCAAGTTGAGGTATAGTTGCCCCTGTGACATCCATGTGCGCAGATTTCCACCATTGCCATGTAGGCCATATCCCAGAAATTGCATGTGCAGAGGCCAGGAGCACGGCGTAATGCAGGGGGCTGCTGCATCTGTCTTGTCCGCCAACGGTAGCGGTATGCCATGCACTAAAACTCTCTTTCTTCTGCCTCCCACCCCCTTTTCCTGCTCTCCCTGTCCTTTTGTACATCAGCATCATCAGGCGGAGTTACAGTGGCACCGGAGCACGAGGGAGCTGCATCCCACATGGCCATGGAGGGCCACACCACAGACTCTGAATGCACCAGTGGGACAGAGGGCGAGGGGGGCTTCACGTCGGCCACCGGATCACCAACCAGCGACACGGACTCGTCCGCCGATGGGAGCTCCCCTGTGGTGGCGGCACCATCTGTGCGCCCCACTTCTACAGGTACAGCCGCCACCTCCCCTACCAGCACCGCCCTCCCAGCAGCCCCTCAGCGTTTGCCCCGTGCCCGCTCACCCAGGAGGGTGGGCATCACCTTCGCCCCAGGCACCTCAGGCCCTGCCCCAGTCACCCCTGCTGCCCTCAGTGAGGAGGCCATTGACCTCCTCAGGTCACTCACTGTTGGGCAGTCTACCATTGTGAATGCCATCCAGGGTGTAGAACGAGAGTTGCAACATGGTAATGCATTCCTGGAGGGCATTCATTCTGGTCAGGCTGCCCTTCAGCGAACCCTGCAATCTCTGGCCTCAGCACTGATGGCAGCCATTGTCCCTGTGTCCAGCCTCCCCCCTCCAACTTCCTCCTCCCAGACCCAATCCCCTGTATCCCCAGCCCATCCCAAGCACACCATCAGACCAGCATGCACACAAGTCAACACACACAAGTAGCTCAAGCAAACATAGGCACCACACACACCACAGGCACTCACACAAGCATCACACCCATACAGATACAGCAACATCCACTGTCTCCACTGTGTCCCCCCCTCCTCTTCTCCCTCCCAGTCTCGTCTACACACACACCTGCATGCACCACATCTACAGGCACTAGGACTCGCACCAGGACACCCAGCACCACAAGCCGCTCACCTGCACTCACCACCTCCACTGCCATTTACACGTCCCCTGTGTCCTCTCCCAGTGTGTCTGTGACGCCCCCTCCCACAGGACCCAAACGCCAGCAATCACTCACCCAACATCCACCCACCTCACGACAGACTCCAGTACCTGCACCTGCACCCAAAACACCTAAAGTGACACCTCCTACAACCACCTCCTCTTCCTCCACTCCCAGACCCCCTCCAGCTACCCATCCCAGTGTCCGTCAGAAACTGTCCCTATGTCAAATTGACGTTTTTGCCCCCACCCCACCCTCCAATTCATCAGTCCCGTCGTAGCGCCTCAGCCAAAAAGCCTCCAGTACCAGTGGTGCGTGTTCCAGGTTTTTGGAGTGCACCGTCCACCAGGGCAGGCAGTAGGACCCGGAGCCAAGGCACTGGCAGCCCACCCCCTGTAAAGGCTCTGAAATTGGAGAGTGGACGACGGGACCGTGTCAAGACTCCTGGTGGGACAACAAGTGAAATGGGATCGAAGGCGATTGGTGAGTCAGCTGTAACTCCAAAAAAGGTGGGGAAGGCCCAGAGGAGGCCTGCCCAGCCTGTTGTGAGTGTCACGGCGGAGAAGTGCCCCATCATTTCCGGCGGTCCAGACACAACCGCCAGCACCGTCGTCACTGGTCCAGAGACCACCGCCACAGTCACAGCCCAGGAGGGCCCAAGTATCGTCACTGGTCCAGAGACCACCGCCAGAGTCACAGCCCAGGAGAGCCCAAGTATCGTTACTGGTCAGGAGACCACCGCCGGAGTCAGTGCCCAGGAGGGCCCAAGTATCGTCACTGGTCAGGAGACCACTGCCGGAGTCAGTGCCCAGGAGGGCCCAAGTATCGTCACTGGTCCAGAGACCACCGCCAGAGTCACAACCCAGAAGGGCCCAAGTATCATTACTGGTCAGGAGACCACCGCCGGAGTCAGTGCCCAGGAGGGCCCAAGTATCGTTACTGGTCAGGAGACCACCGCCGGAGTCAGTGCCCAGGAGGGCCCAAGTATTGTCACTGGTCCAGAGACCACTGCCAGAGTCACAGCCCAGGAGGGCCCAAGTATCGTTACTGGTCAGGAGACCACTGCCGAAGTCACAGCCCAGGAGGGGACAGGATGCCACGGCCCCGCTGGCCAATGATGGAACGTCATGCCACACACCAATGTCCAGTGTGGAGATCGTCATGCCACACATCAATGTCCAGTGTGGAGATGCCACACACCAATGTCCAGTGTGGAGATCGTCATGCCACACACCAATGTCCTGTGTGGAGATCGGCATGCAACACACCAATGTCCAGTGTGGCGATCGTCATGCCACACACCAATGTCAGTATCAGAACCGCCATGTCAAAGCACCGCTGAACAGGGCAAAGACCGCCATGGCAAAGCACAGCTGAACAGGGCAAAGACCGCCATGTCAAAGCACCGCTGAACAGGGCAAAGACCGCCATGGCAAAGCACCGCTGAACAGTCCTGAACCGCCATGTCAAAGCACCGCTGAACAGGGCAAAGACCGCCATGGCAAAGCACCGCTGAACAGTCCTGAACCACCATGTCAAAGCACCGCTGAACAGGGCAAAGACCGCCATGGCAAAGCACAGCTGAACAGGGCAAAGACCGCCATGTCAAAGCACCGCTGAACAGGGCAAAGACCGCCATGGCAAAGCACCGCTGAACAGTCCTGAACCGCCATGTCAAAGCACCGCTGAACAGGGCAAAGACCGCCATGGCAAAGCACCGCTGAACAGGGCAAAGACCGCCATGGCAAAGCACCGCTGAACAGTCCTGAACCGCCATGTCAAAGCACCGCTGAACAGGGCAAAGACCGCCATGGCAAAGCACCGCTGAACAGTCCTGAACCGCCATGTCAAAGCACCGCTGAACAAGGCAAAGACCGCTGTGGCAAAGCACCGCTGAACAGTCCTGAACCGCCATGTCAAAGCACCGCTGAACAGTCCTGAACCGCCATGTCAAAGCACCGCTGAACAGGGCAAAGACCGCCATGGCAAAGCACCGCTGAACAGGGCAAAGACCGTGTAGGAATGAATGTACCACCACATCAGGCATCCTTATCCCATGTGCAGCTGGGACAGTGACAGGACAGGAACGTTCACGGGGAGACTCATCCAGTCTGGGCACCAGTCCCCCTCCAGAACCAGTAGAGACCTGCATCTACTTGAGAGACTGTGGCTTTGCACTCCCCAGGATGGCACAGTGGGCAAGCCACCCACTGGATAGACTTGAGAGACTGTGGCTTTGCACTCCCCAGGATGGCAGAGTGGGCAACCCACCCACTGTATAGACTTGAGAGACTGTGGCTTTGCACTCCCCAGGATGGCACAGTGGGCAACCCACCCACTGTATAGACTTGTGAGACTGTGGCTTTGCACTCCCCAGGATACATCAATGGGCATGTAGCCCCGTCGTGGATCTGGCTTCACATTCATCTGGCTGAGGTGCCCCCCCTTCCCTTCCCCCTGAGGTGCCTGTAGTGTTTCTATCTGATGCCCCGGCAGTGTTCTCTCCGATTTTGGTCAGGTATCTATTGTGGGCCTCGCCCATGCATTTTTGGACTGTTGGTGCACGGATATTATTGTGTACATATCTGCACTACTTCTTGTATTGTATATATTATTAGGAGTGATTTAGAGATATATATCTGTATATTTTTGTATGACATGTATATTGGCACATTACAATGTTTGACCGAAATTCGCTTTGTCTTTGCATTCTTCCGGGGGGATTGTGGGTTGTTAATGTGATATTTTTGACTACATTGGTGTGTATGTTGTAATATGCGAGGGTGGGGGTGGGGGTGGGGGTGTTTATTGGGTGTCCCCCTAACTTTTGCCTCCCCCATGTCGTAGAAGCAGTACTCACCGGTATCTTCTGCTCCTACGTCGCTGTTGGTCGTAAAGGAGCAGAAAGACAAGGGCAGGTAGTATTTGGAGTTCCGGGTCCATGGAGTCGTCGTTCCTCGTGGGAAGTGTTCAGGTGAGCGTTTTCCCATAGCAAAAGCTGTTTCTGCCGTGTTTTTATCCACGGTGAAACCTCCCCGGAAAAGGTGGTGGATTGGCAGGTTGTAATGGTGTGGGCGGTACATTGTCTTCCGCCTGCTGCTTGTCTGTACCGCCTTGGCGGGCGGTGTGTTAAAGTAGCTGTATTTGTTGGCGGTTTCCGGCAGGGTCATGATTCCCTTTTTCTTGTCTGCCGGCCTGTTTGCGGTCTTACCACCGCTTTAACACCGTCCGCCAGGGTTGTAATGACCCCCTTAGTGTTTTACAGTTTCCGCAACATATGACGGCGTATGACATGTTAACCTTTCGTGTTTTTTAGATCCGCATAATGAGTTGAAATTCTTTTCATGTTTTATTTCCTCTATTCCCTCACTTCTCGATGTAACACACGTATTAGTTATATTTCTTTTTTAATAGCCAATTGCAATGGCTTTTATTATTTGTGAAAATAAAGTATTCATTCATTCTATCAATGCTGTCATGTACTCTTATGTACTAAGGTGAGACACTTTCAGCACGATAACCAAAAACATTTGTGGAATTCTGGAGACAAATCTTATTTTTACTAAATGTTTGTTGCATCATTTAGATGCTTAAGCCCATATTTATACTTTTTTAACGAGGCAAATGCGGCGCTAAAAAAGTATAAATAAGGGCCTAAGTATTCTCTTGGCTTGGCTCGTGCCCGGGCTCTTAGAACCACATCACATCCTTGGATCGGCTCTCTCTGTTAATCTGTTAACTGGCTCAGTTCTACTTCGTTGTCAAGACGCAATGGAATTGTTTTTTTTTAGCATTTGTGGAAATCTCATGCGTGTTCTCCACTGCTTGGTTTTGAACTGAAAATTCCGAATTGAGACAGCAGGGGGAGATCTGGTCACGTCCCGATTTAACAATATTGTAAGCGTTCAGCTTTTTGTTATGTTCATGTCAAAGAAGTACAAAAGATCCACATGGAAGGCAGGAACTAAGCAAGGAGCACACCCACACGCGGTTTTGACACAAGCAGCGTTCAAGTAACTGCAATCAAGGTGCAGAATGATGCCACTTTATTAATACATAAACTCTTTTTTTCTGGCATTTCAAACTTGAAGAAATCAGCTTGCTCAAATCTTTTACGTTAAGTGATCGGGACTGCCGTACGTAAAAGGCACAGCAAACAATAACCTGCAGTTAGTAAGTCGATGTTTGCGACATGTATATATATTTTTTTAAAACCGTAGTGGGTTAAGCGTACGAAACCACAAATGGACCCGAAGAGAATACATTCAAAACTAATGCATCGTACATCACAAAGCTAGTTTTACGTGTAATGAGTTTATTTGGCCCCTTTTAAAAATGTTGAGTAAGCATGTACCTCCCTTTGTTTAAGGAGTACTTTGCTTAACATTCAAATAGAACACTTGAACGAGTCTCTAATGCTTCAAATGCAATACAATGCACCTTTCTTAGCGCCTTACTTTTAATAATGCCTGCATTTGACTCACCTGCTGCTGGCTTTCGGATTCAGACACTGAAACTAAAAGAAAAGGGAAACTTCCCCTAGAAAATAGGCTCAAACTATATACCAAGCTAGGACAAGCCGTCGTTGGAGAGTATGAGGTTTCAAGGTTGTGGCCCTGATGACAAGTGGGTGGTTAATTCAGACCCATGCATCATCCTCTTTAGCGTGGCTGTGAACTATGAGTTTGAGGGTATTTAACGCATAATCGAATGCGTTAAATAACTCTACTTTCCTTAAATTTCGGCAGGTCAAACGTGACCACATTTAGGCTCTGATTACGAGCGTGGGCACTCTTTAGGGCACCTTATAAATAATACCCCAGGGTAGTTATTTATCGGGTGCCATAAACAACACCTATTAAGAGTTATTGGAGAATAAAACGCGAAAAATCCGCCTGCCATGGTAAATATCCCATGCATTTTGGCTGTTAAATTTCTGCAGGTTTGACCTGTCAAAATTTAAGGAGCCTTGAGGTATTAAACACATCCGTAGATATGGATGCGAATAAAACATTTCAGCTCATTATTCCGACCCGTGAGTAAACAACCGTTAACGCAAAGCTCGGACTAAAGCGACTCACGAGCTGGCAACACTTTATACAGATGAAACATTTTCGTTTTCCTATCTAAATTTAACCTGTCTAGGTCAGGAAGACTCTTGTCAGGAGCTTTTTTATGTGCAGGTTGTACACATTTTGGCCATGTCTGTGTTCGGTCTCATTCGGGCATGTTTTTAGCCTACGTGTATGAGGTGTCGTCTCACTGACTGCTTGTATAAAGGCATTAGGATTGCGCATTCGTTTTGCTTATTATAATTTGCGCGTTGTGCACAAGGGCACACATAGAACTCACTCTGACCTAATTCTATGCACGGACATCTTGGGGGCATATTTACCAGAAAGTGGCAAGTCATAGACGATGCACAACTTTTGTTGTGCCCCCCTACTGGCACTTAATAGCACCAAAGTTGCACTATAGTTACAATACAGCGCACCATGGCAGTCGTTAGAACAGTAGCATCAACATTTTTGACGGGTGCTTTGCTACACTAGCATCATAAATGTTGACACTAGTTCAGCAAAGCACAGATAGGACCATTTAATTTAATGGGTGCTTCATTTTAACACCTGCTTTGAACAGGTGTTAAAAATGACAGAAAGAATGTTGCAGTGAAATGTTGTAAACTTTGCTGCGCCTTTTTTTAGGCCTCCCTGCTCCAGAACACCCCCCTTGCATACATTATGTCTGATGCAGGCATAATGTGGTACAAGGGGTCGCAAAGGGGCGCAATGCAAGCATTGCATCACTTTGTAAATATGACTAGAAGAAAAGCCAGCTCCTGAGCATAAAAAAAATAATGTTAGGGCTGCGCTAAGGTGGTGCAAGGGGCTTGTAAATATGCCCCTTTGTGTCTTAGCACAAGATACTGCATTAAAAGGCCAATATCAAGGATGCATCTCTACCTAGCCTCTAGGCAGAGATGCATCCTTGCATCCACACCTTCCAGTATACCATGGACATGCACATTATCTCTCTTGGTGCTGTCTCCCAAATCTGTTAGTTTGGGTCATAGCTGCCAGACCTCTTGCTCACAATCATAAACATTGTCAAGGGGGGCTTCCAATCTGTCTACTCGCTTTTCTATTCTGTCAAGGTGAGACCGTAAGGTTGCAGTGTCTGGTCTAGAAGGGTGCATTTCTTGGGCCACATCGCCAAGTTTACTTTCTAAGCCATTCATAGTAAATCCCTATGTTGTTATCTTTTTTAGGTTGGTCTGCAAAGTCACTTCTTTCTGGTTTCGAGCAGTCCAATTTCTCTTCCCCGCATTCATCACTTCTGTGAAAAGCAATTGTCTGAAAGGACGGCTCACACCCATGTTGGATGCCACAGGGACTTGGTGACAGGAGACAGGTCAGAAAGTTCAGCTAGGGCTCCAAATCAGGGTAGGGAAGTAGCAAAGACTGACTCATTCACTGCACTCCAACACAGAGGTGAGCTGTTCACTATACCTGCATTTAACAGCAGTGAGGCAATCTGGCAGGGTTAAGGCCAGTACAATACCCTTTGGTGTTGTGATCATGTGGGTCCAATGATAGCATAGATTATCCTTGTGATGGTTACCTCAAATTTGAAAACATTTGCAGGTATATGTCTTTGATTGAAGGGGAAACTATTTGTCTTCTTTACTGCATGGTGCAACATCACTCTCCATAATGGGAGACAAATTTACCCCTGCAAGGCCCTCTTGTCTTCACTAGTAGCATTACAGTTTTGCCATCAGTGGGTTCCCAAATGATCTCTGCAACCTCTGATTGTGACTGCACACGTTGTCAGGATTTGTTGTTCCACTTCTGTTTT
The DNA here is from genome assembly GCF_031143425.1 of Pleurodeles waltl. Classification (NCBI taxonomy): domain Eukaryota; kingdom Metazoa; phylum Chordata; class Amphibia; order Caudata; family Salamandridae; genus Pleurodeles; species Pleurodeles waltl. The sequence continues at coordinate 692,371,033 of NC_090442.1, read as the reverse complement.
CTGTCAATGGCATTGTTGCAGCATGAACGGATGTCTAGAGTGCTGTAGCAAGCTAACTCTTTGTATTCACAAGCACAGGAAGCAGCACACTCCAGTTCAACTTCAAAAACATATCATAATAGTATTTCAAATAGCTCAGTTCAGGAAATGATACAATAACTGTTGTTTGTTTTCATTCTTCAGGACTTGAATACGTTAGATAAATCCATAGGTACAAGAAAACATGCTTCACAGAGATGTGTGTCTTTTCCAGTACAATAAAGAAAAATAACCCACCTCCTAAAAAGGTTCCAACAAGAATCCTGAAAAAAAATTAAACAAAGTTGAGCATACAATATATATACATATGTAAAAACTACGCTATTTTCCACAATCTAAGGAATAATTTTATTATATGAAATTGATAGCTGATATAACCATATAAATATAATACTCTAAAGATAACATGGAGAGATCTCACTCATCGCCTCATTCATACCCAGATATCCCACACACATACATCACTAAAATATAAAAAAGACCATATGAAAATTGCTGAATCAATGCTCATGTCATTGAAATATAGCATTAGAGAGGGTCCTGAAGTCCAGAAAGTCCTTTAGAATTACGCAAAAAATTAGATATAACCAGATGCGAATCAATAAGTGGAAAAATCCCCAGTTCAAATTTGTCTTTGATGATGTCTTTTTTATTATTTCCTTGTAATGAAGTCATTTGTTATATTACTTGTAGACCTCTTGCATATCAAGTTCCAGCGTCTCCTAGTGCAATGCCTTGCCAGATGTCTTTTCCAGTACTCCATCCCCCACGTGTTGGCTTCTTAGGTTCCTCAGAGTACAAGGTTGGAGAGACAGTGCAGCATTGAAGTTTGGATGTCCCCACAGTGAAACGTCTGACATTCCTTTGCTGATTCACCTACTTTTCCAACCAACATTAATTCATTCATGTGAGCACCTCCAGGGCTCAGAGGATCCCTATAATCTGTGGAGTCCTCTTGAGCTCTAAATAGTTACCCATCATCACCTCTACTAGGAGCCCTTGGACTTCTAATCATAGATATCACAGGATCAAATTTCATAAATATGCCAGTGATATGCAACTCTTCTTGAATGTTTTATTCATTCCAGGTATTGAATACCTCAAACACTAAGCCCAGCCCCATCAAGATAGAACTTATATTATTTGGCAAAAACAAAACGCATACAATAGTACAAACCTGTCTCATTGACATTAACCTTGATGGCTTAGACCCCCAACCTTCATCCAATGCCAGGTCATTTGGATTTACTCTGGACAGCAAACTCACCCTCAAGGAATGTCATACCAATAATAGATGACCTGCTACCAGCTATCTCTTTTAAAGAAAGTGAAACCAAAATCATTTCTCTGAGAAAGTGGATTCAGAACTGATGTGTAAGGTGTAGGAAGTTGGCTCTGTATGTGCTATTTCAAAGTAAGGAATAGCATGCACAGAGTCCAAGGGTTCCCCTTAGAGGTAAAATAGTGGTAAAAATAGATAATTCCAATGCTCTATTTTGTGGTAGTGTGGTCGAGCAGTAGGCTTATCCAAGGAGTAGTGTTAAGCATTTGTTGTACATACACATAGACAATAAATGAGGTACACACACTCAGAGACAAATCCAGCCAATAGGTTTTTATATAGAAAAAATATCTTTTCTTAGTTTATTTTAAGAACCACAGGTTCAAATTCCACATGTAATATCTCATTCGAAAGGTATTGCAGGTAAGTACTTTAGGAACTTCAAATCATCAAAATTGCATGTATACTTTTCAAGTTATTCACAAATAGCTGTTTTAAAAGTGGACACAGTGCAATTTTCACAGTTCCTAGGGGAGGTAAGTATTTGTTAGGTTAACCAGGTAAGTAAGACACTTACAGGGCTTAGTTCTTGGTCCAAGGTAGCCCACCGTTGGGGGTTCAGAGCAACCCCAAAGTCACCACACCAGCAGCTCAGGGCCGGTCAGGTGCAGAGTCCAAAGTGGTGCCCAAAACACATAGGCTAGAATGGAGAGAAGGGGGTGCCCCGGTTCCGGTCTGCTTGCAGGTAAGTACCCGCGTCTTCGGAGGGCAGACCAGGGGGGTTTTGTAGGGCACCGGGGGGGACACAAGCCCACACAGAAATTTCACCCTCAGCAGCGCGGGGGCGGCCGGGTGCAGTGTAGAAACAAGCGTCGGGTTTTCAATGGAAGTCAATGGGAGATCTCGGGATCTCTTCAGCGCTGCAGGCAGGCAAGGGGGGGATTCCTCGGGGAAACCTCCACTTGGGCAAGGGAGAGGGACTCCTGGGGGTCACTTCTCCAGTGAAAGTCCGGTCCTTCAGGTCCTGGGGGCTGCGGGTGCAGGGTCTCTCCCAGGCGTCGGGACTTTAGGTTCAAAGAGTCGCGGTCAGGGGAAGCCTCGGGATTCCCTCTGCAGGCGGCGCTGTGGGGGCTCAGGGGGGACAGGTTTTGGTACTCACAGTCGTAGAGTAGTCCGGGGGTCCTCCCTGAGGTGTTGGATCGCCACCAGCCGAGTCGGGGTCGCCGGGTGCAGTGTTGCAAGTCTCACGCTTCTTGCGGGGAGCTTGCAGGGATCTTTAAAGCTGCTGGAAACAAAGTTGCAGCTTTTCTTGGAGCAGGTCCGCTGTCCTCGGGAGTTTCTTGTCTTTTCGAAGCAGGGGCAGTCCTCAGAGGATGTCGAGGTCGCTGGTCCCTTTGGAAGGCGTCGCTGGAGCAGGATCTCTGGAAGGCAGGAGACAGGCCGGTGAGTTTCTGGAGCCAAGGCAGTTGTCGTCTTCTGGTCTTCCTCTGCAGGGGTTTTCAGCTAGGCAGTCCTTCTTCTTGTAGTTGCAGGAATCTAATCTTCTAGGGTTCAGGGTAGCCCTTAAATACTAAATTTAAGGGCGTGTTTAGGTCTGGGGGGTTAGTAGCCAATGGCTACTAGCCCTGAGGGTGGGTACACCCTCTTTGTGCCTCCTCCCAATGGGAGGGGGTCACAATCCTAACCCTATTGGGGGAATCCTCCATCTGCAAGATGGAGGATTTCTAAAAGTTAGAGTCACCTCAGCTCAGGACACCTTAGGGGCTGTCCTGACTGGCCAGTGACTCCTCCTTGTTTTTCTCATTATTTTCTCCGGCCTTGCCGCCAAAAGTGGGGCCTGGCCGGAGGGGGCGGGCAACTCCACTAGCTGGAGTGTCCTGCTGGGTTGGCACAAAGGAGGTGAGCCTTTGAGGCTCACCGCCAGGTGTGACAATTCCTGCCTGGGAGAGGTGTTAGCATCTCCACCCAGTGCAGGCTTTGTTACTGGCCTCAGAGTGACAAAGGCACTCTCCCCATGGGGCCAGCAACATGTCTCGGTTTGTGGCAGGCTGCTAAAACTAGTCAGCCTACACAGATAGTCGGTTAAGTTTCAGGGGGCACCTCTAAGGTGCCCTCTGTGGTGTATTTTACAATAAAATGTACACTGGCATCAGTGTGCATTTATTGTGCTGAGAAGTTTGATACCAAACTTCCCAGTTTTCAGTGTAGCCATTATGGTGCTGTGGAGTTCGTGTTTGACAGACTCCCAGACCATATACTCTTATGGCTACCCTGCACTTACAATGTCTAAGGTTTTGTTTAGACACTGTAGGGGTACCATGCTCATGCACTGGTACCCTCACCTATGGTATAGTGCACCCTGCCTTAGGGCTGTAAGGCCTGCTAGAGGGGTGTCTTACCTATACTGCATAGGCAGTGAGAGGCTGGCATGGCACCCTGAGGGGAGTGCCATGTCGACTTACTCGTTTTGTCCTCACTAGCACACACAAGCTGGTAAGCAGTGTGTCTGTGCTGAGTGAGAGGTCTCCAGGGTGGCATAAGACATGCTGCAGCCCTTAGAGACCTTCCTTGGCATCAGGGCCCTTGGTGCTAGAAGTACCAGTTACAAGGGACTTATCTGGATGCCAGGGTCTGCCAATTGTGGATACAAAAGTACAGGTTAGGGAAAGAACACTGGTGCTGGGGCCTGGTTAGCAGGCCTCAGCACACTTTCAATTGTAAACATAGCATCAGCAAAGGCAAAAAGTCAGGGGGCAACCATGCCAAGGAGGCATTTCCTTACACAACCCCCCCCCAAACGAAAGAGGATGAGACTAACCTTTCCCAAGAGAGTCTTCATTTTCTAAGTGGAAGAACCTGGAAAGGCCATCTGCATTGGCATGGGCAGTCCCAGGTCTGTGTTCCACTATAAAGTCCATTCCCTGTAGGGAGATGGACCACCTCAACAGTTTAGGATTTTCACCTTTCATTTGCATCAGCCATTTGAGAGGTCTGTGGTCAGTTTGAACTAGGAAGTGAGTCCCAAAGAGGTATGGTCTCAGCTTCTTCAGGGACCAAACCACAGCAAAGGCCTCCCTCTCAATGGCACTCCAACGCTGCTCCCTGGGGAGTAACCTCCTGCTAATGAAAGCAACAGGCTGGTCAAGGCCATCATCATTTGTTTGGGACAAAACTGCCCCTATCCCATGTTCAGAGGCATCAGTCTGCACAATGAACTGCTTAGAATAATCTGGAGCTTTGAGAACTGGTGCTGAGCACATTGCCTGTTTCAGGGTGTCAAAGGCCTGTTGGCAGTCCACAGTCCAGTTTACTTTCTTGGGCATTTTCTTGGAGGTGAGTTCAGTGAGGGCTGTCACAATGGATCCATATCCCTTCACAAACCTCCTGTAATACCCAGTCAAGCCAAGGAATGCCCTGACTTGAGTCTGGGTTTTTGGAGCTACCCAGTCCAGAATGGTCTGGATCTTGGGTTGGAGTGGCTGAACTTGGCCTCCACCTACAAGGTGGCCCAAGTAAACCACGGTTCCCTGCCCTATCTGGCATTTGGATGCCTTGATAGAGAGGCCTGCAGATTGCAGAGCCTTCAAAACCTTCCTCAGGTGGACCAGGTGATCCTGCCAGGTGGAGCTAAAGACAGCAATATCATCAAGATAAGCTGTGCTAAAGGACTCCAAGCCAGCAAGGACTTGATTCACCAACCTTTGGAAGGTGGCAGGGGCATTCTTTAAACCAAAGGGCATAACGGTAAACTGATAATGCCCATCAGGTGTGGAGAATGCTGTCTTTTCTTTTGCTCCAGGTGCCATTTTTATTTGCCAGTACCCTGCTGTCAAGTCAAAGGTACTTAGAAATTTGGCAGCACCTAATTTATCAATGAGCTCATCAGCTCTTGGAATTGGATGGGCATCTGTCTTGGTGACAGAATTGAGCCCTCTGTAGTCCACACAAAACCTCATCTCTTTCTTTCCATCTTTGGTGTGAGGTTTGGGGACTAAGACCACTGGGCTAGCCCAGGGGCTGTCAGAGCGCTCAATTACTCCCAATTCCAGCATCTTGTGGACTTCCACCTTGATGCTTTCCTTAACATGGTCAGACTGTCTGAAGATTTTGTTTTTGACAGGCATGCTGTCTCCTGTGTCCACATCATGGGTACACAGGGGTGTCTGACCAGGGGTTAGGGAGAAAAGCTCAGGGAACTGTTGTAGGACTCTCCTACAATCAGCCTGCTGTTGGCCAGAGAGGGTGTCTGAGTAGATCACTCCATCTACTGTGCCATCTCTTGGGTCTGATGACAGAAGATCAGGGAGAGGTTCACTCTCTGCCTCCTGATCCTCATCTGTTACCATCAACAGATTCACATCAGCCCTGTCATGGAAGAGCTTAAGGCGGTTCACATGGATTACCCTCTTGGGGCTCCTGCTTGTGCCCAGGTCCACCAAGTAGGTGACCTGACTCTTCCTCTCTAGTACTGGGTAAGGGCCACTCCATTTGTCCTGGAGTGCCCTGGGAGCCACAGGCTCCAGAACCCAGACTTTCTGCCCTGGTTGGAACTCAACCAGTGCAGCCTTTTGGTCATACCAAAACTTCTGGAGCTGTTGGCTGGCCTCAAGGTTTTTGGTTGCCTTTTCCATGTACTCTGCCATTCTAGAGCGAAGGCCAAGTACATAGTCCACTATGTCCTGTTTAGGCTCATGGAGAGGTCTCTCCCAGCCTTCTTTAACAAGGGCAAGTGGTCCCCTTACAGGATGACCAAACAGAAGTTCAAAGGGTGAGAACCCTACTCCCTTCTGTGGTACCTCCCTGTAAGCGAAAAGCAGACATGGCAGGAGGACATCCCATCTCCTTTTGAGTTTTTCTGGGAGCCCCATGATCATGCCCTTTAATGTCTTGTTGAATCTCTCAACTAAGCCATTAGTTTGTGGATGGTAAGGTGTAGTGAATTTATAAGTCACTCCACACTCATTCCACATGTGCTTTAGGTATGCTGACATGAAGTTGGTACCTCTGTCAGACACCACCTCCTTAGGGAAACCCACTCTGGTAAAGATACCAATGAGGGCCTTGGCTACTGCAGGGGCAGTAGTCGACCTAAGGGGAATAGCTTCAGGATACCTGGTAGCATGATCCACTACTACCAGGATATACATATTTCCTGAGGCTGTGGGAGGTTCCAGTGGACCAACTATGTCCACACCCACTCTTTCAAAGGGCACCACCACCACTGGAAGTGGAATGAGGGGGGCCTTTGGATGTCCACCTGTCTTACCACTGGCTTGACAGGTGGGGCAGGAGAGGCAAAACTCCTTAACCATGTTGGACATATTGGGCCAGTAGAAGTGGTTGACTAACCTCTCCCACGTCTTGGTTTGTCCCAAATGTCCAGCAAGGGGAATGTCATGGGCCAATGTTAGGATGAACTCTCTGAACAGCTGAGGCACTACCACTCTCCTAGTGGCACCAGGTTTGGGGTCTCTGGCCTCAGTGTACAGGAGCCCATCTTCCCAATAGACCCTATGTGTTCCATTTTTCTTGCCTTTGGACTCTTCAGCAGCTTGCTGCCTAAGGCCTTCAAGAGAGGGACAGGTTTCTTGTCCCTTACACAGCTCTTCCCTTGAGGGTCCCCCTGGGCCTAAGAGCTCAACCTGATAAGGTTCAAGCTCCAAAGGCTCAGTTCCCTCAGAGGGCAGAACTTCTTCCTGAGAAGAGAGGTTCCCTTTCTTTTGCTGTGTTGCAGTTGGTTTCCCAACTGACTTTCCTGTTCTCTTGGTAGGCTGGGCCATTTTTCCAGACTCCAGCTCTACTTTTTCACCCTGTGCCTTGCATTGTGCTCTTGTTTTCACACACACCAGTTCAGGGATACCCAGCATTGCTGCATGGGTTTTTAGCTCTACCTCAGCCCATGCTGAGGACTCCAGGTCATTTCCAAGCAGACAGTCCACTGGGATATTTGAGGAGACCACCACCTGTTTCAGGCCATTGACCCCTCCCCATTCTAAAGTAACCATTGCCATGGGATGTACTTTTCTCTGATTGTCAGCGTTGGTGACTGTGTAAGTTTTTCCAGTCAGGTATTGCCCAGGGGAAACCAGTTTCTCTGTCACCATGGTGACACTGGCACCTGTATCCCTCAGGCCCTCTATTCTAGTCCCATTAATTAAGAGTTGCTGTCTGTATTTTTGCATGTTAGGCGGCCAGACAGCTAGTGTGGCTAAATCCACCCCACCCTCAGAAACTAGAGTAGCTTCAGTGTGGACCCTGATTTGCTCTGGGCACACTGTTGATCCCACTTGGAGACTAGCCATACCAGTGTTACCTGGATGGGAGTTTGGAGTGGAACCTTTCTTGGGACAGGCCTTGTCTCCAGTTTGGTGTCCATGCTGTTTACAGCTATGACACCAGGCCTTTTTGGGATCAAAGTTTTTACCCTTGTACCCATTGTTTTGTGAAGAGGCTCTGGGCCCACCCTCCTGTGCAGGTTTTTGGGGGCCTGTAGAAGACTCTTTACTATTTTTAGTTTTGGTTGTCTCATCACCCTTCTGCTGGGGAGTCTTTGTGACCCCTTTCTTTTGGTCACCCCCTGTTGAAGTCTTGGACACCCTTGTCTTGACCCAATGGTCCGCCTTCTTTCCCAATTCTTGGGGAGAAATTGGTCCTAGGTCTACCAGATGCTGATGCAGTTTATCATTGAAACAATTACTTAACAGGTGTTCTTTCACAAATAAATTGTACAGCCCATCATAATTACTTACACCACTGCCTTGAATCCAACCATCTAGTGTTTTCACTGAGTAGTCAACAAAGTCAACCCAGGTCTGGCTCGAGGATTTTTGAGCCCCCCTGAACCTAATCCTGTACTCCTCAGTGGAGAATCCAAAGCCCTCAATCAGGGTACCCTTCATGAGGTCATAAGATTCTGCATCTTGTCCAGAGAGTGTGAGGAGTCTATCCCTACACTTTCCTGTGAACATTTCCCAAAGGAGAGCACCCCAGTGAGATCTGTTCACTTTTCTGGTTACACAAGCCCTCTCAAAAGCTGTGAACCATTTGGTGATGTCATCACCATCTTCATATTTAGTTACAATCCCTTTGGGGATTTTCAACATGTCAGGAGAATCTCTGACCCTATTTATGTTGCTGCCACCATTGATGGGTCCTAGGCCCATCTCTTGTCTTTCCCTCTCTATGGCTAGGATCTGTCTTTCCAAAGCCAATCTTTTGGCCATCCTGGCTAACTGGATGTCCTCTTCACTGGAGTTATCCTCAGTGATTTCAGAGTTGTTGGTCCCTCCTGTGAGGGAACCAGCATCTCTGACTATTATTTGTGGAGTCAGGGCTTGAGAAGCCCTGCTCTCCCTAAGTAGGACTGGAGGGGGGGAATTTCCCTCCAAGTCACTATCTTCATCCTCTGAGTTGCCATCCTCAGAGGGGTTGGCCTTTTCAAACTCTGCCAAAAGCTCCTGGAGCTGTACTTTGGTAGGTTTGGGGCCCATTGCTATTTTCTTTAGTTTACAGAGTGACCTTAGCTCTCTCATCTGTAGATGGAGGTAAGGTGTGGTGTCGAGTTCCACCACATTCACATCTGTGCTAGACATTTTGCTTCTAAGAGTTGGAATACTTTTTAAGAATCTACAACTGGTTCTAGAATCTAATTCAAACTTTTACAAACTTTTAAACTCTAAAAGAAATGCTAAACAGGATCTAACACAAGGCCCTAGCAGGTCTTTTAAGAATTTAGAAAACTTTTCAAATTGCAAAAATCAATTTCTAATGACAATTTTGGAATTTGTCGTGTGATCAGGTATTGGCTGAGTAGTCCAGCAAATGCAAAGTCTTGTACCCCACCGCTGATCCACCAATGTAGGAAGTTGGCTCTGTATGTGCTATTTCAAAGTAAGGAATAGCATGCACAGAGTCCAAGGGTTCCCCTTAGAGGTAAAATAGTGGTAAAAATAGATAATTCCAATGCTCTATTTTGTGGTAGTGTGGTCGAGCAGTAGGCTTATCCAAGGAGTAGTGTTAAGCATTTGTTGTACATACACATAGACAATAAATGAGGTACACACACTCAGAGACAAATCCAGCCAATAGGTTTTTATATAGAAAAAATATCTTTTCTTAGTTTATTTTAAGAACCACAGGTTCAAATTCCACATGTAATATCTCATTCGAAAGGTATTGCAGGTAAGTACTTTAGGAACTTCAAATCATCAAAATTGCATGTATACTTTTCAAGTTATTCACAAATAGCTGTTTTAAAAGTGGACACTTAGTGCAATTTTCACAGTTCCTAGGGGAGGTAAGTATTTGTTAGGTTAACCAGGTAAGTAAGACACTTACAGGGCTTAGTTCTTGGTCCAAGGTAGCCCACCGTTGGGGGTTCAGAGCAACCCCAAAGTCACCACACCAGCAGCTCAGGGCCGGTCAGGTGCAGAGTCCAAAGTGGTGCCCAAAACACATAGGCTAGAATGGAGAGAAGGGGGTGCCCCGGTTCCGGTCTGCTTGCAGGTAAGTACCCGCGTCTTCGGAGGGCAGACCAGGGGGGTTTTGTAGGGCACCGGGGGGGACACAAGCCCACACAGAAATTTCACCCTCAGCAGCGCGGGGGCGGCCGGGTGCAGTGTAGAAACAAGCGTCGGGTTTTCAATGGAAGTCAATGGGAGATCTCGGGATCTCTTCAGCGCTGCAGGCAGGCAAGGGGGGGATTCCTCGGGGAAACCTCCACTTGGGCAAGGGAGAGGGACTCCTGGGGGTCACTTCTCCAGTGAAAGTCCGGTCCTTCAGGTCCTGGGGGCTGCGGGTGCAGGGTCTCTCCCAGGCGTCGGGACTTTAGGTTCAAAGAGTCGCGGTCAGGGGAAGCCTCGGGATTCCCTCTGCAGGCGGCGCTGTGGGGGCTCAGGGGGGACAGGTTTTGGTACTCACAGTCGTAGAGTAGTCCGGGGGTCCTCCCTGAGGTGTTGGATCGCCACCAGCCGAGTCGGGGTCGCCGGGTGCAGTGTTGCAAGTCTCACGCTTCTTGCGGGGAGCTTGCAGGGATCTTTAAAGCTGCTGGAAACAAAGTTGCAGCTTTTCTTGGAGCAGGTCCGCTGTCCTCGGGAGTTTCTTGTCTTTTCGAAGCAGGGGCAGTCCTCAGAGGATGTCGAGGTCGCTGGTCCCTTTGGAAGGCGTCGCTGGAGCAGGATCTCTGGAAGGCAGGAGACAGGCCGGTGAGTTTCTGGAGCCAAGGCAGTTGTCGTCTTCTGGTCTTCCTCTGCAGGGGTTTTCAGCTAGGCAGTCCTTCTTCTTGTAGTTGCAGGAATCTAATCTTCTAGGGTTCAGGGTAGCCCTTAAATACTAAATTTAAGGGCGTGTTTAGGTCTGGGGGGTTAGTAGCCAATGGCTACTAGCCCTGAGGGTGGGTACACCCTCTTTGTGCCTCCTCCCAAGGGGAGGGGGTCACAATCCTAACCCTATTGGGGGAATCCTCCATCTGCAAGATGGAGGATTTCTAAAAGTTAGAGTCACCTCAGCTCAGGACACCTTAGGGGCTGTCCTGACTGGCCAGTGACTCCTCCTTGTTTTTCTCATTATTTTCTCCGGCCTTGCCGCCAAAAGTGGGGCCTGGCCGGAGGGGGCGGGCAACTCCACTAGCTGGAGTGTCCTGCTGGGTTGGCACAAAGGAGGTGAGCCTTTGAGGCTCACCGCCAGGTGTGACAATTCCTGCCTGGGAGAGGTGTTAGCATCTCCACCCAGTGCAGGCTTTGTTACTGGCCTCAGAGTGACAAAGGCACTCTCCCCATGGGGCCAGCAACATGTCTCGGTTTGTGGCAGGCTGCTAAAACTAGTCAGCCTACACAGATAGTCGGTTAAGTTTCAGGGGGCACCTCTAAGGTGCCCTCTGTGGTGTATTTTACAATAAAATGTACACTGGCATCAGTGTGCATTTATTGTGCTGAGAAGTTTGATACCAAACTTCCCAGTTTTCAGTGTAGCCATTATGGTGCTGTGGAGTTCGTGTTTGACAGACTCCCAGACCATATACTCTTATGGCTACCCTGCACTTACAATGTCTAAGGTTTTGTTTAGACACTGTAGGGGTACCATGCTCATGCACTGGTACCCTCACCTATGGTATAGTGCACCCTGCCTTAGGGCTGTAAGGCCTGCTAGAGGGGTGTCTTACCTATACTGCATAGGCAGTGAGAGGCTGGCATGGCACCCTGAGGGGAGTGCCATGTCGACTTACTCGTTTTGTCCTCACTAGCACACACAAGCTGGTAAGCAGTGTGTCTGTGCTGAGTGAGAGGTCTCCAGGGTGGCATAAGACATGCTGCAGCCCTTAGAGACCTTCCTTGGCATCAGGGCCCTTGGTACTAGAAGTACCAGTTACAAGGGACTTATCTGGATGCCAGGGTCTGCCAATTGTGGATACAAAAGTACAGGTTAGGGAAAGAACACTGGTGCTGGGGCCTGGTTAGCAGGCCTCAGCACACTTTCAATTGTAAACATAGCATCAGCAAAGGCAAAAAGTCAGGGGGCAACCATGCCAAGGAGGCATTTCCTTACATAAGGTCTCCCACTTTCACATCCAGATAGTGAAAAGGCCCTGTGCCATGGCATCCCAGACTCTACACTGGCCTTGTTATGGGCATCCTACATGCCTCAGTATGTCCCATACATGGCCTGAATTAGTATGATCTTGTTACGCCTCCTGAAGGCTTCCCTAACCTGCCTGCATCACCTTCAAAACCAGCTGCATCATTTATAAGACCGTTGCATCCAGTACCTTGGTGGTCACTAATGTGACGGTGTGCTGCTAGGCTAAGTGCAACGTGGAATCAGTGGTCAAAACACAAATATCATTAAACTCCACCCTTTTGACCAATGACTCATATACCTTGTAGTCCTAAAATCAACTTATTTTTTTTCCTATAAAACATTACAAGCAAAGTAGGTATTCATTGTACACAGCAACATAATGAAATGACAAGAGCAGTCATTATAAAGCAATAGAAGTGTGATTAACTTATTGATCATTCAGATGTTATGAATAGCTAATCCAGACACACCTACAATAGAAAGACTTAAGCTTATATATTCTGATTGGGATACTAATTGAATCACAGTCTTCACTTAAGTGAATAGTGTCGCTAGGATAACGAGTCTGTATAGAGTTAGATGGAAACATCATGAGTCATAATAACGGTACACAGTACACCTGTAATGTTTGCTGGACTGTAAGTACAAGTGAGGTTCCCATACGAGAATAGTCAGCCAACTGGCAACTTCAACATGCTTAATGTGACTTGCAGCAGTCACCAGGTGATAACAAGCTATGTGGTTGGTTCCATTAAAATTGCAATCAAACAGGTTGATAGGACATCCATGGTACTCTACATTATACCAATGCAGGACACTGATCTGTGAAGCAAATTGTGCAACAAACAGATCCACAGGCATTGCCCTTCAACAGGGGCAGGGGTGTTGCGAAGTGTGATCGATCAATCAGGTGGAAGCTGATGTTGTTGGGTCCCTCCCGATCCCACACGCACATGCTCGAAGGGAGACCACACAGCACACTCATGGTCAGAGGCAAGCTGTAGTATGATCTGTAAAAGAAACAAGTATGAGCTTTCTTGCAAATAACATTTGTCAGCTGGGATGTGATCCCATTGTCTCGCAGGACATTATTAAGGCCCTTGGCTATAATTTCTGCAGGTTCTGGAGGGCCATTTGGGGATTCTACTCACACCTTACCTTAGCACCAGGGTTTTTGTCAGTTAAACCAAAACCTCCTTCTTCACAGACTGTCAAAAGTGCTCGGACAATTCCATTCCTCACCAATCCTCCATACACTGGAATTATAACAAGTTGGGCAATTGTATAAGCATGTAGGTCAAGACCTGCAGACTCTGGTGTGGCTCTGTAAGGAGCTGAAGCTCCAGGTTTTATTTCCCGGTACATGATGGTGTTGGTGGCCACAAGTGGTTGTATCAGGGGTGTTTCAGCATGTTGTAATGGTCTTTTATTCAGACTCTGGAGGGCTTCATTTAAATGCTCTCTCCAGTTCAGAGTCCCATCAGATAATTTTTTAGTCCAGAACCCCAGGGACACTCATGTTCTCTGCTTTTGCCACCTGCTCCACTCTACATATTGGCCCTCATTACAACCCTGGTGGTCGGTGTTAAAGCGGTGGTAATACCATCAACAGGCCGGCGGTAAAAAAAATGGGATCACGACCACGACGGAAACTGCCAATACAGATAGCCACTTTAACACTCTAAACCGCCATGGCGGTAGCAACAAACACCGCGGCAGTCACCACCAACAGCCAGGTGGAGGACAACGTTCCGCCCACCACATCACAACCCACCTATCCGCCAGCTTTTCCGGGGAGGTACCAATGCCATCAAAAGCACGGTGGAAACAGGACTTGGAAGGGAAACGACTCACCTCTCGGCACACAACAATGAACTAGGACATCATGGAGCCGAGCTACAGGTCCTGCCCATGCTGGTCTACCTCCTCATCTATCAGGAATACGAAAGGCGGCGGCGACGACCACAGTGAGTGCTGCACCTAGCACATAGGGGAGGGGGGGAGGAAAAAGAGAGTGAAACACACATGCAACAAGCAACACCCCCACCCCCACCCTCACCCCCAGCACCATACACACAAACACATGCATCAACATTACATTTACACCCCGTAACCCCCTGGAAGTACTCAAGGACAAAAGGGATTGAATTAAATCATTGATATTTTTAGAAACAGGCAGATATACATAACAATTTGAGAAACAGTATTTACAAAAATTTGCAATATGTACATAAGGCTGTACATTGTCCATGCAAAATGTCCGTGTGCCACTGGGCCAAAAATCATGGGCCAAGCCCACACTTGACTCCCGCCTCAATACGGAGAGAACACTGCAGGGGCATCAGGTCGTAAACACACAGGCACCTCAGGGGGATTGTGAAGGGGGGCACCTCAGCCAGAAGATGGAATAACGCCACTGCTCCTCGGGGGGGGCTCCATGCCCACAGCAATGTCCTAGGGAGTGCAAAGCCACAGTCTCTCAAGTGGGTGGTTTGCCCACTGCTCGGTCCTGGGGAGTGCAAAGCCACAGTCTCTCAAGTCACTCTAGTGGGTGGTTTGGCCACTGCTTGGTGGCTTGGTCCTGGGGAGTACAAAGCCACAGTCTCTCAAGTCTCTCTAGTGGGTGGTTTGTCCACTGCTTGGTCCTGGGGAGTGCAAAGCCACAGTCTCTCTAGTGGATGCCTTCCCCACTGGTTTGGAGGGGGTCTTGTGCCCAGTGTGCTTCATCCTGCCAAGGATTGGGTGAGTGGATGCCTTTCTCCACTGGTTCTGGAGGGGGCTTTGTGCCCAGTCTGCTTCATCCTGCCAAGGATTTGGTGAGTGGATGCCTTTCTCCACTGGTTCTGGAGGGGCCTTGTGCCCAGTGTGCTTCATCCTGCCAAGGATTAGGTGAGTGGATACCTTTCTCCACTGGTTCTGGAGGGGGCTTTGTGCCCAGTCTGCTTAATCCTGCCAAGGATTGCGTGAGTGGATGCCTTTCTCCACTGGTTCTGGAGGGGGCTTTGTGCCCAGTCTGTTCATCCTGCCAAGGATTGGTTGAGTGGATGCCTTTCTCTACTGGTTCTAGAGGGGGCTTTGTGTCCAGTCTGCCTCATCCTCCCAAGGATTGGGTTAGTGGATGCCTTTCTTCACTGGTTCTGGAGGGTGGTTTGTGGCCAGTCTGCTTCATCCTGCCAAGGATTGGGTGAGTGGATGCCTTTCAAAACTGGTTCTGGAGGGGGCATTGTGCCCAGTGAAGAAACACTTGGGGTGTGGCAGTTCACATTCCCTCACCTGGCTGCTGCTGCTTACAGTCGTGGTGCTGGCGGTGGTGCAGGTGGCGGTGATTGTGGCGGTGATTGCTGCGGTGATTGCGGCGCTGCTTGCGGCGGGGCTGCTGGTGATGCTGGCCACAGGGCAGGTGCCGGTGCTGCCAGTGATGGAGGGAGGCTCCAGCCCTTCTCCTACAGCCTCAGACAGCTGCCCACTGGGGCTGCTGCTGCTGACAGTCGTAGTGCTAGCTGCGGTGCAGGTGGCTGTGCTTGCAGTGGTGGTTGCGGCGGGGCTGCTGGTGATGCTGGCCGCGGTGAAGGTGGCAGGGCTGACGGTTGTGCTGGTAGCCACCAGGCCTTCACCTGCGGCCTTCGACGGCTGAAGTGCCTTGCCTGGTGTTTTCTACCCCTTCCTCACCTTGGCACATGGTGGTGTGATCTTGGCTCTGGCAGCTGGGGTTTTTGAGGAGGCCTTGCTGGATGGTTTGTGCTCGTTGCCCTTTCTGCATGCTAGCCCCTTCTTCACATTGGCAGGTAGCGGAATGCTTTTGTCCTTTGCAGGGGTTGTTGGCACACTGGCTGAAGGGCGCCCCCTTTGAGCCTCTGTAATTTACAGGTACCACAGCGGATGGCAACTTGGTGGCTGAGGTGCTGGCCTGGGTTCTGGACACCCTGGCCCGAGGTGAAGGACGGGGGTGGGGGAGCGGTAGGGAAGAGGTCAATGTTTGCCAGGAAAAGCTTCTTAGACACACTGGGGCAGGAAGAGGGAGAGGGTTTGGGAGTGGTGAAAGAGGGAGTGCTTGTAGGAGGTGTCTGTCTGCTGAGTTTGGGTGCAGGTGCATGGGCTGGATGCTGTTGTGAGGTAGATGGCTGTCAGTTGGGTGGGTGCTTGCGTTTGTGTACTTTGGGAGGAGGAGTCACAGACACACTGGGAGAGGACACAGGGGACGTGTGCATGGTTATGATGGTGGTGACAGCTCATGAGGGGTGTGTTGTGATGGGTGTTCTGGTGATGGTGGTAGTGGATGAGGATGTAGTGCATGCAGGTGTGAGTGGAGACGCTACTGGGAGGGAGGTGGACGAAGAGGAGGAGGAGGACACAGTGAAGGCAGTGGATGTTGGTGTGGCTGCATGGGGATGGTGTTTGTGTGAGTGCCTGTGAGATGAAGTGTGGTGCTTGTGGTTGCCTGAGCCACTTTTGTGTGTTGATTTGGGTGAATGCTGGTCTGAAGGTGTGCTTGGGATAGGCTCGGGTTGAGGGGATTGTGACTGGTTAGAGGAAGTTGGAGGGGGAGGCTAGAGACAGGGACACT
The DNA here is from genome assembly GCF_031143425.1 of Pleurodeles waltl. NCBI lineage: Eukaryota > Metazoa > Chordata > Amphibia > Caudata > Salamandridae > Pleurodeles > Pleurodeles waltl. Next base: position 692,354,573 of record NC_090442.1, on the reverse strand, counting down.
AGCTGCCATAAGTGCAGAGGCAAGAGCCTGAAATGCTTTCTGTTGGGCTGCCACGCCAGAGTGAATGCCCTCCAGGTATGCATTTGTTTGTTGCAAATGCCTCTTGACACCCTGGATGGCATTCAGATTGGTTGACTGCCCAACAGTGAGGGATCTCAGGAGGTCAATAGCCTCCTCACTGAGGGCAGCAGGACTGACTGGGACAGGGCCTGAGGTGGCTGGGGCGAAGGAGATGCCCACCCTCCTGGGTGAGCGGGCACGGGAAACACGCTGAGGGGCTGCTGGGAGGGTGGTGCTGGTGGGGGGGTGGCGGCTGTACCTGTTGTTGGGGTGGGAACAGAGGTGTCCGCCACCACTAGGGAGCCTCCATCGGAGGAGGAGTCGCTGTTTGTGGTCTTCCCTCCTGTCCCCGTAACTCTTAACGCACGCACAGCAGGAGTCAGATTCAGTACTCACCCTCTTCAGGCTGCTGTGATGCCTTTAAGTGCCCATCCAACTCCTGATAGGCCACCGCCAGGATGCGGAACATTAGGGGGGTCATAGTGCGATGGGCACCCCTTCCTCGTTGGGAGGCCAGCCCCAGCTGGGCCTCTGCCGTCTTCTGTGTCCAGCAGTGCAGATCCTCCCACCTTTTGCGGCAGTGGGTGCTCCGCTTTAAAAGACCCCCAGGGTCTGCACCTCCTTAGTGATGGCACGCCAAATACCCTTTTTCTGATGGGCACTGACCAGCATGGCGGAGACAGCAGAAAAGTGAATTAGTCAAGCGTCCGGACCGTCAGACTCATGGCCCACCAGATCCCTCCCATCCCCTGATGCACATACATTGACCACCTTACATGCTGCACTCTGGCCAGGGCTCCTCTGCCCCCCCCCAACATGTGGCTTACACAAACAGCACTCCATACATTCATGGCCCAGGCATCATGCTCACAGTGTACTCACCTGTTTGTCTGGAGGACCGTAGAGTGATGTGTACTGGGGTAGGACCTCATCCACCAGTTTCTCCAACTCCTCCACAGTGAAGGCAGGGCCCTTTCCCCAGACACATGAGCCATTGTCGCTTCCAGACACAGGTCACAGCAGCACTTGCAGTGTAGGTCCTCTCCTGTTGAAGGTCAGGTAGCAAGTGAGTGAACAGAGAGAAAATGGTGGTGACGTCCGCGGCGGTGCATACCATCACTGCCGGCGTACATCGCCATTGGCTTCTGGAACCCATAGGGCCCAATGATAACCAATGCGAAGTTGAGCGGCGGTCATCGACCATCTACCGCGACGGCACACAACACCAGCGGAATTACCTAATTTCCACTTGTCCCTCCTCACAGGTCAGGCAGCCACCATTTCAGGGGGGCACAGGCCATGACACTGATTGTCGGATTCACATACTGGTTCTGTAAAGGAAGAAATTCATCATTAGTGCAATAGATGTGTGAATATGACCCTCTGCTCACCGTTTTCTTCCATAGGCTTTAACTGCTGAGGCTGAATATGAGATGGCGGCATCCTCCGGTGTACAGACCCCTCGTGGACCTTGCGACAATGGAGGACAGACACATTATCATAACCTACAGACTTGATTGTGCCACAATCCAAGAATTGTGTGACCAACTGGAGCCAGACCTGATGTCAGCTATCCACCAGCCCACAGGTATCCCCCGTCTAGTACAGGTCCTGTCAGTGCTCCATTTCCTTCCAAACAACAGTGACCATGGCATGAGGGAAGTCTCAGCCAATGTTCTCCAACGTGTGGACCAGAGTGTTGTCTGCCCTGCTGAAACACATGCACAGCTACATTTTATTCCCCCAAGTGGAGGTTTTGGCCACAGTGAAAGCTGACTTTTATGCCCTGGGACATATCCCCAACATCATTGGTGCCATTGAAGGTACACATGTTGCATTTGCCCCCCCCCCTCGGAGAAAGGAACAAGTGTTCAGGAATAGAAAAAGCTATCACTCTATGAATGTGCAGATGGTGTGTTTGGTGGACCAGTAAATCTTCCATGTGAATGCCAAATACCCTGGCTCTGTGCGTGACGCCTTTATCTTGAGGAATAGCAGCATCCCATATGTGATGAGCCAACTCCAGAGGCACCGGGTGTGGCTAATAGGTGAGCCCAAGGTCCCCACACAGTATAAGTTGGTGTCTGGGTATGGGATTGTCCCTAAGGGTTAGTATGTGTCTAACAGTTGTCCCTCGATATTTGCAGGTGACTCTGGTTACCCCAACCTCTCATGGCTACCGACCCCAGTAAGGAATGCCAGGACAAGGGCAGAGGAACGTTACAATGAGGCACATGGGCATACAAGGAGGATTATTGAAAGGACCTTCGGCCTCCTGAATGCCATGTTCCGCTGCCTCCATCTGACAGGTGGATCCCTGTACTACTCACCCAAGAAGCAAGAAGGTGTGCCAGATCATTGTTCCATGTTGCATATTGCACAAACTGGCCTTAAGACGCCAGTTGCCTTTTCTGCAGGAGGATGAGCCTGAAGATGGACATGTGGCAGCGGTGGAGCCTGTGGACAGTGAGTAAGAGTAGGCAGAGGAAGAAGATGTTGACAAAAGAAGCAATATAATACAGCAGTACTTCCTGTAACACACAGGTAAGACACTTTGACTTAACTTAGCAGTTTTCTGTTGGACATTGTGCATGGCAGCCTGATTTCCCTATGTCTATGGCCACTTACTGTACCCTTTGGCATCTCTATTTTCAGATCTCTGTGGCCCACTCTGGCTCCTGCTAAGGTCATTTTAAAGTATATTTGACTGTACATTTGATTTGCAATGCTTTGATTATGTTGAACTAATACATATTTGAATCATTTAACAGACTCCAAATTTGTATTTGTTCCAAGGGTTTTTTTTTTACGTGCTCATAAGTACAGGGGGATGTGCAATGGGCTGGGCTGATGGTGGAGGAAAGTCCAGGGTAGAGTCCAGTCTCTTGGTATCACAGGTGCATTGTCCAATAGGGCATAGGATTGGGAGCAATGGCAGTTCAAGGTGGACAGGGTGACGAATTTGGACAGAAGGGTGACAATCAGGAGAGTCTTATTTCCTGGCGGAGGTCTTGGCAATGTTCTCTGGCTTCTGCCTAGATCACAGGGACCGTTTGCAGGGTGGTTCTCCTTCTGCAGGCGGTGGGGTGCTGGTGGCCTTTTGTTCCTGTGGTGGGGCCTCCTGTCCACTAGCGCCAGTGGAGGTGGAAGGCTGTTCATCGGTTTGGCTAGTGTCAGGGACCCATTGGTGTGCCACTGCCTCCGTCATGGTGTTGGCCATGTCACCCAGCACCCCTGCAATGGTGACCAGCATGGTGTAGATGAGTTTGAGGTCCTCCCTGATCCCCAGGTACTGTCCCTCCTGCAGCCGCTGGGTCTCTTGCAACTTGGCCAGTATCTGGCCTATCATCTCCTGGGAATGGTGGTATGGTCCCAGGATGTTGGTGAGTGCCTCCTGGAGAGTGGGTTCTCTGGGCCTGTCCTCCCCCTGTTGCACAGCAGTCCTCCCAGATTCCCTGTTGTCCTGTGCCTCTATTCCCTGAACCGTGTGCCTACTGCCACTGACCCCAGGTCCCTGATCGTCCTGGGTTTGTGGGGTTGCCTGGGGTCCCTGTAGTGGTGGACACACTGCTGATTTATGTGTCCTGGAGACAGGGGCATGGGCCTGCTGGGTGGGTGCTGTGCTGGTGTTTTCTGAGGGGGAGGCTCTGTGGTGGGTTGGGACTGTGGCAGGGGAACCGACTGTCCAGAGGTCCCTGATGGACCAGGTTGGTCATCCAGATCCAGGCGTGCAGAGCTGCTATCGTCACTGTGGACCTCTTCTGGGGGGGACTGGATGCAGCTGGCACCTCCTCTCCGGTGACGTGGAGTAGGGGGTCCTGTGGGGATGCAAATGCAGTGTTAGTGTATCTGCATGTGCCATCTTGTGCATGGGTGTGTTTCCCTGTATGGTTGTGATTTCCCTGTCAGCTTTCCCTTGTGTGCGTGGTGATTTTGTGGGCTGGGTGAGTCTCTGTACTGGGCATGCTGTGGTGATGGGTGTCCATGCAGGTCTGTGATGGGGGTCCATGCATTGGTGTTACATGCAGGGCTTGGTATTGGGATGGGTGGGTTGTGATAGTGGGGTATGTGTGAGATGGTGGAGTGATGGGGTGAGGGTAGCGGTAGGCTTTTGTGATGGCATGCAGGTAGGGTGGGGGATATAGTATTAAAGCTTTGACTTACCAGAGTCCAGTCTTCCTGCTACTCCTGCAAGGCCCTCAGGATGCATGATCGCCAAGACTTGCTCCTCCCATGTTGTTATTTGTGGGTGAGGAGGTGGGGGTCCACCGCCAGTCTTATGTACGTCTTCCTGCTGTCTTGATACCACGGAACGCAACTTCCCCCTTAGGTCGTTCCGCCTCTTCCTGATGTCATCCCTTGTTCTTGGGTGCTGTCCCACGCCGTTGACCCTGTCCACAATCCTCCGCCATAGCTCCATCTTCCTTGCAATGGACATCTGCTGCACCTGTGATCCTAATAGCTGTGGCTCTACCCGGATGATTTCCTCCACCATGACCCTTAGCTCCTCCTCTGAAAACCTGGGGAGTCTTTGGGGTGCCATGGATGTGGTGTGAGTGGTATGTGTGAGGATGTGTGGGTTGATGTGTGGGGTGTTGAGTTGTGGGGTGCGTGGATGATGTATGGGTGATAATTTATTGTGCCACTGATTGAGTGGGTGCTCCTGGCTTGTCTCTCTCTCTGTTAGCAATCTTTTTTCTCGCTGAAAGGGTTGTGGGTAATGTGGGTGTGTCATTTTATAGTGTTGTGGGTGTGTGGGTTTGGCATGTGTATGTGTGTCAGGTGTGTGTAGTTTGAATTGTCCAATGTGGTGTAGTTTTGTTAGTGTGTGTGTATTTTGAGTGCGGCGGCATGTACCGCCAATGGTTTACCGTGATTGAAAGACCGCCGCATTGATTTGTGGGTCCTGATACTGTGGGCGTATTCCTGTGGTGTAACGGTGTGGGTTTTGCTATCACCATTTTATCAATGACCTTTGGGCTGACGGACTTGTGTGGGTGTCTGTATAGTGGCAAATTTCTCTGTGTGGGTCATAATACCAGTAGTGGATTACCGCCGTGGTCACGGTATGTTGGCGGCCGTCAGCACGGCAGTAGGCGGCATTTACCGCCACGGTTGTAATGAGGGCCATTGTCCCTGGATAGTTACATGCAACACAATGTCTCATTCCTGCACTGTCCACAAGTCTAAAGCCTGCTGCATTGCTACTTTTACCAAATCAAAAGCACACTGTTGCTCTTCAACCTATTCAAACTCACTTTTTTCTTGTCACTTTGTACCAAAGGGTTAAGATTTTATTCAGATGAGGGTCATGCTGTCTCCAAAAATCAAACAATCCCATGAATCGCTGTGTCTCTTGCTTAGTGTGAGGAGTAGCAAACTCCAAAATCTTTAGTTTTGCCTGTAGCAACACCTCTCTATGTCCTGGATTCTACTGAATTCCTAGAAAATTCACATTTTGAGATTGTCCCTGTGTCTTGTCTGAATTAATCATCCACATTTTACTCTGCAAAAGCTCCTTGAATATCTCTTTAACATCCTTCCTTTCTTGCTGGGTGTAATCTTTTATAGGATGCATTTCAACTCCTGGCAAAATCTGTTGGCTACTCTGTATTTTTAATCTAAATATTAACTGAGCACGAACTACGTTCAGCTCATATAGCTCACACTGGTCACTACCTTTTTAAACCTCCACATTTGTGGAATGTGAAAAATCAGTTTCCTGTGATGGCTTGGTATATATCACCCTTATCTTGTACTAACTTATTCTGACAAGACAGCATAGTTACAGTATTTATCGTGTCATCAAGTTGTTTCTGTAATTGCTGTTTCTCATCTTATAACTCTTTACACCTCTCATTTATTTTTTCTATAATCAGATAGAAGCAGACAACCCCTCCTGCTATGAACAAAAGGGTCATCATTCCGTTCAAAATGCACCTTTTTAAAACATGTAAGAACAGTTAATAATTCTGTTTTATCCAAGCACAAATCCCAACATTTTGAAAGACCTGATAAACAAGAAAACACATTTGCCATGACAGTATAAGGCATTTTATTTTCAGATACATTTTCAGAAATGGTTGACGATGCTTCCTTTGACTCTCTGCCACACATATTTTCACCTTTAAATCGCATACTTTCCTCTTCCAACCACCCTTAGATGGTCCGACTATGGCAAAATGTTTTGCTTCACTAATGACCAAGATGAAACGCTCATGCACTGACAAAAATCTCTGGAATGCGCTTCTTAGTCTAAAGAAGTCATTTATTAAATCACTCTGCAAGGTTTGTAGAGGAGATTAGGATGCTGAAAGCACACGTTTAAAAATAGTCACAGCAATTATATAAAGGCATGTACAAATGATTCTCCACTGCAAAATACACAGCAAATGTATATATATGTGTGTATATATGTCACAATGCAAAGCAGATAACAAGAGTTAAGAAAAGCATCACCGTGAGGCACGGGCAACTCTGCGTCATCTCCCTCATTATCACCATCAGACCACCAGATCCCAGAATGGGAATGGGAATCCCAGAATGGATCGTGGAGAGAGAGATCAATTATCCTCACAGGAAGGATGACACACCTCAGTGTCCTGAGCATGTCTGAGATTTGAGTCACTCCACGGTCCATCTGGTCTCAGCCTCTTCTATACTTTACACAAACAAGAGAGGAGAATTCTAGAAACCTCCTCCCACTCCGTCAGTTTATTATTTAAAAAATGTTGGCTACTTCAGGTCAGTTTTGAAAAGAACACATTGGGAATTGGCCAAGATCCCAAGGTACCCTCTCTCAAAACAAAACCGTTACCTGCTGCACCATAAACATCATTCTAGTACATTTTTATCAGCCTAAGCCTTTGTTGAGAAATAATACAGAAACATGCAGAATAAACACATGAGCACATTGTAAAACGTGAGCATGGACAAATACTTGCAGCTTTTAACGTGGTGGTGGCTAATGCTAAAATAAAGTTAATAGCCAAAATGAAGCTGGTGGTCACTAATGTGATGATGTGCTGCTAGGTTAAGAGCAACGTGAAGTCAGTGGTCAAAACGCAAATATCATTACATAACCCTACCTAAATAACTGACAAGTTCATCATCTCGGCTAGCTTTTGGAACACCATTATCCAGGAGACTTTCAGATGGCAGAGAAAGACATGTAAAAATGAAACAAAGCAACAGGCCTTTTACATCTATACACCCAACATCTGGAACAACGTACCTATATCCATCAGTAACACCCCAACCCAGCTCCAATTTAGGAAAGATTTGAAAATGAATCTCTTTAAAGAACACTACACCATGAGGCAGTAACAATACACTTCAGTCAGAAACCAGCTACCTCTCCAATTACTCTCTGACTGTATTGTGGCTAGATTCATGCTATACAATACATTTACAAGTAAAATGACATCCTAGCTGTCTTTTTAACAGTAGGTTTACTATTTTCTATGTATTAACGGTTTAAGCTAAAATGCATTGTGATAAAATGTAAAACTTGTAGGCATTATACTGCCACCTTGCTGTGATTCATATCATAGAGTCACATCTTGGCATTTCTGGATTATTTTTGTGACTACTACACAACTCCAGTGTCATCAGTTTTAATAAACCATGAAATAATCCTGCAAACCCTAGACTGCCCCGGTACACTGGCATGTATCTCAATTCCAATGGACTCCTCCTTTTACTGAAAAATAAAAGGTTAATCTTAAGTCAATAAATCATTACAAATATACAAGTGACGGTGGCTCTTTGGGCATAACTATGTTTGCATCATAACTTTCTCAGGAAGTGCAGCTGCCTTGGGACCTAGACTTTGCCAAGGTACAAATAGTATGGTGAGCAAGTACCATCGGTTTTGACTGCCTTTCATCAAAATTTACTAATGTTTTTGTTTTTCAAAAACAAAACTTCCAAAATGTTTGCTATTGACATCCTGGTAACTAATGACCCCATACCGATATGCCGATGATGTTGTCATCTGTGGGTATGACGTTATTATTTGTTTTTTTTTCCTGTCCTTCAATGTCAGGTTTTATTGTTTTACTATTGATAGAATTTTGATTGTCCTTCTGGCCCTATATCGAGTGGACAGACCTTTGGCTTGTCAGTCAGTGCACTCTATCACTTTTGCGATGAAGGACTCGGTCTGCTGAATGCTAAGTTTGTCATTCAGTATCAACAAGGCAGCAACACCAGTAATGGACATACATTAATGGAAGTAGGTATTTTTCAGTAGAGGCACTGGTGCCAGCACTCCTGGCATATTACACAGTCATTATACCAAATCATACACTTCCTTCTTATTAATATGGCAAGCCGATGAGGGTTTCATCAAGGTTGGCTCCTGTCATTAACTGTCACAATTATCTTAAGAAACCATTGGATATGTCAGTGCATCATATCCACAGGAGGTTTCCGTCCATCATTAGTGGCAATATTTCACCCTAATTTAGATGATGCTACTCTCTTTTGCAGTGGAACCAGTACTACTGTGATTCTAGCAGTGCCCACATGAAGGTAGTGTAGGAAAGTGCCCTCTTTCTTGGCATGGTTACCCCCATTTTCGGCCTGATGTTAGTGTGTGTGACTGTGTCTACTGGGATCCTGCTAATCAGGACCCCAGTAGTCATGCTCTCTTCTTCTGAAATTGGTTGTAGGATACTGTTAACACAGTATTTCACCCACAAATGGCATACTGGTGCCCCCTTGTAAGTCACTAGTATATGGTACCTAGATACCTAGGGCGTTGGGGTTCCAGGAGGTCCCTAAGGGCTGCAGCATATATTTTGCCATCCATAGGGAGCCCATGCAAAGGCTTCTGCAGGACTGCCATTGCAGCTTGCGTGAAAAGGTGCATGCACACTTTCAATGCAATTTACACTGCAGCAGGTCACTTATAAGTCACCCCATAGCAGGCCCTCCAGCCCTGAGGGCAGGTTGCAAAGTAACTGTGTGTGAGGGCACCCCTGCACTAGCAGAGGTGCCCCCACTACTTACAGGACCATTTTCCCAGACTATGGCCCTCAGTACAACCCTGGCGGTCAAAGACCGCCAGGGCTGTTTTGGAGTTTGTACCGCCAACAGTCTGGCTGTACAAACTCGGGCATTACGACCTTGGCGGAAGCGCTGTGGTCGCACCGCCAGGACCAGCAGTTTCACGACACTTTTGTCCCAGCGGTTGTAATCCCCCTGGTCAGAGCTGCTTGCAGCGCTGCCCAGGGGATTACGAGTCCCCCTCCCGTTAGCCTTTTCATGGCAGTATGAACCGCCATGAAAAGGCTCGCGGAAAAGAGAGTCGCAGGGGGCCCTGGGGGCCCCTGCCACGGCCCCATGGAGCTTTTCACTGTCTGCATAGCAGACAGTGAAAAGTGCGATGGTTTAACTGCACCCGTCGCACTGCCGCAACACCGCCGGCTCCATTTGGAGCCGGCTCTCGTGTTGCGGCTGAGATCCCTGCTGGGCCGGTAGGCAGAAACCAGGTTTCCGCCCGCCAGCCCAGTGGGGATCTCCAAATAGACGCCTCGGGAGTGCTGCCGCATTGGCGGCCGCGCAGCGGTTTCAACTTGGCGGGCGGCGCTTGCCGCCTGCCAATGTTTAAACAAGGGCCTATTTGAGTGCGAGGATGCCATTTTACGGGTGTACTGGACATAGATCAATACCTATGACCAGCTACATAACAGTAACTCTGAACATAGGCATGTTTGGTATCAAACATGTAGAAAGCAAATCATACCCCATGGATTTTGCAAGCATTGGTTGTATTATCCCATGCACTCTGGGGTTCCCTTAGAGGTCCCCCAGTACTGCCATTGCAGCCTTCTGAGGATTTCCAGGCAACCCGAGGTGCTGCCACCTCACAGACAGGTTTCTGCCCTCCTGTGCTTGAAAAGCTCGAGTCCAGGAAGGCAGAGCAAAGGATTTCCTTTGGGAGAGGGATGTTACACCCTTTCCCTTTGGAAATAGGCGTTACAGGCTTGGGAGGGGTAGCCTCCCCAAGCCACTGGAAATACTTTGAAGGGCACATTTGGTGCCCTTCTTGCATAATGCAGTCTACACCAGTTCAGGGACACCTAGTCCCTGCTCTGGTGCGAAACTGGATAAAGGAAAGGGGAGTGACCACTCCCTTGTCCATCACCACCCCAGGAGTGATGCTCTGAGCTCCTCCAGAGGGTCCCTGGATTTTGCCATCTTGGATTCCAAATTATCAGGGAACTCTGGGAGCATATGAGTGGCCAGTTCCAGCAGGTGGCATCAGAGCCCTCCCCCGATAGGTGCTTACCTGTTTCCTGACCAATCCCCCTTTCAGGGCTATTTAGGGTCTCTTCTTTGGATGGGTCTTCAGATTCGGATTGCAAGACTCCAGCAGGAATCCTCTGCATCCTCCACTTCAACTTCCCACCGAAGAAACTACATCTGGACCCTCAAGGAACTCTACAAACTGCAACAAAGAAGCAAGATACCTTCTGCAACATTGTATCTTCAGCTCCTGCCAGCAACTGTAACCGTTTTCTAGTTGTGCATGCTCTGAGGACAGCCCATCTGCAGCCTGCACCAGAAGAGCAAAGGATTCTCCCTTGGGGTGAAGGAGTCACTCCCCTGCTTCAGCAGGCACCTACTGCAATGACGACTGGCTGTGTGGATACCCTTTCCTGCTGAGTTGAGTAGATCCTGTATCACAGGTGGTGGACTGAAGTGGTCCTGATGGTCCTGACGTCCTACTGTCCAACTTTGGCCTCCCTACGCAAGACAGTACCCCCATGCACTGTATGTTTTGCAGTTGCCAAGGCTTGTTGTCATCCCTCCACAAAGATCTTTGTGCATCTTGCAGCTCCGGCCCCCAACACTCGATCCTGTGATCCACAGCTTCCTGAGTGGTTCTCCGGTGGCATGGGAGCCATTGTCGTTCCATGGGCCTCTTTTGCACCTCCCATGCTGTGGGACTCCTGTGTGCACTGCATGGTCTTCTGTGGGCTCTCTGAGTTGCTGAGAGCCCCCTTCAACTCCCCCTCCTGGTCCTTTCTGGTACCAGGCAGCGCCATTGTCTTCTTCCTGCGAGCTTTGCCTGTACCAATGCTTGTAGCAGACTCCATCAATGCAAACCAGATTGCAATCCTCCATCCAGCGTGGGACATCACTTGCACCAACTAGGAACCGACTCTGTCTTCTTGGGTGCAATACTGACTGTTCTTCTTCACCCGTGGTTCTTCTTTTGCACCTCCATCAAGGTAAGCAGGGGCTTCTGTTCTCCCTGGACTCTTATGTGCTTCTTGGACTTGGTCCCCTTCTTCCACAGGTCTTCAGGTCCAGGAATCCACTGTTGGTGTCTTACAGTCTCCTCTGGTTCTTGCATAATCTTCTTGTGTTCTGGGAAAGTTACTATGTTTTACTCCTGCTTTCCTGAGCTCTGGGGCAGGTTCTCGCACTTACCTTTTGGGTTTTCTAGTACTCCCATCTCCCCTTTACACACTACACTTGCCTTGGTGGAAAATCAACATTCACATTCCACTTTCTTATTATATGGTTTGTGTTTCCCCCAGGCTTATTTCTAACTATTGTGATTTTTACTAATTGCACTGTTTTCAAACTGATTTTACACCTGTTTTTGCATACTAGTGTATATAATGTGTGTCTCACTTACCTCCTAAGGGAGTATAGTCTCTATGGTATTTTTGGCATTTGTGTCACCAAAATAAAGTACCTTTATTTTTGTAACACTGAGTACTTTCTTTCATGTGTGTGAGTACTGTGTGACTACAGTGGTATTGCATGAGCTTCGCATGACTCCTAGATAAGCCTTGGCTGCTCATCCACAGGTACCTCTATAGAGCCTGGCTTCTAGACAGTGCCTACATTTCACTAATAAGTGATAACTGGACCTGGTGTAAGGTGTAAGTACCGGAGGTACCCATTACAAACCAGACCAGCCTCCTACAGGCAGGATAAGTACCTGATAAAAGTCAGACTATGAAGGTCCAAATGGCTCAGGTGGGCCAGTGTAGGTCAGAAGAGATCAATCTATAGAAGTATTTCAGGGTAACCTCTTAGTACTTAGTGAGATGTTATTAGATTTTTTTTAGATTCAGTATACCTAAATTGCTTATGAGTCCTATGGTCCTGTACTGACTGCCACAGATTTACTGGGATTAGGTCCTAGTTTTTATGATAATGTAATGTCAAAAGTTGGCATATTGTGAAAATATTTGGTAGTCAATCTTAATATGTGTGTCATCTTTCTTACAGTATTCCATATGTTGATGATTCAACAACTCCCAAGAAGTGCCTCTCCATCCTTGAGGTCCATGAAGATCTACACTTTTATTTGTTACAATTGCTATATTAGTATCTCCCCTTAAGCTTTTACAGCTTTTTCTCCATTGTAAATAATTATTTTGTGGTGTATTTTCGCTATGAATTACTTCAAGTCCTCCTCATACCCCCACAGTTATGGGTCAATAGAGAAAGAAAGAACATCTGTTATATTGACATAGTGTAATGCAAATATCCTGCTTCTAATGCACACACAACATATAACCATGCTAAAGCAACTTGATATAAGAAGAACATGTTACTTTAGTGTTGTCCTAGTATCACAAAAGGATATTCATTTTAAATATATGTTACCAGAATCTTTTTTGGGGTCAAATTCACATATTTTATTTTTAAAATCTACCAAAGAGTTTCCATTGACAGCTTTCAAGCCAAAAGTAACCTGATCCATTAGTAACTTTTAAGTTATTTACAAAGGTTAATTCATAAAATGCTGCACATATCTAACATTTTCAGGAAAGAGTAGAAGATGTACTTTGTGCTTCCCAAAGGTACCCAGGACAGACCAGACCCTTCCACTCCCAAAGAAACCTACATTAGACCCTGATGTCCTAATCCATTGCCTCCCTGATTCCACACTGGTGCCATTAAGGGCATGCAGCACACCACAGCACATCTCATCCAGGGACTGCTGAAACAATCACATCACCCCTGTCGTGATGGACCGCCATTGGCTTCCCTAGTCGCCCACACAATCTTCAAAACCATTTACATAATTTAAAAAGCCATCACAACCAAAATCCCTGCTTATCTTGCAGATAAGCTTTCTATCTTTGGTGGTTCTCAGCGCACCCACAGCCATGGCACAATTAGTCTACAACCTAAGAAGTGTAAAAAATAAAAAACAAGACAGCAGGTCTTTTCAGTGTATGCACTCAATGTCTGAACAATATCCCCATATCCATCAACACCATCCCAATGCTGCGCTAGTTTAATAAAGGTTGAAGATTGTTTTAAGAACACTGCATCACAATGCATTAACCCTGCATAACCCAGCTCCCTCCTCTGTTACTAATTTACCTTATGCTTCTCTTTGACTAGGTGCTTGGGAAGTTTGCGCTATAGAAATATCATATACATACATACATCTAAACAGCAAGAACTGCTCTTTGAAAAGAATCCAAATGCCTTAAGTGCAATGCACATTTCTCCATTCCCAGCATTCTTCAAAATACAGTCGTCTTGGGGACAGTTCACACGAAGGTCCCTGCAGTTATTCTGCAGGAGTCATTAAGTTTTCCTGTATAAAGGAACATCAGCATGTTTAAAGCATGCTGGTGAAATAACATAAGTGAAACTGATTATAACTGCCATTAACTGTGCCGCAAATTTAATGTCGTTACTTTTGAATGTCAGAGTAGGTTCCCCTGGGGACAAAGGACTGTTTCAGCAGAAATCAGTAGGACTTCAGTTCGCTGAGTGAAGTGACTGCCTTTCCTACTTGTTTTGAATCATCTGTCTGATCACTGAGCAGAGGCAATATCAGAATATCACCAAAATAATGCTGAACATTTAAAATCAAAACTTACTAGTTTTATACAAAAGACGCTACGTGAAAGATTAAGGTAGCATTTGAAAATTTGATCAGTATTCATACATTAAATAAGTAGTTTTCCATGAAGTTAGATGGGTAGTTAGATCTGTAGTGTGACCATTATCAATGATCACACTACAGATCTTAGAGGTCAAATGTAAATGTACAATTGATATACATTAGAGTTACAATTGTAGGGGAACTAAAAGAACTTAGCCCAAATGCTGCACTGCTTACAGTGCTTTAGATATGAATACAAAATTGTTCCTAATGGCCAACTCCTTCTCTGACCTTGACAGTCATCAGCCTTCTATCTCACTTCCTGCAGTTAATAAATCACTCACTAAGAGGTAATCTGTTGTCGTAGAAATAATAAGAAAGAAAAAGAGAGGTCTGCATTTTTTAGTGCTCAAAATGCAATAGTAATGATAATATTGAACTGGCATTCTGAATAGCCATATTCTCAAATTATATCGTCACCCAAAATTCACCATTAACTCTGTAGCCCAGCTTGAGGCACCATTCACTAGAAAACACGAATTTTCTGAAGATATTTCTAGTTTAATATTGCTGTTGATTAGCATATGGTGGCAGTTATACCATGAGGGAGGAAAACACATCTGATGAAGAATTGATTATGTCGGCTAAAATGATTATTACTCTCCAAAAGGTAAAGGACAGTGAGAAGTTGTCACAGGGATTTCGGCAATAAAAAAGGATCAAAACATTTAGTTAAAATGGCAAGCGTGTTTTAGAGCGATGTCAGAATAAAAAGTCTGCATTAAAATAACAGAAGACACTACATAGTTAAGTGACCTTTTTTTAATGTCTGTGGTGGTCATTATGACATTGGCGGTGAGTGATAAAGTGGTGGTAATACCGCCAATAGGCTGGCGGTAAGTACTGCCAAATTATGACCATGGGGTGATACCTCCCATAGACAGCCAATGTACCACACCAACCGCCAGAGCATTGACCATGGCGGTAGTCATCAACAGCCAGGCGGAAGCCAAGGTACTGCCCACCATATCATGACATAGCAAACTGCCAGGATTTCCGGGGCGGTACCAATGCCATCAAAAGCCTGGCAGAAACGTAACACAGAAAACTGAAGACTCACCAACAGGTACACAGAAGACTCTGCCGCCGCCATGGAACCGGAACTTCAAGACTTCACAATGCTATTCTACGCCATTGCCCTCATGGAACACCAACGCCGGCAAAGACAACAATGGTGAATACAGCCACCTAGCACACAAGGGAGGGAGGGAGGAAAAGGAGAGTGACACACACACATGCACAACACACACCATTCACACACACACCATACAGAGTACCAGCAGCAGAGTTAAACCAATGTCGCAGGACACACTTTAAAATAAAACAAGGACCACTATGATAAACATCAAACACTGTAATTTGATGCCAACAGCCACCATATTGTCCATTTGAATCCAGATGCAGACAACAACATTCAGAATGGGTCAATGGCCAGTCCAAAGTACAAAATGGCCACAATGCCACAGGCAAAATCAAAGACCCAACTTGACTTCTGACAACTTCTGGAATCCACTGTTCAGGGGCATCATGTTGGAAATGGGCAGGCACCTCAGGAGGAAGAGGGGAAGGGTGGGAGGCACCTCAGCTGAAGTGGGGAACTTGCACACTGGCTCTGTAGGGGGCTCCATGCCCATTTGTCTTTGTTGGGGAGTGCAAGGCCACAGTTTCTGAAGTGGGGAACATGCCCACTCTTTCTGGAGGGGGCTCCATGCCCGTTTGTCTTTACTGGTGAGTGCTAGGCCACAGTCCCTGAAGTGGGGAACTTGCCCACTGGTTCTGGAGGGTGCTCCATGCCCATTTCTATTTGCTGGGAAGTGCAAGGCCACAGTCTCTGAAGTGGGGAACTTGCCCACTGGTTCTGGAGGGAGCTCCTTGTATAACATTCCCTGGAGGGTGACCTGCATGCCCTCTGCTGAAGGTGAGGGCTGCTGTGTCTCTGCTCGAGGTGATTGCTGCTATTCCTGTGCTGGTGGAGGGGGATTCATGTGTCCACTCTTGTGACGGGTCCTTTTGGCCTTTGACATGTCTCTTGGGTCCTTGCCTCCAGGACTAGGAGGTGCCTCCACTGTCTCTTGCTTTTTACCACCCTAGTCCTCCCTTTCTGAGCCAGAGGTGTGCCCTCTGTAGGAGTGGCAGCCGTCACTTTGTGCCAGCAGCTGATGATTTGATGGGAGCAGTGGCAGACTGTTTGGCTGAGGTGCTGGGCTGGGTCATTAGGGCCCTGCTCTTACGGGCAAGATGGGGGTGGAGGGGAAGTGAATAGGTCAAGTTGGGAAAGGAAAAGCTTCTTAGGGACATTGGGGTGGGATGTTGGAGGAGGGATGGGAGTGGTTGTCGGAGGTGTATGTCTGCTGGACTAGGGTGCAGGTGCATGGACAGTGTGCGTTTGTGAGGTGGATGGCTTTTGGGTGTCTGAGTGTGTGCGTTTGTGTCTCTTAGGAGGGTGCAGAGAGGGTGGGAGAGGACATTGGGGCCACATGGATGGATGTTGTGAGGTGTCTGCAAGTGAGGTGTGTATGCTGCTTGATGTGGTGATGTGGTGCATGCAGGTGTGAGTGCAGATGTGACTGTGAGGGAGGAGAAAGAAGAGGAGGGGGAGACAGTGGAGGCAGAGGATGTGGTTGTGTGTGCAGCTGTCTGTTGTTTGTGTGAGTGCTTGTGACCTGAAGTATGCTGCCTGTGTTTGACTGTACTACTCTTGTGTGATGTTTTGTGTGCATGCATGTCTGTATTTGTGCTTGGGATGGGTTGGGCATGAGGAGAGTGGGACTTGGAAGTGGTAGTTGGAGGGGGGACGGTAGGAACAGGGTCACTGGCTGCCATCAGAGAGGAGGCCGTAGCCTGAAACGATCTCTGTAGGGCCGCCAACCCACTATGGATGCCCTCCAGGTATGTATTGCATTGCTGCATCTGGGATGCCATCCCCTGGATGGCATTCACAATGGCTAACGGCCCTACAGAGATGAATCACAGGAGATCAATAGCCTCCTCACTGAGGGCAGCAGGGATCCCTGGGGCAGGGCCTGAGGTGGCTGGGGGGAAGGACATGCCCACCTACAGCCAAGATGGTGGGGGCTACTGGGAGGGCGGTGCTGGTACAGGGGTGGTGGCTCTACTTGGCGCTAGGGTGGTTCCAAATGTGTCCACCACCACCAGGGAGCTTCCATTGGAGGAGGAATCAAAGTTAGTGTTGTCACCTCCTGTCTCCGCTGTGGTGCTCCCCTCGTCCTCTCTCCCACTGGTCCCCTCAGCATCGGTGGACTCTGCCACCTGGGTCCTGTGGGATGCAGCTTCCTCAGTGGCCGGTGCCCCTGCTCCTCCACAGATGATGCTAATGCACACATGAACAGGATGACAGAAGAAAATAGGTGAGGGGGAGAATGGGAGCACTGAGTCAGCACCAACACCACAGTTGACATATACATTACCATCACACACAGGGATCAGGATTGAGCACTATGTATCACACTGGCATTACATTGGCTAAGTGCCACAGCAAGATGAGAGACAGCCACCACCAACTGCACCCCTCCTGGAACCCATTAAGGCCTGTCTGACATGGAATGCTACCTATCTAGGTTACCTGATTTTGCTGTACACCCATGTACTTGAGCTGGATCACGCAGCAATGGCTGATCTGGAATTAAGGGGCACCCACCAACTGAAACCAACACCAGGATCCCATGCCACCCAAAAATAATTGTTGTCACGCTCACTGTACTCACCCCCTTGTGGCTGCTGTGCTGCCCTCAAGCGCCCATCCAGCTCTAGGAAGGTTGCCATCAGTATGCGGTCCATCAGGGGGGTCAGGTTCCCCAGCTGGGCCTCCCTGGTCTTTCAGGCCCAGCATCTCAGGTCCCCCCACCTTTTCCTACAGTGGGTGCTCTGCCTGCTATAGACCCCCAGGGTCCGTATGTCCTTGGCGATGGCATGCCACAATCCCTTCTTCTGATGGGCCCTGACCTGGAGCGGTAATACAGACCAGAGGACACCATTAACCATACAATCCAGCCTGTTACACATATGGCCCACAAATACCATTTCCATCTCTATTGGCACACACATCACACGGAGCACTGCATGTACACTACCACCAGACATACCCCCTACTCAATTTATACACTGCTAGCACACTCATCTCCATACAACCTTGTCACATGCATCATGCCTAGGGTGTACTCACCTGTTGGTCTGGAGGCCCATACATCGCTCTAACTCCTCTGAAGTGAAAAAAGGGGCCCTTTCCCCTGTCACACGGGCCATGGCAGGATCCAGACACAGTTTGCAGCAGCACATGCAGTGGAGGTGGAGTTGTTGTCCTGTGGAAAGTCAGGAATCAAGTGAGGTTTTAGACAGAAAATGGCAGTCACGTCCGTGGTGGTGTACACCATCACCACCACGGGCGACCCCCATTGGACACTGTACTCCATAGAGCCCCATGTAAGCCAATGAGGAATAGCACAGCAGTGCAAGAACGCCTTCCGCCATGACACCCAACGCCGGTGGAGTTACATAATTTCCACCTGTCCATACTTACAAAACAGGCGGTCACCATTTTATGGTGTTGGAAAACATTCAGAAATTGAAAACTGTGGCATTGCTATAAATTGCCAATATATTGCCATTTACATTGTCTGATTACATACATGCTCTATGTACACTGAAGTGGTGGTTCCATTGTTCAATTTGTGACACTGCACTCATTCTTGTGTCCCTTAGATACCTACCACTGCAGAGGAATAGGAGGAAGACACAAGATCCAGTGTACAGACCCCTTGTGGACTTGGCTACACTGGAGGTCAGGCACATATTACTGACCTACAGGCTGGACAGGGTCAAAATCACAGAGCTGTGTACTCAATTGGAACCTAATGTGATATCAGCTATTCGTTATCCCACTGGGATCCCCCCTCTTGTCCAAGTTCTATCAGTGCTTCATTTCCCGGCAACTGGTTCTTTCCAAGCGACAGTGGGCTTGACATCTGGAATGTCACAGTCAATGTTCTCAATAGTGCTGGCAAGGGTTTTGTCTACCTTGGTCAAACACATGTGCAGCTATATCGCTTTCCCCCAAGTGGAAGATTTGGCCACTGTGAAGGCTGGATTCTATGCAATGGGACATATACCAAATATTATTGGGGCCATTGACGGAATACATAATACATTTGTCCCCCCCCAGCACAATAAACAGGAATTCAGGAATCGGAAAAGTTTCCACTCACTCAGTGTGCAAATGGTGTGCCTGGCGGACCAGTACATATCCCACATCACTGCCAAGTATCCTGGGTTGGTGCATCATGGCTTCGTCCTGAGGAATAGCAGCATCCCAAATGTGATGGCTTAACTATAGAGGCACTGGGTGTGGCAAATAGGTGAGCCAGAGTCCCCACCCAATTTATGTCAGTGTATGCCCTCTGGAGTCATCCCTAATAACATTGTGTAAGGCTAATATTTGTCCCTCAATACTTGCAGGTGACTCTGGCTACCCAAATCTATTGTGGCTCCTGACCCCTGTGAGGAAGGCCAGGACAGGGGCTGAGAATTGGTGTAATGATGCACTTGGGCGAACCAGGTGGATCATAGAACGTACCTTCGGCCTCTTGAAGGCCAGGTTCAGATGCCTCCATCTGTCAGGTGGATCCCTGTACTATTCCCCTGAGAAGGGTTGCCAGATAGGTGTACCATGCTGCATGTTGCACAGCCTGGCCCTCAGACAATGTGCCTTATCTGCAGGAGAAGGAGATTGGAAATGCCCCTGTGTCAGCAGTGGACCCTGAGGACAGTGAGGATGAGGAGGCAGAGGATGAGGATGTGGACAACAGAACATCAGTTATACGGCAGTACTCCCAATGACACACAGGTGAGACGGTAGAACTGACCATTCCTCCAATTTTTTATCCTTTATGTGTGGCTGTTGCATGATGATAGTCAATTCCTTTGCATCTCAACTGACTGTCACCTATGCCTTCTAATTTTCCAGATGCTGGTGTTATGACAACTGTGTACTGATCTGATAACTACAGACAGCTACAGGTCATTATTTTATGCTATGACAGAGTGCGGGTCATTTGCACAAGATGCAACTGTTACCATAATTGCACATTTTCTTCACATAAAGCACTATCAGACAAGTTGTGTTCAGGGATGTTTATTGTAGTGAAATTTATAGACGGAATAGTGCAATGGAATGGGGTGATGGTGGAGGTAAGTCCAGGGTATTGGTCCAGTCTGTTTTAGCACAGATCCAGTGTCCAAGGGGCCATAGGAAGGGGAGCAAGGCAGTTCAAAGTGGTCAGGGTGGGACACAAGGGGGACATTCAGGCGGGTCTCCTTTCCTGGCAGTGGTCTTGGTCTTGGCAAGTGTCTCTGGCATCCGTCTGGGTCACAGGGAACGTTTGCAGGGTGGTTCACCTTCTGCAGGGGGAGGGGTGCTGGTGGCCTGTGGGTCCTGTGGCAGGACCTCCTGTCTACTGGCTGCAGCAGATGTGGTGGGCTGTTCAGTTGACTGGCTAGCGGAAGGGGCCCGCTGGTTTGCTGTATATCCCCTCATAATGTTGGCCATGTCAGCCAGCACCCATGCTATGGAGACCATGGTGATATTGATGGCCTGGAAATCTTTCCTGATCTCCTGATGGTGTGCCTCCTGTAGCCGTTAGTTCTCCTGCGTGATGTCAAGAATCTGGCCCATCTTGCCCTGGGATTGTTGGTAAGCCCCTAGGACATTAGTGAGTGCCTCCAGGACAGTTGGTTCCCTGAGCCTGTCTTCCCCATGGTGCACAGCTGTCCTCCCAGTGTCCATTTCCCCCTGTGCCTGTGTCCCCTGAATGGTGTGCCCACTGCCAATGACCCCCGGACCTTGATTGTCTTGGCTGTGAGGTATGGACTAGTGTCCCTGTACATGTGTGCACACTGCTGATTGACGTGTGTTGGGGACCGAGGTGTGGGGATGTTGGGTGTGTGATCTGGTATTGGGTACTGAGGGGGAGGCTCTGTGGTGGACTGGGAGTGGGCTGAGGTGGCCGACTGACCAGTGGTCCCTGATGGGCCAGGAAGTTCATCCAAATGTCCAGAGTTACTGTCATCACTGGGAGCATCTTCTGTTGGAGGACTGGATAGCCGTGGCACCTCTTCACTGCATGTATTATGCATCATGTATGTGACATATTCTACATCCCTAGCTTCCCCTATATCATTGCTGTTGCCCTACCACCTTTGTTTGTGTATGGTTATGGATTGTGGGATTGTTAGTTCTCCATGCTGTGCATGCATTGGTGGTGGGTGTACATGCAGGGCTGGGAGGGTAGTACATGCAGTGGGTATGGCATGCATCGCTTGCCATTTAGGTTAGTCTTATGTGTAGGTGCACTGTGTGGGATCAAGTGGAGTGGTGGGAGTCAGGATGAGGGGGTGAGATAGCATGCAGGTATGGAGCGGTGATAGGTCGTAAATGTTGACTCACCAGGGTCCATTCCTCCAGCTACTCCAGTGAGTCCCTCAGGATGCAGTATTGCCAAGACTTGCTCCTCTCATGCTGTCAGCTGTGGGGGAAGAGGTGGAGGTCCGCCGCCAGTTCTCTGGATAGCGAGCCGCTGCCTTGCTTCCATTAAACGTACCTT
Source organism: Pleurodeles waltl (assembly GCF_031143425.1). NCBI lineage: Eukaryota > Metazoa > Chordata > Amphibia > Caudata > Salamandridae > Pleurodeles > Pleurodeles waltl. Next base: position 692,332,958 of record NC_090442.1, on the reverse strand, counting down.
CCCACATAGGTCGTTCCACCTCTTCCTGATGTCGTCCCTTGTTCTTGGATGCTGTCCCATGGCGTTCACCCGGTCCACAATTTTCCGCTATAGCTCCATGTTCCTTGCTATGAATATTTGCTGTACCCGTGCTCCAAACAGCTCTACCCTGACTATTTCCTCCACCATGACCCGCAACTCTTCATCAGGGAAATGGGGGTGCCTTTATGGGGACATGGGTGTTGTGTGTTGTGCAATGGGGGTTGAATAATGTGGTGGGGTGTGGGTGCATGACAGATGGCTGGGTGTTAGTGGTGTGTGTAGTTGTGTGTGTGATTTGTGTGTCTGTCTCTTGGCTATTTTATGTGTTCACAAAGGGTTGTGGGTAATGTGGGTGTGTGTTTTACAGTGCTGTGGGTGGGTTGGTGTGGTGTGCATATTAGTGTCAGGTATGTGTTTTTGGTATTGGCCAATGTTGTGTTGTTTTATATTTGGGTGGCCATTCTGACAGCGCCGGTGTGTACCGCCAATGGTTTACCACTGCTGAATGTCCGCTTTGGTGATTCATGGGTCATAATGTAGAGGGCGTTGTTTTGTTGGCTTGATGGTGTGGGTGTTCGTACTGACAATCTAACACTTACCTTTGGTCTGGCGGATATGTGTTGTGTTTGTGGCAGTATTCTGTCAGTTTAGTGTGTGTGTGCTATAATATGGAGAATGAATGGTCGCCTCTGCGAAGGTACGTTGGCAGCCGTCACCGGAGTGCTAAGCGGGATTTACCACCAATGTCATAATGAGGGCCTGTGTACATTAATGCGAGAACAGTTTAGAAGATTACATTATGCCAACAATTGTTTGGAAAACAAAGGCTCTATGGGACTCCAGCAGAAATTCAGGGAAGGAGAAGCTGCTTAGTTGTATGGCACCTCAACTGTTAATTCACTGACTGTTTTCCCTAACCCGAACCTTTGTTGTGTTTTCCCTTCGTCCCTTATTTCACCCTTTTTCTGCATTTACTGCTGCGTTTGTGTTGTCCTATGCCCATTGACAAAGCAAGATTATTAATATATTTTATTTCTGCCTCATGAACAACTTCCATTGTTATCTGTTTGCCGCTCTCCTGTCTTTGAATCCTCTAAGGTAATGTAGTCATCTTCTCCAGACTCCAGATTCTTCGAATTGCTGGAGGGATTCCAGTACTCCGTCTTGTCATTACTAGCATTACTCTTTCGAGACCCAATAATTCCTGGACTGTAGTGTTTTATATGATTGATCACGACTACTCAACCTCGCTTGTCTAGCTTTTAAATATCATATTAGGAGTGTGTGAACCATTGTCTGATGAGACTTACCTGCCTGAGATGCGTTACTCAACCCTTACAGATCCCAACACAACAGAAAGTACAGGATTCTGAGTAAACTCCTAAACTTGTGGCCACATATCTCCTTTTCTGTTTAGGTTTGGAGATTGCTATCAGGATCCTAAACCTTGTTTCATCTAAAAACATTCAGTCTTCACACCAATCCATGTTGAAGGGTCCCTCTCAATCAGGATTTGTCCCTGTGTGATCCTTCAATGAAGCATTGAAGTATTCATATCATATACATTTAACGGCATTCTGATCACAAATCCCTAAATTGCAAGAAGTAAATGTAAATCTTTTACAAATTAAATGGGAGCATTAGATTACGCTTTAGCAATCTGTTTACTCAATTTTTGTATTGAAAATGCACAATGCAGTTCTATTGAATAAAGGGTTGTAAGTCAGAATCTGGTTAAAAAAAAATCATCTGACATACATATCATGGCCTAAATATCATTTACAAAATCACTGCTCCGTACACTGCGGTGTAGATTTTCTATTGTCATCTACAATGAGTGACAGTTTTGTCAATGATATTTAGGATACTACGGGGCTTTTTTACACACCCCCGTGGTGCAGGGCGGATCAGCAAGTGTCTCGCTGTGTGCCCTGCACCACTGGAAAAGGGCAGAAATGTGCCATATCCACAAGATACAAGGCATTTCTGAATTCTCCCCCTGAGCTGGTGCTCTATTTATCTGCCTAACACCAATGCAGACAACCTTGCACCATAGTGCAAGGGTCCCTGCTTTCCAGGTAATGATTGTTTGGGCGAGATTTACAAGAAAGGGAGCATCAGCTGTGATGCACCACTTTTCTTGCACACCCTGAACCCCCCCTAATGACACCATATCTGCACCGCATTTACAATGCAGCACACCATGGTGCACATTAGGATAATAGCGTCATAATTTATTTATTCATTGTGGAGCTAATCCTGCAAAGTAAAGGGAGGCCCATGGAAGGTAATGGGCGTGTCATTTTAATGCCTGCTCTGAGCAGGTGTTACAAATGACGCAAAAAATGGCTCAGTGAAATGTTGTAAATTTCACAGCACCATTTTTATGGGCCTCCTTGCGGGGTAACAGTGCCCTGGTATACAATATGTCTGATGCAGGCATAATGTGGCACAAGGGTTTGCAAAGTGGTACAATGCAAGCATTGCACCACTTTGTAAATATGGCAAAGGAGAATGGCCCTCTTAAAGCCATATTAGCATAAAAAGAATGATGCTGGTGTGGGGCTAAGAGGCGCTAGGACCTTGTAAATCTGGCCCTTTCTGTACAGAAAGGTACATAAACAATCAATAATGGCAATATGTTACTTTTATGTGTGCTGCACAATGCAGAAAACATAGAAGTAGCAAAGCATAATTATATAATGAGTGTTAATGTGCAGGAAGGGATACCTTCCTGCACATAAACAATCATTAATGGTGTTAAGTATTTCTCCTCTTTGTGCAACTCAAACACCATCCCTGGGGCAGTGTTAAAAGGAATGGGTGTTGCATGGAAACAACAGCAGCAACACCCATTACACGCCCCTCTACCGCAAAAAACTGCATCCGGGGGACCGTATTTACAAGGGGGCATTAAGCCACGCAAAGTGGCTTTGCGATGCCTTGAAATGTGGAAAAGGGCACAGTGCCACCAGAGCATTACTGAAATTGATGCTCCCATGGTGCTAGAAGCTTGTAGATAATCCCCTATGGGCCTCAATTGTGAGAAAATGTGGTGCTGTAGGCTAGCTTGCTGCACCACACTCATTCTGAAAGTGCAGGGATAAGTCACATTTACAGAAACACAACACATCCCTGTAGTTGCATCAGTGCTGGTGCACAAACTGCTGCCTAGCACCAATGCAGAGAGCTTCCTGCACATAAACAATCATTAAAGTAATTTTCTTTTTTCTATGTGAGCTGCATCCTGCAGCACACATAAAAAGAGGAAAGATAGGGAGAAATAATATTATTTCTCCTCATTACACAAATTTAACCCCACCCCTGAGGTGGCGTAAGCATCTGACGAATTCCCAGTCTTGTAAAACTGGCAATGCATCACATTCCATCAGGTTCCAAGGGTGTTGCATGGGAACACCCAGAGCAACACCCATGGAATGCCCCTTTCTCGCAGAGTTATGCGTGAAAGACAACCATATTTACAAGGCCATGAAAAGTCACTCAAGGAGGCTTTGCGTGGCCTTGTAAATATGGGCCGGCACAGTGTGTCAAAGCATCATTAAAAGAATTATGCTCCGCTGGGGTAGTGTGCCACTAGGGCCTTGTAAATGAGGCCCTATATATTTTGTTAGACATGTATCATACTGCATAAATACACATTCTTTTTTTTATCTCAGATGCCTGAATTAGTTTCATCAGATAAACTTACCATAGAAATGAACTAAAGGGAAAGCTTTTAAAATGAAGCCTGGATTTTTTTTGCTGGAAAGCAAGTAGTGTTTGATGAGGAGCAAGCACCAATATTGATGAAAAGAGAGATCTTAATTGTCACCCAAAAGGTAAACATATTTCAACATTCTGAAAGCTGACTTTAATGTTCATTTGAAACTCAGGTTTCTCAATTCCATAAGTCACGTAAGACATGAGAAAAACCATAGCAAAAGAGTAAAAAAGACTAACCCTGATTTAATTTGTGTTGGGCATGTTGTCTAGCTCATTGACAGATTTTCAAGGTAATGTAAACCCTGGGATGATGCTGACAAGCCAGGTCAGCAGAGACTATGGGCTCCATTCCCTTGGTGGTTGCTGTAATGAAGACACATAGGCGGTGATTCCGATCCTGGCGGTCCTTGACAGGCTGGCGGTGCTCCCTTGGGCATTCTGACCGCGGCGGTACAGCCGCGGTCAGAAACGGAAAACCGGCGGTGTACCGCCGGTTTTCCGCTGCCCAGGGGAATCCTCCATGGCGGCGCAGCTTGCTGCGCCGCCATGGGGATTCCGACCCCCATACCGCCATCCTGTTCCTGGCGTTTTTGGCCGCCAGGAACAGGATGGCGGTATGGGGTGTCGTGGGGCCCCTGGGGGCCCCTGCAGTGCCCATGCCAATGGCATGGGCACTGCAGGGGCCCCCGTAACAGGGCCCCACTGAGAATTTCAGTGTCTGCATAGCAGACACTGAAATTCGCGACGGGTGCAACTGCACCCGTCGCACCCTTTCCACTCCACCGGCTCCATTCGGAGCCGGCATCCTCGTGGAAAGGGGTTTCCCGCTGGGCGGGCGGGCGGCCTTCTGGCGGTCGCTCGCCCGCCCAGCGGGAAACACAGAATAACCGTGGCGGTCTTCTGACCGCACAGCGGTATTCTGGCGGCTCCCGCCGGCACCGCAGTTACCGCAGCCGGCGGGAGTCGGAATGACCCCCATAGATCCCTGCCTGTCAGATGATGAACTTTACATTTGACAGGGGATCCTTCACCACTGGACAGGACATCCTGACCTCTGCTGATCTGGCGAGCTATCCACCAGGGGCTAAATGTATGTAGGTTCAGGTTTGCGAATACCAAATAGCAAATTTTTACAATTCACCATTTGATAATCATAAAGCTCAATGAACCATTATGTGTTCATCACATTGTGTGAGTCACACTTGGTGGCAAATAAACCTACCTCATCGATATTCATAAGGTAGGTCTCACTTTCCGACCCATTGTGAATCACAAAAATCACGGGGATGGTGGCTTGCTGGGGTCAGGTGACCACCATGACTGTAATTGCTTTTGAATAAAGCATTTTTTTTTAAATGGAGCCCGTTCTTTAAAGGAAAACAGGATGAGTTTCAAAAAGAAAAATGAAAGGTTTTCTTTTCATTTTTTTAGACTAGGCAGGGCTCTGTGGGAACACTGCCTACTCTTAATAAATGTATTTACAAGCATTCTCAAAGAGGAGGGGATCCTGTGGGGACCGTTTCCCATTTGTGAATGGGTTACCACCTACATGACGTCGGTGGTGAAATGCAAATGTTTTGCTATCTCATTCAAGTTGCAAAATATTTACACATACCACTGTGATTCGGTATTAGGAAGGGCCACTCTAAACACACTCCTTCATAATACTGAATCACAAACTCAATTTGCATTTCAGCAATTGGTTACCGAATCGCAAATAGGGCCTTTGTACATTTAAAAATACATTTTTTCAGTTGCAAATGGCCTGATTTCGCAAATCAGACCATTTGCGAATTTAAAAAAAAGCATTTTACATCTGGCCCCAGGTTCTTAGTTTTGCCAATAATGTGTCTATGTTAGAGTGCTTAGTGAGGGTTGGCTGATGCTTGTGCAGTTTTCTGTGTATTCCCCAATTAATTATGCATTGAAACATTGAACTCCATAGTTTATCAGTGACTGCTAAATTAATTTCTGCCACCCCCTTATTTTCCTCAGAGGACTGTCAGGCTTGATTAATGACTGGTTTTGTTAATTACTCTTTGGACGTTTGCTTCTGGCCTACACTAATTTGATGTAAATAATAATACACTAATGACCTAGGTCTTTATCCTTTCACTCAGGACTTACGATAGATAGAGCTTATCATTAAAAAGTATGTTCCTTGTGGTGAGTCCTTCATCAGCTTTCTCTTTTATGCCATTTGGCTACTGGCTAATCATTCCAAATCCTTTTCTTTTTTTAATACAGTGCCAATTTATTTATTTTGCTGTTATGCATAAGTAATTCAATGGTGTCCCAAAACATCAACCATCTTGGTTGGGAAGAGTGACTACCAGAGTTGATTGACAAACAGTTAAATCAATCAGGATTTGTAATGCATGGCTAATCATTTGGTACGGTATACTGGTTCTTGCAGGTCCTGGAGAAAGCAGTGGAAATGGAGTAAAAGTACGGAGAAAGCAGGATCCCTTTCAAAGCCGGATATAATGTATTGTTGGCCAGTTATTCACATGCCTTGTTTTTCAACCCTAAAGGGTCGTATAGCAGTAACTCCTGCTCTGTCTTGCCTTTTCAAAACCCCACTCATAATAAACAAATAATTGGTAAATCCCAGAATGAGGAACCTGATAATTGTATCTTCTAGGGGGGCCATAGTGATTACAAATGGTGGAGGGAGGGCAGTAGGGCACATTGCACAGATGGGAGAATAAATAATCCAGCAAACCCTTTGCCACTGGGGAAACAAAACCATGGTCCTGAGCTGATGTAACAGAGATATTCAAAACAGGCCACATGTTTATTCTATCTGTTCTCCAACTTGGGCATATATCCATGCAAATGTCCTGCTGATGATCCTGCTTTCCTATAAATCACAATCAGTTCAAAATCTAGTTGGCATATTTAAGTTTCTAAACAACTAGAGGAAAACAAATCAGTGATGCTGCAGTGACCTACCAGAAACTGTATGAAGGATTGGTGTTTCCACTTTTGCCAGTCTGCTCTTTCTGGGGCCATGGGATTCCGGGACTGTGATAATAAAATCTCCAATAGAAACAATTAAGGAAAAGAGTACGAGGTGCATTTAACATAGTTCCAATAGCGGTTTCAGTACCATGGCAACAGCACACAGGTAAGCCGAGTGCTAAAACAAGGTTAGGTCAAAACACTAACATTTGACATGAACATTGGTGCCAGAATCATCATATAAATGTAGCCAATAAAGGCACAGATAGTTATTGGGATTGTGCTAGATAATCCGTGTAGATACTGTGCCACAATCTTGAAACCAAGAGACCTCCATCATGGATATATTATCCCAGTGTGGATCTCAACTGCCATCTTATCACAGGTACAGGCAAGATATGTGTTGATTTCTCTTTTACTATAACCACTAGCAGATACTTGCCTGATGCATTCATAATCATCAGCAAGCCTCTGACTTTACTAGATGAAAGAGTTTTGCAAGAGACTTTTGCCTGGGGATTGTGTGCCAAGAATGAGACACATGTCTATACAAGGGTTGGGGTAGAGGGAGGGTGGGTTAAATTGTTTGATATCCATTTCAAATTGAAAGATACAGAGTGTTGGCAATTTGAGTTAGTCGTAGGATGTGATGGAGTAAGGAAAATCTGCAGGACAGTGACTCCAACAAATCTGTGATTGCATTTCTAATTTCAATACCTTAATAGTTCCAGACCTTATTTTGCTAAGGACATGCCAAGGGCTCATCACTTACCTTCCATGCCTCCTTAGTACAAGGTACAACTCTGTGGTATTTGGGTGAAATTCCTTATTATCACACTTCAGGGCTGATTGTACTCATCTGCCTAGTTTATCAAGTTGACCACAGTGACAGTTCATTCTTTGATTGCTTAAGCATACTTTGCAAAAGTCACAGTAGAAAGGCAAAGAACACTGTGCTTTCTAACTACGCCATTCTATGATTACTAGGTCGTTATCTTTTTTCAAGAAGAGGGTAATCTGAAACCCATTCACTGTGGCCTGTTGTGATGTTTTTGACTTGCTAAGAGCTAGAGTACTAGCCTACTGAAATTGTTACTTTTTTCTGAAAAACAGTAATATTCCTCATCAATTTAGGTGTCTCTGTGTGAGAAAGTGGATTATAAATTGGGGTGGATGACAGTGCACAGCCAGTAATAATATCACTTTTCTTGATAGGTCCATTAATAATATCACTTTTTTTGATAGGTCCAGTAAAGGTTTAAACCTCAGCCGGACTCCTAGTCTCTATGGCACAGAGCAGACAAGCATAACTTAAGAAAATGCATAAAGCTTTTAGAAGTACCAAAACAGTCAAAAAGTAAAAAACACAACACAATAAAAATCCCTCTCCAATTAATAAACATAGAGTATATTTTAAAGAACAATATGACACCAAAACAACAAAAATTCAATTTATTAATTTTTGAATTTTTAAATAAAAATAAAAGCAAAAATCATTAAGCTCTAACTGCGGTCATCTGGATGCACTTGACCTGTCACTGTGAGCAAGTTGAAGCCGACTGCGATGGAGCGCCATTACAGATGGGCCTGGTTCCTCCTGGTCGGATGTTTTACCTTCTGACTTAGTCCCCAAAATGGAAGTCAAAAATCCTCAGTGGGTAGGGCAGCAGGCTGGGCCAAGATGGAGTCAACTGGGCAAAATAGCTATCCGACTAACTCCTGTTGAAGTTGTTTGCTTTTGATGGGAAATCTCAAAGTGAGAGAAAATCAAGATTCATGCCCACTGAAGGTCGCTCACTGGGCAGATACTTTTGGTTCTTTCGCCCACTGAAGATTTCTACCTTTGGACGTAGGGCCTCGTTTAGGGTTGGTGGGCAGGTTACTAGGTCACAAACATGACGGATATTCTGTCCACCGTATAACGATCTCCATACGTTTTTATGGGATTGTAATTTCGAGGACAGGATGTCCGTCACATTTGTAATGGAGTAACTCCCTCCACCAAACTCTAAATTAGGTTGTTAGTCTCATTTTTGGAGCTCGGATTTCTCTAGCAGAGCAAGGTTGAAAGCTGTACCAAACAGGGCTTCACAAGGTCAGATACTTTCTCTGTAACGTTACGCTGAAACAGAGTTTCTGCTGTGCAAAAACTCAGAGTGGGAGAAACCTAAATCTTTGGCCTAGTAGCAACACACCTTCATCAGATTAATCAGGCAGGCCTGTCCCGGTTTTTGTTGGTTTTGCAGGCAAAAAGTCTTGAAAAAGTTTTAAGTCCTGGGATTTAGTGTAGTGCAGGAGCAGTCCACCAGCCAAGGGTTCCAAGACCTCGGGAAGAGCACCTGGGGTCAGGACACACTCCAACAGAAGGTACCATCAGGGTCCAGGGCAGATCCAGTTGAACCTGGATACCTGGGCTCTTCCACAAAAGTGGACGTCTTCCAGGTTTTGTGTCCCAGTAGCTTAACAGGAGTCCACTTCACGGTCCCTTATACAAATAGAAGCAGGTCCTGTTCATAGGGTTCTCCTAACTGGTCTCAAGAGCAGGTGCAGATATTTTTCTATCTTCCACAGGTCTTTGTGTTTGTGACAGAGTAAACCGTCCACAAAAGACTGTACCCAGGGGTGCCACATTAAGTCCTGGCACTAACCTGTGGGTAGGGCCAAAGCCTGATTAATAAGGAAAAAGTTCCCATTAGTACCCATAACCATGTTTTGCAACAGTTCCTGTGTTGCCTACTGCAAGTAATCCCACAATGCCTCTCTCTACCTAAATCCAACGTAATCTTGCTTCTCTTATACAGAGCTTCTGTCCCCACTCTAAAGTTGTGACCGGAAAAATTAGCAAACCCTTCCCTATGATCACTCAAAACAGACCTATTCTGAGGGCAACTTCTCTCTCTTACTGGGAAAGGTACCTGGCTGGCTAGGAGGACAATAGAGGGGGTTGGTCCAAGTGTGAGCTACATCTTCTAGTGACAGCGTTGGCATCCTTTGAAGATATGGGAAGGACTGAGTGTTAGAAATGGGACCTCTAGTTGGCAGTCAGTTTACAGCCTGCCCAAGTTGGGACCCTCACTCTAGTCAGAGTAAGGGAGTCTCACTGCTAAGATAACGCCTGCTCCCCTCTCGGTAGCTTGGCACAAGCAGTCAGGCTTATCTCAGAGGCAATACATTAAGTACTTGTACCCACACACAGTAACACAGTGCACATGCTACAAATGGACACCTCACTAGTTTAGAAAAATAGCTAACATTTAAGTACATCAAGACCAAAACAACAAAATCCAACATACACAGGCAAACCCATGAATTGCCTAGAAACACAATAGTTCCATCCAAAGCTATCACAGTGTCATGATGGAGTCCTTCCCAACAGTCCGACACTACTCCTGAGGGGTTGAGTTGCCGGTCACGGAGTCTCATGGACCACAGGTACAGTAACTCAGAAACAAGGCAGAGTCAAAGAGGTGGCACGGAGTTAGGGAGGTGAGGATTTGCAGGAGCCAGTGTGGCATAAGTTCCGTATTGCTGCACAGGAGGTGAGGCATCAGTTCCTTACTGCTATGCAGGGGAGGTAAGACATTGGTTCCTTACAGAGGCAGCTGAGGTAAGGCGGTGTCGGTGGCGAGGTGTTGGTTCCTTAGATCCAGCGGGGTTGATGAGTCCAGCGGGTCAAGATGCAATGAAGCAACCTCTTGTGGTTGCGGTCACACCACGGGGCCACAGGCGCTGCGGCAGAGTCTGACATCATGGATGTCAGTGCCAAAGCACTCGGGACTCACAATGTTGCAGGACTTCAGAGGTGCTGCATCAGGCCTGTGGTGTCAGTCGGGGTTCTTACACTTCAGCAGGAACCACGGCTTTGGGTACTGGCAGCGGTGTGGAGTCGGTCAGCGGCACCAGTTCTGGAGTCATCCAGAATGGATGTGTCTGTCTCTTCTAGAAGTATTCTAAAAGACTGTGGTTTCGGGTCTAATACTCATACTCATTCCTGCCTTTGAAGTAGGCAAACTTCAAAGGAAAGTGTTTGTAGTGCACAAGACCCTGCCTTTCCTGCCCTGGTCCCAGACACACTCCACAGGTTGGAGACTGTATTGTGTAAGGACAGACACAGCTCTGTTCAGGTGCTCCTCCCTCCACTCTAGCCCAGGAAGACCCAACAGGATATGCAGGGTACACCTCAGCTGCCTTTGTGTGACTGTCTAGAGTGAATTCACAACCAGCCCAACTGTCATTCTGACCCAGACGTGTATTCCACAGATAGGCAGAGGTTCAGAATGGTTAAGCAAGAAAATGCCTACTTTCTAAAAGTGTCATTTTCAAACACACAAGTTAAAAACCACCTTCACTAAAAGATGTATTTTTAAGTTGTGAGTTCAGAGACCCCAAACTCCACATCTCTATTTGCTCCTAATGGGAAATTACGCTTAAGAGATATTTCAAAGCAATCCCCATGTTAATCCATGGGAGAGATAGGCCTTGCAACATTGGGCAGTTTTTCACTATTAGGAAATGTAAGACACACCAGTACATGTCCTACCTCTTAAATGCACTTCACCCTGCCCAGGGGGCTACCTCGGGGCTACCTTAGGGGTGCCTTACATGTACTAAAAGGTAAGGTTTGGGCCTGGCAAGTGGGTGCACACACAATGGCAGGTCTGAGACATGTTTACAGGGCTACTCATGTGGGTGGCACAATCAGTGCTGGAGGCCCACTAGTAGCATTTGATTAACAGGCCCTGGGCACCTCTAGTACACTGTACTAGGGACGTACTAGTAAATCAAATATGCCAATCATAATCACAGTTTACACATGGAGCACTTGCGGGATTGCACTGATCAGCAATGGTAAAGTGCTCAGAGTACCAAAACCATCAAAAATGAAATCCATCACACAGTCATAAATATAGGAGGCAGAGTAAAAAAGACAGGGGAACCTATTCCAAGGATGCCAGGTCTAACATTGAGCATAGGCACCAGGCTATCTTGTCAGCGGGAGGTCAACTTCTCCCCAAAACCAAAACCTTTGTCTCAGTTTTGTGAGCCAATTCACACTTTGTCAAAGAGCTATTTAGCTCCTGTGTGACAGTTGGAAGCTTAGGCAAATGGGTTTCTAGAGGCTTTAGGCAGGTTACAGGTGATTTTTTTCCAACAAAACAATACAATTAAAATAATAATCATACAATAAGAGCCTCTTCCGTGAAATTGTTAATATATACTGTCAGAGGCTCCAGCTCAATCGCATGGCTATTTATAATCATCGTCAACCACGTTGTAGAAACTAAAATAAAACAGAAAGCAAATACCACAGTTACAAAAATAACAACAACAAAACATCCACTGCTAGCCAGACCTGACCCTAGCTTCAAGCGGAAGGAGAAAAGAACCACTACTCAGAAGCCCCAACCCCTCCTGCCTTCCCCTGAGCAGCCTCTATGATAGAAACACTCTGATCTCACATTCTAGAGATCATGTTAGCTGGGGACATGGTTCTAGCTGTATTACTTGAAAGTGTTCATCATTCCTAGATTTTGGAATATTTCTTTGGACAACTCCTGGCTATATATTTAGGACATTCCAGGCCGATGTAAAGATCCAGACCATCTCACCAAACCCTTAGTGAAAGGGATGAAGCCTCCCACAATGTCTTGGCAATGTCACACTTAGCCATGGTGAGGCCCAACCATAAAAGTGCTCAACGATAGCAATTCCTATCAATGTTGTACAATTTGTGTAGTATGGCACATCTTAGAGATTGTGGCAGGCCCAACACCTGCTCCAAGCAAGTGTAAACCCCCTCCCAAAATGGGGTGAGGACGGAACAACCCCTGACCATATGTAGAAAGTCACACGGCATGTTGACCAGTGCAGACAGTCGGATGAAGCAATAAGGCCCTGTCACCACAGCCTATCCCTGGTGTATTAAACCTATGCAAGTACTTCAGTTCATGGAGGCAAAATTGTGAAGCAATAAAAGTGCTTGTCAATAGCAGTTCCCATGAATGTTGTCTGATATGTGTAGTATGGCACATCTCAGAGATTGTGGCAGGCCCAACACCTCCTCCAAGCAAGTGTCCTAAAATGGGGCGAGGATGCAGCAACCCCAGATCCTATGCAGGAAGTCATCCAGCATGATTGATCAGTGCAATAGGATGAAGCAATGAGGCTCGCACTGTCACCACAGCCTAACCCTGGTGTAGTATACCTTCTGCAAGTACTTCAGTTGAATAAGGAAAAATTGTGAAGCAATTGCCGCCTCCCATGGGGAAGGCAGTGTCTCCCTCCAGTCATCATCACCTAGGGTTCTGAGGTCACACTCCAAGGCCTTTTTTAAGGGCAGGAAAAGTGTCCCCGGTGTTGAACACCAGTTAATGATAAATTAACAATATTTTGTGTTCTGGGATATAAGTCAGTGGTATTTTGTCTTCCGAGGGGCTGTATTCTGGGATACTCGCCATGTGGATGTAGCACATGGGGAAGCTGCAGGTATTTGTAAAACTGGGACTGTTGGAGCCAGAATTCAACCTAAAGGGCAGCAAAGGATTTTAATACAGTCCCATCGAAAATATGTCCCAATCTAGAGATACCTGTAAGGTCCATGTGATGGAACCCCTTCAATCCAAATACTTAGTGAAGGACAGTACCCTCTGTTGCACTGGGTTCTGTCCCTGCAGAATGACCACATTTGTTGTTTTTCTGATGATCCAGTTTTTGGACTTTTTACTGTGGGTGAGCCTCACTACTGGTGTCTCATCCATGGTAATCACAAGGACTGTGTGTGTTTACCACTAGTGTCAGCCTTTTAAGATAAGGGTACTGCAATGCAGAAAGATTAAGGATCACTTAGCTTGTTACACATGAACGCATGTGTTCTAGCTGTGCATGGGAGATTACTGTTGTGCAGCCTGGTAACAGCACATAAGTAGCCTGGCGCAGTGGAGACTCTGCATGTTTAGGTTTTCACCTGGGATAGGCCTCATGAGGGTGTAGGCTGTGTGCTTTACTGTTTTAGTGAAACTCCATTAAAAACACAGGGAGTGAACCACCATAAAGTGTTGTGTCCCTTCCTTTGCCAACAGAGGCCATTGCCATCTAGAATGTGCAAGAAAACCAAATTTGCAACTTTCAGAATGGTAACTATACATCTTGTGGGCTATTCAGAGTTTCCATGTTTTCGCGGCTCAACTCAGGATCAAAGCTCAGGTCTCTTGTCACCCTGTGGTGCCCAGTAATAACTGTTTTCCAGCAGCAGCAACAAAGACCGACCCAAATTGAAAAAACAATTACCACTACTGTTAGAAATGGGGCTTCTGGTTGGGTAGGGTATGCACCTCAGCCAGGCAAAACCCATCCACTGTAGTAAACACCTAAGATAACCCTGTGCACCCCCGTAACAGTTTGGCACGAGCAGTCAGGTCTATCCCAGAGGCAATGTGTAAAGCGTTTGCACAACACGCACAAAGAACAGGACGCACTATCCCCACCACAAAGAAAACACAACACCAAGTTATATAGAAATAAACTGTATTATACACAACTTTATTAGACCAAACACAACATGTCAGTAATACCCTGTGACCCAAGCAGTTGTCAGAACATTACACAGTACTATTACTCTGCGAAAGCCAGCAATAGTCACATAAATATATAGGTTACTGGTTATTCTGCAGTCAAGAAAGCATTGCTAAAAGAATGTACATTTTATAATAAACATATATCATCATGAATGTGTAAGGTCACAGTCATCACATTACCAACAATGCAAATGCCCTAGTAATCATGCCATCCTAAATGCCTGGCAAGGAACATCAGAGAGCACAAGGGTGTGTCATGAAAAACAAATCACCATACATGCATGGGTCACAGGGAACGCATACCTTCCCTAATGCCCATGTCAGGAACATAGATTATCAGCATACTGCACCATCGTGCACATGGTTCATGGTTTCCTGGGGGGTCTAGGTCAGCCTAATAACTAGGGCTGCCATGCCCTAGGTGACAAGAGGAATGTTTGTGTCCCGGTCCTGGAGCCCTCTCGATGTGAGCGTTGTGGGGCACAGACTGTCCCTCAGCAGGAAGGGGCCTCCGTTAAGGCCTCCGTCTGTCCTTTAAAACATTACCCTCCACAATCAAGGCTGTTCCCCAAACGATGTCCAGGGAGGGGGTGAAGACAAAGAGAGCCAGCACCCAAAAATGGAGGTGACCCCACTCCTCACATAGGGGCCACATTCCAAACTAGAGCCTCCTAACTCTGAGAGACCACAATCTTCAATGAGCCCTCTGGCTTTTGGGCTACAATCCCGTGCTCCTGACCAGCCACACGTCCATCCACTGGAGTCAGGGGGCAGGAGACAGACAGCCCGGCTAACCTCTCCTGGGGACAGGGGAGGCCTCCCGTGGCCTTGTCTCTTCCTCCAATGTGAAAAAGAGAGGACACGTCTGAGCCATCTTGGGCCCAGCACCTCACTTCCCCCTGCAGTCTGGTATGCCTGCACCCTGGCCTGGTGCGAAAGCTCCTCCGGTCCACTGTCCCAGAGCTGCTGTGGTGATTGCACCATGTCAGGTGCCTCCTTGTGCCACTGGGGCGCTCCTCTCAGCGTGCTTTACCCTAGGGGCACCACTAAGAGCACATCTTCCCCAGTCTTCATTTGCCCATGTCATGGGCCACATTGAAAAGTGCATTTCAGATGTGCTAGTGTACCCAGGTCGTGCTGTGATTTCTACAGGCAGCAACCACGAAGCACTCAGGACAAGCTGTGTTCATTGAAAACAAAGTGCTCAGGATGTGCTTTGCTTCCTCCAAATCAAGTGCTCAGAATGCGCTCCTATTCCACAAAACCAAGCCCTCTGATAAGGGAAAAAATTATGTGCTCGTCCAGGCTTCAGGGCAGAGGTAAGGTTTGCAGGGGAACAGAGGCCTCAGCTCCCAGCCTCTGGAGACAACGAAAGGGAGCAGAAGGTGGCAGGGCCCAAGCAAACAGGTCAGCACAAGGGGTTGCAGTCAGTGGCAGTTCCTTCTAGTGACCCGGCAGGTCACAGGTCAGCACAACAGCAGCAATCTAAGGAAGTTCTTGGTGATTCCCTCCAGCAGCATTCTGTGTCCAGTCCAATGCTTCTTCTTGTTTCAAAAAGTGTCTCTTTTAACATGGGTAAATCTCCTGTACTTATACTCATTTTTGCACAACACTTACAAAGAGGGGGAGAAGAGGTTCCATCCAGTTACAACTGGTTCTAGGAGTGTCTCCTTTCTCCTCCAGCACAGGCTCCAAACATCAGTTGTGGGTAAATGAGCCCTTTGTGTGAGACCATGGCAGAGCCTTTACAAATGCAGGTGTGCCCCACCTGCCCTTCTCTCAGCCCAGGAAAACCATTCAATATGCAGATGCACCTCTGTGACACCTCTACCCTCTCTGTTGACAGACTGTCTGAAAAGTATGCACAAAGTCCAACGGTCACTCAGCCCCAGGCGTGGATTGGTGTCAAGCTGCAAAACATCAGAGCCATAAGCACAGAGAAATGCTCACTTTCTAGAAGTGGCATTTCTATAATGGTCATAAAAATCCACCTACACCAGCAAGCAGCATTTCTCACTACCATTACAACCGTACCAAACATGCCTACACTACCCCTCATAAATCAGACAATACCACCTAGATATAAGGCAGGACATTTCCAATGCAATCCTACAAGCAAGGCCGCACTCACAGCAGTGAGAAACCAAATAGGCTGTTTCCCACTACCAGCACAGACCACACAACCAGGCACATGTCCTACCTCTTACATAAATGCACCCTGCACATAGGCCTAGCTAGGGCCTACCTTAGGGGTGAATTCTATGATAGTAAAAGGGGAGTTCCAGGCCTGGCAAGTAAATTTAAATGCCAAGTCCCTGTGGCAGTAAACTGCTCACCCAGGCCCTGCACTAGCAGGGCTGAGACAGGTTTGAAAGGCCACTTCTGTGGGTGGGGCAAGCAGCACTGCAGGCCCACTAGTAGCATTTAATTTACAGGCCCTGGATATAGGAATACTATTGTCCAAGGGACTTACAGGTAAATTAAGTGTGCCAATTAGTTGTAAGCCAATCGTGCCAACTTTAGAAGGGAGAGCACTTGCACGTTAGCACTGATCAGCAGTTTGGGGATGGAGGAAAGGGATAGGGTAAAATGATCTGTATCAATGACCCAGCTGTCACACTGCACCCGGGGTTGGGCCTGCCCAAGCCCACTGAACAAGAGAGAGTGGCCAGACAACTAACGTCAACCCACCAGGGGGCTCCCTTTGAAATTCTAGTTTGCAAGTCCCTGGCAGTGAGGTCAGTGATGGGTGGAGGTGAGACCCTAGGAGCTGATGTTATCAGTGACTCCTGGATTACGCTCTTTTGGATTGTCTAAATATGCTGTGCAGGAGGGTTGGGACAGGAATGGAGAGGTGATGTGGCACCCAAGGATTGGTTAGAGGGGCCTGTCTTCTGGAATCTTCCTCTCCCCTTTATGAACCTTTATAAACCCTTGCACTAATGGAAGACTCTCTCTTGCCTGTGGATTTTCTAACTACTGTGCTGCTGGATCCTGGGACTGCCATGGAGAAATGGGCACCACTCAGGACCCACTATGCACAGTTTTCTCTTCAAACATGTGACTGCTAATGTTTCATTAATGAAGTTATAAAAGTTGACATGAGTGCTGCAAAATCTGGGGTAATTAGCAGTGCATGGTGAGGGTACAAGTTATAGTTACTGTATGGTGTGAGTTATAGTTACTTGAAATCACTCTAACTATAACTGCTGGATTTCTATGGTTTTCTACAAGTAAATTAAGATCCTAACTATAACGTCTCTGAAACCTTTTAGTTTTTTCTGTGAATTTCAGTTTTTTTAAAAAACATTCTATTTCCTAACTATAACGTCCCTGTGACCTTGTTTTTTTTGTGTGAATTTCTATGTTTTTTTTTTACGTAAAGTTGTCATGGAAAGTGCTTAGCAGACAGTGTGCATTCCGAGGGTGCTAGGGGGACCCCCTGTGTAACGGCATTGGACTCGGCTCCATGTGGAGCCGAGTCCAATGCTGTTGCATGTTTTCCACTGGACTGACTAGTGAAAACCTTGGTTTCTGTCAGTCAGCCCAGTGGAAAACTCGTAATGTGGCTGGTGGGGAGCCTGTCAGCACAGTGGCAGTCTCCTCATTGGGAGTTTTGCAGTCGGGTTTTAACGACCGCCAATCTCGTAATCATCCCCCAAGTCTGGATATTATATATTGCTGTGAGGTAGTCTGGGCTTTATCAGTTATGTGAGATCATGGCCCTCCTACCTCTTGGCTGTGAAGTGTGTGCTTTTAATTGTATTTGTATAGGACTTACTACAACTGGAAGTGTTGAAGGGACAGTAATGTGAAAAAAATGCATTACATACACTCTGGCGAATACTAAAATCTATATTTTGGAAACATTATTTTATTTTCAACATTTGAGCATTTTGTAGCAGTTTATCTTATATTGTGTGTAATGCAAGTTTAAAATAACAAATTACATATTCACAGTGCTTTCTGTCACAGGCTGTGACCTTGTTGCATTAAAAATACATAAGTCTCATTTCTCCAATGTCACTGTACTAACACAGCCTTAATTCTGTGGCTCTCTGGTTACACAGTCTGCACTGCATGAACTAATAGAGGTTTTAGTGAATTAGCCAATGAGTAACACCTTTCTTAATGTATTTTCCATTTAATCTACCTGTTATTTTAGTGTAGCTACCTAATGGTTGACCCCGCCCCAAAGCTCAGTGCCCCCACCACCTCTGCATAAATTATTTAATGCACTTCCACCTCTGAGTTACATGCCCTTTTTGAGCTATCTCGGACCATGGGGGAAGCCTCAAAGGCTCCCCTGCAGTCCCAGCCAGGTCCCACCTCCTGCAGGAGCCACTATTGCTCTTAAAGAGGGGGAGATGCTAAAGCAGGTGCCTCTCACTCAGAGCAGTTCGCTCTGTCTGTGTGCCTGCATCTCTGCAGGCAGGCAGCTAGAGGAACCCTATGCTTCGATGAAGGGAGAGCTGTTGGACAGCCCTCCCTCCATCCGCGCACAGTGTTTGCTGTGACTTGGCGGCAGCTGCCAAAGCTGCCACCAAGCCACAGCAAACAGCTACATTCTGGGGTTGGGCACCTCGGGACATAGCAGGAGGCAGCCCTAAGGTAAATTTAACTAGTACCCCCCATACACAGTTTCCTCATCAATAATTTTATTGCAAATGTTGCAGTAATAATATTAATGATGACATAGAAGGTGTCATCAATGATGTAGTATGTGGAGTAATTAGCATGGCGAAGGTGCAAGTTATAGTTACCTTAGGGCATGAGTTATAGTTACTTGAGTTAACCATAATTATAACTGCTGAATTTCTGTGGTTTTGTGCAAGGAAATTCAGAACCTAACTGTAACATCCCTGTAACCTTTGTTTTTTTCTGTGAATTTCTATGGGTTTTTTATCACGCACACAAGTAAATATAACCAGCACCACGCACGGCCCTTGACCATGCGCGGTGGGTGTTACCCGCCCCGGCTAGCCCACTCACCTGCATGCCAGCCCTCCTGCATGCACTCAAACCCAAGCTGCTCACCACCTCTTGCCATGCACAGCATGAGGTTGGATAAAGTGGGTGTTTTTTTTTTTTTGGGATAAGCAGATACACCAATGGATCCGTTGATCAGAAAAAAAAACGTGGGACAATTACCTGTATCCCGACACCATATGTTTTTTGGCACTCTTTTTTCCCCCACCCTTGAACCGATGCAACAAACAAAAATGGCTGCTGCAACTTTTCTGTTGAGTTGTGGCCAGCCAGTCAGGGCCTTGCTTTTCCTCCAGATCTGTGGATCTGAATTCACATTCACGAATTTGAATCCACGGAGGATCTCTGGCCCTATACATATCTATATTTTTTAAACTCTAATACCTCACACAGTACTGAACGGATTTACACCAAATCACAAAAATCGTGCTTTCTAGACTAAGCACTAACCTTTTGCCAAATTTTGCCTTTTTCTCATCCCCCACTTGACGGCTTAACCCCAAACTTTCAAGGCAGCAGCTGAACTGACCGAAGTATAAGTTTTAATATTTTTTTTTAAGATTTATCAAATGGTGCCGAAGTTATTAGCAAAACAAATGCTCCATCTATGGTAAAAATGGTCCTAACTATAACTACCTAGTGGCGACTGCCCCTAGCTAAAGATAGCTAGCTAGCTTGCTAGATAGATAGATATATGGATAGAAAGATAGGTATTTCAAATTCATTTAATTTGTGCAACATTATTTACTAGGGAGTGTTTGTTAAATTTCCAGTTGTCATTGTTTGTCATGGCAGTGTGTTCCAGTACCAGTAGTTGGTCACGTGTGGTACAGAAGCGTATTTTGTGCATTGCAACTCTCTTACTCTTATGTGGGTGGGTGTTTTGTGTCAGGATGGCCTTCCTTAAACCTCTCCTAAGTTTTCCCTTAACCGCACACAATTTGTAGTATTGATTACCCATTTTCAAACAACTCTTTCTGGTCTCTCTCACATTTACTCCAAAAACATATACCTACTATGCAGCGATCTCTACCACAGTAGCAAGGATCACCATACAAGAATGATAGGAGAGACGGAGCTGGAGACCTCCAGCTGTAGGTTTGTGAATTGCATTGTGCACTTTACATATTCCAAAAATGCTATTTGTGAATCGGAATCGCATTTCTATGCTGACACGACCTTTCTGGAATGAAAAAAATATCTGTTGTGAAAGGATTCAACACGCAGATTAAAGACGGGGACCTTGGTGTTCATTTTCTGCACATTCTAGAAGTTCTGCTTCATGTCGGCAGGGCTTTCATTCTGATACCTTCTCGACTCACCCATCCCACTACTTCTTCTGTCTGCTTGCTGGAGAATGGAAACACAATCTTCCTTCAAACTGTGGTTAATCAGAAAGACGTTAATTGCAACAACTTCAACATGCTTGTATTTAAGGATTGAAAATAGACGCATTGATATTTCCCTGATGAACATTGCTGCATCTTCCCCATTGGTTTCACTCATTAGGAAGAATCCTCGTAATGGACTGATTTAGCTTGGCTCGGTTATTGATCTGCCATATTACATTAATTTGCTGACATCCCATCAGGCGCGGACAACAGAGCGCCAGTGACAGGGGAATTGAAATTAGAGAAGCATTGCCTGCGTGTGTAAGTTCAATTAGTTCAGGACGAATACCGGAGAGATGTCAACTCCTTCCTAATCCAGGGCCTGTCCAGTGCCCACGGAAACATAACGGCAAGCAGGAGAAGTAACTGTGGTTACCCTATTTTTAGTGTGGATGCCAACATTTCGTAAAGGAATCAAATCTGTATAAATTGTCAAGCTTTGATTCCGGGAATTCCCATTACCAAAGCAGCCTGCAAGCAGGTAGCTCGAAGGGACACAACAGAACACGAGTTGCTTCTTAGAATATGCTTATAAATAAAAAACACAGAAAGTAAATTAAAGGTCATTGCTAATTTAAAGTTGATATTCCACAAAAATACCAAAGCATTTTTTCTCATAAGAGAAGGATCAGAGAAGAGAACAACAACTTTTATATCTTGTGACAATGTTCTAATCAAGACCTGCTGTCTTACTGCCCTGGCGGTACCAGCGGGGATGTGTTGGTTTGGCAGAGGCCATACTGCCACACTCATAATGTGGCAGACTTCACGGCCGGCCCATCGGTGGTGAAACCACCACCACTGCCCTGGCGGTCTTCATACCACCAGGGTCATAGTGAGGGCCTTAGTCTGGTAAATAGCCCACAAGTATAATTTGGCCAGACCAGGTATAATTCTATAGTACTCCAAGACAACCATACTCGCAGTCAGTGTCACAGGGTCGCAAGTGCCAGGACCCTACCAGGTAAGCAACATTCACACATCTACACATAGTATTGTACCCACAAAGGGAGATAGACTGTAAGCAGAGGTGCAAGGTGTCTCATAGCAGGTTTCAATAGCAGGTAAGCTAACTATGAGTCCAAGCAGAAGAAATCGTAGCATTTTCTGAGAGCTCGAAAAGAAGTCAACTTTATTAGAGTGTACAGATGAAAATTATCAGCAATCGATAGTGGGTTTGGGAAACCAATTGTTCAGCTCCAGACTCTACCTATCTCTCCTGAATGGAACTAATATCTGCCACATTAATGGCTCTCTCAATTCTCAACGGTAGCTGCCCATATACAGCTCAGTGGGTTAGGTTTTGATATAAAAAAACAGATTACAAGACCAAAACAATGGGTACATAGATTAGAGAATTGGTTGGAAAGGAGAGGCAGAAAAGCAAGGCATGCAAGTTGAGGTTGGCAAGAGGCAGCGTAGGGCTAAAGAGAGACTCAACCGGCGCTCGACCTTACATACTTAAAGCAAACAAATAATGCCTCCCATTCAGATGTTGATATCTTTGGAAGGGGATATTGAGATTTCAGTGCATTTCCAACAATGAAAATTGGGGTACTTTGGAGCCTATTTATAAACTATTTACCTAATTGGTCCCATCCTGGCAAACCCCCATACGCTCGTCCATCAAAACCAAAAACATTGTCCTTCAACCATACAATGTGAAAATACGGATACCAATTCATTATGAGCATCTCCAACCTGGCGGTCCACTGAAAACCACCACGGTTCTGCCACGGTTTCCAGGGCGGTAGCACCGCCACAAAAACCCTGGCGGAGAGGCTACCAGTGACAGGAAATTTATTTCCTGTCACCAGCAGATGACTCGCCCAACCCCTGCCTGCAATTACAATACCCCCCACTTCCCTGACAGCACCCCTCTACCCCACCCCCTTCCATGATATCACGCCCCTTCCCACCGCCTTTCCATAACAGCACCCTCCTACCCCCTTAATAATAGCACGCTCTCCCCCACCCTCCCTTCCATAACTGCACCCCCTTTCATAACAACACCCCTACCCCACCTCCTTCCATAACAGCACCTGCTCCATGCATACATGCACACACACACCCACACGCACCCTGCATACACTCATTCACCAACACGTACATATAGGCATTCATTCACATGCATACATACACTCATTCACTCACACACATACACACACTCATTCACTCACACCAACAGACATGTATTTACACAAACATTCCAACACACACTCATTTCAACAATCATACATGCAGGTAAACACCCATACACACATGCATTCAAACACACATTTACACACCCATACATACACACACGCATACACACTTACACTCACAAATGCAGACAACACCCACTCACACATGCACCCCTCCCATCCCCTTCTCCCTGTCAGATGATCGACTTACCATGTCAGGTGAGGAAGTCATCCACCAGGGACCGGGAACAGGTGCTACCAATGCTGGCTGCACCCTGCCATCAGGACAGCGCCACACCGTATTACTGCTCATAATACAGCGGGCAGAGTTCTTTTGGCATGGTGGTGATGGCAATGGAACCTTATCTGTGCCTCTGACCGCCAGCACAACTACTGGAGGATTTCCCCCCACAATGTGGTGGAAATCCTTCAGTACTCGTAATATTGTGGTCTTCTGGCACCCGATGCTTCGGCGGTCTTAGGAAAAGACCACCAAAGTCATAATGAGGGCCTAAATCAGCCACCAATGCTGCCCCCCCCCAGAATTACACTAACTTTAATCTCCCTCATAATTTAAACACTATGCTGTTGAATGCCCCACCCGGTGCTGTACACTGAATTAAACACAAAAGCCATTGAGATAACAGTACTGTGCAGGCCACAATTACTAATTATCATAGACTTCTTTCTTCGAGGGTAGATGCTTAACACACCTGGTCACTCACTCTCTGGACTCTTTCCCCAGTTGTAGTTGTGTGATGTTTAAGCACTTGTTTTATGTTGCTATCTAACAAACCTTTCACTTGTTATATGTTGTAGTGTCCATGTCCAAAGCTCGAGCTTCTAGGCCTTCGCTCTTCTCAGAGGTCTTCCCTGGCAGGCAGAAGTTCAAACCCACCTTTTGTAGCTATGATAAATATTACGTATGAGGTTCCCACAGAGGTTAAGTCCATGGGTGAAGTGAAAGAGTTACTTACCAGTCAGAAAGATTGTTTATTGTAAATGGAGGCAGCAAAGAGTGTTCAGCAAATACTGCAGTCAAAAGTGTCTCAGAATTAGATCATCTTAGAGACATGGACAACTAGGGACCCTCGCAAAAATTTGGAACTGAACAGAATTCAAGCACTACAGAAAGGAGGCCATTACGAGTGTGCATGCTTCTCATTAAATCTTGTTTGATCCATTTGACCAGAGCATCACACACCACGATCAACCTGCAGCGGATCTTCCCTCAAGTTTGGAAAATATCTAAGAGATTGTTTACAGAAAATTTGTTTGCTCTTCATCCACTATAAAAATATTTTGCCTGCTTTGAATATTAGAAGTTAAAAGTGAAAACTTTTTGACTTCCTTTCAGAAATGAAATTTTTCAGAGGAAAGACAAATTCCCAGAATCTCAAAGATTTACCTTCGGGTTAGCATTAGGTTTGTAACACTAAACTTTTTTGGGGATCCACAAACCAATGCAAATTGGTGTTTGCGTGGCAAAGTAAAGTAAAGCACAGAGCAGCTGAAAACAGTGCTTTAGCTAGGGAGAGGAGAGTGCCATTTCAATGTGAATATGGTGCTTTCCTTCTCACTCCTTGTCACGCAGCGCAATATTTTTGGCTGCTGCACTGCGCTGCGAGACATCTTTAAGAATCTGGGCCAAAATCTCAGAGCATCTTCTTGGTAAAAGACATTGATTCACAGACATGGAAATTCTTTGATTCAGACAGTTACTCTAACTTTGTATTAAAATTAATGGTAAATGTGTTAAGTGAAAACTTAGTATGTGAGATCTCAAACCTGTCATAATAATCTTAGCATACATAGTGTGCAAGAACAGTGTAACTGAGTGTAACAATATTATTTTCAGTTTGTTCTCAGGTTCGATTGGCTAATGGAAAGTATTGTTAAAAATAATCTTATAATAGGAATTTAAGTATTTCAGTTGATAAATTTGAGCTCAAATATGTGGATTATACAAACTACATTTTTAATAATTTAATGTTCATCGTATGTTAGGAAATAGATTGAATTTAGGTCAGCCAATACAGAACTTCATTTCCATCAATATAACCTACTCAGGTAACTAATGAGTATCGAAATATTAATCAGGAGTAAGAGTGATACTGTACGTCTTATAATGACTTGCATCTATTTTAGTTTAGCTATAAATGCAAATCCAATACAGAGGATTTGTGTGAGCTAGGGGGAATTTTTACAATGAATTGGCGTAGGGCAGGTGTCTGCGTTATTGGCAGGATTATTTTTGTGCAGGAGGGAACACCTTCCTGCACATAAAACAATCCATGGAGGCAGTATGCAGCACACATAGAAAGAGAGAAAAAGGAGGAGAAAAAAGATATTTCTCATCTTTATGCCTTCCCTGGGTGTGTTTACAGTTTTGACACATTCCCAGGTTTACAGATCATTGTAAGTTTTGGAATGCATCAAAACCCATGGGTGTTGCATGGCAAAACCCACTTCAAGACCCGTGGAATACCCCTTGATGCAGTGTAAGGCAACAAAGAGGTTTGCACTGCATTGCCTTAAACCATATCTACAAGGCGTTGAAAAGCGCCTTGTCTCATAGATATGCGCTGCACTACCAGAACATCAGAAAAAATGATGCACCAGCAACACAAAGGGCTTGTAAATATGCCCCTAGGTATTGAATGATTCTCTCTCCCTCTCATTCAATGCTCCTCACCTCGCTAGTTGGTTCAAGCTTATTATTAAACCATTATCTGAGGGTGTGAATATGTGGTGTCAGGGAAGATAAACGTTGTATGTGTAGAATACTTATCATTTCCTCAGGACTAAACACAGCCAGGTTAGGGTCATTTGACAGAATGACAAGCCCAATAAATGTTGTCCTGACCAAGTGATACAGATCCTAAAGCAATTACATTAGCTGATATTGTGCAATTTGTGAAGACAAACAGGTCTTACATAGAGGTCTTAATCAGTCAAATATCCCTAAGAACGTGTCTCAAAGGTTTCATAATTTACTGGGGTGACTACACCTACAGTTACTCCCTCCACCAGTAAAGCAAAGATCCCATCCACAACAAGACCTACTACATTTCTATTTAATAGACACTCAAAAGAGAATGTTCAGAATTCAGGATAACATGATACATCAGCAGCATCAAACAGTGCAACTGTGCAAGTAGTTGCCCACCATACAACACCACTAGCTTTACCAGATTGGTGTTTGGGTGATGTAAATAAAATTGCAATATTTCTCTCCAAATGCCAATTGCATTTTATATGCTGGCCCATGAGTTTTTCTAATGAACAGTCCAAGATGAAAGGTGTAAATTTGTGTGTGATTGCAGCTTCCAAGTTAGAGTCATTAATTGAAAGAGACGATCTTTTTTTGTTGAATTATATTAACTTCATGGAAACATTAACACACTTTTATCCAATAATATGTTTGCCCAATCAATGGATACAGAACTTCTTAATTTAAAACAAGGGAGTAACAATTTAGTTACCCTTCATACTGAATCTAATATATTATTTTCTGAAGTCTGCAAAAGTGAAGTGCAAAAGAGCCTCCTTTTCCCCAGAATGAAGATGAATAACATATTTAAGATACATTTAAGACAGTGGCTCAGATAGTAGGTCTACAGGAGAGTGTGTTTTGATTTGATACATTAAGTTGCCAAGTTAGAACACCACCTGTCTCAGAGATGACATGAGAGAAATAAAAAGCAATCAAGGTTAATTACTGTTAAGGAAAATAGAGAGTCTACCTCTAAAACATGAGATAGTTAGCCAATGCAGAACAATTGAGTCAGTGCTCCTTTGTCTAAAGAAGAGAAGGATCAGAGAAGAGAACAACAACTTTTATATCTTGTGACAATGTTCTAATCAAGACATGCAGGCAAAGGAAACAACTCTTCAGGGACAGTGGCACAATTTCTAAGTGAAGAATCCCCTCAGAGCTTTCATGAATTGTTCAGCCTTGAATTAGATCCAACCATGCATTTAATGCTATCTGTCTCCACAGCAGAGTCAAATCCTGCTAAACTCTCCCAGATTGTTGGAATGATTGATTTAAGGACACAAGTACTTTTATTCACCTAGTGATTACTAAGTCAATTAAAATGCCCATACCATCAAAAAAAGAAACATGATTCTTTCATGGCAACTGGTGGATCAGATTTGAGATATGGAATCACTGTTTCTCAGTGTGTTTGCTAATAATGTTCCCTAAAGATCATCAAGAAGAAATTAGTTTTAATTGAGTCTCTACACCAACATTTCTGATTATTTCGGGCTTTCCGTGGTGGTTGTGGGATAACTTGACTGATTTCAAAAGCCTCCTCACTTTGTGTCCCAGTCTTTTAGCTGATACTGGTGTTTTCTGGCTCTGACTGGCTATGCAAATTAGGCATAATTATAATTGGCTCTGACAACCTACCTGTAAGTCTCTAGTATATTGTAGGGCATATAGGTTTATCCCAGTATAGATAGTGCACTCATAGGTGCACTGCTGTGGTGTCCAGTGTGATTTTGAATGCAGGCCTGCATTGCTGGCTGCTTTTACGTTAAAGGTAACTCCAAATTTAACTTTGGAATTAAAAGTACTTCCAAAGTTCTAAACTGCCTTATTTTTACAACTTGATAAAAGATGTTTTATAACCCTAGGTGAGGGGAAAACAGTCAAATTTGTTTTCCCCTGTTGTAGTCAATAGGCTAACATTGAAGACATTATTTTAAAATAATAAAGTCTTCTTTTCAATAGAGATGAGTTAAATATAGCAAATCTGGCACCAAATGTAATGGTATAATGAATTCAACAACTTGCCAATGTTGAATTTAATATAATTAGCACTGGAAAAGAGTTTTAGAACTCTCTGTCAAAGTTATCAAATTCAGCCTTGCAGTGCCCTTTCCTGATTTCTCAGCGTCTGGTAGAATGAACCAGGCTGCCTTAATGAGGTGTGAAGTGGCCTGCGCTGACACTAAGGAAGCATCTGGGGGATGGAGAACAGCTACAGCAGATGGCAGAGCAGGATGGGGCAAGAGTAGCCAAACTGGTCATCAAAGAAGGGAAAGCTACTTGGGACAGAAACTGGACCTCCTTCATTTCCTGCACCCCCAGACAGCTAGGAGCCCCACTGATCAGATAAAGAGAGAGACTGGAGGAGGTGTGGTAGGGAAGCCTTGCCACACAAGTGGGTGGGCTCGGCCAGATGTAACCTTCAAGGAGAGATTTCCTCCATGTTGGATTTTTAAAGAATATTGCTTTCTGGGATTGACTTTTGCCACACTTCACAGGACGTGGTCCTCCCAGATGGTGTTGGGCTGCATTCCATTGGACAGAAGCACATCCTGCTTTTGATTCCCATGAGCAAGGATAAATATGGCAGAGCTGCCCCACAATTCAGATCCCTGGTGGAAGAAGATACTGGAGAAGAAGGACTGCTTGCTGAACTTGTGGCCTGCGCCTGGACACTGTACTCACAAGGATTGTACCAGCGGCACACTTTGGGCTTCAACAAGAAAAGGACTTTGCCTTGCTTCTGAAACTCCAGGAGTGGACTACCTGTAAGCCTCCAGTACAAAGGAGCTGCCAAGAGTTCCCTGCATCAAGTCCTTGAAGAAGAGTTCAGCTGACCAGCATCCAGTGGCCATTTGAGGATGCTGTGTTTTAATTATTCAGTACTTTGTTGATATTAAATGCTTTACACATCTGTCACCTAAGTTAAGCCTAACTGTTTGTGGACCAAGCTACCAAAGTTTGAGCAAGGATTAGTTTGCTGAGACCTTGACTGGACCTAGTGGGGTTTGTGGCCTATTGCTAAATGTAGGTATTTACCTGCCCTTACCAATAATCCACTTTCCAATAGTGGTATAAGCATATTCCCAGTATTAACTGATTCATTCATTCTCTTGAGTTTAATTCGGATTTGCAAAGGAAAGAGCTTATGTAATAGAACAGAGGAAATTTAGCAGAAATTATTTGTTTATGTCAGAATAGTATAAGCAAGTACCCTTATCAAAACTGTGCAAATTGTTTAGATGCATTTTTGACAAAGTTAAGGCTACTTCCCCAATCGAAGTATGATTCTCGAACTGATTTGCAGCCAGAATGTACAAAACCATGTCGTTGTACATATGTTTTAAGTTCTGTGAGCCAGGCTGTGGGTCCTCCTACACCCTCTATTTCAATTAAAACAGTTACTTGGATCATTTAGTGGCTGGGAGGAAAGAGGGGTGCAGGTGAGTTTAATCTACTTCAGATCTTTGGAAACTGAACAGCGCAGGTAAGTGACATAGTAGCAACTGAATGAGAACAAACAAAGTAGTTGTATATGTTTTAAGTTCTACAGGCCAGGCTGTGCGTCCAAGAGAATCCTACCCATCCTTCTCCCTCTATTTCAATTGAAATAGCAGTGCTTAGATCATACAGTGAGTCAGTGGTGAAAGAGAGCCATAGGTAAGTCAAGACTACTCCAGATCTTCAGAAATGGAATAGCACAGGCATGTGACATAGTAGGAAATGAATAAGAAGAAACAAACATGCTAATATCATGAAACCATGGGACAGAAAGATATTGGAATCAATACTCAGTGCAAAAGGTTCTTAAGAAAGTCTTTAATAAATGGTGCTCTGAGGAGGTTAATACTAATTGGGAGACAGATCTGAAACCCCAGGATGCCACAGGGTCTGCAAATTCAAATTTGAGACAAACATCAGAGGGACCTATCTTGCAACAGCCATTAACATCCTCAAGCTGATCAAATTTTCTCTTATCCTAATCTTGACAGGAATCCCCTTCTCCTCCTAGAAATTATCTATCCCTTTAGACGTCTTTGCAGGCCCAGGCTTTTGAGCATCTCTAGCATGAAACTCTCTAAACAAACATGGGGCATGTACAAAAGATGCAGTTTCCCAGGAATCATCAGATATATCATACCCCTTCAATGAAACCATGTACTACTGCTGCCCATGTCTTATGTGTGTACCTCCTAATTATTTATACTATGTGGTCACATCTACCAGTGTGGGTGGAGGATGAGTGTTTTTGATAGGTCCAGCTGTTCTGACCCTTGAAACACCCATTACCAAGTCTATTCTCCACCTCTGTGACAACCTTAGCTTTATGGTCACTGCTTCTACTAACTGAGCCAACTAAAAGTATCCAGCAAACCTAGGTGTAAACCTGCTATATGTGACTGGGAGTGAGTGAAACCTTGTAGATAGCCACACCCAAGCTGTCACTTTATATTGCGGAGAAGTCTGTCTGCTTTGTCCGCCTAGCCCTGGTAATCTCTGTTAGCAGCCACCAACTGTTCATTTACAACTTTTCATTTGTGCTTGATGTCCTGCAACACAATGGATACAGAGGGTACAGAGGAAAGAGCAATCCAGTCGGGAGCATAGAAGGATGGTATCCATAGGTGCAGCAAAATGAGAATGTGTCTATTGAAATTTTGCAAAGTGTTATTATAAGTGAATTCAACCATGCAATTCATTTATTCCATTCCACATTGTGATTTATTAGTACACATCTCATATATTGTTCGATAGACTGATTAAGTGTCTCACATTGTCCGCTCATTTGAGAATAGTACGTAGTCAATTTGCAGTGCGCAATTCCTCTTTGTTTTATCAGTTCTTTCCAGAAATGGGTGATAAATTAAGAACCACAGTCTGTGATGATCGTAACTGTAAGTTGTGAAGCCTTACAATGTTTTCCAAGAAGACGGTGTATAATTCAAGTGCTGTGTGTGGTTTCCATAAGAGGGTGAAATGCCCTACCATTGTGAAGTGTTCTACTACCACTTACAAAAGTGTGAACCTGTACAAATCAGGATGTTTATCAAAAGAATCCATCAAAACATTGCACAAGGTTGCTGGGATGCAGGCAGTGGTTGCCATAATCCTGCCCATTTCTTGTGAAAATGTGTCCCCTAGTTCTTTCCTATTTTTCTCTTCTGAATGCCCTGCTATCAGAGACCTATGACACCAAATCAAAATATGTTGCTGTACTTCTTTCCAGCATGGCATTGCAATGAAATAGAAGAGTGTTCATTCTATACCTCTTACTCAGATCTTCTTGCAACCAGGTATCTTCATCAAATTCTGGATAGCGCTCCTTACTCTTCAAAGGAATGTACCTAACTTCTGTTTTGCCATGTAGGAAACTGTTAAAATACGTGTATGGTCTTTATACGTTCCTTTATTGTCTATGGGCAGATATAAGGCATCATGTATTTAATTATGAAAACTAGAAAAACAACAGACACTATCCAAATTGGCGCATTTCATTATTATGATTTAAAGTTTAAAGCAGGTTCCTTTGTTTGGTCCATACTGTAATCTCATGGATTGTTTTTTTAATAATGCTGCAAATGTGAGAAAACCACTTTAAGGGTAAGGAGTTAGCAGTCATATTTTTTAATAGTTTTTCTCTTTGTTCCTCAAGGTTCTAAATTAAACAGTCACTGGGCGCAAATATTCTGTTTCAAGATGTCATTGAGAAAGTACTGCTCTAATTGATTAAGAGGATGCATCAGTCTCTCTGATAAACGGTAACTGCATGTTGGGATATCACAAAATAGAAGGATGGAGTAAACACTGTTTTAAGCGTGTTGAAAGATAAATCTTATTTCTCATCCCGCTGAAAAGGTATTCCTTTATTTGTCAGTTTAATGATGGGGAACAATAAAGATGAACGGTTCTGTATGACGTGTCTAGAACAAGTGTCAAAATTAAGAAATCTCTAGATGTCTTTGACACAGGAGGGTTGAGGCCATTGAAGAACTGCTTTAACCTTCATATTGTCCATTCTGATATACATTTGCCAGATACCTGAATATAGCGGAATATATATATATTATGATATTTCGAAAACACATTTTTCCTCTTTTCGCACACAGGGAATAGTTTCTCAGGCTTCTAAAAAAGTATCCAAAATGTTGATGATGTTTTTTTAATATTTAAAATAATAAGTTCCAAATACAGAATGATGAAGTGTCGAATAGAACTCAAATGATATAGACAAAATGCTGGAAAGCCACAGTAGTATTACAAAGGACAAGTGGCATGACCAGATATCCACAATGGCGACATCTAGTATTAAATGCTGTCTTCCACTCATGTCCAGCTCTGATTCAGACTAGGTTATGAGCTCCCCAGAATTTGAGTTTAGAGAACATTTTGGCTATTTTAGTCTCGTCTTAGAGCAATCAAATGAGAGAGGGTAACGATTTATTATTGTGATATTGTTCGGTTCGCTATAGTTAATACTTGGGTGATATTCACCAAAAGATTTGGGAATAAAAACCCAGGGGGCTCTTGCATTTGACATAGGTTCTCTTATAAATCTTTTTTTTATTTGATCTACTAGGTTTTATCTTACAATTTCATCTTCTCGGTAAAAGGGTGGCTTCAACCATATGGAACCCGACTTATCACATAGTTGGGGTCCTTTTTAACTAAATACAACAATTAAGGTGGTCATTACGACCCTGGCGGATTACTTCCGCCAGGGCCGCGGGACGCGGTGGCACCGCCGACAGGCCGGCGGTGCCCCGCGGGGCATTCTGACCGCGGCGGCTTAGCCGCGGTCAGAGAAGGGAAACCGGCGGTCTCCCGCCGGTTTCCCGCTGCCCCCAAGGAATCCTCCAAGCCGGCGCAGCTTGCTGCGCCGGCTTGGGGATTCCGACTCCCCCTCCCGCCATCCAGTTCCTGGCGGTTCTCCCGCCGGGAACCGGATGGCGGGAGGGGGAGTCGCGGGGCCCCTGGGGGCCCCTGCAGTGCCCATGCCAACGGCATGGGCACTGCAGGGGCCCCCGTAAGAGGGCCCCAAAATGTATTTCACTGTCTGCCTTTCAGACAGTGAAATACGCGACGGGTGCAACAGCACCCGTCGCACCTTCCCACTCCGCCGGCTCTATTACGAGCCGGCATCCTCGTGGGAAGGGAGTTTTTCCCTGGGCTGGCGGGCGGTCTTTTGGAGACCGCCCGCCAGCCCAGGGAAAAACTCATAATACCCTCCGCGGTCTTCTGACCGCGGAGCGGTATTATGGAGGGCGGAATTCTGGCGGGCGGCCTCCGCCGCCCGCCGGAATCGTAATCAGGCCCTAAGTCTTTATTAGCATAAACATATCCGTTCAATAGTTGTTTCTTTGAGGAGCAGCTGCTAATGCACGTGTCATCAAGCATTTCGAATATGTCGTTGTTTCCTTAGATTTCCTCAGATAACATTTCTCTAAACAGTAGCTGAAAGTGAATAGAAGGGATGGAATAGACGGGTCGCCCATTCATAGGATTGTGTCTTCATAGCCATGTTGATTCAAAGGCAGTAGAAAAGTCACAAACACCAGTAATAATTTGAATCTCTTCTAAATCACTGTCTGTCGTTATTAATATTATCTCCTTTTTACATTTTACAGTTCCTGAAGATAGTGGGGCAGCATCAATCTCTTCGATTACTTCAGGAATACTTTTCTTGCATACTGGAACATTGATATTGTTCATCTTCGAAGCACACTGTTGCTTCAGAGTTTACTACAGTGTGAGAAACTGGGCTGTCAGTTAAGGGGAGTGAAATCCAACACAAACAACAGCCACAACCCTTGTCAGGTTGATCCACAAAAAGTCACTAAATTAATAAATGTTGAAACATTTGGTAGCTTGTCATAAAGGCAGCCAGGCTTAACCCAGAGGCAAGGTGCAAATTATTTATGAGGCACAAATAGCAATAAAGTTAAAATTAAACACAAGAAAAATGCAACTCTAATTTAGAAAAATAGAGTAAAATGTAACAAATTAGTTGACACTAAAATAGCAAAAATCCCATTTGTAGAAATGGAGATAGGTAATTTTGAAGATTTAAGGTATTTATAGCACGTAAAAACTCGAAGCAACACTCCCAGTTTTCTGGTTATTTGAGACCGTGTGAAAGTCACAAGGTCCAACCAACTGCAATGAGAGCACAAGTCGGATACAGGGACCAGGTATTCCAGTTGAACAACTGACCTTCTAAAGTCCAGCGGTAAGAGTTCAGTTTGTGATGCAGGAGGTTGCAAGGAGCTGTAGGGAAAGGTGCGGCTGGATGTTGTGGACAGTAATTGTTGTAGGGTGAAGATCCTCTTGGGCATCATAGATAGTCATTGCTGAAGCTACACATTGGTTGTCACTGCAGGGTGTTGATGCTGTAACTCTATGTGCAGATGTCATGCTGCAGGTCATTGCTGGAGGTCGATGCAACACAAAGAGTCAAGTTCACTGGAGCTTCTTGTTTGTGGTCAGCACAGGCTCCAAGATCCTGGCATGAATGGGCCCGTTCACAGTTGAAAAGAGCATAAACCTTCAGGATTTCTCCTTTTCGTGTAGGATGAACTCAATTCAGGCCCCACCAATGGTCCAGGGCCTGGGAGGCACCCCTTAGAGATCAAGGGCTAACTCCAGCAGAGGCTAGCAGGGCTCAGGCAGGTCCATTGCAGGTCCAGGCAGGTCCAGTGCAGCAGAGAAGCTGGGCAGTTGCAGAGAGGGCTCTTGAGCTTGTTGTGTCCCTGTAGCTCAGAACAAGAGGTCAGTCAACTGACTCTTGTAGTCATTTCAGCCAGGGTTGAAGGGAGCAGGTTCAGTCTTCCTTCTTAACACACTTGGCAAGGCTTAAGCAGCAGGGCTGCAGGGCAGTCCTTCTGTAGTATCCACAGGTCCAAAGGTGTATTGAAGAGTGGGTATGAGGGTTACATTTTTATACCTCATGCCCTCTTTGAAGTGAGAGAAATGCCTGGAGTTTCTCCTCCCACAGAGGTTTCAATGTTTCAACATGTTCTGGAATTTCCTTCCTCCCTGCCCTGCTCCCAGCTGTCTAAGGGCACAATAGGATAGTGCGAAGTCCTTTGTGTGTGAGCATGGCCAGTGTCGTTGAAGTGCATGTGTGGTAGAGGACAGCTCTGCCCCAAAATCAAACAACGATGGCCCAACCTGTTATCTCCCAGACCTTCTATTGTGATGCTATCTGAGAGGAATACACAAAGGCCAACTGCCTACTACACCTAGTCACGTCGCCCAGGAAACCGCCTGCAAGCACCAAATGGTTAGAACAAGAAAATTCCACTTCTGGATTTACCATTTTAAATTACAATTCCTATTGCACATTCCTACCTGCTCTCACCCAAAGGTTATCACTTATTAAATGTAATAGGGTAACCCATGGGTATTCTTTAGGCGAGGTAAGTCTTTCAGTAGTGATAAACAAATTGACGATTTTTCACTACTAGAACATGTGAAACTTAAAAGCACATGTGCAACACACCCGTCCCTGTGAGTTGTTCATGGGCTACACTAGGGGTGACTTATATGTGTCTAAAAAGAGGGTTTAGTCCTGTAAAGAGGTTTATTTTGCCAGTTTGAAATGATAGTTTCAAGCAGTGCAATTGCATGCCTGAGATGTGTTTTGATAGGACTATTTAAGTGGGTGTCAGGGTAGGTGCTACAAGGCCACTAGTAGCATTTAATTTATCAGTCCTGGGTATATGGAATATTACTGTTTTAGGAATTTATAAGTAAATTTAATATGGCAACTGGTTGAAGCCAATTTTAAGGAGCGAGCGCACGCACTTTAGCACTGGTTAACATCCCCTAGTAGAGTGACATACCATATACCCAGGGCCTCTAAAGTAAATGCTACTAATGGGTCTGCAGCATTTATTGTGCCACCCACTTAAGTAGCCACTTAAAGCATGTTCCAGGCCTGCCATTGCATCCTGTATATAGTTTTAAACTGTCAATTCGACCTGGCAAAATAACCCCTGGCCAAGCCTTAAAGTCTCCTATTATTGCATATAAGCCATACCCCAAGTCAGGCCCTAGGGCTAGGACACATTGTATTTAAAAGAGCGTATGTGCACTTTTATGTTTTACATGTCCTGGTAGTGAAAAACTCCTAAATTAGTTTCTTTCTACTGTGAGGCCTACCACTTTTATAGGATAATACTGTGTTGCTTTATTATATTTGATGTGTGGTAACTTTTGATTGGGAGCAGGCCATTGGCTGCCTTATTACATTTCATAAGTACTAACTTTTTATTGGCAACAAGAAAAGATTTTATGTTTGGTATCTGAGAAAATTGTAATTTTAAACCCTCTTTAATGGTAAAGTTGGATTTTAAGTTATAATTTTGAAAATGCTACTTTTAGAAAGCTGCCATTTTCCTTCCCTAGCTATTTTGTGCCTATAGTCTGTTCCTGTGTGTAGTTGGCAGTGGGACTTTGTTTAAGCCTCCCTGACAGCCACAGAATAGAGGGTTTAGGTGTGCCTGGAAGGGTCATCACTGGTAGGATGGGGGTCAGGCGGAGCTTGGCACAGCCTCACTTACAACTGTGTAGTTTGTGCCCTTCCTTCTCACAAAGGACTTGTCACCCCTGCATTTTTCATGAAGCAAGTTTGGAGCCAGGGCATGGAGGCAGGAAACTTCAAGGAATTCCCTAGAAATATCTTCTACTTCAAAGAAGGTACCAGGTACAAAAATAGGGATCTCAGCACCGACTGCTCAGGTCACTTTCTGGGCCCACAAAAGGACTCTCAGAGGAC
Source organism: Pleurodeles waltl (assembly GCF_031143425.1). NCBI lineage: Eukaryota > Metazoa > Chordata > Amphibia > Caudata > Salamandridae > Pleurodeles > Pleurodeles waltl. The sequence goes on along the minus strand of NC_090442.1, from coordinate 692,296,557 downwards.
TACCTGCTGCTGCTGTGAACTGTGTGTACATCAGAGGACTGCTTTGTTGCACCTGTTGCCTAAAGTCAGCCTTAAACACTCTGACGTCTGCCCAGTTGCTGGAGCCCTGTTACACTGCTTGAACCCAGGACTGCCACAGTGACTCCAAAGTCTAGCTGGCTGGTGTTAGATTTGTGAGCCTTTGTGTGGTTTTCCCCCAAACACTTTGCCTGCTTTGCCTCACATTTGCTGATCTGTTTTTGTTGGCCTTAGGACTCTGGAAACCCCTATCACTGCTAACCAGTGCTAAGATGTATATGCTAACTCCTCGAAAACATGGTAACACTGATATATACACAATTAGCATATTTAATTTGTTTATAAGACCCTAGTAAAATGCACTATATGTGGCCAGGGTCTGTAGATTAAATGCTACTGGTGGGCCTGCAGCACTGATTGTGCTACCCACTTACGTAGCCCTTTAAACATGTCTCAGGCCTGCCACTTCAGAGCTTGGGTGTGCAGTTTCACTGCCATATCAAATTGGCTTTTAATATCCCTTGCCAAGCCTTAAACTTCCCTTTTATTACTTATAAGTCACCCCTAAAGTAGGCCCTAGGTAGCCTACAGGGCAGGGTGCTATGTAATGTAAAGGCAGGTCATATACTTTTAAGTTTTACAGTCCTAATAGTGAACAACTCCCAAATGTGTTTTTCACTGCTGTGAGACCTACTCCTCTCATAGGTTAACATTGGGGATTCCTTATTACCTTAAATAAAGTGTAATTCCTGATTGGGATGGAGTACGCCAGTCATGTTTTTTGTACCTATGGAATAGTAATGATAAATCCTCCTCAATGATAAATTCAGATTTACTATTATTACTTTGAAAATGTCTCTTTTAGAAATTTTGCATTATTCTGTTCTTAGTCCTATGTAACCTGCAATACATGTCTGGGCTAGGGTGATAGATGGTTTCCTGCATTCTCTCTAGACAGCCTCACATAAAGGAATGGTAGGTGTGACTGAGTTGCTATCTGCATGTTTATGGGTCATCCTGGGCATGATGGGAGTGAGAAGCTGACACACCCGAATAGGAAGTGTCTTGCTTCCACACAAAAGACTGCTTAACCCCGTGTAGGGAGTCTGGAGTCAGGGCAGAAAGTGAGGACCTCTGGGCACTTAAAAGTCACCCCAACTTCAAAGGCAAAACTGGATATAATAACCATCTAACCCTACCAAATCAATACACTTCTGGACATGTGAAGAGCTCTGCCACGTTGGACTGCTGTGCTGCTACAAGGACTGCAACTCATCGACTGTTGCTTTTGAAGAAGTATTTTTCTGCTGGTTGGACCCATCTCACTTGAACCCAGAGTGACTCCAAGCACTGGCTGGCTTGCCTCCTGTTCTTCAAAAGTCTCAGGGACACAAGATACTTTCAACACAACCTGTAACAGCAGCTAAACTTTGCATGTTGCAAGTATTGCCTTGCCAAGTTGTGCCAGTCCAGTTCTGGGCCCTTGGTGGTGGTTATAAAGTGCTGCAACCACCAAAATCCATGCATTGCCGTCATAGCAACCGATGCATCTCCTTTGATGCTGACATATCACAGTTTCAGGAGACATTATATCACCGGCTGTGGAGCTCAATGCGATGCATCATCTACACCTGAGGGGTTCAGCAGTGAAGCATCCCTGATTACGCAGTTAAGAATCGACACAACACATACATCGCCAGGATCAATGATGATACATCAACTCCACCATTCCTTACATCACTCCATGCATCTCCTATTAATGCAGGCACAAGACAGAACCAAGGTACTGACTTCAGCGGGCCAATTCTGGTCCCTATATCAGACCCACGCTCCATTGTCGTCGGTCTTGCTTTTCACATTTGACCTGGTGTAGCAGGACTAAATATCCCCGGTTGGCGATTTATATTTCTAAGCACTATATTTGCAGATATTATAAAAAAAATAATATCTTTACTTCTACTTATTAGATGTTTGTCATTTTGGTCCTGTTTTGTTCATTAAATTAAGCTCTATTTTTCTAACCAAGTGTAGTATATTTTTGTGTGGTGTTCTGCCTTACTGTTTTAAGTTTTGCAAAATGCTTAATACGTTGCCTCTTAGGTTAAACCTTCCTGCTCTGTTCCAAGCTACCAGAAGGTGAATACAGGTTAATTTATGGTGTGTAGTTATCTAATCCTGAGTAAGTTCTTAGGTATATACCTCTGCTAGTCAGAAATCCAATTCCTACTTTGGTCGCAGCGCTGGGATAGGACTTGTGTTTGTGCAGTGCCTTACAGTAATTTGGTGTATACTGCCAATCCACAGCTAAGACCAATTCAAATCAATTCTTCTCGATTGGCAATTTTTCCCCCTACCTTTCCTAAATGGCTTTTAAAATCTTTCTATTTTCCCTGATTTGCATCTTTGCTTTTTCCTAAAATCATGTCTCTGAATCGAGGATCTACATCTGCACCTGCATCTACGAAAAAATTATTTTGAGCTGTCCAAACTTGACAGCTACACTGTGGTCCAGCTCCAAGGTTTCTGCAAGGGATTTGAGCTTTCTATTTAAGGCTTCACCAGGAAGTTGGAGCTGCAAAAGTAGCTGAGGGCATGGATAGAAGCGTCTGATGCAGCATCTATGACCCTGGATGGGGAGGATGAGATACTGGATAAGGCACTGGACTGGGATTCACTGGAGAATCTGACACTGGCTGTGGAACAGGGCCAGCATCTCACCAGGAGTAGTGGTCCCCTCCAATACTGTCAGGGTCTCACCTGGATCTTTTCGCAGCAGTGAAAAGAACAATGCAAAAGTTACCAACTTTCCTGTAGGCCAAAAAGACCCAACACAGTCAAAATCAAAATTGACCCAATGAGAAGAGAGGACTGAAGGAGTTTGGTATTGCCACTGAATCTCTACTCTGGTCACCTGGCTTTCCTCGCACCTTTCTTTTTCTAGAAAACAAAAAAGGGAAATCAGTACAGAAATACTATGAAGGAACTTACAACGTAAGAATATCAAATTATACTATTAAATAACTTATGGCCCCTCCTCCGTGTGCTAGTGTAGTCAGTCAATCAAGGCATACATTTGTTGAATCTATAAAATACAAAATCCTTATGACTTTTGTATTCTTAATAACCTAATACATATATTCTATGCAGTAATTAGTAACCCACCTTTGCTACTTCTTGTGAGTGCTACAAATAATAACTCTAGGAAACTTGCAGATATCCTCAGTGACTAAATATATGCATATTTACTTTAGAACATAAATAAGTTATTTTCTTTTTTGACATCAACATATATGCGAGGGCTTGATGCAAAAAAAAAAAACTCTTATTGTTGTAGTCATGAAATAAATGTACACATCAATATAAACCTTTTTCTTTTCACGTTTCAGAAAAAAAGCTTTCCAAAAAGAAACCCCCCCCCCCAAAAAACAGGTAAATATAGTCTTTTAATCTTTTAAGTGTGTTACCCCATAATAAGCGGTTGCTGGCTTAATGTGTGTTCTTTCTCTTTTTGATTAGCCGAGGTTGCCGAGTTGGAGAATTCCTGAGCAATGCAATGATGCACTGAAGACCAATGCAACGGCAAGAAGGATGAATGTGTCAGAGGGAGTTCAGGAATACGAAGACACCAAGAAACAGGAAGTCAGGTGAGTATCTAGGCAGAAAGGGCTAAAGGTGAGCGGCTTTCAGTGGTGCATTGCACAGGCTTAAAGGCTATGTGCCCCACCATTTAAAGGAATTTAAAGGAATCACAGCCTCACCAGTGTTCAGCCAGTCCAGACAAATACTGTAAAGAATAGACAGTAGGTTACCATCAGTGGGCAAGGTGCTGAAGCTCTGAAGGACATAGGTGCCAGCATGTCTGTGGTAAGGAGCCTTCTGATGGACTCAGAGCAGATTTTTGTCATTGTATTCAACCAGGTTGTCATAGCAGACCATGTGAGAATCAGTACCCTTTTCGCTCTTGTTCCATTTGAGTGGGATGGAATCAGGATTTCCGATGGGATTGTTTGCTAGGGAATGGCCTAGAGCATGCTACTTGGAGAAAAGTGGAGTTGAAGTCACACCTGGAAATATTGGGGGTACTTGAGTGGGTGTGTGCAAGCACGAGGTCCATTGCTGCCCGGGAGGGAAGTTAAGAAAGTCTGGAGGCTGGAAACACAGCCAAGACAGCTGCCACAACAGGAAAGGGCAAGGGGCATGGAAATCCAGCCCCTGAATGTTACCCATTTGAAGTGGATGGGGTGTCAGAGGAGGTAGCCCTGGAGGCCAGTGGAGAGGACATTAGCTTTCCTTGGTGACCTGTCTAAACTTGCTTGGTAGCGAGAAGACGGAAGACCCACCAGGGAGGAATTCTGCAAGGCACAGAGTGAATGCCCAGAGTTGAGGACATGACGCAGAAGCCCAGGCAGCAGGTGATGTCTCTAGTAGTCACTGCAATGACAACCTAAATAGTGATCTGTGGATGGGGTAACAAGGACCCTGGTGCTCCCTCAATGCTTCAGAATTTTCCCACTCGGATTGGCTTACAAAATTCCCCTAGCAGGACATCTGGGCCAGGACAAGACCTTTGCCAGGCTTGTCCTCACTTTTACTGGCCCCGATAAAGATTCTTCAGATGCCTACTGTAGAACTTGTTTGACCTGCTAGACCAGTGGGAAGATAGGGCAGAACCTGAAAGCTTCACTGTCTCCCTTACCTGCTATTGGCACTTTCTTAGAGAGTGTGGGCATTGACATTGTAGAGCCCATGGATCCCCAGACAACCTCTGGTCACAGGTTTATCTTGGTCCTGGTGGGCCATGCCACTAGGTACCTAGAGCTATACCTCTGACGTCTCATACTGCAACCACAGTGGCTAGGGCCCTGAGGGGGATTTCTTCTGGGGTGTGTTTTCCCAAGAAAGTGGTGTCTGACAGGAGCACCAACTTTATGTCTGTTTACATGTAGTCAATGTGGAAGGAATGTGGAGTCACTTATGTGTTCTCCACTCTCTACCAACCACACATCAATGGGCTTGTAAAGAGATTCAACAAGACCATAAAAGGCATGATCAGGAGACTGCCTGAGAATGTGAGGCATAAGTGGGACACCCTCTTTCCATGCTTACAGAGAGGTGCCACAGAAGACATTGGGTTTAGCCCCTTTGAGCTTCTGTGTGGGCACACTGTAAGGGAACCTCTGAATTTGGTAAAAGAAGAGTTGGAGTAATCTCCCAGAAAACTTTCACAGGGTATACTTAGCTACATGCTGGAATCTAGAAGCAAGCTTCAGACAACTGAGAGGCCAGCCAGGAAGTGATGGAGCAGTGGTCTGACCAAACAGCTACCCCTATGGAACTGCAACCTGGGCAAAAAGCATGGGGGATGGAGCCCATGGAGCCTGGGGACCTCCATAACCATTGGACTCAGCCCCACACGATTGCTGAGAAGAAGGGGAGGCAAACTTACTTGGTAGACCTCAAGACCCCAAGCACCCCCAAATGGTTCTGCACCTTCACCTCAACCATCTCAAACCAAACTTTGAGAGGTCTGAGGTCACCATATTGTTGGTGACAGATGGAGGGGAGGAGGAGGAGAGCAAACCTCTCCCTGACCTCTTTGCCTCCAAAGAGAAAGATGAATCACTGGAAGGTGTGACCCTTTCCCCGACCCTGAATCCTGAAAAGCAGAGGGACTGTCACCAGTTGTGGGTCAGTTCTCCTCTGTGTTCTCCCTCACTCCTGGTGGTACACATTTGTGTATCCATTACATTGGCACAGGAAACAGCTTCCCTGGCAAGCATAACATCTATATGCTGCCTGACAAAGTGAGGACCAGCATTAAGGCAGATGTTTCAAAATGCTGAAATTAGGAGTGATTGAACCTTCCAGTAGCCCCTGATTCAACCCTATGGTAATGGTACCAAAAGCTGCCCCAAAGGGTACTACACCTGAACTCAGGTTCTCTATAGATCATAGGGAGATCCATTCAGTCACTAAGACTGATGCTTAGCCCCAGGGTGGAAGACTCATTGACAGATTAGGGGCTGCTCAGTTCCTGAGTACTTTTGACCTTACTTCAGGATACTGGCAGATGGCCCTAAACAAAGAAGTGAAGGAAAGGTCCACCTTCCCCACTCCAATGGGCCACTATCAATTTAGAGTGATGCCCTTTGCACTCAAGAATATCCCTACCATCTTCCAGAGGCTGGTGAACCAGGTTTTGGCAGGAATGGAGGCCTTCAGGGCTGCTAACTTTGATGACAAAGCTGTCTTCAGGAGCAGCTGGAAGGACTACCTCTTTCATCTCCAGGAAGCACTTCAGGCCCTGCGTAATGAAGGTCTGACTATGAAGGCCAGTATGTGCCAGATAGGGCAGGAGACTGGGGTGTACTTGAGACACCTGGTGGGTGAGGGTAAGGTGCTGCCCCTCCAAGCCAAGATAGAAACCATAAGACTTCCTAGGCCTTATTGGATATTACAGGAGGTTTGTCAAAGGGTATTGCAACATTGCTGACCCCTTGACAGAACTGATATCAAAGAAACAACCCGGAAATGTGATTTGGACAGAGGCATGCCAAAAAGCATTTAACTCTCTGAAGCAGGTAATGTACACAGCCCCTGTGCTTAATGCCCTTTACTTTTCCAAACAATTCACAGTGCAAACTGATGCCTCAGAGCATGGTGTAGGGGCAGAACTATCACACCTTAATGAGGAGGGCCTAAACCAATCTGTAGCTTTCATCTCCAGGAGATTACTACCCCTGGAACAGAGGTGGATTTATTTTGAGCTGGAAGCCTTTGCTATGGTCCAGGCACTGAAGAAGATGAGGCTGTATCTATTTGGGACTCACTTCCAGATTCGGACAGACTCCTCAGATGGGTTATGTAAATGAGAGGTGAAAATCCAAAATTGTTGAGGTGGTCCGTCTCCCTATAGGATTTTTTGGTGGAACACAGAACTAGGTCCCACCACACAAATGCTGATGGTCTTCTGCCTTAATGTTGAGATCTCCCAAGCTCTCTCCATTTTTGGCTGTGGGGGGACACCTGTTAGACCTGTCAGCCTTAGGGCGGTCTTCTCCCAAACTTTTTGCCTGTTTAGCCTCACTTTTGCTGATATGTTATTGTTGGCTGTAGGTCGCTGAGCACTTTACCACTGCTAACCAGTGCTAAAATTCATGTGTTCATTCCTCTAAAACATGGTAACACTGGTATATCCACAATTGTCATATTTATTTTACTTATAACATCCTAGTGAAATGCAGGAGTGTTCAGAATGCAGGATACAGAGAATAAGAAAAAAACAAGGAGAAATAAACATATTTCTTCTCATTGCGCCCCCCCTTTGGTGACGCATATCTTTTTGACTCATTCCCAGGTTTACAAGTTCTTGTATATCTGGGAATGAGTCAAAATCCATGTATGTGCCTCCCTTTTGCAAAGTAATGTAACCCAGTGATTTGCACTGCATTACATTACTCGAGATTTATGAAGCCACGCAGGGCCATGTAAGGTGGCCTTGAGTGACTACATACATCTCACTTAAGGTTTGTGTCTAGAGTGATGCAAACTAGGCCATAAATATGACCTTAAGTCCGAATGGAGAAATCTTCACAATGACTTTGTCCGGCAGCTTCCTCATGATGACGCCTCCTCCTCAGACACCACCTGCAGCCTTTCCCTGCTGAACTTTACCCTCTCAGACATTTGCTGAAATTTCTTCTAAGGCCGAAGGTAAGTGTCGACTGGGCTCGATATAATTCCTGTATCCAACTTGCGTTCCATCGTGGTCGGCCATATTTTGGCCCTCATTACAACCCTGGTGGCAAGTGTTAAAGTGGTGGTAACACCGCCAACAGCCCGGAGGTAAAAGAAATGGGATTATGACCACAGCGGAAACCGCCAACATAGACAGCCACTTTAACACTCCAATAGCCAGGGCGGTAGAAACAAACAACGCATCGGTCACTGCCAACAGACAGGCGGAAGACAATGTACCACCCACCCTATTATGAGAGGCCAATCTGCCAGCTTTACCGGGGCAGTGCCAACGACATCAAAAGCATGGCGGAAACAGTACACGGAAGGGGAACCACTTAACTTCCGACACTCCACGAAGAACCAGGACGCCATGGAGCCCGAACTGCAGTTCCTCCCCATGTTGGTGTATCTACTAATACACCAGGAAATAGAAAGAATGCGACAATGACGGTGAGAACTGCACCAAGCACACAGGGGAGAGGGGGAGGTAAAAGAGAGTTACACACACACATGGCACGCAACACCCCCACCCCCCACCCTCACCCCCAACACCATGCACAATCACAGACCCAACAACATGACAGATACACCCCGTCACCCCCTGGAAGAATGCAAGGACAAAAGGAAATGAGTTTAACCAGTGATATTTTGGAACATTCAGATATAGCAATAGAATAAAAATAAATCAGTATATACAAATATTTACATTATGTACAGAAGGCCGTACACTGTCCCTTGTAAGTGTAAAATTATGGGTGAAGCCCACACATGACACCTGCCTCAAAACGGAGAGCACACTGCAGGGGCATCAGGTCGAAAAAACACAGGCACCTCAGGGGGAAGGGGAGGGGGAGCACCTCAGCTGGAAGATGGTACTACGCCATTGCTCCTCGAGGGTGCTCCATGCCCACTGCTTGGTCCTGGGGAGTGAAAAGCCACAGTCTCTCTAGTGGGCGGTTGGCCCACTGCTTGGTCCTGGGGAGTGCAAAGCCACAGCCTCTCTAGTGGGTGGTTTGCCCACTGCTTGTGTCGAAGTAAGCCTCAGCAAGGCCTACTAGTGCAAGGGGTTCGCCCTTCTCTGCACAAAGTCCTCAGACCATATAGGAAGAAGTTGGCACTGAAACTGAAATAAAAGACAAAGGGCCCGATGTATCATCAGATTTTGCACTCGCAAACAGCGAAATCGTCCGCTTGTAGTGCAAAATCAGGGTCTGCAATACATCAACTGCATTCGCAGACCAAAAACCGAAAATTGCAAAAATTTCGATTTTCTGCGTTGCGACCTGGATTTTGCGAATCGCAATTTGCGATTCACAAAATCCAGGTCGCAAAGCAATTCTGCAAAAAATCGCAAATTGCGATTTTTCGCAGAATGGTATTTTGCAAGTGCAAAATACCATGACCTGCAACCAGGTGGTAACCTGGTGCAAAATTAAAAAATGCAGTAAAACTGCATTTTTACATTTGAAATGTAAAGCACACATGCCCTTTTGGCATGTGTGTACTTTACATGTGAAAAAAAAAAATGGGGTGCAGGAGAGGGGGTCTTAGGCCCCCAGCACCCTGGCCCTTTGCTTTTCACAAATTGCGATTTCTGTTTCAGAAATCGCAATTTTCGAAATGCAAAACATTTGCAGCTATTGGCCAACAGGCCCATAGCTGTGAATGGGCCAGTATCGCAATTTGCGATATAGGAATTGCATTTGCGATTTTTAAGAAATCGCAATTACCGAATCGCAAATGTGATACAAGGCCCTTTGCGAGTCGGTAATTGCGATTTCTTAAAAATCGCAATTACCGAATCGCAATGGGCCAGATTCATACATCTGGCCCAAAGTTTATTAAACCTCATGAGGTGGTACTACAGTTCAAACAGCACCCTTCGGTAATGTTTGAAGTAGCACACTGAACTAAGAGAGCATGGTCCTTTTATACCCACGCAGGGGCTAAAAGAAGGTGGTACAATTATAGAAGCAAGACTTACATACATATAAGGTCGTATGGAAATGCACAGTCGACAGGTAGGAGGGGCTAACAGTTTTCAAGGACTAGTTGACACATTACTGTCTGTTACTGATTACTAAAAGCTGCAGATCTTACCGGGTATGTGTGAATGTGGGAGATGCTAAATATAACTTGTCACTAGACAGATTTTCAAGAGTATTTAACAGAAAGGTAGGACAGAGCACAAGGCGAGCACATGGCAGAGAAAATGGCTGCCAGAAATACAAAATGGATTCCGCAAAATGTTCACAATAGTTGCTAAATACAAGATGTCTTCTGCTAATGCTTAATCTAATCACTATTAAATTACAACAGACGACCCTTTCAGCATTAGCTGAAGACATTCGTCTTTCTGGGATAATCTAAATATTCATCTTGTATATTTATGCTCATCATTTCAGCTATTTCCTTATCTAACGTGTGTTGTGCTTTCATTTCTGTAATATTTCTTTTGGTAGGCATACAAGCAGTAATACACATGGAGCAGAACATTGGATCACACTGAATACAGATACAGCATGTGAAAAATATTGCAATCATTACACACAGGATAGTCAGTAGTTTCCAGCCCCAAGCGGAAACAAGAGCCCAAAACCATCCAGAAAAAGTCCAAGTACCAGTTTCTGTGTGGATTTCTGCAGCAATTTTATGCAATTTAGATTTTGCATCATATACTGAAGGTGAGTGATCTGGAATAAAAACGCAGCAACTACTACTGGTGATGCGACATGCACCACCTCGATCAGCTTATATCACATCTAGTACTATTCGATTTTGGAGCGCAACAATCCTCGCAATTTGGAGCTCATTGGTAATATTCCCAAGTGCCAGAGCTGCCTGATTGGTAACAGCTTCTACAACCCTAGTCAATCGTCTCACTTTCCTACTGTTTAACGCAGCACCCACAAAGGAGAACAACCCTAAATTAAAGTCAACATATTGTTGCAGGCTAGTGTCCGTTTGGTCTACCTCATTTGTACTTATTGTCCTTTTATACCTATTTTTAATGATGTCATTGAACAGTTTAAAATCTCAGTGATATGATGCAGGGGCCAAAAACACAGGGGGTAATAGAAAAGATACATAACACACACCTGACCACCCAACAGGTAGTTGGTAATATCCATAGTTACCACAAACAAAATATGTATTATGTGAAGCTGTAAAACTACTATTATTTACACCCTCAATAGTTAAAATCAAGGTACAATCGCTTATCCCTAGTGGAATTCGCCCAATGCTACGTATACATAAATCTGCTTTAGTTTTTGTAACAGAAATCACAAATTGTCCTTTCTTGTCAAAGTCTCTTATATTTGTAAAGACATATGGTATTGAAACATTGTCCGGTTGATACTCTTCCCATTCCTATTTAGTTCCTTTGGCTTGGGGATACCCATCTTTGTCTTGGTAGAATACTTTATTAAGGCAAAAAGAATTCTACCCTCTGTACGTTTTCCAGATGCAAAAAAAAGCGTATACCTAGCTTGACAAGAACCATTGTGTGAAAAAGGAAGAGGAATGAAATGTGTTCCTCCTTTCTTTTGATGCGCAGGTATCATTCCACATACCCAACAGTTAGTAGTATTTGTAGCATTATGCGTATGATGCAACATCTGAATGAAAGTATTATTCCTGCACAGATTATTGTTGGTTCCAAAATGTATCGCAAACATCATCTGCCAAAAAGAACTTGGCCAATGCTTTTTGGAGGATAGGGTCTCTATGGCTCCCCTACTGCTCTGGATCAGATGTTGGTCAAGCACTATGGCAAAACTTGTCCAAGACTCTATTTCTGATTGTTTACAACTGGAAAATTCGAATAGGATCCCTTGGCTTATGTTTCTGTGAAATTCCTTTGTGAAACTAAGGCTTAGGTACATGTTTGACGAACCACATTTGTTAACTACAAACTCTGGGTCTGTTTTGAAGTCTACTTATTCCAACCATATATCAGAGCTGAGATTTTATAGTTCCCTGAAACTGAAATCTTTCGATTCCTATTCACGGATTGTGACTGTTCCATGCCTTGAACCCTATTTGACCTGGTTCTCAAGTTTTAGAATAATTTCTCTTTTAACATTTTTTAGACTTAATCTAATTCATTTTAAGGTAGCTTTCCCTGAACCATGTCTTTGGAAAAAGGATTTACCACTTTGTCCCTGTGATTCCAAATCAACTCAGAGTACCTCACATTTTCTTCTTTTTTGCCCTTTAGATGCTGCTCCCATAGGGGCTTTCACTCTACCCATTTTATGTCCTCTTAGACCCATTCACTACAAGGAAGCTCCACTATATCTTCAGAGATTGCCAGATATTCAAACTTGTCATCATGTATTACATTTTGTTACAGCTTCTTTAAGTATTAGGAAAAGGCATATTCCATTTTAAATTTGTTATATGTATGTATAGTTTATCATTTTAAGCAAATATTTGTATTTTTCTGATTTTGTGATTTTATTCATGTTTAGTATATTTATTTGTTTATGTTAAGGGGTTTTAGATTGGATGTTTATGCGGTGTTTCTAGTAATGGTTTTTAAGTTTTATCTGTGTTTTATAATATTTATAGATCGGCAAATGCGTTCTGGTTCACACTTTTATGGCAATCGCCGAATAAAGTTATTTGACTGACTGACTGAATGTATTATTGAGGTACGATTGACGGTGCTTCTGCTCCTGATAGGGAAGTGTAAAGTAACATTGATCCTCTGGTACTGGAGCAGTGGCAACAAAAAACTCAAGAGCAGGAGCCTTCTTTTCAACAAACCAGGTGATTATTGCTATAACCACCAAAACAACAACAAACCCCATAGTACTAATGATCAGTTTGTTATTCATTTTAGCAACAGTGGTAATCGACTCTTTCAGAAATTAAAGAAAAAACAATCGTTGGAGCTCTGATCCCTGGGCAGCCGCTGATTTTTTCACCACGGGCCAAGACGGGTGTCACTACTCTAATGCATGGCTGATCCCCCCTTGCCACATTGGCTCTCCGTTTCACTAAACCAGGGCGGTAGCTCAACCAGTTTGCTCCAGCACTATGGGGTCTTTCCTCGGTCTCAAATTATATCGCGACACTCCAGAAATCGTATGGTCCGGGAAGAACTGCGCAGATTCATCAGGTGATATAGCACGGCCTTTCTCCGTAGTCAAAATCTCTCGAAGATCGGTCAGCACAGCAGGTTCCACCAAGGTAGGTAGCACTCTCTTGCAGTGAGTACTATAGACCCAATTCTTTCGGTTCGTCACTCGAACTGCTGTTCTTGTCGCAAGGAGCACCTGCTCTGGGCCTCGCCACCTTGGTTCCAAGCTGCTTGATCTTTCAAAGGACCTAATCATCACCAGGTCGGAGTTCATGGCCTTCACCTGTAGATCAGTCAGGAAGTGCTTCTCGAACCTGTTGATGAATAGAAACCAAATTTTCGGTTAACTGTGCCAAATAATCATTCATCAGAACACAAGGTACATCATATACTGAATTTGCCTTAGGAACTCCCCAAATGTTCATTGGCCTTCCTAACACTACTTTATAGGGAGTAAGGCCAATTCGAGAGTGTGGCACTGACCTAATAGACAATAATGCCAACGGTAATGCATCCAGCCAAGTTAAGGATGTGGAAGCCTGTATCTTTGCTAACGTCAGCTTCAAAGTAGCCTTATACCTTTCCACCAACCCTGCTGATTGTGGGTGGAAAACCGCATGGAACTTCTGTTTGATCCCTAATCCTTTCAGGACATACTTAATAACTTCCCCAACAACATGAGGTCCGTTATCATTCCATAAAAGTCTGCAAACACCAAGTAGTACTTCGCTGCATCGCAGTCTCACGTGCTACGCGGTCCGCAAGGGCATTACCTTGCCCTATCTTATCGGTCACTTTCTTGTGTGCACTACATTTCACAAAAGCTAGTTTCTTTGGATGTGTCAATGCAGTCAAGAGGTTATGCATTAAATCTCCGTGCATTATCTGCATCCCGTGGGATGTGAGAAAGCCTCTCTCCTTCCAAAGCAAACCAAAATCATGACCCACTCCAAAAGCATAGCGCCTGTCTGTATAAATGTTCACACATAAGTCAGTACTAAGCTCACGTGCTCGTGTCAAAGCTATTAGTTCAGCTGCTTGATCTGACTTCTGTGGTATACAAGCTGTCTCCACTACCGTGTGTATTGTGGTGATTGCATATGCAGCTGAGGTCGTACCGTCTGGCAACTTCAAACAAGACCCATCAACCCACAATTCCCCGTCTACATCTGGAAGGGGCGTATCTTGTAAATCAATAGGACCCTTTGTCTGTTCTTCGGTAAGGAATATACAATCATGTGTTTCTTGTGACTGAGGCTGAGTCACCGGATATGGCAACAAAGTGGCTGGATTTAGTGTTGCACATCTCTTCAGTGTAATGTGAGGAGCCAGCAATGTCAATTCATATCCTGTCAGGCGAGCACTAGTTAAATGTTGTGTCTTTGTTTGATTTAAAAGAGCATCAACCGCATGGGGTACTAAAACCAACAGCTTATGTGACAAAACTATCCCCTCACTCTGACGTATTGACACAGCTGTTGCGGCAACTGAACGAAAACACCCAGGCAACGCTCGAGTGACAGGATCAAGTACTGCTGAAAAATATGCACAGGGACGCTGCTTATCGCCATGTGTCTGTACTAAAACTGACAATGCACATCCATCTTTCTCATGTACATAAAGTGCAAAAGGCTTCATGTAATCTGGAGTACCTAACACTGGTGCTGAACAAAGGGCTTGTCGCAGCTGCTGGAAAGCAGTATCACATTCATCTGTCCATGGAGGGGCATTGGAGTATCTTTAGTCAAAAGTGCTAGCAAAGGTTTGACAATGTGTGAAAACCCTAATATCTATTGCCTACAAAAAGAAGTAAGACCAAGGAATGCACAAACATCTTTCTGAGTAGAGGGTACTGGTGTGTCTAAAATTGCTTGAGTACGATCTGATGTAAGTGCATGGCCCTCCTTAGACAAAAGGTGACCGAAATAGGTTACCTTTGGTCTACAATATTGCAATTTTTTTCGTAACACTTTATGATGGTGTGAAGCAAGAAAAGAAAGTAAGGACAAACTGCACTTTTCACATTACTCAGGGTTATCATCTGCCAACAAAATATCATCAACATATTGTATGAGAGCCACACCTTCAGGCAAAACAAAAGAATCAAGTTGTCGTTTTAACGCTTGACTATGAATACTAGGACTCTCAGTATAGCCTTGAGGAACTCTGCAAAATCTACGTGATCATTTATTCAAAGTAAAACCAAACAAATATTGGCTGTCAGGATGAAAAGGGATCGAAAAGAAAGCATTCTTCAAGTCTATCACAGAGAACGTAGTTGCTGTCGGGGGAACCAAAGTAAGAAGTGTCGTGATGTCAGATACCACATGATATTGTGGTATCACAATCTTACTGACTTCTCGTAAATCAATAATGAATCGGTAAATCCTGGTATCAGTATCCTTTTTCAGAATAGGAAGAATCGGACTGTTACAAACATTATACGGAACTTCCTCAACAACTCCAACTGCAATAAGATCATGCACAATTCGTGTGAGTGCTTCTTCACCCTCCTGTGAAATTTTGTATTGAGGCAAACGTGGCAATACAGCTTCCTCCTTCACACTAATATGTACCGGTGGAATAATCATTTGTCCCACATCAGTATCTTAAACCCTGAGGTGGTACAACAGTTCAAACAGCACCCTTCGGTAATGTTTGAAGTAGCACACTGAACTAAGAGAGCATGGTCCTTTTATACCCACGCAGGGGCTAAAAGAAGGTGGTACAATTATAGAAGCAAGACTTACATACATATAAGGTCATATGGAAATGCACAGTCGACAGGTAGGAGGGGCTAACAGTTTTCAAGGACTAGTTGACACATTACTGTCTGTTATTGATTACTAACAGCTGCAGATCTTACTGGGCATGTGCGAAAGTGGGAGATGCTAAATATAACTTGTCACTAGACAGATTTTCAAGAGTAGTTAACAGAAAGGTAGGACAGAGCACATGGCGAGCACATGGCAGAGAAAATGGCTGCCATGAATACAAAATGGATTCCGCGAAATGTTCACAATAGTTGTAAATACAAGATGTCTTCTGCTAATGCTTAATCTAATCGCTATTAAATTACAACACTTTGGTGGTCATTCCAACCCTGGCGGTCCATGACCGCCGGGTTGGAGGACCGCGGGAGCACCGCCGACAGGCCGGCGGTGCTCCAATGGGCATTCCGACCGCGGCGGTAAAGCCGCGGTCGGACCGGCAACACTGGCGGTCTCCCGCCAGTGTACCGCCGCCCATTGGAATCCTCCAAGGTGGCGCAGCTAGCTGCGCCGCCGAGGGGATTCCGACCCCCCCTACCGCCATCCAGTTCCCGGCGGTCCGCCCGCCGGGAACCAGATGGCGGTAGGGGGGGTCGCGGGGCCCCTGCAGTGCCCATGCCACTGGCATGGGCACTGCAGGGGCCCCCGTAAGAGGGCCCCTAAATGTATTTCACTGTCTGCTGCGCAGACAGTGAAATACGCGACGGGTGCAACTGCACCCGTCGCACAGCTTCCACTCCGCCGGCTCGATTCCGAGCCGGCTTCATCGTGGAAGCCTCTTTCCCGCTGGGCTGGCGGGCGGCCTGAAGGCGGCCGCCCGCCAGCCCAGCGGGAAAGTCAGAATTACCGCCGCGGTCTTTCGACCGCGGAACGGTAACCTGACGGCATGACTTTGGCGGGCGGCCTCCGCCGCCCGCCAAGGTCAGAATGAGGGCCTTTGTCCTGGGGAGTGCAAAGCCACAGTCAAAGCCAAGTGGATGTTTTCTTCCACTGGTTCTGGAGGGGGCTTTGTGTCGAGTGTGCTTCATCCTGCCAAGGAGGGGGTGAGTAGATGCATCTCTCCACTGGTTCTGGAGGGGGCTTTGTGCCCAGTGTGCTTCATCCTGCCAAAGAGGGGGTGAATGGATGCATCTCTCCACTGGTTCTGGAGGGGGCTTTGTGCCCAGTGTGCTTCATCTTGCCAAGGATTGGGGAGTGGATGCATCTCTCCACTGGTTCTGGAGGGGGCATTGTGCCCATTCCCTCACCTGGGTGTCTGAGCTACGAGATGTGCAGGGAACAGGTAGCATGATACCCCATGAAGGCAGAGCTACACTCCATCCTGCAGAGACTTAGGCTGCAAACTGCTGGTTGTGCCAGTGCTGGTGGTGGTGCCTCATGTTGTGTGTGCAGGGTCCAGGACATCACCTGCAGCCTCAGACGGCTGCCCACTGGGGATGCTGCTGATGTCCGATGTAGTGGCACTGGCTAGGCACTTGGCAGTGCAGATGGTGGTGCAGGTGTCGGTGGCTGTAGCAGTGGCTGTGGTGGTGGCTGCTGCTGAGATGCTGCTGGTGCTGCCCATGGTGCAGGTGTCTGTAGTAGTGGAAGGAGACACAAGACCGTCTCCAGGAGCCTCGGATGGCTGATCACTGTGGAGGATGCTGGTGACTGACGTTGTGGCAGCGGCGATGCAGGGGCTGGTGCAGATGGTGGGGCAGGTGGCAGGCAGGTGGCGGTGCAGGTGGCGGTGCAGGTGGTGGTCGGTGCGGCGGTGCTGACCATGGTACAGGTTGCTGGCCTGTCTGGGGAAATGGTGGTCAGCAGCCCATCACCAGGAGGCTTCGTGCCCTGAGGTGTCTTCCCCTTGCTTTTGTGTCCCTTTGTAGGAGGCTGGCATGGCTTATAGTGGGTACCTGATGGTACTTACACCTTGTGCCAGGTCCACTTATCCCTTATTAGTAAGTTAGTAGTGTTCTAGCAGCTTAGGCTGACAGAGGTAGCTATAGCAGAGCAGCTTAGGCTGAACTAGGAGACATGCAAAGCTCCTACTAAACCACATTTATTAATTAGCACTATATCACAAGAAAAAACAATACTCAGAGTTACTAAAAATAAAGGTACTTTATTTTAGTGACAATATGCCAAAAGTATCTCAGAGGATATACTTCCTAAGGAGGTAAGTAAAATACACAAAATATACACAGACACCAAAATCAGGTAAGTAAGACACTTAGAAAAGTAGTGCAAACACTGTAGATCACAATAAAAGGCCATAAGAGACAATATGCCTAAGGGCAACACAAACCATATACTCCAAAAGTGGAATGTGAACCACAAATGGACCCCAGCTCTAGTGTAGTGTGTAGAGGGTTGCTGGGAGTTTAAGAAAACACTAAGGGTGTCCAAGCTATCCCACCCCAAGACCCTGAAAAGTAGGAGTAAAATTACCCTACAACCCTAGAAAGACAGTAAAGTCGAGATAGGGGATTCTGCAAAGGCAACAACTGACTGCAAAGCACTGAAGACGGATTCCTGGACCTGAGGACCTGTGTAGGAAGGGGACAAAGTCCAAGAGTCACGCAATTGTCCAGGGGGGGCAGGAGCCCACTAAACCCCGGGTAAAGGTGCAAGAGGGCTGACTCTGGGTGGAAGAAGCTGAAGATTCTGCAACAACGGAAGGTGTCAGGAACTTCTCATTTGGTCAGAAGATGTTCCACGGTGTGCTGGAGGACGCAGAGTTGTTTCCACGCAGAAAGACCACAAACAAGCCTTGCTAGCTGCAAGAGTTGCAGTTGAGGATAATGGGTGCTGCCCGGGCCCAGGAAGGACCAGGAGGTCGCCCTTTGGAGGAGGAGTCAGAGGGGGCTCTCAGCAGAGAGAGTCCATGCAGAAGCAGGCAGCACCATCAGAAGTACTTGAACAGGCGTTCAAGAAATCTGAGCACAGCGGTCGTCTCAACACAAAAAGAGGGTCCCACGAAACCGGAGGTCAACTCAGTAAGTTGGGCAATGCAGGAGGGAGTGCTGGGCTGTGCTGTGCACAAAGGAAGTCTTGCAAAAGTACACAGAAGCCCTATCAGCTGCAGATCACGCAGTACACAGGATTACTGTCAGGTGTAGGGAGGCAAGGACTTACCTCCACCAAATTTGGACAGAAGGACCACTGGACTGTCGGGGTCACTTGGATCCAGCTCCTATGTTTCTGGGACCACGCCCGTCAAGGTGAGAGGGGACCCAGAGGACCGGTGATGCAGAAGTTGGGTGCCTGCGTTAGCAGGGGGAAGATTCTGTCGACCCACAGGAGATTTCTTCTTGGCTTCCAGTGCAGGGTGAAGGCAGACAGCCCTCAGAGCATTCACCTCCAGGAAACAGTCGAGAAAGCCGGCAGGATTAGGCGCTACAATGTTACTGGTAGTCGTCTTGCTACTTTGTTGCAGTTTTGCAGACATCCAGGAGCAGTCAGCCTCTGATCCTTAACAGTAGTTGAAGAGAGAAGTGCAAAGGAACTCTGGTGAGATCTTGCATTCCTTATCTGAAGAGAAACCCACAGGTGAGACCCTAAATAGCCCTCAGAGGAGGATTGGCTACCTAACCAGGTACGAGCCTATCAAGAGGGGTCTTTGACATCACCTGCTGGCACTGGCCACTCAGAGTTCTCCATTGTGCCCCCACACCTCTGCATTCAAGATGGCAGAGGTCTGGGACACACTGGAGGAGCTCTGGGCACCACCCCTGGGGTGGTGATGGACAGGGGAGTGGTCACTCCACTTTCCCTTTGTCCAGTTTCGCGCCAGAGCAGGGGCTGGGGGATCCCTGAACTGGTGTAGACTGGCTTATGCAAGGAGGGCACCATCTGTGCCCTTCAAAGCATTTCCAGAGGCTGGGGGAGGCTACTCCTCCCCAGCCCTTAACACCTATTTCCAAAGGGAGAGGGTGTAACACCCTCTCTCAGAGGAAATAATTTGTTCTGCCTTCTTGGGACTGGGCTGCCCAGACCCCAGGAGGGCAGAAACTTGTCTGTGGGTTGGCAGCAACGGTAGCTGCAGAGAAAACCCCAGAGAACCCGGGGATGCATGGGATTGGCACCCCAATACCAGATTTGGCTTGAGGGGACGATTCCATGATCTTAGACATGTTACATGGCCATGTTCAGAGTTACCATTGTGAAGCTACACATAGGTATTGACCTACATGTAGTTCACACGTGTAATGGTGTCCCCGCACTCACAAAGTCCGGGGAAATTGCCCTGAATATTGTGGGGGCACCTTGGCTAGTGCCAGGGTGCCCTCACACTTAGTAACTTTGCACCTAGCCTTCACCAAGTGAGGGTTAGAGATATAGGCGACTTATAAGTTACTTAAGAGCAGTGTAAAATGGCTGTGAAATAACATGGACGTTATTTCACTCAGGCTGCAGTGGCAGTCCTGTGTAAGAATTGTCTGAGCTCCCTATGGGTGGCAAAAGAAATGCTGCAGCCCATAGGGATCTCCTGGAACCCCAATATCCTTGGTATCTAAGTACCATATACTAGGGAATTATAAGGGTGTTAAAGTAAACCAATAAGAATTGGAGAAAATAGTCACTAGCCTGCAGTGACAATTTTAAAAGCGGAGAAAGCATAAACACTGAGGTTCTGGTTAGCAGAGCCTCAGTGATACAGTTAGGCACCACACAGGGAACACATACAGGCCACAGTTATGAGCACTGGGGTCCTGGCAAGCAGGATCGCAGTGACACAGGCGAAAACAAACTGACATATAAGTAAAAATGGGGGTAACATGCCAGGCAAGATGGTACTTTCCTACACCCTTCCCCACCTAAGGTAGTCGCTGCTGGGACCTTGGCACTGTCCTCTTTGTGTTTGGGTGAGGCCTTGCTGGGTGGTTGGTGCGAGTTTTCCCTGCTGCATGCCGGCTCCATTTTTAACCTTGGCAGGAGGGCGGAATCGGGTGGTCCTTACCCTCTGTAGGTCGCACACTGACAGCCCTGACGGGTGCCCCTTTCGATCCTCCCAGACTTGCAGGGACCACAGCAGATGCCAATTTGGTGGCTGAGGTGCTAGCCTAGGATCTATACATGCGGGCCCTAGGGGAAGGACGGAGGGGGAGGAGTAGGGAAAAGGTCAACGTTAGCTAGGAAACTTTTTTTGACACACTAGGACGGGAAGATGGAGGGGGTGTGGGAGTGGAAGGGGAGGTAGAGGTTGTAGGAGGTGTACTTCTGCTGAGTTTGGGTGAAAGTGCATGGACTGGAGGCTGTTGTGAGGTAGATGGCTGTTGAGTGGGTGTGTGCCTGCGTTTGTGTACTTTGGGCGGAGGGCTCACAGACACACTGGGAGAGGACACAGGAGATGTGTGAATGGTTGTGGGGGTGGTGATTGCTCGTAAGAGGTGTGTGGTGATGGGCGTGCTGGTGATGGAGTCAGTGGCTGATGATGTAGTACATGCAGCTGTGAGTGGAGACAATACTGGGAGGGAGGTGGAGGAAGAGGAGGAGGGAGACACAGTGGAGGCAGTGGATGTTGGTATGTGTTCATGGTGATGGCGCTTGTGTGAGTGCCTGTGTGATGATGTGTGGTGCTTATGTTTTCCTGAGCCACTTTTGTGTGTAGATCTGTGTACAGGCTGGCCTGAAGGTGTGCTTGGGATAGGCTGAGGTAGAGGGGATTGGGTCGGGGTAGTGGAAGTTGGAGGGGGAGGCTGGAGACAGGGACAATGGCTGCCATCAGTACTGAGGCCAGAGCCTGAAATGCTCTCTGTTGGGCCGCCACATCCTCCAGGTATGCATTTCTTTGTTGCAAATGCCTCTCGACACCCTGGATGACATTCAGAATGGCTGACTGACCAACAGTGAGGGATCTCAGGAGGTCAATAGCCTCCTCACTGACGGCAGCAGGGCTGACTGGGGCAGGGCCTGATGTGCCTGGGGCGAAGGAGATGCCCACCCTCCTGGGTGAGCGGGCACGGGAAACATGCTGAGGGGCTGCTGGGAGGGCGGTGCTAGTAGGGGGGTGGTGGCTGTACCTGGTGTTGGGGTGGGCGCAGAGGTGTCCGCCACCGCCAGGGAGCTTCCATCAGAGGAGGAGTCGCTGTCACTGGTCTCCCCTCCTGGCCCTAGGGGAAGGACGGAGGGGGAGGTGTAGGGAAAAGGTCAACGTTAGCTAGGAAACTTTTTTTGACACACTAGGACGGGAAGATGGAGGGGGTATGGGAGTGGAAGGAGAGGTAGAGGTTGTAGGAGGTGTACGTCTGCTGAGTTTGGGTGAAAGTGCATGGACTGGAGGCTGTTGTGAGGTAGATGGCTGTTGAGTGGGTGTGTGCCTGCGTTTGTGTACTTTGGGAGGAGGGCTCACAGACACACTGGGAGAGGACACAGGGGATGTGTGAATGGTTGTGGGGGTGGTGATTGCTCGTGAGAGGTGTGTTGTGATGGGCGTGCTGGTGATGGAGTCAGTGGCTGATGATGTAGTACATGCAGGTGTGAGTGGAGACAATACTGGGAGGGAGGTGGAGGGAGAGGAGGAGGGGGACACAGTGGAGGCAGTGGATGTTGGTATGTGTGCATGGGGATGGCGCTTGTGTGAGTGCCTGTGTGATGATGTGTGGTGCTTATGTTTTCCTGAGCCACTTCTGTGTGTTGATCTGTGTACAGGCTGGCCTGAAGGTGTGCTTGGGATAGTCTGAGGTAGAGGGGATTGGGTCGGGGTAGTGGAAGTTCGAGGGGGAGGCTGGACACAGGGACAATGGCTGCCATCAGTACTGAGGTCAGAGCCTGAAATGCTCTCTGTTGGGCCGCAACACCCTCCAGGTATGCATTTCTTTGTTGCAAATGCCTCTCGACACCCTGGATGACATTCAGAGTGGTTGACTGACCAACAGTGAGGGATCTCAGGAGGTCAATAGCCTCCTCACTGAGGGCAGCAGGGCTGACTGGGGCAGGGCCTGAGGTGCCTGGGGCAAAGGAGATGCCCACCCTCGTGGGTGAGCGGGCACGGGAAACACGCTGAGGGGCTGCTGGGAGGGCAGTGCTAGTAGGGGGGTGGCGGCTGTACCTGTTGTTGGGGTGGGCACAGAAGTGTCCGCCACCGCCAGGGAGCTTCCATCAGAGGAGGAGTCGCTGTCACTTGTCTCCCCTCCTGTCCCCGTCTTGGACCTTCCCTCGCCCTCTGTCCCACTGGTGGCTTCACCCTCGGTGGATTCACACTCATGGGCCATGTGGGATGCAGCTCCCTCCGTCACCGGTGCCTCTGCTCCTCTGCCAGATGATGCTAATGCACACAAGGGCAGGGTGACAAAACAAGAAGGGGGGGATAGACAGAGGACACACATGGTCAATGCCAGCAACACTACTACCATTGGTGTACACAACACACTTTGAGCTTCCCTATGCACTAGGCCATGCCCAACCACTCACTATGGTAGTCACCAGCCCATGGGATACAATACCTAATGCCAGCACCTGCACACCTGACACCCACAGGAGCCTGCACACTAGTAGTTGGCCACTTGTACCATTGGGGTAGGGGTGCTTCAGGGCCTGCAAACAAGGGACCTACCCTGGAATGATCGCCCTGGCCTAGGGGCACCCACAGCCCGCATCCCCCAGCCATCTTCTTCCTAAAATGCGCAAAGCCAGCTTTCTGAAACTGTACTCACCCCCTTGTGGCTGCTGTGATGCCCTCAAGTGCCCATCAAACTTTGGTTGCGGAACATCAGGGGGGTCATGGTGTGACGGGCACCCCTTCCACGTTGGGAGGCCAGCCTCAGCTGGGTCTCCACCGTCCTCTTGGTCCAGCTGCACAGGTCCTCCCATCTCTTGCGGCAGTGGGTGCTCTGCCTGTGATAGACCCCCAGGGTCCACACCTCCTTGGCGATGGCACGTCAAATCTCCTTCTTCTGGTGGGCATTGACGTAGGGGGAAAAGACAGCGGAAAATGTAATTACTCACCCATCCAAACCGTCATACTCATTGCCCACCAGTTCCTACCCATGCTCTGATACACATATAGTGACCACCTCTCATGCAGCAGTCAGGTCAGGATGCCTTAGCACCCCCCAACATGTGGCTTACTTCCACACCATTCCAAACAGGCATTGCCCACATATCATGCTCACAGTGTACTCACCTGTTTGTCAGGAGGACCATAGAGTAGTGTGTACTGGGGAAGGAACCCAACCATCAGTTTGTCCAACTCCTCCCCAGTGAAGGCAGGGGCCCTTTCCCCAGACACATGAGCCATTGTCGGGTCCAGACTCAGGTCACAGCAGCACTTGCATTGTAGGTCCTCTCCTGTTGATGGTCAGGTATCAAGTGAGTGAATGAGTAGATAATAGTGGTGACGTCCATGACGGCGCGTACCGTTGTCACCGGCGTTCATCGCCATTGGCTCCTGGAACCCATACGGCCCAATGATAACCAGTGCGGAGTTGGGCGGCGGTCTTTGACCGCCTACCGCGATGCTGCACAACACCAGCGCAGTTACCTCATTTCCCATTGTCCCTCCTCACAGGTCAGGCAGCTGCCATTTCAGGGGGCATATGGCATGGCACCTAACTGCGTCACAGCACATATTGGCACATATACTGACTCTCGATTTCACACACTGCTTGTGTAACATTAATTCAGACACAGTTGTGCTATCTATGTGATAAATGACCTTCTGCTCACCGTTCTCCTCCATACACTACAACCGCTGAGGCAGATGATGAGATGGCGGCATCCTCCGGTGTACAGAACCCTGGTGGACCTGTTGATAATGGAGGACAGACACATTATAATCACATACAGACTTGATTGTGCCACAGTCCAAGAACTGTGTGCCCAATTGGAGCCAGACCCGATGTCAGATATCCGCCAGCCCACAGGTATCTCCCCTGTAGTGCAGGTCCTGTCAATGCTCCACTTCCTGGTAAGTGGTTCCTTCCAAACTACAGTGGCCATGGCATCAGGGAAGTCTCAGCCAATGTTCTCAAACGTGTTCAGCAGGGTGCTGAAACATTTGCGCATCTTCATTGTGTTTTGGCCACAGTGAAAGCTGACTTCTATGCCCTGGGACATATCCCCAACATCATTGGTGCCATTGATGGTACACATGTTGCATATGTCCCCCCCTGCAGAAATGAACAGGTGTACAGGAATAGAAAAGGCTATAATTCGATGAATGTGCAAATGGTGTGTTTGGCGGATCAGTACATCTCCCATGCGAATGCCAAATATCCTGGCTCTATCTATGAAATAGCAGCATCCCTTATGTAATGGGCCAACTCCAGAGGCACTGGGTGTGACTAATAGGTGAGCCCAAGGTCCCCACACAGTATGAGTAGGTGTCTGGGTATGGGGTTTTCCCTAAGGGTTAGTGTGTGTCTCACAATTGTCCCTCGATATTTGCAGGTGACTCTGGTTACCTCAACCTGTCATGGCTACTGACCCCAGTGAGGAATCCCAGGACAAGGGCAGAGGAACGTTACAATGAGGCACATGGACGAACTAGGAGGATTATTGAGAGGACATTCGGCCTCCTGATAGCCAGATTCCGGTGCCTCCATCTGATAGGTGGCTCCCTGTACTACTGTATCACTTTTGCTCTTTCACTGTGTCGTATATTGGGAGCACCTACTTTATAATGAAGTTTTTTATGATTGAATGAGATATATTTTTCTTTAGACTAATCATTAAATGTTGATATAAATTCATTGGGAATATTATACATTTATTTTATATTGAGGTTGATTGTAAAATGTTTTTAAATGCCGTGGGAGTTTAGGTATATACTTCCCTCAAGTTGACCTTATTTGTTTATCATTATTTAAATTACCCAGGTCTAATGGTTATGTGGGTTTGCCTCATTTGTTATAACAATTGTTGTAGTGCCATCACTTGACTGTGAAGGCTTTTTGAACTAAGTAATATTGGTGTAACCTATAGGTTCTTATTGTTTTTTGAGGAATAATTATGGCAGGCAGTGATACATTGTCTTATACGGAGGACTATATAGATAAAGTACTAAGTGGTTCTTCTTTTATTAATATAGCCCTAACAAAGATAGTGGATGCTTTACAAGAAAAAATAGCAAAATTGGAGAGAATAAAAAAGAAATTGGTAAGAACGCAATTACATGGTCACCTGATGAAAGACTATTTGAGATCTAATGTTATTCTTATTGGCTTACAAATGAGATATGAACCAGCAATATTTGTTGAAGACCCAAAATACAGGAAAAACTTTAGTTATCTAGCAAACCAATGTTCAAGACATTGGATGATTTTGGGCATCGATACAGCGCTAGAACATATTGCAAAACTAGAAAAAGAAATTGCAGAATTGACTCAAGAGATTCAGGATGAAACGGCATTAGCTAATGCAAAAGAGGCTCTAGAGGCTCTAGAAAAGACATTGATTGTATTTATTTTTATAACTGAAAGAAAAAAACTAGATAAATTGGCAAAAGATCTGGCCAAATATAATAAAGATGTGGTACATCCATATATCTCAGAAGAGTATTAAAAACAGGATACATCTGGAAGATGTATCAATAGAGGGAAGGCGGGCTACAGGAAGTTTACCACCTTTTCTGATACATCAGCTTCAGATAGCTCTGATACCGAGGCAGAATGGACTAGCTCTATGCACATCTCAAAAGTCTCCGAGCCTTTTTTGGCATGGGGCTGAGGAGAGACAGACAGATTGAGAGGGAAAAGGGGAAGAAGCAGGGGGAGGAACAGAGGAATAGTCTACTTTCAGGAAGTTCATGGATAGAGACAAACCAGACGACAACAATATTCATGGTAGATGATGTCATTGTTGATGAACCAGGGGATAGCCTAGGGAGGGATGTTATTCCATTACCCGCCCCTATTGCTCTCTCGGATTTTCCCTTTGGTATTCAGAGTTTAAATACACCCAGTTCGGAGTTAAATGAAAATACAATACCCATCTTAAATCTCACAAGCTATAGCTTAACACCAGATGAAATGTTGATACTGAGTAAGGGCTGTTCTTTTGTGCCCACTACTCCTACCAATTTATTTTAGGTGAAATTAGAACTACAATGTTTTTTTCAGAAAAATAAGACTAAATAATTTTTTCAAGGATCGTCCTAATACAGCACAGATGGAGGTGACAGGTTTTCAACCTCCCTCTTCTTTTACACCATCATCACAAATTATGCCAATTGAAATACTGATGTTTGAGAAAATGGTTTCAAAGGATATTGATGCTTTGAGCAAATCACAAAAATACATCAAATACAATCTTACATATAATGAGAGTTTAACATTACAGGGTCTAAAAGATAAGCAGGATTTGATTTTTAAAGCAGCTGATAAGTGTGATTGCCTATTTGTACAAAATAGAGTTGACTATTGTGAAGAGATCCGTCATCAGCTAAGAGATATCAGTTGCTATCAAAAAATTAATAAGGACCTTACAGAAGAATTGAAGTTGAAGATTAATGGACTAACTAAAATAGGCTTGGAACAAGGTTTTTTAAGCAAGAATGAATGTCAGTTTTTAAATAAAAAATATCCAAGAATTCCAGTATTATATACTCTACCGAAAATACATAAAAGATTGGAAAATCCCCCTGGGAGGCCAATTGTGTCAGGCTGTAGTTCAATTTTGGAACCTCTATGTCAGTATTTAGATTTCTTTCTCAAACGATTTGTCCCTCAGACGAGGTCATATGTGAGGGATAGTATGGATTTGATTACTATGATCGAAGGTGTGGAATTTGATAAGGAGAGAGATTTATTGGTTACGATGGATATTCAGTCATTATATACCAATATCCCACAACATGAAGCTCTAATGGTTATTTCAGAAGTATTGAATTCTCGTTCACACCCTATGCAGGTACCTACTGATTTTTTGATTTCTCTAATGGGAATAGCTATGGGGAAAAATTATTTCCAGTTGGATAATGCTTTTGATTTCCAAATCGAAGGAGTAGCAATGGGAGCAAGCTTTGCACCAGGATCTAGCGAATCTATATATGGCTCACTATGAGAGACTATGGCCCTCATTACAACCCTGGCGGTCGGTGTTAAAGTGGGGGTAACACCGCCAACAGGCCGGCGGTTAAAAAAATGAGATCAGGACCATGGCGGAAACCGCCAACACAGACAGCCACTTTAACACACTGACCGCTGCGGCGGTAGCAGCAAACACCACTGCGATAACCGCCAACCGCCAGGCGGAAGACAATGTACCACCCACCACATCACAACCCGCCTATCCGCCAACTTTTCTGGGGCAGTACCAACGACATCAAAAGCACGGCAGAAACAGCACACAGAAGGGAAACCACTCACTGCTCGGCACTCAACGAAGAACAAGGACGCAATGGAGCCCGAGTTACAGGTCCTGCCGATGCTGGTCTACCTCCTCATCTACCAGGAACATCAAAGACAGCGGCGATGATAACGGTGAGTACTGCACCTAGTACACAGGGGAGGGGGAGGAAAAAGAGAGTGACACACACACGCAACACCCCCACCCCCAACACCATACACACAAACAGATCCAACTACATTAACGATACACCTCGTAACCCACTGGAAGAACGCAGGGACCAAAGGAATTGAGTCAAATTAGAGATATTTTAGAAAGAGGTAGATATGCTATAGATTTTGAAAAACAGTATTTACACAGATACACAATATGTACAGAGGTTTGTACATTGTCCATTCACAAATGTCAGTGGGCCACTGTGCCAAAATTCATGAACCAAGCCCACACTTGACTCCTGCCTCAATACGCAGAAAACACTGCAGGGGCATCAGGTCGTAAACACACAGGCACCTCAGGGGGATGAGGAAGGTGGGGCACCTCAGCCGGAAGATAAGACAATGTCACTGCTCCTCGTGGGGGCTCCATGCCCACAACGATGTCCTGGGGTGTGCAAGGCCAAAGTTTTTCAAGTGGGTGGTCTGCCCACAGTGATGTCCTGGGGAGTGCAAGGCCACAGTCTCTCAAGTGGGTGGGGTCTGCCAACTACTTGCTCCTGGGGAGTGCAAAGCCACAGTCTCTCAAGTGAGTGGTCTGTCCACAGCGATGTCCTGGGGAGTGCAAGGCCACAGTCTCTCAAGTGGGTAGTGTGCCCACTGCTTGCTACTGGGGAGTGCAAAGCCACAGTCTCTCAAGTGTGTGGTCTGCCCACTGCTTGCTCCTGGGGAGTACAAGGCCACAGTCTGTCAAATGGGTGGCTTCTCCACTGGTTCTGGAGGGGGCTTGGTGCCCAGAGTGCTTCATCCTGGCAAGGAGCGGGTGAGTGGATGCCTTCTTCCACTGGTTCTGGAGGGGGCTTTTTGCCCAGTGTGCTACATCCTGCCAAGGATAGAGTGACTGGATGCATATCTCCACTGGTTCTGGAGGGGGCTTGGTGCCCAGAGTGGTTCATCCTGGCAAGGAGGGGGTGAGTGGATACCTTCTTCCACTGGTTCTGGAGGGGGCTTTGTGCTCAGAGTGCTTCATCCTGGCAAGGAGGGGGTGAGGGGATGCCTTCTTCCACTGGTTCAGGAGGGGGCTTTGTGCCCAGTGTGCTTCAGCCTCCCAAGGATAGAGTGTTTGGATGCATCTCTCCACTGGTTCTGGAGGTGACTTGGTGCCCAGAGTGCTTCATCCTGACAAGGAGGGGTTGAGTGAATGCCTTCTTCCACTGGCTCTGGTGGGGCTTTGTGCCCAGTGTGCTTCATCCTGCCAAGAATACACCAGACACCAGCGACAGCAACTCCTCCTCTGATGGGAACTCCCTTGCGGTGGGGGGCACCTCTGTGCCCACCGCAACAACAGGTACAGCCGCCACCCCCCTACCAGCACCGCCCTCCCAGCAAGCCTCATTGTGATTCCTGTGCCCGCTCACCCAGGAGGGTGGGCATCTCCTTCGTCCCAGGCACCTCAGGCCCTGCTCCAGTTAGCCCTGCTGTCCTCAGGGAGGAGGCTATTGACCTCCTGAGATCCCTCACTGTTGGGCAGTCAACCATTCTGAATGTCATCCAGCGTGCCGAGAGGCATTTGCAACAAACAAATGCATAACTGGAGGGCATTCATTCTGGTGTGGCAGTCAAACAGAGAGCATTTCAGGCTCTGGCCTCAGCACTGATGGCAGTCATTGTCCCTGTGTCCAGCCTCCCCCCTACAACTTCCACTACCCAGACCCAATCCCCTATAGCTCAGCCTATCCCAAGCACACCATCAGACCACCATGCACACTCATCAACACACAAGAGTGGAGATGGCAAACATAAGCACCACACATCCCACAGGCACTCACACAAGCACCAGACCCATGCAGACACACCAACATCCACTGCCTCCATTGTGTCCCCCTCCTCCACATCCTCCTCCTCCCTCTCTGTCTCGTCTCCACTCACACCTACATGCACTACATCCTCAGCCACTACCTCCATCTCCAGCACGCCCATCACCACACACCGCTCACGTCCACTCACCACCCCCACTACCATGCACATGCCCCCTGTGTCCTCTCCCACTGTGTCTGGGAGCCCTCCTCCCAAACTACACAAACGCAGGCACACACCCACCCAACAGCCATCCACCTCACAACAGCCTCCGGCCCATACACTTTCACCCAAATTCAGCAGACATACACCTCCTACAACCACTACCTCTTCCTCCACTCCCAAACCCCCTTCATCTTCCCGTCCCAGTGTGTCTAAAAAACTTTTCCTGGCTAACATTGACTTCTTCCCTACACCTTCCCCCCATCCTTCCCCAGGCTAGGATGTCCAGGTCCCAGCATAGCACCTCAGCCACCAAATCCTCCAGCACTGTGGTCTCAGCAAGTCCAGTAACATCGCAGGCGGCACCCATCATGTCTACCAGTATGCCACCTAGCGAGGCCAAGGATCAGCCCATTCTGGCATCCTGCCAAGGTGAAGAAGGGGCCCACATTCCGCAGGGAAAAGCCACACCAACCACCCAGCAAGGCCTCCTCCAAGCCAAAAGGGTACAGTGCCAAGGTCCCAGCAGCGACATCCAAGGTGGGGAAGGGACACAAGGCTAAGGGGAAGTCAGCACAGGGCACGGAGCCTCCGGCTGAGGGACTAGTGTCACCCCTTCTGGCAAACAGAACAGCAACCTGTACGGCGGTGGACACCGCCACCTGCACCGCCACTGCACCGCCACCTGCACCTGCACCACCTCCTGCACGTCTGCTGCCACAGCAACGGTCCCCAGCATCATCTCCAGTGGGCAGCCATCCGAGGACTCCTGGTGTCTCGCTCCACAGGTGCTGACACATGCGCCAACGGCAGAATCTCTGCCACAGACACTGCCGCAACCACCGCCACCAGCCCCGCGACGTGCACAGACAGTGCCACCACAGCCGACACAGCAAACATTCCCAGTGGACAGCCATCCGAGGCTGCAGGAGACGTCCTGGACCCTGCACAGCATACATGAGGCACCACACCCAGCACTGTTAGTACCAGCAGGTGGCAGGCAAAGTCACAGCAGGGTGGCGTGTGTCTCTGACTCCATGGAGTATCATGCTACCTGTTCCCAGGCAATCTTGTGGCACACACACTCAGGTGAGGGAATTGGACCTGCCACACTGCATGTGCAGCACTCTGGGAACCAAGCCCCCTCCGGAACCAGTGGAGAAAGGCATCCACTACCCAAGTCCTTGGCAGGATGAAGCACTCCGGGCACAAAGCCCCCTCCAGAACCAGTGGAGAAAAGCATCCACTAACCCAGTCTTTGGCAGGATGAAACACTCTGGGCACAAAACCCCCTCTAGAACCAGTGGAGAAAGGCATCCACTACCCCAGTCCTTGGCAGGATGAAGCACTCTGGGCACTAAGCCCCCTCCAGAACCAGTGGAGAAAAGCATCCACTACCCCAGTCCTTGACAGGATGAAGCACTCTGGGCACAAAGCACCCTCCAGAGCCAGTGGAAAACCGGCACCCACTAGAGAGACTGTGGCTTTGCACTCCCCAGGACCAATCAGTGGGCAACCCACCCACTTGAGAGACTTGAGAGACTTTGGCTTTGCACTCCCCAGGACCAATCAGTGGGCAACCCACCCACTTGAGAGATTTGAGAGACTGTGGCTTTGCTCTCCCCAGGACCAATCAGTGGGCATGGAGCCCCCTCGTGGAGCAGTGGCATCGTCCCTTCATCCGGCTTAGATGCCCCCCCTCCCCTTCCCCCTTAGGTGCCTGTTTATTTTCGAACTGATGCCCAGCGGTGTCCTCTCCGTTTCGAGTCAGCTATCATGTGTGGGCTTCGCCCATGCAATTTGGGACCACTGGTCCACGGACAATGATTGGACAATATCCGGACTTGTGCAGTTGCTGTACATATTTGTATATACTGATGATTTTAAGGTATCTTGGCCTATCTGAATTTTCGATGATTACACTTGTTACAATCATTTCCCTGTGTCCATGCGTTCTTCCAGGGGGTGACGGGGTGTAAATGTAATTTTGATGCATTTATTAGTGTGCATGTTGTTGTGGGTGAGTGTGGGGGTGTTGCGTGTGTGTGTCACTCTCTTTTTCCTCCCTCCCTGTGTGCTAGGTGCAGTACTCACCATGGTCGTCGCCGCTGTCTTTGCTGCTCCTGGTAGAAGAGGAGGTAAACCAACATTGGTAGCACCTGTAACTCAGGCTCCATGGTGTCCTGGTTCCTCGCTGGGTGTCGAGAGGTGAGTGGTTTCCGTGCCAATGACCGTTTCCGCCATGATTTTGATGGCGTTGGTACCGCCCCCGAAAAGGTGGCGGATAGGCTTGTTGTAATACAGTGGGTGGTACATTGTCTTCCGCCTGTCTGTTGGTGGTTACCACTGCGGTGTTTGTTTCTACCGCCGTGGCGGTCGGAGTTTTAAAGTGGTTGTCTGTGTTGGCGGTTTCCTCCATGGTCGTGATTCCATTTTTTTAGCCGCCGGCATGTTGACGGTATTACTGCTGCTTTAACACCGACCGCCAGGGTTGTAATGAGACCCTAAATGTTGATATACATTCATTTGGAGTATTATACATTTATTTTAGATTGAGGTTGATTGTAAAATGTTTTTAAATGCCGTGGGAGTTTAGGTATATACTTCCCCCAAGATGACCTAATTTGTTTATCATTATTTAAATTACCCAGGTCTAAGGGCTATATGGGTTTGCCTCATTTGTTATAACAATAGTCATATTTTAAGGCTGTTGTCATAATTATCTAGTTACGATCAAAAACATTTCCTTCCTTCTTTGATGATTAATGGAAATAAAATATTTATATATCAAGACTTTGCCAAAGAAACAGTGACTACTCACCAAGAATTCACAGGGCTTCAACTGAGATTGAAAAATGCCAGATGCAAATATGGTATTTCAAATCTTTGAATATGCAAAGTTGAAAATATGATATTTCAACTGCATTTTATCACCCTCGGGACCTTAGAACTTACTTTTCTAGTCATCATCTTTTCTCCACAGGCACAACTGAAGCTCAAGAATAATTTATCAATTGTTCTTGCAGTTCTTTTCTTCATCAAAATGTAGGCCTTCTCTTTCCTAATTCTTCTAGCAGGCGTGTATGTTGTCTAATCTGAGGCATGAAGGTTTGTGATTTACGCTTGTTCTTTTCGCTCTAGTTCCTCTCATTTTGCTGTATAATGTTTGTCTGGTTTGTATATCGTCCTAACTGTAAGAGCTGCTTTAAAATTTACCACTGGTCAGAAGTTTTATTTATTACTCTATTAAATGTTTACTCTTTTTTCTGTTTTTGTTTAAATGATTCTTGCATCATTCAAATTTCCTTAAAGTTATTTCTCTAAATTGTAAGTGTGTAGCTGATAATTGGTGTGTGTGTTTTGATTATCTGTTAACATAAAAAATTGTAGCATTCAGTTTCTAGCCCTCAATTTGGGAATAGGGATATTTTAGACCATGTTATAGTTTCTAAGTAACAAAAATCAGATGATCTTAATTTTTCTAAATCTAGATGGTGTATGAATATTGATATTGATCTGAATGATGATAAACATGCAAAGCGATTTGCTACTGAAAATTATTTTTCTTTCAAAGTTGATGATGCAACATCAAATGTCATAGCTTGGGGTGTTTCATAGCATATGTTAGAGATATAGCACTTTCCATGATGACCCATGAAAACAAACAATTTAATTCCAAAATATCTACTTCAGAAAAATAATTTGCCAAGTTTGAATATGTTTTTCTTTCCTCTAATAATACTGTTCATAAGCTTAAATTATGAAGATTCAATTTATAATACAATGCCTTACTTAGAAGAACAGCTGTATTATGAATTTGAAAAGAGAAAGTAACATTGTATTTTATTTTGAGTAAATCTGGAACAGTATTAACTAATTTTCTATGTATCCAAAAAGATAACACCAACAATTCATGTGCTTCATACAAAACTAGCAGTATCCATCACAAATATGATCATAGAATTTTTAAAATTGTATTTCTCATTATATAGTAAATCACAAACAGGTGATATTAATACAAGATATTCTTTTCGGATTTCTTGTAACCTCCCTCTTATTTTACAATGTAATAATGTGTAATTCAAACCTTGACTCGCCTATAACTGTCAATGATATTATTACTACCATTAATTTCCTGAAACCAAGACAGTTTCCCACACATGATGCTGAATTTCCCATACATGATGCTGAATGTTTTCAACCATTTTCTACTCTGCTTACTCAATACCTATTTCGATTATTTACTGAATTTAATCATACTGGCACTGTATCATGGTCGTTTACAGAAGCATGAATAATTGTACTTCCTAAACCTGATAATGATCACACACTAGTTTTTAATTATCATCCTGTATCATTAATAAATCAAGATTGTAAAATGTATGCAAACATTCTAAAACTTTGAATAGTATTATTCAGATAGACCAAACAGGTTTTATGAAAGTTAGATACTCTGTGAATAAGACTAGCCTTCCACTTCATGTAATAGAAGCTATTCCCTCTCTACCTATACCTTCTGGGCTTCTTGCACTAGATGCTGAGAAGACTTTTGATAAACTTCACTGACAATTTTTATTCATTTACTTTATTAGAGTTTGTCAGCTTTTAATTTTGTTGAGTCCTTTAATAAAAATGGTTTCTGCTCTTAACACTCACCCTATGCAAAACCTTTATTGTTTTCAATTTGTCTACATCCTTTCAGTTATTTAGAAGAATTAGATAAGGATGCTGTTTGTCTCATCTCCTTTTTCTATTAGCCATTGAGCCTTTTCTATCTTATTAGATTGGTACCACAGTGGCGGCGGTGGCGGATTCACTTCTGCAGTGTTGGCGGTCTGACCACTGTATTACGATGCTTGAGGATATACAGACAAACGATCGCTGCAGGTGGCGAGATAGCCAAATGCATCTGTCTGATGGTGGACTGCCAGTGTTACCACCAGACTAATTAAAAAGTGCCTTCCTGCCAACATGACTGTGGTGGCCCAACCACAACATCTGAGCTGGTGGAAAGGGAAGGATATAAGGCTAAAACTCAGTTTTACACATCATGTGCCACCATGGAGCCGATCGTATACAAACTTCAGCTCCTTGTGCTGCTTGATGATGCCCAAAACAGACACAGTCATGGATGCAACCAATGGTAAGCCAAACACTTACCTGTTACCAACAACTCTACAGCAAAATGATACTCCGGCGTGGACCTGGCAAAGGGTTTGTTTTCCCTGGGCCAAACATATTTTGTGAGCCCCTGTTCAGATTTATTCTCACTATACAACCCAATCACAGCTCTGTGATACCCTTTTGGCCAGGTCAATGATACTGCACATTCACACTCTACAAAAGTACACATGTGCACATGCCATAATCAGGGAGAGTGATATGTGTATTTATTTGTGTCACAAAACAGCACCTCCTCATCAATATCAGACCAATTAATCTAGATGACACCCTCACATTGCTCATATGCTAGCTCATATTGTGATATCAAAGATACCTCTTAATGGATGTGTCATAGAACTAAAACACACCTTAACAACTAAATCTCTGCAATGGACTCTCACATATCACTTACATTTCAAGGTAATGTTAGGTAAATGAGATGCAAAATAGTCATTGTGAGAAACGTTCAAAGGTCACAATACAAAGACTCCCTACAGAATAGGTACGCCTCTACCATGGAGACCCCTGGAAGACTAGTGCCTGGGCCCAAATCCACTTTGCACGTCTCAAAACCTCTGTTTGCACAGGACCTGTGTCTTTAAGTATATCAAGGATTACCAATAGCATGACCAAGTGCCATGCATATGTTGAACACCTGTAAGTGCAAGTCATGAAGGCAAACACACCACATGTGGTTGAAGCCATTGAAGCCACCCATTTGCATTAGTACCACTGCAAGCCAGTGAACAAGTCTATTGAAACAGGAAGCGCTTCCATTCTATCAATGTGCAAGTTGTCCGCTCACCAGAAATTATATATTTCAAACATCTGTGTCCGGTCCCAGGTTCAGCCCATGATTTCCTTGTAATGCAGAACAGCACCGTACCCCAGATGATGTCACAACTACAACAGGAGAGTACCTAGCTTGTTCGTAAATGGGATCTGTCCTAACCTTCTGTGTGTAATGTCAGGTGCTATAATCAGAACATGTGTGACTCATTTTAGCACTTATGTCTTATTACAAAACAGGAAACTCAGCATATCCCAAACGTCCTTGGCTGTTAAGACTACTGAGGAATCCAACTACGCCAGGGAAAGTCCGCTTCAATGAGGCCCATGGAACAACACAGCAGGCAGTGGAGTGGGCTTTTTGGCTCCTGAAGGCCAGATTTTGTGGTATGGACAAGACTGGAGGAACCCTCCTCTACTCACCTGGGAAGGTATGCCAAATCACTGTGGCCTGCTGCATGCTCCATAACATTGCTCTGCGCTGGAACATCTGTTACGTTGCAGAGAAGGGAGAGCCTGAAGTGCCACCACGTGAGAATCCTGTAACGCCAAATGATGATGACAGTGGTGAAGAGGAAGGAGCTGACTAGTGACAACATATCATCAACAGCTTCTTCTCATGAGTGTGAGCATCTCAAGCGATGTCATGACTTTGACTATTCAAACAGCTCTTGTTGTGTTGATGTGAGGACTATGTTTGTTGAAAATGTTAGGAAGCTGAATCTCTGACAAATTCTGTCAAAGGGTGTTTGGTGAGGAAGGTTTTGAGACATTCTCATTTTATCAATGTTGCTTTGTTTAGGTGTGAGAAAACAGGGCTGATTGCAGAGGCCCCCTAACTTTTTGCCCCCATTTTCCACTTTTTGCTGGTGTTTTCCTGACTCTGATGGTGCCCTGGGTACTGCTAACCAGTCCCAGGGCCTGTGCTCTGTGTAAAATGGATATGCAAATTAGGCTAATTATAATTGGCTAAGTTAACCTACCTATAAGTCCCTAGTATATGGTAGGGCATGTAGGTTTAGGGACCACAGCATAGGTGGTGCACCCATAGGTGCACTGCTGAGGTGCCCAGTGTCATTTTAAAGGCAGGCCTGCCCTGCTGGCTGCTTTTAGACTAAAGTTATATGCAAATTCGACTTTGGAATTAAAAGGGGTTCCAAAGTCTTAAACTACCTTATTTTTACATATATGTCACCCCTAAGGTGTGCCCTATGTGCCCCTAGGGCTGGGTGCCATGTAACTATAAGCAGGGACTTTATAAAAATAGTTGTATAAGCCCTGGTGAGGTAAAAACAGCCAAATTCGTTTTTCCCTCATTGTAGTAAATGGCCTTCATAGGCTAGAATGGGGAGACTTTATTTTAATTTTTAAAGTCTCCTTAAATGAGGCATACCAAGAGTTTGGTATCAAATTAATTGTTGTAATAAATCCCACAACTTCCAGTTGTTGGATTTAATATAACTTGTTCAGGTAAAGAGTTTTAAACTTTACCTGAAAAGTTGCCAATTTCAGCCCTGCATTGTTTTTGATGCTGTGCTCTGATTGGCCAGCCTCGAGCAGCTTGACCAAGCTGCCTTGATGAGGTGTGAAGTGGCCTGGCTTCACACAAAGGAATGTGCCTGTGGGAAGGAATCTCCCCTCAGCAGATGGTGAGGCAGGAAGGGGGAGGGCTGCCCAACTGGTCTTCAAAGGCAGAGAAGGACATTTGGAGCAACCAGCAACACCCCCACATCCTGCAACCCCAGACAACTAGGTGCCCCCTTGATTAGATTAGGAGAGGGGTGTGTTTATGATTTTTAGCCACACCAGTGGGTGGGCTCAGCCAGATGTAACCTCCAAAAATCAGATTCAGCCATGATGGATTTTTAGAGAATGTTGCCTCCTGGGATTGATTTTTGCCACACTTCCCAGGAAGTGGTCATCACAGGGGGAAGGACCCTGCACCTGATTGGAGAACCAGGACCCCCCTGCTTTTCACCCAGGAGCAAGGATAAAACTGGCAGACCTGGATCCACACCTCAGTTCCCTACCACATCCAACAAGGAAGAACAACAGAAGAAGAAGGACTGCCCTGCTGGACCCCTGGCCTGCACAAGGAACCTGCACTCAGAATGACTGCACCAGCTGCACACTTGGGCTTCACCACAAGAAGGACTTTGCCTGGCTTCAACTGGTTCAAGGAGGGACTCCCTGTTTGCTACAGGTGAAAAATTGCTAACCAGAGTCCCCTGCACCAACTCCTGAAGAAAGCGACCAGCTGACAACTGTCCAGTGGCCAAAAAGGAGTTTGCGCCAGGTGCATTCTGGGAGTTGTAGTCCGCACCCCCCAAGGACTATCTCAGAACTTCTGGACCCTTGGGGTGAGCTGTGGACCCCAAAAGAACCTTAAAAGGACATCTGGGAGAAGCCCCAGAAGTTTGGAGAAGTTTGGAGAATTTTTGTAAAAAAGCTCCATAGAGGGACCGACCCGCCGCGGCAACTCTAGCCAGCTTGCCTCAACCGCGACCCGGCCTGATTTGCTGGTTCGTCCCGGTAAAGAAAATCTCCGAAAAAGAGACTAAGGGGGTCATTCCAACCCTGGCGGTCATCGACCGCCAGGGTGGATGGCCACGGAAGCACCGCCAACAGGCTGGCGGTGCTTCCTTTGGGATTCCGACCGCGGCTTGCAGCGCCGCCATGG
This sequence comes from Pleurodeles waltl, assembly GCF_031143425.1. NCBI lineage: Eukaryota > Metazoa > Chordata > Amphibia > Caudata > Salamandridae > Pleurodeles > Pleurodeles waltl. Next base: position 692,257,866 of record NC_090442.1, on the reverse strand, counting down.
GGATTCCGACCCCCTTCCCGCCAGCCTGTTTCTGGAGGTTTTTCCCGCCAGGAACAGGATGACGGGAACGGGTGTCCTGGGGCCCCTGGGGGCCCCTGCACTGCCCATGCCCCTGGCATGGGCAGTGCAGGGGCCCCCTAACAGGGCCCCAGCATGATTTTCACTGTCTGCATAGCAGACAGTGAAAATCGCGACGGGTGCAACTGCACCCGTCGCACCCCTGCAACACCGCCGGCTCCATTCGGAGCCGGCTCCTGTGTTGCAGGGCCTTTCCCGCTGGGCCGGCGGGTGCTCCCTTGGTGGGCGCCCAGCGGGAAAGTCTGAATGGCCCCCGCGGTCTTCTGACCGCGGAGCGGTCATTTGACGGGGTAAGTTTGGCGGGCGGCAACCGCCGCCCGCCAAACTTGGAATGACCCCCTAAGTCCGAAGGTAAAAAGTTGACCGGGACCTCCCAGCCAGCATATCCGAGAAGGGCTCCATGGACGTCGGATCAAGATCCAGGTTTACCCCTGTCGAAGGATTTTCACCTCGAAAAAACGACTAAGTCCGAAGGTAAAAATCTCCACCGAGGATTCCAGCATCGCGTATCCGGAGAAGGGCTCCAGGAGGTCGGAGTGGACTGGCAGGTTCGTCCCGCTGAAGATAATCTTCGAAAAAAAGACTAAGGGGGTTATTCTAACTTTGGAGGAGTGTAAATCCGTCCCAAAAGTGACGGTAAAGTGACGGATATACCACCAGCCGTATTACGAGTTCCATAGGATATAATGGACTCGTAATACGGCTGGTGGTAAATCCGTCACTTTTCCGTCACTTTTGGGACGGATTAACACCTCCTCCAAAGTTAGAATAACCCCCTAAGTGTGAAGGTAAACTTTTAACCGAGGCCTCCCGCGGCCTGTAGCCGAGCAGGGCTCCATCGTGGTCGGCCTTAAACTTTGACTTTGCCCCGGTCGAGGTGCAACCAGATGACCCGATTGGCGCTTTTTGTTTCTAGGCGCTAAAAAAATTATAATTCTTTAAAAATTCATATCTCCGGTTCCCCTTCTCCGATTTTATTCGTTTTGATGTCATTTTAAAGATAAAAATATAGGTGGTCATTCTGACCCTGGCGGTCTTTGACCGCCAGGGCGGAGGACCGCGGGAGCACCGCGACAGGCCGGCGGTGCTCCAATGGGGATTCCGACCGCGGCGGTAAAGCCGCGGTCGGACCGGCACCACTGGCGGGGTCCCGCCAGTGTACCGCGGCCCCATTGAATCCTCCGCGGCGGCGCAGCTTGCTGCACCGCCGCGGGGATTCCGACCCCCCCTACCGCCATCCAGATCCCGGCGGTCGGACCGCCGAGATCCGGATGGCGGTAGGGGGGGTCGCGGGGCCCCTGGGGGCCCCTGCAGTGCCCATGCCACTGGCATGGGCATTGCAGGGGCCCCCGTAAGAGGGCCCCTACATGTATTTCACTGTCTGCTGCGCAGACAGTGAAATACGCGACGGGTGCAACTGCACCCGTCGCACAGCTTCCACTCCGCCGGCTCGATTCCGAGCCGGCTTCATCGTGGAAGCCTCTTTCCCGCTGGGCTGGCTGGCGGTCTGAAGGCGACCGCCCGCCAGCCCAGCGGGAAAGTCAGAATTACCGCCGCGGTCTTTCGACCGCGGAACGGTAACCTGACGGCGGGACTTTGGCGGGCGGCCTCCGCCGCCCGCCAAGGTCAGAATGAGGGCCATAATCTATTGTTATAAATTGGTTTTGGATTTTTAAACAGTTTCCTGTGTTTTATTTAATTACTGTTTTGTGATATTTGAATGCTTTACACTCTGGGGGTCATTCTGACCCTGGCGGCCGGTGGCCGCCAGGGCCACCGACCACGGGAGCACCGCCAACAGGCTGGCGGTGCTCCCACGAGCATTCTGACCGCGGCGGTTCAGCCGCGGTCAGAAGCGGCAAGTCGGCGGGCTCCCGCCGACTTACCGCTGCTCGGGGGAATCCTTCATGGCGGCGGAGCGCGCTCTGCCGCCATGAGGATTCTGACAGCCCCTACCGCCATCCTGTTCATGGCGGGAAACCCGCCATGAACAGGATGGCGGTAGGGGGTGCCGCGGGGCCCCTGGGGGCCCCTGCCGTGCCCATGCCAATGGCATGGGCACGGCAGGGGCCCCCGTAAGAGGGCCCCGCAAAGTATTTCAGTGTCTGCCATGCAGACACTGAAATACGCGACGGGTGCAAACTGCACCCGTCGCACCCCTGCAACTGCGCCGGCTCAATTCTGAGCCGGCGTCCTCGTTGCAGGGGCATTTCCTCTGGGCCGGCGGGCGCTCTTTTGGAGAGCGCCCGCCGGCCCAGAGGAAATGTTAGAATGGCCGCCGCGGTCTTGTGACCGCGGTGCGGTCATTTGGCGGCGGAACCTTGGCGGACGGCCTCCGCCGTCCGCCAAGGTTATAATCAGGCCCTCTGTCTCCTAAATTAAGCCTTGACGCTCGTTGCCAAGCTACCAAGGGGTGAGCGTGGTTTAATTTAATGAGACCTAACTGGACCTTAGTGGAGGTTAGTGGCCTATTGCTAAGTGTAGGTACCTATCTGCCCTTACCAATAACCCATTTTCCAACATTAGGTCAGATATTTCTCATGGACTGTGTTCTCCATACTTTTGCTATGTGAATTGTGTCATATGTATGGTTTCATAGCTAATCTCTTTGTTTTTGTGCTTTTAGGTACCTTCACCATGGCATCTTCATTTGGACATTTCAGAGTTGTGACATTAGCAGGTACATGTTGCTGTTGGGACATGTGAAGTGGATATGGATTGTTCCTGGGAATGTATGTCACAGACCTTGGGTGAACAAAACCTGTGCCAAGACAGCTTGCATAGTGATCGTATGGAAGTTAAGGAGTCTCCATTGGACTTGTTCCTTGTCATGTGGTGGCCATAATGCATTATGTATGTAATCATGTGCTCAGACAATATGTAGTTCTAGGCTCAATTCATGTTAGTTTCCCTTCACCTTGGCTAAATACTCTTTTTGTGGGAACAATATGTTGCTGTTGATGTTTTTCATCACTGTAGGCCAAGGTGCTTGTGCCACAACACTGACATTTGTTTGTGTCATACCACCAGATGCAGAAGCACTGGATTGTAATGACACTGTGATCAGAAACTGTTGTACTGCCATCTGTCTGAGTCTTGCTTTACATGATGTAGGATTCCTTTTATGAGGTAGGCGATGTGGCTCCAGCTGATGACATCAACCAATTTAATTTTTGGCCATTCTTTAGAACAATGTCTGATAAATCCCCTCCTTCCATGTTCTAGAGGTCTGTATCTGTAAATGTGATCACTTACACAGTAGAATTGAGTCATGTATGATTTGGTATCTTTCTGGAATCTTGCCAGCCTGTGATTGGAACAATGTAATAAAAATGTTACAAAGCAAGACACTTGTATGTGTACATGCAACATTCCCATGCTTCCACAAGCAGCTTGTTTTGTCATTGTATATTTCACATGGTTTTACATATCTATATTGATAAATGTGACATTTACTACAGCAGATAATGAGTTTGTGACTTGTTAATTTATTAAAGTGGTAAAGGTGAAGACATACTTAGTGCAAAAACAAACATAAAAGAAAAGTGAAATAGTCAGTCATGGTGAATGAAACTATAGTTGTAGATGACAAATCATCTGAAATCTAAAGTCCAGATTTCTACTCCCATCAGAAATGGAAAAGTTTCCAGAATTAGTCTACACAGTGAATGTGTGACCTACAATGGAGGAAATTAAGGTTGAGGTTTCTTGCTGGAAGTGAGGGATGCCTTGGCATCGGTACCTCCTGGGTATTTACATGAATGTCCCCAATTGCGAGGGCGGGGGTTCAGCTCCTGCAGAGGCAGGGGTATCTGAAGGTGTTTCTTCCTCTGGCAGGGCCTTACTTCCTGTTGGTGCTGCAGAAATAGGTGGACTGATGTAGTTGCATTACAGTATGAGATAGATGGTGGTGAAAAAGCCCTGCTCATGGTTGTTTGGATGTCCATCAGCACCCATGCTAGGAAGCCAATGTTGGAGTTATGGGCCTCCATCTGTTGGTACACGTCCCTCTGCAGCTGCCTAATTTCCCAGAGTTCGGCAAGTACCTGGTTCATCATGCCTTGGGACTCCTGATAGATACCCAAGACTTGGCTGATTGTGTCCTGGTTGAGAGTGGTCCCAGTGGACAAACTCTGCTGCACACATCATCCCTTCTACAAACCCTATCCCCACAAGCATGTGCCATTGGCCCAGGGGGCCCTCTCCCACTGGGTCCTGTTTCCTCTGTGATTTGTACTTCAGCATCCAGGGCTGGGTGGGCACAATACTTGACTAACTGTGCAAGGTACACAGTTTGGGGGGGTTGTTGGCTGAGATGTTGTTACAGCTGGGGGGGAGGTGTTGGTGTGGACACAGTGAGACTCACTGTTGCTGTCTGACCAGGCTGACGAGATGTTCCAGGTCTGTCTTCCACATCTACATGCCCGGGTGTGTTGTCATCACTGAAGGCTTCATCTAGCGGTGGGTTGGGAGTCTGTTCAGTGGACAATCTCTGCCCAGGTACTGTGCCAGATTGACCTTTCGTGAAATAGAGAACATTATTATTGGGGGAAGTGTGGAATCTACATCCAAATGTTTTGTGTCAAAGTAAGTAGAGACCTAGGAAAATTTTAGCAGGCAGGGTTTTTTATTGTGATATAGTTCTGTGGCATTGAACATGTTGACAAGACATTTGTAGAGGTTGCAAAAATGTATTAGAATTGAGAAGTTCATTAGATGTGCTGATAAGTTGCATTTTAGAAGAAGGAATGAACATGACATTGAACAAACAGTTGGGCCAACACAGTGGAGAAGTAACATGTGTATTTGACCATTCCAAGGCCTATTTTTGCACGACACAGGCGAACACACAACTTGGTTGTGTATGTAGTATTAGTCATCATGTGAGTAGTGCAGATACAACGGGTCACCTGTCACTTCCAATCAGCTGACTTAGCTTAATGCCTTACATATATGATGTTCACACTTAGTATGGTGTTACTCATGCCATCAATTGTTTCAGTTGAGAAGACAAGGACAGCATCAAGCTAGGTAGCCAAACATGTCTCTCAGTAGAGCATGATATGTATATTGCTCAGTCCATGAAATGTAAACATCAGTTGTGACATGGCAAACAAGTGAAAATGGGAAAGAGCACAATAGCCTCTTCTTTTGAGTTACATACACAGGCCTTCATTGTAGTTGTAGTCATGTCACTTTCTAACTCCCAACGCTCTACAAATGAAAAACTCCATGACAAGTGAACAACAAGTTGTGACACGGCAAATACTTCGAAAATGGACAAGAGCACACTAGCCTCTTCTTTTGAGGTGCAGAAACAGTGCCTCCTGACTACATCATGTCATGCCACTCTCTCTACTTCCCAACACTTAACAAATGGTTACTCCTACATGCCAGCATAGGTTGAACCATACATTTACATATTGACACATGCCATGGGCTCTTGGATGATATTTGAAAAATATTATATTTAAACTTACACACCACATTCTAACATATGGGATGTGATGGACATGTATGCATGTGATGTTATATACAACAATACACATTGAAAATCTAACATCTCTGATACTTTGAGTATTGGATGTTAGGAAAGGAGATGGACAATACAATGAGCTAAAGCTGAGATGAGAGCATAAGGGACATTGATGTTTTGTGACAGTTATTGTGGTGTAACTTACCAGACTCCACTCCCCCAGCTATTTCTGTTGAGCCTTCAGGATACAGGATGGCTATGTGATAGATCTTGATAATTTGGATCAAAGTGGCAAATATCAAGAAAGGTATATTAAGTACGGACATTAATCATTGGATTATTGAGGATTTGCCTAATCATGAGGTATTATTAAAGGTTATGTCAAGTTATGTGTATATTAGTTGGTGATTTATATCACCTATTTAATTTATAATGCATGTGTAACTTAGGATATTAGGGGTTTGATACAAAGGGTGTATTTGCATCTAGTTTTGGAATTTTCATCTGTTACCACTTTAGTATATTTATTTTGGTGGAAGTCTACAGGACAAAATGTGTTGTTTGGTGTTTGGGGATCACTTCAGTATAATTCTCATCTGGGTCTATTTCCTTTCTGGTAAAATTAATTCTCAAATCAGGCATCACAATATTGTTTTCCTCTCACATGACCTTTGCTTGTTATACTTTTGTTTCTTAATCTGGGATCTCTTTTTACTTTTCAACCATGAAGTTTGAGCATTTTGGTTTCTAACTCAATTAATATGTTTACAATTTTTAGCCCTGATGAAGTCGTTCGGGATGTAAAAAAGAATTTCTCATGACGAAACACGTGTTGGCTTGAATTGTATTACGGCTTGAATTGTATTACCACGGATGGGTTACCGAATATTTGAAGATTTTTATTTAATTGATCTTTGGATTGGATTGGACATTTCGAACTTGTATTAAATTGGATGCTTTGTTTCTTTAAGATTACTTATTTGGGTCTTATTTGTACTACTGTGTCCATAAATGGTGTGCCGCACATTGTATTATTGACTGTTGGGGTTCTTCTGAACCTTTGAGGGACGGGTGTTTTCCCTTGTGCAGGCACCCCTTACTTCATTGTAAAAACTTTGCTGATTAGGATCCTGAGCACCTTTATAACCCTAACAATTCACCCGATGAGTTAGATTACATTATTTTGAGGGGGCTGCTTGGTTCTGAGCTTCAATATACAGTTACTTTTGTCATGGACAGAACTAAATTAGCTGAAGAATTATTTGACAGTTTAGTCAGGGGGCTCACATTCCAAAATATGTTTCGCAACAATTCGCATGCACAAAATGATGGTTTAAGAAGTAAATTTATTAGATTAGAAAAGTTAAAATTAAAAAAAGTGAATTATCTAAGTGGTGGGATGGGCCACACTGAAACAATATAAGAAATTGAATCGCATCCCTCGTGGGTTCAGATCCCAGATTTTCCCCACGTATGAGGACCTGGACTCAGACTTGCTGGCTCTTTGGGACAAAGAGCTAACGCCCAGTTCGATTAAACTCATGGAGATATTGATCACAAATGCCGAGAGGAAAGTGATTAAGTTACAAGCGGAGATTGAGACTTTAGAAAGAGAAATTGAGGGTTTGAATTTAAAGGAAGCGACTGATAAGAACTATAAAATTCTAGAGGAAATATTACTCAAATTCCAAGAAGAGATCACGCAAGAAAAGCGCGAAAACTAAAACGAGATGAGAAAGATTACCTGACAGGCAGGGTGTTCACTTTTTCTAGCAAATTTGATCATTTGATTAATACTAATTTGACTCTTAGGAGATCAAGTACGTCCAATGCTTCAGATTCGACATCCATTAGCACCCCAATCACAAGTGACAGTGAGGTGGATGATGGTGCGAGTACATCTGCCCAAGGATGTGATGTCTTAGGTGGGAATGCTTTTTTACAAGAATTGATGAGGATGAAACGAGGCAAATTTGTCCAAAACAAAGGTACAAGAAAACAAGGAGGGGTAACAGAGGAACAGGTGGCAAAGGCAAGAGATCAAGATGGAGTTATAACGAGATCCCGAGACAAGAAAATATAGGCTCGGATGAATCATCATCCATTAGTGTGATTAATCTTTCTAAATTCGAGTTAACCTCAGGTGCTAAGAGTCTTCTGGCTAGAGGACTTAATTTTTGTCCTAAATCCTTTGGTGATCCTTGTAGATCATAGATTGATCTATTCAAATTTGTTGGTAAGCTCAAATTAAAAAAGTATTTTCACCAGCATCCGATTGAGAGTTCTATACCAGATTTGGCCGCATCATCTTTGAGCACACTGTCTATTGAAGAAGTGCATGACACAGCAGTTATTTTATCCATAGCTGAAAGAGACCAAGATCCAGGCATTCTTTCAAGAGTGCTCCAGGATTTGGAGGTAGAATCCAATAGAAGTATCTCCAGTGGGTTGAAGAAGAAATCCTGTTGGACTCCGAGATCTTGGGGTTTGAACTCCTTTGACAGGTTTTTTGATTTGGTTTGTCAAGCTTATGACAAATATTTGACGAAGAATAATCATAGGCAGTTCACTAAGAATTTGACTTTGGAAGAGTTAGCTGCACTCAAATTACTTAAACAAGACAAAGAGATCATTATCAGGCAAGCAGACAAAGGGGGGAATGTTGTTCTTATGAACAAGATGGACTATGATAATGAGATTTTTTCACAATTGAATGATACAATTTGCTATGAGAAGATTGATGGGAATCCCATCCCCAACCTTGTTTACATGATCAATAAGAGGTTGTCCACTTGGAGGGATAAGGGGTTACTTAGTAAAGATAAATATCTCTATTTGAGGGTTGACCATCCCAGATATCCATGTCTTTACACACTTCCCAAGGTGCATAAGGGTCTGCCTTTCCCACCGGGTTGACCAATTGTTTTGGGTATATCAGGCCCTACCGAGAGACTTTCAGAATTTGTTGACTGTTTTTTGCAACCGATTGTGTATAATCTTCCATCTTTTATCAAAGACACTACACATATTCTGAGTATTTTGAATGATGTAGAGCGGGAAAGTAATATGTTACTGGTTACATTGGACGTGGTATCCTTATACACTTGTATCAACCATGATTCGGGACAGGAAGCTATTCGTTTTTTTCTTCACAAAAGATCGGCAAGTCTGTGGGAACACACCGGTATGCTAATTAATATGATTCATGTCATTCTCACCAACAATTTCTTTCTGTTTAATAAAGACTGGTTTAGACAAAAACAAGGTGTGGCGATGGGCTCCAAATTCTCCCCCTCTTATGCGAATCTTTTTATGGGGTGGTTTAAACATAAATGGATTTGGGGCCCTGGGTCGACTCAATGGCAAACGTATATATTGTTTTGGGGACAATATATAGATGACTGTTTTTTTATATGGATGGGTGGAGAACAGAAATTGGTTGAATTTTGTCGTTTTTTAAACTCAAATGCCATGAATGTGAAGTTTACATATCAATTCAGCTCAGTGATCATTGAATTCCTGGATGTAGAAGTATTCATTGCAAATGGTAAAATTGAAAGTAGACTGTTTCATTAAGCTACGGCATGTAATTCTATTCTTCATGCTGATAGTGCACACCCTAGACATCAAGTCGCTTCTATTCCCTTTGCAGAACTTGTGAGAGCACGACGTAATTGCAGTTTGGACGAGGAGTTCTTAAACCAGGTAGAAGATATGGGTAGGAGATTTTTAGCACAAGGTTATTCGAACAAGGTAGTGAAGAAGGCACAGTTTAAAGCTAAACAATTGGAGAGAATTGACACCTTGAAAACTAGAGATCGAAGTAAGATGGTGGACCAGTCCAATATAGTTCAATTCATAACAGACTTTAATGATGCTTCTCTGATTCTAAAAAGATTTATGACTAAACATTGGAGTATATTGTCACAAGATGAATCATTAAAAGACTATGGCCCTCATTATGACCCTGGCGGTGTTGCACCGTCAGGGCCAACGGGGGCGGGAGCACCGCCGACAGGCCGGCGGTGCTCCCTTGGGCATTCTGACCGCGGCGCTTTGGCCGCGGTCAGAAATGGAAAACCGGCGGTCTCCCGCCGGTTTTCCGTTGCCCATTTTAATCCCCCATGGCGGCGCAGCTCGCTGCGCCGCCATGGGGGATTCTGACACCCCCTACCGCCATCCTGTTCCTGGCGGTTCGCCCGCCAGGAACAGGATGGCGGTAGGGGGTGTTGCGGGGCCCCTGGGGGCCCCTGCAGTGCCCATGCCAATGCCAATGGCATGGGCACTGCAGGGGCCCCCGTAAGAGGGCCCCGCTAGTATTTCACTGTCTGCATAGCAGACAGTGAAATACGCGACGGGTGCAGTAGCACCCGTCGCACCTTCCCACTCCGCCGGCTCGATTACGAGCCGGCTTCTTGGTGGGAAGGTCGTTTTCCCCTGGGCTGGCGGGCGGCCTTTCGGCGGCTGCCCGTCAGCCCAGGGGAAAAGTCAAAATACCCGCCGTGGTCTTGCGACCGCGGTACAGTATTTTGACGGCGGGACTTTGGCGGGCGGCCTCCGCCACCTGCCAAGGTCCGAATGAGGGCCTTAATACCTGAAAGAGTACCAACATCATATCGGAAAGGTAGAAATCTGAACAGTATTCTGAGTCCTAGTTTTGTAACCAGTCCTCCCGATAAAACATGGTTTCCACAAAATCAGTAGTTTTTTTAAAATGTGGTTGCTGTGGAGTATGCCGCTGGGCTTGCCACAATATTAAGGAGTTTTCTGATGGAGGAAGACAATTTAAAATTAGCTCATTGATTAATTGCAATACTACTTATGTGGTTTATGTAATATGATGCAAGTGTAGTGAAATTTATGTGGGAAGCACAGTACGTCCATTTAAGACTAGAATTGGAGAACATGTTCGAGCGTTGAAAAACAATGATGTAAGATACCCAATAGTAGCACACATTATTGACTGTGACTCACAATCAGTCCACAAAAGTTTTGAATGTTTTGGACTCGAACATGTCTCTAGAGACCCAAGGGGGGGGTAATAGAGAATTAGCCCTACGTAAAAAAAGTGTCACTATGGATTATGAGACTGAGGGCCGTGGAATCAGGTCTCAACTCTGATAGGGATGTGGAGTTTTTCTTGGGAGACAAAAATTTGACCCTTATTTATACGTTATCTCTCTATGTTATTTTGGTCTTATTCTATATGTATATGATTGAAATATACTGTATGCCAATTTATCCTCCTTTATGGGGGACGTGACATTGAGTTAATAACCAAAATTCTCTAACATTAGTATTATGCTACCATAGGGGTATTTTGGTTAGATTTGCTATGTGGGTGGGTTATAACTTAGACTAATTCTCAGACTGAATACTGTCTATCTTTATCCTTTCGGGTTGGGTTTCTCTTGCTGGTACTGTCTGTTTTTTAGGATTATATTATTTATTTTTAGATTTTTTGATTTTTGGATATTTCGGGACTAATCTCCAATGTTGTTAATTTATTTATGACTATACAGCAACTGCTGTCACAGGCGGTTCACTTTTTATTTTATTTGGGTATGAAAATACACAGAGTGTAGTTAAATCTCGGGGTTTTGTTTGCTATTGTTTATACCACTTGGAGCTTAATATTATCAGGTCTGTTATTGAATGATAGTATTTGTGTGTTTGACTGCTATGATAACTTGTTTATGATGAAATCATTTAGGTCTTCAATGGCTGTTGGTATTCTGTAGGTTCAGTTGTGATACTCAGTTACGTTTTCAGTGCCGGATAAGCAACAGCGGATGTTAGTCCGCTTTCTTCTCCCATGAGAATAGCTCTATGATGTACCGGAAGTCTATTTAGCTTCCGTGTTTAGGAGCGTGTTTGTAGTGGAGACGCGTACTCGTGGTCTGGCGTTTCGGATTTTATGAACGCCGTCTTGGTAACTGTTCAATAAAACTTGTTGAGTGCCTGGTTCGGGTTCTTTCCTACGTTACGATGTCTTTTTTCCACTTTATGATATTTTTGGCCTAATAGGAGACTCAGGGGGTCATTCCAACCCTGGCGGTCATCGACCGCCAGGGTGGATGGCCACGGAAGCACCGCCAACAGGCTGGCGGTGCTTCCTTTGGGATTCCGACGCCGGCTGTAAAGCCGCGGTCCCCCAACCGGGTCCGGCGGTTTCCCGCCGGATTTCCCCCGGCTGGGAGAATCCTCCATGGCGGCGCTGCTTGCAGCACCGCCATGGGGATTCCGACCCCCTTCCCGCCAGCCTGTTTCTGGTGGTTTTTCCCGCCAGGAACAGGATGGCGGGAACGGGTGTCGTGGGGCCCCTGGGGGTCCCTGCACTGCCCATGCCACTGGCATGGGCAGTGCAGGGGCCCCCTAACAGGGCCCCAACATGATTTTCACTGTCTGCATAGCAGACAGTGAAAATTGCGACGGGTGCAACTGCACCCGTCGCACCCCTGCAACACCGCCAGCTTCATTCAGAGCCAGCTCCTGTGTTGCAGGGCCTTTCCCGCTGGGCCGGCGGGCGCTCCCTTGGCCGGCACCCGCCGGCCCAGCGGGAAAGTCTGAATGGCCCCGCCAAACTTGGAATGACCCCCTCAGACTTGAGATCCTATCCATTAGGATTTATTTTGATGTAGGTTTGTGTGTTTTCTTTGCATTTTCAGTACACGGTAGAAACTACAATAATACTGGATTTTCATCAATATTATTGGACCATGGATTTAAGGTATTTTACACGGGGTCACGTAGAGGTTGTGTATCTGGGATGAGGCTGTATCACGTGGTGTTAGTTTCTGTTTTTATTGTGTGCAGATTAATTACATTTAGCTTTGGCCTCTTTTTTCTCTTTTCTTCTTTTTTCTTTTTATTTTCTATGTGATAGATCTTGATAATTCGGATCAAAGTGGCGAGTATCAAGAAACGTATATTAAGTACGGACATTAATCATTGGATTATTGAGGATTTGCCTAATCATGAGGTATTATTAAAGGTTATGTCAAGTTATGTGGATATTAGTTGGTGATTTATATCACCTATTTAATTTATAATGCATGTGTAACTTAGTATATTAGGGTTTTGATACAAAGGGTGTATTTGCATGTAGTTTTGGAATTTTCATCTGTTACCACTTCAGTATATTTATTTTGGTGGAAGTCTACAGGACAAAAGGTGCTGTTTGGTGTTTGGGGATCACTTCAGTATAATTCTCATCTGGGTCTATTTCCTTTCTGGTAAAATTAATTCTCAAACGAGGCACCACAATATTGTTTTCCTCTCACGTGACCTTTGCTTGTTATACTTTTGTTTCTTAATCTGGGATCTCTTTTTACTTTTCAACCATGAAGTTTGAGCAACTCAATTAATATGTTTACAATTTTTAGCCCTGAAGAAGTCGTTTGGGATGTAAAAAAGAATTTCCCATGACGAAACACGTGTTGGCTTGAATTGTATTACGGCTTGAATTGTATTACCACAGATGGGTTACCGAATATTTAAATATTTTTATTTAATTGATCTTTGGATTGGATTGGACATTTCGAACTTGTATTAAATTGGATGCTTTGTTTCTTTAAGATTACTTATTTGGGTCTTATTTGTACTACTGTGTCCATAAATGGTGTGCCGCACATTGTATTACAGGATGGCCAAGTCCTGGATCTTGAGATGCTTACACAAATGAAAGAGTTGTAAAGGGGCACTGGGAGGATCAATCACCACTAGTCTTCTGGGCTTCCATCTGTTGCTTGGAGGCCAGGAAAGCACCTCTTCCTAATATCCCCCTTTGTGCCGAAGGTGTTGCTTACAGCATACACTCTGTCAACTATCCTTTGCCAAAACTTCTATTTTCCTATTGAGAGCAGTATGTTGGATTTGGCCTTCAAACAACTGTGAACTCAGCCTCAGAAAAATGTGGATTTGTAGAATGTGAGATAACTGTAAATTAAATGTGACAAAACTGTGAATTAAAGTGAAAATTGAGAAGTGTGTAGAAAGTGTTAAATGAGATGGGATAAAGGCTGCCTTATCTCAGAAAAATAAAACAATTATCTGTGGCCTCAGTCTTGCTGTGCTGCAGTGGAGAGGCAAAGAATCATGGTCTGGAATGGGGTGTGTTTTATAGTCTGATTTGCAGCTGTGTCCACTTGGCCAAATGATGTCAGCTGAGTTTGTGAATGCATCCAATAGGTACTGTTCTGGTGCTTTGCTGAGCGCATCCCAAAAGCCTACTGCCATCAGGTAACCACAGTCAAGGGACCGCCAGTACAACTGTGTTTACGCAATTGGCTCAGTGGTTAGCCACGCCATGACAGTGACGGAGTACGCGCCACCAATATTGCAGCCCACAGACTGCATACATCATAATACGGTGGATGAGAGACTGCCAGCACAGCAGTCTTCTTGGGAGCAGCACAGCAGCAGTACAGCAGTGCGACCGCCAAACCCGTAATCGGACCCCTAGTTATCAAAGATGTTAGTCTGAAAGCCTCTCCTTATGCTGACGATGCTCTCTTATTTATCAATGACCCAGATGTTACCATCTTAACTGTCCTAAATATTATGCATCAGTATGCCATAGTTTCTGGTCCTACATTGAATAAAAGTATGACAGTTTTTTTTTCTTCCAGTAAATGTCCATTATACTCCTTATATGTTAAATAATACAGAAACTATATGACAGAGAAAACTCATTATCTTGGTATTTTCCCACAAATTCCATCTAAAATCTATCACTTTAAATTGTTATCAATTAATATAGAAAATTACTGATACAAGTAATGAATGGTCATCATTACAAATGATCTGGTGGGGGAAATTCAATCTATCAAAATGGTCATTGCTCCTCAAATATTGTATATTCTAACTGTGCTTCCTTCACAACTACCTCTTATAATCTGCAAACTGTATAGACAGATCTGATGTGAATATAGCTAGCTTATCAAACCTCCAAGAATAAGTTATGCCAAACTCAAAACTGGTAAACTTAATGGAAGATTCAGCCTACCTGATTTTTGTAAATACTCTAAGGCCTTAATAATAAAGCAAGGATCCCTGTGCTTTCAACATATTGATCCTTTGCTTTCTACTAAATAGATTCTAATCAAGCAAACTTAGTAGATCCTATCCCACTATCAGCCTTACTGTCTCTATCTGATTTCAGTGCAATATTAAAAATGATACAGTCAACTAAACTAATTGTACTTGATTTTGATTCCTCATTTCATTTTTCTATTTGTGCCTCTAAAAAACTCTGGCCCTCATTATGACATTTGAGGTAAATCCTGCTTACCGCCGTGGTGACGGCCACCAGCACACCGCCGCGTGGCGAATATCCCTTCCCCATATTATGAGACACACACACCAATCCAACAGAATACTGCCACATACACAAATCCTCCACCCAAAGGTCAGTGCTAAAGTGGTGGTACCTACACCCAGGCTGTTATGCCAACAAAACAACGCCCACCACATCATGACCCACGAATCACCACTGTGGACATTCAATGAGGGTAAACCATTGGCGGTACATACCGCCGATACTGCCGCTCTCAGAATGGACACCAACATACAAAACAACACTACATTGGCCAATACTAAAAACACACACCTGATACTCATACACATACCACACCTACCTACAGCACCATAAAACACACACCCACATTACCCACAACCGTTTGCGAACAACAATTACTGCAAGGAGATTGAGACGAACAGCACAGAGACAAGTAGACACACACACCACATACACCCATAAATCACTCACGCACCCCACATCACACACCACACCACATTACTCAACACAATCTCACCAACAAACACAACACCCATGTCCCCACTAAGGTACCCCCGTTTCACTGATGAGGAGTTAAGGGTCATGGTGGAGGAAATAGTCAGGGTAGTGCCACAGCTGATTGGAGCACAGGTACAGCAGATATCCTTTGCTAGGAAGATGGAGCTATGGTGGAGAATCGTAGACAGGGTGAACACCCTGGAACAGCATCCAAGAACAAGGGACGACATCAGGAAGAGGTGGAATGACCTACGGGGGAAGGAACGTTCTGTGGCAGCAAGGCGCCAGCTCGCCACACAAAGAACTGGCTGTGAACCCCCACCTCCTCCCCCACAGCTCACAGCATAGGAGGAGCAACTCTTGGCATTACTGCATCCTGAGGGACTCGCTGGAGTAGCTGGAGGACTGGACACTGGTAAATCAATATTTACTACTTATCACTCCCATACCTGCATGCCATCACACCCCCTCACCCTCACGCTCATCACTCCACTCCATCCCACACACTGCACCTACACATATGACTAACCCCAATGCCAAATCATACATGCCATACCAGTGCATGGACAGCCCTCCCAGCCTTGCCTGGATCCCAATCACTAAAGCATACACAGCATAGGGAAACTAACAATCCCATAATACATCACCATACACAAACAAAGGTGGCAGGGCAACAGCAACAAAAGAGGGCAAGCCAGGGATGTACAATATGTCACAGACATAAAGCATAATACATCACTTACATCCCTACAGGTGCCCCAGCCAATATCAGCAGAGAGGAGGTGCCACGACTATCCAGTCCCCCAACAGAAGATGCCCCCAGTGATGACAGTAACTCTGGACTTCAGGATCTGGATTAACAACCTGGCCCATCAGGAACCACTGGATAGTCGGTCAACCCAGCCAACTCACAGTCCACAACAGAGCCTCCCCATCAGTATCCAATACCACAGCACCCACCCAGCGTACCCACACCTCTGTCCCCAGGACACGTCAATCAGCAGTGTGCCCACCTGTACAGGGACCCCAGTCCACACCTCGCCTCCACAACAAACAGGGACCTGGGGTCAGTGGAAGTGGGCACACCATTCAGGGGACAGAGGCACAGGGCAACAGCGACACTGGGAGGACCGCTGTGCACCAGGGAGAGGACAGGCCTAGGTAACCCACTCTCCAGGAGGCACTCACCGAGATCCTGGGAGCCTACCAACATTCCCAGGACAAGATGGGCCAGATCCTTCACAAAGTGCAGGAGAACAGGTGGCTGCAGGAGGAACAGTATCAGGGAAAAAGGGAGGACTTGTAGGCCATCAACACCACCCTGATCTCCATAGCAGGGGTGCTGGCAGACATGGCCAACATCATCAAGGAAGCAACAGCACACCAGCGGGGTCCTACTACTAGCCAGTCCATTGTTCAGCCCTCCACTTCCGCTGCAACTAGTGGGCAGGAGGCCCCGCCACAAGACCCACAGGCCACCAGCACCCCTCCCACTGCAAAAGGTGAACCACCCCGCAAACGTTCCATGTGACCCAGACAAAAGTCAGAGACACTTGCCAAGACCACTACCAGGAAATTAGACTCTCCTGATTGTCCCCCTTGTGTCCCACACTGTCACCTTTTCCACTTTGAACTGCCTTTGCTCCCCTTCCTATGGCCCCTTGGACACTGGACCTGTGCTACAAACAGACTGGAACAATACCCTGGACTTTCTTCCATCATCACCCCATTCCATTGCACTTCCCCTCAATTTAATAGCACTACAATAAATACCTTTGAACACAACTTGACTACTAGTATTTTCTGTGTTGCAAATGTGCATTTATGGAAACAGTCAAATCTAGTGCAAATGATCTGAACACTGTGAGAGCATGTAAATAATGATCTGTAGCTATCTGTAGTCATCACATCAGTACACAGTTGTTATCTCACCAATATCTATAAAATGACAAGCCGTAGGTGACAGTAAGTTGAGATGCAATGGAAGTTAATGCCATCATGCTACAGCCACACAGGAAACATCAATAGTCAGAGGAATGGTCAGTTGCACTGTCTCACCTGTGTGTCATTGGAAGTATTGATGTATAACTTTTGTTCGGTTGTCCTCATCCTTTTCCTGTGCCTCCTTATCCTTACTGTCCTCAGGTTTCACTGGTGCCACTGGGGCAGCTCCAGTCTCCTCCTCCTGCTGAAAAGGTATATGCCATCTGAGCGCCAGGTTGTGCAACATGCAGCATGCCACTACTATCTGGCAGACCTCCCTGGGTGAGAAGCACAAAGATCTACCTGTCAGATGGAGGCACCTGAACCTGGCCTTCAGGAGCCTGAAGGTCCTCTTGATGATCCTTCTGGTTTGCCCATGTGCCTCATATAACGTTCCTCCGCCCCTGTCCTGGCATTCCTCACAGGGGTCAGCAGCCACAATAGGTTTGGGTAGTCAGAGTCACTTGCAGGTATTGAGGGACAACATTTAGGGGGTTATTCTAACTTTGGAGGAGGTGTTAATCCGTCCCAAAAGTGACGGAAAAGTGACGGATTTACCACCAGCCGTATTACGAGTCCATTATATCCTATGGAACTCGTAATACGGCTGGTGGTATATCCGTCACTTTACCGTCACTTTTGGGACGGATTAACACTCCTCCAACGTTAGAATAACCCCCTTAGTCTCACACAATGCTAGAGGGATGATACCTGAAGGCATGCACTAACATACACCTTGTGCCTTTGTAGTTGGGATATCACATTTGGGATGCTGCTATTCCTCAGGACAAAGGCGTCATGCCCGACCCAGGATACTTAGCAGTGACGTGGGAGATGTACTGGTCCGCCAGGCACACCATTTGCACATTCAGGGCCATATTTATACTTTTTGACGCACAACTGCGCTAACGCAGTTGTGCGTCAAAAAGTTAAACGCCGGCTAACGCCATTCCAAAGCGCCATGCGGGCGCCTTATTTATGGAATGACGTTAGCCGCTGGAGCTGACTGGTGTGCGTAAAAAAAAATGACTCACACCAGGCAGCGCCGGCTTGGGGAAAATGGAGCTTGGGCGTCAAAAAATGGGGCAAGTCGGTCTGAGGCAAAAAATCTGCCTCAACCCGATTTGCGCCATTTTTTTTTACTCCCACCCTCCATTGACATGACTCCTGTCTTAGCAAAGACAGGAGTCATGCCCCCTTGCCCAATGGCCATGCCCAGGGGACTTATGTCCCCTGGGCATGGTCATTGGGCATAGTGGCATGTAGGGGGGCAAAAATCAGGCCCCCCTACGCCACAAAAAAATAAAAAAAATATATACTTACCTTCACTTACCTTAATGTCCCTGGGGTGGGTCCCTCCATCCTTGGGCGTCCTCCTGGGGTGGGCAAGGGTGGCAGAGGGTGTCCCTGGGGGCATGGTAGGGCACCTCTGGGCTCCTTCCGAGCCCACAGGTCCCTTAACGCCTGCCCTGAGCAGGTGTTAAAAAATGACGCAAACGCGGCTGGACGTAATTTTTTTTGACCCGCCCACTCCTGTGCGTCATTTTTGCACGGGAGTTTAAATAAGGCGCACAGGCCTGGAGTCATTTTATAGATGGGAACGCCTACCTTGCATATAATTAACGCAAGGTAGGTGTCCACGCTAAAAAATGACGCAAACTCCAAGAACTTTAGCGCTAGACGCATCTAACGCCAAAGTATAACTATAGAGTTAGCTTTGCGTCGGATTTGCGTAAAAAAAAACGACGCAAATCCGGCGCAAACAGAGTATAAATATGCCCCTCAGTGAGTGGAAACTCCTCCAATTCCTGAACACCTGTTCATCCTGGACGGGGAACTAACGCAATATGTGTTCCGTCAATCGCCCCAACAATATTGGGAATATGTCCCATTGCATAGAATCCCTCCTTCACAGTGGCCAGATCTTTCAAATGGGGAAAAGCTATGTAGCTGCACATGTGTTTCACCCGGGCAGACAAATCTCTTGCCAGCACAATTGAAAACATTGGCAGTGGCATTCCTGCTGCCAAGCTCACTGTCACTTGGAAAGAACCAGTTGCCAGGAAATGGGGAACTGATAGCACTTGCACAAGAGGGGCGATCCCAGTCAGATGACGGATAGCTGAAATCAGGCCAGGCTCCAATTGGGCACACAGCTCTGTGACTGTGGCCCTGTCCAGTCTATAGGTGAGTAAAATGTGTCTGTCCTCCAGTGTAGCCAAGTCCGCAAGGGGTCTGTACAAAGGGGTTTAGCTCCTCCTCCTACTCATTCGCAGCGATAGGTATCTAAGGGACATAAGAGTGAGTAGGCTGTTACAATTTGAGCAATGGAACCACAACCTTAGTGTACATAGTGCATTTATTTGATGGGACAGTGGGAATGGCGAGGTATGTGCTAATCAAGGCTGCAACACAGTTAAGGTTGATGTGATCGCTGTACACCACCATGAAATGGCAACCACCTGTCCTTTATCTAGGGACAGGTGGAAGTGAGGTAACTCCACCAACACTGGGCATCATGGCGGAAGGCGGTCTTGCACCGCTGTGCAATTCCTCATTGGATAATATGCGGCTCTATGGAATACAGTGGCCAATGGGGATCAGCACCGGCGGTGACAGTGTGCACCGCCGCGGACGTGACCGCCATTTTCCATCAGATTCCTCACTTGTTTCCTGACCTTCAGTAGTAGCACACCTACACTGCATGTGCTGCTGTGACCTGTGTCTGAAACCTACCATGGCCTGTGTGACCGGGGAAAGGGCCCCTGCCTTCACTGTGGAGGAGTTGGAGCAATTGGTGGATGGGGTCCTACACCAGTACGGACTGCTGTATGGGCCTCCAGACCAACAGGTGAGTACACGTTGGGCACGATGCATGTGTGAAGGATACATGGAGATGTGTGTGCAGGCATTGTGTCATTGGGGGGATGTCTTGTGGTTTTGCATGTGGTGTACGCTGCCCGATGTGTGTGCAAATGGTGATGGAAACGGTTCTAGTGGGCCATATGTGTGACAGGCTGGATTGTATGTTTAATGGTGTCCTCCTCTCTGTATTACCTCTGCAGGTCAGCACCAATGAAAAGAAGGGATTATGACGTGCCATTGCTAAGGAAACAGTGGGAGGACCTAAGACGCTAGGCACGGAAAACCACGGAAGCCCAGCTGGGGATGGCCTCCAAATGAGGAAGGGGTGCCCATCCGAACCTGACACCCCTGATGGCCCGCATACTGGCAGTGGCCTACCCAGAGCTGGATTGGAGCTTGAGGGCATCACAGTAGCCACAATGGGGTGAGTACAGTGGGCATTACTACAATAATTGGTAGGTAGCATGGGATCCAGGTGTTGGGTGTGAGTTAGTGGGTGCCCCTTAATGCCAGGTCAGACATTGCAGCATGATCCAGCTCAAGGGTAATGGCTGTATGGCAAATGCAGGTAACCTAGCTTGTTAGCATTCCATGTTAGTCAGGGCTTTGTGAATCCCAGGTGGGTGCAGTTGGCATTGTGTGGCCCTCATCTTGCCATGGCATCTTGCCAAATCACCGGCAGTGCAATGCATAGTGCTCAATCCTGACCCCTGTGTGTGACAGTGCTGTGTATACCAACTGTGGTGCTGGTGCAGTAACTGACCTATTGTTTCCTTTCTCTCTCTCCCCCCTTTTTTCTTCTGTCATCCTGTCATGTGTGCATTAGCATCATCTGGCAGAGGAGCAGGGGCACCGGCAACAGAGGGAGCTACATCCCACAGGACCCTGGAGGCAGAGTCCACTGACGTAGAGGGATCCAGTGGGGCGGAGGGCGAGGTGAACACCATGGTGGAGACATGAGGCAGCAACACAGACCCAGATACCTGCTCCAATGGAAGCTCCTTGGTGGTGGCAGACAACTCTCTGACCACCCCATCTGCAGGTACAGTTACCACCCCCCTACCAGCACTGCCCACCCAGTAGCCCCACAGTGAGTTGCCCATGCCCACTCACCCAGGAGGGTGGGCATCTACTTTATCCCAGGCACCTCAGGCCCTGCCCCAGTCAGCCCTGCTGCCCTGAGTGAGGAGGCTTTTGACCTCCTGAGATCCATCTCTGTAGGGCAGTCAACCATTGTGAATGCCATCCAAGGGCTGGCATTCCGGATGCAGCAATCCAATGCATTCCTGGAAGGCATCCACGGTGGATTGGCGGCCCTACAGAGATCGATTCAGGCTCTGGCCTCCTCACTGATGGCAGCCATTGTCCCTGTTTCTACTGTCCCCCCTCCAACTACCACTTCCCAGTCCCAGTCTTCTCAACCCCAACCCATCCCATGCACATATACAGACGAGCGTGCACACAAGACAACACACGAGTGGCACAGTCAAACACAGGCACCACACTTCATCCCACAAGCACTCACACAAACACCAGACAGTTGCAGACACATCCACATCCACTGCCTCCACTGTCTCTCCCTCTCCCTCCTCCTCGTCCACCTCCCTCACAGTCACATCCACACTCACACCTGCATGCACTGCATCAACATCCACTACCAGCATCACCACACCAAGCATCACCCACAACTCACTAGCAGACACCTCCATAATAACCATGCATGCGTCCCCTGTGTCGTCTCCCACCCTGTGTGTCCCCCCTCCTAAAGGACACAAACGCAGGCACTCACACACCCAATACACATCCACCTCACATCAGCCAACTGCCCATGCACCTGCGCCCAAGTCCAGCAGACGTAAGCCTCCAACAACCAATCTTTCAACCTCCACTCCCATCCCTCCTCCCTCCTTCTGCCCCACTGTCCCTAAGAAGCAAAGCTTTTCCTTGCCCAACCTGACCTCTTCCCTCCCCCTCATCCCCGTCCTGCCTGTAAGAGCAGGATCCCAACGATCCAGCACCTCAGCCAAACAGTCCACAGGGACAGTGGTGGCACCACCTAGTCATGGTGACAAGTCAGTGAAGGATCCCACTCTACCAGCCAGGAAGGTTAAGGATCCCACACCTCCTGCCATGAAGGGGAAGGAGCCCGCACCACCTGCCATGAAGGGGAAGGAGCCCTCAACTCCTGCCAGGAAGGCTAAGGAGCCCTCACATACTGCCATGAAGGGGAAGAATCCATCAACGCCTGCAGGAAGGGTACGGATCCTACACCTTCTGCCATGAAGGCATTGCAGCCCTTCCCTCCAGCAGAGGCTGCCCAGGAGGCACCTTCACTTGCTGACACAGTGCAGCCCTCACCTCCAGCAGAGGCTGTCAGGGTGACACCACCACCACCAGTGGTCACAGTGCCCTCACCGCCAGCTGAGGAAGTGCAGCCTACTCTTCCTGCAGAGGCTGCCCAGAAAGAACCTTCACCTGCTGAGACAGTGCAGCCCTCACCTCCAGCAGAGGCTGCCCAGGAGGCACCTTCACCTGCTGACACAGTGCAGGCCTCAGCTCCAGATGACACAGTGCAGCCCTCTCCACCAGTGGAAGCCATGTAAGCCACCCTCCAGGGACTGCTGTACAATGGGCCCCTTCCAGAAGAAGTGGGCATATTCCCCACCTGAGAGACTGTGGCCTTGCACTCCCCAGCACCGGGAACTGGACATGGAGCCCCCCAGAACCAGTGGGAAAGTCACCCACCTGACAGTCTGTGTCCTTGTACTCCCCAGCACAAAGCACTGGGCATGGAGCCCCCTCCAGAACCAGTGGGAAAGTCACCTACCTGACAGTCTGTGGCCTTGTACTCCCCAGCACAGAGAATTGGGCATGGAGCCCCCTCCAGAAACAGTGAGAAAGTCACCCACTCCAGAGACTGTGGCCCTGCACTCCCCAGCACAGGGAACTGGGTATGGAGCTCCCTCCAGAACCAGTGAGAAAGTCACCCACTCCAGAGACTGTGGCCTTGCACTCCCCAGCACAGGAAAATGGGCATGGAGCCCCTCCCAGCACAGAAAAATGGGCATGGAGCCCCTTTCAGAACTAGTGAGCTTGTTCCCGTATTCGGCTGAGGTGCACCCCTCCCTCCTGAGGTGCCTGCCCACTTGCAAACTGATTCCCCTGCAGAGTTCTATCCGGATTAAGTCAGGATTCGAGTTGGGCCTTTGACTGTGCCCTGTGGCAATGTGGGCCCTTAGTACTTTGGACTGGGCATTGGCCCTTTGTGTACATTTGTACCTATCTGTTTTTCATAGAATTGGTTATTTTGGTAGCTATTCACAATCAATACATTCTCATTACTGCATTCTTGTTGTCCTTGAATTATTCTGCTGTGTGTAGTGTGCCATTGTTTTTCATCTGCAGCTAGTTGTGTGTATGGTGTATGTGTGTCGGGTATGTGTTGTGCGTGTGTGTGTCACTCTCCTTTTTCTTCCTCCCTGCCTTGTGTGCTAGGTCGCTGTACTCACTGTCATCATCGGTGTTGTTATTCCAGGTGGAGCAAGGCGTAGATGAGCATCGGAAAGGCTTGCAGTTCAGGTTCCATGGCGGTATTGTTCTTCCCTGTGTCTCCGATGGTGAGTCTTTGGTCTTCTGTGTTCTGTTACCAACAGGCTTTTGATGGCGTTGGTACTGCTCAGGAAATCTTGGTGGTTTCCTGGGTCATGATATGGTGGGCGGTACTTTGTCTTCCGTCTGGCATTTGACGGCCACCGCCGTGGTCAGTGGTGTTAAAGCTCTTGCGGTTGGTGTGGTACATTGGCTGTCTATGAGAGTTATAATCACCATGGTCATAATTTGGCAGTAATTACCACCAGGCCTGTGTGCCCTGTCCACTATACACTGCATGCACTATGGGTAACACACCCCTCTGGCAGGCCTTCCAGCCATAGGGCTGGATGCACTGTCCTGTATGTGAGGGCATAGCTGCAGGAGCAATATGCCTCCACTGTGTCCTTGCCAAACCTGGGACATAGTGACTGAACAGAGAAGCCATTTTAATACATGTGCTGGATACTGGTCAATACGAGTTTCACAGCTATATGATGGCCACTCTGAACCCTGAGTTATTTGGTATCAAACAACTCAGAACGACGACCCAAACTGGTACCAGTATTGGATGTATTACTAAATGGACCCAGGGATCACCTTAGATGTGCCCCCTGTAAAGGTAACTACCCTGGTATAGTTGCTGGCTAGTCCTGACCAGCCTGCCACCGCCAGACACAAATATGCACCCCTGGGGTGAGAGATCCTTCTCTCTGGGATGCGGAACAAGCCCTTGCTGGTGGAAGTGCTAACACCCCCTCCCCCAGGAATGTGCACTGCCCTGGCAGCTAGCTTCAAAGGGCCTACCCCCTTTGAAACTCGACCTCCAAGCCTGCTGCTAGCAGCAGATGGCCGCCTCCATTGCAAACCCCCACTTTTGGGCGGAGCAACAGTGGGAAACTCAAACAAAGGACAGGAGGAGTAGTCCGACCTAGCATGCTCCAGCTCCAAGGTGTTGCATGCAAAGTGACCTCTCCATTTCATTTTCCTCCATCCAGGATGGACAGAAAATTGCCACTCAGGTATTGGGAAGTGACCTCTGTCCACAGAAAATGGTGGCTTAGTTGGTCACTACTAGGTTCCTTCTAAAATGCCCACTAAAAACAGTATTTAGTGGACATTGCTAGACAACGAAATCAGATTCAATAGACAGAAGAATACCAGCAACAAGAAGAACCAAAGCCATGAGAACTGTCAACCTGTTGCACAAATTAAGGTGCCAAAGCCTGCCTGCTGCACCCAGGACCTGACAATCACCAATGAGGAGCTGCTGGACAAATGGAAAAACTCTAAAGTATCCCAGAGGAACTCCAGGCTTTGCAAATTGCCAGAGAACTCTCTCCAGAGTGTAGGTACCATTCTAAATCCACAAGGAACCAACAAGCCAGCGAGGTCCTCTTCACTGACCGGACACTACTACTGGAACCGAATTCTGAAGCCAGACCAGCCTTCACACCAATGACCATGAGGACAATCCCTGCTGGTGTGCCAGGTTTGGTGGCACTGCACCCTCCAGCAGCTGAACCTTACCGATACCCACGGTATTGGTCACCTAGCTTCGGGCATCCTGAAAAACAGCCCACCTGGGTCTGTAAAAGGACCAGTTGGAAGCCCTGCTTCGGGACTTCAACCCACACCTCCGACCAGAGTGCCTCTGCTGTCCTGCAATCAACCCTCGAACTGACCTACTTCTTGCTTCTGAGGGTATCCTTGTGCACAACTCCTTGCTCACCAATTCACTCTGCACTCAGCTGCCCTGTGCCCTGCACCAAGGATCCAGCTGTGCTCTAAGGGTCCCCCTTGCAACCTTGACACTCCAAGGGGACCCCATGGATTCACCTTTAAACTAACCTGTGCATTGCTTTTCCAAGTGGTCCCCTGCAGGCTCCAGAGATCTTTCCCCGCAGATCCTGCTGAAACCAGGAGCCGCCAGAACCTTTCCAGCTGGCACAGTGTGCCCACCAACTGCCTCAACCAACCTGCAAAACAAGAACTTGGTAAACCTACTGTATGATTTTGAATGCCATTTGAAAAGTTATTGTTAGAAATTGAGTATCTGGTTGGCTAGCGTATGCAGCTAAGCCAGGCAGAACCCACCCACTCTAGTCAGGGCAAGGGAGTTAGATGTCCAAGATAATCCCTGCTCACCCCCTTGGTAGCTTGGCACGAGCAGTCAGTCCTAAACAAGAGGCAATGTGTGAAGCATTTGCACAACACACACAACACAAGTGATGCAATAGATACACCACAAGGGAACACAACACCAAGTAATGTAAAAATAAACTGTATTGCACAAAACATAATTAGACCAAACATAGCATGTCAGTAATACCTTGCTATCTTAGCAGTTGCCATAACATTACACAATAGTTACTCTGCAGAAACCAGCAGTAGTCACATAGAACACATGGGTTACTTATTATTCTGCAACATAAGCAGTAGTCGGGAATCATGTTACTAAGGAATTACACTTGTCATAGAAATATCATAAATGTCTACAACGATTGTACAACGAAACAACGACTTCAAAAACAACTACTGCCTTAATGAGGTCGGAACACTGACCTCATTGCTACTACTAATTATTTTACCACGAATGCCTTAACAACGATATTTCGTTGTAAAGGCATTCCTGATATAATCATTAGCAATAGGCACCATTCACCCTACATCCCTCACCCCACCCCCCCAACCCCACCCCAAAACCTAAAACCCCCAGACCCCCCACCCACTCCCCAAAACCAAAAACACCCCACCCCCCCAACCCCACCCTAAAACCTAAAACCCCCTAAGCCCCCACCCACTCCCCAAAACCAAAAAAGCCCCACCCCCCCAACCCCACCCTGAAACTTAAAACCCTCTGACCTCCTACCCACTCCCCAAAACCAAAAACGCCCAACCCCCCCGAACCCCACCCTAAAACCTAAAACCCCCTGACCCCCCACCCACTCCCCAAAACCAAAAACGCCCCACCCCCAACCCCACCCTAAAACCTAAAACCCCCTGACCCCCCACCCACTCCCCAAAACCAAAAACGCCCCACCGCCCCAACCCCACCCCAAACTTAAAACCCCCTGACCCCCCACCCCCTCCCCAAAACCTAAACCCACCACTTACCTTCGCCAACTCCCTTCTTTGTACCTTAACCACGCATGTTCGTTGTTCAGAACATACGTAGTTAAGGCACAAAAAACTGAGTCGTGGTTAAAAAAAGCGTTGTTGCGCTTTCGTTAACCACGACTTTCTGAAAAAAAAGTCGTAAAAAAGGATGTTTCCCGTCTACAACAGGCACATAAAAGAACAAATGGCAAGTCATGAGGATATATTAGTCTACAATGCCCATAAAAGGACATTTCCCCAAATGCATATACCATAAAACATTACATATCTCCTCACAGTATCCTAGACAGGTCCTGGAAATATAGTTGACACCTCCCCACAGGGCAAGTGCATCAAATAACATACTCCGGTCATAGGCCAAAAGAACGACATGTACCATGAAGGCTGGGTTTTCCTGGAGGAGGTAGCGGCGATGCCCTATGGATGACTGGAGGTATGAGAAATGCCAATCGCCAAAATAATCATCCCCAGTTACCTCCCAGGCAGTGGTTGCAGCACCTCTACACTCCTGAACCAGTATGGGTAGACACACGTACTCCGTCCAGTACAGAAGCACCTCTGCTCCTACCGGGGGAGAGCTCCAGCCCCACTCCTCTCACTCGGGCCACAACCACAAGGAGCACTCCTCGTCCAGGAATGTTGGCCGAAGCAGCCCACCTGCACCCCTTCACCCCCGGGGTTTGCCAGCCGGGGTCCACGTCCTCTTGGAACAGCTGCTAGTTCTGGCACCACACGCCTCATGTGTGTAGCGCTGCTCCTCCTGTTTTGTCCGTTCAGCGCTGCAAGGGTGAAGCACCAGAAACAGGTTCCTGCTTGTCCCCCGGGGGCACTTGCTTCAGCGCTCGTCGCCCCTGAGGCACTTTCCGGAGCACGCTTACTCCGATCTTCACCTGGCCGTGCCCTGGGGTTCCTAGGGAAGCCCGTCACTCACGCTTGATGAAAGCAGCCCACCCGGGCTACACCGGTGATTCTGGGACTTGAGAAGATACTTTCAGAGCGCAGGGGCAATCAAAGAGGAAGCACTCTTAAAGAGCTAGGAAATAGTTAAACAGAGCACTCTCAGCTCTGGGGGCATAAGCAGAACCACTTTCCAGGAGCTTTACCCGACGATGGCAGGGGTCAGAGGCCACAGCACCCAGGCCCTGGGGAACAACAGTAAAACTGGAGGACAGGGCGGCATGGCCCAGCAGCAGTCCAGCCGTAGGTGGATGTAGGCAGTTGGCAGGTTCCTCAAGGTGACCAAGCAGGTCACAGGTCAGCACAGCAGCAGCAGTCCAAGGCGGTTCCTGGTGAATCCCTCCCTTAGCATTCTGTGTCCAGTTACAGGTAAGTTAAGTTCCAAAGTGTCACCAAATTGTGGGGAGAAATCCACTGTAATTATACTCAGTTTTGCAAAGCATTTTCAATGTAGATTAGAGGGGTTTCAACCACCCACAACTGGTTCTGGGAGTGTCCGCTCTCTCCTCCAGCACAGGCTCCAAACATCAGTTTTGGGAAAAATAACCTTTTTTTTGTGAGGCCAGTGCACAGCCTTTACACATGCATGTGTGCCCCAACTCCCCCTTCTCTCAGCCCAGGAAGACTATTCATTATGCAGATGCTCTTCTGTGACACCTCCACCCTCCAGATGTACAGGCTGTCGTAAAAGTATGTACAAAGCCCAACTGTCACTCTGCCTCAACGTGGATTGGAGTCAAGCTGCAAAAAATCAGAGTGATAAGCACAGAGAAATGCTCACTTTCTAGAAGTGGCATTTCAGTAATGATAATAAAAAAAAACACCTACACCAGTAAGTTGCATTTCTCACTACTATTACAACCATGCCAAAAATGCCTATGCTACCCCTCATAAATCAGACAATACCCCCTAGACATAAGGCAGGGCATTTCCAATGCAATCCTCTGAGAAGGCAGCACTCACATCAGTGAGAAACCAAATAGGCTGTTTGTCACCACCAGGACAGGCCACGCTACTAGGCACATGTCCTGCCTTCTACCTACATAGCACCCTGCCCATAGGGCTGCCCGGGGCCTACTTTAGGGGTGACTTACATGTAGTAAAAGGGGAGTTATGGGCCTGGCAAGTACATTTAGATGCCAGGTCCCTGTTGCAGCAAACCTGAGCAGGCCTGAGACAGGTTTGAAAGGCTACTTCAGTGTGTGGCGCAAGCAGCACTGCAGGCCCACTAGTAGCATTTAATTTACAGGCCCTGGGTACAGAGATACCACTGTACAAGGGACTTACAGGTACATTTAATATGCCAGTTATGTTTAAGCCATTCGTACCAAGTTTACAATGGAGAGCACATGTACTTTAGCACTGATTAGCAGTGGTAAAGTGTCCAGAGTCATAATGTCAGCCAAAAAGGGTCAGAAAAATTAGGAGGAGAAGGCAAAAAGTTTAGGGAATGACCATGTAGAAAGGGCCACATCCAACATGACCCTCTACCAGCCTAAAGCCAGGGGGGACAAATCAATACCTTGATGGACTTCCCAGCTTCAGGCAACAGAACAAGGAACGTGGCCCCCAACTGCAGGGGCATGATCCAGTTCTACGCCAATCTTAAACTATTTGGATCCCTCTGTCTATGCTCCCCAGGCAATCTAAGCTAACCCATGGAGGTGTCCTAGTTGTCTGTGGCCACAGCCAGGTCCCAGGTCGTCTGGGGGCCTCTGGTCTCTGAAACCTCTCTGAGTGGGGGGTGGTAGCCCCAGGTGCAAAGCATCCTCTCTCCACTCTACTTCCCACCAGTTCATGGGTTCTACCCTGCCATTGATCCTCTAGCTTAGGGACTGTTCCCATAGCCTGAAAAGGGACCAGGGGAGAGTCCTTCCTCCTCCTTTCCCCTCCTTCTAGGGTTCTACACACTACATTTAGGAGAGGTGCCCCGAGAATCTAGAACTGCCAGGGCGCTGGTGTCAGTTGTCCTGTTCAGCTTACCCACCAGTTCATGGGAGCCCCTATGTAAATGGTTTCCCAACCTAGGGTCCTTCCCCTCTGGCTGACCTGGGGTCAGGAAAGAGCCCTTCCTCCTCCTGCCCCTTCTTTTAGTGTTGTACACCCTCCCACCAGGAGTGATACCCCTAGAAATACTGGTAGATAGACTGGAGACAGCTGTCTCTACATCCAGGCCAAGGGGTTGCCCTGGACCTGGTTTTCTAACCTAGGGTCCGTACCGTTGGGCTGGCAATGAGTTAGAGGAGAGTCCTCCCTCTCCCTCAAACTTTTTAGTGGAAGTGTTTGCACCCCCCACCGCGGGGTGTTTCTACTGGTCTGCAGAGCTGATCGGACACTGGTTCCAGTCGTCCCTCCCACTCTTTCTGATACTAGGTGATCCCTTTCAGTGGGTGTTTCTTCAGTAAAGACCAAGGCCCTCATTACAACCCTGTCGGTCGGTGATAAAGCGGCAGTAATACCGCCAACAGGCCGGTGGTAACAAAAATGGAATTATGACCACGGCGGAAACTGCTCAGACAGACAGCCACTTTAACACACCGACCGCCACGGCAGTAGCAACAAGCACCACGCCGGTAACCGCCAAGAGCCAGGCGGAAGACAATATACCGCCCACTGCATTATGACCAGTCTATCCGCCAGCTTTTCTGGGGCGGTACCAAGGACATCAAAAGCACGGCAAAAACAGAACACAGAAGTCAAAGGGCTCACCTCTGGAGACACAGGGAACAACCACGACACCATGGAGCCCGAGTTGCACATATTTCCCATGTTTGTCTACCTTTTCCTGCATTACGAACACCAACGCCAGCGAAGACAACCATGGTGAGTACTGCTGTCTAGCACACAAGGGAGGGTGGAGGAAAAAGAAAGTGACAAACACACGCAACACGCAACACCCCCACCGCCAACACCATACACACAACCAGATGCAGTAACATTACACATCCACCCCGTACCCCTCAGGAATAATATAAGGACAAAATGATTGGAAGAAAGTGAGTGTAATATGATTAAAGAACATGAATAAGTGCATTAAATTACAAACGTATATACATATTTACAAATGTAGGGACACTGCCTAGTCCTCAATGTCCGTGGGCCACAAACCCACAACACATAGGCCAAAACCCCACCTCACTCCTGCAACAACAAGGAGAGAACACTGCAGGAGCATCAGGTCGAAAATACACAGGCACCTCAGGGGGGTGAGGAATGGAGGGGTACCGCAGCCAAAAGATGGTACAACACCACTGGTCCAGGAGGGGGCTACAAGCCCTGCTCGATGTCCTGGGGAGTGCAAGGCCACAGTATCTCAAGTGGGTGGTTTGCCACTGCTCAGTCGTGAGGAGTGCCAAGCCACAGTCTCTCAAGTGGGTGGTTTGCCCACTGTTTGGTCCTGGGGAGTGCAAAGCCACAGTGTCTCAAGTGGATGGTTTGCCCACTGTTTGGTCCTGGTGAGTGCATGGCCACAGTCTCTCAAGTGGGTGGTTTGCCCACTGTTTGGTCCTGGGGAGTGCAAAGCCACAGTCTCTCAAGTGGGTGGTTTGCCCACTGCTTGGTCCTGGGGAGTGCAAAGCCACAGTCTCTCTAGTGGGTGGTTTGCCCACAGCTTGGTCCTGGGGAGTGCAAAGCCATGGTCTCTCAAATGGGTGGTTTGCCCACAGCTTGGTCTTGGGGAGTGCAAGGCCACAGTCTCGCTAGTGGGGGGTGGTTTGCCCACTGCTTGGTCCTGGGGAGTGCAAAGCCACGGTCTCTCAAATGGGTGGTTTGCCCACTGACTGGTCCTGGGGAGTGCAAAGCCACAGTCTCTCTAGTGGTGGTTTGCCCACAGCTTGGTCTTGGGGAGTGCAAGGCCACAGTCTCTCTAGTGGGTGGTTTGCCCACTGCTTGGTCCTGGGGAGTACAAAGCCACAGTCTCTCTAGTGGATGGCTTCTCCACTGGTTCTGGAGGGGGCATTGTGTCCAGTGTGCTTCATTCTGGGAAGGGTGCAGTGAGTGGATGGCTTCTTCCACTTGTTCTGGAGGGGGCATTGTGCCAAGAGTGCTGGCAGTGGTGGGGGGAGGCCCCAGGCCATCCCCTGCAGCCTCGGACGGCTGCCCACTGGGGCTGCTGCTGCTGGCGGTGGTGCTGGTGGCAGTGCTGGCAGTGGTGTGGGGAGGCTCCAGCCTATCCCCTGCAGCCTCGGACGGCTGCCCACTGGGGCTGTTGCTGCTGCTGGTGGTGCTGGTAGCAGTGCTGGCACTGGTGGGGGGAGGCTCCAGCCTATCCACTGCAGCCTCGGATGGCTGAACCAACATGGTTCGTTGTGGGGGCTCCGAATGACTCCAAGCACCAGGCCTCCTGTCCTTCCTGCTTGCTGGTGAAGGCCCCTTGCCCTTCCTGTCAGCAGCCAGTGATTGCCTCTTGCCCTTCACACCTGCGGCTGGTGGTGCCTCCTTGCCCTTCCTAGTCGCAGCTGGTGGTGCCTTCTTGCCCTTTCTTGATGCACCTGGTGCAGGCACCCTGTCGGTGTGGCTGCTTGGTGTTGGGATCCTCTCCCACCTGCAGTAGCTGTTGACACTACTGTGCCCCTGGACTGTGTGGCTTAGGTGCTTGCCTGGGTTTTCTTCAACCTGGCCTGATGTGAAGGACGGGGGAGGAGAGGTAGGGAAGAGGTCAGTGGTGAAGAGGAAAAGCTTCTTAGGGACATTGGGGCGGGAAGAGGGTGAAGGTTTGGAAATGGAGGAAGAGGAAGTGGTTGTAGGAGGTGTATGTCTGCTGTGTTTGGGTGCAGGTGCACCGGCTGGATGCTGTTGCAAGGTGAATGGCTGTTGGGTGTCTGAGTGCTTGCGTTTGGGTACCTTGGGAGGAGGGGGCACAGACACAGTGGGAGAGGACACAGGGGACGTGTGTATAATGTGGGGGTGGTGCCTGCCAATGAGGGGCGTGTAATGATAGGTGTGATGGTGGTAGTGGATGAGGATGTAGTGAATGCAGGTGTGAGTGTAGACACAACTGGGAGGGAGGTGGACAATGAGGAGGAGGGGGACACAGTGGAGGCAGTGGATGTTGGTATGTCTGCATCTGGATGGTGTTTGTGTGAGTGCCTGTGTGATGATGTGTGGTGCTTGTGTTTGCCTGAACCACTCCTGTGTGTTGTCCTGGGTGCATGCTGGTCTGCCTGTGTGCTTGGGATAGGTTGGGGTTGAGGGGATTGGGATTGGGCAGAAGAGGTTGGAAAGGAGGCTAGAAACAGGGACAACAGGGAGGAGGCCAGAGCCTGGATTAATCTCTGTTGGGCCGCCATGCCAGAGTGAATGCCCTCCAGGAATGCATTTGTTTGTTGCAATTGGTCTGTCAGCCCCTGGATGGCATTCACAATGGTTGACTGCTCAG
This sequence comes from Pleurodeles waltl, assembly GCF_031143425.1. Taxonomy (NCBI): domain Eukaryota; kingdom Metazoa; phylum Chordata; class Amphibia; order Caudata; family Salamandridae; genus Pleurodeles; species Pleurodeles waltl. Next base: position 692,224,626 of record NC_090442.1, on the reverse strand, counting down.
CAGAGATGGATTTCAGGAAGTCAATAGCCTCTTCACTCAGGGCAGCAGGGCTAACTGGGGCAGGGCCTGACGTGCCTGGGGTGAAGGAGATACCCACCCTCCTGGGTGAGCATGCACAGGAAACACGCTGAGGGGCTGCTGGGAATGCGGTGCTGTTACGGAGGAGTGGTGGCTGTACCTGTAGTTGGGGTGGGCACAGAGGTGTCCACCACCACCAGGGAGCTTCCATCGGAGGAAGTATCACTGTCTGAACTGTCCTCTCCAGTCTCCGCCATGGTGCTTCCCTCACCCTCTGTCCTACTGGTGCCCTCACCGTCGGTGGATTTGGCCTCCTGGGCCCTGTGGGATGCAGCACTCCCCGTCGCCAGTGCCTTTGCTCCTCTGTCAGCTGATGCTAATGCACATAAGGACAGGATGACAAAACAAAAAGGGGGGGAATGAGACAAAGGATACCCTTGGTCAATGGTGGCAACAACACCACTGTTGGCGTACACAACACACTCACACACAGGGAACAGCCCTACGCACTAGGTATTGCACTACCAGTCACAATGTTAGTCACTAGTCCATGGACAAGGATACCTAATGCCAATTGCAGCATACCTGAGACCCATAGATCCCAGCCCAGTTGTGGAGGCCTACTAGCTTGTTTGGAGGAGGTTGAAATCAGACACTGCCCAACATGGACCCTACCCTGCACTGGCCGGCCTGGCCTAGGGTCACCCACAGGCCCACATCCCCACCCGAATGCCACCCCACCACGCACTAGTAGTATATAAGGGCACTGTACTCACCCCCTTGTGGCTGCTGGGATGCCCCTAAGCACCCATCCTGCTCTGGATAGGCCACCACCAGTATGCAGGCCATCAGAAGGGTCAGGGTTCGACGGGCACCCCTTCCTCATTGGGAGGCCATCCCCAGCTGGGCCTCCGCCGTCTTCCATGCCCAGCGTCTAAGGTTCTCCCATCATTTGTGACAGTGGGTGCTCCGCCTGCCGTAGACCCCCAGGGTCCGCACGTCCTTGGCGATGGCACACAATATACCCTTTTTTTGATGGGCGCTGACCTGCAGAGAAATACACATAGGAAAAGGTATTAGTCAAACCGTCCTGCCTGTTACACTCATGGCCCACCATAACCCTTGCATCCCCTTACGCACAGATATTGCCCACCATACATGCAGCACGCTGCACAAAGCCCTTACCCCAAACCCCCCACCACATGGGGCCCTCACACACAGCACTCCATGCATTCATGCCCCATTCATCGTGCTCACAGTGTACTCACCTGTTGGTCTGGAGGCCCATACAGCATTCTGTACTGGGGTAGGGCCCCATCCACTAGTCTCTCCAACTCTGTAGCAGTGAAGGCAGGGGCCGTTTCCCCAGGGACACAAGTCATGGTCAGTTCCAGACACAGGTCACAGCAGCTCTTGCAATCTCGGTCCTGTACTGTTGAAGGTCAGGAAGCAAGTGAGTGAACAGATAGAAAATGGCGGTTACGTCCGCAGCGGTGCGTATCATCACCACCGATATACATCACCATTGGCCACTGTAACCCATAGGGCCCAATGGTATCCAATGAGGAGTTGCACTGGGGTTCTCAACCGCCTCCGGAAACGGCGCACAGCGTCAGCGGAATTACCTCATTTCCACATGTCCATCCATACAGGACAGGCGGACACCATTTCAGGGGGGAGCAGGCCATGGCACCGAACTGAGTCACGGTACACATAGGCACCATTTGGGCCTATCTAACAATATACTGTTACAGTCACAACATGCAATGCAGTGTAGTGTTTGTAAATATGGAAAACTGATCAAGTGCTCACCGTTTTGCCCCCTAGATTGCAACCACTGTGGATGAATAGGAGATGGAGACATCCCCCCATGTACAGTTCCCTGGTGGAATTGGCAACAATGGAGGACAGGCACATCATCCTCACCCATAGTCTCGACAAGGCCACAATCACAGAGCTGTGTGCCCAATTGGAGCCTGACCTAATCTCTGCTATCCGTCAGCCCACCGGGATCCTCCCTCTTGTGCAAGTCCTATCTGTACTCCATTTCCTGGCAACTGGCTCTTTCCAAGTGACAGTGGGCTTGGCAGCAGGAATGTCTCTGCCAATGTTTTCAATAGTGCTGACCAAAAAGTTGTCTGCCCTGATTAAACACATGTGCAGCTGCATCGTTTTCCCTTAGGTGGAGGATTTGGCCACAGTGAAAGCTGATTTCTATGCAATGAAACATTATTGGGGCTATTGATGGTACACCTATTGTATTTGTCCCCCCCCCAGTGGAATGAACAGGTGTTAAGAAATCGAAAGAGCTTTTACTCCATGAATGTGCAGATAGTGTGCCTGGTGGACCAGTACATCTCCCATGTCAATGGAAGTATCTTGGGTCTGCGCATGATGCCTTTATCCTGAGGAATATTAGCAACCCATATGTGATGGCTCAACTCCAGAGGCACCGGGTGTGTCTAATAGGTAAGACCTGGTTCCCACCATGTTGGTGTTGGTATATGGGTATGGTGTGGGCTCTAAGGGTTAGTGTGTGGCTAACAGTTGTCCCTCGATATTTTCAGGTGACTCTGGTTACCCCAACCTCTCATGGCTACTGACCCCTGTGAGGAATCCCAGGACAAGGGCAGAGGAACGTTACAATGAGGCACATGGGCGAACAAGAAGAATCATAGAGAGGACATTCGGCCTCCTGAAGGCCAGGTTTCATTGCCTCCATCTAACAGGTGGATCCCTGTACTACTCACCCAAGAAGGTCTGCCAGATCATCGTGGCATGCTGTATGTTGCACAACCTTGCCTTACGTCTCCAGGTGCCTTTTCTGCTGGAGGATGAGGCTGGAGATGGGCGTGTGGCAGCAGTGGACCCTGTGGACAGTGAAGATGAGGAGGCAGAGGATGAGGATGAGGACAACTGAAGTGCAATAATATGACAATACTTCCAATTTCACACAGGTAAGGCATGGTAACTTCACTTTTCATTGACAGTTTTGTGTTTGACATAGTCCCTGACAGACTGATTTTCCCACTTCTACGGCCACTTACTGTACCCTTTGGCATTTCTGTTTTCAGATACTTGTGCCCCACTATCACTACTGGTGTGTTGACTGCAGCCAATTACAGGTCAATCCTATGTATACATTACTGTACATTTGTATTGCAGTGTTTAAAGCTTGTTAATTAAATATATAGTTCAATCATTTGACAGACTCCATACTTGTATTTATTCAAATGGTGTTTATTTAAGTGCCAATAAGCAGAGGGGGATGTGCAGTGGGCTGGGGTGATGGTGGAGGAATTTCCAGGATAGAGTCCAGTCTATGTGGATCACAGGTGCATTGTCTAAGGGGGCATAGGAAGTGGAGCAATGGCAGTTCAAGGTGGACAGGGTGACTGAGTGCTACTCAAGGGTGACAATCAGGAGAGTCTTATTTCCTGGCGGGGGTCTTGGCAATAGTCTCTGGCTTCTGCCAGGATCACAGGGACCGTTTGCGGGGTGGTTCTCCTTCTGCAGGGGGAGGGGTGCTGGTGGCCTGTTGGTCCTGTGGCGGTGCCTCCTGTCCACTAGCGGCAGCAGAGGTGCAAGACTGTTCAGTAGTTTGGCTAGTGTCAGGGGCCCGCTGATGTGCCACTGCCTCCCTCATGGTGTTGGCCATGCCTGCCAGCGCCCCTGCAATGGTGACCAGGGTGGTGCTTATGTCCTTCAAGTCCTCCCTGATCCCTAGGTACTGTCCCTCCTGCAGCCGCTGGGTCTCCTGCAACTTGTTCAGTATCAGGCCCATCGTCTCCTGGAAATGGTGGTATGCTCCCAGGATATTGGTGAGTACCTCCTGGAGAGCCGGTTCCCTGGGCCTGTCCACCCCTGTTGCACAGCAGTCCTACCAGCTTCCCTGTCATCTTGTGCCTCTGTCTCCTGAACAGTGTGCCCACTGCCACTCACCCCAGGTCCCTGATCGTCCAGTGTTTGTGGTGTGGCCTGGGGTCCCTGTAGTGGTGGACGCACTGCTGATTGACATGTCCTGGGGAAAGATATGGGCCCGCTGGGTGGGTACTGAGGTGGTGTTTCCTGAGGGGGAGGCTCTGTGGTGGTGTGGGACTGTGCCTGGGTAACCAACTGTCCTGAGGTCCCTGATGGGCCAGGTTGGTCATCTAGATCCAGGCATCCAAAGCTGCTGTCATCACTGTGGGCCGCTTCGGGGGGGTGTGGATGTTGCTGGCACCTCCTCTCTGTTGACGTTGGGTGGGGGACCTGTGGGGATGTAAATGCAGTGTTATTGTTTCATTGTGTGACATCTTGTGCATGGGTGTGTTTCCCTCTATGGTTCTTTTTGTAGCGCCAATGGTTTACCGGCATTGAATGTCCGCTGCGGTGATTTGTGGGTCATAATGTTGTGGGTGTAGATCTGTTGGAGTAACAGTGTGGGTTTTGCTACCACCAGTTTATCACTGAGCTTTGGGCTGGCGGACTTGTGTGTTTGACTGTATAGTGATGGATTGCTATTTTGTGTCATAATATAGGTAGCGGTAATTTGTGGCAGTCAGCATGGCAGTAAGCGGTACTTACCACCAATGTCATAATGAGGGCCTTAGGGCCTGATTATGATGCTTGCAGTTGGAATCATCCGTCACAAACGTGACACATAGGTGGTCATTCTGACCCTGGCGGTCTTTGACCGCCAGGGCGGAGGACCGCGGGAGCACCGCCGACAGGCCGGCGGTGCTCCAATGGGGATTCCGACCGCGGCGGTAAAGCCGCGGTCGGACCGGCACCACTGGCGGGGTCCCGCCAGTGTACCGCGGCCCCATTGAATCCTCCGCGGCGGCGCAGCTTGCTGCACCGCCGCGGGGATTCCGACCCCCCCTACCGCCATCCAGATCCCGGCGGTCGGACCGCCGAGATCCGGATGGCGGTAGGGGGGGTCGCGGGGCCCCTGGGGGCCCCTGCAGTGCCCATGCCACTGGCATGGGCATTGCAGGGGCCCCCGTAAGAGGGCCCCTACATGTATTTCACTGTCTGCTGCGCAGACAGTGAAATACGCGACGGGTGCAACTGCACCCGTCGCACAGCTTCCACTCCGCCGGCTCGATTCCGAGCCGGCTTCATCGTGGAAGCCTCTTTCCCGCTGGGCTGGCTGGCGGTCTGAAGGCGACCGCCCGCCAGCCCAGCGGGAAAGTCAGAATTACCGCCGCGGTCTTTCGACCGCGGAACGGTAACCTGACGGCGGGACTTTGGCGGGCGGCCTCCGCCGCCCGCCAAGGTCAGAATGAGGGCCATAGTCCATCTGCTGCACTACACTCTCCATAGGGTATCATGGGATTGTAATATGGCGGGCAGGAAATCCGTCACATTTGTGATAGAGTAACTCCATCCGCGAAGATCATAATCAGGCCCTTAGTTTTTGGCCTAGTTTACAGAGTACAGAAAGACAAAATTCTATAAAGTGCAATAGTTTCTTTTAAGTGCTGAAATGTTCATAATGTTAAGTGCATATTTTTATTAAGTCAAAGCCAGCTCTTATTGCTTTATGTCCACAACTGTATTTCCATTTAACACATTCCTGCTCCAATAATTATTTCATATTTTACTTTGGCATTGCTGTTCAGGGGTTTCATGTGACATCATCAGCTAGTCCTTGTATTAAAGCAAAAGGTATATCGCAGTATGAAAGTTGTACTTTTGATGTTAACATTCTTAGGAAAAGCTGAAAAACTTCTGCGTACAAAGTACTATTGGATAAAAGTTTAGAACTAGCTGAATGTGTTTTATACAACATGTGGTTACTTGATACCTATGAACAGATATTTTTTGGAGTGCAGCCATCCAAGAATTCCTCAAACCTAGGCTAACCACTTCAGAATATTTCAGCAATATTAGCATTTCAGAAGGTGATAATAAGAGGTAGGGTTGTAGTTGGTGTTTCCCCATGCCTCAGTGTGCAATGACATGAGGTTGCATGCTTGACTGGTATTATGCATGGCATCCTATGCAGTGTCTTGTGTGACATTGCTAGATTCCGGGAAAGGTGTATACAACATTGAAGCTGCATAGGAATATTCAGGTACTGGAGAGCAATTTTCTGGATTCAATCAATCAATCAATCAATCAAAAATGTATTAAGCGTGCTACTCACCCGGTAGGGTCTCAAGGCGCTGTGGGGGTGGGTGGGGGAGGGGAAAAAAGGGGGGGATGCCGATTACTGTTCAAAAAGCCATGTCTTGAGGTGTTTTCTGAAGGTCAGGAGGTTCTGGGTCTTGCGTAGGTTGGTGGGTAGGGAGTTCCAGGTCTTGGAGGCAAGGTAGGAGAAGGATTTGCCTCCGGAGGTGGTCCGAAGGATGCTGGGGACTGTGGCGAGGGCGAGGTCAGCCGATCGGAGGAGGCGAGTGGGTGTGTGAAAATTCACTCTTTCATTGAGGTAGACTGGTCCAGTGTTGTGGAGGGATTTGTGGGTGTGGATGAGGATTTTGAAAGTGATTCTTTTGCTGATGGGTAGCCAGTGAAGGAGTCTGAGGTAGGCGGAGATGTGTTTGTGGCGTGGGAGGTTCAGGATGAGCAGTGCGGCTGCGTTCTGGATCCGCTGGAGTTTCTGTTGAAGCTTGGCTGTGGTACCAGCGTAGAGGGCGTTTCCATAGTCTAGTCTGCTGCTGATGAGTGCTGGGGTGATGGTTTTCCTGGTTTCTATGGGGATCCTTTTGAAGGTCTTACGCAGCATGCGGAGGGTGTTGAAACAAGAGGAAGTTATAGAATTGATTTGCTGGGTCATGGAGAGAGAGGAGTCTAAGATGATGCCGAGATTAAATGTGTGGGTGGAGGGTGTTAGGTGCGGTCCTAGGGCGGTGGGCCACCAGGTGTCGTCCCATACTGTCCTGTTGGGGCCGAAGATGATGATTTCGGTTTTGTTGGAGTTGATTTTGAGGTGACTTGCTGTCATCTATTTGGCAGTGGCGAGGAGACCGGCGTGGAGGTTTGTCTTGTCGGTGGTGGGGTTCCTGGTGAGGGAGATGATGAGCTGGGTGTCGTCTGCGTAGGATATGATTCTGTGGGGGCGGAGGATGTTGGTGAGTGGGGTCATGTAAATGTTGAAAAGGGTAGGGCTGACGGAGGACCCTTAGGGACCCCTCAGATGATCTTGGTTGCTGGGGACTGGAAGGGAGGGAGATGGACTTTCTGGGTTCTTTCGGTGAGGAAGGTGGACAGCCAGTCCAGGGCCTTGTGTCGGAGTCCTGCGTCGAAGAGGCATGTTCACAGGATTTGGTGGCAGACAGTGTCGAAGGCTGCAGAGAGGTCCAGGAGGATGAGTGAGACGGTCTCGCCCTTGTCAACTCTGGTTCTGATGTCGTCAGTGCAGGCGGTGTGGGCGGTCTCAGTGCTGTGGTTCTTGCGGAATCCAGAATGGGAGGCACCAAGTGCGTTGTTTTCCTCTAGGAAGTGAGACAGGTGGGCATTCACTAGCTTCTCAGCAACCTTGGCGGGGAAGGGGAGAAGAGAAATGGAGCAGCATTCCGTGAAGTAATCCGGGTCTGCTTTGGGTTTTCTGAGGAGTGCGGTTACTTCGACATGCTTCCAGGAGTCTGGGAAGGTGGTGGCATCGAAGGAGCTGTTGATTACGGAGCCGAGCTGGGGAGCAATGATTGGGATGGCCCTGTTGAAGATGTGATGGGGGCAGGGGTCCATGGGGGAGCCCGAGTGGCTGGAGTTCATGGCTATTTTGGTTTCTTCATCGTTGGTAGGGGCCCAGGTGTGCAGTTGGTTGCGGTGGGGGGGGTGTTGTGTTGTAGGTCATGTCGGTGGTGGTGATGGTGGGTGCAGGTTGTGTGAAGCTGTTTTGTATGTCTAGAATTTTGAGGTGGAAGTGGTTGGAGAGGGAGTTGCATAGGTTTTGTGTGTGAGTGGGGTCGATGTTGCAGGATTTGGGTTTGGTGAGCTCTTTGATGATTGTAAAGGGTTCCTTGCTGTTATGTGAGTTACTATTTATGCGTTCTTTGCAGTAAGCCCTTTTGGTGGTTCTAATGAGGTGGTGATGTTTGCGTTTGCTGGTTTTGAGAGTGGAGAAGTTGGTTAAGGAGGGTTCTTGTCACCAAGTTTTCTCGGTCTTGCGACATTCACGCTTGGAGGCTTGAAGTTCAGTGGTGAACCAGGGGCGGTCTTGATGTTGCGGGTGGTGTTGTTACTTTTCAGAAGGGTGAGAGAGTCTGTGCAGGTTGTGATCCATTGTGTGAGGCTGTGGGCGGCGACGTTGGGGTCGTTGATGGGGGAGTTTGTGAGAGCTTGGCGTGCAGGTGTTCCTTGGGGATCTTGTCCCATTTACGGTATGGTGTGGTGTGCTGTCGGTAGTGGGTGGGGGTTTCGTGAAGGAGACGTGGATGCAGTGGTGGTCGGTCCAGTAGAGTTCGGTGGTGTGTGTGAATGTTATGTGGTTGCTGGAGGTGAAAATTGCATCTAGCGTGTGTCCTGCTGAGTGAGTGGGTGAGGTGACCAGTTGTTTGAGTCCTGGGTTCGTGAGGTTGTCTAGCAGGGTAGTGGAGTTGTGGTCGTAGGGGTTTTCCAGGTGAAAGTTGATGTCACCAAGGAGCATGTAGTCTGTGGAGGTGAGGGCGTGGGGGCTCATGGTGTCAGCGATGGCTTCGCAGAAAGGAGGGGTGAGGTCCTGGTGGTCTGTAAATGAGGGTTCCTCTGAAGGTGGTGTTGGCGTTTATGTGAATTAGGAAGTGTAGGTGTTCTGCACCATCTAGGGTGTCGTGGGTATTGGTGGTGATCTTGATTGTACTTTTATGTATGATGGCGATGCCTCCTCCCCGTTTGTTTAGACTGTCTCTACGAGAGATTTTGTAGCCTTCTGGGATGGCTATGGCTATGTCGGGTTCAGATGAGGGGTTCATCCGAGTTTCCGTGACGAAGGCGATGTCAGGGGAGTGTGTTGTGATCAGGTCCCAGAGCTTGATGGTGTGCTTGTATATGGAGCGGGTGTTTAGGAGTATGCAGTTAAAGTGCTTGCAGGGGCTATTGTTGTTGTGGAGTGTGTTAGTGTTGTTGTGGAGTGTGTTAGTGTTTTTGTGGGGTGTGTTATAGTTGGTGTGTGGAGTATTAGAGTCAGTGTGGAGCGTGTTGGTATTTATGGGGGTGCAGGAGAAATGGCATGCATGACATGTGAAGGGTCCGTGTGTGTGCTTGGGTTTGGCTTGGGCGCAGGCGAGGTGCTGACCTATGTTGAGCGCGTGGAGTTTAGTGGAGGAGTAATGTTGCCTTTGGGGGTCGGGGGCAGCGAGGGCCAGGGGGACTGGCACTGGGCGCTGTCCAGGCATGGACGGGCGCAGACGGGCTTGCATCTGGTGCGCCTCACACATGCCAGCAGTGCAGCCGCATAGCGGCTGCCATTAAGAGGGGGAGGTGGGAGGGTGGAGCAGCTGGGAGGTGGGAGGGAAGGGCCAATGGGTGTGCAATGGGGAGGGGCCACAGGGGACGCAGGGTGAATGGGACCAGCGAGAACCGGCAGAAACAGGCGGACGCACTTAACAGCAAACGAATTACAGAGGGGGCACAGGGGCAGAGACACAATGCAAAAATACACAATGGGGCAGAATATACAGTGCAGGCAGTGGAAAAATCTTTTTAACTAAACGCAAACGAAAAAGCGAACAATGAAGAAAACACGAAGAAATACTTCTGAAACAATCAGGATACGCTTAACACTAGGCACCAGGGATGAGGCGCAGCTGGGTGCCTGTGGGTGGTGGAGGGCCTCAAACTTCAGTCCAGGCGGCAGTCGACGGGGTCAGGGGCACGGGGCAGGCTCGTGGAGCCAAGTGGACTCCTGGCCAGAACCAGGTCAGGGAGTCACACGGGGCTCCGCGCAGCGGCCGCCATTAAGAGGGGGAGGTGGGAGGGTGGGGCAGCTGGGAGGCGGGAGGGAAGGGCCAATGGGTGTGCGAGGGGGCGGGGCCACAGGGGACGCAGCGGCAGGAAGAATGGGACCAGCGAGAGCCGGCAGAAACGGGCAGACACACTAAACAGCAAACGAATTACAGAGGGGGCACAGGGTCAGAGACACAATGCAAAAATACACAATGGGGTAGAATATACAGTGCAGGCAGCGGAAAAAGCTTTTTAACTAAACGCAAATGAAAAAGCGAACAATGAAGAAAACACAAAGAAATACTTCTGAAACAATCAGGATATACCTACTGGATTCTGACACCTTAGTTCATGTTTCAAAATTGGTTCTAGAGAGAACAATCAGGATACTGAAATACAGTGTCCTGGCTGGTGGTGTCATATTTCAGGTGATCTAGGAACTGCCATGTAGCTGGTACATGGGTACAGATATCTTTGACCTGCTAATGGTTTACATCACATCAGGGCAACTGCTGAAGACACAGAGAGGCAATGTCTGGGTGCTGCTGCAGATTTTGTGGTGTAGAAACCATCAGGCAGGGTGCAGAGTACAATGGAAGCATATCCTGGCAGCAGTCTCTCAATGTGTTGCTTACTGGTCCTGTAATCCCAAGACAGGGGAATTAGTTGGTTATGTTCTGTGTACTCCAAAGTGCAGGGTTTATGGATTTGTTCTAGGTGGAGTAGTGGCTAAGAGTGTAGTTGGCAGTTGTTGGGCACATGGAGTCACTAACCTGTAGATTAACTGGCATTTACTGTTGCAAATAAATTATTAAAGGGTTTTCTTCTGGGGCACATTACGACAACCCTCCATTGAAATATATATTTTCAAGTCCATTTACCATTCAATAATATGTAGGTAAGATGGTACTTACAAAATCATATGCCTACCAAACACATAAAACATTTCCTGAGAAAGTATTCCTCTTTCAAAATCTTGATTCTTTTAAAGTAAGCTTCAGGAAAGTAAACATGTTGGTTACATTTTCATTCTTATTTTGCTTTATTGGCTTTATTGGTTGCTTATCCTATTTAATTTACCTGTTTCCTTTTTTTAATTGGCACCTTCAGGCAACCCTTAATAAAACAACAAAAAAACATTATAAATGTTCCTCCTGAAATAACATAATTCAGTATCCTGGATGTTCAGCATGTGGAATTCTGACTGGTTCTTGGAATAAGGATGGCTCACTGTTGCCCCAGTGATTCTTTTGTCACTCTCAGAAGATTTTGATAGAGTTGTGTGCTCTCCAGTGATCCACATGGCTTGCAATATTGCATGAATCTTGTAAAGAGAGTTAAACCTTAATTGGTTTACCTGTTTTCTCCAACTGCAGTTGTCAGTGGAATAAAATGGGACATATGCTCTTCCTCGAATTAACTATCTTTTTAATTTCATGAACAGTTCCTTTTATGCCTACCAGGCTGAGACCTTTGGTGCACGCCATCCCAAAACTTGGCCTACTGTTTCACTTGTATGAAAAATGACCCTGATAATATTCAAAGAAGGAGATTTTGTATAGAATCAAGACAAATTATTTGTCAGTCTTAATGCCATTAATGCATGGGTGAGGGGTACTTGGATCCAGCTTAATTACTTCAAACTAAGATAATACTTAGTTCCATTTGGAAATGCTGATAGCATATTCTCTTAGCTCTTCCTCTGTATAATTTTGGCAGCTGGAGACTACTGTACCCTTCGGAGTAGAATTGAAGAAGCAACTCAACCTCCTTAAGGGACCTCTGCTTGCTGGTATTGCAGGCTGGCCAACAAAGATTTCCACCAGTGTTACAGAGCTGATAGCATTTGTACCAAGGGAGGTGAAATGAGACAAGGGAAACATTGAGTAAAGTTGCCCAATAGTATAACATGATTGAATGTCTTTGGAAATGCACTTCCACTGCCAGACTCCCCAAGTGTAATAATTCCCTGAGGATAATGGTTGAACAAATGCAAGTCATTGTAATCAGTTAGAGAGAACCCTCGAGGACGGCTTCTTGGGATCAGAGTGTAAATGAAGCAAAAAATGAGAGGAAGGAGGAGTCCAAAGAACAGAGGAACAAGAACCATAGAGCGAAGAGATGCAATATCTAAATGCCTAAATCCTCAAGACAGAAAAGCAGGAGCAGATCTGGTCAACAGGAAAACAGGAAAATTCTTAGCTGCTCATTGCTCGTATTGAAGAAGTTGCTGATACATTGCTGTTCTGTGGCATGTCTTCTTCTCACTCTTTCCCAATTGATAAATGGTTTTGGGTATGCTGTCTGGGGGTGCTTGTGTCAGGGCAGGACCCCAGATCTGTGAGTGTTAATATAGTGCCTGCTGTGAGGGGTGCCTTGGGAAGACATGCACAACAGTCTCAGCTCTAATATCATCTGTGCCTATTCATTGATATTGATATGTTTTCTAAAGCCTGGGACTGCCAATAGCTTCCTGGCACTAATGTCTACCATGCTAACTAATAAACATCCTATGGGTGGGAAACTAAATAAATAGCTCTCATTATGGACAGGAGAACAGCAAAGTTTTGAGACGTTTTCCAAATCTTGGAATGTTGGACTGGCCTCTCAGTTGAAATGGTAGGTTAATCCAGAGATGGGCTGTAATGTGAATGAAGCTTCTCTCCCCCCAGGTATATATCTTAATTTTATGGGCATTTATTGTTCTAGATTTAGTCGATCATAGTGACCTTTTGGGGTTGTACCATGTGAGATTTTACTTTATGTAGTCTAGGGCAACTTTATGTAGAGTTTTGTAGGTGAAACTTGAATCAAACTCTATTCTTCACTGGTAACCAGTGAAGCTCCTGTAGTGTCTCTGACACTGACTGAAACGTAGGGATTTTCTCTAAAAGTCTCACTGCAACATTCTGGAGGCATTGCAGTTTTTGCAAGGAGCTCTGGTGGTGAATACCTATGTATAAGGCATTACAGTAGTCAAGCCTTGATAACACAAGTGCTGTTACCTCCTCTTTTTGTAGTTCAAATGGTATGTTCAACAGGATGTTCCTGCTCTTAAGCAATAAAAAAACAAGAGGAGGTGAGTTTGTTTATATGTGTGTTAAAGGAGAGTCTGGTTTCCAAGATTATCCTCAAATTTTTGACAGAGGGTACTGGTGTAGGGAGGGTTCCAAGCACATGTGGCAACCAAAATTGGTTCTAGGAGGGGGGATTATTTCCAAAAAGAAGGACCTCAGTTTTTATTCTGAATCAAGCATAAGACTGTTGATATTCATCAACTGAACAATGGTGCCCATACATTTGTTGAAACAGGTGGGCCATCTCTTCAGCATTGTTCGAGATAGGCACAATAGGTTATGTGTGATCTGCATATGCAAAAGGAGCAAAGACAATGGATCAAATACATTTTGTCAAGGGGACAACATAGATAATAAATAGTGTAAGGTTCAATGATGAGCCCTAAGGAACCTCACATAGCAGTGTAAAGGACTTAGGGGGTCATTCTGACCCTGGCGGCCGGTGACCGCCAGGGTCACCGACCACGGGAGCACCGCCAACAGGCTGGCGGTGCTCCCAAGGGCATTCTGACCGCGGCGGTTCAGCCGCGGCCAGAAAGGGTAAACCGGCGGTCTCCCGCCGGTTTACCACTGCCCTACAGAATCCTCCATGGCGGCGGAGCGCGCTCCGCCGCCATGGGGATTCTGACACCCCCTACGGCCATCCTGTTCCTGGCGGGTCTCCCGCCAGGAACAGGATGGCGGTAGGGGGTGCCGCGGGGCCCCTGGGGGCCCCTGCAGTGCCCATGCCAGTGGCATGGGCACTGCAGGGGCCCCCGTAAGAGGGCCCCACAAAGTATTTCAGTGTCTGCAATGCAGACACTGAAATACGCGACGGGTGCCACTGCACCCGTCGCACCCCTGCAACTCCGCCGGCTCCATTCGGAGCCGGCATCCTCGTTGCAGGGGCATTTCCGCTGGGCCGGCGGGTGCTCTTTTGGAGAGCGCCCGCCGGCCCAGCGGAAATGTAAGAATGGCCGCCGCGGTCTTTTGACCGCGGTGCGGTCATTTGTCGGCGGGACTTTGGCGGGCGGCCTCCGCCGCCCGCCAAAGTCGGAATTAGGCCCTTAGAGACCAGGCCTCCCAAGATTGCAGAATGTTCTCTTTGAGAAAGGAAGGATCATAGCAGGCCTTCAATTACCATTTCTACCAGATTCGCTATTAGAATCTCAAGGTTGGTGGTGTCTAAGGTTGCCAACAGATCAAGCCTTCCTACCACTGTCTAATATACTTCTCAATTGGTCTGTAGCTGCCACCAAGGCAGACTCCATACTATGATTTGTCCTGAAACTGAATCATGTTGAGTCTAATTCACAATTCTCCTCCACAAATTTGAACAAAGTGATATCCATATGCTTTTCCAGATCCTTGGCTGGTAAAGGTAGTTGAGAGATATGGCTGCAATTCAACAATTCTGGGGAGTCAAGATTTGGCTTTTTTTAGCAGAGAGATAATAGATGTTTTTTTCCAATCTAAAAGAAAAGTTCCAGAAAGGAATTACACAGCTAATAGCTGAGTAAGTGTGGATGAAATTGGTCCAACAAGCTTGTGCGTTATTTTAGGGGGGAAAGGATCTGAGTGGGCCCCAGATTTTTTTTGGCTAACCAGATCCACCACTCTTTTTTCCGAAAGCAGGTGAAATTTGTCTAAGTTATTTAGGCTAGGAGCTATATTATTTTGATCCATGGAAAGGCCAATAGGTCTGTCCTTGATTTTTAATTTACTAAAGATTTCCTCAACTTAATTTTTTAAAAAGTCTGCAGTTTGATCGCAGAACAGCTGGCAGGGAGGTAAGGTAAGGTTTGAGGGTATATTAGGCAAAGGACCTGATTATATGTTTCACGGTCTTGTCACCGTTGTCACATCAGCATCGGAAACCCCGACCTCCAACTAGGTGGTCTACCAGCCTAATTATGATGTTGGCGATTTGCTGAATTATAAACCGGCAGAGTCCTGCCAACACCATCAGCTATTTTCTGACCACCTTGACGTCGGCCTGGGTACAGCAGCTGCAGAGGGTAGTGCAGACAAGGGGAATGACATCCAGATCACCATGTGTTTTCCCCTCGAGCCGATTGGGCGGGAGGAGAGCCTGATTTGAGATGGCCAAATCAAAGGAAACGGGGTGCTAACTCCCCCATTCCCTTCTTTCCCCTTCAGTCTCTGTCGTGGACTCTTTGTCCGGAGCCAGCCCTTCACATCTGCAACTCCTCCCAAAAAATAGCACTAACTGGACTGGACATATATATGGCCTAGACTCCAGCAATGGAATGGCACTTGTACAAAGTATTTTTACACTTGTTATGTTTATGTGTACATTTTGGAATTATTTGGTCAAAGTGTACGCACCTGCACTGGCACATACAGAAAAATATACCTTGCATTGCTGACCGCACCCACCACCATCAGGAAGCCCGCCTCTGGGCCAGCAGTAACATCGTAATATGGAGGATGGGAGACCACTGACTCAGCAGTCTACCTGAGGCAGTGACAGCATGCGGGTGCGACCACCAAACTCATAA
Source organism: Pleurodeles waltl (assembly GCF_031143425.1). Classification (NCBI taxonomy): domain Eukaryota; kingdom Metazoa; phylum Chordata; class Amphibia; order Caudata; family Salamandridae; genus Pleurodeles; species Pleurodeles waltl. Next base: position 692,209,178 of record NC_090442.1, on the reverse strand, counting down.
TCTGCCCAAAGGCTCCACGATTCTAAACAGTTCATCGGGGGAATTCTTCAAAGCATATATTTTTTCAGAGAAGATTTTTTTTTGTTGAGACAATTATGGTCAGATTTTATAAAAGCGGTGCTATACCCAGTGCAGCGCTCCTTTCCTTGCACCCTTTAGTGCCTCCCTATCACCACCATGTGTGTACCCTATTTAAAATACAATGCACCATGGCGCAGGGTAGGGGGCAATAGCATCAGAATTGTTGACGCTATTGATGTACTGTTCACGGTTAGCACCAATCTTTTGGCGCCAACACTGAACAGTACATAGGGGCCCATTGCAACCAATGGCATGCTCCCTTTTAATGCCTGCTCTGAGAAGGTGTTAAAAATGCCAAATAAAATGGTGCAAATACATCTTTTTGATTTCTTTGCTCCATTTGTTTTTGGCCCCCCAATGGGGGAATTACCCCTTTGCATACATTATGCCTTGGCCAGGCAGAATGTATGCAAAGGGTTACAAAATGGTGCAATGCATGTAAATTTGGGTGTTGATCTTGGCCCCATTGGACCACATTAGCGTAAACAAAAATATGCTAATGTGGTGCAAGGAGAAGCTAGGGGCTCTTAAATCTGCCCCTTAGTTTTATGATTCTAATCTGCCTGTTCCTGAAAGCTGGGAAGATGGTGATTTTCACACAGAAACCCCTGAATGCGACAAACTAGCATCAACAATTCTGACGTTAGTACCCTAGCTACAGCCATGGTGCACCGTATATTAAATTCAGAGCACTCATGGTGGCTTTAGGGGGCGCTAAGGAGTGCAAGAAAAGTGGCGCTGCACTAAATGCAGCAACACTTTTTATAAATCTGCCCCTACATTTTTTAACTCAGTTTCGGCATTTGAACATTTGAAATAAAGAAATATTGAAATTGAGTTGGAAAAAAAACTGCCATTTCTGCTCACATGTGCATCTGTAACTTTTTCCACCTATGGCAGATTTTCAAAAGCAATATGCCATTATGCCCACTGGGCTTTCTGGTTGCTTGGACAAATAGGGCTTGTAGGTTCACCAAGAACCCATGGTACCCAGAGCCAATAAATGAGCTGCACCTTGCAATGGGTTTTCATTGTGAACTTGGTATACAGCAATTCATTTGGTAAAATATACAGAGTGCAAAATTGGTATTAAGGAAGCCTATGTATTTCTGAAATGGGAACAAGATATGCAGTTCAGAAGTAGTGGTTGTGTGCACATCTCTGAATTTAGGGGTACCCATAGTTGACTGTGAATTACAGAGCATGTCTCAAAATAACTTCCTTTTTACACACTGTCTGACATTTAGAAACTTCAAATGCAGAGAAAGACAATTGGTAATACCACTTTGTTCTGCTATTCTGTATTCCCCCAAGTCTCTTGATAAAAATGGTACCTCACTTGTGTGGGTGGGCCTAGTGCCTATGACAGGAAATGTCCCATAATGCCCGGCAACTAGTGAAACCTAGCAAACATGTACATTTTTTAAAAACTAGGTACCTGGGGAAACCAGGATGGGGTGACGTCTGGGGTTCTCACCAGGTTCTGTCATACAGAATCTTTTGCAAACCTCAAGTTTTGTCTAAAAAACAAATTTTTCTCACATTTCAGTGATGCAAAGTTCTAGAATCTGAGGGAAGCCACAAACTTCATACCACCCAGCATTCCTCCAAGTCTCTCGATATAAATGGTACCTAACTTGTGTGGGTAGGCCTAGTGCCTGCAACAGGAAATGGCCCAAAACATATTGTGGAGGCATAAATATGATCTATCACAAAACAGCCTGATTGTGCAAGGGAGTAAACCTACTTTTCAGTCCTGGGCTTGCGTCCATCTAAGGAAATCTACCAAAGCCATACGTTTCTTAAAAGTAGACACCTATTGGAGTCCTGGGAGGTGTGACTTGGGTAAATCTTCCAACGTTTTCATCCCTAGAATCCCCTGCAAACCTCAAATTTAGCTAAAAAACATATTTTCCCCATCTTTCTGTGTAGGAAAAATGTGCCAGCACAAATTTCCTACCACCCAGTGTTCCCCTCAGTCTCAAGATAAACATGATACCTCACTTATGTGAGTGGGACAAGTGCCTGTTACATAGAAGGGCCAAAAACTTGTAGAGATTGAGCGGGCACTAAAGCGCGTTAATAAGAGCAGTTTTTTTATACGTTGTGAGGCTGACTCTCCTTTGGGCATACACATTAGTGATGTATCATTTTGATCTGGAGGCCAAGACAAATGCTGGGTGGTATTCAAGATTTGCTGGGGAATTCCAGTCCAACCATATTGAGGGAAGGTGATGGGCACTAAAGGGGCGACATTTCCCATTTCCACTCCAATTTAAGGCAATATAAAGAATATGTTAGATACTAGGGATCTAAGATTACTATATACACTTTAATCTAAAACATTTTAAAGAAGGCTAATACAAATTAAGCATTTTATATACACATTCAGTACTGCTTACTACACCCAGTTCCTTAACTACAAAAATACAATAATATTTAATCTAAAAACACATTACGTAAAACTATTGATCTATATATACACAGTTGAACATAAAAATAAAAAAGTTATTAGTAATAATATTACAATAATTATTAACATTCCTAAATTTTATACCCTAAAAAAATAAAATGTTCATCCCAAATTAACAATCATAGATTTTAAAATAATTTATGGCATTTTCTATTTAAAAAAATATAATTTTAAAATAAAATTATAATTTTAAAAGAAAATAAATCTGAATTGTATTAAGATTTTTACAGAACAATTTTAACACTGCAAACATTGATATAATATACTGTTTAATAATTTTACTTTAAAAAATATATTTTTAAATATTGTATATTTAAATCATGGTTGGTTTAAATTTATTACCAGCAATATTTATTTTAATTAATAAATAAATAACAAAAATATTACAAATATTACTAAGACAAATACATGTAGAATAAGTGTATCATTTAAATAACATTTTCCAGAAAGGTTTTACATATTTTATAACTTCAATAAAAAAAAATACTTTCTAATTATTTTACTTTATTCCAATTGTTTTGTACATCTTTTTATTTTGTAAATTCTTTTAATGAATTATTTTGTTAAATAAAAAATATTTTACCCGTAATGCCATTAATATATATTTTAATAAAATTAAAATTAAATTCACTGAAAACATTGAAGCAACAAAATAAATGTGAATATTGTAAAATACTTATTAGAATATCATATTATTACCATTAGTTTTACTTTAAAATTTACACATTTTAAAAATCTCCCCAGCTTTGTCCCCTAAAAGCCCAATATCCTGCTACTAAAAAAAGTATAAACCATTATTTATATATATAATCATCCAACTAAAAATTTGGGGTGGGCAGTACAGTCCACCAAACCGGCAGAGTTTGTGGTGTTTTGTCATACTGCACTCCGCTTGTAGCGGGGAGTTCGGCAAAACCTCCGCCAACCTCCACATAGCAGAGTTTATTGATACCCACTACTTTTACCACTTATTGTTTAGCAGTGCTTTGAGAAAAATAACTAAAATAAAGTAAAGCACCGGGAACATCCGATTGTATTGTGTTATGAAATACATGTAGTGGTTAAAAACTTCAGGTGGGGCCTCCAAACCAATAAATTAACTTCACAGGTCCCTCTGTCACCAACACCTTGTTGAAGCGTGAGAGGCAAGGTACACTTTACTCTGAGAAATGATTGTGAAATAAAGTGACAGCAGAAAGGGAAGGGAAGGGCAGCTCTTTGTTGGTGCATCCCAGAAGACACTGGAGAGGGAAGCAGTAAGTTGTGTGTGCCAGTCTCAGGGAGGGAGGCGGAAGTGCAGCTGAATGCATGTGCCAGTTTGAGGTGGATGGGGCCTTTCAGCAGCAATGGTTGAGTATGAGGGTGTTGACACTGTACAGCCGAGGTGTAGAAAGGTTTTGTGATTAAATGGCTTGTTCTTGAGCAAGTTTAAGTGTGCTTTATTCTGGACACTGGGCTGTTGATTCACAAATAAAAAATAGTTGGCCTCATTAGGAGGCTGGCGATCGTAGGACTGGCAGTCCCACAGTGGTGTTTGGACTGCCACAGCTTTGGTGGTCTGCCCGCCACATTACAAGATTGGCGGGAGGGCCCACCTAAAGACCCCAGTCCCCACCAGGATCAAAGATCCCAAATGGGGTGATGGCGGTCTGGCTTGTAACCAGTCATGGCAGCACTGAACTCAGCACCACCTGGCTGACTACAACGGTGCTGGGTGGGACCCTGACATGAAAAGGTTGGTGGAAAGCCAGTGCCGGAGCCCCCCTACCCAGCACCGTTTAAATGCACACTGTCTGTTTTGCAGATAGTGTGCATTCCGAGAGTGCTGGAGTGTTAGGATATTGACTTCAACTCGCTTAAGGGAGCCAAGGCCAGGGCCAATATCCTAACACTGTTCCTTCTGGGCAGCCCGAAGGGATTGCATATTGCAGTGTTCCTGCTGGACAGCCTGGTGGAAAAATTGTAATATGCTTGGGGAGAACGTCACCGCCATGGCGTCGTCCCCATGAGTTTGGCAGGCCTGTTGTGGGACCGCCAAACTCATATTGAGGCCCAAAGTAAAATTGTTTTGCTTCATCAGTGTGTTTTGGTAGTTTGGGCATATTGGCTAGTCATTTAAACTTTCTTTCTGAATGTGACTTAAAGTCTATCTATTTTGCTTCATGAGTATTTCACGCTTGTGGGACTTGCTTTAAGACATGCAGTCTGTGTTCTACTTCACAATGTGATTGTTGTTAACTGCACACGCCACATAGTTAAGAAGGGCAGCAGAGGATCCTCATTGAAAAATATGCTTAGCTTTGAACTCTGAATTGGCACATTTTTAAAACTGTTGTTCTGATATTAAACTTTGCGCTCTTCTGCAAAAAAGAAACCTCCTGCTGCAATATGACAAATTTTTTTGAGCACTGCGTAGATGTCATTGCAAGTACTCCAACCGCTTGTTGCACTCTGCAGAATTCTGCAGAGTTTTTCGGTAACTCTGCAGAATTCCTCAGAGTGACTCTATGTGAGCGAACTCCATGTTTACTAAAAATACAAATGTGAGCAATTTCATAACTAATAACTTATCTTACTTAAAACATACAGAAAAAAACAACAAGGTTGTACAATTGAACACACAACAATGAATTAATAAATAATGTTACATATAACACCATTTTCTACATCAATATTTTCCACAATCATATTAAAAACAACACTAAAAAGATATTTTTATTGTTGATATTCCTGACTATGATATTTCTTAAATCCTGATATTCTTGACACAATATATTTGCATCACGATACTTTTTTACTGACATCATGTCCAAATACTGCAGAAATTGCAAATCTCCAAAAGACAGGTTATCTGCCACCTTTGTAATGTGGTAGTCCATCCACCAAACACTGAGGCCCAGATTTTTTACACTAATGTGGCCCAACAAGGCCAAAATCACTGCACCAGATTTACAAAGTGGCACAATGCATGCATTGAGCCACTTTGTAACCCTTTGCGCCACATTATGCCTGCAGCAGGCATAATGTATGCAAGGCGGGCATTGCCCAGTTAGGGGAGCCCAAAAAATGGCGCAAAGAAATCTAAAAGATTTCTTTGTGACATTTTTTGTGACATTTTTAATGCCTGCACAGAGCAGGTGTTAAAAGGAGGCACATCATTATAATTATTTATAATGTGCCTCAATGTGCTTTGAAGGATTGGCATCAACATTTTTTACCCTTATCCTGCAAAGCGCCAAACTAGCGCCAAAAATGTTCATGCTAGTTCCCTAATTACCGCCATGGTGCGCTGTATCTTACTTACGGCGCACACATGGTGGAGTTAAGGGGGTGCTAAGGTGCGCAAGAAATGCGGCACTGCATTGGATGCAGCGCTACTTTTCTTAACTCTGCCCCTAAGGGCCTTATTACAAGTCAAGAGACTGCCAGACTCGCAGTGGTGGTCGGACCACCACATTAAGAGTTTGGTGGGCATACCTGCCAATCTACCGCCATCCACACCAGGCTTTTTGATCCCGACAGGATGACGGTGGTGCAGGTTGTATTCAGCGTTGCTCTGCTGATTACAACTTTGTTCTCTGCCAGCCCATGAAAAGGACAGACAGTGCGCATTTTGAGGGTTCTGGTGCCCCCTGCGTGCAGCAGCATTGCCACTGGCTCTATAATGAGCCTGCAACAATGCTGTTGCATCTTTCCCACTGGGCTGAAATGGGTGGGGACTTTGGTTCTCACCTGTCAGCCCAGTGGGAACATCATAATAGGCCCAGTAAAGAGAACCCCCACCTCGACGGCAGTCTCCTCACCACGGGTCTGGTGGTCGTCAAAGCCAAATTCATAATCAGGCCCTAAATAACAACTTTAGTTGCTTAAAATGAAGAAAGTGGTTTGCCTCACTTGAAGCCAAGTTATGGGAACTATCCCTCTTGTTTTGTATAATGGAATATGTGTTGCTCTCTTGAAACCCATCATATCTTTTATAATCATCCTTGTGATCCCTCATTACTCTACTACTACAGGCCCTACTTTAGACTGGTGCCAAGTTCCAATGTTGATTTAATTTGTGCTAAATACATTTTCTTATCTACCTTTCACTAAGTGCTGCTTCTCACTTGGATATACACCTTTGGGCTAGTGTATTTTTGCTCATGTTTTGCTCTCAGCAATACACACTGTGTTTGTCCTATTGAATATTCACACAACTAATAATTCACATTTTCATACTCTTTTATGGAAATCCAGAAAATATTGTTTTGCCATTTTGTCCTGGGCTGCATTTTATTGATTGACTGGTTTCTTTAGCAATTCAGCTTTCAGTTTCCATGAAAACATTATGACCTCATACATGAGTATTAATGGGGTGAATTTAATTTTTCTGCTTGGATTAGAATGTGTTCAGTCAATGTTGTGATTATCCCCAGGCTTCCTTTGTATGTTGACACTGTTTAATGACTTTTCAGTATTTAGCAAAATAGCCATGTCTTGTGTCTTCTACCTCTACCCTCTTCATAAACCACATTACTCTTGTGACTGTTCATTGATTATAAAGGTAAAAATATGGGAAGGTTTATCATATCAACACAACACAATATTATGAATTTCTCACTCTGCTTTCATCAATCATTTCCCGTTCTTTAGACTCGTTCTAGATGAGGGAACGCAAGGCTTTAATTAATATTTACTAAGCCACCCAAATCCGTCTTCTGTGGCTCAGCTTGTGTGGGCATTCCCAAACATTCACAGAAACATTTTGGGAAGTTCCCAGATTTCATAAATGTAGTAAACCGGGCAATGCGTTAAAATGTTATGCTATCCTAACAGAGGCATAATGAGGATACATTTGCTTATTTCTTCTCATTGTTTTCTCTTTCTGCATTTTGAAGCACATTTGGAAAGAGAAAATGGCTCATAGGGCTGTTTTGTGCAGGTAGTTTTCATTTACTGCACAAAAACAATCCTATCTGCAACACAGGCACCTGGTACCATGGTGCAAGGGTGCTTGTGTTATCCCTAGGAGGCACTCCTAATAAATAGGGAACATATTCTTGCTCTCTCCATTTGACACAGTGCATTGCAACAGGGTGTCTTGCTGTGTTGTGCTGCATCAAATGTTAGTAAATCTGGCCCTGTCTTGTGATGCTATTTAGATCAGACTATCGTTTGACCATCAACTCCATTTTGAGTGAGTGACTCCATTCTGTGCCCTGCTGCAGTTGCAGGGCAGCACAGGTATTTTTCCCCTACAAAACGTGTTTTTCTCTTCACCAGCAAAGAGTCGGACAGTGCTGGAACATATTATGTGGGATGTGGACCTGATAAGAGTTCACAAGGCTGAGACTGTTTTTACCAGAGGAATGTATGAATCTGTCACAGAATAAACATTGGGAGCCTGGCCAGCTCCTATGGGTGTTTTCCAACCCACATGAAGTACAACCAGGGTTCAATTTCATAACAGAGGGGAGGGGTTCTCTAGAACCTTCTTCTTGAGGTGTTTTTAGGAATAAAAGCTGGTGAGACTTGGTGCTTCAGTAGGAGCGCACCTGTGGAGCCTACGTGTTGCCCTGGATCTGATTTGTGATCCCGATCGGGTATCCTTTCTGACTGATTTGAGGGCTCCCTCAGTCATGCTGGCAAGGTTGATGAATTCAACTCAATTGGTGGAATATTTAAATCTTGAATATTTAGCTCATGTATACATGCTCGGTTAATGCATTTCAATTTTTTTTTCAGTCTTGACCACCTGATATATGCATTTATCTTTATATATACATGTGTCCTGCTGTACTTGAGTTAAGTGCTTATTCTCATATATGTGTATGACTTTTAAAGGAGATTTGGGAAGTGCCTTAATAAATTCATATTTTTAGACTAAGGTCCTCATTACAACCCTGTTGGTCGGTGATAAAGTGACGGAAATACCACCAACAGGCCAGCAGTAAAAAAAAAAGAAATTACGACCCCGGCAGAAACCGCCCAGACAGACAGCCACTTTAACAAACTGCTAGCCAAGGCAGTAGCAACAAGCACCACGGCATTAACCGCCAACAGCCAGGCGGAAGACAATGTTCCACCCACTGTATTAAGAGAGGCCAATCCGTCACCTTTTCTGGGGCGGCACCAACAACAACAAAAGCACAGCGGAAACAGAGCACAGAAGGCAAAGGACTCACCTCTGGAGTCTCAGGGAACAACCACGACGCCATGGAGTCCGAGTTGCACATCTTCCCCATGCTGCTATACCTCTTCCTGCATTATGAACATCCACACCGGCGAAGACGACTACGGTGAGTACTGCCGCCTAGGACACAGGGGATGGGGGAGGAAAATGAGAGTGACCCACACATGCAACACGCAATACCTCCACCCCCAACACCATACACACAACCACATGCAACAACATTACATATCCACCCTGTACCCTTCAGGAATAAAGCAAAGACAAAAGGAATTGATTAAAGTGAGTGTAATAAATAAAATAGTATAAATATGTTCTCCAAAATCAAAAAGTAGATACATATTTACAAATGGAGGGACACTGCCCAGTCCTTAATGTCCGTGGGTCATAGGGCCACTAAACTTAGGCCAAGGCCCCACCTCACTCCTGCAACAACACGGAGAGAACACTGCAGGAGCATCAGGTCGAAAGTACACATGCAGCTCAGGGGGTGAGGAATGGAGGGGTACCGCAGCCAAAAGATGGTACAACACCACTGGTCCAGGAGGGGGCTACAAGCCCTGCTCGATGTCCTGGGGAGTGCAAGGCCACAGTATCTCAAGTGGGTGGTTTGCCACTGCTCAGTCATGAGGAGTGCCAAGCCACAGTCTCTCTAGTGGGTGGTTTGCCCACTGCTTGGTCCTGGAGAGTGCAAGGCCTAGTCTTTCTAGTGGGTGGTTTGCCCACTGCTTGGTCCTGGGGAGTGCAAGGCCACAGTCTCTCTAGTGGATTGCTTCTTCCACTAGTTCTGGAGGGAGCCTTGTGACCATTGTGCTTCATCCTGGCAAGGAGGGGTGAGTGGATGACTTGTTTCACTGGTTCTGGAGGAGGCCCTGTGCCCTATGATGCATATCTTGGGGAGTTCAAGGTCTCAGTCTCTCACCTGGGTGTCACACCTACAGGATTTGCAGGGGCCAGGATGCACTACAGCCCATTGAGGCAGGCCTACACACTGCCCACCGGTGGTGATGGCTGCTCAGTGGTGGCAGTGGCGGGCTGGTGTCGGGGCTGGCAGTGGTGGGGGGAGGCTCCAGCCCTTCCCCTGCAGCCTCAGACGGCTGCCCAATGGGGCTGCTGCTGCTGGCAGTGGTGCTGCTTGCGGTGCTGGTGGCGGTGCAGGCAGTGGTGGGGGGATGCTCCAGCCCTTCCCCTGCTGTCTCGGATGGCTACCCACTGGGGCTGCTGCTGCTGGCAGTGGTGGTGCTGGTAGTACTGATGGCAGTGCTGGTGGCGGTGCAGGCAGTGGTGGGGGGAGGCTCCAGCCCTTCCCCTGCAGCCTTGGACAGCTGAACCGCCATGGTTGGTGGTGGGGGCTCAGAATCAGTCCCAGCAACAGGCCCCATGTCCTTCTTGCCTGCTGGTGCAAGCCCCTTGCCCTTCCCTTTGGCAGCTCGTGGTGCCTCCTTGCCCTTCCCTTTCACAGCTGGTAGTGCCTCCTTACCCTTCCCTTTCGCAGCTGGTGATGCCTCCTTGTCCTTCCCTTTGGCAGCTGGTGGTGCCTACTTGCCCTTCTCTTTGGCAGCTGGTGGTGCCTCCTTGCCCTTTGCTTTGCCAGCTGGTGGTGCCTCCTTGCCATTACCTTTGGCAGCTGGTGCAGGCACACTTTCAGTGCTGATGGCTGGTCCCTGGAGCCTCTCCCACCTGCAGTAGGAGTCGACACTACTGTGGTTGTGGACTGGGTGACTGAGGTGCTCGCCTGGGTTCTGACCACCTTGACCCAACATGAACACTGGGGGTGAGGGGTAGGGAAGAGGTCAACGGTGGAGAGGAAAACCTTCTTAGGGACATTGGGGCGGGAAGAGGGTGAAGGTTAGGGAGTGGAGGAAGAGGAAGTAGTTGTAGAAGGTGTCTGTTTGCTGATTTTGGGTGCAGGCGCAAGGGCTGGATGCTGTTGTGAGGTGGATGGCTGTTGGGTGTCTGAGTGCTTGTGTTTGTGTACTTTGGGAGGAGGGGGCACAGACACAGAGGGAGAGGACACAGGGGAAGTGTGCATGGATATGGGGGTGGTAACTGCCAGTGAGGGGTGTGTACTGATAGGTGCGATGGTGATGGTGGTAATGGATGAGGATGTAGTGCATGCAGGTGTGAGTGGAGACGATACTGGGAGGGAGGAGGCCGCTGCGTCCCCTGCGTCCCCTGCGGCCCCTCTCCCTCCTCCTCACCATCCTGTTTGCATAGTTTTCCTGCCGCTGCGTCCCATGCGGTCCCTCCCGCCTCCCCCCTCCTCCTCACCATCCTGTTTGCATAGTTTTCCCGCCGCTGCGCCCCCTGTGGCCCCACCCCCCAGCCCCCTCATTCGTCAAGCCCTCCCTCCTCCCAGCTGCCACTCCCACCCTTCCCTCCTCTTATGGCAGCTGCAGCGCGTCCGCGCCCCTGGCGTGTCAAAGGCAAGCCCGTCACCGCCCGTCCGCACCAAGACCGCGCCCAGCGCCAGTCCCCCTGGCCCTCTCAGACACACCTGCCCCTCCCCCCCACTCTCTGAACCCAGGCCCCCACCCCAAATGCACCCCATCTAGCCCCACACACACTCATAGCCCCTTCACCTGCCAAACCTGTCACTTCTCCTGCTCCTCATCCCTCACACCACACACCAACCATAGCGACCCCACCTTCAACAAACACAACACCCCCAACACAAGACTCACCCACCCTGCCCCCACCAACCAACCCTGCAGCACATTAGCCCACAACCAGAACACACCCCGCAACTACACCCTCATGTACCACACCAACGCCACCCACCACAACCACCTCAACTGCCCGCTCCTCAACATCCGCTCCCTTCACAAACATGCCATAGAACTCTGGGACCTCATCACATCACACTCACCTGACGTCGCCTTCCTCACAGAAACCTGGACCAACCCCTCCTCAGAATACGACATAGCCATAGCCACCCCCAAGGGATACAAACTCCAACAAAAAGACCGCCTCAACAGGCCGGGCGGTGGCATCGCCATCCTTCACAGAGACACCATCAAAGTCACCACCAGCTCCCAAGACACTATCGACAACACTGAACACATGCACTTCCTCATCCACATTAACAACAACTCCACCCTCAGACGTACACTAATCTACAGACCACCCGGACCACGCCCCGCCTTCTGCGACACCATCGCCGACAGCATCAGCTCACACGCCCTCACCTCCACAGACTACATCATCCTCGGTGATTTCAACTTTCACTTAGAAAACCTACAGGACCACAACACTACCTCCCTCATAGACAACCTCACCAACCTCGGACTCAAACAACTGGTCACCGCACCCACCTGCTCAGCAGGACACACGCTCTATGCAATTTTCACTCAAGCCAACACATAGCCTACACCCACACCACCGAACTCCTCTGGACTGACCACCACTGAGTCCACTTCTCCTTCACCGAACCCCCCACACACTACCATCAACCCCTACCGCAAGTGGGACAAGATCCCCACAGAACACCTAAACTCCCAACTGGCCCACAACCCCCCCACGTCAACGACCCCAACACAGGAGCACACAACCTCTCCGAATGGATAACTAACTGTGCAGACGCACTAGCCCCCCTCAGAAAACACATCGCCACCCGCAACATCAAGAACGCCCCATGGTTCACCCCTGAACTCCAATACTCCAAGCGCAAATGCCGCAAAGCTGAGAAAATATGGCGACTAGAACCTTCCACCACCAACTTCTCTACCCTCAAAACCACCATTCGCACCCATCACCAACTCATACGCACCGCCAAAAGAGATCACTACAAGACACGCCTTGACAACAACTCTTAAAACAGCAAATAACTCTTCACCATCATCAATGAACTTGCCAAACCCAAAGCCAGCAACATAGACCCCAGACACACACAGCCCCTAATTGACGCCCTTTCCAACCACTTCCTCCACAAGATCCTGGACATCCACAACAGCTTCATACCACACACACCCACCACACACACCCCTCACTCACCCTACCCAAAACCCACTCATGACCCCCCCACCACACTCTCCACCTGGACCCCCCACCACACACGAAGAAACCAAAAAACCCATGAACTCCATCCACTCCGGCTCCCCCTCTGATCCCTGCCCACACCGCATCTACAACAAAGCTAGCCCAACCATCGCCCCCATACTCTACAACATAATCAACTCCTCTTTCGACTCTGCCACCTACCCAGACCCCTGGAGGCACCGGAAATCACCGCTCTCCTAAAAAAAAAAAAAGCCGACCCGGAGATCCTCTCCAACTACCGCCCCATCTCCCTCCTCCCTTTCCCCGCCAAGGTTGCAGAGAAATTAGTCAACGCCCACCTATCCCACTTCCTCGAAGCAAACAACACTCTTGACCCCTCACAATCCGGGTTCTGCAAAAACGACTGCACTGAAACCGCCCTCATCACATGCACTGACGACATCAGGAACAAAGTCGACAAAGGCGAGACCGTCGCACTCATCCTCCTAGACCTCTCCGCAGCTTTTGACACCGTCTGCCACCACACACTCTGCACACGCCTCCACAACATAGGAATTCGCCACAAAGCCTTAGACTGGCTCACCTCCTTCCTCACTGACCGGACCCAGAGAGTCCGCCTTCCACCCTTCCACCCTTCCACTCCAACACTACCAAGATCACCTGCAGAGTCCCCCAAGGGTCCTCCCTCAGCCCCACACTCTTCAACATCTACATGATTCCCCTAGCCAACATCCTCCGAGCACACGGAATCACTATCCTCTCCTATGCAGATGACACCCAATTCATCCTCTCCCTCACCCGCAACCCCACCACCGCCAAAACCAACCTACACGCCGCTCTCCTCAACACCGCCAACTGGATGACCACTAACCACCTCAAGCTCAACTCAAACAAAACCGAGATCATCATCTTCGGCCCTAACAAAACCACATGGGACGACTCCTGGTGGCCCACCACCCTAGGCCCCGCACCCACCCCCGCAAACCACGCACGCAACCTCTGCATCATCCTTGACCCCTCCCTCTCCATGACACAGCAAATCAATGCTCTAACCTCCTCCTGCTTCCACAAACTCCACACTCTAAAAAAATCCTTCAAATGGATTCCCCCATAAACCAGAAAGACAGTCACCCACGCACTCATCAGCAGCAGACTGGACTACGGTAACGCCCTCTACGCCAGCACCACACTCAAACTCAAACTCCAGAGAATCAAGAACTCAGCGGCACGCCTCGTCCTTGGCCTCCCCTGCCACAAACAAATCTCACCACACCACAAATCCCTTCACTGGCTCCCCATAGACAAGAGAATCACATTCAACATCCTCATCCACGCACACAAATCCCTCCACAACACCGGCCCGACCTACCTCAACGATAGAGTGAACTTCGACACTCCCACACGTAACCTCCAATCAGCCGACCTCGCCCTAGCCACAGTCCCCCGCACCCACCGCACCACCACAGGAGGCAGGTCCTTCTCCTACCTCACCCCCAAATCATGGAACTCCCTCCCCACCGACCTTCGCAAAACCAAGGACCTCCTGGTCTTCAGAAAGAAGCTCAAGACATGGTTGTTCGATAAGTGAACCTCCTTGCCCCCCTGTTCCGCCCCCCCCCCCAGGGCCTTGAGACCCTCACGGGTGAGTAGCTCTCTACACATTTTTTTGATTGATTGATTGATTGATTGACAAGGAGGAGGGGGAGACAGAGGAGGCAGTGGATGTGGGTATGTCTGCATCTGGATGGTGTTTGTGTGAGTGCCTGTTGGATGATGTGTGGTCCTTGTGTTTGCCTGAGCCACTCCTGTGTGTTGTCTTGTGTGCATGCTGATCTGGTTGTGTGCTTGGGATAGGTTAGGGTTGAGGGGAATGGGTCTGGGTAGAGGACGTTGTATGGGGAAGCTAGAAACAGGGACAATGTCTGCCATCAGGGAGGAGGCCAAAGCCTGGATTGATCTCTGTTGGACTGCCATGCCAGAGTGAATGCCCTCCAGGAATGTATTTTTTTGGTGCAAATGGGCTGCCAGCCTCTGGATGGCATTCACTATGGTTGACTGCCCAACAGAGATGGATCTCAGTAGGTCAATGGCCTCCTCACTCAGGGCAGCAGGGCTAACTGGGGCAGGGTCTGAGGTGCCTGGGGTGAAGGAGATGCCCACCCTTCTGGGTGAGCGGGCACAGGAAACACGCTGAGGGCTGCTGGGAGGGGGGTGCTTTTATGGGGGTGGCTGCTGTACCTGTAGTTGGGGTGGGCACAGAGGTTTCCACCACCACCAGGGAGCTTCCATCGGAGGAGGTATCACTGTCAGAACTGTCCCCTCCAGTCTTCGCAGTGGTGCTCCCCTCCGTCCCACTGGTGCCCTAACCGTCAGTGGATTTGGCCTCCTGGGCCCTGTGGGATGCAGCTCCCTCCGTCGCCGGTGCCTCTGCTCCTCTGCCAGATGATGTTAATGCACATAAGGACAGGGTGACCAAACAAAAAGGGGGGGGGGAGACAAAGGATACACTTGGTCAATGGCACCAGCAACACCACCATTGGCGTCCACGACACACACACACATACTGAGAACAGCCCTACGCACTAGGCAATGCACAAGCAGTAGCAATACAATTCAACAGGCCATGGACAGGAATACCTAACGCCAATAGCAGCATACCTGATACCCACAGACCCTTGCCCAGGAGGGAATGCCTAGTAGCTTGGTAGGAGGTGGGTTCATCAGCTCCTGCCCAATATGGGACCTACCCTGCAATGTCCGGCCTGGCCTAGGGCACCCACAGGCCCACATCACCCACCCCACCACACGCGAGTAGTATATTAGGAAACTGTACTCACCCCCTTGTGGCTGCTGTGATTCCCTCAAGCACCCATCCAGCTCCAGAAAGGCCACTGCCAGTATGCGGGCCATCGGGGGGGGTCAGGGTTTGACGGGCACCCCTTACTCATTGGGAGGCCATCCCCAGCTGGGCCTGCACCAGGGTCTCAGGATCTCCCACTGTTTCCGACAGTGGGTGCTCCGCCTGCCGTAGACCTCCAGGGTCCGCACATCCTTGGCGATGGCAAGCCATATACCCTTTTTCTGATGGGCGCTGACCTGCAGAAAAATACACATAGAAAAAGATATCAGTCAGACTGTCCGACCTGTGACACTCATGGCCCACCATAGCCCTCCCATCTCATTACACACAGACATTGCCCACCATTCATGCATCATGCTGCCCAGAACCCTTCCACCAACCCCCCATATGAGGTACTCACACACAGCACTCAATGCATTCATGACCCATGCATCGTGCTCACAGTGTACTCACCTGTTGGTCTGGAGGCCCATACAGCATTCGGTCCTGGGGTGGGTAGGACCCCATCCACCAGTCTCTCCAACTCCGCAGCGGTGAAGGCAGTGGCCCTTTCCCCAGTGACACGAGCCATGGTAAGTTCCAGATACAGGTCACAGCAGCACTTGCAGTGTAGGTCCTCTCCTGTTGATGGTCAGGTAGCAAGTGAGTGAACAGATAGAAAATGGCAGTCACGTCCATGGCAGTGCGTACCGTCACCGCCGGCGTACATCACCATTGTCCACTGTAACCCATAAGGGCCAATGACAACCAATCAGGAGTTGCACAGCGGTACTCGGCTGCCTCCCGCAACGGCGCACAACATCAGCGGCATTACCTCATTTCCACATGTCCATCCACAGAGGACAGGCAGATGCCATTTCAGGGGGGGACAGGCCATGGCACCTAACTGTGTCACAGTACACATTGGCACCATTTGGGCCTATCCAACTATGTACTGTCACAGTCACAACATGCAATGCAGTGTAGTGTTTGGAAATGTGGAATACTGACCAGCTGCTCAACGTTTTGTCCCCTAAAATACAACCGCTGCAGATGAATAGGAGATGGAGACCTCCCCCTGTGTACAGACCCCTGGTGGACTTGGCTACAATGGATGACAGGCACATTATCCTCACCTATAGACTGGACAGGGCTAAAATCACAGAGCTGTGTGTGCCCAATTGGAGCCTGTCCTGATATTTGCTATCCGTCACCCCACTGGGATCCCCCCTCTTGTGCAAGTCCTATCTGTGCTCTATTTCTTGGCAACTAGCTCCTTCCAAGTGACAGATGGCTTGGCAGCAAGAATGTCACAGCCAATGTTCTCAATAGTGCTGACCAGAGTGTTGTCTGCCCTGATTAAACACATGTGCAGTTACTTCGTTTTCCCCCAGGTTGAGGATTTGGCCACAGTGAAAGCTGACTTCTATGCAATGGGACATATACCCTTCATCATTGGGGCAATCGATGGAACACATATTGCATTCATCCCCCCCCGGAGAAATGAAGAGGTGTACAGAAATCGAAAGAGCTTTCATTCGATGAGTGTGCAGATGGTGTGCCTGGCGGACCAGTACATCTCCCACATCAATGCAAAGTATCCTGGGTCTATGCATGATGCCTTCATCCAGAGGAATAGCAGCATCTCATATGTGATAGTTCAACTCCAGAGGCACTGGGTGTGGCTAATAGGTGACCCCTGGTTCCCTCCCAGTGGATGTTGGTGTATGGATATGGTGTTGGCCCTAAGGGTTAGTGTGTGTCTAACAGTTGTCCCTTGATATTTGCAGGTGACTCTGGTTACCCCAACATCTCATGGCTACCGATCCCTGCGAGGAATCCCAGGACAAGGGCAGAGGAATGTTACAATGAGGCACATGGGCGAACAAGAAGAATAATAGAAAGGACATTCAGCCTCCTGAAGGCCAGGTTTCATTGCCTCCATCTAACTGGTGGATCCTTGTACTACTCGCCTAAGAAGGTCTGCCAGATAATCATGGCCTGCTGCATGTTGCATAACCTTGACTTGAGAAGCCAGGTGCCTTTTCTGCAGGAGGATGAGGCTAGAGATAAGTGTATGGCAGCAGTGGGCCCTGTGAACAGTAAAGATGAGGAGGCAGAGGATGAAGACAACAGAACAGCAATAATACGACAGTACTATCAGTGACACACGGGTAAGACACTGTACCTTTACCTTAGATTAACAGTTTTGTATTTGACATTTTACATGGCAGGCAGATTCTCCCAATTCTTTGGCCACTTGCTATACCCTTTGGCATCTCTATTTTCAGATATCTGTGCCCCACTCTGGCACCTGGTGAGTTGACTGCAGCCTACTACAGGTAATTCCTATGTATTTATTCCTGTACAGTTGTATTGCAGTATTTCAAGCTTGTTAAATGAATACATAGTTCAATCATTTGACAGACTCCATACTTGTATTTTTTTCACTAGTGTTTATTTAAAAGCTAAGAAGTAGAGGGGGTAGTGGAATGGGCTGGGTTGATGGTGGAGGAAAGTCCAGGATAGAGTCCAGGCTATTTGTATCACAGGTGTATTGTCCAATGAGGCATAGGAAGGGGAACAATGGAAGTTCAAGGTGGACCGGGTGACAGAGTGGGACACAAGGGTGACAATCAGGAGAGTCCTATTTTCCGGCAGGAGTCTTGGCAATGTTCTCTGGCTTCTGCCTGGATTGCAGGGACCGTTTGCGTGGTGGTTCAACTTCTGCAGGGGAGGGGTGCTGGTAGCCTGTTGGTCCTGTGGCGGGGTCTCCTGTCCATTAGCGGCAGCGGAGGTGGAGGGCTGTTCATCAGTGTGACTAGTGTCAGGGGCCCAGTGGTGTTCCACTGCCTCCCTCATGGTGTTCTCCATGTCTGCCAGCACCCCTGGCCAGGGTGGTGTGGATGTCCTTCAGGTCCTCCCTGATCCCCAGGTACTGTCCCTTCTGCAGCCACTGGGTCTCATGCAACTTGTCCAGTATCTGGCCCATCGTCTCCTGGGAATGGTGGTATGCTCCCAGAATGTTGGTGAGTGCCTCCTGTCACACAGCAGTCCTCCCGGCTTCCCTGTTGTCCTGTGACTCTGTCCCCTGAACCTTGTGCCCACTGCCACTGACCCCAGGACCCTGATCATCCTGTGTTTGTGGGGTCCCTGTAGTGGTGGACACAATGCTGATTGCCATGTCCTGGGGTCAGAGGTATAGGCCTGCTGTGTGGGTACTGTGGTGGTGTTTCCTGATGGGGGAGGCTCTGTGGTGGTATGGGACTGTGTCTGGGTAACCAACTGTCCGGAGATCCCTGATGGGCCAAGTTGGTCATCCAGATCCAGGCGTCCAGAGATGCTGTCATCCCTGTGGGCCTCTTCTGTAGGGGGGCTGAATGTTGCCGGCACCTCCTCTACGGTGATGTTGTGTGGGGGACCTGATGGGATGTAAATGCAGTGTTATTGTTTCTGCATGTGACATCTTGTGCATGGTGTGTTGCCCTGTATGGTTGTGATTGCCCTGTCAGCTTTACCTTGTGTGAGTAGTGATTTTGTGGGCTAGGTGATTCTCTCTAATGTGCATGTTTTAGTGATGTGTGTCCATGCAGGTCTGTGAAGGGAGTCCGTGCATTGGTGTTACGTGCAGGGCTTGGTATTGGGATGGGTGGGTTGTGATGGTGGGGTGTATGTGAGGTGGTGGAGTGATGGGGTGAGGGTATGGTTGGGAGTATGTGATGGCATGCAGGTGGGGGGGGTAAGTAGTAAAGAGCTGACTTACGAGAGTCCTGTCCTCTTGCTACTCCTGCAAGGCCCTCAGGATGCATGATTGCCAATACTTGCTCCTCCCATGTTGTTAGTTGTGGGGGAGGAGGTGGGGGTCCACCGCCAGTCCTCTGTACTGATATCTGGTGTCTTGCTGCTGTAGAACACAGCTGCTGCTGTCCCCCGTGGGTCGTTCCACCTCTTCCTGATGTCATCCCTTGTTCTGGGGTGCTGTCCCACGGCATTGACCCTGTCCATGATTCTCCACCATAGCTCCATCTTCCTAGCAATGGATGTCTGCTGCACCTGTGATCCGAATAGCTGTGCCTCTACCTGGATGATTTTCTCCACCATGACGCTTAGCTCCTCCTCTGAGAACCTGGGGTGTCTTTCTGGTGCCATGGGTGTAGTGTATGTGGTGTATGTGTGAGGGTGTGTGGGGTGATATGTTGGGGTGTGTGTTGTAAGGTGTGTGGATGGTCTATGGGTGATGGTGTTCTGTGGCTCTGGTTCTGTGGGTGCTCTTGGTTTCTCTCTCTCTCGATTGTCAATTGTTTTTAGTCGTAAAGGGTTGTGGGTAGTGTGTTTGTGTGTTTTATATTGGTGTGGGTGTGTGGGTATAGTGTGTGATTTTGGGCCAGGTGTGTGTAGTTTGAATTGTCCAATGTGGTGTTGTTTTGTATGTGTGTGTGTATTTTGAGCATGGTGGTATGTACCGGCATTGGTTTTACCACGGTTGAATGTCCGCCACAGTGATTTGTGGGTCATAATATTGTGGGCGTTGTTCGGTTGGCGTGACGGTGTGGGTTTGGATACCGCTAGTTTATCACTGACCTTTGGGCTGGCGGACTTGTGTGTGTGGCTGTTTAGTGACGGATTTCTATGCGTGTGTCATAATATGGGTAGCGGTAAACTGCTGCACCTGCGGTATGTTGGCAGCAGTCAGCATGGCGGTAAGCGGGACTTACTGCCAATTTCGTAATGAGGGCCTAAGAGTGCTGCATTCTTTTGGCATTGTGTTCTCTTAGTTTAAGTGAAAGCAAAACATTTGGTATCACTTGCAGAATTCAAAGTAAAACATTAAAGTGAAAAATTATTTGCAAAAAGACAAAGGCAATTTCCCAGATACCAAATGAAATACCAGGGTGGGAAACAGCCCCTTATGGTATGCTTGCACATGAGTGGCCTAACTGTGCTGGGCTGAGTGAAAACTGGAATGCGTGTATGGCAGATGCAGAGCCAGCAAATGTATTAGCTTGTTTGCGTAAAATGCCAATTGAAAAAGGAAAAGAATTTACTATGTTATGACGGAGAGGCTAGATCCACTTATGTGCTTATCGTAAAATGCATGAGAAATGTGCTCAGTTAGAACAGGAACACAAGCAGATGGAAAAGCAGTTAGTGGAAGCAAAAAATACTTCCACAATGTTATCCCGTCAGAATAAATTGTTACAAAATGAATTTAACACTTACCGGACTGTGCCTGGGTGTGGCGCAGTATAAATACAAGAAGAGACGGGGAAGGGTTAATAAAAGAAAGGTTAATTTAGCCATTGCCAAAGCAAGGTTAGGCTGGAATTCTGAGGCATGGAATGGTAATATTTGGGATTCTTCATGGTTTTCAGATTCTGGGGGAGAGTGTTGTCAAAATAGAGATCAGGATGAGCCAGAAGAGCAGAAAATTGTCCACGCACAGCCCATATTCAGGTTAAAGATACAAAGTGGCCCACAAGGGGAGACAGTGGTGCACTCTTTGGAATATTACTGTCAGCAAGAAATTGATAACAGAGCATAGGTTTCATCAAAAACCTGGGGAAGCATTGCTTACATGGATGGTGTTATTCTTTAGTACTGGAGCCTCTGGAGTGATGAATGAAGCTCACAATTTGTTGGATGCATCACTGATGGTGTCAGTGCGAAACCAAATAATTTGTTTAGCTCCCACAGCTTACAAGCAGGTGATAATGACTAATTGACCAAACTGGACACGCATTGAAAGATCTACTGGAGGCAGTCCATGAGTTGGGAGAGTTGGGTAAGTGGATGAAAACTGAAAGAGCCTCTCGGTCTGAGGGACATACAGATAACAATAGGGTATCTAGGAGAGATACGTTCATGGCATTGTTGAAGGTTAGTATGAAGAAAGAACAGATAGATAGAATAGATACCAAGAGTCTGTGGGAAATATATCGAAAGCAAGGACTGGATAGAAAAGAGGGGAGTAGGAAAGTGAACAATTAGGATAATAAGCGGATGAGTCAGGGAAAGTCAGAAGTTAAGGAAGAAGCAGAGAGGGAGAGAAAAATAGACCCTCAAAGGTAAAGGAGGAGGAGGATATAGACAATGATTGGTTAACTGAGGAGAGCAGGATAGAAGAGGAGTCTCCTTGCAGGTATGAAAGCATATATCCGGATGCAAATCAAGGTCCACATGAAAATAGGGAAAACGCCAAAATGAGAATACACTGTCTTTATAGTGCCCCTTTTTAAATATAGTCTTGCAATTTATATTCTGGAGGGGATGAATCTATAGTAGGAAAATGGGTGCTATTAATTGGGATCGAAGAGATATATCTCAGTGGCAGCAGTGAGTGTGGGTCATTTGAAAGTACCTCCAGTGAAGTTTTCCCCAGCAACCGAGGTGGTTCATTTGAAGCAGTATCAGATCTTGGGAGGGCATGAGGAGATAAATAAAACCATACAGGATATGTAGACATTAGAAGCAGGAGTGGTGGCCCCAGTCACCACTGTGTGAAATAGTCCTGTGTGGCCCGTGCGCAAACCTGATGGTAGATCGAGAATGACACTTGATTAATGCAAATTGAGTAAACATACACCCACTTCCACTGCCACCATCCCAGACACCATCATCTTGATTGAAAAAATACAGAGATATAAAGGGACTTGATATGCAACAATTGATATTGCCAATGTTTTCTTTACCATACCTCTAGCCCCTGAAAAGCAAGAGCAATTTTCATCTCTGTGGGCCGGGAGACAATTTAAATGTTTAAAACATCCTTTGGGCTATGTACATATTCCTACTATCTGTCACAGTCTGGTGGCAGAACACCTAGTTGAAGTACCTGTTATTCCAGGAGCTCAACTTTCTGATTATACTATTTTGATGACCTGATGGTATAGGCAGAAACCCAAGAACAGGTGCAGACTCAGTTGGACAGGGAAACATTTGCAAAGCAAGGGGTGGGAGATAAATCCCAAAAAGGTACAAGGACCCTCCCAAAGTGTGAAGTCCTGGGAATTCAATGACATCAGGGACGTAGGGAGGTATTGCCACAGATGAGAGAAAAGATACTGAAATTTGCTACACCCTGTGTAAAGCAGGAAATCAGTGGTTCATTGGATTGTTTGTTTTTTGGAGGCAGTATATCCCTCACTTGTGTCAGATTTTTGGCCCCTTTGTAAACTGTAAACTTTGCACTTGTATAGTGCACTACTCACCCATTAGGGTCTCAAGGTGCTGTACTCATACCGCTATGGAACCCCTCCTGGCTTTTCCCTGTGAGGTGCCTACTCCTGGGCACCCCCAGGGTGTAGCCAGGCATCCAAGCATTGTTGGGGCCGTTGTGGAAATGAAGCAAGCTATTGCCCAGAGTAGGACCCATTAATTAGATTAGGCACCGAGGCGAGAATTATCTGGTCCAAGGGAATTGAGCCCAAGACCTGCCAAAGCAGGACTTGAACCCTGGTCTTGAGCCAGATATCTGCTTCAGAGTCTGCCGCTCTAACCATTGTGCCAGACTTCTCCTGTCAAAGTGACTTGGAAGAAACATGAGTTTGAATGGAGAAAGCAGCAGCAGTGTGTGTTTGATTTTGCAAAAGAGGCGATTCAGCATGCTTTAGGCTTGTGAGAGTGTCCCTAGGTTTCTGGAACAAAAACTTACCAGATGCTGGAGAATGGTACACTCCCTTTGAAAAACAGTTACTGGCGTGTTATTGTACTCTAAACAAATGACAACAGGGCACAATGTGATTCTTGAGGATGTCAATACGCGTGTACAGTGGTAGATACTTATTTGGCTGTTTAATAGCATATCCATGCAAGTGTGCTAACCAGTCCAATACCATTAAGACACTAGATTTGTTGATGTTGTATTATGGAGTTCCACTCCAGATCCAAAGTGATAACGGATCCCATTTTAAAGGTAAGTTTGCACAAGATTACTGCTCACAGCACAATATGGAGTAGATTAATTATGTCCCATATTATCCAAAAGCTGCGGGATTGATTGAGAGAATGAATGGATTGTTGAAGTCTCAGTTGAGGAAATTGTCAGATGGAGTGTTGAAGAATTGGAGAGATCACTTAAATGAAGCACTACAAATTCTTATCAATAGACCTTTGACAAATGCAGAGACCCCTTTGATGCGAATGTCAACCCCAGCGTTGCAAATGAAACCCCATGTGGCAACCAATAATATTATGTATTGGGAGAAAAAGACAGGAGCTTTAGCTCTTTACTGAGCAACACCAGAGGCTAAAGATCTTGTATGCTTTGAAAATATATAGACTGAAACCAAGAGATGTGGTACTCATTGAGACAGAAGTCGGGACACAAATTCCACAGGGGCACATTGGATTGATTGCTCCTCCATATGGGTTGGCACTCAAGGGTATTGAAGTCCTGGGGGGAGAGATTTATGCAGACTATCAAGGTGAGATCAAAGTAATATCATTGAAAAGTGGAGATGTGGATTTGATAATATAAGCTGGCAACCAAATTGTTCAAAATTATGATTATTCCAGTACATGGAAGAATAGTCAAAAGCATTTCTTACTGTGCAAGGGGAGGGATGCTTTGGCACCTATGATAAGACCCCAGGTGGTAAGGTGTGGGTAGAATCCCCCAAATCGTCCCCCTGAACCAGCAGAAATCTTAGTGAATTGAAAAGACAACATTCTGTTAGTCATGAAACCAGAACAAGAAAAATGGGATCATGTACCAGCTGGTAAATGTTATTTGCAAGAATAATCATACTTGTCTCTTTTACAGATCATGATACGAGATGCCTTTGTGCTGAGTGTACTATGTGGAGTGTATTCAGTCATGTCTGAATGGAACTGAGAGGGATTGATGGCTCTTAACACTGAAGTGATCGACTGACAGCGCTGATCGACTCCTCTGTTGCACCAATCTGAGAACTTGTGGATGTACTTGGCACCGACTGTGCTTAACAGGTCAGACTTCTGCATGACGAATATGAAAAGCATCACCAATGTCATTTCACCTGCCTAGTTGTCATTCTAACTTCTGCTAATGTTTTGCTGCAAATTTGTAATGCTACTAATGCAGATGGTGGAGTTGAAGAAAGTGACGTACAAACTCATGTATCTTTACATGAATATTGCCGGTTTTGCCAGGAAACAACAGATGGTAAATGGAACAATCTAACTCAGGTGATTACCTACAATGTCCCCACAGGTGACGTGTATTATAATTTAACTTATCACGCCAACAATATTGGAAACTGTGCTCAAGTGCAATTTGAAGAGGCAACAGTTCCCTCTCAAAAGATACCATGGGCACAACAAGTGCTATGTCAGACAAAAACTGACAAACTGTGTAAAAATGTAAATAATAATAATATGTTCTGCAAGAATGTAGGCTCTCATGATGAGTTTGGTGGTACCCAGACCGCCATGTTGTCGGTGGCAGTCATACTGCTTATGGCCTGGCAGTAAAGACTGCCAAATTATGACCTTGGCGGTCTTCCCAACAGTTTACAGCCAATACACCGCCAGTACTGCCAGTGCGGCCAGGCCATCGTGGACGGCAGTAGGCACCCTCAGACCGGCAGGGACCATGTTTCCACCGGACATATTATGAGGCTGCACACTGCAAGGGTTTCTGCCACAGTGGCACCGCCACCAAAACCCTGGCGGAAACCAACTCTATAAAAGAAAACACCCATCTTATGGAACACAGAGCTGCCTGGAGCCATTATGGAACCTGAACTCAAAGTCCTCCCACTGCTCCTGCTTGTGCAATTGTAGGAAAGTACCATCTTGCCTGGCATGTTTCCCCCATTTTTACTTGTGTGTCAGTTTGTTTTTGCCTGTCTCACTGGGATCCTGCTAGCCAGGACCCCAGTGCTCATAACTGTGGCCTGTATGTGTTCCCTGTGTGGTGCCTAACTGTATCACTGAGGCTCTGCTAACCAGAACCTCAGTGTTTATGCTTTCTCCGCTTTTAAAATTGTCACTGCAGGCTAGTGACTATTTTCTCCAATTCTTATTGGTTTACTTTAACACACTTATAATTCCCTAGTATATGGTACTTAGATACCAAGGGTATTGGGGTTCCAGGAGATCCCTATGGGCTGCAGCATTTCTTTTGCCACCCATAGGGAGCTCAGACAATTCTTACACAGGACTGCCACTGCAGCCTGAGTGAAATAACGTCCACGTTATTTCACAGCCATTTTACACTGCACTTAAGTAACTTATAAGTCACCTATACAGTATGTCTAACCCTCACCTAGTGGAGGTTAGGTGCAAAGTTACTAAGTGTGAGAGCACCCTGGAACTAGCCAAGGTGCCCTTACATTGTTCAGGGCAATTTCCCCGGACTTTGTGAGTGCGGGGACAGCATTACACGCATGCAGTACATATAGGTCAATACCTATATGTAGCTTCACAATGGTAACTCCGAATGTGGCCATGTAACATGTCTAAGATTATGGAATTGTCCCCCATGCCAAATCTGGTATTGAGGTGCCAATCCCATGCATCCCCGGGGCTCCAGCATGGACCCCAGGTACTGCCAAACCAGCTCTCTGGGGTTTTTACTGCAGCTCCCGCTACTGCCAACCCACAGACAGACTTCTGCCCTCCTGGGGTCTGGGCAGCCCAGTCCCAGGTAGGCAGAACAAAGGATTTCCTCTGAGAGATGGTGTTACACCCTCACCCTTTGGAAATAGGTGTTAAGGGCTGGGAAGGAGTAGCCTCCCCCAGCCTCTGGAAATGCTTTGAAGGACATCCAAAGGTGCACTCCTTGCATAATCCAGTCTACACCAGTTCAGGGATCCCCCAGCCCCTGCTCTGGTGCTAAACTGGACAAAGGAAAGGGGAGTGACCGCTCCCCTGTCCATCACCACCCCAGTGGTGGTGCCCAGAGCTCCTCCAGTGTGTCCATACCCCTGACATCTTGAATGCAGAGGTGTGAGGGCACAATGGAGGCCTCTGAGTGGCCAGTGTCAGCAGGTGACGTCAGAGACCCCCCCTGATAGGTGCTTACCTGACTAGGTGGCCAATCCTCCTCTGAGGGCGATTTAGGGTCTCTCTTGTGGGTTTCCCGTCAGATAACAAATGCAAGAGCTCTCCAGATTTCCTCTGCATCTCTCTCTCCGACTCCTGACAAGGATCGACTGCTGACTGCTCCAGGACACCTGCAAAACCGCAACAAAGTAGCAAGATGGCTACCATCAACATTGTAGCAGCTAATCCTGCCGGCTTTCTCGACTGTTTCCTGGTGGTTCATGCTCTGAGGGCTGCCTGCCTTCACCCTACACTGGAAGCCAAGAAGAAATCTACTGTGGGTCGACGGAATCTTCCCCCTGCTAACGCAGGCATCAAACTTCTGCTTCACCGGTCCTCTGGGCCCCCTCTTCTCTTGACAAGTGTGGTCCCTGGAACACAGGAGCTGGATCCAAGTGACCCCGAAAGTCTAGTGGTCCATCCGTCCACATTTTGGTGGAGGTAAGTCCTTGCCTCCCATGCCAGACAGTACTCCTGTGCACTGCATGAACTGCAGCTGCTAGGGCTTCTGTGCACTTTTGCAAGGAATCCTTCATGCACAGCACAGCCCAGGTCCCCAGCACACCGTTCTGCATTGCTCGTCTAGGCTGAGTTGAACACTGGCTTTGTGGGACCCTCCTTTGTAGTGTTGAGATGACCACCGTGCTCAGTTTTCTTGAACCCCTGTTCAAGTGCTTCTGTGGGTGCTGCCTGCTTCTGCATGGACTCTCTGTATTGCTGAGCGCCCCCTCTGTCTCCTCCTCCAAGGGTCGACCTCCTGGTCCTTCCTGGGCCCGGGCAGCACCCATTTTCTTCAACAGCAACCTTTGCAGCTAGCAAGGCTTGTTTGTGGTCTTTCTGCATGGAAACAACTCTGCGTCCTCCAGCACGCTATGGGACATCTTCTATGCAAAGGAGAAGTTCCTGGCATCTTCCGTTGTTGCAGAATCTTCAGCTTCTTCCACCCAAAGGCAGCCCTTTTGCACCTTAATCCGGGGTTTAGTGGGCTCCTGCCCCCCCTGGACACTTTTGTGACTCTTGGACTTGGCCCCCTTCCTTCACAGGTCCTCAGGTCCATTAATCCATCTTCAGTGCTTTGCAGTCAGTTGTTGTCCATGCAGAATCTCCTATCGCAACTTTATTGTGTTTCTGGGGAAGTAGGGTAACTTTACTCCTACTTTTCAGGGACTTGGGTTGGGGTATCTTTGACACCCTTTGTGTTTTCTTACACTCCCAGTGGCCCTCTACACACTACACTAGGCCTGGTGTCCCTAAGTGGTTCGCATTCCATTTTCTTAGTATATAGTTTGTGTTGCCCCTAGGCCTATTGCATCCTATTGTATTCTACAGTGTTTGCACTACTTTTCTAACTGTTTACTTACCTGATTTTGGTTTGTGTGTATATTTTGTGTATTTTACTTACCTCCTAAGGGAGTATATCCTCTGAGATATTTTTGGCACATTGTCACTAAAATAAAGTACCTTTATTTTTAGTAACTCTGAGTATTGTGATTCTTATGATATAGTACCATAAGGTACCCACTATAAGCCAGGCCAGCCTCCTACAGCAATGACTCCAGAACCAGCGCCGGTGACAAAGTCAACAACTGTAAGTACACCCATTTAGCACACCCTTGGGGTAAAGGAGTAGTTGTGAACCGGGTTGGTCACTTTAGCTCGGTGGGTGGGTTCTGTTCTTGTGTGATGATCCACATGACAGATTTGCCCTGTTATCTGGTGGACATTCTGGCTTGGTATATGTGAGTGGGAATGGCGGTACATTGCAGCATGGTGTCTAAATGGGAGGGGGGTATGTGTGTATGCAAGGATGTTTGTCTTGTCTGTGCCTATTGTGCATGGAGTTTTCCTTCTTACTTTCAAGGCCAGGATTAGTCCATTTCAGGGTAGTAGGCCTGAATGTGTGGCCCTTAGGGCTGATGACAGTGCTGTCTCTGTGCTTGGGCTAGTTTGGCATTGTTTAGTACCATTGCATTGCTGTCTGCTGTCATTGCCATGTAGTGGTCTTCAGTCGAAGCATCCAGTTGTTGTAGCTAGTGCAATAGACCTACATGCAAGAAGGGTGATTGACGTGCACATTGCAGGATTTGAAGTGAATGGGCTAGTGCATTGGGGGAATCATAGTGATTGTACTTGGCAGTGCTATCCATGCACTCGGCTGGGAGTGTGTGCGCATTGGGGTTGGGTAGTGGTGTGGCGTGAAGAAGAAGGGAATTAGGTGACTGGCTGGGAGGTGTTGTGGGAGATGGAGCGAATTGGGGAGTGTTTGGGTGGTGAGGAAGCATGATGGACAGGAAGAAATAGTGCCAGGGGAGTGTGAGTTACACACCATAGTCCAGTCCTCCAGGTATTCCAGTCAGGCCCTCAAGATGCAGGATGTACAAGACCTTCTGCTCTCATGATGTAAACTCTGGGGGAGGCGGAGGGGGCCCACTGCCAGTCTTCAGTACCACCAGCTGTGTCTGGACGCCATGGAATGCACATTCCCGTGTAGGTCCTTCCACCTCTTCCTGATGTCCTTTCCTATGCGTGGATGGGTGGCCACTGAGTTGACCCTGTCGAATATTCTCTGTCAATTTTCCTGGCTATGGAGGTTTGCTGTACCTGTACGCCTAAGAGTTGTGGCTCTACCTTGAGTATTTCATCAACCATGACCCTCAACTCATCGTCACTGAAGCGTGTGTGCTTTTGACGGAACATGGTGGTTGAGGGTGGGGTGTGGTGTGGGTGGGTGTTGTGTGTGTAGGGTGCGGTGTACGGTGCTTGGTGGGGTGGGGTGTTTGGTTGTGAGTGCTGGTATTATAGTTGTGATGTGTGTATAGTGTTGGTGGTGCAGTTGTGTGGTGTGTAGTTAGTGTGCCTCTAGAGTGTAGGTGCTAGATTTGTAATTGTGGCTGCTCTCATCTCTCGATCTGCTGTTTTAGTCGCAAAGGTTTGTGGGTTGTGTGGGGGTGTGTTATATAGTGCTGTCAATGGGTGTGTCTGGTGTGTGTATGTGTGTCAGGTGTGGGGTGTATGAACTGTCCAATGCAGTGTTGTGTTCTGACAGGAGTGTATTCGTCCGCAGCAGCTTGGACCGCCAATGGTTTTCCACCATGGAAGGACTGCTGTGCTTATTTGTGGATTGTAATGTGGTGGGCACAAAGGTACCGGCATGGCAGTGCTGGTGATGGAACCGCATCTTTCCCACCCACCCACCAGTCTCTTGGCAGTGTTTTATTTGTGGCTGTTTTTGGAGCTCTTCATTGTGGACTCTTAATACGCCGGGTGGGATCCCCCCAACATTGATGGTCTTTTGGTGGCTGCAACTGCAACGGTCATGCCAAAAGACCACCAAACTCATAATGAGGGCCGTAGTGTCTGTGGCTAGTCATATCAAGCATGTTAAGTAACATGTTGGATGGTTATTTTCTTGTGGTAATATCACTTACACCTATATGCCAGCAGACATAACAGGAGGGCTGTGTGCTTTCACGCGGCTAGGACTTATGATGTTACCATTGCACTCAGCATTATGTATGTATGTTATGTATGTATGTTAGATTTATAAAGCACATTCCGGCTCACAAAGAGCATTGAAGCGCTAGCATAAAGGTGAGGAAAATGCCAGGACCATCAGGCGAAACACCAGAAGGAGAAAAAAAAGAAACAGGGGGATCGCCATAAAGAGGCTAACGAGGAAAGAGAAAAGTTTTAATCAGTTTCCTAAAACTTAAATAACTGGGTTCTTTCCTGATGTTCAGAGGAAGCGAGTTCCAACATTTTTCTGCAGCCACAGTGAAAGCTTTATCACCCCATTTGGCCCTGTTGGTGCGAGGAACCTGAATTCTATAGGCCTTCGATGACCTGAGATGTCTCTTTGGGTCATACCAACAGAGCCTAGTGGTCAAGTAAGGAGGACCAATGCCGTGAGCTGCTTTGTAGGTCAGGCAGAGCGATTTAAAGATAATCCGCTGAGCCACCGGGAGCCAGTGTAGCTGTCTAAGGCTACCTTTGACTGAAACCCAGCGAGAAAGATTAAGAACAGCTCTAGCAGCCGAGTTCTGGACAAGTTGTAGCTTATTCAACAAAGCTTTGTCTAAATTAAGAAAGAGAGTGTTGCAGTAATCTACTTTGGACATAACCAGAGCTAAAGTGGCAGAGACTCTCCATTCATGTTGGAGATAAGGAAAAACTTTCCTTAGCACTTTAATCAGCCATAAGCATGTTTTTACAATATGATTCACCTGACATTTGAAAGATAAATGATCATCAAAAATAATGCCCACATTCTTACTGACAGTGGTGGGGATTGGGAGGGAACCACAATCTGTAGGTCACGAGCGTAAATTCCATTGTTTGGTTCTCAACAAAGAATTTCAGTTTCGGCAACATTCAGTTTGAGCCAGTTAGTCCTCATCCAATTATTGACTTCTTGCATACAATGATTGAAACGATCCGCCACCTCCTCCCAGTTCTTATTAACTGGGATAATTAGCTGTGTGTCATCCGCATAGGAGGTGGGGATAAATCCAAAGGATCGATTCAAAATAGCCAGCGGGGCAGCATACATATTAAACAGGGTGGGGCTTAGTGAGGATCCTTGTGGAGTCCCACAGGGTAATAAATAAGGTGTGGAGTTGAAATTCCCACAACTCACAGTGATCCATCTGTTAGTCAAAAAAGATTCCAAGAGTTTCATAGCCCGTTCTCTAATGCCTGCTTGAGAAAGGCGGGTCCGTAAAATTTGTGGAGAGATAGTATCAAATGCCGCCGATAGGTCCAGTAAAACTAAAAAAAAACCTTGCCCTTCATCTGCAAATCTTCGAATGGAGTCAGAGGATGAGATAAGAGCGGTCTCCGTGCTATGCGCCTTTCTAAACCCATGCTGAGAGGGATCTAAGCCTCCCACCTCCACTAGGAAATCTATTAGTTCCTTATTCATGATTTTCTCCAAAATCTTTTCTAGAAAAGGGAGAAGAGCAATTGGCCATAGATTATCTAGGTCCTGGCTATCACCATCTGGCTTCTTTTTCAGGGGGACAACTATAGACTCCTTCCATATAGCGGGATAAAGCTCGGAAATTAGGACCTCCTGAAAATACGAAACTAGTGCCCGAGCCATTTGAAAAATGGAAGGGGGTCAGGGATCCAGAGTTGAACCAGACTTAATATCGAGAATCAATTTTCTAATGCTGTCCTGAGTCGGGATTTGGAAGTCAGACAATGTTTTACAGCTAGCTTTAGGGTCAAGGGAAACCGACGAAGATTGCACTCTGAGAGCCTCATACGGAGTAAAATCGGCATAGATTTGAATAATATTATTTTCAAAATGCCTAGCTACCTTATCACAAAACTCCTGGGAGTTTTCCAAATCGGGAGGCCTAGAAGGAGTAGATAATGCCTTAATCACTTTAAAAAGCTCTCTAGGGGCATTCAATTCCTCCTTAACTTTAGCAGTGTAGAAGTTACATTTAGCCTTAAAGCACGCCGTTTTGTAGATTTTAAAAGTGGACTTAAGTATGTCCCTTTCCTTTGGGACAGGATTCAATTTCCATCGTCGCTCCTGTTGCCGATATTCTCTCTGGAGGGATTTGAGTTCACTGGTGAACCAAGGTTGACTCAGCTTATTCCGGCTACAGGGCCTGAGGATCTTAGGGGGAGCCAGTTGACTCATAGCAGTTTCAACACCTTGATAAAAACTGTCTAACAAGGGCAGAGACAACTTGTTGGCCCTATCCCATCCCTCTAGGGCAGGTGCCAACTCTTCCAATTTTATCTGTTTCCAAGGTCTAATTACTTCACTCTCCATTTTGTATGAAGGGAGGGGATGATTAATCACAGTTTCAAAACTCAAGAGATGATAATCAGTCCAATTTAACTGGGTATTAGTTAGCTCCAATTGTACTTCAGTACGAGCAAAGACCCCATCTAATATGCACTCGAAACACAAGGGACACAGTTCAACTAACTGAAGACTGTGACTATGGAATTCAGTTATTATCTAGACCGGAATATGTAAGCTTAGGTCATTCTATGCTAGGAGTCCTAGGATTAGTGGTCGATAATACTTGAGTTATAAAAACACTTGCATGTTTAATGGTCAAAAATACTAATCACACATCTATTGCTTGGTAGAACTATTACTAGATATGCGAGGAATCAGAAAAGCTGCTTTACAAAATCGAGCTACAATTGATTATTTGCTTTTAAAACACAATCATGGATGCTCAGAATTTGAAGGAATGTGTTGTTTTAACTTGTCGGTCCATTCTAAGTCCATCCAGTCTCACATTGGAGCAATACATGAAGTGGTAAAGTGAGTGAAACAAGATGTAGGCAAAGGGTGGTGGGACTGGTTATTCAGCTGGTTACCTGATTTTGGTCAGCTTTGCTCTATTTAGGTGGGTTAATTATGGTAATCTGTGTTAGAGTAATGCTATGTTGCTGTGTACAATGCGTGCCTCATCTAATATCCATTGACCTAAAAAGATTGATTTCAAACCAGTATGTTATGAGAGTCAATGGTCAAAGGGTGGAGTGTGATGCACTTTATATTTGACCATCATTTAGCCATCGACTCCATTTTGTGTGAGTGAATCCATTTTGTGACCTGCTGCAGTTGCAGGGCAGTGCAGGTGTTTTTCCTTACAAAGCATGTTTTTCTGTTCACCAGCGAAGAGTCGGACAGTGCTAGAACATATTATGTGAGATGCAGACTTGATAAGAGTTTACAAGGCTTAGGCTGTTTTCATCAGAGGAAAATACAAATCTGTCCCAGAACAAACATTGAGATTCTGGCCAGCTCTTATGGGTGTTTTCGGTACAGCCATCGTTACATTTCAGAACAGAGGAAAGGTGGTTTCTGGAACCTTTTTTTCTAGATGTTTTAAGGTCTAAAAGACGGAGAGACTTCATACTCAGGTAGGAGCTTGCTAGTGGAGCAGATGTGCTGCACATGATCTGATTTGTGATCCCAATCTGGTCTCCTTCCTGACTGATTTGAGAGCTCCCTCAGTTGCGCTGGCAAGGATGATGAATTGAACTCAATCTGTGAAGTTTTTTAAATCTTGATTATTTAGTTTATGTATGCATTCTCTAGTAATGCATTGCACATTTCTTTTTCAGTTTTGACCACCTGAAATATGCATTTATCTATGGATATACACATCTTCTGCTGTACTTGAGCTATACGCTTATTCTCATATATTTGTATGACTTTTATTTGATATTTAGGAACTGCCTTAATAAATTCTTTTTTTTAGACTAAGAGTGCTGCATTCTTTTGCCATCATGTCCTCTTAGTTTACGTGAAAGCAATACACTTGTGCAGCTGCCTTTTTAGTGATTGTATGTTGTTAGACCTGTCAGCCTTAGGATGGTCTTCCCCCAACCTTTTTGCCTGCCTCCTCCAGTTTTGCTGATCTAGTTTTTTTCTGGCTTTAGGACTCTGTACACCTTATAAGTGCATGTGCTCACTCCTTACAAGATGGTAACATCGGCTTATCCCCAACTGGCATTTAATTTAATTAGAAGTGCCTATTAAAGTGGTACTACATTTACCCAGGGTGTGTAAATTAAATGCAACTAGTGGACCAGCAGCACTGATTCTGCCACCCACTTAAATAGCCCCTGTCAACATGCCTCAGGCCAGGCCATAGCAGCCTGTGAGGCAGTTCTTAAACTGCTATCCCGGCCCAACAAAATAAACCTTTTTGCCAGGACCAAAGCTTCCTTTTTAATGTATATAAGTCACCCATAGGGAAGGCTCTGGACAACCTATAGGCCAGGGTACAGTGTATTTATAAGGTAGGACACATAAGCTAAAGTTTTAAATGTCCTGGTAGTCAACAAATCTCACATTCATGTTTCACTACTGCACGGTATATCTCTCCCATAGGATAACATTGGAGTTACCTTATTACAATTAATAATCTGTTGTTTCCAAATGGGAGCAGGTAACCGGTTCATATATGGTGTCTTTGAAATTGTAATGGAAAAAAACAAACTTATGATTAAGTTGCATTTTAAATTTCAATTTTTAAAATACCACTTTTAGAAAGCTGACATGTCCCTGCCTTAGTTGTTTAGTGCCTGTAGTCTGTCTCTGGATCACATGACTAGGTGTAGTGTACAGTTGGACTTTGTGTATTCCTCCAAGATAGCAACACACAATAGAGAGCTTAGGTGTGCCTGGATGGGCAAATCCAAGGAGGATGGGAGGTGGATCTGGGTGCAGCCTACCCTATACTTGAATAGGCTCTGTCCTGCCTCCACAGAAAGGACTACATACCCTCTGTAGTTAGTTTCAAGTCAGGACAGGGAAGGCAGAATGCCTAGGGACTTCAAAGGGAAACATCTAGAAGCTCCTGGCCACTTCAAGGGCACAAATGGATATACATACTGGACCTCAGACACCATCTCTTCAGTACACCTCTGGACCTATGGTTAGTCTGCCAGGACAAAGGACTCCTGTGCCTCTGAAAGGACTGCCACTCTGCTCTGCTGGACTACTGCTCTGAAGCACTGTTGCCCTGCTGTGCTGACCTGCTGCATGCTGCCCTCTTGCCTGGGTGAGAAGGACAGAACCTGCATCTGTTGATCCCAGAATGCCAAAGTAATTGCAAGGGCTAGCTGTGAGGCCTGCTGACTAGAGCTTCAGGCACAGAAGGCTTTAACATACTTAAATGAGGCACCGTGACTTTGCCATCCGTGAGTCTATCCTGCCAAGTAATGCCACCCCAGTCCTGGGCCCTTGGAAGTGGTCTTAATATGTTCTGCCAATCTTTGTGGATCCAGCAAAACTGATGCATATCCTCTGCTGTGTGTTGCAACCCAGAACAGTACTGATAGATTGCTGCTGCTACATGAATTGGTTCAGCTAGCAAAGACCTCTATTGTTTGTAAACAGAGTTTGCATCACAAGCGCTCATTGACAGGATCCTTGATGCACGACCTTGCACTGCAGCCTCGTCGCATCTATGAAGTAACACATCATTTCGGCTATGCAATGCACCTTTGACACAGACCCATGCAGTGCTTCATAAACCAGGATTAAAGATACTTTGTTCTGTGGGCCTGGCTGATCCTTGTAGACAGGTGTTGGAAATTGCCAAATTTCCAGGGTAATCCTCAAACATTTTGCTTTCTTCCTCACATTTTTTCTAGTCTGTTTTTGATGGTTTTAGGACCCTGGGCACTTTGCCACTGCTGACGAGTGCTAAAGTGCAAGTGCCCTCTGTATGAATTGGATTGGTGATTGGTTTATCCATGATTGGCATATTTAATTTACTGGTAAGTCCCTTGTAAAGTGCACTATGTGTGTCCAGGGCCTGTGAGTCAAATGCTACTAGTGGGCCTGCAGCACTGATTGTGCCACCCACATGAGTAGACCTGTAAACATGGCTCAGACCTGCCACTGCAGTGTCTGTGTATGTAGTTTTAAACGGTCAGTTTGACCTGGCAAGTTCAGCCACTTACCAGGCCCAAACCTTCCCTTTTACTACATGTAGGTCACTCCTAAGGTAGGCCCGAGGCAGCCTCATGTGCAGGGTGCAGTATATTTAAAAAGGTAGGACGAGTACTAGTGTGTTTTACATGCTCTGATAGTGAAATACTGCTAAATCTGTTTTTCACTATTACAAGGCCATTTTCTCCCTTAGGGTTACATAGGGATTGCCTTGAAATATCTTTTAAGTGCAGTATCCCATTGGGAGCAGATGGAGATTTGGAGTTTGGGGTCTCTGAACTCACAATTTAAGAATGCATCTTTTGGTGAAGTTAGATTTTAGATTGCAAGTTTGAAAATGCCACTGTAAGAAAGTGGGGATTTTCTTGCTTAACCATTCTGTGCCTCAGCCTGGCTGTGGAATACATGCCTGGGTCAGCCTGACAGGTGGGCTGTTTGTGAATTCACTCCAGACAGTCACACAAAGGGACCTATGTGTGTCTGCATATCCTGATGGGTCTTACTGTGCTAGAGTGGGGGGAGAAGCTGACACTTGCAACTGAATAGGACTGTGTCTGTCTTTACTCAAAACAGTCTCCAACCCCCTAGAGTATGTCTGGGGTCAGGACAGGGAGGATCTTGTGTACTGCAAATACTTCTCTTTGAAGTCTGCCTACTTCAAAGGAAGAAATGAGTATAAGTATTGGACTGCTGGCCCCACAACTTCAGAACAATTCTGGACTGTGGACATTCTACCAGGAAGAAGAGCTGGATGCTGTAGGAGGAACTGCCACTCTGCCTGTTGCTGTGCTGTGCTGGCCTGCTTTCTGCTTCTGTCCTGGAATTGAAATGACTGGACTTGGCTTTCTACATCCTGCTTTCCAAGGTTCTCCAAGGGCCTGAACTGTGCTTGCCTCCTGTTGTGAAGTCGCAGGTATATCAAATACTTCATCTGTCAGTGCCTGGGCTCTTCTGCTGAAAGTCTTGACTTGCTAAGTGGTGTCAGATCCATTCCCTGGGCCCTTAGAACTAGAAGCTGGCAACCGGAATGAAAATCTTACACCATGGCCAGCAGAAAAATCGACGTAGCATCTGCACCATGGCTGAAAAATTCAGTGCAGTTCCATCATTGCCATGCATCTGGATGTTTCATGCATCATACCTGGGTGTCATTTTCTTCATCTACGTTTCCTCACAAATATGAATTGAGGCACTGCTAGTGCAGAGGGAAAAGAATCCACGCATCGCCAGCAAGGCAAGAAAAGAATCGGTGCATCACCAGCCTGGTGAGAAAAGTATCCACGCATTGCCTGCCCATCCTGAAAATAATCAATGCATTGTTTGCTTTTCTAACACATCACCTCCTTTGTGACCCGCATCATCTTTGTTTTGACACATCCAAGGTACTGTGGGCTTCATTTCAGGTTTGACAAATGGGAAAGCCGTCTGTAAGGCAGACAGTGAAAATTGCAAAGGTGCTGGGCAGGTGGTCCCTGCACTACCCATGCCAAGTGTCCCTGAACAGCCCGCTGTGGCCCCCTGCACCTGTTCTCTGCCAGTCTTTTCATGGCAGTGCTACTGTTGTATAGCCATTTTAGATGTGTCTGGGCATGTAATTTTAGCAACTGGGCCTGCGCCGTGTGCCCTTTAGCCCAGTTACATTTTATTCTGCTTCATTTTTATTATTTCAGAATGAGACACACTTGTGGTGCTGTTTTGTTTTCTTTACCTAGTTGTTCTTTCGCCTAGAAAAGCATTGTGTTTCTTAGCAAGTCATTCTTTTCACTTTTTTGCTTTCCTCAAGGCTGTAGCAAGATAGAGTTGCTGGCAAAGTGGTACACTGTGTCTCCAACATTCACAGAATCATGCACTTTCTTTACGTGGGGACATTTTCTCAGAACATCAGATCTTTTATTATAGAAACATTTCTCTGTCCCATGCAGGTTAGAAGGAGATTCCAGCCAGGTGACTACGACCGCATGCTGATTGACTTGTAACAGCTGTTTGATGAGACTACCAGTTCCCTGGCCTACATGGGGATGGTGTCTCTTTATATGACAGGCTTTCTTGCTCAGGTATGGGGGTGATGTCTTCTCAGGGGGGGTCCTGAAGGGCGGATTAGGGCTTATCATGCTGTGCTCTAACATAGCTGGTAGGAACCGCATATATTATGCATAGTGACAGTATGGTGGGACTTTTCCTGTGTTTGACTATTATTGTCACCATTTTGATTCTAGCATGTTTCATCATTCTAATTATTGTAATTCACACCATTTTATCTAAAACACAGCTGAGTCAATAAATCTTATTGAGCCATTTTCTGCTTCTGTTTGTCTTTGCATGTGTGAGACTAATTTAACTGAGAGAAAAGGATGAGATCTGATGCACCACGACTTCCTGGAGGAGTCATTAGGCCAAGCACCCAGTTGCCACAAATCATCCCTGCTCGTGGGCAGAGATGAGGCGCTAGTTGGCTGGAAACAGATTAGGCCAACAGTTGTCACATAGGGGGTCATTCTGACCTTGGCGGTCTTTTCGCAAGACCGCCGAGTTACCGCCGCGGTGAAGACCGCCGACCGGGGCGGTATGCCGCTGTGCGCATTCCGACCGCTGGGAGCGTTCCGCCGGAAAACCGCCAGCAGCCACACTGGCGGTCGGCTGGAAAGTGGAGACTGGTCAACCTCCACCGCCACGCCAGCAGAACACCGCCCACAGAATTACGACCCACATTACTGTGTGGCGGTCTTCTGTTGGCGGTCTTCTGTTGGCGGTCACCTCCCCATGGCTCCTGTCGCCTCCCGGAGGACCAACGCACAAGGTAAGTTGATCGTCCGTGAGGGGAGGGGGTGGGGGGGTGTTGTGTGATGTGTGCGTGCATGGGGGTGTGCGTGTGAGTGTGTAGAGGGGGTGTGTGAGTGCGTGCATGCGGGCGGGGAGTGCTGCTGTGCCTATGGGCAATGTGTGTAGTTCGGCGGGTGCGCATGTTGGCATGTATGTGTGCGGGTATGTGTCCCCGTTGTGTATGTGTGTGTGTAGGGGGTGTGTATATGTGCATGTTGGGGGTGTGTGCATGTCGGGGTGCGTGTATGTGCATGTCGGGGTGGGAGTGGGGAGGGGGTTCGTACCACCTCTGGGGGGTGGCAGGGGGGTGGAGGGTGTGGGGGGAGGACTCGGGGGGCAGTGGGGGGTGGGGGAGACCCCTATCAGTGCCAGGGAAGGAATTCCCTGGCCCCGATAGTGCCTACCGCCATGGTTCGCATGGCGGTTCCCGACCGCCAGAAACCACGGCGGTAAGCAGGGTCATGATACCGTTGGCGGTCTTGGGTCGACCGCCGGACCGGAGTGCGCAGACTCCAGCCCGTCGGTCATGACCGCCATGGCTGTCGGAGTGGGGAAGTGGCGGTCGATCGCGGCGGTGACCGCAGCGGTCAGAATGCCATTTTTTTGACCGCCGGTCTGTTCGCGGTCCGACCGCCGCCTCTCCGCCGACCGCCAAGGTCAGAATGAGGGCCATAGTGTGGGATTTGATGCAGTTCCCCACAATTAGGGTGATGCTGCCGCCCGTATCCTACAGCCTCATTTGGATAATGACAGCCCACTAAACATTACCGCCATGAAAAGGCTGGCTAAGAATGAGGTTGTAATCCGCAGGGCAGAGCTGCCAGTGCTGTCAGAACCCTGGTGGTCTGACCACCAGGGTCTTAATGTGGCGGTGCTGACTGCCACTGCAAGACTGGCAGTATGAAGACCGCCAGACTCGTAATCAGGCCCTGTGTGTCATAAGGATACAACCACTGATTGTTTAGGATTAAGACTTTTTTAAATCTTTAAAAAGTGATATCTCTACTTGTGTACGTTGGATGTTTGCCATTTTGGTCTTCTTTTACACAGGTAAATGGTTTTGAGTACTTTTGTGGTGTTTTCACTGTGTTACTGTGTGTGTGTGTGTGTACAATAGGATACACCAGGAGTCTCCAACCTTTTCTATGATGTGCGCTGCTTCAGATCAGTTAACATTACCCGAGCTACTCATGAATATTATCACTGCCCCAATATGACCACATCTAATAAGATTCCAACTTTGACCACCCTGTATAGGGTTACCAATAATGACCACACTTTGCAGACCCAACACGAGACACTCTAGCCTTGCTGCTTTGGTAATTTTTTCATGACTGACTATTCATTTACACAGAGTGATTGATAGAAAAGGGGTTGCAACACGATCAATCTCTATGCAACTTTGCTAGTCTGTGAGTGGAGATTGGTGGCCATGTTGCAGGCTGTCACTGCCACAGGCTGCCACAGTGTGTGTTTATTTGGTACTGCAGATGCCTGCCATGTGTTTGGCTGACTGCTGCTCCAAGGATCTGAGCTGCCCTTCCATGAGCTACTTCCAGGGAGCTTGTGAGCTACCAGTAGCTCATGAGCTACTGTAGGAGACTCCTGGTTTACACATTCCCTCTGAGATAAGCCTGACTGCTTGTTCCAAGCTACCAAGGGGGTGAGAAGGTCTTATCTGAGCTGTATATCTCCCTTACCTTGACTAGAGTGAGGGTCCCTACTTAGATAGGGTATAAATTGACTGCTAACTAGAGACCACATTTCTAACACCATACCACCCTCCATCATGGTTGGCCTGAACTTGTGACTTTGTTCTTCTTGACGCTTCCAGATATCCACAGTTGGTGCTTTGTTCTATATCGCACTATTTTCAATGAAAACTTTAAACTCTGCACATCTACTGTTCTACTAATTGATTTTTGTCATTAGTGTTGTGTTTTATTTATTATAAATTACTATATTTTTCTAAATTGGAGTTGGTTCCTGTTGTTGTGTGTTTTCTCTGTGTTACTGTTTGAAGGGTTGCACAAATACTTTACACATTGCCTCTGAGTTAAGCCTGATTGATCTGTGCCAAGCTACCTGAGGGTTGATCACAGGTTAATTTATGGTTTGTTTGTGATTTCACCATGACAAGGATTGTGGTACCTGCTTGGGTAGGGGTTCACCTCCCTCAGCCATCAACCAAATGTCCTACATTTGTCTTTAGACTTTAATGCATTTTGTAGTTAGTTAGTTATGTGTGGTATTGACCACTGTACATTAACATACTGCAGCCTTCGGGTTTTGATTGTTGAATTAAAATACACAGAGATGCACACTACGGTGGTCACAGACAATAAAATATTTGTAAGAAATTGGATTATTAGTTAAAGAGGGTAGGTACCCCCTAAGGTAATACCCACAATCCTTTTCAGAGTGAACACTCAAAATCATTAAATGAACCTGAGCTCAAACCGCCTGGTATCTATGGCACAGGGCAAATAGGCTTAACTTAGAGGCAATTTGAAAATATTAATGCACTATTAAAACAAAGATAACGTCAAACTGCAAAAAAATAAAAATCCCAAAATAGATTACAAAATTACAGTACAATTTAATAAACAAAATGACATGGTGAACAAAAAATCCAATAAGGAAAACCAGAGTTATGAATTTTTAGAGCTTAAACTAAAAATAGCAGCAACGGGCATGAAGCTCTAACCTCTGTCATCTGATTGTGCTAGACCAGGTCTAAGTCAAAAGGTAATGCTGACTGTGATGGAACATGGGTCAGGAAAAAGACGCCAGCCTAAGGAACATGCACACTTTAACCCTAGTTTACAGTTCACTTCTGCCACTCCGGGGAGATTGCCCCGCCCCGTCACTTGGTTCAGGACCAGTTGCTGAAAAATATTATGGTAATAAGTAATATTTATTACCATTTTATTTTTTTATCTGCTCTGGGGCATTTTTCCAGCTGGGCGACGCTCCTGATTAAACTAATGGATTGCTCTTATGAAGACAACTTTCAACACTGTAAAGTATTTATATTTTCCTCTGCCATTATCAAATCATAGTTCATTTTCTGATGTGATTCAGATCTATACTATTCTTGTAAACATGGATAACTGTGTTATGTATCTCGGTTCTGTCGGTTCTGATGCTGTGTTACAGATTTGTGAACATTAGTACTCAACCGTAACCCTGAAGTGGCACAGGAAAGAAAAAAAAGAAAGGCAAGGCCCTGTTGTCGTGTGCCTTAATATTTTTCCCATTGGTTTGATTTTTTTTAAAAATGTTTGGTTTACCAATTCAGGTGTTAAGTAGCCAGCGTTTTGGCCATTAGCAGATGTTGGCGGATTAGCAGTTCTGCACCGAGGGCATCTTGATTCGTTTATTCTAATAGACTCTTAAACAGTGCTACAGTTAGGAGTGCATGTAATTACCATAATTAATATTAGACAACTAATTTAGGATGCTGCAGGAAGTGCAATATCAAATAAATGTTCCTATGGTAACTCATTGATGGAAACACAATCTCCTGGTCAGAGTCTTAGCAGCAAACAGAAGCATTCTGTTCTCTTTTGGGCTGTTTGTGCACGAAGAAGCCTGCAGTTTAACTGGCGGGTCGAGTAAGATACTCGCATTGTCCTCAATCGTACTGGTCCAGGGTTTGTCATGAGTACATTTATAAAAACGTTTACCATTTTCATTAGCCCTTTGGCTCATTAAGCTTATATTTAGTTTGGAATCTCTTTGTGTAACCGGGTGCCAAGTGCTGTGAAACGTTTGTTTCCAAATTAAAGGTTGAAGTGGTATCTCGGTTATTTGTCTGGAGGTTGAAGCCTCTTAAAGAATGAATCTCCTCTTCGGTCTTCGGCCCCCATTCCTAGTATATTTCTGTCCCAGAAGAAGCCTTTTATAGTTGGCTCACTTTATTGATAAAAATAGCATAATGTCAATGAAGTCTATCCACAAATGTTTCGCTTCTGAGGGGACTGAAGTGTTATATGGAAGTTATAAAATTCCTTTATACCCAGAGTGTTTTGTAATCCTAATAGGGGCTTTAGAGTTGTTCATCTTGTGTTTGGTATATCATTACTATCTAAAAAGTAATACATATTTGTTATCGAGGTACTGTTAAACTGTTGAAAGAGGAAACAAAAATAGAAATAAGTCATAGATAAGTAACAAAATATTGTTAATTCGCCAACAGACACTTACTTTATGATCATTTACCAAACCCTTACTGGTGGAAAAAATTCAAGCTCATGATTTTGGAAATCATGCATCAGTTTTGTATACACAATTTAGCCCCTTGTTACAAGTTAGCAGATTTGGATTCAGAGATACTGATGATCTGGAATTTCTGATTCTACTCAGCATGTATGCCCTAATGTCATTCACTTTTTATTGAGGGGTCTAGTGTCAAAATATAAATATAGAGTTAAGCCTCCTTCATAATGTAGAGCATCACTCTTGGCTTCATCCCATCATAGGAGCGCCTTGTGAAATTGAGAGACAGTTGGAGGGTGGCTAGCTGTTCAGTGCAACATGAGGGTCTTCTTGGCTAACTGTAAAGCCAAGATTGCAAGTTGTGTTCGTACTTGTGATTTATCCCATGTTTGTAAATTCCCCAGCCAGTCGTTTCCCATGTGTTGAAAGTGGTAATACATAGAATTCGACTGTGCCCATGACATCGTATATAGTGTGTCAGTAGTGAGTTAGGGAGGGGCAGGACCACAATATGTGTTGGAGATGGTCTGCAATGGATTGACATCTAGGGCACGTGAGGTGTGCCTCAGTAAATATGCAGTTCAGTCTGGACGG
Organism: Pleurodeles waltl; assembly: GCF_031143425.1. Taxonomy (NCBI): domain Eukaryota; kingdom Metazoa; phylum Chordata; class Amphibia; order Caudata; family Salamandridae; genus Pleurodeles; species Pleurodeles waltl. Next base: position 692,165,509 of record NC_090442.1, on the reverse strand, counting down.
CATGAGGTAGGCCCTGTGAAGTATCATAGATTGTATGTTTTTTCACTGTGCATTACGAGAGACTCTTTGTAGAGAATCTAGAACCAGGTTCCATTCAGAACTATGCAGGGGGCAAGCAAAGTAATCTTCCTGTGTTTTGCAAAATGGTGACAATAAGACCCCTACATCTTCCCTGGCAGCTTTATACAGCTACAAGATCAAATGGCACCTGGTGCCCATGGTGTACAGGGTGTGAATGACAGCATTGGTAGGGGGCTCCTCGTCTACAGTGTGTCACATGAGCCGACATGCAGCTAACAGTTGTCCATGTGAAAGGAACTGGCTTTGAGGTGCGTTGTAATCTTGACAGAGCTGGTCAGAAGTTGGTGGTCTTGAAAAAGAGTGCCCACTGTATCAATGGATTTGTCATGCCAGGTAGAACGTCCCTCTGCTGTAAAAGACCTGGGGAATTAAGGAAGTCTTTGTAGGGGGAACCTTAGCGGCATAGGGCTGTACATTGTGTGTTAGTTGAAATATCCAGGAGAGGCACTTCCGGGCTATCCGTACATGCAGGGACCAGGGGTGGTGCAGTTTAATAGAGTGTAGAAGTAGCTGGCGAATGATGTCTAGGGGTAAGGGTCCAGCTTCGGTGCTGGTTTCAAATAGATTTTCACCTGCACCAAGCTCTGAATGCACATGCCCCTTGTGACTAATTTAAAGGCATCTCACACAATGTTACATGTAGTGGCTGTGTCCTGGTTTTCAGCAAAGAAGTGACCTATGGGAATGAGCCTGGACTCCTGGAAACTGGGTCATCCAGGACTTCTTAGGGTAGGCGTCATGCAGGAATTGGTTAAAAGGATGCGTTCCAGTCCATGTTGATAATGAGGGATGCATTGTTGGAAACAACTCCCCTGAGGTAGTCCTAGTGTTTCAGCCATGGTAGCTGAGGTGTAGAACATAGACAATGGTCCAGGTAGACTTATAAGTGGGGTCTGAGTAGTGTAAATATTGATGATGTGTGGTCTGTGTGCTCTCCAGGCATCCGATAGTGACCAGGCCTGGAACCTAAGGGCAAATTGTGACCAGTGTAGCCATGTGGGCACTTGGGGGAGCGGTGGGTGTGGCCTGTCTAACTGTATATCAAGGACACCTGTTGTCCCCACCCAGCACCCATAGGATGTCTACTCATTGAGCTACTACCTCGACAAGGAGGCCCAGAAATTGGATTGGTCTGAGTTTGGAACATAAACACCCCAAAAGTACCCAGGCACCGTCTAATCAGCCTTCCATGAAGACATATCTGCCCTCCTTGTCAACAGCTGTGCTGAGGTCTGGAAGGGCCTCTCTGGACCGGTTCAGATAAATGGTCCCTGCACATATGCAGAATAGGATGTGCTGTGTAGGGTGCCCCTCCAACACTTGAACAGTCTCTGGAGCTCACCATTGGTGAAATGCGTCCCCTGATGAAAACTGCTGAAAATGTTGTTTTGCCAAGCTCCCCCTTTGGCATCCTCTTCGCGGTTTTCCAGACATTAGACACTCTCGACGAGGTCACAAATGCATTTTTCTTGGTCATCCAGCTGGGGTTTGATGTCCCCAAAGTAGCTCTCTGCATTTGTTACCCTGGATGTCAGCTTCCATTGGTCATCTTGTAGGAGGTCGAATTCAACTTGGAGTTCTTTAATCTTAGTCTCCATTACCTGTAGAATAGCGTACAACTTGTCACTGAATTTCCATGGATGGGCCGGCTGCTCGTGTCCCCATCTGGTTTGATCCAGAGGCAGGGTGTCAGGGATCGTGGCCTGAACTGTCCCATTACCAGTTTTTGTTGGACCATCCCAAGTTGGGGCACTGGAAGTGATATCTGTAGTGGCGAGGGGGTAGTCATTGATGTACCTGCTTTTGTTTTTTGCCATCCAAGTGTGGATGCCAAGGATCAGCAGGCAAAGGGCAGAGAGCCATGGGCAGGTAGTGCAAGTCAGTGCTTGGGCAGTAGTTACTGGCGGGGGCATAGAGCCATCTTCTATCAGATGAGAGGAGCCTCTGGGTGTCTGAGGATTCGACTTGGGACACAAGTGGTAAACACCCTCTCAACTTTCTCTCTGGCGTCTCCGGTCAACCTCCTGGTTCAGGCCCAGAAGAGCGTTCCACTGCCCTCTGTCATAGCTGCTGGGGCCCATGTTACCCTTTCCATGTAAAGTGGCCACACCTGGCACAGGGACAAGATACTACACTACTCCACGGCTTCCCAGCCTGTGGAGGCAGACTGCAGTGGGCAGAGCCTAGGTAGGCTTGGAAGTTATCCTGTTCCTCTTCTCTGACCCCCTCCCGGGGACACTTTAGCTGCTGTGCAGACCCAAGGAGGGAGGGGCAAGAAAGCTAGGAGCACTGGATTCAGGAGATTCTGTCAACAGCCCCCCCGATGGAGTCAGTTCATGGAGGGGCATGCCTGCTTCAGTCTCAGTTAGAACTGGGGTTTATGGTTCTCAGAGTAAGCACTACACACTGTAGAAGCAGAAACCTCCACTTCTAGTCAGGGTAAGCTAAATACGCAATGTGTAAAGTGTTTATGGAAAACACATAAGAAAAAAATAGGTACATCACAAAAAGACTCCACATAGGTTTGGGAGAATAAAAAATGTTTATCTGAGCAGAATAAGAACAAAACAGTGTTCCTAAGCAGCACTTATGATAATTAACGTATTGGCGTTACATGAGTCTGGGGGAAGGAACAAATCAAAGTCTATTCAGGAAATACTAAAGGTTATTTCCTCATTGTGTTGGGGATAAAATAGGGCATGAAGAGGCATCCGGTAAAGGTTCTGCACTGGTTCCCCAGGACCTGGTGTGCAGGAAAGCTCAGCTGCCCGCAAGCGTGCAGGATGACTATCAAGGACCTTGCAGATCCCAGTCACTAAACACAGTATGTCTTCTCCGGCAGAGGGGCGGGAAGTTAACTTCATGGTTCTTTTTTGCAGTGGCAGGCCACACTGTGCTGTCGGGTAATAGATGGGACATACCAATGGTAAAACAAATTTCAAAGGTGCCAATCTCTTCTTGAGGGCAGGCCCCTCCCTTGGGGCTGCCATGAATGTCTGAGGTCAACGGGAAACTTCACATTGCCATCGCAACATGGCGGGCTGCGCTAGAAGGGGTTCCCTTGGTGCATTGGCATCTGCTGAGTATAAGTGACGGTGATTTTCTTGAGCAGGATCAACACTGCCATCCAAGTTGGTGCACCACCAAGGCAGGGGCAATCAGAGAAGGAAGTACAGCTGTAGGCATGGCGATCTTGCTAGGAGAGCTGACACAGCACGCCCAATCAGTGCTAATGATGTCTTTTATGGCTCTGAAACATCTTCAAACAGGGGGCAAGCCAACAAGCCCTTAGAGAGCACTTTAGGCAAAGGCAAAGTCCAGCACTCCTTCAGCACCGGCAGACAGTATCAGGCAGCAGGGCAACAAGAGAGCAAGGCTGGACTTTCAGGTCAGCAGTCCAAAGATGAGTCCTGTAAGCAGCACAGTAGTCTCTCTGGCATTTTGCAAATGTAGATCCAGCAGCATGTGGTTCCATGTCCAAATGTGTCTGATATTTGGGGGGCACATCTTTTAATGTGGGGGTGACTTCAAAGCAGCTTTATGCAGTGACAAGTATCCCTTTTAACCCAGTCCTGTCTGCCAGACTATCAGTGGGGGTAATCCGCCCTTTGTTTGGGTACAGGCACTTTCCTATTCATGTGTAAGTGTCAGCTACCCTCCACCCTTCCTGCCCAGGAATGCCCATCAAGATGCAGGGGAATGCAGATGAGTGCTCAGACATACCTACCCTTCCTGTGTTTATGGCAGTCTAGTGGGAATGCACAGCTGTCACCTACCCTAGAAGTTTCTTGGAAACAGGGTGTAAGGCACACAGAGCTGTGAGAGCAGAAATAATTCCTAACAAGAACAGATGATGGATGGAATGCTGAACAATGCAAACATTCACCCCAGTCACAAATTTGGGCTTACTCCATCATTGTTCTGCCCACCATGCCGCCCCAGTTTGGACCTGCTCCCCATGGGAACAATCCAACATGAACAGCCAGGCCTGGTCCTCGCTGGATAAGAAACAAACATCCTGGGAACAATTTTGGTGTAACATTCCACATCATCCAGGTTTGCTTGAATCCAGTGGAACAGTGAGCACGGGACCCATGTCTGTGCATACCCTTCCCACTTAGGACAACAAAAGCAACAAGAACAGATGAAGGATGGAATGTTTTACAATATAAACACTCTCCCCCAATTACAGATCTGGGTTTAATCCATCATTGTTTTTCCCACCATGCCACCCCAGTTTGGATCCAGCCATATGCAAATCCGCCTTGACTCTTCTCCCCATGGGAACAGTCCAGTCCTATTTGCCATGCCAGGTCCTACCTGGATGGGACACAAGCATCCTGGGGCCAGTTTCAGGGTACCACCACTCATCATATCAGTGAGGCTAGTTTGAATGCAGAGGCACAGTGAGCATGGGGCCTACATTGGGCATGTCCTTTCCGCTTAGGTTGACAAAAGCAAAAAGAACATATGATGGACAGAATGCTGAACAATGCAAACATTCACCCCCAGTCACAGATCAGGTTTTAATCCATCATTTTTTCGCTCAGCATGCCACCCCAGTTTGGCACCAGCCATATGCAAATCAGTCTTGACCCTGCTCCCCATGGGAACAGTCCAGCCCGAACTGCCAGGCCAGATCCTCCCTGTACAAGAAACAAGCATACTGGGACCACTTCCACTGTATCACCCCTCATCAGACAGGCTAGCTTTAATCTAGTGGCACAGTGAGCCCAGGACTCACGTCTGGGCATACCCTTCTCATTTAGGGCAACAAAAGCAAAAAGAAGAGATGATGGACATGCACTACCAGTAACGAATCTGGGGTCAATCTATCACAGATTACAGCTTAAAAATATATTAAGGAATTCCCAATGCTGACCCATGAAAGGAGTAGTTCTCACAGTAGTAAAAAAATTCTTTGGGAATTTTTCACTACCAAGACATATAAAACTTAAAAGTACATGCCCTACATTATACTTAGATAGCAACCTGCCCCATGGGCTACCTAGTGCCTACCTTAAATGGCAAGTCAAAGTGGCAGTGAAAATGCACACATGGACTCTTCAGTGGCAGGCCTGGGACATGTTTAAAGGGCTACATAACACTGTGGTATCATCAGTGCTACCAGCCCACTAGTAGCATTTAATTTACAGGCCATGGGTATATGGTGTACCACTTTACAACTGACTTAAAAGCAAATTAAATATGCCAATTTGACTATGTTTAGGGGAGAAGCACATGCACTTTAACACTGGTCTGCAGTAGTAAAGTGCTCAGAGTCCTAAGCCAAAAGAAAGATATATCAAAAGGTGGAGAAGGAATGCAAAAGGTGTGGGGTTACCCTGCAGAAAGGGCCATTTCTAACATGACCTCCCCCCAGCCTAAAGCCAGGGTGATTAATCAATACCTTAATGGACTTTCCTGCTTAGGGTGACAGAACCTGGACAATGGCTCACTACTGCAGGGCTACTTGCCAGTTCTATGTCTCTCTAGACTCAGATGGATCCCTCTGTCAATACTCTCTGGGGCCGCTAAGCGAACCCATGGAGAATCCTTCTCCTTAGCTGAGAACACCATCTGTGCAGCACCTAACCTTAACTTGCTCACATATGTATCCCAGTAGGCAGACAGTACCACTATGGAGAACAAAGTGATGTGGCCCATTCCACCCCTTGAGTCCGATGTCTGTCCCCATCCCAAGGAAACCTTTCTCCAAAGAGAAAGCAACCAACAGAAGCAACTGACTGCTGTCAGGCCATCTGGAGGTCTCTGTCCTCTCTGGTTTCTCAGATTGGGGGGAAGTAGCCCTAGATGCCTTGCATCCCTTTTCCACTCCATCTCCCACCATTTCAGGGATGGTATCTTGCAACCAGTTCTCCTGACACTAGGGGAAACTCATTTCCCAGAATGCAGTCAATGGGCATCTGGAAACTAACTGTGACCCTTCTCTGGGTCACCCAACCATCCCACCTTAGGGACACCAAGGCTATAGGACGGACAAACTCCTGCCCATGGGCTGGAGTCACCGTACACACCTTGCCGGAGTATTGCTCTGAGGAGACTCGCTCTTCCACACCCATGGTCCTACTAGCCCCAGTATTCCGTAGAGCAGTATTTGCGACCCCATTCACTCCCTCCTGGTAGAAGTGATGATTCCCATCCTCAGGGAATCACCAACTGACCCACTAAGTCTATTTCCCAGCTGAAGGAGATCATGACATTTTCTATAACTTTGTCCTGGGGACTACTTTCCCCTGAGTCCACATTGGCCACTCCTGTAGAGGTCCCACCAGTGGGTGGTCGCCTTGGAGAGACAGACTCCCCCTGCTTGTGTACTAGTTGGGAATACTCAAAGCAGTTGTATTGGAATTGAGGTGCCCTGGGTCACCACCCACAAGAACCTCCCTTCTTCTTCTCAGAAGGGACTTGAGAACTTTTACCTTCCCCCTTTCCCGGGGACCTGACTGGGTCTTTCTTGACCTTCCCCTCACTGTCTTGGGAGCAACCTGAACCATCCTTCCTAGTAGTCACTCCCAGGTATCTTTCTTGACATTCAGGTGCTAACCCAGATATTTGCCTCCTCAGCAAGCTTCCTGGGGACAGAAAGCTTACTATCAACCAGGTGTTGTTGCAAAACTGGAAAACAAGTATCAAGAATGTGCTCCTTCAAAACTAATTTTTTCCCAGAGTTCAGACTTAAAGATAGTCCTCGTAATTGTCCTTGGTGAAATCCGAACACCGTAAACTTGAACATTTGGTCTAAATTTAGACCAAACGACGAAGTTTACCTTTATGAATCAGGCCAGTTTCCTTTTCTAACATATATTTTGCAGAGGGTTTTGAAAAAAAAACCTAGATATATTACTGGAGTTTTAATTTCATTTCTTTAGTCAGTCAACTAAATATAGAAACATTTCCTGGAAGAACAGGAGAGACTGATATGTATGAGCATATACATAATTGATAAGGACAGAAGCTTCTAACTTCTAAACTAAATTGGTTCCACCGGGAAAGAGAATCCATGGCAATATGCCTAGTCATGAATGGACACGGAACATCTGGTTCACATGGAAAAATAGCCACAATAACAGAGCTTGGATCTAACCATGATGAACACATCCAAGTCTACCCATTGAACACATCCAAGTCTACCCAAGAAGGATTGCCAACTGATTAGCTATAAATGCCTGTATCACATGATCCATGTGAGACTTTGACACATAGTAGCACATACTGAGTTGCGTGGCCGAAGCACTGTTCATTTCTCTGCAATGTACTGGTTGTACAAGCATGTGAGAGGTCTCTTGCATCTCCTTCACAAGGACATACAATATATTGTCTGTTCATTCATGCTAATGACGGATTATTGCTTGAATTAATGTGGCGATCACCAATGCTTTTGAAATAGTTCTGCTATTCAATGAACTAGTGTTGCTATAAAATAAATTATGTCATGGTTGCAATTAGTATGGGTGTTTCTCTTATTTTCTGCATGGCAGTTCCCAGTTGTCTGCATTCAAAAGAACCTATTAGGTTAGGTGTTGCTACCTGAGCACAGCTGCCCAAGTTGTAGTTACCAATGACCCCAGTATCAGTAACTCCTGGGGAGTTTCTCATAAAAGGCCCTAAGTTTAAGTCTTTTAAATCTAAGAAACTGCTAAGCTATCAGACATTTACATCTATGTCTCTGATATTCTATATCTTTTAAAGCAACAATAGTTCTGTACACTTCTGTATCAAATTGGCAACAGGAAAGTGCCAATGAGCGTGATAGTGAGAAAGAAAGTAACATATTTGCATTCTCCCAATATATTAATGTCCAAATGCATAGTTAGCCAACTTTGTGAATTGAGGGTAAAGACACAGGTGTCTTCTTCTGTTGAATTTAACAATTTGCAATACAGCAACAATTTGCTTATCATGATATGTGATAAATGTAGCTCAAATTTCCCTCATACTTCAAGGAACATAAATAATGTTACCTCGGTTGTGACTGGATGACTTCCCTATGTTTCTCAACCCAGTATTACCAGACACCAACAATGCTGCCGTATTTCTATGCTGGACATAGCACAACACATTTTCACCAAATATGCTTTGCAATTTTATTTAATTTCCACTCCTAATCTAAAATCCCACTGCTTTTATATTCTTTAAACAGAGAACCCCGCTGGTTCTTTGTGAATTGTAATTTTTCACAACCTATTCTGTGAAGTATCTTTTTGGGATAATCAAGTAAGTTATTTTTTATTTGCAACATATTTCTGTCTCCTTGTCTCTTGGTTTGCTCTATGATTGCATGGAGTGGCCCATTTGATAAAATAGTGAAATGGAAGGTGCACTATAAATGCTTTGAGGAAGGGATGGTGTGTCTGTGCTTTCCTCACATTTTTGCATACAAATCTGGACATTTTTCTGATGGAATTTTAACTTGTTGTAGATGTAAGGTGCTAGCGTTAGGACCCTGGGACGACTATAATTATTATCCTAATGTTTTCAGCTTTTTTCCTGTGGGCTGTCGGACATTCTTGTAACAGCAGATATATTCCTGTTTCCTCCACCATTTTTCCAATGAGCTTCCTAGGAAGATCACAGAGGTTGTCAGAGCAAAGTGTTTCTCGTACATTTGCTCATTTATTTTTATGCTTTTTCCAGAGGGCTTCCAACGGCATTGGTAATGATACAGACCCTTGCATGGCCCAAGTTTTTTTATTTGCCTTTTCTGCCATGATCTTCCATTGCCTGCAAGTATTCTGCATGTTCCTTTTCTTTCCTCCATGATTTCAAGGTGTCAATATATGTTCTGGCAGCTGACTTATAAAAGGGTGTGGTTATTGGGTGACTACATACATTTTCCCATGTTTTGTAATTTTACCCAGGAATCTGCAGGGATTTGTAGCGAAGTACTAAGATCAACACATACATTTTAATCTATGTGTACGTTTTCCATGATTTAAAGAAGTGGTAGTGATTTTGTGGTAGGCACAGATATAATTCTCCACTTTTGCCATTTTTCACTAGGTTGTATAGTGTGATCCTGAGAGTGGAAGTGGTGATAGGGTGACCACAGGAGCATGTTTACTTTCCTTTTTATTTGTCCTTCGGTGTATCCTAACTATGGACCTCTTGATGGGCATGTTTTGTAACAAAGTAGGTACTGTCAAACTCATTTGATGCCAGGAAACAACAATTATGTTTGAAAGAGGTATATTTGGGAATACACATTTAATATAACTACAGCTCATGTATTGCATCATGAATGCCAAAGTCAGATGGCCTGATTCACAAACTACACTTTGAGTAAGTTTACACTTTTGTGTAAGTTTACTACTTTTTGTTATTCACAAACTGCACTTTTGTAACACCTTACACTTTCTTAGTCACTTACACTTTTGTAGTCCAGCTCGAGACATGGCCAAATACTGCCACTGCAACACTCTCCCAAAGAAGATCATGGAATTAGGGACTTAAAATAAAACCACATAAGAAATAATCTTAAATTATGTTACATTAAATTAAATTAGATAAAATAGGTAAAAATACAGGCAAGTATAAATGAATGTTAAAAAATATAAAAATAGTACACATTTATTACTTTGTGCCAAACTTTTGAGATGACCATGCAGGAATGAAAGGAATGGCCAGATTGCGAGCAGCTGCTGCTCACACTACTTATGTTTTTCATACTATTTTTTCCCACAAAATGTGGTTTTGCATCAGAAATTAACACAAGTGTTCACAAAATGCTAAAATATAGCTCTAAATTACTAATTTGCATTTCACCTAATTATGCATATTTTTTACTGTAATTTTCCAACAATTTCACATAATCACACCAAAGTAAATTACACAAATTCTCCACACCCTCATTCAAATTTTATTGTTTGCCACCTCTACCATTTACCACTTACAGTACAGTTATAGTATATTTTTATTTTATTACTTCAATTCAATAAAAAACTTTATTTGCTACGTTTCAGTAGCATAAAAGTGCAAAATAAACCACATTTTAAAAGTTCAGAAGACTTCATTATATCATAGTCAAATAAATAGACCATAACACATTAATTGCAGATACCACATATCACAATAATGCCCTACAAAGCTTCCCCCAAATAGGAAACTCATGACCTAACATAATTATTCATGCAGTACTAAATAAAACACATTCATTAAAACTCCTATCAATAAAACATTAAAAGTTAAATTGGCATAACATCATTAGCATGCACGGGTCAAAACTATAATCTTTTCCTCTGCTCATTAGGCAATAGCAAATAAAGACAGCAATCATCTACCAAATCATAGAGATGTCCAATTTCTTTAAAAAAGAAAGGGCTGGTCTACATTGTCAGAAGTTGTAACTTTTTAGAAGGGGGACGATAAAAATTGTCCTCTGGACCTCATAAAAGTGACAGAAAAAAATAAAATGTAAATCTTATTGAAGGGATATACTATCACAAGGGAAGAGGCGTAGCTCCTTCGGGGAGTAACACCTGTGAGGGTGGCCAAACTTTAAGGACAGATAGTTTAGACGGAACCTAGCAAGAACAAAACAATGCTGTAAGTTTTGAATGCCCTAATAAATAGTGGTCATGACCCTCATACAAGGGAGCCTGACTGTACAAAAGTACTGCTGTTTTGTTTTTGTTTGACTCCACTCTTTTCCCAGTATAATGCATCAAGAACACCTTTTTCAGCTTGGTCTTACTGTAGGATAAGCATGATTTGGGCGAGGTAAATAACTCTGATAACCCAATTACCTCCAGGGTTGATTTTACATACGAGACCCTCGGTAACTCGAGGGCTGCATCCAGATTCAAGTCAACTTGGCTGATTCCCTTCTCCAGATTGAGTGCCAAAGTAAGAGGGGGAAAGTTTCATCCCGTCAGTAATATAGGTAAAACCCAACTCATCATGGCATACACAATTGGAACAACTCCACCAGACAGCAAAAAACGTTTTTAAAAGGGCGTCCTCCACACTCTGTATTTTATGGAGATTCCCTATTCCCCAAATCTCTGCCCCATACATGGCAATGGCTGCAGATTTGGCCACCTAAATTGTCAACAACTTGTGGACTGGTTTAACACCTAGTTTCTTGCTAAAGTTTAGCAGAGCCAAGACCGACCTCTCCAGCATGGGCACTCTGTTCGACACCATTGGTTTCCACGTATACTTAGCATCGAAGTGAATTCCCAGATAGGAGAAGCTCAATGTATCGCTCACTCTACAATTGTTGAAAGTATATATAGGGTGCTTGTTGGGCCTTCTACCCCAGGACATTGTGAAGGTTCTACTTTCATTCACCTTTAAATCCAGCTCTTACATGTAGGTGGTATAATCCTCAATTAAACGCTGCAGTGCCCATCCAGAATCTTGCCATAAGCACTACATTGTCTGTGTAAAGGAGGATGGGGAGAAGGCATGTACCAACATGTGGGACATCTCTGGGTCTCCTCCCTAGTGCTGCGTCTACTCTATTGGTTTACAAAGAGAAGAGGAAGGGGGCCAGAACTCAACCCTGCTGAATCCCACATTTGTTCTTAAAAGGCTGTGTGCATTCACCCTCCCTTCCAAATTTCACACCATCGCACACTATACAGAGTATAGCTTCCTGAGAAAATTAATGATGGGAGCCTCAAATCCCATCTCCAACATGAGAGCCCAGAGCTTAGTGTGAGAAGGTAGCCTCTTTCTAGCCTTGTTACCCCCACTTTTGGCCTGTTTGTGAGTGTATGTCAGGGTGTTTGTCACTGTTTTCACTGTCTCACTGGGATCCTGATAGCCAGGCCTCAGTGCTCATAGTGAAAACACTATGTTTTCAGTATGTTTGTTATGTGTCACTGGGATCCTGCTAGTCAGGACCCCAGTGCTCATAAGGTTGTGGCCTATATGTATGTGTCACTGGGACCCTGTCACACAGGACCCCAGTGCTCATAGGTGTGCATGTATATGTTCCCTGTGTGGTGCCTAACTGTCTCACTGAGGCTCTGCTAACCAGAACCTCAGTGGTTATGCTCTCTCATTACTTTTAAATTGTCACTAACAGGCTAGTGACCAAATTTACCAATTCACATTGGCTTACTGGAACACCCTTATAATTCCCTAGTATATGGTACTGAGGTACCCAGGGTATTGGGGTTCCAGGAGATCCCTATGGGCTGCAGCATTTCTTTTGCCACCCATAGGGAGCTCTGACAATTCTTACACAGGCCTGCCACTGCAGCCTGAGTGAAATAACGTCCACGTTATTTCACAGCCATTTTACACTGCACTTAAGTAACTTATAAGTCACCTATATGTCTAACCTTTACCTGGTAAAGGTTAGGTGCAAAGTTACTTAGTGTGAGGGCACCCTGGCACTAGCCAAGGTGCCCCCACATTGTTCAGAGCCAATTCCCTGAACTTTGTGAGTGCGGGGACACCATTACACGCGTGCACTACATATAGGTCACTACCTATATGTAGCTTCACCATGGTAACTCTGAATATGGCCATGTAACATGTCTATGATCATGGAATTGCCCCCTCTATGCCATCCTGGCATTGTTGGTACAATTCCATGATCCCAGTGGTCTGTAGCACAGACCCTGGTACTGCCAAACTGCCCTTCCTGGGGTTTCACTGCAGCTGCTGCTGCTGCCAACCCCTCAGACAGGCAGCTGCCCTCCTGGGGTCCAGCCAGGCCTGGCCCAGGATGGCAGAACAAAGAACTTCCTCTGAGAGAGGGTGTGACACCCTCTCCCTTTGGAAAATGGTGTGAAGGCAGGGGAGGAGTAGCCTCCCCCAGCCTCTGGAAATGCTTTGTTGGGCACAGAGGTGCCCAATTCTGCATAAGCCAGTCTACACCGGTTCAGGGACCCCTTAGCCCCTGCTCTGGCGCGAAACTGGACAAAGGAAAGGGGAGTGACCACTCCCCTGACCTGCACCTCCCCTGGGAGGTGTCCAGAGCTCCTCCAGTGTGCTCCAGACCTCTGCCATCTTGGAAACAGAGGTGCTGCTGGCACACTGGACTGCTCTGAGTGGCCAGTGCCACCAGGTGACGTCAGAGACTCCTTGTGATAGGCTCCTTCAGGTGTTAGTAGCCTTTCCTCTCTCCTAGGTAGCCAAACCCTCTTTTCTGGCTATTTAGGGTCTCTGTCTCTGGGGAAATTTTAGATAACGAATGCATGAGCTCAGCCGAGTTCCTCTGCATCTCCCTCTTCACCTTCTGATAAGGAATCGACCGCTGACCGCGCTGGAAGCCTGCAAACCTGCAACATAGTAGCAAAGACGACTACTGCAACTCTGTAACGCTGATCCTGCCGCCTTCTCGACTGTTTTCCTGCTTGTGCATGCTGTGGGGGTAGTCTGCCTCCTCTCTGCACCAGAAGCTCCGAAGAAATCTCCCGTGGGTCGACGGAATCTTCCCCCTGCAACCGCAGGCACCAAAAAGCTGCATTTCCGGTCCCTTGGGTCTCCTCTCAGCACGACGAGCGAGGTCCCTCGAATCCAGCGACACCGTCCAAGTGACCCCCACAGTCCAGTGACTCTTCAGCCCAAGTTTGGTGGAGGTAAGTCCTTGCCTCACCTCGCTGGGCTGCATTGCTGGGAACCGCGACTTTGCAAGCTACTCCGGCCCCTGTGCACTTCCGGTGGAAATCCTTTGTGCACAGCCAAGCCTGGGTCCACGGCACTCTAACCTGCATTGCACGACTTTCTAAGTTGGTCTCCGGCGACGTGGGACTCCTTTGTGCAACTTCGGCGAGCACCGTTTCACGCATCCTCGTAGTGCCTGTTTCTGGCACTTCTCTGGGTGCTACCTGCTTCAGTGAGGGCTCTTTGTCTTGCTCGACGTACCCTCTCTCTGCAGGTCCAATTTGCGACCTTCTGGTCCCTCCTGGGCTCCAGCAGCGTCCAAAAACGCCAAACGCACGATTTGCGTGTAGCAAGGCTTGTTGGCGTCCATCCGGCGGGAAAATACTTCTGCACGACTCTCCAAGGCGTGGGGGATCCATCCTCCAAAGGGGAAGTCTCTAGCCCTTGTCGTTCCTGCAGTATTCACAGTTCTTCAGCCTAGTAAGAGCTTCTTTGCACCAATCGCTGGCATTTCTTGGGCATCTGCCCAGCTACGAGCTGCTTGTGACTTTTGGACTTGGTCCCCTTGTTCCACAGGTACCCTCAGACAGGAATCCATCGTTGTTGCATTGCTGATTTGTGTTTTCCTTGCATTCTCCCTCTAACACGACTATTTTGTCCTTAGGGGAACTTTAGTGCACTTTGCACTCACTTTTCAGGGTCTTGGGGAGGGTTATTTTGCTAACTCTCACTATTTTCTAATAGTCCCAGCGACCCTCTACAAGGTCACATAGGTTTGGGGTCCATTCGTGGTTCGCATTCCACTTCTGGAGTATATGGTTTGTGTTGCCCCTATCCCTATGTTTCCCCATTGCATCCTATTGTAACTATACATTGTTTGCACTGTTTTCTAAGACTATACTGCATATTTTTGCTATTGTGTATATATATCTTGTGTATATTTCCTATCCTCTCACTGAGGGTACACTCTAAGATACTTTGGCATATTGTCATAAAAATAAAGTACCTTTATTTTTAGTATAACTGTGTATTGTGTTTTCTTATGATATTGTGCATATGACACTAAGTGGTACTGTAGTAGCTTCACACGTCTCCTAGTTCAGCCTGAGCTGCTTTGCTAAGCTACCATTATCTATCAGCCTAAGCTGCTAGACACCCTATACACTAATAAGGGATAACTGGGCCTGGTGCAAGGTGCAAGTACCCCTTGGTACTCACTACAAGCCAGTCCAGCCTCCTACACTTAGAAAGAACCACACAATCAAACGCGGTTGTCAAATCCATTAATGCCAGATAAATTGCGCCTTTCTTAGCAGCAGCATGCTTACCCTTTTATAATGCTCAGGTTCAGGCCCTAGTCAATAGTGCCTAATCCCTTTTTAAAACTATACTGAATGTCAGCTAAGGCATTATTGGCTGTGCCTCAATTCTCCATTCTTTGTAGCAAAAGCCTACCCATGAGGTTGAATCAAGCAAGGATATGGGTCTATAGTTCTTAGGTTGTGACTTATCCCACTTCTTATAGATTGGAATAATAATCGACTGTTACCATGTAATCGGGGACCCATCTCTTGCAATAACATTGAAAACCTTCACAAGTATAGGTGCCCATAAAAGATGACACTCCATAAAGACATCTGCCGGTACCCTGTCTGGGCCAGGGGACTTGCCACTACTACATTCCCCCAGAACCCTCTGTACTTCTGATAGATTAAAGCTAAGAGGCATATATTCACCCCCTAGCTTCATTGGGTCCACCTTCTCTATCTCCTCAGAGCCACTTGAATAAATCACAGAAAAAACTCTATCTGTGCTGGTTCATGAACATGCACTTCTAAGGTGGGGTTGGAAGACTCCCTAAAGTAGGGGGCATTTAACACCTTTCAAAAGGAGGCACAGTCCGTATTCATTCTAGCTTCCCTCAACCCCTCATGCCCTATCTTTCAACTCCTTTATTCTAGCAGCTCAAGCCTCTTTATAGACTCTGAGCTGACTCCTTATAAGATCCTTATCTTTCTGATCAGAGTGTAAAGCCTGATGTAATTGTGACCGGGGTTTCATGCAGGTGGCGTCAAACTATCCCTGAGCCTTCGAGTTTCTTGAATGAGATTTTTGCAAGAGGGCATACCTGATGTTAATCGTTATTCCCAAAAATGCCAGAATGACCTGCACCGGGGACGCTTTAGGATTTAAACACAAGGTAACCTTGGTGTGGCTGCTGTTAAGAATGCCAGGCAGAAGTTGACTTTATCGACTTGTTCCCATTTAAGGGAAAAGCCATTCTCCTAATCCAGCACTAGTTTAGAGCCTACCCAATGCAGAGATTTACACCCCTCGTTAGACTCAGGCTAAAAGACAATCTAGCATGCTCACTAAAACCAGAGAAGACCACCTCAAACTCCTCTAGCAACCTACCTGGAATCTCTGAGACTATAATAAAATCAATGTTTGACTCACAGTCAGCCCCCCTAAAAGTGGAAGCAAGGTGACCTAATTGGTCCTGCTAGAAACTGAGTCCTTGTTTGGCAGTCAGGCTGCCCTCCTGTCCAAGCAAGGACCCTCACTCTAATCAGGGCAAAGGAGAAACACACCTGGTTAACCCCCACTCAAACCCTTGGTAGCTCGGCACGAGCAGGCAGGCTTAACTCAGAAGCAATGTGTAAAGTATTTGTACCAACACACACAGTAATACAGTGGAAACACTACAAAATGAACACCACACAAGTTTAGAAAAATAGGTAATATTTATCAAAATCATACAAGACCAAAATGACAAAAATCCAACATACACAAGTTAAAATATGAATTTTCAAAAGAATAAGCATTTCACTCCATAGAAAACAATGGAAACAATGATTTTGCACAAAGTACGGCAGAAGGAGTCAGGAGATGTCTCGTGCCGCGGGGGCCTTGCAGCAATTTATAGCATGAAGCTGACACCGGCCCTGCCTCTCTTAGCAGGATGGACATGGGGCAATGAAGTTCCACCTCAGGTAAGGCCGGACACAGCGAAATGAGGCAGAAGTAGTCAGGAGATGTCCCCTTATTGTGCAAATTTTCCTATAATTTTCCATACATTTCATATACTGACACAGAAGCAAATTACACGAATTTCCCACACCCTCATTTAAAAGTAAAGATGAACACTTAACTGTCATTATTTGCCACTTTTGCCATTTTACAGCTATAGTATATTTTTTATGTTATTACTTATTTTTTGTGTGGATAGGAAACTATTTGATGAAATGTAACTCTGTTAAATTCAAGATTGTTTTTTTAAGCAAGCACAATCTCAGAGACCAACTTCAGAAATTAACCAGCTCAAAGCGTGTTAGAAAATCAGAAGATCAGATGGCATAAATCGCATTACGTGTTTTAAAAATACCCAAATGCCAACACTTAGCTGTTGAATATTCAGCACCATTATGCTTGTATCATTTCAAGCTGTCCACTAAAATATGCGACTTAAGGGAACATATTGTAACATTAGCGTTACCAGGCACCCACTCACACATCTATATGCATTAGATGGAATACATCCCAGCAGCATATTAGACATCCAGCATTAACCCTTCCATCACACAATCTTACTTCTGTGCCTTCTGTCAAACTTCGCAGAGATGAGCACAACTTTTTCTCCACCTCATTTAAGTTAGCATTTATTGTTTTCCAACTACAGCCAGTGACAGTGGGAAATTATACCAGGGTGAGGTTGACTCTCCGTAGGGTCCCGAGGGTGCTGACAACAGCTCTGTCTGGATGCGGACCTTTGTCATGAATAACGATTTTATATTATAATGTCTTTCCATTATAAGTCACAAGTCTTTCATTCCTTTATTTTTTAATTTTTGGAAATCACACTATACAAAAATGAAAAACAAGCCATGATGTAGGTGTGGACTACACATTTCATAGTTTTGTTGCGACAAAGCCGAGACTGCAGTACATCTCACATGGGTTTCACTTTACAGCATTGAGGGAGATACTTGCAACGTGCGCAGGACATGGAATAGGCGGACTTGGATCAGTGTCTGGATTGATATGTTGGTGCTCGAGCGCCACTTCAAGAGAAGAATGTAACTTTGCAGTAGAAAATATAGGGGCTCATTCTGAGCCCGGCGGGGGGCGGGAGCCGCCAAATGACCGCACCGCGGTCAAAAGACCGCGGCGGCCATTCAGACATTTCCTCTGGGCCGGCGGGCGCTCTCCAAAAGAGCGCCCGCCGGCCCAGAGGAAATGCCCCTGCAACGAGGACGCCGGCTCAGAATTGAGCCGGCGTAGTTGCAGGGGTGCAACGGGTGCAGTTTGCACCCGTCGCGTATTTCAGTGTCTGCATTGCAGACACTGAAATACACAGTGGGGCCCTCTTACGGGGGCCCCTGCAGTGCCCATGCCATTGGCATGGGCACTGCAGGGGCCCCTAGGGGCCCCGCGGCACCCCCTACCGCCATCCTGTTCCTGGCGGGCGAACCGCCAGGAACAGGATGGCGGTAGGGGGTGTCAGAATCCCCCATGGCGGCGCAGCAAGCTGCGCCGCCATGGGGGATTCCAAGGGCAGCGGAAAACCGGTGGGAGACCGCCGGTTTTCCTTGTCTGACCGCGGCCGAACCGCCGCGGTCAGAATGCCCTGCGGGGCACCGCCGGTCTGTCGGCGGTGCTCCCGCCGACCCTGGCCCCGGCGGTCTGAGACCGCTGGGGTCAGAATGACCCCCATAATCTCTGGAACTCTCGCCAGTCCTCCTTGTGTAATTGAGCCACGTTTATTTAACCTTCCAAAAATGACCACCTCTGCCCCCTTGTTCTTGTAGACCATCCACTAGGCAAGGAGGTAAACCAAACAGCCATTGATGAAATGTATAAAAGAGAGTCTCACTTACGGCTTAGCAGAGTGGAGGAATGCCATAAACTGGTGGTCCTCCCACCCGCCACACCCAGAGTTCCCCCTCTCTATTTAGATTTGGGGACACCACTGGGTTACATCAGAAGAGACTCTTCTGGTTCCATTAGTAGTAACCTCTGACTCAGTGATGGATGCGCAAAAGGACCAGGTGTCACAATTGACAGAAAACCTTCCCTCAGAAGGGTGTGGCGCCTGTCACACCTTATTATGAGCAGCTTTACCATCACGTATTTTCCCTGCCTGTGTACATCCTGTGAGGCACGGTGGATACAAATATGGAACATACGGAACAGCACAAACGCACAAGGAGAAAACGTTCTGCATGTTGTGGCCATTTATTTCATCTGAACAAAAAAGTGTGCCGGGCAGGTTGTGTTAAATATAGCACCGGCTCTGCAAACCTTCAGCATAGTAAAGGGAGGCACTGTGGCAGAGGATACTTTTTAAAACACATATATTCCTTCTATCCTGGCAGCGATCTAAAAAGGGCAGAGAGTTATTTGTCAGAGTGGTGGTGGTTATATCCTCTGCTCACCAGGACGAAGGCGGACATTCCACCATGGACGTCATTTAGGTGTCGCCGGGTGTCGCAGCTGCGACCTTTGACTTAACCCGTGTGACCTCTGGCAGTGCTTTTGCAACCCCTGTCCTCAAATATAGCAAAGGGAATGAAAGAAACATAAATTAAACAGGGCTCTCTGAGCTTTGTTTACTTTCTGCAATGTGCACGGAACGAGCAGTTTTGGATGAAAGCATGAAAACAAAACATTAAAACAAAAAGGAACAAACTTGCAAAAAGATTTCTCAACGTCTCTGGTTGTCCCTTGTTGCCTGAAGGGAAGGGGGACTATAGAAGAGGCAAAAGAGAGAGAGAGAGGAACAGAGTACCAGAGAAAGCTGAAAGAATGGATAGGATGACAAAACAGGTAAAAGGCAGAAAGGCCTGTGTGTGTGTGTGTGTGTGTGTGTGTGTCCATGTGTGTGTGAGAGAAAGAATACAGAGCTGGGAGAGACTGAAAACAGTTGGGAGAGAGAGATGTATGCCAGGGTCATATGACAGAACCACACATGCTGGAACAATGCATGCCTTAACAAAGCGGTTTTAACCACAACCACGTCTTTTCCGTGCATGCCTTTGTAGTGTAGCCATTTTTATGTAGCCTTTGCGCGTTCGCTTCAGGCGTTAGGCCTTTGTGCGCTTTGCTCTGGATGCATTTTATTCCTTTGCTTGCAGCATCGAGCCTCTGGGCACTTTGCTCTAGATGCATTTTATTCAGCTTTGTACTGTTATTTTTTAATAGCCAGTTCTACAGTCTTGTTTTATTCTTTATATCACACTGTTTAGCCTACTTCAGCATCGGAGTTTTCAATAACACATTCTCGCTCACTCTGTGCTTCAGTCAAGGATACAGTCTGGTACATTGCCGATAGACGTGGTAGGAGTTTAGTCTTTGGGTTGTAGACGATACACATTCTTGCGTAGGGACGTTTTGTTACCACCTCGACATGTTAGTTATAAAAACACTTCCTTGTCCTAATACAAGGAAGAGGGAGATTCCGACCAGGGAACCACAACTAGACACGGACTGACCTATTGCAGGCCTTTGCTCAGGTATGAGGGTTGATGTCTTCCCAGGGAATCTGAAAGGCAAGCTTAAAGCTTAACATGCTGTGCTCGAAATAGAACAAAATTAGAGAGAACGTAGTTTGTTAACACTATGATAGCGTTATTCCTATGTTTCACTCTCTTCGTTACTATTTTAATCCTACTGTGTTGTATGGTTCTGGTTATTGCGGCTCACGCCTTATTATCTAGAATGCAGTCGTTTTATTAAATCAATCTTTAAAACTTAAACTGTTTCTGTCATTTGTATATGAGATCATACTGTAAATGAGAGAGCTGGTTGGGACCTGAGTGACCACGACTTCCCTGAGAAGTTCTAAGATGTCATGCGCTCGGCTGTCAAATCATCCCTTCCCCTTGGGAGAGATGAGGCACTGCTAGTTAGCCGGAGCAAGACCGGATTGAAGGTGACAGGGGTCTTTCTTAGTGGGTCAGACTTAGTCCCCCACACCAGGATCGACTCTGACACCTAGAAATCCAGTAGTCTCATTTAGGATAATGAGAGCCAATGCAACACCTTTGCCACACATGCCTTTACAATTAATTTCATTGTAAAGGAATGCTTGTTAAAGGCATAAGTGGAAACGACATGTGTGGTTCTGTCATATAAACCCCCCACTTGCCTTCATTCCCCAAAACTACCCCATCCATAATAAATAAACTACCCAGACACCCCCATCCTCCCACCTTAAGCCCTAAAAACTAATCTACCCTGACTCCCCACGTGCCCTGACCCCTTAAAAAAAACTTTACCAAACCCCAACCCCACCCCTATAAACTAAACTACCCCACCCCCACCTTCCCTGAGCCCTAAAAAAACCTACCCTGACCCCCCCATCCCTGCCCTAAATATTTAAACTATCCCAACACCCCTCACCCACCCTGGGCCCTAAAACCTTCCCCCAGACCTAATAACTAAACTACCCCAACCCCCTACTCACCCTAAGCCCTAAATAAAACCTATTCTGACCCCCATCTACCCCTAGAAACTAAACTACCCTGACCTGCCCTGAGCCCTCAAAAAGACTACCCGGCCCCCCACCCCTAAACACTAAACTAACCCAACACCTCCCACCCACCCGGAGCCATAATACCTTCCTCATAATAAGTAAACTACCCGGACCCTCACCCTGCCTCTGCCCCCACATGCCCTGAGCACTAAAATAAACTACCCCGATACCCCCTATCTCTGCCCCTAAAAACTAAACAACATGAACACTCCCACCCGCCCAGAGCCCTAAACGCTTCCCCAATAAGTAAACTACCCCAACCTTGCCCCAGCCCTACTTACCTTAACATGTCCTCTCCCGAAGCACTCTGCCTTTTTCTGTGCCTTAATCATGCGTATGCAAAAAGCGGGAATACAGAGGAAGCTAAAGACATACAAAATGTCATACAGGGAGAAATCAGGAACCTGCAGAAGAGAGATAAAGGCAAATGGGGTGTCTGTTAGTGAATTAAAGAAGAAAAAGGTGGATGTAGGACAACACAACTTTGGATTTTCAAGTGTGGACATATAATTGCAAAAGCTGCATGTTTCAGAGGAGAGCTTTGGGACTGGCACTATTTCATTAAAAAATTCAGTACTGGTAATAGTGACACCGCAACAGGGGAAATGAGAGAGTAAAAAGACAGAAAGCGGAAAACAGATGAGACGGTAAGAAAGGTAAGAGGTGATGGAGGCCAGTGAGAGACAGGCGACAAAGTAGGCTGGTGAGAGACAGTTCAGAGTCAGAATGACAGAAGGGAGAAGGAGGTAAATAAAAAAGAGACAGACCAGAAAGAGACGACTGAGAGAGTTGGGAGGATAGTCAGGATGGAAATATATTTTAGACAGATGAGAGAGTGGAGGAGACACTCGAGAGAGGTGATAAAGAGGGAGACATAGAAAGCAGTCAATTCATCTAGCAAATATTTATACTATAGCACAGTATAACGGTAGTTTGTTACTCTTGCATGATGATTAATAGGATGAATGCATGTGCACCAAATAGTTGTACCTGGGCATTTTACATTGTAATCTGATTGCCTTTCACGTAAGGCAGCTGGAACTGGACATATACTATCCATGCCTCTGTCATTTCTTGACACCACCCTACTTAGGAAATAGGTGTTATCTAAGATAGGTACCACCCTTATTTCATGGTTGTTGATTTCATTGCCATCACTTCCTAGGATGATATCAAATCAAAGGAAGTCTCTTCCTATGATGTCTTTAGAGTTAAAGGTTGCATAGTGTCACTTCCCCCATCCCTAGCATGTTGGTGAATTGACATCCATGCATTCAATCAGGATCTAATAAATCCCTTAGATTTCAGTGTTGACCTATGGATGTTAATACATTTGCTAACTTGTTATTTCAGGGAGAAGGCCATGCAAGCCTGCTTGAGGCTCATCCAGGGTATATTACAGTAGGTCCAGACTTCACCCTATAGACTTCAATCAGTAACCCAACCTGCAGAGACTGTAAAATGTCTCATAACATTTGTCATGCATGCAGAACTTTCAGAGATACTGGGAATTCAGATGGAAATGCAGACCCAAATGGCTGCACAAGGTGGTCTATGGTGGGTGGCAGACTGCATCAGACATGGAAGGGAACTGTACAGCCTAGCACTGAGAGTGGCCTGCAGACATATAGCATGATATTTGGGAAAGTGCAACACACTTTATTTTCAAAATTGGATGAGAGGCATGGTATGAGTTGATATTTGACTGGAGGGGCTGAGCAAACAACATGAGAGAGCATATGGGAATTGAGGTAAGACTCTTGATGCCTACCAGTCGCAAGGATGGGAGGGAATCCATAATAAGCCATGAAACTCCAGATAACCAGTGTGGAGAGAAAGATGGGACGGGAAAACTTAAAGTTATATCCTGTATGCTAACTCTACAGAGCTATGTTTTTTCTTTTATGAGTTAAATATATCCGATAGGCACACTCTTTGTTCGCTTTAGTATTCTTTTTTATAAGTACTGTTTTGTTAAACACTGATACAAAATACACTAAGAATTTAAGTCATTCCTCCTTCTTTTTTACTGAAGTATACTCTCATAACTGTGTTAAGCGTTCAGCAGAGGCAAACATGTTGGCTTGTTGTGAATATTTTAGTAACCTGGTATCTCTGTGTGAGAGCAATAAATCGAAGTCGCCTCAAGCCTGTAAGCCCTGTATTAGCATACACATCATTGTGATAGATGGAGATTCATACAAATAATTCCAACTGAGATCACAATAATACCTGTAAATTGCCTTCAAGTTACATGAATCTGCAAATGCACTAATCCGTGCTGAAAGGCAGGTATGTGAATAGTAAAATGTTAGTTGATTCAGAAAATAGTCCATGCAGTCACTGGGGCGGTGGCCCTGAATAATGTCCTGGGAGTGTGGAATATTTTAATGCTGCCACTAAGACAAATAATGGAAAGGGAGTGCTTTAATGCGCTTTTACCAAATATAGATAGGTTACAATTATTATCTCCATATTCCAATTGAGTGTCTGATAGCTGACACAAGTTCTTCTTACAATCATACATGAGGAAAACATCATATGGTCTATTAGAAATGAGCCACTAGGTTAAAATGTGAAAGCACAGTGCCTGAGTAAAACATGTTGTTAACTGTCATTAAATGCTTGATGACCATCATGCCACTATATCACAATGACAACCTGATTTTTAGTTCTGGCCTTTGAGGAAGGTTTAGCTGTTTCAGCAGGCTATAGATGGGCTTTTGGCCAGTGGGATTGATATATTGGTATTTTTATTTCTCTTTTACATTGTGCTTCCGCCCACCAACACGTACAGCTTAGGGCAGTCGGTTAGCATACTGTCCCCTTTGCACAAAGCCTGAGTACGTACATTGTTCACATCCATCTAAAAAATACTTCCTTTCTTTTCATTGACTGAGTTGATTTGAAAAGAGTGGAACACTAAGAATCCTAAAATTATAACATACTCTGCACAGCTAAGACACCCAAGAGGGGGATCTTTTGAATGGGCTAGAAATTAAAGCTGTTATTTACAATAACAATACATCAAATATTCTTTCAGGAGGCAATAATGAGAGTTTCAGTTGGATTTCAAAGGTTTCATTTATCTTAAGTTCTAATCTTTTCTTTATTAGTCAATTAAGGTTTACAGAACATTACAGAAAGCGTGTCCAACCTATCCCTATTCTAGTATTCTTAAATCAATAAAAGCAAATAATTGTAGTCAGAAAATAGCAAAAAAGAACACTTTTAATGGGCAGTCTACTTTGTGAAGCTATCAGTCATAAAGAATTCTGTGACAGACTTTGATAGAGTAGGCAGAAAGCACATCTGTCGGAGTCAGAGCTTGAGAACTCGAACGATTGTGTGAGCTCATGCTATCTGTTGTTTTCCCTGGGGCACTTTTATAATGGGGAACTATAACATACATTTGAATGCATTTGTTTTGTCTCAAGATATTTGACAGCCAATGAGCGACAACAAAACCATGGGGCGAAGACAGCTTCCATGGAGATGGCAACATCTAACAAAGAGAGCTCTACTGCATGAAATATTTAATAACATTTGTACACAAGATGTGACTACAGGTTATTTTCTCATTTATCTTGGTCTCTGTAAGAAAAGACACTCATGTAAATGTTTTGCACAAATAACTTAGGTCATACTCATTCTCATACATCTACACGCTAAAGCCTATTCATAAAGAAACATGTTTCAGATTAGTTTGGCAAGTTTTGAAATTCCAGTGCAGATCAAGTGGTTAAATAAAATCAAATATTTTAGCTTTCTTTGATAGCACAGGAAGTTTGTGTCATGCAAAGGCCATGCAAAAGTCATAACAGAAACATGTCTGTTGAGTTAAAGTTTTTTTGAATTTGTTAACACCAGCAAATCAAGCAAGTCAAGTGAATACAGGTCATGCAAAGTTTAGAAGAGAAAGTGCACGTTTAAAATGCAGTTTTTGGTTAGGCATAGATTCACTCATATGGGTTATTAATTTAATGGATTTTAATATTAATGAAATCTCTAACACAAGTTTTTAGTTCTGTATAGTTTATGTTTAAATATCTGGAAATTGTTCGCCTGCCCTTAGAGTGTTCTGCTTTGAGTGATTTATTTCACTTCTACTTCAGAGTGGGTGTTGTCTGTTGTGAGACATACTGCGGGCTTACCAAGAATTTACAGGCTTTTGGAGCCCACCCATTGATTACTATTGGATGACTTTCCTGTCTCTCTCACTTGCCTGCTTCTAATTAGTATCTAATCTTGTCAATCTTGTTTTTGTCTCTCTCATGGAGCATAGCTTTTTTTACTTGTTCTTTTGATTATCTGTCTCCTATGCTTCCACTGTTTTTTCCTCTGCACTATGCACTACCTGGGAGCGCATGCACTTTTCAGCTGTCTTCTTCATCTCTTTTGCTGCACTCAGGATTGCTCTCTGACACCTATGTGGTTTCACCTACACCTTCCATGTTTCTCTTGTGTCCTCCCCCTGTTGCTTTTTCCCCCACCCATTTCATTTTTCTGTCTTGCCCGTTGTGTCTCCATCCAGCTCTGTGTTGCTTTGGTCCTGTCATCACCCTCTGTTTTGCTTAACCCCACAGTGTCCTCTTTTTCTGTTATCTGTTGGATCTAACTCTTACCTTACTATCCGTATTGCTTCCATCGCCCTCTCCTTCCCATGTTGCATCACCCCATCTGTGCCCACCGACCCTGTCACCCATTGTTTCTCCTCCACAACCTCTCCATTCCTTCCCAACCTACACCCACCATGTTGCTCCCTCAACCCATGCTTTAAAGAAATGCTTTTGTGCCTCTTTTTTACTATAACCTGGATTGGCAAATAAAATGAAAAAAATACCTGTATCTTTTTGTAGGCACACACAGATTTGGTGCATGCGCCTACAAGATTATGTCATAGGCTTTTGTTTCCTATTATGTCATGCTGCACAGCTTTGGGGATGCTGTGCAGCATGGCTAAAATCCATTGACAAAGCCAATAGTTCTAAAAGGTATGTCATGTTTGGATTTGCCAATGTTTAAGTTGCTGTTATAAAATGTGTAAGTGATATTGTAACATTGCAGCTAGTACAGGTTCTTGTGTTTTAAAACAATAAAAAAAAGATATATATGGGATAAGAAAAATGCCCCTTCCACAGAACCTGCAATAAAGAAAATACACTTCTCTTTCAGAGATCAAAGTAATACAGCAACAAAACAGAACAAGTGTACAACTATTCATTGGCAAATGTCTGCAAGAACAAGTGTGTCTCTTACATGCTTGCAACACAATTTGCAATATTTAAATATGCTGTTAGCATAGTACTTTTAAGCAGGTAAGTTGGTACCTAGTAATTCTATTTTTAGCCAGTCTGCAATATAATTCTAGACTATTCAGGCATTCAAATGGAACACATGCTTTAAATGTAGCTTTATTCAAATTTCTATTTTCACCTTCATATTCACCATTACACATCACCTATAAGTACAAAAGGCATTTCTTCGTTCATTTCAGCATATTTGCATTTCTTTAAGGGAATCCACAGACAGATTATTTTTTTAATTTGTTGAAATTAGTTACATTGTTTCCACGTTATGGAAGGTAAATGATGGAAAATAATCTCTTAAGGTAAGTTTGCATGAACTCTGTTAGAAATGGGGTCTCTGGCTGGCAGTCAGTTTGCATTCTGTCCAAGCAGAGACCCTCACTCTAGTCAGGGTAAGAGAAATACACACCCTGGTTAACCCCTGCTCACCCCCTTGGTAGCTTGGCCCAAGCAGTCAGGCTTATCTCAACGGCAATGTGTAAAGTATTTGCACGAACACACAGAGTAATACAGTGAAAACACTACAAAATGGACACCACACCAGTTAAAGAAAATAGCCAATACTTATCTTAATCAAACAAGACTAAAACGATAAAAATCCGACATACACAAGTGAGGTTATGACTAAACACAAAAATAGTGCCCAAAAGCACAAATGCTGCAATTTGGTTTTATCACGGTGTCATGATGGAGTAGTTTCCCACGATGCGATGCCTCTGGCACTGGGCACAGAGTCACATGGACCCCAGGTACAGTATCTTAAGCAAACATGAAAGAAACAGGCAATGCATGGAGTCAGGGAGCGAGGCATCCTGGATCGAATGCAGCATCAGTCCAGGTGCTGTGGGGTGTAGGAGCGGAGGCTTCGGTGTGAGGCGTTGGGTCCTGCAAAGCCAAGACACTGTGGGGTGACCTCACAGGGTCGTGATGAGGCTACAGTGCTACAAGTGCTGCAACAGAATTGGGTGTCATGAACGTCGGTGCTATGACACTATGATCTCATGAGTTCTATGGATGTCAGCGGTTGTAGTGATGTTGGACCTGCATTGTCGGTGGGGTCGTCGCACTTCAGCAAGGACCATGGCTTCAGGAGCCAATGGCGTTGTGGGTTTCATGCAGCAGTGTCCTTTGCGAATTCACACGGAGTAGTCTGAAGTCGTTTCACGAGGACTATCACCAGATTTCACTTTCAGGGTCCCAGGAACTCGAATGGCACCCTCTGGCAAGCTAGATTCCACAGCAAGCAGACTCAGAGACTTGTTGGTGAAGTCTTTGCTATCCCTGAGACTTGAAAACAGAAGGCAAGCTCAGTCCAAGCCTTTGGAGATACCTCTCAAGCAGGAATATACCACAAAGTCCAGTCTGTGTCCTCTTTCAGGCAGAAGCAGCAACTGCTGGCCAACCCAGCAGAGCACAATCACAGGCAAAGGGGCAGTACTTCTGTTCCAGCTCTTCAGCTCTTGTCCTTGGCAGAGGTTCCTCTTGAATCCAGACGTCAACAAAAAATCTGGGGTTTTGGGTCCACTGCTCATACCCCTTTCTGCCTTTGAATTACGCAAACTTCAAAGAAAGTCTTTGTTGTTCACAAGATCCTGCCTTGCTCCGGGTGTGGCTCCAGACTCACTCCAGGGGGATGGAGACTGCACTGTGTGAGGGCAGGAACAGCCTTTCAGATGTAAGTGACCACTCCTCCCTCCACTCTAGCCCAGATGGCCCATCAGGATATGCAAGCTACAGCCCAGCTCCCTTTGTGTCACTGTCTAGTCGAGATTCACAAGCAGCCCAATTGTCAGTCTGACCCAGACAGGGAATACACAAGCAGGCAGAATCACAGTATGGTTCCAGCAAGAAAATGCTCACTTTCTAAACGTTGCATTTTTAAACTGACAATGTTAAAACCAACTGTATTGGCCGTATTTCACTGTTAGAACATGTAAAAACATACCAGTACATGTCCTACCCTTAACATACACTGCACCCTGCCCATGGGGCTACCCAGGGGCTACCTTAGGGGTGCCTTGCATGTATAAAAAGGAAAGGTACACTTGCCAGGTTGAATTGGAAGTTTACAAACTGCACACACAGACACTGCAGTGGCAGGTCTGAGCGATGTTTACAGGGCTACTCATGTGGGTGGCACAATCAGTGCTGCAGGCACACTAGTAGGATTTGATTTACAGGCCCTGGGAAGGTCTAGTTCACTTTACTAGGGACTTACCAGTGAAGCAAATATGTCAATCATGGAAAAGCCAATTACACATACAATTCACACAGGGAGCATTCACACTGGTCAGCAGTGGTAAAGTGCCCAGAGTACCAAAACCAGTAAAAACAAAGTCCAGCACACAGTCAAAACATGGGAGCAGTGGCAAAAAAGACCGGGGAGACCATGCCAAGAATGCCAGGTTTAACAACCACATTACTACTCACTATGCTAAAGCTGAGACCACAGTTTATCAATGGTGTTACAATGGTCTCGCAGCCCCGGTGGTGCAGAGGTGCCCGAGCTCCAGGAGGGCCCCTCAGCACAGCACCTGGCCTGAGTGAGGCCAGAGGGCGGCCCCTTCCATGTTCTTTGCAGGGAAACCCCTCCAGTTTTGTTATGCAACTACACTTTAGTCCATTAGATATCAAAACCAGTTTTCTGGTGAAGGGCATAATAGCATTGACGGACATGTTTATCAACCAAATCTCTCTGCAAAATTACTGTGCGTGACCACCTCAAAATAACAAATCACTACCTTAATTATGGAAAATGTGAATTTTGTGAAACTTCTGCGTGGGGCCCACTGTTGAACTCCTATGCGGAATTCCAATTATCGATATTCCTCCATTACCATTAAAACATGTTTCCCCATGTGATCACCCCATGTTCAGTTGTGTATCTGTAAAAGAGAGCACGTTGGTGAACATATACTGATTAACCTACTAAAGTTGAATTTTATCTGCTGCACTTGTTTTTTTGTGTAATTCTCAGTATTATGTATCAACTATTCAACATTTGACAAATATAATCCTAATAAATATGCAATTTTTATTGTACAACTGCCAATCAGTAACCTTCGAAATTATATGTGCATGGCATCCTTAAGGAGTCAAATGGTGCATGATGTGACTTACGCTCCCCCTGGCATATTAGTAAATAACCCAGTGTGTAATAAGAATAAATCCCCAAAAGACCATAGAACACTGAAATCGTTTGTCTAAAAACCGCAAAAGAAAGTGACATTGGGGGTCATTATGACCCCGGCAGTCGTTGATAATTTGGAGGTAGTACCTCCAACAGGCTGGTGGTACAACCGCCACATTATGACATTGGCTGGTTGGCTGAAGCCAACCCACCAATATACCACAGTGACCACCATGGTGGTAGCAGCCGCCGGGCCGGAGATATCAATCTCCAGTCAGGCGGCCTCTAATGTACAGGCAGAGCATTTTGACCATGGTCAAGGCGGTAGGCCCTACCAGTGACAGGGAATTCCTTCCCAGTCACTGGCAGGAGGCCCGACCCCCTAACACTCCCCAGATGCCCCCACACCCCCTCCATCCACACTCCCCCTCATCCAATACCCACCCCCATACATGCAGACAAGCACCACACGTACATACACTCACTCCCACAGGCATACATGCATTCATACACACATGCTTCATTCATTCTCACACATATCCGTACCACATTCAAACTGACATGCAGACATGCATTCACATTTCCATTCATACACGCATTCTCACACATGCACACACACACGCAAACAATACTACACACAAATTTGCGTTTATGCACACACTCACACATTCATGCACCCACACACAACACCCCGACCCCCTCCTCTGTCAGAAACCCAACCTCCCTGCATCCAGGGGGTCTTCTGTCAGGGGACGGGGCAGGGCACTGCTACCGCCAGCAGTGCCCATGAGCAGAACACTGACAGGCCGTATTATTTGTCACTGCTGGTGGCAGCTGCGCCACCATAACACCATCCGCCAGTACGGCCAAAGCCATATTTCCGCCCTTCTTGTGGCGGAAATCCAGCTGTGGTTATAATTTGGCGGACGGCGTTAACCGCAGTGACAGTCTTTTGGCAACTGTCGCCGTGGCGGTAGGCGGCACTTACCACCCATGTCTTAATGTGCTCCATTGTGTTTACCATTTTAACCTCTTCACAAACACAATCAGCTAACTACAACTTTGCACCTTTCCTACTTCCTCCTTTCTCAGGTGAAGTTTAGTTTACGGTGGTGTAACCTCACACAATTTCCTGCATTTTCTGTCATGATTGTAGCACAAAATGACAGAGATTACCTAATTATGCCATGCCATTTATTTTTAATTTTGTTTGGATAAAATCCTCTTTCTGTTAGTCATGTGTGATTTTTCTTTTCTATTTTTAGGACAAATTATGTTCTTGCACCCAAATGTAATTTGTGTTTAAAAACAGAGCTATTTGTCACACTAGGATTTCTTGTATTAGCGCGCAGTTTCCCAAAATGTTTGGCCATTTCACATAATTTTCCAAAAGATACATGAATTTCACCCAGGCCTTCGTTTCAGCAACTGTAGCTGGGTATCTCACATCACAGTTACAATTGTATTAAATAATCATGTTAAACTAGATAATAAGGGCCTTATTTACAAAGAGTCTGTGCCGCCAATGCATGAACAATTTTGACACATTTGCGGTGCAGTCGGTACTCCATATTTACAAGGTGATGCATTCAGGCAGATGCGTCACTTATAGTAGTCATGTGTCGAAATGTTCCTACATTTGAGCTGTCAGCATCACATAAGTATTAATATATGCAAGGTAAGTGTTCCTGCATAACTTCCATTGCAAAACCAAAGCATGGATAAGTCAATGGAAAAGTGCCAATTGCTGGTAAGTGTTGCTCAAGTATCCACATTTGTTGACATTTCAATGCATCAGTAACCCAGGCGTAGGGGATGATTCACTGGCTTTGACATAGAAAGAGAAGGCGAACAGAACAGTCTGGCAAGTTCAGCTACAACATGGAGCTCCGTATGTTGCAGCTGGGAGCTGCAAGTAGAAGACCACATCCACCACTACCCCAGCCACACACAACTCTCACTTCCCCACCACAAAGGCAGTTCAAGAGAAGGTAGAGTGCTTATCAGCAGCAGCTTACCCTCATTCACCTCAGGGAGGATGAGGTCATCACCCATCACCGGATACACAATGAATCAATTGTCCAACTGCTACACTAGATGGTGCCAAGGCTAAAGCCAACAACTAGGAGGTCCATCAGCATTCCGCCACAGGTAAAGCCCATGCCTGTACTTGACACGTTGGCATCTGGGTCATTCCAGATTACAACAGCCAGAGTGACTTGTATCTCCCAGCCATCTTTCTTTGGCTTCATTTAACACTGCCCTGGATGTCATCATTCACCTAAAACCGCAGTACCTCCTCTTCCCCAACACACAACAACTGCAGCTGGAGATCAAGCAAGGCTTCTGTGCCATCACTCCGTTTCCATATGTGCTGGGTGCCATGAACGGCACACATGTGCAGCTGGCCCCCCAGCAGTTACATCCCATCTCTCCTGGAACTGGAAAAGCACTCCATAAAGATCCAGGTCATTGTTGTCCTTCGTGTCATGTTCACCAATGTCCTTACCAAATATCTTGGGAGTGTGCATAATGCATACATCTATCGGTACTACATAATATACAAGATATTCCAGAATTAACATTATGGGTATGGCCTACTGGTTGCATCTGAAGAACATGACAGACCTAATAACAGCCTGTAGGAGGCTGGACTGGCTTGTAGTGAGTACCAAGGGGTACTTGCACCTTGCACCAGGCCCAGTTATCCCTTATTAGTGTATAGGGTGTCTAGCAGCTTAGGCTGATAGATAATGGTAGCTTAGCAGAGCAGCTTAGGCTGAACTAGGAGACGTGTGAAGCTACTACAGTACCACTTAGTGTCATATGCACAATATCATAAGAAAACACAATACACAGTTATACTAAAAATAAAGGTACTTTATTTTTATGACAATATGCCAAAGTATCTTAGAGTGTACCCTCAGTGAGAGGATAGGAAATATACACAAGATATATATACACAATAGCAAAAATATGCAGTATAGTCTTAGAAAACAGTGCAAACAATGTATAATTACAATAGGATGCAATGGGGAAACATAGGGATAGGGGCAACACAAACCATATACTCCAAAAGTGGAATGCGAACCACGAATGGACCCCAAACCTATGTGACCTTGTAGAGGGTCGCTGGGACTATTAGAAAATAGTGAGAGTTAGAAAAATAACCCTCCCCAAGACCCTGAAAAGTGAGTGCAAAGTGCACTAAAGTTCCCCTAAGGACAAAGAGGTCGTGTTAGAGGAATAATGCAGGAAAGACACAAACCAACAATGCAACAACTTGGATTGGCTATTAGTAGGTTTGCTCCCACCACCACTGCTATTAGTAGGGACACTAGGGGTAGCAGTAGGGGTTGTAGTGGTAGGAGCATTGGTGCCTTTCTTTGGACAACTGGGATCTGTTGTCCAATGGCCTTTTATTTTACATAAATAGCACCATGGTTTCTTTTCCTTGTTCTGATTAAAAGAGGATTTGGACCCACCACCCCCACCAGAGTGTTTTTGTGGGCCTGATGAAGACTCAGTTTTAGATTTGTCCCCACCCTTGTCAGAAGACTTACCATCCTTCTTTTTGTTGCCATCTTTGTCACCCCCTGTATGAACTTTTCTGTTCACCCTTGTTCTGACCCATTTGTCTGCCTTCTTTCCCAATTCTTGGGGAGAGGTCAGATCAGAGTCCACCAAGTACTGGTGCAA
The DNA here is from genome assembly GCF_031143425.1 of Pleurodeles waltl. Taxonomy (NCBI): domain Eukaryota; kingdom Metazoa; phylum Chordata; class Amphibia; order Caudata; family Salamandridae; genus Pleurodeles; species Pleurodeles waltl. The sequence continues at coordinate 692,132,172 of NC_090442.1, read as the reverse complement.
CAAATCAGACACACAATTATTAAGAATATGCTCTCTCAGGATCAAGTTATACAGGCTGTCATAATCAGTAACTTTACTGCCATGTAACCACCCCTCCAAGGCCTTCACTGAATGGTCAATGAAATCAACCCAGTCTTGTGAAGACTCCTTTTTGGTCTCTCTGAACTTTATCCTGTATTGTTCAGTGGTTAAGCCATAACCATCCAGGAGTGCATTCTTAAGAACTTGGAAATTATTAGCATCATTTTCTTTCACAGTAAGGAGCCTATCCCTACCTTTTCCACTAAATGATAGCCATAGGATAGCAGCCCACTGCCTTTGAGGGACATCCTGTACAACACAGGCCCTCTCAAGTGCAGCAAACCACTTGTTAATGTCATCCCTCTCCTTATAAGGGGGAACTATCTTGTGCAGATTCCTGGAATCATGCTCTTTTGCAGGATGACTATGGGGAATACTGCTGCTGCCACCATGGGTTTCTAAACCCAACTTCTGTCTTTCCTTCTCTAGTTCAAAAGACTGTCTATCCAAATCCAGCTGTTGCTTTTTAAGCTTCAGTCTGGTTTGTTCCACCCTCAACTTATTGAGTTCCCTCTCTAACATTCTGTCATCACGGTTGGTGGGAGGGTCATTCCTAGATACAGAGGTATGATGGGAATGAACAGAAGGAGACCTGTCCCTTACAGAAGCCACCCTAACAGCTTGGCTGACAGTGTAATGTGAGAGCACATCATCTGGATGATGTGACTCCATCTCAGTACCAACTATGCTAGACTGTCTAGTAATGGGCAGGCTAAGAAGTTTCTTTCCTGAACCTTTTCCTGGGGGAGTCCCTGGATCAGATTGAGAACCATTAGCTACTTTTTCAACAGATGGGGCACTTTTAGCCTTATCTTGTTCTCTAAGCATATTAAGTAACAGTTCCAAGGAAGGATTCTTCCCTACACTCAAACCTCTCTCTATGCAGAGACTCCTTGCTCCTTTCCAGCTAAGGTGATCATATGCAATCTTAGACAGGTCAACATTTTGGCCTGTGCCAGACATTTTTAGAGAGAGTTAAAGTGATAGAAAAAGAGAAAAAAGTGTTCAGAACTTTTTAGAAAGACAGAAAAAAAAACTTTTTAAACTTTTAAGAACTTTTTGAAAGTTTAGAAGTACTTTTCAGCACTTAGAAAAGAGTGAAAAGAGGAAATGCAAAACTTTTTGGCTATGTGTATATACACTGACCTTGTTTTGTATATTTTTCTCTTATGAAAAGTACAATGACAAGAGTGGTAAGTAGTCTCAAAGCACTTATCCCACCGCTGCACAACCAATGTAGGAGGCTGGACTGGCTTGTAGTGAGTACCAAGGGGTACTTGCACCTTGCACCAGGCCCAGTTATCACTTATTAGTGTATAGGGTGTCTAGCAGCTTAGGCTGATAGATAATGGTAGCTTAGCAGAGCAGCTTAGGCTGAACTAGGAGACGTGTGAAGCTACTACAGTACCACTTAGTGTCATATGCACAATATCATAAGAAAACACAATACACAGTTATACTAAAAATAAAGGTACTTTATTTTTATGACAATATGCCAAAGTATCTTAGAGTGTACCCTCAGTGAGAGGATAGGAAATATACACAAGATATATATACACAATAGCAAAAATATGCAGTATAGTCTTAGAAAACAGTGCAAACAATGTATAATTACAATAGGATGCAATGGGGAAACATAGGGATAGGGGCAACACAAACCATATACTCCAAAAGTGGAATGCGAACCACGAATGGACCCCAAACCTATGTGACCTTGTACAGGGTCGCTGGGATTATTAGAAAATAGTGAGAGTTAGAAAAATAACCCTCCCCAAGACCCTGAAAAGTGAGTGCAAAGTGCACTAAAGTTCCCCTAAGGACAAAGAAGTCGTGTTAGAGGAATAATGCAGGAAAGACACAACCCAACAATGCAACAACTGTGGATTTCCAATCTAGGGTACCTGTGGAACAAGGGGACCAAGTCCAAAAGTCACAAGCAAGTCGGAGATGGGCATATGCCCAGGAAATGCCAGCTGTGGATGCAAAGAAGCTTCTACTGGACAGAAGAAGCTGAGGTTTCTGCAAGAACAAAAAGGGCTACAGACTTCCCCTTTGGTGGACGGATTCCTCTTGCCGTGGAGAGTCGTGCAGAAGTGCTTTCCCGCCGAAAGAACGCCAACAAGCCTTGCTAGCCGCAAATCGTGCAGTTAGCGTTTTTGGACGCTGCTGTGGCCCTGGAGGGACCAGGAGGTCGCAAATTGGACCAGGAGAGAGAGGGGACGTCGAGCAAGAAAAGGAGCCCTCTCAGCAGCAGGTAGCACCCGGAGAAGTGCCAGAAACCGGCGCTACAAGGATGCGTGAAACGGTGCTCACCCGAAGTCGCACAAAGGAGTCCCACGTCGCCGGAGACCAACTTAGAAAGTCGTGCAATGCAGGTTAGAGTGCCGTGGACCCAGGCTTGGCTGTGCACAAAGGATTTCCGCCGGAAGTGCACAGGGGCCGAAGTAGCTGCAAAAGTCCCAGTTCCCAGCAATGCAGCCCAGCGAGGTGAGGCAAGGACTTACCTCCACCAAACTTGGACTGAAGAGTCACTGGACTGTGGGGGTCGCTTGGATAGAGTCGCTGGATTCGAGGGACCTCGCTCGTCGTGCTGAGAGGAGACCCAAGGGACCGGTAATGCAGCTTTTTGGTGCCTGCGGTTGCAGGGGGAAGATTCCGTCGACCCATGGGAGATTTCTTCGGAGCTTCTGGTGCAGAGAGGAGGCAGACTACCCCCACAGCATGCACAAGCAGGAAAACAGTCGAGAAGGCGGCAGGATCAGCGTTACAGAGTTGCAGTAGTCGTCTATGCTACTATGTTGCAGGTTTGCAGGCTTCCAGCGCGGTCAGCAGTCGATTCCTTGGCAGAAGGTGAAGAGAGAGATGCAGAGGAACTCGGATGAGCTCTTGCATTCGTTACCTAAAGTTTCCCCAGAGACAGAGACCCTAAATAGCCAGAAAAGAGGGTTTGGCTACCTAGGAGAGAGGATAGGCTACTAACACCTGAAGGAGCCTATCAGAAGGAGTCTCTGACGTCACCTGGTGGCACTGGCCACTCAGAGCAGTCCAGTGTGCCAGCAGCACCTCTGTTTCCAAGATGGCAGAGGTCTGGAGCACACTGGAGGAGCTCTGGACACCTCCCAGGGGAGGTGCAGGTCAGGGGAGTGGTCACTCCCCTTTCCTTTGTCCAGTTTCGTGCCAGAGCAGGGGCTAAGGGGTCCCTGAACCGGTGTAGACTGGCTTATGCAGAATTGGGCACATCTGTGCCCAAGAAAGCATTTCCAGAGGCTGGGGGAGGCTACTCCTCCCCTGCCTTCACACCATTTTCCAAAGGGAGAGGGTGTAACACCCTCTCTCAGAGGAAGTCCTTTGTTCTGCCATCCTGGGCCAGGCCTGGCTGGACCCCAGGAGGGCAGATGCCTGTCTGAGGGGTTGGCAGCAGCTGCAGTGAAACCCCAGGAAGGGCAGTTTGGCAGTACCAGGATCTGTGCTACAGACCACTGGGATCATGGGATTGTGCCAACTATGCCAGGATGGTATAGAGGGGGCAATTCCATGATCATAGACATGTTACATGGCCATATTCGGAGTTACCATTGTGAAGCTACATATAGGTAGTGACCTATATGTAGTGCACGCGTGTAATGGTGTCCCCGCACTCACAAAGTCCGGGGAATTGGCTCTGAACAATGTGGGGGCACCTTGGCTAGTGCCAGGGTGCCCTCACACTAAGTAACTTTGCACCTAACCTTTACCAGGTAAAGGTTAGACATATAGGTGACTTATCAGTTACTTAAGTGCAGTGTAAAATGGCTGTGAAATAACGTGGACGTTATTTCACTCAGGCTGCAGTGGCAGGCCTGTGTAAGAATTGTCAGAGCTCCCTATGGGTGGCAAAAGAAATGCTGCAGCCCATAGGGATCTCCTGGAACCCCAATACCCTGGGTACCTCAGTACCATACACTAGGGAATTATAAGGGTGTTCCAGTAAGCCAATGTAAATTGGTAAAAATTGTCACTAGCCTGTTAGTGACAATTTGGAAAGAAATGAGAGAGTATAACCACTGAGGTTCTGAATAGCAGAGCCTCAGTGAGACAGTTAGTCACTACACAGGTAACACATTCAGGCACACTTATGAGCACTGGGGCCCTGGTGAACAGGGTCCCAGTGACACATACAACTAAAACAACATATATACAGTGAAAAATGGGGGTAACATGCCAGGCAAGATGGTACTTTCCTACACAACCCCCCCCCCAAACGAAGGACAATAAGACTAGCCATGACCTGATGAGTCTTCATTGTCTAAGTGGAAATATCTGGAGAGTCCATCTGCATTGGAGTGGCTACTCCCAGGTCTATGTTCCACTGTATAGTCCATTCCCTGTAGGGATATGGACCACCTCAACAATTTTGGATTTTCACCTTTCATTTGTTTTAGCCAAAGTAGAGGTTTGTGGTCTGTCTGAACAATGAAGTGAGTGCCAAACAAGTATGGCCTCAACTTCTTCAGTGCCCAGACCACAGCAAAGGCCTCCCTCTCAATGGCAGACCAACGCTTTTCTCTAGGGGTCAACCTCCTACTAATAAAAGCAACAGGTTGATCCTGGCCCTCAGAATTAAGTTGTGATAGGACTGCCCCTACTCCTAATTCAGATGCATCAGTTTGGACATAGAATTTTTTTAGAGTAACAAGGTCTTTTCAGGACCGGTGCAGAGCACATGGCCTGCTTCAGCTCCTCAAAAGCTTTCTGACAGTTTGCTGTCCATAATACCTTCTTAGGCATTTTCTTGGATGTGAGGTCATTAAGAGGGGCTGCAATGGAGCAATAGTTCTTAATGAACCTCCTGTAATACCCAGTGAGGCCTAGGAAGGCTCTCACCTGAGTCTGAGTGGTAGGGGGAACCCAATCAATAATTGTTTGGATTTTCCCCTGTAGTGGTGCAATCTGTTCCCCACCAACAAGGTGTCCCAGATAAACCACCTTACCCTGCCCTATCTGGCACTTTGAAGCCTTGATAGTGAGGCCTGCCTTTTTCAGGGCCTCCAAAACTTTCCATAGGTGGACCAGGTGATCATCCCAGCTGGAGCTAAAGACAGCTATATCGTCCAAATATGCTGCACTGAAAGCTTTCAGCCCTTGCAGGACTGTGTTCACCAACCTTTGAAAAGTGGCAGGTGCATTTTTCAAACCAAAAGGCATTACAGTAAACTGGTAATGTCCTCCAATGGTTGAAAATGCAGTCTTAGGTTTAGCATCTTCTGACAATTTGATCTGCCAATACCCTGCAGTCAAATCAAAAGTGCTTAGATACTTGGCAGATGCCAGTGTATCTATGAGCTCATCTGCCCTGGGTATAGGGTGAGCATCAGTTTTGGTTACCAAGTTGAGACCTCTATAGTCTACACAAAACCGCATTTCCTTCTTTCCATCTTTGGAATGGGGTTTTGGTACCAGTACCACAGGAGAAGCCCATGGACTGTCAGAGTGCTCAACCACTCCTAGTTCTAACATTTTCTGGACCTCTTGCTTTATGCAGTCCCTGACATGGTCAGGCTGCCTATAGATCTTACTTTTGACAGGCAAGCTGTCTCCAGTATCTATAGTGTGCTCACACCAAGAAGTGGTACCTGGCACAGTAGAGAAGAGTTCAGAGAATTGATCTAGGAGATTTATGCAATTGTCTTTCTGCTCAGCAGTAAGGCAATCAACCAAAACTACACCTTCCACCAGAGCATCTTGTTCTGTGGAAGAGAAGAGATCAGGTAGAGGATCACTGTCTTCTTCCTGTCCCTCATCTGTTGCCATGAGCAGGGTGAGATCAGCCCTGTCATAGTAGGGTTTCAGGCGGTCGACATGGAGCACCCTAAGGGGACTCCTGGCAGTGCCTAAGTCAACTAAATAGGTGACTTCTCCCTTCTTTTCAACAATTGTGTGGGGTCCACTCCATTTATCTTGGAGTGCTCTTGGGGCCACAGGCTCCAAGACCCACACTTTCTGCCCTGGTTGGTACTGAACCAAAACAGCCTTCTGATCATGCCATTGCTTCTGGAGCTCTTGGCTGGCCTGAAGGTTTTTACTGGCCTTTTTCATGTACTCAGCCATTCTTGATCTGAGGCCAAGTACATAATCCACAATATCCTGCTTAGGAGCTTTTAAAGGTTGTTCCCAACCCTCCTTTACAAGTGTGAGTGGACCCCTAACAGGGTGTCCAAAAAGAAGTTCAAAGGGGCTGAAGCCCACTCCTTTCTGGGGTACCTCCCTGTAGGCAAAAAGGAGGCATGGTAGAAGGATATCCCATCTCCTGCGGAGTTTTTCAGGGAGACCCATAATCATGCCTTTGAGAGTTTTATTAAATCTCTCCACCAGTCCATTTGTTTGTGGATGATAGGGTGTTGTGAACTTGTACGTTACACCACACTCCTTCCACATGGCCTTTAAGTATGCAGACATGAAATTGCTTCCCCTGTCTGATACTACTTCCTTTGGGAAGCCCACCCTGGAAAATATTCCCAGGAGGGCCTTTGCCACTGCAGGTGCTGTAGTGGTCCTTAAAGGAATAGCTTCAGGATATCTTGTGGCATGGTCCACTACCACCAAGATAAATCTATTGCCTGAAGCAGTAGGAGGGTCAAGGGGGCCAACTATGTCAACCCCTACCCTTTCAAAGGGAACCCCAACGACAGGCAGTGGAATAAGGGGTGCCTTTGGGGTGCCACCTGTCTTGCCACTGGCTTGACAGATTTCACAGGACTTACAAAATTCCTTTGTGTCCTCAGACATCCTAGGCCAATGAAACAATGGAACCAGTCTGTCCCAAGTTTTCATTTGACCCAGGTGCCCACCTAGGGGAATGTCATGTGCCAGGGTTAGGAGGAACTTTCTGTACTCCTGAGGAATCACTAATCTCCTGGCAGCTCCAGGTTTAGGATCCCTATGCTCAGTGAACAAGAGGTTGTCCTCCCAGTAAACTCTGTGAGAGTCACTGACATCCCCATTAGCCTGTTTGACAGCTTGCTGTCTGAGACCCTCTAATGTGGGACAGGTTTGCTGTGCCACACTCAGCTCCTCTCTGGCAGGCCCCCCTTCACCCAAAAGCTCAGCAGTGTCTGCTTCCAGCTCCTCTGGTGTAGGTTCTGCACAGGGAGGGAATTCTTCTTCCTCAGAAGATGAATCCACTGTAGAGGGAGGGATAGTAGGAAGTGGTTTGCTTCTACTAGCCCTAGCTTTAGGGAGCACTTGGTCCATTGTTCCAGGATCCAAGCTTCCCTGTCCTTTTTGCTTTTTGGCCTGAGCACTTGTCAAAGCAAAAATATGCCCTGGGATGCCCAGCATTGCTGCATGGGCCTCCAACTCCACATCTGACCAAGCTGATGTCTCCAAATCATTTCCTAGTAGACAGTCTACAGGTAAATCTGTGGCTACCACAACTTTCTTTGGACCAGTAACCCCCCCCCAGTTGAGATTAACAACAGCCATGGGGTGGCTAAGTGTGTTGTTGTGAGCATCGGTTACTTGGTACTGGTGACCAAGTAGGTGTTGTTCAGGGTGGACCAGTTTCTCTATGACCATAGTCACACTGGCACCAGTGTCCCTGTAGGCCTGAACCTCAACACCATTTATTAGGGGTAGCTGCTTGTACTTATCCATATTAAGGGGACAAGCAACTAAGGTGGCTAAATCAATAGCCCCTTCAGAGACTAACACAGCCTCTGTGGCCTCCCTAACAAGGCCAACCCCAACTAAGTTACCAATAGTGAGCCCAGCTACTCCCTTGGATTGGCTATTAGTAGGTTTGCTCCCACCACCACTGCTATTAGTAGGGACACTAGGGGTAGCAGTAGGGGTTGTAGTGGTAGGAGCATTGGTGCCTTTCTTTGGACAACTGGGATCTGTTGTCCAATGGCCTTTTATTTTACATAAATAGCACCATGGTTTCTTTTCCTTGTTCTGATTAAAAGAGGATTTGGACCCACCACCCCCACCAGAGTGTTTTTGTGGGCCTGATGAAGACTCAGTTTTAGATTTGTCCCCACCCTTGTCAGAAGACTTACCATCCTTCTTTTTGTTGCCATCTTTGTCACCCCCTGTATGAACTTTTCTGTTCACCCTTGTTCTGACCCATTTGTCTGCCTTCTTTCCCAATTCTTGGGGAGAGGTCAGATCAGAGTCCACCAAGTACTGGTGCAACAAATCAGACACACAATTATTAAGAATATGCTCTCTCAGGATCAAGTTATACAGGCTGTCATAATCAGTAACTTTACTGCCATGTAACCACCCCTCCAAGGCCTTCACTGAATGGTCAATGAAATCAACCCAGTCTTGTGAAGACTCCTTTTTGGTCTCTCTGAACTTTATCCTGTATTGTTCAGTGGTTAAGCCATAACCATCCAGGAGTGCATTCTTAAGAACTTGGAAATTATTAGCATCATTTTCTTTCACAGTAAGGAGCCTATCCCTACCTTTTCCACTAAATGATAGCCATAGGATAGCAGCCCACTGCCTTTGAGGGACATCCTGTACAACACAGGCCCTCTCAAGTGCAGCAAACCACTTGTTAATGTCATCCCTCTCCTTATAAGGGGGAACTATCTTGTGCAGATTCCTGGAATCATGCTCTTTTGCAGGATGACTATGGGGAATACTGCTGCTGCCACCATGGGTTTCTAAACCCAACTTCTGTCTTTCCTTCTCTAGTTCAAAAGACTGTCTATCCAAATCCAGCTGTTGCTTTTTAAGCTTCAGTCTGGTTTGTTCCACCCTCAACTTATTGAGTTCCCTCTCTAACATTCTGTCATCACGGTTGGTGGGAGGGTCATTCCTAGATACAGAGGTATGATGGGAATGAACAGAAGGAGACCTGTCCCTTACAGAAGCCACCCTAACAGCTTGGCTTACAGTGTAATGTGAGAGCACATCATCTGGATGATGTGACTCCATCTCAGTACCAACTATGCTAGACTGTCTAGTAATGGGCAGGCTAAGAAGTTTCTTTCCTGAACCTTTTCCTGGGGGAGTCCCTGGATCAGATTGAGAACCATTAGCTACTTTTTCAACAGATGGGGCACTTTTAGCCTTATCTTGTTCTCTAAGCATATTAAGTAACAGTTCCAAGGAAGGATTCTTCCCTACACTCAAACCTCTCTCTATGCAGAGACTCCTTGCTCCTTTCCAGCTAAGGTGATCATATGCAATCTTAGACAGGTCAACATTTTGGCCTGTGCCAGACATTTTTAGAGAGAGTTAAAGTGATAGAAAAAGAGAAAAAAGTTTTCAGAACTTTTTAGAAAGACAGAAAAAAAAACTTTTTAAACTTTTAAGAACTTTTTGAAAGTTTAGAAGTACTTTTCAGCACTTAGAAAAGAGTGAAAAGAGGAAATGCAAAACTTTTTGGCTATGTGTATATACACTGACCTTGTTTTGTATATTTTTCTCTTATGAAAAGTACAATGACAAGAGTGGTAAGTAGTCTCAAAGCACTTATCCCACCGCTGCACAACCAATGTAGGAGGCTGGACTGGCTTGTAGTGAGTACCAAGGGGTACTTGCACCTTGCACCAGGCCCAGTTATCACTTATTAGTGTATAGGGTGTCTAGCAGCTTAGGCTGATAGATAATGGTAGCTTAGCAGAGCAGCTTAGGCTGAACTAGGAGACGTGTGAAGCTACTACAGTACCACTTAGTGTCATATGCACAATATCATAAGAAAACACAATACACAGTTATACTAAAAATAAAGGTACTTTATTTTTATGACAATATGCCAAAGTATCTTACAGTGTACCCTCAGTGAGAGGATAGGAAATATACACAAGATATATATACACAATAGCAAAAATATGCAGTATAGTCTTAGAAAACAGTGCAAACAATGTATAATTACAATAGGATGCAATGGGGAAACATAGGGATAGGGGCAACACAAACCATATACTCCAAAAGTGGAATGCGAACCACGAATGGACCCCAAACCTATGTGACCTTGTAGAGGGTCGCTGGGATTATTAGAAAATAGTGAGAGTTAGAAAAATAACCCTCCCCAAGACCCTGAAAAGTGAGTGCAAAGTGCACTAAAGTTCCCCTAAGGACAAAGAAGTCGTGTTAGAGGAATAATGCAGGAAAGACACAACCCAACAATGCAACAACTGTGGATTTCCAATCTAGGGTACCTGTGGAACAAGGGGACCAAGTCCAAAAGTCACAAGCAAGTCGGAGATGGGCATATGCCCAGGAAATGCCAGCTGTGGATGCAAAGAAGCTTCTACTGGACAGAAGAAGCTGAGGTTTCTGCAGGAACAAAAAGGGCTAGAGACTTTCCCTTTGGCAAACGGATCCCTCTTGCCATGGAGAGTCGTGCAGAAGTGTTTTGCTGCCGAAAGAGCGCCAACAAGCCTTGCTAGTGGCAAATCGTGCAGTTAGCGTTTTTGGATGCTGCTGTGGCCCTAAAGGGACCAGGAGGTCGCAAATTGGACCAGAAGAGAGAGGGGACGTCGAGCAAGAAAAAGAGCCCTCTCAGCAGCAGGTAGCACCCGGAGAAGTGCCAGAAACAGGCACTACGAGGATGCGTGAAACGGTGCTCACCCGAAGTCGCACAAAGGAGTCCCACGTCACCGGAGACCAACTTAGAAAGTCGTGCAATGCAGGTTAGAGTGCCGTGGACCCAGGCTTGGATGTGCACAAAGGATTTCCACCGGAAGTGCACAGGGGCCGGAGTAGCCTCAAAAGTCGTGGTTCCCAGCAATGCAGCCCAGCGAGGTGAGGCAAGGACTTACCTCCACCAAACTTGGACTGAAGAGTCACTGGACTGTGGGGGTCACTTGGACAGAGTCGCTGGATTCGAGGGACCTCGCTCGTCGTGCTGAGAGGAGACCCAAGGGACCGGTAATGCAGCTTTTTGGTGCCTGCGGTTGCAGGGGGAAGATTCCGTCGACCCACGGGAGATTTCTTCGGAGCTTCTGGTGCAGAGAGGAGGCAGACTACCCCCACAGCATGCACAAGCAGGAAAACAGTCGAGAAGGCGGCAGGATCAGCGTTACAGAGTTGCAGTAGTCGTCTTTGCTACTATGTTGCAGGTTTGCAGGCTTCCAGCGCGGTCAGCAGTCGATTCCTTGGCAGAAGGTGAAGAGAGAGATGCAGAGGAACTCGGATGAGCTCTTGCATTAGTTATCTAAAGTTTCCCCAAAGACAGAGACCCTAAATAGCCAGAAAAGAGGGTTTGGCTACCTAGGGGAGAGGATAGGCTACTAACACCTGAAGGAGCCTATCAGAAGGAGTCTCTGACGTCACCTGGTGGCACTGGCCACTCAGAGCAGTCCAGTGTGCCAGCAGCACCTCTGTTTCCAAGATGGCAGAGGTCTGGAGCACACTGGAGGAGTTCTGGACACCTCCCAGGGGAGGTGCAGGTCAGGGGAGTGGTCACTCCCCTTTCCTTTGTCCAGTTTCGCGCCAGAGCAGGGGCTAAGGGGTCCCTGAACCGGTGTAGACTGGCTTATGCAGAATTGGGCACATCTGTGCCCAAGAAAGCATTTCCAGAGGCTGGGGGAGGCTACTCCTCCCCTGCCTTCACACCATTTTCCAAAGGGAGAGGGTGTAACACCCTCTCTCAGAGGAAGTCCTTTGTTCTGCCATCCTGGGCCAGGCCTGGCTGGACCCCAGGAGGGCAGATGCCTGTCTGAGGGGTTGGCAGCAGCAGCAGCTGCAGTGAAACCCCAGGAAGGGCAGTTTGGCAGTACCAGGGTCTGTGCTACAGACCACTGGGATCATGGGATTGTGCCAACTATGCCAGGATGGTATAGAGGGGGCAATTCCATGATCATAGACATGTTACATGGCCATATTCGAAGTTACCATTGTGAAGCTACATATAGGTAGTGACCTATATGTAGTGCACGCGTGTAATGGTGTCCCCGCACTCACAAAGTTCAGGGAATTGGCTCTGAACAATGTGGGGGCACCTTGGCTAGTGCCAGGGTGCCCTCACACTAAGTAACTTTGCACCTAACCTTTACCAGGTAAAGGTTAGACATATAGGTGACTTATAAGTTATTTAAGTGCAGTGTAAAATGGCTGTGAAATAACGTGGACGTTATTTCACTCAGGCTGCAGTGGCAGGCCTGTGTAAGAATTGTCAGAGCTCCCTACGGGTGGCAAAAGAAATGCTGCAGCCCATAGGGATCTCCTGGAACCCCAATACCCTGGGTACCTCAGTACCATATACTAGGGAATTATAAGGGTGTTCCAGTAAGCCAATGTAAATTGGTAAAAATGGTCACTAGCCTGTTAGTGACAATTTGGAAAGAAATGAGAGAGCATAACCACTGAGGTTCTGATTAGCAGAGCCTCAGTGAGACAGTTAGTCACTACACAGGTAACACATTCAGGCACACTTATGAGCACTGGGGCCCTGGGTTACCAGGGTCCCAGTGACACATACAACTAAAACAACATATATACAGTGAAAAATGGGGGTAACATGCCAGGCAAGATGGTACTTTCCTACACAGCCAATGAAGAATTATCTCATGGGCAAATCCATGTATGGTACCCCAGAGAATGCATGTGTAGGAGGGTTTACCTCACACTTGCACCATTCATTTGGACTCATCTGCAATGCAGACCTCAAAGTCACGTTTTGAGACACGCTAATCCACTGTATTTGTCTATAAATAGTGTGTTGATACTGAGCAATGCTACTCTTCCAAAAAATCCATATTGCAACACTGAGTGAGTGGAAGGGCTGCTATGGATGCTGCCTGTGTGTCCAAATGTAACACCCATGCTACCTTAGGTATGTCATGTAACCCACAGCAGGGAACCTATGTAGAATGCACCATATGTACACACTTGATTACATATCCTATTCAAAGTGAACAAATCTAAGTCTCTGTCTCTGATACTACAGCCGTGATTCCTCAGGGAGACACATATGTTTGTGTGAAACGGGTTCATACTGGTACCGATTACTTAGGAATTACACAAAACCCCAATTTGTAATCAGTATGCTGACAGTTACAGTGCCAATGGAGCTAGCAAAACATCTATCACACTAATCTACAGACCAATTGTGTGTGTCCCATTGTGGCAGTGACACAGGTAGCAGGCCATGCACATGTTCCAGTTTGACACAGACAACATATGTGGATTTAAATATGCCAATCATTATGTTATCAATAGTATACAATAGTGGGAGGAATGTGTAAGAGTCTTTCAGTACATATAATGGACGCATACTGGAATGTGGGTTAATCATCTACCATGAGCACTGACTGAGTTTTCTCCTTGTCTCTTTAGCTGACCAAGTATATGGTCTGCAGGCCTGCGTAATGACCCCAATGCACCTCCATAGACTGAGACCCAGCACACCTTCAACAAAGCACTGTGCAAGACCAGGGGTTTTGTTGAACAGACTAGGCCTACTAAATTCAAATTTTTGCTCAGCTGGCCAACTGCTATACTCCCCACAAACAATTTGCAAAATCATACTTGTGTGCTGTATTTTGCACAATATCTATGTGCAGAATGAATGTCTCTTGGGATCAGTGCAATGAGGAGCAGGAACCAGCGGAGGAGAATGATGATGAAGATGAGGACAGAGGGGAAAATATTGGCACTGTCTCTGGAACTCGCTGAAGGGACAGCATAGTGCAACATTTTATTTACAGCAGACAGATTTAGTGGGATGGCAAAAAAAATGTCAGTTTTAATATTTATGACCTAAAAAGTCTGTACAAATGTAAATACATTAATGGAGTTTTCCTTTGAGTGCAGACTTTCATTTTACAGTCACCATAAACATCCAGACATTGACATCTCACCTAGGTGAATTTGGGCTATCTCAAAGTTCTAAAGCTAGGTGTCATTCCCACCCAGGACACCATCATGTAGTCCTTCCTGAACACGTGTGAATATTAACAACAGGTGCCAAATGCATGTGCACCACAAAAAACAAAGGTAGCAATGTGGAACATAGTGCACATGTACTGAGTATGTCTGGTGCAACTGTTTAGTGACTGTCAGACATCCTATCACAACCCAAAGGGAGTGTAAGTGTCAACTTTATGTAATGACTGAGTGTGTGTGTTGTCCATATTTACATATCTTTATTGCATCATACTCGTAGAATGCAGTATAGAGACCTGATTGTCTTATGACTGTGAACAGAGGTGTGATGTGTATAAGTATACAGTGCAACCCAGTTATTCCACATATGCTAAAAAACGTTTGTCAGCAAATAACTATGTCAGTGTTGTATCTCGCATAACACATACAGATTTGGATTCCTAACCTGTGCCAGTGCTGGATTGGCTACCTAGCCACAAGGCAGTAACACTTGAACCAGTAGACAAGGATGCAACTGTCACATGAAGGAGTGGATGTGGCCGACCCCGTCGCTCTGTTTACTCTGAAACAAACAATGCTGTGACTCCTACAGCTCCACATGAGGTCCAACGTGTCCAGGACCCAAAGCAAATCATGGAGACAAAAAGATGTCAAGGTCTACCTACATGTGTTGTGACTCTTGGCAAAATAGCATGTACCCTTCGCATCCCGGGTCACATCAGCATAACATTAACGAACGCACAAGTAATAATATGATGTGAGTGCCTACCCACTATCTCAGTTCATGTTAGCCCTCTCTGTTTGCAAAAACTGTGATGCATGGAAATGCCAAACGTATTCCTACTTGGAAGACATCACACTTATTAGGCCTACTCAAGCAGACCTCATGAAGAACAAGATAATAGCTAACAGCCTTGGCTGACTCTTTACTGCAAGTGTAACTTGCATGTGGGACACATATAGTGCTAGGGACCAAATCCAGACTGTAGATGTGTGTGGACCAGTATATCATATGGTGTTTCTTGGACAATACAGTCTGCTGTATGATGTCATGCACATATGAGCAAGTGACCTATTGGTGATGCAAAATACTGTACACATAGTTAACCTGTGAGCTGGATGCCACATGCAATGTAGGCAGGCTGAAGAAGCCAGTATATGTAAATTCCTGAGTGTATTTTGTGGCCATAACACTACCTTTCTAATTAATGCAGACAGATAATTTAAACAACAAGTATACCCAGAATGTTGTATGAAAGAACCACGCATGCCAGAACAACGCATACCTTTATGACCACGTCGTTTCCACGCATGACTTTACCACAAATGTAATTGCAAAAGCATGCCTATTAAAGGCATATGTGGAAACAGCATGCGTGGTTCTGTCATAAACCCCCCACCTGCCCTGATGTCCAAATCTATCCCCACTCCTAATAGCTAAAGTACCCTGACCCCCATTCCTGAGCCCTAAAAAAAACTACCCCGACCCCTCCACCCCTGCCCCATAAAACTAAAGTACCCGACACCATGAACCCTAACAAAAAAACTACCCGACCCACCTACCCCACCCCATAAAACTAAACTATCCCAACACCCCATCCACCCTGAGCCCTAAAAAAATACTGTCTCAACCCCCCACCCCAACCCTAAAAACGAAATTGCTCTGAACCTCCGCACCCACACTGAGCCCTAAAAAAGAACTACCCGATCCCCCCAACCCATGAACCCTAAAAACTAAACTATCCGAACACCGCCCACCCACCCTGAGCCCTAAAACCTTCCCCCAAATAGGTATACTACCCCGATAGCCCTAAAAAATAACAATCTTGACCCCGCTCTTCAAAATTTAATTATCCCAACTCCCCGATCCACCCTGAGCCTTAAACAAATGACACTGACCCCCACCCCTGCCCCTAAAAACTAAACTACCCAAACACCACTACCCACCCTAATCCCTAAATCCACACCATCGCTAAAAACTACCCACCAACCCTGCCCCAACCCCACTTACATCACTGCGGCCTATCTCAATCCTTCCTCCTCTTCTCTCCTCCCTCCTCCGCCCTTTCTTAATCTTTCCATCACCCCTTTAAAAATAAACTACCCCACGTAAGCCCTAAATAAAAAAAATCCCAAACCCCACACTCCCGGTCCTAAAAAAAGAAATAAGTCCTAAAATAAATACCCAAACCCCCTCACCCTAACTCCCAAAAAAAGATCCCACACCCAAGTCCTTAATCTGCCCCCACACCTGCCCCACTTACCTCACCACATCTTCTCCTGATTCACTCTGTCTTTTTCTGTGCCTTAACCACGCAAATACGTAGTTTGACACATGCGTGGTTAAGGCACAGAAAAAGCCATGAGTTGTTCCGGAAAACGTCTGCATTGTTTGCAACGCGTTGTTTAGGACGTTTCCCTACCCACAGCCATATCTGACAAAGCGGATATCATTTGCATAGTAGTGCAGCATCTGGGAACAAAAAATATATCGACTATGCAGATAACCAAATCATCATCAACATTCTTTATTCAATTGTGTATCTCACAATCATAAAAGCAGATAATACATACAAATAACACCAATCAGTAAAAGCATGGAATAAATAATTAAAAATAGATCAGAGCATAAAACAATTAGTACCATATAGTAAAAGTTCACTACAAAAAGCCAAATTCATGTATAATTCTATAAAACCATATAAGATCAATAAAACAGTATGTTTGGGAGCGAGAACTATTAAGCCTGACTAGAAAGAGTATCATAATAGAGGGCCTCCCTGATTTGCCTAATAATGTGATCTAGCCTTAATTACAGCACATAGATATAGAACTAGTCCATTGCAGATCACAATTGATGCAAGAGACTGCAAATAAATAAAAGCTGGGTGACATTGTTTAAAGTGCATAAGAGTTTAAAAGTAGAATCACAAACACTTTCCTTAATTTAGAATAACATTTACAAAAGAAAACAATATATAACCACATAAATGTAAACATAATACAAACTGTTATTTGTATTGACAATGTCAAGATGTGAACGATTAACAATAAATTTGTGTTACTCACAGCAATATATTGCCTGTACTAGTGTCTACACCATGAATGCAAGGAGTCACACACACATGAGCACTGTAAACATGCACATGCAACACATCACAAGTCTAAATGCATGTCAGCAAAGAGATTTTTAGCCAGAAAAGTGAGCCCGGGGATTTTTTTTTATTGCATTGAACAAATCATTGCATTGGCTCATTGCTTCATGGATTGTGCATGAAGGGTAGTTTGGAACCCACGCATTAACATAAGAGCATCAAAACTATGCATTGTACTCTGCCAAGTGTTGTGTGTAACCCACGCATTGCCTTTGCCACTAGGAATGCGTCAGACAACACTTTAGTAGGAAATGTGCTGCTTTAGTAGGAAGAGCATTGGTTGGAATCCAGGCATCAACATCAAAATGTAAAATATAATGCCTCATGTATTGCAATGTGCTGAGTGTAACACATGTATTGGCTAAATCCCTAACGATGCATCATTAAAAAACAACACTTTATTAGAAAACTTGATGCTTTAATCGGAAGCATGACACATTCACCCAGGAAATGATGTAATGGCTCAGCCATGCTGCAAACTAGGAAGGGTGAAGTTCCTTTCACTTTCACTTACAGTCTTTTGTCTGTGATGGCTTTTCGAGGTGTTTGGGTATGTGCAATTGAGAAGTGATCTGTTTTTTGTTGGTGTTTCTGCTTCCCTGTTGTGCATATATAGTTTTGGCCACTGTATTGTTGGGTGTTTGTACATTTAGGGGATCTGTAGTTTAAGGGAACAGGGGAAGGGTTAGTCATTTTTTAATGGATTTAAGGGGTGTAGTTTATGTCCTTTGATGTCAGGCAGGGGCAGAGCCTACAACATGTCACAGGAGGAGTTTGGTGGCCTGCTGTGGCAGTTGGTGCATTACCTGTCCAACATGATTAGGAGTGGAGGTAGAGTGAGCCAAGGCTACCCTACACAAGAGAGGTGACAGTGTTGGGAGAAGGTGTGGTACTAAATGGCTCATGTATTCAATGTCCAGCAGAGTGTCCACTAATTAAAGCATCGTTGGGCAGATGCTGTCAGCCAGGAGTAAGATCTCCTCAGCAGCCTGGGGATTGAAGTTGGCGAGCATACCGGTAAGTCCCTATATACCATGAGCTTGTTGCCATGTGACTTTTGCACACATTTAATATTTTCTCTTTTTAATGAAGGTGCAGATATGTATTTTTTGTTAGAATGCCCTAATACGGGCTAACTCGCTATGACACAGGGGCCTGTTCACAGTGTCATGACAATTGCAAAAACAGAACATGCTGTTCCGGCTAGGTCCATAGGTGCTGTGTGACCCATCCATCATTGTGTATGGAGTAATATCACCCAGCCTGCTAGGTCATTACTGACGCCAAACTGTGTGGGCCAGTTGGCATGTATGTTGCAGGGGTACACACTCACATGTTATCAGGTCACCGGTTAGATAGGGAGTTTTCTTTACCCCCTATATTATCACACATACACGTATATTTGAAGAAATGGTCAAGATTTCATTATGAGCCTGTACAGGCTTTGAATGCTCATTGTTCATTTGCAGTGCACTAGTTACATGTAAGGAGCTAAGTGAAGAAGATAAGCATGCATGGGTACTCTCTGATGTGAGCACCATTTAAGTGAGAGGTCCCCAGCATTTTTATAGTATGCAGAGTACTGTCAGTCAAACTAGACTGAGCACATAGTCATCAAATTAAGGCATTTCTGCACCATGCAGCAAGTTCTGATTATATTGTATCTTGTCTGCACTCTGTGCTCCTGATACATGAAGTGCCTGGTATGATCTGACTACACAGCAACGTGGCTGAGAATGTCCTTCAAAGTACATTCCAACTTTGACAATACCAGACATTTGTGAAGTCAATGTACTGTGCTTTACGTGTACACAATGCACATGTTCAGCTTTAACAAAGCAATGTACCATGTCATTGTCTTGTAGGTAGACCTGACCTACACACCCATGGTGATGTAGACAGCTTCCGTGATCCAAATGCTACCATTGAGTGTTACTTGATGGTCTTTATGTTCTGTAAGGATTGTGTGTGTCCACGTATATTGTTTGCAGTGAGATATGTAAGGGGTATCATCAGTCAGCAGTAAAAAGCTTTACTTGACATTTAGATGCATAACTGAAGTAGGACAACATTTGTTTTTCTTTATATATATGACTTTTATGGATTTTTTTAAATAGACCATAATGCAGTAGTACATAACAATTTTGTGTATATTACAAATGTTGATAGGAAAAAACTCAAGGTAAATAATCATCTTCTTTGGGAAATAACATGAGAAACAAACCCTGCAATAACCTTCCCTAACCCTACCTCCTCTCCTCTCACTCTTTTAGAAATTATACACAGGGTACATCATTTTATGTTCAACAGTGTATTTTTGGTTAATATGTATTATGCTTGTGTAGTTTTGCTGATGTGTCTCTCTGTTTTACATCATAGCTACCAGTGATGGAGGGCTTGTATCCTGAAATGCAATGGGTGCTTTTCACTCTGGTTACCCAGGTTGATATATGAATTTTGTGTATTGAAATAAAGCCTGCACAGGCATTTCTTGCATTTGAAGACTGAAATCCTATTGCCTTTCTTTGAAAATGGGTGGCTCCTCCGCCAAGGCGGAGGAGCGTCGCACCACTGGATTGTAGGGAAAGGAAAAATAAACTGATAACAACGCTAAGTTATCATTTTATTTTTCCTGGGAGAAGGGGCGGGGCAAGGCAGGGCTGGAAGGAGGGGGCTGGAGAAGGGCTATGTGCACACAAAGTGTGCATGTCTGTTTGGTTTCTGTGTTGGGACAGCCAAACAGACATGTGCACTTTGCATGTTCTCTACTCGCCTGTAGTGCACAGCCGAGTGGGGAACATGCCCAGTTTCCCACTCTCAGGCTGAGCAGCAAAGCAGGCCGCTCAGACCAATCACAATGATGCTGTCAAGCTGGTGACACAATATGTGTAATTACTACACATTACTCATTTCACAGCATGGAATTTTCATTTCCTGTTCCATGCTTTCTGACAATTCCCAGGGAGTACCTAGATTGGCAATGTGTACCATTTCATGTGAACACAACATCATTGTGCCCAATCTGTCTTAATATTCACATGTGTATGCATTTATTAGGCAAGACACAGTCATTTAATGTACCTACAAGGCCAAGACATTAGCACTTTAGCATTGAATCTGTAGGAAAGGTTCATTCTTCTTATGATGGTTGGTCATGATTTGTTCCATACATGTCTATTTTGTTGCTTGACATGTCACTTGTGCTTCTTACACTTGTTCATGCATGTAATTGATGATAACAGCAACAACTTCAGCTTGGTCTGATACATATATAATTCCTCTCCAACAGACAACATCACCCAACAACTGGAGAAGGCATACTGGATCCACTTGGAACATTATCAGAACCTCAGGCACGCTGCCAAGGTCTTCAGGTGCATGGGGAGGAAGCATGAGTATTGGAAGGCGGCAAGGACCTGGAAATCACCACCTAGGGCCAGAAACAGCAGGATAGGCTAAGCAGCAGTACAGAGTTTGAGGGGTCCCATGCAATCGCTCTGGAGGCAGTTGCTGGACCCTCTACAGCACAGCCATCAGTTTCACCACAGGTTGTCACCACGACACAAGGACAAAAAACTGACTTAGAGCAGCAGTCCCAGAAGAACAATGCAGAATTGAAGTTGAGGCTGGCTGACCTGGAACTGCAGGTGGCTACAATCATGTAAATGGTTAGGACCTTGCAGCAAACTGTGGACGGGATTGCCGACCAAATTTATGACTGTCCCCTACTAGCTAACCCTCCCCAGTCCAGGTTTCTTTTGATTAACTCATACCAATTTAGCATAGTCTAAGATAGGTTTTCGAATTAGGATAGGTTAGGTTAGTTTTAGTGCTTTTATAGATTGTAATATTTGATAGTTATTGGTTAGGTGTATGGATGGGTAGGTCATTTAGTGGGTGAGGGGGGTCAATGTTTAATATATATATATATAAATTAAATAAAAAACTAAAATCTATGAAAAATACAAAACATATATATGGCCCTCATTCTGACCCTGGCGGTCGGTGATAAAGCGGCGGCCAAGCCGCCAACAGGCCGGCGGTCTAAAATATGCAATTCTGACCCTGGCGGGAACCGCCAACACAGCCCGCCGTATTAACACTCCGCCCGCCACGGCGGTACAAACAAACAGCGCGGCGGTTCCCGCCAACAGCCAGGCGGCAGACAATGTACCGCCCACCCTATTATGACCCACCAATCCGCCACCTTTTCCGGGGCGGGAGCACCGCCGATAAGAACACGGCGGAAACAGACTACGAACGGGAAAACGCTCACCTCTACGCACTCCACGCGAGATTCCGGCAGTATGGAACCAGAGTTGCAGGTCATCCCCGCACTCCTATACCTGCTCATATACCAGGAGCACGCCCGGCGGCGCGGAAGACATCGGTGAGTACTGCACCTACGACACAGGGGAGGGAAAAGATTACCGGCACACACCCACCCTCCCACACCCACTACAACACACACATCAATGCATTCCCACAGATCACTGTCACAACCCACAAACCACCCCCCTCCGAAATAATGCAAAGACCAAAAGAAGAGATCATAAACGGGCAGATATATTGAAATATGTACACCAGTAATCCCAATAAATAAATAAACTATGTACAAAATATATACAGCTACTAAATGTAGTCCAACCACTGACCGTGGATCACAGGGGTCCTGTGCAAAGGGGCAAGGCCCAGTCCCACGACAAGAACTCCACGGAGAGAACACTGCAGGGGCATCAGAAAGAAAATAGGACAGGCACCTCAGGGGGAAGGGAAGGGGGGGCACCTCAGCCACTTGAGTACACGACGCCAGATCCACGAGGGGACTCCATGACCACTGGCCCATCCTGGGGAGAGCAAAGCCACAGTCCAAACAGTCCATACAGTGGGTGGCCTGCCCACTGGGCCATCCTGGGGAGAGCAAAGCCACAGTCCAAACAGTTCATACAGTGGGTGGCCTGCCCACTGGCCCATCCTGGGGAGAGCAAAGCCACAGTCCATACAGTCCATACAGTGGGTGGCCTGCCCACTGGGCCATCCTGGGGAGAGCAAAGCCACAGTCCATACAGTCCATACAGTGGGTGGCCTGCCCACTGGGCCATCCTGGGGAGAGCAAAGCCACAGTCCAAACAGTCCATACAGTGGGTGGCCTGCCCACTGGCCCATCCTGGGGAGAGCAAAGCCACAGTCCAAACAGTCCATACAGTGGGTGGCCTGCCCACTGGGCCATCCTGGGGAGAGCAAAGCCACAGTCCAAACAGTCCATACAGTGGGTGGCCTGCCCACTGGGCCATCCTGGGGAGAGCAAAGCCACAGTCCATACAGTCCATACAGTGGGTGGCCTGCCCACTGGGCCATCCTGGGGAGAGCAAAGCCACAGTCCATACAGTCCATACAGTGGGTGGCCTGCCCACTGGGCCATCCTGGGGAGAGCAAAGCCACAGTCCAAACAGTCCATACAGTGGGTGGCCTGCCCACTGGCCCATCCTGGGAGAGCAACGCCACAGTCCAAACAGTCCATACAGTGGGTGGCCTGCCCACTGGCCCATCCTGGGGAGAGCAAAGCCACAGTCCAAACAGTCCATACAGTGGGTGGCCTGCCCACTGGCCCATCCTGGGGAGAGCAAAGCCACAGTCCAAACAGTCCATACAGTGGGTGGCCTGCCCACTGGCCCATCCTGGGGAGAGCAAAGCCACAGTCCAAACAGTCCATACAGTGGGTGGCCTGCCCACTGGGCCATCCTGGGGAGAGCAAAGCCACAGTCCATACAGTCCATAACCGACCCCACTGCCACTGGAGGAGGCAAGTTGGCCAGAGGACATCCTGCAGCCCTGCCCGAGATAGATCCTGCCCTGCCACGTCTGCCAAAGGGCCAGCGGTTCTTGCCTTGAAGGGCCCAGTTCAGCGGTTCCTGAGACGGCGGGGCCCAGTTCAGCGCTCCTTGCCTTGAAGGGCCCAGTTCAGCGGTTCTTGAGACGGCGGGGCCCAGCGGAGCGGTGCGTGAGACGGCGGGGCCCAGTTCAGCGGTTCTGGAGACGGCGGGGCCCAGTTCAGCGCTCCTTGCCTTGAAGGGCCCAGTTCAGCGGTTCTTGAGACGGCGGGGCCCAGCGGAGCGGTGCGTGAGACGGCGGGGCCCAGTTCAGCGCTCCTTGCCTTGAAGGGCCCAGTTCAGCGGTTCTTGAGACGGCGGGGCCCAGCGGAGCGGTGCTTGAGACGGCGGGGCCCAGTTCAGCGGTTCTTGAGACGGCGGGGCCCAGCGGAGGGGTTCTTGAGACGGCGGGCCCAGTTCAGCGGTTCTGGAGACGGCGGGGCCCAGTTCAGCGGTCCTTGCCTTGAACGGCCCAGTTCAGCGGTGCTTGAGACGGCGGGGCCCAGTTTAGCGTTCCTTGCCTTGAAGGGCCCAGTTCAGCGGTGCTTGAGACGGCGGGGCCCAGTTCAGCGGTTCTGGAGACGGCGGCCGGTCTAGGTCCAACTGCTAATTGCCTGGTGGTGCCCTCCTGGGCAGCGGGGATGGTGCTCCTTCAATGCCCACCTGGGCTGTGGGTGGTGGGGCCCTCCTGGCCAGCTGGGCTGGGTCCTCCCTGGGCAGCGGCTATGGGGGTGGTGGGCTCTCCCGGGGCAGCTGTGCCGGTTCCTCCCGGGGCAGCGGCTATGGGGGTTGTGGGCTCCTCCTGGGCAGCAGGCCTGCTGCCTGACCTCTCCGACTTGCTGCCCTTGCCCTCCTTAGTCGTGGGCCTGTGGCCCTTTCCTCCCTTTGGAGCTGTGGCTGGTGACTGTCTCTGGGTGGTGTCCGGGGGGGATGTAGAAGGCGGGCTCCTGCGGCGCCCCTTCCGCCTTCTGCTCCTCTTCCCAGGGGGTGGGCTGGCTGTCCCCTTGCTGC
The DNA here is from genome assembly GCF_031143425.1 of Pleurodeles waltl. Taxonomy (NCBI): domain Eukaryota; kingdom Metazoa; phylum Chordata; class Amphibia; order Caudata; family Salamandridae; genus Pleurodeles; species Pleurodeles waltl. Next base: position 692,108,231 of record NC_090442.1, on the reverse strand, counting down.
TGGGCGAAGATCCAGACATGCGGGCTGGCGGGCTCCAATACCCCTGCACCCTTGTCAAGGGGGCTGCAGGGCTGGTGGTGGCTGAGGTGCTCTTCTTACCCCGACGAGAAGGAGGGGGGTGCTCAGGGTCAGGAAAGAAGTTAGTAGTGGCGAGGAAGAGCTTCTTGGGACAATGGAGAGTGGTAGGTACAGTGGGAATGGGAGTGGAGGGAGAGGATGTGGTTGTAGGTGAGTCACGTTTGCTGTCTTTGGGTGCAGGTGCAGGAGGGATAGGCTGTCGTGAGGTGGATGGCTGTTGGGTGGGTGGGTGGCTGCGTTTGTGTGGTGTGGAAGAGGGGGTGACAGACACAGTGGGAGAGGACACAGGGGACGTGTAAATGGCAGTGGGGGTGGTGACTGCACGTGTGCGGACTGGAGTGGAGGGTGTGCTGGTGATGGAAACACTGGCTGATGGTGAGGTGAATGGAGGTGTGAGTGTAGACGTCACAGGGAGGGAGGAGGGAGACGAGGAGGTGGGGGTCACAGAGGTGGTAGTGACTGTTGGCATGTCTGCATCGGAATGTTGCGTGTGTGAATGTCTGCGTGATCTGTGGTGCTTATGTTTGGATGAGCTTCTCTTGGGTGTTGAGGTGAGTGCAGGCTGGTCTGATGGTGTGGGTGGGACAGGCAGAGGAACAGGAGACTGGGAGGAGGGAGTTAGTAGAGGCAGGCAGGAGACAGGGACAATGGCTGCCGTCAGTGCTGAGGCCAGAGCCTGGAACGATCGCTGATGGGCAGCCTGACCCGAATGAATGCCCTCCAGGTACGCATTGCTGCGATGAACCTCCCTCTCCACCCCCTGGATGGCATTCAAAAGGGTAGTCTGCCCAACAATGAGCGTTCGGAGGAGGTCAATGACCTCCTCACTGAGGGCAGCGGGGGTAACAGGGGCAGGGCCTGAGGTGCCTGGGGCGAAGGAGATGCCCGGCTTCCTGGCAGAGCGGGCACGGGGCGAACGCTGAGGGGCTGCTGGGAGGGCGGAGATGGTGCGCTGGGTGGCGGCTGTACCTGTAATGGCGGGGGGCACGGATGGTGCCACCCCCGCAAGGGAGCCCCCTTCCGAGGACGTGTCCGTGTCGCTGCAGGGTCCAGTCGTCCCCGTCGTGGAGCTCCCCTCGCCCTCCGTCTCACTGGTCCAGTCTGACTCTGTGGCATGGCCCTCCTGGGCCATGTGAGATGCAGCTCCCTCCTGCCCCGATGCCACTTCTCCTCCGCCTGATGATGCTGATGCACACAAGCACAGAAAGACAAACAAAAAGGGGGGGGAGAGAGAAATAAAGGGATATTGATTACATGGATCTCCGGTACAGTTAGCGGACATGACAGACACAGATGCCCCCTGCACTAAGTTGCGCACTTGGGGTCCGCTACGCATTCCGTGGAACATGCCCTACACGCCTAGAGTTGACAACTGCACCCATGGATGACACGGCCCAGGGATGGCTGTACTGACAAACTACTGAGGGTGGTGGCTGGGGACACAGGGGCTTACGGGGGTGCCCAGCCTACAGATATCGCCCTGGCCTAGGGGGACCCCCAGCCCTCCTCCCCCACCCAGACACCTCCACTGCGCGACAACAGAGTAGATAATGCTTGTACTCACCCCCTTGTGTCTGCTGTGCTGCCCTCACGCGCCCATCCAAATCAGGGTAGGCCACCGCCAGGATCCGGAACATCAGGGGGCTCAGTTGACGGCAGGCACCCCGCCTACGTTGGGAGGCCATCCCCAGCAGAGACTCGGCGGTCTTCTTGGTCCCGCGGCGGATGTCCTCCCACCTCTTGCGGCAGTGGGTGCTCCGTCGATGGTGGACCCCCAGGGTCCGGACTTCCTTGGCGATGGCACGCCAAATCCCGATCTTCTCATGGGCGCGGACCTATGTGACACGTACAGGGAGGGAGAAATACCACGTTCAAGTTTGTCAGCATTTTCCTTGCCAGTGGCCCAACGCCCCCCATCCCCGCCAGGCCCCCGCCATGCCCCCGCCAGGCCCAACATGCCCCCCATCCCCGCCATGCCCCCCGCCAGGCCCAACATGCCCCCCATCCCCGCCATGCCCCCCGCCATGCCCAACATGCCCCCCATCCCCGCCATGCCCCCCGCCATGCCCAACATGCCCCCCATCCCCGCCATGCCCCCCGCCAGGCCCAACATGCCCCCCATCCCCGCCAGGCCCCCCGCCATGCCCCCCGCCAGGCCCAACATGCCCCCCATCCCCGCCAGGCCCGTCGCCATGCCCCCCGCCAGGCCCAACATGCCCCCCATCCCCGCCAGGCCCCCCGCCATGCCCAACATGCCCCCCATCCCCGCCAGGCCCCCCGCCATGCCCAACATGCCCCCCATCCCCGCCATGCCCCCGCCAGGCCCAACATGCCCCCCATCCCCGCCATGCCCCCCGCCAGGCCAAACATGCCCCCCATCCCCGCCAGGCCCCCCGCCATGCCCCCCGCCAGGCCCAACATGCCCCCCATCCCCGCCAGGCCCCCCGCCAGGCCCCCAAGCCAGCCAGTGGCCCCAAATCCAGATTGAATTAAACTCACTTGTTGGTCTGGAGGACCGTAGAGTAGCGCATACTGGGGGAGGACCCCATCCACAAGTTTCTCCAACTCCTCTCCAGTGAAGGCAGGGGCCCTTTCCCCAGGCGCAGCAGCCATTGTCCCTTCCAGACCGAGGTCACAGCAACACTTGCAGTATAGGTCCTCTCCTGTGAAAGTTCAAGTCGCAAGTGGATAAGTAGATAGAAAATGGCGGTCACGTCCGCGGCGGTGCGTACCGCGGCGGTGCGTCCCGCCACCGCCGGCGCCCTTCGCCATTGGCTCCTGAAACCCATAGGCTTCAATGTTAACCAATGCGGCTTGGCGCCGCGGTCTTCGCCCGCCGCCCGCCGCGGTGTGCCACGCCAGCGCATTGACCTCACATCCCATTGTCACACTTCACAGGTCAGGCAGCCGCCATTTCCAGGGCCCACATGGCTCAATTTCAACAGCGTCACACAGGCCTAGGCCTTGCATAGCCACTCAGACACGCCATTCACTGCATAGAGAATCGTTTACTGTGCTAGCTGTGAGTACGTACCTGTGGGTTGCTTGACTGTGTGCTCCATGTTGTCCTTCCTAGGCACCGTCCGCTGGGTTGGGCGAGGAGACGGATGAATCCTCCCGTGTACCGACCGCTGGTGGACCTGTCGACAATGGAAGAACGCCACATTATCCTGACCTACCGTCTTAACCGTGCCACTATCCATGAACTGTGTGCCCAGCTGGAGCCCGACCTGATGTCCCCCATCCGCCAACCCACAGGGATTCCCCCTCTGGTGCAGGTCATGTCAGTACTCCATTTCTTGGCAAGTGGGTCATTTCAGACAACAGTGGGAATTGCTTCTGGGATGTCTCAGCCCATGTTTTCGAAGGTGTTATCCAGAGTGTTGTCTGCCCTGATGAAATCCGTGAGGAGCTACATCATTTTCCCTGAGGTGGGCGAATTGGCTACAGTGAAGGGTGATTTCTACGCCCTTGGACATATTCCCAACGTAATTGGTGCCATTGATGGGACCCATGTAGCTTTGGTTCCCCCAAGAGACAGGGAGCAGGTGTACAGGAACAGAAAAAATTACCATTCAATGAACATCCAGGTGGTGTGTTTGGCTGACCAGTACATCTCGCATGTAAATGCCAAATTCCCAGGGTCAGTGCATGACGCCTACATCCTCAGGAATAGCAGCATCCCTTACGTGATGGAACAGCTACAGAGACACCGTGTATGGCTAGTGGGGGACTCTGGGTACCCCAACCTGTCGTGGCTACTGACCCCAGTAAGGAATCCCCGGACCAGGGCAGAGGAACGGTACAATGAGGCCCATGGGCGTACTAGGAGGGTGATCGAACGCACCTTTGGCCTCCTAAAGGCCAGGTTTAGGTGCCTGCATATGACAGGTGGATCCCTAATGTACTCACCTAAGAAGGTGTGTCACATCATCGTGGCCTGCTGCATGCTTCACAACCTGGCTTTGCGCCGCCAGGTGCCTTTCCTGCAGGAGGATGGTCGAGACGGTGGTGTTGTGGCAGCGGTGGAACCTGAGGAGAGTGACGAGGAGGAAGACGACGGGGCTGAAACAGACAACAGGGACAGAATCATTGAACAGTACTTCCAATAGGACACAGGTAACATTTCAAAGATAATTTAGTAAATGTTAACTACTCTCCTGCATCTCTGCTGCCTGTCTATTTGCCCCAGTGTATGATGACTGAGTTTTGGCTTTTCCCTCCCTATTTCAGATCTGGGGTCCCCACTACGAGTCCTGTGCTTCGTTTCCCCATGGACTACAGCTTTGTGGCAGCTGTTTGTTGACTTCACCATGTACAAGGACATATTTGCACTGTCATGTCAATTACAATATATTGAAATCACAGCCAGACTCCAGATATTTTGGTGCAAAATAGGTGTTTATTGAAGTGCTCAAAATGGGATGGGTGGTTTCAAGTGGGTGGGGGCTATGGTGAAGGAATGTCCATGGCAGAGTCCAGAGTAACAGTCACACAGGTGCATTGTCCAGAGGCCTGTGGAGAGATGGAGCATGGGCAGTTCAAGGATGGACAGGGTGACAATGTGGGACAGTGGGATGACATCAGGTGGTATCCATTGCTGGCGGGGGTCTTGACATCCTACTCTGTCTTCTTGCGAGATCTCAGGGCCCTCTTGCGGGGTGGTTCTTCTCCTGCAGGAGGTGGGGGTCTGGTGGGCTGCTGCTGTGCGGGGGCCTCCTGTCCACTAGCGCCGGCGGAGGTGGTTGGCTGTTCTTGGTCCAGGCTAGTGGCAGGGGCCCTTGGGTGTTGTTCAGTGTCCGCCCTGGTGTTGACGAGGTCCTGCAGCAGCCCTACCATGGTAACCAGGGTGGTGTTGATGGCTCTGATGTCCTCCCTGTACCCCCGATAGTGTTCCTCCTGCAGTACCTGGATCTCCTGGAACCGGGCCAGTACCGTCGCCATCGTCTCCTGGGAGCGGTTGTATGCTCCCATGATGGTGGTGAGGACCTCGTGGAGAGTGGGTTCCCTGGGCCTCTCCTCCCCTCCCTGTCGCACAGCTGCCCTCCGAGTTCCCCTGTTTCCCTGGGCCTCTGCCCCCTGGCCGGTGTGCCCACTACCACTGCCCCCAGGTCCCTGTTGTTGTTGGGGTGGTGGGTTATCCTGGGTGCCCTGTAGTGGTAGACACACCGCAGATTGACGCGCCCTGGAGACAGAGGCATGGGCCCGCTGGGTGGGAGCTGTGCTGGTGTTCCCAGAGGGGTTTGGGTCTGTAGTGGCCTGTGCCTGTGTGAGGGGAACCGACTGTCCAGAGGTCCCCGATGGTCCGGGCTGGTCATCGGTGTCCAGGTCGACAGAGCTGCTGTCATCGCTGACGGCCTCTTGGGTGGGGGGTGTGGAGAATTCTGGCCCCTCCGCCGCGGTGTGTTGACGGTCGGGTCCTGCAGGGGTATAGAGGTATGGTTATAGTTTCAATGTGTGGCATATGGGTGTATCTATGGGTTCTAGTGTCCCCAAGTGCTGGCATTCGTGTGTGGGGGCTTTGGTGAGGGTGGCTTGTGGGGGGGATGTGTATATGCATTGGGCATGCTTTGGTGATGGGTGTCCATGCTTAGTGGACGCATGCAGGCCTAGGTTTTGGGATGTGTGGGTTGTGATGGTGAGACATTGGCGGGGAATAGGTGTGCTGGGGGTGGAGGTGAGGATGGTGGTGGGGGTGAGGATGGTGGTGGGGGTGAGGGTGGGGGTGAGGATGGGGGTGGGGGTGAGGGTGGGGTTCGAGGATGGGGGTGAGGGTTGGGGTATGATTTGGCATGCAGGTGGGGGGGAAGCAGTAGTGAAGCTTCAACTTACCAGTATCCATTCCTCCGCCGACTCCTGCGAGGCCGTCAGGATGCAGGATGTTCAAGACTTCCTCCTCCCATGATGTGAATTGTGGGGGTTGAGGTGGGGGTCCTCCGCCAGTCTTCTGCACGGCGATGTTGTGCCTGGATACCATGGAACGCACCTTCCCCTGTAGGTCGTTCCATCGCTTCCTGATGTCTTCACGATTTCTGGGGTGCTGTCCCACTGCGTTGACCCTGTCGACAATCCTCTGCCATAGCTCCGTCCTCCGGGCAATGCTGGTGTATTGTATCTGTGTGCCGAACAGCTGGGGCTCTACCCGAACGATTTCCTCCACCATGACCCTGAGTTCTTCGTCTGTGAAGCGGGGTTGTCTTTGGGGTGCCATGGGGTGGTGTGTATGATGTGTGGGGTGGAGTATGTGTATTTAAGTGAGTTGAGTGTGGTGGTGTGTGTTGTTTTGTGTGTGGATAGTGTGTGGGTGATGGTGTTGAGTGGCTGTGGCTGTTAGTTTGTGGATGCTGGTGTCTCGCTCTGGCCTTCTTTCAGAATTTTTTAGCGTAGGGGTTTGTGGGTGATGTGGGTGTGTGTTTTATATTGTATTGTGTGTGTGGGAGTGGTGTGTGTATGTGTATCAGGTGTGTGGGATTCAAATCGTCCAATGTGGCTGAGTTTTGTTCGTTTGTGTGTATTCTGACCGCGGCGGTGTGTCCCGCCAATGGAATACCGCGTTTGAATGACCGCCGCGTGGATTCGTGGGTCGTAATGGCATGGGCGTATTTCTGTTGGCGTGACGGTGGAGGTTTTGTCACCTCCACTTTTCCGCCGACCGCTGGTCTGGCGGTCTGTTGTGGCGGTCGGATTTTCGGAGGTTTGCCTTCTGCGGGTCAGAATGACCGTGGCGGGTTTCCGCGACCGCGGCGGGATTATGGAGGATTTCTGACCTCGGCGGTAAAAGGCGCCTACCGCATCCACAAACTAACAGCCACAGCCACTCAACACCATCACCCACACACTATCCACACACAAAACAACACACACCACCACACTCAACTCACTTAAATACACATTCTCCACCCCACACATCATACACACCACCCCATGGCACCCCAAAGACAACCCCGCTTCACAGACGAAGAACTCAGGGTCATGGTGGAGGAAATCGTTCGGGTAGAGCCCCAGCTGTTCGGCACACAGATACAATACACCAGCATTGCCCGGAGGACGGAGCTATGGCAGAGGATTGTCGACAGGGTCAACGCAGTGGGACAGCACCCCAGAAATCGGGAAGACATCAGGAAGCGATGGAACGACCTACGGGGGAAGGTGCGTTCCATGGTATCCAGGCACAACATCGCCGTGCAGAAGACTGGCGGAGGACCCCCACCTCAACCCCCACAATTCACATCATGGGAGGAGGAAGTCTTGAACATCCTGCATCCTGACGGCCTCGCAGGAGTCGGCAGAGGAATGGATACTGGTAAGTTGAAGCTTCACTACTGCTTCCCCCCCACCTGCATGCCAAATCATACCCCAACCCTCACCCCCATCCTCGAACCCCACCCTCACCCCCACCCCCATCCTCACCCCCACCCTCACCCCCACCACCATCCTCACCCCCACCACCATCCTCACCCCCACCCCCAGCACACCTATTCCCCGCCAATGTCTCACCATCACAACCCACACATCCCAAAACCTAGGCCTGCATGCGTCCACTAAGCATGGACACCCATCACCAAAGCATGCCCACTGCATATACACATCCCCCCCACAAGCCACCCTCACCAAAGCCCCCACACACGAATGCCAGCACTTGGGGACACGAGAACCCATAGATCCACCCATATGCCACACATTGAAACTATAACCATACCTCTATACCCCTGCAGGACCCGACCGTCAACACAACGCGGCGGAGGGGCCAGAATTCTCCACACCCCCCACCCAAGAGGCCGTCAGCGATGACAGCAGCTCTGTCGACCTGGACACCGATGACCAGCCCGGACCATCGGGGACCTCTGGACAGTCGGTTCCCCTCACACAGGCACAGGCCACTACAGACCCAAACCCCTCTGGGAACACCAGCACAGCTCCCACCCAGCGGGCCCATGCCTCTGTCTCCAGGGCGCGTCAATCTGCGGTGTGTCTACCACTACAGGGCACCCAGGATAACCCACCACCCCAACAACAACAGGGACCTGGGGGCAGTGGTAGTGGGCACACCGGCCAGGGGGCAGAGGCCCAGGGAAACAGGGGAACTCGGAGGGCAGCTGTGCGACAGGGGGGGGAGGAGAGGCCCAGGGAACCCACTCTCCACGAGGTCCTCACCACCATCATGGGAGCATACAACCGCTCCCAGGAGACGATGGCGACGGTACTGGCCCGGTTCCAGGAGATCCAGGTACTGCAGGAGGAACACTATCGGGGGTACAGGGAGGACATCAGAGCCATCAACACCACCCTGGTTACCATGGTAGGGCTGCTGCAGGACCTCGTCAACACCAGGGCGGACACTGAACAACACCCAAGGGCCCCTGCCACTAGCCTGGACCAAGAACAGCCAACCACCTCCGCCGGCACTAGTGGACAGGAGGCCCCCGCACAGCAGCAGCCCACCAGACCCCCACCTCCTGCAGGAGAAGAACCACCCCGCAAGAGGGCCCTGAGATCTCGCAAGAAGACAGAGTAGGATGTCAAGACCCCCGCCAGCAATGGATACCACCTGATGTCATCCCACTGTCCCACATTGTCACCCTGTCCATCCTTGAACTGCCCATGCTCCATCTCTCCACAGGCCTCTGGACAATGCACCTGTGTGACTGTTACTCTGGACTCTGCCATGGACATTCCTTCACCATAGCCCCCACCCACTTGAAACCACCCATCCCATTTTGAGCACTTCAATAAACACCTATTTTGCACCAAAATATCTGGAGTCTGGCTGTGATTTCAATATATTGTAATTGACATGACAGTGCAAATATGTCCTTGTACATGGTGAAGTCAACAAACAGCTGCCACAAAGCTGTAGTCCATGGGGAAACGAAGCACAGGACTCGTAGTGGGGACCCCAGATCTGAAATAGGGAGGGAAAAGCCAAAACTCAGTCATCATACACTGGGGCAAATAGACAGGCAGCAGAGATGCAGGAGAGTAGTTAACATTTACTAAATTATCTTTGAAATGTTACCTGTGTTCTATTGGAAGTACTGTTCAATGATTCTGTCCCTGTTGTCTGTTTCAGCCCCGTCGTCTTCCTCCTCGTCACTCTCCTCAGGTTCCACCGCTGCCACAACACCACCGTCTCGACCATCCTCCTGCAGGAAAGGCACCTGGCGGCGCAAAGCCAGGTTGTGAAGCATGCAGCAGGCCACGATGATGTGACACACCTTCTTAGGTGAGTACATTAGGGATCCACCTGTCATATGCAGGCACCTAAACCTGGCCTTTAGGAGGCCAAAGGTGCGTTCGATCACCCTCCTAGTACGCCCATGGGCCTCATTGTACCGTTCCTCTGCCCTGGTCCGGGGATTCCTTACTGGGGTCAGTAGCCACGACAGGTTGGGGTACCCAGAGTCCCCCACTAGCCATACACGGTGTCTCTGTAGCTGTTCCATCACGTAAGGGATGCTGCTATTCCTGAGGATGTAGGCGTCATGCACTGACCCTGGGAATTTGGCATTTACATGCGAGATGTACTGGTCAGCCAAACACACCACCTGGATGTTCATTGAATGGTAATTTTTTCTGTTCCTGTACACCTGCTCCCTGTCTCTTGGGGGAACCAAAGCCACATGGGTCCCATCAATGGCACCAATTACGTTGGGAATATGTCCAAGGGCGTAGAAATCACCCTTCACTGTAGCCAATTCGCCCACCTCAGGGAAAATGATGTAGCTCCTCACGGATTTCATCAGGGCAGACAACACTCTGGATAACACCTTCGAAAACATGGGCTGAGACATCCCAGAAGCAATTCCCACTGTTGTCTGAAATGACCCACTTGCCAAGAAATGGAGTACTGACATGACCTGCACCAGAGGGGGAATCCCTGTGGGTTGGCGGATGGGGGACATCAGGTCGGGCTCCAGCTGGGCACACAGTTCATGGATAGTGGCACGGTTAAGACGGTAGGTCAGGATAATGTGGCGTTCTTCCATTGTCGACAGGTCCACCAGCGGTCGGTACACGGGAGGATTCATCCGTCTCCTCGCCCAACCCAGCGGACGGTGCCTAGGAAGGACAACATGGAGCACACAGTCAAGCAACCCACAGGTACGTACTCACAGCTAGCACAGTAAACGATTCTCTATGCAGTGAATGGCGTGTCTGAGTGGCTATGCAAGGCCTAGGCCTGTGTGACGCTGTTGAAATTGAGCCATGTGGGCCCTGGAAATGGCGGCTGCCTGACCTGTGAAGTGTGACAATGGGATGTGAGGTCAATGCGCTGGCGTGGCACACCGCGGCGGGCGGCGGGCGAAGACCGCGGCGCCAAGCCGCATTGGTTAACATTGAAGCCTATGGGTTTCAGGAGCCAATGGCGAAGGGCGCCGGCGGTGGCGGGACGCACCGCCGCGGTACGCACCGCCGCGGACGTGACCGCCATTTTCTATCTACTTATCCACTTGCGACTTGAACTTTCACAGGAGAGGACCTATACTGCAAGTGTTGCTGTGACCTCGGTCTGGAAGGGACAATGGCTGCTGCGCCTGGGGAAAGGGCCCCTGCCTTCACTGGAGAGGAGTTGGAGAAACTTGTGGATGGGGTCCTCCCCCAGTATGCGCTACTCTACGGTCCTCCAGACCAACAAGTGAGTTTAATTCAATCTGGATTTGGGGCCACTGGCTGGCTTGGGGGCCTGGCGGGGGCCTGGCGGGGATGGGGGGCATGTTGGGCCTGGCGGGGGGCATGGCGGGGGGCCTGGCGGGGATGGGGGGCATGTTGGGCCTGGCGGGGGGCATGGCGGGGATGGGGGGCATGTTGGGCCTGGCGGGGGGCATGGCGGGGATGGGGGGCATGTTGGGCATGGCGGGGGGCCTGGAGGGGATGGGGGGCATGTTGGGCCTGGCGGGGGGCATGGCGGGGATGGGGGGCATGTTGGGCATGGCGGGGGGCCTGGCGGGGATGGGGGGCATGTTGGGCCTGGCGGGGGCATGGCGGGGGGCCTGGCGGGGATGGGGGGCATGTTGGGCCTGGCGGGGGGCATGGCGGGGGGCCTGGCGGTGATGGGGGGCATGTTGGGCCTGGTGGGGGGCATGGCGGGGATGGGGGGCATGTTGGGCATGGCGGGGGGCATGGCGGGGATGGGGGGCATGTTGGGCATGGCGGGGGGCATGGCGGGGATGGGGAGCATGTTGGGCCTGGCGGGGGGCATGGCGGGGATGGGGGGCATGTTGGGCATGGCGGGGGGCCTGGCGGGGATGGGGGGCATGTTGGGCCTGGCGGGGGCATGGCGGGGGGCCTGGCGGGATGGGGGGCATGTTGGGCCTGGCGGGGGGCATGGCGGGGGGCCTGGCGGGGATGGGGGGCATGTTGGGCCTGGTGGGGGGCATGGCGGGGATGGGGGGCATGTTGGGCATGGCGGGGGGCATGGCGGGGATGGGGGGCATGTTGGGCATGGCGGGGGGCATGGCGGGGATGGGGAGCATGTTGGGCCTGGCGGGGGGCATGGCGGGGATGGGGGGCATGTTGGGCCTGGTGGGGGGCATGGCGGGGGGCCTGGCGGGGATGGGGGGCGTTGGGCCACTGGCAAGGAAAATGCTGACAAACTTGAACGTGGTATTTCTCCCTCCCTGTACGTGTCACATAGGTCCGCGCCCATGAGAAGATCGGGATTTGGCGTGCCATCGCCAAGGAAGTCCGGACCCTGGGGGTCCACCATCGACGGGGCACCCACTGCCGCAAGAGGTGGGAGGACATCCGCCGCGGGACCAAGAAGACCGCCGAGTCTCTGCTGGGGATGGCCTCCCAACGTAGGCGGGGTGCCTGCCGTCAACTGAGCCCCCTGATGTTCCGGATCCTGGCGGTGGCCTACCCTGATTTGGATGGGCGCGTGAGGGCAGCACAGCAGACACAAGGGGGTGAGTACAAGCATTATCTACTCTGTTGTCGCGCAGTGGAGGTGTCTGGGTGGGGGAGGAGGGCTGGGGGTCCCCCTAGGCCAGGGCGATATCTGTAGGCTGGGCACCCCCGTAAGCCCCTGTGTCCCCAGCCACCACCCTCAGTAGTTTGTCAGTACAGCCATCCCTGGGCCGTGTCATCCATGGGTGCAGTTGTCAACTCTAGGCGTGTAGGGCATGTTCCACGGAATGCGTAGCGGACCCCAAGTGCGCAACTTAGTGCAGGGGGCATCTGTGTCTGTCATGTCCGCTAACTGTACCGGAGATCCATGTAATCAATATCCCTTTATTGCTCTCTCCCCCCCCCTTTTTGTTTGTCTTTCTGTGCTTGTGTGCATCAGCATCATCAGGCGGAGGAGAAGTGGCATCGGGGCAGGAGGGAGCTGCATCTCACATGGCCCAGGAGGGCCATGCCACAGAGTCAGACTGGACCAGTGAGACGGAGGGCGAGGGGAGCTCCACGACGGGGACGACTGGACCCTGCAGCGACACGGACACGTCCTCGGAAGGGGGCTCCCTTGCGGGGGTGGCACCATCCGTGCCCCCCGCCATTACAGGTACAGCCGCCACCCAGCGCACCATCTCCGCCCTCCCAGCAGCCCCTCAGCGTTCGCCCCGTGCCCGCTCTGCCAGGAAGCCGGGCATCTCCTTCGCCCCAGGCACCTCAGGCCCTGCCCCTGTTACCCCCGCTGCCCTCAGTGAGGAGGTCATTGACCTCCTCCGAACGCTCATTTTTGGGCAGACTACCCTTTTGAATGCCATCCAGGGGGTGGAGAGGGAGGTTCATCGCAGCAATGCGTACCTGGAGGGCATTCATTCGGGTCAGGCTGCCCATCAGCGATCGTTCCAGGCTCTGGCCTCAGCACTGACGGCAGCCATTGTCCCTGTCTCCTGCCTGCCTCTACTAACTCCCTCCTCCCAGTCTCCTGTTCCTCTGCCTGTCCCACCCACACCATCAGACCAGCCTGCACTCACCTCAACACCCAAGAGAAGCTCATCCAAACATAAGCACCACAGATCACGCAGACATTCACACACGCAACATTCCGATGCAGACATGCCAACAGTCACTACCACCTCTGTGACCCCCACCTCCTCGTCTCCCTCCTCCCTCCCTGTGACGTCTACACTCACACCTCCATTCACCTCACCATCAGCCAGTGTTTCCATCACCAGCACACCCTCCACTCCAGTCCGCACACGTGCAGTCACCACCCCCACTGCCATTTACACGTCCCCTGTGTCCTCTCCCACTGTGTCTGTCACCCCCTCTTCAACACCACACAAACGCAGCCACCCACCCACCCAACAGCCATCCACCTCACGACAGCCTATCCCTCCTGCACCTGCACCCAAAGACAGCAAACGTGACTCACCTACAACCACATCCTCTCCCTCCACTCCCATTCCCACTGTACCTACCACTCTCCATTGTCCCAAGAAGCTCTTCCTCGCCACTATTAACTTCTTTCCTGACCCTGAGCCCCCCCCTCCTTCTCGTCGGGGTAAGAAGAGCACCTCAGCCACCACCAGCCCTGCAGCCCCCTTGACAAGGGTGCAGGGGTATTGGAGCCCGCCAGCCCGCATGTCTGGATCTTCGCCCAGCAGCAAGGGGACAGCCAGCCCACCCCCTGGGAAGAGGAGCAGAAGGCGGAAGGGGCGCCGCAGGAGCCCGCCTTCTACATCCCCCCCGGACACCACCCAGAGACAGTCACCAGCCACAGCTCCAAAGGGAGGAACGGGCCACATGCCCACGACTAAGGAGGGCAAGGGCAGCAAGTCGGAGAGGTCAGGCAGCAGGCCTGCTGCCCAGGAGGAGCCCACAACCCCCATAGCCGCTGCCCCGGGAGGAACCGGCACAGCTGCCCCGGGAGAGCCCACCACCCCCATAGCCGCTGCCCAGGGAGGACCCAGCCCAGCTGGCCAGGAGGGCCCCACCACCCACAGCCCAGGTGGGCATTGAAGGAGCACCATCCCCGCTGCCCAGGAGGGCACCACCAGGCAATTAGCAGTTGGACCTAGACCGGCCGCCGTCTCCAGAACCGCTGAACTGGGCCCCGCCGTCTCAAGCACCGCTGAACTGGGCCCTTCAAGGCAAGGAACGCTAAACTGGGCCCCGCCGTCTCAAGCACCGCTGAACTGGGCCGTTCAAGGCAAGGACCGCTGAACTGGGCCCCGCCGTCTCCAGAACCGCTGAACTGGGCCCCGCCGTCTCAAGAACCGCTCCGCTGGGCCCCGCCGTCTCAAGAACCGCTGAACTGGGCCCTGCCGTCTCAAGCACCGCTCCGCTGGGCCCCGCCGTCTCAAGAACCGCTGAACTGGGCCCTTCAAGGCAAGGAGCGCTGAACTGGGCCCCGCCGTCTCACGCACCGCTCCGCTGGGCCCCGCCGTCTCAAGAACCGCTGAACTGGGCCCTTCAAGGCAAGGAGCGCTGAACTGGGCCCCGCCGTCTCCAGAACCGCTGAACTGGGCCCCGCCGTCTCACGCACCGCTCCGCTGGGCCCCGCCGTCTCAAGAACCGCTGAACTGGGCCCTTCAAGGCAAGGAGCGCTGAACTGGGCCCCGCAGTCTCAGGAACCGCTGAACTGGGCCCTTCAAGGCAAGAACCGCTGGCCCTTTGGCAGACGTAGCAGGGCAGGATCTATCTCGGGCAGGGCTGCAGGATGTCCTCTGGCCAACTTGCCTCCTCCAGTGGCAGTGGGGTCTGTTATGGACTGTATGGACTGTGGCTTTGCTCTCCCCAGGATGGCCCAGTGGGCAGGCCACCCACTGTATGGACTGTTTGGACTGTGGCTTTGCTCTCCCCAGGATCGGCCAGTGGGCAGGCCACCCACTGTATGGACTGTTTGGACTGTGGCTTTGCTCTCCCCAGGATGGGCCAGTGGGCAGGCCACCCACTGTATGGACTGTTTGGACTGTGGCTTTGCTCTCCCCAGGATGGGCCAGTGGGCAGGCCACCCACTGTATGGACTGTTTGGACTGTGGCTTTGCTCTCCCCAGGATGGCCCAGTGGGCAGGCCACCCACTGTATGGACTGTATGGACTGTGGCTTTGCTCTCCCCAGGATGGCCCAGTGGGCAGGCCACCCACTGTATGGACTGTATGGACTGTGGCTTTGCTCTCCCCAGGATGGCCCAGTGGGCAGGCCACCCACTGTATGGACTGTTTGGACTGTGGCTTTGCTCTCCCCAGGATGGCCCAGTGGGCAGGCCACCCACTGTATGGACTGTTTGGACTGTGGCTTTGCTCTCCCCAGGATGGCCCAGTGGGCAGGCCACCCACTGTATGGACTGTTTGGACTGTGGCTTTGCTCTCCCCAGGATGGCCCAGTGGGCAGGCCACCCACTGTATGGACTGTATGGACTGTGGCTTTGCTCTCCCCAGGATGGCCCAGTGGGCAGGCCACCCACTGTATGGACTGTATGGACTGTGGCTTTGCTCTCCCCAGGATGGGCCAGTGGGCAGGCCACCCACTGTATGGACTGTTTGGACTGTGGCTTTGCTCTCCCCAGGATGGCCCAGTGGGCAGGCCACCCACTGTATGGACTGTTTGGACTGTGGCTTTGCTCTCCCCAGGATGGGCCAGTGGTCATGGAGTCCCCTCGTGGATCTGGCGTCGTGTACTCAAGTGGCTGAGGTGCCCCCCCTTCCCTTCCCCCTGAGGTGCCTGTCCTATTTTCTTTCTGATGCCCCTGCAGTGTTCTCTCCGTGGAGTTCTTGTCGTGGGACTGGGCCTTGCCCCTTTGCACAGGACCCCTGTGATCCACGGACAGTGGTTGGACTACATTTAGTAGCTGTATATATTTTGTACATAGTTTATTTATTTATTGGGATTACTGGTGTACATATATCAATATATCTGCCCGTTTATGATCTCTTCTTTTGGTCTTTGCATTATTTCGGAGGGGGGTGGTTTGTGGGTTGTGACAGTGATCTGTGGGAATGCATTGATGTGTGTGTTGTAGTGGGTGTGGGTGGGTGGGTGTGTGCCGGTAATCTTTTCCCTCCCCTGTGTCGTAGGTGCAGTACTCACCGATGTCTTCCGCGCCGCCGGGCGTGCTCCTGGTATATGAGCAGGTATAGGAGTGCGGGGATGACCTGCAACTCTGGTTCCATACTGCCGGAATCTCGCGTGGAGTGCGTAGAGGTGAGCGTTTTCCCGTTCGTAGTCTGTTTCCGCCGTGTTCTTATCGGCGGTGCTCCCGCCCCGGAAAAGGTGGCGGATTGGTGGGTCGTAATAGGGTGGGCGGTACATTGTCTGCCGCCTGGCTGTTGGCGGGAACCGCCGCGCTGTTTGTTTGTACCGCCGTGGCGGGCGGAGTGTTAATACGGCGGGCTGTGTTGGCGGTTCCCGCCAGGGTCAGAATTGCATATTTTAGACCGCCGGCCTGTTGGCGGCTTGGCCGCCGCTTTATCACCGACCGCCAGGGTCAGAATGAGGGCCATAGTGTACATAGAATTGCTTAGTTAGTGTAAGTTAGATTAAGGATAGGTTTTTACTATTTAATAGCGTTTATAAAAATACATTTTATAAATTTTCACAACTTCTCCCTTATTAGCTGGGTGTAAGTTATCATATATGTCTTTGCTGGATTGAGCATATGCTGTGTGCTTCCCTGGCAGTGTTTGTATACGTATGTAACTAACTGGGTGATGCATCTAAGGAGTAGGTAGTGTCAAGTTTGCAATACAGTCACCTAAGGAATCTTCCAACATGAATGCCCACTGAAAGTGGCAATCTTGCTGTGAATGGACCCACAGCCCAAAACAGGTATTCGCCTTCTGTTGCTCTGTGCGTTTATGTGATGCTACATTTTCAGCATAGATGAATAAGTGACGCAACAGTGAGTTATCAAGAATATGTTGGGCCACACACTTAATGCAGCCACTTTCCTTTGTACCAATTTATTTTCACATCAGTGTTAATTGAGGGCTAGTATCCATGAATGTGTTACCTACCTGAGCAGTAACTTTATTCGCTCTTACCATTGACTGATTGCTAATTGTAGCACTTCATGCATATGAGCTTGGGTAACTACTTGTTACTTCAGATGCACAAAAGGTTCACATATACTATTGGATCTATTGAACACAATTCCAGTTTGATAATATGTTGGGACTTTGGGGCTGCACATCCCAACATGGTCTACTTCGTCTGATCATGAACAGGCATACAATAAGCTGGTTCGGGAAAGTGCTTTCATTCACAGAGTCTCAAGGAGTTAGGGACAAGTGGCAGTCCTTGTGGCAACTACCTCAACATTGTTTGTGAATCATAGGATGCTCTGAGAGAGACCATGGGGTACACATTCCATGGGACACGTGGAGGAGAGGAGTGTTTCAGTGAGGAAGAGCAAATTGCCAATCGGGAAGATAGTCCAGCTCAGCAGTCCACAAATGGGTGAGCTCAGCAGGTAGGATAGTAAATTAAGGACAGTACCAATTGGGAATTATACTGATATGGTCATCTGCACTGCGCAAATGAGAAAATGGCAGTTTGGCATAGAGAAATGCTAATGGGAGTTTTACGTTGGAAAGAGGTGTATTACACATTTTCCTCTTCTGATGTGAAATGCTACCAGAGAGTTTTACTTTGAAAAGAGGTGTAGTACACATCTTCCTCTTCTGATGTGTGTGGTGCTTTCTGTGAGTGGTTTGTTGTTGGTTGCCAGAGGCACACACATATCAGGGGCTAAAGATGTGGATCCCCTGTCCACAGCAGCATTTCTCTGTGCCAACAAGTGAGGCATCACTGCACTGAAAAGGGCCTGCTGGTTTGCCAGCACAGCACCAGCAACACAGTAGTAGACACTCATTGTGGCAATATATGTGTCCTGCTTCCTTTCCAGGGACTCCAGGATGTTGCAGATTGTCCCCAGCTGGTTGGCAACCTAGCTGGTGCCACTTTGGCAGGGCAGTTGTTCATGCAGCTGCATCATAACACCAGCAATGTCAGCCAGGGACTGTTCAAGGCCACAGAGCGGAGGGTAGGTGCATTTTAAAACCACTGAGATGTGCTTAGAGACTGAGGCACCCATAGACTGCCTATTGGAAGCCCGCCATGGTCTCCATCCCCACCCGTGTGATATTTGAATATTTAGATAATTTAGATATTTTTATTAGTATTTTTTTGTACATACACATGTAATAAATATCAATTCTGAATTTATACTATTGTTGTTTTGTTCTGTATATTATGGTGATAATGTTGAATATGTATTGTAGCTCATTTTCTTTTTTCTTGTACTCCATCCCCACCCGCACCAGATCTAGTATCTCCCATTGGACTCTTACCGCATGACACTGAATTCAACTTTGGGGTCCTCACAGTCAAGATGTGGTAGGTGGTGTTTGTTGGGTGATGGGTGGATCCTCTGGAGACCCCCCTCAATGCTGTCAGCCCTTCCTGAAACCAGAGATGGTGTATTGATGGAAGCCAGGTTTTGCCAGAGGGCGTCTTGGTCAAAGGTTAGCAGGTTGTCATCCTCAGCAAGATCGTCATTGTGGGTAGGCGGCTGGTCAGGAGGTATACGTACATCCTCTAGAATGAGACAAAAAAATGTTAACGGTGTTCTATTTTGGATGTTAACATGAGTAATCAGATTGACAATCTAACATGCTAATATTTGACTTTCAGTCCAACATTGATGAGTAGAATGTCTGTTACGCTGAGATATTGAGTCCAAGTTGCAGTGTAGTTGCCTTTCAGATAGCAGTATGTCTGCTTTGTTCATACAACCACTGTGTGACAAGGCTGACTTTTTGTGTCATGACACTTATTGCAACACAGTTACACAGCTCGCTGGGCCTACCATTCCTGAACATATGAAAAGAGATTAGGTCCATGTCTGTCATGGTGATTTGTATTCTCTTTCATGATGCCTATACTGATTGTGCTTTGACATATTGACACCACTACTGTTCACATTACACCTAATCCCCAGAGTGCCTGCATTTCCTGTGGCCAGTATTTAGCCCACAGCTTCTGTGCAGGTGATGTGGGTCTCATCATGAATTAGTTATGATTCTGCCATCTGGATTTTGCACTATACAGTATGGCACTCCGCCTTGTGCTGTCTTGCATGCACATTAATGTGGCCAAGGGTTGATTTTGTAACATGTAAGCTGCACATCGCTACACATCGGCCAACCTTGCTACACTGCAGGAATGTGTGAGGGCATACACTTACCATGCATTTCCTATTTGTGTGTACTAATGTGGTTTGATTGGATTCACATTTGGCTTCATATTTGTGCCCAGTGGGCACTGTATACCAAATCTGAGGGGATGGTCCCAGTCACACAAGGTAGGGTGCTAGCATTGACACTCACCACAGTTGATAATTTCCAGGGTTGGGTGTCTGCATTGTATGGCTCATCCTTTGATTCAGGCCCACTCATTTGTACATGTAGATGCTTCCTCTGCCACTCCTCCATTGATGTCAGGGACTCATCTTAATGTAACACAGTGATGGAACGTGGATCATACATTGACTCTCATGTGCCTACAACATCAAAAATATGTGTGACCAAATCAAATGGACTTACATTGCTAGCTGTTATTGAGGGCTATGGGTCAAGCTGTTCCCATGGTAGTAGAGCTGGAATTGGTGACATATACCTACCCAGATTTGCAACATAACTGTGCATATCTACCTCATTCTCCAACCATCGCTGACTCCTGCCCTTTGTGTTTGCTGACTACTTTTTTCTGTACCTTGACAGATCCCTATTTCACATCCTCCAATTGAAACATTTGAGCATGGTGCAACACTTTCCCTTCAGACTCCTGCTGCTGCTTCATCCAGGACCACATCACATGAAGGATGTTGTAACCCAATGGATTTTTCCCTGTCATCCCTTCCCAGCTGCAACACAAGTGTCACACTGTCATACACAGCAGTGCATGTGTATTGGTCAGGCTACCTTGCAGAATATATATCCATTCTGACCTCCTTGCTATGCAATGTTTCACCATTTTGACACAGTGGCTGTTCAATCTACTCAGTCAGTGCTTAAAATTGACATATTACCAAGGGCCCACCAGGGCCGCAAATCATCTTTAGTTTTAACACACATGGTCCTCTGGTGAGCATCACCTGCATTTACCCTGACCCAATTTTATTTAGTGCATGGCATGTTTTCTGGTGACCCTATTATGGCAGCTGACACCTGTGTGGTTTCCCTGCACGTCAGGACAACTGCGTGTTATGTATTGTCATACCAGTTAATATACATGTGGCTCTTGGAATGCTCTTTTTGTATTGATACTTTACATTCACCACACCTCCCCCCCCTTCAGGTGAACATTTCTCCTCTGACACTCCCATTCCATTCCATTACTTTGCATTCCATATTAGTGTGCATGGGCATCAGTAATACTGTGCCCTCATGGTGCAAGATTTCCTCCATGATTACCATCATATTGTGCAAGGTTCAAGTGTCCATGCATGATGTGTTGTTCCAGTCCATGTTTTCTACTTGTATTGTGGTCTTGTAGTTCTGGTGACTCATGTTGTAGAGTCCACTACACATGCCAATATACAAAGGTGGACCTGGACTGGTGCTATACCTCACACATGCAATACAGAAATATGAAGGAACATGACTGAGCTGTGCACCTTGTAACTAGGCAGTGTGACTAACATTTCTGTGCCATTTAAAGGAACATTATGCAGATCCCTGCCCTTTCAAATGCACATAGCACAGTGGAGCACCGGTGTTAGACCTGACAGCCTTAGGGTAGTCACCCCTAACTTTTTGCCTGCCTCCCTCCTCTTTTTGGATACTGTTTTTGCTGGTTTTTAGACTCTGCGCACTTTACCACTGCTAACCAGTGATAAAGTGTATATGCTCTCTCTCTGTAAACATGGTAACTTTGGATCATACCTGATTGAACTATTTAATCTACTTATAAGTCCCCAGTCATGTGCACTCCAGGTGCCTAGGGCATATAGATTAAATGCTACTAGTGGACCTGCAGCACGGATTGTGCCACCCACTTAAGTAGCCCCTTTTCCTTGTCTCAGGCCTACCATTGCTAGGCCTGTGTGTGCAGTTTCACTGCCACCTCGACTTGGCATTTAAAAGTACTTGCCAAGCCTAGAACTCCCCTTTTTCTGCATATAAGTCACCCTTAATGTGTGCCCTGGGTATCCCCTAGAGCAGGGTGCTGTGTAGGTAAAAGACAGGACATGTACCTGTGTAGTTATATGTCCTGGTAGTGTAAAACTCCTAAATTCGTTTTTGCACTGCTGGGAGACCTGCTCCCTTCATAGGCTAACATTGGGGCTGCCCTCATACACTGTTGAAGTGGCAGCTGCTGATCTGAAAGGAGCAGGGAGGTCATATTTAGTATGGCCAGAATGGTAATACAAAATCCTACTGACTGGTGAAGTCGGATTTAATATTACTATTCTAGAAATGCCACTTTTAGAAAGTGAGCATTTCTTTGCACTTAAATCCTTCTGTGCCTTACAATCCACGTCTGGCTAGGTTTAGTTGACAGCTCCTTGTGCATTCACTCAGACACACCCCAAACACAGGGTACTCAGCCTCACTTGCATACATCTGCATTTTGAATGGGTCTTCCTGGGCTGGGAGGGTGGAGGGCCTGCCCTCACACAAAGGACTGCCACACCCCCTACTGGGACCCTGGCAGACAGGATTGAACTGAAAGGGGACCTGGTGCACTTCTTAGCCACTCTTTGAAGTCCCCCCACTTCAAAGGCACATTTGGGTATAAAACAGGGCCTCTGCCCTACCTCACTAGACACTTGCTGGGGAAGAAACCGGAACCAGAAACTACATCCTGCCAAGAGGAACTGCCTGGCTGCTCAAAGGACTCACCTGTCTGCTTTCTACAAAGGACTGCTGTCTTGCTGTTGCCCTGCTGCCTTGCTGAACTCTTGTCTGGCTGTGAAAGTGCTCTCCAAGGGCTTGGATAGAGCTTGCCTCCTGTTCCTTGAAGTCTCAGGACCAAAAAGACTTCTTCCTTTCACTTGGACGCTCCGTGCGCCGAAAATTTCGACGCACAGCTTGTTTTGCGGCGAGAAAAACGCTGCACACCGACGCTGATCGACGCGACGCCCTCGGGACAATCGAGACTTCGACGCACAACCTCGCAAGGACAAAGCCGCTCGACTTTCCAGGAGAAATCGACGCGACGCCTACCGTGAGTGCGAAACTTTGACGCACGGCCTCGCAAGGACAACGCCGCCCGACTTCCAAGGAGAAATCGACGCGACGCCTGCCGTGAGACCAAACTTTCGACGCACGGCCTCGCAAGGACAACGCCGCCCGACTTCCAAGGAGAAATCGACGCGACACCTACTGTGAGATCGAAACTTCGACGCGCAGCCCCGCAGAACGACGCGCAGCCGGAAAACAAGCAGGAGAATCCACGCACAGACCCGGGACATCTGGTAATCCCCGCGATCCACAAAAAGAGACTGTCTGCGCGCCGGAAAACGACGCCCGACTTCCCCGCGTGGAAAAGAACGACGCAAGTCGGTGTGTGCTGAGAGGAAATCGACGCACACCCCCCTTTTTCCACGCACCTCTTCACCTGTGGCCCTCTGAGGAGATTTTCCACCAGAAACCAGGTACTTTGTGCTTGAAAGACACTTTATTACATTCCAAAGACTTAAGACCCTTTATATCACTTTCCTGTGATAGTTCTACAATTTTCCATTGCATCTTTATTCTTTTTGACCTACAATTATCCTGATAAATATTATATATATTTTTCTAAACACTGTGTGGTGTATTTTTGTGGTGCTATATGGTGGTATTGTATGATTTATTGCACAAATACTTTACACATTGCCTTCTAAGTTAAGCCTGACTGCTCGTGCCAAGCTACCAGAGGGTGGGCACAGGATAATCTTGGATAGTGTGTGACTTACCCTGACTAGAGTGAGGGCTTTTGCTTGGACAGGGGATAACCTGACTGCCAACCAAAAACCCCATTTCTAACATTGGTGATCAGCGGTGAGGATAGGACTTGTATTTGTGCAGTGACATACAGTAGCTAAGTATTTCACTACCTACCCACAGTTGAAGGTCAACTTGGTTTTTATCTCTTTTTGAAAATCCGTTTTTTTTCCTGACAATTTTCAAAAACTAAATCCTCACTCAACATGTCTCTGACTGGGTCTCAGACAGGGGACTTTGACCTAGTCCAGTTGGATACATACACGGTCAAACAACTAAGAGGATTCTGCAGGGCATTAAGGGTACCCACCCAAGGGGCCTCCAGAAAGGAGGACTTTCAAGTGGCGCTGAGGGCCTGGGCAGAAGCCCATTTAGAGGATGATGAGGAAGAGGAGCCAGAAAATGGCCCCTCAGAAGGATTTTCACTATCTATGGATGGTGTTACCACTGCAATTGTGCACCCTTCCAGACCAGGGAGCAGTGTCTCCATGCAAAGCCTGACCGCAGAGGAAAGGAGAGAGGAAAGGGAGTTCCAATTGCAAATGGCAAAACTGAAAATTGAGGCACAACAGGAGGAGAGGAGGGCAGAAAGAGAAGCCAAACAAGCTGAGGCTGAAAGAGCAGCCAAACAGATTGAAGCTGAAAGAACAGCCAAACAGATTCAAGCAGAAGCTGAAAGGGCAGCCAAACAAGCAGAAGCTGAAAGAGCAGCCAAACAAGTGGAAGCTGAAAGAGCGTTGGCTGAAAAGAAACTATTGTTGGCTCATGAACTGAGTCTCAAGGAGCTGGAGATCAAGGCAAGACAGTCTGAATCCAGCAATAATGGTGGCAGCATACAGACAGGACCTGCTGGAGAAAAGAAGGTTCGTATACCCAAAAATGTGGTGCCCAGTTTTGTGGTGGGAGATGACATAGATAAATGGTTAGCTGCTTATGAAGTTGCACTAAGGGCTCATGAGGTTCCTGAAGGGCAATGGGGGGTAGCTATGTGGGGTTATGTGCCGCCATTGGGGAGGGACACACTTCTCACATTGGATCCACCGGATCAAAACACATACCCACTCCAGAAAGCCACTTTACTTGCCAAGTTTGGGCTGACCCCTGAGGGATACCGTCAGAGGTTCAGGGACAGCACCAAACAAACCACACAAACATGGGTAGATTTCTTTGATTTCTCTAGTAAGGCACTGAATGGATGGGTGCGGGGCAACAAAGTAGCAGATTATAAAGGTTTATATGACTTGATCCTGAGAGAGCATATGCTTAATGTTACTTATACCGATTTGCGCCAGCACCTAGTGGATAGTAAGCTGACTGATCCCAGGAAGCTTGTTGAGGAGGCGGACCTCTGGGTTAGCACCAGAGTGTCCAAAAAGGTACCTGGGGGGGACTCCCACAAAGGTGGTCAGGGTTCCCAACAGAAGAAAGAGGGGGGAGATAAACTTACAGATAAGGAACTCTCTAAAGGCCCCCAAAAGAATTCCCAGGGAGGGGGTGGCAACCCTTCCTTTTCCAAATTTGGGAAGAAGCCAGGGACATTTGACAGGTCAGGAAAATCTAGCCCCAAATGCATGGAGTGTTACCAATATGGTCACTACAAAGGCGATCCACAGTGCCCCAAGAGGGCACCGTCCACTACCGGACAGGCACCTGGGTTGACTAGTGTAGCACTCGGGGGGAGATGGACCCAACTAGCTTTGGGGAGCAGGTAGAGATTTCCCTAGTGTCCCTGGGAGAAGGAGAAATGATGTCCAAGGTCCACATGCCTAAAAATACTTCCAAGTACCGGCAGTGGGTCCTCATTGATGGGCAGAAGGTGGAGGCTCTGCGTGACACAGGAGCCAGTATGACTACTATCAAGAGTCAGCTGGTGTCCACAGAGCAGATAATCCCTAATACATTCCACCAGGTCATAGTCACTGACAATCGCGAGAGTCACCTACCGGTGGCTCGGGTTCCCTTTGAGTGGGGGGGGGTCTCTGGTACTCTGAAAGTAGCTGTGAGTCCTGCCATGCCTGTAGATTGTCTGTTAGGCAATGATCTAGAGCATACTGCTTGGAAAGAAGTAGAGCTCAGATCTCACCTGGAGATGTTAGGGTTACCTGAGTGGGTCTGCATGACCACCCGGTCCATGGCTGACCGAGAGGGAAGTCAAGGGCATCTGGAGCCTGGAACGATGGCCCAGGGAGCTGCCAAGAGGAGGGACAAGGGGCGCGGGAAACCGGCCCCAGAAGTTCCCACAGTGGCTGACGGGGCTCCTGAGGAGGAGACTCCCGAGCCAACTGGGGAAGACATTGCCACCCTAGGTGACTTACCTGAGCTTGCTGGCTGGCAAGTTGAGGGTGGACCCACCAGGGAGGAATTCTGCAAGGCGCAGAAAGAGTGTCCCACTCTAGAAGGGTTGAGGAAACAAGCCTTAAACCAGGCAGCAGGTGACGCCTCTGGCAATCACCACCTATATTGGGAGAATGATCTCCTCTACAGTGAGCCTAGGGTCCCGGTCTTTGGGGCAGCACGTGTGCTGGTGGTCCCCCAATGTTACCGAGCCTTCCTACTGGGTCTGGCTCACGACATTCCCCTGGCAGGACATTTGGGACAAGACAAGACCTTCAACAGGCTTGTCACCCACTTTCACTGGCCCAAAATGAGGACACACTCAGACAAATTCTGCAGGGCTTGTCCTACCTGCCAGGCTAGTGGTAAAGCAGGAAAGAGGGTTAAAACCCCCCTGATTCCACTTCCTGTCGTTGGCACCCCCTTTGAAAGGGTGGGCGTCGACATTGTTGGCCCCTTGGACCCCAAAACTGCCTTAGGCAACAGGTTTATCCTAGTTTTGGTGGACCATGCCACCCGGTACCCAGAGGCAATCCCTCTGAGGACCGTAACTGCATCGGTGGTAGCCAGAACCCTGATGGGGATATTTACCCGTGTGGGATTCCCCAAGGAGATAGTGTCTGACAGAGGCACTAACTTCATGTCCGCGTACATGAAGCATCTGTGGGATGCGTGTGGTGTAACCTACAAGTTCACCACACCCTATCACCCCCAGTCTAATGGGCTTGTGGAGAGATTCAACAAGACCCTGAAAGGCATGATTGGTGGCCTCCCTGAGGCCATGAGGCGTAAATGGGACGTCCTCTTACCATGCCTTCTCTTTGCTTACAGAGAAGTCCCCCAGAGGGGGGTAGGGTTCAGTCCCTTTGAGCTTCTCTATGGGTACCCCGTCAGGGGACCCTTAAGCATTGTCAAGGAGGGATTGGAGAACGCTCCAAAGACACCCCCTCAGGACGTGGTCAGCTACATGTTGGCCCTCCGCAATCAGATGACCCGCTTCTGGAAAGAGGCCCAAAGTAACCTGGAGGCCAGTCAAGAGGTGATGAAACAATGGTATGACCAGAAGGCCACTCTGGTAGAGTTTCAACCTGGAGACAAAGTGTGGGTAATGGAGCCAGTAGAGCCCAGAGCTCTCCAGGACCGCTGGTCTGGCCCATTTGAAATAAAGGAGCGGAAAGGGGAAGCCACTTACCTAGTGGACCTCCAAACCCCTAGGAACCCCCTAAGGGTGCTCCACGTGAACCGACTAAAAGCTCATTTTGAGAGGTCAGAGATCAACATGCTTCTGGTCACAGATGAAGGAATGGAAGAGGAGAGTGAACCTCTCCCTGACCTCCTCTCTGCCCAAGAAGGTGATGGGTCCGTAAGCGGGGTCCTTCTGTCTGACTCCCTGACTCTAAACCAGAAAGGAGACTGCTATGAGCTGTTGGAGCAGTTCTCCCCCCTCTTCTCCCTTACTCCTGGACTGACCCACCTCTGTGTTCATGATATTGACACCGGTGACAGTCTCCCTGTGAAGAACAAAATTTACAGGTTGTCAGATAAGGTGAAGGCCAGCATCAAGGAGGAGGTCTCCAAGATGTTGACGCTAGGGGTTATTGAGAAGTCCAGTAGTCCCTGGGCCAGCCCAGTGGTGTTGGTCCCTAAGGCTACTGCCCCAGGCGCGAAGCCAGAACTCCGGTTCTGCGTGGACTACCGGGGTCTCAACTCAGTCACACGGACTGATGCTCACCCCATCCCCCGAGCTGATGAGCTCGTGGACAGGCTAGGCGCTGCCAAGTTCCTGAGTACGTTTGATCTTACTTCAGGGTACTGGCAGATCGCCCTGACTGAGGGGGCTAAGGAAAGTACCGCCTTTTACACCCCTGACGGCCATTACCAGTTCCGGGTGATGCCGTTTGGATTGAAAAATGCCCCCGCTACCTTCCAACGGTTGGTTAACGGGGTCCTGGCTGGCAAGGATGCCTTCTGTGCAGCCTACCTGGATGACATAGCTGTCTACAGTTCCAGCTGGGAGGAACACCTGCTCCACCTCAAGGAGGTGCTTCAGGCCCTGCAACAGGCAGGCCTGACCATCAAGGCTAGTAAGTGCCAGATTGGGCAGGGTTCTGTGGTGTACTTGGGACACCTAGTAGGTGGTGGCAAGGTGCAGCCACTCCAGGCCAAGATCGAAACTATCAAGGCCTGGCAACCACCTCGAACCCAGACTGAGGTGAGAGCCTTTTTAGGCCTCACCGGATACTACCGCAGGTTTGTCAAGGGCTATGGTACCATTGTGTCCCCCTTGACAGAACTCACGTCCAAGAAGCAACCTAGGTTGGTGAATTGGACAGAGGCTTGTCAGAAAGCCTTTGACGCCCTGAAGGAAGCCATGTGCACGGCCCCCGTGCTCAAGGCCCCTGACTACTCCCAGGAATTTATCGTGCAGACAGACGCTTCAGAGCATGGCATAGGGGCAGTCCTAGCACAGCTAAATGAGGAGGGCCAAGATCAACCGGTAGTCTTTATTAGCAGAAGGCTATTACCACGGGAACAGAGGTGGAGTGCTATTGAAAGAGAAGCTTTTGCTGTGGTCTGGGCACTAAAGAAGCTGAGGCCCTACCTGTTTGGGACTCACTTCCTAGTTCAGACAGACCACAGGCCCCTCAGATGGCTCATGCAGATGAGGGGTGAGAATCCAAAACTTCTGAGGTGGTCCATTTCCCTACAGGGGATGGACTTTACGGTGGAACATCGCCCAGGGGTTGACCACGCCAATGCTGATGGTCTCTCCAGGTACTTCCGCCTTAGCGATGAGAGCTCCCAGGAGGTCGGGTAGCTCTCCCCACTTTCAGCTGGGGGGGACACATGTTAGACCTGACAGCCTTAGGGTAGTCACCCCTAACTTTTTGCCTGCCTCCCTTCTCTTTTTGGATACTGTTTTTGCTGGTTTTTAGACTCTGCGCACTTTACCACTGCTAACCAGTGATAAAGTGTATATGCTCTCTCTCTGTAAACATGGTAACTTTGGATCATACCTGATTGAACTATTTAATCTACTTATAAGTCCCCAGTCATGTGCACTCCAGGTGCCTAGGGCATATAGATTAAATGCTACTAGTGGACCTGCAGCACGGATTGTGCCACCCACTTAAGTAGCCCCTTTTCCTTGTCTCAGGCCTACCATTGCTAGGCCTGTGTGTGCAGTTTCACTGCCACCTCGACTTGGCATTTAAAAGTACTTGCCAAGCATAGAACTCCCCTTTTTCTGCATATAAGTCACCCTTAATGTGTGCCCTGGGTATCCCCTAGAGCAGGGTGCTGTGTAGGTAAAAGACAGGACATGTACCTGTGTAGTTATATGTCCTGGTAGTGTAAAACTCCTAAATTCGTTTTTGCACTGCTGGGAGACCTGCTCCCTTCATAGGCTAACATTGGGGCTGCCCTCATACACTGTTGAAGTGGCAGCTGCTGATCTGAAAGGAGCAGGGAGGTCATATTTAGTATGGCCAGAATGGTAATACAAAATCCTACTGACTGGTGAAGTCGGATTTAATATTACTATTCTAGAAATGCCACTTTTAGAAAGTGAGCATTTCTTTGCACTTAAATCCTTCTGTGCCTTACAATCCACGTCTGGCTAGGTTTAGTTGACAGCTCCTTGTGCATTCACTCAGACACACCCCAAACACAGGGTACTCAGCCTCACTTGCATACATCTGCATTTTGAATGGGTCTTCCTGGGCTGGGAGGGTGGAGGGCCTGCCCTCACACAAAGGACTGCCACACCCCCTACTGGGACCCTGGCAGACAGGATTGAACTGAAAGGGGACCTGGTGCACTTCTTAGCCACTCTTTGAAGTCCCCCCACTTCAAAGGCACATTTGGGTATAAAACAGGGCCTCTGCCCTACCTCACTAGACACTTGCTGGGGAAGAAACCGGAACCAGAAACTACATCCTGCCAAGAGGAACTGCCTGGCTGCTCAAAGGACTCACCTGTCTGCTTTCTACAAAGGACTGCTGTCTTGCTGTTGCCCTGCTGCCTTGCTGAACTCTTGTCTGGCTGTGAAAGTGCTCTCCAAGGGATTGGATAGAGCTTGCCTCCTGTTCCTTGAAGTCTCAGGACCAAAAAGACTTCTTCCTTTCACTTGGACGCTCCGTGCGCCGAAAATTTCGACGCACAGCTTGTTTCGCGGCGAGAAAAACGCCGCACACCGACGCTGATCGACGCGACGCCCTCGGGACGATCGAGACTTCGACGCACAACCTCGCAAGGACAAAGCCGCTCGACTTTCCAGGAGAAATCGACGCGACGCCTACCGTGAGTGCGAAACTTTGACGCACGGCCTCGCAAGGACAACGCCGCCCGACTTCCAAGGAGAAATCGACGCGACGACTGCCGTGAGACCAAACTTTCGACGCACGGCCTCGCAAGGACAACGCCGCCCGACTTCCAAGGAGAAATCGACGCGACGCCTACCGTGAGATCGAAACTTCGACGCGCAGCCCCGCAGAACGACGCGCAGCCGGAAAACAAGCAGGAGAATCCACGCACAGACCCGGGACATCTGGTAATCCCCGCGATCCACAAAAAGAGACTGTCTGCGCGCCGGAAAACGACGCCCGACTTCCCCGCGTGGAAAAGAACGACGCAAGTTGGTGTGTGCTGAGAGGAAATCGACGCACACCCCCCTTTTTCCACGCACCTCTTCACCTGTGGCCCTCTGAGGATATTTTCCACCAGAAACCAGGTACTTTGTGCTTGAAAGACACTTTATTACATTCCAAAGACTTAAGACCCTTTATATCACTTTCCTGTGATAGTTCTACAATTTTCCATTGCATCTTTATTCTTTTTGACCTACAATTATCCTGATAAATATTATATATATTTTTCTAAACACTGTGTGGTGTATTTTTGTGGTGCTATATGGTGGTATTGTATGATTTATTGCACAAATACTTTACACATTGCCTTCTAAGTTAAGCCTGACTGCTCGTGCCAAGCTACCAGAGGGTGGGCACAGGATAATCTTGGATAGTGTGTGACTTACCCTGACTAGAGTGAGGGCTTTTGCTTGGACAGGGGATAACCTGACTGCCAACCAAAAACCCCATTTCTAACAACCGGGACATAGCTAACTGCACAATCTGACCTTTTTTCCCACATTGATCCTTATTGATAATTACCCTGTGGCTTTGGTTGTTCCTCATGTGTTGCCCTGTTGTGTCCTAGTACTCCAGGCACCAACTTGTGAGAAAACAGGGCTGATTGCAGAGGCCCCCTAACTTTTTGCCCCCATTTTTCACATTTTGCTAGTGTTTTCCTGACTCTGATGGTGCCCTGGGTATTGCTAACCAGTCCCAGGGCCTGTGCTCTGTGTTATATCAGTATGCAAATTAGGATAATTATAATTGGCTACATCAACCTACCTAAAAGACCCTAGTATATGGTAAGGCATGTAGGTTTAGGGACCCCAGCATAGGTAGTGGACCCATAGGTGCACTGCTGAGGTACCCAGTGTCATTTTAAAGGCAGGCCATCCTTGCTGGCTGCTTTTAAATTAAAGGTACATGCAAATTCGACTTTGGACTTAAAAGTAGTTGCAAAGCCTTAAAACACCTTATTTTTACATATATATCACCCCTAAGGTGTGCCCTATGTGCCTCTAGGGTTGGGTGCTATGTATCTTTAAGCAGGGACCATAAAAAATAGTTTTCTACGCCCTGGCGAGGTAAAACAGACCCCTGGCCTGCACCTGGACACTGCACTCTGGAGGACTGCACCAGCTGCACACTTGGGCTTCACCACAAGAAGGACTTTGCCTTGATTCAACTAGTTCAAGGAGGGACTCCCTGTTTGCTACAGGAGAAAACTTGCTAATCAGAGTCCCCTCAATCAATCAATCGATTACTGCATTTGTAAAGCACGCTACATACCCGCGAGGGTCTCAAGGCGCTGGGGGGGGGTGCTACTGTTCGAAGAGCCAGGTCTTGTGGAGTCTTCTGAAGGCCACCAGGTCCTGTGTCTGTCGTAGGATGGTGGGGAGAGTGTTTCAGGTCTTGGTGGCGAGGTAGGAGAAGGATCTGCTGCCGGCAGTGGTTTTTCGGATGCAGGGGACTGTGGCGAGGGCGAGGTTGGCTGAGCGGAGGCTTCGGGTGGGGGTGTGGAAGCTGAGTAGGTTGTTGAGGTAGGTGGGTACTGTGTTGTGCAGTGCTTTGTGTGCGTGGATCAGGAACTTGAAGGTGATCCTTTTGTTGACGGGGAGCCAGTGCAGGACTCTCAGGTGGAGTGTGATGTGGCTGTGGCGAGGGACATCGAGGATGAGTCGGGCCGAGGCGTTCTGGATGCGTTAGAGCCATCTCAGGAGCTTGTTTGTAGTTCCTGAGTAGAGGGCGTCCCCGTAGTCTAGTCTGTTGGTGATGAGGGCCTGGGTAACGTTTTTTCTTGTGTCGAGGGGGATCCATTTGAAGATCCTGCGGAGCATACGGAGGGTGTTGAAGCAGGACGCGGAGACGGCGTTGACTTGCCTGCTCATGGAGAGAGTGGAGTCGAGGATGACCCCCAGGTTGCTTGCGTGGTCCCCTGCACCAACTCCTGAAGAAACCGACCGGGTGACCACTGTCCAGTGGCCAAAAAGGAGTTTGCACCAGGTTCATTCTGGGAGTTGTAGTCCACACCCTCAAGGAACATCTCAGAGCTTCTGGAACCTTGGGGTGAACTGTGGACCTCAAAGAACCTTAAAAGAACATCTGGAAGAAGATCCAAAGTTCCATAGAGGGACCGAACCGCTGCAGCAACTCTAGCCAGCTTGCCTCAACCCCGACCCTGCCTGACTTGCAGGTGAAGAAAATCTCCAAAAAAGTGACTAATTCACAATTGACCGGGACCTCCCAGCGAGCGTATCCGAAGAGAGCTCCAAGGACGTCGGATCAAGATTCAGCTTTGCCTCAAAAAAACAACTAAGTCTGAAGGTAAAACTCTCCACCGAGGGCTCCTGCGATGCGTATCTGAGGAAGAGTTCCAGGAGGTCGGATTGGACTGGCAGGTTCACCCGCTGAGGAATATCTCCAGAAAAATGACTAAGTCCTAAGGTAAACTTTTGACCGAGGCCTCCTGCGGGCTGTAGCCGAGCCGGGATCCATCACGGTCAGCCTTAAACTTTGACTTCGCCCCGGTAGAGGTGCGACCAGATGACCAGATTGGCGATTTTTGTTTCTATGCGCTAGAAAGCAATCATTCTTTAAAAATTCATAACTCCGGTTCCCTTTATCCGATTGTATTCGTTTTGGTGTCATTTGAAATCTAAACATATTTCCTATTTTTACAAATTGACTTTGAATTTTTATACTGTTTGCTGTGTTTTATTTAATTACTGTTTTGTTATATTTGAATGCTTTACGCTTTGTCTCCTAAGTTAAGCCAAGCTACCAAGGGTTGAGCTAGGTTTAATTTACTGAGACCTAACTGGACCTAAGAGGAGGTTAGTGGCCTATTGCTAAGTGTAGGTACTTACCTGCCCTTACCAATAACCCGTTTTCCAACACAACTCATCTGGGATGACAGCTTTCACCCATTCCTTCTAGGCATCCAGCTCCTCCTGGGCACTGGGCTCCCCTTTCCAGTCTGCATTGGTCCCTTCAGGTTGTTGGCCAGTTTCTCCTTTGTCCAGAGCTTGTAATCATGAAAGTGTTTCTTGCAGTCAGTCACAGTGTTCTTTGCTTGTCCCACACTGTTGATCTTCTCCATTATGGACAGCCAAATGGTCTCTTTCTTCCATAGTGGCAATTTAAAGGTGACAAAGAGCAGACGTTGGTGCTGTGTCACCTTAGTGATTAAGATGTAATTCTCCTCCCCACTGAAATTGCACTTCCTTTTCCTCTTCCCTTTGGAGTCTGTCTGGACATCCTGGGTGGTGCTAGGGTTGTTTTCCTTGCTTCTGTTGTCTGCTCTCTACTCCATGGCCGCCTTCTGGGAAGTGTGCCATTTTTCCCCCCGATGCTTAATTTTTCGTTCTTTTTTTTTACACTCAAAAGTGATGGAGGACTGAGTGGCATTACCTTACTTGCTGAAAGTCACCCCAGTGTCACTTTTGTAGCAGGAAAGTCAGACTCCATTATGACATGGTGCACACAGATGTGTCATTTTTTAGACGCAGGCAGGATCCTTATGCCATTGTGTGCCATTTTGTAAATACGATGCATCTATGGCATGGGATTCTGTTGTACCAATGCACAACTTATTTTGATGCATTGCTGCTGCAATGCAGTAATGCATCAATTCTCGTAAATGAGGCCCTCAGGCTCTGGTCTTGGATGTCATGACTATTTCTGGGTCAGGAAACACATACCATTACAGGAATTAAACCATGCACTAGCCACACCCCTTTTCTTTTTGTCCAAACCTCAGTTTTTTGTAAAGCGTCTTGGCAGTGCCTGTACTCACCACTGATAACATAAGTAAATGGGCAATCTCATCAAATGGACTCTACTGATGTTTTGTTTAAGCTATTCTGCTTTGGTAGGAGCTCACTTCTCAGGTAAGATACTACTGACTCACACCCATACACAAAACATACTTTGGTCATTATTATCAGATTGTGGCTTTAAAACATGTTTCTGAAAATCAAGGGCCATAACACAGATATACAAAGGCTTATATATGTGGAATATGATGGACATTGTCGATTCTCTCTACTCTGTAAAGTACAGTCAATCAACTAGTAGAGACACTTTAGTATGCATTCAATTGTCAATTATGAGTTTTCAGGACTTTGCGTTCAGTTTCATCTTTACATCCCCTCACCATAATTCCAGAGAACAGTATAAAGTGATCCTATCTGATTCTGTAATATATACAAAATGCATGGGGCCAGTACAAACAGGTCATAAGCATTCACTGTTTGAAACTCACACAAAATTATACGTCTTTCTGACATCCATATACATTTCAGCACTAATCATTACATTGATATAGGTACACGTTTTCAAATTCATAGTGACCACAATAGTATGGTCCTATGAAGTTGCAGTGGTTAGTTATTCCACAGAAGTAGTAAATTTGTATTACAGTTAGGCAAGCACACCATGGCCCTAGAAAAGAGATGTCCAGGATGAAAAACCATAGAATTTTCCTCATTTTGTTGCTGGTTTTGATTGGCATATATGTGGCAACCACAGATGGATGTAGTTCTTGAACAGTACTCAACATATATAAACAGAACATCACCATCACTCACATCATGATCCACAATGGCAATAATCTACCTTCATCTTTAGAAGTATACCCTGCAGTGATGATTAGAAGGTTTTACGCATGTGACTCTACACGTGCAGCGTAAGCTGTTTTCCTTCAGGTTATGAGGAACATACCATAGAGGTTTACTTAGTACCAGTAAAGTGAGTTATTCTAAGTGCTCATGGTAACACTGAAGACGGCATTCGAAGTCAAAAGTTTCTAGGTCATTGGTAAAGCATGAGCTAGGAGAGTTCTATGATGTGAGATGAGTAAGACTTCATCATCTACAACCACATACTGGGACACATCTCCATGTCACAGTCCCTGCAGAAATGGCAATGTGTCTCTCTGACGCTTTATGCTATAACACATTTCCTACACGTGTGTAGGTCATTGGGCTGCACATGTGCTGTACCACCACAACAGCTTCTATGCAATGTACAAGTCATCAGTAAGATCATGAGGCATATCATGCATAAACATTTCCCAGGTGGAACACATGGTATGTGTTCCAGTGGTCCTTAATAGTCTTTGACAGTGGCACAGTTCAAGGCAGATTACTTTGGCCAAACGTGGTAGCTTGTTGACTGTGTTCTAATTTTCAACCAATCAACCCAAAAGGTGTGCTTGTTAATAATGATGTTCTAATGAATTTAGCAATGCATTTTTTAAAGATATATATGCATGTACAGTTGGGGGTCCTGCTAGGTGACAATCACAGGCATGCCAGTACTGGCACTCATCAACATTGTGGCCTCAGTGAATGTAATTACCCACCGTCACTACCTTTCGTTGGACCCTCACCCACTAATCAGCCCAACCCGCACCAGGATGTACACTGGAACTATGGATACCCTGGTCCAACATAGAGAGAGGGAAGTGAATTCCTATTTCTATGTCACAGAAGTAGACAGCATGCTACTCAGTATCACACATCTAAAGATCTTGGCCTGGTGCTCTTGCAAAGAAAATCCATGCTCTACAAGTGGATGAAATACTGGAACAATTCCCAGAGCTGTTCAAGGGGCTCTTGTGCAGGAAGGGGCCCTCAGTCAAACTAAACATAGACAAAACTAAAACAGCCCACTGCGCAGACGCCAACGAGTACCATTTCACCTATGACCACAAGTGGAAGCAGAGCTGCAGAAGCTAGAACAAATGGGAGTCTTTCAAAAACTGACTGACCCACCCTGTGGGTATCACCTATGGCAATCACAGAAAAAACAAAACAACCAGGAGCCATCCGCTAAGGCACAGACCATGGATGATATAATCGCCGACATTAAGGAAGCAAAATGGTTATCCAAGCTGGATGTGAATGCTGGCTATCACCAGCTGGTGCTTCATCCCGAGAGGTGGTACATGATGACATTGTCCACTCTTCTTGGATTGCATTGCTACAAAAGACTTAGGGCCTGATTCTAACTTTGGAGGACGGTGTTAAACCGTCCCAAAAGTGGCGGATATACCACCTACCGTATTACGAGTCCATTATATCCTATGGAACTCGTAATACGGTAGGTGGTATATCCGCCACTTTTGGGACGGTTTAACACCGTCCTCCAAAGTTAGAATCAGGCCCTTAATTTCTGGATATCGTCAGCAGCCGAAGTCCTCCAGAACACCAAAAGAGAAGTGCTGTCAGGGCTGGAAGGATTGCTAAACATAAAGGATCACATCCTAATCTTTTTGGCCATGTTAGCTCACCATTATAAGTGCCTAAAGGCCTGCCTACAATGCTTGAAAGGAAGTGGACTGACACTTCACAATGATAAATGCTCTTTTTTAACCCAAGGTGGAGGTTTTTGGATTTGTATTCTCTCAAGAAGGACTGCAAGTAGATCACAGGAAATCTGCAGCCATCACAAAAGCACCAGCCCCTAAGAACCCTACTGAAGTCCACAGTTTCCTAGGCATGGCCAGTTATTGCGGGTGGTCCCTACCAAAACTGATTAACCTGTCAGAGACCCTTCGGCACTTACAAAAACTGGAGGACCAGTGGAATTGGGGCCCAGTGGAGCAAGAAACACTCAACAAACTCAAGGCCACCCTGCTGATAGATACCACAATAGCCTACTTTGACCCAGACAAAGACACTGAACTGGTGGTTGATGCAAGCCTGGTGGGGCTCAGGACTACCCTGATGCAAGACCAGGTGTCTGGCTAGCCCTGGCATTTGTAAGCCGTGCCTTTATGGCCACAGAGGCTCAATACGCCCAAATTGAGCAGTAGGCTCTAGCAATTAAATGGTCATGTCATCATTTTCAACTATACATGTATGGTCGAGAGTTCAAAGTCATCACAGATCATAAGCCGCTGGTGGCTTATTCGCAGGGACAGCATCTCATCCCCCACCATGAATTGAACGATGGGCGGTGCAACTCCTGCCATATCACTTCAGTGTCATCTACAGGCCAGGCACCAGCAATCCAGCAGACTTCCTCTCCAGGCACCGGGCCGAGGGAGAAGGCAAATGGCACTTTGGGAGCAAATGAAGGAGGCTGGCCCTCTATGTAGTGGGGAATTCCAGGCACACTGTGTAGGGGGTCCAGGCAACCGTACGTTGGTTGACACGCTTGGTCGAGCAGTTAGGCCAATCTTGGAGAAGTGCAAAGCATTTGTTGTAGTCACAGTATTAATCATGCAGCTCACACATTAAGAGGAATAACTTGTGACCAATTTATAAAAATACTTCAGATTTTTATGCAATTTTTAAGACCAAGATTATCTAAATTGGTTAAGTACTTTTTGATATATGGATTTTTGAAGTTTAAGAAAATAATATTTTTGTGCTTACTCACCAGAAGAATCAATGGAAAGTCACCTTTCAAAATACATATCAAATCAAACAGTTGCTTTACAAAGCTCTTCTTTTGCAGGTTGGTTTAGGTCATCGGTGGACACACTGTGCCAGCTGGAGAAGTTCGCGTGGCTCCCGGTTCCAGTGGGAGAAGCAGTGAAAAGTCTCTGGAGCTGGTGCAGGGCCACTGCAGAGGACCACTTGGAAAAGGTCTGTGCAGGTACGTTTAGAGCTGGTTTCTTGGGGTCCCCTTGGAGTGTCGAGGTTGCAAGGGGTGAGTGACCCTTAGGACACAGCAGGTTCTTCATTGCAGGGAACAGGGCATCCAAGTGCTGAGTGAATTGGTGAACCAAGGGTTGCGCACAACGATGCCCTTGGGACCTGGAGGTAAGTCACTTTAAGGGTCACTTACAGGATAACAGGGGCACTCTGGCAGTAGGTCCAGGGTATTCCTGTAGTACCTTGACTGGAGCTTCCTCCTAGTCCTTTTTTAGCCCCAGGCAGGTTGGTTTTCCTGGTGTCTGACATCAGCAGACTAGTACCAAGGGCATTAATATGGTTCAGTCACTGGAGGGCACAGTGCCACCATACAAGTCACACTTGCAGTGTTTTTCCTTGTGGTCATTGGTGTGTCCTCAGGTCAGGATGTGACTTCCGGTTCGGAGTTAGTGGCCAGCCAGTGAAGTAATCCTGATTGGGTTGCTGGTTTCTTCTTTGTTGCAGAGTGGTACCTCCATTCTGGAAGGAGTTCTTGGGAGAATGGCAAAGCTTTGAGGTCTTTTCAGGTTCTTGAGATGAGTCCAGTGTCCAGCAGCTCCTCACTGGCGATTGTCGGGTCCTGGGTGCAGCAGACAGGGTTTAGCGCCTTTTCTTTGTTCAGCAGGTCCACAGTTCTCGTGTCTTGGATCTTCTTTGTGCTGGTTTTCTTTGTGCCTTTTGAATATGATTACCTGGTCTAGGGATGCCCACTAAATACTGAATGTAGTGGGTGTTTTAGGGGGACCCTGATAGTGTCCAATGGACACCTACTTTGGATGGCTGCATCCACTACAGTGACACAAAAGGCAGTAAGACCTTTGAAGCGTGCCACCTGGGCAGTGCACATTCCAGAAGGAGGGATTGTTAGCACCTTCACCTAGGAAGGGCATTGTTTAACACACTAAAGAGGCAGATCTCTCCCCCAAGGTTTGTAGATTGGGTGTCTGGGGGTGGCAGTCTGAATATAACCAGCCAGCAATCATGCCAGGGCAGTTACCTTTTGCAGGGGGCACCTCTAAGGTGACCCCTGGGTACATTTAGGGATAAATCCAATACTGGTACAAGTTTGGATTTATCATTCTGAGTGGTTTGATACCAAACAACCCATGGTTTGGAGTGGCCATCATGTAGCTGGGAAACTCATTTTGACCGGTGTCCAGCACATGTATTAAAATGTCAGCTCTGTTCACTCACTATGTCCCAGGTTTGGCAAGGACACAGTAGTGGGCATATTGCTCATGCTGCTATTCCCTCACATATGATATAGTGCACCCTGCCTTAGGGCTGGAGGGCCTGCTTGAGGAGTGGCTTACCCATAGTATATGCAGTGTATGGTGGACAGGGCACACAGGCTGTGTGTCATGTTGAGTCTGTGTTTTAGGTTTGCAACGTGACACCCAGCATGCAATGGCAGTGCTGGGGGCATCTGGCTACATGGCATAGAGGGTGGCACAATCAGTGCTGCTGCCCTCAGGGGCCTATCCCTAGTACCCAATGCCCTGGGTACCTAAGTACCTTTTACTAGGGACTTATAGTGGTAGTTAAAGGTGTATCTAATTACCTTTGCAATGTTTTAGGGAAAGAACACTGACACTGGGAACCTAGTCAGCATGATCCCAGTGTACTCCAGTTCAAGTTGCACCCAGAAGCCAAGCAAAAAGTCTGGGGGAGGAACTGCACCAAAGTTCCAGTTTCCCACAGCGAAGGGGATGAAGAGTTTGCTTGCATTGTGATCACAACAGCATGCCCAAAAGCAATGATGATTGATGACATCAGGAGGGCAACCGCAGAGGACCATGGCCTTCAGAAGGTAGAGGAAGCCACCTCTCAAAATGCATGGAGGTTATTCCTGCAGGACGCCAATCAATAGCACCCAGAAGAGAAATCACAGTGGTCACAAATATGGAAGTTGTGGGATGAGCTCAGTTTAATGGCAAATGGCATCATAATGAGGGGACACCACATTGTAGTCCCCAAGTAGCTGGAGCAGTGCATAATACAGTAGACTTGGCCCATGAGGGGGCTCCAAGGCACTGAGAAGACAAAGGTGTGAATGAAAAGCTAGGTCTGGCTCCGAGAGGTGGATGGGAAGGAGGAGGAAACTGTGTAGCTATGCGAAGCCTGCCAACTAGTAGGGAGCCCCATGACATCTGCCCCTGTCGCATCCGAAGAAGCGCCCAGGACCACATGGGAAAATGCAAAAAGAACAGCTGATGGACGGAAGGTAGACCAAATCAAACATTCACCCCTAGTCACAGATCTGGGTTTAATCCATCTGTTTTTTTGCTCACCATGCCATTCCAATTTGGACCCAGCCATATGCAAATCAGTCTTGACCCTGTTTCCCATGGCAACAATCCAGCCCGATCTGCCAAGCCAGGTCTTCCCTGGACCAGAAACAAGCATCCTGGGACCGGTTTGAGGGTATCACCCCTCTTCAGTCAGACTACTTTACATATTGCTGAGTCCTAACTGGGGTGGCATGGTGAGCAAAAGAAAGTTGGATTAAACCCTGTGACTGGGGATTAGTGTTTGAAAAGTTTCAACACTCCATTCATCATCCTTTTGTGTTGCTAAAGTTAACCTAAGTGGGAAGTGTATGCCCAGACGTAGGTCCCTTGCTCACTGTGCCACTGGATTCAAGCTAGCCTGGCTGATGAAGGATGATAACCAGAAACTAGTCCCAGGATGCTTTTTTCCGGTCCAGGGAGGTCCTGGCCTGGCAATTCGGGCTGGACTATTCCCATGGGGAACAGGGTCAATGTCGATTTGCATATGGCTGGGTCCAAACTGGGGTGGCATAGTGAGCAAAAGAAAGATGGATTAAACCCAGATCTGTGACTGGGGGTGAGTGTTTAAAAAGCTTCAACACTCTGTCAATCATCCTTTTGTGTTGCACGTGGGAAAAAGTAAGCATGGACTTCAGCAGCGTCCCAGTTGGGAGGTTGACTATGGTACTAGTTAATGACTGATCCAAATTGTCTGTGGTATAACTGGTGGCCACCACAGCATTCAATCATGTTAAGCCATTACTTGAAAATACGTTTTTCAGCATATGGCATACCAGACACCCTCAAAACCAACAATGGACCCCCCCCTTTCATGACATTGAATTTGTACAATATAAATTGACACTGTGGATCAAGCATCAGAAAATCACCCCACAATGGCAACAAGTCATTGGCACAGTATAAAGTTTCAAGGGGCTAAACCAGGCACTCCAGGTGGCAGTCGATCAATATCACAACTGTGAGCGAGAACTCTATCAGCCAATCGCCATACTCCACACTTCACAACAAGGTGCGTCCTAATGTGCCCGATGTTTCAAAGACCAACTTGAGAAAGCATTCTAGAGTGGAACACCCCCCCCCCCACACCTCAGTGAGACTGGAACTTAAGAGAAATGGAGGAAGCCCAATGAGAGAGCCAGCAGAGACCGAAGAGCAATTGTCCCACGCCTAAAAGTGGAAGACTGTTAATTAGGGATTGACACCCAGGGTAGAAGTTCCGCACACCCTATGATAGCGGACCAAGGGCTGTCAGCTACCAAATGCGCTATGATTAGCGCTATGAGCTCTCTTCCACACATCTGAAGTTTGAATGGGATGTAGTGAGTCACCTTCGGAGCAGGCCACATTATGCAAGCACCAGCCCGGCCGGGCGCTGCAGAGCTGATAAATAATAAGGGAAGCCAGTTGCTCGAGGCGGAGTCTCGAATAGTACCTTTGAGGGTAGGGTCTCGCAGGCCTTAGGCCAGGCACAGCGACCAATACGGTACAGGTGACTATTTCCAGACCGAGCCTGCGTAAATATAACCTCAAAGCCTGCTGCACTACAAACCCCCGAGAGGAACCTTTTCTCAGCCTTTTCTCATTGAGTGTCTGTTTTTCTACCCTCCTCGCACATCGGGAAATAATTCAGTGACGGCTGATTTAGTGTAAAAGGTCATTTATTAGGACAGGATTGCATAATTTACATAACCATTAACTTTTAAACATAAACGTAACTTTAATAAAGCCCTCCCATTAACATCTCCTGGCTCATCCTTCCCCTTCAAACCCTTATCTCGTTTCCATTCCCCTACGCGCTCCCCTTTTCCTTTCATGCCCCATTTGGTTCGCGCGTACCCCCACTCAGAGCCTTCACCTGCTTGTTTATTCCCTGGAAGGGTGGCCAAGCCCGCATCTGACTCACCACCCTCCCCCATCTACTGCACGCTCGCCCTTGCAACCTGCCCTAACTGACAATTACCCTCCCCCTTAGCTAATTGACCCTAACTTCCGTCCTTCCAGTCGCCCTTCTAATTGCCGGGTGGGTGGGAGGCCAAACTAAACCGCGCGATGGGAACGCGGAAAGAGGCCGGTCCCTCCACCCCCAACCCCTTTTATTCCCTCCCCTTAAACCCACCCCCACTTACCTTTTCCTCCAATTCCTGTCCCCTTCGCCGTCACTTCCTTCCCGAAAAGTCCCGCGGGAAGACTAGAGCGTTGCTCTGCTT
Organism: Pleurodeles waltl; assembly: GCF_031143425.1. Taxonomy (NCBI): domain Eukaryota; kingdom Metazoa; phylum Chordata; class Amphibia; order Caudata; family Salamandridae; genus Pleurodeles; species Pleurodeles waltl. The sequence goes on along the minus strand of NC_090442.1, from coordinate 692,066,164 downwards.
CCCGCGGGCCCCTCCAGAAGACTAACAAAATTACACCCATGCATGCAGGCGCCGTCAATCTATCGTTTAATTTTGCCGTGATATATTACTCTGTACCTCTCGTGACAGTTATGTCGAACCAATAGCTTTTGATTGGCCTCCTTAACACTCTTAACCTTCAATGAATACCAGGAAGCACAGCGGAAATAATTTTGTAACCTTCATGTAAATAGTGTTGTGGCAAACTGAACATATCAATGCTGACATATGAATGATGCAAACACGAGATGAACACAGACCATTCGTGTTTGTTTGTTCACATGTGCTGTGAACTGGCTTCCCACTGAGATGCATTTTCGACATAGCAATGGTATAGAAAAGTTTACTTTACACAATAATAACACGAGGTGTGAAATCGAATTTTCATCAGAGTCTCAAAGGACAGAGCCAGTAATTAAACTCTAAATATAATTTACAGCATTAACGCAATTAGGGGACTATTAAACCAGCAGGAGCATAATTTACCCATTAAATGTATGAAAATACTCGGTGTACAGCATTAGTCTTCAGAAACAAAGGCACACTCAAGCGGAGCGTATACACATTCGAAAACATTTGTGCCAGACGCAGGGGTTTTTGTTATGTAAAAAGCACCCGTTAGCTGCAAATGAATGCTGTAATTTCTTATTCACAGTTTCTTCCTGCCTTGTCACAAAATTGCACTTCCGTGCGTGGGCGCGATTTGCTTTCCTTCTCTCTGCTACTTTTCACACTGGTTTCTGTTGTGTTTCTGCATCTCTCTAGAAAATAGACTTTGAATCGTTGAACGGTGTTCACGTTAAGGAGCTTTTGGCATATGTATTTTCTGAAATGTGAAGCGTGGCGAGAGGCCAATTAGCCGTTCGATCCGGGGGTCCTGCCGTTTGCTGCGGTAGACCTTGGAATTCCTAAAGCTCAGCAGATGGGGACGGAAGAGAACAGAACGACAATTTCAGAAGTTCCCACAATTTCTAAACCTCTCCCTCTAACACGGTAGGCAAACATTATGGGACCTGCAGCTACAGTCCACATTATTAAAAACAACAAAGGATTCTGTTACACACAACTAAACACTTTTCATGCCTGAACATATATTAGAAGCGTGTCATTTTCTTCTGATATATGGCCAGAGCTGTGCTGGCCATTCATGGCACTGGGCAGACCCCCGGTGGACCAGAGCCAGGGAGACCAGTTTTTAAGGCTCGCTAATGGCTACTGTCACCATTTTCTCCAGCCCCAATGTATTTGGCAACAGAACTAGGTTGCATTTCATGATCTTTACGCATTCCCGCTGCATTGTCGGCTCTTAAATTAATATACGGAAGATGCATTAGGGCTGCATCAGCACCACCACCAGTGGTGTAACAAAGGACCCTGCAGCCCCCCCGTGGCCTGGGGGGAGCATGGTGCGGAGCTTCAGTGAGCCCCCTCAAAACAGTAAACTGTGCACAGTCGGCAGCCCCCGACTGGGACCTGGGGGGAGGGGGGGTTTCCAGGTACCTCAGATATGCAACTAAAATTAACCTGTGCTCACCCTTTGGTATCGCGGCACAGAGCAGTCAGGCTTAATTTAAGAGGCAAGGTGTAAAGTATTTGTGCAACACTTAAAGTACAGTAACACTGTTAAAACACCACAAACGACTCCACACTAGTTTAGAAAACTAAAGAATATTTATTTGGGTAAAACAAAACCAAAAAGACAAGAATCCAAAATGAAGAATTCAAGATCTGAATTTTTAAAGAATAATCTGCAATACAGTGCTTGGAAGTTGTTGAAAAGTGGTTCGTTAGTAGGGACTGGTAGGTACACACCACTAGTAATAAAGTCACAATCACAATATAAGGTCCACTTAAGGTCTCAGTAATTTTATCCCTAGCTCAACCCTTGGTAGCTGGGAACGAGCGGGCAGGCTTAGATTAGGAGACAGGTGTGTAAGGCATGCAAAAACATAAATACATCAAACAAGTAAGACACAATAAAAATCCAAGACCAATTTAAAAAATAGGCAATATTTTTATCTTCAAAATTACAAAAATGCAATGTAGGGAACCGGAGATATGAATTTTTAAATATTGAAAGTAAAACTAATGCTTACAAACAAATAGTGCTCAAAGTTTAAAGAAAGGTCACGCTGGACTGGGAAAAAGTCAAGGGTTCCAGTCACCCTAGATGTAAACCTTTTACATTTACTTACAGTAGTGTTTCTTGATGCAGGAAAGTGGTCCACAACACCAATCCAAGGTTCCATAATCTCTGAGTTGCTCCTTTGAATGTTGGGACTACAATTCCCACAATGCACCTGACCAAATCCTTATCCGTCCACTGAACCCTGTCCAGCTGTGCTCTTTTGGCAAGAAGTGATGCAGGTGACTTTTGGTAGCTCCTTTATACCTGTTGCCTACTTGGAGTCCACTCCTGAATCCTTTAGAAGCCAGGCAAAGTCCTCTTTTGTGAAGCACAGAGTGTGCAGCAGGTGCAGTCTTTGGGAGTGCAGTCCTTCTTGGTGCAGACCAGAGATTCAGCAGGGCAGTTCTTCTTCCTCTTCTAATATCCAGGCAGGGATTTGTGGGGTCTCTAACACCAATTCAATGGTCTAAAAGCTCTGAGATGGTCCTTGGGATGTTGGGACTAAATTTCCCAGAATGCACCTGGCCAGTTCCTTCAAAGCCCACACAAGGCTGTCCAGTTGGGGTCTGCTTGATGGAGATGGTGAAGGTGAAGCTCAGTTGCTGTGAGGGAGTGCACATTGTCACTTCTTGGATCCAGGCAAAGTGTTTAGAGCTGTAGTTCCTCAGTGTGCATTAGGTGCAATCTTCCAGAGTGCAGTCTTTTGGGATGCAGACAAGGGTTCCAACGGAGCAAACCTTCTTCTCTTTGTAGTTTCAGACAGGGTCTATGTTGCTGGCCAACCCTCCCATATTTATTCAGTGTGACTGGGCTGGCAAGCAGAGGAGCATCCCTGACCAATGTGATGCAGCATGCCACCCTCTGGGGTGAACACTTTCTGCGAAGGGTGGCAAAAACAATCCCAGGAAGCACTATTCTTCCAAAATCGAAGATGGAGACATTCTCTCCTGGAGTTAGAATCTGGCTAAGGCATCCCTCTGGCGTGGCCTAATTTCCCTAGTACCCCCCACTCTAGCCCCTCTACTAATCTAATTACTGTGGCTCCCATGTGGCTGGGGTTGAAGGATATTGGGTTGAGCCTGGGTCCTGTCCTAACTGTCATTCCCTCTTTGAAGACCACTTTGGCTACCCAGCCCTCTTCCTGCATTTTGCTTTGCAGCTAGCAGTTCTCCTTTCACCAGATGTCCCTTTGTCTCAATGCAGGCCACTTCACACCTCATTAAGGCAGCCTGGCTCAGCCTGGCAGAGGCTGGCGAATCACAGAAGAGGTGCTGAAAGTCTGGATTTTGGTTGATTGAAAATAAAGTTCTACTACTTCTTTTCTCCGACAGTTATAATAAATCTAACAGTGGTAAAATGTTAGGCCTTGGGGCTACTGTACTAAGATGGGGAAACTATTAAGGAGTCCCATGACACCTTCCCCTGACACATCGGAAGAAGCGCCCAGGACCACATAGGAAAAAGTAAGCATGGACTTCAGCAGCTTCCCAGATGGGAGATTAACTATGGCATGTAGGAGGCTGGCCTGGCTTATAGTGGGTACCTGATGGTACTTACACCTTGGGCCAGGTCCAGTTATCCCTTATTAGTTGATTGGTAGTGTTCTAGCAGCTTAGGCTGATAGAGGTAGCTATAGCAGAGCAGCTTAGGCTGAACTAGGAGACATGCAAAGCTCCTACTATACCACTTATATCATATAGCACTATATCATAAGAAACACAATACTTACAGTTACTAAAAATAAAGCTTCTTTATTTTCATGACAATATGCCATACTCCCTTAGAAGATAAGTAAAATACACAAAATATACACACAAACCAAATTCAGGTAAGTAAAACACTTAGAAAAGTAGTGCAAACACTGTAGAACACAACAGAATGCAATAGAAGACAATAGGCCTATGGGCAACACAAATCATATACTACAAAAGTGTAATGCGAACCATGAATGGACCCCAGGCCTAGTGTAGTGTGTAAAGGGTCGCTGGGAGTGTAAGAAAACACTAAGGGTGTCCAAGACACCCCACCCCAATACCCTGAAAAGTAGGAGTAAAGTTACACTGCTACCCCATAAAGATAATAAAGCCGAGATAGGGTATTCTGCAAAGGCAACAACTGACTGCAAAGCACTAAAGACGGCATCCTGGACCTGAGGACCTGCAAAGGGAGGGGACCAAGTCCAAGAGTCACGCAATTGTCCAGGGGGGGCAGGAGCCCACTAAAGCCCGGATGAAGGTGCAAAATGGCTGCCTCAGGGTGGAAGAAGCCGAAGATTCTGCAACAACGTAAGGTGCCGGGAACTTCTCCTTTAGTCAGAAGATGTCCCACAGTGTGCTGGAGGATGCAAATTGTTTTCACGCAGAAAGACCACAAACAAGCCTTGCTAGCTGCAAGAGTTTCTGTTGAAGGTTTTGAGTGCTGCCAGCCCCCAGGAAGGACCAGGAGGTTGCCCCTTGGAGGAGGAGGCAGAGGGGGCGCTCAGCAACACAGAGAGCCCACGCAGATGCAGGCAGCACCTGCAGAAGCACCTGAACAGGCATTCAGGAAATCTGAGCATGGCGGTCATCTCAGCACAACAAAAGAGGGTCCCACGAAGTCGGAGGTCAACTCAGTGAGTTGGGCAATGCAGGACGGAGTGCTGGGGACCTGGGCTGTGCTGTGCATGAAGGAAGTCTTGCAAAAGTGCACAGAAGCCCTAGCAGCTACATATCACGCAGTACACAGGATTACTGTCTGGCGGGGGAGGCAAGGACTTACCTCCACCAAATTTGAACAGAAGGACCACTGGACTGTCAGGGTCACTTGGATCCAGCTCATTTTTTCCAGGGACCATGCTCATCAAGATGAGAGGGGACACAGAGGACCGGTGATGCAGAAGTTTGGTGCCTGAGTTAGCAGGGAAAGATTCCGTCGACCCACTGGAGATTTCTTCTTTGCTTCCAGTGCAAGGTGAAGGCAGACAGCCCTCAGATCATGCACCACCAGGAAACAGTCGAGAAAGCCGGCAGGATTAGGCGCTACAATGATGCTGGTAGTCTTCTTGCTACTTTGTTGCAGTTTTGCAAGCGTCCTGGAGCAGTCAGTGGTCGATCCTTGGCAGAAGTCGAAGAGAGAAGTGCAGAGGAACTCTGGTGAGCTCTTGCATTCATTATCTGAAGAGAAACCCACAGGAGAGACCCTAAGCAGCCCTCAGAGGAGGATTGGCTACCTAACCAGGTAAGAGCCTATCAGGAGGGGTCTCTGACGTCACCTGCTGGCACTGGCCACTCAGAGGTCTCCATTGTGCCCTCACACCTCTGCATTCAAGATGGCAGAGGTCTGGGACACACTGGAGGAGCTCTGGGCACCACCCCTGGGGTGGGGATGGACAGGGGAGTGGTCACTCGCCTTTCCTTTGTCCAGTTTCGTGCCAGAGCAGGAGCTAGGGGATCCCTGAACCGTTGTAGACTGGTTTATGCAAGGAGGGAACCATCTCTGCCCTTCAAAGCATTTCCAGAGGCCAGGAGAGGCTACTCCTCTCAGGCCCTTAACACCTATTTCCAAAGGGAGAGGGTGTAAAACCCTCTCTCAGAGGAAATCCTTTGTTCTGCCTTCCTGGGACTGGGCTGCCCAGGCCCCAGGGGGGCAGAAACATGTCTGATGGTTGGCAGCAGCGGTATCTGCAGAGAAAACCCCAGAGAGCTGGTTTGGCAGTACCCAGGGTCCATGTTGGAGCCCCGGGGATGCATGGGATTGTCACCCCAATACCCAAATGGTATTGGGGAGACAATTCCATGATCTTAGACATGTTACATGGCATGTTTGGAGTTACCATTGTGAAGCTACACATAGGTATTGACCTAAATGTAGTTCACTCGTGTAATGGTGTCCCCGCACTCACAAAGTCCGGGGAAATTGCCCTGAACAATGTGGGGGCACCTTGGCTAGTGGCAGGGTGCCCTCACACTTAGTAACTTTGCACTTAACCTTCACTAAGTGAGGGTTAGACATATAGATGACTTATAAGTTACTTAACTGCAGTGTAAAATGGCTGTGAAATAACGTGAACATTAATTCACTCAGGCTGCAGTGGCAGTCCTGTGTAAGAATTGTCTGACCTCCCTATGGGTGGCAAAAGAAATACTGCAGCCCATATGGATCTCCTGGAACCCCAATACGCTGGGTACCTAGGTACCATATACTAGGAGATTATAAGGGTGTTCCAGTGTGCCAATCAGAATTGGTCAAATTAGTCACTAGCCTGCAGTGTCAATTTTAAAAGTAGAGAGAGCATAAACACTGAGGTTCTGGTTAGCACAGCCTCAGTGATACAGTTAGGCACCACACAGGGAACACATACAGGGCACAACTCATGAGCACTGGAGTCCTGGCTAGCAGGATCCCAGTGACACAGGCAAAAACAAACATACATATAAGTAAAAAATGGGGGTAACATGCCAGGCAAGATGGTACTGTACTACATGGCACTAGTTGAAAATTTTGCAGTTTTTCTCTCCCTGAGGCATATAAAACATCTTTTATAATGTCCCTATTTATAGTCACAAGACACCTCACCTCTGGGTTACCTAGGAGAGATCTTAGGGGTGACTTATGGGTAAAAAGAAGATAGTTTGAGACTTTGGAAGTACCTTTAATTCCAAAGCCAAGTTTGCATATAATTTACTTGTAAAAGTAGCTTGCAAATCAGGGCTGCCTTTAAAATTACAGCAGGCATCACAGCAGTGCACACAACAGTGCATTAAATCCACAGGGCCTCTAATTTTCCATGCCCTATTATATACTAGGGACTTTGTGGGAGGTTGTCATGCCAATTACAGTTGTGACTAATTTGTATACACTTTAATCAGAGCACAGGCCCTAGGTCTGATTAGCAGAGCCCAGGGCTCCTTCAGAGTCAGACAACCAGCATTTAGGGGTCACAAATGGGGTCAAACATTTGGGGGACACTGCAAAAAGATCTGGTTTCTCTCAGAAGTCAGTAGCGCTAAGAGGTTAATAGAGGTCATGCTAGAAATGAGTAAATCCAAAGTTCAACCAACCAAATTGAAGGGTAGGCCAGCTACAGGGTCCCCGACAGGGCCTGCTGAAAATACCTTGGATGAAAGGTTGCATTGATGCTGAGGACGCAATGCATTGGTTCTGATCCATGCATTATGGGGATGTGTCATCCTTGAGCCACTCAACAAAGGTGATGGACTGGATCTGGTGGTGATGTGTTGGTCCTGAGTCACAGTGTCAGAAATGTGAAGTCCTTGACCTCAGTGGCAATGTGTCAGCATCGAGGGAGGATGTGGTAGTTCCGATCAGTGCAACAACATTGATGCAACAATGTTTGCAGGAAGACAACTACAGGGTCCCCTTTGAAGTTCCAGGACTGGATTGGCATTTCTCAGCAGGACAGAACTGACAGCTGGCAGAGTCCGGAAGCTAAAGTAGAAAGTCTTTGATGGTCATGAGACTTCAGAATAGGAGGCGAGCCAGCAAGTCCTAGGAGTCATTTGGTTCTTGTGAGGATGTAGAGAGTAAAGTTCTGTCGTTACTCCGAGGCAAGACACAGAAGGTGGCAGGCCAAAACAGAAAAGCAATTCAGCATAGTTGCAGTAGCTTCTGGCAGCACAGCAGTACTTTTTTTTTGACAGAATGTCCTCAGATCCAGAAGTGTACTGATTTGTTCAGATTTGGGGTCCAGTACTTATACTCAGTTGAGCCTTTAAAGTAAGGAAGACTTCAAAGAGAGGCTTTTGAAGCGCACAAGGATCCTGCCTTTCCTTCCCTGGCTCCAGAACCTCTACAAGAGATTATGCAGCTCTTTGTGTGGGGACTGGCACAGTCCTATTCAGGTGTACGTGTCAGCTCCCCCTCCCATCTAGCCCAGGAAGGTCCATCAATCTGGTGATGAGCCATCTGCATGTAAATGTCACACCCCTGCGAGCTTTTTGTGTTTGACTACCTAGAGAGAATGCACAAAACCCAGCTGCCACTAACCCCAGATGTGTATTTAGAGACAGGCAGAGGCAGAAAATGGTTAAAGTAAGAAAATGCCAACTTTCTAAAAAATAGTGATGAGGATCTCAGGCCTGCTAGATTTCTGAGCTATCTAAGCCAGCCCATTGGCTTAGCTACACATATGATGGCGGGCCCTGCTGTAGAGCATTAAAGAGATAACCAGGGCCAGTGTGGAGACCTTAGATTGTTCCATCAGGGAGCAGTCTTAGAGAGATAGTCTGGAGCCTCCAGTCAGAAAAGGTGGCCAGTACAGTATTAGGCAGTAATAAAACATCCTGGATGCTGCGTGTATCTTCAGTCATGTAAGTGTGTGTGTATTTTTATGTATATACATATGGGTGCACTTGTGAAGTACGTAAGCAGTGTGAACAGTGTCAATGAGTGCTGTATGCTAAGGTATACTACAGATCCACGATATTGCAGTGTTTTTAAGGTTCTGATAAACAAACAATTCAGATGTTCCAGATTAAAGACACGCTCCTTTACTTATGACTGGAAGAGTTAAGTATGTGTAATCTGTTGGGCGGTCAATACTTTTTTAACCTATCAGAGACAAGGATAACTGCTAAATGGCATTTACATATGGGATAGGTCAGGGGCCACCCTCAACATTTTGAACAGATGCAAAATTAAGGCTTGTAATTGTACAGTGCCTGGTGAACTTGCATGTAAAACCTTTTGAAGGTGGTTGGCACTTGTGCTCTTAGGTTGGCTGTACTGCTCTAAATAACAAATAACCTCATAGTTTACAGCTACTTTTGAATACATAGAAAACCAGAGAATCAACATAAACTCTGACGATGTAAATGGCCCCAAATTCTAATTTTAATTATTTTCTGTACTAAATATTCATGTTTCATTTTGAAATCATCATTGTGTTGAATGAAGTCTACAATCATGTATAGGGCTTTCTCTGTAGGGCTTCTTAACCAGACATTCCCATTTGTGGAATACAGCATTGCTTTCATAGGACAATTTCCAAGAAATGATCATTAAACATGTTCCCTGTTCATAGGGAGCATATAAAATACAGGTATCCTTGAGACTGTGGTTGTGTGTAATGGAGAGAAAGAAAAAGTGAAAATGCTTGGGAGAAACAGGAGGTGAGAAAGGGAAAGATATGAGCAAGAGAATATAGAGTGTAAGGGATGCTAATTGTGTGAGAAGGGCAAACAAATGGGGTGTTAAAGGGAAAGGATGATTTGAAAGCAGGAAAGTAAATGTGTGCTTGTCTGTGAGATGAGTAGTTCACTGAGAGGTGACGGTGTGAGTGAGAATGTAATGGTAAGAGGGGTGTGTGGGACAAAAAAGAAGATATTTGAGAGAAGGGCGTGACAGTATGATAGAAAAAGGGATGTAGAAAAGTGAGGCATGAAAGTGTGAGGATTGTGCTTTTATTGCCACAAGTAGTGGGTGCCTTCATCAGTACAAGGAACAAATGTGACATTTTTGCTACAGTTGGCAGTACAGACAAATGTACCTTGAATTCAGATGGAAAAAAATGTTTGTGTTGGGACATGGTGATGCAGAGCGAAAAAAAGAAGTAATACAGAGGGGGAAGTAAGAGATGTGAGATATCAAGACCTATAGTCCAGAGGTGTCCGACAAAGTTGGGTCAATTTTGGATCACCTAAACATGTTGACAGAAAGAACAAGCAAGGTCTGTTGCTCAACCCTCCCATTTTAAAGTTTCTGGTAGGACGACACCAGTGAAAACCATAGTTAGCTCACCGACACACAACTTTAATAGTGGTATGGCAGTTTACAGAAGCACAAACATAATTGTCAACATAGTGTCATAACATTACTCAAAGTAGGGAACCCATAACCATGTAATAGTTTAACCAGTGAATATTAGTAATCTGGGATACTTCCAATTGTGAGATGTTGAAACCATTGAAGAATCATACTGCACCAGGTAGGTGCAGGTTTATCAACCTAACTGACTATATGAATATATACTACTTCTGTTAGAGGCTTGCCTGTTTTGTTACAGGATTGGTCTACTTCCTCTATTTGTATGTCTGTTTACAAAGAGTGTACAATGGCCGTTCAGCTTTCCCTTTGCATGTGTGTGTGTGTTGAACTGTGTAATGTTCCTCTTGCAACTGCCAACTGTCTTTCACTTAATCTTTGTGTTAGAGAAGGTTGAGCTACTGCTGACCATATTGGATCTTTGCTGTAAATCTCAATATATACTATCCACTACACAAAAAATGATTCACATTGCTAATGCATTTTTTACACATGAATGAAAGACCTTCACAAATTGAGAGGCACGTTCATATTTGTTTTTTCATGTGAAACAATCAATTGTCAAAATAGACTAATACCAGCAGCAGCTGAATGTGCCACAGAGACATTGAGATATCGCAGCACATTCCAGATGGGAAGCAAACTGTGTGTGCCAGGTATGGACAGACATGGCAATCTATTTGATGGCTGATGCCGGCGACTTTAAGCGATCTGCGTGAGCTACCTCTTAGGGCTTTGTCTTCAATGGGTCGGTGTATTCCAACCAATGTGTAATCTTCTGTTCGTACATGGACTAGAATTATGAGTTGGGAGTTATTTAACACATCTGATAATTATCAGATGTGTTAAATATTTCAACCTGCATTAAATTTAAGCAGGTCAAGTCTGCTGTAATTTAACAGGGGAAACGTGTACGGTTAAGCACAAAAATCATTGTTTTTCTCCAAAAATGTGTAATAGGCACAGTTTTTCACACATAATAAATAACATGTTCTGCAGTATTGTAATAGATGAAGTGGAATAAGTAGCTCCTCCACTGGTAATCAGGCCCTTACAATCCTGGACACAGGTGACTAGCCATTTGTTGCGTAGCGTTTGCTGATATCCTAAACTGCAAAGCATGACCCAAAAAAGGCAACCCTATAGCGATGCAATTGTGAATGTGTTGCACCTTCCACATATTTGCTGCCGTTTTAAAATCCAATGATTTTGAAATTAGCTCTCACTCTGTCCAGTACAAGCTCCTAGTCTTCAGAATTGTGAACTTTACATATAGTCTAAAGTATGAGATGATCATCAGGAAATAAACTTCCTGAATATTTAAAATGCATAGTTATTGTTAGATTGCAAAATTGAAACATTACATACTATTGATGTTATAAAGTGACAAAAGAGCAATGGCAAGAATTCAGTAAAACTCACTATTAAATAAATGAAACATAAATCTAAGCAAACTAATAAATGCAGGTATATTTCATTGACAAATATGACTTATTAGTTTACAAAGAAACATGGATTCTGCTAAAACGTAGGATAACTAAACTACATAGTCCCTACTAATTTAATTGTTTTGATAGGTATTCTGTACTTGTATTTGTATGTATTTGTATTTGTATTTTTGTATTTTTAGAGCGCATTCTGGCCGTAGCATCAAAGCGCTAAGCAACACTAGGTAAAGTGACCAAAAGAAGAGACAGGAATCAAAGGATTAAGACCACAGAGGAAAGAGCCAATTTTTGAGCTGCTTCCTAAAGGCCAAAAAGTTATGTTTCTTCCTAATTGTCATGTGGAGCATATTCCAGTGTTTGGCAGCAGCCACTATAAATGCTTTATCACCCCATCTGGCCTTATGAGTGCGCGAGACATGTGCCAGATGGGATCCTGTTAATCTGAGTTGACGGCTCGGTACGTACCAGCATAACATTGAAGAGAGGTATTCAGATCCATGCATATGCAGGGATTTATGTGTCAAACACATAGGCGGTGATTCTAACCGCGGCGGGCGGCGGTCGCCGCCCGCCATGCGGTTACCGCCAAATGACCGCACCGCGGTCACAAGACCGCGGCGGCCATTCTGGCTTTCCCGCTGTGCTGGCGGGCGACCGCCAAAAGGCCGCCCACCAGCACAGCGGGAAAGACCCAGCAACGATGAAGCCGGCTCCGAATGGAGCCGGCGGAGTTGCTGGAGTGCGACGGGTGCAGTAGCACCCGTCGCGAATTTCAGTGTCTGCTAGGCAGACACTGAAATTCTTTTTGGGGCCCTCTTACGGGGGCCCCTGCAGTGCCCATGCCATTGGCATGGGCACTGCAGGGGCCCCCAGGGGCCCCGCGGCACCCCCTACCGCCATCCTGTTCCTGGCGGGAGACCCGCCAGGAATAGGATGGCGGTAGGGGGTGTCAGAATCCCCATGGTGGCGGAGCGCGCTCCGCCGCCATGGAGGATTCTCAAGGGCAGCGGAAAGTCGGCGGTACACCGCCGACTTTCCGTTTCTGGCCGCGGCTGAACCACCGCGGTCAGAATGCCCAGCGGTGCCCCGCCAGCCTGTTGGCGGTGCTACCACGGTCATTCGCCCTGGCGGTTTTTACCGCCAGGGTTAGAATGACCACCATAGTCTTAAAAATGATGTTCTTCCTGACAGATAACCAATGCAATTGTTTCAGACTTCCACTGGCCGAGGCTGAGCGGGGAAGGTCTAATATTAAACGGGCGTTTGTATTCTGAATTAATTGAAGTTTATTGAGCAAGGTTTTGTCAATGTTGAGCATTAAAGCATTACAATAGTCTAATCTGGAAATCACCAGCGCAAGGGACACCGTGATTCTGAGCTCCTTTTGTAAATATGGAAAAAATAAATCAGATTTTTGAGAGTCCAAAAACAGGATGTAGTGATGGAGTTAACTTGAGACTTAAAAGACAGGCAGTTGTCAAACGTAACCTCCGTATTTCTGGTGGCGGTAATGGAGACATTACACAAAATGCTGTCTGGCCCAAGGAATAATTATTTACCACAAAAACTATAATTAAAATGTTGGGCATATGGTTTTAAGTTTTACATGTCCTGGTACTGAAAAATGCCTAAATTCATTTTTCACTACTTTGAGGCCTGCTCCTTCGATAAGACAACACTGTGTATTCCTTATTACATTTTATAAGCTGTAATGTCCAGTTAGAAGTGGGTAGCTATTTCATGTTTGGTGTCTTTGGAATTGTAATGAAAAATCCTATGTAATGGTGAAGTTGATATTTGAATTACAACTTTGAAAAAGCTTCTTTTAGAATGTTGGCATTTTCCTGCCCTTGCACCTTTTTAGGTCGCAGCCTATCAAAGAGCACAGCTGCTTGGTTTGCTAAAGACATCTTGGGGACTTTCAGAAAGTTGACCTAGGAATGCATTCTGCTTGTTGATTACCATTGGCTTTGTGGTTTGCAAAGCACACTTTCTGGCTTTATTTTTGCTGGCTTTATTTGCTTTAGGTTCTCCAGGTTCAATTTGTCCCTGCCGTTGCCCATACCGTGTTTATTGTATTCTTCCACAAACTCACTTTCTATGAACAGGGCTTTAAATCTTGTTCTTGTCATGTCACATTTGCTGTGCATTCAAAGACAGAGGTCAAATGTCAGGCTGTCTCTTCCAGAGAGCTTGCTGTTTAATTTTCATTCTCTAACTTCAAAATGAGAAAATTTATGTGACAATCATTCTGAGTACCCATGTAATTTGAGAAGGGACATTCTTTTTTTCTGGCATATTACCAACAAAATGGACTGTGCTGATGTTTCAGACTATATCAGAATTAGTACAAATGAAGCACATTTTCTTTGTAATTCTGAAGTGTGGTGGAAACAAATATTTGAAACAAATATTTGATCAGTACAGTCGGTGATGACACACATTATCTTTTACGTGCACTAAAACTGTATTTCAGTGTAAATGTAATAGCTATTTCAATTGAAATGTGTTTCTGTAATGGCAGTGCACTACCAGACCATGCATACTCCACAATCAGCCACCCCACTACAATCTACACCACTCTACCCCAGTCTACTGCACTCCAGTCAAATATGCCTCATTTTAGTCCAATTTTCCCAAGGCCACCCCACTCCACTCCACTCCAGTGTACCACTCTAAACGACTACACTCCAACCTATCCCAATCCACCTCACTTCAATGTTCTCCAATCCAACCCACTCTACTCAAGTCTACCCACATCCACTCTAATCTACCCCACTCCAATGTACTCCCCTCCACTCCAATGCCCCCACTCCAATTTACTCCACTCCATTCCAATTTACCCCACTCCATTGCAATCTATCCAACTCCTTTCCACTCTATTCTACTTCACTCCATTGCAATCTATCCCAGTCCCTCACAATCTATTCCACTCCAATCTATCACACTCCAAGCTACCAAAACCTACCCCATTCCAATCTACCCCACACCACTCCACTAAACTCCACGCCACTTTACCCCAATCTACCCCACTCCAATTTTCTCCAGTCTACCCCTCTCCACTCCAATCTAACCCACTCCACCTCAACCCACCCCACTCCAATCTACCCTACCTCACTCCACCTCATGCTACCATACTCCAATCTACCAAAACCCCAATCTACTCCTATCTACTTGATTCAAATCTATCCCACTTCAAACTACCCCACTTCAATCATCTCTCTTTAATCTTCCCCACTCCAATCTACCCCACTCCATTCCAATTTACCTTACTCCAATCACCCATCTACACCGCTGTAACCTACTCTAATCTACCCCACCACATTGCACTCCAGTCTACCCCACTCCACTCCTCCTCAATCTATCTCCTGCTACCCCACTTTTATGTATTCAGATCCACTCTGCCCCAATCTACCCCAGTCAATCTATCCACTCCAATCCACCCATTATACCCTACTCCACTCTACCCTAATCTACCACACTCTATTCCACTCTACCCAATCTACCCACTCCACTTCACTCTTATCTAACACATGCCACCCAAATCCACCCCATTCCAGTTCAATCTAACCCACTCCACCCAACTCCATTCTACACTAGCCCCTCCACCCCAAACTACACAACTCCAATCCAGCCCATCCAATCCACCCACTCCAATCTGCCCCACTCCGATCTACACCACTCCACTTCAATCTACCTCACTCCATTCTAACCCACTCCACTCTAGTCTACCTCATGTCACTCCAGTCTACTCCACCATAATCCACCAAATCTATCCCACTCCAATACATCCTACTCCCTGATCTACCCCACTCCATCCCAATGTATCCCACTCCTCCATCCTAATCTACTCCTCTCCACTCCAATCTACTGCATTCCACTCCAATCTACCATAATCAACTCAAGTCTCCTCCTACCCCACTCCAATCTACCCTAACCAACTCCAATATCCTCCTCTCCACACCAACCTACCCCACTCTAGTCTACTTCACTCCACTCCACTCCAATTTACCACAATCCACTGCATTCAACTTTTCCCCAATCTACCCACTCCGATCTACTCCACTCAAATCTACTCCACTCCATTCCAATCTACCCCACTCCACTCTTATCTACTCCACTCCACCCCAATCTATTACGCTCCTCCTCAATCCCCCCAGTTCAATCTACCCAACGCCATTCTACCACACTCCAATCTACCCCAATCGACTCGACTCAACCTTAATTTATCCCACTGTACCTCACTCCACCTCACTCCAATCTACTCCACACCAGTCCAATCTACCCCATCCCTAGTTTATCCCACTCCACTCTACCACACTCAACTCTACCCAAATCTTCACTTCAATCTATCTCACTCCAATCTCCCACACTCAAAGCTACCGTACTGTACTCCAATCTAACCCAGTCCACCCTACGCTGATCTACCCCACCCCACTCTACTCCATCTATACTACTCCAATCTATCCTACTCCAACTCACCTACCCTAATATTCCCCACCCCAATCTACCTGATTCCAATCTACTCCAGTCAGTCTATTCAACTCCAATCTACTCTACCCCACTTCACCCCACCTACCCACCCTTTTGCTGTCAACCACACTCCACTCTAACTCACTCCAATCCAACCCATTTCACTCCAGTCTACCGCACTCCAATATACCCCACCCCAAACTACCCCACTCCAATCTTCTCTCTTGAATCTAACCCATTCCTTTCTAATCTACCCAAATCTAACCCACTTCACCCAAATCCACCCCACTCTTGTCTATGTTACCCCACTCCACGCCAAACTATCCTACTCCAATCTACCCCATCCAACCTGCCCTGCTCTAATCTGCCCCAATCTGATCCACTTCTGTCTACTCTAGTCCACTATCCAACTCTACTCCAACCTATTCCAGTCAATCCACCCACTCTGCTCAAATCTACCACAATCTACCCACTCTTTCTCATGCCAGTCTATCCCACTCCACCCAGTCTGACCCTGCACTCCAATCTTCCTAACTCCACTCCACTCCACTCCAACCTCCCTACTCCACTCTAATCTTCAACACTCAATTCTACCCCACTCTAATATGCCCCACTCAAATATACCACAATCCACTGTGCTCCACTCTTCCCCCATCAGTCCTGCGTCACTCCAATCTACCAAAATATATCCCTGTTCATGCTATCCCATTCCACTCCATTCTTCCCTACTCCACCCCAATCTCTTGATTAGTTTGAATTTGCTGCAATATGCCTGCTTGCATATTTGGGAATCGCTTTATCCCCTCCGTTCCGACTTAATCAGGTTTCATTCAACTCTGTGAAATGATGACAAAACACCTTCTTTTTTCTTCAGAGAAAGTATAAATAAAGCACAGAATAAGGGGACACATCCTATGTGCCCATCTTTTGCAAGTCCAGATCATGGCCTCACTGACTTCTGCTACTGTGGTTGAAAAGTTGACGTGTTACCCAACTCATTCCTAATTCTTCCAAGGAAGAATCCTGGATCGTCATTACATGAAAAATTATTGTTGACTTTCATTATGGGTGGGTTCTTGTTATATAGGTATTTTGGACTATCAGCAATATTGAGAATATCAAACAAACAATGCCTCTGTAACGTCATATGTTGTTATTTATGTGCCCCTGCAAACCCTTTATTAAACGATTGACATATTATTGTTTGAATTGTACACAACATATATAAAAAAGTTTACTGGCTATACACCTGTGGTTTTGTTCCTTTGTGATTGGATCACGTTGAATGTTTTGTTTAATTCTATAGATCTTTGAAGATCTTGAAATTACTTATAAAATGATTCACATTTTCTGATCTACATAATTTACTTTTAGGCATCTTTACCTATTTACTTTTAGAAAGTTGCCATTTTCATGCCCTTACTATTTTGTGCCTTCAGCCTGTCCTAGGACACATGAGTTAGGGAGTCCCCGGCGGTCGGCAGTAACATGGCGATAAGTACTGGCAACAGGCTGGCAGTACTTACCGGCGTATGATGACATTGGCGGGTTGGCTTCTCCAATCTGACTACCATGATGGTAACAGCTGCTAGGCTGGAGAAATCTATCTCCAGCCCAGCGATCGTCACTGTTCCGCCTGCAGGATTATGAACCCGCCTACTGCCATGGTTTTCGCTGCTTCCTTACTGCCAAGAAAACCATGGTGGAAGGCACTATCAGTGACAGGGAATTCCTTCCCTGTCACTGATAGGGGTCTCCCCCTCCCTCTTCAGTTACCCCCAAGCCCTCCTGCCTCTCCAAAGTGCCCCCTCACCCCCCTACATTCACACCCCCTTGACACACACACACACATACACACACCATTTTGCCACAAAATTCCACGCATGCATACATCCACTCACACCTGCACACACTTTCCAACATACATGCACACACGCAGTCACAAAACACAACATACATGCACTCAAACCTCCATACATGCACACTCGCATCCAGCACACAACACACACCCGCATCCATGTGCATACAAACATACACACACACCCCAACCACAAACACAACACCCCCACCCCCTCCCCTGTCAGAGACCCGACTTACCTGTGTTCAGGGGGCCTCCAGCAGGAGATGGGATGGGGCGCTGCTGCCACCAGCAGCGTCAATCAGCAGAACACTGCCAGGCCATATTATGGGTCATAATACGGCTGGCCACAGTCTACTGGTGTGTCGCTGCTGGTGGCAGCAGCGCCACCTTACCACCATGCGCTGGCATGGCCACAGCCGGATTTCCACCATCCTTCTGGCTGAAATCCAGCTGTGGTGATAATACAGCAGACAGCTGGTAGCTGCGGTGATGCTCTTTTGGTGGCCATCACCACGGCATAGGCGGTTTTTACCACCATTGTGGCAATTAGGGCCTTAGTGTAGTTTTCAGTTTGACTTTGTTAAATTCTCCCTGACAGTTGATCAATAGAGGGATTATGTGTGCTTGAATGGGCCATCAACTTGTAGGATGGTGGGGGCAGGGTTGGGCACAGCTCTACTTGCAACTGATTAGGCTGTTTCCTGCCTTCACAGAAATGACTTGTCACCACTGCATTGTCCCTGCAGGCAGCTTGGACCCAGGGCAGGGGTGTCAGGAAATTCCAAGCACCTCAAAAGACAATTTCTAGAAACTTCTCTTACTACAAGGAAGTCACCAGCTAAAAAATGACACCTAGGCCCACTCTTCAGTTCACTTTCAGGACCTGCGGAAGGACTCTCAGAGGACTGCCTGCTTCTATGGCCTGCTGTGTGCTCCACTAGTCTGCTTTACACTACCTGAAGGACTGTTTTGCTGCCGGGAGCCTGCATTGAACCCTCAAGGTCTGCCCTGCTGCTGGAGGCCTGCCTCGTCACTTGAACCCAGGACTGCCAGAGTGACTCCAAGGGCTAGTTTGCTGGCATCCTGATCAGAGCCTAAGGGACCACACAATATGGAACTTGAACTTGCGACCATCCTACGTTAGTCCTGAACCTCCAAGTGGTGCCCCTCCAGTTATGGCCCATCAACAATTCTCGGTTGTGGTGGTAAATGTGCTCGGATACCAAAAATCCTAAACTTGGGCCTTTGAAATTTTTTAGCTAAAAACTGCCCTGAGAACTGAGACAAGACTGGGGTCAACCTCCTCTTCTATTCACCTAAAGTACATCACAGGTCTGCCTCAGTTCACAGCAGCTCCCACTATGTCCTTCCTCACATCAACAAGACCTTTACAGTGGCCCCTCAAGGAATGCATATCCCTTCTCCTGGAATTCCATTGGCTACAGCCTCAAGCTTTGTCCTAATGAAGATTTTTGACTTCCAAAGAGAGAGGAGACTAGGGTCCTGATTTAGAAATCGGCGGACGGGTTACTCCGTCACAACGGTGAAGGATATCCCATCTACCAAAGTTGAAATCCCATAGGATAGAATGGGATTTGAATTTCGGCGGACGGGCTATCCATCACTTTTTGGACGGAGTAACCCGTGTGCCGAGTTCTATATCAGGGCCTTAAGTCTGAACACATAAATCTTCACCACAACATGTTCATTGGTGCTCTGACAAAAATTTCTCCTCAAACACCGCCTACAGCCTTGCCCCAATGAACTTTACCTTCTCAGATTATTTTCTTCAGGCTTTCTTCAAAGTCCGTAGGTAAGAGCTAACTGAGCCCAATCCACTTATTGTATCTGACTCACGCTTCACTGCGATTGGCCATAGATTCAACATTGACCCCGTCGCACGGCTAGATTTCCGCAGTTGGCTCTTTGACCTTTAGGCAGTAGTTTTTACCTTAAACTTTAAAAGTTAATAACTCTACTTCTACTGATTGGATTTTTGTCATTTTGGTGTCAAATAATTTATTTAAATAAACTCTGTTTATTAAACTTGGTGTACAATTCTTCTTCTGTTGTGTTTCCGGTTTATTTCTGTTTGTGTGCTGCAAAAATACTTTACACATTGCCTCTAAGTTTTTTTTGTGCCAATTTACCAAGGGTTAAGCACAGGTTAATTTAGTGACTTTTGAAGTTCACCCTCACAGCCCAATTTCTCACAGGTGACAAAAGGCAAGGCAGTCCTGGTGTCAGGTTTCTTTGTGTATGCTGCAGGCAGAGTGCTTTGAAGTATATTCTGAGACTGGGACAGCTTATCTACAGCCTTGCTCTCAGGAAGACCCACACCTCTCACACCTAGGGGTTATTTTTTTCATTGTCTGGAAGCAATACTCAAACCCCAACAGGACAGCCATTCAAAGTCATGTGATCAAGGACGCTGGCAGAAAGGCAGAGGTGATTTGGGCAAAAAAAGGGCAACTTTCAAAAAGTGCCATTTTCAAATTTGTACCTTAAAATCCAACTTCACCATTAAAGATGTGCCTGATTTTGATTTTGGCAGAGGTGTTACTCTGTCATAACGGTGGCGGATATTCTGTCCACCGAAATGTAAACCCCATAGGAAATAATGAGATTTATATTTCGGCGAACTGGATATCATTCACCATTGTGATGAAGTAACCTTTCCACTGAAATCTAAATCATCCCTATATTTCAGTTCATGTGAGTGAAAACCTCACATCTCTATCTGCTCCTAATCTAAAGTTAGCACTTATTACATATAATGAGGCAACAAAGTGTTAACTCATGGGAGAAATAGGCTTTGCAACAGTGAAAAATTACTTTAGGAGTTTTTCACTGCCAGGACACTTAGAAACATATGTCCTACTTTTTAAATACTATTCACCTTGCACCATCGGCCTTTATTGTCTACCTTAGGGGTGACTTATAAGTATTAAAAAGAAAGATGTTTTGCCTGGCAAAAGTTAGTTTTGCCAGGTCAAAAAAGAAGTGTAAATTAAATTACAGACTACGGTGGCCAGCCTGAGACATGTTTTAAAATGCTACGTTAGTGGGTGACACAATTGGTGCTGCTGCATTAGTAGCATTTAATTTACCGGCCATTGGCCTTGCCCTCTAGCTCTTCACTCTAGTCCACCCATAACTTGCACAGTCCAATGCAACCTTCCTGGCTCCTTTTTTTCTGGTGATGCAGGTTGAGTTGCAGGCTGCTGTGTTACAGGATATTCTGTCTGTTATAGGAGTGGTGGGGAACCTTTGCATGATAGAGCAAAGTTGAGAAACATTGGCTGCCTTTTCAAACTGTGAATTTTAACTTTGCTGGACTACATGGCCATAGTAAAGACTTCACCCACCCTCAAAATGAATTGTGAAAAGACAGAAGATCACAAATACAAAAGAGGAAGCCAAAGAACCCTAAAAATATAATAAATAATGCAGTTGATAAGGACAAAATCTTTGCATAGTATGCTATGGAATTTGGGCACAAAGAATATCTTTATGCTGGCAAGAAGTAACAAGCATTGGTGATGCCATTAGGTAGTGTATACGAAATCTATTGTATTTACCATAGCATGTTTTAATTCTAGAACCACGCTGTTAATTAACTGACATCTGTGGTGACTATGAATGGAATTGGTTTACAATTGATACAATGCTCACACGTCCATGGGAGACATATTTGAAAGCATTTTGATTTGTTGTAATTGACAGCATTCGTAGATGATCGCTATGTGTGTTTGTGCATCTGTAGTGGCCATATTCCAATGCATTTTGTTTTATTTTTATAAGTCACACACAGAGACAGCAACCGTCAATGTATGCACATCTGCAGTGGTCATCTTTGAAAAGGATTTGTTAAAATAAAACAAAAGCTGTGTGAAGCTACCCCTGTGCACACATGAATATGTGACATATAGCAGTCATCCTCAAACAGTCCAAAAAAAAATCAAGATGGCAACCCACTCAAACCATGGCAGATGGCAAAAAAATAAGGAAAAGGGCATGGTAGACAAGAAGACAGTGGATGGATTTGGGGAAGGGGTAGAAGGGATAGGGATGAGGTTAAAAAAGAGAGGAAAAGGGGGCAGGGGGAAAGAGGGGGTACAAAACCGTCCCACACATGCACTACAAGGCAAGGTCTGACAGCAATAGTGAAGGAATATATCAGCCAATCAAAACATTGATCCTCAGTGAGACAAAAACAATACTTTATAGGAACGGCATTAAATCAGGAGAGAAGTGAGGTGAACAACAAAGTCGTCTAGTCATGAGCAGTCAGTTGAGCCAAAGCCCACTTTATGTGTATGTAGTGATATGAAAACAGGTCACCATAAACAGATAAAGCTGTCTGTATGTGAGACCTTAAAAGGGAAGACGTTTTGCTTGGAAGTGTCAGAATGACATTGTAGGTTTCACTCTGTTCAGAAAATAGTGTTTTGAGGCGAAATCTCGAGGTGCTAAAATGAAAAGCAAGATATTTCTAAAATAGTGGGCAAAAAATAGAGAAGTATAGCGTGGGTTTGGCAGACCTATGAGAACCAGTGGTTTAACATCCCAACGTAAGACCAAAACATCACACTGCCAAACTTTGTACGATAAGTATATGCTCAGAAAACTAGTTAGTGTAGATCATTCCTCAGAATTTGAGAATATTTCAGTGAGAAAAGCAACCAAAAGAAATATAACTCTAATTAGCACTGTGGCTAATAACATTTTTGCTAAACAATAAAAAGGCAATACAAACAGCATGATAAGTAACAAGCATTTGCAAATGCAATAGGATCTCGCATTTCTCCAAATTACAGCTATTGGCAGCTGTAAACTCCCAATCGGACTTTTCTTGCCACATTAAATGGAAAAAACAGCGCTGCTATAGGTCACCCGTGCGGACAGTTGAAGACGGCATGCAGGTAGAAAGAATAAATGCAAAAAAAGTGCGCGATCGCGCTGCTACAGTTCACTCGTAGTTAAACCTATCGGCAAAAGTGCAATTATGTACGCAACCGGCAAAAGTGCAATTAACTATGTAACAGGGTCGATATCAAGAAATGTCCGGTTGGGAGTTTACAACTGCTAATAGCTGTAACTCGGAGAAATGCGAGACCCTATTGCTGTGGGTGAGCAGTTCGTCAGGATACAAGCACACACGGTGTATCAACATTGATTGGTCATTTAAATCGAAAATTAAAACCCCGGTTTAACATGAGAATTGGATTTTCTTGTGTGCAGTTATTAGCAAATGACCATAGTCTTCGTGACTATGCACAATGGGTGCATTTCAATCATACATAACGTATATATTAGAGCATGATTCTGCGATGTAGAAATATTACATGTACATCACACTCGACATTGTTAATAAAAAAAAAAACACATTTGTATTCTTCAGGAACGCGCTTTCTGAGAGTGAGTGCATCTGTGCACTGTCTGCACGGTGCACATTTAGCAGTGTGCGCTCTGCAGGGACAGTGACTGTAGCCTTGGAACTGTGAGCTGTGACTCCTCTGAACTGTGCACATCCTGCAGTGTGCACCATGTTTACACACTTCACCTCTTAGAGGAGATGCCCCATTTCCATTCACCCAGCCTTGTGTACAGTGGTGTGCACACTCTGCTGCGCTTTGAATCAATCGAGGGGGCGTGTCCATGCCACTAAAACCCCCTGCCCCGCACCCAAAAGGTAGAAACACTGAGACACACTTATCCGTGGAGCCATCGACAAAATACAGATAAAGTCACGATCTGTGAATTAATTTCAATTATTGAACGGCTACATATCTACAATAACTTTGCTTCTATCATCGTAATTGCTAAGAAACCCTCCATTTATTTTGAAACCATACATATAAAATATATATGGACATCATGCACCATGCATAAGAGGTTGACGTACATAATAAATTAACTGACACCTGGTTGCTTGCTGAACAAGCACACATGACCTGTGTGTTAAATGCGTTTGAGTGCACACATATGTAGGAGGCTGGACTGGCTTGTAGTGAGTACCAAGGGGTACTTGCACCTTGCACCAGGCCCAGTTATCCCTTATTAGTGTATAGGGTGTCTAGCAGCTTAGGCTGATAGATAATGGTAGCTTAGCAGAGCAGCTTAGGCTGAACTAGGAGACGGGTGAAGCTACTACAGTACCACTTAGTGTCATATACACAATATCATAAGAAAACACAATACACAGTTATACTAAAAATAAAGGTACTTTATTGACAATATGCCAAAGTATCTTAGAGTGTACCCTCAGTGAGAGGATAGGAAATATACACAAGATATATATACACAATAGCAAAAATATGCAGTATAGTCTTAGAAAACAGTGCAAACAATGTATAGTTACAATAGGATGCTATGGGGAAACATAGGGATAGGGGCAACACAAACCATATACTCCAAAAGTGGAATGCGAACCACGAATGGACCCCAAACCTATGTGACCTTGTAGAGGGTCGCTGGGACTATTAGAAAATAGTGAGAGTTAGAAAAATAACCCTCCCCAAGACCCTGAAAAGTGAGTGCAAAGTGCACTAAAGTTCCCCTAAGGACAAAGAGGTCGTGTTAGAGGAATAATGCAGGAAAGACACAAACCAACAATGCAACAACTGTGGATTTCCAATCTAGGGTACCTGTGGAACAAGGGGACCAAGTCCAAAAGTCACAAGCAAGTCTGAGATGGGCATATGCCCAGGAAATGCCAGCTGCGGGTGCAAAGAAGCTTCTACTGGACAGAAGAAGCTGTGGTTTCTGCAGGAACGAAAAGGGCTAGAGACTTCCCCTTTGGTGGATGGATCCCGCTCGCTGTGGAGAGTTGTGCAAAAGTATTTTCCTGCCAAAAGAACGCCAACAAGCCTTGCTAGCTGCAAATCATGCGGTTAATGTTTTTGGATGCTGCTGTGGCCCAGGGGGGACCAGGAGGTCGCAAAGTGGACCAGGAGAGAGAGGGGACATCGAGCAAGACAAGGAGCCCTCTCAGCAGCAGGTAGCACCCAGAGAAGTGCCAGAAACAGGCACTATGAGGATGCATGAAACGGTGCTCACCCGAAGTCGCACAAAGGAGTCCCACGTCGCCGGAGACCAACTTAGAAAGTCGTGCAATGCAGGTTAGAGTGCCATGGACCCAGGCTTGGCTGTGCACAAAGGATTTCTGCCGGAAGTGCAGAGGGGCCGGAGTAGCTGCAAAAGTCGCGGTTCCCAGCAATGCAGCCCAGCGAGGTGAGGCAAGGACTTACCTCCACCAAACTTGGACTGAAGAGTCACTGGACTGTGGGGGTCACTTGGACAGAGTCGCTGGATTCGAGGGACCTCGCTCGTCATGCTGAGAGGAGACCCAAGGGACCGGTAATGCAGCTTTTTGGTGCCTGCGGTTGCAGGGGGAAGATTCCGTCGACACACGGGAGATTTCTTCGGAGCTTCTGGTGCAGAGAGGAGGCAGACTACCCCCACAGCATGCACAAGCAGGAAAACAGTCGAGAAGGCGGCAGGATCAGCGTTACAGAGTTGCAGTAGTCGTCTTTGCTACTATGTTGCAGGTTTGCAGGCTTCCACCGCTGTCAGCAGTCGATTCCTTGGCAGAAGGTGAAGAGAGAGATGCAGAGGAACTCGGATGAGCTCTTGCATTCGTTATCTAAAGTTTCCCCAGAGACAGAGACCCTAAATAGCCAGAAAAGAGGGTTTGGCTACTTAGGAGAGAGGATAGGCTAGCAACACCTGAAGGAGCCTATCACAAGGAGTCTCTGACGTCACCTGGTGGCACTGGCCACTCAGAGCAGTCCAGTGTGCCAGCAGCACCTCTGTTTCCAAGATGGCAGAGGTCTGGAGCACACTGGAGGAGCTCTGGACACCTCCCAGGGGAGGTGCAGGTCAGGGGAGTGGTCACTCCCCTTTCCTTTGTCCAGTTTCGCGCCAGAGCAGGGCTAAGGGGTCCCCTGAACCGGTGTAGACTGGCTTATGCAGAATTGGGCACATCTGTGCCCAAGAAAGCATTTCCAGAGGCTGGGGGAGGCTACTCCTCCCCTGCCTTCACACCATTTTCCAAAGGGAGAGGGTGTAACACCCTCTCTCAGAGGAAGTCCTTTGTTCTGCCATCCTGGGCCAGGCCTGGCTGGACCCCAGGAGGGCAGATGCCTGTCTGAGGGGTTGGCAGCAGCTGCAGTGAAACCCCAGGAAGGGCAGTTTGGCAGTACCAGGGTCTGTGCTACAGACCACTGGGATCATGGGATTGTGCCAACTATGCCAGGATGGTATAGAGGGGGCAATTCCATGATCATAAACATGTTACATGGCCATATTCGGAGTTACCATTGTGAAGCTACATATAGGTAGTGACCTATATGTAGTGCACGCGTGTAATGGTGTCCCCGCATTCACAAAGTCCGGGGAATTGGCCCTGAACAATGTGGGGGCACCTTGGCTAGTGCCAGGGTGCCCTCACACTAAGTAACTTTGCACCTAACCTTTACCAGGTAAAGGTTAGACATATAGGTGACTTATAAGTTACTTAAGTGCAGTGTAAAATGGCTGTGAAATAACGTGGACGTTATTTCACTCAGGCTGCAGTGGCAGGCCTGTGTAAGAATTGTCAGAGCTCCCTATGGGTGGCAAAAGAAATGCTGCAGCCCATAGGGATCTCCTGGAACCCCAATACCCTGGGTAGCTCAGTACTGTTGGAAAATGGGTTATTGGTAGGGCAGGTTGGTACCTACACCTAGCAACAAGCCACTAACCTCCACATAGGTACAGTTAGGTCTCAGTAAATTAATCCCAGCTCAACCCTTGGTAGCTTGGCAACGAGCGTCAAGGCTTAACTTAGGAGACAAAGTGTAAAGCATTCAAATATCACAAAACAGTAATTAAATAAAACACAGGAAACAGTTTAAAAATCCAAAACCAATTTATAAAAATAGTTTATATTTTTATCTTTAAAATGACACAAAAACGATTAAAATCGGTTCAGGGGAACCGGAGATATGAATTTTTAAAGAATTATTACTTTTCTAGCGCTTAGAAACAAAAAGCGCCAATCGGGTCATCTGGTTGCACCTCGACCGGGGCAAAGTCAAACTTTCAGGCCGACCGCGATGGAGCCCTGCTCGGCTACAGGTCGCGGGAGGCCTCAGTTAAAAAGTTACCTTCTGACTTAGTCTTTATTTTGAAGTTTTTCTTCACCGGGACGAACCTGCCAGTTGAATCCGACCTCCTGGAGCCCTTGTCCGGATACGCGATGTGGGTTTCCTCGGTGGAGACTTTTACCTTCGGACTTAGTCGTTTTTTCGAGATGAAAATCCTTCGACCGGGGTAAACCTGGATCTTGATCCGACGTCCATGGAGCCCTTCTCGGATACGATGGCTGGGAGGTCCCGGTCAACTTTTTACGTTCGGACTTAGTCTCTTTTTTGGAT
This sequence comes from Pleurodeles waltl, assembly GCF_031143425.1. Lineage (NCBI taxonomy): Eukaryota > Metazoa > Chordata > Amphibia > Caudata > Salamandridae > Pleurodeles > Pleurodeles waltl. The sequence continues at coordinate 692,039,053 of NC_090442.1, read as the reverse complement.
GTTTTTCTTTACCGGGACGAACCACGAAGTCAGGCCGGGTCGCGGTTGAGGCAAGCCGGCTAGAATTTCCGCGGCGGGTCGGTCCCTCTCTGGAGCTTTTTTCAAAAAATTCTCAAATCTTTTCCAAACTTCTGGGGCTTCACCCAGATGTTCTTTTAAGGTTCTTTTGGGGTCCACAGCTCACCCCAAGGGTCCAGAAGTTCTGTGATGGTCCTTGGGGGGTGCGGACTTCAACTCCCAGAATGCACCTGGCACAAACTCCTTTTTGGCCACTGGACAGTGGTCAGCTGGTCGCTTTCTTCAGGAGTTGGTGCAGGGGACTCTGGTTTAGCAATTTTTCACCTGTAGCAAACAGGGAGTCCCTCCTTGAACCAGTTGAAGCTAGGCAAAGTCCTTTTTGTGGTGAAGCCCAAGTGTGCAGCTAGTGCAGTCCTTCTGAGTGCAGGGTCCAGGTGCAGGCCAGGGGTCCAGCAGGGCAGTCCTTCTTCTTCTTTAGTTCCTTTCTTGTTGATTTCTGGAGGGGATCTGAGGTGTGGGTGCAGGTCTGCCAGTTTTATCCTTGCTTCTGGGTGAAAAGCAGGGGGGCCCTGGTTCTCCAATCAGGAACAGGGTCGTCCCCCTGTGATGACCACTTCCTGGGAAGTGTGGCAAAAATCCATCCCAGAAGGCAACAGTCTCTAAAAATCCAACATGGATGAATCTGATTTTTGGAGGTTACATCTGGCTGAGCCCACCCACTGGTGTGGCTAAAAATCATAAACACACCCCTCTCCTGCCCTCTCCTAATCTAATCAAGGGGGCACCTAATTGTCTGGGGTTGCAGGATGTGGGGGTGTTGCTGGGTGCTTCAAATGTCCTTCTCTGCCTTTGAAGACCAGTTTGGCCGCCCTCCCCCTTCCTGCCTCACCATCTGCTGAGGGGAGATTTCTCTCCCCCAAGCACATTCCTTTGTGTGAAGTCAGGCCACTTCACACCTCATCAAGGTAGCCTGGCAGAAGCTGCTGCAGGCTGGCCAATCAGAGCACAGCAGCAAAAACAATGCAGAGCTGAAATTGGCAACTTTTTAGGTAAAGTCTAAACTTTTTACCTGAACAAGTTATATTAAATCCAACAACTGGAAGTTGTGGGATTTATTACAACAATTAATTTGATACCAAATTCTTGGTATGTAACATTTAAGGAGACTTTAAAATTTAAAATAAAGTCTGCCCATTCTAGCCTATGAAGGCCATTTACTTCAATGAGGGAAAAACGAATTTGGCTGTTTTTACCTCACCAGGGCTTATAAATCTATTTTTATAAAGTCCCTGCTTATAGTTACATGGCACCCAGCCCTAGGGGCACATAGGGCACACCTTAGGGGTGACTTATATGTAAAAATAAGGTAGTTTAAGACTTTGGAAGTACCTTTAATTCCAAAGTCGAATTTGCATATAACTTTAATTTAAAAGCAGCCAGCAAGGCAGGCTTGCTTTTAAAATGACACTGGGCACCTCAGCAATGCACCTAGGTGTGCACCACCTATGCTGTGGTCCCTAAACCTACATGCCCTACCATATACTAGGGACTTATAGGTAGGTTAACTTAGCCAATTATAATTAGCCTAATTTGCATATCCATTTTACACAGAGCACAGGCCCTGGGACTGGTTAGCAGTACCCAGGGCACCTTTAAAGTCAGGAAAACACCAGCAAAAAGAGGAAAATGGGGGCAAAAAGTTATGGGGCCTCTGCAATCAGCCCTGTTTTCTCACACAACCCCCACCCAGCCCACACGCCCAGGAGACTCAGCCCAACCCTGGGAGAGTCTTCCTGGCTTGTTAGGCGAGGAAGACAGTGAAGAAAACTGGCTGTCCCTTTGCAGGGCCTACTCTGCCTTATATCCTCCTGTCAGGGTCACTCCATATGGGTAGTGAAGCCATCCCAACAGTAAAAGGACCCAACTCAAACTGAAACTTTCCTCTAGGGGGGTCTTCCTCCTCTCTCTCTGCCAACTTGGGTAGTGAGGTGCCCACCTCCCCTACTCCAAACTTTGCTAGGGCAACACCTAGCTTACCCAAAGAGGTCACCCAACACTTGAGCAACCCCGCCATGACCAATAGGGTCAGGGGGCCTACTTTGCTATTGGCCCTGGGGTCTGCCTCCCAGGCCAAGTACAGTGCTGCCAGGAAGGCTAGCACCCAGCAGAGGCTACTGACAGCTGTCAGTACCCAGAACCACACCCTAAGCTCTCCACTGACAGGTGGTTGAGCTGCTTTAGGGGCAACTTTGGGGTCCTGGCACCCCTCTTGCTGTCTAGAGTGGGGGGCTACCACCTCCTGTGGCAGACACCCTCCTTACACTCTCCTTTCTGTCAGTGCAGGGGCAACACCTTGCATCTGGACAGCTGCCTGACTACTCAGGACTTCCTTGAGGTCAGGTGAGGCCTCACCAGTGCCAACTCTGAGCTCCCTCCTTACTGGGGCAGAAGGCCCTTGGCTCCCTGGATCTCTCTTTAAGAGTGGCCTACCCTTCCTTTTCTTCTTTCCTTTTCTTGGGGACCCCTGCCTCCTTACTGTAGGGACTGACTCCCCAGGACTTTGGGTTGGGGGGGCGCACTGGGCGACCACCCCATCTGTGACCAGACTCACCTCTGGGAGGTCATTGCCCAGGATACAATCTAGGGGAAGGTCAGCACTGACTACCACCCTAATCCAGTCAAGGATACCCTCCCTCTCTAGGGGCACTATGGCCACAGGTTTGGTGGTGACCTCCCCTGTGGCTATCCTGACTTTCTTTGTCTTTCCTGGGACATACATGTCTGGGGTCACTAACCGGTCACTCACTATAGTGTGACTGGCACAGGTGTCTCTCAGGCCAGTGGTAGGGATCCCATTCACTTGAATGGGGTGGAAGTGCCTACTTCCACCCTCAGGGATCACCAGCTTACCATCTGTTCCTGTCTCCCAGCTCAATGCTAAGAGGACTTCATCATCTGAGGAATCCTCCTCTATGGCTACACTGGACAGCCCAGTGCTAACCACCTTCTTTGGACAGGCTGCATCTCCTCTGAAGTGACCTGTCTGCTGACAGTCAAAGCAAGCCCTACTGTCCAAGAGCTTTTTTAACCCTGGGTCTCCCTGTCTCTGCTTGTCAGAGTGGGAGTGGGATTTACTCTCCTCCTTCTTAGGGTTCTGGGGTACAGAGGGAGTCTCTGTGGTGGGCTTACCACCTCCCTCCTTAGGTTTTTGGGGACCTGTCCCCCCCTTCTTGGAGTCTCCCCCCTGGGACTTGACAACCACCCTGGTTCTCAACCACTCATCAGCTGCCTCCCCTAGCTCTCTAGGGTTGGTCTGCTTAGAGTCCACTAGATGCTGGCGTAACATTTCTTGGGTACAATTGGTCAAGATGTGCTCTCTCATGATCAGATTGTATAACCCCTCATAAGTATCTACTTTGTTACCAATAATCCAGCCCTCTAGTGCCTTTAGTGAAATGTCCACAAAGTCAACCCAAGACTGGGTACTGACCTTCTGGGTGTCCCTGAACTTCATTCTATATTGCTCTGGGGTCAGACCAAACTTCTTGGCTAAGCACCTCTTCATACTAGGGTATGAATCTGCCTCCTCCCCCCTTAAGGTCAGAAGCCTATCCCTCCCTGAGTTGGGGACCAACTCCCACAAAAGGGAACCCCAGTATTGAGGCCTAACCCTTCTCATTTGGAGTGCCCTCTCAAAGGCCCCCAGCCACTTATCTATGTCATCCCCCTCTACATAAGCAGGAACTACCCCCTTGGGTAATCTGGGGCAAACTCCCCCACCCATGGACACCTCAGCTTCTTTATCGCTGCTTCCATCTCTTTTCTCTTTGTATGCCCACTTTTTCTTTTCTAGGGCCAGCTTCTCTGCTTCCAAAGCTATGTATGCTAGCTGGGCCTCTAGCTCTCTTTCTCTGATGGATGGGTTCTCTCCTCCTGAAGGGACCCCCTTCCTACCACTAGCTTTGGGCCTGCCCCTAGTGACTGTATCTACTGAGGACTGTTCTTCCTCGTCCTCACTTGGGCTCAGATGCCTTCCCTCCCCTGAGAGGTTAGAGTTAGCATCCTCCCCTTTTTCTTCCTCCTCTGGAGCTTCCTCTGTGCCTAGCTCTTGGGCCTCAGCCCATGCTGTCAGGGATTTAATCAGGATTTGCTTCCTGAGATCAGTGGTTGCAGGTAACCCTCTTTCAATACACAACCCCCTAAGCTGGACTACTGTCAGTGTGGGTAGGCTAGCCAGATCAAGCTCCATGGTTCCCTAGTTTTGTGTCAACAAAAACTTTTTGCAAAAATTGGAAACAAGAATTTAGAAAAATTACAAAAATTCAATAATTGAAATTAATCCAAATTAAAAATTAAAAACAATTTTTGCACTAGGACAATTTAAAGGATTTTTAATTTGTTTTACCTAAAACTGTAACTTGATATTGAACACAAGTACAGGATCCCGTCGCTGCTTCCAATTATGTTGGAAAATGGGTTATTGGTAGGGCAGGTTGGTACCTACACCTAGCAACAAGCCACTAACCTCCGCATAGGTACAGTTAGGTCTCAGTAAATTAATCCCAGCTCAACCCTTGGTAGCTTGGCAACGAGCGTCAAGGCTTAACTTAGGAGACAAAGTGTAAAGCATTCAAATATCACAAAACAGTAATTAAATAAAACACAGGAAACAGTTTAAAAATCCAAAACCAATTTATAAAAATAGTTTATATTTTTATCTTTAAAATGACACAAAAACGATTAAAATCGGTTCAGGGGAACCGGAGATATGAATTTTTAAAGAATTATTACTTTTCTAGCGCTTAGAAACAAAAAGCGCCAATCGGGTCATCTGGTTGCACCTCGACCGGGGCAAAGTCAAACTTTCAGGCCGACCGCGATGGAGCCCTGCTCGGCTACAGGTCGCGGGAGGCCTCGGTTAAAAAGTTACCTTCTGACTTAGTCTTTATTTTGACGTTTTTCTTCACCGGGACGAACCTGCCAGTTGAATCCGACCTCCTGGAGCCCTTGTCCGGATACGCGATGTGGGTTTCCTCGGTGGAGACTTTTACCTTCGGACTTAGTCGTTTTTTCGAGATGAAAATCCTTCGACCGGGGTAAACCTGGATCTTGATCCGACGTCCATGGAGCCCTTCTCGGATACGATGGCTGGAGGTCCCGGTCAACTTTTTACGTTCGGACTTAGTCTCTTTTTTGGATGTTTTTCTTTACCGGGACGAACCACGAAGTCAGGCCGGGTCGCGGTTGAGGCAAGCCGGCTAGAATTTCCGCGGCGGGTCGGTCCCTCTCTGGAGCTTTTTTCCAAAAATTCTCAAATCTTTTCCAAACTTCTGGGGCTTCACCCAGATGTTCTTTTAAGGTTCTTTTGGGGTCCACAGCTCACCCCAAGGGTCCAGAAGTTCTGTGATGGTCCTTGGGGGGTGCGGACTTCAACTCCCAGAATGCACCTGGCACAAACTCCTTTTTGGCCACTGGACAGTGGTCAGCTGGTCGCTTTCTTCAGGAGTTGGTGCAGGGGACTCTGGTTTAGCAATTTTTCACCTGTAGCAAACAGGGAGTCCCTCCTTGAACCAGTTGAAGCTAGGCAAAGTCCTTTTTGTGGTGAAGCCCAAGTGTGCAGCTAGTGCAGTCCTTCTGAGTGCAGGGTCCAGGTGCAAGCCAGGGGTCCAGCAGGGCAGTCCTTCTTCTTCTTTAGTTCCTTTCTTGTTGATTTCTGGAGGGGATCTGAGGTGTGGGTGCAGGTCTGCCAGTTTTATCCTTGCTTCTGGGTGAAAAGCAGGGGGGCCCTGGTTCTCCAATCAGGAACAGGGTCGTCCCCCTGTGATGACCACTTCCTGGGAAGTGTGGCAAAAATCCATCCCAGAAGGCAACAGTCTCTAAAAATCCAACATGGATGAATCTGATTTTTGGAGGTTACATCTGGCTGAGCCCACCCACTGGTGTGGCTAAAAATCATAAACACACCCCTCTCCTGCCCTCTCCTAATCTAATCAAGGGGGCACCTAATTGTCTGGGGTTGCAGGATGTGGGGGTGTTGCTGGGTGCTTCAAATGTCCTTCTCTGCCTTTGAAGACCAGTTTGGCCGCCCTCCCCCTTCCTGCCTCACCATCTGCTGAGGGGAGATTTCTCTCCCCCAAGCACATTCCTTTGTGTGAAGTCAGGCCACTTCACACCTCATCAAGGTAGCCTGGCAGAAGCTGCTGCAGGCTGGCCAATCAGAGCACAGCAGCAAAAACAATGCAGAGCTGAAATTGGCAACTTTTTAGGTAAAGTCTAAACTTTTTACCTGAACAAGTTATATTAAATCCAACAACTGGAAGTTGTGGGATTTATTACAACAATTAATTTGATACCAAATTCTTGGTATGTAACATTTAAGGAGACTTTAAAATTTAAAATAAAGTCTGCCCATTCTAGCCTATGAAGGCCATTTACTTCAATGAGGGAAAAACGAATTTGGCTGTTTTTACCTCACCAGGGCTTATAAATCTATTTTTATAAAGTCCCTGCTTATAGTTACATGGCACCCAGCCCTAGGGGCACATAGGGCACACCTTAGGGGTGACGTATATGTAAAAATAAGGTAGTTTAAGACTTTGGAAGTACCTTTAATTCCAAAGTCGAATTTGCATATAACTTTAATTTAAAAGCAGCCAGCAAGGCAGGCTTGCTTTTAAAATGACACTGGGCACCTCAGCAATGCACCTAGGTGTGCACCACCTATGCTGTGGTCCCTAAACCTACATGCCCTACCATATACTAGGGACTTATAGGTAGGTTAACTTAGCCAATTATAATTAGCCTAATTTGCATATCCATTTTACACAGAGCACAGGCCCTGGGACTGGTTAGCAGTACCCAGGGCACCTTTAAAGTCAGGAAAACACCAGCAAAAAGAGGAAAATGGGGGCAAAAAGTTATGGGGCCTCTGCAATCAGCCCTGTTTTCTCACAAGTACCATATACTAGGGAATTATAAGGGTGTTCCAGTAAGCCAATGTAAATTGGTAAAAATGGTCACTAGCCTGTTAGTGACAATTTGGAAAGAAATGAGAGAGCATAACCACTGAGGTTCTGATTAGCAGAGCCTCAGTGAGACAGTTAGTCACTACACAGGTAACACATTCAGGCACACTTATGAGCACTGGGGCCCTGGTGAACAGGGTCCCAGTGACACATACAACTAAAACAACATATATACAGTGAAAAATGGGGGTAACATGCCAGGCAAGATGGTACTTTCCTACAACATACAACTGTGCCGCTTGGTGCACAAGTGGGTAGGAGCATTGTGTAGAATATGTTATAGTCCTCACACAATTGTGTCACTTGCTGCACACGTACATCAGTGTTGTGTACAGTATGTTCGAGAACACGCGCACACATAACCTTGCCATTTGCAGCAGAAGATAGTACGAGTTGTCTGTAGAATCTGTTCGAGTAGACAGACACACAACCTTGTTGCTTGCTTCACAAGTACATGAGTTGTGTAGGTTCGAGTCCACGCAGCCTTGCCGCTCTCACATTTACAGTTCCCGGAGGTGTGCTGCAGCTGTGAAGCAAATCCCACTGGACGTTTCTCCAGGAGAGTGAAGGCTGCGTGCGCCCTTGGGACTGGGTATAGACACACAGCCTCGCTGCTGCACATGGGTGGTCCACAGATGAGTGTTCTGCTTGGTGCAGGTTTGTTTCTGTTGATTGGTGGCACTGCTGGGACCCTTATAAAATCAGATCTAAAACACACACGGCACGAGGTGAAGTTCGTGCCAGACTGTTCCGAAGTGCACTGGGTGTTGTCACCCATATCAATTATATCAGTTTGCTACTTTATTCTGTGGCTGTTGAAAGTTTCTTGGTTAATTCTGTCCTTACTCACTTGTGCGATGACGTGGTGTGGGTCTCTCTCTCTATATAAATATTTTCTAAGAAAGTACACATTTAATCTCACGTACGTTCATGATCTTTCACGTGTTATGTGCCTATAAATACAGGAGAGTATTTACATATGAAGTATGTCCAAACAGACACACACACGAATGATGAGTGCGTGTCTAGACCTGCAGTGTGATCTGATAGTGATTACCAGTGACAGGGACCTGGCTCACTCAGCATTGGTATAAAAAGAAACAGCCCAGTGCTCTCTACACGTGTGCATATGACCTATGCCATGCCTTTTTTCATGTATATTTGTTTCAAGAAAGGCGCACACAACTGGGGTGCAAGGCGTACATTTGTGCAGGAAGGTGAGTGGCCGTGTGAGCACGGTCCTCGCAGGTAGAAAAAAAAAATGCAAAAAAAGTGCAGATCGCACTGCTACAGTTCACTCGTAGTGAAACCTATCGGCAAAAGTGCAATTATGTACGTAACCAGCAAAAGTTCAATTAACTATGTAACACGGTCGATGTCATGCAAAGCACTGGATTTCTGCCAAGCGAGATTGTGCTGCGCAAAAAGATAAAAAGTAGTCCACAAACCTGACGGGAAAAAGCAAGCCTCGCATGTTTTCAGTACCTGGTCGCTGCGCTCGAGGAGGGATAACCACCGGAAAAAGGCATGATGTATATCAGCCTTCCACTAATGAAAGCTAGCATATTTTGAAAGACAGGCCCACGAACCAATGAAAGACACTGACGTAACATGGACGAGGCTCTGAGCCCTTTTGTATCTACTGAAGCGCCTCGCAAGCGAAACGTATGCGCAAGCGCATGCAACACAGGCTCAACCCTAAAAAGAGGTGATGTGCCACCAAATAATGACACACTTTGTGGACTTGGAAATAAATGTAACAACTATTCTAAACCCATGCATCTGTTTCGGTGCTTCTTCTGGAACTCTGTACTGAGATTTCATTTATATGTGATGACGCACCAGTCAGACTGGCTCATTCATCAAGGTCTATCCAGAAGTAGAAAAAGTGCATATTGGAAATCCTTAACATATAGTGGCTAGAGATTAATATTCAGGTACAAACACCTAACAGTATGTTTTTTTTTCTGAAAACAAACGTGTAATGGAAGAAGTAAGTGGGAGACAATGTTTAGAAAGATGGGGATTATTGTAAAGTTGGTTACTGGAAAGGGCAGGTAAGTTTGTGCACTTAGCAATAGGCCACAAACCCTTACTAGGTCCAGTCACGTTCTCAGTAAATTAATCCTTCCTCAACCCTTGGTAGCTTGGCCTACGAGCAGTTAGGCTTAACTTAGGAGACAGGTGGGTAAAACATTTAATATTAACACAACAGTACATAAGTAAAACAAAACACACAATACAAAATCTGAAACCAATTGATAAAAATAGGAAATATGTTTATCTTTAAAGTGACACCAAAATGACAAACATCCAATGTAGGGAACCAAAGTTATGAATTTCTAAATACTAAGAATAAGACTAGTGCTTAGAAGCAAATGGCGCTTAAAGAACTAAAAAGACTGCACTGGACAGGGACAAAGTTCAGTGTTCAGGCCACCCATGATGTAACACTGTCACACTTACTTTCAAAAGTGTTTTTTGATTCAGGAAAGTAGTCCACAGCACAAGCCTAGGATACAGAAGCTCTGGGTTGCCTCTTAGGGTCTGTGACTACAACTCCCACCATGAACTTCTTCACCTTATGGAGCTTTTCCAACAGTTGCTCCGAACTTTTCCAAACTTCTGAATCTGCTTCAAGACGACCTTTTTGGGTCCTTGAAGTGTCCACAAACTTGATCCAAGGTTCCAGAAGCTCTGAGTTGTTCCCTGAAAGTCTTAACTACAGTTCAAAGAATGCACCTGGTGAGAGTCCTCAAAAAGCCACTGGACGCCAGTCATCTGGGCTCTTGCAAGACGTGATGCAGGGGACTGTGGTTAGCTCCTTTGTACTTATAGCTTATAGGGAGTCGACTCCTGGAGTTGCAGAAGCAAGACAAAGGCCCTCATTATGAGTTTGGCGGTCTACGGGCAAGACCTCTGTGCAAAATGGCGCCACCATACCAGCAGCGGTGGCGGTATAGCCACCGCCAGATTATGAGTCACGAAACACAAACCGTCAAAATGCAGACACAAAACCACCAGGCCAATCCACGGCGAAAGAGTGACTGATCAATCGCCGGCCCGCTGACACCATTCGAACTGTCACATTATGAATCAACCTCCAGCACAGCGGAACATGCACGGTGGACACCGTAGACTGTGGAGAGTAGCTAACACCACTTTGGCTAGTTCAAATATTCCACACCTGATAACAATACACACACCACGCACACCTGACCATGCCACCCTATAACCCCCCCAACAAGTGGTTGCAACAAATAAGAGCAGCCACAAGCCACACTCAAGACTATGCACACCCCAAACACGGCAAACAAATATCACACCTCACACATTGCACAAATCCACACCTCATCTCAAAAGCACACACAGCCAAACACCACCACATCACCACACACCCTGTACTTCACCTGACAGGCACAACACATACCCACCCCACAACATGTTGTAGGAAAGTACCATCTTGCCTGGCATGTTACCCCATTTTTACATGTATGTAAGTTTGCTTTTGCCTGTCTCACTGGGATCCTGCTAGCCAGGACCCCAGTGCTCATAGTTTGAGGCCTGAATGTGTGTATCTGTGTAGTGAGTGTAGTGATTAACTGTGTCACTGAGGCTCTGCTAATCAGAACCTCAGTGCTTATGCTCTCTCTGCCTTTAAAATTGTCACTATAGGCTAGTGACCATTTTTACCAATTCTAATTGGCACGCTAGCACACCCTTATAATTCCCTAGTATATGGTACCTAGGGACCCAGGGTATTGGGTTCCAGGAGATCCCTATGGGCTGCAGCATTTCTTTTGCCACCCATAGGGAGCTCGGACAAATCTTACACAGGACTGCCACTGCAGTCTGAGTGAAATAACGCACATGTTATTTCACAGCATTTTCACTGCACTTAAGTAACTTATAAGTCACCTATATGTCTAGCCTTCACTTGCTGAAGGTTAGGTGCAAAGTTACTAAGTGTGAGGGAACCCTTGCACTAGCAAAGGTGCCCCCACATAGTTCAGGGCCATTTCCCTGGACTTTGTGAGTGCGGAGAAGCCATTACACGCATGCACTATATATAGGTCAATACCTATATGTAGCTTCACAATGGTAACTCAAAATATGGCCATGTAACATGTCTAAGATCATGGAATTGACCCCCCATGCCAAATCTGGTATTGGGTGCCAATCCCATGCATCCCTGGGGGCTCCACTATGGACCCCGGGGACTGCCAAACCACTTCTCTGGGGTTTTCTCTGCAGCTACCGCTGCTGCCACCTCACAGACAGGGTTCTGTCCTCCTGGGGTCTGGGCAGCCCAGTCCCCAGTCCATCACCACCCCAGGGGTGGTGGTCAGAGCTCCTCCAGTGTGTCCCAGACCTCTGCCATCTTGGATCCAGAGGTGTGAGGGCACTCTGGAGGCCTCTGAGTGGCCAGTACCAGCAGGTGACATCAGAGACCCCTCCTGATAGGTGCTTACCTTACTAGGTGGCCAATCCTCCTCTGAAGGCTATTTAGGGTCTCTCTAGTGGGCTTTTCCTCAGATAACGAATTGCAAGAATTCAAAAGAGTTCCTCTTCACCTCTCTCTTTGACTTCTACCAAGGATCGACCTCTGACTGCTCTAGGACGCCTGCAAAACTGCAACAAAGTAGCAAGAAGACTACCAACAAAATTGTACCACCTAATCCTGCCTGCTTTCTCGACTGTTTCCTGATGGTGCATGCTTTGGGGGCTGCCTGCCTTAATCATGCACTAGAAGCCATGAAGAAATCTCCAGTGGGTCGATGGAATCTTCCCCCTGCTTCAGCAGGTACCAGCTTCAGTGTCACCGGTACTTTGGGACCCCTCTCTTCCTGACGAGCATGGCCTCTGGAACACAGGTGGTGTACCCAAGTGACCCAAACTGTCCAGTGGTCCAGCTGTCCAAATTTGGAGGCGGTAAGTTCTTGTCTTCCCTCTCCAGAAAGTAATCCTGTGCACCGCGTGAACTGCAGCTGCTAGGGCTCCTGTGCACATTTCCATGGAATTCTTTATGCAAAGCCAAGCCCAGGTCCCCAGCACTGTGTCCTGCATTGCTCAACTCTCTGAGTTGACCTCTGGCTTCGTGGAACCCTCTTTTTCAGTATTGAGACGACTGCTATGTTCAGACTTCTTGAACCCCTGTTCAAGTGCTTCTGTGGGAGCCACCTTTTTGTGCGTGGGCTCTCTATGTTGCTGAGGGCCCCCTCTGTCTCCTCTCCCAAGTGGCGACATCCTGGTCCTTCCTGGGCCCAGACAGCATTCTTTTTTTCAACTGTGACTCTTGCAGCTAGCAAGGCTAGTTTTCGATCTTTTGCCAAAAAAGCAACTCTGCATCCTCCAGCACTCCGTGGGACATCTTCTTCCCGAAGGAGAAGTTTCTAGCACCTTTTATTGTTGCAGAATCTTCAGCTTCTTCCATCCGGAGGCAGCCATTTTGCACCTTTATCCGGGGTTTAGTGGGCTCCTGCCCCCCAGGACACTTTCATGACTCTTTGACTTGGTCCTCTTCCTTTGCAGGTCCTCAGGTCAGTAATCCGTCTTCAGCGTGTTGCAGTCTGTTATGGTTGTTTCAAACTTTACGAGTCTAGTGTATTTCTGGGTACTTTACTACTACTTTCCAGGATCTTGGGGTGGAGTATCTTGGACACCTTTAGTGTTTCCTTACACTCCCAGCAACCCTCTACACACTACACTAGCTTATGGGTCCATTCGTGGTTTCCATTCCACTTTCATAGTATACGGTTTGTGTTGGCCTATTGCATCCTATTGTATTCTACAGTGTTTGCACTATTTTTCTAACTGTTTACTTACCTGATTTTGGTTTGTGTGTATATTTTGTGTATTTTACTTACCTCCTAAGGGAGTATATCCTCTGAGATATTTTTGGCATATTGTCACTAAAATAAAGTAACTTTATTTTCAGTAACTCTGAGTATTGTCTTTTTTATGATGTAGTATCTATATGATATAAGTGGTAAAGTAGGAGCTTTGCATGTCTCCTAGTTCACCCTAAGCTGCTCTCCTATAGATACCTCTATCAGCCTAAGCTGCTAGAACACTACTAATCTACTAGTAAGGGACAACTGGACCTGGCACAAGGTGTAAGTACCATCAGGTACCCACTATAAGCCAAGCCAGCCTCCTACACATGTCACACCAGAAGCACCCATGATTTACCCACAATGAGTTGCAGGTCACGGTGGACGAGATCATCAAAGTACAGCCATAGCGCATGGGAGTCCAGGTACAACAAACATCAATATCCAAATAGACGGAGTTGTGGCAGAGGCTCGTCGACAGGATCAATGCAGCCGACACATACCCACGCACAAAGGACGACATCAGAAAGAGGTGGAACGACCTCAGAGGGAAGGTCCATTACATGGCGTCCAGATAGAGGCTAGCCAGTAACAAGATCGATGGTGGGCCCCCACCTCCTCCCCTCCAGCTGACAACCTGGGAGGAGAAGGTCCTGGACATCATGTATCCTGAGGGCCTGACTGGCATCAGTGGAGGGCTCATCACAGGTAAGTCAGCTATACCCCCCAAGCACCAACCACCTCTGCCCAGCATGCCTACCCACCACTCTCCAACCCACTGCAACCCACCCCACTGAACCTGTCCCAAACACCTCATGCCCCTCCTCTCCATGCCACACAACCCCACTCCCACCATCCCTATTCACACTCCCCGAATGCACAGATGTCAACCACAATGTGAAGAGCCACAGCTCACCCAATCCAATCCAAACCAATGTGTGCAGTGCAGCAGTTGACATTGCTATCACTGGGAAGCAAGTTGAGACACTGCATACATCACAACAGGGAAACAACAACAACAGTCACACAACTAACATCTACAGTATCCATCCACAGGTACCCCCGACACTGACACCCTGAAGAGGACGCTAGGCTCAGACAGCCCTCCCCAAGATGAAGGCACCACTGAATGTCTGGATGAGGACGTCTTACCTTGGCCATCTGGGGCCACTGGACAGGGCACCAAATGTAGACCCACCCTGGACACACCAGAAGACCCTAGACATGTGGAAACAACACCACAGCCAGACCCTGAACCCCAAACCTGTGCCCAAGGGATCCATCGATCAGAGGTGTGCCCCATAGTACAGCAGCCAGAGTCAAGGGCACCCACCCCAGACAATGACTACCATGCTGCTACTGGTAGTGGGCACACTGTGCCAGCGGCACAGGCACAGTGGGCCAGGGATAGTGGGAGGGGAACTGTGACCCGAGGGTTGAGACAGCCACACCTACTGACTGCGCAGGAGGGCCTCAAACAAGTCCTGGGTGTTTACCAGCACACCCAGGACACAGTGGTCCAGATCTTCGCCACCTTTGCAGGAGACCCAGCGGCTGCAGGGGCAATACCATCAGGAGGCCATGCAACAGTGGCAGGCCCACAGTACCATCATGGCCTCCATAGCAGGGGTGCTCAAGGACCTGACCACTGTCAAGTGTGAGTCCACCACCCACCAGCAGGCCTCCTACCACTGGCCACATTCCATCACAGCCCTTTACTTCAGCGGCAGCCAACGGCATGACGGCCCCGCCACAGGTCTCGCAGGACACCAGCACCCTTACCCCTGTAGTTGAGGAACCCCCATGCAAGTGAGGACGTCCAAGTAGACATCCAGCTGGACATGATGCCGAGACCACGAGCACCACCAGGAAGGACCCTCTCCTGAATATTTTCCCTTGTGTGTGACACCCTTTTGACTGTCCACTCCCATATCCCCATCTACCCATGACCAGCAGATTGTACCTGGACTACCTACAGCTGGTCTTACCATTCTGATGATTTCTGCTGTCATGACCTCACCCATCACCGCTTACACTTGTACATTACCAATTAATGACAATTGAGCACAGTCCATGTCTACGTGTTTATTTGCCATGAGTATGTATGGAACTGCCAATACGTGTGCAAGTGGCAACCCATCACCCAGCACATTCATGGGAGGGCGACAGTGGGGGAAGCAAAATGTCTGGAGGTGGATTGTGGAGCTGGCAGTGGCTAGACATATGTGTCAATGGAGGCAATAGCCCAGTCAGGGAGCACAGAACACCACAACATTGTCATGAAAGGAGAGCAAGACAGGAACAACAATCACTGTAGGAGTCTTAGATGCCAACTCCACACAAATGCAATGTGGGAACAGGTATCCAGGGCAGATATGCCAGGCAGGTCCACAACCATATGGCCAGTACCAACACACACACAACACATACCAGCCCAATGGTCCCACTCTCACAGCGCCAGACCTGGCCCCATATCCACTGCCACCAACAACAATGTTGCACTGCCGCCCAATGTCAACTCCCAGGATGGATGCTGCACAGATTCAACAACCCTGTGTGGCACACCCCTTTAGCACTTAAACTCGCAACTCAGGGAACATTCCACATACACATTGATGGCACTAGTGCACCAGCACAACACCTGCCTGACCATAGGCCTGAAAAAAGAAAGGGGGGACTTGGAGATTGACTGGTCCAGTGCACGTTCTCCCAATATACTGTAAGGCAAATAATGAGTGCACTGTTCCAGAAAGTGGAGGGTATTGAAACACCTCTCAGAGGCACACATGCATTTGGAAGCAGTAGCCCTCATGCATCATCATCGGGTTCTGCTCCACGTCAGACTGGCGCTGCAATGTCTGACGGGGTCCTGCATGGGACCATCTAGCCATTTAAAAATGTTTATATCTCAGTACCAATGGTCTTCGGTTACTAAGAAACAGCTGGAGCGATACAAAATAAAATTGGCTCGGGAACCTCCTCAATGCAAACATATATTTAATAAACGAGCGAGGACCCAGTCAAAGTTAAAAACACAGGAAAAGTGAAGGGGAAACAATGATCCCACACTTTACATGCTCAAAAGGTAAAGCAAAATGACTTTGATCACTACAAAAAGTCAACATGTTTCGTGCCTAAAAATTGTCCTAAAAGGATCCACTGGCGCTTCATCAGGACTAGAGCAATAATCTTTCCCCAGAACATCAAAGATATGAATGCAATCTGTTCATTCAAAAAACAAAAATAAAGAGAGAGTAAAACAGATTTTTTTTACTCTCTACAGGTGTCTATTAGCACAAAACTACTAGTAACCGGCCTTGGTTAAAAGAAGAACTACTTCCAAAGTGAACATATGTCAAAAATCCTTCTGTATATTGAAGCGCAGTGTTAGTCACCAGAGCGACATAGTTCCTGACCGCGTTCTTGAACTTCGGCCTGACCCTGTAAACTATGACTACCTCAGTCATGGGCACATGTGACACCCCCCCAGCCCACCCTGAGTCAGAGCTGCAACCAATACCATCAGTGGACACAGATAGCAGGTGGCATCAGGGACAAGGTAGACAGTTGTAGAGGACACATACCACACAGTATGCACATACCTGCATCGCAGCCGAAGTAATGTGTAATCAGCTCCGCCCTGGAGTCAGCTGCATCCTCATTTTACTCCTCTTCATCACTCCCCATGTCCCCTTCATCAACGACTGGCACAGCTACACCCTCCTCCGCATCCAGCAATGGAATGTGACGCCTCAGGGCCAGGTTGTGCAGCAGGCCACAATGATCTGGCACACCTTTTGTGGGTTGTAGAGCAGGGCACCCCCAGAGACATGCAAACAGCAGAACCTGGCTGTAGCAGGCAAAAGAATCTCTCAGCAACCCGTCTGGTACGACCGTGAGCCTTATTGTAACGGTCCTCTGCAGCTGAGGTTGAATGCCTCACAGATGTCAGGAGCCAGGGCAGTTTGGGATAGCTAGAGTCACCTGTGTGCATAGAGGGAGGAGGCATGTCAATACCGGGAGGGCACTAGGGCAGGGTGCAGTGAGCTGAGGGGCACACATATGCAGGGATACATACCAATGAGCCAGGCCTGGTCTCTCTGGAGTGGTGCCATCATGTGTGGACGCTGCTGTTCAGCAGAATGTAGGAATCATGCACAGAGCCTGGGTACTTGGTCGTCACCTGAGAGATGTACTGGTCCGCGAGACAAACCACTTGCACATTGACTGAATTAAAGTTTTTGCTGTTTCTGTACACCTGTTCATTCCTCTTGGGTGGCACCAGGGAAATATGGGTGCCATCAATGGCCCCAATGACATGTTGGAGGTGTGCCACAGCATAGAAGCTGGCAATATGTTTTATCAGGGCACACAGTACATCCCTCAGGATGTTGCTGAACAGGGGCTGTGACATCCCACTGGTGAGGCCCACTGTGACTTGAAAGGAGCTTGAGGCACAGTAGTGGAGGAATGACAACACCTGCACTGTAGGAGGGATGGCATTGGGATTGCGAATGGCAGGCAACAGAGCTGGCTTCAATTGGGCCACTAGTTGCATTATGGTCATACGATTCAGGTTATAGGTCTGGATGATGTGACACTCCTCCAGAGTGGCAAGGTCTACTAGGGCCTGTACAATGGTGCATTTCTCATCCTCAACCGTGCATAGTACCTGGGAACATGGGAGAGGTGGTAACATGTTGTGCAGCAATCGACGTATGACGCACTCATTTTCGCACACATCACACATTCTAAATGTAAAATGGTTGCCGCCTGTCTGCATGCATGGGACAGGTGGAAGTGAGATCATCCCGCCGGTGTAACACGTCATGCCAGTAGGCAGTCATGACCGCTGTGCTACTCACCATTGGCTCATACTGTTGCCAATGGGAGGCAGGAGCCAATGGTGATCACAGCTGGCAGTGACTGTGATGTCCGTGGCGGTCGTGACCGCCGTTTCATGTGCTCATGCTCACTTGACTCCTTAACCTCTTGCATTGAAGACCTCCACTGCATGTGCTGTTGTATACTGACTCTGGTAAGAAAGATGTCAAATCCTGCAGGAGATAGGGCCCCAGCCTTCACCCAGGAAGAGTTGGAGCGTCTTGTGGAGGGGGTCCTGCCTCTGTATGGACAGTTGTATGCAGCACCAGAGCAGCAGGTGAGTCCATTTTCATAGTCCTGTATTTGAGTTGTGCGCATGGGGATGGGCGCCTTGGTAGGTAGCAGTGTGAATGGAGCATGGGCCCTGACCCCCCTAATGGCCCACATATTGGCAGTGGCCTACCCTGAGATAGATGGGCACTTGAGGGCAGAACAGCAGCCACATGGGGGTAACTACTTCCTCTCACTTGTGATATGTGTTGACATGGTGGCTCTGGGTGGGCACCGTTGGCTAGCTGTTATGTGGATGCTAGGTGCCCTGATGTCCACTATGGATTGTGTCCATCTGGGCAGGATTGACATCACAGGTGTAAGTAATGTCATGCAGTCAGTGGTAGTGGGCAGACTCCTTCAATGAGAAACTGTGGGGCCACCTACTTGTTGGATCTGCTTGCCAGCACATGGCAACTGGATATTCAGAGCTGGGTGTCAGGGCATTGTGATTTGTTCTGGCCAACCACTGTGAGAGGGGTGTATCCATGACCTCTATAAGCTGGCAGGAACTGCATGTATGGTGGGATGGGTGCACCAATTGGTGACAGTGCTTCTTGACAATTGCCAAGGGGGCCTGCCAACTCACCGTGCATGATCCTGCTGTGTGTCTAGTCCCTCGCATGCTTGTGTCGACGGCCATGGGTAGTTTGCAGGTACTGGACAGGTGTGGCGAGTATGACACTCCTCATGTAGATGTTTGCATCAGTCAAACCTTCAGCAGTTGACATGTGCATTGTTGTGGTTTCCCCCATGGTGTTCCCAAGTTGTAGGATGTTCAGAGGTGGCCTCAAGGTATCATGGCATGGCATCAAATGCAGCTCTACTGCCCTGTGTGACTGTTGTGCTGGTATTGACCAATTGCACCCTGTCTCTGTTCCTCCTTGTCCTCCTCTGTCTTTGTGTGCATCAGCATCATCTGGTGAAGGAGAAGGGGCACTGGAGAATGGGGAAGCTGCAGCCCACAGGACCCAGGAGGCTGATACCAGCGGAGCTGAGGGGGACAGTAGGACGGAGGGTGAGGAGAGTGCCACGGCGGAGACTGGATCGACCACTACATCTTCACATTTTTCCTCTGATGGCAGCTCCCTGGCGACGGCGAGTTCATCTCAGACCACCCCAGCACCATCCTTGTCTGCCACCCCCCTTACCAGCACTGCCCTCCCTGTAGCGCCCTACCTAGTTGTCTGTGCCTGCTCACTCAAAAGGGTGGGCATCTCCTTTGCCACAAGCACATCTTCCCCAGTCAGCCCTGCTGCCCTCAATGAGGAGGCTATAGCCCTCCTGAGGTCCATCTCTGTGGGGCAGACAAGTATTGTGAATGCCATCCATGGACAGGCATCCCAGATGCAACAGTGCAATGCATTCCTGGAAGGCATTCACGGTGCCTTGCCTGGCCTACAGAGATCGTTTTAGGCTCTGGCCTGCTCCTGGATGGCACCTAGCATCCCTTCTTCTTTTTCCGTCCCCTTCCAGCTACCTGTTCACAATCCCACAATCCTCTCCCTTCACCACTCCAAGGCACACCTACTGACCCACATGCATCCACATCAACAGACACGGTATGCAAGGAGACCCATAAGCACAACAGACGCCATCACCGCCATGCACACACTCAAGACAGACATGTAGACATGTCAACATCCACACCCTGCACTGACTCCCCAACCACCTCCACCCTCACAGTTGACACAACACTCACTCCTATAGTCAGCATCACATCAGTCACTGTTCCTGCCATATGTGCTCTCATTGCCATGGTCACCACATCTTCTGACCCCCATTCATGCAACCCATACACTACTGGGACAGACACCACAACTATCAACACACCCACATGCAGCACATCCACCCTACCTGCAGACACCACCTCAATACACACTCACACCCCCCCTGCCATCTCCCTGCATCTCCTTCCCACCTCCTCCCAGTACATCTCAACACACACACTCACCCACCCAACAGTCCCATAGCACACAAATTTCATCCACCCACGCACCTGCACCATGGCACATCCACGTACACACCTCTTTCCAGTGACCTCCCATGTGTTCCCAAAAAACATTTTCACTGTGAGTTTTCCCTGTTCCTCTCCACTGACTTAGTCCCTGTTCCCCCAAGCACCCTGCTAACCTTTCTCTGCCCCAGACTTCCGTATACCAGTCTGCTACTGCCCCTGCCCCTCCACCACCTGCCACGTCAAATGATCCTGCTGTCTAACCCAAGCCCAAGCCCACTCCCTCCTCTTCCCAGGCCAAGCCCACTCCTTCTACTTCCAAGGTCAAGCCCATCCCCCTGTCCCCCCCATTCAAAGGCAAGTCCAGGGACCCCCATCTAAAAGCACCCCTAATGGGCCCCCCTCCAGGCCCAGGCGGCAGGACCCCTCTCCAAGCCCAAGGATGTCTCCCTACCCCCATTCACCCGAGAGGTGCCTGCATTCCCCATTGATGCCCCTGTCCTGTGGAGGTCTGCACTTTGCAGTCAGGAGTCAAGTTGGGGCGTCAGCTTGTGCTCAGTATGCTTGGGGCACTATGGATATTGGACTGGCCCTTGGGTGTGTATGTACATTTGTTATTGTACATTTTTGCAATATATGGAAGTCATGCAGTACTACACCGTTGGTGTCATTGTTACCTACCTAGTCCTGGCTTTCATTTACCATGTATGTGTGGTGGTTGTGGGTATTGGTGTGTGTGTGTGTTGGTGTGTGTGTGTGATGATACAGGTGTTTGCGTGTGTGTGTGTGTGGTCATGGCTTCCTGTGTCTTATGTGAGTATATTAACATTGTTCCCTCCAGTGTGTGCTAGGCTGGTGTACATACGTTGGTGTTGTGGTCACCGTCGCTGGTCCAGGAGTTGCAGGGCCAGGTAGAGGATTGGAAGGAGTTGCAATTTGCATGCCATGGCGCCTATGGACGTGCCTGTGTTCCTGAAGCTAGGTGTTCCCATCATATTGTTAGTTTCTGCCTGGCTTTTGGCGGCGGTGGTTCCACCCTGGAAATCCTAGCAGTATGCAACCTCTTCACCTGGTCGTGGGATGCTGCCTGACCACCAGGCTAGAGATGGCTGCTGCCTGGCGCGCCAGCCCTTCTGCTGTGGTGGGCCGAACGGTGACTTAGCTGTGTTCTACAGGTACCTTTCCAGGACTTGTAATATAGCGGTTTTCACCAACGGGCCTGCAGCGGTGCGGCCGCCACCTCCACTGCAGCGGTACGCTGTTCATCAAACTCATAATGAGAGCCAAAGTTCTTTTCTTGTTGAAGCCCAGAGTGTACAGCTGGTGCAGTCCTAATTTGTGCAGTTCTTCAAGTGCAGACCAGTGGTTCAGCAGGGCAGTCCTTCATCTCCAGTATCTTCTTCCAACAGGGATCTGAATGGTGGGGCAACTTTTCCATATTTATCCTTGCTCCTAGAGTGGGAAGCAGGGGTTGTCCTATCCAATGGGGTGCAGACCACCACCCTCTAGGGTAACCACTTCATGTGTGTGTCAGAAATCAATTACAGGAAGCAACATTTTCTAAATATCCAAGATGGAAAAAATTAATCCCTGGAGGTTAGGTCTGACTGAGTCTACCCACTGGTGTGGCTAAGTCTCTTTTAACACACCCCTTCCAGCCCCTTGCCTATATATCTAATCAGTGGGACTCCCATCTGTCTGGGGAAGCAGTAAATGGGGGAGGTCCAGTTTCTGTCCTGAGTGGCTTTCCCTTCTTTGAAGACCAGTTTGGCTACTCTTCCCCCATCCTGCTCTGCCATGTGCTGCAGCAGTTCTCATCCCATCAGATGCTTCCTTTGTCTTAGCCCAGGCCACTTCACACCTCATGAAGGT
The DNA here is from genome assembly GCF_031143425.1 of Pleurodeles waltl. Lineage (NCBI taxonomy): Eukaryota > Metazoa > Chordata > Amphibia > Caudata > Salamandridae > Pleurodeles > Pleurodeles waltl. The sequence goes on along the minus strand of NC_090442.1, from coordinate 692,017,193 downwards.
AGCCTGGCTCAGCCTGCCAGAGGCTGACCAATCAGGAAAGGGCACTACAGGGCAAGAATTTGGTAACTTTCAGAGAGAGTTCTACAATTCTTTCCCTGTGCTAGTTATATTAAATTCTACATTGCAAAGTTGTTGGATTAATTCTAACATTTAAGTTGGTACCAAACGTGCTATATTTAGCTCATCTCTATTGGAAATAAGTAATTAAAAATATAAAATAAAGTCTCCCAATGTTACCCCATGGAGCCCATTGATTACAATGGGGAAAACAAATGTGGTTGTCTTTCCCTCACTAGGGCTTATAAAATATTTATAACGATGTGCCTGCATATATTTACACTGCACTCAGCCCTGGGGGTACCTAGGACAGACCTTAGGGGTGACTAATATGCAAAGGTTAGGTAGTTGGACACTTCAAAAGTACTTCTAATTCCAAAGTCGAATTTGAGGTTAATTTTACCTTAAAAGCAGCCAAAAAGGCAGGCCTGCCTTTACAATGACACCAGAGATCACAGCACATCACCTAGGAATGTCCTATCTACCCTGGGGACCCTAGATCTACATGCCCTACCATATACTAGGTAGTTATAGGTAGGATATCAGAGTCAATTATCATTTGCATATACCATTTTAAACAAAGCAGTGGTCCTGGAACTGGTAAGAAGTGCCCAGCGCACAGTCAGAGTCAGAAAACACCAGTATTAGCTAAAATTGGGGACAAAAAGTGAGAGGGCTTCTGCAATCAGCTCAGTTTTCCACACAGATTTGAAAGCAAATTAGAAAAAACGAGCAGGGGCAAAACACCAAAACTCGTTATACTTTCAATGAAAGGCTAATGAAGAGTAAACACATTTCTAATAAGTCTCTTGACTAGCATAACCCTGAGACATTAAAAATGATTATGACAAGAAAATGCAGAGACAAAGAAAAGACCAAGGATGTTTTTAGCGAGCTTTGTCAGTTTTCACACTTGGTTATGACCTGTTTAATGCAACATAAGTAGAAGTGTATTTGAGAATAGGTTTCAGTATATATGTTGTGGCTCTGAAAACAGCTAGTGAAATCTGAACACTTAAAAATATATTACCTCCTGTCCCTCCCTCGCCTTCCTTTGTAACCAGTGAGTCTCACTTGCCTCCAATAGACCCCTCCCTTCTTAAATAAAAATGCCCCCACCCCCTCCACCTCCTGTTCTTTTTTGTATCACCTGTAGACATCCCTCTTTCCTCCTCCATGACTGGGCATGTGGGTCTTGGGTGCTGGAACTTGGTGGGATGTGGTGCTCCCTGCAGCAATCTACCGGCCTGGCGGGATTCGCGTGGGACAGCACAGCTCTCTCTGGAAGGTAGCTTGTAGATGCTGCAATAAATTCTAGTAGTCCTGCTAAGGCTGGGGCTTTGGATCTGGGTCAGCACCTCTGCTGGACTGGGTGCATATGCAGAGGCTGTGTATGACATACCTGAGGCAGAAGGACCAAGGTTTGTGCCAGTTTATCTTTCCAGTTTTAGGGTCTTTGTTCTCTTTTAGTTTCTGGGCCTTGCAGGGTTGTTCCTCTTCTTTGGGACTCCTTCTGCTGATCTCTCACATGTGAGGAGTGCGCCTCTCCTGTCAGTGCTGCTTCTGCACATGATTCTATGTGGTGGGAAAAGTTCCTGTTTTGTTGAGGGTGTGTTCTTGTGGGAAAGAGTGGCGCTCAAGGCTAAGAGGTAATTGTAAGTATTGGTATAAGTTCTTGCACGGTGCACTCTTAGAGGACCACACCCCTGATCCCCAACTGGATGGTGAACCAACCAGATAACCAAGAGAAAACAATAAGGGGCACTCGTTAAATCATCATGAGTATACTAGATAGTACACTAATATCTGCCAAAGTTACTGGGACTGTCCTTAGGATATCATACACTGTGTCTTCTATGATAGTATGAAATACGAACACTTGAATCAAGAGGCAAAGCAATCTTCAATCTGAGTCCAAAAAACTTCTTGAATTATAATTTTTAATGTCCAGAATCAATCCAGGAAGATCAATATCCTTGGCTCATACCCAATTGGCATATTTGATTTATTTATAGGTTCCTAGTAAAGTGCACTGCATGTGCTCAGGGCCTGTAAATTAAATGCTACTAGTGGGCTTGCAGCACGGATTTTGCCACCCACATAAGTAGGCCCTTAATCAGGTCTCAGGCCTGCCATTGCAAGTCCTGTGTGTGCAGTTTCTTTGCCACTTCAACTTAGCATTTAAATGCCAAGCCTTAAACTCCCCTTTTTCTACATGTAAGTCGACCCTAAGGTAACCCAAATGCCAGGGTGCTATGTAGGTAAAAGACAGGACATGTACATATGTGTCATATATCCTGGTAGTGAAAAACTCCTACATTTGTTTTCCACTACTGTGAGGCCTGCTCCTTTCACAGAGTAGTATTAGGACAGCCCTCCTATACTTTGTGAGTGGTAGATTCTGATCTGAAAGGGGTAACTGTAGGAAACTACCCTCTTTCTTGGCATGGTTACCCCATTTTCTGGCTGTTGTCAGTGTGCTTGTCTATGTCTACTAGGTTCCTGCTAATCAGGACCCTAGTAGTTATGCTCTCTCTCCTCTAAATTTGGTTGTTACTTACGGTTAACACAGTATTTCACCCACAATTGGCATACTGGTGCCCCATTATAAGTCCTTAGTATATGGTACCTAGGTACTCAGGGAATTGGGGTTCTGAGGGATCCCTATGGGCTGCAGCATATATTTTGCCACCCATAGGGAGCCCATGCAACAGCTTATGCAGGACTGTCATTGCAGCCTGCCTGAAAAGGTGCAAGCACCCTTTCACTGCCACTTCACTGCCACTTACTTATAAGCCACCTCTATAGCAGGTCCTCCAGCTCTGAGGGCAAGATGCAAAGTACATGTGTGTGAGGGCACCCCTGCACCTGCAGAGGTACCCCCACAACCTCCAGGACAATTTTCCCAGAGTTCGTGAGTGCAGGGATGCCATTTTACGCGTGTACTGGACATAGGTCACTACCTATGTCCAGCTATATAATGGTGACTCCGAACATAGGCATCTTTGATATCAAACATGTTGGGATCATACCCCAGTCTTTTGCAAGCATTGGTTGTATGATTCCATGCACTCTGCGGGCTTTTTAGAGGACTCCCAGTATTGCCATTGCAGCCTTCTGAGGTATTCCAGACAGGTTTCTGTCCTCCTGTTGCTTGTAAAGCTTGAGCCCAGGAAGGCAGAACAAAGGATTTCCTTTGGGGGAGGGGTGTTACACTTCTCCCTTTGGAAATAGGTGTTACAGGCTTGGGAGGGGTAGCCTCCCCAAGCCACTGTAAATTATTTGAAGGGCACATTGGGTGCCCTCCTTGCATAAACCAGTCTACACCGATTCAGAGACCCTAAGTCCCTGCTCTGGAGCACAGCGGGACAAAGGAAAGGGGAGTGATCACTCCCCTGTCCATCACCACCCCAGGAGCTCCTCCAGAGCATCCCTGAGTTTTACCTTCTTGGATTCCGAGTTAGCAGGGAACTCTGGGAGCATCTGAGTGGCCAGTGCCAGCAGGTGATGTTGGAGCCCTCCCATGATAGATGCTTACCTGGTTAGGTGACCAATCCTTCTTTCAGGGTTATTTAGGATCTCTCCCTTGGGTGGTTCTTCAGATTCGGATTGCAAGACTCCAGCAGGAATCCTCTGCATCCTCCACTTCAACTTCTCACTGAAAGAAATGCATCCGCACCCTCCGGGAACTCTACAAACTGCAACAAAGAAGCAAGACGCCTTCTGCAACATTGTATCTTCCGCTTCTGCCATAAACTGCAACTGTTTCCCAGTCGTGCCTGGGACTCCTGTGCACACTGCCTGGTCTTCTGTGGGCTCTTTGAGTTGCTGAGAGCCCTCTCTGAATTCTTCTCCTGGGTAGAGTCCACCTGGTCATTCCTGGTCCTGGATAGTGCCATTTTCCACTAACCGTGAGCTTTGCGTGTGCCAAGGCTTGTTGGTGGACTCCAGCAATGCAAATCAGATTTTAATCCTCCATCCGGCATGGGACATCACTTGTACCAACCAGGAACCCAACTCCATCTTCTTGGGTGCAATACTGACTATTGTTCTTCACTGGTGGTTCCTCTTTTGAACCTTCTTCCAGGTTAGCAGGGGCTCCTGTTCTTCCTGGACTCTTCTGAGCTTCTTGGACATGGTCACCTTCTTCCACAGGTCCTCAGGTCCAGGAATCCACTCTTGGTGTCTTGAAGTTTCTTCTGGTTCTTGCATAATCCTTCCTTTCATTTCTGTGTGTGTTCTTGGAAAGTTACTGTGTTTTACTCCTGCTTTCCTGGGAACTAGAGTGGGTTCTAGTACTTATCTTTGCAGTTTTCTAGTACTCCCAGCTCCCCTTTACACACTACACTTGCCTAGGTGGCAGACCGACTTTTGCATTCCACTTTCTTAGTATATGGTTTGTGCTCCCCCTAGGTCATTTCTAACTATTGATCTTTACTAATTGCACTGTTTTCTAACTGATTTTACACCTGTTTCTGCATACTAGTGTATATATTTTGTGTATTACTTACCTCTTAACCGTTTCTGTGCCTTGGACGAGGTGACCTCGTCCAAGGCTACAGTTCCCGTGTGCCTTGGACGAGGCCACCTTGTCCAAAGCACTGGAACTTGGGGGAGCGCTAGCGTGCCCCCCCTGTGCACCACCCTCCCACCCACAAGGCGGGGATGGAAGGGGAAGACCTTCCCCTTCCAACCCCCCACCCTCCATGCTTCCAGCGTGATTGAAAGAGAAATGCTCAGCATTTCTCTTTCAATCACGTGGGGGAGGCCCGGAGGGGCTTCAAAGGGAAGGAAATGTATTTCCTTCCCTTTGAAGTCTCTCCCAGGGTTTCAAAAGCCAGATTGCTTGCAATCCGGCTTTTGAAACCCCACTAGACACCAGGGATTTTTTTTTTTCAGAAAGTGACAAAAGGGAGCGACCCCTTCGGCAAGGCTCGCTCCGGGGGGGGGGGCATTTTTTTGGGAAGGCCTTTTCTGCCCCCCCTGGGGCAGATCGGCCTATTATTAAAAAAGTTTTTTTTCTTTACGTGAATTTCACGCAAGGGGAGCGACCCCTTAGGCAAGGGTCGCTCCCGGGGTGGGGGGGAATTATTTTAGGCCATTTCTGCCCCCAGGGGGGGCAGAAACCTCTGTGTGGCAGGTCAATTTTATTGTTGTGTTTTTTGTTTTTGTTTTTTCAGAGGTGGGGAGTGACCCATTAGGCAAGGGTCGCTCCCCTGGTGGTCAAATTGTATTTTGACCATTTCTGCCCCCCTTGGTGTCAGATTGGCTGATTTTAGGTCAATCTGCCCCCAAGGGGGCAGAAACCACTAGGCACCGGGGATTTTTTTTTTGGCGCCAATGTCACACAGGGGGAGCGACCCCGTGGGCAAGGGTCGCTCCGGGGGGGGGGGGGAAATTTATTTCAGGCCATTTCTGCCCCCAGGGGGGTCAGAATCCTCTAGGCGACAGGGCACATTTTTTGGGGTGTTTTTTTTTTTTTTTTTCTTCAGAAATGCAAAAGTCTGGTAGGTTTCCCTAGGTGCCGGCTGGGCTAGAGGCCAAAATCTACAGGTAGGCACTTTGCAAAAACAGCTCTGTTTTCTTTCAAAAAATGGGATGTGTCCACGTTGCGTTTTGGGGCATTTCCTGTCGCGGGCGCTAGGCCTACTCACACAAGTGAGGTATCATTTTTATCGGGAGACTTGGAGGAACGCTGGGTGGAAGGAAATTTGTGCCTCCTCTCAGATTCCAGAACTTTCTGCCACAGAAATGTGAGGAACATGTGTTCTTTTGGCCAAATTCTGAGGTTTGCAAAGGATTCTGGGTAACAGAACCTGGTCAGAACCCCACAAGTCACCCCATCTTGGATTCCCCTAGGTCTCTAGTTTTCAAAAATGCACAGGTTTGGTAGGTTTTCCTAGGTGCCGGCTGAGCTAGAGGCCAAAATCTACAGGTAGGCACTTTGCAAAAAACACCTCTGTTTTCTTTAAAAAAATGGGATGTGTCCACGTTGTGTTTTGGGGCATTTCCTGTCGCGGGCTCTAGGCCTACCCACACAAGTGAGGTATCATTTTTATCGGGAGACTAGGGGGAACGCTGGGTGAAAGGAAATTTGTGGCTCCTCTCTGATTCCAGAACTTTCTGTCACCAAAATGTGAGGAAAATGTGTTTTTTTTGGCCAAATTTTGAGGTTTGCAAAGGATTCTAGGTAACAGAACCTGGTCAGAGCCCCGCAAGTCACCCCATCTAGGATTCCCCTGGGTTTCTAGTTGTCAAAAATGCGCTGGTTTGCTAGGTTTCCCCAGGTGCCGGCTGAGCTACATGCCAAAATCCACAGGTAGGCACTGTTTTCTATGAAAAAATGTGATGTTTCCACGTTGTGTTTTGGGCCATTTTCTTTTGTGGGCGCTAGTCCTACCCACACAAGTGAGGTATCATTTTTATCGGGAGACTTGCGGGAACGCTGGGTGGAAGGAAATTTGTGGCTCCTCTCTGATTCCAGAACTTTCTGTCACCAAAATGTGAGGAAAAGTGTTTTTTTAGCCAAATTTTGAGGTTTGCAAAGGATTCTGGGTAACAAAACCTGGTCAGAGCCCCACAAGTCATCCCATCTTGGATTCCCCCAGGTCTCTATTTTTTAAACATGCGCTGGTTTGCTAGGTTTCCCCAGGTGCCGGCTGGGCTAGAGGCCAAAATCTACAGGTAGGCACTTTGCAAAAAACAGCTCTGTTTTCTTTCAAAAAATGGGATGTGTCCACGTTGTGCTTTGGGGCATTTCCTGTAGCGGGCGCTAGGCCTACCCACACAAGTGAGGTATAATTTTTATCTGGAGACTTGGGGGAACGCTGGGTGGAAGGAAATTTGTGCCTCCTCTCAGATTCCAGAACTTTCTGCCACAGAAATGTGAGGAACATGTGTTCTTTTAGCCAAATTCTGAGGTTTGCAAAGGATTCTGGGTAACAGAACCTGGTCAGAGCCCCACAAGTCACCCCATCGTGGATTCCCCTAGGTCTCTAGTTTACAAAAATGCACAGGTTTGGTAGGTTTCCCTAGGTGCCGGCTGAGCTAGAGGCCAAAATCTACAGGTAGGCACTTTGCAAAAAACACCTCTGTTTTCTTTAAAAAAATGGGATGTGTCCACGTTGCGTTTTGGGGCATTTCCTGTCGCGGGCACTAGGCCTACCCTCACAAGTGAGGTATCATTTTTATCAGGAGACTTGGGGGAACGCTGGGTGGAAGGAAATTCGTGGCTCTTCTCTGATTCCAGAACTTTCTGTCACCGAAATGTGAGGAAAATGTGTTTTTTTTGGCCAAATTCTGAGGTTTGCAAAGGATTCTAGGTAACAGAACCTGGTCAGAGCCCCGCAAGTCCCCCCATCTAGGATTCCCCTGGGTTTCTAGTTGTCAAAAATGCGCTGGTTTGCTAGGTTTCCCCAGGTGCCGGCTGAGCTACAGGCCAAAATCCACAGGTAGGCACTGTTTTCTATGAAAAAATTTGATGTGTCCACGTTGTGTTGTGGGCCATTTCCTTTCGTGGGCGCTAGTCCTACCCACACAAGTGAGGTATCATTTTTATCGGGAGACTTGGGGAAACGCTGGGTGGAAGGAAATTTGTTGCTCCTCTCTGACTCCAGAACTTTCTGTCACCAATATGTGAGGAAAATTTGTTTTTTTAGCCAAATTTTGAGGTTTGCAAAGGATTCTGGGTAACAAAACCTGGTCAGAGCCACTCAAGTCATCCCATCTTGGATTCCCCTAGGTCTCTAGTTTTCAAACATGTGTTGGTTTGCTAGGTTTCCCCAGGTGCCGGCTGAGCTAGAGGCCAAAATCCACAGGTAGGCACTTTGCAATAAACACCTCTGTTTTCTTTAAAAAAATGTGATGTGTGCACGTTGCGTTTTGGGTCATTTCCTGTCGTGGGCGCTAGGCCTACCCACACAAGTGAGGTATCATTTTTATCGGGAAACTTGGGGGAACCCTGGGTGGAAGGAAATTTGTGCCTCCTCTCAGATTCTAGAACTTTCTGCCACAGAAATGTGAGGAACATGTGTTTTTTTAGCTAAATTTTGAGGTTTGCAAAGGATTCTGGGTAACAGAACCTGGTCAGAGCCCCACAAGTCACCCCATCTTGGATTCCCCTAGGTCTCCAGTTTTCAGAAATGCACAAGTTTGGTAGGTTTCTCTAGGTTCCGGCTGGGCTAGAGGCCAAAATATACAGGTAGGCACTTTGCAAAAAACAGCTCTGTTTTCTGTAAAAAAATAGGATGTGTCCACGTTGTGCTTTGGGGCATTTCCTGTCACGGGCGCTAGGCCTACCCACACAAGTGAGGTATCATTTTTATCGGGAGACTTGGAGGAACACTGGGTGGAAGGAAATTTGTGCCTCCTCTCAGATTCCAGAACTTTCTGCCACAGAAATGTGAGGAACATGTGTTCTTTTAGCCAAATTCTGAGGTTTGCAGAGGATTCTGGGTAACAGAACCTGGTCAGAGCCCCACATGTCACCCCATCTTGGATTCCCCTAGGTCTCTAGTTTTAAAAAATGCACAGGTTTGGTAGGTTTCCCTAGGTGCCGGCTGAGCGTAAGGGGGAGGGCCTCTTATGTAATGGACCTCCATTCCCTTAGGAACCCCCCAACGGTGTTCCATGTGAACAGACTGAAGCCTCATTTTGAGAGGTCTGAAGTCAACATGCTTCTGGTGACAGATGAGGGTTTGAAGAAGGAGAGTGAACCTCTCCCCAACCTCCTCTCTGCACAGGAGGGAGATAGGTCAATAGAGGGTGTCAATCTCTCTGACCCCCTGACCCAGACCCTGATCTGTTACCAGTTACTGGAGCAATATTCCTCTCTGTTTTCCCTCACCCATGGACTCACACACCTGTGCATCCATGACATTGACACAGGAGACAGCCCCGCTGTAAAGAATAAAATGTACAGGTTGTCAGACAGGGTGAAGGCCAGTATCAAGTATGACGTTGCAAGGATGTTGGCTCTAGGGGTAATTGAGACCCCAGCAGTCCCTGGTCCAGCCCTGTGGTGCTGGTGCCAAAGGCTGCCCCAGAAATCTGGTCCTGCATGGATTACTGAGGTCTCAATTCTGTCATTAAGGCTGACGGGCATCCCATCCCCCAAGCTGATGAGATAATTGACAGGCTAGGCGCTGCCAAATTCCACAGTACTTTTTATTTGACATCTGGCTGAATGCCTTGACTGAGGGGGCCAAAGAGAAATCTGCATTTTCAACACCTGAGGGCATTACCAGTTCCAGGTAATGCCCTTTGGCTCGATAAATGCCCCCACTACCTTCCAACGGTTAATTAACTGGGTCCTGGCTGGTAAGGATGCATCTGCTCTGCCTATCTAGACAACATTGCCATCTATAGTGCCAGCAGAAAGGAAGACCAGCTCCACCTCCAAGAGGAGCTCCAGGCCCTCAACAAGCAGGCCTGACAAACAGGACCAGTAAATGCCAGCTTGGGTAGGGTTCCGTGGTGCTATTGGGACACCAGGTAGGTGATGGCAAGGTGCAGCCCCTCCAGGCCAAGACTGAGACAATCATGGGCTGCCAACCACCTAGGACCCAAACAGAAGTGAGCCTTCTTAGGCCTTTCTGGTTACTGCTGCAGATTCGTTAAGGGTTATGGCATCATGGTGGCCCCTTAACTGAACTGAGTTCTAAAAATCATCCTAGGTTGTATATCTGGACAGAAGCTTGTCTGAAAGCGTTTGATTCCCTCAAGGAAGCCATGTGCACACACCCATGCTCAGGGCTCCTCCAAGGAGTTCATCATGCAGACAGACACTTATGAGCATGGCATAGGTGCTTAGCGCAGCTGAATGAGCACGGCCTAGACCAGCCAGTAGTCTTCATTAGTGAAAGGTTATTACCACTGTATCAGAGGTGGAGTGCCATTGAAAGAGAAGCATTTGCTGTGGTCTGGGCACTGAAGAAGCCGAGACCCTCAAATGGCTCATGCAGATGAGGGGTGAAAATCCTAAACTCTTGAGGTGGTCCTTCTCCCTACAGAGAATGGACTATACGGTGGAGCATTACCCTGGGACTGACCACGCCAATGCTGATGGTCTCTCCAGAGTCTTCCACCTTAGTGATGCGATTTTCCTGGGGGTTGGATAGCTCTCCCCACTTTCAGCTGGGGGGACACATGTTAGACCTGACAGCCTTAGGTTGGTCACCCCTCTACTTTTTGCATGCCTCCCTCCACTTTTCGGACACTGTTTTTGCTGGTTTTAGAACTCTGCACAATTTACCACTGCTAACCAGTACTAAAGTGCATATGCTCACTCCCTTAAACATAATAACATTGGCTCATACCCAACTGGCATATTTGTTTTAATTATAAGTCCCTAGTAAAGTGCACTACATGTGCCCAGGGCCTGTAGATTAAATGCTACAAGTGGTCCTGCAGCACTGATAGTGCCATCCACATAAGTACCCCCTTAAACATGTCTCAGGCCTGCCATTGCAAGGCCTGTGTGTGCAGTTTCACTGCCATTTCGACTTTTCAGCCTTGGCCTTCTGCGCCTCTCCAGCCGTCACAGTGTGTGTCTTTGGTGGCGTTCTATCTTTCTTCGGGGTCAGCGCTGGAGGCTCCTTCTGCTTCTTCAGGCAATCTATTGGTTTCCTGGGGCACTGTGAGTCCTTCTGGCTCTTGTGTGGGAATGCATGACATTTCCATCCTTTTCGGACTGTGGCCTGCTCTCTTTCCTCACTCTGTGGGTTTGCCTTGCCCTTCAGGGGTCCTGTTTGAGGATTTGCTGCTGTGGGTTTGAGGGATTATGTATTGCTTCCAGTCACTCACTCTCCACATGTTGTGCTCGTTGGGAGGGTCGTTCTTCCTCCAACAGTCTATTCTGTTTGACTTTCACCCTTTCCTCTTGGGACAGTTTTCCCAGTGCTGCCCAGTGCTTGCTTTGTAACATGATGAGTAACGGTGCGCAGGGCACTGTTTGGACACCCGCATCTGATGTTCTGCCCTTTCTGCTTGCCGGAGGAGCGTGGTCCTGCATGTGCCTCGGCCCTCGTTAGTTCGATTGTTGGGCACTCCCTCCTCCGTTGTCTGCTTTTGCCCTTGGGAATGGCTTTTCTCTTCCTCCATTTGTCTGGTTTGAGTGTGTTTCTCCCAGGTGATGTCAGCTAATGAGCCTTATGTGCCGGTCCTCAAAGTCTGTGCTGGTGCCCCCCACCAAGGACCTCTGGCTCAGTTTTCACACTGGGGCTGCCATGGCTTTGAGATTGCACTGTTCTTGGCTTGGATACTGCACTGTGTTTTGGGCTTTGGATTCAAGGGCCAGATGAACCAAATGATTCGCAAACAGTGCAAATTGGTACATTTCACTGTTTGCGAATGCAAAATTGCCTTCCACGATATATGAAAGGCATTCGCAGGTAAAATTTAATTCCTTGCAACTGCAACATAAATTTGCGGGTTGCATTCTGCGAATCGCGACTTGATTTTGTGAATCGCAATCTGCGACACGCAAATAGTGACGTGGATTTGCGATTCATAGAATGCGAATTGCAAATTCCATATCGCAATGCAATGCATCAACAAATCACAAATTGCAAATTGAAATCAGGTGGTAAACAGGTGCCACCTTTGTAAAGATGCCCAGAATGACTCTTTTCCACAATGGTTGCACTCTACATCATGACGAGGAGGATGAGGAGGAGGATGAGGATCTTGGCAGGTTTGAGGAGAGGGAGGAGGAGACAGGAGCACATTTTTAGAGTTCACATTACCCTTTTTGACCAGACAGAGGAGGAGCTATATGCTAAGTACAGGTTAAACTCAGCCATGATACTTGACCCGATAGCTGAACTACAACCCCTACTGCAGGGAAACACACTCAGAGCAATAGAACCCCCACTCACGTGCAGGTATTATGCTCCCTGCACCTCCTTGCTTCAGAGAGCTATCAAGGGGTCATAGCAGCAGCTGGAGGTGTCTCACAGAGTGCTCTTTCACGCTTCCTCAATGCATTCCTCAATGCCAGACTTAGCAAAATCTATCAGCACATAAGATTCCCCAACACCCCACAGGAATTGCTACAAACCAAATACAACTTCTACCAGATTGCCCAATTCCCACATGTCATTGGCTGCAATTTTGGGACACATGTAGCTATCTGTCAACCATCGGCCACAGAGTATGTTTATCGGAACAGGAAGAGTACACATTCCAAGAACACACAAGTCATAAGCAATGCCTCCAACGTTATTGCGGGTCTTGTGGCCAGATACCCAAGTAGCACACATGTCTCCTACATCTTCATGCACATTGGAATACACACAAGACTACTTGCTGGGGTGTTTGGCAATGGATACCTACTTGGTAATGTAATAGTCGACACTGTTGACTATTACATTGTATATGTAATGTCATGGATAACAAATGCTCATTTTACTCTCTTGTCATTCTAGGAGCTAGAGCATATGCAGTGCGCTCATTCATACTTACAGCCTATCTGATCCCTGCCATGTCAACCAAAAGGAGGTCTAATGCAACACATGAGATGACACACAGCATTGTAGAGAGGACCTTCGGCCTGCTGAAGAGCCGTTTCAGATGCCTGCACAAGAGTGGTGGTGCACTGCAAAACAGCCCTGAAAACACATGCAAAATTGTGGCTACACGTGCTATGTTGCACAACAACGCAACAACGAGGGGCATACCAGTAGAACCCACAGAGCCTGACCCAGATGAGGATGACGATCCCTTGCCACCCCTTCAGCCAGTAGACAGAAGCGGTACAGCAGAGGGCAGACAAAGATGTGCTGAGTTCACACGCAACTATTATTGATGTAAGTAATGAAAACACCACATCAACATTTATGTATTGATGTAGATAGCATCTTCATTGCCATGACTTCAGGTAATATATGTGTGATTAGGACATAGGTAAGCACTATACACAAACAAGTGCTAGTTACAGTGTCAGACTATTAGCATCGTAGTATCACTGCATTGCTACATGATCTGCAAGTCCCCTGTACCTCTCAACATTACTTCCTAAGTCCACGCCCTCCACTTGAGTGCTCAATGGTCTCAATGATACCTGTTCTTGAGGGTGAAAAGATAGTACTGTGTCTGGTACTACGACGCCGAAGATCAATGACAGGGGCTGTGAGACTGCTGAGGTTAGAGAGCTCCTCACTATCCCCACCACCTAGTTTGATGTTTGTAGCACTCCGTGCTGTCTGCATTGTCTTCAAAACATTGGTGATTTGCACCAATCCCTGTGCAATGTCCAGACTGTAATGTGCCATCTCCACTTGCATGCCCACAGCACATTGTGATACCAAAGCAGTTGTGGTAATGAGCTGATGACAGATCTGCAGAGCCCATCCAACCTGCCCATCAATTGGTAATGGCGCCTACGGTGGCTGACATACTCCTGCTCCGACTGCATCACAGTGCAGAGTTCCCTAATGGCATTTGTCATCTCCTTTGCATGTTCTGCTGCTGTTTGCTGTCCCTCATGCAGCTTGCACATGTTTTCATTGAGAGACTCCAAATGCTTATGCATTGATCCCAGGTTGTCATTGTGAGACTCAAACTGACTGTGCATTGCTCCCATGTTATGATCGATTGACACCAACTGCCTGTGCATTGACCTCATGTGATTACATTGCAGGCGCTGCACTTTCAGCATGGAAGCCTCAAGGCCACCAAACAGTAGTGGGCCCTTACCTTCCTCTGTGCACTTTCTGCCTTCTTCACGCCACCTCCTGAGGGGAGTGGATTGACGCTGGGGCAGGGACTGCTGTTTGTTGGTGCTTCAAACCTCTGGGGGTGGTGTGGGTACTTCATCTGGCATTTCATCAGAATCCAGGTTATACTCAGGGAGGGGTAGCACTCTTGCCCTGTGTCTAGTTGGTGATTGTATGAAGGACTCACTGGTGTTTGAGTCGGACTGTGGCTGATTTTCGCTATCCCTCACATTTCCACCTTCTGCTGCGTCAGGGCCCAGAACATCTGCAACAACAATGTGCAGCATGTCATTCTTGGATATGTACTCACACAATTGCGTAATAGGATTAAATTTACCATGGCATAGTATCACTGAGAGTCTTTTGTGTCGAGTATGTGTTTGGTTTTACACTATCTTGCTATTTATGTGGTAGTTGCACTTTAGGGGTGTGGACTACCACTCCCATAATGCATTGTTGTGTTGTATGTAAGATGTGGCATGGACTACTTATCACACTGCATAGTGTCATAGTTATATTCGAAGGGCCATATGTACAATCACATATGGGGAAAACATCATTACTGCCCTTACCTTTGCTAATGCTGGGTGTGCCTGAGGTGTCAATGTCAGTGACACCACTGACAGCTTCAGGAAGCAGTGTGGACTCCACCATGTCTTCCATTGGTGTAGATGGTGTCTGGGTGGGTGGTCCTCCTCCGGTGCTCCTTGCCTCCTTCAGCCTGCTTGCTACCCTCTCTTTGGCACGTGAACGTAAGTCGTACCATCGCTTGCGTATCTCCTCGAGGGAGCGCTGCAAAAACCCCACTGCGCATGTTGTGGTCTGGATGTCTGACCACAGTTTTCCTTTCTTGCTTTCAGGTACCTATAGTGAGTGTTTTACAAATAGTTTGTTGTGGTTCAATTCCTGAATTTGAGTTTGCACTTCCTATTACCTTTCTCCCTCACATTCCCATCAATAGCCATTATCCTGTTTGGTCCTGGCTGAATCTCAAGACTGCCTCCCTGGTGCTTGGCTGGGTCTCTCTGCCTGCTCCTGTGGGTGGGGCTTTTGGAAACAGCATGGACTGACTCACTTCCTAGTTGTGATGTCATCAGGCTGTTCCAGGTTGCATTTTTCACAATTTGCGATTTGCAAATACCGATTCGCAACTTGCAAATTGCGAATGCGAATTTTAAGAAATTGCTATTACTGACTTGCAATTTTCATACAACCCATTTTGTATTTCTTAAGTAGCCATTTCTTAAAATTTGCTATTTAAGAAATGCAAACCGGGAGCTTGATATATCTGGGCCCAAGTCTTTTGCTGCGATTTTCGACACTGTCTTCTTGTTGCTGGTCTTTGTTGGGGTGGCAGTGGCTGTTCTGGTGGGAGCTTGGTGCTCTTCTCTGTTGGCTGTTCTGGCACTGCATACATGACTGCTTGCTGTCTTTCCTGGGGCCTTCCGTGGTATGCTTTGTTGGGCAGTGTACTGGTCCCCTCCCTTTCACGTTTGTATGCTGCTATTGGAATGCTGTGCTGGTCCCTTGCTTTGCTTGATTGGGTCACAGAGTTCGGTCCTCTGTCTGTGAAGGGTTTTTCTGTTCTGGGCATTCTTTTGGAGTGGTGTTTGTGACTCAGTTGTCCGTTTCTCTTTTTGCTTGCTAGGTCTCATTGACTACAAAGGAAAGTGAGGGCGGGACGTCCATTACTTACTGATGCCATTGCTCCTAATCCTACTCCCCCGCCTTCCTTCGAGTTCCCTTTTACCCTCCCGGTACAGTTCAACTGAGTGTCTGGCTGACTTGTTTATGTACAGGAGGTGAAGGGATGGGGGGCATTTCTATTTAGGAAGGGAGGGGTTTATTGGAGGCATTGGAGGAGCGTCATTGGTTACTAAGGAAGGCAAGTGAGTAGGATTAGGAGTAATGCCATTATCAGCAAGTAAGGGACAGATTTTAGACTCTTTAGGCAACAACCAAAAAAAAAATCCCAGGCAAGTTTAAAAGCATGTTCTATTGCATCCACATGTTATAAAATGTAAATGGCTTTTAAAGCACATAGGGCCTGATTACAACTTTGGAGGAGGGTGTTAATCCGTCCCAAATGTGACGGATATACCACCAGCCGTATTACAAATCGATTAAATCCTATAATCAGGCCCACTATTTGTTTTCTATAGTTAAAAGATGAAAAGTCTGCAAGTTGACTCCAATTTTAGGACCAGATGTCCAAAGTCTTTTATTTTGGCTGCAATCGGCCCGATACATGAAGTCGGACCATTTGGGACTGCAAAAATGTTTTTGGGTATGTCCAAACCACAAATTGCAATGCAGTAACACTTTATTGAATAGCAGTTTGGTTTTACGACCATCATCTGATTCAGTATTTGGAAAGAGTGTGTTTAGGACTTCCCTACTAAATATCAAATCATGTTAATATGCATTAATGTTTGGCATTTTGGTTTTACGACCATCATCTGATTCAGTATTTGGAAAGAGTGTGTTTAGGACTTCCCTACTAAATATCAAATCATGTTAATATGCATTAATGTTTGGCATACAAAATCCAGTCTTGCAAATGAGAATAGATTCCCAAGAGATCCCTTGTCCCATGTGAATATTGAAAAGAAACCCATTGTAGCAATAGGCAGTGTTCCCTTGGATCACTGTATACTCAAAAAATGTTAGTAACATTTTTGTTTTTTAATTCTTCTTTTTTTTTTTAAGGAAAACTGCCTACATTAAAATCAGCTTTATTTGAAAGCAATCATAGACATGGTGGAATGACTTCAGCAAGCCACCATCCCTGTGATGGCTGTGATTCCTTGTGGAGGTCTACGTTTACGTTTACGGCCTATATCATTAATATTCATGAGGTAGGTTGAATTGTGACCCACTAGGAATTGGTATCATGGGAACCAACATATTAGTATATAGGTTGATTCCCAAAATAGCACACTGGTTGTAGAAATACTGGTTGCCTGATGAAACTAGTATTTTGCGACCAGTGCTAAGTACATCTGGTCCCAGTTTACTTATCTCCTAAATATCAAAGACTATAGTGTACGTCCATGGAGGCCAAAGTAGCAGTCCAAGCCTTCAAGTTTGTTTCATTTAATAACTCCGCATGTAGATGAAACCTTAAACATTTTCACTGTTTTATATTGTGGTAAAACCAGTGTATGTCTATATTCATATGCACTTAAAATTCATTAGAGTGCCAGTAGACAAATATTTGAAGTGATGTAAACTAGAAAAAATTCTCTCTAAGCTCGTAGAGCTCTATCTGTCCCTAAGTGTTTGTGCATGCAATCAAGTTTATCTTTTCTCCAGGGTCGTCATTTACTTTTTCTGATGCTGCCGTTATCTCTTGCTTTTTTACAATCTGCCAAGTGCAGCCAATTAGCCAATGAAACAAAAGCAATTCTGTCTGCCATGTGTGGTGTACAAATATGTCATTCTCGCTACAAATTACAATAATAGAAACAGCAGCATGGAAAGAGGCACCTTGGCAATTGCCTAAATTAAATATCAATAACAAATGATGTACATAGTTAGTGCACTTTAAAATACACACAATTTCAGTTCAGTTTCATTTAATTTTATTTGGCAGGTTGTAGATAGCTACTTATAGCTATCCACAAGCATGTAAATAAAACAGATTGTAAATTTTTACGTCTGGCATTGGCCAAAATGTTTTTGCTTTATCTTGCCTATATCTTTTGTGGCAGTTGATGAATCTTCACAAAAGTTTCCAAAAATATTTGGCAGTCACGTCAGCTGCTGTCTGGAAAGTTTTAGGTGATCTATCAAGTGGAGGCTGAGAAAAAGGGGGACCCCAAAGCCTTTTTCCATAGGGATTTTGAACAGCGAAAACACCAAAATTACTCAACAGAATTACAAAAACAGATGGCAGAAAGCTAGGGCCTTGACCAGAAAGCAACCTTTTTGTGGTTTGGTGTAAATCTGTTCAGTAATGTCGGAGAAACAAAAAAAAAAAAATCAAATTTGTTTTTATAGAGACGCAAAGGGTTTGCGACCCCTTCCCATCTTGTGCTGAGATCAGATTGACTGTCAACACTTTAACAAGGAAGTGTTGGTAGCCATGTTGAGATTTGACTACAATCGAATCCCAGAGAAAATGTTAAAAAAAATAAAAAAAGGGACCTGCATACCGACACCCTGACCCCTACTAGGGCTAAAAAGCACTTGGTAAAAAAAAATGCCACAAATTTGTGACGGGGTGGAAAATACGTGGGGGAAAAAAAGAAGTGTTGTCTCTGCAACTTCTTAATATCTAAGGGCCAGATGTAGCAATCTTCCAAATTGCGACGTGCAATTTGCGAGTCCCTGCTACTCGCAAATTGCAACTCGCAATTTGGAATGCAGTACGGTGTCTCAGACACCGACTGCGACTCGCAATGGGGTCGCAATGACCCACCTCATGAATATTCATGAGGTGGGTCGCAAATTGCGGCCCCATTGCGAGTATAGGCACTCGCTAACATGGAGGCCTGCTGTAGTCAGCAGGCCTCCATGTTAGCGACCTGCTTTTAAATAAAGCAGTTTTTTTTTTTTTTTTTATGTAGCCCGTTTTCCCTAAGGGAAAACGAGCTGCATTTAAAAAAAATCCGAAACCTTTTGTTTAGGTTTTTTCAGGGCAGGGAGTGGTCCTTTGGACCACTCCCTGCCCTGAAAAACTATTTTGGGGTCCAGTCTCAAACTGGAAGGGGTCCCATGGGGACCCCTTCCAATTTGCGAGTGGGTTACCATCCACTTGAAGTGGATGGTAACTGCGACTCCATTTGCGACCGCGTATGCGGTCGCAAATGGAGTTGCATACCACTGCGACTCGCAAATAGGAAGGCAACACCCCTTCCTATTTGCGATTCAGAAAATGCATTTCTGCATAGGAAACACGCATTTGCGAGTCGCAAACGGCAGATTTTGCCGTTTGCGACTCGCAAAGTGTTTCCTACATCTGGCCCTAAATTCCTAGGTGGACTAGGCCTGAGGGAACTGATATTTGTAACGCTGGGGCCCCCCTGCAGACTTGGGGACCATCACCTCCCCGGGACTAAAAACACAATGTGTGTGGTGAGCCACTTGGCCCCCACACCTCTGGGGGCCGACCCCTCCCCGGAGCACTAAACAAATATGATACGGGGGGAAGCATGACCCCCACAACCCTGGGGACCACCACCTCCATTGGGCTTAAATGTACTTTAATGCAGAGGGACACGCAGTAGCTCTGCTGCCCGGGGGACCACCACCTTCCCAAGGCAGACTGTATGAAATAGATAGGGGTCCTATTTCAAATCTTCAGGCCGACGGGGTCCACCACCACTTCCCTGGGGCAATTTCAGCTGGAGGGGGGCTGGGCAGCCCCCCTCGAGGAGCCACAGATGGCCCTGGGCACCGTTACCCAGAGGTCTAGCTGCAGCTATGTCCCAGACATAGCTGTTTGCTATGGCTTTTCTGCAGCATTGACAGCTGTCGCCAAACCACAGCAAACACTTGGCTCTGAGAAAGGGAGAGCTGTGAAACAAAGGTTGATGTAGGTAGGCACACAGAGGAAACTGCTCTCACAGAAAAGGAGCTGCTTTAGAGGCCTCACTGTGACAGCAATGCTGGCTCCTGCAGGAGGTGGATAGCCAGCTGGGACTGTGAGGGCCTGGGGTGTACCCAGACCCCATCCCCAAGCAACAAATTGAATATTTATGCTGGGTGCCGGGGTTTGGGTCCCACGCCGATATCGGCCTGAGGAGGGGGAGACATGCAGAGTTGGGTTACTATCGGGGTTCGCTGCAGGGACCGGGCTCAGGCCAAGGTCATGCTCAGCACAGGATTAGGTGGTTGTAGGGGTTGGCTGCAGGGACTTACCGAAGGCCGTGCGCAACACAGGGTTGGGTGGTCTTAGGGGTGGTAGGAGGGGCTGGCCTGGCCCCGGCCCCGCCAAGGGCCTTGCACAGTGGTAGTCAGATTAAGGCATAGTAATGAATAACTATGAGACAATGAGAGTGAAGCACAAGAATAAGACTATTATAGTGCAACTAGATTAAGTTCTCTCTAAGTTATATTCGGAGCACAGCATGTGAAGCTCTAAGCCTGCCTTTCAGGTTCCCCCAGGAGGACATCAACCCTCATACCTGAGCAAAGGCCTGCAATCTGCATCAGCATCTGCAACGGGGCAGTCAGCATCTAGTTGTAGGTTCCGGGTCAGAATTTCCCTCTAACGTGTACTAGGACTAGAAAGTATTTTTATAACTAACACGCCGATGTTCTAAGAAAACATCCCTACATAAGAATGCATGTTTTCCGAACACTAGACTAAACTTCTAACACTTTTACCGGCGATGTACCAGACTGTAGCCTTGACTGAAGCACAGGGTGAGCAAGAACGCATTGTTTGAGAACACAGTGCTGAACTAAGCTAAACAGTGTGATAGAAAGAAATAAAACAAGACTGTAAAACTGGTTATTGTAAAATAACAGTGCAAGGCTAAATAAAATATACCTAGGGCATAGTGCAAAGAGACCGAATATGTTAACCTAACGTGCATGAAGCTACATTAAAAAATGGCTACACTACACCCTCCCCTTGTCGGTAGAAAGTGGTTTAAGCCGAAGCTAAAAATGCCCTAAGCTAAAATATGAGTAAACACCCTATCAAATTTAAACAAGTTAAGAGGACACTATAGAATATTAATCCTCAATTTAAAAAATAAGCATGCAGCCAAATGCCGAATTAAAAAAATAATGTCAACTTAGAATAAGTTCAAATCAAACAGTGGTCATGGAAAGCAGGATATTCTCCACTTCGGCACTGTGACAGGTTGATTGGCGATCACCCGCACACTTCCAGGTCCTGTACTGACTCTGCCCCTGGGGACCGTTGCCTGACCCGCCTCCCGTCCCGTGATTGGTGGAACTCTCAGGATCGGCGGGCCGCCGCCAGGTTAAAATTGCCTCCAACAGCACTAGTGGAGATCGATGGTGTGGAGGAAGCGGACGGACGATCACAAGAGGAGGAAAGAATCGGGCTACCGGAGGTCACCAAAGAAGAAGAAGGGCGGCGCTTCGAGACCCGGACCCAGCAACTGCTGAATGCAACTTGGAGAAACCAGCCGGAGACGTCTGACAGGTCCCGCGGGAGCAGGCAGCCGGGAGGACGAAACACTAATGCCTGCCACGCTTCTGGAGAAGCGTGGCGAACCCAGGTGCGTGGGATCACATACCTGAGTGGGGAAAAGAGAGAGAAAGAGAGCGAGAGTGAGAGAGACGTATGAAAGGGGTAGGGAGGGGAGAAAGAAAGGTGGGGAAGAACGAGGGAATAAAAGGGGAAGGGGGGGAAACAGAGCACAGACACCCTCTCGCATCAAGCACACTGAAGCACTTTTGTATATAGACTAAGGCACTTGAAAGGCACTGCACCTACGAAACTATAGAGGGCACAATGGAAGAAGGGGAAAAACATTAACGCACTGGAAAAGGCCAGAAGAGCGGTTTCAGAACAGACGTACAAAGAGAGACAGCAAGCAAATGAGAGACAGTGAGATCATAGCCGTTGTAAAACACGAAGTAAAACAGGCAGAGACTAGAAAGAGAAAGGAAAGAGAAAAACCCCAAAAGTGATCCCTCCACTTACCTTATGTCCTCTGTTCTCTTCACATGTACCTCCTGGGACACCTGTACACCAAGGAAATAAAAGAGAGAGAAGAGTGAGAGCGACCACAACAAGAAATCACCAACCACCCAAAGGAGAAAAACCCTTTTAAACTTACCTGCACCATACCTCACCAACTATCCTCTTGTTCTAATAAAACACTGGTACACCTGACCAACGCGTTCGAGTATCCCTTCCACACGGGAACCGATCACAAGTGGTATCAGAAGTGGGATAAAGATAGTATCCCCACCATGGAAGAAAAGGCAACCATGGCCGATGTAATCGCACAATTAGCTGAAGGACAACGCCACCTACAGTTAATATGGGAGCAACAAATGAAAGAGGCAAAAGAAGAGCGGGAGGCATTACAAACTGCTCTTAAGAGTCAGGCCACAATTATGGCCAATAATCAGTTGGTGCATGAGACTGCATTGGGGAAGCTGACAGACACTATCGCCCATACTAAAGTACACCCTAATGTACCGAGCAGTGTGTTGCAGCGGTATCAAGAGCAGGAAGATCCCGACTCATTCTTCACAAACTTTGAGAGGGTAGCTAGCACAGCTAATTGGCCCGAGGATAAATGGGGCCAGTACATCGCCCCACTTCTCACTGGTTACCTGCAGGCTGCCTATCAAGCAATTAATCCGAGTGGGACTCTTCCCTATAGAGACATCAAGAAAGCCATTCTAGAAAGAGTGGGCCTCAACAGTGAAAGCTACCGGACCAGATTCAGCCAAATGAAATGGCAGCATCAGGAGAACCCTCGCACTTTATACTACCACAGGCAACACGCAGCTGGCAGGTGGTAACATCCCTCAGAAAAATCCAGGGAAGAAATGTTTGATATTATAGTCCTAGAGCAATACCTGGACACATTACTTTCTACCACTCGCAATTGGGTACGGCAACATCACGGTCTCACTAATGAAACGGCTATGGATCTAGCCTATGCTTATCATAGGAGTCCATACTTCAGCGCTACCGGAAGAAAAGCTCTTCCTGCTGCAATCTGACCAGGTGTATCTGGAACTGTTCCCCATCGACCTGTGGCGAGCCATGGATCTGACCGCCCTCAACCTATGGGCCCAGTCAGTTCCGGATACCCCGGCACAGGACCACAATGTTACAACTGCTCTGAATGGGGCCACATAGCCAGGTATTGCCCTCAAAGAAAAGACGCAGAAGAACCCATGGAGATCGGCCTGACTAAAGGGAGAGTATTTTGGACGGGAGGGGGAAAACCCAAATATACCCTCCCTATCCTTGTCAATGGTATAGAAAGAATAGCGTTAATTGATTCAGGCTGCAGCCAGAGTGTTATCAGAGGGAATCTGGTATTACCAGGTCAGAAAGATCCGGAAACTCAAGTACTCATCGCCTGTGTACACGGGGATCGACGATACTACCGCCTTGCCACGATCTGGTTGAAATGGAGTAAACAACCTGAGGAATTACAGGTCGGGTACTCTCTAAGTTAGAGGAAGACATTATACTAGGGACTGACTATGAGGGATTTCCTTCTTTATTAGAAAAGGCTGGATGGGAGCATGTGTTTAGAGACTGGTGGAAGGAGGCACCCAGTGGGGTGGTTATAGAGGACCTAAAACCCGTGCGAGCTAATCTCAGTAGGAGACAAAAAAGGGAGCAACGGCGTTCTGATCCAAAATAATCTATTGTATAGGAAACCCAACAACTCAAGAGGGAATGTCCTGCAATTAGTGGTTCCCCGTATCCACCGCCAACAGGTATTACAGCTAGCACATGGGGATCATGGGAAAGGCCATTTAGGAAGAGAGAAAACAGAGGAAGCTGAACTGAAACGATTCTATTGTCCGGGTGTTTATGGAGAGGTTCGTAGGCATTGCTCCAAGTGTACAAAATGCCAGCTATACAATCCCTCTAATACAAGACCTGTTCCCTTACAACCACTTCCAGTCATAGATATTCCCTCTACCAGAGTTGGAATGGATATTATTGGTCCTCTCACCCCTTATACCCGAGGTAGACAATATGTATTAGTATTAGTGGATTATGCCACGAGATATCCAGAAGCCATTGCCCTCCCCAGTATGCATACAAAAGCAGTAGCCCAGGCAATGATAGAGTTCTTTTCGAGGGTAGGATTCCCGAATGAAATATTAACGGATCAGGGGACTCCTTTTATGTCCAGACTAATGACTGAGGTTTGTCGATCACTAGGGGTGAAACAAATCCGTACTTCTGTATACCACCCCCAAACAGACGGACTAGAGGAAAGATACAACAAAACCATTAAGTCTCTCCTACGGAAAAGTATATCTGAGGCGGGTAAGGATTGGGAAAAGAAAAGAAACTTCCTCTGGTCCTATACGCTATCCGGACCCATATGCAATCCTCTTTAGGTCATAGCCCTTATGAAATGTTGTTCGGCCGCCAACCTCGTATGTTGCTATATATGTTAGCGGAACAATGGGAAGACACTGAAGAAGAGGTCAAAGATTTGTTAACTTATACCCGAGATTTGCGAGAAAACCTCAATTCCGTATGGGAAGAAGCCCACACAGCAGAAGCAAAAGCAGTCGTGTGACACTCAGTGCTGTTAGAACATTGGCAGTTGGAGATAAAGCACTGGTCTTACTACCCAGCACTGATAATAAATTATTGGCCCGATGGCAAGGTCCCTTTGAAGTAACTGCCCAAATAATCCCCACCACGTATAAGTTATCCATGTCCCAAAACGGCGGAAGAGAACAGATATATCATATCAACCTTCTTAAGAAATGGATAGAACCCACTGATAGACAGGCCATCCATTATGTCACCGCTGAGGTAACTGAGGACATTCCGTATCACATCCTTACACCCCACAATGTATCTAGTCCAGGAAAGCCCTGGATCAATCCTAATTTGACGCGACAATATCTTAACCAGCTACAGTACGTGGTGACCCAAAATCAAGGCGTATTTTCCAAATATCCGGGAAAAACCTCCCTAATACAACATTCCATTCGCCTTAAAGAAAATATGGTATCTCGACAGAGACCGTACCGCATCCCTGAAGCCAAACAGAAAATTATAGAGAGGGAAGTCCAGGCCATATTAGCAGCCGGTATTATAGAGCCATCAGCCAGCCCTTGGTGCTCGCCAGTCGTGTTAGTTCCTAAACCCGACGGCAGCACCCGATTTTGTGTTGATTATAGGGGTGTCAATAACTTAACATACTTTGATGCATATCCTATGCCTAGAATTGACGAGCTGGTTGAAAGGTTGGGCCAAGCCAAATATCTATCCACACTGGACCTCATGAAGGGATATTGGCAAATACCCCTGAGAGAGGAGGATAAAGAAAAAAACACCTTTGCCTCCCCTTCAGGCTTATACCAATTCACTGTCTTGCCGTTTGGGTTTGCGGGGCCCCTGCCACCTTCCAAAGACTCATGGATGACATTTTACGACCGTACAGGCAGTATGCAGCTGCCTATCTGGATGACATCGTTATCTATAGCAAAACATGGGCTGAACACATGTCCCACCTTGAGTCCGTTCTAAGTGCCCTTAGAAAAGCTCAGTTAACCGCAAATCCAGAGAAGTGTAGACTGGGGCAAACTAGTATTAAATATCTGGGTTACGTGATAGGAGGAGGTAAAATAAGTCCCCAAGTAGAGAAACTAGACGCTATTTCCCAGATGTCCTATCCGAAAAAGAAAAAAGATATTAGGGCGTTTTTGGGGCTTGTTGGCTATTACAGACGTTTTATTCCCCATTTTTCAACCATCGCCGAACCCCTTTCTAACTTGTTGCGAAAGACATATCCCAATACACTTAAACCTCCTTCGGATACCGAGTTGGGTAGTTTTGACAGACTCAAGACCGCTCTTATCTCTGCACCAGTCCTCTGCTGTCCGTATTTTGATAAACCTTTTGTGCTCTTAACTGATGCCTCAGAGGTAGGCCTTGGGGCTGTGCTAACGCAGCCTCAGGATGATGAGTCTCTACACCCCCTTCTGTACATCAGCCGGAAACTTCTCCTGCGTGAACAGCACTATCCGGCTATTGAAAAGGAGAGCTTAGCCATTAAATGGGCTATTGAATCTCTTCGATATTATCTGTCTGGCCGAACTTTTACCCTGGTCACAAACCATGCCCCTCTCACCTGGCTCGCCCATCATAAGGACACTAATTCCCGGGTGCTGCACTGGTTCCTTTCCTTACAGCCTTTTTCGTTTCAAATCCGGCATCTCCCAGGTAGCCAAATGGTGACGGCTGATTTTCTGTCTCGGTATCCTGCATCTCCGTGTCTCGTCAGTCCACCCTCTAGGGGGAGTGTTTGTGATGGGTTGATTTGCGATTACCCGCACACTTCCAGGTCCTGTACTGACTCTGCCCCTGCGGACCGTTGCCTGACCCGCCTCCCGTCCTGTGATTGGTGGAACTCTCAGGATCGGCGGCCCACCGCCAGGTTAAAATTGCCTCCGACAGCACTAGTGGAGATCGATGGTGTGGAGGAAGCGGACGAACGATCACAAGAGGAGGAAAGAATCGTGCTATCGGAGGTCACCAAAGAAGAAGAAGGGCGGCGCTTCGAGACCCGGACCCAGCAACTGCTGAATGCAACTTGGAGAAACTAGCCGGAGACGTCTTACAGGTCCTGCGGGAGCAAGCAGCCGGTAGGACGAAACGCTAATGCCCGCCACGCTTCTGGAGAAGCGTGGCGAACCCATGTGCGTGGGATCACATACCTGAGTGGGGAAAAGAGAGAGAAAGAGAGCGAGAGTGAGAGAGACGTATGAAAGGGGTAGAGGGGAGAAGAAGGAAAGGTGGGGAGGAACGAGGGAATAAAAGGGGAAGGGGGGGAAACAGAGCACAGACACCCTCTCGCATCAAGCACACTGAAGCACTTTTGTATATAGATTAAGGCACTTGAAAGGCACTGCATCTACGAAACTATAGAAGGCACAATGGAAGAAGGGGAAAAACATTAACGCACTGGAAAAGGCCAGAAGAGCGGTTTCAGAACAGACGTACAAAGAGAGACAGCAAGCAAAAGAGAGACAGTGAGATCAAAGCCATTGTAAAACACGAAGTAAAACAGGCAGAGACTAGAAAGAGAAAGGAAAGAGAAAAACCCCAAAAGTGATCCCTCCAATTACCTTATGTCCTCTGTTCTCTTCACATGTACCTCCCGGGACACCTGTACACTAAGGAAATAAAAGAGAGAGAAGAGTGAGAGCGACCACAACAAGAAATCACCAACCACCCAAAGGAGAAAAACCCTTTAAAACTTACCTGAACCATACCTCACCGACTATCCTCTTGTTCTAATAAAACACTGGTACACCTGACCAACGCGTTCGAGTATTCCTTCCACACGGGAACCAATCACAGGCACATGACAAAACCAGAAAAACGACGCCAAAGACTATCAAGGAGCAGGTGTGTTCCAAAGACCCAGTGGCAACCCAGGCGTCATCCTGTGCAGAGCCTGTGAACGAGTTAATATCAACTTCCTCCAGGAAGGGTATCTCGTAATCAGCTTCTCGAAGCAAACACAGCCGCAGTGCGTATGTCTGGTAATGAGCCCTCATCGGGAACATCAACAGATCAGCATCAACCACTGGGTGCGTTGCTGTAAGAGACAAACGTCCAGTGCATGTTCAAAAGAGCACCAACGGCACCGAAACACGGGCTGCACACAATCCAAAATGGTCTGAATGACAGAGACCAGTCACACCCTAAGTGTTCCAGGAGTGTTGCTCCAAAGTGCAGCATCATGCGTTCACGACACAGCTTCGCTCATGGGAGCGCCCACATTCGTCCTTGTTGTGGTGGGACAGCCATTGCGGAAAAACAACAGCAACAGCAAAATGCCGGCTAATAAAGCCAAAGTTATCGGAAATCCCCAAAAATGCTTCCAAAAATTGAATGAATAGCCAAAGGTATTAAACCGAATATGGAATAGAAGGTGTGAAAGAAACCAACACCAACGGCTTTGAAAAAATGTGCTAATCCAGCCGTGCTGGAAGCATTAAATATACATCCCACGAGTTCACCAAAGTGGCTCGGAAAGTTGGTATTTAACAGGGATTGTATTTCTGCCGATGACCTTGCCACCTGAAGTGAATAGGTCTCGCATGCAGATGTAAGGGCCACATGCTTCTGAAACAATAAAGCCTTCAGTCTACTTAACTTGTCGAAATTCACCTTGGAAGTAGCAATGTGAGGCCAAATATCCGCTACCTCCCTAATCTTAGTGGGGGGAAACAACACACTCCCACAACAAGTAACGACCTTAGTGACCGAAACAACGTAAACTATTCCGGCCCGCATACCACAACAGTCTTCACTATTGTGGAGGACGTAGCTGCCGTTTGAAAGCACCTGGAACGTGCGTTTATTCAAGGGGACTAGAACTCCCTTCAGATAGCAAGCCAAGTTCGCCACCGAGCATTACACGCCCCATGCAAGGACAGCTGCTTACAAATCATCGAATGGCTGACTGAAGTCTCGCATTCACTTCCGCTAAGAAAGACCACTTTCATGCCATTGAGGCATTTGTACAAGAAGGGAAGCTCCCACACCTCATGGATGTAAGTATCTCCCAAATTTTCATATCTGCCTACCGGAACATGTTTCAAACAAGAAGTGAATTGTAATGTAGAAATAGGCAGATTAATAACCCCGTGTATCAACCACTCAGCAGAGGGAATCTCGGCCACGGTAAAAGGCAATCTTTCTAACTTTTCAATGTTGAGCATGACATAAGTCGCCTCCTTCTTAGCCATTAGTTGTTGTTATCGTGTTAAATTAAAGGAAAAAAAATATTTCCCTGGCACTGATGTGCTGCCACGGAACGCGACCCGCCTTCAATATCTGAAGCGACCAACCCAACTGCATAATGGGCCTGGTCTGACTCTGCCCATGATATAAAGAAGACATATCAGATCGTATAATGTCTATAGCAGAAGAAACAATGTTGTTAATTGTATATATCCGATCGGACAAGGTGTGAATTCCATTATCCACAACAGCTAATGCTTTTTTCAGATTTTCCTGATCTATCTGCCTTAACCAGGCTGCAGCCTCTTGGTGGGAAACTTTCCATATTTCATTGTACACTTCATACAAGAAATGCTTCCTACGTGGTGTCTTCGGGCCTGACAAAAAATCTTGCAAAGTCAGTGTTATTGGATAGGAGAGTGAGATGTGTCTTAACTGCATCTTCTGCGAGGAGGATTTTATCCATTGCTGGCACAATTTTCCCACACTATGGGGGTCATTACAACCCTGGCGGTCAAAGGCTGGCGGTGCAATCCAGAGATATTTCAACCGCGCTGCGGTCGCACCACCAGGGCCGGCGGTTTTCCGCCACATTTGCCCCAGCGCTGATAATCCGCCTGGGCAGCGCTGCTTGCAGCGCTGCCCAGGGGATTATGAGTCCCCGACCGCCAGCCTTTTCCTGGCGGTTCCTGGGGGCACATGCACTGCCCATGCCACTGGCATGGGCAGTGCATGGGCCCCCTGACAGGGCCCCATGCAGCTTTTTACTGTCTGCATAGCAGACAGTGAAAAGCGCGACAAGTGCAACTGCACCAGTCACATGGCCGCAACACCGCCGGCTCCATTTGGAGCCAGCTCCTGTGTTGCGGCCGAGATCCCTGCTGGGCCGGCGGGCGGAAAGCAGGTTTCTGCCTGCCGACCCAGCAGGGATCTCAAGATGACCGCGGCGGGAGTGCGGCCGCATTGGCGGCCACCCGGCGGAAAGCCGCTCGCCAAGGTCATAATGAGGGCCTATATGTTGTAATTATTTCAGCATGTTCTGGTGATATATAGCGAGGGTCTCACCTACTCGTTTGGAAACCCCCCGAGGAGGTGACAAAACGTTGATGACACCCGTTGGTATCTATTGGCCACAATAACCACCCACCTGGACGTGTCTGTGAAGCATTAAATGTACCATTCTGGACCCATTCAGTAAGCTCACTAAAAGTCGCATTTGTGTACTTTTGACAGTCATCAAATTTTGCAGGGGCAGGTATACTAGGCATGTTCAATTCTCTGATTGTAGCTAAGCCTAAGCAGCTAGTCTGTTGTACTGTTTCATTTAAAAAAATCATTTGAACGGGAATGAGACATGCTCTAAACAATGTTTCTCTACCCTTGGTTTGCCAATTTTTTGTTCCCCAACACTTTTCAAATCCACATTTTTTGACCAATATTCATAACCTTCAATTGATAACCACGAAACAAAGGAGTCCGAATATATAAATTTCATGTTGGTCAACAACATTTGTTTATCTTTAGTCGGAGTTAACCTAAAATAATATGACTTAGCATTCATTTGATGATGCCCAGAAAAGTACTTAAATTTGTCAAAATAAGTTTTAGAACTCCCTTGCGGGGGAATTGAGCAATGTTCCCATTGAGTATAGTCAAATATCGTTTTTGGACTACTTGCTTTATGTATGAAATGGTGCCCAAAATAACTATGGCAAAAATTGTTACCATAATTGTCTTTAAACTGGTAAACGTCTTCATTTTCATAGACAGTATAATATTGTAATTCTGTCAACATTGAGTCAACTGTCTTCACATCCCAATCATCAGATACAATGCCTGGTATTACTATATCATTCATAGATAACTTTAGCACATACGCTATTTGAATTATTTCAGTGGGACCATATATATCAAACATTACTTTATCCCACACAATGCCATCTGGAATTGGCACTGCAGAAATGTTCACAAAGGACAAGGGTCTTCGAACCCTATGTGATGAAAAATGTGGTTTCAACACCTCCTCCACCTGTTCAACCGCTGATCTCTCAGGAAGAAAATGACCATGTATCAACAGATAAAAGGTAATGACAAACCCAATCCAAAGAAAAAATGCTAGCATGGTCAATAAAAGCCATAGATAGTTCCATGGAAAAACAAAATACATATCTTTAAGCCAACGCATCAGCTTACGTGGACCTGACAGGTCAGTAGTCGAAGAGGCAAATTAGTCCGATAGACCATCTTTGTTGTCAGCAAAGTAACCAGAGGCCGTTCGTGCAAAAGGCGTCGCTGTAGTCAATGAAGGAGTTGGCGTTTCCCGCGGTGGTACACTGTAGACAGCATCATCCGTCAAGTTAGTCGTCATGGTGACTTGATCAAATGTTTCTAAGTTGGTTGTTGTTATTGGAACTAATGCGAGATCATCTTCCACCCCCCTCAAGCTCGGAGAGTCAACAGTGTTGGTATAGACAACTTGAAGTGGAACTTCTTCTCCAGTAGTGAGAGGGATTCAGGAACTACTGGATGTTCCCCTTGGTCTGCTGTGTAGAATCGCCCACATGTTGTAACTTGACATTGTCAATAGAAACAAAGCGATTTTCTTTGGCACCTGGCAATGCAGGTAGAATAACAGTTCTCGTTCTGTGCATCCCCAACACAGGGACTGGTGCACAATAAGAAGGGCCAAATTATTTTTTCACTGCAACCTTTTCATGCACAAGATCCCCAACCCTGGGAATCCAGCCGGTAGGTGTTACTGGCACATCCTTAATTCCTGTGGAGACGGCACTTTTAGAAGAATTATCTGTAATTCCTGTAAAACAGTGAGACGATCATTTATGTCAAAAGGTGCTTCTGCCTCCTCCACACCAGGACCATCAAGATCCGGAACAAACATTTGTGTTCCGAACAGGCACTCATATGAAGTACAACCCCCCCAGGGACCCCCTAGGCAGGTTATTTAGTGCTCTCTGAACTCCATACAGGTGGGTTAGCCAACTACGACCCGTACCTAAGACTCTGGCTGTTAAGGATTGCTTTACATTGCGGTTTAATCGATCCACAACAGAATTTCCCTAAGGATGAAATGGAGACGAGTACTGGAGCTGGACCCCCAACTAAGCCATGGTGTCCCTGAATGCCCTTGAGGCAAAAGCAGGGCCCTGGTCCGAATGGAATCCTGCAACTGCATATGTACCGACAAGGACCCGCAAATCTTCAAAAACAGTCCGAGCTTCAGCCGAGCGTTGTGGCCACACCCACAAAAATCTGGAGCAAGAATCTACAGCAACTAGTATATATTTGTATGCACTATCCGGTGTTAGTGGACCGCAATGATCCAAGTATACACATTGTAATGGTCTGTTGGATATTAAGAGGGGTGTGTGCGGCAGGCGCTTAGCTGTTGAAACTTTAATTTGTTGACAGATGTCACAACAAAGGACATACTGCTTAGTCTCTTTATACAGACCAGCCACCAGTAACGGGCCTGCAATAGCGGTATTGTAGCTGCCATGCCAGCATGTGCAGATGCCACCCCCTCATGTGCTGCTTTAATCAATTGTGGTCTTACATCTTTATTGGGGATGTCGCGTACGCCAGAAATTTTAACTTCAGCGTTCAGCAAACTTCCCATGAAGTATTGATATTTATTTGGAAATCCTTTTGGATAAGGCATGCCATCAACTGTAGCTTTTATGGCAGCCATAATCTCTGTGTCTGGTTTGGAACTCGAACGAGTCACTGCAGCTACAGTGGCAACTGCCACCGTGTCTTTGCGGCTTCATCAGCCAAAGTGTTTCCAGCAACGTGTATTCCAACACGCTGGTGTCCAAGTGTATGCACAACATGGACTTTGGGTAGCGTCTCTTTCAGGTCTGCTACCTTCCCCCACAGTAGTCTGTGTTTAATGGTGTTGCCTTTTGAATCTCTGAACCCATTCAAGCGCCAGTAATGTAGGTATTTGTTAAAAGACTGGACGCAATAATACAAATCACAAACAATCAGTGTGAACCGAATCGGATCTGTATGTTCTAGTGCAAGTAGTAGAGCTTTTAGCTCAGCCAATTGTGCTGTACAATCCCCTAAGATCTGTGTATAAATATGTTGGGGCAGAATTTCTCCCCCTCCAAAAGCCGCTCACTACATGCAGCAGAATATTGGTGTTTTGTTCCAATCGCTGGTTGCGCAGAGCCATCGGTGTACATGACTACTTGATATTGATCAATAGGCAACGTGTCAGCTGGAACTGGATATTCAACTTCATACTGTAGAAATTCCGGACTTTGTAACTTTGGGTCAAAAATGTAGTCTACATCAGTGGCTGTTAAAGACGTAGCCCATTGTATCCATCGTGGGTGCAGTGCTTTTGCGTTCGGGACGCTAGTTTTTGTAATAGCCTCAAGAGCCGGTATAGGAGAAATGACAATAATGTGTTTCCCCTGGGCAAGAGGTCTCTCTTTAATAACAGTCATCTGTACAGCAGTGAGTATCTTCTCTGTGGGTGCAAATCGTTGTTCAGCAGCAGAATACAAGTGTGACTTGTATCCAATCGGGACTGTCTCACCCTCATTAAATGTGACATAAGTAAACCCAATGGCCCCAGCTATCACCCTGATGACCAAATGTGTCTTATTGACCCGTGTGTGTAGATGTTTCGCTGCTAGCATATCTGCTTGTAACTCCCGAAGAGTATGTATATGTTCAATTGTCCAGAATTTGCTTGAAAAATCAGGACATATTAATTCATATAAAGGTTTTATGCGTGTAGCATAATCAGGAATGTATGTTCTGCCAAAATTTAGAAAGCCCAACAATGATTGGAGTTTCTTAATCGTATTTGGTGTTTGCAATTGTGCACACTTTTCTAAGAATTGTGGCACTAGGCTCTTACCTTCATTCAACAGCTCATATCCCAGGAATATGACACTGAGGAAGGCAATTTTCGATTTTTTTAAGTTAAATTTGTAGCCGATTTCGGAAAACCCTACAACAATGCGGGCTACCCATCTTAAATGTTGTAGCAACTTGTCATCCTTGAGATGTATATCATCCAAATATGACAAGAATTCAGGGTCTAACTCATGTAAAATAGCAGTCACACGAGCTGCAAACAGTCCTGGGCTGTTCTTATATCCTTGAGGCAAACAACAGAATTTTTCTGGGAGCCTAGCGCCCTAAAGCTTGTTAAATCTCGGCTTTCAGGTGCTATATTCTGGCAGAAGAATGAATTCGAGATATCCAAAGTCGTTTTATATTTCTTCCGCACAATGTTGCTCATTAGTGCAGCGCTATGAGAATTTTGTATAGCATATGTACGTGTATGTCTGTTCAAATGTCTGTAGTCTAAGACTATTCTATATGAATGGTCCGGTTTAGCTACAGGGAATAAGGGATTATTCATCGGTGAGACACAGGGTTCAATTACCCCCTGGTATTCTAATTGTGTAAGTATTTCTCTCACCTGTGCCCTTGCTTCATGTTTTATGGGATACTGTGGTTGAGGCTGAGGCTCACCTTTCATAGGAATTACAAGATATGGAGAATCCTTATCCCACCCTACGCGATTTCTATATAACGCAGGTGCCTGTGCGAGAGCCCATTTCATAGAATAGGACTCAGCGAGTTCCTCTGGAACAAGGGGCGAGAAGGAAGGTTTAATTACCTCCTCCCCAGCTGGGCAGGTGCGGACAAAATCAGGCGGCCAATCTTGTTCAGCCAGCAAAATGTCATATATTTTAACTACATAATCCCAAAAGATTGCGTGTATGGTGCGTTGAATGTCTCCTTCCAGTTGTGAAGTCACTGTATACACCCTATCGGGTTCTAAGACACACATATCTGCTGTTTCTACTTGTATGAAGTCATCAGTTGCTTTCACCTCTAGATGCTCTAGAAGATTCCGGCGAACTACTGTGACCTCTGCCGCGCTGTCTAGCAGTGCTAGAGCCCATGTCTTGTTCTTCAAGAGAACCCTCTTCCTGAGTGGCATGTTTAACTGAGACAGCTGCCACCTTTTTTCTTTTTAAACTGTTGTTTTTGTTGTATCGATTTCTCTTCCTTCTTGACAGAAACCTCCAAAGAGCATTGTGATTCCTGTTTCGGTTTCATGTACTCTGTTCTCCACTCTGACCGCCCACCTCTCTCATTTCTCTTTTCCAATGAGTCCTGAAAGGAACGAGATTGGCATGTATCAGGGTATTGATATCTATCAGGCATTTTTATATTATCTCTATTTCTGAGATTATACCTATTCTGCGGGGTCTCCGTACGTGGAGATTCTCCCCTTTCTTTCTTGGGTGTTTGTTGTTTTTTCTCCCAGCGCTTCTTGTTACCCTCAGGTTACTGTTTAGTATTATCTTTATTAATTTTTCCCTGAAATTGAGGTTTTTGCGGTCTAGCCCCAGGCTATCTCGACCGATACTGTAATATGTTTCCGCTATTATTTTAGGCAGTTCCCGCTCCTGATCTTGTTGCCGAACATCACGAAGACGCATGCACACTGCAAGTGCAACTGCTTCCCCTTTTTGATTGCTTAAGATTATTGAAGAAACTGTGGCAAAATTGCCCATCAGTTGCATTCCTAAATCTAAGGCCGGGGCAGCCCTGTTTTTATCCTGAATTTGTTTAAGCACTTCCGGTAGGTTGGCTAATGTCTGTGTACCGTGTGCCATTGTATAGAGCGCAGCAAACACTGTGCCCCATGTATTACAATGTTCCACTGTGGGAACCATCCCAAAGGGTAAACACATAGTTAGTATTCTATGTTTGTCCTGAGGTCCCGTATGGGGAAATACTGCTTCCAGGGTATTAATTTTTTGCGCCACCCAAAATGGAGTCTCCTCCCGTTTTGCTGGGACTTTACCCATAATAGAGTGTTCAGTCACCGGGTTTATACCTGGTGTTACTGCATGTAGCTGTGCTGGAGCAGCACGCGCTGGGTTTATATTTAGTGTCTGCATCACAAATTGTACTAAGCATCTATATATTGCCGTTAAGTCAGTATATAAGCGTTGAACCTCAGCCACTGCCTTCTTTGCAGCCGCACGATGTGGTGTATATGTGGGCAATAAAGGCCAGGTAGAACCATCATTACTTAGAGGACCTAACCTTACTGGTAATATTGTATGGGGAGGGCGCCATCAAGTCAATTATTATGTTCTTGATAAGATAGAGGTATCTCTAAATATGCGTACGCCCTGTATTGCCCAGGCGCGTTCGCAACTGTGTATGTATGGAATGTATTTGTGTTCCCATCAACTGCTGGAAATGTGACCCAAGAGTAAAAAAGTTCTGTCCTATAGGCTGTGTGGGCGTCCACCACAAATGTGACTGGACCACCCTGGGCAGTGAGGCCGTGTGCTAGCAAATGTGCCGTGAGCTGTTGTCTCATGTTAAGAGTTATTTGTACAACCTGGGGATTTGCCATTATAAAAGAGTTCAGAGAAGGCACACCAAGATGGGTTCTTCATCCTTTTAAGGTTCAAGCTTGAACAACCATCCGCTGTAGATAGGGTTACCTATATGGCGGCAGTGGAAATCCTCAGTACCACGGATGTCTCCGTATACTGAGATATACCGGTGGACCCAAAAATTAGAGCCTGACCAAACGTCGGGCGCCATGTCGTGTAGGCTCTCATTATCCTAATGAGACTACTGGATTTTTGGGTGGCAAGATCGTTCGCAGTGTGGTGGACTAAGTCTGACCCCGGTGAAGGACCCTTGTCACCCCAAATCCAGGTTTTGCTCTGGCTAACTAGCAGTGCCTCATCTCTCCCGAAGGGAAGAGACAATTGGGCAGCCGAGCGCATGACATCTTAGTACTTCCCAGGGAAGTCGTGGTCACTCAGGTCACAACTGGTTCTCTCCTACACAGTACGGTCTCATATAGAAATGACAAAGGCAGTTTAAGTTTTAAAGATTGGTTTAATAAAACGACTGCGTTTTATATAGAAAGGCGTGAGCTGCAATAACCAGAACGACACAACACAGTAGGATTAAAATAGTAACGATGAGAGTGAAGCACAAGAATAAGGCTATCATAGTGCAACTATATTAAGTTCTCTCTAAGTTATATTCTGAGCACAGCATGTGAAGCTCTAAGCCTGCCTTTCAGGTTCCCCCGGGAGGACATCAACCCTCATACCTGAGCAAAGACCTGTAATCTGCATCAGCATCTGCAACGGGACAGTCAGCATCTAGTTGTAGGTTCCTGGTTGGAATCTCCCTCTAACGTGTACTAGGACTAGAAAGTGTTTTTATAACTAACACGCAGATGTTCTAAGAAAACGTCCCTACGTAAGAATGTATGTTTTCTATGAACACTAGACTAAACTTCTACCACGTTTACCGGCAATGTACCAGACTGTAGCCTTGACTGAAGCACAGGGTGAGCAAGAATGCATTGTTTGAGAACATAGTGCTGAACTAAGCTAAACAGTGTGATAGAAATAAATAAAACAAGGCCGTAAAACTGGTTATTGTAAAATAACAGTGCAAGGTTAAATAAAATGTTTCTAGGGCATAGTGCACAAAGACCAAATATGTTAACCTAACGTGCATGAAGCTACATTTAAAAATGGCTACACTACAATAGTTAGGGAATAGAATTTAAGAAACCAAAGGAATTCACTTAAAAAAACAAAGGTTACAGGGACGTTATAATTAGGCTCCCATTTTAAAAGTACAAAACGACAGAAATTCACTTGTTGTAGCTAGAGTTATCTCAAATAGGTATATTTTGTGCCCTAAGGTAACTATAACTTACTTCCTTGCCATGCACTGCTAATTACTCCACAAATTACATAATTTATGACATATTTGCTAACATCCTTAATAACATCAACGTAATATTTACAGTAACATTTTTGAAGAAAAAACTGTGCATGGTGGGGGCGTGTGTTATAGTTACCTCAGGGGATGAGTTATAGTTACTGTAAGAGAGGGCCTATTTTTGACATGGTCATCCCCCCACGTTTTGCCTGATGTTGATGTGTCCTAGAAATTGTAGTGCCCAGGGCCCTTGTGGCCCATGGTTCCTTGGCCAATGCTCTTTTCCTAGTAAGTAGGTACCTATGTACAAAGACCATGGGTTATTAGGGGTAGGCCTCTGAGGGCAACAGCACTGATTGTGCCACCCTCTAGGGCCATGTATCCAGATGCACCCAGCACTGCCATTTCAGGCTGAGTGTTCTGTACAAACCTAAAACTCAAACTCAACATGGTACACTGTCTGTGTGCCTGTCCACCATACACTGCATTTACTATAGGTAAGACATCCCTCTGGCAGACCTTATAGCCCTAAGGCAGGGTGTGCCATATTTTATGTGAGAGCATAGATGCATGAGCAATATGCCCCCACTATGTCTTTGACAAACCCTGGACATAGTGAGTGAACAGAGCAGCCATTTTAATACATGTGCTGGACATGTGCTGGGACATGTTTCCCAGCTATATGATGGCCACTCTGAACCCTGGTTTGTTTGGTATCAAACAACTCAGAATGATAAATCCAAACTGGTTCTAGTATTGGATGTATCCCTAAATTTACCCAGGGGCCACCCTAGAGGTGCCCCCACAAATGCTAATCTAACCTGACATGGTTACTGACTGGTCTTATCCAGCTGCCACCTCCAGACAGCCAATATGCAATCCCTGGGGGAGGCGCCTGCCTCTCTGGTTCATAAGACAATACCCTTCCAAGTAGAAGATCTAACAGCTCTCCCTCAGGAATGTGCACTGTCCTGGTGTGAGCTTCAAAGGACTTACCCCCCCTTGAAACTCAACCTCCAAGCCTGCTGCTAGCAGCAGCTGACATCCCCCTTTGCAAACCCCCACTTTTGGTGGGAGCAAAGACGGGAAACCTAACAAAGTGTAGGAGGAGTGGCCTCATCTGACATGTACCACTACTAAGGTGTTGCCCGCAAGGTGGACTTTCTTTTTCTGTTTCCTCCATCTTGGAATGGAAAAAATAGCCAATGAGGTTTATGGAAGTGACCCTTCTCACAGGAAGCGGTCATTATAGTGCTTGTAGCCATCACAAGATAAATGTCCATTGGACACTACCAGGCTCCCCCTAAAATGCCCAATACATTCAGTATTTAGTGGGAACACCTAGACCAAGATTTTAAATTCAAAAGGACACAGAAGTCCAGCACCAAAGAAGATCCAAAGCAAGGGAACCGTGGACCTGTTGCACCAAGAAAAGGCACCAAACCCTGCCTGCTGCTCCCAGGATGCAAAAATCACATCTGAGAAGGAGCTGGACACTGGACTGACCCCAAGAAACCCAGGGAAACGCTAGGATTTACAAATTGACCCAGATATCCCTTCTGAGTGGAGACACCACTCTACAAACCAACAAAGAGCAAAAAGCTGCAGCCAGACATAACAAAACACCAATGACTGCCGGGATAAACCCCGAACGTTTGTCAAGTTTGGTGGTACTGCACCCTCCAGTGGCTGAGTCATGCCACTACCCCTGGTACTGGTCAATGGAAATTGGAAACCAAGTAAAACAGCTCCCTAATCTGCAACTGGACGAGAAGGCAGTCCCGGTCAAGAGACTTCCGAAACACCAAGGACCTCCCATCAGAGTGTGCCTGTTGTCCTGCAAGCGACCCTGACTGCGACTGGCCTCTGGACCAGAGAGGCATCTTTGCATTCAGCCCTTGGATTAACAACTCGCTCTGCATCCGGCCGCCCTGTGCTTTGCAATGAGGAACCAGCTGTGCCCAAAGGGTTCCTTACCCCTCGCGACCTCGACACCCCAAGAGGACCCCAAGGCACCACCTTTAATCTTGCCTCTGCAGACCTTTTCCAAGTGGTCCCTTGCAGTGGCCCTGCACCAGCTCCAGATGTCTTTCCAATGCTGCTCTCGCCGGAACCGTTAGCTGCCCGAACTTCTCCTGCTGGCACACTGTACCCACCGACAACTGCGACCAACCTGCCAAAGCTGAACTTGGTAAAGCGAATGTATGATTTTAAATGCATTTTTAACGGTGGCCTTCCACTGATTCCTATGGTGCATAAATATGCACAGAAAGACTGCATTTATCAAAACCTAAAAAATTAATAACTTAAAAAGTACTTAACCAATCTTAATGATCTTGGTCTTAAAGAATTATATAAAAATCTGAAGTATTTTTATAAATTGATCTTAAGTTATTCCTTTGAGTGTGTGAGTCGCATGATTGATACTGCAAGTACAACAAAGGCATTGCACTTCTCCAAGATTAGCCTAACTGCACGACCAAGCTACCTCAAAGATTAGAGCATTAGGTGATCTAGTTTTTGTGTCTGGAAACCATCGTGTGGTTCCCTGGACCCTCTACACAGTTTGCCTAGTTTTGTACACTAGATAGCGTGCCAGCCTCCTACATTTGGTGTATCAGCGGTGGGATAAAGACTTTGCGTTTGCTGATACAACTTTGTCAATTTTGTGAGCTTACTGATAACTCTCCAAATTGCCTTTAGTAGATTTTTTTGATTTTCTCACTGGCTAACATTTTTCAAATAATTGTTAGGGCCCTGGTTAGGTCCCTACCACTCTAGCAAAATGTTTGACCTATCTACAAAGGAGATTCTCAATTTCTAAAAAGGTCCCAACTTCAGTAAAGTAAATATGTCTGATACAGAGGTCAGAACCCAAGAGCTCGACCTGGAACTTTATGAGGCATATAGCTATGAACAATTAAGGAAACTCTGCAAACTATACAAAATTCAGACTGGAAAGAGCCCCAAGACCCTTCTCTGGTGGCAGCATTCAAGTGCTGAAAGAAAAAGCTTTCAACATCAGTCTCTCAAAAGGAGTTGTCCCTCCCTTCACTGAAGGGGATGATATAGTAAAATGTTTTCTGCTTTTGAAAGAAACTGCATTAGGTGGGAAATTGAAAAGAAGCATTGGGGCACACTGATGTGCGAGTTATTCTCAGGAAAGTGCAGGGATTGACTCCTAACACTAAATGAGACAGATTCTAAATCCTATGACCTCATGAAGGGTACCCTGATTGAGGCTATTAGATTTTTAACTGAAGAGTACAGAATAAAGTTCTTGGGGGCTAAAAAACCCAGATCCAGACCTGGGTAGACTTTATTGGACTATTCAATAAAAATGTTGGGTGGCTGGTTACCTAGAAACAAGGTACACGATTATGATGGGCTGTATAACCTGTTCATGAAAGGGCATCTGCTTAGTAATTGTTTCAGTGATAGGCTACATCAACATCTGGTAGACCTGGGTCTACTTTCCCCTTAAGAATTGGGGAGGAAAGCAGTGTCCCCACAGAGTCCCCACAGAGTCAACATTTGTCACTGAGTGTGGAGTAGAATTATCCAGTGCTGCCTAGCCAAATAATATGCAAAAATACAGGCAGCACACTTTGATTAATGAGGAAAAGATAGAAGCATTGCGGGACACAGGAGCTAGTATCACTATGGTAACTTAGCACCTGGTCCACTCAAATCAGTTCCTAGTAGGGAAGTCTTATCCTGTCACCAATGCTGACAATGAGGCAAAGTTCCAACCCATGGCTATGGTAACCTTTGAGTGGAGGGAGTAGTAGGGCAGAAAAACGTGGTTGTGTCCACATCCATCCCAGCAGAT
Source organism: Pleurodeles waltl (assembly GCF_031143425.1). Classification (NCBI taxonomy): domain Eukaryota; kingdom Metazoa; phylum Chordata; class Amphibia; order Caudata; family Salamandridae; genus Pleurodeles; species Pleurodeles waltl. Next base: position 691,976,407 of record NC_090442.1, on the reverse strand, counting down.
TGCCTGCTTGGAAATGACCTGGAGCCTCCCCCCTGGGGGGCTGAAGTAGAACTGAAGACCTATGCAGCAATGCTAGGGGATCCCTGAGTGGATATGTGTCAAGACAAGGGCACAGAACAAATTTCAGTAAGAAAAAGTATATCTGAAATCTGAAATAGTGGACCAACCTCCCGAGAGAAAAGGCAAGCAGACCGGGGGACCAGCTTCACAACAGATCCAAAGACAAGGCCCCTCCTCTCAAGTGGAAGAGTCACATACCTTGGAGGGAACTGAGCCTGAAGAGCTTGGGCTTTACCACCCAGAGCTCTTGGGTCCAGAGGGACCCTCCAGGAAAGATCTGTTTCAGAGGCAGAGAACCTGCCCCACTCTTAAAGGCCTGAGGCAGCAAGCTGTTCAGGACGAGCTAGGAATTATTAGTGGTACCCGCAGGGTCTATTGGGAGGAGGGGTACCTGTACACTGACGCCAGAGACCTCAAGCCTGGTGCAACCCGGAGGATGGTAGTGCCCCAGAAGTTCAGAGAATTTCTCCTCACTCTAGCCCATGACATTCCCCTAGCAGGGCATCTGGGCCAAAATAAAACTTGGCGTCAGTTAGTTAAAAAAGTGAAGTACTTTTGTCAGTCCTTCCCTACCTGCCAGGCCAGTTGCAAAGCAGGTGGTCACTTAAAGGCCTCCTTAATGTCACTCCCAGTGGTTGGGATACTCTTTGAAAGGGTAGGGATTGACATTGTTGATCCCCTTGACCCTCTAACAGCATTGGGACATAGATACATACTATTGGTAGTAGATCGTGCTACTAGGTATCCGGAGGCTAAACCCATTGGGTCCATTACTGCACCTGCAGTAGCAATGGCCCTCCTGGGTATCTTCACCAGGGTAGGGTTCCCTAAGGAGTTAGTATCAGACAGAGGTTCAAACTTCATGTCTGCATACTTAAAACACATGTGGCAGGAATGTGGAGTATGGTATAAATTTACTACCCCATACTATCCACAAACCAATGGGCTGGTAGAAAGATTCAACCAGACCCCAAAAGGTATGATTGGAGGACTCCCTGAACAACTCAGAAGGTGATGGGACATTCCAATTCCTTTCCTGCTGTTTGCCTGCAGGAAAGTGCCACAAAAGGGAGTAGGTTTCTTTCCATTTGAACGTTTGTTTGGGCACCATTTTAGGGGACAACTAAGTCTTGTGAGGGAACGCTGGGAGAAGCATCTCAAAGAACCCAAACTGGATATTGTGGTCTTTGTGCTTGGCCTACATTCCAGAATTGCTGAGAACATAGAAAAAGCCAGCAACAATCTTCAGGCCACACAGGAGCTTCAAAAGCTGCTATGGTGGAGTGCAAACCAGGGCAGAACGTTTGGGTGGTGGAGCCTGTTGGGACAAATGTTCTGGTCCCTATCCCATACATAAAAAAAAGGGGAGGTCACATACTTAGTTGACCTAGGCAGTTGCAAAAACCCAGAAAGAATAATTCATGTCAACTACCTAAAACGTTTATGATAGAGCTGATGTGACCATGTTCATGGTTACATATGAGGGACATGATGAGGGACAGGATCTCTCTGATCTTCTCTCCAGCAACTCGCAATATGGTTCTGTGGATGGAGTGGTCTCATCAGACACCCCCACAGGACAACAGCAACTAATTACAGGCAAGTCTTCAACCAGTAAGCTGAATTGTTCTCTCTGAGCCCTGGAAAGACCAACTGGTGTACCCATGATGTGGACACTGGTGACAGCTTGGCTGTCAAAAACAAAAGCTATAGACAGTCAGACCATGTCAGAGACAGTATAGAAGCAAAGAAAAACAGACATTTGAGGTGAGTCAATCTAGAGTTTTGCTGGTGTTGCAGAGAGATCCTTGCTGGAATTGCTCTTCACCTAAACTTGGTACTAGCAAACTTTGGGATTTTACCAATCCAAAGCTGTAATACTGTGCCAGAAGTGGTTAAATGGCATTTGTCATTGTACAGCTTGGCAAGGATGGCACTGGGCCAATCTTATGCTTCAAGATTTTGCTGTACAAATGGCAAAATACTTTGGTGGTCATTACAACCCTGGCGAATGGTGTTAAAGTGGCAGTAAGACCGCCAACAGGCCGGCGGTAAAAAAATTGCAATTACAACCGTGGGGGAAACCGCCAACAAAGACAGCCACTTTAACACTCCGACCGCCACGGCGGTACAAACAGTACGTCGGTCACCGCCAACAGACAGGCGGGAGACAATGTACCACCCACCCTATTATGACAGGCCAATCCGCCACCTTTTTCGGGGCGGATTCACCGCGGATAAAAAACACGGCGGAAACAGGAATTGCGAAGGGAAAACGCTCACCTCTACACACCCCACGAGGAACGAGGACACCATGGACCCAGAACTCCAAATTCTCCCTGCAATAGTCTTCCTGGTCCTATACCAGGAGCACGAACGCCGGCGGAAAAGACCACAGTGAGTACTGCACCTACGACACAGGGGAGGGGGGAGGCAAAAAACATGGACACACACACGCAACACCCCCACCCACACCCTCACCCACTACAACACACACTAATACAGCATGATACATTACAGTTACACCCCCCCAATCCCCCCCGGAAGAATGCAAAGACAAAAGGAAATGAGTGTAACCATTGTTATATATTAAAATCCAGTACTCAAACATATATATAGACTATAAACAAATATATACACCAATAATACAAGTCCAGGTATTGCACCATTTATAGTCCGTGGACCACTGGGCCCAAAATGCATGGGTGAGGCCCACACTCGATACACGATCAAAACAGAGAGAACACTGCAGGGGCATCAGATAGAAATACAACAGGCACCTCAGGGGAAAGGGAAGGGGGGGCACCTCTGCCGGATGAGTGCACAACGCCAGATCCACGAGGGGGCTCAATGCCCACTGCTTTATCCTGGCAAGTGCAAAGCCACAGTCTCTCAAGTCTCTACAGTGGGTGGGTTGCCCACTGGTCCATCCTGGGGAGTGCAAAGCCACAGTCTCTCAAGTCTCTACAGTGGGTGGGTTGCCCACTGCCATATCCTGGGGAGTGCAAAGCCACAGTCTCTCAAGTCTCTACAGTGGGTGGGTTGCCCCCTGCCATATCCCGGGGAGTGCAAAGCCACAGTCTCTCAAGTCTCTACAGTGGGTGGGTTGCCCACTGGTCCATCCTGGGGAGTGCAAAGCCACAGTCTCTCAAGTCTCTACAGAGGGTGGGTTGCCCACTGGTCCATCCTGGGGAGTGCAAAGCCACAGTCTCTCAAGTGGATAACAGTCTCCACTGGTTCTGGAGGGGGACTGGTGCCCAGAGTGCTTCATCCTGTTAAGGACAGAGGTAGTGGATGCATGTCTCCACTGGTTCTGGAGGGGGACTGGTACCCAGAGTGCTTCATCCTGTGAAGGACAGAGGTAGTGGATGCATGTCTCCACTGGTTCTGGAGGGGGACTGGTGCCCAGAGTGCATCACACACCCCGTGACGGACCCAGTTGTGTCAGTGCCCCTGCCGCTCATGGGTTAGCGGTGCTTGATTTGGTGGTGCCCTGTTCAGCGGTGCTTGACTTGGCGGTGCCCTGTTCAGCGGTGCTTGAGTTGGCGGTGCCCTGTTCAGCGGTGCTTGAGTTGGTGGTGCCCTGTTCAGCGGTGCTTGTGCTGGCGGTCCTTCATGGCCCAGCGGTGCTTGTGCTGGCGGTCCTTCATGGCCCAGTGGGGCTTGTGCTGGTGGTCCTTCGTGGCCCAGCGGTGCTTGTGCAGGCGATCCTTCATGGCCCAGTGGGGCTTGTGCTGGTGGTCCTTCATGGCCCAGCGGGGCTTGTGCTGGTGGTGGCCTCCTGGGCTGCTGGGCTGGGGCTGGCGGGGCCCTCCTGGGCAGCTGGGCTGGGGCTGGCAGGGTCCTCCTGGGCAGCTGGGATGGGGCTGGTGGGGCCCTCCTGGGCAGCTGGGCTGGGGCTGGTGGGGCACTCCTGAGCAGCTGGGATTGGGCTGGCGGGGCCCTCCTGGGCATCAGGGATGATGAAGGTCTTCTCCGCCGTGCAGCTCTTCCCAGAAATACTGGGTTTCTTGTGGCCCTTCCCCACCTTGGGAGGTGTAACAGCTGAGACCAGACTCCCACCGGGACCCTTGGGAGCGGCTTTGTTGGCTGGAGTCTTCCCCCTCTCGTGCCGGGCACTGGCCAACTTCTGATGCTTCACAGTGGGGGGGACTGGCTGTGCTGTGGCTCCGTGCAACACTGGCTGTCCTGGTGGCCGGTGCACTCCACATACCTGTGACAACAGGCACCACTGGTCCCGTAGATGTTGTGGCTGAGGTGCTAATTCGGGACCTATGAGATGGACGGGGTGAGGGAGGTGTGGGAAAAAGGTCAAGGGTGGACAGGAATCATTTTTTGGACACACTGGGACGGGTAGCTGGAGGGGGTTTGGGAGTGGAGGAAGAGGTGGTGGTTGTAGGAGGTGTACGTATGGTGACTTTGGGTGCAGGTGCATGCGCTGGAGGCTGTCGTGAGGTGGATGGCTGTTGGGTGGGTGTGTGCCTGCGTTTGTGTATCTTGGGAGGGGGCATCACAGACACACTGGGAGAGGACACAGGGGACGTGTGAATGGTAGTGGGGGTGGTGACTGCACGTCAGCGGGGTGTGCTGGTGGGTATGCTGGTGAGGGACGTAGTGGCTGTAGAGGTAGTGCATGCAGGTGTGAGTGTAGACGAGACTGGGAGGGAAGAGGGAGACGACAAGGAGGGGGACACAGTGGAGGCAGTGGATGTTGGTGTGTCTGCATGTGTGTGTTGCTTGCGTGAGTGCCTGTGGGATGTGTGGTGCTTATGTTTGCCTGAGCTTCCCTTGTGTGGTGAGGTGTGTGCAGGCTGGTCTGATGGTGTGCTTGGGATAGGCAGAGGCACAGGGGATTGGGTCTGGGTAGAGGAAGTTGGAGGGGGGAGGCTAGAGACAGGGACAATGGCTGCCATCAGTGCTGAGGCCAGAGTTTGAAAAGCTCAGTGAAGGGCTGCCTGACCAGAATGAATGTCCTCCAGGAATACATTAGTTTGTTGCAACTGCCTTTCTACACCCTGGATGGCATTCAAAATGGTAGACTGCCCAACAGTTAGGGACCTGAGGAGGTCAATGGCCTCCTCACTGAGGGCAACAGGGGTGACTGGGCAGGGCCTGAGGTGCCTGGGGCAAAGGAGATGCCCACCCTCCTGGGTGAGCGGGCACGGGGCGAAGGCTGAGGGGCTGCTGGGAGGGCGGTGCTGGTAGGGGGGTGGCAGCTGTACCAGTAGATGCGGGGGGCACAGATGTTGCCGCCACCACAAGGGAGTTCCCATCAGAGGACGAGTCCGTGTCGCTGGTGTCAGCTCCTGTCCCCGCCGTGGAGCTCCCCTCGACCTCCGTCCCACTGGTGAATTCAGACTCCGTAGTGTCACCCTCCATGGTCATGTGGGATGCAGCTCCCTCGTGCTCAGGTGCCATTGCTCCTCCGCCTGATGATTCTAATGCACACAAGAACAGGGAGTCCAAAAAAAGGGGGGGGGGGGGACAGAAGAAAGACATGTTGAGTGCATGGATTACCGCTACCGTTTGCGGACAAGACAGACACAGAGGTCCCCTGCACTATGCCGCGCTCTTGGGATCCACAGTGCAATTCCTGGGAAATGGCCTACAAGGCTATGGACAACATCTGCACACATAGATGTCACAGGGGCATGAATATCTGTACTTGGCACTCTACAGGGGTGGCGTGGGGGACAACAGGGCCATGCCTTATGGAGGGGCCTAGCCGACGGAACTCGCCCTGGTCTAGGGAAACCCATAGCCCTCTTCCCCCACCCAGACAACTCCACTGCGCGCAAAATCAGCTGAATGAGAGTGTACTCACCCCCTTGTGTCTGCTGTGATGCCCTCAAGCACCCATCCAACTCCGGGTAGGCCACCGACAGGATCCTGAACACCAGGGGGGTCATGGTTCGACGGGCACCCCTCCCACGTTGGGAGGCCATCCCCAGCTGAGCCTCCGCCGTCTTCTTGCTCCAGCGGCGAATGTCCTCCCATCTTTTCCGGCAGTGGGTGCTCTGTCTGTGGTAGACACCCAGGGTCCAGACGTCCTTGGCGATGACACACCAAATATCTTTCTTCTGGTGGGCGCTGACCTACATGAAATATACAGGGGAAGAAGAGAAGTCATTACCAACTGCGCCGTCAAAGTGAGTGGCCTCCATCCTACCCTTGCCATGTGGCACATGCACTCACCTTCTTACATGCACGCAGCACTCTGCCCCCTTCCTTCTAACATCCAGCCCTCTCCACACAGGCATAGCCCATACAACATGCTCCCTGTGTACTTACTTGTTGGTCTGGAGGACCGTAGAGTAGCGTGTACTGGGGAGGACTCCATCAACGTGCTTCTCCAACTCCTCCAATGTGAAGTCAGGGGCCCTTTTCCCAGACGCACGAGCCATTGTCTCTTCCAGACTGAGGTCACAGCAGCACTTGCAATGTAGGTCCTCTCTTGTCAAAGATCAGGTATCGAGTGATTGAAGTGATAGAAAATGGCAGTCACGTCCGCGGCGGTCATGTCCGCGGCGGTGCGTACCAACACCGCCGGCGTACATCGTCATTGGCTCCTGGGACCCATATGGTCCAATGTTAACCAATGCAGCATTGCGACGCGGTCTCCGACCGCCTACCGCGACGGTGTACAACGCCAGCTCAGTTACCTCACATCCCATTGTCCCACTTTAGAGGTCAGGCAGCCGCCATTTCAGGGGCCCACATGGCCTCATTTTCAACTGCGTCACACATACCTAGGCCTAGCCTCTGAGTTGGTTGACTCTGTGGTCGCTGTTGTCCTTCATAGGCACCGTCCGCTGGGACATGTGAGGAGATGGCGGCATCCTCCGGTGTTCCGACCGTTGGTGGACCTGCCGACAATGGAGGAGCGCCATTTGATAATCACCTACAGGTTTGAACGTGCCACAATCCAGGAACTGTGTACCCAGTTGGAGCCAGACCTGATGTCAGCAATCCGCCATCCCACAGGAATCCCCCCTCAAGTGCAGGTGCTGTCAGTGCTCCATTTCCTTGCAAGTAGGTCATTTGAAACAACAGTGGCCATGGCATCAGGGATGTCCCAGCCTATGTTTTCCAACGTGTTATCCAGAGTGTTGTCTGCCCTTCTGAAACAAATGCGGAGCTACATCGTTTTCCCTCAGGTGGAGGATTTGCCTACAGTGAAAGGTGATTTCTATGCCCTGGGACATATCCCCAACATCATAGGTGCCATTGATGGGACACATGTGGCTTTGGTCCCCTCCCACAGGAGTGAACAGGTGTACAGAAACTGGAAGAGTTATAATTCCATGAATGTACAGATGGTATGTTTGGCCGACCAGTACATCTCCCATGTGAATGCCATGTTCCCTGGCTCATTGCATGACGCCTACATCCTGCGGAATAGCAGCATCCCTTATGTCATGGGTCAACTCCAGAGGCACCGTGTGTGGCTATTAGGTGAGCCCCTGGAAGCAAGACAGTGGGAATGGTTTTCTTAGGTTATCCCTACAGGTTAGTGTGTGTCTAACAGTTGTCCCTCGCCATTTGCAGGTGACTCTGGGTACCCCAACCTGTCACGACTTCTGACCCTAGTGAGGAATCCCAGGACCAGGGCAGAGGAACGCTACAATGAGGTCCATGGGCGAACTAGGAGGGTGATCGAGTGGACCTTCGGCCTCCTGAAGGCCAGGTTCAGGTGCCTCCACATGACAGGTGGATCCCTATTCTACTCACCAAAGAAGGTGTGCCAGATCATCGTGGCCTGCTGTATGCTTCACAACTTGGCTTTGCGACAACAGGTGCCTTTTCTGCAGGAGGATGGTCCAGATGGCAGTGTTGTGGCAGCTGTGGAGCCTGTGGACAGTGATGAGGATGAAGCAGAGGAAGAAGATATGCAGAACAGGGACTCAGTGATCCAGCAATATTTCCAGTGGCACACAGGTGAGAATACAATCCTGCCTACTACATGTACTTTTACACTACTACCTCTATCCTGTCTGTCGTTTTCACCCAGTGTATGGTCACTGAGTTGTCACTTTCCCTTACGGTTTCACAGATGTGGGTCCCACTGTGTGTCATCTGCTTACATTCCTCATGGACTAGAGCTGTGTGACATAGGTATGTTGACATGACTACTTCAAACACATTTTGTCACTGTAATTGCTAATACACTATTTCGAAATCACAGACAGACTCCAGAAAATGTTGTGCTTTATGTGTGTTTATTTCAATGCAATATATTGGAGGGGGAAGTTCATTGGTGAGGGATGATGGCGGAGGAGTGTCCATGGCAGAGTCCAGTCTATTAGTCTCACAGGTGCATTGCCCATATAAGCATAGGAAGTGGAGCTGGGGCACTTTAATTATGGACAGGGTGACAAAGTGGGACAGTAGGATGACAACCAGGGTGGTCTCATTTCTTGGCAGGGGTCTTGGCATCGTTCTCTGTCTTGTTCCTGGATCTCAGGAACCGTTTGCTGGGTGGTTCTCCCTTTGCAGGGGGTTCGGTGCTGGTTTGGTGGTCCTGTGGTGGGGCGTCCTGTCCACTAGTGCCGGCGGAGGTGGTGGGCAGTTCATCTTCCATTCTAGTGTCAGGGGCCCCTTGTTGTGCCACAGTGTCCCTCCTGGTGTTGAGTACTTCCTTCAGCACCCCTGCAATGGTGCCCAGGGTGGAGCTGATGGTTCTGAGTTTCTCCCTGAAGCCCAAGTACTGTTCCTCCTGCATGCGCTGGGTCTCCTGAAACTTGCCCAGTACCGTTGCCATTGTCTCCTGGAAGTGGTGGTATGCTCCCATGATGGAGGAGAGGGCCTCGTGGAGAGTGGGTTCCCTTGGCCTGTCCGCCCCCTGTCGCACAGCAACCCTCCCAGTTCCCCTGTGTTCCTGGGCCACCGTCCCCTGGACCGTGTGCCCACTGCCACTGCCCCCAGGTCCCTGTTGTTGTTGGGATGGAGGGTTATCCTGGGTTCCCTGTAGTGGTGGACACACAGCTGATTGATGTGTCCTGGGGATGGAGGTATGGGCCCGCTGGGTGGGTGCTGTGCTGGTGTTTCCAGAGGGGGGGAAGGTCTGTGGTGGCCCGTGCCAGTGTGAGGGGAACCGACTGTCCAGAGGTCCCCGATGTTCCAGGCTGGTCATCGAGATCCAGTTGGACAGAGCTGCTGTCATCACTGTGGGCCTCTTCTGGGGGTAGAGTGGACATGTCTGGACCCTCCCGTCTCGTGACATTGGGTAGGGGTGGAAAGGCATGATTATTGCATCTGTGTGTGGCATGGTGTGCAATGGGTGGGTGACCGTGTACCCCAGAGCTGGCATTCCTGCGTGGGAGCTTGTGAGATGATGGTTTAGTGGGGTGTATGGCTATGTGCAGTGTGCATGCTTTAGTGATGGGTGTCCATGCTTTGTAGCTGCATGCAGGGCTTGGTGTTGGGATGGGTGGGTTGTGATATTGGGACATTTGTGAGGAGTTGGTGTGATGGGGGTGAGGGCGAGGTTGGGGTTATGTGATAGCATGCAGGTAGGGTGGGGAATATATTAGTAAAGCTTTGACATACCAGAGTCCATTCCTCTACCTACTCCTGTGAGGCCCTAAGGATGCAGAATTGCCAAGACCTGCTCCTCCCATGTTGTTAGTTGTGGGGGAGGAGGTGGGGGTCTGCCGCCAGTCCGCTGAACCGCCAGGTGGTGTCTTGAGACCACGGAACGCACCTTCCCCCGTAGCTTGTTCCACCTTTTCCTGATGTTCTCCCCATTTCTTGGGTGCTGTCCAACTGCGTTGACCCTGTCCACTATTCTTCGCCGTAGCTCCATCTTCCTTGCAATTGAGGTGTGCTGCACCTGTGATCTGAATAGCTGTGGCTCTACCCGGACGATTTCCTCCACCATGACCCTGAGCTCCTCCTCCGAGAAACTGGGGTGTCTTTGCCGTGCCATGGGGTGGTGTAGGTGATGTGTGGGGTGGAGTGTGTGGTTATAAATGTGGTGATATGTAGTGGTGTGTTGTGTGAGGTGCATGGAAGTTGTGGTGGTGATGGTGTTATGTGCCTGTGGATGCGTTTGTACTTGCTGGTGGTGTTGTAGTGTGGTCAGTTTTACGTATATTTTGCGCATTAGCTTCAGGCCTTAGGCCTCTGTGCACTTTGCCCTAAATATATTTTATTCATTTGCTAACAGCTTAGAGCCTCTGTGCACTTTACTCTAAATGCTTTCTATTAGGCTTCATACTGTTATTTTACAGAATAGCCAGTTCTACAGTGTTGTTTTTTATTCATATCACACTGTTTTGCCTACTTCAGCACTGGAGTTCTTCATAACATATTCACTCTGTGCTTTAGTCAAGGATACAGTCTGGTACATTGCCGATAGACGTGGTAGGAGTCTAGACTTGCCATTCCTGCGTAGGAACATTTTGTGATCACGATGACATGTTAGTTATAAAATCACTTCCTTGTCCCAATACATGCAAGAGGGAGATTCCGACCAGGGAACCACAACTAGACGCTGACTGCCTCGTTGCAGATGCTGAACCAGATCACAGGCCTTTGCTCAGGTATGAGTGTGTTCGTCTCCCTAGTGATACAGAAAGGCAAGCTAGAAGCTTCACATGCTGTGCTCTAAATAGAACAAGCAGAGGGAGAGTAGAAACGGTTAGGAATTATGATAGCGTTATTCTTATGTTTTACTCTCCTGGTTACTATATCAATCCTACTATGTTGTATTGTTCTGGTTATTGCGGCTCACGCCTTAATATTTAAAATACAGTCGTTTTATTAAAACATTTTATAAAACTTATACTGTCTTTATCATTTGTATATGAGACCATATTGTGAATGAGAGAGTTGGTTTGGATCTGAGTGACCACGACTTCCCTGAGAAGTTCCAAAGATGTCATGCGCTCGGCTGCCCAATAATTTCTTCCCTAGGGGAGAAATGAGGCACTGCTAGTTAGCCGGAGCAACAACCGGATTTAGGGTGACAGAGTTCCTTACAAGTGGGTCAGACTCAGTCCCTCACACCGTTATCGATCCTGCTGCCTAGAAATCCAGTAGTCTCATTTAGGATAATGAGAGCCCACGCGACATGGCGCCGCCAACGTTTGGTCTGGCTCTAATGTTTGGGTCCGACTGACTCTCTCGGTCTCGTATATATTTTGACTCCTCGGTTCCGTATACGGAGACGTCCGTGGGGCTGAGGGTTTCCGCCACCACAGGTTGGGTACATCCTATTACTTAGTGGTTGGTTGTTCAAGCTTGAACTTTGAAAGGAAAAACCCCGATATTGGTGTGCCTTCTCTGTCCTAGAGCTATTTTTGTTATACTAATGGCGAATCCAGTTGTAGTAAATATACCACTTAATATGCGATTTCCGCTCACGGGTCATCTGATAGCACATGGACTGACGGTCCAGGGGGGTCCGGTCACTTTTGTGGTGGACGCCCATGCAGCCTATAGAACAGAACTTTTTTATTCTTGGGTTGTATTTCCAGCAGCTGATGGGGGTACAAATACTTTTCACTAATATACTGCTGCGAATGTCCCTGGACAATACAGGGCTTATGCATACTTAGAAATACCTTTATCTTATCAAGAACACCATAATTGGCTTGATGGCGCCCTCCCACATTCAGTAACACCAGTAAGGTTAGGTCCGTTGAGTAATGATGGTCCGACCTGGCCTTTATTGGCTACATATACACCATATCCTGGAGTGGCAAATGTGGCAGTGGCTGAAGTGCGTCGTTTATATATGGAATTAACTGCTACATACAGATGATTAGTTCAGTTTGTGATGCAGACATTAAATACTAATGCAGCGCGTGCTGCTCCAGCGCACCCGCATGCGGTGGTACCAGGAATCAATCCGGCCACTGTACACTCAGTGATGGGCAAAGTACCGGCTAAACGTGAGGAGACTCCATTTTGGCTAGCGCAAAAAATTAAGACGCTGGAAGCAGTATTTCCTCATACGGGACCTCAGGATAAGCATAGAATTTTGACGATGTGTTTGCCGTATGGGATGGTTCCTACGGTGGATCTTTGTAATACTTGGGGCACGGTGTTTGCCGCACTCTATACTACAGCACACGGTACACCGACTTTGGCTAATTTGCCGGAGGTGCTTAAACAAATTCAGGATGAATATGGGGCTGCCCCTGCCTTGGATTTAGGCATGCAATTGATGGGTAATTTTTATGCGGTTTCTTCTATTATTTTGAGTAATCTCAAGGGGGAGGCTGTAGCACTAGCGGTGCGAATGCGTCTTCGGGACGTTCCGCTGATTAATCAGGAGCGGGAACTTCCGAGAATAATAGCTGAAACATATTCTAGTATTGGTCGTGATAGCCTAGGGGCTCGACCGCAGAAACCACAATTGCAGGGTAAAAATAATAAGGATAATTCTAAGCAACAGCAACCTGAGGGTGCGAAAAAGCGCTGGGACAAGAAACAGCAAACACCTAAGAAAGATGGTGGGCAGTCTCCGCAACCGGAGACCCCACAAAATAAGTATAATCTCAGGAATAGGGATACTTTGAAGACGCCTGATAGATATCAATATACTGATACGCGCCAATCTCGTTCCTTTCAGGACTCCTCGGAGAAAAGAAGTGAGAGAGGTGGGCGGTCAGAGCGGAGGACGGAGTACGTGAAACGAAGACAGGATTCACAACGCTCAGCGGAGGTTTCTATTAAACAAGAAGAGAAACCGCTGCAACAAAAACAGCAATTTAAAAAGAAGAAAGTGGCAGCAGTCTCAGTTAGACATGCCGCTCAAGAAGAGAGTTCTCTTGACGAACAAGACATGGGCGTTAGCGCTGTTAGACAGCGCGGCAGAGGTCACAATAGTTCGCCGGAGTCTTCTAGAGCATCTGGAGGCGAAAGCAACTGATGACTTCATACAAGTCGAGACGGCGGATATGAGAGTCTCTGATCCTGATCAAGTATATCTTGTGACTCTACGATTAGAAGGGGACATTGACCGCATTGTACACGCCATCTTTTGGGACCATGTGGTGAAATCATATGATGTCCTGTTGTATGAACAAGATTGGCCACCTGACTTTGTTCGCGACTGTCCGGTTGGGGAGGAGGTTATTGTGCCTTCCTTTTCACCGCTTGTTCCGAGAGAACTAGCGGAGTCCTATTGTAAATCATGGGCTCTAGCACAAGCCCCCGCCCTATATAGGAATAATGTGGGGTGGGATAAACAATCACCTTATCATGTCATTCCAATTAAAGGCGAACCTCAGCCACAGCCGCAATATCCTATTAAATTTGAAGCAAGGGCATCGGTTAGGAAAATTCTTACACAATTGGAGTACCAAGGTGTGATTGAGCCTTGTGTCTCGCCGATGAATAATCCCTTATTTCTGGTTGCTAAACCGGACCATTCCTATAGGATAGTGGTGGATTACAGACATTTGAATAGTCATACACTCACATATGCCATACAGAATTCACATAGCGCTGCGCTTATGAATAATATAGTGAGTAAAAAATACAAAACAACCTTGGATATCTCGAATGGATTTTTCTGCCAGAATATAGCACCCGAAAGTCGGGACTATACTAGTTTCAGTGCGTTTGGCTCTCAGAAAAAGTTTTGTCGTTTACCTCAGGGGTATAAGAATAGCCCAGGACTGTTTTCGGCTCGTGTGACTGAACTTCTGCACGAGTTGGACCCTGAGGCGTTATCATATGTTGATGACATTTATTTGACGGACGACGAGATTCTACAACATCTCAGACACGTATCGCGCATTGTTGTGGGTTTTGCTGATATTGGCTATAAGTTTAATTTTAAGAAATCAAAGATTGCCTTCCTCAGTGTTATTTTCCTGGGATATGAGTTATCGAGTGAGGGCAAGAGCCTGGCGCCACATTTTTTGGAGAAATGTGCTTTATTGCAGCCTCCTAATACGGTTCGGAAGCTCCAGTCGTTATTGGGGTTTCTGAATTTTGGCAGAACTTACATTCCTGAATATGCTACACGTATAAAACCTTTATATGAACTGATTCGCCCGAATTTTTCAAGTAGATTTTGGACTATTGAGCATACACACATACTGCGAGAGTTGCAGAATGATCTCTTGGCGGTTAAACACTTACACACACGGGACAATAAAACTCATTTGGTCATCAGGGTGATTCATGGGGCTGTTGGATTTACGTATGTCACCTTTAATGAAGGGGAGACAGTCCCGATAGCATACAAGTCCCACTTGTATTCTGCTGCAGAACAACGTTTTGCTCAGACTGAGAAAATTCTCACTGCAGTACAGATGGCTGTGATCAAAGAAAGACCGCTAGCCCAGGGCCAACGCATTATTGTCGTTTCCCCAATTCCGGCCTTAGAGGATGTTACAAAAGCGAGTGTTCCTAATTCGAAAGCTTTACACCCGCGGTGGATACAATGGGCTACGTCTTTGACGGCCACTGATGTGGATTACATATTTGACCCTAAGCTGCAGACTCAAGAATTTCTTCAATATGAAATAGAGTACCCAGTTCCTGCTGGCACATTGCCTATTGACCAATATGAAGTGGTCATGTATACCGATGGCTCTGCGCAACCGGCGGTTGGTACTAAACAACAGTATTCTGCTGCATGTGCGGTGGTGAGCGGGACTATGGAGGGGGAAGTCTTCTGCCCCCGACATACTTCTACTAAAACCTTGGGAGATTGCACGGCGCAGCTGGCTGAGCTCAAAGCTCTTTTGTTGGCATTGGAGCATGCAGAGCCGGCGATATTGACCTTGCTGGTCTGTGACTCCTACTACTGTGTGCAATCTTTCAATGAATATCTGCACTATTGGAAAATGAATGGGTTCAGAGATTCTAAAGGCAACACCATTAAACATAAATTGTTGTGGGGTATGGTTGCGGGTCTGAAAGACACGCTTCTTAAAGTCCATGTTGTACATATACTTGGACACCAGCGCGTTGGAATACACGTTGCTGGGAATACTTTGGCTGATGAGGCTGCAAAGTCGGCAGTGGCTATCGCCACTGTAGCCGCAGTAACTCGTTCGAGTTCCAAACCAGACATAGAGATCTCGGCTGCCATAAAAGCTACGGCTGATGGCACGCCATTTCCTAAAGGATTCCCTTCTAAATATAGTTACTGCTTGAGTGGTGCACTAAATGCTGTCGTTAATATTCCTGGCATTGGTGTACGTGAATTACCGAATAAGGTTGAGAGACCTCGATTAATTTCTGCAGCACATGAAGGGGTGGCATCTGCGCATGCTGGTGTGGCTGCCACGATTTCACTTTTACAGGTCCGTTATTGGTGGCCTGGTCTCTATAAAGAGACAAAGCAGTATGTCCTTTGTTGTGACGTCTGTCAACAAATTAAAGCATTGTCGGCAAGACGCCCGCAGCAGACGCCTCTTCTGATTTCAAACAGACCATTACAGTGTGTGTACTTGGACCATTGTGGTCCGCTGACACCAGATAGTGCATACAAATACATATTGGTTGCTGTAGATTCGTGCTCCAGATTTGTGTGGGTCTGGCCACAGCGCTCGGCTGACGCTCGGACTGTTATTAAAGATTTGCGTATCTTTGTCGATACATTTGCAGTTGCGTCTTTTCATTCGGACCAGGGCCCTGCTTTTGCCTCTAAGGCATTCAGGGACACCATGGCTTCGTTGGGGGGCCAGCTCCAATTCTCGTCTCCATTTCATCCCGAGGGAAATTCTGTCGTGGAGCGTTTAAATCGTGATTTAAAGCAATCTTTAACGGCCAGGGTTATAGGTACGGGTCGTAGTTGGCTAGCCCACCTGTATGGAGTACAGAGAGCACTTAATAACTTGCCTAGAAGGTCACTGGGGGGGTCGTACTTCATATGAGTGCCTGTTCGGAACACGAATGTATGTTCCTGATCTAGATGGTCCTGGTGTGGAGGCGGCAGATACGCCCTTTGACATAAATGATCGTGTCACTGTTTTGCAGGATTTACAACAATTTCGTGAAGATAACTCTTCTGCGAGTGCTGCCTCCTCTGGGATTAAGGATGAGCCAGTAACACCTACTGGTTGGATACCCAGGATTGGGGATCTAGTGCGTGAAAAGGTCGCAGTAAAGAAAGAATTTGGTCCTTCTTATCGAGCACCTGTCCCGGTGTTGGGGGTGAGCGGCACGAGAACTGTGATTTTGCCGCCGCTGCAAGGGGCCAAAGGAAATCGTTTTGTTTCCATTGATAATGTCAAGTTACAACATGTGGCCGATTCTGCACAGCAGACCAAGAGGGACACCCAGTAGTTCCGGCATCCCTCTCACTACTGGGGAAGAAGTCCTGCTGCAGGTGATTTGCACCGACCCTGTTTCCTCTACGAGCTTGGGGAGGGTGGAAGATGATCTTGCGATTGTTCCAAAGGCAAAGATTAATATCGATTCTTTTGATCAAGTTGCTGTACGTTCTACTGATGTTTCTGAACATGTGATTTATAGCGTACCTAGGAGAGAACCTCCATCAGCTTCCTTGTTCACTGTTGCACCTTTTGCAAGAACTGCCTCTGGCTGCTTCAACGACGCGGATGCGGCTGTATCCAGCTCTTCGTCTTCGCTGTCTTCAATCCGAGGTCCACGTAAGCTACTCAGTTGGCTTAAACGTACATATTTTGTTATTCCTTGGAACTATTTGTGGCTTTTTATGGCTGTAATGACTCTTTTATTATGGTTGGGATTTGTGGTTACTTTTTTTCTAGTAATACATGGTCATTTTCTTCCTGATCGATCAGACATTGAGCACGTGGAGACTGTGTTGAGACCACATTTTTCGTCTCATATGGTTCGAAGAGACTTATCCAATGTGAACATTTCTGCAATACCAATTCCGGATGGGATTGTGTGGGATAAAGTAATGTTTGATATATATGGTCCCACTGAATTGATTCAAATACCGTATGTCCTTAAGTTATCAATTAATTATATTGTTATTCCAGGCATTGTTTCTGATGATTGGGATGTGAAGACAGTAGATTCTATGCTAAAAGATTTGCAATATTATACTGTCTATGACGATGAAGATGCTTACCAATTTAGAGATAATCATGGTGATATGTTTTGCTACACCTATTATGGACACCATTTTATTCACAAAGCGAGTAGCCCTAAGTCCATATTTAATTATGTGCAATGGGAACATTGCTCGACTCCTCCACAAGGGAGTTCGAAAACGTATCATGATAAATTTGCATATTTTTCTGGGCATGATCAGCGAAGTGCTAACTCTTACTATTTTAAAGTGACACCGTATTCTAATAAGCAAATTTTGTCGACCGATACTAAATTACTATATTCTAATTCGTTTGTATCTAAACTTTCGGTCGAAGGATATGAATACTGGTTGAACACTGTTGACTTGAAAAGTGTTTGGGGTACGAAAAATTGGCAGATGCAAGGCAGAGATACATTATTTCAAGCATGCATTATCCCTGTGCAAATGATTTTCCTCAATGACACAGTACAACAGACTAGTTGTTTGGGCTTGGCGTCGATTAGAGAATTGACTTTGCCTAGTATACCTGTCCCTTCTAAATTAAATAACTGGCAGCACTATGTGAATGCTACTTTTAGTGAGTTTACGCATTGGGTCCAGAATGGTACGCTTAACGCTTCATCGTTATATCCGGGCGGGTGGTTATTGTGGCCTGTAGACACTAATCAGTGTCATCAACGTTTTGTTACCTCTTCTGGGGGGTTCAGGACTAGTAGGGCACACCCTCGTTATATTTCACCAGAACATGCTGATATAATAACTACATATAGTGTGGGGAAACTTTGTCAACAATGGTTGAAGTATTCCACCCTGGGTGCAGTTAAGTCACACCTCAAGTTACTGTCTAATGGTACTGATTTGCAAGATTTCTTATCAGGTCCCACGGTGCCCCGGAGAAAAAGGTTCTTATATGAAGTGTATAATGAGTTTTGGAAACTTTCCCAGCAGGAGGCTGCAGCCAGGTTAAAACAGATTGATCAAGAAAATCTGCTGCAGACTTTGTATCTCCACTCTGCAATTTACTTCTTGTTTGAAGCACATTCCGGTGGGTAGATATGAACTATTGGGTGACAGTTACATACACGAGGAGTGGGAGCTTCCTTTTCAGTACAGATGTGTTAATGGTTTGCGGGAGGTTATTCTTAGCGGTAGCGAATGCGAAGCTTCTGTTAGCCATTCCATGGTTTCTAAACAGCTGTCCTTGCACGGAGCGTGTAACGCTTCGATTGCTAACTTAGCTTGTTATCTGAAGGGAGTTCCAGTCCCAGTAATTAAAAACACTTTCCAGGTGCTTTCTAACGGCAGTTACATTGTTCTTAACAGCGAACGCTGCTGTGGCATGCGTGCCGGAATAGTTTACGTTGTTGTCGTCAACAAGGCCGTTACGTGCTGCGGGAATGTGTTGTTTCCCCCTACTGAATTTAGGGAGGTAGCGGACATCTGGCCTCATATTGCTACTTCCAAGGTTGATTTCGACAAGTTGAGTCGGCTGAAAGCTTTATTGTTTCAAAAGCATGTGGCCCTTACATCTGCTAGCGAGACCTACGCACTTCAAGTGGCAAGGTCGTCGGCGGAGATACAGTCCCTTTTGAATGCTAACTTTCCGAGTCACTTCGGTGAACTTGTGGGACGTATATTTAATGCATCCAGCACTGCTGGTATTGCTCATTTTTTCAAAGCCGTTGGTGTTGGTTTTGTTCACACCTTCTCTTCCATATTCGGTTTGATATCCTCGGCTATACACTCTATTTTCGGAAGCATTTTTGGGGGTTTCCCAATTACTTTGGCTTTATTAGCTGGAGTTTTGCTGTTGTTACTATTTTTTCGCAATGGCTGTCCCGCTGCGACGAGATCCTATACTGCTGCTCCCGTCAGCGCAGCTGTGTCGTGAACGCATGATGCAGCGTTTTGGAGCTACACTCCTGGCTCATTTGGAGTGTGACTGGTCTTTGTCATTCAGGCCGGTTTTGGATTGTGTGCAACCCGTGTTTCGATGTCTTTGGTGCTCGTTTGAACATGCACTGGCTTTCTGTCTCTCACTGCAGCGCTCTCCAGTGGTCGATCTTGATCTGTTGATGTTCCTAATTAGGGCTCATTCCCAGGCTTGTGTACTACGGTTGCGTTTGCTTCGTGAAGCGGATTATGAGATTCCCTTCCTGGAGGAAGATGGTTTTGTCTCTTTCCTTGGCACTACACCGGGTGCCGCCCTAAATGGTTTTGGGGCTTTGGAACACACCTGCTCCATGGTACTTTGTGGCGTGGATCTTCCGATATTGACATATCTCGAAGTGGAGGAGCTTCTACGTTCTATTGCTTCTGTCTGACAATTGGATTTTTTTTCTCTCTCCCGACTAAATTTACACTATATTGCAATTCGCTCTATCGTCACATGTTTCCTAAATTTATGACTTTGTTGTCTTCTCATCTTGTCGAAATGTTGGGTTTAAATTTAGGTCATGTTTTTTTATGTTATTAGAACCACTTGCTACCGACAAGGGGAGGGTGTAGTGTGGTCAGTTTTACGTATATTTTGCGCATTAGCTTCAGGCCTTAGGCCTCTGTGCACTTTGCCCTAAATATATTTTATTCATTTGCTAACAGCTTAGAGCCTCTGTGCACTTTACTCTAAATGCTTTCTATTAGGCTTCGTACTGTTATTTTACAGAATAGCCAGTTCTACGGTGTTGTTTTTTATTCATATCACACTGTTTTGCCTACTTCAGCACTGGAGTTCTTCATAACATATTCACTCTGTGCTTTAGTCAAGGATACAGTCTGGTACATTGCCGATAGACGTGGTAGGAGTCTAGACTTGCCATTCCTGCGTAGGAACATTTTGTGATCACGATGACATGTTAGTTATAAAATCACTTCCTTGTCCCAATACATGCAAGAGGGAGATTCCGACCAGGGAACCACAACTAGACGCTGACTGCCTCGTTGCAGATGCTGAACCAGATCACAGGCCTTTGCTCAGGTATGAGTGTGTCCGTCTCCCTAGTGATACAGAAAGGCAAGCTAGAAGCTTCACATGCTGTGCTCTAAATAGAACAAGCAGAGGGAGAGTAGAAACGGTTAGGAATTATGATAGCGGTATTCTTATGTTTTACTCTCCTGGTTACTATATCAATCCTACTATGTTGTATTGTTCTGGTTATTGCGGCTCACGCCTTAATATCTAAAATACAGTCGTTTTATTAAAACATTTTATAAAACTTATACTGTCTTTGTCATTTGTAGATGAGACCATATTGTGAATGAGAGAGTTGGTTTGGATCTGAGTGACCACGACTTCCCTGAGAAGTTCCAAAGATGTCATGCGCTCGGCTGCCCAATCATTTTCTCCCTAGGGGAGAAATGAGGCACTGCTAGTTAGCCGGAGCAACAACCGGATTTAGGGTGATAGAGTTCCTTACAAGTGGGTCAGACTCAGTCCCCCACACCGTTATCGATCCTGCTGCCTAGAAATCCAGTAGTCTCATTTAGGATAATGAGAGCCCACGCGACAGTGTATCTCTCTGGCCTTCTTTCTGCATTTTTGGTCATAGGGGTTTGTGGGTGATGTGGGTGTGTGTTTTATATTGTAATGGGTGTGTGGGAGTGGTGTGTGCATGTGTCTCAGGTGTGTGTATTTTGAATCATCCAATGTGGCTGTGTTTTCTATATGTGTGTGTATTTTAAGCGCAGCGGTGTGTACCGCCAATGGTATACCGCGGTTGAAAGACCGCCGTGTGGTTCGTGTGTCGTGATAGTGTGGGCGTATTTCTGTTGGTGTGACGGTGGAGGTTTTGTTTTCGCCAGTCTATCACTGACCTTTGGTGTGGCAGACTTGTGTGGGTGTCTGAATTTTGGCGGATTCCGAGATGTGGGTCATAATAGCTGTGGCGGAATTCGGCAGCCGTGGCGGTGTGTTGGCAGTCTTCTGCACGGCAGTAGGCGGCTTTTACCGCCAATGTTGTAATGAGGGCCTTTGTCGCTTAATAGCTCAGAGTGGATGGCACTGTGTCAATTCTATGCTTAAAAACTTTGTTAGAAAAACAGACATTTGAGGTGAGCAAACCTAAAGTGTCGCTGGCGTTGCACTATGCTCCGTACTGGAGCTGCTTTCAACCTAAACATGGGAACTACCCAGAGTTTTCTCTTCTGTTTTGCATAATTTATGTGTCACTCTAATCCTGAAACGGTGTTCTGGCTTATACTGGGTGCTCCCTTGTGTCTGGACAAAGCTAAACCTCTCTGAAAACATGTAATGACATTACAGCAGGTGTCAAGGGTTGCTTTTGCTCATCCACGGGGATCGAACCACGCATCCACGAGTGTAGGAAAGTACCATCTTGCCTGGCATGTTACCCCCATTTTTTACTTGTGTATCAGTTTGTTTTTGCCTGTCTCACTGGGATCCTGCTAGCCAGGACCCCAGTGCTCATAATTTCGGCCTGAATGTATTCCATGTGTGGTGTCTAACTGTGTCACTGAGGCTCTGCTAATCAGAACCTCAGTGCTTATGCTCTCTCTGCCTTTAAAATTGTCACTGCAGGCTAGTGACCATTATCACCAATTCTGATTGGCACACTGGAACACCCTTATAATTCCTTAGTACCTAGGTACCCAGGGTATTGGGGTGCCAGGAGATCCCTTTGGGCTGCAGCATTTTTTCTGCCACCCATAGGGAGTTCAGACAATTCTTACACAGGACTGCCACTGCAGCCTGAGTGAAATAAGATCCACGTCATTTCTCAGCCATTTCACCTATATGTCTAACCCTCACTTAGTGAAAGTTAGGTGCAAAGTTACTAAGGGCCAGATGTAGGAATGGGTTTGCGCCTCGCAAATGGCGAAAAACACCATTTGCGAGGCGCAAAAGCCTCTCTGCGATGCAGAAATGCATTTTGCGAGTCGGATTCGACTCGCAAAATGCATTTCCGACTCGCAAATAGGAAGGGGTGTTCCCTTCCTATTTGCGACTCGCAACGCTATGCAATTTCATTTGCGACCGCGAAAGCAGTCGCAAATGAAATCGCAGTTACCATCCACTTGAAGTGGATGGTAACCCAGTCACAAATGGGCTTCCCCTTTCTGAATGGAAACAAAAATATTTTTTCAGAGCAGGCAGTGGTCCAATGCACCACTGCCTGCCCTGAAAAAAACACGAAACTAAAGGTTTCGGTATTTTTTTCCAAGTGCAGCTCGTTTTCCTTTAAGGAAAACGGGCTGCTGATGGAAAAAAAAAACTGCTTTATTAAAAAGCAGTCACGGACATGGTGGTCTGCTGTCTCCAGCAGGCCACCATCCCCGTGAGTGCCGATACTCGCAATGGGGTCGCAAACTGCGACCCACCTCATTAATATTAACAAGGTGGGTCTTTGCGACCCCATTGCAAGTTGCAGAAGGTGTCTGAGACGCCTTTCTGCATAGCAAATTGTGACTTGCAATTTGCGAGTTGCGCGGACTCGCAAATTGCAAGTCGCAATTTTAAACCTACCTACATATGGCCCTAAGTGTGAGGGCACCCTGGCACTAGCCAAGATGCCCCCACGTAGTTCAGGGCAATTTCCCCGGACATTGTGAGTGCGGGGACACCATTACACACGTGCACTACATATAGGACAATACCTATATGTAGCTTCACAATGGTAACTCCGAATATGGCCATGTAACATGTCAAAGATCATGGAATTGTCCCCCATACCAAATCTGGTATTGGAAGCCCAGTCCCAGGAAGGCAGAACGAAGGATTTCCTCTGAGAGAGGGTGTTACACCCTCTCCCTTTGGAAATAGGTGTTAAGGGCTGGGGAGGAGTAGCCTCCCCCAGCCTCTGTAAATACCTTGAAAGGCATAGATGGTGCCCTCCTTGCATAAGCCAGTCTACACCGGTTCAGGGATCCCCCAGCCCCTGCTCTGGCACAAAACTGGACAAAGGAAAGGGGAGTGACCACTCCCCTGTCCATCACCACCCCAGGAATGGTGCCCAGAGCTCCTCCAGTGTGTCCCAGACCTCTGCCATCTTGAATGCAGAGGTGTGAGGGCACAATGGAGGCCTCTGAGTGGCCAGTGCCAGCATGTGACGTCAGAGACCGCTCTTGATAGGTGCTTACCTGACCAGGTGGCCAATTCTCCTATGAGGGCTATTTAGGGTCTCTCCTGTGGGCTTCTCATCAGATAACGAATGCAAGAGCTCACCAGAGTTCCTCTGCATCTCCCTCTTCGACTTCTGCCAAGGATTGACCGCTGACTGCTCCAGGACGCCTGCAAAACTGCAACAAATTAGCAAGAAGACTATCAGCGACATTGTAGTGCCTAATCCTGCCAGCTTTCTCGACTGTTTCCTGGTGGTGCATGATCTGGAGGCTGTAGCCTTCAACCTGCACTGGAAGCCAAGAAGAAATCTCCCGTGGGTCGACGGAATCTCACCCCTGCTAATGCAGGCACAAAACGTCTGCTTCACCAGTCCTCTGGGTCCCCTCTCATCGTGACGAGTGTGGTCCCCGGAACACAGGAGCTGGATCCAAGTGACCCCTACAGTCCAGTGGTCCATCTGTCCAAATTTGGTAGAGGTAAGTCCTTTCCTCCCCACGCCAGACAGTAATCCTGTGTACTTTGTGAACTTCAGCTGTAGGGCTTCAGTGCACTTTTACAAGAAATCCTTCATGCACAGCATAGCCCAGGTCCCCAGCACTCTGTCCTGCATTGTGCAACCATCTGAGTTGACCACCAGCTTCATGGGACCCTCCTTTGTAGTTTTGAGATGACTGCCATGCTCAGTTTTCTTGAACCCATGTTTAAGTACTTCTGCGGGTGCTGCCTGCTTCTGCGTGGGCGCTCTGTATTGCTGAGCGCCCCCTCTGTTTCCTCTTCCAAGGGGTGACCTCCAGGTCCTTCCTGGACCTGGGCAGCACCCATGTTCTTCAAATGTGACCTTTGCAGCTAGCAAGGCTTGTTTGCAGTCTTTCTGTGTGGAAACAACTCTGCATCCTCCAGCAAGCCGTGGGACATCTTCTGTGCAAAGGAGAAGTGTAGAGATGGCCAATGATCACACAGGAAAGCGATGACAGTGTAATGATAAGTTTAATAATACAACGCCCCAGCCACCTCACATCACAGTCCTTGTCACCCTCAGATCTCTTCCAACAGTCTCAGCTCTCCTCCTGGAATCCTGGTGGGAGAGCCCATTATGATAAGGGTCAGAGGGGACACCTGGGCCAGGGATGAACCAACACAGGAAATACAAGATACCACACATCCCCCTTTCATTACAGAAACAAGTTAGTTACCGATGATCACAGAGTAGGTAAAAGGGGTGAACAGGGGAAAGAACTAGAACTTAATTAAATCTAAAAGGAACATGTGACGCTTTTTAACCATATGTGTAATACATCAAATAACCACGGCTGTTAACATATAATGAGGAATGAAGGAAAACATACAATAGACACCCTGCACAAATCAGAGAATAATCTGAGGTTCTTTTTAGTTACAGACATAGGGCCTGATTCTAACTTTGGAGGACGGTGTTAAACCGTCCCAAAAGTGGCGGATATACCACCTACCGTATTACGAGTTCCATAGGATATAATGGACTCGTAATACGGTAGGTGGTATATCCGCCACTTTTGGGACTGTTTAACACCGTCCTCCAAAGTTAGAATCAGGCCCATAGTCCATTAAATATTTCGGTGGTCGAACGGGTCGTGTTCGTACTCTACAGGGATATCTCCATGAGGTGTCTTCACTTTCACGCAGTGTTGACGAGGATTCCACAATTCCATGTGGTTTGTTTTTGTTTGATCCTCCTCTACAGGCATTGTGGGTTGTAGATCCAATTGAGGAAGGCATGATTATAGCTATCCTCCCTAGGTTCCATATTCTGCCATCATCAGTTTTAACAGCATTGCGGAACAATTTGACCACTCTCATTCCTCTTGTAAATTTCGAGTCCTTAGCGCTTCCCGTGGGAGCCTTGACCTTTACCCAGTCACCTACCGAAACCTTATTGTCTTTTGTGTGATTATCTCTGTCATATTTCTCCTTTCTCCTCTCCTGTTTTCGGATTTCCTGCTGTCTCCATGGCTGTTTCGTGTTTATCGTGACCCATCCTTTTCCCCATTTCATCCATGATGGAAGTAGTTGTGAATGGGGCTTTCTCCCTTTAAGTAGTTCAAAAGGTGTTTTCCGAGTGCTTTGGTGTGGAGTCAGGCGATATTCAATAATTCTTTTGGCTATCTCCATCTTCCAGTTGAGGGAATTTACTTTAGCAAGCTGAATGATCTCTTTTAAAGTTTTGTTAAATCGTTCAACGGCTCCATTGGTCTCTGGGTGGTATAAAGCTGAACGACAATGTGTTATGCCATTCTCTTTCATGTATGTTTGCATTTCATTTGAGCAGAATTGGACACCATTGTCCGTTTGTATTGATGATGGTAATCCTTCTCTTGCAAATAGTTCACTTAAAAAGTTTATGACACTACTGGAGCTGATGTCAGCTGTGATTTTTATTTCAGGCCACCTAGAGTACAAATCGACTAAAACTATGATATATGGTGTGGCCTGTTCACCTTGTAGGGACCCTATAATGTCCAGTGCCAGTTCATCCCAGGGGTGTTTTGGGAGTTTACGCAACTGCATTGGTGGTTTTCTTGTAATTAGAATTTTGTCACTCTCATTGCAGGGTACACACTCCCTTATGCATCTTTCAATTTGGATATC
Organism: Pleurodeles waltl; assembly: GCF_031143425.1. Lineage (NCBI taxonomy): Eukaryota > Metazoa > Chordata > Amphibia > Caudata > Salamandridae > Pleurodeles > Pleurodeles waltl. The sequence continues at coordinate 691,950,647 of NC_090442.1, read as the reverse complement.
CATACCAGGCCACCAAAAGTCCATTCGTATTCTCTCTTTGGTTTTGGACACACCAAAATGACCCTCGTGAGCTCTGTTTATAAGTTTCAGTCTTAGATTACTTGGGGGTATCAGTTTTGTACCTCTAAACAAGCAGTCATCATGTTCTGCTAATTCATTCCTCACACACCAAAATGCCTTCAGTTTGTCTTTGATTTGGGTTTTAGACGGCCATTTGCTGTTCAAGTACTGCCTGACCAAATTCAGATCCTCATCTTCTCTGAGGTTTGTTTTCCATTCTGCTTCTGTTATCACCCCTTCAGATATTACGCAGACATTCGAGAGCACAACATCTTCCTCCTCTGAAAGTTGTTTGTCATCCACAACACTATCTGCGCTGGGAAGTAATCTGGATAGACAGTCTGCTGCTTTGTTTTTTACACCTGGGATGTAGTCAACTGTGAATGTGTACTCCTGCAGATTGATTATCCACTTCCTAATGCGACTTGATGTAGCATCTAGAACTTTCTTCTCAAATATCTCCTTTAGCGGTTTGTGATCAGTTCTGACCTTGAATTCACTACCCCAAATGAAATTTTTACATTTTTGGAGGGCCCAATATACAGCCAATGCCTCTCTTTCTATCACCGAGTAGTTGACTTCTGCTCCTCTCAATGATCTTGAGGCAAACGCTATGGTGACTTCTCCTTTACTATTAACTTGGGATAGGACAGCTCCCAGACCTTTTGTGCTGGCGTCTGTGGTCACTATCACTTTCCTCCCTGGTATAAAGGCACTGAGGTTGGGTGCATTCCTGAGGCACTGTTTCACATCCTGGAATTCTTTATCACACAAGGAGTCCCACATAAATTCTGTTTTGAATTTCAAAAGTGATCTCATGTGGAATGTTCTTTCAGAGAAGTTAGAAATGAACTTACTGTAAAATTCCACCATCCCAAGAAATGATCGAAGTTCATCTTTGTTTGATGGAGTTGATAAATCTATTATTGATTTCACAAGATCTCCCTTCGGTTCGATCCCTTTGCCTGAAATTTTGTGTCCTAGGTAGGATATCTCTGGACATGCAAATTGACATTTGTCAGCTCTCACTGTGAGGCCAAATTTCTTAAATCTTTTGAGGACTTGTTCAACCCTAGCTTGATGTTCCATGTTGGTTGCTCCACAAACTAGCACATCATCTTGGTAGTAGAAAACGCCTGGAATACCTTTTAGGATTTCCGTCATAGCTCTTTGGAAGACCGAGGATGCTGAAATTAATCCAAAAGGCATGCGTTTGAATTTATATGCACCCATAGGTGTGATAAAAGAGGTTAGGTCTTGGGAATCTGGGTGTAATCTGACTTGGTAATATGCTGAGGCCAGATCTAAGTTTGAAAAGACCTTTGCTCCTTTTAGGGCGGTGAACATTTCTGCAATTGTAGGTAGGGGAAATCTGTCTACTACCATTTCCTTGTTTAGTGCACGCAAGTCCACACATAATCTCATTTTATTATCCGCTTTGCGAGCCACTACAATCGGAGCAAGCCACTCCGTTGCTTCAACAGGTTAAATGACATTTTGCTTACAAAGTTTCTCTAACTCATCCCTCACAGCATCTAGGATACTTATTTGTAGTCGTCGGACTTTAGAAACAACTGGGATTGCATTCTGCTTCAGTTTTATTTTGTGAATGTATGTTTTGAGGCATCCCAGTTTCTCAGTGAAAACTTCTGGAAATGTATTTACAAAGTAATTTTCTTGTACTTCTTGAACTTTGATTTGAGGTGATGCATTAGGGTCCAAGATAACTCCTAAGTTTTTTTGAACAGGCCAGCTTAAAATGTTGTCACCTCTTTCTGCTACATAGACTTTAGTTTGTGTTTCTGTTTCTCCATATTGAATAGTTCCCCAAAAGTATCCTCTCATGGCTATTGGCTGACCCCCATACCCGCCAGGTTTTATGTCCATTTCATACAATTTTACTTTTTTTGCAAAATTTCTTCAAAACACCTGGTCAGAAATGATTGTTAGACGTGAACATGAATCAAACATTGCTTCAACCTCAGTGTTATCTATTTTTATGATGTCTTTGGGATTACCTTCGCCTGAATTGTTCACTTGCAACACAATTTCATCATAAACCTCAGAAACTTTGACAGTGTTATTTCTTTTATCCTTTTTCTTATATCTACAACATGCAACAAAATGACCTTTCTTGCCACAACCTTTACATACTGCCCTCCATGCTGGGCACTCTTTCCAGTAGGCCATGTGACCTGTCATTCCGCATCTGAAACACTGTCCTCTAAACTCTTTATCAGGTGTATTTTGAGTTTCCTTCTTCTTCTCTTTCACCACGTTTAGTTCTGCTTTATTCTCAGATGTTGCACTTTTACTCTCAACTCTAAGTTCTTTTACACACAAAAGCATATGTTCTACCTGTTTTGATACTAATAATACCTCATTGAGGGGGGGGTCATCTTTGAGCCATAACTCCTCACGGACCCTCTCAATGTTGCATGTTAATAAGAACTGGTCACGAATGCGTTCTTCCAAGGTTGCCCCAAATTTACAGGATGAAGCCAATCTCCTTAGCTCAGACACAAAGTCCTCTATGCTCTCCCCCTCCCTCTGTGAGCGTTTGCCAAAATGATACCTCTCTAGAATTGTACTAATCCTGGGTAGGTAGTGTTTATCTAGCTTCTTCATACATATTTCATATGCATTCAAATTGTTTCCTTCCTCATCTGACAAACCTGGAAGGTGTTCTAAGATTTCCTGTCCTTCCGCTCCCAAGCAGTGTGCTAGTAGTGCAACTTTTCTCTCGACATTTATATTAGGACCACACACTATAAGGTAGTTATTAAAAACCTTTTTCCACTTATTCCATGTCATTGATGGTTCCCCTGGCGTGTTTAAGAAGAATGGAGGTTGCGTGATGTTTTGCATGGTGGGAGACTACGTGGTTAGATGCTATTCGAGTTATGTGCTTGGTCAAATCCCTGTGTACTAAACAATTTGACACATATATGCACCTACAACCTCATATTCTATCCAATTGTAGCTCTTCACTTGATTTTAAATATATATATTGATTACATTTATTTGCACTTCACATGAATATTCTATTATTAAATTCTGAAGTAATCAATACACACAGCATATGTAATTGAATTGTAATACATAAGGTTGCCTTCAATCTTATTATTTGTAATTTGAGTAATACAACTGTTGTTAACTATGCAAACATTTCTTTCCTTTGTACTCTGAATATTTCTAGTGTGTGGATCACTGTATCTCTTTAGTGCCCACTGTTCTAATATGTTCGATTCAGACACAGAGGTCTGCTGAAACCTCCTATGTTATTTTATTGCTGCCTGACACCTTTCAAGTTTGTCCACTAGATGGTGTTAATAGCACATAAATTCTATTATGGAAAAACGGGAGCTGTATCTTGAGAAAAACGACTCGATGTCCCTTATTAAGGTTCAGTTCTATAAAATGTTACACATTTTTGAAATACAGCAGTTGTTTAAGTCATATTGGCTTGAAGATTCCTTGAACTATTTGTTTCTTCCTTGGTTATACATGCAAAGTGCGTGCGCTCTGCCTCCGCTGAGAGGAATTCCCTGAGGAGATATGAACATTCTAAATGAAACGCCCAGAGTGTGCTGCAGATTTATAGCTGTTGGCCTTTGTGGTGAATTCCCCGAGGCACAATTATCGATATAATTCGGACTTAAACCACTTTACACCTTTGATTTTTACCTGGAGAGTTATTTCCACGATTTAGCTGCTAAATATAGAGACTTCCAGGTAACAAACAGTTGACATTCGTAGCCACTACACTTTTCCTCACACTCATAGCTGTACAGAAATAGTAATGTCCCTTAATTAAATGTGGCAAGACTGCCTTAATGTTCCAGTGCGAGAGTGCTGGCTAAAATGACAGATGGTCACTTGTGTCGTTACGCTAGCTTTCACATCCGATGACTTTACCTCTACACTGCAGGGTTACATTTAAATTTCACCATCCCTCGTGAAAAGTAAAAGACACTGCCTCACCGGAATCTGTCTCAGGACAACAGCGCTCAATTAATCCTTCTTCACAGTTCGTATGTGCTGTTCACAACTTGCCGTGTTGGGGCGTGTTCTCTTTTGCATCACAGGATCCCATCCTCGTCGCCAGTGTAGAGATGGCCAATGATCACACAGGAAAGCGATGACAGTGTAATGATAAGTTTAATAATACAACGCCCCAGCCACCTCACATCACAGTCCTTGTCACCCTCAGATCTCTTCCAACAGTCTCAGCTCTCCTCCTGGAATCCTGGTGGGAGAGCCCATTATGATAAGGGTCAGAGGGGACACCTGGGCCAGGGATGAACCAACACAGGAAATACAAGATACCACAAGAAGTTCCTGGCATCTTTCCTTGTTGCAGAATCTTTAGCTTCTTCCACCCAGGGGCAGCCATTTTGCACCTTCATCCGGGTTTTAGTGGGATCCTGCCCCCCCTGGACACTTTCGTGACTCTTGGACTTGGTTCCCTTCTTTTGCAGGTCCTCAGGTCCAGGAATCCATCTTCAGCGCTTTGCAGTCAGTTGTGGTCTTTGCAGAATCTCCTATCACGGCTTTAGTGTGTTTCTGGGGAAGTAGGGTACATTTTCTCCTACTTTTCAGGGTCTTGGGGTGGGATGTCTTGGACACCCTTAATGTTTTCTTACACTCCCAGCGACCCTCTACACACTATACCAGGCCTGGGGTCCCTAAGTGGTTTGCATTCCACTTTCTTAGTATATAGTTTGTGTTGCCCCTAGGCCTATTGCATCCTATTGTATTCTACAGTGTTTGCACTACTTTTCTAACTATTTACTTACCTGATTTTGGTTTGTGTGTATATTTTGTGTATTTTACTTACCTCCTAAGGGAGTATTTCCTCTGAGATATCTTTGGCACATTGTCACTAAAATAAAGTACCTTTATTTTTAGTAACTCTGAGTATTGTGATTTTTATGATATAGTGCTACATGATATAAGTGGTATAGTAGGAGCTTTGCATGTCTCCTAGTTCAGCCTAAGCTGCTCTGCTATAGGTACCTCTATCAGCCTAAGCTGCTAGAACACTACTAATCTACTAATATGGGATAACTGGACCTGGCACAAGGTGTTAGTACCATCAGGTACCCACTATAAGCCAGGCCAGCCTCCTACACCGTCCCCCGCATCCACGAACTACAGCCGGAGGCAGATTGTTCTCCCACCTTGCCACCAAGACCTGGAAATCCCTCCCCGTCCACCTACGACAGATCCAGGACCTGCTGACCTTCAGAAAATGGCTCAAGACCTGGCTGTTCGAGCAGTAGCATTTCTCCCCTCACCCCCAACCTTTCAGCACCTTGAGACCCTAGCGTGTGAATAGCACGCTCCACAAATGATTGACTGATTGATTGAAAGTGTACTTTTATCACAGATAACACACCTTTCACCTAGAGGAACAGTGACAGACAGCCAGTCAGATGGTTAGAGTGCCACTTATACATTCATGTGCACACCAAGATAGCAGTTATACCAAGCAGTATTGGCAGCAGTTGCACACACAGTTAAATACCCTTTACTCACCACATACACTTAAATATTTCATGGGATAGGCATAGAGGTACTAATACACTCAGTCACATATGTACCAAATATTTACACAACTTATCTACCTATCCACACAAGTACTATTTAAAACATGACTCCGGCCTACCACTGTAGTCCCTGATTATGCAGTTTTTCTGTCAGCTGGACTCGCCATTAGAGAGGCTGCTTTTTAGTCCTTAAATTGAAATTTTAGTGGCAAAAGGTCAGTTGTCAGGTAAGCTGTAGGTAGGGCATGGACCAGGGAGCTTTATTTTTAAAAGATGAAACATGTTGTTCTAAGATTCACTGAGTTAGATATGCAGTTACTGAATCTTATGCTCACTTATATATGCAGTGTCTCCCTCATACTGCAATAATAGCTAATAAGTAAAGGATTGAGCCACTGGCACATCTTGTCATACACTGAGAGAGCTGCTCATACTTGTAGACACACACCCAGAGAGTACTCATGTGCCCCTTAGTATTGGAGTTGCATACCACTGGAAGCAGCCTATTTACGTAAACATCTGGTGGCATACCCATAGAGGGACTCATACACTCCCTCAGAAATGTAGCAACGTACTGCCCCAATCTCCCAACACACGCAGATAACAATTTATTTAAACATGGCCCAGGCCTATTACTTCAGACTGTAAGTGTACATCTTTACTGTCAGGTAATCCTGCCATTAGAAAAAACTGCATTTCAATTGTTAAACTGTAATTTTACTACAGAAAGTTGAATACACAGCTAGGCTACAGCTTGGCAATAGAGTATGGTGCTTTGTGATTAAACCATCAAACATCTCATTCTAAGTTTCAGTGAGTTAGACATGCACTTGCAGACTCTTTTGCTCAGGTATATATGTAATGTCTCACCCATACTGCAACTGAAATACCCATTAACAAAAGGATAGTGCTAATGACACAGGTAGCGATAGGGCTCTTTATATATTCATGCACACACCCACACAGCAGGTATTTTTCCTCCACTATTCAAGACAGCTGTACACACTGCTACATACAGGTATTGTTGGAAAATGGGTTAAAGGTAGGGCAGGTAGGTACCTACACCTAGCAACAAGCCACTAACCTCCACATAGGTACAGTTAGGTCTCAGTAAATTAATCCCAGCTCAACCCTTGGTAGCTTGGCAACGAGCGTTAAGGCTTAACTTAGGAGACAAAGTGTAAAGCATTCAAATATCACAAAACAGTAATTAAATAAAACACAGGAAACAGTTTAAAAATCCAAAACCAATTTATAAAAATAGTTTATATTTTTATCTTTAAAATGACACAAAAACGATTAAAATCGGTTCAGGGGAACCGGAGATATGAATTTTTAAAGAATTATTACTTTTCTAGCGCTTAGAAACAAAAAGCGCCAATCGGGTCATCTGGTTGCACCTCGACCGGGGCAAAGTCAAACTTTCAGGCCGACCGCGATGGAGCCCTGCTCGGCTACAGGTCGCGGGCGGCCTCGGTTAAAAAGTTACCTTCTGACTTAGTCTTTATTTTGAAGTTTTTCTTCACCGGGACGAACCTGCCAGTTGAATCCGACCTCCTGGAGCCCTTGTCCGGATACGCGATGTGGGTTTCCTCGGTGGAGACTTTTACCTTCGGACTTAGTCGTTTTTTCGAGATGAAAATCCTTCGACCAGGGTAAACTTGGATCTTGATCCGAAGTCCATGGAGCCCTTCTCGGATACGATGGCTGGGAGGTCCCGGTCACTTTTTACGTTTGGACTTAGTCTCTTTTTTGGATGTTTTTCTTTACCGGGACGAACCACGAAGTCAGGCCGGGTCGCGGTTGAGGCAAGCCGGCTAGAATTTCCGCGGCGGGTCGGTCTCTCTCTGGAGCTTTTTTCCAAAAATTCTCAAATCTTTTCCAAACTTCTGGGGCTTCACCCAGATGTTCTTTTAAGGTTCTTTTGGGGTCCACAACTCACCCCAAGGGTCCAGAAGTTCTGTGATGGTCCTTGGGGGGTGCGGACTTCAACTCCCAGAATGCACCTGGCGCAAACTCCTTTTTGGCCACTGGACAGTGGTCAGCTGGTCGCTTTCTTCAGGAGTTGGTGCAGGGGACTCTGGTTTAGCAATTTTTCACCTGTAGCAAACAGGGAGTCCCTCCTTGAACCAGTTGAAGCCAGGCAAAGTCCTTCTTGTGGTGAAGCCCAAGTGTGCAGCTGGTGCAGTCCTTCTGAGTGCAGGGTCCAGGTGCAGGCCAGGGGTCCAGCAGGGCAGTCCTTCTTCTTCTTTAGTTCCTTTCTTGTTGAATTCTGGAGGGGATCTGAGGCGTGGGTGCAGGTCTGCCAGTTTTATCCTTGCTCCTGGGTGAAAAGCAGGGGGGCCCTGGTTCTCCAATCAGGGACAGGGTCGTCCCCCTGTGATGACCACTTCCTGGGAAGTGTGGCAAAAATCCATCCCAGAAGGCAACAGTCTCTAAAAATCCAACATGGATGAATCTGATTTTTGGAGGTTACATCTGGCTGAGCCCACCCACTGGTGTGGCTAAAAATCATAAACACACCCCTCTCCTGCCCTCTCCTAATCTAATCAAGGGGGCACCTAATTGTCTGGGGTTGCAGGATGTGGGGGTGTTGCTGGGTGCTGCAAATGTCCTTCTCTGCCTTTGAAGACCAGTTTGGCAGCCCTCCCCCTTCCTGCCTCACCATCTGCTGAGGGGAGATTCTCTCCCCCAAGCACATTCCTTTGTGTGAAGCCTGGCCACTTCACACCTCATCAAGGCAGCCTGGCAGAAGCTGCTGCAGGCTGGCCAATCAGAGCACAGCAGCAAAAACAATGCAGAGCTGAAATTGGCAACTTTTTAGGTAAAGTCTAAACTTTTTACCTGGACAAGTTATATTAAATCCAACAACTGGAAGTTGTGGGATTTATTACAACAATCAATTTGATACCAAATTCTTGGCATGTAACATTTAAGGAGACTTTAAAATTTAAAATAAAGTCTGCCCATTCTAGCCTATGAAGGCCATTTACTTCAATGAGGGAAAAACAAATTTGGCTGTTTTTACCTCACCAGGGCTTATAAATCTATTTTTATAAAGTCCCTGCTTATAGTTGCATGGCACCCAGCCCTAGGGGCACATAGGGCACACCTTAGGGGTGACTTATATGTAAAAATAAGGTAGTTTAAGACTTTGGAAGTACTTTAATTCCAAAGTCGAATTTGCATATAATTTTAATTTAAAAGCAGCCAGCAAGGCAGGCCTGCCTTTAAAATGACACTGGGCACCTCAGCAGTGCACCTAGGTGTGCACCACCTATGCTGTGGTCCCTAAACCTACATGCCCTACCATATACTAGGGACTTATAGGTAGGTTAACTTAGCCAATTATAATTAGCCTAATTTGCATATCCATTTTACACAGAGCACAGGCCCTGGGACTGGTTAGCAGTACCCAGGGCACCATCAGAGTCAGGAAAACACCAGCAAAAAGAGGAAAATGGGGGCAAAAAGTTATGGGGCCTCTGCAATCAGCCCTGTTTTCTCACACAACCCCCCCCCCCAGCCCACACACCCAGGAGACTCAGCCCAACCCTGGGAGAGTCTTCCTGGCTTGTTAGGCGAGGAAGACAGTGAAGAAAACTGGCTGTCTCTTTGCAGGGCCTACTCTGCCTTATATCCTCCTGTCAGGGTCACTCCCTATGGGTAGTGAAGCCATCCCAACAGTAAAAGGACCCAACTCAAACTGAAACTTTCCTCTAGGGGGGTCTTCCTCCTCTCTCTCTGCCAACTTGGGTAGTGAGGTGCCCACCTCCCCTACTCCTAACTTTGCTAGGGCAACACCTAGCTTACCCAAAGAGGTCACCCAACACTTGAGGAACCCCACCATGACCAACAGGGTCAGGGGGCCTACTTTGCTATTGGCCTTGGGGTCTGCCTCCCAGGCCAAGTACATTGCTGCCAGGAAGGCTAGCACCCAGCAGAGGCTACTGACAGCTGTCAGTACCCAGAACCACACCCTAAGCTCTCCACTGACAGGTGGCTGAGCTGCTTTAGGGGCATCTTTGGGGTCCTGGCACCCCTCTTGCTGTCTAGAGTGGGGGGCTACCACCTCCTGTGGCAGACATCCTCCTTCCACTCTCCCTTCTGTCAGTGCAGGGGCAACACCCTGCATCTGGACAGCTGCCTGACTACTCAGGACTTCCTTGGGGTCAGGTGAGGCCTCACCAGTGCCAACTCTGGGCTCCCCCCTTACTGGGGCAGAGGGCCCTTGGCTCCCTGGAACTCTCTTTAAGAGTGGCCTACCCTTCCTTTTCTTCTTTCCTTTTCTTGGGGACCCCTGTCTCCTAACTGTAGGGACTGACTCTCCAGGACTTTGGGTTGGGGGGGCGCCCTGGGCGACCACCCCATCTGTGACCAGACTCACCTCTGGGAGGTCATTGCCCAGGATACAATCTAGGGGAAGGTCAGCACTGACTACCACCCTAATCCAGTCAAGGATACCCTCCCTCTCTAGGGGCACTATGGCTACTGGTTTGGAGGTGACCTCCCCTGTGGCTATCCTGACTTTCTTTGTCTTTCCTGGGACATACATGTCTGGGGTCACTAACCGGTCACTCACTATAGTGTGACTGGCACAGGTGTCTCTCAGGCCAGTGGTAGGGATCCCATTCACTTGAATGTGGTGGAAGTGCCTACTCCCACCCTCAGGGATCACCAGCTTACCATCTGGTCCTGTCTCCCAGCACAATGCTAGGAGGACTTCATCATCTGAGGAATCCTCCTCTATGGCTACACTGGACAGCCCAATGCTAACCACCTTCTTTGGACAGGCTGCATCTCCTCTGAAGTGACCTGTCTGCTGACAGTCAAAGCAAGCCCTACTGTCCAAGAGCTTTTTTAACCCTGGGTCTCCCTGTCTCTGCTTGTCAGAGTGGGAGTGGGATTTACTCTCCTCCTTCTTAGGGTTCTGGGGTACAGAGGGAGTCTCGGTGGTGGGCTTACCACCTCCCTCCTTAGGTTTTTGGGGACCTGTCCCCCCCTTCTTGGAGTCTCCCCCCTGGGACTTGACAACCACCCTGGTTCTCAACCACTCATCAGCTGCCTCCCTTAGCTCTCTAGGGTTGGTCTGCTTAGAGTCCACTAGATGCTGGCATAACCTTTCTTGGGTACAATTGGTCAAGATGTGCTCTCTCATGATCAGATTGTATAACCCCTCATAAGTATCTACTTTGTTACCAATAATCCAGCCCTCTAGTGCCTTTAGTGAAATGTCCACAAAGTCAACCCAAGACTGGGTACTGACCTTCTGGGTGTCCCTGAACTTCATTCTATATTGCTCTGGGGTCAGACCAAACTTCTTGGCTAAGCACCTCTTCATACTAGCGTATGAATCTGCCTCCTCCCCCCTTAAGGTCAGAAGCCTATCCCTCCCTGAGTTGGGGACCAACTCCCACAAAAGGGAACCCCAGTATTGAGGCCTAAACCTTCTCATTTGGAGTGCCCTCTCAAAGGCCCCCAGCCACTTATCTATGTCATCCCCCTCTACATAAGCAGGAACTACCCCCTTGGGTAATCTGGGGCAAACTCCCCCACCCATTGACACCTCAGCTTCTTTATCGCTGCTTCCATCTCTTTTCTCTTTGTATGCTCACTTTTTCTTTTCTAGGGCCAGCTTCTCTGCTTCCAAAGCTATGTATGCTAGCTGGGCCTCCAGCTCTCTTTCTCTGATGGATGGGTTCTCTCCTCCTGAAAGGACCCCCTTCCCACCACTAGCTTTGGATCTGCCCCTAGTGACTGTATTTACTGAGGACCGTTCTTCCTCATCCTCACTTGGGCTCAGATGCCTTCCCTCCCCTGAGTGGTTAGAGCTTGCATCCTCCCTTCTTTCTCCCTCCTCTGGAGCTTCTTCTGACTCTACCTCTTGGGCCTCAGCCCATGCTGTCAGGGATGTGATCAGGATTTGCTTCCTGAGATCAGTGGTTGCAGGCAACCCTCTTTCAATACACAACCCCCTAAGCTGGACTACTGTCAGTGTGGGTAGGCTAGCCAGATCAAGCTCCATGGTTCCCTAGTTTTGTGTCAACAAAAACTTTTTGCAAAAATTGGAAACAAGAATTTAGAAAAATTACAAAAATTCAATAATTGAAATTAATCCAAATTTAAAAATTAAAAACAATTTTTGCACTAGGACAATTTAAAGGATTTTTAAATTTGTTTTACTCAAAACTGTTACGTGATATTGAACACAAGTACAGGATCCCGTCGCTGCTTCCAATTATGTTGGAAAATGGGTTATTGGTAGGGCAGGTAGGTACCTACACCTAGCAACAAGCCACTAACCTCCACATAGGTACAGTTAGGTCTCAGTAAATTAATCCCAGCTCAACCCTTGGTAGCTTGGCAACGAGCGTTAAGGCTTAACTTAGGAGACAAAGTGTAAAGCATTCAAATATCACAAAACAGTAATTAAATAAAACACAGGAAACAGTTTAAAAATCTAAAACCAATTTATAAAAATAGTTTATATTTTTATCTTTAAAATGACACAAAAACGATTAAAATCGGTTCAGGGGAACCGGAGATATGAATTTTTAAAGAATTATTACTTTTCTAGCGCTTAGAAACAAAAAGCGCCAATCGGGTCATCTGGTTGCACCTCGACCGGGGCAAAGTCAAACTTTCAGGCCGACCGCGATGGAGCCCTGCTCGGCTACAGGTCGCGGGCGGCCTCGGTTAAAAAGTTACCTTCTGACTTAGTCTTTATTTTGAAGTTTTTCTTTACCGGGACAAACCTGCCAGTTGAATCCGACCTCCTGGAGCCCTTGTCCGGATACGCGATGTGGGTTTCCTCGGTGGAGACTTTACCTTCGGACTTAGTCGTTTTTTCGTGATGAAAATCCTTCGACCGGGGTAAACCTGGATCTTGATCCGACGTCCATGGAGCCCTTCTCGGATACGATGGCTGGGAGGTCCCGGTCAACTTTTTACGTTCGGATTTAGTCTCTTTTTTGGATGTTTTTCTTTACCGAGACGAACCACGAAGTCAGGCCGGGTCGCGGTTGAGGCAAGCCGGCTAGAATTTCCGCGGCGGGTCGGTCCCTCTCTGGAGCTTTTTTCCAAAAATTCTCAAATCTTTTCCAAACTTCTGGGGCTTCACCCAGATGTTCTTTTAAGGTTCTTTTGGGGTCCACAGCTCACCCCAAGGGTCCAGAAGTTCTGTGATGGTCCTTGGGGGGGTGCGGACTTCAACTCCAAGAATGCACCTGGCGCAAACTCCTTTTTGGCCACTGGACAGTGGTCAGCTGGTCGCTTTGTTCAGGAGTTGGTGCAGGGGACTCTGGTTTAGCAATTTTTCACCTGTAGCAAACAGGGAGTCCCTCCTTGAACCAGTTGAAGCCAGGCAAAGTCCTTCTTGTGGTGAAGCCCAAGTGTGCAGCTGGTGCAGTCCTTCTGAGTGCAGGGTCCAGGTGCAGGCCAGGGGTCCAGCAGGGCAGTCCTTCTTCTTCTTTAGTTCCTTTCTTGTTGAATTCTGGAGGGGATCTGAGGCGTGGGTGCAGGTCTGCCAGTTTTATCCTTGCTCCTGGGTGAAAAGCAGGGGGGCCCTGGTTCTCCAATCAGGGACAGGGTCGTCCCCCTGTGATGACCACTTCCTGGGAAGTGTGGCAAAAATCCATCCCAGAAGGCAACAGTCTCTAAAAATCCAACATGGATGAACCTGATTTTTGGAGGTTACATCTGGCTGAGCCCACCCACTGGTGTGGCTAAAAATCATAAACACACCCCTCTCCTGCCCTCTCCTAATCTAATCAAGGGGGCACCTAATTGTCTGGGGTTGCAGGATGTGGGGGTGTTGCTGGGTGCTGCAAATGTCCTTCTCTGCCTTTGAAGACCAGCTTGGCAGCCCTCCCCCTTCCTGCCTCACCATCTGCTGAGGGGAGATTCTCTCCCCCAAGCACATTCCTTTGTGTGAAGCCTGGCCACTTCACACCTCATCAAGGCAGCCTGGCAGAAGCTGCTGCAGGCTGGCCAATCAGAGCACAGCAGCAAAAACAATGCAGAGCTGAAATTGGCAACTCTTTAGGTAAAGTCTAAACTTTTTACCTGGACAAGTTATATTAAATCCAACAACTGGAAGTTGTGGGATTTATTACAACAATCAATTTGATACCAAATTTTTGGCATGTAACATTTAAGGAGACTTTAAAATTTAAAATAAAGTCTGCCCATTCTAGCCTATGAAGGCCATTTACTTCAATGAGGGGAAAACAAATTTGGCTGTTTTTACCTCACCAGGGCTTATAAATCTATTTTTATAAAGTCCCTGCTTATAGTTGCATGGCACTCAGCCATAGGGGCACATAGGGCACACCTTAGGGGTGACTTATATGTAAAAATAAGGTAGTTTAAGACTTTGGAAGTACCTTTAATTCCAAAGTCGAATTTGCATATAATTTTAATTTAAAAGCAGCCAGCAAGGCAGGCCTGCCTTTAAAATGACACTGGGCACCTCAGCAGTGCACCTAGGTGTGCACCACCTATGCTGTGGTCCCTAAACCTACATGCCCTACCATATACTAGGGACTTATAGGTAGGTTAACTTAGCCAATTATAATTAGCCTAATTTGCATATCCATTTTACACAGAGCACAGGCCCTGGGACTGGTTAGCAGTACCCAGGGCACCATCAGAGTCAGGAAAACACCAGCAAAAAGAGGAAAATGGGGGCAAAAAGTTATGGGGCCTCTGCAATCAGCCCTGTTTTCTCACACAACCCCCCCCCCCAGCCCACACACCCAGGAGACTCAGCCCAACCCTGGGAGAGTCTTCCTGGCTTGTTAGGCGAGGAAGACAGTGACGAAAACTGGCTGTCTCTTTGCAGGGCCTACTCTGCCTTATATCCTCCTGTCAGGGTCACTCCCTATGGGTAGTGAAGCCATCCCAACAGTAAAAGGACCCAACTCAAACTGAAACTTTCCTCTAGGGGGGTCTTCCTCCTCTCTCTCTGCCAACTTGGGTAGTGAGGTGCCCACCTCCCCTACTCCTAACTTTGCTAGGGCAACACCTAGCTTACCCAAAGAGGTCACCCAACACTTGAGGAACCCCACCATGACCAACAGGGTCAGGGGGCCTACTTTGCTATTGGCCTTGGGGTCTGCCTCCCAGGCCAAGTACATTGCTGCCAGGAAGGCTAGCACCCAGCAGAGGCTACTGACAGCTGTCAGTACCCAGAACCACACCCTAAGCTCTCCACTGACAGGTGGCTGAGCTGCTTTAGGGGCATCTTTGGGGTCCTGGCACCCCTCTTGCTGTCTAGAGTGGGGGGCTACCACCTCCTGTGGCAGACATCCTCCTTCCACTCTCCCTTCTGTCAGTGCAGGGGCAACACCCTGCATCTGGACAGCTGCCTGACTACTCAGGACTTCCTTGGGGTCAGGTGAGGCCTCACCAGTGCCAACTCTGGGCTCCCACCTTACTGGGGCAGAGGGCCCTTGGCTCCCTGGAACTCTCTTTAAGAGTGGCCTACCCTTCCTTTTCTTCTTTCCTTTTCTTGGGGACCCCTGTCTCCTAACTGTAGGGACTGACTCTCCAGGACTTTGGGTTGGGGGGGCGCCCTGGGCGACCACCCCATCTGTGACCAGACTCACCTCTGGGAGGTCATTGCCCAGGATACAATCTAGGGGAAGGTCAGCACTGACTACCACCCTAATCCAGTCAAGGATACCCTCCCTCTCTAGGGGCACTATGGCTACAGGTTTGGAGGTGACCTCCCCTGTGGCTATCCTGACTTTCTTTGTCTTTCCTGGGACATACATGTCTGGGGTCACTAACCGGTCACTCACTATAGTGTGACTGGCACAGGTGTCTCTCAGGCCAGTGGTAGGGATCCCATTCACTTGAATGTGGTGGAAGTGCCTACTCCCACCCTCAGGGATCACCAGCTTACCATCTGGTCCTGTCTCCCAGCACAATGCTAGGAGGACTTCATCATCTGAGGAATCCTCCTCTATGGCTACACTGGACAGCCCAATGCTAACCATCTTCTTTGGACAGGCTGCATCTCCTCTGAAGTGACCTGTCTGCTGACAGTCAAAGCAAGCCCTACTGTCCAAGAGCTTTTTTAACCCTGGGTCTCCCTGTCTCTGCTTGTCAGAGTGGGAGTGGGATTTACTCTCCTCCTTCTTAGGGTTCTGGGGAACAGAGGGAGTCTCTGTGGTGGGCTTACCACCTCCCTCCTTAGGTTTTTGGGGACCTGTCCCCCCCTTCTTGGAGTCTCCCCCCTGGGACTTGACAACCACCCTGGTTCTCAACCACTCATCAGCTGCCTCCCCTAGCTCTCTAGGGTTGGTCTGCTTAGAGTCCACTAGATGCTGGCGTAACCTTTCTTGGGTACAATTGGTCAAGATGTGCTCTCTCATGATCAGATTGTATAACCCCTCATAAGTATCTACTTTGTTACCAATAATCCAGCCCTCTAGTGCCTTTAGTGAAATGTCCACAAAGTCAACCCAAGACTGGGTACTGACCTTCTGGGTGTCCCTGAACTTCATTCTATATTGCTCTGGGGTCAGACCAAACTTCTTGGCTAAGCACCTCTTCATACTAGGGTATGAATCTGCCTCCTCCCCCCTTAAGGTCAGAAGCCTATCCCTCCCTGAGTTGGGGACCAACTCCCACAAAAGGGAACCCCAGTATTGAGGCCTAACCCTTCTCATTTGGAGTGCCCTCTCAAAGGCCCCCAGCCACTTATCTATGTCATCCCCCTCTACATAAGCAGGAACTACCCCCTTGGGTAATCTGGGGCAAACTCCCCCACCCATTGACACCTCAGCTTCTTTATCGCTGCTTCCATCTCTTTTCTCTTTGTATGCCCACTTTTTCTTTTCTAGGGCCAGCTTCTCTGCTTCCAAAGCTATGTATGCTAGCTGGGCCTCCAGCTCTCTTTCTCTGATGGATGGGTTCTCTCCTCCTGAAAGGACCCCCTTCCCACCACTAGCTTTGGATCTGCCCCTAGTGACTGTATTTACTGAGGACCGTTCTTCCTCATCCTCACTTGGGCTCAGATGCCTTCCCTCCCCTGAGTGGTTAGAGCTTGCATCCTCCCTTCTTTCTCCCTCCTCTGGAGCTTCTTCTGACTCTACCTCTTGGGCCTCAGCCCATGCTGTCAGGGATGTGATCAGGATTTGCTTCCTGAGATCAGTGGTTGCAGGCAACCCTCTTTCAATACACAACCCCCTAAGCTGGACTACTGTCAGTGTGGGTAGGCTAGCCAGATCAAGCTCCATGGTTCCCTAGTTTTGTGTCAACAAAAACTTTTTGCAAAAATTGGAAACAAGAATTTAGAAAAATAAAAAAAATTCAATAATTGAAATTAATCCAAATTTAAAAATTAAAAACAATTTTTGCACTAGGACAATTTAAAGGATTTTTAAATTTGTTTTACTCAAAACTGTAACGTGATATTGAACACAAGTACAGGATCCCGTTGCTGCTTCCAATTATGTTGGAAAATGGGTTATTGGTAGGGCAGGTAGGTACCTACACCTAGCAACAAGTCACTAACCTCCACATAGGTACAGTTAGGTCTCAGTAAATTAATCCCAGCTCAACCCTTGGTAGCTTGGCAACGAGCGTTAAGGCTTAACTTAGGAGACAAAGTGTAAAGCATTCAAATATCACAAAACAGTAATTAAATAAAACACAGGAAACAGTTTAAAAATCCAAAACCAATTTATAAAAATAGTTTATATTTTTATCTTTAAAATGACACAAAAACAATTAAAATCGGTTCAGGGGAACCGGAGATATGAATTTTTAAAGAATTATTACTTTTCTAGCGCTTAGAAACAAAAAGCGCCAATCGGGTCATCTGGTTGCACCTCGACCGGGGCAAAGTCAAACTTTCAGGCCGACCGCGATGGAGCCCTGCTCGGCTACAGGTCGCGGGCGGCCTCGGTTAAAAAGTTACCTTCTGACTTAGGCCCTCATTCTGACCTTGGCGGTCGGCGGAGAGGCGGCGGTCGGACCGCGAACAGACCGGCGGTGTTAAAAATGGCATTCTGACCGCGGCGGTCACCGCCGCGACCGACCGCCACTTCCCCACTCCGACAGCCACGGCGGTCATGACCGACGGGCTGGAGTCTGCGCACTCCGGTCCGGCGGTCGACTCAAGACCGCCAACGGTATCATGACCCTGCTTACCGCCGCGGTTTCTGGCGTTCGGGAACCGCCATGCGAACCATGGCGGTAGGCACTATCGGGGCCAGGGAATTCCTTCCCTGGCACTGATAGGGGTCTCCCCCACCCCCCACTGCCCCCCAGAGTCCTCCCCCCACACCCTCCACCCCCCTGCCAACCCCCAGAGGTGGTACGAACCCCCTCCCCACCCCCACCCCGACATGCACATACACGCACCCCGACATGCACACACCCCCAACATGCACATATACACACCCCCTACACACATACACAACGGGGACACATACCCGCACACATACATGCCGACATGCGCACCCGCCGAACTACACACATCGCCCATAGGCACAGCAGCACTCCCCGCCCGCATGCACGCACTCACACCCCCCCTCTACACACTCACACGCACACCCCCATGCACGCACACATCACACAACACCCCCCCACCCCTTCCCCTCATGGACGATCAACTTACCTTGTGCGTTGGTCCTCCGGGAGGCGACGGGAGCCATAGGGACGTGACCGCCAACAGAAGACCGCCAACAGAAGACCGCCACACAGAAATGTGGGTCGTAATTCTGTGGGCGGTGTTCTGCTGGCGTGGCGGTGGAGGTTGACCAGTCTCCACTTTCCCGCCGACCGCCAGTGTGGCTGCTGGCGGTATTCCGGCGGAACGCTCCCAGCGGTCGGAATACGCGCAGCGGCATACCGCCGCGGTCGGCAGTCTTTACCGCGGCGGTAACTCGGCGGTCTTGCGAAAAAACCGCCAAGGTCAGAATGAGGGCCTTAGTCTTTATTTTGAAGTTTTTCTTTACCGGGACAAACCTGCCAGTTGAATCCGACCTCCTGGAGCCCTTGTCCGGATACGCGATGTGGGTTTCCTCAGTGGAGACTTTACCTTCGGACTTAGTCGTTTTTTCGAGATGAAAATCCTTCGACCGGGGTAAACCTGGATCTTGATCCGACGTCCATGGAGCCCTTCTCGGATACGATGGCTGGGAGGTCCCGGTCAACTTTTTACGTTCGGATTTAGTCTCTTTTTTGGATGTTTTTCTTTACCGGGACGAACCACGAAGTCAGGCCGGGTCGCGGTTGAGGCAAGCTGGCTAGAATTTCCGCGGCGGGTCGGTCCCTCTCTGGAGCTTTTTTCCAAAAATTCTCAAATCTTTTCCAAACTTCTGGGGCTTCACCCAGATGTTCTTTTAAGGTTCATTTGGGGTCCACAGCTCACCCCAAGGGTCCAGAAGTTCTGTGATGGTCCTTGGGGGGGTGCGGACTTCAACTCCCAGAATGCACCTGGCGCAAACTCCTTTTTGGCCACTGGACAGTGGTCAGCTGGTCGCTTTCTTCAGGAGTTGGTGCAGGGGACTCTGGTTTAGCAATTTTTCACCTGTAGCAAACAGGGAGTCTCTCCTTGAACCAGTTGAAGCCAGGCAAAGTCCTTCTTGTGGTGAAGCCCAAGTGTGCAGCTGGTGCAGTCCTTCTGAGTGCAGGGTCCAGGTGCAGGCCAGGGGTCCAGCAGGGCAGTCCTTCTTCTTCTTTAGTTCCTTTCTTGTTGAATTCTGGAGGGGATCTGAGGCGTGGGTGCAGGTCTGCCAGTTTTATCCTTGCTCCTGGGTGAAAAGCAGGGGGGCCCTGGTTCTCCAATCAGGGACAGGGTCGTCCCCCTGTGATGACCACTTCCTGGGAAGTGTGGCAAAAATCCATCCCAGAAGGCAACAGTCTCTAAAAATCCAACATGGATGAATCTGATTTTTGGAGGTTACATCTGGCTGAGCCCACCCACTGGTGTGGCTAAAAATCATAAACACACCCCTCTCCTGCCCTCTCCTAATCTAATCAAGGGGGCACCTAATTGTCTGGGGTTGCAGGATGTGGGGGTGTTGCTGGGTGCTGTAAATGTCCTTCTCTGCCTTTGAAGACCAGTTTGGCAGCCCTCCCCCTTCCTGCCTCACCATCTGCTGAGGGGAGATTCTCTCCCCCAAGCACATTCCTTTGTGTGAAGCCTGGCCACTTCACACCTCATCAAGGCAGCCTGGCAGAAGCTGCTGCAGGCTGGCCAATCAGAGCACAGCAGCAAAAACAATGCAGAGCTGAAATTGGCAACTTTTTAGGTAAAGTCTAAACTTTTTACCTGGACAAGTTATATTAAATCCAACAACTGGAAGTTGTGGGATTTATTACAACAATCAATTTGATACCAAATTCTTGGCATGTAACATTTAAGGAGACTTTAAAATTTAAAATAAAGTCTGCCCATTCTAGCCTATGAAGGCCATTTACTTCAATGAGGGAAAAACAAATTTGGCTGTTTTTACCTCACCAGGGCTTATAAATCTATTTTTATAAAGTCCCTGTTTATAGTTACATGGCACCCAGCCCTAGGGGCACATAGGGCACACCTTAGGGGTGACTTATATGTAAAAATAAGGTAGTTTAAGACTTTGGAAGTACCTTTAATTCCAAAGTCGAATTTGCATATAATTTTAATTTAAAAGCAGCCAGCAAGGCAGGCCTGCCTTTAAAATGACACTGGGCACCTCAGCAGTGCACCTAGGTGTGCACCACCTATGCTGTGGTCCCTAAACCTACATGCCCTACCATATACTAGGGACTTATAGGTAGGTTAACTTAGCCAATTATAATTAGCCTAATTTGCATATCCATTTTACACAGAGCACAGGCCCTGGGACTGGTTAGCAGTACCCAGGGCACCATCAGAGTCAGGAAAACACCAGCAAAAAGTGGAAAATGGGGGCAAAAAGTTATGGGGCCTCTGCAATCAGCCCTGTTTTCTCACACAACCCCCCCCCCCCAGCCCACACGCCCAGGAGACTCAGCCCAACCCTGGGAGAGTCTTCCTGGCTTGTTAGGCGAGGAAGACAGTGAAGAAAACTGGCTGTCTCTTTGCAGGGCCTACTCTGCCTTATATCCTCCTGTCAGGGTCACTCCCTATGGGTAGTGAAGCCATCCCAACGGTAAAAGGACCCAACTCAAACTGAAACTTTCCTCTAGGGGGGTCTTCCTCCTCTCTCTCTGCCAACTTGGGTAGTGAGGTGCCCACCTCCCCTACTCCTAACTTTGCTAGGGCAACACCTAGCTTACCCAAAGAGGTCACCCAACACTTGAGGAACCCCACCATGACCAACAGGGTCAGGGGGCCTACTTTGCTATTGGCCTTGGGGTCTGCCTCCCAGGCCAAGTACATTGCTGCCAGGAAGGCTAGCACCCAGCAGAGGCTACTGACAGCTGTCAGTACCCAGAACCACACCCTAAGCTCTCCACTGACAGGTGGCTGAGCTGCTTTAGGGGCATCTTTGGGGTCCTGGCACCCCTCTTGCTGTCTAGAGTGGGGGGCTACCACCTCCTGTGGCAGACATCCTCCTTCCACTCTCCCTTCTGTCAGTGCAGGGGCAACACCCTGCATCTGGACAGCTGCCTGACTACTCAGGACTTCCTTGGGGTCAGGTGAGGCCTCACCAGTGCCAACTCTGGGCTCCCCCCTTACTGGGGCAGAGGGCCCTTGGCTCCCTGGAACTCTCTTTAAGAGTGGCCTACCCTTCCTTTTCTTCTTTCCTTTTCTTGGGGACCCCTGTCTCCTAACTGTAGGGACTGACTCTCCAGGACTTTGGGTTGGGGGGGCGCCCTGGGCGACCACCCCATCTGTGACCAGACTCACCTCTGGGAGGTCATTGCCCAGGATACAATCTAGGGGAAGGTCAGCACTGACTACCACCCTAATCCAGTCAAGGATACCCTCCCTCTCTAGGGGCACTATGGCTACAGGTTTGGAGGTGACCTCCCCTGTGGCTATCCTGACTTTCTTTGTCTTTCCTGGGACATACATGTCTGGGGTCACTAACCGGTCACTCACTATAGTGTGACTGGCACAGGTGTCTCTCAGGCCAGTGGTAGGGATCCCATTCACTTGAATGTGGTGGAAGTGCCTACTCCCACCCTCAGGGATCACCAGCTTACCATCTGGTCCTGTCTCCCAGCACAATGCTAGGAGGACTTCATCATCTGAGGAATCCTCCTCTATGGCTACACTGGACAGCCCAATGCTAACCACCTTCTTTGGACAGGCTGCATCTCCTCTGAAGTGACCTGTCTGCTGACAGTCAAAGCAAGCCCTACTGTCCAAGAGCTTTTTTAACCCTGGGTCTCCCTGTCTCTGCTTGTCAGAGTGGGAGTGGGATTTACTCTCCTCCCTCTTAGGGTTCTGGGGTACAGAAGGAGTCTCTGTGGTGGGCTTACCACCTCCCTCCTTAGGTTTTTGGGGACCTGTCCCCCCCTTCTTGGAGTCTCCCCCCTGGGACTTGACAACCACCCTGGTTCTCAACCACTCATCATCTGCCTCCCCTAGCTCTCTAGGGTTGGTCTGCTTAGAGTCCACTAGATGCTGGCGTAACCTTTCTTGGGTACAATTGGTCAAGATGTGCTCTCTCATGATCAGATTGTATAACCCCTCATAAGTATCTACTTTGTTACCAATAATCCAGCCCTCTAGTGCCTTTAGTGAAATGTCCACAAAGTCAACCCAAGACTGGGTACTGACCTTCTGGGTGTCCCTGAACTTCATTCTATATTGCTATGGGGTCAGACCAAACTTCTTGGCTAAGCACCTCTTCATACTAGGGTATGAATCTGCCTCCTCTCCCCTTAAGGTCAGAATCCTATCCCTCCCTGAGTTGGGGACCAACTCCCACAAAAGGGAACCCCAGTATTGAGGCCTAACCCTTCTCATTTGGAGTGCCCTCTCAAAGGCCCCCAGCCACTTATCTATGTCATCCCCCTCTACATAAGCAGGAACTACCCCCTTGGGTAATCTGGGGCAAACTCCCCCACCCATGGACACCTCAGCTTCTTTATCGCTGCTTCCATCTCTTTTCTCTTTGTATGCCCACTTTTTCTTTTCTAGGGCCAGCTTCTCTGCTTCCAAAGCTATGTATGCTAGCTGGGCCTCCAGCTCTCTTTCTCTGATGGATGGGTTCTCTCCTCCTGAAAGGACCCCCTTCCCACCACTAGCTTTGGATCTGCCCGTAGTGACTGTATTTACTGAGGACCGTTCTTCCTCATCCTCACTTGGGCTCAGATGCCTTCCCTCCCCTGAGTGGTTAGAGCTTGCATCCTCCCTTCTTTCTCCCTCCTCTGGAGCTTCTTCTGACTCTACCTCTTGGGCCTCAGCCCATGCTGTCAGGGATGTGATCAGGATTTGCTTCCTGAGATCAGTGGTTGCAGGCAACCCTCTTTCAATACACAACCCCCTAAGCTGGACTACTGTCAGTGTGGGTAGGCTAGCCAGATCAAGCTCCATGGTTCCCTAGTTTTGTGTCAACAAAAACTTTTTGCAAAAATTGGAAACAAGAATTTAGAAAAATTACAAAAATTCAATAATTGAAATTAATCCAAATTTAAAAATTAAAAACAATTTTTGCACTAGGACAATTTAAAGGATTTTTAAATTTGTTTTACTCAAAACTGTAACGTGATATTGAACACAAGTACAGGATCCCGTCGCTGCTTCCAATTATGTTGGAAAATGGGTTATTGGTAGGGCAGGTAGGTACCTACACCTAGCAACAAGCCACTAACCTCCACATAGGTACAGTTAGGTCTCAGTAAATTAATCCCAGCTCAACCCTTGGTAGCTTGGCAACGAGCGTTAAGGCTTAACTTAGGAGACAAAGTGTAAAGCATTCAAATATCACAAAACAGTAATTAAATAAAACACAGGAAACAGTTTAAAAATCCAAAACCAATTTATAAAAATAGTTTATATTTTTATCTTTAAAATGACACAAAAACAATTAAAATCGGTTCAGGGGAACCGGAGATATGAATTTTTAAAGAATTATTACTTTTCTAGCGCTTAGAAACAAAAAGCGCCAATCGGGTCATCTGGTTGCACCTCGACCGGGGAAAAGTCAAACTTTCAGGCCGACCGCGATGGAGCCCTGCTCGGCTACAGGTCGCGGGCGGCCTCGGTTAAAAAGTTACCTTCTGACTTAGTCTTTATTTTGAAGTTTTTCTTTACCGGGACGAACCTGCCAGTTGAATCCGACCTCCTGGAGCCCTTGTCCGGATACGCGATGTGGGTTTCCTCGGTGGAGACTTTTACCTTTGGACTTAGTCGTTTTTTCGAGATGAAAATCCTTCGACCGGGGTAAACCTGGATCTTGATCCGACGTCCATGGAGCCCTTCTCGGATACGATTGCTGGGAGGTCCCGGTCAACTTTTTACGTTCGGATTTAGTCTCTTTTTTGGATGTTTTTCTTTACCGGGACGAACCACGAAGTCAGGCCGGGTCGCGGTTGAGGCAAGCCGGCTAGAATTTCCACGGCGGGTCGGTCCCTCTCTGGAGCTTTTTTCCAAAAATTCTCAAATCTTTTCCAAACTTCTGGGGCTTCACCCAGATGTTCTTTTAAGGTTCTTTTGGGGTCCACAGTTCACCCCAAGGGTCCAGAAGTTCTGTGATGGTCCTTGGGGGGGTGCGGACTTCAACTCCCAGAATGCACCTGGCGCAAACTCCTTTTTGGCCACTGGACAGTGGTCAGCTGGTCGCTTTCTTCAGGAGTTGGTGCAGGGGACTCTGGTTTAGCAATTTTTCACCTGTAGCAAACAGGGAGTCCCTCCTTGAACCAGTTGAAGCCAGGCAAAGTCCTTCTTGTGGTGAAGCCCAAGTGTGCAGCTGGTGCAGTCCTTCTGAGTGTAGGGTCCAGGTGCAGGCCAGGGGTCCAGCAGGGCAGTCCTTCTTCTTCTTTAGTTCCTTTCTTGTTGAATTCTGGAGGGGATCTGAGGCGTGGGTGCAGGTCTGCCAGTTTTATCCTTGCTCCTGGGTGAAAAGCAGGGGGGCCCTGGTTCTCCAATCAGGGACAGGGTCGTCCCCCTGTGATGACCACTTCCTGGGAAGTGTGGCAAAAATCCATCCCAGAAGGCAACAGTCTCTAAAAATCCAACATGGATGAATCTGATTTTTGGAGGTTACATCTGGCTGAGCCCACCCACTGGTGTGGCTAAAAATCATAAACACACCCCTCTCCTGCCCTCTCCTAATCTAATCAAGGGGGCACCTAATTGTCTGGGGTTGCAGGATGTGGGGGTGTTGCTGGGTGCTGCAAATGTCCTTCTCTGCCTTTGAAGACCAGTTTGGCAGCCCTCCCCCTTCCTGCCTCACCATCTGCTGAGGGGAGATTCTCTCCCCCAAGCACATTCCTTTGTGTGAAGCCTGGCCACTTCACACCTCATCAAGGCAGCCTGGCAGAAGCTGCTGCAGGCTGGCCAATCAGAGCACAGCAGCAAAAACAATGCAGAGCTGAAATTGGCGACTTTTTAGGTAAAGTCTAAACTTTTTACCTGGACAAGTTATATTAAATCCAACAACTGGAAGTTGTGGGATTTATTACAACAATCAATTTGATACCAAATTCTTGGCATGTAACATTTAAGGAGACTTTAAAATTTAAAATAAAGTCTGCCCATTCTAGCCTATGAAGGCCATTTACTTCAATGAGGGAAAAACACATTTGGCTGTTTTTACCTCACCAGGGCTTATAAATCTATTTTTATAAAGTCCCTGCTTATAGTTACATGGCACCCAGCCCTAGGGGCACATAGGGCACACCTTAGGGGTGACTTATATGTAAAAATAAGGTAGTTTAAGACTTTGGAAGTACCTTTAATTCCAAAGTCGAATTTGCATATAATTTTAATTTAAAAGCAGCCAGCAAGGCAGGCCTGCCTTTAAAATGACACTGGGCACCTCAGCAGTGCACCTAGGTGTGCACCACCTATGCTGTGGTCCCTAAACCTACATGCCCTACCATATACTAGGGACTTATAGGTAGGTTAACTTAGCCAATTATAATTAGCCTAATTTGCATATCCATTTTACACAGAGCACAGGCCCTGGGACTGGTTAGCAGTACCCAGGGCACCATCAGAGTCAGGAAAACACCAGCAAAAAGTGGAAAATGGGGGCAAAAAGTTATGGGGCCTCTGCAATCAGCCCTGTTTTCTCACAGGTATACTTACCATATTTACTTAAACAGATGGTGGACTACTCATAGAGGTACTGATGCACTCTGTTAGATATGTAGCCAAGTACTAACACAATCCACAATCCCATCCAGGCAACATAGTCCTTGAAACACATCTCCAGCCTACTACTACAGAGCATTTGTAGTGCTAGTTAGAATAGCCATTAAAAAATCTTTTCTCAAGCTTTAAAGTCATCTTTCACTACAAATACACACCCCTCACCTAGATAATCATTGACACAAATGTAGTTAGCAGTGTTCACACTGACAGACCTAACTGTTTCTAGTATATGTAATATATTACTATTTTCTGTAGAGATAAATGTATTTTGATTTGCAGATATCCACTTTTACTGAAAAAAAGAAATATCAGAATGCCTGATAAGAGACAAAAAAAGAAAGAAACGAAGGAAACAATACTATTTAATTAAAACTGTCAGTAAAAACACAGATAAGGTGGAAAATGTGGACAAATAAAAAAGAACAGCTGGTAAGAGCACTAGGGACTTTCTAAAAAAGTATATAAAAAATGCAAACTGAAAAAGATGTGTTTAATGAAAAAGAAGTGTTAGAAATTAAATGATAAATAGGGAAGACTACAAGCTGGTAAAAGTAGAAAATGTAATGAGGAAAAGGAGTTGTTTGGAGACAAAAACAGTTTAAGGAGATACGAATAAAAATGTTTCAAACTAGAGAAATACAAAATTTGCTGAAAAAGATGAAAAAGTATTAAAGTGCTATACTTAAACAGAAACAACGTATTGAGAGTATAGTGGACAAAGCATTTGTTTTAAAAAGGAAACCCTTCATCCTAATATTGATCAGAATGAAGACACTAGACAAAACAATAGTATGCAAGAGGAAAAATACATTAAGGAAAAGGCTTATTAACACAAGTAATTTTTGTAGTTTTTGAAGGTGAATGGATGCATGCATCTAGCACAGAACCATGGGCCAGATGTAGCAAACTGTTTGCGACTCGCAAACGGCGAAAATCGCCGTTCGCGACTCGCAAATGCGTGTTTGCTATGCAGAAATGCATTTTGCGAGTCGGAACCGACTCTCAAAATGCATTTCCGAGTCACAAATAGGAAGGGGTGTTCCCTTCCTATTTGCGAGTCGCAGTGGTATGCAACTCCATTTGCGAACGCGTACGCGGTCGCAAATGGACTCGCAGTTACCATCCACTTGAAGTGGATGGTAACCCACTCGCAAACGGGAAGGGGTCCCCATGGGACCCCTTCCCCTTTGTGACTGGACCCAAAATTATTTTTTCAGAGCAGGCAGTGGTCCAAGGGACCACTACCTGCCCTGAAAAAATCAGAAACAAAAGGTTTCCTTTAAGGAAAACGGGCTACACTTGTTAAAAAAAAAAAAACTGCTTTATTTAAAAGCAGTCACGGACATGGAGGTCTGCTGACCACAGCAGGCCTCCATCCCCGTGAGTGCCCTGAGTCGCTATGGGGTTGCAAATTGCGACCCAGCTCATTAATATTAATGAGGTGGGTCTTTGCAACCCCATAGCGACACCTTTCTGCATAGCAAATTGCGACTTGCAATTTGCGAGTCGCACGGACTCGCAAATTGCAAGTCGCAATTTGCTTCTTACCTACATCTGGCCCCATGTTTTAATGAAGAGA
Organism: Pleurodeles waltl; assembly: GCF_031143425.1. Classification (NCBI taxonomy): domain Eukaryota; kingdom Metazoa; phylum Chordata; class Amphibia; order Caudata; family Salamandridae; genus Pleurodeles; species Pleurodeles waltl. The sequence continues at coordinate 691,923,199 of NC_090442.1, read as the reverse complement.
GCTACTTGGAAGAGAACACATTAGTGTATGCAGCTGACACAAGTGGCCGTTGCTATGAAGCGAAGAATAGTACTCGCGTAGAAAAAGAATAGATAGTTCCTCGGAACGCAGAACAAGTGATGGCTGATAAGTACAAGGAAGGTATGAATAAGCACCTGTGTACAAATAGAAGTGTAGCAGTATTTGTAGTATCCGTCAGGAATCAACTGATAACTTCAAAACTTTCTTAAGAAAATGTTCATGGTGAAGTCTCAAAAAGAAAATTCAAATGCTTCAAGAATTAGATCCATGCAAAGTTAGAACATATACTCACTTCAAGGGTCATTCATTTGCACATCTGTCAAAGAAAGTGTGTAGAAACAGTTTTAATCACTTTAAAATGTTAGCTGTGCATCATTAAAAAATTTGCAATTTAGTTAGGAAACGTTGTTATGTAAAACCTCTAGCTTTATGTTTAGGATATTTGAATAGAGCTCTGTTTCATGGTGTTGTGGCAGATGTTGAGAAAGATTCTGAAGATATACAATTCCTTTTCTTTGGGCTTGAAGAAGATAATAGAGAAAATGAGGAGGTAGTGAGAATAGGTATAGAGGATGTGGATACAGAGATTAATACTGTATACAGGAGCCATGTAAATGTATATGAATCATTTTTAGTACTAACTGTTCATTCATTTCAAGCGTTCATTCAAATGGAGCCAAAGACAGGGAAGCTGCCACCAAATGAATTACAGAAAGGACTTAAAGGAAGAGTTGTATATTTACCATTAGATTAGTACTGTGGTTGTTGAGAAAGATGTAGATCAACCACTTATTATTCTAGTGAATGGAGTGCCTACGAAAAGGAAAACAATCTGGCAAGAGTTAGTTGATGTGAATAAATTAAAAAAAAAGCCACATTATACTTGAAAGAAAATAATATTTTTTTACAAAAATGTTGACATTATTGGAAATGTAATATATATTGATGATGAACTATTACAATCAAGTGGACAAATAGAAAAAGTGGATACGCAGAAGTCAGAAGAAATACATGAACACTTGAGTATTCATCCACTTCATTCAAATGAACTTGTTGGAAATGCTATTGATCTGTTTCAAATGAAACAAGCTAGAGGAGCTCCAATGAGTTGGCACTGGAAATTTAGGGGCTCTCCGTTTTCCATAGCTATTTCCCACAGGAGGCTGGTTATGATAAGCGATCTGTACAAAATACAAGCAGCTTAATATAGATTAAAAATACTATATTCAGAGGACCCTAGGTTTCAACATAGTATTCCCTAAAAATGTAATCTGTTAAATGAGAGTGACAATTGCGGGATCTCTTATGTTGTAACCATATTCTTAAAACAGGAGTCAATCTGCAAAATCTTTCGGCAAATGAGTTTGTTGATAAGATACAAGGTAAGGGTGAAAATCTGGAGTATAACTTAATTAATTAGATGGCATGTCAACGTGGGACTAATGAGTATGGGCACTATCATCCTGGACAACTTAAACGTATACTCTGAAATTTACATCCACCTACTTGATTTGTAATGCTTCGTTGTGCAGAGTATGCATGGGATGATTTACTAGAATTTCTAAGACAAGCAAACTCTAACATAAAGAATATCCATTTGAAGATAGCAGGTGAACCTTGTTCTTTGGATCCTGCGAATGTATGTAGGTATTTCAATCACAAGTTTCAAGTGAAGCTGAGTTTTACATGCAATAAAATAAATCCTCCTCTTGGAGAAGTTACAGATTTTGTTTTGAGAAATGAATACCAGACAAGAGGTGCTCCTTATATACACATGCTCCTATGGATAAAGTATGCACCAAAATTTGGAATTTATACTGATGAGTGGGTACAGTCTTTCATAAAACAGTATGTTACATACACCATCCCACACGAGAAACATTTAATTGTTTTTGGTGTTTGGTGATTAATTACAACTTGCCCCGATGAAAGCACAGTCCGTTTTTAAGAGACTCTTACATGAAGAAACTCATCATTCTTAAGGAAGAATTGGAATTGTGAACATCTGGTTGAATTTTCAGTACAAAGAACTAATTACAAACATGTGTCAAGCATCTGATAAGCAATATGGAAATATTCTGAAGGATATTAGAGTAGGAATACTGTCAAAAGAAAGAAAACTTTGCCTGGAAACTCAACTTATAAAGAATATATTTCTTTCCAAAACATCTGTAGCACACATAGGGCCTGATTACGAGACTTGCGGTCTTCAGTCCATCAGGACCACCGCTTTTGTGGTGGTCCAACCACCACATTAAGACCCTAGTGATCAGAATGCCAGAGTTCTGCCAGCCCGCCAGGATCCATGATCGTCGACGGCCTGGTGGTGATGGAGTTCGTAATCCGCAGGGCAGCACTGCATGCATTGCTGCCCTATGGATTTCAACCTCATTCTCCACCATCCTTTTCATGGCAGTAGCACTGCCATGAAAAGGCTGGCAGAGAACAAGTGCAGGGGGCCCTGCAGACAGTGAAAATTGTGAGGGTACAGGTGCACCCTGCAGGCTACAGCATTGATGCCGGCTTGTTTAGGAGCCAGAGACAGTGCTGTTGCCTGTTTCCCACTAGGCCAGTTGGCAAAAACCGAGGTTTCCGCCCCCCGACCTAGTGAGAAACTCCTACAAGGCTAAGTGGGGTGGTCACAATGAAGGGAGCAGCCACCCTGTTGAATGTTTGGTAGACAGGCTTTCCTGGCCACCAAACTCAAAATGAGGCCCATAATGTTTCAATTGTTTCAACAGCAAAAATCCATTGTGTGTCTAATGCCTACTCTTTAAGAATGTATCTCTTTCAATGAACAATTTCTACAACTAACGAAAGAACAAATATTGAAGCTGACATCTATTGATAACATTGAAATACTAAGTAACAGTACTGTGGACAGAAAAACTACAATCAAAACTGAACTCTTTGGAGAAGTCTGTTTCCAAAACTGTTGGATAGAAACGTGTTTACTTGTATATAAGAACTGTAGGGTAATTTTGTGGCATAATTGAAATGTTGAAGAAATATTAGTTAATGGAGCCATTGGTAAAATAATAGATTTCATTTTGTATCCAAACAGAAATGTGGTTCAAAACTTGCAAATTTAATTTAATGATCTTGAAGGTGTAAAACAGATAGCAAGGTCCTTTGAATGTTTCTTACTTACTTGTTTCTTCGTAGAAAGCAGTTTCCATTATCTCTAGCATATGCTGTAACAATACTTATGTCTCAAGTTCTAAGTGAAGAGCAAGTATTTATTAATATTGGTAGAACTGTATTCAAAGAAGGTATGTCTTAAGCGGCTTTGTCATGGGTTATAAATTTGTCCGGTTTACAGCTGATAGATTTGGATGACACTAGAGTAAATGCTGACTCCAGTTGTGTAGTGGAGTATAAACGATTGAGAAGAATATACTCCCCATCTAGTTCAGTACCCATGAAGTGATGTATTAAAAAATCATGAGTAATGGGAGTCCAGATAACTTGGATTGATGTTTATTCCAGTTTAATTCCTGATGAAGAAACTCCATCCACAACAGCAGCTTCCAATCTTGAAGCTCCCACCAGAAGCCTGGAACACCCAGTACATTTCAACCTACTACAACAGTAAGAGGGTGGGGGGAGTAGGAACATACCAATATACATATAATAAAGAATACTACAAGGAACACAAGAAGAAATAAAACAGCATTAAAAGGAACAAACAATAACTACTTTTAATACACAATGTCACACTACCCCCATAACAAACCAAAGAAAAGAAAGAATAAGAAAAACAAGAACATAGAAAAATAAACTAATCTCACTTGAGATTCACTTCAAATTCCAAATGCATCCATCATCAACCTTGATTGCTCCTTTGAACACTTTAATAACTTTGAAGATCCTACTGAAATGTGACTGCCCACTACTTATTCTACTTGGCAATTTTATTTTAACAGAATCTCCCACTGCCACTACTACTTCTTTCACAGATATTCGAATATCATATGTGTGTTTTCTCCTTTCTTGAACATGTTTCTCTTTTTCTAAGGCAATATTTTTTAGTTCTTCACAATCCTTCAGTCCCTTAACATACTCCTTTACCCACGGTGGACTTAATTTCGTGTGTGGAACCCTTTTTCTGAATAATACAGTGATTGACTAGTACTAGAATGCGGTGTATACCTATAATTCTCTTCCTTTGCCTTGAAAGCACCCATCCAACTCACTTCCTTCTGTTTAGCCAATTGAATGGTTTCCTTTAATGTCCTGTTAAAATGTTCCACCATACCATTAGATTTGGGATGGTACAATGTGCACTTCTCATGTACAATACCTCTCAATACCAGAAAATCACATATCAACTTGGACATAAATTGAACCCCATTGTCCGTTAGGATACACCTGGGATTCCCCTCTCTGGCAAACACATCTGTAAGAAACTTTATGATCGTCATCGACGTAACATCTGAAGTAATCAATACATCGGGCCAACGAGATAAAGTATCCATCAGAACTATAACATATTTGGGAACTGAACCACAGCTTACAGGATCCATAATATCTAACGACACCTCTTCCCATACTTCAATAGGAATCTTCCTCAGTACCATGGGATGTGTCCTACTCTTCAAAGATTTAACAGCAGCTTTGCACTCCACACAGTCTCTGACCCTTCTATCTGGAGCCAAATGCATACCTGGCCACCCATACGCGCTCCTCAACCTTTCTTAGGTCTTGGTCTGAGTGTGCCAGACTCATCAAGCACTCCCACATACTGGAGGCAGGTTTTAACCTACCAGCTCTCAAAACTAAACCATTTTCCACAGAAAGGTCACTACAAACTTTCTTGAATTGCACTACACCATTCTCTTGACCTACCACAGTATTGTCTGAAGACAACAAATCCCTGATTTTCAACAACTCTTCATCTTTGTTTAATTCCTCCATCTATTCTTTTTCCAAAATGCATCCATCTGTCACATTACAAACTTTGACATCATCATCAATCCACCACAAACTTAGCTCATCATCAACATCCAAGCTCATCCTAGACAAGCAATCAGCAATTTTATTCTCACATCCAGGAACATACTTAACAACAAACTGAAAATCCTGGAAACCAACTATCCACTTGCAAATGCTAGAAGAAATATAATATAAACCCTTTTTATCAAACGTTTCCTGTAATGGCTTATGATCAGACTGCACTACAAAATGTGATCCCCAAAAGAAACTGCTTAAATTTCTTAACTGCCCAGTTAATGGCTAACGCCTCCCTTTCAATAGTGGAATATCTAGATTCAGCCCCCCCCAGAGCTCAGGAAGCAAATGCAATAGTAACTTCCTTACCATTGTTTATTTGCTTGAGAACACAACCCAAACCTTTAGCAGAAGCATCAGTGATAACCCGGCATGGTACTCCTAGCTCAAAACTGCTAAGACACTGGGCAGAAGATAAAGCATGATTTAAATCAACAAATTCTTTCCTACATTGTTCAGACCAATCAAACTCTACTTCCTTCTTGAGTAAACCCCTGATGCAGCAGGACCTGCTAGCACAATTAGGAATGTATCTGACATAACATTCTGCCATATCCAAAAAAGCTTGAACATCTTCTTTTTTCTCTGGATCGGTTAAATTAACTATCGCCTTCACCAAGTCATCCATTGGCTTCACACCATCACCAGATATGACGTGTCCAAGATCTCTGGTTGAGCGGATTTGCAATTTTCACCTTTTAACGTGACCCCCTTTGGCTGAAAAAATTTTGGAACCTCTCTAGTTTTCAGAATGTGTTGTTCAAGAGTGTCTGTGAAGATTAGCACATCATCTTGGAAAAACTTGACACCCTTAAATTTCCCAAGAATCTTATTCATAAGTCTCTGAAAAACAGACGCTGTAGAACAGAGCCCAAAAGACATTCTAATGAATTTATAAACAGCAAAAGGCATGATAAAAGATGTTAACAATTTGGACTCTTCACACAATTGAACCTGGTGGTAAGCAGAGCTTAAGGTCTAAGATTGTAAAGTATTTTGCATTTACGAAAGAGCTGACCATTTCGCTTATAATAGGCAACATCCAACCTAATGTCACCTGACTTCTTCGTAGCAACCAGAATTTGAGCAATACATTGGGCTGCCTCAACTTCCTCTATGATGCCTTCAGATTGTAACCTCTGAAGTTCTAGCTTTACTCTGTCCTGCAAACTGAAAGGAATGCTTCTGACTTTACAGGCAATAGGTTGAGAACCCTTTTTCAAAAAAACATGATGTTTCTAGCCGGTTATGCATCCTACTTTGGAGTCAAAGACATCAGGAAATTCATTCATAAGTTCAGTACCAGAATTGTTAACCTTCTGTGCTTGCACTTGTGGTACTGAATTTGGATTCAAAATAATACCCAACAACTTCTGATGTGGACAGCTTAAAATGGTATCACCTACAACAGGGACATACACTTTACCAAACATTTTGTTTCCCTTAAACGAAATAATCCCATCAAAATACCCCCTCAGTTCTACAGGTTTGCCTCCATAGCTATAGGGTGTAACATCAGGATCTTGAATTGTAACTTTTCCTTGAAAGTACTGTGCATAGTCAACTTCAAACACAAGAGATAGTTTAGCCCCAGAATCCATCATCATTGAAATGGTTATACCATTCACATCAACTAAATCAGACGGACAGTCACAATGAATACTGGAAACACAGTTCACATCATTTACAATCTGAAGAATAAAATCATGATCCTCTTCACATTCCACCTCATGAACTTTAAACTTTGACTTTGCAAACGACTTGCAACCCTTGGCAAAGTGCCATTTTTCCCCAACTTATTACAAACAACATTAAGTGCAGGACATTCTTTGCTATTGGCGAGGTGAGAAGAAGATCCGCATCTAAAACATAATAATTTTGTTTTAGTGCTTACTTGACTTTTAATTTTAGATTTGGTATCTAGAGTTTGGATATTAATGGGAATACATTTAGATTTCTCAAGTCTTCAATTCATGACATCGAGTGTTCAACTTGTTTGGCTATCATTAATACTTTGTCTAATGTAGGATCACTTTTAGTCCATAGTCCTTCTCAAACTTTATCACTCTTACACTCAAGCATAAACTGATCACGAATGTGCTCATCTACATTCTCACCAAAATTGCACAAAGCAGCAAGTTTATGTAACACTGTCACAATATCCTCAATTGATTCATCATCATTTTGTCTACGTTTACCGAAGTAATACCTTTGAAGAATAATATTAGGCAAATAGCGATTTTCCAATCTAAGTAAAGTTATCTCAAATTCATTTAGAGAAGTATCTCCTTCAGCACCATCAGTAGAGGTTGTTGTTGGTAATGTTTCCAACATTTCTTGACCTTTTGCTCCTATGCAGTGTTGTAGAAGTGAGGTTTTCCTTTTAGCAGATAAGTTGCTACCACAAACACGGATGTAGGTTAAAAATACTTTTTTCCATTTAGGCCTTGGTATGGGAGGGTCTCCTGGAACGGATAATAAAAATGGAGGTGGAGTAGTATTCTGCATATCTTTTCTTCACCAGAGCTGCAAGAAAAATCACAGGATACCAGAATCTCCACTCAGAAGATGATGAAATTGAAGAAAGTTGAAGGAAAATTTTAGTCAAATCCAAAATAAATCGTTTAGTATGCAAATTGAATGCACCTTGGACATGGAATCACTCTTTTAAATATTGCAAGCGACGCCAAGGAAAAATCTTTGTAGCAAGAATTTGTGGAAAGACTTTAAGTGCTGCAAGAACAATTAGATGAAACACCTGCAAACGCTTTGTGAATAGTCTTGAAATGCCACAAGTACAAATGGATAAAATTCCTGCAAAGCGCTATTCAGAAGAAGACATTGAGGAAATGTGTGCAAAAGGAAGGCATCAGTAGAAATCTGCATGCAGACGAAAATTGGATGCACCTTGGACATGGAATCACTCCTTGAATTTCTGAAAGCAACTCCAAGGAAAACACTTTGTAGAAAGACTTCGTGGAAAGCCTTTAAATGCCACAAGTACAAATGGTAAAAATTTTGCAAAGCGCTATGCGGAAGAATACATTGAGGTAATGCATGCGAAAAGAAAGGCATCAGTAGAAAGCTGCACGGGACCGAAATGAGTGTCAGGTAGCTATTGGCAATCGTTGGTTGGAAACAGGGTCACTTTCCGAGATCAAAAGCATGGAAATAAACGCAAGGCAGCTCGGCTTGTTGACATTTGAGAAAGCTTTTCACAGTGCATGGAACAGTACGTTTAGTTTGTTTAATTATTAAAGTGTTTTACGAAGAGAATTAGGATAATTCCAAATGAAAAGAAACGATGACAGTACCTTTGTGTAGACAAATTCAGTTCCACGTGTGCATCGTAAATAAGAAGGAGCTTCTTTGAGTTGTGTTGAAGTTTCTTTGAAATGAATGTCCAAGTGCAGGTCCGATGTACCACTCGTCGCCAAAATGAAATCATGTATTCCAAAATCACGATTAATGGGAGTCCAGATAACTTGGATTGATGTTGTAAATATGTTTAGTCCAGTTTAATTCCTGATGAAGAAACTCCATCCACAACAGCAGCTTCCAAGCTCAAAGTTCTCACCAAAATTCTGGAACACCCAGCACATTCTGACCTACTACAACAGTAAGAGGGTGGGGGGAAGAAACCTACCAATGTACATATAATAAACAATGTTACAAAGAACACAAGAAGAAATAAAACAGCATTAAAAGGAACAAACAATAACTACTATTAATACACAATGACACAACCCAGTTTACAAAAAGCCTGCCTTCTTACCAAAACAAAAGATATCAAAGGATCATAGTGACGTTCCTGAGAAAAAGAAGAAAAAAGAGAGGAAAGAAGTATAGGAGAAAAGCAGTATTAAACATGAAGGTGAAATTGTAGATTTCCAGTTCTCAAACATCTCTGGAGTCAACTACTATGTCAATATAATTCTCAATGCACTGCTCTCATTACCAACTCTGGTTCATTAAATTAAACAGAAAACGGATAAAAGGTTCTGTTGTACATTCCTTACCTATTAGAACGATTCTGCTGTGATAGGATAAAAACATATTCTGCATCATCTATTAGAGATCTGCTGAGCTCTGCACTGGATATGTATACCTCACTCAAAACACTCAAGAAGATGCACAAGAATTCCTTATGGTCCTACTTGGCATCTTAGAAGAAGAGATGGTGTATATTGATGACCTTTTGGGACTAAGTTATTCATGGAAGCATATTTATGAAAATTGTTCCTTTCCTTCAAAAACAAAAATAAATTCAGAAAGATTTATCTACATAACTCTACCAGCCTGTAAAACAGTCAGTTTTTTCAAACTGTTTAAAGATGTGCCACAGAACGATACCTGCACAAAACGCAAGTCAAATCTGCTATCATAATATAAACTGGAGAGGATATATTAATGCTTCAGCATTGCAATACGGATGGAACTAAATTTGAAACTTAAATTACTAATTTTTAAAGGTGAACAATTCTCTATTTGTGGAAAACATATATCTGTATAGCCATTATTTTTCATGAAGGAGTGAATGATACTGGTGGACACTACACCATCTACCTAAAAAATAAAACTGGACGGACAGAGTGTAATTAGAGCAACTTTACATTCAAACTGAGATTACCATAGAAGCTGTTGAATTCTTACCTTCTCTTTTTTGAACCAATATTCTAAGAAGGACTACTTGAAAAATTGAATACTACACTTCTAGGACTTCTACTACAATAAGTTAGGACATCAAAGGCCTACCACGGGTGATATATTTATAATGGATTTGAAATCTCCAAATGTGCTTACTCTTGAAGGAAACAAAAGACATAGCATTAAATTGCAAAGAGAGATTACAAATTATAAACCAGGATAAAGACTTACTGACGAGAAAAAGGAATACTGTTAGAAATCTGTTAGAAGAACAGATGAAAAACTATACAAAAATATAACATCACTGATACACTGATATACTCTACTCTTGTTGAACGGATTACCAGATTTTATGACATCATGTCATTGGCCTATCAAGGTTGAAGTCTTTAGGCGCATTTTCAACTACCACTATGATTCATACACATAAATTATATTATATTATAAAACTATAATATACTTTAAATAATTTAACAAGTATAGGTAAAACAGTTTTATTCTTCTGGGGATTTTTTTTACAGTACATTTGACTGTTTTTCCCTCCACTGTTCAATGATGAGAAACTATACACCCTTTATTTATAGTGCAAAAGTATAGAAGCTGGGAACAGTGGACAAAGGAACATGACATGCTTAAATATACATAATTGCTACACAATTATATAAGTATTTTGTATCTTGTTATTAAAAATATCTTTTTTATTAGAGATTGTGAAGTTTTAATAGATACGTTAAAATGAAACTTTAACACGTATGCCGCCTTGGACTCGCGGCCGCGTTACAACCCATGTAATAACACGGTCTGGGGCTTGAGAGTCAGAGGAAGAGGCACCTATGGTGAGTGGCAGCCCTTGAAGAAAGGCGGCCCTGGAGGCAAGAAGGGTCAGGACCCTCACATCCAGGGTCCCGTTAAGAGGAGCGACGAGAGGAGATTTGGGCAGAGGCAGCACTGGACGGGAACTGCAGCATGAAGATCATCAGAATACCGAAGCAGTAGGTGCACAGCTGAGAGGAGGTGAGATTTTCCCCTGTGTTTCTGTTTTGGAGGAGTCTACTCCTGAAGATAATTCCGGTTTATTTTCTCAAAGGGGGGAAGCGGGAGTGGTACTTTGGAAACTCTAAACCTGGATAATTTGGAAGGGGGTCCTGTGCTTCCAAAGGTGGGGCTAGGAAAAGGAAACCCCCAAAGTGACAAGACTAATATTAACTGTCAGCAGGAAAGTGGAGTGAATTTCCCTAAGGGGGTCACAAATAAGGCAGAAAGGAGACAACCTTCATTTCAAATAGTGACGCGGGGAGAAAAAAAATACAAACCTCCCCGGTGCGTCAACTTAAGGTCACCCCATCTTTGAGATCATATTTTAAAGCACAGATCTCAGTTGGAGTCTTAACTATCTCTTTTGCAAACTCCTGCAGGAGATCAAGTTTTGGGATGGAAGCGGTATTTGAAGGCCAGAGTGATCAAACTTCAACCCCCACGATATTTCGATGCTCCAACTCTATGGGAGGGGAAGATTCTAGTAGACATTGGCTGAGGACTGTAATTCTGCCCAGGTTTCAAACCTGCGGGCAGGAGAATTAAGTAACAGATCAGATAGCCTTCCTATGGAGAATACAGGATCTCATAATTTGTCTTTGAATACAAATGAGTCAGAGGAGCAGGTTTTACTGACGAGTTCATCAGAATCCCTCCTACATTCTCAAACCAAAGAAGTTAAGCATGGTTTCCTTGTTTCGCAGACTAATCAGAAGGAGATCCAGGAGGTCTGTGAAGCTTTAGCAAATAAACTGGATCAGCTGGCTCAAAGAACTCAGGCCCTGGTAATTCAAGAGGAACAGTTGAAAGATACAGCTGCAAAGAACATACAGGAAATAGAGGTTTTGAAAAGTAGGAATAAGGAAGGCTTCGAGAAGTAGGAATCATTAGAAAATAGTGGCAGGAGGAACAATATCAAATTAATGAATGTCTCAGAAGGGAAGGAGGGGGACAATATTAAGGCTTTTGTTGTGGATCTTCTCATTCAAAGTGGTGCTTGGGAAGGATCAGAGGAGGTACTGAGTAATGACATACAACATGTACATCGAGACCCCTTCCGGAATATTAAGCCTAGAGCTAAGCCAAGACGGATTTTGGTGAATTTCCTCTCCTATTCAGTTAAAGAAAAGATCTTATTGAAAGCTCTAAAATTAGGCACTCTAAAGGGGAAAGAATGCTCCTTTGAGGTCAGGTCTGATGTTTCCCGTATCACCTCAAACAGGCAGTGGGAACTAGGTAAAAGGATGGAAGATTTTAGAGCACTGGGAGCCACAGTCCAACTGAAATTTCCTGCGACTCTGCTGGTTATGAGGGATAATAAAATGTATAATCTCAGAAACTGTGAGGATGCAGACACTCTTCTCAAAAAGTTTAAAGGCACTTAGTTAGTGTAATGGGTTTTCTTTTTTCTTTTTTGGTCTCCATCTCTTCTCTCTTCCTTTTTTTTTCTTTTTCTGTGCAGCCCGTCTCTGCCAAAAGGGCTTAGCAGCCAGTATGGAGATGGGTTGGGTTCTCCAGGGTGGGGGATGTGGGGAGGTTTGGGATTGGATGTGGGAGTGTTTGGGGAAGGACGGTGGGGGAAAGGGTTTGGGGAAAAAATTAAAAAATGTGTGCCTCATTATTCAAGGGTTCGTTGGGCTGTTTACTTTACTCAACTTGACGTCTAAGCGAGCCTGCCTACTAGCTGCAATTGAAGCCAGAGTAAAGGGTAAGTGGGAGGCAAGCAGATCAGCACATTTTGAATATGGTGAGGCAGCAGGGAAACTGCTGGCGTGGAAGACAAAGTCAGATTTGGCAAGAAATTAGATCAGAGAAATAAAATGTTCTGCCTCGGGGGAGGTACTGATGGAAACTGTAGAGATTCAGAAAACTTTTGTAAGTTTCTTTGAGGCTCTTTATACTGAAGTCTTACCAACTACATCGGCAAGCATATACCGGGGGTTAGAAGATTTGCAGATGAAGAAACTGGGCAACACTGATAAAATATCCCTGGAAGGTGAAATTCGAGTAGAAGAAATCGCTCAGGTCATTTCTAAAGGAAAAAAGGGGAAGTCTGCAGGACCGGATGGTTTACCACTTGAAGTTTATGTATGTTTACAAGAAGTAGTAACTCCAATTTTAGTTATTTTGTTGAACAGTATACTTAAAGGGGAGAGCCCCTCGTCTGAATCTTGGGATGAAGCAATAATCGCTCTTATTTTGAAACCAGGGAAGGAACCTTTATTATGTGAATCTTACATACAAATCGCTTTGTTAAATAATGACTATAAACTTTTTGCTAATATTTTGGCTAACAGGTTGAGTTTAGTGATAGGCGGATTGATTCATAAGAATCAGAAGGGCTTTTTAAGGGGCAGACATATGCATGGGTTGTCTCATGAGTTGATTGGAGCAATGGATTTAGCAACCACGTATAATTTACCGTTGGCAGTGATAACGCTGGATGCTACAAAAGCCTTCGATAGAATGAATTGGGGCTTTTTAAATTCTATCTTAAAACATCTTAATTTTGGGGAGAATTTCCGTAGAGCTGTGAAGAACTATAGTACCCCTGTAGCTAGACTAGTGCTAAATGGTGTTTTGACTGCACCATTTTATATTACAAGAGGAGCTAGACAGGGTTCCCCCCTTTCCCCATTATTATTTAACTTATATATTGAACATTTGGCTCTCATGATTAAGGGAGACCATCTGGTTAAACCTTTTGCTTTTAATGCTTGGAAGAAGAAGATCTCTCTATACGCGGATAATATTATGATTTATACTTAAAATCTGCCCCTTACATTGGAAAGGCTTGAATTATTAACATCACAATTCAGTCAAATTTTGGGTTATGCAATAAATATGGCTAAAACAGAAATTATGATTTGGAATTTAAGTGATAGGCATGCTTTAATAAAAAATGAGATAAAATATTTGGGGGTTAAGACCTATAGTAATCTGGAGGATATTCCAGTTGAGAATTTAAGACATATTTCACAAGAGATAAATAAATTACTCTTAAGTTGGTCACACTTGCATTAATATTATATGGTAGAGCGAATCTGGTTAAAATGTATATCCTCCCTAAGATCTCTTTTCTTTTCAATATGATTCTGTTATCTTTTGACAAGATAGGAATAAAAAACTTCAAGCTAAGATAGATAGGTTTATTTGGGCCTCCAAAGGGATTAGGAGAGCCAGGAAAAAGCTTAAAAGAAAATATGATAAAGGAGGGATTGCATTACCCGATACTCAGTTATATGTTTGGGCTTTTCAATTAAAAAATACTAAGGGCCTATTGTTAGGAAACTGGTTGAGTTTGCTAGAGAGAGCTATGTTAATTTGTGAACGGGAAGATGGAAAGAAATGTATGTATAAATTTGGTCACCCTAAATTATAAAACAAATTAGATTAAAAGTGTTACAAGCCGCTGCTTCGCTTTTGGCACAGATAAGGAGAATCACAGGTCTGTCTTATTATAGTGTTTATGCTCCCATTTGGGATTCTCTGGGTACACCAGACTGTCTTAAAGATTCTCTTTCTCAACCTCTGAAAGAAGCGGGTATAGTGGATTGGGGTCAGATATTTTAAGAAGGTAAATTAAAATCTTGGGAGGAATTTCTGTTCATGACGCGTGGATCTTTATCTAGATTTAAGTATCTTCAATTACAAAGTTGGTCACACTCCCTGCAAGAAGTGGGAACCCATACAAATGAGTTGGAGGAGGTACAGATTGATGGTTCTATTAGTAGGAAAGAAGTGGTGGTATATTATGGTTTGTTCTTAAACATTCTGGAGCAGGACCAGGATTTTCCTAGCTCATGATGGGCCGATTTGATTTGCAGGGAAGAGATTAATGCTTTATGGTCAACTTCATGACAGCAGCTGTATAAGGTAGTAAAACCTGCTTCACTGAGGAAAAACCATCTCTTTGTTCTACACAGGGTGTATTATACCCCTAGGAAGATAGGTAAATTTACTTTGAAAGGAAGCCCGGCCTGTAAGAAATGTGGTCTTGTGGAGGCTGATGATCTTCATATGTTTTTGTTTTGTCCCAAGATCTTAAGTTTTTGGAGAGAGGTGTTTGAAAGTATAAAGAAAGTATTTTCTGTACAGGTTGACTGTGCTCCAGAACTAGTATTATTTGGTTGGTCCCCTAAGATAGGTTGTCTGAGGGGTTACAAGAGAAGTCTACTGTTCTATCTTATCTTGTTGGGTAGGAGGGAGATTTGTAAACATTGGTTATCTTTAATACCCCGTCTTAGCTTAATTGGTTGTTGTCTGTGACAAAAATATGTTAAGTTAGATCTTAGCTGCCTTCATATTAAAGGAGTTGTGGATTTATGGAAGACTTGGTTGAATTGGATGGATCATAGCATTTGAGTTATGATAAGCGGTATAAGAGGTAAAAGATGGTCTGATGATTAAGGCATGCGAGTAGGACACCCCTCTCCTGTTGGAAGGGGCATTCCTATTGTTCTCGACTTCCCACTATGAAAAACTTGGCAACCTCTCGGGTAAATACTGGGATGCAGGCCTTGTTTTTTCTTCTTTCGAATGGAAGTTTATAAAAGAATATGAGGACAAAAAAAACAACTGATGCATACACTGACACACCCAGACATATTGTGATGCATACACTTACACACCCATACACACACACACTTATGGATACACTGAAACACGCATATACACATCCATGCATACACTCTCAAACAGACACACACTGACCTATATACTAGCATACCCAGGCACACACTGATGTATACACTGACATACTCAGGCACACTGATGTATACACTGACACACCCAGGTACATCCTGATATATACACTAACACACCCAGATACAAGTATACTTGGGTGCATATATTAGAACACACAGGTACATAGTGATGCAGCCACTAATTCACTCACACAGTCAATCATATACACAGTAAGACACCCTGATATGCACTAGCACCAAACACCATATACACAAAAATATAAAAGAATAATAAAGATTCAAACACAGCTATTTCTTTGATTCAACAGTGATTCTAAGAAGAACTGCACTTTTTTAGATTTTTTGGTGAAAATCTTTTTTTATTGTTTGGATTTTCAAACAAATATGAACAAAAACTTTACAAAAGACTAAATGCAAAAGATGTGCATTTTGAAAGTACAACAGTGATAAAAAAAAGTTGCTCAAAACAGTAAACTGTGAAAAAATTAGCAATGGTGCTTCCTCACCTGGGCAAAAATATTAGCATCTTTAACTTTAGCGACAACAAGATTGGGCAGATGACACATGATGTTACCGTTTGACCTAATTCATTGCATGTGGCTTTCATAGTGATGGTTGTAGGAGGGACATAGCCAGATGAAGAAGAGCTGGATTTGGCAGCTAAATCTCCTCCTTCTCTATGCCTCACCATTCAGAGATATGTCAGTTTGTGTATTGTGCGCACATGCTTCCACATGCTAGATGTGCCATGACTAAACTTTTTTGATGTGCCATGAGACAATACCTTGCCACATAAGTTGCATTTAACAAACTTTCCTCTCTCTGCTACGTATGTTAAAACATTGTCATCCCTTACTCTCCTTTTGTGAACTTGAAGGGCTATGTTCTTCCTCCTCTTCATGATCACCATGTAAACTTTCTGCAGGTAATGGTGCAGCACTGGCTTCAGCCATCCTAAACACATTTTGAAGAAGATCTCCAAAAATCACCTTCCTCTCACAAAAGCCATAGAAATAGTAACTGTTTGAGGGAGGGGTCCTATTCAAAACTAACCAATCAAGTATCAGAATCTTCTTGTAACATTGTCTGTCTCCACAGTTCCCTTTGTGGATCTGTGGATCTGGAATACACGTAAAAACACAAATTTGAAACTTTAATAAATATAGGGTAACAAATATACTTATATGTAGGTTCATCTTGATTCGAAGGTGTAAGACTGACACCCGTATACTAAAACTACCTGGATAAAAAAAGATTTGCGGGATTCACTGATCCAGATCCACAGATCCATCCCGATCAAGTGATCAGAGCAAAAACCATAAAGTACCACCGTTCATGGTTTCCAGCACCACAGTGGATCTGCCAGTCCTGAAAATTAAAAATAAATAATAGAATAAATATAGTTATATTTAAATTATTAATAGTTTCTTTTTGTTTTACCAAACTTCTTTTCTTTTCTTTTTGTAGTTTTTACCCTTATTCTTGCTGCTTCCTCAGTAGTTCTTCTCTGTACTTATTATATTATATCTCTTTGATTTATCCTCTTTTTTTCTTTGTTGTTGAGTGTTTTTTCCCTTTCCTTACAGACCTCAACATCACTTTCTCCTACTTTCTATTACTATTCCTTTTTTGTTACCATCGTTTAAAACTACCTATTATTTTTTCCACAGTTGTAATATACGGTACCAATACAGTAGAGATGTGGCTACAGAACTGCCCCTAGACCACGCCCTGGTGTCAGCCTCCATCTTTGTTCAAACAACCTTAGAAATTCACTGTAAGAAACAAAGGTTTCCAGGACGTTATAAATAGGAAATACAATTTTTTTTAAAAACACCGAAATGTACGGCAAAAAAACAAAGGTTACATGGATGTTACAGTTAAGTGCAGAAGTTACTCATTGCAGATGTCATCAGTGATGACACTGACCATGTCATGAATTGGGTAAAATGTGAGGTGATAAGCAGTGCACTATGGAGGTGTAAGTTATAGTTAGGGCTCCTTTTCTACCTACTCATAAGGCCCCTGTAACCTTTGGTTTTTGAAGTAAATATAAATATCTATCTATATATACATACATATATAATTTCACACTTAAAAATACAAAGGTTACAGTGACGTTACCGTTAAGCTCACATTTCAAACGTACACACACATAGAAATTGACAATTTATAGTTAGAGTTATCTCAAGTAACTATATCTCACTCCCTAAGGTAACTATATCTCGCGCCCCCGCCATGTACAGTTTTTTCCTAAAAAATTGTACTACAGATTATACATTGATATTAGCAATCATATTATCAAAGATGTAATTTTTGGGGGTAATTAGCAGTGCATGGCGAGGGCATGAATTATAGGTACCTTAGGGCAGGAGTCTTGTATGTATGGTTTTGTAGATTTAAAATGTGAGCCTAATTGTAACTTCCCTGTAACCTTTGCTTTTTAATTTTAATTATATTTTCTAACTATAGTGTTCCTGATTTTTCAGTGAATTGCTATGGTTTGTTTAATGTATAGTAATTCTGATTACTATACATTAATCCAACCACTGCCGAAGACTGTGTGTGATGGTGGTTGGCCACAGTGTCTGGCCGTCTGAGGCCCCTATCAACACCCAACCTTGCACCGTGCACGGCATTCGTACATGGGTGGCAGGGGTTGCTCGCAAGGCCTGTCCTGCAGCCAGACCCTGTGGCCAACTCCCATAACCACTGAACCCCACATTGCACATGGCCCTTTGGCCATGCGTACCGGGAGATGGCCACAGCCTGTCCCTCTGGGTTTGAGAATAGGTGTAAGTGGGTGTATCTGGGGATGAGAGTGGCTGTGATAGTCTCTGTCTGGGTGTGAGAGTGCATGCATCAGTGTCTTAGTGGGTACATCAGTGTCTGTGCAGGAATGTAAGTTGGTGTATGAGGGCTTCAGTGGGTCTGTGAATGACTGTGTGAGAGTCTGCATGGGTCTGTGAGTGGGTGCCACAGAGTATTAGTGGGTCTGTGAGTACCTGCGTAAGGGTCTGAGTAGATGTGTGAATGGGAGAAAGAGATTGAAAGAGAGAGAGAAAGAGAGTGAGGGGGAGATAGAAAAAGTCCCTAATTATAACATTGGCGGTACATACCGTCTACCACAGTGGTGACGGCCGCCAACATACTGCCACCGTGGCTACCATCCATCCATCATATTGTGAGCACTGCCTGACTCTGTCCACAATAAGGAAGGAAATCCAGCAGTGCTCCTGGTGGTGGACGGTGGTAAACTGGCCCTGCTACCACCAGCACCCCAAACCAGTAGTACACCGCCAGTCTTATTATGACCAGAAACACGACCTGGTGGTGTTCTGCTGGTGGGGTGCTGCTGGCGGTAACAGTGCCCCTTCCTGTTGCCTGCTGGAAGACCTCCTCTCCCAAGGTAAGGTGGGCTCCTGACAGGGGAGGGGGGTGGGAGGGTGTTGTCTGTGTGTGTTTCAATGTGTGCATGAATGTTTGAGTGTGTGTGTGAATGCATGTAAGAATGGTGAAGTGAGTGCATGTCTGCATGTCAGTGTGATTGTGTGTAAGAATGTGTGTGAGTATACGTGAATGAATGGATGTATTTCAGTGTAAGTGAATGGGTGTATGTGCTGTGCGTGTGGGTGTCTGTGTATGCGGGGAGGGGTGAGTGGCTCTGTAACTGTAGTGGGGGAGGGGTGGTGATGTGTGCACCTGTGGCTTTTGGGGGGGGTCAGTTGTGTGGTGTGTGCGCGTATGGGGGGTGATTGAGTGGATAGGAGTGGTGGGGGATTAGTTTGTGTATTGCATCAGGTGAGTGTTGTGGGGGTGGGGAAGCCGCCTACTGGTGACAGGGAAGGAATTCCCTGTCACCACAGGGAAGGAATTCCCTGTCACCAGTAGGGCCTACCACCATGGTATTCATGGCGTTGCTAACAGCATGAAATCCATGGTGGTAGGCCGGCTCATAATGCCATGGGCGGTACAATGTTGGCCGCTGGGCTAGATATAGATATCTCTGGCCTGGTGAGTGGAGAAGTGTTGGGTTGGCTGCAGCCAAGCCACCAATCTCATAATGGTATGTTCCGCCAGCCTGTTGGTAGTCATACCGCCACATTATCCCTGGTGGTCAGAAGACCGCCAAGGACATAATGACGCCCAAAGTGTTTTTTTTAGGCTTTGATGGATGATATACTTAGAATAAAATATTTCTGCACAAATTGAAAAGAAAACTGGATTTGCAAAGAGTAAGATCACCTTTCAGCATGAGCCTTTATCATTTGCAGTTGAAAAAAAAAATAAAGGAAAGAAATGACTTTGAAATCACCTGGATTTGAACCCTCAACTCTCAATGTGAAATTCTCTCACTGTCACTATAAGGCTATCTTTTTTTACTTTGAAAGGTATTTTCTATTGCTCTTTACATGCTGTCCAGGACCGCAAGGTGGTCCTCAAGGCCTCCCTTGCAGTACCTGACATTTTTTATTTTTTATTTAAACTTAATTTTTGCCCTTTAAGGGCTGTCTGGGGCTGCAGTGGGAGCCTCAATGCCTCCTCTGCAGTCCCAGCCAGCTCCCGCGTCCTGCATGGGATGGCATTACTCCAGCAAGCAGGTAGCTGCTTTTCATAGCAGCTAACTGCTTCTTGGAGCATTGTTTTCATCTGTCTTCCCTGCAAGCAGATGAAACAGGTCCCACTGTCAGAAAGCAGACTTTGCTCAGCAAACAGCTATTTCACAGGGGTGGGTACCGCAGGGCATAGCAAGAGCCAGCCTGGGTCATGGTGGTCCCAAGGGCCACCAGTGGCTACTCGAGGGTGGCCACTCAGCCCTCCACAATGAAAACAGCCCCAGGGAGTTGGTGGTCCCTAGGGGTCCTAAACAGACCCTGTTACATTTTTTATTATAGCCCTGGGGAGGTGGGGGTCCCCAGTGCTGCAGGGGACTCTTGGTCACCCAGTCACAACATGGTGAATCCCCCAGGGAGGTAGTGGTGTAGAGAGAGATGACATAGACAAGTGGTTGGAGGCCTTTGAGAGGGCTCTCCAAATGAGAAGGGTTAAGCCCCAGTATTTGGGCTCACTCCTATGGGAGTTGGTCACAATATCTGGTAGGGATAGGATCCTGACCCTGGGGGGGGGAAGCAGATTCCTATCCTAGCTTGAAGAGCTGCTTAACCAAGAAGTTTGGTCTGACCCCAGAGCAGCACAGAATAAAGTTCAGGGACACCCAGAAGGTCAATTACCAGTATTAGGCTGACTTTGGAGACACCTCACTTAAGGCACTAGAGGGCTGGATATATGGTAGCAAAGTAAATACTTATGAGGGATTCTACAATTTGATCATAAGAGAGAACATCTTGACCAATTGTATCCAAGAGCGGTTATGCCAGCATCTACTGGACTCTAAGCTGACCAACCCCTGAGAGCTGTGGGAGGCAGCTGATGAGTGGTTGAGAATCAGGGTGGTTGTCAAGTCCTAGGGGGGAGACACCAAGGTAGGGGGGGTCAGGTCCCCAAAAACCTAATGAGGGAGGTGGTAAGCCCACCACAGAGACTCACCCAGTACCCCAGAACCCTAAGAAGGAGGGGAGTAAATCCCATTCTGACAAGTAGAGGCAGGGAGACCCATTGTTAAAAAAGCTCTTGGACAGTAAGGCCTGCTTCGACTGTCAGCAGACAGGCCATTTGAAGGGAGATGCAGCCTGTCTCAAGAGGGTGGTTAGCACTTGGCTGTCCAGTGTAGCCTTGGAGGAGGACTTCTCAGATGATTAGGTCCTCATAAAATTGGGCTGAGAGACAGGACCAGATGGTAAGCGGGTGATCCCTGAGGGTGGGAATAGGCACTTTCAGCCCATACAGGTGAATGGGATCCCTACCACTAGCCTGAGAGATACTTGTGCCAGTCACAGTATAATGAGTCAGTGGTTTAATGACCCAAGACATGTATGTCTCAGGGGAACCCAGCAAAGTCAGGATAGCCACAGGTGAGGTCACCACCAAAACTGTAGCCATAGTGCCCCTAGAGAGAGAGGGTATCCTTGACTGGTTTAGGGTGGTGGTCAGTGCTGACCTCCCCTTAGAATGTATCGTAGGCAATGACCTCCCAGAGGTGAGTCTGATCCCATATGGGATTGTCACCCAGAGCGCCCCCAGCCCAAAGTCCTGGGGAGCAAGTCCCTACAGTTAGGAGCCAGCGGTCCCCAAGAAAAGGGAAGAAGAAAACGAAGGGTAGGCCACTCTCAATGAGAGTTCCAGTGAGCCGAAGGCCTTCTGGCCCAGTAGCAGGGAAGCCCAGAGTTGGCACTGGTGAGGCCTCAATTGACCCTAAGGAAGTCCTGAGTAGTCAGACAACTGTCCAGCTGTAGGGTGTTGCCCCTGCCATGATAGAAGAGAGAGTGAAAGGAGGGTGTCTGCCATAAGATTTGGTAGCCCTCCACTCTAAGCAGCCAGAGGGGTGCCAGGAACCCAAGGTTGCCCCTAATGCAGCTCATACACTTTTCAGTGGAGAGCTCAGGGTGAGGTTCTGGGTGCTGACAGCTGTCAGTAGCCTCTGCTGGGTGCTGGCATTCATGGCAGCCCTGCACTTGACCTGGGAGGCAGACCCCAGGGCCAAAGGTAAAGTAGGCCCCTTGACGACCTTGTTGTTCATGGTAAGGTTGCTCAAGTGCTGGGTGACCTCTTTGGGTTAGCTATATGTTATCCTAGCAAAGTTAGGGATAAAAGAGGTGGGCACCTCAATACCCAAATTGGCAGAGAGAGAGGAGGAATCCCCCTTAAAGGGAAGTTGTGGTTTAAGATGGGTCCTTTCACTGTTGGGATGGGTTCACTACCCAGAGGGAATGACTATGACAGGAGGATTTAAGGCAGAGTAGGCCCTGTAAAGGGACAGACAGTTTTCCTCACTGCCTTCCTCGCCTGGCAAGCCAGGAAGACCCTATCAGGGTTGGGCTGAGTCTCTTAGGCATGTGAGGTGTGGGGCGTGCCTGAGAAAACTGAGCTGATTGCAGAGGCCCCTTAACTTTTTGTCCACTTTTTGCTTGCGTTGTCCTGATTCGGGTGGTGCCCTGGGTACTGCAAACCAGTCCCAGGGCCTGTGCTTTGTATAAAATTAGTATGGGAATTAGGCTAATTATAATTCATAGAACCAACCGAACTATTAGTCCCTAGTATATGGTAGGGCATGTAGACTTAAGGACCCCCGCATAGGCAGTGCACTGCTGAGGTAGCCAGTGTCATTGTAAAGGCATTGCTGCCTTGCTGGCTGTCTTTGAACTAAAGTTATATGCAAATTCAACTTTGTAATTAAAAGTCCTTTGTAAAGTCTTAAACTACCTTATTTTTACATATAAATCGCCCCTAAGATGTGCCCTAAGTGCCTCTAGAGTTGGGTGCCTTGTGACTATAAGCAGGGACCTTATAAAAATTGTTTTATAAGCCCTTGTGAGGTAAAATAGCCAAATTATTTTTCCCTCACTGTAGTGAATGGCCTCTATAGGCTGAAATGGGGAGACTTTATTTTAGTAAACAAAGTCCCCATAGGAGCCAGGTATCTTGAGTTTGGTATCAAATTATTTTGTTATGATAAATCCCACAACTTGCCATTGTTGGATTTAATATAACTAGTTCAGGTAAAGAGTTTTAAAACTCTACCTGAAAGTTGCCAGCTTCAGCTCTGTAATGCCCTTCTCTGATTGGCCAGCATTTGGCAGCCTGACCAGGCTGCCTTGATGAGGTGTGATGTGGCATGGGCTGAACACAAAGGAAGAGCCTGGGTAGGGAGAACATGGCGGCAGTCTAAGGTGCCGGTCGCGGAGGGCTCCCTGGACATGGAGACATAAAATATGGAGCAAATAAGGTGACTCACTGGAGGCTGGGGGAGTGGAATGGGGTTCAAGGCATGAGGTGGAGACAGGGGCTGGATCCGCCACAGAGACACTGCGTTGCAGGGGAAATGCGGCATTCGAGGTCTGGGGTGGGCCGCACCATTGTTGAGAGCCGCGGCTGACATCCATCGCTGGTGGCAAGGATTTGGTTTCAGGGGAAGAGTGGCAGAGCAAGCACAAGTACAAGCACAAGAGGAGGAAGTTTAGGAGGAGGTGGAGAGAGGTTTTCCTCACCGATTGCAGTGAAAAATGGAAAAGAAACCCGAAAAGGCGACAGAGGTACACTTTGTTTAAAAAATCTTGTGTGGTATTTAGGACTTAATAGTGTATGATTGCCCCCCCCCCCAGGTTTATGGTGGACAGGGCAGGGGGGCTGGCTCCTTCCAATAGAGAAGGAGAGAAGATGGCATCCAGGAGCTTTAGTGGTGTTTCAGACTCTAAAAGGGCAAAAAAGAGTACAGTATTAGAAGAATGTGAGACCTCCCAGAAGCAAAATACGGTCAGGAATAAGGAGGGGCAAAACCGCAATAACAACAAAAGGAAACCCACTCAGAAAAAGCTGGGAACTGTAATTAATAGAAAAATGAAGGTTATCCCGTCATTGAGAACTTACTTCAAAGTGCTACCAGGAGCTCCGAGAACGCCAACAAGAGAGGAGAGAATGCAGTGCGAAGAGAAAGAATCAGCCCTGGTTGGAAGTAAGGACAGGGAAGCCTCAGTGAGTCGAGACATAACTGACCCCACAGATAACTCAGATCATAACCCAAAAATGGCACTGTATAGCCCTCATGAAGTATGCCCGGAAAAGCAGGTAGCACTGGGAGGAAGATCTGGGGACAGTCAAGGGGATGCGCAATCCTCACGTGAAGTAGGGTCTTTGAAAGGAAACAGTCTTGAAGATCCACTTAGCCACTCCATCACAGGCATGCTAAAAACATTATCTGTGGAATTGAGGTGTGGTTTTGAGACTTCAAAAACTAATCAAGTTGAAATCCGAAATCTCTGTGAGGACTTCAGTAAAAAAATTGATGAACTAGCAGGCCGGATTGCAGCCCTGGACGAGGAGGTTGGCAATCTGAGGGCTGCTGTGGAGGAAAATTAAGAAAAAATCAAAGGTTTGAAAGCAGGAGAGGCGGGGGTAATGGCTAAGATGTAATCTTTGGAAAATAATCAAAGGAGAAACAATTTGAGGTTTCTTAGTGTTCCTGAGGGGTTGGAAGGAGGTGATTTTAAAGGACTAGTGGTACGAATAATAAAACAAGAAGTACATTTTGAGGATATGGAGGTTGATAGCGGAAAGGATATTCAAAGAGTACATAGTGTCCTGGCAAAAATGCCCCCCAATAGGGATAAGCCAAGGAAAATCTAAGTTTATTTCCACACATACACAATTAAAGAGTGCATTTTGGCAGTGGCATTAAAGAAGAAATCGCTGTCGATGAATGGGGTCCCTTTTAAGATCAGATCAGATTTAGCCACTATTACTCTAAACAAACAATGGGATTTGGGGAAAAGAATTAACATATTATAAAAGTTGGGGGCGTCGGCCCAACTAAGGTTCCCAGCGTCCTTAAGAGTAATGGCGAATAACAAAATGTATAGCTTTAGTCACTGGAGAGAAGTAGATGACCTGATCAAGAATTTAGAGAAGGGTACTGGCTCTGTGCATGCCTCCTCCCCTTAGCAAAGATTAGTCGGGTTAGTGAAAAGGCAGTCTCCGAGTCCGGCACAGATTCAAGAAGATAGGGTGGGTTGGGATGGATTGGGGGGAGGTGATGGGGAGCACAGGGCGGGTAGCATAAAGGAAAAAAAAAAAAAAAAAGGTTCCTTAGTGATGTGGAAAGAGAGGGAGTCGAGAAGAGATGCAAGGAGTGGGCTTGGGCCTAATCCTGGAGGATGGCTTGAAATTCCTGTCCTGGAATGCTAATGACCTAAGGGTGAAGAGGAGACAAAAGAGGTTTTTGCAATATATGAAGGATGCCCCAGCCGATGTGTTCATCTTACAGGAAACACATCTTTCTAAGCAAGAATGTTTTGAGGTGTTCAAACCATGTAGATGGGTGCAGCAGATAGTAAGCTCCAACTATGCGGAAGGTATTAAGGGGGTGGTTATTTTAATCAAGAATAATCTTTGTTGAGGGCCCGGTAAATAAATCTGGGAGGTGGTAAAAAATATAGACATCCGTCTAGGATTGACTATATTCTAATTGACTATGGCATAAAAGAGTATGTGGAGGAAGTAATACATGTTGGGGCATATTTATCATACCAATGGGGGAAAGAAGGTGGACCTTAGATAGGACACTATTATTAGGTGAGGAGGTAGTATCGGAATTATATCCGGAAACAGAGGGATATTTTAACATTAATGAAGGGTTAGCTTTGCCAGCATTAGAATGGGATACTTTCAAAGCTCTTTTGATGGGGAGGCTGATAAAGGTAGCCTCATTTAGGAGGAAAATCTATAATGAAGAGATTAGTAACTTAGGAAATCGGGTTTGCAGATTGAGCAGAGATTGGCACATATGGACCTTGAGGAGGATGAAGGTAATCAGTTACGTAAACTAGATCAGGAGGTCCGTTCGGAAGTAGCAGTGGTAATAGACAGAAGGATTAGAATGAGATGTGAGGCTAATAGGGTGGCATATTTTGAATGTGGTGAAAACAATGGCAAGTGTTGGCCTGGAAAATAAAAACCGACACAGTTAGAAATAGGGCGGGAGAAATTCTGGGTGGAAACCCAGAGGAGATTAGGAGAAGTGGGAAGGAGGTGGGAGAAAGTTTCTTCAATTTTTTAAACAAATTATACACAGAAGAATTAGAGGTGTCACCAGAGTCAGTGAAGAGATGGTTAGGGGGATTAGAACTAGCTTCCTTGAGTGATGAAGAAAATAAGGTTGTTAATGAACCGATTAAGATGATAGAAGTACAGCGGGCCATAAAATCTGGCAAATTAGGTAAGGCACCAGAAACCGTTGGGTTACCTATGGAAATCTATAGAGCCATGGGAAGCAGTTTTGTGAATATTTTGAGGGAACTGTGTAATAATATTTTAGAGGCCAATGGGAGGCTATCCCCTTCCTGGAAGGAAGCTATTATCACACTAATATTAAAATCAGGGAAAGACCCTAAAAAATGCGAGTCATACATACCGACCGATATCCCTTTTAAAAATGTGATTATAAAATCTTTGCAAAACATTTGGCAGATAGATTAGGGGGAGTTTGGAGGAAGCTTATACAAACAGATCAGAAAGGTTTTTGAAAAGGGAGACATATGCATGAACTGACAAATGGCTTGGTAGCGAAATTCGACTTAGCTACCACATGTCAAGCACCCTTAGCAGTCGTAATGGTTGCTGAGACAAAGGCGCTTGACAGGGTTAATTGGGGCTACTTAAGTACGTTATGTGAGGTTTATAACCAGAAATTTTACAAGGACATTACAAAAAATTTATCATAACCCTTGTGCAAGAATTCTGGTCAACGGTTCTCAAACCTCCCTCCCCTTTAAGATAGAAAGGGGAACAAGACAGGTGAACCCACTATCTCCATTATTGTTCGACCTATATATTGAGCCACTGGCTAGTAAAATTAGAAGTGATCAGAGAATGGCCCCATTCATGTGTGGGAATCTATTTAGGAAGGTCTCTTTATATAAGGACGATTTGATGATTTATACATCTAATTTAAGTCAAGCTAAATCGGCCCTGGAAGAAGTGATGGCAGAATTTGGGGAAATCTCTGATTATGCAATCAATAATCAAAAGACAGAGGTTATGGCTAGGAATATGGATATAAGTATCCCTGTAATTAGAAAAGGAGGAGGATATATATTTAGGGATCACTATAACGCACAATATAAGTAAATTGGCAGAAACAAATTTTATGAAGGTGATGAGGGATGTAGATCAGTTAATGAAGAGATGGTTATATCTCCCCCTTATTGTTATAGGGCAGGTAAATTTAATTAAGATGGTGATTGCACCTAAATTTACATTTATTTTCAATTCAATACCATCAATGTACAATAAAGAATGTTTAAGGAAACTCCAGGGAAAAGGAAGTAGTTTTATTTGGGCTTCTAAGGGAGTTTGTATTTCTTGGAAAAAGCTGAGGAGAAAGAAAGACAAAGGAGGGCTGGCGGTACCAAACATGCAAAATTATACATGGGATTTCTTTTTGAAAAATGTGAGGGAGCTCTTTAATCAGCCAGGTTGCTCGGTGTTGGGGCAGATTTTGAAAGCAATGATGGAGGAAAACTGAAGAGCTTTTTATATAAGTTTGGAGATCCCAAATTCTTTTAGAAAGTCCAGTTTAAGGTGCTACAGGATTTAGCAAAACTTTGGTATGTGGTCAGGAGGGTTAAAACTTGCCATACTAAAGTGAGCACGCCCCTGTTTGGGACTCTCCAGGTTTGCCGGAGTGGACTAATAATGCTTTGGCGACCCCATTGAAAGAAGCTGTACTTTCGGAGTGGGGACAATTCTGTTAAAATGGAGAAGTCAGGTCGTATGAAAACCTTAATGGGGAGGCCGGGCTAAGCTGTCTAAATTCAAATATCTCCAGATAATAAATTGGGTGAGACATCTGAATGAGGAAGTGAGGGGTACGAATAACTTGGAAGAACAGGTGCATTTGGAAATCCCACTGAAGAAGGAAGTGGCTAGTTGGTACTGGTTGATTATGGATATTGTGGACGGTGAATTCACCCTGCAAGAAGAGTTACAGAAAGAACGCTTGCCGGAGTTGCAGCAAAACGACTTATGGCAAGTATTTATTACACATCTGTATATTATAGTTAAACCTGCTGCTTTATGAAGAAATAATTTGTTCTCAATTCATAGAGCCTTTTGCACACCTGCAAAGCTCTCCAGACTAGACCACGGCAACCTGGCCAGATGCAAAAAGTATGGGTCGGCATCTGCAGATGATTTACATATGTTTGTGGAATGGCCACAGATCAGTACGTTTTGGGAAGAGGTTGATGAAGCAGAGAGCAAAATACTCCCCATAAGCTTTAAGGTAAGCATCCTGTTAATGATTTTTGGATGTTTGCATGAACTATCGAAGATCAATAGGGATAGCTCTAAATTGCTTTTCTATATAATGCTATTTTGGAGCCATTTCAGTTATAGCTCCATGCACTTTATTTTAGCAGACTAGCCCCGCCGCTGTGCACTTTAACCTAGACTTTAACCTAGATATATTTTATTCAGCTTCATTTTATTATTCTTACAATAGCCACTTTTGTGGTCTTGTATTATTTCTCTCTGTCTAGCTGTTTTTGCCTAGGCCAAACGTTCTTGCTCACTTTGTGCTTCTTTCAAAGCTATAGTAAGATAGGTTGCCGATGAGTGTGGTATAAGTTTTGTCTCTGACATTCATAGAAAAACACACATCCTTATGTAGGGACATTTTCTCAGAACATCAGCTGTTTTATTATAAAAACACTTCCCTGTCCCCTACACGTTGGGGGGAGATTCCAGTCATAGAACCATGATTGTATGCTGATTGCTGAACACTTCAGCTCCTTAAGCAGACTTCAGGCCTCGGCTCGGGTATGGAGGATGATGTCTTCCCAGGGGAACCTGAAGGGCAGAATTTGAGCTTAACACACTGTGCTCTATTATAGCTTAGGTAGGAATAATTCCATTGACTCTAGTGCTTCACTCTCCTCATCACCATTTTAACCCCTTCTGTGCCCAGGACGTAATGGTTACGTCCTGAGGCACAGTGCTGCTGTGCCCAGGACGTAACCATTACGTCCTGTGCACAGAGCCAAGAGGGAGCGCTCTCGCTCCCTCTGTGGGGTTCCCCCCCACCCCCCCAAGTCAGGGATGGAAGGGGAAGCCCTTCCCCTCCCACCCCAACCCCCCCAACCCCCCCTGTGACATCAGCGCGCTCGCGCGCGCTGATTAGTCACAGGGTCTCCCCCATCGCGCTGGAAGCAGAGCTTCCAGCGCGATTGAAAAATAAATGCTTTTGCATTTCTTTTTCAATCCCATGGGGGAGGCCCCGAGAGGCTTCAAAGGGAAGGAAATGTATTTCCTTCCCTTTGAAGTCTCTCACAGGTTGCTTGCAATCCGGCTTTTGAAACCCCACTAGACACCAGGGATTTTTTTTTTCTTCTTGAAATTGGCAAAAGGGAGCGACCCCTTGGGCAAGGGTCGCTCCCAGGGGGGCATTTTTTTAGGAAGGCCTTTTCTCCCAGGGGGGGCAGAAACCTCTAGGCACCAGGGACCTTTTTTTTTTTTTTTTTTTTTTTGTGATGAATTCTTTTTTTTTAGGTTGGGAGCGATCCCTTAGGCAAGGGTCGCTCCCCTACGGGGCAATATATATTTAGGCCATTTCTGCCCCCCTTGGGGGCAGATTGGCCTATTTTGATAAGGCCAATCTGCCCCCAAGGGGGGCAGAAACCATTACACACCAGGGAGTTTGTTTTTGCACGCGAATGTCACGCAACAAAGCGACCCCTTTGGCAAGGGTCGCTCCCAGGGGGGGCAATTTTTTGGGAAGGCCATTTCTGCCCCCCCTGGGGGCAGATCGGCCTATTATTAGGCCGATCTGCCCCCAGGGGGGGAAGAAACCTCTAGGCGCCAGGGCAAATTTTTTTTTTGTGTTTTTTTTTTTTGTTCTTTTTTTTTTTTTTTTTGAGATGGGGAGCGACCCATCAGGCAAGGGTCGCTCCCCTGGGGGGCAAATTGTATTTAGACCATTTCTGCCCCCCTGGGGGCAGATTGGCCGATTTTAGGTCAATCTGCCCCCAAGGGGGCAGAAACCACTAGGCACCGGGGATTTGTTTTTTGGCGCCAATGTCACGCAGGGGGAGCGACCCCGTAGGCAAGGGTCGCTCCCGGGGGGGGGGTGGAGGTTGGGGGGGCAAATTTATTTTAGGCCATTTCTGTCCCCCCGGGGGACAGATCGGCCTGTTATTAGGCCGAACTGCCCCCGGGGGGGGGGGGGCAGAACACTCTAGGCGCCAGGGCAATTTTTTTTTTGTGTTTTTTTTTTTTTGTTGTTTCTTTTTTTAGAGATGGGGGAGCGACCCATCAGGCAAGGGTCGCTCCCCTGGGGGGGCAAATTGTATTTAGACCATTTGCTGCCCCCCTGGGGGCAGATTGGCCAATTTTAGGTCAATCTGCCCCCAAGGGGGCAGAAACCACTAGGCACCGGGGATTTGTTTTTTGGCGCCAATGTCACGCAGGGGGAGCGACCCCGTAGGCAAGGGTCGCTCCCGGGGGGGGTGGGGGTTGGGGGGGCAAATTTATTTTAGGCCATTTCTGACCCCCCGGGGGACAGATCGGCCTATTATTAGGCCGAACTGCCCCCGGGGGGGGGCAGAACACTCTAGGCGCCAGGGCAATTTTTTTTTTGTGTTTTTTTTTTTTTGTTGTTTCTTTTTTTAGAGATGGGGAGCGACCCATCAGGCAAGGGTCGCTCCCCTGGGGGGGCAAATTGTATTTAGACCATTTCTGCCCCCCTGGGGGCAGATTGGCCAATTTTAGGTCAATCTGCCCCCAAGGGGGTAGAAATCACTAGGCACCGGAGATTTGTTTTTTGGCGCCAATGTCACGCAGGGGGAGCGACCCCGTAGGCAAGGGTCGCTCCCGGGGGGGGGTGGGGGTTGGGGGGGGCAAATTTATTTTAGGCCATTTCTGCCCCCCCGGGGGACAGATCAGCCTATTATTAGGCCGAACTGCCCCCGGGGGGGGGGGGCAGAACACTCTAGGCGCCAGGGCAATTTTTTTTTTGTGTTTTTTTTTTTTGTTGTTTCTTTTTTTAGAGATGGGGAGCGACCCATCAGGCAAGGGTCGCTCCCCTGGGGGGGCAAATTGTATTTAGACCATTTGCTGCCCCCCTGGGGGCAGATTGGCCAATTTTAGGTCAATCTGCCCCCAAGGGGGCAGAAACCACTAGGCACCGGGGATTTGTTTTTTGGCGCCAATGTCACGCAGGGGGAGCGACCCCGTAGGCAAGGGTCGCTCACGGGGGGGGGGGTGGGGTTTGGGGGGGCAAATTTATTTTAGGCCATTTCTGCCCCCCCCGGGGGACAGATCGGCCTATTATTAGGCCGAACTGCCCCCGGGGGGGGGCAGAACACTCTAGGCGCCAGGGCAAATTTTTTTTTGTGTTTTTTTTTTTTTGTTGTTTCTTTTTTTAGAGATGGGGAGCGACCCATCAGGCAAGGGTCGCTCCCCTGGGGGGGCAAATTGTATTTAGACCATTTCTGCCCCCCTGGGGGCAGATTGGCCAATTTTAGGTCAATCTGCCCCCAAGGGGGTAGAAATCACTAGGCACCGGGGATTTGTTTTTTGGCGCCAATGTCACGCAGGGGGAGCGACCCCGTAGGCAAGGGTCGCTCCCGGGGGGGGTGGGGGTTGGGGGGGCAAATTTATTTTAGCCCATTTCTGCCCCCCCGGGGGACAGATCGGCCTATTATTAGGCCGAACTGCCCCCGGGGGGGGGGCAGAACACTCTAGGCGCCAGGGCAATTTTTGTTTTGTGTTTTTTTTTTTTGTTGTTTCTTTTTTTAGAGATGGGGAGCGACCCATCAGGCAAGGGTCGCTCCCCTGGGGGGGCAAATTGTATTTAGACCATTTCTGCCCCCCTGGGGGCAGATTGGCCAATTTTAGGTCAATCTGCCCCCAAGGGGGCAGAAACCACTAGGCACCGGGGATTTGTTTTTTGGCGCCAATGTCACGCAGGGGGAGCGACCCCGTAGGCAAGGGTCGCTCCCGGGGGGGGGGTGGGGGTTGGGGGGGCAAATTTATTTTAGGCCATTTCTGCCCCCCGGGGGACAGATCGGCCTATTATTAGGCCGAACTGCCCCCGGGGGGGGGGGGCAGAACACTCTAGGCGCCAGGGCAATTTTTTTTTTGTGTTTTTTTTTCTTGTTGTTTCTTTTTTTAGAGATGGGGAGCGACCCATCAGGCAAGGGTCGCTCCCCTGGGGGGGGCAAATTGTATTTAGACCATTTCTGCCCCCCTGGGGGCAGATTGGCCAATTTTAGTTCAATCTGCCCCCAAGGGGGCAGAAACCACTAGGCACCGGGGATTTGTTTATTGGCGCCAATGTCACGCAGGGGGAGCGACCCCGTAGGCAAGGGTCGCTCCCGGGGGGGGGGGTTGGGGGGGCAAATTTATTTTAGGCCATTTCTGCCCCCCCGGGGGACAGATCGGCTTATTATTAGGCCGAACTGCCCCCGGGGGGGGGCAGGGCACTCTAGGCGCCAGGGCAATTTTATTTTTGTGTTTTTTTTTATTTGTTGTTTCTTTTTTTAGAGATGGGGAGCGACCCATCAGGCAAGGGTCGCTCCCCTGGGGGGGCAAATTGTATTTAGACCCTTTCTGCCCCCCTGGGGGCAGATTGGCCAATTTTAGGTTAATCTGCCCCCAAGGGGCCAGAAACCACTAGGCACCGGGGATTTGTTTTTTGGCGCCAATGTCACGCAGGGGGAGCGACCCCGTAGGCAAGGGTCGCTCCCGGGGGAGGGTGGGGGTTGGGGGGGCAAATTTATTTTAGGCCATTTCTGCCCCCCCGGGGGACAGATCGGCCTATTATTAGGCCGAACTGCCCCCGGGGGGGGGGGGGGCAGAACACTCTAGGCACCAGGGCAAATTTTTTTTTGTGTTTTTTTTTTTTTGTTGTTTCTTTTTTTAGAGATGGGGAGCGACCCATCAGGCAAGGGTCGCTCCCCTGGGGGGGCAAATTGTATTTAGACCATTTCTGCCCCCCTGGGGGCAGATTGGCCAATTTTAGGTCAATCTGCCCCCAAGGGGGCAGAAACCACTAGGCACCGGGGATTTGTTTTTTGGCGCCAATGTCACGCAGGGGGAGCGACCCCGTAGGCAAGGGTCGCTCCCGGGGGGTGGTGGGGGTTGGGGGGGCAAATTTATTTTAGGCCATTTCTGCCCCCCCGGGGGACAGATCAGCCTATTATTAGGCCGAACTGCCCACGGGGGGGGGGGGGCAGAACACTCTAGGCACCAGGGCAATTTTTTTTGGGTGTTTTTTTTTTTTGTTGTTTCTTTTTTTAGAGATGGGGAGCGACCCATCAGGCAAGGGTCGCTCCCCTGGGGGGGCAAATTGTATTTAGACCATTTCTGCCCCCCTGGGGGCAGATTGGCCAATTTTAGGTCAATCTGCCCCCAAGGGGGCAGAAACCACTAGGCACCGGGGATTTGTTTTTTGGCGCCAATGTAACGCAGGGGGAGTGACCCCGTAGGCAAGGGTCGCTCCCGGGGGGGGGTGGGTGTTGGGGGGCAAATTTATTTTAGGCCATTTCTGCCCCCCCGGGGGGCAGATCGGCCTATTATTAGGCCGATCTGCCCGCGGGGGGGGCAGAAACCTCTAGGCGCCAGGGGAATTTATCTTTTTTTTCTTTTTTTTTTTTTTTTAGAGATGGGGAGCGACCCATCAGGCAAAAGTCGCTCCCCTGGGGGACAAATTGTATTTAGGCCATTTCTGCCCCCCTTGGGGGCAGATTGGCTGAGTTTAGGTCAACCTGCCCCCAAGG
The DNA here is from genome assembly GCF_031143425.1 of Pleurodeles waltl. Classification (NCBI taxonomy): domain Eukaryota; kingdom Metazoa; phylum Chordata; class Amphibia; order Caudata; family Salamandridae; genus Pleurodeles; species Pleurodeles waltl. The sequence goes on along the minus strand of NC_090442.1, from coordinate 691,889,391 downwards.
GGGCAGAAACCACTAGGCACCGGGGATTTGTTTTTTGGTGCCAATGTCACGCAGGGGGAGCGAACACGTAGGCAAGGGTCGCTCCCGGCGGGGGACGGTGGGGGTCGGGGGGGCAAATTTATTTTAGGGCATTTCTGCCCCCCCCCCCTGGGGCCGGCTGAGCTACAGGCCAAACACCACAGGTAGGCACCTTGCAAAAAACACCTCTGTTTTCTGTGAAAAAATATGTTGTGTCCACGTTGTGTTTTGGGCCATTTCCTTTTGTGGGCGCTAGGCCTACCCACAGAAGTGATGTACCATTTTTATCGAGAGACTTAGGGGAACGCTGGGTGGAAGGAAATTTGTGGCTCCTCTCAGATTCCAGAACTTTCTGTCACCGAAATGAGAGGAAAAAGTGTTTTTTGGGCCAAATTTTGATGTTTGCAAAGGATTCTGGGTAACATAACCTGGTCAGAGCCCCGCAAGTCACCCCATCTTGGATTCCCCTGGGTTTCTAGTTTTCAAAAATGCACTGGTTTGCTAGGTTTCCTCAGGTGTCGGCTGAGCTACAGGCCAAAATCCACAGGTAGGCACTGCTTTTTATAAAAAAATGTGATGTGTCCACGTTGTGTTTTGGGCCCTTTCCTTTCGTGGGCGCTAGTCCTACCCACACAAGTGAGGTATCATTTTTATCGGGAGACTTGGGGGAACGCTGGGTAGAAGGAAATTTGTGGCTCCTCTCAGATTCCAGAACTTTCTGCCACAGAAATGTGAGTAACATGTGTATTTTTAGCCAAATTTTGAGGTTTGCAAAGGATTCTGGGTAACAGAACCTGGTCCGAGCCCCGCAAGTCACCCCTCCTTGGATTCCCCTAGGTCTCTAGTTTTCAGAAATGCACAGGTTTGGTAGGTTTCCCTAGGTGCCGGCTGAGCTAGAGGCCAAAATCTACAGGTAGGCACTTCGCAAAAAACACCTCTGTTTTTTTCCCAAATTTAGGATGTGTCCACGTTGCGCTTTGGGGTGTTTCCTGTCGCCGGCGCTAGGCCTACCCACGCAAGTGAGGTATCATTTTTATCGGGAGACTTGGGGGAACGCTGGGTGGAAGGAAATTTGTAGCTCCTCTCAGATTCCAGAACTTTCTGCCACAGAAATGTGAGGAACATGTGTTTTTTTAGCCAAATTTTGAGGTTTGCAAAGGATTCTGGGTAACAGAACCTGGTCCGAGCCACACAAGTCACCCCTCCTTAGATTCCCCTAGGTCTCTAGTTTTCAGAAATGCACAGGTTTGGTAGGTTTCCCTAGGTGCCGGCTGAGCTAGAGGCCAAAATCTACAGGTAGTCACTTTGCTAAAAACAGCTCTGTTTTCTGTGATATGTCCACGTTGTGTTTTGGGGCATATCCTGTCGCGGGCGCTAGGCCTACCCACACAAGTGAGGTATCATTTTTATTGGGAGACGTGGGGGAACGCTGGGTGGAAGGAAATTTGTGGCTCCTCTCAGATTCCAGAACTTTCTGCCACAGAAATGTGAGGAACATGTGTTTTTTTAGCCAAATTTTGAGATTTGCAAAGGATTCTGGGTAACAGAACCTGGTCCGAGCCCCGCAAGTCACCCCTCCTTGGATTCCCCTAGGTCTCTAGTTTTCAGAAATGCACAGGTTTGGTAGGTTTCCCTAGGTGGCGGCTGAGCTAGAGGCCAAAATCTACAGGTAGTCACTTTGCTAAAAACAGCTCTGTTTTCTGTGATATGTCCACGTTGTGTTTTGGGGCATATCCTGTCGCGGGCGCTAGGCCTACCCACACAAGTGAGGTATCATTTTTATCGGGAGACGTGGGGGAACGCAGGGTGGAAGGAAATTTGTGGCTCCTCTCAGATTCCAGAACTTTCTGCCACAGAAATGTGAGGAACATGTGTTTTTTTAGCCAAATTTTGAGGTTTGCAAAGGATTCTGGGTAAGAGAACCTGGTCCGAGCCCCGCAAGTCACCCCTCCTTGGATTCCCCTAGGTCTCTAGTTTTCAGAAATGCACAGGTTTGGTAGGTTTCCCTAGGTGGCGGCTGAGCTAGAGGCCAAAATCTACAGGTAGTCACTTTGCTAAAAACAGCTCTGTTTTCTGTGATATGTCCACGTTGTGTTTTGGGGCATATCCTGTCGCGGGCGCTAGGCCTACCCACACAAGTGAGGTATAATTTTTATCGGGAGACATGGGGGAACGCTGGGTGGAAGGAAATTTGTGGCTCCTCTCAGATTCTAGAACTTTCTGCCACAGAAATGTGAGGAACATGTGTTTTTTTAGCCAAATTTTGAGGTTTGCAAAGGATTCTGGGTAACAGAACCTGGTCCGAGCCACACAAGTCACCCATCCTTGGATTCCCCTAGGTCTCTAGTTTTCAGAAATGCACAGGTTTGGTAGGTTTCCCTAGGTGGCGGCTGAGCTAGAGGCCAAAATCTACAGGTAGTCACTTTGCTAAAAACAGCTCTGTTTTCTGTGATGTGTCCACGTTGTGTTTTGGGGCATATCCTGTCGCGGGTGCTAGGCCTACCCACACAAGTGAGGTATCATTTTTATCGGGAGACGTGGGGGAACGCTGGGTGGAAGGAAATTTGTGGCTCCTCTCAGATTCCAGAACTTTCTGCCACAGAAATGTGAGGAACATGTGTTTTTTTAGCCAAATTTTGAGGTTTGCAAAGGATTCTGGGTAACAGAACCTGGTCCGAGCCACACAAGTCACCCCTCCTTGGATTCCCCTAGGTCTCTAGTTTTCAGAAATGCACAGGTTTGGTAGGTTTCCCTAGGTGGCGGCTGAGCTAGAGGCCAAAATCTACAGGTAGTCACTTTGCTAAAAACAGCTCTGTTTTCTGTGATGTGTCCACGTTGTGTTTTGGGGCATATCCTGTCGCGGGTGCTAGGCCTACCCACACAAGTGAGGTACCATTTTTATCGGGAGACTTGGGGGAACATAGATTAGCAAAACAAGTACTATTGCCCCTTGTCTTTCTCTACATTTTTTCCTTCCAAATAGAGAAGTGTGTGTAAAAAAGACATCTATTTGAGAAATTCCCTGTAATTCACGTGCTACTATGGTCACCCCGGAATTCAGAGATGTGCAAATAACCACTGCTCCTCAACACCTTATCTTGTGCCCTTTTTGGAAATGCAAAGGTTTTCTTGATAGCAATTTTTTACTCCTTATATTTCAGCAAATGATTTGCTGTATACCCGGTATAGAATGAAAACGCACTGCAGGGTGCAGCTCATTTATTGGCTCTGGGTTCCTCGGGTTCTTGATGAACCTACAAACCCTATATATCCCCGCAACCAGAGGAGTCCAGCAGACGTAACGGTATATTGCTTTCGATAATCTGACATTGCAGGGAAAAGTTACAGAGTAAAACGTAGAGAAAAATTGATGTTTATTTCACCTCAATTTCAATATTTTTCTTTTTCAGCTGTTATTTTCTGTAGGAAACCCTTGTAGGATCTACACAAATGACCCCTTGCTGAATTCAGAATTTTGTGTACTTTTCAGAAATGTTTAGGTTTCTGGGATCCAGCATTGGTTTCATGACCATTCCTGTCACTGACTGGAAGGAGGCTGAAAGCACAAAAAATTGCACAAATGGGGTATGCCCCAGTAAAATGCCAAAATTGTGTTGAAAAATTGGGTTTTCTGATTCAAGTCTGCCTGTTCCTGAAAGCTGGGAAGCTGCTGAGTTTAGCACCACAAACCCTTTGTTGATGCCATTTTCAGGGGAAAAACCACAAGCCTTCTTCTGCAGCCACTTTTTCCAATTTTTTTGAAAAAAACGAAATTTTCACTGTATTTTGGCCAATTTCTTGGCCTCCTTCAGGGGAACACACAAAGTCTGGGTACCTCTAGAATCCCTAGGATGTTGGAAAAAAAGGACGCAAATTTGGCTTGGTTAGCTTATGTGGACAAAAAGTTATGAGGGCCTAAGCGCGAACTGCCCCAAATAGGCAAAAAAAGGCCCGGCACAGGATGGGGAAAAGGCCTGGCAGCGAAGGGGTTAATCTTGTCATGCTGTATCATCCTGGTTATTGTAGTCCACGCTTTGCTATCTAAGATGCAGTTGCTTCATTAAAATCTTATTGAAACACATACTGCTTCTGTTTGTCATTGTGTATGTGAGATTAATGTAACTGAGAGAAACGGATGAGATCTGAGTGACCACGGTTTCCCTAAGAAATCCATTATGTTATGCGCTTGGCTGCCCAATCATCCCTGCCCTTGGGTAGAGATGAGGCACTGCTAGTTAGCCGGAGCAAAACCCGGACTGTGGCGACAGGTGTCACCTGTAGTAGGTTAGACTCCCACACCACAGGTGATTCTGCCGCTCAAAATCCAATAGTCTCATTAGGATAATGAGAGCCTATGCAACATGGCGCTGCCATCGTTTGGTCAGGGTCTAATTTTCCGGTCCTCCTGAGTATCTCTGTCTCACTGTATACAAAGATGCCTCAGTACTGTATACAAAGATATCTGTGGTATTGAGGATTTCCTCCTCAGCTAAGTAGGGAACCCTATTTGACGCTTGAGGTTGTTCAAGCTTGAACTCTAAAAGGAAAATCCCCATTCGATGTGCTTATCTCTAAACAAACTTACCATTCATAATGGCGAATCCGCAACAGGGAGCAATTGCAGTCAATATGAGACCGCCCCTTACTGCACATTTATTAGCAAATGGCCTAGTGGCCCAGGGGATCCAGTCACATTTGTTGTTGACACAGTGCAGCTTATAGAACAGAACTATTTTATTCTTGGGTCACATTTCTAGCAGTTGATGGGAATACACGAACATTTCATAACTATACACTTGCAAACGTACCTGGACAATACAAAGCATATGCACATTTAGAAATATCTTTATCATATCAAGAACATAATAATTGGCTTGATGGCGCCCTACCACATACGATTTTACCTGTTAGGTTAGGTCCTCTAAGTAATGACGGTCCTACATGGCCTTTATTGTCCCCTTAATCACCTCACCCTTCAGTAGCAAATTTAGCAGTAGCTGAAGTCCGTCGCTTATATACTGAGCTGACAGCAGTATACAGATGTTTAGCACAATTTGTAATGCAAACATTAAATACGAATCCAGTGCGTGCTGCTCCAGCGCAACCACATGCAGTGACACCAGGTAATAATCCTGCAACTGTACGTTTGATCATGGGTAAAGTACCCGCCAAACGAGAATAAATTCTGTTTTGGTTAGCTCAAAAACTAATTGCACTGGAAGCAGTTTTTCCCCATATGGGCCCTCAGGATAAACATAGAATACTAACAAAGAGCTTGCCATTTGGGACGGTTCCCACGGTAGATAACTGTAATACATGGGGCACGGTATTAGCAGCACTCTATACTACCGCACGTGACACATCGACACTTGCCAATTTACCAGAGGTGTTGAAACAGATTCAAGATGAATACGGGGCTGCCCTGGCCATGGACTTCGGGATGCAATTAATTGGCAACTTCGCCACAGTATGCTCAATTATTTTGAGCAATTTGAAAGGGGAAGCGGTTGCATTAGCGGTGCACATGCGGCTCTGGGATGTTCCTCAACAGGATCAAGAACGTGAGCTGCCAAAGATTATCGCAGAGACCTATTCTAGTATTGGTTGAGATGGTCTGGGGGCCAGACCAACAAAACCACAATTTCAGAGTAAATCTCATAAAGATTTTTCCAAGCAAGTTCCTGAGGGTAACAGGAAACGCTGGGATAAAAAACAACAAACTCTTAAAAAGAAAGGGGAGAATCTCCGCTCACGGAGACCCCACAGAATAGATATAATCTCAGAAATAGAGATAATATAAAAACCCCTGACAGATATCAATATACTGATACACGCCAATCTCGTTCCTTTCAGGACTCATCGGAAAAACGCAGTGAGAGAGGTAGGCAGCCAGAGCGAACAACAGAATACGTGAAACCAAAGCAGGAATCACAACACTCAACAGGGGTTTCTGTTAAAAAGGAAGAGAAACCTCCCCAACAAAAATCCCAATTTAGAAAGAAAAAGGTGGCAGCAGTGTAGTTCGACATGCCACTCAAGAAGAGGGTCCTCTTGAAGAACAGGAAGTGGGCACTTGTGCTGCTAGTCAGCGCGGTAGAGGTCACAATAGTTCACCGGAATCTTCTAGAGCGTCTGGAGGTGAAAGCAACTGATGGTAGAAACTGCGGGCATGCATGTCTCCAAGCCTGATAGGGTGTACAAAGTAATGCTACAGCTAGAAGGAGACATTAAACGCACAATAGACGTAATCTTTTGGGATTGCGTAGTAAACATATATGATATTTTGTTGGCCAAACAAGATTGGCCACCTGAATTTGTCCGTACCTGCCCATATGGGGAAGATGTTATCAAACCTTCTTTCTCGCCCCTTGTTCCGGAGGAACTCACAGAATCCTACGCTATCGATTGGGCATTGGCACAGGCACCCACGTTATATCACGACCATGCAGGTTGGAACAAGAGTCCCCCTACCATGTAATTCCTATTAAAAATCAACCCCAACTTCAGTGTCCAATAAAACATGATGCTAAAGCACCTGTGAGCGAAATTCTCACACAGTTAGAGTACCATGGCATAAATGAACCCTGAGTCTCCCCAGTGAATAATCCTTTATTTACCGTAGCTAAACCGGACAATTCATACAGAATAGTCTTAGACTACAGACATTTAAACAGTCATACACGCACATATGCTATACAAAACTCACATAGCACAGCTCTGATGAACAACACAGTGTGCAAAAAATTCAAAACAACAGTGGATATTTCCAATGGTGTCTTCTGCCAAAATATAGTGCCTGAGAGTAGAGACTTAACAAGTTTCAGCGCACTAGGCTCCCAGAAAAAAAATCTGTTTTTTACCCCAGGGGTACAAGAACAGTCCAGGGCTATTCACTGCTCTTGTGACTGCAATTTAACACGACATTGAACCTGAAGCATTGTCCTATGTAGATGATATCTAGCTCACGGATGATGAATCACTACAACATTTGAGAGGGGTAGCACCCATTGTTGTAGGATTTGCTGAATTTGGCTACAAATTAAATTTAAAAAAAACAAAAATAGCCTTCCTCAGTGTCCTGTTTTTGGGATATGAGCTATCGAGTGAAGGAAAGAGCCTAGAGCCACAATTCTTAGAAAAATGTGCACAATTTCAACCTCCAAACAAGATTAAAAAACTCCATCCTCTATTGGGTTTCCTAAATTTTGGCAGAACTTACATTCCTGATTATGCATTGCGCATAAAACCTTTGTATAACTTAATACGTCCTGACTATTCCAGTAAACGTTTGAAAGTCAAACTTACATGCATTCTCAGAGACCTGCAAACAGACATGCTTGCAGCACAACATTTACAGACAAGGGACAACAAAACACACTTGGTCATCAGAGTAATTGCTGGTGACATTGGTTTCACTTATGTAAAATTTAAAGAGGCTGAGACCGTCCCGATTGCATATAAATCACATTTCTGTTCAGCAGCAGAACAACGCTTTTCTCCCACTGAAAAATTTCTCACTGCTGTAGAGATGGCTGTCATTAAAGAAATACCTCTAGCTCAGGGCAAACACATTATTGTTGTCTCCCCAATTCCAGCCCTTGAGGCTGTCACCAAAGCCAGCATTCCAAATGCTGAAGCATTACATCCACGTAGGATACAATGGGCCACGTCTTTGACAGCCACTGATGTAGATTACATTTTTGACCCAAAGTTACAAACTCAACAATTTTTGCAATATGAACTAGAATACACAGTTTCAGCAAATACACTGCCTCTTGATCAGTATCAGAGTCATATACACCGATGGCTCAGCGCAACCTGCAACTGGCACAAAGCATCAATACTCTGCTTCTTGCACAGTTGTAAGTGGCTACATGGAAGTTAATACATTTTATCCCCAACATACATTCATGCAAACCCTAGGGGACTGCACAGCACAGCTAGCAGAGCTAAAGGCTCTGGTGATGGCACTGGGACATATGGATCCTGCATAGCTAACACTGATTGTTTGTGATTCGTACTATTCTGTCCAGTCCTTCAACGAATACCTGCATTACTGGCACCAGAATGGGTTTAGAGATTCTAAAGGCAACACCATTAAACACAGACTTCTGTGGGGGAAAGTAATGGATCTGAAGGAAACGCTACTAAATGTACATGTTGTTCATACACTTGGACATCAGCGCATTGGAATACACATGGCTGGGAATACACTGGCTGATGAAGCAGCAAAATCAGCAGTTGCTACAGCCACTGTTGTTGCAGTAACACGCTTAAGTGCGAAACTGGACGAAGACATATGGGCTGCCATGAAAGCTACTGCTGATGGTACACCCTGTCAAAAAGTATTTCCTGCTAAATATTCCTACCAAATGGGAGGCTGCCTAAACGCTGAAGTTAAGATACCAGGCATAGGGGTTCGAGATATTCCCAACAAAAATCTAAGACCAGAGTTGAATAAAGCAGTGCATGAGGGGGTAGCATCTTCCCATGCTGGTGTGGTGGCTACAATATCTTTGCTACAAGCCCATTATTGGTGGCCAGGCCTACACAAAGAGGCCAAGCAGTATGTCCTTTGTTGTGCCATCTGCCAACAAATCAAAGTTTCAACTGCTAAACGCCCACTGCAGACACCCCTCCTAATCTCCAACAAACGTTTACCATGAGTGTACTTGGACCATTGCGGTCCCCTAACACCGGACAGTGAATACAAATACATCTTGGTTGCTGTTGACTCTTGCTCCAGATTTCTATGGGTGTGGCCATAATGCTCGGCTGATGCTCGGACAGTATTAAAGATTTATGAGTCTTTATCGGTACATATGCAGTTGTGGCTTTCCACTCAGACAAGGACCCTGCTTTCGACTCAAGGGCATTCAGGGACGCCATGGCTTCACTGGGGGTCCAACTCCAGTATTCGTCTCCATTTCATCCCAAGGGAAATAGTGTTGTAGAGCAATTAAACTGTGATTCAAAGAAGTCCTTAACAGCCAGAGTCTTAGATATGGATCGTAGTTGGCTTAACCACCTGTATGGAGTCCAGAGAACACTTAAGAATCTGCCTAGAAAGTCCTTGGGGAGGGGTCATACTTCATATGAGTGCCTGTTCGGAACTCAAATGTATGTTCCTGATCTTGATGGTTGTGGCATGGAGGCGGCAGAAACACCCTTTGACATAAATTAACTTGTCTCTGTCTTACAGAAATTGCAACAGTTCCTTGGTGAGAACGCTTTTGCCAGTGCTGCCTCCACAGGAATTAAGGATGTACCTGTAATGCCTACAGGCTGGACTCCTAAAATTGGAGATCTAGAACGTGAAAAGGTTGCTGTGAAAAATAACTTTGGTCCTTCTTATCGTGCACCTGTCCCAGTCTTGTGAATACACGATACCAGAACTTTCATTCTACCACTGTTGGCAGATGCCAAAGAAAATTATTTTGTCTCCATCGACAATGTCAAACTGCACCATGTGGCCGATCCTGCACAGCCGACCAAATGGAACAGTCAGTAGTCCCCGAATCCCTCTCAGTACTGGTCAAGAAGTTCTTCTACAAGTTGTAAGCAGCAACAATGACACCTCTCTAAGCTTGGGGAGGGTGGAAAATGATCTTGCATTAGTTCCACTGATATTAATTAATACAGAAATAACTGATCGATTTAACACAACTTCAACACAGACGGATGGTGCCATTTTTTCTGTGCCACCACGGGAAACACCAACACCACCTACTAACACAGCTCCACTTTTTGCACGCACTGTTTCTGGATACTTTTCTGACATCAACAATGATGTTTCGGATTCATTTGCCTCTTTGACACCTGAACTGTCAAAAACACATAGGTGGTCATTCCGACCCTGGCGGTTTCAAACCGCCAGGGCCGGGGACCACGGAAGCACCGCCAACAGGCTGGCGGTGCTTCCAGGGCCATTCTGACCGCGACGGTAAAGCCGCGGTCAGAAAAGAGGAACCGGCGGTTTCCCGCCGGTTTTCCCCTGGCCCAGGGAATCCTCCATGGCGGCGCTGCTTGCAGCGCCGCCATGAGGATTCCGACCCCCTTCCCGCCAGCCTGTTCCTGGCGGTTTTTACCGCCAGGAACAGGATGGCGGGAACGGGTGTCTTGGGGCCCCTGGGGGCCCCTGCACTGCCCATGCCACTGGCATGGGCAGTGCAGGGGCCCCCTAACAGGGCCCCACCATGATTTTCACTGTCTGCTATGCAGACAGTGAAAATCGCAACGGGTGCTACTCCACCCGTCGCACCCCTGCAACTCCGCCGGCTCCATTCGGAGCCGGCTTCCTCATTGCAGGGGCTTTCCCGCTGGCCCGGCGGGCGATCTTCTGGAGATCGCCCGCCGGCCCAGCGGGAAAGTCAAAATTACCCCCGCGGTCATTTGACCGCGGTGTGGTCTTTTGGAGGTTTCCGCCCGGCGGGCTCAGAATGAGGGCCATAATCTGATAAACTGGCTTAAAGCAACTTACTTTATTTTTCCATGGAACTATCTGTGGCTTTCCTTGACTGTACTAGCTTTCCTACTGTGGACTGAGTTCGTCATAATGTTCTTTTTATTAATACATGGTCATTTTCTTCTTGAAAAATCACCCGATGAACTGGTGGATGAGGTCCTAAAACCACCTTTTTATTCGCACAAGGTCCGCAGAGACTTGTCTTTTGTGAATATTTTGCTGTGCCAATTCCAGATGGGATTGTTTGGGATGAGGTAACATTTGATATATACGGTCCTACAAAGGTCATTCAAATACCATATGTGTTTAAATTTTCAATGAACGATATAATAATACCTGGAGTTGTTTCTGATGATTGGGATGTGGAAACAGTTGATTCTATGATGAATGAATTGCAGTATTACACTGTCTTTGAAAACGAAGATGTATACCAATCTAAAGAGAATTATGGTGATATGTTTTGCTATAATTATTATGGGCACCATTTCATCCACAGAGCATGTACTCCAAAGACTGTTTTTAATTACACACAATGGAAACATTGTCCAACTCCATCTCAAGGGAATTCTAAAACATATTCTGAAAAGTTTACATATTTTTCTGGGCATGGTGTTAAAAATGCTGAGTCGTACTATTTTAAATTGCCACCTACAGCAAGTGTACGCATACTATTGACAAATTCAAAATTTATTTATTCAGATTCCTTTGTTTCCCGGTTGACTACAGAACGCTATGAATATTGGCTGAAGTCGATTCACTTAAAAAGTGTGTGGGGAACTAGAAATTGCCAAATACGGGGGAAGGAAGCTCTATTTAATGCATGCCTGATACCTGTTCAAATGATTTTTTTAAATGAAAATGTACAATAAACGAGTTGCTTAGGCTTAGCAAAGATTAAGGAATTGAACACACCCAGTATACCTGCCACTGCAAAGTTTTATAAATGGAAAAAATATATTAATGCAACTGAAGACTAGCTCGAGGAATGGGTCTAGAATGGCACATTTAAATGTTTCACTGTCACGTCCTGGCGGGTGGTTATTGTGGCCAATAGATACCAATGGGTGTCATAAACGTTTTATAAACTCCTCGGGGGGTTTTGGAACTAGTAGGCCGGGCCCTCGCTATATATCGTCCGGACATGCAGGTATAGTAAAAACATACACTGTAGGGAAATTATGCCAGCAATGGTTAAAGAGTTCCTCACTAGATGCGGTTAGAGATTACCTCAGTCTCCTGTCTAAAAACACTGACTTATAGGTCATCCACTTTGGCCCCAGAAAACAATGCAGAAAGCGCTTCTTATATAAAGTATATAATGAAATTTGGAAACTTTCCCAACAGGAAGCCGCTGCCTGGTTAAGGCAAAGTGACCAGGAAAACTCACAGAAAGCATTAGCTGTTGTAGATAATGAGACTAATACCCTGTCCGACTGGATATACACCTTAAATAACATTGTCTCTTCTGCTATAGACATCATACAAACAGATATGTCTTCCTTACGTTGTGGACAGAGTCAACTAAGGTCCATTGTGCAGCTGGGTTGGACACTTCAAATACTGAAGGCAGGTCGTGATCCCTGGCAACATGTCAGCATGAGGGATGTATTTTCCACGGTTAATTTAAGGCGACAACAACAACTAATAGCTAAGAAAGAAGCGACGTATGTCATGCTAAACATCGAAAAGTTAGAAAAATTGCCTTTTACTGTGGCTGAAATATCATCTGCTGAATGGTTAATACATGGGGTCATTAATCTGCCTATTTCCAAACTTCAATTGACATCCTGTTAAAACACATTCAGGTAGGCAGATATGAAAGGCTGGGAGATAGTTACATCCATGAGGTGTGGGAGCTACCCTTCACGTGCAAATGTCTCAGTGGCATGAAAGAAGTCTTTCTTAGTCTTAATGAATGTGAGACATCTGTCAGCCATTCAATGGTTTCTAAACAGCTGTCCTGGCATGGGGCGTGGAACGCGCCTGCAGCGAACTTGGCCTCTTATCTGAAGAGAGTTCCTGTCCCCTTGATTAGACCCACGTTCCAGGTGCTTTCAAATGGTACTTATGTTCTCCTCAATGGTGAACACTATTGTGGGATACGAGCCGGAATAGTTTATGTTGTTTCGGTCTCTAAGATTGTTTCACGCTGCGGGAACGTACTTTTTGCTCCCACTAAAATAAAAGAGGTAGGTGACATTTGGCCTCGTATTGCTACCTCTAGTGGGAATTTTGACAAGTTGAGCAGGCTCAAGGCTTTATTGTTTCAAAAACATGTGGCTCTCACATCTGCACGTGAGACCTACGCACTTCAGGTGGCAAGATCGTCAGCAGAGGTACAGTCCCTTTTAAGTACCAACTTTCCAAGACGCTTTGGTGAACTCATGGGACGAATATTTAATGCATCCAGTACTACTGAAATCGCACATTTCTTTAAGGCTGTTGGTTCTCGTTTCGTTCACACCTTCTCCTCCATATTCAGGTTGATACCATAAGCCATCCACTCAATATTCTCCAGTATTTTCAGGGGATTTCCAATAACATTGGCTATAATAGTTGGCATTTTTCTGTTGCTATTTTTCATGTATGCCATGTATGTATTTTTATGGCTGTCCCGCCGCAACAAGGAGGAGTGACAGCGCTCCTATCAACGCAGCTGTGTCATGAACGCATGATGCAGTATTTTGGAGCAACACTCCTGGAGCAATTGGAGCATGACTGGTCCCTGTCATTCAGACCGGTTTTGCATTGTGTGCAGCCTGTGTTTCGGTGCAGCTGGTGCTTTTTAGAACATACACTGGAAGTTTGTCTTTCTGTGCAGCGCTTGTTTTTATTGGACGCTTGTCTGTTGATGTTCTCACTGAGGGCTCATTACCAGACATGCACATTGAGAGTGCGTTTGCTACGGGAAGCAGCGTATGAGTTACCCTTCCTGGAGGATGCAGCTCTGAAGTCATCATTGGGCACACCACGGAATACTGCTGCCTTGGATGAGGCACAGGCTATGGAACACAACTGCTCCTTGGTCCTCCTTGGCGATGCCTTTCCAACTTTAACACCTGCCGAAGTGGAAGATTTCCTGTCTTCCAATGTCTGGGAACCAATTGGAATTACTAAAAATGACTCTGACTCTTGAAATTCGGTCCTCCTTATGCCACATGTTAACATTCTTAATTGTCCTTTTGTATTCTCATGTGTCATTTTAACTTGTCATTATTGACATTTTTACATATATATCTTAGGTTGAGTTTTAGTAGCTTTTATGTATATTTAGGCTTTGAACTACCATCAACCGACAAGAGGAGAGTGTTGTGTAGCCATTTTAGTTATAGCTCCATGCACGTTATTTTAGCATACTAGGCCTGCTGTTCTCCACTTTAACCTAGATATTTTTTATTATGCTTCAAATTATTATTCTTACAATAGCCACTTTTGCGGTCTTGTTTTATTCTCTCTATCTAGCTGTTTTTGCCCAGGCCAGCACTGTGTTCTCAAACAAGACATTCTTGCTCACTCTGCTTCTTTCAAGGCTATAGTAAGATAGGTTGCCGATTAACGTGGTAGAAGTTTTGTCTCTAACGTTCATAGAAAAACACACATTCTTACGTAGGGACATTTTCTCAGAACATCAGCTGTTTCATTACTGTATAAAAACACTTCCCTGGCCCTTACACGTTAGAGGGAGATTCCAGCCAGAGAACCACGACTGTATGCTGATTGCTGATTGTTTCAGCTGCGTATGCAGACTTCAGGCTTGGCTCAGGTATGGAGGATGATGTCTTCCCAGGGGAACCTGAAAGACAGAATTAGAGCTTAACACGCTGTGCTCTATTAGAGTTCAGGTAGGAATTAGTCTATTGACTCTGGTGAAAATATAGTAGTGTTATTTCTATGCTTTATTCTCCTCGTCACCATTTCAATCTTGTCATGATACGTCCAGGTTATTGCAGTCCACGATTTGCTATCCAAGATGCAGTTGCTTTATTAAAATCTTATTGAAACATATACAGCCTCTGTTTATCATTGTATATGTGAGACTAATGTAACTGAGAGAAATGGATGAGACCTGAGTGACCAAGATTTCCCTGAGAAATCAATTATGTCATGTGCTTGGCTGCCCAATCATCCTTGCGCCTGGGTAGAGATGAGGCACTACTAGTTCGCTGGAGCAAAACCCGGATTAGGGCAACAGGTGTTACCTGCAGTGGGTTAGACTCAGTCTCTCACACCGCAGATGATTCTGCCGCTCAAAATCCAGTAGTCTCTTTAGGATAATGAGAGCCTACGCGACAATGCTTGTGGCGAGGAGGGAGTTTTGTGAATAATGAATCAGTTTCTCCCACCTTCTTTTTCTGACTGGAAAGATTCCTTAATGTACAATTTGTATTTAGATATGAGGGAGGACAATAAGAGAAATAGATTTTGGAACCCACTGAAACAATGGTTGGATATATGAGGTTATGGGTGTTAGTAAATTTGGCGTGGACCTATTTTTATACACCCTTCTGGGTATACCACTATGTTTCAACAGTATGTTGGAAAAGTGGTTACAGTAGAGCTCAGGTCCATTCCAGACAGGACCGGTCTTGCGGAGTAGGGTCACGAGCAAAAATCTGTAAAATCCACATTGGAATGACCCCTTCCTCTCTCCAAGTGGAATGGTGGAAGGTAAATGAGGACCAAAAGAAACAACAAAAAACTAAGGAAGTGCCTGGTCTTCAAAGGAGGGAAGGACATTTGGATTATAGATTATATTTTTATCTTTAAAATTACACTAAAATGACCAAAATCTAATACAGAGAACCAGAGATATGAATTTTTAAAGAGGAAATGTTTTCTAGCTCATAGAAAAGAAGAGTTCCAATCTAGATATCTGGTCACACTTGACCAGGGCAAAGTCAAAATGTAAGGCCGACCGCTATGGCGCCCTGCTCGGCTACAGCTAGTGGGAGGTCTCAGTTAAAGTTACTTTTGGACTTAGTCTTTTTCTTGAAGACTTTCTGGGCCGAGATGAAGTCACGAGTCGAATCTGACCTCCCTGGCGCCCTCTTCCGATACATGTCACAAGAAACATCGGTCAAAGATTTTAAGTTTGAACTTAGATGATTCTTTGTGATGTAAATCTCCATCTGAGGCCAGGTTGAAAGAAGCCAACCTACCAGGAGCCCTGCTTGGATCCACTGCATGTTAAGCCTCAGTCAACTTTTTAGGTTCAGAATTAGAAACTTTTTTTTTAGCTTTTTCTCTACAATGTTGGATGACCCTTCACAGCATGCTGATTTAAATTCAGTCATCGGATTGCCTTTCCATGAGCCCCGGTGAAATCCTGGGGCTCAGGAGCTTTTCAGCCGGATGAACCTGTAAGTCAGGCCTGACTGTGTTCGACGCCAGCCAGCTTGAAATAACGTCAGGTCATTCCACTTATGGAGCTTTTTTCCGAAGTTGCTCTAAATGTCTCCTCCTTCTTCTTGTCTTGTTCCTGTAGAGCCCCTGAGGTGGGGTGCAGTTGTGCAATTTCATCCTTGCTCCTGCGTGGAAAGCAGGGGGCGGGATCTGTCCAATCATGTGCAGGCCACCACCTTCTTGAGTGACCACCTCATGGGATGTGTGGGAAATATAAATCCCAGGAAGCAACATTCCTTCAAAATCCAAGATAGCAGAACTTCAGTCTTAGAATTTAGGTCTGGCTCAGCCCACCCACAGGAGTGACTAAGTTTCGCTTAACATACCCCTTCTTTAATCTAATCAGCAGGCACCTGGCTATCTTGGATTGCAGGAAATGGGGTAGGTACAGTGGATGCCCTAAATGTCCTTTCCTCCTTTGAAGACCAGTTTAGCTGCTCTCCCCCAGTACTGAGGTAGATCTCCCCCCACCAGATGCTGGCCGTGAGTCAGCCCACGCCACTTCACACCTCAGCAAGGCTGCCAGAGGCTGACCAATCAGAGCAGGGCACTGCAGGACTGAAACTGGTAACTTTTAGTAAGAGTTATAAAACTCTTTCTAGGTGCAAGTTATATTAAATTCAAGAGTAGCAAGATGTTGGATTTATTATAACTTTTAATTTGATAAGAAACATGCCATATTTAGCTAATTCCTATGGAAAATAAGACTTTATTGTTTAAAAATAAAGTCTCTCTTTGTTAGCCTAAGGAACCCATTCACTACAATGGAAAAAACAAAAGTTACAGGGACATTATAGTTCTCAATTTACTCATACAAAACCATAGAAATCCAGCCATTATAGTTAGAGTTGATTCAAGTAACTATAACTTGTGCCCTAAGAAACCTATAACTTGTGTCCTCATCCTGCACTGTTGTCTCATCAATAATTGTATTGCAAATGTTGCAGTGATGCTATGAAAGATGGGATAGAAGATGCCATCACTGTTATAATATGTGGAGTACTTATCTGTCCATGGTGAAGGCGCAAGTTATAGTTAACTTAAGGAGCGAGTTATAGTTACTTGAACGAACTCTAACTACAGCAGCTGAATTTCTGTGGTTTTGAATGAGTTAATTCGGAACCTAAATATAACTTCCTCTAACTTTTTCAGTTTTTTCAGTGAATGTCTATGGTTTCTTTAGCAGACAGTGACTTTCATTACTATACATGAATCCAACCACTGCCACTCTTGGCCTTTGGCCATGCATGGCAGTGGTTAGTCACAAGGCTTGGCCTGCATGGCCAGGCTCTGAGGCCAATCCCCTATAAGCACCCAACCTTGCACCGTGTATGGCCTCCGCCCATGTGCAAAAGGGGGTGCTGCAAGGGCTGGCCTCCATCTAGGCCCTGAGGCCTCTTTGGGTGTGAGAATAGATGTAAGAGGGAATATCTGGGTGTGAGAGTGGCTGTCGGAGTGTGTGTCTGGGTTTGAGAGTTCATACATCATTGTTTTAGTGGGTACATCACTATGTGCACAGGTCTGTGTGTGGGTGCATGTGGGTGTCAGTTGGTCTGTGAGTGGACGTGTGATAGTCTGAGTGGGTGTGAGTGGGTGCATAACTGATTGAGTGGGTCTGTGAGTGCATGCATGAGTGTCTGAGTGTGTCTATGAGTGGGTGCATAAGTGTCTGAGTGGGTGTGAGCTTGAAAGAGAGAGAGAGAAAGAGAGGCAGAGAGATAGTTGTTTAGCCTTTGATATATGACATACTCAGAATGAGATATTTCTGGACAAATAAAAAAAAAATGTATTTGTTATTTAAAAATGTGGGCCCCCGCATATTTTTACCAGATGCCTCAGGTGGTGGTGGTCCCTAGGGCATGGGGGTCTCAGCCCCCCACATATATTAGAATGGAAGTCTCAGGGAGTTGGTGGTCCCCAGGACTGTGGAGGGCCCCCGCCACACAAAATTAGTAATGCCACCCGAAGGCCTAAAAAAAAAAGTGGGGGGGGCCCGCTTGTTTTTTCAATTTTTTATGCTATGAATTTGCAAACATCGTGACTTTGCAGCAAAAAATAAATAAATGAAAAAGTGCTTTGGGGATCCCTCTAGGGTCAGTGTGACTTTCCCTGGACCCTTTTGATTTTGTTTTTCTTTTTTACTGGAACTCAGCTTAAGCCGTGTCCCAAGATGGCTGCCAGAACTTCCTAGTTTGAAGTGTTGGCAGCCAATCAGAGCTGTGCAATTCCCTGCATTAGCATCTTTAATTAGGAATACTTCACCACCAGAGATATACAAGTTTGTATTTCCCAATTTCTCAAACAGGTAATGTATGTGGTAACCTCTGCTTAAATGTAAACTAATATTGTTACACTTTTTACATCCACTAGTATTCTTTATGCAATGTATAATAGCCAAATGTAACACTTAGGCCGATATTTATACTTTTTTTGCGCTACATTTGCGCCGCTTTTTGACGCAAAAGCAGCACAAACTTACAAAATACAGTTGTATTTTGTAAGTTTGTGACGCTTTTGCATCAAAAATTACGCGAATGCGGAGCAAAAAAAGTATAAATATGAGCCTTACTCACTCATGGAAAATAATGGCTGTGCAGAAATATGTTTTACTACAAATTGAGATTTGTCCTGCTTTAAAATGTGTGATTTGAGTTTCCAATTTAATTCCATGTGCTTTTATCTGTGAGGAGGTTGCTGTGTCTATCAGCAACCTCCTCTGCAGCCTAAAAATACTACCAGCTTCATTATGAGTTTGGCAGTCCCAGGACCACCAAGTTGGCAGGCTGGAGAAGAAGACTGCCATATTATAACCATAGCGAGATTCCTGCCAGGGCGGTCTATCCACCACGGACGACAAAAGACACCTGCAGGCTGGCAGAGACAATTTACCAGATTTATCATACAACCGATTTGCGATTCTCAAATAGCAATTTTTAAGAAATTGCTATTTCAGAAATGCAAAAAGATATTTATGATTTTTGCGATTCGGTAATAGCGATTTCTTAAAAATTGCAAATGCTATTACCGAATCACAAATGGAGAATCTGTCCCCATTCGCACCTATGGGCCTGTTGGCCCATATCTGCGATTTTTTTGTATTTCCAAAATTTTGGAAATGCAAAACTCCAGGGTGCTGGGGTCCTAAGGCCCCCTCTGCTGTACCCCCCAAAAAATGTTTGGGACATGTAAGGTGCACACATGCCAAAAGGGCATGTGTGCTTTACATGTACATTTTAAAAATGCCATTTAAATGCATTTTAAAATTTTGCACATGGTCACCACCCGGTTCAACCTGGTGGTAAATCGTGATTCCTAAATGTCCAAATCGCATTTAGGAATGGCTTCATACATGTGCTAAGAAATTTCCTTATTTGCGATTCCTTATTTAGAGAGTCACAATTTGCGACTCTCTAAACAGGGTCACAATTTTAAGGAATCGCTATTTTTGTGATTCCTTAAAATTACATTCAGAATGTCTTTCATACATTCTGAACTGGCTTTTTGCATTCGCAAACGGGCATTCGCACCGTTTGTGAATGCAAAAAACCTTGATACATATGGCCCAATGTTTCCGCCGGACACATTACAAGGTTGCACACCTCCAAGGTTTCCACTGCGGTCGCACCACCATGGAAACCCAGGCGGAAACTAACTATATAAAAGGAGATTCCACCTCCATGGAACCAGAACTACATGTCTTCCCACTGTTCCTGCTCACCTAACGACTTCAGAATCAATGCCAAAGACAAACAACAGGAACCGTAAGTACACACACACTTACCTGTCACTGTGGTAAATTTTGAAAGTACGTAGCACACGCAACTTACCAATCAGGAACGGGTGACGATGGAGACACATACATGTAACCTGACACTGAAATGCACATTCACAGACAACCACATACACACATAAACAGTACACACACTATGGCCATCACACACACACATCAAAAACACACAACCACTCTGATACACAGAACTGGCACAGTCAGGCAATACAGCACACAATACCACAAACCGACACTACAACACCACAATCACAACACCATCAATGTATTGGCAAGCACCCAAAATAGGCACTACCCTTTGACAAATCACACATACAGCACAACAAACAACCAAGAGGAAACAAACACACACAATCACACAACCATAACATGCAGCATTCAACACACACAGCAAACACACATAAGAATGTGCCTGGCATACCATTCACCAAACATGCACACAATCAGAGCGCACAAAGCCACACAATACTACAAGGAAAACACGTCAGCACAAACAACATTCAATAGCATTGCAACACCATATCCCCAACATACACATGCCCATCACACAACACACACCCATTTCTGGGGGACAAATGCACTTCGCACAAACTCACATCCTTCCCATACAAAACAGGTAGCACCACTTACACACAAATATGCACACACTAACAATGTCAGCCATTTTCAAATATGCCCTAAGTAAAGAAATCCAAGACAAATATGTAACGTCAAAACCAACAACTGGTGGGTCCACATATACATTAAAAATTTGAACTATTATAATAATGTCCAAGGCCGTACGCCAGTCCAATTTTAAATTTTAATTAGAGCAACATGCACTTGATGCACATCTTGTTGCCCCAAACTTGACTCCTGACTGCTATATAACCTCCACAGGTAGGGGCATCAAGGGGGCAGGCAGGCCCCTCAGGGATGGGAGGCACAAGGGAGGGTTAGGGCTTTGGTTTGGGTGGGACTTTTGGGATTGGGCTTGGGGGGGGGGCTTAGGTCTAGTCTTATGGGAAGGTTGGGGTATCTTGGGAGTAGGAGACTTTTTTTGGCGGGGTAGGAGACTTTTTTTGGCGGGGAGGGGCATGGGTATTTGCAAAGGGGGATAGGGGAGGCCTTGGGGGTGGAAAAGATGGGACTGGGAAGAAAAAACGAGCATTTAGGAGTCTCACGGGGTGAAGAGGAGTCGGGAAAAGGTCAAAACGTGAAAGGAACACTTTTTTTGACACACAGGGACGGTCATCAGAAGGGGGTTTGGGAGTGGATGGTGAGGGAGTGGTTGTCTGATGTATTGTGGATGTTGTGTGTGTGTGTGTGTGTGTGTGTGTGTGTGTGTGTGTGTGTGAGAGAGAGAGAGAGATATGCTTGTGGGTGGTAGCTGTCTGTTAGGTAGATGATTAAGGGAAGGAATTTATGTGTACAGGACTAAAGTGGGTGGGTGTATTGTGGATGTTGTGTGTGTGTGTGTGTGTGTGTGTGTGTGTGTGAGAGAGAGAGAGAGATATGCTTGTGGGTGGTAGCTGTCTGTTAGGTAGATGATTAAGGGAATTTATGTGTACAGGACTAAAGTGGGTGGAGGTGCTGCAGGATGCCATGGTGGAAGGTGTCTGCAGATGTGGTGACTAGGGTGGATGTCTGAGAGTCTACTTGGATATTTCCATGTGCTTTCAAAAAGTTGATAATGTGCAACAATATGTGTAAGACATTTCAACTTGATTGGACTTACATCCATGTACAGTAACAGAATAATCTGTATGTGTGGTCATACCTATGTGCTGTTCTATAGATATCTGAGTTAGTAACCAAGCTCAACAGCCGATATGTGTCAGTTGTGTATCTGGCTTTACAAGACGTATGCATGCTGCATGTCACATACTAATTAGAAACTTTTTCACATACTTGTCACACCATGAGGAGAGGACGACAACCACCCGTGTACCGTCTACTAGTGGACCCACACACCATGAAGGAGCGACATTGTATCATGACATATCGGCTGAATTGTCATATTATCATGGATCTCTGTGATCAATTAGAGCATGATCTGGTGCCTGCCATTCGCAATGCCTATAGCATACATCCCGTAGTTCAAGTGACGTCAGTGCTACACTTCCTAGGTCCTTTCAGAATGCAGTGGCCAAAACTGCAGCAATGTCTCGGCCCATGTTCAGTCTGGCTTTGAGGGATGTACTGTGTGCATTGTTGAAACACTTTGACAGCTATATCAGGTTTCCCCAACGTACGGATTTTGCCTTGTGAAGGAAGAGTTTTATACTATGGGACACATTCCACATGTGGTTGGAGCCATAGATGGCACCCATGTAGCCTTGACTTCTCCCCAGTGCCAATGAACAGGTGTAAAGGAACAGGAACAAACTATCACTCCATAAATGTTCAGGTGGTGTGTCTGGGAGGCCAGTACATTTCACAAGTCAGTGGCAAGTACCTAGGATCAGTCCATGATTCCTTCATCATGTCGAACAGCAATGTCCCACTGCTGATTCCACACAGAGAGGCATGGCTGATTGGTAAGTTACTACTGAAATGTGTATTTGCAGTGTATGTCTCCTGCCATCGGAATATTGTATATCCCACATATATGTGTGTGTTGTTCCACCAAATTGTTCACAGGTGAATTTGACTATCCAAACCATCCTTGGTTGTTGAGGTGAGTGAGGTACCCAACTACGCCAAGGGAAGTCAGCTACAATGAAACCCATGAAAGGACAAGGCATGTTGTTGAGTGGACTTTTGGGCTCCTGACGGGAAGGATAAGCTGTTTGGAGTGGAATAGTGGTTTCCAGTCAAGGTCACCTGTAGGGTACATGAGGTTGTCCAAAGCTGTCATTTGTGTCTGAATATGTGTCTGACTCATGAATATATGTAGTACCATATACTTTCCATGCACAATGTTAACCGTTTACACATCCTAACTTGAATCTAGCTGTCTGTGTGTTACTACTTTGCAGACTAATGTGCATGTCACTGTGGACTGACATAGGTGATTGACAAGCTTACAGGTACTTGACCAATGCAAGTGAACGTTTCCAGGTATGGGTAGATTAGTACTGATCTCTGTTGGTACCATGGGATATGTATATTTGGAAGATAGTATATGGATATGTGATAATGCTTTGCCATGTGATACAAAGAACCAATCTGTGTGCCTCCTGTCTTTTTGGTAGAGTGGCATGACCGTAACCTCTGTATTGTGCAGCTTAGCTTAGTGTTCAACCTTAGCAGACATCTAGATGCTACTTTCATTCATGATCTTAGTGCTGTTATCATATATTTTACTGATTGATTGTGTGTAGTTTTAGTTTACAACGTAATTGGTATCTGTCCTGTTACAATCCTATTGTAATGAATCTCCTGCTGATGGAGTCAGCGTATGGGGTCCATAACAATTTGCGTACAATACAGAAGGACATTGTGACAGAGTCAGAATAATGAAGGCTTGTAGGCATTGTAGTATTTTTATGGTTTTTATTTCTTTTACTTAACGTTATGTGTTATAGTCTTTCCATACATGTGTCTCTTTGTTTTTTTCTCTCTCTCTTTTCTGGTACATCTTCTGCTTCTTGATCCTGTTTTGTCTTTCTTTTCTCGTGGTTTTCAGGTGGAATGTCCAGGATCATCCGGGAGGTGCATAGGAGGAAAAAAGAGAGAAGAAGACCTTAAGAAGATAAGAATTGTTTATTTTTCTTTTCTCCTCTTGTCTTCTCTGACTTTTGTTTTCTTTCTCCTGTCTTTTTTTAGTTCCTTGGTGTTGTCTTTCCCTTTCTGTTCTGTATATTTTTTTTGTTCATTTGCTGTCACCTCTCTTTCTACTCTTGGCATTCTCTTTTCCTGTCCTTCTACTTTCTTTCTTTCTGTATTTCTTTTTCAAGTCTTTTAAACTCTCCTGTCTCTCCCCATAATCTCTAGTCTGCCAATCCCTGTCCTTCTCTTTCGTACCTCGTCTATTAGTAGTGGTACTAGTAGCTTTCTTTTTCTCAGTTTCCCTCTCGTTTTCTTTATTGTGCATTTATGTAACTGAAACTCTCTTTTTTTCATATATTTGGTGCCCCGTGCGAGAAACAAGAATACAAAAACGATTATCAAAACCTATTGTTGTGCTCTCCCGTGCCAGTTTCTTCCCCACACCCCCTTCTGTTTTATTTTCACTGCCAAGTTCCCGTCTGCCCCGTGACCCGTTTCAGTGGTAGGCCGTACCTGCTCTCACAGCTCCGGTGATGCTCAGCTTGTCTCCTCCACGGCGTCCTCCTCCTCAGGCGTTCCGCGTCAATACTCCTCCCTCCGTTCCATTTTCTGTCCTCGTCTCCTCTCTTCCTGGGGAAAACGGCTCTCCCCGTACCTTCTCCCGCTCAGGTTTTAAAACCCCTAGATGTTCCGTGTCATTCGTGCGACTCCACGCTTCAGCAGCTCCTGCCTTCTGCCGGCAGTGACTCCGGGGTACTCCATCCCCGGGTTTGCGATATGCGCACGTCACAGACATGATCAGTCTAGAGTTGGCATACCTAAATATTGTACATGTTTGATAATTGAGACATGGACAGGACCTGTGTTAAAGTGTGATTTATTGTGGAAATACAAAAAATATGTAACCATGAACGTTCAACACACAAACAAATGGTGATAGGTTTAGTCATGGTGGATGACATCAACAGGGTAGCTGCTACACCATTTGGGAACACAGGTCCAGTGTTCGTGCACCATAGGAAAATAGAGATTGGTTACAGAATAGTTAACAGGGTGTATCTGTGGCATACAGGGGGAACAGTTCAGGAGAGGTTTACTTCCTGGCATTGGGTTTGTTCTTGGCAACTGTTCCTCCTGGATGTCTGGGTGGATGTTCACATTTGCAGGGGTGTTCTTCAGCTACAGAGGGTGGGGTGACTGAGGCATATTCTTTCCCGGGCAGGGCCTCCGTTCCACTAGCAGCAGCAGATGTAGGAGGGCCTGATGTATCATTGCTAGGGGAAGGGGCCAGGTGTTGGTTACAAGACTTACTTAGTGTAGTATTCAAGTCTCTCAGCACCCCTGCAATTAAAGGCATTTTCTGCCTGCCACTGCTGCATGACATCCTGTGGTTGCCCCTCTGTAGCTTGTGGATTTCCCCCAGCATGGTGATAACTTGGCCCATCATGCCTTGGGAATTTTGGTCAGCTCCTAAGACTTAGGAGATTGTTTCCTGGTCAGTAGTGTCCCTTTGAGACCCCATCTTCTGGCCCACAGCATCTCTTTCACACACCATGCCCCCACATGCCTGTGCCCCTGGCACAATGTGCCCAGCCCCAGTGGTGGCAGGTCCATCATTGTCAGGGGTGGCAAGGTGAGATGTAGGTACCTGTAATGTGGGGCACACAATGGATGATACAGTCCTTGGGACACAGTATATGGGGGGGGGGGTAAAAGGTTGCCTGGGATGTAGAAGCAACAGGGCTGGGAGGAGTTGATGTGGGCATGGTGAGGCTGACAGTTGTTGACCTACCGGGTAGCTCAGATGGGCCAGGTTCTTTGTCAGTGTACAGACATCCAGAGGTGTTGTCTTCACTGGGGCCTTCATCCAGATGGGTAGTGACAGTCTCTGGTATCCTCTCCATGCTGACAATGGCAAGGTTACCTGTGGCGGGACTGGAACAATGCGTTCGGGTTGCAATAGAGGTATTGCAGAAGTTGTGTGAAATGCAAACAGTGCCTTGACATGATCCCCAGCAATGACATTGTCGGCTGATGCACTATGGAACTTGGAACAACATGAAACTTTGTAACTTCAATTCCACAACCATGTTTTATGCTTTTAAACTATGTTGGTAGTGATAGTACAACAGTTTCCATCTGATATTGTCCGATAATTGACTATGCTGTTCACTTCTGTTACCTTGTGAACTGTCTGGAATGATTGCTGGCACAAATAACAGCTGTAGAAAGCTCATTGGTGTCCTTGTAGCAACACGGCATTTGATTTTACAATGGACATTGGCCTGTATACTGTTGTACTGCAGGAGCATCCACTCAGCCATCTGACTTTCCAAATCAGGTGTGTATATTTGTAGATTGGGATCTTTATATTTGGCCGTTATATATGGGCACTGAGCTGTAGCTGTGTTTTTGTTTGCGATGTTAGTGTGTGTGGGCCATTGCACTGCTGTCATTGACATGAAATGGTCCACACTAGCATACTCAGGATGGGTTAGATTAGATACTTTTGTGACACCTAGGACAAGTGATATTTGGTGCCGGGTATTGGTGGTGAATATGTTGGGATTTTGCATTCTGGGAGTTGTAGTGCAATCACTAGCCAGTGCTTAACATGTCATTTCCAAGGGTTATGGGGCTAGCTATGTTTAGTGGACATGTGGCATGCCAGGGAGGGGTATTAGGTGATTAGGAGAGAGTAATGGGCGGGGTGTTATTCAGGGTGGGTATGGGTGGTGAAGGAGCATGCAGGAAAAGACAATTGTGTGAAATTAATGATGTTGATATTTACCAGACTCCACAATTGTGTGAAATTAATGATGTTGATATTTACCAGACTCCACTCCACCAGGTATTCCTGTCAGGCCCTCAGGAGGCAGGATGTTCCAGATCTTCTCCTCCCAAGATTTGAAAGTAGGGGGAGGAGGTGGGGGCCAACTGCCAGTCTTCAGTACCACAAGCTAGAGCCTGGGTGCCATGAAATGGACCTTCCCCTGAGGTTGTTCCATCTCTTCCTGATGTCATCCCTTATGGGGGTATAACTGTCTACAGAATTGACCCTGTTGAATATCCTTTGTCACAACTCAATTTTATTGTCAATATATGTTTGTTACACCTGTGCTCTAAACAGGTGTGGCTCTATCTGTAGGAAAGTAGCCCCTTTCTAGCTTGGTTACCCCCACTTTTGGCCTGTTTGTCATTGTGTTTGACTGTGTCTACTGGGATCCTTCTAATCAGGACCTCAGTAGTTATGTTCTCTCTCCTCTAAATGTTGTTGTTTCATTCTGGAAACACAGTATTTTATCCACAATTGGCATACTGGTGCCCCCTAATAAGTCCCTAGTATGGTACCTAGGTACCCAGGGCATTGGAGTTCCAGGGGATCTCTATGGGCTGTAGTACGTCTTTTGCCACCCAAAGGGAGCCCATGCAAAGGCTTCTGCCAGACAGCCATTGCAGCCTGAGTGAAAAGGTGCATGCACTCTTTCACTGCCATTTACACTGCACCAGGTCACTTATAAGTTACCCCTATAGCAGGCCCTCCAGCCCTGAGGACAGGGTGCAGAGTACCTGTGTGTGATGGCACCCTTGCACTAGCAGAGGTTCCCCCACAACCTCCAGGACCATTTTCCCAGACTTTGTGAGTGTGGTGATGCCATTTTACGTTTGTACTGGACACAGGTGACTACGAACACAGTCATGTTTGGTATCAAACATGTTGGAATCATACCCCAGTGCTTTTGTAAACATTGGTTGTAGGATTCCGTGTACTCTGGGGGCTCCGTAGAGGACCCTCAGTATTGCCATTCCAGCCTTCTGAGGTTTTCCAGGCAGCCCCAGCTGCTGCCACCTCTCAGACAGGTTTCTGCCCTCCTGTTGCTTGGGCATCTCAAGCCCAGAAAGGCAGAACAAAGGATTTCCTTTAGAAGCAGGATGTTACACCCTCTCCCTTTGGAAATAGGTATTACAGGCTTGGGTGGGGTAGCCTCCCCAAGCCACTGGAAATGCTTAGCCTACACCATTTCAGGGACCCCCAGCCCCTGCTCTGGTGACAAACTGGACAAAGGAAAGGGTAGTGGCCACTCCCCTGTCCATCACCACCCCAGGGGGGTGCTCAGAGCTCTTCCAGGGGGTCCCTGGGTTTTTCCACCTTGGATTCCAAGTTGGCAGAGAACTCTGGGAGCATCTGAGTGGCCAGTGCCAGCAGGTGACGTCAGAGCCCTCCCCTGATAGGTGCTTACCTGTTTAGCTGACCAATCCTCCTTTCAGGGCTATTTAGGGTCTCTCCTTTGGGTGGTTCTTCAGATTCAGATTGCATGACTCCAGCAGGAATCCTCTGCATCTTCCACTTAGCCTTCTCACCAAAGAAACTGCATCTGGTCCCTTCAGTAACTCTACAAACTGCAACAAAGAAGCAAAGACGACTTCTGCAACTTTGCTTCTTCTGCTCCTGCCACCAACTGCAACTGTTTCCAGGTCGTGCATCCTTAGAAGACAGCCTGTCTTCAGCCTGCACCAGAAGAGCAAAGGAATCTCGTTTAGAGTGAAGGAGTCATTCCCCTGCTTCAGCAGGCACCTCACTGCAATGACGACCGGCTGCCTGGATCCCCTTTCCTGACGAGATGCGGGGATCCTGCATCACAGGTGGTGGACTGAAATGGTCCCGATGGTCCTGACGTCCTACTGTCCAACTTTGGTGGAGGTAAGAGCTTGCCTCTCCACGCAAGACAGTACCCCCATGCAGTGCGTATTTTGCAGTTGTCAAGGCTTGTTGGTATCCGTCCACAAAGTTCTTCGTGCACCGTGTAACTCAGGCCCCCAGCCCTCTGTTCTGGGTCACACATCTTTCTGAGTGGTTCTCCGGCAGCGTGAGGTCCTTTGTTGTAGTGCTGCATGGGCCTGCTTGTGCACCTTCTCTGTCCCCGTTCTGTGGGACTCCTGTGCAGGCTGCCTGGTTTTATGTGGGCTCTCTGATTTTGCTGAGAGACCCCTCTGACTCCCTTTCCTAGGTAGAGTCCACCAGGTCCCTCACGGTCCCGGGGGTGCAATTTTCCGCTAACAGCGAGCTTTGCTTGTGCCAAGGCTTGTTGGAGGACTCCAGCAATGCAAACCAGATTACAATCTTCCATCTGCCATTGGACATCATCTGCACCAACCAGGAACCCAAATCCATCTTCTTGGGTGCAGTACTGACTGTTCTTCTTGAATGGTGGTTCTTCTTTTGCACCTTCATCCAGGTTAGAAGGGGCTCCTGTTCTCCCTGGACTCTTCTCTGCTTCTTGGACTTAGTCCCCTTCTTCCACAGGTCTTCAGGTCCAGGAATCCACTGTTGGTGTCTTGAAGTCTCTTCTGTTTCTTGCATAATCTTCTATCTTGAGTTCTTGTATGTTCTAGTAAAGTTACTGCTTTTTACTCTTGCTTTTCTGGGCTCTGGAGTGGGTTCTATTACTTTCCTTTGGTGTTTTCTAATACTCCCAGTGCCCTTCTACACACTACACTTGCCTAGGTGGGAAACCGATATTCGCATTCCACTTTTTAGTATATGGTTTGTGTTCCCCCAGGCCGATTTCTAACTGTTTTGATTTTCACTAATTGCACTGCTTTCAAACTGTTTTATGCTTATTTCTGCATACTAGTGTACACAATTTGTGTACTACTTACCTCCTAAGGCAGTATAGTCTCCAGTATTTTTGGCATATGTGTCACTAAAATAAAGTACCTTTATTTTTGTAACACAGAGTATTTTATTTCATGTGTGTGTGTACTTTGTGACTACAGTGGTATTACATGAGCTTTACATGTCTCCTAGATAAGACTTGGCTGCTCAGCTACAGCTACCCCTAGAGAGTCTGACTTATAGACACTGCTTACATTTCACTAATATGGGATAAATAGACCTGGTAAAAGGTGTAAGTACCAAAGGTACCCACTACAAACCAGGCCAGCTTCCTACACTATCAGTTTTATCCACCATGACCCTCAACTCCTCATCCGTGAAACATGGGTGTTTTGTGGGGTATGCAGACTGTGTCTTTGTGTGCTAAGTGAATGAGTGCAGAGTTTGGTAAATTATGATGTGTAGGTGCTGTGATGTGAGTATTTGTCAGGTGTTGTGGATTGTGTGTTGTATTGATGTGTGTGTTAGGTATGTTGTGCAGGTGTGTGATGTGTGCACAGTGAAATGTTAATGGGTGCCTATTCTTGCTATTTCAAGTTCTCTGGGATGTTGGTTGTCTGTGGTTGTGTGTTGCGTTTTGATTGCAAAGGATTGTGTGTTGTGTTTGGGTGTGTTATATTGTTCAGGGAATAGGTGTCTCAGGTGTGTGGATGTATATCACATGTGCGGTATTCAAACTATCCAATGTGGTATGATGTTCTGACTGAAGTGAGTTGAGACTTCTGTGGTTCGCACCGGCAATGGTTTTCCGCCATGGAAGAACTGCTGTCATGATTTGTGGATTGGAATATGATGGGTGGATGTTTGTCCGGCTGGCGGTGCTGGTGGTGGAACCGCCTCTTTTCCGTCCTCCAGTGTCATGGTGGTTTCGGAAATTTGGCTGTTTTTTGGTGGACTTCACAGTGTGACACTTATAAAGGTGGTCGGATTACCACCAACATGGCGGTCTTTTGGCGGCAGCCATCGGTCTTGCCAAAGTACAGCGAAAAGTCATAATAAGGCTCTATTTCTGACTCCTCACTTTCTACAGCAAAGAAACAGTTCAAGGTGTTATCACCAAATCTTCTTTTTTGCCCTTATTCTTCAGTCAAATCCATGTGTAACTGATAGTGAAATAAGCACTATCATCTCCCAATGCATGCCTGACTCTCTGCATGAATTCCAGATTGCTTTCATACATACCCATTTTAGTTTAGACATACACATTTAAGTTTTTAAAACTCAATAGAACAATTTGAATCATTAAAAAATCAAGGATCATTTTAATACTGAAAGAAACTAGAAACCTCCATGAAACCCCCTTTCCACATTCAGCTATATTCCTTTGTTAGATATTGAATTACTTGTATAATTTGTTTATATAAATCACAAACCCAGTATTTATATACTTTATGTCATTTTGTGAACACACTGCTCAGTTTCTTTCACCTAATATTGATTTATTCATTTACTAATACTTTGTAAAATAAACTACATTTCACTAGACATACCTGATAATTGTCTTTGTTGTACTGTCTGTTTCTCCTTCAGTATCAGACAGAATTTCTTCTCACTGGAAAATGTTAAAAAAAACAACGACAAAAATGGAAGTCCACTCTCATAGCAGGTAACCAGTAATGGCAACCTCTTCAACTTCGGTGTCAAGGTTACTCAATCACTAAACCAATCACAATCTCCCTTTCATGTTAAAATTATTTTCTACAACTTCTAACTGGCTTCTATAGATAACCCTTTGCAGTACTGCTCAAACGTTAGGCAATATGGTAGAAGTTATGGCGAATCGATGGATCCACTGCAGTGCCCAGCTCAGCCCCTCATTGTAAATTCACAGGCGGAGCCGCGGATCCACAGGGAAGTTTAGAAATTATATTTTGCTCATATTAAGAAAAACACATCCATATGAATGCTTTTTTATGACATTAAAACAAATCATAACATTAAGTAATCAATGTAAATCAACAATGTAATAAGCAAAGGCAAAGTCAAGTCTTCTTTTGCATTTCCTTTCCCCTCATGCTCCTTTAGCTGGTTACACTGTCTGCAACATTCTGCAGCAGCAGGTCACAAGTTCATAACAGTTTCTGAATAGAGCATGCTTACATTTAAGCTATCTTTAGCAGGTGTAGTTGCATCTTTCACGGAGAACATATCATAGCTACTTTTACTGTTTTCCCATTTTTGTAAATCCCGTCCAACATGTACATTCACATAACCTCACTACCTATCTTCACCAAAAAATATATCTACAACAGCCAATTTAATCTGTTCTTCCAGAGTGTACCTACTTTCCTACTTTTTAACTGATTTGTATTTCAAACCAGCCTCATTCAACTTTAGCCACCTCCTGTGTGCTTCTCCAAATTACCTAAAAGATGCTCAGAGTGTGGATTGTGGGTCACAACTTTATATTTTGGGCACAAAAAGAAGTGGCATTGGCAGGGATCCAGCTTTGTCTAATTTGGATAATACTTGGATTGGCCAGAGAGGGTTAAAGTGGCATCAATTACTTTATTTGGTTGAAACCATTGAGGATTTCCAACATCTAGACCTTATATTTGAACACTGTAGGGGCAATGACCTGGGTGAAGTCACAGGAGTTGGTTTGGGAATCCTACTGAAGGATATCTTTTGAAAATAAAAGATACTTTTACTGCACACTGATTTAGTTTTCTCAAACATTTGCCAAAGGCAGAAGTGGAACTGGTCAACTCAGTTCTGCCCACAAATAGACAAATCCAGGAAATATGTTAATAAAACTGTTTCTGCATTTCTCAGGGACCATAACATGGTTTCTATATACTACAACAATTTACAATTTGATACGGATGGTATATACAGAAATGACAGACAGCATGTCACAGACAAAGGCAACAGGTTCTTCCTGAAAAACTTGGGAGACTGCCTCCTCTATCATGTGTAGTAATCATCTCCACATCATAAACACAAAGGCTCTTTTCAGAGCCAATCCATTCCTAATATACATTTTATATTTTTTAATACTTATTTTTTCAAATGTCGGTCTGATCCGCGGTTCTCACATAAGAAAAAAAACATTTTTAACATTCTGTGCACATTTGTTTCAATATGCCATATTTATATAAATGTATGTGGCTTGGGAACTCCTACCCTCACTCATTTATAAGCATCAGTCACCAGCTATCAGCCGCGGGACCATTTACCTCTGACTGTTTCTCTGCATCTGTGAATGTGTGTGAGAGTGTCTATGTGGCTGTCAGACTGTGTCTAAGAGTGTGCCTTTGTGTCAAACTGTGCACCTGAGTGTCTGGCTTAATGTAAGAGTGGGTGTACAGGTCCCTATCATGATGTGACAATAGATGTCAGAGTCTCTGCTGTCTAGGAGAGGAAGTGTGATAATGTCTGCCTGGATGTGAGGATGGGTGTGAGAGTATCTCTCTGAGTTTGAGAGTGAGAATGAGACTGTCTGTCTGTGTTGCTATGAGAGTAGACATCACAGCATCTCTCTATCTGTAAAATGGGTGTGAGAGTGTCTATCATGCTATGGCACTGTGTGAGAGAGTAGCTGACTGAGGGTAAGTATCAGAATGCGTCCTTGGAATTGACACTACATGTGAGAGTGTCTCTGTTACAGTGAGACTGAGCGTGAGAGTCTGTGTCTGGGTATGAGAGGGAGTATGACAGCGTCTGCCTGGATTTGAGAGTGGGTGTGAAAGTGTCTCTCGAGGTATGAGAGTGAGCGTGAGAGAGTCTCTGTGTGTTGTTATGAGAGTAGATGTCTCAGCGTCTTTCTAGCTGTGAGTCTGGGTATGACAGTGTGTGTGAGAGTAGCTGTCTGGATATGGGGTAAGTGTTGGAGTGTGTCTCTGGGAGAGACAGTACATGTGAGAGCGTCTAAGTTGCTGTGAAACTGAGCATGAGAGTCTCTGTCTGGGTGTGAGAGGGACTGTGACAATGGCCTTTATTAAAACCCTGGTGGTCGGTGTTAAAGCGGCGGTAATATCGTCAACAGGCCGGCGGAAAAAAAATGAGATTACGACCGGGGCGGAAACCGCCAAGATAGATAGCCACTTTAACACTCCAACCGCCACGGCGGTAGAAACAAACAGCGCGGCGGACACCGCCAACAGACAGGAGGGAGACAATGTACCACCCACCCTATCACAACAGGCCTAACCCCCACCTTTTCCGGGGCGGAACCAACACGAATAAAAACAGTACACAAAAGGGAAAACACTTACCTCCCCACACCCCACGAGGAACCAGGATGCCATGGAACCCGAATTGCAGATACTGCCAGCGATGGTCTTCCTGCTCCTCTATCAGGAGCTCCAACGACGGCGGCGACGACCAGGGTGAGTACTGCACCTACAACACAGGGGAGGGGGGAGGGAAAAGAGAGTGACATACACACACGCAACATCCCTACCCCTACCCTCACCCACAACACCATACACACAAACACATGTCGTACAGAACAATTAATGGGGAAATGTGTTTTGGGATCCCTCTTTTTCTCAGCCCCCGCTTGATGGATCACCCCAAAACTTTCAAGACCGAAGCTCATATGAACAAAGTATACGTTTTGAAAATTTCATGAAGATTCGTTAAGTGGCACCAAAGTTATAGGCAAAACAAAAAACGTTCTTCATATATAGATATAGATATATATATATATATATATATATATATATATATATATATATATATATATATATATATATATGCAAAAAGAGGAGAATTATCCTGACAAGCGTGTTGTGGCGCACTTATTTCACCGGTGGTGCTGATTGAAGGCAGGACGTCCGTATTTCAAAAGAAGGGGATTTCTCTTTCACTTTGTCAAGAGAAAAGAACCGCACTCCGTCGTTGTGCAATTAATAATTAAACTTTTATTCCATTCGTGGGATTACAAACAAACAAGACAGGAATCCCCTGACGCGTTTGGGTCACACCGGACCTTGTTCACAGGTGTTTCCTGTGTACTCATTTAGCGCTTTAAATAAACTACCTAGACTCAACAGAAAAAATACTACTAAAATTGCACCCAAACATCAAAAAATCAAAAAATGCTTCTTAACATCACAAAATATATACACAACGATGGAGTGCGGTTCTTTTCTCTTGACAAAGTGAAAGAGAAATCCCCTTCTTTTGAAGTATATATATATATACAGTATAGATAGATAGATAGATAGATAGATAGATAGATAGATAGATAGATAGATAGATAGATAGATAGATGGATAGATAGATAGATAGATATAGCTATAGATATACATATATATATATAAAAATATAAATATAAATATAGCTATAGATGTGTAGATATATAAAATAGACATATGAGAAATTCATTCTGCTATGGAGTCCGATTTACAGTGCCACGTGGCATTTTGGGCAAACATGGATTACGAGGATATCTAAATAATTATGAATCATGTAGTAACATATTTTTGGACGGGATTTATTAGACCATGTCTGGAAAGAAGGTTGAACAGGATGCATATGAAAATGAAATTTGAAAATGTTTTTTAAAACACATAAAGACAATTTATATAATTAAGAAATGATGAGTCTGATCAGACTGAATTAAGTAAGAAGGCATATTCTTGTATACCCATGAACTGTGCAGATACAAAAACTTTTCAATAACACTTGTTAATCATGTTGAAAAGAAATAAACAAAATCATGTTGAGAAGACTTAAAGACAACCTTTATGGCACTACTTTGTTTGGATGTTTTTAAAGGTAGTGGGGCACTGTTGATCTGTAATATGGCTGTGACGAAGATTTGTTGGTTGAAACACATTGCCAAATAAATGTTCCTTTTAAAGTACATCTGGGAGTGCGAATTCCTTCTTGGTTACGGAAATGAACTACCAAACCTTCTTGCTTGTGCCCCTTTACCCTGTGAGTGTTCCTAAAATTGCCTTGGAAAGAGCTAGAGAGCGGTAAAGGGAATCACTCTTATATGAGCATAATCAGGGACTGTTAGAAACAGGTGCCGGAACCTCACAGACGGAGAAAAAGGTTTTGGAATATAATCAAGTGCAATTTGACATTAAAAGATTATGAAAAAGAATTGTCACATCTTGGAGCATGACCAACACATAAGAATATTTATTGGCTGTGGACCAATAATAATGTCTCGTAAAACAAAGTAATTGGGTGACATTTGGACACAAAGATACTGTGATCCCAAAAGGGGAAGTGATTGGCTAACTGAAGGTGGAAAGGCTTTATTAAATGTAACACATGTATGCCCTGCCAGCATGGGCAGAAGGATAACAGAACTTTTGAGGGATGGATAATCACCATACAGTATGGATTACTTCAACACAGAATGTGCTGTGTATGAACTTCAAAGTGGTTGTGGAAGCGGTGTGTTGGAAATGCATTAAAAAAACTGGAGAAAAAAAATATTCTCCAGTGTAGAAGGGCTATGGAGAATAGAGACAAAGCTTATTTGTGGCCAATTATTTTATGGAGTACCACCAGGGATTGTTATGTGAATTAAGATACTATGAGATCAAGCACATAGAAGCAGACCCACAACAAGGTGATAGGGAGGAAGAACTGAGGAAATGGGAACCCAGGGTGATCCTTGCTTTGGGAACAGAAAACGCTTTGGGGTCATAAGAGTAATGCTGAACTTTATGTGTACTTAAAAAATATGGATTGATAAGGGATGTAATTGGATTTTCCCAATGCTGAAAATAATGACTACTGGCATCTCCTGATGATGATTGACTGGATTTCTCATGTGTGACTTAAGTACAATGTTTTGGCAGAAACGTGGGGGATACATTTAGCAAGTCTAGGAGATGAGAGCATGATGTGGACAGTATGTGGAAAATAATAGGAGTGAAATAAGCAGAGAGATTTTTGTGTTGATGTGAGTTACAACCTTTTCTCTCTTTTCAGCCTTTTCATGTCCCATGAAAGGAATCCAATGGTATCACTGATTTGGAGCATATGAATTGTTATCATGGTTTAATAGGTGAGCACAATACACTTCTTTATGTCCTTTAGCTCTTTCTTCTAATAGGTAATCAGGAGTCTGGAATAGGAGGACATTTTAAGCACCATGTGATTGTGAAATTGTGTCTTCCAACATGATGCACCATCATCCACTCTTGTGGTAAGTATTGTGTTCTTGTGAGAAGTATGGGTAATCTTCCCTTGGGCTGGTTAAATGAAATGTAGTAAGAATTAAATTTTTGAGCTGGAGGATACTATGTATGGTGCACGTTTAAAAAATAAATTAGTGCAAAAGAATGTGGTGACTAAAATTGTTTCATTAGTATTGATAATATGCACTGTCCACTTTTGAATGGAAAACTGTACAGGTATATCACTCAGCACAATACACTGATTGGTGCAAAACATAAGAATACAGCCCACTACTGAGTTAATAATGTTACAATCCTCAAGATTTTAATAGTAGGGGTTGATTCCACGGGTGTACATAAAGCACTATCATTATAGCTCATTGGAGAGGTTTTGCTTTGCCCAGACACAGGGGAGCACCCAGCATAAGTCAAACCAAAACCCTTTCAGAGTTAGAGGGATACATAAAATAAGCAAAAAAAAGAGAGAAAACTCTGGGTAGTTCCAAGTTTAGGTGGAGAGCAACTCCAGTAAGGAGCACTATGTAACACAAGCGACACTCTAGATTTGCTCACCTCAAATGACTGTTTTTGGAAACTAGGTCCTAACTATAACTACCTACTGGCCACTATATACTAATGTTCCTGTCACTACAGTAGGTAGTAATAGGTAGATAGGGGTATATACACACATACACTCACATACACACACGTGCACATGCATACACGTGTTATCATCTCTGTGGGGACTGTGTGCGGATAATTGCCTTGTGGGGACTAACCTTTCCTAATGCTTTTAAAATATACAAATAACAGAACAATGCTAAGAAAAAATTAATGATAAAGGACCCTGCTTCAAATTTTCAAATACATTGTTATTTAATCGCGTGCACAGAACCATCATTGTGGGGACCTGAACAGGTGCTACCATCCTTGTGAGGACCTACTCCACAATTAACATATATGATTGAATACAGTCAAAGGAACATGACTAAATATTTATTTTATCGCCAATATACACAAATAACATCAGAATCTAGTCATATAGGAATTGCTGTATATATCTTAAGTGCACACAAAAGGTGGATTATGCTAATAATGTATCAGGCAATATCATAGATCATGTTTACAGAAAGCCACTTAAAACTGTATTTGTCCCACTGATTTGTGTTCAAAATGTTACAAAGTAAAGGCCAGATGGATGAAGCATTTTTCCAGTCATAAACAACCCATCAGGCTACCGGGAAAATGCTTTTTGCCATGTACCAAAGGCAAAATAGGACTTGTTAACTTGGTACCGAATCATATTTTGCTTTTGCGATTCAGTATTAGGAAGGGGCATGTTTTGGGTGTCCCTTCCTAATTGTGAATGGCACTGGCATGTATGAATGTTTTGCCACTAGAATGTGATTACAAAACATTCATATTTTACACATTATTCATATTTTACAGACTCCGTAAAGAAGGGGGTAGCTCATTCGCAAACGGGAATGGGGCCGCAAGGGACCCCTTCCCCTTTGTGAATGTGGGCGTCAACATTTTTTAACAACTGGCAGTGGTCCTAAGGACCACTGCTTACTCTTAAAAAATGAAAAACATTTTATTTTTGGTTTTGTAATGCATCATATTTTCCTGGGCTGCATTACAAAAAATAATGCTTTATTAAAAAAGCAATCAGAGGAATGGAGGTCTACTGACCCCAGCAGGCCACCATCCCTGTGAGTATAGCCATTCACAGTGGGTCACAAATTGTAACCCGCCTCATGAATATTGATGAGGCAGGTCCCTTGCGACCCATTTAGGAATCACAAACAATGTTAAACACACTGTATTACATTGCAGTTTGCGGTTTCCTAATAGTGAATCGCAAAAATTCGCTAATTAGGTAATCCTGAACTGTTTTTCTCTTACATCTGGCCCCAAGGGAACTAATACACAATCAAGCAATGTGGCCAAGTGGAACCCAGAGTTTGATTAATTAATTCAATTTTTCTCAAAGTAGCTATTAGATCAGATCTCGTTAGGAATAGTATGGAACGGAATGTTAATGTCTGCATATGGATGGTGAGTGATAATGCCCATAGAGTTGGTGTGAGATCACAACAAAGAGATGTTATGCGATGATGCCTATAGAGATGGTATGTGATCACAGTGGAACCATAGCCCTCACAGAGATGGTGTCTATAGCTGTGTCAAAAGTATCTACAGATGTAGTCTGAAGCCCCAACAGAGACAGTGAATGAATATTAGAATGCTCAATTCCTCACTGAAATGGTGTGCACAGTTAATTATTGCCAAGTCCCTGCAAAGATATTGTGTTCTTATTGTTAAACACACACACACACACACACACACCAGCACACACCGCACACACACACACACACACATACACCCATAGTGGCATATTTACAAGGAGTTTGTGCCACCGCTGCATTTCTGATGCAGCGGCAGCACATATTTACAAAGTAATGCATTTGGCTTAATGTGTCACTTTTCCCTGTCCTGCATTGTATTTTATCTGTGCTAAATCCGGCTGTGTCAGGTTATGGTAATCATATCAAGATATGCGTTTCCACCTAAAATCCCATGCAGAAAAGAGGCATCTATATTAACAAGCTTTTAGGATGCATAGCTGGCAAATGATGCGCAGACTTCTTGCACCTCAGTAACCAATTATGTATTGGCACTGGTACATAGGAGGAACATCTCCAAACACTCTGGCAAACTCAACTATGCCATGAAGCTATTACTACTCCAGCAGGGAGCACGAGAAGAAGATGGCCCCCACTCCTACCCGAACAGAGGCAGCACAGGAGAAGGAAGCAGATATACCAGCAGATGACGACTCTTATTGATCTCAGGGAGGAGGTGGTCAACACCTACTATAGGATCAAGTGGGAGTCCATTGTTCAGCTCCTTCACTGGATTGCTCCAACACTGCAAACAACATCACAGAGGTCCTCCAACACCCATCTGCAGGCAAGGTTGAATGCAGTACTGCACATGCTGGCTTGTGGCTCATTCAAAGCCATCACAGCCAGAGTGCCAGGAATATCACAGCCATCATTTTCCGCATTCCATCCCTCCATCCTTGATGCCAACACAAGCCTCACATGCCAGTACCTCATGTTCCCCAAAACACAGCAGAAACACCTGGGAAACAAGCATGGTTTCTATGCCATTGCTGGATTTCCATGTGTTGGGGGAAATGTCCTGCACACATCTGCATATGGTGCCTCCTGTTGCCACATCACACCTGTATCAAAACTGGAAGCACACATATTCCAGCAATGTGCATAGTGGACTATCTGGGGATATTCATCAATGTTTTGGCAAAGTACCCTGGGAGAGCCATAATGCATCCATCTTCAGACATTCCATCACCAAAGAGTGCTTCCAGAAAGGAGAGATATGGGAATGGCCTACTGGTTGGTAAGTACATATCAAGCACATGACTCACCTCATTACAGTCAATTATGTTGCTTAAAATAGCCATATTCGGGTTGGATGAATGAGACTGTGTATAAGTAGCCACAAATGACCACTGGTCACTGCTCAGCTAGTCAGTTTCTTCAGGGCATATTTCAGGGGACTCTGGTCAGCTATTTACTACCTGTAGCATACAGGGAGTCTCTTCTTGAAGCTGTTGAAGACAGGCAAAGTCCTTTTAGTGGTGAAGCCCAAGGGTGCAGCTGATGCAGTCCATCAGAGTACAGTGTCCAGGTGCAGTTCGGGGTTCCAGCAGGCAGTCCTTCCTCTTCTTTGTCTTTTCCTTGTAGGGATCTAAGGTATGGGCGCAGCTCTGCCACTTTTATCCTAGCTCCTTGGGTGGAAAGCAGGGTCACCTCTTGACTAATCACATGCAGGACACAACCCTCTTGAGTGACCATTTCCTGGGAAGTGTGGCAGAAATCGATCCTAGGGAGCAGCATTATCACAAAATCCAAGATGGCAAAATTTAAATCTCAGAAGTTAGCTCTGGCTGAGCCCACCCACTGGTGTGACTGTTTCTCTTAACACACCCCTTTCCAGTCCTCTGTTAATCTAATCAGGGGGCAGCTGTCTGTCTGGTTTTGCAGGGAATGACCACCAGGGCTGTTTTGGAGGTTGCACCGCCAACAGGCTGGCGGTGCAAACTCGTGGATTACGACCGCAGTGGAAGATGTTCCAGGTTCGTGCCCTACAGCGGCTCAACCACACTAAAAGCCGGCTAGGGAGCAAAGAGCAGAGCCTGGATCAGCTCTAGACCCATATGTACAATGTCCTCTTTTATGCCTTTTTTTAAACATTTTGTTTTGGTGGGAGCGACTTGCTGGGGGTGGAGAGGGTGGGGAGAAAGTGGGGACCGGGCTTCACTTGGCACTTTAGTTGGACTTTTCGGAAACTGGGCTTTTTGTTTGGGGAGATGGGTAGGCTTGTTGTGGGTGAAAAGGGTAGGTTTTCAAATTCGCTAAAAATAAAAAGGGGCTTATTTATTTTACTTAAATTATGGCTCACATGTTTATTTTTGTGTTTTAGTTTGCATTGCTGTCTTTTAGTGTAGCCTGTTTTCTAATTCTGCTAAAGAAGTGTATGTCATTTGCTTATACACTTGCACTACTGCCCTCTGCAACTATATTGACCACTAGGGGATGATTGAGACACACAGAGAGACATCTTCTTCAGTAGGAGTTAATTACTAACTAAACAGTATAACTTCATACCATAATTCTTCTTTTACCAGAATAGATGAAGTGAGGGAGTCTTCTTACTGCAGGTTTTTTTCCCAAGGTTGCATCTTAAGAGGTGGTAGGTTGCAGTAGCAGCAGGCTAGCACATTAAGTGGGAAGAAAGAATGTGCCACTCCCTCCTTGGTGAACTCCAACTGCAGGATTAATCAAAGGGTTATCCATCACTGTCAACTAGATCGAAAGCAAACAGAGAGTTAGTGGGTCATAAGACTTTAAAAAGACTGAGACCGGACAACCACAATGACAGTGAGGACCTGATATGATAATATAATAAAAACTAGCAATATCAGCTTCTTCTGAGCAAAGGTGGGTAGCTTAGTATTTAAAAAATAAAAATAGGAAATAAAATCATAAAGTCATCAGAAGTTGTCTCAGAGTCAAGAGTGGTTGGACAAGGTTAAGCGTTTATGCAACACACAATACAGCAGGCCTTAATGATGATGTTGATGGGGCAGGTGTGGAATATTAATCAGGTAATAGAAGGTCATGCTGTGAGTTGGTGTCGCTTTCACCACATCTGCCCCAGCAAGTGTGTGATCCATTGATGGTGTAAGATTAAGTCACAACTCAATTAATCACACAGCTCGGGGAAAGAGGGTTAGGGGACTCATGACTATATTCATTGGTGCACTGAGCAGCACACCATCATCAATCTGTTGTGGAAGAAAATGATGGAGTGATAAGTATGGCACAGTTCACTTAAATGTATTGCAAACCATCCTTCTGCCCCAGAGTGACCCAAGATAGTATATCTCTAAATGTCATGCCTTCTAAAGTTGAAAAATACAAATTATGAAGGACTGAGGTTAACCTACCCAGTTAAAAAAAATATGCTCATTAAAAGGAAAATGATACTGTAATACCAAATTAGGTGGGGCATCTCCATTTCTCTTGGAGTGTCAATCACTCTTGGGTGCCTGACTGAACCACTCCAGTAGGTAAGCTGGCATCTTGAGCTTTCACCAAGTTTTATTTGTTTGTGCAGGATAGGACTAGGAGAAGGCGTGCATATTGAAAAAAACAGTAAGTATATCATAGAGCAAGGGAGAAGGACAAAGGGAAGCAAGGTAAGCTTTATGAGGAGTCAGGAGTGTACCAAGAAGACTCAGAGGCAGAGCAAGCACATAAGAGGAGTTTGACATTTGAGCCAGCAGGGCAGCAAACACATACTCAGCAGCATTTCCCAACAACACACACCTCTCCCGTCCACAGAATTGAGTGAGTACT
The DNA here is from genome assembly GCF_031143425.1 of Pleurodeles waltl. Classification (NCBI taxonomy): domain Eukaryota; kingdom Metazoa; phylum Chordata; class Amphibia; order Caudata; family Salamandridae; genus Pleurodeles; species Pleurodeles waltl. The sequence continues at coordinate 691,847,303 of NC_090442.1, read as the reverse complement.
AGGCCTCAGAGTCCTTACCATCATCATGGTTTCTCTTTGAAGTCAATATCTTTATCCTTCTAGTTGCTGAAGTAGTTCCGCCCTGAGTCCTTCCATCCTCTTTCCCCTGATTGTGAGGAACTATGGGGGTTATTCCAACTTTGGAGGAAGTGGTAATCCGTCCCAAAAGTGACGGTAAAGTGACGGATATACCACCAGCCGTATTACGAGTCCATTATATCCTATGGAACTCGTAATACGGCTGGTGGTAAATCCGTCACATTTGGCACGGATTACCACCTCCTCCAAAGTTGGAATAACCCCCTATGTCCCAGTCCCAAACTGAGCAAAGTAGACCTGTGGAGTCAAGTGCTTGAGTATTTTGTGTAGATTTGTGTTTGGTAACCAAAGTGAATGTGCTGGTCTGAGGAACCAGAAAAGAGGAGTGGACTCTGCAGATAAATTTCCCTAAGGTTAAAATGTCAATCACTTACTGGAAAGAAATTATGACCCATCAACCCCCAAACATCGCAAATCATCAGAATCAAGTTTAAAAATGTATTGAACTCCCTCCCTCACTATCAGCCTCCACATACATCATCAATCATCACTCACAATCACCCAATACATCACCACTCATTGGTGCAATAGTTAGTAGTTACCTCTTCCAATCCAAGCATGTAGTTGAAAAAATTATTATCTCCTCCATTGGTAGCAAATAGCAACACATTGGAAGCTTTTTATCAATGATCTCCTGAAGCAGCCATGCTAGGTGATGTAAAAAAAAATTATAGGGTCAAACTCCAAGCCGGCCATAATAATATGTGACTAAAAATGGTGGGACAGCATAAATCTGACACAAACATAATGTTCCACTAGTATTTTATTTTGCAAAGAAAGAAAGAAAGAAGTTCAAAGAGAAATTATTAAAAAGTTCAATGGTGGCACTGGCTTGCACTGTCTTGAAGTAGAGTTCGTCCTCAAACTCTGATGCTTCACCTAGACGTTTGTCACCAAACACACTTGATTCTGACCAATCATCCTCTTCCTGCTCCTGTGGTGTTTCAGAAACAGTATAATCATGTAGTATGAAATGGTGGTTCATTTTGATCATGGGTAATCCCTCCACATTTTGAGAGACTGGTCCTTCTCAGTGTAACAGCTGCATCAGCTGCACCGAACAAAAGTTCAGCAGACAACCTGGCAACAGGACAAGGCATGTACTTTATTGCCAGCCTGCTGAGCTCTGGCCATTGATATCCAATACACTAATGGGTTTAGATCCACATACACCTATTTTGATTCATCCTGGTACTCCAGGAACATCCTCTGAAGTGTCATTGGTGCTGCACACTTGCCTTGACCTCTTTTCCCTTCGCCTCTGCACTGGACCTTGCATTTGAAACCAAGCCAATGCAGAGGTTGGATCGGATTCTTCTGATGCTGTTGTTGCTGGTGGTTTTGTTGCTTGTGTTGGCTGCTGTGAGACAAGATTGCCCTCTCTGGAAGTTGAAGGCGGCACCCCGTAACTGCAGAGTAGGACTCTGAGTTCCAGCCATTCTTCTTCCAGTTCTCTGACTTGTTCAACAATAGACCTTGCGTATTTTAAAACATCCCCTTCATAAAAAGTAATGAAAGAGAAAATAATTTTTTGTAGCCTGGGATGGCACATATGTACTCTTTGGATGAGATAATGTCATTTCGTAGCCTTGCATCACAAATCAAGCAATAGCTTATGCTCTCAACCAAGGCAAGCACTTTGGGGTTTTTGTTCACACCTCGAGTGTGAAACTTTCAGATAGCTTCTTTAGCTGGTTGTGTAGCAACAAAGGGATAGCTTGGTCAATGATATTTCCCTCCTTGCTAACTTCCCATGTGAAAACCTCAAAAGGGAATAGCATCTGTGTCAGGCATTTGACTAGTCCCCATTTGTCCGTATCCATGGTCATAGCTTTCCCAGTTGCATCCCCTTCTTTTAGAACGATCTGTCTATTCTGTTCAAACAGGTGTTGCAACATATAATAGGTTCCGGCACCTCCTGTATCAGTGCTTAACTGGTTTCTCTGTTGCCACGCTGAATAATTTTCAACGGTTTCCAGGCTTTAAAAGAATGGCTGAAATTAGTACAGATTTTTATGCAGGTGGTCATTGTATTGCTGGCTATGTCTTATTGTTTGAGAAAGTCTTATGCAACCAGGTTGATGCAGTGTGCCAAGCACAGGACCCTGAAATAACCACTGTCTGCCATGGCCTTGACTATGTTACTGCCATTGTCAGTGGCAACAAATCAAATATGAAGACCACTGGGTCGCAGTTCTTAAGACACATTGCTATTAAAATCCCCCAAGATGTTGGGAGCTGTGTGTGATTTTTCCATGGCAAACACTACTACTGTTGCATGCCGCCGAAAGCACTTAAAACTTTTTTCAGGGCAAAGACCTGTAGATAGCTTTTGCTTTTACCCCACAAAAGAGATCCAGTGTGCAGTGATGTATATGTAATCCATCACCTGACAACTGGTCCACATGTCTGTCATCAGGTAGGTAGTATAACTGCAATTTGCTGTAAAGCTTGTCAAACCAATTGCAGCACATCATGATACAACCGAGGAACAGCAAATCTTCAAAATAGGTCCTACTTGGAATCTTCCTTTTGGGTCAGATGGCTGCCACAAACTCTAAGAATCCCACTCCTTCCACAAAGGAAAAAGTGAGGAGGTCCAGCGCTAACATTTTTGCCAGCCTCCCATTGTACAAAGGTTGCATTGGGTGGTTGCAGTCATAGGGTCCCTCCTGTCTAAACAAGCCTGTAACTGTAGCCTGGATTTTCTTATTTTGTGGGGACACTGACACAGGTGACTTTTGAGATATCAGTGGTGGTAGACTCAATGTGCGTCTTGGTGCAGTCACTGTATGCCGGGGTGTCTCTATCTGACCCTGAGTGTTCCTGTGCTATTGAGAGGTCCCTGAGGTGAATGATTCTGATGCCCTGCTGAGAACAGGGCTGCTTTGCATGAAGATGTCACCCTCTTCTTCCTCACCTTCCACAGTTTTGATCAGTTATAGATATGTTTCCCGGCTCTTCTCACTTTCACCACTGCAACCATTTTTTAATATATTCCTTCCACTGGATTGCGTGATGTTTTTTCATATGGGTCGTCTGGCCTTCAGTACCATAATGTGAACTAGGTTTACCTCAACGAACACTCATGTGGCAAATGGAGCATAACATAATGTTCTCCTTCTGTTTGCTAATCATAAAGAAGTCCCAAATTGGGGGGCTACTTTTTTTTTTTTGGGCCATTGCCCATGCCTAAAGAACTGAATGTAGGTGGGAGTGTTGATTGCTTCTCTGCAGTGCATACTTCTACTGAGATACAGGTTGGTGCAGGTCTCTGATGGGGCCTTACAAATGTCGGAGTTGCAGTGCTGCCTGCACCACATCCATCGGAGCAGTTTGGATAGTAATATTGGACTCCTCTGTGCCAGTATCCACAATGACTTGCTTGTTGTCATCTTCCTCCTCCTCATCATCACCCCCTTCCATGATTATAAAACTTTCTGGAGCTTTTATTTTACCTTATCTCTCCTGGCATATCCTGGACTCTGACATGGTCCACTCCATATCCCTATCATCGTCATCAGAAGTAGTGCTTGGAGAAGATGGTGGAGTAGTACCCTTCCTTTTTCTTGCTGGAGATCTGGGAACAATTCATTCCTTAAGAGAAGGTTCTTACTTGGGAGGAAGCTTGAACTTCTGTACTGCTCCAACTTCAGGAAGATCTACTCTGACTGGCTGCGGCAGAAGTCCACTTTGCTCTGTTTCCTGAAATTATTGGGTACTACTTTGCGAAAGGTACAAATCCAATTTAATGTCACAGCATCGCCATGATTGCAGTGGATACCTCACTAACAGACATGGGCCCTCATTCTGACCTTGGCGGTCTTTTCGCAAGACCGCTGAGTTACCGCCGCGGTGAAGACCGCCGACCGCGGCGGTGTGCCGCTGTGCGCATTCTGACCGCTGGGAGCGTTCCGCCGGAAAACCGCCAACAGCCACACTGGCGGTCGGCGGGAAAGTGGAGACTGGTCAACCTCCACCGCCACGCCAGCAGAACACCGCCCACAGAATTACGACCCACATTTCCGTGTGGCGGTCTTCTGTTGGCGGTCTTCTGTTGGCGGTCACGTCCCTATGGCTCCCGTCGCCTCCCGGAGGACCAACGCACAAGGTAAGTTGATCGTCCGTGAGGGGAGGGGGTGGGGGGGTGTTGTGTGATGTGGGCGTGCATGGGGGTGTGCGTGTGAGTGTGTAGAGGGGGTGTGTGAGTGCGTGTATGCGGGCGGGGGGTGCTGCTGTGTCTATGGGTAATGTGTGCTGTTCGGCAGGTGCGCATGTCGGCATGTATGTGTGCGGGTATGTGTCCCCGTTGTGTATGTGTGTGTAGGGGGTGTGTATATGTGCATGTTGGGGGTGTGTGCATGTCGGGGTACATGTATGTGCATGTCGGGGTGGGGGTGGGGAGGGGGTTCGTACCACCTCTGGGGGGTGGCAGGGGGGTGGAGGGTGTGGGGGGAGGACTCGGGTGGGTAGTGGGGGGTGGGGGAGACCCCTATCAGTGCCAGGGAAGGAATTCCCTGGCCCCGATAGTGCTTACCGCCATGGTTTGCACGGCGGTTCCCGCCCGCAAGAAACCGCGGCGGTAGGCAGGGTCATAATACCCTTGGCGGTCTTGGGACGACCGCCGGGCCGGAGTGCGCAAACTCCAGCCCCGCGGTCATGACCGCCGCGGCGGTCGGAGTGGAGAAGTAGCGGTCGGTCGCGGCGGGGACCGCCGCGGTCAGAATGCCATTTTTAATACCGCCGGTCTGTTCGCGGTCCGACCGCCGTCTCTCTGCCGACCGCCAGGGTCAGAATGACCCCCATGGTCTTGGGCTTAGGTTGCAGTGGTGCTGTTGATGTGGGATTGCTCCCAGGTTCTTTCCCAGAGGCTGATGTGGCAAACACATGTCTCCCAAAAAAGATTGGGGTTGACATGCCACTGGTGGAAATCTGCTTCTTCTCACTGGTCATTTTCTTGGGAGCAACTTTCTTTGGGGTCATCTTTGCCTATAAGTTGGCTGTGGCACTAAGATGCAGAAGCGTAAGAATTTGGAGGACCATTGTAAGTGTAAGGGCTTCTCTTTGACAGTATTGCAGGTGTTGTGAGGTCTCTTTTCTTGTGCACCTAAAAGCAACCAAGCAAGAAAAATGTGTAGTTAGTGAAACATGGCATTGTTGAAGGCTGAAATAGTACAGACAAATGCAATCTTAATGTGGTTGGTTACTTATGTAACCAAATTAATGAAGCTTTATAAAGTCAAACCACACCGTCATACCATAAAATATTGTTTCAAATCAGGTAGCACAACATGGAGATGTAGCTCTTTTCATTTTCCCCATCTGTTTTGAAGGAGATTCCTGTGGTAGTCAGAGAGAGGTGCATGAGTAAATAGAATAATGCTTAAAAATCCTTTGGGGGCAAGGTGCTGATTTGCCTGTAGTGCTCCGCAGCCAGGATATCCAGGAGGAAATGGATTTATTAGACACCTAAAGTAAGCGAATACTGTAGTGCAGTTGTGCATCTGGATATATGGAGGAATGGCTGTGGGTGGATGGAGCAAGGCAAAATGCAGAGTTAAAAAATTTGAAAAAAAATAAAATTTATAAAAACTAAAAAACAACTAAACTAAAACTTAAAATAAAAAACAAGAAATAAAAAAAAATTAAAATAAAAAAATAAAATTAAAAAATTTAAATATACTAAAATAAAAAATATAAAGAAATAATTAAAAGAAAAAATAAAATAAACAATTGAATTAAAAAAACTGAATAAAAAATTGAAATGAAAAATCAGAAAAGAAACTTAAAATAAACAACTGATCAATAAATAACAATGTTTGTATGTAAGCCTATGAAAAGACACATTGGCTGGTTGCACAAAATGGCTGCCAGTCACATGGTCAAACAACAACAAGGAGCAAGGAGGCATGACAAGGAAAACATGAAAGTCTATGGCAAAGGGACACTGGTTGAATAGACAAAATGGCTGCCCCACACATGGCCAAACAACAAGAACAAGGAACAACGAGGCATGGGGAACAAAGAAAGAACACATGCAGGCCTATGACAAAAAACACTGGTTGCATGCACAAAATGTCTGCCAGCCACATTGTCAAACAACAGCAAGGAGGCATGGAAAACAAAGACCACATGCAAGCTTATGGTAAAGGGACACTGGCTGGATGGACAGAGTGGCCACCAGCCAAATGGTCGAAGAACAACAAGGAATAAAGAGAGAACACATACGCAAGCCTATGGCAGAGGATCCCTGGCTGCTTGCACAAAATGGTTGCCAGCCACATGTTCAAACAACAGCAAGGAGGCATGGAAAACAAAGACCACATGCAAGCTTATGGTAAAGGGACACTGGCTGGATGGACAGAGTGGCCACCAGCCAAATGGTCGAAGAACAACAAGGAATAAAGAGAGAACACATACGCAAGCCTATGGCAGAGGATCCCTGGTTGCATGCACAAAATGTCTGCCAGCCACATTGTCAAACAACAGCAAGGAGGCATGGAAAACAAAGACCACATGCAAGCTTATGGTAAAGGGACACTGGCTGGATGGACAGAGTGGCCACCAGCCAAATGGTCGAAGAACAACAAGGAATAAAGAGAGAACACATACGCAAGCCTATGGCAGAGGATCCCTGGCTGCTTGCACAAAATGGCTACCAGCCACATGGTAAAACTACAACAACAAGAAGCAAGGAACCATGGTGAACAAAGAAAGAACATGTAGAAGTCTATGGCAAAGGTACACTGGCTGCATGCACAAAATAGCTGCCAACCACATGCTCAAACAAGAACAACAAGGATCAAGGAGGCATACAAAGACTTAACACATGCAAGCCTATGGAAAAGGAACACTTGCTGTATACACAAAATGGCTGCCAGCCACATGGTCAAAAAACAACAATAAGGAGCAAAGAGAACAAAGAAGTACACATGTAAGCCTATTATCTGGCTGGATGCAGAAAATGACCACCAACCACATGGTCAAACAACAACTGTGAACAAGGAGTCATGGAGAACGAAGAACATATGTAAGCCTCTGGACATAGACTAGACAAAAATGGCCCCTGACCGCATGGCGTGGAGAACAAAGACACGCACACACATTGGCCATAAGGAGACATGGTGGTAACACTGAAGAAAACACTAACATTAGTTCAGAAATGCAAAACACAAAACCTAACTGAGCTATAACAATGTCTAAACAACAGTACACCCATCCTCCTATGCCATCAAATATTACCACACAACAAATACACTTTTTGGAAAAAATATGAAATTAAACAAATAGCCAACATTTCTAATTAAATCCAATGCCATCCCTCCGTAAATTAAGTTTTAAAAACATATACCGCTGAAATATTTTTTTCATGTCCTGATGACTAGTAGTACTGGGCTTACTAGCTGGATGGCCCTTTGGAGATCTAGGCTATATAGTGAAATCATATTGAGAATGTTACAAACATGTAGAAAAGGACAGGTCCTGAGCTGTGCAACAATTTTCATTTACAAAAGATGAAAAATCAATGAAATGCAAAATAAATAATTAGGCCCATACTTAAACTCTTGGCCAGGCGCCACTATACATTTTAAAAATCAAATTAAAGTACAAAGAAATATTGGTGCATGCTAACATCACCCTTCTTGAATAGTTTTGGAACATATTTGTGTGCTTTCACAAAAACAAAGTTCTTAAATCCACAAGTATATCCAGAAGACAAAGAGAGTGATCCTTCCACCTCGAAAGCCAAGTGAAAATTGACCAGGAGATAGACAAAGCACTGGAAAGGCGAAAGGCAAAGTTTTGCCCACCATTTTATGACCTAGCAAACCACCACCTTTTCCAGGCTGGTACCAACGCCATCAAAAGCCTGGCGGAAAAAGAGCACAAAACTCAAAGGACTCACCATTGGAGACACAGGGAAGAACCATGCCACAATGGAACCAGAACTGCAAGTCTTTCCGATGATCTTCTACGTCATGCTCCACCAGGAACACCAACGCCAGCGAAGACGACGAAGGTGAGTACAGCCGCCTAGCACACAAGGGAGGGGGGAGGAAAACGACAGTTAAACACACACACGCACAATAAACACCCCACGCAAACACACCATACACACAAACAGCTGTACAAGATAATCAATTTGTCAGTGATAATTAGCTGAATAATGCAAGGACAACAGGAATTGGTGAAAGTGATTGTAATAAGATCAACATCAAAAATCATAAGTCGATGTGGCAATGCAACAGATATGTACAAATGTACACAAAAAGGACACTGCCCAGTCCACAGTTCAAATGGGCCACATGGGCACAAGGCAAAGTCCAAGGCCCCACTCGATCCCTGCACCAATACGGAGAGAACACTGCAGGGGCATCAGTTGGCAAACAGGCAGGCACCTCTGGGGGAGTGGGCGTCACCTCAGCCAGATGCGGAAACAAGACAACTGGTTCTGGAGGGGGCAACATGCCCTGTGCTTCGTCCTGGGGAGTGAAAGGCCACAGTCTCACGAGTGGGTGACTTTCCCACTGGTTCTGGAGGGGGCAACATGCCCTGTGATTTGTCCTGGGGTGTGCAAGGCCACAGTCTCTTGAGTGGGTGAATACCCCAATGGTTCTGGAGGGAGTAACATGACCTGTGCTTTGTCGTGGGGAGTGCAAGGCCACAGTCTCTCGAGTGGGTGTCTTGCCCACTGGTTCTGGTGTGGGCAGGCCACAGAGCAGCCCATGGAGGCTGGACCATATGGCGTCCGCCGGCGGTGATGACTACACTGTAGTGGTGGTTGTGGGAGGCCCCTGCTCAGCCCCTGCACCCTCCGATGGCTGCACTGTGGTGGTGGTGGTTGTGGGAGGCTCCTGCTCAGCCCCTGCAGCTGTCGTGGTTGTGGGAGGCTCTTACTCAGCCTCTGCACCCTCCAATGGCAGAAAGGCAGTGGTGGTGGTTGTGGGAGGCTCCTGCTCAGCTCCTGCACCCGCCGATGGCTGCACTGTGGTGGTGGTGGTTGTGGGAGGTTCCTGCTCAGCCCTTGTATTCTCTGACAGCTGCACAACCACAGCTGGCGGTGTGGTCTCTGTGACAGGTGCTGCTGCAGGCTCCTTCCCCTGGCTCGCCTGGCGCAGGCTCCTTCCCCTTCTTGATGGCTGGTGCAGGCTTCTTCCCCTTCTGGCTGGCTGGTGCAGGCTCCTTCCACTTCTGGCTGGCTGGTGCAGGCTCCTTCCTCTTCAGACTGGCTGGTGCAGGTTCCTTCCCCTTCTTGCTGGCTGGAGCAGGCTCCTTCTGGTTTTTGCTGGCTGGTGCAGGCTTCTTCCCCTTCTTGTTGGCTGGTGCAGGCTCCTTACCTTCTTGCTGGTTGGTGCAGGCTCCTTCCCCTTCAGGTTTTGTGGCCTGGAATCCTTTCCACCTGAATTAGGTGCTCCTGAAACTGGGCCTGTGGACAGTTTAGCTGAGGTGCTTGGCTGGGACCTTGATACCCTGGCCATACATGCACGACGGGGGGCAAGGGGTAGGTAAGAGGTCAATCTAGGAAAGGAAAAGCTTTTTATGGACATTGGGGTGGGAGGAGGGAGAAGTAATGGGAGTGGAGGATGAGGGAGTGGTTGTTGGAGGTGTTTGTCTGCTGGATTTGGGTGCAGGTGCATGGGTTGTATGCTGTTGTGAGGCGGATGGCTTTTAGGGTTTCTAAGTGCTTACGTTTGTGTACTTTAGGATGGGGGACAGACAAGGTGGGAGAGGACACAGGGGACGTGTGCATGGATGTTGTGAAGGTGTCTGCCAGTGAGGTGTGGGTTCTGCTTGGTGTGGTGATGATGCAAGTAGTGGATGATGATGTAGTGCATGTATGTGTGAGTGTGGACGTAACTGGGTAGGAGGTGGAAGAAGAGGAGGAGGGGGAGACAGTGGAAATAGTGGCTGTTGTTGTTTCTGCAAATGAATGATGTTTGTGTGCCTGTGGGATGAAGTCTGGTGCTTGTGTTTGCTTGTGACACTCTTGGGTGTTGTCTTGTGTGCATGCTCATCTGGCTGTGTGCTTGGGAAGTTGGAGGGGGGACGGTTAAAACAGGGACAATGGATGCCATCGCAGAGGAGGCCAGAGCCTGGATCGACCTCTGTTGGGCCGCCAATCTACCGTGAATGGCCTCCAGGAATGCATTAGATTGCTGCATCTGGGCTGCCAGCCCCTGGATGGCATTCACAATGGTTGATTGCCCTACAGAGAGGGATCTCAGAAAGTCAATAGCCTCCTCACTCAGGGCAGCAAGGCTCACTGGGTCAGGGCCTGAGGTGCCTGGGGCAAAGGAGATGCCCACATTCCAGGGTAAGCGGGCACAGGAAACTCGCTGAGAGGCTGCTGGGAGGGCAGTGCTGGAACAGGGTGGCAGCTGTACCTGCAGCTGGGGTGGTCACAGAAGTGTCTGCCACCACCAGGGTGCTCTCATTGGAGGAGGTATCTGAGTCTATATCTGTATTGTCCCCTCCCGTCTCTGCTGTGGTGCTCCACTCGCCCTCCATCCCACTGGTGCCCTCAGTGTCAGTGGACTCTGCCTCCTAGGTCTTGTGGGATGCAGCTCCCTCCATCGCCGGTGCCTCTGCTCCTCTGCCAGATAATGCTAATGCATAAGGACAGGATGACAAAACAAGAAAGGGGAGAGAGAGACAAAGGATACACTGGGTCAATGACTGCACCAACACCACCGTTGGCGTACACAACAACCTCACACGAAGGGAACAGGCCTACACACTATGCATTGCACTACCAGTGATATTGCTAGCCACCATGGCATGAGGAAGAGCACACACCGCCAACTGCAGCACACCTGGGTCTCACGCAGCCCTGACCATCAGTGGATGCTAATAAGCTAGGTAGGCAGTATTTCCCCTTCAGAACCTTAGCCACCAGAGGACCTATGCTGCTGTGTCTGGCCTGGCCTTAGGGCACCCACTGACACACAACTACTACCCGGATACCACCCCACCAGTCGTAAGTTGTAATGATAGCCACTGTACTCACCCTCTTGTGGCTGCTGTGATGCCCTCAAGCATCCATCCAGCTCTGGATAGGCCACTGCCAGTATGCAGGCCATCAGGGGGGTCAGGGTCTGACGGGCACCTCTTCCTTGTTGGGAGGCCATCCCCAGCTGAAGCTCCACGGTCTTCCATGCCCAGCGTCTCAGGTCCTCCCACCGTTTGCTACAGTGGGTGCTCCGCCTGCCATGAACCCCCAGGGTCTGCACCTCCTTGGCCATGGCACGCCATATATACCCTTCTTTTGATGGGCGCTGACCTGCAGATGCAATACAGACAGGAGAACAGCATTAGACAAGCAGTCCAGCCAGTAACACGAATGGCCCACCATACTCGTTTCCATCACTATTGGCATATACATAGCTCAGCACTCAACGTGTACTCAGCCAAGAGGACATCCTTCTCCCCTTTCACGATGCCTTCACACATACCTCCATGCATTCATGCCACATACATCGTGCCCACAGTGTACTCACCTGTTGGTCTGGAGGCCCATAACAAGTCTGTACTGGGGTAGGACCCCATCCACCAGTCTCTCCAATTCCTCTGAAGTGAAGGCTGGGGCCCTTTCCCCAGTCCCATAGACCATGATAGGTTCCAGACACAGGTCACAGTAGCACATGCAGCCTGGGTCTTCTCCTATGGAAGGTCAGGAAACAAGTGAGGAATCTGATAGAAAATGTCAGCCACGATGCATACCTTCACCGCCTGTGTTGATCACCCTTGGCCACGGTACCCCAATAGGCCCAATTATAACCAACCAGGAATTGCACGGCGGTTCCCGACTGCCTTACCTCACTTCCACCTGTCCCTCCACACAGGACAGGTGGATGCCATTTCGGGGGGGGTAGGCCTATAGAATAATGCTGAATCACAGGAGAAATAGGCACATACTTGACAAATCACACTGTCCCATGACATGTTTGCACATTGTGGACTACTGTTGAAGCTCCATTGTTCGGTTTGTGACAGCCTCCTCACTCTTTTGTCCCTTAGATACCTACTGTTGCGGATGAATAGGAGATGGAGATATACCCCCATGTACAGACCTCTGGTGGACTCGGCTACACTGGAGGACAGGCACATTATCCTCACCTATAGACTGGACACAGCCACAATCACAGAGCTATGCGCCCAATTGGAGCCTGACCTGATATCTGCTATCCGTCACCCCACTGGGATCCCCCCTCTTGTGAAAGTGCTATCATGCTATCAGTGTTCCATTTCCTGGCAACTGGTTCTTTCAAAGTGACAGTGGGATTGGCAGCAGGAATGTTACAGCCAGTGTTCTCAATAGTGTTGACAAGAGTGTTGTCATCGCTGATTAAACACATATGTAGCTACATAGCATTCCCCCAGGTTGAGGATTTGGCCTCTGTGAAGGCCGGGTTTTGTGCAATGGGACATATCCTCAAAATAATTGAGGCGCTTGACGGAACACATATTGCATTTGTCCCCCACCGCCAGAATGAACAGGTATGCAGGAATCCTTTCTACTCTATGAATGTGCAGATGGTGTGCTTGGCAGACCAGAATATCTCCCACATCAATGCTAAGTATCCTGGGTTGGTGCATGATGCCTTTGTCCTGAGGAATAGCAGCATCCCAAATGTGATGGGCCAACTACAGAGGCACAGGGTGTGGCTAATAGGTGAGCCCTAGTTCCCACCCAGAATATGTTGGTGTATGCCTATGCTGTTGGCCATCTAGGATAGTGTGTGGTTAAATGTTGTCTCTCAATATTTGCAGGTGACTCTGGTTACCCACACCTATCATGGTTGCTGACCCCTGTGAGGAATGCCAGGACAAGGGCAGAAGAACATTATAATGAGGCACCTGGGCGAAGCAGAAGGATCATTGAAAGGACCTTTGGCCTCCTGAAGGCCAGGTCCCGGTTCCTCCATCTGATAGGTGGATCCCTGTGCTACTCACCCAAGAAGGTCTGCCAGATAGTAGTAGCATGCTGCATGTTGCACAAATTGGCCCTCAGACGACATGTGCCTTTTCTGCAGGAGGAGGAGATTGAAGATGCCCATGTGGCAGCAGTGGACCCTGTGGATAGTGAGCATGAGGAGGCAGGGGATGAGGATGTGGACAACAGAACATCTGCAATCCGTCAGTACTTCCAATGACACACAGGAGAGACAGTGCAACTTTATATTTCAATAACTTTGGTTGTATTCTGTGTGGCATTGGCATGCTGGTGTTTCCCACTTCCTTGCCCACTTACTGTTACCTCTGGCTATTCATTTTGCAGATGTTAGTGATTTGACAAATACTCCTGGTGTGATCACAACAGCCAGCTACAAGTCATTCATTCTATGCTCATTCTGTGTACAGTTCATTTGCACTGGCTGTACTTGTTTCAATCAATACATATTTGAAATACATGACATACTCTAAATCAATTTATATCAAAGGGTGTTTATTGAAGTGCGTATATATAGAGAGGGAGGTGCAATGGGATAGGGTGATGATAGAGGAAAGTCCAGGGTATTGTTGTAGTCTGTGGCGGGGCCTCGGAAGCGGAAGTTGAAGGCTGTTCAGATGACTGGCTAGTGGCAGGGGCCCGCTGGTGTGACACTGTCTCCCTCACAATGTTGGCCATGTCTGCCCACAACCCTGCTATGGAGGTCAGGGTGGTGTTGATGGCCTGCAAATCCTCCCCAATCCCCTGATACTGTCCCTCCTGCAGCCACCTGTTTTCCTGCACGTTGTCTAGGATCTGGCCCATCGTGTCCTGGGAATGTTGATAGTCTCCCTGGATCTCAGAGAACGCCTCCTGGAGAGTCGGTTCCCTGGTCCTGTCCTCCCCCTGGTGCACAGCACTCCTCCCAGTTTCCCTGTTGGCCTGTGCCTCTGTCCCCTGAACCATGTGCCCACTGCCACTGACCCCAGGTCCCTGATTGTCTTCGGTGCGAGGTGTGGTCTGGAGTCCATGTACATGGCTTACTATTGAGTGACGTGTCCTGTTGACAGAGGTTTGGGTATGCTGGGTGGGTGCTGTGGTGTTGTTTCCTGATGGGGGAGGCTCTGTGGTGGTCTGTGAGTGGGCTTGGGTAACCGGCTGTCCAGTGGTCCCTGATGGGCCAGGTACATCGTCCAGATCCTGAAGCCCAGAGTTACTGTCATCACTGTGGGCCTCTTCTGTTGGGGGACTGGATAGTGGTGGCACCTCGTCTCCAGTGACAATGGCTAGGGTACCTGCGGGGATGTAAATGATGTATTTGGCTTCATGTGTATGACATATTGTACATCCCTGGCTTCCCCTCTGTGGTTGGTGTTGCCCTGCCAGCTTTTACTTTTGTGTGTTGGTTTATGGCGGGATTGTTAGTTTCCCTATACTGTGCATGCTTTAGTGATGAGTGTCCATGCATGGCTGTGAGGGGTGACCATGCATTGGTACATCATGTAGGGCTTGGCATTGGGATTAGTGTGATGTGATGGTGGAGTGTGTGGGATGTAGTGGAGTGGTGGGAGTGAGGGTGAGGGTATGTGATTGCATGCAGGTATGGGGGTGATAATTGTTGAACGTAATCCCACCAGAGTCCAGTCCTCCTCCGACTCCGGCCAGGCCCTCAGGATGCAGTATTGCCAAGACTTGCTTCTTCCATGCTGTGAGTTGTGGGGGAGGAGGTGGGGGTCCACCACCAGTCCTCTGGATAGAAAGCTGGTGTCTTGCTGATACGGAACGTACCTTCCCCCGTAGGTCGTTCCACCTCTTCCTGATGTTGTCCATTGTTCTAGGGTGCTGTGTCATGGCTTTGACCCTGTCCACGATTCTCCGCCATAACTCAATCTTCCTGGCTATTGATATCTGCTGCACCTGTGCTCCAAATAGCTGTGGCTTTACCCTGATGATTTCCTCCACCATGACCCTTAACTCCTCCTCAGCGAAACGGGGGTGCCTTTGTGGTGCCATGGGTATTATTTGATGTGTGTTGGTGAGTGTGTTTGGTAATGTGTTGGGGTGTGTGAAGTGGGGTGCGTGTGGGATGTATAGGTGTATGTAGTGTGTGTGTATGTAGTTGTAGTAGTGGTCTTGGTGTCAGTCTCGTGCCAATGATTGGTACTCGTAAAGGGTTGTGAGTAATGTGGGTGGGTGGTTTATAGTGGTGTGGGTGTGGTGTGTGTATGGGTGTCAGGTGTGTGTTGTTTGAATTGTCCAATGTGGTGTTGTTTTGTCTGTGGGTGTCCATATTGAACGCAGCGGTGTGTATCGCCAATGGTTTACCGCCATTGAATGTCCGCTGTTTTGATTCATGGGTCATAATGTGATGGGCGTTGTTCTGTTGGCGTAACGGTGTGGGTTTTGATAATGCCAGTTTATCACTGACATTTGGTCTGGTGGATTTGTGTCTGTGGCTGTATTCTGTCAGATTGGTGTGTGTGTCATAATATGGTAAACGGATATCCGCTGCTGCGGAGGTAAGTTGGCCGCCGTCAGCGTGGCAGTAAACAGGATTTACCACCAATGTCATAAAGAGGGCTTAATTCTTTAAAAATTCATATCTCTGGTTACCTTTATCCGATTGTATTCGTTTTGGTGTCATTTTAAAGCTAAGGAATATTCCCTATTTTTGTGAATTGGTTTTGGATTTGCAATCTTTTTCCTGTGTTTCATTTAATTACTGTTTTGTGATACTTGAATGCTTTACACTTTGTCTCCTAAATTAAGCCTTGTTGCTTGTTGCCGAGCTACTAAGGGTTGAGCTGGGGTTCATTTGTGGAGACCTAACTGAATCTAGTGGGGTTGGTGGCCTATTGCTAAGTGTAGGTACTTACCTGCCCTTACCAATAAGCCACTTTGCAACATTTTTGGTGTGCAGTGGTGAATATCCAGTACTTGTGTTCAGTATTACATTACAGTTTTAAGTAAAGCAAATTAAAAATCCTTCAAATTGTCCTAGTGCAAAAATTGTTTTTAATTTTTAGTTTGGATTAATTTCAATTATTGAATGCTTGTGATTTTTCTAAATTCTTGATTCCAATTTTTGCAAAAAGTTTTTGTTGACAGAAAACTAGGGAACCATGGAGCTTGATCTGGCTATCCTATCCACAATGACAGTAGTCCAGCTTAGGGGGTTGTGTACTGAGAGGGGGTTGCCTGCAGCCACTAACCTCAGGAAGGATGTTCTGAATAAATCCCTGACAGCATGGGCAGAGGCCCAAGAAGTAGGCCTAGAGGAAGCTCCAGAGAAGGAAGAGTCAGGAGAGGATGCCAGCTCCAACCCCTCAGGGGAGGGAGGGCATATGAGCTTGCATGAAGATGAGAAAGACCGGTCCTCACTACACACAGCCACTAGGGCCATACCCAAAGCTAGTTGGGGGAAGGGGGTCTCTTCAGAAGAAGAGACCCTGGGCCACATGTACGAAGATCAGGTTTTGTGACTCGCAAATTGCGAGACTTACCGACTTACAATTTGCGAGTCACAAAACCTGATGTACAACAGTGTCAATTACACTGTTTGCGATTCGCAATGGGGTCACAAATGATCTACCTCTTGAATATTCATTAGGCAGGTCGCGATTTGCGACCCCATTGGGAAGGGCGGCACTCACAGGGATGGCGGCCTGGTGTGGTCAGCAGACCAACATGTCTGTGACTGCTTTTAAATAAAGCAGTATTTTTTTTTAAATGCAGCCTGTTTTCCTTAAACAAAAATGTATTGCATTTTGAAAACAAAAATGAAAAGTTTTATTTTAATTTTTTCAGAGCAGGCAGTGGTCCACGGTACCAGTGTCTGCTCTGAAAAAATGTTTTTGCATACATTCCCTTCCCTTTCGTGAATGGGTTAGCACCAATTTGAGACTGGTGCTAACTGCGATTGTTTTCAGACCGCATTCGCGGTCCCAAAACAATCATACATCAAACTGTGACTCATAGTTAGGAAGGGAATGCCCCTTCCTAATTGCGACTCACAAACCTTTTTTGCGATTTAGTAAATAGATTACCGAATCGCAAAAATGGGTCTGTGCATACCGAAATGCTTTTTTCTCATCGCAAATGGCCCGATCCTGTGAATCACGCCATTTGCAACGAGAAAGAAGATAGGTACATGTGGCCACCTGTCCCTGGAGGACCAGCTTGCATAAATGGATTTGGAGGCAGAGAAGCTAGCCCTGGAAAAGAAAAAGTGGGCAAGGGAAGACAAAAAAGATTGTGGCAGTGACAGAGAAGCTGAGATGTCCATAGGTGTTTTTTTTTGCCCCAGATTACCCAAGGGGGTGGTTCCTGCCTATGTAGAGTGAGATGATATAGAC
This sequence comes from Pleurodeles waltl, assembly GCF_031143425.1. Taxonomy (NCBI): domain Eukaryota; kingdom Metazoa; phylum Chordata; class Amphibia; order Caudata; family Salamandridae; genus Pleurodeles; species Pleurodeles waltl. The sequence continues at coordinate 691,829,918 of NC_090442.1, read as the reverse complement.
AAGTGGGTGGGGACTTTGACAGGGCCCTCCAGATGAGGAAAGTTATGCCTCAGTACTGGGGTCCACTTCGATGGGAGCAGGTCCCCAATTCTGGGAGGGGGAAGGAGGCAGATTCATACCCTAGTATGAAGAGGTGCTTAGCTAAAAAGTTTGGTCTGACGCCAGAACAGTATAGGCTCAAGTTTAGGGGCACCCAGAAGACAAGCATCCAGTCCTGGATTAATTTTGTGGACATCTCATTTAAGGCACTAGCGGCTGGATACATGGCAACAAGGTAAGTACCTTTGAGCGGCTTTACAATTTGATTATGAGGGAGCACCGTCCAACTAATTGTGCCCAAGAAAAGCTCTGCCAGTATCTAGTTGACTTTAAGTTGACCAACCCCAGAGAGCTGGGGAAGGCAGGAGATGACTTGTTAATAACTAGGGTTAACCAGAAACCCTTAAGGGGTGACCAGAAAAAGGGAGGACATGGTTCTTGTCATGGTTCTTGATAGGGGAAGATGTCAAAAAGTCAAAAGCGTCCTCACAAGAGTTCCCAAAAACGTCTCAGGGTGGGGGAGCCTAGAGCCATGCCACTTCTAAGGTGAAGGGGCATTAGGGGAAGTATTATGATCCTGTAAGGCAGGAATGTTTCAGCAGTTTGCTAAGGCTGACAACTGTTTTGAGTATCATCAATATGGACACAAAAGAGGAGATGCTATCTGCTCAAAGAAGTCCCCATGGGATTGCTAGTGTAGGTATGGGGATGGAAGTTGGTGTGAGAGGGGGCCTCTTTTTGCATGGTAAACCCCCATTTTGTGCCTGATGTTGGTGTGTTCTAGAAGCTGGTAGTGCCCAGGGCCCCTGCTAAACAGGTTCCCTGGGCCAGAGCTCTTTCCTTAAAACTGTTGTGATGCGTGGCACAATTGGCACAATTGGTTATACTCTAAATCCCCCTGTAAGTCCCTAGTAAATGGGTACCCCAGTACTCAGGGCAAGAGATATTAAGAGTAGAACCCTGGGGGCAGCAACACTGATTGTGCCACCCCCAAGGGCCCTGCATCCAGATGCACCCAACATTGCCATTGCAGGCTGAGTGTACTGGGGCAACCCTAAAAAGATAAACTTGTCATGGCACACTCTCTGTGTGCCCTGTCCACCATACACTGCATATGTTATGGGTAGGCCACTCCTCTAGCAAGCCTTTCAGCACTAAGGCAGGGTGCACCACACTATATGTGAGGGCATAGCTGCATGAGCAATATGCCCCCATTGGGTCCGTGCTAAACCTAGGACATAGTGAGTGAAGAGGGCAGCCATTTTCATGTATGTACTGAACACTGGTCAAACACAAGTTCCCCAGCTACATCATGGCCACTCTGTACCCTGGGTTGTTTGGTATCAAACAACTCAGAATATTAAATCCAAACTGATGCCAGTATTGGATTTAACCTTAAATGTACCCAGGGGCCACCTTAGAGGTGCCCCCTGCAAAAGCTAACCCTAACTGACAGAGTTGCTGACTGGTTCCATCCAGCTGCCACTCCAGACAGGCAATATACAAACCTGGAGGAGAGCCCTGGTTCTCTGGTTTGTAAGACAATGCCCTTCCTGGGTGGAGGAGCTAACCCCCCCCTCCCTCAGGAATGTGCAACACCCTGGCAGTGAGCTTCAAATGGCTACAGCCCCTGAAACTCAAGCCCCAGGCCTGCTGCTAGCAGCAGAGGGGTTCCCCTTTGCAAACCCCCACTTTTGGTGGGAGCAAAGGTAGGAAATCAGACAAAGGGTAGGTGGAGTGGCCTTGCTGAGCATGCATCACCCCTAAGGGCTTGCATGCAAAATGGACCCTCTGATTCAGATTTCTCCATCTTGGAATGGAGAGAAACAGCCAATGAAGTTTAGGGAAGTGACACTTCACGCAGGATGTAGTCACTATAGTGGGTGTAGCCACCCAAGGGTAAGTGCCCCATTGGACACTAGCAGGTTCCCCTTAAAAATGCCCACTAAATTCAATATTTAGTGGGCTCCCCAAGGCCAAGATTTTCGATTTGAAAAGGATTCCAAGAAAACCAGCACCAGAGAAACCACCAGGACGAGAACTGAGGACCTGCTGCACCAGAGTCCCAACAATCACGACAGCAGAGGTGCTGAACACTGGACCAACCTCAAGAAACCAGGGGACCTCCAGGCTTCAAGGATCACCCCAAATCCCCCTCCTGAGTGGAGGCATCACTCAAGAAAAGCAAGTAAACTGCAACAAACCAGTGAAGGACACTTCACTGAATTGCCAATATCTCCACAACTGGATGTCACAGCTGGACCCAACAACACACAAACAACATTCTAGATGTGTCCCCCCCCAACTGTACCGAGTTTAGTGGTGCTGCAACCCCTGGTGGCCGAGATAGAGCAATACCCTGGGTCCTGGTCAGCTGACATCGGACCAGAAGAAAACCAGCTCCCCCAGAGCTATCAAAGGATCAGGAGGAAGCCCCAGTCAAGGGACTTCAGGAACACCCTGGACCTCCAACCAGACTGCCCCTGTTTCCCTGCAAGTGACCCCCAAAGAGACTTACCTTCAGCTCCAGTGGACTCTGTTGCCCCAGGTCCCCAAACCCTTGTGACCTCAACCGCTAAAGGGGACACCCAGGCACGACTTTGAATTTGCAAACCAGCTTCTTTTCCAAGTGGTCCATCCAGGTGGCCCTGTGCCTGTGCCAAAACCTTTTCCAGCGCTGCTCCCGCCGGAAGGGGAAACTGCCTGAAGCTCTCCAGCTGCAAAAAGAACAAGTGATTGACGGAATGCTGAACAATGTCAAAGATTCACCCCCAATACAGAGATCTGGGCCTAAATCCATTGTTTTTTTGCCACTCATGCCTGGGGTGGCATGGTGAGCAAAAGAATGATGGATCAAACCCAGATCTGTGACTGGGGTGAGTGTGTGCATTGTTCAGCACTCCGTCCATCATCCTTTTGTGTTGCTAAAGTTGCCCTAAGTGGCAACTTCTGGTTCCCCAGTTTGTCTTTCAGAATCTAGGGACCAAAACTTACTTTGCTTCTGAAGAGCGTAGAAGTCTACTAGGTTTGTACCAATCAAAGCTGTGCTTTAGGAACTCTGTGCCAGTATTATGAAGAGCCTTATGGGTGATGTAAAGGGCTTTGAATTTGATACGACTTCTAACTGTAGACTTGTAGATTTCTTACAAAACTGATTGAAATTTGAGAATCCCTAAGAGAAGTCTAGCGGCTGCATTTTGTACCGTTTGTAGCCTATTTGGATACTGTGTGGCAGGTCTGAGACATGATCACAGGGCTACTTATGCGGGTGGCACAACCAGTGCTGCAGGCCCACTAGTAGCATTTGATTTACATGCCCTGGGCACCTCTAGGGCACTCTAGTAGGGACTTACTAGTAAATCAAATATGCCTATCATGGATGAACCAATTACATATGTATTTTGTATAGGAGCACTTGCACTTTAGCACTTGTTAGCAGTGGTAAAGTGCCCAGAGTAACAAAAACATCAAAAACAGAGTCCAGCACACATCAACAACCTGGGAAACAGAGGCAAACAGTTAAGGGAGCCCACGCCATGGATGACAAGTCTAACACGTGTCCCCCCCAGATGAAAGTGGAGAGCAACTAGCCAACCTTATGGGAGTTCTCATCAGGAAGGCAGAAGAACCTGGACAGGCCATCAGCATTGCTGTGTTCTGTATCAGGACGGTGTTCCACCATAAAGTCCATCCCCTGTAGGAAAATGGACCACCTCAACAGTTTTGGATTCTCACCCCTCATCTGCATTAACCATCTGAGGGGCCTGTGGTCGGTCTCAACCCAGAAGTGAGTCCCAAACAAGTAGGGTTTTAGCTTCTTCAGTGCCCAGACCACAGCAAATGCATCACGTTCTATGGCATTCCACCTACGTTCCCTGGGAAGTAACCTCCTGCTAATGAAGGCTAAGGTTGATCTAGGCCCTCTTCATTGAGCTGTGAGAGTACTGCTCCAATACCATGCTCTGGGGCGTCTTTTTGCACAACAAACTCCTTGAAGTAGTCGGGTGCCTCCAGTACAGTTGCTGTGTACATGGCAGCCTTCAAGTCATCAAAAGCGATCTGGCAAGCCTCGGTCCAGGTCACTTTCCTGGGTTGCTTCTTCGAAGTCAACTTAGTCAAGGGAGTAACAATAGCACCATACCCTTTGACAAACCTCCTGTAATATCCTGTGAGACCGAAGAAGGCTCTCACTTCAGTCTGGGTCTTGGGAGGCTCCCAAGCCAGAATGGTGTCAATTTGTGGCTGTAAGGGTGCCACCTGGCCACTCCCTACCTGGTGTCCCAAGTACACCACTGAACCTGGCACTTGCTTGCCTTAATGGTCATACCAGTGTTTCATATCCTCCTGGCTTGCTTCCAGGTTCTCCTGTACGAGACTACTGAAGCGGGCAGTCTGGTTTCTCAAAGCCAGCAAGTAGCTAAATACATCCTGAGGGGGTTTACTAGGAGCTTTCTCCAAAGCCTCCTTGACCAGACTTAAAGTTCCCTCAGAGGGTGGCCGTAGATGAGCTCAACGGGACTAAACCCAAGTCCCTTTTGAGGCACCTCCCTGTAGGTGAACAGAAGGTATGCAAAGAGGATGTCCCACTTCCGCCTCAAGGGCTCTGACAGGCCCATGATCATGCCTTTCATGGTTTGGTTGAATCTCTCAACCAGGCTATTACTTTAGGGGTGGTAAGGGGTGGTGAACTTGTAGGCTACCCCACACACCTACCACAGAGACTTCATATATGAAGTTGGTATCCCTATCAGATACAACTTCCTTGGGGAACCCCATGTGGATAAAAAACCCCATCAGTGCACGACCCACCACAGGGGAAGTGACAGAGGAATGGCTTCTATGTACCCGGTGGCATTGTCCACCAAGACCAGGATGAACCTTTTGCCCATGGCTGTCTTGGGATCCAGAGGCCCCACAATGTCAATACCTACCCTTTCAAAGGGAGTACAAACAACAGGTAAAGGTTGGAGGGGAGTCTTACATTTCCCCCCACTCTTGCCACTTGCCTGACATGTTGAACAAGACCTACAGTGTGCAGCAGAATGCTTGTGCATCTGGGGCCAATAGAAGTGGGAGACAAGCCTCTTATAGGTCTTGTCCTGCCCCAGATGTCCTGCCAAAGGCACATCATGAGCCAACCCTAGTAGGAAGGCACTGAAGCAATGGGGTACCACCAGCATACGAGCTGACCTGCGCTCAGGAACCTTAGACTCACTATACAGGAGGCCATTCTCCCAATGGATCAGGTGAGTACTGGGCTCCTCGCCAGCCGCCTAAGCTGCAGCCTGCTGCCGCATTCGCTCTAGAGTAGGGCAAGTTTTCTGTGCTTCACAGAATCCCTCCCTGGTGGGTCCCCCTTCCTGCTGCCACTGCTACACCTCAGGGACCTCCCCCAGTTCAGCCACCTGTTCCCCTGTAGGCTCGCGGTGTCACCCTCAGGCTCCACCTCCTCCCAGACTGTGGGAACTTCTGGGGCCAGTTTCCCGTGCCCCCTGCCCTTCCTCTTTTTGGCGGCTCCCTGGGCCACTGTTTCAGGCTCCAGGGTCTCTTAACCAGCCTGACGGGCTGCCATTGACCAGGTGGATACGCATACCCACCCAGGCAGACACAACATCTCCAAGTGAGACCTATGTTCCACCTCCTTCCAAGGGGAATCCTCCATGTCATTGCCTAGCATGGCTGGACTCACAGCTACCTTGAAGGAACCTGAGACCCCCCCCCCCCCATTCAAAGGGAACCTGGGCCACTCTGCACAGGCACTCTAAGTTGTCCACTGCAACTACTCGGTGAAATACCCAGGGACACCAGCTGACTTGTCACTGTAGTCACACTGGCTCCTGTGTCTCTCAGACCCTCCACCCTCTGTCCATTGATGGTCACCCACTGCCTGTACTTCTTAGTGTTCTCAGGCATGAGGGTTCTCTGGACCATCTCATTGTCCCCTAGTGAGACAAGGGTCATCTCAGCTGGCTCCCACCCACCTGGAACCAACTCCTGCCCAAGCACTACACTGGCCAAACTCTGGGACGGCACACTAGTGGGTGCCGGTGTACTTTTGGGGCATTTGGGGTCCCCTCTCACATGACCCACCTGGTCACATGCATAACACTTACGTGGGGTCCCCCTGCCACTGGCTTCCCTTTGGAGTACCATGGCTTCTTCTCAGTGGGTGGCTGGGAATCCTTACCCTGGGAATCAGTTTGGGCCCTTTAGAGAACTCCCCCTGTTTACCCTTACCCCCCCCCCTTGGCGTGGTCTCCCTAATATCTCTTTTGGACCCTGGTTTCCCAGTGGTCTGCTTCCTGCGCAAGCTTCCTGGGATCAGTCAGCTTGCTGTCAATCAGGTGCTGGCGCAGCTCTGGAAAACATAAACTGTACAAGTGCTCCCAAGCAATCAGATTGTAAAGCCCCTCATACGTAGTTACCTTACTGCCCTTCACCCAACCATCCAGTGACCTGCAATAAGAATGAACACATTCCAACCATGTTTGGGATTCCTTCTTCTTATAAGACCTAAACTCATCCATAAACTGTTCAGGGGTGAGGCCATACCTTGTGAGTAGGGCATCCTTCATGATAGTGTAGGTGAGATTCTGTGCAGCCCCTAAGGCTGTCAGTGTATCCCTCCCCTCTACCTCAAAGTGCTTCCACAGACCCGCCTCCCAATGAGCTTCAGAGACCAGATTCATGTGGAGAGCGACTCATACCCCTTGAATCATAAGTATATGTCATCCTCCCTCTTGTAATCCTTCACTAGGTCTTTTGGGATGTGTACCCTTTTTTCAGGCTGCACTGTACTATTGCTGCCACCAACTCTACTGGACTGGCTCCTCTGATCTAACTCTTTTAAGCTAAGCTCATGAGCCAGCAGTATATTCCTTTCCTCAATGGCCATCCTTTTATCTTCCATCTCTAGACAGAGCGTCTTCAACTCCAACTGGTAATCTCTCTCTGCCTGTCTGTCCTGTAACTCTTCAGGTGTCAGACCCTTAGATGAGACACTGCTACCTGCCCTGGAGACCTTCTCCCTGGACATAACAGGCCCAACCACAATACCATACTGTTTTCAGTAGATCACATACTCATACCGCACCACTTAACCATTATTATAATGGACAGTTATTTATCTCAGCCTCTATGTGGGAATATATTCCCCTATAGTATTATTCTCATACACCCTAAACAACAATTCATGAATGCACATCAGTGAAATTGCTCACAGTGAAAATTATTTTAATCAAAGCGAAGTTTTAACATATCACAATAAATTGCAATTAACCAACATTTAGCCTAATGTTTTTTCACATTAACACTATATTCAATATGGAAAAACAAGTATTGACATATCCATATTAATTAACATATAAATACATAGTTTTACAACACAAATAGGTGTCCAGAAAAATAAGTGTCCAAAGCATAAGAATTCTTAATAATGTCCAGCTATTTTATCTTATATGTGTGGAAGACTATGCTCATCTTCTCTTATATACTCCTTTAGGTAGAATGGGGCCCTGCACGGATAGGGTAGATACCTTCAATAATTTGCAGGCCATGTGAGTAAAAATACCATCCAGCTCATAGCCCACAAAAACAGTATTTTACTTGGGTGCACTAACCCTTATAGCACATTGAAAGTTACACCAAAACATTTCAACTGTCACAATGGGCCTACAACTTTAGGAAGGTCTTGTTCAGGGAATGAAAAAATGCTTCTAGCTGATGGAAGAGCAATATATGTTGGACCTTAGGTTTTCACAAGTGTCCTCTTAATGCCTTATAACCTGGGGCACGGGTTTAATTCTTGTATGTTACACCATTGCTTAAATTGGGGAGCTTAACCGAATCACATGCCCCTTTTTACAGATTTGGCATCTGTGACTTCATCATTAGGACCTCAGCCAATTTTGGAATAAGTATTGTGGTATAATCTTATGATCTGTGATAGGAGATCCTCAGACAGTCCTTGCGTTTTTTAACCTGTCCCACAAAAGGTTCCTCAGGACAAGGTCAAAAGCCACTTTTAAGTTGACAAATTCAATATACATGTGAACTTTCGTCACCTTTGTCTACTTTCACATAATGTATAAGAGCCTAAAAACCTGATCAATCACACCCACACCTGTTGTCAAGCCCGGTTCATGTGGTGAGAGTATGTTAGTTCCATTATTCCAGAAACCAAGACTATTCAGAATCTGTTTGGCATTTACTTTTTGTAGAGTATCTATTAAGCTTATATGTCTATAATTTACAGGTTACTGCTCATTTCCATTTTTTGTAGATGGGGATAATTTCAGCCCCTCTCCATGTGTCAGGGACTGGGGCACCTGATGCCACTGCATTGCATAGTAAATTCACATACGGTACCCATACCTTCCTTGCATGCCTCAACAAGTCTCCCGGGATTTTATCAGGTCCTGTGACTTTCTCTGGCTTGATGACTTCTATAGCTTCCCTTGTTTTTTCTAGACTAAAATATTTTACATGTGTTACACCACGGTCCTCCCTTGCTTCGTCTAGATTAGAGTGGATTACCTGTATTTCACCATTGTTTCCTGAGCTGTGAAGCAACCCATGTGAAACCTAGAGGGATTCAGTGGGCTCTGGGCAAAGATGGCTAAAATGTATTTTCCAGATTTCAGGGTTTATATGACGATCTGTGCAAGTGGACACATCTTTATTGCCATGTGCTAAAATTAGGTGGTTAGGTGAATGGCCACCTCGTATCTTTTTTGATTGGTACTGGTGATGCCCGCTCTACTGTTAGAGCAGTGGAAGTTCCAAACTTACCCCTCTCAGGAAAAAGAATCCAAGTTGTAGGAGTCACAAATAAGCAAATGGCAAACCCTGAAGCAGAAGAAGTACTTGTTAAAGTAGGGTCCTTTGAGGAGAATCACCAGATTGTGGTGTGTAATTCGAGTCCTGTGAGTTTACTAGGATGTGATCTGTTGTGCAATTTAAATTGCACTATCTATTGCACCCCAAAAGGTGTAGAGTTCTGGACTCATAATGAAGATGTAGCATTTAAACTGATGAGTCAAGGGCCAGAGATTGAGGTATATCCCATAATAATGACATCTGAGGATCTACCCCCGGATCCTAAAGATACGGTGAAGCCTCAGGTCTGGGATATGCAGGAAAATATATTGGTCTCATAAAAGATGTTGAGTCTATTTGCATCAAAGTATAGCCAATGTTGAGTACAATCTGACCCCTGAAACAGTTTCTGGGATTACTCCTGTGATTGAGTTTATGGTGCAACAAGGCATTTTCAAGGAGATTATGGAGAGTCCATGTAGTTCACTAATTGTAGGCTTGCAGAAGCCTCACTGTAAATACTGCATAGTACATGACACAAAAAGGATTAACAGCATTGTTGTTCCCTGTTGTCCTATAGTACCAAATCCAACCATAATGTTTTTATATTTCATGTGAGGCTGAGTGGTTCACTGTCATTGATTTGTGTCAGGCATGTTTCTCTGTTTCTTGCATGAGGACAGTCAGTACCTCTTTGCTTTCCTGTTCCAGAACCATGTTTTTGGCATTGTGCTAAGTCTCACAAAGGTATGCAGTGAGAACCTCAATCTTTAGTGAGATCCTCAAAAATAATCTGGAGGCTCTAATTCTGTAATTCTATTCTAGATCAGTATATAAACAAGATGTTAGTGGACCCTAATACCCAGGATTGCAAATGAGGAACCATTGAATTGTTGAACCACTTACCTGATAATGGACATAAAGGCCCTTATTTATGGCCTTTTTGGTGCAGGGCAAGGGCAGGAATGTGCATATTTATCCAATACAGTGCATTCCTGTCCTTTTGTCTGCATTGCATGCAGAATTGCTTTTGTACAGGAAGAGGTATCTTCCTGCATAAAAACAATCCTGTGAGGCTTTTTCCTCTTTCTAGATGTGCTGAATTATCCACATAAATTAAATAAACACATTTCTCCTTGTTACACCTCTTCTGGCATGGTGTACCGTTTTGGCACATTCCCAGGTCCTTCCCAATCTGGGAATGCATCAAAATCCATGGATGTCTGGGGGAATACCTACACAACATCCATGGTAATGTCTCCCTGATGCAGAGTAATGTAACACAGCAATTTTTCCTGTGTTACATTACTCAACATTTATGAAGCCACGCAGGGCAACACAAGGTTGCCTTAGGTGGCTTCCTAAATCTCACTTAAGGTTTGCCTTGTTATTGCATGGTGCAAACCGAACACAAACCAGGCCATAAATATGGCCCAAAGTAACCCTAAGCAAGTTGCAGTATTGTCAGAAGGAAGTCCTGTATCTCAAACATCACATTGAAAAAGGAGCGAAGAAGGTGCAACAAGAAAGTTTCTCAGTGATTCTTAAAATGAATCTGCCAAGAGAGAAGTCAGGGTGTCTTGGGGGATGGCGGGCTACAGTTGCCAATGGATACCCAGCTTTTCCCTAGTCATAAGTCCTTTATAGAGGCTTACACACAAGGATGTGTCTGATATGATACCGTGAGATAAGGATTGCGCTCTCTCATGCCCCAGCACTAGGAATGCCTGATTGCAATAAAGTGTTTACTCTTTTCTGCAGTGAAAGAGAGGGCTGCATTCTCTCAGTACTAACACAGATGCATGGAAATGTAAGACAACCTGTGGTCTAATTCTCTGCTACTCCTGATCCTGTACTTGCAGGACTGCCCAGATGTCTTAAAGTCATGGTAACAGTTGATGTCAGCACAGAAAGGTTTGAAAGTATTGTGATGGGACATCCTTTAACTGTTCTTGTGCCATATTTGTTTGAAATATTGTTGACACATACTTATACTCAGCAGTTTACAAATATCTGCTTGACAAAATATGAACAAATTGCACTTGTGACTGAGAACATCACCCTTAGGAGATGTGCTACTTTGAATCCTTCCAACATAATGCTTCTTTATCGAAGAATGAAAATAATGAGGGGGAGGTTGAGCATGCTTGTCTGGATGTCACTGAACTATACACCAAGCAGAGACCAGATATACTAGATAAGCCACTGGTAGGGTCTAATTAAATACGGTTTGTGGATGGGTCTTGACTCAGAGACAACAAGGGAAACTTGAGAGATTCTTAAGCAGTCTGTACAGTCTTAGGAGTAGTCAAAGTTTTCTGGCTCTGAGGGGTGTTTTCTGCACAAGTGGCTGAATTGCTAGCTCTTACTACAGCTTGCAGTGTCTCTGAAAAGCTGAGTGAAACTATATTTATGCATAGTCAGTATGCCTTTGATGTTGTTCACGACTTCAGACAGTTGTGGTCACAAAGAGGATTTATGATAACATCTGGATCCCCTCTCTGCAACGGTGGACATTCTATGAGATTGCTTAAAATACTGCAGCTGCCTGCAAAAATTGCACTTATGAAGTGTTCTGCTCACTGCTGTGGTGACATTTCTTTATGAGACAGTGGACAACAGTTATGCTGATGAGGTTGACAAATACTGTGCTCAGTGTTCACGAATATTCAATGGTGAATATGTAAAATAATCTGAAGGTGAGATGAACTATAAACTTTTGTTGTCAGCAACTGATACCTTGGAGGAAGTGACGAGATATCAAAAGGAAGTGTCGGAGGCAAAACAGCAGGGTCAGATCCGAGCATAATGTATGAATGGTGATGATGATATACTGTTTTCTATTGATGGCAGACAAGTGCTGCTCAACAGCATGATATCCCCAATGGAAAGGCATTTTCATGGACCCGCATATATTGGGAGGGTTGCCATGGTCAACCTAATCAAACTCCATTGGCTTAACACACATTTTAGAGTGGTGACTGAAGATTTGTGCCACAGATGTGTTGTGTGTTAACAGATGAACACAGGGAAAAGAACTTCAGTGACATTGAACCATAGAAGAAAATCAGGAGGGCCATTCAATAGAATGTAGATGAACTTCATCGAATTTCCTGTTTGCAATGGGCTGAGATATGTCCTGGTGATTGTGTGCATCTTCTCGTGTTGGGTGGAGGCCAACCCAACAAGTAGAAATTACAGTCTTGCAGTAGCCAAATTGTTGTTGAGGAAGTTAATACTAAGGTTTGGTTTCCAGACTTCGCTGGAGTCAGAACGAGGGAGTCATTTCAATAATGGGGTCCTAAGAATGTTGCGTGTGCCATTACAAGTAGAGCAGAGACTACATTGCAGCTATAGGCCAGAGGCCGCTGACATCGTGAGCAGGTGAATGGAACACTGAACGACAGAACGGACAAAGTGTGTGCATCAACATCTCTGAAGTGGCCAGATGCTTTGCCTCTTGTGCTAATGAGTCTTTGCAGTGTACCCGACAGAAAAACAGGATTGTCCTCTCATGAGATTATCATGGAGAGAGCCATGAGAGTGCCTCTAATGCCCGCAAATGCACTTTTGAACATTATAGATTATATGGTTCCTGACTTTTGCAAGGGACTAGCTGATGTGCTCTGTTCAGTGTCCTGCCAGGTTGAGTCTGTGAGCTGTAGTCCATGTCTGGACTACAGTCCTGACAACTGGGTCTTGGTGAAGTAACACATTTGAAAAATGTGTCTGAAGCCTAGGTGGCATCGACTGTACCAGGATATCCTAGAGATGAATACTGTTGTTAAGTGTGGGGGTCTTATCAACTGGATTCATGCAGTCCACACTCCTAGAGTGGAGTGTCCTCTTGATGATGTGACACTACCTCTTCCTGAAGTGCATCCCACAACTGAGTGACAGCAAGAGAGAGGTGCATAAAATACTGAAACTTGGCAAGAGCTCATGAAAGCACATCCTCAGCCTGTGTTGTAGTGTAGCAGCGATTAGATTAAGCATTAGCAGAAGACATCTTGTATTTAGTAACTATTGTGAACATTTCACGGAATCCAGTTTGTATTCATGGCAGCCATTTTCTCTGCCACATGCTGCCATGTGCTCACCATATGCTCTGTCCTACCTTTATGTTAACTACTCTTGAAAATCTGCCTAGTGACAAGTTATATTTAGCATCTCCCACTTTCGCACATGCTCAGTAAGGTCTGCAGCTGTTAGTCCTTGAAAACTGTTAGCCCCTCCTACCTGTCGACTGTGCATTTCCACATGACCTTACATGTATGCAAGTCTTGCTTCTATAAATGTACCACCTCCTTTTAGCCCCTGCTTGAGTATAAAAGGACCATGCTCTCTCAGTTTAGTGTGCTACTTCAAATATTACCGAAGGGTGATGTTTTAACTGTAGTACCACCTCATGAGGTTAATAAACGTTGTCTTTTATTTCAGTTTCTGTGCCAACTTCTTCCTACATGGTCTGAGGACTTTGTGCAGAGAAAGGTGAACCCCTTGCACTAGTAGGCCTTGCTGAGGCTTACTTCAACACCTGAGGGGGTTCTTGCTGAACTAACAGTTGAAGAGTCTTGCCATGAATCTCTACCTGAGTCAGACTCAGATCTTAACAAAGGGCCTAGTGTTGTGTCACTCTGAGTAGAAACTGAGGACCATTGGCCGAGAAGGCAAGAAAGAGAAAGATTAAGATTGTCTACAGAATGAGGAGTGACTACTGGCCCGGAGGATACTGATGATTCTGAACTGAGTGACACTGGAAGTGAACAACATGTACTCAGGAGATCAAAAAGAGCTAGAGTGCCATATTGGAAACCCTGAATGGACATATTTTGCTGATAATGATTGCGCAGGAGATCCTTGTGATTTGAAAGACCAGAGTGAGATCCCAGTTGTGCCTCTGTAAACTTTAATTGCAATCTGAACAGAACTTGAATTTGAGTACTCATTGAACAAATCAATTTGAAAAACTATTGACATGATTTTTTTAACTGAATTTTGATTTGTAAATAATACAAAGGGCATTATTAAAAAAAATAATCAAGAAGATTCCTAATGCCCAAGGCAGTAAAGAATTGAGTAAGGGTATAATTTATAAGAAGATGGAGTAGAACTAAGGAAGCCTCATGAAGACTTTGTTCATAATTTATTTGCACATTGTTTGAACTTTGAAATGCAGTTTGCACAAGTAGACACACACAGGGAAGACTGTGGCCCTCATTCTGACCCTGGCGGTCTTTGACCGCCAGGGCGGAGGACCGCGGGAGCACCGCCGACAGGCCGGCGGTGCTCCAATGGGGATTCCGACCGCGGCGGTAAAGCCGCGGTCTGACCGGCACCACTGGCGGGCTCCCGCCAGTGTACCGCCGCCCCATTGAATCCTCCACGGCGGCGCAGCTTGCTGCACCGCCGCGGGGATTCCGACCCCCCCTACCGCCGTCCAGATCCCGGCAGTCCGACCGCTGGGATCCGGATGGCGGTAGGGGGTGTCGCGGGGCCCCTGGGGGCCCCTGCAGTGCCCATGCCACTGGCATGGGCATTGCAGGGGCCCCCGTAAGAGGGCCCCTACATGTATTTCACTGTCTGCTGCGCAGACAGTGAAATACGCGACGGGTGCAACTGCACCCGTCGCACAGCTTCCACTCCGCCGGCTCGATTCCGAGCCGGCTTCATCGTGGAAGCCCCTTTCCCGCTGGGCTGGCGGGCGGTCTGAAGGCGACCGCCCGCCAGCCCAGCGGGAAAGTCAGAATTACCGCCGCGGTCTTTCGACTGCGGAACGGTAATCTGACGGCGGGACTTTGGCGGGCGGCCTCCGCCGCCCGCCAAGATCAGAATGAGGGCCTGTGTTTGCTACAAATTTCTACTCAATGGCCTAATTCTAGAGGAGTCATGAAAAGTAGTACTACATATAAACGTAGATACATATCAGAAGGGGTGTTGTTTGTTATTGTTGCAATATTAATCATTATCCTTGTAGGATTATATTCACCTACATTTTCCACAGTAGTAGAGCTTAAGCCTTGTGTTCTCTGTAACATCCTGAGTCCTATGGTGCTGGAAAGTGGATTATTGGTAAGGGCAGGTAGGTACCTACAATTAGCAATAGCCCACAAACCCCCACTAGGTACAGTCAGGGTTTCAATAAACGAGCAATTAGGCTTAACTTAGGAGACAGATGTGTAAAGCATTTGAATATCACAAAACAGTGAATAAGTAAAACAAAAAACACAATAAAAATCCAACAATTTATAAAAGTAGATTATATTTTTATTTATTAAATGTTTTTAGTGCATGGAAATTAAAAGCTCCATTCTGGACATTTGGTCGCATTCGACCGGGGCAAGGTCAAAATTTGAAGCCAACCGCGTTGGGGCCCTGCTCGGCTACAGGGAGCGGGAGGCCTTGGTTAAAGTATTAACTTCTAATTTAGGGACATATTTAAGAAAAGTAGTGGTTCACAAAGTGCAGCACCACTTTTCTTGCACCCCTTATAACCCCCCTAACGCCACCATGTGTGTGCTGTATTTAAAAAATGGAGCACCATGGCGGTAGTTAGGAGACTAGCATCAGACTTTTTGATGTTACTCCAATGCTTTTCGGGATTTGCAGCAAAATTGTTGACACTAATCCTGCAAAGCACCTACAGGCCAATTGTCAACAATGAAAACCTCCTTTTAACACCTGCTCTGAGCAGGCATTAAAAGTGCTGAAACAATGACGTAAAGCAATCACTTTGATTTCTTTGTACCATTTTTTCAGCCCCCTAACGGGGGAACACCCCCTTTGCATGCCTTATGTCTGGCACAGGCATAATGTAGCACAAAGGGTTACAACGTGGAGCAATACATGCATTGTGCCACTTTGTAAATATGGTGCAGTGTTTTCAGCCTTCTAACAACACATTAGCGTAAAAAATTGACACTAATGTGCCATTAGAATGTCACTAGGGGCTCTTAAATATGCCCCTTAGTCTTTTTCTTGAAGATTTTCTGGACCAGGACGAAGTCACAAGTTGAATCCAACCCCCCTGGAGCCTTCTTCGGATATGCATTGCAGGAGACCTCAGTCAAGTATTCTACATTCAAACTTTTATGGTTTTTCGTGACGGAAATCTTCGTCCGGGACCAATTTGAAATTAAAGTCGACCTCCCTGGGGCCCTCCTCAGATCCACTGCGTGGGAAGGCTCGGTCAACTTTTTACAGTCGGATTTAGAAACTTTTTTGGAGCTATTTCTCTCCATCATCGGACGATCCTCCCCAGCAAGCCGATTTTGATGCAACATCACTGGATTGCCTTTCCTTAAGCCCCCGGTGAAATCCTGGAAGTCTGGGGCTCTGGAGCTTTTCAGCTGCACTAACCTGCAAGTCAGGCCAAGTTGCTCTCAAGGTAAGTCGGCTTGATTCACAACATCAGGTCGATCCTCTTGTGGAGCTTTTTTCTAAGGTTGCTCCAAACCATCAAATTTCTGTATCTTTCTCCAGAAGGTCTTTTAAGGTTCTTTAGGTGTCCACCTCTCATCCAAGGTTCCAGAAGCTCTGAGTTGCTCCTTGAGGTTTAGGACGGCAACTCCCAGAGTGCACCTAGTTCAAATCCAAAAATGACCCCTGGTCGGTGGTCAGCTGGTGAGTTTCCTCAAGGCTTGATGCAGGGGACTCTGACCACAATTTTTCTACCTGTAACATGCAGGGAGCCCCTTCTTGAAGCAGTAGAAGACAGGCAAAGTCCATTTCTTGGTAAAGCCCAAGTGTGCAGCTGGTGCAGTCCTTCTGACTGAAGTTTCTAGGAGCAGGCCAGGGGTCCAGCAGTGCAGTCCTTCTTCTTGTCTTGTCCCTGTAGGGATCTAAGGTGGGGTGCAGCTCTGCCAATTTTATCTTTGCTTCTGGGGTGGAAAGCAGGGGGGGCTCTCTCCAATGTTGTACAGGCCACCACCTTCTTGAGTGACCACTTCCTGGGAAGTGAGGCAAAATTCAATCCCAGGCAGCAACATTCCTACAAAAAATCAGTCTTGCAGTTTAGGGCTAGCTGAGCTCACCCACTTTTGTGACTAAGTTTCTCTTAACAAATCCCTGCCTTAATCTAATCAGGGGGCACCTGACTCTCTGGGTTTGCAGGAAATGAGGGAGGTACGGTAGCTGTCCCAAATGTCCTTCCCTCCTTTGAAGACCAGTTTGCCTGCTTTCCCCCCATCCTGTTCTACAATATGTTGAGCTAGATCTCCTCCCACCAGATGCTTCCTATGTGTCAGCCCAGGCCACTTCACACCTCATCAAGGCAGCCTGGCTCAGGCTGCCAGAGGCTGACCAATCAGAGCAGGGCACTGTAGGGCTGCAACTGGTAACTTTTAGTAAGAGTTCTAAAATTCTTTCTATGTACAAGTAATAGTGGTAGATTTTGATCAGAAAGGGGTAACCCATTGTGTGAGGGAAGGCCATTAGCCTTTAAAATGTAAATGACATACCCATACCCTTTCAGCCCAGGAAGACTCATTCAGTAGGCAGAGGAGTGCAGGTGTGACTAAGTGTCCTGTGTTTGTCGTTGTCTGGGTGGAATGCACAAGGAAGCTGTCAACCAACCTAGCCCAGACGTTGATTGGAGACAGGCTGTAAGGCACAGATGGATTTTAAGTGCAGAAAAATGCTCACTTTCTAAAAGTGGCATTCCTAAATTAGTAATATAAAATCCAAACTCACCAAGAAGCAGGATTTTCTATTACCATTTTGGCCATACTAAAATGACCTGGTTACCCCATTCTGATCAGAATCTACCACTCAACCAGTATATGAGGGTAGCCATAATGCTATCCTATGAAAGTAGCAGGCCTCACAGTAGTGGAAAAACAAATTTAGACGTTTTCCACTACCATGAAATATAAAACACACAAGTACATGTCCTGTCTTTGCCCCACATAGCACCCTGGCCTATGGGCTACCAGGGGCCTAACTTAGGGGTGACTTGTTGGAAGATGGATTATTGGTAGGGCAGGTAGGTACCTACACCTAGCAACAAGCCACAAACCTCCACAAAAGTACAGTTAGGTCTCAGTAAATTAATCCCAGCTCTACCCTTGGTAGCTTGGCATCGAGCGTCAAGGCTTAACTTAGGAGACAAAGTGTAAAGCATTCAAATATCACAAAACAGTAATTAAATAAAACACAGGAAACAGTTTAAAAATCCAAAACCAATTTATAAAAATAGCTTATATTTTTATCTTTAAAATGACACAAAAACGATTAAAATCGGTTCAGGGGAACCGGAGATATGAATTTTTAAAGTATTATTATTTTCTAGCGCATAGAAACAAAAAGCGCCAATCGGGTCATCTGGTTGCACCAGGACCGGGACAAAGTCAAACTTTCAGGCCGACCGCGATGGAGCCCTGCTCGGCTACAGGTCGCGGGAAGCCTCGGTTAAAAAGTTACCTTCTGACTTAGTCTTTATTTTGAAGTTTTTCTTCACCGGGACGAACCTGCCAGTTGGATCCGACCTCCTGGAGCCCTTGTCCGGATACGCGAAGTCGGTTTCCTCGGTGGTGATTTTTACCTTCGGACTTAGTCGTTTTTTCGAGATGAAAATCCTTCGACCGGGGTAAACTTGGATCTTGATCCGACGTCCGTGGAGCCCTTCTCGGATACGATGGCTGGAAGGTCCCGGTCAACTTTTTACGTTCGGACTTAGTCTCTTTTTTGGATGTTTTTCTTTACCGGGACGAACCACGAAGTCAGGCCGGGTCGCGGTTGAGGTAAGCCGGCTAGAATTTCCGCGTCGGGTCGGTCACTTTATGGAGCTTTTTTCCAAAATTTCTCCAATCTTTTCCAAACTTCTGGGGCTTCACCCAGATGTTCTTTTAAGGTTCTTTTGGGGTCCACAGCTCACCCCAAGGGTCCAGAAGTTCTGTGATGGTCCTTGGGAAGTGCGGACTTCAACTCCCAGAATGCACCTGGCGCAAACTCCTTTTTGGCCACTGGACAGTGGTCAGCTGGTCACTTTTTCAGGAGTTGGTGCAGGGGACTCTGGTTAGCAATTTTTCACCTGTAGCAAACAGGGAGTCCCTCCTTGAACCAGTGGAAGCCAGGCAAAGTCCTTCTTGTGGTGAAGCCCAAGTGTGCAGCTGGTGCAGTCTTTCTGAGTGCAGGGTCCAGGTGCAGGCCAGGGGTCCAGCAGGGCAGTCCTTCTTCTCCTTGTAGTTCCTTCTTCTTGAAATTTGGTGGGGATCTGAGGTGTGGGTGCAGGTCTGCCAGTTTTATCCTTGCTCCTTGGTGAAAAGCAGGGGGGCCCTGGTCCTCCAATCAGGGACAGGGTCGTCCCCCTGTGATGACCACTTCCTGGGAAGTGTGGCAAAAATCCATCCCAGAAGGCAACAGTCTCTAAAAATCCAAAATGGATGAATCTGATTTTTGGAGGAGAGATCTGGCTGAGCCCACCCACTGGTGTGGCTAAAAATCATAAACACACCCCTCTCCTGCCCTCTCCTAATCTAATCAAGGGGGCACCTAGCTGTCTGGGGTTGCAGGATGTGGGGGTGTTGCTGGGTGCTCCAGATGTCCTTCTCTGCCTTTGAAGACCAGTTTGGCAGCCCTCCCCCTTCCTGCCTCACCATCTGCTGAGGGGAGATTCTCTCCCCCAAGCACATTCCTTTGTGTGAAGTCAGGCCACTTCACACCTCATTAAAGTAGCCTGGCAGAAGCTGCTCCAGGCTGGCCAATCAGAGCACAGCAGCAAAAACAATGCAGAGCTGAAATTGGCAACTTTTTAGGTAAAGTCTAAACTTTTTACCTGCACTAGTTATATTAAATCCAACAACTGGAAGTTGTGGGATTTATTATAACAATCAATTTGATACCAAATTCTTGGTATGTAACACTTAAGGAGACTTTAAAATTTTAAATAAAGTCTGCCCATTCTAGCCTATGAAGGCCATTTACTTCAATGAGGGAAAAACGAATTTGGCTGTTTTTACCTCACCAGGGCTTATAAATCTATTTTTATAAAGTCCCTGCTTATAGTTACATGGCACCCAGCCCTAGGGGCACATAGGGCACACCTTAGGGGTGACTCATATGTAAAAATAAGGTAGTTTAAGACTTTGGAAGTACCTTTAATTCCAAAGTCGAATTTGCATATAACTTTAATTTAAAAGCAGCCAGCAAGGCAGGCTTGCTTTTAAAATGACACTGGGCACCTCAGCAATGCACCTAGGTGTGCACCACCTATGCTGTGGTCCCTAAACCTACATGCCCTACCATATACTAGGGACTTATAGGTAGGTTAACTTAGCCAATTATAATTAGCCTAATTTGCATATCCATTTTACACAGAGCACAGGCCCTGGGACTGGTTAGCAGTACCCAGGGCACCATCAGAGTCAGGAAAACACCAGCATAAAGTGGAAAATGGGGGCAAAAAGTTATGGGGCCTCTGCAATCAGCCCCAGTTTCTCACATGACTCATATGCAGAAAACTGGGAGTTTGGGGCTTGGAAAGTAATTTTAAATGCCAAGTCGAAGCTGCAGTGAAACTGCGCACACAGGCCTTTCAAAGGCAGGTCTGAGACATGGTTAAGGGGCTACTTATGTGGGTGGCACAACCAGTGCTGAAGGCCCACTAGCAGCACTAAGTTTACAGGCCCTGGGCACATGTAGTGCACTTTACTAGGGATTTTCAAGTAAATCATTTATGCCAATTGGGGATGAACCAATGTTACCATGGTTAAGGGAGAGAGAATATAAACTTTAGCAATGGCTATCAGTGGTAAAGTGCGCAGAGTTCTAAAACCAGCAAAAGCAGTGACAGAAAAGTGGAGGGAGGCAGTCAAAAAGTTGGGGGATGACTACCCTAAGGCTGTCAAGTCTAACAAGAACAAAACAAAGTGGTGCACACATCGGGACAGATGTTGCCTGGCTTCTCACACTATGGGGGTTATTCTAACTTTGGAGGAGGTGTTAATCCGTCCCAGAAGTGACGGAAAAGTGACGGATTTACCACCAGCCGTATTACGAGTCCATTATATCCTATGGAACTCGTAATACGGCTGGTGGTATATCCGTCACTGTACCGTCACTTTTGGGACGGATTAACACTCCTCCAAAGTTAGAATAACCCCCTATGTCTCTAGTAGCCACTGGGGGCCGTATATCATGCATAGTATATCCCTGAAACAGTAGAGGGAACAGCTCAGGAAAATCTGGACCAGTAGCCTTCTCTAGCATAGTAGGACTCTGCATGGGCTAGGCATAGTCACCAAAGGACCTTAGGTAGACACCCAACCCTGGTCAGCCACGAGAACCCTCTTACCACACTTCACAATTGTAGTACCTTACAAATGCTCTTCCTAGGTCCAAGTGCATCTGCACAGTTGCTCTGTGGCCACCTGGATAGGAAGGGACCAGTTCAAGGGCTCAATCAAACAACTCTGACAAAAAGAAAAATGACATCACACAAACAACATAATCACAGGGGCGTCCAGGATAGGAAGCCAGACCACTTGACCGAGTGGGTACAATGCTTGTCCTCAGTGCCCTGGATACTGTCGTATCATTGTTGTCTGACCTTGGGGAGCAGCTTCATGCCCCAGCTGCCTCCCACTGCTTAAGGAACTGCTGTAGTTGTTTTGGAGGGGATGTCAATCAGGCAAGCACTTTGGTAACAGTGCATCAGAGCCCATGGGGCAGCTATATAGATTTTCATAAGATTCAGAGGTGGTATACATGTAGAGCCCATGCAGCAGAACTCCTCTCACAGGGCTCTAAGCAGGAGGCAAGCAGCGTGCAGGGCCTTGGCAGGATGAGCTGTATGCGATGAGCGTCCTCTGTATACAGTGCAAGCTGCCTGTATCCCCCTCCGTGATCCAGAGAAAGCAGTGCAACACAGCGACACAGGCCTCACCGATGCCCAGGCCAGGATTTAGTCAGCACACATCTCCTGCAGTTTTTATGGTCGCAAATCACTCAGGAGGCCTCACCTCTCATGCCACTCCCCATGCACTTGCAGGTGCACTCTCCGGCATGGGCGATGACTTGGCACCGTAGCCACAGGTTCACTCAGCATGGTCACCGGAGATCTGAGATCCCTCTCATGCAGGTTGCCGCATCAGATCCTCCAGTCCGTCAACCTCACCACACTGATTCAGCAGTCAAAGAACACTTTCACCATTTTCCTCCCAGCAGGCAGTAGCAGCTCAGTAGGTTCCCTCGTCCTGGGCCCAGCCACATCACCCAGTGCAGCACTCCTAGCCAGGGGGCACCTGATCGCATGGTAAGTCACAGGTTGTATTGTTACTGGCACTGCACTGCTGAGGGCATAGTTTTGACGCTCATTTTAAGCCATCCTGTGTTGCTGACTACTGGCAGGCATCCACGGCTGGTTCTTGTGGCATTTGGGCACCAGGGCAATGTCAGATTATTATACTGCTGAAGGAGCCCACCTAGTTGTTGGCCTTCTTCGAGCCCAGCAAGCTCTGCCTCCAACACTAATCCCTTTTCTTGGAAGACTTTTAGGAGAGTCTTCACTGTGCTGAACTTTCTCATATTTCCAAACTTCCCTAAGGCTTGATTCAACTTATCCTCATTTCTTACTTAGAATTTGATTAAAATATTTAAAATCATTTCATGTTTAGGAGAGAGAGGGAGTTTCTTTTTGGAACACCTATTTCAAATTCCCAGTTTCTGTATTGCAGTTTCAGTTATTGCCTTGTTCTTAATCTATTGGGACTGAACCAATTGCGATATTATGGCTTGCCAACTGTAATACTGTATCTTTTAAATATTTTAATGGCATGCCTGTATAATGGACTAATTATTGATAGACAATAAAGCTACTTAACTTCAATCACCATTTATTGGTCCTTATAGTGGGGTCAAACAGGCTTCACGAAATTTGAACAGTTATTATTAACACCCTGCCTCTCAGTCAACCTAAAAAGATCCATCAGATGAGATTGTAAATCACGCTCCTGTTTCCTCTCAACTGCATAGGGAGGTGATCATAAAAAAGACAAGTTGCACCTAAATGAGGCAAGCATAAGTAGTGAAAAATAGTAAAAAAACACCAATTTCCCCAGTTTTTATACGCAGTATTTAGAAAGTGTCTATTAATGAAAAAGGTTTCAATTGAAAAGAAAATTAAACAAAACAAAATTATATTTTTTTGATGTACGTTCCCATGGCACACATGTTTTAGTAAATCAGACGCAAGTGTTCTTTTTTTCTAATTTCATTAATTTAAGTTTGTTAACATATATAAATTACCAAAGCGAACATCACCAATTGACGTGATTGAACAAAAAGGTGGGAATTATGAAAGAACTCGGGTAAGCCAAATTTGCACATTTCATATTTTACACGTCTTTCAACGAACACCTTATTTTTCAAGGTAGGGATAAGGAAATTCTGTTTACGTTAAAGCAAAGTACAATAAAACAATATAAGTTTACTCAGTCTTTCTTTTAGATGACACAGAATGAATGGTATCTTCCAACCATATTTCTCATGTTCACATCTGAAGCATCCAAAAATGACCTTAAATCAAAATACCCTCCCAAGCCTTTGGGAATGAACTACATTGGCCACAGGGCTAATTGGAATCATGACAATCGTTACAGTCAAAGCACAGTGTTATTCGAACACAACATTGTCAATGGACAAAGGATTATCGCTCATTATTGTACCAGAGTTCACTCCGATAGTATATTTGAAGTTAAGGCTAGTCGTATTTTAATTGCAAAAGCGTTTTTGGGGTAATACAGCAGAGTTAAACAATAGTCTTTGCACTGATGTAGGTATGGCATGCTCATTGTCTTTCACGGTTATGGCTTTTGTATGAAAGTGAACAGAACATGTGGAAGAAAATCATACTTTTTTTTGCATACTGTACCCGTAAGGTCCCCAGCGTCATTGTGTATACATTGTGGAGTAGCACTTTTCTTATAGAGAGCATGGCACAATCGCCTACAAAGAATAACGCCTTAAATTACTACAAAAAATGTGATTTCTTTCCGTTTAATGTGCTATGTTACATTATGATAGTCCCATTTTCAGCATACACACTGCCATTCTGATGGCTTTGTAGCACTATCACTAGTCTGGTGTATTCCCAACTAATTCTGAGGTTTCCATCCCTACCTGAGTCAGATATACCTTCTGAGCTTTTGTGTTATGCGCCTTTTTGCAGTTGGGTTCTGCCCAAGCAATACACCCTGCTTCTTGGAACATTCAGGCCCTCATTCTGACCTTGGCGGGCGGCGGAGGCCGCCCGCCAAAGTCCCGCCGTCAGGTTACCGTTCCGCGGTCGAAAGACCGCGGCGGTAATTCTGAGTTTCCCGCTGGGCTGGCGGGCGGTCGCCTTCAGACCGCCCGCCAGCCCAGCGGGAAAGAGGCTTCCACGATGAAGCCGGCTCGGAATCGAGCCGGCGGAGTGGAAGCTGTGCGACGGGTGCAGTTGCACCCGTCGCGTATTTCACTGTCTGCGCAGCAGACAGTGAAATACATGTAGGGGCCCTCTTATGGGGGCCCCTGCAATGCCCATGCCAGTGGCATGGGCACTGCAGGGGCCCCCAGGGGCCCCGCGACTCCCCCTACCGCCATCCGGATCCCAGCGGTCGGACCGCCGGGATCTGGATGGCGGTAGGGGGGTCGGAATCCCCGCGGCGGTGCAGCAAGCTGCGCCGCCGTGGAGGATTCAATGGGGCGGCGGTACACTGGCGGGAGCCCGCCAGTGGTGCCGGTCCGACCGCGGCTTTACCGCCGCGGTCGGAATCCCCATTGGAGCACCGCCGGCCTGTCGGCGGTGCTCCCGCGGTCCTCCGCCCTGGCGGTCAAAGACCGCCAGGGTCAGAATGAGGGCCTCAGTCTCACTACATGTGTCTCAACCATAGTAATCATATGGCAAAGGAACTGCGAGTGTTTACCAACAGTGTTCATCTTTTAAAATTAGGCTGCTTTGACACAGCTAGGGTAAGAGGCACTTGGCTGTTCACATGTGCGGGCTGTGCGTAACAGACTACCATTGTAAGCAGTATAGTAACGTGCACAGGTAGCCTGACACAGAATAAATTCTGCAGGATTAGATATTGACATGAGGTAGGCTTTATAATGTAAGTGTACATTCATAGGGAAAGTCAGTGTGGTTTATTGTGTTGTCTGCTGTGAAACTTTTTTATGCATATAGAGTAAAAACTACCACATAGTGACATATTAAACTGAGGTGGAACATGTACTCCAAACTCAAATTTGAACATTCCAAGAAGGTATCTGTACATTTTATGGAGCATCCAGAATTTTCATATTTCTCGGGCTGAGCTCAGGATGATAGCCCAGGCCTTTTGACACCCTTCTAAGTGAATTACCTTTCTCTCCAGCAGTAGGAAAAGGGCCACCCCATACAAAAGGAGTAATTTAGATTGCTTCCCTCAGCTCCAAAGGGAGGAAAGGTTGGGGATAAAAAGTCTGCATCCCTTATTTACCTGTCACACTGTACCAGGGCTTGGGACAGTCCAGGCCATTGTACATATTAGGGAGCCCAGACAGCTGACGCTTACACAGAAGGCAGTTCGCCTTTGAAAATTGAGTTGAAAAGGCCCTGGAAGTGAAGTCAGAAAAGGGTGGAAATGAGTCCCTGCAAGCAGATGTTACTTGTGATTCCTGGATGATTCCATCTTGAACTATCGTAGAATGCTATGCAGGAGGGTTGGGACAGGGGTGAAGAGGTGATGTGACATTCTAAGATTGGCTAAGGGTGCCTGGCTTCTAGAACCTTCCACCTCTCTTAACAAGCCTTGCAATCGGGAGAGGAAGGGTTGTTGGTATTTTTGTGATGCTGGACCCCTTCGATCCCTGAGGAACATTTGGGGGGAAAGAACTGCACTTCAGTACCCCAAGGAACAAAGGACAGGTGGAGAGTGGTGCAGGAGCCTGTGTATCAGCTCCCTGTGAGGCACAAAACCTTAGAAATTAGAAGGTCTGCTAATTGTGATCCTGGTGGCTAGAGCTCACCATCAGGTGTAAAATGAGCCCAAGAGTGTTCAAATCCGGTCCGGGTTGTGACATTTTACAGATTGGCATCATTTGACCTTTTGCAACAAAGGAGCAGGTAGGGCTCCACTGCTTCTTCTTTCAAATACCCCTAGGGTGGGCCAGGTCCTGTAGGTTGCTGCAAGGAACATGTTAAATTTTTATTCCTGGGAGAGGCTGTACACGAGGGTCCTTTCCCAGAGCTAAAATGGCCCAGGGATCCCAACCTCAGGCTGGATTTTGTCCTCACTGACCCAGTACTCCAACTGTGGGCCCCCACCATGGCAGGAAGATCAGGAAGTGCCTTTGTGCTCTGAGGATCAGCCAAATCCTACCTTGCCCCATCAAAGCTAACGCATAGCATGTGTTGGTCTTATTTGGTGGGTTAGGCACGCAGCCTGGCCATCAGCCACATACTTGATAGTTCGTTCGCAAGCCCACACATAGTTCTGAAGGGACTAACTTGGTATTGAACTCGCTAATAAATGTGATATTATAAATTCACAAGGTTAGGTAGCTGACAAGCATCATTTATTTATTTTTTACAACCTACATGTAATGAATGTTGTTAAAACTTACATTCAACCCAGTTTACAACACAAATGTCCCATCATACAAAGAAATGTATATTACATAGTGTTAGCATACAATAGCAGTAGGATAAACAGTAAGAACCAAAAGTTTCTGCTCTAGACCCTTATATCCACCCGTGTCCCATAGAATGTTCCCAGCCATAGTACATCTGAGGTATACTGACTCTTAGGTTCCCCTATTTCTCCATTATCCTCCTTAGCACAACTAGTAATGGAGCCTCTGAACTACGTAGCCTCAATACTTGAATATCTCCTAAATAAGTCTCACAAATTTACAAGGACGGCCATCAATCATCTCCTCCTGTGTATAGCATGTCATCATATGTAATCAGTTTAGCCCTAAATAGTAAGTATATCTCCTTCCTTTATCCGCTCCGGCACACTTCCAGTAATAGTCCTCCAGCCCTCATCCCCGAGTAAAAAGTTCATACAACACTTAGGGCCTGATTCTAACTTTGGAGGACGGTGTTAAACCGTCCCAAAAGTGGCGGATATACCACCTACCGTATTACGAGTTCCATAGGATATAATGGACTCGTAATACGGTAGGTGGTATATCCGCCACTTTTGGGACGGTTTAACACCGTCCTCCAAAGTTAGAATCAGGCCCTTAATCATTGACACAGGATGGTGGAGGCACTAGCACCTACCGGCTCTGTATATCTACAGAATTTAGAGTTATCGCTCCCTGGGTTTCCAGAAGTGTTAAAAAATCAATCTACAAACGTCCATTTGAACATTATTCTTATGAATGATGTGTTCGCAGTCCGCAATGTTTGCTAATTCCGAGAGACAATGCCCTCCAGAACAGAGGGCTATCACTAGTGTCCTAATATGCACAATTTGGCTGCTGCCAGTCCTGTACTATCTATCCTTTACTTTGTTTCGAAGGAATTATGTTCCATGACTCATTGTGTACGAGTGCTAGGAGTATGGCTGGGGTCCTCTGGCTTCCTGAGAACAGACCACACCAGAGTCCAAAATCAAGATAGCCTGCAGCAACTCTACAGGATGTGTTCAATATTATAGTTACCATCCCCACATCTCCAACAATTGTCGTGCGATAGGAGACCTGCTTTCCACAGTTTAACTGGGTACCGATACATGCTATGCAACAGTTTGGAATTGGAAAACCCCCAATCTGGTCTTCAGACCAGTGCATTAATCTACAATAGATCAATCAGTTGTGGGTATTTGTCCTACAATTGTTTGCAAGTACAGTCTTGTGCCATCAAGGATGGGATTGGAGTAACATGTATCCATCAGCAATTTATACATCCCAGATATGACCCCTCTAACATTCACCCACTATTATATGCATGCTCTTATCTGTGAGGATTGTAATAGTAACAACATATCCTTAATTTTTTCTCTAAGTTAGTATTTTATTTGGGTGTGCTTCCAAAGTTTTGAATGTTCAAGACCATATTCTAACCTCGCATCTACAAAGCAGACAAGTGTGTCCCTTCCTCCGCAATAATTTTATCCACTCTGTGTATGCCCTGCTCCTTCTATTTAGACCAAGACAGTTCTGATCCACCCATCCGAATATCGAAGAGTGTTCCCAGGTCTCCGACTATGAGATTATCTAACACTTGTACGGGTGACTGTAAATTGTATAACACTCCCACATTAGCCTTGCAGCCCATTTTATTCTTCTCTTTGTCAATGTTGGAGGGTCTTTTGTAGTAGGGGACCAGTACACTATATAGGATAGATGAGTTGTCATGTAATCTACATTTCCATAATAGGGAATCAAAGACCCTCTGCCTCCGTACTAGCATTAAGCTTGGACATGTGGAGACAAGGTTTGTCTCTGCCCCACAACAAACACTTCACCGCAGATTCAATGTTCTTTAGCAGTGAGCG
Organism: Pleurodeles waltl; assembly: GCF_031143425.1. Taxonomy (NCBI): domain Eukaryota; kingdom Metazoa; phylum Chordata; class Amphibia; order Caudata; family Salamandridae; genus Pleurodeles; species Pleurodeles waltl. The sequence continues at coordinate 691,801,596 of NC_090442.1, read as the reverse complement.
TGAATTAGGTAGTAAAAGAATCTCCCTAATGTAGTTGAATCATGGCACTGTCACCATTTTCACTGCCAACTCCAGCCCACAATCATAATTGCAGTTGGATCTGAGTTAAAGAGGAATTGATATTATCATTGGACAGATTTGTCAGGCTTCTGTTCAATAGTACCTCTAGATATCTCATACCCTTTGCAACTTATTTTATACACTCATTAAAAAAAAAAGAAGCCGGTCATTCTCATGGGCATAAGAAGTACTTCATTTTTCGTTTTCTAGTTGTCTAGTAAGATCAATGCCAATGTGGCGGTCAGAGGATAAATCATTGTCATCAGAATGTCATCTGCATATAAGAAGGATTTACTTGGACCTATTCTTGTCAGGACTTCCTGGATAACAGAGGTAGATCTGACGGCTATGGCCAGTGGCTCAAGAGCCAGTGATAGCGCGTCCAGTCTTTATAAATTACTTGTACTTGGAAACGCCGGAGGTCGGTGAACCTTTTGAACGAGATGGGATCCCTTCATCCAAGAATAGTCGGATCACTCAAATCAATAATCAATAACCATTTATAATCAATGACCAATACTCAATTAGTAATCAAACAACAATCAGGAATCAATAGTAATCAGTAATTTGACACACCATGACCTTTCAGTCATGAATAACCACACCTGTTTATTAAAGGTTAATGAGTTTATTTCCCTATATTAACAAAGCTAATACAATATAAGTAAGTCTCAAAATCAAATGGTATACATATACGAACATTATTAGCTGTCCATAGCGACGGAAGAAACGCAATCTACGCAAAATCTGGATTATAATGCACTCGGTTAAAGCAATGCAATTGCTCCACCTCTACCGCCACGCCAACAGAACACTGCCCAGCTAATCTCGTCCTGTGATTCTGCGCGGCGGTGTTCTGTTGGCGGTGTGGTGTCGGCGGAGCTGCCCCGTGGCTCCCGTCCCCTCCCGGCGGATCGACGGAACAGGTAAGTCGATCGTCCGTTAGGGGAGGGGTGCGGGGGTGTTGTGTGTTGTGTGGGTGCATGGGGGTGTGCGTCTGTGTATGTAGGGGGTGTGTGAGTGCGTGTATGCTTGCGGGGGTGTTGCGTGTTTTGGGAATGAGTGCGTGTATGTCTGTGGGTATGTCTGTATGGATGTGTGCATGTATGTTTGAATGTGGGTGTACGTATCTGACTGTGTGTGTCGATGTTGGCATGTATGGCGGTGTGTGCGTGTGTATGTGTGTTGGTGGTGCCTGCGTGCCTGTCGGGTGTGTTTGTGTAAGGTAATGTCGGGGGCCGGGTGGGGAGGGGGGCCCTGCCACCTTTGGGTGGTGGCAGGGGTGGTGGGCTGTGTAGGGGAGGGAGTCGGGGTGGGGGTGGGGTGTTGGGTGTGGGGTGTGGGGGAGACCCCTATCAGTGCCAGGGAAGGAATTCCCTGGCACTAATAGTGCTTATCGCCATGGATTTCATGGTGGTTCCTACCGTTGGAAATCCACGGCGGTAAGCTGGGTCAAAATACCGGCGGCGGTATTGTGACGGCCACCGGGCTAGAGACCCAGGTCTCCAGCGGGCGGAACGGAGAACTGGCAGATAACCATGGCGGTAACCGCCATGGTCTTGATTCCACAAAGTAAGACCGCCAGCCTGTTGGCGGTCTTACCGCTGGTTTAACACCGACCACCAGGGTTGTAATGACCCCCATAATGCCTTTGGCAGACTTTTGCTTAACAACTTTGAGTCCCCCATCAAAAGGCCTTGCCAAGTCATGTTCCCTTCACCCATACCTCCTTCTGTGAGGCGATGGAATGACCCTCACGTGCATGATCAGTGTTTTCTTCTATTCTTGTAGGTGATACTTGATGGCCTGCATCCTACAGAAGCCTACAGGGGAAGGTATACGGCCTATGGTGACATTGAACAGTATGGGATTATGAGCCGACAGATCTCCTCATAGAATATCAGCATGAAACAGTAGATGTAGTAGAGTGTTGCATTAGGAAAAAACAATGCATAATGAGGTTTTGTGCACTGGTGATACAAAGATGTATTCCCTAGCCATAGAGTTATCTATATGCCAAATATCCATTAAATGATCACACTAGAGCTAAATTTCAATCACCTACCGCTCGCAACTAGTTTGTTCTTCCCATACTCTATAAATCTTCTAATGAGTAGGCTCAAAAAAGAATCTTTACTCCCATTGGGCCCATATACAGAACCACCTAAGAAGGATTGATCTCCAGGCTTTAATTTTACAAATGCCCTCTGAATATTCCATCAGTGAAGTACTCTGTGATGGGGTGTATTATGGGTCAAAATGACTACCCCCATTACCTCAAGGTGATGGTGGTTGTTGGAAGGCCTTTTGTGTCTATGATTGGGGTGATCATGTGACTGCTGCATATAATTCTTCCTACCATGTCATGTTAAGGTTATTCAATCTCTGTAGGAGCTATGTGTAGTTCTTGAACTAGGACAATACCTGTCTTCTGATGCGGGAGGTAATTCAATATTTCTTTCCTCTTGACAAATTGGTCAGTTTATTTACAATAACTTGGATAATGATAGGTCTTGTGGTTTGTTGTGAGACATCATGAATAAGGTTGTGTAATAAGGGGTAAAGGCTTGGGTATCAAAAGCTACTTCCTTGGAGAATACCACTGCTCTGTGTTATCTAGACATTGTTAGGGCGGAATTACTAGGAGAATAGCAAATTTGAACCTTATCAGAGATTATGTTGTGTTAAGTAGGGATTCGGGTTTTCATGAATAACACCAATCAAGATATTATGGGGGTCATTCTGAGTCTGGCGGGCGGCGGAGGCCGCCCGCCAGACTTCCCCCCTCCAAAATACCGCTCCGCTGTCGAAAGACCGCGGAGGGTATTCTAAGTTTTTCCCTGGGCTGGCGGGCGGTCGCCAAAAGACCGCCCGCCAGCCCAGGGAAAAACTCCCTTCCCACGAGGATGCCGGCTCGTAATCGAGCCGGCGGAGTGGGAAGGTGTGACGGGTGCTGTTGCACCCGTCGCGTATTTCACTGTCTGCCAAGCAGACAGTGAAATACTTGTAGGGGCCCTCTTACGGGGGCCCCTGCAGTGCCCATGCCAGTGGCATGGGCACTGCAGGGGCCCCCAGGGGCCCCGCGACCCCCCCTACCGCCATCCGGTTCCCGGCGGGCGGACCGCCGGGAACTGGATGGCGGTAGGGGGGGTCGGAATCCCCTCGACGGCGCAGCTAGCTGCGCCGCCTTGGAGGATTCCAAAGGGCGGTGGTACACTGGCGGGAGACCGCCAGTGTTGCCGGTCCGACCGCGGCTTTACCGCCGCGGTCGGAATGCCCTTGGGAGCACCGCCGGCCTGTCGGCGGTGCTCCCGCGGTCCTCCAACCCGGCGGTCATTGACCGCCAGGGTTGGAATGACCCCCTATATGTCAGTGTCATGTCTTTTGCTCTGCCTACCCACAGAAACCAGACTTTACTTTAATCTGTGGAGCAAAATTCCTTCTCAAGACCACCCAGGGTTCTACGATCTGGTTGAACAGTAAAATCCTTAATAATGCCAACACGGCAGCACTGTAAACCTGAAAGATATCACTTTAGGTAACACAGGCACCAAATGGGTCACAAGTGGAGTCATGAAGGTACACTGGACCTGTATGAGTACTGCCTCTCCTTCCTTCTGCAGCATCTTAGAGACAATTTACTAAGAAAGATGACCTACCCACAGCCAATGCTTGGACATCTTGAAGACTTGTGTGCAGCAATTCACATCTCCCCAATACCCCGACCAAGGAGCAATGGCTCCCAAAAGTTTCCTCTTAACCATAAGAGGCTGATTAACATCTTTATCAATGTTAAAGGATACTGATGTAGATGCTACGTGTGTTTGGCATGATTTTACCCATTGTCTTGTCAAAAGCCAGCATCCTAGCAGACATGTGAGTAAGAGCCCCAATTTGTCTGCAGTGTTATTCTCACTGCTCTGTTGGGTGATCTTTTAATGTGGATCTCTATTTGTCACAAGCCTTTTTCTGGATTAAAACATTAATAACCTTGTCTAATCCTATGGTAGGTTGTACGTTCTTCCTGGCCCTGGGATGCTGCTCTCTTCTGATGTACTAAGGTTTAAGAGCTATCCAGGCTGGCTGTCAGAGGTCCTTCCTAACAATTGGGAGGACCCATCTTCATAATGCCTTCTATGTTGTCCAAAAGGTTGCCAAATCCTCAAGTTCCTCAAACTCTAAAGTGCAACCTTAAACAGTCATTACCTTCGTCATAAGATCCAGGAAGCCACATTTGATCCTTTCTTTGCAGAAGCATAGATGTAGTATGAAAAATGTCTTCCTTTAATTGCTGTATTAGGGGCTAATCCACTGTAACATGCACTACCAACCCGACTCAACGGAAAGGCCTCTGTTTTGCTTCGCCGCCTGGAGGATGCGTCTAGTGTGTTGATGACATAGCAGATATATTATGATGACACTTGGATGATTGGCAACCTTGGAGAATTGAAATTAGAGTCTATGTGCTTTTTGGAATTCTAAGATATCTAGAAATAGTACTTTCAATCAATTGGACAAAAATTTTATCAGAAGAGGGACCATATAGGGCCCCTCCATAAACCGGGATACTATCTCTTTGGAAGTGGTCTTCTAGGTCCAAGTCCTCCTGACATTGTCGATGCTCCAGACTGAAGACTGGACATCCTGTGCATGTCATTCAGTAATCCTTCAGTTTTATCCAGTAGAAGATGCATGTGTGTAGGTCTACCCTTAAAAATGTAAGATCTGTGGCTAGGTCTGTCATCGTGATATCATAAGCTGTGATCTTCAAACTCATGGCTATAACTTCATTGAGTAACATGGTGAGTGTATTGACTGCCATTTCACCAGACATGTGAGATGCTTTGCTCTCCCTGATAAGGCCTCAGCAAGGTCAGCTGCTTGGATTATCTAGGGATGCTGTACACATATGCATGCATCATATCAGCCTGCCCCAGACGTTTTTCCGATACACTATAGTGGTGAGGCAAGCACTCAATCCCTCTAAACTGATGTCATTCAGTATTATGGTTTTTGTATTTTTTGTGTCTTCATGGAATGTTTTGGCCCTTCCAGCTTAGCTTTGGTGGTATAACACCCAGTGTTCATGAGGTGATATCCCCAAACTTGGACTCACTGCCCTCCTATGTTTGAAAAGGAGTTCTGATGCTTTACTTCTTCCTCCATGATTAGAGCTCAGAATGTGTCATTGTACAAGTTATTTCTCACCTCTTGCATTTAAATTCTCTGATCTGGGGCCCAGGGGAACACAGTCCTCTCTATATGATGTGATCCCTATGACAGGCTATGTAGCATCATATGTGAGCCTATCAAATAGCATTCCAACCATTGTGCTGGCTTTTTAGGGCTTATAAGGTGATAGATTGTAACACAGAGAATATCCACTTGGTGTCTGGAGCTGTTGTTGTGTCTTACTGGACCCTGTCTTTCATATTGCCTCTCCCTTAGATCATTGTTTTGGCATCATCACAGCAGGAAAGTGTCTAGTGAGTTATGGGACTTGCGCCTGTCTACCTTCATTGAGTCTTATTCAGTGCTTCATTTAGGGTAACTGGCAGTTCTATCGTAACCCCCGGATGTCTTCTGTTTTAGCAGGCTTACCAAGCCACGTAGCTGATGTTATGACCCACTGCTTATCCCCTTGTCATCTGAGTCACCCTCCACATGTGTACCAGGCATCTACTTGGGCCACTGTCTTTTGCTATTTGGTGTGTCGATGTCCGACATGCCAGTCTGCCATCCCCCTCACCGCTGAGACACCATTCTGTAGTTCTCAGCGCCTTATCTTCTCTCCTTCCAGCCTTGCTTTCTGTTCCACTGAAGAGGTTTACCATGACATGTGGCCTGCCGAACTGGACAGTAAATCAGTGGTGGTCCTGCATGGCTAGATGGCAGCGAGTAGCCCTTAGGGATTTTTGGCGCTTATTTCGCTTAATTCTTTAAAACTGCATGTGTCTGTTTGTAGTAATTCGGTTTTGGTCACTTTGGTCTTGATCTTTAAGATATTTTGCTAAATTTTTTCAAATTGATGTGGTATTTTTCTTGTGTAGTGTATTCACTTTATTAGTGCTTGAAGTGCTGCACAAGTACTGTACACAGTACTTCTCAGTTATGCTTTACTGTGCCAAGCTACCAGAGGGTTGATCACAGGTTAATTTGGGGTTTGCTTGTGCCTCACCCTGACAAGGATTGTGGTTGCTGCTTTGAGTAAGGTTTGACCCCCTTCAACCAGTAACCCAATTTCTCACAATGATTTGGTAAAAAAGAGAAAATCGAGTCTCGACCTGCTCAAAATTTAGTTGGACCTTATGGTCTTTACATCACGGCATCCAGGGTGCCAGAGTACCTCTCACAAGCAGTCAGCAAACTTTGTAACCAAGAACTGTGCTGGGGAAAAGCAAGCAGATTTTTTTGCGACAACTGCACAGCACTGACCATATAAGCATAAGAAAATGGTTAAAAAAGAACAGGGAAGACTGAGAGACAGAAAATACGTAACTGTGTCATGTTGGCCCATGTTGCCGTCAAGTTGTTCTGGTGACATTAAAAACCAAAAAGCTGAAGCTGAGTGGTTTTTAAATATCAACTGAACCCCGTGAAGGCAATATAGGATCATATTACACATTATTTGTTATTTATTGTTTATATTACATAATTTATTAAATTATTTTAGTACTCTTTAAAATGATTTTGAGCATATGAGTGTCATCATTTGCCAGTTCATTGTTTGCCTGATACTGCAGCTATATCTGTCAATGTTTTGAGAAAATTAGATTTTGTTAGAGGTAATTTGTTAATATTTAAAATGTGTTGTATAGGGGACGGGGCCACGCAGGATGGCTGACAGGATGCACTCCTAAGAGGCTCCTGGCTGACCCTGTATTATCCTGCAAAATCCTGCCTTCATTCACCTTTTTTCTGCATGTTTTGGTGGCTCACAACTTTCTTTGTGCCCTGCTGGCAATGCCCAGAGGAACTGTCTGTGGAGCGCTCCTCTCACAGGGTAGGTGTGAACTGCTGCATGGAGGGCCTGGAGGCCGCAGAGATGAGGGCCTTTGAGCCGAGGGTGGGACCATGCTTCCTGTGAGCTCACCAGCCCATCCGCACTAGTTTCATGCCCAATCGTCCCAAGGGGTGCACACCACTGGAGGTGTGTGCCAGTGATTGGTGGGAGTGGCTTCCTCCATGAGTGGGTGAATGACTGTGGCCTGCATTGGGTCGGTAAGACGCACACCATGTTGTGGCCTGTCTTAGATGGCGGCGGGCTGCAAAGTGCTGACTTCTGCATTAGACCCAACTTGCTCTCCATCAGAGGCAGATTGTATTGACCTCACATATGCTTCTGTATGTGCCAGAAGGATGTTGAAGGAATCAGTAGTCTGGTGCCTGGAGGTGGGTGCGTGGCAGTGCTGTGGGGCTGTACCAGGCCCCGGTGGCTGGGACAATGATGTGACATTTGTTTGAGCAGGGGGGACCTATAGGGAGTTCACCCTGGAGGAGACTGCATACTTGGGTGCGGTGCCCTTTTTTGTGAACCCAGGTCTGTCGACACACTTTGGGGGGCCTCTGGAGTGGCATTACTGACACACTGTATCTCCCAAAGGGGACTGGAAGAATTTTTGAGATGGTCCCAGGGGTGCTTCCACCACCTGCTATGCATTGACCTCCATAAGGTCTCTGGCAAGGTCTGGGCAGCTGAGGATTCAATTGCAGAGCTGCAGGGTCATGTGACTGTACTGAAAAGAACAGTTGCGGCTTTGACCTCTAGGTCTGGTGGCCTAGAGGCTCGGATAGAAGATGCAAAAGAGCGGTTGCGCTGCAATGATGTGCAGCTGCTGGGTTTCCCAGAACAGGCAGAAGGGAATGCCACTGAACACTTTGTTGAAACCTGAATCTAAGACATCCTCAAACCTTGTTGGCTGTCCCCCATGTTCACTATCGAGAGGGCACACAGGTCATTGGTCAAGCCACCTCAACCTGGGGAGCCACCTGGGCTATCAATGCCCACAGAATGAACTACAGGGACAGAGGCTCTATTCTTCGAGTGGCTAGGGACACCGTCGCTGCCAGGTATGAGAACCATCAGACCTTCATCAAACCTGACTACACTAATAAGTTTACAGGGGGCCCGAAAGACATTCTTGCAGGTAAAAGCTAATCTTTGTACGATGGATCTCCAGTGCATGCTGCTGTATCCGGCCAGATTGAGGGTGTTGTCGAGGGGCAAGTCTAATTTTTTTGACAATCCCGAAGGTGTGTGGCGCTGGCTGGAGGCATGGGACTATGGGCCAGACTTACGACCATTTGATTTTGCAAGTATGTATTAGATTTATTGTGAATTGCTGTAGGAAAGTACTATCTTTTTTGGCATGTTACCCCAATTTTACCTGTATGTCAGTATGTTTTTGCCTATCTCACTGGGATCGTGCTGGTCAGGACCCCAGTGCTCATAGTTTATGGCCTAATGTGTGTGTCTGTATAGTGCTTAACTGTGTCACTGAGGCTCTGCTAATCAGAACCTCAGTGCTTATGCTCTCTCTGCTTTTAAATTTTTCACTATAGGGTGGTGACTTCATTTACCAATTTCAATTGGCACACTGGACCCCCTTTATAAGTCCCTAGTATATGGTACCTAGGTACCCAGGGCATTAGGGCTCCAGGAGATCCTTATGGGCTGCAGCATTTCTTTTGTGACCCATAAGAAGCTCAGACAAACCCTTTCATAGGACAACCACAGCAGCCTTCACTGCATTTAAGTAACTTATAAGTCACCTATGTGTCTAACCCTCACCTGCTGAAGGTTAGGTGCAAAGTTACTAAGTGTGAGGGCACCCTTGCACTAGCAAAAGGTGCCCCAACATAGTTCAGGGCCATTTCCCCGGACTTTGTGAGTGTGGGATGCCATTACATGTGTACACTACATAAAGGTCAATACCTATATGTAGCTTCATAATGATAACTCTGAATATGGCCATGTAAGCGGTCTAAGATCATGGAATTGTCCCCCCATTTCAAATCCGGTATTGGGGAGCCAATTCCATGCATCCTAGGGGGCTCCACCATGGACCCCCAGTACTGCCAAACCAGCTCTCTGAGGCTTGCACTGCAGCTACAGCTGCTGCCACCTCACAGACAGGGTTCTGCCCTGCTAGGGTCTGACCAGCTCAGTCCCAGGAAGGCAGAACAAAGAATTTCCTTTGGGAGCAGGGTGTTACACCCTCTCCCTTTGGAAATAGGTGTTACAGGCTGGGGAGGGGAAGCCTCCCCCAGCCTCTGGAAATGCTTTGAAGGGCACAGATGGTGCCCTCCTTGCATAAGCCACTCTACACCGGTTCAGGGACCCCTTGTCCTCTGCTCTGGCATGAAACTGGACAAAGGAAAGGGGAGTGACCACTCCCCTGTCCATCACCACCCTAAGGGTGGTGGCCAGAGCTCCTCCAGTGTGTCCCAGTCTTCAGCCATCTTGCTTTGCAAGGTGTGGGGGCACTCTGGAGGGCTCTGAGTGGCCAGTGCCAGCAGGTGACGTCAGAGACTCCTCCTGATAGGTCCTTACCTGATAAGGTAGCCAATTCCCCTCTCAGGGCTATTTATCATCTCTCCTGTGGTTTCTCTTCAGATTCTACTTTCAGGTTTCCAGCAGGAATCCTCTGCAACTACTACTTCATCCTCTGACCTCGGATCAACCGCAGCCTGCTCCAGGAACTGCTGTAACAGCAACAAAGTATCCACAAGGGATACTTTTCTTCTGCAGCTTCAGCTCCAGCCATCAACTGCAACAGTTTCCATGGTGTGCATGCTCTGAGGGCTCCCTGTCTTCACCCTGCACTAGAAGGACCAAAGAAACCTCCCGTGGGGTGATGAAGTCACTCCCCTGCTCACGCAGGCATCTTCTGAGTCAACAACCGGTTCTATTGGACTCCTCTCCTGATGACGAGCATGCTCCTTGGAACACAGAGGGTGGACCCCATTGACACAGACTGTCCTGAGGTCCTGCTGTCGTAATTTGGAGGAGGTAAGACCTTGCCTTCCACCAGAATGACAGTACCCCTAAGCACAGCATCTTCTTAACTTCCTGAGGCCTCTGTGCACTATTTGCAAAATTCCTTCGCGCACAGTGTGGCCCAGGTCCCCAGCACTCTATTCTGTGATGCTTAACTCGCTGAGTTGTTCCCTGGTGGTGTGAGACCTTCCTTTGTAATGCTGCACCAACTGCATTTTGCACCTCCTTTGTCCCCGTGTCCTGGGACTCCCGTGGGTGCTATCTGGTGCTCTGAGGTTTCTCTGAAGTGTTGAGAGTCTCCTATTCCTCCTTACAAAGAGTTAGGGCTCCCAGGTCCTTCCAGGGTCCATATAGCACCCAGTTGACGCAAAACACGACTTTGCCGGAACCAAGGCTTGTTGGAGGAATCCTGTGCCAAAACTCGCCTGCATCCAACTTCACGATGTGGGACATCCTTTGCATCATGCAGGAACCCGCTGGCATCTTCTTAGGGTGCATTTCTATTGTCTTCGTCCAACCAGGGACTCTTCTTTTGCACCCTCTTCTGGGTTGGCAGGGGCTCCTGTCCTCCCTGGAACTTCTTTCGACTTCTGGACTTGGTCTCCTTCCTTTGCAGGACTTCAGGTCCAGAAATCTACTGTTTGCAGACTTGGTTGGTTCTTGCAATAATTCCAGTCATGCTTTTCTGGACTCTGGGGTGGGGTAATTTACTTACATATACTGTATTTTTACTCTCCCAGATAGTCTGCACACACTACACTTGTCTAGGGGGGAATTAATGATTCACATTCTACTTTCTTAGTATATGGTTTGTGTTGCCCCTAGACCTATATTCTCCCATTGCATTCTATAGCATTTCCTATTGTTTGCACTATCCTATGTCTAATTACTTACCTTATTTTGGTGTCTAGTGTATACTATATTGTGTATAATACTTACCTCCAGAAGGACTATTGCCTCTAAGATATTTTTGGTACTGTGTCACCCAAATAAACTACCTTTATTTTTGGTAATACTGAGTATTGTCTTTACTTGTGTATAAGTACTGTGCAACTATAAGTGGTATTGCATGAGCTTTACATGTCTCCTAGTTCAGCCTAAGCTGCTCTGCTATAGCTACCTCTATCAGCCTATGCTGCTAGAACACTACTATATTTCACTAATAAGAGATAACTGGACCTGGTATAAGGTGTAAGTACCCAATGTATCCACTACAAACCAGGCCAGGCTCCTACAATCGCAATTAGAGACTCACAAAATAAAGTGTACAAATGTGTCTGACACATTTACGGATTCCCAATCGAGTTGCAAATGACCTACCTCATTAATATTCATAAAGTATGTTGCGATTTGGGACCCCATTGGAATTGCCGACTCACAGGAATGGTGGCCTCTTGGGACAGCACACTACCATGTCGGTGACTGCTTTTCAAAATTTAAATAAAGCATTTTTTTTGTAATGCAGCCTGGAAAATGGGATGCATTATAATCAAAAAAATGAAAAGTTGGTGGTAACGGTGATTGTTTTGCAACCGCATTCCGGTCGCAAAAGAATCATACATGCCACTGAGACTCACAATTTGGAAGGTACTCCCTCAGTACACCCCTTCCAAATAGCGACTCGTAGACCTATTTTGCTATTCAGTATATAGATTACTGAATTACAAAATACCATTGGTACATAACAAAATGCTGTTTTCTAGTAGCAAATGGCCTTGTGGCAGGTCGAACAGTATGAAGACTACTGAAGCGTTGTTTAGTTAGTGGTAAGTGGTTTATTTTTAGTTATACGGGAAGTAGGGTATGTTTTACAAAACCACAAGTGTTATTGTCTTTCTTAGTCGCTTTGTTCTTCTTTCGTATCTTCTCCCCAGGTTCGTGATTGTATGTTCTTGCTTCTTGTTTTACAGGTGACCCATCTGCCTTGCTCGCTCGTCGGAGTCCAGGGTGATGCCGGAAATAGAAGGGAAAACGCTAAGGTAAGTATTGATTTTTAATTGGGGTCCGTCCCTTTCTCTTATCTCTGGACTGGGAGGCGGTACACACAAAAGGAGGGGGTTGGTGCCGGTGAGGAGTGTTTTAGGAAATAGTGTGAACACATCTATTCTTAGTGTAGGAATTAGTGACACTGGTGAGCTAATTATAGTGCCCTTCCTTCTACCTCCCTTTCCAACCCTCCTCTATGACCCCTCCCCAGTCCCCTTTCCTCCAATTTCCCTTCTTTTTGTCCAAAAGGACCGTACCTTGTTTAGCCACGACCCTCCAGGGTCGTGGCTGGCTTGGTAGTGTTCCTCCTGCTGGTCTCTTGTTTCCAGGCTCTGGGGGTCTTCTTCTCTCTCTCCCTCCTCCTGCTCCTCGTCTGCTTCTCTCCTGGTCCTCTGTTCCTCCTCGCTCTTCTCTTCCCTCGCTGTCTCCGTGTTCCTCTCTCTCCCCCCCTCTTCCCAGCGCGTCTCCCTCTTGTTTGTCTTCAGCCCGGGAAACCGACGTCGTTTCCCGGGCAACGCCGTCCCGCCTGCCGTTCTCGGGCCGCGTCTCCCCAGCAACGGGAAGACGCGGAAATGACGTATCGGCCTCGGCCGATACCTCATCCGCCTCGCTTGTAGCCGGGATCGCCCGGCTACATACCTCTCCCCATGAAAGGTCCTGCTCGAGGACCGTAGCAGCGTCTGGGAAGCGAGATAAATAGTCAGCTGGGGCCTGTTGGTGACCTGGGATGTGACGGACCTGAAAGGAAAATGGTTGCAATTCAAGGAACCATCGTAAAATCCGAGAATTGGTATCCTTATGGGCAGACAACCACGTGAGGGGAGCATGATACGTAAAAAGTATGAAGGGTCGGCCTAGAAGGTAATATTGTAATGTATCCACGGCCCATTTTATGGCCAGACATTCTTTTTCAATGGTCGGATAGTGTTGTTCCCGGGGAAACAGCTTCCTACTGACGTATACTACCGGATGATCCCTACCTTCCCCGTCGGGTTGGGCCAACACTCCCCCTAAACCCACATCTGAGGCATCAGTATAGAGATGGAAAGGTTTCGAAAAATCCGGGCATCGGAGTATTGGGTCTTTGGTTAGGAAGGATCTTAGCTGTTCAAAGCTGGTTTTCTGTTGATCCGAAAAGGGCGCTAGCCTATTAGGATGGGATTTAGACAGAAGGTCCGTGAGAGGGGCGGCCAATGTAGAATAATCAGGTATGAATCTTCTATAGTAGCCCACTAACCCTAGGAAGGATCGTAACTCTTTCTTTGTTGTCGGTTTAGGTGCATTTAGTATGGCCTCTACTTTTTTTGTTTGAGGTTTTAGGTTCCCTTGACTGATTTTGTAGCCTAAGTATGATATGTCGGGTGTTCCTATGACGCACTTTTTAGGATTGGCAGTTAATCCAGTGGTGATAAGAGTGTGGAAAACCTGGTGTAAATGTTTTAGATGATCATTCCAGGTTTCACTAAAAATCACTACATCGTCTAGGTAGGCTGCTGCAAAAGACTGGAAGGGATTTAAGAGTTTATCCATTAACCTCTGGAATGTAGCTGGTGCTCCATGTAGACCAAAGGGTAGCACAGTGAACTGATAAAGACCGGACTGGGTGGCGAACGCTGTTTTCTCTTTATCCTCTGTGGCTAAGGGAATCTGCCAATACCCTTTTGTCAAATCTAAGGTAGTCATATATTTGCCTTTTCCTAGTTTCTCTAATACGTCATCAACTCTGGGTATAGGATATGTGTCAAACATGGAGTTTTTGTTAAGCTTCCTGAAATCAATACAGAATCTAATAGTACCATCGGGTTTTGGCACCAACACAACCGGGGAGCACCAGGGACTATTTGATGGTTCAATCACCCCTTGTTCTAACATTTTCTGTATTTCAGCCTCCATAATCTGTTTCCTCGCCTCAGGAATACGATACGGCCGTAACCTCACAATTTTCCCTGGTATGGTTCTTATTTTATGGGTTATCAAGGTGGTTTTATCTGGTAATGCTGAAAAAAAATCCCGGAAGTGTTCTAGTAAGCTGTATACCTGTTCCTTTTCTGCTTTTGTTAAGGTTTCATTTACTGTGGGTAGATCTCTCCCGTTGTTGTGTTCGGTTGGACAGAACTCAATACTTGACTTATTATTTGGACATAGGAACCCTGCCAACACTCTGGCAGTGTTCGAGGGGTCTAGTTCTTCCCATTTTTTAAGGAGATTTATGTGATAAATCTGTGATTTCTGGGGAGTGTTCGATAATTCAACCAGGTAGGTAACCGGAGATACTGCTCTTATTATCTTATAGGGGCCCTGCCATTTGGCGATTAGTTTTTGTTCTGAGGTAGGACGCATTATTAAAACCTGATCTCCTGGTTGTAAAACCCGTAATTTGCTCCCTCGGTCATAATATTGTTTTTGAATGTTTTGAGCTTGTTCCATATTCACTTTGACCGTGTCCCATAGACCTTGTAGCTGTGACCTTAAATTGTGGGCATATTCTGAAGGGGCCTTCCCCCTTCTTCTGCCTCTTCCTCCCATGTTTCGACGGCCATGTCAAGAAGAGATCTCGGCTGTCTTCCGAACACCAGCTCGAATGGGCTGTGACCTGTAGAGGATTGTTCATGTGTTCGAATAGCGTATAATACTAAGGGTAATTTTTGATCCCAGTCTCTCCCTGACTCTTCCATCAATTTTTTCAGTAAGGTTTTTATTGTTCGGTTATATCGTTCCACTAGACCATCCGTCTGTGGATGATATACCGAGGTACGGATTTGGGAAATACCTAAGGTCTTACATACTTGCTTCATGAGAGTGGACATAAAAGGAGTCCCCTGGTCGGTGAGTATTTCATGCGGGAACCCAACTCGGGAAAAAATGTTTATCATTGCCTGGGCCACTGTCTTAGTTGTCATACTTTTTAAGGGAACGGCCTCAGGGTATCGCGTGGCATAGTCAACCATGACTAGGATATACGTGTGACCCTTTGTGGATGGTACTACAGGTCCAATCAGGTCCATTCCTATCCTACTGAAGGGGATGTCTATGATGGGTAGGGGCATCAGAGGTGCTTTCTTAGGTCTGCCGGGTTCAGTGAGTTGGCATCTGGGACATTGGGAACAATATTTACGTATGTGAGCAAACACTCCCGGCCAATAGAACCGTCTAAGAAGATATTCTTCTGTTTTTTCCCTTCCATAATGACCTCCCCCGGGTTGACAATGTGCCATCGTTAGGACCTGATTTCTATAATGATCGGGTACCACTAATTGTTGTTTATGTTCTCCGGTACCAGTAGTGGTTATCCGGTATAAGAGATTTTTCTTAATGAGGAAGTAGGGACCCACCTCTTCGGTTTCTTCTTCTCTGGCCGACTTCCAGGCGTGGGCGAGAGAAGGATCTACTCTTTGCTGATGGGGAAAACTGACAGGGACTTAATGGGTTTCTGCAATAATGCCTGTGTTCGATCCTGATCTCTCTTTTCCCAAGTAATTCAATTTTTCTATTCGTTTCTCTCTGCGTGATAACTTCCTCCGGATTGTGGGGCTTTCTATACTGCTATCGGAAAAAGGAGCGTCTCTCCACCAATCCTGTGTCAGGTTGGGTTGTCGAACATAATCCAGTATTTCTTGGAAATGTTCATAATCAGTTCCAATGATACACTCCTCAATCAAATTGGTCATTATACCCATCGGTAAAACATCCCGGTGCTTTCCCCATTCTACTGTGACATCATATAAAGGGTATTGTTCCTTATCTCCGTGTATGCAACATATATTCACCCATTGTTCTGTTCCTTTATCTACTATGTGGACTATGTCTTTTCTCACCACCGACTGGCTACACCCTGAGTCAATAAGGGCCCATATTGTTTTCCCGTTGACTTTCAGAAGCTATTTAAACTTCTGGTTACCTCTTCCGGTACACAGTACCCGTCGCCTAGCAACTCTGATTTCCATTGGCTCACTACTATCCTGTTTTCTGGGGCACATTCGGGCAATGTGGCCCCATTCCCCACAGCTGTAACATTGGGGTCCTGCTACCGGTGGAGGGTCAGGAAATCGGTGAGGTACTGGTCCCTCCGAAAAGGTTCTTGGCTTAATTTTAGGATTGGAAGGTCCTGGCTTTAGGCTGGGTCGGGTTGACATATTTCTCACATCGGTGGAGCGATGATAAGCACACGCTAGATCAATTGCCATGTCAGCAGTCACCTTTGGATGTTGCCGGATTCAGTGCTTAGTGGTGGTAGGCAGGGACTCTAAATATTGTTCAAGGACAATTGTTTGGATCACTTCCTCCCTACTATTTCCGGAAGAACCCAACCATTTTAAGGCCAAATCCTTTACCCGATAATAAAAGGTTCGGGGATCTTCATTCGGTCCCCATTTGATTTTTCTAAATTTAACCCTATAATATTCTGTGTCATGTCCCACACGTTCTAAGATACTAGACTTTATCTCTTGGTATGGCGTGGTTCCGCCCGGGTTTGCTGCTTGATATACTGCTTGTAATATCCCTGTAAGTAAGGGGGCGACATACTGACCCCATCTATCCTCAGGCCATTGGGCGGATGACGCCACTCTCTCAAAATTAGTAAAAAAGGCTTCGGGGTCTTCTCCGTCTTGATATTTCTGTAACACGGAACTTGGGACATTGGGGTGCACTTTACTACTAGCAATAGTCTCAGTCAATTTTTTCATGGCCGTCTCATGGACCAGTTGATTATTCGCAAGGATGGTCGCCTGACTTTTCAAAGCCGACTGTAATGCTTCCCGGTCCTCTTTGGCTTCTCGCTGGTGAGCCTCCCACACCAGTTGTAGATGATGTTGGCCTTCGGCCAATTGCTTTATCATATCCTCCAACGAGGGTTGGTCACTCATTGTTATACTGTTCGATTACTGCGAGGAGGCCACACAGGTTTTAATCCCACTTCTGACACCACTGTGGCAGGTCGAACAGTATGAAGACTACTGAAGCGTCGTTTAGTTAGTGGTAAGTGGTTTATTTTTAGTTATACGGGAAGTAGGGTATGTTTTACAAAACCACAAGTGTTATTGTCTTTCTTAGTCGCTTTGTTCTTCTTTCGTATCTTCTCCCCAGGTTCGTGATTGCATGTTCTTGCTTCTTGTTTTACAGGTGACCCATCTGCCTTGCTCGCTCGTCGGAGTCCAGGGTGATGCCGGAAATAGAAGGGAAAACGCTAAGGTAAGTATTGATTTTTAATTGGGGTCCGTCCCTTTCTCTTATCTCTGGACTGGGAGGCGGTACACACAAAAGGAGGGGGTTGGTGCCGGTGAGGAGTGTTTTAGGAAATAGTGTGAACACATCTATTCTTAGTGTAGGAATTAGTGACACTGGTGAGCTAATTATAGTGCCCTTCCTTCTACCTCCCTTTCCAACCCTCCTCTATGACCCCTCCCCAGTCCCCTTTCCTCCAATTTCCCTTCTTTTTGTCCAAAAGGACCGTACCTTGTTTAGCCACGACCCTCCAGGGTCGTGGCTGGCTTGGTAGTGTTCCTCCTGCTGGTCTCTTGTTTCCAGGCTCTGGGGGTCTTCTTCTCTCTCTCCCTCCTCCTGCTCCTCGTCTGCTTCTCTCCTGGTCCTCTGTTCCTCCTCGCTCTTCTCTTCCCTCGCTGTCTCCGTGTTCCTCTCTCTCCCCCCCTCTTCCCAGCACGTCTCCCTCTTGTTTGTCTTCAGCCCGGGAAACCGACGTCGTTTCCCGGGCAACGCCGTCCCGCCTGCCGTTCTCGGGCCGCGTCTCCCCAGCAACGGGAAGACGCGGAAATGACGTATCGGCCTCGGCCGATACGTCATCCGCCTCGCTTGTAGCCGGGATCGCCCGGCTACAGGCCTGATTCAGAAAATAGCTATGTACATGTGGCCCAAAGTGCCAACAGGGAGAATGGGACCATGGAGATCTGGGGCTACCTCGTTGACTGTTGTGAATGACCCATGCGGGGGGACATGTGCGGAGGCTCCTCCTGGTAAAATTTGTCACCCTGAGGTAGGTAGCTTGGCCAGGATTGACATTAAAGATGATGGAAATATGGCCTTACCCTTCCAGAGCGGTGTTTGGAGCCAGGGGGTATAACTTCGCAGGGTGGGAAAATAACATATAGTGATTCTGTCATAGGAGGATGCATTGGACATTTTTTAGTTGATGTGTTACTCTGTCACACTAATACCCCTCTCTTTTTCCACACGCAGGGGGGACGTCAACAAAGGTACTGTCTATATAGTCTCCGGTTGAAGGTTGAGTATGCAGTAGTTAATATGGAAAGGAAGTATGAATTGTCGGTGTGTTGAGTCCGGAGTACCAAATGTTTACAGGTGCTGTATTCTTTATGGGAGATTGGTGCTCCCTCTCCACTTTGGTCGTAGGCTTTTGGAGGGGGTATGGGGTCAGGCAGTGGGTCCTGACAGTGAGACTCATATTGGATCTGCTGTATAGCATGTTATTAATGTACTGCACATACGAGGATGGGGGGAATTGTATTGGGTTCATTGTTCTTTTATCCCACTGTTGGGAAAGATGTGTGGATCATTGTTACAGTGCTGAAGAGTCTACTGTTCATGTATCTCCCAGTTGTTTGGTCCTGGACATGAAAGGCAGGTGGGTGGACTGGTGGGGGGGGTCCGTGTGAAGGTATATGTTACTAATATGGTTGTTCAAATAAACATGGTCACATGGAATGTCCGGCGGCTAAGAGGATAGTCTAAACGTTGTAGAATCCACCCACTCCTGAGGTGCCATAACATATAAATTGCATGCCTCCAGGAGACTCATGTGAGGAGGGAGAAAATTCAGAAACTGAGGGGACAGTTGTATTCAGCCTCATTTTCCTCCTTCGGCAGGGAGGTGGCCATCTATGTGGCTCCTGGGGTCCCCTTCAGGTTCACATATAGTGAAGTGGATGTAGAGAGGCATTATGTTCTGTTGCAGAGTAAGCTAGATGGTAAAGAACTTATGATACTAATCTCATATGCCCCAAATTTGGATGATCAGCATTTCTTTGACAAGTGGATGCACCAATAATCTGGACAGGGGACATTACTTGCATCCCAAATGCGATAGGGGACCTCCACCTACCCAGAGATGGTACTAAGCCTTTGCGGGTGGGCTCACTCAAAGGGGTGAGGCAGAATCTTGGCCTGATACATGGTTGGTGAACACTGCACTCAGGGGGATGGGAATCCACCTGCCATTACTGGTCTCACAATACGTACAGCTGTTTGCCCGCTTTTTGGTGTAAAGGTGGATAGTTCTGAGCTAACTGTGGTGAGACACTTGTGCCGGTCTCTCTCAGATCATTCCCCCACTCTCTTGACTGTGGCCTGGTGGGGGCAGACCAAGTGGGTTCAGGTCCTGGCACATGCCCTCTGACCTCCTTGTGTAGTGTGTATGGAGGAACTTGCAACAGAGAAAACTCAGACACTCTGGGACACTCTAGATAAGACCTCGCCTAAATCCTACAAACAGTTATTGAACAGAGAGGGTGACAAATCTGGTAGGCTTCTGGTCTGGATCCTTCCATGCGAATCAGAGATTCCACCCATCCTGCATATCATGGACACGCAAGGGCAGTTGCAGCCTCAGCAATGTGATATTTTGCCAGCTCTACTAGATCATTTTACAGCAGTATATTAGGTGGACCCAAACAACACTGGGGAGGAGGAGGATAGTTTGTTTATGAGGATTGGGCTCTCCCAGCTGCAGCCAGACTTTATACAGGAACTAGAGAAGCTCTAGGTGAAGCTCTGAAGGCGCTCAATAGATCCAAGGCTCTGGGAGGAGACGGGTTTCCGGCTGTGTTTTATCATACCTACTCTTCTATTTTTAAGGAAAAATTACTAGAGGTCTTTATTGAGGCAAAGGGAAAAGGACTCCTCCCGCCAACCATGTGAAAAGAGGTATTCTGCCTAATGTTGAAGCCTGGGTAAGATGCGTGGGACACTTTTTCATACAGGTCCCTTACTATGCCTAACATGGATCTTAAGGTATTATGCAAAATACTAGCATTCAGATTACAAAGGGTGATGCCGGACTTAGTTCAATGCAGCTTTATGCAGGCACAAAGTACCAATCTTAATCTCTAAAGATTGACATGTGTTACACGTTGCCTTGTACAGTGAGAGAGAGAGATAGATGGCCTTCTTCTCCCTCAACCTGGAAAAAGCATTTTACATGGTAGAGTGGGGTTATTTAATGGTAGTGCTGCACAGCATGGGGTTAGGGCAAAATGTCTGTGCCTGGATACAACTCCTATATGCTCAGCCCACCATAGGTTTTAGGGTGGGTGGTTAGCTCTCTCAGTCATGGATGGTGGGCAGGGTTATTCGATAAGGGTGCCACCTTCCATCCTTGTTATTCATGCTGGCAATTGAGCCCTTAGCCCTATTGTTGTGTAAGGAGATGGTTCTCTGTAGATTTAAGATGGGCGGATCTACTCATGTGGTTTCATTGTGCGTGGATGTTAGTGTATGTACATTTCCCCTGGAAGTCAGTTCTGCTCCTGCTGAGGCTTGTGTCCACCTTCGGTGAGGTTTCAGGCCTTAAGGTCAATGTCCGCAAGTCATTCTTGTTCCCTCTGGGTGTCCTGATTGGACAACAGTTGAGCCACTTGCCACACTTGGGTCTCCACTGGGAACTGGAAGGGTTCTGGCATCTGGGTTCTGGGTCACACATGTGAAAGCTCAAAACCCGATCAGAAATGTGGATACGGTCTTGTCTGAACTTGAAAATTCCATCTAATTCTGGAAGAAGCTCCCTTTTTCTGGAATAAGTAGGGCGGCCATTGCAAAAATGGTGCTCCTTCCCTGTTGTATGAACCTGGTCCAGAATTCCCTATTCCCGAAGGGGGACTGATTTTTTCACGGGTTGGATGGACTTTTAATCTCTCTCCTTTGGTCAACCAAGTGCAGCAGAGTGACATTGGCAGTGCTCAAGAGGGATCTGGAAGAGGACAGATTGGCTGTCCCGGACTTCCAATTGTATTATTAGGCTGCAAATTTGCAGCATGCAGCTAGATGGTTGATGGATTCAGATAATTGGGAGAAGCTGACAGGGGAGACATGTGACAGCTGGAGACTCTGACAGGGGAGACACCTTGCCACAGATGCTGATGTGTGGGGGCAAATCAGACCACCCGGTCCTGTATTTAGCCAAGCACATGGGGCAGGTTTGAGCGAGAGTGGTTCAGAAAGTCCCATGTAGATCCCCCTTTAGCAGGGAACTACAGTTGTGGGACCTGGCTCCCTTTAGAAGCATAGATGACGATATATCAGCTGAACACTGGAGAACAAGAGGGTTTCAACTTGCAGGAGATGTCTACCCTGGAGAGAACTTTATCACCTTTTGGGAAGCCCAGGAATCTTTTGGGATAGGGCTGGCCCACTTCTTGCATTACACTAAGTTAGAGAGCATTGACAGGGGAACTCTGAGCTGAGTTTCCTGCAGAGCAGCACCCTGCTAGGGTTCTGGATGGCCTGATTGGGTAGGGAGAGGGAAGACACTTCATCACTCCTTTCTACAAAAACCTCAGGGGGCATGAAACACAAATAAAATAGTATGCAGCACATGGGGCTTCGGAAAGAGACCTGGGACTGCCTATCTCAGATTCTGACTGGGAGAGCGCAACCTCTCTGGTCAGCTCATTGTCCTGCAATCAGAGATTCAAGCTACTTCATTTCCACTTCCTACATTGTACATATATCAGTCCTTATCAGCTGAACAAAATAGACTCCACTAGGGGTGCTAATTGTGCACACTGTGGTAAGGAAAGTGCCTCATTCCTGCATTTGGGTTGTGTAGGAAAGTACCCTCTTTTTGGCATGTTGCCCCCAATTTCTGCCCGATGTCAGTGTGTTTGACTGTGTCACTGGGATCCTGTTAACCAGGACCCCAGTGCTTATGCTCTCTCTCCTCTCAAATGTGTCACTACATACTGGTAACCCAGAATTTCATCCCAAATTGGCATACTGGTCACCCCTTATAAGTCCCTAGTGTATGGTACTAAGGTGCTCAGGGCATTGGGGTAGCAGGGGGATCCCTGTTGGCTGCAGCATTACTTTTGCCACCCATAGGGAGCACATGCAAAGACGTTTTGTAGGACTGCCATTGCAGCCTGCGTGAAATGGTGCATGCACCCTTTCACAGGCATTTTCACTGCACCAGGTCACTTATAAGTCACTTATATGTCAGGCCTTTCAACCCTGAAGGTTCCAAGTACCTGTGTGTGAGGGCTCTGCACTAGCAGAGGTGACCCCATGACATCCAGGACCACTTTCCTGGACTTCGTGAGTGCGGGCGCCATTTTACGTGTGCACTGGACATAGGTCAATGTCTATGTCCAGCTTCACAATGGTAACTCCGAATATGGCCATGTAAGGTGCCTCCATGCTTAGCAAGGCGAGCCGGTAAATGGAAAAAAAGGGCTCCCTGGTTTTCATCCTATCTTCCATCATTAAAAAGAGAGTGTAGATGCCTAGAAAGGAAATGGAGGAACTCATATGATCGTTCACTCAAAACTCAAAAAAAATATATAAGGTAGCTATTAGACCGTTTCATGTGGAAATTAAAGTGGCCCAAAGCAATTGCTATGTGACGAAGATAGAACAGACTGCGAATTCCCCTAAAGAAATCTTTAATATATTAAAATAAATTGTATCCCCTCATGCCCAAACTGAAGATATAGAAGCCTCCTTCAAACACAGCAATGAGCTCAGAAAATATTCAGCTTTTCATACACAATCACACAGCCCCCAGGAGGGGAGTGGACAATGCACCATGGATACAGCCAACCTAGCCAACCTAGCTCGGATTCCTCCCCTTTCCATAGAAACAACCCTAACACTATTGAGTATGTTTAAATCTGGTTCCCCGTTGGATTCAGCGCCTCCATCAATCTTAGCTCAAGGAGCATCTATAATGACCTCTATTCTGACAGATCTACTGAACTTGTCACTGGTTAGCAGCCTCCTTTCATCACAGTGGATGCATGCAATTATAAAGCCGCTGCTCAAGAAATCCAACTTGGATCCATCAGTATTGAATAATTATAGACCTATTTCAATGCTGCCAACTTTGGTTACGATTCTGGAAAAACATGTCAATATTCATCTATCCTCTTTTTTGGAAGACAATCAGTTTCTCCACCCATCTCAGATGGGTTTTAGGACTTCTCACAATACAGAGTGTGCACTGAAAGCAGTGACGGAAGAGGTCAGGAAGCGATTAGACCAGGGAATGGTCTCTGCAATCGTGCTCCTTGACCTCAGTGTGGCATTTGACTCCATGGACCATACTACTTCACTCTATAGAAGGAAGGACATCAGAATTACAGGTCTTGCCCTAAAGTGGTTTACAGAGTTTTTAGATGCAAGATCCTTCCTGGTACTCGATCGATCTTTCTTTTCGAGTAGCTTCAGGAGCCTATGGGGACTACCTCAGGGCTCATCCGTAAGCCCCACACTGTTTAACATTTATATGCTACCACTGGCAAGGATAGTGGAGCCATTTGGGCTCTCGCTGATATCCTATGTGGAAGATACTCAGCTGGTAGTCTCTTTTTCCTCTTTGGACAACTCTTTTGACTCTTGGCTGGCCCCGTGCCTACAGGCATTCTCCAACTGGATGGCAGAGTGTAAACTCAAGCTGAATGGAGACAAAAAAGAGGTCATGAGCCATTCTTCACATACACTTCAAGTGATACCCACCTCGCACCTGTTAGGAGATCTTCCATCGCCCAAGAACTGTATCAAGAGTCTGGGTGTATGGCTTGATCCATGGCTCACTATGGACCACCAGGCAAAGAAAATATCTTCCACCTGCTTTGGGATACTCAGACATCTTAGAAGTCCTCCCATTTATAGCAAAGACACTTATTGTACAAGCATTAATAATTACACGTTTGGACTATGGGAATGCCTTGTTTTTAGGCTCCCCAAATTATGTTAAAAATCAATTTCAGGTGGTCCAGAATACGGCCACCTGCCTTCTTTACAATGTTCACAGACATCAATCAGCTAAACCTGCTCTTTCAGCCTTACACTGGCTCCCAATTGAACAACGACTAAAGTTTAAGGAACTTTGCTGTAGTCACAGAGATCTCTATGCTAAGGGTCCTCCGATTTTGCATACTTTGGCTACCTTGCCTAAGCCAACAAGACAACTTAGATCATCATCAGCAGTACTGGCAGTGATTCCTCCAATAAAAAAGTTAAATGAGGTGGAAAGTCAATGGCCTATCTCGGTGCCAACCTTTGGAATTCCCTTTTTTCTTTCCCTGTGGCAAACCAGCCACGTGCTAATATTTCAGCAGCTATTGAAATCTTGGCTGTATTAACATCCGTTCCTTATGGTCAGTCTTTGAAGATTTTATTTTAAGTGCTGGGAGGCCTCAGGGCAGATATGCGCTCTATAAATATCCATAGCATTACATAACATATCATACCATAACATAAGGTGTCTAACACCTGGGTCTTTTACCCCAAAACTAACTGATTCTGGTATTGGTTTTACAATTCCATTTCACTCTGGGGGCTCCACAGTGGACCCCCAGTACTGCCATACCAGCCTTCTTAGGTTTTCCCGGCAGCCCCAGCTGCTGCCACCTCACAGAGAGGTTTCTGCCCTCCTGTTGCTCAAGCAGCTCGAGCACAGGAAGACAGAACAAAGCATTTCCTTTGGGAGAGTGGTGTTACACCCTGTCCCTTTGGAAATAGGTGTTACAGGCATTAGGGGTAGCCTCCCAGAGCCTCTGGAAATGCTTTAAAGGGCACAGATGGTGCCCTCCTTGCATAATCAAGTCTAAACCTGTTCAGGGACCCTCAGTCCCTGCTCTGGCGTGAAACTGGACAAAAGAAAGGGCAGTGACCACTCCCCTGTCCATCATCACCCCAGGGGGGTCCTCAGAGCTAATCTGGAGGGTCCCTGGATTGAATTTGGATTGTGTGTGACTTATCCTGACTAGAGTGATGGTCCTTTCTTGGACAGGGGGTAACCTGACTGCCAACCAAAGACCCCATTTCAAACACTGGGTTCAAGTGTTGCCACATATTCAGGATGTTAGTGGAATACAAATACCTTTAGAACCACTGGCTTGCTTACTAGGAGTGGTAGTGTGGCCTCAAGGTCAGAAAATCCCCTACAAACTTCTGCAGCTTTCCCGCCTTTTGGCAAAGCTCCGGGTGGCAATCAGATGGCTGGGCACTATGGTGCCCTTGTTGGATCACTGGCTGAGGTATCTATTGAAATGGGGGGGTGGCAGATGAGCAGCATATGAGAGCCGCATGTACTGATGAAGGAACCGCTGATGAGATACTGTTGTGGGCTCAGCTTCTATAACAGTTTTACGGCAAAAATGACCAGAGCTCTGATGCTATCTCAAAGAGAGAGGGCTGAGTGTAGGCTGGAAGGTTACTCTTGTCTATTTTCTGACAGCCGAGTGTGGGATTACTGTACTCCTTTATGAAGTCCTAGCTTGTTGCCTTGGTTCATCTCACAAAGGGCTTTGATGATGTTATGTATTGTCCTGTACCTTTTATTTGTGACAAATTTAAATAGATCAAATTGGTAACCACTTTCAATATGTACTTGGTGAGATAATATGCATGTAACTGCATTTTGGCACTGTATGTTTCTTTTCTTTGAAATCAATAAAGTATTTTTTTTTTCAAAAAGTGTTTATGGAACAGTGAATATTACTATGAATCAATTTTTAAATGAAAGCTCATTGTAAGGAAATTAAAAAGTACATTGGACCTGATTGAAAAAGGTAAACTTAAACTCTTGTGTAGGTTTCACTCTTTTTGGTACTTACAAACTATGAATTTAATTTTACTAATAGTAATTTTGCAACTGTCAAACTCTGAAGTCGGACAGGTAACTCCACTTATAAAAAGATAGGACAGGCCTATCTTTTTATGTGCGAGTCTCCGCCACAAGTGGCCAAATGGTTATGCCATGATGTAAGACCTTGATACATGGACTGTACCTCAGAGATCTGCTAATGCTACTGTTTATCTATAAAGAAAACAGGAACAGCACAAGTCTCCCCACCAAGACATCACTCGCCTGAAGAATGTGAAATGGGATTTAGGTATCAAGAGTTACCAAGCCCTGGACTCAGTCTGAACCTTCAAACTTTAAACGTTCAAATTATTACTGTTTTATTGTGAACAAAGAATTGCTGTGACTACATCTTCCAGCTTGCACTGGGGAGGACTAAGGCAGTCCTGGAAGAAAGGGTGCACATCCACACTTATAATAAATTATTACAGGCTCCTGCCTATTAAGGGAGATTCCTTTTGATTTCAGGGGCTGGTGATGTGTACGTGTTAGATTGTTCTCACTTTCCCATACTGTGGGGTTCATGGGAATAGATTCCCCACCCTTGAATAAGGAAGAAGGACAGGCACACATCTCGGCTGTTTATAAAGCACTAAACATTAACCATTCAAAAATACTCTCTTTGTGATATAGATACAGAGCAGAAAACGTATAAAAGCCAACCAAAAACTGGAACAGGAATGTTATTTGCTTATTCCTAGAACAAAGCAAATTACATTCACTTCTAAGGTCTGCTTGGAAGGAATTCCACAACTTTGCTCTAAGGTGTCTAAATGAGTGTGTTCCACAGTTTGCTTTCATTATTCTTGGCGCTATAGGAAAAAACATGGACTAGGCACCTACAGTTCCTACAGGATCATATTTAGCAAATCTTCAAGAAAAAGACAGACGGACGAGACCCAAGAGCAACTTTAGGGACAAAAAGCTTTGTCCTGAAATAATTATTTTTGCCAAACAGCCAATTCAGTTTTTTCAATATTCCCAAGATGTGCTCTGATATTCAAGGGTAAGGGTGTTGTGTAGCCATTTTAGTTATAGCTCCATGCACGTTGTTTTAGCATACTAGGCCTGCCACTGTGCACTTTCACCTAGATATATTTTATTCAGCTTCGTTTATTATTCTCATAATAGCCAGTTTGCAGTCTTGTTTTATTTCTCTCTATTTAGCTGTTTTTGCCTAGGCCAGCACTACGTTCTCAAACAAGATATTCTTGCTCACTCTGTGCTTCTTTCAAGGCTACAGTCAGATAGGTTGCTGGTAAACGTGGTACAAGTTTTGTCGCTGACATTCATAGAAAAACACACATCCTTATGTAGGAACATTCAACCAGAACATCAGCTGTTTTATTATAAAAACACTTCCCTGTCCCTCATACATTAGAGGGAGATTCCAGCGAGAGAACCACAAATGTATGCTGATAGCTGAAAGCTTCGCTACAGCTGCTTATGCAGACTTCAGGCCTTTGCTGCAGAATGGGGGATGATGTCTTCCCAAGGGAACCTGAAGGGCAGAATTAGAGCTTAACATGCTGTGCTCCATTAGGTAGGAATTAGTCTATTGACTCTAGTGACAATATGGTAGCATTATTTCTATGCTTTACACAATATTAATTTAACAGTTTTAATCTTGTCATGCTGTATGGTCCTGGTTATTACAGCCCATGCTTTGCTACCTAAGATGCAGTCGCTTCATTAAAACCTTATTGAAACATTCACTGCCTCTGTCATTGTGTATGTGACTCTAATGTAAGTGAGTGACCACGGTTTCCCTGAGAAATCAATTATGTCATGCGCTCAGCTGCACAATCATCCCTGCTTTTGTGTATAGATGAGGCACTGCTGGTTAGCCGGAGCAAAACCCAAATTGGGGCGACAGGTGTCACCAATCTCCCACACTGCAGGCGATTCTGCTGCTCAAAATCCATTAGTCTCATTAGAATAATGTGACCCTACGCGACATGGCACTGTGAATGTTTGGTCAGGCTCTAATTTTCGGGTCCTCCTGAGTACCTCTGTCTCTTTATATATACAAAGACACCTCAGTACTATAGACGGAGATCTCCGTGGTATTGAGAATGTCCTACTCAGCTAAGCAGGGAACACCTATCTGATGCTGGGGGTTGTTCAAGCTTGAACTCTAAAAAAAAAATCTCCATTTGGTGTGCTTATCTCTGAACAAATTTACCATCTAATATGGCGAATCCGCAGCAGGTAGCAATCGCAGTCAATATGAGACAACCCCTGACTGCACATTTATTGGCAAATGGTCTAATGGCTCAGAGGGGTCCAGTCACATTTGTGGTGGACGCACATGCAGCTTATAGAACAGAACTTTTCTATTCTTGGATCACATTTCCAGCACTTGATGAGAACACAAACTCATTTCATCACTATACACTTGCAAACGTACCTGGACAATACAGAGCATTTGCATATTTAGAAATACCTTTATATTAGCAAGAACATAATAATTGGCTTGATGGTGCCCTGCCCCACTAAATTTTACCAGTTAGATTAGGTCCTCTAAGTAACGATGGTCCTACCTGGCCTTTACTGGCCACTAATATACCTCACCCTGCTGCAGAGAAGTCCGTCGCTTCTATACTGAATTGACAGCAATATAAAGATGACTAGTACGTTTGTAATGCAAACATTAAATACAATCCCAGCACGTGCTGCTCTAGCGCAACCACATGCAGTGACACCAGGCACTAACACTGCAACTGACATTCGATCATGGGTAAGGTACCCACTAAAGGAGAAGAAATTCAGTTTTTGGTTAGCTCAAAAAATAAATGCACTGGCAGCAGTATCTCCCCATATGGGATCTCAGGATAAACATAGAATACTAATGTTGTGCTTGCCATTTGAAATGGTTCCCACAATTGATAACTGTAATACATCAGGCTCTATACTACCGCACACGGTACACCGACACTTGCCAACTTACCGGAAGTGTTGAAACAGATTCAAGAATAATACAGGGTGGCCCTGGCCCTTGATTTGGGGATGCAATTAATGGGCAATTTTGTCACAGTTTCCTCAATCATTTTAAGTAACCTTAAAGGGGAAGTGGTCACATTAGCAGTGCGCATGCGGCTCCGGGATGTTCCTCAACAAGATCAAGAACGTGAGCTGCCAAAGATTATCGCGGAGACCTACTCTAGCATTGGTCGAGATAGTCTGGGGCCCCAACCAATAAAACCACAACTTCACGGTAAATCTAATAAAGATTTTTCCAAGCAAGCTCCAGAGGGTAATAAGAAACACTGGGATAAAAAACAATAAACTCCTAAAAAAGAAAGGGGAGAATCTCCGTGCACAGAGACCCCACAGAATAGATATAATCTCAGAAATAGATAAAAAAGCCTGACAGATATCAATATACTGATACACATCAATCTCGTTTCTTTCAGGATTCATCGGAAAAATGCAGTGAGAGAGGTGGGTGGTCAGAGCGAAGAACAGAGTATGTGAAACCGAGACAGGAAACACAACTCTCGACAGAGGTTTCTGTTAAAAAGGAAGAGAAACCTCCACAACAACAAAAAAACTATTTCAAAAGAAAAAAGTGGCAGCAGTTGCAGTTCGACATGCCACTCAAGAAGAGGGTCCTCTTAAAGAACAGGAAGTGGGCACTAATGCTGCTAGACAGCACGGCAGAGGTCACAATAGTTCGCCTCGGGAGCATCTGGAGGTGAAAGCAACTGATGACTTTATACAAGTAGAGACTGTGGACATGCGTGTCTCCACGCCTGATAGGGTGTACAAAGTAATGTTACAATTAGAAGGAGACATTAAATGCACAATAAACGCTATCTTTTGGGATCGGGTGGTAAATATATATGATATTTTGTTGACCGAACCAGATTGGCCACCTGAATTTGTCCGTACATGCCCATATGGGGAAGATGTTATTAAACCTTCTTTCTCGCCCCTTGTTCATCAGGAACTCGACGAATCCTATGCCATCGAATGGGCATTGGCGCTGGCACCCTTGTTATATCGCAACCACGTGGGTTGGGACAAAGAATCCCCCTACCATGTAAATCCTATTAAAAATCAACCCTGACCTCAACCCCAACATTCAATAAAACATGATGCTAAAGCACCCATGAGAGAAATTCTCACACAACTGGAGTACTAGGACGTAATTGAACCCTGTGTCTCCCCAATGAATAATCCTTTATTCCCAGTAGCCAAACGGACCATTCATACAGAATAGTCTTAGACTACAGACATTTAAACAGTCATACACGCACATATGCTGTACAAACCTCACATAGCACAGCACTGATGAATAACATAGTGCGCAAAAAATACAAAACAACACTGGACATTCCCAGTGTTTTTTTCTGCCAGAATATTGCACCTGAGAGTAGAGACTTAACAAGTTTCATTTCATTAGGCTGTCAGAAAAAATTCTGTAGTGTACCCCATGGGTACAAGAACAGTCCAGGACTGTTCGCAGCTCCTGTGACTTCAATCTTGCACCACATTGATCCTGAAGCATTGTCCTATGTAGATGATATCTATCTCATGGGTGATGAATTGCTGCAACATTTAAAATGGTTAGCCCGCATTTTTGTGTGATTTGCTGAATTTGGCTATAAATTCAATTAAAAAAAAAATTTAAACAGCCTTCCTTAGCGTCCTGTTTCTGGGATATGAGCTATTGAGTGAAGGAAGGAGCCTATCGCCACAATTCTTAGAAAAATGCGCACAATTACAACCTTCAAATACCATTAAAAATCTCCAATCTCTATTGGGTTTCTTAAATTTTGTCAGAACTTACATTCCAGACTATGCAACACGCATAAAACCTTTATATGACTTAATACGTCCTGACTTTTCAAGTAAATTTTGGACATTCAAACATACACGCATTCTCAGAGACCTGCAGACAGACATGCTTGAAGCACAACATTTACATCCAAGGGACAACAAAACACAATTGGTCATCAGGGTAATTGCTGGTGCCATTGGTTTCACCTATGTAACTTTTAACAAGGGTGAAACCGTCCCGATTGCATACCAATCACACTTGTACTCAGCAGCAGAACAACGCTTTGCTCCCACTTCAGAAAATTCTCACTGCCGTACAGATGGCTGTCATTAAAGAAAGACCTCTAGCTCACGGCAAATGCATTATTGTCATTTCTCCAATTCCAGCCCTTGAGGCTGTCACCAAAACCAGCATTCCAAACGCTAAAGCATTACATCCACGCTGGATACAATGGGCCACGTCTTTGACAGCCACTGATGTAGGCTTCATTTTTTACCCAAAATTACAAACTCAAGAATTTTTACAATATGAACTAGAATACCCAGTTCCAGGAAACGCACTGCCTATTGATCAATATCAAAGAGTCATGTACACCGATGACTCAGCGCAACCTGCAATTGGATTGGTACAAAGCATCAATACCCTGCTGCTTGCGCAGTCGTAAGTGGCTACATGGAGGATGATAAATTTTGTCCACAGCATACAAACACGCAAACCCTTGAGGATTGCACAGCACAACTAGCAGAGCTAAAGGGTCTGGTGTGGCACTGAAACATGTGGATCCTCCAGAGCTGACGCTGATTGTTTGTGATTCGTACTACCGTGTCCAGTCCTTCAATCAATACCTGCATTACTGGTGCCAGGACAGGTTCAGAGATTCTAAAGGCAACACCATGAAACACAGACTTCTGTGGGGGAAAGCAGCGGATCTGAAGGAAATGCTACCAAATGTCCATGTTGTACATACACTTGGACACCAGCACGTTGGAATACACGTCGCTAGGACTACACTGGCTGATGAAGCCGCAAAGTCAGCAGTGACTATGGCCACTTTGGCTGCATTAACCCGCTTAGGTGCAAAACCAGACGAAGACATATGGGCTGCTGTGAAAGCTACGGCTGAAGGTATGCCCAACCAAAAAGCATTTCCTGCTAAATATTCCTACGGAATGGGAGGCTGCCTAAATGCTGAAATTAAGATACCAGACTTAGGGGTTCAAGATATTCCCAACAAAGATATAAGACCAGAGTTGATTAAAGCAGCGCATGCGGGGCAGCATCTGCCCATGCTGGTGTGGCGGCTACAATATCATTGTTACATGCCTATTATTGATGGCCAGGCCTATACAAAGAGGCCAAGCAGTATGTCCTTTGTTGTGACATCTGCCAACAAATTAAAGTTTCCACTTCTAAGCGCCCACCGCAGACACCCCTTCTAATTGCCAACAAACCTTTACAATGTGTTTACTTGGACCATTGTGGTGCCCTAGCACCGGATAGTGCATGCAAATACATCCTAATCGCTGTTGACTCCTGCTCCAGATTTCTATGGGTGTGGCCACAACGCTTGGCTGATGCTCGGACTGTTATTAAAGATTTGAGAGTCTTTATCAGTACATATGCAGTTGTGGCTTTCCACTCGGACCAGGGCCCTGCTTTCGCCTCAAGGGCATTCAGGGACACTATGGCTTCGTTGGGGGTCCAACTCCAGTACTCGTCCCCATTTCATCCCGAGGGAAATAGTTTTGTGGAGTGACTAAACCATGATTTAAAGCAGTCCTTAACAGCCAGAGTCTTAGGTACGGGTTGCAGTTGGCTTACTCACCTGTATGGAGTCCAGAGAGCACTTAACAATCAGCCTAGAAGGTCCCTAGGGGGTCGTACTTCATATGAGTGCCTTTTTGGAACTCAAATGTATGTTCCAGATCTTGATGGTCCTGGCGTAGTGGCGTCAGAAACACCCTTTGATGTAAATTAATGTGTCTCTATCTTACAGGATTTGAAACAGTTCTGTGGTGACAACGCTTCTGCCAGTGCTGCCTCCACAGGAAGTAGCTCCTACAGGCTGGATTCCTAAAATTTGGGATCTAGTATGTGAAAAAATTGGTGTGAAAAGGGAGTTTGGCACTTCCTATTGTACACCAGCCCCGGTCTTGGGAATACACGGTTCCAGAACTGTCATTCTACCACCGTTGGCAGGTGCCAAATAAAACTGGTTTGTATCTATCGACAATGTCAAGCTACACCATGTGGCCAATCCTGCACAACCGACCAAAAAGAACTGTCAGTAGTTTCCGGATCCCTTTCACTACTGGTCAAGAAGTTCATCTAGAAGTTCTAAGCAGCAACACTGATACCTCTCCGAGCTTGGGGAGGGTGGAAAATGATCTTGCATTGGTTCCACTGACATCAAACAATAGAGAAATTACTGATCAATTTGGCACAACTCAACACAAGCGTATGGCGTCATCTATTCTGAGCTACTGCGGGAAACAACCTACAAACATGGCTCCAGCCTTTGAATGAACTGCTTCTGGATACTTTGCCGACATCAACAATGTTTTGGACTCCTTCGCCTCTTGGACACCTGAACTGTCAAAAACATGTATGCTGATAAATTGGCTTAAAACAACTTACTTTATTCTTCCATAGAACTATCTGTGGCTTTCCTTGACTGTACTGGCTTTCCTGATTTGGATAGGGTTTGTCATTAATTTATTTTTATTAATACATGTTCATTTTCTTCCTGATAAATCAACCTTTGAACTGGTGGATGAGGTCCTAAAACCACATTTTTCTTCTCACAAAGTCCGTAGAAACTTGTCTTTTGTGAACATTTCTGTCATACCAATTCCTGATGGGATTGTTCGGGATAAAGCAACATTTGATATATACGGCCCCACAGAGGTCATTCAAATACCATATGTGTTTAAACTTTCAATGAATGATATAATAATACCCGGAGTTGTTACTGATGATTGGGATGTGAAAAAAGTAGTTTTCTATGATGACTGAGTTGCAGTATTACACTGTGTTTGAAAACGAAGATGTTTATCAATCTAAAGAGAATTATGGTGATATATTTTGCTATAATTATTATGGACACCATTTCATCCACAGAGCAAGTACCCCAAAGACTGTTTTTAATTACACACAATGGGAACATTGTCCAATTCCACCACAAGGGAGTTCTAAAACATACTCTGAAAAGTTTACATATTTTTCTGGGCACGATGTTAAAAATGCTGAGTCATATTATCATATTATTTTAAACTGCCACCGACAGAAAATGTACATATTATTGACAAATACAAAATGTATTTATTCGGATTCCTTTGTTTCCGGGTTGACTATAGAAGACTATGAATATTGGTTGAAGTCGATTGACTTAAAAAGTGTATGGGGAACTAGACATTGGCAAATAAGGGGGAAGGAAGTTTTATTTAGAGCATGCCTGATACCTGTTCAAATGATTTTTGTAAATGGAACTGCACAACAAACAAGTTGTTTAGGCATAGAAAAGATTAAGGAACTGAACACGCCCAGTATTCCTGCCCCTGCAAAATTTCACAAATGGCAAAAATATATAAAGGCAACTGAAGATCAGCTCGATGAATGAGTCCAGAATGGCACACTTAATGCTCCACTGTCATGTCCAGGTGGGTCATTATTGTGACCAATAGATACCAATAGGCGTCATAAACATTTTATAAACTCCACGGGGTTTGAGAACTAGTAGGCCGGACCCTCGCTATATATCATCCGAACATGCGGGTATAGTAACAACGTACAGTGTAGGGAAACTATGCCAGCAATGGTTAAAGAGATCCTCACTAGATGCTGTTAGAGAACACCTCAGTCTCCTGTCTAATAACACCGACTTACAGGACTTCCTTTTAGGCCCCAGAGAACAACGAAGAAAGCGCTTCTTATATGAAGTATATAATGACATTTGGAAGCTTTCCTAACAAGAAGCTGCTGCCCGGTTAAGGCAAACAGACCACGAAAATTTACAGAAGGCATTAGCTGTTGTAGATAATGTGATTAATACCCTGTCTGACCAGATATATACTTTAAATAACATTGTCCCTTCTGCTATAGACACCATATGAACAGATATGTCTTCCTTCCACCATGGACAAAGTCAACTAAGGTCCATTATGCAATTGGGTTGGACACTTCAAACACTGAAGGCAGGTCGCATTCCCTGGCAACATGTCAGCGCAAGGGAAATATTTTCTACCTTTAATTTAACGTGACAACAACAACTAATGGCTAAGAAAGAAGTGACTTATGTCATGCTAAACATCGAGAAATTAAAAAAGTTGCCTTTTACTGTGGCTGAAATACCATCTGCTGAGTAGTTAATGCACGGGGTCATTAATCTGCCTATTTCCACACTTTCCTTCACCTCCTGTTAAAAAAACCCATTCCGGTAGGCAGGTATGAAAGGCTAGGAGATAGTTACGTCCATGAGGTGTGGGAGTTACACTTCTCATACAAATGTCTCTGTGGCATGAAGGAAGTGTTTCTTAGCAGTAGTGAATGTGAGACTTCTATCAGACATTCAATGGTTTGTAAACAGCTGTCCTTGCATGGGGCGTGTAACGAGTCTCCAGCAAACTTGGCTTGTTATCTAAAGGGAGTTCCAGTCCCATTGATTAGACCTACATTCCAGGTGCTTTCAAACAGCAGCTATGTTCTCCTCAATGGTGAAGGCTGTTGTGGGATGCGAGGCAGAAGAGTTTATGTTGTTTTGGTCTCTAAGATTGTTACATGCTGCGGGAACTTACTTTTTCCTCCCACTAGATTAAAAGAGGTAGCTGACATTTGGCCCCATATTGCTACTTCTAATGTGAATTTTTACAAGTTGCGCAGACTCAAGGCTTTACTGTTTCAAAAACATGTGGCTCTCACATCTGCATGCACTAACTACGCACTTCAGATAGCAAGGCCATCAGCAGAGATACAGTCCCTTTGAAGTACCAACTTTCCGAGACACTTTAGTGAACTCGTGAGATGAATATTTAATGCGTCCAGTACTACTGGAATTGCAAATTTCTTTAAGGCTGTTGGTTCTGGTTTCGTTCACACCTTCTCCTCCATATTCGGTTTATTACCATCAGCCATCCACTCAATATTCTCCAGTATTTTGGGGGGATTTCCAATAACTTTGGCTATAATAGTTGGCATTTTGCTGGTTCCTACTTTTCATGTTCAATGGCTGTCCCGCCGCAACAAGGAGGAATGAAAGCCTCCCACCAGCGCAGCTGTGTCGTGAGCACATGATGCAGTACCAGTATTTTGGAGCAACATTCCTGCAGGAATTGGAGTGTGACTGGTCTCTGTCATGTAGACCGGTTTTGCATAATGTGCAGCCCGTGTTTCAGTGCCTTTGGTGCTCTTTCAAACATGCACTGGAAGTTTGTCTTTCTACGCAACGCTTGCTTTCATTGGACGCTGATCTGTTGATGTTCTTGCTGAGGGTTCATTACCAGACACGCACATTAAGGGTGCGTTTGCTACGGGAAGCTGCTTATGAGTTGCCCTTCCTGGAGGATGCGGCTCTTAACTCATCATTGGGCACACTAAGAAACGCTGCTGCTTTGGCTGAGTCTCAGGCTATGGAACACGACTGCTCCTTGGTCCTTCTCGGTGATGCCTTCCCAACTTTAACACCTGCCGAAGTGGAAGATTTCCTGTCCTCCATTGTCCCAGATTCAATTGGTAATTTTAAAAATGACCCTGACTCTGGAAATTCGGTCCTTTTTTGTGCCTCATGTTAACATGTTAAATTGTCCTTTTATATATGCTCATGTGTCATTTTAACTTGTCATTATTGACATTTTTTACATAAATATCTTAGGTTGAGTCTTAGTTGCTTTTAAGTATATTCAGGCTTTGAACCACCTTCAACCGACAGCGGGAGGGTGTTGTGTAGCCATTTATTTATAGCTCCATGCATGTTATTTTGGCACACTAGGCCACTGTGCACTTTAACCTAGATATATTTTATTCAGCTTCATTTATTATTCTTATAATAGCCAGCGTTGCGGTCTTGTTTTATTTCTCTCTATCTAGCTGTTTTTGCCTAGGCAAACACTATGGCCCTCATTCTGACCTTGGCGGGCGGCGGAGGCCGCCCGCCAAAGTCCCGCCGTCAGGTTACCGTTCCGCGTCGAAAGACCGCGGCGGTAATTCTGACATTCCCCCTGGGCTGGCGGGCGGCCGCCTTCAGGCCGCCCGCCAGCCCAGCGGGAAAGAGGCTTCCACAATGAAGCCGGCTCGGAATCGAGCCGGCGGAGTGAAAGCTGTGCGACAGGTGCAGTTGCACCCGTCGCGTATTTCACTGTCTGCGCAGCAGACAGTGAAATACATTTAGGGGCCCTCTTACGGGGGCCCCTGCAGTGCCCATGCCAGTGGCATGGGCACTGCAGGGGCCCCCAGGGGCCCCGCGACCCCCCCTACCGCCATCCGGTTCCCGGCGGGCGGACCGCCGGGAACTGGATGGCGGTAGGGGGGGTCGGAATCCCCTCGGTGGCGCAGCTAGCTGCGCCGCCTTGGAGGATTCCAATGGGCGGCGGTACACTGGTGGGTGACCGCCAGTGTTGCCGGTCCGACTGCGGCTTTACCGCCGCGGTCGGAATGCCCATTGGAGCACCGCCGGCCTGTCGGCGGTGCTCCCGCGGTCCTCCAACCCGGCGGTCATGGACCGCCAGGGTTGGAATGACCACCTATGTTCTCAAACAAGACAGTCTTGCTCACTCTGTGCTTCTTTCAGGGCTAAAGTTAGATAGGTTGCCGGTGAATGTGGTACAAGTTTTGTCTCTGAGATTCATAGACAAATACACATCCTTACGTAGGGACATTTTCTCAGAACATCAGCTATTTTATCATAAAAACACTTCCCTGTCCCTTACACGTTAGGGGGAGAATCCAGCCGGAGATCCACAACTTTATGATGATTGCTGAACGCTTCGCTACAGCTGCTTATGCAGACTTTAGGCCTTTGCTCAGGTATGGGGTATGATGTCTTCCCAAGGGAACCTGAAGGGCAGAATCAGAGCTTTACATGCTGTGCTCTATTATAGCCTAGGCAGGAATTAGTCTATTGACTCTAGTGACTATATGATAGCGTTATTTCTATGCTTTACTCTCCTTGTCACAATTTTAATCTTGTCATACTGTATCATCCTGGTTATTGCAGCCCATTCTTTTCTATCAAAGATGCAGTCACTTCATTAAAACCGTATTGAAGCATATACTGCCTCTGTTTGTCATTGTGTATGTGAGACTAATGTAAGTGAGAGAAATGGATGAGACCTGAGTGACCACGGTTTCCCTGAGAAATCAATTATGTCATGCGCTCAGCTGCCCAATGATCCCTGTCTTTCGGTAGAGATGAAGCACTGCTAGTTAGCCAGAGCAAAACCCAGATTTAGGCGAGAGTTGTCACCTGTAGTGGGTCAGGCTCAGCCTCCCACACTGCATGCGATTCTGCCGCTCAAAATCCAGTAGTCTCATTAGAATATTGAGACCCTATGCAACAAGGGGCTGTATTATATGTATTGTTGTGTGTTGGGTAGCTACAATCTTTCACAAAGTAGAACTGCCTCCACCTTTCCTAAGGTTGGGCAACATTCTGGACCCATTTCTCTAGCCGTGCCGTGGGTGTGTACTGATTTTTTTGCAAGGCATCAAACAGTTTCACCGCTTTGTTCCTTAGGAAAGATGGAGCAGGGGGATGTAGCTACCTCCACTATACCCAATAATTGAAGTAGTATCTGGGCACCTCCCTCGTCATGCCTAAGAGCTGGGGTTGTATTTTATTTGCAGGTAAGCTAAGAGTGCAAAAATGTGATGGAGGGTATCACTCCCTCTACTTTCATCACCGGTAGGGGTAATATGTATTTAAATCTCACCAATTGATTTGATAATTGGGAGGAAGTTTAAAGAAACTCATCCTGATATCAATGAGGTGGTTCTTTTACACACTCATTCACCTAGCTCAATTTGAAATATGTTTTAAAATAAAAATGTCTCCCAATTTTTGCAAACATTGGTAAAAAATGAAACAATACTCCAGGGGTGACAGCCAGCCTTTACCCCCACCTTTCCAAAGAATGGATGGGTTGTTTTGTATTTACTACCATTGCCTAGCCCAAGGGTGTGGGCAGAGTGGGCCCTCATGCCCAATCATGGCCAAGAGTAAAGCGCTATCAATTTAACAACCCCGCCTGGGCCAAGGGTGAGGATAGTGTTTGCCTGCTTGGCTCCCCTTTGCCCACCCTAAATCAAGAAGCTGCCAGCTGCTCACCTCATTCATAGCTTGATGGCTTGCATAGTACTATGGGCCACAGCAGAGTGGATTCTCATCCACCTGCATCTCTGCCTTGCTCGCCAAAAAGATGCAAGCACAAGCGGGAGTTGATCTGCTCCTAGATCCTCCTAGATCAGCAGGCCCCTCTTTATGCTTCATGTTGCCAGTTATAGAGTTAATGTGTTGATCTGCACCTTCATAGTCTACCACGTTGTGTGGGCCACAGAGGAGAAGCATAGTTGCAACCCAAACCTTTGTCCTCAACGCAACTGGTGAGGTAAGAATGTTTTAGAATTCCTTCTTCCCTTGGGCAA
This sequence comes from Pleurodeles waltl, assembly GCF_031143425.1. NCBI lineage: Eukaryota > Metazoa > Chordata > Amphibia > Caudata > Salamandridae > Pleurodeles > Pleurodeles waltl. The sequence continues at coordinate 691,762,296 of NC_090442.1, read as the reverse complement.
GGTGAAGTGAGGAAAACATATTACTCCTCACATCCTTGGTCAAGGCGAGTTGATCTGCTTGCAGACCATTCTCCACCCTTAGGTAATAGAGGCTGAGAGGGCATCACCCCTCTCACCTTTCAGAAAGGTAAAAGGGTTGTGTAAAAAAGTCTTCCAGTATTTGAGCAATGCAGGGGGAGGGTAGGTGTTTTCTCTGTCCTTGCTCTTTTGCAAGGCTTGTGATTTTGAGTGGTAAGGCCAGCGCTCCACAATTTGCCAATGCAGGGTGGGTAGAAGGTAATTTCCCCTATGACCATTGTAAATGTCGCTCATGGTCTTTTACCTGAGCCAGTAAGTGTCAAAAATGTAAGACTCCCTCGGCTCCCCCAATCCTTGAGTAAGACCGTTGTGGGAATAAAATATATTCAGTTTGTGAAAAAATATGTAATATATGCATTCTTTGAGATATACATTGGTTATTCACTCCTTGATTTATAACTTAAGAATGGTGGATTGGGTTTTCAGCAAACCCCCCCAAAAATACAGATTAATGTTTTGTGCCTTAAAAATGTAATGAACATTCACTGAACAGCTTAGGAATTATGCAAGAAGTGAGCTCTCCTACGATAAGCTCATTTTATTTGTGCAAAGGAACTCCTTTTGGGCCTCTATTATAATGTTGAAACCATTTGTGCAGTCTGCGTTAAAATTGGCAGGGCTGTGGATTTCACGTTGGGCAGTGTATCACAAGGTTTGGTACAGATTAGTCGAGGAAGCATGCAATATTATCAAGGTTTCAGAAAAGAGATTCCATATAAAGTGAGATGTAAACTTTAACTAGAGAGGTATAAGTGCACAATGTTACATTTGCAACAGGTATGTATAGAGAAATTACTGTTGGGAGAGAGACCTGGATTATACTATGTTTCCATTTTTCAACCTCGCCATTATTAGGCGTGGGTGGAGTTCACATAGTTCTGCTAAGCGGAACTCCACCAAGTGCCTAAAAAACTCCCTTAACTATGCGGAGTTCTGCGAGCAGCAGAGCTTGGATAAGTTGTGCTGCTCATGCTGATTTTCAGCCCTAGAAGTGTCTCGGCACTGTAAAAACAGTGTGAACGCCAGAGGACACTAACTTCTTTCCGCCACTCCAGTAGATTTTCTACTCGAGCTGCAGCTTCCTCAAAGCGGCAGCAGCTTTCTTAACCCGGTTAGTAGCAACCTGCAACGACGGCCCACGTTCAGAAATCTCACGCTAGCCCACCTAAGGTTGGTGAACTGCACACGAGATTAAACTCCTCTCCACATCGCTTTGCAGTGTTTTTCAGAACTCCGCATGGAGTGGGCAAAACTACCTAAACTCTGCCAACAGAGGGGAATTCTTCGTCCACTCCTAGCCATTATCTCATCATAGTTTTTCTTGCAGTGATCAAGTATGAACGAAAGAACAGTAAGGGGTGAAACATTAGCAGACTTCATCAAATTTTTAAAGAAGAAATCCGAGAGACAGAGTAAATAATCTGCACGATAAAACACCAACATTTTGACCAACTAATCTTTGCGAAAATGACACTTGAATTGGATCTTCTGTTAAAAATGTATGTTTTTGAACAATTCAATAGCTACAAAAGTATTTTTGCATTGGCCATTCGGTGTAATCGTAATGCATAGTGAAAGTTGATAGACCAGTTTGAGTACGATTAATGCGGGCACACCTTTTTTCCTTGGCTGTCCAGTTTTGCCATTGCTTTGTGCAAAGGCTTTCTATACACACTCATTAATACCGCAGAGAAAGCAGGGCCGGTATTATTTGGCGTGGAAAGTCGTTCAGATATACCTTTTACCACGGGTTGGTTCAGGGCCAGCTCAACCTAATGGAGTTTAACGTGTAATCGTCCACCTGGCATCCGAGGCTGTCTGACTTAAATAAGATAGAGATCTCTGAGTCTGTCTAGTTTGGGGCGCTATCCGTCATAATCAATACCCATCACTGATAGGTAGAAAATGACCTCACACTGCGTGTCTTATCAGACCATAGAATGATGGTGAACCATTCGCAGTGCGCCGTGTAGATTTGTGGAGAAATTGATAAACTTTAATTTTATAAAAGCTCATTTCGATGCAATAACAATGACAAACCTTACCTACAAGAAACGTGTCTACGCACTGCGAAAACAATACATTTGACATAGGCTGCACCCCGTACGAGAAGCTGGTAGTGATACTGGGCAAAGGTGTCAGCACTGCTAGGAGGGCGCCTCCAGGCAGTGCATAAAAATAGACGAAAGTCGCTGCAAGTGTCAGGTGTATTTCCAGCAGTGACTTTAATAAAGCACTAAGACGTACCTCACTTTCTTCATTGCTTTCCGCAATCTGACATGCGTTTTGTTTTCTCAGTCTGTGTGCTCAGCGGCGTTTGCAAGTGTGTCATGGTACCTAATATGAGCAAAACAAAAGTACCCCCTCGTCACCCGGTGAGGGGGCAGATAGCCATACCTGAGGTGGAGTCGGCACCTGGCTCTTCAAGGCTCAGGTGCCACTGCATCTGCTGCACCAATGATAGATTTCTCCATATGGTGGCTCTCTTTTTACTATAGTTATCCGTCTCTAATTTCTTCATTCCTTCCTTTCACTACTCCTTGTCCACTTTCTCACATGCTTTCTCTCACACCCTCTCTCATCTTTATCTTTTCCCTCTCATTTTTAGGCCCTGATTTAAGAAAAGTGGTACTGCACCCAGTGCAGCATCACTTTTCATGTGCCCCTTAGTGCCCCCCTATTGCCACTATGTGTGCGCCGTATATAAGATACAGCACATCACAAAGATGGGGGAACTAGCGTCAACATTTTTGAGCTAGTTTGGAGCTTTGCAGGATTAGCATAAAAAATGTTGACACTAATCGTGCAAAGCCCATTGAGGCCCATTGAAATCAATGGCATGCCTCCTTTTAACACCTGCTCTGAGCAGGCTTTAAAAGTGCCGAAATAAATGATGCGAAGAAATCTTGGAGATTTGTTTGTGACATTTTTTCAGCCTTTCTAACGGGGATTGCCCCCTTTGCATACATTATGCCTGGCTCAGCATAATGTAGCACAAAGGGTTGGAAAGTGGCACACTGTATGCGATTTTGGCCTCATTGGGTCACATTAGCATTAAAAAAATGACGCTAAAGTGCAAGGAGGAACTAGGGGCTGTTAAATTTGACCTTAGTTTTTCTTCTTCAGTCCTTGCTCCCATTAACCCTTCCCTCTTTTCTTCGCCTCTTTTCTCTCTCCCACTTCTCTTATGTTTTTCCTCTTGTCTACCTACCTTTTTCTCCACCCGAATCCCATTTAATGCCTGTGTCCTCTCTGTTTCTTTCCCCATTTCCACATTGTCTTCGGTTTACTCCTCCTCATCTGTCTAATTTGTTCCTTCATTACCTTCGTTTGGCTCGTTCACTTTCCTCCTTCTCCCAAATAACTTATGCTAGTTTGTATCTCTTCTTTCTTTCATTTTTAACTTGCTACTTTTCACTCCCTCGTTTTCTTTCTTTCACCCCCTCCACTTTTTCTGATAAAAGTTTACACTGGGTTTGAAAATGTTGTGGCAAATGTTACTATTCACTTCTCTGGGGTGTGGAGCCACATCGGATCGGACTCCATTAACAAGACTGCCCTGGGCCAGGAGAGGCCACATGAGGAGGCACTATAAAGTGCGTGTCATCACCGCGCCCCGCAAGATGTGCGTGGAATGTGAACAGGCGAAAACGACCGAAGAGCGTGCAGTCGAAGCCCGAAAGAAGCTGGGCAGGGCTACCGCTCTTGGCCCCTCACATCGCAGGATACTGTGTGCTTGTGGACTGGCTCTGTTCATCTCCCTTTGAGACTTATTTTACTTTGAACTTATCTAGGGCTCCTGGCGTTGATAGGCGAATTAGTACTGGTTAATTGTGTTTAAACAATGGTGATACATTAGGTTTACATAGGGGCATATAGCCCTTAATACTCCGATAGTGGTGTGATTTAACATCTGCTACTTCTTTTCTTTCGTTTCTTTTTTGCTACTGCTGTGTTGGTTCACGAGCTCCCCAAACGAATATTTCTTCCTCAAACTTTCATCTCTGATGCGGCGGATTAACTGATACCTTGATGTGGGGAAACAAAAATATACTGAAAAACTGCCCGAGCAGAGTAATGCCAAAATAGCAACCAAGACACTAAGCAGAAAACTGTACGCTCGATGAAACAGATGTAGATTAAAGAGGTCGAGGACCTCTTCGCTATGAGGAAAAAGGCGAAACAGATGGGAAAGGGCGACAGGGGGGATTTAAAATCCTTTATTGAAAAAACAAACAAAAAAACCTTCCACACTTGAAAATTCATCGCCCACGAGCACTGTAGTCCATACGGATCCATCTTTCCCCATAGAAGCTAGTCAGTTTAGTCCTCAGCCTGCCCCTGACAGTGACACTGATACAACAGCTCCTTACTTTGTTGAGATGGAATATAGGAATAGATTTGAACTCTGGGAAGAATAGAGAATGGTTATCTTACACACAGATTTCTGCTAGTTCTAACACTCCTGTTGTAGTACTGCCTCTAGAGGGTGATCCTGGTACTCAAATACAACTATTAAAGAATGATATAATGGGCATAAAAGACCACATAAGCAGGCTTTCTGAAGATTTAAATAAGAACATGGATATTCTGACCACCTGTACTCTTTCCCTAAACATGTTGACATTGACCTTTCTATAAATTGCATATTTAATTTACCTGCAAGTCCCTGGTAAATTGCACTACGTGTGCCCAGAGCCTGTAAATTAAGTGATACTAGGGGGCCTGCAGCACCAATTGTGTCACCCACTTCAGTAGCCCTTTAAACATGACTCAGGCCTTCCTTTGCAGAGCCTTTGTGTGCAGATTTAAACTGCCGAGCTGCACAAGGTCCCCATTCAGTTCCATCCTGTCTGCCAGGGTCCCAGTACTGGGTGTGGCAGTCCTTTGTGTGAGGGCAGGCTACTGTCCTTTGACATGTAAGTGTCAGGCGCTCCACCCTCCTAGCCCAGGAAGACCCATTCAATATGCAGATGTGTGCAAGTGTGACTGAGCATCCTGTGTTTGGGGTTGTTTGAGTGAATGCACAAGGGAGCTGTCAACTAAACCTAGCTAGACATGGATTGGAAGGCACAGAAGGATTTAAGTGTAGAGAAATGCTCACTTTGTAAAAGTAGCATTTCTTAAATAGTAATATAAAATCCAACTTCACCATTAAGCAGGATTTTGTATCACCATTCTGGCCATACTAAATATGACCTGGCTACTCCTTGCAGATCAGAATTTACCACTCAAACTGTATATGACAGAAGCCCTAATGCTATCCTATGAAATGAGCAGGCCTCAGAGCAGTGTAAAAACTAATTTAGGAGTTTTACACTACCAGGACATATACAACACACATTTTCATGTCCTGCTTTTTACCTATATAGCATCCCTGCCCTATGGGCTACATAGGGCCTACCTCAGGGGCGAGTTATATGTAGAAAAAGGGGAGTTTAAGGCTTGGCAAGTACTTTTAAATGCCAAATCGAAGTGGCAGTGAATCTGGACACACAGACCTTGCAATGGCAGGCCTGAGACATGGTTAAAGAGCTACTTATGTTGGTGGCACAACCGGTGCTGCAGCCCACTAGTAACATTTAATTTACAGACCCTGGGCACATGTAGTGCACTTGACTAGGGACTTATAAGTAAATTAAATAAGCCAATTGGGTATGAGTCAATGTCCCCATGTTTTAAGGAGGGAGCATATGCACTTTAGCACTGGTTAGCAGTGGTAAAGTGTGCAGAGTCCTAAAGCCAGCAAAAATGAGGTCAGAAAAAGAGAAGGAGGAAGGCAAAACGTTTGGGGTTGACCCTGCAGAAAGGCCATTTCCAATATTACTGTATTAAGTGTTGCGCAAGTACTTTACACATTAACTCCTAAGTTAGGCCTGTCTGCTCTGTGCCAAGCTACCAGAGGGTGAGCACAGCTTAAATTATGGTGTGTATCTGACTCACCCTGGTTGGGATTGTGGTTCCGGCATACCTCTGCCAACCAGAAACCCAGTTTCTAACAGACAACATCACAAGGAGTTAAATTTTTCATTACATAAAGCCTTTCCTACATAACTTACGAGGGTAGCCCCAGAGAATAGGGGTGTTGAACACCCATTGTTAGCTAATTCACTATCAAAAGAGGAAAAGGCTCTTTACAGAGGAGCTCCCACTGATATCCTGTTGTGGCTTAGTGCATACACAAATTGTTTTTCTTTAACACAGCAGGGATATCTGCCAAATTAAATGATTCCTTATGGGGCTCCTTTGTAGATCATAACCACCACATTATCCTCCTGCAGGAGAGCTGGTCAAAAGAACCAATCTTTAGGGCAGGTTATTTCTCCTTTTCAGCTAATGTTGTTCCATAAAATTCAGGCAGAGCTTCTAGCGGTCGCTACTATGGTAGAAAATGTAGGTGTTTAGGACAGCCAAGGTAATACCAACCGATTGCAAAGATACTTTGGGCATTGTAATTTCTTGCTGTAGTACTACTGAGTTTAGGCATATCAATGTTTTTATTATCTACATGTGTTCTGTCCCAGATACCTTTCACTCAAGTTCTGTCAAACAGATGATCGCAATGTTCATCCCACTAAATCCTACTTGGGCCAAAATAATTGATGGTTGTCTAACACACATATTTCTGCTAGTTCTAACACTCCTGTTGTAGTACTGCCTCTAGAGGGTGATCCTGGCCCTCAAATACAACTATTAAAGCATGATATACTGGGCATAAAAGACCACATAAGCAGGCTTTCTGAAGATTTAAATAAGAACATGGATATTCTGACCACCTGTACTCTTTCCCTAAACATGTTGACATTGACCTATCTATAAATTGCATATATAATTTACTTGCAAGTCCCTGGTAAATTGCACTACATTTGCCCAGTAAATTAAGTGATACTAGTGGGCCTGCAGGACCGATTGTGTCACCCACTTCAGTAGCCCTTTAAACATGACTCAGGCCTTCTATTGCAGAGCCTGTTTGTGCAGATTAAAACTGCCACATCAAGCTGGCAAGTAAACCCTCTTGCAAGGCCCGAACCTTCCTTTTTAATACATAAAGTCACCCCTTAGGTAGGCCCTGGTCAGTCCCAAGGGCAGGGTGCAGTGTTTTTGAAAAGTTGGACACATCCTTTTAAGTTTTGCATGCCCAGGTTGTGAAATACTTTTTTGTTCATTTTTCACTACTGCAGGGCCTTTCTCTCTGATAGGTTGACATTGGGATTGTTTTATTACACTTTATAAGTGGACTTTCCAATTGAGACCAGATAGATGTTTCGAGTTTGGTGACTCTGGACTCACAATTTAAAAACAGAACTGATGGTAAAGCTGGATTTTAAGTTGCAAGTCCGAAAATGCCACTTTTAGAAAGTTGTCATTTTTACACTAACCATTCTGTGCCTCTGTCTTTTCTGAATAAACATTTGGGTAGGAAACAGCTGGGCTCTTGTGCATTCACACTAGACATCCACCCACAAAGGGAGCTAGGTGTGTCTGAGGAGCCACCCCATCATGATGGGCCATTAACATCTTGATAGGTCATCCTGGGCAGAATGGGAGGGAGGAATCAACACTTACACCTGAATAGGTTGTGTCCTGAGCCCTCACAAAGGGCTGCATTATCCCTGTAGTGTGTCTGGAGCCAGGGAAGGAAGGTCAGGGACTTTGTGTACTTTAAAGTCCTCTCTTTGAAGTCTCCCTACCGGACCCAAAGCACCACCAAATCAGTACATTCTGGGTCTGAGAAATTCTGCCTGGAAGAAGGACTGCTGTGCAGTTGAAGGGTCTGTCACTCTGCTGGGACTTTGGTGGACTTTGCTAAACTCCTGCTTTGCTGTGCCTGTTCTGCTTTTTGTTGCTCTCCTTGCCTGGGAGTGAGAAGGACTGGACCTGCAACCCTACACCCCTGGAACCAAAGTGATTTCAAGGGCTTGTTGGCTTGCCTCCTGTTCTGAAGTCTCAGGGACATCAACAACTTCATCCAAATCTGCTACAGTTTCTGGACTCTGCCAGCTGTGAGTCCTACCCTTCTAAGAGGTGCCAGTCCAGTCCTGGGCCCTTGGAAGGGGATTTTGCAACTGCCTTCTACAGAAATCCATGCATCATTGTCACTCTGGCAGTCAGAACTGCTGCATCTATCCTTAACGCTGACGCATCACTGCTGCTGCTGAGGACGTGAATATCACAGTACTAACTGCACGGCTCAGAATCAATGCATCGCTCTCGGCCCGATGCATCTCCTTAGCATCTTGTCCGCATGGCTCGACAGCAACATATCTCATTCATTGGAAAGGGTTAGACTCTGAAACTCAAGGACATAGCATCAGTGCCTGCGCAGCTTGATGATGGCGCTTCCCTGACTGCACGGATTGGAACTCATGCATCGCCTTTGTGGAATCTTCTCTGCTCCTCGCATCGGATCTTCAACGTCAGCACAATCTTCCACACAAGGTACTGTTTCGGAGGGACAAGGTTGGTCCCTGTACCCATGCTCTTTCACGATCACCCTGAACTTTTGGATTTACCCCAGTCTAGCACAACCAGATAGCCCTGGTTCCACTTTAAGTATCTAGTCACTACATGTGCAGATGTTCTTCAAAAATGTATATCACAACTTCTACTTATTTGATTTTTGTTATTTTGGTCTTGTTGTTTTAATTAAATTAAACTCCATTGTCCTAACCTGGTGTGGATTATTTTTGTGTGGTGCTTTCACTGTTGCTACTTGTTAGAAATGGGGTCTTTGGTTGGCAGTGAGGTTACCCCCTGTTCAAGCAAGGACCCTCACTCTAGTCAAGGTAGGTCACACACAGTCCAAAATATCCTGCGCCCACCCTTTGTTAGCTTGGTACTGAACAGTCAGGCTTAACTTAGAAGGCAAATATGTTAAAGTATTTGTGCAATAAATCATGCAATAACCCAGTAGGACATCACAAAAATACACCACACTGTGTTTAGAAAAATATAAAATATTTATCTAGTAAAATGCAGATCAAAGCAATTAAGGTGCAATACCTATATCTTGAGATATCACTGTAAAAATGATATAAAGTGTCTTTAGTCTCTTAAAAGCAACAAATGTCTCTTGCAAGCACAAGTGCCTGGTTTGCGTTCAAATTCCCTGCAAGGAACTGCTGATGAGTAGATGCGTGGAAAACAGGGAGGTGTGCATTGATTTCTCGGGCTGCACACACCAATGTGTCATTTGTTTTTCACGCAGGGAAGGCTTTGCATCGATTTCCAGCTCTTGGTCTTGGATCCTTTTCGGGTTGCAGGGTTTTCGGATGCCCCGGGGATGATGCATTGAAATCCGGCACTGGCACGATGAAGTCACAGGGGCTGCGTCGAACCGGTGGGCATTGCGTAGAAATTTCTACTGCATGCCAGGCGCTGCATCGATTCTGCTCAGGAAGTCGTGCAGCGTCATTCTGGCTCAGCTGTGCATCGATCCAGTGGGGCGTGCTTAGAATTTCCAGTCACTACGCTGGCACTGCAGCGATCTTCTCCTTGTGAAGTCAGGCTGTGTCATTCTGGTTCATCGTGCAGTAAATATTTCACCGCAATGCAGACTTCTGCTGGCTGTGTGTTGATTTCCGCCACACAGGGAGTTCTTCTTGCAGGAATGAAGTCTTTTTGGTCCTGAGACTACCGGGGACAGGAGCCAAGCTCTATAAAGACACTAGTAGAGCACTTCTCAGCACAGCCAGAGAGCAGCTAGGCAGCAGGGCAACAGCATGGCAGAGGTCCTTCACAGAAAACAGTCAGGTGAGTCCTTTGGGCAGCCAGGCAGTTCTTCTTGAGAGGTTGCAGTTTCTAGTTCAGGTTCTCGTCTCCAGGAAGTGCCTGTGAGGTAGAGTGTCTATCTCAGAAGTATCTAAGTTGGTAGGGTCAGAGACTTTGAAGTGGGGGAGACTTCAAAGAGTGGCTTAGAAGTGCACAAGGTCCCCTTTCAGTTCCATCCTGTCTGCCAGGGTCCCAGTACTGGGTGTGGCAGTCCTTTGTGTGAGGGCAGGCTACTGTCCTTTGACGTGTAAGTGTCAGGCCCTCCAACCTCCGAGCCCAGGAAGACCCATTCAATATGCAGATGTGTGCAAGTGTGACTGAGCATCCTGTGTTTGGGGTTGTTTGAGTGAATGCACAAGGGAGCTGTCAACTAAACCTAGCTTGACATGGATTGGAAGGCACAGAAGGATTTAAGTGTAGAGAAATGCTCACTTTGTTAAAATAGCATTTCTTAAATAGTAACATAAAATCCAACTTCACCATTAAGCAGGATTGTGTATCACAATTCTGGCCATACTAAATATGACCTGGCTACTCCTTGCAGATCAGAATTTACCACTCAAACAGTATATGACAGTAGCCCTAATGCTATCTTATGAAATGAGCAGGCCTCACAGCAGTGTATAAACTAATTTAGGAGTTTTACACTACCAGGACATATACAACACACATTTTCATGTCCTGCTTTTTACCTACATAGCATCCCTGCCCTATGGGCTACATAGGGCCTACCTTAGGGGCGAGTTATATGTAGAAAAAGGGGAGTTTAAGGCTTGGCAAGTACTTTTAAATGCCAAGTCAAAGTGGCAGTGAATCTGGACACACAGGCCTTGCAATGGCATGCCAGAGACATGGTTAAAGGGCTACTTATGTGGGTGGCACAACCGGTGCTGCAGCCCACTAGTAACATTTAATTTACAGACCCTGGGCACATGTAGTGCACTTGACTAGGGACTTATAAGTAAATTAAATAAGCCAATTGGGTATGAGTCAATGTCACCATGTTTTAAGGAGAGAGCATATGCATTTTAGCACTGGTTAGCAGTGGTAAAGTGCGCAGAGTCCTAAAGCCAGCAAAAATGAGGTCAGAAAAAGAGAAGGAGGAAGGCAAAACGTTTGGGGTTGACCCTGCAGAAAGGCCATTTCCAACATTACTGTATTAAGTGTTGCGCAAGTACTTTACACATTAGCTCCTAAGTTAAGCCTGTCTGCTCTGTGCCAAGCTACCAGAGGGTGAGCACAGCTTAAATTATGGTGTGTATCTGACTCACCCTGGTTGGGATTGTGGTTTCGGCATACCTCTGCCAACCAGAAACCCAGTTTCTAACAGACAACATCACAAGGAGTTAAAATTTTCATTACATAAAGCCTTTCCTACATAACTTAACCCCTTAGCTGCTGGGCCTTTTCCCCCCCAGTGCTGAGCCCTTTTTTGGCTATTTGGGGTAGTTCGCGCTTAGGGCTTCATAACTTTTTGTCCACATAAGCTAACCACGCCAAATTTGCGTCCTTTTTTTCCAACATCCTAGGGATTCTAATGGTATCCAGAGTTTGTGGTTTACCCTGGAGGAGACCAAGAAAATAGCCAAAATACAGTGAAAATTTAGTTTTTTCCAAAAAAATGGGAAAAAAGGGCCGCCGAAGAAGGCTTGTGGTTTTTTCCCTGAAAATGCCATCAACAAAGGGTTTCTGGTGCTGAAATCACTATCTCCCCACCTTTCAGGAACAGGCAGACTTGAATCAGAAAACCACATTTTCCAACACAAATTTGGCATTTTACTGGGACATACCCCATTTTTACTATTTTTGGTGCTTTCAACCTCCTTCCAGTTAGTGACAGGAATGGGTGTGAAACCAATGCTGGATCCCGGAAAGCTAAACATTTCTGAAAACTAGACAAAATTCTGAATTCAGCAAGGGGTCATTTGTGTAGATCCTACAAGGTTTTCCTACAGAAAATAACAGCTGAAATAAAAAAATATTGAAATTGAGCTGAAAACAACAGCCATTTTTCTTTATGTTTTACTCTGTAACTTTTTCCTGCGATGTCAGATTTCTGAAAGCAATATACCGTTTAGTCTGCTGGACTCTTCTGGTTGCGGGGATATAAAGGGCTTATAGGTTCATCAAGAACCCTAGGTACCCAGAGCCAATAAATGAGGTGCACCCTGCAGTTGGTTTTCATTCTATACTGGGTATACAGCAATTCATTTGCTGAAATATGAGGAGTGAAAAAGAGGTATCAAGAAAACCTTTGCATTTCCAAAATGGTATCAAGATAAGGTTTTGAGGAGCAGTGGTTATTTGCACATCTTTGAATTCCGAGGTGCCCATACTAGCATGTGAATTGCAGGGCATTTCTCAAATAGACGTCTTTTTTACACACTCTCTTATATTTGGAAGGAAAAAATGTAGAGAAAGATAAGGGGCAATAACACTTGTTTTGCTATTCTATGTTCCCCCAAGTCTCCCGAAAAAAATGATACCTCACTTGTGTGGGTAGGCCTAGCGCCCGCGACAGGAAATGCCCCAAAACACAACGTGGACACATCCCATTTTTTCACAAAATACAGAGCTGTTTTTTTGCAAAGTGCCTACCTGTGGATTATGGCCTCTAGCTCAGCCGGCACATAGGGAAACCTACCAAACCTGTACATTTTTGAAAACTAGAGACCTAGGGGAATCCAAGATGGGGTGACTCGCGGGGCTCTGACCAGGTTCTGTTACCCAGAATCCTTTGCAAACCTCAAAAAGTGGCTAAAAAAACAAGTTTTCCTCACATTTCGGTGACAGAAAGTTCTGGAATCTGAGAGGAGCCTCAAATTTCCTTCCACCCAGCGTCCCCCCAAGTCTCCCGATAAAAATGATACCTCACTTGTGTGGGTAGGCCTAGCGCCCGCGACAGGAAATGCCCCAAAACACAACGTGGACACATCACAGAAAACAGAGCTGTTTTTTGCAAAGTGCCTACCTGTAGATTTTGGCCTCTAGCTCAGCCGGCACCTAGGGAAACCTACCAAACCTGTACATTTTTGAAAACTAGAGACCTAGGGGAATCCAAGATGGGGTGACTCGCGGGGCTCTGACCAGGTTCTGTTACCCAGAATCCTTTGCAAACCTCAAAAAGTGGCTAAAAAAACAAGTTTTCCTCACATTTCGGTGACAGAAAGTTCTGGAATCGGAGAGGAGCCTCAAATTTCCTTCCACCCAGCGTCCCCCCAAGTCTCCCGATAAAAATGATACCTCACTTGTGTGGGTAGGCCTAGCGCCCGCGACAGGAAATGCCCCAAAACACAACGTGGACACATCACAGAAAACAGAGCTGTTTTTTGCAAAGTGCCTACCTGTAGATTTTGGCCTCTAGCTCAGCCGGCACCTAGGGAAACCTACCAAACCTGTACATTTTTGAAAACTAGAGACCTAGGGGAATCTAAGATGGGGTGACTCGCGGGGCTCTGACCAGGTTCTGTTACCCAGAATCCTTTGCAAACCTCAAAAAGTGGCTAAAAAAACAAGTTTTCCTCACATTTCGGTGACAGAAAGTTCTGGAATCGGAGAGGAGCCTCAAATTTCCTTCCACCCAGCGCCCCCCCAAGTCTCCCGATAAAAATGATACCTCACTTGTGAGGGTAGGCCTAGCGCCCGCGACAGGAAATGCCCCAAAACACAACGTGGACACATCACAGAAAACAGAGCTGTTTTTTGCAAAGTGCCTACCTGTAGATTTTGGCCTCTAGCTCAGCCAGCACCTAGGGAAACCTACCAAACCTGTACATTTCTGAAAACTAGAGACCTAGGGGAATCCAAGATGGGGTGACTCGCGGGGCTCGGACCAGGTTCTGTTACCCAGAATCCTTTGCAAACCTCAAAAAGTGGCTAAAAAAACAAGTTTTCCTCACATTTCGGTGACAGAAAGTTCTGGAATCTGAGAGGAGCCTCAAATTTCCTTCCACCCAGCGTCCCCCCAAGTCTCCCGATAAAAATGATACCTCACTTGTGTGGATAGGCCTAGCGCCCGCGACAGGAAATGCCCCAAAACACAACGTGGACACATCACAGAAAACAGAGCTGTTTTTTGCAAAGTGCCTACCTGTAGATTTTGGCCTCTAGCTCAGCCGGCACCTAGGGAAACCTACCAAACCTGTGCATTTCTGAAAACTAGAGACCTAGGGGAATCCAAGGAGGGGTGACTTGCGGGGCTCGGACCAGGTTCTGTTACCCAGAATCCTTTGCAAACCTCAAAAAGTGGCTAAAAAAACAAGTTTTCCTCACATTTCGGTGACAGAAAGTTCTGGAATCTGAGAGGAGCCTCAAATTTCCTTCCACCCAGCGTCCCCCCAAGTCTCCCGATAAAAATGATACCTCACTTGTGTGGGTAGGCCTAGCGCCCGCGACAGGAAATGCCCCAAAACACAACGTGGACACATCACAGAAAACAGAGCTGTTTTTTGCAAAGTGCCTACTTGTAGATTTTGGCCTCTAGCTCAGCCGGCACCTAGGGAAACCTACCAAACCTGTGCATTTCTGAAAACTAGAGACCTAGGGGAATCCAAGGAGGGGTGACTTGCGGGGCTCGGACCAGGTTCTGTTACCCAGAATCCTTTGCAAACCTCAAAAAGTGGCTAAAAAAACAAGTTTTCCTCACATTTCGGTGACAGAAAGTTCTGGAATCTGAGAGGAGCCACAAATTTCCTTCCACCCAGCGTTCCCCCAAGTCTCCCGATAAAAATTATACCTCACTTGTGTGGGTAGGCCTAGCGCCCGCGACAGGAAATGCCCCAAAACACAACGTGGACACATCCCATTTTTTGACAAAATACAGAGCTGTTTTTTGCAAAGTGCCTACCTGTAGATTTTGGCCTCTAGCTCAGCCGGCACATAGGGAAACCTACCAAACCTGTGCATTTTTTAAAACTAGAGACCTAGGGGAATCCAAGATGGGGTGACTTGTAGGGCTCTGACCAGGTTCTGTTACCCAGAATCCTTTGCAAACCTCAAAAAGTGGCTACAAAAACAAGTTTTCCTCACATTTCGGTGACAGAAAGTTCTGGAATCTGAGAGGAGCCACAAATTTCCTTCCACCCAGCGTTCCCCCAAGCCTCCCGATAAAAATGATACCTCACTTGTGTGGTTAGGCCTGGTGCCTGCGACAGGAATAGATCACACAACGGTCAATGTTGGTCCTTACGTGAGGCAGCTGTTGACCCTGGGGTGATCCATTCCTGACACAGACACTAGGTGTAGGCACTCAAGTGGGGTAGTGTTTTTATCAGGACAGGTGAGGAGTCACTGGGTGGTAGGAATATTGTGGATCCCAGCATATTCCTTTAGTTTGTGTGACAGAAATGCGAGAAAAATTGAGTTTTTTTTCAACATTTCAGCTTTGCAGGGTATTCTGGGTAAGAAAACTTTGGGGAAGCCACACAAGTCACACCTCTGTGGACTCCCCCGAATGTCTAGTTTCCAGAAATGTTTGGGTTTAGTGTGTTTCTCTATATGGCCGCCGAATCCAGGACCAAAAACACAGGTGCCTGCCTTACAAAACCAGTTTGTTTTGCCATGGATAATTTTGATGTCTCCACAATATGATTTGGGTGGTGGGATTTGGGGCTGAACTAAATTGGGGAGCTCCCAAGAGAGCACTCTCTCTCTGCTTGCCGCCGCATTCACCTGCTCTCTGGGTTGACCTAACCCACTATTACCCAGTTGCACAAACAGCTTGCGAAGGGACAGCAGGACTGTCCTCATCACCTCCCTCATAATGTACTGGAAGAGGAGTTATCGAATGGGACTCCTCTGACTGTAAAATCACTCCCAGAGTCTGCGCCATTGTCCTATCCCTCAGATGCTGTCTCAGTATCTGATGTCTCAGTCTCTGATCCTATGTCAGAGCGGTCCTCTATAACCCGAGTGTAGGCAGCAGTCATCCATCAAGATGCCATCTCTGCTATTGGCTAAACTGTTGCTCTAAAACACTAGCCTACGTAGACAGTCACAAAATCGATGGTGTGTGAGATACGTGCAACAGTAGAGGCCACCTTACCTGCGCTTCTTCCCTCAATCAGCACGTACTTTCAAGACACTCAAAAAACACCTTGTCACATACCATTCGTCACAGTCTTTAGCACCTCCTGCGCCCAGTCCAACAATCATTATTGGTGCTCCCACTCCCTCCTCCTCGGATTCCCTCATTACCACCCAGCAAAAGTGCCCTTCATCTCTCCATAGACTTTGCTAATGTACTCAGCTATTTACATAAAATACAGATTTGCTCTTTGCAGTAGGCATATAAACCTTCTGCGCTTCTTTATGGCACTAAAACTGGCACTAGACAAGTCGGACCCTTTTCCCCCCAGGGAAACCACACACATATTGACAAAAGTGATATATATATGACAGCCAATCACCTGAAACTCAACTCAAGCAAAACCGAAATAATCCTCTTTGGCCCACACAAAAACACCTGGGACCCCTCATGGTGGCCCACCACGCTAGGCCCTGCACCCACCCCCGCCAACCACGCACGCAACCTCAGCATCATCCTAGACTCCTCCCTCTCGATGACCCAACAAATCAACGCTCTCACCTCCTCATGCTTCAACACACTCCGTATACTGAAAAACATTCAAATGGATCCCCACAGAGACCAGAAAAACTGTCACTCACGCACACATCAGCAGCAGGCTTGATTACGGAAACGCCCTCTACGCCGGCACCACTCTAAAACTCAAGCGCAAACTACACGCATCTAGAACTCAGCAGCACGACTCATCCTCGACCTCCGCCGACACGAACACATCTCTCCACACCTCAAATCCCTCCACTGGCTCCCCATTGACAAAAGGATCACCTTCAAGATCCTCATCCTCGCACACAAATCACTCCACAACACAGGCCCTGCCTACCTCAACGAGAGTCACCTTCCACACCCCCACACGAAACGTCCGCTCAGCTGACCTCTCTCTCGCCTCTGTCCCCCGCATCAAACACACCACCACCGGGGGCAGATCCTTCTCCTACCTTGCACCCAAAACCTGGAACGCCCTCACAACCCACCTTCGCAAGACCCAAAACCTACTTCTTTTCAGGAAGGGCCTCAAAATCTGGCTTTTCGAACAGTGAACCTCCCAGCCCCTTTCCCTCCCCCGCCCCCCCCCAAGCACCTTGAGACCCTCACAGGTGAGTAGCACACTTTATAAATCTCTTTGGTATATATAGATCTACCTCTATATATATATATATATCTATGTACATGGATATATCTATAGATATATCCATGTACATAGATATATCTATCTACATAGATATATAAATATAGATCTATATATAGATCTATTTTTTTTAGTTGTTGTATGGTTTCCTTGGGGGCCAAAATGGCCCCCAGGGAAACCCTACAACATCTCAAAAAAAAATTGGGCGGCCCCCTGTCATTTATTTTATTTTTTTTATTATTTTTTTAAAAAAAAAACAACAATCCCCTGGGGGGGGGGCGCGATCGCGCCCCCCCCCCCCCCCCAGGGGGCACCTACCTTTTTTTTATTTATTAATTATGCCCCCGGGGGGGGCGGCCCGTTTTCCGAGGGGGCCGCCCCCCCAAAGTGAAATCCCTGGCGTCTAGTGGTGTTTCCTGGCCCCCGATCGCAGCTGTGCTGCGATCGGGGGCCAGGAAACACTTTGAGAAGGCCTCGTAAGAAAGGGGAGACTCTCCCCCTTTCTTACGAGGCCTTCTCAAACTGTTTCTGGCCCCCGATCGCAGCTGTGCTGCGATCGGGGGCCAGGAAACACTTTCAGGTTTCCCCAGAGTCTCCCCTTTCTTACGAGGCCTTTTCAAAGTGTTTCCTGGCCCCCCGATCGCAGCTGTGCTGCGATCGGGGGGCCAGGAAACCTGAAAGTGTCTCCCCTTTCTTACGAGGCCTTCCTGAAAGTGTTTCCTGGCCCCCGATCGCAGCTTTCTTACGAGGCCTTCCCGAACGTGAGAAAGGCCGTTTTCCCCATCAAAACAGGAAGCGGCTGCATTACTGGGAGACTGCCAGGCTCATGAGGTGTGAGACCACAGAACAACTCGTTTTTGATACCTCTACGTACCTCTATTGATCTTGGAGAATTAGATCTGGGAAACTTGCTAAACTACTTGACAACTCCATAAAAAGCCCCATGTTTTACTGTTCAACTTTATTTTATACGCTAACTACCTGCACTATTTTACTTACAAGGTTGCACATGTGCTCTAAGATAGCTAAAGCTAGAGGGGTTAAGGATTTCACATATTTTTTTTCATTATCTTTCTTGCCCTCCACTAGCTGAGCTAGAAGAATGCTCATTTTTCTCCCCAGATTGCCCGATCCCAGCAAGGGGTGGATTTTCTTTGTCTTTTAGTATATTAGTCATTTTGTGCTAAATGGAAGCTGCCAGGTTGATGAGACATGAACGTCTGGAGTACCTTGTTTACACTACCTCTAGGCACCTCTCTAAGGTTGGGAGCATTTAGCTGAACAAACCGGACAAGTGGTTGGCTAATCCCACATAGAGATTTAGCCCCCCCCCCCGTACACCATCTATTCTTTTATGGGCAACCATCTGTATTCTTATATTTAATGTAGCATGTGCAACTGCATTTCACCCATGACAACAAGAATAAGTAAGATGAGTTTTTAATTATGAATTCTTTGGTATCAGTACTGCAACTGATGACATGTTGTTACTGTAAATTTGTAATATGTATTTCAGTGTGTTTTACTTTTATGGTTTTTCTAAGCGGAAATAAAGTAATTGATGATGATGATTATGATGGCTACTTTTTAAAACCTATTGCACTACTAAAATTACTAATGAATTAGTTATGTTTTTGCAATATAGATTAGATGGATGGCATGTTTTGGATGGATAGCAGAAATGCTTTGATTTGTAGCTGCACATTCAGCGTTTGACATAACTCTTGGGGAAGTAAACTTTCTGTGTCAGGGATGGGCTTGGGTGGAGTTTTTTTGGGGTAAGCATCTGAGAGTTTTAGAACGCATCTAGAAACATCTGGCCAGATCACCTGGAGGCGTGGCCTGATCCTAATGGATTAAGGTTACTATATGTCGCTAAACAAACTAACCTATCCTTATGAGCTTACTTCCCTCATTCAGCAATATTCAAGTATTTACCATAAAATAATATTTTACAACATAATCAAATGGTGCATTATAAATCAGCCATACTACTGAACAAAAACACTAAGATTTTGAAAATAATTTCTACAAAGAAAATACTGTGGCAAAAGGATGCGTTATTTGAAAGAAAAATGCCCACAGGTTGACTGACCACTTCACACTCGACCATATAATGACAATAGAGCCATTGTTTTTATTCTCTTGGCTACAGGAAGGAATGTCAATGGAATGTGGGACAGAGACATCAGCGGTGGCTCCACCGCGAGCGTCGCCCTGCTGGATTTGCCAAAAAGGAAAAATAACATTCTAATTACATACACTACATTATTATCATTGTATTTTTGTTTGTAGTAAGGGGTGAGGCAGGGCTGGAATGGAGGGACGGTGCCTGAGGAGGGCTGTGCACACCCAAAGTGTGCATTTCTGTTTGGCTGGCCGTGTTGGGCCAGCCAAAAAGACATGTGCACTTTGCATGTTCTCTACCCAGCTGTATAGCACAACTGGGTGGAGAACATGCCCGGGCTCCCATTCCCAGTTTGAGCTGCAAAGCAGGCCGCTCAGACCAATCACAATGCTGCTGTCAGCAGTGTTGTGATTGGCTGAGAGCCTTTGCAAGCAGGAAGGGGAAGAGAATGGAGGGGAGACAAACATGTTTCCCTTCAAAAGAAAGCGTTTTTGTTTCTTTTTAAATGTTTTTTTTTAAAGCCACCCCCACCTTCGTCCCTTTGCACCCTGTCCCGCCCTACCACCCCTGTTCAGTGGCAGCCGCCACTGAGAGTCAAGGTCTAGTTGGTGAGTTGCAGACTTCAACATCAGGATTTTAAACTCTTGGCTCTCCATTTGTCCAAACTGTGTTATCCTGGGGAAAACTCCCTGTGGCTCAGATCTCTAATTCTATTTGGAACGCCTAAATGTGACTGATTGTTTGCACTGCAAGCAAATACATAAAAGAAGGCTAACAAACTTCAAGGACATGTGGATACCCTCAACCTCAGTGTCTGCAGAGGATGCTTCATAACAGAGCTACAACATATTTATCTTGAGAGTTGGAAGACCACCCTTGCAGTTGGTCATGCCTCCCACCCTAGGTAGGTGGGTTTTGATATACGTTCCTGTTTATTGCTGTACTTTGTGCTATTTCATCCATCCAGTATAGAAGCATGCTGTCACTGATACTGTTGTTTTCCTGATTCATTTCGATGTATTGCCTTGTCTCCTTGATTGCCAGTTGTTTTGATCAATGTGTCATGTTTATTAATCATTAAAATGCAAAATAAAGCTTTTTTTTATTTTTAAAAAAAAAGAAGTTGACAAAACTATTGGAGAGTTGGAGTATGCACACCTAACTCTTCAGGTGTGTCATGTTTAAAATGTATTTTGTAATGCCACATAGCACATGGTTTCTATTCGACAGGGGATAGCATTTTTTTAATCTCATTTCATTTGATTTAAAACCTATTTTAATATAGACTGATGAGGATTTATTTTAGAATTATTCTCTATGAGTTAAGTTAATTAAGTTTTTAGATTTAAAAAGCAACTCCTTTGGTTTCTATTCGGTACAGTCAAATGTTAATTTTGTATGACAGTGAAGGTATAACTTTCTTGTTCACTGCTTTGGAAAACATTAGGAACCATGGCCTCCTGGCTATCAATGAAAAAACATGCTATATGAAGCCTGATTGATTCTTTATTGGCTCAGCCTGCAGAAAGTGCACCGCAGCCTACAGTTGCATACATAGACTGCTTCATCCGTTTGTTGACTTCCAATATATGTGACATTTTGCCTGATCATATTTACACAGCTGCCTGAAAAGAACTACACTTCAGTGCAAGGTTGGTATGCCTGAACTCCTGGTCCACTCTTTATTTTTATGTTTTTCTCAATTTCTTTTGCATATTGATATTGCTGGACCTTTCAGCTGCCTTTGACACAATCGAACATCCTACATTCATATGCACCCTGGAGTCTTCAATGGAATGCACCCGTATTGTACTTCATTGGTTACCCTCCTACCTTTCCAACCACGACCAGTTTGTTCGTATGGGAACCTCTAGGTCACAAAAGATCCCTACCACCTTTGGAGTCTCCACAGGTTCCATATTATCTCCCATTATGTTTAAGCCTTACATTAAGCCTCTTGGTGCTATTCTCACAGATAACAGCATGAAGAGTAAAAGATTTTCTAGCTATTGCGTCAATAATTTTCAATTCTATTAAGGACACGGAGGCGAGGATTGTGCTTTCTCTTTCTTTACTGAACCAAACAGCAGCCAATCAAATACAAGTAACAGAAAAAACTACACATCCCAGGATGCCTAACATCCTATCACATGGTCCAATCACTGTACATACCCTCTGCTATAAGTCCTTTGACCTTTGATGTCACTACCTCTTTCTTTGATCAATACAGATAATATCAACTTGAAAACGAAACTTCTTACGCCAACACGAACTCCGATGGCTTAACATCTATTCTTCCAGGATAACCTTCTCCTGGCCAGCTCGATACCTGGCATCAGCCGAAGTAGAACATGAAATATCAAATTATTCCAGCTGAAAGTATCTTCAGGAATTTTTCTGATCAGATCCTGTAAGAATAAAACAGGCAGGTAATATCTCCAAAAATTGAAAAGTCTCAATAAACCGATGGTTCAAATAGACAATCAAATGGTAGGGAGACAATAACAATAGTCATAATTATGCACAATAATTAACATTCAGTTATTCATTAAATTGTTTTAAAAAGGGGGGATAATCCTCGCCTCCGTGTCCTTAATAGAATTGAAAATTCTTGACTCGATAGCTAGAAAAGTTTTGATTCTATGTCAGGACCGGAGGCTCTGATTATGCTAGTTTAAAGCTGTTCCATTACTACAGTAGCTACATTCAATACCAGTTTATGATAAAACTTTCGGAAAGTGTTTTCTGAAGACCAGTCTGCTACCTTCATAATGTCTTCTAACCGGGAACCCAAGGCAAATGATTTGGAAGCCATAGCTCCTCTCACAGAATGAGCCCCGAATATAGAAGTGTCAATTCCTTCTTCACTCATCAACCATCTGGCCAGAGTGGCTGAAGTCACTGGTTTAAAAGGTTTTGCAAAGAAATTAATAATTGCCCTTTAGAATTTTGACGAAATTCTTCTGTGACTACTTCATAATCTTTTAAACATTGTACTACACACAATTTTGAATTTTCCGTGTAAACAGAATAGGATACTGACCTGTAGTTAGTTTTAGTTCTTCTTGTCACAGAAAAAGTGACCCCTTCTGGGGAAAAAACTCTACCAGCTAGATCCAGAGCTCTGACGTCTGAAACCCTCTTGCAAGAGTTAAGGCAATCAATCAATCAATCACTGCATTTGTAAAGCGTGCTACATACCCGCAAGGGTCTCAAAGCGCTGGGGAGGGGGGGTGCTACTGGTCGAAGAGCCAGGTCTTGAGGAGTCTTCTGAAGGCCAGCAGGTCCTGGGTCTGTCGTCGGATGGTGGGGAGAGTGTTCCAGGTCTTGGCGGCGAGGTAGGAGAAGGATCTGCCGCCGGCGGTGGTTTTTCGGATGCGGGGGACTGTGGCGAGGTTGGCTGAGCGGAGGCTTCGGGTGGGGGTGTGGAAGCTGAGTCGGTTGTTGAGGTAGGTGGGTCCGGTGTTGTGCAGTGCTTTGTGTGCGTGGATCAGGAGCTTGAAGGTGATCCTTTTGTTGATGGGGAGCCAGTGCAGGCCTCTCAGGTGGAGTGTGATGTGGCTGCGGCGGGGGACATCGAGGATGAGTCGGTCCGAGGCGTTCTGGATGCGTTGGCGTCGTCTCAGGAGCTTGTTTGTAGTTCCTGAGACACAATAGCATAGTTAGTTTAGCCGAGAGCTGTTTACGCGATAAATATCTGTTGGAAGGCCAAGAATCAAAAAATTTTAACATAATGTTAACATCCCATAATACAGAATATTTAGCTTGAGGAGGTTTGGAAAGACGTATACCTCTTAAAAGTTTGCAAATTAATGGGTGTTCACCTATGGGTTTACCCTCAAGATGAGCGTGCCCTGCTGATATAGCTGACCTAAAGTTATTAATTGTCCGATAGGCCAAACCGGAACTTGCCAGTTCTGGCAAAAAGTTAATAATCATACCAAGGTGTGCTTCCACTGGATTGGCACTCCTTCCATCACATCAACTAGACCATCTGCGCCAAGCTGAGTCATATCTTTTATGGGTACTATCCGCCCATGCCTGCTTAATGAATTCCGCAGCTTGCTTCGAAACATCTGGGGTACTCCATCTCAACCTGAAATTAACCAGGCTAGAAGGACCAACTTCCCTAGCAAGACCAGACGATGTTGAAGGCCCTCCGGGCTCAATAGAAGATTCAGACAAGGTGGAATCAGAAGAGGAGAGGCATAAGCTAAATGAAGAGCTATAGGGAACCAAGGCTGTGCTCTCCAACATGGGGTCACCAGAACAATTTCTGTCTTCTGTCTCCTCACCTGAGACAAGACTCTGGCAATCATCAGGAATCGAGGGAAGGCATAACCTCGAAAATGGGACCAATCTTGAAGAAAAGCATCTGTCTTTAACGCATAAGGGTCTGGGCACCAACTGAAGAATTTTGGAAGTTGGCAATTGATCCTCGAGGCAAAGAGATCTATCTCGCAACTGCCCCACTTCCTGATTATCTGTGAGAAGATCAGAGGGTTCAGTTTCCAATAGCTGGAATCTGAGAGGTATCTGGAATTCCAGTCTGCTATGATATTCTGATCCCCAGGTAGGTATTCCGCTATGACCACTAGGCGTTGGGTTAGGCAATAATGCCAGAAATCCTTGGCAATCTCCGCCAGAATTCTGGATTTCGTGCCCCCTAGTTTGTTGACATATCTTACTGCTGAGACATTGTCCATCCGTAAGAGTATGCAACAATCTGTTTTCTGAGGAGAGAGACTCTTTATGGCAAAAGATCCATATGTAGCGTTAGCTCCCATTCTGACCATCTGCCCCCGTCACTAGGGAGTTGCAACGTGCTCCCCAACCCCATCTGCTGGCATCGGATTCTATCACCACTTCTGGATGAGACCCGAAAACTGCCCTGCCGTTCCAAGCCTCCATGTGTTGAAGCCACCACTGGATCTCAGAGCGTACTTCGGCAGTCAAGGGGATTAATTCTGAGTAACTCAGATCCTGTTGCAGATGCCTGATCTTGAGCCTTTGAAGTGCTTGGTAGTGTAAGGGTGCGGGAAGATCGCCTGAATAGATGAAGCTAGTAAGCCCATTATTCTGGCAATATTCCTCAGGGAGACAGTCTGTCTGGTTAGAACTGATCTCAATTCCCTCTTGATGTTGCGAATCTTCTGAGAGGGGAGAATGAGTTGACAGGATAAGGAGTTTATCTGGAATCCGAGGAACTCTATCACCTGAGAGGGTTTCAATAATGACTTCTGCAAATTGATAAGGAAACCTAAATCCTGCAGAAGATATATGGTCCAACCCAGGTGAGATAGGAGAACTTGAGGGGATTGGGCCATCAGCAGAATGTCGTCCAGATATATAATCAGTCTGACACCTTTGGCTCTGAGCCATTCCATCACAGGTCTAAGAAGCTTTGTGAAGCACCATGGGGCTGACGACAGGCCGAATGGCAGGGCTAGAAACTCCAGGTACTGTCTCTTCCATTGGAATTGTAGAAATCTCCTGTGAGGAGGAAAAATTGGGATTGACAGGTATGCATCCTTTAAATCCAGACGGACCATCCAATCTCCTTCTAAAAGGATGTCCCTTAACATATGGATGCCTTCCATCTTGAAGTGTCTGTAAAGGATCCAATGATTGAAATCCTTCAGATTCAGGACCAATCTGTGACCTCCTCCTTTCTTGTCTACTACGAAAATAGGACTGATGAAACCATAAGGGTGATGAGGGGCACACTGGACGGCTCCTTTGTCTAAAAGAGCTTGTACTTCTATGTCCATAAAATTTTGATTTGCTAGGGAAAAACACATTTGTACAGGAGGGAGGAGCTGTTGGGGAGTGCTGATAAACTCCAAGCGAAAACCTTCTACTGTTTGGAGGATGCAAGGATCTCCTCAAATTTGCTTCCATTTTGTCAGGCAAAGTGCTACCCTGACCCCAAGTTTGACCTGAGAAAAATGAATAATGCTCACCTGTGAAACTTGAGTCCTGTATGGCTCCTTGTTGTCCTCTGCGTTGACCTCTACGGAAACGGGGGCGTCCTCCTCTAGACCGTATGGGGTAGAAGGTGGTGTCTTGATCTCCGTACCAGCCACCTCTGCCTCTTGGGTAGTAGTTCTGGGGACTATTGTAAGTTCCTCTGCCGGGCATACGTCCCCCGTAACGACCGGCCCTGAGAAAAAGGCCTTGTTTAAAGACCTTCTTGAGGGACATTTGAGCCTTATCCAGAGTGGAGAAGGTGGAACAAAATTTGGACAAATCTTTGATAAAACAGGTTCCAAAGAGCAGCCCTTCAGCCGAAGGTCCTGCTTCCGAAGATGCAAGGTCAGACAACTTAGGGTCAATGTGCATCAACACAGATTTTCTGCGTTCCGCAGAAATAGCGCAATTCGAATTTCCCAGAAGACAAATGGATCTCTGTGCCCATCCTACTAGGACATCAGTGTCCACCGGATCTCCAGATTCTTTAGCCACGTACGCCAGTTCAAGAATCTTGGTCAAAGGACCTGATAGGTCCAACAACTTGTCTTGGCAGTTACGCGAGGAGCGATCCAAACCTTTTTTGGGGTCCTTAGAGAATTTCCGCATAAAGGTGACCATAGTGGGATCTATTTCTGGGGTCTCGGACACCTTACCCTCTAGATCAGGTCTAGGGCATTCCGCTTTTAAGCGTGATCATACTTCCTTGTCGAAGCATTTTCGTAAATTATATTGTACATATTGAGCCACCTCAGTGGGGGAACCCAATTAGAAGCTCTGGGATGAATGATTTCCGTGGGATCAAAGTCTAACACTTGGCAGGGAGGAGTCGCTTTCCTAGCTTTTTTACTAGGTCTAGGAGCGTCGGAGTCATCTGAATCATCAGAGGAGGAGTTTTTATCGGAAGACGAGGAATGGAGGAAGGCTTCCTTTTTTGAGCTGTAATTATGCTCTCCACTACGTTTTTTACGTAGTTTTTCAAAAGCGTCTGCGTGCAGACTACTAACCTCTGCTCTAGGATCTACGTTTTTTGCTTTGTCCTTCGCTTTTTTGGTCTCGGGAAGAGGTTGTTGTTCTTGAGTCCAGCCCTGTTACGAGCATAGTCAAATAATTGTCCTGAAAAGGGGCCCAAAGCTCTCACTAGAGCATCATTCACAGATTGTTGGACTCTGGATTCAAGGGCTACAACAATATCAACTTTTAGTTGATTGCTTAAATCATCAGTATAATATTCTGCTCCTTGATCCTCCCATTGAGCCATGATTAATAAGGTAAAATACCTTTAGAACAAATCAGTTAAAGATCAAGGAGTGGTGGAGTGCAAAAAAACCCAATTCAGGCAAAAGAGTACTATGAGCCCTTAATAGAATGTGGAGGGAGCTGCCTGAAAAGCACTCTCGGCAGAAGCCTGTTCACAATTTTACAACCCACGCAGTCTTACTGCTGGGCGTCAGGGAGCAATCTTTCTGCAACAGAAAAAGAGCCTGAGACGCCCTCGCCGCACCTCTCATGAGCCGATCGATTCGGAAAAACGAAAGGAATCAGCTCGTCGAGACGTGCGGGCACGCCAGTAAAAATGGAAAAGAGACTGCTAATGCAGCTCCGCTCCCACTCCACACAGAAAAAACAGGCTCTAGAAAATATCGGCAAAAATGCCAATAAACCAGAGCGTACAAGCGCTCAATCAAAGCAAATCAAGCACGCTGAATCGAGACGCTAACAAAACCAATATAATCGTTCTAAAACATTAAACAAACACATAATTTTTAGAAGAGAATGAAATCGTGTACTTATCTGCTGCGAAGCAGCAAAGAAAAAGGAAGTGACATCAAAGGCCAAAGGACTTATAGCAGAGGATATGTACAGTGATTGGACCATGTGATAGGATGTTAGGCATCCTGGTATGTGTATTGTTTTCTGTTACTTGTATTTGATTGGCTGCTGTTTGATTCAGTAAAGAAAGAGAAAGCATAATCGGAGCCTCCGGTCCTGACATAGAATTACCAATATGCTAGTGACACACAACTTTACTTGCAAGTTTCCTCTGCTTCAGACAACCTATGCCTCAAACACTGCTTGCACATCATCAATACTTAGATGTCTATTACCTAAACGTCAAACCAACTAAGACAGAATTTATTTTATCTGCCAAGAACAACAAAGAAGATACATTACTACCTTGGCTGAGTATCATGAATCTTAGCAGCTTCAAATCCTAATTTTTATAGAAAGCCACATCATTTGGATTCACCCTGGACACCAACCTCACCCTCAAGGACATATTGCAGAAAAAAAGATGGCCTGGTTCCAGTTCTCTCGTTTAAAGAAAGACAAACCACTTCTTCCAAAAAGTGACTTCAGGACTACTGTTCAAATCCTTGAACTCTTGTCCTACTCCATGGCTTTCCAGACTCCACACTGGCACACCTTAGGGGCATTCTAAATTCAATAGCACATCACTTCTGGTTCTGGAGAAATACAATCATGTCACTCCCATCATGACATAGTTCCTTTGGCAACCCTTTCCGGCCTACACCAGCTTCAAAACCAGCTGCTGAATCATTTACAAAGAGCACATCTTCTTGTCTTGTGGCCAAGCACAAAATCTCTGGTAGATCTCAGTCCATCCATGGCCAGGATACCATCAGACTGCAGGCTAAAATGTATAAAAATGAAAAAATGAGACTAGTTACCCTTTTCCATTATGTACAATATGTACCCAGGATCTGGAACAACATTTCTGTTCTCATTGATGTTTTGCTAGTGTTTGAGCAGATACAGCGCTCCACTGCCTTTTGTCAAAAAGATTCAAGCTATAGAGATACCATATACATTCAAACATTGCAAATGCTTGGCAAAGCCAGACCTACTGGCTTGACAAAGTGTTTTTTTTTTTAATGGGGTACTTGTGAATTTGGAGATAAACCTTCTATTGAAAAGGCCTATCAATTTCAGCTTGCACAGTGATGTTGAAAATAAGTACACTACTGATTACAGGTGCTCCTGATCATATGAAAGCAATGAGCCACACTATTATAAAGTTATAAAGCCATTTTGAAACAAAGCATCTCACCTTGCACAATGCACACCATTTACAACCTATTTCCCCTATTAATTTCCAGGTCATTGTGACCAGAGCCTTGAACTCCAGTTGTACCTGTAAGTCAAGCGCAAGAGGTGAAGAATGCCAACAGGTCCTCGCACATCAACAAGTATATCAGCTATAAGATCAGAAAGTAGTCATTTGAGTGAACAATATAGTAGTGGGTGCCAGGCTAGCCAAAAACACCTGCCACCACAGGTGTTGGAGGGCCACAGTTGTACCTGTGTCAAAACCTGATATTTTAATAGATAATGATAGAGATCTCAAGTTTCCTCAGATGTGACCAGATTATCCAGAATTTACTTTCTCTGCCCAGTCTGTTACATAAAGATTTCTCTGCTTTAATATAATTTCAGAATTACAAGCATCACCATGCAGAGTAAACCCAGAACTGGATGGGCACCTAAGCAATTATGATCCTCCATTAGGAAGACATGCGTTTTGGCAGCCCACGTGCAATTATTACTTGACTTAACTAATTTATTAAGAGCTGAGCATAGTCAAGGAACAAACATATTTTGTATTTTAAAAAACATCGGACCAGATGAACCAATGTTTTGCGATTTGCAAACCAGTAACAAATTGTTTTAATGATTAAAAAAACAGCATGTTGAGGTGTGCAAATGCCCTAAATTGAGCAAAATGCCAAAACGGCATAGCAAACTAAATAACTTTGGTAATTGCGAAATAACAAATTTAAACTGTGGTTACTAAATTGTGAATCACCAATATAGTAAGCCTTCACAAACAACAAATTACTGCACAAATAAGAAACTGCGCTCCCAGAATGTCATGGATTCAAAGCAGATAGAAATATTGTGCAAAATTAGAAATTCATGTAAAATGCATTTAAACCACCACACTGCATTCCCACTCTAGCATGGTGTGTTAAGTGGTGATGTTTGCTGCACATCAGAGACAAACAA
The DNA here is from genome assembly GCF_031143425.1 of Pleurodeles waltl. Lineage (NCBI taxonomy): Eukaryota > Metazoa > Chordata > Amphibia > Caudata > Salamandridae > Pleurodeles > Pleurodeles waltl. The sequence goes on along the minus strand of NC_090442.1, from coordinate 691,733,109 downwards.
TGAAAATCTAGGAACATTACTAAATGAACATATTACTTAACTACAGCAAAGGCTATGTATGAATGGTATGTAGATAATGCAATGCGAAAAGGATGTCAGGACGGTATTTAAAATCTGTGCTAAGTAATCATGACCCATTAGCTTAAATGTGACTACACATTACTGATGTATGATGCGGCATGGCAATTGTTTTTATGTAAATCAATAAGCACTATACAAAGGAAGCAATACAATACAAAACAACTACATTATTATTAAATAATTTTATAATGAGAGGCAGTGACTTTTCCATAGCCTTTATTATTGTGGCTTCACTTCAGAGTGATTGTCAATTTGCAAAGCAAAGGTTCTCTGCTCTACTCACTTTTCTAAGGCTGAGAATGATTATGACAGCCCATACAGTATCATTCCAATGAATCACTTCATGTGTGGGGATACATAACAACATTTGAAGAAAAAATACACCAACACAGTGTATATTACTATACCATAGCAAAGATTATTGAACAACAAATGTACATCTTGCTACAAATACATCAGTACATCAGTATACATATATATATATATAATAATATAATGGATCTTGTTTCCATTCAAAAAGCGTTTTTTGACTTGCCTATATCTTTAACCGTTTAACAAATCTTCACAAAAGTTTTTTTGTTTTTGTAAAGTGTGCCAGTGATTCTTGTTGTGCAAGGAAAGTTCCGGGGTGATCTGCCAAGGGGGGTTGAGGAAAAGCGAGGGCTCAAAAAACATGTGTTTCCCACGTTAATTCTCATAGAAGTTTTGAACATGACTACAGCCAGGACTGCTGGATGGATTTGCACTAAATTTATCCCACAAGTTACATCACTCATAACATCTTTGATAACATCATTGTTAATATCAATGTAGTATTTGCAGTAACATTGATGAAAAAACTGTGCATGGCGAGGGAGAGAGTTACAGTTTCCTTAGGGCACGCGTTATAGTCACTTGAGCTAACTCCAGCTGTTGCAACATGGCTTGATGGTAAATGTAGGTAGGTACCTACACTTAGCAATAGGCCCACAACCCCACACCATGTCCAGTCAAGGTCTCAGTAAATTAATCCTTGCTCGGCTCTTGGTAATTTGGCCATGAGCAGTTAGGCCTAATTTAGGAGATAGGTGTGTAAAGCATTTAATATCAAAACAGTAAATAAGTAAAACAAAATAAAAATCCAACACCAATTTATAAAAATAGATTATATTTGTATCTTTAAAATTACACCGAAATGACAAATGTCCAATGTAGGGAACTGGAGATATGAGTTTTTAAAAATTAAACGTTTTCTAGTGCCTAGAAATCAAAAGTGCCACTTGGGACATATGGCCGCACTCGTCTTGGGAAAGTCAAAATTTGAGCCCAACCTCAATGGAGCCCTGCTCAGCTACATTGAGGCCTCGGTTAAAGTTTTACCTTCACACTTAGACGATTTCTTGAAGATTCTCCAACCGGGACGAAGTCACAACTTGAGGCTGACCTCATTGGACCACTCGGGAAGCCTCAGTCAAACTTCAGACTTAGAAAATGTTCTGGAACATTTCTTCCCCAATGTCAGATGAACCTCCTCAGCAAGCCGATTTCGATGTAACATCGTCGGATTCCCTTTCCACGAGTCCCCAGTCAAATCCTTGAATCTGGGGCTCCGAAGCTTTTCAGCAGGACAAACAGGCAAGTCACAGTCGACGTTGGACGGCTTGACTCTTGCCATCGATTCGGTCTACCTATGGAGCTTTTTTTAAAAGCTGCTCCAAACTTCTTCAAACTTCTGGATCTTCTTCCAGAAGTACTTTTAAGGCCCTTTAAGTGTCCACAACTCATGTTAAGGATCCAGAAGCTCTAGGGTGCTTTTTGAGGGTTAGGAATTCAAATCCCAAAAAGCACCTGGTTCAGATCCTTAAATGGCAACTGGTCACTGGTCAGCTGGGCTATTTTTGCAGAATTTGAGGCAGGGGACTCTGGTCATCTCCTTTCTACCTGTCCCTTCCTGAGGTTGTAGAAGGAAGGCAAAGTCCCGTTCTTGCTGAAGCCCAAAGTGTGCAGCTGGTGCAGTCCTTCTGAGTGCAATGTCCAGGTGCATGCCAGGGGTCCAGCAGGGCAGTCCTTCTTCTTGTCTTTTTCCATTGGGGCTCTGAAGTGCGAGGCAGTTCTGCCATATTTTTCCTTGCTCCTGGGGTGGCAGGCAGGGGGGTGCACTTGTCCAATCACGTGCAAGCCCTCTTGAGTAATCACTTACTGGGAAGTGCAGCAAAAATCAATCCCAGAGAGCAACATAACTCCAAAATCCAAGATGGCAAAAATTCAATCTTAGAGTTTAGATCAGTCTGAGTCCATCCACTGATGTGGCTAAGTTTCCGTCAACACACCCCTTTCCAGCCCTCTCTTAATCTAATCAAGGAACACCCACCTGTCTGGGGCTGCAGAAAATCGGGGAAGTCCAGTTGCTGTCCCAAATGTCCTTCCCTCCTTTGAAGTCCTTTTTGGCTGCTCTCCCCCATCCTGTTCTACCATCGCTGGGGCAGATCTCCTCCCACTAGACGCTTCCTTTGTTTCAGCCAAGGCTACTTCACACCTCATCAAGGCAGCCTGCTGAGGCAGCCAGAGGCTGACCAATCAGAGAAGGGCACTCCAGGACTGAAGTTGGTAACTTTTAACAAGAGTTCTAGAACTCTTTTCCTTTTAAAGTTATATTACATTCAACAGTGGAAATCTGTTGGGTCATTATAGCTTTTAATTTGATACTACACATGCTATAGTTAACTAATTTCTATGGAAAATAGTACTTTAATATTTTAAAATAAAGTCTCTCCATGTTAGCCTATGAAGCACATTCACTACAATGGGGAAAACAATTTAGTTATTTTTCTCTTCCCGCTTATAAAACATCTTTTATACCCTAAGGTATGCCTTCAGTGCCCTGGGGCCACTAAGGGCATGCCTTAGGGGTGACATATGTAAGAATATGGTAGCTTAATACTTTTGAAGTACTTTTAATTCCACTATGGTGGAGGAGTGTCACCCCCTGCCGCCAGCACCAAAGCTTTTACATGAAAACAGTAATAAACTATGCTTATTATTGTTTTCTTGTATGTTTGGCTGGCGTCTTGGGCTAGTCAAACACCCATGTGCACTAGGATCTCTCCAACACGGCACTTCATTGCCAGGTTGGAGACAGCAGGCAGAGACTCACACTCTGCCTCGGAGCACCCTAACTGGGTGCTCCATCCAGTCCTAACACTGCTTTCATGCTGCCAACAGCATGGAAGCAGCGTTAGCATTGGACGCATGGCAGGCTGGGAGCCTGTGTCTACAGTGGCGGACTGAGGAGAGGATCAGAGCGGATTTGAGCGGCGTTGCGTGGCTAGAAAGGTACGTTTTTAAACATTTTATATATTTTTTTGTTATCCTCTTCCTCACCATGTGCCATGCCGCCCCGCACCGCCCCACCCCTTTTTCCTCCCGCAAGCTACAACTGCACTTAACCCTATGCCCCTTGGCAGCTTTGCACACCTCTATCTTCTCAACTGCTAGCTCTTCCCCACTTCTATCAGAGTGTACATGTTTTGTGAGGGAGGCTAGAAGTGTTGATTCTTTCCTGTCCTGCATCGAAGGTGCCACTTTTCCAAGAGAAACATACCGGCTATTTGTTCACATTTTCAGTTTCTGCAAAGGGAAGGACATCATACTTAAACAGAACGTTGAACAAATTGTCTGTTTTTATTTTTAACATAGCCTTTCTTTACGCTTTAGCTATCAGTCAGGATTCAGTGTAGCAACTCTAAAACAAATTCTAACGTGATTTTGTTTGTATAACTACTGGTTTAAGTATGTACTGGTAAGGGGAAAAACTACAGACTTTGGACTTATTTTGCTAGTTTTTGTGTTGGCTGGGGTGTTAAAATTCTAGTCATGTCAGTAAATAACTGGCCAGGTGGCAATCCTACCTCCATCTATTTTGTTACCTACATATGTTCTGCTGCTGCACATATTGCTGTTTTGTGTGAGTGTGTTTTCAGCTGGTGTCCATGCTGTATATTTTGTGAAGGTAAGTTTCATTGCTCCTTGCTCACAGTACTTTACCTTCACATGCTATTTATGTTTTGTGCAAAGGAGGTTTACACACAGCACCTACCTTCCTCTACCTATTTTATGAGGGAGGGTTGTAACTGTATGAAGGAGGTTTGCACCATTAATTATTGTGATGGACTGTGTTGTGTAGAGATACCTGCCCAGGTAATGTCCATGGTGCTATTGGTGCGGCTCCTTTGCCTGGACGCGATTTTCATAGTCGCTAGCTATACTGTGCCTTTTTTGTCCTTGTCTGAAGAAAGCTTTCACTACCTATGCTCATGTGTGTTTGTGAAGGAAGAATGCTTAGCTACTTTTGTGCCTTGCTGCTTCTGCTTACCTCTACTGCTAGTGTGAGCAAAGACTGTAATGCTTCCACCTAAGTTATATCTCTTCACTGTGTGATGAAATCTCGTCCTTTAGTCCTTAATGAGGTTTTTTGTGTGTGCATGAAGCCTGGAATGCTGCTATCCGTAAAGTTCCAGTGCTGCATATGAGTTAAGTTTAAAGGACTGCTGCTTGTGCCGTCCTGTAGCCTATGAGAGAGATTTTATTTGCTTCTGCCTTTAAGCATTTCAATGATCTCTGTGACTAGTTCTTGTCCTCGACTTTGTGCTCTGCACTCAATCGCAGTGTCATAAGTAGCCTGGTTGAGAAACTGACTTGACTGGGCTGAAAGACTACGGAGAAGTAGACTGCAGAAGTGATTTAGAAGGACAAACCAGTACTGTTAAAGAAGTGGGAGGACCCCAGAGAGGAATGCGAAAAAAGGAAGGAAAATGAAGAAGCCCATCCATGATGCAATATTTCATTGCAACTACCACTCTGTCTCTTCTTTACTCTTCTGCATAAGATTTAAAGTGGGCATCTTGTTTTTAAATTAATATTGTGTAGCACAATATGGCCTCCTCCATCATGTGCAGGCAGACTTTTTTCCACGCCATAGCGTATGACTGATAGTGCTGTGGATCCTGGATGACTTGAGAGGAGAGGATTATTCTGGCTGTGTCAGTGTCCAGAGTATTTTAGTTTGGTTGCCATCTTTCATAGTTGTTTTCTTTGATATGCAGTTTTACAGGGGCGGTATCTATGGCACTGTCTTAATCTACATTGATAAGACAGTGCCGTAAATACCCATCAATAATTTAATTTTACAAAATCCCTGCAGCTGTGGTTTGTCAATTTTCAATGTTTTGTAAGAAATTAAAGTATTGCTCGAGGGAGTGAGAACTACTTCAAATAACTATCACAATTCTTGTGAGGGTGAACCACTAGAGTCACCCATGGAGAACATTTTAATAAAAATGACATCAAAACACAAAAATACTAACTACTAGAACAAAAGATATTAGTTTTTAAATTTTGTAGTAAAAATAGTACCAAAAAGCACATAATGCCAACTGCAGTTATCTTCTTACACTCAACCAGGTCAAAGTTAAAAGTTAAGGGCAACTGTGAAGGAATGGTGGTTGTGGTTTGATACAGGTACCAGGTTTGTCCCAGTGGAATGTTTATTTCTGACTTAGAAACTTTTTATGCAGAACAGTGGTTGTTCATGAGTTGTTGGAGAGACAAACTGTAAGCAGGACAAGAAGTATGGCTCGGCGACAGCAAATTGCTCTAGAGTCAGGTCCCAATGTGGTCACTGACAAAGGCAGGAAAGTGAGTGTATGGATGACGTCCAAAGTCTATATCTGCGAAGGCCTCGGTGTCGATTGTATGGAACTTTGCATCAGCCCTGATGAAGTCCTTCATGTCTGGACTTAGAATCTTTTCTGGAAGTCAGATCTCTATATCTCTTTCTGTGGGGCAAACCAGTAAGCTGAGGCTGGCTGGCAACTCAATGGCTGCAGCTCCAGCAGGGATCCCTGTCTCTGTTAGTTCTGCAAGCAGAGAGTTATCAAAAGGGCTCCTGCATTTTGGGGACAGGAGAAATACACTCTAACACCAGTCTTCAAGAGCTAGGGAGGTTAGGACTCACTTCAGCCAGCAGCAGGGTCCACGGGAGACCAAGTTATAACTGGCCAACTGGGCAGTTACATGGAGAGAGGCTTGTGGATGCTTGTTATGTCCCTGTAGCTCAAACAGGAGGTCAGCCAGTTGACCCTTAGACTCACTTCTGGGATACTGAGTTCAGGGCAAACATGTTGAGTTTTTCTTCAGGATCTTCAGACTGCTGGGCAGTCCTTCTGATTCCTCACAGAGCCAGGACTGCTCTGAGGAGAGGTCTGTGGCCCACTTTTATACCCAATGCCAGCCTTTGTCCACCCCCTAAATTTCTTCTGGGCTGTTCTTCCTCCTCTCCCACCTCGTCAGGTGCCAGCCTGGCTGAAGGGACAAAAGGGAGAAAGGCCTAGATGTGAGCTTCATATGCCAGTTACAAGGCCTCAGTAAGGGTAAACCAGTACCAGACAAAGGAGGCATTTCTCTCCCAACACACAGAGCCATTTGTCCACAGGTAGATATCAGGGGACAGGGGACAGCTGGACACTGTCAGGAAACCCTTTTGGTGTTAAGTAGCAAAATTGCAACTTTCTAAAAGTGTAATTTCCCAAAAAGTAATATACAATCTGACTTGCCCATTACGTTAAACCTTAAATTAGCATCAAAAAAAGTCTCTGAACACTTTTCTAGTTATTCCCAAACAGAATTTAGCACTTACTAAATGTAATAGTGCAAACCACTGTTAACCTATTAGAGAGGCAGTCTTTCTGCAGTGAAATATGACTTTGGAGGTTTTTAACTGCCAGGTCATGCAAGACATTAAATATACATGCCATTGTTTTTTAATACTATGTACCCTGTCCTCATGTCTTTTATGGCTTACCTTAGGGGCAATGTATAGGTATTAATAAGGACAGTTTACGCCTGGCAAATTTTTATTTTGCCAGGTAGACAAATTCACAAACAGGTTTCAGTGTTAGGCTTTGGGACATGTTTTGCAGCCCTACTGTGGTGGCTGGCACAATGGCTGCTACAGTCCACCAGTAGCATTTAATTTGTAGGCCCTGGGTACAGGTGGCACCGTCTACTAGAGGCTTAAAGGCAAATGAAATGTACCAAGTTCACCAATCAGTGTTACCATCTTCGAAAACAAGGGCATACTCACTTTACCACTGGCTAGCAGGGTTAAAGTGTAGGGAGTTTTATAGCCAACAAATACATTGTTCAGTGAAAAGGCCAACATCCCAGGTGACCCTCCAGGACAGGAGACGTTTTTCATGGAAGACACATGAATTGCAGCCATTGACTAATTATAAGCCAGGCCTGGTGGCTCAGTGGATTAGTGCATACATACATCTGTCTTTGTTTGGCCCCACAGTCAAAGGTTTGAATCCAAGCTCACCAAACCAGCCTTTGCCTTTCTGAAGGAATGAAATAATGCTGTTGAGGAAGGTGATATTACACATCAGTTTTTGTCAAGCATGCTGTACATGCACTTTCCAAGTATGCCTTTAATATTACCAGTATAATAAAGCAAAAGATAACAAAGCAGGAGAGTGAGCAGTAAAGAATTGTTGGCTTCTCTTCACTTTATAGACACAACAATCCATGAAAACGAGCTTGCTACCAAGATCCAGTCCATCAAAATGCCCTTCTCTCAAGTGTATAGAAAAACCCTTTAGTAACACTAGTTAGTAGCATGATTCCTTACAAGGATTTCCAATCTAGACACCAAGTGCATCTCCGTGTCCTGTGATGCCTGAATTACAGGAGCTTCGTGTTCAAGTTTAGAGTTCAAGTGAGAATGGAGACCACTACCTTACACATAGTAGACAATGCCCACCAGGCTACAGAAGAAGATGACCTCTGCCATCTGATATTGCTGGACCTAATATTGCTGCAATTGAAACACCAAAGATAGACAGCTCTACTTGCTTCTTCTGCCTCAGACATCGAACACCTACTGCCTAAACATTATCCAAGCCTGGATGCCCCGTGCCTACCGGAAGCTTATTTCAACCAAGACAGAATTCTGTTGTGTGGGAAAAACAACAAACAAAAAAACAGTGCAATATGCAAAAAGGTAGGGTAGTCAGTGTTATAGTTGAAGACAGATTTTGAGAATGAATAGTACTGTGCTTTGACGTTCACAGGAAACTCGTTTCTGTAAGTGTTAGTGAAATTAACATTAGTTCATTTGTTTATTTGCACAATTTTATATTCGTAGTTCTAACCAAAACATTTTTTGCAGCATCATAATAACAGCAGTCTTCACATTTCACCCCTCTTGGCACACAGGCCTTGGGCTTTCTCAAGGCTAAAATTCCTTTGTCTGTAGGGCAGAAATGGGCTGAAAATTTTGAGTGGAGTATGCTTTAATATGTACCTTAAAAAATCCACGCATTCCTTCAAATAAGCTCACCTCAAAAAATGTCCAACAAGCATTGTGTGCTTTAAAACCTCTTTCTATACAAATATTTGGGAAACAGCACACCAACAGCTTTTTTGTTTTCGTCATAGACAAAGGCAATGACCCCCTAAAAATTCACTTCTGGCTCCGGACCTGCATCTTAATGGGAATATTTCCAGATGGTAATAAACCCAGACGAAGCACGAAAGCCCAATTATGCACTGATTTGGATAACATGGGTCAGTCTCCTAGAGAAATTGTACAATCAATGGTAGGCCAGATTGGACATGATGGTTGGTCCACAAGAATGCGGTGCTCAAGGGAAGTCTATTCATCACGATGTGATGGTGGGTTGTGTCAAAAAGCACAGAAAGATGGGGGAGGGGAGTCGGAGACCCATTTCCGCTGTCATTGTCTTGTTCCTGCACGCCAGCAGGTTGGCTGGAGCTACAGGTACATTTTGTTTTGATGAGTGGAAGCAGTTTACTCTGCTCATGTAAGGTACAGACACTGCCAACAGACATTAACATAAGTTTAGTCACTTGTATATGTTCTAGTTAAGGCTTTCATGTAGATGTATAAGTATATATATATATATATATATGCTGGCGGGGGCGACGCTCCTCTGCCTTAGCGAGGGAGCCTCCCCTGGTTATGTATTAGACATACAGCTGTCCTTGATTTTATCCAACAGTACCTTAAATACTTAAATACTGAGATGTTTACGGGCATATTTTTTGTGGCACAGCAAAAATGCAAAGTGCTATTGGATAAAACTGACTGATTGTGTTACACATAAAACTGGGGTCACTGGGAACAGCAATACGTGAGCATGCAACAATTCTGAAGTATATGCAAGGAACATACTGATATTCTGTAAATAAATTTAAAAAACAACAAGCAGAGTTATCCTGACAGTGCAGATGATTGTTGTTAAAATGTACATTCGTGGAGCTCCAAACTGAAATACAAGGATTTCAGGGATCGTGCCTGCAGTACTAACTTTGTATTCGAACATATTTTTGTTGTATTGATCTCCTCAATGTATCAGGAAAGTTGGTCAGTGGCTCCCTTCCTGTTGGACTACATAAGTGACAGAAATGCAAAACGTCCCCACACTACATTTTCATTTCCCATGTCTGAGAGATACATGCAGTCTACAAACTCACTCAGACTTTCGGTCCGCTTTTAAAATTGCCCGCTTTTTCTCGAGACCTCTCTAGCCTGAGTCAGGGGCTCAACACATGCACTCTTCATGCAGGTGGTCAATCGTGCCTCCCTCTGCGAGTTCGTAACCAAGACAAGCCCTGGAGAAGCTTCTGCAGGCTGGCTGTCGGCAGCACACTGCTTTTCTTCAAAGCTGCCCAATAGCAGAGTGTTTTCCCTTCAGTAAAGCTGCATTATTTCGAGTCCCAATGCGTTTATATTTCATCGTATGCATTCAAATGTGAATGCAGTTTTTTATTTTTTTTAAATAAAATAACTTTCGAATAATATAGAGTGCCAACTGCTTGTGTCATTTGGGGAGGCCAAAGGTTAAAATGGGCTAGCCCGGCCCTCAAAGGAACCCCATGGCTCCAGCCCTATTAAGATGAACAATGACTTTGAATTATAGTTGGAGAGGATTAGCCCAGAAGCAGGAAAAATGTTACGTATTAAATTCAGTCTTGCCTTTTTGCGAACATATGTCTACATGGGTAAGTGAACTACCTCTTAAATGTGAAGTGTCAATATGGTTGCACAGTGGAAGGCAGGGAGGTAAGCTTGTGCTTTATATTTTTTTTAAACTCCTACCTCCAGTGCCTTGTCGAAATGGCAGGTGCCCAAGTTTAATAAATTTGATGTTACTAACTACAAGAGGATCATGTGCTACAGGAAATACCATGTATTGATCTCTGTTTCAATTGCTTATATAGGCTATTTCGTTTTAGTGATTAATTGCAAAACTATACAAGGTTATAGAAATGGCTTCCAAGTGAATATGTACTGTGCAAATTGCTTAAGGTAAGATGATTACTGTATTGCTGTTTTTACTTTATATGCTGATTTTAGGCACTGTGCTTTGCCTGAACCTGTGTTTTCATAGTATATATTAAAATAAAATGTGAACTGTATTATTATGATTTCTTGTCCGAAAACAATAACGACTTTATTCTTGACCATAAATAATTTAAATCCCAAATGGCCTTAGTAGCTTTTTCCTGCCTTTGACACATTAATTTCCACCACCATATTCTGACAATTTAGATGTTCATCTTTATCCCACTCTATAGCACAAACCAGATTGGGCCATGGAGACAGCCTTAGTCCATATCTGTGATTAGCTTTACAAAATGCTGCTTCAAGATTTCTTGTCAGTCTTAGGAAGTGGGAAAACCATGCCCATTCCATATTAGTTTACACTCAATCACACAACCTCGACTTTCTGTCTTAAACCATGACATCAGGCTACTGTCCTATGTCCGATATTAGAACTTGCAGTGACTTTCAATACGGTCTGTCACAATATGTTTTGACCCGGCTTTCCGTGATTGGGGTGAATGGAACTGTTTTGAAATGGTTCCGCTCGTACTTGTCGAAGAACAGTGGGGTGGTCATCTTTCCCCCATTTCATTCCGAGCTCAGGGCCATTAATCAGGGCATACTGCAAGGCTCCACGATAACCTGATCAGTTTCAACATCTATATGTCCCCCCTGATCACACTCATAGAATCCCATAATGTGAACTTAATTATTTATGCAGATGACACCCAACTTATTTTGTCACTTGTAGGCAACCAGCAGTTGACCGCCTTTCATGACCGTATGAAGGATATTGTCCACTGCCTTAATTCCAATTCCCTTAAGCGCAATGGGGACAAGACAGAGCTCTTAGGTTGCTTGTCCAATCAGTCCATGGTTGTGCCTCCCCCTAATTTCTGGCAAGTATCATCTGATGGAATTATTGCCCCTATCAATACTGTTTGAAACCTGGGGGTCACCACGGACAATAAACTCAGTATGGAGAGCTGCATGAACAAACTGCAAGAACGTGTTTCTCGCTTTTAAGAGATTTGCAGAAGTACTTCCAGTGTTGCCTTCTTCCTTCAGAACACTGGTGGCAGGCAGTCCTATCCTCAGTTGGATTACTGTAATGCTCTTCTGTTGGGTGAACCTGAATGTCTTCTACTCCATTTCTCTAGAGTTCAAGTTGAGGCTGCCAAACTTGTCTTGAACAGACCCAGAAGTGCTTCTGCCTCATTAACATTGAAAGATCTTAATTGGCTGCCCTTAAAACTAAGAATTGTGTTGAAATTACTTTGTATTGTTCCTTAAAGCTCTTCAGGGGCTGGGCCTGGCTCCCCAACAAAAGAGATTAAGAAGGTACTCCTCCAGTAGGTGTCTTCATTCATCATCAGCCAATTTTGCATATGAGGTCAAGTTTAGAAAGTCTAGACAAGGCGGTCGGACTTTTACAGTTGGAGCAGCCAGACTTTGGAATCAACTCAGTGCCTCCCTCGGATATTTAACCTACTTACTGCAGTTTAAAAAGTCCTTTAGACCTGTCTTTTTCCTAAGTAAGCTGTGTTTCTTTTCTCAATACTGTTCTTTTGGCGTCTATTAGTTTTAGTCTCATGTTTTCCCCGCTAGTGGCCAGTGCCAGGATACCATTTGGTGGCAGAGCACTTTATAATTGTTCGCAATAAATAAATAACAAATATGCCAACGACTCGCAAAGTGCACGCAAGAAACATAGCTTTTGATGCTGCTGCAAGATGTCTTTGGAGTAATCTTCCTTTGTCCCTGCAGATTGAATCTTCCCACAGAGTAAGGGGGAGAGGTAATGCTGGCTAATGATAAGTGATGAGGTCACTTTTATAGTAGTCGATCAGCTAAAGAGCAAAAGGTAGTGAAAGAGAGAGAAGTGGTGCAGGCTAAAGGTAGGTGGCGAGGATAATTGCACTGCAGTTTCTGTAGAGAGATAAAGAGAGAGAGAGAAAGCGGGAGAGAGATCATGCTGGTCCAGAGGAGGTTTAGAATTAATTTTTAAACGCTTAAACACTTCATAGGACAGCTCTGAAAAGTAAGTGAAAGGATTGGGATCTTGAAGGGTGCAGATTACAGGACTGATCAGATGGATGCGGAAAAACAGAAGAAGGGGGCAAGACGTGAGAGGGTGACATGTTAATTTAGAAGCGAATAAGAAGTATGTTAGATGCTGATCAGAAGCTACATTTGAAAATACTATGAAAAATAAATTGAAAGTATCGGGGTGCGTTCTTGGGGTCTGTACAGCATCTGAGTCTGATAAGTGTGAGGCCCATGTTATGAGTGGAGGGAAGATGTAGAATACATGAAATAACTAACAGTCGAGAAGCTCCACTATAAAGAAGCTCTTATTTCGTGCAGCAGGCATTCACCCACTAGGTTTTGAAGCGTAAGTTAGAATACATCTGTTTAGTTGCGCAGTGTCATTTTAGCTAATAGCCGAAATCAGTGTACTCCACTGCAGACCTAAGAAGAACGGGTACAAACAAAATCTCAGACTGGTGACATTAGCCTTCATTACTTTACTCAGGCAATACAGTCATTAGTATAACATGAAATGCGTGGACGTCTCAGTGCCTCTCTAACTTCTATTTTACTCATGCACCAGGACGCAGCCGGCACGGAATGTCTGATTAAATGAAGACATTTGCAATACCCAATGTACAATTTGGCTAAAATATAGCCGTAATGGGATGCGTGTATGAATGCCAATGTGCTTTCAAGGAGACGCCATGTGCTTGTTAGTGGCGAACGGAGATTGGGAATATGTCCAAGCCTAAAGCTTAGCCAGTCCTTGCGAATCCGCGATAACAAGCCCAGACTGCATCACGGAATGTACATTGGCATATGTAAGTCTACCCAGATGCCTCTCTCTACTTGGCAGAGCATATGTTGCAGGCTACTAACCCTCCTGTTTCATCTGTCAAGCTGTATAAACGAAAAAAAAAAAAAAAAGAAAATCCGTGCCTTCTGCCTTTAAATATGGTTGAGGTGCAGATTGATCATTGGAACATAGAAAGGTGAGATAATCTCTTCTCCATTGGCCGCTCTTAATAGTTATCCAGTTACTCGAAGCTAATTGGGTAACTTGTGTCCTGTGCTAAAATCCCCTTCAATTTTATATTGAGAAGGAATTCTGCATTTCTAATATTATTGCATTTTTCAGAAACAATATACAAACAGCTATCTCTAATCGCGGGATGGAAAACCACAAACAAAAACATATCAGTAACTGGGCTTTGGTAGTTTTTATTTTAAAAAGGCAAAGGGATCACCGTTGCAGAGATAACATCATATCATACTGGCTACTGTATTTTGTTGTTCACTTTCCAGATCACACTATTCAATTGAACCTGATCCTTCCTCATAGGAAGAGCATACATACTGAGCCGTGGAAGAATGGAGGAATCGAGATAGCAATGTCACTACACATACAATGTTTGGCACTAGGTGTAGAATGAAGTATTAAAGCATTTAAATATTAAGTAACATGACTTTGCTTTCCTGCAACGTTTACAGGAATATGTGTGAGCATTTGTATTGAAAGACAGAGATTGTAAAGTTTGCTAGACTACAATAACAGGAAGGGGTTTTGACATAGATAATAAAGAATGAAAACCAATATATGAAGAATTGATCAGTGGAATAAAAGATGTCAAAGTTGAAAAACATATACGACTAGGGGTGGGTGGATCTCGCTAAGTCTCATACTTTGAATTCCGCAGAATTACATGAAAACTTTGCAAGATTCTGTGGAGTTCCGTGAACAAGTGGAAATAGGCACAACACACTTCTTGCACTGAATTTTAGTTCAGGGAGTTCATTTCTAACTGACAAATCAATGCGAACGGAAATCCCAAGGCGTGCAAGAGGGTGCTGCTGCTCGAGATCATTTTCCTGCTGATTTTCCACTCAGAGCAGTGACTTTCTCACTTGGAGTGGTCGTGACCACCTGCGACCATTGAGGTGAGAAAATGTCGCTGAGTGCCCCATTAGCACCCGAAATTCACACTAGGGATGCCAATTATCACTCGCTGCAACTTATTATTGGCAAGTTGGGCATGAGAAAAGACACTGCCACATGGCAGCTGGCGGAATTCAGCCGAAACTCCACCTTACAAGGGTAACGCGGAGTAGCCAAAATTCCGTCACCTTCGCCAGAGGAGCAGAATTCATCGCCCACTCCTACTATTGAAATGAATGAGTGCAGAATAAGGGTCATTGGTGACCGACAGGAAAATTGAACTATACCCTGATTAAATGGTATGTACAGAAAGTTTAACAAGAGTGATGGGCAAGGAAAAGATACAGAAAGAAAAAAGTGTAATCACTGCTTTTATTAAGATTTATGACAGCAGCAAACTTCTCATCAAATGTTGTGACTGTAAGCACTTCCCACATCAGGATTTACAGCAATAGGCAGTGTCCTCTTCAGTTACCCCATTAAATGATAAAAGGATCACAAATATCTTCTATTTGATTAATCAAATTTGTCAATGCACCTAATTCAGGAAAACTTCCCTGTCAAAGTAGAAAATCCACAAATGTTTACTCTTTGTAAAAAAAAAAAAATAGTTTGATGCAAGTGATGTTGGTAATTCAAATATAGACCTCAGAACAAAGATAATTAATTGTGTCAAATAATTTGCACCCTGTTCAGACCTGTTTTTGCCATTCAGGCCCTTATTATGCAAAGGGCACTCTGTCATGGTTTGTGCTGATGCACACTTGTAAATGGGTGTAATGGATGCAGACCTTGCCACTGTGCCCTATTATAGGTAATGCACTGACCCAACTCAGTTGTGAACTTGTGCCTGCCCCTAGTGAAAGGTGAACCGAAAGCTTGAAGCAGCTGGTCAATCTTTCCTTTGCAAGCGACAACACAGTGTGCCATTCCGAAGGGAGCAGAGATCCCCCTGCAGGTGCATGCAATGAGTGACTGTACTCACCTGCAGGGGGATGTTGGGGTACCACTGGGATGACCCTTCCCTGCTTCTTCAGGGGACCAACTGACTGTGCGCAACCTCAATCAGCAATATCTGCTTTTGCCTCGAGCTCTTTATAATATGGCTGTAGTGCTGAGCTAAACTGGTTCCTCAGTTGTATGGGGCTGTACTCTCGGGCAGCTGAGGAAGAAATGTCCAGAATATAGCCGGTGCTACATGTGTCTGCCCAACTTGTATTACTACAGGAACTATGTCAGAGTCTGCAGCACTTTTTGTAATCTAAATGTGCCTAGGGGGTGCAGAAAGCGGGCAAACATCAACTCCCTGCACTCGTCCCAGACACTTTCAATAATTAGGCCATCCAGCTTTAACCATGCTCCAAGTCAGTTCATACTCATAGTTACTGCTTCAAGATGTCCAGCACAGGTTTGTGTCTTCTGTGAGGAGCAGTTGCAAAGGGATATACTGGTACTTTATTTAAGAATTACATAACTACAGTAGTTGAATTGCAAAGCAAGTGTGTTAATTGTGATCTTGAGTACAATGGGGCGTGGTCTCCAAGAGTGGGGATGGGGTAGTGGGTATGGGGTCAGACACTTAACTAAAAAGAACCAAGCATTTTATAACTACTTTTTTGTTTTTTCACCTAAAGTTAACTGCATATGAAATATAATGCACACAATATACATGAACAAAAACGAAAGCTAATGTATGGGAAATGCATTGCTCTGATGATGGTTAATGCAATCACTTCAGATATCTGTTTGTGTAGCCAGAATTACTGACCTGAATCATGGTTGGTGCAGTCGAGAACAATGACGTGTATTTTATAATGTCATGGATTCTCAGCCTGTGGTAGAAAGCACTGTAAATATACTGTCATTAAGTTTTAAAAAATGTATTACACACAGTATAAGATAGCACACAAAGAGAGGCCTCTGAAAAAGAGCTGGAAGATCCAAAGTGCGTACATTGCGTTCTATATTTTTAGTAACATGCAATCATTCTGTAATTAGTGCAAACCTCGTTTCTAGTTTTTTTAATTGAAAGAGCATATTCCAGAACTTGTAACACCTTTACAGGATCTCTAATTACACAATTATAACATGTTCAGTATACTCCTCTGCTCTGATTCCTCGGTTATACTCTCAAATGATGAAATATACACCTATGTTCCTTATAATTCCACCATTCCACAAGAAGAAAGGTAGCATAGCCCGTGCAAGCCTGTATTTTGCTTAACTGCTTTTTTGGGTAGTCTATAATATTTGTAATTTAGGGATGGGTGTGTAAAGCCTTTATGCAATTGCAAAGCCATTGGGGCCATATGTACGAACACATTTTCCCATTGACCCAGAATGGGAAAAACCCTTTGCTACATCTGGCCCTTGAGTCTCTAAGTCACAGGGGGCCTGATTTAGAGTTTGGCAAAGTGGTTACTGTGTCACAACAGTAATGGATATCCCGACCACCAAAATATAAATCCCATTATATCCTATGAGATTTATATTTCGGCAGACAGGATTTCTGTCAGAGTTGTGACGGAATAGCCCCTCCGCCAAACTCTAAATCAGGCCCAGAGTTTGCAATCTCAAAAGGTCTTACCTTTACATACTAATGCCCTTTTATGAGTCAGAAAAATACTTTTAGACCTTTTCTGGACTGCAAAGAGAATGTTTCTTCTCTCTCCATTTCATATTTCTGATTCAGAAAGGAAAATATCAATATTTTATAACAGCAAATGGGATTGCAAATCATTGGTGAGTAATTGCCTGCTGAGGTAGGGTGGTATCTGATTCACCATTAGGACCACCTCCCCATTTTGGAATCACGTTGGCAGACTTGGGGAAGCAGGCAGTGATCTATATTACCACTGCCTGCTTTGCCTGTAGTTTTTTAAAGTGGCGAATATTGTTTTTAGCTCTAGTCTATTTAAGAAACATGAACTGAATTTTGCTTTTTAATAAAACCAAAGTGTTTTGTTTTGGAATGCATTCATAGGGATGGTGGTTTGGAATTCCTTCTAGGCCAAAATCTCTATGATTGCAGGCAATCACAAGGGACTGCATATTGAGAGCTGCCTAATGGATACTAATTAGGCAGGTTGTTCTTCAACTCTATGAGATTCAGTATTTTATTAACCGATCTGTTTGTACATAGTCCGGTTTGCCAAGTACTATTTGATGATTTTTGTTTTTTAAAGTCAGTGTACAAATTGCATCACTTTTTGCGAATGGAATAACAGAGCATCAGGAACATGGTTCTTTTCCCTAACCTCGGTGTTTCTCATTTGTTTTCCAGGCCCCTTCCTTTTTTTGCACTTTTTGTCTTTATCTTGAAAACTTATTTCGGAGATCCATCATGGCCCTTTTTTATGATCTAGCTTGACAGCTCAGCTGTCACCAGACAATTATGTGATGATCACTAGAGAGAAGCCTTGGCTCTGCCCAAATGTTTGGAGCAATGAGTACATGTTTTGATTGGGTAGAAGTTGTGTGCTTCTACAAAAGAAAATGCTTGACCTCTGCATAACTGTAACATCTTGCTCATTTATTTGGGTGGCTAAGCTTGATCTTTTATGGAAACAAACATGAAATTGAAATGCTATTAGAGCGTGTTAGATAACTGGATAATTTTTTGTTTTTCTCTCTCATCAACATAGATCGGAGGAGAGTGAACATTCATTAACCTACATAGATTATTAGATCTGGCTTGACAGTTTAACTGACACATAACCCTTTAAGTAACACCAATATTATTCTATAGTTATTTGATTTCACACAAATACAAATTATTCCCATGCTATTTACATGTACTGTTTCACACTACCATTCAACATACCCTTAAAGCAAGATTTATTGGCATTGCCGTAGCTTGTTCTCCTTTTTATCTATTTGTTTACATATGGATTTGTAAAATCGTAATTTGACAATTATAGTTTTGATTATTATCTTTTCAGTCGATTTTTTCTTTGAACTGTTTTAGCTAAAACTGCACATATCTTAACTTTTCTAAAATCAAGATAGGAGGTCTATATCACCTGCCAATAAGTTTGTCTAATGGCAAGTTGAACAGATTCTCATTTCACAGTGATTGGGGTTCGTGTCCAGAGAACCTCTATGAGCAGGTGGAGCATTAAGTGCATGAGACATCTGTATTAAGATAAGGTGTACCTTGCAAAGGTGTATGCAACGGAAAATAAACTAATCCAGTATTGTACCAGGGTTTTTGAGACATCCAGTCCTTGGTTATGTAAGAAAATAATGGTACAAAAGGAAGCCAAATATCTGCATATCTCACCTATCCACCGGCAAGGTGGCTGTTTTTCTTACCTTATGCTAATATGCATATGGCCTCTCTACACTCAGTATGTATGCTTTGTTCTCATGGTCTCATTGTGGGTGTCTGTTATACCGCTTCTGTATGAGCCTCTTTGTGTTACTTAGTAAGACAGAGGACGGTCAGATGGAGGCACTCCATCCTCGTTTTTAGCTTAGCAGTCAAACCCCAAAAGGAATCCATATCACCTGATTATTACTACCAGCACGGGAGGACATCATTCTTGGAGGTAAGGGATATAGTAGTAGTATGTGGTGAAAACCACAGGCTTAAAGATCAAGATCAAAACTCAAGCAGTATGTCCACTCTTAAGGAAGGACTATTCAGAAGTGGCCAATCTCCTGTTAGCATATTCATATATCCACTCCCAAATCCAGGATGACTATCCCTGAAGTTGGAGAGGAAATTGTCCAGTCAGTGGAAGAGCATCTCAGGAGCACCTATCCCCTTTTTTCAGGTACATAAATCATGCCAGCTGTAACACCAAAAACTGAAGATCCTTAGAGGGAAGATATAGCTATATACGTAGAGGTGACAATCTGCTCTCCAAACATCCAGATTTTGTTATAAAGTACTAGTAGGTAAAGTAGGGTGTCAGAACTGACAAATAATTTTTGAAATTGCCCACACCTTTAAATGATGACCTAGTGCTTCTTGTAGTGTGCTGAGATGACAAGACTATAAAATGCTAGATGGCTGTACTGGTATGGAACTGGCTCTGTTCTATATGTAATTGGTGCTGGTGGATCTGCTACGTGTAAACTGGCCTAACGCAAGAGCACTTTTTATTGTCAGTGGTGACTTCAAGGACTCCTTTTCTACAGCTGTGTATAAATTACTGGAAGATGGTTAAGATGGAGACTTAAAGTGAGTAGAGCTTTAAAGTGGTGGGAATAGTGGCCCAGCAAGCTATGGGTTGATTCAGAGTTTATCGGAGGATTACTCCATCACAAATGTGACAGGTATTCCATCCATCTTATCACAAATGCCACAGAATATAATGCACGTGTAATATCCTGAATAGGCATAACTGTGATGGAGTAACCCATCCGGCAATTTCTAAATCAGGCCCTAATTTATTTCCGTTGGATCCCTGGAACCTCTATGATGCTAATGCTGCATTGAAGTTAAGATAACATTGGGTACTTTAAGATTGTGCCTTCTTTTGGGGTGCAATACTGCTGCATGGGGTGATTGATAGATTAGGAGCCAATAGCTTTTAAATTGGTAAGTAAGGGAAGAAATCACTCAAACATGTATACCTGTTAGCGCTGTCAGAGCACGCAGCTCTTCTACTCTGACTGACTTTGCTGCATTGACTCAGGGAGACATCCTCACTCACTGCTCTTTTGATTCAGGAATGAATTCAGGTGTACCTTACCCAAGAAGCTTTCTTTCTTAACCCCTTCAACTTGGTATAATACTGTCAAAAAGAGGAGGGTTCTTGGCAGATAGACACTTCATTCTTAATGGCCTATCCTGCCCTTCTTCCTTTTGATCCTTCATTGTCAGCAGTGGTATCTGCAACAGAGATTGCAGAAGGTAAAGGATTGAACCCAGTGAAGCTGTTAGAAAAGAAAAAAGCCACAAAAGTCAGAAAAAACATTTTGATATTATGGAGACTTTTGATTGAAGATCAAGAGCTGTATAAAAGTTGGAAGCTAGACCCCAAAGCTACCCTGAGGCAGAGTGGACAAAGTGTTTGTAATATCTCCCCAGGCTGAAGAATAAATTAGAGAAAAACATCTACAAAAAGAAATAAAACCAGGAGCAAATAGTATCTAAAGTCAGCACTTAACCCAACAAAAATATTGAAAGCATTGTAACACATCCATCTCTGATTTAAGTTCCCCTATATATGAGTAGAAATGAATTCAGAGAAAAATGGTTGAGCACCATCTTGGACAGAGAAGCTCTGGCAGCCCATGGAAAAATGGCATTGTCCTCATATTTCAGCTGTGAGAAGAGAGATTGAATGGCCTACATCCTGCCCTTGATGCATTTGTTATACCTGGACCCTGTGCTTAACAATACCTTGCCAGTGGACTCCCTTCAGGACTACCATAGCCCATGATACTGGGAGTATTGCAAGCAGGCTGCCTTCCCATCTGCTGATATGGATCCAAATGACCACACCACCACCTCCGAAAAACCAAGTTCACTCTCTGGGGATACTGTCTGCATTTGACCTTCTTGACTTGCCAGAGGACATTGTTGTTTAGAAGACCTGGGGGAAGATTTATGAAAGGTGCAGCACCACTTTTCTTGCTCCCGTTAGCACCCCCATAATACCACCATGTGTGCGCCATATTTAGAATACTGCACAGCATGGCAGTACTCAGGGGGACTAGCATCATAATTTGTGACGCTAGTCCGGCGCTTTACAGGATTAGCGTAAAAAATGATGACGCCAATCCAGTAAAGCACCCTGAGGCCCATTAAACACAATGGGAACCTCTTTTTAACATAACAATATTGAAAGCATTGCAACACATCCATCTCTGATGTAAGTTCCCCTATATGTGAGTAGAAGTCACTTCAGAGAAAAATGGTTGAGCACCTTCTTGGACAGGGAAGCTCTGGCAGCCCATGGAAAAATGGCATTGTCCTCATATTTCAACTGTAAGAAGATAGATTGAATGGACCACATCCTGCCCTTGATGCATTTATTGTACCTGGACCCCGTGCTTAGCATTACCTTGCCAGTGTATTTCCTTCAGGACTACCATGATCCATGATTCTTGGTGTGAAAGATATGGAATTCTTCCTATATTGCAAACAGGCTGCCTTCCCATCTGCTAATATGGATCTAAGGGCCAGATGTGTCATCAAATCATTTTGCGATTCTCTAATAGCGATTTTTAAGAAATCGCTGTTTCTGAATTGCAAAATGGTATGTATTATATTTGCGATTCAGTAATATTGATTTCTTAAAAATCGCAAATGCTATTACTGAATCGCAAATTGCGATACCAGCCCCATTCGCACCTATGGGTCTGTAGGCCCATATTTGTGAATTTTTTGCATTTCCCAAATTTCCTAACTGGAATTCGTAAATTTGGAAATGCAAAATCCAGGGTGCTGGGGGCCTAAGTTCAATTTGGTGGTAATAGCGATTCCTTAATGCCCAATTCGTATTAAGGAATTGCTTGTTACATGTGGTTTAGAAATCGCAAATAAAGATTCCTTGTTTGCGATTTCCTATTTAGAGAATCGCAATTTTTGATTTTCTAAATCGGCTTGCAATTTTACGGAATTGCTAATTTAGCAATTCCTTAAATTTGCGTTGCGGATGCCTTTCATAAATACTAAAAGGCATTTTTTATTCGAAAATGGCCCTTCGCACCGTTTGCGAATGCAAAAATGGATGATACATCTGGCCCCAAATGACCACACCACCACCTCCGAAGAACCAAGTTCACTCTCTGGTGAGAATGTCTGCATTTGACCTTCTTGACTTGCCAGAGCACTTTGTTGTTTCGAATAACTAGTGGCAGATTTATGAAAAGTTTTCTTGTGCCCCATAGTGCTCCCCCATAACGCCACCTTGGATACGCCATATTTAAAATATGGCACACCATGGTGGTAATCAGGTAGACTAGCGCCATAATTTGTGACGCTAGTCTGGCCCTTTGCAGGATTGGAATAAAAAATGATGACGCTTGTGAGAGAACAGGGCTGATTGCAGAGGCCCCCTAACTTTTTGCCCCCATTTTCCACTTTTTGCTGGTGTTTTCCTGACCCTGATGGTACCCTGGGTACTGCTAACCAGTCCCAGCGCCTGTGCTGTGTCTAAAATCAGTATGCAAATTATGCTAATTATAATTGGCAAAATTAACCTCCCTATAAGTCCCAAGTATATGGTAGAGCATGGAGGTGCAGGGACCCCAGCATAGGTAGTACCCCCATAGGTGCACTGCTGAGGTGCCCATTGTCATTTTAAAGGCAGGCCTGCCTTGCTGGTTGCTTTTACATTAAAGTTTTATGCAAATTCGACTTTGGAATTAAAAGGAGTTCCAAAGTCTTAAACTACCTTATTTTTACATATAAGTCACCCCTAAGGTGTGCCCTATGTGCCCCTAGGGCTGGGTGCCATGTAACTATAAGCAGGGACCTTATACAAATAGTTTTATAAGCCCTGGTGAGGTAAAACAGCCACATTTGTTTTTCCCTCATTGTAGTGAATGGCCTCCGTAGGCTAGAATGGGGGGACTTTATTTTAATTTTAAAAGTCCCCTTAAGTAACAGATACCAGAAGTTTGGTATCAAATTAATTGTTATAATAAATTCCACAACCTCCAGTTGTTGGATTTAATATAACTTGTTCAGGTAAAGAGTTTTAAACTTTCCCTGAAAAGTTGCCAACTTCAGCCCTGCAGTGCTTTTGCTGCTGTGCTCTGATTGGCCAGCCTCTGGCAGACTGGCCAGGCTGCCTGATGAGGTGTGAAGTGGCCTGGATCCACACAAAGAGATATGCCTGGGGGAGGAGATCTCCCCTTAGCAGATGATGTACCAGGAAGGGGGAGGGCTGCCAAACTGGTCTTCAAAGGTAGAGAAGGACATTTGGAGCAACCCAGCAACACCCCCACATCCTGCAAACCCAGAAAATTAGGTGCCCCCTTGATTAGATTAGGAGAGGACAGGAGAGGGGTGTGTTTAGGATTTTTAGCCACACCAGTGGGTGGGCTCAGCCAGATGTAACCTCCAAAAATCACTTTCAGCCATGATGGAGTTTTGAGGAATGTTGCTCCCTGGGATTGATTTTTGCCACGCTTCCCAGGAAGTGGTCATCACAATCGGAAGGACCCTGCACCTGATTGGAGAACCAGGACCCCCCTGTTTTTCACCCAGGAGCAAGGATAAAACTGGCAGACCTGCACCCACACCTCAGATCCCCATCAGATTCCAACAAGGAAGAATTACAGGAGAAGAAGGACTGCCCTGCTGGACCCTGCACTCCGAAGGACTGCACCAGCTGCACACTTGGGCTTCACCATAAGAAGGACTTTCCCTGGCTTCCACTGGTTCAAGGAGGGACTCCCTATTTGCTGCAGGTGAAAACATGCTAACCAGAGTCCCCTGCACCAACTCTTGAAGAAACCAAACAGCTGACCACTGTCCAGTGGCCAAAAAGGAGTTTGCGCCAGGTGCATTCTGGGAGTTGTATTCCACACCCCAAGGACCATCTCAGAGCTTCTGGAACCTTGGGGTGAGCTGTGAACCCCAAAAGAACCTTAAAAGAACATCTGGAAGAAGATCCAGAAGTATCCAGAACTGTGGAGAACTTTTGGAAAAATGCTCTGTAGAGGGACCAACCCGCCACAGCAACTCTAACCGGCTAGGCTCAACCGCGATCCGGCCTGACTTGCAGGTTTGTCCTGGTAAAGAAAATCTCCAAAAAAGAGACTTAGGCCCTCATTCTGACCTTGGCGGTCGGCGGAGAGGCGGCGGTCGGACCGCGAACAGACCGGCGGTATTAAAAATGGCATTCTGACCCTGGCGGGAACCGCCAACACAGCCCGCCAACTTAACACTCCGACCGCCACAGCGGTACAAACAAACAGCGCGGCGGTTCCCGCCAACAGCCCGGCGGCAGACAAAGTACCGCCCACCCTATTACGACCCACCAATCTGCCACCTTTTCCGGGGCGGGAGCACCGCCGATAAGAACACGGCGGAAACAGACTACGAACGGGAAAACGCTCACCTCTACGCACTCCACGCGAGATTCCGGCAGTATGGAGCCAGAGTTACAGGTCATCCCCGCACTCCTATTCCTCCTCATATACCAGGAGCACGCCCGGCGGCGCGGAAGACATCGGTGAGTACTGCACCTACGACACAGGGGAGGGAAAAGATTACCGGCACACACCCACCCACCCACACCCACTACAACACACACATCAATGCATTCCCACAGATCACTGTCACAACCCACAAACCACCCCCCTCCGAAATAATGCAAAGACCAAAAGAAGAGATCATAAACGGGCAGATATATTGAAATATGTACGCCATTAATCCCAATAAATAAATAAACTATGTACAAAATATATACAGCTACTAAATGTAGTCCAACCACTGTCCGTGGATCACAGGGGTCCTGTGCAAAGGGGCAAGGCCCAGTCCCACGACAAGAACTCCACGGAGAGAACACTGCAGGGGCATCAGAAAGAAAATAGGACAGGCACCTCAGGGGGAAGGGAAGGGGGGGCACCTCAGCCACTTGAGTACACGACGCCAGATCCACGAGGGGACTCCATGACCACTGGCCCATCCTGGGGAGAGCAAAGCCACAGTCCAAACAGTCCATACAGTGGGTGGCCTGCCCACTGGGCCATCCTGGGGAGAGCAAAGCCACAGTCCATACAGTCCATACAGTGGGTGGCCTGCCCACTGGGCCATCCTGGGGAGAGCAAAGCCACAGTCCAAACAGTCCATACAGTGGGTGGCCTGCCCACTGGGCCATCCTGGGGAGAGCAAAGCCACAGTCCAAACAGTCCATACAGTGGGTGGCCTGCCCACTGGGCCATCCTGGGGAGAGCAAAGCCACAGTCCATACAGTCCATACAGTGGGTGGCCTGCCCACTGGGCCATCCTGGGGAGAGCAAAGCCACAGTCCAAACAGTCCATACAGTGGGTGGCCTGCCCACTGGGCCATCCTGGGGAGAGCAAAGCCACAGTCCATACAGTCCATACAGTGGGTGGCCTGCCCACTGGGCCATCCTGGGGAGAGCAAAGCCACAGTCCATACAGTCCATACAGTGGGTGGCCTGCCCACTGGGCCATCCTGGGGAGAGCAAAGCCACAATCCATACAGTCCATACAGTGGGTGGCCTGCCCACTGGGCCATCCTGGGGAGAGCAAAGCCACAGTCCAAACAGTCCATAACAGACCCCACTGCCACTGGAGGAGGCAAGTTGGCCAGAGGACATCCTGCAGCCCTGCCCGAGATAGATCCTGCCCTGCCACGTCTGCCAAAGGGCCAGCGGTTCTTGCCTTGAAGGGCCCAGTTCAGCGGTTCTTGCCTTGAAGGGCCCAGTTCAGCGGTTCTTGCCTTGAAGGGCCCAGTTCAGCGGTTCTTGAGACGGCGGGGCCCAGTTCAGCGGTTCTTGCCTTGAAGGGCCCAGTTCAGCGGTTCTTGCCTTGAAGGGCCCAGTTCAGCGGTTCTTGAGACGGCGGGGCCCAGTTCAGCGGTTCTTGCCTTGAAGGGCCCAGTTCAGCGGTTCTTGCCTTGAAGGGCCCAGTTCAGCGGTTCTTGCCTTGAAGGGCCCAGTTCAGCGGTTCTTGAGACGGCGGGGCCCAGTTCAGCGGTTCTTGCCTTGAAGGGCCCAGTTCAGCGGTTCTTGCCTTGAAGGGCCCAGTTCAGCGGTTCTTGCCTTGAAGGGCCCAGTTCAGCGGTTCTTGAGACGGCGGGGCCCAGTTCAGCGGTTCTTGCCTTGAAGGGCCCAGTTCAGCGGTTCTTGAGACGGCGGGGCGCAGTTCAGCGGTTCTTGCCTTGAAGGGCCCAGTTCAGCGGTTCTTGCCTTGAAGGGCCCAGTTCAGCGGTTCTTGCCTTGAAGGGCCCAGTTCAGCGGTTCTTGCCTTGAAGGGCCCAGTTCAGCGGTTCTTGAGACGGCGGGGCCCAGTTCAGCGGTTCTTGCCTTGAAGGGCCCAGTTCAGCGGTTCTTGAGACGGCGGACGGTCTATGGCCAACTGCTAAATGCCTGGTGGTGCCCTCCTGGGCAGCGGGGATGGTGCTCCTTCACTGCCCACCTGGGCTGTGGGTGGTGGGGCCCTCCTGGCCAGCTGGGCTGGGTCCTCCCTGGGCAGCGGCTATGGGGCTGGTGGGCTCTCCCGGGGCAGTTGTGCCGGTTCCTCCCGGGGCAGCGGCTATGGGGGTTGTGGGCTCCTCCTGGGCAGCAGGCCTGCTGCCTGACCTCTCCAACTTGCTGCCCTTGCCCTCCTTAGTCATCGGCCTGTGGCCCTTTCCTCCCTTTGGAGCTGTGGCAGGTGACTGTCTCTGGGTGGTGTCCGGGGGGGATGTAGAAGGCGGGCTCCTGCGGCGCCCCTTACGCCTTCTGCTCCTCTTCCCAGGGGGTGGGCTGGCTGTCCCCTTGCTGCTGGGCGAAGATCCAGACATGCGGGCTGGCGGGCTCCAATACCCCTGCACCCTTGTCAAGGGGGCTGCAGGGCTGGTGGTGGCTGAGGTGCTCTTCTTACCCCGACGAGAAGGAGGGGGGGGCTCAGGGTCAGGAAAGAAGTTAGTAGTGGCGAGGAAGAGCTTCTTGGGACAATGGAGAGTGGTAGGTACAGTGGGAATGGGAGTGGAGGGAGAGGATGTGGTTGTAGGTGAGTCACGTTTGCTGTCTTTGGGTGCAGGTGCAGGAGGGATAGGCTGTCGTGAGGTGGATGGCTGTTGGGTGGGTGGGTGGCTGCGTTTGTGTGGTGTGGAAGAGGGGGTGACAGACACAGTGGGAGAGGACACAGGGGACGTGTAAATGGCAGTGGGGATGGTGACTGCACGTGTGCGGACTGGAGTGGAGGGTGTGCTGGTGATGGAAACACTGGCTGATGGTGAGGTGAATGGAGGTGTGAGTGTAGACGTCACAGGGAGGGAGGAGGGAGACGAGGAGGTGGGGGTCACAGAGGTGGTAGTGACTGTTGGCATGTCTGCATCGGAATGTTGCGTGTGTGAATGTCTGCGTGATCTGTGGTGCTTATGTTTGGATGAGCTTCTCTTGGGTGTTGAGGTGTGTGCAGGCTGGTCTGATGGTGTGGGTGGGACAGGCAGAGGAACAGGAGACTGGGAGGAGGGAGTTAGTAGAGGCAGGCAGGAGACAGGGACAATGGCTGCCGTCAGTGCTGAGGCCAGAGCCTGGAACGATCGCTGATGGGCAGCCTGACCCGAATGAATGCCCTCCAGGTACGCATTGCTGCGATGAACCTCCCTCTCCACCCCCTGGATGGCATTCAAAAGGGTAGTCTGCCCAACAATGAGCGTTCGGAGGAGGTCAATGACCTCCTCACTGAGGGCAGCGGGGGTAACAGGGGCAGGGCCTGAGGTGCCTGGGGCGAAGGAGATGCCCGGCTTCCTGGCAGAGCGGGCACGGGGCGAACGCGGAGGGGCTGCTGGGAGGGCGGAGATGGTGCGCTGGGTGGCGGCTGTACCTGTAATGGCGGGGGGCACGGATGGTGCCACCCCCGCAAGGGAGCCCCCTTCCGAGGACGTGTCCGTGTCGCTGCAGGCTCCAGTCGTCCCCGTCGTGGAGCTCCCCTCGCCCTCCGTCTCACTGGTCCAGTCTGACTCTGTGGCATGGCCCTCCTGGGCCATGTGAGATGCAGCTCCCTCCTGCCCCGATGCCACTTCTCCTCCGCCTGATGATGCTGATGCACACAAGCACAGAAAGACAAACAAAAAGGGGGGGGGAGAGAGAAATAAAGGGATATTGAGTACATGGATCTCCGGTACAGTTAGCGGACATGACAGACACAGATGCCCCCTGCACTAAGTTGCGCACTTGGGGTCCGCTACGCATTCCGTGGAACATGCCCTACACGCCTAGAGTTGTCAACTGCACCCATGGATGACACGGCCCAGGGATGGCTGTACTGACACACTACTGAGGGTGGTGGCTGGGGACACAGGGGCTTACGGGGGTGCCCAGCCTACAGATATCGCCCTGGCCTAGGGGGACCCACAGCCCTCCTCCCCCACCCAGACACCTCCACTGCACGACAACAGAGTAGATGATGCTTGTACTCACCCCCTTGTGTCTGCTGTGCTGCCCTCACGCGCCCATCCAAATCAGGGTAGGCCACCACCAGGATCCGGAACATCAGGGGGCTCAGTTGACGGCAGGCACCCCGCCTACGTTGGGAGGCCATCCCCAGCAGAGACTCGGCGGTCTTCTTGGTCCCGCGGCGGATGTCCTCCCACCTCTTGCGGCAGTGGGTGCCCCGTCGATGGTGGACCCCCAGGGCCCGGACTTCCTTGGCGATGGCACGCCAAATCCCGATCTTCTCATGGGCGCGGACCTATGTGACACGTACAGGGAGGGAGAAATACCACGTTCAAGTTACTCAGCATTTTCCTTTCCAGTGGCCCAACGCCCCCCATCCCCGCCAGGCCCCCCGCCAGGCCCAACATGCCCCCCATCCCCGCCAGGCCCCCCGCCAGGCCCCCCGCCAGCCCCAACATGCCCCCCATCCCCGCCAGGCCCCCCGCCAGGCCCCCCGCCATGCCCAACATGCCCCCCATCCCCGCCAGGCCCCCCGCCAGCCCCAACATGCCCCCCATCCCCGCCAGGCCCCCCGCCATGCCCAACATGCCCCCCATCCCCGCCAGGCCCCCGCCAGGCCCCCCGCCAGCCCCAACATGCCCCCCATCCCCGCCAGGCCCCCCGCCAGGCCCCCCGCCATGCCCAACATGCCCCCCATCCCCGCCAGGCCCCCCGCCAGGCCCCCCGCCAGCCCCAACATGCACCCCATCCCCGCCAGGCCCCCCGCCATGCCCAACATGCCCCCCATCCCCGCCAGGCCCCCCGCCAGGCCCCCCGCCAGCCCCAACATGCACCCCATCCCCGCCAGGCCCCCCGCCAGGCCCCCCGCCATGCCCAACATGCACCCCATCCCCGCCAGGCCCCCCGCCAGCCCCAACATGCACCCCATCCCCGCCAGGCCCCCGCCAGGCCCCCCGCCAGCCCCAACATGCCCCCCATCCCCGCCAGGCCCCCCGCCAGGCCCCCCGCCAGGCCCAACATGCCCCCCATCCCCGCCAGGCCCCCAAGCCAGCCAGTGTCCCCAAATCCAGATAGAATTAAACTCACTTGTTGGTCTGGAGGACCGTAGAGTAGCGCATACTGGGGGAGGACCCCATCCACAAGTTTCTCCAACTCCTCTCCAGTGAAGGCAGGGGCCCTTTCCCCAGTCGCAGCAGCCATTGTCCCTTCCAGACCGAGGTCACAGCAACACTTGCAGTATAGGTCCTCTCCTGTGAAAGTTCAAGTCGCAAGTGGATAAGTAGATAGAAAATGGCGGTCACGTCCGCGGCGGTGCGTACCGCGGCGGTGTGTCCCGCCACCGCCGGCGCCCTTCGCCATTGGCTCCTGAAACCCATAGGCTTCAATGTTAACCAATGCGGCTTCGCGCCGCGGTCTTGGCCCGCCGCCCGCCGCGGTGTGCCACGCCAGCGCATTGACCTCACATCCCATTGTCACACTTCACAGGTCAGGCAGCCGCCATTTCCACGGCCCACATGGCTCAATTTCAACTGCGTCACACAGGCCTAGGCCTTGCATAGCCACTCATACACGCCATTCACTGCATAGAGAATCGTATACTGTGCTAGCTGTGAGTACGTACCTGTGGGTTGCCTGACTGTGTGCTCCATGTTGTCCTTCCTAGGCACCGTCCGCTGGGTTGGGCGAGGAGACGGATGAATCCTC
The DNA here is from genome assembly GCF_031143425.1 of Pleurodeles waltl. Classification (NCBI taxonomy): domain Eukaryota; kingdom Metazoa; phylum Chordata; class Amphibia; order Caudata; family Salamandridae; genus Pleurodeles; species Pleurodeles waltl. The sequence goes on along the minus strand of NC_090442.1, from coordinate 691,702,924 downwards.
CCGTGTACCGACCGCTGGTGGACCTGTCGACAATGGAAGAACGCCACATTATCCTGACCTACCGTCTTAACCGTGCCACTATCCATGAACTGTGTGCCCGGCTGGAGCCCGACCTGATGTCCCCCATCCGCCAACCCACAGGGATTCCCCCTCTGGTGCAGGTCATGTCAGTACTCCATTTCTTGGCAAGTGGGTCATTTCAGACAACCGTGGGAATTGCTTCTGGGATGTCTCAGCCCATGTTTTCAAAGGTGTTATCCAGAGTGTTGTCTGCCCTGATGAAATCCGTGAGGAACTACATCATTTTCCCTGAGGTGGGCGAACTGGCTACAGTGAAGGGTGATTTCTACGCCCTTGGACATATTCCCAACGTAATTGGTGCCATTGATGGGACCCATGTGGCTTTGGTTCCCCCAAGAGACAGGGAGCAGGTGTACAGGAACAGAAAAAGTTACCATTCAATGAACATCCAGGTGGTGTGTTTGGCTGACCAGTACATCTCGCATGTAAATGCCAAATTCCCAGGGTCAGTGCATGACGCCTACATCCTCAGGAATAGCAGCATCCCTTACGTGATGGAACAGCTACAGAGACACCGTGTATGGCTAGTGGGGGACTCTGGGTACCCCAACCTGTCGTGGCTACTGACCCCAGTAAGGAATCCCCGGACCAGGGCAGAGGAACGGTACAATGAGGCCCATGGGCGTACTAGGAGGGTGATCGAACGCACCTTTGGCCTCCTAAAGGCCAGGTTTCGCTGCCTGCATATGACCGGTGGATCCCTAATGTACTCACCTAAGAAGGTGTGTCACATCATCGTGGCCTGCTGCATGCTTCACAGCCTGGCTTTGCGCCGCCAGGTGCCTTTCCTGCAGGAGGATGGTCGAGACGGTGGTGTTGTGGCAGCGGTGGAACCTGAGGAGAGTGACGAGGAGGAAGACGACGGGGCTGAAACAGACAACAGGGACAGAATCATTGAACAGTACTTCCAATAGGACACAGGTAACATTTCAAAGATAATTTAGTAAAAGTTAACTACTCTGCAGCATCTCTGCTGCCTGTCTATTTGCCCCAGTGTATGATGACTGAGTTTTGGCTTTTCCCTCCCTATTTCAGATCTGGGGTCCCCACTACGAGTCCTGTGCTTCGTTTCCCCATGGACTACAGCTTTGTGGCAGCTGTTTGTTGACTTCACCATGTACAAGGACATATTTGCACTGTCATGTCAATTACAATCTATTGAAATCACAGCCAGACTCCTGATATTTTGGTGCAAAATAGGTGTTTATTGAAGTGCTCAAAATGGGATGGGTGGTTTCAAGTGGGTGGGGGCTATGGTGAAGGAATGTCCATGGCAGAGTCCAGAGTAACAGTCACACAGGTGCATTGTCCAGAGGCCTGTGGAGAGATGGAGCATGGGCAGTTCGAGGATGGACAGGGTGACAATGTGGGACAGTGGGATGACATCAGGTGGTATCCATTGCTGGCGGGGGTCTTGACATCCTACTCTGTCTTGCGAGATCTCAGGGCCCTCTTGCGGGGTGGTTCTTCTCCTGCAGGAGGTGGGGGTCTGGTGGGCTGCTGCTGTGCGGGGGCCTCCTGTCCACTAGCGCCGGCGGAGGTGGATGGCTGTTCTTGGTCCCGGCTAGTGGCAGGGGCCCTTGGGTGTTGTTCAGTGTCCGCCCTGCTGTTTACGAGGTCCTGCAGCAGCCCTACCATGGTAACCAGGGTGGTGTTGATGGCTCGGATGTCCTCCCTGTACCCCCGATAGTGTTCCTCCTGCAGCACCTGGATCTCCTGGAACCGGGCCAGTACCGTCGCCATCGTCTCCTGGGAGCGGTTGTATGCTCCCATGATGGTGGTGAGGACCTCGTGGAGAGTGGGTTCCCTGGGCCTCTCCTCCCCCCCCTGTCGCACAGCTGCCCGCCGAGTTGCCCTGTTTCCCTGGGCCTCTGCCCCCTGGCCGGTGTGCCCACTACCACTGCCCCCAGGTCCCTGTTGTTGTTGGGGTGGTGGGTTATCCTGGGTGCCCTGTAGTGGTAGACACACCGCAGATTGACGCGCCCTGGAGACAGAGGCATGGGCCCGCTGGGTGGGAGCTGTGCTGGTGTTCCCAGAGGGGTTAGGGTCTATAGTGGCCTGTGCCTGTGTGAGGGGAACCGACTGTCCAGAGGTCCCCGATGGTCCGGGCTGGTCATCGGTGTCCAGATCGACAGAGCTGCTGTCATCGCTGACGGCCTCTTGGGTGGGGGGTGTGGATAATTCTGGCCCCTCCGCCGCGGTGTGTTGACGGTCGGGTCCTGCAGGGGTATAGAGGTATGGTTATAGTTTCAATGTGTCGCATATGGGTGTATCTGGGGGTTCTCGTGTCCCCAAGTGCTGGCATTCGTGTGTGGGGGCTTTGGTGAGGGTGGCTTGTGGGGGGGATGTGTATATGCATTGGGCATGCTTTGGTGATGGGTGTCCATGCTTAGTGGACGCATGCAGGCCTAGGTTTTGGGATGAGTGGGTTGTGATGGTGAGACATTGGCGGGGAATAGGTGTGGTGGGGGTGGGGGTGAGGATGGTGGTGGGGGTGAGGATGGTGGTGGGGGTGAGGATGGTGGTGGGGGTGAGGGTGGGGGTGAGGGTGGGGGTGAGGGTGGGGTTCGAGGATGGGGGTGAGGGTTGGGGTCTGATTTGGCATGCAGGTGGGGGGGAAGCAGTATTGAAGCTTCAACTTACCAGTATCCATTCCTCTGCCGACTCCTGCGAGGCCGTCAGGATGCAGGATGTTCAAGACTTCCTCCTCCCATGATGTGAATTGTGGGGGTTGAGGTGGGGGTCCTCCGCCAGTCTTCTGCACGGCGATGTTGTGCCTGGATACCATGGAATGCACCTTCCCCCGTAGGTCGTTCCATCGCTTCCTGATGTCTTCCCGATTTCTGGGGTGCTGTCCCACTGCGTTCACCCTGTCGACAATCCTCTGCCATAGCTCCGTCCTCCGGGCAATGCTGGTGTATTGTATCTGTGTGCCGAACAGCTGGGGCTCTACACGAACGATTTCCTCCACCATAACCCTGAGTTCTTCGTCTGTGAAGCGGGGTTGTCTTTGGGGTGCCATGGGGTGGTGTGTATGATGTGTGGGGTGGAGTATGTGTATTTAAGTGAGTTGAGTGTGGTGGTGTGTGTTGTTTTGTGTGTGGATAGTGTGTGGGTGATGGTGTTGAGTGGCTGTGGCTGTTATGTTTTGGATGCTGGTGTCTCGCTCTTGCCTTCTTTACGATTTTGTAAGCGTAGGGGTTTGTGGGTGATGTGGGTGGGTGTTTTATATTGTATTGTGTGTGTGGGAGTGGTGTGTGTATGTGTATCAGGTGTGTGGGATTCAAATCGTCCAATGTGGGTGAGTTTTGTTCGTTGGTGTGTATTCTGACCGCGCCGGTGTGTCCCGCCAATGGAATACCGCATTTGAATGACCGCCGCGTGGATTCGTGGGTCGTAATGGGATGGGCGTATTTCTGTTGGCGTGGCGGTGGAGGTTTGGTCACCTCCACCTTTCCGCCGACCGCTGGTCTGGCGGTCTGTTGTGGCGGTCGGATTTTCGGAGGTTTGCCTTCTGCGGGTCAGAATGACCGTGGCGGGTTTCCGCGACCGCGGCGGGATTATGGAGGATTTCTGACCGGCGGTAGGCGCCTTTTACCGCCGAGGTCAGAATGACCACCTAAGTCCAAACGTAGGAAGTTGACTGGGACCTCCCAGCCAGCGTATCCGAGGAGGGCACCAAGGACGTCAGATCAAGTTCCAGGTTGGCCCCGGTCGAAGGATTTTCACCTTGAAAAAATTACTAAGTCCATAGGTTAAAATCTCCACCGAGGGCTCCCACGACGCGTATCCGAGCAAGAGTTCAAGGAGGTTGGATTGGACTGGCAGATTCGTCCCACTGAAGAAAATCTTCAGAAAAACGACTAAGGGCCAGATGTAGCAACTTAAAAATTTGCGAGGTGCAAAGTGCGAGTCCATGCGACTCGCAATTTGCACCTCGCAAATTGGTATGCAGTACGGTGTCTCAGACACCGACTGCAACTCGCTATGGGGTCGCAACTTACCCACCTCATGAATATTCATGAGGTGGGTCGCAAATTGCGGCCCCATAGCGAGTATAGGCACTCGCAAACATGGAGGCCTGCTGTCGTCAGCAGACCTCCATGTTCGTGACTGCTTTCAATAAAGCAGTTTTTTTTTTTTAAGTGTAGCCCGTTTTCCTTAAAAACCTTTAGTTTCGGTATTTTTTCAGGGCAGGGAGTGGTCCCTGGGACCACTCCCTGCCCTGAAAAATTTTTTTTGGGTCCATTCACAAAGTGGAAGGGGTCCCATGGGGACCCCTTCCAATTTGCGAGTGGGTTACCATCCACTTGAAGTGGATGGTAACTGCGATACGGTCGCAAATGGTATTGCATACCACTCAGACCCGCAAATAGGAAGGGAACACCCCTTCCTATTTGCGATTCTGAAATGCATATTGCGAGTCGGTACCGACTCGCAATATGCATTTCTGCATTGGGAAACGCGTTTAGCGAGTCGCAAACGGCAATTTTTGCCGTTTGCGACTCGCTAAACGTTTCCTACATCTGGCCCTAAGTCCTAAGGTAAACTTTTGACCGAGGCCTCCCGCGGGCTGTAGCTGAGCCGGGCTCCATTGTGGTCGGCCTTAAACTTTGACTTTGCCCCGGTCGAGGTGCGACCAGATGACCAGACTGGCGCTTTTTGTTTCTATGCCCTAGAAAGCAATAATTCTTTAAAAATTCATATCTTCGGTTCCCCTTATCCAATTTTATTTGTTTTGATCCCATTTTAAAGCTAAACATATTTCCTATTTTTATAAATTCATTGTGGATTTTTAAACTGTTCCCTGTGTTTCATTTAATTACTGTTTTGTGCTATTTGAATGCTTTAGACTCTGTCTCCTAAGTTAAGCCTTGTCACTTGTTGCCAAGCTACCAAGGGTTGAGCTGGGTTTAATTTACTGAGACTTAACTGGACCTAAGTGGAGGTTAGTAGCCTATTGCTAAGTGTAGGTACTTACCTACCCTTACCAATAACCCATTTTCCAACAACGCTAATCTAGCAAAGCACCCAGAGGCCCTTTGAACACAATGGAAGCCTCTTTTTAGCAAATGCTCTTAGCAGGCGTTAAAAAATGCAGATAAAAATGACCCAAATAAATCTCATAGATTTCTTTGTGCCATTTTTACGGCCCCCATAGAGCTGGAACACCCCCCTTGCACACAATATGCCTGGCACAGGCACAATGTGGCGCAAAGGGGTTACAAAGTGGTGCAATGAAAGTATTGCACCACTTTGTAAATATAGCACAATTTTTTGGCCTTGCAGTGCCACATTAGTGTAAGCAAATTACACTAATGTGGCATTGGAATGGAGCTAAGCCCACACAGATCTGGGCCCAAATGTGCTTGAACTGTATTTAAGGCTCTGTCTAATAAGAAAGGTTCTCTTGGATATCTCCTTAAGTCCTAAGCCCTCATTGTGTATGGGGCAGGGAGAAAGTAACTTTTTAAATGTTAGATAACCTGAATATATTTTTAAAAAGCCAACAGTTTTACTAAATATATAAAATAGACTTTGAATAAATATTCTAGCCATTTCCTCACAACATTTATAGATTAATGTTTATAATGTCCTCTTTGACATTTTCCAGTCTCCACCTACAACCCTGCAGTGAAAACAGCTTCTGGGGACTGATTGAAAGAGGAACAGACTAACTTTAATTTCTTATGTGATTCCACTTGTAAATATGACTCTCCCTGCCTTGTGGGCAATAAGGTGTACTTAGGAGTGACATAAATATTAAAAAAAGGGTTTCCTATCTGTCAAACAGGATTATTTTGACAGGGTGGCCAGCATGTTTTTAGGCTGCTTCAGTAAGTTTACATTTGGCAGGTTTGAAGCTATGAAATACAGGTCAAACCTTTGAATGACACAATAGGTGCTGCAGTCCACAGATGGAAATTAATGTCTAGGCCCTGGTAAAACTTTCTACACCATATACTACAGATATAAAGGCAAATTAAAACTAAACTGTCAATTACGGGTAAAACAGTGTAACTGTGTTTAAAGGGAGATCATATGCACTTTGCTCCTGGTTAGCAGGGATAAAGTGCACAGAGTTCTAATGCTAGCAAAACACATAGGCCACAAATTGGGGAGGATTCAGACCAAGACAGTTAATTCTAGGTCTGGGCAAAATTTTAATTATGCCAGACTAATCAGAGTAATTTACAGCAATTCTGTGTTACACTTTGTAAATTACTGGAAATTATGTGAGATGCCCGTTCTTGTAGTTTTAGGTAATTTGGGGCAAAAATATCTAATGCTCGAGCATAGTAACACAGTGTGAGCAGCTGCTGGCTGCTGCTCTTCCTATTCTGTTTCATTTAGTGCTATTTCTTAGTGCAAAATCATTGGGTCAGTTTTGGACATGAAGGTGCACTTTGATCTTGGAAAACAGTCTCAGTATCAATAACATGCAATCCTCATACGTGCAGAACAAGTGAACATACTCATAAATACTTTTGTCTGCCATTTTACTGAGCAATTACTAAGCGCCGACAACCAAGGTTAAATGAATACCCAATTGAGAATACACATTGTAATTACAAATGAATGTAGTGCACATTCTGTGATTTGCAGGAAAAGGAATTGCAATGATTCCATGCTGAGCATGGAATTTGGTTAAGCACAGTGGGAATTCGCCCCCACTCCTGTCCTCTGACCAGGCTTCCAGTCACCCACTCATGCCTCTTTCCAAGGTATTCACTTTACAATAGCCTTGATATTTTTGGACTTTTTTTAATTGAACATTCAAATATTTCATAAACATCTTGAAAACCTAAATTTGTAAGTTCTGTAAAATCACATATTTCATGAAATGCTGCCTGTTTCTAGATGCAAAATGTCAGCCAAAAGACTTTAAATAGAGTCAAAAGTACAATTTTACAAAAGCAATTGCATTATGTTTCTGTTCTTTATTTTCAATGTTTATCAGTGCTCCCCGACACTCGCTGGGGTTTGGGACCTCTTATAGGGTCACACCTTTTCTGTGGATATTTTTTAAACCCATGGACTATATACGCCAGTTTGTCAAAATGCATGATTTTCAAGATGGTGTTTTTTTTATCCCCTTCATCAGCCAATCACAGATTGAAAAATCTGACTAACGGCATTACTGAATTTACAAATTTGGGATTTTAGCAGACAATATATGCAAAAGTATTAACACCTTCAAGTCTCTGTCACCTTTATGTAACTCTAACATTTTTTAAAAATCCACTGTAAATGAATGAATGAATGAAACTATCCATTCCGAGTTAAATCCTATGTTTATGCCAAATTAGGAGGCGATCCTGTCACCTGTAGCAACAAAAAAAACTCCTATGGGAGCTAATAATGAAAACACATCGATACCACGCCCCTTAACTCTTTTTCCCTGCACAGAACTGCACAACATATTGGCATGCCAGGCCTTTGCAGAATACTATAAGCAAGTGAACAATTTTGTACAGGTCACTAGTTGTGCAAGGAAACCAGAGTAATTGCCAAATCAAAAAATGGCTTTTAACTGAAAAGTTGACCTGAACAATACATTACATATTTGAGTGATTTTATTGCACAAAATGTAGTGGTAAATAAAACCTATTTGTCAAGGCACTGTGCAACATTGAAAATATTTCAAGATTCCCTGTGAAATATGGACATCATCATTATAGTGACAGCCGCCAAAGGACTGAGTCACTTTCCTCCACCCTAGCATGAAGGTCCTCTATATGTTGTAGGACCATTCTTTCTTCTCGAACTTTGTTCAAAGACAAATGTCAAATGTCAAGCCATGTAATTTCTACCTATTTGACAACTGGTATTTACATTTATTTCTCGGACTGCAAAGTGGGAGGATTTTATAAATGTGATCTAGGTTACAATGTTGTGGGTCTACAGGAAGTAAAAGGAAAGATTATCTGATGTTTTTTCTCATACACAACAATATTTAAATACTTGAAAATAAACTTTATACACATTTCAAAATATACCAGCAATTAGGAGAGAACAAATGAAGCATATTGTTTCTAAGTCTAAATTGTAGTTGAAACAAAAATGTAATGGGAACCAAACAAATCAAGACACTGTACTTGGTGGTGCACAAATGATAAATATTACTGAAACTGGATTTGCACACATTATTGTTGGGGAACTATGTAGTTGTACCAGTAAAACTGCATGTCTGTGCAAATTTCAATAGAAAATGTGCTGTCTCTAAAAGACAGTGACTTACCTCATCAGTGCCTCAAAATGAACCAATGTGTACATACTATACACTTACCACTCTCCATCTGAATTGGCCTGGCACATTTGCTACTCTTGGTTTTTGTGTGATTTTGGATGTTTCACAATCCCTATGATTTTAAATGATAAACCATTAATGGCAGAATCCCCTTCTGAATATTTTTCCAGCAGTTATGCCCCAGTCACATCCACTCTATATTCCTGCCACTCATAGCACTCGCTTCTAAATATCATTTGACAGTACATTTTTCTAATGTGCTTGTAATGAGGAGAGGAACTATGGAGGTTCTGGAATACATGTGGAGAGAGGCACAAAAGGTAGGGAGAGGAGCACACTAGTGGCCCAACCAGAAGATAATAACCCAAAGGAGTAGGTTGGTGGAGGACAAGAGGGAAGAATTGGGGAGGAGACTAGAAGGAGAAAGAACTTGTGAAGGATTGTGATGGTGCTGGGAAGGATGACAAGGAGAAGGAAGGTGAAGACGCAGAGACAATAACACAGAAGCAGTTAACTCAGAAGGCACTGAGTCACAAGACTTGATGCTGAGTGGGACAGAACCAGAGGAGGAGGTGGAGATCCTCCTGAGGCCAATAATCCCCATAAAGCAGACCAGCGACCTGGGGCAACAAGATACTGTGGCCCTGAATGCCGTGACCCTGGTTCAGGGTTGTGGCTACAGGTTAGTAATGTTTGGAGCTTACACCAAAGTAGAAGGGCGGTGGGAGTGGTCCTTGGGGGCTGAGAGGGGAGGTCACTAAGCAGAGGAAATTTGCCACAGCTCTAAAGATTGAGGTTGGTGGAAGCATTTTAAGTCAGGGTGCACTAGTGAGGAGCTCCATGGTGATGGTCACACATCTATGAATCCCAGCAGAGAGCCCAAACACGATACTCTTTGGAAATAAAATCCCTGCTCTTTGTAAAATAAACCACAATTAGAGCAAATAATTCTGGTCTGGTCATGTGAATTACAAGTGTTTAACCCTCTGATAGCTTGGCACAAAAGCAGTCAGCTTAACTTAGGGGCAATGTGTAAAGTATTTGCACAGCACACAAACAGATATATAGAGAAAACACAATACAAGACACAAGAAAAATCCCAAGTCATTGTTGAAATATAGAGTACATTTTAATTACTAAATGAATACCATAAAGACAAAATTCCAATCAGTAGAATATTTTATTTTAACACTTTAATCAAAAACATGTCCTATAAGCGCAAAGCTCCAACTGCAGAAATCTGGTCATGCCGGACTGGGACTAAGTTACGAGTTCAGGATGGCCAGGATGGAGCGTGGGCGCGAGTTGTATCTTATATTCTTGGTGTGAGGCTTGCTGTCTTGGATTGTCAGTTCGAATTAGGGGCTGCAAAGAAAAGTCCTGCATTGAGATGTGCCACAGTGCATATGTTATGAACAGGAGCTGTGAGATCTGTGATACAAGGCCGTAGGTTGAGTTACACCGCCCTGCATCAGTTCTGATGAGGCTGTGAGTCAGGAGCTCCAAGTACTGCGATGCGAGGTCCTGCATCGAGTTTTGTCACCTTGAGTTAGCTAAGATGATCAGGAACTGTGAGGTGCTCTGATGAAAGGTCCTGTGTGGATTCCGATGAAGCCGTTGATTAGCAGATGCAAGGTGTTGTGATGCATTGGGTTTCGTTGGGTTGTGTTATACTAGAAGGAACCCACAGTTAGTCAGGGTGAAGTACATTCTGATGCCAGTTAAAGGTCCTGGGGACAGCTCTTAGGTATCTGGATTTACTCCAAGCAGAGGCTTGCAGCTGGGCTCAGGCATGTCCAGTTGTAGGATGAGGCCGGTCCAGTACAACAATTCAGATGGCAATGGCAGGGAGCCCTCTGAAGTTTATTGTGTACCTATAGCTCACACAGGAGGTCAGCCAACTGACCCTTGGGGTCACGTTGGCTTGGGATAAAGGTTAGCATGTCCATCATTCTTCTCAGACAGCAAGGAGGTCCTTCAGCAGCAAGGCAGTCCTCTGGAAACAGGGCAATCCTTCTTCAGTAATTTCCACAGGTAAATTGGTAGCTCTGGAGTTCCAATACTCATATCTGGTGCAAGTTTTTGTGGGGGGGGGATTGTCTGTCCTACCCCAACATCTTATTCTGGAAACATTTTCACCTGGTCCTTTCTAGGAACCAAACTGTCTGGGGGGGGGCACAAAAGGCAGGACAGGCCTGGTGTCAAACTCCTTTTTGTGTGCAGGATGTTAAGACGTTTGAAATGTAAATGGGACGAGCATCCCCTCGCGGTTATCTGCGAGGATGGCCCATCCTGACCACTCTAAAGCTCCCTTTGTCTGTGAAAGCAATACATAAACCCCAACAGCAGAGCCATTCACAGTCATGTGACCCAGGACACTGACAAAAAGCATAAATGGCTGGAACAAGAAAATGTTAACTTTCTGAAAGTGGCATTTTCAGAATTGAGATTTAAAAGCAAACTTTAACATTACAGACAATTTGAAATTACAATTCATTTGAATGCAAACAACATATCTGTATCTTCTCCCATTCCAAAGTTATCAATTATTAAATGTAATAAGGTAACGTAGTTTTAGTCAACGGGAGATATAGAACTTACAACAGTGAAACATGAATTTAAGAGTTTTTTCTCTGCTAGGACATGTAAAACTAAATAGTAAAAGATCCCATTTCAAGTATTTCTCAAACTGCCAGACTAGAAATATGGTCTACCTCATTAAGTGCCCATGAGGTTTGTATGGGGAAAACCACACAAGAGACATGACAATGAATCCTCCAACATCAATCCAAAATTAGACCCCAAGTCACTCATGTTACTCTGGTGGATCATTACATAACCCACAAACACTAACCTAGAGGTATGGAATGGTGGGTGATCCAGGTAGCAAAAAAGTTAGTACAAAACCACAACCTAGCAAATGTACTTTCCCTGTGCAAAAATAGATGTATTGGGCAGGTAGCCAGTGTTAACTCTGGCCTAAATGTGTCACTGCATTAGCAGAGTCTAGCCTTGTAGAACTAATATCCAGTGGAGGATCAGGGTAGTTACACCTTTGCTTGGTCAGTAAGAACATTGTATCTGAAATGTGTCTGCTATTATTCGATGTGTGTTGACACTGTTTCATTAACAACTACAGAAAGTGTTATGGTTGAGCTGACAAACACTGAAAATCATATTGCTGAGTTGTACAATTGCTCTGGATTAATTCTTTTTGTGTTGTAATTTTTTATTGAAGAGACTTAATATACGGATATGAGGTACATTATTCAACTCAGCAGTACATAAGACACATATGCAGTCATCCACTGGTGTATAAAAAAAAAAAGAGAGAGAAACGAGGGAAATGTGTAGGACGGAAGTGAAAGGTACAAGGGAGGGGCAGAGAACTACAAGGTGAATAATATTATACAACAATGCAGAGAGAAGGGCATAATTGCAGGTGAGCCTGAATAAAATCCCAGCTTCAGAGGACAAGGATGCTAGTCATCCCACCTTTTAGTCTGAGCTCAGGGGTAACAGAGAGAGGGGGTGAGGAGCGGGGATATGGCAACTAAGGAAAGTCCATACAAGGGAGATGCGAAAAGTGGCACTGTGCGACAGGCTAGGGCATCGAGCGGTAGCGCAACAGGAGAGGGGGGTGCATACCGATTGATACGAAGGGCAGGGCTGGGAATGGGGGCATAGGAAAAAATCAGTTTAAGAGGGCAGCAGAATTGCAGTAAGAAAGAAAGGTATATAATATAACATTATAGAATAGAATAGAATAGAATAGAGCAGCTTAGGGCTTCCAGCGTCCGGTGTAGTCTGGGGGAAAAGGAGGGGAGTAGGATGGAGGAGGAGGATAGGGTGGTGGGATGGGAGGGTAGAGGGGAGGAAGGCCACAGGAGTACATACCGAGAGAGGGGATAGAACAAAAGGGAAGGAGGAGGGAGGGAGGGAGAGATAGGGGAGACCTTGAAATCTGGACTATTTATTATTGCATTGTGATTTGTTTCAAACTGTTCGTACTTTCAAATCAAGCATTCCTATATTGATCTTCAACAATTGTTACTTTATTGAATATTTTGTGCATGGATATCAGTTACTATTCACTTTTGTCACGATCACTGATGTTTTATATATGTAGATTGAGAAATTGATCAGGACTGTTTCTGATTTTTGATGCATGGTCAGACTAGCCTACTACTTATTACTCAATTATTTCAGCAGTTTTCACATTCTTTTTTATTCTCTTTTCCAAATGCCAAGTATATGGTTTAGACGCACCTGAAGTTTAGTCTTGAGGAATGGCCACCTAAACAATACTATCCAGTTGACCAAAGGCCACCATGAGTTTACCACGTTTTGTGTTCTAATTGATCAGAATTCTATTCAAAATTAAATCAGTAAGCAATTTGGTGCTGCCTACATGGCCCTTAAAGTTTCTTCACTTGATAACATTTCTACTGACTTGCTCTTTTTCACACTAATGCAGCTACCCTTCATGCTGCAATAACAAAGATTGTGGTGAGCTCAAATCAAAATTAATCAGATCGTAATTACTAAGTACATTTTTCTGTACGTTTCAGAAACAAATGAAACAAAACTGGTATGTTGATACAATCATAAATGAAATATCTAAGTGTTTGGTTCACACTTTAACACTGATGGCATTTTCACACTACCAAGCTATTTTGTTTGGATTTAGTGTGGATGGCTTTAATTGTTCACAAGTGCCCCACTGTTTGGTTTTGTGCTTTGTCATGTCTACCTCTACATGGGTGTAACTGATTGTTGGAAATGGCCCTTCTGCATGGTTATCCCCAGACTTTTTGCCTTCATCCTTCTCTTTTTCTGACCTCATTTTTGCTGGTTTTTAGACTCTGCGCACTTTACCACTGCTAACCAGTGCTAAAGTGCATATGTTCCCTCCCTTTAAACATGGTAACCTTGGATCACACCAAATTGGACTATTTGATTTACTTTTAAGTCCCTAGTAGAGTGCACTATATGTGCCCAGGGCCTGTAGATTAAATGCTACTAGTAGGCCTGCAGCACTGGTTGTGCCACCCACTTTAGTAGCCCCTTTACCTTGTCTCAGGCCTGCCATTGCAAGGCCTGTGTGTGCAGTTTCACTGTCACTTCGCCTTGGCATTTAAAACTACTTGCCAAGCCTAAAACTCCCCTTTTTCTACATATAAGTCACCCCCAATGTGTGCCCTAAGTAAGCCCTAGAGCAGGGTGCTGTGTGTGTGAAAGGCAGGACATGTACCTGTGTAGTTTACATGTCCTGGTAGTGTAAAACTCCTAAATTCGTTTTTACACTACTGTGAGGCCTGCTCCCTTTATAGGCTAACATTGGGGCTGCCCTCATACATTGTTGAAGTGGTAGCTGCTGATCTGAAATGAGTAGGAAGGTCATATTTAGTATGGGCAGAATGGTAATACAAAATCCTGCTGACTGGTGAAGTTGGATTTAATCTTACTATTTTAGAAATGCCACTTTTAGAAAGTGAGCATTTCTCTGCTCTTAAATCTTTCTGTGCCTCACAATCCACGTCTGGCTAGGGTTAGTTGACAGCTCCTTGTGCATCCACTCAGACACACCCCAAACACAGGGTACTCAGCCTCACTTGCATACATCTGCATTTTTAACGAGTCTTCCTGGGATGGGAGGGTGGCGGGGCATCTGCGGTGCGACCGGAACTTCGCCGCACGGCCCACCTGGACAACGCCGCATGACTTCCAGAGGGGAAATCGACACAGCGCCTGCCTTGAGGAAGAAAATTCCACTCATCGCCCACTGGAACGACGCTCAGTGGGTCAACAGGCCCAGGATTCCACGCACAGACCCCGGGGTGTCTGAAAACCCCGCAACCCGAAGAGGAGACCCGTCCACGCACTGGAAATCGACGCAACGTCTTCCACGCTTGGAACATAACGACGCAAGTCCGGGTGTGAAGGGACGAAAACGACGAACACACCATTTTTCCACGCATCTCCTCCTCTGCGGCCCTTTGCAGAGATTGTTCACTCCAACCAGGTACTTTGTGCTTGAAAGAGACTTTGTTTGCTTTTTAAAGACTTAAGACACTTTATATCACTTCCCAGTGATATCTTTACAATTTTTTATTGCACCTTTTATCGTTTTGACCTGCAAATATCCAGATAAATATTATATATTTTTCTGAACTCTGTGTGGTGTATTTTTGTGGTGCTATATTGTGTTATTGTATGATTTATTGCACAAATACTTTACACATTGCCTTCTAAGTGAAGCCTGACTGCTCAGTGCCAAGCTACCAGAGGGTGGGCACAGGATAATTTGGATTGTGTGTGACTTACCCTGACTAGAGTGAGGGTCATTGCTTGGACAGGGGGTAACCTGACTGCCAACCAAAGACCCCATTTCTAACACTGATTTATTTTAACTTCGCCTTCTCAGGACATTTTTCTAAGTTTGTTTTTGTACTCTCTTATGTACATTAGTGAAATCCAAGCATTTTCCTTAGGATGGCCTCTGATGTTAATTATAAAAGAGACTGAAAAATCGTCTGTCCACTACTTGCCCATTTGAAACTGGTTTGGCTTTTGTCAGCACACGAATAATTGTGTTCCCAGTTGAACTATCTTCTTGTAAGAGTGGACCAAAAGTACTTTTCACCCTGTCTATGAGCTTGATGGGACAATTTTGGGTCATTAGTCTGTTGGATGCTGGAATTTGTGTAACCTTTCATATCTATTTGTGTCTTTTGTTTGAGTCTTTAAGTAAAAAAAAAACATTCTCTTTTATGCGCCCGAGTGTTGCATTATTTTCTTCATTGCGTTGATGCTCAGTATTAGAAGACAACGTGCCCCATTTGTATGTTGGTGGAAGAGGTCCGCTAAGATACATACACTACTAGAGAGAACAGTACCACAGTATTTCCTTTATAATAATATCTCAATATTCATCCACTTTTACTACTGCTGAAAGAGAAACACCCCATGCAAAGGCTTTGGGCTAGCTTGGTGTCTTAGCGATGTGAAAGGTGTTGGTTGTGCTCTTATGCTTCTGTTTTGATGCTTAAGTTACCCTCAAAGTAGCTTAGCATTATGTTGCTTCCTTGATGATTAAGGTGGGTTTGAAATTGTCTCTCATAGCTGTGGATGCTTAAATTAATGGAGGTAGCACTGACCAGACTTTACAGCATAGATTTCCAGATACTATTCTACATTACGTCAGGAGCTAAACAATAAAATAGAGTACTTCCTTGTACTTCTAATCCTCTCATTGCAACTTGTAGGGTGAGAATATCCCCAGTCCTCTTACTATTTGAGTCTTCCTATCTGTCTGTCACTCGGATTGCCTCCACTACTTCACTTCCTCTATTTTACTGTCTTCTGTCCCTCTCATGTATTGCCTCAGGGCTGTTTCCATGAAATGGCTACACTTAGGCCCATATTTATACATTTTCTAGCGCCGCATGTGCGTATTTTTTTGATGCAAAAGCAGCACAAACTTACAAAAGACAATTGTATTTTGTAAGTTTGTGCCAATTTTGCGTCAACAAATGACGCAAATGTGGTGCTTAAAAGTATAAATATGGGCCTTGTTTTCTTATTCCAAGAGTCCGACATGTATTATCTGCCACCTCCCTCTGTTCGGTATCACCGTATATGCCTCTATTTTTGACAGATTATGAGCTAAATCAACACCCAAAGGCCCTACTCTAGGTACAGAACTCAATTAGTAAATGCTCCAAGTGGCGATCATTGGAACATTGTTATCACTCTACTGTGCCTGTGCTCAATGGGTATTAGACACTTCCGGGGTAAATTTGTTGTATTTGATACGCCTTTTACAGTCCCTAGAATTCCTGAGACCTTCAAGGCAAGTGTGGAACCACCAGAATTAACCTTTTTGTCCCATTTGTCAAATCGATATTGGCAAATGTACCCATAACCTTAGCAGATAATGCAGTATGCTAATCACCAATGATGGCATTCAAATAATGTTCTTTCTGTCTCAGGGAATTTAGTTGGTCCTTTCGACCCATCTTGCTGTTTGGTTGCATTTCACTCATTTTACAGCAAGAAACAAATTTAGTAATTGGTAGTTGCTGCAAGTCATTTTGCTTGATTTCACACATTATCAAATACTATACAACTGTTACAGAATAAAGAAAAACAGGTTACCTTGTAAGCCAAGAATGTATTATGTAGAGAAATTTCAGTATTTAGACAGTGTTTAAATCTATCCCACTCCCTGAGCAATTCTGTCCAAAAGGCAACAGAAGTAAATTCCCCAGTTCATGGCTCTTAACTGGGTGCTTCTTCAGCCTCCATGTAAATCAACCATGGTAATAGGGAGGCAAACACACATACGGACCCTCGGTACAGCTTTCATTTACAAGAATGATCCACCCCACGAGTCACTTTGCCAAATAATACACCATTTTTAATTAAGTAAATGTATTTCTATTTAAGTTTCATCACCATCAATGATTTATGTTAGCTCCTGATGAAGGGCTTCTAACCTGAAAATGCTTTGGGGCATTCTGTAAAACCTCATAATGGACAAAATTCCACTAGCACACTGAATCACTAAATGTAATACAAGATGGATAGTGAAAATATGAAAAGTAGTGTCGTATTGATGACTTCATGATAAAATTGGTAAGGACTGAGTGACTATTTGCCATCATCTTGCTCCCATCTGCTATGCGATGGGAGTCATTAATCGGTACCCAAACTGTGCTGTACAGTCTGTGCAAAGTCCTAGGCTAAAGAAAATTTACCCTGTTAGCATGCAAAATAAGAATTTAGGATAAAACCTTCTCGTCATCAAGTGTGTGTACACAAAAGGGACCTGGATATTAAGAATCAAACAGTAGATCAGACAACAATACAGGTATTAGAGATGTGCAGAAATCACGTATTGACCAAGCTTTTCAATACCATAGAAGAACGCAGCATCAGACAGTGGCTGAGCCACCTGTTCCACCCGAGATTGAATCAAACAGCCAGTTTTACAGGACCTCGCTGTTCCAAGATCTAGGTCCCTGTGACAAAGGTCATTACAGTGCCACCTTAGACCACTTTTTTTTAGGTTTCATATAATCCATCTGCCCGTTCTGTCGTGTCCTCTGAATCCTAAGGTAAATATATGCATTATATTAGAAGGCCATTAAGAAATATTCAGGTAAAACAGGTCGCCAGAAAAGTTGCAGCACTGGAATACTATCATGATTTCCATTCTCGTTCTATTGTGTTCTGAGTCTTAGGGTCATGCGTTTTCAATATCCCTGTTAGAAATGGGGTATCTGGTTGGCTAGGGTATACACCTATGCCATGCAGAACCCACCCACTCTAGTCAGGGTGAGGGGGTTACACACCCAGGATAACCCTTGCTCACCCCCTTAGTAGCTTGGAACGAGCAGTCAGGCCAAACCCAGAGGAAATGTGGCAAGCGATTGCACAACACACACAACACACGTGATGCAATAAATACACCACAAAGGAAACACAACACCAAGTTATATAAAAATAAACTGTATTACACAAAACATAATTAGACAAAACACAAGTATCAGTAGTACCCCACTACACAAGCAGTTGTCAGAACATTACTCAGTTACTAGTACTCTGTAAAAGCCAACAGTGGTCACAATAAACACATAAGTATCATAAGCAGCAACATAAGCAACATAAGCAGTAGTCAGGTTGTCATTGTTACAAAAATGCACATCCCAATAATCATACTATTAGGAATGCCTTGGTAGCACTATGAATGCCCACAAGGTGAAACATTCCCTAATAGACCCATGTCAAAATGAACGTATTATCAAAAATGAGAAGACATTATCATGAGTGCCGCAGAAATAACTTACCAAAAAATCTCAAAAACACCATCACATAGCTAATGTCCGCCATGATGTTGATCATCGGAAGGAGCTCCTGTACTCTCACTACAGGGAAAACGGTAACCCTATGTTCATCGAAGGGATCAGAGGCACCCTATGCCTGTTAATGGTGAGGAAGTACTTCTGTGGTGTCTAAGATAATGGCTCCACTCTCCTTATGGAGTCCCTACCACCAGAAATGTGCCGCTGTGGTTGTGGTGGGAGATCGGGCGTCTCCTGCCTGCTCCGGTGCCCCCAACACGAAGACAGAAGCAAGGATTGTCCAGGCAACCCACCTGCATCCTTGCGGTGTGGCTGCTGCCTCTGTCTCATCTTTGGGGCTGTATCCTGGGAGTCCTCCATGGCCTCCCCCTTCCTTGTGAGGATTTGATGCACTGTGACAGCCCACAGCTCTGCAGACTCGGCCTGGGCTGCAGTGGTGATTGCACCCTAGCAGGTACCTGCTTGTGCCCCGGAGGCACTACACAGTGCTTCTCACTCAGGGGCACTCCACGGAGTGTGATCGCTCCTGACTTCATTTCCAATTACCAGGGGGTACAGCCTTCACAAATGCAGGCATGCCCCATCTCTCCTTCTCTCAACCTAGAAAGACCATTCAATATGTAGATGAACCTCTATGACTCATCCACCATTCTTGTGTACAGGCTGTCTAAAAAATATGCGCAAAGACAGCTGTCACTCTGCCCCAGATGTGCATTGGAGTCAAGCTGTAAAGCCCCAGAGTCATAAGCACAGAGAAATGCTCACTTTCTAGAAGTGGCATTTTTATAATGCTAAAACAAAATCCACCTACACCATTAAGCAGCATTACTCACTACCATAACAACTATTGCTAACATGCCTACGCTAATCCTCCTAGATCAGACAATACTTCCTAGGCATAAGGCAGGGCATTTCCAATGCAATTCTATGAGCAAGGCAGCACTCACTGCAGTGAGAAACCAAATAGCCTGTTTGTCCTACTAGGACAGGCCACACAACCAGGCACATGTCCTGCCTTCTAAATACATAGCACCCTGCCCATAGGGCTAGCTAGGGCATACCTTAGGGGTGACTTATATAGAGTAAAAAGGGAGTTCCAAACCTGGCCACTAAGTTTAGATGCCAGGTCCCTGTGGCAGTAAACTGTGCATGCAGACCCTGCACTAGCAGCCCTGAGACAGGTTTGAACGGCTACTTCTGTGGGTAGCGCAAGCAGGGCTGCAGGCCCACTAGTAGCATTTAATTTACAGGCCCTAGGTATAGAGATATCACTGTACAAGGGACTTACAGGTAAATTAAATGTGCCAATTTGGTGTAAGACAATCATACCAGCTTTAGAAGGGAGAGCACTTTCGCACTGATCAGCAGTGATAAAGTGCTCATAGTCCTAGAGCCAACAACAAGAGGTTAGAAACAATAGGAGGAGGAAGGTAAAACGTTTGGGGATGACCTTGCAAAAAGGGCCAGGTCCAACAGTCTCCAAAAGATGTGTGAGTTCATCTGGTTTCATCACAAAATGCTCCTCTGTAAGTACATGAATCAAAAATATTAGCCACCATAAAGAACTCCAGGGGATTACAGCTGGATCCTTAAGGTTCCCTTGAGAAATACGGAATTACTGTGCATGCCTATAATTCATGGGCGATTTCATTGGTAATTTATCATCATGCAATACAATATCCAGTTCAGTTAAAACAAACCACCGTGTTCAAGCAAATATCATAAATATTAAAAGGTCAATAACCGCCCCTACTGCCCTGTTCAGAATTAAAATGGACCTAATAATGTGACCTTAAGTGTGGAAACATTTGTTCAAGTTGATATTGGATTGCTTTTCAATTACACCATAGATTTGAAAGTAAAAGATTCAGTAAAGCTTCAGAATGTATTTAATAGATTGTGCAGAAGAGAAATTCTCTAGCTGGAACACAGATCAGTGCTATTATAAATTATCAAGACTGCACTCTGGCTGTAACCTTAAATGGTTCGCATTAATGGACAAATAATGCTAGTTATATCTTTTTTATTACCAATAAATCTATTAACCAAAAGCTCGAGTAAACCATGTTAATCAATTATATTAAAATAATTCAGTTAATGGGTCTGAGAAGTTGTTTTTATGCTTAGTGCATTTGGCCTCATTATTCTGCTTCACACGGAGACAGATGTAGCATCCATTTGGGAGGGAATGTTGGAGGAGACTGCGTTGACCACATTTGTGAGCAGATGGCACAAACCATCTCTTTGGCAGAAAAGATGACTTCTTGGCTAGCGATAAACGAGCGCTATCAACAAACCATCATGTGCCCCTGGTTTAGAATGTAGATATATGTTAAACTGCATCGTCCAAATAGGAGGATCATCAATGCAAACGGGATTTTAAAAACCCTGTAGGTTGTAAGTGAAATAGACTCTTTCCAAAGTATGTTTCTATAGATTAAAACGTAATTCATAGTTTGAAAAAAAACAATTTTTGAATCATTAATAGTTAAAAAATAGCATTCTTTGGGAAGTCTTACTTTGGCATTTGTAGGATAGTTCGAAAATACCAAGCCAAAGTTACAGTCTGGTGATCTATGAATTTCAAATTCAGACTCAATGTTTTAAATTGTATGGCCTCAAAGAAAATGTAAGTAAGAGTGATACATCCCGTTATAATGTGGAAACTCAGAGGTGCTTATTCTTTAAGTGTCTTGTCCTCCCCATTACCGACAGGCTGTGACTCACTACCTCGCACCCACTCAGGGATCTTTCCTTCACTGCCTATGTGCCCTTTTGAATACAGCATTTTCACAAGCCCAGGACAAATGAATGGCTTCCATGACTATTTCGTTTTGCCGCTCCCGTTTTAATATTTTTTCTCTCCATTCTTGTGTTTCCCGCTCTCTGAAGCCTTTACTTTGCAACCTTATTTTTGATGAGTTGGATTATTTTTTCACTGCTGTAATCAGGAAGCTATTTGATCTTTTCATTTTCAGCATCATTTTTGATTTTGCACTCCTGGTTCTTGTACTGCTCCTTTCTCTCTCTGTGATCTAATGCTCCTTCGTGCTCTTTCTCTTTTCCCAGCCCTCTATCTCTCCACCCTCTGCTCACAACTCCTCCCTCCGAACGGAGCACTGCTATGGTTCTGTGTTGCATCCTTTCCCCTTTCCCACCTCTCTCTATCCTCCACACTTTTCCCTCAACTGTTGCCCCTCTGATGCCACTCCTCTACTCCTGTTCAATCCTCATCGGTATTGGCTTTGCCAATTCTGAATGCTTACAAGATTGCATTGGCACTGACAGAATCAACAGTGGGGGCTGGAGAGCTTAGAGGTGTATTTTTCACTTCCAATGGAGGGGCCCGGGGAGAGAGAGACCCGCTCTAGTCTCTCCACGGTTACTTTCGGGATATGGGAAGTGACGCGTCCAGATGGGATTGGAGGTAGGTAGGTGGGGGTGGTGTTGGACCTGGCCCTTTTACAGGGTCATTCCCCAGACTTTTTGCTTTTTTGCCTCCTTATTTCCATGACCTTTTGACTCTGAGCACTTTTTCACTGCTAACCAGTGCTAAAGTGCAAGTGCTCTCTCTTACAAAATTCGTATGATTGGATTATACTTAATTGGCATATTTAACTTGCCTATAAGTCCCTTGTAATGTGGTATCCCTATACCCAGGGCCTGTAAATTAAATGCTACTAGTGGGACTGCAGCGCTGCTTGCGCCACCCACTGAAGTAGCCTCTCGAACCTATCTTACGCCTGCTAACGCAGGGCCTGCGTGCGCAGTTTATTGCCACAGAGACCTGGAATCTAAATTTACTTGCCAGGCCCAGAACTCCCCTTTTTACTGCATGTAAGTCACCCCTAAGGTACGCCCTAGCTAGCCCTATGGGCAGGGTGCCATGTACATAGAAGGCAGGACATGTGCCAGGTTGCATGGCCTGTCCTGGTAGTGACAAACAACCTAACTTGGTGTCTCACTGCTGTAAGTGCTGCCTCTCAAAGGATTGCATTAGAAATGCCCTGCCTTAGGTGTAAGGGGGTATTGTCTGATTTATGAGGGGTAGCGTAGGCATGTTTGGTATGGTTGTGATAGTGATGAGAAATGCTGCTTACTGGTGTAGGTGTAATTTTTATTACTATCACAGAAATGCCACTTCTAGAAAGTGCACATTTATCTGTGCTTATGACTTTGGTGTTTTGCAGCTTGCCTCCAATCCACATCTGGGCAGACTGACAGTTGGGGCTTTGTGCATACTTTTCAAACAGCCTGAACACAGGGAGGGTGGAGGTTTCACAGAGGTGCATCTACATATTGTAAAGCCTTCCTGGGCTAAGAGAAAGGAGAGGCGGGGCACACCTGCATTTGTAAAGGCTGTGCCCTGGCCTCACACAATAGGGTCGTTTACCCCCCACTGATGTTTGGAACTTGCACTGGAGGAGAGAAAGGGCACTCCCAGAACCAGTTGTAACTGGTTGGAATCCCCTCTCCTCCCCATTGTAAAACACTCTGAAAACTTAGTATAAGTACAGGGCAATTGTCCCCACAATTTGGACATCATTTTGGACATTCTTGGGACTCCAGGAACTTTACCTGGAGCTGGACGCAGGACGCTGTAGAGAGGACTCACCAGGACCACCTTGGACTGCTGCTTCTGTGCTGACCTGTGACTTGCCTGGTCACAAGGAGGAACTGCCACTGCTTGCACCCCCTTGTTGTGCTGACCTGCTGCTGGTTTCGTCAGCACTGTGCCCCCTTCTTCATTTGTTCCTCCAGAGGTAGGGTGTCTGGGACCCTGACCTCTGTAAATCACCCCAGCACGAGGAGTGCTGCTTTGCCTGTCTATGCGATTTGGGAGCGCTCCTGTGTTACTTTTCAGCGCTTTTTCAAAGCGCTCCCTGGCTGCCAGAAGTCACCGCTGCAGCCCGGGGTCACCGTGGGGCCCCTCACGCTTTTTGGAAGCACTCTCCGTGCCCAACATTCACTGCCGGGGCCAAGGACAAGGCCTTTGCGCTTTGAAAATCGCTTTTTGAGTTGCTCCGACATCACCGCCGCAAACCTGGGCTCCCTTTCAACTTAAAATCCGAGCGGGTTGGAGACACGCTACAATAGGTGCTCCTGGAGCACGGGAAGTAGTCGACCGGAGCTGCTGGACCTTGTAAAGTTCCCCGGGCTGAAGCGCACTGAAGGAGGCACCCCCGGGGGACAGGGCAGCCCTCACAGTAGTGCCTCATCAACAGAAGGAGGCGCCGGGCTCAGGAGAGCTCACGATGCGCCTCTTTCCATACTCCCATTCGGAAGGGCTAGCAGGGGGAAAGGAAGCCTCATCGGAGGCTCCCCCTGCCCCGAGAGGCCCTCTGACAGATCTCTGAGATTGCGGGCGGGGCGGAAGCCTCACCAGAGGCCCGCGTGCCAGAGTCTCGATCGGCTTTGGCACACGGGGAAAAGAGGCCTCACTGTAGGTTCCTTCCGTGTCGCCCCCATTCTTCTTTGTGGGGCTTGCTTAGGCCTGGTGTACCTGACCAGGCCTGGGCCGGCATGATGCGGCCGATGCGCAGGGTGTCTGGTAGGATAGCGGCTGTGGTAGCAGGGTGTGTGTCCCCTGAAAGGGCGGGAGGCAGGCGCAAAGCACGTCCACCCCCTTGAACCATCTAGATGCGGGTGAAGCAGAGTAGGGGAAGGGAGAGGCAGATGAGGACGTGGGGGTAGAGGAGCAGGCAGAGGGGGCCCTGGGGACAGTCAGGAACAGCTGGTGGTCACTGGGCCTGGGCTGGTTGTGGAGCAGGGAGTTCAAGAAGTGGCTGGGCCCAGTAAAGATATGACTCCTTTGGACCTTTCTTTGCCAAAAGATGGCACAGTCATAGTGAAGAGTTCGGGCCCCCATTGAAAAAGAAGGGCAAGAGTGCTGGTAAGACAGGGGGAGGGCCAGTCAAGGCTAAGACAGTGAATGGACAGGCAGGAAAGGTTGGGGGGGCCTGGAGTGGGGCCAGTCGGTACAGAGCTGGGGGGGTCCAGGCAGGCAGAGGTGTCTTCGGTGGCCTTCTCTACATCACAGGATCGGGGTCAACGCATAGATGGTGTGCGCCATGAGGGTCTTGATGAAGATTAGTCGAATAATATGCTGATGAGTGGTGGTGTTGACAGCAGGTGGGAGATGGATGAGGAGGATGTGGTGGAACTCGATTATGATGAGATGGATGAGTGGGAGGACGCAGAGATTCAGGAGGCAGAGGCGAGCAGTGGGAAAGGGAGGGGGAGAGAGCACAGGAGCGGCACAACCCCTTATTCTGTTTCTATTTTGCAGGATCACATGTCTGGTGGCAAACCACAAGAGGTGCGGCAAGGTCTGGCACGTGGTCGCGGGTCATGGAAGTTTTCACGGCCTTTGGGGGCACAAGGCAGAAGTAAGGGTCAATGGTGGTCGGTTTGGGGGGACAATTCTGGTTTCAGTGGCACCAGTACACATAAGTCTATAAGGGTAGACGATTTTTCGGTTCATGACACACCTGCGTAAGGGGTCCTGCAGGGTGGGGACAGTGCATGGTTCCACAGGGCAGACATTGTGTGCTTCCACAGAAAAGTGCTTATCCTCAAAGACCTTCAATCATTTGTTCATAAAGTTGCCTCAGTCAGAGCGTGTTATGCAGTGTAGCTATTCTGTAACAACAGAGCTTGATTTTTAGTTCAAACACATGCCACTGCAATGCTATATGTCTCCTCAAAAGCTATATAATATTGAAGCCGAGTCCCAACATGGACGCCAACTTCCTGGTTTGAAGTGTTGGCAGCCACCAATCAGATCTCATCATGAGATCGGAAGGGGTCATGAATCCTTTGTATCACTATATATACAAATTTAGATTTTCTTTAATTTCCCTAAAACTACTGAATGTATTTACACCAAATAACAAAAAGGGTGATTTCTAAACCAAGGCGCTACCTCTATTTGGTGTAATTCCGTCCAGTGGTTTAGGAGCTATTGCTGTTCAAAATTGCCATGGAAAAATGAACAGGGAAAATGCATCCCTTTTTCTCAATCCCCGCTTGACAGATCACCCTGAAACTTTCAAAACAGGCGCTGAATTGAGTTCCATCTTTTCTTTGTAAAGTTTGTGAGGATTCGTCAAATGGTGTGAAAGTTATTAGCAAAATAAAAAATGTTTTCTCTATAGAAACTAGGTCCTAACTATAACTACCCAGTGGTGACCACCTGGCATGGCATTGTGCTGTCCCCATTCAAGCTCACTGCTCCTGCCCCTTCTGCTCATTGCCATCCATTTTCCAAATTCATGACCATGCTTCCTCATTACAGCCCTATATGGCTGTTGTTCTGACACTGCCCCTCCCTCTTGACCTGAAGAGTCAGCTTGCTGCCCCATCCACTTTCTCCCTATCCTCTGTCATCTGAGTCCATGCATCAGCCCTCTTCCTCCTGCTCTGACTGATCCGATGTGCTGCCACTGTCCTCCATTTAGCTTCAATTATTTTCCCACTCCTCCTGCTCTGTTTCCCAATTCTATGCCCCATCATTCCCCTCATACCTAACCTCTTTGCTTAACTTGCTGACCCCACCCTCCTGCCATTGCCCTCTGATGTCTCTGTACATGCCCCTGCTCCCTCCTTTTTTCCCACCATGTTCCATGGACCTGCTACTGCCCTTCCTACCTACTTTGAGTGTTCTGTTGAGATGCCACAGCCCCCCCAACTGCCTAGCATGGTCAGATAGCTGTTGCTTGTCCCTGTCACCTCTACCCTGCCTGTCCGAGTTCCATGCCTCTATCCCCTCCGGCCTGTCCTCCATGGTCCATTTTGCTGCCATTACCTTCCACCCTCCATGCTCTGGTGTGCTGCAACTAGTGCTCCTATATATATTACCTAGTGGTGGTTGCCACTAGGTGGTTATAGTTAGGACTTTTTTTTTTACCATAGACAGAACATTTTTGTTCTGCAAATAACTTTGGCACCGCTTGACGATTCTTCATGAAGTTTTCAAAACTTATATTTGGTCAGTTCAGCTGCTGTCTTGAAAGTTGTGAGATGATCCATTGAGTGGGGGATGAGTCAAAGGGGGGATCCCAAAATGCATTTTCCTCATTCTGTGTCAATGGGATTTTTCAAAATTGTGAACACAACTACAGCCCGAACCGCTGAACGGAATAACACTAAATATGGCAGAAAGCTAGAACTTGCTCCTGGAAGCACACTTTTTGTAATTTGGTGTAAATCATTTGGTGGTTTTGGAGAAAATAGAGTTTAAAAATATAGATACATAGGGATGGGTATCCTTTGCAGATCCAGCTGTCCCCATGCAGATATATGGTTGGCTGCCAACACTTCAACCATGAAGTGTTGGCAGTCATCATGGAACTTGGCTTTAGCCAAGTCCCAGAAAAAAAGTACCAAAAAAGAAAATGGGCCAGGGATACACTGACCCCCTAGCTCTGGTGCTTTTTTTTTTAAATGTCAGAAAAATCCATGGATCCGGATCCGCAGATTTTTCACATATTTTTTTTTTTTAAACTGGTGGTTTCCCACTGTTTTCATTAAGCCTCTGGGTGGGCGAAGTCAATAAAACAATAATTCAGCCACAGGGACTAACACCTCCCTGGGGCTTTAAATAAATCAAATGCGTCTCAGCCACCCTACAGTCCCAGTGACCACCATCTCCCCAGCACTAATTAAAAAAGATATAGGGGGTCCGTTGTGGACCCCTGGATCACAATCTGGGGCCCCAGCACCAGAGCTAGGGGGTCAGTGTGTCCCTGGCCCATTTTTCTCCTGAGCCTCTAAAAAAAACCAAACATGCTGCATAAGGTAACTATAACTTGCACTCTAGGCATGCACTGCTAATTACAACAGATATTACATCACTGATTAAATCTTCTATGACATGACTGATAACATCACTATAATATTTGCAGTAAAATTATTGAGGAGAAGACTGTGCTTTGTGGGGGACGAGGTATAGTCATTTTAGGGCACAAGTTATAGTTATGCAAGATAACCATAACTATAACTGCTGAATTCTTATGGTTGTTTGTGAGCAAAATATGAACCTAACTGTAACAACCCTGTAACATTTGTTTTTTTAAATATATAGATAGATAGATAGATAGATAGATAGATAGATAGATAGATAGATAGATAGATAGATAGATAGATAGATAGATAGATAGATAGAGAGATAGATAGATCGGCGGTCACCAGTAAGTAGTTATATTTAGGACCTAGTTTCCATAGGAAAAGCATTTTTTGTTTTGCCAATAACTATGGCTCCTTCAACAAATATTCACAAAATTTTCAAAACTAGTTTGCCATTCAGTTCAGCTGTAGTCTTCAAAGTTTTGAGGTTATTTGTCAAGCAGAATAAAAGGGGGTTCCCAAAATGCATTTTATCCATGCCTAAAGCCCAAGCAGCTGGACAGAATTACACCAAATTAGGCAGAAAGAAAGCTATTGGTCCAGAAAGAGCTCTTTTATGATTTAGTGTAAATCCGTTCAGTAGTTTTGTGAAGATCAAAGGAAAATCAAAATATAGATATCTAGGAACACAAATCCTTCATGGATCCACTGCGGTGGTGTGGCGTTTCTAGTGTGCCACTAGCAATGTTGTGATGGGCTGACCACAACCTGACAGGGAGGCTGTGGGCACCATTTCATGAATCAGGAAACGGAACCTGTGGCTGAAAAGTAGCATTTAATTTAGATGAAGGGGTTAGGGTGGGTAGGGGTCAGAGTTTGTGTTACAGAGGTGGCATAGGTAGGTATGATTGGAAAGATAGTGCCTAAAAATGTTTCTTTTTCCATGTGAGAGATCTGTAGCTCCACCGCGATGCTCAGTGCAGCCACCCTAGTAAATCCATGACAGATGTGTGGATCCTGTTGTGAATTAAAATATATATATATATATTTTAATATATATATAAATACACAGATACCCACTCACAACTCTACACAGACACTCACACACCCACTCACAGGCCCACACAGACACTCACACAGACACTTACAAACCTACACAGACACTTTCACACCCACTCACAGACTCAAACAGATACTGGCACACTCACTCACACACCCACACAGACACTCACACACCCACTCACAGACCCACACAGACACTCACACAACCACCCTCACATGAACACTCACATACCCACTTGCAGTCCCACACAGACACTCACACACTTACTCACAGACCCACTCATACACTCCCACTCTGACTCACGTGCCCGCACAGACATTTATTCACCCACTCACAGACCCTCACACCCACTCACACACCCAGACACAACTCCCACACATTCCCACACAGACAATCACCCACCCACTCACAGACTCACACAGACACACACTCACTCACAGACCCACCCAGACACTCACACACCCACTCACAGACCCAAACAGATACTCTCAAACTCACTCACAGACCCAAACAGACACACACACACACACACCCACTCACAGACCCATTCAGACACTCAAACACCCACTCATAGACACACACAGGCACACTCACACCCCTTCACAAACCCACACAAACACTCACACACACACTCACAGACCTATTGAGACATTCACCCACCCACTCACAGACCCTCACATAACCCTTATAGACCTTAAAAGACGTTTACACACCCACTCACAGACCACGCAGACACTCATACTCCCACTCATGGAATCACTGAGTCACTCACACACTCACTAAGAGACCACTCAGACACTCACACACTGATTCACAGACCCACTCAGACACTTATATGTCCACTCACAGACCCACAAGACACTCCCATGCCCACTGACAGACCCACTTGGACACTCACGCATGCACTCACAGACCCTTTAACTGACAGTCACACTTCCACTCACAGACCCACACAGGCACTCACACACCCAGTCACAGACCCACACAGGCACTCGCACACTTACTAACGGACCAACTAAGACACTTACACACCCACTTACAAACCCACTCAGAAACTCACACACCCACTGAGAGACCTACTAAGACACTCATACACTGATTCACAGACCCACTGAGACACCAATATGTCCACTCACAGACCAACTCAGACACTTACACATCCACACACTGACCCACACATCCACTGACACACCCACTCACACACTGATAAGACCTTTCACACATTCACTGACACTTCCTTAAGTGTTACTTGTGTATTGAATATGAAATTTTGTTTTTTGAATCCACAATGAATCAGCGGTTCCAAATAATATTTAAGAAATAGCAATTGAAAAATAAAGAAATCTGTCTGTGCTAAAAAGATAGGCTCTGAAAGGAGCCTTTGTGTTTAGGATGTATAGATTATAACTACACATAAATGAGTATGCAGTCTTTCAAGTTGTTGAGGAACATCCTGTTCCCTGCCTCTGTCAAATAAACTCCATCATTTCTATACATAATGCCCATATCAAAACGTAAATCATTGTGGTATATCGTGCCCATTTTGCAGTCTCTGAGGAATGCGGAAACAGTTTTATTAATGTTTCCTGGATTTGTCCGTCTGTGAACAGAAGTCAGTTGACCACTTCCAAAATGTTCTCAAACACCATGGCAGTGAGTGGGGAAAGTGCCATTATTTACCAAAGGTATCCTTCATAAGGATTTCTAGTTCTACTGCTGTAATTGTACCTAGGTCACTGCCGCCATAGCGCACAATCATAAGGTCTCCATGGTGGCAATTAATATTTCTTTCATCCAAAGGCAGCTATTGATACCACTTTCACCCTCTCTGGCCAATCCAAGTAATATCCACATTATGTAAACCCAGGTCCCTGTGAATGCCACTCTTTCTAGCAATCTCTCTGACCCAAAACATAAAACTGTTGACCACAAACCACACTCCTAGCATTTTTTAGCAGACAGGAGAAGGCTGGAGCTGAATGAGACACATTTAAAATGAAAGGCAGTTAAAAAGGAGGATAGTTCATAAAATTGAAACAATTATTATTATTGGATGGTTTAAATATACTGGTGGCTAAAACTATGTAGTGATATTGAGATAAACGTAAGTACATGGTGATTGAGTTTAGAAAAATACAAAAACATTAATGGTGTTTGGTATATCCTTATAATTCCAAATACTCAACGCACATGCACAATTGGTTTTAAATCTAGTATACTGCTCTCAGAAAGTGTTGTGATCTTTAAACTAGTGCTATCAGGGAATGTTTTGGTCACCAAGGAAATGGAGCTACAGCAGATAAGGGAAAGGGACATAAAAACTGGACTGTTAACCTGAAACAAGAGTACTATTACAAAAAATGTTGAATAAGGAGTGTTTGGGTTCAGGTGTAGAACTTGGGTTTAACAAGTGGAGTATAAATGACATTGTTTATCCGCAGATTACTTAATGGTTTTACATGCCTTTGTGTGGATCTGCAGATCTGCTGCAAATTTACAAAGGGGGTGTGCTGATCAAACCAAAAACCCCACAAAATTGAGCACCTTTACAAAAGTCTCAGAAAGGTGCAAAAAGGTGTAAAAAAGCCACCATTCAGAAGTGGGATGCAAAAGACAAATACGAAAGGAAGGTTGTAATTTGTTTTCTACATGAGTATCACTGAAAGCAAAGTTGAAAAGGTTACCATTAACGGTTCCTTTGTATGAGAGTGGCATACCATTCTTGAGTGTGAGAGTTCACATTTTCAGTGAGGAGATATTCTAACTGATACTGACAAAAACATACAGACCAACAAACACATTGGCCCTCATTACAACCCTGGTGGACGGGGCAGAAGTGGTGGTAATACCGCCAATAGGCTGGGTAGAAAAAGAAATGGAATTATGACCATGGCGGTTACTGCCATGGTCATCTGCCACTTCTCCAATCCGACCGCGAGGGTGGTGACAACCGCTGGGCTGGAGACTTTCTGGTTTGAAACCGCCACGAAATCCATGGCGGTAGGCACTATCAGTGGCAGGGAATTCCCTTCCCTGGCACTGATTGGAGTCTCCCCCACCCCGAGTCCACCCACCCCCCTGCCACCCCCCAAAGGTGGCAGGACCCCCCAACCCACCCCTACCCCCAACATGCACATACAAACACACCCTCCCCCCCTCCCCCAACATGCATATACACACACCCCTACACGCACACATACACTACAACACATACCCACACACATACAAACAGACATGCACACAGACCGATCTGCACACATTTCCCATACACACAACACACCCCACATGCATACACGCACTCACACCTCCTCTACATACTCACACACTCATCTCAACACACAACACCCCCACACCCCTCCCCTAACGGACGATCAACTTACCTTGTCCGTTGATCCTCTGGGAGGGGACGGGATCCATGGGGGCTGCTCCGCCGCCAGCACCCTGTCACCGGAACACTGCCACACCGAATCATGGGACGTGATTCGGTGGGCGGTGTTCTGATGATGGGGTGGTCGAGGTGGAGCAGCCTCCACTTCCCCGCAGACCACCAGTATGGCTGCTGGCGGTTCTCCATCTGAAAAAGGACGGAGGGCTGCCAGCAGTCATAATACGCTTCACGGAAAACCACCTGCACTGGCGGTCTTCAGCACGGCGGTACATCGGCGGTCTTTAAAAAAGACCGCTGAGGTCGAAATTAAAGCCATTGTGTGATTTAGGGTGTATTTCTAAAAAGAAAAATTAATTTGAAAAGGCATGTGTGTATACAAGGTGAAAGAAAGTGTGTAGGATGTATACAAGAGTAAAAGTGAATGTAGAAGGGAAGGGGCATCATGATAAGAAGGAAAAGTATGATGAACAGCAAAGGAGGAAATGAAAAATTTATAAAAAGTAACAAAACTCATTTTATCAACCTGCTAAATATTAACATGTTTTCAAAGTAGATGTAGATGATTGGTTAAGTAAGGAAATGAATATTTCATACTTTATCCCCAGTGAGAAGCACAAGCAGGTAATTTATACACCAAGTTTCGGATTTACACAAACAACTATTATCACACTAAAAGTATAGCTAGAGTAACTGACACATTGTAGTCATACAGACATTGTGTGATTCAATCACAGATGTAGAGCCATTTCTGAATTCAGAAAGAACTCTGTTACAGACAAACGTAGACAACCACACATCCAGGTATAAAATTAGTAACTGACTAATTTAGCTTCTATTATAGCTACTAAAAAAACATGGACCCCTTACTCATCTAGTCAGACATTGACAGTCATTTACCCACACAACTAGATAACAGTTATGTATCCAAATGAAACAGCCACTTTCACACAGTTACCTATACCAGTGCTCACTAAAACAGCCAGTGAGTAGGCCTGGGTGGAGTTGACGGAGTTCCACTCTGCAGAAATCCATGGAGCTGATAAAAAAACTCTGTTTAATTCCATGGGGGCGGTGTTCTGTGTGCCACAGAGAGGCAACCTCTCAGAATGTGCCCGATCTCAGAATCAATAAGCGGGGTCAGGTCTGGTTAGCCAGGCCGCCCCTGCTTAGCACTTCCGAGATCGGGCACATTCAGGAGAGGGATGTAGGCAGTGAAAGCTGCAGTTTCAGGCCTCTTGTGCACCAGCCTGCCCTGTGTGCACTGCATACGAGGCAGTGTGGTGCACAAGAGGCCTGGGCAGGCCAATGCACAGGAGTCCTGAAATGGCAGCTTTTTCTGCCTAAGCCCCTGGCCTGAATTTAGGCCAGGGCCTTAGGCAGTGAAAGCTGCTGTTTCAGGTCTCTTATGCACCACTGTGCACACTGCACATAAGAAAAAAAACAAAGACTTTCCTGGGTTCTCCCAGGTGATCCTCGTTGCCAGTGCCATGGCCTGGCTCTCTGCATCCCTCTGACCCCAGAATCCAGAGCTGCTGGCATGCAGCTCCATCGGCGTTATCCGGTGATTGCGCACTGCAGCCCAGTTACGGCCCGCACAACGCAGATTGTGTGTACTTGCGCTGTGTGGCCCATAACTGGGCTGGAGTATGCACGCAGAGAGCTGTGCTCTGCTGGCGGGGCTAGTGGAGTTTTTGGGCGAACTCCACACTCCAAATGGCTTGCGAAGTGCAAAAAACTCAGTGTGCTCTGCCAGTGGAGGGGAGCTTGGCATCCACGCCTACCAGAAAGCTATACATAGAGGATTTGACATACCCATTTAAACACTTAAAGATTTCCTAAGACAGGCAGTCATACACTGATATAGTCACTTACAAATCTGGTGACACAGCCACAGAGGCACTTATACAGTCACTTAGATATGTACTTAGGTACTGGTACACCTTGTCACTTATTCATACAGTAACCCATAAACACATGTATCAATTCAAAGTGACAGACTTACAGTGAATGTTACACACTGCATAACCTCTGAACTTATTCACTCAGTTACAGTCTCAAAAAAGTGCTTATGAACTAAAAAATAGTATACCTAGACACACACTGATAAAGACACTTACAAAACCACTCATACACCCATTTATTAACTGATGCATTCACTAACATACCCATTAACACCAATGCACCCACTGACACACCCAGGGACACACTGATACAGCCACTGACACACCCAGCCAAACACTAATGCAGCTACTGAGACACCTAAGCACCTAACAATGCAGGCACTGACACACCTAGGCGTGCACTGATACAGCTACTGACACACCCAGCCAAACAGTAATACAGTTATTGACACATCCAGCATAAACAGATTAGGCCCGGGTGGAAAACTCTGCTCTCCTTAAAGAGTTTTCAGAATTTGGGTACTTCCAAATATGTGGAGAAGCCTGGAGTTCCCGAATTCCACCATCTGGCGTGAAGCAGAGATTTTTTCTTTTCCTGTTTTGTGCAGATGAGATTTGTATTTGGTGCTCGCGAGCAGCACAATATTCTTAGGCTGCTAGCAAGCACATGTGAGATTTCCTGCTCACTTGCACTAATTCTGGCAGTGATCGCTATGATAAAGTGCTGCTCGCAAACGCACCTTGAGTAGATTTTCTACTCTACTCAAGAAGCAGATAAATTTAGTCAAAAATATGTTTTCAAGTGAATATTCTTCTCCAAGAGATGATTCAATTGTTTTTTTAGTGCAAGAAACCGTTTTTTTTAAACTTTGTTTTCCTACAGGAAGAAAGTGCCCCAGAGACTCCAACTTCCTGTTCCTGTCCAACAAGCTCTTCCAAGTTCTTTGTCCAACTCCTAGTCACTTTTCACTTGCATTTTGAGGTGCAAGGATCACTCTCCTTGTCTCCTGGACATTTGCCTTTGGATTTAAGGACTTTGTTTTTGTGATATCACAAAAGTAAGTTAAAAACCTATTGTATAAGGATGCTGTTTGTTTGACTCTAACTTTTAGAAATCCTCCATCTTGCAGATGGAGGATTCCCCCAATAGGATTAGGGATGTGACCCCCTCCCCTTGGGAGGAGGCACAAAAAGGGTGTACTCACCCTCAGGGCTGGTAGCCATTGGCTACTAACCCCCCAGACCTAAACACGCCCTTAAATTTAGTATTTAATGGCTCTCCCTGAACCTAGAAATTAGATTCCTGCAACTACAAGAAGAAGGACTGCCGAGCTGACAAACCCCTGCAGAGGAAGAACAGAAGACACCAACTGCCTTGGCCCCAGACTTACCGGCCTGTCTCCTGCCTTCCAAAGAACCTGCTCCAGCGACGCTTTCCAAGGGACCAGCGACCTCTGAATCCTCTGAGGACTGCCCTGCTTCGAAAAAGACAAGAAACTCCCGAGGACAGCGGCCCTGCTCCAAAAGAACTGCAACTTTGTTACAAGGAGCAGATTTAAAGACCCCTGCAACTCCCCGCAAGAAGCGTGAGACTTGCAACACTGCACCCGGCGACCCCGACTCGACTGGTGGAGAACAACCAACTCAGGGAGGACCCTCCGGCGACTCTACGACTGTGAGTAACCAAAGTTGTCCCCCCTGAGCCCCCACAGCGACACCTGCAGAGGGAATCCCCAGGCTCCCCCTGACCGCGACTGTCTGAACTCCATTTCCCGACGGCTGGAAAAGACCCTGCACCCGCAGCCCCCAGCCCCTAAAGAAACAGAACTTCTGTGCAGGAGTGACCCCCAGGAGGCCCTCTCCCTTGCCCAGGTGGTGGCTACCCCGAGGAGCCCCCCCCTTGCCTGCCTGCATCGCTGAAGAGACCCCTTGGTCTCCCATTGAAAACTGAAGGAAACCCGACGCATGTTTGCACACTGCACCCGGCCGCCCCCGCGCTGCTGAGGGTGTACTTTCTGTGCTACTTTGTGTCCCCCCCGGTGCCCTACAAAACCCCCTGGTCTGCCCTCCGAAGACGCGGGTACTTACCTGCTGGCAGACTGGAACCGGGGCACCCCCTTCTCTCCATTATAGCCTATGTGTTTTGGGCACCTCTTTGACCTTTGCACCTGACCGGCCCTGAGCTGCTGGTGTGATAACTTTGGGGTTGCTCTGAACCCCCATCGGTGGGCTACCTTGGACCAAAAACTGAAACCTGTAAGTGCCTTACTTACCTGTTGAAACTAACAATAACTTACCTCCCCCAGGAACTGTGAAAATTGCACTGTGTCCACTTTTAAAACAGCTTATTGTGTTTTATGTAAAAAGTATACATGCTAAAGTAATGATTCAAAGTTCCTAGAGTACTTACCTGCAATACCTTTCAAAAGAGCTATTACATGTAAAATTTGAACCTGTGGTTCTTAAAATAAACTAAGAAAATATATTTTTCTATAACAAAAGCTATTGGCTGGATTTGTCTCTGAGTGTGTGTACCTCATTTATTGTCTATGTGTATGTACAACAAATGCTTAACACTACTCCTTGGATAAGCCTACTGCTCGACCACACTACCACAAAATAGAGCATTAGTATTATCTCTTTTTACCACTATTTTACCTCTAAGGGGAACCCTTGGACTCTGTGCATGCTATTCCTTACTTTGAAATAGCACATACAGAGCCAACTTCCTACACACACTCTCTGTTATCTGCAAAATAAAAACATATAAAAATACAGATAAACATATTTAATGTCCCTTATATATTAGGGAGAGAGAGGTATCTAAATTATTTATTTATTTTATATCCCATCCACCATTTAGTGTTGGCTAGTTATTTAAAGTGTGCACATGGTTCCCGGAACGGGACCCGCGAGGGTCGGCGGGCAGAATAAGAATGCCTTTGATACACGTCTTTTTATCATAAAATACAACTATTTCCTGCAATGAATGACAATGTGTTTATCTCTATGCAGTGTGTGACTACAGGGTGGTGCTCCCAGCCGGCTCTGATAAATGTGAGTAATAATGAAAACTCAGTGAGTCAGAATCATTTAACTACCTCTAAATAACCCACCTGTCTGGTGTGGTTTCTGAACCTTGGGTGATGGCCAGATTTCACGGGGGACCTTTAAAACTTGTTATGACCACCTATATATATATAAATATTATAGGGAACCATGTGCACACTTTAAATAACTAGCCAACACTAAATGGTGGATGGGCTATAAAATAAATAAATAATTTTGATACCTTTCTCTCCCTAATATATAAGAGACAGGAAATATGTTTATCTGTATTTTATGTTTTTATTTTGCCGATAACAGAGTGTGTATACACATGGAGAACTTCTTTCTAAATACACGGATGATTAGAAACCTGATCAAAGGACAGGTAGGGGAATATATGTAACTGGGCAGGACGAAGGTCCTGATGAAGGCCGGGTGACCCTATGTGGCAATATCAAAATGGCCGAAACATGTTGACCCTTCACAGACACTGGGGTGTACAGGTAATTAGTTCCTGATAAAACCACCATTGATTATTTTTAACCCTGCCCAGGCGGCACTGGCATAAATTGTATAGAGTGACTGGCCTGAGACAGTTTTACTCTCTGTCGTTCGAGTTGGTCCCTGTATTTTTCTGTTGTCTTTGTTTGATGTGTGTTTTCATGTCTCCCTACCCTTTCTGCTCCACTCCGATTGGGCGTTTCTCGGAGTGTGGTAGCAAGGCCCTATGATGAAGCATGCCACAAATTGTGGATGAGGGCTGTTTTTTACACACTGGTGATTACCCTTGGGGCGTTTCTTACACCGGTTGTCTTTCTGTCCTTTAGTGTTAGTTACTTATAGTAAGGATCCTGTTTCCATAGAAAATATGTTTTTTTAACTTGCTTATATCTTTGGCATAATTTGACGAATCTTCCAAAAAGTTTCCAATTTTTTTTCCCAAAAAGTGTTCTGGTTATTTTTATTGAGCATGGAATGTTTTAGGGTGATTCATCAAGTGGAGGCAAAGAAAAAGTGGGGGGTTAAAAAAGTTGAGTTTCCCATGTTAACCTCTATATGACCTGTAGACTCGTCTACAGCCCAAACTGCTGGACAGAATTACACCATATTTGGAAGAAAGGTAGCTTTCAGTACTCAGATTACACTTTTGCTTAACTGGAACAAGTCCGTTCAGGAGTTTTTGAGAAATTTAAGAAAATCCAAATTTGGATATCACTGGTTGCGACAACTTCGCAAACAATGATGAGCTCATGCAGGGAAATGCACAGCTCCGATTGGCTGCTAACACATCAAAGTGTTGGAAACCATCTTTGAACTCGGCTTCACCTGAGGTCCAGAAAAAAACATTAGAAAAAACAAATGGGGCCATGGTAGAGACACCCTTACCCACTCAGCTCTGGTACTGGGGTTCCAAAGGGACCTCTCCAAGAGCAGAAAAGCATTTTTTGTAAAAATGTTTCACCATAATTTGCGGCGGATCTGCAAATCTGGGGAACAGTAAAAAAAAGAAAAAGAAGCGTGGGCTCCTGTAGTTCTTTTTTATAGAGCTCCCAGGTGGGTCAGGTCCCGGAGGCATTGATTGTGGCTGCCACCTCCCCAGGGCATTGACTGTAAAAGTTTGCAAGGGGCTTCCCAGCCCCCCACAGATCCAGGGAACACCTCCTTCCCGGATCATATTTAAAAAGAAATAGGGAGTTTGTTTTGGACCCCCTGCAGCCCCGGGGACCACCACCTCCCCTAGGCATTGATTATGTTATTTGTGGGGGGCTGTGTGGCTCCCCCCACAGCCTCAGGGACCACAACCTCCCCAGGGCATTCATTATGTTGTGTGCAGGGCCACATGACCCCCGTAGCCTCGGGGACCACCACCTCCCCAGGGAATTAGGGTAAATTCAGTGTGGGGAATGTGCACCCCCGCAGCCCAAGGAACCACTACCTCTCTAGGGCAGATGTAAAAAAAAATCAGGGTCTGTTTTGGACCCCCTGCAGCACTAGGGACCACCACCTCCCCGTGGCTATGTATGTTGGCCCCCCTCATGGAGCCAATGATGGCCCTAGGGACCGCCACCCCCAGGGCCGGCTCCTGCTATGTCCTGGGGTGCCCACCCCCAGGACATAGCTGATTGCCATAGCCTGTTGTAGGTTTGAAGCTGCTGCCAAGCCACAGCAAACACTCCGGTCTGATGAAGGGAGAGCTGTGAAACAGCTCTCCCTTCATTGGGGAGGAGTTTCCTCTGTCTGTCTGCCCGCCTGCAGAGATGCAGGCAGGCAGTCAGAGGAAACATTGCTCTCACAGACAGGAAACAAAAATGCTTGCTCCCATAGGGGATGAGGAGCCAGCTGGGACTGTGGGGGGGGGGTGGGCTTCAGGCTACTCTCAATGTCCCCAACATTGATACTGGGTGCCCTTGTGGGCATCCAGGTCACATGGGCAGGCCCCAGGGGGATGGGGTTACCGGGGCCAAGATCGGCCCTGTGGATGGGGTGACATTGCCCCCCTCCCAAAGGAAAAAAAAATTAGGCAAGGCCCCAGGGGATGGGGTCCCTGGGGTCAAGCTCTGCCTGGGGGGAACAGCCCCCACCTCACATAAAGAAATATATAGGCTGCGCCCCAGGGGATGGGGTCCCAAGGGCCAACATCAGCCTGGGGGCACAAGGCCACCCACCCCCCCAAAAAAGAACTAAATGTTTAAGATGGGCCCCAGGGGATGGTATACCCAAGGCTGAGATTGGCCTGGGGGGCTGCACAGCCCTCTCCCCCTCCAAAAAATTAAATTTTTAGGCTGGGCTCTGGAGGATGGGGTCTATTGGGCAGAGATCCGCCTGAGGTGGATGTGCGGCCCACATCACCAAAAAACTACATGTATAGGTCTGCCCCCTGGACCAAAATTAAAATAAAATATTTAGGCCAAGCCCTGGGGGATCAGACGGGGGTCCACGGGGACCCCCTTCCTCCAAAAGATTAATGCCCTCATTACAACTCTGGCACTCTGTCAAAAAGCGGTGGTAACACCGCCAACAAACCGGCGGTAAAAAAAATTGAATTATGACCATGGCGGAAACCGCTCACACAGACAGCAACTTTAACACACCGACCGCCACGGCGGTAGCAACAAGCACCGTGGCGGTAACTGACAAAAGCCATGCGGTAGACAATGTACTGCCCACGTATTACAAGAGGCCTATCCGCCACCTTTTCTGGGGCGGTACCAATGACATCAAAAGCATGGCAGAAACAGTACACAGAAGGGAAACAACTCACCTCTGGGCACTGAGGGAAGAACCACGCCACCATGGAGCCCGCACTGCAGGTGTTCCCCATGCTGGTCTACCTCCTCCTACACCATGAATACCAACGCCGGCGAAGACGACCACAGTGAGTACTGCTGCCTAGCACACAAGGGAGGGGGGAGGGAAAAGAGAGTGCACACCTGCAACACGCAACACCCCCACCCCAACACCATGCACACAACCAGATGCAGTAACATTACATATTCACCCCGTACCTCTCAGGAATAATGCAAGGACAAAAGTAAGTGATTAAAGGAGTGTAATAAGATAAAATACTAGAAATACATCCTCAAAAATCAAAACAAAAAATATACATATATACAAATGGAGGGGCACTGCCCAGTCCACAATGTCCTTGGGCCACATCACATAGGCCAATGCCCCACTTGACTCCTGCATCAACATGGAGAGAACACTGCAGGGGCATCAGTTCGAAAATACACAGGCACCTCAGGGGGATGGGGAACGGGGGGCACCTCAGCCGGAAGATGGTACAACACCACTGGTCCTGGAGTGGGCTACATGCCCTGTGTGATGTCTTGGGGAGTGCAAAGCCACAGTCTCTCAAGTGGGTGGTTTTTCCACTGCTTGGTCCTGGGGAGTGCAAGGCCACAGCCTCTCTAGTGGGTAGTTTGCCCACTGCTTGGTCCTGGGGAGTGCAAGGCCACAGTCTCTCAAGTGGATGGCTTCTCCACTGGTTCTGGAGGGGGCTTTGTGCCCAGTGTACTTCCTCCTGGCAGGGAGGGGGTGAGTGGATGCCTTCTTCCACTGGTTCTGGAGGGGGCTTTGTGTCCAGTGTGCTTCATCCTGGTGGTGCAGGTGACGGTGCTGGTGGTGGTGATGCCAGTGGTGGGGGGAGGCTCCAGCCCTTCCCCCTGCAGCCTCGGACGGCTGCCCACTGGGGCTGCTGCCAAGCAGTGCTGGTGGTGGTGCAGGTGGTGGTGCTGGTGTCGGGGATGCCAATGGTCAGGGGAGGCTCTAGCCCTTTTCCTGCAGCCTCAGACGGCTGAATGGCCATGGTTGGTGGTGGGGGCTCAGAATCAGTCCCAGCACCAGGCCTCCTGTCCTTCCTGCCTGCAGGTGCAGGCCCTTTGCCCTTCCCCTTGTAAGCTGGTGGTGCCTCCTTGCCAGCTGGTGGTGCCTCCTTGCCCTTGCCAGCTGGTGGTGCCTCCTTGCCTTTCTCCTTGGCAGCTGGTGCAGGCACACTGCCAGTGCTGATGGGTGGTTCCTTGGAGCCTCTCACACCTGCAGTAGCTGTCGACACTGCTGTGGCCGTGGACTGGGTGGCTGAGGTGGTAGCCTGGGTTCTGACCACCCTGGCCCGGCGTGAAGGACAGGGGGAGTGGTAGGGAAGAGGTCAATGGTGGAGAAGAATAGCTTCCTAGGGACACTGGGGCGGGAGGAGGATGAATGTTTGAGTGGAGGAAGAGGGAGTGGTTGTTGGAGGTGTCTGTCTGCTGTGTCTTGATGCAGGTGCATGGTGCTGGATGCTGTTGTGAGGTGGATGGCTGTTTGGTGTCTGAGTGCTTGTGTTTGTGTACTTTGGGAGGAGGGGGCACAGACACAGTGGGAGAGGACACAGGGGACGTGTTCATGGATGTGAGGGTGGTGACTACCAGTGAGGGGTGTGTTGTGATAGGCGTGATGGAGGCAGTTGATGAGGATGTAGTGCATGCAGGTGTGAGTGGAGACGCTACTGGGAGGGAGGTGGACGATGAGGAGGAGGGGGACACAGTGGAGGCAGTGGATGTTGGTGTGTCTGCATCTGGATGGTGTTTGCCGGGAAGGACTAGGAGCCATCCCCAGCTGCTGCCAGGAAGGGCAAGGAGCCATCTCCAGCTGCTGCCAGGAAGGGCAAGGTGCCTGCTCCAGCTGCTACTAGGAAGGGCAAGGAGCCAGCACCAGCAGGCAGGAAGGACAAGGGGAATGGTACAGGGACTCAGACAGAGCCCCCACCACCAACCATGGTTGTACAGCCGTCCCAGGCTGCAGGGGATGGGCTCGAGCTTCCCCCACCACCACCAGCAGCAACAGCACCACCACCACCAGTGGGCAGCCATCCGAGGCTGCAGGGGATGAGCTGGAGCTTCTCCCCAGGATCAGAAGCACAGGGCACGAGGCCCCCCTTCAGAACCAGTGGGTAAGACACCCACCAACCCCAAACACTCAGACACCCAAAAGCCATCCACTTCACAACAGCATCCAGCCCATGCACCTGCACCCAAAGTCAGCAGACAGACCCTCCTACAACCATTCCCTCTTCCTTCACTCCCAAACCTTTTCCCTCTTCCCATCCCAATGTCCCTAAGAAGTTTTTCCTCTGCACCATTGACCTTCCCTACCCCTACCCCTGGTCCTTCATGTCTGGCCAGGGTGTCAAAAACCCAGGCAAGCACCTCAGCCACCCAGTCCACGGGCCCAGTAGTCTCCACACCCACTTGTGGTGGACAAGGATACAGGGCAACAGGCAGCCTCAAGGAAAGGGTACCTGCCCCAGGTGCTGCCTGGAAGGGCAAGGAGCCATCCCCACCTGCTGCCGGGAAGGGCTAGGAGCCAGCCCCAGCTGCTGCCAGGAAGGGCAAGGAGCCATCCCCAGCTGCTGCCAGAAAGGGCAAGGTGCCTGCTCCAGCTGCTGCCAGGAAGGGCAAGGAGCCAGCACCAGCAGGCAGGAAGGACAAGGGGCCTGGTGCAGGAACTCAGACAAAGCCCCCGCTACCATCCATGGTTGCACAGCCGTCTGAGGCTGCAGGGGATGGGCTGGAGCTTCCCCCCACCACCACCACCACCACCAGCAGCAGCACCACCACCACCAGTGGGCGGCCATCCGAGGCTGCAGGGGAAGGGCTGGATTTTCCCCCCACCACAACCAGCAGCAGCTGCACCACCAGTGGGTAGCCTTCCAAGGCTGCAGGGGATGGGATGTAGCCTCCCCCACCAGCGGCTGCAGCAGCACCACCACTGAGCAGCCATCCTCGCCGGCGGACGGTATGTAGTCCTGCCTCCATGTGCTGCTGTGAGGCCTGCCCCCTGCAAATCAAGAGGGTATGACACCCAGCTGAGAGACTGTGACCTTCCACTCCCCAGGATCAGAAGCACAGGGCACAATGCCCCCTCGCGAACCAGTGGGTAAGACATTCACCAACCCCAGGCTCCCCAGGATCAGAAGCACAGAGCATGATGCCCCCTCCAGAACCGATCGGTAAGACACCCACCAAACCCAGACTCCCCAGGATCAGAAGCAAGGGCACAATGCTCCTTCCAGAACAAGTGGTTAAGACAACCACCAACCCCAAACTCCCCAGGATCAGAAGCACAGGGCACGATGCCCCCTCCAGTGCATGAGGGCAAGTCACAGACTTGAGAGACTGTGGCTTGACATTCCCCAGGACAGAGCACAGGGCATGTTGCCCCCTCCAGAGCCAGTGGGCAAGTCACCCACTTGAGAGACTGTGGCCTTGCACTCCCCAGGACCAAGCATAGGGCATGTTGCCCCCTCAGAACCAGTGGTGTTGTTCCGTCTGCCGGCTGAAGGGCCCCCTGTTCCCCATCCCCCTTAGGTGCCTGCCTATTTTCCAACTGATGCCCCTGCAGTGTTCTCTCTGCTTTGAGGCTGGTGAAAAGTGGGGCCTTGGACTTTGGACTGTGGCCCTGTCGCCCATGCACATTGAGGACTGGGCAGTGTTCCTTGAACTGTACATATGTATATACCATTACATGGCATTTTCATATTTCTACTGTGTTGTTATTATTACACTCACTTTTGCACAATCATGTTGTCCTTGCATTATTCGTCAGGGGTATAGGGTAAATATGTTTTACTACTGCAGCTGATTGTGTGTATGGTGTTGGGGTGGGGGTGTGTGTTATGCGTGTGTGTGTCACTCTCTTTTTCCTCCCCCACTCCTTTGTATGCTAGGCGGCTGTACTCACCGTGGTCTCTTCGCCATTGCTGGTGTTCGTGGTGGAGCAGGACGTAGAATATCATTGGGAATATTTGAAGTTCAGGCTCCATGGCAGCATGGTTCTTCCCAGTGTCTCCAAAGTTGAGTCCTTTCCCTTCTGTGCAGTGTTTCCACCATGCTTTTGATGTCGTTGGTACTGCCATGGAAAAGGTGGGGGTTTCCAGTCTCTTAATATGGTGGGTGGAACATTGATGTCCGCCTGGCTGTAGGCGGATACCGCAGTGTTGGCTGTTGTATCCACCCTGGCGGTCGGTGTGGTAAAGTGGTTGTCTATCTGAGTTCTCACTGCCATGGTCCTAATTTGGCAGTAGTTACCATCAGCCTGCTGGTGGTATTACCACCACTTTATCACCGACCGCCAGGGTTGTAATGAGGGCCAAAGTATGTAAAGCATTTAAGTATCACAAAACAGTAATTAAATAAAACACAGGAATCAGTTTAAAAATCACAACAAAATTTCTAACAATAGGAATTATTTTTTGCTTTATCGTAAAACCAAAATGAATTAAATCGGATAAGGGGAACCGGAGATATAAATTTTTAAATAATTTTTTGATTTTTTGTGATGAAAATCCTTCAACCGGGCCAAAACTGAATCTTGATCTGACGTCCTTGGAGCCCTCTTCGGATACACTGTGTGGAAGGTCCCTGTCAACTTTCTACATTCGGACTT
Source organism: Pleurodeles waltl (assembly GCF_031143425.1). Classification (NCBI taxonomy): domain Eukaryota; kingdom Metazoa; phylum Chordata; class Amphibia; order Caudata; family Salamandridae; genus Pleurodeles; species Pleurodeles waltl. The sequence continues at coordinate 691,658,550 of NC_090442.1, read as the reverse complement.
AGTCACTTTTTCAGAGAATTTCTTCAGCTGGACGAACCTGCAAGTCAGGCTACGTCGCAGTTGGGGCAAGCTGGCTAGGATCACTGCGGCGGGTCGATCCCTCTATGGCGCTTTTTCCAAAAAGTTCACTAGTCTTTCCAAACATCTGGATCTTCTTTCAGACGGTCTTTTAAGATCCTTTAGGAGTCCACTGCTCACCCGAAGGTTCCAGAAGCTCTGAGTTGCTCCTTGAGTATGGACTACAACTCCCAGAATGCACCTGGCTCAAACTCCAGATTGGCCACTGTACAGTGGCTAGCTAGTTAGTTTCTTCAGGATCTGAGTCAGGGGACTCTGGTTAGCAACTTTTCACCTGTAGCAAACAGGGAATCCTTCCTTGAACCTGTTGAAGCCAGGCAAAGTCCTTCTTGTGGCGAAGCCCAAGTGTGCAGTTGGTGCAGTCCTTCAGAGTGCAGTGTCCAGGTGCAGGTCAGGGATCCAACAGGGCAGTCCTTCTTCTCATGATGTTCTGCCTTGTAGGGATCCAAGGTGTGGGCGCAGCTCTGCCATGTTTATCCTTGCTCCTCAGTGAAAAACAGGGGTGTCCAGGGAGACCAATCAGAGACAGGGTTCTTCCCGCTGTGATGACCACTTCCTGGGAAGTGTGGCAAAAATCATCCCCAGTGAGCAAAATTCTTTAAAAATCCAACATGGCTGAAAATGATTTTTGGAGGTTAAATCTAGCTGAGCCACCAACTGGTGTGCCTACAAATCCCGAACACACCTCTCTCCTAATCTAATCAAGAGCACACCTAATTGTGTGGGGTTTCAGGATATGAAGGAGGTGCTGGGTTGCTGAAAATATGTCCTTCCCTGCCTTTGAAGATCAGTTTGGCACCCCACCCCCTTCCTGCTTCCACATCTGCTGAGGCAGATCTCTTCCCCCAGGCACATCCATTGTGTTCTGCCCAGGCCACTTCACACTTCATCAACGCAGCCTGGCCAGGCTGCCAGAAGCTGGCCAATCAGAAAAAGGCACCACAGAGCTGAAGTTGGCAGCTTTTCAGGTAGAGTTTAAAACTCTTTAGCTGAACTAGTTATATTAAGTCCAACAATTGTAAACTGTGGGATGTATTATGAAAATTAATTTGATACCAAACTCAAGGTATTTGACACTTAAGGGGACTTAGTTAATTAAAATAAAGTCTCCCCTTTTTAGCTTATGGAGGCCATTCACTACAGTGAGGGAAACACTTATTTAGCTATTTTACCTCACCTGGGCTTTTAAAAATGTTTTTAAAGTCCCTGCTATTGGCTACATGGCACCCAACCCTAGGGACACATAGGGTACACCTTAGGGGTGACTTATATATAAAAATAAGGTATTTAAAAACTTTAGAAATACTTTTCATTCCACAGTCAAATTGCTGGGCGTGTGCTGGCAGTGGCCTCTTGGGCAGCAGGGCTGGTGCTGGCAGTGGCCTCCTGGGCAGCTGGGCTGGTGCTGGCGGTGGCTTCCTGGGCAGCTGGGCTTGTGCTGGCGGTGGCCTTCTGGGCAGCGGGATGATGGCGGTCTTCTCCGCCGTGCTGCTCTTCCCAGACTTGATGGGTTTCTTGTGCCCCTTCCCCACCTTGGAAGGTGTCACAGCTGACTCCATACTCCCTCTGGGACCCCAGGTAGCGGCTTTGGTGGCTGGAGTCTTCCCCCTCTCCCGCCGGGCACTGGCCAACTTCTGATGCTTCACAGGTGGGGGACTGTCTGTGCTGTGGCTCCGTGCCACACTGGCTGCCCTGGTGGCCGGTGCACTCCATATTTCTGTGACTACAGGCACCACTGGTCCTGTAGATGTTGTGGCTGAGGTGCTAGTTCAGGATTTATGAGATGGACGGGGTGGGGGAGGTGTGGGAAAGAGGTCAAGGTTGGACAGGAAAAGTTTTTTTGACACACTGGGACGGGTAGCTGGAGGGGGTTTGGGAGTGGAGGAAGAGGTTATGGTTGTAGGAGGTGTTCGTTTGCTGACTTTGGGTGAAGGTGCATGAGCTGGAGGCTGTCGTGAGGTGGATGGCTGTTGGGTGGATGTTTGCCTGCATTTGTGAATCTTCGGAGGGAGCGTCACAGACACAATGGGAGAGGACACAGGGGACGTGTGAATGGTAGTGGGGGTGGTGACTGCACGTGAGCGGGGTGTGGTGGTGGGTGTGCTGGAGAGGGACGTAGTGGCTGTAGAGGTAGTGCATGCAGGTGTGAGTGTAGACGAGACAGGGAGGGAGGAGGGAGACGAGGAGGAGGGGGACACAGTGGAGGCAGTGGATGTTGGTGTGTCTGCATGTGTGTGATGCTTGCGTGAGTGCCTGTGGGATGTGTGGTGCTAATGTTTGCCTGAGCTTCCCTTGTGTGTTGACGTGTGTGCATGCTGGTCTGTAGGTGTGCTTGGGATAGGCTGAGGTACAGGGGATTGGGTCGGGGTGGAGGAAGTTGGAGGGGGCAGGCTAGACACAGGGACAATGGCTGCCATCAGTGCTGAGGCCAGAGTCTGAAAAGCTCACTGAAGGGCCGCCTGACCAGAATGAATGCCCTCTAGGAATTCATTTGTTTTTTGCAACTGCCTTTCTACACCCTGGATGGCATTCAAAATGGTAGACTGCCCAACAGTGAGGGACCTGAGGAGGTCAATGGCCTCCTCACTGAGGGCAGCAGGGGTGACTGGGGCGGGCCTGAGGTGCCTGGGGCGAAGGTGATGCCCACCCTCCCGGGTGAGCGGGCACGGGGCGAAGGCTGAGGGGCTGCTGGGAGGGCAGTGCTGGAAGGGGGGGTGGCGGCTGTACTTGTAGATGGGGGGGCACAGATGTTGCCGCCACCACAAAGGAGCTCCCATCAGAGGACGAGTCCGTGTCACTGGTCTCCGCTCCTGCCCCAGCCGTGGAGCTCCCCTCTCCCTTCGTCCCACTGATGAACTCCGAGTCGGTAGTGTGGCCCTTCATGACCATGTGGGATGCAGCTCCCTCGTGCTCCGGTGCCACTGCTCCTCCGCCTGGTGATGCTAATGCACCCAAGAATAGGGAGACCACAAAAAGGGGGGGACGACAGAAGAAAGACATGTTGAGTGCATGCATTACCGCTACTGTTGGCGGACACGACAGACACAGAAGCCCCCAGCACTACGCCGCGCTCTTGGGCTCCACTGTTCAATTACTGGGAAATGGCCTACAAGGCAAAGGACGACATATGCACACATAGATGACACAGGGGCATGACTAGGTGTACTTGGCACTCTGCAGAGGTGGGCTGGGGTGCCACATGGCCTGCCTTACGGAGGGACCTTGCCTACAGAACTCGCCCTGGCCTAGGGAAACCCACAGCCCACCTCCCCACCCAGACCCCTCCACTGCGCGCAAAGTCAGCAGAATGCGAGTGTACTCACCCCCTTGTGTCTGCTGTGATGCCCTCAGGTGCCCATCCAACTCCGGGTACGCCACCGCCAGGATCCTGAACATCAGGGGGGTCATGGTGCGACGGGCACTCCTCCCACGTTGGGAGGCCATCCCCAGCTGAGCCTCCGCCATCTTCTTGCTCCAGCGGCGAATGTCCTCCCATCTTTTCCGGCAGTGGGTGCTCCGTCAGTGGTAGACCCCCAGGGTCCGGACGTCCTTGCCGATGGCACGCCAAATATATTTTTTCTGGTGGGTGCTCACCTACATGGTTTGTACAGGGGGAAGAGAAAGTAATTACCAACTGCACCGTCAAAGTGATTGGCCCCCATCCCTACCCTTGCCATGTGGCACATGCACTCCCCGTCGTTTCATGCACGCCGCACTCTCCCCCCTTCCTTCTAACATCCACCCCTCCCCACACAGAGCATACACCATGCTCCCAGTGTACTTACCTGTTTTTCTGGAGGACCCGTAGAGTAGCGTGTACTGGGGGAGGACCCCATCCACGAGTTTCTCCAACTCCTCCGATGTGAAGGCAGGGGCCCTTTCCCCAGACACTCGAGCCATTGTCTCTTTCAGACCGAGGTCACAGCAGCACTTGCACTGTAGGTCCTCTTCTGTCGAAGATCAGGTATCGAGTGATTGAACAGATAGAAAATGGCGGTCACGTCCGCGGCGGTGCGTACAGTCACTGCCGGCGTACATCGTCATTGGCTCCTGGGACCCATAGGGTCCAATGTTAACCAATGCAGCATTGCGCCGCGGTCTTCGACCACCTACCGCGACGGTGTACAACGCCAGGTGTTCTGTGTAAACTGTGGGTAGGTACCTCTGACTTGTTTGACTCTGTGCTCGCTGTTGTCCTTCATAGACACCGTCCCCTGGGACATGTGAGGAGATGGCGGCATCCTCCGGTGTACCGACCATTGGTGGACCTGTCGACAATGGAGGAAAGACACATGATAATCACATACAGGTTTGACCGTGCCACAATCCAGGAACTGTGTACCCAGCCGGAGCCAGACCTGATGTCAGCTATCCGCCATCCCACAGGAATCCCCCCTCAAGTGCAGGTGCTGTCAGTGCTCCATTTCCTTGCAAGTGGGTCATTTCAAACAACAGTGGCCATAGCATCAGGGATGTCCCAGCCTATGTTTTCCAACGTGTTGTCAAGAGTGTTGTCTGCCCAGCTGAAACCCATGTGGAGCTACATTGTTTTCCCTGGAGGATTTGCCTACAGTGAAAGGTGATTTCTATGCCCTGGGACATATCCCCAACATCATAGGTGCCATTGATGGAACACATGTGGCTTTGGTACCCCCCACAGGAGTGAGCAGGTGTACAGAAACCGGAAGAGTTATCATTCGATGAATGTTCAGATGGTATGTTTGTCAGACCAGTACATCTCCCATGTGAATGCCATGTTCCCTTGCTCAGTGCATGACGCTTACATCATGCGGAATAGCAGCATTCCTTATGTGATGGGTCAACTCCGGAGGCACCGTGTGTGGCTATTAGGTGAGCACCTGGAAGCTAGTCAGTGGGAATAGTTGTCTGGGTCTGGGGATATCCCTCCAGATTAGTGTGTGTCGAACAGTTGTCCCTCGCCATTTGCAAGAGACTCTGGTTACCCCAACCTGTCATGGCTACTGACCCCAGTGAGGAATCCCAGGACAAGGGCAGAGGAACGCTACAATGAGGCACATGGGCGAACTAGGAGGGTGATCGAACGCACCTTCGGTCTCCTGAAGGCGAGGTTCAGGTGCCTCCATATGACAGGTGGATCCCTATTCTACTCACCAAAGAAGGTGTGCCAGATCATTGTGGCCTGCTGTATGCTTCACAACTTGGCTTTGCAACAACAGGTGCCCTTTCTGCAGGAGGATGGTCCAGATGGTGGTGTTGTTGCAGCTGTGGAGCCTGTGGACAGTGAAGACGAGGAAGCAGAGGAAGAAGACATTGACAACAGGGACTCAGTGATCCAGCAATATTTCCAGTGAGAGATAGTTAAGAATACAAACCTGCCTACTACATGTACTTAAACACTACTACCTCTCTACTGTCTGTCTTTTTCACCCAGTGTATGGTCACTGAGTTGTCACTTTCCCTTACGATTTCACAGATGTGGGTCCCACAGTGTAACATCTGCTTTGATTCATCATGGACTAGAGCTGTGTGACTTAGGTATGTTGACATTACAAATGAAAGAGCTTTTTGCCACAGTTATTACTAATACAGTATTCCGAAATCACAGACAGACTTCAGATTGTTTTGTGCTTTAAGTGTGTTTATTTTAGTGCTCAAAATTGGAGGGGGTAGCAAAATGGTGAAGGTTGATGGCGGAGGAATGTCCATGGCAGAGTCCAGTCTATTAGTCTCACAGGTGCATTGCCCAAATGGGCATAGGAAGTGGAGCTGGGGCAGTTTAAGGATGGACAGGGTGACAAAGTGGGATGGTAGAATGACAATCAGGGTGATCTCATTTCTTGGCGGGGGTCTTGGCATCGTTCTCTGTCTTGTTCCTGGATCTCAGGGACCGTTTGTGAGGTGGTTCTCCCTCTGCAGGGGATGGGGTGCTGGTGTGGTGGTCCTGTGGCGGTGCCTCCTGTCCACTAGCGCCGGCGGAGCTGGTGGGCAGTTCATCATCCAGGCTAGTGTCAGGGGCCCCTTGTAGTGCCACAGTGTCCCTCCTGGTGTTGAGTACTTCCTTCAGCACCTCTACGATAGTGCCCAGGGTGGAATTGATGGTTCTGAGTTCCTCCCTGAAGCCCATATACTGTTCGTCCTGCAGGCGCTGGGTATCCTGAAACTTGGCCAGTACCGTTGCCATAGTCTCCTGGGAGTGGTGGTAGGCTCCCATGATGGAGGAGAGGGCCTTGTGGAGAGTGGGTTCCCTGGGCCTGTCCGCCCCTGTCGCACAGCAGCCCTCCCAGTTCCCCTGTGTTCCTGGGCCTCCGTCCCCTGGACCGTGTGCCCACTACCACTGCCCCCAGGTCCCTGTTGTTGTTGGGGTGGTGGGTTAGCCTGGGTTCCCTGTAGTGGTGGACACACTTCTGATTTACGTGTCCTGGGGACGGAGGTATGTGCCCGCTGGGTGGGTGCTGTGCTGGTGTTTCCAGAGGGGGGAAGCTCTGTGGTGGCCTGTGCCAGTGTGAGGGGAACGGACTGTCCCGAGGTCCCCGATGGGCCGGGCCGGTCATCTAGATCCAGTTGGACAGAGGTGCTGTCATCACTGTCGGCCTCTTCTGTTGGTGGTGTGGACATGTGTGGACCCTCCTGTCCGGTGACGTTGGGTAGGGGTCCTGCAGGGGTATAAAGGCATGATTATTGCATCTGTGTGTGTCAAGGTGTGCAATGGGTGGATGACCGTGTACCCCAGTGCTAGCATTCCTGTGTGGGACCTTGTGTGATAATGGTTTAGGGGGGTGTATGGGTATGTGCACTGGGCATGCTTTAGTGATGGGTGTCCATGCTTTGGTGTTGCATGCAGGGCCTGGTGTTGGGATGTGTGGTTTGTGATAGTGGGACATTTGTGAGGAGTAGTATTGATGGGGGTGAGGATGAGGGTGGGGGTAGGTGATAGCATGCAGGTGGATGGGGGATGTTATAGTTAAGATTTGACTTACCAGAGTCCATTCCTCTACCTATTCCTGCGAGGCCCTCAGGATGCAGAATCGCTAAGACCTGCTCCTCCCATGTTGTTAGTTGTGGGGGAGGAGGTGGGGGTCCGCCGCCAGTCCGCTGAACCGCCAGGTGGTGTCTGGAAACCACGGAACGCACCTTCCCCCGTAGGTCGTTCCACCTCTTCCTGATGTCCTCCCGATTTCTTGGGTGCTGTCCCACTGCGTTGACCCTGTCCACTATTCTTCGCCATAGCTCCATCTTCCTAGCTATGGAGGTGTGCTGCACCTGTGATCTGAATAGCTGTGGCTCCACCCGGACGATTTCCTCCACCATGACCCTGAGCTCCTCCTCCGAGAACCTGGGGTGTCTTTGCCGTGCCATGGGGTGGTGTAGGTGATGTGTGGGGTGGTGTGTGTGGTGATAAGTGTGCTGATATGTCGTGGGGTGTTGTGTGAGGTGCGTGGAAGTTATGTGGGTGATGGTGTTGTGTGCCTGTGGATGCTAGTGTTGTTGATGGTGGTGTCTCTCTCTGGCTTTCGTTCGTGATTTGTTGTCGTAAGGGTTTGTGGGTGATGTGGGTGTGTGTTTTATATTGTATTGAGTGTGTGGGAGTGGTGTGTGTATGTGTATCAGGTGTGTGTATTTGGAATTGTCCAATGTGGCAATGTTTTGTAAGAGTGTGTGTATTTTGAGCGCAGCGGTGTGTACCGCCAATGGAATACCGCGGTTGAAAGACCGCCGCGTGGATTCATGTGTCGTGATAGTGTGGGCGTATTTCTGTTGGCATGACGGTGGAGGTTTTGTTTTCGCCAGTTTATCACTGACTTTGGTGTGGCAGACTTGTGTGGGTGTCTGACTTGGCGGATTCCGAACTGTGGGTCATAATAGCTGTGGCGGAATTCCGCAGCCGCGGCGGTTTGTGGCGGTCTTCTGCATGGCGGTAAGCGGCATTTACTGCCAATGTCATAATGAGGGCCTATGCGTTGAAACCAAGAGACATGGCACTTTTTGAAACCAGTATTGGAATACAGATTCCCCCGGAGCATTTCAGATTGATTGCTCCCATATCTTGGTTGGCACTCAAAGGTATTCAGGTCTTGGGGGAGTGATTGATGCAGACTACCAAGAAGAAATAAAAGTAATTCTCCTGAATAGTGGAAACACTGACTTGATAATACTCTCTAGAGATAGAATTGCCCTACTAGTGATCATTCCAGTGTATGGAGGAATATTAAAAAAGAGGATTGCCCCAGTCCTTCTTACAGTGCGTGGGGAGGGAAGTATTGGCTCATTTGACAAAAACCCTGGTGCTAGAGTGTGGGCAAAATCCCCAAATCATCCTCCCAAACCAGCATAAATCATAGCAAAGGGCAATGGCAATGTCCTGCTAGGCATCAAACCAGGAAGGGAGAGATGGGAATATATACCAGCGGATAAATGTTATTTGGAAGAATAATCATACTTGTCTCTTTTACAGATCACACTAAAAGGTGTCTTTGTGCTAGCTGTTCTATGTGGTCTCCTTTCAAGTGTGTGCGTGTGGGGTCAGGAGGGACCGAAAGCCCCCAGTTCCAAAAGGGTTTACTGCACTTGACTAAAAATGTTTAGCCTCATCTGGCACAAGAGGTGCTCAACAGATCGGACTTCTGCAGAAGCAATATACAAAGTAGGGTGGATGTTATCTCCACCTGCTTGGTTGCTATCCCAACTCCTGCCAATGTTTTGTTCCAAATCTTTAATGCCACGAACAAAGATAGAGCAGTTCAAGAGCTTGACGCGTTGTCACACTTTTCACCCTGTGAGTACTGCAGGTTTTTCTCAGAGGTAACAGATGAGAAATGGGATTAGTCCAAGGACTGTCAGAGTGCTCAATCACTCCTAGGTCAAGCATCTTCTGCACATCTGCTTTGATGCAATATCTTACATGATCAGGTTTTCTGTACATTTTACTCTTAACAGGCAAACTGTCACCTTTATCAATGGTGTGTTCACACCATGTAGTCTGACTAGGTGTTAGAGAAAACAGTTCAAATAACTGGGCTAGGAGATTCCTGCAGCTTCCTTCTGAGATTCAGTAAGGCAGTCTTCCAGGACCACTCCATCTACTGAGCCATCAGCTTTAGAATTGGAGAAGAAATCAGGGAAAGGGTCACTCTCTTCCTCCTGTTCCTCATCAGTGGACATGAGCAGGGTTAAGTTAGCCCTGTCATAGTAAGGCTTTAGGAGGTTTATATGAAGTACTCTCAGTTGACTTCTTGGAGCGCTAAGGTCAACTAAATAAGTGACCTCATCCTTTTTCTCCACTATGATGTGTGGTCCACTTCATTTGTCTTGGAGTGCTCTTGGTGCCACAGGCTCCAGGACCCACACTTTCTGCCCTGGTTGGTACACTGTCAGGACAGCCTTCTGGTCATGCCACTGTTTCTGCAATTCTTGGTTTGCCTGAAGATTCTTAGTGGTCTTCTTCATTTACTCAGCCATTCCGGACCTTAGGTCAAGCGCATCATCCACTGTATCTCGTTTAGGTGGCTTCAGGGGTTGCTCCCAACCCTCCTTGACAAGTGCTAGTGGACCCCTAACAGGGTGACAGAAGAGGAGTTCAAAGGGGATGTAGCCCACTCCTTTTTTAGAGTACCTCACTGTAGGCAAAGAGGATCATGGTAACAGGACAGCCCATCTTCTCCTGAGTTTTCCAGAGAGGCCCATTATCATGCCTTTGAGTGTTTTATTAAAATGCTCAACCAATCCATTTGTCTGGGGATGGTAAGGTTTAGTGTAGTGAATTTATATATTACACCACACTCTTTCCACATTGCTTTCACATATGCAGACATGAAGTTGCTACCCCTGTCTGATACAACCTCTTATGGGAAACCCTCCCTGGAAAAGATTCCCAGTAGGGCTTTGGCCACTGCAGGTGCTGTAGTGGTCCTAAGAGGTATGGCTTATGGTGAATATCATGTGCCAAGGTTAACAAAAAATATCTGTATTGCAGAGGGATGACCAATCTCCTGGTGGCACCAAGTTTGAGTTCCCTTGTTTCTGAATATAAGAGATTGTTCTCCCAGTACACCCTGTGGGTACCACTGATATCCACTGCTTCTTCTTTGACAGCTTGCTGTCTCAAACCCTCAAGTTTGGGAAAAGTCTGTTGAGCCACACTTAACTCCTCCCTGGCAGGCCCTCCTGCATCTAAGGGTTTAGCTGTGTCAGCTTGAAGTTCTTCAGGTGTAGGTTCTGTCCAGTGAGTTGACTCCTCCTCCTCAAAGGGGGAATCCGTAGTGGATGGAGGGATAGTGGATAATTTCTTACCCCTTTTTACCCCTGCTTTTGGGAAGATCTTGGTCCATAATTTCAGGACCCAAGTTTCCCTGTTCTCTTTGCTTCTTGGCCTGAACCCTTGTCAAAGCAAAGATATGCCCAGGAATGCACAGCATCGCTGCATGGACCTCCAACTCCACTTCAACCCCACCTGAAGTCTTCAAGTCATTCCCTAGTAGACACTCTACAGGTAGGTCTTTGGACACTACAACTGTTTTAGGACAAGTAAACCCCCCCTCCACCAGTTGAGCTCAACATCTGGCATGGGGTGGCTTACAGTGTTGTTATGGGCATCAGTCACTTGGTACTGACGACCAAGTAGGTGTTGCTCAGGGGCAATCAGTTTTTCAGTCACCATTGTGACATTGGCACCTGTGTCCCTGTAGGCCTCACCATGAATATAATTTATTAGGGGATGTTGCTTCTACTTATCCATATTAAGGGGACAGGAAACAAGGGTGGCAAGGTCAATGCCATCATCAGAGAATAAAATAGCCTCTGTGGTTTCCCTAACTAAACCAACCCCCACTACATTTCCCAGAGTGAGCCCTGCTACACCATTAGATTGACTATTTGTATTATTAGTTTTCCCACTACCAGTGCTATTACTTGGCGGCACTAGTTGTAGTTGTTGGGGTAGTGGTGGTGGGAGGTTTGGTGCTTTTCTTAGGGCAAGTGCTGTCTCCTGCCCTATGGCCTTTGTTTCTACAAATATAGCACCAAGGCATTTTATTCTGATGGTTGAACATTGGCTGTGACATTCCTGCTGCCAAGCCCACTGTCACGTGGAACGAACCAGTTGTCAGGAAATGGAGTACGGTTAGCATTTGCACAAGAGTGGGGATCCTAGTGGAGTGACAGATAGCAGATATCAGGTCAGGCTCCGATTGGGCACACAGATCTGTGATGTGATTGTGGCCCTGCCCAGTCTATAGGTGAGTATAATGTGCCTGTCCTCCAGTGTAGCTAAGTCCACAAGGGATCTGTACACGGGGTATAGCTCCATCTCCTGTTCATCCCCAGAGGTAGGTATCTAAGGGACACAAACGTGAGAAGGCTGTCACAAACTGAACATTGGAGCCACAACAGGAGATTGCAATCTGTAAACTTGTAATGGATCAGTGTGAATTGTGCAGTATGTGCCTATGTCTTCTGTGATGCAGCATGAATCCATAGGGCTGTCCCTCACCTGAAATGGCGTCTGCCTGTCTTGTGTGGAGGGACAGGTGAAAGTGAGGTAATTCTGCTTACGTTGTGTGCTGTAGAGGGAGGCGGTCTGGAACTGCCGTGCAATTCCTCATTGGTTAATATTTGGCCCTATGGGTTACAGTAGCAAATGGAGATCTATGCCGGCTGTGACGGTATGCACCGTCACAGACGTGACCACCATTTTCTATCTAATTTCTCACTTGCCACCTGACCTTCCATAGGAGAGGACCTACACTGCATGTGCTGCTGTGACCTGTGTCTGGAACCTACCATGGCCTGTGTGACCAGGGAAAGGGCCCCAGCCTTCACTTCAGAGGAGTTGGAGAGACTGGTGGATGGTGTCCTACCCCAGTACAGACTGCTGTATGGGCCTCCAGACAAACAGGTGAGTGCACTGTGGGCACGATGCATGTGGCATGAATGCATGGAGTTGTTTGTGTTAAGGCCTCATGTAAGGGGGTGAGTGAATGTCCTCTTTGTGGTGTACACGTTGTGTGCTGGGCTATGTGTATGCCAATGGTGAGGGAAACGGGTATGGTGAGCCATATGTGTAACTAGCTGGACTGTTTGTCTCATGGTGTTTTCCTGTGTGTGTTGCCTCTGCAGGTCAGCGCCCATCAAAAGAAGGCTATATGGCATGCCATTGGCAAGGAGGTGCAGACCCTGGGGGTCTATGGCAGGCGGAGCATCCACTGTCACAAACAGTGGGAGGACCTGTGACGCTGGGCACTGAAGACTGCAGAGGCCCAGCTGGGGATGGCCTCCCAACGAGGAAGGGGTGCCCGTGAACCCTGACCCCCCTGAAGGCCCGCATGCTGGCGGTGGCCTATCCTGAGCTGGATGAGCGCTTCAGGGCATCACAGCAGCCATAATGGCGTGCATACAGTGGCTATCATTGCAATTTACGGCTAGTGGGGTGGTATCCGGGTGGTGGATGTGTGTTAGTGGGTGCCCCTAGGCTAGGCCTGACATAGCAGCGTAGGCCCTCTGGTGGGTAGGGTTCTGAAGGGATAATCCTGCCGACCTAGCTTGGAAGCATCCACTACTGGTCAGGGCTGCGTGGGTCCCAGGTGTGCTGCAGTTGGAGGTGTGTGATCCTCCTTATGCTTTGGTGGCTAGCAATATCAGTGGTGGTGCAATGCATAGTGTGTAGGGCTGTTCCCTGTGTGTGAGGGAGCTGTGTACGCCAACAGTGGTGTTGGTGCAGCCATTGACCCAGTGTATCCTTTGTCTCTCTCCACCCCTTTCTTGTTTTGTCTTCCTGTCCTTAAGTGCATTAGCATCATCTGGCAGAGGAGCAGAGGCACTGGCGATGGAGGCAGCTGCATTCCACAAGACCCAGGAGGCAGAGTCCACCGACACTGAGGATACCAGCAGGCGAGGAGAGCTCTACGGCAGAGGCAGGAGGGGACAATTCAGACACAGATACCTCCTCCGATGGAAGCTCCCTGGTGGTGGCGGACACTTCTGTGACCGCCACAGGTACAGCCGTCACCCCAGTACCAGCACCGCCCTCCCAGCAGCCCCTCAGGGAGTTGCCCGTGCCCACTCACCCAGGAGGGTTGGGATCGCCTTTGGCCCAGGCACCTCAGGCCCTGTCCCAGTGAGCCCTGATGCCCTGAGTGAGGAGGCTATTGACCTCCTGAGAGCCATCTCTGTAGGGAAATCAACCATTGTGAATGCCATGCAGGGGCTGTGAATGTATTCCTGGAGGGCATTCACAGTGGATAGGTGCCCCAAAAGAGATCGATCCAGGTTGTGGCCTCCTCTCTGATGGCAGTCATTGTCCCTGTTTCTACTGTCCCCCCACCAACTACCACTTCCCAGTCCCACTCCCCTCAACCCCAACCCATTCCAAGCACACAGCCAGAGGAGCATGCACACAGGACAACACCCAAGAGTGTCACAGGTAAACACAAGCACCACACCTCCTCCCACAGTCACTCACACAAACACCATTGAGTTTCAGACACAACAACATCCAATATTTCCACTGTCTCCCCCTCCTCCTTCTCCTCCACCTCCCACCCAGTTACGTCCACACTCACATGTGCATGCATGACATCATCATCCACTACCTGCATCATCACAACACCAAGCAGAACACTCACCTCACTGGCAGACACCTCCACAACATGCATGCACATGTCCCCTGTGCCCTCTCCCAGTGTGTCTGTTCCCTCTCCTTAAGTACACAAATGCAAGCACTCAGACACCCAACAGCCATCCACCTCAAAACAGCATACAGCCCATGCACCTGCACCCAAATCCAGCAGACAAACACCTCCAACAACCACTCACTCATCCTCCACTCCCTTTCTTTCTCCCTCTTCCCACCCCAATGTCCCTAAGAAACTTTTCCTTTCCACCATTGACCACTTCCCTACCCCTCACCCCCCATCCTGCACGTATGGCCAGGGTATCACAAACCCAGCTAAGCACCTCATCCACACAGTCCATGGGCCCATGTCCATCCGCACCTACTCGTGGTGGAAATGATTCCTGGCCACATATACTGAAGGGGAAGGACCCTGCACCAGCAGGCAAGAAGAGGAAGGAGCTTGCTCCTGCCGCCCGAAAGGGGAAGGAGCCTGCACCAGCAGGCAAGAAGGGCAAGGAGCCTGCGACAGCAGGCAAGAAGGGTAAGGAGCCTGCACTAGCAGGCAAGGAGGGTAAGGAGCCTGCACTAGCAGGCAAGAAAGGCAAGGAGCCTGCACTAGCAGGCAAGAAAGGCAAGGAGCCTGCACCAGCAAGCAAGAAGGGCAAGTCGCCTGCACCAGCAGCTCTTACAGATTCCCCACCACCAACCATGGGTGTGCAGCCATCTAAGGGTGCAGGGGCTGTGCAGGAGCCTCCCACCACCACCAGAAGCACCACCACAGTGCAGCCATCCGAGGGTGCAGGGGCAGTGCAGGAGCCTCCCACCACCATCACCACCAGCACCACCACAGTGCAGCCGTCACCGCCGGCGGATGCTATGTGATCCTGCCTCCATGGGCTTCTATGCTGCCTGTCCACTCCAGAACCAGTGTGCAAGACAACCACTCGAGAGACTGTGGCTGTGCACTCCCCAGTACCAAGAGCAATGGGCATGTTGCCCCCTCCAGAACCAGTGGAGAAGACACCCACTTGAGAGACTGTGGCCTTGCACTCTTAAGGACAAAGTAATGGGCATGTTGCCCCCTCCAGAACCAGTGGGGAAGACACCCACTTGAGAGACTGTGGGGCTGCACTCTCAAGGACAAAGCAATGGGCATGTTGCCCCCTCCAGAACCAGTGGGCAAGGCACCCACTTGAGAGCCTGTGGCGTTGCACTCCCAGGACCAAGCCCAGGGCATGTTGCCCCCTCTAGAACCACTGGGCAAGACACCCACTTGAGAGACTGTCGCCTTGTACTCCCCAGGATCAAGCACAGGGTATGTTGCCCCCTCCAGAACCAGTGGGCAAGACACCCACTTGAGAGACTGTGGCCTTGCACTCCCCAGGACCAAGAGGAATGGGCATTTTGCCCCCTCCAGAACCAGTGAGCAAGACACTCACTCAAGAGACTGTGGCCTTGCACTCCCCAGGACAAAGCACAGAGCATGTTGCCCCCTCCAGAACCAATTGGGAAGAGACCCACTCGAGAGGCTGTGGCCTTGCACTCCTAAGGACAAAGCAATGGGCATGTTACCCCCTCCAGAACCAGTGGAGTAGGCACCCACTCGAAAGACTGTGGCCTTGCACTCCCAAGGACAAAGAACAGGGCATGTTGCCCCCTCCAGAACCAGTGGGGAAAACACCCACTTGAGAGACTGTGGCCTTGCACTCCCAAGGACCAAGAGCAATGGGCGTGTTGCCCCCTCCAGAACCAATGGGCAAGACACCCACTCGAGAGACTGTGGCCTTGCACTCCCCAGGACAAAGCATAGGGCATGGTGCCCCTTCCAGAACCAGTGGGGAAGACACCCACTTGAGAGATTGTGACTTTGCACTCCCAAGGGCAAAGCAGTGGGCATGTTGCTCTCTGCAGAACCAGTGGGGAAGACATCCACTTGAGAGACTGTGACCTTGCACTCCCCAGGACAAAGAGCAATGGGCATTTTGCCCCTCTCCAGAACCAGTGGGGAAGACACCCACTTGAGAGACTGTGGGGCTGCACTCTCAAGGACAAAGCAATGGGCATGTTGCCCCCTCCAGAACCAGTGGGCAAGGCACCCACTTGAGAGCCTGTGGCGTTGCACTCCCAGGACCAAGCCCAGGGCATGTTGCCCCCTCTAGAACCAGTGGGCAAGACACCCACTTGAGAGACTGTCGCCTTGTACTCCCCAGGATCAAGCACAGGGTATGTTGCCCCCTCCAGAACCAGTGGCAAGACACCCACTTGAGAGACTGTGGCCTTGCACTCCCAAGGACCAAGAGGAATGGGCATTTTGCCCCCTCCAGAACCAGTGAGCAAGACACTCACTCAAGAGACTGTGGCCTTGCACTCCCCAGGACAAAGCACAGAGCATGTTGCCCCCTCCAGAACCAGTTGGGAAGAGACCCACTCGAGATTTTGTGGCCTTGCACTCCTAAGGACAAAGCAATGGGCATGTTACCCCCTCCAGAACCAGTGGAGTAGGCACCCACTCGAAAGACTGTGGCCTTGCACTCCCAAGGACAAAGAACAGGGCATGTTGCCCCCTCCAGAACCAGTGGGGAAAACACCCACTTGAGAGACTGTGGCCTTGCACTCCCAAGGACCAAGAGCAATGGGCGTGTTGCCCCCTCCAGAACCAATGGGCAAGACACCCATTCGAGAGACTGTGGCCTTGCACTCCCCAGGACAAAGCATAGGGCATGGTGCCCCTTCCAGAACCAGTGGGGAAGACACCCACTTGAGAGATTGTGACTTTGCACTCCCAAGGACAAAGAGCAATGGGCATTTTGCCCCCCTCCAGAACCAGTGGGCAAGACACCCACTTGAGAGACTATGGCCTTGCTCTCCCCAGGACCAAGCACAGGGCATGTTGCCCCCTCCAGTCCCAGTTGTCTTGTTTCTGCTCCCAGCTGAGGTGCCCCCCAGCCCCCTGAGGTGCCTGCCTATTTGGCAACTTATGCCCGTGCAGTGTTCTCCCCATATTGATGCAGGTGACAAGTGGGGTCTTGGACTTTGCCCGGTTCACATGAGCCACATGGCCACAGGGCAGTGTCCCTTTTTCTATACAATTGTAGATATCTGTCAAATTGGATACATTATTTTTATACTGTGTTGATCTTACTACAATCACATAGTAAATTTGTGTTGTCCTTGCATTATTCAGCCGATTGAGGTGGATTAACTTGTTTTCATGTGCATCTGGTTGTGTGTATGGGGTGTGTGTATGGGGTGTGTGTTGTGTGTGTCACTCTCGTTTTCCTCCCCCCCTTGTGTGCTAGGCAGCTGTACTCACCGGCGTCGGCCTTGCCGGCGTTGGTGTTCGTGGTGGAGCAGAACGTAGAATATCATCAGAAATACATGCAGTTCGGGCTCCATGGTGGCTTGGTTCTTTCCTGTGTTTCCAATGGTGAGTCTTTTGACTTTTGTGCTCTGTTTCCGCCAGGCTTTTGATGGCGTTGGTACAACCCTGGAAAAGGTGGCGGATTGTCTTGTCATAATATGGTGGGTGGAACTTTGACTTCCGCCTGGCTGTAGGCGGCTACCGCCATGGTGCCTGTTGTTTCCACCCTGGCGGTCGGTGTGGTACATTGGCTTTCTTTCGGAGATCTTTCCGCATGGTCATAATTTGGCAGTAGTCACCGTCGGCCTGTTGGCGGTATTACCGACCGCCAGGGTCATAATGAGCGCCCTAGTGTTACAAAAATAAAGGTACTTTATTTTGGTGACACAAATCCCAAAAATAAATAGAGACTTTTCTCCCTTAGGAGGTAAGTAACACACAAATTATATACACTAGTATGCAGAACCAGGTGTAAAAACAGTTAGAAAACAGTGCAATTAGTGAAAATCACAATAGTTAGAAATGGGCATAGGGGGAGCACAAACCATATACTAAGAAAGTGGAATGTGGAAGTCCGTCTCCCACCTAAGCAAGTGTAGTGTGTAGAGAGGAGATGAGAGTACAAGAAAACCCCAAAGTTAAGACTAGAACCCACACCAGTGCCAAGGAAAGCAGGAGTAAATCACAGTAACTTTCCCAGAACACACACACAAGCGAGAAGCAGAATTATGCAAGAACCAGAAGAGACTGCAAGACATCAGCAGTGGATTTCTGAACCTGAAGTCCTTTGGAAGAAGGGGATCAAGTCCAAGAAGCACAGAAGAGTCCAAGGAGAACAGGAGCCCCTGCTAATCCGGATGAAGGTGCAAAAGGAAAACCACCGGTGAAGAACAGTCAGTACTGCACCCAAGAAGTTGGGTTCCTGGTTGATTCAAGTGATGTCCCACACGGGATGGAGGATTGCAGTCTAGTTTGCAGTGCTGGAGTCCACCAAAAAGCCTTGGCATACACAAAGCTCGCATTTAACGGAAAATGGTGCTGCCCGGGACCAGGAAAGACCAGGTGGATTCTACCCAGGAAGGTGAGCCATAGGGGGCTCTCAGCAACTCGGAGAGCCACAGAAAAGGAAGGTGCAAAAGAGGCCTACGCAGCACGGCGACAAAGGCTCCCACGCTGCCGGAGAACCACTCAGGAAGCTCAGTGTTGCAGATAGAGTGCTGGGGGCCGCAGCTACAAGATTCATGAAGAACTTGGTGGAGGACTGCCAACAAGCATTGGCAGCTGCAAAACATGCAGTGCACGGGGGTACTGTCTTGCTTGGGGAGGCAAGCTCTTACCTCCACCAAGTTGGACAGTTGGACATGAGGACCATCGGGACCACTTCAGTCCACCACCCGTGATGCAGGAACCAGGCAGCTCAGCAGGAAAGGGGATCCATGCAGCCAGTCGTCATTGCAGTTGGTGCCTGCAGAAGAAGGGAAATTACTCCTTCACCCCAAGGGAGATTCCTTTGCTCCTCTGATGCAGGCTGAAGATGGGCTGTCTTCAAAGGATGCACAACCGGGAAACAGTTGCAGTTGCTGGCAGGAGCCAGAGATACAATGTTGCAGAAGGCATCTTGCTTCTTTGTTGCAGTTTGTAGAGCTCCTGGAGGGTCCAGATGCAGTTTTATTCAATGAGAAGTCAAAGTGGAGGATGCAGAGGATTCCTGCTGGAGTCTTGCAATCCAAATATGAGGAACCACCCAAAGGAGAGACCCTAAGTAGCTCTGAAAGGGGGATTGGCCACTGTAGTGCTTTCCTCTTATCTAGTTTCTAAGCACTAACATAACACAACAGAAATGCACTTCTGAGGTCAAAGAAGACTTTTATCGTTGTTAATTCTTCCCCAACCACAATATTTTATGTATGACGAATTAGTAGCTTTCAAGTCCGCGTTAATCAAACAAAATATATCAGTTTGCAATATACACAGCAGGTTATATTTATAAGATATTGAATGCAAAGCAAAACAAATACTTCACCGTGTGGGAACTATCTACAGCTTCATCTTTCTAAGGTCTGCAAACTGATGACCCCTGTCAGCCGCGAGAAAGAGAGATTCATCTACCCACACGGGATTGCTGGCAGCCTGCGCCAAGCTCCAGCACGAGGTCCGGCAGATTCGAATCTGACCCTCTGCAGCCTGTTACATTCGTTACAAAGGTGTGCCCCCTCCTCTCAGACCTGGGAAACTGAGCAAGCCTTTTGGAGACTGGCCAGGTCTCCAAGACTACTCCTGTTCCCAAGCTCAAGCAGAGAGAACAACACCCATGTACTCTCTCTTATCATGTCTAGTCTACTGTGAGAAAAACATCTTGGTTCTCTGGTGCAAAAACACAGCTTGGAAAAATACAGCTTGGATTCTCAACTGCAATGTCTAACTCCACGTTAAAGGCAATAGGCAGCTAACCTAAATATCAAATGCAATGTCATGTTAAAGGCAATAGGCAGCTAACCTAAATATCAAATGCAATGTCTAGTGTCATGTCAAAGCCAATAAGCATCTAATCTGAATACAAAATGCAATGTCTTATATCATGTCAAAGCCCATAGGCAGCTGAGCTGAATACAAAATGCAATGTATAATATCATGTCAAAGCCAATAGGCAGCTGAGCTGAATATAAAATGCAATGTATAATATCATGTCAAAGCCAATAGGTAGCGGAGCTGAATACAAAATGTAATATATGATATCATGTCAAAGCCAATAGGCAGAATATCTAATAGCATGTCAAAGTCAATAGGCAGCTAAACTGAATACATCATGTCAAAGCCAATAGGAATGCAATGTCAAAGCCAATAGGCGGCTAGACTGGATACAGCATGTCAAAGCCAATAGGCAGAATACAGAATGTAATGACTAATGCAATGTCAAAGCCCATAGGCGGCTCAACTGAATACAGAAAGTAATGGCTAATGCCATGTCAAAGCCAATAGGCAGAATACAGAATGTAATGACTAATGCAATGTCAAAGCCCATAGGCGGCTAAACTGAATACAGAAAGTAATGGCTAATGCATGTCAAAGCCCATAGGCGGCTCAACTGAACAAAACATACAATGTGCTACTGGTGAACATTGAGCAACTAATATGCGCAGTGGTGAAACACAAAGTCATTGGTCAAAACAAACTCCATCAAATGGCAGTACATTCCGCCCTTTGACCAATGAATTTTTGTTTCACATATCTCTTGTTTCAAACAAAAACAAAAAAACATCAGATCAAAGCAATCCCTGTAAAGCAATGAAAGTGAATTAACACATTGATCTCATAACCTTTCACATCAGATACATCTACATAGCAATTTTTTTTCTCTGAATGAGTCTCTAATTCAACAGTGCTAGCAATTTGATGTGGCATGAGTTCTACTCATGTAAAAGATGCACGGTCCACCTGAAAGGTTTGCTGGAAGATAAGCAAAAGTCAGAGTTCCATACGAGAAGGAAAAAAAAAAAAACACAGCTTAGTTCCAGTGGAAGAATGCAATCAAACAAGTTGAACTTGAACTGAAGGCGCAGTTTGCGCAAAATGGATCCATGGTGCTGGCACTTTACTCAGCCAGGTTCAGGTTCGGGATTCGGTCCCTTCCCCGACCCCACACGCACACACCGGAAGGGTGACCACACAGCACACTCAGGGACAGTGGCGAAACGTGGTAGGATCTGCAAAAGAAACAAGTATGACTTTTCTTGCAAATAACATTTTTCATTTAAACTGCACCCTTCCTCTTTCTTTCCCTGTTTTATAATCAGCAGGACGTTTTTGAGGCCCTTTGTTATATTTTCTGCAGGTTCTGGAGGATCACTTGAGGCTTCAGCCCACACATCAGTACTGAGGTTTTTATCTGCTGCGCCACAGCTTCCCTTTTCTTGCACTGTCAGAAGGGCTGGGGCAGACTCCTTCTTTACCAAACCTCCATTCACTGCATTTTTGTCAATTTGGGCCATTCTGTCTCCAATTTGTATGAATGAATCAGATTCTTTTCTAGGTATCAGCATAATTTCGATTTTTCCTTGGTAATTTGCAGCAATCACTCTCCCTAAAACCTGATCAATTTGCCATTTCTGTCCTGGTAACTTTCCTCTCCCCAACTGCTCTGTGACTGCTTGCATGACAGATTGCTTTTGTGCGTGCTGCACAGTTTTTATCAAATCTAGGGGAATGTGCATCTCTCTCATCTCTGCCCACCTGTAAGTGGCTTTTTCTCTCAGCTGTTCACATTTCTGGGGCACCCACTTAGCCATCCCCACTAAGGCAGAATTCTGGGTGTACACTTCTCCCTCTGAATTTTTCTCATTAACATCTGCAAGGTAATTGAACCAGTTAGGTACAAGCCATATGTAAAAACAAACGGCTAAAACATTAGCAATAAACCAAAAATCAGCGTAAAAATGACACATCTCACGTAGCTCTTGCTTTAAAATCTGACACACATTATACAACGCTGTTCCTTCTACTGTGCCAGAAAGCAACATTTCAGTCAATGAATCATTAGTAAAACAAACATGCTTTTTATCTTCAGTAGACACAAATTCAAATAGTGCACACAACTTCATTGGTAACTCTTTTACCTGTGGTACTCTAGCCCTGTCTTGCAAGTACCAGATCCATTGTATGATTCTAGCTAGGGGCACTATTTTCTTTCCTTGTTCTTGAGTTACATGTACATAAGTATTTCCTTCTTGCACTGCGCAGAAACCTAAAGTCTGCATTATTTCATTTGCCAAATCACAAGCGCGCAGCTGCATATAATTTTTCACAGTGATCATATACAAAAGTGTTAGGATTTCACTCAAATGAGGGCTATTCTTTTTCCAAAAATCAAACAAGCTAATGAAAGTCAGCTCTTGCTCTAAAATCTTTAGTTTTACTTGTGCATTTTGCAACGGTAACTCGTAAATCACATTCTGAGCTCTCTCGTCCTTGTTATCAGTTAAGGAATGCATTTTGTCTGCCAAAAACCCTGGCTCACACGAAAACTCAGTGCAGCTCGGAGCTGTCTTAACCCCCTCATTACTGGAATGGGAACTTTCAGTCGGGCTAATTTGCTCACGTAAATTCCTATTTTCATGTTCCAACTTCCTACATTTCTCCTGCATTTCTCTGTAAGCAGATAAAGGTATCCAGACCTTTCTGTCATCATTACTTCCAAAACACACGTTTTCTACATATGTACAACAGGAATTATTTCTCAAAACATTATCAGGCCTTTTAGCTACACATGCATTTTCTTCTGTAATTCCCCAAACAGAAAACAATTCACAGTTTTTCGTAGCACCATCAGGCAGTTTATCAACACATGTATTCTCAGACATGGTCTGCCGTGCTACTGTGATTCCCCCCAAAAAAACAATTTCTGTAATTCTCCAAACAACAAAAACAATTACACTTTTAAAGTGTGCACTTAGAAATCTACTAACTCGTCAACACCCTCTTAATCACCTCTTAATGACCGACCCCACGACTCCTGGTACCAATTGTAGTGCTTTCCTCTTATCTAGTTTCTAAGCACTAACATAACACAACAGAAATGCACTTCTGAGGTCAAAGAAGACTTTTATTGTTGTTAATTCTTCCCCAACCACAATATTTTATGTATGACGAATTAGTAGCTTTCAAGTCCGCGTTAATCAAACAAAATATATCAGTTTGCAATATACACAGCAGGTTATATTTATAAGATATTGAATGCAAAGCAAAACAAATACTTCACCGTGTGGGAACTATCTACAGCTTCATCTTTCTAAGGTCTGCAAGCTGATGACCCCTGTCAGCCGCGAGAAAGAGAGATTCATCTACCCACACGGGATTGCTGGCAGCCTGCGCCAAGCTCCAGCACGAGGTCCGGCAGATTTGAATCTGACCCTCTGCAGCCTGTTACATTTG
Source organism: Pleurodeles waltl (assembly GCF_031143425.1). Lineage (NCBI taxonomy): Eukaryota > Metazoa > Chordata > Amphibia > Caudata > Salamandridae > Pleurodeles > Pleurodeles waltl. The sequence continues at coordinate 691,635,595 of NC_090442.1, read as the reverse complement.
TTACAAAGGTGTGCCCCCTCCTCTCAGACCTGGGAAACTGAGCAAGCCTTTTGGAGACTGGCCAGGTCTCCAAGACTACTCCTGTTCCCAAGCTCAAGCAGAGAGAACAACACCCATGTACTCTCTCTTATCATGTCTAGTCTACTGTGAGAAAAACATCTTGGTTCTCTGGTGCAAAAACACAGCTTGGAAAAATACAGCTTGGATTCTCAACTGCAATGTCTAACTCCACGTTAAAGGCAATAGGCAGCTAACCTAAATATCAAATGCAATGTCATGTTAAAGGCAATAGGCAGCTAACCTAAATATCAAATGCAATGTCTAGTGTCATGTCAAAGCCAATAAGCATCTAAGCTGAATACAAAATGCAATGTCTTATATCATGTCAAAGCCCATAGGCAGCTGAGCTGAATACAAAATGCAATGTATAATATCATGTCAAAGCCAATAGGCAGCTGAGCTGAATATAAAATGCAATGTATAATATCATGTCAAAGCCAATAGGTAGCGGAGCTGAATACAAAATGTAATATATGATATCATGTCAAAGCCAATAGGCAGCGGAGCTGAATACAAAATGTAATATATGATATCATGTCAAAGCCAATAGGCAGAATACCTAATAGCATGTCAAAGTCAATAGGCAGCTAAACTGAATACATCATGTCAAAGCCAATAGGAATGCAATGTCAAAGCCAATAGGCGGCTAGACTGGATACAGCATGTCAAAGCCAATAGGCAGAATATAGAATGTAATGACTAATGCAATGTCAAAGCCCATAGGCGGCTCAACTGAATACAGAAAGTAATGGCTAATGCCATGTCAAAGCCAATAGGCAGAATACAGAATGTAATGACTAATGCAATGTCAAAGCCCATAGGCGGCTAAACTGAATACAGAAAGTAATGGCTAATGCCATGTCAAAGCCCATAGGCGGCTCAACTGAACAAAACATACAATGTGCTACTGGTGAACATTGAGCAACTAATATGCGCAGTGGTGAAACACAAAGTCATTGGTCAAAACAAACTCCATCAAATGGCAGTACAGCCACCTAACCAGGTAAGCACCTATCAAGGGAGTCCTCTGACATCACCTGCTGGCACTGGCCACTCAAATGCTCCCAGAGTTCCCTGCCAACTTGGAATCCAAGATGGCAAAACCCAAGGACACTGTGAAGGAGCTGAGTACCACCCTGGGGTGGCGATAGACAGGGGAGTGGTCACTCCCCTTTCCTTTGTCCAGTTTCGTGCCAGAGGAGGGACTTGGGGTCCCTGAACTGGTGAAGACTGGTTTATGCAAGGAGGGCACCAAATGTGCCCTTCACAGCATTTCCAATGGCTTGGGGAGACTACTCCTCCCAAGCCTGTAACACCTATTTCCAAAGGGAGAGGATGTAACATCCTTCTCCCAAAGGAAATCCTTTGTTCTGCCTTCCTGGGCTTGTGCTTTTCAGGCAGTGGGAGGGCAGAAACCTGCCTATGTTCGGAGTTACCATTATGTAGCTTGTCCTAGGTAGTGACCTATGTCCAGTACATGCGTAAAATGGCGCCCCTGCCCTCACAAAGTCTGGTAAAATGGTCCTGGAGGATGTTGGGACACCTCTGATAATGCAAGGGAGCCCTCACACACAGGTACTTTGCACCCTGCCCTCAGGGCTGGAGGGACTGCTATAGGTGTGACTTATAAGTGACCTGGTGCAGTGTTAATGGCAGTAAAAGGTTGCTTGCACCTTTTCACACAGGCTGCAATGGCAGTCCTGCAGAAGCCTTTGCATGGGCTTCCTATGGGTGGCAAAATATATGCTGCAGCCCACAGGGATCCCTTGGATCCCCTGGACCCTGGTCTCTTCAGCATGCCACCCTCATGTGGGCATTTCTGAGTTGTGTCATTGGCAGGTGGCTGCTGCTGGTCTGACATGTGAAGAGGACATGGATTGACCCAGGTACTGTTTGTTGCAGATGTGGGGTATATGGGCCTATGACCAGGCTGCCTGGACAGTGGGAGGGCAGGAATCTGAGCTACACAATAGACCTGTTTGGCATGGAGTGTTAGTCCAATGGTATCATGTATGTGATCATGTTGCCTTGTAACGTCATCCTGTGCAATCCATTCCTTATACTTCCACATTGTGTGACATTAATCCTCTATGACCTGTTAGTGGCGATCAATGTGTTTCCTCATTGCAGGCCAGTGTGCCTGTCCACAACACTGAAACAGATTTGTGACATCCCACCAGATGCATGCTCATTGTTATGGGAAGGTTCTTAGCTCAAGTTCTGTTGGTCTGCCCTCTGTCTGTGCTATGGTGTATGTTAAGTTGGCAGGCCTAGTTTGATATGTGATAAGGGTCAAACTGGAAACAAAATTCCATACCCTCTTTGCCTAATCTACCGGACAAGGGGGGTCATTACAACATTGGCGGTAAAAGCCGCTTACTGCCGTGCAGAAGACCGCCAACACACCACCGCGGCCGTGGAATTCCGCCACAGCTATTATGATCCACATCTCGAAATCCAACAAAATTCAGACACCCACACAAGTCCGCCACACCAAAGGTCAGTGATAAACTGGCGAAAAAAAAACCTCCACCGTCACGCCAACAGAAATACGCCCACACTATCACGACACACAAATCTATGCGGCGGTCTTTCAACTGCGGTATTCCATTGGTGGTACACACCGCCGCGCTCAAAATACACACACTTCTACAAAACACAGGCACATTGGACAATTCGAAATACACACACCTGATACACATACACATACCACTCCCACACACCCATTGCAATATAAAACACACACCCACATCACCCACAAACCCCTACGACCACTATTACAGAGAGAAGGCCCGAGAGAGACACCACCATCCACAAACTAGCAGCCACAGGCACACAACACCATCACCCACACAACTTCCACGCACAAAACACCACACACCACTACATATCACCACACTTATCACCACACACGCCACCCCACACATCACCTACACCACCCCATGGCATGGCAAAGACACCCCAGGTTCTCGGAGGAGGAGCTCAGGGTAATGGTGGAGGAAATTGTCCGGGTAGAGCCACAGCTATTTGGAGCACAGGTACAGCACACCTCAATTGCAAGGAAGATGGAGCTATGGCGAAGAATAGTCGACAGGGTCAACGCAGCGGGACAACACCCAAGAAATCGGGACGACATCAGGAAGAGGTGGAACGACCCATGGGGGAAGGTGTGTTCAGTGGTCTCAAGACACCACCAGGCGGTTCAGCGGACTGGCGGCGGACCCCCACCTCCTCACCCACAACTAACAACATGGGAGGAGCAGGTCTTGGTGATTCTGCATCCTGAGGGCCTTGCAGGAGTCGGTGGAGGAATGGACTCCGGTAAGTCAAACCTTTAACTACCATATCCCCCACCCTACCTGCATGCTATCACATACCCCCACCCTCGCCCCCACCCCTATCACTCCAACTCCTCACAAATCTACCAATATCACAAACCACACATCCCAACACCAAGCCCTGCATGCAACACCAATGCATGGACACCCATCACTAAAGCATGCCCACTGCACATACCCATACACCCCCCTAAACCATTATCACACAAGCCCCCACACAGGAATGCCAGCACTGGGGTACACGGTCACCCACCCATTGCACACCATGACACACACAGATGCAATAATCATGCTTTTCCACCCCTGCAGGACCACTACCCAAAGTCACCAGACAGGAGGGTCCAGACATCTCCACCCCACCCACAGAAGAGGCCCACAGTGATGACAGCACCTCTGTCCAACTGGATCTAGATGACCAGCCCGGACCATCATGGGCCTCGGGACAGTCGGTTCCCCTCACACAGGCACAGGCCACCACAGACCTTCCCCCCTCTGGTAACACCAGGAGAGCACCCACCCAGCGGGCCCATACCTCCGTCCCCAGGACACGTCAATCAGCTCTGTGTCCACCACTACAGGGAACCCAGGCTAACCCACCACCCCAACAACAACAGGGACCTGGGGGCAGTGGTAGTGGGCACACGGTCCAGGGGACGGAGGCCCAGGAACACAGGGGAACTGGGAGGGCTGCTGTGCGACAGAGGGCGGACAGACCAAGGTAACCCACTCTCCACGAAGCCCTCTCCTCCATCATGGGAGCATACCGCCACTCCCAGGAGACGATGGCAACGGTCCTGGCCAAGTTTCAGGAGACCCAGCGCATGCAGGAGGAACAGTATTTGGGGTTTAAGGAGGAACTCAGAACCATCAGCTCCGCCCTGGGCACCATCGTAGGGGTGCTGAAGGAACTACTTAACACCAGGAGGGACACTGTGGCACTACAAGGGGCTCCTGACACTAGCATGGACGATGAACTGCCCACCACCTCCGCCGGCGCTAGTGGACAGGAGGCACCGCCACAGGACCACCACTCCAGCACACCAGCACCCCACCCCCTGCAGACGGAGAATCACCCCGCAAACGGTCCCTGAGATCCAGGAACAAGACAGAGCACAATGCCAAGACACCCGCCAAGAAATGAGACCACCCTGATTGTCATCCCACTGTCCCACTTTGTCACCCTGTCCATATTGAAACTGCCCCAGCTCCACTTCCTATGCCCATATGGGCAATGCACCTATGAGACAAATAGACTGGACTCTGCCATGGACACTCCTCCGCCATCACCCCTCACCATTTAACTTCCCCCTCCAATATTTTGTATGTAAATAAACACACCTAAAGCACCAAAAGATCTGGAGTCTGTCTGTGATTTCGAAATAGTGAATTAGCAATTACAGTGACAAAATGCTCTTTCAATTGTAATATCCCCAGACCCAGACAACCATTCCCACTGACTTGCTTCCAGGTGCTCACCTAATAGCCACACACGGTGCCTCTGGAGTTGACCCATCACATAAGGGATGCTGCTATTCCGCAGGATGTAGGTGTCATGCACTGAGCCAGGGAACATGGCATTCACATGGGAGATGTACTGGTCTGCCAAACATACCATCTGTAAATTCATCGAATGATAACTCTTCCGGTTTCTGTACACCTGTTCACTCCTGTGGGGGGGGACCAAAGCCACATGGGTCCCATCAATGGCACCTATGATGTTGGGGATTTGTCCCAGGGCATAGAAATCACCTTTCACTGTAGGCAAATCCTCCACCTGAGGAAAAACGATGTAGCTCTGCATGTGTTTCAGAAGGGCAGACAACACTCTGGACAATACATTGGAAAACATAGGCTGGGACATCCCTGATTCTATGGCCACTGTTGTTTGAAATGACCCACTTGCAAAGAAATGGAGCACTGACAGCACCTGCACTTGAGGGGGGATTCCTGTGGGATGGCGGATTGCTGACATCAGGTCTGGCTCCAACTGGGTACACAGTTCCTGGATTGTGGTCAAGCCTGTATGTGATAATCACATGTCGCTCCTCCATTGTCGACAGATCCACCAATGGTCGGTACACCGGAGGATGCCGCCATCTCCTCACATGTCCCAGCGGACGGTGCCTATGAAGGACAACAGCGAGCACAGAGTCAAACAACTCAGAGGTATGTACCCACAGTTTACACAGAACACCATTCATACACAAAAGATGGCCTATATGTGTGTAGAGTCTAGGCCTAGGTATGTGTGACGCAGTTGAAAATGAGGCCATGTGGGCCCCTGAAATGGTGGCTGCTGTACCTGTAAAGTGGGACAATGGGATGTGAGGTAACTGCGCTGGCGTTGTATACCGTCGCGGTAGGCGGTCGAAGACAGCGGCGCAATGCTGCATTGGTTAACATTGGACCCTATGGGTCCCACTGACAATGACGATGTACGCCGGCGGAGACGGTACGCACCGCCGCGGACATGACCGCCATTTTCTATCTGTTCAATCACTCGATACCTGATCTTCGACAGGAGAGAACCTACACTGCAAGTGCTGCTGTGACCTCGGTCTGGAAGAGACAATGGCTCGAGTGTCTGGGGAAAGGGCCCCTGCCTTCACATAGCAGGACTTGGAGAAGCTCGTGGATGGGGTCCTCCCCCAGTACACACTACTCTACGGTCCTCCAGACAAACAGGTAAGTACACAGGGAGCATGTTGTATGGGCTATGCCTGTGTGGAGAGGGCTGGATGTTAGAAGGAAGGGGGAAGAGTGCTGCGTGCATGAAAGACGGTGAATGCATGTGCCACATGGCAAGGGTAGGGATGGGGGCCAATCACTTTGACGGTGCAGTTGGTAATAACTTCTCTTTTTCCCCTGTACATGTCATGTAGGTCAGCGCCCACCAGAAAAAAGATATTTGACGTGCCATCGCCAAGGATGTCCGGACCCTGGGGGTCTACCACAGACAGAGCACCCACTGCCGGAAAAGATGGGAGGACATTTGCCGCTGGAGCAAGAAGATGGCAGTGGCTCAGCTGGGGATGGCCTCCCAACGTGGGAGGGGTGCCCGTCGCACCATGACCGCCCTGATGTTCAGGATCCTGGCGGTGGCGTACCCGGAGTTGGATGGGCACTTGAGGGCATCACAGCAGCCAAAAGGGGGTGAGTACACTCTCATTCTGCTGACTTTGCGCGCAGTGGAGGTGTCTGGGTGGGGGAGGTGGGCTGTGGGTTTCCCTAGGCCAGGGCGAGTTCCGTAGGCAAGGCCCCTCCGTAAGGCAGGCCATGTGGCACCCCACCCCACCTCTGTAGAGTGCCAAGTACACCTAGTCATGCCCCTGTGTCATCTATGTGTGCAGATGTTGTCCATAGCCTTGTAGGCCATTTCCCAAGAATTGAACAGTGGAGCCCAAGAGCGCAGCGTAGTGCAGGGGGCTTCTGTGTCTGTCGTGTCCGCCAACGGTAGCGGTAATGCATGCACTCAACATGTCTTTCTTCTGTCGTCCCCCCCCTTTTTGTGGTCTCCCTGTTCTTTTGTGCATTAGCATCATCAGGCGGAGGAGCAGTGGCACCGGAGCATGAGGGAGTTGCATCCCACATGGCCCTGGAGGGCGAAGCTACGGACTCGGAGTTCACCAGTGGGACGGAGGGCGAGGGGAGCTCCACAGCGGGGACAGGAGCTGACACCAGCCACACAGACTCGTCCTCTGATGGGAGCTCCCTTTTGGTGCCCCCCACATCTACAGGTACAGCAGCCACTACCACTACCAGCACCGCCCTCCCAGCAGCCCCTTAGCCTTTGCCCCGTGCATGCTCACCCAGGAGGGTGGGCATCACCTTTGCCCCAGGCACCTCAGGCCCTGCCCCAGTCACCCCTGCTGCCCTCAGTGAGGAGGCCATTGACCTCCTCAGGTCCCTTACTGTTGGGCAGTCTACCATTTTGAATGCCATCCAGGGTGTAGAGAGGCAGTTGCAACAAACAAGTGCATTCATTCATTCATTTCATTAGCTTTATTTCGGTAAGTAAAAATACCATAAAAGCACATCACATTTAAAAAAAAAAAAAGCAACAAGCTACATAAAAGACAATTTTAGTTATAGAAAGTAAAAAAAAGAATAGAAAGGGTAAAAGAGGTGTTTGGACATAAACATTTCCCTACTATAAAATCACACCTTATTATAGATAGTGCATTCCTGGAGGGCATTCATTCTGGTCAGGCGGTCCTTCAGCGAGCTTTCCAGACTCTGGCCTCAGCACTGATGGCAGCCATTGTCCCCGTCTCTAGCCTGCCCCCTCCAACTTCCTCCACCCAGACCCAATCCCCTGTACCTCAGCCTATCCCAAGCACACCTACAGACCAGCATGCACACACGTCAACACACAAGGGAAGCTCTGGCAAACATAAGCACCACACATCCCACAGGCACTCACGCAAGCATCACACACATGCAAACACACCAACATCCACTGCCTCCACTGTGTCCCCCTCCTCCTCGTCTCCCTCCTCCCTCCCAGTCTCGTCTACACTCACACCTGCATGCACTACCTCTACAGCCACTACGTCCCTCTCCAGCACACCCACCACCACACCCTGCTCACGTGCTGTCACCACCCCCACTAACATTCACACGTCCCCTGTGTCCTCTCCCAGTGTGTCTGTGACGCCCCCTCCAAGATACACAAACGCAGGCACACACCCACCCAACAGCCATCCACCTCACGACATCCTCCAGCGCATGCACCTTCACCCAAAGTCACCAAACGTACACCTCCTACAACCACCACCTCTTCCTCCAAACCCCCTCCAGCTACCCGTCCCAGTGTGTCCCAAAAACTTTTCCTGTCCACCCTTGGCCTCTTTCCCACACCTCCCCTACCCCGTCCGTCTCCTAGGTCCCGAACTAGCACCTCAGCCACAACATCTCCGGGACCAGTGGTGCCTGTAGTCACCGGAATCTGGAGTGCACTGGGAACCAGGGCAGCCAGTGTGGCATGGAGCCACAGCACAGACAGTCCCCCACCTGTGAAGCATCAGAAGTTGGCCAGTGCCCGGCGGGAGAGAGGGAAGACTCCAGCCACCAAAGCCGCTCCCAGGGGTCCCGGTGGGAGTGTGGAGTCAGCTGTGACACCTCCCAAGGTGGCGAAGGGCCACAAGAAACCCGGCAAGTCTGCAAGAGCAGCACATCGGAGAAGACCGCCATCATCCCAATGCCCCGGAGCCCACCTCCAGCACAAGCCCACTTGCCCAGGAGGGGCCCGCCAGCACCAGCCCACCTGCCCAGGAGGGGCCCGCCAGCACCAGCCCACCTGCCCAGGAGGCCACCGCCAGCACCAGCCCACCTGCCCAGGAGGCCAGCACCAGCCCACCTGCCCAGGAGGCCAGCACCAGCCCACCTGCCCAGGAGGCCACCGCCAGCCCAGCTGCCCAGGAGGCCACCGCCAGCACCAGCCCAGCTGCCCAGGAGGCCACCACCAGCACCAGCCCAGCTGCCCAGGAGGCCACCGCCAGCACCAGCCCAGCTGCCCAGGAGGCCACCGCCAGCCCAGCTGCCCAGGAGGCCAGCACCAGCCCAGCTGCCCAGGAGGCCACCGCCAGCACCAGCCCAGCTGCCCAGGAGGCCACCGCCAGCACCAGCCCAGCTGCCCAGGAGGCCACCGCCAGCACCAGCCCAGCTGCCCAGGAGGCCACTGCCAGCACTAGCCCCGCTGGGCCATGAAGGACCGCCAGCAAAAGCCCCGCTGGACCATGAAGGACCGCCAGCAAAAGGCCCGCTGGGCCATGAAGGACCGCCAGCACTAGCCCCGCTGGGCCATGAAGGACCGCCAGCACTAGCCCCGCTGGGCCATGAAGGACCGCAAGCACTAGCCCCGCTGGGCCATGAAGGCCCGCCAGCAAAAGCCCCGCTGGGCCATGAAGGACCACCAGCAGCTGAGACCCTGCAATGGAGACTGCTGCTGAACAGGTCACCGCCAACTCAAGCACCGCTGCACAGGGCACTGCTGTCTCAAGCACCGCTGCACAGGGCACCGCCGTCTCAAGAACCGCTGCACAGGGCACCGCTGTCTCAAGCACCGCTGCACAGGGCACCGCCGTCTCAAGCACCGCTGCACAGGGCACCGCCATCTCAAGCACCGCTGAACAGGGCACCGCCGTCTCAAGCACCGCTGAACAGGGCACCGCCATCTCAAGCACCGCTGGCCTATGAGCGGCAAGGGCACTGACGCAACTGAGTCCGTCACGGGGTGAATGATGCACTCTGGGCACCATGCCCCCTCCAGAACCAGTGGAGAAAAGCATCCACTACCCCAATCCTTGGCAGGATGAAGCACTCTGGGCACCATGTCCCCTCCAGAACCAGTGGAGACTGTCACCCACTACCTCTGTCCTTAGCAGGATGAAGCACTCTGGGCACCATGCCCCCTCCAGAACCAGTGGAGACTGTTATTCACTTGTGAGACTGTGGCTTTGCACTCCCCAGGATATGGCAGTGGGCAATCCACCCACTGTAGAGACTTGAGAGACTGTGGCTTTGCACTCCCCAGGATTGAACAGTGGGCAAACCACCCACTGTAGAGACTTGAGAGACTGTGGCTTTGCACTCCCCAGGATTGAACAGTGGGCAAACCACCCACTGTAGAGACTTGAGAGACTGTGGCTTTGCACTCCCCAGGATGGAACAGTGGGCAACCCACCCACTTGTTAGACTTGAGAGACTGTGGCTTTGCACTCCCCAGGATTGAACAGTGGGCAACCCACCCACTGTAGAGACTTGAGAGACTGTGGCTTTGCACTCACCAGGATGGAACAGTGGGCAACCCACCCACTGTAGAGACTTGAGAGACTGTGGCTTTGCACTCCCGGGATTGAACAGTGGGCATGTGGCCCTCTCGTGGATTTGGCGTCATTCACTCAACCGGCTTAGGTGCCCCCTCTTTCCCTCCCCCTGAGGTGCCTGTTTTCTTGCTCTCTGATGCCCCTGCAGTGTTCTCTCCGTCATGGTCGGGGATCTTGTGTGGCGCCTCACCCATACCGTGTGGGCCCAGTGTTCCACGGACTTAATTGGAGCACTACCTGGACTACTGTGCTTGGTGTATATTTTGTTTACGGTGTGTGTGTATATATATATATATATATATGTGTATGTATATATTTGCCTACTTGATTTTAATATATTACAATGGTTCCATAATTTCCTTTTGTCTTTGCATTCTTCCAGGGGGGTTGGAGGGTGTGACTATCATGTATTAATATGTATTAGTGTGTGTGTTGTAGTGGTTGAGGGTGTGGGTGGGGGTGTTGCGTGTGTGTGTCCCTGGTTTTTTCCCTACCCCCTCCCCTGTGTCGTAGGTGCAGTACTCACCGTGGTCTTCGCTGCCGGCTTCGTGCTCCTGGTAGAGGAGCAGGAAGACTATCGCAGGGAGAATTTGGAGTTCCGGCTCCATGGTGTCCTAGTTCCTCGTGGGGTGTGTAGACGTGAGCGTTTTCCCTTCCAATTCCTGTTTCCGCCGTGTTTTTATCCACGGTGAATCCGCCCTGGAAAAGGTGGCGGATTGGCCTGTTGTGATACTGTGGGCAGTGCTTTGTCTTCCACCTGTCTGTTGGTGGTGACCGCCAAGCTGTTTGTTTGTACCGCCGTGGCGGTCGGAGTGTTAAAATGGCTGTTTTTGTTGGCGGTTTCTGCCACGGTTGTAATTGCAAAAAAAATTCCGCCGGCCTGTTGCCGGTCTTACCGCAGCTTTAACACTGACCGCCAGTGTTGTAATGACCACCTAAGAGTCTTAAATCCTTTAGGAAACAGTGAGAACACTGTTAGCGTGCAAAAGTACCTAGGTGGCGTCAAAATAACACCGCACGGGCAAGTGTGCTTTGGAAAAGGCCAGCGATGTGTCAATTTCTCACTTGCAAGCAAGACCGTGCATCTTTCTTCCTCGGTCGGGTTGGCGTGTGTCATTTTTCTTCTACCAAACGAGAGAGCGATGCGTCAATCCGGGCAGGCACCTCGAGTCCGGGCAGGCTTTGCGTTGTTTTTCTGTGCCCAGCGATGATGTTGCGTTGAAAATCATTTGCACGGTATCACAAAACCGTGCTGCGTGGGGTTTGCTTCGTTATCAGCCTCCATTAGCGGGTGTTGCACGTCGTTTCTCCAGGCACAATGCGTCGATCTTCCAGCCGTGCGGTGCGTTATTTCTCAGCCGCATCACGGAAGGTGCATCGAAAATTTACCCGCACCGTGGTCTGAGTGTGGATTTTCAGTCTTGGTCTGCCAGCCTCACCTTTCAAGGGCCCAGAAACTAGATAGGGCACCACTTGGCAGGGTAGGAGTCTCAGCAGAGAGTCCAAGTGCTGGCAGGGGGAGTCTTTGATGGCCCTGAGACTACAACAACAGGAGGCAAGCTCAGTTCAAGCCCTTGGAGATTCTTCACAAGCAGCAATGCAGAACAAAGTCCAGTCTTTGTCCCCTTTCACAGGCAGAAGCAGCAACTGCAGGATACCTCCACAAAGCACAGTCACAGGCAGGGCAGCACTTCTCCTCAGCTCTTCAGCTTCTCCTTGGCAGAGGTTCCTCTTGATTCCAGAAGGGATCTGATCTTCAGGGGTTTTGGGTCCTCTTCTTATACTCTTTTCTGTCTTTGAAGTAGGCCTACTTCGAAGGAAAGTCTCCCTTGTGTGTAAGATCCCGCCTTGCCCAGGCCAGGCGCCAGACACACACCAGGGGATCGGAGACTGAACTGTGTGAGGGAAGGCACAGCCCTACAAGGTGTAAGTGATCACTCCTCCCCTCCTTCCTAGCACAGATGGCTCATCAGGATATGCAGGCTACACCACAGCTCCCTTTGTGTCACTTTCTAGAGAAAGGTGCAAACAGCCCAACTGTCAAACTGACCCAGACAGGGAATCCATAACCAGGCAGAGTCAGAGAATGGTTTAAGCAAAAAAAGGCTTGCTTTCTAAAAGTGGCATTTTCAAACACACAATCCAAAAACCAACTTCACTAAAAGATGCATTTTAAAATTGGGAGCTCAGAGACCCTAAACTCCATATTTCTATCTGCTTACTAAGGGACTCTGCACTTAAATAATATTTAAAGGCAGCCCCTATGTTAACCTGTGAGAGAGATAGGCCTTGCAACAGTGAAAAACAAATTTTGTAGTATTTCACTGATAGCACACGTAAAACACATAAGTACATGTCCCCCCCTTAACATACACTGTACCCTGCCCATGGGACTATATACGGCCTACCTTAGGGGTGCCTTACATGTGTGAAAAGGGAAGGTTAACGCCTGGCAAGTGGGTATAATTGCCAAGCTGAATTGGCAGTTTAAAACTGCACACACAAAGGTGGCAGGCCTGAGCCATGTTTACAGGGCTATTATTGTGGGTGGCACAACCAGTGCTGCAGGCCCACTTGTAGCATTTGATTTACAGGCCCTGGGCACCTCTAGTGCACTGTGCTTGGGACTTACCAGTAGATCAAATATGCCACTCATGGAAAGTCAATTACACATATATGTTACATTGGAGCTCTTGCACTTTAGCACTGGATAGCAGTGTTCCAGTGGCCAGAGTAACAATACCAGCAAAAACAGAGTCCAGCATACATCAACAACCTGGGAAACAGAGGCAAAAATGTAGGGGACACCACGCCAAGGTTGCAAAGTCTAACACGTGACCCTCCCAGCTGAAAGTGGGGAGCAGCTACCCAACCTCACGGGAGTTCTAATCACTAAGGCTGAAGAATCTGTGCCAGGGCGGTGTTCCACCGTAAAGTCAATTCCCTGTAGTGAAATGGACCACCCCCAACAGTTTTGGATTCTCTCCCCTCATCTGCATTAACCATCTGAGGGGCCTGTGATTGGTCTGAACCCGGAAGTAAGTCCCAAACAAGTAGGGTCTTAACTTCTTCAGCACCCAGACCCCAGCAAAAGCTTCACGCTCAATTACACTACACCTATGTTCTCTGGGAAGTAACCTCCTGCTAATGAAGGCTACAAGTTGATATAGGACCTCTTCATTAAGCTGTGAGAGTACTGCTCCTATACCATACTCTGAGGCATCTGTTTTCACACCAAATTCCTTGGAATAGTCAGGTGCCTTCTGCACAGGTGCTGTGCACATGGCAGCCTTCAGGGCTTCAAAAGCGGTTTGGCAAGCCTCTGTCCAGATCACCTTCTTTGGTTGCTTCTTGGAAGTCAACTCATTCAAGGGGCAACAATGGTGCTATATCCCTTGACAAACCTCCTGTAATAGCCAGTGAGGCCTAAAAAGTCCTTCACGTCCATATGGGTCTTGGGAGTCTCCCAAGCGAGAATGTTGTCAATCTTTGGCTGTAGGGGTGCCACCTGGCCACTCCCTACCTGGTGTCCCAAATACACCACAGACCCCTGCCCTATTTGGCACTTTTTAGCCTTAATAGTGAGGTCTGCCTTTAGTAGGGCCTCAAACATTTTGCAGAGGTGTTGCAAATGTTCCTCCCATGTGGAACTAAAAACAGCAATGTCATCCAGGTAGGCGGCACTGAACTCATCCAGTCCAGCAAACCACTGGTTGACCAACCTCTGAAAGGTGGCAGGGGATTCTTCATTCCAAAGGGCATCATCTTAAACTGGCAGGACCCATCTGGGGTGGAGAATGCCGACCTCTCCTGTGCCCCCTCAGTCAGGGCGATTTGCCAAATGTACTTAGGTATTTGGCAGCTCCCAACCGGTCAATGAGCTCATCAGCTCGGGATGGGGTGCGCATCACTCTTGGTGACCGCATTGAGTACCTGGAGAACCTGAGTTCTGGAGTGGCACCATGAGCAGCGGGCTTTGGGACCAACACCACAGGGCTGGCCCAAGGGCTGCTGGAAAACTCAATCACCCCCAACGCTAACATTTTAGAGACGTTGGCACTCATTACAACCCTGGCGGTTGGTGTTAACGTGGCAGTAATACCACCAACAGGCCAGCGGTAATTACCACCAAATTATGACCATGGCGGAAAGATCGCTGATATACAGCCAAAGTACTACACCGACCGCCAGGGCGGATATAACAGCCACCACGGTGGTAGCCACCTACAGCCAGGCGGAAGTCAATGTTCCGTTCACCATGTTAAGTTCCTGGAAACTGCCACCATTTCCAGGGCGGTAGCAAGGACATCAAAAGCCTGGTGGAAACTGAGCTCAGAAGGAAAAGGACTCGCCATTGAAGACACAGAGAACAATCACGCCGCCATGGAGCCTGAGCTGCATGTCTTCCTTATGATTTTCTACGTGCTGCTCCACCACGAACACTAACGCCGGGGAAGACGATGACGGTGAGCACGCCGCCTAGCACACAAGGGAGAGAGGGAGGAAAACGACAGTGACACACACACACACCACACACCCCCAACCCCATACCCACAATCAGCTGCATTACTAAAACATTTTTACCCCATACCTCGGATGAATAATGCAGGGACAAAATGATTTTGAAAAAGTGCATGTAATAAGAGCAACACATCAAGATAATTAACTTAGGCAAGACAATAGATATATACATATGTACACAAAAAGGGACACAGCCCAGTCCACAAAGTATGTAGTCCACATGGCCACAGGCCAAAGTCCAAGGCCACACATGGCACCTGCATCAACATGGAGAAAACACTGCAGGGGCATTGGGCACCTCAGGGGGGTGGGGGGCACCTCAGCAAGCAGATGTAACAAGACCACTGGTTCTGGAGGGGGAAACATGCCCTGTGCTTGGTCCTGGGGAGTGCAAGTCCACAGTCTCTCAAGTGGGTGACCTGCCCACTTCTCTGGAGGGGGCAACATGCCCTGTGCTTGGTCCTGGGGAGTGCAAGGCCACAATCTCTCAAGTGGCTGACTTGCCCACTTACTCTGGAGGGGGCAGCAAGCCCTGTGCTTGGTCCTGGGGAGTGTAAGGCCACAGTTTCCCAAGTGGGTGACTTGCCCACTGGTCCTGGAGGGGGCAATGTGCCATGTGCTTGGTCCTGGGGACTGCAAGGCCACAGTCTCTCAAGTGGGTGACTTGCCCACTTGCTCTGGTGGGGGCAACATGTCCTGTGCTTGGTCCTGGGGACTGCAAGGCCACAGTCTCTCAAGTGGGTGACTTGCCACTTGCTCTGGAGGGGGCAATATGCCCTATGCTTGGTCCTAGAGAGTGCAAGGCCACATTCTCTCAAGTAGGTGACTTGCCTACTGGTTCTGGGGGGGCAACATGCCCTGGGCTTGGTCCTGGGGAGTGCACGGCCACAGTTTCTCAAGTTGGTGACTTGACCACCTGGGTTCTGGAGAGGGCATCGTGCCCTGTGCATTTGATTCTGGGGAGTGTGGGTTAGGTGGGTGTCTTACCCACTGGTTCTGGAGGGGCATCGTGCCCTGTTCACTTGATCCTGGGGAGTCTGGGTTAGGTGGGTGTCTTGCCCACTGGTTCTAGTGGGGACATCGTGCCCTGTGCTCTTGATCCTGGGACGTGCAAGGTCACAGTCTCTCAGGTGGGTATCATACCCAGTGGATTTGAAGGAGGCAGGCCGCACAGCAGCCCATGGAGGCAGGATTACATACTGTCCGCCGGCGGTGACGGCTGCTCAGTAGTGGTACTGCTGCTGGTGGGGGGAGGCTCCTGCCCATCCCCTGCAAACTTGGACGGCTGCTCACTGGAGGTGGTGGTGCTGCTGCTGGTGGGAGGAAGCTCCTGCCCATCCCCTGCTACCTTGGACGGCTGCTCACTGGAAGTGGTGGTGCTGCTGCTGGTGGGGAGAGGCTCCTGCCCATCCCCTGCAACCTCAGATGGCTGTACAACCATGGTTGGTGGTGGGGGCTCCGTCACAGTTCCTGCCCCAGGGCCCTTGCTCTTCATGCTTGCTGGTGCTGGCTCCTTGCTTTTCCTGGCAGCTGGGGCAGGCTCCTTTCCCTTCTTAGCAGCAGCTGTGGCAGGCTCCTTTCCCTTGAGGCTGCCTGCTGCAGGCTCCTTCACACTCAGGACATGTGCCCTAGATCCTTTTCCACCACGAGTGGGTATGGTGACGACTGGGCCTGTGGACCAGGTGGCTGAGGTGCTTGGCTGGGTTCTTCCTACCCTGGCAAGATGTGCAGGACGGGGGGATGGGTAAGGAAGAGGTCAATGGTTGATAGGAACGGTTTCTTAGGGACACTGGGGTGGGAAGAGGCACATGGATTTTGGGTGCAGGTGAATGGGCTGGATGCTGTTGTGAGGTGGATGGCTGTTGGCTGTCTGAGTGTTTGCATTTGTGTACCTTAGGAGGGGGGAACAGACACAGTGGGAGAGAACACAGGGGACGTGTGCATGGCTGTTGTAGAGGTGTCTGCCAGTGAGGTGTGTGTTCTGCTTGGTGTGGTGATGAAGCTGGTAGTGGATGATGATGTAGTGCACGCCAGTGTGAGTGGAGACAGTACTGGAAGGGAGGTGGTGGAGGAGGGGGAGACAGTGGAAATAGTGGATGTTCGCATGTCTGCATCTGGATGGTGATTGTGTGAGTGCCTGTGGGATGAAGTGTGGTGCTTGTGTTTTCCTGAACCACTCTTGTGTGTTGTCTTGTGTGCATGCTCATCTGCCTGAGTGCTTGGGATAGGTTGGGGTTGAGGAGAATGGGATTGGGAAAAGGAAGTTGGAGGGGGGAGGGTGGAAACAGGGACAATGGCTGCCATCAGAGAGGAGGCCAGAGCCTGGATCGATCTCTGTTGGGCCCCAAAGCCAGTGTGAATGCTCTCCAGGAATGCATTAGTCTGTTGCATCTGGGCTGCCAGCCCCTGGATGATATTCACAATAGTTGACTGCCCTACAGAGATGGATCTCAGGATGTCAAAGGCCTCCTCACTCAGGGCAGCAGGGCTCACTGGGGCAGGGCCTGAGGTGTCTGGGGTGAAGGAGATGCCCACCTTCCTGGGTGAGCGGGCACGGGCAACTCAATGAGGGGCCTCTGGGAGGGGGGGGCTGGTACGGTGGGTAGCGGATGTACCTGTAGCCGAGTTGGTCACAGAGGTGTCCGCCACCACCAGGGAGCTTCCATCGGAGGAGGTATCTGTGTCTGAACTGTCCCCTCCAGTCTCCGGCTTGGTGCTCCCCTCGCCCTCCGTCCACTGGTGCCCTCAGCGTCAGTGGACTCTGCCTCCAGGGTCCTGTGGGATGCAGCTCCCCCCGTCTTCGGTGCCACTACTCCTCCACCATGTGATGCTAATGCACATAAGGACAGGGTGACAAAACAATAAGGGAGGGAAGAGACAAAGGATACACTTGGTCAATGGCAGCACCAACACCATCGTTGGTGTACACAGCACCTTTATACACAGGGAACTGGCTAACACACTATGCATTGCACTACCAGTGATAGTGCTAGCCACCAAGGCATGGGGAGGGGCACACACCTGCAAATGCAGCAACCTGGGACCCATGCAGCCCTGACCAGTAGTGGATGCCTAAGAACTAGGTAGCAGGATTATCCCTTCAGAACCCTACCCACCAGGGGACCTACGCTGCAATGCCAGGCCTGGCCTAGGGGCACCCACTGACATCCATCCCCCACCCAGATACCACCCTACTATGCGTAAGTTGTAATGATGGGCACTGTACTCACCCCCTTGTGGCTGCTGTGATGCCATCAAGCACCCATCCAACTCAGGATAGGCCACCGCCAGAATGCAATGGAACATATACCCAACATCATTGGGGCGATTGATGGAACACACATTGCATTTGTGTCCCCCGTCAAAATGAACAGGTGTTCAGAAATCGAAAGGGTTTCAACTCTATGAATGTACAGATGGTGCGCTTGGATCTCCCACGTCAGTGCTAAGTATCCTGGGTCGGTACATGATGCCTTTGATTTGAGGAATAGCATCATCCCAAATGTGATGGGCCAACTACAGAGCACTGGGTGTGGCTGATAGGTGAGCCCTGGTTCCCACTCAATATATGTTGGTGTATGGGTATGGTGTGGACCATATGGGAAAGTGTGTGACTAAATGTTGTCCCTCAATATTTGCAGGTGACTCTGGATACCAAAACCTATCATGGCTGCTGACCCCTGTGAAGAATGCCAGAACAAAGGGCAGAAGAACGTTATAATGAGGCCCATGGAAAAACCAGAAGGATAATAGAAATGACCTTTGGTCTCCTGAGGGCCAGGTTCAGGTGCTTCCAACTAACAGTGGATCCCTTTGCTACTCACACAAGAAGGTCTGCCAGATAATAGTGGCATGCTGCATGTTGCACAACCTTGCCCTGAGAAGCCGTGTGCCTTTTCTGTAGGAGGAAGAGGCTGGAGATGCCTGTGTGGCAGCAGTGGACCCTATGGACAGTGAAGATGGGGAGGCAGAGGATGAGGACAACAGAACATCAGTCATCAGACAGTACTTCCAATGACACACAGTTAAGACAGTGTTACTTCACATTCCAATGAAATATTTTTGAATTTCTGTGGCACTGTCATGCTGTTATTTATCACTTCTAAGACCACTTACTGTACCCTTTGGCAATTCATTTTACAGATGTTGGTGACCTCACATATGCTTCTGGTGTGAACAATGAGGCCAGCTACAGGTCATACACCTATGCTCATTTTCTGTACTGTTGAATTGCAATGTCTGCACCTGTTGAAATGAATACATACTTTAAAAATGTGACATAGTCTAAAATTCTTTTTTTCAAAGGGTGTTTATTGAAGTGCTAAAATATGGAGGGCCAAGTGCAATGGGATGGGGTGATGATGGAGGAAAGTCCAGGGTATTGTTCCAGTCTATTTGTAGCACAGGTCCAGTGACCAAGGAGACAAAGGAAGGGGAGCAATGGCAGTTCAAGGTGGACAGAGTGATAGAGTGGGACACCAGGGTGACAATCAGGAGAGTCTCATTTCCTGGTGGGGGTCTTGGCAAGTTCTCTGGCTTCTGTCTGGATCGTAGGGAACGTTTGCAGGGTGGTTCACATTCTGCAGGGTGAGGGGTCCTGGTGGCCTGTTGGTCCTGTGGCGGGGCCTCCTGGCCACTAGTGACAGCAGAGGTAGAAGGCTGTTCAGATATCTGGCTAGTGGCAGGGGCCCGCTGGTGTGACACTGCATCCCTCATAATGTTGGCCATGTCTGCCAGCACCCCTGCTATGGAGAACAGGGTGTTGTTAATGGCCTGCAAGTCTTCCCTGATCCCCTGGTACTGTCCCTCCTGCAGCCTCCTGTTTTACTGCACAATGTCCAGGATGTGGCCCATTGTGTCCTGGGAATGTTGATATGCTATCAGGATCTCTGCAAGTGCCTCCTGGAGAGTCGATTCCCTGGGCCTGTCCTCAACCTGGTACACAGCACTCCTCCCAGTTTCCCTGTTGGCCTGAACCTCTGTCCCCTGAACTGTGTGCCCACTGCCACTGACCCCAGGTCCCTGATTGTCTTGGGTATGATGTGTGCCCTGGGGTCCTGTAGTGGTGGACACACTGCTAATTAACATGCCCTGGGGACAGAGGTGTGGGTACGCTGGGTGGGTGCTGTGGTGGTGTTTCCTGATGGGGGAGGCTCTGTGGTGATGTGTGACTACACCTGTGGTAACTAGCTGTCCAGAGATCCCTGATGGGCCACGTTGGTAATCCAGATTCAGAAGACCAGAGTTGCTGTCATCACTGTGGGCCTCTTCTACTCGGGGACTGGAAATTCCTGGCACCTCCTCTCTGGTGACATTGGCTGGGGTACCTGTGAGGATGTAAATGCTGTGTTATTGTTTCTGTGTCTGATATATTGTGCATCCTTGGCTTGCCCTCTTTGGTTGTATTTGCCCTGGCAGTTTTCACTTGTGTAAGTTGGTATATAGTGGGTTAACTGAATCTCTCTAGTGTGCATGATTTAGTAATAGGTGTCCATGCAAGTCTGTGAGTGGTGTCCATGCATTGGTATGGCATGCAGGGCTTGGCATTGGGATAAGTGAGATGTGATGGTGGGGTGTGTGGGAAGTGGTGGAGTGATGGGAGTGAGGGTGAGGGTGGAGGAATGTGATGGCATGCAGGTAGGGGGTAGTAGTAGTAGAGAGTTGACTTACCAGAGTCCACTCCTCCTCCCACTCCGGCCAGGTCCTCAGGATGCATGATTGCCAAGACTTGCTCTTCCCATGCTGTTAGTTGTGAGGGAGGAGGTGGGGGTCTACCGCCAATCCTCTATACAGCGAGTTGGTGTCTTGCTGAAATGGAACATACATTCCCCTGTAGGTCGTTCCACCTCTTCCTGATGTCATCCCTAGTTCTTGGGTGCTATCCCACGGCGTTGACCCTGTGCACGATTCTCCGCCATAGCTTCATCTTCCTGGCTATCGATATTTGATGAACCTGTACTCCAAACAGCTGTGGCTCTACCCTGATGATTTCCTCCACCATGACCCTTAGCTCCTCCTCTATGAATCAAAGGTGTCTTTGTGGTGCCATGGGTGTTGTGTGAGGTGTGTAGGTGAGGGTGTGTAGAGTGATGTGTTGGGGTGTGTGATGTGGGGCACGTGAGTGGTGTATAGGTGTGTGATGGGCCGTTGCCACAAACAAAGGACCAACCATATTCAGAGGAAGAAAACAGCACTGCCACTCCCGACCTGGAAGTGCAGTGCTGGCCCACCAATCCCCTTTCGCATCCGGGGCTGAGGGGCAGAGACAGCGGCTCTGTGCTGTTTTTGGATTCAAAACGGAGGATGGACCACGTGAAGAGGGGAAGACGAACAAGAGCCAAGGGAGGAGCAGAACAAACGAAGACGTTGACGAAGGGAGAGGAGAAAACACCAAGGACAGCTGTGGATCGAAAGTCCCTGACAGAGACCCAGAGTCCAACACCAGTGGCGCGAGAGGGGCCCAAAGCACACTCCGGCCACAATGTGGGAAAAGCGTGGCCCCCTCAGGTGCATGGCTACCCTAAACTGGGGGGAGGGAAGGGAGTACGGGAGGAGGGTAAGAACGGATCTTTTCTTGTGTTTTCTTTAGGGAGGGAGGTGATGGGACAGCACAAGCACAATTAAAGGGGACACAGACGAAGGGTGTTTAGGGGAATCTTTACAAAACACAGAGATACTAGAAGCTCACATACTCTGAACCAGGACGCAGGAAAGAAGGCAGAAAAAGGGGAAAAGGATCAGAGAAGGAAGGCGGTCTTAGGGGGTCATTACAACATTGGCGGTAAAAGCCACTTACCGCCATGCAGAAGACCGCCAACACACCGCCGCGGTGGCGGAATTCCGCCACGGTCATTATGACTCACAGCTCGGAATCCGCCAAAATCCAGACACACACACAAGTCCGCCACACCAAAGGTCAGTGATAAACTGGCGATAACAAAACCTACACCGTCACGCCAACAGGAATACGCCCACACTATCATGTCCCACGAATCCACACGCGGCGGTCTGTCAACCGAGGTATTCCATTGGCGGTACACACCGCTGCGTTCAAAATACACACACATTTACAAAACACTACCACATTGGACAAATCGAAATACACACACCTTATACACATACACACACCACTCCCACACATCCAATACAATATAAAACACACACCCACATCACCCACAAACCGTTATGACCACAATTGCGACTGAAGGCCAGAGAGAGACATCACCAGAAACAACACTAGCATTCACAGGCACACAACACCATCATGCACACAACATCCAAGCACCTCACACAACACACCTCTAAATATCACCCCACACATGACAACGCACACCACCCCACACATCACCCACACCACCCCATGGCCCGCAAAGACACCCCAGGTTCTCTGTGGAGGAGCTCAGGGTCATGGTGGAGGAAATCATCTGGGTAGAGCCACAGCTATTCGGATCACAGGTGCAGCACACCACCATAGCTAAGAAGATGGAGCTATGGCGAAGAATCGTGGACAGGGTCAATGCAGTGGGACAGCACCCAGAAACTAGGGATGATATCAGGAAGAGGTGGAACGACCTACGAGGGAAGGTGAGTTCCGTGGTCTCAAGACACCACATTGCAGTTCAGAGGACTGGCGGCGGACCCCCACCTCCTCCCCCACAACTGACAACATGGGAGGAGCAGGTCTTGGCTATACTGCATCCTGAGGGCCTCGCAGGAGTAGTAGGAGAACTGGATTCTGGTAAGTCACTCTTCAATACTTTCACCCCCCTACCTGCATGCCATCACATACTCCCACACTCGCCCTCACCCCATCACTCCAACTCCTCACATATGTCCCAATATCACAAACTACACATCCCAAACCCAAGCCCTGCATGTAACACCAAAACATGGACACCCATCACCAAAGCTTGGCCACTGCACATACCCATACACCCCACTAAACCATTATCACACAAGGTCCCACACAGGAATGCAAGCACTGTGGTACACGGTCACCCACCCATTGCACACCATGGCACACACAGATGCAATAATCATGCCTTTATACCCCTGCAGGACCCCTACCCAACGTCACCGGACAGGAGGGTCCAGATATGTCCATGCTACCCACAGAAGAGGCCCACAGTGATGACAGCAGCTCTGTCAAACTGGATCAAGATGACCAGCCTGGCCCATCTGGCACCTCGAGACAGTTGGTTCCCCTTGTCGCGTGGGCTCTCATTATCCTAAATGAGGCTACTGGATTTCTAGGCAGCAGGATCAATAACGGTGTGGGGGACTGAGTCTGACCCACGTGTAAGGAACTCTGTCACCCTAAATCCGGTTTTTGCTCCGGCTAACTAGCAGTGCCTCATTTCTCCCACGGGGAAGAAATGATTAGGCAGCCGAGCGCATGACATCTTTGGAACTTCTCAGGGAAGTCGTGGTCACTCAGATCCAAACCAACTCTCTCATTTACAATATGGTCTCATATACAAATGACAAAGACAGTATAGGTTTTATATAATGTTTTAATAAAACGACTGTATTTTAGATAATAAGGCGTGAGCCGCAATAACCAGAACAATACAACACAGTAGGATTGAAATAGTCACCAGGAGAGTAAAACATAAGAACAAAGCTATCATATTTCCTAACAGTTTCTACTCTCCCTCTGCTTGTTCTATTTAGAGCACAGCATGTTAAGCTTCTAGCTTGCCTTTCCGAATCACCGGGGAGACATACGCCCTCATACCTGAGCAAAGGCCTGTGATCTGGTTCAGCATCTGCAACGAGGCAGTCAGCGTCTAGCTGTGGGTCTCTGGTCGGAATCTCCCTCTTGCATGTATTGGGACAAGGAAGTGATTTTATAACTAACATGTCATTGTGATCACAAAATGTCCCTACGCAGGAATGCCAAATCTAAACTCCTACCACGTCTATCGGCAATGTACCAGACTGTATCCTTGACTGAAGCACAGAGTGAATATGTTATGAAGAACTCCAGTGCTGAAGTAGGCAAAACAGTGTGATATGAATAAAAAACAACACCGTAGAACTGGCTATTTGAAAAATAACAGTACGAAGCCTAATAAAAAGCATTTAGAGCAAAGTGCACAGAGGCTCTAAGCTGTCAGCAAATGAATAAAATACATTCAGGGCAAAGTGCACAAAGGCCTAAAGCCTGAAGCTAATGCGCAAAGTATACGTAAAACTAACCACACTACACCCTCCCCTTGTCGGTAGCAAGTGGTTCCAATAACATAAAAACATGCCCCAAATATAAACAATATATTTCGACAAGGTAAGAAGACAACAAAGTCATAAATTTAGGAAACATGTGACGATAAAGCCAAATTCAATATAACAAAAAAAAAAAATCCAATTGTCAGACAGAAGCAATAGAACTGAGGAGCTCCTCCACTTCGATATATGTTAATATCGGAAGATCCACGCCACAAAGCACCATGGAGCAGGTGTGTTCCAAAGCCCCAAAACCATTCAGGGCGGCACCCCGTGCAGGGCCAATGAAAGAGACAATACCATCTTCCTCCAGGAAGGGAATCTCATAAACCGCCTCACGAAGCAAACGCAACCGTAGTGCTCAAGTCTGTAAATGAGCCCTAATCGGGAACATCAACAGATCAGGATCGACCACTGGAGGGCGCTGCAGTGAGAGACAGAAAGCCAGTGCATGTTCAAACGAGCACCAAAGGCACCGAAACACGGGTTGCACACAATCCAAAACCGGTCTGAATGACAGAGACCAGTCACACTCCAAATGGCTCAGGAGTGTAGCTCCAAAATGCTGCATCATGCGTTCACGACACAGCTGCGCTGACGGGAGCAGCAATATAGGATCTCGTCGTGGCGGGACAGCCATTGCGAAAAAATAGCAACAATAGCAAGACTCCAGCCAACAAAGCCAAAGTAATCGGGAAACCCCGAAAAATGCTTCCGAAAATAGAGTGTAGCCGAAGGTATCAAACCGAATATGGAAGAGAAGGTGTGAGCGAAACCAACACCAACAGCTTTGAAAAAATGAGCAATACCAGCAGTGCTGGATACGTCCCACAAGTTCACCGAAGTGACTTGGAAAGTTAGTATTCAAAAGGGACTGTATCTCCGCTGATGACCTTGCCACCTGAAGTGCGTAGGTCTCGCTAGCAGATGTAAGGGCCACATGCTTTTGAAACAATAAAGCTTTCAGCCTACTCAACTTGTCGAAATCAACCTTGGAAGTAGCAATATGAGGCCAGATGTCCGCTACCTCCCTAATTTGAGTAGGGGGAAACAACACATTCCCGCAGCACGTAACGGCCTTGTTGACAACGACAACGTAAATTATTCCGGCACGCATGCCACAGCAGCGTTCGCTGTTAAGAACAACGTAACTGCCGTTAGAAAGCACCTGGAAAGTGTTTTTAATAACTGGGACTGGAACACCCTTCAAATAACAAGCTAAGTTAGCAATCGAAGCGTTACACGCTCCGTGCAAGGACAGCTGCTTACAAACCATGGAATGGCTGACAGAAGCTTCGCATTCGCTACCGCTAAGAAAAACCTCCCTCAAACCATTAACACATCTGTATTGAAAGGGAAGCTCCCACACCTCGTGTATGTAACTGTCTCCCAATAGTTCATATCTACCCACCAGAATGTGCTTCAAACAAGAAGTAAATTGCAGAGTGGAAATAGGCAAATTAATAACCCCATTAATCAACCACTCAGCTGACGGAATCTCAGCCACCGTGAAAGGCAGTTTCTCCAATTTCTCAATATTCAACATAACATATGTCACTTCCTTTTTAGCCATCAACTGTTGTTGACGAGTCAAATTAAAGGAGATAAAGATCTCTGTGGCACGAATGTGCTGCCATGGAACGCGACCCGCCTTCAAGGTCTGAAGAGTCCAACCCAGCTGCATGATGGACCGTGTCTGACTCTGCCCATGATATAAAGAAGACATGTCTGATTTAATAATGTCAATAGCAGAGGAAACAATGCTGTCAATCGTGTAAACACGGTCAGAAAGGGTATGCATGCCATTATCAACAACAGACAAAGGGGGTGATTCTGATTGAGGCGGGCGGCAGTAGCCGCCCGCCTCGCGGGAACCGCCATATGGCCGCTCCGCGGTCGAAAGACCGCGGAGGCCATTCAGGCTTTCCCGCTGGGCTGGCGGGCGACCGCCAGGAGGCCGCCCGCCAGCCCAGCGGGAAACCCCAACCCACGAGGAAGCCGGCTCCGAATGGAGCCGGCGGAGTGGGTATGTGCGACGGGTGCAGTTTACACCCGTCGCGTATTTCAGTGTCTGCATTGCAGACACTCAAATACACCGTGGGGCCCTCTTACGGGGGCCCCTGCAGTGCCCATGCCATTGGCATGGGCACTGCAGGGGCCCCCAGGGGCCCCGCAGCACCCCCTACCGCCATCCTGTTCCTGGTGGTAGGGGGTGTCAGAATCCCCATGGCGGCGGAGCGCGCTCCGCCGCCATGGAGGATTCCCCCGAGCAGCGGAAAGTCGGCGCGAGACCACCGACTTTCCGCTTCTGACCGCGGCTGAACCGCCACGGTCAGAATGCTCGTGGGAGCACCGCCAGCCTGTTGGCGGTGCTCCCGTGGTCGGTGGCCCTGGCGGCCACCGGCCGCCAGGGTCAGAATGACCCCCAAAGTCTGTAGTAGATTTTCTTGATCAATCTGCCTCAACCGGGCTGCAGCCTCCTGTTGTGAAAGTTTCCAAATCTCATTATAAACTTCATATAAAAACCTTTTCTTCCATGGTACCTTGGGACCTGACAAAAAATCTTGTAAATCAGTTCCATTAGACAGTAACCTGAGATGTGACTTAACCGCATCCAGCGTGGATGACTTCAACCATTGTTGACAAAGCTTCCCCACGCTGTACGTAGTTATAATATCAGCATGTTCTGGTGAAATGTAACGAGGGTCTGCCCTACTAGTCCTGAACCCCCCTGAAGAGGTGACAAAACGTTGATGACACTGATTAGTGTCTACAGGCCATAATAACCACCCGCCCGGATGTAACGATGAAGTGTTAAGCGTACCATTCTGGACCCAATGCGTAAATTCACTAAAAGTAGCATTCACATAGTGCTGCCAGTTGTTTAATTTGGAAGGGACAGGTATACTAGGCAAAGTCAACTCTCTAATCGACACCAAGCCCAAACAGCTAGTCTGTTGAACCGTGTCATTGAGGAAAATCATTTGCACAGGGATAAGACATGCTCTAAATAATGTATCCCTGCCTTGCATCTGCCAATTTTTCGTACCCCAAACACTTTTCAAGTCAACAGTCTTTAACCAGTATTCATATCCCTCGACCGAAAGTTTAGACACAAACAAATTTGAATATAGTAATTTAGTATTGGTCAATAAAATTTGCTTATTAGAATACGGTGCAACTTTAAAATAGTAAGACTTAGCATTCCGCTGATCATGCCCAGAAAAATATGCAAATTTATCATAATACGTTTTTGAACTCCCTTGTGGAGGAGTCGAGCAATGTTCCCATTGCACATAATTAAATATGGACTTAGGGCTACTAGCTTTATGAATAAAGTGGTGTCCATAATAGTTGTAGCAAAACATGTCACCATGATTATCTCTAAATTGGT
Organism: Pleurodeles waltl; assembly: GCF_031143425.1. NCBI lineage: Eukaryota > Metazoa > Chordata > Amphibia > Caudata > Salamandridae > Pleurodeles > Pleurodeles waltl. Next base: position 691,608,230 of record NC_090442.1, on the reverse strand, counting down.
AAGCATCTTCATCGTCATAGACAGTATAATATTGCAAATCTGTTAGCATAGAATCTACTGTCTTCACATCCCAATCATCAGAAACAATGCCTGGTATAACAATATCATTCATCAATAACTTGAGGACATAGGGTATTTGAATCAATTCAGTGGGACCATATATATCAAACATTACTTTATCCCATACAATCCCATCCGGAATCGGTATTGCAGAAATGTTCACATTGGACAAGTCTCTTCGAACCATATGAGACGAAAAATGTGGTCTCAACACAGTCTCCACGTGCTCAATGTCAGATCGATCAGAAAGAAAATGACCATGTATCACTAGAAAAAAAGTAACTACAAATCCCAACCATAAAAAAAAGTCATTACAGCCATAAAAAGCCATAAATAGTTCCAAGGAAAAACAAAATATGTGCGTTTAAGCCAACTCAGCAGCTTACGTGGACCTCGGACAGAAGACATCGAGGACAAGGAGCTGGACACTCCTTCATCAGCGTCGTTGAAGCAGCCAGAGGCAGTTCTTGCAAAAGGTGCAATTGTGAACAAAGAAGCAGATGGAGGCTCTCTCCTAGGCACGCTATAAACCACATGTTCAGAAACATCAGTAGAACGTACAGCAACTTGATCAAAAGATTCCATATTAATTGTTGTCTGTGGAACAATCGCAAGATCATCTTCCACCCTCCCCAAGCTCGGAGAGGAAACAGCGTCGGTGTAAATCACCTGCAGCGGGACTTCTTCCCCAGTAGTGAGAGGGATGCCGGAACTACTGGGTGTCCCTCTTGGTCTGCTGTGCAGAATCGGCCACATGTTGTAACTTGACATTATCAATAGAAACAAAGCGATTTCCTTTGGCCCCTTGCAGCGGCAGTAAAATCACAGTTCTTGTGCCGCTCACCCCTAACACAGGGACAGGTGCTCGATAAGAAGGACCAAATTCTTTCTTGACTGCGACCTTTTCACGCACTAGATCCCCAATCCTGGGTATCCAACCAGTAGGTGTTACTGGCTCATCCTTAATTCCTGAGGAGGCAGCACTTGCAGAAGAGTTATCTTCACGGAATTGTTGTAAATCCTGCAAAACAGTGACACGATCATTTATGTCAAAGGGCGTAACTGCCGCCTCCACACCAGGACCATCTAGATCAGGAACATACATTCATGTTACAAACAGGCACTCATATGAAGTACGACCTCCCAGTGACCGTCTAGGCAAGTTATTAAGTGCTCTCTGTACTCCATATAGGTGGGCTAGCCAACTACGACCCGTACCTATAACCCTGGCCGTTAAGGATTGCTTTAAATCACGATGTAAACGCTCCACGACAGAATTTCCCTCGGGATGAAATGGAGACAAGAATTGGAGTTGGACTCCCAACGAAGCCATGTTGTCACTGAATGCCTTAGAGGCGAAAGCAGGGCCCTGGTCTGAATGAAAAGCCGCAACTGCAAATGTATCGACAAAGATGCGCAAATCTTTAATAACAGTCCGAGCGTCAGCCGAGCGTTGAGGCCATACGCACACAAATCTGGAGCACGAATCTACAGCAACCAATATATATTTGTATGCACTTTCTGGTGTCAGCGGACCACAATGGTCCAAGCACACACACTGTAACGGTTTGTTTGAAATCAGAAGGGGCGTCTGCTGCGGGCGTCTAGCCGATGATGCTTTAATTTGTTGACAGACGTCACAACAAAGGACATACTGCTTCGTCTCTTTATAGAGACCAAGCCACCAGTAACGAGCCTGTAAAAGTGAAATAGTAGCAGCCACACCAGCATGTGCAGATGCCACCCCCTCATGTGCTGCAGAAATTAATCGAGGTCTCTCAATTCTATTGGGAATTTCACGTACACCAATGCCTGGAATATTAACAACAGCATTTAGCGCACTACTCAAGCAGTAACTATATTTAGAAGGAAATCCTTAAGGAAACGGTGTGCCATCAGCCGTAGCTTTTATGGCAGCCGAAATCTCTGTGTCTGGTTTGGAACTCGAACGAGTAACTGCGGCCACAGTGGCGATAGCCACTGCCGACTTTGCGGCTTCATCAGCCAAAGTATTCCCAGCAACGTGTATTCCAACGCGCTGGTGTCCAAGTGTATGCACAACATGGACCTTAGGAAGCGTTTCTTTCAGATCCACAACCTTACCCCACAACAATTTATGTTTAATGGTGTTGCCTTTAGAATCTCTGAACCCATTCAACTTCCAATAGTGCAGATATTCATTGAAAGACTGAACACAGTAGTAGGAGTCACAGACCAGCAAGGTCAAAATCGCTGGATCCGCGTGCTCCAATGCTAACAATAGAGCTTTGAGCTCAGCCAGCTGTGCCGTGCAATCTCCCAAGGTTTTAGTATAAGTATGTCCGGGGCAGAACACTTCCCCCTCCATAGTGCCGCTCACCAGCGCACATGCAGCAGAATACTGTTGTTTAGTCCCAACCGCTGGTTGCGCAGAGCCATCGGTATACATGACCACTTGATATTGGTCAATAGGCAATGTGCCAGCAGGAACTGGGTACTCCATTTCATATTGAAGAAATTCTTGAGTCTGCAGTTTAGGATCAAATATGTAATCCACATCAGTGGCTGTCAAAGACGTAGCCCATTGTATCCATCGCGGGTGTAAAGCTTTCGAATTAGGAACACTCGCTTTTGTAACAGCCTCTAAGGCCAGAATCGGGGAAACGACAATGATGCGTTGGCCCTGGGCAAGCGGTCTTTCTTTAATCACAGCCATCTGTACTGCAGTGAGTATTTTCTCAGTCTGTGCAAATCGTTGTTCTGCAGCAGAATACAAGTGGGACTTGTATGCAATCGGGACTGTCTCACCCTCATTAAAGGTGACATACGTACACCCAACAGCCCCAGGTATTACCCTGATGACTAAATGTGTCTTATTGTCCCGTGTGTGTAAGTGTTTAACTGCTATGAGATCAGTCTGTAACTCTCGCAGTATGTGTGTATGCTCAATCGTCCAAAATCTACTCGAAAAATTCAGGCAAATCAGTTCGTATAAGGGTTTTATACGCGTAGCATAGTCAGGAATGTAAGTTCTGCCAAAATTCAGAAACCCCAACAATGACTGGAGCTTCCGAACCGTATTAGGAGGCTGCAATAAAGCACATTTCTCAAAAAAATGTGGTGCGACGCTCTTGCCCTCACTCGATAACTCATATCCCAGGAAAATGACACTGAGGAAGGCAATCTTTGATTTCTTAAAATTAAACTTATAGCCAATATCAGCAAACCCCACAACAATGCGCAATACGCGCCCTACATGTTGCAGAATCTCATTGTCTGTCAAATATATGTCATCAACATATGATAACGCTTCAGGGTCCAACTCGTGCAGCAGTTCAGTCACACGAGCCGAAAACAGTCCTGGGCTATTCCTATACCCCTGAGGCAAACGACAAAAAAAATTCTGAGAGCCAAGCGCACTGAAACTGGTATAGTCCCGACTTTCAGGCGCTATATTTTGGCAGAAAAATCCATTCGAGATATCCAACGTTGTTTTGTATTTCTTACGCACAATATTGTTCATAAGCGCTGCGCTATGTGAATTCTGTATTGCATATGTGCGTGTGTGAATATTCAAATGTCTGTAATCCACCACTATCCTATATGAATGGTCCGGTTTAGCAACCGGAAATAAGGGATTATTCATCGGCGAGACACAGGGCTCAATTACACCCTGGTACTCCAATTGTGTAAGAATTTTCCGAACCGATGCCCTTGCCTCAAATTTAATAGGATACTGCGGCTGTGGCTGAGGTGTGCCCTTTATTGGAATTACATGATAAGGTGATTGTCTATCCCACCCCACATTATTTCTATATAGGGCGGAAGCCTGTGCTAGAGCCCATGTTTTACCATAGGACTCCGCTAGCTCTCTCGGAACAAGTGGCGAGAAGGAAGGCACAATAACATCCTCCCCAACCGGACAGTCGCAAACAAAGTCAGGTGGCCAATCCTGTTCGGCCAACAGAACATCATATGATTTTACCACATGGTCCCAAAAGATGGCGTGTACAATGCGGTCAATGTCCCCCTCTAATCGTAGAGTCACTTGATATACTCTATCAGGATCAGAGACTCGCATGTCCGCCGTTTCGACTTGTAGGAAGTCATCAGTTGCTTTCACCTCCAGATGCCCTAGAAGACTCTGGCGAACTATTGTGACCTCTGCCGCGCTGTCTAACAGTGCTAACGCCCATGTCTTGTTCGTCAAGAGAACTCTCTTCTTGAGCGGCATGTCTAACTGAGACAGCTGCCATTTTTTTCTTTTTAAATTGCTGTTTTTGTTGCACCGGTTTCTCTTCTTGTTTAACAGAAACCTCCGCTGAGCGTTGTGAATCCTGTCTCGGTTTCACGTACTCCGTCCTCCGCTCTGACCGCCCACCTCTCTCACTTCTCTTCTCTGAGGAGTCCTGAAAGGAACGAGATTGGCGTGTATCAGTATATTGATATCTATCAGGCGTCTTCAAATTATCCCTATTCCTGAGATTATACCTATTCTGCGGGGTCTCCGGTTGCGGAGACTGTCCCTCATCTTTTTTAGGTGTTTGCTGTTTCTTTTCCCAGTGCTTTTTTGTACCCTCAGGTTGCTGTTGCTTAGCATTATCTTTTTTATTTTTACCCAGCAATTGGGGTTTCTGCGGTCTAGCCCCTAGGCTATCGCAACCAATACTTGAATATGTCTCAGCTATTATTCTCGGAAGTTCCCGCTCTTGATCAATCTGCGGAACATCCCGAAGACGCATTCGCACGGCTAGTGCCACTGCCTCTCCCTTGAGATTACTCAAAATAATAGAAGAAACTGCGGCAAAATTGCCCATTAACTGCATGCCCAAATCTAAGGCAGGGGCAGCCCCATATTCATCTTGAATTTGTTTAAGCACTTCCGGTAAATTAGCTAAAGTCGGTGTACCGTGTGCTGTAGTATAGAGCGTGGCAAACACCGTGCCCCAGGTATTACAAAGGTCCACCGGAGGAACCATCCCATACGGCAAACACATCGTCAAAATTCTATGTTTATCCTGAGGTCCCGTATGGGGAAATACTGCTTCCAGCGTATTAATTTTTTGCGCCAGCCAAAATGGAGTTTCCTCCCGCTTAGCCGGTACCTTGCCCATAACTGAGTGTACAGTGGCCGGATTGATTCCCGGAACCACTGCTTGTGGGTGCGCCAGAGCAGCATGCGCTGCATAAGTATTTAATGTCTGCATCACAAACTGAACCAGTCTTCTGTATGTTGTAGCTAAGTCTATATATAAACGACGCACATCAGCCACTGCCAAATTTGCAACCGCAGGATATGGTGTGTAAGTAGCCAATAAAGGCCAGGTCGGACCATCATTACTCAACGGACCTAACCTCACTTGTGCTACTGTATGTGGGAGGGCGCCATCAAGCCAATTATGGTGTTCTTGATAAGATAGAGGTATCTCTAAATAAGCGTAAGCCCTGTATTGTACAGGGGCATTCGCAACAGTGTATTCGTGAAAAGTATTTGTACCCCCATCAACTGCTGGAAATGCGACCCAAGAACAAAAAAGTTCTGTCCTATAGGCTGCATGGGCATCCACCACAAAAGTGACTGGACCCCCCTGGACTGTTAGTCCATGTGCTATCAGATGTCCTGTGAGCGGGTGACGCATATTGATTGCTATATTCACCTCATTAGGATTTGCCATTTGCAAAAAAAAATAGCTCTAGGTCAGAGAAGGCACACCAATATCGGGGTTTTTCCTTTCAAAGTTCAAGCTTGAACAACCAACCACTAAGCAATAGGACGTACCTATCCCGTGGTGGCGGAAACCCTCAGTCCCACGGAAGTCTCCGCGTACGGAACCGAGGAGTCAAAATATATATGAGACCGAGAGAGTCAGTCGGACCTAAACATTAGAGCCAGACCAATCGTTGGCGGCGCCATGTCGCGTGGGCTCTCATTATCCTAAATGAGACTACTGGATTTCTAGGCAGCAAGATCGATAACGGTGTGGGGGACTGAGTCTGACCCACGTGTAAGGAACTCTGTCACCCTAAATCCGGTTTTTGCTCCGGCTAACTAGCAGTGCCTCATTTCTCCCATGGGGAAGAAATGATTAGGCAGCCGAGCGCATGACATCTTTGGAACTTCTCAGGGAAGTCGTGGTCACTCAGATCCAAACCAACTCTCTCATTTACAATATGGTCTCATATACAAATGACAAAGACAGTATAGGTTTTATATAATGTTTTAATAAAACGACTGTATTTTAGATAATAAGGCGTGAGCCGCAATAACCAGAACAATACAACACAGTAGGATTGAAATAGTCACCAGAAGAGTAAAACATAAGAACAAAGCTATCATATTTCCTAACAGTTTCTACTCTCCCTCTGCTTGTTCTATTTAGAGCACAGCATGTTAAGCTTCTAGCTTGCCTTTCCGAATCACTGGGGAGACATACGCCCTCATACCTGAGCAAAGGCCTGTGATCTGGTTCAGCATCTGCAACGAGGCAGTCAGCGTCTAGCTGTGGGTCTCTGGTCGGAATCTCCCTCTTGCATGTATTGGGACAAGGAAGTGATTTTATAACTAACATGTCATCGTGATCACAAAATGTCCCTACGCAGGAATGCCAAATCTAAACTCCTACCACGTCTATCGGCAATGTACTAGACTGTATCCTTGACTGAAGCACAGAGTGAATATGTTATGAAGAACTCCAGTGCTGAAGTAGGCAAAACAGTGTGATATGAATAAAAAACAACACCGTAGAACTGGCTATTTGAAAAATAACAGTACGAAGCCTAATAAAAAGCATTTAGAGCAAAGTGCACAGAGGCTCTAAGCTGTCAGCAAATGAATAAAATACATTCAGGGCAAAGTGCACAAAGGCCTAAAGCCTGAAGCTAATGCGCAAAGTATACGTAAAACTAACCACACTACACCCTCACACTGGCACAGGCCACTACAGAGCTTCCCCCCTCTGTAAACACCAGCATAGCACCCACCCAGCGGGCCCATACCTCTGTCCCCAGGACACGTCAAGCAGCAGTGTGTCCACCACTACAGGGAACCCAGGCTAACCCACCACCCCAACAACACTAGGGACCTGGGGGCAGTGGTAGTGGGCACACGGTTCAGGGGACAGAGGCCCAGGAACACAGGGGAACTGGGAGGGCTGCTGTGCGATAGGGGGAGGACAGGCCCAGGGAACCCACTCTCCACGAGGCACTCTCCAACATCATGGGAGCCTACCACCATTCCCAGGAGAAATTGGCAACGGTACTGGCCAAGTTTCAGGAGACCCAGCGGCTGCAGGAGGGACAGTATTTGGGGTTCAGGGAGGAACTCAAATCCATCAATTCCACCCTGGGCACCATTGTGAACACCAGATGGGACAATGTGGCACAACAAGGGGCCCCTGACACTAGCCTGGATGATGAACTGCCCACCACCTCCACCGGCGCTAGTGGAGTGGCGGCACCACCACAGGACCACCACACAAGCACCCCACCCCTTGCAGATTTAGAAAAAACCCGCAAACGGTCCCTGAGATCCAGGACAGAGACAGAGAACAATGCCAAGACCCCGCCAAGAAATGAGACCACCCTGAATGTCATCCTTCTGTCCCATTTTGTCACCCTGTCCATCCTTAAACTGCCCCAGCTCCACTTCCTATGTCCCTTTGGACAATGCACCTGTGAGACTAATAGACTGGACTCTGTCATGGACATTCCTCCACAATCACCCCTGACCATTTTACAACATCCTCCAATATTGAGCACTTAAATAAACACCCTTACATCACAAAACAATCAGGAGTCTGTCTGTGACTTCGAAAATGTGTATTAGCAATTACAGTGGCAAAATACTATATCAATTGTAATGTCAACATACCTATGTCACACAGCTCTAGTCCATGCAGAAACAAAGCAGATGTCACACAGTGGGACCCACATCTGTGAAATCATAAGGGAAAGTGACAACTCCGTGACCACACACTGGGTGTAAATGACAGACAGTAGAGAGGTAATAGAATGAAATCACATGTAGCAGGCAGTGTTGTCTTATTACCTGTGTCTCACTGGAAGGATTGCAGGATTACCGTGTTCCTGTTGTCTATGTCCTCTTCTTCTGCTTCCTTGTCTTCACTGTCCACAGGCTCCACAGCTGGCATAACACCTCCATCTGGACCATCCTCCTACAGAAAAGGCACCTGTTGTTGCAAAGCCAAGTTGTGAAGCATACAGCAGGCCACGATGATCTGGCATACCTTCTTTGGTGAGTAGAATAGGGTACACACCATCTGCACATTCATCGAATGGTAACTCTTCCGGTTTCTATACACCTGTTCACTCCTGCGGGGGGAGACCAAGGCCACATGTGTCCCATCAATGGCACCTTTGATGTTAGGGATATGTCCCAGGGCATAGAAATCACCATTCACTGTAGGCAAATCCGATGTAACTCCGCATGTGTTTCAGCAGGGCAGACAACACTCTGGACAACACGTTGGAAAACATAGGCTGGGACATCCCTGATGCTATGGCCACTGTTGTTTGAAATGACCCACTTGCTAGGAAATGGAGTACTGACAGCCCCTGCACTTGAGGGGGGATTCCTGTGGGATGGCGGATAGCTGACATCAGGACTGTCTCCAACTGGGCACACAGTTCCTGGATTGTGGCACGATCAAGTCTGTAGGTGATGATCACATGTCGCTCCTCCATTGTCGACAGGTCCACCAGCGGTCTGTACACCGGAGGATGCTGACATCTCCTCACATGCCCCAGTGGACGGTGCCTATGGAGGAGAACAGCTAGCAGAGAGTCAACCAACTCTGAGGTACGTAAACACAGCTTACTCTGAAAATATTAGTAAATCGCCATATGCCTGTATTAGTGTTTAGTCAAAGCCTAGATATGTGTGACGCAGACCAAACTAATCCCATGTGGGCCCATGAAATGGTGGCTGCCTTACCTGTAAAGTGGGACAAGGGGATATGAGGTAACTGCGCTGGCGTTGTACACCGTTGCAGTAGGCGGTCGAAGACTGCGGCGCAATCCTGCATTGGTTAACATTGGACCCTGTGGGTCCCAGGAGCCAATGACGATGTATGCCGGTGGTGACGGTACGCACCGCTGCGGACGTGACCGCCATTTTCTCTCTGTTCAATCACTTGATACCTGATCTTCGACAGGAGAGGACCTACACTGCAAGTGCTGCTGTGACCTCAGTCTGGAAGAGACAATGGCTCGTGTGTCTGGGGAAAGGGCCCCTGCCTTCAGCACGGAGGAGTTGGAGAAACTCGTGGATGGAGTCCTCCCCAAGTACATGCTACTCTACGGCCCTCCAGACAAACAGGTAAGTACACTGTGAGCATGCTGTATTGGCAATGCCTGTGTGGGGTGGTGTGGATGAAAGATGGGGGGGTGAGAATGAGGCGTGCATGAAACAACGGTGAGTGCATGTGCGTCATGGCAAGGGTAGGGATGCGGGCCATTGACTGTGACGGTGCGGACGGTAATAACTTCTCTTTTTCCCCTGTACTATTCCTGTAGGTCAGCGCCCACCAGAAGAAGGACATTTGGCGTGCCATCTCCAAGGAAGTACGGACCCTGGGGGTCTACCACAGACGGAGCACCCACTGCCGTAAAAGATGGGAGGACATTCGCCGCTGGAGCAAGAAGACAGCGGAGGCCCAGCTGGGGATGGCCTCCCAACGTGGGAGGGGTGCCCGTCGCACCATGACCCCCCTGATGTTCAGGATCCTGGCGATGGCGTACCCGGAGTTGTATGGGCGCTTGAGGGCATCACAGCAGCCACAAGGGGGAGAGTACACTCTCATTCTGCTGATTCAGCGCTCATTCTAGGTGTCTGGGTGGGGGAGGTGGGCTGTGAGTTCCCCTAAGCCAGGGCGAGTTTAGTAGGCAAGGACCCTTCTTAAGGCAGGCCCTGTGGCACCCCACCCCACCTGTGTACAGTGCCAACTACACCTAGTCAGGCTCCTGTGACATCCATGTGTGCAGCAATCGGGCATAGCCTTGTAACCCATGTCCCTGGGATTGAATAGGGAACTCCAAGTGCGCAGCATAGTGCAGGGGGCTTCTGTGTCTGTAGTGTCCACCAACGGTGGCGATATTGCATGCACTCAACATGTCTTTCTTCTGTCTTCCCTCCCTTTTTGTGGTCTCCCTGTTCTTGTGTGCATTAGCATCATCAGGCGGAGGAGCAGTGGCACCGGAGCAGGAGGGAGCTGCATCCCACATGACCCTGGAGGGCGACACTACGGAGTCTGAATTCACCAGTGGGACGGAGGGTGAGGGGAGCTCCACGGCGGGGACAGTAGCTGAGACCAGCGATACGGACTCCTCCTCTGATGGGGGCTCCCTTGCGGTGGTGGGCCCATCTGTGCCCCCGCATCTACAGGTACAGCCACCACCCCCCCTACCAGCACCGCCCTCCCAGAAGCCCCTCAGCGTGTGTTCCGTGCCCGCTCACCCAGGAGGATGGACATCTCCTTCACCCCAGGCACCTCAGCCCCTGTCACCCCTGCTGCCCTCAGTGAGGAGGCCATTGACCTCCTCAGGTCCCTCACTGTTGGGCAGTCTACCATTTTGAATGCCATCCAGGGTGTAGAGAGGCAGTTGCAACAAACCAATGCATACTTGGAGGGCATTCACTCTGGTCAGGCAGCCCATCAGCGAGCTTTTCAGACTCTGGCCTCAGCACTGATGGCAGCCATTGTCCCTGTCTCTAGCCTCCCCCCTCCAACTTCCACCACCCATAGCCAAACCCCTGTACCTCAGCCTATCCCAAGCACACCATCAGACCAGCATGCACACACCTCAACACACAAGGGAGGCTCTGGCAAACATAAGCACCACACATCCCACAGGCACTCACGCAAGCATCAGACACATGCAGACACACCAACATCCACTGCCTCCGCTGTGTCCCCCTCCTCCTCGTCTCCCTCCTCCCTCCCTGTCTCACACCTGCATGCACTACATCCTCAGCCACTACCTCCATCACCAGCACACCCATCACCACACCCCGCTCACGTGCAGTCACCACCCCCACTACCATTCACACGTCCCCTGTGTCCTCTCCCAGTGTGTCTGTGAGGCCAACTCCCAAGGTACATAAACGCAGCCACACACCCACCCAACAGCCATCCACCTCACGACAGCCTCCAGCCCATGAACCTTCACCCAAATTCGGCAAACGTACACCTCCTACAACCACTACCTCTTCCTCCACTCCCAAACCCCCTCCAGCTACCTGTCCCAGTGTTCCTAAGAAACTTTTCCTGTCCAACCTTGACCTCTTTCCCTCACCTCCCCCATCCCTTCAGTCTCCTAGGGCCCGCCTCTCCAGGTCCCAACCCAGCACCTCAGCCACAACATCGGTGGGACTAGTGGTGCCAGTAGTAACTGGCACCAGCACCGCAGGCCAATGAGCGCCAAAGATTCCGACGCTACTGAGGACGCTACTGACCTTAACCAGTGGAGAAAGGCATCCACTACCTAAGTCCTTGTCAGGATGAAGCACTCTGGGCACACAGCCCCCTCCAGAACCAGTGGAGAAAGGCATCCACTACCTCAGTCCTTGGCAGGATAAAGCACTCTGGGCACAAAGCCCCCTTTAGAACCAGTGGAGATTCACATCCACTACCTCAGTCCTTGGCAGGATGAAGCACTCTGGGCACAAAGCCCCCTCCAGAACCAGTGGAGAAAGGCATCCACTACCTCAGTCCTTGGCAGGATGAAGCACTCTGGGCACACAGCCCCCTCCAGAACCAGTGGAGAAAGGCATCCACTACCTCAGTCCTTGGTAGGATGAAGCACTCTGGGCCCAAAGCCTCCTCCAGAACCAGTGGAGAAAGGAATCCACTACCTCAGTCCTTGGCAAGATGAAGCACTCTAGGCACAAAGCCCCCTCCAGAACCAGTGGAGAAAGGCATCCACTACCTCAGTCCTTGGCAGGATGAAGCACTCTGGGCACAAAGCCCCCTCCAGAACCAGTGGAGATTGACATCCACTACCTCAGTCCTTGGCAGGATGAAGCACTCTGGGCACACAGCCCCCTCCACAACCAGTGGAGATTGACATCAACTACCTCAGTCCTTGGCAGGATGAAGCACTGTGGGCACAAAGCCCCCTCCAGAACCAGTGAAGACTGTTATCCACTTGAGAGACTGTGGCTTTGCACTCCCCAGGATTGAACAGTGGGCAAACCACCCACAGTAAAGACTTGAGAGACTGTGGCTTTGCAGGACCCGGGATTGAACAGTGAGCATGGAGCCCCCTCGTGGATCTGGCGTTGTGCACTAATCCGGCTGAGGTGCCCCCCCTTCCCCCCGAGGTGCCTGTTTTATTTCTATCTGATGCCCCAGCAGTGTTCTCTCCGTCTTGTTCTGGTATCTTGTGTGGGCCTCGCCCATGCCTTTTGGGCCCAGTGGTCCATGGACTATGATAGTGTAATACCTTGGACTTGTATTCTTGGTGTATTTATTTATTTATAGTGTACATATTTTTATATATGGCTATAGTTTTGATTACTGTATTTGAATATATTACAATCATTCGACTCATTTCCTTTTGACCTTGCATTCTTCCATGGGGGTTTGGATGGTGTAACTGTAATGTATCATGATGCATTACTGTGTGTGTTGTCGTGGGTGAGGGTGTGGGTTGGGGTTTTGCGAGTTGTGTATGTGTGTCACTGTTTTTCCCTCCCCCTCCCCTGTATCGTATGTGCAGTACTCACCGTGGTCTTGGCTGCCGGAGTTCGTGCTCCTGGTAGAGGAGCAGGAAGATAAAGGCTGGAAGAATCTGGAGCTCGGGCTCCATGGCGTCCTGGTTCCACGTGGGGTGTGTAGAGGTGAGGGTTTTCCCTTCCAAGTCCTGTTTCCGCTGTGTTTTTGTTCACAGTGAATCCGCCCCGGAAAAGGTGGCGGATTGGACTGTTGTAATTTTGTGGGTGGTACATTGTCCTCCACCTGTCTGTTGACTGTTACCGCCACGGTGTTTGTTTGTACCGCTGTGGCGGTCGGAGTGTTAAAGTGGCTGTCTATGTTGGCAGTTTCCGCCACGGTCGTAATTCCATTTTTTTTTCTGCCGGCCTGTTGGCGGTTTTACCGCCGCTTTAACACCGACCTCCAGGGTTGTAATGACCACCTTAGTGTTCAAATACGCTAGATAAAGCCGGACGTGGGAGAAGTGCGAGCCCAGACAGACCCTAAAGAAGAGAACCGGGGAACAGGGAGAACAGATAAAGAGGTAAAGGAACAGCTATAGAAAATAAGCTGAAAACACAAAAGAAGAGAGAAACGAAAGAAGAGAGAGAAGAAGAGGCAGCCAGCGTAGGCCATAGAAAAGGCAAAGGAGAGCCAGACAGAAATTCCGAGAGGAGACAAAGAACAAAGGGGGGGAGAACATCAAATAGGAAGAAACAAAAAAACCATAGCAAAGGATAGCCTACTTACTGGTATTTTTATCGCTCTTGTTTCCACATGCGCCTCCTGGGAGCCCTGAAATGAGAAGACGAGGAGAAGAATAAAAGAGACAGTCATCGTACATATGGGGAACAAAGAACCACATGAACCATACCTTTAACTGCAAGAAAAAGTCACCATATCATTCGACCACTGACTACATGTCCTCATTGCGCCTCCCTGCTACAAGGTGTAAGTAGTGTGTGGCTCTGGTTTAGTCTGTGGTCTTGGTTTCTTTCTGGTGTCAATGGTTTGTAGTCATGAAGGGTGTGGGTAACGTAGGTCTGTGTTTTATAGTGGTGTGGGTGTGTGGGTGTGGTGTGTGTATGGGTGTCAGGTGTGTGTTATTTAAATTGACCAATGTAGTGTTATTTTGAATGTGTGTGTGTATTTTGAGCACGGCGGTATGTACTGCTAAAGGTTTACCACCATTGAATGTCTGCTGTGGTGATTCGTGAGTCATAATGTGGTGGGCGTTGTTCTGTTGGCGTAACGGTGTGGGTTTTGATACCACCAGTTTATCACTGACCTTTGGTGTGGCGGAATTGTGTCTGAATAGTGACGTATTGGTGAATTTGTGTCATAATATGGTGAACGGATATCCGCAGCGGCGACTGTAAGTTGGTGGCAGTCAGCATGGCAGTAAGTGGCATTTACCTCCATATATCATAATGGGGGCCTTTGTCTTTAATGTTAGCCCTTACTTTGTCAGTCACTCTGTAAACTTTGTGTTTAACAGGAGGACTGTCCTCAGTGTCCACATCATGGGATGTGGGATCAGGGAGAACACGGAGGCGAACTGAACTAATTTGTGGCAACAGTCCATCTGTTGATCTGGTGTCAGGGACAGGGAGAGGACCACTTCCTCCACAGACCAATCTTTTTCTTCAGGAGACAGGAGGTCAGGAAAAGGCTCACTGTCATTCCTCCTCCCATCATCTGATGCTAGGAGCATGGATAATTCAGTCTGCTCAAAGTGAGCTCAAAGTGTGGCTTGAGCCGGTTCTCATGCAGGAACCTCAAAGGGCTCCTGGGAGTCCGCAAGTCCACCAGGTAGATGATGTCACTGTTGCGCTCCACCACCTTAAATGGGCCAGTCCACTTGTCCTGGAGCACCCTAGGCTCCAATGGCACCATTACCCACACTTTTTGTTCAGGCTGAAACTCGACCAGATTGGCATTCTAGTCATACCAACGTTTCATGTCTTCCTAGCTTGCTTCCAGGTTCTCCTGTGAGAGACCCCTGAAGTGGGCAGTCCGTTTTCTCAGATCTAGCACGTAACTGAATACATCCTGTGGGGGTTTACTAGGGACTTTCTCCAAACCCTCCTTGACCAGACTCAAGGGTCCCCTTACAGGGTAGCAATATAACAGCTCAAAAGGACTAAATCCAATCCCTTTTTGAGGCACCTCCCTGTATCCAAACCGAAGGCATGGCAAGAGGACGTCCCACTTACGCCTCAAGGGGTCTGACAGGCCCATGATCATGCCTTCCAAGGTTTGAATCTCTCATTAAGACCATTGCTTTGGGGGTGGTAAAGAAAGGGGAACTTGTACGTTACCCCACACTCCTGCCACAGAGACTTCATATACGTAGATATGAAGTTGGTATCCCTATCAGATACCACTTCCTTGGGGAACCCCATGCGGGTCAAAACCCCCCATCAATGCATGTCCCACCAAAGGGGAAGTGAATGGCTTCTGGGTACGGGTAGCATGGTCCACCAAGACCAGGGTGAACCTGTTGCCCATGGCTGTCTTGAGATCCAGAGACCCCACAATGTCAATACCAACCCTTTCAAAGGGGGTACTATCTACAGGAAAAGGTTGGAGGGGAGCCTTACATTTCCCCCACTCTTGCCACTTGCCTGACATGTTTAACAAGACCTACAATGAGCATCTGAGTGCCTGCACATTAAGGGCCAGTGGAAGTGGGTGACAAGCCGTTCAAAGGTCTTGTCCTGCCCCAAATGTCCATCATGAGCCAACCCCAGTAGGAAGGCCCTGAAGCACTGGGCTACCACCAGCACACAGGCTGGCCCAGGCTCAGGAACCTTAGGCTCACTATGCAGGAGGCCGTCCTCCGAATAAATCAGGTGAGACCCCTGCTCAATGCCAGCTGCCTGGTCTGCAGCCTGCTACTGCAAAACCACTAGAGTAGGGCATGTCTACTGTGCCTCACAGAATGCCTCTCTGGTAGGTGCCCCTTCCTGCTGTCACTGCAACAGCTCAGGGACCTCCCCAAGCTCAACCACCTGTTCCCCTGAAGGCTCTGGGGCGTCACCCTCAGGCTCAGGTTCCACCTCCTTCTAGGAACTTCTGGGGCCAGTTTCTCATGCCCACTGCCCTTCCTCTTTTTGGCAGTCCCCTCGGCCATTGTTTCAGGCTCCAGGGGCTCTTGACCACCCTGACTCGCAGCCATTGACCTGGTGGATACGCATACCCACCCAGGCAGACCCAACATCTCCAAGTGTAACCTGTGTTCTACCTCCTTCCAAGGGGAATCCTCTAGGTCATTGCCAAGCAAACAATCCACACCATGGTTGGACTCACAGCTACCTTCAAGAAATCTGAGACCCCCCCATTCAAAGGGAACCTGCGCCACTCTGCCCAGGCGCTCTGAGTTGTCCACCGCAACTACTTGGTGAAGTACACGGGGATCTATCTGCTCTTCAGACACCAGGTGACTCCTAACTGTAGTCACACTGGCTCCTGTGTCTCTGAGAGCCTCCACCGTCTGTCCATTTATGGTCAGCCACTGCCTGTACTTTTTAGTATTCTCAGGCACTAGAGTTCTCTGGACCATCTCATTGTCCCCTAGTGAGACAAGGGTAATCTCAGCTGGCTCCACCCCACCTGGAACCAACTCCTCCCCAAGCGCTACACTAGCCAAACCCTGGGACTGCGCACCAGAGGATGCCGGTGTACTCTTGGGGCATTTGGGGTGTCCCCTCACATGACCCACCTGGTCACATGCATAACACTTACGTGGGTGACCCTCTTCCACAGGTTTCCCTTTGGAGAACCATGGCTTCGTTTCACTGGGGGGCTGGGAATTCTATCCTGGGGAATAGGTTGGGGCCCTTTATAGAACTCCCCCTGTTTACCCTTACCCCCTCTTTTCTCCTGAGAGGGACCCTGCCTACCCTTGGCGTGGTCTCCCGCATACATCTTCTGGACCCTGGTGCTCTCCCAGCGGTCCGCTTCCTGCACAAGGTTCCTGTAGTCAGTCAGCTTGCTGTCAATTAGGAGCTGTGCAGTTCTGGAAAACATAAACTGTACAAGTGTTCCCAAGCAATCAAATTGTAAAGCCCCTCATATGTTGTCACCTTACTGCCCTTCACCCAACCATCCAGTGACCTGCAGAATTAATCAACACATTCCAACCATGTTTGGGATTCCTTCCTGTTATAGGACCTGAACTTTTCCTTATACTACTCAGGGGTGGGACCATACTTTGTGAGTAGATGTCATGACCACACAAACTTGCCAAATCAAATTAAAGAAATGCTTGAGAAAAGCAGAGAGATATCCTCAGTGGAGACAGCAAAGCCCAAACTGGAAGAAGGTTTGCAGAGTAATCTTGCGCTTATTTCAAAGGAAGAAGCAAGAAGAGAAGATTCAAGATGGCCGTCGTGAGTCCTGAAGGTTAGTTACAGTTCTAGTCTTGCAATCGGTTGGTTGCTAGGTTAGGAGCTCACCAGCTGGAAGCTTCGCACTTCAACTGAGGTCCGACAGGAATCAGCTGTGTGGAGAGAGCGCGCGCTTCAGAGCAGAAACTCCTGTGAGGTAAAATTACCCTTGAAGACTACTTTACAGAAAACATGATAAATATTGTCAAGGTTTATTCGAGGAGTTTGATAGTAGACCGTAGGGTTGGCAAGGCTACAGAGTTTAATGTCTGAATAAACCTTATGTTTACAAGGTTCCTGTTTAAGATACCAAAGTAAAAAAAAAAAACGAACTTTAACAAGCAAGTATTTACAAATACCAAGGTTATAAATGAAGGCTGAGTTTAACAGAGAAATGAATGTTAACAAGTAAGCATTTACAAATCCAACAGTAATAAACCAAAGTAGAGTTTAAAAGAGAAACAAACTTTAATAAACAAGCATTTACAAATACAAGTTATCAACAGATGTTGATGTAAGAAAGGAGAAACTAACTTTAATAAACAAGCATTTACAAATACAAGTTATCAACAGATGTTGAAGTAAGAAAGAAGAAACGAACTTTAATAAACAAGCATTTACAAATACAAGTATTGACAGAAGTCAAAATAAGACAGGAGAAACAAACTTTCACAAGCAAGAATTACCAATGCAATAAACGTAATTGAACTCTCTAATGTAAAGTAGAAACCAACTAACATCAGCTGATTTGGAGAACGCATTATCACCAACTATATATATATACATATATATATATATAGCAACATAAAACCTATCTCTAACAAGGGTTGAAAAGTTCTTTCAGAATCAGTAATAAGCATTTTTAAGAAGAGCTTATCATTCATAGAATGAGAAGCAAGGCTACAGAGAACGCAGGGTGAGTGAAGAAATAATAGAATTAAGGGTTAAGAGTAGAAAGTTTAAAATTGATGTTGTATGTCCCTAGTAATTGCGACTGTGACTCTTGCAGGTGCTGCATCCAATCTTAGACGTGAAGAGGCAGACTGAGTACTGACGTTCATCATCTCTGTGGCAGTCTCTCTACAATCCCATTCCCCTTTCCCCCTCCGGGGTACTCAGCACGAAGGATTAAAATTTGTTGTGAGTAGCTTGGGTCGGGACTGAGGAGTTATCTTCTGCTTCTGAGGAAATCGAATTGAAGTATCCTGACAGATTGAAGTGCCTTCACCCTAATTTTAGTGAAAAAACAGATTTCCTCCTGAGCAGAATGGCAGAAGGAATTGATATAAAAGCATTAGCCACCGTTTTGGAAGGGTTACAGAAACAATTAAATAAAACCATAGAAGAAACAGTCCAAATAAAACAGCGAATAAATGAGTTAGGGAACACCGCTAAATCAAATGAATCTGTGTTTTCACAAATCCCTAGCCCTTCACAGTCTGCAGGTATATCCACTCAAGTAATTCATGCGGTTTCCCCTATTATTCCTTTGGCTCAACCCGAGCGCTTCGGTGGGGATCCAAATAAGGCGCAGATTTTTGTGACCCAATGCTCATTGCATTTTTTATGTAGACCAGTCATTTTTTCTGAAGACCAGTCCAAAGTGGCATTTATATTGTCTTATCTGACAGGTGATGCGGCCGCATGGTCCATGCCAATAATTTCCAGAAATGATCCTGTTTTATATAATTTCCAAAATTTCAAGGAAGAGTTCTTAAGAATATTTGATAGGCGAACTGCAGCTCAAGCCACTGACAATGAACTATTGGAAATCAGGCAAGGTAATAAAGATCTAGAAGCCTATCTGGCTCATTTCAATAAACTCATTGTAGAGACTGCCTGGCCGGAGTCAAAAAGAGCCGCCATATTTTATCGTGGACTGAGAGATGAATTGAAAGATGCCTTAGCACAAGTTCCAAATAGACCCACCGAAATTTCGGAGTTAATTGATCTTGTGTTACAGATTGACCACCGGTTAACCGAACGAAGAGCAGAAAAGAGAAGAGAATATCGACCATTTCCCCTGAGAATTGACCGTGTAAGAAATTATCATACGAGAGCCGGAGAAGGGATAACAATAGAAGAACCAATGCAAATTGGTTCCATCCGCGATCCTTTATCTAAGGAAGAAAAAGAGAAAAGAAGAGTGAATCAACTACAGTATGTTGTAAACCCAAAGCTCTTCAGTCGGGAAAAGGCCAGCTTCATTAGTAGAGGGAGTTGCCCTGATGAAAGCAGAACCCAAGACAACTCCTTTAGATCAACGAGTGGCAAATACTTTACAAACCGCAACGCCACATTTGGTACAAACAGTATCAGTTAAGACCCTTGGGAAGGAAATTCAAGGGATCTCAGTTATGATATACTCTGGAGCTATGGGCAACTTCTGTGATATCAAATACGCTCGTAAAAATGGGTATTCGATTTATCAATAAATCTACTTTGGAAGTAGGAAGAGCTGTGGATGGAACCAATCTTTCTTCAGGACCCATTTCCCATGAGACCGAACCAATTCAGATGCAAGGTTTTGGTGGGCATCAGGAGCAGATAATCTTTAATTTGATAGATGCTCCACAATTTCAACTCATTTTGGGTCTGCCCTGGTTTACAGAACATAATCCACGAATGGATTGGAGCAAGAGAACGATCAAGATGAATTCCTCTTACTGCAAAGAGAATTGCTTTCATGATGGAGTGGAAGTGTCCACCAAGTCCCAAGCGGCCTGTTTATCATCACACTCTTCAACGATCTGTGCACTAAAAACAACAGAAATCCCAAAAGAATATGAGGATTTAGTCGCCATTTTTGATGAAAAGGAGGCTGAGAAATTGACGCCACATCGACCCTACGACTGCAAAATTTAACTGGAGCCAGATGCGATATTGCCATGTAGCAGAATATACGCATTGACCAAAGCAGAGAACCAACATTTAAAGGAGTATTTGGATCAATATCTTGCTAATGGTTTTATTCGTCCTTCTGAATCCCCAGTGTCATCCCCACTATTTTTCATACCAAAGAAGGAAGGGGGTCTTCGAACTTGCATTGATTATCGAGCCCTCAATCAGGTTACCGTCAAGAATCGATACCCACTGCCTTTAGTGTCAGTGTTATTAGATCAAGTAAAGAATGCTAGAATCTACACCAAATTGGACCTGCGAGGAGCATATCATTTGATACGAGTGGCTTCAGGGGATGAATGGAAAACCGCTTTTCGGACTCGATACGGATTATTTGAATATCAAGTGATGCCTTATGGGTTATGCAATGCTCCCGCTGCTGTCCAGCATTTCGTTAATGATATATTACGAGAATTCCTCTACCGGATTGCCGTGGTTTATATAGATGACATTTTAATCTTTTGCGACAATCTACAGGAGCACATTTGCCATGTTCGATCCATCCTCACAAGGTTGCAAGAAAACCATCTCTATGTAAAATTGGAGAAGTGTGCATTTCATGTGGAACGAGTTGAGTTCTTAGGATTAATTTTGTCACCAGAAGGAGTTAGTATGGATCCTACCAAGACAAAGACAGTGCACCATTGGCCTTCTCCTTGCAATGTCAAAGAGATCCAGAGTTTCTTGGGGTTCGCTAATTTTTATCGAAGATTCATATCCAATTTTTCTCAAACAGTTACACCCATTACTCGATTGTTGAAGAAAGGAGTGAAGTTTGAGTGGACAAAAGAAGCTGAAAATGCTTTTAATTTTTTGAAGAATTCCTTCGTCTCAGCTCCAATCTTGCTCCACCCCAATCCGAATGAGCCATATTATGTGGAGGCAGATGCTTCAGATGTTGCCATAGGAGGTATCCTTTCCCATCATCATAAAGATACAGGTCAATTACATCAAGTGGCCTATTTCTCTCGAAAATTAACACCACCAGAGATAAATCATTCAATTGCGGATAAGGAGCTATTGGCAGTCAAAGAAACTTTTCGTGAGTGGAGGCATTACATTTTGGGAGCTAAGCATAAAGTGACCATTTACACGGACCACCGAAATTTACAGTTTTTAAAATCAGCTCGAACTCTAACAGCTAGGCAACTGCGTTGGTCCCTATAAATTGCAGACTTTGATTTTGTTATCACTTTCAGACCAGGAAACGTAAATGGGAAGGCAGATGCTCTATCTCAAATTGGTACCAGTGCAGTTAAAGAGCCTCCAGAAAAAGGAATTGATTATTCCACAAGAGAAGTTCATATCTGCCATATTGTATGAAGATTTAACCAAAGAAATTCAAGAAAACTTAACATTCGAAGGAACGCTGAAGTGGTCCAAAGAAGGCCAAGGAAGAGAAATCAAAAATGGTTTGCCATACTTTAAAGGTGCACTGTATGTTCCGACTGTGGAGCTGCAAGAAGAAATTCTTCAGGCTTATCATGATGATCAATTGGCTGGACACAAAGGAATGCAAAAAACTCAAAATCTGATACAACGAGAATTTTGGTGGCCAAAAATGAAAACTCAGATAAGACAATATGTGTCAACTTGTGACAAATGTCAAAGAGGGAAATCAAATAGAACAGCTTCACAAGGTCTGTTAAGACCTTTGCCCACTGCACCCCATGCCTGGCATAATGTTACTATGGATCTTATAGTGGACCTCCCTAGTAGCCAAGGTTTTAACACTATCCTAGTTTTTGTAGACACTTTCACTAAAATGGCGCATTTCATTCCTTTTGAAAGAAATCCCTCGAGCCCCACAGGTTGCACAGTTGTTTACACAACACATAGTACACGCCCATGGTATCCCAAAAATTCTAGTTTCAGACAGGGGGTCCCAATTTGTTTCTCACTTTTGGAAGGCCTTTAGTAAAAGATTAGGAATTGATCCTCGTTACTCTACCAGTTACCATCCTGAAACCGATGGGCAAACAGAGAGAGTGAATCAAGAGTTAGAACAGTATTTAAGACTCAATTTATTTGATCAAGAGAAGGAATGGTCCGACTTGATGTGGGCAGCTGAATTTGCTTACAATTATGCTGTTCATTCCACCACTGGGTTCACCCCCTTTTATCTGAACCATGGTAGACATCCTAATGTAATATTGGGTAAAGAAGATGATTCAGTACCTGCAGTAGAAGAGATGGTGAGGGATTTTCAGACCACTTTAGTTAGGGCTAGAAAAAACATCATTCAAGCAAAAGATTCATATAAGACTCAGGCTGATAGAAAAAGAAGAGAGAGACCCATTTATTCGAAAGGAGACAAAGTTTGGTTATCCACTCGTCATTTACGTCTCAAAGGAAATCGCAAATTTCAGCCACGATTTATAGGCCCATTTAAAGTTGACAAGATGATAAATCCAGTGGCAGTTAAATTGCAGTTGCCAGCTCATCTAAAGATACATCCTGTTTTCCATGTCTCCTTGTTAAAGAACAGTCCTCCAAATTTAAGTCAAACTCCCCTCCAAGTCCTATCCAGATTAGCTCTGCAGAAGAGTATGAGGTCAATCAAATCTTAGATTCCAAAATCCGTAATGGCAAGTTTTATTATCTAATTGATTAGAAAGGTTATGGTCCAGAGGAACGATCCTGGGAGCCACACGAGTATGTACATGCTTCAAGATTAGTGAGAAACTTTCATGGAACCTACCCAAGCAAACCTTAATTGGAGAACTGTTCCTTGAGGGGGAGTACTGTCATGACCACACAAACTTGCCAAATTAAATTAAAGAAATGCTTGAGAAAAGCAAAGAGATATCCTCAGTGGAGACAGCAAAGCCCAAACTGGAAGAAGGTTTGCAGAGTAATCTTGCGCTTATTTCAAAGGAAGAATCAAGAAACGAAGATTCAAGATGGCCGTCGTGAGTCCTGAAGGTTAATTACAGTTCTAGTCTTGCAATCGGTTGGTTGCTAGGTTACGAGCTCACCAGCTGGAAGCTTCGCACTTCAACTGAGGTCTGACAGGAATCAGCTGTGTGGAGAGAGAGCGCGCTTCAGAGCAGAAACTCTTGTGAGGTAAAATTACCCTTGAAGACTATTTTACAGAAAACGTGATAAATATTGTCAAGGTTTATTCGAGGAGTTTGATAATAGACCATTCCAGTGGAGGTTTGGCAAGGCTACAGAGTTTAATGTATGAATAAACCTTATGTTTACAAGGTTCCTGTTTAAGATACCAAAGTCAAAAGAAAAACGAACTTTAACAAGCAAGTATTTACAAATACCAAGGTTATAAATGAAGGCTGAGTTTAACGGAGAAATGAATGTTAACAAGTAAGCATTTACAAATGCAACGTTAATAAACCAAAGTAGAGTTTAAAAGAGAAACAAACTTTAATAAACAAGCATTTACAAATACAAGTTATCGTCAGATGTCGAAGTAAGAAAGGAGAAACTAACTTTAATAAACAAGCATTTACATATACAAGTTATCAACAGATGTCGAAGTAAGAAAGAAGAAACAAACTTTAATAAGCAAGCATTTACAAAGACAAGTATTGACAGAAGTCAAAATAAGACAGGAGAAACAAACTTTCACAAGCAAGAATTACCAATGCAATAAACATAATTGAACTCTCTAATGTAAAGTAGAAACCAACTAACATCAGCTGATTTGGAGGACGCATTATCACCAACTATATAGATGTATATATATATATATATATATATATATATATATAGCAACACAAAACCAATCTCTAACAAAGGTTGAGAAGTTCTTTCAGAATCAGTAATAAGCATTTTTAAGAAGAGCTTATCATTCATATAGAGAAGCAAGGCTACAGAGAACTCAGGGTGAATGAAGAAATAATAGAATTAAAGAGAATTAAGTGTTAAGAGTAGAAAGTGTAAAATTGATGTTGTATGTCCCTAGTAATTGCGACTGTGACTCTTGCAGGTGCTGCATCCAATCTTAGACGTGAAGAGGCAGACTAAGTACTGACGTTCATCATCTCTGTGGCAGTCTTTCTATAATCCCATTCCCCTTTCCCCCTCCGGGGTACTCAGCACGAAGGATTAAAATTCGTTGTGAGTAGCTCGGGTCGGGACTGAGGAGTTATCTTCTGCTTCTGAGGAAATCGAATTGAAGTATCCTGACAGTAGAGCATCCTTCATGATAGAGTAGGTGAGTCCCTCAGGATCCCCTAAGTATGTCAGAATATCCCTTCCTTCTACCTCAAAGTGCTTCCACAGATTAGCTTCAGGGACCAGATTCATATGGAGAGCAGATGCATACCCCTTGAACCACAAGAATATGTCATCCTCCCTTTTGTAATCCTTCACAAGATCTTTAGGAATGTGCACCCTCCTCTCAGGCTGCACTGTGATATTGCTGCCACCATCTCTACTAGACTGGCTCCACTGGTCTAGCTCCCGCAAGCTAAGCTCATGAGCCAGCAGTATCTTCATTCTTCAATGGCCATCTTTCTCTCTTCCCTCTCCATCCTAAGCTTGAACTTCTCCAGGTCCAATTGGTTTTTCCTATCTTCCTTTAATGGGCAAGCAAGGTTTGTGCAGAAGTTCTTGAACTCGACAACTGTGTAGCTCTCCAGTTTTTCTAGATCAAAAGCAGCTCCAGCTGATGCATCTCCAGACTGAAACTTGATGAAGAGTTAAAAGTGCAAAGTTCCAAAGGCAGAAAAACAACTTCCCAAATGAAGTTCAAAAAAGTCAATCAGGGGATCAGAAAAATATGGAAATAGAACAAAAAGAGCCCCAAAAGGGAAAAAGCAAACAACACAAGACAAGTAGTATGTGGTCACGTAGTGGTCTGCACTGAAAACTGCAGTGTACACTTAATCACTGTATATCAGGTACAAATACAAGTCCAATCCCAACCGCTGATCACCAATGTTAGAAATAGGCTCTCCTTTTGGCAGTCAGGGTACCCCCTGTCGAATTAAGGACTCTCACTCTAGTCAGAGTAAAGGAGAATCATCCTTGGTTAACCTCCGCTCACCACGTTGGTAGCTTGGCACAAGCAGTCAGGCTTAACTTCAGAAGCAATGTGTAAAGTATTTGTTCCACCCACACAGTAACTCAGTGAAAACACCACAAAATGACCTAACACAGGTTTAGAAAAAATATTTATCTAAACAAAACAATGCCTAAACAACAAAAATCCAACATACACAAGTCAAGTTATGAATTTTTTAAGAATAAGAGTCTTAAATCCTTTAGGAAACACTGAGAACACTGTTAGCAAGCGAAAGTACCTGGGTAGTGTCAAAATAACATCGCACGGGCGAGTGTGTGTCGGAAAAGGCCAACAATGCATTGATTTCTCATTCACAAGCAAGCCCATGGTTTGTTCCTCCTTTGGTCGGGTCGGCGTGCGTTGTTTTTCCTCTCCTGCAAGAGAGCGATGCATCGATTCGGACAGGCACCTCGGGTCCGGGCAGGCTTTGCGTTGTTTTTCTGCGCCCAGCGATGTTGCATTGAAAATCCGGTCGCACAGTATCACAAAACCGCCCTGTGTGGGGTTTGTGTTGCTATCAGCATCCCTTAGTGGGTGTTGCACATCGTTTCTACAGCCACGTTACATCGATCTTCCAGCCATGATGTAGGTGGAGTGTTGATTTCAGCTGCAAATCCGGCGGCACATCGTTTCTCAGCCACGTCACAGACGGTGCGTCGAAACTTTCCCCGCACGTCGGTCTGTCAATGGATTTCCAGTCTTGATCTGGCAGCTTCACCCTTCAAGGGCCCAAGAAGTGGATAGGGCACCACTTGGCAGGGCAGGAGTCTCAGCAGAGAGTCGAGGTGCTGGCAGAGGAAGTCTTTGATGGCCCTGAGACTTCAACAACAGGAGGCAAGCTCAGTTCAAGCCCTTGGAGTTTCTTCTTCACAAGCAGGAATGCTCAACAAAGTCCAGTCTTTGTCCCCTTTCACAGGCAGAAGCAGCAACTGCAGGATAGCTCCACAAAGCACAGTCACAGGCAGGCAAGCACTTCTCCTCAGCTTTTCTCCTTGGCAGAGGTTCCTCTTGATTCCAGAAGTGATCTGATCTTCAGGGGATTTGGGTCCTCTTCTTATACTCCTTTCTGCCTTTGAAGTAGGCTTACTTCAAAGGAAAGTCTCTCCTGTGTGTAAGGTCCTGCCTAGCACAGGCCAGGCTCCAGATACACAGCAGGAGGTTGGAGACTGCATTGTGTTAGGGCAGGCATAGCCCTTTCAGGTGTAAGTGATCACTCCTCCTCTCCCTCCTAGCACAGATGGCTCAGGATATGCAGGCTACACCCCAGCTCCCTTTGTGTCACTATCTAGAGAGAAGTGCAAACAGCCCAAATGTCAGACTGACCCAAACAGGGAATCCATAACCAGGAAGAGTTACAGAATGGTTTAAGCAAGAAAATGCCAACTTTTTAAAAGTGGCATTTTTAAACACACAATCCAACAACCAACTTCACTAAAAGATGTTTTTTTTTAATTGTGAGCTCAGAGACCCTAAACTCTATATGTCTATCTGCTCCCTAAGGGAATCTACACTTTTATAATATTTAAAGGCAGCCCCCATGTTATCCTATGAGAGAGATAGGCCTTGCAAAAGTGAAAAACAAATTTGGCAGTATTTCACTGTTAGGACATATAAAACACATGAGTATATTTCTCACCTTTAATATTCACTGCACCCTGCACATGGGGCTACCTAGGGCCTACTTTATGGGTGCCTTACATGTGTGAAAAGGGAAGATTTACGCCTGACAAGTGGATACACTTGCCAAGTCGAATTGGCAGTTTAAAACTGCACACACAGACAAAGCAGTGGCAGGCCTGAGCCATGTTTACAGGGCTATTAATGAGGGTGGCACAACCAGTGCTGCAGGCCCTCTCGTAGCATTTGATTTACAGGCCCTGGGCACCTCTAGTGAGCTGTACTGGGGACTTACTAGTAAATCAAATATGGCAATCATGGAAAGTCGATTACAGATATATTTTACATAGGAGCACTTGCTCGTTAGCACTGGATAGCAGTGGTAAAGTGCCCAGAGTAACAATAACAGCAAAAACAGAGTCCAGCGCACATCAACAACCTGGGAAACAGAGGCAAAAAGTTAAGGGAGCTTACACCAAGGATGCCGAGTCTAACACTCAGGATGAATTTAACTCCTTGGTGGGAGATTTCACTTTATACAATGGACAACACAATTAATGGCATGATATTTTCAGCCACATGTTACTTACGTATTACACATGTGGCACATGTGTACTTTGGTGGTAGCTATTATCTACTTGACATGAGAGGATGTATATTACAATTTTCCTTACATTATAGATACCGACTCATATAGACCTATATTACATATATTACATACATTTGGATTATTTACATATGACCACCATGTTTTTTGATGTAAGTGCCATTACGTGGATGGACGTTTATCATCAATGTCATAACCGATTATATGATAAAGAAACACCACCTATCGCCCACATATTAGATTCAATACCAGACCTTAGGATATTCCTTGATATATTATTACATTTAAAGATGAGTACTTTTGATTCCTATGTACAGTCCCAAGATATTAAATATAGATATGCAATGACTACTTCTTCTCCCTTGTATTCCGGACTTGCTGATTATTATATTGGCCGGATCACGTAGGCTTTCCGCTATTCCCGTTGGGTCCATCCTTTAATTTGAGGAGGGTAAGAACCTCAGCCTTCTTTTTATTTAGAAGTTTTTATTCACATGTCACATAAGAACCAGTAGGGATTCTCACTAGTGCTTTTGTTTGACACTGGCATAATTTTTGGCACTATGGGGGTCATTGTGACCCTGGCGGCGGTGCTCCCAAGGGCATTCTGACCGCGGCGGTTCAGCCGCGGTCAGAAAGGGTAAACCGGCGGTCTCCCGCCGGTTTACCGCTGCCCCATTGAATCCTCCATGGCGGCGGAGCGCGCTCCGCCGCCATGGGGATTCAGACACCCCCTATCGCCATCCTGTTCATGGCGGGAAACCCGCCATGAACAGGATGGCGGTAGGGGGTGCCGCGGGGCCCCTGGGGGCCCCTGCTGTGCCCATGCCAATGGCATGGGCACTGCAGGGGCCCCCGTAAGAGGGCCCCACAAAGTATTTCAGTGTCTGCTTTGCAGACACTGAAATACGCGACGGGTGCAACTGCACCCGTCGCACCCCTGCAACTACGCCGGCTCAATTCTGAGCCGGCGTCCACGTTGCAGGGGCATTTCCGCTGGGCCGGCGGGCGCTCTTTTGGAGAGCGCCCGCCGGCCCAGCGGAAATGTTTGAATGGCCGCCGCGGTCTTTTGACCGCGGTGCGGTCATTTGTCGGCGGGACCTTGGCGGACGGCCTCCGCCGTCCGCCAAGGTCTGAATCAGGCCCTATATGTTATTAGAATATTGTGTGCCTAATGAACTTTTCTCTACTTTTAGGATCCTGTATCGCAAATTTAACTTAAAATAGCTGTGAGGATTAGGTATGATTATCTTTAGGTCCAGACGAATTGCATGTTGACCTTCTTCAATCTAGGCAGTGTAGGGATATCCAACTCTGCCTTACACATACTTGATCCCTAGGTTTATAGGTGTTAGAAATGGGGTCTTTGGTTGGCAGTCAGGTTACACCCTGTTCAAGCAAGGACCCTCACTCTAGTCAGGGTAAAGGAGAATCACCCTCAGTTGACCCCTGCTCACCCCCTTGGTAGCTTGGCATGAGCAGGCAGACTTAACTTCAGAAGCAAAGTGTAAA
Source organism: Pleurodeles waltl (assembly GCF_031143425.1). Classification (NCBI taxonomy): domain Eukaryota; kingdom Metazoa; phylum Chordata; class Amphibia; order Caudata; family Salamandridae; genus Pleurodeles; species Pleurodeles waltl. The sequence goes on along the minus strand of NC_090442.1, from coordinate 691,579,421 downwards.
GTATTTGTGACAACACACACAGTAACTCAGTGAAAACACTACAAAATGACACACCACAGGTTTAGAAAAATAGATAATATTTATCTAAACAAAATAAGACCAAAATGACAAAAATCCAACATACACAAGTCAAGTTATGAATTTGAAAAGCAAAAGAGTCCTACATTCTTTGGAAAACAGTGAGAACGTTGTTAGCTTAGAATAGTATCCGGGTAGCATAAAAATAAAGCCGAATGGGCAAGTGTGTGTCAGAAAAGGCCAGTGATGCATTGTTGCTCTCCCGCAAGAGAGCGATGCATCGATCCGGACGGGCACCTCGGGTCCGGGCAGGCTTTGCATTGATTTTCTGCATCCAGCGATGTTGCGTAGAAATCCGATCGTACGGTGTCAAGAAACCACGCTGCATGGGGGCTTGCATCGTTAACAGCAGCCACTATGGGTGTTGCACGTCGTTTCTCCAGCCACAGTGCGTCTATCTCAAAGCCGCGATGCAGGTGGAGTGTTGACTTTAGCCATGAGGCCGGCGTCGCGTCGTTTTTCAGCCGCAAAGCAGGTGGTGCTTTGAAAGTTTCCCCGCACAGTGGTCTTTGCGTGGATTTCTGTCCTTTTCCATCAGCTGCACCTTTCAAGGGCCCAGTGACAGGTTAGGGCACCACTTGGCATGCAAGACTCTCAGCAGAAAGCCCAAGTGCTGACAGAGACAAGTCTTTGTTGTCCCTGAGACTTCATCAACAGGAGGCAAGCTCAATTCAAGCCCTTGGAGATTCTTCATCAGTAGGAAGTCACACAAAAGTCAGTCTTTGTCCTCTCTCAGGTAGAAGCAGCTTCTGCAGGCCAACCCAGCAAAGCACATTCACAGGTAAAGGGGCAGTACCCCTCCTCTAGCTTCTCCAGCTCTTCTCTTTGGCAGAGGTTCCTCTTGGTTCCAGAAGTAATCTGATTTTCAGGGGTTTGAGTGCTCCTCTTATACCCCTTGGTGCCTTTGAAGTCGGCCTACTTCAAAGAGAAGTCTCTGTTGTTTTGAAGATCCTGCCTTGCCAAAGCCAGGGCCCAGACACATACCAGGGGGTTGGAGACTGCATTGTCGGAGGGCAGGCACAGCCCTTTCAGGTGTAAGTGACCCCTCTTCCCCTCCCCTCAGCCAAGATGGCCCATCAGGATATGCAGGCTACACTCCAGCTCCCTTTGTGTCACTGTCTAGAGGAGAGGTGCAAACAGCCCAGCTGTCAAACTGACCCAGACAGGGAATCCACATACAAGCAGAGTCACAGAATGGTTTAAGCAAGAAAATGCCCACTTTCTAAAAGTGTCATTTTCAAACACACAATCTAAAAACCAACTTCACTAAAAGATGTATTTTTAAATTGTGAGTTCAGAGACCCCAAATTCCACATGTCTATCTGCTCCCAAAGGGAATCTGCATTTTAATAATATTTAAAGGCAGCCCCCATGTTATCCTATGAGAGAGATAGGCCTTGCAACAGTGAAAAGCGTATTTGGCAGTATTTCACTGTCAGCACATGTAAAACACATAAGTAAATGTCCCACCTTTAACATCCACTGCACCCTGCCCATGGGCTACTTAGGGCCTACCTTAGGGGTGCCTTTCATGTATAAAAAGGGAAGGTTTATGCCTGGCAAGTGGGTACACTTGCCGGGTCGAATTGGCAGTTTAAAACTGCACTCACAGACACTGCAGTGGCAGGTCTGAGGCATGATTACAGGGCTACTAATGTGGGTGGCACAACTAGTGCTGCAGGCCCACTAGTAGCATTTGATGTACAGGCCCTGGACACCTCTAGTACGCTTTACTAGGAACTTACCAGTAAATCAAATATGCCAATCATGGATAAGCCAATGTATACACATAATTTATACGAGGAACACTTACACTTTAGCACTGGTCAGCAGTGTTAGAGTGTCCAGAGCAAACAAAACAGCAAAAACAGAGTCCAGCACACAGAAACAACCTGGGAAGTAGAGGCAAAGAGTTAGGGAGAGCATGCCAATCATGCCAATTCTAACAATAGGGCTCACCAACATTTGACACTACATTTTGAATAGGGCAAGATGGACATTATTCTTTCTTCCCCTCGTCTCCATTGTTTTTAATCTTGTTAGAGGCCCACATTTTCATTACACATTTCACTATCTGGTCCTTCTAGTAAATTTTAACAGTTCATGTTCATTTCACCAGTCCCACATTATTGCATTCAGCTTCGGCAATTCTCTTCAGGCGCCCATCAGACATTGCAGTGCTGGTCTGATGAGGAGCAAAGCCCGATGATAAAGCATGTCACCAACTGGTGAGTGAGGGCACTTGTTCCTGATTTAGGTTACCCACAGGAACTGTTGTTTGATCTCTCCTGGACTAGGGTTAGATCGATATTTGTTAGATCTCTTTTGGAACTGTGCATTCATGTTTCTTCAGTTTCAGTAACAACAGCACACATGGCATACACATCACAAGGACTCACTGGGACTATCACTGTGCATTATGAACCACCATACCAGTCCGTTGCCTGGGAACTACAGCAGAAATGAACTCAAACACTACCATCTGCACACCTACTGGGACTCACTAATCCATGTCTGCCATGGCATGTCAGTTACTTGTCCATACCAAATGTACATACCACTCTTCATTGCTAAGCAGGACTCTACAAGATTAGCTAAACAGGCATATTGGACCATCCACTTGACTAGAACCTTGCACCCATACAACATGACAGGCATCAAGAAAGAATACCACACAGTGTGTACTCGCCCCATAGTGGCTGCTGTGCTGCCCTGAAGTGCCCATCCAACACCAGATTGACCACTGCCAGTATGCTGGCCATTAGTGAGGGGGTCAGGGTCCGATGGGCAACCCTCCCTCATTGGGAGGACGTCCCCAGCTGGGCCTCCGCGGTCTCCCGGGCCCAGCGTTGCGGTCCTCCCACCTCTTTCTGCAATGGGTGCTCCGCTGGATATGGACCCCCAGGGTCCACACATCCTTGGCGATGGCACGCCACAACCCTTTCGTCTGATCGTCGCTGACCTGCATAGGGAACACTGACAAAAGGACACCATTAATTCAACACTACATTCTTTTACAGCAATGGCTTACATACTGCATAGATCCCACATTGACCTCATACATTACTCGTACCTCTGTGTACAGATTGCATGCAGCAAAACTACACTCCCCAAATGACACACTGCCAGCTCACACATACATCTACAGACAGCCATGTTTCATCCAAAGTACCCAAAAGGTGCTCACCTGTTGATCTGGAGGCCAACTGTTCATAAAAGGATGGCACTGGCCCCTCAGATGCTCCCAGAGTTTCATGCCAACTTGGAATCTAAGATGGCAAAACTCAGGGACACTCTGGAGGAGCTCTGGGCACAACTCCTGAGGTGGTTATGGACAGCAGAGTGGTCAATCCCCTTCCCTTTGTCCAGTTTCGAGCCAGAGCAGGGGCTGGGTGTCCCTGAACTGGTATAGACTGGATTATGCAAGATGCGTACCATCTGTGCCCTTCAAAGCATTTCCAGAGGCTCTGGGAGGTTACCCCTCCCATGCCTGTAACACCTATCTCCAAAGGGGAAAGGGTGTAACACCCCCTCCCAAAGGAAATGCTTTCTTCTGCCTTCTTGGGCTCCAGCTGCTTGAGCAACAGGAGGACAGAAACCTGTCTGTCAGGAGGCAGCAGCTGGGGCTGCTTGGAAAACCTCAGAAGGCTGTAATGGCAGTACTGGGGTCCTCTAAGGAGCCCCCAGAGTGCATGGAATCATACAACCAATGCTTTCAAAAGGCTTGCTTGGGGTATGATTCCAACATATTTGATACCAAACATGGCCATATTCGGAGTTACCATTGTGAAGCTGTACATAGGTAGTGACCTATGTCCAGTGCACGCATAAAGTGGCGTCCCCGCACTCATGAAGTCTGGGGAAATGGTCCTGGACAATGTGGGGGCACCTCTGCTAGTGGAGGGGTGCCCTCACACACAGGTACTCTGCACCCAGCCTTTAGGGTTGGAAGGCCTGCCACACGGGTGACTTAAAAGTGATCTGTGCAGTGTAAACGGCAGTGAAAGGGTGCATGCACCATTTCACATAGACTGCAATGGCAGAACTGTAGAAGCCTTTGCATGGGCTCCCTATGGGTGGCAAAATAAATGCTGCAGCCCTTAGGGATCCCCTGGAACCCCAATGCCCTAGGTACCTAGGTACCATATAGTAAGGGCTTATGAGGGGCACCAGTATGCCAATACTGTGTTAGCAGTATCTAACAACCAAATTAAAAGGGAGAGAGTATAAGCACTGTGGTCCTGGTTAGCAGGATCCAAGTGACACAGTCAAACACACTAACAAACAGGCCAAATTGGGGGTAACCATGCTAGAAAGAGGCTACTTTCTCACAAGACCATGTTGGAATTTAAGCCCTGCAACTTCTGCATGACCTCTTGGTAGTATGCCCCGGCATCTGCTGGTTCTCCTGCAATAGGGTAAGTACCTGGCCCATCCAGTCCTGGGATTTCTGGTAGGCTCCTGGGACATATGTGAGTGACTCCTGGGCAGTTTTTTCCCTGGGTTGGGCCTCCCCTTGATACACAGCTAACCTCTCACTGGCCCTGGCCCCATGTGCCTGTGTCCCCGGAACTGTGTGCCCACTCCTACTAATACCAGGACCTTTATCGTCTTGCCTGTGTGGTGTCAACTCAGGTCACTGTACAGGTGGGCACACTGTTTATCGACGTGTCCTGTGGACAGAGGTTTGGGGACGTAGGGTGGTAGCTGTGGTATTGCTGTGGGATTGAAGTTGGGTCTGGGGGTCTGTGGTGGACTGGATAGTTGCTGTGGTACCTGACTGACCAGTGTTCCCAGATGGGCCAGGAAGATCATCTAGGTCAAGACATCCAGAGTTGCTGTCATCATTTAGGGCTTCTTCTGGTGGGGGAATGGGTTGCTGTGGAACATGCTGGCCACTGACATTGGCTGAGGTACCTGGACACGTAAAATATTTGTTACAGTCATTGTCAGTTCCATATTCAGCATTTCTGGCTTTCCCTAAGGGATGAGTGTTGCCTTTCCACCTTTGGTTAGTATATGGTGATAGATTGTGGGATTTGTAGTGCTACATGCTGCCCATGTGTTACTGTAGTGTGTGCATGCAAACCAGGGAGAGGTGTGCTTGCAGTTGGTAGGGCATGCAGGGGTACACAGTTGAGGGTAGTAATGAGGGTGGTTCTCTGTTTGGGATGGAGTGGGATAAAGGGAGTCAGGGTGAGGGGGTTACATGCCATGCAGGTATCGGTGGTGGTGGGGTGATAATCGTGACTTACTTGTGTCCCTCCCTCCAGTGTTTCCAGTGAAGCCTTCTGAATGCAGGGTATCCAAGACCTTCTCCTCCCATGCTGTCAACTGTGGGGGAGTAGGTGGGGGTCCACCGCCAGTCTTCATGATGGCATTATGGTACCTGGAGGCCACTGCACGCACGTTCCCCCATAGGTTGTTTCACCTCTTTCAAATGTCAACCCTGGAGTGTGGATAGGTTCCCACAGAGTTTACCTTGTCCATGATCCTCCGCCATAACTCCATCTTCCTGGCAATGGATATCTGCTTGGCCTGTGCACCGAACAGCTGTGGCTCTACCCTGATGATTTCTTCCACCATCACCCGCAACTCCTCATCAGTGAAATGGGGTATCCTCTGTGGGGGCATGCCTATTGTGTAGTGTGTGTTTTGCAGAGTGTGTTAGGTGTAGAGGTATGGTGTGTGGTGAGTGGTGCATGACAGCTGTGGTTTGTGTGTGCAGTTCTAGGGATATGTGGGCTGGCAACATGTAGCTGTCTTTTCAAGTTTGCCAATGATTGTGGTTTGTGTGGGGGGGTGTTTTATATAGCTGCTGTTCGGTTTGTACGGTATGTGTATATGTGTCAGATGTGGGTTTTTCCATCTGATTAATGTTGGCTTCTGTGGTGTGAAGTGTCCAATTCGACTTCTGCAGTCCCTCCGCCAATTCCCGACCACCATAGTGTGTCCACTGTGGTGATTCATGGTCCATAATTTGGAGGGCGGTGTGTTGCAGGCGTAGCAAGGTGGTGGTGAGTATGACAGTTTTTCACCTCCTTTGGGTCTGACGGAATAGTGGTTGTGGCTGCTTTCTTTCAGTTTTGTGCTTGTGTGTGATAATGTGGGGGGTGGTTTGCCACCTCCACAGCAGTCTGTTGACAGCTGCCACCACGGCGGTCTTTAGAAAAGACCACCAATATCATAATGAGTCACAGAGTCTCCTGGCTTTAGCAGCCCTGTCATTGCTTGTCCTACCCACACACTATATGGTTGTGATCCCCTGAGGTGCACACAGTTGTAAGGCAGATTAGATGGAGAGTGGTCATAGTATCAGAGCACATAGTTGTGGCTGAGTGTAGTGAGACTTCCAGTGCCTTCTGGCCTTAGCAGTCCTGTCATTGGTTGCCCTACCCACACATTGTGCAGTTGTGATCCCCTCAGGTAAGTACAGTTGTAAGGAAATGTCAGTGCCTGTACTACACACACACTATACTGATGTCATCCTCTCAGGTGGGCACACTCCACTGGAGATTTGACATACACAGTCATTTTGATTAGGCTACACTGTTCTGGTTTTAGTGATGGTGGAACAGTGCCTGCTAGGACTTGTGGTGATGTCAATCCCTGTACTAGACCCACTTTACAAAGATGTTGTCCTCCCCGGTGAGTTACTTGATATGTTGGAGGCCAGATGGGGGGTCTATGGAAAGGTGGATACTGGGCTGTTCAGTGGGGTGACATAGTAGGTGGCAAGAGGCGATGAGTGAGCATGAATGCCAATGTATTTTGGTGCCATATTTATTGTTATGACTTACCCAACTCCACTCCACCTGGTATTTCTCTCAAGCCCTCCGGAAGTAGGATGGCCAAGACCTTCTCCTCCCATGATGTTAGTTGTAGGGGAGGAGGTGAGGGACCACCGCCAGTTATCAGGATGGCAAGCTGGTACCTGGACGCCATGGTACGAACCCTCCCCCTGAGGTTATTCCATCTCTTCCCTGATGTCGTCCCTTGTGCACAGGAAGCTGTCTACAGAGATACATCTGTTGACAAATCTTTCCCACATTTCCATTTTCCTAGCGATAGTAGTTTGATGGACTTTGGCTCCAAACTATTGTGACTCTACTCTGATAATTTCATCCACCATGACTGTTAACTCATCATCTGTGAAACAGTGATTTTTCTGTGGTGACATGGTGGTTAAAATACACTTAAAAACAGACGTACTGGTTAGGTGCTGTGTATTGAGGAGGTGATGGGGAGTAAATAAAGTTTAGAGGTGCAAATATGTGTGGGGGGTATGTGTTGAGGATGCGGGAAATGTGCTCAGTGGAAGTTCAGGGCTGCCTAATCTATGGTTAGTGTCGTTTTTGGGCAGTGCTCTTGCTTATGTTCGGCATGGAGACGCAAAGGATTGTGGTGTGTGAAGTGGTGTGTTTTATAGTGTGGTTTGTCAATGTACAAATGTGTGTCAGCTATGTTGTTTTCAAATCCATCCCAGGTGGTGTTGTGTGTTACTGTGGTTACTGCCGACCGAAGCAGTTCGCACCACCATTGGAAGAACACCACGGCGGACAGTCATGGTGATTTTCTACTTGTAATAGGTTCGGTGGTTGGTTGACGGGCTGGTGGTGCTGGTGGTCTGACCGCCTATTTCTTAACCTCTGAGATGAACGTTAGGGGATGGACCTGATACAACTTGTAACCAGGACAAAGAATTAGGCTCAAAGGTCACTTCATGAACCTGCTGTTAAGCTACAGGTACACAAAAGCTGCAAGAACCCCAATTTCCTGGGATAGCCCAGCTGGCCAATTTCAACTGGCTTCTCTATGAGTAAGCCCTGACCCTCAAGTGCTGCTTTGAGGTCCTCGATCCCTTGGCTGGTCTCAGAGTGTACTATTACTGCCTAAACCTAACACTTGGGACTTAGACATTTTTAAAGATGTTTGGCTTAGAATCGACAGAAGACCAGGTGAGAAAAGTAGGTTTCTGCAGTTTCCTCCTTACATTTTGCCCCTATTTTTTGACTGATGCTAGTGTTTTCTGACTCTGATTGTACCTTGGGCTCTGCTAACCAGGGGCAGTGCTCTGTATAAAAAGTATACGGTAATTAAGTGTAATTACAATTGGTACTGACAACCTAACTGTAAGTCCCTAGTATATGGTAGGGCATGTAGATTTATAGGCCCAGTAGACTTAATGCACTTAAGTGTGCATTGCTGTTTTGTATGCTATCATTTTAAAAGCCAGCCTTGCCTTGCAGGATGCTTTTAAAATAAAACTGTGTCTAAATTCCACTTTGGAATATCAGTAATTCCAAAGGCTTAAACTACCTTATTTTTCACGTATAAGCCACCTTAAGGCCCACCATAGTTGCCCCAAGGGTAGGGTGTATAGTAATAATAAGCAGGGACATTATAACAGATGTTTTATATGCCTTGGTGAGGTAAAAACTACCAATTTTGGTTGTCCCACTGTAGCACTGCTCTCACATAGGTTAACATGGGAATGCCTTATTAAACTTTAATAAAGTCTAATGTTTGACAGGAGTGAGCTTGAACGGTTATTCAGAGTGTAAAAATAATAGTTTCAATAAATCAACAGCTTGCCGCTGTTAGATTTAATATTACTATTGCAGGAAAGTAGTTTTAGAACTGCTTTCCTAAAGTTTCCTAAAATCAGCCCTTTAGCAGCCTCACCTGATAGGTCAGACTTTGACAGGCTGAGCCAAGCTGCTCTGATGAGGTGTAAAGTGACCTGGGCTGAGACAGTGAGACGATCTGGTGGGAGGAGATCTGCTGCTGCAGATGCCAGGACAGGTAGGGGGTTGGTAGCCAAACTGGTCTCCAGCCAGATGTGAGCTTCTTTAATTAGATTAGGGAGGGATGGGAAGGGAAGGGGAGCGTAGGGAACAGTTGACCACACCTGTGGTTTCGGTTAGTCACACCTGAACCTCCAGGGCAGATTTTCTCCATTTTGGATTTTAGTCAAACAGTGCTTTCTGGAACAAAAATATGCCACACTTCTAAAGAAGTTGTCATCAGACAGGTTGGCACCCTGTATCCCATTGGTCAGGGATGCCCCCCTGCTTGCCAGCCCAGAAAACTAGAAACATTTGGAGGAGCTGCCCAGCAACCCAGATCCATGCTTGAAGAAATATGAAGAAGATGGACTGTTCTGCTGAACCCCTGGTCTGCAACAAGAGAGGACTGCATTCCCAAGGACTGCACCTGCTGCACCCTCTGGGCCTCACCAAAAGGAGGACTTTGCCGTGCTTCCAAGAGTGGAGTGGAGTGGACACCCTAAAAGCAACCGGTAGAAAAGAGCTGCCAAGAGTCACCTGCATCAACCCTTGGAAGAACAGCCCAGCTGACAAGTGTCCAGTAAACTTTTAAGGATTTGACCAGGTAAATTGTGTTAATTGCAGTCCTGACTCCCTAAGGAGCAACTCAGAGCTTTTGGAACCTTGGCTGGTGTTGTGGACCCTTCAAGACTCCAAATGAACCTTCTGGAAGAAGATTCCGAAGTTTGGAAACATTTGGAGAATTTTTTAGAAAAAGTTCCATAAATTGACTGAGCCGTCGTCGAGTTTTTAAGCCAGCGACGTTGAACCGCGACTCAACCTAGAATTTAGGTTTGCTCCGCTGATGCTCAGAGTGCTTCTTCATTGACGACAATTACCAAGACCAATGGGGATCACTGAGACCTTGCACTGAAGCAAGCCACCGTCATCGAACTGCAACCCAGCCTGCCTAGGAGACTCTCTTGACTTTGAGGGAAAAAGCTCAAAAAAGTGACCGAAGGTAAAACTATGACCTTACCCAACCACACACTGTATCTGATCCGTGCTTCATCAGTGTTGAACTAAAGATTTGACTTAGTCCCAATACAGCACAACCAGCTAGCCTCTTTCGGCGCGTTCCAATTTTTGCCGCTATAAACCACATTTTTACATTTAATATTTTAAAATTCATATCTTCAGTTCCCTACTTTTGGATTTTTTGTTGTTTTGGTGTCAATTTAAAGATAAAAATACCCCTAGTTTTTATAAATTGGTGTTAAATTCTTATTATGTTTTGTGTTTTACTTATTTACTATTTTGTTGATATCAGATGCTTTAAACACCTGTCGCCTAAGTTCAGCACAACTGCTTGTCAGCCAAGCTACCAAGGGTTGAGCAAGGATTAATTTATTGAGACTTTGACTGGACTTTATTTGAGATTGCGGTGTTATTATCAGCTGTAGGTGCCTTCCTGCACCAACCAATAAAACACTTTCCAAAAGACCAGAACCAACCTGCAAAGTCCATCAGCCGAGGGTGCATTGCTCGTAGTCCTGACTTCACCATAGCCCCCCATGATCTTCCTTGCAGCTGGAAATTCTACTCAGTAGGTCTGATGCCAACCAGCATCCAATAACACCAAACCCTCTTTGGCTACAGCTGGCAGCCTTAACCTGCTGAAGGACTTCGACTTCCAGAAAAGAGTCTAAGTACGAAGGTAGAAATTTCACCCAGCCTGCTTCCGAGTGATGTCAAAGACTTTCTGGGCTTGTACTACAGGCTTTTCTAACTCAGTTTCTCCCTCCTTCATTGATAGCTTCACCAGGCACTTGTCCTTCATCAAGCCATCACCCCTGAGCCCTTCTTCATATCCAGAATGCAGCCTTGCTTGGCTAAAGACTCTATCTTCTTGAAATTTTTCAACATGTGAATGTAACTTTCTGACAAGGACCAACTTGGCCTTCGCATCCTATCAACGCTGTGGTGCTAGCTCAAACCTTACCCATATCTTGGTCTAGTGTGGCCCAGTGGCATAACTCAAAATGATGGGGCCCTCATACAGAATGTGAAGCAGGCCCCTGAGTCTCCAATATCTGACAGATTGGCCTTGGGCTAAATGGGGCTCCCAGAAGGGTTGGGAGGCTCTGAAATGTTGGGGGTTCACCTGTACCTCAGGGCTGCAGGGGCCTGTGTTACACCCCTAACAGGACCAGTTTCTTGTGGTTGGCGCTTTGCTCTTTTTATGCCATTTTTATTTAAAACTTTAGAAAATCAAATATACGCTTCCCTTTATTGGATTTCTGTTGCTTTAGTGTCATTTTATTTGTTCTCCATTGAAATGTTCTCTATTATTATAAATCGAAGTGGGATTTTTATTTTGTTGGTACTTCTCAGTGCTTTACACGTGTCTTTAAGTTAAGCCTGTGTGCTTTGTGCCATACCTACAGGAGTTGTGGTAAGGTTTACATTACTGAAACTTTTAATGTATCTAAAAATACTTTAATACTTCTGACAGACTACTATCCACCCCAACTAATAATCCACTTTCTCACAATAAGGATAGAATGTGAATCAATGCGTGATATGATATGATATGCTATATTAAAGAATTCACTGTGAATTTTTTTTAAAAATGTGAGTTTAGAGAAATTGTAATTTGACAAACAGGAGATCAATGGAGCTGGCAAGTGGCCTTTGCTGCTGCTTTGTTGATTTCCGAGTAGCTTTCAACAGAGTCGACAGAGGTACGCTTTGGTGAAAACTCCATTTGTGGAATATATCTTGGGCCTTGATAGGTCTTCTGATGAAGCTTTATAGTAATAATTGGGTTCAGGTCAGCCTCGGCGGTTTAGGTAGCCTGTCAAGGAAAATCCCAGGAGAGAATGGCTTATGTCAAAGGTGTGTTTTAGCACCCTTGCTATTTTGGTCTGTTTATTGCATACCTGCCCCAGATGTTATATGCTACTCATAGATTTTCAATGAAGATTGGAATCAGCCATATTAGATGCCTTATGTATGCAGATGATCTGGTGGTGATTGATCTCACGCCTATTAGGCTCCAAAAAAAGTGAATGCACTTTACTCCTATTATTATTTTAAAAAAATAAGCTTACAATCAATGTCAATGTCAATAATACAAAAGCATTGTTTTTTGCAAAAAGGAAAAGGAAGTTTAGTTGGTTTTTAGGGAATGCGTGGTTGGAGCAGGTCTGAGAATATAAGTATCTGGGTATAATCTTTTCAAATGATATGAGTTGGGATGAACACATGGCCTTCCGTGAACTTGCATTATCAGCAGAAATGAATGACTTGAAAAGGTGTGGTTGTAGATAGGGCAGCCATACATTTGAGCCATTAAGTAAAGTTAAATACTGAAAATATTCCGCCAGGCTCTTTATAGAGTGTAGGTGCTGGCAATGGATAGGCAGGTCTCATTGGAAAGCTTAGAAGGAAGCTCCTTGAAATTGCTCCTTGATTTACCTAAAAATGAGATGACCCAAGCTATAAGGAGGGAGTTGGGAACTTTAGCCTGGAGTACTGTCATGGACGCAAGAGCCTGGCACCTTTAGTTTTTGATTAAAATAGAAGGTCCCAGCAATACGCTATGGGTTCTAATTTTACCTGAAGTAATGTTAATTTTCCCCAGCAAGAGGAACCCTGTGACAACATTGCTGAAGCACATGGGAGTCCCTTATATGCATTCTGACGTAGGTAAAGCAATACAAATTAGTCAAAAAAGTGTACCCTCAGGCAATGTGCTGTTGAATCTAGCCGGAGGAAGGACACTCAATATCTCAAGAACAAGAGCCCAGTTGCTCCCTCCCTCATTTTCCAGGAGAGTATGGACCTCTTCACTTCTCATACCTATATAAAATCCCAGGCAAGTTTTTGCAAAAGGAAATCCTACGGCTGAGGGCTGGAATTGACCCTGAATGACGAATGCCAGGGCTAAAAATAAAAATAGCTGAAAACCATGGTCACTGTTCTTGTAAGTACGGTAGAAAGTGCTCTGTTTACCACCTATTGATGTACTGTGTATTCTTCTTTGAGAAAAGCAAGAAGATTCTCTGACCTGTTTCTAAAAAATATGGGATACGGTCACAAGAAATGTGCCTGAAATTATTATGTGGCCTCAGGTTCCAGGCTGTAGCCTTTGCCATTGGTCAATCTGCAAAAATGACATCTTTTGCTAGGCCCTCTACCGCTTAATGTTTTGGTCTGAGGTTAGGACTCCGCCCCAAAGTCACCCCCCCACTCTCCCGCCCCGAAGTCCCCCCCCCTCCAATCCCCACCAAACCTCAGGTCAGTATGTCGATCATGTTAGAGGAATTCCCTGTTTAGGACACTAGTCTTGAGATAGGAAAGCAGGCATTGCTTTGGAGGTTAACTGAACGGGACCATTGGACTGTGATAGTTTGGCCTTGTATACTAGACTTTATAATGCTTTAGTTGGCGAAATAAGCTGCATGCTTTTAGTCAATTTATAACCTTTTTAAAAATATTTTTGGGCTCTTGACCTTCTGCTGAGTTTTAGTGAGATGACATTTTAAATGTTCTACTGTTTTGTACTCATTATAGGTGGATGACACGCGAAGGTGGAATTCTTTAATTAAGTGCTATGTATTGCTGATTTTATAATATTTGTGATTGCGTATGTTAATGAATTGGGTAATGTGCAATATTTCTGTAGGAATTTAGGGCCAGATGCAGGAAACGTTTAGCGAGTGTCAAACGGCAAAAATTGCCGTTTGCGACTCGCTAAACGCATTTCCCTATGCAGAAATGCATATTGCGAGTCGGGACCGACTCGCAATATGCATTTCAGAATCGCAAATAGGAAGGGGTGTTCCCTTCCTAATTGCGATTCGGAGTGGCATGCAATACCATTTGCGACCGCATATGCGGTCGCAAAGGGTATCGCAGTTACCATCCACTTCAAGTGGATGGTAACCCACTCGCAAATTGGAAGGGGTCCCCAAGGGACCCCTTCCAGTTTGTGAATGGACCCAAAACATTTTTTTCAGGGCAGGTAGTGGTCCAAGGGACCACTGCCTGCCCTGAAAAAATACCGAAACTAAAGGTTTCGTTTTTTTTTTTAAGTGCAGCTCGTTTTCCTTTAAGGAAAACGGGCTACACTTAAAAAAAAAAAAACTGCTTTATTTAAAAGCAGTCACGAACATTGAGGTCTGCTGACTACAGCAGGCCTCCATGTTTGCGAGTGCCTATAGTCGGTATGGGGCCGCAATTTACGACCCACCTCATTAATATTAATGAGGTGGGTCATTGCGACCCCATACCGACTCGCAGACGGTGTCTGAGACACCGTTCTGCATAACATTTTGCGAGTTGCAAATAGCGAGTCGCTATGACTCGCTATTTGCAAGTCGCAAAATGTTTCTTTGCTACATCTGGCCCTTACTTCTTGGAAATAAAGAATTTTGACTTGCTTTAACAAATATTTGTATGATTCAGTAGGAAGTGCAGTTTGAATGTGTGAATTAAAGCATTTCTTAAATTGAACGAACAGAACAATAAATAGATGTAAGTATGTATGACGTCCATGACGAATTTCGTAAGTGTAGCTCTAAAACGCTTCTTAAAAATAATTGCATATTAAACCAGAGGTTTATTTCAACTCACAACATTAGATGGCACTCTTGCATGCTTATATCTGCACAGCGCGCGGAGATTATACATTAGAAACTGTGTAGGTAGGAAGAATTACTGTTTCAGTGAGTTGTCTCCGGCACTAAAGTTTGAATAGCTATACAAGCTTTCAAGTTTTCACAATTGTTACAATAGAAAAGAACAGGCTGTCAATTATACGAAGAGGAAAATACTGGAAACGATGCAGTCTGGCTCTTAGAAACATTTTTGATTGGGAGAAAATTGCACCGCACAAGGCCCGGGCTCCAGCCCCTTGATTACACTCTTGGAATTGGTACACTTCGTATCCCACAGTACGTACAGTCATTATGATAATACATAGGCTTGAGCCGTCGTGTTACGTACGCAAGTAACTTGAGGGCACACGGTAGGAGCAAATCTTCCTCCCATGACCAAAGGTAATATTTGAATGTTAAAGCTTTTAAAAAACAAATGAAAGCATGTTGTTCCATTAGTCATTGCAGGTTTCCACAACTCTGCGGTGAGTCGTAGCCGAAAAACAGACAAAGTATCAGACATCAAAGCCTTGTTGCACTGAGATAGCCCTGCAAAGCAGCAAACCTACTTCTAATTTAATTTTACAGAATGTCTTAGGGCCAGATGTAGCAACCGTTTTGCATGTCGCAAACTGCGAAAAACGCAGTTTGCGACATGCAAAACGGCCATCGCGATGCAGAGTCAAAATGTGATTCCGACTCGCAAATAGGAAGGGGTGTTCCCTTCCTATTTGCGACAGCATCGCGATGCTGAGTTGCTTTGTGACCGCGAAAGCGGTCGCAAACCAACTCGCAGTTACCATCCACTTGAAGTGGATGGTAACTCATTCACAAAAGGGAAGGGGTCCCCATGGGACCCCTTCCCCTTTGTGAATGCCACAAAAAATATTTTTCAGAGCAGGTGGTAGTCCTATGGACCACTGCCTACTCTGAAAAAACCGAAACTAAATGGTTTTGGTATTTTTTCTTTTTGCAGCTCGTTTTCCTTTAAGGAAAACGTGCTGCAAAAAGAAAAAAAAAAACTGCTTTATTTAAAAGCAGTCACAGACATGGTGGTCTGCTGTCTCCAGCAGGCCACCATCCCTGTGAGTGCCTAGACGCGCTATGGGGTCGCAAACTGCGACCCACCTCCTTAATATTCATGAGGTGGGTCTTTGAGACCCCATAGCGAGTCGCAGAAGGTGTCTGAGACACCTTTCTGCATTTCATATTGCGAGTTGCAATTTGCGAGTCGCTATGACTCGCAAATTGCAAGTCGCAATATGAAACGTACCTACATCTGGCCCTAAATCCCTTGCTGTCAGGCCTTTTCACCCCAGGTGCCGAGCTGTTTTTTTTTTTTGCTATTTGGGGCAGTTCGCGCTTAGGCCCCCATAACCTTTTGTCCAGAGGTACCCAGAGTTTGTGTGTTCCCCTGGAGGAGCCCAAGAAATTAGCTAAAATACAGCTAAAATGTAGTTTTTTTTTTTTTAAACATGGGGGAAAAGGGCTGCAGAAGAAAGCTTGTGTTTTTTTTCCTTGAAAATGGATCAACAAATGGTTTGCAGTGCTAAAATCACCATCTTCCCAGGTTTCAGGAACAGGCAGACTTGAATCAGAAAACCACATTTTTCAACACAATTTGGCATTTTACTGGGACATACCCCATTTTTGCTATTTTTTGTGCTTTCAGCCTCCTTCCAGTTAGTGATAGAAATGGGTGTGAAACCAATGCTGGATCCCTGACAGCTAAACATTTCTGAAAAGTAGACAAAATTCTAAAGTCAGCAAGGAGTCATTTGTGTAGATCCTTCAAGGTTTTCCTACAGAAAGTAACAGCTAAAATAAAATATATTTATATTTAAATTGAGGTAAAAAAGCAGTTTTTTGTCCACGTTTTCTTCTAAAACTTTTTCATCTGTGGCAGATTTTTTAAAGCAATATGCTGTTATGTCTGCTGAACTCTTTAGGTTGCGGGGATATAGAGGGCTTGTGGGTTCATCAAGAACCCTAGGTACCTAAAGCTGATAAAGGAGCTGCACCTTGCAATGGGTTTTCATTGTATACTGGCTATACAGCAATTCATTTGGTGAAATATAAAGAGTGAAATATAGGTATCAAGGAAACCTTTGTATTTTCAAATGGGCACAAGATATGGTGTTGAGAAGCAGTGGTTAGTTGCACATTTTTGAATTCGGGGGACCCAATACTAGCAGGTGAATTACAGAGCATTTCTCAAATGGACGTCTTTTTTTACACACTGTCTTACATTTGGAAGGAAAAAATGTAGAGAAGGACAAGGGGCAATAACACTTGTTCCTCTATTCTGTGTTCCCCAAGTCTCCCGATAAAAATGGTACCTCACTTGTGTGGGTTGGCCTAATGCCCATGACAGGAAACGCAACATTGATACATCACATTTTTACATTGAAATCTGATGTGTTTTGTGGAAGTGCCTAGCTGTGGACTTTGGCCTCTAGCTTAGCCAGCACCTAGGGAAACCTACTAAACCTGTGCATTTTTGAAAACTAGACACCTAGGAGAATCCAGGATGGGGTGACCTGTGGTGCTCTCGCCAGGTTCTGTTACCCAGACTCCTTTGCAAACCTCAAAATTTGGCAAAAAACACTTTTTCCTCATATTTCGGTGATAGAAAGTTCTGGAATCTGAGAGGAGCCACAAATTTCCTTCCACCCAGAATTCCCCTAAGTCTCCCGACAAAAATGTTACCTCACTTCTGTGGGTAGGCCTAGTGTCTGTGACAGGAAATGCCCCAAAACGCAACATGGACACATCACATTTTCCCATGGAAAAATAACCTGTTTTTTTGCCTAGCTGTGGATTTTGGCCTCTAGCTCATCCGGCACCTAGGAAAACCGAGCAAACCTGGGCATTTTTTAAAACTAGACACCTTGGGGAATTTAGAATGGGGTGACTTGTGGGGATCTCACCAGGTTCTGTTACACAGAATCCTTAGCAAACCTTAAAATGTGGCAAAAAAATTTTTTTTCCTCACATTTCGGTACCGCAAAGTTCTGGAATCTGAGGGGAGCCACAAACTTTCTTCTACCAGGCATTCCCCCACATCTCCCAATAAAAATGGTACCTCACTTGTGTGGGTAGGCGTAGTGCCCGTGACAGGAAAGCCCCCAAATACTGCGTGGACACATCAAAAAGATCAATTACAAATTACCTGTTTTTGCGGCGGGCGGCACCTGCGTTTTTGGTCCTGGGCTCTGCAGCCATCTAGGGAAACTTACCAAACCCAGACATTTAAAAAAACTAGACCCCCGAGGGAGTCTAAGGAGGTTTGACTTGCGTGGATCCTCCAGTGTTTTCTTGCCCAGAACCCTCAGCAAACCTCAGATTTAACATTTCAGTGTGGATCACCGCACCAGCACAAATTTCCTACCACCCAACGTTTCCCTCAGTCTCCCGGTAAAAATGATACCTCACTTGTGTAGGTGGGCCAAGTGCCTGTGACAGGGAAGAGCCAAAAACATGTTGAATTTGAGGGGAAACCAAAGCGGGTCCAAAATGGCAGTTTGAAAAAAATATTTTTAGGCTAACAAGTGGGACAGAATTTGTATCGGTACAGATGCGACAATGCTGGGAGTTAGGAATTTTGTGGATTACTGCAGATTCTGGAAGGTTCCATCACAAAAATGTGGGGGGAAATGTGTGATTTCAAGCAAAGTTGGAAGTTTGCATGGCATTGCGAGGTGCATGTTAAGAACACCACCCTGGACTCACCCAGATGTTTAGTTTTCAAATCTGTCTAGTTCTCGTAGATTTTTCTACATGGCAGCGTCCCAAAGTCCAAAAAGTGCAGCCCTCACCATTCCAAGTGGGATGATTTTGAGAGTTAGCCAAGCTCTCATGGCCCAAATGTAAAACCCAAACCCAAAATAATGAAATGGCCTCTTGTTTGCTGTTGGGATAAGATCTTTTAGTGTGCGGGGTGGAGCTGAAAGACTGTTACCCCTTCAGTTGGGGTGGGGACATAACTATGCCCATACTGGTTGGTAGCAACTACCCCACATTTATTTTTTTAGTTCTCTGGCATCTAATAGGCTTTCTGCCCCCCTCCTCTGGGGTGTGGATGGGGGGTAATTGCCCCATCTATCCACCGGTGTGCAGAACAACTTTGTCCCCATTTCTTTGGGGTGGGGGTATGACCATACCCCTACTCCCATCCTTTTTCTAAAAATAAATCTTCCCTGGTGTCTAGTGGGCTTTCTGTCCCCCTTGGGAGCAGATGGTCCTTATAAAAATAAGCTGATCTTGCCCCCAGGGGGGCAGAAGTGGCCACGAGTAATGTGCCCCCACGGGGAGTAACCCTTGCCCATGGGGCTGCCTCCCAAACAAAACACACACACACCAATCCCTGGTGCATAGTGGTTTCTGCCCCCCTTGGGGGAAGATTGGCCTAATAAAAATAGGCAGATCTGCCCCCAAGGTGGGCAGAAATGGGCTAATGTAAACTTGCACCCTATGGGAGTGATGCTTGCATACGGGGTCGCTCCCAATTTGTAAAAAATAAAAAATGAAAAAAAATCCCTGGTGTCTAATGGTTTCTGCCCCCCCTGGGGGCAAATTTGCCTAATTAAAAGAGGCCGATCTGCCCCCACAGGGGATATAAATGGCCTAAAAATATTTTAGCCCCCAAGGGAGCGACCCTTGCCTAAGGGGTCGCTTCCCTTGCATGAAATTGGTGTTAAAAAGAAATCCCTGGTGTCCAGTGGTTTCTGCCCCCCTTGGGGCAGATTGGTCTAATAAAAATAGGCTGATCTACCCTCAGGGGTGGCAGAAATTTCATAAAATAAATTTGGCATGCAGGGGTGTGATCCCTTCCAAAGGGGTCGCTCCCTTCATGATAATAAACAAACAAAAAAATCCCTGATGTCTATTGGGCATTCCTGCAGCCCGATTGCTTCCAATTGGTTCAAAATGAGGGTCATGGTTGGAGTCGTCTGCGGTATCGTTAAGTGCTTCAGGTTCTGATGGTGATTCCTATGCAATCGGACTGCAGGAATGCTCAGAGAGACAAGAAAAGGACAGGAAAAGCCTTTCCTGTCCTTTTCATGCATCCCTGACCTCCTCTGCCCCTGTACCGAGGAGAAACTAATCAGTTTCTCCTTGAATCGCGCTGTAAGCCATGCTTCCAGCGTGATGGAGCAACCTCTAATGAGGTCAGCACTCGGTCATGCACTGACGTCATCAGACATCACAGGGCGTTCGGGGTGGAAGGGGAAGCAATTTCCCTTCCATCCCTGCCCAGGGAAGGGGGGTGGGAGGCCCACGGGGGGAAAGGGTGCAGGAAGGCAACTGTGGCCGAGGACATAAAAAGCTTGTCCTGGGTACCCAAGGGCTTAATTAACATTATTTGATCATAAAGGTCCCCAAAGTAATTCAGTAACTTGCAACAAGTTCCTCGTTCCCTTGAATACGAACGTTTGCTATTGAAACTGAGTACTAATGATAGGGACATCAGATTTTTATAGCCAAAAACCAGGACATTTCAGAAATATAGGAGAAGGGCTACAATTTTACTTCAACTGAGGGCACAGATTGACAGGGCTCGTCAATATTGAATACCATAAGAGGCACTAAGAACATAAACAAAATGCATTTTTTTAAGCCAGCCTTATGTATGTTAATTCATTTGGGGCCAGATGTAGGTAGCCTTTTGCGCCTCGCAAACAGTGAAAAACACCGTTTGCGAGGTGCAAAAGGCCTCACGCGATGCAGAAACACATTTTGCGAGTCGGTACCGACTCACAAAATGTGTTTCCGACTCGCAAATAGGAAGGGATGTGCCCTTCCTATTTGCGACCGCATCGCGATGTAGAGTTGATTTGTGACCGCGAAAGCGGTTGCAAATCAACTCGCAGTTACCATCCACTTGAAGTGGATGGTAACTCATTCGCAAACAGGAAGGGGTCCCCTTGGGACCCCTTCCCCTTTGTGAATGCAAACAAAAATATTTTTTCAGAGCAGGCAGTGGTCCTATGGACCACTCCCTACTCTGATAAAAACCGAAACAAAAAGGTTTCGGTATTTTTTCTATTTGTAGCTCGTTTTCCTTTAAGGAAAACGGGCTGCAAAAAGAAAAAAAAAAAACTGCTTTATTCAAAAGCAGTCATGGACATGGTGGTCTGCTGTCTCCAGCAGGCCACCATCCCCGTGAGTGCCTAGACTCGCTATTGGGTCGCAAACTGCGACCCACCTCATAAATATTTATGAGGTGGGTCTTTGCGACCCCATAGCGAGTCGCAGAAGGTGTCTGAGGTGTTTGTGAGGTGCAAATTGCGAGTCGCTGGTACTCGCAATTTGCACCTCGCAAAATGTTTTCTTCCTACATCTGGCCCTTGATTTCTTATTACAGCTTCTAACTATCTCTGTTTTTGAAAACATGAAAAGGCCATTTTCATACGACTCTCTAAAAAAAAAAACGGACATGAACTAAAATTCACCAAATCTGCTAGGACAGCTGGTGAAAAACCAGGACTGCATCAGCAAACCCAGGACACTTGGTCCCCCTAACTAATGAGAGCTCACATGCATGGAATACAGAAGATTGCTTACCATACCATGTACATGTGAGTGCACTCACACATATACACGTGCACACATATGTGCAAATTTGTTTACTATGTCCACAGCCGCCCAAACTTGTTTACCATGCCAGACACATGCCTGCTCGTGGGTGGAGAGTCATATGCACATTTGCGCACACAAACACACACACACAAATACACAAATGCAGACCCCCTATCAGGGAGTACAGGTGTTCCCTAAACTGCAGTAGATGTAATAGCAACCATCAGTCAGGAATAACCTTACTGTTCAAAGAATGGGAGCCTGAGTGGGGGAAGAACGAGAGCCTGGGTTTTGAGATTGAGGATCTTGTTGATAAGATGGGCAGATATTTGCTCTTTTTAGAGAGTAATATGGTCATCCTCAGAGCACTGTGAGCTTTTGTGTAGTAGTCTTAAAGTTATTAGTGAAAGAATACAAATCATAGACACAAGTTCACCAGTTTGTAATCCATACATGTGGCATGGGCTCCAAGTATGTCCCTAAGATGAACCAATAAAATTGAGGGTGATCGGCCCTGCTAGGGCGTACGATGATCCAGGGCTGATAAGATCGTGTCACAGGGGCACAATAGAGGGAATGCCGTGCCGATGTCAGTACGTCCCCACGATGAACCCGGAAGAAGAAACACCGGGAAGCTAAGAGAGGGCACGCGCATACCAGGAAGAAGAGAAGGACGTGGAGAAGACTCATGAAGAGCTAAAACACCCACAGAGATGAGGATATACGAGCAGCAGAAGAAGGGACGCGGACCAAAGCTGTGATGAGGTGGAACAGTGACATAAAGAGGACGTTAAGGGAGAGCAACGCGCTGGCAAAATTGACAAGGCCCGCTTCCAGACTCAGCAGCCCACCACGTCCCAGGAGGGACGTGGCTAGCAGAGGTATGTGCCTGTATTCAAGGCTCTGCAACTAAGCTATTGAAAACAGGGAGGAGGAAGAGAGGAACAACCAGAATTGAGGGTGAGGAAGGGATTCAGCTTATAAAAAGGAAGGGGCAATTGTGAGATCTATTTAATTTCATAACGGAAGCATGAGTTTTGAAGCACTTTCACAAGCACACTACTAGCACAAACTAAAGTGAATTTTCACGGAGTGGTGACGTTTCGCACTAGGACCTTCATTGCACTAGGACCCTCACTTACCGTCCCATGATAGAGAGCATGAAATATACTTACCCCAGAATAATAGACTTACCTTTTTCCACTCTGTCTTCTGTTTTGTCTTCATGCTCTGGTTTGGCGATGACCTGACTATGAGATCCATCTGAAAGAGACAAGAGAAAGAATAAGGGAAAATAAGACCAGCAAAGTGGAGACAGAAGGAAGACAGAGACTAAACCAAGAACAAAGAAAGGACTAATGAAAAACCATCTTAAGGAGTGTAAAAAGAAAGGACCAAAACAAATGCACAAACAGGAATAAATATCTATAGGGAATCCACTCACGCAAGTTTGTCTAATTTGGGGGATTCTCAAGGAAGAGGCCTTTTCGGTGGTGCTAGGGACCTCCCTGAGTAACCCACAACAGGCATGATGAGACTTCGTGACACAATGACCACCACACTCCCGAATAGTGTATAAGGCCATTTATTAGAACTGGATTGCAATTAATAACAAAACATTTAAATAACTTTGAACATTCCAGCTTTCCAGCATCCTTTCTGTACTGCCCCTTTTGAAATGCCCCACCTTTCATTTTCTATTTAATTCCCCCACTTTACCTCCATTCACCCAGCCTCCACTTTCACTAACCTACTATCCACACTTTCCTTCCATACCCTGCCTCATTCAGGCATCCCTCACATTGTCATCCTTCACCTGCTTTTCAACACCCTCTGGAAGGGTGGCCAGGCCCGCATCTGACTCTCCACCCTCCCCCAGCTACTGCCCACTCACTGCAACCTGCCCTAAACTGGTGACTAGAACCCAAACCCAAACCCCCTCTCCACCCAACCTTAACCTCTGTCTAACTGCTCAACCTATGCAGGTTGGCCAAACTTACTACAGTGCGATCAGTTTTCATGCAGAAGGGGAGGACTGTAGGGGTGGGTTTATATATGTAGGGGGGTTAAAGCCCTCCCCTTCTTTCCTCCCCTCCAATCCTTGTCCTGTGATGCTTTCATCATCACAAAGGATCACGTGAAGAGACTAGACTGTGTCTCTGCTCTCCATGGGGCCCTTCATCGTGACACAATGACCACCACTATCCTGAATAGTGTATAAGGCCATTTATTAAGGCAGGATTAAAATTAATAACAAAACGTGTAAATAACTTTGAACCTTCCAACTTTCCATCATCCTTCCATACCGCCCCATTTGAAACACCCCAATTTTCAGTTTCCATTTCGTTCCCCCACTTTTGCCCTGTTCACCCAGCCTCCACCTTCCTTCACCTACTATCCACACTCTCCTTTCATACCCTGCCTCATTCGGGCTACCTCACACTGTCATCCTTCACCTGCTTCTTCTTCCCCCGCGGAAGGGTGGCCTGGCCCGCATCTGACTTTCCACCCTTCCCCAGCTACTGCCACCCAGAAAAACCCTTGGGGGCATTTTGCTGCCCCACCAGCAAAACCACTGCAACACCTTTAAGCAGAATCCCTGAACCACACCTTCTCATCCCACAAATTCCACAGCAAAACCTGCAATTCTATGCTGTAATATGCATTGCCCATGTCCGAAAGGTGCACCCCATCATCCCGGAAGACTACTGCCTCTTCCTCCTTGACTCTTCATGTGCTAAAACCCTAATATCATGGGCCCAGCAAAAAACCCTCATCGCTTGATGGAGTTTCCTCCTAGCCCTGTTGATCACCCCATGTTTCATTGCTCCCCTCCATTTCCTATGGGGCATGAATTCTGTCCACACCAAACAAGTTACAGCCATCTTCTGCGAAAGCCATTCAAGATCGCACTGCATGTGTTGCAATAGGGTGACCCAGAGAGTCACACCAGATCATTCTCCCCCAGGTGAACCACTACACCATCAGGACAACCCCAATTTGGCAACATGGATATCAGAAGAGGTAGCAAATTTCCCCATCTCATCCCGCTCTTCCCCCACCACAAAACTTCATGACAGCTGCTCGGCTTTCCAAGAGATCGGCCCAAAATCTGCTTCTCTGCATATTTTGCCGCCCAGCGTATAAAGGAATAACTGACCAGCCACGTGACCACCTTGGACCTCGCCGGGCCACTCACACCTCCTGTAAGTAGAAACGAATTTCAGTAGAGGTAGAGGTAAAACAAGCCCCCATTATTGGTTTTGTGCACTCCACCGCCATGCACCCAAAGAAGAGCACTGGCCCGCATATACCGCTTGCAGCATTGCGAATGCCACCTTCCGATCCGCCTGATCTGCGTCCAATCCCACCCAAGTTGGGCTGCCGCAGTTGCCACCTCAATCCGGAATGAGTGAGTCCCAAAGTTACCCCCCTGACGACCAATCTTTGGCAAAACCATCTGCAAAACAGCCAATCACTGAAATGCTGTAAGCTGGACACCGTTCGCATGACAAAAAACACCCTCATACCCATGTACCACCTGTGCAACAAAGCTACCCTCGCAGCAGCATTCCCTTCTTTGTACAGCCACACCCATTTTGCCCTTCCAACCTGATCCGTCTTGGACTCCCGCAGCCAGATGCCCAAACATTCACCCTTAAGCAGCACCTCCCCACGCGTCACACCAACAGCCTTGCCCACCCCCAACAGCTCAGTCACATAAAAAGCCCCAAAAAACATCTCTATCATGTACAACCGAAACAGCACCACCTCGTATCCATCCATACAGCAGACCGGCAGCATGTGTAACAATTGAAGTAGCAATTCAGATGTAATCGCCTCCCTCACTGCTATACTTGTCTCCGTCCTTTTCGTTCCCCACCCTTTTAACATTCTCCACCAGCTTGTCATCTTTCGCTGGGTCAAAATAAAAAAACAACTTGCCATGGAAGGACACTCCTGCTAACTTGCCCCCGATCGGTGCCGGTGACAAACCTTTGTTAATTTAAAACAGCACAAAGCGTATCACTCGTTCCTCAAGCACACCCTGATGTTGAAATCAAAACTGCCCCTCAAACCCCTCAAAAGACTAAGGGCCAGATGTAGCAACTTCTGCATTTGCGATTCGCAAATGCGGATGCAGAACGGTGTCTCAGACACCGTCTGCGACTAGCTATGGGGTCGCAAAGGCCCACCTCATAAATATTAATGAGGTGGGTCGCATTTTGCGACCCCATAGCGAGTCCTTGCACTCACAGGGATGGTGGCCTGCTGAAGTCAGCAGACCTCCATGTCTGTGACTGCTTTTTAAATAAAGCAGTTTTTTCTTTTTATTTTGCACCCCGTTTTCCTTAAATGAAAACGAGTTGCAAAATAAAAGAAATACCGAAACCATTTGGTTTCGTTTTTTCAGAGTAGGCAGTGGTCCCTTGGACCACTACCTGCTCTGAAAAAACCTTTTTGGCAACATTCACAAAGGGGAAGGAGTCCCATGGGGACCCCTTCCCTTTTGTGAATGAGTTACCACCAGTGTGACACTGGTGGTAACTGCGAATTGCTTTGCGACCGCATTCGCGGTTCACAAAGCAATTCTGCATTGCGATGCTAGTCGCAAATAGGAAGGGAACACCCCTTCCTATTTGCGAGTCGCATTCACAATTTGCGAGTCGGTACCGACTCGCAAATTGTGAATGTGCATCGCAGAAGGCTGTTTGCATGGCGCAAACTGCGATTTTCGCAGTTTGATCCATGCAAACGGCTTACTACATCTGGCCCTAAAACTCCAACCATGCCAGCTGATAACTCATCTGAGTGGACTCTGCTAGGGACTGCTCCACAAGCCTAATGACCATCATGCCCCCACTACCAAATGTCCGCCGGGACTGCCACCTTGTGCTTGTCGGTGCCAGGTGCCAAACTGCAGAAACACTGCCACTGTGAACAAGACAGAGAATCTGCAATAGAATTGTTGACCCCTGGAATGTGTGCTGCTTTAAAAATTATATTCAAATGTAAACGGTGAAGCATGAAGCGCCTTAGCAGCTGCAATACCCTGCAATCCCTCGCTCTCTCCTTATTTACCAATTCAACCACTGTCAAATTGTCCACAAGAAACATTATAGTCCTGTTGACAAGCTTAACCCCCCACATCGCCAGCACCGCTAGAAAAGGAATTAATTCCAGGAAAGCTATGCTCCTGCACTGATTCAACCACTGTTGAGGCCATGCCTTGGCACACCACCTGCCGCCCCAAAACAGACCAAAGCCAGAAGCTGCTGCCATGTCTGAGAATATCTGGACCTGCCACACCGTTCCCCACTCCCGAAAAAACATGGAGAACCCACTAAACTAAGTAAGAAACACCTCCCAGTCTCTGATGTCCTCTCTCAGCCCCACAGTCATCCGAATCAAATTATGAGGAAGTGATGCGCCCAACATAGCAAGGCCCATGTGCCGGGAAAATTTCCTGACCCCTTGAACCACCCTACAGGCAAAGTTGAGAACCCCCAATAGTTGCTGGACCACCCTCAATCTTATGTAGCAACCAAAGGTGCAGAAGAAAGTCCATGATTTCTTCCACTTGGTCTGCTGGCGGTCTTACTATGGGTGCCACCATGTCCATTTCAATACCCAGGAATGTCAGCATAATACTTGGGCCATCTGTCTTTTCTGGATCCAAATGAAGCCCAATGTCCCATGCCAGCTGTTCAAAGCACCTCAATGCCCTGTCCCATGCCCTAGACCCCGCCTTGCCCACGAACATGGAGTCATCCAAGTAATGCAACACTGCCCGATGGTCACTTACCTTCATAAAAACCCACTACAAAAAGGTACTAAAAGCTTTGAACAGGGCACATGAAATAGCACAACCCATAGGGAGGACCCTATCTACATAGCTAGCCCCATCCAACTGCATGCCCAGGAAGGAGAAATCCTCGGGGTGAATGGGCAAGAGTCAAAAAGCTGCTTTGATATCACACTTAGGCAGCTCCGATCTCCTACCACAGCCACAAATCAGACGAATGGCACAGTTGACTGATGCATTCACCACTTGCGTTTCCTCTGGCGCGATGAAGTCATTCACTGATGCCCCTTCCTACCATGATAAATGATGAATGAGTCAAAACTTCCCTTTTTTCTCTGTTGGCACCACGTCCAATGGTGAAATCATCAAGTTCTCCATAGGCCATTCGTAAAAGGGGCCCACAATCCTTCCTTCATTGACTTCTTTACTCAATTTGCTTGCTATCACCTCTGGCAGCTCCCTGGCTGACTGCAAATTGTTAGCCCATCTTCACACCAGCGGCCCTTCATATCCAACCCAGAAACCTTTTCTGAAACCCCATTCCAATCTTCGCGCTATGTCCGTATCAGAATACATGCACAATCAAGGCAGCACCTTGAAAAGCTTAATTGGTGTAGGAGCACTTTGGCCCAGGAGCGCCTGGAGCTCTGCGACCATTGGCCGATCGTCATTATTCCGCTGGACTGGCCAGTGAGAAACACTACATGACCGGGTGCCTCCCCCCACATTTGGAGCACTTGTGTTTAAATTTACAGGGGTGTCTCGAGCAGAAACAGTTATTGAATTCCAACAGGCTGCAATGGAGACTGGAGAGTGTTACTTGCCCCATCTGGGCGGGACGGGGTTGAAAAGCATTATGACACTGACAAACCAATTCCTGTGTGTGTCGATGCTGCAGAATGGGATGACGCCATCCACTGCATCCACAATTCAATATGTACATCCCTCAATGTTTCTTCTGAGTTCAGGCTCACCCTCACTCTGAGCTCAGCCATGCAAAATTATCAAAATGCATCTGCGTCTTACGGATGATATCCATATACTTATAAAGCACAATGGCCCTATCAGAGTATTTATCAAAATTAATGCCTGTGTAAATAAGGAAGGCAGATGTCCAATTTTCCATAGTTATTGAAACACGTGGCCTATGGGCCAGCTCCCACTCTTCTTCTTTGGACCCTTCCTTTGCCTGTATGTCTCTGTGGAGGAGCTTGAATATGTCTACATATTCATTCTTCCATAGTCTAGCTTTTGTTTTGTCCACATGTGAACCCAGAGGCATCACCAAACCCAAATACGGTGGACGCTTCTTATGTCCCCCCCATCCTTCTCGTTGCCTTCTACCTCCCCCTCAGTCACTTTTTCCCCAGGCATCACATCCTCCTTAGCAGCTGTTTCCCCTGGAGTCACTGAATGTGCCATCTCTGCACCAGACACCTTGTATATTACCTCATCTCCCACCACAATGGACTTGAATAGAGGTGTACCAGAACTGCGCTGAGGGTTGCCCCAAGCCGACCACCATTCACCCTTACCTTTTATCCCCAGTTCTTGTGTATCTGCATGCGACCATGGCTGCAATCCTCAATGCATGCATCCTCCTGAGCTCCCGCACCTGGCTTCGGCTCTTGTAAGACATCAAATAAAGAGAGGATTGCACCGCTCTTGCGCCCATTATCCCTCCCTCTGCCCATGCTCACCTCCACTTCAGGAATCTCCCCATCTTCCCACTCATCGCTGTCATCCTCGTAATTGGGTTACACCTCCGCATACTCAACTTCCAAAACACTATGCCATCTCTCCTATGGCATGTTGGATGCGATTTTTGTGTTTGTTCCCATGCTGTAGGGAAAGACGCAGCAGGCCCCCCTATTTCTTCTGACCAATGTCCAGGGGCGGTTTTGTGCCACGTTGGTATTGTCACCCTTATCTACTGGCTTTGACTCTCCACACACCACCTGGCTGCCTTTGCCATGTGTGCCTCTCATGCTGTTGGACCCAGGATTTGTAAAGCACAATGGCAAATCACCTGTGAGGGTCTCAAGGTACTGAATTATGGGCAAAGGGAGATTAAGTGATTTGCCCAGAATCAGAGGATGTTGAGCCGACGCCAAGATTCAAACCTGGTTCTCCCAACTCCGAAGGCTGCTGCTCAGGCCGTTACACCACACAGGCCGCACTGGCCTCCTGATCTCCTCATGTGGCACCCAGCAATCCCAACTTACTCTGTTGCCCTCTGTGTCCCTTCAGGCCCCTGCGCTCTTGGCACCCATCTTCCTCTTGTGTTGCCTTTCCTACCATAGTGCTTTACCCCTGTTCCTACACAACTACTCTCATCTATCCTCTATCTCTGCCACTAACCTGCGCTGTTCCCTTATCCTGCCCTCAATGTCTACTACAAACCACTCTGTGGCTGCTGCATGGCATGGCATGGTCTGTCCTCCTGCGATTCTCCTCTGCTGTGGGCTCCACACACCCTTTGGGCCCCCATCCCTGCCCTATGTACTGTCCCACGGCAACCTATGTCCCCAGAAGGTTCCACCCCACTAGGTCCAGGCCTGACCCCCTCCTTGCCCCTCTTGGCTTTCTTTTCACCCCTAGAAACCTGGCCTGTCCCTGCCTCACCTCCCCTGGTCCTGCTTGATCATAACTCAATTTTCCCTTCAGATGGGCCCTGCTGTCCCTCCCCTATGGGGGGTACCTCTCTGTCACTGGAGGCCTGCTCTATAGACCTCTCTAAAACCCACGTGGGCCCAAGCTCCTGAAACCCCACCCCACTCCCATTGGGGCCCTCCTCCCCCCATCTGACCTACCAGGTCCCTTTGAAACCCTCAGGGGGTGGACGTGTTGTGGCCTTGCTGTCTTTTTCCTAAGTTTACTGGCTGACGGTGAATGGCGCGTGGTGACTGCTAAAGCCACACAGTGGGCCGCTGCGCACGTAGGGCACACCACCCCACCCAGGCCTGGTCCAAAACACCAGGACTGACCAGGTCCACTCGTCCAGCTTTGCCCAAAATGCGAAGCGCCATACGAACAGCATCCGTGTCATGGCCCAAAGCCATGACGCACTCTGAAAGTTATTTATTAACAGAAACCCTGCCCTATCTTCCTACAGCCAAACTTCCTACAGCGCGATCAGCTTTTGTGCGGAAGAGGCCGACCCCCCCTACTAAACTATATATACCCACCCCTAAAGTCCTCCCCTCTCCTCCAATCCCTGTCCTGTGATGCTTTCTTCGTCACAAAGGATCCCGTGGAGGGACTATGCTGTGTCTCTGCTCTCCATGGGACCCTTCATTCTAGTCACAGCAGTTCACAAGCTCATGTAGCCAGGTGTTTCAGTAGATAAAGCTCTTGACAGGCAGGCAACGCCTATTGGGCTAAAGGGGCTTTAGCCCCTCCCCATTGTGTGCTGTAGCCAGGGCTGCTGCTGATTCAGGGACACACAGGATTCATTTAGTTGAAGTGTGCGCTGGCTTTGTGTTCTTCGAAGGCCATCCAAACATCTTTGATTAGTGGAGGAGGCTTTGCTTTTTAACTTTCTTCTTGTGCCCCATGCAGTTTCTCTCTCTTCAGCCCACTTGCAAGGTGTCAGATACTAGGGAAAGGTAAATTCGGGATGAAAAGCTACATTAACATATCTCTCTCCATTGATAAATACACTGCAGTGGTGTTTTGTAACAGATAAACTTTTTAAAAGGAGAGATAAGTATATTTTCTTTAAAATGTAACTGAGCAAGACAGCTCTGTTGTCCACCCCATAGCACGCTCCTAATGCCTGTGAGGCCCAAGGCACTTTTACATCAATAACACTTTCCTAATGCTTGTGAGGCCCAAGTCGCTTTCACATCAAAAGCAATTAAGAAAGGATTTACATTCATTTTAAAAATAATATAAATGTTTAGAACATAATACAAATATCGTGAAACTTTTTTTCTTTTTCTTAGTGTCTTGAAACCATCTCTAACATAAAGCACTATTTAAATAGATTCTTTAATGAAAACCTTGCATTCTGTCATGAGGTTCTATCAATGATTTTAATTAGTGGCCCAACCATCCCCATCCATGCATACTTCTACAGTGCAGTAGGTTGAGGTGAACTGTGAAGTGTATCTGGCATTTTTCTTCCTCGGAAGCTGCTCCGAGGGTAATTGGTTAAGTTTCCATGCACTTTAACTGTTTAAATCACTGCCTTAGCACCTCTGAAGGATAGAAGCCTTCATCTCATACCACCATTTCCAAACAAAGGCCACAATGCTTTCACACACTTCCATCTATCCTTACATACATACATTAGAGTCAGTCAAGAGCACCTATCATTCCTTTTCACTTGTAATTCAGACATAACAGCAGTGACAATACATGGGAAAAGCATAACAAGAATCAGTATGTACAGCATATACACAACCTTTGTAGGCCGTGTGACAAACATGCTCAATACATACCACTCTCACAGAACAGCAAGCTTCAGTGCCTCATAAAGAGAATTAAGCCTTATAGAAATACAATTAAAATGCAGTACAATATACTTGAACGCAACAGCACCATAGGAGCATAATAATAGCAACACAGAGATAGACAAATCTCTGTTGACAAAAACTATTGTGTTTTTCATTTTGATCATCGCTCATACGAAAGTCTGTGCCACAATCAGATCCTGAATTCTGCATCCATCACCTTACCCCACCATTTCTTAATGAAGTACTCAGGACATTCACTGCTAATTCCATGTTATGCCTCATTCTGAGGTGGGGTGCAAAAAACATTATGTCAGCAGGTAAATAAGCCACACCAGGGAAGCAGTCCTTCCCAGGTGCTGGAATTATCACTCGAATTCTGCACAATTCAGAATCGGTGATAGATGGATAGATAGATAGATAGATCCCAGCTTCATAGTAAATAAATAATCAAATGAATAACATGGGGGTTCCCTTGGGAGCCATCTACCTGAGCCAATGGGTGAGAGGATGCTGCCTTTGCCCCTTATAAGTCTTCATGGCTTTTCTTCAGGAGGCCAGACTGAGACCCTGTAATGACAGATGCAATATTTTTGTTGAAACAGTGGTCAGAGAGCTTTGGGATTACAGGGCCAAAATGGATAATGGGTGAAAAAGCTTCTTGTCCATTTGGGTTTGATTATTATTTGTTTTAATTTGGATCTTTCCGATATTTTGTAAACCCAGGTTCATAAATCAACTAACAGTCTAGCTAAGTCTGTCTCCAAAGCTTGACTTGACAGTCCAGCTCAATTGGAGGCCTCCAAAACCATTTTTCTAAAGTGTTAATTTCTCAAATGCTTCTGAAGGGATTTACACCAAACTAAGGAAAGGTATTTCATGAGTAAACGTCTATTGTCATGCAAAGTTTGGTGTACTTCCGTTCAGCTATTTTCTTTCTCTCAGCAACAGCTTCCTGTGAAAATAAAAATGGGAAACATCACTATTTTCACTTTGTTGAGCCCCTTCTCTATTTGTTTTGTCCTCAGTTGATTGATCAGCATGAAACTTGCCATGAAACTTGCCATGCCAACCCGCAGTGGTGAAGGGTTTTATTTTTTAACATTTAAAGTCTCAGGAGAGCTGCAGCAGATTTCATATTACAAGTGCTTTACAATTGGAAACAACTCTCTCATTGTCAGGAGGCCTCTTCAATGTGTTTTTACTTTACAGCACACATGTAACCCCTTGCATCCCTTTGCATCTTGGTTTTGAAAATTATATTTTTAACACAAATAAAGATGTAAACATTTTGCACTCGATTCACAATCTCTGGCAGAATTGAGTTCTAGAGAAAGGTATGCACACTTGGGCATAGACAAATCAGTGATGTTATAAGATTTGGAATGCTTTGGTTCAATGTCTATCTGAACTAAAGCACTTGGGCATTATCCCCATGATCACAGAGCACAGGCTATTATTGTGCTGAACATTGTGCTGTGGAGAGGAACAGACTGTTACTTCATGTATGATATACATGAACAGCACCATGAATGTGTATGGGGTACGGTGTTGAAGAAGATGTAGGTGAGGATGTTAATCTAGTTCATGCCCTACATTGCAACTTTGTGCAACTATACTACTGGAAATAATTGTGACTAGGTCAATTTAGTGTGGCAGTTCATGCAATTTTCACATTAAAACTATAAAATGTTGATTTAGTAAAAGGAGGCATGTATCTTCTGGGCCTCTCACAAGAAAGCATGTCAGTGGAGGTGGATCTTTCTCTTACACCTGCCTGTTGTAGCAATAATTGGTATTTATTTTTTCACTGGTTTTATGTTGCCCTTTGACACCCCCTGGATGCAGCACAGGTGGATAATTGAAGAAGAAAGTTGAGCAGAAATGCAGTCTTGAAGTCCATATGTTGCTGATATCTCTGGAATATGGGCTGGTCTAGGTTGAGAGCAGAATATTGGAGTCCTTGCACTCATAGAAACTGATTGAAAAGCAATAGACACAACCAGTCCTGATTTTTTGCCTGGAAGACTATGCAAAATGGCCATTTTGAGAATTCTTGAAATGGTGACACTTCCCTTTAGCCCCCATCACACTGGAGCATATGTATAGTGAAGTCTACATATATCTGGGTTCCTCTTTTTCTCCTTTGTTGTGTGGATATGTAGAGTGCATATCACCCAGGAGGGAAACAATGCAGGCAGAGTCTAGCTCTGCCTGGGATGAGCAGCAATATTTGAAGAACCAGATCTTTAGCTTTCGGACAAACTCAAGAAGTGTAGGAGGAAGCTCTAGGAGAAGGCCTGGTTTCCTGATACATGTATGTTTATGCATCTAATGTGTGAAAGTAGGAGTCCAGCTGAGAAGAGGTGTCTGGTAGGTTTATGAAAGGAGATGCAACTGTTTGGGTAGGTATAGATGATGTTATGCAGTGCCATGAAAGTGTGAATAAGGAGTTTGAACTGAGCATGTTTGTGTATCGGGATTGAGTGGAGCTCAATGTGGTGCGATGTGGTGGGGGTTCTGCGTGGGAGGTCGAGGGCGAGTCTAGCTGCCACGTTCTAGATGATGTGATGTCTTCTGGTGAGTTGCTTGCTGATTCCTGTATTGAGAGTGTTTCCATAGTGCAGCTTGATGGTGAGTAGGGCGTGTGTAACAGTCTTTTAGGTGTTGGCCCGGAGCCATTTGAAGATTTTGTTCAGTATCTTGAGGGTGGGGAAGCAGAATGCTGTAATTGCACTGACTTGCGTGATCATGTCCAGTTTGTTCTCAGTGATGATCCCGTGGTTCCTGGAGTGGGTGCTGCGTGTGGGTGTCAGTCCAAGGTGAACCAGCCACCAAGCAGAGTATCATGTGGAAGTGTTCTTGCCAAAATTAATTACTTTGGTCTTCTCGATGTTTAGCTTGAGATAGTTGAACTTCATCTATTTGGTTCTTCAATCATGCAGGCTGTGAACTTGTTTCAAGCCTGAGAGAGAGAGTATGAGGTGCATGACGTCGGTATAAGAGAGGTTGTTGATGTGGGTGTAGCCACCCCTGGTTAGAGGGGACATGTAAGCTTTGAAGAGGGTGGGGCTGAAGGACAAGCCTTGTGGCACTCCACAGATAAGTTTGTGGGTTCCCAATGAATATGCTGCCAGGCTAAGTGGTGTTCTGCCTGTCAGGAAGGAACAGATTCAGTGGAGAGCAGGTCCTCGCATGCTAGTATCCCACAGGCATCAGATAAGGAGGCGGGAAACTGTGTCAACTGCTGCAGCGAGGTCCAGGAGGATAAGGGTCACTGTGTTTCGTTTGTCCAGGATCATGCGTAAGACATCAGTGAAGGAGATGAGCATAGCTCTAAATAAAGCTTCCTTCCCCCATATTTGCCAAGGTCTAGTGCCCCACACACTTTTTAAGGCAATCGACTTCAGCCAATATTCATAGCCTTCTATAGTCTACTGAGAAACAAAGGAATCCGAATAAATACATTTCATATTTGTCAATAATATGTGTACATTTTCTATTGATGGCAATTTAAAATAATATGACTCAGCATTTTTAACATTGTGCCCAGAAAAATATGTAAACTTTTCAGATTATGTTTTAGAACTCCCTTGTGGTGGAGTCGGACAATGTTCGCATTGTGTTTAATTAAAAACAGTCTTTGGAGTACTTGCTCTGTGGATGAAATGGTGCCCATAATAATTATAGCAAAACATATCACCATAATTCATCTTCATTTTCAAATATAGTGTAATACTGTAATTTGGTCATAATAGAATCAACTGTTTTCCCATCCCAATCATCAGAAACAATTCCAGGTATTATTATATCATTCATTGAAAGTTTAAACACATATGGTATTTGAATGACCTCTGTCAGGCCGTACATATCAAATGTTATTTTATCCCAATCAATCCCATCAGGAATTGGTATAGCGGAAATGTTCACAAAAGACAAGTCTCTACAGACCTTGTGAGAAGAAAAATTTGGTTTTAGTTCAACTGTCAATTTTTCAGGAATTAAATTGCCATGTATTAGTAAAAAGAATGTTATAACAAACCCAATCCAAAGCAGGAAAGTCAGTACAATCAAGCAGAGCCACAGATAGTTCCATGGAAGAATTAAATAAGTTGCTTTAGGCCAGTTTATTAGCTTACGTGTTTTTGACAGTTCAGGTGTCGAAGAAGTGAATGAGTCCGAGACGTTGTCGTTGATGTTGGTAAAGTATCCAGAAGCAGTTTGTGCAAAAGTTGTAGCTGTGTTTGTAGGTGGAGTGGGTGTTTCCCGTGGTGGTTCAGAATAAATGACTGCATCCGCCTATGTTGAAGTTGTGTCAAATTGATCAGTTATTTCTGTATTGTTTGATGTCAGTGGAACCAATGCAAGATCATTTTCCACCCTCCCCAAGCTCGGAGAGGTGTCATTGTTGCTGCTTGCAACTTGTAGATGAACGTCTTGACCAGTAGAGAGAGGGATTCATGAACTACTGGCTGTTCCTTTTGGTTGGCTGTGCAGGATTGGCCACATGGTGTAACTTGACATTGTCAATAGATACAAAGCGGTTTTCTTTAGCACCAGCCAACGGTGGTAGGATGACAGTTTTGGTACTGGGTATTCCCAAAACTGGGAAAAAAGTGCACGATGGGAAGGACCAAACTCCTTTTTCACAGTAACCTTTTCTCATACTAGATCCCCAACTTCAGGAATCCAGCCTGTAGGCGTTACAGGTACGTCCTTTATTCCTGTGGAGGCTGCACTGGCAGAAGCGTTGTCATCATGGGACTGTTGCAATTCCTGTAAGATAGTGACACATTCATTTATGTCAAAGGGTGTTTCTGCCGCCTCCACGCCAGGACCATCAAGATCTGGAACATGCATTTGAGTTCTGAACAGGCACTCATATGAAGTACGACCCTCCATGGACCTTCTAGGCAGATTGTTAAGCGCTCTCTGGACTCCATACAGGTGATTAAGCCAATTACGACCCGTACCTAAGACTTTGGCTGTTAAGGACTCCTTTAAATCACGGTTTTATCGCTCCACAACATTATTTCCCTCGAGATGAAATGGAGACGATTACTGGAGTTGGACCCCTAACGAAGCCATGGCATCCCTGAATGCCCTTGAGGCGAAAGCAGGGCTCTGGTCCGAGTGAAAAGCCACAACTGCATATGAAAGACGCACAAATCTTTCAGAACAGTCCAAGTGTCAGCTGAGTGTCATGGCCACACCCATAGAAATCTAGAGCAGGAGTCAATAGCGACTAAGATGTATTTGTATGCACTGTCCGGTGTTAGGGGACCACAAAACTCCAAGTACACACATTGTAATGGTTTGTTTAAAATAGGGATGGGTGTCTGCGGTGGGCGTTTAGCAGTGGAAACTTTAATTTGTTGGCAGATGTCACAACAAAGGACATACTGCTTGGCCTCTTTGTACAGGCCTGGCCACCAAAAACGGGCTTGTAACAATTATATTGTAGCCGCCACACCAGCTTGGGCAGATGCTGCCACCTCATGCACTGCTTTAATCAACTCTGGTCTCATATCTGTGTTGGGGAATTTCTCGAATCCCTGCACCTGGTATCTTAACCTCAGTGTTTAGACAGCCTCCCATTCAGTAGGAATATTTGGCAGGAAATTATTTTGGATATGGCGTACCTTCAGCCGTAGCCTTCACGGCAGCCCATATGTCATCATCTGGTTTTGTACCTAACCAGCAACAGTGGCCATAGCTACTGCTGACTTTGCGACTTCATCAGCCAATGTGTTTCTAGCAATGTGTATTCCAGCGAGCTGGTGTCTAAGTGTATGTACAATATAGACATTTGGTAGCGTTTCCTTCAGATCCGTTACTCTCTCCCACAGAAGTCTGTGTTTATGGTGTTGCCTTTAGAATCTCTGAAGCCATTCTGGTGCCAGGAATGCAGGTATTCATTGAAGGACTGGACACAGTAGTACGAATCATAAACAGTCAGCGTTAACTGCGCAGGATCCGTATGTTCCAGTGCCATCACCAGAGGCTTTAGCTCTGCTAATTGTGCTCTGCAATCCTCTAAGGTTTGCATATACGTATGTTGGGGCCAAAAGTTATTATTCTCCATGTAGCCACTTACAACTGCACAAGCAGCGGAGTATTGATGCTTTGTGCCAACTGCAGGTTGCGCTGAGCCATTGGTATACATGATTCTTTTATACTGATCAACAGGCAGTGTGTTTGCCGGAACTGGGTATTCTAATTCATATTGTAAAAATTCTTGAGTTTGTAATTTTTGGTAAAAAATGTAGTCTACATCAGTGGCTGTCAAAGACTTTGCACATTG
The DNA here is from genome assembly GCF_031143425.1 of Pleurodeles waltl. Classification (NCBI taxonomy): domain Eukaryota; kingdom Metazoa; phylum Chordata; class Amphibia; order Caudata; family Salamandridae; genus Pleurodeles; species Pleurodeles waltl. The sequence continues at coordinate 691,541,763 of NC_090442.1, read as the reverse complement.
AATCCAACGTGGATGTAATGCTTTAGCATTTGGAACGCTGGCTTTGGTAACAGCCTCAAGGGCTGGAATTGGAGAGACTACAATAATGTGTTTGCCTTGGGTCACAGGTCTTTCTTTAATGGTAGCCATCTGTACAGCAGTGAGAATTTTCTCAGTGGGAGCAAAGCATTGTTCTGCTGCTGAGTACAAATGTGATTTGTGTGCAATTGGGACTGTCTCACACTCACTGAACGTTACATAGGTGAACCCAATGGCACCAGCAATTACTCCAATGACCAAATGTGTTTTGTTATCCCTTGTGTGTAAATGTTGTGCTGCAAGCATGTCTGTTTGCAGGTGTCTGAGAATGTGTTAATGTTCGACTGTCCAAAATGTACTCAAAAGTCAGGACGTATTAAATCATATAAAGGTTTTATGCATGTTTGCATATTCAGGAATATAATTTCTGCCAATTTAGGAAACCCAAAAGAGATTGGAGTTTTTTTACTGGTATTTGGAGGTTGTAACTGTGCGCATTTTTCCAAGAATTGTGGCGCTAGGCTCTTGCCTTCACTCAATAGCTCATATCCCAGAAACAGGACGCTAAGGAAGGCTATTTTAGTTTTTTTAAATTGAATTTGTCGCTAAACTCAGCAAATCCTACAACAGTGCTGGCTACCCGTCTTAAATGTTGTAGTAATTTAATATCCGTGAGATAGATATCATCTACATAGGACAATGCTTCAGGGTCAATGTCGTGCAAGATTTAAGTCACACGAGCCGCGAACAGTCCTGGACTGTCGGGGTAAATAACTGAATTTTTTCTGGGAAACTAGTGCGCTGAAACTTGTTCAGTCTCTACTCTCAGGCTCTATATTTGGCAGAAGAAACCATTGGAAATGTCCATTGTTGTTTTGAATTTTTTATGCACTATGTTGTTCATCAGTGCTGTGCTCTATGAGTTTTATATAGCATATGTCCGTGTATGACTGTTTCAGTGTCTAAGACTATTCTTGATGAATGGTCCGTTTTAGCTACTGGGAATAAAGGATCATTCATTGGGGAGATGTAGGATTCAGTTACGCCCTGGTACTCCAGTTGTGTGAGAATTTCTCTCATGGTGCTTTAGCATCATGTTTTATTGGCTATTGGGGTTGAGGTTGGGGCTGATTTCTAACAGGAATTACATGGTAGGGGGAATCTTTGTCCCATCCTACGTGGTTGCAATATAACACGGGTGCCTGCGCCAATGCCCAATCGATGGCGTAGGAATCTGTGAGCTCTTTGGGAACAAGAGGGGGAAAGAAGGTTTAATAACATCTTCCCCATATGGGCAGGTACGGACAAATTCGGGTGGCCAGTCTTGTTCGGCAAACAAAATATCATATATATTCACTACATGATCCCGAAAGATTGCGTCTATTGTGTGTTCAATGTCTCCTTCTAACTGTAACATTACTTTGTACACCCTATCAGGCGTGGAGACACGCATGTCCCCAGTTTCTACTTGTAGGAAGTCACCTGTTGCTTTCACCTCCAGATGCTCTAGAAGACTCTGGCGAACTATTGTGTCCTCTGCTGCGCTGTCTAGAAGCACTAGTGCCCACTTCCTGTTTTCAATAGAGCCCTCTTCTCTTTTTAAATTGGGGTTTTTGTTGGGGAGGTTTCTCTTCCCTTTTAACAGAAACCTCTGTTGAGCATTGTGATTCCTGTCTCAGTTTCACACACTCTGTTCTTCGCTCTGACCGCCCACCGGCCTCACTGTGTTTTTCCGATGAGTCCTAAAAGGAACGAGATTGGCCTGTATCAGTATAATGATATCAGTCAGGTGTTTTTATATTATCTCTACTTCTAAGATTATGGGCCTCATTACGACCCTGGCAGCCGGCGGTAAGCTGGCGGTAACACCCCCAACAGGCTGGCAGTGTTCTGCCAGCTATTGCTACCATGGTGCATTAGCCACTGCCCTCCCGCTGGCCCCTCCAACATACCCCCAGCCTTCCGCCTGGCAGTCATAATCCCCAGCTGCCAGTCTGTCATTGGCTGGCAGTAAGGGGGACTCGGGGTGCCCCTGGGAGCCCCTGCACTTCCATTGCACTTGGCATGGACAGTGCAGGGGCCCCCAGGCACAGCCCCATCGCACATTTCACTGTCCGAATTTCAGGCAGTGAAATGTGCGACGGGTGCAGCTGCACCCACTGCGTATCAACATTGCCGCCGGCTCTATTATGAGCTGGCTGCAATGTTGATGTGACTTTTCTGTTGGGCCAGCAGATGGAACCCTGTTACTGTCCGCTTGCCCAGCTGAAATGTCATAATAGGGAGCCAGATATACCGCCAGCACTGGCGGTATAGTGGCGCCTGCAGCATCTACGGTCTTGTGAGGGGGAGGGTGTGGGAGAGACCCCTATCAGTGTCAGGGAAAGATTTCCCTGGCACTGATAGTACCTACCGCCATGGTTTCCGTGGAGGTACAGAACTACAGAAACCACGGAAACCATGGCGGTGGGTGAGGTCAAAATGCCATGGGCAGCCTAGTGTTGGCAGCCGGTCTAGAGACTGTAGTCTCCAGCCCGGCGGTCGTTACTGCCATGGTGGTCGGTGTGTTAAATGGCGGTTTGGCTTTGGCCAAACCGCCAATGTCCTAATAGTAGAAGTATGTACCGCCAGCCTGTTGGCGGTAATACCTCCACTATTGCACTGACCGCCGTGGTCGTAATGACCCCCATATTGCTGGCCTAAGCAGGAACAGCTAAATAGAAAGAAATAAAACAAGACTGCAAAGGTGTCTAGTGTTAAAATAATAAATGAATCTGAATAAAATATATATCTAGGTTAAATTGCACAGTGGCAGGCCTAATATGCTAAAATAACATGCATGGAGCTATAACTAAAATGGCTACAAACCATGGTAATATGTGGCATATATAGGTTTTCATTGGTCAGTGGTTGTCTGCAGGTGCTAAATGCAGGCTTGGTGGCAATTTTGGAATACATCAAGCAAATGGTGAGTTGTGGTTCTTGGTTTTGGTGAAAAAGCTTTGTCGCGTAAGGGTTTATCTTCAGTGTCTGTAGCCTGATCTCGTGGTAGACTAAGAGATAGCTTGGCTGTGTGAGTGCTGTATGTAAAATTATGTGTAACTTGAAACATAAGCTCTGCTGCCTACAATAAGAACCTAATTGATCAGTTTCTCATATTGCAGACAGATGCAGAATTTGGTGGAATTGGTGTTTATGAAGATACAGTACACTGTAACAACAGCACATCCCTTGTATAGGTACTGCATGTGTATATCATACTTTTTCCTGTAATTAGTATAGATATTTAGGACCACTAGTACAGACAATGTGGATAAGAAATTCGTGTAAAATATGCATTTTATAAAACACACTGCCCATCCAACATTTAATCCTAATTATTTTGGTGGGTTTGACACTGGATGTGGTGTTGGTTGTAAATGAGAATTGAAAGCTGGTTTTTATAATGTATCCTATTGCGTGGTACTGTTCCTGTTTCTTTTAGAGCGATGTGCTCACAGGACAAAGCACCAGATTGGTGGCTTCCTTAATGGATGTAGCTTAATCATGCAGTACATAAGAGTATTGCTCAACATGGGGAACTCACATCAACTGTGTTGTTTTTAAGATAGTTCAGATTCATAGCAAAACGATTAACATGTTATAATATTGCCAATTGTGTGGCATTCAGTCTGTCTGAGAAGGAATGAAAGATGAATCTGGAATCAAACCTGTCACTTGATCGGTTCTACACCCCAACCAGGTGTGTGAACCCACTAATCTCAGTTTTTTGTGACTTGTACATGAATGCAGCCTCAAACAAGCATATTTTGCAGCAGCCTGATGAGCAGCGTGTAATCATATCTTTGGTCAACAATCAGGCAAAAGCACCTTTCTGAACATGCAATTATAAATACTTAATTAATGAGAGTGTTATCCTAGAAAGAAAGAATTATCAGAGAGTTGGGAAAAAGGGCAACATTTTGAAATAACTGTACAAAACGTGCTGTAATTTGCTTTCCACTGAAATCTGTTCTAACTGCTTGTTACTTCGTTTGTCTCAAACCCTCCTTTAAAGTTCACTGTAAGCAGCCTACAAACATTGTAAAATCCACAAAACAGGTTTGTTCTAGTAATATTGGGTTTGGTCAATATGTTTAAAATACACAGCTTGCATTTTTTTTGTACTGGCTTCCAGAATAACTCCACCCCCAACTGTTTAAAGTATTTGCTCTGCCTCCATTGCTTGGTGTGCTAGCCCCCTCCCCCCAAAGTTCGGGTCTAGTGGTGCCCCTGCCTCTTTTTGTATCATGCAAAGACATCCTGCAGCAGGAGTCATCTGATGTCTGCTGCTATTCTCCCCATGTGTTTAGGGGTGTGGGCAGGGGAGGCCGGGGTATAGCTTGGTCATTAAGAATAGGTGTGGGGGAGAAGGGGGTGAGCTTCAGATTTTCCATCAGTGACTCTGGCATGTAATGTTAAAATATTTTATAGGGGGGGCATGGTCTGGCCGCCGTCTCTAATGGCCGCCTGAACGAAGTGCTCCGTGTGTTGGGCTGGGTCGGGGCCGGTGGTGGGGGTGCTATCTTTCATTTGGAGCCTCACCTGATACGCTGGAGACCCCTGAGGGAGAGCCGGTCACTAGAAATAGAGGGTCCTGCGACGTGCACCTGCCATACAGGGCGCCGACAGACAACGGACGGGTGCGGCCTAGCGAGGCGCGCTGAGCTGCGGCCTCGATTACGGAATAGGACGGAGGGCATCAGCTATGCAATGAGAGGCCGGGAGCGCCTCTTTTTGGTCGCGTGAGCCGAATCACGACCCGCGACCAGAGACCAAGGATTACCAGGAGGAGGAGGTAAGGGGTGATTACCCTTCCCCTCCGTGTGGAGGATCAGATGGCGGCCTAGCACGTGGCGATACATCTCGATTCGGCAGAGGGGCCCCAAGGGAGCCTGCAAGTATAACAGGCAGATACCACCGACCATCTTCAAAGGGGTGGAGTGTACTGGGGCCCCCCTCGGAGCCTGGTAATCAAATTTTGGGAACACATCTAGGTGTCTGATGGGAGCGTCCTGTAGAGAGGTCCGCAGGAGGGAGCAGCGCTGTCCCACTTAGAGTTCCTCAGGCAGGGACAGGGTCCAAATTTAGAAGACCCAGCAAGAGGGCCCCCGCCTGCGAAAAGTGGCTGATTCCCATGGTGGTGCATCTCGTAGGGCAGGGTCCAACCTGCCTGTTTACAAAGGAGCAGTGACTGAGGTCCCAATCAGTCAGATTCATCGGGGTTCATCACTGAAGCCACCATCCCTCTATCCTCCACTCTTTCATCACTATATCAGTCTGGCTTTTAGTGTTGGGCGCTGACTAATCTGCCTTCAGAAGCCCCAAAGAAGGGGTCTGTCACCTCTTGGATTGTCTAAAGGTGGAAGACAGAACGCAACCTTATGCTTGGGTCAACTCAAGCAACCATATGGCTCCTCCGTCTGCTTGATTGATCCCTTGCGATGGCTACAGTACCAGTAGCCTGGTGGACTACGTTACAGATATCGGCGCTGCTCAAGCAGGAACAGGGTTCAACAACTGCATCTCTGATAAGTAATTCCTCTCCAGAAACTTCGACCATCCTGGGGAAATGCCAAACAGGAAGTCTTCTGGCAAAACACTCCAGCCAACTGTTGTTTTTGGAGGCTATCGCACAACCAAAACCCATGGCAGCACAGACAGCCCCTCCATGTTCCGCATCTTCACCAACTGACCCCCCTGCATTGGAGGCGGCGGACTGCATATTGCTGCAGTGGGGCGTCGTCTGAAAGCAATGGATTCCAAAATGTCAGACCTGACGGTGGCTTCCTCCTTCATCCGGGCTGACATTGCTGGCTTCCGCGAGACAGTGCATGTTCTGGATCAACTTCTCACGACTATGGAGGGTCAGGTAGCGGCACTGCCTGATCATGAGGCAGAGTTACGTTTTTTATGAACCAAGGTCATTGACTTGGAGGATAGGAGTCGCAGAGACAATGTAGGCTTTTTTGGTATTCCGTAACACAAGGAGGGCTCTGATATCAAAACTTTTCTCAAACCTCTCCTGCCCAAGCTTACTAGTCTGGAGTTCTCACCGGCTCTGGAGTTCCAAAGGGTCCACAGGATTGGCCCTTTACATAAAGCGACCTCCGTCAAGCCCCGTCCTATCATTGCATTTTTTTGCTCCATGAACAGGCTCGCCAGATCATCTCAGCAGCCAAATCCCGAGGCCCATACTCTTTGGAGGGACACAAAGTTATGGTGGCAGTGGATTTCTCCAGACTAACCAATGATAAACAGAAGCCATTCCTGGCCCTCCGCCCACAAATCTGGAACCTGGATGTTAAATATGGTCTCTTTGAACCAGCTCGCATGTGGATTACATACAATGGCTGTAAGGAAATGCCTCCTTGGCATGGTTGCCCCCTGACTTTTTGCCTTTGCTGATGCTATGTTTACAATTGAAAGTGTGCTGAGGCCTGCTAACCAGGCCCCAGCACCAGTGTTCTTTCCCTAACCTGTACTTTTGTATCCACAATTGGCAGACCCTGGCATCCAGATAAGTCCCTTGTAACTGGTACTCCTAGTACCAAGGGCCCTGATGCCAAGGAAGGTCTCTAAGGGCTGCAGCATGTCTTATGCCACCCTGGAGACCTCTCACTAAGCACAGACACTCTGCTTGCCAGCTTGTGTGTGCTAGTGAGGACAAATCGAGTAAGTCGACATGGCACTCCCCTCAGGGTGCCATGCCAGCCTCTCACTGCCTATGCAGTATAGGTAAGACACCCCTCTAGCAGGCCTCACAGCCCTAAGGCAGGGTGCACTATACCATAGGTGAGGGTACCAGTGCATGAGCATGGTACCCCTACAGTGTCTAAACAAAACCTTAGACATTGTAAGTGCAGGGTAGCCATAAGAGTATATGGTCTGGGAGTCTGTCAAACACGAACTCCACAGCACCATAATGGCTACACTGAAAACTGGGAAGTTTGGTATCAAACTTCTCAGCACAATAAATGCACACTGATGCCAGTGTACATTTTATTGTAAAATACACCACAGAGGGCACCTTAGAGGTGCCCCCTGAAACTTCACCGACTATCTGTGTAGGCTGACTAGTTTTAGCAGCCTGCCACAAACCGAGACATGTTGCTGGCCCCATGGGGAGAGTGCCTTTGTCACTCTGAGGCCAGTAACAAAGCCTGCACTGGGTGGAGATGCTAACACCTCCCCCAGGCAGGAATTGTCACACCTGGCGGTGAGCCTCAAAGGCTCACCTCCTTTGTGCCAACCCAGCAGGACACTCCAGCTAGTGGAGTTGCCCGCCCCCTCCGGCCAGGCCCCACTTTTGGCGGCAAGGCCGGAGAAAATAATGAGAAAAACAAGGAGGAGTCACTGGCCAGTCAGGACAGCCCCTAAGGTGTCCTGAGCTGAAGTGACTCTGACTTTTAGAAATCCTCCATCTTGCAGATGGAGGATTCCCCCAATAGGGTTAGGATTGTGACCCCCTCCCCTTGGGAGGAGGCACAAAGAGGGTGTACCCACCCTCAGGGCTAGTAGCCATTGGCTACTAACCCCCCAGACCTAAACACGCCCTTAAATTTAGTATTTAAGGGCTACCCTGAACCCTAGAAAATTAGATTCCTGCAACTACAAGAAGAAGGACTGCCCAGCTGAAAACCCCTGCAGCGGAAGACCAGAAGACGACAACTGCCTTGGCTCCAGAAACTCACCGGCCTGTCTCCTGCCTTCCAAAGATCCTGCACCAGCGACGCCTTCCAAAGGGACCAGCGACCTCGACATCCTCTGAGGACTGCCCCTGCTTCGAAAAGACAAGAAACTCCCGAGGACAGCGGACCTGCTCCAAGAAAAGCTGCAACTTTGTTTCCAGCAGCTTCAAAGAACCCTGCAAGCTCCCCGCAAGAAGCGTGAGACTTGCAACACTGCACCCGGCGACCCCGACTCGGCTGGTGGCGATCCAACACCTCAGGAGGGACCCCAGGACTACTCTGATACTGTGAGTACCAAAACCTGTCCCCCCTGAGCCCCCACAGCGCCGCCTGCAGAGGGAATCCCGAGGCTTCCCCTGACCGCGACTCTTTGAACCTAAAGTCCCGACGCCTGGGAGAGACCCTGCACCCGCAGCCCCCAGGACCTGAAGGACCGGACTTTCACTGGAGAAGTGACCCCCAGGAGTCCCTCTCCCTTGCCCAAGTGGAGGTTTCCCCGAGGAACCCCCCCCTTGCCTGCCTGCAGCGCTGAAGAGATCCCGAGATCTCTCATAGACTAACATTGCGAACCCGACGCTTGTTTCTACACTGCACCCGGCCGCCCCCGCGCCGCTGAGGGTGAAATTTCTGTGTGGACTTGTGTCCCCCCCGGTGCCCTACAAAACCCCCCTGGTCTGCCCTCCGAAGACGCGGGTACTTACCTGCAAGCAGACCGGAACCGGGGCACCCCCTTCTCTCCATTCTAGCCTATGTGTTTTGGGCACCACTTTGAACTCTGCACCTGACCGGCCCTGAGCTGCTGGTGTGGTGACTTTGGGGTTGCTCTGAACCCCCAACGGTGGGCTACCTTGGACCAAGAACTAAGCCCTGTAAGTGTCTTACTTACCTGGTTAACCTAACAAATACTTACCTCCCCTAGGAACTGTGAAAATTGCACTGTGTCCACTTTTAAAACAGCTATTTGTGAATAACTTGAAAAGTATACATGCAATTTTGATGATTTGAAGTTCCTAAAGTACTTACCTGCAATACCTTTCGAATGAGATATTACATGTAGAATTTGAACCTGTGGTTCTTAAAATAAACTAAGAAAAGATATTTTTCTATAACAAAACCTATTGGCTGGATTTGTCTCTGAGTGTGTGTACCTCATTTATTGTCTATGTGTATGTACAACAAATGCTTAACACTACTCCTTGGATAAGCCTACTGCTCGACCACACTACCACAAAATAGAGCATTAGTATTATCTCTTCTTGCCACTATCTTACCTCTAAGGGGAACCCTTGGACTCTGTGCATGCTATTCCTTACTTTGAAATAGCGCTTACAGAGCCAACTTCTTACATTGGTGGATCAGCGGTGGGGTACAAGACTTTGCATTTGCTGGACTACTCAGCCAATACCTGATCACACGACAAATTCCAAAATTGTCATTAGAAATTGATTTTTGCAATTTGAAATTTTTCTAAATTCTTAAAAGTCCTGCTAGGGCCTTGTGTGTTAAGTCCCTGTTTAGCATTGTCTTTTAGAGTTTAAAAGTTTGTTAAAAGTTTGAAATTAGATTCTAGAAACAGTTTTAGATTCTTTAAAAAGTATTCCAACTCTTAGCAGAATAATGTCTGATACAGAGATGCAGGTGGTGGAACTCGACACCACCCCTTACCTCCATCTTAAGATGAGGGAGCTAAGGTCTCTCTGTAATATCAAAAAAATAACCATTGGCTCCAGACCTACCAAAATTCAGCTCCAGGAGCTGTTGGCAGAGTTTGAAAAAGCCAACCCCTCTGATGATGACCTCACAGAGGAAGAAATTAGTGACTTGGAGGCCAATGTCCCTCCTCCAGTCCTAAATAGGGAGAACAGGACCCCTCAAGTCCTGTCTCCAACTGTGTTAGTCAGAAATAGTGAGTCCCTCACAGGAGGGTCCCACATTTCTGAAATCACTGAGGATGCTCTCAGTGAAGATGACCTCCTGTTAGCCAGGATGGCCAAAAGATTGGCTTTAGAGAGACAGCTCCTAGCCATAGAAAGGGAAAGACAAGAGATGGGCCTAGGACCCATCAATGGTGGCAGCAATATAAATAGGGTCAGAGATTCTCCTGACATGTTAAAAATCCCCAAAGGGATTGTGACAAAATTTGAAGATGGTGATGACATCACCAAGTGGTTCACAGCTTTTGAGAGGGCTTGTGTAACCAGAAAAGTGAACAGATCTCACTGGGGTGCTCTCCTTTGGGAAATGTTCACTGGAAAGTGTAGGGATAGACTCCTCACACTCTCTGGAAAAGATGCCGAATCTTATGACCTCATGAAGGGTACCCTGATTGAGGGCTTTGGATTCTCCACTGAGGAGTACAGGATTAGGTTCAGGGGGGCTCAAAAATCCTCGAGCCAGACCCGGGTTGACTTTGTTGACTACTCAGTGAAAACACTAGATGGTTGGATTCAAGGCAGTGGTGTAAGTAATTATGATGGGCTGTACAATTTATTTGTGAAAGAACACCTGTTAAGTAATTGTTTCAATGATAAACTGCATCAGCATCTGGTAGACCTAGGACCAATTTCTCCCCAAGAATTGGGAAAGAAGGCGGACCATTGGGTCAAGACAAGGGTGTCCAAGACTTCAACAGGGGGTGACCAAAAGAAAGGGGTCACAAAGACTCCCCAGGGGAAGGGTGATGAGACAACCAAAACTAAAAATAGTAAAGAGTCTTCTACAGGCCCCCAAAAACCTGCACAGGAGGGTGGGCCCAGAACCTCTTCACAAAACAATGGATACAAGGGTAAAAACTTTGATCCCAAAAAGGCCTGGTGTCATAGCTGTAAACAGCATGGACACCAAACTGGAGACAAGGCCTGTCCCAAGAAAGGTTCCACTCCAAACTCCCATCCAGGTAACACTGGTATGGCTAGTCTCCAAGTGGGATCAACAGTGTGCCCAGAGCAAATCAGGGTCCACACTGAAGCTATTCTAGTTTCTGAGGGTGGGGTGGATTTAGCCACACTAGCTGTCTGGCCGCCTAACATGCAAAAATACAGACAGCAACTCTTAATTAATGGGACTAGAATAGAGGGCCTGAGGGATACAGGTGCCAGTGTCACCATGGTGACAGAGAAACTGGTTTCCCCTGGCCAATACCTGACTGGAAAAACTTACACAGTCACCAACGCTGACAATCAGAGAAAAGTACATCCCATGGCAATGGTTACTTTAGAATGGGGAGGGGTCAATGGCCTGAAACAGGTGGTGGTCTCCTCAAATATCCCAGTGGACTGTCTGCTTGGAAATGACCTGGAGTCCTCAGCATGGGCTGAGGTAGAACTAAAAACCCATGCAGCAATGCTGGGTATCCCTGAACTGGTGTGTGTGAAAACAAGAGCACAATGCAAGGCACAGGGTGAACAAGTAGAGCTGGAGTCTGGAAGAATGGCCCAGCCTACCAAGAGAACAGGAAAGTCAGTTGGGAAACCAACTGCAACACAGCAAAAGAAAGGGAACCTCTCTTCTCAGGAAGAAGTTCTGCCCTCTGAGGGAACTGAGCCTTTGGAGCTTGAACCTTACCAGGTTGAGCTCTTGGGCCCAGGGGGACCCTCAAGGGAGGAGCTGTGTAAGGGACAAGAAACCTGTCCCTCTCTTGAAGGCCTTAGGCAGCAAGCTGCTGAAGAGTCCAAAGGCAAGAAAAATGGAACGCATAGGGTCTATTGGGAAGATGGACTCCTGTACACTGAGGCCAGAGACCCCAAACCTGGTGCCACTAGGAGAGTGGTAGTGCCTCAGCTGTTCAGGAAGTTCATCCTAACATTGGCCCATGACATTCCCCTTGCTGGACATTTGGGACAAACCAAGACGTGGGAGAGGTTAGTCAACCACTTCTACTGGCCCAATATGTCCAACATGGTTAAGGAGTTCTGCCTCTCCTGCCCCACCTGTCAAGCCAGTGGTAAGACAGGTGGGCATCCAAAGGCCCCCCTCATTCCACTTCCAGTGGTGGGGGTTCCCTTTGAAAGAGTGGGTGTGGACATAGTTGGTCCACTAGAACCTCCCACAGCCTCAGGAAATATGTATATCCTGGTAGTAGTGGATCATGCTACCAGGTATCCTGAAGCTATTCCCCTTAGGTCGACTACTGCCCCTGCAGTAGCCAAGGCCCTCATTGGTATCTTTACCAGAGTGGGTTTCCCTAAGGAGGTGGTGTCTGACAGAGGTACCAACTTCATGTCAGCATACCTAAAGCACATGTGGAATGAGTGTGGAGTGACTTATAAATTCACTACACCATACCATCCACAAACTAATGGCTTGGTTGAGAGATTCAACAAGACATTAAAAGGCATGATCATGGGGCTCCCAGAAAAACTCAAAAGGAGATGGGATGTCCTCTTGCCATGTCTGCTTTTCGCTTACAGAGAGGTGCCACAGAAGGGAGTAGGATTCTCACCCTTTGAACTTCTGTTTGGTCATCCTGTAAGGGGACCACTTGCCCTTGTTAAAGAAGGCTGGGAGAGACCTCTCCATGAGCCTAAACAGGACATAGTGGACTATGTACTTGGCCTTCGCTCTAGAATGGCAGAGTACATGGAAAAGGCAACCAAAAACCTTGAGGCCAGCCAACAGCTCCAGAAGTTTTGGTATGACCAAAAGGCTGCACTGGTTGAGTTCCAACCAGGGCAGAAAGTCTGGGTTCTGGAGCCTGTGGCTCCCAGGGCACTCCAGGACAAATGGAGTGGCCCTTACCCAGTACTAGAAAGGAAGAGTCAGGTCACCTACCTGGTGGACCTGGGCACAAGCAGGAGCCCCAAGAGGGTGATCCATGTGAACCGCCTTAAGCTCTTCCATGACAGGGCTGATGTCAATCTGTTGATGGTAACAGATGAGGATCAGGAGGCAGAGAGTGAACCTCTCCCTGATCTTCTGTCATCAGACCCAAAAGATGGCACAGTAGATGGAGTGATCTACTCAGACACCCTCTCTGGCCAACAGCAAGCTGATTGTAGGAGAGTCCTACAACAGTTTCCTGAACTCTTCTCCTTAACCCCTGGTCAGACACACCTGTGTACCCATGATGTGGACACAGGAGACAGCATGCCTGTCAAGAACAAAATCTTTAGACAGTCTGACCATGTTAAGGAAAGCATCAAGGTGGAAGTCCACAAGATGCTGGAATTGGGAGTAATTGAGCGCTCTGACAGCCCCTGGGCTAGCCCAGTGGTCTTAGTCCCCAAACCTCACACCAAAGATGGAAAGAAAGAGATGAGGTTTTGTGTGGACTACAGAGGGCTCAATTCTGTCACCAAGACAGATGCTCATCCAATTCCAAGAGCTGATGAGCTCATAGACAAATTAGGTGCTGCCAAATTTCTAAGTACCTTTGACTTGACAGCAGGGTACTGGCAAATAAAAATGGCACCTGGAGCAAAAGAAAAGACAGCATTCTCCACACCTGATGGGCATTATCAGTTTACTGTTATGCCCTTTGGTTTAAAGAATGCCCCTGCCACCTTCCAAAGGTTGGTGAATCAAGTCCTTGCTGGCTTGGAGTCCTTTAGCACAGCTTATCTTGATGATATTGCTGTCTTTAGCTCCACCTGGCAGGATCACCTGGTCCACCTGAAGAAGGTTTTGAAGGCTCTGCAATCTGCAGGTCTCTCTATCAAGGCATCCAAATGCCAGATAGGGCAGGGAACTGTGGTTTACTTGGGCCACCTTGTAGGTGGAGGCCAAGTTCAGCCACTCCAACCCAAGATCCAGACTATTCTGGACTGGGTAGCTCCAAAAACCCAGACTCAAGTCAGGGCATTCCTTGGCTTGACTGGGTATTACAGGAGGTTTGTGAAGGGATATGGATCCATTGTGACAGCCCTCACTGAACTCACCTCCAAGAAAATGCCCAAGAAAGTGAACTGGACTGTGGAATGCCAACAGGCCTTTGAAACCCTGAAACAAGCAATGTGCTCAGCACCAGTTCTAAAAGCTCCAGATTATTCTAAGCAGTTCATTGTGCAGACTGATGCCTCTGAACATGGGATAGGGGCAGTTTTGTCCCAAACAAATGATGATGGCCTTGACCAGCCTGTTGCTTTCATTAGCAGGAGGTTACTCCCCAGGGAGCAGCGTTGGAGTGCCATTGAGAGGGAGGCCTTTGCTGTGGTTTGGTCCCTGAAGAAGCTGAGACCATACCTCTTTGGGACTCACTTCCTAGTTCAAACTGACCACAGACCTCTCAAATCGCTGATGCAAATGAAAGGTGAAAATCCTAAACTGTTGAGGTGGTCCATCTCCCTACAGGGAATGGACTTTATAGTGGAACACAGACCTGGGACTGCCCATGCCAATGCAGATGGCCTTTCCAGGTTCTTCCACTTAGAAAATGAAGACTCTCTTGGGAAAAGTTAGTCTCATCCTCTTTCGTTTGGGGGGGGGTTGTGTAAGGAAATGCCTCCTTGGCATGGTTGCCCCCTGACTTTTTGCCTTTGCTGATGCTATGTTTACAATTGAAAGTGTGCTGAGGCCTGCTAACCAGGCCCCAGCACCAGTGTTCTTTCCCTAACCTGTACTTTTGTATCCACAATTGGCAGACCCTGGCATCCAGATAAGTCCCTTGTAACTGGTACTCCTAGTACCAAGGGCCCTGATGCCAAGGAAGGTCTCTAAGGGCTGCAGCATGTCTTATGCCACCCTGGAGACCTCTCACTAAGCACAGACACTCTGCTTGCCAGCTTGTGTGTGCTAGTGAGGACAAATCGAGTAAGTCGACATGGCACTCCCCTCAGGGTGCCATGCCAGCCTCTCACTGCCTATGCAGTATAGGTAAGACACCCCTCTAGCAGGCCTTACAGCCCTAAGGCAGGGTGCACTATACCATAGGTGAGGGTACCAGTGCATGAGCATGGTACCCCTACAGTGTCTAAACAAAACCTTAGACATTGTAAGTGCAGGGTAGCCATAAGAGTATATGGTCTGGGAGTCTGTCAAACACGAACTCCACAGCACCATAATGGCTACCCTGAAAACTGGGAAGTTTGGTATCAAACTTCTCAGCACAATAAATGCACACTGATGCCAGTGTACATTTTATTGTAAAATACACCACAGAGGGCACCTTAGAGGTGCCCCCTGAAACTTCACCGACTATCTGTGTAGGCTGACTAGTTTTAGCAGCCTGCCACAAACCGAGACATGTTGCTGGCCCCATGGGGAGAGTGCCTTTGTCACTCTGAGGCCAGTAACAAAGCCTGCACTGGGTGGAGATGCTAACACCTCCCCCAGGCAGGAATTGTCACACCTGGCGGTGAGCCTCAAAGGCTCACCTCCTTTGTGCCAACCCAGCAGGACACTCCAGCTAGTGGAGTTGCCCGCCCCCTCCGGCCAGGCCCCACTTTTGGCGGCAAGGCCGGAGAAAATAATGAGAAAAACAAGGAGGAGTCACTGGCCAGTCAGGACAGCCCCTAAGGTGTCCTGAGCTGAAGTGACTCTGACTTTTAGAAATCCTCCATCTTGCAGATGGAGGATTCCCCCAATAGGGTTAGGATTGTGACCCCCTCCCCTTGGGAGGAGGCACAAAGAGGGTGTACCCACCCTCAGGGCTAGTAGCCATTGGCTACTAACCCCCCAGACCTAAACACGCCCTTAAATTTAGTATTTAAGGGCTACCCTGAACCCTAGAAAATTAGATTCCTGCAACTACAAGAAGAAGGACTGCCCAGCTGAAAACCCCTGCAGCGGAAGACCAGAAGACGACAACTGCCTTGGCTCCAGAAACTCACCGGCCTGTCTCCTGCCTTCCAAAGATCCTGCACCAGCGACGCCTTCCAAAGGGACCAGCGACCTCGACATCCTCTGAGGACTGCCCCTGCTTCGAAAAGACAAGAAACTCCCGAGGACAGCGGACCTGCTCCAAGAAAAGCTGCAACTTTGTTTCCAGCAGCTTCAAAGAACCCTGCAAGCTCCCCGCAAGAAGCGTGAGACTTGCAACACTGCACCCGGCGACCCCGACTCGGCTGGTGGCGATCCAACACCTCAGGAGGGACCCCAGGACTACTCTGATACTGTGAGTACCAAAACCTGTCCCCCCTGAGCCCCCACAGCGCCGCCTGCAGAGGGAATCCCGAGGCTTCCCCTGACCGCGACTCTTTGAACCTAAAGTCCCGACGCCTGGGAGAGACCCTGCACCCGCAGCCCCCAGGACCTGAAGGACCGGACTTTCACTGGAGAAGTGACCCCCAGGAGTCCCTCTCCCTTGCCCAAGTGGAGGTTTCCCCGAGGAACCCCCCCCTTGCCTGCCTGCAGCGCTGAAGAGATCCCGAGATCTCTCATAGACTAACATTGCGAACCCGACGCTTGTTTCTACACTGCACCCGGCCGCCCCCGCGCCGCTGAGGGTGAAATTTCTGTGTGGACTTGTGTCCCCCCCGGTGCCCTACAAAACCCCCCTGGTCTGCCCTCCGAAGACGCGGGTACTTACCTGCAAGCAGACCGGAACCGGGGCACCCCCTTCTCTCCATTCTAGCCTATGTGTTTTGGGCACCACTTTGAACTCTGCACCTGACCGGCCCTGAGCTGCTGGTGTGGTGACTTTGGGGTTGCTCTGAACCCCCAACGGTGGGCTACCTTGGACCAAGAACTAAGCCCTGTAAGTGTCTTACTTACCTGGTTAACCTAACAAATACTTACCTCCCCTAGGAACTGTGAAAATTGCACTGTGTCCACTTTTAAAACAGTTATTTGTGAATAACTTGAAAAGTATACATGCAATTTTGATGATTTGAAGTTCCTAAAGTACTTACCTGCAATACCTTTCGAATGAGATATTACATGTAGAATTTGAACCTGTGGTTCTTAAAATAAACTAAGAAAAGATATTTTTCTATAACAAAACCTATTGGCTGGATTTGTCTCTGAGTGTGTGTACCTCATTTATTGTCTATGTGTATGTACAACAAATGCTTAACACTACTCCTTGGATAAGCCTACTGCTCGACCACACTACCACAAAATAGAGCATTAGTATTATCTCTTCTTGCCACTATCTTACCTCTAAGGGGAACCCTTGGACTCTGTGCATGCTATTCCTTACTTTGAAATAGCGCATACAGAGCCAACTTCCTACAATGGCAAATCCAGGGACTTCACCGAACCTACAGATCTCAGCTCCTTTTTGAATGGCCTTACCTCACATCCTATGGACATCGCCTCCGTGCACTCATAACTTGACACCCTTACTCCTGTGGATCGCTCTGCTGCTTCGCGCCCAATGTCTCAACCTCAGCATCCAACCTCGCAAAAAAGAGGCAGGATCTATGACCGTTCGCTTAAATCACAGGAGGGTCGTGACCATGCCCTCCAAGCGGTGATTGACCACACTCAGGACCTGGGCAGAGACAAGTCCCGTTCTCCCTTGAAGCCAGCCCTCGGAGAGCACTCATAATACTGGTTCCCAGGGTGCCCTGAGGACTTTCTACACTCAACTCAGTAATGGGTTCTTCCCCAACGGACAGCTAAGTGTCATATTAGACTATTACTATTATTGCCTTTCTCCACAGTTAGAGAGGTCAGGGAGGGGTTTGGGTCGGTGTTATGCTTTCACGTTCATGCTATGTTTGTTGTGATGTTCTATTGCTTGTGAACCTGATACGGAGCTAGCCTCATTACGAACATTCTGCCACCTTGGGGATAGACCTATGCTGTTAAAGTAATATCGCATATGTTTCCTGCTACAGTCCGTACATAGTTATTTGTTTCTTATTAATGCTTTTTGTATGGTAACGACTACACTACATGTATCACACGTTTGGCCTCTGGTTGTGGGTAGTGTTCTTGTCGCCAGATGCCGCACGCTCCTTTTTATCTGCCTTACCCCCCTGTGCTTCCTATTCCCTCTCTCCTTCAGTCTCGCAGCCGCGGGGGGAGGCTGTGGGGCGGGCCCCCGGTGGACCTTTGACATTTAACATGTTCCTGCTAAATAGGGGGATTCATCCCTTCCCCGTCTCATTGATCCCCACTCACCAAATTAGAGAGAGGCACAGTTAACATGAGTCAAGGGATTCTAGTCTGCATCCCGCGCCTCCATAGGATCATCTTACTTTTACTAGGTAGGGCCGTGTTGTAAGGCTACTCCCCTTCTTATAGTTATGGGGCCCTTGACTAACCCCCCCTCTTGCAGCCTCTGAAAATGGCGTTCAGGCTTTGCACGACCCCGAGACAGATCCAGTTGGCGATGCCGACCCTATTATGACGTAGCATAATCTTCACCCCTTTTTATGCTTAGATGGGTACTACTTCATGATTACCTCCCTAAATGGCCGGCTAGAATGATTTCTTCTCCTCCACACTTTTAGAGTATTGCCCTCCGACCTATTTTATATTTCATATTTCAAATCTCATTTTATTCCATCTCTCCATACTTCAGGCTCTCTGCTCCTCACACGTTACCGCCCAGCATTACCTGTCAGTGGGGCTCCCTGGCAGTTCTCTTGGGCAGCAGACCGACCCCCTTGCTCCCCTCCTGCCCTCCCCGACGCCCGCCGACGGTCTTACAGGTTTCGACCCGCAGTTTAGCAGGGTTTTCAGTTTCGAGCCCCTTCTCATTCACTGTAGTTTTCACCATATCTTCCCTTTTTTATATTCATTTGCTTTCTTTTTCTTTCCGTCTTTCTTCATTCTCTCCCCCGTCTCTTTTGAGTTTCTCCATTTCTATTTCAACTCTCTCTTCCTTCCATCTTGGTGATTATTCTTTCTTTTTTTTGTTTTTGTTTTTATTTCTCCCCCTCTACGGCGTATCTTTCTCTTCCCCGCCTTGCTCTTCCTTCCGTTTGACTTTCTTACACCTCGTGACTGAGGGGCTCCCCCGCATTTCCCCCTTTATCTCTTTGTTCTTCCCTAGGTTCGAGTGCTCGGAGCTTCTCTGCTCCTAGACCGTCCTTCCATCTCTTATATCAGCAAACATGTAGTCCCCCGCTCCCCCTTTGAATAGATTCCTCTTACGCTCGATAATGGGGATGACGACCCCGCTCACAGTCATATCGTGGAACGTACACGGTATGACGCACTATATCAAGCGTCAGAAGGTCCTATCTTATCTCAGGTCAAAAAGAACTGACATTGCCCTATTAGAGGAAACACACCTCTCTCCATCAGAATCAGAAAAACTCTGTAGAGACTGGGTAGGGAAGGTGTTATTCAGCAGAACACCATCTATACACAGTGAGACGCAAGGTTCAGGGTGGAAATGCGGGGTGGCAAAACTCATTCGTCGGTCCCTGCAGTTCAGGCTTCTAAAGACATGGTGTGACCCGGGGGGGCGTTACGTCCTTGCCAAGCTCACCTTGGGCTCTTCTACAATTTGTATTGGTTCTAGCTATGCCCCCACAGGCTCCAAATGTTCCTTTTTCCTTTCTCTTAATCGACTATTGACAGAGATTGGCACCTCCCAATACCTGCTGGGTGGGGACTGGAACATAGTGCAAGATGTTATTTTGGATCGATCAAGCGGTCTCGATGCGTGCAACAACGCAGACCGGGCCCTCCTAAGTGACATCAGTTAATACAGTCAATTTGAATGTCTGAAATTCTTCCGGCCACACTGTCTGACCACTCTCTGGTTTTATTGGCTTTGGAGCTGGGGGTGGCCCCACCTGGTCGTAAGCCTTGGCGTCTCCCAAACCCTAGATACCAAACGCCGAAGGGTAAGGAACAACTTAGATCGCACGTAGCCACGTATCTTCGGGTCAATAAGGGCTCGGTCTCTTCACCTCAGCTACTATGGGCAGCGGCAAAGGCAATGATTAGAGGACAGCTCATGAGAGATGCGTCCATTTACAATGCTCAAAGGAAGGACCGACAGTGCGAACTGGAAGACTGCGTTACACAGACCACCCGGAGTACACACGAACACCCACCCCATCTAAACCGCCGCCGACTAGAACCAGCCAAAATGGAGCTCAACTCTCTTTATACCTCACAGGCGGATTATGCCTTGTAGTGGCTGAGAGGTCGCCACTATGAGCACGGGGAGAAGGTGTGTCATCTGTTAGTCGCTCAACTCCGTCAAAGGGAGGTGCCATTGACCATCCCAGCCCTACACAGTCCCGATTGCACGTTTATTACGCACCCTCAGGCAATTGCGGAGGAGTTTGATCTTTTTACCGCACCCTCTACACCCCAGAAACAACCAAGGACATTGGGCGTTTGGACGCCTTCCTCGAGAGGGCAAATATACCATGCCTTTCGGATGAAGCTGGAGCGCTTCTGGAGGGTGCCATCAGCAAGGAGGAGATACAGCAAGCGATAGCCAACCTCCCATACCACAAGGCGCCCGGGGAGGATGGCTTCGCATCTGAATTCTATAAATGGACAGGAGCTGATACCGTAGATGCCTTATACAAGACATTTCAGGGTGCTGACCAGACGGGTTCTTTACATCCTCTTTCTAATAAAGCCTCCATCTCAGTTCTACCCAAGCCGGGAAAAGACCCTCTTCTCTGCAGTAGCTACTGTCCCATATGTCTCCTCAATAGAGATATCAAGATTCTTGCGGGGATCTTGGCATCCCACCTTAAGAAGGTCATCCCCTCTCTGGTTCACCAAACCCAAGTTGGCTTTGTACCGGGCCGCTCATCAAGAAATCACCTCTGCACGCTACTCCATGCCATATGGACAGCGCGGGATTCACAGGAGGAGGTCCTTGCTCTTTCATTGGATGCCAAAAAGGCGTTAGATCAAATAGAGTGTTTGAAATTCTAAAATGTTTTGGTCTAGGGACTAGTTTTATCAACAGAGTATGATTGCTATATGACTCCCCAATTGCCCAGGTAAACTGTGGCGGGTTTCTGTCAGACATCTTCTCAGTCAACAGGGGTGCGTGTCAGGGCTGCCCTCTATCCCCGTTAGTGTTTCCATTAGCCGTAGGACCCCTAGAGTCAGCAATTCGCAGCTCCAATCTTATATCTGGATTCTCGGTTCCGGGCAGCACCTCCGACATTTATTTATATGCCGACAATATTTTACTCACTCTCACCGACCTGCCCAACTCCCTTCCAGCCCTCAGAGTTTTCTTAAAAGAATTTGAACATCTTTCGGGCTACCGAATCAATTGGGATAAGAGCGAAACGCTACCATTATCCCCTGTAACAGTAAGTGCCTCAGTTTAGGAATTTTCAGTCAAATGGAAACATTCATGTCTTCGTTACCTGGGTATTGACATTAACAGAGGTTTGGATAAAATGGTGACTGACAATCTGAAACCCTTGTTTGGTAGTATGAAGCGGGATTTGAGAAATGTTGGCCTTTCTATGTGGGGCAGAGTGCAGGCGGTACAAATGGTGACCTTACCGTGATTTCTATACTTCCTGGGCTTGCTACCCTTACAGATACCCGTGTCTCTCCTCCAAGAGATAGATCGTTGCATCCTTGCTTTTGTCTAGGGATCCATGCGCCCAAGGCTACCTAGAGCCGCCTTGCACGCCAGACGTGAGTTTGGGGGTTTGAGTCTCCCCTCAGTGAAACACTATGCCTTAGCAGTACATCTCTCGCAGACGGTCTTTTTACTCCTGGGAGTACGGGATCCATCGCTTTGGGTGGAAATAGAACAGACGCTTTTGTGTTCCACACCAGGATTCCAAGTGCTCTACGATGCAGGTTCGGTACCCAATAGAACTATCAATCCCATGATTAGGGCCATGCGGAATACATGGTGGCAGGCACATCGTTTAATGGGTGTGGACCCCCAAATACATGATAGGGCACCATTATGGGGCAATAAAGTGTTTTGGATTGGGGGAAAGACTATTTTTTGGAGGTACTGGTGTTTGAAGGGTGTCACGCGGGTGGATCAGCTCCTAATGGAGGGCAGATGGAAGTTGTTTTTGGAACTCAAGGAGGAATTTGATCTTCTCGATCATCACTCATATAGCTTTATACAGCTTAGACATTGTCTGGTGAGATGTCCAGGGAACGCCCTCCGTCGAATTATTTCATCCCTGATACTTCAATACCTGGAAACCTGGGGTCAATTAAGGGGGGCATTATCAGGACTGCAGACACTGTTGAACCGACACCTCTTCTCACTCCCCCTCCTCATCTCTCTCAAGACTAAATGGCAGGCGTGCCTGCAGGTCGAATACGAACTAGAGGATTGGGCAGATTTAATCAAGGCCAGAGACTGCGGAGCACAGGAGGCCCGTTTCAAATTCAGTCCTTTTAAAACATTACATGATTGGTATTGGACTCCCCAGAAACTGGGTACTGCAGGGTTATTGTCTCATGCCTCCTGTTGGAGGTGCCCTCACGCATGTTGTGATCTACCGCATATCTTACATGACTGCCCAGTTATTCAGCCTTTTTGGCAATCAGTGGGGGACACCCTTAGAGAAGTGTTACCCTTACCTTCTTCCCTCACCCCTCGTCTCCTACTGCTACATGATACTGGAGAGCTCTTCGACCTCTCCCAACCACAACATCATTTATTGCACACTGCACTGGCCACAGCAAAGGTATGTATCCTCAGGCATTGGCGGACAGCAACCGTCCCCTCACTTGGGGAATGGATCACTGCAATGTACCAGACAGCCTCTCATGAATGACTCATATATGCTTTGCAGGATAAAACAGACGTGTTTTGACAAATGTGGTCACCCTTTCTCACTGGGCCAGTGAGCTGAATAATTCCTATAGAGGTCGCAACACACCTTGTTAGGTGGAGTTCCGCTTATCTGATACATTTACAATCAAATACCATCAATGTGTTGTTATACCTTTTTGCTTTGTATCGGTCTCAGCTGAGTGCAAGCATACACCCTCATTTGCTCCCTGTCCGGTCTTATCAAGAATGCACCGTCCACTTACCCACATCTTCCCCTTCCCCCTCTTCACTTCTTCATTCCCTTCGCTCTTTTCATCCCATTATTTTCTTAATTCAGGATTCAGGATTCAATCTTCTTCATGCTCTCATCAGCCCTTCTTTTCTTTGTCTTCAATTCTCCTCCCTCCCCCCATTGGTGTTAATTCTGCCCCCCCTCGGTCACTGTCATTATCATTCTCACTTTCTTTTTCACTCCTCTCCCCACCTATGTCTTTGCCCCTTTTATTCTTATTCTTATTCTCACTCTCCCTTCTGCTCCTCCCTCCACTGTTCCTCACACTGGCACTCTTTCCTTCTCTCTCCTCTTCTGTTTCCTCTTTTGTTGTCAACCTTTAGTTATGTTTTTTTCTATGGGATTTCTTAGTTTTCTATAATTTTTTTTATTTTTATTTTTTTTAGGTATTCCCCCCCTCCACTTTAGACTCCCCCATGTTAATTTCTACTGGCATTCAGAGACATCTACCCTTCTCACCTGCATTACTATCACTGGGTTGCTAGTCCACCTCTGCTCACCCCCCCTTTTTCTTTATGTCCCCTTTCAGGTCCTTCCTTCCCCATTTTGAGGATGGGAGGTCGCCCCCTCCTTACGAACCACCCGAGACCCCGTTCTCCACCTTCGGCTCGTGACTTTGGACTGAGGGTCCTGCAACGTTCTCTTTCTTTTGCACCTCGTCCCCCTTACACGACATCCTAGTGCACCACGTCCCTTCAAGACACTTGGTGACGGGACTGCGAGAGGTGGCAGGACGATTGGTTTTGTCGGGAGTATTTATATACATGCCCTTTATTGGGGCCTGAGAAGGGACAGGAGGGCAATGTCAGAATGTTAAGATGTTAGACTGTTATTATGTCATTATAGAATTGCGGTAATGCATTATTATTACATTATTATATCACTGTGTTCCTGCTTTAATGTATCTGGGTATGGTACTATTGTAGTGTCGTATTATTGTGTCATGATTATTTTCTTTTTTCTTTCTTTACTCTATTTTAACAGTAGTAGTATGCTTTAGATGTAGACATTTTGCTAACCTGCATGACATTTTTTGCATGGTTCTATCAGATTTCAGGATGTCTGATGTACACGACTCCTGACGACATGTTATTTGCTCTTCATATATTGTTTTGGAATATGAAAATAAAAAGTGCAAAATAAAAAGGAAAAAATATATATATATATTTTATAGACAAGCAGGGCACACAAGAGGGGAATAAGGGGCAGATGGAAGGGAGAAGAATACTGACTGATGGGGATACTAGTTGAGAGATAAAATACAATATTTGGAAAAATAACCAACATTTTTTAAGACTTTCAAAACAGAGAAGGAGAGAGTGTGTATGCGTTTTTGTCTCTGTGTATGAAAAATGTCTTGTGAAATCTGAGCGACATCTCACCATATTCAACTGAAAGCATCTGCACACAACTATTTACCAGAAAATACATTTATTATGGAGGGTGTAACACCTCAAACACCCCCTGAAGCTATGCCCCTGAGGGGTTGGGGTGAGTAGAGAGATGGGTGCAGTCAGGGGCCCAACAAGACTCGAAATTTGGGGGGCTAAGAGGTCAACCACTGGAGGTGGGGCTTTCACTTCAAACAATGGTGCACAGTCGTCCTTGGACCAAAAACAAGAAAATAGAGTGATAAGTTGTGCATTTCAAATGGATCAAACCTGACAGGATAGAAATAGGCATGTTTTACTGGATGTGACAATGTTTACAGGTAACTAACAAAGATCTTTACAGAGTGCAATAAGTTATTTGATAACTAAAAATCAACATCTACAGATTTCAGTACAAAGCACTGAAGAACCAGTTTTTATAAGATGACTGGCCTTTTTGCCAATTCTCCCAAAAATACTTCTGGGAAATGACAGTGAGCTCATGAAGTCTTTTTAATTTCATCTTCAGAATAACCCTCCTGTCTGACTGTTGACCAAAGGTACACTTTCAGTCTGCTCATTGGTACATGAAAACATTTACTTTTTTGAGGCCACAGACATGTACATGTCTCGGAATCTAGCATGCCTAAAGGTTAGTGGCATGGAGTGTCAGAGTGGAGTGGGGGAGTAGAGTGTTGTAGAGTGGATTTGGATGGATGTTGTAGAGTGGAGTAGGAGGATTAGAGTGTCATAGAGTTGTGTAGAGGGGAGTAGGGTCCAGAGAGTTGTGGATTGAAGTGGGGTGGATTAGGGTGGAATGGGCTAGAGTGGATTAGGATAGTGAGGTGGATTTGAGTAGATTAGGCTGGATTGGATTGGTGTGGCTTGAATTGAGTCAGGTGGATTGATTTGGGGTAGATTGGAGTGAGGTGGATCCAAATGGGGTTAGGTGGATGGGATTGGGGTTGATTAGAGTGAAGTGGATTAGATTGAATTCGGTGGGTGGTTTGGATTGGAGTGATAATGCTAGGAAGCATTGGATTGGGGTGGGTTGGGGTGGGGGTCATTGTGGTTGATTGCGTGGATGTGGGTTGGACTGAAGTGCAGTGGGGTAGATGGATTAGATTGGAGTGGGGTGGACTGAACTGGGATGGGATAGAGCGAGGTGGACTGGATTGGGTTATGGTGGATTGGATTGTGTTGGAGTGGGGTGGATTGAAGTGGGGTAGGCTAGATAGATGGGACTGGAATGTAGTGGACTGAACTGGGATGGGGTGCGCTGGACTGGGGTAGAATTTGGTGGAGTGGAATGTGGTGGAGTGGGGTGGATTGAGTGGGGTGGAGTGGATTCAAAGGGATGGGGTAGAGGAGGGAGATTTAATTGGGATGGGGTGGATTGGATTGGATTGGATTGGGGTGGACTTGATTGGGATGGATTGGACTGTGGTGGATTGCATTGGGGTAAGGTAGATTGGATTGGCATGGGGTGGGGTGGACTGCAGAACTGGAGTGGGTGGACTTGAGTGGGGTGTATCTGAAGTGAAGTGGAGTGAGGTGGATTGGACTGTGTGGGGTGGATTAGGGTGTGATGTGGTGGATTGGATTGAGTGTGGTGGATTGGATTGAGGTGAATTGGATAGGGGTGAGGTGGACTGGATTAGGGTGGGGGGATTGGATTGGATTGGATTTGGTTGGGTGGATTGGAGTGGAGTGGATTGTGGTGAATTGGACTGGAGTGGAGTGGATTGTGTTGGAGTGGAGTGAATTGTATTGGAGTGAGGTGGATTGGGTTGTGGATGACCTGATTGGGGGTGGGGGGTGGACTGGACTGTAGTAGGGTGGGTTGGATTGGAGTAGAGTGGGTTGGATGATTGAAGCTGGTGGGATAATTGGAGTGGGTGGGATGACTGGAAAGGAGTGGATTAGATTGTAATGGGCTGGGGTGGGTTGGTGTGGAGTATGGTGGATTGGTCTGCAGTTGGGTGGATAGGACTGGAGTGGGGTGGACTGGACTGGACTGGTGTGTGGTGGATTGGGGTGAGATGTATTCGACTGGAGTGGGATAGATTGACTCGGTTGGATTGATGTGGTGTGAATTGGACTGGATTGGTGTGGGGTGGACTGGGTTGTGATGGTGTGGATTAGAGTGGGGTGAATTGGGATGGAGTGGGTTGGATCTAGGTGAGGAGTGGTGGATTGAATTAAAGTGGGGCAGATTTTGGATTGGAGTGGGTTGTTTGGCATTGTAGTGGGGCAGGGTGGAGTGGGGCAGGTTGTTATGGATCAAAGTAGGACAGATTGGAGTGGGGTAGATTGGAGTGGTGCTGGTTGAAAAGGATTGGAGTGGGGCAGGTTCTTTTGGATTGATTGGGGACAGATCGAAGTGGGCCAGATTGTTTTGAGTAGGAATGGGGGAGATTGGAGTGGTGCAGGTTGCAATGTATTGGAATGGGACACGTTTTTTTCGGGCTGATTTGGGGCAGATTGAAGTGGGGCAGATTGTTTGGGACTGGAGTGGGGCAGATTGCTTTGGATAAGAGTCGGGCAGATTGGAGTGGGATAGATTGGAGTGGGACAGATTATTTTAGAGAGAAGTGGGCAGACTTTTTTTATGGTTGATTGGAGTGGGGTAAATTGGGTTGGTGTGGGGTTGATTGGATGGGTGTGGGGTGGATTGGAGTTGGCTGAATTGGAGTAAGGCATATTGTTTTGGATTGGTGTGGGCAGATTTGAGTGGGGTGGATTTGAGTGGGACAGATTGTTTGGGATTGAAGTGGGGCAGATTAGAGTGGGGCAGATTGTTTTGGATTGCAGTGGGGCAGATTGCTTTGTATTGGAGTGCATCAGATTGCAGTGGGGCAGATTCTTATGAATTGGGGCAGACTGGAGTGGGGCAGATTTTTTGGGATTGGAGTGGGGTATATTGTTTTGGATTGGAGTGGCTCATATTGTTTTGGATTGGAGTGGGGCAGATTGTTTTGATTGGTGTGGGCAGATTGTTTAGGATTGGAGAGAGCATATTGTTTTGGATTGGAGTGGGGCAGATTTGAGTGAGGCAGACTGCTTTGATTGGAGTGGTTTGTATTGCTTTGGACTGGAGTGGTTCAGATTGTTTTGATTGGAGTGGGGCAGATTGCTCTGGAATAGTGCAGATTGTTTTTGATTTGAGGGGACAAACTGGAATGGGAGAGATTAGATTGAGGTGGGTTTGGAGGAATTAAGTGGGCTGGATTGAAATGGACTGGATTGAGGTGGGGTGGATTAGTGTGGACAGTAGCGGGATGGATTTGAGTGGGGTAGATTGGGGTGTACTGCATGATTATGTGTTAAAGCATCATATCAGAGAGTACACATAATAAAAAAACAGTCGCTTTGCAATATTTCAACAAGTTCATTGTCATCATTTGAGAACAGGGCCCACCAGCAAAAACAAGAGAAAACATGAGTGGAAAGTGGGAAAAGACAATTTGGCAAAACAAAAGAAATATAGCTTTAAAAAATAAAACTTTGCAATTGTGTTTGCCCCACCGGGCACGTTTTTGCCAGTCACAAGTCTTCTGTTTGCAGGGCACTAGAAATTAAAAAGAACAATATAGTACCTCGATCACATCAGGAGCAGGGGATCGGCACTAATTAAGTTGAATCAATTAGTGCTTGATCCCTGCTCCACACAGAAAAACAGAAGTGATGCCAGGGGTGCCTGGACGAATTATGAGGCTGTAAAGAAGAGTGCCATGCAAACCAACAAATAGTGAGTGACCGGGAGGCTCCAAGCCCTTTACTGAACACAACAGAGTCTCTCAAGCAAGTCGAATGCGCTAGTACATGCACTCGCAGACTCAACCCTAATGAGGTAGTTTCCTTGAAAACACTTTGCAACAAATAGTTTTCTAAAATATAAAGGACGCAAGTATCCTTCAAAGTCCAGAAAACGTAGCATTTAAGGCTGATGCACAATGTCCTCCAAAGAGGTCACTTCATTACAAATTATGCCTTATAAAAGTATATGTTATAATACAACATCTATGATTTTAAATCTGTTCTGAAGCCTGCAGCACTTACAGTGTCAAATCCACTTATGAACCAATGTTGTTACTACACACTGAACGTGGGAAAGATGGTGCGGGGGCTGACACAGTCTGATGAGTTCTGAAAGATGCTCCTGCTATCCATGATAGGGCGAATCAAAGCAGCGAAGATGGTTGTCCTGCTGCCATGCCGTAATGTGTTGCAGAATGTGATGTGCCCCTCTATTCCACATTTGCACAGTTGGACAGACTGCTGAGGGATGTGATCTAGGCTGGTAGATGGAGCTGGGTCAAACTTGACATGCTTAAGCTCCCCTACAGGAATGGAAACCTTGGCCTTCCTGATCTATTTTTGTACTACGCAGCACCACAACTCCAGCCCTTGGTGCAGTGGCTAGATAACAAAACAAACAGGGAAAACCCCTACTGGCAAGAACGTGTGACGCAGACATGGTTCTGGAGGTTCTCAAGATGGGGAAAACAGCCTGACTCCCTATCATATTTATGCAACAAGTGGGTCGAGTTTGTGGCAGGGTGATGATGGCACCATATGAAGAATATCTTCCCCTCTGGGCACCTCTAAAATTGCTACCAGCCCTGTGGTTAGTGCTTGAGGGTACCCACTAAATGTATCGAAAAGCAATAAAAGCAAGATATGAGATCATTTTTCACTTATAAAGTGCCCTAAGTTTGAACTGACTAAATAACAAAAAATCTATGAAGATAATCAATAAAATAGATGTATTTTAAGAGCCTTTCTAAACATAGAATGGTTATCTATTTTGTGCAACCCAAGATGAGTGCATTCGAAATAGAGAAAGCAACGAGAGAAGGAACATCCCTCTACACACCCTCACCAAGTCTTTCTAAATCAGGGGGCTTATAGCAGGATGGAAAATCTTAAATGACTGGATCGCCTAGACTTGGAATCAAACACATAAGCAGCATGGGTCATTTTTCAAGAGAGGCTCTGTGGGCAAAGTGGAGTGCCTTATAATGGACCTTTCCACAAACGTGCAGCCAGTGCAGTTTAAGGAGAGTCGCAGACACCCTGCGGAATTCTGTGAAATTCATGCCAAGTCATGATGTCCTATTCTGAACTCCTTGAAGTTTATAAATAGCTGACTCAGGAACATCAATATAGCAAGCATTGGCATGGTTCAATCTAGAAATTATGGTAGCATTAACAGTACAAAGTTTCAGGTGGAACAGAATAAATAGATTTTGAGGGAAGTGATAACTGGGCCTTTCATCACAGTTGATCTATCCCCAGGCACTTTAAGTTGTCCACCATGGCTCGATTACAAGTTGTATAATACTGTCAGGATGCCAGTAATTACCAGTACTGTGTGGTAGCAACCCACCATTTCAAGTTAAATCCCAAGGAACTGGGAATTACGGTGCAGACTCAGATTTACCAGTTGGTCTTCTGCATCATATTCCCTTACCTGTGGTGTTTAACATGCACATTCAGCATCTACTCTGAGCAGGTGTTAAAACTGTGCAAGGGGCTGTTGTGAAAGTGTGTTGGAAGGTGTGGTTGGAAAGAAGCGGTAAGGATGGGCAGAAAAGGGTGGAGAATGTACCCTGGCAGGCAGGAGCATGTAATGCTCCTCCTCTGCCTTGTTTGAGGTTTGGCCAGGGGTTATATACGGAGTCCAGGGAACAAATCAGGCTTTTCCCAGGGTGTTTTTACCTGCTGGTTTTTCCAGCTGGTCAAATCTTGTCCATTGTTTCCGCACCCAGTAAATCCGTGGAGAGGTACACTGGACATCTTATCATTGTGCGGAATCAAATTCTAAGCACAAATTCCACTCCGCACATTTCCTAATCAGGGCCCATGTCTTTTATGTGTACCTTGCAGGTGGACTGATTAGTCAGAAAGAGCGCAACACTATGAGGCATAAGAACCAATGAAACAATAAACAAAGACTTCTCTACCTGTAACTGTTTTTTGGATGCAGTAGCCAATACTTTTCTGTATGTAATATAGAAGACGAGCCAACAAATTAACATGGAAACCGAGTCATAACAAAATCAAGCCAAGCAGTGTGCCTGACTTGGTTCTAAGATCCGGTGAATGAGCTGAGCCTTCAAAATGTTTGGCTTGTATATTGTGCAGCTAACATTATGCAAAATTATGTTAAAGTCTCTAGAAAATTAAATAAATATATATTTGGAAACATGTTGAAGCATTTTACCTTAGTACTTAAGAGCACCTTACTGCCTTGAGGTGCATGTTTTAATAAAGATAGTTGTTGAAGAGGAGTGTAGGAAACGGTATTCCCACCCCTCCGCCTGATTACTTTGCCATTACTAAACTAAGAGTCTGATTTAAAGTTGGGGAGATGGGTTTACTCAATCACAAACATGACAGATATCTCGTCTGCCATATTACAATTCCATTATGTCCTATTGACATTGCAACTCGGTGGCTGAGGTATCTGTCACGTTGGTGACAGTAAGCCTTCCGTCAAACTGTAAATCAGGCCCTAAGAGGAAAGTCAGTTGACATGCACCCTAAATGTGACCTACTTTTATTACATATGGAGCAACATTATAGAGTATTAAATCAAAGCCAATAGGTTTCTGTACAGCACACATCCTGAAATCATGTATTTCAAAGCCCTCTAATATGCAACTAGGAAGAAAAAGGAGGCACTGGGAAATAAAATATATGCATATGATCACACAATTTGTTAAAGTGGAATAGCTATGGTCAGGTTTTCTGGTTTCACGTAGAAGATTTCAGCCACTAGATGGGTATTTTTTCTCCCTCACCATGGAAGGTTAATGCTTTGTCTTTAATTCTTGGCACATGCAATTTGAGTTCACATGAAAGCGCAGCTCGTTTAGGGCTCCAGGGTCCAAGAGGACCTCAAGCTGAGCACTTGGCCTGAGCCTTCTATGACTCACCCACCTGTAGTTTAATATAATTTTGAAATAAAGGCTTGTGTATTCACAATGCTTTCGGTCACAGGCTGGGGCCTCGCAGCACTATAAATGCACATACACTATTCTCCCAAGCACGTACCAAGATGCAGTTTGTCACTGTCTAGTTACACACACAGACATCTGCAGAGATCACATTAACAAATTGAGCTGTCCCATAGCAAACAAAGAATGCATTTATTTCGTATTTACAATGAATACATTATATTTTATATTCATTTAACTGAAGATGAAAGGCCCACAAAATAGTTGCAGGGTGTCTTGTTCCCCATATAGCCCATCGACTCCCACATTAAGGGTCACAGAAGTGCGCCCATTTGCGGCACAACCCAGCACAGTTGCAGCCCGGGCAAAGACACACGACGGGGGTAGCTAAAGCCCTTTTAACCAAGTGGGTGTTGCGCCCCTTGGCGCAGTACAGGAGATAGCTTCGCTCGAAAGGCACAGTCTGTGTGTTGCGGATGGGACTGTAACTTTTCTCTGGAGCAAGGCATGAGGGTTGGCTCCTTAGTGGTGCCATGAAAACAGTTTTCCACAGACACAGTGGCACTAAAGCTGCTTCATTATTTTTTAAATTACTCATTAAAATTCGCACTTTGAAAGCCTCATAATTTTTTTTTTTAAATGCATAGTTAAAAGTCTCCCGGTTTTGCACCGTTACAGACCTTACCAAATTATTTTATTTGTTAACATCAGCTTGAACATAAATCTTTCAACCCCGACCCAGGTAGGGAACAAAAGCCAAATAGATATCTCATTATACATGACTTACTCACATGCCCTGCACAGACAATGTGTATAGACACTGTGCAAGCATCGTATGACGTTCATGCGCTTCTTACAAGATCTTAAGATTTAACTGGCAATGTACTTTGACATTATGGAGCCAATCGACCAGCCAGTGTAAGAATATCTAAAAACGCCTTATCTGGACAGCTTTTACACTCACATCGCCCTGATCTAACACAATGGAAGTAGTTCAGCAATCACCTAACTTACCTGTCCGATTGAATGTCTACAACGAAACGCTTTTGCTCACTTTTGTCACGAATACCACGTTCATAATTGCAAACCATATTAGTATAGTTACACTAATTACCATTAAAGACCTATAGGCGCAGAAAATTAAGTTACTTGGAATCCGATATGATGAGAACTACGACTGCTTATGGACACAGATTGCAGAGTTTGAAGTAAAAACAACTTACTCTGGGATCTCATAAATGGGGGAATCAGAGGTGACACATATAAGGGAATGGAGTCACAAGGGACAGTGTTTTACAGTTTGCAAGTTTGCGTCTCTCTCTTTTTTTTTAATCCAGCCCAAATAAATTGTCACCAATGGCAAATATAACAGTAAATCTAATCTGGTTTTCATAATTGATCACAAACAGACATATTAAATGTTTTATAGGTTAAGGCACCCTTGGCAGAGTGTTTTTTGTGTACCAAACAATTGCCTGGGTATGATAACTTGCTAGAGACGTTTGTGTAATCTAGTCAGAAGTTTGACTCATCATAAAATAGAATAGAGGGTTATTTTGCATGTTGTAACCCAAATCGACTAACAAGCATGTAGTTGACTCAAACAGTTGCTGCTTTTGCGGCTGAGATCTTTGCATTAGTATATACATAGTTATTAAAGTAAATGATCATATAAATAGATTTCAGCCCCCCCCCCCCAGTATTTTGTGCACTGGAATTGCAAATTTTGGCCAAAACAATCAAAATTTGCAGTAGTAAAACTTCGAAATATGCTGTATTTTTACAGCGGGTGGATGTGTCTGTCGCAAAAATAGAGTTCGGTCCTTGGTCTGTCACTACTGGAGACCCTGACAATTCACAGTCTGTGACCTCGCAGATTGTTCAGCAGCACTGAAACTCAAAATAATAGGGTGTCAGAGAGTGCCGATCTAAATTTAAAGAACTGGGCTTCCTGGCATCCGACAACCTGCATTCCAAAGGTGTAAAGGGCAGCAGGGAGTGAATGGAATGGAGGGGACAAAGGAGACTCAGAGGTAGAGACAACAGGGAAGGAGCAGAGGGGCAGGAAAAGTGTTCTGCTTTTTTGGGGAATAGGGCTTCAGCCGTGGGAGAAAGGAGGAACAGACAGGGTTGAGAAGTGGTGCAGAGGTGGTCAGCGGACGGCCGGAGGTGGTAGGTCCCATGAAACAAATAGTAATGGGGAGGGATTTGGCTTGAGGAGACAGTAAGGTAATCAGGGAGCTGAGCGCAGCCTGTTCGCTCTGCAGAAGGGCCCTGTGCATTTGCAATGAGTTAATAAGCAGGCAACAGAGGAGCTAAATATGCCTGCCGCCAGCTAGCCAGTTGCTCAACCTCCTTTAATTGGCTAAGTACAGTTTTGAGCCAAAGGATCATCAGATCAATTTTAATTTTAAATTACAATTTTTGTACGCACTTGTGAAAAAATCCTGGGATTTTTATAAAAGTGACGATTTCACAATTTGGCTAATCACAAAATTTAGATATCCTGAGGCATCTGAGATATACATGACATTCTTAGAATGCTCTATTATCGTTTACATACAGACCCTGGAAAACTTAAAAACTTCAGTCAAAATTATAGTGAAGCTCAAGCACATTTGAAGTGACAAGTTGAATGTGTTTGTTTCATCAATGGTGTTGCATCAACTTGTTAAGCTCCAGTGAGTTACCAACCAAGATGAGGCTCACACAAAAGGAGTGCTGATGGCACTTTAATTGAGGCATTTGTGTCAATCCTTTGCAAGTTGCTGCTCTCAATTGAAAGGGCATTAAGTACAGTTATGGATCAATTTGTCCTCGTTTTGGAAACTACACCTGGGCAAAGTCAACATTTTTCACAATGAGTTGATCAGATTCCACATCCAGCTCATTACAGCTGTCATATCTGGGATCCAGATGGATCTCCCTCATTTCCAACACTGAAGATGTAGATGCCATCCATACTCAGAGTCACTGGATGTATGTGATTATGCAGCTGCAGCATTTTTGCATAATTATAGATTTGCCACATTTGCCACATAATTTATCATCTGCTGCATAATGTGCAGGTTTTGTCAGAAAAAAATGTTTCTAGCTCAATTAGTAAAAAAGTTGCTAAAATGCAGTACCAGGTGTTGCTGCACAGTGAAAGGCCCTTTGCAAAGGTTGACTGGTTCCATTTCTGTCGCATATTGCTATATTTGGGTGTTAAACTGGTACAAATGAGGTACATGCAATGTCCAGGTCGTGTGGTAGTGTTAACAAGTGCAAAACCGATGCGATAATGAAGTAATACTATCACAAAATGTGTCATATTACACCACATAATTTGCCTTTTCCTGCTGCATAATTTACTTAACCCTGCCACATAATTTAGCCCTGCCCTGTCGCATAATTCCAGTGGCCCTGTTTAAACCCAAGGCCACATGTGAACACACCACAAGTCGTTAGTAGCACCGCCTCTGAAAATATTGAATTTCCTGCAGCTGACTGTCGAATATGATAGCAGCCATAGACAAAATTAAGCAATAAAATAACTGCTATAACTTGATTTATTGAACAGCAGTCAATTGCTGTGCTCTGAATCTGTAATGAGTAGGGCGAAATTGGGTGCACTCAAGAGCCACGCGGAAACTCAACTGTGTGCCCCTTTAGTTAATGCTGTTAAATTGTTGCAAAAGGGAATAAGTAACACAAAATGATTGCTCTTTCGTTCAAATATTCGTCTTGCAGCACATGCTTAATCATAGAAATAAGAAGAGCATACACAGATGTCCCTTGGCTACAGCTTGGCTTGTTACAAGTTCCTTTAAAGACACTTGAAGCCCCTTATAAGATCAGCAATTTGTCAGGAGTAGAGGCATCATTCATTAAGGTACTGACAGAAATTGCACATTGTTTTCTGCAAGATAAGACTTTTTCCGTATCCACAGCAGTATTATTTCTGTGTTAGTTACGGCTTGAGACACTTAACATACAAATCTTCTTTTCAATACGTCTGCCCTGGTAAGTGCCTATAATACTTTGCAGGTAAAGAACATTAGGAGTAAAACATTATTTTTCCCACTCCAAGTATGTTGTGGGAAACCAAAAATCTGTCACTGGAGTCATGAACTGCCTAAGTCTAGCCGCATGAAACCGTAAGGCAGGGAGCAGTCAGACAGATTCCTGTCTGACTTACACATTCTTCTGTGTATGAAGATGACCAGGCAGGTGCTCGGGAGGCATTTTTGATTACATCCTTCTATGAATGAGGGTTTTGCTCAAAAATCACTGGTCATGCTTGGTGGGAGGCCCTGTTTTTATTTAAATATGCAATCCCTATAACTGGGGTAAACACACTGTATAAATCTAAGCAAACACACCCAGTAAAGAGAGCTTCCACAAGATGAGCCGCTGGCCATGGAGACCCAGCTGGACCAGTTAGGGGCTGCTTGGAATGCCTCCCCGAGGGTGGGCAACCAGGAACGGAAAGTACCGGTAACCTACAAAAAGCAGGCATCAAAACTGGCTAGCAGCATTCAAATGGCCCAATTACAAAGGAGGGTCACTGTCAATAAACAGGCTAAAGGGACAAGTGACAGCACAGAGGTCAATGTGTTTTGCACCCCAGGAAAGTTTGGCTCACTGACCCACACCTGAAATGCAGGCAATGCAGTCGTGGTTTGCTAAAATGAGCATGGATGGAGACAGCACAAAAGAACAGCTAGGATGAGCACAATAGCCAGAAGAGAGAAGCTGCTCATCTTTGTGTCCTTGGGATGCCTTAAAGCATGGGCACAGGGGAGCAAGCGAATGGTCAGTAAAAGGGGTCAGCACAGGGCGGACACAGCACTTGCAGCCTGGGCCA
The DNA here is from genome assembly GCF_031143425.1 of Pleurodeles waltl. NCBI lineage: Eukaryota > Metazoa > Chordata > Amphibia > Caudata > Salamandridae > Pleurodeles > Pleurodeles waltl. The sequence continues at coordinate 691,505,961 of NC_090442.1, read as the reverse complement.
GGCACAAGGCTGCCCATACAAATCTCCGCAGCAAGGTGGGAGCCTTGGGCCGCATAGGTGGTAGATGCCCACAAGAAAAGGAGGCTATCACTCAAGTAGCTGTCAGTAGTTGCTGTCATGGCAAAGGGCTAGAAGAGAAACCTAGTATGATCAATGTCAGTCATGCATTAATTTGTGGTGCTCATGAATTTTATTTAATGATACTTGATATGTGAATAAACTGTGACCGTTTTTGCACCAACCAGGTCTACTGTGTGTAAATAATTAGAGTAAAGTGCACATGGCAATAGCTGGGAGCTCCTGAGGGGCACTCACCCAACTGGGAGGGGTTGTGCTTTTTCAATTATGTGTCAGCAATACACCAATCAGTGAAATAGAGTAGTTTAATTCAAGCTGTGGGTCTTCAAAAAGATCAGCAGAAGGGAAGTGAAAGAGAATTTTGGTATGATATTTACATGAGCAAAGTTGTTCATTATGACTGGGTCTTACCATCAAGGAGGATTACACACTTCTTCATTGCAATACTGATCCTTGGCAATAAGGAAAACAACCTGCTAAGGGAAAGGTAGGTGGGTAGAGAAGTTGGTCTGTGTAGTTTTATCTCCCTTTGTCATAACAGTGCATTGCAGTGATGGGAGCAGTGGCGAAACCCATGAGTGGGGGATGAAACCCAGTGGCATTGACCACACCGCTGTTCAAATGGAGGAATGATTCTGGTGAACCCTTGATTTGGCAGCACCCAGAATATGTTGCCTACCATGCACCCTTGCTACTCACTTTGGGGGTGACTAGGCATTGGGTGTGAGAAAGGTAGCCTGTCATTTATTTTTTATACCTGGGCTTTCACTGTGTAAGTTCTGTAAACATTTGTGGAAAAAGATCCCTTTTCAATCTCCTCTTGCTTGTTATCATCACTATTGAAGCCTTCAGCTGAGTTATTACATTGTAATCTAAACGTGACTGCTAATAATCTATTTGCTATGTTGCCTTTTTCAAACATTGTTTTCTTTGGCATCAACAATGCAAGTTCTACCATGTTCATCGACAGTACATTTAGGTGCTCTTTCACCTATGTGATTATCTTCTGTCTCACTACAGTGTGCACCTTTTTATTCACCTTTTCTGAATCCATCATTCTTTTATTAGCCAAACTTTTATTGTTTTATTTTCTGTTGTCCCATGCAAACATAGCTATTTCTAAAAACATTTTGTGGTCTTGAAGCGCAAACTACATCATTGACATGGAATTATCTTAAACTCAAAAGATCCTTTAAACTTCATGATAGCTCTACCTTGTGTGCCGAGTCTCAGAGCAAGTCCCTGAATAGTCTCCAGTCACAAATTAAAAATCAGAATGTTGATCTTGTGAAGCCCTCACTTTGCGCTTCTTTGGAAACTGTCAGTTTTCATAAACATCCTGTCAATATGCGGTTAGCAGCAAAAATCCATTACCTTATGATGTGTCTCCTCTCCACTGATCTATCATATCACTAAATAGTGTTTTTTTAGTTTATTCAAAACTTTCACGTTGAGGTCAATGAGGTTGGATTTGTCCTATCTTTGTTCCACTCTAATATGAGTGATGGTATCCTCTCTCTGTCTGTTTGTATGTGTAGGTGGTATTTGTGTACCACAAACCTTGCAAAAAAGTCAGCAGACCATTGTATAGGGTCAAAGGCAAGGATAGAACACAGTTAAAAGGTTGATTAAAAGTAGAAGTAGGTAGAAGTTCCCAGAAGTGACTAATCTATCTTTTATAGCACTTCCTGTGTGTTGTTCTGTAAACTATTCAAAAGTGTTCCTCTGTACCTAAATCCAAGTCAGAATGATCTTTCTTCCTTTAGTCAGACCTCCCTGGACACACACAGAGGTATAGTTATAAAATAATTGACAAATCCTCCCTTGTAGCAACTCTCAACCAGTTCAGAAGCAACCCCCTCCCATTGGCTTTGAAGCCAAGTTGACTAGAGGGACAAAGGAAGGGGAAGGTCTGGGGTTACCTCCATCTGCTGGTGATGGGATAGTCCTCTTTGAGGTGGTACTTGTCCTTTAGTGTAACCCCCAGGCCATCCTGTCAAGGGAAGGCCACCACCTTCCCACAACCAAGACCGTTGTCCTCTGTCTGAGAGAAATCCACATCTCACCTCAGGGGAGTCATCAGCAGTCAGGTGACAGTTGAATACTGTCAGAATGACCTCCAGAGGTTTAGGCAGGAAAAGGTACCTTTTCTAAAAATATCTTTTCCAACATAGTTAGTCATACTTTGATTTCACTATTAAATTGTATTTTAAATAAGGATTAAAATGAGTCAGTCAATTAAATTTGTAGCTGCTTCCAAATCAAAATTATCAGTATAAGGTGTTATGATATATTCCAGTATTTTCACTGTCAGGACATGTATAACATTCATGATACATGTGCTACTTTTAAATTCTATTCACCTTGCTTTATTGGACATTAAGATCTACCTTACTGGTGACTTATAACTATTTAAAAATAAAATGTAGGCCAGCCAAGAGGTTGATTTTGATTTGACGAATAGGCATGTTACAACCTGCACAGCCAGCCTGCAGTGCCAGGCCTGCAGATATGCTTTACAGTGCTTTTGTAGTGGAGGCAAAATGAGTGCTGCATCCCACTGGCTGCATTTAATTTACAATCTGTGGGTACATGTAGTACCACAAACTAGGGACTTATAAATAAATGAAATGTGCCAATCAAGTGTATACCAATTTCAGCGCGTTTTAAGGGAGAGAGCAGCACTTAACTACTGGTGAGGCGGAGGGTAGTGTGCAGCTTACCTAAAACCAACAAAAACAGTTCAAGCAAAAGCCTGGAGGAATACCACACTAAGGGGGTCATTCTAACTTCGACGGGCGGCGGAGGCCGCCCGCCGAAGTTCCCCCACCAAAATACCGCTCTGCGGTCTAAAGACCGCAGAGGGTATTTTGGGATTTGCCCTGGGCTGGCGGGCGGCCGCCAAAAGGCCGCCCGCCAGCCCAGTGCAAATCAACCTTCCCACGAGGACGCCGGCTCAGAATTGAGCCGGCGGAGTGGGAAGGTGCGACGGGTGCAGTGGCACCCGTCGCGTATTTCAGTGTCTGCAGAGCAGACACTGAAATACAGAGTGGGGCCCTCTTACGGGGGCCCCTGCGGTGCCCATGCCATTGGCATGGGCACTGCAGGGGCCCCCAGGGGCCCCGCGGCACCCCCTACCGCCATCCTGTTCCTGGCGGGAGACCCGCCAGGAACAGGATGGTGGTAGGGGGTGTCAGAATCCCAATGGCGGCGGAGCGCGCTCCGCCGCCATGGAGGATTCTGCAGGACAGCGGGAAACCGGCGTGAGACCGCCGGTTTCCCGCATCTGACCGCGGCAGAACCGCAGCGGTCAGAATGCCCTTAGGAGCACCGCCAGCCTGTTGGCGGTGCTCCCGTGGTCGGTGACCCTGGCGGTCACCGACCACCAGGGTCAGAATGACCCCCTAGGTGTGGTTCAGCAAGCACAGAGAAACATGTCTTGACGAGTAATTGTATTATTATCTGCCAATTGTGCAGGTTCACAAATGAAAGTTATACAGGCCTTCTTAGTCAAGCTCTTTTTGCACTTTTCTCACAGTCCCTTTGCCAAAATGGCCCCTACTAAACTGAACATGTGCATTACTAGCACAGTTTTACAACATAGTTATTTGTTTATAAACAATAAATTACAGTCGGCACTTTTGGCACTAGAGGGTATTGTGGCTATCTAGGTATGGATTTATTGAAATGAATTCTAAAATAATGGAGAGTAAAGGGAGTCTGGTATGACCAATCTACCATAAAGATTTCCAATATCTGGCTAAGTGTGACAGATTGGCTGCAGCACTTTGAATTCAGATCACCTTCTACAATATAGTCAATACAGTTAATTTTCTGGATATTTTGATATTACATGACTAACAATAATTGAGTTCACATAGACGTGATTGTGAAAGATAGCTTGATCGGCTCATTTTAACCCTTTTCAAAACCAGACCTGCTTACATTCTCAACGTATTCATAAATGTTCTCAAGAACGAACTTGTGACTGTAAATAAAAATTCCTTTACGATTAGCTAATGAACTTTGGGGAGGTTAAACTCATGAACTGCAAGATTTATAGCACCATCCACAAGACCTTCCTTTCGTTTGCATCAATAATACTGTTTACAGTAAGGTAGTTCTGTTGCTAGGAAACCTGAGCATTTTGAAGAAGTTCTCCAAATTTGGATCATGCATGCCCGCAAAATTATTGTGAGGTTTTGTAGAATGAGTTATATCATTAATTTTTCCTTAACAAGACCTGTTTTCCATAGGTGACTGGTGAGAGCATGATGTCACATCGGGTGGATCATTGGTAGTGGGTTCTTTAAAAAACCATAAGGCGGACTTTAATAAAGCTGTATTTTGTGTGGTTGTTTTCTTTGGCTGACCTTCTGTTTAAGGGATATACATGCACTCCTCCTTTTAGCCTGAGAAGCACTGGACATGGGATGTTAGCCTCTAGTTTCATTCATCGACCTTCTGACAATATGGGGTACACTCAAGACACTTCTTTGTATCCATGCAAGTAATTTCTTAATGCTGACATATTTCTAATGAGATTACATTCTCGACATTCAGACCAACTCCACTAATTATTTTCGCTATTAAACATAGAGGTGTGAGGACGTTTTTCTGAGCTCCCTTGTTGCACATTTTCTTTCTAAACTTTAGGCTATTTTACAAGAACTTTGCACAGTTTTTCATAGAGATTAAATCAAACCCTATTGGGTGAAGATTTTTAATAGGACAAGAAACAAATTAGCCAACTGTGTTGGTCTGTTTTTTATGTTACTAGCAAAGAAGCGAAAACAATCATTGTTCTGCATTTTTTTAAATATGAAACATGAAATCAGGTGTGAAACGTTCTTATTAAGAAAATATCATTAATAGTGTAAAGTCAGTGTACGTATTTTTTAACAAAAAAATATTCACAGGACAAGATTTTTGATTGGTGCAAACTGGATTATACCTATAAAACGATTTACAACCAAAACCAGACATATATTTATTTAATTGTTTCCCAATCTGATTGCGGTTTTTGTTCTTGTTCAAAAGTCTTTATGCGATACCGACCGTAGCACAATATTTTTGTTCCCTTCGATATTATCAAACACCAAAACTGTGCGAAAGAGTATTTGCAGCATTTTCCACATCTAAAAACTGGATTTGGACAAACGTGAAACCTAACAGCCGGATCAGGTCAATCGTTTTTAGACTCTATTTCAATTTGTTGGCCGCACTGACAGTCACTTAAACAAGTTTGTATTGGCAGTAATGGAAATTGTCGACAGTATTTAAATTCGCTAGTGGTAAATTGAGCAGTATTTGACACACCTTATTACACCACAGACTATTTTGTTCGTTAATCACTAGAACCATTTTCAATCCAAATAGTTTCTAAGGAGCAAATTCAGTTGTTACAAGCACAAAAGTTTTATGTGATTCTGCCTTCCGCAATTCTAATCGATTGTGAAGCTGTTACAAGCAGTTCATACAAACCACTTCTTGAGCTTGGGTGTTGTTCCTTGTCTCTATTTAAACAGCTGGGGTTTAAACGTTGTAAAAATATAATAAAAACAGCTTTGTAAGTCTTGTGGTTACGGCTAGCTAAAATGACGATGGATCACAATGCTGAAAGTCGATTCAGTGCTTAACCGTCTAACATCATAATCTTTTAGGGATGTAACTGCGGGTAGATTGCTAATGGCTACTGTATATCAGTAACAAGGAATCCGTTTCACCCTGTAATACCAATTACCTTTGAAGTAGCTGTGTTTCAGCAAATAATTATCATTTAGTTCCCTATTTATGATTTAACTGTAGTTCAGAGTAGAGGCTTCATGCAGAACAATCTTCCCTTCCCCCAACAGCAATTCAACCTGTCCAATTACAGGAGCCTATGTAAGTGTTGCTAGGAACATGCAGTGCATTGTTTCCTAGGAGACGGCTATATTTATCCTTGGCAAGGCTTGTTAAGTAAAGTAAAGAACTGCGCATGGAAGTTGGATGAAGGCATTTTATTTTATTCCAATGAGATAAGCTTTAAAGATTTTTTTCACATAGTTTTACTTATCCAATTTTTCAGCAATGGTGTGCGTTAATGAGTAGCAAAGAAAATTCGGTGAAAGCATTGTATTGGCATGGTAACACATGGGAATGGTAGAGAAAGAAAAAAATAATAGTTTTCGAGATAAATAAAGCTCACACAAAAAAAGCATGCCAGGTTGCTGGCATTAAAACGCAAATTAAAGTCTGGAAATTAGCGAGGCGGACAGTAAATCTAAAGTCTAGACTAAACACACAATGTGTGAGTGAATGATCTGTTGAAAGTATTTAAACAGCATCATTATTATCCACTCACCAAATCATTGTGAAAGATTGTAATGGGTTGTTTCCATCCAACTAGTATATCCTTTCCAAGTCAAGGTGATTGTCAGATTTGTTTTCTTTTAATAATTTCCTTAATTTGATATTTCTGTGCATGTGCAAGAACGTTACTTTAAAAAAGAATTAGGTCCAGCTTCCATCGCTTTAGCAAAAGGGGGTGCACGGAGGACCAGTCTGAGATCCAAAATGTGCCTCCATTTTCTATTGTCTCTCCTGTTTCCTTTTGTGTGTGTTGAAGTCAGTGATGCACAGAATATGTTGAGCGTGTTCGGATGACAAAGGCCTCAGCACACTCTCCTTGCCATGTGCAGAAGCCACATTGAGTGCCTCTCCCATGTTCATCTTCATCTTCTGCTGGAACCTGATTGCAGCCTGGGCAATTAATGCAAACATTATACGCATCGCTTTTTGCTTTTTTCAAGGGGAGACGCCCTTTACCAGAAAACGATGAGAATGGTGCACAGTATTGTAATTGTGTGTTTCTTTTCAGGTTGTCTTGATGTTTCCACTTGTTGGCACCTCATTTGTTGTTTCTGTCATCCTCATAAACTGTATCTGTTCATAGCATTTCTTCCCATGACAGCTGGTCTTGGTTTAAACGCGTCTGGCTATCAGAGTTTAGCATTAACATAATCCGAATGAATGTGGTAGCCACGTAAATGGAGAGGCAATCCTCCACCATCTTGTTGGCAGTGGTAGGGAGGAACAACACACCTTAAGCCTGGTAAAATATGATGATGCACAGTGGGGTTTCAGTCTGCTACCACACTGTGATAAACTGAAGCTATATAGATGATTATTTATCTTACCAGAACACTGTCCTAACAATGCTAGACAAATAATAAAAAAAATGCGAGACAGCCATATTAACATTATGCTGTTTATTGCATCAGCAAAAAACACAACTGTAAGGTCCTCCTTTAAGAAGCAATTTGACAGTCGATAAGGTTCCAATTCGTAAAATCAGACCCTTTCTGACTGCAAAATGGCTTTTTAACGTTTTTAGTGATTCAGTAACAGATTTCTGAATCCTATGTAATGTCTAATTGAGAGTAAATAAAGATTTGGTATTCGGAAGGGATATGTGGATGGCATCCCTTTCAGATTCTGAATCTATGAGCTATGTATTCATGTTTTGCAACTGAAATCCAGATGAAAAACTTTAATATTTTACCACCTCTTCAAAGTAGGTGGTAAACCATTCGCAAATGGGAAGGAGTCGCCTTTGAATGCTCACAAAACATTTTTTCAAAGCAGACAGTGAGATCTATAAGACCACTGTCTGCTTATTAAAAAGGTTTGTGTAATTTTCTTTTTTTTTAATAAAAGTATCTCGTTTTCCTTTAGGGAGGACACAATGCCTGTGAATGTATCCAGTCATAGTGAGAGACAATATATGACATACCTCATGCATATTAATGAGCAGGTCAAATTGCGACCCACTACGATTCTGTATTTTGAGACCCGACCTATTAGTACATAGGTCGCTTCACAAAACAATTACATTCGGCGAACGTCGGTGTGCTTTTACCAAGTTTTTTTGTGGTTTTGTTTCTTCTTGCAAATCATTAAATATCGAAATTTAAGATTCCTTAACAGGAATCTTTGTACATGAGGACCCAAGAGAGGTGAGGTGTTTTAATGGATATTATAGATTTTAAGAGGCTTGTCTGATGAGTATCAAAAACCGAGCACTATAAAGGCGACCCTTAAAAGATGTGGATGATCCAAATCATGTTTGTCAGTTGTGGTTCTGAAGAAATGAAGGTGTTAATTTGAGGGTGGTGCCTCATATTCTGCAACACTGATGGATGCTTAGATATAATATTGTGATAGACAGAACTATACGCTGGATACGTCGCTTGGACTCCTTGATCTGATTGGTTATTATTTGGTGAGGTTCTGAGAAACACTTTGGTAGGAACTTTTTTGTCTGTGGCTGGTTTTAAGTATGACGATGGCTGTGAAGTTGGGTAGGAGAATGTACATAAGCCAGATGTGGCTGAGCTACTTTACTTTACATGCTTCTTTTACAGAACTTTAAATTCGATTTTTGGTATAAAGTGATAGATTCCTAGTTTTACAAAAGCACTGTAAAATGCATATTTTTATATATTGTAAGAAACTGGGCTATGGGTTGAGGAGGTGAAAAACCATACTCAAGCAACAACCACCCTCCTTGCCAGGGTGAATGACAAAAGTATCTAAATTAGCCTGTACTTAAGCCTCCGGTAGCCTGGCACAAAAGCAGTCAGGCTTAACTCAGAGGCAATGTGTAAGGTATTTTAAAAAATCTCAAAACATTTTAGAAAAATAGAGTAAAGTTTATTGAATAAAATGACACAAAATGAAAAAAATAAAAAAATTAGAACCGGAGTTAGGAAGTTTCAAAGTTTTTAGTGCAAAATCACACCTAAAAGATCAGCACGCCAACTGTGGGTATCTAGTCACACAATACCAGAGCAAAGTTAAAAGTAAAGGCCAACAGCAATGGAGCATGGGTCAGATACAGGAGGTGGATTAGACTCAGTCTTGACTTACCTTTGGACTTAAAAGAAATTTTGAAGAATAAGCTCCTCAGAAGGTAAAGTTCTGGGGGGCAAAGCAGCTTTGCGGTATGCCTGAAGGAGGCATCATCATGGGAGAGATGCTGGATGGAGTCGTAGTTAAGATTTCTACTTTGTCATTTTTTAGAAGTTATAAATCTCTAATGGTACAAAGCTGCAGCCTGTAGCCAGCAAGAACTCCACGAGGCTGTATACGTTCACCGATAGATCCAGCTGCACAGGATTTGCTGGTATGGGGAAGAGCTACCACAGAGCTACCACAGAGCTACCATGGAGTCAGCCTGGCCGGTAATATACTTTGCATAGATCCACTCTTTTGGTGGTTCTAGGCCACGTTTTTGTGAAAACATTTTTAAGTCCCAGCTTTTATGGTTAGGCAGGAGCAGCACCTCTAACACCACTTCCATGGGACCAGGACATACGGGTCAGCACTTGTGGGGTTAGGGCTCACTCCAGCAGCAGGCAGGTACAGAGTTCAAGGTCTCTGGATCTTGTTATGTCTCTGGAGCTAACACAGGAGGCCAGCCACTTAACACTTGGAGTCACTCTCGTTGTTTTAGGTTCCAGCAACAAGGCACCCCTCAAGCAGCAATGCATTCTATGGTGTGCAAGGCATGACTCAATTAGCAAGTCAGGCCTCTGGTATCAGCAGGGCAGTCCGCTGAGCCACAAGGCAGTCTAAACGTTGCATTTCTACCTGTTTCCAATCAACAATATCACCTATTAAATGTAATATGGTATCCAGTGTTATCCTATGGGAGAGGTAAGCCATAAAATAGTGTAAAACAAATTTAGTTTCAGTACAAGCACATATAAAACTTAACACATTTCCTACTTTTTAAATTATAACCAATTCTGCCCTAAGAGCTTTTTAGTGTGTACCTTAAGAGTGACTTATTTGTATTAAAACATACGTTTTAGCCCTAGCAAAAGGTTTATTTTGCCAGGTCGAATTGGCAGTTAAATGTCATAGTATCTTCCCTACATGAAGATTCAAGGGGAGGAACATTAGCTAAGACCAAAACATAAGGCATGCAGTCTGGTGGGAGTTGCAAGATTTCGGTTTGGGCATTAATAGAGTTAATTGGAGGGACAATTGGACAATCTACGGGTGATCCTATTCTGCCTACCAGACTGGGAACAGTCTCTGTAAGTAGACTTCCATGGGCACCTATAAGGGGAACCTTAAGTGAGTCATAAGAAGTCGATCGGTCAATATGCGTTGCTTCTTGACATTCGGACAAGACCGGCTGCTTATGAGGGGTTACCACTTCTGCAGGAGATATTTGAGTAATCTGCTCAATCAAATTCTTTTGCAGATGTTCAAGTTTTGTAGTTATCAGAGTTACTAACTTCTCCTCCAGAGCTGCAAAAAGAGGTTTAAGCATTGAATCTATTTTATGAGCATAATAATCACAGATAACTCTCTTTCCCCTTATGTCTGGATCTAAATCCTCAGTTTGTGGGCCAGCGGCTGTTAATAAATCAGCTGGTGGGTCCGGAACTAAGCAAGAGTTTCTCATTCGCCTTGTAGTCCGCTTTAAAGATTTAAAATGTTTTGTGTGGGTGCCTTCTTTCCTTTTTTTTGGTAGTGGGGAGGCCGCAACACAACAATCCACAGAATCTTCTTCACACAGGATAGGCAGTTGTGAAGCGGGAGCATCAAGTTCAGATTTAAATAATTCATGATTAGAAGAGCCCTGATGCCCTGTACTGGGCAAAATGTGAACCAAGGGCTCGAGAGGAGTTTTCCGGGTGAGTTTATGAGTAGCCCCAATCTTTTCTTCGACCTGGACAATTACGGTTTCAATGGCCTCAATTACAGAAGATAAATAGCTAGTTATAGTCGGTTGGGAGTGTGGACCGTGGACACCATCTCCCCATTGAGTAATGTTTTTCCTTTTACCCATCGTATAGTGCGGGTATATAAGACGAAACCACAAAAATCAAACCCTAAAAGATAGTATTTAGAGCAGGGGGCTTCCCAGAAACCAAGCTTAATTTTAGTCCGGTGCTACATAACCTTAAAATAGGATTAAACTATACATGGATGTGGGGCCAAGATATGCTCACAAACTGCTCACCACGTTACTCCCCACAGGGCAATTGTCAGGGGGGTGGCCCAGCCCCTTCCGGGAGATGGACGGGCGCAGGACGGGCCCGTCCTTGGCCCGTGCATCGCCCGTGCGCGTCTCGCGTCGTGGGAGTCCAAAGTGCTTTTATAGCGCGCGTCAGTGCTAGAAGGCGCGGCCCCGCCTCCTGGACCCGGTAAAAATAACCTGCGTCGCGGGAGTCCAAAGCACTTTTAAAGCACGCGTCAGTGCTGGAAGGTGCAGCCCCGCCTCCTGGAGCCGGTAAAAATAACCCACGTTGCGGGAGTCCATAGCGCTTTTAAAGTGTGCGTCAGTGCTGGAAAGTGCGGCAACACCTCCTGGAGCTGGTCAAAATAACCCCCATCACAGGAGTCCAAAGTGCTTTTAAAGAACGTCAGTGCTAGAAGGTGCGTCCCCGCCTCCTGGAGCCGGAAATAATAACCCACGTCGCAGGAGTCCAAAGCACTTTTAAAGCACACGTCAATGCTGGAAGGTGCGGCCCCGCATCCTGGAGCCGATAGAAATAACCGCCAAGGTCATAATGACCACCTAGGTGTGATAGCAATTTCAGAAGTGATATATTGTAACTGGTGCCTGGTGCAGCAACTTAAGTTCAGTTTACCAGAGTCCAGTGCCCACTGCATTCTCTGTCATTGACAGTTCCTGGATAGAGGGCTATTTTGCATGCATGCATCAGCAGAAGCTACATTGACAAAACAAGAAGAGGTTTAGCTGTCATTTTTTAAACCTCCAAGAAAATGACCTGTATGAAAGAATTTGCCATGAATGCTTGGAAAGCTATGCTAGTAAAGTACACACCCATGTCTAGCCTTTGGCTGGTACCTCCTCCTGATCTACAGACTACCTCTCCAAGTAGGGACCTCAATCCTAGTCAGGGTAAGTAAGATAAACACCCTAACCTGTGTGCACCCTCTGGTAGCTTACCACGGAGCAGTCAAGCTTAACTTAAGAGGCAATGTGTTAAGAATTTTTTTGCAAAACCGTATAGTAATATGGTGAAAACACCACAAAAAGACTCCACACTACTTTACAAAAATGGGCAATACTTTTATAAATAAAACAAGACCACAATGACAAAAATCCAATAAGTAGCTCTCAAGTTACAAATATTTAAAGTATTGAGGTAAATACAGTGGTCACGCAACACTTGCGTCTAGTAGCTAGTTGTGATCACTCTAGATTGAGGTAAACTGACAATAAGCACAGCAGAGATGCATTCTCAAAGAGTTCAACTAAAACAATGTTCAACAGGCATCAAAACAAACGACTGCAACAGGTCCCTCGAGACCAGTAGACTTAAACAGCTTCCAAAGCTCACAAGTGCATGCAGGTTTGCTACAGAGACCTCACGGGTCTTGTTACTCACAGTACATTCTTTTGTGGGGGATGTTGCAAGGATGACAGCCTCATAGCCAAGCTCACCATGCTGTGGTCTTGTCCCTTGGTCGGAGCCCCGCATTGGAGCAGTCTCCCCTCAGAGGTATAGGCAGCACACAACATTGCTCAGGCGGCGCTCAGGACAAAGAATGTGGTGGTCATATGTGCCACGCTGCTCTTGATCAGAGCTGAGCTGCAGCTTGGAAATGCAGATGCCGTGATTCTTGGCTAACACACTGTGCTGACGTGGGTGCATGGGGATAAACAGCTGCAAAAATAGCAAGCTCCATTGACACCCAGCAGAGATTTGTACCTAAGTAGAAGAGCAGCTGCAGACCCAGCAAGCACAGTTGGCACCCAGCAGAGATATGTGCATTTGTAGACAGACTGCTGCACACATGGCAACATCAATTAGCCCCAGCCATGAGATACAGATCAGTGTAGGCTTTAAGTGCAGGGCGCTGTTTAGAGGAACCACAGTTTTTGTAGAAACAAAGTCATTGATTACCCTGAGACTTCATGAACATGGGTACCCAGAAAGCCCTTTGAGAACTTAGGTTCAAGGATATAGAGATCAGGTACAGTCCTTCACCCTCCCAAGCATGAAGCAGCAGGTCAATAAAGCAGAGCAGGTAGCAAAGTAACAGTCCCTCCTACAGCAGAGAAATCAGAAGGCAGCAGGCCAACCCAGCAATGCACTTAAAAAAGTGGCAGTTCCTCCTGGCAGCACTGCAGATCTTCCACCTAACAGAATGTCCTCAGATCCTGTAGAGTTCGGCTTTGGTGGGGTTTAGGGTCCAGTACCTATACCCAGTTGAGCCTTTAAAGTGGGGGAAATTTCAAGGAGATGTCTATGAAGTGCACAAGGTCCCTGCCCTTCCTTCCCTGGCCCCAGATACTCTACAGGGGGTTTTGCAGCCCTTTGTGTTGGGAGAGGCACAACCCTATTCAGGTGGAAGTGTAAGGAAGGCCCATCAGCCTGGTGATGGGCCATCAGGATGCAATTGTCATACCCCAGCTCCCTTTGTGTGTTACTGTCTAGAGGGAATACAACCGCTGTCGCCCACCCTAGACGTGTATTCAGATACAGACAGAGGCTCAGAAACGTTTAAGTAAGAAAATGCCAACTTTCTAAAAGTTGCATTTTCAGACTTACATTTTAAAATCCAACTTCACCATAAATCATGGTATGAAATTGTGAGACCAGACAGACCAATCTCCAAATGTGTATCTTTTCCCAATTAAAAGTTACGCTTAAAGGTTGCTTCAAGGTAACCCTAATGTTAACCTGTGAGAGAAAGGTCTTTCAGTAATGAAAAACACATATTTTTTTTTTTGATAAACAGGACATGTTAAACTTAAAAGTACATGTACAACTTTTTAAATACGCTGCACCTAACCCTTTGAGCTAACCAGGGCCTACCTTGGGGGACACATATATGTAATACAAATGAAGGTTTAGGCCTGACAAGTGGGTACACATGCCAGGTTGAAATGGCAGCCTGAAACTGCACATAGAGGCTCTGAGACATGTTTACTGTAGTGGATGGCACAATAAGTGTTGCAGTCCCACCAGTAACATTTAACGTACATGCCCTGGGCACATATAGTTCACTTGATTAGGGACTTACAAGTAAATTAAATAGGCAGATTGCAGAGAAGCCAATATTACCATGTTTTAGAGTACAGAGCACCCGCACTGGTTAGTGGTAAAGTACACAAGATCATAAAGCCAGCAAAAATGAAGTCAGAGAAAAAGGAGGTCAGATGGCAAAAACCTACGGGAACCACACAAAGGATGCCAGATCTAACATGTGCCCCCCCCCAACTGAAAGAGGAGCGAGCTACCCAACCCATTGGGAGTTCTCTTCACTAACGTGGAAAAACCTGGAGAGATTATCACCGTAGACATAGTGTTCCACAATAAAGTTCATTCCATGTAGGGAGGTGGCCCACATCAACAGTTTGGGATTTTCACCCCTCATCTGCATTAGCCATCTGAGGGGACAGTGCTCTGTCAAAACATGGATGTGAGTCTCAAACAGGTATGGCCTCAGCTTCTTCAGCACCCAGATAACAGGAAAGGCTTCCCTTTCAATTGCATTCCACCTCTTTTCCCTGAGAAGCAGCCTTCTTCTGACAGTGGCGACAGGCTGATCCAGGCCTTCCTCATTTAGATGTGAGAGCACAGCCCCTATGCAAAGCTCTGATGCGTCTCTCTGTACAAAAAAGTCTTGGGAGAAATCAGGGGCCTTGAGCACTGGTGTCGTGCACATGGCTTCTTTCAGAGCATCAAATGCTTTCTGGCATGCTCCTGTCCAGACGACCGGATGCTGCTGCTTCTTGGAAGTCAGCTTTGTCAAGGGGTCAACAATGGTGTAATATCCCTTGATTAGTCTCCTGTAATATCCAGTGAGGCCTGAAAAGGCTTTTACCTTTTTCTATGACTTGAGTAGTTCCCAAGACAGAAAAGTCTCAAATGTGGCCAGGAGGGGCTAAACCCTGCCATCTCCCACTTGGTGACCCAAGTAGACCAGAGAATCCTGCCCAATGTGGCACTTACTGGCCTTGATGGTCAGGCCTGCCCTCTGCAGACGAATAAAACAAGCATTTGCAATGCAATGGGTCTCGCGTTTGCTTGAGCTTGAGCAATTAGCTTGTAAATTCCTAACCGGACGTTTCTTGACACATAAATTGAAAATGAAAATAAAACAGTTTCACATAACTAAGTGGACATTTCTTGCCATATAAATGAAAAGTAAAGTCTTCACATAAGCGAGCTGATGGCCACCATCAGTTCAAAGCAGACACACGAAGGGAAATAAAAGTTCACTCGTAGTGAAACCTATCAGCAAAAGTGCAATTATCCATGTAACCGGCAAAAGTGCAATTATCTACATAACCGGCAAAAGTGCAACTAACTATGTGACAGGGTCGATGTCATGCAAAGTGCTCAACTTCTGCCCAGTGCGCTGCGAAAAAACAGAAAAAGTAGTCCAGAAACCGGATAGAAAACTTGGAGCCTCGTATATTTTCAGTACTTGGTCACTGCGCTCGAGGAGGGCCAAACACCGGCAAAGGCATGACTTATGCATGCCTTTCACTAATGAAAGCAAGCAGATTTTAAAAGGCAAGCCCACGAGCCATTGAAAGAGACTGACGTGCAATGGGGGTAGTTTAAAGCCCATAGAGAGATTACAACACAGGATGGAGTGCTTTGCGCTCGCCCCTAAAAAAGAGGGACTGGAAGAGAGTAACAGTCCAGTGTACAATCTCCCAAGGTTCATCAGTCGAACTATCTGAGTACACTTTTCAGTAGATTGTGTTCCTTAAACCCAATTGGGAGAGTGCACAAGATCAGCTAAGGCATACAACTAATTAGGAACAAGAGCCCTCACCCACCAGTAGGTGGCATGCTTCATCATCAGGCATGCTACTCATTGGGATGGTGCTGCAATGCCCAACAGGCCTACTAGGGGGCTCTTTGCCTGAGACCTTTTTGAATGGTGCCAGCAAGAACGAAAGGAATAACATGAATTCTAAAGTGGATGTGGTGAGAGACTGGAAAGTGTAGAGCTAAATTGACTATATTCACTTTAGTAATCCTTTGCTATAAACGAGGGAACCTATTTCAAGATTAAAAGCAAAAATGGAGAAAACTCCAGAGAGAATGCTCAGAACTTCTCCTAATAAAAATCTGTGTATAAGATTGTAATATTACAGAGTGCTGGTCGACATGTTTCATGGCTGTTCTGCTTTCCCTCTTTTTTCATAACCGAGCTTAGAGAACCTCTCTGGAATGCACTTCTGAGTTTAAAGAAGACATTTATTGTTATTAATTCCCCACCCACAAGTTCCTGAGAGACGAAATTAGTAGATTGGAAGCACACGTTCAAAAGTAGTCGCAGCAATGAAAGCAAAATATATCAAAGTAATTCTCAGTTGCAATGTACACTGCAAATATAGGTGAAGACATTTATTATAGCATAACTTCAAAGCAAAGCATAAAAGTCAAAATTCATCACCATATGGGCAAGGCGGTAGGGCCTATATTCAGCTTCATCTTTCTGGGGTCTGCAAGTTGATGACTCCGGTCAACTGCGAGAAAGAGATTCTCTACCCAAACGGTAGGCAGTCAACTGACGTCTAGTTCCTGTCTGAAGTCAAGCAGATTTAATCTACCTCACCTTTGCCCAGAGTCATCCTTAAAAGCAAACTCAGTGTGAGAGCCCAAGAACCTTGGAGAGTGGCCAATTCTCCTGAGCTCCCCGTTCTCAGACTGGATTGCGAGGTAAACACAAAATCTACGTGCTCTTATCAGCTAAGGTCTGGTGTGAAGAAAACATCTTGGTCCATCTTGTGGAAAAACACAGCTTGGAAAAACACTGCTCAAATGCAATGTCCAACACACACGTTAAAGCCAATAGGCAGCTAACCTAAATATCAAATGTAATGTCTAATGTCATGTCAAAGCCAATAGGCAGCTACACTGAATACAGAATGTAATGTCTAATGCCATGTCAAAGCCAATAGGCAGCTGAGTTGAATACAGAATGTAATGTCTAATGCCATGTCAAAGCCAATAGGCAGCTAAACTGAATACAGAATGTAATGGCTAACGCCATGTTAAAGCCAATAGGCAGCTAAACTGAACAAAACATATAGGCGGTCATTCTGACCGCGGCGGTCGGCGGTCGCCGCCCGCCAAGCGGTTCCCGCCGAAAGACCGCACCGCGGTCCAAAGACCGCAGCGGTCATTCCGGCTTTCCCGCTGGGCCGACGGGCGACCGCCAGAAGACCGCCGGCCGGCCCAGCGGGACAGCCCCTTCAACAATGAAGCCGGCTCGGAATGGAGCCGGCGGAGTTGAAGGGGTGCGACGGGTGCAGTGGCACCCGTCGCGATTTTCACTGTCTGCTAAGCAGACAGTGAAAATCTTTGTGGAGCCCTGTTAGGGGGCCCCTGCACTGCTCATGCCAGTGGCATGGGCAGTGCAGGGGCCCCCAGGGGCCCCACGGCACCCGTTCCTGCCATCCTGGTTCCGGCGGTAGACACCGCCAGAAACAGGCTGGCGGTAAGGGGGTCGGAATCCCCATGGCGGTGCTGCAAGCAGCGCCGCCATAGCGGGTTCCCTGGGCCAGCGGGAAACCGGCGGGAAACCGCCGGCTCCCCTTTTCCGACCGCGGCTTTACCGCCGCGGTCAGAATCGCCCAGGAAGCACCGCCAGCCTGTTGGCGGTGCTTCCGCTGCACTCCGCCATGGCGGTCATGGACCGCCAAGGTCAGAATGACCCCCATAATGTTCTACTGGTGAACATTGAGCAACTAATATGTGCAGTGGTGAAACACCAAGTCATTGGTCAAACACAATTAATAGCATCACATTCCACCCTATGACCAATGAATTTTGGTTTCACCTACCTCTTATTTCAAACAAAAACAAAAAACAACTAATATCAACAAAAAAAAAACATTATCAGCAAATCAGATTTGAATGATCAAAGCAATCACTGTAAAGCAATGACAGTGGATTAAATGTAAAATGTAAATGTAAATTAGCACTTGTATAGCGCACTACTCACCCGTTAGGGTCTCAAGGCGCTGTACTCATACCGCTATGGAACCCCTCCTGGCTTTTCCCTGTGAGGCGCCCACTCCTGAGCACCCCCAGGGTGAAGCCAGGCATCCAAGCGCTGTTGGGGCCGTTGTGGAGATTAAGCAAGCTATTGCTATTATAGTGGATTAACATATTGATCTCATAACCTTTCACATCAGATACATCTACACAGAACAGACTGAAACTTATATACTCTGATTGGGATAATAGTGTCTCTAAAATAGCAATTTGATGTAGCATGAGTTCTACTCATGCAAAGGTGCACAGTCCACCTGAAAGGTTTGCTGGAAGGTAAGTGAAAGTCAGAGTTCCACAGGAAAAAAACACAGACAGTTAACTGTTAAGGTTGTTTAGTTCCAGTGGAAGAATGTAATCAAACAAGTTGATCCTGAACTGAAGGCGCCAAATGCGCAAAATGGATCCATGGGGTCTGTACTTTAATCCATCAGGTTCAGGTTGGAGGTTCGATCCCTTCCTCGACCCCACATGCACAGACCCGAAGGGAGACCACACAGCACACTCATGGTCAGTGGCGAAACATGGTAGGATCTGCAAAAGAAAAAAGTATGACTTTTCTTGCAAATAACATTTGTCATCTGAAATGTGCCCTTCCTCTTCCTTTCCCTGTTTTATAATCAGCAGGACGTTTTTGGGTCCCTTTGTTATGATTTCTGCAGGTTCTTGAGGGTCCTTTGGGGCTTCAACCCACACCTCAGCACTGAGGTTTTCATCTGCTGCACCACAGCTTCCCTTTCTTTGCACTGTCAGAAGGGCTGGGGCAGACTCCTTCTTTACCAAACCTCCATTCACTGCACTTTTGACAAGTTGGGCCATTCTGTCTCCAATTTGTATGAATGAATCAGATTATTTTCTAGTTATCAGCATAATTTTGATTTTTCCTTGGTAATCTGCAGCAATCACTCCCCCTAAAACCTGATCAATTTGCCATATCTGTCCTGGTAACTTTCCTCTCCCCAACTGCTCTGTGACTGTTTGTGGGACAGATTGCTCTTGTGCGTGCTGCACAGTTTTTATCAAATCTAGGGGAATGTGCATCTCTCTCATCTTTGCCCACCTGTAAGTGGCTTTTTCTCCCAGATGTCCACATTTCTGATGCACCCACTTAGCCATCCCCACTAAGTCAGAATTCTGGGTGGACACTTCAGACTCTGAATTTTTTTCTTTAACATCTGCAAGGAAATTGAACCAGTTATGTACAAGCCATGTGGAAAACCAAACAGCTAAACCATTGGCAGTGAACCAAGAATCAGTGTAAAAATGACACATCTCAAGCAGCTCTTGCTTTAAAGTCTGACACACATTGTACAACGCTGTTCCTTCTCCTGTGCTAGAAAACAGCTCTTCAGTAACTGGATTGTAATCCTTAGTCAAACACACACGCTTTTTGTCCTCAGGGGACACGAATTCAAATGGTGCACTCAATTTCACTGGTGACTTTTTTTTACCTGTGGTACTCTCTGCACCCGCTCCACATCCTTAAAAGGGGCTTGTGGCACCTGTTCATGTAGGGCTGCAGTGACTCTAGCCCTGTCTTGCATGTACCAGATCCAGTGTATGATACTAGCCTTCTGTACCTGCCCTAAACTATGAGTTAGGTGAATTAATCACCCACTGCATGCTTGATATTTCAGTTTCCATACTCCAAAGTTCCAGGGGCACTATTGTCTTCCCCTGTTCCTCATTTACATGTAAATCAGTGTTTCCCTCTTGCACTGCACAGAAACCTAAAGTCTGAATTATTTAATTTGCCAAATTAAAAGCACGCAGCTGCTTATATTTTTTCCTAAATACTTTATACTACAGTGTTAAGATTTCACTCAGATGAGGGCTATACTGTTTCCAAAAATCAAACCAGCTCATGAAACTCAGTGTCTCTTGCTTAGTGCAAATAGTAAGAATCTTTTGTTTTACTTGTGCCAGTAACTGCACATTTTGCGACAGTACCTCTGCCATGTCCAAATTAAGTTTTCTTTGCAGAAAGGGTCTGTAAATAACATTCTGAGCTCTGTTCTCAGTATTATTAGCTAAGGAATGCACTTCAACTGCCAAAAACTGAGGGGTATTTTGTTCCATGCCCATCACACACGGAGGCTCAGACTGGCTCACAGCTGTCTTCACCCCCTCATTACTGGAATGGGGAAAGCCAGATTCTTCTAAAACAGCAGTTTTATAGCTTTCAGCATTATCTTGCATTAATGTGTTCTGGCTAATTTGCTCATGTAAATTCTTATTTTCATGTTCTAACTGCCTACATCTCTCCTGCATTTTTCTGTAAGCAGATAAAAGTATCCAAACCCTTCTGTCAAAAACAAAAGGAACATCATTTCTTTCAAAAGACACATTTTCTAAATATGCTTTATCACAGCAAGAAAACATGTTTCTCACAGCACCATCAGGCAGTTTAACTTCACATGCATTTTCAAACATGGTCTGCTGTGCTTCTGTAATTCTCTAAACAACAAAACGACAATTACACTTTTAAATAGTGCACTTCCAATTTCCAATTTGACTCCTAAAACTGCCGACTATGCCATAATGTTCTGCTTTCCCTCTTATCTCATAACCAAGCTAACAGAACCTCTCTGGAATGCACTTCTGAGTTTAAAGAAGACATTTATTGTTATTAATTCCCCACCCACAAGTTACTGAGAGATGAAATTAGTAGATTGGAAGCACACGTTCAAAAGTAGTCGCAGCAATGAAAGCAAAATATATCAAAGTACTTCTTAGTTGCAATGTACACAGCAAATATAGGTGAAGGCATTTATTATAGCATAACTTCAAAGCAAAGCATAAAAGTCAAAATCCATCACCGTATGGGCAAGGTGGTAGGGCCTATATTTAGCTTCATCTTTCTGGGGTCTACAAGTTAATGACTCCGGTCAACTGCGAGAAAGAAATTCTCTACCCAAACGGGAGGCAGCAACTGACGTCTAGTTCCTGTCTGAAGTCAAGCAGATTTAGGGGGTTATTCTAACTTTGGAGGAGGTGTTAATCCGTCCCAAAAGTGACGGAAAAGTGACGGATTTACCACCAGCCGTATTACGAGTCCATTATATCCTATGGAACTCGTAATACGGCTGGTGGTATATCCGTCACTTTACCGTCACTTTTGGGACGGATTAACACTCCTCCAAAGTTAGAATAACCCCCTTAATCTACCTCACGGTAGCCCAGAGTCATCCTTAAAAGCAAACTCAGTGTGAGAGCCCAAGAACCTTGGAGAGTGGCCAATTCTCCTGAGCTCCCCGTTCTCAGACTGGATTGCGAGGTAAACACAAAATCTACGTGCTCTTATCATCTAAGGTCTGGTGTGAAGAAAACATCTTGGTCCATCTTGTGGAAAAACACAGCTTGGAAAAACACAGCTCATCTGCAATGTCTCAACTGCAATGTCTAAGCCCACTTTAAAGCCAATAGGCAGCTAACCTAAATATCAAATGTAATGTCTAATGTCATGTCAAAGCCAATAGGCAGCTAAACTGAATGCAGAATGTAATGTCTAATGCCATGTCAAAGCCAATAGGCAGCTGAGCTGAATACAGAATGTAATGTCTAATGCCATGTCAAAGCCAATAGGCAGCTAAACTGAATACAGAATGTAATGGCTAACGTCATGTCAAAGCCAATAGGCAGCTAAACTGAATACAGAATGTAATGGCTAACGCCATGTTAAAGCCAATAGGCAGCTAAGCTTAACAAAACATATACTGTGCTACTGGTGAACATTTAGCAACTAATATGCGCAGTGGTGAAA
This sequence comes from Pleurodeles waltl, assembly GCF_031143425.1. Lineage (NCBI taxonomy): Eukaryota > Metazoa > Chordata > Amphibia > Caudata > Salamandridae > Pleurodeles > Pleurodeles waltl. Next base: position 691,484,061 of record NC_090442.1, on the reverse strand, counting down.
CACAAAGTCATTGGTCAAACACAATTAATAGCATCAGAATGCCTCAATGGTCCATAAAAACCAAATGGTGTTTCTTCTGGACCAAAAGAGAAAAATTGGCCTAGGGCCTCATTAAGAATTTGGCGGTGTCACCACGGGACCGCTAAACTTGTGGGGAGGACCCCATCACCATGTCTGTGGCATCGCCCCTGCCCCCGACAGGAACTGTGCTGTGAAATAGCACACACTCCCTTAAAGGAGCCAAGTGCCATCTTGTAGCACAGAGGGGGCCCTCAGAATGCACATCCTCACCACAAGCCTATCCATGCCGCTCAGACCTCCGTGGAAAGGCTGGCGGTGAGGGGAGTTGTAATCAGCCAGACGGGACTGAGTTTAGCGCCTCTCTGGGTGAGTACAACTCTGACCACTGCCATACCGTCGGGAACCATTTTCCTGGTGAGGATGGCGGTCCCCTGGTGGGTCCGCCCACCAGGGTTGTAATTGGGTGATTGGACTGCCTGGAGTGTGGCAGTCCAACCGTCAATATAAGTGTGGCAGTCCTTGGACCACCACGCTCATAATGAGGCCCTAAGTCCTAACTGTAAAAGAGTAAGAGAGTTGGAGGCCACTTTAGATTTTTGAATCAGCTATTTTTGTATATTTTTTCTTCTTTGTTTATATCATGTTTCTAGTTTTGCAGGAGCTGTACGGCCCATGATTTCCCAAGGGGCCCTTTCCTGACTTTAGAGGGGTAAGACTACTGCTTTATGTTTGTGATGGTACACCTACCTGCACAACATTTAATTGTTCTCCCAGTGATGTGAAGGCATGAGTCTGGTGATTTTTCAATTCAAACTACCCCACTACGTGTACGCATGTGGATACCACTTTTGAATGGACGTGGGTTAAGTCCACTAAATGATAATATTACATTTTCATGTTTTTGTGTTGTTTTTCAGGTTACCTGAAATAGGGAATTCATACATTAGTATAAGTGACACTAGTATGCAGAGACACCTCTACTAAACTTGAAAGTACTCTTTCTGTTTTATAGTGAGGACTAGGGCATTTTTTCTCTTTTGGTCCTGAAGAAATGCCACTTGATCCTTTCAGACTATTGAGTTGTGAAGCATGTCTACCAGCACTCTGTAGTTTTGCAATCTGATACACAGATTGTATTAGGAGAAGTTCAGAGCATTACTTCTGGAGTCTTCTCCATTTGTGTTCAGAATCTTTGTTAGAAATGGGGTTCCTGTTTGGCTAGGGTAGGCACCTCAGCTAGGCAGGGACCACCACTCTAGTCAGGGCAAGAGATCCATACACCTACAATAATCCCTGCTCACCCCCTAGGTAGCTTGGCACAAGCAGTCAGACTTATCCCAGAGGCAATGTGTAAAGTGTTTGCACAACACACACAACCCAGTGACACAATAAATACACCACAAAGAAAACTCCACAACAGTTTGTATAAAAATAAACTGTATAGCACAAAACATCATTAGACCAAAAAACGACACGTATCAGCAATACCCTGCTATACAAGCAGTTGTCAGATTATCATATAGATTTCTAGTACTCTGCATAACAAGCAGGTTTCAGGTCAGCACATAGGTTACTAGTATTCTGCAACACAAGTAGTAGTCAGACTATCATTATCACCAAAATAGTGATGCATAGAATTAAACATTTGCAAATACATACATCATAAAACACTTCCCTCCCTCTGCATATATTATAGATCCTGAGAACATGTATGTCCTCTCAACATGGCAAGCACAACATATGAGTTGGGTTATGAGAATAATGCAGAATCAATGAGGGCATAAACATATCCTGGTGATAGGAATAAATCTTAGAGGTAACCACTTCACGGTCCCTCCTACATGAAAATCACAGAGCATCTGTGCTTCATTTATGAAGAATGTGGGTAACCGGGGTACATCCCCACAGGAGCTCCTGTGCTTCTATTAGCCAATATCGGGTAGGGAAAGAGGGGCTTGGCAGGCACTGGTCCTCCGTCGAGGTTTTCACCCCCTGGACTGCAAGTCGTATCACTGATGCCCTAAAAGAGATGCCTCTAGGGTGCAGAGGCGTGCACGTGGTTAGCAGACTGTGGGGAGATCTCTCTGGGTTTTCCATGATGAACATTGGACCAGCTCTGCACTGGTGTGGCTCTCTACTGTCAGTCAGCCACTTCACTCCTAGGCAAAGTGTCCAGAGCCTTTCAGGGCCCCTCTGGATTGTGGCCTTCTTACTTTGGGGCTGAGGGGTCCAACGAAGCTGCCTGCCTCCAGGTGTCTTTGGTCACAAGCCAACTGCTCCACTTTCTTGGCCTGGGATGCAGCAGTGATATTTCAGCAGAACGAGGTGCCGCTTTTGCTCTTGGGACACCACCAAGATTGTGCTCGACCTCTCAGAGTGTCCAGCTCCTTGTGACCTCTCCTACATCGGAGAAGGAGGCACACTCAGGATGACATGGGCACTTCCCTGTGCCCCCGGCAGGTTAAAATCAAAGCAAGTGTTCTTCACGCATTATGACAAAGGAGAGGAATGTCTTTCACGGTCCTTGTGCCACAAATGCTCTCATCATGGGATATAATGCAAGAATGTAGCACTCTCCACAAGCTTCTAAAGGGCAGGGGATGCTCCACTCATGCCCAGCTGCAGGACAACAACAGAAATGCAGAGGAGCAGGTGGGGCACACCATCCAACCCCTGGAGACAGCTGTAAGGGGCACAGAACTGCAGGGTTCAGGCAAGCAGGCCAGCACAAGGGTCCAGAGAAAAGCAGTGGCAATCTTTCCAATGCCTTACCAGGTCACAGGTCATTCCAACAACAGAACAGTCCCAAGGTGGCTTCTGCGGGTCCCTCCAACAGCATCTAGTGTCCTGTTTTAACATGGGGAACAACCCCTCTACTTATACTCCTTTTGCCCAGCTTCTAGAAGTGGGGAGAAGGTTCCAACCAGCTCTAACCAGTTCCAGGTATGCCCCTTCTCCTCCACACTGGCCTCCAGACATCATTAGGGGGTAAACAAGTCTTCCCGCTTCTACCTCTCGCAGCCCAAGTGGACCACTCAGTAATCAGGCATACTCCTATTACACCTCCACCCTTCCTGTGTGATGGCTGTCTGGAAAGTATGCGCACAGCCCAGCTGTCTCTCTACCGCAGATGTGGATTGGAGTCAAGATGACAAAAGCACCAGAGTAATAAGCAGAGAAAAATGGCCAATTTCTAAAAGGGGCATTTCTACAATGGTAATAAAAAATCCACCTTCACCAGTAAGCAGCGTTTCTCGCTACCATTCCAACCATACCAAACATGGCTACGCCACCCCTCATAGATCAGAAAATACCACTTAGCCATATGGAAGGGCGTTCCCAATGCACTTCTATGAGACAGGCAGCACTCACAGCAGTGAGAAACCAAATGGGCTATTTGTCACTACTAGGATAGGCCACGCAACAAGGCTCGCATCCTCCCGCATAGGTAAAACTTAAAAAGCACCCTGCCCATAAGGCTGCCTAGGGCCTTTCTTAGGGGTGACTTATATGTAGTAAAAGGGGAGTTCCAGGACTGGCAAGTAAATTTAGATGCCAGGTCCATGTTGCAGTAAATGGAGCACGCAGGCCCTGCTGTGGCAGGCATGAGACAGGATTGAAAGCTACTTCTTTGGGTGGTGCAAGCTGCACTGCAGGCCCACTAGTAGCATTTAATATTCAGGCCCTGGGTAAAAGGGATACACTGTACAGAGGACTTACTGGTAAATTAAACAAGCCAATCATGTGTATGCCAATAATACACATTTAAAAGGGAGAGCACATGCACTTTAGCACTGATCAGCAGTGATAAAGTGCCCAGAGTCCTAGAGGCAACAGAGAGAGGTCAGAAAAATAGGAGGAGGAAAGCAAAACGTTTGGGGATGACCCTGCAAAAAGGGCCAGGTCCAACAATCTTATCATAGGTTCCCTTGTTTATAATAAAGGATTACTACATTACCTATAGTCAATGTTATCTCTACACTTTCCAGTTTCTTATCATATCACACTTGAGCATTCCCATTATTAATTTTTTTCCTGCTGGCACCATTCAAAAAGATCTCCAGCAAAGAGCCCCCTTGTGGTGTCCATTGGACATTGCAGTGCCACCCCTGATGAGTAGCATGCCCGATGATGAAACACACCCCTATTGGTAGGTGAGGGTTCTCACTTCTAATTACCTATATGCCTCTGGTGTGATTCTGTCCTCTCCAAATTAGTTTGAGGAACACATTCTATGGAACAGTGTACTCAGATGTTTTGACTGCCCTCTACATAGCTTGAAGCGCTTCCTTCAAGTGGCACAGTTGGTTCTCCAAGCTAGAACTGAAGACTGCAATGTTGCTTAGACAGGCAGTGCTGAAGTTCTCCAGTCCAGCTAGGACCTGATATACCAACCTCAGGAAGGTAGCTGTGGCATTCTTCAACCCGTAGGGCATGACCTGGAACAGGAAGTCCCCTTCTGGTGCAGAGAATACAGACCTCTCTTTTTCCCCATTGGACAAGGCAATCTGGCAGTATCCAGATGTTAGGTCAAACGTCCTGAGAAAAGTAGCAGCTCCAAGTTTATCTATGAACTCATCAGCTCTGGGGTTGGATTGTGCATCAGTCCTGTTGACTACATTGAGCCCACTGTAGTCCACATAGAACTGGAGTTCATGTGTGACACCTGGAGGGCAGCATTGGAAGCTAGCATCACAGGGCTGGACCAAGGGCTTTTGGAGGGCTCAATAAGCCCAAGGGCCAACATTTTGGAGACCTCCTTCTTAATGGTAGCCCTCACTTTGTCAGACAACCTGTAAATTGTATTCTTCAACAGCGGACTGTCCACAGTGTCAATATCATGGGTGCACCATGTAGTGAGCCCTAGGGTGAATAAGACTGGGGTAGCAAACTGCGCAACAACTGGTGACAGTCTGTCTGTTGCTCTAAGATCAGTGAGGGGGTGATACCCTCCATTGACCCATCCTGCACTTTAGAAGAAAGGAAGTCAGGAAGAGGTTCACTCTCCTCTTTGACCCCATCATCAGTTAGCAAGAGCATGGTAATCTCAGACCTCTCAAAGTGGGGTTTGAGGTGGTTCATATGCAGGACACTTAAAGGGATACTTAGAGTTTTGAGGTCCAACAAGTAGATGACATCACTCTTCTGCTCCTTTACCTCATGGGGCCCCGACCAGCGGTCTTACAGAGCACGGGTGACACGAGCTTCATGAACCACACTTTTTAACCAGGCTGAAACTCTAGCACAGTGGCATTTTGGTCAGACCAGCATTTCATGCCCCCCTGGCTGGCTTCTAGGTTCTCTTGGGTGAGATTCCTGAAGTACACTGCCTGGTTGTGGAGGTCACAGCCTGGGGGACGCTCCCGAGAGTTTTCTTCCAGCTCTCCTTCACCAGAGTGAGAAGCCCTCTCACAGTGTGCCATGCAGAAGTTTGAAGGGGCTGTAGTCAACCCCCTTCTGCAGTACCTCTCTGTAGGTGAACAACAAGCATTCCACTTACAAATACAACACATGGGTTCAGGTAGAACCATATTCATGCCCTGGACGGTTTGGTTGAACCTGTAAACCAACCCATGGGTTTGGGGGTGGTGAGGAGTGGAGAACTTATAGATTAGCCCATACTCCTTTCACATGGCCTTTATGTAGTTAGTCATGAAGTTGGTACCACTGTCAGATGTCACCTCCTTTGGAAAACCCACACAGGTAAAGATCCCCATCAGTGCTCCACACATGACAAACTCAGACATTGTCCTCAGAGGGATAGCTTCAGGTTGCATTGTCCAGCAAGACAGAACAAATCTGTTGCCCATGGCTGTCTTGGGGTCAAGAGGCCTCACAATGTCGATGCTAACCCTCTCAAAAGGGGTGCTAATGACAGGTAAAGGATGCAGGGGGGCCTTGCACTTAGGTAGGAGAGGGCCTACAGTATGCAGTTGAAGCCTTCCTCAGTTGAGGCCAGTAAAAGTGGGTGACAAGCTTGTCAAAGGGCTCATCTTTCCACAAGTCACCTAACAGTGGCACATCATAAGCCAGACCCAGCAGGAAGACACTGTAGCACTGGGGGACCACTAACACAAGTGTTGCAGCAGTCCCAGTATCCTTAGGTTCACTAAACAGGAGATCATTCTTTCAGTAAATCAGGTGCTTGCTAGGGGCATCACCAGCTGCCTGGGCCTCAGCCTCATGCTGAAGACCCACAAGAGTAGAGCACTCCCTCTGAGTCTTGCAGAACTCCTCCCTGGTGGGAACCCCTTCTTGGTGCCTTTCCTCTTCTTGTCAGGACCCTGGGTCATTGTTCCAGGATCCATGTCCTTCTGACCACTCTGTTGAGCTGCCATGGATCGTGTGGTCTGGAACACCCACTTAGGTCCCGCCATCATCTCCAAGTGTCACCTAAGCTCCACCTCCTTCCAGATGGTGTGCTCCAGGTTTTTGCTCAACAGACGATCTACAGGCATGGATGGATTCACAGCTACATTCAGCAGACCTGATACCCCTCCATACTCAAAGGGAACCAAAGCTACTGGGTAGTGGCTCTCACAGTTGTCAGCATCAACAACGTGGTATAATGAGTTAGAGACTACCTGCTCTGAAGACACCAAATGACACCTGATTGTATTCATGCTGGCTCCTGTGTCTCTCAGAGCCTCCACTCTCCGTCCATTGATGGATACCCACTGACTGTACTTCTTTGTATCGTCAACAATGTGTTTTTTCTCCACCATCTCTCCATCACTGAGAGACACTCAGGTCAATTCTACACTTCCCCAAAACTATCTGGAGTAATCTCCTACACAAGTTCTACAATAGCCAAACCTAGTGAATGCCAACCAGTGGGGTCTGTGCCCACTTGGGACTCTTGGCATCTCCCTTGTAGTGGCCTTCCTACAGACACTGATAGCATTTCAAGGAAGCCTTCCCTGCAGGCTTAATATGACAGAACCATGTTTTCTTCTTCTTAGTAGAGGGTTGGGAACACTGACCCACAGTATCAGTTTGGGACCCTTTAGAGAATGCCTTACTCTTTTTGTCCCCTTCTTCTTCTGAGGACCCAGCCCCACTTCTGTGGACCTCCCCCAGGTATAGTCTTATGGACCCTGGTGCCTACCAAGCAGTCCGCCTCCTTAGTTAGCTCTCTGGGGCCAGTGAGCTTACTATTAGCAAGGTGTTGGAGCAGATCTGTAAATAAAGACCAAACAGGTGCTCTGGAGCAAACAAATTGTACAGCCCATGGTAATACTTTAACTCACTGGCCTTCACCCAACCATCCAGTTCCTTGAAAAATTATTCTACACAATACACCCAGGTCTGTTGGGATAACTTCTGACTGTCCCAGAACTTCTGTCTCTGCTTCTCTGAGGTCAGACTAAACATCCTGATTAGGTCCTCCTTCATGGAGGGATACCTTATCCTGTCTCTTCCTTCTGGGGCCAGTAGAATATTGCTCCCCTCACTAGGAATATGTCACCACAGACTAGCTCCCCGATCCTCCTCACAGACCTTGTGCATCTGTAGAGCAATTTCATGGGGCTCACATCATTTGTCTATGTTGTTTCCGACCACAAAGTCAGACACCAGACCCATGGGTATGTGGACCCTCCTGTCAGAGGGCACCAAAGAATTGCTGCCACCATCATTGCTGGGCTCCACCTGTCTGTCCTTAATGACCAGCTCTCTCAGGCTCAACTCCCAAGCCAACATCAATTTCTGTTCCTCTAAAGCTAACTTCTTTTGGCTTTCTTCCATCTCCATGGCTAACCTTGCTTCCTTTGCTGGCCTCCAGCTGTAGCTTGGTAAGTTCTAGCTTAAGTTTCTTCTCTTCCCTCTTGTCCTCCAGTTCCTCTGCGATCAGGCCTTTAGAGGACACATTGCTTCATGCCCTTGGGAGATGATCCATCCTCACATGCTTGTTGCCCCATGCCCCCCAGACAGTCCCATATTCTCCACTGAATTCTGGTCCAGCTCCAGCTAATCATTATCCTCCATCTCCACATCATCTTCCTCTGTGATCCCATTGGCTGCATCTCTCGATTCCCACAAGGCCCTCAGCGTCTTTTGCAACTCCACCTTCTTGGTGAAGCCTTTGTTAGACACCTTATACCCCCCTGGAAAAAATCCTTGAGTTGTTGCACTGTGTATTTCTCCAATTTGGACAACTCAAAATCCATGCTTGCAGGTGCAGGTGCAGTTACAGGGCCTCCAATCACAGACATGATTTACAATAAAAATCAAAAATGCCAGTTAGGGAAAATAGAGAAATTAAAAATGCCAATCAAATAGAGTACAAAAAAAACTTTGCAATGAGGATCAGAGACAATTGATTTGAAATGATGTAGATTTGAACAGTAGTGTACACCAAATTACTATAAAATACTGCACGAGTCCTATCCGCACTGCTGATCACCAATGTTAGAAATTGGGTCTCTAGTTGGCAGAGGTATGCACCCTTTCCAAGTACGGACCACAATCTTAGTCAGGGTAAGTCAGATACACACCCTAAATTAACCTGTGCTCAACCTTTAGTAGCTCAGCACAGAGTAGTCTTTACAGAGCAGTCAGGCTTAATTTAAGATGGGATGTGAAAAGTAATTGTGCAACACAAGTAGAGTAACACAATGAAAACACCACAAAAAGACTTCACACCAGTTTTGAAAAATAAACAATAATGTTATAAATAAATCAAGACTAAAATGACAAAACTTCATTATTAGGGCTCAATTTCTGAAAATTTATAATATGGAGGTAAATTCAATGTTCACAGAACTCTTGTGTCTAGTAGCTAGTTGTGATCATGGTAGACCAGGGTAAACTGAGAAAGATCACAGGAAGCGGATCGGCAGATATGCTTTTTCAAGATCGCTGACTGAAACAGTGTTCAACATTCACCAGAATGAAAGATTTCATCAGGTCCCTCGAGACTGGTATACTTAGGTGGTTTCAGCCCCTCACGAGTGAATATAGTTCAGGTACAGAGACCTTAAGGGTCTTGTTACTCACAATACCTTCTTGGTTGGGGATGCTCTGAGGTTGGCAGCCTCATGGTTGGGGCTTTCGATGCTGCGGTCTCCTCCTTCAGTCAGAGCCCCGCACTGGTGTTGGTCTCCCCTTTTGAGAGTTCCAGGTCTAACAGACCTACAGAGTAAATCATAGATGCCTCCACACTACTTAGCATAACCTGGAATTTACTCACTCACATCCCCTTATATATCACACTGATAAGTGCAATGTGCCATGACAACATTAAAGCACCACCATAACCAATGCACAGTACAAAAAAAGGTTACCACTTAGGCTCAAAACAAAGACAATTCTCAACAACACACCCACAAATTGTAGTGTATTACTCGTGGAGCAAATTTTTGTGGGTTTCATCTGTTGCTCTTGTCAAGTTCCGGCCAAATTATGCCAAACACCATGTGGTGGATACAGAAATGTGAGGATGTGTGAGATTTGGTATCCCCTTGAACCATTTTCTAAAATGGGCCATCATAGTGAGAGGACTACTTCTCTAGTAGATTTGCTGCAGCTCAAGTATATTTTCTACTTGAACGGCAGCGAAATCAACCTGAATGGCCATGCGCTCTTGCACACCGCATGGTGAAATTGGCACTGATTTTTGGGAGCTGCATGTGCTACTGGTACTAAATTGTAGTGCGAGCAGCGCAACATGTGTATTTCCACCTATTAATGGAACTCTGTGGAATCTCGTGGAGTTTTTATGTAACTCCATGGAATTCTGAGGAGTGAAATTCCATGAGTTCTGCCCACCCCTATCTGGGAACTACTGTATATGCCTTGCTTTGTAATGTGACAGTTGGGCCTGAATATATATGTCAGAAATCAATCTACAGGAGACCTAAAGGGGGAGGTTTTATGGCAGAGAGCCCGGCTCAACAACGTTCATTTTCTGGGATTTCCAGAGAGGGCCATTTTTCTGTAGAAATAGATTATGGAAACTTTGATAGCCAAAAGCATGTCATTTGTGGCATTGACCGGTCACTCTGGGTTCTGGCCCTGATCTTGGGTGATCCAATGAGTGTGATCATTGTCCTCTTTGTAAACTACAGGGACAGAGATAACATCCTCCTGAAGTAAAGGAATGAGATACTGGTGTAGTACAAATGTTTAATCGATTTCCCCTAAGGTATACCCAAGTACAAACCTGCGAGTATTTAGTTCTGTGAAATGCCACTTGTAAGAAGTGTTTTTGCAATCCATGTCGGTGTGTCTGTCACCATGAAAAGTAAGAAAGAATGGCAAGTCATATTTTGTCATTCCCAGATGCAATGAGGAGATTATTTAGAGAGTAGAGAAAAACCTTTGAGAAAAAGGGCTACTGCAAAACCCTCAAGGGAGGGGAGGAGTCCATATGGAAACCTGTGACTGTCCTAACAGATTGCACCCTGCAGCAGGATGGTCAGACTATAGCATCTGAGCTTGTATTGGTGGTAGTCTCTCACACTGACATTGGTGAATGCCCCAGAATGGAATGCATGATCTTTTGTTACTCACAGTATGTGATAGCTGAGAAGTTTTTTATATGGGGGTGTGGCAATGTTATGAGTGGAAGCTGGCACACACCCATGGACTTGTGTGAAACTGTGGTACTGGTACAGGGGTTGCCTAAGATGAGATGAAACCTGGTGGGTCAATGGCAACTGTGATCTGCTGCTGTGTTATGTTTATGAGGTTTGGTTTTTGTTTGGGAGAGAGAAGGCTATTAGGTCAAGAAGGGGTGTGACAGGGGCTTATCACTTTGGGCGAGGTCTCCTATGTTTCACATCTGGAAGGGCATTGGTATGATGTGGGGTTGTTCTCAAGTGAGGGTGAGTTACGGATGATACCCACACTAGAATTGATGGTGTTGGGCATTGTAATATGTCAATAGAAGAGTTAGAATTCTATTTACATTTTGCCTTGTTCCAGATATAAAAAATGACATTGTTGTTATTCAAAATGAGTACTCCAAACCTTGTCTTAACACTTGAACTTACTTAATCCAATATGTATTTCTCTCTTTCTTCACAGCTTCTGTCAGACAACAGCCCCTAGTAACAACTTTAAGAAACACATTTAGTACATCAGGTGACATTCTGACTCCAAAAATCAGGCCCTCTACCATCCATCTGTCAGGTAAGTCGGGTAACAAGCTTTTTACTTCCTTATTGCATAATTTACACACTCAGTAACTCAAAATGTATTTTTAGGTGTATTCAAATGTATAAAATTTAGTTTTTTATTCTCCTGTATCTGTTACTGTTTTTTTTTGTTTTGTTGGCAGGGCAGGGCAGCACATGTTTGATGTTGGGGATGCTGGGATTTGGAGGCCATGATACAGGAGCAGAGGCACATAGTGCCAGAGACAGAGGAGAGGTGGGCACAGTTGCGTAGAGACAGGGAAGGGTCATGGACAAGAGGCCATCAGAGGTAGGGGACGTGACGGGACCTCTGGTCCAGCCGCCAGGGTGAGGCAGCTGGGTATGGGTGCCTCAGGTAGAGGCGGGGAGGAGTCAAGAGGTCAGTGCGGCATGGGGGGTCTGGCGACGCGATGAGCACGAGTGGCGCACACGGCCATGAGGGGCGTGGAGAGTCAATGCCAGTGGTGGAGACTGGCAGAAAGAAGGTGATGCCAAAGGGGCATAACACGGCCTCAGGACATTGGTCTGAAGCATTAGAGGGGTCTTTGGCGGCCTTCTCTACAACGCAGGAACGAGGTCATCGCAGAGATAGTTTGCGCTATCTGGGTCAAGCGGCGGATCCGTCAACCAATGTGCTGATGACTGGTGGAGATGATGGCAGGTGGGAAATGGATGAGGATGATGTGGTGGAGCTCGATTATGAGGAGGAGATGGATGAGTGGGAGGACGGGGAGATTCATGATGCTGAGGGGAGCGGTAGTAGAGGGAGTGGGAGAAGATGCAGGAGCGGCGCAATCCCCTCTTCTGATTTTATCTTACAGGAAAGCAATGTTGGTGGTGAAACACAAGAGGTTCTTCGTGGACTGGCACGGGGTCACGGGGCAAGGAGAGGATTTCGGCCTTTGTTGTCCCGTGGCAAAGGTAAGGGCGATTGTTGGTCAGAAAGGGGGGAAGGATCAGGAACGGGCAGGGCTAACACACATAAGTCCATTGGGGTGGGAGATTTTTCAGTTCATGAGACTCCTGCGGCAGGAGGGATGCAGGAAGGTGACAGCACAAAGACAAAGGATGCAGGTGCGGCAGTGGCGAGTAAGACAGGGGACAAGGCAAATGGAGAGGCTGCAGGGTCTGATGACAAGGAAAGGGTGGACATAAAAAGAGGCTTCCTTACATGGATTTAGCAATGCCATTGGGCTCTCACATAGCTGAGGAAATGAAAGCAAGGATATGGAGGCACGAGTATGTCGATGTTTGTAAACTTTTACATACAGACATACAGTAAAAGGAAGGTCCCAAAGAGGAAGACTGGGAGCTAGCTCACAGACCGAGGGCACCAATAAAAATGGACAATTGGACTTCGGCCTTTTTGATATTTGCTAGTATTTATCACAAGAGGTTCCCAGATACGGCCGTAGCACTGTTTAAATACATAGACATTCTACGGAAGGCCCAGATTCATTTTCGCTTGGTTGAACTACGATGAGGAGTTTAGGGTGAGAGTGAGCGTCAATTCTGATAAGCCATGGGGGGATGTATTATGGATGAAGTGCATGGCGTTGTCGCAGTCCACAGCATCCACACACACCGTTTCATGCCCGTCCCGCCCAGGGAGGGGCAGGTGTTGGACAATGGGTCCTGGTACCGACACCGGGAGCATGCTGGAACTTCAACAAGGGTTTTTGTTCCAGGCAGCCCTGCAAATTCAAACACGATTGCTCCAAATGCGGGGGTCGACACCCAGTCACTCAATATTTCTCACTCTCTAGCCTAGCTGAGCAGTGGAGAACGACCAAGGGCAGGGGCATGGAATTGGGAGATAGAAATCTAGGTGCTGTGAGTGTTATGTAAGGCCTTGAGGGTGGGTATCGAAATTCTGAGTAAGTTAGCTGGGGTGGCGGGGAGTTCTGGCATTTGGTATGGGAAAGATGATAAAAAGGTGATATTACAGTTTGTTTTCTTTGCGGGTTTTGTGTCCGGTCCAAGGAGAGAAAAAATGGTCACATTGCTGGTCGGGCATTCGTTTATCCACTGGGTGGCAAAATTTGCAGAGAAGCAGATTTACGGACGAGCATTAGGACTGCCGAGTAACCAGCATGAAGTATTCTGGTGGGGAAAGAGTGGCATAAGGTGGGTAATTTGCTTCTATTTATAACATCTGTTTTACGGAAATAGGGTTGTCCCGATCTGCTATTAATCCATCGCGGGGAGAATGATCTGGTGAAACTGTCTGGCTCACCCTACTGCAACATATGCAGCAAGACTTAGAACTGCTCAGGCAGAAATTACACGGCACATGCTTAGTATGGATGGAGTTTGTGCCTCGACGAACATGGAGAGGAGCTATGAAGCAGGGACCCATGGAGCGGGCTCGAAGGAAGATCAATCGGGCTATGAAGGTTTTCTGTTTGGCTCATGACATCAAGGTTTTAAGACACAAGGACATCACAGAGCAAGATGAAGCGCTTTTCAGGGCGCATGGTGTGTACCTGTCCGAGTTGGGAAATGCTTATTACCTTACAGATCTGAGGCTACTTGTGGGTAACTTGTGGGATGAGAAGATGTGGCTCAAAGAGAAGATTTAAAAATGTCATGTTGCAGTAGTGTTTGCTGGTGGGGCAGCAAAATGCCAATAGGGTTTGTGCTGGGTGGCAGTAGATGGGGAAGGTTGGAGAGTCAGATGTGGACGTGGCCACCCTTCCATGGAAAAAAGAAGCAGATGAAGGATGAGAGTGTGGGGGATGCCCAAAGCAGGAAGGGCATGAAAGGAAAAGGGGAATGTGTGGGGGAAGGGAAGTGAAAAGTGAAGGGATGAGTGAAAAGGATGATCAAGGAGAAATTAAAGGGTGTGGTTCCTAAAGTTGGATTTTGTTGAAAGTTAAAAGTTATGTTCAAGTTATAATCCTGTCCTAAATAAATGGCCTTTTACACTAAATGGACTGTGTCACTGAATGGATCCCGAAGAAAACAAAGACCTTAGTTAGTCTGATGACAGCCTGTTCCTCTGATAAACTAAAAACCTGACAGCTGTACTTTCACAATGGTCTAAACAGTAGGTATCCAATGCTGCTAGGCTGCGTATTGCAATGTTCAAACCCTCTGAACACTTAAGAGGCACTCTTTCTTATTGGTGAGAACCCTTCCCTGAACAAGTATTTATCTACAGAGGTAAGTGCTTGGCTAGCTTGTTTTTCCATTCAGAAATACCGAACTCACATTTGGGTTCTTACGTTGCAAGCTGAGACAGGTACATTTAAACATAGCTCATATTTCTTTCCCTCAGTATCTGAAATTTCTTTGATGCCTTCTAATAGGCCGAATTAATTAAGTTGAGGTGATTTAGTGCGTATTTACCTTGTCAATCATTTTAAATTGCATGAGTGCTCTCAGTGCTATTTTGGGCTTTCAATATTTTTTAGATTTTTTTGCAGGTGAGAACACCCAGTCGCCCTCTTTCAGTCTACTTTCAATCACCATCTATTTGTTGGCATCCTTATATGACACTCACTATGTGCAACTGTTCTTCCATCATCCCTAAATTTCCTCTTGCTGTCTTGCACCATAGGGGAGTCCCTTTATACTCAGGACACTTTGGCGGTCATTACAACATTGGCGGTAAAAGGCGCTTACCGCAGTGCAGAAAACCACCAACACACCGCTGCGGCCGCGGAATTCCGCCACAGCTATTATGACCCACATTTCGGAATCCAACAAACGTCAGACACCCACACAAGTCAGCCACACCAAAGGTCAGTGATAAACTGACGAAAACAAAACCTCGACCGTCACGCCAACAGAAATACGCCCACACTATCACGACACACGAATCCATGCGGCGGTCTTTCAACCACGGTATTCCATTGGCGGTACACACCGCCACGCTCAAAATACACACACTCTTACAAAACACAGCCACATTGGACAATTCGAAATACACACACCTGAGACACATACACACACCATTCCCACACACCCATTGCAATATAAAACACACACCCACATCACCCACAAACCCCCACGACAAAAAATTCCGAAAGAAGGCCAGAGAGAGACACCACCAGCAAGAACAACAGCATCCACAGGCACACAACACCATCACCCACACAACTTCCACGCACCTCACACAACACACCACTACATATCACCACACTTCTCACCCCACATTCCACCCCACACATCACCTACACCACCCCATGGCACGGCAAAGACACCCCAGGTTCTCGGAGGAGGAGCTCAGGTTCATGGTGGAGGAAATCATCCGGGTGGAGCCACAGCTATTCGGAGCACAGGTGCAGCACACCTCCATAGCTAGGAAGATGGAGCTATGGTGCAGAATAGTGGACAGGGTCAACGCAGTGGGACAACACCCAAGAAATCGGGAGGACATCAGGAAGAGGTGGAATGACCTATGGGGGAAGGTGCGTTCTGTGGTCTCAAGACATCACCTGGCGGTTCAGCGGACTGGCGGCAGATCCCCACCTCCTCTGCCACAACTAACAACATGGGAGGAGCAGGTTTTGGCGATTCTGCATCCTGAGGGCCTCGCAGGAGTAGGTGGAGGAATGGACTCTGGTAAGTCAAAGCTTTAATATTACATCCCCCACCCTACCTGCATGCTATCACATACCCCCACCCTCACCCCCAGTACCCCAACTCCTCACAAATGTCCCAACATCACAAACCACACATCCCAACACCAAGCCCTGCATGCAACAACAAAGCATGGACACCCATCACCAAAGCATGCCCACTGCACATACCCATACACCCCCCTAAACCATCATCACACAAGCTCCCACACAGGAATACCAGCACTGGGGTACACGGTCACCCACCCATTGCACACCATTACACACACAGATTTAACAAACATCCTTTTATACCCCTGCAGGACCCCTACCCAACGTCACCTGACAGGAGGGTCCACACATGTCCACACCACCAACAGAAGAGGCCCACAGTGATGACAGCACCTTTGTCCAACTGGATCTAGATGACCAGCTCGGACCATCGGGGACCTCTGGACAGTCGGTTCCCCTCACACAGGCACAGGCCACCACAGACCTTCCCCCCTCTGGAAACACCAGCATAGCACCCACCCAGCAGGCCCATACCTCCGTCCCCAGGACACGTCAATCAGCTGTGTGTCCACCACTACAGGGAACCCAGGCTAACCCACAACCCCAACAACAACAGGGACCTGGGGCAGTGGTAGTGGGCACACGGTCCAGGGGACGGAGGCACTGGAACACAGGGAACTGGGAGGGCTGCCGTGCGACCAAGGGAACCCACTCTCCACGAGGCCCACTCCTCCATCATGGGAGCATACCACCACTCCCAGGAGATGATGGCAACGGTACTGGCCAAGTTTCAGGAGACCCAGCGCATGCAGGAGGAACAGTATATGGGCTTCAGGGAGGAACTCAGAACCATCAGCTCCACCCTGGGCACCATCGTAGGGGTGCTGAAGAAAGTACTCAACACCAGGAGGGACACTGTGGCACTACAAGGGGCCCCTGACACTAGCATGGACGATGAACTGCCCACCACCTCCGCCGGAGCTAGTGGACAGGATGCCCCGCCACAGGACCACCACACCAGCACCCCACCCCTTGCAGAGGGAGAACCACCCCGCAAATGGTCCCTGAGATCCAGGAACAAGACAGAGAATGATGCCAAGACCCCCGCCAAGAAATGAGACCACCCTGATTGTCATCCTACTGTACCACTTTGTCACCCTGTCCATAATTAAACTGCCCCAGCTCCACTTCCTATGCCCATATGGGCAATGCACCTGTGAGACCAATAGACTGGACTCTGCCATGGACACTCCTCCACCATCACCCCTCACCATTTCACTACCCCCTCCAATATTTAGCATTTAAATCAACACACCTAAAGCACAAAATGATCTGGAGTCTGTCTGTGATTTCGAAATAGTGTATTAGCACTTACAGTGACAAAATGTTTTTGAAATAGTAATGTCAACATATCTATTTCACACAGCTCTAGTCCATGAGGAATCTAAGCAGATGTCACACAGTGGGACCCACATCTGTGAAACCGTAAGGGAAAGTGACAACTCAGTGACCGTACACTGGGTGAAAACGACAGACAGGAGAGAGGTAGGAGTGTTAAAGTACATGTAATAGGCAGGATTGTATTCTTACCTGTGTCTCACTGGAAATATTGCTGGATCACTGACCACTGTCCACAGGCTCCACAGCTGCAACAACACCGCCATCTGGACCATCCTCCTGCAGAAAAGCACCTGGAGTCGCAAAGCTAAGTTGTGAAGCATACGGCAGGCCACGATGATCTGGCACACCTTCTTTGGTGAGTAGAATAGGGATCCACCTGTCATATGGAGGCACCTGAACCTGGCCTTCAGGAGGCCGAAGGTCCGCTCGATCACCCTCCTAGTTCGC
Source organism: Pleurodeles waltl (assembly GCF_031143425.1). Classification (NCBI taxonomy): domain Eukaryota; kingdom Metazoa; phylum Chordata; class Amphibia; order Caudata; family Salamandridae; genus Pleurodeles; species Pleurodeles waltl. The sequence goes on along the minus strand of NC_090442.1, from coordinate 691,466,477 downwards.
CCATGGGCCTCATTGTAGCGTTCCTCTGCCCTGGTCCTGGGATTCCTCACTGGGGTCAGTAGCCATGACAGGTTGGGGTAACCAGAGTCACCTGCAAATGGTGAGGGGCAACTGTTAGACACACACTAACCTGGAGGGATAACCCCAGACCCAGACAACCATTCCCACTGACTTGCTTCCAGGTGCTCACCTAATAGCCACACACGGTGCCTCTGGAGTTGACCCATCACATAAGGGATGCTGCTATTCCGCAGGATGTAGGCGTCATGCACTAAGCCAGGGAACATGGCATTCACATGGGAGATGTACTGGTCTGCCAAACCTACCATCTGTACATTCATAGAATGATAACTCCTCCGGTTTCTGTACACCTGTTCCCTCTTGTGGGGGGGGGGACCAAAGCACATGGGTCCCATCAATGGCAACTATGATGTTAGGGACATATCCCTGGGCATAGAAATCCCCTTTCACTGTAGGCAAATCCTCCACCTGAGAGAAAACGATGTAGCTCTGCATGCGTTTCAGAAGGGCAGACAACACTCTGGACAATACGTTGGAAAACATAGGCTGGGACATCCCTGATGCCATGGCCACAGTTGTTTGAAAAGAGTCACTTGCAAGGAAATGGAGCACTGACAGCACCTGCACTTGAGAGGGGATTCCTGTGGGATGGCGGATTGCTGACATCAGGTCTGGCTCCAACTGGGTACACAGTTCCTGGATTGTGGCATGGTCAAGCCTTTAGGTGATTATCAAATGTCGCTCCTCCATTGTCAACAGGTCCACCAACGGTCGGTACACCGGAGGATGCCGCCATCTCCTCACATGTCCCAGCTGACGGTGCCTATGAAGGACAACAGCAAGCACAGAGTCAAACAACTCAGAGGTATGTACCCACAGTTTACCCAGAACACCAATCATACAAAAAAGGTGGCCTGTATGTGTGTTGAGACTAGGCCTAGGTATGTGTGACACAGTTGAAAATGAAGCCATGTGGGCCCCTGAAATGGCGGCTGCCTGACCTCTAAAGTGGGACAATGGGATGTGAGGATAACTGCGCTGGTGTTGTACACCGTCGCAGTAGGCGGTCGAAGACTGCGGCGCAATGCTGCATTGGTTGAAATTGGGCCCTATGGGTCCCAGGAGCCAAAGACGATGTATGCCGGCGGTGACGGTACGCACCACCGCGGACGTGACCGCCATTTTCTATCTGTTCAATCACTCGATACCTGATCTTCGACAGGAGAGGACCTACACTGCAAGTGCTGCTGTGACCTTGGTCTGGAAGAGACAATGGCTCATGCGTCTGGGGAAAGGGCCCCTGCCTTTACATCGCAGGAGTTGGAGAAGCTCATGGATGGGGTCCTCCCCCAGTACACGCTACTCTACGGTCCTCCAGACAAACAGGTAAGTACACAGGGAGCATGTTGTATGGGCTATGCCTGTGTGGAGAGGGGTGGATGTAAGAAGGAAGGGGGCATAGTGCTGCGTGCATGAAAGACGGTGAATGCATGTGCCACATGGCAAGGGTAGGGATGGGGGCCAATCACTTTGACGGTGCAGTTGGTAATGACTTCTCTTCTTCCCCTGTACATTTCATGTAGGTCAGCGCCCACCAGAAGAAAGATATTTGGCGTGCCATCGCCAAGGACGTCCAGACCCTGGGGGTCTACCACAGACAGAGCACCCACTGCCGGAAAAGATGGGAGGACATTCTCCGCTGGAGCAAGAAGACGGCGGAGGCTCAGCCTGGGATGGCCTCCCAACGTGGGAGGGGTGCCTGTCGCACCATGACCCCCCTGATGTTCAGGATCTTGGCGGTGGACTACCCGGAGTTGGATGGGCGCTTGAGGGCATCACAGCAGACACAAGGGGGTGAGTACACTCTCATTCTGCTGACTTTGCGCGCAGTGGAGTTGTCTGGGTGGGGGAGGAGGGTTGTGGGTTTCCCTAAGCCAGGGCGAGTTCTGTAGGCAAGGCCCCTCCGTAAGGCAGGCCATGTGGCACCCCAGCCCACCTCTGTAGACTGCCAAGTACAGCTATTCATGCCCCTGTGTCATCTATGTGTGCAGATGTCGTCCATAGCCTTGTAGGCCATTTCCCAGGAATTGAACAGTGGAGCCCAAGAGCGCGGCGTAGTGCAGGGGCTTCTGTGTCTGTCTTGTCTGCCAACGGTAGCGGTAATCCATGCACTCAACATGTCTTTCTTCTGTTGTCCCCCCATTTTTGTGGTCTCCCTGTTCTTGTGTGCATTAGCATCATCAGGTGGAGGAGCAGTGGCACCGGAGCACGAGGGAGCTGCATCCCACATGGCCCTGGAGGGCGAGACTTCGGACTTGGAACTCACCAGTGGGACGGAGGGGGAGGGGAGCTTCACGGTGGGGACAGGAGCTGAGACCGCGACACGGACATTTGTGCCCCCAGTATCTACAGGTACAGCCGCCACCCCACCTACCAGCACCGCCCTCCCAGCAGCCCCTCAGCCTTCGCCCCGTGCCAGCTCACCCAGGAGGGTGGGCATCACCTTCGCCCCAGGCACCTCAGGCCCTGTCCCAGTCACCCCTGCTGCCCTCAGTGAGGAGGCCATTGACCTCCTCAGGTCCCTCACTGTTGGGCAGTCTACCATTTTGAATGCCATCCAGGGTGTAGAAAAGCAGTTGCAACAAACTAATGCATTCCTGGAGGGCATTCATTCTGGTCAGGCGGCCCTTCACCGAGCTTTTCAAACTCTGGCCTCAGCACTGATGGCAGCCATTGTCCCCATCTCTAGTCTCCCCCCTCCAACTTCCTCCACCCAGACCCAATCCCCTGTACCTCTGCCTATCCCAAGCCCACCATCAGACCAGCCTGCACACACGTCAACACACAAGGGAAGCTCAGGCAAATATAAGCACCACACATCCCACAGGCACTCACGCAAGCAACAGACACATGCAGACACACCAACATCCACTGCTTCCACTGTGTCCCCCTCCTCGTTATCTCCCTCCTCCCTCCCAGTCTCGTCTACACTCACACCTGCATGCACTACCTCTACAGCCACTATGTCCCTCACCAGCACGCACCAGCACACCCCGCTCACATGCAGTCACCACCACCACTACCATTCACACGTCCCCTGTGTCCTCTCCCAGTGTGTCTGTGACGCACCCTCCTAACATACACAAACGCAGGCACACACACACCCAACAGACATCCATCTCACGACAGCCTCCAGCGCATGCACCTGCACCCAAAGTCACCAAACCTACACCTCCTACTACCACCACCTCTTCCTCCACTCCCAAACTCCCTCCAGCTACCCATCCCAGTGTGTCCCAAAAACTTTTCCTGTCCAGCCTTGAACTTTTTCCCACACCTCCCCCACCCCGTCCATCTCATAGGTCCCGAAGTAACACCTCAGCCACAACATCTGCGGGACCAGTGGTGCCTGTAGTCCCCGGTATGTGGAGTGCACCGGCCACCAGGACAGCCAGTGTGGCACGGAGCCACAGCACAAACAGTCCCCCACCTGTGAAGCATCAGAAGTTGGCCAGTGCCCGGCGGGAGAGGGGGAAGATTCCAGCCACCAAAGCCGCTCCCAGGGATCCCGTTGGGAGTGTGGAGACAGCTGTGACACCTTCCAAGGTGGGGAAGGGTCACAAGAAACCTGGTAAGTCTGGGAAGAGCTGCACGGTGGAGAAGACCGCCATCTTCCCCGCTGCCCAGGAGGCCACCCCCAGCCCAGCTGCCCAGGAGGCCACCGCAAGCCCCAGCCCAGCTGCCCAGGAGGCCACCGCCAGCCCCAGCGCAGCTGCCCAGGATGCCAGCCCCAGCCCAGCTGCCCAGGAGGCTACCGCCAGCCCCAGCCCAGCTGCCCAGAAGGCCACCGCCAGCCCCAGCACAGCTTCCCAGGAGGCCAGCCCCAGCACAGCTGCTCAGGAGGCCACCGCCAGCACCAGCCCGCTGGGCCATGAAGGACCGCCAGTACAAGCCCCGCTGGGCCATGAAGGACCGCCAGCACAAGCACCGCTGAACAGGGCACCGCCAACTCAAGCACCGCTGAACAGGGCACCGCCAACTCAGGCACCTCTAGCCCATGAGCGGCAGGGGCACTGATGCAACTGGGTCCGTCACGGGTGAGTGATGCACTCTGGGCACGAGTCCCCCTCCAGAACCAGTGGAGATATCCATCCACTACCTCTGTCCTACACAGGATGAAGCACTCTGGGCACCAGTCCCCCTCCAGAACAAGTGGAGACATCCATCCACTGCCTCTGTCCTACACAGGATGAAGCACTCTGGGTACCAGTCCCCCTCCAGAACCAGTGGAGACATCCATCCACTACCTCTGTCCTTCACAGGATGAAGCACTCTGGCACCAGTCCCCCTCCAGAACCAGTGGAGACTATTATCCACTTGAGAGACTGTGGCTTTGCACTCCCCAGGATATGGCAGTGGGCACACCCACCCACTGTAGAGACTTGAGAGACTGTGGCTTTGCACTCCCCAGGATTGAACAGTGGGCAACCCACCCACTGTAGAGACTTGAGAGACTGTGGCTTTGCACTCCCCAGGATTGAACAGTGGGCAACCCACCCACTGTAGAGATTTGAGAGACTATGGCTTTGCACTCCCCAGGATTGAACCATGGGCATGTGGCCCTCTCATGGATTTGGCGTCGTGCACTCAAGCGGCTGAGGTGCCCCCCTTTCCCTCCCCCTGAGGTACCTGTTTTCTTGCTCTCTGATGCCCCTGAAGTGTTCTCTCTGTCATGGTCGGGGATCTTGTGTGGGCCTCGCCCATACTGTGTGGTCCCAGTGTTCCACGGACTTTCTTTGTGCAGTACCTGGACTACTATGCCTGGTATATATTTTGTACGTGGTGTATATATATATTTCTGCCTACTTGTTTGTAATATATTCCGATGGTTACACTAATTTTCTTTGGTCTTTGCATTCTTCCGGAGGGGTTTGGGGGGTGTAGCTGTGATGTATTGATATGCATTAGTGTGTGTGTTGTAGTGGGTGAGGGTGGGGGTGGGGGTGGGGGTGGGGTGTTGCGTGTGTGTGTCCCTGTTTTTTGCCTCCCCCCTCCCCTGTGTCGTAGGTGCAGTACTCACCGTGGTCTTCACCACCGGCGTTCGTGCTCATGGTAGAGGAGCAGGAAGACTATCGCAGGTAGAATTTGGAGTTCCGGTTCCATGGTGTCCTCGTTCCTCTTGGAGTGTGTAGAGGTGAGCATTTTCCCTTCAAAATTCCTGTTTCTGCTGTGTTTTTATCCGACATGAATCCGCCCCGGAAAAGGTGGCGGATTGGCCTGTCATAATAGTGTGGGCGGTACATTGTCTCCTGCCTGTCTGTTGGCGGTGACCGCCGCGCTGTTTGTTTGTACCGCCGTGGCGGTCGGAGTGTTAAAGTGGCTGTCTTTGTTGGCGGTTTCCACCACGGTCGTAATTGCTATTTTTTTACTGCCACTTTAACACTGTCTGCCAGGGTTGTAATGACCACCTTTGTCTCCTGCATGAGTCCAATACACATTTCCCAATGGGAGAGCCTTCATCAGCCCAGGCACCTGGCCACTCAGGAAATCCCCAGAAACTTTAGGCGAGGAAATGATAAAAATACTTTCTAAAAGTAGCATTTCCAAAATAATAATTACAATTCTGGCTTTACCATTAAAGAGGATTTTTTAATTGCAAATAAAATGAGCGGAAGAGTTATTGCTCTATGCTATCAATTTAGCAATTAATAAATGTAACAATGCATCCCAATAATTCCCTATGACAGCAGTCAGCTTACTATAGTGAAAATAATTTTGGGAAATATTTCACTGTAAGAACATTTTCAAAATACATTTTTATTTGTCCTATTTTTAAGGTCCTGCACCCTCCCTTTAAGGAAAATAAGCCCTCCATATAAGTGACATTAATATTTAAAAGGAAGAATTTGACTTGTCTAAAGAGGTATTTTGACAGTATGAATTTTTAGTTTAAAACTGCCACAGGCAGGTTACCTGTGTGCAGCTACCAGGCTGCGCACAACTGTAGTCTCTCAAGTGCAGCCTTTACCCATGTGGACACGTGTGTGCACACATGTGTTAAACTGAGTTGCTGGTTGAGTGGGGTGGAAACCTTGCTCAAGCAACACCCACTCTCCCTGTCAGGGTGAACCACTAAAGGTACTAAATTGAGCTGTGATTAACCCTCTGCTAGCTTGGCACAAAAGCAGTCAACCTTAACTTTGAGTCAGTGCTTAATGTATTTATGCAACACACAAACAGTAATAAAGTGAAAGCACAACACAAGAAAAATTGCACACCAATCTACAAAAATTAGAGTCTATTTCAATAAATTATTAGGCACCAAAAAATGACAAAATCCAATCAGCAGAACTAGAGGCATGAATTTTTTAAGTTTAAGGTAAAAACTAGCACCTAAAAGATCAAAGCACCAACCACGCACATCTAATCATGCAAGACCAAGTCAATACTAAAATTATGGCCTACTGCACTGGAGCGTGAGTCTTTAACAAGAAATGGATTGGGCTTGATTGGCGTTCATCTTTGTTCTTAGAGAAAATGCCAACAAAAAAATGTTCGGAAAAGGGAGACGTTCAGAAGGGCAAGGCAACAGAAGGTGTCTAAGGAGAAAATGTCATCGTTGGAGTGCAGCTGGATTAAATTACAGTGAGGATTTCCACATTAGGACTTAGAGCCTGACTTATGTTTCAGTGGACAGTTTACTCCATCACAATGGTGATAGATATCCTGTCCAACAAAATATAAATACCACAGGATATAATGTTATTTAGATTTCAGCAGATGGGCTATCCATCACTGTTATAATGGAGTAATCCATCCGCCGAAATCTAAATCAGGCCCTTTGTCTCTTTCTGGAAGTCGAAAGTCTCCTGTAGGATGAGGATGAAGGCTGTAGCCAATAAAGATTCTAAGAGACTGGATGCCCCTTCTGCGAACGACAGATGAGAAGGATTTGCATCTGTGGAGAAGAATTTATTGGAAGCTGCTGCAATGTCAAGTTGACCTGCTGTGCACTTTGGGAGGATAGACAATCAGGTTTGTCCCGGTCTCCTCTTGGCTCTCAGATCTTTTTTTAGACAAAAAGCTTTTAAGTCCCAAGATTAGGATTTTAGCACCTTTTGCACCACTCACAAGGGTCCAGGACTGGGGTGATACCACTTGAAGGGTTGGGACTCACTCAGGCTGAGTTCAGCTGTGAGTTCAAGATGGGTGGAGCCTTTTCTACCCCTGAAGCTACGATCAGGAGGCCAGACAACTATCCTCTTGGAGTCACTCTGTTAGCCTTGAGTTAAAGCAGTGAAACAACGGGGCTCAAGCAGCAGGGCAGGCATCTGAGAGTTCAAGGCAGACCTCAGGCAGCAGAACAGTCCTTCTAGGTGCAGCAAAATAGTACTCAGAAGTACATAGCAGGCCACAGCAGCAAGCAGTCCTCTAGGAATCCTTCTTCAGGCTCAGAAAGTGAACTGTAGAGTGGTTCTGAGGGTCCTACTCTAATACCTGATTCCTTCTTTGAAGTAGGAGTCATTTCTAGAAAATAGCCTGCCATGGCTGGATGCATGAACAATGAAGTGATGGCAAGTCCTTTGTGTAAAGGCAGGGCGAAGCCTATGGATTTGTATGTAGGGCTACACCCAGCTCAGCCCCCCCATCCTGCCAGAGATGGCCCATACGTGCACACCTAATCACTCTATTCTGTGGCATTTTAGGAAGAATAAATAAACTCCAACTGCCAACTACTTTAAGTCAAATTAAAAACTGACTTTACCATTAAAGAGGATTTTAAATTGCAATTGCTCAGACATGAAAGATGAAATTGCCTGTTCCCAATCAAAAGTTAGCACTTAAAATAATAAGTTATCCCAATGTTATCCAATGAAAGAGGATTGGCCTCACAGTAGTAAAAAACACTACCAGAACATGTAAAACTAAAAAGAACATGTCCAACCTTTTAATTGCAATGCACCCTTCTCTTTGGGCTAACTTGGGCCTACCATAAGGGTGACGTATATCTAATAAAGCAGGAGTTTAAGGTTTTGCACGGTGGTTATTTTGCCAGGTCAATTTGGCAGTTTGAAACTGCGTTCGAGCTGCAAATGGCACACCTGAGACATGTTTTAAGGGACTACTTAAGTGGGTAGCACAATACATGCTGCAGGCCCACTAATGGGATCTAATTCACAAGCCCTGAATATCTGGTATACCACTTTACTAGGGACTTATAAGTCAATTAAATATGCCATTCAGGGGTAAGCCAATGTTTCCAGGTTTTAGGGAGTGAGCACAAGTGCTTTCGCACAGGTTGGCAGCAGTAAAGTGCACAGAGTACTAAGGCCAACACAAACAAATTCAGCCAAATAGGGAGGTGAAGGCAAAAAGGTTGGGGAAGACCACCCAAAGACTGACAGGTCTAACGACATGTGTTTATGTATAACCAGCCCAATGCTCCTTAACCCCTTCGCTGCCATGCCTTTTTTCCCTCAGGTGCCAGGCCTTTTTTTGGTTATTGGGTCAGTTCTTGCCTAGGCCCTCATAACGTTTTGTCCACATAAGCTACCCACACCAAATTGGCGTCCTTTTTTCCCAATATCTTAGGGATTTTAGAGGTACCCAGAGTTTTCATCACAATTTTGGCATTTTACTGGGAGATACCCCATTTTTACTATTGTTATTCTTTAGGTCTCCTTCCAGTTAGTGACAGCAATGTGTGTAAACCCAATGCTGGATCCTAGACAGCAAAACATTTTTGAAAAGTAGACAAAATTCTGACTTCAGTAAGGGGTCATTTGTGTAGATCCTACAAGGTTTTTCTAAGGAAAATAACAGCTGAAATAAAAAGAAGTTTGAAATTGAGGATAAAAAAACATGTTTTTTGCAAAGTGCCTAGCTGTGGATTTTGGCCTCTAGCTTAGCTGGCACCTAGGGCAACCTAACAAACCTGTGCATTTTTTTAAACTAGTCATCGGGGGAATCCAGGATGGGGTGACCTGTGGGGCTCTCAGCAGGTTCTGTTTCCCAGAATCCTTGCAAACTTCAAAATTTGGCAAAAAAACACTTTTTCCTACATTTCATGATAGAAAGTTTTGAAACCTGAGAGGAGTCACAAATGTCCTTCCACCTAGCATTCCCCAAAGTTACCTGATAAAAATGGTACCTCATTTGTGTGGGTAGGTCTAGTTCCCGTGATAGGAAATGCTCCAAAACACAATGTGAACACATTAAATTTTCCCAAAGAAAACTGACCTGTTTTTTGCAAAGTGCCTAGCTGTGGATTTTGGTCTGTAGCTCAGCCGGCACCTAGGAAATCCTACCAAACCTTTTTAAAACTAGACACCTAGAGGAACCCAGGATGGGGTGACCTGTGGGGCTCTCTCCAGGTTCTGTTACCCAGACTCCTTTGCAAACCTCAAAATTTGCCAAAAAAACATTTTTTCCTCACGTTTTGGTGATAGAAAGTTCTGAAATCTATAAGGAGCCACAAATTTCCTTCCAGCATTTCCACAGATCTCCCGATAAAAATGATACCTCACTCGTGTGGGTAGGTCTAGTGCCCGCGAGAGGAAATGCCCCAAATCACAACATGGACACATCACATTTTCCCAAAGAAAACACACCAGTTTTTTTGCAAGAGTGCCTAGCTGTGGATTTTGGACTCTAGCTCAGCCGGCACCCTAGGGAAACCTACCAAACCTGTGCATTTTTTAAAAATAGATATCTAGGGGAACCCAGGATGGGGTAAGTTGTGGTGCTCTCACCAGGTTCTGTTACCCAGAACCCTTAGCAAATCTCAAAATTTGGCAAATAAAACCCACTTCTTCCTCACATTTCGGTGCTCCAAAGTTCTGGACTCTGCGGTGAGCCACAAAATTCCATCTACCCAGCATTTCCCCAGGTCTCCCGATAAAAATGGTACCTCACTTGTGTGGTAGGCCTAGTGCCCGTGACAGGAAATGCCCCAAAAACACTATGTGGAAACATCAAAATTATCAAATACAAAACTACCTGTTTTTGCAGGGGGCACCTGTGTTTTTGGTCCTGGGCTCAGCAGCCATCTAGAGAAACCTACCAAACCCAAACATTTCTGAAAACTAGACACCTGATGGAGTCCAGGGAGGTGTGACTTGCATGGATCCCCCAGTGTTTTCATACCCAGAATCCTCAGCAAACCTCATATTTAGTTTAAAAAATCACATTTTTCTCACTTTTCTATGTGGGATCATCTCACCGGCACAAACTTCCCACCACCCAACGTTCCCCTCAGTCTCCCGATAAAAATGATACCATCTTTGTGTAGGTGGGTCAATTGCCTGTGACAGGGAAGAGTCAAAAACATGTTGAAAATGAGGGGAAAACAAAGCGGGTCCAAAGGGCAGTTTGAAAAAAAACATTTTTAGGCTGACAAGTGTGGCAGAATTCCTATCGGTATAGATGCGACAATCCTAGATGGTAGGAATTCTTTGGATTCCTGCAGATTCCGGAAGGTTCCATCACAACAATTTGGGAAAATGTGTGATTTCAAGCAAAGTTGGAGGTTTGCAGGGCATTGTGGGTAAGAAAATCATTTGGGGTGCATTTGAAGCACACCTCCCTGGACTCACCCAGATGTTTAGTTTTCAGATGTGTCTATGTCTCATAGATTTTTCTACATGACAGTTTCCCAAAGTCCAAAAAGTGCAGCCCTCACCATTCCAAGTGGGACGATTTTGAGAGTTAGACAAGCTCTCATGGCCCAAATGTAAAACCAAACCCCAAAATAATCAAATGTCCTCTTGCTTACTGTGGGATAAGATGTTTAGTGTGTGGGGGAGAGCTGAAAGACTGTTACCCCTTCATTTGGGGTGGGGGCATAACCATTCCCATACTTGTTGGTAGCCACTACCCCACTATTTTTGTATTCTTTTTAATTGCTTGGCATCTAGTAGGTTTTCTGCCCCCCCGGAGTGGATCAGGGGTAATTGCCCGATCTGCCTACCGGTGGGTAGAAGAACTTTGTCCCTATTTATGTGGGGTGGGGGAATGGCAATACCCCACCCTCTTTAAAAAAAAAAAAAATCTTCCCTGGTCTCTGGTGGGCCTTACACAAATAGGCCAATCTGCCCCTAAGGAGGGCAGCAATGGCCAACAGTAATGTGCCTCCATGGGGAGCGACCCTTACCCAAGGGGCTGCCCCCAAACAAAACACACACACACACCAATCCCTGGTGCCTAAGTGATTTCTGCCCCCTCCTTGACTAAGGGGTCACTACCCATCTGTAAAAAATAAAAAAATAAAAAATTCCTGGTGCCTTAGTGGTTTCCGTCCCCCAGGGGGGCAGATCAGCCTAAATAAAATGGGCAATCTGCCCCCAAGGGAGCAGAAATGGCCTAAAATAAATTTGCCCACCAGAGGAGCGACCCTTGCTCCTCTTGCGTGAAAATTATGTTAAAAAATAATCCCTGGTGTCTAGTGGTTTCTGTCCCCCTGGGAGGTAGATTGGCCTAAGACAAATAGTCTGATCTGCCCCCAAGGTGGGTAGAAATGGCCTAAAATAAAATTGTCCCTTAGGGAGCCACTCTTGCTCAAGGGGTCGCTCCAGGTCTTTAAAAAAAAAAATCCCTGGTGCCCAGTGGCTTTTCCCCCCTGTGCGGACAGATCGGCCTAATTAAAATAGGCCAATCTGCCCCCAAGAGGGGCAGAAATGGCCTAAAATAAATTTGTCCCCCAGGGGAGCGACCCTTGCCTAAGGGGTTGCTCCCCTTGCATGAAATTGAAGTAAAAAAAAATCCCTTGGGTCTAGTAGTTTCTGCTCCCCTTCGGGCAGATTGGCCTAAGAAAAATAGGCCGATCTGCCCCCAAGGTGGGCAGAAATGGCCTAAAATAAATTTTCCTCCTAGGGGAGCGGCCCATCTGTAAAAAAATAAAAATCCCTGGTGCCTAGTGGTTTCTGCCCCCTAATTAAAATAGGCCGATCTGCCCCCAAGGGGTGGCAGAAATAGCATAAAATAAATCCCCCCCCCCCAGGAGAGCGACCCTTGCCTAAGGGGTCGCTCCCCTTGCGTGAAACTGACCAAAAACAAATCCCTAGTGTCCAGTGGCTTCTGCCCCTCTAGGGGCACATTGGCATAAAGCAATTGGCAGATCTGACCCCAAGGGGGTCAGAAATGGCCAAATAATAATTTGCCCACATTAGAGAGACCCTTGCCAAAGGGGTCGCTCCCCACATATAAAAAACAAAAATAATGATCCCTGGTGTCTAATTAAAAACGTCTTAACTAATTAAAAAAGGCCTAATTAATTGCCCCCCTGCGGATTGGCCCTTGCCAAAGGGGTCACTCCCCTTTATGTATAACCACACATAAACGGGAAAAAAACAAAATCCCTGGTGCCTAATGGGCATTCCGGCAGCTCGGTCGCTTCACGATTGGGCTGCAGAAATGCTTACAGAGACATGAAAGAAAAGGAAAGGCCTTTCCATTCCTTTCATGCCTCTATCTGCCCCCACCTGCTGGTCTGAAAAGAAATGCTTTGCATTTCCCTTCCGGATCGCGCTGGAAGATGAGAGGTGACTTCTGAGGAGGTCAGCATGCGATTTGTGTGCTGATGTCATCACATGTCACAGGGGAGGAGGGGGATTATCAGGGTGGAAGGGGAAGTGATTCGCCTTCCATCCCTGATGGTGGGGTTTGGGTGGGAGGCCCACGAGGGAGCGCTAGTGCTCCTCCGGTGTGCTGAGTGCAGGAAGAGCTGGTCTCGTCCTCGGCACACGGGAACCATGGCCGAGGGCAACACCAGCTCGTACCGGGCACCCAAGGGGTTAAAGCATTACATCATCCTTATCTTAAAAGGCAGATTCTCATGGTTAACATGCAGACTTAGCCACAAAAAGGTCCAAAACCTGGTTTTCAAAGGCAAAAACCCCTGGCATACAAAATGGGTAGAACCCATTTGCAATAAGATTTATTAAAAAAAAATATGACTTTGATCCCACTGATCTTTATAACAAAAGACAATTGCGAGTGGGAAACCCATTGAATGATTTGCTTTCAATTAAATATGTGTGTTCAGTGAAGACAATAACATACTTTTACTGTATTCTGCCTGGGCCATGGTTTTGAAGTAGCATTGAAATACACTTGGAAGGGCATCAAATTACAGCTGGCTCAAATGAAGAAGGATACTCCTCATGTGATATTACATTGATATAGGTCATTATTCTCCTAAGGAATTGTCTTAAAATCTGTTGCCTGTTATCTCACTGATAAATGCCCAGTCAATTGACTACCTCCTTTTTTTCTTGCCTGTATTCACTATATCAGCTGGTGTGCCCAAAGGCACCACCATTTATCTTCTCTTGTTCACCGCTTGCTTTTATCACCTACCTGAACCTTTTCATATAATCACAACAGATATAATTAAACAAATGACACACCAGTCATACTATAGCATGAAGTTCCAGGTGATCATGACTCCTGTGGCCTCAGACAGTGTCTGCAAGTAATTAACCAGTGGCTGCTAGTCAACCACAAAGTGGTAAACACCTCAAACTCTGAAATGCAAGCATGTGGCAAATGGGCAAACTATCATCTTTTAATAATTTGGCCTCAAGCTTTAGGGCCTCCAACCCACTCTGATGTGGAGATGAACTGAACATTTTAAGGATAATTATGAAACCCAAACATTCACTTACTCTTCAGGTAAATCATGCCTTCAAACAAAGCTTCCGCGTAATGAGATGTCTATGTCAAGCTTGTACCTTGGCTTTATTAAAAAAGTTCAAGCTACTTAGGGAGTTTTCATGCATTAATCACAAATGTGCATTATTAATAGTGGGAAAAATATTAATTTACACTTTATTTCGCATATCTGTTGACGTTATACTATTGCCATTGAAACAAGTTTTCTATGGTCTGTTAAAGTGTATTTTCCTGGCTTATGCTATCTAGTCCTCAGCTAAATCTTGATACCCTTTATTCAAAATGGATGCTATATCATGTTCATGTGTTCAGGTGTTGTTTATGTTTCTGCTGCACAGTTAGAAACTAAGGAGTATTCAGGAGGATATTGTAGAATGGGTGAACATTTTTTCGGCAGTATTTAATGAGAGACAAAAAAGCTGATGAGTCTAAAGGGGGAGGAAAAAACAAGACAAAAAAAGAGATTCAGATGAGGAGGATATATTTAAAGAATCTTTTGAATTCTTGACCTCCTCCGTGCACAGATGAGATACAGGGACAAGCACAGAGACCACTGGTATCTGATATAGGTGAGGAAGGTGAACCGAGTATAAGTACACAGGGAATGATGGCCCTTACAGCAGCAAGTGCATGTACAGCTGTGAATGCAAGTGTTCTGCCTAACAGTGCATTGCCAGCTGAACTGTGCTTTTACCAGTGCTATTACCAGTTATAAAAGAGATGCTGCTGTGCCCACTACACTTCCTAGAAGTGCATTTATATTGCACTCTTAAAGATTGAATTTGGAAAAGGTTGCAAGGAAAATTGACTTAGAAAAATATCACATAATGTGGATTAAAATAAATTCCTAATCAGTGAAGCACCAAGGTGTTGAATTGAAGCACTTAGCAATCATAGGGCCAGATGTATCGAAAGTTTTTGCACTCGCAAATGGTGCGGATCGCAAAAATCGGCTGTTTGCGAGTGCAAAAACGTGGTCTGCGATGCATGAAAGGCATTCGCAGACCAAAAATAAGAATTCTCAAAATTTGCGATTTTTTGCATTGCGACCTGGTTTTGCGAGTCGCATTTTGCGATTCAGTATTTCCAGTAGGAAATTGCGAGGCGCTAAATGCGAGTCACAAAATCCAAGTCGCAAATAGATGCATCAAAAAATCGCAAATTGCGATTTTTCGCAGAATGGCATTTTGCACATGCAAAATACCACTAAGTGAAACCAGGTGGTAACCAGGTGCAACCTATAGAAAGAGGCCCAGAATGCCTCAGACTCTTTTCCACAATGGCTGCACTCTACGTCATGGCGAGGAGGATGAGGATCTTGGCAGGTTTGAGGAGAGGGAGGAGGAGACAGGAGCACATTTTCAGAGTGCGCATTACACTTTTTGACCTGACAGAGGAGGAAGTATGTGGGAGGTATAGGTTGAACTCAGCCATGATACTTGATCTGATAGCTGAGCTACAACCCATACTGCAGCGCAGAACACTAAGGACTCACAGCATACCCACCCATGTGCAGGTATTATGCTCCTACACCTACTTGCCTCAGGGAGCTATCAAGGGGTCATAGCAGCAGCTGGAGGGGTTTCACAGAGTACCCTCTCCAGATTTTTCAATGCATTTATCAACGCCATGCTAAGCAAACTGCAACAGTACATCAGATTCCCCCACACCCCACAGGAAATACAGCAGACAAAAATAGAGTTTTATCAGATAGCACAGTTCCCCCACGTCCTAGGTGCCATAGATGGCACACATGTGGCAATCTGTCCACCATCAGCCACAGAGTATGTGTACCGAAACTGTAAATACCAACATTCCATGAATACTCAGGTGATATGCAATGCCTCCTATATCATAACTGATCTCGTGGCCAGGTACCCAGGGAGCACACATGATTCGTACATCTTTCGCCACAGTGGCATTCACACAAGACTGCTAGCTGGGGAGTTTGGTGAAGGATATCTACTAGGTAATGTCACTCTGTACACTGGTGCATAGAAGGCGAATCCATGTCAGATGGCTCAGTTACTCATCACACCCTCTGTCCCTTCCAGGAGACATTGCCTACGCAGTGCGCACCTACATGATGACAGCCTACCTCAATCCCACAACACCAGCAGAACGGAGATACAATGCAGCACACAGGGCAACCCGCAACGTGGTGGAGCGCACATTTGGACTGCTGAAGAGTCGCTTCCGTTGCCTCCACAAAAGTGGAGGGAGACCACATGTAGAATAGTGGCTACTTTTGCAATCTTGCACAATATAGCTACAACCAGGGGCATACCTATAGAAATCAGTGACACTGAATAAGATGAGGATGACGATCCCATACCACCTCTACTGCCAGCAGACAGGACCAGTGCAGCAGAGGGAAGGCAAAGGAATGCAGACATCACACACAACCATTTCAGACATGAGTATGAATGACAAAAATCCACTGACAACTGTACCTGTAGTGATATAAATTAATTACCTTACGTCAGGTAATGAATGATTGAGAAATAAATTAAACAGGTGATGTCACAAACGCAAATAAACTAATGAACAGAGTCACGCACTATTCCCTCATAGTGGCAACAGCAGTGTAATGGTGGCAAGAGTCACTTTCTTCTCTCACGCACACCACTCGGGTGCCCAGTTAAGTCATTGGCACCTCGATTGTCACCTTCAATGGCAGTGCTGTGCCTGGCACTGCGCCGTCTGGTGTCTGCTGCTGGTACGGCAACACTACTGAGGCTTGAACTGTCCTCAGTGTCCCCCAAGGCTACCTCACTGGGAGTTGCAGATCTTTGTCCCATTGTGTGTTCAATCACATTTGTGATGTGAACTAGTCCCTGGACAACGTCCCTGCTGCTATGTGCAGCCTCCACTTGTGCCACCACTGCGCGACAGGCGATTAGTGCAGTGGAATTAGCCATCCTGTTGGAGGACCTGCAGTAGCTACCAAACATTGTCCGGAATCTGTGTTCCTGTCTGCGCCGTCTAACCCTTTCATGGCGCAGCTCCTGGCAGAGGTCACGGACAGCACTTGTTAGGTACCCGGTGTCCTCTGAAGCCTGCACCTGTTCCTCACGCAGCTGTAAAATATTGCCATTTAGTGTGCCCAGTTGGCGATGCAGGCCCATCATGTTTCGGTTGTGTACTCGCAGGTTCCGGTCTAAACTGAGGATCCGCTTATTTTGCAGACGCTGCTGCTGCAACATAGCAGCCTCAAGGCCCCCGAATAAGGACGGACCCTCACCTGCCTCATGATGTTGTTGCTGGGACTCTGTTGCAATCCTGCGTGGTGCTGGCTGACCACTGCCCTTCAGAATCTGGCTGCGCCTGTCTGGTGCTGACGGTGTGCTTGGCCCTTCCAAGTGCTCATCAGAGTCGCCGCTGAACTCTGGCAGTGGTAGTGCCCTGGGACTGCGGCGGACAGTGGACATGTGGAGGGACCCACTGGTGTTGGTATCCGAGGGCTGATGGGTGTCCGTCTCTCCTACACATGTACTTTGTGTGGCTGCTGGGCCTGCCCCACCTGCAACAACAATATGCAGCATGTCAGTTCTGTATGTTACATTATCTGTCAGAAAATGTCAATAAAGGTACAGGTACTGCTCTACACGGTGTTGTGTGTGTTGTGTTACCTTGGGTGTCACTATACTTCATTACATTGTTATGCTACTGTATGTACTAGTTTGTGGACTGCCACTCCCATAATGCATTGTTGTGCTGCTTCTAAGATGTGGACTGGACTACTTCACACACTGCTTCACATTACATGCTAATTCCTAAGGGGATTTTGTGCATACACATATCAGGTTCCCAAACATCATTGCACTTACCTTGGCTGGTACTCGGTGTGCCGGACGTGTCGATGCCTGTGACCCCAGTCACAGCTTCAGGGAGGAGTGTGGATTCCACCAGGTCCTCCAATGGTGTGGATGGTGCTTCTGTTGGTGGTCCGCCACCTGTACCTCTGGCCTCTGCAAGTCTCCTTGCCACCCTCTCCTTTGCACGGGAGCGCAGGTCGTACCACCTTTTTTTTTATTTCACTACTCCAATGGCGTAGATTTTGGATTGAAAGTCCAGCCATAATCTTCTCTTTTCACTCTCAGGAACCTGGAGTGAACTTTTCCCGAACAAGCGGTCATGGCTCCTCACCATCTCCTCAGTCAGGACCTCAAGCTCCTGTTCACTAAATTTAAGCTTGTGCTTCCTTTCTGCCTTCTCCTGTGCTGGGCCTGGGGTCTCCATCCTGGCTCAGGTGTTTCTGCTCCTGCTGAGTGCTGCTCTGTGTGGCTGGGCTGCTCTCTCTCAGGATGCTGGTTTGGGTGTGGCACCTGAAACTGCCTGGGATGACTCATTTCCTGCTGGTGATGTCATCAGGCTCCTCCAGGTGTGCATTCTCGAACGTTCTCGCATTTCACAATTTTTTACTGAATCGCAAAAAAATTGCAAATTGCGAGAATGCAAATTGCGATTCAGTAAATGGGCCTCTCAAACCACAAATAGCGATTTTTAAGAAATCGCTAATTCCGAATCGCAATTTTGTTACATGGCCAATTGCGACTCGGAAATAGCGATTTCTTAAAAATCGCTATATGCGATTCGCAAGCTCATGTTTTCATACATATGGCCCCTAAAGATTTCGCTGAAGAATATGGGGTTGATATAATCGAAACAAAAAGCTTACAGAGAAATTACAAATTGGATTTGAGTAAGGCAAAGTTTCAGTACATGCATGATGTGTTGGGATCACTCACCTGCTTTTCCAATAGATGATAGACGTATGGGGAGATAGGAACTGGCATATGCATGACATATCTACTTTTGCAAGGGCATGAGTAACATGTTGACATGGCTTTACAGGTGTACAGATGGATTAATCCAGTCGTGCTAATTTACCCAAAATGTGATGTCGGTGAGAGAGATGACCTGAAGGGGTGGATAGTATTAACATGATGTAGGATAAGTGTAATGCTGACGGAGATAGCCTAGCCTGGAAATGTTCACCTGCAGTACTGCATGATGCCATGTGTGTATGTAAGGAAGGTGATAGCCCTTTCTCTCCGTCTCTGTCCTTCCCTCCCTCTCTCTCTATTTGTGTGCACAAGCATCAGCAGGTGAAAGAGTTGGGGCACAGATGAGTGGGGATGCTGCCGGCCACGAGACCCGGAGTGCTGTGACGAATAACAGTGAGGGACCTAGTGGTCCAGAGAGTGAGGGGAGTGCCACTGGAGAGACTGGAACATCATCTTCAGAATCCTCCTCTAGTGGACACTCTGTGGCGGTAGTGGACCCATCTAGTAGCCCAGCACCATCTTTGTCCACCACCCCCCTTACTACGACCACCCTCCCTGTAGTCCATGCCAGCTCACCCAGGAGGGTGGGTGTCTCCTTCGCCGCAGGCACCTCTGCCGCTGCCCCAGTCAGCCCTGCTGCCGACAGTGAGGAGGTTATTGACTTCCTGAGATACATCTCTATGGGTCAGTCGACCATTGTGAATGCCATCCAGGAATTTGTAACTCAAGTCCAACAGAGCAATGCGTTTCTGGAGGGCATTCATTGTACACGGGCTGGCTTACAGAGAGCCTTTCAGGCTCTGGTCTCTGCACTAATGGCAGCCAGTCGCCCTTTGTCTTCCATCCCTACATTATCTTCCTCTACCCAATCCTACACTTCTCTTCCTGTCCCAGCCAGAGCACACAGGCAGAAAAGCAAATATCCACCTCAATAGACAAGGATAGTACAGTCAAACACAAGCACCACAAGACCCACCACCAGTATGCAAACAGACAACACCCACCTGCAGACATACCAATAGCCACTACCTGCACAGACTTTCCCATGACCCCCACCTTCACATACACTACACCTGACAACGCAGCAGATACCGCACCAACATTCACAGATCCAGCCACAACTCCAATCCTACCCACAGTAAACACAATAGCAGACCCGCAGACATCCACCCCAGTGGCTATATCAGTAGCCACCATAACCAACGCCATACCTACATGCAACACATCCACCATACCTGCAGTCACCACCCCAACAGACACTCACCCATCCAGCATGGCAGCTCCCAGCTCCTTCTCCTCCCCTCTTCCCAAGATACATAAATGCCCACACTCACTCATCCAACAGACACCAGGCACACACAAGCATTCTTTACACACAACTGTACCCAAAACCCCCACAAAGACGCCTCCTACAAGTCCTCCCTTTCCCTCTACTCCCAAACCCTTTTGCCATGACCATCACTGTGTGTCCAAGAAGTTTTTCCTCTAGGAGTTAAACCTTTCCCTACTCCTCTCCCACCATGTGTGACCCCCAAAATATTGTTTTCTCTCCCCAAGTCCTGCACTACCAGCTCCAAGTCCTCCCATGCCACCCTGGAAGTTCCGATGCCCCTCCCCACCAAGACGTCGACCCCTCCTAAGTGTTCCCAGCCCTCACCTAAGCCACACCCGAGGCCCCCACCTCCCAAGCCCAAGCTCAAAGAACCCACTCCCAAACCTAGCCCCAAACCCCCATCCTCCCCTCTTAGCCCTGAGGTGCCTGCCTGCACCCTTTATGCCCTTACACGTGGAAGTAATTTAGCAGTCAGGAGTCAAGTTGTGGCAGTCTGACATACCAGCTGTGCATGTTGCACTTTCGATTTTGAGACTGGCCTAAGGCCTTTTATGTTCGTAACTACTGATATATAAAATATGTTTAACATTATTTATATACATACATCTGGGCCAACCAGTTGTTGGTTCTAACATTATCATCTTTTCCTGCTTTTCATTTCTCATGGCTGTTATGGTCTTGCCTGCTTCATATTGTGTGTGAGTGTGTCATGTGTGTGTGGTAGTTGTGCTACCTGTTGTCTCTGAGCTGCTTGTGTGGGTGTGTTCTTTGCATTTCTCCGGCAGTGATGGCTGAATATGGTGTGTTGGGCATGTATGTGTGTGGAACATACATTTATATTGCTTTGTGTGGATTGATTGTGTTGGCTGTTGTGACTTGGAGTGGGAGTGTGGTGTGCCCTTGTGTGGTTGTACTGTGTGTGTGCGTGTGTGTGGTGATTGGTATGTCCGAACCACTGTGTGGTGCATTTGCGTGGTGTGATGTATGCCTCGTTGTATGGCTGTATGATTGTATGTCTTGGTACAAGGTGTTATTACGTTGTGTTGCAGATATGTATTGTCAGTTTGGGGTGTGAGTTGTGGTGTACTGACAGGGCCTTTGATGTGTTGCGGTTGTTGTGAAGTTGTGTAGTTTTCTGGTGTTGTGTGTTGTTAGGTTTGACAGTGCTGGTCCTGTGTGTCTGCGGCTCTGTATGTGTTTTAGTAGTCTCTGTTGGCTGTGGTGTGTGTCTTGAGTCTGTGCATGTGTGTATGAGGCTTTGTAGAAATGTGCGTGTCAGTGTAGGGGTACGTGTATGTGTTGCCCTTGACTCCCGTTCCAGATGTATATGTTGTGTGTGCATCGCTACCTTGCCATTCTGCAACAGTGACAGGTAATTGTATGTACTCGCAGTTGCTGCTGTTGTCGTCGTCACTGGTTCCAGAGGCTTTGGGCCAGCAGGAGCAGTGGGAAGACGTATAGTTCAGGTTCTATGGTGGCTCCAGACGGATGGGCTTCCTGAAGGCGGGTGTCTCCATTTATACTGTTGGTTTCTGCCAGGGTTTCTGTGGTGGTGTGACCACGGCGGAAACCTTGGCTGTGTGCAACTTCGTAATATGTCCGGCGGTAACATGGTCTCTGCCAACTGAAGGTGCCTCCCGCTGTCTGTGGTGGTCTGACCACACTGATGGTGCCGGCGGTGGATTAGCTGTATTCCGTTGTGAATACCACCATGGTCATAATTTGGTGGTCTTCTCCACCAGCCTGTTGGCAGTACGACCACCACCACCAACGTGGCGGTCATGGAACTGCCAACATCGTAATAACCCCCCCCCCCCATAGAGTTTAAAGAAGAGGCATGGGACTTCGCAGGAAGAGAAATAGGATAATTAAAACATGCAGAGCCAGTAAGGGCACAAGTCAAGCCAAATGCCATTGACCCCAGAATTGAACAGTATAAACTTTCATAGGAAAAAATGTCAGAACAAGACAATCTACACAAGGTGTTTAGCAGTACTTGCAATTGTCACATGATGAGCATTAAAAAACAAAATCATAGGTGTTGGATATTACAAAATTTAAGAAAGGTTAACTATATGTTATTCCTATGTTGGCAGATCATATAAATCCTTCTGCAATACAGGTTCAGATTCCTGGGGAGGAAGAACGGTATACAGTTAGTGATTTTTTGGCAAGCATTATTTTCCATTCCTCTGCATGAGTTCACATTTCGATCCCAAAATAAAGTTCTTGTTTGTAAAATTCCAGAAGGGGACACAAAATGCCCCTTAATTTTTAGTCAGCTTCTAAAGAAAGATTTGGAAAGTTTACAATTACCCTGTGGAATACAATGATGCCCTATTAACAAAATAAGACTGCAATCTATATACAGTTGCACTCGTAAATCATCTTGCTGATAATGGCTATAAGGCCTCACCCACAAAGATCCAAAACTGGAAAAAAGTGATTTATCTTGGCATTCACATGGAGAAGGGGTCAAGGAAAGTTTCCAATAACTTGCTACTGCACTCCTGGGGATTAACCCTCCAACCACAAGAGTAAGATGAGGATGTTTCTGAGACTAGTTTGTTAATTTTATCAGTGTATTCTAAACTTTTTCCTAAATACAAAGCCTTTAGTGAAGCTTACTCATAGAAGAATCAGGTACCATTTGGTAAAACATGCATGAAGGTCTTCCAAGAATTAGGAGCAAATCTTTTTTACCCCTTGGAGAGTTTTGATTATGATAAAGATTTTTATATTTATTGCCCTGAAAAGGACAGATGTGCGCTATCCATTTTGACCAAGAAGCAAAGAGGAGTATTTCAATCTGTTGCTTACTTCTCTGCTACTTTTGATTGGTAACTGTAGCTCTTCTTGGTTGTTTCAAGGTGCTTGCAGATCTTTCCTGTGCAATATAACAGAGTGAAGGGATCATACACTCATTGTATTTGTTACCCACTCAGTTTAAATTTGGTTGAGTCACATCAGAACTCAGCATTTGACAAACAGCCACCTTACAAGATATGAGCAGGCAACAATGGCAGCTGGAAACATTTTAATCAACAGGTTCAACACTCTAAGGGCGTCATTACAACCCTGGTGGACGGTGTAAAAGGTGGGGTAATACGGCAAACAGGCCGGTGAAAAAAAAAAGGGAATTACGACCCTGGCGGTAACCGCCAACAAAGACAGCTACTTTAACCCTTCGCCCGCCACGGCGGTACAGACAAACAACGTGGTGGTCACCGCCAACAGACAGGCGGGAGACAAAGTACCGCCCACACTATTACAACACATCAATCCGCCACCTTTTCCGGGGCGGATTCACCGTGAATAAAAACACGGCGGAAATAGCCTTTGCTATGGGAAAACGCTCACCTCAACACACTCCACGAGGAACGACGACTCCATGGAGCCGGAACTCCAAATACTACCTGCCCTTGTCTTTCTGCTCCTGTACGAACAACAGCGACATAGGCACAGAACATACCGGTGAGTACTGCATCTACGACACGGGGGGAAGCAAAAGTTAGGGGGACACCCACCAAACACCCCCACCCTCGACTATCACAACATACACACCAATGCAGTCAAAAATATCACATTAACAACCCACAGTCCCCCCGGAAGAATGCAAAGACAAAGCGAGATCCGTTCAAATATTGTAATGTGCCAATTTACATGTCATATAAAAATATACTGAATCATATCTCGAAATCTGTCATATTTATATATACAATACAAGAAGTAGTGCAGATATGTACACAACAATGTCCGTGCACCAACAGTCCAAAAATGCATGGGCAAGGCCCACAATATATAACAGACCAAAATCCGAGAGAACACTGCCGGGGCATCAGATTGAAACACTACAGGCACCTCAGGGGGAAGGAAAGGGGGGCACCTCAGCCACATGACTGCAAAGCCAGATCCACGACGGGGCTCCATGCCCATTGATGTATCCTGGGGAGTGCAAAGCCACAGTCTCTCAAGTCTCTACAGTGGGTGGGTTGCCCACTGGACCATAATGGGGCGGAGTGCAAAGCCACAGTCTCTCAAGTCTCTACAGTGGGTGGCTTGCCCACTGTGCAATCCTGGGGAGTGCAAAACCACAGTCTCTCAAGTCTCTACAGTGGGTGGCTTGCCCACTGTGCCATCCTGGGTAGTGCAAAGCCACAGTCTCTACAGTGGGTGGGTTGCCCACTGTACCATCCTGGGGAGTGCAAAACCACAGTCTCTCAAGTCTCTACAGTGGGTGGGTTGCCCACTGCACCATCCTGGGGAGTGCAAAGCCACAGTCTCTCAAGCCTCTACAGTGGGTGGCTTGCCCAGTGTGCCATCCTGAGGAGTGCAAAGCCACATTGACGCAAGTAGATCAGTTCTCAACTGGTACTGGGTGGGACTGGTGGCCAGACTGGATGAGTCTCCCCATGAAAGTTCCTGTCCAGTCACTGTCCCAGCTGCACATGGGAGAAGGATGCCTGATGTGGTGGCCTATTCATACCCACAAGGTGTTTGCCCTGATCAGCGGTCTTCACCATGGCGGTCTTGGCCTTGTTCAGCGGTGCTTTGCCATGGCTGGCTATGGACTGTTCAGCGGTCTTCACCATGGCGGTCTTGCCCTTGTTCAGCGGTGCTTTGCCATGGCTGGCTATGGACTGTTCAGCGGTCTTCACCATGGCGTTCTTGGCCTTGTTCAGCGGTGCTTTGCCATGGCTGGCTATGGACTGTTCAGCGGTAGCCTGAGATGGCGGTTCAGATACTGACATTGGTGTGTGGCATGACGAACTCCACACTGGACATTGGGGTGTGGCATGACAAACTCCACACTGGATATTGGTGTGTGCCATGATGAACTCCACACTGGACATTGGGGTGTGGCATGACGAACTCCACACTGGACATTGGGGTGTGGCATGACGAACTCCACATTGGACATTGGGGTGTGGCATGACAAACTCCACACTGGACATTGGGGTGTGGCATGACGTTCCATCGTCGCCCAGCGGGGCTGTGGGATACTGGTCCCTCCTGGGCACTGACTCCGGCAGTGGTCTCCTGACCAGTGACGATACTTGGGCCCTCCTGGGCACTGACTCTGGCGGTGGTCTCCTGACCAGTGACGATACTCGGGCCCTCCTGGGCAATGACTCTGGCGGTGGTCTCCTGACCAGTGACGATACTCGTGCCCTCCTGGGCACTGACTCTGGCGGTGGTCTCCTGACCAGTGACGATACTCAGGCCCTCCTGGGCAATGACTCTGGCGGTGGTCTCCTGACCAGTAACAACGGTGCTGGCGGTTGTGTCTGGACCGCCGGAAATGATGGCGCACTTCTCCGCCGTGACACTCACAACAGGCTGGGAAGACTTCCTCTGAACCTTCCCCACCTTCTTTGGAGTTACAGCTGACTCACCAATCGCCTTCGATCCCATTTCACTTGTTGTCCCACCAGGAGTCTTGACACGGTCCCGTCGTCCACTCTCCAATTCCGGTGCCTTTACAGGGGGTGGGCTGACAGTGCCTTGGCTCCGGGTCCTACTGCCTGCCCTGGTGGACGGTGCACTCCAAAAACCTGGAACACGCACCACTGGTACTGGAGGCTTTTTGGATGAGGCGCTACGACAGGACTGATGAACTGGAGGGGGGGGGGGGCAAACAGGTCAATTTGACAGAGGCACAGTTTCTGACGGACACTGGGATGGGTAGTTGGAGGGGGTCTGGGAGTGGAGGTAGAGGAGGTGGTTGTAGGAGGTGTCACTTTAGGTGTTTTGGGTGCAGGTGCAGGTACTGGAGGCTGTCGTGAGGTGGATGGATGTTGGGTGAGTGATTGCCGGAGTTTGTGTACTTTGGGAGGGGGCGTCACAGACACACTGGGAGAGGACACAGGGGACGTGTAAATGGCAGTGGAGGTGGTGAGTGCAGGTGAGCGGCTTGTGGTGCTGGGTGTTCTTGTGCGAGTCTTAGTGCCTGTAGATGTGGTGCATGCAGCTGTGTGTGTAGACGACACTGGGAGGGAGGAGGGAGAAGAGGAGGAAGGGGACACAGTGGAGACAGTGGATGTTGCTGTGTCTGTATGGGTGTGATGCTTGTGTGAGTGCCTGTGGTGTGTGTGGTGCCTATGTTTGCTTGAGCTACTTGTGTGTGTTGACTTGTGTGCCTGCTGGTCTGTAGGTGTGCTTGGGATGGGCTGGGGTACAGGGGATTGGGTCTGGGTGGAGGAGGTTGGAGGGGGGAGGCTGGACACAGGGACAATGGCTGCCATCAGTGCTGAAGCCAGAGATTGCAGGGTTCGCTGAAGGACAGCCTGCCCGAATGAATGCCTTCCAGGAATGCATTACCGTGTTTCAACTCTCGTTCTACACCCTGGATGGCATTCACAATGGCAGACTGCCCAACAGTGAGTGACCTGAGGAGGTCAATGGCCTCCTCACTGAGAGCAGCAGGGGTGACTGGGGCAGGGCCTGAGGTGCCTGGGGCGAAGGTGATGCCCACCCTCCTGGGTGAGTGGGCATGGGACACACGCTGAGGGGCTGCTGGGAGGGCAGTGCTGGTAGGGGAGGTGCCGGCTGTACCTGTAGAAGTGGGGAGCACAGATGGTGCCGCCACCACAGGGGAGCTCCCATCGGCGGACGAGTCCGAGTCGCTGGTTGGTGATCTGGTGGCCGACGTGAAGCTCCCCTCGCCCTCCGTCCCACTGGTGAATTTAGAGTCTGTGGTGTGGCCCTCCATGGCCATGTGGGATGCAGCTCCCTCGTGCTCCGGTGCCACTGTACCTCCGCCTGTTGATGCTGATGTACAAAAGGACAGGGAGAGCAGGAAAAGGGGGGGAGACAGAAGAAAGAGAGTTTTAGTGCATGGCATACCGCTACCGTTGGCGGACAAGACAGACGCAGCAGCCCCATGCATTACGCCGTGCTCCTGACCTCTGCACATGCTATTTCTGGGAAATGGCCTACATGGCAATGGTAGTAATCTGACCACATGGATAGCAAAGGGGCAACTGTACATCAACTTCCCTCTGTTTTGAGCTGGGGTAGAGTGCCACATGGCCTACATAACGGAGGGGCCTTGCCTACCTAACTCGCCCTGGCCTAGGGACACCCACAACCCACCACCCCCACCCAGACACCTCCACTGCACGCAAAGTCCATATGATGAGGTAGTACTCACCCCCTTGTGTCTGCTGTGATGTCCTTAAGCACCCATCCAACTCCAGGTAGGCCACCGCCAGGATCCGGAACATCAGGGGGGTCATGGTGCGACGGGCACCCCTCCCACGTTGGGAGGCCATCCCCAGCTGAGCCTCCGCCGTCTTCTTGCTGCAGCGGCAAATGTCCTCCCATCTCTTACGGCAGTGGGTGCCCCGTCTCTGGTGGGCCCCCAGGGTCCGGACTTCCTTGGCGATGGCACGCCAAATGTCCCTCTTCTGGTGGGCGCTGACCTACATGACATGCACAAGGAAAGAGGACAGTCATTACCTACTGCACCGTCGTTGTGATTGCCCCCCTCCCAACTCTATCCCTGTGGCCCATTCATCCCCATGCATAACTGTTCTATGTACTCTGCCCCCTTCCCTCATCCACCCAGCCCTCTCCACCCAAGCCTAGCCCATCCAACGTGCTCCCTGTGTACTAACCTGTTGGTCTGGAGGACCGTAGAGTAGCGTGTACTGGGGGAGGACCCCATCCACAAGTTTCTCTAACTCCTGTGCAGTGAAGGCAGGGGCCCTTTCCCCAGACGCAGCAGCCATTGTCGCTTCCAGACCGAGGTCACAGCAGCACTAGCAGTGTGGGTCCTCTCCTGTCGAAGGTCAGGTATCTAGTGATTGAAGAGATAGAAAATGGTGGTGACGTCCGCGGCGGTGACGTCCGCGGCGGTGCGCATCATCACCGGCTGCGCACCTGTTCATTGGCTCCTGGGACCCATAGGGTCCAATGTTAACCAATGCAGCATTGCGCCGCGCTCTACTACCGCCCACCGCGACGGTGTCCAACGCCAGCGCAGTTACCCCACAATTCCATTGTCCCACTTTAGAGGTCAGGCAGCCGCCATTTCAGGGGCCCACATGGCTTCAATTACTACTGCGTCACATATACCGAGGCCTACACTCAAAACCTTTCCCGGATGGGTTAATTGTCTGTTGTAGTCTTGTGTGTGACTGTGGGTACATACCTGGGGGAATGCTGACAGTTTCTTCGCTGTTGTCCTTCTTATGCACCGTCAGTTGGGACATATTGGAAGATGGCGGAAGCCGCCGGTGTACCGACCGCTGGTGGACCTGTTGACAATGGAAGAGCGACATGTCATCGTGACCTACCGGTTTGACCGTGCCACAATCCAGGAACTATGTACCCAGTTGGAGCCAGACCTGATGTCACCAATCCACCATCCGACTGGAATCCCCCCTGACGTGCAGGTGCTGTCAGTGCTGCATTTCCTTGCAAGTGGGTCTTTTCAGACAACAGTGGCCATGGCATCAGGGATGTCCCAGCCTATGTTTTCCAACGTCTTGTCCAGAGTGTTGTCTGCCCTGCTGAAACACGTAAGGAGATACATAATTTTCCCTGAGGTGGAGGATTTGCCTACAATGAAAGGTGATTTCTATGCCCTTGGACATATCCCGAACGTCATAGGTGCCATTGATGGGACCCATGTTGCTCTGGTCCCCCCCGCAGGAATGAACAGGTGTACAGGAACAGGAAGAGTTATCATTCCATGAATGTCCAGATGGTCTGTTTGGCAGACCAGTACATCTCGCAGGTAAATGCTATGTTCCCTGGCTCTGTGCATGACGCCTACATCCTGCGGAATAGCAGCATCCCTGATATGATGGGTCAACTCCAGAGGCACCGTGTATGGCTATTAGGGGACTCTGGTTACCCCAACCTGTCCTGGCTATTGACCCCAGTGAGGAATCCCAGGACCAGGGCAGAGGAACGGTACAATGAGGCCCATGGGCGGACTAGGAGGGTGATCGAGCGGACCTTCGGCCTCCTGAAGGCCAGGTTCAGGTGCCTCCATATGACTGGTGGATCCCTATTCTACTCACCGAAGAAGGTGTGCGACATCATCATCGCCTGCTCCATGCTCCATAACTTGGCATTGCGACGCCAGGTGCCTTTTCTACAGGAGGATGATCCAGATGACGGTGTTGTTGCAGCGGGGGAGCCTGGGGAGCCTGTGGACAGTGATGAGGAAGCTGATGAAGATGAAAACGACAACAGGGAGCCAGTCATACAGCAATATTTTCAGTGAGACACAGGTGAGTACATTTTCATGTTTCACATATTATTAACTTTCACACGTCTACCTCTATCCTGTACCTACATTTCACTCCCTATTTGTTAACTGAGTTGTCCCCTTCCATTTCAGTTTCACTATTGTGGTAACCTACGTGTCAACAGCTTGCACCCTTGAAAGGCTTGTGATGTGTGACATTGGTATGTTGGCCTTCCAATGGGTAACCTTTTTTAACACTGTAATTGACAATACAAAGTTCACAATCATTGACTGACTCCAGTTTTATTAGTGTTTCAAGGGTGTTTATTTAAGTGCATAACAATGAAGGGGGGTTGTGAAATGGGGATGGGTGATGGTGGAGGAATGTCCATGGCAGAGTCCAGTCTATTAGTCTCACAGGTACATTGCACATCTGGCCATTGGAAGTGGAGCTGGGGCAGTTCCGATTTGGATAGGGTAACAAAGTGGAACAGTGGGAGGACGATCAGGGTGATCTTATTTACTGGCGGGGGTCTTTCCATCTTGCTCTGTCCTGTTCCTGGATCTCAGGGACAGCTTGCGGGGTGGTGGTCCGTCTGCAGGGGATGGGGTGCTGGTGTGTTGGTCCTGTGGCGGTGCCTCCTGTCCACTAGCGCCGGCGGAGGTGGTGGGCATTTCATCGTCGTGGCTAGTGTCAGGGGCCCCTTGGAGTGCCACGGTGTCCCTCAAGGTCTTTTGAATGTCCGTCAGTACCCCTACAATGGTGCCCAGGGCGGAGCCGATGGTCCTAAGCTCCTCCCTGAACCCCAAATACTGTTCCTCCTGCAGACGCAGGGTCTCCTGCAACTTGGCCAGTACCGTTGCCATTGTCTCCTGGGAGTGGTGGTATGCTCCCATGATGGAGGAGAGGGCCTCGTTGAGAGTAGGTTCCCTTGGCCTGTCCTCCCTCTGTCGCACAGCAGCCCTCCCAGTTCCCCTGTGTTCCTGTGCCTCCGTCCCCTGGACCGTGTGCCCACTACCACTGCCCCCAGGTCCCTGTTGTTGTTGGGGTGGTGGGTTAGCCTGGGTGCCCTGTAGTGGTGGACACACCGCTGATTGACCTGTCCTGGGTAGGGAGGTTTGGGCCCGCTGGGTGGGTGCTGTGCTGGTGTTCCCAGAGGGTGGCAGTTCGGTGTTGGGCTGTGGCTGGGCAAAGGGAACCGACTGTCCTGAGGCCCACGATGGTCCGGGCTGGTCATCAAGATCCAGTGGGGCAGAGCTGCTGTCGTCACTGTGGGACTCTTCTGGGGGTGGAGTGGTGTTGTCTGGACCCTCTGGTGTGGTGACGTTCCTTCGGGTTCCTGCGGGGGTATGAGTACATGATTATTGCATGTGTGTGTTTCATGATGTGCAATGTTTGGGTGTGCGTGTACCCCAGTGCAGGCATTCCTGTGTGGGGGCTTGTGTGGTGATAGTTGGGGGGTGTTGTGGGTCTGTGCAGTGGGCATGCTTTAGTGATGGGTATCCATGCTTAGTTAGGTCATGCAGGTTTTGGGGTTGGGATGGGTGGTTGGTGTCATGGGTAGATAGGTGAGGATTTGGAGTGATAGGGGAGGGTGTGAGGGTGGGGGTGTGTGATAGCATGCAGGTAGGGAGGGGATATGATAGCTGAAATTTGACTTACCAGTGTCCGTTCCTCCAACGACTCCTGCGAGGCCCTCAGGATGCAAGATGGACAAGACTTGCTCCTCCCATGTTGTTAGTTGTGGGGTAGGAGGTAGGGGTCCGCCGCCAGTCCGCTGTACCGCGATGTGGTGCCTGGATACCTTGGAACGCACCTTCCCCCGTAGGTCGTTCCACCTCTTCCTGATGTCCTCCCTATTTCTTGGGTGCTGTCCCACAGCGTTGACCCTGTTGACTATTCTTTGCCATAGATCCATCTTCCTGGCTATTGATGTGTGCTGTACCTGTGAGCCAAATAGCTGTGGCTCTACCCGTAGGGTTTCCTCGACCATGACCCTGAGCTCCTCCTCGGAGAAGCGGGGGTGTCTTTGGTGTGCCATGGGGTGGTGTGTGTGATGTGTGGGGTGGTGTATGTGTTGATGAGTGTGGTGAGTGTAGTGGTATGTGGTGTTTTGTTCGTGGGTGATGGTGTAGTGTGCCTCTGTGTGATGGGGTTGTCTATTCTGTGCTGTCTCTCTCTGGCCTTCTCTCAGAAATTCTGGTCGTAGGGGTTTGTGTGTGATGTGGGTGTGTGTTTTATATTGTATTGGGTGTGGGGGAGTGGTGTGTGTATGTGTATCAGGTGTGTGTATTTCGAAATGTCCAATGTGGCTGTGTTTTGTAAGTGTGTGTGTATTTTGAGCGCAGCGGTGTGTACCGCCAATGGAATACCGCGGTTGAAAGACCGCCGCGTGGATTCGTGGGTCGTAATAGCATGGGCGTGTTTCTGTTGCCGTGGAGGTGGAGGATTTGTTTCCGCCACTTTTCCACTGACCTTTGGTGTGGCGGACTTGTGTGGGTGTCTGAATTTCGGCAGATTCCGAGATGTGTGTCATAATAGCTGTGGCGGTCTATCGCGGCCGCGGCGGTGTATTGGCGGTCTTCTGCACGGCGGTAAGTGCCTTATACCACCAAGGTCGTAATGACCCTCTAAATCTCTTAATTCTGTGGCCAATTCCAGACAACAATGGAGATAATAATGAATGTTCTGATCACTATTGTATTAGTATCACAAATTGTGTACCAAACCAAAATCTTATATCAAGGATTTTCCTCTTGAAATGGTTCATCTGGCTTTTTTGTAGATAGTTTGTTTCTGCAATGCCATCAAGGAACAATAAAAGCTGTTTATGCAGTCTGTTCCATTTCTGAAACCATTTATGCATCATCCTTTCCTGACATAACTTCAGCACAGGGGTCAGAATTGATTGCTCTAACAAGAGCATGATTCCTAGCAGATGAATTAAATATGACAATGTACACAGGCAGTCGGTATGGATTCAGAACAGTAAACAATTTTGGGCAACTATTGTCACAAATGAGCTTTATGACATCTTCTGTGATTCCCATTAGGAATGGTTCATATGTTATTCGTCTTTTAAAGGTGATACAGCAACTTAGAAACATTTCAGTGGTTATATGTACAGCCTACAAAGCTGGTAATGACATAGTTATGATGGGTAGTAATTATTCACATCAAGTGGCCAAGTAATATGCCACTGAAAATTCAACTGTGAGATCCAATCAAAAAACACCAGTGCAAGAATCAGAACAATGTGAAACTAGATGAGAAGATTGCTGACAATGTAAATAATGTCAATATTTTTTCTGTTGGATCCTTTTAATGGCTTTTGAGATACTCCTGTTTATCAATATGTACTGCCAAACTCAATCTTACATTCCACGGAGCATTATTTGCATGACCATACACATGTAGGGAGAGATTCCACGGGTAGGATTTTTAGAAAATGGTGGTACAATAAAAAGCTCTGAAATGTAGCATTAGACTTATGTCAATGATGTATTACTTCTTAAAGAAATATTCAGGGAAAGCCTACATTGTGGTGATGAGTCAAATAGGAAAATCCAAAGGGCTGTTTACTAGACTTCAAGCAGATTTCATTGTAGTGCCTGTTTGTAATAAGCTTAGGTATGTTCTTGTGAGTGTCTGCTATTTTCTAAATGGATAAAAATCTAACCAGGAGAAGTGGTAGCATGTTTGTGGCCAAACTCTTGTTGAGAGAGTTGATACTGCAGTTTGGCTTGACAGCTAGTAGTGAGACAGATTGTGGAACTCATTTTAATAAAATAATAGAGACACACTGCTTTTCAGATTGGACCGACATTCTATTGTAGCTATTGACCAAAATCATCAGAAGTCGTTGAGAAGATAAATGGCACAATCAAAATTAAGCTAACCATGGTGTGTGTCTGAACAAATTTTAAATGGCCTGACACAGTTCCTCTTGTACTACTACTAAATAGACTGGTCTCTTGTCTCATGAAATGTTTGATAGGTAGAGCTGGGAGAATTCTGTGCATTCCTTCACTAACGCTTGTATCAGTAACTGATAATATCAGATTAGATTACTATAGAGGTCTGGCTGATGTGGTGAAATCTGTCTCTCAACTGTTAAATTTCGCGACAGAACCGACAAAAGAAACTCAGTGTCATTCACTACAATCAGACAACTAGATTCTGATAAAAAAAGCACAATGACAAAAGCTGCCTAGAACTAAGAGGAGAAGGGTCACATCAAGGTGTGCTTGTGACCAATACTGTTGTGGATCCATGTGGCTCACACAAGTAGCTCACACAAGCAGTCTATGAAGAAGTGGTGAGAACAACTACTGACTCAGAGTCCACCTCAAGTCTGTAGCATGGGTCTGGGCGGGGTGAATTTGATGTTAATGGCACTGGTGAGAGTGAAGACCCTGATGAAGGTAACAGAATGCAGTTTCAATGTAAACATCAGAGCGAAGAATTGTTGCAAAGTCACTAGCAGCATGAATAAAAAGTCTCTGATCCAGATAATGAAAAGATAGAGCTGAAAATTTGAGTCTCTAGATCTTCCTGAGCAAAGAAGCAATTCACAGTCAGCCATGTTACTAATGCTAATCACAGTACAATTTCGACTGTGAGTCAAGAAGACTCAGCAGTAGTCACAAGTAAAGACACAAAAGTGTGTTGAGGAGATATATGGCCGAAGGCAGCAAAGAGAACTTACAAGAGAAGATATCAGAAGAATAAATGGTTAGAGTCAATTAGGTAACCACCAGTAATTGAAATCAATTCTGAGAACAGTGACAGCAAATCACATGATTCAAAAGCAGCACCAAGAAAGAGAATCCCAAACAGAAAGTAGGTGTCAACAGAATGGGCATGTCTGGCATCCATTTCTAAAGAAGAAAATGAGTCAAATGTATACGTTTGCAAATTTGCAAGATCATAAACTGTAGCCAATTGATTTTTAAAGATGAACTAAAAGAAGAGGAACCACCTAGATGTCTTGCAAATCCCAATAGTCATAACATTTTGAAATTAAGACTTTGAACATTGCAAGAAAACTATCATTTTGCCTTTTAATAAAGAAATAGAGTCCTACCTTTATGAACCAATTTGTTAAATACAATTCATCAAGTTGAATGAACTGCTATTCATGATAAATTCAAACATGACACACTAACACATAGGAAAGAATAGTGAGTAATTTTGAAAAGACCATTTATGCATATCTATTGAAAAATTATATAATTATATTGGAAGTTGGAAATTGTTTCTTCTGCACCTTTCTCCCATCTTCAGCAGGAGAAGGATCAACATACAACATACTATCAACTGCAAATGTCTTATAGTTTGTTGTGTAGTTGTTAGACCTGACAGCCTTAGGGTGGTCACCCCTAACTTTTTGCCTGCCTCCCTCCACTTTTTGGACACTGTTTTTGCTGGTTTTTAGACTGCACACTTTACCACTGCTAACCAGTGCTAAAGTGCATATGCACTCTCCCTTTAAACATGGTAACTTTGGATCATACCCAATTGGACTATTTAATTTACTTAGAAGTCCCTAGTAGTATGCACTATATGTGCCCAGGGCCTGTAGATTAAATGCTACTAGTGGGCCTGCAGCACTGATTGTGCCATCCACTTAAGTAGCCCCTTCACCTTGTCTCAGGCCTGCCATTGCAAGGCCTGTGTGTGCAGTTTCACTGCCAATTCGATTTGGCATTTAAAAGTACTTGCCAAGCCTAAAACTCCCCTTTTTCTACACACAAGACACCCCTAGGTATGCCCTAGGTAACCCATAGAGCAGGGTGCTGTGTAGGCAAAAGGCAGGGCATGTACCTATATAGTTTACATGTCCTGGTAGTGTAAAACTCTTAAATTTATTTTTACACTGCTGTGAGGCCTACTCCTATCATAGGCTAACATTGGAGCTGCCCTCATACATTGTTTGAGTGGTAGCTGCTGATCTGAAAGGAGTGGGAAGGTCATATTTAGTATGGCCAGAATGGTAATAGAAAATCCTGTTGAGTGGAGCAAGTGTACCAGCAGTGGAGAGGGACACACTTCTTACACTTGCTCCACAGAATAAAAAAAGACTACCCAAACATGAAAGCCGCTTTACTGGCTAAGTTTGGGCTGACCCCTGAGAAATACCATCAGAGGTTCAGGGACAGCACCAAACTTTCAATTCAAACTTGGGTGGATTGTTATGATTTCTCCAACAAGGCACTGGATGGATGGGTGCGAGCCAGCAAAGTAGATGATTACAAAGGGTTATATGACTTGATTCTGATATAGCATATGCTCAGTATTTCTTTTACAGAGTTGCACCAGCACTTCGTAGATAGTAAGCTGACTGATCCCAGGAAGCTTACGAGGAGGCAGACCTCAGGGTTAGAACCAGATTGTCCAAGAAGGCATCTGGGGGGACACCCACAAAGGTGGTCAGGGTTCCCAACAGAGGAAAGAGGGGGGAAAAAACTTAAGATAAGGAGTTCTCAAAAGGCTTCCAAAAGAATTCCAAAGGGGGGGGGGGGTGGTAACCATTCCTCTTCTAGATTTGAGAAGGAGCCAGAGTACTTTGATAGAACAATAAGGAAATTCATCCCCAAATGCTTAGAGTGCAACCAGCAGGGACACTCTAAGGGCGACTCCCAGTGTTCCAAGAGAGCACAGTCCACTACCGGACAGACACCTGGGTTGGCTAGTATAGCGCTCAGGGGGAGACAGTCACAGATAGCTTTGGGAGACAGGCAGAGGTTTCCCTAGTGTCCTTGGGAGAGAGAGAGATGGTGCCTAAAGCCTACATGCCAGAAAATACTTCAAAGTATAGGCAGTAGGGTACCATTGATGGGCAAAGGGTGGAGGCTCTGCGTGATGCAGGAGCCAGTATGACTACTGTCAAGAGTCAGCTGGTGTCATCAGAGCAGATAGTCCCTAATACATTCCACCAGGTCATAGTCGCTGACAATCGTGAGAGTCACCTACCGGTGTCTCTGGTTCCCTTTGAGTGGGGGGGTCTGTGGTACTCTGAAAGTAGCTGAAAGTCCTGCCATGCCTGTAGATTGTCTGTTAGGCAATGATCTTGAGCATACTGCCTGGAAGGAGGTAAAGCTCAGATCCCACCTGGAGATGTTAGGTTTGCCTGAGTGGGTCTGCATGACCACATGGTCCATGGCTGCCCGGGAAGGGAGTCAAGGGCGTCTGGAGCCTGGAACAATGGCCCAGACAGCTGCAAAGAGGAAGGTCAAGAGGCGCTGGAAACCCACCTCAGATGTTCCTACGGTGGTGGACGGGGCCCCTGAAGAGGAGGACGCCCCTGAGCCAACTGGGGAGGACATAGCTGACCTGGGTAACCTGCCTAAACTTGCTGGCTGGCAGGTAGAGGGTGGGCCAACCAGGGCAGAATTCTGCAAGGCGCAGAAGGAATGCCCCACCCTTGAGGGTCTGAGGCAACAGGACACAGCCCAAGCAGCAGGTGACTCCTCTGGCACTCCCCATATTTACTGGGAGAATGATCTCCTTTACAGTGAGCTTAAGGTTCAGGGCCCTGGGGCAGCAGGTGTGCTGGTGGTCCCCCAGTGTTACCGGGCCTTCCTACTGGGTCAGGCTCATGACATTCCTCTGGCAGGACATCTGGGCCAAGTCAAGATCTTTGACAGGCTTGTCACCCACTTCCATTGGCCCAGAATGAGGATAGCCTCAGATAATTTTTGCAGAGCTTGCCCCACCTGCCAGGCTAGTGAGAAGACAGGGAAAAGGCTTAAAGCTCCCCTGCTCCCACTCTCCGTCATTGGCACCCCCTTTGAAAGGGTGGGCATCGACATTGTTGGTCCCTTGGACCCCATGCCTTTGGCAACAGGTTTTGGTGGACCATGCCACCCGCTATCTAGAGGCAATCCCTCTGAGAACAGTGACTGCACCGGTGTTGACCAGAGCCCTGTTGGGAATACTTACCCAGGTGGGATTCCCTAAGGAAGTTGTGTCTGACAGGGGCACATACTTCATGTCTGCGTATATGAAGTCCATAAGGGATGAGTGTGGGGTGACCTACCGGTTTACTACCCCTTATCATCCTCAATCCAACGGGCTTGTTGAGAGATTCAACAAGACCCTGAAAGGCATGATTAATGTCCTCACTGAAGCCATGAGGCGTAAGTGGGATGTCCTCTTACCATGCCTGTTGTTTGCTTACAGGGAGGTGCCCCAAAAAGGGGTGGGGTTTAGCCCCTTTGAGGTTCTCTATGGTCACCTTGTCAGGGGACCATTGAGCATCGTTAAAGAGGGCTGGGAGAAAGCTCCAAAGCCACCCCCCCAGGATGTGGTCAGCTACATGCTGACCCTCTACAACCAAACCCAACGCTTCTGGAAGCAGGCCAAGAGTAACCTCGAGGCCAGTCAAGAGGTGATGAAGGAGTGGTATCACTGGAAGACTACTCTGGTTGAGTTCTCACCTGGAGACAAGGTTTGGGGGTTGGAGCCAGTAGATCCCTGGACTGGCCCATTTGAGATTAAGGAGCGTAAAGGAGAGGCCACTTACCTAGTGGACCTCAAGACCCCTAGACACCTCCTAAGGGTCCTCCATCACAACAGACTCAAACCTCACTTTGAGAGGTCTGCGATCAGTATGCTCCTTGTCACAGATGAGGACATGGAAGAGGAGAGTGAACCTCACCCCAACCTCCTCTCTGCCAAAGAAGGTGATGGGTCAGTGGAGGGTGTCATTCTCTGATTGTGCCACCCACTTAAGTAGCCCCTTAACCTTGTCTCAGGCCTGCCATTGAAAATCCTGTGTGTGCAGTTTCACTGCCAATTCCACTTGGCATTTAAAAGTACATGCTAAGCCTAAAACTCCCCTTTTTCTACATCTAAGACACCCCTAAGTAATGCCCTAGGTAACCCATAGGGCAGGGTGCTGTGTAGGCAAAAGGCAGGACATGTACCTATGTAATTTACATGTCCTGGTAGTGTAAAACTCCTAAATTCATTTTTCACACTGCTGTGTGGCCTACTCCCTTCATAGGCTAACATTGGGGCTGCCCTCATACATTGTTTGAGTGGTAGCTGCTGATCTGAAAGGAGTAGGATGGTCATATTTAGTATGGCCTGAATGGCGATATAAAATCCTGCTGACTGGTGAAATTGGATTTAATATTACTATTTTAGAAATGTGACTTTTAGAAAGTGAGCTTTTCTCTCCACTTACATCTTTCTGTGCCTTACAATCCACGTCTGGCTGGCTTTAGTTGACAGCTCCTTGTGCATTCACTCAGACACACCCCAAACACAGGATACTCAGCCTCACTTGCATACATCTGCATTTTGAATGGGTCTTCCTGGGCTGGGAGGGTGGAGGGCATGCTCTCACACAAAGGACTGCCACACTGGGACCCTGGCAGACAGGATTGAACTGAAATGTGACCTGGTGCACTTCTAAGCCACTCTTTGAAGTCTCCCCCACTTCAAAGGCACATTTGGGTATAGAAACAGAGTCTCTGCCCATTCCAAATCAGACACTTCCTTAAGAAGAAACTTGTAACCAGAACCTGCATCCTGCCAAGAAGAACTGCCTGGCTGCCCAAAGGACTCACCTGACTGCTTTCTGTGAAGGACTGCTGCCTTACTGTTGCCCTGCTGCCTTGCTTCTCTCTGGCTGTGGTGATGAAGTGCTCTCCAAGGGCTTGGATAGAGCTTGCCTCCTGTTCCCTGAAGTCTCTGGACCAAAAAGACTAAGATGGTCATTACAACCTCGGCGGTCTATTTTACAAGACCGCCGAGGGACCGTCGTGCGGAAGACCGCCAGTAGTGGCTGTTTGCCGCTCGCTGTATTATGACTGTTGGCTGCTCTTTGTCCTTTTTCCGACGGAGAGCCGCCAACAGCCATACTGGCGGGCGGTGGGGAAGTGGAGGTTGCTCCACCTTCACTGCCACGCCAACAGAACGCCGCCCACCGAATCACGTCCTGTGATTCGGCGTGGCGGTGTTCTGTTGGCGGTGTGGTGTCGGCGGAGCAGCCCCCATGGCTCCCGTCCCCTCCCGGAGGATTGACAGAACAGGTAAGTCAATCGTCCGTTAGGGGAGGGGGGCGGGGGTGTTGTTTGTTGTGTGGGTGCATGGGGGGGTGCGTCTGTGTATGTAGAGGGGGTGTGTGAGTGCGTGTAAGCTTGCGGGGGTGTTGCGTGTTTTGGGAATGAGTGCTTGTATGTCTGTGGGTATGTCTGTATGGATGTGTGCGTGTATGTTTGTATGTGGGTGTGCGTGTCTGACTGTCTGTGTGGATGTAGGCATGTATGTGGGTGTGTGTGCGTGGGTGTGTTGGTGGTGCCTGAGTGCATGTCGTGTGTGTGTGAGTTCTGTGATGTTGGGGGTCAGGGTGGGGAGGGGGGCCCTGCCACCTTTGGGGGGTGGCAGGGGTGGTGGAGGGTGTAGGGGAGGGAATCGGGTGGGGGTGGGGGATGGGGGAGACCCCTGTCAGTGCCAGGGAAGGAATTCCATGGCACTGATAGTGATTACTGCCATGGATTTCATGGCGGTTCCAACCGCAGGAAATCCACGGTGGTAAGCCAGGTCAAAATACCGCTGGCGGTATAGTGAAGGCTGCCATGCTGGAGACCCAGGTCTCAAGCCCGGTGGGCGGAACGGAGAAACAGCAGATGACCATGGCGGTAACCGCCATGGTCATAATACAAAAAAAAAGACCGCCTGCTTGTTGGACCTATGGGACTATAAAGAGCCATGATTCCATTTACTGGAGTGACTATGAATGGTGTGAAAATTAGAGCATTATTTATGCTTGTGGATTGACTTTCTTTTAACACTGCTGGTGCAATAACCCACATAAGCAATGAGTTAATTACCATGTGTGCCATGATTATGCAAATCCATCTAGCCCTAGATATCCTTCTAAAGAAGTAAGGCAGAGTTTGCAGGGTTCTGAAGGTGAGAGAGTGCAGTACCTTCATCCTAGATACCTGAAGGCTTTTTGAGGCATATGTGACTGTCACTAATGCTTCTTGTGAAGTTGAAGCTTTTGAAGATTATGGTTTATTCGTGTCAGTGGGTTGGTGAGATTGGAAAGTGTTATACTAAGGGTGGTGAGTCATTTGACAGCTTGGGCTGCTGCATGCTAAAAGGCTATGCAAACCCCTGTAATTAATGTGTTAATTTGTGCAATAGTTTTATTTCTCTTGGCCAAAGTTTCAGAATTGAACATTAAAATAGTGGTTGTAAAGAAAAAGAAATGCCATCCCAAAGGAAAAGATGTGAGATAGAGATGGAAGATGCTAGAGATTGAGTACATAATCAAATTAAGATGTTGAAAGAATTGAGACACAAGAGGCAGAAAGCAATATAGACTATGTTGAAAATAGTGAGAGTGGATTAGTGATTTGAGAGGGGAAGTTGATGGAACTTTTTGTGCATTAATCAAGAACATTCAATATTGTGGGCAAACTATTCATTTACACTTCAGTTCACATACATTTGTTGACGTGATACTTTCATTGAAACACATTTTCTACGACCCGTTAAAGTATGTTTTCCTGACTCTTCAACTGAAGCTCAGAGGACAAACCCCTCAGTGTCTAGAGACACTTAAGGGTGAGTAGCTGCACTTTATAAACATTGGTTTGATTTTGATCTGGCTTATGCTACCTTGGCTTCTGTTAAGCATCAACATCATTGTGTTCAAAATGAATGTTATATCATGTTCATGTTTTGTTTATATTTCTGCTGCACATTTTCATGCAAGATGTGTATTTCTGTATTTCGCAATGCTACTGTTCTTGCATGGGCTAACAAATGTAACATTTTTCAGCAATTTTGAACTTGCACTCAGTATTACATTAATTCACAAAGTTTCACTGTTGTTTATGTAAGTAATTTGTTCTGGCGCCTCCAGATGAGATTAGATCAAAAGGGTTGTATGGTGATTTTTAACTTTGTACTCTGGTTTGTTGGAAATGTATTAGTTGCTCACAGCACAATGACTTTGCAGTTTCCACAATTTCTTACACTGAGATATTCTTTGGAAATTACAGATAAATGGAAATGTCATTACAAAAGATCCTCCCATTCTAGTGATTCAGGTCATCAGTCATTATATCCTTACAGTGGCCACCTGTGGCTAGATGTGTCACCATTACAGCAATGCTTATCATTCATGAAGCATCCCATGGGAATGGAATACTCTTCCTTTAATAGAAACCATGCACCTATTGTCAAACAAGGATATTGCGTTCCCAAGCTGGTCCATCTTTTGACCATCCCACCATTAAAGAAATTGCAAATTTGCAAAAGTAGCCTAGCTTTGGAAATTGGGCCCTGCACAATTAAGAAAAAATAATTACCTTGAATTTCAGAAAGCACATAAAGTCACTAGGTTAAAAAGTAGGTATACATAAATGCATCTATTCTCACACTCTTTGCATCCCCTCAAGCCTGTCTGCAGCG
The DNA here is from genome assembly GCF_031143425.1 of Pleurodeles waltl. Lineage (NCBI taxonomy): Eukaryota > Metazoa > Chordata > Amphibia > Caudata > Salamandridae > Pleurodeles > Pleurodeles waltl. The sequence goes on along the minus strand of NC_090442.1, from coordinate 691,425,021 downwards.
AGGTATGCCACACCTGTTATGAAGCATGTCTGTAAGAAACTGGGTTATTAGTTGTACAGGATGTGAGCGCTGTGCAAATAGTAGGTCTGTCTCACATTGTTTACTCACTATCAATCAAAAACCCCATTGTTGCACTTGACTTTCTCAGGAAACCAAAGCAGTGCAGTCCAAGGCATACTCAATAGAGGTCGTGTGGGCTAGTAATCTCCATCCTCCGACATGCAACAACACTCAATAGATCATTGCCCAGTGAGTGTTTTTTCTTTAAAAAAGGAAAACTACTTTTATTACACATACGCTACTACATACAACTCATTAATTTACAAATAAGTACCTTTGGTGGTCCTATTTCAATCACATTTGACCCCTAGTGTGTTATGAAAACTATAATACCTCTACCCCCCACCTGTACAAGATGCAATATTAAATGTAAGGAGGGGGTGCTATTTGAAATAAAGCAGGCCTCTTGGCTTTGTCCAGGGGTCTCCTCATCAATATGTAAGGTAAGCCTATTGACATGGTAACCGTGCCAGCTCTCCCATGCCATCTGACTGCCTCACTCCTGCATTCTGAGCTCTGGTAAGAGTGACTCAACATCTCTCAGAGAGCACTCTGCATGCCTTGCAGCCTCTCTTTTGCAGCCTTCTCTAGCTTGTGCAGCCTGACTTCAGCTCCAGTGTAGCTATTGTATTGTACCCATTGTAGCATTATTAGCCCTTTTTGGTAGGTTCAACCCATCCCATCTTGGTCTATACCTTCGGTTGCTTTCTTCCCCTCCGTTTGTTGTCACAACTGAGTCCATCACAGCTTTTTTAGCATGTCTGGCAAGCCTTTTTTGTAGGAATAACCTTTTTTGTTAGTTTGCTGCCTGCTGAGTTCTGGTTTCATCTGGTCACCCCCAGTGCTGCCTCCATCTCCTGCCAACAGCCCCACATACCACCATCCAGTACCCCTCTGTCCCCAGGACCTACTTAATGGAGGTCGCATCCCGGCTACATTGCCAATGTGCCAAATGCAAGCCTGTCTCTGCCCATCCTCACCTGGAGCTCACTCAGTGCCAGGAACCTTGGTTCTCCCAACCCCCACCAATTCTCAGGTGCAGAGCTGAGGGACCTGGCCTCCAGGAATCGAGACAGCAACTGCTGCAGTGCATCCCACCGGACCACGGCAGGACCTTTTGCCTGTCATCGGTGACACTACACCGCTGGCCCCTCACTGCCGATCACTAATCATGAGAATCAACTCCACTGCACACTACTCAACACGCCACAGTAACCTGGGAGTCCATAACAGCCATTAACCCAAACGTGATGTTCATCATAGAGACCTGGCTCACCCCAGCATCAGTCCCTGACATCACTAACGAAAACCTCTGAAGCATACACACTGATTCACAGAGAACCTGCACCAGAACCACCATCAGAGAAACCCTCAAATACAGAAACTTGGGCCCGCCCATCTTCTGAAGGACCATTTCTGAGGTCATCTCCCCCGGCCTTGACTCCAGACTCTATGTCCTCCTAGAGGACCTCAATTTTCATCTTGACGACCCCAATGAGTGTAACGCTGCCTACCTCCTGGACAATTTTAGCAACATTGGACTCAAACAACCAGTCACCAACCCCACGCACAATGCAGGACATACAATGGACTCCAACTTCACTTCCAGTGAAAGGATTACATTCTCCCACATGACAGAGCTAGCATGGACCGACCACCACATCATACTTCACTATAACATACTTGCCAGGGAGAAAAAAAGAATGCCCTGATCAACCGCATTGAGAAAATTACCAAACCCTTTCAGCATTGTGAGAGAGTTCTCCTGCCCGGCAGCCACCAAGAATAATATACAAACCTCTCGGCCCCTCTGTGAGTCGCTGGCAAAGTACTTCCATGACAAAATAACAGCCATCTACAGCAACTTTGCTCTTCAAACCACCAACCTCAACCCCCTAACACTGTCCAATGACACCTAGAACCACTTGATCACCAATTGGAAACCGCTATTGACCCAGGAGACAGCCGCCAGCATGAGCTTGACCCACTCTGGATCACCCACCACATCTTGAACCTGAGACAGAGGGAGATCAGCAACGCACTCACTCCCATTCTCCATGCTTCTGCCGCGACGGCCACCATTCCCTACACCTGAAAGCATGTTGAAGTAAAACTGCTCCTGAAGAAACCATCCGCAGACCACAGTGACCTCAAGAAATACCGCCCGATCTTGCTGCTGCCATACCCCACAACAGGTCTGGAAAGAACCATCTGTTCACTGAACACCTGGAAGAACACAACCTTCTAGACAGCTCCTAAGCCAGTTTCTGTGCCAACTACAGCACCAAGACCACACTGATTGCTGCTACGGATGACATCAGAGCCCTCCTCGACCGCGGAGAGAAAGTAGCCCTTATCCTGTCTGTTGGACCTGGTTGTTTTTGCAGGGTCATCTCCAATCTTTTTGCCTCCTTTCTCCTGGTCCTTCTGACCTGTTTTTGTTGGCTTTAGGACTCTGGACACGTTACCACTGCTAACCAGGACTAAAGTGCATATGCTCTCTGTGTAAATTGAATTGATGATTGGTTTATCCCTGATTGGCATATTTGATTTACTAGTAAGTCCCTAGTAAAGTGCACTAGTGGTGCCCAGGGCCTGTAAATCAAAAGCTACTAGTGGCCTGCAGCACTGATTGTGCCAACCACATTCGTAGTCCTGTAAACATGGCTCAGACCTGCCACTGCAGGGTCTGTGTGCGCAGTCTTGCACTGCCAATTCGACTTGGCAAGTGTACTCACTTGCCAGTCCTAAACCTTCCTTTTTGTACATGTATGCCATAGGTAGCCCCAAGGGCAGGGTGCAGTATATGTTAAAGGTAGGACATGTACTTGTGTGGTTTTACATGTCCTATCAGTGAAATACTGCTAAATTTGTTTTCCACTATTGCCAGGCCTATCTCTTTAATAGGTTTAAATATTTTTGACACACAGAGTCCCTTTGGGAGCAGATGGAAATATGGAGTTTGGTGTCTCTGAACTCACAATTTAAAAATACATCTTTTGGCCTTTAAATTGTCAGTCTGAACATGCCACTTTTAGAAAGTGGGTATTTTCTTGCTTAAACCATTCTTTGGAGAGTGGAGGGAGGAGTGGTCACTTACATCTGAATGGGCTGTGCCTGCCCTCATACAATGCAGTCTCCAACCCCCTGGTGTGTGTCTGGCGCCAGGCCTGGGCAAGACAGAAACCAGTAAACTACAGACACGTTCCTTTGAAGTTTGCCTCCTTCAAAGACAGAAAGGGGTGTAAGTAGTGGACCCAAAACCCCAGACTTTGGATTTCTTCAAAATCACTTCTGGATTCAAGAGAAACCTCTGCCAAGGATAAGAGCTGAAGAGCTAAGGAGAAGTGCTGCCCATGCCTGTGACTGTGCTTTGTTGGGCTATCCTGCAGTTGCTGCTTCTGCCTGTGAAAGGGGACAAGACTGAAGTTTGTTGTGCATTCCTGCTTGAGAAGATCTCCCATGTCTTGAACTTAGCTTGCCTCCTGTTTTGAAGTCTCAGGGTCATCAAAGACTTCCTCTGCCAGTACCTGGACTCTCTGCTGAGACTCCTGCCCTGCCAAGTGGTGTCCTATCCAGTCGCTGGGCCCTTGAAAGGTGAAGTTGGGAGAACAAGAGTTGAAAATCCACGCACAGAATGCCGTGTGGAATCAGTTTTGATAAACCAACTGCAACACGGCTGATAAACGGCGCACCGTCAGCTTCACGGCTGAAATCAACACGGCACCAACATTGCGGCTGGCAGATCGATGCATCGCAGCTGGAGAAATGATGTGCAACACCCGCTCGCGGCTGCTGATAACGACATAAACCCCATGCAGTGCAGTTTTCCAACATTGTGTGACTGAATTTCCCACGCCACGTCCCTGGTTGTCAAAGTCATCCCGACTCTCTGCAGATTCAAGGTGCCCTGTCTGGAAATCAATGCATCGCTCTCTTGCGAGGGAGAAAGTGACGGATCGCCAACCTGACCGGAGAAGAAACAACGTACGCCCTGCCTTGCGAGGAAGGAATCAATGCATTGCTGACTTTTCCGATGCACGCTTGCCAGTGCGGTTTTATTTTTGATCCAAACCAGGTAATTTGTGCAAAATCATTGTTTCCATTGTTTTCTATGGAGTAAGGCTCTTATTCTTTTGAAAATTCGTATCTTGTATGTAGATTTTTTTCATTTTGATCTTGTTTGATTTTGATAAATATTACCTATTTTTATAAACTGGTGTGGTGTCCATTTTGTAGTGTTTTCACTGTATTACTGTGTGTGTTGGTACAAATACTTTACACATTGTTTCTGAGTTAAGCCTGCCCGCTTGTGCCACGCTACCAAGGGTAGACTAGAGTGAGGGTCCTTGCTTGGACAGGGGGGTAAGCTGATTGCCAACCAACAATCCTATTTCTAACACTCCCCAACCTCTCAGCGGCCTTGGACACCGGCTCCCACCATACCCTCATTAACATCCTCCACCATACTGGAATCCACAGCAACGCTCTCTGATGAATCCATGCTTTCCTCACAGGTTGCACCCAGAGGTTCCATCTTCCTCTGTTTACCTCGGAGACCAAGAAAATCATCAGTGATGTTCCCCAGCAGTCCTCACTCAGCCCCACTCTCTTCAATACCTATATGACACCACTGCCTGACATTGTCCGCACTCACAGACTCAACATTATCTCATATCCTGACAAAACGCAAATTATCCTCTTACTCTCAGGCCCATGCCACCCTCAGAGCCAACTTCAGCAGTGCCATGACAAATGTTGCTGAGTGGATGAGATCCAACTGCTTGAAGCGAAACATGGACAAGACTGAAGTAATCATTTTTGGAAACAGCACCTTCCTCTGGGACGACACCTGGTGGCCCATTGCACTCGGTCAACCCCCGACAGACCACGTCCACAACCTAGGCATCATCATCGACAGCAACCTCACCTTCAAGCAACAAATAAACATGGTTCAATCCTCCTGCTTCTTCTTCCTTTGCATGCTTTGAAAGCTCTTCAGATGGATCTCTGTTGACCCCAGAAGATCAGTCACCAAAGCCCTCATCACGAGCAAACTAGAAATGTGCTCTACACGGAAGTAACCACCCATCACCCTAACCGCCTCCTAACAATACAGACCTGTGCAGCCAGACTCATCCTAGACCTCGCGAAGCATACCAGCATCATCCCTCACCTCAAGAGCCTCCACTGGCTGCCTGTGCAGAAGAGATGCAAGTTCAAGGTTCTGACCCTCACCTACAAGGCCCTCCACAAGATCGGACCCAAACACATCAAACACCGTCTGACTTTTCATGAGTCCGCCAGAGAACTCCAATCAACTTCCCTTGCCCCACATCTTCACGTAAGCTGCTGTGGAGACCGTTCCTTCCTATACCACACCGACAAAGCCTGGAACAATCTCCCCTCCAACTGCCAACTGCACCCTCCCTCCTTGACTTCAGAAAGAGGCTCGAGACCTGGCTTTTCGACAAGGTCATCAGCTCTCAACGATCAACCTACAGCAACTAGATATCTCTGAAGGTGATAAGCTGTGCTCATCAAATACAAGTTGATTTATGTCAAGGGGTCACCACATTATAAGAACAATCATTGCATGTTAGAAACTGCCATCCTACGAATAGAAATAATACCCATATTTGTTTGCATTCTTTGCAATTGTTAAAAGAATTCCAAAGTTTCTCAATAATGCATGAGAATAAAGAATTTTAAATAAATTGTTTTTAATACAATCACAAACATGTGGCAGAGTCTTTTGTTAACCATTTCACACCACAGAATGCAGCCATGGATCCACCCCCATCAAGAATGTGTATTGGGCACTGTAGGAGGCTGGCCTGGCTTGTAGTGGGTACCAAGGGGTACTTACACTCTGTACCAGGTCCAGTGATCCCTTATCAGTATAGAAGAGGTGTTTCTAGCAGCTTAGGCTGATAGAAGGTAGCTATAGTGGAGCAGATTAGGCTGAACTAGGAGACATGCAAAGCTCCTACTCTACCACTGGTGTCATATGCACAATATCATAAGAAAACACAATACACAGATATACTAAAAATAAAGGTACTTAATTTTTATGACAATATGCCAAAAGTATCGCAGTGAGTACCCTCAGTATGAGGATGCCAAATATACACAAGATATATGTACACAATACCAAAAATATACAGTAATAGCAAAAGGAAGTAATGCAAGCAGTGTAAAGTTACAATAGATTGCAATAGGAGCACATAGGTATAGGGGCAACACAAACCATATACTCCAAAAGTGGAATGCGAACCACGAATGGACCCCAAACCTATGTGAGCTTGTAGAGGGTCGCTGGGACTGTAAGAAAACAGTGAGGGTTAGAAAAATAGCCCACCCCAAGACCCTGTAAGGTAGGTGTAAAGTGCACCTACAACACCCAGACGTCGTGATGGGGGATTCTGCAAGGAAAACCAACACCAGCTAAGCAACAACAGTGGATTTCTGGACCTGAGTACCTGTGAAACAAATGGACCAAGTCCAAGAGTTGCGACAGTGTCGAGAGTGGGCAGGAGCCCAGGAAATGCCAGCTGAGGGTGCAAGTAAGTTGCCACCGGATGGAAGAAGCTTGGTGTTTTGCAAGAACGAAGAGGACTAGGAACCTCCCCTTTGGAGGGTGGATGTCCCACGTCGTGAAGAAGCTTGCAGAGGTGTTCCCATGCAAAAAGACCGCAAACAAGCCTTGCTAGCTGCAAGGGTCACAGTTAGAGTTTTTGGATGCTGCTGTGGCCCAGGAGGGACCAGAATGTTGCCACTTGGATGAGGAGACAGAGTGGGAACCCAGCAAGTCAGGGAGCCCCCACAGAAGCAGGCAGCACCCACAGAAGTACTGGATCAGGCACTTAGAAGAGGAGTGAACTGGAGTCCACCCAAAGTCAGAAAAGGGAGTCCCACGACGCCGGAGGACAACTCAGAAGATTGTGCACTGCAGGTTAGAGTGTCGGGGACCCAGGCTTGGCTGTGCACAAAGGAAATCCTGGAAGAGTGCACAGGAGCTGGAGCAGCTGCAAATCACGCGGTACCCAGCAATGCAGTCTAGCATGGGGAGGCAAGCACTTACCTCCACCAAACTTGGACTGAAGAGTCACTGGACTGTGGGAGTCACTAGGACAGAGTTGCTGAGTTCCAGGGACCACGCTCATCATGCTGAGAGGGGACCCAGAGGACCGGTGATGCAGTCTTTCATTGCCTGCGGTTGCAGGGGGAAGATTCCGTCGACCCACGGGAGATTTCTTCAGAGCTCCTGGTGCAAAAAGGAGGCAGGCTACCACCAGAGCATGCACCACCAGGAAACAGGCGAGAAAGCCGGCAGGATGAAGCGATACAAGGTTGCAGTAGTCGTCTTTGCTACTTTGTTGCGGTTTTGCAGGCGTCCTGAGCAGTCAGCGGTCGATCCTTTTGGCAGAAGGTGAAGAGGGATATGCAGATGAACTCTGGTGAGATCTTGCATTCGGTATCTGAAGAATTCCCCAAAGCAGAGACCCTAAATAGCCTGAAAAGGAGGTTAGTAAGAAAGGTAAGAGCCTATCAGAAGGAGTCTCTGATGTCACCTGATGGCACTGGCCACTCAGAGCAGTCCAGTGTGCCAGCAACACCTCTGTTTCCAAGATGGCAGAGGTCTGGGGCACGCTGGATGAGCTCTGGGCACCTCCCCTGGGAGGTGCAGGTCAGGGGAGTGGTCACTCCCCTTTCCTTTGTCCAGTTTTGCGCCAGAGCAGGGCTGGGGGATCCCTGAACCGGTGTAGACTGGCTTATGCAGAGATGGGCACCATCTGTGCCCATCAAAGCATTTCCAGAGGCTGGGGGAGTCTACTCCTCCCCAGCCCTGACACCTATTTCCAAAGGGAGAGGGTGTAACACCCTCTCTCTGAGGAAGTCCTTTGTCCTGCCTTCCTGGGCCAGGCCTGGCTGGACCCCAGGAGGGCAGAAACCTGTCTGAGGGGTTGGCAGCAGCAGCAGCTGCAGTGAAACCCCCGGAAAGGCAGTTTGGCAGTACCCGGGTTCTGTGCTAGAGACCCGGGGGATCATGGAATTGTCTCCCCAATGCCAGAATGGCATTGGGGTGACAATTCCATGATCTTAGACATGTTACATGGCCATGTTCGGAGTTACCATTGTGAAGCTATACATAGGTAGTGACCTATGTATAGTGGACGCGTGTAATGGTGTCCCCGCACTCACAAAGTCTGGGGAATTTGCCCTGAACCATGTGGGAGCACTTTGGCTAGTGCCAGGGTGCCCACACACTAAGTAACTTTGCACCCAACCTTCACCAGGTGAAGGTTAGACATATAGGTGACTTATAAGTTACTTAAGTGCAGTGGTAAATGGCTGTGAAATAACGTGGATGTTATTTCACTCAGGCTGCACTGGCAGGCCTGTGTAAGAATTGTCAGATCTCCCTATGGGTGGCAAAATAAATGCTGCAGCCCATAGGGATCTCCTGGAACCCCAATACCCTGGGTACCTCAGTACTATATACTAGGGAATTATAAGGGTGTTCCAGTATGCTAATGTGAATTGGTGAAATTGGTCACTAGCCTGTTAGTGACAATTTGGAAAGCAGAGAGAGCATAACCCCTGAGGTTCTGGTTAGCAGAGCCTCAGTGAGACAGTTAGTCATCACACAGAGAACACATACAGGGCACACTTATGAGCACTGGGGCCCTGGCTGGTAGGGTCCCAGTGACACATACACTAAAACAACATATATGCAGTGAAATATGGGGGTAACATGCCAGGCAAGATGGTACTTTCCTACAGGCACAAGCAGTGAACAATGGGATCCAGTTGTAGCTGGGAGAGGGTCTTCCTGGCAGGATGGTTGGGGAGGATCAGCACCCTGCCCTGGTTTCTTTTCAAAGGACCTTGACCACAGCACATAAAAAGGAACCTGACACCAGACGTTCCCTGCCTTTTGTCACTCTGGACAGTTTGAACCCAGGACCAAGGGAAGGGGAAGAACTGACGAGAGCCAATTTGGGGGGGCAGGGCAGGGAATTCCCCCAAACAAAGCCTGCAGTACGTATAAAAACAGGGCTTTCAGAACCAATCATCAGATCAGGCCTGGATCTGTGGAAGTTTCAGAAGAAGGACTGCCCCGCTGCCAGAAGGATTGCCCTGCAGCCTGAGGGACTGCCTTGAAGACTGAACCTGCTTGCCTTGATTTCAGGCTGCCCAGGGTGACTCTAAGGGTCAGTTGTCTGACATGCTGTGTAAGCTGCAGGGGCACAACAAGCTTCCCGAGTCCTCCCTCCAACTTTCTATCTAGCAGCATTAACAGGACCTGCCTGGGCCTTGCTGAGCCCTACTAATGGTCTTTACTGGAGTGAATTCGGATCCCAAAAGGTGCCCTAGGGTCTTGGACTCTTGGCAGGCATCAGCGAGAGCTCCTCCTAAAAACAAAATTTAAAACCTTTAAGTATGGGCTGCTCATGATCGTGAACGGTCCTGTTTGCATGGAGACTCTGCCACCCACAAAAACCTTCCAAAGTGAAGTTCCAGCAGAACCTGCTCTTCATGCCAACAGTTACCATCTGTGATGGTCGGCAACATGAGATTTGCGCTTTGTGCCAATAGTCACCCTCCATGGTGATACACCAACAGGAAGCGCCAATAATGACCGGATATTTATGCTACAGCAATAACCGTCCACTATGCTTAACCTGCTCTTCACACCAAAACATCGTCCTCGCGGCCTCCTCCAACGTGAACAAAACTCTTCACACTGGACTTGAGGAGGCAACTCTTCATTAGGACTAGGCTGGTCCCTGTGTTCGGCACATGCTCTGTGTTGGTTGGCCTGAACTTGTTATTTTTCACCTGGTCTACAGTGTAGGACGCTGGCCTGTTTGTAGTGGGTACCTAAGGTACTTACACCTTATACCAGGTCTAGTTATCCCTTATTAGTGAAATGTAGTCAGTTTCTAGATGCCAGGCTCTCTAGGGGTAGTGTGGATGAGCAGCCAAGGCCTAACTAGGAGACATGCAAAGCTCATGCAGTACCACTGTAGTCACACAGTACTCACACACATGAAAGAAAATATTCAGGGCCTGATTTATGGAAAGTTAGCACTGCCTTTATGTCATATTTTGACGCAAAAGTGGTGCAAACTTACAAAATATAGTTATATTTTGTTCGTTTGCACCGCTTTTGCATCAAAAATGACATAAAGGTGGTGCCAACTTTTCATAAATCAGGAGCTCAGTGTTACAAAAATAAAGGTACTTTATTTTGGTGACACAAATGCCAAAAATAGCATAGAGACTATACTCCTTAGGAGGTTAGTAATACACTAATTATATACACTAGTCTGCCGAAATAGTTGTAAAAACAGTCAGAAAACAGTGCAAATTGTGAAAATCACAATAGTCAGAAATGGGCCTATACTACGAAAGTGGAATGAGAATGTCATTCTCCCACCTAGACAAGTGTAGTGTGTAGAGGGGTGCTGGGAGTATTAGAAAACATCAAAGGTAAGTAAAAGAACCCACCCCAGAGCCCAGGAAAGCAGAAGTAAACCACAGTAACTTTCCTAGAACACACAAGACCACAGGAAATAAGTTTATGCAAGAACCAGAAGAGACCAACAATGGATTACTGGACCTTAAGACCTGTGTAAGAAGGGGACCACGTTCAAAAAGCACTGAAGAGTCCAGGGAGAACAGGAGCCCCTACTAACCCGGATGAAGGTGCAAAAGAAGAACTACCAGTGAAGAACAACAGTCAGCACTGCACCCAAGAAGACGGATGCATGTTCCTGGTTGGTGCAGATAATGTCCCACACCGGATGGAGGATTGCAGTCTGGCTTGTGTCGCTGAATTCCACCAACAATCCTTGACACACGCAATACTCGCTGTTAGCGGAAAATGGCGCTGCCCGGGACCATGAGGGACCTGGTATACTCTACCCAAGAGGGGGAGTCAGAGGAGGCTCTCAGCAACTCAGAGAGCCTTCAGAAGACCAGACAGCGCACACAGGAGTCCCACAGCACGGGGACAAAGGAGGTGCAAATGGAGGCCCATGCAGCACTACAGCATAGGGTCCCACGCCGCCGGAGAACCACTCAGTAAGCTGTGCATCGCAGGGTGGAGTGCTAGGGGCAGGGTTGCACATTGCATGAAGAATTTCGTGAAAGGATGCCAAAAAGCCTTGGCTACTGCAAAACACATGGTGCACGGGGGTACTGTCTTGTGTGGGGAGGCAAACTTTTACCTCCACCAAAGTTGGACAGTAGGACGTCAAGACCGTCGGAGCCACTTCAGTCCACCACCTGTGATGCTGGATCCACGCACTTCGTCAGGAGTCAAGCCACGGGTCGTCACTGCAGAGGGGTGCCTGCTGAAGCAGAGGAGTGGTGCAGGCTGAAGACATGCTGTCATCTGTGTATACACGACCTGGAAACAGTTGCAGTTGCTGGCAAGAGCTGAACATACAATGTTGCAGAAGTCATCTTTGCTTCTTTGTTGCAGTTTGCAGAGTTCCTGGAGGGTCTAGATGCAGTTTGTTCAGTAAGAAGATGAAGTAAAGGATGCAGAGGATTCCTGCTGGAGTCTTGCTATCCGAATCTGAAGAACCACCCAAGAGAGAGACCCTAAACAGCCCTGAAAGGGGGATTGGACAGCTAAACAGGTAAGCACCTATCGGAGAGGGCTCTGACATCACCTGCTGGTACTGGCCACTCAGATGCTCCCAGGGTTCCCTGTCATCTTGGAATCCAAAATGGCCAAACCCAGGGATCCTCTGGAGGAGCTCTGAGTGCGACCCCTGGGGTGGTGATGGAGAGGGGAGTGATCACTCCCCTTTCCTTTGTCCAGTTTCGCACCAGAACAGGTACTTGGAGTCCCTGAATCGGTGTAGACTGAATTATGCAATGAGGGCACCAAATGTGCCCCTCGAAGCATTTCTAGTGGGCTGGGAAGTCTACGCCTCAGAAGCCTGTAACAACTCTTTCCAAAGGGAGAGGGTGTAACACCCCTCTCCCAAAGGAAATGCTTTGTTCTGCCTTCCTGGGATTGAGCTGCTTGAGCAACAGCAGGGCAGAAACCTGTCTGAGAGGTGGAAGCAGCTGGGGCTGCCTGGAAAACCTCAGAAGGCTGTACTGGCAATACTGGGGGTCCTCTGAGGAGCCCACAGAGTGCATGGAATAATACAACCAATGCTTGCAAAAACCTGGGGGTATAATTCCTCCTGTTTGCTACCAAACATGGCCATATTTGGAGTTACCATTGTGGAGATGGACATAGGTGGTGACCTATGTCCAGTGCACACAGAAAATGGCATCCCGACACTCACGAGTTCTGGGAAAATGGTCTTAGAGGTCATGGGGGCACCACTGCTAGTGCAGGGGTGCCCTCACACACAGGTACTCTGCACCCTGTCTTCAGGGCTGGAAGGCCTGCTATAAGGGTGACTTGTAAGTGACCTGTTGCAGTGTAAATGACAGTGAAAAGGTGCATGCACCTTTTCAAGCAGGCTGCAATGGCAGTCCTGCAAAACCCTTTGCATGGGCTCCCTATGGGTGGCAAATGAAATGCTGCAGCCCATAGGGATCCCCTGGAACCCCAATGCCCTGGGTACCTAGGTACCATATACTAGGGACTTATAAGGCAGCACCAGAATGCCAATTTTGAGAGAAATACTGAGTTGCCAGTCTGCAGTGACAACATTTTGAGGAGAGAGAGCATAATCACTGAGGTCCTGGTTAGCAGGATCCCAGTAAACACAGTCAACCACACTGACATCAGGCAGAACATGGGGATAATCATGGCAAAAAGAGGGTACTTTCCTACATTCAGCAGCCAGACAAACTGCAAGGGACACTTTTTGCTTCTTGGTCCTATTTTCTCTCAACACTTTAAAAAGCAATATCTCTACTCCATTTTTCTATATTGCTTTGAGATTCTTGTACTGTATTTTCTCCTTATTACTGTATGTGCGCTGCATAAATACTTTACACATTGCCTATTAGTTAATGAGGCAAGCCACTGAGGGCGAAACACTGCTTAATTTAGTGGCTTTTGTGGTGCACCCTGACAAGGATTGTGGTTGTTGCTTGAGTGGGGCTCCCACCCCTCTCAACTAATAATCCAGTTGGGGTTTCTTACAGATATCAGTTTCTGGTTACCATGAGTGACTTTTCCTACCCATTGCATGTCCTTTGGTTCCCCAGTGTTGCCCTTATTACACGTGGTGTTAGGAGTCATTAAAGCAGCAACTTGTAGGACATGGAGTTAAAGGAGCACATTCGTCTCTTTTTTAAACAAATAGGAGGCGTCTGAGGGCTTGCTACATGGACAGAAGGTGAACCTTGGAAAGTCCATGGGAAACGAAGGGCATGTGATCTCATTGCTACTTCCCCGGCACTGTGGCGCACCCCCTCCTTTGTTTAATTCCTAACCAAGACTTTTGTGTTACTTATGGGTATTATTCGCATTTCCTCCGGATCAACAATAATAGGATTATATTTTTCTAAAGATTCAGTAGTCCATGTGGCATTTACCGGTGTCACAACGGGAATAAATGCCTGAGAATTTCGTGGAAGAATTTATTTCAATGCTTGAAGTTTTGAATAAAACTGAATTCTGAACAATCCTCAGAATTATAGGATTGCCTCAATCATAACTGTGATTTACTGGTTTTAAATGAATATTCGCCATTTCTGCAATGAAAGAGCGAGCACCAGTTGTCAACAGCATAGGGAAAGAATACCTTATGGATTTTTCAACAGCAGACCATATTGAATAGAAGTGAATGTCTAAGAAGGATTACATTCACATAAACGTAGCTTCCCTGTAACAAGGTGTCGTCCTTGTCACCAGGGTGTAGATGAAATAGACCTGTAATAATCTCACTCAAAAGATGGGAGGTATTTTGCTTCGCCAGAGAAGGCGAGATGTACTGGAGTACTACCAGTTCTCGTCACTCGTGTCTCGTTGCACAGACAGGATGATGTGTATTTGGCCAGGCTTGTAATCGCTAATTTAAACTACCAGGGGTCCCCTTGAAACAGATCACACCCTCTTGGGCGAGGCGTTGATAAAATAATTATTGATAAATGTTTGCACAGAAAAAAAACATATGAGAAAACAGCTTTTCCAACACTTATGCTCCCTACGGATAAAAAAAAGAAGAAACACAATACGTTCTCTTTTAGCATGCTGCAGTGTGTCTCGGCTTATTGCACACACTGTGCTCACTACTGAAACACATGTAGCCAGTCAAGCTTACTTCAAGCAAAGGGCGAATTTCGATACGGATAAAAGACTTCAGGGAACATAAGGCCTTCCAGGTTAGGATTAACTTGTGATAATGCAGGGGACATGTAAAAAAATACCTCAGACGCAGATCAATAAAAGGTTCAATATTTACAGTTCTAGTGAATACAACTCAAATAAATAATGCCACAACAGGGCTTATGGAACGCAATTTAATATCAGTTTTTTAATCTAATAGACGTATATTTTTGGGAATGGTTCTGTAGTGATTCGTGCAGTAAACCTGTCATGGAAATATCAAGAGGCTTACTACTAAATATTGCATTGGCAAATATACATATGTTCCGGGGATTAAAGCGGTGAATGTCATTTCCAAAGTTGTGTTAACATAGGAATAGCACCAACAAACAATCTCCGTTACATAAATGGAAAAACATTAAAAAGAGCGAAATGCATGAAATTGGTATTTCTTTGAAATTGATTTACCTTGTACAAATATGGAAACACATGGGCCTCATTACTAAATGTCATTGAAGGCATGGTCGTTAAACATCAGTAGAAAATTGATGGAGTGCAATCACTTTGTGCTTCCAGGAACAGGCAGAACGTTTTCAGAAATGTAGGAGGTACACCTACTTGGATTAAAGGACGTGATCATCTTTTTGGTAATCAGAGTTTTAAACTTGGAGCAATCTGAATTTTAAAAGCTAGAACATACTAAATTATTCACGATTCAAACATCAAATACGGCTTTTAGAGGACCACTGTACATCAACCCAGAGAAAGATTTACCAAGACTCTCCTTCCTCCCCAAGACTTTCCACTCCAACACGGCACCACAGATTTGTAAAATCACTCTCACTGTGAACGACGTTGATAGAAAATGACGATGTTCTACCTGGTGTACATAAAGGGGAAGACCCATGAGATGGTGGTCAAAGAGCACCACCTAGTATACTGAATCCTGAGAGAACTTCGTCCTTTGAGAGGCACATAAGATATTAGTATTCTGCAGTTCGGCTAGCCAGAAGCATCCCAGGTGTGTAAGTGTGATGAGCTAGCATCGTCCCAGCCCTCCTTGTTTCACTATTGACTTTAAGGGGTCTATATATCTCATTACAGGCTGAAAGGGTGAAAGAGACACAAATGTTTGCCCCCCCCCCGCTCCCACATACAATATACATAAGATAGTTTGTTTGCTGTTGTAAGTTTCTTTGAGTACAAAACGGAAATCATTTGTATCATCAGCCCTGCCATTTGCAGTGATATCACTGTTTGAAGTGATGGTAAGATCCTAACCCTGAATCCTCAATAAATGCTGTGTATGCTATAAAATGCTCACAAATTGTTATGTATGTCATAATATATACATTCACATGATAACCACATTTAATACTCCTGATGGTACGTGAATTCCAACATTTCATGAATTGTAATTAAAAAAGGGATGTGGTTTGGTTTGAATGAGCTTCCACCACAGAAAGCAATATATAAGCCCTCATTATGACATTGGCGGTAAATTCTGAATACCGCAGTAGTGACTGCCACCAACATACCGCCACAGAGGCGAACATCTGTCTGCCCGACTATGACACACACACACAAAACCGACAGAAACCAGCCACAACCACAAATCTGCCAGACTCAACAAGTGCAATAACCTGTCAGAGCTAGCACCCACATCGTTACACCAGCAAAACAATGCCCTCCAAATATTGACCCACAAATCACCACAGCGGACATTCAATGGCAGTGCACAATTGGCGGTTCACATCGCCAAGGCAGTAATGGCCACACAAAGATAAAACAAGCCAACATTGGCCAGTCCAAAAAACCCACACCTGACACAAATACACACACCCCACCAACAGCACTATAAAACACCCCCCCACATCACACACAGACCTTTGCAAACACAAGAAGACTGCTATACCTTGCCAGGCCAATCCCAGAGGTAACTGCACACACACACACCACAACTACCCATTCTTCTATCACACATCACATACCACACACCCCACCACATCACTCAACACCCTCTGCATAAAACACACACCGACAACACCCATGTCCCCACAATGGCACCCCCGGTTCACTGATGAGGAATTGCGGGCGATGGTGAAGGAAATAGTCAGGGTAGAGCCACAGCTGTTTGGAGCACATGTACAGCAAATATCCATTGCCAGGAAGATGGAGCTATGGCAGAGGATCGTGGACAGGGTGAACGCTGTGGGAACAAACCCGACACCTGATGACATAAGAAAGAGGTGGAATGACCTACAGGGAAGGCTGCGTTCCACTGCATCAAGGCACCAGCTCGCCATCAAGAGGACTGGCGGTGGAGGTGGACCCCCCACCTCCTCCCCACAGTAGACAGCACAGGAGGAGAAAGTCTTGGTAATACTGCATCCTGAGGTCCTCAGTGGAGTAGCCCGAGGACTGGACACTGGTAAGTCACCATTATCAACCTGCCAACACCCATAACTGCATGCCATGTCACCCCCTCACCCTGAACACCTTCACCCCACTCCATCCCACACAGTGCACCATCCCAATTACCACACCTAAATGTCTACCTCTGCATGCATACCCACTGCAAGCACATCCTTGCCAGCTCTGCATACACACCCACCAGCAATGCATGGACATCATGTAGAACTACCAATCCCACAATCCTTCACCATACACTACCAAAGGTAGGACATCATCAATATCAATGGGAAAGGTAGAAATGTGGAATATGTGACAGACAATCACCCTGACAAATCATTTACATCCCCATAGGTGCACCAGATAATGTAAGCGGTGAGGAGGTGACACGGCAACCTAGTCCACCACCAGAAGATGCCCTCAGTGATGACAGCAACTCTGGAGGACTTGACTTGGATGAACTCCCTGGCCCACCTGGTCAGTCAGCTGCCACATCCCACAGCCAGTCCACCACAGGACCCTCCCCTCAGACTCAAACACCACAGCAGCCAGCCAATGTCCCAAACCTCGGTCTCCAGGATACACCAGTCAGTATTGTGCCCACCTGTACAGGGACCCGAGTCGACACCACACAGGCAAAAATATAAAGGTCCAGGTGTAAGTGGGAGTGGGCACACAGCTAAGGGGACACAGGCACAGGGGGCCAGGGACAGTCAGAGGACAGCTGGGTGCCAGGGAGAACACAGGGCCTGGGAACCGACCGCCCAGGAGGCCCTCTGAAATGTCCTGGGGGCATACCAACAATCCCAGGACAGGATGGGTCAGGTGATCAACATCATGCAGGAGAACCAGCTGCTGCAAGGGGAATACCACGAGGAAGTCATGCAACAATTGGAGGCCTTGAATGCCACCATGACCTCTATTGCAGGGGTGCTGAGTGACATGCCAAACTTTGTGCATGAGTACACAACACACCAGCAGGCCCCTACCACTAGCCAGTGTACTGACCAGCCCTCCACATCTGCTGCAACAAGTGGACAGGAGACCCTGCCACAGGACTCACAGGCCACCAGCATCCCTCCCCCTGCAGAAGGTGAACCACCCCGCAAATGTTCCCTGCGATCCAGACAGACACCAGAGACAGTTGTCAAGACCACTGCCGAGAAATGAGCCCCAACAGAATGTCCCCCTTGTGTTCCACTGATTCACCTTGTTCACTTTGGACTGCCATTGATCCTCTACCTATGGCCCAGTGGACACTGGGCCTGTGCTACAAACAGATTGGGCCACTACACTGGACTTTTCCAAACCACCACCCCACTACATTGCACTTTCTATTGTTTTTGTAAAAGTCAAATAAACACCATTGAACACAACTAAAGGAATAGTGTTTCATCAGTAAGAAATGTGTAATGTATAGAACTGTAACACACTGCATTATCCTGTGCAAATGTCCTGTAATGTGTTAATCCATCCAACAAATGTGTTCCAGCAGTCTGTATCCTTACATCAGTACACTGTTGTGACCACTCCAACATCTGCAATAAGGGAAGGCATAGGTGACAGTCAATAGGTATGCAAAGGTAGTGACTGGCACAACACAACAGCCACACAGCACTTTACTAACATGGAGACATGCATAGATCAACAGTCTTACCTGAGTGTCATTGGAAGTACTCTGAATAATATGTGTCCTGTTGTCCACATCCTCCTCCTCACTGTCCTCAGTGTCCACCTCTGTCACAGGTGGATTGTCACCCCCTTCCTCTTGCAGATAGGGCATATGGCATCTGAGGGCCAAATTGTACAGCATGCAGTAGACCACCACAATCCGGCAGACCTTCTCAGGGGAGTAGCATAGGGATCCACCTGTTAAATGGAGGCACCTGAACCTGGCTTTCAGGAGATCGGAAGTGCGTTCCACAATCCTCCTTTTACACCCATGTGCATCATTGTACCGATTTTCAGCCCCGTTCTCGGATTCCGAACAGGGGTCAACAGCCAGGACAAATTTGGGTAGCCAGGGTCACCTGGAAGAAGTGAGAGACACACATTAGCCATGCACAATGGCATGGGTTATGACTCCAGTAGGCATACAATGACATACATTGGGTGGGGACTCAAGCTCACCTATGAGAAACACTTTGTGCCTCTGTAGTCTTGCCATCAGCTGTGGGACGCTGTTATTCCTTAAGACACAGTCATCATGCACAGGTCAAGGATACTTGGCAGTGATGTGGAAGATGTACTGGTCAGCAAAGCACACCATCTGAACATTGAGAGAGTGGAAACTCTTCCTATTCCTGTACACCTGTTCATTTGTCCTGGGAGGGACTGAGTCAATATGGGTCCCGTCAATGGCCCCAATCACATGTGGTATGTGTCCCATTGTGTAGAATCCAGCCTTCACAGTGGGCAAATTATCAAACTTGGGGAATGTGATGTAGCTGCTCATATGTTTGATCAAGGCAGCCAAAACCCTTCCATTCACAATCAAGAACATTGGCTGTGACATTCTTGCAGCCAGGCCCACAGTCACCTGGAAAGAACCAGTTGCTAGGAAATGGAGCACTGACAGTACCTGCACAAGAGGGGAAAATGCTGTGGTGCTATGGATAGCAGCTATTAGATCAGGCTCAAATTATGCACACAGCTCTGTGATTGTGGCCCTGTTCAGACGATAGGAGAGTATGGTGTGCCAGTCCTCCAGTGTTCCCAAGTCCACAAGGGGTCTGTACATGAGCTTGCCTCCTCCTCCTATTCGTCCGCAGTGATTGGTATCTAAGTGAGCCAAAAGTAAAATGGGTTTGACTACAGGACCTATGGACACACAACATCATAGTACACAGAGCATGTATGTATGTAGGATATCAGATTTGTCTAGGTGTGTACAGTTGACTCCAATGACACACATATAAATTCTAAACATGAGTACCAGCAGTGGGAAATGGCAACCACCTGTTCTGTATGCAGGGACAGGTGGAAGTGACCTCAGTCCGCCGGTGTAAGGGCGTCAAGGCGGACTGCACTGCCATGAAACTCCTCATTGGCTAACATGGGTCTCTATGTAGTACATGAACCAATGATGATAAATGCTGGTGGTGATGGTGTTCTCCGCTGCGAGGGTGACCGTCATTTTCTTTCTACAACTTCACTTGATTCCTGACTTTCCACGGTGATACATCTCCATTGCATGTGTGGTGTGACCTGTGTCTGGAACCTGCCATGGCCAGTGCCACAGGGGAAAGGGCCCCAGCCTTCACGTCACAGGAGTTGGAGAGGCTCATGGATGGGGCCCTACCCCTGTAAGGGCAGTTTTATGGCCCTCCAGACCAACAGGTGAGTACATCATGGGTACGTTGTATGAGACATGGCTGCATGTAGATGGCTGTGTGTGCTATCAGTTTTGCATTGGGAGGGGTATGGCCGCCGGTAATGTGAATGCAGATGAATGGGTAATGTGTGTACTTGATGAGGGGCATATGCAGTATGTAAAGCATTTGTGTGACAGGCTGGATTGTATGGTTCATGTTGTCCTTCTGACTGTGTTTCCTCTGCAGGTCAGCATCCATCAGAAGAAAAGGGTTGTGGTGTGCCATCGCCAAGGACGTGCGGACCCTGGGGGTCCATAGCCGGTGGAGCACCCACTGCAGGAAATGGTGGGAGGGCCTGAGACGCTGGGCTCGAAAGACAGCAGAGGCCCAGCTGGGCATGGCCTCTCAACGACGGAGAGGTGCCCAACAGAGCCTGACCCACCTAATGGCCTGCATACTGGCGGTGGCCAATCCTGAGTTGGACGGACGCTTGAGGGCAGCACAGCCATGGGGGTGAGTACAGGGTGTGTGGTATTCGTTTCTTGTTGCCTGGCCATGGGATTTGTGTGCAAAGTACTAGTCAGTGGATGCCTCAATATGCCAGTTTGTCCATTCCTGCGTGGGCCTGCTTAGCTATGTAGGGTGGTATGCATTTTTGGTATTGCTAGGTAGCTAGCATACCATGGCAGGCAGTGCTTAGTTGGTCCCAGTAGGTGTGCAGATGGTAGTGTTTGGGTTCCTTCCTGCTGTAGTACCTAGGCAATGGTCTGTCACTGTAGTCCATACTACGTCCCAGGGAGTGATTGTGATGTGTATGCCATCTGTGCTGTTGTTGCTGTGATTGACCCTGTGCTGCCTTTCTTTGTCCACCACACCCTCTTCTTTTGTCACCCTGTCCATGTGTGCATTAGCATCATATGGTGAAAGAGCAGGGGGACTGGCGAGTGAGGGAGCTGCAGCCCATGGGACCCAGGAGGCAGAGTCCACTGATGCCGATGGGACCAGTGGGTTGGAGGATGAGGGGAGCACCACAGGGGAGACTGGAGCTGATACTACAGACTCCGATTCCTCCTCTTATTTACACAAGTTTATGCCACCCCCATTCCAGCACCAACCTACCAGTAGCCCCCCCACCCAGTTTCCTGTGCCTACTCACCCAGGAGGGTGGGAGTCTCCTTTGCCCCAGGCACCTCAGGCTCTGCCTGAGTCAGTCCTGCTGGCTCCGGTGAAGAGGCTATCGACCTTCTGAGATCCATCTCTGTAGGACAGTCAACCATAATGAATGCCATCCGGGGGCTGGCATCCCAGATGCAGCAATGCAATGCCTTCCTGGAGGGCATTGACGGTGGATTGGCGGCCCTACAGAGATCATTTCAGGCTCTGGCCTCCGCTCTGATGGCAGCCAGTGTCCCTGTTTCTTCCCTCACCCCTCCAACTACCTCTTCCCAGTCCCTGTCTCCTCTCCCCATCCCATCCCATGCACACATTCTGACAAGCATGCACCCAAAACAACAGACAGGATTCGCACAGACAAACGTAGGCACCACACTTCACTCCACAAGCACACACACAGCCAACACACAGATGCAAATATGACAACAGACACTCCCTGCACTGTCTCTCCCTCCTCCTGCATGCACTGCATCAACAGTCCCAGATTCTGCCACCTGTACAGCCCCGCTCACAGTCACCACAACATCAGACCCGCAGACATGCACCCCACACACCACATGTGCAATCACTACCACCACCATCACCACCTCATGCAGCACACCCACCTCACTTGCAGACACCACCACAACATACATCCAGTCATCCTGCATGCCCACCCCCACCCTGTTTACCCCCCCTCCAAAGGCATATAAACACACTCACTCAGACAACCAACAGCCATCCACTTCACACACAGTATCCGTGCACCTCCACCCAAGTCCGGTACACTTCCTCCTCCCACAACCACTTCCTCTACCTCCACTCCCATTCCTCATCCCACCCCACTGGTCCTAAGACGCTTTTCCTTTCCCACCTTGACCTCTTACCTACCACCCCCCTGCCCTGCCTGTAAGAGGAAAGTACCCTACCCCCAGCCCAGTCCCTCCACCTCTCATTCCACTCCTATTTATTCCCCTAAGCGTTACCCCCCAACAAGAGTGGCACTCCCGCCCCATCCCAAGCCCACTCCTACGCCCCCTATCCAGAAGGGCAAGGAACTGACCCCTCCCAAACCCAAGCCCAAGGACCCCCCTCCCAAGAAAATCCCCCCACCCCACCTTGCGCCCTGAGGTGCCCGCATGCCATCTCCATGATGCCCCTGCCAAGTGGAGTGCCTAGGTTGTCAGTAGTCAAGTTGGGCCTTGGACGTTGCCCTGTGGCCATGTGCACACTTTGTACTGGCCAACAACCCTACCTGTGTAAATATGTTTCTAAATATTTCTCTGAATTTACGCTTGTTGTCCAACATGATTACAGTGGTTGGACCAGAGGTATGTGTCCTTGCTTTATTTGCTCCTTAGTTCTGTTGCTGTCGATTTACTCTGCAGATTGTTCTCGGTGTGTGGTGTGTGTATATTGTGTGTGTTGTGCGTGTCTGTGTCACTCTCCCCTCCCTCCCTTGTGTGCTAGGTGGTTGTACTCACCATTGTCATCTTCATCTGTGTTGGTGCTCCTGAACAGCCATCGCATGGTACAGCATTGGGAAGACATCCAGTTCTGGTTCCATGGCAGCCACGGACTCCTCTGTGTCTCTAGAGGTGAGTGTCTCATTTTATATGATGTGTTTCCGTCAGGCTTTTGGTAGCGGTGCTAACATCCCAGAAATCCTGGCGGTCTGCTATGTCATAATACAGTGGGCAGATCTTTGTCTTCCGTCTGCCTGTAGGTGGCTACCACTGTGGTCAGTGATCGTATATCGCACTGGCAGTTGGGGTGGTACATTGGCTGTCTATGGGAGGGATCTCCGCCATGGTCATAATTTGGCAGTCTTACCGCCAGCCTGGTGACTGTACTACCGCCATTGCTGGTGTGGCGGTCAGCTGACCGCCAGTGTCATAATGACGGCCATAGGGTATGCCTCAGAAATTTATGGCATTGTGTAAGTAATGTACATAATGATGAGTTCGGCATATGTTTGGAAGACAAGATGCTGTGTCATATGTGCAGTGTGATGACTTACCTTTCATGGAAAATAACTTCTGGTGATGGACTGGGCAGGTGTGGAGTCGGAGTAGGCATGATATTGTGTTATGAGTCCCCTGCATTTCCTTAGACTGATGTTATGATGTTATGATGGACAGTGATGAGCTGTATTGGCATACATATTTTTGTTTAGCCAATCCATCTGGTGCCTGATGCTTTTGAGTAACAGTTGATTTGATGGGATGGTCAAGTAGTGGTCAGATGATTAGCTTATGTTGTCAGTGAGACTGTTGTCGAATGGGAAAGTTGGAAGCATCTTCTTGTGACATGGTGTATGCTATGAAGGGCACTTGACTGGGTTTTTTCATAACAAGGTATGTATAGCTACTGTTGTGCATGCTGTAATGTTTGTGTGTGTGAACAATGTGATGACCCCCTCTCGCTCTACCGCTCTCTCTGTTTGTGTGTGGCAGCATTGGCAGGCGAAGGGGACAGGACACAGGCAAGTGGACAAGCTGCTGGCCAGGGGACCCAGAGTGCTGAGACCACAGACAGTGAGGGAACCAGTGGCCAGGAGAGTGCCACAGGGGAGACAGGATCAACATCATCATCCTCATAATCCTCCTGCAGTAGACACTTGGACACTCCCTGGCGATGGCATATCCATATAGGACCACCCCAGCACATTTTTGTCTGCCACCCAACTTTCTATCACCACCCTCCCTGTAGCTCCCCACCCATTTGGCTGTGCCTGCTCACCCAAGAGGGTAGATGTCTCCTTTGCCACAGGCATCTCTGCCCCCACCCCTGTCAGCCCTGCTGCCCTCAGTGAGGAGGCTATTGACCTACTGAGGTCGATCTCTGTGAGTCAGATAACCATTGTGAATGCCATCCAGGGACTTGCAGCTCAAGTACAACAGAATAATGTACCCCTGGAGGGCCTTCACGGTGCACTGGCTGGCCTACAGAGACCCTTTCAGGCTCTGGCCTCCACACTGATTGCAGCCAGTCACCCTTCGTCTTCTGTCCCCTCTCCACCTTCCTTTTCCAAATCCGAAATCTCTCTTGCCCAACCCAGCTAAAGCACACAGACAAACAAGTATGCATCCACCTAAACATCCAAGGGTAGTTCAGCCAAACACAAGCAACACAAGACACACCACTGGCACTCACATAAACAACATATACCTGTAGACACAGCAACATTCACAACCTACCCTGACACCCCCATCACCCCCAGAATCTCAGACAGTACACCAGACACACCTGCAGACACCACAGCATCATTCACAGATCCAGCAACTACACCTATCTTACCCACAGACAGCACAATAGAAGACCCTCAGACATCTACCACAGTCACCATATCTACACACACCACTGATACGTCTACATGCAGCACATCCACCATACCTGCAGTCACCAACCTAAGAGACAGTCACCCACCATGGCATCCCCCAGCACCTCCACCCTGCTCAGTCCCATACACATAAACACCATCACTCACCCACCCAACAGACACCCACCACCCACATGCATATGTCCCATACACACGCACCCACGACTCCCACACTGACATGTCAGACAACCACTCCCTCATCCTCGACTCCCAAACCCCCTTCTGATGACGGTCCCCATGTGTCTAAAAAAGTGTTTCTTTCATGTTTTGACCTTTTCCCTACTCCTCTTCCCCAGTGATACCCCTAAATGCTCCATTTCTCTCCCCAGACCTGACCCTTCCACCTCCAAGACCTCCCCTGCCCCCCTGCAAGTACCTATGCCCCTCCCTCCAATGAGTCTACCCCTTTCAAGGGTACCCAACCCTCCCCTAAGCCTAGGCCTAAACCTCCCCTCCCAAGCCCAAACCCAAAGGTCCCCCTCCCAAACCAAAGCCCAAACCCCCACCTACTGCCCCCCAATCCCTGAGGTACCTGCCTGCCCCATTGATGCCCCACCTGCAGAGGTTACATGAAAGTCAGGAGTCAAGTTGGGGCACACACACTTGCATTGTGTGCATGTTGCATATTATTGTTTTGGACAGGCGCCTGGCCTTGGACATTTTTTTATTATTTATTCCTTTACTATATAATTGGGCCAACAAGATGTTGGTTTCTTTGTTCTGCATTTCTTTTGTTAGGGCATATCTGCTCCTGCCTGATATTGTTTCTGTGTGAATATTTGTGAGTAAGTGGTGGTTGTGCTACCTGTTTTGACTGGGCAGAATGTGAGGTTGTGTATAGTGCATTTGCCCCCCAGTAATGGGTGAGTGTTGTGTGATGGGCATGTATATGTTGGAGACATGTTGTTGTGATGGTATTGAGTGGTGTGTTTGTTGCAGTGTTGTGGGCCTTTGTGTGCTTGGATTGTGTGCGTGATTGAGTGTGGTGAAGTGAATGGTATGTCATTTACATTGTGATTTGTGTTTTTTTTCGGGGTATGTCGAATGCTGAGTTGAATGGTTGTATGATAGTGTGTGTTTTTTCCTTGTTGGTGGTATGTTGTGCTGTATGTGTGATTTGTCAATGGGCAGTGTCTGTTGTGGGTGCTTGCCAATGCTTTGATGGTGTTTTGGTTTTGGTGTCATTTAGTGGTGTTGTGTGTTGTTGTGTGTGACTGTGCTTGTGCTGTGTTTTGGGGATAAGTGTGAGTTATTGATGTGTGTGTGTGTGTGTGTGTGTGTGTATGATGGCTGTGTTGTGTGTACTGTGTTTGTGTGTGTGTATGTTGCTATCTGCGAGTGTGCATGTCAGTGTGTGGTTACATGTGGGTGTCACTCCCCATTCCAGATTGGTTTGTGGCATGTGAGTAGGTATTTTGACATTTTACAACAGTGACAGGTAAGTATGAGTACTCAAGGTAGATGTGGTTGTCACTGATTCCATAGTCATTGGGTGAGCAGTAGCAGCGGGAAGACTTGTAGTTCTGGTTCCAGGGAGTATGGCTTCCTGAAGGTGAGTGTCTCCTTCTATGCAGATGGTTTCCACCTGGGTTTCTGTGGTGGTGTGACCACAGTAGAAACATAGGCAGTGTGCAACCTCGTAATCTGTCCGATGGAAACATGGTCTCCACTGACCGGCAGGTTGCTACTGTCGTCTGTGGCGGCTAGACTGCACTGGCGGTGCCGGCAGTGGTTTGGCTGTATTCTGTTGTGAATACCGGCATGGTCATAATTTGGCAGTCTTCTCCACCAGCCTGTTGGCGGTACAACCGCCACTGCCAACATTGCGGTCCTAAGACCACCAGACTCGTAATGAGGCCCTGTGTGTCCATTATCAAAAGGAGAGTTTGTTTTTTAATGATAGCACCCAAATACTCCACTGCCTCAGCCGACACATTTAAATTTTCCCTGTGGACTTAAATATACAAGCTCTTCATCAGGGCCAGATCCTTTCAAAGAGATTTACAAATTACTATAACTTTTATATGTTTTTCTTTGCTGGTGGTCTTGGTTTTATTGGGGGATAGTTACATTACAAATAATTGTGTTTTGAAACCTTAATATTGAAGCAGTCCACAGGGCTGCTGTTAATGCCAACTAATAGCATTAATAGGGGCTCTTTCCTTTTTTCTGTATCAGAAGCGGTACGAGGCCCTCCCCTCCATGTATGAGGAAAATCTCATTCCAGTTAGTGTCATCGCCACCGTTTGCTATAATAGATGGCAACCAATATCACCCTATGATATTGGCTGCTGTGTAATACAGCAAACTTTGATGACAACACCGAATTTGGGAGGAAGGTGTAAAGCGTTTGTACAGCACTTCAAACAATAAAACTGTGAGAATCCACATAAAAAGATCTCACACCAGGTTAGAAAAATAGGGCTGCATTTAATAAATAGAGCAAGACCAAAAAAGAAAAAAATACAATCAGCAGAACTGAAGTTAAAGAAGTTTTGAAGAATAAACTTTTAAATAGCGCTTAAAGTCAATAAGCTCCAATCACAGCTCTAGCCCGCAGCTATCTGGTTGTGCAGGACCGGGTCAAAGTGAACAGTCCATGCAGAACACGATCTAGTGTTGGCCATATGCAGTCCCATATTTGGTCATTTGAAGGTTTACCTTCTCAAGTTTTGTGCCAAGAGTTCCAATCCCATTGCCGAGGCTCACAAGGAGCAATGAGGGCTTCGAGGCCTGTGATCAGCATGGTACGAGGAGCAGGCTGGTTGTTGTGGCCTGGAGGGCTGGTGCTTCAAGTTGGCAGTCCTCCGCAGGTGGTCGATACTTGCTATGTGGAGCGACGGGCTAGTGGTGGCTTGGGCTGAATTTTGTTGTGAGCTGTACATTCTCTGCATGAACGGGCCTGTTCGCAGTCACGAGGAGCCTAAACAATTTCAACAGCTAATGAGCTACACCAATGGTCCAGGACCCAAGAGGCACCACTTAGGGGCCAGGAACTCACTGCAGACAGATCCAGGAGCTGTTGGAAAAACTTTTGTCTCCCTGAGGCTCAGATCAAGAAGCCAGCAAACTGAAGTTGCAGGTCCAGTTCTTCTTCCCCAGGCAGATGGCAGCAGATAGCAGGCCCACACAGTAGGGCTGCAGTTCCTTTAGCACAGCAGCCCAGCAGAGTAGCAGTCATTGTAGCAGCATAGCGCTCCTTTTTTTCTGGCAGAGTATCCATGCTTCCAGAAGCGTACTGAAAATTGGTGTCTGGGCTACTCCTTACATACGATGGTGCCATCATTCTGGAAGGTGGGAGAACCTTCTAAACAGTGGCTTTGAAATGCATGGAATCTCCAGCCTCCCCCTCCAAGCTGAATCCAAGCTGACTACAGTAACAATACAGGGTCGATAGGCCTTTAGTGAAGGCAAAGCATAGTCAATTCAGTTTTAATTGGGGCTGTGCTCAGTCCCTCCATCCTGTCAGTAGATGTCCCATCCACACATACCTAGTCCTTCTGTTGTGTGTCTGTCTGGGAGGAGTTCTCAAAGTCTAACTGTCAGTTACCTGCAGTCATGTGATCCAAGACAGGCTACAGGCACAAGAGTTCTAAGTGCAGGAAAATACCAAATTCTAAAAGCGGCAGATTCAAAATTATAACTTAAAATCTAACTTCACCATAAAGTACGACTTTATATTCCCTTTCTAGAGACAACAAGCATGAAATGGTTGCCTGGTCCCATTCAGAATTTATATTTATATAATGTAATATGTTAAATCCAGTGTTATCTTATGGAAGAGGTATGTCTCACAGGAATAAAATACAAATGTAGTTGTTTTTCACTACCAGGACATGTAAAACTTAAAAGTACATGTCCATTCTTTTAACTACACAGCATCCTGCCCTGTGGGCTACCTAGGGCCTACCTTAGGAGTAACTTATATATAATACAAGGGGAGTTTAAGGCTTGACAGATAGCTTTAAATGCTGAGTCTACATGGCAGTTTAAAACTGCATTCAGGCTTCAATAGCAGACCTGAGACATGGTTTACAGCGCCACCTAAGTTGGAGGCACAATAGGTGCAGCAGGCCTACTTGTATCATTTATTTTTTAGGCCCTGGGTATTTGGCATACTGCTCTACGGGAGACTGATGTGTAAAATAACCTTTAATTTAGGGATAGGCCAATTCAACCATGTTTTAGGGGAGGGAACACAAGCACTTTAGCTCTGGTTAGCAGGGGTAAATTGCTCGGAGCCCTAAGGAGAACAAAAATAGATTCAGCGATATGGAGGAGGAGGGGCAAACAGTTTAGGGGAAGACCACCATAAGGCTGAGAGGTCTAACGGAATTCAATTCTATTTGGAGCATATGCACAACTCTTAGGATCGACTTGATTCAGCATGTGTAGGTGCAACATCATTACTCGCCTTGCATCTTTCCCTAGAATAAATAATCATTCAGCCACAATGTCTAAGTGCCCATGTGATGGTGTTACTGAACAATGCATCATGCAATTTATTCTGTTTTTCCAATTTTTTGAGGTATCTCAGTCACAATTTTAAAGCTTCTATTGTGAAAGCTTAATTTTGGACAATGAAGAGCAGCACTGATTTTTCTTAAGAAGCAACATTCCAATAAAATCTAATTTGCTGTGTCCGGTTTTGTGGAAGGCCATTATGATTTGTAAGCATATGGGTAAGTAAATTGTTTTTGATAAATATTTTCATGTATAGTCTGTTTCTGAAGCACATCATCTTAATCTATAATTGATATCTTATGCATCTTTTAGGATGGATTTGATACAGTGATGCAACGAAACTGGAGGGGGGCCCCATGCCAAGAGCCATTCAGGCCAGATGCTGTGCTGACGGGCCCCCCTGGAGCTCAGGGCCCACACTGCTCCATGGGGTCTGCGGTGGCCTTTCTTACACCAGTGTTTTGATGCAATATTTTAATAAGTGTTCTTTCATTGTTATATTTTTTTTAAAACAAATAAAGTATGATTTAATTTTGACTTTGAAAAAAAACAAATTGCATAATGCTAGAATAAATTAAAGTAGTCTGGATCATGGACTCTTACCTGTAGCATTAATATCCCTACACTAATACACACCTAAATACTGTCACAGAACAGTCCCACCAGCCTCCTGATAGTCACCATGTCCACTCAAAACATCCCGTTGAGAAACGTCCCACTACAGTCCAGCTACAACAAAACAGCACCACACAAAATGACTTAACATCCAACTTAAGCTGGAACACTTGTGTAATATGATACAAAATCTGTGAACTAAGACCTCCAACTCTGTCCCACAAGGACTTTCCACAAAGTGACTGTACTCCTAACCTCCAAGCCTGCATAACTGTCAAGCACTAACCTGTTGGTCTCACGGAGAAACAATGATGACCAAGCTGCTTGTTCTCAATTCCGCCTAAACATTTTGTGCCTCCCACTTAAATACACATGATCAGCACTGCAACGTCCAGGGAGAAAGGGGATGAATGAGAGAAGGCGATAGACAGTGGAGTCACAGGGCTGGATCCAGGGGCCATATGAACGAACACATTTTCCCATAGACACAGAATGGGTAAAACCCTTTGATACATCTGGCCCAAGATGCCTAGTGATGGTTCTTGAAGAGTCGGTTTTCCTATGATAAATAACACATCAGTCACATAACTAATATCTCATAATCCATGTATACTCTACTGTTAAGCTATTATGTGCAAGCTAGGTGTACCTGTTGGGAGCACCATTTCCTGCTTTTGATGGCTCTATCTCTCTCTTGGAATTTCTGGAAACTTTGTGGATTACCAGTAATTAAACAAGAGCCTTGAACCTCCTATACTGTATATAACTACACCCACTGTGATCTCAGATTAGTCCCTCATCACCTCAATTAAGCCTACCTTGATGTTCATTGACATTCAGTGGGTATCTTGTGTGTTTCACCTTTATGAGTGTTCCCAAGATACTGACTCACTCGACTCATAGACATTTACTTAGGCTACAATAATAAGAACAAACTCTCAGGGAATTAGATTCTCCAGATATTCATGGGTTAATCACTGTACTGTGATAGTATTATGAGGAACACAATTCATTGTTTAAATCACACTGAAAACATAGGGTTAAGGTCAAGGATTATGATTCACATTATATTACTATGAAAACATAGGGTTAATCATTATTATTCATCTTCATCAACAACCGGCTTATCACTGTTTTATCACAGACTAATTTTAAGCATGGTAAAGAAAAGCTTCAATTTTGTTTAAACGCCAAACGCAGAATGTTCCACATCACTAGCAACTATTTGAAATAACGCAAATGTCACTTTGAACTCAGTGATAATAACCGTATTGCTTGTACATTATATTGCTCATAACAATTGTAATGCAACATTATACTCAATGATAACAAAGTTATTCACAGTATATTGTTTTCATAATAATAGTTCAAAAGAAACTCCTTTCTGTGGTATAATGCAAGCAACTACAGTAAGCGTTATAGCATGACAAGAGGTGAACATCCCAATGACCTTAAAAAGCAAAGATGTGCCCTTTTAGGCGCATCACATCCTAGAACATTCACTTATCAAGTTTCAAGTCAGCA
The DNA here is from genome assembly GCF_031143425.1 of Pleurodeles waltl. Classification (NCBI taxonomy): domain Eukaryota; kingdom Metazoa; phylum Chordata; class Amphibia; order Caudata; family Salamandridae; genus Pleurodeles; species Pleurodeles waltl. Next base: position 691,393,838 of record NC_090442.1, on the reverse strand, counting down.
AGTATCAAGTTTTAGCAATAAATGTTCTTAAATCGTGTGCAGCGTATTACCGCCTTTTAAGGGTTAATTCCCTTGTTCTCCCCTTCTTCCAGAAGTGGCCTCCAAGATGCTGGACAGAACAGAATGTGAAGATCAAAAGCCTTTACAGCAAGCAATTCCCTCAGGACAGGTGTGGTTTAAATACCTGCTGCATCCAGCCACACCCAGTGTCAGTCATAGGGAGCCACACCCAGTCAGAGTCATAGGGATGCTTGAGGCTGTGCAATACATGTTCCAAAGCAAGCATTGGTCTCTAACAAGCATTATTTCCAACAAGCATTTGCTTCTGCATCAAGCATTGTTCTCTGTAAACAAGCATTAGTCCCTACAAAGACAAATGATCAACTCAGACGTTTTTTACTGGGGCATATCCGGGTTTCCAGGCCCAACAATACCATCTCACTTCGCACATCTATTCCTGAGGTGCTCAAAACAACCACCATTCTAAAGACTTCAGAGCATACCTCCACACACTACCTCCAATGCACGCAATATACCCAAATATTCGGTATTCACAGATCCCACAGCATTTCATATTTTCCCAATGTCCATGGTAAAAATAGATAAACTCAATGAAAGACCAGTCTGCCCAGTCAGCCTCAGAGAAATCACCACCTTTCCACTCAGTAATCCCAGTGCGACACATCACATTAGAGCTACAGTGTGAGCTGTAAATCAATAGTCTCTAATCAAACTTTCATACCTACACACAACTGTGACCTGAATGATAATGTATTCAGGGAAAGTGGATTCCCCTCGTCTCCATATCACAATATTATCACTAGGACACAAAGGGGGTTATTACAACTTTGGAGGAGGTGTTAATCCGTCCCAAAAGTGACGGTAAAGTGACGGATATACCACCAGCCGTATTACGAGTCCATTATATCCTATGGAACTCGTAATTTGGCTGGTGGTATATCTGTCACTTTACCGTCACTTTTGGGACGGATTAACACCTCCTCCAAAGTTGTAATAACCCTCAAAATCCTGCTCCTTTACACAGTACGTTAAAATGCTGGGTGAGTTACCCTTAGTGTGATTTTTAACGCAAAAAGTTGTTCAATGCAAACTGATAAACTTAATATATTATTCTATTTCCAGTGTTTCACAGTTTAGATTACAAATATTACATCTATATCACTAAGGCTAAATATTGCATACCACTCACATACAGAATATCATTGATTATTTCCTTGAAAGCAGGTCTCTAGAAGTTACCTGCTCTTGTGAACAGATTTCCCTTGTGAGATTTCGCTCTCTACTGGGAAAAAGATGAGAGCAGACACATCTGGCTTCTTATATCTTTACTACTACCTAATACAACATTTCATCTTTCTTACACGTTATAGGTGGACTACACCTAAGTGATTTTCATGAAGACACACTAAACACATGCCTCAAACCCCTCTAAATTGGAATGTCAAATGACATTAGCAACCCTATAAAAATGGAAATCTTCACACAAATTTACCATGCTAAATCACATACTGGAAATGGTAAAATCTAGATTCCTCAAACACACTGACAACAACACCGACAACAAGAAATGGCAAAGCCAACACATCTCTTTTTAATGGGCAAAATATGCTAAGAGAGCCATAAACCTCTAAGGAAATGTCTCTTTTTGAATGTTCACCCCCACATTTTTTGACTGATGCTGCTGGTTTTTTGACGACTCTGAGGGTGTACTGAGGCCTGTAACCAGACCACAGTGCCTTTGTTCTGTCTGACCCTATGCAAAGTATATGTCAAATTGGATTCACCCAATTGGCAAGGGCTGACCTATTTATAAGTCCCTAGTATATCACTCCTCATGACAGAGGAAGGGCAGTGACATTTTGGAAGTGGCAAGAATGTGGCATTCTGGGATAGCCAGATGCCACACTTCACAGAAGGGGACACATGAGCCCATTGGCTAGTGATCCCATGGTCCCCTCACTGCCGTTTACTGGGATAAATATGGCACCCGTAGCACTTGACCGTCAGTACTAACTGGGTCTGGAAAAATAATGAGAAGAAGATGCACCATACAGCACACAAAAAGAGGCTGCAACGCTGGAGTGACTGCACCTGCTGCTCTTTGGGAAGTGTAGGTTGGACCCTGATCTTTGTGTCTGGCATGGGCAAACACTGGTTCCCGGTCCCCAGACTGAAGTAGAGACTCCAAGGGTCAGTTGACTGTCTCCACAGGACAGCAATGGGGACATCAAAGCTGAGGAGCCTAAGTTGCATCTTTCTTTTAACCACCACAGAAGTCTTGTCACTACCAGACATTGGGTGCTTCTATGGACAATTCGGAGATGTGCAGTCAAGTCTTATTTTAAGTTGCTCTTTTGGAAATTACACTTTTAGGAATATGTCATTTTTTTGCCTAAACCCAAAATGTTTTCCTGTCAGTTTCCAGCTCTGACCTGACACCCTAATGGCTCCCCTGTAGAGAGATGTGTATTGCTCCTAGACAGTTGAAAAGGCCTCTGGGTGTGGAGAGAGGGACTCTTGACAGAATGGCAATGGGACTGAGGTTCAAAGGATGCCAACCGTGTTACTGGCAGATTATGCTCCATCTAGGCCTGCCTCCCCTTGTCTCTCTAGTCAGGCTGGCACCCAGGCCAGTGTGTGTAGAGGAACTGAGCAGAACTGCATTAGGGGTGTAAAAATGCTTTCTCTCCACCCACATTCTGACACTGGACATAAACTTGGAACCCACAGATTCTTCCCAGAAAACAGCTGGATCTGCGAGGAATGAGTGTACGGACTGTCTTTTTGACTGGAAACCTTGATGTAAGACATGGCCCTCCTTACCATGAATCCAGAATTGACTCCGAGGGTCAGTTGGCTGACCTCCTGTCTGAGCTCCAGGGCAGAACAAGCTTCCAGAGGCCTCTCTCCCTGAAACTGCCCACATTTCTGGATCCAACTGGACTTTGTTGGAGTGATTGCTAAGTCCCAGGTGGTGCCCTCAGTGTCCTGACCATGTGTTAAAGTGCACTCCTCCTGTTGCCAAACAGCAAGAAGTGAAAGTTTTTGCCAACTTTCTGCCTGGAGATCTGACAGAGACCAGGATACCCATTGAGACCACAGCTGTCAAATTGCTAAATGGCCTCAGATTGTTAGTTTGCCCCAATGAAGGTGATTTGACTTCCAGAAAACGTTTTAAGTCCAAGTGTAGAGGGTTTTACCAGGATCAGCACTGAGTTGAATCAGAATGTAAACTTTCCACTGGGATAACCTTAGTCCTTACAACAGACCCTTGCTTCATCATGGTTGGCCCTAATCTTTGACTTTGAGAAGTCTGGCATGACCAGATAACTGTGGTTTGGGCTTGTATATATATATATATATATATATATATATATATATTCTCACTTGCCTTTTCTCTTCAGAAAGGATTCGGCACGCCATAAACCAAAAGATACTTAAAAATAAATTTATTGACACGCAAAGGAACGCACTTCGGCGTTTTTGCCTTTGTCAACCTAGCAGTCGCCATATTAAGGTCCCCTTTATATGTCACATGAAAAGTTCTTTACAATAACATCATTCTTTTTACTTTCTTATATATATCTACATATCTGCCAGTATCTACAATCATTAAAGAAATATTAGCACCTCTCCCATTATTTTTCTTAATTTTTGAATTGTTTTACCACATCTCTGGTATAGTTCGTAAAACCACCTAAACAAGACAACATAACGATATGGATAGTTACACAATACTCATATTGATTCCATCACGATCACAATACATATATGTAAAACTGGGTACTTCATCCTATATTTCTCATTACTTATTGATCTCTAGAGTTCATTAATTCCTTCCTAATATCAATATTACAATTTTTATTCTCCACAATCATAATATCTACTTTTAATTACCTTAAATGATATATAATATAACTAACCAATACATTTTCTTTTCTTAATCATAAAACCTACTTCCTTGGTATTAATATTCATTTTTACAGACATAAATGGCATAGTGTCCAATGTCAAAACTGACATCAATCACCTTAGCTCTCTAACTTAATTCCCTTATCTCCTTCTCAGTACTTTTAATCATATAAATATCATTGCAAATGTATGTACAATTCCTCACTACTTGAAACAAGCAATTGATAATACTTGGTTGAAATAACAGGACGGGTTTTACAAATGTTCTAAATATAAAGCATGTGAAAATGGTGAGAGCATCAAGTCGTTGATGATAGGACATAAAACGGCCCATAAGATTAGGGAACGATATTCATGCAAAAGTGATTTTGTAATATATACTTTAAGGTGTAGTTGTCCCAAAATGTATGTAGGGAGTACCAGATTACAGGCACACAAACAGATTTTTCAACATTTGAGAGTTATTCAAAATAAGGACGAAACGTATCCTGTTGCTCGACATATTCATGAAAGCCATAATGGAAAGGTGGATGAAATAAAATATAGCATGATTGATGGAATAGCTAAAGATATTAGAGGTGGAAATAGAAAGAGAAAATGAAGAACTTTGGAATCAAGATATATAATAATGTTGGATACCAAAGAGCCTAATGGATTAAATAGTAGTGAGGAATTGTACATACATTTGCAATGATATTTATATGATTAAAAGTACTGAGAAGGAGGTAAGGGAATTAAGTTAAGGTGATAGATGTCGGTTTTGACATTGGACACTATGCCGGTTATGTCTTTAAAAATGAATGTTAATACCCAGGACGTAGGTTTTATGATTCAGAAAAGAAAATGTATTAGTTAGTTATACGATATGTAATTTAAGGTAATTCAAAATAGATATTATGTGTGTGGACAATAAAACTTGTATTATTGATATTAGGAAGGAATTACTGAACACTATAGATCAATAAGTAAAAAGAAATATAGGATGAAGTACCCAGTTTTTATATATATATTGCAATCATGATGGAATCAATATGAATATCCATATTGTTATGTAGTCTTGTTTAGGTAGTTTTCCGAACAATACCGGAGATGTGGTAAAACAATTAAAAAATTACGAAAAATAATGTGAGAGGTGCTAATATTTCTTTTATGATTGTGGAGACTGGCAGATATGTAGACATATTTAAGAAAGTAAAAAGAATGATGTTATTGTAAAGAACTGATCATGTAATATGAAGGGAAGTTAATATGGTGACCGCTAGGTTGACGAAGGCAAAAATGCCGAAATGCCTTCCTTTGCATGTCAATAAATTGATTTTTAAGTATCTTTGTTTGAAGAATGTATATTACTGGTGTCCACTAAATCTCTAGAGGAAAGAGCAGAATAATGAGAGTAGAGCCAAGATGAGCAATATGCGAGCAACAGGTCAGCCAGTAACGATGGAAGGTAAGCAGTCCTGTCTATTCTTTGAAAACTGGTTGACACCATTAGTGCAAATGCTGGAGGTCTCCGTGCTTGAAGGTGGAGCGGGTTCACAGAGCCCTGTAGTCCCAGTCACTTAGTGGAGCCCCCCTTCAAGATCAATCATTGCCAAAATACTCAATATTGGAAACTGGGTTTTTGATTTAGAGGCTAGAATATCCTTCCCATGCAACAATCACAACCCTTGTCAGTGAAAGTCACAAAAATCTCCATAGTTAACCTGTAGACTCTACCTGAAACTCTCTGGTAGATTGTCACAAAAGCAAACAGGATTACCTTAGAGTCAATGTGTAAAGTATTTACGCAGCACACAAAAAATAATAAAGTGAAAATGCAACACAAGAAAAATCATCTCACACAAACTTTGAAAAATAAAGGGAAATGTAATAAATAAAATGACCCCAAAATGAATGAAATCTAATTAGTACAACAAAAGTTATGTTTTTTAAAAGTTTTTAGGAAACAAGGTGTCTGAAAGATGAAATCGCCAACCGCAGGCATCTAGTCACAGGAAACTGAGACAAAGTCAAAAGTTATGGCTGAGCGATATGATACACTGATGTTGACCCCTGAGCACCGGACCCCCAGACACACAAACAACCACTTCTGTCATTCATCCCCATGTACCGCCAGAGGACCATTCACCAGCTGACACTGCTGACTCACCTTCAGCACTGAAGCAACCAATTCACCCAACACGTCACCTGAGACCACCACAACAGAACTCCAGTGCAACCGACTCAACACACGTTTATTAGTTAAACATGCCACCAAGGTCTGAGACATGATCTCCTACCTCAATACTGATGACATCTTCCTCAGAGAAACCTGGCTAAAACCCTCCTACACTCCAGACATCTCCACAGCCAGCCCTGAAGGAGACGGAATCACCATCATCTACAGGAACACCATCCATTGTACAACATCCCCTGACAACCTGACACCCATAATGGAAATACCTCAGCTTCCAACAAAACACAGAGGGGAAAAAGCACCACCAGAGGCACCTTTGCCTACAGACCACCAGGACCACGCCCCAGCTTCTACAACTCCATCCTGGAACTCAGTGCCCCAGAAGCAATTGACTCTGAGCACTACATTTCCTCTGGGACCTCATCATCCACCTAGTCAAAACCAGAAAAACCAACTCCACCGACCTCCTGGGCAAGCTTGAGCAACATCACACTCAAGCAGCTCATCATTGACCCTAGCCACATCTCAGGATATGCTCAACCCCATCTTCACCTCCAGTGACAGAGTCAGGGACATCCACACTAGACCACTCACCTTCTCTGACCACCAAGTGTACACTTCACCATGTCTGGACTCACCGGCTCCGTGCCCTACAGATCAACACAAAGAAACTGGAAAATGACCAGTGAAACAAGACTCTCCGTTCCCACCTCCCAGACCCTACCCACAACCCTGAACAAGCAGCAAAGTGTTTCTCCCAGTGGATCACAGAATGCACCGATGCCATATCCCATGCCAAGACAGCCAATGTCAAAGGGAAAAGCAAAAGAGCAAGCTGGTTTACAGAGGAACTGCACTCCTCCAAATGCAACTGGCAACAACTTGAAAGGAAGTGGTGCATCACCAAAAAAACAGAAGAACACACCACCTTCAGGACTGCTATCAACCAGTACCATCGCCTCCTGAAAGAAACCAAGAACAACGCACAAGACCACATTAAAGCCAGCGCAAACCACAGGAAAGAATTCTTTGCCATTGTGGAGGAGTTCACCAATCCTGCAGCTACCAAGAGCAACATCAATCCCTACCAGGAACAGTGCAACAACCCTGTAGACATCTTCAACAACAAGGTCTTGGCTATCTACAAAAACTTTGAATGCCAACCCTCCACCGCAAATATCATCAAACATCTCACATTCACAACCACAAACAGCAAACAACTTCTCACCCACTTGGAACTCCTCACCATGCAAGACACTATCCTGATGATGAACTCCATACACTCAGGAGCACCCACGAACCCTCTCCCCCACTATGTCTTCAACCTTATAAGCAAGATAATCAGCAATGAGCTTAGGAAGGTCCTAAATACCTCCATCACTGTTGCCTACTTCCCAGAGATCTGAACACGCTGAAGTGAGGGCCCTCCTGAAAAAACTATCTGATGACCCAGCTGAATTGATGAACTACCAGCCCATCTCCTGTCTCCTCTATCCAGCAAAAGCCCTCAAGAAAGCAACCAGCAACTCACCCAACACCTAGAAGGCCACAACCTCCTGGACCCATCCCAACCTGGATTTTGAGCTAACCACAGAACTGAGACAGCCCTGATTGTAGCCACAGATGACATCAGAGCCCTTCCCGTGGGGAAACAGAAGCCCTCATCCTTCTGGACCTGTCCAATGCATTTGACACTGTCTCCCACCACACCCTGATCAACAGACTCCACCACATTGGGATTCAAGGAAACGGCCCTAAATTGATTGCCTCATATCTCACAGGCAGAACCCAAAAGATTAGTCTCACACTGTTCACCTCAGGGCCCAAGGCGATCATCTGTGGAATCCCCAAAGGATCAGCCTGACCCTCTCCAACACCTATATGAACCCCCTGGCCATCAACATCAGATCACATGGACTCAACATCATCTCCTACACTGACGTACACAGCTCATCTTCTCACTGTCTGACGATCCCTCCGCCACAAAAGCTGACGTCCACAGATATGTGATGAACGTAGCAGACTGGCTGAAGGACAATTGTCTCATTCTCAACACTGAAAGAACAGAAGTCCTCATCTTTGAGAACAGCACCTCACCATAGACTGACACATGGTGGGCTGCAGAGCTTGGCACACCCCGCCCCACAAGACTACGCCCGCAATCTCAGCATTGTCCTAGATAGAAAGCAATCCATGAAGAATCAAGTCGATGCAATCTCATCCGCCTGCTTCCATACCCTTCGCATGTTCCGCGAGATTTTCAGGTGGCTCCCAGCAGACACCAAAAGGATTATCACGCAGGCCCTCATCACCAACAGACTGGAATACAGAAATGCGCTCTACAGAGGAATCAGAGCACACCTCCTAAAGAGGCTCTTTGGAAGGACCCACATCACACCCCATCTAACAAAAACTACACTGGCTACAGATTCAGAAGTGATGTCAGTTCAAGATGCTGACCCTCACCTACAAGGCCCTGCATAATGTACCAGCATATACCAAGAAAATCCTGACCTTCCCACCAACCGACCAGATGTCTCTGATCAGCTTCCCCCTCCTTCACAGACAACCACCAGATCTGTTGAGCCAACAGCAGAGGACGCTCCTTCTCGCACCTGCCATCCAAGGCTTGGCACAAACTCTCTCTACACCATCTATCCAGCTATTCAGAAGAAAACTAAAGACACGGATGTTCAAATGATCATTCCTCCATGCAACAGCATGCAGCTCCAGCACCTTGAGACCCTCACAGGTGATTTACTGTGCTCTATAAATGTTTGATTGATAGGAACAATCCAGCCTGAAGTGCCAGGTGAGGTTCTCCCTGAACCAAAACAAAAGCAACCTGGACCATGAAGAAGAAACTTAGAGCCATCAAAACACAAAATATGCTCTTATTACCAGCCTGCTTTAAATTTATCATGAATCAAGATCTTTCTTCTTTGAGACACCCAAGAAAACACAGGAATGGGAAAAAGGAGAAGCTGAATAAATAGATGAGAGCAAAATGAAAAAGGGAGACCACCCTAAAAGGGACACAAACCTGACCCAAAGAAAAGTGTCAAAGTTCACCACAATACAGTCAAGTTAGAAATGAAGGGGAAAGCAGACTGCAGGCAGTGAAAGCAGAAACAAATGGTGAAGGACTGAGGGTTGGATCTCAGGTTACAACATCCAGACAATAAAGTGGAGTAGAGACTCTCAATGACCCTCACAGTGAAACAGTGGCACCAAGGAATGAATAATTTCTCAAGAGGTTGAAAATGCGATATATGAGGAAAGGGACGCTCAAGAATGTATCATAAGATAAGGAGTTCTACTGGGAACACGTGGGACTTGCAGAGGAGGAGCAACTGTGAAATTAGTGATATACAGGCTATGGTTGTACCCCTCTCCCCCAAGATTACAGGTTCAAGTTGGAGGTGGCAGCCTAGTGACAAAGAGATCCTTATTGATTTGTGGGGGATAGGGTTGGTATACCCTTACTTGTGTGGAAATTCCAACAAGAAGTGACTTACCTGTCACTGAGGTTGTTGTATTTGAAAATAATAACCAAAAAAGAAGTTTAGAAAAATCGATAGAATATAAATTCAATGTAAATCTTAAGAAACAGGATACTGTGGGTGATTGTTTTATTTTGGTAATTATCTAGTTGCTGAGTGTAGAACTAAGTTGACTGCTTTGACTGGGGAGGGAGGCACTTTTGAGGCATGCATTAGCATTTCCAAATGTTAGATTTGTGATGACTACAACTTTAACACCAATGCCAGTACTGCAGGGAGATTAGAGGCTTAACTATATTGAGTGAGTCAATGAAGGAAGGGATTTGCAGCATTTTGTGTGATTTGGGAATAAAGGTAATTGAGCCTAAGGTGAATTCCATAGATTTTAACTAGAATGAAAGTAGTTGTGAGAAACCTTGAAGTGCCAGAATATTCGTAAATTGAATGAGTGAGGAGTAATTCTCTATTTGTGAGTTGAGAATGAAGGCATTTACTGACTTCCATAAATGAGCAAAGGGTGAGGATCTCCCTGTATGTAGACACTGTTAGATACAAATATAAGCCATCTTTGTATTGGTGAAAGGATTGTGTTCATTGTATTTCTATGGATTTAAAGAATATCTAATTTTTATCTTTAGAAGAACTGACAAGGACAGAGAAGTTGAAGTCTCAGGTGGCTGGAGAGAAAATAAAGTATACACTCAGAACTTTCGAGCCAAGAGTAGAGATACTAAATAATATGTACACGGAAAATCAGGAAATATCGGGAAGGAAGCACAACATCTCAGCAGCTAGGACACTGACTAGTGATAAACAGGATTTAAGAAATTTAGGGCCTGATTACAACTTTGGCGGAGGGGGTTAATCCGTCCTAAATGTATTACAAGTTCCATAGGATATCATGGACTCGTAATACGGCGGGGGGATATCCGTCACATTTGGGACGGATTAACCCCCTCTGCCAAAGTTGTAATCAGGCCCTTAGACCCATATTTAAGAAAAGTTTGTACCGCAATTGCACTTTTTTTTTTTTTTTGCAAAAGTGGTGCTATCTCGGCACCATATTTATAAAGTGGCACTAGAGCAGTCTAGCAAATTTTTTTCATGGCTGGTGCCATTTTTCAGGATCGCCGCTTTTCCTTGCATCATTTAGCGATAATGATATACAAGGTAAATGTTCCCTCTTAAAAAATGACACTAGTCTGCTAGCACCAAATTTACCAGCCATCGGAAAAAATTGTGCATGTCCAGAATCACACTTGAAAAATGACGCTAACTCTGATTAGTGTCAACATTTTACCACCTTGTCAGACCAGGTGTTAAAATTACCCACAGTCACAATTATATGAGGAAAACTCACAGAAGGAACTCTGGCAAACACAAGACAAAATGGACCTTTTAGTGCTACAGCTTGGTACCCGGAGACAACAGAGATGATGCCAAGTGCCACCAGCACCACTGCAGCACCCACAACCTCCACAACAGCAGCCACAAAGGCAGCGCTGAAGGAGGGAGAGAATATTTTGCCAATGAACATCCATCCTTGGCATCAGGGAACAAGAGGTCATCAGACACTACTGTCTCGAGCGGGACTCCACATTACGCCTGATCCACCACATTGCTCCCCAAATCAGGAATAAGTGGCAGGTCCAACAACCATAGGACCCATGACCAAGCTTCTGGCTGTGCTCGACATGCTGGCCCCTGGCTCATATCAGATCACTGTAGTACGAGTTTATGGAATCTCACAACCATTCTTTTCTGCCTTCCTCTCTACGGTACTGGATGCCATCATCTGCCTCACTCCCCACCACATGTTGTTCCTCAACTCCCAGAAACTGCATCAGAAGTCACAATAAGGATTTTACCAGATTGCTGGCTCCCGGCATGTGCTGGGTGCAATGGACTGCACACATGTCCAACTAGTCCCTCCTGCTGAGACGGAACACCTTTTTATTAACTGGGTATATTCATACTCAACAAACGTGCAGGCCATTGTGGACCATCACAGGATATTCAAAAACAACCTGACTAAATATCCTGGCAGCGTGCATGATGCCTACATCTTCCTGCACTCAATAATAAACCGGCGCTTCCAGGATGGGCAAAATGGCAATGGCCTACTCATAGGTAAGTAAGCAGACATGACATAACACATACAACATAATAAACATTTGGGACAAACAATACACACACTCCACACACATTGACAGGGAAACATAGATGACTACTGAGCAACACATATGCAACATGCATCACTCCACACATCCAATGCACACCACCATCACATACAGCCACATGTACAAGGCCCTTGCACCACCGGACTGTCATCTCTGCATTTAAAAGGTGATGTCAAACCACAAAATGTGTCCTAATGCTGACCTGAAAATAAAGCCTCATCATACACATCGCTTAGTGTGGAAGTGGTCAGCTATGGTTCTCACAGTGAGCATGGCACTGTCAAACAAATTGCATATTGACACTGCCCCACATTTACGACAATCTGGAAACTGAGTCAGCCTGATCAAATAATCCTACCCAGGGGTAACATCAACATTGTCCTATGGACAGAAATACTTGACATTGAGTGCACTTCTCACATGTGTGGTGCATAGGGCATCACACATTGAAAGAGGAAACTGCCATCGTTGATTGGTCATGTACAGGAAGGGACACCTTACCACACAGAAACAATCAAACCTCCAAAGCCCCCATCTTTCTAACATGCTATAAGGTTGCCTACAGTGAAGCTTGCCAGCTGAACCATTGCCAGCGCACTGGTAGATATGGCACATTGCTGGCCTTTACCGGTGATGCAGGGTATTGTAAACAAACACCTCTTACTCTGTCCTGTGCCACAGGTGTTTGTAAACTTCTTACATACATGGTAAAATGTCACACGTTATTATGCCACACTTTTCATGATCGCTACAGACAAACATGCATGCTAGCTATGAAATTTTGATTACATCTCTGTGTGCAAGTGAGGTGTAAAAATGGTAAATTAGCACTTGTATAGCGCACTACTCACCCGTTAGGGTCTCAAGGCGCTGTACTCATACCGCTATGGAACCCCTCCTGGCTTTTCCCTGTGAGGCGCCCACTCCTGAGCACCCCCAGGGTGAAGCCAGGCATCCAAGCGCTGTTGGGGCCGTTGTGGAGATTAAGCAAGCTATTGCCCAGAGTTGCAGAGTGGGACCCATGAATTAGATTAGGCACCGAGGCAAGAATTATCTGGTCAAGGGGAATTGAGCCCAAGACCTGCCGAAGCAGGACTTGAACCCTGGTCTTGAGCCAGATCTCTGCTTCAGGGTCTGCCGCTCTAACCATTGAGCCACACTTCTACACCATCACCAAGGCTAGGTTTCACATGCAACACACAGGGCACAAAGCCTGTCTCATGGCACACAACAAACAAACTAGGTACAAACTCACACAACATGGCTCTTTTGCAAGTCACAAGTAATAGGAAAAATGTACAATGATTTGCAATATCATATCATGGGTGAACTGTCATGCCAGACAAATCGTACAATCACCATGCCTCTGAGGTTCAACCCTTGACTGGAAAGTGAACCACCACACAACAATACAATCATGCATGAGAACAAGAACCCACACAATGCCAGATGCTAGTCAGATTCCCTACTCCTATTACAGATACCGTGCCAGGCCAGTTCGAAAGAACACAAATGCAAGTCTGACCCTTCCATTGCAGCGGCCCAAGGTTACAGCATCCAACCGTGGGTCATGGCCCCATATGGAAACCCACATACAGATTCTGAGAAGGCATACCATTATGCACACACAAGGACCAGAAATGTGGTGGAGAGGACATTTGGTATCATGAAATCCAGGTTCAGGAGACTAGATGTATCTGGAAGAAGACACTTATATGCACCACCCCTTGTGTGCAAAATAATACTAGTCTGTGCAATTTTGCACAACCTCTGTGGTCACACCAATGTCCCCTGGAAGGAACACGTTGAGGTCCACGGGGAGGAGGATGAGGACAATGATGCATGACAGGAGCATGGGGAAGAACAAAACTCTGCCACTGGAGCAAGCAGAAGGGACAATATTGTGCAAAACTTCTTCACATAGAGACTGAAATCACCATCACTGAGCACAAATTTTAAAATAAATCTGATAAACACAGATTCGTCTCGGAGTACTTTTTTAACCTTTAGATGCCTCATCAACTCACCCACACCTTGGAAAGCATGACTAGGCCACAACATTTTTACAATCAATTAGGAACACACTCAGGAGCTCCAAACACCTACACACAATGCATAAATTAATGTGTGGATCAAATCATATTACATAGCAACACACATTACACCAGAGTGTCTGGTTGACATTTGACAGCAATCACCTAGAAAAACTTGTGATGACTGTTGTTCAGATGTCTGGCCTAGGTAGGACAAGAGTAGTCAGTACCTATAACATTGGGTCAGTGCCTGCTATCACAATCACAGATGACAACTTACAACATACCCCTCAGTGGCACTCACGTGTATAACTAATAGAGAGTCAACCACAGAGGACAATGCGCCTGAATGTCTAGGTCTGTCAAAATCAAATCAGTAGGTACTTGCATGCATGTCAATCAATGTCATAGCAATTCACTAAACCTTGACAAACTATTTGGGAATAAGGACACATACATATATATATGCATGTCATACTCACAGCTGTCAGGAGTATTCCCAAAATCCAAACACATTTATAGTGCGTGTGTCCAAGGATTACAAATGCAGCTGTGTGTGAATGCTCATGTCCAACAAACAAATGTGGAAGTCCAACTGAGTCACTCCTCAACCTATCTTTGCCAGACAATATGTAGAGGTGACTCTAGCAGAACACAAGTGCTGTGGCTGGTGTTGAGAGATGTGTGGGGGTCAGTCATCTCCTCTTGCAATCAATGGAAATTGTGTGGCAAATTCTGCTTTGTGTGTCGAAGGAGCAATGTCCGTTGGTAAAGTCCACATATAAGAATTTCCAATACACTCATGAAGGATTGGACAGTGAGGATGAAGAAGATGTGTAATAAGAAAAATCTTCACAAACTGTGCCAGTAACATTGACCTAGAAGCCTACAGTACACAATCTGGCTTCAAAGCGTGGGAATGATCACACAATGTCAAATCCTCACTTTACAAAACAAAATTATAGCCATGTAAGTCCATACACATAATCACAGACATTGTGTAGGTCAGTAAATATCCCAGACACATTGCCAGCAAATCCACCTCTGTGCTTGGCCAGCACAAACAAGTGTGAGTGATGCAAGTTGAACATGACACCATCTGTGCGTTGCATCTGCATACTTGACCCTGTTCAACCATCTCAAAATGACCTTGCAATGCATTAGTGAAATAAATACTAAATAAGATAACATGGTCATGTCGATCCCTAGTATATAATAAGACAAGTTCAACACAACCAACCTGTAAATCCCTAGTACATATTAGGGCAAGGCTGATATCAACAACCTGTAAGTCCCTAGTATATAATAGTACAAGGCTGACATCAACAACCTGTAAGTCCCTAGTCCATAATAGGGCAAGGATGACATGAACACTCTGAAAGTCCCTAGTATATTATAGTGCAAGGCTGACATCAACAAACTGTAAGTCCCTAGTACATAATAGGGCAAGGCTGACATCAACAACCTGTAAATCCCTAGTACACAGTAGGGCAGGGGATTTCAGTTGTGCAGTAGGATTTCTGCAGATGACTGTGCACTGCAGTGGCGTAACAAAATATAAGGATGCCCACCCCCCTGTAAAATCCCCTGAGGGGACTGTATCCATTCTGTTCATAGTCAGGGGCCTGCAGAACATGCACAGTGAACTGTGCTGAAGGGGACAGTGTGAGCTTGAGGCCAGAGCAGCACCAAGGGGGCTATAGGCGCATTTAAAATGCCACTGGTGCACTGACGAGTAGCCTGCCAACCCTGTCTGACAGCAGCGCTGCCATGCAAAGTGTAAGCTAATAGGGAAGTCCCTGAAAAACTACATGGTGAGGAATTGTGCAGTCAAAGAGTATGTGTAAACAAAATTGACACTAAACTCATCCTGCAAGTACCCCTTAGGTGCACCAGCCTTGGTGTGGGTTGTAACTTTGCACATGGACAGATGAAAAGTTGCAACATATGGCATGGTGTATGTGAAAAACAACCTCTGAACATATAAAAACAGAACATGTGTATCTACATAGGGTAACATGATTGACACTGATGTGGGCAAAGAGTTTTATTCTGATGGTGCACAGTTACTCACAAATGATACAAAGGTTTGTACAAGTTACATCCCTCAGCACACCACTGTAGTAGGTATCATACATTACACATGAAGAACATATACCACCCACTAGCAAGTCACATATGGACCAACCATGACACGTCAGTCAACCATATCCAATTATTTTCATGCATGAGGAACTGTAATTTACTCATGTTATGTTACATCATGATATAGGGCCATACCATAGATTGTCACACACATGCACTGACATAGGTCTTGGTTAGCGGACCACATAACAGGCCAAGTCACCACCATCCATGTATATGCAATTGTCACAGGTAGCATGTGCATGAACATATTTTGCACATGGGCCAGCTAACGTACGCTGTGTGGCCAAACAAACAGAGGAAATGTGAAATATGTGTAGTGTAAGACCAACAATGCAAGTTTCTGCGCATATATACAGTCACAGTACACACATTGTACACAATTGAAGACAAGAATGTTGGAAATAGTCATTTAAATGTACACTTGCAGTCCATATCAGTCCTCATATGCATCCCACAAACCAACATACATAAATAAACACATTGCAACGTTTGCATAAGAAAACCTGACACATGCAGTCATTTCCTGTCATCACGTTTGAAAAAAATGATGCATCGCATCTGCGTGTCAAAATTTAGACAGTTTGCCCTGTCAGCCGTCCAACAAAAAAAAAACGCATGGCTGTCATGCATCAAAATAAATGATGCATTACATTAAAATGTGATGCAGGTGCCCAGGAAGTGATGTAAATAATCCTCTTTGCTGCACACATGGTAAAGTGAAGTTTCTTTCACTTTACCTTTACAGTCTTTTAGTCTGTGCTTGTTTGAGCTTGTGTGGTACTGGTGTGAGGAGTGTCATTTAGTGAGCATGTTGTGCTGTCTGCTGTTTTTTTGTCTTTTGTGTTGTTATTAAATGTGTATTGTGGGATGTCTGTCCATGGGGTACATTAGTTTGTTGTGGTAGTTGGGAGTAGTTTGGGGTATTGATATAGGTTTTTTGGTTGTAGTGGAGTTTGGGTGGGACATGACGCGGAAGGGCAAGGTGTATGACTGCAGATGAGCTAGGAGATTTCATATGGCTTGTCCGCCACTACTTCCCCAATATGGTGGCCATGGGTGGCCGTGTCATCCTTGGCTATACGACAGAGGCACAGAAGCTGCGGTGGGCAAGGAATACCACAGGCTCACCCACATATATGATGTTGAGCACATAGACAACCAGCTGTACCACCGGTGGGCAGAACTAATTGCCTGGGAGTAGGACCTCCTGGACACATGGGAATCAAGGTTGGTGAAACTGTGGCTGAGTACACCTTATATGTAGCTGATTCCAACTTTGCTTCTGCATGTCTGTTGGCCATAGGGTTTACTTTACTATGTCATGACAAAGTCCAGGAATGCGATTAGTGTGTCTGTGCCAACCTGCATCAATGATAGCAATGCACCATCAGTCAGATAAATGGCACATTCATGTCTTTGTTTCCTGTGTTTAGCCAGGAGATTTGAAAGTGCATCAAAGCCAACACACATGTGCCATGGTGTAAAGGTACAAGGGTGGTCATTACAACCTCGGCGGTCTTTTAAAAAGACCGTTGAGGGACCGCCGTGCGGAAGACCGCCAGTAGTGGCGGTTTGCCGCTCGGCGTATTATGACCGTTGGCTGCCCTCCGTCGTTTTTCCAACGGAGAGCCGCCAACAGCCATACTTGCGGGCGGCGGGGAAGTGGAGGTTGCTCCACCTCCACCGCCACGCCAACAGAACACCGCCCAGCTAATCACATCCTGTGATTCTGCGCGGCGGTGTTCTGTTGGCGGTGTAGTGTCAGCGGAGCTGCCCCCATGGCTCCCATCCCCTCCCGGCGGATCGACGGAACAGGTAGGTCGATCGTCCGTTAGGGGAGGTGGGTGGGGGGGTGTTGTGTGTTGTGTGGGTGCATGGGGGTGTGCGTCTGTGTATGTAGAGGGGGGTGTGAGTGCATGGATGCTTGCAGGTGTGGTGCGTGTGTTGGGAATGAGTGCGTGTATGTCTGTATGTATGTCTGTATGGATGTGTGCGTGTATGTCTGTATATGGGTGTGCGTGTCTGACTGAGTGTGTGGATGTAGACATGTATGTTGGTGTGTGTGCGTGTATGTGTGTTGGTGATGCCTGCGTGCGTGTCGTGTGTGTGTGAGTTATGTGATGTTGGGGGTAGGGGGGCCCTGCCACCTTTGGGGGGTGGCAGGGGTGGCAGGGGTGGTGGGGGGTGTAGGGGAGGGAGTCGGGGTGGGGGGTGGTTTGAGACCCCTATCAGTGCCAGGGAGGAATTCCCTGGCACTGATAGGGCTTACCGCCATGGATTTCATGGCGGTTCCTACCGCTGGAAATCCACGGCGGTAAGCCGGGTCGAAATACCGGCGGCGGTATTGTGACGGCTGCCGGGCTGGAGACCCAGGTCTCCAGCCCAGCGGTCGTCTCCGCCCTGGCGGGCAGAAGGGTGAAGCGGCGGATGACCATGGGGGTAACCGCCATGGTCATAATACTGAAAAAAAGACCGCCAGCCTGTTGGCGGTCTTACCGCCGCTTTAACACCATCCGCCAGGGTTGTAATGACCCCCTTCGTAACCAGGGACAAATGTCCATGTCCATCAACGGCCTGACCACTGTAGTATGTTGCATTGTCATGTACATGAGATTACAAAAATGACAGAGGAGAATAGGGAGCCATGGATGAGAGTTTTCCATGCGTCATGTATGTGCAGAATGACACACAGGGGGTCGCCTGGAGGGAGCCGCCATATGGCCCCTCCGCGGTCGAAAGACCGCGGAGGCCATTCTGTCTTTCCCGCTGGGCTGGCGGGCGACCGCCAGAAGGCCGCCCGCCAGCCCAGCAAGAAACCCCTCCCCACGAGGAAGCCGGCTCCGAATGGAGCCAGCGGAGTGGAGGATGTGCAGTGGCACCCGTCGCAAAGCAGACACTGGAATTCAAAGTGGGGCCCTCTTACGGGGTCCCCTGCAGTGCCCATGCCATTACCATGGCATGGGCACTGCAGGGGGCCCCAGGGGCCCCACGACACTCCTCACCGCCATCCTGTTCCTGGCGGGCGAACCGCGGTGAGGGGGTCGGAATCCCCCATGGCGGCGCAGCAAGCTGCGCCGCCATGGGGAATTCCCAGGGCAGCGGAAAACCGGCGGGAGACCGCCGGTTTTCCTGGTCTGACCGCGGCCAAACCGCCGCGGTCAGAATGCCCTGCGGGGCACCGCCAGCCTGTTGGCGGTGCTCCCGCATCCTTGACCGCCGGGGTCAGAATGACCCCCACAGTGTGCTATGCTTGCGAAAATTGTCACTAGAATATTTCCTAAACTTACTCTTCTATGTCCATCAGCAAAATATGTGTAATGTGTAACATTTGTCCATGGTGTTAATTGTACAACATTCACAGTGCTATGACTCATGTCATGTCTTGCAGGTGGACCCGCCCCATGCACCATTGGAGAGGTGAAAAGCTTTTCAGACCCCAATTCTACCAGTAAGTGTCATCCTGTTTGTATAATGTGTAGTACAAGGGTTGTGTGTGAAATTGTGCTCAATGCCATTTGGAGTTGGACTCCATTATCCATCTTTTGATATGGACTTTATGTCAGCTGTTAAGGTCAGGATGCGGAGTGAAACTAAGTTGTACAATGGTGACAACGTGTGCTGCAAGGGCCTTGTGACGGTTGGGCACAGTATATACACAGACGAACACAGTGATGACAGTGAAGACATGTGTCAGTAGTACTAGTTTCAAAACATGCTTGCAGGGTGGCAATATGTTGGCCATAGTACATGTTACTGATCTGTGTGCCACACGTATCACACAGTTACTCAGGGCATGTTAGAGTTGGAGACCATGTGAATAGGTCACTCAGGGGCTTAAGATGAAGCCCATTGGGCCACCAGTGCTTCACCTTTTGCCCTATGAAAACACACTGGTGGCACAAGTGGCTCATAAATAAGCACCTTGGATTGGAAGGACAGAGCTCTACATACCACATGTAAACACTGTATTCAAATTGCACACCATGTCATCCTCATAGTTCTTAACATGGGTGTATGATATGAGGGATGTCCAGGAAACATTGTCACCTGACATACCTGTACACATTACACCTTCAGATAGTTCAGGTCCTGAGAGCGTCCATGATGTAACGCAAACAGCTTCACACATTGAACAGTATTAGCCATTGATGCTGCTAGATCAATGTGCATATAATATATGGGACATGCATACCCCCTACGTATGAGATGGCAGTGCTGAGTGTTGTTGTGCATCATGCTGACCTGAACTCACCTACACATATACAGGAATTTGGCAACATAGTGTGACACATCAGGTTGCTTTAGGACTATGCATGTTGTCATAGCACAGCCCAGCATGTATGGAGATGAGTGAATATTGAAGTGGATTCATGCATCTCTGTATCACGAGTGGGTATTCCATCCTACATCCTCACATACAGTACCTGTCACATGTAGGGTCAATGTTGCTGTGTGTCCAGACATCTGTCCTTGCCATATCAGGCACATGGTATATTGAGTCCACTTGTAACATGCAGGCCTTATTCTGATGAGTGTGGTACATGTCAACAGACCTAAGGTAAATGGCGTATGCCGAATGACATTCATGAGCTAACCAGCATGATGAGTGTGACCTACCATGATCACATAACTGGTGTAAAAGATTAGCTTGGTGAATGTTGACCTGGTACTTAAAGGATGTTACAAGCGCTTGTGCACAGGTATTGTGCAACATTGGTTACCTATGACATCTTTGAAGGTGGTTGTGGTGCAGATGTGTATTAACCTTGGCCTTGATGTGATTTCTGTGAGTTTTGGTGGCCAATGTGTGTGATCTGCTGATGCTGTTAATATTTTATGCTTGTTTACCCTCAGCCCAATGCACATTTAGATCACATGTCACATCCATGTTTCAGCAGACAACATGTCCTCAGTACAGAAATGTGCTTTTGAGAAACAGGCATAAAGGTACCGGCACATCCGTGCTGTGGAAAAAGCATTCAGGCGGATGTTCTGGCGTTACACTAGAGAAAAAGCATCAGAGTCCTGGCAGGCATTTTCCCATGGTGGACCACCAAAACAACCAGAAACCAGCATCCACACATCGGCCAAGTCACAGAAGAAGGACAGGGGTAGCTCTCAAGGTTCTGTACCCTCTACCTCAAGGCAGCCAACAGCAGTGACATCACGCCCCCAGTCAGGACCACCAGTCAGGGCACAGCCATTTGTGTAAGAAATTTGGAAGCATATGGCTGACCTGATGTTCCGGATGGACAAATTAGAGTGAAAGACAGACAAAATATGCAAAATGCTCCATTCCATGGAGGCCAGATCCAGCAGACGCTAACTTTCGACCCTACCTTGTGCAGCATATCTTCCATTCCCCTTGTTTTATAAGTTCTTAATAGTTGGATTTTAGATAGTTAGGGGTTAGCATATTTAGCATAGTGTAGGATAGTTTTAGGACATAGTTTTTATGCTTAGGGAGTGGGTTTTTAGGTTCCTATTGTTCTTGTGTGTTTTTAGGGGGTGGGTTTTGTTTGGGGTATGTATGGTAAATACAATATATATATATATATATATATATATATACATATATATATATATATATATATAGATATAGATATCCAACAAAAATCCCCTCTCAGAGAAGAGTGTCGTACTCCAAAAGTTCACAGCTGAAAGAAGAACTTTATTTGCCACTCACATTACAGAAAACCAAAGTTCTTTCTTTCCTGACGTGTTTCGGCTGTTCACCTGTTCACAGCAGCCTAATTCATAGGTGCATGGTTCTCAAATTTAAAATTAATCAGTGGTGAAACCAACCACTCACTTATGTTGTTGCCTTAAAGTTATAGAGTCACTTTATTTATAACTTAAATCACGCATTAAAATTGAGTGCATATAATTCTCTTTCCTTGCGCAGTGTTTGTTCCTCATTTTGAAATACACTGTTCATGTCGTTATCGTTATTCTCAGCGTTGCTATTGCCACTTATTCATTCTCCAAAATATACTGCTGCTTTTCCTTAGCAGTATCGTTATCATATTTCCAAATGCTCAATAGACATATACGGTATTTTTCCTTTGGTTTAAACAGTGTATTCAAATTATTTCATTTCACCACCACACTGCAACATTTCCCTTCGTTTGTGCCTATTTAAATGCGTCTTTGTCTTTGTTATTGCTTAACTTCAGTGCCACTTAAAAAGCTGTTAAACCGTGAATGAGATTAGATCCTTATCTCATTCACTTCCCAAGCCCGGTTTCACTTGCTTATAAAGTAAAGTCATGATAATCGGTTGGTATCCCCGTACCTTTTATTCACTGTTTCTTCGCAGTGAAAACGGGCGGATCCGGCTCCATTCTGTGAAATATCCACCATGTTTCCTCCGTTGCAGCCTAATCACATTTAGGGTGGCCACGGCGCTGCGAGGACGGAGCACCCTCGCTTTAACATCCAACAAAAATCCCCTCTCAGAGAAGAGTGCTGTACGCCAAAAGTTCACAGCTGAAAGAAGCACTTTATTTGCCACTCATATCTTCCATTTCCCTTGTTCTTAATAGTTGGATTTTAGATAGTTAGGGGTTAGCATATTTAGCATAGTGTAGGATAGTTTTAGGGCATATATGCTTAGGGAGTGGGTTTTTAGGTTCCTATTGTTCTTGTGTGTTTTAGGGGGTAGATTTTGTTTGGGGTATGTATGATAAATACTATATATATATATATATATATATATATATATAATTTGTATGTAATTGTTTAGGCTATATGTTTAGTTAGCCAATGTTTAGCAGTAGTCAATGTTGTCCTTGGATACTGTTGTCTTTTAGGAGGGTGGGGGGTTGATGTTTATAATATGGCGTTACATGTATAGCATAAGTTAAGATCAGATAAGTTAGCTGTATAGGTTAGGTTAGTGTAGGTAAGTTAGTAGGTATAGGGTTTATAGGCTGAGAATTTTGGTATTCTCAAACCTAGCTATTTAGCACTATATAGACTCCATCATGATTTACTGTCTGGGTAGTATCATGTCTGCACATGCCAGGTTAGACACATGCCTTTCGGTTTGCAACCAGTTGTTATTTATATGTGTAACTATGTGTTTACCCTATGGTCAAGGAGCTGTCAGTTTGGCAGTGGTATCAAATCCGATACTCAAGACATTTTTCAGCAATGTATGTCATACTCTGGCTGTGCATGGCAACACATCACAATACAGGTCATCTTACATCATTTCTTTGGGTTGGTAAGTAATGAGACTTACATCTTTTTAGAAGTTGTTGTCATTGTACTCCCTCTAAAATGGGAAATTGATATAGACAAAGTCATGGCTGCCCCTGTGTGTCATACACATGTATAATTTGGTTTGCACATCAATGTTGTACTGGTGCCACCATCCTAGATTTTCCCAGACACTTGTGTCATACAACATAGAAGCCATCACAATGCAAGCATGCTACCTGTTCCATTACATGCTTGAGGGACTCAGAAATGACTTGCCAGTCCACATAGATATCAGTTACCTCTATCATGTTTCAGTCACTGTGTGTGGCTTGGTGTCTGACACAAAGCCATGCATTTCCTTTTGGTAAGGGCTCAATATTGACTTCACACAATGCAACACAGTTACAGCATCAGACACAAATCCAACAGACTTTATTTACATAAGCAATTTATGTTTCTGATGATGTACATGGTACAGGAGATTGACCCCATGAGAGACCCCACGCCACTGGATGTCCATGACGGTCCATGTGTGATAAGTCAACAGCAGAAGAGTGAAGAGGGGACATTGCCAGCTGTTACAACACTGACATTATCTTAGGCACAGAACTAAGGAGATACTGTCAATGTGACACAGACTGTAGCTACCGAGTGATTCTAATAGTGAATGATGTACCTTCCACATCTTCATCCTTTGATTTGTGCGGTGCCTCCGGTGCCCTGGCTGGTGCTGGAGTTGACGTGGAGGGAGGCACACACACATCAGGGTCTGGAGATGTGGATCCCACGGTCCCAGAAGCTGTCATCTGTGGAAAGATAAAAAGCATCACTGCAGCAAGGAGGAACTGCTGGTTTCGCAACACAGCAGCAATGTCACAGTGATAGGCAGCCAGGTTGTCACTGAGGGAGGCCATCATCTGCTGCATGGACTCCAGAACAGTTTGGATAGCCCCCAGCCTGTTGTCAGGTTGTCAGGAATTTGTTTGAGTCTCTGCCTTAGGACACCAGCTATGTCAGCCAGGGACTGCTGGAGTCCATGTAGCGGAGAGTGTGTGCCTCTGATGGCAGCAGAGTTGTCCTTATTCAAACTGAGGCACCTCTTGCCTCCCTTTTGGCTTCTGGCCATGGTCTCCATCCCCACCTGCACCTGCTGTGTCACCTCTCTCTGTACTCCTACCACTGTTTTTTGGAAGATAATGTCTGGGTCATTGGAGTCCAAGACTGTGTCTGGGCTGGCCAGTGGTGTGTGTTATCCGTTTGGTGTGTCATGTGGAATGCTGTGTGTACTTCTTCTGCCTGGAATTAGTGTCTCGATGGCACCCAGGGTGTCCTGGATAGTGTCGGCATTGATGGTCTACAGCGGCCATCCACTTCATCAGAGAAATCCAGGACAGGAAGCTCGGCAGGAGGTAAGGCATCATCCTCTACAATGGGATAGTGAAATGTCAATCTTGAGAAGTAGTAGCTGTTGACATAAGTCATCAGGTTCTTGATCCTGGTGCCTTAGTTACATGATGCATGGCCACACATCAACGCTCTCATTTATGGGCCCCTAGTGGCACACTGTGCCACCAGAGCCTTGTTTTATGTTAATGCTCCATTGGCACAATCTACCACTCTCTATTTCCCAGTCTGTTACACCCACCTTGCATTACTTATCATGGGATTCTGCATATGTTCCCCTATCATTAAGTTGACTGTGTGACACTTGTATGCCATAGGTGTTGTTTGGGAATTTTCAACGCAACACCAATGGAAGCATATGGAATCAACTGCATTGGCAGCTCATGGTTCTTGACTAAGGGGGTCATTCTGACCCTGGCGGTCATGGACCGCCAGGGCCAACGACCGCGGAAGCACCGCCAACAGGCTGGCGGTGCTTCCGGGGGCATTCTGACTGCAGCGGTAAAGCCGCGGTCAGAAAAGGGAAGCCGGCGGTTTCCCGCTGGCTTCCCGCTACCCCAGGGAATCCTCCACGGCGGCGCTGCAAGCAGCGCCGCCATGGGGATTCCGACCCCCTTCCCGCCAGCCTGGTTCTGGCGGTTCTCACCGCCAGAACCTGGCTGGCGGGAACGGGTGTCGTGGGGCCCCTGGGGGCCCCTGCAGTGCCCATGCCACTGGCATGGGCACTGCAGGGGCCCCCTAACAGGGCCCCACATTGATTTTCAGTGTCTGCGTGGCAGACACTGAAAATCACAACGGGTGCAACTGCACCCGTCGCACACCAGCAACTCCGCCGGCTCCATTCGGAGCCGGCTTCCTCGTTGCTGGTGCTTTCCCGCTGTGTGGGTGGGCGGCCTTTTGGTGGTCACCCGCCAGCCCAGCGGGAAAGTCAGAATGACTGCCGCGGTCTTTTGACCGCGGTACGGTCTTCTGGCGGTTCCCAGAATGACCCCCTAAGTGTCTGATTCTTCAGAAAACCCATGTGTGTTGTAAGTGTGATAGAATGGTGTGGGAGGTCCCCATGCATTCACTTTGTCACCTTGAGTCATCTTCTGCTCCTTCAACACCCATTGTAAGGGTCAACCGCCACTTTTGTATGTGTTCAGACAAGAAGGTTTCCCTTTCAGCACAACAACACTCATCAAAGAAATGCAGGCATCCTTGCATCCCACGCTGCAAGAAGACCTGCAAAGAGGGCTCATTGGAGCCTCTCCTGTCCTGCATTCTCCATCTTTGGTCCTCCTGGCTTGTTTTGCATTTTTGCAGGCTTTGTTTCTGCTTTTGACACTAAAACGGAGCTAGCACGTTTAGTGTAAAAAAATGTGGCACAACACATCCTAGTGATTCTTTTGCAGCATTAGCATCATTTTTCCTTCCGACATGTGGCAAAGGTTAGTGCAATTTTTTTTACACTAACCTTTTCTTTGCACCATGGTGCACCATTTTATAAATATGGTGCACACATGGCACTAAGGGAAGTCATTATTTGGTGTGAAATTTTTTGATTCACAATGTGAGTCATTTTTCTTAAATATGGGCCTAAGCTCTAAACAAAACGAGAAATGAGGAAAGGGGCGAGATGTGATTCGAGAAATGGGTAAAAAGTTTAAAAAGTTCAATGTTAAAATTAGCACTATCACCATGTTGGAAAAAATTTAACACTAGTCCCGGGAAAATTACAGATCAATTTTAGTTTCTACTTTTTTTTATGTAAGTTATAGTCATATAATGTGCAAATAGCCATGTTGCAGTGTGTATGTGGTAATGTTATCACTCCATAACTAGGTAAGAAAGTGGAATAATCTTATCCCTATTGCCATAACATGATTATTCCCCTGGAAACAGAACGTAACTGTGTGGGAAACCCAAAATCACAATTTTCCTTCCTGATACATGCTTACACACTCCATACTGTCGACTCCCAATTTTATCTCCAGCTTTTAACCTTGTGCTTTTGGTAGGGCAGTTGTTCTCTGCACCTTTCCCAGTCAATTTTGAAATCCATTCACTCGTCCTTCACCTACTCTGATTTGATGTGTGGACTCATTGTCATTTTTGTGAAAAATATTACACTGCATCCAAGTGGCATGTTGTCTCAAATATTCTGATTGCCTCTTCTTTTTTCCATTGCTTTTTACCTACTTAGGCCCATATTTATACCTTTTTTGTGTCACGTTTTTACACAAAAGAGGTGCAAATTGACAACATTATATTTTGTATGCTTGTACCGCTTTTGCGTCAAAAAATGACGTAAATGCGGTGCAAAAAAAAAAAAGATTTCTCTGCAGTGTATTATAGACATCTCACTCAACCATTGACTGAAACCGCCGCAGGATTTCAACCATGCAAGATTTATTTTACAGCCTACTTCATAATCGCACAAGCATTTCTCAAGGTCATACTGGGACAGAAAACCAAAATAAAAGTGGACCCATTTAGAGAAATAGCTTGCTAAAAAAGTGGCCCATGTTTGCAAATGATTTGAACTTGTAAAGAAATGATTACAACTGTATTTTCCTGTAATAAAGGGTGGCAATGGCAAACATGCACCTCCCATAGGTGTCCCGCAGTATATATGGCAAATCGAGTGTAAATTGTTAGGGAAGTCCACTGGTGGTGCCGCCTTCTGTTTGCTGGTTATTATCTTCCCCAGACAGCACCCAGTCCTCTCGATTGTTTTAGCATATTTTTGCCATATAGCAGTTATCTAATCTCGCTACCGAATAATGTTCTTCAAGATCAGACTCCTCATACAGTACAGTTCTCCAGAACCCCTGTACAACTGGGTAAAAGTAAATTATTATTTCTCTACTTACTTCCAGGAGAAATCCTCAGTGACAGGAAGAGAAGAATGAATGCAAAGAGCAAACTTGGCATTCTAGTTAAAGCTTATGCAATATATTATTGATATATTGTGTTCTCAAAGTTCTTATACCCTCTCCTGTTACTCAATCAAAGCAGGATTCATGCAGAAAGCCCTTGGGCATTGGTTGCAGGATGGGACACTCTTCTCCACCCATCATAGGGAAATTCAGAGGAATATGTAATTTACCTATGTTTTGAACAATTGAAAGAATGAATAGTGTACACCTACAAAATTCTGTTATTCATTTTAATTTCAGCGTTCCACCCAACACTTTGTTTTTGATGCACTAAGTGGGACGGGTATGACCAGATGCGTGTCCTGTGCTAACTGTGCCATTGGAGCCAAACTGTGCCTGGCTGATGATCCCTAATAAAGGCAAAACTAGTCCTGGGTTGTTTGTGTTCAAGTTCAGAAACGACCTGGCCTGGCAATCTGGGCTGTACTGTTTCCATTGGAGTG
The DNA here is from genome assembly GCF_031143425.1 of Pleurodeles waltl. Lineage (NCBI taxonomy): Eukaryota > Metazoa > Chordata > Amphibia > Caudata > Salamandridae > Pleurodeles > Pleurodeles waltl. Next base: position 691,365,891 of record NC_090442.1, on the reverse strand, counting down.
GTGTCAAGAATGATTTGCATTTGGCTGGATGGTGGGCGAAAAGTGATGGACTTGGGTGTGGCCCTGATTGATTGCTAGTAGTTGAGATTAATTCATGCATTCCACCCAACACTTCGGACCTGATATATATGTTTTGCCGTAAAAATGCCAAAACGCAGTTTTGTGGCAAAAAGTATAGCGCCAGCATGCGCCATTCCACAGCACCAGCCGGGCGCCATAAAAAGGGACTGGCACAAGCCGGCACTAATCTTGGGCTAGTGTCTTAAAAGAAGACGCTAGCCAGGTGGGGGTGGCGGTAGGGAAGGAAGGGGTTGTGCCTCAAAAAATGATGCTAGCCTGGTTGGAGGCAAAAAAAAATGCCTCTAACCACACGAGCGCCATTTCCTGGCGCACAACCACAAAAAACATGACTCCTGTCATAGGAAAGACAGGAGTCATGCCCTGCATCCCAGTGCCAAGCCCAAGGGATAAGCATCCCATGGGCATGGCCATTGCACCCTGTGCCATGCAAGGGGCCCCAAGTTAGGGCCCCCAATGGCAAAAAAAATAAAAATAAAAAATACTTACCCAGACTTACCTGGGATGGGGTCCCCCATCCTCCAGTGTCCCTCTGGTGGGGGTGGAGGTGTTCCTGGCGCTTGGGGAGGGCACCTGTGGACCCATTCCATGGTGTTTAATTATGGAAATGGGTTCACAGGTCCCCTAACGCCTGGTCTGACCCAGGAATTAAGTAACAGTGCAAAGAAAACTTTGCAGCATTATTTTGCCCCTCCTCCCATCCGTGCATCATTTAAGCATTGGGGGGTAAATATGGGGCTAAGGGGATAGCACCATTTTTTAGATGGAAATGTGTACCTTGCATCTCATTGACGCAAGGTAGGTTCACGCATCCAAAATATGAGGAAAACTCCTATATTTTGACGTTAGACGTGTCTAACGCCAATATATAAATATGTGGTTAGGTTTGCACCAAAGGTGCGTAAAAAAAAAGGACGCAAATTTGGGGCAAACAGAGTATAAATCTGTCCCTTTGTTTTTATACCCTGTTCTTCTTTGTGATGGTCCATAGTTATGTGAAGGTGTTTCCAAGGGACATATATGGCTGCAAATTACCACCTTCAGGTAACTCTGAAATTACATCTCAATCCCTATTTCTACCACATGTCAGAAAAGAACATGTAAACCACTGACCAGTATGTAGGGAGGAGGTGTGGCCTAATGGCCAGAGCTGAGATTTTGAATTAGGGAACCAGGTACTTGTCTGGCATCAACTTATCTTCTGATTCTCAACAAATCATTTAATCTGCCTAAATGTGAAAAAGTTAGTCTGGCCAAGTATATAGTAAATTGATCAAGTAGTTGATGGGGGTGAAACACTGCTCAAACACAAGTCACAGTTCTAGTCATGGTGAAACACAAGCAAACCTCAAATCAACTTGTGCTTATCCTTCTGGTAGCTTGACACAATGCGGGCAAGCTTAACTATAGGCAATTTGTAAAGTATTTTTGCAGCACTTCAAATAGAAATAAAGTGAAAACACAACATAGGAACAATCAAACACTAATGTAGAAAAATAGAGAAAAAATTAATAAATTATTTGTCAAAAAATGTCAAACATCTAATCAGTAGAACAGTGACATGGTTCATCTTCAAGTTCTCGCTTGGATGAAATCCGTGTTCAGTCAGGCTTAACCTGGATAATAAAATGATCTATTTTTTTCTGAGGATGGATACTGTTAGACCTGTCAGCCATTAGGGGGTTTCCCCCAAACCATACTTGGTTTGCGCTGAATTAGCATGATTTTTTATGATGCTAATTCAGCGCAAACCTAACTCCATATTTATACTTTGGCGCTAGACCCATCTAACGCCAAAGTTATGGAGATAATGTCATTTTCTGGACGTGGAAACCTACCTTGTATCAATGAAATGCAAGGTAGGTGTTACCATGCAGAAAATGATGATATAGCCTTAATGCCATCTTTATCCCCCGTGCTAAAATCAAGCTCGGGGCATGGGGGCCTTAAATAATGGCGCAAAGCCTGCTTAGCGCCATTATTTAATGCCTGGGTATGAACAGGCGTTAGGAGACCTGTGGGCATGTTTCCATGGTCAGAGACCATGGAAAGAGCCCACAGGTGCCTTCCCTGGCCGCAGGTACACCCCCACCCACACCAGAGGGACGCCACAGGATGGGGAACCCAGCACAGGTAACTCCCAGTAAGTATTTTCTTTTATTTGTTTTCCCTCTCGGGGCCCAAATTTAAGGCCCTCTGTATGGCACTGGCCCCAATGGCCATGCCCAGGGGACATTTGTCCCCTGGGCTTGACTCCTAGTTGTACTAAGACAGGAGCCATGTTCATGGGGGTTGTGTGCATAATTCAGCACACAACCTCCAGTTCCCCCTATTTCCAATGATGCTAACCAGGCATTGCTGTCGGCTATCGCCATTCCATAAATATGCCAGGCTGGCGTCCAGGAATGGCGCTAGCCGGCTGTATCCCTTTACACCCAAAACTGCGCTAACACAGTTTTACGTGTAAAAGTATAAATATGGGCCTTAATCTCTAGTAAAATGATACTACATGTACCCAGGACCTGTAGGTTTAAAGCTGATAGCTGGTCTGCAACACTCTTTCAGCCTACTTAAGCAGCCCTTTAAACCTGTGTTTGCAGTTTTGAAACTGCCATTTCAGTCTGGCAAAATAAACCTTTCGCTGGGCCAAAACCTTCCTTTTTTATACATATTATTCACCCCTAGAGTAGGCTCTGAACAGTCCAGCCCAGAGGGAAAAGTGCATTGTTTTTAGAAAGTAGGACGTATACTTTTTATTTTTACATAACCTAATAGTGAAACATTTATATATTTGTTTTAAACTACTGCAAGGACTACCTCAAAGAGGGGGGATTTTTCTTGTGCTGTTTTTTCACTTTTACTGTTTGAAGTGCTGCATACTTTATACATTGCCTTTAAGTTAAGCCTGGCTGTTTTTGTGCCAAGTTACGAGAGGGTTGAGCACAAGTTAATTTGGGGTTACTTGTGACTTCACCCTGACAAGGACTGTGGTTTCTGCTTGAGTAGGGCTTCAGCCCCCTCAACCGGTAACCCACATTCTTACAACTCCCATAAGCAGTTATTCTATGAATGCCTGAAATTAAAAGTTGTGGCCCAATAGATGACCTCCTCAAGGATAATGTGCCACGACACAAAAGCATAGTATGTGCCAGGGTTTCCACGTGTTATGTACACTACCTGCATTGCCAGCATTAATTGTCCAACACCCTTAAACTCTAGAATTGGAATCGATAGGAGTATGAAGTACATATATTGTTTGTACATTGCAGGTGGCAATTAGGTGCATTGGTAGTTTTGGTGCAGTCAAAGATGCTAACTAGGTAGACTCCCACTTCATGAGCATTTACTGATGCACAGTTATTCATGAACAAACCTGTTATTGCCTCTTGTTTAGGGGCTATTTACTAACGTTTTTCACAAACGGTCACAAATGGACAAAGTGATGCAAAGCTTTGCATCAATATACTTACCATTATAAAAGCTGGGAGGCCATGTGCAAAATTGCTCATTGCTGTGCGAACATCTACGCAAGCCTTAGTAAATCTCGGCCCCACACTTAAAAAAATAAGCTATGTTTAACAAGCATATTTTTTCCAAAGTAGGGAACTACTCAATGCAGTTCAACATGCCAGTCATTCTCCTTTACTAAGGTCAACTGCTGATGCCATCTCTTCTTATGATTACATTGCAGCTAGGACCCCCTCACCAAATACTGCACAGTACCTCATAAGCATTTAATCAGCTAGAGCACTGAGTCAAAATAGAGTAATTACATTGCATACTTTTGCAGTTGAATCCCAGTGTGTTTGAACAACATCACGTCATCAGCATACATTATAAAGCGTTTAATATGGCCAGCCAATCTCAGAGTCGCTCAGCTCATAGAAAGCGATGTTATGGATTTTGACTACACAAACAAAACAAAGGTGCTATAATGCAATCTTATTGGTTGATCTTAACTGTTGTTTCTTATGACAATTTGCTGTAGGCCACCATGTAGATTGGCTCAGAGTTTTCTGCGCTTTAGCTTAGGGGCACTTTTAGCATACGCCTACAATCTTCAAGTTCCTCCAAAGATGATTATGATCAAGAAAATCAAATCAATGAATGAAAAATACCCACAGAGGACTGTTAACTTGTGCCATTTTTGCAATCACTGAGTCATAATGACGTTTTAAGATTGGCACCATCTTTTTACCAATGGAGTTCAATATGATCCCCTTCCAACTTGAGAAAATGCTTCTTGACTGTAGATGCTTGAAAACGGGATTCATAAGGATAGCCCAGAAAGTCAGACTGAGCTTAAAACATTATTTGGAAATATTATTAAATCCCCATTACCTAGACATTTTAGATGCACAATGTGACCTGTTGAAATATTATTTTAGGAAGAGGTATCCCACCAACTCTGTAAAAAAGTATCCTTCTAGGTCAAAATACAGGGCCTCATTTACGAGGCCTTTGCGCCACCGGGGACGTCCTTTTTAGCGACGCTCCGGTGGTGCAATGCCCTGTGCCATATTTACAAGGCAGCATTAAGCCACTTTTTGTGGCTTAACGCCATCTTGTAAATACTGCGGGCCATATTTATACTTTTTGACGCAAAACTGCGCTAACGCAGTTTTGCGCCAAAAAAATTAGCGCCGGCTAACGCCATTCTGAAGCACCATGCGGGCGCCGTATTTATTCAATGACGTTAGCCGGCGTTAGCCGCCGGCGCTGTCTGGTGTGCGTTAAAAAAAACGACGTACACCAGGCAGCGCCGGCGTAGGGGGAAAATGGCGTATGGGCGTCCACAAATGGTGCAAGTCAGGCTGAGGCAAAAAAATCGCCTCAACCCGATTTGCACCATTTTTTTACGACGCCCAACCCCCATTGAAATGACTCCTGTCTTAGCAAAGACAGGAGTCATGCCCCCTTGCCCAATGGCCATGCCCAGGGGACTTATGTCCCCTGGGCATGGTCATTGGGCATAGTGGCATGTAGGGGGGCACAAATCAGGCCCCCCTATGCCACAATTTAAAAAAAAAAAAAAATACTTACCTGGACCTACCTTAATGTCCCTGGGGTGGGTCCCTCCATCCTTGGGTGTCCTCCTGGGGTGGGCAAGGGTGGCAGGGGGTGTCCCTGGGGGCAGGGGAGGGCACCTCTGGACTCATTCTGAGCCCACAGGTCCCTTAACGCCTGCCCTGACCCAGGCGCTAAAATCCGGCGCTAATGTGGGTTTTTTAGACCCGCCCACTCCCGGGTGTCATTTTTGCCCAGGAGTATAAATACGATGCATATGCATCGGAGTCATTTTTTAAGACGGGAACGCCTACCTTGCATATGATTAACGCAAGGAAGGTGTTCACGCAAAAAAATGACGCTAACTCCATGAACTTTGGCGCTAGACGCATCTAACGCCAAAGTATAAATATGGAGTTAGTTTTGCGTCGAATTAGCGTCGAAAAAAACTACGCAAATTCGGCGCAAACGGAGTATAAATATGCCCCTGCCTGTTTACATGCATCACTTAGCATGAAAGGGGCGTCCTATCGGTGTTGATGTGGTCGTATCACTGCAACACCCATTACATTTTGACACTGCCCTAGATTTGCGATAAATTGTAAACCGGAGGCAGCACCAAAAAGGAACACCACCCCAGGGGTGGCATTAGCATGGCGCAATAAGGAGAAATACTTTTATTTCTCTTTTTTTTTTGCTTTTTCCATGTGTGCTGTATTCTGCAGAATGCATAGAAAGAGCAAAATGATGTGAATGATTGTTTATGTGCAGAAAGGTGCCCCTTCCATAAACAATCATTAAATAATGGCAATTTGCCAATTCTATGTGTGCTTCATTCTGCAGCACACATAAAAGTAACAAATCGCCATTATTGATTGTTTATGTCCAGGAAGGACATCTTCCTGCAAATAAGCAATCATTCCCTGCACTACAAAGCAAGGGTGCCTGCTTTGGCACTAGGCAGCTAAATTTGGGGCCAGTGCTAGGGAAAACACATGGGTGCACTGTATTGTGTTAAATACAGCACATCCGTGCATTTCTGAAACGATGCAGCACTGCCAACTTTGGTGCAGCTCTGCGCTGCACCACTTTGTAGTAAACGAGGCCCATATTTTCAGTACTAACTCCTTATACATGACTAGTAGCTATGGCATAAGCAGCAGGCTTTTCCCCAGAGAAGTGTGGTAGTATTTAAGCCCCACCCAAATAATATTAAAGTCCAAAAATAGTCAAAATAAGATAAGGGAGCCAGAGACATGAATTCTCAAAGTTCTAAGACAAAAAGCACCAAGAAATCACACAGTGACAAATAAAGTCAGTGGTTGCAGTTAAGCAGAACATAGGTGAACTTTTAGCCCAACCACAATAGAGGGGCATTTAGGTGAATCTAGTGGGTTGCACTTGTCAAAGTTTTTACCTCTAAACCTGTACCCTGGGACTGAAAACTTGCCTCGCAGTCCAGGACTTAAAGTGTTGACACATAGTTCACAGCAAAGATACCCTAGTCTGTGCCATGCATGCATCTGGCTGGTTGAGGATCTTTTTTGCCTGTCTCCCTGACACTGTACATAACACTTCTATGGCAGAAGTAACAACCTGGAAGTCTGTATTGTGGAATTCATCTGTTAAAGCAAGTAAACCTAGTTAACTGATTGTTAGACTTGGCATCCTTGGTGTGGTCTCCCCTAACTTTTTGCCTCTGCTTCCCAGGTTGTTGATGTGTTCTGGACTCTGTTTTTGCTATTTTTGATACTCTGGGTACTTTACCACTGCTAACCAGTGCTAAAGTGCAAGTGCTCCTATGTAAAATATATGTTTAATTGGCTCATCCATTATTGGCATATTTGATTTACTATTAAGTCCCTAGTAAAGTGCATTAGAGGAGCCCAGGGCCTGTAGATCAAATGCTACTAGTGGGCCTGCTGCACTGGTTGTGCCACCCACATGAGTAGCCCTGTAATCATGGCTCAGAACTGCCACTGCACTGTCTGTGTGTGCAGTTTTAAACTGCCAATTCGACTTGGTAAGTGTATCCACTTGCCAGGCCTCAACCTTCCCTTTTCGTACATGCCAGGCACCCTTACGGTAGACCCTAGGTAGCCCCATGGGCAGGGTGTAGAGTATGTTAAAGGTGGGCCATGTATTGATGTGTGTTAAATGTCCTAACAGTGAAATACTGCTAAATTCAGTCTTCACTGTTGCACAGCCTATCTCCCTCAGAGGTTAACATGGGAACTGCCTTTAAATAACTTTAAAGTGCAGTTTCCCTTTGAGAGCAGATAGAAATCTGGAGTTTGGGATCTCTGAACTCCCAATTTAAAAATACATATTTTAGTGAAGTTGGTTTTTAGATTGTTAGTTTGAAAATGCCACTCTTAGAAAGTAGACACTTTCTTGCTTACACCATTCTGTGACTCTGCCTGTTTGTAGATTCCCTGTCTGGGTCAGTTTGACAGTTTGGGCTGTTTGTGAATCCCCGCTATACAGTGAGACAAAGGGAGCTAGGGTTTAGCCTGCATATCCTGATGAGCCATCTGTGCAAGAGTGAAGGGAGGAGTGGTCACTACCGCCTGAATGGGCTGTGCCTGCCCTCTCCCAATGCAGTCTCCAACCCCCTGGTGTGTGTCTGGGTCCAGGCCTTGGCAAGGAAGGCTCTTGTGAGCAACAGAGAATTTTCTTTGAAGTAGGTCTAGTGCAAAGGCAGAAAGGGGTATGAGTATGGGACCCAAAACCCCTGTGTTGGATTTTTCATCCTTGGCGTGGTCTCCCTTAACTTTTTGCCTCTGTTTCCCAGGTTGTTGATGTGTGCTGGGCTCTGTTTTTGCAGTTTTTGTTACTCTGGGCACTTGACCACTGCTAACCAGTGCTAAAGTGCAAGTGCTCCTTTACAAAATGTGTATGTAATTGGCGTATCCATGATTGGCATATTTGATATACTAGTAGATCACTAGTAAGGTGCACTAAAGGTGCCCAGGACCTATAAGTCAAATGCTACTAGTGGGCCTGCAGCACTGGTTGTGCCACCCACATAAGTAGCTCTGTAATCATGTCTCAGACCTGCCACTGCAGTGTCTGAGTCTGCAGTATAAACTGTAAATTTGACTTGGCAAGTGTATGCACTTGCCAGGCCTAAAACTTCCCTTTTCATACGTGTAAGGCACCCCTAAGGTAGGCCCTAGGTAGCCCAATGGCAGGGTGCAGTGTATGGTTAAGGTAGAACATTTAGTAATGTGTTTTATATGCCCTGACAGTGAAATATAGCTAAGTTCATTTTTCACTGTTGCAGAGCCTGTCCCTCTCATAGAATAACATGGGGCCGACCTTTAAATATGATTAAAGTGTGGATTCCCTTTGGGAGCGGATAGACTTTAGGGTTTGGGGTCTCTGAGCTCACAATTTATAAATACATCTTTTTTTTGTGTTTGAAAATGCCACTTTTAGAAAGTGAGCATTTTTTTGCTTAAACCATTTCTGTGACTCTGCCTGTTTGTGGATTCCCTGTCTGGGTCAGTTTGACAGTTGGGCTGGTTGCACCTCTCACTAAACAGTGACATGAAGGGAGTTGGGGTGTAGTCTGCATTTCCTGATGAGCCATCTGTGCTAGGAGGGAGGGGAAGAGTCGTCACTCACACCTGAAAGGGGTGTGCCTGCCACCACACAATACAATCTCCAACCCCCTGGTGAGTGTCTGGGGCCTGGCCTGGGCAAGGCAGGATTTCACAATCAAAAGAGACTTTGCTTTGAAATAGGCCTACTTCAAAGGAGAAAATGGGTATAAGAAGGGCAACCAAAACCACAGACTTTAGAACACTTCTGGAAACCAAGAGGAACGTCTGCCTGGAGAAGAGCTGAAGAGCTGAGGAGCTGAGGAAGAAGAGCTGCCCTGCTTGTGTGCTTTGTGGAGCTATCCTGCAGTTGCTGCTTCTGCCTGTGCTAGAGGACAAAGACTGGACTTTGTGTTGCCTTCCTTCTTGTGAAGAACTCCAAGGCCTTGAATTAGAGCTTGCCTCCTTTTGTTTGAAGTCTCAGGTACAACAAAGACTTCTCTCTGCCAGCACCTGGAGTCTCTGGAGAGACTCCTACTCTGCCAAGTGGCGCCCATCCAGTTCCTGGGGCCCTGAAAGGATAAACTGGCAGCCCAAGAGTGAGAAATCCACATACAGACCGCAGTGCGGGAAAAAGATTGACGCAACTCCGATCTGCGGCTGAAAAATTGATGCACCGCAGGCTTTCGGTTGAAAATCGATGCTCGCCTGCAACACGACCGGAAGATCGCCACCCATGGCTGGAGAAACAACAAACAGCATCGCTGACGAAGACTGGTGAGATCGCAACCCACGCTGCGTGCTTTTCAGACCGTTGTGAGGCTGAATTTCTGACGCAAACACAGCTGGGCTTGTAAAAACAACGCAAGGCCTGCCCAGACCTGAGAGTGCTGACTGGATCAAAGCATCGCTCTCCTGTGGAGTGAAGAAACGACGCACGCTGTCCCGACTGAAGGACAAAACAATGCAAGGTTTCACTTGTGAGTGAAATCGACGCATCACAAGCCCTTTTTGATGCACACTCACCTGTGTGGGGTTATTTTTGACTCACCCAAGCTAACATTTTCACGCTAACAGAGTTAGCTTTGTACAAAAAGAAAAAAGGGAGCACACTGCCTCACACTCAAGCAAAAAGTTAGCCCCAATGCATCATGGTAAATGCAGTCACTTCGTTTTGTGCTGAAAAAGTAATCAAAAGTCTTTCACCTAAGTAGGTGCAGCAAGTGCTGTGTATCTCTGGACACTTGTTTCTAGGTTTAGCCCGTCATCAGCAGAGAGCAGCCAAGTCTGTGGGGTTACTTGAAATGCCGCCAAAAATCTTCTCAGGTTTATGTACCACTCGCTGGCGCACAGGTGCCTCTCCAGAGCTCGTCAGCTCGTTAGCTCAAGGGAGCAGTCATTGGACAAAAAGAAAAAAGGGAGCACACTGCCTCACACTCAAGCAAAAAGTTAGCCCCAATGCATCATGGTAAATGCAGTCACTTCGTTTTGTGCTGAAAAAGTAATCAAAAGTCTTTCACCTAAGTAGGTGCAGCAAGTGCTGTGTATCTCTGGACTCGTGTTTCTAGGTTTAGCCCGTCATCAGCAGAGAGCAGCCAAGTCTGTGGGGTTGCTTGAAATGCCGCCAAAAATCTTCTCAGGTTTATGTACCACTCGCTGGCTCACAGGTGCCTCTCCAGAGCTCGTCAGCTCGTTAGCTCAAGGGAGCAGTCATTGGACAAAAAGAAAAAAGGGAGCACACTGCCTCACACTCAAGCAAAAAGTTAGCCCCAATGCATCATGGTAAATGCAGTCACTTCGTTTTGTGCTGAAAAAGTAATCAAAAGTCTTTCACCTAAGTAGGTGCAGCAAGTGCTGTGTATCTCTGGACACGTGTTTCTAGGTTTAGCCCGTCATCAGCAGAGAGCAGCCAAGTCTGTGGGGTTGCTTGAAATGCCGCCAAAAATCTTCTCAGGTTTATGTACCACTCGCTGGCGCACAGGTGCCTCTCCAGAGCTCGTCAGCTCGTTAGCTCAAGGGAGCAGTCATTGGACAAAAAGAAAAAAGGGAGCACACTGCCTCACACTCAAGCAAAAAGTTAGCCCCAAGTTAGCTTTGTGTTTAAAACTACATGAAGACTCTTTTTGCTTTTTAATTGATAACTTGACTTGTGTATTGTGGATTTTTGTCGTTTTGGTCTTGTGTTTTTTAGATAAATATTTTCTATTTTTATAAACCTGTGTTGTGTCATTTTGTAGTGTTTTCATTAAGTTACTCTGTGTGTTGGTGCAAATACTTTACACCTAGGACTCTGAAGTTAAGCCATCTGCTCGTACCAAGCTACCAAGGGGGTAAGCAGGGGTTAGCTGAGGCTGATTCTCTTTTACCCTAACTAGAGTGAGGGTCCTTGCTTGGACAGCGGGTAACCTGACTGTTAACCAAAGACACAATTTCTAACACTCTGAAAGTTAGATAACTTCTGGAATCAAGAGGAACCTCTGCCAAGGAAAAGAGGTGAAGAGCTGAGGAGGAGTGCTGCCTGTGACTGTGCTTTGTTAGGCTATCCTGCATTTGCTGCTTCTGTCTGTAAAAGGGGACAAAGACTGGACTTTGTGGTAAATTCCTGCTTGTGAAGAATCTCCAAGGGTTTGAACTGCGCTTGCCTCCTGTTTTGAAGTCTCGGGCCATTAAAGACTTCCTCTGTTAACATCTAGACTCTCTGCTGAGACTCCTGCCCTGGGAAGTGGTGTCCTATCCAGTCCCTGGGCCCTTGAAAGGTGAAGTTGGCAGACAAGAGCTGAAAATCAATGCACAGATTGCAGTGCGAGGAAAGTGTCGCTGCACCATCTGCAACGCGGCTGGGAGACTGATGCATTACGGCTGGAGAAATGCCACGCAACACCCACTTGCAGCTGCTGATAACGACGTAAACCCCGCATAGAGCAGTTTACTAACACAGTGCAACAGGATTTTCCACCCAACGTCCCTGGGTGTCAAAGTCAACCTGACTCAGTGCAGATCCGAGGTGCCCCGTCCGGGAATTGACGCATCACTCTCTTGCGAGGGAGAAAAACGATGCATCGCCAACCCGACCTGAGAAGGAATGACAAACGGCCTCCCTTGCGAGGAAGGAATTGATGCATTGATGCCTTTTCTGACGCACGCTTGCACATGCAGCTTTATTTTTGACGCTAATAGGTGCTTTGTGCAAAATCATCCTTTCCAATGTTTACTATGGAGCAAGACTCTTATTCTTTTGAAAATTCATATTTTAACTTGTGTATGTTGGATTTTTTCATTTTGGTCTTGTTTGATTTAGATAAATACTTCTTATTTTTCTAAACTAATATGGTGTCCATTTTGTAGAGTTTTCACTCTATTACTGTGTGTGTTGGTACAACTACTTTACACATTGCTTCTGAGTTAAGCCTGCCTGCTCATGCCAAGCTACCAACAGTAGGGGTTAACAAGGTATGTTTCTCCTTTGCCCTTACTACAGTGAGGGTCCTTGCTGGGACAGGGGGTAACCTGACTGCCAACCAAGGTCTCTACTTAGCAGAGGTATGCACACTGTCCAAGAAGGGACCACAATCCTAGTCAGGTTAAGTCACAACACAACCTAAATTATCCTGTCCTCACTCTCTGGTTGCTTGGCACGGGGCAGACAAACTGAACTTAGAAAGCAATATGTAAAGTATTTGTTCAATAACTCACACAGTAACACAGTGAAAACACCTCAAAAAGTACTCCACACCAGTATTGAAAAATACAATAGATGATATGTATCTGAAAGAAATAAGACCAAAACTATAAAAATCCAATATGCACAACTCAAGATATCACTTTTTAAAGGTTTAGATGAGTCTCAATCCTTAAGTTGTATCCTTTCAACACGCAATAACCAAAATGCATAAATTACTAACGATGGAGAAGGCCACAGAGGAGGAGATGCATTGGAAAGGAAAGTGATGCATTGGTTTTTGCGGCGCAGCAAAGTCGATGCATCATTCCTTTCTGTGGGGCAAGGTGAAGCATCAATTTCCGGGAGCCCAGCCTGTAAGGGAGACCAGATCCTCAGGGCCTGCACTCCTTCCCAACATATCCACCACTAGGCAGCTCCAAAGCTCCAATAGATATACCACAGAGCCTGAGAGAGTCCAAGTAGGGGAAAAGGGGATTAGGTAGGGAACAGCTGGAAAGGAGACCTTTAGGAAGCAAGAGGTTAAACAACACAATGTCAAGATATAATCACATTGACTTTCAATAGACTATGGTTCTAAGAGTTCTTATACTGTAATCATGGATAAACTAAGAAATGACTATAACTAGACCTCAAGAAATCTAGGTACCTGGAAAAATCAAGAATGGGTTATTACAATTTCAAATGAGCTTTTCAGGAAATATCACATACTGTCTAGAATACAAGAACCTTCTTCAATAATGTTTCAGAATAAACATTGCATTTTTACATGAGGACAAAGGCCATCTGAACATTCCCTGGAAACAACAGGAACTGTACTAGGAACTTAATATGCGCAAAGAATGTCGCACTTTGAATTAAGCGTTTCAAAGAAATCCAAAAACTCAGGATAAACGTGTGCACCTCAACAAACACGGCACACCAAAGTTTTCAATGTCATTAAATGATCGCGCACACTGGCAATCTAAAAGCCAAGCGTTTTATGCCAGGGTTGAATCGCGCACACTGTTGCCAATTCGATAAACACAATGCAAATGTCAGGAAATGATTGCGCACACTGCCGATTAAAAAACCAAGAGTTTTATGCCAGGGATTGAATTGCGCACACTGTTGCCGATTCGAAATACATGATGCAAATGTCAGAAAATGATTGCGCACACTGCCGATCCAAAAGCCAAGAGTTTTATGCCAGGGATTGAATTGCGCACACTGTTGCCGATTCGAAATACACAATGCAAATGTCAGGAAATGATCGCGCACACTGGCGATCCAAAAGCCAAGAGTTTTATGCCAGGGATTGAATTGCACACACTCTTGCCGATTCGAACAAGAATATGCAAAGGCCATGAAATGATCGCGCACACGGTTGCCGATCTGAATGCCACGGGTTACATGTCAGAAATTAATCGTGCACTCTGCCGATTTGGACAAGAATATGCAAATGCCATGAAATGATCGAGCACACGGTTGCCAATCTGAATGCCTAGCGTTACATGTCAGAAATGAATCGCGCACTCTGCCGATTCGGACAAGAATATGCAAATGCCATGAAATGATCGCGCACATTGTTGCCGATCTGAATGCCAAAGGTTACATGTCAGAAATTAATCGCGCACTCTGCCGATTCGGACAAGAATATCCAAATGCCATGAAATGATCTCGCACATGGTTGCCGATCTGAATGCCAAGGGTTACATGTCAGAAATGAATTGCGCACTCTGCCGATTTGGACAAGAATATGCAAATGCCATGAAATGATCGTACACACTGTTGCCGATCTGAATGCCAAGGGTTACATGTCAGAAATGAATCACGCACTCTGCCGATTCGGACAAGAACGTGCAAATGCCATGAAATGATCACGCACACTGTTGCCGATCTGAATGCCAAGGGTTACATGTCAGAAATGAATCGTGTACTCTGCCGATTCAGACAAGAACATGCAAATGCCATGAAATCACACTCACGCACACAGAGAGTTTCACAACTAGGCCCAAAACTTGAATGTCTTTGAGAACGGGGGTCAGGGGCCCAGACAGACCTCCACCTCACCACCCTGCTCAAGGATCACCAATATAATGAGGGCAGGCCTGGAATATCAAGGTATGCCTCTGGTACAGGAGCTCAGGAAGTTGCTGCTGCTCTGCACCGGCGACCTTTGAATAGTGAGCACGTTGAGCTGGGCTAGCTCCCTTATATGGAGTCAAGCCCAGCCCACAAACCACACCCAGTCATGCTGCAGGGAAAGCTTCTAGAAGGTCCTAGAAAGGGACCACACCCTAACACCCTCAGTAAGCCTGCAGCAATACCTTGCAAATGAACAGTTATTGCAAACATCATTAATAATGTTTTTCAAGGTTAAACTCTGCAATGCAAAAGGTTAACATACTGCATATAAACACAATGCATGAATTATGCTCTTGCATAAAGACTGGGTTTTTGCATTTTTATCACCCGTAGAGCAGGCACTGTCCTGATGTAGACAGTACTCCTCTCTCCCAAATGGGCTCCAGTGCCTGGTTTGCTTGGGTTAAGACGATGAATACGTCTCACTAGTCAAGGAGCATGAATGTCAGATGCAAAGACCCAGGAGTTGCTTTCCGGACCGTAACCTTTCCAAGAGATCAGAAACCACAGATTACAACCTCTAAGTTTGGAATCCAACACCTGTTTAACTTCGTATTCCAATTCCCCCTGTACTAGAACTGGAGCTGGTTGGGAGCGTACCTTCTGGACTGCTTTTTTCAGGAGGGAAGTATGGAACACAGGATGAATACATAGTGACCGGGCAACTGCAGTTTTTAGGTCACTGGATTAATTTGCTGGAGGGTAGTGTAAGGACCTATGAATTTGGGATTAAACATGTGCTTTTTCTTGAAGTCAATATGTCTTGTAGAAAGCCACACTTTATCACCTGGTTGATACTGAGGTCCTTCACAATGTTTCTTGTCGTAGTGCTTTTTGTATTTCTGTTTAGCTTTTTCTAGATGCTGTTGAATCAGTTTCTGGGTTTGAAGGAGTTGTTGAATAGTTTCTGACACAGCTGGTGTAAGAGAACTTTCTTGAGGAATCGTGATTGGCGAGGTATCAGAATGGTAGCCAAACAAGCCAAAAAAGGGCGTGACAGCAGTGGAGGTGTGAAACAAGTTATTGTAGGCTAGTTCAGCTAACCAGAGCATTGATGTCCAGGAATGAAGTGCTTTCTCAGCGTAAGCACGCAGGTATTGTTTCAATATCTGATTCAGTCTCTCAGTTTGGCCATCTGTTTGAGGATGATGGCTAGTAGATAGTGTAGATGTAACTTGAAGCATTTTTCACCACTTTTCCATAAGTTGGAGGCAAATTGCGATCCTCGATCGGAGAGAATCATTCTCTGCAGCTCATGATGACGGACCACTCTATTCAGAAGGATGGTTACCAGTTCACTGGAGGTGGGCAATTTCTTGAAGGCAATGAAATGTCCATATTTCATGAGACTATCTACCACCACAAGGATTACTGAGTGCTGTTGAACAATTGGTAGACCTGTAATGAAGTCTAACGAGATGTGTTCCCAAGGTCGGAGTGGAGTTGGGAGCGGATGCAACAAACCTTTCGGTTTTGAATGACTTGTCTTGATCCGAGCTCAGACTTTGCAGTTAGTGACCATTTGTTTGACGTCTTTTGTCAGAGTAAACCACCAAAAGTAGCGTTGGATTAATTCAAGAGTTTTAGGAGTGCCTCAGTGACCTGCAACCAATGAAATACTAACTTGCAAAGCTTGGTAGTGGGCACGAACAAACGAGCGTCATGGAAAGGTAGTCCTTGCTTGATTGATCTTTTGGGATCTGCTTGAGCCCATGCCTGCCATTTTTCAATGGTGAAGGAATTACGGATGTCTTCAAAGAAGTCTTCAGTCCTTATGATGCAGAAGACCTTGTCTGGAGCAATGATAGCTCTGGAAGGCTGGATTGTGGGTAACGTGGTAGACTCTTGGCAGGACAAGGCATCTGCTTAGCGATTATATTTACCAGGACGAAAAGTTAACACAAAATCGAACTCAGCAAAAATCAGCATCCAGCGTAATTGCCAAGGAGTCAAAAGTCTAGCTGAACTCATGAACTGGAGATTGCGATGATCACTGCATACTGTGATAGTGTACTTGGCACCTAACAAATCATGTCTCCACTCTTTAAAGGCATCACAGATCGCCAGAGGTTCTTTCTCAGCAATTACATAGTTCCATTCAGCTTTGTTCAGTTTTCGAGACATGTAAGCTACAGGATGAAGTTGACCAGTGTCTTTACTTGGTTGTGACAATACTGCACCAATTGCCACATCTGAGGCATCTGCTTAAACTATGAATGGATGATCCACATCAGGGTGAGTCAAGACTGGGGCGGTGGAAAAAGCTTCTTTCAAAGTTGAAAAGGCTCTGTCAGCTTCTGGAGACCACACACATTTTTCTTTCTTTCTCAATAACTTTGTGATTGGCGCCACTGTCTGGGAGAAATGGTTTATAAACCTGTGATAAAAGTTTGCAAAACCCAGGAAGCACTGTATATCTCGAACAGTCTTTGGAGTGGGCGAATCAGTTACTGCTTCTACTTTCTTTTCTGCCATGACCATACCTTGAGGGGTAAGGATGACCCCTAAAAGCTCGACTGTGGTAACATGAAATTCACACTTGGTTAGTTTGCAATATAGATGATGCTTTTGAAGAGCTGTGAGAATCTTCTTGACATGTTGTACATGTTCGGCTTCATTGTCAGAGTAGATTAAAATATCATCAATATGGACTATTGCAAATATGTCTAGATACTCTCTAAGGACGTCATTCAGGAAAAATTGAAATGCTGCTGGAGCATTACACAGTCCAAAGGGCATGACGGTGTATTCAAAGAGACCATATCTTCTCTTGAACACAGTTTTCCATTCGTCACCTTCTCTCATTCTGACTAAATGGTAAGCACCTCGTAGATCGAGCTTATTGTAGATTTTTGCTGTTTTCACTTGATCCAACAAGACAGGAATCAGAGACAAGGGGTATTTGTTCTTGACTGTGATCTTGTTCAAACCGGTATAGTCAAAACAGGTTTGAAGATCCCCATTAGCCTTGGGGCCAAAAAACAAGGGAAAGGCTGCAGGAGACTTGGAAGGGCGGATGAAGCCATTCTCTAAAAATTGATCTAAGTACTTTCGTAAGTGTTGATTTTCATGTTCTGACAAGGCGTACATACGACAACTAGGGAGTATTGCACCAGGAGTTAGATCAATTTGACAGTCATAAGGTCTATGAGGAGGCAAGATTTCTGCTTCTCTTTCATCGAACACATCTTCATAGGATGAATACTGCCAGGGCAACTTTTCTTCTTTCTCCGCCACAGTGGCTATGTGAGAGTTGCAATGTTTGGCGACTCGAGACGTCTGGAGACATTTCTCATTACATAAGGCAGAGGAGAAAACAACTTTCCGTTCTTGAGGGGGACTGGTGCCCAGAGTGCTTCATCCTGTTAAGTTCAGAGGTAGTGGATGGATGTCTCCACTGTTTCTGGAGGGGGACTGGTGCCCAGAGTGCTTCATCATGTGAAGGACAGAGGTACTGGATGCATGTCTCCACTGGTTCTGGAGGGGGAATGGTGCCCAGAGTGCTTCATCCTGTGAAGGACAGAGGTAGCGGATGCATGTCTCCACTGGTGCTGTAGGGGGACTGGTGCCCAGAGTGCTTCATCCTGTTAAGGACAGAGGTAGTGGATGGATGTCTCCACTGGTTCTGGAGGGGGACTGGTGCTCAGAGTGCTTCATCCTGTTAAGGACAGAGGTAGTGGATGGATCTCTCCACTGGTTCTGGAGGGGGACTGGTGCCCAGAGTGCTTCATCCTGTGAAGGACAGAGATAGTGGATGGATCTCTCCACTGGTTCTGGAGGGGGACTGGTGCCCAGAGTGCATCACTCACCCTGTGACGGTCCCAGTTGCATCAGTGCCCCTGCCGCTCATGGGCTAGCGGTGCTTGATTTGGCGGTGCCCTGTTCAGCGGTGCTTGCCCTGTGCAGTGGTGCTTGATTTGGCGGTGCCCTGTTCAGCGGTGCTTGAGTTGGAGGTGCCCTGTTCAGCGGTGCTTGCCCTGTTCAGCGGTGCTTGATTTGGTGGTGACCTGTTCAGCGGTGCTTGAGTTGGCGGTGCCCTGTTCAGCGGTGCTTGAGTTGGCGGTGCCCTGTTCAGCAGTGCTTGCCCTGTTCAGCGGTGCTTGATTTGGCAGTGCCCTGTTCAGCGGTGCTTGAGTTGGCGGTGCCCTGTTCAGCGGTGCTTGAGTTGGCATGCCCTGTTCAGCGGTGCTTGATTTGGCGGTGCCCTGTTCAGCTGTGCTTGAGTTGGCGGTGCCCTGTTCAGCGGTGCTTGCCCTGTTCAGCGGTGCTTGATTTGGCGGTGCCCTGTTCAGCGGTGCTTGAGTTGGCGGTGCCCTGTTCAGCGGTGCTTGCCCTGTTCAGCGGTGCTTGATTTGGCGGTGCCCTGTTCAGCGGTGCTTGAGTTGGCGGTGCCCTGTTCAGCGGTGCTTGAGTTGGCGGTGCCCTGTTCAGTGGTGCTTGAGTTGGCGGTGCCCTGTTCAGTGGTGCTTGCCCTGTTCAACGGTGCTTGCCATGTTCAGCGGTGCTTGATTTGGCGGTGCCCTGTTCAGCGGTGCTTGAGTTGGCGGTGCCCTGTTCAGCGGTGCTTGATTTGGCAGTGCCCTGTTCAGTGGTGCTTGAGTTGGCGGTGCCCTGTTCAGCAGTGCTTGAGTTGGCGGTGCCCTGTTCAGCGGTGCTTCAGTTGGCGGTCCTTCATGGCCCAGCGGGGCTTGTGCTGGCGGTCCTTCATGGCCCAGCGGGGCTTGTGCTGGCAGTCCTTCATGGCCCAGCGGGGCTTGTGCTGGCGGTCCTTCATGGCCCAACTGGGCTGGGGCTGGCAGGGCCCTCCTGGGCAGCTGGGCTGGGGCTGGCGGGGCCCTCCTGGGCAGCTGGGATGGGGCTGGCGGTGGCCTCCTGGGCAGCTGGGCTGGGGCTGGCGGTGGCCTCCTGGGCAGCTGGGATGGGGCTGGCGGGGCCCTCCTGGGCAGCTGGGATGGGGCTGGCGGGGCCCTCATGGGCAGCTGGGCAGCTGGGCAGGGACTGGTGGTGGCCTCCTGTGCAGCTGGGGTGGGGCTGGCGGTGGCCTCCTGGGCAGCTGGGCTGGGGCTGGCGGTGGCCTCCTGGGCAGCTGGGATGGGGCTGGCGGTGGCCTCCTGGGCAGCTCGGATGGGGTTGGCGGGGCCCTCCTGGGCAGCTGGGCTGGGGCTGGCGGTGGCCTCCTGGGCAGCTGGGATGGGGCTGGCGGTGGCCTCCTGGGCAGCTGGGCTGGGTCTGGCGGTGGCCTCCTGGGCAGCTGGGATGGGGCTGGCGGGGCCCTACTGGGCAGCGGGGATGATGGCGGTCTTCTCCGCTGTGCTGCTCTTCCCAGACTTGCCGGGATTCTTGTGGCCCTTCCCCACCTTGGGAGGTGTCACAGCTGAGTCCACACTCCCACCGGGACCCCTCGGAGCGGCTTTGGTGGCTGGAGTCTTCCCCCACTCCCGCCGGGCACTGGCCAACTTCTGATGCTTCACAGGGGGGGGGACTGGCTGTGCTGTGGCTCCGTGCCACACTGGCTGTCCTGGTGGCCGGTGCACTCCACATACCTGTGACTCCAGGCACCAATGGTCCCAGAGATGTTGTGGCTGAGGTGCTAGTTCGGGACCTATGAGATGGACGGGGTGGGGGAGGTGTGGGAAAAAGGTCAAGGCTGGACATAAAAAGTTTTTGGGACACACTGGGACGGGTAGCTGGAGGGGGTTTGGGAGTGGAGGAAGAGGTGGTGGTAGTAGGAGGTGTACGTTTGGTGACTTTGTGTGCAGGTGCATGCGCTGGAGGCTGTTGTGAGGTGGATGGCTGTTGGGTGGGTGTGTGGCTGCGTTTGTGTATCTTGGGAGGGGGCGTCACAGACACACTGGAAGAGGACACAGGGGACGTGTGAATGGTAGTGGGGGTGGTGACTGCACGTGAGCGGGGTGTGCTGGTGGGTGTGCTGGTGAGGAACGTAGTGGCTGAAGAGGTAGTGCATGCAGGTGTGTGTAGACGAGACTGGGAGGGAGGAGGGAGACAACGAGGAGGGGGACACAGTGGAGGCAGTGGATGTTGGTGTGTCTGCATGTGTGTGATGCTTGCGTGAATGCCTGTGGGATGTGTGGTGCTTATGTTTGCCTGAGTTTCCCCTGTGTGGTGAGGTGTGTGCAGGCTGGTCTGATGGTTTGCTTGGCATAGGCCGAGGTACAGGGGATTGCTTCTGGGTGGAGGAAGTTGGAGGGGGAAGGCTAGACACAGGGACAATGGCTGCCATCAGTGCTGAGGCCAGAGTTTGAAAGGCTCGGTGAAGTGCCGCCTGACCAGAATTAATGCCCTCCAGGAATGCATTAGTTTGTTGCAACTGCCTTTCTACACCCTGGATGGCATTCTAAATGGTAAACTGCTGAACAGTGAAGGACCTGAGGAGGTCAATGGCCTCCTCATTGAGGGCAGCAGGGGTGACTGGGGCAGGGCCTGAGGTGCCTGGGGTGAAGGTGATGCCCACCCTCCTGGGTGAGCGGGCACGGGGCGAAGGCTGAGGGGCTGCTGGGAGGGCGGTGCTGGTAGGGGGGTGGCGGCTGTACCTGTAGATGCAGGGGGCACAGATGTTGCCGCCACTACAAGGGAGCTCCCATCAGAGGACGAGTCCGTGTCGCTGGTGTCAGCTCCCCTCACCCTCCCTCCCACTGGTGAATTCAGAGTCCGTAGTGTGGCCCTCCATGGCCATGTGGGATGCAGCTCCCTCGTGCTCCGGTGCCACTGTACCTCCGCCTGATGATGCTAATGCACACAAGAACAGGGAAACCACAAAAAGGGGGGGAAACAGAATAAAGAGATGTTAAGTGCATGGATTACCGCTACCGTTGGCGGACAAGACAGACACAGAAGCCCCCTGCACTATGCCGCGCACTTGGGCTCTACAGTGCAATTCCTGGGAAATGGCCTACAAGGCTATGGACGACATCTGCACACATAGATGACACAGGGGCATGAATAGCTGTACTTGACACTCTACAGAGGTGGGGGGCCACAGGGCCATGCTTTACGGAGGGGCATAGCCTACAGAACTCGCCCTGGCCTAGGGAAACCCACAGCCCTCCTCCCCCACCCAGACAACTCCACTGCATGCAAAGTCAGCTGTATGAGATTGTACTCACCCCCTTGTGCCTGCTGTGATGCCCTCAAGCGCCCATCCAACTCAGGGTAGGCCACCGCCAGGATCCTGAACATCAGGGGGGTCATGGTTCGACGGGCACCCCTCCCACGTTGGGAGGCCATCCCCAGCTGAGCCTCCGCCGTCTTCTTGCTCCAGCAGCGAATGTCCTCCCATCTTTTCCGGCAGTGGGTGTTCCGTCTGTGGTGGACCCCCAGGGTCCGGACGTCCTTGGCGATGTCACGCCAAATATCTTTCTTCTGGTGGGCGCTGACCTACACGAAATGTACAGGGTAAGAAGAGAAGTCATTACCAACTGCAATGTCAAAGTGAGTGGCCCCAATCCCTACCCTTGCCATGTGGCACATGCACCCACCGTCTTTCATGCACTCAGAACTCTGCCCCCTTCCTTCTTACATCCAGCCCTCTCCACACAGGCATAGCCCATACAACATGCTCCCTGTGTACTTACCTGTTTGTCTGGAGGACCGTAGAGTAGCGTGTACTGGGGGAGGACCTCATCAACGAGCTTCTCCAACTCCTCCGATGTGAAGGTAGGGACCCTTTCCCCAGACGCATGAGCCATTGTCTCTTCCAGACTGAGGTCAAAGCAACACTTGCAGTGAAGGTCCTCTCCTGTCGAAGATCAGGTATCGAGTGATTCAACAGATAGAAAATGGCGGTCATGTCCGCGGCGGTCACGTCCGCGGCGTTGCGTACCATCACTGCCGGCGTACATCGTCATTGGCTCCTGGGGTCCAATGTTAACCAATGCAGCATTGCGCTGCGGTCTCCGACCGCCTACCGCGACGGTGTACAACGCCAGCGCAGTTACCTCACATCCCATTGTCCCACTTTAGAGGTCAGGCAGCCGCCATTTCAGGGGCCCACATGGCTTAATTTGCAACTGCGTCACACATACCAAGGCCTAGTCTCAACACACATGCAGGCCACCTTTTGTGCATGATTGGTGTTCTGAGTAAACTGTGGGTACGTACCTCTGAGTTGTTTGACTCTGTGGTCGCTGTTGTCCTTCATAGGCACCGTCCGCTGGGACATGTGAGGAGATGGCGGCATCCTTCGGTGTACTGACCGCTGGTGGACCTGTCGACAATGGAGGAAAGACATTTGATAATTACCTACAGGTTTGACCGTGCCACAATCCAGGAACTGTGTACCCTGTTGGAGCCAGACCTGCTGTCAGCAATCCGCCATCCCACAGGAATCCCCCCTCAAGTGCAGGTGCTATCAGTGCTCCATTTCCTTGCAAGTGGGTCTTTTCAAACAACTGTGGCCATGGCATCAGGGATGTCCCAGCCTATGTTTTCCAACGTATTGTCCAGAGTGTTGTCTGCCCTGCTGAAACACATGCAGAGCTACATCGTTTTCCCTCAGGTCGAGGATTTGCCTACAGTGAAAGGTGACTTCTATGCCCTTGGACATATCCCCAACATCATAGGTGCCATTGATGGGACCCATGTGGCTTTGGTCCCCCCCCACAGGAGTGAACAGGTGTACAGAAACCGGAAGAGTTATCATTCGATGAATGTACAGATGGTATGTTTGGCATACCAGTACATCTCCCATGTGAATGCCATGTTCCCTGGCTCAGTGCATGACGCCTACATCCTGCGGAATAGCAGCATCCCTTATGTGATGGGTCAACTCCAGAGGAACCGTGTGAGGCTAATAGGTGAGCCCCTGGAAGCAAGACAGCGGGAATGGTTGTCTGGGGTTATCCCTACAGGTTAGTATGTGTCTAACAGTTGTCCCTCGACATTTGCAGGTGACTCTGGTTACCCCAACCTGTCATGGCTACTGACCCCAGTGAGCAATCCCAGGACCAGGGCAGAGGAACGCTACAATGAGGCCCATGGGCGGACTAGGAGGATGATCGAGCGGACCTTCGGCCTCCTGAAGGCCAGGTTCAGGTGCCTCCACATGACAGATGGATCCCTATTCTACTCACCAAAGAAGGTGTGCCAGATCATCGTGGCCTGCTGTTTGCTTCACAACTTGGCTTTGCGACGACAAGTGCCTTTTCTGTAGTAGGATGGTCCAGATGGCTGGGGTGTGGCAGCTGTGGAGCCTGTGGACAGTGATGAGGATGAAGCAGAGGAAGAAGACATGCAGAACAGGGACTCAGTGATCCAGCAATATTTCCAGTGAAACCCAGGTGAGAATACATTCCTGCCTACTACATGTACTTTTACACTACTGCCTCTCTACTGTCTGTCGCTTTCACCCAGTGTATGGTCACTGAGTTGTCACTTTCCCTTACGGTTTCGCAGATGTGGGTCCCAACGTGTGTCATCTGCTTAGATTCCTCATGGACTAGAGCTGTGTGACATAGGTATGTTGACATTACTTTTTCAAGAATATTTTGTCACTGTAATTGCAAATACACTATTTCGAAAATACAGACAGACTCAGGTCGTTTTGTGCTTTAGGTGTGTTTATTTAAATGCAAAATATTGGAGGGGGAAGTTAAATGGTGAGGGGTGATGGCGGAGGAGTGTCCATGGCAGAGTCCAGTCTATTAGTCTCACAGGTGCATTGCCCATATGGGCATAGGAAGTGGAGCTGGGGCAGTTTAATTATGGATAGGGTGACAAAGTGGGACAGTGGGATGACAATCAGGGTGGTCTCATTTCTTGGCGGGGGTCTTGGCATCGTGTTCTGTCTTGTTCCTGGATCTCAGGGATCGTTTGCGGGGTGGTTCTCCGTCTGCAGGGGGTGGGGTGCTGGTGTGGTGGTCCTGTGGCGGGGCGTCCTGTCCACTAGCACCGGCGGAGGTGGTGGGTAGTTCATCGTCCATGCTAGTGTCAGGGGCCCCTTGTAGTGCCACAGTGTCCCTCCTGGTGTTAAGTAGTTCCTTCAGCACCCCTACAATGGTGCCCAGGGTGGAGCTGATGGTTCTGAGTTCCTCCCTGAAGCCCATATACTTTTCCTCCTGCATGCGCTGGGTCTCCTGAAACTTGGCCAGTACCGTTGCCATCGTCTCCTGGGAGTGGTGGTATGTTCCCATGATGGAGGAGAGGGCCTCGTGGAGAGTGGGTTCCCTTGGCCTGTCCGCCCCCTGTTGCACAGCAGCCCTCCCAGTTCCCCTGTGTTCCTGGGCCTCCGTCCCCTGGACCGTGTGCCCACTACCACTGCCCCCAGGTCCCTGTTGTTGTTGGGGTGGTGGGTTATCCTGGGTTCCCTGTAGTGGTGGACACACAGCTGATTGACGTGTCCTGGGGACGGAGGAATGGGCCCGCTGGGTGGGTGCAGTGCTGGTGTTTCCAGAGGGGGGAAGGTCTGTGGTGGCCTGTGACTGTGTGAGGGAAACCGACTGTCCCGAGGTCCCCGATGGTCCGGGCTGGTCATCTAGATCCAGTTGGACAGAGGTGCTGTCATCACTGTGGGCCTCTTCTGTGGGTGGAGTGGACATGTCTGGACCCTCCTGTCTGGTGACGTTGGGTAGGGGTCCTGCAGGGGTGGAAAGGCATGATTATTGAATCTGTGTGTGTCATGGTGTGCAATGGGTGGGTGACTGTGTACCCCAGTGCTGGCATTCCAGTGTGGGAGCTTGTGTGATGATGGTTTAGGGGGGTGTATGGGTATGTGCAGTGGGCATGTTTTAGTGATGGGTGTCCATGCTTTGTTGTTGCATGCAGGGCTTGGTGTTGGGATGTGTGGTTTGTTATATTGGTACATTTGTGAGGAGTTGGAGTGATAGGGGTGAGGGCGAGGGTTGGGTATGTGATAGCATGCAGGTAGGGTGGGGGATGTAATAGTTAAGATTTGACTTACCAGAGTCCATTCCTCCACCAACTCCTGCGAGGCCCTCAGGATGCAGAATCGCCAAGACCTGCTCCTCCCATGTTGTTAGGTGTTGGGTAGGAGGTGGGGGTCCACCTCCAGTCCGCTGAACCGCCAGGTGGTGTCCCCCGTAGGTCGTTCCACCTTTTCCAGATGTCCTCCCGATTTCTTGGGTGCTGTCCCACTGCATTGACCCTGTCCACTATTCTTCGCCATAGCTCCATCTTCCTTGCAATTGAGGTGTGCTGCACCTGTGATCCAAATAGCTGTGGCTCTACCCGGACGATTTCTTCCACCATGACCCTGAGCTCCTCCTCCGAGAACCTGGGGTGTCTTTGCGGTGCCATGTGGTGGTGTAGGTGATTTGTGGGGTGGTGTGTGTGGTGATAAGTGTGGTGATATGTAGTGGTGTGTTGTGTGAGGTGCGTGGAAGTTGTGTGGGTGATAGTGTTATGTGCCTGTGGATGCTGTTGTACTTGCTGGTGGTGTCTCTCTCTGTGCTTCATTGTCAATTTTTGTCGTAGGGGTTTGTGGGTGATGTGGGTATGTGTTTTATATTGTATTGGGTGTGTGGGAGTGGTGTGTGTACAGTATGTGTATCAGGTATGTGTATTTCGAATTGTCCAATGTGGCTGTGTTTTGTAAGAGTGTGTGTATTTTGAGCGCAGCGGTGTGTACTGTCAATGGAATACCGCGGTTGAAAGACCGCCACATGGATTTGTGTGTCGTGATAGTGTGGGCTTCTTTCTGTTGGCGTGACGGTGTCAGTTTTGTTATCGCCAGTTTATCACTGACCTTTGGTGTGGCGGACCTGTGTGGGTGTCTGAATTTTGGCGGGTTCCGAGATGTGGGTCATAATAGCTGTGGTGGAATTCCGCAGCTGCGGCGGTGTGTTGGCAGTCTTCTGCACGGCGGTAAGCGCCTTTTACCGCCAATGTTGTAATGACCGCCAGTGTCTGTTCTTTCTACGTAGGTCCTTTTCATCTTTGGTCAAAGGTTTCCTGATAGTTCCGATCTCCATGGGTTCCGGGGTTCTCTCTTTCTGAGTTCTTGATTCTCTATGATTGTGAACACACCAGGAATATTTCTCATTCTTTTTCATGTTCCCCGTTGTTCTGCAAGACGATGATCTAATCTCAAAACAAGGTTTATTAGATCTTGACAATCTGTAGGCTGAGGATCTATCTGGGCAAGAATGTCCTTTAACTCATCCTTTAGTCCTTTGTAGAACAAGGCTGCTTGCTTTTCTTCAGGCCAGGATGTCTCTGCTACCAGCCGATTAAAACTAGCTAAGTAGGAAACTAGATCTTGGTTACCTTGTCGCAAGTCTAACAGTTCACGATCTGCCAACAATGTCACTGTTCTTCGATCAAACACTCGTTCAAACTCACGGACAAAATTTCTCCAATTGTAAAGCAGGGGAATGTCTTTACGCACAAGAGGGATTGCCAAGGTGGCTGCGTCCCCAGTCAGGTAAGATAACAAGAAGGCCACCCTGGATTGGGCATCAGGGAAAGTGTTTGGTCGACAGTTAAAATGTAATTCCACTTGAACCAAGAAAGATTGTGCTTTCAGGGGATCGCCTGAAAACCATTCTGAAGGAGCCATGGGGATAGCACAGGGAAATGTTCATAGGAGGATTACCTCCTGAAGCTTGAGGAGGAGGACCAGGCCAAGCCACACCCAAAGGACTTTGGGGGTCATTCTGACCTCGGCGGTAAAAGTCGCTTACCGCCGGCCAGAAGGCCGCCATAACACCGCCGCGGCCGCAGTAAACCGCCACGGTCATTCTGACCCGCAACTGGCAAACCGCCAAAAACCCAACATCCACAAAAGTCCGCCACACCAAAGGTCAGCGGGAAACTGGCGATGACCAAACCTCCACCGTCACGCCAACAGAAAAACGCCCATACCATTCCGACCCACAAATCCCTGCAGCGGTCTTTCAACCGCGGTATTCCATTGGCGGTACACACCGCCGAGGTCAAAATACACACACCTTTACAAAACACAACCACATTGGATAATACAAAATACACACACTTGAGACACATACACACACCACTCCCACACACCCAATTAAATATAAAACACGCACCCACATCACCCACAAACCCTTACGACCACAATTGCGAGTGAAGGACAGAGAGAGAGAGCACAGCATAGAGTACATCATCACACAGAGGCAAATCACAACATCACCCACACAATTTCCACGCACAAAACACCATACACCACCACACTCACCACACTCTACAACACATACACCACCCCTCACCTCATCCACACCACCCCATGGCACCCCACAGACACCCCAGGTTCTCTGACGCAGAACTCAGGGTCATGGTGGAGGAAATAGTTTGTGTAGAGCCCCAGCTCTTCGGGGCACAGGTGCAGAACACCACCATTGCCAGGAAGATGGAGCTATGGAAAAGAATAGTGGACAGGGTCAACACTGTGGGACAGCATCCACGCAATCGGGACGACATCAGGAAGCGGTGGAACGACCTACGGGGGAAGGTGCTTTCCATGGTATCAAGGCACAACATTGCGGTGCAGAAGACTGGCGGCGGACCCCCACCTACTCCCCCAGAATTCACAGCATGGGAGGAGGAAGTCTTGCACATCCTGCATCCTGAGGGCCTCGCAGGAGTAGGCGGAGGAATGGACTCTGGTAAGTCAAATCTTCACTACTCCATTCCCCCCACCCCACCTGCATGCCAAATCATACCCCCACCCTCACCCCCACCCCCATCACACCGACTCCTTGCAAATGGCTCACCATCACATCCCACCCATCCCAAAACCTAGCCCTGCGTGCGTCCCCAAAGCATGGACACCCATCCCCAAAGCATGCCTACTGCACACACCCATCACCCCCACAAGCCACCGTCACAAAAGCCCCCACAAGGGAATGCCAGCACTGGGGGACACGGCGACCCACCCATTACACGAAATGCCACACACAGAAGCAATAACCATACTCTTATACCCCTGCAGGACCCGAACGCCACCACACCACCACGGAGGGTCCAGAGATGTCCATCCCACCCCCAGAAGAGGCCCCCAGTGATGACAGCAGCTCTGTCTCCCTGGACCCTGATGACCAGCCCGGCCCATTGGGGACCTCGGGACAGTCGGTTCCCCACAGACAGCCACAGGCTACACCAGACCTAACCCCCTCTGGGAACACCAGCACAGCTCCCACCCAGCGGGCCCATGCCTCTGTCCCCAGGACACGTCAATCAGCGGTGTGTCCACCACTACAGGGCACCCAGGTTGACCCACCACCCCACCAACAACAGGGACCTGGGGGCAGTGGTAGTGGGCACACCGTCCAGGGGACAGAGGCCCAGGAACACAGGGGAGCTGGGAGGGCTGCTGTGCGACAGGGGGGGGACAGGCCCAGGGAACTGACTCTCCAAGAGGCCCTCTCCTCCATCATGGGAGCATACCACCGCTCCCAGGAGACGATGGCTACGGTACTGGCCAGGTTCCAGGAGATCCAGGTACTGCAGGAGGAACAATACATGGGGTTCAGAGAGGAACTGAGGAGCATTAGTTCTGCAATGGGGACCATCGTAGTGGCCCTCAACCAGATAGTCACCACATTGCGGGACCATGTGGCACCACAAAGGGCCCCTGTCACTAGCCTGGACCAGGAACAGCCTACCACCTCCGCCGGCGCTAGTGGACAGGAGGCCCCCACACAACGACAGGCCACCAGAACCCCACCTCCTGCAGAAGAAGAACCACCCCGCAAGCGGAACCTGAGATCTCACAAGAAGACAGAGTAGGATGCCAAGACCCCCGCCAGCAAACGATACCCCCTGATGTCATCCCACTGTCCCACATTGTCACCCTGTCCAACCTTGAACTGCCCCTGCTCCATCCATCCACAGGCATATGGACAATGCACCTGTGCGACTGAGAACTGGACTCTGCCATGGACATTACTCCACCATCACCCATCACTGTTTTACAATTATGTTCCTTAAATTTAGCACTTTAATTAAATCACTTCTTGCACTAAAAAAATCTGGAGTCTGCTTGTATTTTGAACAAATGTATTAGACATAACGGTGCCAAAATGTTCAGTTACATTGTGATGACAACATACCACTGTCACACAGCTGTAGTCCATGGGCAAACAAAGCAGAGGTCACGCAGTGGGGCCCACAGCTCTGAAAACGGAAGGGAAGGTCACAACTCAGTTAACAGGAACTGAGGGGGAACTCAGACAGTAGAGAGGCAGGAGACTTTAAGTAAATGTACAGTAAAATGGCGTGGTTGATTCGTACCTGTGTGCTACTGAACATACTGTTGTATCACTGTGTCCCTGTTGTCTGTGTCGTCCCTGTCGTCCTCCTCCTCTTCACTCTCCACAGGCTCCACAGCTGCTACAACACCACCATCTGGACCATCCTCCTGCAGGAAAGGCACCTGGCGTCGCAAAGCCAGGTTGTGAGGCATACAGCAGGCCACGATGATATGGCACACCTTCTTTGGTGAGTACATTAGGGATCCCCCTGTCATATGCAGGCACCTAAACCTGGCCTTCAGGAGGCCGAAGGTTCTTTCTATAATCCTCCTAGTTCACCCATGGGCCTCATTGTAGCGTTCCTCTGCCCTTGTCCTGGGATTCCTCACTGGGGTAAGTAGCCACGACAGGTTGGGGTAACCAGAGTCACCTATTAGCCACACACAGTGTCTCCGTAGCTGTTCCATCACATAAGGGATGCTGCTATTTCGCATGATGTACGCGTCATGCACTGACTCAGGGAACTTGGCATTTACATGGGAGATGTACTGGTCAGCCAAACAGACCACCTGGACATTCATAGAATGATAACTTTTTCTGTTCCTGTACACCTGCTAACTTCCCCTGGGGGGAACCAAGGCCACATGGGTCCCATCAATGGCACCAATGATGTTGGGGATATGTCCAAGGGCATAGAAATCACCCTTCACTGTAGCCAAATCGGCCACCTCAGGGAAAACAATGTAGCTCCGAATGTATTTCATCAGGGCAGACAACACTCTGGACAAAACCTTAGAAAACATAGGCTGAGACATCCCTGATGATATGGCCACTGTTGTTTGGAATGATCCACTTGCCAAAAAATGGAGTACTGACAGAACCTGCACCAGAGGGGGAATCCCTGTGGGTTGGCGAATGGGGGACATCAGGTCTGGCTCCAGCTGGGCACACAGTTCCTGTATAGTGGCTCGGTCAAGTCTGTATGTAAGTATGACATGTCTTTCTTCCATTGTCGACAGGTCCACCAGAGGTCTGTACACGGGAGGATTCCTCCATCTCCTCGCAAGTCCCAGCGGACGGTGCCTAGGAAGGACAACATGGAGCACAGAGTCAAGCAACCCACAGGTACGTAACCACAGCTTGCACAGTACACGATTCGCTATGCATTGAATGGCTTGTATGAGTGGCAATGCAAGGCCTAGGCCTGTGTGACGCCGTAGAAATTCAGCCATGTGGGCCATTGAAATGGCGGCTGCCTGACCTGTGAAGTGTGACAATGGGATGTGAGGTCAATGCGCTGGCGTGGCACACCGTGGCGGTAGGCGGTCGAAGACCGCGGCGCAAAGCAGCATTGGTTAACATTGAACCCTATGGGTCTCAGGAGCCAATGACGATGTGCGCCGGCGGTCGCGGTACGCACCGCCGCGGTACGCACAGCCGCGGGCGTGACCGCCATTTTCTACTTGCTTAATCACTTGAGACCTGATCATCCACAGGAGAGGACCTATACTGCAAGTGCTGCTGTGAACTCGGTCTGGAAGAGACAATGGCTGCTGCGACTGGGGAAAGGGCCCCTGCCTTCACATCTGAGGAATTGGATAAACTTGTTGATGGGGTCCTCCCCCAGTATGTGCTACTCTACGGTCCTCCAGACCAACAGGTAAGTACACTGGGAGCACGTAGTATGGGCTATGCCTGTGTTGAGTGGGGTGGATGTAAGATGGTGGGGAGGGGAGCGAATGAGGAGTGCAACGCACGACAGATGAGAGCATGTGCCACATGGCAAGGTTGGGGAGGGGGGGCCGCGCACATCGACCATGCAGAAAAGTGATGATATTTATTTTTCAACCCTGTACATGTCACATAGGTCAGCGCCCATCAGAAGATCAACATTTGGCGTGCCATCGCCAACGACGTCCGGGCCCTGGGGGTCCACAACAGACGGGGCACCCACTGCCGCAAGAGGTGGGAGGACATCCGCCGCGGGAGCAGAAAGACCGCCGAGGCTCTGCTGGGGATGGCCTCCCAACGTAGGAGTGGTGCCAGTCGTCAATTGACCCCCCTGATGTCCCGGATCCTGGCGGTGGCCTACCCCGATTTGGATGGGCGCGAGAGGACATCACAGCAGACACAAGGGGGTGAGTATCAGCACATTCCGCTATATTAGCGCACAGTGGAGGCGTCTGGGTGGGGGAGGGGGGCTGTGGCTATCTCTAGGCCAGGGCGGTTTCTGTAGGCTAGGCCCCTTTGTTAGACATGGCCCTGTGCCCCGCCCCCCACCTCTGTAGGGTGCTAAGTACAGCTATCCATGGCCTGGGCTCTCCTATGTGTGCATTTTTCGTCCATAGACTTGTAGGCCAAGTCACTATAATTGAGTAGTGTACCCCGAGTGCGCGGCGTAGTGCAGGGGGCTTCTGTGTCTGTCCTCTCTGCGAACGGTGCCGCCAATGCATGCACTCAACATGTCTTTCTTTCTTCTCTCCCCCCTTTTTTTTGGTTTTCCTGTTCATGTGTGCATTAGCATCATCAGGCGGAGGAGAAGTGACATCGGCGCACGACGGAGCTGCATCTCACATGGCCCCGGAGGGCCCTGCAACCGACTCAGAGTTAACCAGTGAGACGGAGGGCGAGGGGGGCTCCACAACAGGGACCCGTGGAGACGTCATCGACACCGACACGTCCTCGGAAGGGAGCTCCCTTCTGGTGGCGGCAACATCCATGCCCACCGCAACAACAGGTACAGCCGCCACCCAGCGCACTAGCTCCACCCTCCCAGCAGCCCCTCAGCTTCCGTCCTGTGCCTGCTCGGGCAGGAAGCCGGCCATCTCCTTCGCCCCTGGCACCTCAGGTCCTGCCCCAGTTACCCCTGCTGCCCTCAGTGTGGAGATCATTGACCTCCTCCAGACGCTCATTGTTGGGCAGTCTACCCTTTTGAATGCCATCCAGGGGGTAGAAAGGGAGGTGCATCGGAGCAATGCATACCTGGAGGGCATTCATTCAGGTCAGGCTGCCCATCAGCGATCGTTCAACGCACTGGCCTCAGCACTGACGGCAGCAATTGTCCCTGTCTCTAGCCTCCCCCCTCCAACTTCCTCAACCCAGTCCCACTCCCCTGTTCCTCTGCCTATCCCAGACACACCTACAGACCAGCCTGCACACACCTCAACACCCAAGGGCAGCTCATCCAGACATAAGCACCACAGATCACACAAACATTCACCCAAGCAACATCCACATGCAGACATGCCAACAGCCACTGCCTCCTCTGTGTCCCCCTCCTCCTCGTCTCCCTCCTCCCTCCCTGTGACGTCTCCACTCACACCTGCATGCACACCACCATCAGCCACTACGTCCATCACCACCACACCCACCAGAACAGTCCGCACACGTGCAGTCACCACCCCCACTGGCATTTACACATCCCATGTTTCCCCTCCCAGTGTGTCTGTCACCCCCTCTTCCAAGCCACACAAACGCCAGCATCCACCCACCCAACAGCCATCCACCTCACCACAGCCTCCAGCACAAGCACCTGCACCCAAAGACAGCACACTTGACTCTCCTACAATCACATCCTCTTCCTCCACTCCTATACCCACTGCACCTACCCTTCCCATTGCTCCTAAAAAGTTGTTCCTCTCCAAAATTAACCTCTTTGCATCACCTGACCCACCCCCTCTATCTTGTAAGAGTCCAAATAGCACCTCAGCCACCACAAGCCCTGCACCTACTAGGACCATCGTTCAGGGCTATTGGAGTCCACCAGCTCCTAGGGCAGGAACATCGGCCAGCAGCAAGGGGACAGCCTGCCCACCGCCTGGGAAAAGAACCAAAAAAGGGAAGGGCCGGCGCCACAGGCCTGAGACGGCTGCCCCCAAGGACACCACCCTTGCACCGTCACCTGGCTCATCCACAAAGGGAGGC
This sequence comes from Pleurodeles waltl, assembly GCF_031143425.1. Taxonomy (NCBI): domain Eukaryota; kingdom Metazoa; phylum Chordata; class Amphibia; order Caudata; family Salamandridae; genus Pleurodeles; species Pleurodeles waltl. Next base: position 691,332,346 of record NC_090442.1, on the reverse strand, counting down.
AAGGGCCCCAGAGATTCGGCCAAGGGGGGCAAGGGCAGCAGGGCGGACAAGTCCGGCAGCAGGCGAGCTGCCCAGGAGGGCCCCACCAGCCCCATGTGGGGTGTGACGGAGGACACCCACGGGCCCAGGAGTCCAGCACAGGAGGGCCCCGCAAGCGATAGGTCGGATGGCGACTGAGCGGGAATAATTGCCCAGATCTGGTTCCCTAGGAACACAAGACAAGCACTGCTGAACAGGGCCCCGCCGTGAGAAGCACCGCTGAACAGGGCCCCGCCGTGAGAAGCACCGCTGAACAGGGCCCCGCCAAGAGAAGCACCGCTGAACAGGGCCCCGCCAAGAGAAGCACCGCTGAACAGGGCCCCTCCGTGAGAAGCACCGCTGAACAGGGCCCCGCCTTGAGATGCACCGCTGAACAGGGCCCCGCCGTGAGAAGCACCGCTGAACAGGGCCCCGCCGTGAGAAGCACCGCTGAACAGGGCCCCGCCAAGAAAAGCACCGCTGAACAGGGCCCCGCCGTGAGAAGCACCGCTGAACAGGGCCCCGCCAAGAGAAGCACCGCTGAACAGGGCCTGCCGTTTCTGCACCGCTCCGCTGGGCCCTTCCTGTCAAGCAGCGCTCCGCTGGGCCCTTCCTGTCAAGCAGCACTCCGCTGGGCCCTTCCTTTCAAGCACCGCTCCGCTGGGCCCTTCATCTCAAGCACCGCTCCGCTGGGCCCTTCATCTCAAGCAGCGCTCCGCTGGGCCCTTCCTGTCAAGCACCGCTCCGCTGGGCCTTTCATCTCAAGCAGCGCTCCGCTGGGCCCTTCCTGTCAAGCACCGCTCCGCTGGGCCCTTCATCTCAAGCACCGCTCCGCTGGGCGCTTCCTGTCAAGCACCGCTCCGCTGGGCCCTTCATCTCAAGCAGCGCTCCGCTGGGCCCTTCCTGTCAAGCACCACTCCGCTGGGCCCTTCATCTCAAGCACCGCTCCGCTGGGCCCTTCCTGTCAAGCACCGCTCCGCTGGGCCCCTCCTGTCAAGCACCGCTCCACTGGGCCCTTCATCTCAAGCACCGCTCCGCTGGGCCCTTCCTGTCAAGCACCGCTCCGCTGGGCCCCTCCTGTCAAGCACCGCTCCGCTGGGCCCTTCATCTTAAGCACCGCTCCGCTGGGCCCTTCCTGTCAAGCACCGCTCCGCTGGGTCCTTCCTGTCAAGCAGCGCTCCGCTGGGCCCTTCCTGTCAAGCACCGCTCCGCTGGGCCCTTCCTGTCAAGCACCGCTCCGCTGGGCCCTTCATCTCAAGCAGCGCTCCGCTGGGCCCTTCCTGTCAAGCACCGCTTCTCTGGGCCCTTCATCTCAAGCACTGCTCCGCTGGGCCCTTCATCTCAAGCAGTGCTCCGCTGGGCCCTTCCTGTCAAGCACTGCTCCGCTGGGCCCTTCATCTCAAGCACCGCTCCGCTGGGCCCTTCCTGTCAAGCACCGCTCCGCTGGGCCCCTCCTGTCAAGCACCGTTCCGCTGGGCCCTTCATCTCAAGCACCGCTCCGCTGGGCCCTTCCTGTCAAGCACCGCTCCGCTGGGCCCCTCCTGTCAAGCACCGCTCCGCTGGGCCCTTCATCTCAAGCACCGCTCCGCTGGGCCCTTCCTGTCAAGCACCGCTCCACTGGGCCCTTCCTGTCAAGCAGCGCTCCGCTGGGCCCTTCCTTTCAAGCACCGCTCCGCTGGGCCCTTCATCTCAAGCACCGCTCCGCTGGGCCCTTCCTGTCAAGCACCCCTCCGCTGGGCCCTCCCTGTCAAGCACCGCTCCGCTGGGCCCTTCATCTCAAGCACCGCTCCGCTGGGCCCCGCCGTCTCTGCACCGCTCCGCTGGGCCCTTCCTGTCAAGCAGCTCCGCTGGGCCCTTCCTCTCAAGCACCGCTCTGCTGGGCCCTTCATCTCAAGCACCGCTCCGCTGGGTCCTTCCTGTCAAGCACCGCTCCGCTGGGCCTTTCCTGTCAAGCACCGCTCCGCTGGGCCCTTCATCTCAAGCACCGCTCCGCTGGGCCCCGCCGTCTCTGCACCGCTCCGCTGGGCCCTTCCTGTCAAGCACCGCTCCGCTGGGCCCTTCCTGTTAAGCACCGCTCCGCTGGGCCCCTCCTGTCAAGCACCGCTCCGCTGGGCCCTTCATCTCAAGCACCGCTGGCCCATTGGCAGGGCCGGATCTGTGTCGGGCAGGGCTTCACGAAGCACTCTGGGCACCATGCCTCCTCCATAACCAGTGGAGTCTGTAATTCACCTGATGGACTGTGGCTTTGCACTCCCCAGGATGGTACAGTGGGCAATCCACCCACTGTAGAGACTTGAGAGACTGTGGCTTTGCACTCCCCAGGATGGTACAGTGGGCATGGAGGCCCCTCGTGGATCTGGCGTCGTGGACTCATGTGGCTGAGGTGCCCCCCCTTCCCTTCCCCCTGAGGTGCCTGTGATTTTATTATCTGATGCCCCAGCAGTGTTCTCTCCAATGGAATCGGGTCTCGTGTGTGGGCTTTGCCCATGTGTTTATGCACATTGGCCCACGAACAATGGCATGTAGCCAATATGTGCCTGACTTTTGGACTATGTATACATTGTTCATGTTGTGATTTATTTATTTTATAAATTTAATATTTCACTTAAGTTCAAATATGCTTTAATATACTTCTATTTTAATGATCATTTTATTTTGTCTTTGAATTATTCCGGGGGGTTTGGGAGGTGTAACTCTGACTTGTTGCTCTGCATTGGTGTGTGGGGATTGGGGGGGGGTGTCGCGTATGTATGTGCCCGTAATCTTTTCTCCTCCCCCCTCCCCTGTGTCGTAGGTGCAGTACTCACCGTTGTCTCCTGCGGCGGCGTTCGTGCTCCTGGGAGAGGAGCAGGTAGACAATCGCTGGTAGGATGTTTAATTCGGGTTCCATGCTGTCCAGATTCCTCGTGGAGTGTATAGAGGTGAGCGTTTTCCCGTTCGTGCTCTGTTTCCGCCGTGTTTTTATCGGCGGGGCTCCCGCCCCGGAAAAGGTGGCGGATTGGTGGGTCGTGATAGGGTGGGCGGTACATTGTCTGCCGCCTGTCTGTTGGCGGTGACCGCCGCGCTGTTTGTTTGCCCTGCCGTGGCGGTCGGAGTGTTAAAGTGGCGGGCTGTGTTGGCGGTTCCCGCCAGGGTCAGAATTCCATTTTTTTTACCGCCTGCCTGTTGGCGGGTTGGCCGCCGCTTTAACACCGACCGCCAGGGTTGGAATGAGCCCCTTTGTTCCTTCTTTTGTACCCTTTCCTGCAACTGACTCACTCTCTCAGCTAAGCTGGCTGCTATATCCTTAGATGACCCTACCTCTGCTTGGAGCGGTGTGATAACTTTGACTAGCTTGTCCAATGTGGCCATGCTGAGAACAAACGCAAACCAGGAGGATATTAAATTTGTGGGCTCACTATTCTGTCAGGGAGACCAGATCCTCGGGGCCTGCGCTCGTTCCCAACATGTCCACCACTAGATAGCTCCAAAGCTCCAATAGATATACCACAGAGCCTGAGAGAGTCGAAGTGGGGGAAAAGGGGATTAGGTAGGGAACAGCTGGGAAGGAGACCTGTAGGAAGCAAGAGGTTAAACAACACAATGTCAAGATATAATCACAATGACTTTCAATAAACTATGGTTCTAAGAGTTCTTATACTGTAATCATGGATAACCTAAGAAATGACTATAACTAGACCTCAAGAAATCTAGGTACCTGTAAAAATCAAGAATGGGTTAATACAATGTTTCATATGAGCTTTTCAGGAAATATCACATACTGTCCAGAATACAAGAACCTTCTTCAATAATGTTTCAGAATAAACATTGCATTTTTACATGAGGACAAAGGCTATCTGAACATTCCCTGGAAACAACAGGAACTGGACTATGAACTTAATATGCACAAAGAATGTCACACTTTGAATTAAGCGTTTCAAAGAAATCCAAAAGCTCAGGATAAATGTGTGCACCTCAACAAACACGGCACACCAAAGTTTTCAATGTCATGAAATGATCGCGCACACTGCTGATCTAAAAGCCAAGCGTTTTATGCCAAGGTTGAATCGCGCACACTGTTGCCAATTCGAAATACTCGATGCAAATGTCAGGAAATGATTGCGCACACTGGCGATCTAAAAACCAACAGTTTTTTGCCAGGGATTGAATCACGCACACTGTTGCCGATTCGAAATACACGATGCAAATGTCAGAAAATGATCGCGCACACTGCCGATCCAAGAACCAAGAGTTTTATGCTAGGGATTGAATCACGTGCAATGTTGCCGATTCAAAATAAACTATGCAAATGTCAGGAAATGATCGCGCACACTGCCGATCCAAAAGCCAAGAGTTTTATGCAAGGGATTGAATCGTGCACACTGTTGCCGATTCAAAATACACAATGCAAATGTTAGGAAATTATTGCGCACACTGTCGATTCAAAAGCCAAGAGTTTTATTCCAGGGATTGAATTGCGCACACTGTTGCCGATTCGAACAAGAATATGCAAAGGCCATGAAATGATCGCGCACACGGTTGCTGATCTGAATGCCAAGGGTTACATGTCAGAAATGAATTGCGCACTCTGCTGATTCGGACAAGAATATGCAAATGCCATGAAGTGATTGCGCACACTGTTGCCAATCTGAATGCCAAGGGTTACATGTTAGAAATGAATCGCGCTCTCTGCCAATTCGGACAAGAACATGCAAATGCCATGAAATGATCGCTCACACTGTTGCCGATCTGAATGCCAAGGGTTACATGTCAGAAATGAATTGCGCACTCTGCCGATTCGGACAAGAATATGCAAATGCCATGAAATCACACTCACGCACACAGAGAGTTTCACAACTAGGCCCAAAACTTGAATGTCTTTGGAAACGGGGGTCGGGCCCAGCCCGACCTCCGCCTTACCGCCCTGCTCAAGGATCACCAATATCATGAGGGCAGGCCTGGAATATCAAGGTAGGCCTCCGGAACAGGAGCTCAGGATGTTGCTGCTGCTCTGCACTGGGACCTCTGAATAGTGAGCATGTGAAGCTGGGCTGGCTCCCTTATATAGAGTCAAGCCCAGCCCACAAACCACACCCAGTCATGCTGCAGGGAAAGCTTCTAGAAGGTCCTAGAAAGGGACCACACCCTAACACCCTCAGTAAGCCTGCAGCAATACCTTGCAAATGAACCGTTACTGCAAACATCATTAATAGTGTTTTTCAAGGTTAAACTCTGCAATGCAACATACTGCGTATAAACACAATGCATGAATTATGCTCTTGCATAAAGACTGGGGTCTTGCATTTTTGTCGCCCGTAGAGCGCGCACTGTCCTGATGTTGACACAGCCTTAGTTTCTCACTGCTATGTGGGGATATTTTGCCACCTAGGGATGATGCGTGGAAAATCCCAAAGGTGATGTGAAAAGGCAACAGGTACTGTGTCGATCTGGCAGTGATTCAGTTATTTTTCTGCCGTGAGAAAGGTGATGCGTCGGTTCTGCAGGCGTTGCATATAATTTAGCAGGTGTTGCATCAGCTTTTCCGGAGCTGTGGATTTTCTTCTTCAGATGAAGTCTTTGATGGTCCTGAGACTTCAGAATAGGGAACAAGCTCAGTCCATGCCCTTGGAGAGCACTTGTGGGGGAAGGCAAAGTTAGGAACCAGTAGGCAGCAGGGCAACAAGCAGGAGAGCAGTCCTTTCAGAAAAGAAGTCCCCATGATTCCCAGTATATATGCACCCATAGGGTGCCTTTGAAGTAAGGGAAACTTCAAAGAGTGGTTTTGAAGTGCACCACATTCCCCTTTCAGCCCAGCCCTGCCTGCCAGGAGATCTGTGAGGGGTTAATAGTCCTTTGTGTGAAGTCAGGACACTAGCCTTTGAAGTGTAATGGAGAGCCCATCCACCCTTTCTGCCCAGGAAGGCCCACCAGTATGCAGATGAATGCAGATGCAGCTGAGTGTCCTGTGTTATGGGTGTCTGATTTGATTGCACAAGGGAAGCTGACAACCAGCACAGGCCAGCTGTGGATTGGAGACAAGCTTTAAGGCACAGAGAGCAGTAAGTGCAGAGAAATGCCTACTTGGTATAAGTGGAATTTCTAAAATAGTAATGTTACATCCAACTTCACCAGAAAGCGGGATTTCTCACTGTCATCTCAACCACACCAAACATGATAATGCCACTCCTTTCAGATCAGAAATTAGCACTTAAAGGAGTATCTCCAAAGCTAGCTTATGAGAGGTGCAGGCTTTATAGTAGTAAAAACGAGTTTGGGAGGTTTTCACTACCAGGAAATGTAAAGCTTACAAGTACATGCCCTACCTTTTACTTGCATAGGACCCTACCCTTTGGGCAACCCAGGGCCTACCTTTGGAGTGACTTGCATATAATAAAAGGGGAGTTTAAGTTAACATTTATTGTATCCTTGCTTCTGTGATTGTGCTGTTTGTGGGAGTTATTAAAATATCCAAAATCACACCGAATGAACAATAAATTCCTTTTCTCCTCTGCTGCAAAGGAGGAAGCCACCCTTTTCTCTTTAGCAACAAACATCTTCTCCTCTATGTCATCTCTCTCTTTGCCTTCTTGTCCTCTGACTGAAGCCGATAAATTTCCTGGCATGGATCAGCAAGAGCACCCTGCTCCCAATTTTGATTATGGTAGGCAAAGCGAGAGGCTTCATCTGGCAGGCCTTCCCTGTCTCTGACCCTTGTTATTCTGGGCTTTCATTCTCCCATGACTTGATTCATGTATCTCTGGTTTCATCCTAGGCGCTAAGGCCCTCATTTACAACTGGCGCATCAATCACAATGCACCAGTTTGCTTGCGCCACCCTTTCAATTAGAAAACTCTGCTTAACCCTTGATAGATAATTTTCAAGCAGTAAGCATTTTGCACAGAGGAATTTGCACTAAGGGGCCCCTAGCACCACCTTGCGCCACATTAACGTCATTTAATTTAGCCCAACGAGGCCAAAATCCCCACTCCGTATTTACAGAGTGGCGCAATGCATGCATTGCACCACTCTGTAACCCTTTGCGCATAATGTATACAATGGGGGTGTTCCCCCGTTAGGGGAGCCGGTAAAATGACGTAAGAAAATCAATGAGATTTCCTTACTCCATTTTGTACGGCACTTTTGATGCCTGCCCCTGCATGAAGGATGACGCTATTGCCTCCTACCCTGTGCCATGGTGCTCCGTATTTTAAATACACATGGTGGCGGTAAGGGGGAGCTAAGGGGCACAGGGAAAGTGGTGCTGCACTCGGTGCACTTTCCATAAATCTGCCCCTAGGTATTTAGGCTGAGCCAAATGAATATTAACGTCAGAAACTCCCCAAATAATTAATAAAAAATGTAGCAAAAAAGAATATGATTTTCGTCATAAAGTTTCACATTAATGGATAAATTATCAAAGTTGGATTAAGTGAACCAGAAATATGAACTTTCAATGTTTTAATACAGAACACACCAACAAACATCGAAAACCTTGCCTCTTTACCCATCCCATGTAGCTCTAACTAGGCAGTTTCAATTCTTTCAGACAGATGGACGTGCCAAAACGCCTCAGGGCATTTGTTGCGCTTTACAAATAAATAAACTCAAACTCAAACTACACCAGTCAAAGATTCAACTGAAGTCTTAGGCTGTTTTATGGATATCATACTCATCCAGTGGTATAAGGCAAGATGCTGTAGCTTTTGATGTCCCTAGAAGTCAGACATGTTAAGTCTGTACTATTTTTTAAGCCTTCAGGTTTGGCTAATCAGACTAACACACCTCCTGAAATTAAAGGTTTGACTTCAAGGAGGTATCTAATTTAAAAGTTTTTTTTAAATGTTACCTGTTCAGTGGAACATATGAATGTCAAGAGAGAAGTCTGTTGTGTTGTACCCCTAAAAAGGGCTACAACACTCTGCGCTCGTTCCGCCGGTATGCTGAATAAATTCACACGGCACCGCGTTCTTGGTTCGTGTCGGTGTGGCAGGTTTGGGGCCTTTCAGTTACAAGAGCCCGGCAGCACGGGTCTCTAACTGATTGCGGCGCCGTTTTTTCTCTCCGACCATGTCTCTGTTTATTTATATAGCTCCGGGCGAAAACCCTGGAGCAAACCATAAACAACCTAATTAGAGGTGAAACCCCTCGGGAACATCCGGGGATTTCACCTCCAGCAGTTACACAATAATAAACACCCCTCTTAATAAGGGGAGTGTCGGCCGGCCGGTTACCTCACTGGCCGGCGACACTACATTCCTCCACAAAATACAAAAACTGAAACATGACATAATACTGGATCATTAGTCACACATGTGATCACGCAGATGAGTTGAGGGACGTGGATTACTATGCAGCTCTTATCTAGCAGACACAGAGCGTTGGGACAATAACTCTGGGACCGGGCCATCAGTCACTTGCTCAATTGGGGCAGACTCAGAAACAACACATCCATCCTCAGCACCAGGCATTGAAATGTTCACGTCAGGCCCCGAAGACCAAGGACCGACATCATTAGGGTCACCAGAACCTTCTTCCTCAGTGATTCCAGAAGGGTGGAACCTCTTAAACAACGACACGTTACGAGTCACCGTTTTACTACCATGCTGGGCAACGATGGCAGATCCATTCCTTTGAACAATTTTCCACGGTACAGAGCTGAAAGGCATACGAAATTTACTTCCCGGCAGGGTTTGTTTAAACAGCACACGATCACCCACTTTGAGATCAGACACGGTCGCTCGTCGAGCACGGCTGACCCGTTGATTGCACAACAACCTTTTCTCTTGAACCAAATCTCTAGCCATGGGGGGAGGCATCCAGGACGAATGATGAGGAATGGCATTGACAGATGCCCTCCCAAATGCTACGTGGCTTGGTGCCTGGTTCGTGGTGGAATGGGGCGTTTGTCGTTCCATAGAAACGAGAATATGGCATAGTCGACGGCCTGTCCACCTGCTAGAGCGATTTTAATCACCTTATTTAAGGTCCTCATAAACCGCTCGACCTCACAATTCGACGATGACGGGTTCCTGTCACCTTTAGATATTCAGATAGTTCTTTGCTTTGGAAAGGGGGTCCATTGTCTGTCTTTATCTCAGCTATGAGACCATGAGTGGCCATAGCTTTCTCGAGACCGGAAATTACCACATCGGCCGTGAGGGCAGGGATAATTTCTACTTCAGGATACTTAGAGAAATCATCAATGATGACCATGGTGTGTTGGCCATCGGGCAAACTGCCAAAATCCAAACTAGCTGAAACCCAGGGAACTGTTGGAAAAGGTTCAGTTTCGATGGGAGCAGGCCTACTCGAGTCACCAGTAGCCTGACACCAACAGCAAGACCTTACCATGCTCTCAACTTTTTAGTCCATAAGGGGAAACCATACCTTTGAGCGGAGACGGCTTTTGGTTTTGACCATCCCTTGATGGCCATTGTGAGCCAGATCAATAGCTTTGGTGGTGAGGGAGGATGGAATAACTAGTCGGCTTCCCCTCAACAATCACCCTTCAGCATCAGTGGTGAGTTCACCTTTGACATTATACAGACTCCCTATGACACGTTGAGACTCGACGTTTAACAAAGGCAATTGTCTTTTTACCCGGTGCCACTGGTTAGTCTGCATTGCCACCAGGACCTTCTGCAAACACTCATCTTTTTTAGTTGCTTGTACAATTTCATTCACCGGTATAGGCATGGGTCGGGATCGATCAGTGACATATCTGACATACTCCTCTGTCTCTTGCGCTTCTTCGACCTCCACATCCGAGGCCGCTCTGGGATTTCTTGACAGATAGTCAGCAGGGTTTTCCGATCCCGGGCGATACTCTCACTGACACCGGTAGTCCTGCAACTGTAGCATCCACTTCTCAATCCTCAGCGGTGGTTTGGAAGCGGTTCCATTGGACAGAGGAAGCAACGGCTTATGGTCGGTGGTCACTACAAACGGGCGGCCATACACATAAATGTGGAAATGCTTACAGCCCCAGTGTACAGCGATCACTTCCTTTTCTATCTGCGAATACCTCTGTTCCGTTTCAGTAAGTGACCGGCTGGCATAAGCAACGGGAGACCATATTCTTTCTCCCTGTTCTTGCAGCAAAACAGCACCTAGGCCCTTTGGCCCAACGTCAACAGCGATCTTAGTATTTTTCTTTGGATCGAAGTATCTCAACACGGTTTCGCTGGATAAGGCCTCTTTAATGTTATCAAAAGCAGTCTGTTCAGTGGACCCCCACCTCCATGGCTCAGAGGTCTTGGTGAGACTTCTTAGAGGCTGTGTCAGGTTAGACAAGTCCTTAATAAATCAGCCACAGTAGTTTACCATTCCTAGAAAACTTCGGACCTCAGTGATGTTGGTAGGAGGGGGCGCCTTTTTAATGTCATCTACCTTTGCTGGATCAGGGGCTACTCCACTCGCTGAAAAAATGTAACCAAAAAACTGTATCCGACCTCGTAGAAATTCACACTTTTGGCGATGCAGTGTGAGTCCAGAATCCTGAATGCGTTGCAGAACCCTCTGTAACATGGAGTGGTGTTCTGTAATGGTAGGCCCAATATGTCGTCAATCGTTGGGGTCAAGTGTCTCTCTCTCTTGATGGCAGCATTAGGGAGACGCATGTCCACGCATATTCGCACCCCACCTGGCTGTTTGGGTTTCCTCGCTACCACAATGGGAGACACCCACGGTGTGGGTCCAGAGACCTTTTCAATGATCCCTGCTCTCTCCAAGTTATCCAGCTCTTTTTCCACTTGGGGTCGAAGGTGGAACGCCACCCGCCGATGGCGGAGGGCCACCGGTTGCACTGTGCGATCAATGTGGAGCTTGATCTCTCGGCCTTGGAGACACCCAATTCCTTGGAATACCCCTTCATACCGGGCTACCAGTTCAGTCACAGACTCTTGGTGAATACTGAGCCGAACGCCACAATGGATAACTCCTCCATGGCCTTACAACCTAGCAGCATACCAGTTCCTCCTTCTGTCACATAGACTTTCGCAGGTATGGATTGCGATCCATGGGTGATAACAGTCTGGAACATGCCTCTCAAAGCTAAAGGGGTGCTTTGCTCGTAAGCATACACCTTGACATTTGCCTTGGTCAGTGCTGGGGTCGGCGACATTCGGCAGTGTTCTTTGGCTGCCAATAGATTTATGGACGCTCCTGTATCCACTACTGCGACAATTTCATGCTGGCCCATGAGGATCTGGCATTTTGGAAGTTGCGCTTGGTGATGGCTGGTGGGTCTGACAGCAAATAAGGAGTGAACGACATGAATAACCGCTTCATCATCATCCATATCACTCCCCCGCTCCGATTTCTCTGGAGGGGCCTCTTCAAGTGCAACGTTGACAGATGCACCTCGCGTGTTCTTGGATCTGCAAACCTTTGCGAAGTGATTCATCTTTCCGCAGCCAGAGCATACTTTTCCTCTGGCTGGGCACTCAGATGCTCTGTGTGGTACTCCACCACAATACCCACACTGCCTGGGGCGTGCCTTGTTCACCTTTTGTCGGGGTCTATTTATGGGTGCCATGACTGCATTGGTTACCTCTTCCTTTGTGGGACGCTGTAGAGCTGCCTCCATATGCAACGCCCTAGCTCTTGACAGCTCCTTTGTGCGACCCAATTGTAGAATGTCCGGTAAAGATTTTCCAGACTCCTCAAGGATGCGCTCCCTGAGCTTGAGGGACGCACACCCTTGTATTAATTGTCCTCTGACCTCTTCGGTCTCATCATTAAATCTGTACATACTCGCTAGTTCTCTTAGCCTTAGGTGGAAAGCATCTAGCGACTCCTCCGCTTGTTGCCTCGCTTGTCTAAATATAAACCTCTCGTAATCAGTATTGACCATGGGTTCAAAGTGACAGTTGAGGGCCACTATGAGTGTTGCGTGTGTCTTGGGTGCATCTTCCACTAGGTTTTTTGATATCTTATATATGTCCTTCCCTCCTATGTGGATGAGCATGGCACGCTTCTGGTCATTTGCTACCTTAGTGGCTTCAAAAAATAGCAACACTCTTTCCACCCATTCTTTCCACTTTGGCTCTTGTGCAGAGGGAGCACCTTCTACAACAAATGGTTCTACTGGAGATATTGCAGACATTGTGGCCAGGGTGGAGCTGGACAGTCCTCTTGAAGTACTATATTAGGAGACGACTAAGATTGTTCTGTGTTAAGGATTGGCGTTACCAGCGTAGTCACAGGTTATGGGGTAGGACACTCTGGTACTCACGGTGTCCTGATGTGCCCCTGTTTTTTTCCAGCTTTTGTCTTGCTGGCAGCCTCCGTGTCAATTCTATTTCTTGGGTCACAGCAGTTCCTTTTCCACAAGAAAATTGTGGGGTGGGCACAAACACCGTTTTTTCACAGCAACCACTCTATCAGCAATTGTGGGGTGGGCACAAACACCGTTTTTTCACAGCTACCACTCTGTCAGCTCAGCTGTTCCTTATTTTCCTTTCAATTATAATTATTATTATTATTTTTTTTTTTATTGGGCTGCACGCCCGCCGCATGAGCACTGCGTTTTACACATGGCCGCAGCAGGGCCAGAGCCCAGGGCGTGGAATCGCCCGTTTTCGTCGCCAATTTGTTGTGTTGTAGCCCTGAAAAGGGCTACAACACTCTTCGCTCGTTCCGCCGATATGCTGAATAAATTCACACGACACCGCGTTCTTGGTTCGTGTCGGCGTGGCAGGTTTGGGGCCTTTCAGTTACAAGAGCCCGGCAGCACGGGTCTCTAACTGATTGCCGCGCCGTTTTTTCTCTCCGACCACGCCTCCGTTTATTTATATAGCGCTGGGCGAAAACCCTGGAACAAACCATAAACAACCTAATTAGAGGTGAAACCCCTCGGGAACATCCGGGGATTTCATCTCCAGCAGTTACACAATAATAAACACCCCTCTTAATAAGGGGAGTGTCGGCCGGCCGGTTACCTCACTGGCCGGCGACACTGCAATGTCCATAGAACAAACTTACATACTTCTAATTAATGCTTTGAACTCCTAAAGTTTACAGACAGCACTAAGTAGGTTCTCACATATGTATATTTACAATATATTTAAAAAATACCCACCCGTTAAGGTTTGAGAAATATTAAAAAATACACTTTGATTGATTTCTCTAGTATTTCTTAACCTAAGTTGTGGAAAAGTACCTTTTAATCATAACCAGGTCTATCCATAGGAAAAAGTCACTTTAGACTCTACAGTGAAAAACATGCTTTGTAAGGACCCACATAGGATATACTATTCTTAAAATGTATCAGTCCCCACTTTTATACATTATGCACACAGCTTTATGGACTAAGAGGCATTGCTAGCATTGTCTTAAAATGACAAAATGGTTTCTTTAGAATGCACTTCTTCTGTATTTTAGGCTGCAGGTGGTTAGGTCATGATGGAAGGCATGAAGCCGTGTTTTTAAGTTACACATTGTGTGTGGTGCAAATGTACACTGCATCCCACATCTGCCATTTAAATATTACTACAGTGTTGCATTTTCCCTCACTATCATATTGTCCCTTTTTTAACCTGGTTATGGATCAGAACACACACTCAGACAGACTGGATGGCAGTTTCATTTTACTGAGGGTCAAAATGGCAGCAGAACTAGAAAGCAAAAAATCTGGAGAGATCACACAGAAAGATGGCGGAAAAAATATCATTTTGACCCAGTTCTGCACTATACGGGTGGTACTGGACTCTGCCATGGTAGCTTTAGGTCTTTCAAACCCTGCTAGTGCCCAAGCAATATGGGTTGGAAACGTACTTCACCCAGATTTCGCTGGCATTGAGCTCTGAGACCTGTTACATGTAATTTGTGAAAATGTCTGTTTCCTACAGTCCATGCAATCATTAAAAACATGATTGCTTGTAGCTGCACCAAATGCTGTTTTCCATGTTTTTGCTTATGCCTAATTATATCTATATGGTGAACTCAGGAAAGTCCTTACTCATATCAGCACCACCAGGCACACACCTTTTACCCAAATATTTGCCTTCCAAAGCCCATTGAATGGTTGAAAAATATTTTGAATGTATCATGGTTTCCTACCAAGCAGGCTGACTTGAAGCTCTGAAATTTTGTAGTGAGAGCTTTTACAAAAAGAAAATCCTTCAGGCAAGCATGAACGAAAGAAACCTTGCCTGTCATCATGGCCAGCTTTATTGCCAACAGCGTGCACAGCTATTTGTGCTCATTTAGTGGATTTATCATCAGATTCTATCCAATAAGACACTATGGTGTCCAAATGTCTGGCCCAACCCAATTCCTGCCTTGTGATACCAGCCTCCGTCACCTTACTTACAACCACGGTGCCTAGCTGTTTCATGCCACTATTTTGGGAACTTTGTGAGCAGGTTTGTAATTACAGCTGGGAAACCTTTCAGGTAATAGAAAATGTTCTTGAGTCATTACTAGCGGCGAATCATTTCTTCTTCACCTTTTTAATTAGATATACACCGTAATTTTATAACTTCTAATTAGGAAAAGTATGTGTGAACTCTCTTAAACTTATTTTTGATGCAGGAGCAACCCTTCTATCAGGCCACGAGCTAATTTTCTCCTTTTAGGTCATGCGCGCAAGCGCTTTGACCCGTTGTAAGCATTGTGGGCTTCACACTCACCTCACATTTCATTCGTTCGTGGGCTTGCCTTTCAAAAATCAGTTGGTATCATTGGTAAATGCTTTACGTTTTCTTTGCCTTGGGGTGGTTTGGTTACCCCCCCCTTGGACACCGATCTTGTTACAGGAATAATTACACAATTGCCGATATATTTCAGTGTTGGTGAACTACTTTTTTTTTCTGCTCTTCGTGGCTGCCATGTCGCTCAGAACACGAACTCGATCAGCTTTATCATTTTCACAGAAAGAACATAAATCGCCAGAGTTATTTTGACATTTTAACATTAGATGCCCTTTGTGATTTGCCCAGTACACATTCTTTGCAGCAGGCACATTAACCCTGTGCGCTATCATATGACGACTCTAAGCCTCCACTAGACAAAAGTACATTCTCTTGGCTGCTATGACGCTCACGGCACTCAGAAAGCGAACTTGATTGGCAGGAACGTTTTCACATTATATGCACTCTGATTTGCTTAGTACTCATTTTTTGCAGCAGGCATATTAACCCTGTGAGCTCCCTTATGATGACTCCAACCTTCCACTAGACAAAAGCAAGTTCTCTTGGCTGCGTGGGGACTCACAGTGTGAACATCATTGGCAGTATCTTTTTTACATTACATGCACTCTGATCTCCACAGTAGACATTCTTCTAGGAGGCATATGAAGCCTGTGCACTACCACATGATGACACCAAGCTTCCACTAGACGAAAGCTCATTCTCTCTCCAGAAAGAACATAAATCACCAGAGTTATTTTGTCATTTTTACATTACATGCACTTTCTGATTTGCCTAGTACACGTTCTTTGCAGCAGGCACATCAACCCTGTGCACTACCTTATGCTGACTTCAAGCTTCCACCAGACAAAAGTGCATTCTCTTGGCTGCCGTGGTGCACATTGGGCTCAGAGCACAATCTTGATCGGCGGTATCATCTTAACATTATATGCACTCTGCTCTGCTCAGTACACATTATTTGCAGCAGGCATATTAACCCTGTGTGTTGCCTTATGATGACTTCAAGCTTCCACTAGACAAAAATACATTCTTTCTCTAGAAAGAACATAAATCGCCAAAGTTATTTTAGCATTTTTATATTACATGCACTTTGTGGCTTGCCTAGTACACATGCTTTGCAGCAGACACATTAACCCTGTGTGGTACCTTATGATGACTTGAAGCTTCCACTACACAAAAGTACATTCTCTCTCCAGAAAGAACATAAATCAACAGTTATTTGACATTTTTGCATTACATGCACTTTGTGATTTGCCTAGCACACTTTCTTTGCAGCAGGCACATTAACCCAGTGTGCTACATTATGATGACTCTAAGCTTCCACTAGACAAAAGTACGTTCTCTTGGCTGCCATGGCGCTCACAGTGCTCAGAGCACAAACTCGATCAGTGGTATCGTTTTTGTATTATATGCACTCTGATCTGCTTAATACACTTCTTTGCAGCCGGCATTTAACCCTTTGTGCTACATTATGATGACTCTAAGCTTCCACTAGACAAAAGTATGTTCTCTCCCCAGAAAGAACATAAATCACTAGATTTATTTTGACATTTTCACATTAAATGCGCTTCGTATTTTGCCTAGTACATGTTCTTTGCAGCAGGCACCTTAACGGTGTTTGCTACCTTATAATGACTCCAAGCTTCCACTGGACTAAAGTAAGTTCTCACTCCAGAAAGAACATAAATCATCAGAATTATTTTAAAATTTGTACATTACATGCCCTTTGTGATTTGCCATGTACTCATTCTTTGCAGCAGGCACATTAACCTTGTGTGCTACCTTATAATGACTCTAAGCTTCCACTAGACAAAAGTACGTTCACTTGGCTGCCATGGCGCTCACAGTGCTCAGAGCATGAACTCATTCAGCGATATCGTTTTGCATTATATACACTCTGATCTGCTTAGTACACTTTCTTTGCAGCAGGCCTATTAACCCTTTGCTGCCTTATAATGAGTCCAAACTTCGACTAGACAAAAGTACGTTCTCACTCTAAAAAGAACATTAATCACCAGAGTTATTTTGACATTTTTATATTATATGCACTTTGATCTGCTTAGTACACATTCTTTGCAGCACACATAGTCATTCTGGAAGTTTTTATTTTTATAATTTGATCCAGCCCTTGGAGTAGTATTCGTAGAGTTGTCTAGCTTGCTAATTTGAGCGTTATGCTCATTTCATTTATGTTTCAGCTTTGCATTCTGAGACTTGTAGTTTTATTTTTATAACGTGATACAAGCTGCAAATACAAAGCAGAAACTTAACGACGTGAACGACGCACGTTTGAGTCTGTGAAGCTTGAGCTGTGTGTGTGTGTATTTATAAAAATAACCTCAAGGAGAGCTTACAGTTGATCATACTGTACAATGGTTAATATTTTATAACTAATATTGCAGTTCTAGACTGACTGTTAATCATTAATATCATGTGAGGTGGAACTCCTCAAGCGTATGAAAAATCATGGGCATTTTATCTGACTCCCTAGACTGCAGTAAAGGGAGAGTGAGCCAGTAAGCAAGCATTCTTGGAGTACAATAATTTATTCATTGCCGTGCAGACAATGTCGCCTGTACCAGCTGCCAAGTAAATATGTATTGCACCTGGGAGTAGTTTGTTTTTTAAGGGCCTTGTTTAAAAAAATATTCCAGTAGGCCTACTAGCCCTTTCGTTATATGCAGGGCCACTGGAATTATGTGGCAGAAAGGACTAAAATATGCAGCAGGGTTGACCAATTAATGTGGCAAAAAAGTCCAGTTATGCATTTACAATTCCAATAGCTCCAACTCTAGTAAATGCAAGACCTAGTGCATTGCAAATGCATGTTTTATATGTGGATTGTTTACTTCATACATTGACTGGGACATTCCAGTGTTGAAGTATGTAACGCTGAAGGCCCGTGTGACAAATGGCTCATTTGCAGGACTAAAATTGCTGTGAGAGGCAAACATATACAGCCAACTTTCTGCAGTTGATCCCTCAGAAAGAAAGCTCAGCAGAAAGACTCCGAATACACTCCTTGAGAGTCTAATATCATTTGTTGATAACAACAGACTTCCGTCTTATCATCTTTGAGCCAGTGAGTGCTGTGAAACATTATCAGTCACGTCAGCAAATAACGCAGTGAGACCTGTCAGCTTTAGTCACATCCTGGGAACCGTTCGACTTTGCAATGGACAGAATGGGGTTTATTCACAGTTTGACAAGCCTTTAATTTGTGCGAAACAACTGTGAGATCAATAAAACCACAAGCACAGCTGCATCCTTTTAGTTTTTGTTTCCACGTGATATGGCCTAAGAAGAGGACATAGCTTGCGGAGCATTATCTTCCTGATAGTAGACCACTTACTTTTTCAACTACTCTCAAATGTTTTTTTTTAGCCCGACTTGCACACTTACAAGGGATGCTGCTTTGTTACTAGGTGCCTTAATTAATGCATTTCAAGCCTGTATGTTACAGTTGGCAGACTTCTGTTTACAGTTCAACCTCATTGTACCCTTGCATGATGATGAAAAATGCATTCTTTGTAGGTTTAATCAAGCGAGGTTTATTTTCCTCAGAAGTGTTTTCTACGCTTTTAATTGAATGTGGCAGGAAACATGGGGCCTGATTTAGAGTTTAGCGGATGGGGTTACTCTGTCACAAACCTGACTGCTATCCGGTCTGTCCTATTATGATCCCATTATTGCCTATGGAGATCGTAATAGGGAGCGGGATATCCGTCACATCTGTGAAGCAGTAACTTGTTTGCCAATATATAAATCAGGCCCAAATTATTATTTCCACTATGCTTTCAAGGTGGGCACAATACTTACAAAGCATTAATCATGAAACAGTCTTCACATCTTATGTAAGTCAGGTCAGGGATATCGTAAGGATTTTGGGCAAGAAATACTTTGAGGTCCCTTGTTTAGAGCTTTGAATTTATTGCCATGTTTCGGCTCAGTCGAGCCCTCGTAATGCCAAACAATATGGAATTATATGTTAAAATGTCATTAACAGAGGCACGGAAAAACAGCCAACAGCTCAAATTGCCGGGTGCTCAGCAGCCCAATGGCACCAACTAAAACTTGAACAAGCATTGAAAAAGCCATTTCTTTGTTAGTTTGCATTTAGATTGCTTTACTTAAAAAAAACAATATTTTTTTTATGCACTTCACTGTCTAACCTGATTGTCCCTCCCAATTGATGGAAAAGCAGGCTAATTGTGACTTGTTAGAGGTTCAGTAGGTTAGGGCCAGATGTATCAAAGTTTTGCGAGTCGCAAATGGCCCAAATCGCTTTTTGCGACCTTACAAAATTCGAAATGGGATGCAAAAATCCCAATTCCGAAATGCAAATAGCGATGCGACACAGCACCGACTCGCAAAAATTGCGACCTGATTTTGTGCCCCGCAAATAGGAAGTCGCAAATTGCGAGTCGCAAACCATATGCAAAAGCCAGTCACAAATTGCGACTAGTCGCAAAAAGCCCGTTTTGCACATCCAGATTACCACTGATTCAGAGCAGGTGGTAACCAGAACCAAAGTATAAAAGGAGACCCAGAAGGCATCTGGGTGACTCAAAATGGCTGAACTGTACGTGATAGCATGGAGGAGGAGAGTCCAGGCCGCCCAGCAGAGGAGGAGGAGGCAGAGACAGGAGAGGATATACCGAACCAGGCAGACACTATTTCAACAAACTGAGGAGGAGATATATGACAAATATAGACTGAGCAGTGCTGTAATCTTAGAATTAGTTGAACTACTGAATCCTCAGCTTGAACAACAGATAATGCGCGGCAGCGCCACCCCTACACATGTGCAAGTGCTATGCTCAATGCACCTCTTGGCCTCGGGTTGCTATCAAGGGGTGATTGCTGTGGCAGGTGGGGTATCCCAAAGTGCACTCTCACGATTCTTCAGATGTCCAGATATATATATACCTACCCAGGAATGAGGGAGAAATTAACAGCACCAAGTTGGACTTCTACAGAATTGCTAACTTCCCCCATGTAATTGGGTGTGTGGACGGGACACATATACAAATTTGTCCTCCTGCAAATCTGGAATATGTGTTCTGCAATAGGAAATGTACCCATTCACTAAACATCCAGGTGGTATGTGACGCCCATAATGTAATTACTGACATTGTAGCTAAATATCCAGGGAGTACACATGACTCATACATATTCAGGCACAGTGGGATGCACCAATGCCTAGAACGCGGGGAGTTTGGAGACAGATATCTATTAGGTATTGCTGACTACACCCTGAAGCCATACATACAGGTCACTGTGTAACCCATTGATGCCCTGCAAAATTTGCCTTTTTTGTCAAACAGGTGACAGTTCATATGCTCTGAGACCATGGATACTCACCCCGTACCTAACACCTGGCAATCAGAACAAGAGGCGATATAACAGTGCAAATCGGCGGACCAGAACTGTAGTGGATAGGCTCTTTGGCTTGTTAAAGGCAAGATTCAGATGCCTCCAAAAAAGTGGAGGTGCACTCCAGTATGCCCCAGAAACAGCATGCAAGATAGTTGCCGCCTGTGCCATCCTACACAACATTGCCACCAGACGTGGGCGACATCTCACCCCTGAAGACACAGACATGGAGGATGAGGAGAAGGGCTACCACACCGACAGCCTGGGGATAGAAGCATCGCAAATGAGGCAGACAGAGACTAAACCACATTGCAACCCAAAGTTTTGGTAGGTACATAGCAGCCATGACCACACTCACTAATGTCAGACACACATAGCCCAGCTGTCACACAATCAAAACCTTTTTATTTCTAAACTATGATAAAATTTGAATTGTGCTGTATGCCACAGTCTTGAATTGACAAATATCATATAAGACACATTAATTGCATGTGCCTTATTAAAAGTACATTTTGGTGGCTCACACCCTCCTCCTACTGCGGCCCCCATGGCTCATTCCTGGTGGGTCCCCTGACCCTTGCCGTGCACTGCTACTCCACAGCACACAGGAATCGGTGGCAGACACACTGCTGATGGTCAAGCCCTCCTCGCTGTCCTGCGGGGTATCCCCTGTGCCCCTTGCGGCCTGCCTGGTCTCCATTAGGTCTACCGCATGGCTGATGCGGCCAAGTCCCCGTGCCACATCCCCTGCGAAATGACCTAGTTTAACCTGCAGGCTGAAAGGACGCCTTGACAGGCACGTGGTGCTATTAGCAAGGCGCCAAATGGATGCTGCCAGTCTGTCAAACCGGGCGGCAGTGTTGCGCTCCCTGCGCCTTGTCTGTGCCCTGTCTGCCACAAGTTCAGTGACCAAATGTTCAATGGCCTGTGTCAAATTCCAAAGATGTTGGTTCATGTGTTGGAACTGACTGTCCATATTTGCCATCCCATGGGTCATAGTGGTCTGCAGTCTATTGAGATTCATATTTATTGACCGCAACTGTCTGTTTTGCAGGTGCTGAACCTGAACCAGTGATGCCTCCAGTCCCACAAACTCTACGTCTGCGACATCATCCTGGGGCACCGGTATCTGTGCACTGCTCCAGCTGCTGGCTCTGTGTGCCTCTCTGTGGGGCTGGGCCCTGGGCCCTGGTGCTACCCCTGCTGCCTCCATGTCCTGCGTAGGATCTTCCATGGACTCTGGTGGTGTTCTGCTGGGCCCTGCTGTGTCACTGGCAGCCCCCTGCTGTGGGTCTGGCCCATGTTCCTCTCCCTGCATGTGTTCGCTGCTGGGGGTGCCTTGTGGGAGACCTGTGGGACATAGGGGATACACTGTCAGTCTCGCACATTTGTTTTATGCCTCATAATAAACATTTGCCTATATTTCCAGGGTCTCATGTAGTATTCCAAACAAGCATATTTCATGCATCGCCCTTTCCAACACAGAAGAGATTCAGAGTTCAATATCCCAGCAACCTATTCCTGATTAGGCCCAGTTTTTCCTGATGAACAGTCCAAGGGTAGCTGCAAGGTGCTGGAAAGATCGGAATTCCTTGGTCACTAAAGTCATCCATTGGCTGAGGCCTGCGAAGGGATACTATTCGATTATTATCTGTAATGCTGCCACCCAGATTCAGATTAAGATCAGGGGTGATTGTGGCATGCAGTACACTTTTAGAAGTAGCTCATACAATGATGCTGGAAATAGCGGTCTGGGAGATATTGATTGACTGAATGATTCCTTTACCAGATTTAGTCCTCTAAGTAGCCCCATGAATCGGTCTGAAGCTGGTAAAGAGGAGCCATTGGAAATTATATGTTTCAAGGCAGCGCAAGCAGGGTGTGATTTTGTGAAGGCAACAACAAAATCTACTGTTAGGACAAATAGTAGGGGAGATGGGCATGAGATGTCTCGTGGTAGGCAGTAAAGAACACATGGGGAGGGATCCCTCACATGCAGTCAAATATTATGCCCTCAGCACATTAAAAAACAAATACAAATGTTGCCCTGGAATGTAGCAGGGATAGGTACTAAATTGGGGGACCCGGACTGGGGGCAGTTTATAGATTATTATATTATTCGCTCTTCCAGGAGACATGGAGTATGTTGCCTATCAGTAGGAATGGTTATACCTCCATTAATACCCCGGCACTCCAATCCTCAAGAGGTAGGCCACTGGGGGTTTGGCAATACGGTGCAGACAGATCTGCAATGCTTTCTTAAGGCTCTAACAGTCATTTCCCAATACGTGCTGGCTATTACAGCAAATTGTAACAGTGGTAAATCCCTGATATTAATAGATATTTCAATCAGGCTGGTGGGAGGAATGAAGAAACACAGGTGATTAGTATCTTAGAGGACTTTCTGAAAGAGTACAGAGGTGGAGGGGAGCTTGTTGTAGCAGGCAACTTGAATACCACCTTGAACCACTCGTCTCATTGAACACTGACTGTTAGAAATGGGGTTTCTGGTTGGCTAGGGTATGCGCCTCAGCCAGGCAGAACCTACCCACTCTAGTCAGGGCAAGGGAGTTACACATCCAAGATAACCCCTGCTCACCCCCTTGGTAGCTTGGCACGCGCAGTCAGGCCTATCCCAGAGGCAATGTGTAAAGCTTTTGCATATCACACACAACACACGTGACACACTATCCCCACCGCTGAGTTATATGAAAATATACTGTATTGTACACAACGCAATTATTAGACCAAACATCACATATCAGTAGTATCCTGCCACCTTAGCAGTTGTCAGAATGGTACACATTAGTTACCCTGCAAACTAGCAGCAGTCACATATAACACACAGGTTACTCAGTATTCTGCAACATAATCAGTAGTCAGGAAACACGTTATTCCACCAAATCACTTGTCATAAGAATATCATAAACACCCATAACAGGATCATTAGAAAATGTATGGCAAGTTATAAAAACATATTAGCATGGCATTCCCATAATAGGAACATTTGCATACATATTTGAAGGCATCAAAAACAGGTAGGCAATATATGCATCAACAAAGGCTCTAGAAAGAACCTATGATATACATTGTCCTTTTTAAAGAGTACCTGGTTTGATGATGGTGGCACCTCCAGTGCCTGGAGAACAAAAACATGGGGCCCCCGGCGCTCCTCTGCGCCAAACGGGGACCTCTGATAACCTCTGAGGCAGAGGGGGGTGGCATGCAGCCCCTCTGTGTTACTGACGGACCCCTCCAGGGGCCCATGATCGCTGGCCCCCCCGGGCCACAACCGGCCCTCATGAGGGGGGGCAAATTCCTCCAAGTAGTTAAGGCGGGGGTGCTACGCACCCCCCCGATTTATAACAAGCCCCTCTTTGGGCCTGCAATCACTAAGGGCCCCCCTGGGCCTCCACTGTCCCTTCCAGATGGGGGGTGGAGCCCCACAATGGCACTGGCTACAAGGGGCCACAAAGTGAGACCGGCAGCACGGGGGGACCTCAGGCAAGGCTCCCACCTCGCCCGCGGCCTCTGATGACAGGCCCTGGGTTTCGTGGGGGAGCCCCCAATGAGAATTCCTTTCCCCCACCCGGCAGAGAAAACAAACAGGGGCCTGGTGGGGCGAGGGAGCCTCCGATGAGGCCTCCGTCCCTGCCCACCAACACCAGCAGCACTCGGCCGCCCGTTCGGCCGTCGGAGAGGGCAGGCACCAATGTAGGTGCCTGCCTGTGCCCCAGGGGCACTTCACAGAGCGTTCTTCCACCCGGACCCACGATAGGAGCGCACTCGCTCCAATCTTCGGTTTAACTTGCTTTTCTCGTGCCCCTGGCAGTTCGGGCTAGACTGTTCCCATGGGCATGACAAACAAAAAGACGTATGGATTAAACCCAGATATGTGACTGGGGGTGAATGTTTGATTTGCTCTGCATTCTGTCCATCATCTGTTGTTTTTGCTTTTGTTGTTCCAAGTGGAAAGGGTATGCCCAGAGGTGGCTGCCGTGCTTGCTAAGCCACCAGATTTAAGCTAGCCTGGCTGATGAAGGGTGATACCCTGAAGCTGGTCCCAGGATGCATTTTTCTGGTCCAGGGAGGACCTGGCCTGGCAGTTCGGGCTGGACTATTCCCATGAGGAACAGGGTCAAGACTGATTTGCATATGGCTCGGTCCAAACTGGAATGGCATGGCAAGGAAAAAAAATGATGGATTAAACCCAGATCTGTGACTGGGGGTTAATGTTTGATTTGCTCAGCATTCCATCCATCATCTGTTGTTTTTGCTTTTTTCCGGGTACACGAAGGGCAGCGTGACGCTGGCATTGAAACAAACACAGCCCGGGTTGCGGCGGTGATATCCCCCCCACAACTGGTAAGTGCTTTTTAGGCCCAAATAAATGAAAGGGGCAGCACTTACAAGCACTAAAGGAAGCCCCGCAGAGGCGCTTTCCAAAGCGCTAATTTAGTGAAGAGATGAAGCACTCCTCGTGCTTCAGGGGTTACAGGGGTCAGGGGCCACTGCACCCTGCTCCTGGGGGACAGAGTTTCAGAAAAAGGCCCACAGGTGAATGGGCAAGCAACAGGCCAGCACAAAGAGGTTGCAGCAAGTGGCAAGTCCTTTACAGTAACCAAGCAGGTCACAGGTCAGCACAGCAGCAGCAGTCAATGGCGGTCCCTGGTGAGTCCTTCCAGCATTTCTGTGTCCAGTTCCAAGATGTCTCAAAGTCTCCCAGTTGTGGGGAAAATTTCCCTGTACTTATACTCAGTCCTTACAATGTTTTACAATGGTAGGGAGAGGAGGTTCCAACCAGTTACAACTGGTTCTGGGAGTGCCCCCACTCTCCTTCAGCACAGGCTCCAAACATCAGTGGGGTAAACAACCCTATTGTGTGAGGCCAGGGCACAGCCCTTACAAATGTAGGTGTGCCCCGCCTCTCCCTTCTCTCAGCCCAGGAAGACTATTCAGTATGCAGATGCACCTCTGTGACACCTCCACCCTCCCTGTGTACAGGCTGTCTGAAAAGTATGCACAAAGCCCCAACTGTCAATCTGCCCAGACGTGGATTTGAGTCAAGCTGCAAAACACCAGAGTCATAAGCACAGAGAAATGTGCACTTTCTAGAAGTGGCATTTCTGTCATCGTAATAAAAAATACACCTACACCAGTAAGCAGCATTTATTATCACCATCACAACCATACCAAACATGCCTATGCTACCCCTCATAAATTAGACAATACCCCTTACACATAAGGCAATCCTATGAGAAGGCAGCACTCACAGCAGTGAGACACCAAGTTAGGCTGTTTGTCACTACCAGGACAGGCCACTCAACCTTTCACATGTCCTGCCTTCTATATCAATTGCACCCTCCCCATAGGGCTAGCTAGGGTGTACCTTAGGGGTGACTTACATGTAGTAAAAGGGGAGTTCTGGGCCTGGCAAATTTAGATGCCAAGTCCCTGTGGCAGAAAACTGCACACACAGGCCCTGCGCTAGCAGGCCTGAGACAGGTTTGAAAGTCTACTTCAGTAGGTGGCGCAAGCAGCGTTGCTTGGCCCACTAGTAGTATTTAATTTAGAGGCCCTGGGTATAGGGATTGCACTGTACAAGGGACTTACAAGTAAATTAAATATGCCAATTAGGTAGAAGCCAATCATACCAACTTTAGATGGGAGAGCACCTGCACTTTAACACTGGTCAGCAGTGCTCAGAGTCCTACAGCCAACAACGACAGGTCAGTAAAAAATAGGAGGTAGGAGGCAAAAAGACTGAGGATGACCCTGCATAAGGAAAAAAGCCTACACTGACCTATAGGTTGAAATACCTATGGATCATCGACCTATTAAATTGTCCAGAGGGCAGCACAGATATTTGCACTAACACTTAATTTTGCTTTAAGAGCCACAAATGGAAAGATGGTATTGGACACTGAAGGCAAGCATACCTTCAACAGACCAGGGAACACCAGCCATATAGAATATTTTTCAATCAGTCTGAAGAACTGGATGCTTATTGAGGACATGGTGGTTCTGGAAAGGGGGGGGGGGGCAGCGACCATGTCCTTAATTAGACCTTGTTTGCCTCCCTTGCTAAATCATTAACATTTATAAAGCGCGCTACTCACCCGTGCGGGTCTCAAGGCGCTAGGGGAAAAAGGGGGGGGGTTATCGCTGTTCGAACAGCCAGGTCTTTAAGAGTCTCCGGAAAGCAGAGTGGTCCTGGGTGGTCCTGAGGCTGGTGGGGAGGGAGTTCCAGGTCTTGGCCGCCAGGAAGGAGAAAGATCTCCCACCCGCCGTGGAGCGGCGGATGCGAGGGACAGCAGCGAGTGCGAGGCCAGAGGAGCGGAGGAGGCGGGTGGAGACGTAGAAGCTGAGGCGTCTGTTGAGGTATTCCGGTCCCTTGTCGTAGAGGGCTTTGTGTGCGAGGGTGAGAAGTCGGAAGGTGATCCTTTGGCTGACAGGGAGCCAATGCAGGTGTCTCAGGTGTGCGGAGATGTGGCTGCTGCGGGGTATGTCGAGGATGAGGCGGGCCGAGGCGTTTTGAATGCGTTGCAGGCGATTTTGGAGTTTGGCTGGGGTCCCGGCGTAGAGGGTGTTGCCGTAGTCCAGGCGGCTCGTGACGAGGGCGTCGGTCACGGTTTTTCTGGTGTCAGCGGGGATCTAGCGGAAGATCTAGCGGAGCATGCGGAGGGTGAGGAAGCAGGCGGAGGACACGGCGTTGACTTGCTTGGTCATGGTGAGAAGAGGGTCCAAGATGAAGCCGAGGTTGCGGGCGTGGTCTGTGGGGGTCGGTGCGGTGCCGAGGGCCATGGGCCACCAGGAGTCGTCCCAGGCGGACAGGGTTTTGCCGAGGATGAAGACTTCCGTTTTTTCAGAGTTCAGCTTTAGGCGGCTGAGCCTCATCCAATCTGCGACGTCCTTCATACCCTCTTGTAGGTTGGTCTTGGCGCTGGCGGGGTCCTTGGTGAGGGAGAGTATAAATTGGGTGTCATCGGCGTAGGAGGTGATGATGATAAATGTCACTTGCACAGGGCCATGCTCAAACAGGAGCTGTTGAAGGTATACTCTCCAATAATGGGAAGGCTATCAAATGTGGTTGGTCTGCAAAACACCCAGAAGTTGTGGAGGTAGTCAATTCCATGGCTAAAGAAAAGGTAGAGATATTGAGCAATCTTGCCTCATAGGAGAGAGGGTAATTTTTGGGAAAAGCTTGCAAGCTTTTCTTTGATAATTTAAGAGCGATATTGGAGCAGGGTACTAAGTATGCACGTAAGACGCGGAAAGAATTTCCCTGATATACAAAAGCATGCAGGGTAGCAAAAACTCAACTATTGTTACCAGCCAAGGCAAGGAACAGGCAAAAGCTTGTGATACGCAGGACCATGTACAAGGAAGAACTGGAACCATCTAGGAAGGAATGGAGGAATTCACTCTTGGATGAGCTGTTCTATGCATTATTGATTAAGGACAATGTCAAATTTTCAGTCAAGTTAGCTTTGAGATTGTATGGTGGTAAACGATCTGTGGAGTATTTTGCTCAACTCCAAGATTGGGTAACTCACTTCAATAACTTATTCTCTTGTATGGCTGCTGTGGTGTGGGTTGACGTGCACCACGAGCCAGAGATAAAACTCAAGGACCCAAGTAGTTATTAGGGAAGGCACCAGGCCCTGACCGGATTCCAAAGTAGCTCTTCAAATTATATCTGGGTGTTTGGGGTCCCAACATGAATCATTTCTGTAATGCCATCTTAATGGGTATGCAGATTCCTGTATTGTGGTGTGTGGCAGAAATCATCCCAATTTATAATAAGGGTGAGCATAGCATCCTAAGCAGCAATAGGCTGATCAGCCTAACCAACGCCTCCCAGAAATTTTTCTGCAAACAAATCTTGAAACACCTCTTAGATTGGAACAGAGAGAATAATGTGCTATCAGAGTTCCAGGCAGGATTCCGAAGGGGAATTAGAAGAGTTGATCAGAGTTTCCTCTTCAACTGCTTTTTTTGGAAGACTGTGTTGGTAGATAAGGGATGACTCTTTGTTGCCTTTGCTGAGCTATGTGCAGCATTTCACCTAGCTCAGTGCTTTAAATGGGGCGGTACTCACCGGTACTGAGTAACGGCACTTCTTATTTTTTTCACTCTGAGTACCGGCACTTCTCTGCTGCCAAGGAGAGTACCGGTACTCATGAAGGGTAGGCTCCATAGCTGCTAGTGCTGGTGAGCACTGGGCTCTCAGAGTTGAACCCGCCTCTGACAGCAAAGGTGCTTCTGTCGCCCTAAACTGAGCCCCGCTGAGCTATTCAGCGGGGATTATGTGCCTAATGTCTGGGTATTTACGATCACGCTGTGTTTGTCAGAACAGGGTCCATTCAGGCCCTGTGCTGTCAATCACATTTACACACTGGTGTGCTTTTGTGTAAACACAGGAATTGAGGCAGCCCGCTGTGACAACTAAGAAAGCCATGGGAGGAAAGTTTAAAATGGCTTTGATCCCACCTGAGTCTCTTGAACGAGGGTCTGCTTATGTATGTGTGTTTGCCTGCTGGTATGTGTGTGTCTTTGTGTGAGAGAAAAGCGAATGAAAGAGAGAGAATCGGGGCACTTTAAGGAGGACTGTGTGGAATGCTTTGGGTGTGCGCCTCTGCTTGTTTCTTTCTGTGTGTGCACGTTCAAGAATATATAGTATTGTGCAAAACGACAGCAAATATGTTTGCCAGTAAGATAAATAGCGTTGTGTTTCGCTTACATTTCGTTTAACGAGTTAACTTGTTTTGTTTGTTCAAACACATTTCGCATGGGCCTTGGCATGTGCTGCAACTGGTTTATAAGTCAAAGTATCCCATGTCTTGCTCTTAGCCCCGCCCCTAGCCCCACCCACCACACTACTAGTATATGTTAATGAGTACCTGCACTTATTTTTTCCCATTTAAAGCACTGACCTAGCTCCCAAGGCAATGCTTTGGACAATATTGGATAGGATGGGCATCCTGTACAACTGATTAAAAGGTGTGATAAGGCTTCACGAAGGAAATGTTGCATTGGTTAGATGGGGTGAAAAGGGAGAACTTACCAAACCAATAAGCATCCAGCAGGGAGTTAGCAAGGTTGAATATTGGTACCTACTTTGTTTTCTCTCTTTATAAATGATGTTGTGAAAAAGCTAGACAGGGATGGCTGTGATGCCCCCAGAGTGGGGGATAGGAAAGTACCAGCTCTGCTTTGTGTGGATGACACTCTCCTAATTTCTAAATCATTAAAGGGTCTGCATGAGTTGTTGGGAAGTTGTAATACTTTTTGCAACAAATGGGGATTAGAACTCAACAAGGCAAGGACAAAATGTATGGTCTTTAAATCTGCCAGAGCAAAAAATAATTAAATGTAAACTAGCCATTGATGTGGACCCAATAGAGCAGGTAACTAACTAACTTTGAATATTTGGGGCTAAGGTTAACAGCTAGCCTAGACTGGTCCAAAAGGCTGACTGCTCACTAATACACTACACATCTCATTTGATAATGATATATAATAAGACTCTTTACAAGAAGGTTGCCCCACCATTGAGATTTATAATGTGAAGGATCTAAATGGGGTAGAGCTATGGGATCATGTTAACTGTAGAATTATATCACAGACAAAGCATAATTTTTTAGAAAGTTATTTGCGCTCCCAAAGAGTACACTGCTGGTTGCACTGTATTTTGACCTGGCATTAAGGATAATCTCTTGGAAAATTGCACTTAGACCTCTATTGGTCTGGCACAGGCTTTGGAACTCACCTGCCCTAAGAGCTCACAGACACCCCTTAAAGATCTATCGGCCCAGTTTGGTATCCATTGTATAACTCGGCTCATGTATATCAGGTCCTCATTTAGGAAGCTGGGATTGGAAAATTATTGGGCAGCACCACAGGATCTCTCTCCAGTCTCCAAAATTGTAGTTAAATTGGCCTATTGGCAGGTTGTATATGAAAAATCCATGAGCAGTAGTCGAGGGACTTTGACCCTCGATCTTTTGAAGTTCAAGCTGACTCCTAGCTCGATGACATCACTCCCCGCTAGCAAGAAAATGTTTTTTACAGTTCAGGTCACGATCTCTGCCCGTTATGGCCCTCTGCATGGAGTGGGAAAACGTGAAATGTAAGAATAGTGAGGGCCCGGTATATAAGGGCCCTCTTGAAGATTTACCTCATTTCTTATTCTTTTGCCCAGCTTATGCCTCCCAGAGAAAACGGTGGCTACTGTCGTTATGCAGGTTCCTGGGTATTAGGAGATTCCTTGTGGTCACCATGATTTTGAGAACTGACACCTTGAGGCTGGTGGTATTTGTGGTCACAAGATACCTCAAGGAAGCCTGGATTTGGTGGCCAAGAGTGTTCACTTAGATGATGCTAGAGCAGTCCAGGAGAATCAATAATGGAGGTAAACTGGCGTTCAGCCTTGAACCGTCACTTATGAATCATGTGCCCCTATTTTTTTATTACTGCAATTGCACTGACACTTTATATGGCCAAGGTCTCCAAGAACCATTTTAGGGAAGGCGATTTTAGTCTGCTAGTTGTGTAAAATCTACTTTAAAGGGCCTGGTTTTTATCCAGTACACGAGCGAGCATGTTATTTTGTGCATCCCCGAATGTGCCTTTTAATCTATTTAAATCTCATTGTTATATCAATGTTTTTACACATTTTCTAAGTATTTGTATAAATTGTGCTGATTATCGGGGTGGGGTTGTTATTACATTTGGTAAGGATGTCAAGTTCAGGATGTATTTTTTAAGGATTTTAAATGTCTACTTTTATGATCGATGTTTAGATCTAAATAAAATTAAGAACTAAATTGGTAAGTTTTAACGTGAGGTAAAGGTAACGACAGAAAGAGATGGTGAGAAGGAAATGTGGAAAGAGACAGAGGACTACAGCACTCCAAGGAGTGAGGTAGAGGAAGAGGTAAAGTAGGAAAAGGTGAATTAAAAAAGATAAAGTCAGCAAGATGTAGACATGGACAAAGAGGGGAGAAAAAAGCGGAGAAAGAAAGAGAGAGAGCACAAAATGATTAGAGATTTAGAAAAAACGGGTTAGGTAAAGAGAGTAATGGTGAAGAGAGAAAGGTAAAGGGGAAAGATAGAAGAATACATTTTATTTAGAGTGAAATGGGGAAGTTGAGAGACGTTTGCAAAAAAGAGAAAGAGAGGTGAAGCTTATAAAAAGGTACAGAGTTGTGAGATAGAAAGGGGAGTCATAGTGAGGGAGAGAGAAAGAGGGTGAGAGAGAGAGCTATTGTGGGGGGGGGCAAGTAGAAATGGAGAAGGACGTCCAGTGAAAATATGTGTTTGTGAGAAAGAGAGCGGAAGACAGAGAAAGGGAGAGAGGCAGGAGAGTGAGAGGCAAAGAAGCTGATGACAGAGAACTAGAGGCAGAGAAATAGAGGTAACCAGAAAGGAGTATGTTATTTAGGCAGATGAAGGAAAGGGAAAAGAGGTAGAATGATAGAAAGAGGAGGTGGAGTGGTGAGGCAGTGCAGAAATAGTGAGACAAATTGAGAGGTTAGGTAGTGAGAAAGCAGAATGAGGAACGGAGAGAGAAGGTAGTAAGGGAGATGTCAGGTAGACTAATTAGATAGAAGTTAGGTGGAGTGATGAGGTAGTGAAAGACTGACAGAGAGGTAGAGAGCAGCAAGGTAGGATAGACATGGAGAGAGAGATATGTGAGGTAGAGGTAGAAATGAGGGTCTATGAGAAGTGAAGTAGACAGAGGAGAGATGTAGAGAGGTCAAATGGAAAAAATGCAGTGAGGTAGGGTAGAGAGAGGGGATTGAGAGTGACGGATATAGATATAGGCACAGAGAATGAAAGAGAAAGGGGCAAGGTCATGAGAGAGAGGTAGGGATGATGACAAGTGAGGTAGTTTAAGTATATTGGGAGAGAAGTGAGGTAGAAAAAGGTGAGTTAGAAAATGCTGAGTTAGAAAGAGGATGATGGTACAGAGAGAAGTGGAGACTAAGAGAGAGTGGTTAAAAGACATGTTTAATGAAGATAAGGTGAGGTGAACTAAAGCGAGAGAAATAGCACAGAAAGCCTGACCAAAGCCACCAACCTCCGGGAGTATACGTTAAGGCTGGACAGACCAGGCATGCACACAAAGGGGGAGATTAATTGTTTGAGCAACTTTGGGTAGCAATCAAAGTTGCTGTGCTGGATTGTGCAAGCGGGACAAAGCAGCACAAAGTCATATGGGCATATTTATACTCTGTGCGAATTGGTGCCATTTTTAAACTGCAAATTCAGTTTAAACCGAACTCCATATTTATATTTTGACGTTAGGCACATCTAACGTCAAAAATAGGAGTTTGCACCCTTTTTTGGGTACATGCACCTACCTTGCGTCAATCAAATGCAAGGTAGGCATTCCCATCTAAAAAATGGTGCTATCCCAATAGCCCCATATTTATCCACCGTGCTAAAATGATGCACCATTATTTAATGCCTGGGTCAGACCAGGCATTAGGGGACCTGTGGACACATTTCTATGGTTAAACACAATGTAATGGGTCCACAGGTAACACCCCCACCAGAGGGACACTGGAGGATGGGGACCCTCTCCCAGGTAATTCGACGTAAGTATTTTTTTTTTGTTGCCATCTGGGGCCCTAACTTGCATGGCACAGGGTGAAATGGCCATGCCTAGGGACACTTGTCACCAGTGCTGGCCATTGGGGAGGTGGGCATGACTCCTGTCTTTCCTAATCTCTGGATCATCATAGACAACAAGCTTGACATATCTGCCTAGAACAACACTGTCACCATGTCCTGCTTCCACACCCTAAGGATGCAGAGAAAGATCTGCAAGTGGCTGCAGAAAAAAGCCAAAGAGACCATCACCAAGGCCCTCATTATCAGCAGGCTAGCCTGTGGCAACTCTCTTTATGCAAAAATCACTAAACATCTCACAAAGGACTGAAAACATCCAGAGCACAGCAGCCATTCTCGTCTTCAACCTCCTATGCCTTACACCCATCACACCACACCTGAGGGAACTCCAGTGGTTCCTCACACACATACAAAGCACACACATTCAAAGACAGAGGCCGAGCATACCTGAACAGCTGCATACACTTCCACTAACACCCCAGCCACCTCCACTCAGCTGGACTCCTTCTACCAAACATCCCATGAATTTGCAGAAGCGGAACTGGAGCTCGAGTCTTCTCTTACATAAACCCCCAAAGCACTGAACTACCCCCTGCTACCGGCTAGAGCCTTTTCCTGACTTCTTTCATTTCATCAGAAGCTGAAGAGATGCCTGTTTGAGTAAGTCCTCTTGCAGCTCCTCAAGCTCATACATATTCAAATTGCCAGGATACACTCAAAAGTGATTATACTCAATAAAATAAACTTTAGAAACATCTAGACTCCCCTCAATATCTTGAGTTTATAGACAGCTTTAGAATAGCCTTTCCTAGGAATCTTGGGCAGTAAATAATTTCTCACCTCCTAGTTATAAACAGTTTGACTTTCCTATAGTGTGGGACAATTAAGGACACCTGATCTGACGATTTGCCATTTGTCTCAACTTAAACTCATTCTCGATTGCTTAAATTATTTACCTTAATAGGTTCATTGTGGCTCTCAAATTGAAGTAGTCGAACCTGGACACAATCTTCCTCATCTAAGGTAGTCAACATGATTCCCTATTTGGACACCTTGCTGAGAGGTTGCCCTTTATGAACTGCAAATTTACGGTAAGCCAAGGCGATCATTTTTGAATTTTGCATATTTTTTGTATGTGAACTAAATAAAATATTTCAGAATTTGTTCACTGGTGTGATGTATATTTTTCTGTAGTTTTTTTTATACTGTTTTTGGTTTAAATCATACAAATTGTTTAGGTGGCAGGCCCCAGGCTTCCAACAGAGTTTCTGAAGAGAGCCACAGAAGTCAAAAAGTTAAGAACCACAGGCTTAAACAACTTCAAATGTGTGAATGTGAGATTTGAATGCTAGTTTACCAGCTTCAAACTTCAGACATGGAATAGCACCATAGACATAGGTATGGCCAAAGAGCTAAAGCTGCTTGTTTTGGAACTGGAGAGCCAGCTTTCAATCATTTCAATGTTATGTGACTATAGTCAAATAACTTAGGCCCTGATTCTAATCTCCCGCCGCCCGCCAAGCGGGAACCGCCAGAAGACCGTACCGCGGTCAAAAGACCGCGGCGGTCATTCTAGGTTTCCCACTGGGCTGGCGGGCGACCGCCAAAAGGCCGCCCGCCAGCCCAGTGGGAAACACCCTTCCACGAGGAAGCCGGCTCCGAATGGAGCCGGCGGAGTGGAAGGTGTGCGACGGGTGCAGTAGCACCCGTCGCGAATTTCAGTGTCTGCTATGCAGACACTGAAATTCAAAGTGGGGCCCTCTTACGGGGGCCCCTGCAGTGCCCATGCCATTGGCATGGGCACTGCAGGGGCCCCCAGGGGCCCCACGACACCCCTCACCGCCATCCTGTTCCTGGCGGTCACAACCGCCAGGAACAGGATGGCGGTGAGGGGGTCAGAATCCCCCATGGCGGCGCAGCTTGCTGCGCCGCCATGGGGGATTCCTCAGGGCAGCGGAAACCGGTGGTACACCGCCGGTTTTTCCTTTCTGACCGCGGCCATACCGCCGCGGTCAGAATGCTCTTAGGAGCACCGCCAGCCTGTTGGCAGTGCTCCCGCGGTCCCCTACCCTGGCGGTCTCGGACCGCCAGGGTAGGAATGACCCCCTTAATCTCCCTATGCCAAAAAAATATGTATCATAAAGTGATTTAAATGCCTTGAGGGGTGAAGTCTGCCCACTCCTGAGCCTCTATTGGACCCTGCGTCCCCATCCCTGGGAACCTTTCTTTTTAAATAAGGGGAGGTGGTGCATGGACCTCCACCCTAAGCTTCCTTAAGGCCTATAGTGTGGGTCCTGGTGCCCACCTGGGGCACCCACAAATCACTATCTTCCGGCTGCAGGGGGACCCCAAAGCCCCCATGGCTCCAGCTGTCTCCCTGCATGCTGTAGGAGGCAGCTTTTCTCCTTCCCAGCTGTTTTTGTTTGTTTTCTTTGGATGGGAGCAGTGTGTGTTTCTTGTCCGCAGGAGGGCAGTCAGGAAAACAGGTGTCTGCTGCCATTCAGCTGGACCATTTTCAAAGCCAGAAACTAGATAGCATCTCCAAAAGTCCACCAATCAGAAATACATTCAGATTCATGGGCTTTTGGAGATGCCAGTGTTTTACGATGGAGCCATTGTTTAAACTTAATGAAAATGCTAAACACTTAGAAGACAAGGGCTCTTGCAGACTTTCTAAATATATCTTAAAAGGACCCACACTGTTTATAGTCTGTGCTGACTTCCAATTTAAATGCATTATTCACAGATTACCCATTTCCTGACACGAGCGCAGTACTTGCAGGGTCAATATTGAAAAAAGTGGAACCAAAAAATCCAGCTGAACTATCAGCATCTTTGAAAGTTGTGCCCCCAGCAAGAGTGTGCACTAAAATTCTAAGTGCAATGCTAACTTGGATTAGGGAAAAAGAACATTTATCTAATTGACCAAGTAGGTTTTCACCAGCAATTCACAACTGTATATGGTTGAACATCCTTGGCTCCATCTGCAATCGATCCCAGTTCTGTGCCCCTCCAGTTCTGCCTTTATTAATCTTAATAAAACAGTTGATCATCTTGATAATGCCATTTAGTGGGAAAACATGTATTATTGATATGACTACAACAACATTTAATTTAATAATACACATTCTGGATAACTTGCATTTCAACACTGTGCTGTTAATTCCACCATGAGAACTCCTACCTTTTGTCCAAATATGCACCCTAGCACCCATTGTCTTGATCATATACTGTATATGAGTGATAAAATTTTGCTGTTATTGAATGTGCACACTTTGCCACTCGACAATAAAGGATTGAAAGTCAGAGCATTGTACTATTTAGATGTGTTCAGAAAATGCTTGTATTGTAGTGTTGTGGAAAGGACTCCTTTAAAGGTTGTTGGTATAGTTGTAGAATGCCATGTGAGTGAAATGTTGTAATTATCTTGGGATTGTCTTAATGGCCAACTAAAATGGGGCTTTTTAAATGATTTATGGAAATGCTCAGGCCACACAACTATGAACACCTTGTGTCTCGTCAATTACATGTGACGTGGTTGTACACTGTAGCTGACAAAAGTGTGCCGTGCAGGGGCATGTTTTTGGTGCTGTGCAAGATGTGACAAGCTTCAGATTGACCAGGATGAAAGCTCGGCTCTCAGAACTCGTCAAGTGACTTCATATCTTTTCCAAAGGCCTTGGGACATTATTTTAGGCATGATGAGTCAGAAGCATGACCTTTATGGAGTTGCTGATTTTCTATAGTGTACTTGCAGCCTCATAAAGTTTGTACTCACAGTGAGCCATACATGTCATTTTAGGATGTATAAGCATTACATCCTTACATATATTGAACACCTTCACTCTTATAAAATAGTCAGGAAATGTTCCTAAATTTCATGTGGGTGGTTTCCAATTTTTACCCTAAATTTATGAGGGCACGTCACCCTTCTGTCTGCTTTCTGCTGCTGTCATATGCTGTTTTTCTTCATTGCATCACAATTGTACTTCAATTACACTTTACTGATTGATACTTAATTATGTATGTCTTCCTTTTTGCCTGATTTCCTTATATAATAAATTACAGACTCTGTGGCTCACAACACTGACTAAAAACATTTCCTGGAGGACTTTCTAATCCAGCGAGAGTGAGGTTATCGGGAGAAGATGGAAATTAATGTCAAAAGAATCGCAGGAATTTGGGGCATTTTCAGATCCCGAAGACATTCTGGGCCATATGGAGGGAAATGCTACCCAAACATTTTATATTATGCCCATTGTATTACCGAAATCCTCCTTGCTTACTAAATTGACAACGAGGACAAACAAATGACCAAAGAAGGATCCTCCTTCACCATGGAAAAGACCAATCATATTTCTATGGAGCTATTAGTTGATTAAATTTGAGCTCTTAAACCAATATAGAAATAACCAACAAAACAAATTACAGGTTTTAGATGACAAATTGTAATTTTGTAGACAAACACATTTGAGATTTTGAACAGAAAGTAAGTTAGCTCCTGTGGGCTGCCTAAAAAATTAATAACTTATAAAATGGAAGTTACATATCTCAGAAAGCAAACAGGATCCTGAAAGTAAAAATCGTAAACATTATCTTTGGATTTATGGGCTTCCCGAACAACTTGAAGTTTCCAATCATTTTGAAATTTTTAGAGACCTTGATTCTGAATATTCTTGACATTGTGTTTTCTATTCACTTAAAAACAAAGGGCTCATATATTGGGGAAGAAAATCTCAGCCAAATCCAGAGGA
This sequence comes from Pleurodeles waltl, assembly GCF_031143425.1. Classification (NCBI taxonomy): domain Eukaryota; kingdom Metazoa; phylum Chordata; class Amphibia; order Caudata; family Salamandridae; genus Pleurodeles; species Pleurodeles waltl. The sequence continues at coordinate 691,294,929 of NC_090442.1, read as the reverse complement.
ACAGTCTTCTTTTTCTGGAATACACTAATCTTTTGAAAGTAATGTCTGCATTTAAGATAAAAAAGCAATAATATGGCCTGGTCATAGACCTTTCTTCTCCAAAGATGTAGTTTAAGTTACAGCAGGCAAGAGAGAAACAATTCTTAATTTGAGACCATTTCTAAGAGCTATGAATGCCTGGTTTGGTCTCATTCATTCAAGTCTCTTGACTATGAATGAGTTACTTACAAAGATGAAACAGTCACTCATAATGATTCTACTATAATTCAGTTTCTACATAATTATAGAGACGTGCAGGTGAATACTGCAAAAACTGTATAATTATATAGTTATTTATTACTAGCTTACTTCAATTTTTCTAATGCATTTGATATTTTTATTTCAGGTATAATGTCGGTGTACTAGTGTTTACCTGTATACTGCTGCTTTTCTTATGTCTTCTCCTTCGGTCCCCATTCATGTGTTACTTGTGGTTTTACTTGGAACCCCTTCTCCATTGCTCTTCCATATCCCAGCCACTTGGAGTGACAATGTTGTCATCTCTATTTTCTGATGTCTCCACTCTCCTTAGTTTTTTTTCCGTACATCTAGGTGTGTTTTTCACTCTTCGTTTTCTTGATGAGTACTATCTATGCTGTTCTTTTTTTACCTCTCCTAATCCTTTTTTTGTGTATCCTTCTTTGTCATCTTGTTCTTCCCTTTCCCCTTGAGTTCTCCTCTATTGCATTTTTGCAGATTGTTCTTTCCTTACATGTTATTCTCACATGGTATTCATGAGTTTTTTCATGTTTATTTTCACTAAGTGTAGACATATAGGGGCATATTTATACTCTGTTTGCACCAGATTTGCATCGTTTTTATTAATGCAAATCTGATGCAAACTTAAGTCCATATTTATATGTTGGTGCTAGACATGTCTAGCGCCAAAAGTTTGGAGTTAAAGTCATTTTTTGCCTGCGGAAAATTTCCTTGCATCAATGAGATGTAAGGTATGCGTTCCCAGGTAAAAAATTACTCTAAGGCCCTAGCGCCTTATTTATCTTCCCGTGGAAAAATCACGCATGGGGAGGAGGGGTAAAAAATGGTGCAAAGCTCGCTTTGCACCATTTTTTAACACCTGGGTCAGGGCTGGTGTTAGGGGACCTGTGGTCCTATTTCATGGTGGAACACCATGAAATAAGCCCACAGGTGCCCTCCCCACACCCCAGGGACACCCCCACCCACTCCAGAGGGACAGCGGAGGATGGGGGACCCCATCCCAGGTAGGTATAGGTAAGTACAGGTAAGTATTTTTTTTAAAGTGCCACTGGGGGCCCTGAAAGGGCCCACCTACATGGCACAGGGTGCAATGGCCATGCCCAGGGGACCCTGGGCCCATGTGCTGGCCATTGGGGTGGTGGGCATGACTTCTGTCTTTTCTAAGACAGGAGTCATGTGGCATGGATTGTTTTGCATCCGAAAATGACTCTAGGCAGGTTAGAGTCTTTTTTTTTTTTTTACTCTAACCTGCCTAACGTAATTGTTTGGTGCAAAACCCCCTTCTTCAATACCACCAGCCCCACCTGACTAACGCCATTGTTTTTTATGTTAGCCTACCCTTTGCACCAGCTTGCACCATTCCATAATATGATGCCCGGCTGGTGCACAGAAATGGTGCAAGCCGGTGCTAAACTTTTTGGTGCAAAACTGCGTTAGTGCCGTTTTGCACCAAAAAGTATAAATCAGGGCCATATTTTCTCTATACTACTGTTAAGGTATTAAGTAAGCCTATTAAAAGTTAGAGAGTAGCTTCTCATTTAGAAACACTTGAGGCTGACATTGCAATAATACAAGAATCACATGTTTCTGAAATTGAAGCTATAAAACTCAAAAAATGCTGGCTAGGCAACTTGTTTGTTTCCCCTGCTTTGGGAAAAATAATGGTGCCATCATTTTATGTAATAAAAACCTTGCCATTCATCTTGCAAAAAAGTAATATTCTACGAAAATGTTAGAATATGATGATGAATATTGTAACCTTGGCATTGACATCAACCAAGTAATTGATCCTCTGTCAGATAGAAATTCAAAAGTGAAATTAATTTAAAACAAAATGCATATTTAATACTGTTTAACTATTGTTGGAAAATTAACCTCTCTGAAAGGTCACCCCAACTTTTTTGCCACCCCCTCCTCTTTTTCTGACCTCGTTTTTGTTGGCTTTAGGACTCCGAGCTCTTTAACAGTGCCAACCAGTGTTAACTTGCATGTGCTCTTTCCTCTAAACATGGTAACATTGGCTCATACCCAATTGGCATATGTAGTTTACTTATAAGTCCCATGTGCCCCGGGCCTGTAAATTAAATGCTACTAGTGGGCCTGTAGCACTGATTGTGCCACCCACTTAAGTAGCCCCTTAACCATGCCCCATGCCTACCATTGCAGAGCATGTGTGTAGTTTGAAACTGCCATGTCGACCTGGCAAGTTAAACCTCTTGCCAGACCTAATCCTTCCTATTTAATACAAATATTTTGCCCTTAGGGTAGGCCCTGGGTAGCGCACGGGCAGGGTGCAGAGTATTTAAAAAATAGGACATGTACATTTAAGTAGTACATGTCCTTGTAGTGAAAAACTCTTAAAATAATGTTTCTCTACTGCAATCTGCACTATTCCATAGGATACTACTGGGATTACTTTAGCCTTTTAATTTTAATTCTCAATTACAAAGAGATAGACTTTTCAAGTCTTGTGCCTCTGGATCCGCAATTTAAAATCACTACATATGGTGAAGTCAGATTTTAAACTGCAGTTCCTAAAAGGCCACTTTTAGAAAGTTGGCATTTTCTTACTTTAGCCATTTGGTGCCTGCTGCCTCTCTCCAATACACGTCTGGGGGTAGTGTGATAGCTGGGCTTGTGTATTCCCCTAGACAGCCACACACACAAAGGTAGCTTAGATGGGACTTGTGATATCCCATGCTTAATGGGCCACCCTGGGCAGGATGGGAGGGAGGGACTGATACTTACACCTGAATGGGCAGTGCCCTGCCCACCTAAAGGGCTACATACCCCCTGAAGTGAGCCTGGAGCCAAGGCAGGAAAGGAGAACCACTGACCACTTCAAAGACCTTTATTTGAAGTTTCCTGCACTTCAAAGGCTTAATTGGGTATAAACATTGGATCTTTGACACCACCAACTCAATACACTTCTGGACCTGTGGCTACTCTGACAGGAAGGAGGACTGCTGTGCTGCTACAAGGATTGCCACTCTGTTGACCTCCAACTCTGCTGGACTCCTGTTTTGCTGAGCTGACCTGCTGCCTGCTGCCCTCTTTCCTTGGAGTGAGATGGACTGGATGTGCATTGCTACATCCCAGAAACAAAGTGACTCCAAGGGTTTGATGACCTGCCCTCTTCTTCCGAAGTCTCAGAGACACAAAAGACTTCCATCTCATCACCTACAGCACCTGCACTCTGCCATATGAGAGTCTTGTCCTGCCAAGTGGTGCCAATCCAGTCTTGGCCCCTCAGAAGTGGTCTTAAAGTGCTACAACTGCCAAAATCCACACATCAATGCTGTTGCATTGCTCGGAACTGGGGCATCCCCATCAATGCATCGCTACTGCTTCGAGGACCAACGACACTGCATCACCATTGGCACAGTGCATCACCTCCATTACCGGTGCACCTCCAACTTTGTGGGGCTCTGAATGGATACATTGCCTACATCCAATGGATCAATGAAGACGCATCACCTCCTTCGCTCTTCACATCTTGCTCTTGGTCCAATGCAACCAGATAGCCCTGGTTGATGCTTTACGCTTTTAGGTACTGCATTTCGGTTTATTCTTTAAAAATGTATATCTCAAGTTCTTCATATTGGATTTTTATTGTTTTTGGTCTTGCTTTGTTTGTTTCTAACCAGGAGTGATATGTTTTTGTTTGTGTATTTTCACTGTTGTACTGTGTGAAATGTTGCATAAATACTTAACACATTGCCTCTAAAGTTCAGCTTGACTGCCCTGTGCCGAACTGCCAGAGGGTGAGCACAGGTTAATTTAGGATATGTGGCGACTTACCCTGACTGGGATTATGGCTCCTGCTTGGACAAGGTGCATACCTCTGCCAATCAGAAACCCAATTTCTAACATTAATGATCAGTGATGAGGATCTGTGTTTGTGCAGTGCTATAATATAACAACTATTCCACATCTACAGACCATTAACATTTTTAAATTCTTAGTTTTTTTAATTGACTTTTTTCACTCTTCTCTAAATGTAAGTGCCCTAACCTCCATTTTGTACCATGGTATGCATACCTGCAACTTTGACATCCTCAGCAGGGCTGAGCAGCTGAAACTCTGAGACCAGAAGGTCTCAGCAGACAAAAAGGCTACCAAGCTGGATCTCCATGATTTTGAGGAAGTACAAATATGGCCGACCATCTCAGAGGATGATGAGGGGGATGTCAGTGAGGAGCAAGAGGAAGCACTATCAGAGGAGGACAGAGAGGGGACCCAGACCAGGGTCCCATGTTCCAAGGAGAGACCAACTCTGCCCTAGTAGACAACATGGTTGTCCCTTTTGCTCAGGATAGAGCAGGAAGCAGTGTGTCTGCCAGAGGCCTGTTCCCACAGGAGCTGGAGAACAGAAACAAGGAGAGGAAACTTCCATTGGAACTGACCAAGCTAAGGATAGAGGAGAAAAAGTTGGCACATGAGCCTAAACTTAAGGAACTGGACATCAAAGCCAAGCAGGAAGAGACCAGTAGTAGGAGTCGCAGCATACCTGAAGTGTCCCATGGAGAGGGTGTGGTTCACCTACCAAATGATTGGGTGTTCAACTTTGTGGTGAGGGAACGGCATTGACAAGTGGTTCTCAGCTTATGAAGTGGCTCTAAGGGTGCACAAGGTTCCTGAGGAGTACTGAGGGTGTAAGTTGTGGAGGTAGATGCCCACAGTGGAGATGGACACACTCCTAACACTAGAGCAGAGAACCTAGAAAGCTGACGAAGGTCATTCTTGTCAAGAAATTTGGTTTGACCCCTAAGAGATTTAGGCAGGCATTTAAGGACAGGCACAAGTCCTACACGGATCTGTGTGTTATGGGTGGATTTCATAGACTACTACAGCAAGGCACTGAAGGGCTGGTTAAGGGGCAGCAAGACAGCTGATCTCACTGGGCTGTACAACCTCATTATGATGAAGCACATGTTTGCCATCTGTTTTCCACAGCTGAACTAACACCTAGTTAAGAGCAAGCTGACTGACCGCAAGAAGCTTGTTGAAGAGGTAGACCTCTGTGTCAGCACCGGAGAGTGGAAGAAGGCTGGGGGACTCCCAAAAGGGTGATCGGGGTTACCTCAAAAGAAGAAGGGGGAGATAAAAATAAGGAGTGCTCTTCCAGCCCCCAAAACAACTCTCAAGGGAATGGATCCCAATCAAGCCACCAGAAAAAGAACTTCCCTGACAAGAGTCAAAACAAGACTCCCAAGTTCTATGAATGCTATGAGTATGAGCATTATAAGGGTCATGTCAAGTATCTTAAGAGGGCAAGGCCTCCCAATAGAGGTAGGCCACCAGGTTGGTGGATTAATTGCTTGGGGAAGAGTTTGTCCAAGTCAGAGGGGAGAGGGAATGTCAGTGAGGTTACTCTAGTGCCCCTGGGTGATGTGGAGATGTTGTCTAAAGCCCATGTGCTTTCCAATACTGCAAAGTATAGGCATTGGATCACCATTAATGGTCAATATGTTAAGGCCCTAAGGGACACAGGAGTCAGTATGACTATGGTAAGAGTCAGCTGGTGGCCTAAAAGCAGATTTCACCTAATACATTCCACCAGGTTGTAGTAAGTGACAACCTTGAGGATCACTACCCAGTAGCCATTTTTCCATTTGAGTGGGGGGTGTGGGGGGTTTCAGGTCTTCTGAAAGTTGCTGTAATCCCTGCCATGTCTGTGGACTGCATGTTAGAAAATTATCTTGAGCATCCTACTTGGATGGAAGTAGAGCTTAAGCCACATCTGGAAATGTTGCAGTTGCCTACATGAATTTGTGCAATCATCAGGTCTATGGCTACCCTGTCAAAACAGTTTGGAACCTGGAAAATGGCCCAGACAACTGTCAAGAGAGGGAAAGGCAAGGGCATGATAAGTCAGCCTCTACATGTCTCCCAGCTGAGGCGGGTAAGGTGCTAGAGGAGGTCGCAATGTCTCCCTTGGTGATCTTCCGAAACTTGCTGGATAGCAAGAAGAAGGAGGACTCACCAGAAAGAAGTTATGTAAAGCACAGAAAGAGTGCCCAACCCTGAAAGGCATGATGCAGCAGTCTGAAGCCCAGGCAGCTGGTGATGCCTCAGAAAGTCACCACATTTATATAGATGAAGGCCTCCTATTCAGTGAACCTAATGTGTTATGCAGTTCCATTGTTGTATTAGTACGGCATGTTTAGGACAGATGCCCCACTAAGTGTGGGAGACTGAGTGCAGCCCACGCCAAGTGGCAGCTGTCAGCCTAACTCCTGGCTAGTTCACAGTGCCTCACCCTAACCACCAAACATGTTGGGGCAAAGGTGATTACAGCAACCTCAACATGACACTTTGACTCCTCAGTGTAGTTGTGGAAACAGATTGTACCCTTTTTGCTCAGTTACTCATGCACACTAAGGTGAAATAAAAGATACAAAATGGATTTCATTTAGTTTATTGAAGCAATAGCATTTGAGTATAAAAAGCATGTGCTACGATAACTAGGCAGATGGAACCGAGCATAGTAACCAACATGATGGCAAGAGTGGAGGTGATAAACAGCCCCACTATATTGTGTGTTTTTAGAGAGTCTAGTGGTTACTACCAAATCCCTATATCTAAATTTGTGAGCACAGTGGTTGTAACCCTTTGCTAGGCCTGACCTAAAGGATTTGCCCCAACCCTATATCTGATTTGAATAGCAGGGGACTGCCTGTGATTCAGATGGCAACCTCCTGAGGAGGCTGAGATATCAGCACCAGTAAGGCGGTCAGTCATATGGGAAGTGCCCCAGGATTGTCTTGACCGGAATGCCCTCTACCTCCTATGGGCCTAAGTGTAGGGTATATAATGATCTGTGCATCATTTGGGCAGCAGCTGTGGTGTAGTGCTGTGTCTTGACAAACGAAGCTGACCCCTAGGCTGACAACATGAATGAGCTTATTGTGTCCTGTATTTCCCAGCCTAAGACAAGGAATACAGATAATATGCGGTACAAGGCTGATTAGATGTGCAGCACGTACTTTGCCTTCCTAGAAGTAGCTGCTGATATAATAAGTAAACACACATTTTAAAGGCAGGCTCGCTAAAATATGAATAATATCATGTATGACCTTGCCTGTCATTGGCAAACACTTCGAAATGGCAAGCATCAACATTGTTGTGCCCATGGATCACCAGACAACCTATGGCCACAGGCTTATGGGTTCTGGTGGACCATTCTACACTGTATCAGAGTCCATTGCTCTGAGGACCACAACTGCATTGGTTAAGGCCATAATGGTTATTATTACCATAGTTGATTTTCCTGGGGAAGTCCACAGACCAATGGGCTGGTTGAGAGGTTCAGCAAGACCCTGAAGGGCATGATCAAGGCTACCAAAATCCAAAAGGCATGAATGAGACATCCTCTTACCATGCCTGTTCTTTGCTTACAGAGAGGTACCAAAAGTGGGGGTTGGTTTTAGCCCCTTTGAAATGACATAGTGGCACCCTGTAAGGGGACCTCTTAGCCTGGTTAACAAACTCTAAGGAAACCTCCCCAGGATGTGGCTAGCTACTGGCTATCCCTCCAGAGTCAGATGGCTAAGTTTCTGAAAACCTAGAGACAAGTCAGGAGGTGATGAAGGAGTGGAATTCCATACTGGAGAAAAAGTGTGGGTTATGGAGCCAGTGGAGCCCAGGGCCCTACAATATCACTGGATTTGGCCATATGAGGGGGCCGAGAAGAAGGGGGAGGCCACCTACTTGGTGGACTTCAAGACCCCCAAGCACCCCCTAAGGGTCTTCCATATCAACTGCCTCAGACCCCACTATGAGAGGTCTGAAGCCACCATGTTGTTGGTGACGGACGGTAGAGAGGAAGAGGAGAGTAAAGCTCCCCCACCTCTGAGCCTCCAAAGAGAAAGATGAGTCAGTGGAAGGTTCCCCTACCCCCACTTCAGAACAGCAGAGGGGCTGTCACTAATAGCTGGGACAGTTCTACTCTCTGTGTCCCCTCACTCCTGGGATAATACTCTGTGTACCCATGATATTGATACAGGAGACAGTCTCCCTGTCAAAAACAAAATATTTCAGATTGTTGGACAAAATAAGGGCCAGCATCAAGGATGAAGTATCCAAGATGTTGAAGTTGGGGTGATTGAACCATCCAGTAGCCCCATGTCCAACCCTGTGGTCCTTTTACCAAACATTGCTCCACTGTGCACTACACCAGAACTCAGGTTCTATATAGATCACCGGGGGCTTAATTAAGTCACCAAGACAATACTCAGATTGAATATACTATTGACTCTTTCATCAATTGCAACACTATGTATATAGTATATGTATTAGGATGTTCATGTGGAAAATTATAAGTAGGCAGTAGTATTCAGAGTTTGAAAACAAGGGTGATGGAGCACATCAGGGCCATAAAAAATGGCGATGCGAGATATCCTATGGCCTCTCATATACAACTGATCCATCCCACCAATACTCAAATATGGTTTAATGGATTTGAACATGTGACACAACATGGAAGGGGAGGAAAAAGGGAACTCACACTTAGACAGGCAGAGGTAAGATGAATATGTTGCTTGCGAACAGCATATGAAGGTCTGAATGTCAATAATGAATTCCATTATTTTTTAGGAATCTGAATGAGAGGAGGTACATAATGGATAACATATAGGTGGCTTTATGTATTGGGTATCAGAAATTAACATTGGACATGTAGTATACATAAATGGAGATATATATTGTACGTCCTACTCCTGATAGCTGAAATAGCTTTACGATGGCTGCCATATTGTTAGAGCTATAAACAGTGAGTTTAAGCAATTGGATGTACACTGGAGGGTGTAGTGCTGGTAGATTAGGAGGCATATTGGGTAGCTACATCATGTTGGAGATCGTTTATTATTTTAGTTAAACAATTTTGGACAAAATCAACAGTGTGTCATTTCTTAATATCAATACTTGATTAATGATGACAACATGTTTTGAAAGAGATTATGAAGATTTTGAGAAGTATGTCATTATATTCTGGTTATGATCATGCACAAGTTTCAAAATATGGTTTTGATTCAGCAAACAAATTGTATTTTCAATACAATATAGGATAAAACACATGGTTTAATGTAGGTCTGTAACATTTCAAAATGGCCGCCACAGGTACCTACATCTCAATGTGGTTTGAGAAGGACAGCACAGGTGTCACCAATCACTCTGGATTATTAAAATGGTACGAGTAAAGTCGACAAGATTTTCAAGGTTGTCGCCAGATGGGATATTGCCATAACGAACATCAGAAACTTTGATTTCAAGGTATGAGTCAGTCTATGGTAAAATATGATCATGAATAGTGAGTTTAATTGAATGTAACTATCCGGTGTGGAAAGGAGGCGACAATATATTTAGAGTGATATCAGATTGTAATATCATGTTTGGAGATTTAATTAGAATTTACCAATTTTGATTAAATGATCTGTGGGTCAGCTGATAACATTGATACTTAAACAAATGAGCTTTACATCTAGATAGAATAAGCAACAACATACAATCTAACTCACCCCATTATTATATTTCAAAATGACCGCTATATTTACACGTATTTACCTGTGGTCCGGATACAGGTTATTTACCACAAATATGAAAAAAATAAATACCATAATTGTTAAAACATCTCTGGCGATATGCTGCCAGATATATAAGTAAATGAGCTCTGCATTTAAATAACATCGGCAATAACACACTGTCTAGCATATTCCATCACAACACTTTAAAATGGCCGATATTTATACATGTTTGTCTTTGGTCCTAATACGGTGGGTTAGCTCATAACATTGATATTTAATTAAAGGAGTTATATATTTAGACAGTGTTGGTAACAACACACTATCTAACATACTCCATTTTTATACTTCAAAATGGCTGCTATATTCGCGTGTGTTAGTCTGCGGTCCTGATGCGGGTGTTTTATCTCAAATGATTATAGAATATGATCATAATAAATACGACAAATGTCATTACTTCTGGCGGCAAGCTGCCAGATATATAAGTAAACAAGCTTTACATTTGTAGGAAAGTAGCCTCTTTCTAGCATGGTTACTCCCACGTTTGGCCTGTTTGTGAGTGTGTGTCAGTGTGTTTTTACTGTGTCACTGGGATCCTGGTAGCCAGGACCCCAGTGCTCATAGATAAAAAACAATATGTCAGTGTATTTTGTCTGTCTCACTGGGATCCTGCTAACCAGGACCCCAGTGCTTATAGTTTGTGGCCTAATGCATGTGTAGTGCCTAACTGTGTCACTGAGGCTCTGCTAATCAGAACCTCAGTGCTTATGCTCTCTCTGCTTTTAAATTTGTCACTGTAGGCCAGTGACTACATTTACCAATTTCAATTGGCATACTGGACCCCCTTTATAAGTCCCTAGTATATGGTACCTATGTACCCAGTGCATTGGGGTTCCACGAAATCCATATGGGCTGCAGCATTTCTTTTGCCACCAATAGGGAGCTCAGACAAACCCTTGCACAGGCCTGCCATTGCAGCCTACGTGAAATAAGGTACACAGCCATTTTCATTGCACTTAAGTAAATTATAAGTCACCTATATGTCTAACCTTCACTTGCTGAAGGTTAGGTACAAAGTTACTAAGGGCCATATTTATACTCCGTTTGCGCCGAAATTGCGTCGTTTTTTTTGACGCAATTTCGACGCAAAACTAACGCCAACTAACGCCATATTTATACTATGGCGTTAGAGGCGAATAGCGCCAAAGTTCCCGGAATGTGCGTCATTTTTTAGCGTGAACCCCTTCCTTGCGTTAATGATATGCAAGGGAGGCGTTCCCGTCTAAAAAATGACTCCCAGGCCTTTACGTGGTATTTATACTCCCGGGCAAAAGAGACGCCCGGGAGTTGGCGTGGCTAAAAACGGCGCATTTGCGCCACTTTTTAACGCCTGCTCAGGGCAGGCGTTAAGGGGCCTGTGGGCTCAAAATGAGCCCACAGGTGCCCTCCCATGCCCCCAGGGACCCCCCCTGCCACCCTTGCCCACCCCAGGAGGACCCCCAAGGATGGAGGGACCCACCCCAGGGACATTCAGGTAAGTTCAGGTAAGTATAATTTTTTATTTTTTATATTTTTTTTGGGTGGCATAGGGGGGCCTTATTTGTGCCCCCCTACATGCCACTATGCCCAATGACCATGCCCAGGGGACAGAAGTCCCCTGGGCATGGCCATTGGGCAAGGGGGCATGACTCCTATCTTTACAATGATAGGAGTCATGTTGATGGGGGATGGGCGTCGTTAAAAAATGGCGCAAGTCGGGTTAAGACGATTTTTTCGACGTAACCTGACTTGCCCCATTTTAAGACGCCCATGCGCCATTTTCCCCCTACGCCGGCGCTGTCTGGTCTACGTGGTTTTTTCCCACGCAAACCAGGCAGCGCCGGTCTGATTGCGCCGTCTAACGCCATTCCATAAATACGGCGCCCGCTTGGCGCTTCAGAATGGCGTTAGACGGCGCAAAACTTTTTGACGCTAAACTGCGTTAGCGCAGTTTAGCGTCAAAAAGTATAAATATGGGCCTAAGTGTGAGGGCACCCTTGCACTAGCAAAGGTGCCCCCACATTGTTCATGGCCATTTCCCCGGACTTTGTGAGTGCGGGGACACCATTACACTTGTGCCCTACATATAGGTCAACACCTATATGTAGCTTCACAGTGGTTACTCCGAATATGGCCATGTAACATGTCTAAGATTATTGAATTGTCCCCCCATTCCAAAACTGGTATTGGGGAGCCAATTTCTTGCATCCTGGGGGCTCCACCATGGACCCCCAGTACTGCCAAACCAGCACTCTGAGACTTGCACTGCAGCTACAGCTGCTGCCACCTCACAGACAGGGTTCTGCCTTCCTGGGGTCTGGGCAGCCGAGTCCGAGGAAGGCAGAACAAAACATTTCCTCTGAGAGCAGGGTGTTACACCCTCTCCCTTTGGAAATAGGTGTTACAGGCTGGTGAGGGGTAGCCTCCCCCAGCCTCTATAAATGCTTTAAAGGGCACAGTTGGTGCCCTCCTTGCATAAACCAGTCTACACCAGTTCAGGGACCCCTTCTCCCCGGCTCTGGTGGGAAACTGGACAAAGGAAAGGGGAGTGACCACTCCCCTGTCCATCACCACCCCAGGTGTAGTGCCCAGAGCTCCTCCAGTGTGTCCCAGACTTCAGCCATCTTGCTTTGCAAGGTGTGGAAGCGCTCTGGAGGGCTCTGAGTGGCCAGTGCCAGCATGTGACATCAGAGACCCCTCCTGATAGGTCCATACCTGATAAGGTAGCCAAACCCCTTCTCAGGGCTATGTCGGGCCTCTCCTGTGGGTTCTCTTTAGATGCTGCTTGCAAGTTTCCTTCAGGAATCCTCTGCAACAACTTTAGACTCTTGTGACCTCGGATCAACCGCAGCCTGCTCCAAGAAATGCTGTAACTGCAACAAAGGGTCTCCAAGAGACACTTATCTTCAGCAACCTCAGCACCAAGTCAGCAACTGCAACAGTTTCCACAGTGTGCATGCTCTGGGGACTCCCTGTCTTCATCCTGCACCCGAAGGACCGAAGAAATCTCCCGTGGAGTGACGGAGTCACTCCTCTGCTCCAAGCAGGCACCTTCTAAAGCGAGGACCGGTGTCCTTGGACTCCTCTCACGGTGACGAGCTTGCTCCTAAGGACACAGAGGGAGGACATCATTGACATAGACTGTCCTGAGGTCCTTCTGACGTAATTTGGAGGAGGTAAGACCTTGCCTTCTCTGAGAACGATGGCACCCCTGTGTATTGTGTCTTCTTCGCCTCCTGAGGTCTCTGTGCAATCTTTGCAAAATTCCGTCATGCACAGCCCGGCCCATGTCCCCAGCAATCCTTCCTGTGACACTCAACTCACTGAGTTGTTCTCCGGCGGTGTGGGACCTTCTTTTGTTGTGCCACATCAACTGCATTTTGCATCTCATTTGAACCCAGATCCTGTGGCTTCTGCGGGTGCTGGGTGGCATCCTGAGGGTTCTATAAAGTTCTGAGAGCTGCCGCTTCCTCCTCACACAGAGTTGTGGCCCTCAGATCCCTCCTGGGTCCATCCAGCACCATTTTGATGAAAAATTCACTTTTGTCGTAGCCAAGGCTTGTTGGCGATTTCCAACACGAAATTTTATCTGCAACAATCTTCAGTCTGTGATACATCTTTTGCATTATGCAGGAACCCACTGGCATCTTCCTAGGGTGTATTTCTGCAGTCTTTGACTAACCAGGGACTCTTCTTTTGCACCCTCTTCTGGGTTGGCAGGGGCTCCTGTCCTTCCTGCACCTTCTTTCGACTTCTGGACTTGGTCCACTTCCTTTGCCGGTCTTCAGGTCCAATAATCCAGCAGTTGTTCTTTGCAAATTTGGTTGGCTTCTGCAAAATCCCAAAAACGAGGTGTAGTGTGTCCTAAGGAAACTTGCAGTACTTTACTCCTGCTTTTCTGGGCTCTCAGTGGGGTAATTTACTTACATTTACTGTACTCTTACTCTCCCAGCGATTCTGCACACACTACACTTGTCTAGGGGGGAATTCGTGATTCACATACCACTTTCTTAGCATATAGTTTGTGTTGCGCCTAGACCTAGTTTCTCGCTTTGCAGTCTATAGGATTTCCTACTGTTTGCATTGTTCAATGACTAACTACTTGTCTAATTTTGGTGTCTAGTGCATATATTGTGTATAATACTTACCTCTAGAAGGAGTATTGTCTCTAAGATATTGTTGGTACTGTGTCACCCAAATAAATACCTTTATTTTTGGTAACACTGAGTATGGTCTTTACTTGTGTATAAGTACTGTGGGGCATATTTATACTCCGTTTGCGCCGAATTAGCGTCGTTTTTTCCGATGCAAATTCGGCGCAAAACCAACGCCATATTTATACTTTGGCGTTAGACGCGTCTAGCGCCAAAGTATGAGGAAAGAGCGTCATTTTTTTGCGTGAACGCCTTCCTTGCGTTAATGAGATGCAAGGTAGGCGTTCCCGTCCAAAAAAATGACTGCGACACAAATGCGTCGTATTTATACTCCCGGGCAAAAATCACGCCCGGGAGTAGGCGGGGCAAAAAACCCCGCATTTGCGCCTCTTTTTAACGCCTGGGTCAGGGCAGGCGTTAAGGGACCTGTGGGCTCAAAATGAGCCCACAGCTGCCCTCCCATGCCCCCAGGGATCCCCCCTGCCACCCTTGCCCACCCCAGGAGGACACCCAAGGATGGAGGGACCCATCCCAGGGACATTCAGGTAAGTTCAGGTAAGTATAAATTTTTATTTTTTTTATATTTTTTTGTGGCATAGGGGGGCCTGATTTGTGCCCCCCTACATGCCTCAATGCCCAATGCCCATGCCCAGGGGACATAAGTCCCCTGGGCATGGCCATTGGGCAAGGGGGCATGACTCCTGTCTTTACTAAGACAGGAGTCATGTAAATGGCGTCTGGGCGTCGTTAAAAATGGCGCAAATCGGGTGGAGGCGATTTTTTAGCGTCAACCTGACTTGCACCATTTTTAAGACGCCCTAACGCCATTTTCCCCAACGCCGGCGCTGCCTGGTGTACGTGGTTTTTTTCCACGCACACCAGGCAGCGCCGGTCTGCTAGCACCGGCTAACGACATTCAATAAATACGGCGCCCGCATGGCGCTTCAGAATGGCGTTAGCCGGCGCGAAACTTTTTGACGCTAAACTGCGTATGCGCAGTTTAGCGTCAAAAAGTATAAATACGGGCCTGTGTAACTATAAGTGGTATTGCATGAGCTTTGCGTGTCTCCTAGTTCAGCCTAAGCTGCTCTGCTATAGCTACCTCTATCAGCCTAAGCTGCTAGAACACTACTACATTTCACTAATAAGGGATAACTGGACCTGGTATAAGGTGTAAGTACCCAAGGTACCCACAACAAACCAGGCCAGCCCCCTACAGCATTAAAATAACATCAGCAGTAATATACGGTCTATTATACCCTATTACTACACTTCAAAATGGCCCCTATATTTACGTGTGTTTGTCTTTGGGCCTGAAACAAGTCATTTATAAGGTTTATAGAATATGATGATAAGAAATTAAATAAATGTAATAATACTTTTAGAGACATGTTGCCAGATGAAACTTTCATGTTCATTCTGTGACCTACGTATTTGTTGAAAATATGGAATGCGGACTGTGATATTACAAGATGTTTTGAACAAAGAATTAATGATGCATATATTTTAAAGTATATGGTTGAACAGGTAAAGTTGTGGAGTCATGTGACAACACAACTTTAGGTGAAACATAGCAGTTACTGTGTACAATTGTAACACTTCAAAATGGCCACCATATTTGCGGTTGCCCTGTTTGGGTTTATACAGGGGCTATTACTCACTTTCTATTATAAGAATAATTATAGTAATTATGTAATGTTAATCGTGATATCATAAGATGAGTTTGAACAAACAAGTGATTCAAATCCGCTGACTGGTTTTGGTTTCAAGAACCCTTGTGATATACGGTAACATGGCAAATGGGATATGATAGGTAGAAATATATATGCCCCCTTATAAGTTGATAATAAATGTGGGTGCAAGAAAAATATTTTCAATCATAAGACGTATTGTCAGAAGAAAATGGCGACATTAGAACATTGTAAATAGAAGGATTAATATGATTTTAGATGTATATGTCTTGTAACATATAGTTATGCATGTATGTATTTACGTTATAAATGTTTTTTGTATGGTTCTAGCCCTGAAGAAGTCTGTAAGGATGAAACACGTTTGCTATGGCTAGTTTGATCATTGCTTGAATTTACTTATGGATAATGAATGTCATGAATCAATAGAGGCATTTTTTATGAAGATTTGTCTGGTGGAATATTATGACACATGGCATCTCACAAGGATATGTGGCATACAAGAAAATTATTTCTCAATAACATTGCATACATTTGAGTGCTGAGTCCCTTGTCAGTTTTGTTGTACCAGGTTTTCCTGGTGTTTTGAGGATTAGGGGGTTGATCCTCAAGACTCCTGCATAATGCATACTGATTGAGTGTAAAGGTGCGGCAGTGATCGCCTCGGCCTCTTTCTTACTTATATAAAAGACTGATACCTAGACCATCTCCCGGGCTGATGAACTCATTGACAGGTTAGGGCCCGCCCAGTTCCTGAGCACTTTTTTATCTTACTTCAGGTTACTGGTAGATTGCCATAACAGAAGGAGCCAAGAAGAGGTCAGTCTTCTCCACTCCAGAGTGCCACTACCGATTTAAAAAAGTGATGTCCTGTGGACTCGAGAATGCCCCTGCCACCTTCCAGCGCTTAGTGAACCAAGTCTTAACTGGTATCAAGGACTTCAGTGCTGCTTATTTGGATGTCATAGCTTCCTTCAGTAGTAGCTGGAATGACCATCTTTTTCAACTGCGGCCAGTACTTCAGGCTTTGTAAAATGCAAGCCTGACTATCAAGGCTGGTAAGTGTCAGATACGGTAGGGGTCTGTGGTGTACACCTGCCTGGCAGGGGTAAAGTGCAGCCAATCCAGGTCAAGATAGAGACTAATGGCTTACAGCCCCAAAATGCATACAGAGGTGAGAGCATTCCTGGGCCTCACAGAATGTTACAGGAGGTTGTCAAGAGAAATGGAACTGTCGCTGTCCCCTGACTGAGTTGACTTCCAAGAAGCAGCTTAGAAATGTGATTTGGACTGCGACATGTCAGAAAGCATTTGACTTCTTAAAACAGACCATATGCTTGGCCCCTGTGCTCAAAGCCCCTGATGTTTCCAGGGAATTCCTTGTTTAAACTGATGCCTCATAGCATGACATAGGGACATTTCTTTCCCAGTCCCAACAAACCTGCAGCTTTCATCCTAAGAGGTTACTTCCCAAGGACCAGAGGTGAAGTGTTATTGAAATGGAAGCATTTGCTTTGGTCTGGGCACTGAAGAAGTTGAGACCATACCTGTTTCATACCACAGACCCCTCAGGCGGCTAATGCGACTGAGGGGTGAGAATTTAAAATTGTAAAGGTGGTCCATCTCCCTACAGGGACTGGACTTTTAGGAGGAACACAGACCTGGGTCAGAGCATACCAGTGCTGATGGCCTCTCTATGTTCTTCCACCTTAGTGATGAGAAACCCCAGGAGGTTCGGTAGTTCCCCACACTTTCAGCTGGCAGGGACACATATTTGAACTGACAACCTTAGGGTGGTCTTCTGTCAAACTTTTGCCCGCTTGCCTCATATTTTGCTGATTTATTTTTCTTGGTCTTAAGGCTCTGAGCACTTTACCACTGAGACCAGTGCAAAAGTGCATGAGCTCTCTCCCTAAAACATGGTTGGTATATACCTAATTGGCACATCTAATTTACTTATAAGTCGCTAAAAAAGTGCACTACATGTGTCCAGGGCCTGTCAATTGAATGCTAGTAGTGGGCTTGCAGCACGTCTTGTGCCATACACTTAACCATACACTTAAGGAGCACTTTATAACAGGTCCTATGCCTGCCGTTGCAGCTTGACTGCAGTGTTACAGTAGTTAAACCCCTAGTCAAAAGTTAAACTCACTCTTTACTGCCTGCAAGTCACCTCTAAGGCAGGCCCTAGGTAGACCACAGGGCAGGGTGCCATGCAATGAAAAGGCAGGACTTATATTTTTGAGCATTACATATCCTGGTAATGCAAAACTCTCAAATTCATTTTTTACTACTCTGAGACCTAGCTTTTTCCACAGGATAACATTGGTGATTTCTTATTACATTAAACTAAGTTGTAATTCCTGATTGGAAGGAGTAGAACTGTCATGTATAAAACTTATGGAATTGTTATGATAAATCCTTTTTCATGGTAAACTCAGATTTACTATTACAACTTTGAAAATGACAATTTTGGAAAGTTGGCATTTTTCTGCTCTTAGCCCTGTGTGCCTGCATCCTGTCTCCAATACACATGTGGAGTGGGGGGACAGCTGGGCATGTGCATTTCCTCTAGACAGTCAGACAAAAAGGGAGCTTATGTGTGACTGATTAACATCCTTAATGGCCAACCTGGGCAGGATGGGAGCAAAGAGCTGGCCACAGCCTCACATCTACACCTGAATAGGCTGTGTCCTGACCCCACACAAATGACTCCTCAAACCCCTGTAGTGAGTCTAGAGCCAGGGCAGGAAGGGACGACCTCTGTGCCATTCAAAGCCCTTCTTTGAAGCCTCTAAAACTTCAAAGACACCACTGGGTATTAGAACTGGACTTCTGACCACACCAACTCAGTACACTTCTGGACCTATGGATACTCTGCCAGGAAGAAGTATGCTGTACTGCTACAAGAACTGCTACTCTCTTGGACTGCTGCTCTGGAAGGCATGCTTTCTTGCTGTTATGTGCTCATCTGTTTCCTGCTGCCGTCCTTGCCTAAGTAGGAGGACTGGACCCATAACACTTGAACCCAGACCTAGAGTAACACCTAGGGCTTGCTGGCTTGCCTCCTGTTCTGCTGATGTTTCAGGGACACCAAAGACTTCCAACTCATCACCTCCAGTACCTGCCCATCTGAGGTTTGCGCCGTGGCAAAAGGTGCCAATCTGCTCTTGGGCCCTTGGACTTGAGTATAAAGTACTGCAAATGCCATAATCCTTGCATGGACACCGCTGTGTCACTCGGAACTGGTGCATCTACATCGACACTGAAGTAGCACCACTGCTCTAAGGATCAAGGACACAGCGTCAGTGCAGTCCATCGCCTCCATTCTCCGTGCATCTCTGACTTTACATGACTCAGAACGAATGCACCACCTACATACGAAGGATCAGCGATGATGCTTCACCTCCTTTGCTCCTTCCACAACGTACTTGAGGAAACTCTTATTAGTTGTTATTCAGCAATGCATGGGTCTGCTTTTTTCCTTGCTTACTCTCTCTTCATTTGCCTCCACATCCTTTTGCTCTCTTTTCACACCCCAGCATGTTCCCCATTTCGCTTCCTATTTTATTTATTTTTTCATTTTCTGGATATTATATTTCTTAACAGACTGGCAAGCAAAAAGTGCTTTGGGGCCCTCATTTTCTTGTTCTTCCTTTTAACACATTGAATACTCTTCTTTTTTCTGAGTTCCCCATAATCCTTTTTGCTTCCTCCAAACCCCCATGACACACCCACCCTCATTCCACTCCCTTTGTCAATTTTCATTTTTTTTTTTTATGAAAGCCTGGTAGCTGCAAAATGCTGTTGGGTTGCTTGTTACTTCCTTTTGCACTTTGTACACACTTCTCTTGACCTTTTTTACATTTTAAATTCATATTCTAACTTGGCCATCTCTCATGTTAGGATCGTAATTTTAAAATGGCTATCATGCATAATGAGACACACGCACAAATGTGTAATGTGCAAGAGTCACAACTCACATAGTTCAATTGCAGCTATGTTGGAATAGGTTTTCCTTAACAGAAAGCCCTTCCCAGCATTACTGGCCATTTCTATGCATGCGTTTTGACACATGCATTCCCAACAACCTCTGCCAGGCCTATTAAATAGTACACCTAGTCCATTTGTCAATGTTTTTTGATTTAGCAACTTAGCTGGGTGGAAGGCACAGAAATGCAGAGCAACGACTAATAGCATATTCGTTTTCAGCATGTTCATGTTGTGGAGAATTGCATGTAATCAAGAGGTGCATGTAGTGAAACTCCTTTGTCTCTTTTTCTGGTTCACTAAAGCCACTGAGCTTTTAGCAACTCCAGCAACACAGCTACAAGATCTTCAATGTTAGACACCATGCTTTTATGCATACTTTTGAGACACAGGCTTTTGTGCTAAGTTTTCCATGATACATCAGCCCGAATTGTATGATATTAAATGAATGCAAGTGAAATCACATCTTTTGAAAGTAGAAGAAATTAAATTTTAGAGCATACAATTCATTAAAAATGCACTGTTTGGCAGAAAACATCCACCCTTGTCTGTAAGAAATGTCACTTCTCAGCTATAGAAAAACACAATAGCAGCCTAGTGTGCTTATTGTGCCATCTTAATATTTCCTTTTTTAAGATGCTATATGATATTCTTAGGAATGTGTCATTATGGCTGTAAATACATTGGTGTGAAATAGTTTCTCTATTTCTAAGGTTTGTGCATATGAATGCATTAAAAACAACTATGTGTACATATACACTTTATGGGCCTGGTTTAGATCTTGCCGGATCTGATGCCACCATAATTTTTCCATCTGGTAATCTGTCTGCCAATTAGGAGGTTCACCCTCTTTATTTAGATGCTGGCAGACCCATAGACGAAAGTCTGTCAGCGAACCGTCAGCACCACCAGAATTTTACATCTATGTCGATGGCACCATAGGCAAAAATGGCTGGCAGTGGGACCACAGCCAATTTTACCACAGGGCCAATTACGATGTGCCTTCCCGCCAACGTAACTGTGGCAGCTAAACCTCCACACCTGACTTGGCAGATTCAAAGGCATATAAGATCAAAACATAGCTTTTTTCTTCTTTTCTCTTCACTTTCCCCAATGTACGAGTCCTTCCTTTGCTGCTGCTACTTGACTTGCCTTGACCATGACGTAAATCAACCCAGTTGTCACAGGTACCAAAGACAAGTATCTTTTTTTAACTGTTACCATCGGAATTGTCCGTTTACATTAGCTCTGGACTTGTGCATTTTTAATAATTACTTACAAGCAGTTATATATTAAAGTTCAATGTATATGTGTGTAGTGCAGTAGAAATTAAAGGAAACTGTCAAAGTAGATTGATTAAATTTCCTCAGGAGCAGAAGATAAATCCTCAGTCCCAACCCAGACTACTCGCAAAGAAATAGAATCTCCGTTTTGAGCACCCTGGAGGGGGAAAGGGGAATGGGATTTAGAGAGACTGCCTCAGAGATGGTGTTTCTTCTAATACTCAGTCTGCCATTCACTTCTTATTTTAACTGGATAACAACACCTGCAAAATTACAATTAATATTACTAGGGACCCACTATTGTAACTATATCATTCACATACATTTACTAATGATTAATTTCACTAACAATTATTTCACACTCTCTTACCCTGAGTTCCCTGAGAATTTTGCCTCTCTCTTTCTCTATTGCTGTTGGATGTTGAATAATAGAAATGAATAGTAAATGATTTTCTTAGAAGCTGTTCTTCATTTTTTCTAGGTGAAGATTAGCTTACTTCTCAACATTCGTGCTATAGATATTTTGAGATTGTTTTACTGCACGTTCTTAAATAAATTTGAATAGTTGCGATATATATATATATATATATATATATATATATATATATATATATATATATAGATAGATAAAAGTCAAGTATGATAGTATAATGCCTTAACATTGTATTTTCTGTTGTCTGTTTTATATTTATCTTTTCTGTTAATAATAATCTGTATGCTTCTTTAAATTTGCAGTGTTAATATCTCCAGTAAACTTTTGGAACTCTGGTTGATAATATCTTTATATTCTTTGAATGTTCACAAGAAACAATTCCAGATGGAAACTCTTTTACAAGCTGCAAAAACTTTCTGTCACTGCATCTGCTTCTAAGCAATTAAACATTATCTGTAGTTAACTTGAATAGTCTGTGAAATGCATGTGAAGCCAAGTATGCCTCAGAAAACGTTTACCTCACAATGTGCGCTCTCTCAACACATCTGGATTCCTGTCAGGTCACAGTTGAAGTGTGAAGCTCTCTAGCGGCGCGTGCGTATCATAGCAACGAAACTGAGTGCAACACTAGAACAACAACTTAAGGTTAGAACTTCTCGTCGGCCATCTTGGATTCCTTTCTTCTGCATTTTCTTTGCAACATGTGTAGCACGACTCAACAAACTTTCTTCCAAGAAGGACATTGCCTTTTCCACTGTGGATACTTCTTTACCAGCACTCCTATAGCTTTTCCTTTACGTTTTGCTGTCATTACATGGCAAGTTTGAGGGTTCTTGACAGAAACACACCTGTATATATATTTTGACATTTACCAATTAGCTCCAAGCTCCCTTCTTGCTAATAGACACCTACACAAAAAGTAAGCAATATTCCCAAATTCAAAATGTGTCTATACAGGTGTGTTTGATATTTTTCCCTAAACTGTCAAATTAGATACATATGGATTATACATTATTCGAGCAACATAAACCTCATAAAATGTAGTAATTGCTCTACAAAATGCAACAACTTGGTTACAAGAAATGTACATTCAATGTCACTTCTAAAGATAAAGCATTTCATATATGTATTAATGTCAACTTTCCCCTTGTCTAGGGTACTTTCTGTTTATCATTAAATTATAATTAATTCTAAGGTTTTTTGAGTTATGAATGTGTTTATTACTAACACTTAGAATTTTTTAACACGTTAAAAAATGCACACATGTTTAATTTTGGTGTAAGTTTCCATTATCATGATGAATGTTTGCACCAAAATTACCATGTCCATTACAAATATTCATCACTAATGTATGCACCATACAAATATGTCGTAATTAAAACCTGTTTTGCTCACCATCATGAATGAAATTAAGTTCATCTAACTCACATTTTCTTAATAACATTGTCATTAATCAGTTTATTTTCAAGAAGAAAGTAATGGCAGCACAAACTTTGTGAAAATAAACTAAAATATTTTGCAATGAGATCCAACTCTCAAAAACTTTAACAATAAATAAGGCATAAATGTCCAATAAACAGGATGCACAGTTGGGTTTTTGGCCAAGAACCTGCCTCCTAAATACACTGCTAAGAGACAACCTCCTCAGGAAGGGGCAACTAGTGGGCACAGAGCAGGCACCTCAAGGATCTTTATTGAGAGAGGTGGGATTGAGTTTCACAGGGGTCAGGGATAGGTAAGAAGTGAAATTGGGTGGAGGAGAAACGGTAGGAGGGTGGGAGAGCTTTGGGTTTTGGAGGTAGAGTGAGCTAGAGTGAGTGATGTGTGTCTGTCGGTCTGTTTTGCAGGTGCATGTGGGTTGGTGTTTGTGGTGAATGGTTGGGCGTGTATTTCTTGGAAGGTGTTTGGTGTTCCGGTGAATTTGTGTGCTTGTGTTTGGTTGGTGTTGCTGTGTGTGTGCGTTTTTGTGTTATTGTGTCTGTTTGAATGAGTGTGATGTTGAGGTGGTTGATGTGGTTACGGTACATATGTTTGTATGTTTTGCAGATGCATGTGTGTCTGGTGTTTGGATATGTGTGGTTTAGCAGGTGTTTGGTGCTCGGGTGAGCATGTATGTTTGTGTCTTGTGGTTGTTGTTTTGCACATAGGTGTGCGTTTGTGTAAGTGTGCTGTTGAGGTGGGTGTTTTAGTGCATGTGGATGTGGTGGTGGTTGTAGGTGTACTAGTCATTGTGGTGATTGTGGATTTGTTGGTGGTTGTTTGTGTGGTGGTTGTGGTGTTGTGTGTGGTGCTTGTGTCTGTGGTGGTAAGTGTTGTGGTTGTGGTGTTTGTGGGCATGGTGTCAGTAGTGTGGGTATGTTAGATGGGTGTTTGTCTGGGTTTCTTTGTGTGTTTGCATTTACTTCTGGGTATGCTGCTTGTGTCTATTGTAGTGGGTGCCTGCAAAGAAGTGAGTACGCTTGGTAATGAGGTGGGAGTTTGGATTTGGGATAATGAAGGGACCGGAGTAGGGGCACAAGGTTGGGCTGACTAAGGGGCTATGGTCAGTGCAAAGACTATTTTCACAGGCGATATTTGCATGACAGACATTGAACTATGAATAGTGTCCACAGATGCAACCATCTGTTGCATTTGGCAACTAAGGCCCTGGATGCCATTCACAATCACAGTCTGGCCTACAGAGATTCTATGTAACGGGTCAATAGCATCTTCACTGAGTCCAAGGGCAGGTGGAAGGTTCCTGCGACAAAGGAGACCCCAGCCATTTTCAGGGGCGGGTTTGGCTAGCTGGGAGGGCCAAGAGGGAGGGTGAAGATGGGAAGCTGGGTGGCAGACAAGGATTCAGATGGTAAAGGTCCTGTAGGGTCCACCACCACAAAGAACTGGTCACTTGTAGAGGCCACCGAAGAAGATGATGAGCTGGTGGCCTCTGTTCCAGTCTCAATACCCTCCATGCCAGTTTCTACTGAAGTCCAAGGTCTCACCACCCGACAAACAGTGGTCAGCTGCTTCTGTGCCTTTGTGGCCAATGTCCATTTCACCTGTTCCTGAAGATGCTGAAAAGACAGATACAACATTTTTATTGCATCTGAGCAAATACAAATAATCAAGAGGTTTTCAACAAAACATTTCCTAATTTTCATATTTCACCTGCTTCAACACTTTCTAACTTAGGTATAATTTCCCATTAACCCATGCATGCAGGGAACATCTTAATGTCCCATTTGCTCATAGTTTTTTATTTTATTTACCATCATGACTCCCATTTCATTTTTTAGCATTTCTTTTAAACATTTCAAATTTCTCCTGGAATTGTTTAACTCATCTGAATGGTCCAGATTTGTTTAATGATAAACTCAGGTCACAAAAATCTAAATATGGCAAGAAACCTTTGTAGCATGTACTTTGTCCATCTGCAAAAGTGCCTTTCAATGGCTCTTCTTCTTCAATAGTGATTTATCATCTGGATATAACAAAGGACACAAATGGTTTTTTTCGGGTATGTGTTACTCTGTCACCAATGTGTACACATTCCTGTCTGTTTTATTTAAAAAAGTTTGCCTACTAAATTCATGTTTTTAAAAACAGACTGGATTATCTGCACATTTTTGAAGGAGTAAGGCTTCATGCTAACCTGCAACTTTTAACTTAAGCTGACTTGAATTTTGAAATGAAAACACATTTTTGGTTTGTTTTTATCTAAAGAATGTTGCCATTGTTCTTATTTTGGATCAAATGCTCACTATTGCTTGTTTATTACACCAGCTCACCAATATGAAGTTTGGAACATCGACTGTATTATAAGTACATGGCATGCTATGTCACCAGTATAAAGGCCAATATAACCTCCTCACAATTGTGATGAAACATCACACCCGACACAGTCATAAATGGTGGCCTGTTTGGTACAATTGTCTCTCATAACATAGAAACAATTCTGGTACCTCTTTTTCCTTAGGCAGACATATGTCCGCTCAGAACAGTCCTTTGGTGGTGATCAGAAATCTAGTGGTAACAGTTTCCCAAAAATAATATACTAAATACATCATCATTTATCTTGTGAAAAATGTACACAATCTAAAACTCATCATGTGTGTTGGACATATGTCAACCTTTATGTTGATGCCATATTTGTTTTGCAGTAGGAAGAAATAGTTATCTAACAATAAAAACTCAATGCACTTACTCCCTTGATGCTGCTGATGGGCACTCAACTGCCCATCAGACTGTGGATAGGCTAGTACAAGTATTCAGGCCGTTGGGGAGTCTGGGTGCAATGCATGTGCTTCCCATGTTGGGAAGAATAGGAGAGCTGGACTTCTCCTGACTTCTTGGTCCAGAGTCAGATCTTCCTGCCTCTTCCTGCAGTGAATGCTGCCGCAGTTGTGGGCCCCAGGGTTCACATCTTATTTGTGATGGCCTTTCGTATGGTCTTTTTCTGTCATTGATCTGTATGGATAAGAAAAAAGAAGGGAAAAAGTGTTTGGGAGGTTTTGTTTGCATTGATGTAACACAAAATAACTCGGTCAGAAGCATTTCTAACAAGATAGCAAACATAGTTGCTAAAATGTATTTTTTAACTGAAACTACAAATTTGCTGTGAGCTGTTGAGTACCCCTCATCACTTTTCATGTCCTTATTGTACACATCCAAGCCACTACCATAATATAGGACTGGGGTCTGAAACATTTCCTTTAGTGAGAGCTACTGCTGATCAGTGTACATCAGTGTGAGCTACTGAAGGCTAAACAACTCGCACATTGTTACCACACACACCCATGCCCAGCTGCATTCGCTTTATGCCTAATGTCCATAGAGCGAGAACATATGGTTAGAAATGTATACTATGACTAAGGGCACTATTAAATGGCTGCAATGTGTGTCAGTGAGACAGCAGTCTTTCGTGATATATGAACAAGTGTGTGTAGGAATGCGATATATTTGTATGAGTATTAGACCTGTGTGATTGGTTGGCCTAATTTCCACTGTCTTCTTTGCTTCTTTCTGACTGTGTGCTGCATTTTGATTTTGCTGGTCTTAGGACTCTGATCACTTTATCACAGCTAACCACTGCTAAAGTGCAAGTGTTTCCTGTGTAAATTGTATTGGTTATTGGTTTATCCATGATTGGCATATTCAATGTAATAGTAAGTCCCTAGTAAAGCTCACTATGGGCCTCATTCTGAGGCCGGCGGGCGGCGGTCGCCGCCCGCCTGGCGGGAACCGCCATATGGCCGCTCGACCGCGGAGGCCATTCTGGCTTTCCCTCTGGGCTGGCGGGCGACTGCCAGAAGGCCGCCCGCCAGCCCAGCGGGAAACCCCTTCCTACGAGGAAGCCGGCTTCGAATGGAGCCGGCGGAGTGGGAAGGGTGAGACGGGTGCAGTAGCACCCGTCGCGAATTTCAGTGTCTGCTAAGCAGACACTGAAATTCAAAGTGGGGCCCTCTTACGGGGGCCCCTGCAGTGCCCGTGCCATTGGCATGGGCACTGCAGGGGCCCTCAGGGGCCCCACGACACCCCTCACCGCCATCCTGTTCCTGGCGGTCGGAACCGCCAGGAACAGGATGGCGGTGAGGGGGTCGGAATCCCCCATGGCGGCGCAGCAAGCTGCGCCGCCATGGGGGATTCCTCAGGGCAGTGGAAAACCGGCGGGACACCGCCGGTTTTCCTGTTCTGACCGCGGCCATACCGCCGCGGTCAGAATGCCCTGCGGAGCACCGCCAGCCTGTTGGCGGTGCTCCCGCCGACCCCGGCCCCGGCGGTCCTTGACCGCCGGGGTCGGAATGACCCCCTATGTGTGCCCAGGGCCTATACATCAAATGCTATTAGTGGCCTGGTGCTCTGATTGTGCCAACCACATGAGTAGTCTTGCAAACATGTTTCAGGCCTGCCAATGCAGTGTTCTGTGCCCAGTTTTCAACTGAAATTTCGACCTGACAAGTGCACCCACTTGCTAGGCCCAGATCTTCCTTTTACTACATGGAAGGCACCCCTAAAATAGGCCCAAGGCAGCCCAATGGGCAGGGTGCAGTATATTGAAAAGGTAGGACATGTAATGGTGTTTTTAATGTCCTGATAGTGAAATACTGCTAATTATATTTTCACAATTGCAAGGACTATCTCTCCCATATGGTAATAGGGGGAGTGCCTTGAAATATTTTTTAAGTGCAATTTCCCATTGGGAGCAGATAGATATGTGGAGTTTGGGGTCTCTGAACTATGAATTAAAAAACACAACTTTTGGTGAAATTGATTTTTAAATTGTAAGTTAAAAAATGCCACTTTAAAAAAAGTGGGCATTTTCTTGCTTAACCATTCTGTGCCTCTGCCTGTCTGCTGAATACACATCTGGGTCAGTCTGATAGTTGGTCTGTTTGTGCATTCACTCTAAACAGTCATGCAAAGGAAGCTGAGGTGAAACCTACATATCCCAATGGTCCATCACCAAATTGATGGGTCTTTCTGAGCCAGAGCTGTGGGAGGAACTGACCCTTGCTCCTGAATAAGGCTGTGCCTGTCCTCACACAAAGCAGTCTCCATCCCCCTTGAGTGTGTCTGGGGCCAGGTCAGGGAAAGGCACGGTCATGTGCACTACAAAGATAGACTTGTCTTTGAAGTTTGCCTACTTCAAAGACAGAAATGGGTATATGTACCTGACCTCTGACCTCACAGAGTTAGAACACTTTTGGACTGGGGACATTCACCAAGAAGAACAGCTGGATGCTGTAGGAGGGACTGCCACTCTGCCTGTTGTTTTGTTGTGCTGTCCTGCTGCTTGCTGCTTCTGACCTGGGAGTTAAAGGACTGGACTTTGCTTTCTACATCCTGCTTTCCAAGGTTCTCCAAGGGCTTGATCTGAGCTTGTCTCATGTTAAGGTGTCCCAGGGCCATCAAAGACTTTACCTGCCAGCACCTGGGCTCTCTTCCTGAGATTCCTGACTTGCCAAGTGGTGCCAAATCCAGACCCTGGGGTCTTGAAAGTGAGATCTGGTGCAACAAGAAGAAATTAAGAACGTCGACTCCAGGGCGACTTCGGAATCGGCACCACTCTCTGATTCCACGCTGCTGCTTGCATCAGAGCCTTGGTCCCGCTGAGTTGAACAACTGTGACCTGCAACACAGGCCCAATGCCACCACAGCACTTCTGAAGTCCTGCCACAGCTGAGTCCCTGAGCTGTTTCACTGAGGTCCATGACACCTGACTCTGCCGCAGCACCTCTTGCCCCATTGTGTGATAGTGACACCACAAAGTCGATGCCTTGCATCTTGACCTGTAGGATTAATCGTCCCGTCTTGTTGTAAGGAACCAACACTGCGCAACCGACGCTGCTTCAGCTCCCCTGCAGCTGTAAGGAACTAACACCTCACCTCCACTGCCTAGCAGTAAAGAACCAATACCTCCCCGGTGGCAGTGAGGAACTGATGCCCCACCAGTTCCAGCGACGCCTCAACTCCCGACTCCGTGCAACGTCTTTGTTTCCTCATCGCTTTCCAAGATATTTTACCAGGGTGCGTGCAACTCCATGAAGGTAGCAGGGGCATTCTCAAAGCCAAATTAAGTCACACCTCAATAAATCACACAGCCCAAGTGAAGGGGGTTAAGGGCACGATAAATGGATGGGAAAGAGGATTTGTGGAAAGGTGTGACAAAGATAAACGCTACACAAAAGAAATTACATTATTCATCTGGACAGTGAGCAGCACAGCATCATCAATCTGTTGTGGAAGGACACGATGATGAGATAAGTATGACACAGTTCAGTTAAATGGATTGCAAACAGTCCTCCTGTCCCATATAGACTCAAGATAGTATATCTCTGAATGTTATGTCTTCTAAGTTTGAAAAATACAAATTATAGGGAATTGAAGTTAACCCACCCAGTTCTAAAAAATTATGATTGTTGAAAGGAAAATGACAATGTATTGGCAAATTGGCCAGTGGAACTCCATCATTCTTAGAATGTCTGTCAGTCTTGGGTCTTGCCTGAACCAGTCTGATAGGAAAGCTGGAGTGTTGAGCTTTCACCAAGTTTTGTTTATGCGGGAGAGGACTAGGAGAAAACCTGTGTATTGAAAACAGTAACTGTGTTGTAGAGTAAAGGAGAAGGACAAAAGGAAGTAAGGTAAGCTTCATAAGGAGTCAGGAGTGAGCAAGAACATAAAGAGGAGTTCCATGTTTGAGTCAGCAATGCTGCAAACACACAATAAGCACAATTACCCAAATCAATGCACCTCTCTCCAGTCCACAGAGCAGAGTGAATACTAGGCCTCAGAGTCTTCACCATGATCATGGTTTCTCTTCGAAGTCATTAGCTTTCCCCTTCTAGCTGTTGAGGTAGTTTTGTCCTGAGTCCTTCCATCCTCCTCCTTTCGATTCTGAGTAACTCTATCCCAGTCCAAAACTAAATGAGGTAGACATGTGTAGTGCACTGCTGTTGAACAATAGAGAAACAGAATTGGATTGTTTTGTGCAGATTTGTGTGTGGTAACTAACGTGACTGGTCTTGTCTCTGAGGACCCAGAAATAAGGAGTTGACCCTGCAGGTACATTTCTCTATGTTTGAAAGGCCAATAACTTTCAGGAAAAAATGATCACCAAAACATTGCCAATCATGGAAATCAAGTTTACAGATTTGTTGAACTCCATCCTTTACTGTCAGCTACCAAATACATCATCAATCATCGCTCACAATCACTCAATATATCACTACTCATTGGTGCAATAGGTAGTAGTTACCTCTGCCAATCCAAGCATGGTGGTTGAAACAAAATGTTATCTTCTCTTTGATGGTAGCAACACATTGGAATTTGGCACTGGCACTGGCAGTCTATTAATCAATGATCTTCTGGAACAGCTGTGCTAGGTGATGCAAAAAAGGATAGGCAAATGCATGTGGGGGAGGCAGGCATTGTCTCCAATGTCCTGAAGGTAATGAGTGGGGTTTCCTTACTATCCATGAGTCTAACTCCAATCCTTCCATATATGTGACTAAAAAATGGTGGAGCAGCATAAATGCAACACAAACATATTATTCCATTACCTTTCTCTTTAAAAAGAAAAAGAAAGTTTGCAGTCTGGGAAGTAGAGTTGGTCCTCAAGCTCAGGTGGTTCACTTAGAAGTTGGTAAGCAAACTCACTTGATTCTGACCAATCATCCTCTTCCTCCTCCTGTGGTGTTTCGGGAACGGTGTAATCAGGTGGTATAAAATGCTGTTTTTTTATCATGGTTAGTCCCTCCACATTTTGAGGCAAGAGACTAGTCATTCTCACTGTGACAACTCTGCCAGTTGCACTGAACACATGTTCAGCAGACAGACTGGCTAAAGGACAAACCAGATAGTTTTTTGCCAGTCTGCTGATCTCTGGCCATTGTCTTCCCATGCCAATACATCAATGGGTTTTGATCCACATCCAACAGATACTCCTGGAACATCCTCTGAAGTGTCACTGTTGCTGCCACTTGCTTGACCTCTTCTGCCTTTCCCTCTGCACTGGACTTAAGACCTGCCAATTGAAACCAAGCCAATGAAAATGTTCGATCCGATGCTGCTGCTGCTGTTCTTACCGGTGTTCTTGATTGCCTGTGTTGGCTGCTTTGAGACAAGACATCCCTCTATGGAAGTTGAAGGCAGCACTCCAGAACTGCCAAGTGGGACCTTAAGTTCCAGCTGTTCTTCTTCCAGTTCTCCTGCTTGCTCAACAATCCACCGCTTGTATTTTTAAACATCCGCTCCGGAAAAAAGGAATGAAAGTGGGAAGAATTTTTTTGTAGCATGGATCAAGTAGAGTGGCACAGATATACTCTTTGGAGAAGACAATGTCATTTTGCAGCTTTGCATTGCACATCAAGGGATAGCTTTGGCTCTCAACCAAGGCATGCGCTTCTGGGTTTTTGTTCACACCTCTGAGTGCGAACCTTTCAGACACCTTCTTCAGCTGATCCTGTAGCACATGCAACAGTGGGATAGCTTGGCCCATCATACTGTCCTCCTTGCCAACTTCCCACGTGAAAACCTCAAAAGGGAGCAGCATATGTGTCAGGCATTTGACCAGGCCCCATTTGTCCACATCCACGGTCATAGCTTTCAAAATTGCATTGTCTCTTCTTTGAATGACATAGTTATTGACCTGTCTGTACTGCCCAGACAGACTTTGCAACATATAATAGGTTGAGTTCACCTCCTGTATCAGGGCTTTAACTGGAACGCTGTTAGCATGCTGAATAATCTGTGTCAGACTTGCCACCATTGGCATGGTCTCCCCTAAATTTTTACCTCTACTTCACAGGTAGCTTGTATGTGCTAGACTCTATTTTTGCTGGTTTTGTTTGCTCTGGATACTTTACCACTGCTGACCAGTGCTAAAGTGTAAGTGTTCCCTGTATACATTATATGTGTGCATTGGCTTATCCATGATTGGCATATTTGATTTACAAGTAAGTCTGTAGTAAAGTGCACTAGAAGTTCCCACAGCCTGTAAATCCAATGCTACTAGTGGGACTGCAGCACTGGTTGTGCCACACACATTAGTAGCCCTGTAAACATGGCTCAGACCTGCCACTGCAGTGTCTGTGAGCGCAGTTTTAAACTGTCAATTCAACTTGCCAGGCCTACACTTTTGCTTTTTATACATGTAAGGCACCCCTAAGATAGACCCTAGGTAGCCCCATGGGCAGGGTACAGTGTATGTTAAAAGTGGAACAGTTTTCACTGTTGCAAGACCTATCTCTCTCATAGGTTAACATGGGGGCTACATTTAAATGTTATTGAAGCGCAGATTCCCTTTGGCAGCAGATCAATTTGTGGCATTTGGGGTCTCTGAACTCACAATTTAAAAATACACCTTTTAGTGAAGTTGTTTTTACATTGTGTGTTTGAAAATGCCACTTTTAGAAAGTAGGCATTTTCTTGCTTCAACCATTCTGTGACTCAGCTTGTTTGTGGATTTCCTATCTGAGTCAGTTTGACAACTGGGCTGTTTGCACCTCTCCTCTGGACAGTGACACAAAGGGAGCTGGGGTGTAGCCTGCATATGCTGATGGGCCATCTGGGCTGAAGGGAGGGGAGGAGTGGTCACTTACACCTGAAAGGGCTGTGCCTGCCCTCACACAATGCAGTCTCCAACCCCCTGGTGTGTGTCTGGGGCCTGGTCTGGGCAAGGAAGGATCTTGAAAACAACAGGGACTTCTCTTTGAAGTAGGCCCACTTAAAAGGCAGAAAGGGGTATGAGAAGAACATCCAAAACCCCTGAAAATCATATTGCTTCTGGAACCAAGAGAAACCTCTGCCCAGGAGAAGAGCTGGAGAAGCTGGAGGAAGAGTACTGCCACTTTGCCTGTGACTGTGTATTGCTGGGTTGGCCTGCAGTAGCTGCTTCTACCTGAGAAAAGACAAAGACTGACTTTTGTTTGACTTGTGACCTTTTTGTGGTGGGTTCACTGGGTTACTGTGTGTGTTGGTACAAATACTTTACACATTGCTTCTGAAGTTAAGCCTGTCTGCTCGTGCCAAGCTACCAAGGGGGGGAGCGGGGGTTAACTCAGGGTGATTACCCTTTACCCGGACTAGAGTGAAGGTCCTTGCTTGGACAAGGGGTAACCTGACTGCCAACCAAAGACCCCATTTCAAACAGTCTGCAACTGCTTCCGGGCTTTAAATGAATGGCTGAAATGAGTGCAGATTCATCTGCAGGTAGTCAGTATATTGTAAACTATGTCTTCTTTTTTTGAAAAATCTTGCCCAACCAGGTTGATGGAGTGTTCCAAACATAGGACCATAAAACTGACACTATCTGCCTTGGTCTTTACTATGTTACTGCCATTGTCCGTGGCAACAAATCAAGTTTGGAGACCTCTGAGTCGCAGCCATTCACATACCTTGCTATTAAATTCATCCAAGATGGTTGCAGCTGTATGTGATTTCTCCATGACGAACATGGCTACTGTTGAATAACGCAGGACGCTCTTTAAAATTTCTTCAGGGCAAAGATCTGTAGATAGTTTTTGCTTAACCCCCACAAAAGAGATCCAGTGTTCAGTGATGCACATGTAATCAGTAGCCTGACAACTAGTCCACATGTCTGTCGTGAGGTGGATAGTGTATTCAACACTTTGCTGCAAAGACTGTCCAACCAGTTGCAGCCCATTGCAACTCTGGCAAAATAGGTTTGAATTGGAACCTTCCATTTCAAGCAGATGGCTGCCACATATTCTAAGAATCCTACTCCTTCCACCACACAAAAAGGAAGGAGGACCAATGTTAATATTTTTCCAGCTTACATTAGACAAACGTTGGGTGGTTGCAGTCAAAGAGCCCCTCCTGCCTAAACATGCCCATAATAGTTGCCTTGATTTTCTTCTTTTCTGGGGCCGCTGATGTAGGTGACTTTTGAGAAGTAGGTGGTGGTAGAACAAAGTGTGTTGTGGTGCAGTCACCAAATGCTGTGGTGTCTCCAACTGCCTCAGACTCTTCCTGTGCCATTGTAAGGTCGTGATGCTGGTGATTCTGGTGCACCATTGGGGACAGTGCTGCTTTGCATGAAGATGTCATTTTCTTCTTCCTCACCTTCCACCATGATTTGACCAGTTGTAGCTAATGTTTCTCGGCTCTCCTCACCTTCACCACTGCAACCACGGTGAGCAATTTTTTAAGGGGCTCCTCCCACCGGATTCCGTGATGTTTTTTCATATGGATTGTCTACCCCCCAGTACCATATTGTGAATGAGGCTTAGCTCAAAAAACACTTGTGTGACAAATGGAGCATGTTGCAATGTTCTCCTCTTGTTTGCTAATCATAAAAAAGTCCTAAACTGGGAAGGAGTACTTTCTTACAGTGCCACTGCAATGTCTGAAGAGCTAGAGGTAGGTAGGTGTGTCAACTGTCTCTCTGCAGTGCATTCTTCTACTGAGGTAGGGGTTAGAGCATATCTCTGCTGGAGCTTTACAAATATGGGAGCTGGTGGTACTCCTGTGCCACTTCCCTCAGGTTGGATAGTAATGTCGGAATCCTCTGTGCCAGCTTCCACAATGACTGGCTCATCATCGTCATCCTCCTCAGCATCATACCCTTTCATGATTCAAAGGCTTTCTGGAACTTTTCTTTTTCCCTGGCTCACCTGGCGTCCCCAGGACTGTGTGACAGTCCCTATCATTGTCACCAGAAGTGGTGCTTGGAAAAGATGGTGGAGTAGTACCTTTCCTTTTCCTTGCTATTGATCTGGGAGCCATTGATCCTAAAAGAGAAAGTTCTTGCTCAGCAGGAACCCCGACCTCCTGTTCTGCTCCAGCTTTGCAAAGATCTACGTCTGTGGGCTGTGGCCGCTGTCCACTTTGCCCTGTTTCCTGAACTGGGTACTACTTTGCAAAAGGGACAAATCCAGTTCAATGTCACTGCTCATCAGAGAATCCATGATTGCAGTGACAGCCTCACTGACAGACATGGTCTTGGGCTTTGGTTGGGGTGGTGCTGTAAATGTGGGAGCGCTGCTCGTAGGTTTCTCCCCGGAAGCTGGTATGGCAGGCACACATCTCCCAAAAAAGGTTACGGTCAGCGCGCTACTGGTAGAAAGCTGCTTCTTCTCTTTCTTGGGAACAACTTTCTTTGGGGCCCTCTTCAAGTTCCCTGTTGGCAGTGGCACTAAGTTGCACAAGCTGAAGAGATTGGAGAGCTCAAATAACTGTACAGGCCTTCTCTTTGGCAGTACTAAGAGTGATGTGACGTCTCTTATCTTGTGCATCTAAAAGCAACCGAGCAAGAAAAACATGTAGTTAGTGAAACATGGCA
This sequence comes from Pleurodeles waltl, assembly GCF_031143425.1. Classification (NCBI taxonomy): domain Eukaryota; kingdom Metazoa; phylum Chordata; class Amphibia; order Caudata; family Salamandridae; genus Pleurodeles; species Pleurodeles waltl. Next base: position 691,259,780 of record NC_090442.1, on the reverse strand, counting down.
TTGTTACAGGTTAAAATAGTACAGACAAATGCAATATTTGTGCAGTTGGTTCCTTATGTAATAAATACCAATTCAAGCAGATATTGTAAAGTCAAACCATACCATTACTCCGTAAAATTTCATTTAAAATCAGGCAATACAACATGCAGATATAGCTCTTTGCTTTATCTCCAACTGTTTTAAAGGAGACACCCATGGTAGTCAGAGAGAGGTGCATCGGTACATGGAATAATCCTTAAAAAACCTATGGAGGCAAGGTGGTCCAGGGAAAATGGAATAATCATTAAAAAATGAATTATGCTGATTGTGTGTCTGCAGTGCTCCACAGCCAGGGTGTCCAGGAGGAAATGGAATTATTATACACCTAAGGAAACCGAATGCTGTAGCGCGGCTGTGCGGCTATGGTGGATGGATGAATGGATGGATGGATGGATCGATCAACAAGGCAAAATGCAAAGGCAAAATGCAGAGTTAGGCAAATGTAAATAATAAACCATAAAAATGTTAAAAAATCCACATTGAAAATGTAAAAAACTTGAAATATTTTTTAAAAGGAAATTGAATCAAAATACTAATAAAAAATTAAAATACAAAAGTAAAATATAAACTTAAATTAAACAAATGATCAATAATTGCTGATGTTTGTCTGCAATCCTATGGCAAAGGCAAACTGGATACATGCACAAAATAGCTGCCAGCCACATGGTCAAATAACAACAAGGAGCAAGGAGGCATGGCAGAAAAAGAACACATGCAAGGCTATGGTAAAGGCACACTGGCTGGATGCACAAAATGGCTGCTAGCCACTTTGTCAAACAACAACATCAACAAGGAGCAAGGAGAAGAAAGAACCCATGCAAGTCTATGGAAAAGACACACTGGTTGGATGCACAAAATCGCTGCAAGCCACATGGTCAAATAACAAGAAGAAGAAGAAAGAACACATGCAAGCCTATGGCAAATATACACTGGCTGGATGAACAAAATGGCCACCAGCCCATGGTCAAACAACAATAGCAAGGAGCAAGGAGGCATGTGGAACAAAGAACACATGCAAGCCTACGGAAAAGACACACTGGCTGGATGCACAAAATAGCCACGTCAAACAACAACTGCGAAAAGGGAGGCCTGGAGAACAAAGAACACATGCAAGCCTTCAGACATAGACTACACCAAATGGACTCTGGCCATACGACATGGAGAACAAAGACAAATGGTGGATGATGACAAACATACACACATACACACACGCTGGCCATAATGAGACATGGTGGCAACACTGATGAAAACACAAACATTAATTCAGCAGGGCAAAACACGAACATTAACCGCTTTAGGGTGGCTCCCTCCCTGGTGCGGGTCACAACCAGTGATTTTTAAAAATTATTCCCCCCCCCCCGGAGACATGGAAGATCTTCTGTGTCTCCCCTCGAAACCACACCCACCCCTTTGTGAAGTCAGCCCCCCCGGGGCATTTTTTTTTTTAATGAAAGGTAGGTTTTCCCCTGGGGGGCAAGATTGCTTCGGGTCATGTCCCCCCAGAGGTTTAAAATGTAAAAAAAAATATATATATATATTTTGAAAATGAAATGGAGAGGGGGGTTTTAAATACAGCTATTAAAAAACTATATAGATCTATATCTTTATCTATCTATATATATATATATATATATATACATATATATACATGTATATATATATGTAGACATATCTATGTAGATATATCTATATATATAGATATGTATATATTCCAAATCCAAACTCCGGAGACCCGAAGCTACAAATGGCAGCGGTCCGAGCGTGAATCCAGCTATCCACTTATATCATACACCAACTCCTCTAAAATGCAAAGGACATGCTCGGACAGCAAAATTGTGGTTGCGTATATTATTTAATTAAAGATGCCTCCTAACAACGCGTTTCAGCGTAACCTTGTTCACGTGTGGGCTGGCTGTTTACTTAACATATTAAATACCCTTCAATGCATAAACATAAACAACGGACTACCTAAACAATATATATCTGATCCACAGGGAAAACGGACGCCATCTTTGAATGTCCAAGTTATAAATATTATCTTTCCACAACTAATTTAGTAGAAATACACGTCACAATCATCTTTACGAATAAAATTAATACAGCCTATAAAGTGTAATTGGGTATTTAAATTATTGCATTTAGTTTCCTCAATTTTATAACCCTAATATTAATTGACTAACTCAAATACTACATGAAAACACATTTCTGTTCCAGTGAACATATCTTATCAGGTATCATCACTTCACTTAATCCAAATTCCCTGCCTCACATTCAACATGTAAATAAACCAAAACCTAGAACCCACAATACATAAAAATAACACCACCATAAATGTGCACCGAATAAATCAAAAAATCACTCCTAGAGGTTCTACTCAGCAACAGATTTCATATACATCTAACCTAAATGAACATTCATCTCTTCACTTGAATTAAGACCTTCAGGGCTCAAAGTATTAAGCCTGATTATCATCTTGGATTCCAAAATCTTCAATTTCCTCTCTCTATTGCCACCTCGAATGGTTGGCTTAATTTGATCAATAACCACAAAACTGAGCAGTCTTTCAGCCCCTTATGCTCCAAGACTCTCTTCTTAGTTTTGTGTATCATACTACCAACATACAATTTATTTCACGGACATTTGAGGCAATATATGCAAAAATCAGTGTTACAATTATAATTACCCCTAATTTGATGAATCCAATGGCCATTATCACTGGTCAATTCTACACTGTTAACACTGTACTTACAAGGGCCCATGGGGACACTGTGAGGTGGCTTAAAAGATTGCTGGTGTCCCTTCAAAGCCCACAGTAACCCTGTGAGAGTCAGAGGCAGACAAAAATTGAACAAGTGAATTACAGAATTGCTGGTATCCCTTGGGCCCATGAGGACTCTATAAGAGGAAGACGAGAGAGCAAAAGGTGAATAAATGAGTCAACAACAACAGTGTACTAAATTCAACCAGAAGCACAAATAAATATATCAGGAAAAAACAAAAGACTTGAACGAAAATGCCATGCACGTCTTCTATGATTCTTCTGAGAAACTGGCTTTTTCCAGAGTAAACAGACTGAAACACATAGTGGCTGCACCACATTTTGGTAGCTAGCTCATCCATCACTTGGACAGAGAAGGGGAAGCCATGGAAAACAGACACAATGACCACACAAAGACACACACACTGCTTTCATAACATGGTGGCCACCTCATGGAGGCAGAGAACAAAGGCAAATTGACCACCACTAACACACAAACACTGGCTATACCAAATTGCCAATGCCAGATGGCCAGCAAAGAAGGAGGCATGTAGAATAAAGATCCTGATTGGACGAGTTTTATATCATCTTTTGACATAATTTGTCTTCAGAAGACTTGGTCAAAAGATACGTTTCTCCTGGATGGGTAGACATCTCTTTGCCAACCGGCAATAACTTCTTCAAAGGGAAGGGCATGAGGAGGTCTTTTGGTCCTTGTATCCCTACAACTGCCTTTATTGAATGTGTCTTTAATTTGGTCCTCACCTTATTTTATGATTGTTTTATTATCTATTAGGGGATGTAAAGGCATCTTGATTTAAAAAAATTCTAATAGCGTTCCACATGGTCTCCTTAAGGGAAACCTAGAGGATGTAGCAGATTATATTGACTCATCTACCAAACTGCAGGATGAAGATTTAGTTGTCCTATGGGTTGGTGATTTTAATACTCCCTTGTGCTGTAAGGAACCCTCTGAATTGTGTGCCATCCCAATTGAGGGGAGAGAGTTGCTAACCCATTTTATTAATTCAATTGAAGGAGAAGCTTTGAATTATTTTCTATGTAAGTTTGATCTGGTTCATGTAATGGAGAAAGCGGCATTTGATATTTTAATTATCCCCACTTTTATAGGGGACTCGAAGGAGAGTATTATCGATTTTATTCTTATTGGTGCTCCAGATTGTCACTTAATACATGATTTTAAGATCATCCCACACTGTGGCAGTGACCACAATCCCTTATGTATCAAATTGAATATAAATATTAATCAGGCCTTTAAGGATAAGGGAATGAAAAGAAATATCACTTACCACACAAATTTTGGCCTACGTCTGAAATGGGACAAAATAAATCCAACAACATTTAACCAGGAAATTATAAGATCTAGGTTGGATTCTATTAATATTTGTCTGTCCCAGCAGCTAGATCATGATTGTATAGTCCAAGAATTTGAACTTTTAAGTAATGTTATCTCACATGCTTTGGTGGTGGATAGGCCTCCTATGGGTTCGGTCACCCATAGATGGTTTGATTCCGCGTGTTCAACAGCCCACAAAAAACTGAAAGAAGTCCTTAAAATAGTTCCTCCTTCTCGTCATTTAATTAAATTAGCTAGGGTCGAGTATGAGGTCGCACTGGAAAAAAGGAAATTAGAAATAAGGACTAAGGCATGGGAAGAGCTATTGGCTGCCTCTGACTTGAAGGATACTTCAACATTTTGGAAGGTGGTAGATCACTTTCATTTTTCGGATAATAACATCAAGGCTGATGACTGTCTTATTGCAGAGGATGTATGGATGAATCATTTTAGGAAAGTGTTCCACCCAGATAATGATGACAATGATACTTTGATCAAGGAGGATACTATTACTAAACAAATTATTACAGACTCTAATACAAATGCCCTAGACATCACATTTGATCTTCACAAGGTCCTTGGTGGGTACGTCACACACATTCCAAATTATCCTGTGCCCACCCTCTGGTAGCTTGGCACGGAGCAGTCACGCTTAACTTAGAAGGCAATGTGTAAAGTATTTGTGCAATAAATCATACAATAACACAATATAGCACCACAAAAATACACCACATAGTGTTTAGAAAAATAGATAATATTTATCCGGATATTTGCAGGTCAAAATGATCAAAGATGCAATAACAAAATGTAAGGATACCACTGAAAAGTGATATAAAGTGTCTTAAGTCTTTTAAAAGCAAACAAAGTCTCTTTCAAGCACAATGTACCTGGTTCGCGTGAAGAATCTCCGCAAAGGGCCGCAGAATAGGAGAAGCGGGGAAGCAAAGGGATGTGTGTTGATTTCTCGGGCCGCACACGGTCGATGCGGCGTTTAGTTTCCACACAGGGACGGCTGGGCATCAATTTCCAGCCCTCGGTCGTAGATCCTCTTCGAGTTGCGGGGTTTTCAGACGCTCCAGGGTCTGTGTGTGGAATCCTGGGCTTCTGACAAGCTCTTAGTCGTTCCGGTGGGCGGTGCGGGGAAATTTCTCCCGCACGGCAGGCGCTGCGTCGATTTCTCCTCTGGAAGTCAGGCTGCGTCGTCCCAGGTCGGTTATGAGTTGATCTGGTGGGCCGTGCATTGAAGTTCCAGTCGCACCGCAGACGCCGCGTCAATCTTTTCCTTGCGAAGTCGAGCGTCGTCGTTCTGGTTTGGCGTGCAGTGAATTTTTCACCGCGGGATAAGCTGTGCGTAATGTTTGGCAAGCTGTGCGTCGAATTTTCACCGCCCAAGGAGTCCAGTTGCAAGAGAGAAGTCTTTTTGGTCCTGAGACTTCAGGGAACAGGAGGCAAGCTTTATCCAAGCCCTTGGAGAGTACGTCTTCACCACAGCCAGGGAGCAGCAAGGCAGCAGGGCAACAGCAAGGCAGCAGTCCTTCACAGAAAGCAGTCAGGTGAGTCCTTTGGGCAGCCAGGCAGTTCTTCTTGGCAGGATGCAGGTTCTGGTTACAAGTTTCATCTCCTGGAAATGTCTGAGGTGGTAGGGCAGAGGCACTGTTTTTAATACCCAAATGTGCCTTTGAAGTTGGGGAGACTTCAAAGAGTGGCTTAGAAGTGCACCAGGTCCCCTTTCAGTTCAATCCTGTCTGCCAGGGCTCCAGTAGGGGGTGTGGTAGTCCTTTGTGCGAGAGAAGGCCCTCCACCCTCGCAGCCCAGGAAGACCCATTCAAAATGCAGATGTATGCAAGTGAGGCTGAGTATCCTGTGTTTGGGGTGTGTCTGAGTGAATGCACAAGGAGCTCTCAACTAAACCTAGCCAGACGTGTATTGTAAGGCATAGAAAGATTTAAGTGCAGAGAAATGCTCACTTTCTAAAAGTGTCATTTCTAAAATAGTAATATTAAACCCAACTTCACCAGTCAGCAGGATTTTGTATTACCATTCTGGCCATACTAAATATGACCTTCTTACTCCTTTCAGATCAGCAGCTACCACTCCAACAATGTTTGAGGGCAGCCCCAATGTTAGCCTATGAAGGGAGCAGGCCTCACAGTAGTGTAAAATTTCTTTTAGGATTTTTACACTACCAGGACATGTAAACTACACAGGTACATGCCCTGCCTTTTACCCACACAGCACCCCGCCCTAGGGGTTACCTAGGGCACACCTTAGGGGTGACTTAAATGTAGAAAAAGGGGAGTTTTAGGCTTGGCAAGTACTTTTAAATGCCAAGTCGAATTGGCAGTGAAACCGCACACATAGGCCTTGCAATGGCAGGCCTGAAACAAGGTTAAGGGGCTACTTAAGTGGGTTGCACAATCAGTGCTGCAGGCCCGCTAGTAGCATTTAATCTACAAGCCCTGGGCACACATAGGCCCTCATTCCGAGCCTGGCGGGCGGCGGAGGCCGCCCGCCAGGCTTCCCCCCTCCGAAATACCGCTCCGCGGTCGTAAGACCGCGGAGGGCATTCCGAGTTTTCCCCTGGGCTGGCGGGCGGTCTTCACAAGACCGCCCGCCAGCCCAGGGGAAAACTCCCTTCCCACGATGACGCCGGCTCGTAATAGAGCCGGCGGAGTGGGAAGGTGCGACGGGTGCAGTTGCACCCGTCGCGTATTTCAGTGTCTGCTTTGCAGACACTGAAATACTTTTAGGGGCCCTCTTACGGGGGCCCCTGCCGTGCCCATGCCATAGGCATGGGCACGGCAGGGGCCCCCAGGGGCCCCGCGACTCCCCCTCCCGCCATCCGGTTCCCGGCGGGAGAACCGCCAGGAACTGGATGGCGGGAGGGGGAGTCGGAATCCCCATGCCGGCGCAGCATGCTGCGCCGGCTTGGAGGATTCCTTTGGGGCAGCGGGAAACCGGCGGGAGACCGCCGGTTTCCCTTCTCTGACCGCGGCTGAGCCGCCGCGGTCAGAATGCCCCGCGGGGCACCGCCGGCCTGTCGGCGGTGCCACCGCGTCCCACGGCCCTGGCGGACTTGTTCCGCCAGGGTCGTAATGACCCCCATAGTGCCTTCTATTAGGGACTTATAAGCAAATTAAATAGTCCAATTGGGTATGATCCAATGTGTCCATGTTTGAAAGGAGAGAGCATTTGCACTTTAGCACTGGTTAGCAGTGGTAAAGTGTGCAGAGTCTAAAAACCAGCAAAACAGTGTCCAAAACGTGGATGGAGGCAGGCAAAAAGTTAGGGGTGACCACCCGAAGGCTGTCAGGTCTAACAATATGTATTATATTCAAACCATTAGTTAACCTACACATGCGGTTGTACGACGGAATGACGACTGACAAAACAACGGGTGCCTAAACAACGAGGTCGGAACACCTACCTCGTTGTTACTACTAATGCCTTTACCACGAATGCCTTAACAACGATATTTCGTTGTAAAGGCATTCCTGGTAAAGTCATTAGTAACAGGCACCCATTGATCCTGCATGCCTCACCCCACCCCCCCAACCCCACCCCAAAACCTAAAACCCCCGACCCCCCACCCCCTCCCCAAAACCAAAAATGCCCCACCCCCCCAACCCCACCCCAAAACCTAAAACCCCCTACCCCCCCACCCCCTCCCCAAAACGAAAAACAACCCATCCCCCCAATCCCACCCCAAAACCTAAAACCCCCGACCCCCACCCCCTCCCCAAAACCAAAAACACCCCACCCCCCAGCCCCACCCCAAAACCTAAAACCCGACCCCAATCTCCTCCCCAAAACCTAAAATGCCCCACCCCCCCAACCCCACCCCAAAACCTAAAACCCTGACCCCCCACCACCTCCCCAAAACCTAAAACGCCCCACCCCCCAACCCCACCCCAAAACCTAAAACCCCGACCCCCCACCCCCTCCCCAAAACCAAAAACGCTCCAACCCCCTAACCCCACCCCAAAACCTAAAACCCCGACCCCCCAACCCCTCGCCAAAACCAAAAACGCCCCACCCACCAACCCCACCCCAAAACCTAAAATCCCCGACCCCCCACCCCCTCCCCAAAACCTAAAACCCCCCACTTACCTGAGTCTTCGCCGCGTCATCTGCGTCGTCCTCCTCAGCCGACTCCCTTGTTTGTACCTTAACCATACATGTTCGTTGTTCAGGACATGCGTGGTTAAGGCACAAAATAACGAAGTCGTGGTTAAAGAAAGCGTTGTTCCGCTTTCGTTAACCAGGACTTCGTTATAAAAAAGTCAGCATAAAGGATGTTTCCCTACACATGCAGTTGTCAATAGCATTAGACGACTGCTACGTGTGACACATCAATTAAAAGGGGCATACAGTTAGTAATAATATTAAACAACTGTTCTATGTATCACACAAGTAGAAACATATATGGAAACCCTACCAATACCTGTATATAACATTTCACTATGTAAAATACTCCAGTATTTACAAAAAGTGATAGATTTCATCATCCAAATTCATTCGGAATTCTATGGCTTTCAATCTAATTGTCCATTTGGCTTCATTTCTTCTCAATTCCAAAGTTCTATTACCACCCCTAGAGAAGTCTGACTAACACCCATGAACTTAATTACTGGGAACTCAGAGGTAGGATGCATTTTGCCAATGTGTCGCACCACCGGAGATGTGGTATCTTTGTTTCTTAATGAGCGCATGTGCTCCTGAAATCGCTCCTCAAGGGGCCTGATGGTACTGCCAACATATATCCGACCAAATTCGCATTCCAATATATATACAATCTACATGGTATTGCATTTAATAAAAGGTTGCAATTTTATATGTGTTGCTCCCATTAAAGTTAAAGACTGACAAAACAACGGGTGCCTAAACAACGAGGTCGGAACACCTACCTCGTTGTTACTACTAATGCCTTTACCACGAATGCCTTAACAACGATATTTCGTTGTAAAGGCATTCCTGGTAAAGTCATTAGTAACAGGCACCCATTGATCCTGCATGCCTCACCCCACCCCCCCAACCCCACCCCAAAACCTAAAACCCCGACCCCCCACCCCCTCCCCAAAACCAAAAATGCCCCACCCCCCCAACCCCACCCCAAAACCTAAAACCCCCTACCCCCCACCCCCTCCCCAAAACCAAAAACAACCCATCCCCCCAACCCCACCCCAAAACCTAAAACCCCCGACCCCCCACCCCCTCCCCAAAACCAAAAACACCCCACCCCCCAACCCCACCCCAAAACCTAAAACCCGACCCCCAATCTCCTCCCCAAAACCTAAAATGCCCCACCCCCCCAACCCCACCCCAAAACCTAAAACCCCGACCCCCCACCACCTCCCCAAAACCTAAAACGCCCCACCCCCCAACCCCACCCCAAAACCTAAAACCCCGACCCCCCACCCCCTCCCCAAAACCAAAAACGCTCCAACCCCCTAACCCCACCCCAAAACCTAAAACCCCGACCCCCCACCACCTCGCCAAAACCAAAAACGCCCCACCCACCAACCCCACCCCAAAACCTAAAATCCCCGACCCCCCACCCCCTCCCCAAAACCTAAAACCCCCCACTTACCTGAGTCTTCGCCGCGTCATCTGCGTCGTCCTCCTCAGCCGACTCCCTTGTTTGTACCTTAACCATACATGTTCGTTGTTCAGGACATGCGTGGTTAAGGCACAAAATAACGAAGTCGTGGTTAAAGAAAGCGTTGTTCCGCTTTCGTTAACCAGGACTTCGTTATAAAAAAGTCAGCATAAAGGATGTTTCCCTACACATGCAGTTGTCAATAGCATTAGACGACTGCTACGTGTGACACATCAATTAAAAGGGGCATACAGTTAGTAATAATATTAAACAACTGTTCTATGTATCACACAAGTAGAAACATATATGGAAACCCTACCAATACCTGTATATAACATTTCACTATGTAAAATACTCCAGTATTTACAAAAAGTGATAGATTTCATCATCCAAATTCATTCGGAATTCTATGGCTTTCAATCTAATTGTCCATTTGGCTTCATTTCTTCTCAATTCCAAAGTTCTATTACCACCCCTAGAGAAGTCTGACTAACACCCATGAACTTAATTACTGGGAACTCAGAGGTAGGATGCATTTTGCCAATGTGTCGCACCACCGGAGATGTGGTATCTTTGTTTCTTAATGAGCGCATGTGCTCCTGAAATCGCTCCTCAAGGGGCCTGATGGTACTGCCAACATATATCCGACCAAATTCGCATTCCAATATATATACAATCTATATGGTATTGCATTTAATAAAAGGTTGCAATTTTATATGTGTTGCTCCCATTAAAGTTAAAGACTGACAAAACAACGGGTGCCTAAACAACGAGGTCGGAACACCTACCTCGTTGTTACTACTAATGCCTTTACCACGAATGCCTTAACAACGATATTTCGTTGTAAAGGCATTCCTGGTAAAGTCATTAGTAACAGGCACCCATTGATCCTGCATGCCTCACCCCACCCCCCCAACCCCACCCCAAAACCTAAAACCCCCGACCCCCCACCCCCTCCCCAAAACCAAAAATGCCCCACCCCCCCAACCCCACCCCAAAACCTAAAACCCCCTACCCCCCCACCCCCTCCCCAAAACCAAAAACAACCCATCCCCCCAACCTCACCCCAAAACCTAAAACCCCCGACCCCCCACCCCCTCCCCAAAACCAAAAACACCCCACCCCCCAACCCCACCCCAAAACCTAAAACCCGACCCCCAATCTCCTCCCCAAAACCTAAAATGCCCCACCCCCCCAACCCCACCCCAAAACCTAAAACCCCGACCCCCCACCACCTCCCCAAAACCTAAAACGCCCCACCCCCCAACCCCACCCCAAAACCTAAAACCCCGACCCCCCACCCCCTCCCCAAAACCAAAAACGCTCCAACCCCCTAACCCCACCCCAAAACCTAAAACCCCGACCCCCCACCACCTCGCCAAAACCAAAAACGCCCCACCCACCAACCCCACCCCAAAACCTAAAATCCCCGACCCCCCACCCCCTCCCCAAAACCTAAAACCCCCCACTTACCTGAGTCTTCGCCGCGTCATCTGCGTCGTCCTCCTCAGCCGACTCCCTTGTTTGTACCTTAACCATACATGTTCGTTGTTCAGGACATGCGTGGTTAAGGCACAAAATAACGAAGTCGTGGTTAAAGAAAGCGTTGTTCCGCTTTCGTTAACCAGGACTTTGTTATAAAAAAGTCAGCATAAAGGATGTTTCCCTACACATGCAGTTGTCAATAGCATTAGACGACTGCTACGTGTGACACATCAATTAAAAGGGGCATACAGTTAGTAATAATATTAAACAACTGTTCTATGTATCACACAAGTAGAAACATATATGGAAACCCTACCAATACCTGTATATAACATTTCACTATGTAAAATACTCCAGTATTTACAAAAAGAGATAGATTTCATCATCCAAATTCATTCGGAATTCTATGGCTTTCAATCTAATTGTCCATTTGGCTTCATTTCTTCTCAATTCCAAAGTTCTATTACCACCCCTAGAGAAGTCTGACTAACACCCATGAACTTAATTACTGGGAACTCAGAGGTAGGATGCATTTTGCCAATGTGTCGCACCACCGGAGATGTGGTATCTTTGTTTCTTAATGAGCGCATGTGCTCCTGAAATCGCTCCTCAAGGGGCCTGATGGTACTGCCAACATATATCCGACCAAATTCGCATTCCAATATATATACAATCTATATGGTATTGCATTTAATAAAAGGTTGCAATTTTATATGTGTTGCTCCCATTAAAGTTAAATTCAAGAGTCGCATGTAATGCTATACTGCACTTATTACAATGGCCACATTTATAAAAACCATTCATTTTTTCTGAAAGCCATGTCAATTTGTTTTGCTTGATGGGGGGTAGAAAACTCCTGTAGATAAAATTCCTAATGGTTTTACCCCTCCTATGGATCATTTTAGGTTTTAGAAGTATTATCTCTGAGAGGGTACAGTCCGTATGCAAGATGTAACAACGTTTACATAAGATTTGATAAATGTTGTCACTATTTTGACTATAGGTATTACAAAAACACACAGCTTTATATGATGATTTGACTTGAGATTTACTATGTTTCCTAAGTAGGGATGCTGTAGATGTTTGAACAACCTTTTTTGTTGCTGCCCCTACAGTATGCTTCGAATAACCTCTCTGTAGAAATCTATATTCCAAACAGTCTAATTCTGTCTCACATGTGTCCAATTCACTGCAGTTCCTTTTTAATCTAATCATCTCGCCAAAGGGGACGGCTGATATCTGGTACCTAGGATGAGCACTATCAGCATGCAATAGTGCATTACATGCCGTGGGTTTTTACGACAAACTTTTGTATGAACTTTGCTTCCTTTGGTAAATATTTCTAAGTCCAAAAATACACTGGTCTGGCTGTTCTCATAAGTCATTTGTATATTGAAATTATTTATATTGATGTAATTATAAAATTCCAACAACAGCTGTTCAGAACCTGTCCAAATCATTAGTACATCATCAATGTACCTCCCCCAAAAGAAAATATGTTTAGTCAGATGGGGGGGACCTTTTTGCCAAATGTGGGTTGCCTCAAAAAGACCCATACATAGGTTTGCACATGATGGCGAAAAGCGTGATCCCATGGCCACTCCTTGGGTTTGTGGAAACCACTCACCCTCATGTAGGAATACATTGTTCACCAATATGAAGTCAATCATTCATAGTAGTATCTCTGTGTGATCTAGATAAGATGCCGATCTACTAGAGAGAAAGTGGCATATCGCTTCCAAGCCTTTGTCTTTGGGTATGCAGGTATATAAGGAAAAGACATCCATTGTAGCCCAGGTCATTTCTGGTACCCATACTATGGTGGGCATTACAACCTCGGCTGTCTTTTTCAAAGACTGCAAGGAACCGCTGTGCTGAAGACCGCCAGTGCAGGCGGTTTTCCGCGTGCAAATTATGACTGCTGGCAGCCCTACGTCCTTTTTTGGATGGAGAGACGCCGCAGCCATACTGGTGGTCGGCAGGGAAGTGGAGGCTGCTCCACCTCCATCGCCCATTATCAGAACACCTCCCACTGAATCACGTTCCATGATTCGGCGTGCCGGTGTTCTGGTGACGGGGTGCTGGTGGCGGAGCAGCCCCCATGGATCCTGTCCCCTCCCTGGGGATCAACGGACAAGGTAAGTTGATCATCCGTTAGGGGAGGGGGTTGGGGGTGTTGTGTGTTGTGTGCGTGCATGGGGGTGTGCGTGTGAGTATGTAGGGGGTGTGTGAGTTTGTGTATGCATGCAGGGGTGTTGTGTGTTAGAAAATGTGTGCGTGTATGTATGTGTGCGTGTATGTCTGTATGTAGGTGTGCGTGTATGACTGTGTGTGTGTCTGTTGGCATGTTTGTTGGTATGTGTGCGGGTATGTGTGTTGGTGGTGTCTGTATGCGTGTAGGATGGGGGGGTGTTCTGATGTTGGGGGTAGGGGTGGGGAGGGGGACCTTCCACCTTTGGGGGGTGGCAGGGGGTGGGGTGTTTGGGGGTAAGACTCAGGGGTGGGGGGGACCCCTATCAGTGCCAGGGAAGGAATTCCCTGGCATTGATAGTGCTTACTGCCATGGATTTTATGACGGTTCCCAACCCCACGAAATCCATGGCGGTCAGCAGGGTCCTGATACCGCCGGTGGTCTTGTGACGGCCGCCGGGCTGGAGACCAAAGTCTCCAGCCCAGCGGTCGTCTCCGCCCTAACGGTCGGAATGGAGAAGTGGCGGATGACCATAATTCTTTTTTTTTTACCGCCAGCCTGTTGGCGGTAATTCCACCACTTCTCCACCGTCCGCCAGGGTCATAATGAGGGCCTATGTCCTCTAATTTCAAGAGGACATCTTTCGTGTCTTGTAAAAAAGAGGGTATGTTCTTGACAACAGGTTGTAAATAACTGTCAATGAATTCTGAAAGTCTTTCAGTAGGTGCCCCAATCCCAGATATAATGGGTCTACCAGGTGGCGATGTCGTACTCTTTTGTAGTTTGGGCAATGCATATATAGAAGGTGCTATAGGATATACGTTAATAATTTACCTAAACTGCAAGTCCGAAATCAAACCTTGATCCTGCCATAATAATAGCATAGTTTCCAAGTTATGTACGATCATATTCATAGGATTTTCTTTCAATTTAATATATGATGTACAGACTGTCAGTTGTCTATCAATTTCCTTAATATAGTCAGATCTTTTCAAAATGACTATATTACCTCCCTTATCTGCCTCCTTAACAACCAGCCCTTGAGCATTTTCATTTTGTCAAAGGCCTTTAATTATACATTAGCTGTTCTGCTTGCTATCTGTAAAGTGTACCATAAAGATTCATTATGAGTATTTATTCTCAATAAAAACTCTTGAAAACGAATGGGAAAGAAATGGAAGGTCGTAGAGTACATATTATAAAAACCAAAGATAGAAAATGATCTCATTTTATCTTGCCAGTAGGGAACCCCATCTAAAAAACATAAAGAAGCAAGAACCACTTAATGATCTTAAAGAAGAAAATGACTTAGGGCCTCATTATGAGTGTAACAGTCTTCAGACTGCCACACTCGCGGTAGCGGTGGGACCGCCACACTCCAAGTTGTCCCACCACTACATTATGACCGTCTAAAGAAAGCCGTCACTGCCAGGAACATTTTTCTTGATGGGCAGACAGCGGTCTGAGTTTTACTCAGCTGAACTCAGCGCCTCTGTGCTGATTACAACTCAGCTTTTCATCAACCTTTCCATGGCGGTAACCCCCTGCCCAGCACCATCAGAATGCACACTGTCTGCTTTGCAGAGAGCGCACATGCAGAGGGTGTTGGGGTGCTACTGTATTGGCTCCCTTAAGGGGCCAAGGCCAGATAGCCCTGCGGGAACATCATAATACAATGTTCCTGGTGATCAGACCAGTGGGAACATTGTAATAAGATGGGGGGACGCCACCTGCATGACTACTTTAGATTTGTATTTAGAAATCAAGAATAATGGAAATAAGGCAAAAAATACAACCCCTAAATAGATCAATATCTTGTTGAACAAAGCGCAGGAATTTTTCCCTGTCAATCAGCTAATTTAAAATCAAGGTTTCTATATGTTTGCCTTGTCCTGATTATGTTATATTTGAAGTCTATGAAGCCATCTCTGCTTAATGCTTGGAATCAAAAGTAAAGAGCGAAGAACGATCAGTGATTGGTAATGTGAAACTGACTCTAAACCATGAAGCAACTTTTGTTACTGATTATTTTCCCATTATGCATTATGTCATTTAATGACATGAAATAACATGGCATAACATAATGAGTTCTCTCACATTATTTTGCTCTCTTGATACATGGTTCTAAAAGAACCCCAGTTTGAAGGTTTAATTACAATTAACACTAATTGACTTGTAAAATGTAGAGGGTGATCCTTTGGGGGTGTTATTAGCTCTTATTTCACTGAAAAGTAATACTAATGATAATTAGTTGATGTTAAAATAGTTATTTCATAATTAGGAATACAGGTGCTGTTTATTGCACCTGAAAGATAACAAAACAACTGCTGTGTGAATTGGCACGTATGTTAAATAACACCTAATCTGAATTTTTGATGGAATAACTTGCAGATTGTGGTGCTTAATACACCAAAATCTACATAGTACAGTAACTACCATAAACCAATGCCTTATTAAATTCCAGCAGGTTGAACCTGCCAAGATTTAATAAATGGTAAGGTATTTAATGCACCTGTAAATAACACTTGCTTCATACATGGCATTCCTCCAGATTTCCGTCTTCTTACTCTGAATCCATTTTTGTTGGCCATAGGATTCTGAACATTTTTCTACTACTAACCAGTGGTGAAGTGCTTGTGCTCTCCCTTTAAACAAGGTAAAAGTTTTATATTCCTAATTGGCACATTTAAATTACTTAAGCTAAGTTAGTATATGTACTGCATTAACCAGAATCTGTATATTACCTGCTACTACTGGATTGTAACACACATTTTGCCACTCACTAAAGTAGCACTATAACATATTTTGACGCCTCCCCATGCAGCTTGGGCATGCAGTTTTTACCTGCCATTTTGACCTTGCAAAACAAACCTGATTCCAGGCCTAAACCTTTTTATTTTGACTAAATATAAGTCACCCCGAAGGTAGGCCCTATACGTCCCTAGGGCAGGGTGTATGGTATTTAAAAAGTAGTACATTTTTTTAAATGTTTTCTATGTCCTGGCAGTTAAAACCCCAGAAAGACATTTTTAACTGGAGCAATGGGGAGGGAAATACTGAGTTCAGTTATAACAAATTAAAATGCTTAATTTCAATTTGTAAACAGCTGGAAAATTGTTCAGGGACTCATTTTAATAGTATTACAAAATCCAGCCTAATGGTCAAGGTAGATTTTATACTAATAGTTTTGAAATTATACTTTTTGAAAGTTGTAATGTCTCTCCTTAAATCAAAAGGTCCTTCAACCTGTGTCCAGTTTCACCTAACTGTTGAATGGCTCCCCTGCATTGAGATGTAGCTTGAGGGTGGTGAGGTGAGATGTGGCTTGAGTGTGAAGAGGTGTTTTATCTCCTTGAACAGGATGGTCTGGGGGCTGTGCCAAGCCCTTTTTTGAGCTTCAAGGGATGCCTGCTGTGTCACTGGCAGATGTGGCTCACACCTGCCCTGCCTCCTTTTGCCTTCCTAGCCAGGCTAGCTGCAAACCCATTGGCAGAGGGTGCTGACCAAGAACTGGTTTGGAGTACTAACATGAGAGGGTTGCCTATTTCCATAACCACACCTCTAGGTGGGCACCTGGAACTCTGACCACAGATAGAAAGGTTCTGCCATGTTGGATTTATATAAATTGAAGCGATGGGGATATATCAGGTAAAACACACAGTGCTGCCAAATAGGGTAGGGCCACCACTAGGAACTTTTACCCCATTGTTTATGCAGTGAACAAGAGTTTCCCCCACCCACAGGCTGGCACTAGGCATAAAGGAGGCAACCCCAGTACCCTACTCAGAACACTCCTGCAACTGTAAAGATCAGAAGAAAGACTGACCTGCTGTCTGGAATTTGAAGGAATACTGGACCTGCTGTCTTTGAACCCAGGACCCCTTAACCCCAACTATCTCATCTGCAGGTTGAGCTACAGGGACACTGCAACCTTCCAGAGACCTCTCACCAGGCAACTGCCCAGGTGACTTGTTTCAATTAGACCTGTTCTGGACCTAGTTACTTGTTTCTGATGGAGCAAGTCATAACCCCCAGGTGGTGCCCCCAGGTCCTGGATCCCTTGATAGTGTTAGAGTGTATTCCTATGTTATATGATTCTTTCTCAGATAGGAGGAATGGGTATTAGGACAAGAGTACTTCAGAATGTGGAGGAATAACTCCATCCACACCAACAGGAGCTGTTGGTCTAATTCCTAGCTCACAGTGCCTCACCTGAATCCCCAAACAAAATGGGGGGGGTGATTATGGCAACCTAAATATGATACTCTGGCTCCTCAGGAAGCTGTGGAAACAGATCTTACCCATTTGTAGTACTACTCCTGCATACCCAGGTGAAACACAGAACAGTTTGAGGCAAGTTTTCAATCAGTTTATTGAAACAATTGTAATCTGCCAATGAACTGCAATAGTTAGACAGACGAAACAAAGCAAAATAATCAGCATTATGAACATGTTAAAGAAAATAAACAATCCAACCATGGTGAATGTGGTTCTAGAGGTTCCTACCTAACCCTAAGGCTACACTGAGAGCCTGCCTTACAAGAACTAAGGGATTAGCCCCAACCCCATACCTGAAGACACCTTCAAGAATTGGCCTGTAGGGTAGATGGTAATCATCTTGGGGAGCAGGTAAGTTAGCACCAGCATAGTTGTATGTCAAACACAACATTCAGCCCAGGACCATCATTGCTGGAATGCCCTCTGCCTCTTCCAGGCCGATGTACTGTTTATATGGTAAAATCATGCTGTGTTGGAAGAACAGCTCTGATGTAATGCTGTGTCTTGATGTTGAAAGCTGTCTCCTGAATTAGCAACATAAGAACTAGGATATTGTGTACAGTGTTGCCTTGAACAGAAAGTACTGATTACTTATTGTACAAAGGCTATCTAAACAAAGCAACTCATCCCACATTTTCCTAGAAGAATATCAAGAAAGAAATGCATATAAATGTCAGTGCTCAAAGCAGCTTAGCTAAAATGAATAAAATATTAAATATAAAATGAAGCTAAAAACAGTGGGAATCAACTCAGGTCCAAGAGGTCCCTACGACACATCTGTTCAAACTGCAAAAGCTTGGACTTAGCTTTCTGCTAACTTATCCTCCAGAGAACCAGACGCAGACCAGGTTTGCTGATGAGCCAAAGACATTGAAAGGTGAATCACCAGTCAGATTTAACTTGCTGATTTGCCCTGCTGAAGTAGATCTGACTTCAAGAAACATTTCTAAGTTTGAATGTAGAGGACTTCTGTGTGACTAACAATAAGAAGCAACCTGCCAATGTCAAGTTATTCCAGGGCAAAAACTTTTGATTTCACCCGTTCAGAGCTTTTCTACCTTTGTTAGTGACCGCTCAGGAACCCCACTCTCCAGCAACCTGCCATCATCAGCCCTGCTTCAGATCTAACTTGCAATTTCCCCGCTGATGACTTGTCAACAACCACTTTTCCTCAAGGAAAAATGTCTAAGTCAGAAGGTAAACTGTAAACGGGGATAAGCCTGGTCCATCTATTCAACCTGTTCTCCATTGTAGTTGAACTTAATGTTTGACTTTGACCCATTCTAGTGCAACAAGATGACCCCAGTTGGTTCTTTGTGCTTTTCAGCATATTTTTAGTTCACACTTTCAGAACTCAGGTCTCCGGTACTTTTTGGATTTGAGTCAAATTGGTGCCATTTTATTGATTGAAATTTCCTCTTTTTTAAAATTGGTTTAGAGTTTTCTTTCCCTGAGTTTTCACTTTCACAACTACTGTTTGAGTGGTGCATAAATACTTTAAACGTTGTCTCTAAGTTGAGTCTGACTGCTTTGTGTCAAACTACCAGAGGTTTTAGAACAGCCTTTTTAGTCACATTTGTGTTGGGTCATCAACCCCCCTCAAATAATGCTGAAAATCCTTACAACACTCAACTCTGACACACGCATAATCAGGGCCTCAACGGGTTTAAACATGCATGGTTGAAATATTGTATGGGACAGCTAGAATCTGAGATAGGGAAAGGAACAAAAACATATCCAGATGTTCTCATGTTCCTAGATTTCAATTTGAAGTAGAAATTCACTGAATCAGATGACATTTTGAGTGATCTGTTAGAAGTGCTAAATTCAGCCAATTTTTCACCAAGCTCTAATGCCAGGGATGCAAACAAAATGAACAATTGATTCACAATGAACTAGTTAGCCTGCCTAAATTAAGTGAAGAAGTGGGTTGAGATAATATTCATGCAGAAAGGATAGAAATCAGTATGCACTGGTGAGCTGAAAAATGGAGTTTGCCTTGTAATTGAAGCACGATTTGTCTTATGGATATACCTTCAAAAGGTTTTACAAAGGTGCTTAAGGAACATTTGGATGAATGCATAATCTTCTTCCAGATGAGTTACATTAGGGTTCTGACATGGTAGATTAGATCATTGCTTAGCCCTATGGTTACTAATTCACAAAATAAAAGTGATTAACAAAATGATAAATTGTTGCTTCCTAGATGTTTCAGTGACTTCTCACTGTAAGAATCAGGGATATCTCTAGGAAAATGATGATGATGCAGCAGAAGCGAGCATCTTTTCTAATGGCGAAACGCACACTCTGGGAGCACAATATTAAATATGCACTAAAATTCCCGGCGACCCTCCAAATCATAACGGATAGCAACACCACCTTCTGCACCACACCGGAGGAGGCCTGGCCATGGCTTGAGAACAAAGGCATAGCTCAGGTGACATCAAAACCATCTCCTCGATCTACGAGACGTAAGACAAGGGTGAACCACAATGGCAGCAGTCAGCACCCACGGGCAGGCCCTTCGAGAGAACAAGTGGCCAAAGGAGAGCGCAGGTGGTGGCTGAGATGGAACTAAGGGCTGGATCCCCTTTTTCACCTGCGGCGAGAGAGGAACAGCCAAACACGGATGCCCCAGACCTGGATGAGGAACAGATGCATGCAATCTTGGGCGATGGCCCAACGGTGACACCACAAACTGCTGAGGACATGCTATAAGACAAGATGCACTGCAGAAGGCAACACATAAACTGCAAGGGGCTCAACAATAAGAAGTATCACAGCACATATAGAAGGCAGGTCAATGAAAACTATCATGTGGGCTGAGCAGGATTAACTCATAGGACACTACATTACTTGCTCCTGACAGTCCAGCCACATAACTCACATGCACTTCGGTGTATTCATAGTTGAACAGCAATTGGTTAAGTTTTGTATCAGCATTACAGTGCTATTGGCTGACCACCAGGTGGAATCTCAGCCTGGGATGGGGATTTTTTTTTTTTTTTTTTTTTTTAAATCTGTTTATTAAACTTAATACAAAACAAGGCACAAAAGTAGCAGTACATTACGTATGATTTGGTGAGAAAACACCTAGTTTCTCTCCATATGCTTTTCTTAACGTTTGTACATTACACTACACAACACTGCTGTATTTTAGTGTACTGGCTTTCCATAAACTTTATATAACTAATAACACATGACATGGTGGTTATTATTCTTAAATATATATGTTGGCGTCAATTATTATAGTGGGAGCATATATCCGTACAGGCCCTAAGGGCTACATTTCTGTGTGTGCGCTTTGGTGTGAACGGATATCAGTATCATGGAGCGGCTGATGGGTAGATTTATTATGGGCTAGGCCTGGTGGTACAATAGAATGGCTCTGTATTCGGCAAACTCAATTTTTATGAATAGTTTTAGTAATAGCGTATCCCAAGAATGTTGAAGGGACTAACTCATGGTGGGTATTTGTCATCTCTGGATTCAATTCTAACTACGAAAAGGTCCCAGCTTTCGGTCCCGCCTTGTATCTGACCCCTATGTTGTGATTGCCTCAGGGTTTGAGACTCCGCCAATGTGTAATCATGTAGGTCTCGTAGCCAGAGGGAGTAAGGAGGGGCATTTGGGGCCTTCCAATGTGTAGCTATCAGGCGTTTATATGTCACGAATGCTAAATCTACAAATTTGTGAACGTGTTTATCTCCTTTTGTACGGTGTTGTATATTAAGCAGGCAGGATTCTGGAGTAGGAGTTAGCAGCTGGTCTATCAGGTCTGCGGTTGTAGCAACGACTTGGTTCCAGCCATTGTTGATCACGTGACATTCCCAGACCATATGGTAGAAAGTTGCTGCGGGGGTAGCGCATCTTGGACATATGGAGTTAGCGACTGGGTATATTTTATGAATACGAGCTGGGGAGAGATATGCATGATGCACATAATTAAATTGCGTGTATCTTAGTCTGGAGTTGCGAGATACGGACTTGATCGAAGTGAGGGCTGTGTCCCAGGATTTTTGTGCAATTGGTGCAGGAAGGACGGAGTCCCAGCGATGCTTGACCTGGGTTAGGGCTTTGCAGCTTCTTGTTAGGAGTATTTTGTATAGTTTAGTAACAGCGCATTTTGCCTCGCCCATAGAAAGTATTGCAGTAAGTAGGAGGGATTCGTTTGGTTCGTTGTGACCGCAGCCCCATATTTTACGTAGGAGATTAGTTATGGCATTGAATGTCAGAAAGGCTCGTGGTTGTATTACCTCCACAGCCACCAGATCTGCAAACTTGATTTCTCTGGAGTCATAATATAAGTCTCCTGTGTTCAGAGTGTTAACCGCCCGTACGTCATGATGGGAGGATAGTGCGTGAATGCCCGGCAGCTGTGGTACTGGGATTAGGGGAGAGTAGGGGAGGGGTTGCATTTTGCCCTGCACATATCTTTTCCAGCAGTGTCTGGCAGAGTCCAGTAAGGGAGTGTTATGTAGTAAATGAGGGAGACCCGTTAATAACCATGTCAATATCGTTGTTGGGGTTATATAAGCCATTATTGCTGTAGACTCTGCATTGGACGGCTCGTTGAGCCATTTAGTGACCCAATGAAGTTGGGCTGCTGCATAATATAGCTCAAAGTTCGGCATGCCCAGGCCACCCTCCTCTTGTGGATATTGTGTGGTAGTTAGGGCTACTCTACGTCTGTCTCTGCCCCAGAGCAAGTCAGTTAGTAGGGAATGCACTTTGTGGAAAAACGAGCGTGGCAAGGTCAACGGGAGTGCAGAGAAATAGTATAAGAATCTCGGTAATATTAGCATCTTGACTATTGCTATCCGGCCCATAGGCGATAAAGGCAAGGAACTCCAAAATGTCAAGGAGCCACGGGTGGAGCGAAGCAGCTTATCTAAGTTACCTTCCCTTAGGTCTGACATAGAGTGATATACTTGAACACCTAGATATTTGAAGGTCTGGTGCGACCATGGTAGTTGATGCATGGGGAGAGACGCTCGTTGTTCAGGGGGCAGACAAGTAAGAGGGAAGATACAGGATTTAGACCAATTCACATGCAAGCCAGAGACAAGAGCAAACCTATTCAGTATACGCATTATCTCAGGCAGGGAGGCAGAGTAATTACGCAGATATACCAGGGCGTCATCTGCATACAAGGATATTATGTGATATGCGTCAAACTCCTTTATGCCCCATTTATGTGCACATTCCCTGAACTTAATTGCAAGTGGTTCCATAGCTATTGCGAACAGCAATGGTGAGAGTGGACAGCCCTGCCTGGTTCCTCTGTTCACAGGAAAGGCCTCCGACACTACCTGTCCGGTTTTAACTCGGGCTTTTGGTTTGGAATATAGTGTAGTAATCCAATTAATAAAGCCACTCCGGAATCCAAACGCCTTGAGGGTGCGGAATAAGTATTCCCAACCCAGCGTGTCAAATGCCTTCTCTATATCTAGTGACACGGTCACACTCTCTTGGTCAGTAGTATTATGCATGATACGGATTAGGCGCCTTATATTAAAAAAGGTGTTTCTACCCGGGATAAATCCCGACTGGTCGGGATGTATTAAGTGTGGCAAGTGGGGGAGCAATCTATTTGCTAGTATTTTCCCTAGAAGTTTGCAATCGGTGTTCAATAGAGAGAGTGGTCTATATGATCTGACATCCAGTGGATCACGCCCTGGCTTTGGCAGGACCACTATTAATGCTTCCCTCATAGAGTCTGGCAATTGTTTTCTATTTCGCGCTTCATTAAACACCTCTAGCAAGGGTTGCAACAAGTGGGTGCTTTGTGAGTTGTAATATTCTGGTGGCAGACCATCTGTGCCAGGGGTCTTGCCACGTGCCATCTGAGAGAGGGCCAAGCGAAGCTCCTCAATAGTAATGGGGCCGTCTAGGATATCGGCATTGTTGACGATGTTCGAGTTTTGGGGAATCTGAACTAGAAATTCAGCCAGTTGTTGTTCTGTAGGGGGGGTAGGGGACTGGTATAGCGTGTGATAATACATGTAGAAGGCCTTATTGATGTCAGCTTGAGTGTTAACCTCAATTCCTGTTTGTAATTTGATAGCTCCTATCGGCGATGATTGCGGTGATTGACGCACCAACCACGCCAGCAATTTGCCCGATCTGTCTCTTTCAGCATGTTGTCTCTTTTTAGAGTGTCTATAGTCATGTCTGCTAAGACTGTCATCCGTTTCTCTGTATTTTGCTTTCAGTGATATTAGTGTTTCTGGAGGGGTATTATTTGTTGAGACCTCAATCTCCGCTCTGTGTATTTTGGCTTCCAATTTTAATAACTCTGTGGTCAGCATTTTCTTAATGCCCACAGATGCTGCCAGACAGTGTCCTCTAATTACTACTTTATGGGCATCCCACTCAGTGGCTCGGGTTGATGTTGTGTTTTTATTTAAAGAGAAATAGGTCGACAGGCATGTGGCCAATTCAGTATTAAAAGGGGGGTCAGTCAGGGCGTCTGGCTGCAGGCGCCATGTTGGAATACGGGCATGTATGTAGCCCCAAAGCAATATGGAATAGTGTGGGTTATGGTCTGATATAGTACGGGCTAGGTAGCCAGATGTAGTTACCTTTGGGATTATGCTAGGTGTAGCGAAGAACATATCCAACCTAGTGTAAAGTTTGTGCACTGGTGAGTAGAACGAATACTCACATAGTGTGGGATGGGAAGTTCTCCAAATTTCGCTTAGCCCATTATTGGAAGCCCAATCTACCAGGTCGAGTGATGCTCGTTTAGCCGGGGTGTGAGCCAGTGGAGGGGTAGAACGGTCTTTCAAGATATCTAGAACACAGTTAAAGTCCCCGCCCCATATTGCATCTGTTGCAGGGTCGCTGATCATGCTACTGCCCAATGTCCCAAGGAAGTCACGTTGGTTTGTATTAGGAGTGTATAATGTTATCAGGGCTAAGGGGCCTCCGTCTAAAGTACCCTCCAGTATCACGTACCGCCCGTTTGGGTCACATTGTTTGCGGGACATAGTGTATGGAACCCCGGGGGCTATCCAGATTATAGCTCCTCTGGCGTATGTCGAGAAGGTGGTCCCATATAATTGGCCTTTCCATTTTGTTTTGGTATATGCCAACGAGGACTCATCTAAGTGGGTCTCTTGCAACATGGCTATGTGTATCTGGTGCCTCCTGAGGTATGTATAAATCCGTTGCCTTTTGCTTACGGATGCCATGCCCTTTACGTTCCATGTGAGAATTTTATAGTGTGTGGTATAGCGCTGATTTTGAGATGCCATGAGATTTAAGTGAGGCAACGTGGGGGGTACCGCCTGTGGTTGCGCAAGCCCGATTTTCTTTGTTATTTGATACATATACATATCATCTAGCCTCTTAGCTACTGGAATGTGTGACCTGCCTTTTAGGTTTACATTGTGGTGTGGCGCACTGCAAATAGTACATGTCAATACATATAACAGTAAAACGTTCCATTCAACTACAACTATAAAATCTGCTATATTTAGCAACAGTACCAGTTGTGGTAAAAACAAAGGGGTAACGAAACTTGTCATCTTGGGGTAACGGTCCATATGGAGCGGGGGGTGTTCCAAGACTACGGGTGGTTGAGTGTCTTAGACCCGGCCCATTTTGCACATGTTGGTGTCCTTGCCAAACAGGAGCGGCAGCGAGCCGAGCACACGAGGCACTGAAAGTGATTATGCGATTATAGACGACGAAAGTATCCGGGTAGGAACAGCGGATGGGACGACCTCCAGTCTTCAGGGGGCAAAGATTTAACAAATGTCATCTGCTGATCGTGGAGTGAGGTTAGGGCCGCGGGCAGATTCCGTAGAGTCGGAGTTTAACTCTAGGTCAGGGTCTGCTTCTGATTGCCCAGATAAGGATGTCGGTGATACGTTAGCGACTGTAGCAGTAGCGATCGTTCAACTCGTGATTGTTCAGGGGAAGGTTTGTTATCTTGTTTACTGCGAGGTCTACGTTTATCCCTCGGGGGTAGGCTTTTGTCATTGGGGGGTAGCGGGTCAGCTAGTCCTTTTGCATGAAGCCATGTCCATGCGTCTTCAGGAGTAGTGAAAAATAGAGTTCGGGTATTGTCTTGTATGCGGAGTTTAGCGGGGAACAACAAGGAGTATTTAATATTGTGCTCTCTCAGGCGCTCTTTGATCCGGTAAATGAGTTTTTTTTTTTTTGTACTTCTACTGTGAAATCCGGGTAGGCGGTTATTTGCATATTCTCAAAGTGCATTGGGCCTGTTTTTCGGAATAGTTGTAATATAAGGTCTCTATCGCGGCAATTCAGTAATTTTGCTATGAGGGGAAGTGGATAAGCACCCGGTGGTGGGGGTCTGCCTGGGACCCTGTGGGCGCGTTCTATTGAAAAAAACTTGGGAACGTTATTTTTCAGCACCGATTCAATCAGCCACTGTTCGATAAAGAGTTCTGTATTGGGGCCCTCGGCGCGTTCCGGAAATCACACGAACCGGATGTTATTTCGACGCGATCTGCCTTCGGCTTCTTCGGCTCTGCGTTTAAGTGTCTCAACTTCTGCTGTTATAGCACCCAGTTGGGATTTAACCTCAAGCATAGATGGTGTGAGGTGCAACGTATCTTTTTCAAGCTCAGCGACCTGCTAGCGCCTGTTGGTCTGCTCGGAGCAGGTTAACATCTTCTGTAATTGAGCCAATCTTCGCCTCCAGAGTTGTTTTAGTGTCAAGTATGGCTTGCAGCACTTTTTCGAATTGTGTTGAGTGCATTTGCAATGTCCCTTCCATTTTCTGAAGGGCTTGATATGTGTCTGAAGCCCCAGATAATAGAGGCGGCTTAGTAGGGTCCATGGTTCCAGGGGGCGCACGCGGGGTCTTTGGCTTTCCCATCAGGTGCTTCCCGTATGAAGCTATTGCTGATCTCTGAATTCAGCGTTGCGTTGTTTCATTTTATCCCAGTGGCTAGGTGCTTCGGCGCCGGCGGCGTGTCCCATGTGGTGTAGAGGGGTCTAACTGCACCACAGTGCCTGAGGATGTCAGGCGGCCCCTCTTTTTCCCACTACGCACTCACCAGTAGGCGCCACAAAGGTCGGTTGCTTCTGTTGTTTGTTTCCGTCTGCGTTCTTGTTAATTTTTGCGCTGATGTGGCATCAACTCTTCGTCTACCCTCAGACTAGGCTCTGCTTTTCTTTACTTGCCCCTGCTGTGATGGACCGGCCCGTTCCCTCGTAGCCGCAACCCACTATGGCTGAATCGCGGTATAATAGCCCCTCAAGCATCCATACTTCTTTGTGTCTGGCAGCCTTTCAGCCATTGTCCCGGCTAGTTAAGGGCCTACGTGTTCTCCAGAGGGGCACAGGAGGTCCACGGAGCGCCCGCGCGTCTTGCCTGCTCAGACCACCCGGCGTCTTCCAGCCGCAGCCGCGTTGGGGTGGGGTCCCCCGAGGCGCAGTGATTACGCGGGCAATCCACCACTTACCGCCTGTGGGGAGCTCCGCCACCCCACGCGATCACGGCTCCGGTCGCCCCGATATTTTGGAGTTAGTAGCGCTCGGGCGCCTCCCAGCTCGATCGTGCGGCGGGGATGGGCGCCTCCTGCGTCCCTCAGATCGGGCGCAAGCCAAGTGTCCAGGCAGTTCCTTCGACGCTCCGCTCGCCGCCTCCTCCGTCACGTTGGTTCCGCGGCAGGGGGGGATGGTTTTCAACCCCGCAGCAGTTCAAGGCGTCTTTATTCAGGATCTTTGTTGTAGGCCGGGTCGGAGCTGCGATTTATGCGTCCGACCCGGTCGCCATCTTGGACACGCCCCCTGGGATGGGGAGTTTAATGTTATATCTATGTTTTTCCAGAAGGTATGTTACACGGGTTACCAATGGTTTTGAGAGGCTGTGCATTTCGGGTTGTGTGATGGAGGGAGGGCGCTGTGGTAGAGGGTAGGGAGCAGTACAAATAATATTGGGTCCCCAAGCATTCCCCACTCCAGGGCCACTCAAGATACAGATAACATCATACACTATCAGGTGAATGGCACAATACTGTTTTATAACATGGAACGTAAGAGGGCTAGCGGGCTTTAATAAGCGATACAAGGTCTATCAGTTCCTACGTCGGTACAATGTACATGTGGCCTTGCTCCAAGAGACGCATCTTACTGCACCAGATCTTGGAAAAATGCTAAAAAGATGGCGGGGAACTATAGTAGGGACTACATACTCAACATACGCCAGAGGGGCACCTATGTGGGTGGCACCAGGGGTACCCTTAGAGACGCTACACACTAGGACAGACCCAGAAGGACAATATTCAATATTGGAAGGGAACCTAGACAGAGCACCAATTTCCTTAATTTCCCTATATGCCCCTAACGCAAATCAGAATACATTTTTACAGACACTTACTACATCTCTACTCCATAACCCGATGGCACCATGTTACTGGGGTGGAGACTCTAACAGCACCCCGAACATAGAGCTGGATCGATCTCACCCGCCGGTGGCGGGTGCCCAATCTGTCTTGATCTCACAACATTTATGTCAGTGGCCAACACATAACCAATTTCATGACACGTGGCGAAGCTTGCATCCCGCGGAGCGTGTATACTCACATGCCTCAGGATTGCATGTCCTACACACTATTTACTGCAACCTGGAAGCATTACTGAAAGTTACTATTGCTGAGTATCTTGGATGGGTGCTATCAGACCACTCAGCCCTGCGGATATGGGTATGGTGGAACTGTACCCGAGCATATCCACATGGAAAATTCCCATAACAGCGCTGCAGGATGCAACATATAGGGACTCCCTTAGCGGGCATATTAATACCTACTTTGAGATAAATGAGGGCACGCCATCAGGTGTAGGACCGAATGGGACGCCTTCAAGTAGTACTCAGGGGTCATGCCATAAAAATTAATTTCGGGGTAGAGCAGCTCCTGCGCAGGGAGCTCCAAGACCTGGAAACTAAAATGCGTTATTACGAGCAGCTCTTACCCATGGATCACACTACGGCCAAACCACTAGCGAACATACCCATAGATCACAAAAAAACACTTAGATTAGCCCAGTTGAATTATAGGGAATACCAAGCGCGTAAACATACAGAAGGGGATGAAGCGGGCAAACTCCTGGCCTGCCTTTTGCTATCAGAGAACACCCAAAACCCAATTACCGCACTACGGGGAGGGAACGGGAAATTGATGCACACACAGGAGGATATTAATGCAGCATTCTATGAGTACTATTCCGCATTATACACAGCCCCAGAGACGGATATGGAGAATGATGAAATAGAGATATTTCTGGACCCCTTGCACATGCCATGCATGACCCCTGCAGGTAGGGAAATACTGGAGTCTCCACTGCAGTTAATAGAGATAGAAGATGCAATTAAAAGCATGGCTTAAGGAAAGACTCCAGGTGCAGACTTGTGGCCGATTGAATTCTATGCCACAAACCAGACAATCTTAGCCCTTAAACTGATAGAAGACATATAGGGGGTCATTACAACCCTGGCGAACGGTGTTAAAGGTGCGATAATACCGAAACAGGCCGGCGGACAGAAAAAGGGAATCATGACCCTGGCGGAAACCGCCAACAAAGACAGCCACTTTAACACACCGCCCGCCACGGCGGTACAGACAAGCAGCGCAGCGGTTACCGCCAACAGACAGGCGGGAGACAATGTACCGCCCACACTATTACAACCCGCCAATCCGCCACCTTTTCCGGGGCGGATTCACCGCGGATAAAAACACGGCGGAAACAGCTTTTGCTATGGGAAAACGCTCACCTGAACACATCCCACGAGGAAGGAGGACACCATGGAGCCCGAATTACAAATCCTACCTGCCCTTGTTTTTCTGCTCCTTTACGACCAACAGCTACGTAGGAGCAGAAGATACCGGTGAGTCCTGCTCCTACGACACGGGGGAGGGTGGAGGCAAAGGTTAGGGCGACACCCACCAAACACCCCCACCCCCACCCTCGCATATCACAACATACACACCAATGCAGTCACAAAAATCACAGTAACAACCCACAATCCACCCGGAAGAATGCAAAGACAATGTGAAATTCAGGCAAACATTGTAATGTGCCAATATACATGTCGTAAAAAAATATACAGATATAAATATCTCAAAATCACTCTTATTTACACATACAATCAGAGAAGTAGTGCAGATATGTACACAACAATATCCGTGCACCAACAGTCAAAAAATGCATGGGCGAGGCCCACAATAGATACCTGACCAAAATCGGAGAGAACACTGCCGGGGCATCAGATAGAAACACTACAGGCACCTTAGGGGTAAGGGAAGGGGGGGCACCTCAGCCAGATGAATGCGAAGCCAGATCCACGACGGGGCTCCATGCCCATTGATGTATCCTGGGGAGTGCAAAGCCACAGTCTCTCAAGTCTCTACAGTGGGTGGGTTGCCCACTGTGCCAACCTGGGGAGTGCAAAGCCACAGTCTCTCAAGTCACTACAGTGGGTGGTTTGCCCACTGTGCCATCCTGGGGAGTGCAAAGCCACAGTCTCTCAAGTCACTACAGTGGGTGGGTTGCCCACTGTGCCATCCTGGGGAGTGCAAAGCCACAGTCTCTCAAGTCTCTACAGTGGGTGGGTTGCCCACTGTGCCATCCTGGGGAGTGCAAAGCCACAGTCTCTCAAGTCACTACAGTGGGTGGTTTGCCCACTGTGCCATCCTGGGGAGTGCAAAGCCACAGTCTCTCAAGTAGATGCAGGTCTCCACTGGTTCTGGAGGGGGACTGGTGCCCAGACTGGATGAATCTCCACGTGAAAGTACCTGTCCTGTCACTGTCCCAGCTGCACATGGGGTAAGGATGCCTGATGTGGCGGTCCATTCATTCCTACACGGTGCATGCCCTGTTCAGCTGTGCTTTGCCATGGCGGTCTTTGCCCTGTTCAGCTGTGCTTTGCCATGGCTGTCTTTGCTCTGTTCAGCGTAGCTTTGCCATGGCGGTCTTTGCCCTGTTCAGCGGTGCTTTGCCATGGCGGTCTTTGCCCTGTTCAGCGGTGCTTTGCCATGGCGGTTCTGGACTGTTCAGCGGTGCTTTGCCATGGCGGTTCTGCACTGTTTAGCGGTGCTTTGCCATGGCGGGCTTTGCCCTGTTCAGCGGTGCTTTGACATGGCGGTCTTTGCCCTGTTCAGCGGCGCTTTGTCATGGCGGTCTTTGCCCTGTTCATCGGTGGTCATTTGCCATGGCGGTCTTTGCCCTGTTCAGCGGTGCTTTGCCATGGCGGTTCTGGACTGTTCAGCGGTGCTTTGCCATGGCGGTCTTTGCCCTGTTCAGCGGTGCTTTGACATGGTGGTCTTTGCCCTGTTCAGCGGCGCGTTGACATGGCGGTCTTTGCCCTGTTCAGCAGTGCTTTGACATCTCGGTCTTTGCCCTGTTCAGCGGTGCTTTGCCATGGCGGTTCTGGACAGTTCAGCGGTGCTTTGACATGGCGGTTCTGATACGGACATTGGTGTGTGGCATGACGATCTCTACACTGGGCATTGGTGTGTGGCATGACGTTCTCTACACTGGGCATTGGTGTGTGGCATGACGATCTCTACAATGGTCATTGGTGTGTGGCATGATGTTCCATCATTGCCCAGCGGGGCTGTGGCATCCTGGCCCCTCATGGGCTGTGACTCTGGCGGTGGTCTCTGGACCAGTGCCGATACTTGTGCCCTCCGGGGCTGTGACTCCGGCGGTGGTCTCTGGACCAGTGACGATACTTGTGCCCTCCTGGGCTGTGACTCCGGCGGTGGTCTCTGGACCAGTGACGATACTTGTGCCCTCCTGGCCTGTGACTCCGGCGGTGGTTTCTGGACCAGTGATGACGGTGCTGGCGGTTGTGTCTGGACCGCCGGAAATGATGGCGCACTTCTCCGCCATGACACTCACAACAGGCTGGGCAGACTTCCTCTGGACCTTCCCCACCTTTGTTGGAGTTACAGCTGACTCACCAATCGCCTTCGATCCCATGTCACTTGTTGTCCCACCAGGAGTCTTAAGACGGTCCCGTCGTCCACTCTCCATTTTCAGAGCCTTTACAGGGGGTGGGCTGCCAGTGCCTTGGCTCCGGGTCCTACTGCCTGCCCTGGTGGCCGGTGCACTCCAAAAACCTGGAACGCGCACCACTGGTACTGGAGACTTTTTGGCTGAGGCGCTACAACGGGACTGATGAATTGGAGGGGGTGGTGGGGGCAAAAAGGTCAATTTGACAGAGGGACAGTTTCTGACGGACACTGGGATGGGTAGCTGGAGGGGGTCTGGGAGTGGAGGAAGAGGAGGTGGTTGTCGGAGGTGTCACTTTAGCTGTTTTGGGTGCAGGTGCAGGTACTGGAGGCTGTCGTGAGGTGGATGGATGTTGGGTGAGTGATTGCCGGCGTTTGTGTACTTTAGGAGGGGGCGTCACAGACACATTGGGAGAGGACACAGGGGACGTGTAAATGGCAGTGGAGGTGGTGAGTGCAGGTGAGCGGCTTGTGGTGCTGGGTGTCCTGGTGCGAGTCCTAGTGCCTGTAGATGTGGTGCATGCAGGTGTGTGTGTAGACGAGACTGGGAGGGAGAAGGGAGAAGAGGAGGAGGGGGACACAGTGGAGACAGCGGATGTTGCTGTGTCTGTATGTGGGTGAGGCTTGCATGAGTGCCTGTTGTGTGTGTGGTGCCTATGTTTGCTTGAGCTACTTGTGTGTGTTGACTTGTGTGCATGCTGGTCTGTAGGTGTGCTTGGGATGGCCTGGGGTACAGGAGATTGGGTCTGGGTGGAGGAAGTTGGAGGTGGGAGGCTAGACACAGGGACAATGGCTGCCATCAGTGCTGAGGCCAGAGATTGCAGGGTTCGCTGAAGGACAGCCTGACCAGAATGAATGCCCTCCAGGAATGCATTACCGTGTTGCAACTCTCGTTCTACACCCTGGATGGCATTCACAATGGTAGACTGCCCAACAGTGAGTGACCTGAGGAGGTCAATGGCCTCCTCACTGAGGGCAGCAGGGGTGACTGGGGCAGGGCCTGAGGTGCCTGGGGCGAAGGTGATGCTCACCCTCCTGGGTGAGCGGGCACGGGGTGAACGCTGAGGGGCTGCTGGGAGGGCGGTGCTGGTAGGGGGGGTGGCGGATGTACCTGTAGAAGTGGGGCGCACAGGTGGTGCCGCCACCACAGGGGAGCTCCCATCGGCGGACGAGTCCGTGTCGCTGGTTGGTGATCCGCTGGCCGACGTGAAGCTCCACTCGCCCTCCGTCCCACTGGTGCATTCAGAGTCTGTGGTGTGGCCCTCCATGGCCATGTGGGATGAAGCTCCCTCGTGCTCCGGTGCCACTGTACCTCCGTCTGATGATACTGATGTACAAAAGGACAGGGAGAGCAGGAAAAGGGGGGGGAGACAGAACAAAGAGAGTTTTAGTGCATGGCATGCCGCTACCGTTGGCGGACAAGACAGACGCAGCAGCCCCCTGCATTACGCCGTGCTCCTGACCTCTGCACATGCAATTTCTGGGACATGGCCTACTGGGACCCATAGGGTCCAATGTTAACCAATGCAGCATTGCGCCGTGGTCTACGACCGCCTACCGCGACGGTGTGCAACGCCAGCGCAGTTACCCCACAATCCCATTGTCCCAGTTTAGAGGTCAGGCATCCGCCATTTCAGGGGCCCACATGGCTTCATTTACAACTGTGTCACACATAGCTAGGCCTATACTCAACACACATACAGGAAGGGTTTTTTGTCTGGTGTAGTCTTGTGTGTAACTGTGGGTACATACCTTCCTGGAATAGTGACTGGTTCTTCGCTGTTGTCCTTCTTAGGCACCGTCAGCTGGGACATATGAGAAGATGGCGGAATCCTCCGGTGTACCGACCGCTGGTGGACCTGTTGACAATGGAAGAAAGACATATCATCGTCACTTACCGGTTTGACCGTGCCACAATCCAGGAACTATGTACCCAGTTGGAGCCAGACCTGATGTCACCAATCCTCCATCCGACTGGAATGGCCAATTTTAGGTCAATCTGCCCCCAAGGGGGCAGAAACCACTAGGCACCGGGGATTTGTTTTTTGGCGCCAATGTCACGCAGGGGAAGCGACCCCGTAGGCAAGGGTCGCTGGGGGGGGGGGGTGTTGGGGGGGCAAATTTATTTTAGGCCATTTCTGCCCCCCTGGGGGGCAGATCGGCCTATTATTAGGCCGATCTGCCCCCGGGGGGAGGGGGGTCAGAATCCTCTAGGCGCCAGGGGATTTTTTTTTTTTTTTTCTTTGTTTTTTTTTTTAGAGATGGGGAGCGACCCATCAGGCAAAAGTCGCTCCCCTGGGGGACAAATTGTATTTAGGCCATTTCTGCCCCCCTTGGGGGCAGATTGGCTGAGTTTAGGTCAACCTTCCCCCAAGGGGGCAGAAACCACTAGGCACCGGGGATTTGTTTTTTGGTGCCAATGTCACGCAGGGGGAGCGACCCCGTAGGCAAGGGTCGCTCCCGGGGGGGGTGGAGGTTGGGGGGAGAGAAATTTATTTTAGGCCATTTCTGCCCCCCCTGGGCCTATTATTAGGGCGATCTGCCCCCGGGGGGGTCAGAAACCTCTAGGCACCAGGGCAAATTTTGTTTTGTGTTTTTTTTTGTTTGTTTGTTTGTTTTTTTAGAGATGGGGAGTGACCCATCAGGCAAGGGTCGCTCCCCAGGAGGGCAAATTGTATTTAGACCATTTCTGCCCCCCTGGGGGCAGATTGGCAGAGTTTAGGTCAATCTGCCCCCAAGGGGGCAGAAACCACTAGGCACCGGGGATTTGTTTTTTGGTGCCAATGTCACGCAGGGGGAGCGACCCCGTAGGCAAGGGTCGCTCCCGGCGGGGGAGGGTGGGGGTGGGGGGGGCAAATTTATTTTAGGGCATTTCTGCCCCCCCCCTGGGGCCGGCTGAGCTACAGGCCAAACACCACAGGTAGGCACCTTGCAAAAAACACCTCTGTTTTCTGTGAAAAAAATATGTTGTGTCCACGTTGTGTTTTGGGCCATTTCCTTTTGTGGGCGCTAGTCCTACCTACACAAGTGAGGTATCATTTTTATCGGGAGACTTGGGGGAACGCTGGGTAGAAGGAAATTTGTGGCTCCTCTCAGATTCCAGAACTTTCTGCCACAGAAATGTGAGTAACATGTGTATTTTTAGCCAAATTTTGAGGTTTGCAAAGGATTCTGGGTAACAGAACCTGGTTCGAGCCCCGCAAGTCACCCCTCCTTGGATTCCCCTAGGTCTCAAGTTTTCAGAAATGCACAGGTTTGGTAGGTTTCCCTAGGTGCCGGCTGAGCTAGAGGCCAAAATCTACAGGTAGGCACTTCGCAAAAAACACCTCTGTTTTTTTCCAAAATTTAGGATGTGTCCACGTTGCACTTTGGGGTGTTTCCTGTCGCCGGCGCTAGGCCTACCCACGCAAGTGAGGTATCATTTTTATCGGGAGACTTGGGGGAACGCTGGGTGGAAGGAAATTTGTAGCTCCTCTCAGATTCCAGAACTTTCTGCCACAGAAATGTGAGGGACATGTGTTTTTTTGGCCAAATTTTGAGGTTTGCAAAGGATTCTGGGTAACAGAACCTGGTCCGAGCCCCGCAAGTCACCCCTCCTTGGATTCCCCTAGGTCTCTAGTTTTCAGAAATGCACAGGTTTGGTAGGTTTCCCTAGGTGCCGGCTGAGCTAGAGGCCAAAATCTACAGGTAGGCACTTCGCAAAAAACACCTCTGTTTTTTTCCAAAATTTAGGATGTGTCCACGTTGCGCTTTGGGGTGTTTCCTGTCTCCGGCGCTAGGCCTACCCACGCAAGTGAGGTATCATTTTTATCGGGAGACTTGGGGGAACGCTGGGTGGAAGGAAATTTGTAGCTCCTCTCAGATTCCAGAACTTTCTGCCACAGAAATGTGAGGGACATGTGTTTTTTAGCCAAATTTTGAGGTTTGCAAAGGATTCTGGGTAACAGAACCTGGTCCGAGCCCCGCAAGTCACCCCTCCTTGGATTCCCCTAGGTCTCCAGTTTTCAGAAATGCACAGGTTTGGTAGGTTTCCCTAGGTGCCGGCTGAGCTAGAGGCCAAAATCTACAGGTAGGCACTTCGCAAAAAACACCTCTGTTTTTTTCAAAAATTTAGGATGTGTCCATGTTGCGCTTTGGGGTGTTTCCTGTCGCCGGCGCTAGGCCTACCCACGCAACTGAGGTATAATTTTTATCGGGAGACTTGGGGGAACATAGATTAGCAAAACAAGTGCTATTGCCCCTTGTCTTTCTCTACATTTTTTCCTTCCAAATATAGGAGAGTGTGTAAAAAAGACATCTATTTGAGAAATTCCCTATAATTCACATGCTTGTATGGTCACCCCGGAATTCAGAGATGTGCAAATAACCACTGCTCCTCAGCACCTTATCTTGTGCCCTTTTTGGAAATGCAAAGGTTTTCTTGATAGCAATTTTTTACTCTTTATATTTCAGCAAATGAATTGCTGTATACCCAGTATAGAATGAAAACGCACTGCAGGGTGCAGCTCATTTATTGGCTCTGAGTTCCTCGGGTTCTTGATGAACCTACAAGCCCTATATATCCCCACAACCAGAGGAGTCCAGCAGACGTAACGGTATATTGCTTTCCATAATCTGACATTGCAGGGAAAAGTTACAGAGTAAAACGTAGAGAAAAATTGATGTTTTTTTCACCTCAATTTCAATATTTTTCTTTTTCAGCTGTTATTTTCTGTAGGAAACCCTTGTAGGATCTACACAAATGACCCCTTGCTGAATTCAGAATTTTGTCTACTTTTCAGAAATGGTTAGGTGTCTGGGATCCAGCATTGGTTTCATGCCCATTCCTATCACTGACTGGAAGGAGGCTGAAAGCACAAAATATTGCAAAAATGGGGTATGCCCCAGTAAAATGCCAAAATTGTGTTGAAAAATTGGGTTTTCTGATTCAAGTCTGCCTGTTCCTGAAAGCTAGGAAGCTGCTGAGTTTAGCACTACAAACCCTTTGTTGATGCCATTTTCAGGGGGAAATCCACAAGCCTTCTTCTGCAGCCACTTTTTCCATTTTTTTAAAAAAAAACGAAATTTTCACTGTATTTTGGCCAATTTCTTGGCCTCCTTCAAGGGAACCCACAAAGTCTGGGTACCTCTAGAATCACTAGGATGTTGGAAAAAAAGGACGCAAATTTGGCTTGGTTAGCTTATGTGAACAAAAAGTTATGAGGGCCTAAGCGCGAACTGCCCCAAATAGGCCAAAAAAAGGCCTGGCACAGGAGGGGGAAAAGGCCTGGCAGCGAAGGGGTTAAGAAAACTTTACGCACCTATATCAGAGGGTGGCATGGGAGCACCAAATGACGAACAATATTATGTGGCGGCCCAGCTCCAGTGACCTATGTGCTGGCTAGCAGGTCAGAACTTACACAAACTGAGTGACACATATAGGCACGGTGACACAAACGGACACCTAAGCTGGATCATGAAGCCTGGCTCAGATGCACCAAAAGGGGATAGCAATGTACTAATGAAAAATGCTAAGAAGTGCTGATTCAAGTACACGCACAATACACAACAAAAATACCCATATGCATCCCAGCTATCACTTTGGGCCTTACCGGGTTGTGCGGGCAAATAGTACCAACCAACACCGTCTGCCTGGGAGAATGCAGGAATAGTGAAGTGGGGAGACATCTTTGAAGATCATATGTTGGTCCCATTCGATAGCTTAGTAAATGACTAAGGCACATCACCGGGCACCTTCCTCACTTATGCAGCACTAACTCGCTAGGTCACACACTACTGGGGTACCATACACAAAGAACCACACACATCAACACTGTTGCAGACATTCCGAACACATGGGGGAGACAGAAAAGCGATCACAAATATATACAAAGCGATACACACAGACAATACACAACCCCTTGGAGCGCTCCGGTATATTGGGAAACCGCGTTACAAAGAGCTCTCACAGATACACAATGGGAACAAGCTCTTCAAGTCCCAAAGATTATCTCAACGAATGCTCGTTACAAATACACACAATTTAATTATTTACACCACACTTACCTTACCCCCGCAAGGTTAGCAAAAATATACCCGTCTATGGAAGACAAATGCCCAAGATGCCATACCGGGAATGGCAACTTCCTACATATGGTATCGACATGCACTTATCTAACCAAGTTCTGGGAATCCGTAACTGAGACACTGAAAAGGATCACAGGATGGGGAACACACCTTGACATAACACACTATACTCTCGGAGTAACACATGGATCCCCAAAGAGCAAGGCCACTAACAAGATCTTAGACCTATCGCTAGTCCTCGCAAAAAGAAGATTAACAATGTGCTGGAAATATAGTGTAACACCACCAATTAAGGGATGGCTAACAGACCTACGCACAGGAGTACTCACAGAACAATGAGTAATACAGACAACACACGCACTTGGTAGCCCACCATCCAGACCCCCAGATTGGGCAACAGCTCTAGGGAGAATTGAGGAATCCTGGGCTGACAGAGTGATTAGGCCATCTATAGGCATGTGAATCCCCCTTAAACAAGCGAGAACCAACCCACCCACATGACGAATAGAGAACTACCCCATCTGTAGATTGGAATACCGGTCCACGCTCATACCAACACACCCGGAATGTGCACCTTGTTAATATTAGTTAGGTATACTGTTACTCTATTCTCTGTTAGATACATCAGACATATACATCACTCCAAAACTGTAATTCTGGGAAAGATAAGCATGAGCACACATGACCAACTGAAATGTATGGCTATGATACTACAATTGCCAATCGCAATATGTTATATAATAATACCTGAGCATTGCATTGTTATGAAAAAGGTGAAAGAATTTTGTACTGCACAGATATGGAATTAGAACAGTTTTTCTAATGTTTATAATAATAAAACAGAAATGGAGAAAAAAAATCATTTTCAAAGGAGGGTAAGCCACTTGGGACGGAAACTAGACATCCCCCATTTCCTGTTCCCCCAGTTAAATGGGAGCCCCAGTAATTAGATTAGGTGAGGGGTTAGAAGGGGTTTGTTAGGGAAACTTAGTCGGACCAGTGGGTGGACTCAACTAGGTGTAACCTCCAAGGAGAGATTTTCTCCATGAAGGATTTTTTATGGATGTTACTTTCTGGGATTGATTTTTGCCACACTTCGCAAGTCACCCCAGAGGGTAGCACCCTGCAGCCCATTGGTCAGGGGTGGCCCCCTGCTTGCCAACCCAGGAGCAAAGATAAATATGGCAGCGCTGCCTGGCAATTCAGATCCCTGCTGGAAGAAGATACTGGAGAAGAAGGACTGCCCTGCTGAACCCCTGGTTGGCATCTGAAGGGCTGCACACTCTGGGCTTCACCCCAAGAAGGATTTTGCCTTGCTTCTGTAACCCCAGGAGTGGACTACTTGTAAGCTATAGGTACAAACAAGCTGACTGTAGGAGGCTGGCCCTCTATGTATTGTGTAAAACTGGGCACATTATGCAGGGGGTTCAGGCAGCCACACCCTGGTTTCCAGAGGTAAAAATTAGACCACCGAATGCTCCAATTTTTACAGTAGCTGGTCGAGCAGTTAAGCTAATCC
This sequence comes from Pleurodeles waltl, assembly GCF_031143425.1. NCBI lineage: Eukaryota > Metazoa > Chordata > Amphibia > Caudata > Salamandridae > Pleurodeles > Pleurodeles waltl. The sequence continues at coordinate 691,220,494 of NC_090442.1, read as the reverse complement.
AGGAGATGTGCTAAGTATTTACTGTACTAACAGATCCAATCATGCACCACACACACTCAATGAATAACTCAAGATCAGATTTTATAAAAATACTTCAGATTTTTTGTGAATTTTTAAGAACAAGATCGTTAAAATATGTTAAGTACTTTTCGAGTTTTGGCAAAGTTAGTCTTTCTGTGCGTAAGTATGAACCATTGGAATCAATACACAATCACCTTTAAAAATGCATTCAAAATTGTACAGTTGAGTTACCAGTCTCTTCTTTTTTTTCAGGATGGTCGCAACAGTCAGTGGGAACCTCATGCCAGCTGGAGAGCATCTGGCGGCTCCCGGCTCTGGCGGGAGCAGCATTGGAATGTCCCTTGGCAAAGGTTCAGGGCCATCTGGAGGGGCCACTTGGAAAAGGGAGCTGGTTTGCAGAATTAATGATAGTGCCTTAGGGTCCCCTTGGGCTGTTGAGTCTGCAAGGGGTTGGGGACCTGTGGAGCACAGCTGGTCCCTCATTGCAGGGTGCACGGCACCCAGATGAAGGAGGAGTTGGAGACACAGGAGCTGTGTGCAATGGAGTCCTTCGGAGCTGGAGGTGAGTCTCTTTGAGGGCTGCTTACAGGACAACAGGGGCACTCTGGTCACAGGTCCAGGGTGTTCCTAAAGTACCTCGACTGGGGCTTCCTCCTGATATTTTTTCAGTTCTGAAGGAGCTGTTTTTCTGGTTGTCTGACCTCAGCTGACCAGTTCCCAGGGTATTAGCGTAACTTGCCACTGGAGGGTGCAGTGCCACCACACTTGACACACTTGTAGGGAAGATCCATGCAGTTGTTGGTGTTTCGTCAAGTCAAGCTGCATCTTCCGGAAGCAGAGATATTATCCGTTCACTGAAGTGACCCTCACCAGTTTGTTGGTTCTTGCTTGGTTTTTGAGTGGTGCCTCCACTCCGAAGAAGATGTGGGGTGATTCCTGAAGCCAGGAGGTCCCCTCAGTTTCTTGGTATTGTTCCAGTGTCCAGCTCATCCACAGCAGCATATTTCGGGTCCTGGGTGCAGCAGGCAGGGTTTGGCGCCTTTTCTTGTGCAGCAGGTCCACACTTGCTTTAGATCTTCTTTGGTGCTGGTCTTCTTTGTCTTTCAAATCCGATTTCTTGGTCTAGGGGAGCCCACTAAATACTGAATTTAGTGGGCATTTTAGGGGGAACCTGGTAGTGTCCAATGGGACACTTACTCTGATGGTGGCTGCACCCACTACAGTGACCACTTCCTGTGGGAAATGTCACTTCCCTAAACCTGATTGGTTACTTTCCTGCCATACAACATGGATGAAAATGAAATGGAGGGTCCACTTCAACTACAAGCCCCTAGGGGCGGTGAATGCTCGGTGAGACCCCTCCTCCTGCCCTTTGTTTGGTTTTCCCACCTTTGCTCCCTACAGAAGTGGGGGCTTGCAAAAGGGGAGGCCATCTGCTGCTAGCAGCAGGCCTGGGGATCGAGTTTCAAGGGTGGTAGCCCTTTGAAGCTCACTGCTAGAGCAGTACACATTCCTGAGAGAGGGGGAGTTGGCTCCTCCACCCAGGAAGGGCATTGTGTTACAAACCAGAGAGACAGGGCTCTCCCCAAGGTTTGTATATTGGCTGTCCGGATGTGGCAGGCTTGCCGGAATCAGTCAGCAACCATGCTAGGATAGTTAGTTTTTGAAGGGGGCACCTCTAAGGTGACCCCTCAGTGCATTTTATAATAAGTCCAGTGCTGGCACCAGTTTGGATTTATCATTCCGAGTTGTTTGATACCGAGCAAACCCAGGGTTCACAGTAGCCATTGTTTAGCTTGGAAACTCATATTGACCAGTGTCCAGCACATATATTAAAATGGCTGCTCTGTTTACTCACTATGTCCCAGTTTTGGCAAGGACACAGTGAGGGCATATTGCTCATTCAATTATGCCTTCACATATAGTATGATGCACCCTGCCTTAGGGTTGGAAGACCTGCTAGAGGGGTGACTTACCCATAACATATGCCATGTAGGGTGGACAGGACACACAGGGAGTGTGCTATGTTGTGTTTGTATTTTAGGTTTGCACCAGGACACTCAGGCTGCTATGGCAGTGCTGGGTGCATCTGGATGCATGGCCCTTGTGGGTGGCACAATCGGTGCTGGTGCCCTCAGGGCCTTACCCATAGTACCCCATACCCTGGGCACCTCAGTACCTTTTACTAGGAATTATAGTGGTAGCTAAAGGTGTATCCAATTACTTTTATAATGTTTTAGGGAAACACACTGGCACTTGGACCCTGGTTAGCAGGATATCAGTGCACTCCCATTCAAGTTGCATTCAGAAACCAGGCAAACAGTGTGGGAGGTACAGCAACAAGGTACCAGTTTCCCACACTGACCAGAGACCTCTGCATCAAGTCCTGCAAGAAGAGCCCAGCTAACCAGCGTCCAGTGGCCATTTGAGGATTCTGACCAGGAGCATTCTGGAAACTGTAGTCCCAACTTCCAAGGACCAATTCAGAGCTTCGGGAACCTTGGATCAAGTTTGTAGAAGCTTCAATGACCCAAAAAGGAGTTCTGGAAGAGAAGTTTGGAGACGTTTGGAGCAACTTTGAAAAAAAGATCCAGAAGGTGACATACCTGGCAAGAGAAGAGGATTCACCCCAAGAGAAGCAAACCTGCCCCTCAGGGAGAGGGAGCTTGAGGCTTAGCTACCCTATATAGGCAAAAAAGGTGGCCCTAGAAAATAAGAAATGGGCAAGAAAGGAGCAGAGAGATGGTGGCAGTGGAGTAGAGCTTGATGTATGCAGGGGTGGTTAGTTTTGCCCCAGTCTACCCAAGGGGATTGTTCCTAACTACCAGTAGGGTGATGACATAGACAAGTAGCTGACAGCCTTTGAGAGGGCTCTCAGGGTGAGATGGATTAGTCAACAGTATTGGGGTTCGCTTCTGTGGGAATTGATTCCAGTAACTGGGAAGGACAGGTTCCTGACCCTAGATGAGGATGAGACAGAGTTCTATCCCACTTTGAAGAGATATCTCATCAAGAAGTTTGGTGTCACCCCAGAGCAGTATAGAATGAAATTTAGGAACACCCAGAAGTACCCCGTCCAGTATTGACTTTGAAGGCACCTCAGTTAAGGTACTAGAGGCCTGGATACAGGGTAACAAAGTAAATACTTATGAAGGGCTATACAATTTAATCATGAAGAAGGACATCTTGACTAATTGCATCTCCTAGAAGTTATGCCAGTGTCTAGTGTATGCTGTCTAGTCCCAAGAACCTAGGAGTGACAGCTGATGAGTGGTTGAGAACGAGGATTTTCAACAAACACCAGGGTGTGATCAGAGGAAGAGAGGACAAGATCCCCCCAGGGGAAAGCCCAGGGAAAAGAAGATAAGAAGTCAAAAGTGTCCTCATAAGAGCTACAAAAAGCTGCAGAAGGAGGAGGAGTCCTGCATCATGCCATTTCCAAGAGGAGGGGGTATCAGGGGAAACATTGTGATCCTGCTAAGGCAGGGAAGTTCTGAGAACTTGCAAAGGCAAGGAAGTGTTTTGAGTGTTATCAGCCAGGACATAATAGAGGGGATGCTGTCTGCTCCAAGAATCCCCCAACTGGTGGGCAGTCCTATGAGATTGCTAGTGAAGCTATGGGGGTGGAAGTTGGTCCAGAGATGTGATCAGGCTATAGAGAGGTTACCTTAGTGTCCATAGGAGGGGTAGATGTTGCAGCCCTGGCCGCCTTACCTCTAAACACAGAGAAGTAAAGGCACAGGCCTAAAGTCAATGGAATTGAGGTGAGACTCTGAGAGATACAGGAGCCAGTATAACTATGGTCACAGAGAAACTAGTTTCTGCAAAGCAGATCCTACCTGGTGTATAACACCAGGTGCCTTATGCAGACAGCAGAACCAAGCTACATCCCATGGCCATGGTGAACTTGGAATGGGGAAGTGAGACTGTCCCTAAAAATGTAGTTGTGTTTCCTGCCCTCCCAGTAGGGGTTGTACTTGAAAATGATCTTGAAGCATCTGAGTGGTCAGAGGTAGAAAGAAGGGTCCACGCATGGATGCTAGACCTCCCTGAGTGGGTATGTGCTGTGACAAGGTCACAGTCTGCACAACAGGGAAGCGCTGGACACTTGGACCCTCGAACAATGGGCCAAGACTCCAGAAGCAAGAAAAAGGTCACAGGGTCTGGTGAGCCAGCCGAAGGGACTGCAGAGGTGCACAAGGAATCCAATCCTGAGGGGGAGGTTCTGACCTCTGAGGCAGGGACTTCACCCCTGCAGGCTCTTCTTGACTTGGCAGAATTGCAAGGAGCAGGTGGACGCACCAGGGAAGTGTTGCGCCAGGGGCAAAGGCAGTATCGCACTCTTGAAGACCTGAGGCAGACTGCCTCCAGGCAAGAGCAGGGTGATGTCAGTGGATCCAACAGGGTTCACTGGGAGGATTGAGTCCTCTATCCTGAGGCAAGAGACCCTAAACCACAAGTAAATAGGAGAGTGGTGGTCCCCGAGAGATATAAGAAATTTCTCCTCACCTTAATCCATGATATCCCATTGACAGGACATTTCGGTCAGACCAAGAGCTGGAATAGGCTTGTCAACCATTTCTATTGGCCCAACATATCTGCCAAAATAAAGGATTTCTGTAGCTCCTGTGCCACATGTCTGACCAGTGGCAAGACAGGTGGGCAAGCCAAAGGCTCCCACTGCCAGTGGTGAGACTCCCTTTGAGAGAGTGGGGAGTGATATCATTGTTCCCCTAGACCCACAAACTGCCTCAGGCAACAGATACATTTTGGTGGTAGAGGACAATGGCTCCAGGCATTCAGATGCCATAGCCCTCAGAACAGTCACTGATGCCATTGTGGCTAGGGCCCTACTTGGTGTGTTCACCAGAGTGGGTTTACCCACGGAGGTGGTCTCAAATAGGGGTACAAACTTTATGTCTGCCTCCTGAAGGTGATGTGGGATGAATACGGTGTTACCTACAAGTTCACCATCGCATATCATCACCAGACTAATGGCCTGGTGGAAAGATTTAACAAGACCCTGAATGGCATGATTATGGGTTTGTCTGACAAACTCAGGAGGAGATGGGATGTTCTCCTCCTATACTTGTTGCTTGCGTACAGAGAGGTACTTCAAGTGGGGGTTGGCTTCAGCCACTTTAAGTTACTCTTTGGACACTGTGTAAGAAGCCCATTTGCTTTGGTAAGAGAGACTTGTAATAAGCCCCTCAAAGAGTCCAAGCAGAATGTGCTAGACTATGTACTAGGCCTGCAGTCTCTCATGGCAGAGTACATGAAGGAGCATGCAGCAATCTGAAGGCCTGCCAAGAACTCACAAAGCTCTGCCATGACTAAAATGCTACTATGCCTGAGTACCATCCAGGTCAGTTGGTGTGGCTCCTAGGACACTCCAGGCCAAGTGGACGGGGCCCTACCCCATACTTGAGAAAAAGGGTGAGGTCACCTACCTAATGAACATTGACACCCCCAGAAATCCCCATCATGACCGGGCAGACATGACCATGGTTATGGTCACAGATGAGGGAAGGGAGGAGGAGAGTGAACCTCTGCCAGACATCCTGTCTACCAATGTGCAAGATGGGTCAGTGGAGGGGGTTGTACTCTCTCCCGCGCTGACAGACCAGCAGCAAAAAGACTGCAAAGAAGTGTTTGAGCAGTGTTCTGGGCTGTTCTCCCTGACCCTTGGACTCACCACTTGGTGTGTCCATGAGAGTGATGCTGGGGATAGCTTACCTGTCAAAGACAAGTTGTATAGGTTGTCTGACCAGATCAGAACCAACATCAAGGCTGAAGTAGCTAAGATGTTGGAACCAGAAATAATCAAGCCCTCTGATAGTCCTTGGGCCAGTCCAGTGGTGCTGATACCCAAACATAATCCCACGGTGGGAAGAAGTTGTTGAGATTCTGTGTAGGCTACAGAGGTTTGAATGCAGTCTCTAAGACTGACGCTCACCTCATACCTAGAGCTCATGCACTCATTGATAGGTTCAGGCTGCCAAGTTCATGAACACATTTGGCCTGATCTCAGGTTACTGGCAGATTGCCCTAAGTCCAGGAGCAAAGGAGAGGTCAGCATTGTCCAACCCATAGGGCCCCTTTCAATTCAAGGTGATGCTCTTCAGTTTGAAAAATGTTCCTGCCACCTCTCAAAGGTTGATGATCAGAGTCTTGTCCAGGTTGGATTCCTTAAGTGCAGCTTATCCTGGTGATATAACTTTATTCAAGTTCCACATGGGAGGATCACCTGGTCCAGTTGAAGGAAGTGCCTCAGACCCTGCAACAGGCAGGCCTGACTTTCAAGGCAAGAAAATGCCAGAAAGGGGAGAGTTCAGGGGTGTACCTGGGCAACCTTGTGGGTGGAGGGCAGGTAGAGTCTCCCCAGCCCAAAATGCATACCATCCTGGATTGATATCCTACTAAAACCCAAAATCAGGTCAGGATCTTTCTTGGCCTGACTGGGTATTTACAGAACATTTGTCAAGAACTATGGGTCCATTTTGACCCCTCTGACAGAACTCAGATCCAAAAAGCAACCCTAAAAGGACATTTGGACCCCAGAGTATCAGAAGGCCTTTGTCTCTCTGAAGGGGTTTGTGTGTTCAGCACCAGTGTTACTGGCCCCTGACTACAAATAAGGAATTTATTGTACAAGCAGATGCTCCAGAGCAAGGGAATAGGGGAGTGTTGGCACAAGTAAATGATGAGGGGCAGGATCAGCCAGTTGCCTTCATTAGCAGGCTACTACTCCCTGGAGAATAAAGATGGAACACCATTCAGAGGGAGGCTTTGCTTGTGGTTTGATCCTAGAAAAAGCTGAGGCCATACCTGTTTAGTACTGACTTATATGTTCAAACTGACCACAGACCTCTCAGATGGCTCATGCAGATTAGGTGGGGGGACTGTTGAGGTGGTCCATTACCCTACAGGGGATGGACTTCACAGTAGAACATAGACCTGGGAGTGCCCATGCACTGCAAATGGACGTTCTAGATTTTTCCACTAAGCTGATAAGGACTACCAGGGTGTTGGTTAGTACCCATCGCCTGGGCCCTGGGCACTGCTAACCAGTCCCAGGGTCAGTGCTGTGAATAAAATTGTAAATGCAAATTAGGCATGAATATAATTGGCTCTGATAACCTACCTATAAGTCCCTAATGTATGGTAAGGCATGTAGGTGTAGGGGCCCCCGTGTAGTTAGGTTCCCCCTGGGAGCTCTGTTGTGGTCTCTGGTTTCATTGTAAAAGCAGGCCTGCCATGCTGGCTGCTTTTAAGTTAAGGTTAACCTGAAATTTTACTTTGAAATTAGAAATGTATCCAAAGTCTCAAACTACCATATTTATACATATAGGTCACCCTTAAGGTTTGCTCCATGTGACCCAAGAGTTGGGTGCACGGTAAATATAATCAGAGACCTTATAAAATATATTTTAAAAACTGGATGGTGGAAAAATATCTAAATTTGTTTTCCCCTTTGTAGTGCATTGACACCAAAGGCTAATATTGAGAGGCTTTATTTAAAAATGGTAAAATCTCATTTCCACTGGAAAAGAGCTAAATATATCAAGTTTGATGTCACATTAAAAGTCAGAACAAATTCAACAACCTGCCAAGGTTGGAGTTATTATAACTAGTAAAGAGAAAGAGTTTTGGGACTCTTTCTGAAAATTCCCAAAATCAGCTCAGTAGTGCCCTTTCCTGAGAAACTAGACCTCCCCCATTTCCTTTTTCTCCAGCCAGATTGGAACCCTAGTAACTAGATCAGGAGAGGGTCTGGAAGGGATGTGTTAAGGAATCTCAGTCACACCAGTGGGTGAGCTCAACCAGATGTAACCTCCAAGGAGAGACTTTCTCCATCTGTGATTTTTAGAGAATGTTGCTTTCTGAGATTGGTTTTTCCACACTTTGCAGGAAGTGGTGATTAGGGGTGAGTGGAATGCTCTGCTGGTGGAGCTAACAGAGTTTTTGGAACTTTGTCCAAAAAACTCTGCTAGCCTTGCCAGTGGAGCGGAGCTCACCCGGTGCACTGTGCGAGTGCAGACAGTCTACGCCTGCACTGTGTAGCCCATAAGTGGGCTGCAGGTGCACCGGAGCAGAGAAGTGAGGCAATTGCTGAAGAGGAGGACCCCCGGGGAAGAAACAGATAAGCCCTCTACTCCCCTTCTCTTCTCTTGGTCGTAGTTTGTGCACACTGGTGCCCAAACAAGAACTGAAACATCAGCTTTCACTGCCTACGGCCCAAGCCTGAATTCAGGCCAGGGCTGTAGGCAGTGAAAGTTGCCTTTTGAGGCCTCTTGTGCACTGGCCTGTGCCGTGTGCAGTGAACATGGGGCAGGCTGGTGCACAACAGGCCTGGCAGCATTCACAGGGCTGTAGGCCATGAAAGAAAGCCACCCTTTCATGCCTTGTTTGTGCACCATGACAGGCCGGTACACCAAAGGCCTGAAACAGCAGTTTTCACTGCCAAGACCCTCTCCTGAATGCACCCGATCTTGGAAGTGCAATGCAGGGTCAGGCCTGGCTGACCAGGCCAAACCCTGCTTAGCGCTTCCAAGATCAGGCCCATTCAGGACTCCGCAGTTCACGGAACGCCGCCTTTTTAATTCTGCAGGATTCGGCGAAGTCGGACTTCTTGAACTCCACCCAGACCTAGTGGTGACTCCAGAGGGTGACGCCCTACATCCCATTGGTCAGAGTTGCCCTCCTGCTTACCAACCCAGGAGCAAGGATAAATGTGGCAGAACTGCTCAGAAATTCAGATCCCTGTTGGAAGAAGATGCTGGAGAATAAGGACTGCCATCCGAAACCCTGGTCTGCACCTGAAGGACTGCACCCCCATCGACTGCACCAGCTGCACACTCTGGGTTTTACCCGAAAATGACTTTGCCTTGCTTCTGCAACTCCAGGAGTGGGCTCTCTATAACCTACAGGTACAAAGAAGCTGTCCAGAGGCCCCTGCATTAATTCATAAAACAAGAGCCCAGCTGACCAGCATTCTGTGGCCATTTGAGGATTCTGACCAGGTGCATTCTGGGAACTGTTGTCCCAACTTCCAAGAATGAACTCAGAGATTCTGGAACCTCAGATCAACTTTGTGTACACATCTACGACTCAAAAAGGACTTCTGGAAGAAGATCCAGAAGTTTGGAGCAACTTTGGAAAAAACTTCATAAGGGGACCAACCCGTCGACAAGAGTCAAGCCTGTTACATCGAACCATGACCCAGCATGAATTTCAAGCTCCCCCCGCCAAAGCTCCAGAGCTTTTCCACATCAACAAGACTTCCAGGAGTTGACTGTGACCTCGTACTGGGCCACGCAGATGAATTTGCTTCGCAAGCCGACCTGATTAGGAGCCTTACCCAACGAACAGAGAAAAAGCTAAAAAAAAAGAGACTAAGGCCCTCATTATGACATTTGCGGTAAATCCCACTTACTGCCATGCCAACTGCCACCAACATACCACACCCACGGCGGATATCTGCCAACCATGTTTTGACACACACATACCAATCCATCACTATACAGTCAAACACACAAGTCCACCAGCCCAAAGCTCAGTGATAAATTGGCAGTAGCAAAACCCACACCGTTACTCCATCAGAATTACGTCCACAAAATTATGACCCACGAATCACCACGGCGGACATTCAATGGCGGTAAACCATTGCGGTACATACCGCTGTGCTCAAAATACACACACACATAAAAAACAACACCACATTGGACAATTCAAACAACATACACCTGACACCTGTACACACACCACACCCACATACCCACACCACTATCAAACACACACCCACATTACCCACAACCATTTACCATTATAAACAATTGCCAACAGAGAGTGAGCAGCAAGACCACTCACACAACCAGAGCCACATACCACCATCATTAATACACCACCCACGCACCTTACATTATACACCCCAACACATCACCCTACACACCCTCACCCACACCACTCACACTACACCCATGGCACCACAACGACACTCCAGGTTCTCAGAGAAGGAGCTAAGAGTTGTGGTGGAGGAAATCATCTGGGTAGAGCCACAACTATTTGGAGCACAGGTGCAGCAGATATCCATTGCTAGGAAGATGGAGCTATGGTGGGGGATTGTGGACAGGATCAAAGCTGTGGGATAGCACCCAAGTACAAGGGATGACATCAGGAAGAGGTGGAACGACCTATGGGGGAAGGTGCGTCCCATTGCAGCAAAACACCAATTTGCTGTACAGAGGATTGGCAGTGGACCCCCACCCCCTCTCCCACAACAAACAACATGGGAGGAGCAAGTCTTGGCAATCATGCATCCTGAGGGTCTGGCAGGAGTAACAGGAGAACTGGACTCTTGTAAGTCAACCCTCTACTACTATCACCCCCCTACCTGCATGCCATCACATATCCTGACCCTCACTCCCACACCCATCACTCCACCACCTCCAACACACCCCATCATCACAACCCACTCATCCCAATGCCAAGCCCTGCATGCAACACCAATGCATGGACACCACTGTCAGACCTTCATGGACACCTATCACCACAGCATGCACACTAGAGAGAATCACCTAGCCCACCAAACAACAACTCACAGAAGGCAAAGCTGGCAGGGCAATAACAACCATAGAGGGCAACACACCCATGCACAATATGTCACACGCAGAAACAATAACACTGCATTTACATCCCCATAGGTAACCCACCCAATGTAACCAGTGAAGAGGTGCCAGCAACATCCATTCCCCCCACAGAAGAGGCCCACAGTGATGACAGCAGCTCTGGTCGCCTGGATCTGGATGACCAACCTGGCCCATCATGGACCTGGGGACAGTCAGTTACCCAGGCACACTCCCACACCACCACAGAGCCTCCCCCTCAGAAAACACCACAGCACCCACCCAGCGGGCCCATACCTCTATCCCCAGGACACGTCAATCAGCAGTGTGTCCACCACTACAGGGACACCAGACCACCCCACAAACACAGGACAATCAGGGACCTGAAGTCAGTGGCAGTGGGCACACGGTTCAGGGGACAGAGGCACAGGATAACAGGGACGCTGAGAGGACTGCTGTGCAACAGGTGGGAGGACAGGCCCCGGGAACCAACCCTCCAGGAGGCACTCTCCGTGATCCTGGGAGCATACCAGCATTCCCAGGATACTTTAGGCCAGATCCTGGACAAGTTGCAGGAGAACAGGAGGGACAGTTCCTGGGGATCAGGGAGGACTTGAAGGCCATCAACACCACCCTGGTCTCCATTGCAGGGGTGCTTGCAGACATGAGCAACAAGATAAGGGAGTCAGGTGCACACCAGAGGCCTCCTGCCACTAGACAGACTACTAAACAGCCCTCCATCTCCATTTCCGCTAGTGGACAGAAGACCCCGCCCCAGGACCAACACGCCACTAGCACCCCTCCCCCTGCAGAAGGTGAACCACTCTGCAAACGTTCCTTGCAATCCAGGCAGAAGCCAGAGACTATTGCTAAGACCCCCGCCAGGAAATGAGACTCTCCAGATTGTCACCCTTGTGTCCCACTCTGTCACCCTGTCCACCTTAAACTGCTATTGCTCCCCTTCCTATGTCCCCTTGGACAATGCACCTGTGATACAAATAGACTGGACTCTAACCTGGGCATTCCTCCATCATTACCCCAGCCCACTGAACTACCCCCTCTTCTTCAGAGCACTGCAATAAACACACTTTGATAAAATACTAGTATGATGTATGTCAAATGTTTTGAAAACTTATTTGTTTATCCAGGTTCAAACATTGGAATTATGTTTACCTAAGAAAGACCTTTAGTTGGCTGCATTGAACACACCAGGAGCAATAGTGGGGCACCAACGTCCTCAAAAAGAGATGCCAAAGAGTACAGTGAGTGGGCATAGAAGTAGGAATTCACACCCTGCCAGTGACAATGTCACACATCAAACTGTCAATAATATAAGAAATAACACAGTCTTACCTGTGTCTCATTGGAAGTATTGACGAATAATTGCACTTCTGTTGTCCTCATCCTCATCCTCGGCCTCCTGATCTTCACTGCCACAGGATCCACTGCTGCCACACAGCCATCTCCAGCCTCTTCCTCCTGCAGAAAAGGCACATGGCATCGCAAGGCAAGGTTGTTGTGCAACATACAGCATGCCACGATGATCTGCAGACCTTCTTCGGTAAGTAGAACAGGAATCCACCTGCTAGATGGAGGAACCGAAACCTGGCCTTCAGGAAGCTGAAGGTTCTTTCTATAATCCTTCTTGTTCGCCCATGTGCCTCACTGTAACATTCCTCTGCCCTTGTCCTGGCATTGCTCACAGGGGTCAGTAGCAATGAAAGGTTGGGGTAACCAGAGTCACCTGCAAATATCGAGGAACAACTGTTAGCCACACACTCACCCTTTTAGCCCACACCATACCCATACACCAACATCCAGTGGGTGGAAGCCAGGGCTCACCTATTACCCTCACCATGTGCTTCTGGAGTTGGCCCATCACATTTGGGATGCTGCTATTCCTCAGGATAAAGGCATCATGCACAGACCCATGATACAATGCATTGACGTGGGAGATGTACTGGTCCACCAGGCACACCATCTGGACATTCATGGAGTAAAAACTCTTTCGATTTCTGAACACCTGTTCATTTCGCCGGGGGAAAGGGAGACAAATGCATGTGTTCCATCAATCGCCCCAATTATGTATGGGATATGTCCCATTGCATAGAAGTCAGCTTTCACTGTGGCCAAATCCTCCACCTTGGGGAATATGATGTAGCTGAAAATGTGTTTAATCAGGGCAGACAACACTCTGGTCAGCACTAATGAGAACATTGACTGTGACATTCCTGCTGCCAATCCCACTGTCACGTGGAAAGAACCAGTTGACAGGAAATGGAGCACTGATAGCACTTGCACAAGAGGGTGGATCCGAGTGGGCTGACGGATAGCAGGTATAAGGTCGTGCTCCAATTGAGCATGCAGCTCTGTGATTGTGGCCCTGTCCGGTCTATACGTGAGGATAATGTACCTGTCCTCCATTGTTGCCAAGTCCACTAGGGGTCTGTACACAGGGGGGATGTCTCCATCTCCTACTCATCCGCAGCGGTTGCAATCTATTGGGCAAAAGAGAAAGCAGCTGGGCATTATCTGTACATTCCAACCTCTACAGTTCAATGCATATTGTGATTGTAACATTATTTAGGTGGGATATGTCCAAATAGTGAATTTGTGTACAGTGACGCAGTTAGGATCCATGGCACCCCCACCTGAAATGGTGTCCGCCTGTCTTCTATGGAGGGACAGGTGAAAATGAGGTAATTTAGCTGATGTTGTGTGCCGTTGCTGGAGGCGGTCGAGAACCGCTGTGCACCTCCTCATTGGTTATCATTGGGCCCTATTGGGTACAGTGACCAAGGCTGATGTAGCCGGCGGTGACGGTACGCACTGCCGTGGATGTGACCGCAATTTTCTATCTGTTCACTCACTTACTACCTGACCTTCAACAGGAGAGGACCTACACTGCAAGTGCTGCTTTGAGCTGTGTCTGGAACCGACCATGGCTCATGCGTCTGGGGAAAGGGCCCCTGCCTTCACCTCAGCGGAGTTGGAGCGACTGGTGGATGGGGTCCTACCCAGTACCGACTGCTGTATGGTCCTCCAGGCCAACAGGTGAGTACACTGTGAGTACGATGCATGGGGCGTGAATGCATGGAATGCTGTGTATGAAGGCCTCATGTGGTGGGGGGTTGGTGGATTGGTCCTGGGCAGCGTGCAGCATGTATGCTGGGCCTTGTCTGTGCTAATGGGGATGTGAAGGGGACTAATACCTTTCCCTGTGTCTATTTTCCTGCAGGTCAGCACCCATCAAAAGACGTGCAGAACCTGGGGGTCCACGGCAGCCAGAGCACCCACTGTCGGAAACTGTGGGAGGACTTAAGACGCTGGGCACGGAAGATGGCGGAGGCACAGCTGGGGATGGCCTCCCAACGAGGAAGGGGTACTCGTCGACCCCTGACCCTCCTGACGGCCGGCGTACTGGCTGTGGCCTATCTGGAGCTAGGGGGCATCACAGCAGCCACAAGGGGGTGAGTACAGTTCCCTAATTTACAACGTTCGGCTGTGGGGTGGTATCTGGGTGGGGGATGTAGGCCCTGTGTGTGCCCCTAGGCCAGGCCTCGCATTGCAGAGTAGGTCCCATGTTGTGCAGGGTTCTGATGTGAAAGTCCTCCAATCAAGCTAGTAGGCATCCACTACTGGGCAGGGGTCTGTGGGTCTCAGGTATGTTGCAATTTGCTTTAGGCGTCCCTATCGATGGGCTGGTGACTAGCATTCTGACTTGTAGCGCATTGCTTAATGCGTAGGGCTCTTCCTTGTGTGTGAGTGTGTTGTGTACACCAATGGTGGTGTTGTTGCCACCACTGACCAAGTGTATCCTTTGTCTCTTCCCCCCTTTTTGTTTTGTCACCCTGTCCTTACGTGCATAAGCATCATCTGGCGGAGAAACAGAGTCACTGGTGACAGAGAGAGCTGCATCCCACAGGACCCAGGAGGTCAAATCCACTGACGGTGAGGGCACCAGTGGGACGGAGGGTGAGGGGAGCACCTCGGCGAAGACTGGAGGGGACTGTTCGGACATGGATACCTCCTCCGATGGAAGTTTCCTGGTGGTGGCGGACACCACTGTGCCCACCCCTGCTACAAGTACAGCTGCCACCCCTCTCCCAGCAGCCCCTGAGCGAGTTTCCTGTGGCCGCTCATCCAGGAGGGTGGGCAAATCCTTTGCCCCAGGCACCTCAGGCCCTGCCCCAGTTAGCCCAGCTGCCCTGAGAGAGGAGAATATTGACCTCCTGAGATCCATCTCTGTTGGGCAGTCAACCATTTTAAATGCCATCCAGGGGCTGGCACCCCAAATGCAACAGTCAAATGCATTTCTGGAGGGCATTCACACTGGCTTGGGGGCCCAACAGAGATCAATCCAGGCTCTGGCCTCCTCTCTGATGGCAGCCATTGTCCCTGTTTCCACCCTCCAACTTCCTCTTCCCAGTCCATTTCCCCTCAACCCCAACCTATCCCAAACACACAGGCAGATGAGCAGGCACCCCAGACAACACACAAGAGTGGACATGGCAAACACAAGCACCACACTTCATCCCACAGGCAATCACACAAACACCATCCAGAAGCAGACATACCAACATCTACTGCCTCCACTGTGGCCCCCTCCTCCTCGCCGTCCACCTCCCTCCCAGTTGCATCTACACTCAAACCTGCATGCACTACATCCTCATCCACTACCACCATCACTAGCACACCTATCAGTACACACCACTCACTGGCAGTCACCACACCCACATCCATGCACACGTCCCCTGTGTCCTCTTCCACTGTGTCTCTGCTCCCTCTTCCCAAAGTACACAAATGCATGCACTCAGACACCCAACAGCCATCCACCTCACAACAGCATCCAGCCCATGCACCTGCACCCAAACACTGCAGATTGACACCTTCTACCACCACTCCCTCTTCCCCCACTCCCAAACAATCTCCCTCTTCCCGCCCCAATGACCCTAAGAATCTTTTCCTCGCCACCATTGACCTCTTCATTACCCCTCCCCCATCCCTCACGTCAGGCCAGGGTGGTCAAACGCCAGCAAGCACCTCAACCACCCAGCCCACGGGCACAATAGTGTCCCCAGCAACTCCAGGTGGGAAAGGATCCCGGCTACCAGCCAGGCAGACGGAAAGGGTGCCTGCCCCAAGTGCCTCAAGGAAGGGCAAGGAACCAGCCCCAGCTGCAGGAAGGAAGGGTAAAGAGCCACCCCCAGCTGCAGGAAGGAAGGGTAAGGAACCAGCCCCAGCTGTAGGAAGGAAGGGCAAGGAGCCTGCAGCAGCAGGCAGTAGAGACAAGGGGCCTGGTGCTGGGACTCACACCATGGTGGTGCAGCCGTCTGAGGCTGCAAGGGATGGGCTGGAGCCTCCCCCCACCACTGCCAGCTTCACAAGTCGCACCGTTACCAGCACTGCCACCTGCCCCAGTGGGCAGCTCCACAAACAGCACCACCACTGCCACCACTGAGCAGCCATCACTGCCGGTGGACAGTGTGTAGTCCTGCCTTCATGGGCTGTTGTGCAGCCTAGCCCCTGCAAATCCTGTGAGTCTGACACCCAGCTGAGAGACGGTGACCTTCCACTCCCCAAGATCTGCATCACAGGGCACGATGCCCCCTCCAGAACCAGTGGGCAAGACACCCACCAACCCCAGCCTCCCCAGGACAGAGCACAGGGCATGTTGCCCCCTCCAGGACCAGTGGCTTTGTACCATCTGCCGGCTGAGGTGCCCCCCGTTTCCTGTCCCCCTGAGGTGCCTGGCTATTTTCCAACTGATGGCCCTGCAATTTTCTCTCCATGTTGTTGCAGGAGTGAGGTGAGGCTTTGGACTTTGTGATGTGGCCCTGTGGCCCATGGACATTGAGGACTAGGCAGTGTCCCTTGATTTGTGAATATGTATATACTTTTTGATTTGGATGCACGTTTTACTACTATATTTATCTTATTACACTCTTTTTACTCTATTGTAGTTGTCCTTGCATTATTCGTGAGGGGTACGGGGTGAATATGTTATGTTACTGCATCTGCTTGCGTGTTCGGTGTTGGGGTGAGGGTGTTGCATGTTGCATATGTGTGTCACACTCTTTTTCTTCCTCCCCTCCCCTGTGTCCTGGCGGCAGTACTCACTGTGGTCGTCTTCGCCGGCGTTGGTGTTCGTAGTGGAGCAGCACGTAGACGAACATGGGGAATACATGCAACTCGGGCTCCATGGCGTTGTGGTTGTTCCCTGAGTCCCTACAGGAGAATCCTTTCCCTTCTGTGCAATGTTTCTGCCAGGCTTTTGATGTTGTTGGTACCGTCCCGGAAAAGGTGGCAAATTGGTGTGTCATTATACATTGGCCGGAACATTGTCTTCTGCCTGGCTAAAGGCGGTTACCGCCGTGGTGCCTGTTGACTCCGCCCTGGCGGTCGGTGTGTTAAAGTGGCGGTTTTTGCTGTGGTCATAATTTCCCAGTTATTACCGCCGGCCTGTTGGCGGTATTACTGCCACTTTTTCACCGACCACCAGGGTTGTTATGAGGGCCTAAGTGCCTAATTGCAACAGTGGTGGTTAGAGGACTGCCAATGCTGTGGGGAACAGTTGGACAGCTGCACTCCAGGCTACCTATGGGCTGACTGTGGTCAGAGTCATGGTCAGCAATGGCGGCACTGAGTTCAGCAACGCCGTGCTAATAGCAAGTCCAGTTTCTGCCAGGGACCCCGCCATGAAAAGGCTGGTGGAAACACAGGCCCTCATTAATACTTCAGCGGTATTTTGAAAAGACCGCCAAAGTCATGGGCGCCTACATACCACCAGTGCTGGCGGTATGTTTGGCACCACATTACGACATTTCCACTGGGCCAGCGGACGGAAACAGCATTTCCGTCCACTGGCCCAGCGGAAAAGTCACCACAACATTGAAGCTGGCTTGTAAGGGAGACGGCAGAAATGTTGAGGTGCATTGGGTACAGCAGCACCCGTCGCGCATTCCATTGCCCCTAATTCGTGCAGTGGAATGCGCAATGGGGCTGTGCATGGGAGCTGTGCATGCACTTTACATGGGCACTGCAGGGGCCCCCAAGTCACCCATACCCCCAGTCATTCTATGGTGGTGTTTGATGGCATGGACAGGCTGGCGGATGGGGACTCGTAATCCCCAGGGCAGCGCTGCTTGCAGCGTTGCCCTGGTGCATTACAACCGCCAGGACCGCCAGGACCGCCAGGACCGCTAGGACCGCCAGGCTGCAGGCTGCAGGCTGCAGCAGCCTGGCGGTATCAGCGGTATTACCGTCGTGGGACCGACAAGGTCATAATGTGGCAGTAAGTACCACCAGCCTGTTGGTGGTACTAACGCCACATTATCGCCTCCCGCCGGGGTCAAAATGACCCCCACAGTGCAGGGCATGGGCAGTGCAGTGACCCCCCTGTCCGTCACCTTCAGAATGTGCACTGTCTGCATCACAGACAGTGCGCATTCCGGGGTGCTGGTGCGCTATGGAATTGACAACACCATAGCACTGTTTCTGCCAGACTGTCCAGCTAAAACTACATAATATGATGTTCCCACTGGTCAGTCTGGTGGGAACATCCTAATAGGTGGAGGGTGAGGCAACCAGGTTGACGGCTGCCTCATCCCTGCAAGTTTGGTGGTCAGCTTGTCCGATCGCCAAACTCGTAATGAGCCCATAAGTCAGAAGGTAAAATTTTGACCAAGACCCACCACTCAGTGTATCTGACTTTGGCTCTATCGTGGTTGGCCTCAACTTTGAACTTTGCCTCTGTCAAGTGTGACCTGATGTCCCAGACTGGCACTTTTTATTTTTAGGCACTAGAAAGTATTTATTTTAGATTTAATCTTAAAAAAATCATATCTCTTGTTCTCTACATTGGAGTTTTGTGATGTTTGTATCATTTTAAAGACAACAATATTTCCTATTTTTATACAATGGTGTTGGATATTTAATGGGTGTTGTGTTTTACTTATTTACTGTTTTTGATGTTAAATGCTTTACACACCTGTCTCCTAAGTAGAGCCTAACTGCTCATGGGCCAAGCTACCAAGGGTTGAGCAAGGATTATTTTTTGGAGATCTTGACTGGACCCATTGAGGTATTGTGGCCTATTAATAAGTGGGGGTACATAGCTGCCCTTACTAATAATCTACTTTCCAACAGGGGGTGAAAAAAATACATGGTAACACTAGAATCAGGCTTCAAGGTTCCATTTCTCAGTTTCTGAAGCAGCAAAAGCATTTATTGTGCAATCACTAGTGGTCACCACATTTATCACAGATTCCTTTTTTGCAATCTAAAAATGATCAATCACAAATCAAATCTTCAATCTAAATCTTTTTACATGTAACATTTTTAATTGGTGTAACTGTAGATGTGAAGAAAACCTCTGGAAGACACAACTGCCCAAGGTAATTGAAAACGACAAAGATATATTTTAGTCATTAGGCAGAGTGGGGACACGAGTTATAGTTACCTTAGGGTGTGACTGACACCGTGCGAAGTAATTTCAACACAACATCGTTGGGTGTGAAAAATCGATGCACAGCCTGCTCGGCCCGAGGTGCTCGCCTGGAAATTGATGCATTGCTCCCTTGCGAGGGACAAAAACAACGCATCGCCGACCTGATCGGAGAAGGAAACAACCCACGGCTAACTTATGAGTAAAGAATTAACGCATCGCTGGCTTTTCCGGTGTACACTCGCCCAGGCGACTTTATTTTTACAGGCCGGTGGTAAAAAATTTAGAATCACGAACAAAGACAGCCACTTTAACACTCCGACTGCCACAGCGGTACAAACAAACAGCGCAGCGGTCACTGCCAACAGACAGGCGGGAGACAATGTACCACCCACACGATTATGACAGGCCAATCCGCCACCTTTTCCGGGGTGGATTCACCACGGATAAAAACACGGCGGAAACAGGAATCCCGAAGGGAAAACGCTCACCTCTACACACTCCACGAGGAACGAGGACGCCATGGAACCAGAGCTTCACATTTTCCCAGCCTTTATCTTCTTACTCCTCTACCAGGAGCACAAATGTCGGCGGCGAAGACCACTGCACCTACGACACAGGGGTGGGGGGAGGGAAAAAACAGTGACACACACGCAACACCCCCACCCTCACCCTCACCCACTAAAACACCACACACTCTAATGCGTATCAATACATCACAGTTAAACACCACCAAACCCCCCCGGAAGAATGCAAAGACAATAGAAAATTAGTGTAACCATTGTAATATATTAAAAGCAAGTAGGCAGAAATGGATATATACGCCATGTACATATTATATACCAAGCATAGTAGTCCAGGTAGTGTTCTAAGAAAGTCTGTGGAACACTGGGACCACACGGTATGGGCGAGGCCCCCACAAGATCCCCGACTATGACGGAGAGAACACTGCAGGGGCATCAGACAGCAACTAAACAGGCACCTCATGGGGAGGGAAAGGAGGGGCACCTCAGCCGCTTGAGTGCACGACGCCAAATCCACGAGGGGGGCCACATGCCCACTGATCCATCCTGGGGAGTGCAAAGCCAAAGTCTCTCAAGTCTCTACAGTGGGTGGGTTGCCCACTGTTACATCCTGGGGAGTGCAAAGCCACAGTCTTTCAAGTCTCTACAGTGGGTGGTTTGCCCACTGTTATATCCTGGGGAGTGCAAAGCCACAGTCTCTCAAGTCTCTACAGTGGGTGGTTTGCCCAATGTTACATCCTGGGGATTGCAAAGCCACAGTCTCTCAAGTCCCTACAGTGGGTGGTTTGCCCACTGTTACATCCTGGGGAGTGCAAAGCCACAGTCTCTCAAGTCTCTACAGTGGGTGGTTTGCACACTGTTCCATCCTGGGAAGTGCAAAGCCACAGTTTCTCAAGTCCCTACAGTGGGTGGGTTGCCCCCTGTCACATCCTGGGGAGTGCAAAGCCACAGTCTCTCAAGTGGATGCTTTCTCCACTGGTTCTGGAGGGGGCTTTGTGCCCAGAGTGCTTCATCCTGCTAAGGACAGAGGGAGTGGATGTATCTCTCCACAGGTTCTGGAGGGTGCTTTGTGCCCAGAGTGCTTCATCCTGCTAAGGACAGAGGGAGTGGATGTATCTCTCCACTGGTTCTGGAGGGGGCTTTGTGCCCAGAGTGCTTCATCCTGCTAAGGACAGAGGGAGTGGATGTATCTCTCCACAGGTTCTGGAGGGGACTTTGTGCCCAGAGTGCTTCATCCTGCTAAGGACAGAGGGAGTGGATGTATCTCTCCACTGGTTCTGGAGGGGGCTTTGTGCCCAGAGTGCTTCATCCTGCTAAGGACAGAGGGAATGGATGTTTCTCTCCACAGGTTCTGGAGGTGGCTTTGTGCCCAGACTGCTTCATTCACCCCGTGACGGACTCAGTTGCATCAGGGTCCTTGCCGCTCATGGGCCATCGGTGCTTGAGATAGTGGTGCCCTGTTCAGCGGTGCTTGAGATGGCGGTGCCCTGTTCAGCGGTGCTTGAGATGGCGGTGCCCTGTGCAGCGGTGCTTGAGATAGCGGTGCCCTGTGCAGCAGTGCTTGAGATGGCGGTGCCCTGTTCAGAAGTGCTTGAGATGGCGGTCTCCATTGCTGGGTCTCAGCTGCTGGTGGTCCTTCATGGCCCAACGGGGCTTTTGCTGGCGGTCCTTCATGGCCCAGCGGGGCTTTTTCTGGTGGTGGCCTCCTGGGCAGCAGGGCTGGTGCTGGCGGTGGCATCCTGGGAAGCAGGGCTGGTGCTGGTGGTGGCCTCCTGGGCAGTAGGGCTAGTGCTAGCGGTGGCCTCCTGGGCACTAGGGCTGGTGCTGGCGGTGGCCTCCTGGGCAGCAGGGCTGGTGCTGGCGGTGGCCTCCTGCGCAGCGGGGATGATGGCGGTCTTCTCCGCTGTGCTGCTCTTCCCAGACTTGCCGGGTTTCTTGTGGCCCTTCCCCACCTTAGAAGGTGTCACAACTGACTTCACACTCCCACCGGGACCCCTGGGAGCGGCTTTGGTGGCTGGAGTCTTCCCCCTCTCCCGCCGGGCACTGGCCAACTTCTGATGCTTCACAGGTGGGGGACTGTCTGTGCTGTGGCTCCGTGCCACACTGGCTGCCCTGGTGGCCGGTGCACTCCAGATTCGGGTGACTACAGGCACCACGGGTCCCGAGATGTTGTGGCTGAGGTGCTAGTTCGAGACCTATGAGATTGACGGGGTGGGGGAGGTGTGGGAAAGAGGTCAAGGGTGGACAGGAAAAGTTTTTGGGACACACTGGGATGGGTAGCTGGAGGGGGTTTGGGAGTGGAGGAAGAGGTGGTGGTTGTCGGAGGTGTACGTTTGGTGACTTTGGGTGAAGGTGCATGCGCTGGAGGCTGTCGTGAGGTGGATGGCTGTTGGGTGGGTGTGTGCCTGCGTTTGTGTATCTTGGGAGGGGGTGTCACAGACACACTGGGAGAGGACACAGGGGACGTGTGAATGGTAGTGGGGGTGGTGATTGCACGTGAGCGGGTGTGGTGGTGGGTGTGCTGGAGAGGGACGTAGTGGCTGTAGATGTAGTGCATGCAGGTGTGAGTGTAGACGTCACTGGGAGGGAGGAGGGAGATGAGCAGGAGGGGGACACAGTGGAGGCATTGGATGTTGGTGTGTCTGCATGTGTGTGATGCTTGCGTGAA
This sequence comes from Pleurodeles waltl, assembly GCF_031143425.1. NCBI lineage: Eukaryota > Metazoa > Chordata > Amphibia > Caudata > Salamandridae > Pleurodeles > Pleurodeles waltl. The sequence goes on along the minus strand of NC_090442.1, from coordinate 691,198,210 downwards.
TGCCTGTGGGATGTGTGGTGCTTATGTTTGCCTGAGCTACCCTTGGGTGTTGACGTGTGTGCATGTTGGTCTGTAGGTGTGCTTGGGATAGGCTGAGGTACAGGGGATTGAGTCGGGGTGGAGGAAGTTGGAGGGGGGAGGCTAGAGACAGGGACAATGGCTGCCATCAGTGCTGAGGCCAGAGTCTGAAAAGCTCGGTGAAGGGCCGCCTGACCAGAATGAATGCCCTCCAGGAATGCATTTGTTTGTTGCAACTTCCTCTCTACACCCTGGATGGCATTCACAATGGTAGACTATACAACAGTGAGGGACCTGAGGAGGTCAATGGCCTCCTCACTGAGGGCAGCAGGGGTGACTGGGGCAGGGCCTGAGGAGCCTGAGGCGAAGGTGATGCCCACCCTCCTGGGTGAGCGGGCACGGGGCGAAGGCTGAGGGCTGCTGGGAGGGCGGTGCTGGTAGGGGGGGTGGCAGCTGTACCTGTAGATGCGGGGGGAACAGATGTTGCCGCCACCACAAGGGAGCTCCCATCAGAGGACGAGTCCGTGTCGCTGGTCTCAGCTCCTGTCCCCGCTGTGGAGCTCCCCTCGCCCTCCGTCCCACTGGTGAATTCAGACTCCGTAGTGTCGCCCTCCAGTGCCATGTGGGATGCAGCTCCCTCGTGCTCTGGTGCCACTGCTCCTCCGCCTGATGATGCTAATGTACACAAGAACAGGGAGACCAGAAAAAGGGGGGGAAGACAGAAGAGAGACATGTTGAGTGCATGCGTTACCGCTACCGTTGGCGGACACGACAGACACAGAAGCCCCCTGCACTACGCCGCGCTCTTGGGCTCCACTGTTCAATTCCTTGGAAATGGCCTACAAGGCTATGGTCGACATCTGCACACATAGGTGACACAGGGGAATGACTAAGTGTACTTGGCACTCTACAGAGGTGAGCTGGGGTGCCACATGGCCTGCCTTACAGAGGGGCCTTGCCTATGGAACTCATCCTGGCCTAGGGAAACCCACAGCCCACCTCCCCCACCCAGACACCTCCACTGCGCGCAAAGTCAGCAGAATGAGAGTATACTCACCCCCTTGTGTCTGCTGTGATGCCCTCAAGCGCCCATCCAACTCCGGGTACGCCACCACCAGGATCCGGAACATCAGGGGGGTCATGGTGCTACGGGCACCCCTCCCACGTTGGGAGGCCATCCCCAGCTAAGCCTCCGCCGTCTTCTTGCTCCAACGCCGAATGTCCTCCCATTTTTTCCGGCAGTGGGTGCTCCGTCTGTGGTAGACCCCCAGGGTCCGTACGTCCTTGGCGATGGCACGCCAAATATCTTTTTTCTGGTGGGCGCTGACCTACATGAAATGTACAGGGGAAAAAGAGTAGTTATTACCAACTGCACCGTCAAAGTGATTGGCCCCCATCCCTACCCTTGCCATGATGCACATGCACTCACCGTCGTTTCATGCATGCATCAATCTCCCCCCCATCTTTCATCCACCCCACTCCACACAGTCACAGCCCATACAGCATGCTCACAGTGTATTTACCTGTTTGTCTGGAGGACCGTAGAGTAGCGTGTACTGGGGGAGGACCCCATCCACGAGCTTCTCCAACTCCTCCGATGTGAAGGCAGGGGCCCTTTCCCCAGACACTCGAGCCATTGTCTCTTCCAGACCGAGGTCACAGAAGCACTTGCAGTGTAGGTCCTCTCCTGTCGAAGATCAGGTATCGAGTGATTGAACAGATAGAAAATGGCAGTCACGTCTGCGGCGGTGCATACCGTCACCACCGGAGCACATCGTCATTGGCTCCTGGGACCCATAGGGTCCAATGTTAACCAATGCAGCATTGCTCCACGGTCTTCGACCGCCTACCGCGAGGGTGTACAACGCCAGCGCAGTTACCTCACATCCCATTGTCCCACTTTAGAGGTCAGGCAGCCGTCATTTCAGGGGCCCACATGGCTTCATTTCCAACTGCATCACACATACCTAGGCCTAGACTCAACACACATACAGGCCACCTTTTGTGTATGATTTCTGTTCTGTGTAAACTGTGGGTACGTACCTCTGAGTTGTTTGATTCTGTGCTCGCTGTTGTCCTTCATAGGCACCGTCCGCTGGGACATGTGAGGAGATGGCGGCCTCCTCCGGTGTACCGACCGCTGGTATACCTATCGACAATGGAGGAGCGACATGTCATAATCACATTCATGCTTGACCGTGACACAATCCAGGAACTGTGTACCCAGTTAGAGCCAGACTTGATGTCAGCAATCCGCCATCCCACAGGAATCCCCCTTCAAGTGCAGGTGCTGTCAGTGCTCCATTTCCTAGCAAGTGGGTAATTTCAAACAACAGTGGCCATGGCATCAGGGATGTCCCAGCCTATGTTTTCCAACGTATTGTCCAGAGTGTTGTCTGCCCTTCTGTAACACATGCGGAGCTACATCGTTTTCCCTCAGGTGGAGGATTTGCCTACAGTGAAAGGTGATTTCTATGCCCTGGGACATATCCCCAACATCAAAGGTGCCATTGATGGGACCCATGTGTCTTTGGTCCCCCCGCAGGAGTGAACAGGTGTACAGAAACCAGAGGAGTTATCATTCTATGAATGTACAGATGGTATGTTTGGCAGCCCAGTACATCTCCCATGTGAATGCCAAGTTCCCAGTGCATGACGCCTACATCCTGCGGAATAGCAGCATCCCTTATGTGATGGGTCAACTCCAGAGGCACTGTGTGTGGCTATTAGGTGAGCACCTGGCAGCAAGACAGTGGGAATGGTTGTCTGGGTCTGGGGTTACCCTACAGGTTAGTGTGTGTCTAATACTTGTCCCTCGCCATTTGCAGGTGACTCTGGTTACCCCAACCTGTCATGGCTACTGACCCCAGTGAGGAATCCCAGGACCAGGGCAGAGGAACGCTACAATGAGGCCCATGGGCGAACTAGGAGGGTGATCGAGCGGACCTTCGGCCTCCTGAAGGCCAGGTTCCGGTGCCTCCATATGACAGGTGGATCCCTATTCTACTCACCAAAGAAGGTGTGCCAGATCATCGTGGCCTGCTGTATGCAACTTAGCATTGCGACTACAGGTGCCTTTCCTGCAGGAGGACGGTCCAGATGGCGCTGTTGTTGCAGCTGTGGAGCATGTGGATAGAGAAGACGAGTAAGCAGAGGAAGAAGACATGAACAACAGGGACTCAGTGATCCAGCAATATTTACAGTGAGACACAGGTAAGAGTACAGACCTGCCTACTACATGTACTTAAACACTACTACCTCTCTACTGTCTGTCGTTTTCACCCAGTGTATGGTCACTGAGTTCTCACTTTCCCTTACGATTTCACAGATGGGGGTCCCACTGTGTGACATCTGCTTTGATTCCTCATGGACTTGAGCTGTGTGACATAGGTATGTTGACGTTACAATTGAAAGAGCATTTTGTCACTGTAATTGCTAATACACTATTTCAAAATCACAGACAGACTGCAGATTGTTTTGTGTTTTAAGTGTATTTATTTAAGTACTCAATATTGGAGGGGGTAGTGAAATGGTGAGGGGTGATGGCGGAGGAATGTCCATGGCAGAGTCCAGTCTATTAGTCTCACAGGTGCATTGCCCAAATGGGCGTAGGAAGTGGAGCTGGGGCAGTTTAAGTATGGACAGGGTGACAAAGTGGGACAGTAGGATGACAATCAGGGTAGTCTCATTTCTTGGCGGGGGTCTTGGCATCGTGCTCTGTCTTTGTCCTGGATCTCAGGGACCAGTTGCGGGGTGGTTCTCCCTCTGCAGGGGGTGGGGTGCTGGTGTGGTGGTCCTGTGACGGGGCGTCCTGTCCACTAGCGCCGGCGGAGGTGGTGGGCAGTTCATCGTCCATGCTAGTATCAGGGGCCCCTTGTAGTGCCACAGTGTCCCTCCTGCTGTTGAGTACTTCCTTCAGCACCTCTACGATGGTGCCCAGGGTGGAACTGATGGTTCTGAGTTCCTCCCTGAAGCCCAAATACTGTTCCTCCTGCAGGCCCTGGGTCTCCTGAAACTTGACCAGTACTGTTGCCATCATCTCCTGGGAGTGGTGGTAGGCTCCCATGATGGAGGAGAGGGCCTTGTGGAGAGTGGGTTCCCTTGGCCTGTCCGCCCCTTGTCGCACAGCAGCCCTCCCAGTTCACCTGTGTTCCTGGGCCTCCGTCCCCTGGACCGTGTGCCCACTACCACTACCCCCAGGTCCCTGTTGTTGTTGGGGTGGTGGGTTAGCCTGGGTTCCCTGTAGTGGTGGACACACTGCTAATTGACGTGTCCTGGGGACGGAGGTATGGGCCCGCTGGGTGGGTGCTGTGCTGGTGTTTCCAGAGGTGGAAAGGTCTGTGATGGCCTGTGCCAGTGTGAGGGGAACCGACTGTCCAGAAGTCCCCGACGGGACGGGCTGGTCATCTAGATTCAGTTAGACAGAGGTGATGTCATCACTGTAGGCCTCTTCTGTTGGTGGTGTGGACATGTGTGGATCCTCCTGTCCAGTGACGTTGGGTAGGTGTCCTGCAGGGGTATAAAAGGATGGTTATTACATCTGTATGTGTCATGGTGTGCAATGGGTGGGTGAGCGTGTACCCCAGTGCTTGCATTCCTGTGTGGGAGCTTGTGTGATGGTGGTTTAGGGGTTTGTATGGGTATGTGCAGTGGGCATGCTTTAGTGATGGGTGTCCATGCTCTGTTGTTGCATGCAGGGCTTGGTGTTGGGATGGGTGGTTTGTGATGTTGGGACTTATGTGAGGAGTTGGGGTGCTGGGATGAGGGTATGTGATATCATGCAGGTAGTGTGGAGGATGTAATAGTTAAGATTTGACTTACCAGAGTCCATTCCTCCACCTACTCCTGCGAGGCCCTCAGGATGCAGAATCGGCAAGACATGCTCCTCCCATGTTGTTAGTTGTGGGGGAGGAGGTGGGGGTGGTCTGCCGCCAGTCCGCTGAACCGCCTGGTGGTGTCTTGAGACCATGGAATGCACCTTCCGCCGTAGGTTGTTCCACCTCTTCCTGATGTCCTCCCGATTTCTTGGGTGCTGTCCCACTGCGTTGACCCTGTCCACTATTCTTCGTCATAGCTCCATCTTCCTTGCAATTGAGGTGTGCTGCACCTGTGCTCCGAATAGCTGTGGCTCTACCCGGACGATTTCCTGCACCATGATCCTGAGCTCCTCCTCGGAGAACCTGGGGTGTCTTTGCCATGCCATGGGGTGGTGTAGGTGATATGTGGGATGGATTGTGTGATGATCAGTGTGCTGATATGTAGTTATGTCTTGTGTGAGGCGCGTGGAAGTTGTGTGGGTGATGGTATTGTGTGCCTGTGGATGCTGTTGTTCTTGCTGGTAGTGTCTCTCTCTGGTCTTCTTTCTGGATTTTTTGTCGTAGGGGTTTGTGGGTGATGTGGGTGTGTGTTTTATATTGTAATGGGTGTGTGGGAGTGGTGTGTGTATGTGTATCAGGTGTGTGTATTTGGAATTGTCCAATGTGGTAGTGTTTTGTAAATGTGTGTGTATTTTGAGCGCGGCGGTGTGTACCGCCAATGGAATACCGCGGTTGAAAGACCGCCGCGTGGATTAGTGTGTCTTGATAGTGTGGGCGTATTTCTGTTGGCGTGACGGTGTCGGTTTTGTTTTCGCCAGTTCATCACTGACCTTTGGTGTGGCGGACTTGTGTGGGTGTCTGAATTTTGGCAGGTTCCGAACTGTGGGTCATAATAGCTGTGGCGGTTTTCCGCTGCCGCGGCGGTGTGTTGGCGGTCTTCTGCACGGCAGTAAGCGGCTTTTACCGCCAATGTTGTAATGAGGGCCTAAGACTCTTAGGGGGTCATTCCAACCCTGGCGGTCGTTGTTAAAGCGGCGGCCAACCCGCAAACAGGCAGGCGGCCAAAAAAATGGAATTCCGAGCCTGGCGGGAACCGCCAACACAGCCCACCACTTTACCACTCCGACCGCCACGGCGGTACAGACAAGCAGCGCGGCGGTCACCGCCAACAGACAGGTGGCAGACAATGTACCGCCCACCCTATCACAACTCACCAATCCGCCACCTTTTCCGGGGCGGGAGCCCCGCCGATAAAAACACGGCGGAAACAGACTTCGAACGGGAAAACGCTCACCTCCATACACCCCACGAGGAATCTGGACAGCATGAAACCCGCACTACACATCCTACCAGCTATTGTCTACCTGCTCCTCTACCAGGAGCACGAACGCCGGCGCAGAAGACAACGGTGAGTACTGCACCTACGACACAGGGGAGGTAAAAAATTACGGGGACACACATACGCCACACACCCACCCTCACCCACTACAACACACACATCAATGCAGAGCAACAAGTCAGAGTGACACCCCCCAAACCCCCCGGAAGAATGCAAAGACAAAATAAAATGATCATTAAAAATGAAGTATAATATAGCATAATTGAAGTTGAGTGAAATATGAAAATATAAATAAAATATATTACATCATGAATAATATATACATAGGTCAAAAGTCCGGCCCATATTGGCTATCATCCATTGTTCGTGGGCCAATGGGCCTAAACACATGGGCAAAGCCAACACACGAGACCCGATTCCATTGGAGAGAACACTGCAGGGGCATCAGATGTTAAAATGACAGGCACCTCAGGGGGAAGGGAAGGGGGGCACCTCAGCCAGTTCAGTCCACGACGCCAGATCCACGAGGGGCCTCCATGCCCACTGTACCATCCTGGGGAGTGCAAAGCCACAGTCTCACAAGTCTCTACAGTGGGTGGGTTGCCCACTGTACCATCCTGGGGAGTGCAAAGCCACAGTCCATCAAGTGGATTACAGACTCCACTGGTTCTGGAGGAGGCATGGTGCCCAGAGTGCTTCGTGAAGCCCTGGCCGACACAGATCCGGCCCTGCCAATGGGCCAGCGGTGCTTGAGATGAAAGGCCCAGCGGAACCGTGCTTGACAGGAAGGGCCCAGCGGAGCGGTGCTTGACAGGAAGGGCCCAGCGGAGCGGTGCTTGAGATGAAGGGCCCAGCGGAGCGGTGCTTGAGATGAAGGGCCCAGCGGAGCGGTGCTTGACAGGAAGGGCCCAGCGGAGCGGTGCTTGAGATGAAGGGCCCAGCGGAGTGGTGCTTGACAGGAAGGGCCCAGCGGAGCGGTGCTTGAGATGAAGGGCCCAGCGGAGCGGTGCTTGACAGGAAGGGCCCAGCGGAGCGGTGCTTGAGATGAAGGGCCCAGCGGAGCGGTGCTTGACAGGAAGGGCCCAGCGGAGCGGTGTTTGAGATGAAGGGCCCAGCGGAGCGGTGCTTGACAGGAAGGGCCCAGCGGAGCAGTGCTTGACAGGAAGGGCCCAGCGGAGCGGTGCTTGAGATGAAGGGCCCAGCGGAGCGGTGCTTGACAGGAAGGGCCCAGCGGACCGGTGCTTGAGATGAAGGGCCCAGCGGAGCGGTGCTTGACAGGAAGGGCCCAGCGGAGCGGTGCTGGAGAGGAAGGGCCCAGCGGAGCGGTGCTTGAGATGAAGGGCCCAGCGGAGCGGTGCTTGAGAGGAAGGGCCCAGCGGAGCGGTGCTTGGCAGGATGGGCCCAGCGGAGCGGTGCTTGACAGGAAGGGGCCCAGTTCGGCAGTGCCTTCCACGGCGGGGCCCTGTTCAGCGGTGCTTGTCACGGCGGGGCCCTGTTCAGCGGTGCTTGTCACGGCGGGGCCCTGTTCAGCGGGGCTTGTCACGGCGGGGCCCTGTTCAGCGGTGCTTGTCACGGTGGGGCCCAGTTCGGCGGTGCTTGCCACGGCAGGGCCCTGTTCAGCGGTGCTTGTCACGGCGGGGCCCTGTTCAGCGGTGCTTGCCATGTGTTCCCAGGGAACCAGATCGGGCCAACATTTTCCGCTCAGTCGCCATCCGACCTTTCGCTTGCGGGGCCCTCCTGTGCTGGAGTCCTGGGCCCGTGGGTGTCCTCCTTCACACCCGAAATGGGGCTGGTGGCGCCCTCCTGGGCAGCTCGCCTGCTGCCGGAAATGTCCGACCTGCTGCCCTTGCCCTCCTTCACCAATTCTCTGGGGCCCTTGCCTCCCTTTGTGGATGTGCCAGGTGACGGTGCCAGGGTATTGCCTTTGGGGGCTGCCGTCTCTGGCCACTCGCGCCGGCCCTTCCCTTTTTTAGTTTTTTTCCCAGGGGGTGGGCTGGCTGTCCCCTTACTGCTGGCCGATGTTGCTGCCCTAGAAGCTGGTGGACTCCAATAGCCCTGGACTATGGTCCTTGTAGGTGCAGGGCTTGTGGTGGCTGAGGTGCTGTTTGGACTCTTACGAGATGGAGGGGGTGGGTCAGGTGATGCAAAGAGGTTCATTTTGGAGAGGAAAAACTTTTTAGGAGCAGTGGGAAGGGTAGGTGCAGTGGGTATGGGAGTGGAGGAAGAGGATGTGGTTGTAGGAGAGTCAAGTGTGCTGTCTTTGGGTGCAGGTGCTTGTGACGGAGGCTGTCGTGAGGTGGATGGCTGTTGGGTGGGTGGCTGCCTGCGTTTGTGTGGTTTGGAAGAGGGGGTGACAGACAAACTGGGAGAGGACACAGGGTACGTGTAAATGGCAGTGGGGGTGGTGACTGCACGTGTGCGGAGTGTTCTGGTGCGTGTGCTGGTGATGGAGGTACTGGCTGATGGTGGTGTGCATGCAGGTGTGAGTGGAGACGTCACAGGGAGGGAGGAGGGAGACGAGGAGGAGGGGGACACAGAGGAGGCAGTGGCTGTTGGCATGTCTGCATGTGGATGTTGCATGTGTGAATGCTTGTGTGATCTGTGGTGCTTATGTCTGCATGAGCTGCCCTTGGGTGTTGATGTGTGTGCAGGCTGGTCTGTAGGGGTGGCTGGGATAGGCAGAGGAACAGGGGAGTGGGACTGGGATGAGGGAATTGGAGGGGGGAGGCAGGAGACAGGGACAATGGCTGCCGTCAGTGCTGAGGCCAGAGCGTTGAACGATCGCTGATGGGCAGCCTGACCCGAATGAATGCCCTCCAGGTATGCATTGCTCCGGTGCACCTCCCTTTCTACACCCTGGATGGCATTCAAAAGGGTAGACTGCCCAACAATGAGCGTCTGGAGGAGGTCAATGATCTCCTCACTGAGGGCAGCTGGGGTAACTGGGGCAGGGCCTGAGGTGCCTGGGGCGAAGGAGATGCCCGCCTTCCTGGCCGACCAGGCATGGGGCGAACGCTGAGGGGCTGCTTGGAGGGCGGAGCTGGTGCGCGGGGTGGCGGCTGTACCTGTTGTAGCGGTGGGCACGGATGTTGCCGCCACCACAAGGGAGCTCCCATCCGAGGACATGTCTGTGTCGCTGACGTCTCCACAGGTCCCCGTTGTGGAGCTCCCCTCGCCCTCCGTCTCACTGGTGAACTCGGAGTCGGTTGCATGGCCCTCCGGGGCCATGTAAGATGCAGCTCCCTCGTGCTCTGATGCCACTTCTCCTCCGCCTGATGATGCTAATGCACACATGAACAGGAAGACCACAAAAAAGGGGGGGGGCAGAAATAATGACATGTTGAGTGCATGCATTGGCGACACCGTTGGCGGAGAGGACAGACACAGAAGCCCCCTGCACTACGCCGCGCACTCGGTGTACACTACTCAATTATTGTGACTTGGCCTACAAGCCTATGGACGACAACTGCACACATAGGTGACCCAGGGCCATGGATAGCTGTACTTAGCACCCTACAGAGGTGGGGGGCGGGGGCACAGGGCCATGCCTTACGGAGGGGACCAGCCTACAGAAGTAGCACTGGCCTAGAGATACCCACAGCCCTCCTCCCCCACCCAGACACCTCCACTGTGCGCTAACATAGCAGAATATGCTGGTACTCACCCCCTTGTGTCTGCTGTGATGTCCTCACGCGCCCATCCAAATCGGGGTAGGCCACCGCCAGGATCCGGGACATCAGGGGTGTCAATTGACGGGAGCCACCCCTCCTACGTTGGGAGGCCATTCCCAGCAGAGCCTCCGCGGTCTTCCTGCTCCCGCGGCGGATGTCCTCCCACCTCTTGCAGCAGTGGGTGCCCCGTCTGTTGTGGACCCCCAGGGTCCGGACGTCCTTGGCGATGGCACGCCAAATGTCAATCTTCTGATGGGCGCTGACCTATGTGACATGGACAGGGTGGGAAAAAAAAAAACATAATTTTCTGCATGGTCGATGTGAGTGGCCCCCCCTCCCCAACCTTGACATATGGCACATGCTCTCATCTGTTGTGTGATGCATGCCTCATTCGCTCCCCTCCCCACCATCTTTCATCCACCCCACTCAACACAGGCATTGCCCACAAAGCATGGTCCCAGTGTACTTACCTGTTGGTCTGGAGGGCCGTAGAGTAGCGCATACTGGGGGAGGACCCCATCAACAAGTTTCTCCAATTCCTCAGATGTGAAGGCAGGGGCCCTTTCCCCAGTCGCAGCAGCCGTTGTATCTTCCAGACCGAGGTCACAGCAGCACTTGCAGTATAGGTCCTCTCCTGTGGATGATCAGGTCTCGAGTGATTAAGCAGATAGAAGATGGCGGTCACGCCCGCGGCGGTGCGTACTGCAGCGGTGCGTACCGCGACCGCCGGCGCACATCGTCATTGGCTCCTGAGACCCATAGGGTTCAATGTTAACCAATGCTGCTTTGCGCCGCGGTCTTCGACCGCCTACCGCCACGGTGTGCCACGCCGGCTCATTGACCTCACATCCCATTGTCACACTTCACAGGTCAGCCATTTCAAGGGCCCACATGGCTTAATTTGTACTGCGTCACACAGGCCTAGGCCTTGCATTGCCACTCATACAAGCCATTCAATGCATAGCGAATCGTGTTCTGTGCAAGCTGTGGTTACGTACCTGTGGGTTGCTTGACTCTGTGCTCCATGTTGTCCTTCCTAGGCACCGTCCGCTGGGACTTGCGAGGAGATGGAGGAATGTTCCCGTGTACAGACCGCTGGTGGACCTGTGGACAATGGAAGAAAGACATGTCATACTGACATACAGATTTGACCGAGCCACTATACAGGAACTGTGTGCCCAGCTGGAGCCAGACCTGATGTCCCCCATTCGCCAACCCACAGGGATTCCCCCTCTGGTGCAGGTTCTGTCAGTACTCCATTTTTTGGCAAGTGGATCATTCCAAACAACAGTGGCCATATCATCAGGGATGTCTCAGCCTATGTTTTCTAAGGTTTTGTCCAGAGTGTTGTCTGCCCTGATGAAATACATGCGGAGATACATTGTTTTCCCTGAGGTGGGCGATTTGGCTACAGTGAAGGGTGATTTCTATGCCCTTGGCCATATCCCCAACATCATTGGTGCCATTGATGGGACCCATGTGGCTTTGGTTCCCCCCAGTGAAAGTGAGCAGGTGTACAGGAACAGAAAAAGTTATCATTCGATGAATGTTCAGGTGGTCTGTTTGGCTGACCAGTACATCTCCCATGTAAATGCAAAGTTCCCTGGGTCAGTGCATGACGCGTACATCATGCGAAATAGCAGCATCCCTTATGTGATGGAACAGCTACAGAGACACCGTGTGTGGCTAATTGGTGACTCTGGTTACCCCAACCTGTCGTGGCAACTGACCCCAGTGAGGAATCCCAGGACAAGGGCAGAGGAACGGTACAATGAGGCTCATGGGAGTACTAGGAGGGTGATCGAGCGGACCTTCGGACTCCTGAAGGCCAGGTTTAGGTGCCTGCATATGACAGGTGGATCCCTAATGTACTCACCAAAGAAGGTGTGCCAGATCATCGTGGCCTGCTGTATGCTTCACAACCTGGCTTTGCGACGCCAGGTGCCTTTCCTGCAGGAGGATGGTCCAGATGGTGGTGTTGTAGCAGCTGTGGAGCCTGTGGAGAGTGAAGAGGAGGAAGGCAACAGGGACACAGTGATACAACAGTATTTTCAGTAGCACACAGGTACGAATCAACCCCGCCATTTTACATTTACTTAAAGTCTCCTGCCTCTCTACTGTCTGTGTTTCCCCCCAGTTCCTGTTAACTGAGTTGTGACTTTCCCTTCCATTTTCAGAGCTGTGGGCCCCACTGCGTGACCTCTGCTTTGTTTGCCCATGCACTACAGCTGTGTGACAGTGGTATGTTGTCATCACAATGTAACTGAACATTTTGGCACCGTTATGTCTAGTACATTTGTTCAAAATACAAGCAGACTCCAGATTTTTTAAGTGCAATAAGTGATTTTATTAAAGTGCTAAATTTAGGGACATGATTGTAAAACGGTGATGGGTGATGGTGGAGTAATGTCCATGGCAGAGTCCAGTTTTCAGTCTCACAGGTGCATTGTCCATATGTCTGTGGAAGGATGGAGCAGGGGCAGTTTAAGTTTGGACAGGGTGACAATGTGGGACAGTGGGATGACATCAGGGGGTATCGTTTGCTGGCGGGGGTCTTGGCATCCTACTCTGTCTTCTTGTGAGATCTCAGGTACCGCTTGCGGGGTGGTTCTTCTTCTGCAGGAGGTGGGGTTCTGGTGGCCTGTCGTTGTGTGGGGGCCTCCTGTCCACTAGCGCCGGCAGAGGTGGTAGGCTGTTCCAGGTCCAGGCTAGTGACAGGGGCCCTTTGTGGTGCCACATGGTCCCGCAATGTGGTGACTATCTGGTTAAGGGCCACGACGATGGTCCCCATTGCGGAACTAATGTTTCTCAGTTCCTCTCTGAACCCCATGTACTGTTCCTCCTGCAGTACCTGGATCTCCTGGAACCTGGCCAGTACCGTAGCCATCATCTCCTGGGAGCGGTGGTATGCTCCCATGATGGAGGAGAGGGCCTCTTGGAGAGTCGGTTCCCTGGGCCTGTCCCACCCCTGTCGCACAGCAGCCCTCCCAGTTTCCCTGTTTCCCTGGGCCTCTGTCCCCTGGACCGTGTGCCCACTACCACTGCCCCCAGGTCCCTGTTGTTGTTGGGGTGGTGGGTCAACCTGGGTGCCCTGTAGTGGTGGACACACCGCTGATTGACGTGTCCTGGAGACAGAGGCATGGGCCCGCTGGGTGGGAGCTGTGCTGGTGTTCCCAGAGGGGGTTAGGTCTGGTGTAGCCTGTGGCTGTCTGTGGGGAACCCACTGTCCCGAGGTCCCCGATGGGCCGGGCTGGTCATCTGGGTCCAGGGAGACAGAGCTGCTGTCATCACTGTAGGCCTCTTCTGGGGGTGGGATGGACATCTCTGGACCCTCCTGGGCGGTGTGGTGGCGTTCGGGTCCTGCAGGGGTATAAGAGTATGGTTATTGCTTCTGTGTGTGCCATTTCGTGTAATGGGTGGGTGGGCGTGTACCCCAGTGCTGGCATTCCCTTGTGGGGGCTTTTGTGATGGTGGCTTGTGGGGGAGATGGGTATGTGCAATGGGTATGCTTTGGTGATGGGTGTCCATGCTTTGGGGAGGCATGCAGGGCTAGGTTTTGGGATGGGTGGGTTGTGATGGTGAGCCATTTGCAAGGAGTTGGTGTGATGGGGGTGGGGGTGAGGGTGGGGGTATGATTTGGCATGCAGGTGGGGTGGGGGAATGAAGCAGTGAAGATTTGACTTACCAGAGTCCATTCCTCCGCCTACTCCTGCGAGGCCCTCAGGATGCAGGATGTGCAAGACTTCCTCCTCCCATGCTGTGAATTCTGGGGGAGTAGGTGGGGGTCCGCCGCCAGTCCGCTGTACCGCGATGTTGTGCCTTGATACCATGGAAAGCACCTTCCCCCATAGGTCGTTCCACCGCTTCCTGATGTTGTCCCGATTGCGTGGATGCTGTCCCACAGCGTTGACCCTGTCCACTATTCTGCTCCATAGCTCCATCTTCCTGGCAATGGTGGTGTGCTGCACCTGTGCCCTGAAGAGCTGGGGCTCTACCCGCACTATTTCCTCCACCATGACCCTGAGTTCGGCGTCAGAGAACCTGGGGTGTCTTTGGGGTGCCATGGGGTGGTGTGGATGAGGTGAGGGGTGGTGTATGTGTTGTAGAGTGTGGTGAGTGTGGTGGTGTATGGTGTTTTGTGCGTGGAAATTGTGTGGGTGATGTTGTGATTTGCCTCTGTGCGATGGTCTACTCTATGCTGTGCTGTCTCTCTCTGTCCTTCAGTCGCAATTGTGGTCGTAAGGGTTTGTGGGTGATGTGGGTGTGTGTTTTATATTTAATTGGGTGTGTGGGAGTGGTGTGTGTATGTGTTTCAGGTGTGTGTATTTTGAATTGTCCAATGTGGTAGTGTTTTGTAAAGGTGTGTGTATTTTGACCGCGGCGGTGTGTACCGCCAATGGAATACCGCGGTTGAAAGACCGCTGCGGGGATTTGTGGGTCGGAATGGCATGGGCGTATTTCTGTTGGCGTGACGGTGGAGGTTTGGTCATCGCCAGTTTTTCGCTGGCCGTTGCTGTGGCGGACTTTTGTTGATGTCGGGTTTTTGGCGGTTTGCCAGTTGCGGGTCAGAATGACCGTGGCGGTTTACCGCGACCGCGGCGGTGTTATGGCGGTCTTCTGACCGGCGGTAAGCGCCTTTTACCGCCGAGGTCAGAATGACCACCTTATTCTTTTTAAAAATTAATATCTTGACTTGTGCAGGTTGGATTTTTGTCATTTTGGTCTTGTTTGATTTAGATAAATATTAACTATTTTTCTATACTGGTGTGATGTCCTTCTTGTAGTGTTTTCACTGTCTTACTATGTGTGTTGGTACAAATACTTTACACATTGCTTCTGAAGTTAAGCCTGCCTGCTCGTGCCAAGCTACCAAGGGGGTGAGCAGGGGTTAACTGAGGGGGATTCTCCTTTACCCTGACTAGAGTGAGAGTCCTTGCTTGAACGGGGGTAACCTGACTGCCAACCAAAGACCCCATTTCTAACAACAGTCAACATACACATGTGATTGAAAAGAAATGTGAATAATCCATCACTAGGAAGGTTTAAAAGTCAGAACAAAAGTAAATAAACAAACACGCTGCCAAGTGATATATGTATTTGAACCTTCAGCCAACTGATAGACTGCACAAGACTTTGACCATCAGGCTAGAAGTGACTCTGTTTTGCTCTGCATCCAAACATGACTATAACATTTGTACCAAACTCCTTGTTAGTCTGATTCTTTGAAGTCATTGTATTGAGAGACCATTGCAATAAAAATCTCTTCCATTCCTTTATGGGATGGAAGAGAGAGAGAGAGTGACAGGACTGCGGGGGAACCTCAAGGCCCCCACAGTCCTAGCCAGCTCCCTGTGTCCTGCGGGAGCTGGCATTGCTGCAGCAAGAAGGGAACTGCTTTAAATAACAGCTCCTTGCTTGCAGGAGCAATGTTTTCATCTGTGTTCCTGCACACATATTTGCATTCAGGGAAATAGATGAAAAAGTCACTTTCTGCAAGGGAGAGCTATTTGACAGCTCTCACTTGCAGAAAGCGAAGAATTTGCTCTGACTTGGCGGGAGGTGTCAAAGCTCCTGCCAAGTCAAAGCAAACAGGTATATCCCAGGGCTGACCAGCCCGGGAATAGCAGGAGATGGCCCTGGGGGTTGCCGGTCCCTAGGGTCATCATTAGTCCTATCAAGAGGGGCCACGCTCCCCCCCTCCAACTTAAATAGCCCCATGGAGGTGGCTTTCCATGGCGAGGAGTCCATAATGGTCCCCCTTCATTCTTTAAATTGTGACCTTGGGAGATGGCAGTCCTCAGGACTGTGGATGGGCCTGGTGGCCCCCTGCATTTGTTGACAATTTATGCCCCATGATGATGGTGGTCCCCGGGGCTGTGGGGGTCTGGGCAGGCACCCTGCATTGATTTAGTGTAAAGCCCTGGGGAGGTGGCAGTACCTGGGTCTATAGGGGGGGCAGGCAGCCACCAGGGCCTGGCCTACCTGGGGGCTTCAATGCTTCACTGAAACAATAGCGGGAACCTGTGCTTAGTTTTTAAAAACAAACCACCATGTCTTCTTCCGAAAATTTTTAAAAATGCGTTTTTGATCTGTGACCCCAGCACCAGAGCTAAGGGGTCAAGGTGTCCCTTTACTTTTTTTTACATTTATTTTAGGGACTCGGCTGAAGCCAAGTCCCAACATGGCTGCCAACACTTCCTGATTGAAGTGTTGGCAGCCAATCAGATCTTAGCATGAGATTGGGAAGTTTTGCAGAGCATTCGTGTCGTAAAGAAATTTGGATGTTTTTAATTTCTCAAAAACTACTGAACAGATTTACACCAAATATAACAAAATGCACTTTCTGGAAGAATAGCTATCTTTCCGCCAAATTTGGTCTGATTCCGTCCAGTGGGTTGGGCGCTATTGCTGTTAAAAACCAGTGACCACTACCTCCTCAAGGTATTCATAACATTGTGCCTGAGGGTCCATTTTGGACCCACTTTGCCCCGGGGACCACAACCTCCCTGGGGCACTTATTATTGAAGAGGAGCTGTGGGCCCCCTCGAGAAGCCATTGATGACCCTGGGGACTGACAACACCCAGGGCTGGCTCCTGCTATGTCAAAGATGTCTTGCTGTCAGAAGGCAAAGTTTTCAACTCTGTTCCCTGCATGCAGATATGAGGCAACCACTGCTGCATAGAGGCGAAGGCATGAGCAGTGCAAGATTGGATGCTTATAGGGGGTTGGCCTCAGGGACTGGCAACATGCCAGACCCCGTGGCAGGTGGTTGGATTAGAATTATAGTAATGAAAATTACTATGTGTTAAAAAAAAACATAGATACTCACTGAAAAAAACAAAGGTTACAGGGTCTTTAAATTTAGGAAAGAGATTTAAAAATAAAACATAGGAATTTACTTAAAAAACAAAGGTTACTATGCCGTTATAGTTGGGCCCCCATTTTACATGTACAAAATCATAGAAATTCATCCCCAGGACATAGCTGTTTACTCTGATTTAGCTGGAATTTTGACAGCTCTCGCTAAGTCAGAGCACACACTCTGGTTCCAGAAAGCGAGAGCTATTTAACCAGCTCTCAGTTGCTGGAAGAGGAGGTTTCCTCTGTTTCCCTGCCTGCAAAAATGCAGGCAGGGAAATAGAGGAAACAATTTCTCTCACAGACAGGGAGTTGCATGGTTATCAGCTCCCTATCTGTGACAGCAATGCCGTTTCCCACAGGAGTTGGGGAACCGGCTGGGATTGCGGGGCCCTTCAGGCTCTCGCTGTGGTCCTCAACATTGTGACTGAGTGCCCTAGGTGGCACCCAGGTGGCATGGCCGGGCCCTGGGGGTGGGGTCCTCGGGGCTTAGTTCGGCTCAGAGTGGGTCACTTGGCCCTCCTCCCAAAAACAAAATAATAAAACATTTAGACTGGGCCTTGGTGAATGGGATTCCTGGGGATGAAATCCACCAGGGAAGGGAGCCACATGGCCCCCTCCCACCTAAACATTTTTTTAGAAGACTGTGCCCTGGGGGTTGGGGTCTGGGGCCAAGATTGGGCCAGGGAGAGGGGTCACGTGGCCTCCTTTCCCTCCAAAACAAATTGGAAGGCTGGGCCCTGGGCCTGAAATCGGCTGGGGGAGAGGGGTCATGCAGGTCTGCCGCCAACTCCTGCTGTGCATTGCCAAAGGCCTTGTGCAGCATGGGGTTGGGTGGTATGGGGTGTTGGCCACAGGGTCTAGCAGCAGGCCAGGCCCTGCAGCCAACCTCACCATGGCATGCCGAAGGCAGTACATGGCACAAGGTTGAGTAGTTATAGGGGCTTGGGCCCTGCAGCCAACCTCCGCTGTGCACAGCCAAAGGCTGTGTGCGGCACAGGGTTGGCTGGTTATAGCGTTGGATGCAGAGCCTGCCCAAAGACCAGACCCTGCTGCCAGATGCCGCTGCGTATGGCCAAAGGTCATACAATGCATGGGGTTGGGTGGTGATAGTGGTTGACTGCAGGGCCTGGCTACAGGCCAGGCTCTGGGCCAACCGCCATCGCACACAGCTGAAGGCCGTGCATGGCAGTGGTTGGATCAACAAATACTAATGAAAATACTTTACTTAGAAAAAAAAACATAAAAATTTACAGAAAAAAACAATGGTTACAGGGACATTATAGTTAGGAAAAACAATTTGAAAAAAACATAAAAATTTACTAACAAAAACCAAAGGTTACAAGGATGTTATAGTTAGGCCCACATTTTAAACATTCCAAACCATAGAAATTCACCTGTTATAGTTAAAGTTTTCTCAAGTAACTATAACTTGGGCCCTAAGGTAACTATAACTCGCACCCGCGCCATACACTGCTAATTACCCCACATATTATGGCACATCATTGATGATATCAATGTAATATTTGTAGTAAACCTTTTGATGAAAAAACTGTGCATGACGGGGGCTTGAGTTATAGTTACCATAGGCCACGAGTTATAGTTACTTGAGATAACTTCAAATTTTTCCCTCTGCCGGTGCCCGTATTTAGAGGCATCAGGCAGTTCTTCCACTGAGCTAGCCTACTTGATAGATACCACCATTTTTACTTGGCTGAGCTGTTTTCGGCCTCCATTCTGGTTTGCAGTCTAGTCGTTAGTTTAGTAGGCATCCAATTGGATGCACTACTTAAACGACTCCTCGCGCCAGCCGCGCAGCAGCCGCGCACAGCAGGCATGCCAAAGGCAAGCCCGTCGGCACCCTTCCACGCCCGGGAGAGCCTAGAGCCTAATCATGCTGCCGGTCTGACCCTGGAAAGGTTAGTTTATTCTCGTCAACAGCTGCTATCCTATAATAACATTCCCATAAGTTCAGCACACTCGATTTTTTCTCCTGACTCCAGAAATTGGTCATGCCACAGCTGTTCCTGGACTCCATCACCCGACCTGCCATCCCCTCCTATTATAACTTCCAGTCACTTAGGAAGGTTGTTCTTGCTTAATTGCTACTCCCTGCCCACTCACTGCCTCCACATCTTTTCCTTTTTAGAAGACCATCACCCTGACGCCCTATTTTTGACAGAAACATGGCTCAATGAAGACACCTCTTTTGAAATCTTTAAGGCACTACCATTAAACTATTTATTTACTCATTTAGATAGACCCCAGGCCACAGGAGGTGGTATTGCCATCATCTACAAGAAAACTATTAAATGCTCAACTACCACCCTTGACCACCCTTGACATCCCTGGATGTGAAAGCATGGCTTTTTCGTTATATCTTAATGCAACATCTACTTTTTCTAGAATACTTGTCTACCTCCCTCCTTGCCCCTACGCAATCTTTCTACAGGCCCTGCCTGACTCTGTAGCAATTATTTTGTGCAAAACACCCAACTTGACCATACTTGGGGATTTTAATATCCAGATTAACAACATGCACTGTCCCTCCGCCAAAATACTCCACTCTGGCAAGATTAGATCTTACTCAGCACATTACAGGACCTACCCATTACAAAGGCCACACCATTGACCTTATTTTTAGTAATCTTTCGGATCTCTCTTTTTACACTCCTTTGCCTCTCATCTGGAAAGATCATTATCTACTTTCATTTACACCTCTCTGTGAAGCTTCCTCCTGCCGCCAAACTTTTACAAAACAACCTGTCGCTAATGGTCAAAACTTGAGCCCAAAGAATGGCAGAATATTCTTTGTTCTTCACTCCCTAATTAATCCAATTTTGAATCTGCAAAGTCCTTTCACAATTGGATCTCCACCTCTCTAGATTCTACCCTGACAATTAAAACGATGGTAAAAAGGCCTAAACACAAGCCCAATTCCTGTATACCCCTCAACTGCTAGAACTAAAAAAAGAATGCAAGAAGCTGGAAAGAACTTGAAGGAAAAACTATAGTATTTCCTGCAAGAAAATGTGTAGAGAAGCCATTAGAAACTACCATAACAATATTAAATTAGCTCAATCGTCATTCTATAACACCAGAATAGAGCAATCGGCAAACTCTCAGAAAGAGATCTTTCACATTTTTAAAGAACTTACCCATATATCTTCTGATGAGTCGTCTATAGAGGCTTCTATTGAGCATAGTAATTAACTGGCAGTCTTCTTTCAGGAGAAGGTTATCGATATGTACTCTTCCTTTCCAACTACACCTAACCATGAAGCCATTAGTGATCGGTTTGCCTAATCCCAGTCCCCATCGATCTCATTTGCAGTTTTTCAGCCTTTAACAGAAGCATTGGTTACGAATCTCCTTTATAATACTAAGTCAGGATCCCCCCTTGATCCCGCCCCTCCCACTACTATGGCGTTGGCCTCCAACACTATTGTCTCACCCCTGACAAGTATTCTCAATCACCTTCTAACTTCAGGATCTCTACCACAATCCATCAAACATGCCGTCATTAAACCTCTTTTGAAAAAAACAAACTTGACTCTACCTTGCTCAGTAATTACAGACCTATCGCTCTCCTTCCAATCCTAGCCAAATTTATGGAAAAGCATGTTAACAAGCAATTGACATGTTTTCTCGAGGATCATGAACTCTTAGACTCTACCCAAATGGGATTCAGACCCCAATACAGCACAGAATCGGCCCTTCTGGCTGACACCGAAACCACCCGTCAACTGCTAGATCAAGGAGGGCACGCAGCCATTATTCTACTTGATCTCAGTTCCACTTTTGACACTGCAGATCACAATACCTTCCTTCATAGGCTCTCCAATATTGGGACAGAAGGCACAGCATTGGCTTGGTTTTCCTCATTCCTGAATGGTAGAACTTTCCAAGTCTTTGATCGTTCTTTTCTGTCCGATATACTCTCCCTTACTTGTGGTTTTCCACAGGGCTCCTCTTTGAGCCCTACTCTCTTTAATATCTATCTCCCTTCCCTAGCTAAACTTGTAAAACCATATAACCTTTCGGTGGTCACATATGCTGACGATACCCAACTAGTAGTATCTCTTTCCAATGCCAAGGATCCTTCTGTGATGATCTTTCTCTTTGCCTCGCTGCCATTGGCAAATGGATGAATATGGCCAAACTGAAACTTAATGACGGAAAGTCAGAGGTGATGATTGTAGGCAATGGTGTCCCTTCTAATCTTTCGGCATTATACCCAGAGGTTTTCAGCAACCTTCCACCCCCCAAGGATCATATAAAGAGCCTTGGCTTCTGGCTGGATTGTCGCCTCACAATGGAGCAGCAATCTAAAAAGATCTCTTCATCCTGTTTTGGCCTCCTTAGAACCCTAAGGAAAATCTTTCAGCTGTTACCCCCTCTAGCCAGAAGAATTCTTACACAGGCCATGATATTCTCTCGACTGGGTTATTGTAACTCCCTTTTTCTCAGTTCCCCTGGCTATGTAGTGAAGAAACTCCAGGTTGTACAAAATGCGGCAGCAAGACTACTCATGAATTTACCTAGACATCAATCAGCCAAATCAGCCTTAGCTTCCCTTCCTTGGTTACCAAAATAACTGTGGATTTGCTTTAAGGCCCTATGCATGATACATAAAGCTCTGCACAATAAAGTTCTCCACTTTCTCAGACAAAGCATCTCCAATTATGTCCCTACAAGAACTCTGAGATCCTCCACCACCCAGCTAGTTCACACATCATGGTTTAAGAGCTCATCATGGGAGGTAACTCCTTCTCAGTCAAGGCAGCGCGCCTTTGGAATTCCTTACCTCTAGAAGTCCAGCAAGAACCCTTGGAACTACTGTTCTGGAAAAAATTAAGGATCTTCCTTTATTTGACTTAACTTTTGTATTTTATATAGTTTTATTTCCTGTGTCGGAGTTGTCACTTCCTTTTTAGCGCTGGGAGGCCTTTGGGTAGCTATGCACTTTATAAATCTGTTAAACTAAACTAAATTTATTATATCAGGTGAATTTATGATTTAGTATGGTTAAAATGTGAGTCTAACTATAACATCCCTGTAGATTTTAGTTTTTTAAATGGAGATATATATATATATATATATATATATATATATATATATATATGTAATAATCACCAAATGGTCACATTAGACATCACGCGCTCTTACTGCCGGTGCCGATGAAGGAGTTAGAGACTAACAGGTCTTGATCACACCTGTTTAAGGTTGAAACGCGTTGGGTGGTGGAAGCACTGATTGTGAAATGTTAATAAAAGGCTGGAAAAAGTACCCTCCAGGAGTGCGATGACTCACTTGGTTTAATGAAATATATATATATATATATATGTATATATATATACTAGTATTCTATTGGAAGAAGTATAATATTACTACTGCCCTAGTGCTACAACAATAGGGCAAACCTGTTGAGGGGGAGGGATGGAGCACATTCAGGCTTGTGTTCATATCTGTAGAAGTGACTGGGTGATCAGTATCTGAGCTATATACATATACACCTTCATTTGTAATGAACTGCAATCTATTACTTATATCTGGATGATAACTTGTAGTCAGATTCATAACTAACACCTCTTCCCGATCATTTCTACAATGCAATTTGACCACATCAATAACAACTATTAGAGAAGCATATACTCACAATGTACTTATTTCATTTATGATATATGATAAACACAAAAACGAGAACAAAATCGGTGGCTGACTCACCATAGTATGCGAGAGCCTGCCCACCAACCCACATCCAACATCTAAAATGGATGCACCCCATGTAACTGCTCCTACTGGGCCCTCCCATTAAGTCTTACTAAAGTGGAATCTGCATCATACCAGGTTGCAGATTACCCTGTATGGTTTGTATCAAATGATGTCTTCAGCTGTCATGGGGGTAATCAACGAGCACTATAAAGGGACCAGCTTGTCGTCTGATAAGGATGTCTCCGGAACCTCTTCCAGTGATTCTTGGTCACGGTTGGTACATTGTTAATTTGATTATCTGCTTTTGTGGATATCTTTAACCAGACTCGCCTTTTAATTGGCCACCTGTTCCTTTGCAGGACCTCTTGGAGTATATCAAGATCCAAGATGTTTTTTCTGTCGACCCAGGCTCTTAGTGTGCTGCTTATGCAGATGCTTTATTTCATGACCTTTATTCTCCAGCCAAGACCATGCTTCTTCTGGGTTGAGAAAAAAAGTGAGTAGTGTTTGCAATGAAGCTAAGTTTCACTGACTATATCAGGCCATATGTGATATCATATTTTCTCAATGCCTGCTTAGCCTCAAGAAAGCTGTTGCGTGTTTATTGTGCTAAGGTAGTCTAGTCAGGAAATATATGTACTTTCTCTCCTTCCTTTTCCTTTGGGACATTCACGTGTAAAATGTTATGTGTTGCAATAGTTCTACAGAAGTGATATTATTTATCCTGGGGGCACCCCCCAGTAAAGTACGATGTGTTGGTACTCAATGTGCCCTTTCTGTTGAAAAGAATTTTGAGTGGATACCCGGAATGACAATGAACAATAGCCATTCTTAAAGAAATATTTCTCTTCTCTGGCCCTCCATTCTCTTGGGAAGACCTACTATCCTGATACTGTTCCAGAGCAAATTACTCTCTGCATCCTCTGCTCTTTCTCAGAAATGACGTACATCACATTTCAAATCTTTAAGTTGGAGTTGGATCTCAGAGACCACCGGTATCATCACTGGTAGAGTAGATTAATTCTCTGTTGGTCTGTCTGAGAGCTTCCTGTCATTAGCACATAACAGGATCACATTTAAATCACCAGCATCAATTTCGTTTTTAAGTGCAGTTTTAGAGTCTAGTATGGCTTATACGACACTTACTCACTTGCTTACACCTACTACCCCTCATGGGGTATAGGCTATCAACATGGACTCTCCAGCCATCTCTGTCCTGGGCATCTCTTTCAATCTAACGCCACATGTAGCCCATCTCCTTGCAGTCAGCCTCAAAGCCTCGATGCCAGGTTTTTCTTGCCTTTCCTTTTTTCCTTTTCCCTTGAGTGTTCCAGGTGAGGGCTTGCGTGGTAGTGTTTGAAGGAGGCTTACAGAGGCTGTGAGATTTCTAGCCCCAGAATCTTTTCATGATTTCCTCATACAGGTGTTGATGAAGGTCTGGATTTTGTTGGTGGTGGTCACTGTTGTCCTCCAAGTTTCTGCTCCATACAGAAGGACAGATTTTACTTTGATGTTGAAATGTTTGATCTTAGTTTGCGATGTTAGTTCTTTGGAGCTCCATGTCTTCTTTAGCTAAACAAAGCCAGCCCTTGTTTTGTTGAGTCTTGCCTTGACATTGGAGTCTGTGCCACCCTGCTTGTCTATGACACCTCCCAGAGTTACTGCAGTTGTGCTGGCCATGTTAGTCTTCAGGATCTTGGTTTCTCCCCTCTGGATATTGAGGCCAAGTTGTGTTGATGTGGCTGTCACCCTCTTGGTCTTCTCTTGCACATGCAGATGGGTATGAGAAAGTAGTGCCAGGTCGCCTGGAAATTCCAAGTAATCGAGCTACATCTCCTTGCTGTGGAAGGCTTCATGATCCAGTCAGCAGGAAGAGAAAAGGTAAGAGCAAACAACTCTGGCAGACTCTGGTCCTCACTTTGAAGGCTTCTGTGAGTTGTCCTCCATAAAATATCTTGTAGGTCATTCCCTTGCAAGAGTTCCTTACGATTCTTACAAGTTTATCTGGCACACCATAGTGGTAGAGAAGTTTCTAAAGAGTCTCTCTGTCCATGCTGTTGAATGCCTTCTCATAGTCGATGAAGTTGACATAGAAGTGTGAGTTCCATTCCATTGACTGCTCAATGATGATGCGAAGTGTTGCAATATTGTCTGTGCAGGATTATCTTTGTGGAAGCCAGCTTGCTGGTCTTTGACTAAGCATTGAATTGTTCCTTCATTCTGTTGAAGATGACTCTGTCAAACACTACCTGGAGTTGATAGAAGAGTTATCCCTCTGTAGTTAGTGCATTTACCCAGGTCACCTTTATTGGGAATTTTGATCATCCATCCCTCCTTCCAGTCTGATGGCCTGTGTCCCTCTTCCCTGTTGCTTCCAAACATGGGATAGAGCATGTATCCTTATGTTTCAATTCTGCCTTCTGTGCCTTTGTAAGAATGTTGTCAGGTCATGGTGCCGTCCCATTACTCATATGTTTTTTTTTTTCATTTTTCTTTTTTTTCATTTTCCTTTTCTTGTTCAGGTATACATATGGAGAGAAATAAAACATACATTATTCTTTAATAGCATCCATCCTTAACAAACAATTTGCTTTGGCTGGTAAGATCCAGACAGCCTTGCTATCAATCATCATTGAATGAAAAATTAATTACTATTCACTTCCCTTTTTCTATTATAGTCACTTCGAGATTTCTGTTATTATATATATTGCATATACTATATTCACGAACATTAGTTACATGCATCTGCCCGCCTCCCCTATTTGTAACTTATTGCTCCTGTAAATATTGCCATATAGCTGAGAACCTTTTCATACTCTTGACATGTTTTGAATATGTCTCCTTGTAATTCTTAGTTGCTATAATTTTTTTCCACCAGTTTTGCATAGTGGGAATAGTCTGAGTACGACTTAACTGAACTATTAATGATCCGGCTATTGTAAAGATGATTGCTACAAAATATTGTTGGTACTTTGTTAGTTTACGTGTTTTCTTGGAGACTTCAAACAATACTAGATTTGAATCTAGCTCAGTACTAGAGGTGAAGGTGAACATTTTGTGTATCTTTTCAGGAGTGTAATAGGCCAACCATCTAGAAAAAAATACATTCTTTTATAGTTAGCTGCCATCAAAGATTTGTAGCCTATTTCAGAAATAATTCTCCACTCTTCATCAGATATTAAACATTGTATTGTACGAAGAATATTATTTCTGAATTCTATAATTAATGCCAAAGCGGGTCTTTCCACTAACACCCAGTACCAATTTCCTGTACCCAGTACTTTACTTCTAACTAGAGCCCTCCATATTAGGTGTTCTCGGGTACTTGCCTGAAGTGAAATAGTATTAAGAAAATGGGAGATCTGATAAAAGCTCAGACAGAGTTTAGTCGCCATATCCCCAAGTCTGGTTACAACCTCTTCCCAAATGATGTACTATTTCTTAATATAAATTCTCCTATCTCTTTAAACCCTTTGCTTTTCCATAGGGCAATCACTGCCTCTGGAAGATGTAAGCCAAAGTACTTACACTCCTGCAGTTGTAGATAGCTATAACCTGGTGGTATTTGATATGCTTTACGTAAGAATTCCAATCTTTTACTAAAGTCATATATATATATATTTATATCAAGTTTTTTGGGGGGGTTTCGTTGTTTTTATAAAAGCTGGGAGACCTATTGCTGATTCTGCAATCATTCTGTTGAAAAGGAAATCATCCATGGTTGCCTCGATAGCTAACTGTCGTGCCAATATATCCTGCAATGCGGCCTGATAGTAGACTTGAAAATTAGGAAGTGCCAAACCCCCTTAGCTTACATTCAGCTGAATAACTGAATGTTTCACCCTTTTTTTTTTTCCTCCATATAAAACAGCTTGTCATGGTGTCTAGTTCATGAAAATAGGAGCTGTTTATTCTTATCGGTACAATATTCAATAGAAAAAGGAAGTGTGGTAGAATTAACATTTTGATTAAGGAGATTCTCCCAATCAGAGACAATGGTAGAACTATCCATCTATCGAGAATTGTTTGTACTTTTGTAAGCATCCTATCATAATTAAGATTAAACAAGCCTCCATAATACTTTGTGACGTAAATTCCCAAGTACCTAACGTGCAGATGAATTGGCTTTCTGTTGCAAAACAGGGGGAGATTCTCTATTCCTGCGGTAAATAGGAGAACCTCTGTTTTGTTTTCATTAATCTTATATCCCCCTATTTCTGTGAAGTCATTAATCTTATCTAGAACTCTTTGTACAATAGCGATATCTGGTTTTAAATATAAAATGATGTCATCGGCAAAGAGTTTGATTTTAGGGATCTCTGGCACTGGTGGAATAATTTCCTTCAAACTGCATATTATCTGTGCGAGAGGCTCAATAAAAAAGGCAAAGACTATAGGGGAAAGTCGACATCCCTGTCTAGTACCTCTTTTAATCTGAATTGTTCCTCTAACTTTGGAATTGATAACAATTCTAGCCTGAGCACCCTGATATAACTGCCTTATCATAGAAGTAAACTGCAGAGGGAAGCCAAATTTAGTTAAACTATATACCAAGGCTTCCCAATTAACTAGGTTGAAAGCTTTCTCTGCATCTGACATAATTACTACTGCTAGGGTTATGTTGACTGTAAAATAATCAATTGCCTGTAGCAAAAAGTTTGTATTGGATGTCATTGACCGACCGGCTACAAAACCATTCTGATCTTTATGTAGTAATTGCTGGGCAGCTGGTGAGATCCTGATAGCCCAGACCTTAAGAATTTATAATCCGCATTCAGCAGGCTGATTGGGCGATATGCTTTGGGTTTCAATTGATTTTTATCTTTCTTCAAAAAGCTAACTATTATTGCTTCTTTAAATGTTAAATGTATTTCTACTCCCTCCAGTATTGCATTACATAATTCTGTCCAGAACAGTGTGAGCTCTTTGCAAAACGTTTTATAAAATTCTATTGGAAAGCCATCTCCACCGCAAGCTTTAGCACTTGGTATTCTCTTAATAGCTCCCTTGAGTTCTGGTGGCGTTATCTTCTGTACTACATCGTTCTGATTCTCTAACGAAGTTTTAGGTAGCGTGATATGGCTGAAATACTGACTTAGCTGCGAGAGTGCAACTGTATAGTCTTTCTCACAAATTCTAGAGTAATGTGACATAAATACTCAAGCTATAACCTTGTCTTCATCAACAATTATATTAGTCTCTGGGTCCTGGATTTGGTGTATTGTCTGCTTTTTGTGTTTTATATGAGTGGTCAAAGCTAAGTGTTTGCCTATCTGCTGGCTCTCTTCATAGACCTGTTGCTGATAGGCCCTTGAGCTAGCTACTTCTTCTAAAATAAAAAATTATTTAAGCTGAGCGCTCTTTTGATTGAGATTGAGCCTTGCTACATCATGCCCTCCTGATCTGATACATTCATCTGACATCTTATCTATTGCAAAACTGTAATTTTTTTTATTTGAAATTCTCCTTGTCGTGATTGTGCTGCTTTAAAATAAATAATTTGCCCCCTAGCTGCAACTTTAAATGCTTCCAATACATTAAAAAGGGATAACGAGTTTTGATTCAGCTGGAAGTATTCCTGTATCAGTTTTCTCATACCTGAGACCCATTGCTGATTAGTTAGCAAAGATCTGTCATACTGTCATCTAGGTCTCTCTTTGGTAGGCAAATCCAATTCTACAGTCGCCATAACCATGAAGTGATTAGAAAAAGCATTCACCCAAATATCTGAGTCTAGCTTCTTTAATGAGCGGGATACTAAAACGAATCTATCCGGGAGGCAGTCTTATAAAAGTGTGAAAAACAGATATATTGAGTGACAACAGGGTGTCCTTCTCATCAAGGGTCTCTAATCTGAAAATCACTTTTCATTACATTTAGAAGTTTTTTGGTTTCAGGTTTTAGTTGCCTTTTCGCCTGGTTAAAAGTATCAATATATATTGGATATAATTAAAATCATCTCCCGTAATAAGGGGACCCGTGGCACTCATTGCTGTGTTGCACAATTGCATTAGAGGCTCTACTTCATCCATAACTGGACCATAGTAATTAACCAGGTTAACTTGGACACCTGATTGTAAAACTTTGAGCCAGATCCACCTCCTGTGGGGGTCTCTAATGATGTATTTTATTGCCCAGTCTAGTCTGTTACTGAGATACATCACTAACCCCCCCAACTGCCAAGCCAGATGACGCAAATAAAGCTACTGAGAACTGTTTTAGGATATATATATTGGGACTATTGTCAAGTAATGCACATCCGGATTGAATGATCTCAACCATTTCACCATTGCCTTATATTTCTTCCTATTTAAGATGTCATTCGCATTGCAGGAAATGACTTTAAGATTAACCATTCTTATTGGTTAGTTTGTTAATCATTCTTTTCCAACCAAAGCCGATATATGCTACTCCTTGATAAAACCTGAATTTGCTCATCTTAGGGGATTGCTTCCCCTTCCCTTCCCCGTAACCTGACTTACCCCTCAACCAACCCCCCCTCCCAGGTGGCCTATACCTGGAGCCCTGCCGTCTGGGCAAACCACGGCCACTCCCCATCCCCCTCTTACTATCCCATGTAGTCACCGAAAGCAGTGAAGGACATAGATAAATAACATAGAGGTAGAATGCGCTATAGTTCCTGTAGAATCTTCAAGCACAGATACCCCCAATTATTATCCAGTTCAACCAGACCCTTTTCCAATACTTATTGCATGAAGGAAGTTTTTGCCGCCATCACTGTAAGGATTATATTTGAGCATCTCTTGAAAAGAACTTTGAGCATTGATTGCTGGAACAGAACAGCCTGGTCACCAGCTTTTTGAAATGACGGAATAATTTCTCTCAATTCCCTTCTCCTTCGAGCAGCAGTGGCAGGCATATCGGCGAAAAGTTTGAAAGTATAATCGGTAGGAATCTGATGCACTTAATTGCCTGAGATAAAATGTGTTCTTTAAACGATAATTGCCAAAGTTCACCAAGATTGTGCAGGATATTTGGCATTAAGTGATTGTGTAGCCGGGACGCGGTGGGCACGCATAATGGAAAGATCCTGTTGATCATCAGCTAAGTCCAAAAGTGCATATTGTTTAATGAGATTCATGATCAATTCTATATTATTCTGCCCATTCTCGTGCCCTTCTGGCACCGCCGTAAATCTTAAATTTGCTCTCCGTGAGCGATTTTCCGCATCATCAAGGCAAATCTGTAATTCAGGTCATTGGCTTGACATTTGGAGACCGAGGGCGCTAACTTGCTACTGGCATCCTCCAAATCTGAGACGCGCTGTTCTACCTCCACTATATGTGAATTAAGTTGCAGAAAGTTAGTATTATTGAGTTTAACTGTTTCTCAATTTTATGATTCGTTTCCATTTGTGAAAGTTTCAAAGAGGAGCAGGAAGTACTGAGGTTGTGCACCAAACGGTAGCGCCTCCTGAAATCCTGTAGGTGGCAGTATCTACTCCCCCCCTGTTGGCCCTGCTGGTCTAGCAGACATTCCACTTGGGTTTTAGGATTCCTGGAAGAGTCAGTTTGGAACCAGTGAAGAAAGGGTATCCTCCAGTGGTACTGGGGTGTGACTGGAGGATTGTGGGCCAAAACAAGTCGCCTTAAACCTCGTGCTACCCCGGCAAATAATGGGCATAGCGGCTTCAGAGTGCTGCCGCCCTCATCAGAGTTGCCCCTCTCTGTTAGTGAAGTTGGGGTTAAAGTAATTTTTAACAGATTGTCTGGTTCGGGTTTTCCAAATTAGCTTTTGCTAACGTGCCATAATCTCCTGGGTTTAGCTAGTATATGCCCATCGAGCTGAGGGCCATGGCGGATTGCAGATCAATTTTAGCAGTGAACTGAGGTCCAATTTTATTTGTAGTAGACTCATTATTGGCCATCTTCTCTGGGAGTAGAGGGCGCTTATTTTTTATACTGTGCACTAATTTTTAAAGATTTTGACGAGGGGTGGCCCTTGTTCTGTAGACCTCTAGGAGAGCGTCTCATCACTGACAGGGGGTGAGACTGATATATATCGGTATTATATTGCAACACCTCCTACTGGGTGGCCAGAGACACCTGAGGGACACAAGCTGCACCTGTGACTCCACAGGCCGCCTCTGTGATTCCTCAATGTGCACTGGCAGCCCAGCAGGAGGACCTAATGTTGTTTCCCGCTGGGAGAGGTGGGTCTGTTTGGCCGGGATCATAGAACATAGAACTTGAAGCTCTCTTTTAGGTATGGTTGAGGGGGGCAGAGAAACCTATTTACTACAGGGAGCCCCTAGTGGCCCCCATTGGTCACTAGAGGCCTCCCCCAGCCTCCGCGCCGCCTTGCGTGCGTTGTGTGCCTTTCGAAATGGCACTTTCTCAACTTCTTACAAGGATGGGGGGGAATATATCTTAGTCTTTGTCTCTCCCTTCAGAAGCCTCCCCCTCATACCTTTTTACTAACTTTTGTCAGCCTGCTCCGAACCGCGGATCCCAATTCATTAGGGCCATGACGCTGTCCAAAAACCCTGCTCGAGTAGCGCATCTGTCAGTGAGAGCGCATCTGACATGGTAAAACGCTGCTTCCTCCACTGCGCGTTCGGTTTCCCTCAGCTGCAGAGCATGACGGGAGCTCCAGACGTGGCTAATCGCTCCAACTTGTCTACCCCATTACTCATATGTTTGATGGTTTGCCTTATTTTGTCCTTGGTTGGTCTGCTGCAGTTGATTGGCAAGTCTCTGTCAACTGGTTGTATGTCTGGTGGAGACTGAGGCACTGGCTGGTTTAGGAGTACTTCAAAGTACTCCACCCATGTTCATTGTTGGCATTCGCCATCCATGATTGAATTTTCAGCTTTGTGTTTAACAGGTCTTTCTGACTTACTGTCTCTTCCAGACAGCTTCCTTGTTATATTGTAGAGTTCTTTCAAGTTTCCATGGCTTGCTACTTCCTGGGCCTTTGTGGTAAGACCACTGATGAATTTTCATTTGTCTGCTCTTAAGCTTCTCTTTGCTTTCTTGTTGGTTTTAGTATATTCACCTTGAGTGTTAACTTCTTTTGCTCTTGTTCAGTTGGTGTTGACTTCAGCTTTCTTGACCTTTCTTGCTTGGATTTTACTGGTGTTTCTTGGGACCCAGTACCTCCCAACAGGTTGATGCCACTGTTTCTTTAATCTTCTCCCGTTGGCTTTCTACTGGGTCTCTGTCGTCCTCTAGTTCTTGGAGGACTTAAAACTTGAAGGTGACTGGTTTTTCACTCCCTTTCTGTGCATCTTTGAGGAGGATGGTGGGTGGTGTACAATAGTATTGGACATCTCTATGGGGGGATAAGATGATGTAAACAAGGCAAGGGGACAAGGGGAGTCTTACTTGCAGTGCCATCATCTGAGACATCAACCTTGTTGTACTCCTTCAGATTTTCACTTCTTGTTACTTTACTTTTGCCTATCTCTGTCATTATCATTGATCATATATGGAACATGTAGAGTACAGAACTGGTATGTCAGATCACCTTAATCCCTCCTACAAGAAATGTTAACTTCTGTACTTAAGAGTGCTTAAGCAGACTGATCAAAATCAGAAAGTGGCTGTTGCAGATCCTACCCGGCTCTCTGAATTTGTTTCAGCATGATCTTAATGAATATGGAGTAAGTATCTGATTCCAATACACTCAAAGTGTTTAGAAAATGTTTTTGTAACAAGGTCATGCAATTAGAAAAAAGAATTCCAGCCAGCCATACTTCATGTGCCCCTGCAGAGTGAGGTTTATGACTGATGAAAAAGGAATTGCATCATTTAGCAAACCTTCGTTCACAAATAGTGTACTTACACCTCCTGCTCACTGTGATTCTCCTTTGGGCTGCAATCAAAAGGTCTCAGATGGAAAATGGTCTTGGCCTAGTATTCTGTAGAGCAACCCCAAGCCATCTGCGGTGATGGCATCAAGAGGTACGTCACACAATGCAGGATCAAGAGATTCATCCACACAGGGCAATATATGGCACAATAAGGGACCTCACTTGCAAGAGTCATAAAGCTGGTGATATAGACAGCTATTGCATTGCCCCACGGTTGATTTAGGTTTAATGTGTCCTTCCTCAGTCCCTTCATCCATCCAGCAATCCATTGTGAAGCTGTGGAAATTCAGTGGAGCGACCTTATAGAATCTAGGAATGACATGCATTGCAACACATCTTCGCTAGTAATGCGTCTCTATACATGCTTAATGAAGAAATAACATTACAGGAAAATACTTTGCTGCATCTTGTTTGGGAACCTCCAACTTGATCCAATGGACTGACCACCATCTTGTACAGCCATGTAAAGGGTTGTTAATAGGTTTAGCTCCTGCCCCTTCCCACAAAAACATAGCTTTTGTTCAACTACGAAGGCAAATCCCAGGTTTGACATCTTTCACACTGCGCTGGAATCTAAAGTCCTGCCACTGCGCTCCATGCGAATCATGGAAATGGAATATTGAGCGGATATCTAGAAATCGTTGTCAACCCTTAAAGGCACTGTCCTTCAACCTTCTGCTAAGCCGGGCCTTTTACATGATTTAGGTGTCTACATCACACTGTAAAAGATGGTGACTAGCTCATTGACGGCGGATAAGGTTTATATACTACCATACTAGCATACCCACATTGGTTATCTCCAGTGTTTTTTATTGCTTGATGTAAAGGAATCATGTATTTAACACAAGATCTAATGTGTGGTTTTGAACTAATTGGTCTACGCTTCTGATTGTAACGTTCTCAGTAAAGTATTAGTGCAAGTGTAGTACTTACTTTCACACCAGTAATTGAGGAAGCTTGAACTTTGTTAATATATTTATGGATATGGAATAGTATTATATTTTATCTTCTTTTACATATCCTAGTTAGGGTACACACCACGACTACGCATGAATCTGCAGCTCCCATGCTTCTACTCGTCACTTCACAACAAAAAAGCGTCTGAAAAAGATGCAATGGGCTTCTGGTACAGTTCTTAATTTGAAAAAATAAATAAAGTGCCATAGTTCAAGGTATTACTCACTGGTCCACTGCAGCTGGCACAACTCATGTCACTTTAATCGCAGATTTAGGTTTAGGTTTTATCATTTTTCAAGATGTATTAAATAGTTTAATGCTCCACTTATGGATTTGCTTAAAAATACACACAGTGAAATCATGTGGTGGTTCCTCATAAATATATGCCAGTGTTTACAAATGAGTGTGGGCTGTGACCACCGGAAAACACGTCACAAATTAAGCACTGCTGTGGGGGAGGGTAGTGGAAGCATGGGCTTCCTTAGTTAGGTCAAGACCATACATAGGCCTGCGTTTGTTTTCTGCTCCACCCTGTTTTTAGATTAGCTCAATATCGTCTTCCAGTTCATTGCACATATACCATTTGTTGACTTAACCTTCTTGCATGGCCTGATTTTTACTGATATGTAAGCGTCCACCCGCCTATCTCTCCACACATAAACACACGTACCTAATATGATTATGTCCTACTGCTGCAAGCTTTCTCAAGTCTAGGGAGTCAGGCATGGTCAGTTACTTTATGGACCAAAGATCTACCTATCACTCATGTACCTCTGCGGGTGTAAATAATGTAATTTTCTTCTTTAGTTTTCTTTCATTTATTATATTCCAGTTCTTTATGTACTTTGTTGGATGTTTGAGAAACAACAAAATGTGTTAAAAAATGAAACATGTACTTGTCTGCAGCTTCCCATTAGAAGAAACAACCATTGCATTAATCAACAGAATTATGATGCTAATTACAAGTACCACTTACAAAAAGTACTTGACACAAATGCCTCCAATTTACAATATGATCCATTAAGACCCTGTCGCTGTGTATTTTGCCTGGAGGAAGCTCTGGGTCTGTGTATAGCAGTTGGCTAATGACTGACATAACAATTGTTATATGTTTTGCCGTAATTCTACAAGCAAGTACCCACGATTTTGAGGAAAATTGAATTGAGCGGAACAATGTTGCAGCTGTTGTGCAAACAACCTGCTGTATAAGGAAGCAGATTTGTTCTTATGTCAAAAGGCACCCATTAATGTTTCATAAAAGTACAATAACAAACACATTTACGTCGGTCCTTTTTAATTACACCATCCTTCAGAAGGATGTCTCGTGCATGCCAAAAAGACAGTCAACGATTTTCTAAACTACCACTCATCAGTCTGGGACAAAATATTATGAGATCAATTTAATGTCTTTGGGCAAAGAAAGTCAGGATGGGAATCAGTTTTTAGTTCCCCACTCTAGAAAAAAATCCTTTTGCAAAGACAATTGAACTGATCTTGACAAGCCCGTGCAATGTTTATTTATTTAAAATAAAATTACAAGCGTATCCCTAAAAAATAAACAGAAGACAAGAAGAAAAAAATCCACCACATAACCATGTTGGCCATACGCCTGCAACTAAAAAGGTTGAATTAAAAAAATTAATCATCCACAATAACTCCAATAAAACAGAAGAAATAGTTCCAAACAAGCATAGAAGACACAGTTTAAACGCAAAAGGACGGCTTAAAAAGCCTGACCTGGTAGTGAAGTGCACTTCTTTTTATGTGGATGTGGATATGTATGTGCAAGTCATCAGCCAAAATGCAGTCACAAACAGTGCAAGAGAACTAATGGCTGAAAACGACTGTACCATTGCTCCCTGCCAAACCTTAATATGCAAGGAAGCTAAATGTGAATGACAGGTAAACAGAGGAATGGATCACGAGAGCTCAGACAAAGCCCGTCTATATATGTCTACGATTGATTTGTATTAATATATCAATTAATTAATTATATGAGGCATGCAAAGCAACAATAGCAAGCTGGAAATAAGAACTGACTCACAAGCGGAAATATTGAAATAAAATCAGATGAGGCCCGGATAGTGCACGTTTTCTCAAGAATATAGTCACTCAATGTGCTTTAATTGGTCCACAACTGTGATGCAGCTAAGATGTGTAAAAGCTCGAGATAATAGAAAAGCAAAAATAATGTGTCTACACATCAGTCTTAAATGTTCAGAGAAACAATGCGGGGAGAGCATTAGACAGGGAGAGGAGGGACAGTGGCAGACATTAGCTTGACATGAATTTGAGTCTTGTATAAGCTCGTAAAAGTAATAGTGAACCAGGCCTCACCCTTACCCAAGGTTGGGTAGTAAGGAATGTAACTGTGGATCTTAGTGATTAATTCAATCACAACAATACGATGAATTGTTACCTTGCCCAAATAAATCGCTATACAGAAGCCGTTGTTCCATAATCACAAAAAAGAAGAGGAGAAGTCTAAGCCATCACAAGTACTCCCAAAGTAGTAGAACCCAAGCACAATAAAGTACGGGAGTTATGATACCCTGTACGTCAGTGTTATTTATATAAATCACTGGTTACCTGTTTGGGCCTACTGAGATCCTAATTTCGAAAGGAGTAAAAAGAAGAAAGACCAATCTTTTGAAAGAGGAAGCCTCAGCCAGGTGATGTGGCAGGCTGCATCATAGGCAACTTCTCCACATCCTAATAGGACAATACCTTTAGGGGCAGACTCGACCTCCTCGTGGACCAGATGGAGGGAAATTTTAGATAAGGTATTTCCTGGACAAACAGGGGAACCTGATAAAACTAAAATTACTCAGAGGTAACCGGGTTTTCACCTTTAATAGTGGTAGTCTTTGGTGCATCTCTAAACAATTATCCAATGGAGTAAGAGCGCAATGGCTCAAACCATCGTCTTGTGCCACCATTTTTCTACCCTAATTTTAATCATCTATACTGGTCGAGGGCATTTTTCAGAGCTGTGGATTCCAAAGAACCTAGGAAAACAGATATTAAAAGCCATGCACTGAGCAGACCAGAGTGATTCTTACCTGGTCTCAGTACTAATTTACTCGCACAAAGGGGATACTCGCACAAAGGGGATACTAGCCATCCATTATGGGGAGGGACAATGTCTTCTGTAGTCACACAGTCATAAAGAGGTCCATCGTATGGAAATACCTATGGTACACCCTCCACCAGCCACACAGCCATGACAAATGCCCTCGATCAGTATAGGTGACTATACTGGATCTCCCACTGACCCTGGTTTGATCCATTCCTGTTGTGGGCATTAGGCTCAGCCACACAACTGGAGACTTTATTTTATTGGGCCCAGTGGGGGGAATGCTGAGTGGAAGGAATTTTGTGGATACCTACTGATTATGGAACTTTATCTCACAAAATGTACGGAAGAAATAGGGTATCATTTACAGGGCCCTAGCGGCACACTGTGCCACTGGAGCATAATCTTTTTTACATTCAAGTGGCACAGTGTGCAAGTCCATATTTACATGGCCATGCAAAGCCACCATGCTTGGCTTTTCATAGCCTTGTAAATATGGACTCCTTTCATGCATAATATAGTGTGAAATAGGTGTTCCACAGGTGTTGCTTAGGG
Organism: Pleurodeles waltl; assembly: GCF_031143425.1. NCBI lineage: Eukaryota > Metazoa > Chordata > Amphibia > Caudata > Salamandridae > Pleurodeles > Pleurodeles waltl. Next base: position 691,161,368 of record NC_090442.1, on the reverse strand, counting down.
TGCTCCCACGAAACACCCATGACACCTGAGATTTTTCCACTGGAGGGAGTCACAAACATGCATGGCCAGATGGCTGCTGCTCAAGTAGAAAATTTACTTGAGGCAGCAAAATCAACTCGAGCAGTTGCGTCCTCTGCCGTTGCTCCCTGTGATAAATCACAGCATGAGCAGTGTGACATTCCTATTTTTCCCTGTTGGTGGAACTCCGTGGAAGCTTGCATAGTTTTTTTGTAACTCTGCCGAATTCCATGGAGTCAAATTCTGTGAGTTCTGTCCACCTCTAGTTTCTAGAAATTTTTGGGTATTGTATTTTTCCCAGTGGTGGCTGAGCTAGGGCCCAAAATCTGCATCTACCCACATTGTAAATAAGCATGGATTCTGCTCTGTGAATTATTACATGCTCAGGCCGGGTTCTGGGGTTGATTGTGTCACAAGCGCTGGGCCCAGCCACACATGTGGGGTTCCATTTATATCAGAAAACATGTAGAATCACAGCATAGTTGAATATTTGTTATTACCAATAGGATTTCCCCTTCTTTTGTACCTTCCAATTATAAGCCAGTGTGTAAGATGAAAGACTTTTGTGCTCTAAACCACATGCTAGTATGAGTACCCACAAATTCACAGGCGTACAAATAATCACTGCTCCTAAACATAGTAGGTGGTGTACATTTGGGAAATACACAGACTTCTCATATCCATTTTGACTCTTTATCATTCATCATATACATTGTTGTATAGTCCATACACAATGAAAAACCATTGCATGGGGTAGCTGATGTGTTGGGTCTGGATACCTCTGGATACCTTGGGTTCGGGGAAAACCTACAAACCTTATACATCCCTATGAACAAAAGGGGCTAGCAGACACAACTCTAAATTGTTTTTGCAAACTGGCTGCCATGACAAGAAAGTACAGAACAATTGTTTGTCACAAATGGCGTATTTGTCCTACTCATTTGTAATATTTTGTATTTCTACAGTTAGTTTATTTGAGAAAACTTTGAGGGGTCTACACAAGTGACCCCTTGCTAAATTTAGAATGTTGTCTGCTTTTCTGAAATCTATGGGTTTCCAGGAACACCGATGATTTTCTTCATTGTTGTAGGAGGCTGGCCCTCTATGTAGTGTACAAAATCGAGTACTTTATGCACAGGATCCAGGCAACCACATGTTGGTTTCCAGAGGTAAACATTAGGCCACCTAATGCTCCAATTTTTAAGGTAGCTAGTCGAGCATTTAGCTAATCCAGGAGATGTGCTAAGCATTTGCTGTACTCACAAATCCAATCATGCACCACACAGACTCAATGAATAACTCAAGACCAGAATTTATAAAAATACTTCAGACTATTATATAAATCTTAAGACCAAGATCTTTAGAATATGTTAAGTTATAGCTTTTCAAACTTTTGGGAAAGTTAGTCTTTCTGTGCGTAATTACGCACCATTGGAATCAAGGCAAAGTCACCTTTAAAAATGCAGTAAAATCACACAGTTGAGTTATCAGTCTCTTCTGTTGCAGGGTAGCTGGAGTTGTCGGTGGGCACACTGGGCCAGTTGGAGAGTCTCGGGCGGCTCCCGGTTCCGACAGGAGCAGCGTTGGAGAGGTTCTTGCCAGCTGGCCACCTGAGGGAGCCACTTGGAAAAGTAGCTGGTTTGCAGATCTAAAGATGGTGCCTGGGGTCCCTTGGGCTGTTGAGGTCTCAAGGGGTTGGGGACCTGGGGCACACAGCAGATCCCGCGATGCAAGGCACAGGGCGGCCAGGTGCAGGGCAAGTTGGAGATCCAGGAGCTGTGCAAAACAGAGTCCTTTGGGGATGGAGGTGAGTCTCTTTGAGGACTGCTTACAGGGCAACAGGGGCACTCTGGTCAGGGGTCCAGGTGTTCCTGAAGTCCCTCAACTGGGGGTTCCTCCTGATCCTCTTTTGGCTCTGGGGGAGCCTGTTTTCTGCTTTTCTGACATCAGCTGACTAGTACCGAGGGTATTGGTGTAACTAGGCCACTAGAGGGTGCAGTGCCACAAACCCTGGAACACTTATAAGTCATGTCCGGGCTTCCATCTCTTCCGCTGCAGCGATTTTCGGGTTCTGGGTGCAGCAGGCAGGTTTTGGCACCTTTTTTTGTGCAGCAAGACCTCAGTTCTCTTGCTGTGGTCTTCTTTTGATGCTGGTCGTCTTTGTCTCTTCCAATCTAATCTCTTGGCCTAGGGGAACCCAGTAAATACTGAATTTAGTGTGCGTTTTAGGGGGAACCTGGTAGTGTCCAATGGGACACTTACCCTTGGGTGGCTACACCCACCACAGTGACCACTTCCTGTGGGAATGGACACTTCCCGAAACCTAATTGGTTATTTTCCTGCCATCCAATATGGAGGAAAATGAAATGAAGAGTCCACTTCGCCTGCAAGCTCCTAGGAGAGGTGCATGCTCAGTGAGACCCCTCCTCCTACCCTTTGTGTGGTTTCCACCTTTGCTCCCTCCAAAAGTGGGGGTTAACAAAGGGGGAAGCTCTCTGCTGCTAGCAGCAGGCCTGGGAGCTCGTGTTTCAGGGGCTGTACCCCTCTGAATCTCACAGCCAGGGCATTGCACATTCCTGAGGGAGGGAGTGTTAGCTTCTCCACCCGAAAAGGGCAATGTCTTTCAAACCAGAAAGCCATGGCTCTCCCCAGGTTTGTATATTGGCCATCTGGAGTGGCAGGCTCAATGGAACCAGTCAGCAACTATGCCAGTTAGGATTTTGCAGGGGGCACCTCTAAGGTGACCCCTGGGTACATTTAAGGTTAAATCCAACACTGGTACCAGTTTGGATTTAATATTCCGAGTTATTAGGTACCCAAGGTACAGAGTGGCCATCATACAGCTGGGCAATCTGTGTTTGACCAGTGTCCAGTACATGTACTTAAAATGGCTGCTTGGTTCACTCACCATGTCCCGGGTTTAGCAAGGACACAGTGGGGGCATACTGCTCATGCTGTTATGCCCTCACATATAGTATGGTGCACCCTGGCTTAGGACTGTAAGGCCTGCTAGAGAGGTGACTTACCCATAACTTATGCAATGTAAGATGGACAGGGCACACAGAGGGTGTGCCATGTCGAGTTTGTATTTTAGGTTTTCACCAAGGCACTCAGCCTGCTATGGCAGTGCTGGGTGCATCCGGATGTAGGGCCCTTGAAGGTGGCACCATCAGTGTCACTGCCCTCAGGGGTCTACTCTTAATATCTCTGGGTACCCATTTACTAGGGACTTTTAGTGATATTTAAGAGTGTATCCAATTGTGCCAAACATCACAACAGATTTAGGGAAAGAGCTCTGACCCAGGGATCCTGGTTAGCAGGGGCCCTGGGCAATACCAACTTCTGAAACACATCGACATCAGGCAAAAAGTGGTGGCTAACCATGCAAAAAGATGCCTCCTCTCACACTTGGTTCCACCATTAACTGAAAGTAGGCTGAAAGCATACACATTAGGGAAATGGTCTACCTCCTAGATAAACAGCAAAATCGTGATGAAAAAAAAAATTTGATTCAGCTCTGCTTGTTTCATTGAAGCTTGGTAAATGGTGATTTTAGCACACCGAACCTTTCTTTGATGCAATGGGAAAAAGGGATGCAAAGTTGGCATTGATGCCTTATGTGGAACAAAAGTTATGGAGACGTAAGCTTGAAGTGCCCAAAACCACCAAAAAGGGCTTAGCACGCAGGTGAGAAACCTCAGCAGTAAAGGGCTTAAATTCTCTAGAACTGGTTACTTAAATTTTTTGGGGCATTTTAGTCCTACTAGAATGAATGAATGTGTCCCATTATGGTGCTATAAATGTTTCTGTTTCAGTTTAGGTTGCATGCAAAACAAGTTGCCAAGAACATAATGCGCCCCACTTCCCTTCAACAATGGAAATGCCACAGAATGCCAGGGGCAAAAGCAACAGTGTCCAAACAGTGAATTATGGCTGAAGAAGTCTGACATTAGTCTGTGATTATGGTGCCTAAAATCTGCTATCAACAATAATTGACAAAGCCAATAGGTTTAGCCCTATTATATGAGTTTCATGGTAATTAATGAGCCCTTGGTGACAAATTAAAATGCTTTGGAGATTATGACACTCAGTAATTAATAGTTGCAATAAAGTCTGCATCCCAGGAAATATTTTGACTGGTGAAACCTACCAAAGTTTAAAGGGGGGAACACCCAGTAAGCAAGAGTACACTTGGATTCTGAAGCAAAAGGGCTAAAATCTAGATGTTATAGTATATTGTTTGTAGGCTGATTTTGTTACAGGCACTAAATATGCACAGGTTAAATCCCAAATTCTAAGGTATAGTTATGCAATTGGTGCAAAAAATAACAAACATCTACCAGGGCATTTGTATTACCATGATACAAGGGTGCCTGTGTTAAAGGCAGGATTGTTCTTGTACAAGGAGTGATACCTTCCTACACAAAAACTATCTTTAAAGGCATGTTCCTCTTTCTAAATGTGCTACAGAATGCAGCACTGTTAAACCTGTTAGCCTTTGGCTGGTCTCCCCCCACACTTTTTTTCTTACTCCTTCATACTTGTCTGATCTCATTTGTGTTGGTCTCATAACTGTGCACTTTACCACTGCTAACCAGTGCTAAAGTACATATTCTCACTCCTTAAAACATGGGAACTTTGGCTTATCCCCAATTGTCACATTACTTTAATTATACGTTAACAAAGTTGAACTGCATATACCCAGGGCCTGGAAAGTAAATGCTTCTAGTGGGTCGCTTATTGTGCCACCCACTTAAGTAGCTCTTGAAACATGTCTCAGGCCTGCCATTACAGCATGTGTGTGCAGTTTTTGACTGTCATTTTGAGCTGGTAAAATATACCTTTTGCCAGTCCAAAACCTGACTTTTGAATACATATGGCACCCCTAGGAAGGGCTCCAAACAGCCCACAATACAGTGTGCAATAAACTAAAAAAGTAGGACATGTACATTTATGTTTTACATGTCCTGATAGTGAAAACATCTTACATTTGATATGGATATCTTCCAAATGGGAGCAGGTAAACCGTTCATGTTTGATGTCTTTGGAATTCTAATAAAAAATCCTCCTTTGCGGTAAAATGGGATTTTTAATTACAATTTTGAAAATGGCACTTTTAAAAAGTTGGCATTTTCCTGCCTCAGCCATTTAGTACTTGTAGTCTGTCTCTGGGTCACATGACTAGGTGTAGTTGGTGGTCTTTGCATATTTCTCCTTGAAAGCCACACACAATAGCTAGTTTTGATGTTCCTGGCTGGGCTATCATTGACAGGATGGGAGGGTGAAGCTAGGTACAACCCACTGGCAGCTGAATAGGCTGTATCCTATCTTTACTCAAATGATTGCATGCCCTTGTTGATATTCTGGAGCCAAGGGGTGGAGTTGGAAGGGTGAACACTTCAGAGGGAATCATCTATAAGTTTCCTCTACTTTAAAAAAGGCACTAGGTATAAATATTGGACATCAGACATTAACTCTTCAGAACACTTCTTGACCTGTGGGATACTCTGCCATCTGCCACAAAGAAGCTCTAGTGTACTGGTGAAGAGACTGCCATTCTTCTAGACTACTCTTCTGAAGGGCTGCTGTCCTGCTGTGCTGTCCTTCAGTCTTGCTGCCTTCTAGTCTGGGTGAGATGTACTGAGCCTATACCCAGGACCACCAGAGTGACGTCAAGGGCTGGTGTCTTGTAACTAGCACCTGGGCTCTTCAACAGTGAGTACTTTTGTGCCATGAGGTGCCATTCCAGCTTAAGCCTCTGGAAGTAGACCTAAAGGCACTTTTCTAGCTCCTCTGTAGATCCAGCAGAACCAAAGGATCCACTCTGCTGCACTGTGCAAACCCAACCAGAACAGATGCATCACCTCTGCTGCAAGGACTCTCCTAGTGCAAGGCTTTTGCAGTCCACAGCCTCATTGGAACCACCACTGAGTGAGGCAGCAACAATGCGGGACCACACATCACAAATATCACAACAGCTGACAATGCAGGACTTCACATTGCAAGCCCAGCAGCTTTGTTTGAAGCAGTTGGTGCATGGCACATCCTTAACCCAGGACTTCCCATGGCAAGGCCTGTCATCATAGGCCTCCTTGATGATGATGCAGGATCTTGCATTGCAGCATAAGGCTCCTCGGAACAGACACTGAATAATGCATCTCTGACCTAGCTGCCTCTCCACTTTCTCTCGGGTCATCTGCAGGCACTCTTGGATTCTTGTAGGTGGGGGAGAACCAGCTGGGTCTCCTGTGGGTTTCCTTAGTGGGGCTATAGTTTTGGCACAGTTGGCAATCCATTGGTAGAGGTTGTGGGCCAAGGCATTGACATCCATGGTTTCTGGGGTGGGGAGTGGTGGAGAGTGGTAGTGAGCTGGGCTTTGGTGACCTTTGTCCAGTTTCTGTGGGGGGGGCCGTGAATGTGGTGCCGTTTGGTGATCTTGGTGAAGGAAAAGTGGATGCGCTGGTGGTCGGTCCATTTAGTCGGTCCTGATGACTGTGTCGGGAGGCTGACCAGTTGTTTGAGCCCAAGGGTGGTGAGGATCATGAGGGTTGAGGTGTTTGGGTCGCTGTGGTTGTCGAGGTGAAAGTTGAGGTCGCCGAGAAGGAAGTTGTCCATTGAGGTGAGGGCAGGGGGAGCAATAAGGTCAACCAGGGCTTTGCTGAAGAGGGGGGCAGAGTCCGGGGGGGTCTGTAGATGACAGCACCACAGTCGGTGGTGTGCAGATATGTCTGAATATGAAAGTGTAGGTGTTTGGTGATGGGGTTTGGACATTTATGCTGGTCATGAGGCAGAGTCAGTTTTTGTGGACGATGGTGACGCGGTCTCATGGTCAGTTTACATGGTTTTAATGCATGATCTTCTAGCCATCGGGGATAGCAGTGTTGATGTCTGGTGCTGAGGAGGTGGTAATCCAGGTCTCCATGAAACAGGTGGCATTGGGTGCGATAGAGTTGAATAGATCCCATACTTCTATTGCATGTTTGAAAAGGGAGCGAGTGTTGAGTAGTATGCATCTGAGTTGCCCGTGTGGTCTAGCTGAGGGGAGGTTTGGTGTGCATGAGCTGCTGAAGGTGCAGTTGCAACAGGAGAATGGGCCGTGAGTGTCCTTAGGCAAGGCATGGTGGCATGCGGTGAAGCCTCCGGTGTTGAGGGCATGCAGGGTGCTGGCATCATATCTAAGGATGGTGCGGGAACCAGGGACCATGACGCTGGGTGTGGTCTGGGCCCGGATGGGTGCAGATACACTTGCAGCAACCTTATTTAGAAGGGGAGTAAGGTGGGAGGGTTCGCTCAGCTGGGAGGCGGGAGGGAAATACATCCCTAAAATGGGGGTGAGCTGCAGGGAAAGCAGCAGCAGGGGAGACATGGGAATCATCAGAATGGATAGAAAAGGAGGCCAAAAGAGGAAAAAGAATGAAAAAAAATCTAAGAGACAGAGAAAGGGTACAGAAAGGCAGATAGGCAGCAGAGAGAAAGAGAGACAGAAGGTCACCACTGGCCACCAGGGACAAGGCGCAGGCGGGTGTCTGTGGGTGGAGAAGGGCCTTGAACACACAGAGCCAGGCAGGTTCACAGGAAGCAGGGCAGAAGCAGGAACAGGAGGTGCTGTATGGGGGAGTGACATAAACACTGGCAGAATGTGTGGAAGCATGGACAGCGAGGAGTTGAGGTTGTACTGAGGTTATGTGCGGGGTCAGTGGGAGATGGAGCAGTTCTGAGGGCAGTGGGCCACTAGGAGTCATCCCAGGAGGTCGGGTGGGGCCCAGGATGAGGATCTCTCTCTTTTCTGGGTTGAACTTGAGGAAGCTGTCTTTTTTCCAGTTGGCGACTGCCTTCATTCCGTTGTGAAAGTTGCTTTTGGTTATCGATGGATCATCGGTGAGGGAGAGAATTAGTAGTGTGTTGTCGGTGTATGAGACGATGCTGAGCCCACGGTGTCTGACGATTTTGGCGAGGGCAATCATGTAGACAAAGAAGAGAGTGGGACTCTTACAGCTGCATTTAGTCAGTTTTGAGAAGAAGGGTGGGAGCCTGACTCTCTGGGTTTGACTAGTGAGGAAGGAGTAGATCCACTCCAGGGCTTTGGCACGGACGCCAGCCTCGTGTAGTCTGGTGCACAAGGTGGTGTGGGAGACGGTGTCAAATGTAGTGGAGAGGTCAAGAAGAATGAGGGCAGCTGTTTCAACGTGGTCTAGTAGGGTACAGATGTCATCCATGGCTGCTAGGAGTGTGGTTTTGGTGCTGTGGTTCATCCAGAATCCGGATTGGGATGGATCTAGAGTTTTAGTACTTTCTGAATAGCTCTGTCGGACCACAAAGTTCATGGCTGCCTGGAAAGGGAGTCAATGGAGCCTGTAAGAATGTCTAAGGCAGCTGCCAAGAAGAGGCAAGGGACATGGGAAACTAGCCCCTGAAGTTCTCACAGACTAGGTTGATGGGGCACCTGAGGAGGATACTCCTTAGCCTACCGAGGGGAATATTGTCACCATGGGAGACCTGTCTGTGCTTGATGAATGGCAAATTGATGATGGAACCTTCGGTGAGGAATTCTGCAGGATGCAGAAGGAATGCCCACTGTAGAGGGCTTGAGGCAGCAAGGTGAGGTTCAAGCAGCTGGTGATACCTTTGGAGATCACCATATCCTTTGCGGAATTGCCTCTTTTCGCTGATGAACTTAAGATTCCTTTACCTGGGCAGCCTGTGTGGTGGTGGTCCTCAGTGTTACAAGGCCTTCCTACTGGGTTCGGTTCACAGTATTCCCTGTTCAGGGCATCTGGGGCAAGACAAGATCTTCATCAGTTTTGTCCTCCAATACTATTGGCCCCAGACTGCCTCAGATGCATTTTGTATGTCCTGTCTCTCCTGCTAGGCCAGTGGGAAATCAGGGAAGAAGCGTAAGGCTTCCCTGGCCCCATTACTCGTTCTTGGCACTCCCTCTGATGGGCATTGACATTTTTGGATCTTTGGACCCTCAAGACAGCTTTAGGCAGCAGGTTTATCCTGGTTTTGGTGGACCACACCCCACAGTCCCAGAGGCCATCCCTCTGAGGTTGATGACTGCACCTGTGGTGGCCAGGGTCCTGATGGGAGTTTTTACCTATGTTCAGTTGCCCAACGATTTAGTGCCTGACAGAGTGTGAAGTGAATTACATTTTCTCTACACCTTATCTCTGACAAGCCAACAAGCTTGTGGAGAGGTTCAATAAGACCTTTAAAGGGATTATAATGGGCCTATCTGAACCCGGGAGGTGTAAGTGGGACATCTTCCTGCCATGCCTAATGTTTGCCTAAAGCGAGGTGCAACAGAAGGGGATTGGGTTAAGCCCATTTAACTCCTCTATGGATACCTTCTTAGGGGACCTCTGTGAGAAGAGGCCTCATTTTGAATGGTTAGCCCCTCACTTTTTGTCTGATGTTGATTTGCCCTAGAAGTTGTAGTGCCCAGGGCCCCTGCTAACCAGGTTCCCTGGGCCAGAAATATAATTATAAGTCCCTAGTAAATGGGAACCCCAGTGCCCAGGGTATCAGATATTAAGAGTAGACCCCAGAGGGCAGCAACACTGAATGTGCCACCCTCTAGGGCCCTGGACCCAGATACACCCAGGACTGCCATTGAAGGCTGAGTTTACTAGGGCCAACCTAAAAAGGCACATTTAACATGGCACACTCCCTGTGTGCCCTGTCTACCCTAGACTGCATATGTTATGGGTAAGTCACCCCTCTACAAGGCCTTCCAGTCCTAAGGTAGGGTGCACCATACTATATATGAGGGCATAGCTGCACGAGCAATATGCCCCCACTATGTCCTTGCCAAACTGGGGACATAGTGAGTGAATAGAGCAGCCATTTAAAGTACATGTACTGGACGCTGGTCAAACATGAGTTCCCCAGTTACATGATGGCCACTCTGCACCCTGGGTTGTTTTGTATCAAACAACTCAGGATGATAAATCCAAACTGGTACCAGTATTGGATTTAACCCTAAATGTACCCAAGGGTCACCTTAGAGGTGACCCTGCAAAAGCTAACCTAACTGGCATGGTTGCTGATTGGTTTCATCCGGCATGCCACCTCCAGATAGCCAACATACAAACCTGGGTGATAGACCTGCATCTCAGGGTTGTAAAACAAGGCCCTTTCTGGGTGAGGGAGCTAACACCCCATCCCTCAGGAATGTGCACTCTCCTGGCAGTGAACATCAAAGGGCTACCGCCCTTGAAACTCGAGACCCGAGGACTGCTACTAGCAGCAGATGGCTTACCCTTTGTCAATACCCACTTTTGGCGGGAGCAAAGGTGGAAACCACACAAAGGGTAGGAGGAGGGGGTCTCCCTCAACATGCACCACCCCTAGGGGCCTGTAGATGAAGAGGACCCTCCATTTCATTTTTCTCCATGTTGGATGGCAGGAAAGTAGCCAATGAGGTTTAGGATTGTGACCCTTCCAACAGGAAGTGGTCACTGTAGTGGTTGTAGCCACCCAAGGGTAAGTGTCCCATTGGACACTACCAGGTTCCCCATAAAATAGCCACTAGATTCAGTATTTAGTGGGCTCCCCTAGACCAAGAAACCAGATTCATAAGGAAGAAAAGAAGACAGCACCAAAGAGCCGGACAGGATGAGAACAGAGGACCTGCTGCACCAGAAGAGGCTCCAAAACCCCCACTTGATGTATCAGAGTCACGACAATCGCCGCTGTGGAGGAGGTGACCTCAAAAGACCCCGAGGACCTCCAGGCTTTGCAAATAGCCTGAGATCTCCCTCCTGAGTGGAGGCACCACTCAAGAAACGAAAGAAAACTACAAGGAACCAGCAACCTGGTGAGGGTCACTTCACATCAGACGCCACCAAAAACAGCTCACCCAGAGCTGCAACTGGACCAAGAGGAAGCCCCAGTCAAGGGACTTCAGAGACACCCTGGACCTCCCACCAGAGCACCCTCGTCATCCTGCAAGGCCCCCGGAAGAAGACGTACCTCCAGCTCCAAAGGGTTCCATTGCACACAGCATCCAAGACCTCCAACTTACCCTGCATCTGGCCCCCCTGAGCTCTGCATCGCTGAACCTGCTGTGTGCCTCAGGTCCCTAACCCCTCATGACCTCAACAGCCCAAGGGGACCCAAAGGTACCACCTACAAATGTGCAAACCAGCTCCTTTTCCTGCTGCCCCCCTCCATGTGGCCCTGTACCTGTCCCAAGAGTCTTTCCAGCACTGCTCCCGCTGAAACCGGGCACCACCCTAGACTCTCCAACTAGCACGATGTGCCCACCAACCTCATCGACCATTCTGCAAAAGAAGAGACTGGTAACTCACCTGTATGATTTTATATGTATTTTTCTAGGTGGCCTTCTATTGATTCCTATGGTGTGTAATTACGCACAGAAAGACTAACTTTATTGAAACTTCAAAAAATCATAACTCAAAAAGCACTTGACGAATCTAAGCCATTTTGGTCTTAAAAATTATATGAGTTTCCAGTATTTTTATAAATTCTTGTCTTGGGTTATTCGTTGAGTGTGTGTGTGGTGCATGACTGGATTTGTGAGTACAACAAATGCTTAGCACATCTCCTGGATTAGCCCAACTGCTCGACCCGCTACCTTAAAATTGGAGCATCAGGTGATCTAATTTTTACCTCTGGAAACCAACATGTGGTTGCCATGATCCCCTGCACAGTGTGCCTAGTCTGTACACTACATAGAGTGACAGCCTCCTACATTTGATGATACCACTTTTTCAATTGTGTGAACACATGAATAACTCTTTAAATTGTCTTTAGATAATAATTTTGGATTTTCTAATTGACTACCAATTTAAAATAACTGTGAGGGCCCTGGTTAGGTCCCAACAACTTTAGAAAAAGTTTTTGCTTTAGTTGGTTATCCAAAAAGGGGAATTTTAAATTCTAAAATGGTCTCAACTTTAGTAAGATAAAAATGTCAGAAATAGAGTCCATAACAAGGGAGCTCAACAGGGAACGTTATAAGGCATATAGCTATGACCAATTAAGGAGACTCTGCAAGATGTACAAGATTCATACTGGCAAAGGACCCAAACCAGAGAAACTTGGGTTTCTGGTGGCCCAGCATGAAAGAGATAATCTCCCAGGTGAGGATGATGGTGATGATACATCTGAGGTGGATGACAATCCTTTGGATGATGGGGATGAGGGTAGCTCCTCTTCCCTCAGAAGCTCTAGAGCACCCACTGACACAGACTTGTATAGTGCCAGGTTGACCAAAAGACTGGCTTTAGAAAGTCAGCTTTTGGAGATAGAGAAGCACAGAAAAGAGTTGGGCCTGGCACCCATCTCTGGTGGCAGCATTCAAGTGTTGAAGGAAAAAAGCTTGTCCCTCCCTCCGCTAAAGGGAATGATATAATGAAATAGTTTTCTGCCTTTGAAGGAGCCTGCATTGAGTGGAAATTGACAAAAAACCTGGGGCACACTTATGTGGGAGTTCTTCTCAGGAAAGTGCAGGGATGTGCTCCAGACACCAAATGAGGAAGATTCTAAATCCTATGACCTCATGAAGGGTACCCTGATTGACGGCTTTGGATTTACAACTGAAGAGTATCGGATAAAAATCAAGGAGCCACGAAAATCCCAGAGGCAGACCTGAGTTTAATTTGTGGACTATTCAGTAAAGTGCAAGGTGGCTGGTTAGGTGAGAACAAGGTACAAGATTATGATGGGCTATACAATGTGTTTGTGAAAGAGCATCTGTTGAGTAATTGTTCCAATGATAGGCTACATCAACATTTGGTAAACCTGGTGTAGGAGGTTGGCCTGGCTTATAGTGGGTACCTGGTGGTACTTACACCTTGTGCCAGGTCCAGTTATCCCTTATTAATAGATTAGAGGTGTTCTAGCAGCTTAGGCTGATAGAGATAGCTATAGCAGAGCAGGTTAGGCTGAACTAGGTGACATGCAAACCTCCTACTATACCACTTATATCACTTAGCACTATATCATAAGAAACACAATACTCAGAGTTACCAAAAATAAAGGTACTTTATTTTAGTGGCAATATGCCAAAAGTATCTCAGAGGATATACTCCCTTAGGAGGTAAGTAAAATACACAAAATATACACAGAAACCAAAATCAGATAAGTAAACAGTTAGAAAAGTAGTGCAAACACTGTAGAACAGAATAGAATGTAATAGGAGACAATAGGCCTAGGGGCAACACAAACCATATACTCCAAAAGTGGAATGTGAACCACGAATGGACCCCAGGCCTAGTGAAGTGTGTAGAGGGTCGCTGGGAGTGTAAGAAAACACTAAGGTTGCCCAAGATACCTCACCCCATGACCCTGAAAAGTAGGAGTAATATTACCCTACTACCCCAGAAAGACAGTAAAGTCGAGATAGGGGATTCTGCAAAGACAACAACTGACTGCAAAGCACTGAAGATGGATTCCTGGACCTGAGGACCTGCAAAGGAAGAGGACCAAATCCAAGAGTCACGCAAGTGTCCAGGGGGGACAGGAGCCCACTAAACCCCGGATGAAGGTGCAAAAGGGCTGCCTCTGGGTGGAAAAAGCCAGAGTCTGCAACAACAGAAGGTGCCAGGAACTTCTCCTTTGGTCAGAAGATGTCCCACGGCGTGCTGGAGGATACAGAGTTATTTCCATGCAAAAAGAACACAAACAAGCCTTGCTAGCTGCAAGAATCACAGTTGAAGGTTTTGGGTGCTGCCAGGGCCCGGGAAGGACCAGGAGGTCTCCCCTTGGAGAAGGATACAGAGGGGTCGCTCAGCAAAACAGAGAGCCAATGCAGAAGCAGACAGCACCCGCAGAAGCACCTGAACAGGCGTTCAGAAGATCTGAGCACAGCGGTCATCGCAGCACAACAAAAGAAGGTCCCACGAAGTCGGAGTCCAACTCAGCCAGTTGGGCAATGCAGAACAGAGTGCTGGGGACCTGGGCTATGCTGTGCATGAAGGAAGTCTTGCAAAAGTGCACAGAAGCCCTAGCAGCTGCAGTTCACACAGTACACAGGATTACTGTCTGGCGTGGGGAAGCAAGGACTTACCTCCACCAAATTTGGACAGAAGAGCCACTGGAGTGTCGGGGACACTTGGATCCAGCTCCTGTGTTCCAGGGAGCACGCTCGTCAATATGACCCAGAGGACCGGTGATGCAGAAGTTTGGTGCCTGCGTTGGCAGGGGGAAGATTCCGTCGACCCACTGGAGATTTCTCCTTGGCTTCCACTTGGGAAGTGCTGGTCTGGGGAGTGGTCACTCCCCTTTCCTTTGTCCAGTTTCGTGCCACAGCAGGGCTGGGGGGATCCCTTTACCGGTGTAGACTGGCGTATGCAAGGAGGGCACCATCTGTGCCCTTCAAAGCATTTCCAGAGGCCAGGAGAGGCTACTCCTTTCAGGCCCTCAACACCTATTTCCAAAGGGAGAAGGTGTAACAACCTCTCTTAGAAGAAATCCTTTGTTCTGTCTTCCTGGGACTGGGCTGCCCAGGCCCCAGGGGGGCAGAAACCTGTCTGAGGGTTGGCAGTAGCGGTAGCTGCAGAGAAAACCCCCAAGAGTTAGTTTGGCAGTACCCGGGCTCTATGCTGGAGCCCCGGGGATGCATAGAATTGTCCCCCCAATACCACAATGGTATTGGGGGGACAATTCCATGATCCTAGACATGTTACATGGCCATGTTCGGAGTTACCATGGTGACGCTACATATAGGTATTCACCTATATGTAGTGCACATGTGTAATGGTGTCCCCGCACTCACAAAGTACAGGGAAATTGCCCTGAACAATGTGGGGGCACCTTGGCTAGTATCAGGGTGCCCTCACACTAAGTAACTTTGCACCTAACCTTCACTAAGTGAGGGTTAGACAAATAGGTGACTTATAAGTTACTTAAGTCCAGTGTAAAATGGCTGTGAAATAACGTGGATGTTATTTCACTCAGGCTGCAGTGGCAGTCCTGTGTAAGAATTGTCTGAGCTCCCTAAGGGTGGCAAAATAAATGCTGCAGCCCAAAGGGATCTCCTGGAACCCCAATACCCTGGGTACCTAGGTACCATATACTAGGGAATAATAAGGGTGTTCCAGTGTGCCAATCAGAATTGGTAAAATGAGTCACTCGCCTGCAGTGACAATTTTAAAAGCAGAGAGAGCATAAACACTGAGGTTCTGGTTAGCAGAGCCTCAGTGATACAGTTAGGCACCACACAGGGAACACATACCGGGCATACTTTATGAGCACTGGGGTCCTGGCTAGCAGGATCCCAGTGACACAGGCAAAAACAAACATACTTACAAGTAGAAAATGGGGGTAACATGCCAGGCAAGATGGTACTTTCCTACACAACCCCCCCCCAAACGAGGGACAATAAGGCTAACCTTGCCCAGATGAGTCTTCATTGTCTAAGTGAAAATATCTGAAGAGTCCATCTGCATTGGAGTGGGTACTCACAGGTCTATGTTCCACAGTATAGTCCATTCCCTGTAGGGATAGGGACCACCTCAACAATTTCGAGTTTTCACCTTTCATTTGTTTTAGCCAAAGTAGAGGTTTGTGGTCTGTCTGAACAATAAAGTGAGCACCAAACAGGTATGGTCTCAACTTTTTCAGTGCCCAGACCACAGCAAAGACCTCCCTCTCTATGGCAGACCAACGCTTTTCTCTAGGGGTCAACCTCCTGCTGATAAAAGCAACAGGTTGATCCTGGCCCTCAGTATTAAGCTGTGATAGCACTGCCCCAACCCCCAATTTAGAAGCATCAGTCTGGACTATGAACTTTTTGGAGTAGCAAGGGCTTTTTAGGACAGGTGCAGAGCACATGGCCTGTTTGAGCTCATCAAAAGCTTTTTGACAGCTAGCTGTCCACAATACCTTTTTAGCCATCTTTTTACTAGTGAGGTCATTAAGAGGAGCTGCAATGGAGCCATCATTCTTAATACACCTCCTGTAATACCCTGTGAGGCCTAAAAAGGCTCTCACCTGGGTTTGAGTTGTAGGGGGAGCCCATTCCATAATGGTCTGGATTCCCCTGCAGTGGTGCAATCTGTTCCCCACCTACCAGGTGGCCCAGATAAACCACTTTCCCCTGCCCTATTTGGCACTTTGATGCCTTGATAGTGAGGTCTGCCTTTTGCAGGGCCTCCAACACTTTCCACAGGTGGACCAGGTGATCATCCCAGCTGGAGCTAAAGACAGCTATAACATCCAGATATGCTGCACTAAAAGCTTCCACCCCTTGCAGGACTGTGTTCACCAACCTTTGAAAAGTGTCAGGTGCATTCTTCAGACCAAAGGGCATCACAGTGAATTAATAGTGCCCTCTAATGGTTGAGAATGCAGTTTTAGGTTTTGCATCTTCTGATAATTTAATCTGCCAATACCCTGCAGTTAAATCAAAAGTGCTTAGATACTTGGCAGAAGCCAGTGTATCAATCAGCTCATCTGCCCTGGGTATAGGGTGAGCATCTGTCTTGGTTACTTGGTTGAGCCCTCTATAGTCAACAAAAAACCTCATCTCTCTTTTACCATCCTTACTGCAAGGTTTTTGATCAAGCACCACTGGGCTAGCCCATGGGCTTTCTGAAGGCTCAATCACTCCCAAGACTAACATTTTCTGAACCTCTTGTTTAATGCGGTCCCTGACATGGTCAGGCGGCCTATAAATTTTACTTTTGAGAGGTAAACTGTCTCCAGTATTGATTGTATGCTCACACCAAGTAGTGGTACCTGGTATCAGTGAGAAGAGTTCAGAAAACTGACTTAAAAGATTTACACAGTTATCTTTCTGCTCAGCAGTAGGACAATCTGCCAGTACTACTCCCTCCACTAAGCCATCAGCTTCAGTGGTGGAGAAGAGATCAGGGAGAGGGTCACTCTCTTCTTCCTGTCCCTCATCAGTTGCCATGAGCATGGTGAGATCAGCCCTGTCAAAGCAGGGTTTGAGGCGGGTGACATGAAGCACCCTAAGGGGACTCCTGGCAGTGCACAGGTCTGCCAAGTAGGTAACCTCGCCCTTTTTCTCAACAATTAGATGGAGTCCACTCCATTAGTCCTGGAGTGCTCTTGGGGCCACAGGCTCCAATACCCACACTTTCTGTCCTGAGTGGTACTGGGTCAGGACAGCCTTCTGGTCATGCCATTGCTTTTGCAGCTCCTGGCTGGCCTGAAGGTTTTTACTGGCCTTTTTCAGATACTCAGCCATTCTTGATCTTAGGTCAAGTACATAATCCACAATGTCCTGTAGGAGCTTTTAAAGGTTGTTCACAACCCTCCTAACAAGTGCAAGGGGACCTCCCACAGGGTGCCCAAAGAGGAGTTCAAAGGGGCTAAAGCCCACTCCTTTTTTGGGTACCTCCCTGTAAACAAAAATGAGGCAAGGTAGCAGGACATCCCATCGCCTTCTGAGTTTTTCAGAGTCCCATTTATCATACCTTTGAGAGTTCTATTAAACCTCTCAACCAGACCATTTGTTTGTGGATGATAAGGAGTGGTGAACTTGTAAGTTACACCACACTCCTTCCACATTGCTTTGAGGTATGCAGACATGAAGTTACTACCTCTGTCTGACACCACTTCATTAGGGAAGCCCACTGTTAAAAGGGCCTTTGCCAGTGCAGGAGCTGTAGTGGTCCTTAAGGTAATTGCTTCAGGGTACCTAGTGGCATGGTCCACTACCACCAGGATAAAATTATTGCCTGAAGCTGTTGGAGGGTCAAGGGGGACAACTATGTCAAACCCTACCCTTTCAAAGGCCACCCCAACCACAGGAAGTGGAATTAAGGGGGCCTTTGGCGTGCCACCAGTCTTTCCACTGGCTTGGCAGGTCACACAAGAGCAACAAAACTCGTTGGTGTCCTCTGACATATGAGGCCAGTGAAACAGGGGAACAAGCCTGTCCCAAGTTTTACTTTGGCCCAAATGCCCAGCCAAAGGAATGTCATGCGCCAAGGTAAGAAGAAACTCTCTGTATTGCAAAGGGATGACCAATCTCCTGGCAGCTCCAGGTTTAGGGTCCCTTGACTCAGTATACAGGAGGTTGTCTTCCCAATACACCTTATGGCTATCACTGACATCCCCATTCTGCTGTTTGACAGCTTGCTGTCTCAAACCCTCTAGTGTGGGACAGGTCTGCTGTGCCACACTCAGCTCTTCCCTAGCAGGCCCCTCTGCACCCAAAAGCTCAGCAGTGTCTGCTGCCAACTCATCTGGTGTAGGTTCTGCACAGGGAGAGGATTCCTCTTCCTCAAAAGGGGAATCTTCTGGTGAGGGAGGGATAGTGGGCAAGGATTTACCCTTCCTACCCCTAGCATTTGGGAGCACTTGGTCCATTGTTCCAGGATAAAAGTTTCCCTGTCCTTTTTGCTTTTTGGCCTGAGCCCTGGTTAAAGCAAAAATATGCCCAGGAATGCCCAGCATTGCTGCTTGAGCCTCCAACTCCACTTCAGCCCAAGCTGAGGTCTCCAAATCATTGCCTAGTAAGCAATCTACAGGTAATTCAATGGCTACCACAACTTTCTTTGGACAAGTAACCCCCCCCCCCAGTTGAGATTCACAACAGCCATGGAGTGGCTAATTGTGTTATTGTGAGCATCAGTAACTTGGTACTGCTGACCAAGTAGGTGTTGATCAGGGTGAACCAGTTTCTCTATAACCATAATTACACTGGCTCCTGTGTCATTGTAGGCCTCAGCTTCAACACCGTTAATTAGGGGTAGTTGCTTGTACTTACCCATATTAAGGGGACAAGCAACCAAGGTGGCAAAATCAATGCCACCATCAGAGACGAAAACAGCCTCTGTGATATCCCTAACAAGACCAACCACAACTACACTGCCAATAGTGAGCCTAGCTACACCCTTGGATTGGCTATTCCTAGTAGACTTCCCACCACCACTGCTATTACTAGGGGCACTAGAGGTTGCACTTGGGGTTGTGGTGGTGGGAGTCTTGGTGTTTTTCTTTGGACAAGTGGCATCACTTGCCCAATGGCCTTTTACTTTACATGAATAACACCATGGCTTTTTCTGATTGTGAGAAGAGGATTTGGACCCACCACCCCCAGAGGATTTTTGTGGGCCTGTTGCTTGTACTTACCCATATTAAGGGGACAAGCAACCAAGGTGGCAAAGCCAATGCCACCATCAGAGACGAAAACAGCCTCTGTGATCTCCCTAACAAGACCAACCCCATCTACACTGCCAATAGTGAGCCCAGCTACACCCTTGGATTGGCTATTCCTAGTGGACTTCCCACCACCACTGCTATTACTAGGGGCACTAGAGGTTGCACTTGGGGTTGTGGTGGTGGGAGCCTTGGTGTTTTTCTTTGAACAAGTGGCATCACTGGCTTTACATGAATAACACCATGGCTTTTTCTGATTGTGAGAAGAGGATTTGGACCCACCACCCCCAGAGGATTTTTGTGGGCCTGATGAAGACTCAGAGGGGCATATTTATACTCCGTCTGCGCCGATTGTGCGCCAAAAATGTTGACGCACATTCAGCGCAAACGTTGCCCCGTATTTAAACTTTGGCGCCCGAGCCCGCAGACGACAAAATTCCACTGTGTGCGTCATTATTTGGATGCAGCAACCCGCCTTGCGTTAATCATATGCAAGATAGGCGTTCCTGTCCAAAAAATGGCTTAAACGGCCGTGCGTGAATTTATGCTTTTGGGCAAAAATGACGCACAGCCAGGAGGCGGAGCCGGAAAATGACGCACAGCCCGATTTGCGTCAAAAATTAACGCCTGGGTCAGGGCAGGCGTTAAAATGGGGCAAACACACCTGTATCTAATCAGAACACACAGAACAAACAGCAGAGGAGCAGAGCAGCAACATGGAGCCATGGAGGTGATTCTAATCCACTGTGCACGTAGACGCCGAGCCCAGCAGCAACAACAGCAGCTACAACAACACCAGCAGGGACCCCAAAGGCAGCGCAAAAGGCAGGAGAGGATATTCCGCCCCAGAACCACCCTTCAGGGCCTCAGGGAACACAACATCATCCAGAGGTCCCGGTTGAACTGGCAGGCCATTCAGCAGCTGCTGTGCAAAATTGAACCGCAGTTGGCCCCCACTTTGCTGACACCCAGCACCATCCCAACAGAAACCAAGCTGCTTGCCGCACTTCATATGCTAGCAAGTGGCTCTTTCCAAACAACTGGTGCCCTGGTTGGCGGAATATCACAACCATCATTCTCTGCCTTTTTGCCCAAAGTACTGGATGCCATCATTGGACTGACACCCCGCCATATTTGCTTCCCTAACACACTGCAGAAGCAGCAGGAAACAAAACAGGGGTTCTACCTCATCAGTGGCTTCCCACACGTCCTTGGTGCAGTCGACTGCACACATGTACGCCTTGTGCCACCTGCTGCAACTGAACACCTCTACCGCAACAGAAAGCACACACATTCCATCAACGTGCAGGCCATAGTTGATCACCAAGGATTGATCACCAACATCGTGGCTAAATATCCTGGGAGTGTACATGACTCATTCGTCTTCCGTCACTGCACCATCAATGAACACTTCCAGGATGGACGGTATGGCAATGGACTACTTGTTGGTAAGTACAAAAACCTACTTATATACACACTGCACAGCAACCCTCTAGGACATACAACATATACACCACAACAGCAACATGTGAACAGGAACATACTGAGGTCGTGACATTGCTAGCCATGTTTCTTAGGTCACCATTGAACCTGTCACACATTGGAAATTACTGTACAGCCTAATGTTAAGTCATGAAAGATCACAACGTGTGGAGTGGGTTGCCCAAATGTCACATTGCAACATGTAAATGTCCCAATGACCTTTACATTAATCCATTGCCTAAGTCTAAAGGTATGGGATGTCCAGGGTACATTGATATGAACGTGTTAACAACACTGTCAATTTTAACTGTGTATGGAACTATCATCTCACCCCCAGTGAAGACACATGGACACCTGTATCACAAGTCACTATGCTAGGGAGGGCACACTGTACTGCAAATCCCAAAACATACTGCTGACAAACGGTTAGCAGACAAACACTCGTTCAGCCAAGGAATCAACACAATGCAGATGGTACATCCTACAAGCCTAGGATGCTACATTATTACACAAAAGAGTCACAGACAACACAAGACAACTACTGCCATGAAAGGTCATTTCAATAGGGCCAGCTACATCAACATGATCCCAATCATTTTCTCTTGAAGCTGATCATGGGTATGGCATCCAGCCATGGATTATGACACCCTTTGGCAACCCAAGTACTGCTTCAGAGCGTGCCTACAATGACGCACATAGGAGGACACGCAGCATTGTCGAAAGGACCTTTGGCATCCTCAAGTCAAGGTTCCGGTGCCTCGACATCACTATTGGTAGCCTCCTATATTCCCCAGAGATGGTCTGCAGGATCATCCTAACATGTGCAATATTGCACAACGTTTGCATCAAAAGGAACATTCCCCTCCTGGAACCAGAGCCACACATGCCTGAAGAGGAGGAAGAGGAGGATGCTGGCCTGCAACATGAGGGGGAACTACAGAACACGGCCGCTGGTATACGCAGGTGGCAACAGATCGTCAACAATTTCTTTTGAATATGATCACCTTCACCACTTTAGTTAACGAATTTAAATAAACACCTATTATAATCACCATATAATGGTCTGGCTATTCATTTCTGTACACCTTCATCTCTACTTATCAGAATAAGAGTGTTGCCTCATGGAGCATTCCTGAGATACTGAGTAGGACACTGAACACCCCAGAGCTAATGTGATGCCTAACATACAATGGTCACATACACACACACTGTTAATGACATATATCATGTACATTTCTCATTTGAAGGCCAATAGCAGAGGACTGCAACTATTTCACACATACATGTTGAAACAAGGTCCAACGCAGCATATGGCACACAACTAAGACACCATCACTCAATAAGGGGAAAACAAGCCTCATACATGAGGCAGTCAAAGTGCTTTGGCATCAGTAACAGCAATGCCTGACCAGACCCTTGACAGCAGTAAGTCCAACTGCATCCATTATTTGCAAGGACTATCTGTGACCAGAGTCCCAGAGAAGCAGAACATAGACAGCACAAGTGCCACACATATGAGCAGCATTGCACACATGACATTCCATGTACATGTCAGACCATTTCCTAACTCCTGACACACCCATGCACCTGGTCACAACCCACCTGTTGGAAGAGGTCGCTGGAATACTAAGACGTGTACCCTGATATTCCCTCCTCTACACACACAGACCAACATTAGCAAACCAGTGTGCTACACCCTTTCCTATGGTATGCCATTGTCATAGAACATCTGACTGCACGGACGTCAGGTTAATTTATACACTGTCTTCTAGTTTCAAAGCCCTATTAGCACCTGTAGATTGCTTCCCGTGTGAAAATGTCTGTTGGCCCTTAGAATGCAAGTCTCACCTACAGGACTGGTGAGAAACAGATGCAGCCCACACCTGTGATCACCTCCATGCACACCACACATTTCAAAAAGCACTGCCCCTGCTGATGCCTGGAACAGCATAGGAGTTGCCATTATGTCAAATACACTGTTAAGCATTGATACTAATTAAGCCGAGTAACACCGCCACTGCGTTCATTTGTCACCTTCAAAAACACAGGACATACACTGTTTGACATGTCAGCTCTGTAGTTTGTCCTCCAAACAGTCTGAGTCAGACCACCGATTATGTAACTTGTCACATAGCTGGATCCTGAATCACCTTGCACTCTGTCAGCCTGACTGACATCTGTCTGTGCATCACACTAAAGTATCCCTATGTCTACATATGTACCACACTTGCGTAAGCAAACCTCTCATTCATCAGGGGGTATTGGGCATGGGCTTCTTCAATGCATACACAAATACATTGTATAGCATCATCTGCCTTTTAAATGTACAATTTGAGTTACATCCTCTTGGAAAAGCAAAATTCATGGCCCATCCCTTGTCTGGGTTGCATTTATGCATGAATGACAAAGTGTGACAGTGTCCCAGGGCCGTATGCAGGGATTGGGTACGGGGCTTTCAGCACAACCAGCAACCTCTGATAATGTCCATGAAAAATACACAAATGTCAGGACCATGACAGTTCACACACAGAATCACAGTGCTCACACATAGTGATGGGCCGTGTGTGGTGAATAGCTGCGAGAATAATCAGCACAGAGGCTATGATGTTCCCAGATGCAGTGGGAATTGCAGAGGCTAACCTGTGTACAAATGTTGTAATGACACCTGCTGCAACATGACGCCTGAGACATTATCTCACTCAGCACACCAAGGTTGCCCTGTTGACTGTCTCATTACACGTCTTTAGTGACAGGGTGGGACCATCCACATGTTGGTTCACATGTCCACATCCACTTTACTCACATTGATCAACCAAGGATACTCAGTAGATACAGGAATAGCTGCCACTGACTCATGATGAGTCCTGGACCGAACTGTGACAAATTACACCCCAAACAATATACAGGATCATCATTGGACCACACACATGAAAAAGACACCTATGTGGAATTGATCACTGGAAATATGTGGACACGTGCTGACTTGTATGCTGGTCCACCACAGCCACTTGATAGTTGGGGCTCACTTCTATGGCCTCAACTGTGGTGTCATCATACATTTGAGATTCACCCTTGTCTGTCTGTGCAAACAACATGGTTTCCACTTCCTCAATGCATGTGTATGACTCACTGTGGGATTCACCAACTAGTGCCTAGGAAGCTCTTACCAATACTCTAGGACATAGGATGTAGAAATTGTGGGCAATTGACATGAACAAGCGTCTGCCATCCATCTGGTGCATGCTATGTCACATGTGGTGTCTACGTGACCCTAAATCTTGGAAGTCCACTTTACGGGTGTTGTTACATGTATGACTAACACATGTCCTCTCTCATTTCCCCAATGACTTGCATCTAAGGATTGGACACATGGACGTCACATTCATACAAGCATATGTACAAATATGCTTCATGTGATACACACACACTTGGTCAACAAATACATTAGTTGCCAAACCACACACTTTGAGCCAAAGGCATTTAGGTATTGTACATATGTGTGTCACATTGCTATCCTCTCCTTATGGCAAACATGCACAATTTCTGCAACACATATTTGTAGGCCACACTTATGACCAACTATTGCGTCAGCCAACCGTAAAAATACTGTGAAGGGAGTAGCGGATCATGGTCCGCTGCAGTATGATGTCACACATGTGAACATACACCATCAACACCATAGTGTCTTCAATCAGCCTATCTCTGATGTGTCCCAAATGTAACATAACAAAAAAACACGAAAAATTGCCGAAAACCAGTTAATGCACGGAAATTTTGACGTTCCTAGCGTTATGCATAATTTTTTGTCTACCAAAACTGTATTTGCGTCATTTTTTTTGACGCACAGGATTGAAATTTAGCCCGCATCCAGATATTTGTACAGGCCATGTACTATTATGTGGATGTGGGCTAATTTTCACTTCTGTGCGTCAAAAAAAATGACGCAAATACAGTTTTGGTAGACAAAAAATGATGCATAACGTGAAAAAGGCGGGACTTTTCATACAGGATGTGATGTAATAGGATATCCTGTATACAGATCATGTACAGTGGGTGTACTTTCACTTTCACTTTGCAGTCTATGATCCTTCTAGACTATGTGGCTGTGTAGAGAGTGTTGTCCTGAGATTTTGTGCTTTTTTGTCCTGTGTGCTATCTGTAAAGTCCATTTGTGAAATAAATATTGTTGCTGTATACTGTACTACTGTGTTTTGTCTACATTTGTCCATTTATCTTGTGTTTTTGTTGTTTGTGGGAGTCTGTTGTGGGTAGTGGTAGTTTGGGGATAGTTGGGCTCTTTTAGTGGTTAAGTTTACTTTTCATCTGTATTTATACCCCTACTTTCCCCCTTTTCCCCTTTCTATTTCTTTTACCCCTATTCCCTTTCACTTCTCAAGTATGTCTGGTAGGCCACGTCTTGGCAGGATGGGGGAAGAGGAGTTTGGGGGGTTCATCTGGCTTGTGTGCCATTTCTTGCCACTCATGATCCAGGCAGGGTGATACTGGGGTATCCAACAGAGGCGCGCAGAATCCGGTGGGGAAAGGTGCTGCATCACCTGCAGTGTGTGTATGCCAGCCAGAGGAGTGACCACCAGCTAAAGCACCGGTGGGCTGACCTCATCACCAGGGAGCAGGATCTCTTGGACCACCTGGGAATCATGATTGGTGGCCCTGTTGGTGAGAACGAATCATGTTAATGTGCACGATTAAATGCTCTGTAGTGACATAAGGGGATTAGTACAATGTCTGCCAGCTAACTTGCTGACTGTGTGTAATGCTGGGTAAACATAAAGGGATAATTGATGCACTATGGCAAGGATCACAATTGCTAGCTGTCAGGTAGCACGTGTTCAGCAAACTTACAGGATACTTTTCCATGAAGGAAATTGGTGCAGCCTTTTTGTCAGAAAAGCAAACAAAATAGGAGCCAATCATGTCTATATAGGGTACTATTGACAGAGAAGTACAGATGTACCAACATTGAGGCCAACTTTGTTGACGCAATTGCTAGACTGACTTTAGAATCACTACATGATGCACAAAATGAGTGCTGCCGTCACGTCAATTGATAATAGCAAAGTGGCTCTGACATATGTCTCATGTAAGTCTGGTGAGTTTGGAAGGAAAGCGTTCATGGAAGTACTATGAATGTGTGGGATTATTGTGTTCCTTGATCTTTTTGGATACATGTCAGATCTGGATTTGAAAACATTGTGAAAAGGTGTAAGGTGCCCTCAGCTAACATCTTAGAATGTTTGTTGGAGTTAGTTGTGCCACATTCCAAATATGGATGGCAGTCCAAGTTTAGCACATGGCTTCACATCTCCATGGTTGGTGCAAATCACCATAGCTGGGCCACATCAATTGAATCAAATGTAACAACAGGGGGGCTTACAAAAGTCCCTGCCCCTCCCTCTGTACATTGTACCTATGTGTCATTAATGTGTCATGGCCACAAGGCATGTTTGACTGGTAATGCAGTCCTCAAGTAAGCAGGCTTTGGATGTCTCTCTTGGATGCACATGATGAGACTATTACACTCCATATTTTTTTCTGGTCACCAATTACGGGGCATGTTTGCAACCACAATATAGTTAGGGCCAATGTATATGTGCAGATATGTATGTAACTGTCACAGGAGACCCATGCTATGTACAAGTTGGCCGTGATATATCAGATGCAGTACCATCATGTCTGAATGGCTGCCATTTCCTTATTCAGCCTACACATTGTATATGTTTATGAAATTGTTGCGCTGTGCACAGATTTTGAGCACATTTCTTCCTTCCATACCTTACAGGTGGACGGCACCCTACACTGTGGGAGAGGTGGCGACATTTGAGGACCCCGACCACTCCAGTAAGTGTTGATATGTCTGTTATGTGTTGTGTTTGCTGGTTATGGACTCGTGTGAGTTGAACGCATAGCAAGGTGTGATGCGTTGGGCAAGCTTTTCTCTTGTTCCATGAGTGGGACTTCAGTTTCTCACATGTTTTGAGTTGGCCAATGCGTATCCAATGGTATTATGTAGGGATTGTAGGCCATTCCTGTAGGCCCCACTGTGAGTACAGGGGTTCGTCATGTGGATGACACTTGTATCACCAAGAGTCGCACTAGAAGTCAGCTCCGATTTAGTCAGCCTGTCAGACCCACGTTCTCCAAGATTGGTACAGAAAATTGCTTTCCAATAGACATCTGCTTCCCTATTTACCTATGTAATTATGAAACAGTAGGTAGAACCTCCTAGCAGCATGTACTTCCACATGTAGTGCGACAAGTATGTGGAACTTGAGTGCAATGGCCTAGGTGTGCATGCAATTCATGATCATGGGTGTTCTAGCAACTAAGGGGGTGATTCTAAGCTTGGCGGGCGGCGGTAGCCGCCCGCCAAGCGGGAACCGCCAGAAGACTGTACCGCGGTCAAAAGACCGCGGCGGTCATTCTAGGTTTCCCACTGGGCTGGCGGGCGACCGCCGAAAGTCCGCCCGCCAGCCCAGCGGGAAACACCCTTCCCACGAGGACGCCGGCTCAGAATGGAGCCGGCGGAGTGGGAAGGTGCGACGGGTGCAGTTGCACCCGTCGCGAATTTCAGTGTCTGCAAAGCAGACACTGAAATTCTTCGTGGGGCCCTCTTACGGGGGCCCCTGCAGTGCCCATGCCATTGACCCGCCAGGAACAGGATGGCGGTAGGGGGTGTCAGAATCCCCATGGCGGCGGAGCGCGCTCCGCCGCCATGGAGGATTCTCAAGGGCAGCGGGAAGTCGGCGGTACACCGCCGACTTTCCGTTTCTGGCCGCGGCTGAACCGCCGCGGTCAGAATGCCCAGCGGTGCACCGCCAGCCTGTTGGCGGTGCTACCGCCGACCTCCGACATGGCGGTAATTACCGCCAGGGTCAGAATGACCCCCTAAGTGTCTGATGTAAGTCAGGCATCACTGGAAGTATATGTTGTGTACCAAGTTCTGCATTTCCTGACATGTGTGGCCCTATGATTACTCTAGGGTTTGCTGACTCCTAATTGTTGATAGACCTTTCCTGTGGTGTGTCTGTAGAGACAAACATGTGTGGAGTTTTCTATACACTCCTCGGTGTACATGTTGTTGGCAAATTATAGTTGTTTATCCACCCCCCCACCCTCAAACACGGGCATGGGTTTGTGAATGGGGTACCTAGTACTGATGCTACCAGTATGTTACACATACATGTGAATAAGGGACGGTTTGGTTGCAAACTAGTATACACACTCAGGTTTGGCACTTGGTACTATACTGGCAAGTCCAGTTACAACTTGCAGACCATGTGGCTTTAGTTTTGCTTTCTGGACACTGACATTTGTAGCCCAGGTCTTGGCGGAGGATATGCAGCATGATTCTTAGCTGATAACTGGCAGAACTCAGATTGCAAGTCAAAGCCAGTTGTTATCCATCTTGTAGGTTATGGATGTGCTTTGTGTGATGTGACCTTTGTAGTCTGGCCTGCCATGTACTTCCTCAGGGACATTCAATGATCTGTATTGTGATATGAGCTGTTACAAGTACAGTAGATGTATTTTCTGATCAACTTCTTGTGTCATTTCACACAATGCAGTTACTAATGTAGAATATCTGCATTTGTCTTCACAGCTGGTAACATGACTCCAGACCAGGTCCGTGAATTCCAGCGTCGGGCCATGAGATACCAGCACATCCTGCTGGTGGAGTCGGTGTTCCGGAGGATGGCCCGGCGATATCGCCATGAACGGGCCTCCGGGGCATGGAGAGCCTTCCCACAGGGTGGGCTACTTTGCCCACCACAGCCACCACCAGCACAACCACCAATCCGAGCCAGGTGGCCCCACCCACAGCTGGGACTGTTGGTCCGACATCTGCTGGACATCCAGGCCCCAGCATTGCCACCGGTGCAAGACAGCCCACTAGGCCTGGCACCACACCCACACAGACCTCCTCCACCGGTACCCAGACTGCCACAGCTCCATCTGTTGACCCTGCAGCCTTCAATTAAATGGAACGTAAGATGGACAGAGTGCTACGCAAGTTGAGCCACCTGAGCCGGGATGTGCGCCACATTAACCAGCATGTTAAGTCTATTAAGAGGACCCTCCGGAGGGCCAACCTCTAGACATTTTTAGATGGACATGATTCCCTCCCCTCCCTCCTCTTTCCTTGTTCTTATAGTTAGTGGGCTTAGGGGGCTTAGTGTTAGGTTAGTATAGGCTGTTAGTTTAGTTAGTGTTAGTGGGTGGGGGGGTTCACAATCTTTTTATATTTACTTCTTAAGTGTGTGGGTAGGTGGGTGGGGGACTATGTTGGGGTTCTTGTGTGTTTTTAAAAAATACAAAAAAAAATTACAAAAAAATATATAGATATATATATATTTGTATAGGATAGTATAGTATGTGTTTAGGTTAGTATGTGTTGTCCTCCATGTGTCCCGTCTCATAAGGGGGGTGGGGGGTAGATGTTTAGAACGTTTCGTTACATGTGATAAGTAAGTGTAGCTTAGGTTAGTTAGGGACAGTTGTGGGTAATGAGTAGTCAGGGTAGATTAGGTTAGGTAAGATTTTTCCCTCAGTTTCCTCATCTGTGATTAGCATTTAATAAATATTTGGTTAACCCTTAATAGTATGTGTTGAATGGTACTTGATTGTGGGTTTGGATTCAGTGTACATCAATTTTGTACTATAACATCTGTGTCCTGTGCTACAAACAAATCCCAACTGAGCTGTACGATTGGCAGCTAGCCCAGAGCTACCTTGCAAAGTGTCGACCCTTCGTTGCAACCACCAATCACAGTTAATATGGATGACAATGTGTTTCTGTTGATAAGTGTGTTTTGAAAGTCACAAACAGTGCTTCCAGACTTGGTATTGGGGAAACAGTTTTAGGTCTGACTGCAGTGTGATGATCATGGACGCCCTTATAGGATGAGTTCTCATTGGCAATCTTGTATTCTTGTCTTCATGACTCTCATACATCATTTGTGACACAGTTCAGCATGATTACCTATCTGTATGTAAACTCAGACACCTTCATTTATGCCGTTTTTGTAGTGTTTGCTTAGATTAGTGTGCCATGTTATTTGTGTTATTTTTGCATGTTGATAACATTTTGCGGCCACTATTTGATGACTTAGTTATCCCCTGAGGAAGCATTCTTCTGTCCAACACAGCATGATGGTGTATGGTTTCTCACTTCATCAGATTTGCCCCTCAGGATGGGCAGAGTATGATGCATTCATGGGCACTGTGCAGATTTCTCTGACTACATATTATCAGGACAGTTGTATTGACAAGCTACGTAATTTGACAGTAGGCACATTTCAGTTATCTACTGCACAGTTGATATGTCACATTACCCAGAGACAGATTTGTTGTGTAAGTGCTATTTATTGAAAAGTGCTGTAGTGCTATCTGTACATTGTCCATGATTGTGAGTCCATTATAGTGACATCTTACTTTGTGATCCAACACAAGGATTTACCAAAATGCTTTTGACATACTGGGGTTGATGTTTCAGACAGTGCAGAGGGACAGAATTTGCCAATGAGTTGGAGAAAGACAATCCCTAGGCTGGGTGACAAGATATACAGTGGTTTGCAGAACAGTGCTTGAGTAAAGTTGTTGCAAGACTGGCAAGTTACAAAGCGCAGGACCTTGGTAAATGTGGGCCATGTGGCAGGGACTAGTGCTTCCGGGTCTTTTTCCTTGTGAATGTGATCTGTTCCATGTCTTTTTCTTCTGATGTGTGTGTTTCCTCCTCTGTCCTTGTTGTTGTTGGTTGTGAAGGGGCAACACACACCTCAGTGTTAGAAGACGTGGAGTCAGACATCCCGGTCGCTGATCCCTGTGAAGGTCTTAAGGGCAGTACTGCAGCAAGGAGGGTCTGCTGGTTCTTGAGAATAGCAGCCACATCACGATGGTAGGCAGCCAGGTCGGCCCTGAGGGGGTCATGATTGCATTCGTGCATGCAGTGGAAGGTTTGGGGTGCGAGGTGTTGTGGCAACTCCCTTACTGCAGTGGTGAATTCCTTGACAGTTTCTTGTAGTCCTTGCAGGATGGATGTTAGGGCTTGCATAGCTGCTGCCTGATCTGCAGATGACATCATGTGCAAACGCACCCCCTCAAGGCTGGCTGCCATAGTTTGCATCCCCACCCGCAACTCCTTGGCCAGCTCCCGCTGTACTCCAACTACAGTTCTCTCAAAGCTGGTGCCAGTGTTGTCTGAGTCCTCAGCTGTATTGGAGCTGAGTCTTACAGTTGGGGTGGTGGGTGGATCCTCTGCGATGGCTGCTTGTTCTGTGCTCCTCCTTTTGACTGAAGGTGGGGTCTGGAGGGTTTCAAGGACCTCTTGGATAGTCTCCTGGGGAATGTTTATCGGCTCGTCATCCATGTCATCAGGGAAATCTTGGACAGGCATATCCGCAGGAGATCCATCTTCCTCTGCAATGAAACAGGGTACAATTAGTGTGTCTGTGTTGTGGCAATTTTGATGTGACGTGTCTGCCTTTTGATGAATTCACTTTGTGATCTTGTTTTGTGTTAATTTCTCCAGTCCTTCAGATGGGCATTCTTCCAGGCCTATGGCGCACCTGCATGTCACATGTATGTTATTGAGTTATCAGACTTGTCAGCCTCATCGCCTCTAGGTGTTAGTTTATGCCAAATAGAGAATTGCCACCTTCTTTTCCTACTCAAGCCTCCGTCTACATCCATTCTCATGGTGAGACCTTTCACTGGCTGTGGGTGTACTGATGGCCCTGGCAGCACACTTAACAATCTGGACCTGCCCCAATCTCTGATCTTTCACATACACTTAAATGTATTTGACATGTGGCATATCCTATGCATGGCAATGTTATGATCTGATATGGATGTTGACATTGGTAATGTGTCCTGCTGATGTTGGGGAATGTGTGTTACATTGGATTGCCCTGATAGTCGTATCAGTGTCCTATTTCCTCCTCTGACTGTGCAGGTGTATTTCAGTGACCAGTTGCACGTGTCCCCCCCTCAATGCTGTTGTCTTAGCAGTATGACATTTGGGATGTTGCATTGTTACCCAGGCACAGGATGGACCCTGACATATGCAGCATGGGTGTGTCCTTAGTGCTGTGTAGCTACTATTGTTGTTTACATTGGCTGATGTTTGCGACAACTATGGGCATTGACATTTGACAGTACTGGGGCCTTTGTCTTGTTTCTGGGGATTGTTGAAGTTGTCATCCTCACCCCCTAATTTAGGTGTGTATGATCCATGGGGAGGTTACTGCCATTGGCTACTTGAGCTGCACACAGAGCAGAGGTGGTAGTGGCAACTGTTGTCGCAGTTACATTCCAGTTTTCGGTATGGCTAGAGGTTGTTAAGAGGGCCCTAGTTAATGTAGGGGTATGGTGGCTGACGTGTGCCAGGATGTCAGTTTGACGTTGTGGTCTTCCCTCCTGGCGTGGCTTTCCCTTTGCTAAATCGTTGGCATGACAGCATGCCCCCATGGGACTGTTGTTGGTGTTGTGTAATGGTGTGCCCCAGGTCTTCTCTGAACGGGCCATGCCTCCCTGCTGTGCCCTTTTACCCATGCCACTCCATGTATAAGATGACTTCCATGCATTTTGTGGTCGGCATCCCCCCCTGCTCACAGTTGACATTATTGCATTATAATTCCCCATGCGACTTACCCTGCATGTGCGTTGTCTCCTGGTAGTCTGCGCTGTCCTGTCCTTGAATCCCTGTGACGATCTCCTCAGGGATGACGGCTGCGACCATCTCCTCCATGTGGTCCAGGGCCTCCTGGTGTTCTGGACTCCCACCTCCAGTCTGCAGTGCTGCCTTCCTGTTCCTGGCCATCTTTTCCTTGGTCCTGTGCTTTCAGTCATGCCACTGTTTCTTGCACTCAATGACTGTTCTGCGTACTTCAGCCACACTGTTAATCTTGTCAACAATTTGTTGCCATATAGCCTCTCTCCTACTGCTTGGCAACTTTGAGGTGACAAACAGTTGGTGCTGGTGTTCCGTCACCTCTTTAACCAGAATTTCCTGCTCCTCTGCTCTAAAGCGACACTTTCTTTTCTTCTTAAAAGTGTCCTGGTTCTTGTGTGCGTCCTCCAGGCTGGTTCCTGGTCTGCTGTCATCTTCCTGGGGTCTGTAGTGGCATCTGGGATCCATTTTGGCTCTCCTCTGGTGAAATGGCAGTGTTCGCGGGTTTTTTTGACGCTATTGCGTCAAAAAATGGCGCATATCTGGTTTGCGGGGTCGTAAATCGACCCACAGTCATTTCCGCCGTGTTACCGTTGTTTTGCTTTACGACTTGACGCTGCGGTGTGCGTCAAAAATAATGACTCCCACCTGTGGTTTGCGCCGCCGTGTGTCAAAGTATAAATATGACGCCCGCACGGCTCACCAAAATGGCGTTAGCCGGCGGTACAATTTATGATGCAAAACTGCGCCGGCGCAGTTTTGCGTCAAAAAGTATAAATATGGGCCAGAATGTTTTTTTATCTTTGTCCCCACCCTTGTCAGAAGACTTACCATCCTTCTTCTTGCCATCCTTGTCATCCCCTGTATGAACTTTTCTGTTCACTCTTGTTCTGACCCATTTGTCTGCCTTCTTTCCCAATTCTTGGGTAAAGGTCAGATCTGAGTCTACCAAGTACTGGTGCAACGAATCAGACACGCAATTGTTCAAAATATGCTCTCTCAGGATTAGATTATACATGCTTTCATCGTCAGTCACCTTACTGCCATGTAACCAACCCTCCAAGGCCTTCACTGAACAGTCTACAAAGTCTGTCCAGTCTTGAGAGGACTCTTTTCTGGTGTCTCTGAACTTAATCCTGTTTTGTTCAGTGTTTAGGCCAAATCCATCCAAGAGTGCATTCTTCAAAACGTTGTAGTTGTTAGCATCACTTTCTCTGACAGTAAGGAGCCTATCCCTACCCTTACCAGTGAAAGATAGCCACAAGATAGCAGCCCACTGCCTTTGAGGGTCCAACTGTACCATACAGTCCCTCTCAAGTGCAGCAAACCACTTGTTAATGGCATCCCCTTCCTCCTAAGGGGGGACTATCTTATGCAGGTTTCTGGAATCTTGCTCTCTAACAGGATTACTATCAAAAACACTGCTGCTGCCACCATGGGGAACTAACCCCAACCTCTGCCTTTCCCTTTACACATCCAGAGATTCCCTGTCTAAGGCCAGCTGCTGCTGTTTACGCTTCAGCCTGGCCTCTTCCAACCTCAGCTTTCTGAGTTCCCTTTCCATTAAGTAATCCTCAGGGTGGGAGGCTTGAGAATTGTGAGACACAGAAGAAATGTGGGAATTGGCAGAGTTGGACCTGTCCCTAACTGACTGGACTCTAGTAACCTGGCATTTAGGAGTGAAAGGTGCCCTACTATTGTGTGACCCTCCTCCCACTACCAGTGTCACTAGGTGGCCTGTTAGCTGACAGTTCCTTGGAAGAACCCTCCCCAGCATACTCAGGGGACTCCTCTGAGTTTGGATGGGTACCCCCTCCTCTACCTCCTGATCCTGGGATGGGCCAGACTGGTTCTGGTCACTTTCTAGGAGAAGGCTAAGGAGAAGATCTTTTGTAGGATTCTTACCAATTGCTAAACCTCTTTCAATGCAGAGACCCCTCAAACTTTTAAAGTTTAGATTCCCATATATTGCCTGGACAACTGTGGGAGTAAGCTCTTCTGCAGACATGACAGGAAAGGTTTAGGACAGAGAGAGAAAACGTTTTTGGAACTTGTAAAAGAACAGAGAAAAACTTTTTCAAACTTTTGAAAGTTTTCAGAAACTTTTCGGAAACGTTTTAGAAAGTTTTAGATAAGGAAAGTTAAACTGTTTAGGTTACTGTGTGTATTCTGAAGTATTTGGTATATGTTTTTCTTATGAAAAGCACCAATGACAAAGTGGTAAAGCAGTTACAAGTACTTATCCCACAGCTGCCACCAATGTAGGAGGCTTGCCTGGCTTATAGTGGGTACCTGGTGGTACTTACACCTTGTGCCAGGTCCAGTTATCCCTTATTAGTAGATTAGAGGTGTTCCAGCAGCTTAGGATGATAGAGGTGCCTATAGCAGAGCAGCTTAGGCTGAAGACATGCAAAGCCCCTACTATACCACTTATATCACTTAGCACTATATCATAAGAAACACAATACTCAGAGTTACCAAAAATAAAGGTACTTTATTTTAGTGAGAATATGCCAAAAGTATCTCAGAGGATATACTCCCTTAGGATGTAAGTAAAATACACAAAATATACACACAAACCAAAATCAGGTAAGTAGACAGTTAGAAAAGTAGTGCAAAAACTGTAGAAAACAATAGAATGCAATAGGAGTCAATAGGCCTAGGGGCAACACAAACCATACACTCCAAAAGTGGAATGCGAACCACGAATGGAACCCAGGCCTAGTGTAGTGTGTAGAGGGTCGCTAGGAGTGAAAGAAAACACTAAGGGTGTCCAACGTACCCCACCCCAAGACCCTGAAAAGTAGGAGTAAATTTACCCTACTACCCCAGAAAGACAGTAAAGACGAGATAGGGGATTCTGCAAAGACAACAACTGACTGCAAAGTACTAAAGACGGATTCCTTGACCAGAGGACCTCCAAAGGAAGGGGACCAAGTCCAAGGGTCACGCAAGTGTCCAGGGGGGCAGGAGGCCACTAAACCCCAGATGAAGGTGCAAAAGGGCTGCCTCTGGGTGGAAGAAGCCGAAGAGTCTGCAACAACGGAAGGTGCCAGGAACTTCTCCTTTGGTCAGACGATGTCCCACGGCGTGGTGGAGGATACAGATTTGTTTCCATGCAAAAAGACCACAAACAAGCCTTGCTAGCTGCAAGAGTCACAGTTGAAGGTTTTGGGTACTGCCAGGGCCCAGGAAGGGCCAGGAGATCTCCCCTTGGAGGAGGAGACAGAGGGGGCGCTCAGCAAAACAGAGAGCCAACACAGAAGCAGACAGCACCCACAGAAGCACCTGAACAGGCATTCAGAAGATCTGAGCATGGCGGTCATCTCTGCACAACAAAAGAGGGACCCACGAAGTCAGAGTCCAACTCAGTGAGATGGGAAATGCAGGACAGAGTACTGGGGACCTGGGCTATGCTGTGCATGAAGGAAGTCTTGCAAAAGTGCACAGAAGCCCGAGCAGCTGCAGTTCATGCAATACACAGGATTACTGCCTTGCGTGGGGAGGCAAGGACTTAACTCCACCAAATTTGGACAGTGGGGCCACTGGACTGTCAGGTACACTTGGATCTAGCTCCTGTGTTCGAGGGACCACACTCGTCAAGATGAGAGGGGACCCAGGGGACCGGTGATGCAGAAGTTTGGTGCCTGCATTGGCAGGGGGAAGATTCCGTTGACCCACAGGAGATTTCTTCTTGGCCTCCAGTGCAGGGTGAAGGCAGACAGCCCTCAGAGCATGCACCACCTGGAAACAGTTGAGAAAGCCGGCAGGGTGAGGTGCTACAATGTTGCTAGTAATTTTCTTGCTACTTTTTTGCGGTTTTGCAGGAGTCCTGGAGCAGTCAGCGGTCGATCCTTGGCAGAAGTCAAAGAGAGAAGTGCAGAGGAACTCTGGTGAGCTCTTGCATTCATTATCCGATGAGAAACCCACAGGAGAGACCCTAAATAGCCCTCAGAGGAGGATTGGCTACAGAGAGAGGTAAGCACCTATCAGGAGGGGTCTCTGACGTCACCTGCTGGCACTGGCCACTCAGAGGTCTCCATTGTGCCCTCACATCTCTGCATCCAAGATGGCAGAGGTCTGGGACACACTGGAGGAGCTCTGGGTACCTCCCCTTGAGAGGTGCTGGTCAGGGGAGTGGTCACTCTCCTTTCCTTTGTACAGTTTCACACCAAAGCAGGGCTGGGGGGATCCCTGAACTGGTGTAGACTGGCTTATGCAAGGAGGGCACCATCTGTGCCCTTCAAAGCATTTCCAGAGACCTGGAGAGGCTACTCCTCTCAGGCCCTTCACACCTATTCCTAGAGGGAGAGGGTGTAACACCCTCTCTTAGAGGAAATCCTTTGTTCTGCCTTCCTGTGACTGGGCTGCCCAGGCCCCAGGGGGGCAGAAACCTGTCTGAGGGTTGGAAGCAGCGGTAGCTGCGGAGAAAACCCCGGAGAGTTAGTTTGGCAGTACCCGGGCTCTATGCTGGAGCCCCTGGGACGCATGGAATTGTCCCCCTAATACCAGAATGGTATTTAATGATCCTAGACATGTTACATGGCCATGTTCAGAGTTACCATGGTGACGCTACACATAGGTATTGACCTATATGTAGTGCACGCGTGTAATGGTGTCCCCACACTCACAAAGGCTGGGAAAATTGCCCTGAACAATGTGGGGGCACCTTGGCGAGTGCCAGGGTTCCCTCACACTATGTAACTTTGCACCTAACCTTCACTAAGTGAGGGTTAGACATATAGGTGACTTATAAGTTACTTAAGTGCAGTGTAAAATGGCTGTGAAATAACGTGAACCTTATTTCACTCAGGCTGCAGTGGCAGTCCTGTGTAAAAATTGTCTGAGCTCCCTTTGGGTGGCAAAAGAAATGCTGCAGCCCATAGGGATATCCTGGAACCCCAATACCCTGGGTACCTAGGTACCATATACTAGGGAATTATAAGGGTGTTCCAGTGTGCCAATCAGAATTGGTAAAATTAGTCACTACCCTGCAGTGACAATTTTAAAACCAGAGAGAGAATAAACACTGAGGTTCTGATTAGCAGAGCCTCAGTGATGCAGTTAGGCACCACACAGGGAACACATACAGGGCATACTTTATGAGCAATGGGGTCCTGGCTAGCAGGATCCCAGTAAAACAGGCAAAAACAAACATACTTACAAGTAAAAAATGGGGGTAACATGCCAGGCAAGATGGTACTTTCCTACACCTGGGTCCACTTTCCCCTCAAGAGTTGGGGAGGAAGGCAGACTACTGGGTCAAAATGAGGGTGACCAAAACTACCACTGGTGGGGGAGACCAAAAGAAAGAGGCCAAAAAGCTCACAAAGGGAAAGATGGGAGCCAGGGTAAAAACAACAAGGAGTTTTCTCAAGGCCCCCAAAAATCTGCACAGGAGGGTGGGCCCAGAGTCTACTCACAATCCAGGGGTGTGTACAAAGGGAAACACTTTGACTCCAGAAAGTCTTGGTGCCAAGATTGTAGAACCAAAGGGCACCAAACTGGAGACTTTGGTTGTAAAATCTAAAATAATGCCTCTAGTCAACCTGCAGTAAATGCAGTTGCCAATATCCATGTGGGGTCAGAGGAGTAGGGTGACCATGTCAGTGTCCTCAAAGAGGCAACAATAGTCACTGAGGGTGGGTATATTTATCCTGAGCTGCCTGGCCAAGTAACATGAAACAATTCAGGCAGCACCCTGTGATTAATGGGGAGAGAACAGAAACCCTGAGGGATACAGGGGCTAGTATCATTGTGGTATCTCAGCGCCTGGTTCCCTCAACTCAGTTACTGGTAGGGAGGTCTTATCTTGTCACCAATGCTGACAATGAGACCAAGTTCCACCCCATGGCAATGGTAAACTTTGAATCAGGAGGAGTAGCAGGGCAAATTGAAGTGGCCGTGTCCTCATCCATCCCTGTAGATTGCCTGCTTGGAAATGACCTGGAGCATTCCCCCTGGGCTGAGGTAGAGCTAAAGACCCATGCAGCAATGCCAGGGATCCCTGAGTGGTCAAGCCTAGGGCAGAGAGCACACTTCAGAGGGAA
Source organism: Pleurodeles waltl (assembly GCF_031143425.1). Lineage (NCBI taxonomy): Eukaryota > Metazoa > Chordata > Amphibia > Caudata > Salamandridae > Pleurodeles > Pleurodeles waltl. Next base: position 691,123,028 of record NC_090442.1, on the reverse strand, counting down.
AAAGGAGAGCTGGATCCTGAAATAGAGGACCAGCCTCCAAAGAGAAAAGGCAAGAAGACTGGGGGACCAGCGTCAAAACAGATCCCAAGTCAGGACCACTCTCCTCAGGGAGAAGAGTCACCCACCTTGGAGGGAACTGAGCCTGAAGAGCTTGGGCCTTACCACCCAGAGCTCTTGGACCCAGGGGGACCCTCTAGGCAAGATCTGTGCCTGGGAGAAAGAGAGTGCCCCAATCTTGAAGGCCTGAGTCATCAAGCTGCTCAGCAGGAGCTAGGAATTGTCAGTGGTACCCACAGGGTCTACTGAGAGAAGGGGCTCCTGTTCATTAAGGCCAGAGTCCTCAAGCCTGATGCAACCAGGAGGGTGGTAGTGCCACGGAAGTTCAGGGACATTCTTCTCACTCTAACCCATGACATCCCCTAGCAGGGCACCCGGGCCAGAATAAGACATGGAGTAGGTTGTTTAACCACTTCTACTGGCCAGCTATGTCACAAAAAGTGAAGGACTTCTGTCAGTCCTGCCCCTACTGCCAAGCCTGTGGCAGGGCAGGTGGGCACTTAAAGGTCCCCTTAACACCACTACCTGTGGTTAGGGGTCACTTTGACAGGGTAGGAGCTGATATTGTTGGCCCCCTTGACCCTCCAATAGCATCAGGACATAGATATATCTTAGTGGTAGTGGATCATGCCACTAGGTATCCTGAGGCTCTTCCCCTTAGACAAACACTGCACCTGCAGTGGCAAAAGCCCTCCTGGGTATCTTTACACAGGTTGGGTTCCTTAACATGGTGGTATCAGACAGGGGGTCAAACTTTATGTCTGCATTCTTAAAACACATGTGGCAGGAAAGTGTAGTTTCGTATAAGTTCACTACCCCATACCATCCACAAAACAATTGGCTGGTAGAAAGATTCAACCAGACCCTAAAAGGGATGATTGGAGGACTACCTGAATAATTCAGAAGGAGATGGGATGTCTTACTTCCTTGCCTGCTGTTTGCCTACAGGGAAGCGACACAAAAGGGAGTAGGTTTTTCTCCTTTTTAACTTTTGTTTGGGCACCCTGTTAGGGGCCCACTATGTCCTGTAAGGGAAGGCTGGGAGAGACCTCTCAAAGAGCCCAAACAGGATATTGTGAACTATGTGTTTGGCCTGAGTTCTAGAATGGCTGAGTACATGGAGAAAGCCAGCAATCATCTTCAGGATAGCCAAGAGCTTCAAAAGCTTTGGTATGACCAAAAAACTACTATGGTGGAATTTCAACCAGGTCAGAAGGTTTGGGTGTTGGAGCATGTTGCTCCAGGGGCCCTCCAGGACATTTGGTCTGGGCCCTATCCCATTCTTGAAAAGGAAAGGGAGGTCACTTATCTAGTGGACCGAGGCTGTTGCAAGAACCCCAAAAGAATCATACATGTCAACCACCTAAAACCCTTTTATGACAGAGCTGAGGTGACCATGCTTATGGTTGCAGATGAGGAACAGGAAGGCTCCCTGATCTCTCCAGCAACCCCCAAGATGATTCTTGTTTGAAATGGGGTCTTTGGTGGGCATTCAGGTAACCCCGTGTCCAAGCAAGGACCCTCACTCTAGTCAGGGCAAAGAGAAACACACCTGGTTAACCCCTACTCACCCACTTGTTAGCTTGGCACAAGCAGATAGGCTTAACTCAGAAGTAATGTGTAAAGTATTTGTACCAACAGACACAGTAATACAGTGAAAACACTACAAAATGGACAGTACAACAGTTTAGAAAAATAGGGACTATGTATCTAAATCAAACAAGACCAAAACGCCAAAATTAAACATACAAGTTAAAATATGAATTTTCAAAAGAATATGGCCCTCATTACAACCCTGGCGGTGAATGCTGCAGACCGCCAACATACTGTGACCGCAGCGGTATACCCCTACAGGTATTATTACCCACACATAGAAATCTGCCACTATACAGACACCCACACAAGTCCACCAGCCCAAAGGTCAGCGATAAACTGGCAGTACCAAAACCCACACTGTTATGCCAACAGAAATACAACCACAGTATCAGGACCCACGGATCAATGCAGCTGTCTTTCAACCGCGGTAAACTATTAGCCGTACGCACCGCCGCACTCAAAATACACACACACTAACAAAACTACACCACATTGAACAATTCAAAATACACACGCCTGACACACATACACACACCACACCCACACACTCAGACCACTATAAAACACCCACCCACATTACCCACAACCCTTTCAACGAAACAAAAGATTGCCAACTGAGAGAGAGACAAGCCAGGGGCACCCACTCAATCTGAGCCACAGAACACCATCACCCATACACCATCCACGCAGCTCACAGCACACACCCCAACACAGCACCCCACACACCCTCACACATACCACTCACACCACATCCATGGCACCCCAAAGACACCCTACGTTTTCAGAGGAGTAGCTAAGTGTCATGGTGGGGGAAATCATCTGGGTAGAGCCACAGCTATTTGGATCACAGGTGCAGCAGACATCCATTGCCAAGATGGAGCTATTGCAGAGAGTTGTGGACAGGGTCAACGCCGTGGGACAGCACCACAGAACAAGTGATGACATCAGGAAGGTGCGTTCTGTGGTTGCAAGACACCAGGTACCTGTACAGAGGACTGTCAGTGGATTCCCACCTCCTCCCCCACAACTAACAACATGGGAGGAGCAAGTCTTGGTGATCATGCATCCTGAGGGCCTAGCAGGAGTAGCAGGAGGACTGGATTCTGGTAAGTCAAATCTTCAATATTATGTCCCCCACCCTACCTGCATACTAATACAAACTCCTACCCCTACCCTCACCCCCATCACTCCACCACCTCACATATACCCCACTATCACAACCCACCCATCCCAAAACCAAGCCCTGCATGCCACACCAATGCATGGACACCAATCACAGACCTGCATGGACACCCATCACTAAAGCATGTACATTAGAGAGAATCACATAGCCCACAAAATCACCACTCACACAAGGCAAAGCTGACAGGACAATCACAACCATACAGGGAAACACACCCATGCACAAGATGGCACACGCAGATACAATAACACTGCATTTACATCCCCACAAGACCCCCACTCAATGTCACCGGAGAGGAGGTGCCAGCCACATCCAGTCCCACCAGCCAGGTTCACAATGACCAACCTGGCTCATCAGGAACCTCTGGACAGTCGGTTACCCTGCCACAGTTCCATACCACCACAGGGCCTCTCCCCTCAGGAAACACCAGCACAGCATTCCCCCAGCGGGCCCATCCCTCTGTCCCCAGGACACATCAATCAGCAGTGTATCCACCACTACAGGGACCCCAGGCAACCCCACAAACACAGCACGATCAGGGACCTGGGGTCAATGGCAGTGGGCACACGGTTCAGGGGACAGAGGCCCAGGACAACAGGGACACTAGGAGGACTGCTGTGGGACAGGGGGAGGACAGGTCCAAGGAACCCACTCTCCTCAAGGCACTTGCCGGGATCCTGGGAGCATTTGAACATTCCCTGCAGACCTTGGGCCAGATACTGTACAAGTTGCAGGAGACCCAGCAGATGCAGGAGGGACAGTACCTGGGGATCAGGAAGGACCTCAAACACATCCACACCATCCTGATCACCATTGCAGGGGTGCTGGCTGACATGGCCAACACCATGAGGGAGGCAGTGGCACACCAACGGGCCCCTGACACTAGCCATACCAATGAACAGCCCTCCACCTCCGCCGGCGCTAGTGGACAGGAGGCCCCACAGGAACAACAGGCCAACAGCACCCCACCACCTGCAGAAGGAGAACCACCCCGCAAACAGTCCCTGCGATCCAGGCAGAAGCCAGAGAACATTGCCAAGACCCCCACCAGGAAATAAGACTCTCCTGATTGTCACCCTTCTGTCCCACTCTGTTACTCTGTCCACCTTACACTGCTATTGCTCCCCTTCCTATGCCCCATTGGACAATGCACCTGTGATACCAATAGACTGGACACTACCCTGGACTTTACTCCATCAGCAACCCATCCCATTGCAATACCCCCTCCACTTATTTGCACAAAAATAAACAACCTTGGAACTACTACAAGTATGGAGTCTGTCAATTGATTCAAATATGTATTCGTTTAACAAGCTGTAAACTTTTCAATTCAATGGTACAGTCATATATACATAGGTAAGACCTGTAGTGGGCAGCAGGGAACACACCAGGAGCCAGAGTGGGGCACATAGATCTGAAAATAGAGATGCCAAAGCGCACAGTAAGTGGCCATACGATATGGAAAATCAGTCTGCCATGTACAATGTCCAACACAAAACTGCAATGGAAAGTGAAGTTACAGTGTCTTACCTGTGTGTCACTGGAAGTACTGTTCTATGAGCGATCTTCTGTTGTCCACATCTTCTTCCTCTGCCTCCTCTTCCTTACTGTCCACAGGCTCAAGTGCTGTCACAAGACCATCGCCAGGCTCATCATCCTGCAGAAAAGGCACCTGGAGTCTCAAGGCCAGGTTGTGCAATATGCAACAATTTTCTGGCACACCTTCTTGGGTGATTAGTACAGGGATCCACCTGTCAGATGGAGACACCGGAACTTGGCCTTCAGGAGGCCAAAGGTTCTTTCAATGATCCTCCTTGTTCGCCATTGTGCCTCATTGTAATGTTCCTCTGCCCTTGTCCTGGTACTCCTCACTGGGGTCAGTAGCCATGAGAGATTGGGGTAACCAGAGTCACCTGCAAATATTCAAGGGATACCTGTTAGATATACACTCACCCTTAGGGACAACCCCACACCCATATACCTACATCAACTGGGTGGGGACCATGGGCTCACCTATTGGCCACACACGGTGTCTCTGGAGTAGAGACATCACATATGGAATGCTGCTATTCCTCAAGATGAAGACATCATGCACAGAGCCAGGATACTTGACATTCACATGGGAGATGTACTGGTCCGCCAAACACACCATCTGCACATTCAGAGAGTGATAGCTTTTTCTATTCCTGAACACTTGTTCATTCCTCCGGGGGGGGGGACAAATGCTACATGTGTACCATCAATGGCACCGATGATGTTGGGCATATGTCCCAGGGCATAGAAGTCAGCTTTCACTGTGGCTAAATCCTCCACCTGGGGGAATATGATGTAGCTGCACATGTGTTACAGCAGGACAGACAACACTCTGGTCAACACGTTGGAGAACATAGGCTGGGACATCCCTTATGCCATGGCCACTGTCTCTTGGAATGACCCACTTGCCAGGAGATGGAGCACTGACAGGACCTGCACTAGAGGGGGGACACCTGTGGGCTGGCGGATAGCTAAAATCAGTTCTGGCTCCAACTGGGACACAGTTCTTGGATTGTGGCACTATCAAGTCTGTAGGTTAGGATAATGTGTCTGTCCTCTATCGTCGCTAGGTCCACCAGGGGTCTGTACACGGGAGAATGTCTCCATCTCATATTCATCCTCAGCGGTTGAAGTCTAAGGAGAAAAACGGTGAGCAGAGGGTCATATTCACACATCGATTGAAATAACGATGCATCTCTTCCTTTACAGAAACAGTATGTGAATTTGAGATTCTGTTGATGTGCCAATGTCTGCTGTGATGCAGTTAGGTACCATGCCCCCCCTGAAATGGCGGGTGCCTGACCTCTGTGGAGAGAGAAGTGGAAATGAGGTAATTCCACTGATGTTGTGCGCCGTAGCGGTCGGCGGTCGATGACCAGTGCGCAACTTCGCATTGGTTAATATTGTGCCCTATGGGTTCCAGGAGCCAATGGTGATGTACGCCGGCGGTAACGGTACGCACCGCCGCGGACGTGACCGCCATTTTCTAACTGTTCACTCACTTGCTCCTGACCTGAACAGGAGAGGACCTACACTGCAAGTGCTGCTGTGACCTGTGTTTGGAAGCGACAATGGTTCATGTGTCTGGGGAAAGGGCCCCTGCCTTCACTTCGGAGAAGTTGGAGAGACTGGTGGATGGGGTCCTACCCCAGTACACTTTACTCTATGGTCCTCCACAAAAGCATGTGAGTACACTGAGAGCATGATGCAAGGGCCATGAATATATGGAGTGCTGTGTGTGTAAGCCACATGTAGGGGGGGGGCTGAGGGATCCTGGCCAGTTTGCTGCATGTATGGTGGTCAATGTATGTGAGTAAGGGGATGGGGGGATATGGTGGGCCATGAGTATGGCAGTCCTGATGGTATGACTAATCCCTTTTCTGCTGTCTTTTTTCCTGCAGGTCAGCGCCCATCAGAAAAAGGGTATTTGGCATGCCATGGCCAAGGCGGTGCAGACCCTGGGGGTCTTTGACAGGCAGAGCACCCACTGCCGCGAACAGTGGGAGGACTTGCGCCGCTGGGCAAAGAAGATGGCGGAGGCCCAGCTGGTGCTGACCTCCCAACGTGGAAGGGTTGCCCATCTTACCCTGACCCCCCTGATGTTCTGCATCCTGGCGGTGGCCTATCCGGAGTTGGATGGGCGCTTGAAGGCATCACAGCAGCCACAAGGGGGTGAGTACAGAATCAGAATCATGACTTTGCACGCGTTAAGGTTTTACCTGGATGGGGGATGTGGACTGTGGGTACCCCTAGGCCAGGGAGAACATTGCAGGGTAGGTCCCTTGTTGGTCAGGCTCTGAAACACTCCAACCCCAATGGTGTTAGTGGGCATCTACTACTGGGCAGGGCCCTGTTTGTTTCAGGTGTGCAGCTGATGCTATGTACCCCAGGGGCTGGTGACCATCTTTGTAACTGGTAGTGCATGGCCTAGTGCAAAGGGCTGCTCCCTGTGTGTTGTGTATGCCAACGGTAGTGTTGTTGCAGGCATTGACCGAGTGTATCCTCTGTCTCTCCCCCCCCACTTTTTGTTTTGTCACCCTGTCCTTGTGTGCATTAGCATCATCTGGCGGAGGAGCAGAGGCACCGGTGACGGAGGGAGCTGCATCCCACATGGGCCTGGAGGCCGAATCCACCGAGGGTGAGGGCACCAGTGGGATGGAGGGCGAGAGGAGCACCATAACGGAGACAGGAGGGGACACTACAGATAGTGACTCCTACTCCAATGGAAGCTACCTGGCGGTGGCGGACGCCTCTGTGCCCACCACAACAACATGTGCAGCCACCACCCCCCTACCAGCCCCGCCCTCCCAGCAGCCCCTCAGCGTGTTTCCCGTGCCCGCTCACCCAGGAGGGTGGGCATCTCCGTCGCCCCAGGGACCTCAGTCCCTACCTCAGTCAGCCCTGCTGCCCTCAGTGAGGAGGCTATTGACCTCCTGAGATCCCTCGCTGTTGGGCAGTCAACCATACTGAATGCCATCCAGGATGTTGAGAGGCATATGCAACAAACAAATGCATACCTGAAGGGCATTCACTCTCGCGTGGCGGCCCAACAGGGAGCATTTCAGGCTCTGGCCTCCACACTGATGGCAGCCATTGTTCCTGTCTCCAGCCTCCCCCCACCAACTTCTTCTACCCAGTCCCAATCCCCTCAACCCCAGCGTATCCCAAGCACACCTTCAGATCAGCATTCACCCAAATCAACACACAGAAGTGGCTCAGGCAAACACAAGCACCACACTTCATCTCACAGGCACTCACACAAGCACCATCCCCATGCAGACACACCAACATCCACTGCCTCCACTGTTTCCACCTCGTCCACCTCCCTCCCAGTAGCGTCTCCACTCACACCTGCATGCACTACATCCTCATCCACTACCTCAATCACCAGCCCGCCCATCACTATACGCCCCTCACTGGCAGTCACCACCCCCACATCCATGCACAGGTCCCCTGTGTCCTCTCCCACTATGTCTGTGACCCCTCCTCCCAAAGTATACAAACGCAAGCACACACCCACACAACAGCCATCCACCTCACAACAGCATCCAGCTCATGCACCTGCACCCAAACACAGCAGACTGACACCACCTACAACCACTCCCTCTTTCTCCACTCCCAAACCTTCACCCTCTTCCTGCCCCAATGTCCCTAAGAAGCTTTTCCTAGCCAACATTTACCTCTTCCCTAGCCCCCCCATCCTTCAACTCGGGCCAGGGTGGCCAGAATCCAGCCCAGCACCTCAGCCACCAAGTCCATGTCCTCTGTGGTTTCTGCAGCTGTCAGAGGCTCTAAGAGGGCACCCGTAAGCTCAGCCAGTGTGCCACCAACCCCTGCCAAGGCCAAGAAGATTCCGCCACCTGGCAACGTCAAGAAGGGGACAGCATCCAGCAAGGAGGAGGAGCCACAACCACCCAGCAAGTCCAGGTCAAAGACTCCAGCTGCCAGACCCAAGGTGACACCACCATCTGCCAAGGGCAGGAAGGGGCACAGAACACCAGCCAAGGCACTTCTGCTGTCCGAACCTGCAGGTGAAGGCCTGGTGGCTACCAGCACAACTGCCAGCACCCCGACCTACACCACGGCCCGTCCCAGGACCTGCACTGTGGGCAGCACCCCCACCTGCACTGCTGCAAGCCCCGCCGCAAACACTGCCACCTGCACTGCTGAGAGTGACACCACTGCCAGCAGCAGCAGCCTCAGTGGGCAGCCGTCCGAGGCTGCAGGGGAAGGGCTGGATCCTCCCCCCACCACTGGCAGCACCCCCACCTGCACCGCGGCTACCACCGCCAGCTTAACTGCTGCCAGCACCGCCACCTGCACCGTCACAGGCAACACCACAAGCAGCACCGCCACCAGCAGCAGCAGCCCCAGGGGGCAGCCATCCGAGGCCGCAGGGGAAGGGCTGGAGCCTCCCACCACCACTGACAGCACCACCACCTGCACTGCAACCCCTGTACAGCTGTCCCCATCGGCGGATGGACTGTAGTCATGCATCCATGGTGTGTCATGCATCCTTTCCACAGAAAATCGTGTGGATCTGACACACAGGTGAGTGACTGTGACCTTGCACACCCAATGTACTGTATCATTGGGCACCAAGCCCCCTCCAGAACCAGTGGAAGAAGGCATCCACTCACTCTATCCTTGGCAGGAAGAAGCACACTGGGCACCAAGCCCCCTCCAGAACCAGTGGAAGAAGGCATCCACTCACCCTATCCTTGGCAGGATGAAGCACACTGGGCACAAAGCCCTCTCCAGAACCAGTGGAAGAAGGCATCCACTCCCCCTATCCTTGGCAGGATGAAGCACACTGGGCACCAAGCCCCCTCCAGAACCAGCTGAAGAAGGCATCCACTAGAGAGACTGTGGCTTTGCACTCCCCAAGACCAAGCAGTGGGCAAACCATCCACTTGAGAGACTGTGGCTTTGCACTCCCCAGGACCAAGCAGTGGGCAAACCACCCGCTTGAGAGACTGTGGCTTTGCACTCCCCAGGACCAAGCAGTGGGCAATCCACCCACTTGAGAGACTGTGGCCTTGCACTCCCCAGGACCAAGCAGTGGGCACCCCACCCGCTTGAGTGATTTGAGAGACTATGGCTTTGCACTCCCCAGGACATCGCAGTGAGCATGGAGCCCCCTCCAGGAACAGTGGCGTTGTACCATCTTCCTGCTAAGGTGCCCCCCTTACCCATCCCCATGAGGTGCCTGTGTGTTTTCGACCTGATGCCCCTGCAGTGTTGTCTCAATAATTTTTGTCCTTGCGTTATTCCTAAGGGTTACGGGGTGTATATGTAATGTTGTTGCATATGTTTGTGTGTATGGTGTTGGGGGTGAGGGTGGGGGTGGGGGTGTTGCGTGTGTGTGTCACTCTCTTTTTCCTCCCCCCTCCCCTATGTGCTAGGTGCAGTACTCACCGTGGTTGTCGTCGCCGCCGTTGGTACTCCTGGTACATGAGCAGATACACCAGCATGGGCAAGACCTGCTGCTCGGGCTCCATGGCGTCGTGGTTCTTCCTTGAGTGTCGAGAGGTGAGTGGTTTCCCTTCTGTATACTGTTTCCGCTGTGCTTTTGATGGCGTTGGTACCGCCCCAGAAAAGCTGGGGGATGGGTGGGTTGTAATGGCGTGGGTGGTACATTGTCTTCTGCCTGGCTGTTGCCAGTTACCACTGCGGTGTTTGTTGCTACCGTCGTGGCGGTTGGAGTGTTAAAGTGGCAGTATCTGTTGGCGGTTTCTGCCGTGGTCATGATTCTATTTTTGTTACCGCCGGTCTGTCGGCGGTATTACTGCCGCTTTAACACCGACCACCAGGGTTGTAATGAGGGCCAATGGAAACGTTGATTTTGCACAAAGTACCTGGTTTGCATCAAAAATAAAATGGGACAGGCGAGCATGCGTTGGAAAAGTCAGTGATGCGTCAGTTTCCAACTTGCAAGTGAGGCCGTGCGTTGTTTCTTCTCCGGTCAGGTCAGAGATGCGTCATTTTTCTCCCTCGCAAGAGAGCGAAGCATTGATTTCTCGACGGGGCACAACGGATCCGCGCAGTTGACTTTGATGCCCAGGGACGATGCGTGGAAAATCCTATTGCTCGGTGTTAGAAAACCATGCTGTGTGGGGTTTGGGTCGTTATCAGCAGGTGCAAGCGGGTGTTACGCGTCGCTTATCCAGCTGTGATGCGTCGATCTCCCATCCGTGATGCAGGTGGAACATCACTTTTAGCCACGAAGCCGGCGGCGCATTGTTTATCAGCCACGTTGCATATGGTGGTTTTTCAGCTCTTGTCTGCCAACCTCACCTTTCCAGAGCCCAGGGACTGGATGAGGCACTACTTGGCAGTGCAGGAGTCTCAGCAGAGAATCCAGGTGTTAGCAGAGAAAGTCTTGGATGGCCCTGAGACTTCAAAACAGGAGGCAAGCTCAGTTCAAGCCCTTGGAGATTCTTCACAAGCAGGAATATACCACACAATCTAGTCTCTGTCCCCTTTCACAGGCGGAAGCAGGAACTGCAGGATAGCTCAACAATGCACAGTCATGGGCAGGGGCAGCACTGCTCCTCAGCTCTTCACCTCTTCTCCTTGGCAGAGGTTCCTCTTAGTTTCAGAAGAGATCTTGAACAAATCTAAAGTCTGGGGTTTGAGTCCACTACTTATACCCCTTTCTGCCTTTGAAGTAGGCAAACGACAAAGGAAAGTCTCTGTTATTCACAAGATCTTGCCTTGCCCAGGCCTGGACCCAGACACACACCAGGGGGTTGGAGATTGTATTGTGAAAGGGCAGGCACAGCCCATTCAGGTGTAAGTGACCCCTCCTTCCTCCACGCTAGAACAGATGGACTATCAGGATATGCATGCTATACCCTAGCTCCCTTTGTCTCCCCTGTCTTGAGGGGATTCACAAACAGCCCAACTGTTAAACTGACCCAGACAGGGAATCCACAAACAGGCAGAGTCACAGAGTGGTTTAAGAAAGAAAATGCCTTCTTTCCAAAAGTAGCATTTTTAAACTAACAATCTAAATAAACAACTTCATTAAAAGATGTATGTTTAAATTGTGAGTTCAGAGACACCAAACACCTCATTTCTATCTGCTCCCAAAGGGAACCTGTACTTTAACATAATTTAAAGGCAGCCCCCATGTTAACCTAGGAGAGAGATAGACCTTGCAACAGTGAAGACTGAATTTAGCAGTATTTCACTGTTAGGACATATAAAACACATGAGTACATGTCCCACCTTTAACATACACTGCACCCTGTCCATAGGGCTACCTAGGGCCTACATTAGTGGTGCATTACATGTATGAAAAGGAAAGGTTTAGACCTGGCAAGTAGGTACACTTGCCAAGTGAATTGTCAGTGCAAGACTGCACATACAGACACCTCAGTGTCAGTTCTGAAACATCTTTACAGGGCTACTCATGTGGGTGGCACAACCAGTGCTGCGGGTCCACTAGAAGCATTTGATTTTCAGGCCCTGGGCACCTCTAGTGCACTTTACCAGGGGCTTATTAGTAAATCAAATATGCTAATCAGGGATAAACCAATCCCCAGTACAATTTATACAGAGAGCATATGCACTTTAGCACTGGTTAGTGTCCTAAAGCCAAAAAAAACTGGTCAGAAAAAATAGGTGGGAGCCAGGAGGCAAAACGTTTAGGGATGACCCTGCACAAAGGGCCATTTCCAACAATTCGGTCTTTTCAAACCCCCTCTGAGGACAACAGCAGACTGACTGCAGGCAAGTCCTCAACTAGTATGCTGGGATATTTTCTCTGACCTCTGGAAAGACAAACTGGTGTACCCGTGATGTGGACACTGGTGACAGCTTGCCTGTCAAAAACAAAGGCCCATATTTATACTCTGTTTGCGCTGGATTGCGCCATTATTTTTTTAAGCAAATTCGGTGCAAACTGAACTCCATATTTATACTTTGGCGCTAGACCCGTCAAGCGCCAAAGTTATGGAGTATGAGTCATTTTTTGTACTTGAAAACCTACCTTGCGCTAATGACATTCAATGTAGGCGTTCCCGTGCAGAAAATGTCTCTAAGGCATGTGCGCCTTATTTATCCTCTGGCATCAAAATGATGCTCAGGAGGAGGCGGGCCTTAAAACATGGCGCCCAGCCGGATTTGCAGCGTTTTTTTAACGCCTGGGTCAGGGCAGGCGTTAAGAGACCTGTGGGCTCATTTCCATGGTGGAAGACCATGGAAGCAGTCCAAAGGTGCCCTTCCCTGCACCCAGGGACACCCCCTGCCACCCTCACCCACCCCTGGAGGACACCCATGGATGGGGGGACCCATCCATGGTAGTGCAGGTAAGTGCAGGTTAGTATATTTTTTTTTTAGTCGAGCGTTAGCATTCGGCCTGCTGTATACTTTTAAGTATACTATAGAGTGAGTTCCAGCCTTCTCATTTGTTAGTTGCAGTGTCCTTCAAAAATCCTTGCTTGCTAGTGGTCAGTTCTGCCTCTTTGTCCTGCCTTTTTTCACTTTCGGAGCAGCACAAAGTACTGTGTAATTAGGCTATGTCATGTTTATCTCTCCTGTAAGGGACTTTTTTTTGGCATTTGCCTGTTTCACCTCAACAGTGTGGGTGCTTGTTCAGTTACTCCTCCCCCCAGCTCCCTCTGTGAAACATAAACGAACAGCAGAGGGGGGCTTATCTAGGGCCGTCTCTCCCTCATTCTCTTCCTTGTGTTATTTTCAGTCTGTGTTGCAATAAAAGTCCAGTCAGTAATCTACAACGCTATGAGCTCTAACTCGAGCAAACACAAGACTATTGCATTGTTTTTGGTGGTAACAGTAGCTGGAGGTGAACGGGATGGTCTGTCAGTGTGAGGGGACGACTCACCGACTCGCAGCCCATTGAAGGAGCTCTCGGGCAGCGCCTTGCGCTAGCTGCAGCACCGCTTTTCGGGTCCCTTGTCTGTAATAAGAGGATGGGAGCCCGCGCCTTCCATGGCTTAGGAGGCCTCTGCGTTCCTCGTCCGGTGAATCGAATGCGAGCAGTGGGCCCACAGTGACACCCCCTCCGCAGCCCCAGGGCCCTGCTCCGCCCAAACATGTCCTCGGTGACTACGTGCTATCCGTGTCTGAGAACTTGCGTGTCTCGTTTTATGTGCATTCCTTTGCTCCGATCGAGCGTGCACTTTACAGTGCCCCCGGGGCACAAACAGGGTCTGACTATAGTGTTTCTTTGTTATTGTCAAAACCTGTGTGCTGAGGGGTTTCCCATAGATCGGTGTGCTCTTAGAGGACTCAGGCTGTACAGATGGTTAGGGCTAAGTCCTCCAAGCCGCCCCCTGCTCTGACATCAGTGCTACATATTCGGAGTTTCAATCAGCGAATATGCAGCTTTGACAAGATTACTTTTCAGTACATTTATCAAACTCGTCGGCTTTTCTGCACTTTTTACCCAGGATTTCCATCCATCTCACTCCTGTCTGTGTCCTTCACTCCAGAGTCTGTACTTTGCCTTCTTTTCTGCCTTTCTCTGCTCTCCTTCACACTTTCACTTACTCTGCTCTTTTCCTTCTCTCATCCGTTTTTCACATATTTTTTCTGCGTTAACTTTGCCACTCTGTCTGCTTTTTCTCACACCTCGTCTTTCACACTCTCTCTTTTTCGGACATGCACTCGCTCAACGCCCTCCCCGTTCTCGGGATTTCTTGGACGAGCTCTGCCCCTGAATGCACATCAGCTTCTTTAAGCCGATACCAGTTAAGCACTTTTAACAGTGTATATGGCTATTTTTGCATGGCCCCTAGTTTTTGTTGCTCTCAGCCTTTTGCTGGGTTCCAGAATTGCTGTTTTCATTGAAAACACATTACAGAGCATACTATCTGTGATACGGAATAACAACCAAAAGACACAAAATACCCTTTACATATATGAGGAGCACAACAGAGGCATTCGTTATTTTAACTTTACAAAATGGCAAGCTTTCTATGGTGTGTTAAATAGTGTAGAGGTATTTTCTTTTAAATACATTCTCTTTTTCGGTACCCTACAAACTATTTAACCCTCTCCCGCCCTGCCAGACTACTCTTCCCTAATTTACTGTTGTTCAGGGTAAAAAAAGAAAAAAAAAACTTTTAGCAGATGGCTCCAAAGGTCAGATGTTTTCTTTCTTAAGCCTTTAGGCTATCTTTACAATGATAACCAATTGCCATGCACTCACATCTGTTTCGAAAGCCGATATCTATCCTAGATGAAAGAGAAAATGAGCCTAGCTGTAAAGATCTGTATCGCTCCTCACACTTGCAAATGTGTGTTTTGTTGCTGTATTAACATGGCATGAAGTGCCCTGAATCACTGGCTCTAAAACTCCACATGGAATAGAGTTGGCAACCTTCAAAATTATTTGATGTACATTTCAAGCTACATTTGCTGTAACTGTGGTGTCTCTGGTGCTTATGCAAAAATAAACTGTTTTAAACTTAATAGCAATCGGTCCCATGTACATATAGGGCCTGATTCTTACCTTGGCGGTCGGCGGAGAGGCGGCGGTCGGACCGCGAACAGACCGGCGGTCCAAAAAATGGCATTCTGACCGCGGCGGTCACCGCCGCGATCGACCGCCACTTCCCCACTCCGACCGCCACGGCGGTCATGACCGACGGGCTGGAGTTCGCACACTCCGGCCCGGCGGTCGACCCAAGACCGCCAACCGTATCATGACCCTGCTTACCGCCGCGGTTTTTGGCGGTCGGGAACCGCCATGCGAACCATGGTGGTAGGCACTATCGGGGCCAGGGAATTCCTTCCCTGGCACTGATAGGGGTCTCCCCCACCCCCCACTGCCCCCCAAGAGTCCTCCCCCCACACCCTCCACCCCCCTGCCACCCCCCAGAGGTGGTACGAACCCCCTGCCCCCCCCACCCCGACATGCACATACACGCACCCCGACATGCACGCACCCCCAACATGCACATATGCACACCCCCTACACACACACATACACAACGGGGGCACATACCCGCACACATACATGCCGACATGCGCACCCGCCGAACTACACACATTGCCCAAAGGCACAGCAGCACCCCCCGCCCTCATGCACGCACTCACACACCCCCTCTACACACCCCCATGCACGCACACATCACACAACACCCCCCCACCCCCTCCCCTCACGGACGATCAACTTACCTTGTGCGTTGGTCCTCCGGGAGGCGACGGGAGCCATAGGGACGTGACCGCCAACAGGAGACCGCCAACAGAAGACCGCCACACAGAAATGTGGGTCGTAATTCTGGGGGCGGTGTTCTGCTGGCGTGGCGGTGGAGGTTGACCAGTCTCCACATTCCCGCCGACCGCCAGTGTGGCTGCTGGCGGTATTCCGGCGGAACGCTCCCAGCGGTCGGAATACGCGCAGCGGCATACCGCCGCGGTCGGCGGTCTTTACCGCGGCGGTAACTCGGCGGTCTTGCGAAAAGACCGCCAAGGTCAGAATCAGGCCCATAGTCTCAAAACATTGGCATTTGGTGTTTGGAAACTTGCTCGCTCTGTTTGTTTTACTTGGATTTACTTTCTAAAAGGGAATTTAAAGTGAGAGAACCCATCTTGGAAGGGTGGGTTTGTCACTTTTTATGAACTATTACTTATGTTTCTGAGGACAAAAGCTTACAAAGTGCATCATCATTTCTCTTCAGAATACATTCTGGCCCTTCTGCTTTTCTGCAACTTTTCTGCTACTCAGCCAACTCACACACTACTTCTCCGTTATGTAACAAGCATGGCTTGGATATCTGTGCCTTTCCTTGCTACCTACATGGGTGTTTAACCCAGGGGACACCACACGTTATCCATGTGCCTCATGTCTCGTTGTGTTCACCAGCATCCATCACAGTGTAGGTGTTTTCTAGCTTTTTTTGGAATTGTATTAGCCAGCAACTCTGGTGATGAGGGGGTGAAAGTGGTTTTCTATTGGAATTTGCATGGTAGATTTAAATTAGGATGCTAAATTATAACTTTTTTTGTTGTTGCTGCAGATAGAGGAAGAAGGTAAATGAAAGTGATTTACTTATATGCAGGGCCACTGGAACTATGTGGCAGGAGAGGACCAAATTATGTGTCAATATAAGTCCAATTTTGTATTTACAACGTCAATAGCTCTAACTCTCGGAAATGTGGGACCTATTGCATTGCAAATGCTTGTTTAAAGTGGCATAGGGGGGCCTGACTTGGGACCTCTTACATGCCACTGTGCCCAATGGCCATGCCCAGGGGACAAAAGTCAGCGGTAAACTTTTTGACGCAAATCTGCCCTAGCGCTGATTTGCATCAAAAAGTATAAATATGGGCCAAAATGTACAGACAGTCTGACCATGTCTGGGAAAGCATAGAAGCTGAAGTCAAGAAAATGTTGGATTTGGGTGTCATTGAACCCTCAGAGATCCCCTGGGCCAGCCCAGTAGTGTTAGTCCCCAAACCTCACTCCAAGGGTGAGAAGAAGGAAATGAGGTTTTGTGTGGACTACAGGGGCATCATCTCAGTAACCAAGACGGATGCACACCCAATCTCAAAAGCTGAAAAGCTCATTGACAGATTAGGGGCAGCCAAGTATCAGGATACTGGCAGATTGGTCTGACCCCAGGAGCAAAGGAGAGGTCAGCATTTTCTACTCCTAGTGGGCATTATCAGTTCACTGTTATGCCCTTTGGATTGCAAAATGCATCTGCCACCTTCCAAAGGTTGGAGAACCAAGCCTTTGCTGGACTGGAAACCTTAAGTGCAGCTGTCTATAGTTCCACCTGGCAGGATAACCTGATCCACCTTGGCAAGGTCCTTGTGACTATGCAGAAGGCAGGCCTCACTATCAAAGCCAGTAAGTGCCAGATAGGGCAGGAAAAAGTAGTGTACTCTGGCCACCTAGTTCAGACTCTTCTGGCTTGTGAAGCTCCCAAAACCCAGACACAAGTCAAGGTATTCCTTGGCTTAACTGGATATTACAGGAGGTTTGTGAAGGACTATGGCACAATAGATGCCCCCTCACAGAGCTAACCTCCAAGAAGATGCAGAGAAAAATCAACTAGACAGTGAGTTGTCAAGATGCCTTTGACACTCTGAAGAAGGCTATGTGCTCTGCTCCAGTTCTAAAAGCACCAGACTGCTCCAGGGAATTCATAGTCCAAACTGATGCATCTGAAATGAGGGAAGCACACTGATTGTTCCGTCCTCTAGGGCCCTACACCCAGATGCAACCAGCACAGTTATTTAAGGGTGAGTGTTCTGGAGCAAACCTAACAAGACACATTTCACATGGCACACTCCCTGTGTGCCCTCTCCACCCTACACTGCATATGTTATGGGTAATTCACCCCTCTCGAAGGCCTACCAGCTGTAAGGCAAGGTGCACCTTGCTATATGTGTGGGCATAGCTGCATGAGCAATATGTCACACTGTGTCCTTGCCAAACCTGGGACATGGTGAGTGAACAGAGAAGACATTTTAAGTACTTGTACTGGATTCTGGTCAAATGAGTTCCCCAGTTACATGATGGCCACTCTGCACCCTAGGTTGTTTGGTATCAAACAACTCAGGTTGATAAATCCAAACCAGTACCAGTATTGGATTTAACCCTAAATGTACCCAGGGTCACCTTAGAGGTGCCCTCTGCAAAAGCTAACGTAACTGGTATGGTTGCTGAGTGGTTTCATCTACCATGCCACCTCCAGACAGCCAATATGTGAACCTGGGGGAGAGCCCCAGCTCTCTGTTTTGTAAAACAATGTCCTTCATGGATGGGGGAGCTAACACCGTCTCCCCCAGGAATGTACACTCTCTCAGCTGTGAGCTTCAAAGTGCTACCACCCTTGAAACTCGGGCCCCAAGGCCTGCTGTCAACCCCAACTTTTGATGGGAGCAAAGGCGGGAAACCACACGGAGTAGGAGTAGGGGCCTCACTGAGCGTGCACCACCCCTAGGGGCTTGCAGGTGAAGTGGACCCTCCATTTCATTTTCCTCCCTGTTGGATGGCAGGGAAGTAGCCAATGAGGTTTAGGGTAGTGACCCTTCCCACAGGGAGTGGTCACTGTAGTGGGTGTAGCCACCCAAGGGTAAGTGTTGCATTGGACACAACCAGATTCCCCCTAAAACACCCACTAAATTCAGTATTTAGCAGCTCCCCTAGACCAAGAAACCAGATTCATCAGGAAGAAAAGAAGACAGCACCCAAGAAATCAGCAGGATGAGAACAGGGGACCTGCTGCACCAGAAGAGGCTCCAAGACCCCTACTTGCTGCACCAGAGTCCCTGTGGAGGAGATGACCACTGGACTGACCTCAAAAGATCCCGAGGACCTCTAGGCTTTGCAAGTAGCCCAGGATCTGCATGATAGGGTGGAGGCACCACTCAAGAAAATAAAGAAACCTACAAGGAACCAGCAACCTATTGAGAGTCACTTCCCCGACTGGCCGATATTTCCACAACTGGATATTGCAGCCAGACCCATTGATAGACCAACGACAGCCCGGATAAGACCTGCAAGTGTGCCAACTTTTGTGGCACAGTGCTCTCCTGTGGCCGAGTTGTGCCAATACACCATGTCAGGTCAGTACACATCAGACACAACCAAAAACAGCTCACCCAGAGCTGCAACTGGACCAGGAGGATGCTCCAGTTGAAGGACTTCAGAGACACCCTAGATCTCCCACCATAGCACCCTCGTCACCCTGTAAGGCTCCTGGAAGAAGACATATCTCTAGCTCCAAAGGGTTCCATTGTTCAACCTATCCAAGACCTCCAACTCACCCTCCATCCGGCCGCCCTGAGCCCTGCATCGCGAAGCCTGCTGTGTGCCCCAGGGCCCGAATCCCTCGTGACCTCAACAGCCCAAGGGGACCCAAAGGCACCACCTTTAAACCTGCAAACCAGCTACTTTTCCTGGCGGCCCCTCCAAGCAGCCCTGTGCCAAGAGACTTTCCAGCACTGTTCCCACCGGAACCGGGAGTCACCTGAGACTCTCCAGCTGGCACTTGTACCCACCAACCTCATCGACCAGCTTGCAAAAGAAGAGACTGGTAACTCACCGCTGTGATTTTATATGCATTTTTCTAGGTGGTCTTCATTGATTTCTGTGGTACGTAGTTACGCACAGAAAGACTGACCTTATTAAAACTTTGAAAAATCAAAACTCAAAAAGTATATAACATATCTGAACCATTATGGTCTTAAAAATTATATAAAAGTCTGAAGTAGTTTTTATAATTTCTGGTCTCAAGTTATTCATTGAGTGTGTGTGGTGCATGCTTGGATTTGTGAGTACAACAAATGCTTAGCACATCTCCTGGATTAGCCTAACTGCTTGGCCATCTACCTTAAAATTGGAGCATTAGGTGGTATAATTTCTACCTCTGGAAACCAATGTGTGTTTGCCTGGACCCCTTCACAGTGTGAGTAGTTTTGCACACTATATAGAGGGCCAGCCTCCTACAACCTCCCAGCCTTGTGAGAGGCAGGTTTCAGCAAGCTTCAAAGAACCCCCTTCAGGATGTAATCAGCTGCATACTGGCACTCTGCAACCAGAAGCCGCACTTATGGAAAAGATGAAGGACAATCTTAAGTCGAGCCTGGAAGTGGCAAATCTGTGGTATGGCCAATCATCCACTCTGGTAGATTTTCAGCCTGTGCTCAATGTGCCATTGGATACAAGCTAGCCTGCCTGATGAGGGGCAATACCTTGAAATTGGTCCCAGGATGCTTGTTTCTGGTTCAAGGAGGGCCTGGCCTTGTATTCCAGGTTGGACTGTTTCCATGGGAAGCAGGGTCAAGACTGATCTGCACATGATTGTGTCCAAACTGGGGTGTCGTGGTCGTCAAACAAATCATGGATTTAACCCAGATCCATGACTTGGGGTGAGTGTTTAAAAAGTTTCAGCAAACCATCCACCATGCTTTTGTGTTGCTAAAGTCTCTGTAAGTTGGCCAGGGTATGCCTTGATGTGTGTCCCTTGCTCACTTTGCCAATAGAGTCATGCTAGCCTGGCTGATAAGGAGTGATACTCCAAAACTAGTCCCAGGAGGCTTGTTTCTGGTCCAGGGAGAACCTGGCCTGGCAGTTCAGGCTGTACTGTCCCCATGGGGAGCAGGGTCAAGACTGAATTGCATGAGGCTTGGTAAAAACCGAGGTGGCATGGTGAACAAGAGAATGATGGATTTAACCCAGATCTGTGACTTGGGGTCAGTTTTTGAAAAGCATTCCATCCATCAATCTCTTGTGATGCTAAAGTAGTTGTAAGTTGGCCAGGGTATGCCCAGACATGGGCCCCTTGCTCATTGTGCCACTGGATTCAAGCTAGCCTGGCAGATAATGGGTGATACCTTGAAACCAGTCCCAGGATGCTTGTTTCTGATTCAGGAAGGATCTGGCTTGGAAGTTTGGTCTGTGCTGTTCCCATTGGGAGCAAGGTCAAGACATATGTACATATGGCTAGGTGCACTGAGGTGTCATGGGGAGCAAAATAATGATGGATTTAACCCAGATCTGTGTCTGGGGGTGAATGTTTCAGCACTCCGTCCATCATCCTTTTGTGTCGCTGAAAGCCCTTAAAAATGGCCTGCACACAATGGAAAATGATAGTAAATCAGATCCTTAATGTGTAGGTACAATTATAGATGAACTAAATTGTTGGGAGGTTGATGGAACTCATGTCCATGGATGTACAGGAACAAACTGGCCAGTGTTGTGCTTATTTCAGCCATGTAGGTCAAATCCATAACTCCCAAACTGCCTTCCTTATTTCAGCCATGTAGGTCAAATCCATAACTCCCAAACTGCCTTCCTGCCTTGACGTGCAATCATTTTAAAAATGTATGTTACAAAGGCTGTGTTATGTTTAGTGTTGCACCTGGCCCTTTTCGCTGGGTTATCAACAAACTTTTTGCCTTTGTCCTCCAATTTTTTCAGACCTGTTTATGTTACTCTAGGACTCTGGGCACTTTACCTCTGCTAACCAGTGCTAAAGTGGATGTGCTCTCTATCTAAATTGTATTGGTGATTGGTTTGTCCATGATTGCCATATCTGATTTATTAGTAAGTCCCTAGTACAGTGCACAGTGTGTGCCCAGGACCTGTAAATCAAATGCTACGAATGGACCTGCAGCACTGATTGTGCCACCCACATGAGAAGACCTGCAAACATGTCTAAATGCTGCCACTGCAGTGCCTGCATATGCAGTTTTAAACTGTAATTTCCACCTGGCAAGTGCACCCACTTGCCAGGCCCAAACCTTCTCCATTATTATCAGTAAGGTACCCCGAAAGTAAGCCCAATGTAGCCCCATGGGCAGGGTACAAGGTATTTAAAAGGTAGGATATATGGGCCTTCATCGTGACATTGGTGGTAAATCCTGCTTACTGCCACGGTGACGGCCGCCAACATACCGCCATAGAGACGAACATCCGTTCGTCAAATTATGACACACACACACCAATCCGCCAGAATACTGCCACATACACAAATCCGCCAACCCAAAGGTCAGTGCTAAACTGGCGGTACCAACACCCATAGCATTTTGCCAACAAAACAACGGCCACCACATTATGACCCACGAATCAGTGCAGCGAATATTGAATGGCGGTAAATCATTGGTGGTACACACTGGCACGCTCAAAATGGACACCCAAATATTAAACTACGCAACATTGGCCAATACCAAAAACATGCAATTAACACTCATACACACAGCACACCCACCCACCCACAGCACTATAAAACACACTCCCACATTATCCACAACCGCTTAAGAATACAAATTATTGCCACCAGACTCACAACAAGACCACTGTGACAACTAATACACACATACTACATACACCCATACATCCCTCACGCACCCCACTTTACACACCCAACCACAGTACCCAACACCCACACACTTACACACACCACACAACACCCATGTCCCCACAAAGGCATCCCCGTTTCACAGTTGAGAAGTTGTGGGTATTGGTGGAGGAAATAGTCAGGCTAGAGCCACAGCTGTTTGGAGCACTGGTACAGCAAATATCCATTGCCAGGAAGATTGAGCTATGGCGGAGAATTGTGGACAGGGTGAATGCAGTGGAGAGCATCCAAGAACAAGGGACGACATAAGGAAGAGGTGGAATGACCTATGGGGGAAGGTACCTACCATGGCAGCAAGGCACCAGCTCGACATACAGAGGACTGGTGGTGGACCCCCACTTCCTCCCGCACAGCTCACAGCATGGACGGAGGAAGTCTTGGCATTACTGCATCCTGAGGGACTCACTGGAGTTGCCGGAGGACTGGACATTAGTGAGTCAACATTTACTACTTATCACCCCCCACACCTGCATGCCATCTCACCCCCTCACCCTCACTCCCGTCACTCCACTCCATCCCACACAATGCGCCAACACATATGACTAACCCCAATGCCAAGCCCTGCATGCTATCCCAATGCATGGACAGCACTCCCAGCCCCGCATGAACACCCATCACAAAAGCATGCACAGCAAGGGGGAACTAACAATCCCACAATACATCACATACACAAACAAAGGTGGCAGGGCAACAGAAGTGATAGAGGGGAAGCTAGGGATGCACAATATGTCACAGAAATGAAGCATAATACATCACTTAAATTCCCACAGGTGCCCCAGCCAATCTCAATGGAGAGGAGGTGCCACTACAAACCAGCCCCCCAACAGAAGATGGCCCCCAGTGATAACAGTAACTCTGGACTTCTGGATATGAATGAACTACCTGGCCCATCAGGGACAACTGGCCAGTTGGTCACCCCAGACGACTCCCAGTCAACCACAGAGCCTCCCCATCAGTATCCAGCACCACAGCAACCATCCAGCATCCCCACACCTCCGTCCCCAGGACACGTCAATCAGCAATGTGCCCACCTGTACAGGGACCCCAGTCCAAACCTCGCCCCCAAGACAATCAGGGACCTAGACCCAGTGGCATTGGGCACACCGTTCAGGGGACACAGGCATAGGGCAACAGGGATACTAGGAGGACCGCTATGTGCCAGGGGGAGGACAGACCCAGGGAATCGACTCTCCAGGAGGCATTCACCAAGATCCTGGGGGCCTACCAACAATCCCAGGACATGATGGACCAGATCCTTAACAACATGCAGGAGAACAAACGGCTGCAGGAGGAACACAATCAGGAGATCAGGGAGGACCTGCAGGCTCTCAACACTTCCATGATGTCCACAGCAGGGGTGCTGGCAGACATGGCCAACATCATGAGAGAATCAACAGCACACCAGCGGGCCCCTACCACTAGCCAGTATATTGACCAGCCCTTCACTTCTGCTGCAGCTAGTGGGCAGGAGGCCCCACCACAGATCCCACAGGCCACCAGCACCCCTCCCCATGCAGAAGGTGAACCACCCTGCAAATGTTTCCTGTGACCCAGACAGAAACCAGAGACACTTGCCAAGACTAAGACCACCACCAGGAAATGCGACTTTCCTGAGTGTCCCCCTTGTGTCCCACCCTGTCACCTTGTCCACTTTGAACTGGCTTTGCTCCTCTCCCTATGGCCCCTTGGACACTGCATCTGTGCTACAAACAGACTGGAACAATACCCTGGATTTACCTTTACCATCACCACATTCCATTGCACTTTTCAGTCAATTATTTGCACTACAATAAACACCCTCGAACACAACTTGAGTGACACCATTTTATGTGTTGAAAATGTGAATTTATGGGAACAGTCACATCTAGTGCAAATGATCTGAACACTGTGATGGCATGCAAATAATGACCTGTAGCTGTCTGTAGTAAACACATCAGGATACTGTTGTCATATCACCAACATATGTAAAAGCACAAGCCATAGGTGACAGTAAGTTGAGATGCAAAGGAAGTGAATGCCTTTATGCCACAGCTACACAGAAAACAACAATAGTCAGAGTAATGTTCAGTTACACTATCTCACCTGTGTGTCATTGGAAGTATTGTCGTATAACTGATCTGTTGTCCTCATCCTCATACTCTGCCTCCTCATCGTCACTGTCCTCAGGGTCCACTGATGCCACATGGTCATCTCCAGCCCCCTTCTCCTGCAGAAAAGGTACATGTCGTCTGAGGGCAACATGCAGAATGTCACTACTATCTGGCAGAGCTTCTTGGGTGGCTAGCACAGGGATCCAACTGTCAGATGCAGGCGTCTGAACCTGGCCTTCAGGAGGCCAAAGGTCCTCTCGATTATTCTCAGGGTTCGCACATGTGCATCATTATAATGGTTCTCAGCCCCTGTCCCGGCATTCCTCACAGGGGTCAGGAGCCACAATAGGTTTGGGTAGCCAGAGTCACCTGAAAGTACTGAGGAACAAACATTAGCCTAACACAATGCAATGGGAATACACTGACACACAGTGGGTGGGGACTCTTGCTCACCTATTAGCCACACCCTGTGCTATTGTAGTTTGGCCATCACGTTTGGGATGCTGCTATTCCTCAGAACGAAGGCATCATGCACCGACCCAGGATACTTGGCAGTAACTTTGGAGACGTACTGGTCTGCCAGGCACACCATTTGCACATTGGGTGAGTGGAAATTCTTCCCATCCCTGAACACCTGTTCATTCTGGCCAGGGAGGACAAACGCAATATGTGTACTGTCAATCGCCCAATAATATTGGGTATATGTCCCATTGCATAGAATCCCGCTTTCATAGTGGCCAAATCTTCCACCTGGGGGAAAGAAATGTAGCTGCACATGTGTTTCACCAAGGCAGACAATACCCTTGCCAGCACGATTGAGAACACTGGCTGTGACCTTCCTGCTGCCAAGCCCACTGTCACTTGGAAAGAACCAGTTGCCAGGAAATGGAGCACTGATAGAACCTGCACAAGAGGGGGGACCCCAGTGGGATGACTGATAGCTGATATCAGGTCAGGCTCCAATTGGGCACACACCTCTGTGATTGTGGCCCTGTCCAGTCTAGAGGTGAGTGTAATGTGCCTGTCCTCCAGTGTAGCCAAGTCTACAAGGGGTCTGTACATGGGTGTTTGTCTCCTCCTCCTATTCATCCACAGTGGTAGGTATCTAAGGGACACAAGAGTGAGTAGGCTGTCACAATTTGAACAATGGAACCACCACCTCAGTGTGCTTACAGCATTAATGTGATGGGACAGTGGGAATGACAATGTATGTGCAATTTTCGGCAATGACGAAGTTATGGAAGATCTGTATGTAGTCCACCACCATGAAATGGTGACGCCTGTCCTGTATCTAGAGACAGGTGGAAGTGAGGTAACTCTCCCGATGTTGGGCTTCATGGCAGAAGGCGGTCTTGCACTTCCATGCCATTCCTCATTTGCTAATATGGGGCTCTGTTGAGTACAGTGGCCAATGGGGATCAGCGTCAGCGGTGACGGTGTACACCACCGGGGACGTCACTGCCATTTTCTGTCTATACCCTCACTTGATTCCTGACTTTCCAAAGGACAACACCTACACTGCATGTACTGCTGGGACCTGTATCTGGAACCTACCATGGCCCGTGTGACCGGGGAAAGGACCCCTGCCTTCACTTCGATGGAGTTAGAGCACTTGGTGGATGGAGTCCTGCCCCAGTATGAACAGCTGTACGGGCCTCCAGATGAACAGGTGAGAACAACTTGGGCACAATGCATGTGAGAGGGTTGCATTGAGATGCACCTGCAGGCATCGTTTCATATGTGGGGGGATGTCTGGTGGTAGTGTACATGGTGTGCACCAGGCAATGTGTGTGCCAATGGATTTGGAAACTGTATTTGTGGGCCATATGTGTGACAGGCTGGATTGTATGTGTAATGCTGTCCTACTGTCTGTATTACCTCTGCAGGTCAGCGCTCATCAAAAGAAGGGATTGTGCCTGCCATCGCCAAGTGCGTGTGGACCCTGGGGGTCTACAGCAGGCAGAGCACTCACTGCAGGAACCTAAAATGCTGGGCACAGAAGACCACAGAATCCCAGCTAGGGATGGCCTCCCAATGAGGAAGGGGTGCCCGTCGGAACCTGACACCCTGATGGCCTGCATCCTGGCAGTGGCCTACCCAGAGCTGGATGGGCGCTTTAGGGCATCACAGCAGCCACAAGAGAGTGAGTACAGTGGGCATTACTACAATAATTGGTTGGTGGCATGGGATCCGGGTGGTGGGTGTGAGTTAGTGGGTGCCCCTTAATGCCAGGACAGACATTGCATCGTGATCCAGCTCAAGGGTAATGGGTGTATGGGAAATGCAGGTAATGTGGCCTGTTTGCGTTCCATGTCTATCAGGGCTTCGTGGGTCCCAGGAGGTGTACAGTTGGTGGTGTTTGGCCCTCATCTTGCTGTGGTATCTAGCCAATTCAATGCTGGTGCAATGTATAGTTTGCAATTCTGATCCCTGTGTGTGACAGTGCTGTGTATGTCAACTGTGGTGTTGGTGCTGTAATTGATCCAGTGCTCCCTTTTTCTCCCTCCACCCCCTTTCTCCTTCTGTAATCCTGTCCATGTGTGCATTAGCATCATCTGGTGGGGAAGCAGGGGCACCAGCGACAGAGGGAGCTGCATCCCACAGGACCCAGGAGGCAGAGTCCCCCAACACCGAGGGAACCAGTGGGACGGAGGGCAAGAAGAGCACCACGGCAGAGATAGGAGGTGACAACACAGACTCTGATTCCTCCTCCAATGGAAGCTCCCTGGTGGTGTGGTGACGGACACCACTGTGACCACCCCAGCTGCAAGTACAGCCCCCACCCCTGTACCAGTAGGCCCTCGGCGAGTTGCCCGTACCCGCTCATCCAGGAGGGTGGGCATCTCCTTCACCCCAAGCACCTCATGCACTATCCCAGTGAGCCCTGCTGCCTGAGTGAGGAGGCTATTGACCTCCTGAGATCCATCTCTGTAGGGCAGTCAACCATTGTGAATGCCATCCAGGGGCTGGCATCCAAGATGCAGCAATGCAATGCATTTCCGGGAGGGCATCCACGGTGGATTGGTGACCTAACAGGGATCGATTCCGGAACTGGCCTCCTCTCTGATGGCAGCCATTGTCCCTGTTCCTACCATCCCCCCTCCAACTACCACTTCCCAGACCCAGACTCCCCTCAACCCCCAACCCATCCCACGCACACATTCAGATGAGCATGCACACAAGACATCACACAAGAATGGCACAGTCAAACACAGGCACCACACTTCAGTCCACAAGCACTCACTCAAACAAGAGACAGTTGCACACACATCCACATTCACTGCCTCCACTGTCTCCACCTCCTCCTCCTCCTCCACCTCACTCACAGTGACGTCCACACTCACTCCTGCATGCACTGCTTTAACAGCCACCACCAGCATCACCACACCAAGCAGCACACACACCTCACTAGCAGATACCTCCACAACGTCCATCCATGCGTCTCCTGTGTCCTCTCCCACCCTGTCTGTCCCCCCTCCTAAAGGACACAAACACAGGCACTCAGACACCCAACAGCCATCCACCTCACATCAGCACACTGCCCATGCACCTGCACCCACGTCCAGCAGACATACACCTCCAACAACCTCTCCCTCAACCTCCACTCCCATCCCTGCTCCCTCATCCCACCCCACCGTCCCTAAGAAGCTTAGGTGCTTTGTTAGGGCGTAGCTCCTATCTCCGTTTTGTACCGCCCTTATATGTTACAATATACTTTTTTTAGAGGGCATGTTATGCTGCCCACATATCGTAAGCCACACAAACACTCTATAACATACACAACAAATTGGTTATTTCAGTTTTTGGGATTCCCAAAATGGCGGCGACCTAGGACGCAACAGATATTTACTCTACGCTCGGATTTTCAGAAACGAAAGGATTTAAGACACAAGGATCAACGTATACATGATATGAAAATCAATCACCATGAACATTTAAAAAGCTTGTTATTAATTATATTTTGACACTTTGAGAAAGCCCTAGGTGGACTCACCCTAGAGGGCGAAACACGTGTTGGCTGAGTTCTCTCTACGCATTTTGTCATTCTCATGCAACTTACTGGAATAAAGTATTACTTCACTTTACAAGTCTGACTAACAAATCTGGAATATTTTCATTAAGATCTGGAATCTCACAAGATCCTAAGACATTGAAAATAACAATTCTAATACAAGAGAGTATATGTTCAATAGCCACAAATTTATCCAAAGATACGCGATTATATGCCTAGTAACGAAATACAAGTGGGACCTCACCTTTTACTCATTAGGACTACCTTAAATATGGGGGATTAGGGTCCATTCCCCTGGTCTGAGCTCCCACAATAAAATTATACATTAAGTAAATAGGCAATCATTCAGGAAGGAAAACTGGACACTCAACTGCTCTTAGATATGTAAAAATAAGGAAGTGTAGGACTTTAGAAGTAGTTTTAATTCTATTCTCGAATTTGGACATATTTTTATTTTGAAAGCAGCCTGCAAGGCTTTTAAAATGACCATAGGCATCACAGCAGTGCACATTTAAGTGAATTTGTGCATTAAGTCTACAAGGCCTCTAAACCCACATGCCCTACCATATACTAGGGACTTATAGGTAGGTTTTCAGTGCAAATTGAACTACACCGAATTACCATATACTTTTCATACAGTACACAGGCCCTGGGACTGGTAAGCAGAGCCTATGGCACAATCAGAGTCAGAAAACACCAGTATCAGTCAAAATGGGGGCAAAAAAGTGATGCAACATCTGAAAAAGTTCAGTTTTCTTACAGTTAATGTAAATTAAAAGATGCAAATTTTTCCCTTGGTTCTCCTAAGCATTTTCATACAGCTCTGAGAATATCCATCATAGAAAATGCAGTGCCATCTCTGTCCTGCAAGGGATTTATTAAATGCTACAAGACAATACATTCTTCTCTTTCAACAAATCACACTAATGTCCCAGGTGAAGAAGACGTTTTCTCTTCTTTCAATAATGTTCCTCTTGAAAGACTGCTGCCATGACTTGTTGCCTCTCACTTCAGCTGGCAATTTGTAAACTGGAATCTTTTGACATCCTGCACCACTGAAAAAAGAAAAATGTATGAACAAATAGTGCTATGTTGATACTCTGCTACTGGCATTCATCTCAAAGCACCAAAGAGACGAAAAGGGAAATTACCTTCTATGTGAATACTAGAGAATCTGTTAGAAAATTGGGTCTTGAATGACTGGGGTATGAGTCCTGGTCAAGTCCTGATCAAGCAATAGCCACAATCCATGGCACGGTGAACCAAAAAAGGTTGCTAATTTAACATGTCTGTAATCATGGGTAGCTTGGCACAAAAAGCAGTCAGACTAAACTTAGAGGCAGTGCATTAAGTATTATGAAGTTCACAAACAGCAATACAGTCATAACACAACACAATAAAAATCCCAAACCAATTTAGAAAAATAATCTATGTTTTATACATTAGTTGACACTAAAACCATCAAAATCCAATTAGTAGGAACAATGTTATGAATTTTTAAAGTTTAATGTTCAAAATAGCAAGTCCTCACTTGACCACCTGGGTACATTTAGAACCACAACCAAGCACCCAGGAGTGCATGGAGACCTCCTGGGGGTTCAAGACATATTCAGACTGAGTCCAGGTGCTAGTTCAAGATTCTGGGAGACTGGCATGTCCCTGTGGCTTCGAACATGAGGCCAGCAAAACTGGCCCTTGAAATCATTTCTGGAAGTCCTGGGTGCAGGTGAAGATGCAGGGCTCCACAGGCAGGCTGGCCTCTGAATGTTCAGTGCAGGCTCCAGGCAGCAAAGCAGTCCTTCCAGGTACAGCAGCAGTCTAGAAGAGTGCACAGCAGGTCACAGCTGCAAGCAGTCCTCTGAGAGCCCTTCCGCAGGTCCAATAGTGAACTGACAAGTGGGTCCAGAGCCCTATTTTCAAACCCTGGTGCCCTGCTCCTAGAAGATGGGAAAAGATTTCAGAAGTGTTATTTGAAGTTCCAGGAGTTTCCTGCCTCCCTTGCCTTGATTCCTAGCTGGCTGCACAGACAATAAAGGGTCATTAAGCCTGTTGTGTGGTGGCAGAGCCAAGCTTATTCAGATGCAAGTGGGACTGTGCTTAGCTCCACATCCCCCATCAAGTCAGCTAGAGGGCCCATTTAGGCTCTGCTCAAATCTCAACTGTCAGTTACACCCAGTCATTTGACCTAAGGCAGGCTAAAGGCACAGGGGTCTAAGGACAGGAAAATGCCAACTTTCTAATCCTACTTTGCCATTAAAGAAGGTTTATCATTACAAGTTCATAGATACAAAACGTGACATATCTACCATT
This sequence comes from Pleurodeles waltl, assembly GCF_031143425.1. NCBI lineage: Eukaryota > Metazoa > Chordata > Amphibia > Caudata > Salamandridae > Pleurodeles > Pleurodeles waltl. The sequence continues at coordinate 691,092,398 of NC_090442.1, read as the reverse complement.
TCTGGTATATAAATTACAGCTTATTAAATATAATACAGAATCCTCAAAGTTATCTTAAGGGAGAGGTAGGCCTTACAGTAGTGAACAATTAATCTGGGAGTTTTTTACTACTAGGACATGTAAAATAAAAAGTGCATGTCCTACCTTTTAATTACACAGCACACTGCCCTCTGGATTACATATGGCCTGTTTGAGGGGTGACATATGTAACAAAAGGAGAGCTTAAGGCTTGTCAAGGGGTTTTAAATGGGAAGTTGGAATGGCAGTGGGACACTGCCTTCAGGCTGCAATGGCAGGTGTGGAACAAATTTTAAGGTCCTTCTTACATGGGTGGCAGAATAAGTGCTGCAGGCCCACTAGTAACATTTAATTTACAGGCCGTGGGTATATCACTACTGCATCCCTCTTGAATACGGAATGTTGTTGAATTTTATGTGTCAATTCATGTGTTCACCCTTGCGGTCTTTCCCGTCCCTTTTCCTTCCACCCTCCTGTGACTCTGTAGGCAAACAGCCTTGTGCGCGGTTTGGAACATTAACGGATGATGGGCATTAGGCCGGAGGGGAGTTGAGGCATTTCAGAACTGGTGTAGTGACTAGAATTAATAAATGCTATTGCGCTCTTGACCTAAAAGTCTGCAGTCATTACAGACAGTGATTTTGGTGATGAGAATGGGATCATCCAGATTATATTGTACCTGCTTATTCTGACTGGTTTGTTGCCAGTTAGTCCTCCGCTGCCATGCTTGCACAAGGACCTCAACAGGTATCAGTAATCTAACTGTATCCTGATTTTCTCAACCCAACCTTTTCACTCTGAGGCATGAAAGTCCCTTCATCAACGTTTGTGTATGGTCCTTCCAGCTTGCATCAACTTGTGCATTTTCAAACACAGATAAACTGCTTTGATACCAGGTGGTCATGTGCATTACATGTGTTAAAACCCAAGAAAAATGACTGTGCCACAAAAATCCAAACCTTGAAAAGGTTATTGGTACCATTAAAAGCAACGGACATGCTGCAAATGAGTTGAAAATGCTTTGAAAGCCAGAAGAAAGTTACAATGAAGTGAATTTTAATCACACTGACACATCAATAAAACGTGAAAATGCCAAATACAAAGGCAATGGTAGATTGGAGAAATCCAAACAGGGAAAGTGTTTTCGATGTAGCTCAAGCAACCACATTGCATCTTACAAAAGCTGCCCAGCAGTTGGTAAGGAATGCAGCAAAGAGAGATAATTTTGATAAGTGTATCCTACAGGTAAGAAAGTTCTTGCCATAAAACATTATGATGATGAGAAAGAGGAGAACTTGGGAGATCATGTTTTATTTGTAGCCATTCTTGATAAGTGCAACGGGGTGATCAGCCAAAGTGTACTGTACAAATCAATCAACATGGTGCAATGATTTTAGTAGACATCTGCTCATGACTCACTGTTATATCAAAGAAGGAATTCAATAAATTACCAATCAAAGGTAAATCATGACCCAGTCAAATCACTCCAGGAGCTTATGGAGGTAAACAAAATCCCGTAGAATATATCCAAAGCTTGCTTGTCATTTGAAGGAAAGTCAGCTGGAGCAAAGGTGCATGAGGTTGACAAGGGCATAAATAATTTGGGATGGTATGAACAGCAGAGCTTATGCATACTGATTAACCCATGCAAACCCCCTTATAGTTTCAATATTTCTGAAATAAATCTGGACGATATCCTGAAAGAATAGGAAACCATTTTTTCAGGGAAGTTCAGTTGACTGAAAGATTCCAACTTTACGTTGAGCTTAAAGAAAATACTATGCAAGTCTGACAGAAAGCAATTAACAGCCCTCTTTCTGCATGAAAAGAAGTAGAAATAGAAATCGTTTTGGAGAACTGGCTAAAAGAGGGTACTATCGGACATATTTCAGCATATGCATGCATTTCACCAGTAGTTGTAAAGAAAAAAGGTAGTGACTTTAGATTGTGCATTGATTTGAGACAACTTAATAATCTTATTGTGATGGAGAATCAACCTTTATCCCATTTACATGAAGTGGTGGTGACTTTAGGTAAAGCAAAAGTGTTCTCAACATTTGACTTTAAAGCTGCATACCACCAAGTGGTTTTCCACAAGGACTCTTGTGAGCTTACACCTTTTGTCACACTGAATGGGGCATACAGTTTTTTCTGTATTCCCATTGGATTAAGTTCTTCATCAGCTGTGTTCCATAAAATAATGAACAATCTGTTCCGGGGAATGAAGCTTTCCAGGACAAAGTACTAGTATTTTCTGAAGATCAGGAAAGCCATCTGGATTTGTTAAAAGAAGTGTTCACATGCATTTGTGTGAGTAGATTAACCTTGAAGAAGGAAAAATGTACGTTTTGCAAAGACCAAGTGGAGTGCTTAGGTCATGTTATCAGCGCCAATGGTGTATTACCAAAACCACACCTGGTTTCAGCAATTGTCCAATTCCCTCAAACACAGAACACAGAAGAATTATTATATTTTTTAGGCTTGTGTGAGTTCTATTAAAAGTTTATTAGAAACTGTACAGAGAAGGTAGAACCAATGCATTGTTTGGTCGAGAAAGGTGTTGATTTTAAGTGGAATTATGAGTGTACTGAGAAAATGTGTGCCTTAATAGAAAAACTGCAATAATGCCTTTTGAAGTCTTTTGATGAATCCCTGCTGTATATTGTCACTGTAGATGCTGGTCAGGTAGGACATGGGGCTGTTCTGAGTCAAGCTGCACACAATGGAGGACATCCCATAGCTTTAGCTTCTCAGAAGCTAAAATATTCAAAAGCAAAATACTCTGTTATAGATTAAGAATTAATAGCATGTGTGCAGCAGTAGCCAAATTCAAAAGATTTTTTTACAGGTCAGATCATTTTTATTACGAATGCATCAAAAGCCCCTTGTAAGTATTTTGGGTAAAGGTGGACCTGACAAAGTATCTCCACACATTAATAAGCTAGCATGAAAATTACATGAATATGTATTTGACATTGAACATATCCGTGGCAGGGCTTCTGTATCTGCTGACTACTTATCTTGATTACATTGCAAGGTCAACATTTCAAATGGTGATGAGAATGAGTGAGATGATGATATGGCTGTTGCTTGCCTTTTTGATGAACCTTTGTGTGAACATACTGTAAGTAAGAAATAATTGATGTCTACTGTGGCTGAGGATTTAGAATATTATAAGTTATCCAACCTCATTGTAACTGGTTGGCCCAAAGAAAAGAGTTTGAAGGTTAACCTCAGACCATTCTGGAAAGTTAAAGATAAATTGTCTATTGAAATTGAAATTATACTAAGAAATCACATGCTTGTCGTACCCACCCTGTTGAGATCATGCTTGATTACTCTAGCATACAAAGGTCACTCCGGCATGACTGGTACAAACAAAAATTTGACAATGGATGGCCTGCTATGGACCATGATGCTGACATGTTTGTGCAAGAATACCAAAAGCATGTATTATTACCATAAAGCATCACTGTACCACCCCCAATGCAATGGTCAGGTGAAATGTGCTAACCGCATCATTGATGAAACTATACAACTGGCATGGAAAAGTAATTTACCTGTCCAAAACACTCTAAGATTGCACCTTTGGGCATAATGAACCACTCCACACAATGTTACAGATATAACTCTTTATGAGTTACTGAGACAGAGGCTAGCCTCTACTACACTGCCACCGTGCTGGTTCCAAAAAGTGAAAAGGGAAATGATGCAGATGCTCCGTTCAGAGCAAAACTGGGGAGGACATTAAGGATAGGTTTGTGAAGTGTCAAGCCAAGATGAAACACCATTATGACCAAAGAAAGTCAACCTGTCTGAGTAAGATAAATGTTGGAGATATGATGAGGATTAGGTATCCAACTAGTAAGTTAAGTGGGGACAGGTTTGGCGATCCCATCAAAGTAGTTAAAACCACTGGTTCAGCTATAATGCTTAGTAATGTCTGTTGGTGGCATAAATTATGAGCTGTTAGGGTCATATAAAAACAATCATATCCTCCTGTTACAACAGGGTCTACCATATGTGTTGCCTCACGCAGAAATTCAGATGATTCTGTTACTGATGTGCTCACCCATGTGAACTTTCCTTACGCTATACCTTCCTCCCTCTTGTGTCTGTGCACACAAGCATATTCATGCGTGGTTTGACCATTAACAGTTGATGGTTATTAGGTGGGAGCGGGAAGGGAGTTGCAGCATTTGGAATGGGTTTTGTTACTGGGATTAACAAATGCTGTTGCACTCCTTACCTGTGTGTCTGCAATCATTAAAATACCACTCTGCAAGGGACTTACATGTAAATTAAATATGCCAATCAGGTAAACACCAATTAAAACAAGTTTTAGAGAGGAAGCACAAGCACTTTGGCACTGGTTAGCAGTGGTAAAGTGTACAGAGTCCTAGGGCCAAAAAGCTAATATCTAGCAAAAAGTAGGAGGAGGAAGGCAAAACGTTTGTTGATGACCCAATAGAGAGGTCCATTTCCAACAGGATCCCATTAATGATTTCTCATGCAGACCGTATCATAACCTTGAATCCACACAATGACAGTGCTTGCTTTTTATTCTCTTCCTACACATGTATATGTCATTGTTGGTCTTCACAACACCAAGTAGTAGATGCCTAGTACAAAATATGAGTCACTACCAGTAATACCTCTATAAGGCTAATGAAGATAAACATTGTTACCAGAGTGAAGTACTTTGTGATTTGGTGGGTTTTGGTGTCTAGTGTATTCCAGTGTCAAATGGCACTGCACCTTGACACAGAGATAAATAAGTCAGTGATGTGTGGGCATTCTACATTCCTCAATACTTTACAAGTTCTGCACTGAAATTTTGTTTTGTGATTGGCATCAAGTCAATGCTTTGTTACTCTGCTTTTCTACTCTCCGGATCTCTGTCTGGTGCTGATGGTTATGATGGATTCCTTTACTGAGCCAGACTCATTGGTTTGTGTTCTCAATAAGACCATCCACTACTCCTATTTCAACACCTTCATGAATGAATGAGAAGGGTATGAAGAAGAATGTGTGTTTGGAGAAATAGTTTAGAATGAAAACTCTTCTTAAAAAACAATCATCCAAAACACCCTCTTTTGAATTGAGTCTCTGTTTTATTCACCCTGTTATTCGACATACAGAGCAGGAGAATCAAGTGACATTTGACAAAGAACTTTGAAGTCAAAGACAGCCCTGTGAACTAGAGGTTATTCAGTAGTGAGTTTTAGAGGTACTGTAGAATCTGGAACCAATAATATTTGCAATTCACATCCACTCAAGAATCTCAAGGCATATTTATGACTTCTGATGAAACACTGTTTTGTGGCAGTGTTGCATCAGAACAACCTGCGCTGTGTTGTAGCATTTCCATGTCCACATTTCATATTTTCCATATTCCTGGGACAGCACACCATGGCGAAAGGACCAAAGATGAGTCACAAATTCTGACACAAGAGTTTTGGGAATGGTGTAAGGTGCTGCAATGCAAGTACTCCCTATGTCACGCAAATCTGATTTGCATGTCATAGAGTACCTCTACGTGAAGCAAATCAGTATTGTGTCACACAGGAGTGCTTTAGTGCATTGCGTCATGAGAGCGTATAAAAAAAGAAACATTCAACACAGCAATATTCCAAATACTGAGAAGCATGGAGGGAGCCTCAAGGAGCCAAGAGGGTATCAGCCTCTTAGGGAGGATCAAGTGTTGTGGGGAAAGAAGAAGAGGAAAGCGACGTTCCCTGGCATCTCCCTTGAAAATATCTTCCTACCTGTTGATTTGCCTGTCCTCTGTTTGCATCTCACCATAAGAATTTAATCAACAGAGACAGTGATGGCTGACACTTATTTTCATTCCATTAAAAATGAGAAATATGAACACTAGCAACCTAAACTTAACGAGCGCAGTCTTTTTAAATCCAGCACAGCTGAAAACCATGTGGGACAAACCTTAACCATTGAAAGGCTGTGCTGCCACTTAGACACAAACGATGAGGAACTGATGACCACCCAAACTGGACAAACAACAAGGGCATTGAAGGCGCAGAAGAGTGACACAAAAGTGGCATTGGAGAGAAAGAGACAAGATGCACTGCTAAGTAGTATATAACCCAAACAAGGCAGAGGGCCAACGGCAAAGCAAAGCATCCCACCATGCTCCTGAAGGAGTGTGGCTTTCTCAGGTACGCAATCATCTCCTGGGGAGATACTGCAAAGGGGAGTCTTAAACGGGAGGTGACATTAGCAAGGAAGGGTGCCATTTGGCAATCCATAGTGGACAAAATCAAGTGCATAGCACAAACAAAGAAGTCCATTGTGAAGTGCATGATTGCAAGCACAGGACCAAAGAAAAACTAGGCAGGAACCTTAAGGCAGCCATGAGAACTGGAAAAGGACTTGATGTCCAGGAGGATTTGGATTAATTGGAGGAGCAGGTGGCATCCCTCATTCAAACATTGTTGGTAACTGGAGTGGAACATCAGGACAGTGCTGAGGTGGAGAACCAGGAAGAACTACAGGGTGAGTCAAAACAAGAGACTATGGGGGTTATCACAACTTTGGAGGAGGTGTTAATCTCCTCCAAAGTTGTAATAACCCCCTATATATTGGCAAACTGCCATGCAGGGCAATGCAGCAACACACTTTGCTGTGGTATGCTGCACTGTTCTGTGTGAAAGGGTAGAAATTCCCCACATGCCATCTCATCCTTCACATAACTGTCCTTTCCATGAGCAGTACCAAAGTACCAGCCCAGTTCAGCTCTGGCAAGCTTCCCAGGTCTATGCGTGATGTGCTGCCCCAGTCAAGGTATTACCTCTCAATACTGGGACTTGTGTGTTATTTTCCCTTCATATGACAGCACAATAAGTTAAAGAATGCAAAGTAAACCTGGACTGGATCTGCGCATCATGCATGGACCTGGAAAACTTTGCAAATATGCCACTGCTAATGCAGGACCTTGTGCACCGTGCTTGTTTTGAGGCCAGGTAGGCAAAAGTGTACTGTAATAAACTTAGTTAATGTGTCTTTGGAGAGGGTCAATGAGTCACCAAGAGGATCTCCATGGGCAGAGCATGCACTGCAAATGGTGTCACTCAACGATCCAGATGTACAGTTTCTAGTACAGATCCATATTGTATGAAGCTAACCTGATGTGCTGGGGAGGTTTTCCCAAGAGTAGGCTGCCATGTATGAGAATGCCCTACCTCCTCACATAATCATATGGACATTAGGGGCATTTGGTCATTGCAAGGATGCAGAGCAGAGGTTCATGGTTAGTTGGTGGAAGCATAGATGGTGTGTGAGCTAAGTAGGCCCCTGGTAGTGTACTGCTGTGTAGGTATGGCTGAGCATCTTGAACTGCCAGTGTGTCTGAGACAATGTGATTTTCAAAGGTGATGGCTGATGTGCGTGCCACAAGGTAGGCTGAGTAATAGTCTGGCAGTAGTATGTTGGATAGTTTGCCCTTTGTATAGCAAGTTTGCAGAGATGCTGTAGTAGAAGTCCTTGGTGTACTTTTGTCAACATGTGATGATGGCTTGAGTGATGGGCATATAGGTGTCAGGAAGGAGCCATATGAATAAAATGTCTGTCCGTGCACATAAAGTTAAATCAGGTTGAGGTGATCATGGCAATTTGAAGTCTCATAATGCAATAGATGTCCAGAGTGATAAACATGTGCTTTTGGTGTTTGGAGGGTGAGGGTTTCCGGCCTAGTCATGTGGGCATCAAGAGTGAGTACATGTTGCAGAATGTTATCCCGTTGATCTTGTCATGTTGAGTATCAGCAACTAATCTCACAAGCAGATAGCCATGATGGTTAATGACATAATGTAACTACTGTTGATGGTGTTGGTGTCACCTGAGAGTTAGTGTATGATCTGGAAGTCATCAGTATAGGAGATGTTAAGTCCCTGGGTCTGATTGATGATTGCCAGAGGAGTCATTTACATGTCCAAGAGAGTGGGGCTGACTGAAATGATTTCCTGGACTATGGAGATGAGCTCCTTGGGTTCTGAGGGAATGGAGTGAGCATGAGGTGTTGCATAGTATCAGTTATGAAGGAGGATGTGTGATGCCGCGAAGACCGGCAGCATCCCACTTGCAGACTGCAGTCGGATCGGCGGTCCACGTTTCGGGCATCCGTTCCTGCAGCGGGCTGCTTTTCTGGTCACAACCTGTTTTTTGGGCCGCAGCGTGACCTGCAACTTTCCATTTGGGCTCTGTTTTACGCTGTGCCCACCTTTTACCTCCCTAGTTTTACTTCCCTGTTTCTTACTGTTTTTATTCCTTTTTTCTTTTTTCTCTTTTATTTTTTGTTTCTTCTTGGCCATATTTTCTCTTTCGCAGGAGTCTGTGTTTCCTTCCCTGCATGCCTTGCTCCCTACCTTTTTTACTACAGCTATTTTTCCTTTTGCTTTAATGTGGCTTTTCCCAATCCAAGATGGTGTCTTCATTACTTCCTGCATGTGACTTCCTGTTTGTTAGTATATAAGCACAGTTGGTCTTCTGTTCCTTGCGTTGCAAACACTTCTGTTCCGGTTGTGCTCCTCGTTCCTGTATCCTGTGAATTTGGACTTCACTTACTTTTCCCTGTCTGCAGTTTTTGTTCCAGACTTTTTTGCCTCATTTCTTTTCTTTTCTTTATATCTTTTTCAGGAGTTCCTTGATCTGAGGTTTTTCCCAAGTTGGGTTTTTTCCTTTTAGAACTCCCTCTGGAGGTTACGGCCTGCTTGGTGTTCTATTATCAGCAGCACTGTGGCTCCTGGAAAGGGTCGCCCCTACCTTGGTCAATCCAGACCAAGCAAGAAACTTGGTGGTGCCAGGAGACTGGCAGATTACAGCGGTAAGAAGCGTTCAGGTCTTGACAATATGTCCACTTCATAAATGGTCCTTAGCCCTCAGTGTTGTGAAGTCTGGAGTTGAATGTGTGTGTGTTAGAAAACTACAGGATTCTCCAGACGAACTTGGATTATGTCATGTACAGGCCTTTCCCTTACAAGCAGCGCAGCAAGATGGCTTATTGCGTAATGTTGTGTGGATGATTGTGAAAGATCCAGCCTAGGGCCCAATAATGAACAAATTGTATAAACGACAGTACAGCAAAGCAGCTTTGTCTGTACTGCTGTGTGAAAGGCAGAGTGCACAATAGTGTGAGGTATAACCATAATTGACATGTCTTGGACATTGCTGGGCCACATACAGATGGCTAGACCAAATGTAGGCATCCTTGTTACACTGTGCAGTGGTCTCTGCAGTGGTGATAAGAAGCCAAATTTGCCTCATTGCAAGCAGACAGTAGAAAATGTGGTCCAGTCTTGTACTCACTCTTTCAGGCAGGGCATGGCAGGACACCCAGCTGCTGAGCTGCATTGCGTTGTCTGTAACTTGGTAAAAGTAACAATAGTGCCCCATGGCCATATACACTTGCAGAAACATATGTCCACATAGCGGTCTGAAACTTACGCAAATAGGGACTATGGTTAATACTGAGGTTGTGTGAACACTGTACATGTATTGCCAAAAGAAAAAACAACAATAGTACCCGATGGCCATATACACTTGCAGAAATACATGTTCCACATATTCTTATGTACTTGAAAGTGAAGAAAAATACTGTCCAAATGTTACAGAAACCACTTATGTCACAATCAATCATGGATTCCGCAATACATTTCTATTTCTTTTCAGAGGGACAAACAACACCTCCTGGAGATCAGCCTGTCCGTTACGCCCAACTCGTTGAGGACACCACTTTGCCCCATGGACAAAGACACTTTTCAACAGCTCCTGGACAATTTTAACAATTCTCCTCAGGAACTTGCAAGGTTAGACAAAGTTGTTGGGTCCCCAGTTGAACTGACATACACTGGGCATGGACCATCAAGTAATGGCATCACTTCTGAGGACTCTGAGGACCCAAAACTTACTTTTCAATGGCGAATGATAGGAATCCAGAAGAGGATAGATGATGAGGTCCGGTTAGGGATGAAGCCCATAGCGGGAACTCTTGAAGGAGTCTGTACATGTCTTAGCCCTAATAAGGGGTTGGCAAAGGTTATCACAGACACTTACATTTGGCTCCATGGGATTGATGAGTCCCTTGCTGACATCGCTTGTGTCATGCTGCAGAAGGAACCACAACTCCAGCCTTCTACATCTGACACCAATGTTGTAGTCATGCAGCTGGGGGCCATTAATACATAAACCAGTCCCTGGGGGCCACAATAGACTCCTTCATAGCAACAATGAGTGCCCTCAATAGCAACGCTGTTGTTTTGTGGGCTAACCAGCAAACCCTTGCCAGGTACTACCATGCTGCCTTATTGGCACAAATGTTGTTGGGAACATGGGAGTCAAATCTTCTGCCTCTGATGTGTGTGTGCCCGAGCTAATAACATCTCTTAGCTGCCTCCCACTCAAACACCACAATATCCAGGGGAGACAGAAAATGCATCACAGGAGGATGATGTAATTTTTCTCTTTTTTTGTAAGAAGAACATCCCGATAAACAATTGTGAATGCCCCCTAACTAGGTTTCCTATCCCTTCTGTGTAGGACATCATTACCCCCCTCTGTAGAACTCACAACAGTACTCTTTGTGCAGTTGTTCATTTTGTCCACTTGTGTCCGAAAATCCTAAGCAACACCTGATAATGACAATGTTTTCCTCCTCGTTGATCTCACTACACAAATGTAAATGTGTTGTAACATGTGTAAACTAATAAATTGTTACACACAATACCTATTTGATTTGACATATGTGTTTGTAGAGCTTTCTAAGAATAAACCTACTCATCTGATGTAATGTGAAGATAGGAAGCTCTGTAAGAAAATAAAAATTAATTTCAATTTTTGAAACCATATGAGATTTGTATGGTTGTTCCACAAAGGTCTACAAACATATCAGAGCTATAACCCCCAATGTCAATTTTATTAATCTGAAGAAGAGAGAACTCAACTTAATTACACACGCTACCTTTGTATGTGCACCTACACCAATTACACCCACTGCAATTTTATGATGAGCAAAGTGTATCTTATCAATGTCATTTCAGAGTGTATCAACAAAATGCATTTTCTTGATAGACACACAGTGAGATGGTTCTGTCAAAGCACACACACAAAATGACCAACTATAAATTGGATGTGTAAGGCATGGCAGGTCAAAACACTGTAACAAATGTCAAAATCAGTGTTGCAAAGTGTTAGGCAAGCAGGACTTATGATTCTGAACAATTCTCTAACACGAGTTAGGGAATTGTTTTATTCCATAAGGTTTGTATAGCATGGCACATTTCGGATATTCATTTGTGTTCTTCTTTTCCTCTCTCCTGTAGAGCCTGGAGGTCTGGTCCACCAGTATAAACTTTGTCCCATGGGGAAAGGCAGAAAGGCAATAAGTAAGTGTTATAGAGGAAGGTACCTCTGAGACGGGGCTTAGGGTTTGGTAGGGGTTTGAAGCCTGTTCGTTGTAGATTATGTATACATTGTCAGAACATGGAATGCAACTAGTCACCTTGCAGGGCAGACCTGGCTGGAGGTAAAAGGTCAGAGATATCTCACATCACATGGCAGAATCATTCTTCAGTTATCTGATGTTTTAAGCACTGCTGGCCAGCATAATCTCAGGTCCCTAGCACCATGGCACAAGGGTACAACCATTGGCACTAGGCGCACAAAATTGTTCCTGCAATTTTAAAAGACGCAAATGCACCTTAAAGGTAAAAATGATGCATTCCGTCCCTTTCATTCTGGTGCAACACAGCAAGGTGACTTGCTGTGTGTAATAATAATAAATGTGACAGTTGGTACATACATACTGGGCTTGCCACACAGGCATACCTTATACCATGTGCAGAGTAGATGGTGTTATTCAATGTGAATCGAGCCATAGGGGCCACTTGTCTGACATAGGCCCTCATTACAGCCCAGGCCGGCGGTAAATACCGCCAAATTCTGATCATGGCGGAAAGAGCTCAGATAGACAGCCACTTTACCACACCGACCGCTAGGGCGGAAATAACAGGCACCACTGCGGTAGCCACCTACAGCCAGACGGAAATCAATGTTCCGCCCACCATATTAAGACCCTGTCATCCGCCACCTTTTCCAGGGTGGTACCAATGACATCAAAAGCCTGGCGGAAGCACTGCACAGAAGGGAAATGACTCACCTTTGGAGACACAGGCAGCAACCACGCCGCCATGGAGCCCGAGCTGCAGATCTTCCAAATGATCTTTTACGTCCTTCTCCACCATGAACACCAATGACGGCGAAGATTACCACGGTGAGTACAGCCGCCTAGCACACAGGGGAGGGTGGGAGGAAAAAGAGAGTGACACATGCATGCACAACACACACCCCCACCCCTAATACCATACCCACAATCAGAAGCACAAGATTTTTTTTTACCCCATACCCCACAGGAACAATGCAAGGACAATACCAATGGATGAAAGTGAGTGTAATAATATAAATACATCAAAAATACGTATACCAGTCTAAATTTATATACATATGTACAAATCAAGGGGCACAGCCTAGTCCTCAATGTGCGTGGACCACAGGGCCACATCACAAAGTCCAAGGCCCCACTTGTCTCCTCCAACAACACGGAGAGAACACTGCAGGGGCATCAGTTCGACAATAGGCAGGCACCTCAGGGGGACGGGGAACGGGGGGCACCTCAGACGGCAGATGGAACAAGACCAGTGGTTCTGGAGGGGGCAAACATGCCCATTGCTCTTTGTCCTGGAGAGTTCAAGGCCACAGCCTCTCAAGTGGGTGACTTGCCTACTGGCTCTGGAGGGGGCAACATGCCCATTGCTTGGTCCTGGGGAGTGCAAGGCCACGGTCTCTCAAGTGGTGACTTGCCCACTGGCTCTGGAGGGGGCAACATGCCAATTGCTTGGCCCTTGGGAGTACAAGGCCACAGTCTCTCGAGTGGGTGACTTGCCCACTGGTTCTGGAGGGGGCATTGAACCCTGTGATCTTCATCCTGGTGAAGATGGGGTGAGTGGGTGCATTACCCACTGGTTCTGGAGGGGGCATTGTGCCCTGTGATCTTCATCCTGGGAAGGATGGGGTGAGTGGGTGCCATACCCACTGGTTCTGGAGGGGGCATTGTGCCCTGTGCTTCTGATCCTGGGGAGTGCAAGGTCACAGTCTCTCAGGTGGGTGTCATACCCACAGGATTTGCAGGGGGCAGGCCGCACAACAGCCCATGGATGCAGGTTTAATGAATGTCCGCAGGTGGTGATGGCTGCTCAGTGGTGGCAGTGGTGGTGCTGCTGCTGCTGGTGGTGGCGGTAGTGGGGGGAAGCTCCAGCCCATCCCCAGCAGCCTCGGACGGCTGCTCAGTGGTGGCAGTGTGCTGTTGCTGCTGGTGGTGGTAGGGGGGGAAGCTACAGCCCATCCCCTGCAGCCTCAGACGGGTCCTCAGTGGTGGTAGTGGTGCTGCTGCTACTGGTGGTGGCGGTAGTGGGGGGAAGCTCCAGCCCATCCCCTGCAGCCTCGGACGGCTGCCCACTGCTGGTAGCAGTGCTGCTGGTGATGCTGGTGGTGGTGGTGGGGGGAAGCTCCAGCCCATCCGCAGCAGCCTCGGACGGCTGCCTACTGCTGGTGACGGTGCTGTTGGTGATGCTGGTGGTGGTTGTGGGGGAAAGTTCTAGCCCATCCCCTGAAGCCTCGGATGGCTGCCCACTGCTGGTGGTTGTGCTGCTGGTGATGCTGGTGGTAGTTGTGGGGGGAAGTTCTAGCCCATCCCCTGCAGCTTCAGATGGCTGCACAACCATGGTTGGTGGTGGGGGCTCCGACTGAGGCCCTGCACCACGCCCCTTCTCCTTCCTGCCTGCTGGTGCAGGCCCCTTGCCCTTTCTGGCAGCAGCTGGGGATGGATCCTTGCCCTTCCTGGCAGCAGCTGGGGATGGCTCCTTGCCCTTCCTGGCAGTAGCTGGTGCCTAACTGTGTCACTGAGGCTCTGCTAACCAGAACCTCAGTGCTTATGCTCTCTCTGTCTTTAAAATTGTCACTGCAGGCTAGTGACCATTTTTACCAATTCTGATTGGCACACTGGAACACCATTATAATTCCCTAGTATATGGTACCTAGGTACCTAAGGTATTGGGGTTCCAGGAGATCCCTATGGGCTGCAGCATTTCTTTTCCCACCCATAGGAGCTCAGACAATTCTTACACAGGACTACCACTGCAGCCTGAGTGAAATAACGCCCACATTATTTCACAGGCATTTTACACCTCACTTAAGTAACTTATAAGTCACCTATATGTCTAACCCTCACTTGGTGAAGGATAGGTGCAAAGTTACTAAGTGTGAGGGCACCCTGGCACTAGCCAAGGTACCCCCACATTGTTCAGTGCAATTTCCCCAGACTTGGTAACTCCGAATATGGCCATGTAACATGTCTAAGATCATGTAATTGTCCCCCCATGCCAAATCTGGTATTGGGGTGCCAATCCCATGCATCCCGGGGCTCCATCATGGACCCCGGGTACTGTCAAACTAGTTCTCTGGGGTTTTCACTGCAGCTATTGATGCTGCCAACCCACAGACAGGCTTTTGCCCTCCTGGGCAGCCCAGTCCCAGGAAGGCAGAACAAAGGATTTCCTCTGAGAGAGGGTGTTACACCCTCTCCCTTTGGAAATAGGTGTTAATGGCTGGGAAGGAGTAGCCTCCACCAGCCTCTGGAAATGCTTTGAAGGGCACAAAGGATGCCCTCCTTGCATAAGCCAGTCTATACAGGAGATGGATCCAAGTGACCCCGACAGTCCAGTGGTCCTTCTGTCCAAATTTGGTGGAGGTAAGTCCTTGCCTCCCCACGCCAGACAGTAATCCTGTGTACTGTGTGAACTGCAGCTGCTAGGGCTTCTGTGCACTTTTGCAAGGAATCCTTTGTGCACAACCTAGCCCAGGTCCCCAGCACTCTGTCCTGCATTGCTCAACTCGCTGAGTTGACCACCGGCTTTATGGGACCCTCCTTTGTAGTGTTGAGATGACTGCCGTGCTCAGATTTCTTGAATGCCTGTTCAAGTGCTTCTGCGGGTGCTGCCTGCTTCAGCGTGGGCTCTCTGTGCTGCTGAGCACCCCCTATGTCTCCTCTTCCGAGGGACAACCTCCTGGTCCTTCCCGGGCCCGGGCAGCACCCATTTTCTTTAACCTTGACTCTTGCAGCTAGCAAGGCTTGTTTGCCATCTTTTTGCGTGGAAACAACTTTGCATCCTTCAGCACGCCGTGGGACATCTTCTGTGTAAAGGAGAAGTTCCTGGCATCTTCTGTTTTTGCAGAATCTTCAGCTTCTTCCACTTGGAGGCAGCCCTTTTGCACCTTCATCTGGGTTTTAGTGGGCTCCTGCCCCCCCTGGACATTTGCGTGACTCTTGGACTTGGTCCCCTTCCTTTCCAAGTCCTCAGGTCCAGGAATCCATCTTCAGTGCTTTATAGTCAGTTGTTGCCTTTGCAGAATCTCCTATCACGCCTTTAGTGTGTTTCTGGGGAAGTAGGGTAACTTTACTCCTACTTTTCAGGGTCTTGGGGTGGGGTATCTTGGACACCCGTAGTGTTTTCTTACACTCCCAGCGACCCTCTACACACTACACTAGGCCTGGGGTCCATTTGTGGTTTGCATTCCACTTTTAGAGTATATGGTTTGTGTTGCCCCTGTGCATATTGCAACCTGTTGTATTCTACAATGTTTGCACTACTTTTCTAACTGTTTACTTACCTGATTTTGGATTGTGTGTATATTTTGTGAATTTTACTTACCTCCTAAGGGAGTATATCCTCTGAGATATTTTAGGCACATTGTCACTAAAATAAAGTTCCTTTATTTTTAGTAACTCTGAGTATTGTGTTTCTTATTAGATAGTGCTATATGATATATGTAGTATGGTAGGAGCTTTGCATGTCTCCTAGTTCAGTCTAAGCTGCTTTGCTATAGCTATCTCTGTCAGCCTAAGCTGTTAGAACACTACTAACCTACTAATAAGGGATAACTGGACCTGGCACAAGAAGTAAGTACCATCAGGTACCCACTTTAAGCCAGGCCAGCCTCCTACAGTGAGTGGGCACGGGAAACTCGCTGAGGGGCTGCTGGGAGGGGGGTGCTGGTACTGGGGTGGCGGCTGTACCTGTAGCTGGGGTAGTCACAGAGGTGTCCACCACCACCAGGGAGCTTCCATCGGAGGAGGTATCTGTGTCTGAACTGTCCCCTCCAGGTTTTGCTCCCCTCGCCCTTCGTCCCACTGGTGCCCTCGGCGTGGGTGGACTCAGCCTCCTGGGTCCTGTGGGATGCAGCTCCCTCGGTCGCCGGTGCCTCTGCT
Organism: Pleurodeles waltl; assembly: GCF_031143425.1. Lineage (NCBI taxonomy): Eukaryota > Metazoa > Chordata > Amphibia > Caudata > Salamandridae > Pleurodeles > Pleurodeles waltl. The sequence continues at coordinate 691,076,044 of NC_090442.1, read as the reverse complement.
CCTCCGCCAGATGGTGCTAATGCACATAGGGACAGGATGACAAAACAAAAAGGGGGGGGAGGAGACAAAGGGAACACTTGGTCTATGGCTGCACCATCACCACCATTGGCGTACACAGCAACCTCACACACAGCCCTACTCACTATGCAGTGGACTACCAGTAACAATGCCAGTCACCAGGGCATGGGGAGGGACACATACTGCCAGCTGCAGCATGCCTGGGACCCACACAGCCCTGCCCAGTAGTGGATGCCTACTAGCTAGTTAGAAGGAATATCACTTCTGAATCCTGCCCAACATGGGACCTACTCTGCGTTGTCAGACCTGGCCTAGAGGCACCCAAAGACACACATCCCCCACCCGGACATCACCCTACCATGCGTATGTTGTAATGATGGGCACTGTACTCACCTCCTTGTGGCTGCTGTGATGCCCTCAAGTGCCCATCCAGCTCCAGATAGGCCAACGCCAGTATGCGGGCCATCGGGGGGTCAGGGTTCGACAGGCACCCCTTCATTGTTGGGAGGCCATCCCCAGCTGGGCCTCTGCCATTTTCTATTCCCAGCATCTCAGGTCCTCCCACTGTTTGCAACAGTGGGTACTCCGTCTGCCGTAGACCCCCAGGGTCTGCAGGTCCTTGGCGATGGCACATCATATACTCTTCTTTTGATTGGAGCTGACCTGCAGAGAAAATACAGACGGAAAAGTATTACTCCAACCGTCCTGCCTGTTACACTCGTGGCCCACCATACCACTTCCCATCCCCATTTACACAGACTTGGCCTAGCACACAAGCTGCACGTCGCCCAGGGGACATACAGCAACACCCCCACACGTTGCCTTCAAACACACCACTCCATGCATTCATGCCCCATGCATCGTGCTCACAGTGTACTCACCTGTTGGTCTAGAGGCCCATATAGCAAAAATGGAGGACAGGCATGGAGCTGTGTGCCCAACTGGAGCCTGACCTGATATCTGCTATCCGTCACCCCACTAGGATCCCCCTCTTGTGCAAGTCCTATCAGTGCTCCATTTTCTTTCAACTGGTTCTTTCCAAGTGACAGTGGGCTTGGCAGCAGGAATGTCACAGCCAATGTTCTCAATAGTGCTGACCAGAGATAAAACACATTTGCAGCTACATTGTTTTCCCCCAAGTGGATGATTTGGCCCCGGTGGTGGCTGACTTCTATGCAATGGGACATATCCCCAACATAATTGGGGCAATTGATGGAACACATTTTGCGTTTGTTCCCCCCGGCAAAATGTACAGGTCTACAGAAATCGAAAAAGTTTTAATTCAATATGCCTGGCGGACATTAATGCGAAATATCCTGGGTCTGTGCATGATGCCTTTATCCTGTGGAATAGCAGCATTCCAAATGTGATGGCCCAACTACAGAGGCACTGTGTGTGGCTAATAGGTGAGCCCTGGTTCCCACCCAGTGGATGTTGGTGTATGGGTATGATGTGGGCCATAAGGGATAGTGTGTGGCTAAAAGTTGTCCTTCGATATTTGCAGGTGACTCTGGTTACCCCAACCTATCATGGCTCCTGACCCTTGTGAGGAATCCCAGGACAAGGGCAGAGGAACGTTAGAATGAGGCACATGGGTAAACCAGAAGAATTATTGAAAGGACCCTTGGCCTCCGGAAGGCCAGGTTTCGATGCCTCCATCTAACAGGGGGATCCCTGTGCTACTCACCCAAGAAGGTCTGCCAGATAATCGTTGCATGTTGCATGTTGTATAACCTTGCCTTGAGACGCTGTGTGACTTTTCTGCAGGGGGAGGAGACTGGAGATGGCCATGTGCCAGCAGTCGACCCTGTGGACAGTGAAGATAAGGAGGCAGAGGATGAGGATGAGGACAACATAACTGCAGTAATTTGCCAATATTTTCAATGCCTCACAGGTAAGACAGTGTTACTTCACATTTCATTGTCATTTTATTGTTTGTGATTGTCAGGCTGTGATTTCCCACTTCTATGCCCACTCACTGTACCATTTGGTAACTTTTTTATAGATGTTGGTGCCCCACTATCACTCTTGGTGTGTTCACTGCAGCCAACTACAGGTCTATCCTATGTGCACATTACTGTACAGTTGAATTGCAATGTTTGAACCTTGTGAAACGAATACATACTTAAAACATTTGACATACTCCATACTTGTATTTTTTTAAAGTGTGTTTATTGCAGTGCTAAGAAGAAAAGGGGGAAGTGCAATGGGCTGGGGTGATGATGGAGGTGAGTCCAGGGTATAGTTCCAGTCTATTTGTAGCACAGGTGCTTTGTCAAAGGGGGTACAGGAAGGGGAGCAATGGCAGTTCAAGGTGGACAGGGTAACAGAGTGGGACACAAGGGTGACAATCAGGAGAGCCTTATTTTACTGGCGGGGGTCTTGGCAATAGTCTCTGGCTTCTTCCTGGATTGCAAGGAACGTTTGTGGGGAGGTTCTCCTTCTGAAGGGGGAGAGGTACGGGTGGCCTGTTCGTCCTGTTGCAGAGCCTCCTGTCCACTAGCGGGAGCGGAGGTGGAAGATTGATCAATTGTCTGCTAGTGGCAGTGGCCCGCTGTTGTGAGACTGCCACCCTCATAATGTTGGCCCTGTCTGCCAGCACCCCTGCAATGGAGACCAGGGGGGTGTTAAGGGCCTGCAAGTCCTCTCTGATCCCCGGGTACCGTTCCTCCTGCAGCCGCCTGTTCTCCTGCACGTTGGCCAGGATCTGGCCCAGCTTATCCTGGGAATGTTGGTATGCTCCCAGGATCTCAGTAATAGCCTCCTGGAGAGTCGGTTCCCTGGGTCTGTCTTCCCCCTGGCACACAGCAGTCCTCCCAGCTTCCCAGTTGTCCTGTGCCTCTATCCCCTGAACCATGTGCCCACTGACCCCAGGTCCCTGATTGTCTTGGGTATGGGGAGTGCCCTGGGGCCCCTGTAGGTGGACTTTTCTCCTCCCATGTTGTTAGTTGTGGGGGAGGAGGTGGGGGTCCACCGCCAGTCCTCTGTACAGCTATCTGGTTTCTTAAAACCACGGAACGTACCTTCCCCCGCAGGTTGTTCCACCTCTTCCTGATGTCATCCCTTGGTCTGGGGTGCTGTCCCACGGCATTGACCCTGTCCACGATTCTTCCCCACAGCTCCATCTTCCTGGCAATGAATGTCTGCTGCACCTGTGCTCCAAATAGCTATGGCTCTAACCGGATGATTTCCTTCACCATGACCCTCAGCTCCTCCTTATAGAAGCTGGAGTGTTGTTGTGGTGCCATGGGTGTTGTGTGAGTAGTGTGGGTGAGGGTGTGTAGGGTGATGTGTTGGGGTGTGTGTTGTGAGGTGCACGGGTGGTGCATAGGTTATGGTGGTATGTGGCTCTGGTTGTGTGAGTGGTCTTGCTGTCTCTCTCTGGTGGCAATTATTTGTATTCGTAAAGGGATGTGGGCAATGTGGGTGTGTGTTTTATAATGGTGTAGGTATGTGGGTGTGGTGTGTGTATGGGTGTCAGGTGTGTGTAGTTTGAGTTGTCCACTGTGGTGCTGTTTTGTTTGAGTTTGTGTATTTTGAGCGCAGTGTTATGTACCGCCAATGGTTTACCGCCATTGAATGTCCGCCGTGGTGATTCGTGGCCCATAACGTGGTGGGCGTTGTTCTGTTGGCGTAACAGTGTGGGTTTTGGTACCGCCAGTTTGTCACTGACTTTTGGTGTGACGGACTTGTGTCTGTGGCTGAATAGTGACAGATTGGTGTGTGTGTGTCATAATATTGTGAATGGATATGCGTCTTGGTTGCGGTATGCATGGCGGTAAGCGGGATTTACTGCCAATGTCAAAATGAGGTCCAAAGTGTGGTGTGTTACCTGAATGAGAGAAAACAGCAATGCATCATGTATGCCATTACACTGACATGCTAAAACATTCATCAGGGCAGATCATTGGTCAATAGTGACCCTACATTGGGGAAAGGGCTGCTTGCCATTACTTGGTCGCATGAGTGCTTGCTCCATAGAACAAAAGACAGATTTTATGCCAGGTATGCTGCTTAGTGTGTCCCTTTGATACTTCTTCGACTTGATGTCACTCTCTCTTGATTTACATGTCACATGGCATGCACACATTTCACCTATATTTTGTGAGAAATATAGTAACATTACTACATGCTGATGGTACCTTTTTATCTACCTACCTCCAATCTCCAAACCCAGCAGGTCCACTGTAGGAAAGTACCATCTTGCCTGGCATGTTGCCCCCATATTTCACTGTATATATGTTGTTTTAGTGTATGTGTCACTGGGACCCTGCCAGCCAGGGCCCCAGTGCTCATAAGTGTGCCCTGTATGTGTTCCCTGTGTGATGACTAACTGTCTCACTGAGGCTCTGCTAACCCGAACCTCAGTGGTTATGCTCTCTCTGCTTTCTAAATTGTCACTAACAGGCTAGTGACCAATTTCACCAATTCACATTGGCATACTGGAGCACCCTTATAATTCCCTAGTATATGGTACTGAGGTACCCAGGGTATTGGGGTTCCAGGAGATCCCTATGGGCTGCAGCATTTCTTTTGCCACCCATAGGGAGCTCTGACAATTCTTACACAGGCCTGCCACTGCAGCCTGAGTGAAATAACGTCCACATTATTTCACAGCCATTTACCACTGCACTTAAGTAACTTATAAGTCACCTATATGTCTAACCTTTACCTGGTAAAGGTTGGGTGCTAAGTTACTTAGTGTGTGGGCACCCTGGCACTAGCCAAGGTGCCCCCACATCATTCAGGGCAAATTCCCCGGACTTTGTGAGTGCGGGGACACCATTACACGCGTGCACTGTACATAGGTCACTACCTATGTACAGCGTCACAATGGTAACTCTGAACATGGCCATGTAACATGTCTAAGATCCTGAGTCTCTAGCACAGACCCGGGTACTGCCAAACTGCCTTTCCCGGGGTTTCACTGCAGCTGCTGCTGCTGCCAACCCCTCAGACAGGTTTCTGCCCTCCTGGGGTCCAGCCAGGCTTGGCCCAGGAAGGCAGAACAAAGGACTTCCTCAGAGAGAGGGTGTTACACCCTCTCCCTTTGGAAAAAGGTGTCAGGGCTGGGGAGGAGTAGCCTCCCCCAGCCTCTGGAAATGCTTTGATGGGCACAGATGGTGCCCATCTCTGCATAAGCCAGTCTACACCGGTCCAGGGATCCCCCAGCCTTGCTCTGGCACGAAACTGGACAAAAGAAAGGGGAGTGACCACTCCCCTGACCTGCACCTCCCAGGGGAGGTGCCCAGAGCTCCTCCAGTGTGCTCCAGACTTCTGCCATCTTGGAAACAGAGGTGCTGCTGGCACACTGGACTGCTCTGAGTGGCCAGTGCCAGCAGGTGACGTCAGAGACTCCTCCTGATAGGCTCTTACCTGTGTTGCTAGCCTATCCTCCTTCCTAGGTAGCCAAACCTCCTTTTCTGGCTATTTAGGGTCTCTGCTTTGGGGAATTCTTTAGATAACGAATGCAAGAACTCATCAGAGTTCCTCTGCATTTCTCTCTTCACCTTCTGCCAAAGGATCGACCGCTGACTGCTCAGGACGCCTGCAAAACCGCAACAAAGTAGCAAAGACGACTACTGCAACCTTGTATCGCTGATCCTGCCGCCTTCTCGACTGTTTCCTGGTGGTGCATGCTCTGGGGGTAGCCTGCCTCCTCTCTGCACTAGGAGCTCTGAAGAAATCTCCCGTGGGTCGACAGAATCTTCCCCCTGCAACCGCAGGCAACAAAAGACTGCATCACCAGTCCTCTGGGTCCCCTCTCAGCACGACGAGTGTGGTCCCTGGAACTCAGCAACTCTGTCCAAGTGACTCCAACAGTCCAGTGACTCTTCAGTCCAAATTTGGTGGAGGTAAGTCCTTGCCTCCCCACGCTAGACTGCATTGCTGGGTACCGCGTGATTTGCAGCTGCTCCGGCTCCTGTGCACTCTTCCAGGATTTCCTTCATGCACAGCCAAGCCTGGGTCCCCGACACTCTAACCTGCAGTGCACAACCTCCTGAGTTGTCCTCCGGCATCATGGGACTCCCTTTTGTGTCTTTGGGTGAGCTCCAGTTCACTCCTCTTCCAAGTGCCTGTTCCAGTACTTCTGCGGGTGCTGCCTGCTTCTGTAAGGGCTGCCTGACTTGCTGGGTGCCCCCTCTGTCTCCTCGTCCAAGTGGGGACATCCTGGTCCCTCCTGGGCCACAGCAGCATCCAAAAACCCTAACCGCGACCCTTGCAGCTAGCAAGGCTTGTTTGCGGTCTTTCTGCGTGGGAATACCTCTGCAAGCTTCTACACGACGTGGGACATCCATCCTCCAAAGGGGAAGTTTCTAGCCCTCTTCGTTCTTGCAGAATCCACAGCTTCTCCCATCCGGTGGCAGCTCCTTTGCATCCTCAGCTGGCATTTCGTGGGCATCTGCCCACTCTCGACTTTGTCGCGACTCTTGGACTTGGTCCCCTTGTTCCACAGGTACTCTCGTCCAGAAATCCACTTTGGTTGCATTGCTGGTGTTGGTCTTCCTTGCAGAATTCCCCTATCATGACTTCTGTGCTCTCTGGGGAATATAGGTGCACTTTACACCTACTTTTCAGGGTCTTGGGTTGGGCTATTTTTCTAACCCTCACTGTTTTCTTACAGTCCCAGCGACCTCTACAAGCTCACATAGGTTTGGGGTCCATACGTTATTCGCATTCCACTTTTGGAGTATATGGTTTGTGTTGCCCCTATACCTATGTGCTTCTATTGCAATACATTGTAAATTTACACTGCTTGCATTACTTCCTTTTGCTATTACTGCATATTTTTGGTATTGTGTGCATACATCTTGTGTATATTTGGCATCCTCATACTGAGGGTACTCACTGAGATACTTTTGGCATATTGTCATAAAAATAAAGTACCTTTATTTTTAGTATATCTGTGTATTGTGTTTTCTTATGATATTGTGCATGTGACACCAGTGGTATAGTAGGAACTTTGCATGTCTCCTAGTTCAGCCTAAGCTGCTCTGCTATAGCTACCTTCTATCAGCCTAAGCTGCTAGAAACACCTCTTCTACACTAATAAGGGATAACTGGACCTGGCACAGAGTGTAAGTACCCCTTGGTACCCACTACAAGCCAGGCCAGCCTCCTACATTGGTTGTGCAGTGGTGGGATAAGTACTTGTAACTGCTTACCACTTTGTCATATTGTACTTTTCATAAGAGAAAAATATACAAAACAAGTTCAGTGTATGTACACCTAACCAAAAAGTTTTGCTTTTCTTCTCTTACTCTATTTGCTAAGGACTGAAAAGTACCTCGAAACTTTCTAAAAGTTTCTAAAAAGTTGAAAAAGTTTTTTTCTATTTCCTTAAAAAGTCCTGAAACATTTTCTTTCTTTTTTCTGTCCCTAAAATCTTTTCTATCATGTCTGGCACGGGTCCTACTCTTGATCTGGTCAGCACAGCTTATGACCACCTTAGCTGGAAAGGTTTGAGGAGTCTGTGCATTGATAGAGGTTTAGGGGTAGGGAAGAATCCCTCTAGAGAATTGTTAAATAACATGCTCATTGAAAATGATAAGGCCTTAGCTGGCACATCAGTTGAGAAGTTAGGAGATGGTTCACACTCTGACTCTGGGGCACCCCTAGGGAGAGTGTTAGATGGTATCCTTCCCAACCTGCCCCTTAGCAGACCACCTAGCATAACTGGTACTAATGTGAGCTCTCATCACAGTAGGGATGTCATTCCTGCAGGCCAGGTTGTTAGAGTGCCAACTGTTAGGGACAATTCACCCTCTGTTCATTCACATCATTCTTCTGTGTCAAAGCATATCCAACCAACCCACCCTGATGACAGAATGTTAGAAAGGGAGCTCAATAGATTGAGAGTGGAAGAGACCAGGCTGAAGCTTAAACTGCAACAGCTGGCTCTAGACAGGGAATCTTTAGACTTAGAAAAAGAAAGACAGAGGTTGGGGTTTGGACGCCATGGTGGCAGCAGCAGTATTCCAGATAGTAATCCTGTGAAAGAGCATGATTCTAGTAATCTGCATAAGATAGTTCCCCCTTACAAGGAGGGGGATGACATTAACAAGTGGTTTGCTGCACTTGAGAGGGCCTGTGTTGTACAGGGGGTCCCTCAAAGGCAGTGGGCTGCTATCCTATGGCTATCTTTCAGTGGAAAGGGTAGGGATAGGCTCCTTACTGTGAAGGAAAGTGATGCCAATAATTTTACAGTTTTGAAGAATGCACTCTTGGATGGATTTGGCTTAACCACTGAACAATACAGGATTAAGTTCAGAGAAACCAGAAAAGAGTCCTCACAAGACTGGGTAGACTTTGTTGACTATTCAGTGAAGGCCTTGGAGGGGTGGTTACATGGCAGTAAAGTTTCTCAATATGAAATCCTGTACAATCTAATCTTGAGGGAGCATATTCTGAATAACTGTGTGTCTGATTTGTTACACCAATATCTAGTGGACTCAGATCTGACCTCTCCCCAAGAATTGGGAAAGAAGGCAGACAAATGGGTCAGAACAAGAGTGAACAGAAAAGTTCATACAGGGGGTGACAAGGTGGCAAGAAGAAGGATGGTAAGTCTTCAGACAAGGGTGGGGACAAATCTAAAAATGAGTCTTCATCAGGCCCACAAAAACACTCTGGTGGGGGTGGTGGGCCCAAATCCTCTTCTAATCAAGTAAAGAAACCATGGTGCTATTTATGTAAGGTAAAAGCCCATTGGACAACTGATGCCAGTTGTCCAAAGAAAAGCACCAAGCCTCCCACTACCACAACCCCTACTGCTACACCTAGTGCCCCTAGTAATAGCAGTGGTGGTGGGAGCAAACCTACTAATAGCCAATCCAAGGGAGTAGCTGGGCTCACTTTTGGTAATTTAGTTGGGGTTGGTCTTGTTAGGGAGACCACAGAGGCTGTGTTAGTCTCTGAAGGTGCCATTGATTTGGCCACCTTGGTTGCTTGTCCGCTTAATATGGATAAGTACAAGCAACTTCCCCTAATCAATAGTGTTGAGGTTCAGGCCTACAGGGACACAGGTGCCAGTGTTACCATGGTAATAGAGAAACTGGTACACCCTGAACAACACCTACTTGGTCACCAGTACCAAGTGACTGATGCTCATAACAACACTCTTAGCCACCCCATGGGTGTTGTGAATCTCAACTGGGGGGGGGGGGTTACTGGTCCAAAGAAAGTTGTGGTTGCCTCAGATTTACCTGTAGACTGTCTACTAGGGAATGATTTAGAGACATCAGCTTGGGCAGAAGTGGAGTTGGAGGCTCATGCAGCTATGCTGGGCATTCCTGGGCATATTTTTGCTTTAACCAGGGCTCAGGCCAAAAAGCAAAAAGGACAGGGTGACTTGGATCCTGGAACAATGGACCAAGTCCTCCCTAAAGCTAGGGTTAGTAAGGGTAAATCCCTACCCACTATCCCCCCCTCTACAGATGATTCAACTTCTGAGGAAGAAGAATTTCCCCCCTGTGCAGAACCTTCACCAGAGGAGCTGGCAGCAGACACTGCTGAGCTTTTGGGTGGAGGGGGGCCTGCCAGGGAGGAGCTGAGTGTGGCACAGCAAACCTGTCCCACATTAGAGGGTCTAAGACAGCAAGCTGTCAAACAGCAAAATGGGGATGTCAGTGACTCACATAGAGTTTACTGGGAGGACAACCTCTTGTATACAGAGGCAAGGGACCCTAAACCTGGAGCAGCCAGGAGATTGGTCATTCCCCTGCAATACAGAGAGTTCCACCTAACTCTAGCCCACGACATTCCCTTGGCTGGACATCTAGGGCAAATTAAAACATGGGAAAGGCTTGTCCCCCTGTTTCATTGGCCTAGGATGTCAGAGGACACAAAAGATTTTTGTAAGTCCTGTGTCACCTGTCAAGCCAGTGGCAAGACTGGTGGCACCCCAAAGGCTCCCCTTATTCCACTGCCTGTGGTTGGGGTTCCCTTTGAAAGGGTAGGGGTTGACATAGTTGGCCCCCTTGACCCTCCTACTGCTTCAGGCAATAGGTTTATCTTGGTGGTAGTGGACCATGCCACAAGATATCCTGAAGCTATCCCTCTTAGGACCATTACAGCAACTGCAGTGGCAAAGGCCCTCCTGGGAATCTTTTCCAGGGTGGGTTTCCCAAAAGAGGTGGTATCAGACAGGGGTAGCAACTTTATGTCTGCATACGTGAAGGCCATGTGGAACGAATGTGGTGTAACATACAAATTCACCACACCTTATCATCCACAAACAAATGGACTGGTAGAGAGGTTTAATACAACTCTCAAAGGAATGATAATGGGACTCCCTGAAAAACTCAGGAGGAGATGGGATGTCCTGTTACCCTGCCTCCTTTTTGCTTACAGGGAGGTACCCCAGAAAGGAGTGGGCTTCAGCCCCTTTGAACTCCTATTTGGACACCCTGTAAGAGGTCCTCTAACACTTGTAAAGGAGGGTTGGGAACAACCCTTAAAAGCTCCTAAGCAAGACATAGTGGACTATGTACTCGGCCTAAGATCCAGAATGGCTGAGTACATGAAAAAGGCCAGTAAAAACCTTCAGGCCAGCCAAGAGCTCCAAAAGCAATGGCATGACCAGAAGGCTGATTAAGTACCAACCAGGACAGAAGGTGTGGGTCTTGGAGCCTGTGGCCCCTGGAGCACTCCAAGACAAATGCAGTGGGCCCCACATCATTGTTGAAAAGAAGGGAGAAGTCACCTACTTGGTTGACTTAGGCACTGCCAGGAGTCCCCTTAGGGTGCTCCATGTCAATCGCCTAAAACCCTACTTTGACAGGGCTGATCTCACCCTGCTCATGGCAACAGATGAAGGACAGGAAGAAGAGAGTGACCCTCTCCCTGATCTCTTCTCTTCCACAGAACAAGATGCTCTAGTGGAAGGTGTAGTTTTAGCAGACTGTCTTACTGCTGAACAGAAAGACCACTGCATAAATCTCCTGGGTCAGTTTTCTGAACTCTTTTCTACTGTGCCAGGCACCACTTCTTGGTGTGAGCACACTATAGATACTGGAGACAGCATGTCTGTCAAAAGTAAGATCTATAGGCAGCCTGACCATGTCAGGGACTGCATAAAACAAGAGGTTCAGAAAATGCTTGAACTGGGAGTGGTTGAACATTCTGAAAGCCCATGGGCCTCTCCTGTGGTGCTTGTACCAAAGCCTCACTCTAAAGATGGGAAAAGAGAAATGAGGTTTTGTGTAGATTACAGAGGTCTCAACCAGGTAACAAAAACTGATGCTCCCCCTATACCCAGGGCAGATGAGCTCATAGATACACTGGCATCTGCCAAGTATCTAAGCGCCTTTGATTTGACTGCAGGGTATTGGCAGATCAAGTTATCAAAGGATGCTAAAGCAAAAACTGCATTTTCGACTATTGGAGGGCACTACCAATTCACTGTAAAGCCCTTTGGTTTGAAAAATGCACCTGACACTTTTCAGAGGTTGGTGAATACAGTCCTGCAAGGGTTGGAGGCTTTTAGTGCAGCATATCTAGATGATATAGCTGTCTTTAGCTCCACCTGGGATGATCACCTGGTCCACCTGTGGAAAGCTTTGGAGGCCCTGCAAAAGGCAGGCCTCACTATCAAGGCTTCAAAGTGCCAGATAGGGCAAGGGAAAGTGGTTTATCTGGGACGCCTGGTAGGTGGAGACCAGATTGCACCACTTCAGGGGAAAATCCAAACTATTATAGATTTGGTTCCCCCTACAACTCAGAACCAGGTGAGAGCCTTCTTAGGCCTCACTGGGTATTACAGGAGGTTCATAAAGAACTATGGCTCCATAGCAGCCCCTCTTAATGACCTCACCTCTAAGAAAATGCCTAAAAAGGTATTGTGGACAGCTAGCTGTCAGAAAGCTTTTGAGGAGCTGAAACATGCCGTGTGCACTTCATCTGTCGTACAAAGCCCATGTTACTCCAAGAAATTCATTGTTCAAACTGATGCATCTGAATTAGGGGTAGGGGCAGTCTTATCACAACTCAATTCTGAGGGCCAGGATCAACCTGTTGCTTTCATCAGCAGGAGGTTGACCCCTAGAGAAAAGCGTTGGTCTGCCATAGAGAGGGAGGCCTTTGCTGTGGTCTGGGCACTGAAGAAGTTGAGGCCATACCTGTTTGGCACTCACTTCATTGTTCAGACAGACCACAAACCTCTACTTTGGCTAAAACAAATGAAAGGTGAAAACCCTAAATTGTTGAGGTGGTCCATATCTCCACAGGGAATGGACTATACAGTGGAACATAGACCTGGGAGTACCCACTCCAATGCAGATGGACTCTCCAGATATTTCCACTTAGACAATGAAGACTCATCAGGTCATGGCTAGTCTTATTGTCCTTCGTTTGGGGGGGGTTGTGTAGGAAAGTGCCATCTTGCCTGGCATGTTACCCCCATATTTCACTGTATATATGTTGTTTTAGTGTATGTGTCACTGGGACCCTGCCAGCCAGGGCCCCAGTGCTCATAAGTGTGCCCTGTATTTGTTCCTTGTGTGATGCCTAACTGTCTCACTGAGGCTCTGCTAACCAGAACCTCAGTGGCTATGCTCTCTCTGCTTTCTAAATTGTCACTAACAGGTTAGTGACCAATTTCACCAATTCACATTGGTATACTGGAACACCCTTATAATTCCCTAGTATATGGTACTGAGGTACCCAGGGTATTGGGGTTCCAGGAGATCCCTATGGGCTGCAGCATTTCTTTTGCCACCCATAGGGAGCTCTGACAATTCTTACACAGGCCTGCCAGTGCAGCCTGAGTGAAATAACGTCCACGTTATTTCACAGCCATTTACCACTGCACTTAAGTAACTTATAAGTCACCTATATGTCTAACCTTTACCTGGTAAAGGTTGGGTGCTAAGTTACTTAGTGTGTGGGCACCCTGGCACTAGCCAAGGTGCCCCCACACCGTTCAGGGCAAATTCCCCGGACTTTATGAGTGCAGGGACACCATTACACGTGTGCACTGTACATAGGTCACTACCTATGTACAGCGTCACAATGGTAACTCCGAACATGGCCATGTAACATGTCTAAGATCATGGAATTGTCTCCCCAATGCCATCCTGGCATTGGGGAGACAATTCCATGATCCCCTGAGTCTCTAGCACAGACCCGGGTACTGCCAAACTGCCTTTCCCGGGGTTTCACTGCAGCTGCTGCTGCTGCCAACCCCTCAGACAGGTTTATGCCCTCCTGGGGTCCAGCCAGGCATGGCCCAGGAAGGCAGAACAAAGGACTTCCTCAGAGAGAGGGTGTTACACCCTCTCCCTTTGGAAAAAGGTGTCAGGGCTGGGGAGGAGTAGCCTCCCCCAGCCTCTGGAAATGCTTTGATGGGCACAGATGGTGCCCATCTCTGCATACGCTAGTCTACACCGGTTCAGGGATCCCCCAGCCCTGCTCTGGCACGAAACTGGACAAAGGAAAGGGGAGTGACCACTCCCCTGACCTGCACCTCCCAGGGGAGGTGCCCAGAGCTCCTCCAGTGTGCTCCAGACCTCTGCCATCTTGGAAACAGAGGTGCTGCTGGCACACTGGACTGCTCTGAGTGGCCAGTGCCAGCAGGTGACGTCAGAGACTCCTCCTGATAGGCTCTTACCTGTGTTGCTAGCCTATCCTCATTCCTATGTAGCCAAACCTCCTTTTCTGGCTATTTAGGGTCTCTGCTTTGGGGAATTCTTTAGATAACGAATGAAAGAGCTCATCAGAGTTCCTCTGCATCTCTCTCTTCACCTTCTGCCAAAGGATCGACCGCTGACTGCTCAGGACGCCTGCAAAACCGCAACAAAGTAGCAAAGACCACTACTGCAACCTTGTATCGCTGATCCTGCCGCCTTCTCGACTGTTTCCTGGTGGTGCATGCTCTGGGGGTAGCCTGCCTCCTATCTGCACTAGGAGCTCTGAAGAAATCTCCCGTGGGTCGACAGAATCTTCCCCCTGCAACCGCAGGCAACAAAAGACTGCATCACCGGTTCTCTGGGTCCCCTCTCAGCACAACGAGCATGGTCCCTGGAACTCAGCAACTCTGTGTAAGTGACTCCCACAGTCCAGTGACTCTTCAGTCCAAATTTGGTGGAGGTAAGTCCTTGCCTCCCCACGCTAGACTGCATTGCTGGGTACCGCGTGATTTGCAGCTGCTCCGGCTCCTGTGCACTCTTCCAGGATTTCCTTCATGCACAGCCAAGCCTGGGTCCCCGACACTCTAACCTGCAGTGCACAACCTCCTGAGTTGTCCTCCGGCGTCGTGGGACTCCCTTTTGTGTCTTCGGGTGAGCTCCGGTTCACTCCTCTTCCAAGTGCCTGTTCCGGTACTTCTGCGGGTGCTGCCTGCTTCTTTGAGGGCTCCCTGACTTGCTGGGCGTCCCCTCTGTCTCCTCGTCCAAGTGGCGACATCCTGGTCCCTCCTGGGCCACAGCAGCATCCAAAAACCCTAACCGCGACCCTTGCAGCTAGCAAGGCTTGTTTGCGGTCTTTCTGCAAGCTTCTACACGACGTGGGACATCCATCCTCCAAAGGGGAAGTTTCTAGCCCTCTTCGTTCTTGCAGAATCCACAGCTTCTCCCATCCAGTGGCAGCTCCTTTGCATCCTCAGCTGGCATTTCATGGGCATCTGCCCACTCTCGACTTTGTCGCGACTCTTGGACTTGGTCCCCTTGTTCCACAGGTACTCTCGTCCAGAAATCCACTTTGGTTGCATTGCTGGTGTTGGTCTTCCTTGCAGAATTCCCCTATCACGACTTCTGTGCTCTCTGGGGAATATAGGTGCACTTTACACCTACTTTTCAGGGTCTTGGGGTGGGCTATTTTTCTAACCCTCACTTTTTTCTTACAGTCCCAGCGACCCTCTACAAGCTCACATAGGTTTGGGGTCCATACGTTATTCGCATTCCACGTTTGGAGCATATGGTTTGTGTTGCCCCTATACCTATGTGCTCCTATTGCAATACATTGTAACTTTACACTGCTTGCATTACTTCCTTTTGCTATTACTGCATATTTTTGGTATTGTGTGCATATATCTTGTGTATATTTGGCATCCTCATACTGAGGGTACTCACTGAGATACTTTTGGCATATTGTCATAAAAATAAAGTACCTTTATTTTTAGTATATCTGTGCATTGTGTTTTCTTATGATATTGTGCATGTGAGACCAGTGGTATAGTAGGAACTTTGCATGTCTCCTAATTCAGCCTAAGCTGCTCTGCTGTAGCTACCTCCTATCAGCCTAAGCTGCTAGAAACACCTCTTCTACACTAATAAGGGATAACTGGACCTGGCACAGAGTGTAAGTACCCCTTGGTACCCACTACAAGCCAGGCCAGCCTCCTACATCCACCACATCCACCTCTCAGGCTACCATATATGCCCAATGGTGCTTGAGCTACGAAACAGTCCGGTCTTCTCTGAAAACCTGGGCCTCTCCCATCTGTCTTTTCAATCCTTTGAGGGGTAGCCTTGGCTCACCCAACCCCTGAAAGACACCATTTGTGGCAGGTAGTGAATCACCAGCCATATTGATCCCCCAACCTCTCCCTCAGAATAGTTTTTGCCTCTACCCTTTCCAGGCATAGCCCTATCGCTCCTTAAAAGCCTAAATAAACAAATAACACCCCTTAAACAACAAACTGTGTCAAAATTACAAATACCGCAAAAAGGACACACACCTGACAATACAAAGATAAATACAATTACAAAATACAACACAAAGACACACAAAGTACACAATATAAAGGTAACAGAGACAGACCAGACACAGACTATACAACAAACAGCAAAGTCTAAGCAAAGCTCTCTCACCACTCTGACAACCACCAGCTCCAACCAACAGACGCTAACTGAAAGTAAAAGTGACTTTTACACTTCTTAGTATGCAGCCTGCCAAACACATTGCATCATTTCTTTTGTGTAGCTAGCACTTTTTTGACATTTGCGTACATTTTTCTGACACATTGCTAGGCAATGTACATTGCTGATGCACTGTGCAGTTCCACTTATGCAGCTATGCTAAGGGCAATGCAATGACAGCGATACACCAGCCATGCAACAGGGTTATGTGCTGGTTTTGACCTGGGCAATAGGTTCTGACCCACACAACACAGGCAATGGGCTGGTTCTGACCCTCGCAACAGAGGAGATGCGCCAGATCTACAGAAGAAGTTTTGCTTCTGCTGCAGCATACACCTAAGTCCCACTTCCATGAGCCCAGGATTGGGGTGGCAGACTGACAGATGGTAGAGTCCATGTGCTGAAGCAGGGTGGTTGGAAGTCTTTAATATCACTGAGAAATTATAACAGGAGGCCAGCCAGATTGCCTTTGGAGTCACCCTTGGTTCAAGGGATGCACGCGTAGTCCTTAACACCCAGCATAGGGAACTGAAGGCAGCAGGGCAGCATAGCAAGGCATGACTCCAGAGCTGAGTGCTCCCACGTCAATATTCATGTGAGTTACCAGGGAACACACCTTGATGTCAGACACAGTCATATGTGCATTAAAAAGTTGATCTTGGACACTCAGTCTCATTCTTTTAGGTTCCCTATTCAGCCAAATCTATCTCTTGCTGAGATGTGTCCAGGCCCCTTCCTTGTGATGTACCAATGATTGAGCACACTTAGGGAAGTACAGAGAAGGCTGGATCTCCCATACTCCAGTGTATGTCACACCAATTTGGCAGTTTTGACGGACTATTAAACTACATCTGGTGGAATTCCTCTAACCTTCCTGTTTTCCTCAGGCAGCCATGTCTTACTCACAAAGGAACCCAAGGTCCTCCATGGTATGAATCGGGGCAGGCACTTCTGCACTCAGTGTACCGTCACAGTACATTCAGTGACCAGTACTGTAATATAGATATATCATACTACCACGAGCATACTGACATGCAGCACACACACTCAATCTGCACACATTGTTCAGTATTATATTCCCTTTGTACTGTACTAGAGTATGTCACTTTGAACACACACTAACAGCACACACACATTAACCATGTGCACACTGTTCCACATTTCAATGTATGTATTGTGTATCTCTTGCACAGGTACATGCATTCTGAACATGATTTTACCACACACATACTTTCAGATAAACCTGATGTTGGGCAGGGGTGAGTGAAACACACAGCAGCATAACTTTAAAAGAGGTGAGTAAATCAGTAGGCTTCACTGGAATGACCAAGGGTTGAATAGTCATGTTCACTGATACTGATCACTACACAGTATGCAGCCACACCAGTGTTTGCTCTGTTTTTACCTATAGCAAAGGCAGTAGTGTACAACAACTATGAGGGTAGGTCTTTGGGTGGCTCTCCTGGTCCAACCAGACTGAAATCCATGATGCAGATCTATGTCATGGCACACACACATATTCCATGTTCCCCTGTTGGAATATACTAGCATATGTAATCCACACAATAAAGTTGGACACTCAGGCCAGGGGTACAGTACTTTTACCATCAAGGGGAAATTTCCTACGCAACACCACCATTGCTCATTGCATTATATTTAATAAAATTGTGTATGTCCAAAACCATTTGTGTTTGCATTTTGACATACGTGCTTCACACATTACCCATCTCTGTCTTCATGACATATGTGATGGTTGGTGTAGGAATGTCCTCCTTTTTGCCCTGGTCACCCCCAATCTTTTTGGACAGATACTGGTGGTTACTGAGTCTTAACTGTGATTTGGGGACTGATAATCAGTCCCAAGGCCAGTGCTCTGTGTAAAATGGTACCTTATTTTTACATATAAGTCACCCCTAAGGTGTGCCCTAGGTGCCCCTGGGTTGGGTGCAGTTTAAAAATAAGCAGGGACTTTATAAAAGTTGTTTTATAAGTCCTGGTGGGGGCAAAATAGCTAAATGGACCCCCCATTGCAATGAATGGGCTCCATAGGCTAACATGGGGAGATGTTATTGTAAAATATTAAAGACTTATTTTCCATAGGAAGGAGCAGAATATGGCATGTCTAGTATCAAATTAAAAGTTATAATAAATCCAACAACTTGCCACTGTTGAATGTAATATAACTTGCACCTAGATAGTGCAAAGTTGTCAGTTTCAGCTCTGCAGTGCCCTTCTCTAATTGGCCAGCCTCTGGCAACATGGCCAGTCTGCCTTGATGAGGTGTGAAGTGGCCTGGTCTGAACACAAAGGAAGTGCATGGGGGAGGAGAACTGTCTCAACAGATGGTGAAATAAGATGGGGGAGAGCAGCCAAACTGTACTTCAAAGGAGGGAAGGATATTTGAGCCAACAAGTGGACCTCCCCTATTTCCTGCAAAACCAGACAGATAGGTGCCCCTGATTAGATTAGGAGAGGGCTGGAAAGGGGTGTGCCAAGGGAAAACTAGGCACAACACTGGGTAGGCTCAGCTAGACGTAACCTGTAATTTTTGCCACCTTGGATTTTTTTAGAATGTTGCTCCCTGAGATTGATTTTTGCCACACTTCCCAGGAAATGGTCACTCAGAGCGTCGTGACCTGCATGTGACTGGACAGAACCCCCCCCATTACTTTAAATCTCCAGGAGCAAGGATAAAACTGGCAGAGCTGCCCCCCACTTCAGATCCTTACAAGGAACAAGACAAAGATGAAGAAGAACTGTCCCCCTGGACCCATGACCTGCACCTGGAGACTGACTATGAAGGACTGCACCAGCTTGGTCATTTGGGCTTCACTACTAAAAAAAATTTGCCTGTCTTCAACTGCTCCAAGAAGGGACTCCTTGTTTGCTACATGTAGAAAATAGGTGAACAGAATCCCCTATATTAAGCACTGAAGAAACTGACCAGTAGTCATTTTTGGATATGAGCCAGGTGCATTCTGGGAGTTGGAGTCCTAACCCTCAAGGAGCAATGCACGGTTTCTGGAACCTTGGGGTGAGTTGTGGACTCCTAAAGGACCTTCAAAGGACCTTCAAAGACCTTCTGGAAGAAGATCCAGAAGTTTGGAGAAGCTCCATAAGTGGACCGACCCGACGCTCATGAGTCAAGATGTCTTACAGACCTGTCCTGACTTGCAGGTTCTTCCTGCTGAAAAGCTGTGGAGCTCCAGACTTCCAGGATTTCACTTGGGGCTCGTGGAAAGACAAGCCAATGAAGTTGACTTGAAATCAGCTTGCTGTGGAGGGTCATCTGACATCGGAGGGAAAAAGCTCCAAAAATGTTTCATAGTCTGAACATAAAAGGTTGATCTATGCTTCCTTCGCAGCATATCCAAAGAGGGCTTCAGGGAGGTCGGCTTTGAATTCAAGTTCGTCCCAGACGAAGATTTCTGTCACAAAAAATCGTCTAAGTCTGAACAAAGAATTATTTACCAAGATCTTCTGCGACGCATATCTGAAGATGGCTCCAGAGAGGTTGGATCTGAATCGTGATTTCCTCCCAGTGAAGAAAATCTTCAAGAAAAAGACTAATCTGAAGGTAGTAGTCTAGCAGGGCTACATCGTATTCAGCCTTAAATTTTGACTTTGCCCCGGTCAAGTGCGACCAGATGTCCAGATTGGCTCTTTCAGTTTCTATACACTAAAAACATTTATGCCCTCATTATGACTTCAGAGGTCTTTTTCTCAGACTGACGAAGTAATGCCCGCCACATGACCACTATATTATTGCGGCTGGCTGCTCTCCGCCACTATTTGGCGGGGAAGCCACCAGCAGCCATACTGGCGGTCAGCCGTCTAGTGGAGCTTGCTCCGTCACCACTGCCACGTCACCACGTCACTGCCCGCCGTATTACTACAGTGTAGACGGCATGGCGGTGTTGTGTTAGTGGGACGCTGGTGGAAGGGCAGGCTCCATGGATCCCATTCCCTCCAGGACGACCACCAGGTAAGGTGATCGACTGACAAGGGAGGTGGGTTGCTGAATGTTGTGTGCTTGAATGGGGGTGTGAATGGAGGGGGTGGGGGGTGTTGTGTGGGTTTGTGTGCATGTGTGTGCAAGTGTCTGTGTGCCTGTGGACTGCTGGGTCGAAGGTGGCCAGGCGGTCCCACCCCCTAGCGGTACAGGTGGTGAAATGACTGCAGTGCAGCCAGTTCACTACCCTTGTCACAATTTGGCAGTCCTACACCGCCACGCTGTCAGTGGTCTGGCCGCCCACGCCGGAGTGGCAGGGCAGGACCACCAGGGTCATGATGACCCCCTTAAATTTAAAAAAATCATAACTCCATGTCCCTTTATTGGATTTTTTTCATTTTATTGTCAATTTAAAGATAAAATATAATCTATTTTTATAAATTGGTATTGGATTTTTATTTTGTTTTACTTATTTAATTTTTTTGTGATTTTTAAATGCTTTACACACCTGTCTCCTAAGTTAAGCCTAACTGCTTGTTGCCAAGCTACCAAGGGTAAAGCTGGGATTCATTTATTGACACCTAACTGGACCTAGTGGGGGTCAGTGGCCATTGCTAAGTGTAGGTACTTACCTGCCCTTACTAATAATCTGCTTTCCAACAGTTGGCAACCATCTCCCTTGTCTTACCTTTCTGAAAAAAGCCATGCATAGCTAACTTAGGAGTTTATAATGCTTTGATACTCTCCTGTGAGTCTCCTTGCATTGTTCTGCAAAGCATGGTAAATGTGTATTGTATCAAGTGTGGGAAAATGTACTCTTTACATCAATCAGCCCTGGAAAGGTGATACTTGTGTGCTGTTATGTGGCTCCCCACACATGCATGAATGTATTCTTGGCAAACGACATAATGACATCTACATCTGAGAAAAGGCCTTTAGCCATGACAGATGTCTCCCATGATCTATGATTGTATTTGCTGGAACATATGGAACAGCAAGTGCTGCCACTCTACATGCTAGTTTATATAGGAAACACTCTTCAAACTGTAGATTACCTCAGGGACTGACTTATTGGGAGTCTTCTGATCCATCATACACTGAGTGCCCAATTTACCACACTTTGATGCAGCAGAACATAGCAAGACAGTTTAACGTGCTGCACTGCAAGGCTTAAGATAGGGAAGATAGGAACACCCTATATCTATCTAGATCTGATACAATTCTGCCTATCACTTTCAAGGAGTGCACTGCATCACATTGACTTGCTGCATTGATTTGTTCTGAGTTGGAGATATGTCCCCATGTTTATCAACAGCTCAGAAATACAAAATATACTAGTTGACAAGATGTGAGTGAATATTAGGCCTGGGTAGAACTCATGGAGTTTCACTCTGCAGACTTCCGTGGAATTACCTACAAACTCTGTGAGATTCTGAGGAGTTCCATGAACAGCTGAATTCTGGTATGTTGCACTGCTCTTGCTTATTTTTAGCACCAAGAGCTTGTCCTGCTGAGCGTGAATGGTACCTCACGGTGTGCCAGAGGGTGCTACTTCTTTCTGCTGCTCAAGTAGATTTTCCATTCAAGTGGCAGCTTTCTCAACATGAGCGGCAGCTTTCTCAAAATGAGCAGAAGCGACCTGCCACACCGCCCATGTTGAGGAATCTGTCATGGGGGAGTCTAGTGCTTGATTCTCTCCCTTGAGCTCACCAACTTAACATTGGCGAGCTGTGTGTGAAAAAAAACTCCCCCACACTTAAGTGGGAGGATTTTATCCAGAACTCCAAGCGAATGGCCAAAACTCTGTGTACTCCATAGAAGGAGTGGAATTTGTCACCCACCCCTAAAGACTATTGCGGTCACTACAACATTGGCAGTAAAAGCTGCTTACCGCCGTGCAGAAGACCGCCAACACACCGACGCGGCCACGGAAAACCGCCACAGCTATTATGACCCACAGCACGGAATCTGCCAAAAGTCAGACACCCACACAAGTCCGCCACACCAAAGGTCAGTGATAAACTGGAGAAAACAAAACCTCAACCGTCACGCCAACAGAAATACGCCCACACTATCACGACACAAGAATCCACGTGGCGGTCTTCCAACCGCGGTATTCCATTGGCGGTACACACCGCTGCGCTCAAAATACACACACTCGTACAAAACACCACCACATTGGACAATTCGAAATACACACACCTGATACACATACACATACACACACCACTCCCACACACCCAATACAATATAAAACACACACCCACATCACCCACAAACCCCTACGACCAAAAATAACGAACGAAGGCCAGAGAGAGACACCACCATCAACAATACTAGCATCCACAGGCACACAACACCATCACCCACATAACTTCCACGCACCTCACACTACACACCACTACATATCAGCACACTTATCACTCCACACACCACCCCACACATCACCTACACAACCCCATGGCATGGCAAAGACACCCCAGGTTCTCGGAGGAGGAGCTCAGGATCATGGTGGAGGAAATCATCCGGGTAGAGCCACAGCTATTCGGATCACAGGTGCAGCACACCTCAATTGCAAGGGAGATGGAGCTATGGCGAAGAATAGTGGACAGGGTAAACGCAGTGGGACAGCACCCAAGAAATCGGGAGGACATCAGGAAGAGGTGGAACGACCTACAGGGGAAGGTGCGTTCCGTGGTCTCAAGACACCACCTGGTGGTTTAGCGGACTGGCGGCGGTCCCCCACCTCCTCCCCCACAACTAACAACATGGGAGGAGCAGGTCTTGGCGATTCTGCATCCTGAGGGCCTCGCAGGAGTAGGTGGAGGAATGGACTCTGGTAAGTCAAATCTTAACTATTACATCCCCACCCTACCTGCATGCCAGCACATACCCCCACCCTCACCCTTACCCCCATCTCTCTAACTCCTCACAAATGTCCCAACATCACAAACCACACATCCTAACCCCAAGCTCTGCATGCAACAACAAAGCATTGACACGCATGCCCACTGCACATACCCATACACCCCCCTAAACCATCATCACACAAGGTCCCACGCAGGAATGCAAGCTCTGGGGTACACGGTTACCCACCCCTTGCACACCATGGCACACACAGATGTAATAAACATCCTTTAATACCCCTGCAGGACCCCTACCCAACGTCACCAGACAGGAGGGTCCACCCATGTCCACACCACCAACCGTAGAGGCCCACAGTGATGACAGCACCTCTGTCCAAATGGATCTAGATGACCATCCCGGCCCATCGGGGACCTCGGGACAGTCGGTTCCCCACACCCAGTCACAGGCCACCACAGAGCTTCCCCCCTCTGGAAACACCAGCACAGCATCCACCCAGCGGGCCCATACCTCCGTCCCCAGGACACGTCAATCAGCAGTGTGTCCACCACTACAGGGAACCCAGGCTAACCCACCACCCCAACAACAACAGGGACCTGGGGGCAGTGGTAGTGGGCACACAGTCCAGGGGACAGAGGCCCTGGAACACAGGGGAACTGGGAGGGCTGCTGTGCGACAGGGGGCAGACAGGCCCAGGGAACCCACTCTCCACGAGGCCCTCTCCTCCATCATGGGAGCCTACCACCACTCCCAGGAGACAATGGCAACGGTACTGGCCAAGTTTCAGGAGACCCAGCACCTGCAGGAGGAACAGTATATGGGCTTCAGGGAGGAACTCAGAACCATCAATTCCACCCTGGGCACCATCGTAGGGGTGCTGAAGGAAGTACTCAACACCAGGAGGGACACTGTGGCACTACAAGGGGCCCCTGACACTAGCCTGGATGATGAACTGCCCACCACCTCTGCCGGCACTAGTGGACAGGAGGCACCGCCACAGGACCACCACACCAGTACCCCACTCCCTGCAGAGGGAGAACCACCTCGCAAACGGTCCCTGAGATACACGACACAGACAGAGAACAATGCCAAGACCCCCGCCAAGAAATGAGACCACCCTGATTGTCATCCTACTGTCCCACTTTGTCACCCTATCCATCCTTAAACTGCCCCAGCTCCACTTCCTATGCCCATTTGGGCAATGCACCTGTGAGACTAAGAGACTGGACTCTGCCATGGACATTCCTCCACCATCAACCCTCACCATTTTGCTACCCCCTCCAATTTTGAGCACTAAAATAAACACCCTTAAAGCACAAAACAATCTGGAGTCAGTCTGTGATTTCGGAATACTGTATTAGCAATTAATGTGGCAAAAATTTCTTTCATTTGTAATGTCAACATACCTATGTCACACAGCTCTAGTCCATGAGGAATCAAAGCAGATGTCACACTGTGGGACCCAGATCTGTAAAATCGTAAGGGAAAGTGACAACTCAGTGACCATATACTGGGTGAAAATGATAGACAGTAGAGAGGTAGTAGTGTTTAAGTACATGTAGTAGGCAGGTTTGTATTCTTACCTGTGTCTCACTGGAAATATTGCTGGATCACTGAGTCCCTGTTGTCCATCTCTTCTTCTTCTGCTTCCTCATCTTCACTGTCCACAGGCTCCACAGCTGCAACAACACCGCCATATGGACCATCCTCCTGCAGAAAAGGCACCTGTCGTCGCAAAGCCAAGTTGTGAAGCATACAGCAGGCCACGATGATCTGGCACACCTTCTTTGGTGAGTAGAATAGGGATCCACCTGTCATATGGAGGCACCTGAACCTGCCTTCAGGAGGCCGAAGATCCGCTCGATCACCCTCCTAGTTCGCCTATGGGCCTCATTGTAGCGTTCCTCTGCCCTTGTCCTGGGATTCCTCACTGGGGTCAGTAGGCATGACAGGTTGGGGTAACCAGAGTCACCTGCAAATGGCCAGGGACAACTGTTAGACACACACTAACCTGGAGGGATATCCCCAGACCCAGACAACCATTCCCACTGACTAGCTTCCAAGTGCTCACCTAATAGCCGCACACGGTGCCTCTGGAGTTGACCCATCACATAAGGGATGCTGCTATTCCGCAGGATGTAGGCATCATGCACTGAGCCAGGGAACTTGGCATTCACATGGAAGATGTACTGGTCGGGCAAACATACCATCTGTACATTCATCGAATGATAACTCTTCCGGTTTCTGTACACCTGTTCACTCCTGTTGGGGGGGACCAAAGCCACATGGGTCCCATCAATGGCACCTATGATGTTGGGGATATGTCTCAGGGCATAGAAATCACCTTTCACTGTAGGCAAATCCTCCACCTGCTGGAAAACGATGTAGCTCCGCATGTATTTCAGCAGGGCAGACAACACTCTGGACAATACGTTGGAAAACATGGGTTGGGACATCCCTGATGCTATGGCCACTGTTGCTTGAAAAGACCCACTTGCAAGGAAATGGAGCACTGACAGCACCTGCACTTGAGGGGGGATTCCTGTGGGATGGCGGATAGCTGACATCAGGTCTGGCTCCAATTGGGTACACAGTTCCTGGATTGTGGCACGGTCAAACCTGTATGTGATTATCCCATGTCTTTCCTCCATTGTTGACAGGTCCACCAATGGTTGGTACACCGGAGGATGCCGCCATCTCCTCACATGTCCCAGCGGACGGTGCCTATGAAGGACAACAGTGAGCACAGAGTCAAACAACTCAGAGGTACGTACCCACAGCTTACACAGAACACCAATCATAATCAAAAAAGTGGCCTGTATGTATTTTGAGTCCAGGCCTAGATATGTGTGACACAGTTGAAAATGAAGCCATGTGGGCCCCTGAAATGGCGGCTGCCTGACCTGTAAAGTGGGACAATGGGGTGTGAGGTAACTGCGCTGGCGTTGTACACCGTCGTGGTAGGTGGTCGAAGACCGCGGCGCAATGTTGCATTGGTTAACATTGGACCCTATGGGTCCCAGGAGCCAATGACGATGTACGCCGGCTTTGATGGTACGCACAGCCACGGACGTGACCGCCATTTTCTATCACTTCAATCACTCGATACCTGATCTTCGACAGGAGAGGACCTACACTGCAAGTGCTGCTGTGACCTGGGTCTGGAAGAGACAATGGCTCGAGAGTCTGGGGAAAGGGCCCCTGCCTTCACATCGGAGGAGTTGGAGAAACTCATTGATGGGGTCCTCCCCAGTACACGCTACTCTACGGTCCTCCAGACCAACAGGAAAGTACACTGGGAGCATGCTGTATGGGCTATGCCTGTGTGGAGAGGGGTGAATGTAGGAAGGAAGGTGGGAGAGTGCGGCGTGCATGAAACAACGGTGAGTGCATGTGCCAGATGGCAAGGGTAGGGATGGGGGCCAATCACTTTGACGGTGCAGTTGCTAATAAGCTTACCTTCCCGCTGTACAAATCATGTAGGTCAGCGGCCACCAGAAAAAATATATTTGGCGTGCTATCGCCAAGGACGTCCGGACCCTGGGGGTCTACCACAGACGGAGCAACCACTGCCGGAAAAGATGGGAGGACATTCGCCGCTGGAGCAAGAAGACAGCGGAGGCTCAGCTGGGGATGACCCCCCTGATGTTCAGGATCCTGGCGGTGGCGTACCCGGAGTTGGATGGGCACTTGAGGGCATCACAACAGCCACAAGGGGGTGAGTACACTCTCATTACGCTGATTTTGTGCGCAGTAGAGGGGTCTGGGTGGGGAAGGTGGGCTGTGGGTTTCCTTAGGCCAGGGTGAGTTCCGTAGGCAATGTCCCCCCGTAAGGCAGGCCATGTGGCACCCCACCGCACCTCTGTAGAGTGCCAACTACACCTAGTCATGCCCCTGTGTCATCCATGTGTGCAGATGTCGTCCATAGCCTATTAGGCCATTTCCCAGGAATTGAACAGTGGAGCCCAAGAGCGTGGCGTAGTGCAGAGGGCTTGTGTGTCTGTTGTGTCCGCCAACGGTAGCGGTAATGCATGCACTCAACATGTCTTTCTTCTGTCGTCCCCCCCCTTTTTGTGGTCTCCCTGTTATTGTGTGCATTAGCATCATCAGGCGGAGGAGCAGTAGCACCGGAGCACGAGGGGGCTGCATCCCACATGGCCATGGAGGGCCACACTACGGAATCAGACTTCACCAGTGGGATGGAGGGCGAGGGGAGCTCCACGGCGGGGACAGGAGCTGAGACCAGTGACACAGAGTCGTCGTCTGATGGGAGCTCCCTTGTGGTGGCGGCAACATCTGTGCCCCCCCATCTACAGGTACAGCCTCCACCCCCCCTTCCAGCACTGCCCTCCCAGCAGCCCCTCAGCCTTTGCCCTGTGACCGCTCACCCGGGAGGGTGGGCATCACCTTCGCCCCAGGCACCTCAGGCCCTGCCCCAGGCACCCCTGCTGCCCTCAGTGAGGAGGCCATTGACCTCCTCAGGTCCCTCACTGTTGGGCAGTCTACCATTTTGAATGCCATCCAGGGTGTAGGAAGGCAGTTGCAACAAACCAATGCATTCCTGGAGGGCATTCATTCTGGTCAGGCGGCCCTTCAGCGAGCTTTTCAGACTCTGGCCTCAGCATAGATGGCAGCCATTGTCCCTGTGTCTCGCCTCCCCCCTCCAACTTCCTCCACCCAGACCCAATCCCCTGTACCCCACCCTCTCCCAAGCACACCTCTAGACCAGCATGCACACACGTCAACACACAAGAGAAGCTCAGGCAAACATAAGCACCACACATCCCTCAGGCACTCACGCAAGCATCACACACATTCAGACACACCAACATCCACTGCCTCCACTGTGTCCCCCTCCTCCTCGGATCCATCCTCCCTCCCAGTCTTGTCTACACTCATACCTGCATGCACTACCTCTACAGCCACTACTACCATCACCAGCACACCCACCACCACACCCCGCTCATGTGCAGTCACCACCCCCACTACCATTCACACCTCCCCTGTGTCCTCTCCCAGTGTGTCTTTGACACCCCCTCCCAAGATACACAAACGCAGGCACACACCCACCCAACAGCCATCCACCTCACGACAGCCTCCAGCGCATGCACCTTCACCCAAAGTCAGCAAACGAACACCTCCTACAACCACCACCACTTCCTCCACTCCCAAACCCCGTCCAGCTACCCGTCCCAGTGTCTCCCAAAAACTTTTCCTGTCCAACCTTGACCTCTTTCCCACACCTCCCCCACCCCGTCCATCTCCTAGGTCCTCAGCACCTCAGCCACAACATCTCCGGGACCAGTGGTGCCTGTAGTCACTGGACTCTGGAGTGCATCAGAAGTTGGCCAGGGCCTGGTGGGAGAGGGGGAAGACTCCAGCCACCAAAGCCGTTCCCAGGGGTACAGGTGGGAGTGTGGAGTCATCTTCGACACCTTCCAAGGTGGGGAAGGGGCACAAGAAACTCAGCAAGTCTGGGAAGAGCAGCATGGGGGAGAAGACCGCCATCATCCCCGCTGCCCAGGAGGCCACTGCCAGCACCAGCCCAGCTGCCCAGGAGGCCACCGCCATCATCCCCGCTGCCCAGGAGGCCACCGCCAGCACCAGCCCAGGAGGCCACCACCACCAGCCCAGCTGCCCAGCAGGCCACCGCCACCAGCCCTGCTGCCCAGCAGGCCACCGCCATCAGCCCAGCTGCCCAGGAGGCCACCGCCAGCACCAGCCCTGCTGCCCAGGAGGCCACCGCCACCAGCCCTGCTGCCCAGGAGGCCACAGCCAGCACCAGCCCAGCTGCCCAGGAGGCCACCGCCACCAGCCCTGCTGCCCAGGAGGCCACAGCCGTCATCCCCGCTGGGACAGAGAGTACCGCCAGCACAAGCCCCGCTGGGACAGAGAGGACCGCCAGCACAAGGCCCGCTGGGCCATGAAGGACCGCCAGCACAAGCCCCGCTGGGACAGAGAGGACCGCCAGCACAAGCCCTGCTGGGCCATAAAGGACCACCAGCACAAGCCCCGCTGGGCCATGAAGGATCGCCAGCAGCTGAGTCACTGCAAAGGAGCCCGCAGCTCCTAGCACCGCTGAACAGGGCACCGCCGTCTCAAGCACCGCTGAACAGGGCACCGCCGTCTCAAGCACCGCTGAACAGGGCACCGCCGTCTCAAGCACCGCTAAACAGGGCACCGCCGTCTCAAGCACCGCTGGCCCATGAGCGCCAAGGGCACTGACGCTACTGAGTCTGTCACGGGCAGAATGAAACACACTGGGCACCATGCCCCCTCCAGAACCAGTGGAGAGATCCATCCACTACCTCTGTCTTTAGCAGGATGAAGCACTCTGGGCACAATGCCCCCTCCAGAACCAGTGGAGTGATCCATCCACCCTCCAGAACCAGCGGAGAGATCCATCCACTACCTCTGCCCTTAGCAGGATGAAGCACTCTGGGCACAATGCACCCTTCAGAACCAGAGGAGAGATCCATCCACTACCTCTGTCCTTAGCAGGATAAAGCACTCTGGGCACAATGCCCCCTCCAGAACCAGTGGAGACTGTTATCCACTTGAGAGACTGTGGCTTTGCACTCCCCAGGATATGGCAGTGGGCAACCCACCCACTGTAGAGACTTGAGAGACTGTGGCTTTGCACTCCCCAGGATATGGCAGTGGGCAACCCACCCACTGTGGAGACTTGAGAGACTGTGGCTTTGCACTCCCCAGGATTGAACAGTGGGCAACCCACCCACTGTAGAGACTTGAGAGACTGTGGCTTTGCACTCCCCAGGATATGGCAGTGGGCAACCTACCCACTGTAGAAACTTAAGAGACTGTGGCTTTGCACTCCCCAGGATGTAACCATGGGCATGTGGCCCTCTCGTGGATTTGGCGTTGTGCACTCAACCGGCTGAGGTGCCCCCCCTTTCCCTCCCCCTGAAGTGCCTGTTTTCTTGCTCTCTGATGCCCCTGCAGTGTTCTCTCCGTCATGGTCGGGGATCTTGTGTGGGCCTCGCCCATACCGTATGGGCCCAGTGTTCCACGGACTTAATTGGAGCACTACCTGGACTACTATGCTTGGTGTATATTTTGTAAATGGTGTATATATATTTTTGCCTACTTGATTTTAATATATTACAATGGTTACACTAATTTTCTATTGTCATTGCATTCTTCCGGGGGTGGGGTTGGGGGTGTAACTGTGATGTATCAATATGGATTAGTGTGTGTGTTGTCGTGGGTGAGGGTGGGGTGGGTGTTGCGTGTTGCGTGTGTGTGTCCCTGTTTTTTCCCTCCCCCCTCCCCTGTGTCGTAGGTGCAGTACTCACCGTGGTCTTCGCCGCCGGCGTTTGTGCTCCTGGTAGAGGAGCAGGAAGACTATCGCAGGGAGAATTTGGAGTTCCGGGTCCATGGTGTCCTAGTTCCTCGTGGGATGTGTAGAGGTGACTGTTTTCCCTTCGGAATCCTGTTTCCGCCCTGATATATCCGCGGTGAATCCGCCCGGGAAAGGTGGCGGATTGGCCTGTTGAGATACTGTGGGCGGTACTTTGTCCTCCGCCTGTCTGTTGGCGGTGACCGCCGCGCTGTTTGTTTGCACCGCCGTGGCGGTCGGAGTGTTAAAGTGGCTGTCTTTGTTGGCGGTTTCCGCCACAGTCGTAATCGCAAAATTTTTACCACCGGCCTGTTGGCGGTCTTACCGCCGCTTTAACACTGACCGCCAGGGTTGTAATGACCATCTATATATGTACATTGACATTCACACATACACCACACAATGGTTGAGTCCAAAACAAATATTTATTGGATTAGAAGTTGACATCATTTCTGTCATTATTGAGGTAATTTCCATTTAATTGAGAAAAAAAATTCCACAATTTTGTTCCTTCTCCGTGCCCTTCCATTGTGTGGACAATCTCTCCCTTTGAGTCTTCTGCCGTTTCATGATCATGTAGTATTGCTCCGCCCTGGTCCCATTGGACATTAGTCCTTAGACATATGTTATGCACATTTTCACAAAGTAATGTTATTTTTCACACCACGCCAAGTGAATACAGCAGTCTGCCACCTGACTTGTCAAGGCACATAAAGTGGGACTTTGGAACTGCAACACATATGCTCCATCGCATTGTGGGTTTTGGTAAGAGCTGCATTGTATTTCTTCTGGCCATCTGTCAGTTGATTAGTAAATGGGGTCATCAGCCATGACTGCAAACAATATCCTTGGTCACCCGAAAGTAGACAACATCAAAAGTCAATGACTGTATTCTTTGTGCCTTCAAAATAGCTACCTATGTATCAGTTGTAGTCAGGCATTATGAAACACAATTAATTTTAATTGCCGCTCTGTTTTATTTATTGTGGAAGATTGTTTTACACATGTTTGTACTAAATTGGGGATTATTTATACATACTTTATAGCTAAATGTAAATTGAAGAGTATGGCCCTCATTACAACAATGGCGCTAAATACCGCCTACCGCCGTGGCCGCCAAAAGACCGTCGCCGCGGCTACCAGCCATCCGCCAGATTATGATCACAGGCGGATTTCCGCCAGAAGGATGGCGTAAATCCGGCTGTGGCCATGCCGGCGGACGGCTGTAAGGTGGCACTGCTGCCAAAAGCAGTGCCACACCAGTTGACTGCCGCCGACCATATCATGACACATGATACGGCCTGGTGGTGTTCTGCTGGAGGACGCTGCTGCTGCCAGCAGCGCCCCGTCCCATCTCCTGCTGGAGGACCCTCTGACAACAGGTAAGTCGGGTGCTCTGACAGGGGAGGGGGATGGGGGTGTTCTGTGTATGTGGGGGTGTATGTGTATGTGTGTGCGTGTATGCAAGCGTGTTGTATGTGTGTGTATGTATGGATGTGTGAGTGTATGTATGTTGAGTAGTGTGAATGCATGTCTGCGTATATGTATGTAAGTGTGTGTGGATGTGTGTGTGAAGGGATGCATGCATGAATGGTTGAATGTGAGAATGGGTGTGTGTATGCGTGTGTACATGTGTGAATGAAGGTGTGTGTATGAAGGGGGTTCTGGAAAGGAAGAGGGGTGGGGGGAACGCTGTGGAGGGGGGAAGACCCGTATCAGTGACAGGGAAGGGATTCCCTGTCACTGATAGTGCCCACCGCCATGGTTTTGGTGGCAGTAAGGTTGCCACGAAAACCATGGTGGCAGGCGAGGTCATAATCCCGCAGGTGGGCAAGTGACGACCGCCGGGCTGGAGAGTGAAGTCTCCAGCCCGGCGGTCATTACCGCCGTGGTGGTCGGTGTGGTACATTGGTGGTTTGGCTTTAGCCAAACCGCCAATGTCTCAATATGGAGGAAAGTACAGCCAGTCTGTTGGCAGTATTTTCCTCCATATTAACGCCATCTGCCGAGGTCATAATGAGGGCCTATGTGTGTACAATGTCTCCAACTTTAGATGAGTTTCTTACCACCATATTGAGAACAGTGGGTTGGAATGGTGACAGTATATTTGACACTCACAAATATTTTCAACTATTATGTCCTTAGTTGCCTACATGGTATGCCAAGGTTTTACATATTAAGTTATGCATTTGCATGTCCAGTTGCTTATTAAAAGTTTACACTGTTTTTGACATCTGACATGGATATTTCACTTTGGAATAATCATCCTTCAGGTATTGTTTTCACCATTGCAAGTTATCTTGATGAACTTATACTGAAACACAGGAATAGTAATGGGGCCCCTTTTTGTATAAGACCTGATTATGTTTCAAAGAAGAACTTGGTCCAACAGACCTGTACAGTAAAGTGTCTGTCAGAAAATATGTTTGTTAAATTTCAGCCTTGATGAATCAGTATGTATAGGCCTTGATTCTTACACCATTCCTTGATCATATCTGCATGGATTAGTTTGTGGTAATTACACTGTGATACATTTCCTTTGTCACTTTGTGACCTAGGTTTATTCCTAGTGTATACCTTCTATTCGGGCCTATTTAATCATTGTGTGACAATTACTTTGATTAAGTGAGACTCAGCAAATGTAGGCAGATAGTGGAATGTATACAATCATCTATTACACTGATGAAGAATGTCAATGTGCCTCAATATGAATCTATATTATTTTTGACTTTGAATGTTGCAATGGCTGGTGTATACCTGTCATTTGCACTTTTAGTGTGACATGTGTACCTATAGAACATATATCTTATATTATTTGATCCAACACTTTCATTGCATGGCAGCCAATGATATTTGATCGTGTAGGAGGCTGGTCTGGTTTGTAGTGGCTACCTAAGGTACTTACACGTTATACCAGATCCAGTTATCCCTTATTAGTGATATGTAGACAGTGTTCTAGCAGCTTAGGTTGTCTAGAGGTAGCTGTAGCAGAGCAGCTTAGGCTGGACTAGGAGACATGCAAAGCTCCTTCAATACAACTATGGTTACACAGTACTTATACCCGATAAAAGACAATACTCAGTGTTACCAAAAATAAAGGGACTTTATTTAGTGACACAAGCCCAAAAATATCTCAGGGGCAATACTCCTTCTGGAGGTAAGTATTAAACACAATATATAGACTAGTAACCAAAATGAGGTAAGTAAACAGTCATAGAATAGTGCAAACAGTAGCAAATACAATAGATTGCAATGGGCCTAGGGGCAACACAAACCATATACTGAAATAGTGGCATGCGAATGTTGAATGCCCCCATAGGCAAGTATAGTGTGTAGAGGTGCGCTGTGAGTGTAAGCAAAGACCAAAGGTAAGCAATGTACCGTACCCTAGAGCCCAGGAAAGCAGGAGTAAAGTACAGCAAGTTTCCTAAGAACACACTACAAATTGTGTTAAAGGACTTTGCAAGAACAAAGCAAGACTGCAAGCAACAAACAATGGATTCCTGGACCTGAAGACCTGGAGAGAGGAGACCAAGTCCAGAAAACGAAGAAGAGTCCAGGTAGGACAGGAGCCCCTAGAAGAAGGTGCAAAAGTAGATTCTCCGGTCAGAAGAAAGGTACAGAAGAGCACCAAAGAAGATGGCTGGGGTTCCGGCATGGCGCTTGGGTTGTCCCACGTCGAGTTGTTTGATTCAGGCTGTTTGCATCGCTGGATTCCGCTAACAAGCCTTGGTTCAAGCAAGTTTGTGTAAAAAAGGAGCTGCCTGGCCCAAGGAGGGACCTGGGGGTCTCAACACAGACCGAGGAGACAGAGGTGGCTCTCAGCACTTCAGAGAGCCCTCAGAAGACCAGGCAGCACCCACAGGAGTACCAGAACACGGGGACAAAGAAGATGCAAAGTGCATTCATCGCAGCACTACACTGGAAGGTCCCATGCTGCTGGAGAACAACTCAGGGAGCTGTGCGTCACAGGATGGAGTGCTGGGGACCTGGGCTATGCTGTGCACAAAGAACTTTTGGAAGAAGTGCACAGAAGCCCAAGGAGCTGCCAAAGACGCAGTGCACAGGGGTACTGTTGCAGTACCGGGAGGCAAGCTCTTACCTCCACCAAATTTGGACAGCTGGAACTTTGGACAGTCTGGGTCACTTTGGTCAAACACCTGTGTTCCAGGGGGCAAGCTCGTTTTCAGGAGAGGAGTCCGAGAGTACCGGTTGTTGTCGCAGAAAGGTGCCTGCAGAAGCAGGGAAGTGACTCCGTCACTCTACGGGAGATTCCTTCGGTTTGTCTGGTGCAGGGTGAAGACAGGAAGTCCTCAGAGCGTGCACACCTTGGAAAACTGCTGCAAACGCTGGCTGGAGCTGAAGTTGCAGGTCACCGGAGTTGTCCAGGATATTTTGTTGCAGTTACAGCGGTTCCTGGCGCAGTCTGCGGTTGACCCGATGGTCAGAAGCTGAAACAGAGGATGCAGAGGAATCCTGAAGGAATCTTGCAAACAGAATCTGAGGAAACTCCCAGAGGAGAGACCCTAAATAGCGCTGAGAAGGGAATTAGCTACCTATCCAGGTATGCACCTATCAGGAGGAGTCTCTGACATCACCTGCTGGCACTGGCCACTCAGAGGTCTCCAGGGGGTCCCCGCACCTTGGAATACAAGATGGCTAATGCCAGGGAGACTCTGGAGGAGCTCTGGGCACCACCCCTGGGGGGGTAATGGACAGGGGAGTTGTCACTCCCGTTTCCTTTGTCCAGTTTCGTGCCATAGCAGGGACTAGGGTCCCTGAACTGGTGTAGACTGAATTATGAAAGGAGGACACCATTTGTGCCCTTCAAAGCATTTCCAGAGGCTCTGTGAGGCTACCCCTCCCATGCCTGTAACACCTATTTCCAATGGAAATGCATTGTTCTGTCTTCTTGGGATTGAGCGGCTCAATCCCCAGGAGGGCAGTAACCTGTTTGTGAGTTGGCAGCAGCTGGGGCTACAGTAGAAACCTGAGAGAGAGGGTTTGGCAGTACCAGGGGTCCATGGTGGAGCCCCCAGGGTGCATGGGATTGGCCCCCGATAACAGACTTGGATTGGGGGGTCAATTCCATGATCTTTGACACCTCACATGGCCATTTTGGAGTTACCATTGTGAAGCTACATATATGTATTGTCATATATGTCGTGCACGCTTATAATAGTATCCCCACACTCACGAAGTCTGGGGAATTGGCCCTGGACAACGTGGGGCACCTTTGCTAGTGCAAGTGTGCCCTCACACACAGTAACTTTGCACCTCGCCTTCAGTAAATGAAGGTTAGACATATAGGTGACTTATAAGTTACTTAGTGCAGTATAAAATGGCTGTGAAATAGTGTGTGCACTATTTCACTCAGGCTGCAGTGGCAGTCCTGATGAAAGGTTTGTATGAGCTCCTTATGGGTGGCAAAAGAAATGCTGAAGCCCATAACGCTGGAACCCCAATGCCCTGGGTACCTAGGTACCATATACTAGGGACTTATTAGATGGGTCCAGTGTGCCAATCAGAATTGGAACATTGATTCACTAAAGTGTAGTGACACATTTGGTAAGTAGAGGGAGCATAAGCATTGGAGTTCTGGTTAGCAGAACTTCAGTGACACATTCAAGCATACTGACAACACACATAGGCCACAAATAATGAGCACTGGGGTCCAGGCTAGCAGGATCCCAGTGAGAAAGGCAAAACACACTGACAAACACTCAGAAACAGGCCAAAGATGGGAGTAACCATGCTAGAAAGAGGCTACTTCCTCACATATGGTCCTTTCAATTTTGTGGTCCTAAGAAATTCATCAGCCAACAGATCTATTGCCATGTGTGAAACAGATAATTTGGATTTGAAGGTTTTGCTTATACCATTTTGAAATCAAGAAACTTAATGTATGTTCCCATCTTGATAAACCATATTGTCTTGATAGTTCTATTTTCTATATTTGTGTCTTTATATTCATATTTATAGTTATTTTCACACACAATTGCACTTTTATTGCACAATGCACTTTGGATATCACTAGTGAGTCTATTTTTAAATGAGTGCTGATTTTTTGCTCATGCAGTATCTATAAGACATTTCAGTCAGCGTTGTGATACATGATTACAGATTGATGTACAATTATGATGTGGTACATTGAATTCCAGTTGATCCTAAAAAATTTAATTTTGATACCCCGAATTTATGATCCACATGATAAAACACATAGGTGGTCATTCTGACCTCGGCGGTAAAAGGCGCCTACCGCCGGTCAGAATAATTCCGCCGCGGTCGCGGTAACCCGCCACGGTCATTCTGACCCGCAGCAGCCAAACCTCCGAAAATCCGACAGCCACAACAGACCGCCAGACCCGCGGTCGGCGGAAAAGTGGAGGTGACCAAACCTCCACCGTCACGCCAACAGAAATACGCCCATGCCATTACGACCCACGAATCCACGCGGCGGTCTCTCAAACGCGGTTTACCATTGGCGGTACACACCGCCGCGGTCAGAATACACACAAACAAACAAAACTCAGCCACATTGGCCGATTTGAATTCCACACACCTGATACACATACACACACCACTCCCACACACACAATACAATATAAAACACACACCCACATCACCCACAAACCCCTACGACAAAAAATTCAGAAAGAAGCACTGAGAGACACATCAGCGATCACAGAATACCATCACACAGAGGCACACTACACCATCACCCACACAATATCCACACACAAAACAACACACACCACCACACTCAACACACTTAACTACACATACTCCACCCCACACATCATACACACCACTCCATGGCACCCCAAAGACAGCCCCGCTTCTCAGACGAAGAACTCAGGGTCATGGTGGAGGAAATCGTTCGGGTAGAGCCCCAGCTCTTCGGCACACAGGTCCAATACACCAGCATTGCCCGGAGGACGGAGCTATGGCAGAGGATTGTCGACAGGGTCAACGCTGTGGGACAGCACCCCAGAAATCGGGAAGACATCAGGAAGCGATGGAACGACCTACGGGGGAAGGTGCGTTCCATGGTATCCAGGCACAACATCGCCGTGCAGAAGACTGGCGGAGGACCCCCACCTCAACCCCCACAATTTACAACATGGGAGGAGGAAGTCTTGAACATCCTGCATCCTGACGGCCTCGCAGGAGTCGGCGGAGGAATGGACACTGGTAAGTTGAAGCTTCACTACTGCTTCCCCCCCACCTGCATGCCAAATCATACCCCAACCCTCACCCCCATCCTCGAACCCCACCCTCACCCCCACCCCCATCCTCACCCCCACCCTCACCCCCACCACCATCCTCACCCCCACCATCATCATCACCCCCACCACCATCCTCACCCCCACCCCCAGCACACCTATTCCCTGCCAATGTCTCACCATCACAACCCACACATCCCAAAACCTAAGCTTGCATGCGTCCACTAAGCATGGACACCCATCACCAAAGCATGCCCAATGCATATACACATCCCCCCCACAAGCCACCCTCACCAAAGCCCCCACACACGAATGCCAGCACTTGGGGACACGGGAACCCACAGATACACCCATATGCCACACGTTGAAACTATAACCATACCTCTATACCCCTGCAGGACCCGACCGTCAACACACCGCCACAGAGGGCCCAGAATTCTCCACACCCCCCACCCAAGAGGCCGTCAGCGATGACAGCAGCTCTGTCGACCTGGACACCGATGACCAGCCCGGACCATCGGGGACTTCTGGACAGTCGGTTCCCCTCACACAGGCCCAGGCCACTACAAACCCAAACCCCTCTGGGAACACCAGCACAGCTCCCACCCAGCGGGCCCATGCCTCTGTCTCCAGGGCGCGTCAATCTGCGGTGTGCCTACCACTACAGGGCACCCAGGATAACCCACCACCCCAACAACAACAGGGACCTGGGGGCAGTGGTAGTGGGCACACCGGCCAGGGGGCAGAGGCCCAGGGAAACAGGGCAACTCGGAGGGCAGCTGTGCGACAGGGGGGGGACGGGCCCAGGGAACCCACTCTCCACGAGGCCCTCACCACCATCATGGGAGCATACAACCGCTCCCAGGAGACGATGGCGACGGTACTGGCCCGGTTCCAGGAGATCCAGGTACTGCAGGAGGAACACTATCGGGGGTACAGGGAGGACATCAGAGCCCTCACCTCCACCCTAGTTACCATGGTAGGGCTGCTGCAGGACCTCATCAACACCAGGACGGACACTCAACAACAACAAAGGGCCCCTGCCACTAGCCTGGACCAAGAACAGCCAACCACCTCCGCCGGCGCTAGTGGACAGGAGGCCCCCGCACAACAGCAGCCCACCAGACCCCCACCTCCTGCAGGAGAAGAACCACCCCGCAAGAGGGCCCTGAGATCTCGCAAGAAGACAGAGTAGGATGTCAAGACCCCCGCCAGCAAAGGATACCACCTGATGTCATCCCACTGTCCCACATTGTCACCCTGTCCATCCTTGAACTGCCCATGCTCCATCTCTCCACAGGCCTCTGGACAATGCACCTGTGTGACTGTTACTCTGGACTCTGCCATGGACATTTCTTCACCATAGCCCCCACCCACTTGAAACCACCCATCCCATTTTGAGCACTGAAATAAACACCCATTTAGCACAAAACTATCTGGAGTCTGGCTGTGATTTCAAAATATTGTAATTGACATGACAGTGCAAATATGTCCTTGTACATAGTGAAGTCAACAAACAGCTGCCACAAAGCTGTAGTCCATGGGGAAACGAAGCACAGGACTCGTAGTGGGGACCCCAGATCTGAAATAGGGAGGGAAAAGCCACAACTCAGTCATCATACACTGGGGCAAATAGACAGGCAGCAGAGATGCAGGAGAGTAGTTCACATTCACTAAATTATGTTTGAATTGTTACCTGTGTCCTATTGGAAGTACTGTTCAATGATTCTGTCCCTGTTGTCTGTTTCAGCCCCGTCGTCTTCCTCCTCGTCACTCTCCACAGGTTCCACAGCTGCCACTACACCACCGTCTCGACCATCCTCCTGCAGGAAAGGCACCTGGCGGCGCAAAGCCAGGTTGTGAAGCATGCAGCAGGCCACGATGATGTGACACACCTTCTTAGGTGAGTACATTAGGGATCCACCTGTCATATGCAGGCACCTAAACCTGGCCTTTAGGAGGCCAAAGGTGCGTTCGATCACCCTCCTAGTACGCCCATGGGCCTCATTGTACCGTTCCTCTGCCCTGGTCCGGGGATTCCTTACTGGGGTCAGTAGCCACGACAGGTTGGGGTACCCAGAGTCCCCCAATAGCCATACACGGTGTCTCTCTAGCTGTTCCATCACGTAAGGGATGCTGCTATTCCTCAGGATGTAGGCGTCATGCACTGACCCAGGGAACTTGGCATTTACATGCGAGATGTACTGGTCAGCCAAACACACCACCTGGATGTTCATGGAATGGTAACTTTTTCTGTTCCTGTACACCTGCTCCCTGTCTCTTGGGGGAACCAAAGCCACATGGGTCCCATCAATGGCACCAATGACGTTGGGAATATGTCCAAGGGCGTAGAAATCACCCTTCACTGTAGCCAATTCGCCCACCTCAGGGAAAATGATGTAGCTCCTCACGTATTTCATCAGGGCAGACAACACTCTGGATAACACCTTCGAAAACATGGGCTGAGACATCCCAGAAGCAATTCCCACTGTTGTCTGAAATGACCCACTTGCCAGGAAATGGAGTACTGACAGGACCTGCACCAGAGGGGGAATCCCTGTGGGTTGGCGGATGGGGGACATCAGGTCGGGCTCCAGCTGGGCACACAGTTCATGTATAGTGGCACGGTCAAGCCGGTAGGTCAGGATAATGTGGCGTTCTTCCATTGTCGACAGGTCCACCAGCGGTCGGTACACGCGAGGATTCATCCGTCTCCTCGCCAAACCCAGCGGACGGTGCCTAGGAAGGACAACATGGAGCACAGAGTCAAGCAACCCACAGGTACGTACTCACAGCTTGCACAGTAAACGATTCTCTATGCAGTGAATGGCGTGTCTGAGTGGCTATGCAAGGCCTAGGCCTGTGTGACGCAGTTGAAATTGAGCCATGTGGACCCTCGAAATGGCGGCTGCCTGACCTGTGAAGTGTGACAATGGGATGTGAGGTCAATGCGCTGGCGTGGCACACCGCGGCGGTCGAAGACAGCGGCGCGAAGCCGCATTGGTTAACATTGAAGCCTATGGGTTTCAGGAGCCAATGGCGAATGGCGCCGGCGGTGGCGGTACGCCCCGCCGCGGTACGCCCCGCCGCGGTACGCACCGCCTCGGACGTGACCGCCATTTCCTATCTACTTATCCACTTGCGACTTGAACTTTCACAGGAGAGGACCTATACTGCAAGTGTTGCTGTGACCTCGGTCTGGAAGGGACAATGGCTGCTGCGACTGGGGAAAGGGCCCCTGCCTTCACTGGAGAGGAGTTGGAGAAACTTGTGGATGGGGTCCTCCCCCAGTATGCGCTACTCTACGGTCCTCCAGACCAACAAGTGAGTTTAATTCAATATGGATTTGGGGCCACTGGCTGGCTTGGGGGCCTGGCGGGGGGCCTGGCGGGGATGGGGGGCATGTTGGGGCTGGCGGGGGGCCTGGCGGGGATGGGGGGCATGTTGGGCCTGGCGGGGGGCCTGGCGGGGATGGGGGGCATGTTGGGCCTGGCGGGGGGCCTGGCGGGGATGGGGGGCATGTTGGGCCTGGCGGGGATGGGGGGCGTTGGGCCACTGGCAACGAAAATGCAGACAAACTTGAACGTGGTATTTCTCCCTCCCTGTATGTGTCACATAGGTCCGCGCCCATGAGAAGATCGGGATTTGGCGTGCCATCGCCAAGGAAGTCCGGACCCTAGGGGTCCACCATCGACGGGGCACCCACTGCCGCAAGAGGTGGGAGGACATCCGCCGCGGGACCAAGAAGACCGCCGAGTCTCTGCTGGGGATGGCCTCCCAACGTAGGCGGGGTGCCTGCCGTCAACTGACCCCCCTGATGTTCCGGATCCTGGCGGTGGCCTACCCTGATTTGGATGGGCGCGTGAGGGCAGCACAGCAGACACAAGGGGGTGAGTACAAGCATCATCTACTCTGTTGTCGCGCAGTGGAGGTGTCTGGGTGGGGGAGGAGGGCTGTGGGTCCCCCTAGGCCAGGGCGATATCTGTAGGCTGGGCACCCCCGTAAGCCCCTGTATCCCCAGCCACCACCCTCAGTAGTGTGTCAGTACAGCCATCCCTGGGCCGTGTCATCCATGGGTGCAGTTGTCTACTCTAGGCGTGTAGGGCATGTTCCACGGAATGCGTAGCGGACCCCAAGTGCGCAACTTAGTGCAGGGGGCATCTGTGTCTGTCATGTCCGCTAACTGTACCGGTGATCCATGTACTCAAAATCTCTTTATTTCTCTCTCCCCCCCCCCTTTTTGTTTGTCTTTCTGTGCTTGTGTGCATCAGCATCATCAGGCGGAGGAGAAGTGGCATCGGGGCAGGAGGGAGCTGCATCTCACATGGCCCAGGAGGGCCATGCCACAGAGTCTGACTGGACCAGTGAGACGGAGGGCGAGGGGAGCTCCACAACGGGGACGACTGGAGCCTGCAGCGACACGGACAAGTCCTCGGAAGGGAGCTCCCTTGCGGGGGTGGCACCATCCGTGCCCCCCGCCATTACAGGTACAGCCGCCACCCAGCGCACCATCTCCGCCCTCCCAGCAGCCCCTCAGCGTTCGCCCCGTGCCCGCTCTGCCAGGAAGCCGGGCATCTCCTTCGCCCCAGGCACCTCAGGCCCTGCCCCTGTTACCCCCGCTGCCCTCAGTGAGGAGGTCATTGACCTCCTCCGAACGCTCATTGTTGGGCAGACTACCCTTTTGAATGCCATCCAGGGGGTGGAGAGGGAGGTTCATCGCAGCAATGCGTACCTGGAGGGCATTCATTCGGGTCAGGCTGCCCATCAGCGATCGTTCCAGGCT
This sequence comes from Pleurodeles waltl, assembly GCF_031143425.1. Classification (NCBI taxonomy): domain Eukaryota; kingdom Metazoa; phylum Chordata; class Amphibia; order Caudata; family Salamandridae; genus Pleurodeles; species Pleurodeles waltl. The sequence continues at coordinate 691,033,983 of NC_090442.1, read as the reverse complement.
CTGGCCTCAGCACTGACGGCAGCCATTGTCCCTGTCTCCTGCCTCCCTCTACTAACTCCCTCCTCCCAGTCTCCTGTTCCTCTGCCTGTCCCACCCACACCATCAGACCAGCCTGCACACACCTCAACACCCAAGAGCCGCTCATCCAAACATAAGCACCACAGATCACGCAGACATTCACACAAGCAACATTCCGATGCAGACATGCCAACAGTCACTACCACCTCTGTGACCCCCACCTCCTCGTCTCCCTCCTCCCTCCCTGTGACGTCTACACTCACACCTTCATTCACCTCACCATCAGCCAGTGTTTCCATCACCAGCATACCCTCCACTCCAGTCCGCACACATGCAGTCACCACCCCCACTGCCATTTACACGTCCCCTGTGTCCTCTCCCACTGTGTCTGTCACCCCCTCTTCCACACCACACAAACGCAGCCACCCACCCACCCAACAGCCATCCACCTCACGACAGCCTCCCGCTCCTGCACCTGCACCCAAAGACAGCAAACTTGTCTCGCCTACAACCACATCCTCTCCCTCCACTCCCATACCCACTGTACCTACCACTCTCTATTGTCCCAAGAAAATCTATCTCTCTACTGCTACCTTCTTTCCTGACCCTGAGCCCCCCCCTCCTTCTCGTCGGGGTAAAAAGAGCACCTCAGCCACCACCAGCCCTGCAGCCCCCTTGACAAGGGTGCAGGGGTATTGGAGCCCACCAGCCCGCAGGTCTGGATCTTCGCCCAGCAGCAAGGGGACAGCCAGCCCACCCCCTGGGAAGAGGAGCAGAAGGCGGAAGGGCCGCCGCCGGAGCCCGGATTTGATATCCCCCCAGGACACTAGCCAGCCACCGTCAACAGCCACAGCTCCAAAGGGAGGAAAGGGCCACAGACTCCCGACTAAGGAGGGCAAGGGCAGCAAGGCGGAGAAGTCAGGCAGCAGGCCTGCTGCCCATGGAGGACCCGTCACAGCTGCCCAGGAGGAGCACGCAGCCCCCATAGCCGCTGCCCCGGGAGGAACCGGCACAGCTGCCCCGGGAGAGCCCCCCACCCCCATAGCCGCTGCCCAGGGAGGACCCAGCCCAGCTGGCCAGGAGGGCCCCACCACCCACAGCCCAGGTGGGCATTGAAGGAGCACCATCCCCGCTGCCCAGGAGGGCACCACCAGGCAATGAGCAGTTGGCCATAGAATGGCCGCCGTCTCCAGCACCGCTCCGCTGGGGACCGCCGTCTCAAGAACCGCTGAACTGGGCCCTTCAAGGCAAGAACCGCTGAACTGGGCCCTTCAAGGCAAGAACCGCTGAACTGGGCCCTTCAAGGCAAGAACCGCTGAACTGGGCCCCGCCGTCTCCAGCACCGCTCCGCTGGGGACCGCCGTCTCAAGAACCGCTGAACTGGGCCCTTCAAGGCAAGAACCGCTGAACTGGGCCCTTCAAGGCAAGAACCGCTGAACTGGGCCCCGCCGTCTCCAGCACCGCTCTGCTGGGGACCGCCGTCTCAAGAACCGCTGAACTGGGCCCTTCAAGGCAAGAACCGCTGAACTGGGCCCCGCCGTCTCCAGCACCGCTCCGCTGGGGACCGCCGTCTCAAGAACCGCTGAACTGGGCCCTTCAAGGCAAGAACCGCTGAACTGGGCCCCGCCGTCTCCAGCACCGCTCCGCTGGGGACCGCCGTCTCAAGAACCGCTGAACTGGGCCCTTCAAGGCAAGAACCGCTGAACTGGGCCCTTCAAGGCAAGAACCGCTGAACTGGGCCCCGCCGTCTCCAGCACCGCTCCGCTGGGGACCGCCGTCTCAAGAACCGCTGAACTGGGCCCTTCAAGGCAAGAACCGCTGAACTGGGCCCCGCCGTCTCCAGCACCGCTCCGCTGGGGACCGCCGTCTCAAGAACCGCTGAACTGGGCCCTTCAAGGCAAGAACCGCTGAACTGGGCCCCGCCGTCTCCAGCACCGCTCCGCTGGGGACCGCCGTCTCAAGAACCGCTGAACTGGGCCCTTCAAGGCAAGAACCGCTGAACTGGGCCCTTCAAGGCAAGAACCGCTGAACTGGGCCCCGCCGTCTCCAGCACCGCTCCGCTGGGGACCGCCGTCTCAAGAACCGCTGAACTGGGCCCTTCAAGGCAATAACCGCTGAACTGGGCCCTTCAAGGCAAGAACCGCTGAACTGGGCCCCGCCGTCTCCAGCACCGCTCCGCTGGGGACCGCCGTCTCAAGAACCGCTGAACTGGGCCCTTCAAGGCAAGAACCGCTGAACTGGGCCCTTCAAGGCAAGAACCGCTGAACTGGGCCCTACAAGGCAAGAACCGCTGAACTGGGCCCTTCCAGGCAGGAACCGCTGGCCCTTTGGCAGACGTGGCAGGGCAGGATCTGTCTCGGGCAGGGCTGCAGGATGTCCTCTGGCCAACGTGCCTCCTCCAGTGGCAGTGGAGTCTGTTATGGACTGTTTGGACTGTGGCTTTGCTCTCCCCAGGATGGCCCAGTGGGCAGGCCACCCACTGTATGGACTGTATGGACTGTGGCTTTGCTCTCCCCAGGATGGCCCAGTGGGCAGGCCACCCACTGTATGGACTGTTTGGACTGTGGCTTTGCTCTCCCCAGGATGGCCCAGTGGGCAGGCCACCCACTGTATGGACTGTTTGGACTGTGGCTTTGCTCTCCCCAGGATGGCCCAGTGGGCAGGCCACCCACTGTATGGACTGTATGGACTGTGGCTTTGCTCTCCCCAGGATGGCCCAGTGGGCAGGCCACCCACTGTATGGACTGTATGGACTGTGGCTTTGCTCTCCCCAGGATGGCCCAGTGGGCAGGCCACCCACTGTATGGACTGTATGGACTGTGGCTTTGCTCTCCCCAGAATGGCCCAGTGGGCAGGCCACCCACTGTATGGACTGTTTGGACTGTGGCTTTGCTCTCCCCAGGATGGGCCAGTGGTCATGGAGTCCCCTCGTGGATCTGGCGTCGTGTACTCAAGTGGCTGAGGTGCCCCCCCTTCCCTTCCCCCTGAGGTGCCTGTCCTTTTTTCTTTCTGATGCCCCTGCAGTGTTCTCTCCGTGGAGTTCTTGTCGTGGGACTGGGCCTTGCCCCTTTGCTCAGGACCCCTGTGGTCCACGGACAGTGATTGGACTACATTTAGTAGCTGTATATATTTTGTACATAGTTTTTTTATTTATTTGGATTACTGCTGTCCATTTTTCAATATATCTGCCCGTTTGAGATCTCTTCTTTTGGTCTTTGCATTATTTCGGAAGGGGGGGGTTTGTGGGTTGTGACAGTGATCTGTGGGAATGCATTGATGTGTGTGTTGTAGTGGGTGTGGGTGGGTGGGTGTGTGCCGGTAATCTTTTCCCTCCCCTGTGTCGTAGGTGCAGTACTCACCGATGTCTTCCGCGCCGCCGGGCGTGCTCCTGGTACAGGAGCAGGTATAGGAGTGCGGGGATGACCTGCAACTCGGGTTCCATACTGCCGGAATCTTGCGTGGTGTATGTGGAGGTGAGCGTTTTCCCGTTCGTAGTCTGTTTCCGCCGTGTTTTTATTGGCGGTGCTCCCGCCCCGGAAAAGGTGGCGGATTGGTGGGTCGTGATATGGTGGGCAGTACATTGTCTGCCGCCTGGCTGTTGGCGGTGACCGCCGCGCTGTTTGTTTGTTCCGCCGTGGCGGTCGGAGTGTTAATGCGGCGGGCTGTGTTGGCGGTTCCCGCCAGGGTCAGAATTGCATATTTTGGACCGCCGGCCTGTTGGCGGGTTGGCCGCCGCTTTATCACCGACCGCCAGGGTCAGAATGAGGGCCATAATGGGATATATAAGAATAAGGTCTTAGGATATTCTATATATTTACAGAGATTTTTAATATAGAATGATGTTATGTTATATAAACCTTTTAAATATAATCAGGTGTTTTTTTACATGTGAGAGATATAGATATATATATGTGATATTATTGTGAATTTATATGAAAACACGTTTTAAACCATTCCTGTGATATACAAACGTCTGAAAAGATGTTTGTTTACACTAATTCTCTACATGTGAATTATGTACAAGATATATGTTCAGTAGTAGGTTGGGGTTTCTATATATGATCACTAATGGATTGACATGATTATGAATGTACACTAATTGAAGGAGCCAGCTGACATGTAGAGCATTTGTTAGAGCTGTATGGTTGAAAAACGATCGATATATCTATTTAAAGATGGCTGCCACCTTTGTGAATATGTAGGTATCATGGAAATAGTTGATGGCTCACGAGTTGAATCCTTAAAATGGTGGTTAATGTGGGGGAAACATGTCCGGTCGAAGGCGTTTGCCGAAACGCGTTGACAGTTTCTATGGGAGTTAGCGTTTCCTGCAATTTGTGCACATAATAAAGCAGATGATATTTTTGGAAAGAATAAATCTCCCTTCTTTTTTTGGATGGTGATCGATGGCAGGCGGCGATATGGTGCAGCTGGTCCGATGAGCAGATTTCATTGTTTTAAAGAGAAATCACACATGCAATGACAAAGTGGTCTCTCTATATATATATAAATATAAATTTTTATATATATATATATATATATATATATATATATATATATATATATATACATTCAATCATACATATATATACATACATGGGGGAGGAGCCAAGATGGCGACCGAGTCGGACGCCTAAGCGAAGAGTTCCGACTCGGGCCCGGAGAAACGATCCTGTAGGGCGCTCCCGACCGGGAGATCGGAACCCTGAGGAGTGCGTCCGGTCCTGGGGTCGTCCACGGAACCGCGGGACCGAGCAGACCCACATAAGAGCGGGGGCGCGCGAGCGCCCGGACGCGTGCGAGGCCGTGAGGCTGTGTAATGGCGGTGCCCCGAAGGCTTGAGCCCCCGAAAAAAGAAGAGCGGAGTGCCCCGGTGCGGCAGGGGCGGAGGTAAGAGGCCGGGGGCCTTCGGCGAGGGAGAGGCCCCGGGGAGTGAGGCCTGTGCACCGGTGCGGCTTCTCCCCTGGCCGCTGCATCCCCCCCCCTTCCAGCGGATCCAAGTGGAGAGAGCCGGCGGGCTTCTCTATTGCGGGACGGATCGTCCCCGCAAACTACATACGAGGGGGCACGGTGGAATGGTGGCGCTGGGTCCGGGTGCCGGAGTCGGCCCGGACACGCTGAGGACACAGAGCGACTGGAGAAGGGGGTAAAAGAAAGGCCTCACAGGTGCTCACCCGACCCAAGGTTGCAGCGCCCAAACACATCAGGGATAGCCCCCCACCGCTTAATTAAGGAAATAATTGCCTTTCCCCCCCCAGAAGCGTGGGGACAGTGGGCGGGGGGAAAGAAGAGGGGGCAACAATGTGGACTGGGGAAAAAATAGCTGAGGGGACGGATTAACCAGGAGGCTCAAGCCCCCCTCCCCCCTGCACCATCGCCCTTGTTAACACTGGCCTCCCCTACAGGCCTTCCTGCGCTACGTCGGTGAGGGCCTGCGGACACACGCGCGTGGGCGGGGTCGGTGGAGGACTCCTGCGGGCACCTGGGTCGCCTGGACCCCCTGGGGGTTCTACACAGGGTGGGCACCTTGAGGGGGCACCTACACGCACCCCGGGACCGGAGCACCCAACCAGTAGCAACAAGACCCCCCCCAACTGATCCAATCGATCCAGCACAAGTTCCCACAGATAGAACTGATAGAAAGGGCCCATAAGTAGGCTATAGGGGCCTCAACAGGGCATTATACGTCAGAAGGAGAACCGGTGCTCTTGGGGCGCCCAGCCGCTCTAGAAACACACAACTAAGCTGCCCCCTAGCTGTGCGATTTACTCAAAAGATAAAACAATGGCTGGGAAATCCAAGTCAGCTAAAAATCAAGAACGAACTGCGCCCGGCCCGGCGCCCAACGACCAACACCAAATCCCAACCTTGCAATCACTGGAGAGCACACTCCAATCCCACTCTATGCAATTCGAAAAAGTGCTACAGGCAATCATGGACACTAAATCCTCACTAGGACTCAAAATAGACACAGTATCGCAAGATCTGAACCTACTCAGAGTGGACTATCGGAGCTTGACAGAGAGAGTGAAAACGACGGAGGATAACCTGAGCAAGACGAGCCCTATGGTCTCGGAAAACCAGAAACAAATTCAGCGTCTGGACGCAGAGGTGAAGATCCTATGGAGGCGTGCCGAAGAAGCAGAAAGCAGATCCCGGCGCAATAATATTCGCTTTGTGGGGTTCCCTGAGCAATCACCAGAACAGAGCTCGGAACTATTCATAGAGCAGTGGCTAATTAAAGAGGTACTGAGCGGGTCCCCCTCGAAGTTCTTCTCTGTTGAACGGGCGCACAGAGTCCCGGGAAGACCACCATTGCCGGGTCAACCACCCAGACCATTAATAGTGAGATTCCTAAATTATAGGGACCGAGACCTGATACTGCAGCAATTCCGCAGCAAAGGCCCATTTCGACATGAGGGCTCAGTGGTCCATGCTTATCCAGACTTCACACAAGAGGTACAGAAACAACGGAACTCCTAATCTCAGAAGAACGCACTCATATGTTCACCTCCCCCGAAGACGCCTGGACCTGGATGCACGCTAAAGGCATGGCACAGACTAACGAAGGAGTGAATGAAGAGGAGGAATGGCTGACCTCCACATCGAGAAAGCGCAACAGGAGACGCCCCAGGGGTCAACCCACGGAGAGACAGGCAGCGGAGGAAAGAGCAAAAGTGTTGAAAGAAACCCCGTTGCTAATGCAGAATTCTTTTGAGACATTCAGGTCTGGCCCCCTGGCGGGCTCGGACTCGGAATCAGCCAGCTCAGACTCCACGATTACAGATGCGCTCAGGGGCCCGGAGGTTACCCCTAGAACTGCAGATGAACTGTGAACGGTAATAACAAGACGGCCACCTCAGTCCTGATGGGGCAGCAAGCGGCTACGGTACAAAAGGGACCGCAGCAGGAACCGAACTGCCAGCCATGTTGGCTATAAAGAGTATCTTTTGAACGATTAATCCCTAATTGTTGTGATCGCTGATTAATAACTGTGGGCATACGGATTGGGGGGGCTAACATATCAGGAGCGCCCACACCTACATATGTACATACACGCAGACTAGGTCTGAGGAAGGATGTGAGCTCCGTACAAGGGGCACATCTGGCACCTAAAATGGCTCCCCCACAGGTATTCGTATGGATACAGACCTCACCAAATAGTAGAGTGTGGGGTGTTTCAATGCGTGATAGTAGTTGGTTAAGGGAAATAGTTAGAATGGGGGGAGGGGAGTGGGGAGTTAAGTGGTTTGTTATAGGTCAACTCAGTGAACAGGGTATACTACCGCGGATGTCAGTCTTAAACACACACCCGGCGAAATGGGGGGGAGCTCGGAAGGAAGTCGCAATCCGGAAAGTGCATTGTGAAGGTGCACCACACAATAACACATGTCTCAACATACGAATGTACATGCACACCAATATGAAATAGTCACATGGAATGTGAGGGGCATGGGCACGCCAGGCAAGAGAGCGCAAGTGCACGCGCGTCTCAGACGTCAGAGGGTTCACATAGCTATCCTACAAGAAACACATTTACTGGAACCTGAGCTACAGGAGATCCGTGGGAAATGGGGCGGGCAGATAATAGGCACAGCCTACTCAGCATTCGCAAGGGGGGTACTGATATGGATAGCAGGCGGCGTCCCATTTGTACGAACCTCGTATAAATTAGACCTAGGGGGCAGATATGTAATAGTAGAGGGACAACTAGATGGGAGACACTTACCGATCATAGGGATTTACGCCCCCAACAACGCAATGGCGGGATTTCTGGGGACACTCTCCCCGGCACTACTAGTAAACCCCGCAGCCCCGGCCATATGGGGGTGCGATTTCAACAGCTTACCGAATGCAGCGCTGGACAGATCAACCCCCCCCCAAGAAAGGTATAACAAACAGAAGTGCTAAGAGCCCTTTGCAGATATGGGCGGAAGATATGAGACTATATGACTTATGGCGCATGCAGCACCTCCAACAGAGAATATACTCATTCTATTCAATACCCCACAAAGTACACACTAGAATAGATATAATCTGGGGTACCGCGGATATATGCACATTGACGATCGGGACAGAATACCTGGCTAGGACACTATCGGACCACTCACCGCTCAGAATGATATTAAAATGGCGGGTAACTCGCTCAGTGATCCCTACATGGCGTTTACAGTCAGAAGCACTCCAAGATCAAGCATACGCAGAGGGACTGGACACGGCACTGAGGCAGTACTGGGAAATTAACACAGACTCAGCGGGCTCAAGGGCGTCAGAGTGGGAGGCGCATAAGGTGGTAGTCAGGGGGTACTGCATGTCGTCCACTTGGGGGGTTAGACGTACCCTACACTCGGAGATTAGCAACTTAGAAAAGGAACTGAGAGCACTTGAAACAGCAGTGGCAAGGAAGGAGGCACCCTACACCGCATTAAATGAGGCGCGTATAAAATATAAAGAAGCAGATTCTCGCCTCCGTAGACACAACCACAAATATAATTTAATGCGGCTGCAGTCGGAGGGCGACAGGTCAGGTAGGCTGCTGGCGTGGCTCCTGAAGGGGGACCGACAGCAGTCTCCAATAGGGGCCATAAAGCTAGACAACGGCGAGACAGTCACCACGCAAACAGAGATAAATGGGGCGTTCAGGGAATACTATACGAACCTCTACGCCAAACGAGCGGCCTGTACACCTGCACAGCTCACATCCTTTCTTGCAGGATCTCAATTAGCACAATTATCTCAGGAAGATGGTGAGAAATTGGAGGCCCCACTGAGTGTAGCGGAATTGAACGTAGCATTAGCACAGATGCCCAGGAACAAAGCGCCGGGAATAAATGGCCTTCCACTAGAATACTACGCGAAATACTCAAAACATTTAAAGCCTCATCTGCTGAAAGTATATGGGGAGGCTTGGAACCACAAGGCATTGCCCCCCATGCAAAGAGAAGCCATGATAGTGGTCCTGCCCAAGCAGGGGCGGGACCCCACGGACGTTAAATCCTACAGGCCACTCTCACTCTTGAACACTGACTGTAAAATCCTGGGTAAAGTATTGGCTAATAGGTTAGCACCCCGTCATCCACACTTTGATACATGACGACCAAAATGGCTTCATCCCCAAACGCAATACCTTTCTAAATATCCGTAGATTGCTGGGAGTGCTGGGGGGCACTCCGCCGGGGGCGCACGAGGAAATGGTGCTTTCATTGGACATCGAGAAGGCATTTGACACACTGGGGTGGGACTTCTTATTTGCCACCATGCGGAAAATGGGAATCGGCCCTAAATATATACAATGGGTGCAGACACTGTATTTCAATCCGCAAGCTCGCGTGAAAACGGGGAGAGTTGTATCTGATAGCATCCCGATTGCTAGAGGCACCAGACAGGGGTGCCCCCTGTCCCCCTTGCTATTCGCAATAGCAATGGAACCATTGGCGACCCGCCTACGGATAATGGAGGACAGCTGGGGTATACTCAGGAATGGGGCGAACCATATAATATCTTTATATGCAGACGACGCCTTAATATACTTGTGGAAGGGAAGCGAGACGATTCAGTTAGTAATTTCACTCCTGACCGAATTCGGAGAGATGTCCGGACTGGTAGTGAATTGGGAAAAATTGTGCGTGTTCCCCTTGTCCGTACGGCCACTGTAAAGCAGAGAAACATCCCCGACTGGGCACCTGAAATGGTGCTTTGACTCATTCAAATACCTAGGGGTGCAAATATATCACAGACCAGAGGACCTTAGAGATGGAAACTTGGGAAGAGCACTGGCTTCCATAAAAGGGTCGTTACGTTTCTGGAGTAAACTACCACTATCACCGATGGGCAGAGTGGCGATAGCAAACATGCTGATATTACCCAGGCTTCTATACTACTTTGCAGCACTGCTGCTTTTGATCCCCAGGAGCTTCTTCTGAGACCTGAACGGAGCTTTGTTGCAACTTATATGGGGGGGGTAGAGCGCGCGTTGCATTCACTACACTGCAGCGCCCAGTGACTGCGGGCGGTCTGGGTGCCCCTAATTTTGAACGCTACTACGCGGCTGCACAGCTACAGTGGATACTGAGCTGGATGCATAGGCCCACGTTGGCAGAGTCGGCATGGGTACTGACGAGTTTGCGCGGCGCACCCTCGGTCGCTTGGCTGGCAACCAGGTCTCCGAAGGGGGCGACCGACAAACCACTTATGCTAGTGGCGCATGCATGCTGGAAGAGATATATCCAAAATGGCCGCAGCGTGCTCCCCTACTCGCCACTCATTCAGTTAGGTGTGATCCCTGGTTGGGAAAGAGGAGAAAGAAAACGCTTGTTAGTGGCCTGAACAGAGGCGGGCATAGAGTCGGTAGGTGATTGCTTCGAGGAAGGGAAATGAATGCCTTTCGAATCGATACGGGACCTCACCTCAGTAAATCCTGGGCAGTTCATGACATATTATACCATATGCCACTCCATCAAGAAGATGTGGTTGGCAGGAAACCAAGAACCAATGATCTCCCCAGCACTGCACCACATGCTGCAATATGACAGCCAAACGAAGGTCGTGTCGAATCTATATAAAACTCTGAATAAAAACCCCGCACCCAACCTGGAAAATGCATGGGTAAGGTGGAACGCTGTTCTTCCAATCCCAATCTCGCAAGAGGAATGGGCGAACGCTCTACATCACACACAGGGGGTATCGAGAAACCCCAGATTTCGCTACACGCAATTTAACTATACACATCAAACGTACCTCTCACCAGCCAGGATCAAACGAATGCTCCCCAGCTCGGACCCAACCTGCCCAAGATGTAAGGCCCGCTGGCACACTTCTACCACATGGTTTGGGAATGTGCCCTGGTGCACATGGAATGGAGCGGAATAGTGGAGAGGGTATCGGAGTTGACGGGGTTGGTGCTCACAGTATACCCTAAATCCTGCCTGCTGGGTCTGAGACAGAGTGATAAGAAACATAAGCATCTACACAAATTCACAGACCTAGCATAAGTGATTTACAAAAGACTGATAGCGATGAACTGGAAATCGGCCACTGCTCCAGATCTGAAAACCTGGCACAGCATGACACTGAGATGGGCTAGCACAGAATTAATGGTACAGCGGAAATCACCTAGGGAGGGCCAACAGCATACAGGAAGCGAGGTCTGGGAAACTTTAATAAGCAGACTAGAAGCCAAAAGCGATGAGAAACCGCCATGAATTGGAACATATGGCGACCCTAAGACAAACATTCTTTTACCTAACAGATCCCCATACTCCGAGTAGGCCTGACGAGATAAATTGTATAATCAGAGTATGCTCCCACGCCCACCTCTTCCACTAGAAGTAACCTACAGCGACTATTCAGAGTGGATCTAGGGCCCCGCACAGGAACACAAGTTAAGGGAACCCACATACCACAAATTGCCACTAAACTGGGTCTCCCCCCACCAAAGCAAATAACTGCATAACCCAGTAAATGAACATAACCAAGCCGGGGTACACAAGTCTATTAAATACACATGGTAAATGTGATCATCTAGAAACCGCATTTGAAAAACCTTTAAGCATAATGACAAGACCTAAGTTAAGTTTTATTGTTAATCTGTGTGATAATAGCGTAATAGATCTACCGTGTCCTGAAACTGTAAATGTTAAATGTTGGTAATGGATCTAAAGTGAAAATACAATAAAAATATATAAAAAAATACATATATATATATATATACATACATATATGTGTATATATACAATATACACACATATCTATATATATATATATATATATGAGAGACATTTCTCACCCTCTATGGAGAGTCTCTCTCTCTCTCTCTATATATATATATATATATAGATATATATAAATATATATATCTATATATATATATATAAAATATATATATATATATATATATATATATATATATATATATATATATATATATATATATATATCATGGGCAACCCCCTATCAATTTCATTCTTTTAAAATTTAATTTTAATTTTTTAACACCTTGGGGGCGTGACCGCCCCTCCAGGGATAAACACACTTCAAAAAGAAAGTTGCCCCGATTGGGGGGCTGGCCCATTTTCTAAAGTGCCGACCCACAAGTCAATATCAGTTTTTTATAAATTAATTGTCCCTAGGCGGAGTGGCCCATTCCTACAAGGGCCAACCCCCCAGATAACATCCCTGTACAGCCACAATCAATGTCCAGGAAACACTTTCAGGAAGTCCTTGTTTGAAAGCGGTTACTGTCCCCTTTCAAAGGAGGTCTTCCTGAAGGCTGGGGAGGCCCTTTCAGGACCGTTTTACCAACCGGAGCAGGAAGCGGCCTTACCTCCGCTTCCTGCTCGGGTGGGAAAACAAACGGTGGCGTCAGCTGTCACGGGGCAGGTGAGCGGGCCAAGGGAGACATGGAATCTCTTCAGTTTCTCCCGAGGGGTTATATATATTTTTTTTAATCCAAATACTCCTCCCTGGTGTAGGTCACTGGCCGGAATCCACAACAAGGAGGGTGTGCGTGTGACTGCCCTTGGCCAACACACGCACCAATGGGGTTAGTAGGGTTGAGCGTTGGGTAGCTGAGATTATGGCCACATACAAACTTGAGTACAAAATATCTCTTCTGGCAATAAACAGAAAAATAACTGCACGAAATGTATAACATACTAACAACACTGTAATGTAAGCATAAACATTACATACAAGACTCAGAAGGTGGTGCTGGTGCATGGATTAGGGGCAAGCTTGTAACGACTTATGATTCCCTATTAAGTCCTAGGAGCCGATACCATGGGAACCATAACATTGGAGACTTGGCCTTACCTTCTCTAACAAATCCATGATAGACTTCATCTTCACTGAGATGGCACTCCTTTGTTTTGGAGGGGAGATCATTTCAGATACTTGACCGGTCTTTTCTTTCTAGTTGTAACAAGAACAGCTGCGGAGTGCCACAGGACCATCTCTTAGTCCTGCACTATCTAACATTTATATGTCCCCTCTGGCAGAGATAGTTAAGCCTTATGGTCTCTCATTGGTGTCGTATTCGGATGACACTCAGCTGGTAGTTTCATTATCTACCAACTCCAGCACTAATTGTTCGTCACTTGCCCTCTGACTGCAGGTGGTGTTGGGATGGATATCTGAATGTCAACACAATGGAGATAAGACTGAAGTGATGATACTAGGACACAGCCCTAGGCTAGGGTTTAACTCCACTATTCTGCAATCCCTGGGGGAATTGCCCCCCCTAAGGAAAATATTAAGAGCTTAGGAGTCTGGCATGACCCGTGGCTTACCATAGATTATTATGTTAATAAGATTTCCTCCACATTGTTCGGTTTGTTCAGGCTCTTGAGGAAAGTTTTTAAAATTCTTCCATTCACTGCGAAAAGACTCAGGGGGTCATTACGATCTTGGTGGGAAAACCCTCCGAGATCGGCGCTGACGGTCAACAGAAGACAGCCAGCACACAGAACCTCCGCCAGCCACATAATATACATCCAGCTGGGCCTGAACATTGACGCCGGCTCCAAATGGACCCGGCGGCAATGTAGCTGTCCGGCAGGTGCAGAAGCACCAGTTGCGCATTTCACTGCATAATGGGGCTGTGCATGGGGGCCTCTGCACTGCCCGTGCCAAGTGCATGGGCAGTGCAGGGGCCTCCAGGGGGGCCCGAGTCACTCATTCCGCCATCCTTTCCCTGGCAGTGTAAACCACCAGGGAAAGGCTGGTGGAATCCAACTCATTATCCGGCGGGCAGCGGATCACAAATGCCGCCACCGCCAGGCTGCCTGGTGGCGGAAGCCTAGCGGTGGAGGCATTTTAAACGTGGTGGTTCAGCCACATTCATTATATGGCAGTCTGGACCGCCATGCCATTGGCGGCAATTACCGCCACCGCCGGCATGGCGGTCCAGACCACCTTGTTCATAATGAGGGCCTCAGTAGTCAGAGTCTTATCATTTCCCAGTTGGACTATGACAACGCATTGTACTTTAGCTCCCCGAAATACGTGTTCAGAAAGCTGCAGGTGGTGCAGAACGCCTCTGCCCACCTTCTCCTAGATATACCAAGACCATGTATCAGCCAAAGTAGCTATTCTCTTCATTGGCTCCCAGTGGAACACGGCATAAAGTTTTAAACCTTGTGTTGTGTCCATAGGTCCTTACGCAATAGAGGTCCCCCATTTTTAAGGGCACTAGCCTCTTTCCATATGCCCGTTAGAGAGCTCAGGTACTCGTCAGCAGCTTTAGCCTCAATCCCCAGAGTAAAAAAATCTAAACGGGGTGGAAGTTCATGGCTTACCTCAGAGCCAAGTTGTGGAATTCACTCCCTCTTGGCCTTCACCTTACAGCCATGAACTTTCTTTTTGGCGAGCACTAAAAACCTGGCTGTTTAGAGTTTAACCCTCAGAATATTTCTTACAGGTTTGCTATTTAGTGCTGGGAGGCCTTTGGGTAGCCATGCGCTTTCTAAAAGACCATAACATAACATAACATAACATCTTCAACCCACAAAACTGTATTACCTCCTCCTCCCTGAGATTGATGAGAGTTATGTGTTGGCAGAAAATACTTTCCTTCCTCCTTTGCTACCTATGTGGTGGTGGTCTCCTAGCTACTCCCAGCTGCAGTATGACAACCTCCATGGCATGGTTGAGTTTGCCAAAATGTTCTGTGATTTTGAGCATTCTATGTGTCATTTCCTACACCTGGTTTGCCGATGTGTAGCATATGTGATGCATTTCTAGCTTTGCGTTGCGCTGCTCCAAGTTGCGTGACAGTGCTAAACTCTTAAATACTACTGTGTTGTGGTTGCATTGGATTTTCCAGGGCAACTCCTTCACTGCATATATTAATTCTTGGGTGACCTATCTGGATTTGGCATAGCTTTGCCCTATGCAAACCTTAAAACATGACATATTTTTGCATATGTGTCTGGGGATCTTGCCCCAGTCAAATAAATCAGATGCTGAGGGCCTCATCAGGACTGCCAGACTTGTGATGGTGGTCGGACTGTTGCTAAAGCATGTGTCTGACCGTCACATTAGGACCGTTAGCCACCACGTTCCAACCACTGACACCGCCAGGTTGCCACTAGTCGACAGCCTGGCAGTGCTGGCGGCCATAATCCACCAGGGCAGCGCTGCAAGCAGACCGCTGCCTGGTCCGACCGTCATGCAAGGGCTGGCGGAAAAGGTGCAGTTGGCATGGGCAGTTCAGGGGCCCCCATGGACAGCCCCATTGCACTTTTCACTGCCCGAATTACGGGCTTTGAAAAGCGCGATGAGTTTCGCACCTGACGCACCACAACATTGCCGCCGGTTCAATTATCAGACGGCGTCAATATTGTGGTGAGTTTCCCGCTTGGGCCGGTGGGTGGAAATGCTATTTCCTCCTGCCGGCCCAGCACTAAACTCGTTATAAAGCCCGTGGAGGGATGGCTGCATCAGAGGTCATTCCGATGTGGGACTCTGGCGGGCCGCCTCCGCCACCCGCCAAAGTCGTAGTGAGCCCCTGAATCTTGTTTGGTGAGATTTTGATCTCACAATACCAGTACCACAAACTACAAGGGCTCTCTAAGATACGGTTTAACTTTAAATCCAAAGCACATCATTGCACATGGCAAGTTATATTTCTGCAACATTGAATCATAGCTTTGAGCACCTTCCCCTGGTTCTGCTGGCCCTTCTAACATCTTTTATCCTGGACATCACAGCAACTAGCAGCAACTCTGAGGCTGAGGCTCCAAACAGCTATTCAGGCAAGCAACAAGATCAAGCAAGTCCATTTTGCCTAGGGTAAATCGGAAAGCTTTATATCCCAGCTCTGGAAGACAGTCCTCAGTACGTCAGGACGAAATGGCAAATTTGAAAATGAATTTTGTTATGCGCAGAATCGGAAATTGTTCTTTGGAAAAAACCGTTACAATTTTTGTGAGCACAGCTCAATGTTGTATTGTGTTGTATTGTGTGATGTTATGCTATGCCACAAAAAGCAATTTTGTGCTATTATGTTATGGCACACGGCATCTTGAAATGGCATGACTACTCCAATTCATGTCTTGGCAACTGGAGGGAATGATGATATTGTTTTCTACCTGTAGCCTTGCAGTCGTGCTCAATTTAACTGCGACAAGCAATTCAAGACAATTTCTGTTAACAGAACTGCCTTGACAAAATCTCATTATGTTTTAGGATTCTGCAGGGCATCATGCTAAAAGATTAAAATAGTGGGTTGTGATTTTGTACACATGTTGCATGCAAGTACATTTCTTTTCATTGGTGGAGGCTGGTGACAGTAGTTTTCCTTCACATCACCGCAGAAAGAGGACTTTTTTGCAATTTGAGGCAATATAACAACATAAAATATTTTACATTAGAGCAACCACTAATCCTAAATCTGCTCTAAATTTCCCGGGACCGGAAAACAAGTGCAAACATTTTGCCAGTTTCTCTCCACAGCAAGGTCAAATATATTGAAACGTTCTTGTCTCTCAAAGCTTACAATTCTTTGCGTACCTTAAAGGGAAACGGCCTTCAAAGTTACGTCACAGTCTGCGCTACTTAGTATTATCAGCAAACTGAAACTCTAAAACCACTGTGCCTTCTAATCCTAAGGAAATACTTAGTGAATCTAAATCAGTAACTCCTCTCTGTCTCAAAGTGCTTTTTAAGACTGCCTCAATGTTGGGCTAGTAATTCCCTTTTTTAAGAAGCCCGCAGCCAACCATGTGATGACATCAACCCAGTCACAGGTTTAACTTTCTAGATGAGTAAACATGCAACCTAAGTAGTCTGTACATTCATTAAGCGTCTTCAACGCTTTCTGTCTGATTTCAGGGCTGCCTACATCACAGAAACTGCTATCATGTGACTCATTCACAATACTGTATCTGTCCTTGATTTTAGTGATTTTTGTGTGCTAATCTTACTTGATCACTTGACGTCCTTTAATTCGGTCAATTATGAGATGTTCGTTCACACTCTAAAAGACCACAAGGTCTTTTAAGGCACTGTCCTGGATTGGTTCACATTGTACAATGCAAATCGATGGCAAAGGCTCAAGACTGTCAGCTCATTATCCAGAGATTTTGCTATCTCACAAGGTGTCCTACAGGAATCTGCATTGGCCACTGCTCTTTTCAGTCTCCACCTCGAACCTGTAGGTGACATTATAAAAGAATCGGATATCGTGTAACTTCAGTATGCCCACGATATTCAGCTCTAATTGAAGATCTACTCCCTCAATGATATATGCTTACTGACATTAACGTTGTGCAAATGACAAGTCTGAATTATTGTCTTAAACTATCAAAGGCATTAAACCTTTTTATTGCAACAAGATTTAAAAAAAATAATGCGAACTTTGATGTTATCTTGAGGACATTGTGATCTCATTACACTAGTTCTTCACTCCTTGGATTGACTTCGAATCTAGGGTAGATCTACTTATTTGATAGCATGTGTGGTAAACACATACTGGCACTCAACAAAAAATTTATTATATCCCACCTGTTCACATTCAAACAGAAACTAAAACACTTTCTTCTCAATCTGTATTTCTCGCCTTACACTGCAGAGCCTGTGTCCTGACTATGACACAATTGACGTACACTCTCCTCTCCGTCTCTACCCATAGTCCAAATTTCTTTGAATCCACACTATACTAATTGTACTAATTTATACACCTGGGTCTGAACCCATCATTCTCCTCTCCTATGAATTTCGTTAATTGAGCACAATCTGTTGGAACTTTTGGAACTTCCATAATATACAGAGTTAGCTTGGTAAGCCGGCAACACGGGGGTTCATCTAACAGTAGATGGTTTAATGATGCATGTATGAGGGCTAAGACCAAGCTAAGAAAAGCCATAAAGGCTGGGTCCACGGGGGCGATCAAACAAGCAAGATGTATGTATAAAAAGACAATTTTACAATCAAAGAAAACCTGGGAAGATGTTATTTGGCAGGATTTGTTAGATGCTACAAAAGCCAACAACAATACGCTCTTCTGGGAACTGCTGACGAAGCACGAGAGAGGGGGTAGGTCTATTCTAAGGAACCACATTCAACCCAGAACTTGGGTGGAGCACTTCTCTCTCTTGTATGAAGGAACTATCTCCACTGGGGCTGTTGACTGTGACAAAGTGGGATTAGACCCTCTAATTTTACAAAATGCTAACCCTGCCACTTCTCCACCTGATGGGAATCCATATAACCCTGAGAGTTATATTTGTTTCTCCCTCGAAGAAACTGCAGAGGCTATCAACTCTTTAAAGTCAGGTAAAGCCCCAGGTCCTGATAAAATTCCAGGCGACCTTTATAAATCAGAGCCATCTATATGGACCTGGTATATCAATCTACTGTCAAATAAAATCACAAAAGGAGGACAGATCCCTGAGACGTGGAAGGGCGCAGAAATTATCCCAATTTACAAAAAGGGTAATGTAAATCTTCCAATCAATTACAGAGTGGTCAGTTTAATCGACAATTTACAAAAAATCTTTGCTAAACAGTTGCTAGTTAGACTGTCGAACTGGGTGTCGGAGCAGCAGATCCTTTCACCGCTCCAGGCAGGGTTCCGCTCTAGAGTTAGCACGGTTGACCAGGCTTTCAGGTTGACCGTGCTACACTGGAAATATGTAGTCTTGGCAAAGCAAACTCTATACGTCATTTTTGTTGACCTACGTTCTGCCTTTGATTTGGTCCCAAGAGATAAGCTTTGGGGAGTGTTACACAAAATAGGGGCACCACCAGATATTATCCATCTATTAATACGCATGCACGAAGGCACTTACGCGCAAGTAAGATGGGGTAAACAAGGTGAATTGACTAATACATTTCCCATTAAAAGAGGTGTCCATCAGGGATGTGTGCTTGCACCACTTCTGTTTTCTTTATTCATCAACAAGGTGGTCCAAGAACTAATGACATGCCAGAACGATGCTCCCACACTAGTCATTCAGAAAATTCCAATTCTCCTTTTTGCGGATGACTCTCTATTGATTTCAAAAACCCCTATGGGGTTGCAAATTCTTGTGGACAGATTTAAATCATTCTGCTGGAATTTTGGTTTAGAGCTGAACTTGAAGAAAACGAAATTGATGGTGCTTCGCTCTGGCCCTCGTAAGAAATGCACTATTAGGTTAGATGGAGCCATTTTGGACCAGGTTAGCTCCATTGATTACTTGGGTGTGAGACTTACAGATACACTCCTTTGGGAGGAACAAGTTGGCAAGAGTGCTGGGCTTTTGCAACATCGGGCAGCATCCATATTGCGCCTCTATAGGAATACGATCGCTAAAGTTGTGTCTCCAGCAGTAAAGATTTATGTGGCTAAGGCACAGGGTGCTGCTGTCTACGGAGCAGAGATTTGGGGCATGGCAGATAATAGTAGGATAACCAAAACTGAGAATAGCTTTGCACGGGCTTTATGTGCTTGCCCTACTAGTACCCCATTAACCCCCCTATTTTTAGACCTAGGGTTTAAACGAATAGCTGATTTAATTATCTTACGGCCTCTAGTATATTGGGTGAGGCTTTGGGTAGTTTCCGAACTGGCCATATATACGTTTTCTTTATTAGAATTGTTAAAAAGCCCTAACTCTACGTCAATCCCATGGATCAAACACGTATCCAGCTGGCTTTGCACGCTGGGATTGAGGAACTTTTGGGAGAATCCCCAGCAACTTGTGAAGTCCCATGTTAAAGTATTGAAGGGAGCTTACTGGTCCCACATACGTAATAATTACATTTCTCAAAAATCGAATGGTCATTTAACTAATTTGTTTATTGACTTTAAATGGTACCCAGAGTTCGAACTATATCTAGATATAATACCTGACTTACTAGGCAAAAGCTTGTATGCCAGATTTCGATTTGGAACATTACCTTTGAAGGCCTTGACGAGCAGATGGGGACCTAAGTCAAGCTCTGATATTTGTCCTGCATGTGGCACTTCTTCTGAAACAATAGAACATTTTATGTTTTTCTGTCCCGCTTACTCAACCCCAAGGTTTAAATGGATTCACAAAATCTGTCGGGAACTGAACTTAAGGAAATGTTTTTTAGCTTTGAGGATTTTAAAAAGCCACAATTCAAATGTGACAATTTATGCAGTAAGCAAGTTCTTAGTAATGGCATGGCGCATACGTATTTTTTATTTACAATGATTTGAAATTGTTACTAGTCGGGCAAACATGGATTTTATTTTCTTCTTTTAAATTTTCCTATGATATTATGATGTTTATTTATATTCATATCGTACTGTATTGTATGCTTTGATGGTCTGTTGGCCGAATAAAGCTTATGTGTGAAACACAGAGTTAGCTTATTTTTCACATTTTATTCAATGTTTTTGAATTACCACAGAACATTTATGTCATCAGACTTTGTGGAACGTATGTAATATGCAGATCAAGCTTATTGGTTATGATTTTACTTGCTGGGTCTGTTTTCCTACTGGTCCTAGCTATGTAAAGCGTTCTGATGCTCTAGGGTTCTGGATACTCTATATAAAAATGGTTGCAAATAAAATAAATAAATAAAATACTGACAATGGACATATATAAATTATAACAAATAAAATATGAACAATGAAGATTTATGTGCCAAATGTTTATGGCTCTGTCATTGTACATTGATGTCCATCCGTTCCCTCTATTCCTCGTATATAACCTGTCAGCTATATCCTGTGGGAGAAAGAACCTTTGACTCTTCTCTATAGGAAGTTTGTCATAATTTGCAGTGACCTTATGTTTTGTATATTCACGTTATCGTCCCAATTCCTGCCTCTTACCTGCTAAAATCATGTCTACTTGTTGGAATCAAAAAGAAACAATTTTTAAGTATTATGCAGACCCTTTCTAGATCCATTTAAAACATGGTCCTTAAGGGAAACATACAACCGCTTTCACACAAGGTACCGATGATCGTGGCATGAGTAGAGGAAGCGGTAGAAGAAATATGAGTGCCTGTGCCAACATCATGCTCTTCTACACACTTTAGCTCATCCTAGATAATAATAGAATGTCCATAACCATTTGTGCCCTTATAAAATTATGAAAATCGAACAGTAGATAACGGATCAGTGCATCATTTTTTTAAACATAACATGTGGGAAAAGGCATTGCCTGAACACCACCATCAGTAACCTGTGATGACTAACTCAGTGGAAGGAAGCATTCCCAACAGAGATGTTTTCAAAGACATACACTATGCAAAATAGTGAAGTGACTTGGTGGAAAGCTACTCCCCTATGATCAACATAGTTGTGAAGCCCACCTTAGTCCAGTGCACCTGCTGGTCTGACTGGCACATACTCAGTTATTGATCAAATCCATTCAGTAATATCATGTATATTGATAGACAAAGTCTGAAGTTTAGTTTCCACGTTAAAGGTCGCATTGACATTTTTCCATGAATGGTAAAAGAAGCTCAACTACATTTATTTGTCCAATAGAACAAAGATAAGAGATCAACCTGACTATCTTTTGCACAATTTTCTGCTCTAATTCCATATGAAAACTGTATGTGAACTTCTTTTGCAAGTGGGAATGTTTGTTAGGAATATCAAACTTCTCCTTTGTACTAGCAAGTCTATGGACCAGTTATCATTCAATTTGGAAGTACCTTCTTTGAGTTTTGTAGTTATAAATTTGTTTCTGAGTTATTAAACCCTGACCTGGAGTAATCATTTCCTTCTGTTCATCCTAGGTACTTTAATAATCTGCCTTTTTAAACAGTCTCATGTCACTGCCTGCTCCCTGCTCCATGCAGGTACACTAACTCTGTGTTTTCGAAATCTTTTCTGTCTATGGGCTTACCCAGCGACAAAAATGTTTATTACAGATTACAATGTCTTCATTAGGCCTGAATCATCTGAGGAGGAAACATTCAGAATGTGATGCTAAAAGTGATGTGAATTAACCTATTATGGAAGAAATAAATACTAAGTAAACTAAATATCAATATGGATAACACCATCAATATACGTGTTTTTTTCTGCCTTTACTACTTCTACACATGTAGGCCATATAGATAACACATATGGGACCCGATGTACATAGATGCAATTTTGTATTTCTGAAATAGCAACTCAATACCAATCGTTATTTAGAAAATGCAAAATGATATGTATCAGAATGCCGATTTCCTAATAGCGATTCCTACAAAGTAGGAATTGCTAGCAGGAAATTGCAATTAAAAAATCCCATGCCATTTGTCACAATGGGCCGCTTTTGCATTTTCAAAATAAATTGCTATTTTCAAAATGCAAAATCAAGGATGGCTATGGGAAAATGGCCCCCTGGGATGTACCCCAAAAATGGTGCACATGTAGAGTACACATATGCCCTAGGGGCATGTGTGTGCTGTATTGAACTTTACAAAAAAGCTTCTGTGGGTATGTTTTTTTTTTTATTTCACATGGTTACCATCGACTTGGAGTTGATGGTAATTGCATTTCCTAACTGCCCTATTCACATTTAGGAAATGATTTCTACATCTGAATAGGAATCGCAAATCGGTAATCCCTATTTGCAATTTCCTATTTAGAGGATTGCAAATTGAGATTTCTACTGGATAGAAATCACAATGTGCGATTCCCTAAAGGGCTTTGCACATCTGAAAAGCCCACTTAGCATTTCTTAACGGCCCGAAATAGCAATTCGGACTGTTAAGAAATGCTAAATGGCTTTGTACATCTGGCCCTAAGTTTTTAGATACAAATTTAATTGCAGTTTGATAATGAATATTATTATCTTGTCAGAGTCACCAGATCCTCGGGGTCTGTGTACGTTCCCAACACGTCCACCACTGAACAGCTCCAAGACTCTGATAGATAAATCACAGAGACTGAGAGAGTTCAAGAGGGGAAGAGGGGATTAGAAAGGGAACAGCTGGGAAGGAGACCTGTAGCAAAAAAAGGTTAGAACACACAATATGAAAATTATATCTCCTGAAATCAATACTAGACTATGATTCTACGCCTAGTCACTCTGAAAACATGAACAATTTAAGAGTTAAGTTTAAAATGACTAAGTTTCAAGATGGCCGGATACCTGTAGGGGAATCAAGATGAATTAAATGAAAACTATCTTATTCAAGTACTTTCCTTTACATGAGAATCAGAAAAACATTCTGACAAAATTTTAAACCAGTCATATAAATCCTGTTTTGAGAATGTATACTAGGACCATACAATATTGCATCTAGAAACTCTGGCCTTCTGTGTACTCTTAAAATGTTTCAACACAAATTGCGCATATTGCAGATATATATATCTATATATATAGTAAACACCATAAAAGGATTGTGCACCATGAATAACACAATATGGATTCAGGAAACAAATCACATAACTTGTCAACTCGAATATTACATAATAAATATCTTAGAATAGTGGCATACAATAAACAACATGAAATAAACTCGAGGAGAGAATCGTGCGTCTTGCCGATTCGAGTGTCATCATGTAAAATTCCAAGAAATGGTAGCACGCAATGAATATCAAAGTCAAATCATCATTAATCGAATCGCGCGTCTTGCCGATTCGTAAAACACAATGTAAATGTCAAGAAATAACAGCTCACAATAAATAACAAGATCAAAGTACAATGAAACGAATCGCGCTTCTTTTGCCGATTCTTAAGCCACCATGTAAATGTCAAGAAATGGTAGCGTGCAATGAACAACAAAGTTAAATCCTCATGAAACGAGTTGCGTGTCTTGCCAATTCGTAAAACATCATGTAAATGTCAAGAAATAGTAGCGCGCAATGGACAACAATGTTTAAACAGCATAAAACGAATTGCGCGTCTTGCCGATTCTTAAGCCACCATGCCAATGTCAAGAAATGGTAGCACACAATGAATAACAAAGTCAAACCTTTATGAAACAAATTGCGCGTCTTGCCTATTTGTAAACTACCATATAAATGTCAAGAAATGGTAGCGCGCATGTAATCTGTTACTCATTTAAGAATTAAACCAAGAATATGAAAATTCTCAATAACGGTGTTGGGACTGTCCAACCACCGTCTTACCGCCTGGAACAATGATCACCAATGAAGGATAAAGGGCAGAAGACTGGAAGATCCAAATAGGCCGCTGGGACAGGAGCTCAGGAAGAAGCTGCTGCTCTGCACCGGGATCTCTGAATAGTGAGCACTGGGAGTTGGGCTGGCTCTCTTTTATAGAGTCTTGGCACAGCCCCAGATCCACGGCCAGGCATGTTGCAGGGAAAGTCTTTGGAAGACCCTGGAAAGGGGCCACACCCTAACACACTCTGAAAACCTGCAGCAATACATTGCAAAGGAGCAATATTTGTAAGCATATTAAAAATAAGTTTTCAGGATTAAACTCTGCAATGCAGAAAGTTAAACCACAACATATCAGCACAATGCATAAATTATGTTGTTTTGAGAGTGCTGGGTTTTTGCATTTTTGTCACCAATAGAGCACGTACTGCTCTGGTGTTGACATATCTCCTAAAATAATAACACCAAAGTATATCATCTATATTCTTAGAATTCCTTGAGGACTATCTTTATGCAGGTTCGAAAGAGAGTCTTTGTTGAGAATAAAAACATTGTATAACTAACCTCAATGGAAGGATTTTTGTAGGCCTTATCTAAACACTGCATTTAAACCTGAGTTTTGAAGTCTGCACTAAGGCAGAAGAAGTTTCTATTTCTTTCTTTTTCCTTACTTTTCTGTGTTAGTTTTGACCCATGTCATGGAAATAAGTATAACATTTCATGACACAAATGTCCTATAGTAACAAACAAATGAGTAGAGAGAATATTAGCGCCTTGTTCCATGACCATTTAACCCATGAAAATAATTATTGCAATGTTACAATAATCTTGAAAATGTTTCTTTATGAATAAGGCTTTACTAGAAAGATGTGTGAGAGTGGAAATGAGATAATTTAAGAAATGTATTGTGCTCACAAAACTGTTTCTCCCTCATAGACCTTTAACTTTGGGAACAAACTGGTGTACTTCATTAGTGTTTCGAAAATAGTTAAATGTATTGCACATTTCGAATGTTCTTTAAGTAACTTGCCATATCAACAGAAGCTGTCCTGTTCACATGAGGACATCAAATGCTGATTGGCTAAAGCCCAAGATTATCTACCAATGCTTTGTAATTTGTTTCCTAGTATAATGTTATGAAAATGTGTTCACAGACTAAGATATCAGAGGCACTTTCCCAGAGAGAGAAATACTTAGACTCTCACACAGAGAGACGGAGAGACTGAGACTCCCTATAGTCGCTACACTCTCTAAGTGCCCTCTGACTCTGACACTTTTTGTCCTAATCTCTTTACCAATGTCTTGAATTCATTCTGAGACTGGTTTTATGCTGCTTAAACCTACTGTGATTTTCAATAAGATACTTGACTAGAAAGTACATGCTTTCACATATGAGACGAGAACTCTTTAAAGGTTCTGCTGAACTTTATTTTCCTGAAACTAGATTAGAATATTGGACACACTGTACTCTGTGTATGTTTGTTCTGTAGTTGCATTGATATTAACTGATTTGCTAATAAAGACATTGATGAACTAATTATGTAACAAAATTTTAAAATAAAACCCAAAACTCCTATCACTGGCTCTCAAGATTAATATGTCATTGAGGAACTGAGAATATTTAATAATTTTGATTTGCAATTCTTTCCCTTCTCACTTGCCTCAGAGCTTCATTGCCTTAGGTCCAGTAAGAGATGGGGATTTTAAATGAGACAGATTAACAATTATTTATTCCAAGTCTCCGCTTCAACAAAGTTGGTAGCAGAGGAAATGTTCATGCAATGAGAAAAAAGAGCTGTAAAAATTAAAAAGTGCCCAAGACAGATAAATGCCCAATTGCCCAAAGCCTAAATTCAAAGACTGGCGGAGCAGGGTTCCTGTTGGTAATGGTTGCAAATTGGTGATGTACAATTTTGGGTGTGAGTATCAATAGGGTTATGCATCACGATTGTGATGATTAATGTTATTTAGGAACTGTATATTGATTTGAGAATCCATTGATGTTTTGAACGGCATTGCTGATGCTTATGCGATTTTGTCAAAGAAGAGAAGGAGGTTATCGAACTAAGAAGTAGTCTGAGATCATAGGATGGATAGATACATTAATTCATGGTATTCTTGTTGGCTAATGATTTGAAGTGCATCGACTGCACAATTGAGAAAGGGACAGTAGCGAAATTTGTTGTGGTTGTACTAATGTTGATCAGTGCTGGTGAAGCCTGCTGCACAAAGGTGACACTACAATGATTTGGTGATTTCCCACTGGACGAGATTCCATTGCTGTGGATGTAAAACTCTTTTTGATTGTAAAGTCAGAAGATGAACAGACCTTAAAATTCCCGTTGTTGATTGTTCTATGGTTTTCATAAGAAGAAGCAGACAAAGACTGTCATTTTTCTCCTGCATATAGTTATAGATGTGAAGCTTTATATGTGTATGAAGAAATTGTAAATGAAGGTGAGTTACGGCAAAGGAACGAGTTGTTCCATCATATTGTGCAGTGCTGGTATTGGTCAGGTGGTGTAAACACTGCGCTTAGATTGATTAAGCTGTGTAAGAGAGCCACACAGTCATTGATTTGATTACTGAGCCACGCTGAGACTGGAAGAAGAGGTTTTTCAAATCTGACACATACGGATCATACTCAAAACATTGAAGCTTTGTATTTTGCTTAATTGCCATTTGTTGAATTTATCTTGAAATAATGTCATTTTTCAAAGCTATTAGAAGTTTGATTGGAGATGATGTGATATTGCTGTTCAGGAGGTTGAAGATTCATCTCCCACGGGTACTCCTGTATATCATATAGTGACTTAGGAAGGGTTAAATTCATATGTGTGGCTTCGTCAGTGGTGCAGGATCACTGAAAAAGATGGTCCAATAAGCTTTTCTAGACTGAGGTAATTTCATTTAAGGATTATAGATAGATTACGAAACATTATTTGCGAAATGAAGCCACCTTTCAGACTCACACAATTTAAAGACTTAGGTGCTTGGGAGACAATGGCAAGAGATAGGGCTAGAGACAGGTAACAAAGATGAACAAAAAGAGCTGTGCGAAATTATACAAAAGCAAGTTGGGCTTAAACTAAGCAGAGATGAAGGAAACACAGTGTAGAAAAAGTAGATTATACTATGCCATTACAAAAGAGAAAAATGAGTAGTCAAAACAACACAAGAAACATAAAAGGAAAAAGGTTGAAGGGGAGTCAGAAATAGAAGTTGAGCCATACACAGATCCCAAAACAGACTCAGGAGATTATATTTTGGAAGAATCACTAGATGGACGTCCGCCTCAATAGGTTATGCATGTGATGATGAGACAACAAATAATAATGTGACAGTAGCTACAGCTCCTGTTGATAAATGTCAGATTGCCAGACAATTAGAAGCAATGCAACCTAAGTTACACAACCAGTGTTAACACAAATGGCAAGACCACAACCTGTTATACCCCAGGGGATAATAACACAGCCTTTTATAACTCAGCCTGTTGTTCAGCAAGTGATTCCACATGTTAGAGCTCAAGTAGAGACTGCTCAAGCAAAGAGGCTCACAGGTGTTAGTGCTTCCTTGTTGATTGTACCAACTACTAAGGTGACTACAGCCTAGCCAGTATATCATGTTTTACAATGTCAAGATTGAAAGACAGAAGGAAATATTTGGCCCTGGATTTATTTGCACAGAGACCTATGGGTAACAGTAGAGGTAATGAGGAAGGTGGTGAGGGCCTCAAGACTAAATTTCAGAGGTTGGAAAGACCGACAAAAACAGGGATTTACTAGATGGTGGGATGGGTTTACATTGCAAAAATATCTGCATAATAACAGAATCCCTAGGGGACTGATTATTCCCATCCACTCTGCATTTGAGGACTTGGATGAGCAATCTCCCAAGGAGTGAGAGGATAATTTACAGAGTGCGTCAATGACAATGATGAGAATATTAATTAGACATGCTGCATATAAAGTCAAAAACTTGCTGATTGAAATTGACAAAATAGAAAGGGAGATTGAGGGGTGTGATTTGAAGGAGGCTATTAAAAAGAACTATGATATTTTGGAAAAAGTAATTGAGGGACATCAGGTCTATTTACGAGATAAAAAGCTTAAAAAGATCAGGAGGGGTGAGAATTTACAAGGAGGGAAGGGTGTTTACGTTTGCCAAGAGATATGATAATATTATAAAATATTGGGTGAGGGAAAAGAGAGTGGGAAGAATTTTCTAAGGCTGGGTCAATCAATAGTGGATCCTCTATTTCAATGGAAAGCATCCTTGTATGGGATAAGGATCCCACCAACAAGGATCAGGATCAATCGACATTCCTGATGGAAATGGAATGTTTAAGATTGGGCAATAAGCAGACAAAAAAGGGACAAGTATCGGAGGGGAGGGGGAACAAGTGGAAGAAAAAGAGATCTAACGGGACCAGGTGTTCAAACATCATCCAAGAAAATGTAAGAAGTGATTTGGTTAGAGGTGTTGAGATTGAGGTCGGGAGTGAAGTGAGTAATACAATTGGGGATTTACGTATTGTTAATTTGTCTAACTAGACACTAACGGAATCAGAGCGTAGTGTTCTAGGCAAAAGAATGGGTTTTTGTCCCACACAGGTTGGTGATAATCTTTTGCATGTGGCTGTGGATTTATACAAGTTTGTACTTGTACTAAAATAAAAAAATCATTTTCATGTATCTCCTAGAGTACCTCTTCCACCAGATGAACAACCCCCTCCTCAGTAATATACTGTATTAGATTTATGGGACTTACAATTGTTATTCTCCATTACGGATGAAGATACAATATCTGTGGAGAGGTTGGCTGATAGTTTGGATATTACTGAAAATGTATGTATTGATAGTGGCCTTAAAGAGCAGTCTAAGTTTATCCCAAAAGTTACACATTGGAATATTGACAGCTTCCTTAATGAGGCCATGAGGGATCTGTATAAGCTATATGAGGGATGACATGGGAAACACCCCGGATCCGATCATCTAACTTTCAGTGAAAGGGAGGCATCGAAGAATTTGAAAGGAAATTATTCCATTGTAATAAGGGAAGCAGACAAGGGTGGAAACATAGTTATTATAAACAAAATGGATTACTTATAGGAGACTGATAGACAGTTAGGGTATAAGGATTGTTATGAACTGACAACACATAACCTTATGAAAGAGGTTGCTTCACAAAATAATATGAGACTTAGTAAATGGGCTGAGAGTTGCTTGATTTTAGACATTGAATACCATTACTTATGGGTTAAAAACCCTTGATTGCCATGCATTTACATCTTGCTGAAAATACATAAGGGGGGATCTTTCCCTCCGGGTAGGCCCAAAATATCAGGGTTGGCCCCTTCTAAATGGCTATCTGAATATGTGGATAGATTTTTGCAACCATTGGTTAATAACTTGCCATCTTATATCATGGATAGTGAGGACATTGAGAATAAATTTGAAGATGTGGTGTGGTCAGACGATCTTATGCTTGTAACTTTGGATATTGTAAGCCTTTACATCTTGCTAAAAATACGTAAGGGGGGATCTTTCCCTCCGGGCAGGCCCAAAATATCAGGGTTGGCCTCCCCTTCTGAATGGCTATCTGAATATGTGGATAGATTTTTGCAACCATTGGTTAATAACTTGCCATCTTATATCATGGATAGTGAGGACATTGAGAATACATTTGAAGATGTGGTGTGGTCAGAGGATCTTATGCTTGTAACTTTGGATATTGTAAGCCTTTACATCTTGCTGAAAATACGTAAGGGGGGATCTTTCCCTCCGGGCAGGCCCAAAATATCAGGGTTGGCCTCCCCTTCTGAATGGCTATCTGAATATGTGGATAGATTTTTGCAACCATTGGTTAATAACTTGCCATCTTATATCATGGATAGTAAGGACATTCTGAATAAATTTGAAGATGTGGTGTGGTCAGAGGATCTTATGCTTGTAACTTTGGATATTGTAAGCCTTTACACTTATATAAAAAGGACATTCGGCATACGGGCAGAACTATTTTTTGCATAATGGTCGCTAGTATCACCCAAAACAAGGGACTGCAATGGATTCCAGGTTTGCTCCCCCGTATGCCGGCCTCTTTATGGGCTGGTGGGAGAAGGAGCATGCCTGGAGCAAATGTGCTTCTGAGTGGATGGATCATATTGTCTTTTGGGGTGATGATAAATTGATGATATTATGGTGCTTTGGAAGGGGACTTCTCCGACGAAGAAACCCTCAACATCATGAACTCCATCCACTCTGGCTCTCCCTCCGACCCCTGCCCCCACCACATCTTCAACAAAGCAAGCAGCACCATCTCACTCAAACTCAGGGCACATCATCAATGCACTTTTTCTAAACCGCAACCTTCCCAGAAATCTGGAAAGAAACCGAAATCAGGCCATTACTGAAGTAACCCACCGCAGAACCAGACGAGCTCAAGAACTTCCGGCCCATCTCTCTGCTCCCCTTCCCAGCTAACGTCATCAAAAAGGCTGTCAACAGACAACTCACCAGACACATCGAACCCAACAACATCCTTGACCCCTCATAGTCAGGCTTCCAGAGCAACCAGACCACTGAGACCACACTCCTCGCCACCACAGACAAAATCCGCATCCTCCTAGACAGGGGTGAGACCACAGTTCTCATCCTCCTCGACCTGTCCGCTGCCTTCAACACCAGCTCCCTCCTCACACTACAGACTCGTCTCCACAACACCGGGATCCGAGGCAAAGGACTAGAATGAATCACCTCCTTCCTCTCTGACAGAACCTAAAGAGTCCGACTCCCCTCTTCTACTCAGAGGCCAATAAGATCATCTGCGGCGTCCTGCAAGGCTCCTCTCTGAACCCCATTCTCTTCAACCTCTACATGGTCCCCTA
Source organism: Pleurodeles waltl (assembly GCF_031143425.1). Lineage (NCBI taxonomy): Eukaryota > Metazoa > Chordata > Amphibia > Caudata > Salamandridae > Pleurodeles > Pleurodeles waltl. The sequence goes on along the minus strand of NC_090442.1, from coordinate 691,003,051 downwards.
ACCACCATCAACAGACACCACACACTCAACATCATCTCATACGCCAACAACACTCAGCTAATCATCTCCCTCACCTATGACCCGCACACAACCCATAACAACTTCCACAATGGAATGAGAGCAGTAGTCACCTGGATGAAGGAGAGCTGCCTCAAGCTTAATACCGAAAAAACAGAAGTCCTTGTTATTGGCAACAAAGCCTCAGCCTGGTACATCTAGTGGTGGCCCACTGCCCTCGGAGGCGCTCTGGCCCCCACCGACCCTGCCCGCAACCTCAGCTTCATCCTGGACTCAGCACTCTCGATGAACTGTCAAGTCAGCGCAGTCTCCTCCACCTGCTTCAAAACCACGCGCATGCCCTGGAAGATCTTCAAATGGATTTCCAACCGAATCCAAAAGAACACATAGGCCCTTGTCAGCAGCTTCCTGGACTATGGCAATGCACTCTACGCTGGAACCACCACCAAGGTATAGAAAAGACTGCAACGCATCCAGAACGCCTCTGCCTGTCTCATCATGAACAGCCCCAAACACAGCCACACCTCCGCTCTACTGAGAGACCTGCTCTGGCTCCCAATAGACAAGAGAATCACATTCAAGCTTTTCACGCACGCCTACAAAGCCCTCCACAACACCGGACCAGAATTCCTCAACCAAAGACCCCACTTCTACACGCCCTCCAGACAGCTCCGCTCCACCGACCTCGCACTTGCCGCCGTCCCATGTGTCCGGAAGGCCACAACAGGAGGAAGATCCTTCTCCCACCACTCCTCCAAGACCTGGAATCCCTTTCCATCCACCTCCAAAGATCTCCCACACTATCGCAATTCATAAAAGACCTCAAAACATGGCTCTTCACCTGATCCCCTCCGTTCTTTGATGAACTCTCACTTACTGCCCCCCAGTGCCTTGAGACCCTAGCGGGTGACTAGTTGCGCTTTACAAGTAATATGATTGATTGACCAATTGATAGGATATGTGAAGTAGCTAAATGCCAATCCCTATAATGTAAGTCTAACAATGGCATGAAGCAGAGAGAGGAAGGACTTCCTGACCTCCAGTTTTATATCAAATATTGGAAGATTCACAGCACCCTGTTTAGAAAAGCTACTGCTTACAATAGTGTTCTGCTTGCTACCAGTATCCACCCGAAGTCTACGATTAACAATTTTCCTTATGGGGAAATGGTGCATGTTCGACATAATTGTGGTGAAACTGAAAAATATCTGGAACACATGCATTTAGATAAGCAACATTTCCCAGCGAGGGGTTATGAACACAGAATTTTACGAAAAGTAGAGGATATAGTACAGAGGCTGTCTAGGACTATTACTTTGGACAAGAGTTGGAGAAACAGAGACCCGTTTGACCACAATTTGGTATTTACCACCCAATTTACTAAAAGAAGTAAAGACATATATAAAATCTTGTGGAAACACTGGCATCTGTTATCTGATATACCAGGGATAGGGGATAATATCAGTTCCAAGCCCAGGGTAACATTTAGAACAATAAAGGTAGAACAATAAGGGTTTTGCTTTGTCCTTGTTATATAATAGACACTGGAGATAACAACACATGATTGTGTGAATGGAATAAGGGGTTTTACACCTGTAGCGAACGCAACATGTGTGAAGTATAGTAAAAATAAGATCAAACAATTTAGTTACATCACAGGACAAGAACACTGCATTGAGCATTAAATAAATTGTAAAACCAAATTTGCATCCTATGTCATTTGCTGTGGATGTGGCCTCATATATGTTGGCAGCACAAAATGACCCTTAAAAGCATGGATGCAAGAGAATACACGTGCGATACGAAGCAGGGATGATAGGTACCCCATGACCGCACATATGGTGGAACTGCACGCTGCTATAACTGAAATTTGGTTCCATGGAATCGATTATGTCCCTCAGAACACTAGAGGTGGTGATAGGGAGCTAGTGTTGAGAGAAAATGAAGTGGGTTAGATCCGTTGTCTCGGTGTGTTGAGATGGGACACAATACGGAGAATGAATTTCACTATTTTCTTTAATCGTGTCACGTACTCCTGCTTGAGGTAAGTTTTGGTACTTCTCGCTGTTTAGTGCTTATGGTGCTTCAGGATTGGGAAATGGATATATTTATATACCTATATGTAGAGGTTCCCATGGTGTGGTGGTTGGGATGATCTCCAACTTGGGCTATAATTGTGAGGTTTATATATAACTTGAATAGGACAAATAATCACATTTACCTTACCAACTGTAATTTTAAGTGGGATCTTTTGAAATATGTAACACAAGATAATTTATCCATCATGGAAATAACCCCTGTTAAATTACATCAGGGTAGGTTTTAATTGATGATTTATTGTCACTGTGTATTTGACTATAAGACATTCAGGGATCCCGTGGATTGGTAGACTAGAAGCCTTTTGCTTAGTGTTGGCCTGTTGAACCCTCACAGGGTTTGAATCTTGTATCTGGCTATATTTGATTTCCAACTGTGTTATTTTGTTTTTTCTTTTTTTTGGACTAACAAATATTGCTACATTTTAATTACAACTTTGTGATTAATTCATGGGTACTAATAATATTTTGAAACATGTAAAATAGAACAATCCATTTCCCACTCAAATAACTCCTTTTAAATCTTGCTTGTCCCCATGCACTTGACTACAAATCCTCAGAGAATCTGTAGAGTGGTGGGCTAAACGTCCATATTCCCCGTTGGATTTCTGTAATAGTATAGGGTTTGAATTTTATGTGCGATCATCGTGTCACCTTATATGTCTTTGTGAATTAAAAATTGGGTACATCACTGGGAGAAGTCCGTTGTAATACAAGTCAGACCAACATTAGGTATAAATTAAGCATGGGCTTATACTCGATTTTTGGATCACATCTTTCTGTGGTCTTTTCTGATTTTGAACTGGATTAAACCACCATAGAGGAAATGGAATTTGTTGTTGTGACTGATAAGGGGTAGAATGAGTTCTTGTCACTGTAAAATAGAACAACCCATTTCCCACTGAAATAACTCCTTTTAAATTGTGCTTGTCACCATGCACTTGACTACAAACCCTGAAAGAATCTGTAGAGTGGTGGGCTAAACGTCCGTATTCCCGGTTGGATTTCTGTAATAGTATAGGGTTTGAATTTGATGTGTGATCATTGTGTCACCTAATATGTCTTTGTGAATTACAAATTGGGTACATCAATGGGAGAAGTCTGTTGTAATCCAAGTCAGACCAACATTAGGTATAAATTAAGCATGGGCTTATACTCGATTTTTGGATCACATCTTTCTGTGGTCTTTTCCGATTTGGAACTGGATTAAACCACCATAGAGGAAATGGAATTTGTTGTTGTGACTGATAAGGGGTAGAATGAGTTCTTGTCACTGTAAAATAGAACAACCCATTTCCCACTGAAATAACTCCTTTTAAATCGTGCTTGTCACCATGCACTTGACTACAAACCCTGAAAGAATCTGTAGAGTGGTGGGCTAAACGTCCGTATTCCCGGTTGGATTTCTGTAATAGTATAGGGTTTGAATTTGATGTGTGATCATTGTGTCACCTAATATGTCTTTGTGAATTAAAAATTGGGTACATCAATGGGAGAAGTCCGTTGTAATCCAAGTCAGACCAACATTAGGTATAAATTAAGCATGGGCTTATACTCGATTTTTGGATCACATCTTTCTGTGGTCTTTTCTGATTTGGAACTGGATTAAACCACCATAGAGGAAATGGAATTTGTTGTTGTGAATGATAAGGGGTAGAATGAGTTCTTGTCACTGTAGATATGACATCCAAGAAATTATGATTCGGAAAGACTGATTCGTCTACCATGGACAGGCTAAATTAGGGTATTGTCACTAGATGTTGGAATGTTTTTAAACAAGGACCTGTATATTTTATATTAAGGGGTCCTAATGATTTGACCCTGGAAGACTAATCAAATAGAAGGGAATTTGTGGGAAGGACAACTCATCATGGCGTTTATCTAAGTGTTTTGAAATAGAAGTAGTGTTGCAGAGTGGTTTATTATGGCTGTTATTTGATTTGAACTAGTGAGTTATTCGTGTCTATGTAGGGGTGATTTTAAGAGAAGTTTTCACATTATGTATTTAGCTATTTATGTTCCTAAGAATCTCTCATGAAGTTAGGGGTTCTTTCATTTAAAAGATTGAATAACTTTCTGGCTAATTTAGATTTAGGGGTTATTTGTTGAAGGTAGTGTAATTTTTGCCTTGTCTTCACCTCTTGATCTTCCTTATCCTGCATGCTCGCAAGGCTGTAATTATCTCTATTTCTCAATTATTAAATCAGAAGGGATAATGTTACTGGGGAATTAACTCATTTATGCAATTTTCAACTGTGGGCTAGCATCAATATTTAGAATTTTCTGTCTTCACCTTTGATTCAGCTCAATATCCATTTTACATCAAACCACAAGCTAGGGGAGTTTTTTGTTATCATTATGCTTTCAATCACAAACATGATTTCAACATTTCTGGGTAGAAACATTTTTGAGTTTGGCCTTGATTGTGTGCGCATGCAAATACATTTTGCTAGCGGTTTCTAAGTACAGATATTTCCAATTCATTTTTAGGAATTAGTATACTTTGACCAAAGGACTAATACAAGGGAAAATATGTGGTTGAGAACTTGTAATGGGAAACCTCAACCTTCTGCGCAAATAAAAATACTGATGGTATGTTATTGAAAGACCCATTCGACCTATATTTCTCATGGAACATAAAAATGCTCATGACAGGGAGGAGAAATATTTTTAAATTTTACACTTAGATTGAAGAACTGTCTATTGATATGTATGATAAAATATCGACATGTAGGGAAAATGTATTTGAACTAGAATATTTAATTGTGGAGTGATCACAGGAGTTTATCTATACCTAGGCCTTGGTCGTAATTTGGATTGCTACTGCAGCATTATGGAAAAGGGGGCAGGGTTCAGTCCTTTTTTATGTCTTTGGATGGTTCTTTTTTATGTTTTTAGCAGTAACCAACAATACTTAGGGGAAAAATACATGTGTACATGTTTTTAAAAGTGTAAAGGTTAAATTTGAAACTGTTTCCTATTAGCATGATGAGCTCCAAGCTTTGGATGTCATGTTTTTATGGCTCTATTATGTACTGGAATCATATTTTTTATTCAGTAAATGAGAATTATGTATACTTTATGTATGTTTCTTTTACAGCCCAGAGGAAGTTCATAGGTGGTAAACGAAACCCGTTTGCTGTTGGCCGTTATATTGAAGAAAATAAAAGATCCCATTGGAGCAACATATTTGGATTATTACCTCCTGTATGAACTTTGTGGGTGCCCTTTCAATTGTAATTCACAAATATTGAATATTATCGGCTGCACTCTTGGAGCAGTGGATGCCTGGTTTGGGAGCACAACATTATGTAATATTTGGGACAAGCTGGAGTTGTGGTTTGAATATTTGGCTTGCTGCTCTGGGTGGACGACATTGGTGTTACAGAACCAGTGTTAACACAAATGGCAATACCACAACCTGTTATAACCCAGGGGATCATAGCAGCGCATTTTATAATGCAGCCTGTTGTTCAGCAAGTGATTCCACATGTTCCAGCTCAAGTAGGGACTGCACAAGCAAAGATGCTTACCGGTGTTACTGCTTCTGTGTTGATTGTACCAGTTACTAAGGTGACTACAACACAACCAGTAGAGATGTGTACAAATGCATTAGAAGCCCAGACCGAGTTTGCACCAAATACAGTAACTCAAGGAACTGTTGGGGTACGTCAGTGACAGGATTTCCAACTTCATAAAATTCTCAGATTGTTGTGTGGACACCACCCCAAATGATGCAAGCATCAGGAGAAAGAAAGCAATTTGCTGTTGCAACACAAACAGCACAGAGACAGATGAACCTGTTTTAGGATGGGATTCTTCCCTCCATTATTTGAGGAAGGTGATAGGAAGGTACTAAGACAGAGGTCACAGAGAGACCGAATACTACTTTGGGTTCAGAGACTGAAAGACCATTGAATGTCTCAAGATTAAAAATAGAATGAGAAGAAATAATTATAGGGCATTTAGACCTGGATGACATACATCATTACCAGGGAGGAGAATTTAGTTATTTACACAAAGAGATTAAAAGAAAAGCTGCAGCTGTACATGATAAACTAACTGAATTAGCAAATAAATAATTTGTTGCTCCTTCTAAAAGCATCCCATTGCAGAAATGTTTTAGGGTACAGCTGGATGATGAATCAATTGAGACAATGCATCCTTCAAGAAAGCAAATGGGTATAGAAACATGAAAAGAAAATGAAACCAATAGAAATGACTGAAATAAAAAAGCCAGCTTTAGATCCCCCAAACGATGAGCAAACTACAGCTCACCCCTTAAGAGAAATCCCATGTGGAGGATATGTGCATGTGCATGTACATTTGAGTAGTAGAGATCTTTCATCATTTACAAGCAACTTTTGTCAACATTTCAGAGGTATTATGGACTTATCTGAATACAGTTTTTACAGTGTTGCTCCAAAAGATTTGTGGGATGAATGTACAATTGCTGTTCAGTGGCCAGATATGGAGCCAGCAAGGGAACCTCTACCAAATGCACTTACACCTCTTGTGATGACTAAATACAATGAGGTGATTACTTTTCTGAAAAGCAGAAGTTCCCCAAAGAATTTGGATTATGTGAGGTTGAATCGAATTCAGCAAGAAATAAAGGAGTCAGTACATGAGTATTTTGAGGGATTGTTTAAAGCATTTAAGCAGCATACGGGTCAAACGTCTCTTGAACCAACTGATATGAGCTTCCTTATTTCACAGTTCGGGCTTGGCTTGACGCCTGAGGTTAGTCAGCAGCTACAGCAGAATTTGATTAGTTGGCAGACTAAAGGTGTGATTTAGATATTGGCGGACAAGTTTCTCCATCACAACAGTGACGGATATCCAATCTGCCGAATGCAAAATTTTTATATATCTCATGGGATTTAGATTTTGACCGACGCAACCTACATTCCTATTGTGATGGAGTAACTCATTTGCAAATGTCAAAAGCAGGCCTTAATTCTTTAAAGGAGGTCTTGAAATTGCAAAATATTGCAGTGATGTGTAAGAGATGAAACAGAGGGACCTTAAACAGCAGTTTATGCTAGCCCACACGAGGTAGCACAAAGAGGTTTTCAGAATCAGTTATTTCCAGGAAATGGTGTAGTGCAAAATATTGGTGTTCAAGGCAGTACACAGAGTTAGTTTCAAGTGGGAATGCAAGGTGTTCAAGGAGGAATGGTTGTTAAGCAGGGTAGATACAGAGAGTTAAAATTGATCTGAATACAGGTGTCGATGTTGCTACATTGAAGAAAATGACTCCTTGTCATCTTTGTAATATAGGGGACCTTAGGAGCATGGATGTAGTCTTAATGCAGGCAGAATAAACAATAATCAAGTCCACAAAAGGTGCAAATGCCAATGCAAAATCATGTTTAAATTAAATCAGTCCCACAAGCCCCTGTGGCTCAACAGAACGTGGGTAAGAAAAGATTGAATGAAAATCAATTGCCCTGAGTGAATCAAAATGCAATGCAGATACATAACCAAAATGCGATTCAGCAGTTTCCTATGTTTAATGATGGGAACTTGGTCTCAGACATATCTCACTGACAGTGCCTGAGAGAGGGAGGCAGATTGCATGGTTGACGCAGTCTTAGAGGTAGACCATGATGGATCATTTACAGAAGGGGAAGTAAATGGTCAGCAAGAGTAATTCCTGATTGACTCTGGAGCTAGATGTTCCACTGTTGGAACGGCGGAAGTCCCAGACCCACCCCTCTTGGGAAAGAAGATCCAAGTTCTAGGTGTTACACATAAACGAATTACAAACCAAATCTCAAAGCAAGTTCCCGTAAAAATAAGTTCATTTGGAGAAAATCATTAGTTTGTGTGTGACTCAAGTCCTGCAAATCTATTGGAGCAAGACCTATTATGCAAACTAAATTGTACAATTTATTGTACACCAGATAAGGTCGAATTTCAGACCCATTAGGAGGATGTCAATTTTAAATTGGCTCAACAAGAGACAGTAGGGCTTTACCCAACAGTGAATCCAGAAGTATGGGGCTTCACAGGAAAGGTATCAGACTGATAAAAGGTATAGAACTAGTCCAGATAAATGTTGTACTGAATGCCGTCTTTCTAGTAACACCACCTCATCAAATGACTCCAGAAATATTAGCAGGGATAACACCCATAATCGAAGATATGATACAAAAAGACATTTTAAAAGAGATCATCAGGAGTCTATGCAAGTCATCGATTACAGGATTACAAAAGCCTAATGGGAAGTTTAGAATTGTTCAGGATTTGAGAAAGGTTAGCGATATTGTAATCTCATGTTGTCCTCTAGTACCAAGTCCAGTTCCTATAAGTTAACAGATTGCATGTACAGCAGAATGTTTCACTGTTGTAGATCTATGTCAAGCTTTCTTCTCGATTCTGTTACATGAGGATAGTCAGTAACCATTCTCTTTTGTGTTTCGAGAGAAAGTATTAGCATGGTGTAGAATCTCACAAGTCTATACTAAAAGTCTTTCTATATTTCATCAGATTGTAAAGAAATATTTGGAGACATTGAGCATGCCCTGTAACTCAGTTATTGTACAGTACATTGCTGATAAAGTAGTGGCATCAGAAACAAGATACTCTTGCAAATAGGACACTATTGCTTTGCTAAATCATTTGGCTGAGAATGTGCATAAAGTGTCCCCAAGCAAGTTACAATATTGTCATAAAAAGGTCCAATACTTGGAGCATATCATTGCGAAAGGAACAAGAAACTTGTGATGAGAAAGAGTGGAATGCATTTTTATGAATGGATCCTCCAAAAACACAAAGAGAAGTCAGGATGTTTTTGGGAATGGTTGGCTACTGTAGACATTAGATACCCATATTTCCCTTAGTAGCAATTCCTTTACTGAGACTGACTCATAGATATCTGTCTAATCCGATTCCATGGGACAACAAATACATGAAAGCTTTTGTAGAGCTGAGAGAAAGTCTCTGTCATGCCCCAGCATTAGGAATACCTGATCATTCAAAGATTGGCACATTATTTTACAGTGAGCTCTCTCAATGCTTACACAATTGCACTTTGATGCAAGAAGGCCTGAGGCCTATTTCTCTGTTGTTATAAATGGGGTCTTTGGTTGGCAGTCAGGTTACCCCCTGTCCAAGCGAGGACCCTCACTCTAGTCAGGGTAAAGGAGAATCACCATCAGCTAACCCCGCTCACGCCCTTGGAAGCATGGCATGAGCAGACAGGCTTAACGTCAGAGTCTAGGTGTAAAATATTTGTACCAACACACACAGTAACTTAATGAAAACACTACAAAATGACACAACACAGGTTTAGAAAAGTAGGAAGTATTTTTCTAAACAAAACAAGACCAAAACAACAAAAATCCAACATACACAAGTCAAGATATTAATTTTAAAGGCAAAAGAGTCTTAAATCCTTTTGTAAACAGGTAAAAACACTGTTAGTGTTGAAAAGTCCCTGGGTAGCGTCAAAATAATATGCACCGATGAGTGTGCATCGAAAAAGGTAAGCTGTGCGTCGATTTCTCACTCGCAAGCGAGAGCGTGCATCATTTCTCCTTCTCCGGTTGGGTCGGCGTGCCTCATTTTTCCTCTCTGTAGGGTAGCGATGTGTCGATCCGGGCAGCTCTTGGGTCGGGGAAGGCGTTGCGTAGTTTTTCTGCGCCCAGCAAGTTTTGATTTGAAAATCCTGTGGCACAGCATTAGTAAAATCCGCGCTGTGTGGGTTGAGATGTTACCAGCCTCCGTTAGCGATGCTGCATGTTGTTTCTCGAGCCGCATGTGTTGATCTTCCAGCCGTGCTGCAGGTGGTGCATCAATTTCAGCCGTGAAGCCGGTGGTGCGTCGTTTCTTCAGCCGCGTCTCAGAGGTTGCGTCTGAAATTTCCCCGCACGCCGTCTGTGTGTGGATTTTCAATCTTATTCTGACAGCTTCACCTGTCAAGGCCTCGGGAACTGGCTAGGTCACCACTTGGCAGAGCAGGAGTCTCAGGAGAGAGTCCAAGTGCTGGCAGGGGAAGTCTTTGATGGCTCTGAGACTTCAACAACAGGAGGCACGCTCAGGACAAGCCCTTGGAGATTTCTTCACAAGCAGGAATGCACAACAAAGTCCAGTCTTTGACCCCTTTCACCAGGCAGAAGCAACAACTGCAGGATAGCTCCACAAAGCACAGTCACAGGACTTCTCCTCAGCTCTTCAACTCTTCTCCAGGCAGAGGTTCCTTTTGATTTCCAGAAGTGATCTAATGTCTGTTGTTTTGTGTGCCCTTCTTATACCCATTTTGGCCTTTGAAGTAGGCTTACTTCAAAAGAAAGTCTCTCTTGTTTATGAAATCCTGCCTTGCCCAGGCCAGGCCCCAGACATACACCAGGGGGATGGAGGCTGCATTGTATGAGGGTAGGCACAGCTCTTTCAGGTGCAAGTGACCACTTCTCCCCTTCCTCCTAGCACAGATGGCTCATCATTGTATACAGGCTAAACCCTAGCTCCCTTTGTGTCACTGTCTAGAGAGAGGTGTAAACAGCACAACTGTCAAACTGACCCAGACAGGGAATCAACAAACAGGTAGAGTCACAGAATGGTTTAAGCAAGAAAGTTGTATTTTTAAATTGTGAGCTCAGAGACCCCAAACTCCACGTCTATCCGCTCCCAAAGGGAATATACGCTTTAATCATATTTAAAGGCAGCCTTCATGTTAATCTATAGGAGGGATAGGCCTTGCAACAGTGAGAACTGAATTTAGCAGTATTTCACTGTTAGGACATATAAAACACATTAGTACTACCTTAAACATACACTGCACCCTTCCCATGGGGCTACCTAAGGCCTACCTTAGGGGTATCTTACATGTAAAAAAATGGAAAGTTTAGGCCTGGCAAGTGGGTACACTTACCAAATCGAATTGGCAGTTTAAAACTGCACACACAGACACTGCAGTGGCAGGTCTGAGCCATGTTTACAGGGCTAATATTGTGGGTGGACCAACCAGTGCTGCAGGCCCACTAGTAGCATTTGATTTACAGGCCCTGGGCACCTCTAGTGCACTGTACTAGGGACTTAATAGTAAATCAAATATGCCAATCATGGATAAACCAATCAACCATACAATTCACGTGGAGAGCATATGCACATTAGCACTGGTTAGCAGTGGTAAAGTGTTCAGAGTTCAAAAGTCAACAAAAACAGGTCAGAAAAAATAGGAGGCAGGAAGCAAAAAGATTGGGGATGACCCTGCATAAGGGAAAAGTACAACATCTCTCATACCTAATCCTGTAGCTACTGCATTGTCTAGTTGTCTTAAAGCCGTAGCAGCTGTCAGTGCTAGTCTTGAGAAATGTGAAAGCATAGTGATGGGACATCTGTTAACTGTCATGGTGCTTCATTCTATTGAAGTCTTGCTTACCAGAACAAAAACACAGCACATGACCAGTACAAAGTTGAATAAGTATGAGCAGCAGACACTTGCTGCCAATAACCTCACTTTGAAGCATTGCCAGATTTCAAATCCAAGCACACTCTTGCCTCTGTCTGAAGGTGAAGCCCTAGATCAATTTGAGCATGACTGTCTTGATGTCATGGACTTATACACCAAACCAAGACCTGATATATTGGAAGAGCCATTAATACGTCCTGATTATGTTGTCCTATTTGTGGATGGAAACGAGAACAATGTTGTAATTTCCCACTCCTGAAACTGTTTAAGACTTTTTATCAGTTTAAACTATTTACACTCGCTGTGCTGGCCAGGTAAGTGCCAAGTCTCATCGGAGCACTTTAAACTATGAATATTAATTTGCGAAGGCTGGCAATGAGAGCTCTCTATTGCTTGTATCTAGGCACATACACCTTTGGGGTCTTTTCATTCCATATTATACTGAGATACATCGCTCTACGCAGTCTTTGTTCAAAGAATAAATCTTCTTTATTGCATGTATTTATGCATCCATTATTTGTTTTACATTAAGCAATGTGGATTAATATCCATCTGGATTTGAGACAATTAATCACCAATGAATAAGTTAACATGATTCTGATTTCATCTAATGAAAAAATGTACCAATCCCAATGCATTTCTGGTTCAGGGACCCTTCATCAGGGGTATCTAAATAAATACAATAACAAACAATGACAACCTGCCTGGATTCTGCAAAGCAACTCTGTACTATCAGTGAACAGTTGTCATGTGACACAGTAATCATGCATGTGCATAACATATTTTATGATGTGACAAAGTGCACTGGGTAGTCAAACAGTTTTAATGCGTGCTTCAAACATATAATCATACTTTATGCATAAGTCCCCTCAGTAGTTTGATGTAAACGCAAACAGGTGTGCACCATTGACTTCCTCCATAACCTATCACACCACTCACTGTTTCTTGTGGACCTATCTTCTATGGATCCCTCCATTATTAAATGGAAAATGTGTTATCCCACGCTGCTGGCTCTGTGCTTACAGTGCCTCCTAAATGTTGAACCGTGCAGTGAACCATGCATCTATCTGCATTCTCAAATTTCAATTCATGACACCAGAAGTGTGTGGAACATGCATGACACTTACTTGTGAGGATTGCTTGCACCGAAAAAAAGAAATTCTGACGCCGTTCAACAGAGGCTGCTATACCATGACGTGCTCCTGTTTGTTTCTTATAACTAGTGCATGGCCACTTACCCAGAAAGTGAATACGTCGACTCTTAACACTGCACTCCTGTCTGACATATCGTTCTTAAAGCATATGACCAGTACAAGGTTGACTAAGTAGGAGAGACAGATACTTGATGCTGATAACCTCACTTTGATGCATTTCCATCTTTTAACTCCGAGCACACTCATGCCTTTGTTTGAAGGTGAAGCCTTAGATCAATTTGAGCATGTCTGTTTTGATCTCACAGACTTATGCACCAAGCCAAGACCTGATATAAAGGATGAGCCATTGATAATTCCTGATTATGTCATATTTGTGGATGGCTCATGTTTAAGGAAAATGAAGGTTCCATGAGAGCAGCTTATGCTGTTGGTACTATTCAAGAAATAACATAAGCTTCTTGGCTTCAAGGAGTTCCTTTAGTACAAGTGTCAGAACTGATTGCTCTCACTAGGGCTTTACCCTATCCGCCCACATGAAAGTGACTATTTTTACAAATAGTCAGTATGGCTTTGGTGTGGCCTACGACTTCAGATAGTCATGGTCACAACAAAGTTTTATGACCTCATCAGGATCCTTAATTAGAGACTGGGAAGAGGTGAGGTGATTGCTAGAAGCTTTACAGCTTCTGATTGAAATTGAATTTGTTAAATGTGCAGCACACAGGAGCAACAATAGTTGTGTTATTGTCGGCAACAGATATGCAGACGAAGTGGCACGCTATTGTGGAATTGTGGCTTGTACATTTAATGGAACATTCACAGATGAGTTTCAAGAGGACACTGTCTATTCCATGCTAATGACAATAGCTGACACTATGAAAGATTTGAAAGCCATGAAGGAAAATGTATCTGAAGAAGATCAACAGAGTTGGATCAGAGCAGGATGTGGAAAGGATTGAAAATGGCATTTGGGTTTCAGAAAATGGAAGACCAGTGTTACCAGACAGTCTATTCTCCCAAATGATGAGACATTTCCATGAACCTGTACATTCAGGAAGGGATGCCTACATGTCAGGTGATTTAGGAAGAATTGGTTTAGTCCCAGATTCAAAGCCCATGCAGTAGAATTGCGTCACCAATGTAAAACATGTCAATAGATGAATGTAGGAAAATGAACAACGGTTTCAATGAGTCATGTGGGGAGATCAGAAGGCCCTTTTAAGAGAATGCAGATTTCAAAATGCCTGTTTGCGATGGGCTGAAATATGTCCTGGTTATAGTGTGCATTTTTTCTAGATCGGTGGAAGCCTACCCCACAAGGAGGAATGACAGTCTCACTGTAGCCAAGCCGTTATTGAGGGAGTTGGACCAAAGGTATTATATACCAGTTTCTTTGGAGTCAGATCGAGGAACTTACTTCAATAGTGGTATCATTAAGATGTTTTGCACAAAATTGCAAATTGAACAGGCGCCACACTGCTGTTATCAACCTGAAGCATTCGGGTTCATGGAGCAGATCAACAAAACCATTAAATCCAGATTGGAAAAAGTTTGTGCTTCAACTTCATTGAAGATTCCTGATGCTTTGCCTTTACGGTTGATAAGTATACAAAGTACACCTGATATAAAGACTGGTCTATGCCCACATGAGATACTTATGTGGAGAGCAAAGAGATTGCCTGCTTTTTCTGCAGATGCACTAAGGAACATAGGCCCTGATTTATACTTTTTGGCTCAAACCTGCGTTAGCACAGGTTTGCGTCAAAAAGTTTACCGCCGGCTAGCGCCATTCCTGGACGCCAGCCGGGCGTCATATTTAAGGAATGATGCTAGCCAGTGGTAAGGCTTGGTTAGTGTCAAAATAGATTACACTAACCGGGTGGGGGAGGTGTAGGGGAAACAGGAGGTTGTGCATCAAAAAATGGCGCTAGTCAGGTTACAGTCAGAAAAATGACACTAACCCAACTAGCGTCATTTTTAGATGCACAACCCCCATGGACATGATTCCTGTCTTAGTAAAGACAGGAGTCATGCCCCCCTGCCCAATGGCCAAGCCCAGGGGACTTATGTTCTCTGGGTGTGGCCATTAGGCACAGTGCCATGTAGGGGGGCCCAAGTTGGGCCCCCCATGGCACTTTAAAAAAATAAAATAAAAATAAAACTTACCTGGACTTACCTGGGATGTGTCCCCCCATCCTTAGGTGTCCTCCAGGTGTGGGTAGGGTTGGCTGTGGATGTCCCTATGGGCAGTGAAAGGCACCTGTGGACTGCTTCCAGGGCCTCCGACCATTGAAATGAGCCCACAGGTCACCTAACGCCTGCCCTGACCCAGGCATTCAATAATGGTGCTAAACAGGCTTAGCGCCATTATTTAAAGCCCTCCTCCTCCCGTGCGTGATTTTTGCATGGGAGGATAAATAAGGCGCTAAGGCCTTACAGTCATTATTTGCCCGGGAATGCCTACCTTGCATCTCAATGATGCAAGGTAGGTTTTCACGGTAAAAAAATGACTTTAACTCCAATATTTTGACACTAGACGGGTCTAGCGTCAAAATGTAAATATGGAGTTAAGTTTGCACCGGATTTGCGTACAAAAAATGATGCAAATCCGGTGCAAACAGAGTATAAATATGCCCATAGTACTGTGATGACATGGTACTTGATTATTGCAAAGGACTAGCTGTTGTGGGTCATTCTGTCTCTCAACAGATTGGAGCTGCAACTGTAAAGTCACATCAAAAGAAGTGCTGAAACCTTGTTCTAGATGACTGGGGCCTTATCAAGAAACTCCTGTCTGGAACCGAGGAAGAAAGACCACTATCAGGTAATTCTGATAACAAATACAGCTGTCAAGTGTGTTGAAGTAAGAAATTAGATACATGCTTCTTATACCCAGAGATCCTTATGAAGAAATAGGGGGTTATTATGATCCTAATGGTCTTGAGACCACCAGGGTCACAGTGTCGGTCTGACTGCCACCAAAGCGGTGGTCCAACTGCTTTGGCGGTGGTTTGACCACCACAATATGACAGTGGCGGCTGCACCACAGTTGGACCGCCAGCACTGCCAGTTTACCACCACAGGAGGGACTGGCGCTGCATTCCCTGGGGATTATGACCACCCTCTCCGCCAACTTTTACATGGCAGTAGCACTGCCATGTTAAAGCTGGCTGAGGCGGTGTTCAGTGGGTCCCAGGGGGGCCCCTGCACTGCCCATGCATCTGGTATGGGCAGTGCAGGTGCCCCCATGGCCAGCCCTGTTGCGCTGCTCACTGTCTTCATTGCAGACAGTGAACAGCACAACGGGTGCTGCTGCACCCTATGCAATGCAGCATTGAAGCCGGCTCAATTATGAGCCAGCATCAATGTTGTAGGCTGTTCCCTGCTGGGCCAGCAGGTGAAACACCATTTCTGCCCACTCACCCACTGTGGAACTCATAATGGGACCCTCGGGAAGGCAGCCACACTGGCGGTAACCTGACTGCAGGAGTTTGGTGGATGGCCTTGTCCGTCTGCCAAACTCATAATAACCCCCCTACTGGCTTATGAACCAGAACTGAGAACAATTGTGAAAGTACCACCACAAGCTGTACAGTCGCAATTAGCGAAAAGAAGAGTTTGTTATCAGAGCCAACAAGAAGAAAGGGGTGAAGACCTGCAGTCAGGTGAAGACATCCATGAACAGTCATTGGATATTTCACAGAAAGGCATTGTTGCTCTTAACAAAGAATGTGGAGAAATAGAAGCTCAAGCTGAATTTATGTTGAAATACCCAGAGAACAACAAGAATATCCAGGAGAAGGAAAATGTTCTGGATCAAGAACAAAGAAATACTCCCACAATGTTAAATGGCCAAAGACTTATTATCCCCCAAAAAAAAAATCAAGTGTGTGAGTTGGATCCATATCATCGACAATTGATGAAGAAACATAATCGAGTTGTATAAGTGACACAAAATGAGATTAACAAGCTTCACGAAGATCTAGAAGAGCTAGAGTACCCTGTTGAAGATATCCTGGACCTGAATGGATGTACTATGTGAGCAAAGTTCTAAGCATCCCAATTTCAGATTTGCTTGACTGGAATAGAGAGTTGCCTGAATCTCCTTGAAATTACTCAAAGCAAAAATTTGTGGACGCATGCATTAAATGAACTGTTTAAATTAAGAATTTGTAAAGTTACTAAAAGAAGATAAGAAGAGTACCTAGGACTGAGGCAGCAGAAGAAGAGTAAGGATAACATTTTAGAAGAACACAGAGTACGATTAAAGGAGACTACACAAAGACTGCTGTAAATAATTGTGCAAGAAGCTAAAAATAAGAAAATAATCAAGAAATGTACAGATTGAGATGAAAACATTAAGGCCCTCATTATGACTCCGGCGGGCGGCGGAGGCCGCCTGCCAGAATTCCGCCCTCCGTAATACCGCTCCGCGGTCAAAAGACCGCGGAGGGTATTATGAGTTTTTCCCTGGGCTGGCGGGCGGTCTCCAAAAGACCGCCCGCCAGCCCAGGGAAAAACTCCCTTCCCACGAGGATGCCGGCTCGTAATAGAGCCGGCGGAGTGGGAAGGTGCGACGGGTGCTGTTGCACCCGTCGCGTATTTCACTGTCTGCAAGGCAGACAGTGAAATACATTATGGGGCCCCCTTACGGGGGCCCCTGCAGTGCCCATGCCGTTGGCATGGGCACTGCAGGGGCCCCCAGGGGCCCCGCGACTCCCCCTCCCGCCATCCGGTTCCCGGCGGGAGAACCGCCAGGAACTGGATGGCGGGAGGGGGAGTCGGAATCCCCAAGCCGGCGCAGCAAGCTGCGCCGGCTTGGAGGATTCCTTGGGGGCAGCGGGAAACCGGCGGGAGACCGCCGGTTTCCCTTCTCTGACCGCGGCTAAGCCGCCGCGGTCAGAATGCCCCGCGGGGCACCGCCGGCCTGTCGGCGGTGCCTCCGCGTCCAGCGGCCCTGGCGGTTACAAACCGCCAGGGTCGTAATGAGGGCCTAAATTTGCTGTTACACACATATTACTTTATAAGATTTGACTTTAGATAAGCATGTGTACTTAACCGGAGATACATGTAACATTATTATAGGCGTTATATATACATTAATAATTTTATCAGCAGTTGACATATTATTACCAGTACATTTTACACCAGAGACAGAGAAATCTGTAGATACATTCGCTAACCCAACCTCTAGGTCAGGTATTAATTTATTAATAAAGATAAGTTCAAGGCTTCTTTTGTAGACTTCATGAAGGAAGATCATTCAGTAAATATTTGCAAAGGAGTGCAATGTGTGTGCAAACATAACTCCTTCAGCTGATGAACTAGTAGCATATCATCATATTCCTCTTTTCTATGCTATATCATGCAGTATATAGCTTAGTTTACTATATAGGCAGAGACACTTTACACTATTCTTTGAAAAGTTCCACTGAAATAGAACACAAATCTACATCCACAAACGAAGAAGATGGAGACAGCGTGGTCTTACTTTAGACCTTTTTCTTCCTGTAAATATTTTTAAGCTCGTGGAAATAATGTGACTTACGTAATGAACGCATTACAATAAGCTTTTATTCTAATGTTAGATGAGAGAAATGCACAGTTTGCACTAAATGTATATAAGAAGGAAGATCCCTTTAAGAATGCATGGAGAATGTAAGATGATAAGTTAAGACATAAAGGGGGTCATTACAACCCTGGCGGACGGTGTTAAAGCTGCGGTAGTACCGCAAACAGGCCGGTGAAAATAAAAGGGAATTATGACCGTGGCTGAAACCGCCAACATAGACAGCCACTTTAACATTCCGACCGCCACGGCGGTACAGACAAGCAGCGCGGCGGTCACCGCCAACAGACATGCGGAACACAATGTACCGTCCACAGTATCACAACCCGCCAATCCGCCACCTTTTCCGGGACGGATTCACCGTGGATAAAAACACAGCCGAAACAGACATTTCAAAGGGAAAACACTCACCTCTACACACTCCACGAGGAAGGAGGCCACCATGGAGCCGGAACTACAAATACTGCCAGCTCTTGTCTTCCTGTTCCTCTACGAACACCAGCAACGTAGGCGCCGAAGACAACGGTGAGTACTGCACCTACGACAGAGGGGGGGGGGGAGGCAAAAGTCACGGACACACACATGCAACACCCCCAACCCGACCCTCACCCACTACAACACACACTCCAATGCATTTCCAAACAGCACAGTAACAACCCCCCCGGATGAATGCAAAGACAAAAGGAAATCAGTTCAAACTTTGTAATGTATCAAAATACAGTAACCAATGATATACAGATATATATCAACATTATAAAAATCATACATCACGATTAGTACTGCAGGTATGCACATATCAATGTCCGTGGACTAATGGGCCCACAATGCATGGGCGAGGCCCACACTAGATACCTGTTCACAAATGGAGAGAACACTGCAGGGGCATCAGATAGAAATACAACAGACACCTCAGGGGGAAGGGAAGGGGGGGCACCTCAGCCGGATGACTGCACCACACCAGATCCACGACGGGGCTCCATGCCCATTGATGTATCCTGGGGAGTGCAAAGCCACAGTCTCCCAAGTCTTTTCAGTGGGTGGTTTGCCCACTGCTTAATCCTGGGGAGTTCAAAGCCACAGTCTCTCAAGTCTCTACAGTGGGTGGGTTGCCCACTGCTTTATCCTGGGGAGTGCAAAGCCACAGTCTCTCAAGTCTCTACAGTGGGTGGTTTGCCCACTGTACCATCCTGGGGAGTGCAAAGCCACAGTCTCTCAAGTCTCTACAGTGGGTGGGTTGCCCACTGTACCATCCTGGGGAGTGCAAAGCCACAGTCTCTCAAGTCTTTTCAGTGGGTGGTTTGCCCACTGCTTTATCCTGGCGAGTGCAACTCAACAGTCTCTCAAGTCTCTACAGTGGGTGGGTTGCCCACTGTACCATCCTGGGGAGTGCAAAGCCACAGTCTCTCAAGTGGATGCAGGTCTCCACTGGTTCAGGAGGGTGACTGGTGCCCAGAGTGCTTCATCCTGTGCAGGACAGACGGAGTGGATGCAGGTCTCCACTGGTTCCGGAGGGGGACTGGTGCCCAGAGTGCATCATCCTGTGCAGGACAGACGGAGTGGATGCAGGTCTCCACTGGTTCAGGAGGGTGACTGGTGCCCAGAGTGCTTCATCCTGTGCAGGACAGACGGAGTGGATGCAGGTCTCCACTGGTTCTGGAGGGGGACTGGTGCCCAGAGTGCTTCATTGTGTGCAGGACAGACGGAGTGGATGCAGGCCTCCACTGGTTCTGGAGGGGGACTGGTGCCCAGAGTGCATCACACTCCCTGTGACGGTCCCAGTTCCGTCACTGTCCCAGCTGCACATGGGCTAACGATGCTTGATTTGGCGGTCTTTGCCCTGTTCAGCGGTCTTCATCATGGCGGTCTTTGCCCTGTTCAGCGGTGCTTGCCTTTGCTGACTCTGACCTGTTCAGCGGTGCATTGCCATGGCGGTCTTTGCCCTGTTCAGCGGTGCTTGCCTTTGCTGTCTCTGACCTGTTCAGCGGTGCATTGTTATGGCGGTCTTTGCCCTGTTCAGCGGTGCTTGCCTTTGCTGTCTCTGACCTGTTCAGCGGTGCAGTGCCATGGCAGTCTTTGCCCTGTTCAGCGGCCTTCACCATGGCGGTCGTTGCCCTGTTCAGCGGTCTTCACCATGGCGGTCTTTGCCCTGTTCAGCGGTGCTTGCCTTTGCTGTCTCTGACCAGTTCAGCGGTGCAGTGCCATGGCGGTCTTTGCCCTGTTCAGCGGTCTTCACCATGGCGGTCTTTGCCCTGTTCAGTGGTCTTCACCATGGCGGTCTTTGCCC
This sequence comes from Pleurodeles waltl, assembly GCF_031143425.1. Classification (NCBI taxonomy): domain Eukaryota; kingdom Metazoa; phylum Chordata; class Amphibia; order Caudata; family Salamandridae; genus Pleurodeles; species Pleurodeles waltl. The sequence continues at coordinate 690,982,512 of NC_090442.1, read as the reverse complement.
TGTTCAGCGGTGCTTGCATTTGCTGTCTCTGACCTGTTCAACGGTGCATTGCCATGGCGGTCTTTGCCCTCTTCAGCGGTGCTTGACTTAGCTGTCTCTGACCTGTGCAGCGGTGTGTGGCATGACGGTCCCTCAGTGCCCAGCGGGGCTGTGGCTGCCGGGGCCCTCCAGGGCACTGACGCTGGCGGTGGTCTCCAGACCAGTGACGATACTGCTGCCCTCCAGGGCACTGACTCTGGCGGTGGTCTCCGGACCAGTGACGATACTGCTGCCCTCCAGGGCACTGACTCTGGCGGTGGTCTGCGGACCAGTGACGATACTGCTGGCAGTGGCGTCCCGCCCGGCGGGGAGGATGGCGGCCTTCTCAGCCGTGCTGCTCCTACCAGACCTTGGAGACCTCTTCTGCCCCTTCACCACCTTGGGAGGAGTCACAGCTGACTCGGCACTCCCCCCGGGACCCTTATGAGCTGTTTTGCCGGCAGGAGTCTTCACCCTCTCCCGTCGGGCACTTTCCAACTTAAGGTGCTTTAGAGGGGGTGGACTGGCAGTGCTTTGGCTCTGTGTCACACTGGCTGCCCTGGTGGCCGGTGCACTCCACAGACCTTTAACACGCACCACTGGAACCAGACTTTTTTTGGCTGAGGTGCTACTACGGGACCTATGAATTGGAGGGGAGGTGGTGGGAAAGAGGTCAACGTTGCTCAGGAAGAGTCTCTGACGAACACTGGGATGGGTAGCTGGAGGGGGTCTGGGAGTGGAGGAAGGGGAGGTGGTTGTAGGAGGTGTAACTTTAGGTGATTTGGGTGCAGGTGCATGTACTGGAGGCTGTCGTGAGGTGGATGGATGTTGGGTGTGTGGATGCCCGCGTTTGTGTACTTTGGGAGGGGGCGTCACAGACACACTGGGAGTGGACACAGGGGACATGTAAATGGTAGTGGGGGTGGTGAGTGCAGGTGAGCGGGGTGTGGTGCTGGGTGTTCTGGTGCGAGTCCTAGTGCCTGTAGATGTAGTGCATGCAGGTGAGAGTGTAGACGACACTGAGAGGGAGGAGGGAGACGACGAGGAGGGGGACACAGTGGAGGCAGTGGATGTTGCTGTGTCTGTATGTGGGTGATGCTTGTGTAAGTGCCTGTGGGATGTGTGTGCCTATGTTTGCCAGAGCCACTTTTGGGTGTTGAGGTGTGTGCATGCTGGTCTGATGGTGTGCTTGGGATAGGCTGGGGTACAGGGGATTGGGTCTGGGTGGAAGAAAGTTGGAGGGGGGAGGCTAGACACAGGGACAATGGCTGCCATCAGTGCTGAGGCCAGAGATTGCAGGGTTCGATGAAGGGCAGCCTGACCAGAATGAATGCCCTCCAGGAATGCATTACTGTGTTGCAACTCCCTTTCTACACCTTGAATGGCATTCAAAATGGTAGACTGCCCAACAGTGAGTGACCTGAGGAGGTCAATGGCCTCCTCACTGAGGGCACCAGGGGTGACTGGGGCAGGGACTGAGGTGCCTGGGGCGAAGGTGATGCCCACCCTCCTGGGTGAGCGGGCACGGAGCAAAGGCTGAAGGGCTGCTGGGAGGGCGGTGCTGGTAGGGAGGGTGGCGGCTGTACCTGTAGAAGTGGGGGGCACAGATGGTGCCGCCACCACAAGGGAGCTCCCATCGGAGGACGAGTCCGTGTTGCTGGTTTCTGATCCAGTGACCGACGTGAAGCTCCCCTCGCCCTCCGTCCCACTGGTGTATTCGGAGTCCGTGGTTTGGCCCTCCATGGCCATGTGGGATGCAGCTCCCTCGTGCTCCGGTGCCACTGTACCTCCGCCTGATGATGCTGATGCACAGAAGAACAGGGAGAGCACAAAAAGGGGTGGGGAAACAGAAGAAAGACAGGTTGAGTGCATGGCTTACCGCTACCGTTGGCGGACAATACAGACACAGCAGCCCCCTGCACTACGCCGTGCTCTTGGCCTCTACAGATGCAATTTCTGGGATATGGCCTACATGGCTATAAGTGTCACCTGTCCACATAGATGACACAGGGGCATGTATACCTGTACTTGGCACTCTACAGAGGTGGGGTGGGGGGCCACAGGGCCATGGCTTACGAAGGGGCCTAGCCTACGGAACTCGCCCTGGCCTAGGGAAACCCACAGCTCTCCTCCCCCACCCAGACCCCTCCACTGCGCGCTAAGTCCACAGAATGAGAGTGTACTCACCCCCTTGTGTCTGCTGTGATGCCCTCAAGCGCCCATCCAACTCAGGGTAGGCCACCGCCAGGATCCGGAACATCAGGGGGGTCATGGTGCGACGGGCACCCCTCCCACGTTGGGAGGCCATCCCCAGATGAGCCTCCGCCGTCTTCTTGCCCCAGCGGCGAATGTCCTCCCATCTTTTACGGCAGTGGGTGCCCCGTCTCTGGTGGACCCCCAGGGTCCGGACGTCCTTGGCGATGGCACGCCAAATGTCCTTCTTCTGGTGGGCGCTGACCTACATGACATGTACAGGGGAAGAAGAGAAGTCATTACCAACTGCACCGTCGAAGTGACTGGCCCCCATCCCTACCCTTGCCAGGTGGCACATGCATTCACAGTCCTTAATGGTCACAGAACTCTGGCCTCTTCCTACTGACATCCAGCCCTCTCCACCCAGCATAGCCCATACAACGTGCTCCCTGTGTACTTACCTGTTGGTCTGGAGAACCGTAGAGTTGCGTGTACTGGGGGAGGACCCCGTCCACGAGCTTCTCCAACTCCTGAGCAGTGAAGGCAGGGGCCCTTTCCCCAGACGCAGCAGCCATTGTCTCTTCCAGACCGAGGTCACAGCAGCACTTGCAGTGTAGGTCCTCTCCTGTCGAAGATCAGGTATCGAGTGATTGAACAGATAGAAAATGGCGGTCACGTCCGCGGCGGTGACGTCCGCGGCGGTGCGTATCATCACCGCGGGTGCAATTCATCATTGGCTTCTGGGACCCATAGGGTCCAATGTTAACCAATGCAGCATTGCGCCGCGGTCTACGATCGCCTACCGCGACGGTGTACAACGCCAGCGCAGTTACCTAAAATCCAATTGTCCCAGTTTAGAGGTCAGGCAGCCGACATTTCAGGGGCCCACATGGCTTCATTTACTACTGCGTCACACATACCGAGGCCTACACTCAACACACATACAGGAGGAGTTTAGTATTTGGTGTCGTGCTCTGTGTAGCTGTGGGTACATACCTGAGAATTTGTTGACTCTGTGGTCGCTGTTGTCCTTCTTAGGCACCGTCAGCTGGGACATTTGAGGAGATGGCGGAATCCTCCGGTGTACCGACCGCTGGTGGACCTGTTACAATGGAGGAGCGACATTTGATCATCACCTACAGGTTTGACCGTGCCACAATCCAGGAACTGTGTACCCAGTTGGAGCCAGACCTGATCTCACCAATCCGCCATCCCACAGGAATACCCCCTGAAGTGCAGGTGCTATCAGTGCCCCATTTCCTTGCAAGTGGCTCATTTCAAACAACTGTGGCCATGGCATCAGGGATGTCCCAGCCTATGTTTTCCAACGTGTTGTCCAGAGTGTTGTCTGCCCTGCTGAAACACGTAAGGAGCTACATCGTTTTCCCTCAGGTGGAGTATTTGGCTACAGTGAAAGGTGACTTCTATGCCCTGGAACATATCCCCAACATCATAGGTGCTATTGATGGCACCCATGTCGCTCTGGTCCCCCCACGCAGGAGTGAACAGGTGTACAGGAACCGGAAGAGTTATCATTCCATGAATGTACAGATGGTATGTTTGGCAGACCAGTACATCTCGCAGGTAAATCCTATGTTCCCTGGCTCAGTGCATGATGCCTACATCCTGCGGAATAGCAGCATCCCGTATGTGATGGGTCAACTCCAGAGGCACCGTGTGTGGCTATTAGGGGACTCTGGTTACCCCAACCTGTCATTGCTATTGACCCCAGTGAGGAATCCCAGGACCAGGGCAGAGGAACGCTACAATGAGGCCCATGGGCAGACTAGGAGGGTGATCGAACGCACCTTCGGCCTCCTGAAGGCCAGGTTCAGGTGCCTCCATATGACAGGTGGTTCCCTATTCTGCTCACCAAGGAAGGTGTGCCAGATCATCATCGCCTGCTCGATGCTTCACAATCTTGCTTTGCGACGCCAGGTGCCTTTTCTGCAGGAGGATGGTCCAGATGACAGTGTTGTGGCAGCTGTGGAGCCTGTGGAGTCTGTGCACAGTGATGAGGAGAAGGCTGAGGAAGAAGACATAGACAACAGGGAGTCAGTCATACAGCAATATTTCCAGTGCCACACAGGTGAGAACAATTTTTTTACTATTACATTCACTTTCACACTTCTACCTCTATCCTGTCTGTCGATTTCAACCAGTATATGGTAACTGAGTTGTACATTTGCATTACGGTTTCACAGGTGTGGTTACCAACGTGTGTCATCTGCTTGCATCCTTCATTGACTTGTGATGTGTGACATAGGTATGTTGGCATTACATTTGAAAACGCATTTTGTCACTGTCATTGCTAATACACATTTTCAAAATCACAGACTGACTCCAGATTGTTTTGTGGTTCAAGGTGTTTATTGAGGTGCTAATTATTGGAGGGGGTGGCAAAATGGTGATGGGTGATGGTGGAGGAATGTCCATGGCAGAGTCCAGTCTATTAGTCACACAGGTGCACTGCCCATATGGGCATAGGAAGTGGAGCTAGGGCAGTTCCTATCTGGACAGGGTAACAAAGTGAGACAGTGGGAGGACAATCAGGGTGGTCTAATTTCCTGGCGGGGGTCTTGCCATCTTGCTCTGTCCTGTTCCTGGATCTCAGGGACTGCTTGGGGGTGGTTGTCCGTCTGCAGTGGGTGGGGTGCTGGTGTGGTGGTCCTGTGGCGGGGTGTCCTGTCCACTAGCGCCGGCGGAGGTGGTGGGCAGTTCATCGTCCATGCTAGTGTCAGGGGCCCCTTGGTGCACCACAGTGTCCCTCATGGTCTTTTGTATGTCCTTCAGCACCCCTACGATGGTGCCCAGGGCGGAGCTGATGGTTCTGAGCTCCTCCCTGAACCCCAAATACTGTTCCTCCTGCATGCACTGGGTCTCCTTAAACTTGGCCAGGACCGTAGCCATCGTCTCCTGGGAGTGGTGGTATGCTCCCATGATGGAGGAGAGGGCCTTGTGGAGAGTGGTTTCCCTTGGCCTGTCCGCCCCCTGTCGCACAGCAGCCCTCCCAGTTCCCCTGTGTTCCTGTGCCTCCGTCCGCTGGACCGTGTGCCCACTACCACTGCCCCCAGTTCACTGTTGTTGTTGGGGTGGTGGGTTACCCTGGGTTCCCTGTAGTGGTGGACACACCGCTGATTGACGTGTCCTGGGTACGGAAGTATGGGCCCGCTGGGTGGGTGCTGTGCTGGTGTTACCAGAGGGTGGAAGGTCAGTGTTGGGCTGTGCCTGTGCAAGGGGAACCGACTGTCCCGAGGCCCACGATGGTCCGGGCTGGTCATCTGGATCCAGTTGGCCAGAGCTGCTGTTGTCACTGTGAGCCTCTTCTGTGGGTGGGGTGGAGATGTCTGGACCCTCCTGTGTGGTGACGTTACGTAGTGGTCCTACAGGGGTATAAGTGCATGATTATTGCATGTGTGTGTCATGGTGTGCAATGGGTGGGTGTGCATGTACCCCAGTGCAAGCATTCCTGTGTTGGGGCTTGTATGATGATGGTTGGGGGGTTGTTATGGGTATGTGCAGTGAGCATGCTTTAGTGCTGGGTGTCTATGCTTAGTTGTGTCATGCAGGGCTTGGTGTTGGGATGTGTGGTTTGTGTTGTTAGTACATTAGTGAGGAGTTGGAGTGAAAGGGGAGGGGGAGGGGGTGAGGGTGGGTGATAGCATGCAGGTAGGGTGGGGGATATGATAGTTAAGATTTGACTTACCAGTGTCCATTCCTCCACCGACTCCTCCGAGGCCCTCTGGATGCATGATGGTCAAGACCTGCTCCTCCCATGTTGATAGTTGTGGGGGAGGAGGTGGGGGTCCGCCGCCAGTCTGCTGAATCGCGATGTTGTGCCTGGAGACCACTGAACGCACCTTCCCCCGTAGGTCGTTCCACCTCTTCCTGATGTCCTCCCGATTTCTTGGGTGCTGTCCCACAGCGTTGACCCTGTCGACGATTCTTCGCCATAGCTCCATCTTCCTGGCTATGGAGGTGTGCTGCACCTGTGCTCCAAATAGCTGTGGCTCTACCCGTAGGATTTCCTCCACCATGACCCTGAGCTCCTCCTTCGAAAACCTGGGGTGTCTTTGGCGTGACATGGGGTGGTGTAGGTGATGTGTGGGGTGGTGAATGTGTTGATGAGTGTGGTGATGTGGGGTGTTTTGTGCGTGGATGTTGTATGGGTGATGGTGTTGTGTGCCTCTGTGTGGTGGGGTTGTCTATTGCTGTGCTATCTCTCTGTCGCCTTCGTCTCTAATTTTTGGTCGTAGTGGTTTGTGGGTGTGTGTTTTATATTGTATTGGGTGTGTGGGAGTGGTGTTTGTATGTGTCTCAGGTGTGTGTAATTCGAATTGTCCAATCTGGCGGTGTTTTGGAGATGTGTGTGTATTTTGAGTGCGGCGGTGTGTACCGCCAATGGTATACCGCAGTTGAAAGACCGCTGCATGGATTTGTGGGTCGTGATAGCATGGGCGTGTTTCTGTTGGCGTGACGGTGGAGGTTTTGTTTTCGCCAGTTTATCACTGACCTTTGGTGTGGCGGACTTGTGTGGGTGTCTGAATTTCGGCGGATTCCGAGCTGTGGGTCGTAATAGCTGTGGCGGAATTCCGCGGCCGCGGCGGTGTATTGGCGGTCTTCTGCACGGCGGTAAGCGGCTTTTACCGCCTATGTTGTAATGACCCCCAAAATGTCTGCCCCAAGATTAAAACTAGATAAGAGACACACAGGGAAAGTATGTGTGTTTAAAAGAAGAAATCACAGGAAAAAGACATGAGTAGGGAATAAGAGTTGTGAATATGTTTTTGAATTTGCAGGTGGAACATGGCAGATTTTTCTGGAGTATCATCCAATTATACCTGGTGTATATTTTATTTGTGGAGTGAATACTCATTTTAGATTGCCAGCAGATTGGAAGGGAATTTGCTCTTTAGGTTTGTTTTTTCCAAAGATGTATCACATACAAAGTTGAGATGCATTAACAAAGACACCTGCACATAGATATTCATGCAGTGCAAGTGAGGAAATGCAATTAGTGGGAGACATATTTGGAGCTAGCATACCAGCAGCAGGAGAAGTATTAAATGATGAAAAGATTAGAAAGCTTTCAACAGTAGTAGACAAATTAGCACAAGTATAATTTTTTTTCCTGCATTACAAAATGTTGAGCTACTGTGTTAGTGGTCTATGCCTCTTATAGTAATCCATGAAAAAGCTTGCATAAGTGAGAAGAAACCTATGTAATTGTTTCTAATAAAGTTATTGAATGTTACTAAATTTTTAACAAGTGTTCTTATTGGGTTTTTCAGCAACCAAAAATAAGCACTTTTACTGGTCAAGGGATACAAAGTGTCAACTCGATGGCCCATGAGCGTTTTGCGTTGCACAGGATAATGAAGTCTATGATGTGGGCATCGGTGTGTAACAAGTGACCGGTGGAGGGGTGCCACTTGGTTGTGCACACAGCTCAATGGTATTGTATGCAGACCTTGGGGGATCATTACGAATTTGGTGGTCCCAGGACCACCATGTTAGTGGCAGCGGTCGTACTGCCGGTGGCCCGGCGATGAAGACAGCTAAATATGACCATGGCATTGTTCCTAACAGAACAGAGCCAAACTACCGCCAGAACCACCAGTGCTGCCAGGCTACCGCGGACGGCAGTAGCCAACTTCAGACCAGTGGGGACCATGTTTCCTCTGGACCCAATACGAGGCTGCGCATCGCCAAGGTTTCCGCTGTGGTCGCACCACCACGAAAACCCTGGAAGAAACCCACGCTATAAAAGTTAACACTCACCTTTAGGAACACATACCTGCCAGGAGCCGCCATGGAACCAGAATTGAAAGTCTTCCCACTGCTCCTGCTTGCACAACGACTCCAAAACCAGTGACACCGGCGAAGACAACAACCTTAAGTTCACACACCTACCTGATAGTGGAGGGAAAGGCATCAGTCCCAACACACACACAACTTGCACAGCCAGGATGGCTTGCGATGGCCCCACACACACACATAACCACACACCAATATGAACACACGCATGCACACACATACTACACACACGCATATCGGTACTACACGCACCACGGCCAACACATATGTGCCATAAACACACCAACCTGCACACAAACAGCACCGGCACTGTCCAACACAATCATTCACAACACCACTGAGTGACACAAAGACACCACAACTACAACTACACATACACTAGGCCAAGCAATCTCACTGCACACCTCCACATGACAACACATACTAACAACAACACATAACAACACCACACAACCAATCAACACAATACACTGCCATACAATGAGGCATATGTCACACTACGCACACAACACATGTGAAATAGCCAACACCACACACTTCCACAAACACAACAACCACACAAGGGCACACAACACCACCATTACACATCTCTACACAAACAATACGTAATTCACATACATACATTCATGTAACAAACACAAACCTATCCAACACACAATACACAGCAATGACAGCGGGACGAATGGCAGAACCACACACACACCATGCAGGTGAGACACAACAGCAGGCACAACCCTCACACACACACATGTCACACACACACAAACCAAAGCCCACAAACACCAAACAGCCATGTAGAAAGAAAGGCAGGACAAGTATGTAACCATTGAACCCAACACCAGGTTGGTCCAGATGTGTTCACAACAATAAATAGTTAAATAAATATTGAACTATGTAAAATAATGTGGCCAGTGGCGAGTCCAAAGTTCCAAGTGCCAAACACTCTAATGGCACTTCACTTTGCCCCTACTTGAGTCCTTGCTGCAAAATGACCCCCACTGGGTAGGGGCCTCAAGGGGGCAGGCATGCACCACAGGGATGCGGAGAGGAGGAATTGGGGGGTTGGGATGGGGAAGGGGCCCTTTGGCTTGGTTCTAGGCTTGGGAGGGAGGTCCTTGGGCTTGGCTCTGGGCTTGGGATGGGGGTCCTTTGCCTTGGACATGGGAGGGGCAGACTTCTTGGCAGGGGGAGGGGTATGGGCACTACCAGGGGACAGGGGAGGACTTGAAAGTGGAAGGGCTGGACTTGGGGAGGGACACAAAGAACTTGGGGGATTCATAGGGTGGGAGAGGGGTAGGGAACATGGAAAACTCTGCAAGGAAATCTTTCTTAGACACACGGGGCTGTCATGGCAAAAGGGTTTGGAAGTGGAGGGAGAGGGAGTGGTTTTGAGATGTGTCTCGGTGAGTGTCTTGGGTGCAGGTGAGTGCATGGACTGCTTGTGGGTGCTAGGTGTCTGTTGGGTGAGTGAGTGCAGGCTTTTAGGTGTTTTGGGAGGAGGGAGGAAGGAGGTGCAAGGAGATGCAATGATAGATGGGTGACTGTCTGTTGGGGTGGTGTCTGCAGGGACTGCAAGTGGGAGTGATGGTGGTTGTGGTGGCTGCGGATGTGGTGACTGGAGTAGATGTTTGCGGGTCTGATATTGTGCTGACTGTGGGTAAGATAGGAATGATGGCTGGATCCGTGAATGATGGTGTGGTTGCTGCAGGTGTCTGGTGTAGTGTCTGTGAAGGAGGGTGTTGCAGGGGAGTCAGTGCAGGTGGTGAATGTTGGTGTGTCTGCAGGTGGGTGCTGCTTGTGTGCATGCCGGTGGTGGGTCTTGTGGTGCTTGTGCTTGTCTGAGCTACCCTTGTCTTTTGAGGTAGATGCATGCTTGTGTGTATGTGTGCTTTGTATCTGTATGGGAAAAGTGTTTTGGGATTGGATATAGGTAATTGGAGGGGGGCAGAAGACAAAGGGACACTGGCTGCCATCAGAGTAGAGTCCAGAGCCTGAAAGGATCACTGTAGGCCAGCCATGGAACTGTGAATGGCCTCCAGCAATGCATTGCTCTGTTGGACGATGGTCGACTGACCCACAGAGATGGACCTCAGGAGGTCAGTAGCCTCCTCACTGAGGGCATAGGGCTGAGTGAGGCAGGGGAAGAGGTGCTTGCTGCGATGGAGACACCCACCCTCCTGGGTGAGCGGTCATGGGACACTGGGTGGGGAGTATCTGAGAGGGCAGTGGTAGTAAGGAGGGTGTAAGACAAAGATGGTGCTGGAGTGGTCCAAGATGGATCCGCCACTGACACGGAGTGTCCACTGGAGGAGGATTCCAAAGAAAGGTGGCAGATCTGGATCCCCTGTGGCACTCCCTTCGCCCTAAATCCCACTGGGTCCCTCCCTCTCGCTGGTGCCAGCTTCCTGGGTCCCATGGGGTGCTGCTTCTCCACTCACCTGTGCCCCCTCTCCTTTGCCAGATGATGCTGCTGCACACAAATATATATAGAGAGAGAGATGGAAGGGGGGGAGATAGGCAGATGGGAAGGAAAGGGTCAACATATACCTCCAAATAGACACGACAAAACATGCTCATTTTTGACAAGATATATCATAGCTAGGTAATGGCAATTGTCAATACACATTACCTATATCATGTCTTTACACATCACTTCTACCCACACCTGTATGGCATCTCTCACATCTACATCAATATTTAATGGTACAGCACTACTAGAGTCAACCCCATGATGCCCCCCAATGCCCTTTTATCTGGCACAACATGGCCTGGATGTACTATCAATAGTATGTCTGTATACACATCTTAGCTCTCCATACTCCTTTCACCCATAGGATGTGCAGCTGACTAAACACAACACATCATGCCTCTACAGTAACAACATCTGAAAATTCCATGTCCTCTGTGACATGCCAATAACAGTGAAGACAACTCCACTCACAGACCACACTGCATCTACCTGTCATATTACATGGCTGGTCACTCAGTACAGTGATGCCATTATGGAAAACAGCTTTGAGTTATCCAATACAAGTCAGACACCCAAACACTTCACATCTGATGTGTACCATGTGAATCTGTGGTATAGCCATGTGATCAGTCAGGCCCTATCACAGAGCCAGTGCAGCTGATACCCAAAACATATAACACTACTCAGCACACTGCTAAGTGCACCGACAATGGGCCATTTACTACATATCACACAACCATACACATCCACTGAGTGCGGTATCACTACAGAAGTACCACTGAAACACACATGTAACATCCTGGACCACTTCCAATGCCACCACACATGTACGTACACCTGTTGAACTACGTACCATGACAACTTCAGCCTCACACACACCATTCCACATATGGCAAACCCTGTCATAGAGGCCAGACAACACACATCTCAGAAGTTTACGTTTAGCATTCATTAGACTAACACCCCTGGCTGGACACCAATTACACATCTCACTACCACATAAGGCAGCCTGAGGAAACTGATTTCAATTATTGAATCACATCAAAATGCCACTAACTATTGCCTCGGTCAAGCTGTAATAATCACAGGCCATCAGATGTGCACCTAAATTACCTTCTTGACATGATGTAGGTTGTTACTCAGCATTGCAGCATATGAATTGCTAGGGCTTTGACATACATGCTTTATACACACCATAGTAACTAATTAGGGATCTCACCGGGCAATTACTACCTCCATTATCGTCCCATAGTTTTGAGGGCCACATCCCCCCAAGTATAACTCCTAGGAATGCATGATCTGTGAAATCAGGACACAGATATTCAACACATTGCAGTATCCCCGTTTGGCTACCTACACATTGCTGCAGTCAACAGATCACTCACATATGTATAGTCAGCTATCAGGCCTATACTCCTGTCTCCTGTCCCATGAATACCATTTCTGTGGTAGAACTGTTTCGGCAACCCCAGAACCTGTCAATACCAGATTCAGTACATGATGTACATAGCCCCATTGATAATGGGAAAGTCACAAAGCAGCATTTATTGGTTGTCAACACAGATGGGAGTGGCCTGACACCTCACAGCCACTAATGCAGATGGATGGAGCTGGTCATACACAATGCTTAGGGTGATCCAAACACTCACATCCATTGTATGGCCAGGATGGAGTCAGAAATGTGCTTATGTCATCAGTGCATATCCACATTACAGACATAGAGAGGAATGGAAATGTTACATGTACATCCACTGACAGTACAGAATGGCTACACCCTTTGCCAATTGACGATGAACATGCAGCGTAAACAACAATTTCGAATTGCCTGTTGTGAGGCACCCAACCCCATTTAAGGCCAGCCACGTTCCAGAATACAGTCAGTACTCACCCCCTTGTGGCTGCTCTGCTGCCCTCAGACACTCATTCACCTCAGGGTAGGCCACCACCGAAATTCAGCCCATTAAGGAGGGTCAGGGTCTGACGGGCACCCCTCCCTCATTGGGAGGACATCCCCAGCTGGGCCTCTGCGGTCTTCGGGCCCAGCATCTCAGATCCTACCACCGCTTGCAACAATGGGTGCCCTGCTGGGCATGGACCCCCGGGGTCCGTACTTGCTTGGAGATGGAACTCCAGATCCCTTTTTCCTGATGGGCGTTTACCTGCATGGGTGACACAGACAAAAGGATAAAGTCATGTAGAATGGCACCATAGCAACAGCAGTGGACTATAAACAGCAGACTCACCAAATGCCCACACATACTCATCGTCATGGTTTGCACACCTAAACTCCATGCATCTTGCATGCATGTACTCCCAGACCACCACACTTACGCCTTTCACCCTCACACCCACCCCTATCACACATGATTATGGCATTGGGCTCACCTGCTCCTCTGGTGCCCCATACAGCTTTCCATACAGGGGTAGGACCCCTTCCACCAATTTTTCAAGCTCTTCTTGGGTGAAGGCTGGGGCCCTGTCACCTGCAGGACATGGCATGATGGCTCCCAGAGACAGGACGCAGCAGCTAAATTGTGGCGGTCTTGCTTGCAAGAGTGTCAGGAGTCAAGTGAGCAAGGCTGCAGAAAATGGTAGTCACGGCTGCCGTGACAGGACTGTCACTGCGGGCGATGATCACCATTGACCCCACTCCCCCACAGGCAGCAATTTTAGTCAATGAGAAGTTGCATGAGGGTTGCGACTGCCTACATGAGGACATACGCCGGCTGAAGTAGGTCACTTCGTACTGTCCTGTGCAGCAGGACAGGTGGCTGCCATTTTATACACATATCCTGCCTTGCTGCACCAATATAGTTGTGCCATACACATTTGTTTACCAGAATGCGGAGCAGGCCTATGTTGTGCCATCATGCTTCGACTGATACATGTCACATGCATGACACAGTCACCTCATATGACCGGTTGTCAGATGAAGAGCATGTCCAGATACTTGGAGGCTCCTAGGCATTGTGACCATGAAGGAATCTAGCACAACTACATACATGCTCAGTGCAGGACAGCTCAGTGTACCAGATATGGAACATTACACATGTGATGTGTTTAAAAAAATATTGATCAGGGGCAGCAATGTGCAGCAAGGATGGTGCCCATAATGCTTCAGCATGCCCAATATAGTGTGTGTCAGTAGCGTAAGGCATGTCTAAAGTTTAAGGTGTGTGCGATGAGGACATGTGCAGCTGACATGTGTGGAGTGCTTATCACTATGTACATTCTCTCCTCTCTTTCCGAGATGCCCTGTCAGGAGGAGATTGAGACATGCACCAGTGTACCGTCCGCTAGTCGACCTTGCAACCCTGGAGGACAGACATATCATTCTGACCTATCATCTGAATCGTCAGACAGTCATGGATGTTTGTACCCAATAGGAGCCAGATCTATTGCCTGCCATACGTAATCCCTATGCCATCCCTCCTACAGTACAAGTCCTGTCAGTGCTACACTTTCTTGCCACAGGCTCCTTTCAGAATGCAGTGGGCTTGACAGCAGGGAAGTCACAGCCCATGTTCAGTCTTGTGCTGAAGGATGTACTGTGTGCTTTCTTGAAACACCTGGAAAGCTACATCAGGTTCCCCTATTGTGTGGATTTGGCCAATATGAAGGCAGACTTCTATGAGATGGGATACATACCTCATCTGATAGGGGCCATAGATGGCACCCATATAGCTTTGGTCCCTCCCAGTGCCAATGAACAGGTGTGTAGAAACATGAAAAACTATCACTCCATCAAGGTTCAGGTGGTGTATGTGGCAGACCAGTACATCTTCCAAATGACAGCCAAGTTTCCAGGATCTGTGCATGACTCCTACATTCTAAGGAACAGCAATGTCCCCCACATGATAGCACATCTACAGAGAGAGAGGGCTTGGCCCATTGGTATGTATGCATTAGGATGTGTGTTTGTGTTATGGCACCTGTCATCACATTTACCCTGTGTCAGTATCTGTATTGTAACAGGTCCCACCTCTGTGCACATAGGTGACTCCTAACCTTCCCTGGCTGTTGACACCAGTGAGGTACCCTGCCACAGAAGGGAACTCCGTTTCAATAAGGCCTACGGCAGGACGAGGCATGTAGTTGAAATGACATTTGGCCTACTGAAGGCCAGATTCACGTGCCTGGACATCTCTGGAGGTGCCCTTCTCTACACTCCCAAAAGGGCATGCTATATCATAGTTGCCTGCTGCATGCTCCACAATCTATCCCTAAAACATCAGATACCATTATTAGCTGATGATGAGGAGGCAGCTGGGCCAGTGGCTGGTGACACAGACATGAAAAGTGATGTGGGGGCAGATGAGTAAGGAGCAGCTGACTCTAGAACAAGCTCATCAATCAGTACTTTCAGTAACATACAGATATGTTGCTTGTGTACTTGCAAGTGTCATATTTCAACATTGATTGGTGTCAATTGTCTGCCTGATTCCAATCATCAGTGGTGTTGTAATGTGTTCCTATCCCTATGTGTTTGTTGTGTGAGGTGACTGCATGTAAGGTGCACAGTGAACATGTCTTATCTCTAACATGTATATTCTATGCAGGTTAAAAGTATCACATCTTCTATGGACAGGCCTGTATTGTGCTATGTGTCCAGTATTCTCCTGTTGTCATGGCATTCCAGCATGTAACTGTGTAATATCTATATTTGCCTCTCCTTTACATTGCTTGAGGCATTTGTGTTCATTTGCCTTTGGTAAATGATTACAGAATAGAGATTAACCCATGCCGGACACCAGCTACAGTGTATTGTGATGTATTTCCAATGGCAGGTGATGTTGAAGTGACATCACTTGTGCCCTGTTTAGTTGGCAATCCAAACTGAGCATGACAACTATGAACTGCATATGTGCTTTGTGTGCCACTGTGCCTACTATCCTGATGGAAGTCTGTCATGGCCTTTTTGGAGGTTGGATCAGTTGATATGCTCTGACATGTGGCTGGTCTAGTGACTCCCTTACATCTGTCCTTGGACATGTCTGCTGTTCTGTGTCTCCTGCAGAGGATGTCTTCCTCTGCTGTCCATTACACTTCCTGTTGCTTTAGGGGCCATACCCACATGACATATTGCTGAGCAAACATTTGTAATGGTACAAATAAAGACACTTGTGCATTTGCTGTGATCTACAGTATTTATTGTGCATTATTTGTCCAACAGTTGATGAGTGGGCTCATGGTGGTTGAATTAATCAGAGTAGGTGGCACAGCTGTTGGTAACACAGGTCCAGTGTCCAATGGCCATGGGAAAATGGAGAAATGTAATTGAACAGTCAACGGGGTGTCTCGGTGGCACAAAGGGGAGAATATCAGGAGATGGTAACTTCCTGGCAGTTGGTTTTGTCTTGGCATCTGCTTCCGCCAGATGTCTGTATGGATGTCCATGTTTGCTGGGGTGTCATCAGCTACAGATGGAGGGGTGCCTGAGGGCTCTGGTTCCCCTGACAGGGCCTCCATTCCACTAGCTGCTGCAGATGTTGAGGGCTCACATGTGATGTGGCTAGTGGAAGGTGGTTGCTGGTGGGTGGAGGATGCACGCAGTGTGGTGTTAATGTCCCTGCGCACCACTGCAATGGAGGCCATGGTGGCATTGTGTGCCTGCCACTGCTGCATGACCTCCTGGTTTTATTTTCTCTGCAGCCTTTGGGTTTCCCCAACATGGTAATGATGTGGCCCATCCTGACCTGGAATTTTTTTATATGCTCCCAGGACCTGGAAGATGGCTTCCTGGTCAGGTGACTGTCTTGGGTGCTCCGTCCTCTGGCCCTCAGGTTCCTTCTCATGCCCCCTGCCCGCATGTGTCAGTGCCCCTGGCACAGTGTGCCCACTTCCGGTTTCACCAGGACCTTCATTGTCTAGGCTGTGAGGGCTCAACTCTGATCCCTGTACTGTGGAGCACACAATTGATTGGACAGTCCTTGGGACACAGGTTTGGGGACAAAGTGTTGGCTATGATGTTGGTGGCACAGGATGGGGGGTTTGATGTGGGCAAGGTAAGGCAGGGAGTGGTAGACTGACCAGGTAAGTCATCAGTGTCCAGACATCCAGCAGCATTGTCCTCACTGGGGCATTCATCCTGAGGAGGGCTGGCAGTCTCTGATATCCTCTTCATGGTACCTCTGGATGGAGTGTGAGAGGGTTAAATGGTAGAGGTGTGAATGGTTGTCTCTTTGTCTGATGCATGCAGTGGCTTGACTTGATTCCCAGCAATGGCAATGACAGGTTTGTGGATAATGGGTTGTGACATATGTGAAATGCTCTATAGGGGTTGTTGTCGGTCAAGCTTGGTAACTTTAGGTCGGTGGATGCATTCTGTTCCTGTGTGATGCCCTGTAGCATGTGGCAATTTAGGCTTGTAAGTTGTGAGGAGGTATGGCTGTACATTGCAGAATGGTGTCCACGTGGGAGGGGGCTATATATGTGTGTGCAAGATTGCTTGTCATGTCTGTGCATGTTGTGCATGGAGTATACCTTCTTACTTACAAGCCCATGTTCAGTCTATTTCGGGGATGTTGATTTGGATAGGTGGCCCTTAGGTTTGGTGACAGGGCTGTGTCTGTGTTTGGCGTTGTTTGGCATTGTGTTGTGCCATAGCATTGCTGTCATTGCCATGTAGTGGTCCTCATTCGAAGCATCCAATTGGTGTAGCTGGTGCAATTGTCATACATGCAAGAAATGTAAAGTGCACATTGCAAGTATCGATGGAGATGGGCAGGTGCATTGTGGGAATCATAGTGATTGTGATTGGCAGGGACTGTGTGGCCATTGGGGCTGGATGGTGGCGTGGCGTGGCATGCAGGAGAAGGGCATTAGGTGATAGGGTGGGATTTGTAGTGGGAGATTGGATGAATTGGGGAGTGATTCGGTGGTGAGGAGGCATGCTGGGCCAGACTATTTTGTGCCAGGGGAGTGTTAGTTACTTACCAGAGTCCAGTCCTCTGGGTATTCCAGTGAAGCCCTCTGAATGCAGGATGTTCAAGACCTTCTCCTCCCATGATGTGAACTCTGGGGGAGGAGCTGGTCCCACCCCCAGTCTTCTGCACAGCAATTTGGTGCCTCGATGTCATGGAACACACCTTCCCCCGTAGGTTGTTCCACCTCTTCCTGATATCCTCCCTTGTGCGTGAATGGTTGCCCACTGAGTTGACCTTATCGACTAGTCTCTGCCTCAATTTTCCTGGCAATGGATGTTTGCTGTGCTTGTGCTCCAAACAGTTGTGGCTCTACCCTGCCAATTTCATCGATCATGACCCTCAACTCATCGTCTGTGAAGTGTGGGTGCTATGGATGGGACATGGTGGTTGTGTTGTGGGTGGGGTGCAGTGTAGGGTGCTTGTTGGGGTGGCAGTGTTTGGATATGTCTGCTGTTTGTTTGTGGTGTTTGTGTGCAGTAGAGATATGTGTGTGGTGTTGATTGTGCAGTAGGTTGTTGTGTGCTGAGTGTGAAGTGTATATGTGCCTATGGTGTAAATGTGCTAAGTTATGAGTTTATGGATACTTGCAGTATCTGTATGTTGTTTTTGTCACAAAGGATTGAGGGTTGTTTAGGGGGTGTTATATAGTACAGTGAGTAGGTGTGTCTGGTGTGTGTATGTGTGTCAGGTGTGGAGTATTCAAACTGTCCAATGTAGTGTTGTGTTCTTTCTCAGGTGAGTTTATGAGCATAGCGGTTCAGACCGTCAATGTTTTTCTGGCATGGAAGAACCGCTGTGGTGATTTGTGGGTCGTAATCTGGTGGGTGGAAGGTTGTCAGGCTAGAGGTGCTGGTGGTGGGACCTCCTGTTTCCCGGCGGTGTCGGATTTGTGGCTGTTTTTTGGTGGTCTTCAGTTTGTGACTCTTAATACAGCGGTCAGATTACTGTCACCATGGCGGTCTTTTGGTGGCCCACCACCGTGGCGGTCTTGCGAAAAGACCGCCAAAGTCGTAATGAGGACCATTGGGTCTAAGGTAAAATGTGTTCATGTAAGGTCTGGGATGGGGTTTGGAAAAAAGGTTCTGTTCGATGAGGGGTGTAGACGGTGTTCAGGTGTAGGGTGCAAATGAGGTAAAGTCATGCCAACAGTGGCATGACTAGTGGTGAACGAGCCCCGAGGGGCATGTTGTGGGGGTACGGAGAGGAAGAGGGTTGACTATTAAGTGGATGTGTCTCAGGGTTCATGGGGGCAATTCATCATGGGAGCCCATAGAATCCTAGATTTATAAAACACTTCTGCAATTCTTAGATACCCAGATGGGGAACTATGAAAAAAACAGGAAAATTGAAACTACTGTTCTAACATTAATACATGAGTTTCATCAACTTAGTAAATTCTCAGGAGTCAATAGTGAGTTGTAGTTAAAATGTAAAGGTTTTATTAATCATAAGTTTTACATCTTTTCTTTATTAGTCAGTATAGTTTACAGAACATTGCATAAGGTGTATCCCACAATCTAGTCCCTATTCTTTTATTCTAAATCAGTAGAATAAATCATTTTTATCAAAAAAATAATAAAAAGGAGCATGTCTGGGAATCAGTCTAGCCTGTAAAGCTATCAATACTCATAAAAAATACAGCATCAGACTCTGATAGACAATAGTCTAGGCAGAGAGCAATGTTTCTCTTAAGTGTCAAGAGACTTCCTGTGTCTGAATTCAAATGTTGCACAGTCTCAAAGTCTTGCTATCTGTTCTTTCCCTGGGACACGTTTATAACAGAATACAATGAGAACAATTTAAAGCAATGGCTTCAGAAATGTAATTCAGTCAACCATTTAGCGGATAAGAACAAAGTAAGACAGGAAAAGTTTTCTGTCAATTTGGTAACTTTTAACAAAGGCAGTTCTAATACAAGATACAGTTTATAAACATTTAGTACAGACTGTACTACTACATGGTTTTTCTCATTCATCTTGGTCTCTGAAAGTAAGGACAATCATGTAAGTTTAAAGTGTACTTGCATTATATCATCTACTTTCTCACACATCTTCACACTAGAAGCCTTTTCATAATGAAGCAAGTTTAAGATTAGTTTAGCAAGTTTTGAGATTCCAATGAAGGTCAGTCGGTTAAAAAGAATAGAAGAATATAGCTTTCTTTGTTAGCATAGGAAGTTTGCATCATGCTAAGACCATGCAAAAATCACAATGGAAAATATTTATGCTGAGCTGAAGCTGTTTGGAATTTGTTAACATAAGCAAATCAATAAAGTAAAGAAAATACAGGTCATGCAGAGTTTAGAAAATAATTGCACATTTAAAATGCAGCATTTGGTTAGGCCTATATTTCACTCATACTTGTTTTTAAGTAATTACATTTTATTTTTAATGAAATCTCTCACAGCCATCTTGGGTGAGTCTGAGGAAGTGGTTGAGAAAGGCATCCCATGTAGGGTGGATGGGGCACCTGCAGATGTGCCGGACTTCCTCAAAGCATAGGGCCTCGCCTTTGGCCCTTTCCCACCTCTGTACCTCTTCATGCCAAGCCTTCAACCTCGGGGGCAGAGGCGATTTCCAGTGGAGGGTGGTAGCGCCCTTAGCAAGGAAGAATGCGAGGCTAGCAAAGCATGCCCTGACCGCTATGCATGTGAGAATATGCCTAGGAAGCAGGCATCCCAAGTGTCTGTACCCAAGAGCTCAGTTACTTCACGAAAAGTATTGAATGTTACTCATAGGTTGCCAATTGTCAATACAGGTTTGTATCTAAAGTTGAATGGTATGATCATGAACAATTGTTGTAAACATATAGATTTTGAATGCCCTTCTTCTTAGATGTAGCAAGGAAAGTGCTGTCTAACCTATAGTCTGATTAAAAAGTCTTTGAAGTCTTGGATGCATGTGAAGATGGCTGTCACAAACACAGCTATAAAAATATTGATATAGTGCAATACCTTTGCAGAGAGAGACCAAATTCCTGCAAGAGCAGGACTTCCAGGTGAAGAATTAATTGCTTTAGTACTCTTTAATTTGAGGAAGAGAACAAGAGAACTAGATGCAACTTAATGTGACTTTACAAACAAGTACTTTCTTTGATTGGTGTCCAACTCCTACAGACTGCTTCTTAATTATCAAATCTGGTATTTTATTTGTCTCAAATACATTTCAGGCAAAAACATCAAAACAAACCTACTTCAACTTCTGAGACACTTTCAGGTTTGGCTCTGAGATTTAACTAACACTCTCCAAACTAACCCCTGTAATAATTTACTTACGATGGACCTCAAAGATTTACACAGTGTCTGAAACCCATTACAGAGTAAAATGATAGGTACCTCAGGAAGCAAACTTTTGACAAAATATGTGTTTTGCTAGACATGTGAAGAGAAAGATGAACTTGTAACCTATGAGCAAGAGTACCAGTATTAAAATCAACTAATACAAGTATCACAATATAAATGATAACAGACTCATGTGAATTGCCCATACTTTCCAAACTTTTCAGACATTGCACATTGGAACATTGCAAAGTTCAATAAACATGGAAACATTCAGGCCCTCATTACAACCCTGGTGGTAAATGCCGCTTACCGCAGTGCAGAAAACCACCAACATACCGCTGCAGCAGTGGAATTCCGCTACAGGTATTACGACCCACAGCTCGGAATCCGCCATAATACAGACACCCACACAAGTCCGCCACACCAAAGGTCAGTGATAAACTGGCGATAACAAAACCGACACCGTCACGCCAAAATGAATGCACCCACACTATCATGACCCACAAATCAACGCGGCAGTCTTTCAACTGCGGTAAACCATTGGCGGTACACACCGCCGCGCTCAAAATACACACGCATTTACAAAACACAACCACATTGGACAAATCGAATTACACACACCTGATACACATACACACACCACACCCACACACCCAATCCAATATAAAGCACTCACACACATCACCCACAAACCCTTACTACCAGAAATTTGAAACCACGCCAGAGAGAGACACTACCTTAAACAACACCAGCAGCCACAGACACACAACACCATCACTTACACAACATCCACGCACCTTAAACAACACACAAAACACATCCCCTCACACATCACAACAGGCACCACCTCACACATCACCCACACCACATCATGGCACCTCAACGACACCCCAGGTTCTCTGAGGAGGAGCTCAGGGGCATGGGGGAGGATTTCGTCCGGGTAGAGCCACAGCTATTCGGATCACAGGTGCAGCACACCTACATTGCAAGGAAGATGGAGCTATGGTGCAGAATTGTCGACAGGGTCAACGCAGTGGGACAGCATCCAAGAACACGGGATGACATCCGAAAGAGGTGGAACCATCTACGGGGGAAGGTGCGTTCTGTGGTCTCCAGACACCAGATTGCTGTACAGAGGACTGGCGGTGGACCCCACCTCCTCTCGCACAACTAACAACATGGGAGGAGCAAGTCTTGGCAATACTGCATTCTAAGGGCCTCGCAGGAGTAGCAGGAGCACTGGACTCTGGTAAGTCAAAGCTTTACTACTATATTCCCCACACTACCTGCATGCCAACACATACCCACAACCTCACCCTCACCCAATCACTCCAACACCTCACATATGCCCCACTATCACAACCCACCCACCACAATACCAAGCTCTGCATGCAACACCAAAGCATGGACACCCATCACCAAAGCATGTCCACTACAAATACCCGTACAGACTCCAAACCAAATATCACACAAGGACCAAGCCAACAATGCAAGCACTGGAGTACAGGGTCACTCACCCATTGCACACAATGGCACAGACAGATGCAATAATCATGCCGTTACACACCTGCAGGACCCCTACCCAACATCACCGGACAGGAGGTACCAGACATATCCAGTCCCCCCACAGAAGAGACCCACAGTGATGACAGCAGCTCTGCACAACTGGATCAAGATGACCAGCCCGTCCCATCAGGGACCTCGGGACAGTCGGTTCCCCTGACACTGGCACAAGCCACCAGAGAGCCTCCCCCCTCAGGAAACACCACCACAGCACCCACCCAGCGGGCCCATACCTCTGGCCCCAGGACACATCAATCAGCAGTGTGTCCACCACTACAGGGAACCCAGGCAACTCCACAAACACAGGACGATCAGGGACCTGGGGGCAGTGGCAGTGGGCACACGGTTCAGGGGACAGAGGCTCAGGAAAACAGGGAAGGTGGGAGGACTGCTGTGCGACAGGGGGATGACAGGCCCAGGGAACCCACTCTCCATGAGGCACTCTCCAACATCATGGGAGCTTACCATCATTCCCAGGAGATAATGGCAACGGTACTGGCCAAGTATCAGGAGACCCAGCGGCTGCAGGAGAAACACTATCTGGGGATCAGGGAGGACCTGAAGTCGATTAACAACACCCTGGTCACCATTGCAGGGGTGCTGCAAGACCTTGTCAACACCAAGAGGGACACAGTGGCCCAACAAGGGGCCCCTGACAATAGCCTGGGCGATGAACAGCCCTCCACCTCCGCTCGTGGACAGAAAGCACAGCCACAGGAACACGACAACAGCACCCCACCCCCTGCAGATGGAGAACCACCCCGCAAACGGTCCCTGAGATCCAGGAACAAGACAGAGAACATTGCCAAGACCCTCACCAGGAAATTAGACCCCCCTGAATGTCACCCTTCTGTCCCATTTTGTCACCCTGTCCATCCTTCAACTGCCATTGCTCCACCTCCTATGGACCTTTGGACAATGCACCTGTGAAACAAATAGACTGGACTCCGCCATGGACATTTCTCCACCATCCCCCCAGCCCATTTTACAACCCACTCCACTTATTTGCACAGAAATAAACACACTACAATCACAAAACAATCTGGAGTCAGTCTGTGCTTTCACAAACGTGTAATTGCAAAAACCATGGAACATAGCAATATCAATTTACTTGTGCAGATACCGATGTAACACAGCTGTAGGCCTGGAGGAAATATAGCAGAGGGCACAAAGTGGGACCCACATCTGTGAAATGGAAAGCCAAAGTGACAAGTCAGGGTCCATACACTGAGTGAAAATGACAGACTAATGCTAGCTCCAATAATAGTATGCGATATGGGAGGCAGTGACATCTTCTTACCTGTGTCTCACTGGAAGTATTGCATGATTATGTTGTTTCTGTTGTCGATGTCCTCCTCTTCTGCCTCCTCTTCTTTACTGTCCACAGGCTCCACAGCTGCCACAAGACCACCAGCTGGACCATCCTCCTGCAGAAAAAAGGCACCTGGCGTCGCAAAGCAAGGTTGTGCAGCATACAGCAGGCCACGATGATCTGGCACACCTTCTTCGGTGAGTAGTAGAGAGAACCACCTGTCATATGGAGGCACCGGAATCTGGCCTTCAGGAGGCCGAAGGTTCATTCAATCATCCTCCTAGTTCGCCCATGTGCCTCATTGTAGCATTCCTCTGCCCTTGTCCTGGGATTCCTCACTGGGGTCAGTAGCCATGACAGGTTGGGGTAACCAGATTCACCTGCAAATATCGAGGGACAACTGTTAGACACACACTAACCCCTAGGGACAACCCCATACCCAGAAACCTATTCACACTGTATAGGGTCCTTGGCCTCACCTATTAGCCACACACAGTGCCTCTGGAGTTGCCCCATCACATAAGGGATGCTGCCATTCCTCAAAATGTAAGCGTCACGCACTGAGCAAGGAAACTTGGCATTGACATGGGAGATGTACTGGTGTGCCAAACACACCATCTGAACATTCATCGAATGGTAGCTCTTCCAGTTTCTGTACACCTGTTCACTCCTGCGGGGGGGTACCAATGCCACATGTGTCCCATCAATGGCACCAATGATGTTGGGGATATGTCCCAGGGCACAGAAGTCACATTTCTCTGTGGGCAAATCCTCCACCTGAGGGAGCACAATGTAGCTGTGCATATGTTTCAGCAGGGCATACAACACTCTGGACAACACGTTAGAGAACATTGGCTGGGACATCCCTGATGCCATGGCCACTGTTGTTTGTAAGGAACCACATGCCAGGAAATGGAGTACTGACAGGACATGCACATGAGATGGCGGATAGCTGACATCAGGTCTACGTGTAGCTCCAACTAGGCACACAGTTCCTGGATTGTTGCACGATCAAGTCTGTATGTGACTATGATGTGTCTCTCTTCCATTGTCGACAGGTCCACCAATGGTCTGTACACCGGAGGATGCCGCCATCTCATCACTTGCCCCAGCAGACATGCCCTATGGAGGAGAACAGCGAGCAGAGAGTCAGCCAGCACTGAGGTATCACAAAATGTCATTTGCCCACATTTATTAATCCACAATGTGGCTGTAACTGTGTGTATTCCGGGCCTACATTGGTGTGACGCAGTTATTATTAATCCCTTGTGGCCTCCTGAAATGGTGGCTGCCTGACCTGTAAGGTGGGAGAAAGGGATATGAGGTAACTGCGCTGGCGTTCTACACCGTCATGGTGGGCGGTCGAAGACCGCGGCGCAATTCTGCATTAGTTAACATTGGGCCCTATGGGTCCGAGGAGCCAATGACGATGTACGCCAGCGGTGACGGTACGCACCGACGCAGACGTGACTGCCATTTTCTGTCTGTTCACACACACTTGATACCTGACCTTCAACAGGAGAGGACTTACACTGTAAGTGCTGCTGTGACCTGTGTCTGGAAGCGACGATGGCTACAGTGTCTGGGGAAAGGGCCCCTGCCTTCACTTCGAAGGGGTTGGAGAAACTAGTGGATGGGGTCCTCCCCCAGTACACACAACTGTACGGTCGTCCAGACAAACAGGTGATTAAACTGTGAGCATGCTGCATGGGCAATGCCTGTTTGGAGTGGTGTGGATGGAAGATACATGGGGGGTGCTGAGGCCTGCATGTGTGGACGGTGAGTGTATGTGCGTCAGGGCAAGGGTGGGAACGGGGGCCAATGAGTATGATGGTCCAAACGGGTAAAGAATTTCCTTTCCCCCTGTACTATTCCTATAGGTCAGCGCCCAACAGAAGAAGGCTATTTGGCGTGCCATCGCCAAGGACATCCAGACCATAGGGGTCCACCACAGACAGAGCACCCACTGCCGTAAAAGATGGGAGGACCTGCGCCACTGGAGCTAGAAGACAGCGGAGGCCCAGCTGGGGATAGCCTCCCAACGTGGGAGGGTTGCCCGTCGCATCATGACCCCCCTGATGTTCCGGATCTTGGCGGTGGCGTTTCCGGTGTTGGATAGGCGCTTCCAGCAGCCATAATGGGGTGAGTACACTCTCATTCAGCTGACTCTGTGTGCATTACGAGGTGTCTGGGTGGGGGAGGTGGGCAGTCGGTTCCCCTAGGCCAGGGCGATCTTGGTAGGCAAGGTCCATTGTGAGGCAGGCTATGTGGCACTGTAGGAGCTGTGGATTCTGCAAGAACGAAGAGGACTAGGAACTTCCCCTTTGGAGGATGGATGTCCCACGTCGTGAAGAAGCTTGCAGATGTGTTCCCACGCAGAAAGACCACAAACAAGCCTTGCTAGCTGCAAGGGTCACGGTTAGGGTTTTTGGATGCTGCTACGTCACCTGCTGGCACTGGCCACTCAGAGCAGTCCAGGGTGCCAGCAGCACCTCTGTTTCCAAGATGGCAGAGGTATGGAGCACACTGGAGGAGCTCTGGGTACCTCCCAGGGGAGGTGCAGGTCAGGGGAGTGGTCACTCCCCTTTCCTTTGTCCAGTTTCGCACCAGAGCAGGGCTGGGGGATCCCTGAACCGGTGTAGACTGGCTTATGCAGAGATGGGCACCATCTGTGCCCATCAAAGCATTTCCAGAGGCTGGGGGAGGCTACTCCTCCCCAGCCCTGACACCTTTTTCCAAAGGGAGAGGGTGTAACACCCTCTCTTTGAGGAAGTCCTTTGTTCTGCCTTCCTGGGCCAAGCCTGGCTAGACCCCAGGAGGGCAGAAACCTGTCTGAGGGGTTGGCAGCAGCAGCAGCTGCAGAGAAACCCCGGGAAAGGTAGTTTGTCAGTACCCGGGTCTGTGCTAGAGACCCGGGGGATCATGGAATTGTCTCCCCATTGGGGTGACAATTCCATGATCCTAGACATGTTACATGGCCATGTTCGGAGTTACCATTGTGACGCTGTACATAGGTAGGGACCTATGCACAGTGCACGCATGTAATTGTGTCCCCGCACTTACAAAGTCCTGGGAATTTGCCCTGAACAATGTGGGGGCACCTTGGCTAGTGCCAGGGTGCCCACACACTAAGTAACTTTGCACCCAACCTTCACCAGGTGAAGGTTAGACATATAGGTGACTTATAAGTTACTTAAGTGCAGTGGTAAATGGCTGTGAAATAACGTGGACGTTATTTCACTCAGGCTGCACTAGCAGGCCTGTGTAAGAATTGTCAGATCTCCCTATGGGTGGCAAAAGAAATGCTGCAGCCCATAGGGATCTCCTGGAACCCCAATACCCTGGGTACCTCAGTACCATATACTAGGGAATTATAAGGGTGTTCCAGTATGCCAATGTGAATTGGTGAAATTGGTCACTAGCCTGTTAGTGACAATTTGGAAAGCAATGAGAGAGCATAACCACTGAGGTTCTGGTTAGCAGATCCTCAGTGAGACAGTTAGTTATCACACAGGGAACACATACAGGTCACACTTATAAGCACTGGGGCCCTGGCTGGCAGGTTCCCAGTGACACATACAACTAAAACAACATATATACAGTGAAATATGGGGGTAACATGCCAGGCAAGATGGTACTTTCCTACACAACCCCCCACCAAACGAAGGACAATAAGACTAGCCATGACCTGATTAGTCTTCATTGTCTAAGTGGAAATATCTGGAGAGTCCATCTGCATTGGATTGGGTTTTCCCAGGTCTATGTTCCACTGTATAGCCTTGCTATTGAGGCCTGCCTTTTGCAGGGCCTCCAAAACTTTCCACAGGTGGACCAGGTGATCATCCCAGGTGGAGCTAAAGACAGCTATATCATCTAGATATGCTGCACTAAAAGCCTCCAATCCTTGCAGGACTGTATTCACCAACCTTTGAAAAGTGGCAGGTGCATTTTTCAAACCAAAGGGCATTACTGTGAATTGGTAGTGCCCTCCAATAGACGAAAATGCAGTTTTTGCTTTAGCATCCTCTGATAATTTGATCTGCCAATACCCTGCGGTCAAATCAAAGGTGCTTAGATACTTGGCAGATGCCAGTGTATCTATGAGCTCATCTGCCCTGGGTATAGGGTGAGCATCAGTTTTAGTTACCTGGTTGAGACCTCTGTAATCTACACAAAACCTCATTTCCTTTTTCCCATCTTTAGAGTGAGGCTTTGGTACAAGTACCACAGGAGAGGCCCAGGGACTTTCAGAGTGCTCAACCACTCCCAGTTCAAGCATTTTCTGAACCTCTTGTTTTATGCAGTCCCTGACATGGTCAGGCTGCCTATAGATCTTACTTTTGACAGGCATGCTGTCTCCAGTATCTATAGTGTGCTCACACCAAGAAGTGGTGCCTGGCACAGTAGAAAAGAGTTCAGAAAACTGACCCAGGAGATTTATGCAGTGGTCTTTCTGCTCAGCAGTAAGACAATCTGCCAAAACTACACCTTCCACTAGAGCATCTTGTTCTATGGAAGAGAAGAGATCAGGGAGAGGGTCACTCTCTTCTTCCTGTCCTTCATCTGTTGCCATGAGCAGGGTGAGATCAGCCCTATCATAGTAGGGTTTCAGGCTATTGACATGGAGCACCCTAAGGGGACTCCTGGCAGTGCCTAAGTCAACCAAGTAGGTGACTTCTCCCTTCTTTCCAACAATAATGTGGGGTCCACTCCATTTGTCTTGGAGTGCTCTTGGGGCCACAGGCTCCTATTCCCACACTTTCTGTCCTGGTTGGTACTGAATCAGAACAGCCTTCTGGTCATGCCATTGCTTTTGGAACTCTTGTCTGGCCTGAAGGTTTTTGCTGGCCTTTTTCTTATACTCAGCCATTCTGGATCTTAGGCCAAGTACATAGTCCACTATGTCTTGCTTAGGAGCTTTTAAAGGTTGTTCCCAACCCTCCTTTACAAGTGTTAGAGGACCTCTTACATGGTGCCCAAATAGGAGTTCAAAGGGGCTGAAGCCCACTCCTTTCTGGGGTACCTCCCAGTAAGCAAAAAGGAGGCAAGGTAACTGGACATCCCATCTCCTCCTGAGTTTTTCAGGGAGTCCCATTATCATTTCTTTGAGAGTTTTGTTAAATCTCTCAACCAGTCCATTTGTTTGTGGATGATAAGGTGTGGTGAATTTGTATGTTACACCACATTCTTTCCACATGGCCTTTAAGTATGCAGACATAAAGTTGCTACCCCTGTCTGATACCACCTCTTTTGGGAAACCCACCCTGGAAAAGATTCCCAGGAGGGCCTTTGCCACTGTGTGTGCTGTAGTGGTTCTAAGAGGAATAGCTTCAGGATATCTTGTGGCATGGTCCACTACCACCAAGATAAACCTATTGCCTGAAGCAGTAGGAGGGTCAAGGGGGCCAACTATGTCAACCCCTACCCTTTCAAAGGGGACCCCAACCACAGGTAGTGGAATAAGGAGAGCCTTTGGGGTGCCACCAGTCTTGCCACTGGCTTGACAGGTGACACAGGACTTACAAAATTCCTTTGTGTCCTCTGACATCTTAGGCCAATGAAACAGGGGGACAAGCCTTTCCCATGTTTTAATTTGCCCAAGATGCCCAGCCAAGGGAATGTTGTGAGCTAGAGTTAGGAGGAACTCTCTGTATTGCAGGGGGATCACCAATCTCCTGGCTGCTCCAGGTTTTGGATCCCTTGCTTCAGTATACAAGAGGTTGTCCTCCCAGTAAACTCTGTGTGAGTCACTGACCTCCCCATTTTGCTGTTTGACAGCTTGCTGTCTTAGACCCTCTAATGTGAGACAGGTTTGTTGTGCCACACTCAGCTCCTCCCTGGCAGGCCCCCCTCCACCCAAAAGCTCAGCAGTGTCTGCTTCCAGCTCCTCTGGTGAAGGTTCTGCACAGGGGGGGAATTCTTCTTCCTCAGAAGTTGAATCCACTGTAGAGGGAGGGATAGTAGGTAGGGATTTACCTTTACTAACCCTAGCTTTAGGGAGCACTTGGTCCATTGTTCCAGGATCCAAGTCACCCTGTCCTTTTTGCTTTTTGGCCTGAGCCCTGGTTAAAGCAAAAATATGCCCAGGATTGCCCAGCATTGCTGCATGAGCCTCCAACTCCACTTCAGCCCAAGCTGATGTCTCTAAATCGTTCCCTAGTAGGCAGTCTACAGGTAAATCTGAGGCAACCACAACTTTCTTTGGACCAGTAACCTCCCCCCCAGTTGAGATTCACAACAGCCATGGGGTGGCTAAGAGTGTTGTTATGAGCATCAGTCACTTGGTACTGGTGACCAAGTAGGTGTTGTTCAGGGTGGACCAGTTCCTCTATTACCATGGTAACACTTGCACCTGTGTCCCTGTAGGCCTGAACCTCAACACCATTTATTAGGGGCAGTTGCTTGTACTTACCCATATTAAGGGGACAAGCAACCAAGGTGGCCAAATCAATGGCACCTTCAGAGACTAGCACAGCCTCTGTGGTCTCCCTAACAAGACCAACCCCAACTAAATTACCAAAAGTGAGCCCAGCTACTCCCTTGGATTGGCTATTAGTAGGTTTGCTCCCACCACCACTGCTATTACTAGGGGCACTAGGTGTAGCAGTAGGGGTTGTGGTAGTGGGAGGCTTGGTGCTTTTCTTTGGACAACTGGCATCAGTTGTCCAATGGCCTTTTACTTTACATAAATAGCACCATGGTTTTTTTAGTTGATTAGAAGAGGATTTGGACCCACCACCCCCACCAGAGTGTTTTTGTGGGCCTGGTGAAGACTCATTTTTAGATTTGTCCCCACCCTTGTCTGAAGACTTACCATCCTTCTTCTTGCCATCCTTGTCACCCCCTGTATGAACTTTTCTGTTCACTCTTGTTCTGACCCATTTGTCTGCCTTCTTTCCCAATTCTTGGGGAGAGGTCAGATCTGAGTCCACTAGATATTGGTGTAACAAATCAGACATACAGTTATTCAGAATATGCTCTCTCAGGATCAGATTATACAGGCTTTCATAGTCAGAAACTTTACTGCCATGTAACCACCCCTCCAAGGCCTTCACTGCATAGTCAACAAAGTCTACCCAGTCTTGTGAGGACTCTTTTCTGGTTTCTCTGAACTTAATCCTGTATTGTTCAGTGGTTAAGCCAAATCCATCCAAGAGTGCATTCTTCAAAACTGTAAAATTATTGGCATCAGTTTCCTTAACAGTAAGGAGTCTATCCCTACCCTTTCCACTGAAAGATAGCCATAGGATAGCAGCCCACTGCCTTTGAGAGACCCCCTGTACAACACAGGCCCTCTCAAGTGCAGCAAAACACTTGTTAATGTCATCACCCTCCTTGTAAGGGGGAACTATCTTATGCAGATTCCTAGAATCATGCTCTTTCACAGGATTACTATCTGTAATACTGCTGCTGCCACCATGGGGTCCTAACCCCAACTTCTGTCTTTCTTTTTCTAAGTCTAAAGATTCCCTGTCTAGAGCCAGCTGTTGCTGTTTAAGCTTCAGCCTGGTCTCTTCCACTCTCAATCTATTGAGTTCCCTTTCTAACACTCTGTCATCAGGGTGGGTGGGTTGGGCATGCTTTGACACAGAAGAATGATGGGAAATGACAGAAGGAGACCTGTCCCTAACAGTTGGCACCCTGACAACCTGGCCTAAAGGAATGCCATCCCTACTGTGATGAGAGCTCACATTAGTACCAGCTATGCTAGGGGGTCTGCTAAGGGGCAGGTTGGCAAGAATACCATCTAACATTCTTGATGGGGCTGCCCCAGAATCAGAATGTGAACCATCTCCTAACTTCTCAACAGATGTGCCAGCTAAGGCCTTATCATTTTCAATGAGCATGTTAATCAACAATTCTCTAGAGGGATTCTTCCCTACCCCTAAACCTCTATCAATGCAGAGACTCCTCAAACATTTCCAGCTAAGGAGATCATAAGCTGTACTGGCCAGATTAAGAGTAGGACCTGTGCCAGACATGATAGAAAAGTGTTTAAAGGACAGAAAAAGAAAGAAAAAGTTTCAGAACTTTTTTAAGGAAACAGAAAAAACTTTTTCAACTTTTAAGAAACTTTTTGAAAGTTTTAGAGGTACTTTTCAGCACTTAGCAATAGAGTAAGAGAAGAAAAGCAAAACTTTTTGGTTAGGTGTACATACACTGAACTTGTTTTGTATATTTTTCTCTTATGAAAAGTACAAAATGACAAAGTGGTAAGTAGTTGCAAGTACTTATCCCACCGCTGCACAACCAATGTAGGAGGCTGGCCTGGCTTGTAGTGGGTACCAAGGGGTACTTACACTCTGTACCAGGTCCAGTTATCCCTCATTAGTGTAGAAGAGGTGTCTAGCAGCTTAGGCTGATAGAAAAGGTAGCTAGCAGAGCAGCTTAGGCTGAACTAGGAGACATGCAAAGCTCCTACTATACCACTGGTATCATATGCGCAATATCATAAGAAAACACAATACACAAATATACTAAAAATAAAGGTACTTTATTTTTATGACAATATGCCAAAAGTATCTCAGTGAGTACCCTCAGTATGAGGATGCCAAATATACACAAGATATATGTACACAATACCAAAAATATGCAGTAATAGCAATAGAAAGCAATGCAAGCAATGTACAGTCACAATAGATTGCAATGAGAGCACATAGGTATAGGGGCAACACAAACCATATACTCCAAAAGTGGAATGCGAATAACGTATGGACCCCAAACCTATGTGAGCTTGTAGAGGGTCGCTGGGACTATAAGAAAACAGTGAGGGTTAGAAAAATAGCCCACCCCAAGACCCTGAAAAGTAGGTGTAAAGTGCACCTAAGTTCCCCAGAGAGCACAGAAGTCGTGATAGGGGAATTCTGCAAGGAAGACCAACACCAGCAATGCAACAAAGATGGATTTCCGGACGAGAGTACCTGAGGAACAAGGGGACCAAGTCCAAGTGTTGCAACAAAGTCGAGATTGGGCAAATGCCCAGGAAATGCCAGCTGAGGATGCAAAGAAGCTGCCACTGGATGGTAGAAGCTGTGGATTCTGCAAGAACGAAGAGGACTAGGAACTTCCCCTTTGGAGGATGGATGTCCCACGTCGTGAAGAAGCTTGCAGAGGTGTTCCCACGCAGAAAGACCGCAAACAAGCCTTGCTAGCTGCAAGGGTCGCGGTTAGGGTTTTTGTATCCTGCTGTTGCACAGGAGGGACCAGGATGTCGCCAATTGTGTGAGGAGACAGAGGGGGCCGCCAACAAGACAAGGAGCTCACTAAGAAGCAGGCAGCACCCGCAGAAGTGTCAGAACAGGCACTACGAAGAAGAGTGAACCGGAGCTCACCCGAAGTCACAAAAGAAGATCCCACGACGCCGGAGGACAACTCAGAAGGTTGTGCACTGCAGGTTAGAGTGTCAGGGACCCAGGCTTGGCTGTGCACAAAGGAAATCCTGCAAGAGTGCACAGGAGCTGGAGCAGCTGCAAATCACGCGGTACCCAGCAATGCAGTGTAGCGTGGGGAGGCAAGGACTTACCTCCACCAAACTTGGACTGAAGAGTCAAAGGACTGTGGGAGTCACTTGGACAGAGTTGCTGAGTTCCAGGGACCACGCTCGTCGTGCTGAGAGGGGACCCAGAGGACAGGTGATGCAGTCTTTTGTTGCCTGCGGTTGCAGGGGGAAGATTCCGTCAACGCACAGGAGATTTCTTCAGAGCTTCTAGTGCAGAGAGGAGGCAGACTACCCCCACAGCATGCACCACCAGGAAAACAGTCGAGAAGGCGGCAGGATCAGCGATACAAGGTTGCAGTAATCGTCTTTGCTACTTTGTTGTGGTTTTACAGGAGTCCTGAGCAGTCAGCGGTCGATTCCGTGGCAGAAGGTGAAGAGAGAGATGCAGAGGAACTCTGATGAGCTCTTGCATTCGTTATCTAAAGAATTCCCCAAAGCAGAGACCCTAAATAGCCAGAAAAAGAGGTTTGGCTACTTAGGAAGGAGGATAGGCTAGCAACACAGGTAAGAGCCTATCAGAAGGAGTCTCTGATATCACCTGCTGGCCCTGGCCACTCAGAGCAGTCCAGTGTGCCAGCAGCACCTCTGTTTCCAAGATGGCAGAGGTATGGAGCACACTGGAGGAGCTCTGGGCACCTCCCAGGGGAGGTGCAGGTCAGGGGAGTGGTCACTCCCCTTTCCTATGTCCAGTTTCGCACCAGAGCAGGGCTGGGGGATCCCTGAACCGGTGTAGACTGGCTTATGCAGAGATGGGCACCATCTGTGCCCATCAAAGCATTTCCAGAGGCTGGGGGAGGCTACTCCTCCCCAGCCCTGACACCTTTTTCCAAAGGGAGAGGGTGTAACACCCTCTCTCTGAGGAAGTCCTTTGTTCTGCCTTCCAGGGCCAAGCCTGGCTGGACCCCAGGAGGGCAGAAACCTGTCTGAGGGGTTGGCAGCAGCAGCAGCTACAGAGAAACCCCGGGAAAGGTAGTTTGGCAGTACCCGGGTCTGTGCTAGAGACCTGGAGGATCATGGAATTGTCTCCCCAATGCCAGGATGGCATTGGGGTGACAATTCCATGATCTTAGACATGTTACATGGCCATGTTCGGAGTCACCATTGTGACGCTGTACATAGGTAGGGACCTATGCACAGTGCACGCGTGTAATGGTGTCCCCGCACTCACAAAGTCCGGGGAATTTGCCCTGAACAATGTGGGGGCACCTTGGCTAGTGCCAGGGTGGCCACACACTAAGTAACTTTGCACCCAACCTTCACCAGGTGAAGGTTAGACATATAGGTGACTTATAAGTTACTTAAGTGCAGTGGTAAATGGCTGTGAAATAACGTGGACGTTATTTCACTCAGGCTGCACTAGCAGGGCTGTGTAAGAATTGTCAGATCTCCCTATGGGTGGCAAAAGAAATGCTGCAGCCCACAGGGATCTCATGGAACCCCAATACCCTGGGTACCTCAGTACCATATACTAGGGAATTATAAGGGTGTTCCAGTATGCCAATGTGAGTTGGTGAAATTGGTCACTAGCCTGTTAGTGACAATTTGGAAAGCAATGAGAGAGCATAACCACTGAGGTTCTGGTTAGCAGAGCCTCAGTGAGACAGTTAGTCATCACACAGGGAACACATACAGGGCACACTTATGAGCACTGGGGCCCTGGCTGGCAGGGTCCCAGTGACACATGCAACTAAAACAACATATATACAGAGAAATATGGGGTAACATGCCAGGCAAGATGGTACTTTCCTACAGGCACCCCAACCCCACTAGTGGTTAGAGCCATCTACACCTAGTCAGGCTCCTGTGACTTCCAGGTGTGCAGCAATCGGGCTTAGGCCTTGTACCCCATGGGCATGTGATTAATCTAGGAACTATAAGTGCCTGACGTAGTGCAGAGGGCTGCTGTGTCTGTTGTGTCCGCCAACGGTAGTGGTGTTGCATGCACTGAACATGTCTTTCTCCTGTCTTCCCCCCCTCTTTTTGTGGTCTCCCTGTTCTTGTGTGCAATAGCATCAGGCGGAGGAGCATTGGCACTGGAGCAGGAGGGAGCTGCATCCCACTTGGCCCTCAAGGGTGAACCAATGGAGTCTGAAGCCACCAGTGGGACAGAGAGCGAGGGGAGCTCCACGGCGGGGCCACTAGCAGAGACCAGCGACAGCGACTCCTCCTCTGATGGGAGCTCCCTTGCAGTGGCGGGCCCCTCTGTCCCACCACATCAACAGGTACAGCCGCCACTACCCCTACCAGCACCGCCCTCCCAGAAGCACCTCAGCGTGTGTCCCGTGCCCGCTCACCCAGGAGGGTGGGCATCTCCTTCGCCCCAGGCACATCAGGCCCTGCCCCAGTCAGTCCTGCTG
Organism: Pleurodeles waltl; assembly: GCF_031143425.1. Lineage (NCBI taxonomy): Eukaryota > Metazoa > Chordata > Amphibia > Caudata > Salamandridae > Pleurodeles > Pleurodeles waltl. The sequence continues at coordinate 690,947,077 of NC_090442.1, read as the reverse complement.
CCCTCAGTGAGGAGGCCATTGACCTCCTGAGATCCCTCACTGTTGGGCAGTCTACCATTCCGAATGCCATACAGGGTGTTGAGAGGCATGTGCAACATACAATTGCATACCTGGAGGGCATTCATTCTGTGCAGGCAGCCCAACAGAGAGCATTTCAGGCTCTGGCCTCAGCATTGATGGCAGCCATTGTCCCTGTGTCCAGCCTCCCCTCCAACCTCCTCCACCCATACCCAATCCCCTGAACCTCAGCCTATCCCAAGCACACAGTCAGACCAGCATGCACACACATCAACACACTAGAGAGCACATGGCAAACATAAGCACCACACATCCCACAGGCACTCACACAAGAATCATACCCATGCACACACACCAACATCCACTGTCTCCACTGTGTCCCCCTCCTCCACGTCTCCCTCCTCCCTCCCAGTCTGGTCTCCACTCACACATGCATGAACTACATCCTCAGCCACTACCTCCATCACCATACACCGCTCACGTGCACTCACCACCCCGACTACCATTCACACATCCCCAGTGTCCTCTCCCAGTGTGTCAGTGAGCCCTCCTCCCAAAGTACACAATCGCAGGCACACACGCACTCAACAGCCATCTACCTCACAACAGCCTCCAGCCCATGCACCCTCACCCAAATTCAGCAGATGTACACCTCCTACAACCACTACCTCTTCCTCCACTTCCAAACCCCCTCCATCTACCCATCCCAGTGTGTCTAAAAATCTTTTCCTGTCAAACCTTGACCTCATCCCTTCACCCCCCCGTCCTTCCCCTAGGGCCAGGCTTTCCAGGTCCCAGCCCAGCACCTCAGCCACCACATCCCCAGGCACAGTGGTGCCAGCAACTGCGGTGACATGGAGTGCGCCAACCATCAGGGCTGCCAGTGTGCCACGGAGCGAGGGCAAGGACATTCCGCCACCGGCCAAGTTTAAAAAGGTGCCCACATCCTGGAGGGAGAAGCCGAAAACACCTGCCACCAAGGGGTCAGCGAAAACGAAAGGGGATAGTGGCAAGACAACTGCGCCACCATCAAAGGTGGGGACGGGCAAAAAACTGAAGGGCAGGTCAGGAGAGGACATGGTGGCACCTACTGAGGGACCAGTGTCACACCTTCTGTCCACATCCATGCCAACCTGTATGGCTGCGAACACCGCCACCTGCACCGCTAACTGCACCGCCTCCGGCACGTCTACAGCCACTGCAACAGTCCCCAACCTCTTCCCAGGTGGGCAGCCATCCGAGGCTGCAGGAGACATCCTGCTTTCTCACTCAGCAGGTGCTGACACAGGTTCTGCCGCCACAGACCCCGCTGCCAGCACCGCCGCCACAGACCCCGCAGCCAGCACCGCCGCCACGGACCCTGCCGCCAGCACCGCTGCCACAGACCCCACAGCCAGCACCGCCATCACAGACCCCGCAGCCAGCACCGCCGCCACAGACCCCGCAGCCAGCACCGCCACAACTGACACTGCCGCAAGCACCGCCACGACTGACACCGCCGCAAGACCCGCCAGGGCCCCGCGACGTCCTCAGACAGTGGCACCACCGCTGACATGCCTACCATCCCCAGTGGTCAGTCATCCGGGGCTGGTGGTGAGTTCCAGGACCCTGGGCAGCTTCCATGAAGCATCACTGTCATCACAGTTGTCACCTGCATATGGAATGCGAACCCGCAGCAGTGTGGGGTATGTCTCTGCCTCCATGGCGTATCTAGCTACCTGTACCTCGGCAATCTCGTGGCACACACACCCAGGCGAGTGTATTGTACCGGCCACACTGCACGTGGGGCACTCTGGGCACAAAGCCCCCTCCAGAACCAGTGGAGAACTGCATCCAATTCCTCAGTCCTTGGCAGGAGGAAGCACTCTGAGCACAAAGCCCCTTGCAGAACCAGTGGAGAAATGCATCCACTTCCTCAGTCCTTGGCAGGATGAAGCACTCTGGGCACAAAGCCCCCTCCAGAACCAGTGAAGACTGACATCCACTTGAGAGACAGTGGCTTTGCACTCCCCAGGATAAAGCAGTGGGCAAACCACCCACTGGAAAGACTTGTGAGACTGTGGCTTTGCACTCCCCAGGATAAAGCAGTGGGCAAACCACCCACTGGAGAGACTTGTGAGACTGTGTATTTGTACTCCCCAGGATAAAGCAGTGGGCAAACCACCCACTGGAAAGACATGTGAGACTGTGGCTTTGCACTCCCCACGATAAAGCAGTTGGCAAGCCACCCACTGGAGAGACTTGTGAGACTGTGGCTTTGCACTCCCTAGGATAAAGCAGTGGGGAAACCACCAACTGGAAAGACTTGTGAGACTGTGGCTTTGCACTCCCCAGGATAAAGCAGTGGGCAAACCACCCACTGTAAAGACTTGAGAGACTGTGGCTTTGCACTCCCCAGGATACATCAATGGGCATGAAGCCCCCTCGTGCAGCAGTGGCGTCGTGCGTTCATTTGGCTGAGGTGCTCCCCCTCCCCCTGAGGTGCCTGTATATTTTCGGTCTGATGCCCCTGCAGTGTTCTCTCCGTTTGGATTCAAGTATCTAGTGTGGGCTTGGCTCATGCATTTTGGGCCCAGTGGTCCACGGACAATGATTGGTGCACTATCCGGACTTGTGTAGTTGGTGTACATAATTGCCTTTACTGGATTTTGAATTTTGATAATGAGATTCCACATGATTACATTTGTTCAAATCAATTCCTTTTGTCCTTGAGTTCTTCCAGGGGTTGGGGGGGGTGTATATGTAATGTTGCTGCATGTATTTGTGTGTATGTTGTTGTGGGTGAAGGTGGGGGTGGGGGTGTTGCATGTGTGTGTCACTCTCTTTTCCCTCCCCCCTCCCCTGTGTTGTAGGTGCAGTACTCACCATGGTCATTGCCGCTGTCGTTGGAGCTCCTGATAAAAGAGAAGGAAGACCATCATCAGCAGTATTTGCAATTCTGGTTCCTCGTGGTGTGTGGAGAGGTGAGTGTTTTCCCTTCTGTGTACTGTTTCTGCAGTGTTTTTGTTTGCGTTGGTTTCGCCCCGGAACAGGTGGCGGATAGGCCTCTTGTGAGATTGGATTATTGGTTGAAATGTGTGAGAACTCACACTAAACAGTAATTACATCCCTTGACAGGGTAAACCACAAAAGTCCCTACATGAACGTGTGCTAAACCTTGTAATAGCCTGGCACAAAAGCAGCCAGGCTTAACTTAGAGGCAATGTGTAAATATTTGTGCAGCATGCAAACAGTAATAAAGTGAAAAACACAACACAAGAAAAAATCCCAGTCCTACTTAGAAAAATAGATTCAACTTTAACAAATAAAATGACATGAGAAAACTCAAATGCAGCCAGTAGAACCTGAGTTATGAGTTTTTAAATGTAAGTTAAAAATAGTGCCAAAAGGTACGAAGCACCAACTGTGAGTAACTGATCGTGCCAGTTCAGGTGGACCACGATGGAGCTTGGGCCAAATACATGGCTAGGTGTGGACCACTGGGAGTTGTACCTTCTGTTCTTTTTTTCTGCAACGGGGTGCAACAGCAGTTCAAGGCTCTGCATCGGATCCGGTGAAACTGGTGGTCAGGAGGTGAAAGGGTTCAGCACAAATAGGGCAGTAAAGTCAGAAATCTCTGGGAAGCCCGTGCAGAAGATGATCATTTCCCACAATTGTGATCAATGTATGCTTGAATCCCTCAGTGATAACTCTGCCATGAGAAGGTGCAAAGCATCTTGTGAATGTTCATTGGTAAATCTCTCTCTTAAGTGCTGAAGGTGTTTGCCTCAATGCTTACATTGGAAATCAAAATGCAATTTGCAACTCTAATGTTCTTTTCGTTAGTATGGAAGAAAAATTGGAGTGATTCATGCCTTCCATTTGTTTCTCTTCTGTTGAGTGCACTTAGTGGATTTAAGCACCCCTGAGACTGTTAAAGCCATATCATTTATGACCATGACATTTTTCAATCATTCTAAGAAAGCATAGAAGCAACTGCTGTTAATTTGGATAGCCTCGTCATAACGCCATCATGGTGTTGGATTTCACCCGTCTACCTGGTTTGCCGAGAAATGCCAAAAAGTTTGGGAATCAAAATACAATGTTCAACATTAAGTAAGAAAAATACTCACTTCAGCATTGGTGGAAAACTCCCTGATATTTATCATATTAAAGAGTGTTGTAACATCCGTTAGTTTCTAGTCAGCGCTGTAGGAAACTGTAAATGCATAATTAAAATACCAAATAAGTAAATAAAATAAAAAAATCACCCAACTACAATATCCTACACAATATGTACCTTCAGGGTAGCATGCTACTTTTGAATTTTAACAGGACAGTGTATATTTTCAAATTTTTATAAAGTTACCACACACAGTTTTAATCATTCATTTATTTTGAGAATATACGATTCATCACATCCTGATGTGGTACAGAAACTGCATTTTTTCAACTTTAATCTCCACACGTGTAATACGCAGAAACATTATACGCAGCAGCAATCATTGCTAACAAATGGCTATCAATAGGCAGAAGAGAATCTTTGAATGATATAAACCCATTTAGCCCAGCTGCCAAATAAATTATTGTACTATTTTACTAAATTCTCACTCTCTTAAAGATGCCAATCTTCCGAAACTTTAATGTTACAAAAATGGCATAAATACAATTTCAGTAGATAGTTATTTCTACTGCATATTTGCATCGGTGTAGCAAGTTACTTTCTATAGGCCTCTGTACACCTCTTATCTACAGCGTTATGAAATACATTGAATCTCTAAAGCAAAAACCAAGGTTTACACGTATGGGGTCTGCAAATAAAGAATAACTGCCTGATCCAGTGTGTGAAAAACATAGCAGACGAAATAAAGCATTGTATAAATTCTCACTTTAGCGACGTAAGGTGGTAACTGGAGAGAGAGAAGTCGCAAGCCTTTTTATTCGACTAAGACTCTGAAAGCTCGTTCACCGAATGGTTGTTTCCTACACAATAGATAGTAAGTATAAAATACCATAGGTGACCTCCACAAAGCCTTAAGAATAGAGCCGGCGTGCAATGAAAATTGTTTTTATAGAAAGAAATAGCAATGCCTCTGTAGAGCTAATACCGCAGGTATTTCATAGGGGCACTGCCACCAACGAACTAGACACAATAGAAAGAAACTGGACATTTTAAATCAACTGCTTCGGCTTTTCTGACATATCTCCTTGTTTCGAGACGGAGTCGTGCGAGTGATCGTGGGGGCTGCTAACAAAGTGGAAGTTGTCCTTTCTTTTTGAAAACGAAATTGTGCAGTGATGGACAGTGTGTAATATAAGATCTTTAAAATTATATATTGGAAAAGGTACCTCGTGCCATACATTATAAGGATAGCGCAAGGCATAGGGGAGTTCAGTGGCCATACAGAGGAATGAGGTTGAAAGCCTAGCCGATAAATTATAGTTGCCTGAAATAAGGCCGTTGGAAATTAAAGACGTTTCTTTTATACAGGCTTGTCGATTCCCATGTGGTATTATTAGCGTTCAGTATTTACTGGAGCAATTTGCATCACGTTTTACCTTCCACAAACCGTGTAGGCAAAATCAGGTAGATTGCGGTAATATCGCACTTGTTATAGTACCAATTTGGTGATCTGCAGGGAAGGGTCTCACTAGGATCTAAATATATTTAACACACAAAGTTGGAAAATTTAGTTTTATGTATACTAGAAACAAAATTGACAGCTGATACGTTTAAATCGTATTTTTATTAGTCCTTCTTGCTGGCGGAATTTCGCCGATATTATAGAATTGCTTGTTGGCCAGGGCTTAACTGTTAGGTGAAAGCAGTTTATGATTATATTTCAATGCAAGGTGCTTATTGGACCACATGAATATGTGTATAAAGTAAGTCGCCCCCGCTTGAAGTGTTTTGTGGGGGAGGAAAGTAAGCTGGACTGTTTATGCAGCTTCTGAAGAGAAACATGAAATACACATTTTATTTCCTGGCATGTTTCCCAGAAACATACTTATCAACTTATATGAATGCTTAAAAGAAAATTGTGCACTACTCTCTTAAGGCCCAATTAATTATGGGATGGCATGTGTATTCCTCAACCCACCGAATGCTGAAAACATCCCTCTCCTGTTCACCCGTGAGTGTGGTAGAGTTCTGGATGCTTTGTATGTTCTTACTACTCTAGATCATTCTGGAAGAGAAAATAGAAAATTAGTACTCTGCGGAAGAAGGTCTGCCCGCCTCATTTCGAATTGAGGGGACCTTCATTATATCAATGGCACAGACTACTCTGCCTCTTCCACTGACATAAACCTTTGACAGCTCTATAGACTAATGTGCAATGGATGTTTGGCCATATGTGAACTCACCGGATTTAGAGTAGGCGAACACAATAGCAGTTTTCACTGTTCGTCTTCCTCAGGTAAAGCCTGGTATATAAGGGACAATGAAAACTGAAAAATGTCCCACTCATCACAGGAGAAAACTCCCATGGCGGGAACATTATTTCTTTTATTTTCTAAAACAAAATCACATTTAGGGATTTTATTTTGCACAAAAAAAAAAAAAAACATTGTTGGCGGAGTTGTCCATCATACTTACAGTGCATTGAAAGGAATCACAGTGATGATCGCTGATTCAACAGATATCTCAGAATTTGGCAGGTGGGAACTTCGTCAGGCCCTGAGGGAGTAAAATCCCCATCTGTCAAACTCTAACTCAGAGCGTAATTCAGTTGTTACAGGTCTTTACATCAAGAGTCATTACATCACAGTTACTACGTCAGGAGTACCTTTACATCACAGGTTATTACATTGGGAGTACTTTACCTCCCAGATTTTTAATCCATATAAATATATGTTAGGCAAGTGTCCCACAAACTCAATTCTCATTGGCCCAAGGGGCTTTTTGTCCCTTGGGCCAATTCGTCCCAGTGACAGTCGGGTTCCCAAGGGAGCAAGAACTCTGATTGGCTGCCTGAAACATAAGAAAAATGGGGGCTGAAATTTAAATGTAAGTGAAGGGTCATGTGGCCCCCTTTCTAGGCTGATAGGGTACTGTGGACCCCATCCATGGGGGGCCAGATCAGTTTGAAAGGGATGCACCCCGTTCAAAGCCTCTATAGGCCCCAGGGGCCCAATCACATGGGGTAGAAGTACATGCCTATAGGGGAGGGGGCACGTGGCCCCACTCCCTTAGCTATTTATGGGCCCCGGAACCCTATCCCTGAGGCCAGAATCTAACAGTAGGGGATAGGGAATGCTGCTTTCTCTGCTCAAGCCTGAAAAGGCTCTGAGGATCACATCCCCTGGGATGAGCTTGTAAATCTGTTCCGGCAAGGAACCCATCTCTGGAGACAGTAGTTTCTCTAACTGCAGCAACATGGCAAGTCTGCTTCCACCCAACAGGAGCTTGGAAAATTCTCCTGCTGGGTGGGAGCAGACTTCTGTTATACTTCTTGCACTCTTGCGGGCAGGAAAATTCAGAGAACAAACAGCTGCTTCCATCAGGCAGGATCAATGCCAGCTATGGCAGCACTCAGAATGGGTGCATTCAGAAAGCCGTAGGGTCAGCGCTGGCCCTGGGACTTCCCCTGAAGCCCCCAACAAACTAATTAGTGGGTGGCCCATTAATCACTCAGAAGGGGGGCCATGAACCCCTTACCCTTAATAAAAAAATGAAGGCTTAGGGGGATGGGGTCCACAGGCCTATTGTGGTTTGGGGAGGGGGCCATGTACCCCCTTACTCTTAATTAAAAATGGTCCAGGGAATGGCATCCATGGAGCCCACAGTAACTTAGGGAGGAGGGTTGCATGCCCTCTACCTTCTAAATATATGTTTTGGTTCCTGGTGATGCGATTCCTGGGGCCATGTAAGGCCTGAATCCAAGGGCCTCATCCTCTCATTAAGAAAAAGGCCCTGGGTATGGGATTCCCCAGGGTCCCAAGCGGACCTTGGAGGGGGCACACAGTGCCTGTCAAAAAAGTAAAGGCCGGGGGGGATCAGGTCCCAGGGGCCATAAGGATTTGGGGGCGGTGGCTGCATGCACTCCCTTTCCTTGAAAAACAGAAAGGCCACGAAAGATGGGGTCCCTGGGGCCCATAGCGACCTGGGGATGGGGGCCGCATGCCCCTTTCCCTCTCTGCTTTGGCTCCGGGGATGGGGTTCCTGAGGGTTGCAAGGCCTGGGGAGATCAACCAAGTATCCTCCTACTCTTATAAAAAAAAGAAGACCCTGGGGGACGGGGTCCCCGGGGCCCTAGGAGGATCAGCGAAAGGCGGAGGCACACCCCCTCCGCTTAAAAAAGTAAAGATCCTCATGGGATGGAGGTCTTGGGGCTATAAAGGCTTGTAGAGGTTTACCATACGCCCTCTACCTAAAAAAAAAAATACCCTGAGGATGGAGTCCCTAGGGCCAATAGTGCCTTGGGTAGGGGAACCACACACCCATTCCCTTATTTGAAAAGAAAGGCTTTGGGGGATGAGGTCCTGGGGGCCCTCAGTGGTTTGGGGAGGAGGGTCATACACCACCCCCCAATATATGTTTTGGCCCAAGGTGAAGGGGTCCCCGGGGCCATAAAGGCCAAGGGAGGAGGGCTTTGTGCCCCATCCCTTTAAAAAATAGGCTTTGGGAAAAGGGTCCAAGGGGTGCAAAGAAAGTTTGGGGCAGGGTGCATGCCCCTATCCTCTTAAAATGTAATGGCCCCAGGGGATGGAGTCCCATCAGGCCCTAAAGGCTTGGCGAGGGCAAATGCACACCACCTTGTTCTTAAACAAATGATAGGCCCTGGGGGATGAGAGCCTTTAGGAGCACTTTGCGGGCCCCTTCCAATGATAAACAATATTCTGATACTAATCCTGCAAAGCACCCAGAGGCCCATTGTAACCAATGGGAGCCTCCTTTAAATGCTTGCTCTGAGCAGGAGTTAAAAGTGCCCAAAAAAATGATGCAAAGAACTCTCTGAGATTTCTTTGCACCATTTTTCCAGTCCCCCTAACGGGGGGAACTCCCCCTTTACATACATCATGCCTGGTGCAGGCATAATGTAGCACAAAGGGTTACAAAGTGGCACAATGCATGCACTGTGCCACTTTGTAAATTTGTCGAGGCGATTTTAACCTTGTTGGGCCACATTAACGTAAAAAAACGAAAATGATGCTAATGTGGCACTTAGGGGCTCTTAAATATGTCCCTAACACTACACTTGGTCCTCAATGAAGGTAGTGCTACCCTGCGTAATATGATACCAACCTTTTCTGCTAGAGGATCTTGTCTATTATAGGCCATATCTTAATTCAGACAATGTACTTTCTTAAACTAGTGAACGCAGGGTTAAACACTCAGCGTGGAGTGTCCATAAGATGGTTACTGATGGGCATAACCCTCCCCCTGCTTCAATCCATTCACTTTCTGAAAAGATGTAATATGAAGAGCTATAGGAGGAATAGATTTGGTTAAAATGGTCTGGAATCTCCTCTGAAAAGGTCTTAACTGACTTTGTTGTTCTCACATTACCTGATTTTGAGGTGTGCTTGCAAGATCTCTATCACTATCCTCTAAGGTTAATGCCTCCTTTGAGATCAAGTGCAGAAGAAACAATCATTTGCTTAAAAAAAAAAACAGTATCCCCATTCAAGAAGTTGGTATAATAAAAAGTGTAGGCTGGCCGAAGATAGTCTATGCATCTATGTAAAGTCTACTCTAAAACAAACAGGTTTAATACGCTCAGCAACATAAATATATAAAAAAGTCCCAAAAGAAAGAAAAGTGGCTTTGAGGCAAGATGCTTGGGATTACATTGTAAATGCTGGTGTAACTAATGATAACATTTTATTTTGGAAGTTTATCAATGCTCCCTTTCTGAAAGATACCACACATCCGACTCTTAGTTCAGGGGTGACGGAATCACAATGGATAACTATTTTTTTGCAATTGTTAATGAGGTAAATCCCCAACAAGATACTACTTTGGAAGCGGCCCAACAGATAAGCCTGTTTGCATGTAGCATTAACAACATAGAGCTAGCACTGAAGAAGAGCACCCTAGCTAATTCAGCAGGACTAGAAAGAGTTCCCCTAGATATATACAAAGGCAACTTAGATTTATGTGCACCATCTGTAACTAATGTTTGACATTCAGTAAGAAGGGCTTTCTTTCCACAAACTTGGTCAGAGTCTATTATAGTCCTACTCTTCAGAAAGACCAATAGGGCTGATCCTCACTGTTATTGCCCAATCTCCATACTCATCAGTTTAAGATACTGGGGAGAATCATATCATAGAAACTGGGAGATTGTGCAGATTAAAATGTTGCCCTTTCAGACATCCAGTTCGGGTTTAGGAAGGGATTAGGCATAGAGGAGCAGTGCTTAAACCTAGAGATGTTAATTGGCAAATACACTAAGGTCAAAAAGGATTTTCTCGATTTGAGTTTCATGGACCTGAGCAGTACTTGTGACTGTTTGTTCCACCCTAAACTCTGGAACATTAAGCAATCTATAGGGGTTGATAACTCTATAATTATCTTGTTATGCCAATTATAACATCATTCTTCATGTTTTGCCCCACTGGAGAGTGTGCAAAACCATTTAAGATCAGAAGAGGGTCAGACAGGGATGTCTGTTATTTAAGTTATATATCACTGGTCTTCAAAAGTGCCCTTCTTCAAACTGACATTGACATGCCAAATATAAGTATGCGCAAAATGCCAGCCCTAATGTATGGGGATGATTACGTCCTGCTTGCAAGAACTCTCTGGGCCTTCAGAAGTTGCTGGACACTTTTTTATTTTGTAGAGGGCCTCCATGTAAAAGTGAATATATCTTAAATGTTCATCTTTGTGTGTATGAAAGGAACCCCCAAGTCATTTAAAATCACAATCAATGGTTATATAATACCCAGCATTCGGTGCTTTGTTCAATCACCTGAGTAATTGGAAACATCTTAACATTTGCAAGGAACAACTAATGAAAAAGATTATTGAAGGTGTTTCTAGTTTAGCTACACAATTGGGTACGAAACCAAGTAAGGAAATTAGTATAATTTACAGAAATAAATGTGTTTTGGCAGTGATATGTTTGGGGCTGGTATCTGAGGATACACAGATCCTCATATCCTTCAGATAGTTTTAATCTGCTTTGATAAGAGGTTGAGCTCTGTTTCTAAAAGCATCTCTACTATCATTGTCCATAAAGAACTGTCTCTACCATTCCTGGAGAATATCATCAAAATACACCCTCTTCTCCTACAGTATAAGATCTGGAATATACCGGAGCCAAATTTAAATAGGGCAATAATTGCCGAATGTTTAATGTGATAAAGATTGATTGGTTGGCTTATATTAGTAGAGAATGCTCAAGATCATTGCTGTGTCATTAAACACAATGACACCCAAGGATTCTCTTTAGATTCCTGAAGTTTTAATGAGAACTACAATAATATCAATCTTGAAATGGGAGAGAGTGCATTGGGTTTAGGAAAGTTACTTTGGTTTATCATGATCCAGATGACCAACCTTATCTCTTAGTACTGACAAACTTGTATGACCATGTTTCGGCTTAATATGATACATCACTTAGTAGCTTTTCCACTAATAATTCACTGGTCAAAAGATCACAGAGTTTGTCCTTGTGATGTTTTTTTCTTTTCTCTGCAAAGCACCATGCATTTTATTTTTTTCCATAAATTTTATAAAAACCCATGATTAAGAAATGTATACTCTGAAAGCCTGCTTTGATATTTTTACACAAAATGGAATTCTCAATTAAATGTGTGGCCCTTATTTATTTTATTGAGACTTCCCTTGGATTAGTGAAGATACAGAACATTGCTTTTCAAAGAAGTTCGACAGTACAATTTTATGAATTTAAATAATTGTTTAAACTCAATTAATATTTTATGATGAATTCTTAATTGGATCAAAATACTTGTGGAAAACAATTGTTGATGGTAATCTTATTCTTTCTTGTGAAATGATCTTATACAGGTTTTTAGGGTTTTCCATTTGATCTGGAAACTGAATAAAGATATGTTAAACTATTGAGCTTATATCTATGGAAAGGAGCTATAGGTCAGTTATCATATGCCACTAGCCTATTTGGGTAAACACTATGGGCCGAAGTCACAAAAGTAAACATAGACGTTTACTCTAAACTCACACCAAATGTCTAAGTTTACAATTTTTGTGAATTCACAAAGGGCATTTATGAGTAGTAGCTTTACGTCTCCACTCAGGAAGATCTCCCCGAGTGCTGACATAAAGATACTACTCGGATACCCACTGTGTGTGGGCATGACTTGTATAATTTTGTGTAACATAGTAACTCTTAATTGTCCGAAAATTCTACAAGCTTTTGCAGAATCACACAAGAAGAAGAATTCTGTATGTAACACTACTTTATATAAGAAATAGAGCCAAATGCAAGCGAACATAAATAGTAACCATGAGCAGTCACTCATGCTCATTAAATGTGTTCTTGCAGCAGGATTTTTACCTTCAAATTACTCTAATTACACGAGCGGGAATAATCATGTTATGATTGGTAACTCTGTGCCAAAGAGTAACATGGAATTACCAAAATTACTCTAATTACTCTGGTGTCATTGAAATTCTGCCCAGGCTCAGAAAACATCCTCAGAGATTGACCCGCTGGGTTATCTGTTATGTTTTAGGACCAACCCACTGCATTTAACAGATGTATACATTCATGAGACTAGTTCCTCTTGGAGATCGGAGAAGCTTTACACAGCATGGTGTGCATTAACAAACAAAAAACGTTGCACATATACCGGCAAATGGCCTCTTGTTCCCCACCGAAGGGATACCTGCTTGTTTGCAACCCTAACCCAGACCCCCGGAACCCTTCTGGCTCTCTTTGTTATCTATGCTCTACCCATTACCCTCCCTCCTATCCTGCACATAAGGTGCTCTTACCACCTCTCCCTCCTCTACTGGGTGTTGTATATTAGCTGAAACCAGCCACACTTGAAGACATCCACCTCTCCCTCCAGCTGTGAATGCCGGGTGTGAGAGAAAGGAAGAGGCACACCAGAGCAGCAGAATCAGGAACACGAGATAAGTATGAAGATAAAAAAGTTGATGGTCTGTGTGTGTGATTGTGTGTGTGTTTGATTGCCATTGTTCATGCATGTGTGTTTGTATGACTGTGTAGGCGTGTGTCTCTATGTGCATGCCTGTTTTTGTGTATGTCTGCCTTTCTATGTATTGATGAGTGTGTGCATGCCTGTCTGTGTACATATACATTTGAAGAAACACTTCAGTTCTTCATCTGACTAAAATTAAATCTCCCAACTCACAAAGGAACTTACGTGTAGTAAAGCTACAAGTGTGGAGTCTCTGCATTCAAGGCAGAATCTCCACGTGGTGCAGTGTGCCAAGCAGAGATTCTGCCCACATGCAGAGAGTTCACCACCAGCACAGAGACTCTGCACTCATAAATTTACCACACATAAGTCCCTTTATGAATCGGACCAATGGTGAACAACAGAAAGGGAAACTGTTGTTAAAATTGGAAACCTTTAAAGAAACTAATTTCTGTCTCAGTCAACTGCTGAGGGAGCAGCAGACCTTGGCGTATAGAAGGGAATGTATCATAGATAACAAGATATGTTTTTAGGAGTGACTAGTCAGATGCCTTCTGTTGACAGCGTCCAGTGAGTGCAATCCTGTTATGTCACATGGGTAGCTATGAGGTGGGAAAAACGTATACTAGTGCTCTTCACCTAACAAGGCAGAGGGACCTACGGTCACATGAAGGGAGGAAATGGGATATAAGAAAAATAAACTAAGGAGGTGAGAGAGACCACTAAATTAATTGTTACATATGTATTCTCACAAAGGGGTCTCTCACACTTGTTTACCCATATGCTCTGAGAACACACCCCCTTGCAGTCTGATGTCCCTTCACCATCTCCCAATCACCCATTATCCTCCCATCAACGCTTCTGTAATGTAGTTTAAGCTGGAATCACTTGCCAAAGTCAGAAACTCTGCTTCAGTCAGAGCACCTTAAATTGTAATGAGTTTACAGGCTGTAGAAGTTATGTTTTTAGAATACGTCTTGCGCATATTTTGTGTTGATCTGCACCTTCAGGACTTGAATCCATTTATTATGAGTTGTGCCTCTTATGGCCTGTGTTGTAATGACTTTCTAATTGCTGTCATATATACCTTATATCTTGCACACAAGCTCCTTGTGACACACTCTTCATTTTGCACACGTTTGCTTCTGTTGTTTTTCTTGCAGGAATTTGCTTCATTTTTCTTGAAGTACAACTAACCAATCAGTTATCTGAACATCCTGTGAAATGCATGATCAAGCCACCTTTGTATAATGGTTTTAATACTTGGCAACCTGCGGAATTCATGGAATGATGGCCATTGCCTACTGATGATAGAATTGTGATCCTGGATAATGGTGGTAGTGATTGGCAAGTTATTATTTAATAGTTTTATACAGCTCATAGCTATCCTGACAGGGTTTCCCAGAGCTAGTCATACGTAGGTAGGGCATAAGAAGCTTAACAAAAACAATGGAATTAGAAGAGCCAAGCTTTTAGATGTTTCTGAAAAACACTGAAGGATTGACAAAATGACATATTGGCAGGTAGCATGTTTCACAATTTGGGTTCCAGGTAAGAAAAGATCAACCACCATTTTAGGCTTCCTAACTCTGGCTACTGTAAAGAGATTGGCGAGATTGGGTGGGACAATGGAGTTCACCAGTGATTTAAGGTACAGTGGGCCTGAGTTTGACATAGCCTTTGCATATAGACCAAAGATTTGAATTGGATACGCTTTTCAATCGGAAGCCAATGGAAGTCTCAAAAAAGACTGGAGGTGGAGGAATTTTTAGGGAGATGGAATGAAAGCTTGGTGACCACATTTTGGAATACACAAAAATGCTTCAGTGAGCCTAGATAAGGAATGTTGCCGTAGTCCAACCTTTAAATAATCCATGCCTTTAGTACTGTTCATTGGACATGGCCAGGATGTAAGCAAACCATTTTCCTTAGCCACCATAGGACGGCAAAACAGGTAGAGGCTACTTTCATATTTGAAAGCTCATCTACAGCTTTTCATTAAGCCAGAAATCCAAGTTTTCAACCACAGAGAAAGGGAATGAAGGAGAGCGAAGTGCATCCAGCCAGAGATGTGATCCCCAAAGATGAGGATGATTACTTACCAGCAAACCGTCCATCTTATGTCCATTTAGTTTAATGGATTTTTTACTCATTAAGGCAGAAACTTTCAAGAGGCAGATATTGAAGATATCAGAACTGTGATTCTCCTTAGGTGAAAAGGAGATTATCATCTGGGTGTCATCTGCGTATGTGAGAGGCCAAACCTTTCCACAATGTCCACAAGGTGTTTCAAATATATGTTAAATAGGATATGGCTGAGAACCAAACCATAGGGTAAGTCTGAGGATAGAGGGTGGGAGTTGGACACATGGTTTCTAGAGAAGACCTGAAAAGACCAGTCTTATTAGAATTAACTTCACGAGGTCAAATCCAGGTCTCGAACATCTGTATCCTCCTGTCTATGAAGACGTAGCTGGTGAGATACAGTGTCAAATGTGGCACTAAGATCGAGTAAAATAAAAGCTGCTGTGCCTCCTCTATCAAGTTTGAGTTTAATTTGTTCAGAGACTCCAAGCAGAGCGGACTCTGTGCTGTGACCACCCCTAAAACCTGTTCCCAGCCCTACATTGTGGGCACCCATCAGATGATATCCGTTACTCATCCTTGCAGACCTATGAACAATGGTGGTGATTCCTGGCAGCTTGTGAACATTCATGAGATGATTCTCATTGTCCATCAGTGGAACATTTAATCAATTTAACTGCCTGGTAAAACTGGCAAGTAAATATGCATAGGTCTTTGACTACAACAACAGCTAAGACTCTCTCACTGCCCCTGCCTGGCTATTTTTTCCGTGTGGGGCAGCCCCCAACCAGGCCACTTTTCTTCCTTATTCCTTATTGCTTATCTCCCATACCATCCTAACCTCCCTCCCTCCAACCCCACCAAGCAACTATAATTCAAGTTGCATTTACCACCTGCTCAAATCCCCTCCAGAATAGGGAAAAGTTTGGAATTCCTCCAAATGAAAGCATGCCAGAAGAGTTAATCCCCATCCTGGGGGATTAACTCCTAAGTGCATGGTACTGACATGGGGGTTGTGTAGTTAACCTTAATTTTGTGTGTGGGGTTTGCACCCCATCACTTCGGTGCAACACAGAATGATGACCATAATGGTTGTAAAACTTGACAACTTGTATGCATCCTTTCAAAATTGCCAACATTTAGTAAAATATTGGCTCTTGCATGGGGTGGTATTTCTTGGTAGTTTGAGTTAATTCATAGATTATTGCCAACCCTTGTATACATGCTTTTGCAGGCATAATTAGGGTAGTTTGTGTCAAATTATGGGGCCTTCTTGGTAGGATGGTGCATATCTCTGGTGCTGAAAAGTCTCAAGACTTTGTACCAGTTTATGTTACTGAGCCTTACCATGCACTGATACAATGTCCAGAGAAATTTGACCCAAAGTGTCCAAAATGAATACCCATAACTACATTTTCCCTCAATTAATGTATGAAAGGCAGACAGCACAAGTCAGAAAAACATAGCAAGGATTGCCTCTTACTGTTTCAGACTTGTGCTGCCTAAAGCTCATGCATCAACTTGGACGATTTTCCAAGTTATAAGTATGAAATGGATAAATCAAAAACAAAAAACAGGTATGCTGTTCTGCAAGGAGCCTGCACCGCTCTTCATGATTCACTCCCTGAACCCATCAAATGTGCACTGAAATTACAATGAAAAGTTTGCTAGGAGTGCAATGTTTCTCTGCTGTGAACCCTGTGAGCATATATTTTCCCATCGCTGCTAACACCACTTATTCATACTGAAATTTACTAATTGTATGGCAGTAGCCTAGCATAACACATTTTAGGATCAAAGGGTTTAAAACTAATAAGTGCCTAACATGACTACTGATAACATAACATGAATACAGATTTTTGCAAACTGACTAAACCATGTATTAAAGGATTTAAGAAACATACTGTGAGAAATTGGGTTTGGTAGAGGGGGGTGAAACCCTACTCAAGCAACAGTCACAAACATCATCAGGGTGAACCAGAAAAAGTCCCTAAATTAACCTGTGCTTACCCCTCTTGTAGCTTGGCATTAATGCAGTGAGGCTTAATTTAGAGGCAATGTGTAAAGTATTTATGCAGCATGCAAACAGTAATAAAGTGAAAACACAATGCAAGAAAAGACCCACACAAATTTAGAAAATAGAGTAAATTTAAAAAACGTATTTGACACCAACACAACAAAAATCCAATTAGTAGAACCAGAGTTATGAATTTTTAAAGTTTAAAGTGAAACATAGAGGCTAAAAGTCCAAAGTGTCAACTGCAGACATCTAGTTGGGTGAGACCAGGGCAAAGTTAAAGGTTATGGCTGACTGTGAAAGTACAAGGTTCAGAAACACAAAGTAAATTGAGCCCTGTCTTAATTTTAGACTTAAAATAATTTTTGAAGAAAATTGTAACTGAGAATGTAAAGTTAACCTGGGCAAGGAAGCTGGCGGTGTCTAAGGAGGAGGTTTCATCGACAGGTAGCTGCTGGATGAAGCTGTGTGAAGATTTCTATGATCAGATTTAGAGCCGGATTACGATCTTGGTTGATGCGGTTACCTTGTCACAAACAGGAACCAAATACTATAATAGTTCCTGATGCCCACCCTGCTAAAAAGAAAGGGGGATGTCTCAGCCATCCACCAAATAATGTATGGTTAGGAATGAAATCATAATTCAGGGGTACCAGTGTTTGCAGACATAGATGGCAAGTGGGTACCTTTCATAACATTTTTCATTTCTGTGCATAATGAACTATGGGGCTTATTTACACGGAGTTTGTGAAACCGCAGCATCATTGTTTTTACGCAGAGGTGGCGCTAAAACCACTACATATTTACAAATTGACACTAGAGGACTCTAGTGTCACTTTATCCACCCCAGTGTCATTTGTAACAGCATCAGGTCTGGCTGTGTCAGATACCGACATTGATATGCAAGGTAGGCGCTCCCACTTAAAAATGTATGCTGCTTCAATGCAGCTGAATGTACAAGCTTTCCGAAGAATGAAGCAGAGTAAGGAAAAATCACGCTGAGTCTGACTAGTGTCAAAATGGTCAGACTAGGCGTTAAAATGACTCTTTGACACAGATACATAAGGAGAACACACACAAACACTCTGACAACCTGAAGAACAATATCGATTTACTCCTACTACAGCTTGGGGCACCAAGAAGGCCACTGCAACCCCCACCATCACTACCACATCCACCAGAACCACCACAATCACCACCACCCACACCGCAGAGGCAGTCCGGGAGAAAAGAGTGCATCTACAGCCAGGAAACATCTCTGATTGCCAACAGGCAGGAAGAGGTCATCACCTTCTACCAGGTGTGCAGGGAACCCCTCATCCAACTGTTCCACCTCACTGCGCTCAGACTGCAGGCTATGGTCAACCGGGTGACCAATATACCACCAATGACCAAGCTTCTGGCCATGCTACATATGCTTGTGTCTGGCTCCTTCCAGACCATTGCAGCACAAGTGGGAGGAGTATCACAACCATCCCTGTCAGCATTCCTCCCCTCTGTCATGGACACCATCATCTGCCTTACACCCACCACATCCTCTTCCCTAACATCCAGCAACTGCAGCAGAAAATAAAACAAGGCATCTACAACATTAATGGATTTCTGCATGTGCTGAGTGCCATGAACTGCACACATGTGCAACTTCCTCCTTCTGCAACTGAACACTTATACAGGAACTGGAAACATACACACTCAATGAACGTACAAGCCATCATTGACCATCGTGACCATCATGGGTTGATCCTGAATGTGGTGGCCAAATATCTGGGCAGTGTACATGATACCTACATCTTCTGGCAGTCCATCATCAACCAGAGATTCCAGGATGGACAATATGGAAATGGCCTGGTTGTAGGTAAGCAAACAGCAAGTACCTAAGTGATACAATAACACATAGAAATGGGGGGGGGCAAAATACACAGATAACGGTGTGCCTGCACAGACAGGGACTGCAGGATGAAGTCTCTTACACATATGCACCATGCTCCAGTAAACATATATAATGCAAAACACCCTGGCACACAGGTGAATACATCTCAGCCCAGTTTTGCACATGTTGCATGATGTAAAGGCATACAGCCATGCATGGCAGCTAGGAAATCTGCTAAACATCTCTGTGTGCAAGGGAGGTGTATCATGCATACTGGGGGGGTGGTGGTCAGATGCAACACACATGGGTCATCAGCTGGGTCATGGCTCACACATCAGGGTAGAGGGGCCTCATGTACAATGCCCTACCAGCTGCTCACCCTCTAGTGGCACAGTGTGCCAGTCCATGTTTACAAGACCATGCAAAGCTACCTTGCATGGCTTTTCATGGCCTTTTAAATATGGACATGTTTCATGTTGAAACTGTGTCAAAGGGGCATTTCATGGGTGTTGCTTGGGATTTATCCATGCAGCACCCATGGGAGCTGAAGGTATCTGATGAATTCCCAGATTTACAAGGCTGGAAATGGAGCAGAATCTTACACCACCTCGGGGTGGCATAAGAATGACACAATGGGGAGAAATATCTTTATTTCTCCCTGTATAATACTCTTGCTATGTGTACTGCATAATGCAGCACACATAGAAAGAGGGAAATACCTCTTATGATGATTTTTGGGCATAATGCAAGGCTGCCTGCATTGGCGATGAGCAGCAATTTGTGTCCCACTGTAGGGGGAGAGGACAGAAAGGTACCATATCTTGTAGATATGGTACATTTATGCCCTTTCCTAGTGGTGCATGGCAGCACAGCAAGGCACTTGCTGTGCCGTCCTGTGCTATGGGCCCTATAAATTAGACCCTAGGTGCTAGATGACAAACCATAGCCAATGGGCAGGCGACATGTAACTGCACAAATGGATAATGGTATGTAAAATAACTTCCATCTCACATGTGTGAAGTGTAATGCTATATACAGACATCACTTACCACGCTTCTGAGGCAGCAGCCATGGCTGGAAGGTGCTTCCACGTATACAAATTATATCCTGAAAGCAAAGAAGAACACTTACAACCCCTGATGCAAGTGTGAATGTGTACTTGCTAGCCAACTTGTGTGTAAGCATAGCTGTATAGACCCCAAATCAGCAGGAGGCCCCAAGTATTGTGTACAAATTTCCTTTTTTTATAAATGTAGAACAGTGCATGAAGTTGTGTAGCTAGTCTGCAGATGACCACCAACAAATTGGCAGGATACATGTGTTGCGTGCACAAATTGGGCACAATTCATTACAAATGTACACAATATATCGTCACTGTGACGTGCAACCAAAGTGCATGATAAACCCAATACACATAACACACATGGGCAGAACGTACGCAAATCCAGCAATCCAAAACAATGACATTGTTTCTTTTCTTTTACATTTCAGCTGACCAAGGATATGGCATCCAACAGTGGGTCATGACACCATTTGGAAATGCACAACCTGAGGTAGAAAAAGCCTACAACCAGGCGCCCAATTGTAAGAGAAACATCATTGAATGGACCTTTGGTTTACTGAAGAGCAAGTTTTTCTGCAAAGACTCTTGCATTCCCTCCTCCCCCCCCACCCACAGTCTGCAAGATAATTTGGGCCTGTGTAATACTGCACAATATTTGTGCCAGGACAAATGTCCCCTGGGACGAAGAACAAGAGATAACCAAGGGAAGAGGAGGAGGATGAGCAACCACATCAACCTGACCTCCAGAACACTGCAGTGCAGAACTTCTTTAGTTAAGCACATGTGGCTGAAGGCCTGACTCCCAAACATGCAAATAAATGAGTCAATCTAACTTATCTTTTGGAGTGTTTGTCACAATCCCACTTAAAAAATAGCACACCTACATCCAGGAAAACAGAAGTAAGCCACAACAGTTGTCAATCAAGTGTGAAAACTGTGATCATCCTAAAAGTACCAGACCAATGCACTGATCTCTCAAGAGTGTGGTGTGTAATGTATCCACTGCCTGTTGAACAAACATGTTAAACTGAAAACACTTATAACCAATGTATGCCAAGGTTTGTAAATTCTAGTCATAAACTGTAACAGTGGATCAGTGTGTGATAGGTGTCAGCTCAATGGCTGAAAGATTCATGACACTGGTGACAGCTCACAACATCCACATCTTTTGCACTCATGTGAATGACAAATAGCGCATCATAGTGTACAGTACATCTATATGTGTAGCACAGTGTCCGACAAAACTGTGACCATTTTGCTTGTAGGTCAATCAATGGCATAGCATGTCACATACTGTTGCCAATATGTCTGAGTACATCAGGACACCGAATGACTTGTAAATGTATGTGGGATCATTAGCTGTAGTGACCATTCCCCAATCCACCCCTACTCACTGTGTACCTGACAAAGGATATAGACTGCAGTGGTGGGGAAGTACCCCTCATAAGCACATCCTTACATAAGCCCAGCAAAGTCATAATCATGTTCTAAACAGGACCTGATACATAGTGGAGGGGACTTCCAGAGTACACAAGTATTACCTTGGAAGTCAGGATATGTTTGGGAGCAAATTAGCCTACTCGTCACCAAGAGAAACTTAATACTAATGTGCTGCAAATTACAGAACACATGTGAGGGGCATAATCCCCCATGGCTCAGTGACAATAAGGAGCATGAAGAATGGGACAATGAGTAGGGTGAAGATGGGGTGCAAACACAAAATGTCAAATCAATAGCAGCAACGTTGCTGATGTACCATGTACTTATCATGAGTGAATGACTCACACAATGTCAGAAGAGTGTGATTGCAAGAAAAGTATATCTATGTAAGATAACACAAATCATTACAACCAGTGTGTAGCCAAATTACCTGCCCAGTCACAGTGTGAAAAAGCCATCCTGTTTGCATATACAACCAAATTTGACTGACTAAAAATGTTGATGGACCCTGGCTCTACCCTGGGTCTGATAACCAGGCCTAGGGCCACTACATTGAATAAAAGGCATGCAGAAGTGATACAAGTACCACTGCCAACAACAGACTCCTGTAAGTTCCTCATAGATAATAGGGCACAGAAGTTTTGACTGTCTGCTGTATGTAAAATGTGAAGCCAGGTGCAGAGACAATCTCTGGAAACAAAATGGGACATACATTGGACACATGGAAAGCAAGGAGAGTGTAAAACACAACTGTTCACAGGCAACACAGCAATCCATATGACTATAAACTTGAATCCCACATGACACCATACACAAATACACATATTTCATCTATTGTGTCAAAACAAATTAATGCATTGTCCCAGCATCTGTTCTTTCAACCATTGAGTATTCCAAAAATTGAAGCGTCCCATGCGACGCGTCGGGATTTCTTCATGGTGCTTTGTCATGCACCCTCAAAAATCCACTCATTGGTGTGCAGCATAGAAAAAATTACACATTGGCTCAAAACATGATGCATCAGCACAGGGAGTGAAGCAATGGATCAGCCATGTTGCAAACCAGGAACTGTAAAGTTACTTTCACTTTTTCTTACACTCAGAGTGTTTGTGTCTGTGTTTATGAGAGGGTGTGTCGTGCTGGAGGAATGTTGAGGAGTGCTGTTACAGGAGTCTTTTGTGCTGTCTGCTGTCTCTATTGTGTCCCTGGCATCTGTTTTGTTGTGTCTATTTGTATACCATGTTGTATTTTACTGTGTATTGTCTGGTGTTTGTCACTGGGGTAGATTAGTCTTTTGAGTTAGTTGGGTGTAGTTTGGGGTTTTCTTTTTGTATTTGGTTAATCGTGTGTTTCGGATGGGACATGTCAGGGAAGGGAAAGGCCCGTGGCATGAGTGCGGAGGAGTTGGGGGCTTCACCCGGCTGGTCACCCACTAGCTGGCAAATACGGCCGCCAGGGGCATGTGAGTGATCCTGGGGTACAGGACGGAGGCACGAAAGATGAGGTGGGGGAATGTCCGCTCCACATGCAGTAGATCTTCAAGGTGGAGCGGACAACCCACCAACTCAAACATCGATGGGCAGACACAGTCTCACAGGAACGTGACCTCCTGGACTACCTCAGGATAGAGGTCGGTGGAACTGTTGGTAAGTACACAATCTTTGTGCGCGATTCCTGCAAGTAGATGCCTGCTGCCTATACAAAATCCTTTACAAGTTAGGACACAGGGCAGGGCTGCATGTTGTGTTGCTGCACCAAACAACGTCCCTGACATTTGCAGCAATGTGATGTAAATATGACATATGCACATTCCTGTACTTGTCTCCTGTGCCAACCCATAAATTGCTGATGAGCACCAATGCAGGCACCCTTGTGTCTTGTTGTAAGGGTACATGGTTGCAAGGGACGAGTGTACATGTTGAAGATGGGACACCTTCCTACCCATACACAATAATCATCAATGGTGTTGCTTTTGTCTACTTGTGCTCTACATAGCAACACACATAGGAACCAGTAAACTGTGGATAAACAAGGTATTTAATTCCCATAAGGCCACTGTGATGCTCCCTCTGAGGTGACGTATGGCTCTGATGCATTACCAGCCTTGTACCCATGGCCAGGCACACTGTGCCACATAAACTCACCAGACAAGCTGCTCTGGTGGTGCAGGATGAAACTTGGGCTGGTAACTGTGGCCCATTGTGACAGTGGTTGACATATGTCAGGGCTCAAATGCCATCACACCCCAAACGTCATTTCATAGATAAAGCATGATACAAAGGTTTCCAAAAACTGGGCTGCCATGCCCCTACACCAAGCAGAGTCCCTAGCAAATCTGGAAGACACTTTCCTGTTAGTACCATGGTGCACATGTCACCAGATGTGCTATGGGCCATCCGAAGAAGTGTGACAATTCCAATATTTGGCCTGCTGCCAGGGCATATGTCAACATGTGCTGCCGTAGGAGATGTCCCTTAGCAATGGATATCCAAACATCAGACACTTCAGTGGATCATGTCTCATGTAGATGAGGCATGATGAATGTGACTATGAACATAGTCATAACATGTTGAATACACATAAAATATCACACGCATGTTTGTACCTGAAATAAAAATGTAGTGGTTTGGGGATGGAGAAAACATTCATTATCTTTGACCATGCAGCAATGACATCTAATGATGTATGTTAAATGAGGCGACAAGGATGTCTAACTACTGTTGTATGTTGCATAGTCATGTACATGTGATGACACATTTGTGGCAGGAGTATTGCTAGTCATGGCTGTGTGTGTTCTGTGAGTCATATGGGTGCAGACAGCCATTATTCTAAACTAGCCTTGACAAATCTTGGGTAGTAAGTCATTTGAAAGCCTTATACTGTGTACCTGAGACATGTATGTATGGCACAATCACATTTGTATTCAAATCAGCCTGACCTACCAAGGTAAGACATTGAGACATGTCCACAGGCCTATCTGAGTTGTTACAACCATGAAGCTTTTATTATAATTTGCAAGTCATGTGCAATGTGCAAGTTCTGACCACATTGTTCATTGTTCAAAATACACAGTGCTATGTCTCATGTTATCTTGCAGGTGGACCCAAGCCGTACACTACTGGAGATGTGGAAAGCTTCTGTGTCCCTGATGCTACCAGTCAGTGTCATCCTTTATGTGTAATGGATAGTGTAAGCATTATGTGTGATATTGTATGCTTTGTGCAATGCAATGTACAACATGAATGTATACAAAGTGAAACTCCACAGGCTACTGTATGTTAGAAATGAAGTCTTTGGTTGGGAGTCAGGTTACCCTCTGTCCAAGCAATGGCCTTCACTCTAGTCAGGGCTAAGGATAAACACACCTGGTTAAACCACTCTTACCCCCCTTGGTAGCTTGGCACAATCAGAAAGGCTTAACCCAGGCATAATGTGTAAAGTATCTGTACCAACACACAAAGTAATAGAGTGAAAACACTACAAAATGGACACCACACCAGTTTAGAAAAATAGGCAATATTTATCTAAATCAAACTAGACGAAAACAACAAAAATCCAACATACACAAGTTAAAATATGAATTTCCAAAAGAATAAGAGTCTTACTCCATAGAAAACAATGAAAACATTGATTTTACACAAATAACCTGGTTTGCGTCAACAATAAAGTCGCATAGACGTAGCGTGCATCGGAGAAGTCAGCGATGCATTGATTCCTTACTCACAAGTGAGGGCGTGCTTCATTTTCTTCTCTGGTCGGGTCGGCAGTGCGTGTATCTCCGGATGGGGCACCTTGGATCTCGACGCCCAGGACGATGCATGTGAAATTCGGTCGAACAGTGTTAGGAAACCAAGCTACATGGGGTTTGCACCATTATCAGCAGCTGCAAGTGGGTGCTGCGTCATTTCTCCAGCCGTGATGCATCGATCTCCCAGGCGCGATGCAGCGGGAAGCATTGATTTCAGCCATGAAGTGGGTGGCACGTCATTTATCAGCCGTGTTGCAGATGGTGCATCAAACATTTTCCTGCACGCATTCTGTGCATGGATTTTAGCTGTTGTTCTGTCACCTTCACCTCTCAAGGGCCCAGGGA
Organism: Pleurodeles waltl; assembly: GCF_031143425.1. Lineage (NCBI taxonomy): Eukaryota > Metazoa > Chordata > Amphibia > Caudata > Salamandridae > Pleurodeles > Pleurodeles waltl. The sequence continues at coordinate 690,921,414 of NC_090442.1, read as the reverse complement.
CTGGATAGGGCACCACTTGGCAGGGCTGGAGTCTCAGCAGATAGTCCAGGTGCTGGCAAAGGAAGTATTTGATAGCCTTGAGACTTCAAAACAGGAGGCAAGCTCAGATCAAGCCCTTGGAGATTTTTCTTCAAGCAGGAATGCACAACAAAGTCCAGTCTTTCTTCCCTTTCACAGGCAGAAGCAGCAACTACAGCATAGCCCAACAAAACGCAGTCACGGGCAGGCACAGCACTTCTCCTTAGCTCTTCAGCTCTTCTCCTTGGCAGAGGTTCCTCTTGGTTCCGGAAGTGATCTTTAAGAAATCTAAAGTCTAGGGTTTTTGGTACTTCACTTTTACCCCTTTCTGCCTTTGAAGTAGGCAAATTTCAAAGGAAAGTCTCTGTTGTTTACTGGACACTAACTTGCCCAGGCCAGGCCCCAGACACACACCGGGGTTGGAGACTGCATTGTGTGAGGGCAGGCACAGCCCATTCAGGTATAAGTGACCACTCCTCCCTCCACTCTAGCACAGATGGCTCTTCAGGATATGCAGGCTACACCCCAGCTCTCTTTGTGCCACTATCTATAGGAGATTCACAAACAGCCCAACTGCAAGTCTGACCAGACAGGGAATACACAAACAGGCAGAGTCACAGAATGGTTAGAGCAACAAAATGCATATTTTCTAAAAGTGGCATTTTCATACTAACAATCTAAAAACCAACTTCACTACAGATGTATTTTTAAATTGTGAGTTCAGAGACACCCAAACTCCACATTTATATCTGCTCTCAAAGGGAAACTGCACTTTAAGAATATTTAAAGGCAGCCCCCATGTTAACCTTTGAGAGAGATAGGCCTTGCAACAGTGAACACCAAATTTGGCAGTATTTCACTGTTAGGACAAATAAAACACATCAATACATGTCCACCTTTACCATGCACTGCACCTTGGCCATGGGGCTACCTAGGGCCTAACTTAGGGGTGCCTTACATGTATAAAAAGGGAAGGGCTGGGCCTGGCAAGTGGGTACACTTGTCAGGTCAAATTGGCAGTTTAAAACTGCACACACAGACACTGCAGTGGCAGGTCTGAGCAATGATTACAGGGCTACTTATGTTAGGGGAGACCACGCGAAGGATGCCATGTCTAACTCTATACATGTGTGTAGACAGTAAGGTTGGGTCCAGGATGTGCCTTTGCATCTGACTAATGCCAAGGTGATTTAGATTGCTATCGCAAACATGCTGGTATGACCAAAGAACAGTGACCACAATGCCAGGATATGTGAACATTAGTGGTTGCAGTATCATAACTGAACATAGCAGGGCACTGTATACCAGAGTAAAGCTTTTCATATGCACAGATAGGCTGTCGTTACTCATGGTGCAATCTATGTCTTATGTGTCTGGCTAGCCCACACATTGTGTATAAGTCAAAACACAGTGATAGCAGTAGGAACATTTGTCAGAAGTACAGGGCCCTACACATCTATGCAAGGTGACAATATGTGGTTCACAAAACATTTTCCTGCTCTTCGTCCCACAGGAACATTCCAGAAAAACATGTAATTCCAGGACTGAGGACCATGTTAATAGGGCCCTAAAATTATCAGGACAGTGATACATACCACACTATTGCAGTTGAATTGCATGCTATATGGTATGATGCCCCATACTCTTTGTTGTGTGTATTAACATTACTATCCCCTGTCATCTTCATAGATCTGGAAATGTGTGTTAGACTAAAGGGATGTCCTTACAACAGTGTAATACGACATGGCAGTACCAAACTCAGCTTCGGATAGTGCTGGCCCTGATCGTCTACAGGATGTAATGCAAAGAGGTACATACAATGAATAGCATTAGCTATTGCTTTTCCAAGATCCCTTTACAGATGAGATGTAGGACATGCATGCACCTACCTATTAAATGGCTGTGTTGCTTTCTGGTGTGTACCCACATGCACCCACATGTACAGGCAATGGGCTGAATAGTGGGACACATACAGTTACTCGGGGAGTATGGTAGGAGTCATAGCCCGGCCCACCATGTACGTACATGAGTGGATATGGGAGTACTTTCATGCATCTCAGTGTGATGTGAGTGAGCTATCTACCTTCCATTCTCACCTAAGATACCTGGCAAATGTATATTCCATGAAGCAATGTGTCCAGATATGTGACCTTGCCATATCAGGCGCATAATGTTGTGGTACATGCTATCTCACTTACAGTCCTTGCTCAGATGACTTTGCGAAATGCTAATGTATCTAAGGGCAATGGAGTATGCAGAAGGGACATTGATGAGCAATGCAACATGATGAGTTTGCCATTCCTTGATCACAAAACAGCATTTATCATAAGCATATTCAATGATGACATGGTTATTCAAAGATGTCCAAAGATGGGGCAGAGCTATTGTATAACATTTGTTTGGCCTTGATATCTTGACCATAATCAATACGGAGATGATGGATACTGGGCAGATGTCTATTCACTTTGCCCTCCAAGATGTTTTTTGTGATTTGTGATGTGCATCATATGATGTCTTCAGATAGTATTTACATGGAATGCTTGATGTTGATTTGCCCAGTGAACCTTTGTATGACATGCATTCCTTCTGTTTACTCAGGAAACAAGACCCCATCCCATAAGCAGAATATTGAGAAAAGGGTCGACCGCCACATTCGCCATGTGCAAAAAGCCTTCAATAGGATGGGGAATACATATGACTGGGAGAGATTATAGGGGTCCTGGAGTGCCTTTCCCCAAGGTGCTCCAGCCATGGAACCAGCCGCCTCCATTCACCTTGGAAAGGGTAAGGCTCCGGTCACAGACAGGGATGGGCCTGAGTGGGCAGGTGCATCCACACCACCACTACACCAAATGCCCCATCCATGCCACAGGTACCACCAAATGTACTTTGGGCACATTTTGAGTAGGGCATTCAGCAGGAAGTGGCAGACATGAAGTTGCAGTTCTCCAGCTGGAGCACAAGCATGACCAGGTGAACATCCTGCTACGGAAGACCAAGGCAGCTGTGATTAGACAATGAGGTGCAGGTTGGCCCAGATCGACAATTACCTCCCTTCCCCTTGTATATAGCTTTTTTATTGTTGAGGTTTTTAGATAGTTAGTGTTAGGTAAGTTAGTGTAGTGTAGGGTAGTTTTAATATGTAGTAGTTTTTATTGGGGGCAAATACTTTATTTGGGATTTCATATTTTTAGGTGTAATTAGGGGAGTGATGTTTTAGGTCTGTGTACTTTAAAAAAATACAAAAATACAAAAATATCATATCTTTGTTTAGGCCTAGATGTTTGGTTAGTTTATATATAGCTGTAGTTACTGTTGTCCTTCTCTACAGATGTATTTTAAGAGGGGTGGGGATTCTGGTTTATCATCTGGCGTTAAATGTACAGGATAAGTTATGATAAGTTAAGTTAGTTGTATTTATAAATTAGTCTAATTTGGTGTAGGATAGGTCAGGTTAGTTAGGTTAGGCTGTTTATGTAGTTTTTAGTGAAAGATTCATGGTTTTATTACATTTTGCTGTTTCATACATTATATCTCCATCATGGTTTACTATCTAGGATTTAGCATGTCTTCAAAGGTTATGTTAGGTACATACATTTGGCTTTGCAAGCAGTATTTGGAAATTTGTGAAAAGGTGTATTCCTTATGGGCAAGTACATTTCAGCATGGCAATGAGATCCAATCTCTTATCTACAAACATCATTGAGCAATGTAAGTGACAATCTGGATGTGAATGGATACACATCCCATAACAGGTATTCATGTTCCTTTGCTCTGTGTTGGTAAGTCATGGGACATGCATTTGTGGAATGTTGTTGTTGTTGCACTCACCCTAAATCATGGATTTGTTACTCATACACTTATGACTGCCCCTCACACACTTGAACTTGCATCACTTGGTTCACATCAATGTAAGATTGTTGTTACTGTCCTTGCTTGGACCAGCCACATGGGGTGTGTATTACATCAGTTGTCACAATGACTGCATGATACCTGGTGCATTACATACTTGGGAGCCTCAAAAACTGTTTTTTTTTAATGTACATATCATATTTATCAAGTATGTTTACTCCGTCTGTGTGGCTTTCTCTCGAACTGCAATCCACACATATCCATTTGGTAAGCAGTGTTAGAAATAGGGTCTCTGGTTGCCAGTCAGTTTGCACTCCGTCCAAGCAGGGACCCTCAATCTAGTTAGGGCAATGGAGATATGCACTTTACATAACCCCTGCTAAACCCCTTGGAAGCTTGGCACAAGCAGTCAAGCTTATCTCAAAGGCAATGTGTAAAGTATTTGTACCAACACACACAGTAATACAGTGAAAAAATTACAAAATGGACAGCACACCAGTTTAGAAAAATAGCGAATATTTTTCTAAATCAAACAAGACCAAAACAACAACAATCCAACATACACAAGTTAAGATATGCATTTTCAAAAGAATAATAGTCTTACTTCATAGAAAACAATGGAAACGTTGATTTTACATAAAGTACCTGGTTTGTGTTAAAAATAAAGCCACATGCGTTCGTCAGAAAAGTCAGTGATGCGTTGATTCCTTCCTCGCAAGTGAGGCCGTGCATCGTTTACTTCTCCGGTTGGGTTGCGAGGTTTCGTTTTTCTCTCCTGCAAGAGAACGATGCGTTGATTTCCAGACATGTACCTCGGATCTGGGCAGGCTTGTGTTGATTCTTGATGCCCAAAGATGATGCGTGAGAAATACGGTCATACATGTTGGAAAACAGCACTGCGTGGGGTTTGTGTCTTTATGAGCAGCCGCAAGTGGGTGCTGCCTCATTTCTTCAGCCTTGCATCCATCTCCCATCCAAGATGCAGGTGGTGTGTTGATTTTAGCCACGAAGGAGGTGGCACAACGTTTTTCAGCCGTGTTGCAGGTGGTGCGTCAACATTTTTCCCGCACTGCATTCTGTGCGTAGATTTCAGTCCTTGTTCTGACAACTTCACCTCTCAAGGGCCCAGAGACTGGACAGGGCACCACTTGACAGGGCAGGAGTCTCAGCAGAAAGTCCAGGTGCTGGCATAGGAAGTCTTTGATGGTCCTGAGACTTCAAAACAGGAGGCAAGCTCAATCCAAGCCCTTGGAGATTCTTCCCAAGCAGGAATATACTACAACGTCCAGTCTTTGTCCTCTTTCAGGTAGAAGCAGCAACTGCAGGCCGACCCAGCAAAGCACAGTCACAGGCAAAGGGGCACTACTCCGTCTCCAGTTCTTCAGCTCTTCTCTTTGGCAGAGGTTCCTCTTGATCCTAGATGTAATCTAAAATCCTAGGTTTTTGGTCCGCTACTTATACCCCTTTCTGCCTTTGAAGTAGGTAAACTTCAAAGGAAAGTCTCTCTTGTTCACAAGATCCTGGCTTGGTTGCAGACTCACACCAGGGGGTTGGAGACTGCATTGTGTGAGGGCAGCCACAGCCCATTAAGGTGTAAGTGACCACTCCTCCATCCACTCTAGCTCAGATGGCCCATCAGGATATGCAGGCTACACCCCAGCTCCCTTTGTGTCACTGTCTCGAGGGTATTCACAAACAGCCCAACTGTCAGTCTGAGCCAGACAGGGAATACACAAGCAGGCAGAGTCACAGAATGGTTTAAGCAAGGAAATGCCCACTTTCAAAAAGCTGCATTTTCAAACTGACAATTTAAAACCCAACTTTACCAAAATATGTATTTTTAAATTGTGGGTTCAGAGTCACCAAACTCCATATTTCTATCTGCTCCCAAAGGGAAAATGCACTTAAAAGATGTTTAAAGGCAGCCCCCATGTTAACCTATGCAACTTGCAACAGTGTAAACTGAATTTGGTAATATTTCACTGTTAGGACATGTAAAACAAATCAGTACATCTCCCACCTTTAACATGCACTGCACCCTGCCCATGGGCTACTTATGCCCTACCTTAGGGGTGCCTTACATGTATAAAAAGGGAAGGTTTATGCCTGGCAAGTGGGTACACTAACCAGGTCAAATTGGCAGTTCAAAACTGCACCTACAGACACTGCACTGGCAGGTCTGAGCCTTGTTTACCGGGCTACTCATGTGGGTTGCACAACCAGTGCTGCAGGCCCACTAGTAGCATTTGATTTATAGGTGCTGGGAACCTCTACTGCACAGTACTAGAGACTTAATAGTAAATCAATTGTGACAATCATGCAAAAAAGAATTACACATACATTTTACACAGGGAACACTTGCACTTTAGCACTGGTCAGCAATGGTCAAGTGCCCAGAGTATCAAAAAAAGCAAAAACAGAGTCCAGCACACAGTCAAAACTTGGGAGGCAGAGGCAAAAAAGACAGGGGAGACCACGCCAAGGATGACAGGTCTAACAAGCAATCAGTATATTTGCTTCAAACAATGAAACATGTTCATGTTGTTCCTGCTTCAGACAAACATTCAACACCAAGGTTGTGGAAAGTGGTTTTATTTAAATGTGTTAATTTACATGCAGTGCTCATGTACATTCCATTTAAGAACAACCCCAACAGATGTAGTTAGCGATTGGATGTCCAGACAGAGTCCATAGGGGTGAACGTCATGGGACATGTGTAGGAGAGGAGTGCTTTAGTGAAGATGAGGACCACATTGTGATTAGGGAAGAGTGGCCACAATGACAGTCCTCATCTGTAAGAGGTCAACAGTGGGAGATTCCATTTGAGAATGGTGCCAGATGTTTCGACACTGGCATGATCTTACATATAGAGCATAGGAGAAAGTGACCATGTGCCAGAGAGAAAAGCTACTGGGCAGTTTTCCTGGTGAAAGATGTTCCTTCTGCATCTTCATCCTCTGGTGCATGTGGTACCTCCCTTGACAGTGGTGTTGCAGGTGCTGGATAAAGGAAGGAACACATACATCAGGGGCTGAGGATGTAGATGCCGTGTCCACTCCAGCTCAAATCTGTGGGAACAAATTAGGCAGCACAACAGCAAGGAGGAGCTGCAGGGTCTGCAGCACTGCAGCAACATCATGGTGAAAGGCACCCAAGGTGGCAATGCAGGAGTCCTGCTTCCGGTCCATTGGCTCCAACACATTTTGAATTTCCCCCAGCCGGTTGGCAACCTCTCTGGTGACAACTTGGCTGGGTATTTGCTTGTGTCTCTGCCTCATGATACCAGCGATGTCAGCCAGGGACTGCTGGAGGCCACGAAAGGGACAGTAGGTGCCCCATGTGGAAACTGAGTTGTCCTTATTCAGACTGAAGCACCTCTGGACTGCCTCTAGGGTACCCACCACACTCTCCATTTCCACCCGAACCATATCTGCCAATTCCCACTGGACTCATACCATAGCTTTTTGGAATTTAAATCCTGGGTCCTAGGTGTCCATGGCTCTGGCTGAGCTGACAGGTGCTGTATTTTGGATGTTGGCTGGAACAACTAGAGACCCTGCAACAATGTCTAGCATCCCTGTGACTGGAGTTGGTGTCCACATCATCGAAGATGTCCATGACAGGCAGCTGACCAGGACGTATGTTGTCATTCTCTGCAATGAAATGAAGGTAATAAAATGTTGACCTCTGCTAGATGTTGACATGAGGGATCAGGTTTACAATCAGGGTTCCCAAGGGAACACTTTAAAGGCCTTATTTTTAAGGCCCTAGCAGCACACTGCACAACTGGAGTGTCATTAAATTTGATGCTCCAGTGGCACAGTGTTCAGACTCCTAATTTACAAGGCCACACCACGCTAACTTATGTAGCTTGTCATGGCCCTGCAGTTGTGTACCCCTTTCACCCATGACACTGCATTACACTGCAAACAAGGTGCGTTCCACAAGTGTTGCTGTTGGTGTTCCACTCCAGCAACCAATAAATTCAAAGGAATGTGACACATTAACAGATTTAGAAATACGGAAATGCATCATATTCCTGCACAACCACATAGAAAGTGGAAGACACCATTCATGATTGTTCATGGTAAGGAAAGTGTCCCTTTCAGTACATGAGCAATCATCCCTGCAAAACAGGCACCCTTCCACCATGGTGCGAGGGTGCCTGTGTTGGCGCTACTGAGCAGTGAGTACACCATCACTGAGGAAAGTACAGATATGTGTTGCATATTAGTAAATACAATGCATCCCTGCACTTTAAAAATGATGCAGCACAGCATAGCAAGCTGGCTTGCAGCACCACTTTCCATCATTTCATCCTACATGGGTCCCTGTGTTGAACAGTGATGTGTAGCACACCTGTTGGGCATGGGTATTTATGCACAGTTTCCCAAGATTTACATTACCAATAGATTGCTCTCAATGGCTCCGTGTACCTGCTCTGAGGGGATGGTCCCTGTCCTACTGTGTAGTTTAGCTCACTTACATTCCCCCCACAACATCCTGATATGAGTTGTTTATCTGCAGATTGTCACACGTCATATGACTCAGGCCCACACCATGGTATGTGCACAGACCTCCTCAGATTCCCCACCTTTGGGTCCTGGTACACAGGTAAGTAGCATACAGTCATCCTACCCAAATCATACATTCATTCTCACATGCCTATGCCACGTCGATCATGCATGTCCATGAACAGAGGGACTACATGTTTTTTGTTGTAGACAGCAAATGTTGGGGCCTCACCCCACATTGTAGTGGTGGTGTGATTGGTGGCATGTCCCTACATCTGAATCCCACATCAGTAGGCCCACCCACTTCAGCCTGAGTTCCTCCATGAGTCCCCTAATTTGTGGTGGGTAGGTGTTTCTTGGTATCCCTTTGTCAAATCCCTGTTTCACATCCTGCAAATTGTACATGTGGCACTGTGAGATATTGTTGTATCATACTCCTTCCTGGCATGTGCCACATGCTCCCCCGGTCCACATGACATATGGATTATGGTACACCAATGGGTTTTTCTCTGCCATCCCTTCCCAGGTGTGCCACAAGCATTGCCCAATCAGACCCAGTGGCATATGTATATTTGTGTGGGTACCATGCAGTACACAAGCCCGTTCCCACCTCCCCGGTTTGTACATACTTCCCATTCAAACAAAATGTAAGTTTGACATGAGGAGTCAGCACCTGCCATGCCGAGCAGTAGCAGTGTCCCACCATGCCCACACATAATTATTGGTTTGTACACACATAGGCCCTCATTCCAACATTGGCGGTAAATGCAGCTTTCCGCCGTGCAGAAGACCGCCAACACACTGAATTCTGCCACAGCTATTACGACCCACAGCTCGGAATCTGCCAAAATCGAGACACCCACACAAGTCCGCCACACCAAAGGTCAGTGATAAACTGGCAATAACAAAACCTCCTCCGTCACGCCAATAGGAATACGCCCACACTATCACGACCCACGAATCCACGCAGCGGTCTTTCAACCGCGGTATTCCATTGGCAGTACACACCGCCGCGCTCAAAATGCACACACATTTGCAAAACACTGCCACATTGGACAAATCGAAATACACACACCTGACACACATACACACACCACTCCCACTCACCCAATACAATATAAAACACAAACCCTTATGACCACAAAGAGAGACACCACCATCTACAAACTAGCATCCACAGGCACTCAACACCATCACTCACACAACATCCACGCACAAAACACCACACACCCCTAAACATCACCCCACACATCACAACACACACCACCCCACACATCACCCACACCACCCCATGGCACTGCAAAGACACCCCAGGTTTTCTGAGGAGGAGCTCAGGGTCATGGTGGAGGAAATCATCCGGGTACAGCCACAGCTATTTGGTGCACAGGTGCAGCACACCACCATAGCTAGGAAGATGGAGCTATGGCACAGAATCGTGGAACAGGGTCAATGCTGTGGGACAGCACCCAAGAACTAGGGATGACATCAGGAAGAGGTGGAATGACCTATGGGGGAAGGTACGTTCCGTGGTCTCAAGACACCAGATTGCAGTTCAGAGGACTGGCAGCGGACCACCACCTCCTCCCCCACAACTAACAACATGGGAGGAGCAGGTCTTGGCTATACTGCATCCTGAGGGCCTCGCAGGAGTAGCTGGAGGAATGGACTCTGGTAAGGCAAAGCTTTCACTACTTCATCCCCCACCCTACCTGCATGCTATCACATACCCCCACCCTGGCCCTCACCCCATCACTCCAATTCCTCACATATGTCCCACTATCACAAACCACACATCCCAACACCAAGCCTTGCATGCAACAACAGAGCATGGACACCCATCACCAATACATGGCCACTGCACATTCCCACACACCCCCCTAAACATTTAGCACACAAGGTCCTACACAAGAATGCAAGCACTGGGGTACAGGGTCACCCACCCATTGCACACCATGGCACACACAGATGCAATAATCATGCCTTTACACCCCTGCAGGACCCCTACCCAACGTCACCGGACAGGAGGTTCCAGACATGTCCACTCCACCCACAGAAGAGGCTCACAGTGATGACAGCACCTCTGTCCAACTGGATCTAGATGACCAGCCCGGCCCATCTGGGACCTCGGGACAGTCGGTTCCCCTCACACTGGCACAATCCACAACAGAGCCTCCCCCCTCTAGAAACACCAGCACAGCACCCACCCAGAGGGCCCATACCTCTGTCCCCAGGACACGTCAAGCAGCAGTGTGTCCACCACTACAGGGAACCCAGGCTAACCCACCACCCCAACAACACCAGGGACCTGGGGGCAGTGGCAGTGGGCACACGGTTCAGAAGACAGAGGCCCAGGAACACAGGGGAACTGGGAGGGCTGCTGTGCGACAGGGGGAGGACAGGCCCAGGGAACCCACTCTCCAGGAGGCCCTCTCCAAAATCATGGGAGCCTACCACCATTCCCAGGAGACGATGGCAACGGTACTGGCCAAGTTTCAGGAGACCCAGTGGCTGCAGGAGGAACAGTATTTGGGGTTCAGGGAGGAACTCAAATCTATCAATACCACACTGGGCACCATTGTAGGGGTGCTGAAGGAACTCGTCAACACCAGGAGGGACACTGTGGCACAACAAGGGGCCCATGACACTAGCCTGGACGATGAACTGCCCACCACCTCCGCCGGCGCTAATGGACAGGAAGCACCGCCACAGGACCACAACACCAGCACCCCACCCCATGCAGATGGAGAACCACCCCGCAAACGGTCCCTGAGATCCAGGACAAAGACAGATAACAATGCCAAGACCCCTGCCAAAAAATGAGACCACCCTGATTGTCATCCTTCTGTCCAACTTTGTCACCCTGTCCATCCTTAAACTGCCCCAGCTCCACTTCCTATGCCCCTTTGGGCAATGCACCTGTGAGACTAATAGACGGGACTCTGCCATGGACATTCCTCCACCATCACCCCTGACCATTTTATAACCCCATCCACTATTTAGCACTTAAATGAACATCCTTAAATCACAAAACTATCTGGAGTCAGTCTCTGCTTTCACAAATGTGTATTTGCAATAAATGTGGAAAACTGCTATATCCATTGTATTGTCAACATACCTATGTCACACAGCTCTAGTCCATGAGGAAACAAAGCAGATGTCACACAGTGGGACCCACATCTGTGAAATTGAAAGGGAAAGTGACAACTCAGGGTCCATACACTGAGTGAAGGTGACAGACAGATAAGAGGTAGAACAAGGGTATCAGATGTAGCAGGCAGTGATGTCTTCTTACCTGTGTCTCACTGGAAGTATTGATGAACCACTGTGTCTCTGTTGTCGATATCCTCTTCTTCTGCTTCCTCGTCTTCACTGTCCACAGGCTTCACAGCTGCCACAACACCTCCATCTGGACCATCCTCCTGCAGAAAAGGCACCTGTCGTCGCAAAGCCAAGTTGTGAAGCATACAGCAGGCCACGATGATCTGGCACGCCTTCTTTGGTGAGTAGAATAGGGAACCACCTGTCATATGGAGGCACCAGAGCCTGGCCTTCAGGAGGCCGAAGGTCCTCTCTATAACCCTCCTAGTTCGCCCATGGGCCTCATTGTAGCGTTCCTCTGTCCTTGTCCTGGGATTCCTCATTAGGGTCAGTAGCCATGACAGGTTGGGGTAACCAGAGTCACCTGCAAATGTCGAGGGACAACTGTTAGACACACACTAACTTTTAAGGATATCCCCAGACTCAGACACCTAGTCACACTGTATAGGGTCCATGTCCTCACCTATTAGCCACACACGGTGCCTCTGGATTTGCCCCATCACACAAGAGATGCTGCTATTCCTCAGAATGTAAGCATCATGCACAGAGCCAGGAAACTTGGCATTCACATGGGAGATGTACTGGTCGGCCAAACACACCATCAGCACATTCATCGAATGGTAACTCTTACGGTTTCTGTACACCTGTTCACTCCTGCGGGGAGACCAAGGCCACATGTGTCCCATTAATACACCAATGATGTTGGGGATATGTCCCAGGGCATAGAAGTCACCTTTCACTGTAGGCAAATCCTCCGCCTGAGGGAAAACGATGTAGCTGCGCATGTGTTTCAGCAGGGCAGATAACACTCCGGACAACACCTTGGAGAACATAGGCTGGGACATCCCTGATGCTATGGCCACTGTAGTTTGAAAAGACCCACTTGCCAGGAAAAGGAGTACTGACAGGACCTGCACTAGAGGGGGGATTGCTGTGGGATGGCGGATAGCTGATATCAGGTCTGGCTCCAACTGGGCACACAGTTCATGGATTGTGGCACGGTCCAGTCTGTATGTGACAATTACATGTTGCTCCTCCATTGTCGACAGGTCCACCAGCGGTCTGTACACCGGAAGATGCCGCCATCTCCTCACCTGCCCCAGAAGACTTGCTCTATGGAGGAGAACAGCGAGCAGAGAGTCAGCCAACACTGAGGTACGAAAACACAACTTTATTCAACATTTATGTAAATCCGCTATGTGCCTGTATTAGTGTGTATGCAAGGCCTAGATATGTGTGACGCATTTAAAATTAATGCCATATGGCCCCCTGAAATGGCGGCTGCCTGACCTGTAATTTGGGACAAGGGGATATGAGGTAACTGCGCTGGCATTGTAGACCGTCGCGGTAGGCGGTCGATGACCGCGGCGCAATCCTGCATTGGTTAACATTGGACTCTATGGGTCCCAGGAGCAAATGACAATGTACGCCGGCAGTGACGGTACGCACTGCCGAGAACGTGACTGCCATTTTCTCTCTGTTCACTCACTAGATACTTGATCTTTGACAGGAGAGGACCTACACTGCACGGCAGACCATGTGGCACCCCACCCCACCTGTGTTCATAGCCAACTACACCTAGTCAGGCTCCTATGACTTCCATGTGTGCAGCAATCGGGCATAGGCCTTGTACCCCATGTCCCTGTGATTAATTAGTGCACGGCGTAATGCAGGGGAGCTCCACAGCAGGGACAGGAGCTGAGACCATCAACACGGACTCCTCCTCTGTGCCCCCCGCATCTACAGGTACAGCCGCCACAACCCCAACCAGCACCGCCCTCCCAGCAGCCCCTCAGCGTGTGCCCCGTGGCCGCTCACCCAGGAGGGTGGGCATCTCCTTCACCCCAGGCACCTCAGCCCCTGCCCCTGTCAGCCCTGCTGCCCTCAGTGAGGAGGCCATTGACCTCCTCAGGTCCCTCACTGTTGGGCAGTCTACCATTCTGAATGCCATCCAGGGTGTAGAGAGGCAGTTGCAACAGACCAATGCATACCTGGAGGGCATTCATTCTGGTCAGGCAGCCCAACAGAGAGCTTTTCAGACTCTGGTCTCAGCACTGATGGCAGCCATTGTTCCTGTGGCCAACCTTCCCCTCCAACTTCCTCCACCCAGACCCAAACACCTGTACCTCAGCCTATCCCAAGCACACCCTCAGACCAGCATGCACACACCTCAACACACAAGGGAAGCTCTGGCAAACATAAGCACCACACAACCCACAGGCACTCACACAAGCATCGTCCCCATGCAGACATACCAACATCCACTGCCTCCAGTGTGTCCCCCTCCTCCTCACCTCCCTCCTCCCTCCCTGTCTCGTCTCCACTCACACCTGCATGCACTACATCTTCAGCCACTACGTCCGTCACCAGCACACCCATCACCACACCCCGCTCACAAGCACTCACCACCCCCACTACCATTCACACATCCCCTGTGTCCTCTCCCAGTGTGTCTGTGAGCCCACCTCCTAAGGTACACAAACGCAGCCACACACCCACCCATCAGCCATCCACCTCACGACAGCCTCCAGCCCCTGCACCTTCACCCAAAATCAGCAAACGTACACCTCCTACAACCACTACCACTTCCTCCACTCCCAAACCCCCTCCATCTACCCGTCCCAGTGTGTCCAAAAAACTTTTCCTCTCCAACCTTGACCTCTTGCCCTCACCTCCCTCACCCCTTCAGTCCTCTAGGGCCCGCCTTTCCAGGTCCCAACCCAGCACCTCAGCCACCACATCAGCGGGAACAGTGGTGCCAGCAGTAACCAGCTTCTGGAGTGCACCACGCAGCAGGGCAGCCAGTGTGCCAAGGAGCCAGGCCATGGACAGTCCCCCACCTCAGAAGCATAAAAAGTTGGCCACTGCCAGGCGGGAGAAAGGCAAAACATCTGGCACCAAAGGCTCTCCCAGGAGTACAGTTGGGAGTGGGAAGACAGCTGCGCCACCATCCAAGGTGGGGAAGGGGCACAGAAAGAAAGGCAAGTCACAGCAAACCTGCACAGCAGACAAGACCGCCACCAGCACCGCTGCCAAGGACACCGCAGCCACAATCACCGCTGCCAAGGACACCTCCACCACAAGCACTGCTGCCAAGGACACCGCCGCCACAAGCACCGCTGCCAAGGACACCGCCGCCACCAGCACCGCTGCCAAGGACTGTTAGGGTTTGTACACAGCAAAGAGCATGTCCCCTCTCACTGCACTAGTGGGTTCTGTAATAGCTCCCTTTTAAACTTACTATTCAAAGCCTTTCTTGTTATCTCACCTTCCCCCCCCCCAGGCTTCTGTGTATGTTGTTTAATGTGCTGTTTTGTTTACACATTGGGCCTTGCTTTTACCAAGGCTTCTTTAAAACACTCCTCCCTAGGCCATGTGTTAATCCAACTCATTTGCATAATAACTGAAACTCTGCACACCTTTCAAGAACATGTGCAGCATGTGAGGACCACACCCAGCTCTTCAAACCACACCCAGCTCTGCACACCTTCCAAGAACATGTGCAGCATGTGAGGACCACACCCAGCCCTTCAAACCACACCCAGCTCTTCGAACCACACCCAGCCCTGTCTATAAAAGGCATCCCCCGAGCCTCACCCAGTGCTTGTGCTCGTCTACCTCCCGCTTACCTGAGAACAGATCCCTCGGGGCTGGCACTCCTGCTCTTTACAGACTTTCTTTGACTTCAATTGGCGCAGCTGCTGGCTCTTCCTTCTTCCGGTTTCCGGTTCCTCCTTGCCTCAGCCTCTCTCCTACGAGTAACCTGCAAAAGAGAAAGAAGACAAGGTTAGACTGATCAGTATCTCTTGCCAGCAACAAGTAAGTGCAAAACTTTTTATTACCTGAGGGAGCTTTGACTGCAATTTCTGGATTCGTGTATAGACAGTTTGAGGCGAAGTGCCTTCCACGAGCATTCTGATTAAGGCTCTTTGTTGCAGGATTATTTTGCAGGACTTTGTGAAGCGGACATTGTTTTTTTTCATGGAACTTTTGGGAATCGAACAGTGGAAACCATTGACAGCAAGGAAAACAGTAAATCAAGGACTTGCACAAATTACATGCTGTATTTTGATGTAAAAGTACAGTATTTGTTTTATAAAAGATTCTGGAAATATGCGAAAAGTGAGTCTGCTATTGGGAATTTAGGCTTTAGTTATATTATGATGAATGTTTGATATTGGTAATTCTGATAACGGTATTTGTTTAATTTTTTAGAAGCTTAACAGTAATAGAAAACACATCCCAGAGCAGTAACACATTCCAAACCTGGAAACTAGAGACCAGGATCCAAGAGGTACTTTTAGAAGAGAATTTCCAATAAATAAAGGGATAGTCAGGAACCCATTTAGGAATAGGTTGCACTTATCTGTTCTTTGTTTATGTTTCATTAGGCACCAGTTTCTACAGAAGTCAGAAAGGGCCGCAGATTTGTGCAGCACTTCAACAGTGGAAACGCAAGAACGGTGTTGTCTCTCTTTTTTTTATTTTATCCACTTCCCCCCTTACCTTGAGCTTCTGTTCTTAGTGCACTGTTTTAAAAACTAGTGTGCTGGAACAAGCAGTTTCAGGGTGGGGTCGGATTGTCTTCAACCTCCATCAGAACTGAACAAGAACTCAGGTGAGCTGGGCTTTGACAGAAGCACAAGCCTTAAAAAAAAATTTCAGTTCTGGTGGACGATGAATACCGGGGAAGAAATAGAGGGCATTGACGTCACGGATATGGCGCAGGCCCTAAATGAGGACTTGGCTCATAATGAATCAGTGTCTGGCATCTTGCAACATATGCAAGAGGAAATAGAGAGATTAAAGATGGAGAATACCTCTTTAAAACAGGATTTAAGCAGGTATAAATTTAGGGGATCTCAGTGGAACACAGCTTCTACGCCTTTGTTTAAAACCTCCTCAGAGACAGGGGCGCCATCAAAACATACAACTTTGCCTTCCCCACTTGAGGTTACTGTTAATGTTCCTAATGTTGTGCCCTTAGCAGCACCTGAACGTTTTCATGGAGATAGTAACAAATTCCATGTTTTTATCAATCAATGTCAATTACACTTCATTTGTAAGCCACAACAGTTCCCTACTGATGATACGAAAGTGGCATTCGTCTTGTCTTATTTGGGTGGCACAGCAGCCAATTGGTCAATTCCTTTCGTGGATAGAGATGATCCCATCCTCCATAATTGGAATCAATTTAAACGTACCATGACCAGCCTTTTTGCAAAACACACTTTCATGCAGGCAAGTGATAATGAGCTTTTAAATCTTAAACAAGGTAACAAGGATTTATTGACCTATCTCACTAGTTTTAATCGTTTACTCACCGAGACACAGTGGCCAGAAGAAAAGCGTGTCTCCCTTTTTTATAAAGGTTTGAGAGACGAGTTAAAAGATGCGCTGGCTCATATCGTTGATTTGCCAAAAGACTATTCAGACTTTGTAGATTTAGTTGTGAAATTAGAACATAGACTAGGAGAAAGAAAGAGAGATAAATACAAACTGGAATCACGGTTAACTTTTATTAGACACGAGAAGAAAGACACAGATAATAAACTCCCTGAACCAGAGCCTATGCAAATAGGGACACTCAGAGGTCCACTCACATCAGAGGAAAAAGAAAGAAGGAGAACATTTCAATTATGTTTATATTGTGGCAGGGCAGGTCACTTTGCCAGAGAATGTCCAGTAAAGCCTAAAACTCCACGAAAGGGTGCTGTTTCCTCCACCTCCTCAACTGAATCGGGAAACGATTAAGCTCGACAAGGGGAGAGGTTACTTGTTCGAGAAAACATCTTAATCAAACCTCTAATGCTGCAGCCTTCAGGGTACCGCACATACCTAGACATTTCATAATTCAGGTCGTTTTAATTGTTACTACCCAAGTGAGGCATTCTCTCCCTGTCCTACTGGACTCAGGCGCGACAGGAAATTTTGTGGATAATAAGTTAGCTGAAATCTTAGGACTTCCTATGTGCCTAAAGCCTTGTCCAGAAGCAGTATGTGCAGTGGATGGGTCAGAATTGACCTCTGGATTAATCACAAAACAAACAAGTCCACTTGTTATGGTCTGTCAGAACGGGCACACAGAGGTGATTAGCTTTGATCTGATAGATACTCCTAATTTTGGTTTGATTCTCGGGGTACCCTGGTTAACAACTCATAACCCAAAAATTGATTGGGTGAATAGAACTGTTACTTTGGATTCCTCTTTCTGTAGAACCAATTGCTATCAAGAAGCAGGTACAGAACAGAGCACAGTATTACACTGTGCTAGTGTTACACAAGATGAACCAAGTCTCCCTCCTGAATATTCTGACTTTAAAGACGTCTTTGATCCAGTAAAGGCTAGTGTGCTGCCCCCACATCGGTCTTATGACTGCCGTATAGATCTTATCCCAGGGGCCCCTTTACCTAATAACAGAGTATATGCTTTGACTGACGAAGAAACCAAATACTTAAGAACCTACCTAGATGACCTACTACAGTCTGGGTTCATCCGTCATTCCACATCTCCAGTGTCATCTCCACTCTTTTTTATCCCGAAGCCGGATGAATCCCTGCGCACGTGTATCGATTATAGAGGACTAAATAAGGCTACAATAAAGAATAAATATCCTCTTCCTCTAATACCTGTGTTGTTGGATCAATTAAGACATTCTACTGTATACACTAAACTAGATCTGCGGGGAGCTTACCACCTGGTCCGAGTAAAAGAGGGGGATGAGTGGAAGACAGCTTTCAAGACAAAGTTTGGTTTATTTGAGTACACAGTAATGCCCTTTGGGGTATGTAATGCCCCTGCGGCCTTTCAGTTCTTTATAAATGAGGTCCTACACGAATTCCTGGACGTTTGTGTCATAGTATACATAGACGACATCCTCATTTACTCTAAGAACTCAGAAGAACATACCCAACATGTTCGTGCAGTATTATCAAAGTTAAAAGAAAATCATCTTTTTGCTAAGTTAGAAAAGTGTTCTTTTAATGTCAACAAGGTGGACTTTTTAGGATACTGCCTGTCACCTCAAGGAATAACTATGGATGTAAAGAAAATCAGTGCTATTGCTGATTGGCCAGAACCATCCTCTGTAAAAGAAATTCAGAAATTTCTGGGTTTCGCCAATTTTTATTGGAGCTTTATTGCACATTTTGCAGACATTGCAGCCCCAATAACTACCTTGTTGCGGAAAGGGCAACGATTTCTTTGGACTGATGAGGCGGCACACGCCTTTCAACTCCTAAAACAAAAGTTCACTTCAGCCCCAATTCTGAAACATCCTGACTTGCCCTTTTTTGTTGAAGCGGATGCTTCACAAGTAGCTTTAGGAGGAGTTCTCTATCAACGAGATGCAGTAGATGGCCAATTACATCCTATAGCCTTCTATTCCAAAAAGTTATTACCAGCTGAACAAAATTACACTGTGGCTGAAAGGGAACTACTAGCTATCAAAGTAGCCTTTTCAGAATGGAGGCACCATTTAATGGGAGCCAAGTACCCAGTTACAATCTTTTCTGACCATAAGAACCTACAGTTTTTTGGATCACTTAAAGCACTAACACCACGTCAGATGCGCTGGTTAAATTTTTTTAGCACATTTGACTTTGTTATAACCTATAGACCAGGTGCACAACAAATTCAATCTGATGTGTTATCTAGATACGGACATACCTCAGACATGAAACAAGATAAAATAGGAGAACCCATTATTCCTCCCCAAAAGTTGTTGGCACCAGTACAACAGAAGGATTTCATCACAGATCTATATAATGCACACATGCAAATAGCACCTCAGGATTGGTTAAAGGATTCCCATAACACAATACAACGAGGTTTATTGTATCACGACAACATGCTGTTAGTGCCCACCTCTGAATTACAAACACAGGTGATAATTTGGCATCACGCCTCACCGTTGGCAGGTCATCCTGGTTGGGTAAAAACCCTGGAAAATGTGCAAAAACACTTTTGGTGGGACACTATAAGAAAGGACATTAAGCAATTTGTCACTACCTGTCCAATTTGTGCAAGACATAAATCTTCTCATAAGGCTCCTGACGGCTTGTTAATACCAATGCCAACACCCAAACAACCTTGGCACACTGTGAGCGTAGACTTTATTGTAGGTTTACCACCTGTAAAATCCTTCACAACAGTGTTGGTTATAGTGGATTTTTTATCTAAAATGGCACATTTTGTACCATTACGGAAATTACCCACGGCGGCAGAATTTGCCGATATTTTTATAAGGGAAATTGTGCGTTTACATGGTTTGCCAAGCAAAGTGGTGTCAGACCGAGGGAGCCAGTTCAACTCCAGATTTTGGAAAAAATTATGTGAAAAACTGAAAATAGATGTGGCCTTATCCACTGCTTTCCACCCAGAGACAGATGGACAGACTGAACGACTGAACCAAACCTTACTTCAAACGCTACGTTGTTTATTGGCTGATTATTCTAGTGAATGGTTGGAAGCTCTTCCTGTAGCAGAGTTTGTTTATAATAATACTGAGCATTCAGCTCTACTTTGCTCACCATTCTATTTCTTGCAGGGGTATCATCCAAGAGCTATACCCATTTTGTTAGAAGATTCCCTGTTGCCTACAGTAACGGATAGACTAACGAGGTTAGGTGACATACAAGACAAAGCCAGGAAACATTTATTAAAGTACAAGGAAAGCATGAAAAGACAAGCAGACAAACACAGGTCTGAGGCCCCAATGTATAAAAGTGGTGACAAGGTATGGCTCTCCGCAAAAAACCTAAACATAGAGGGATCCCGAAAGCTGCAACCACGTTTCATTGGACCCTTTAGTATAACTGCCATAGTAAATCCGGTAACAGTAAAATTAGATTTACCAAAAGAATATCCAGTACATACTACATTCCATGTGTCCTTGCTTAAGCCTTACAACTCAAAAACCCGACCTGAACCACCACCTCCACCCATACCAATTAAAGGAAATCTGGAATATGAAGTGAAAAGCATAAAAGACTCAAAAAGAATTAGTGGACGTCTGTTTTATTTAGTAGAATGGAAAGGATATGATGAATCTGAGAATTCATGGGAACCAGCATCATATGTACATGCCCCACAGCTGATTAGACGGTTTTATTTAAAAAATCCAGGAAAACCCCGTCCTGTAGGAGGGCCTTTGAGGGGGGCAACTGTTAGGGTTTGTACACAGCAAAGAGCATGTCCCCTCTCACTGCACTAGTGGGTTCTGTAATAGCTCCCTTTTAAACTTACTATTCAAAGCCTTTCTTGTTATCTCACCTTCCCCCCCCCCCAGGCTTCTGTGTATGTTGTTTAATGTGCTGTTTTGTTTACACATTGGGCCTTGCTTTTACCAAGGCTTCTTTAAAACACTCCTCCCTAGGCCATGTGTTAATCCAACTCATTTGCATAATAACTGAAACTCTGCACACCTTTCAAGAACATGTGCAGCATGTGAGGACCACACCCAGCTCTTCAAACCACACCCAGCTCTGCACACCTTCCAAGAACATGTGCAGCATGTGAGGACCACACCCAGCCCTTCAAACCACACCCAGCTCTTCGAACCACACCCAGCCCTGTCTATAAAAGGCATCCCCCAAGCCTCACCCAGTGCTTGTGCTCGTCTACCTCCCGCTTACCTGAGAACAGATCCCTCGGCGCTGGCACTCCTGCTCTTTACAGACTTTCTTTGACTTCAATTGGCGCAGCTGCTGGCTCTTCCTTCTTCCGGTTTCCGGTTCCTCCTTGCCTCAGCCTCTCTCCTACGAGTAACCTGCAAAAGAGAAAGAAGACAAGGTTAGACTGATCAGTATCTCTTGCCAGCAACAAGTAAGTGCAAAACTTTTTATTACCTGAGGGAGCTTTGACTGCAATTTCTGGATTCGTGTATAGACAGTTTGAGGCGAAGTGCCTTCCACGAGCATTGTGATTAAGGCTCTTTGTTGCAGGATTATTTTGCAGGACTTTGTGAAGCGGACATTGTTTTTTTTCATGGAACTTTTGGGAATCGAACAGTGGAAACCATTGACAGCAAGGAAAACAGTAAATCAAGGACTTGCACAAATTACATGCTGTATTTTGATGTAAAAGTACAGTATTTGTTTTATAAAAGATTCTGGAAATATGCGAAAAGTGAGTCTGCTATTGGGAATTTAGGCTTTAGTTATATTATGATGAATGTTTGATATTGGTAATTCTGATAACGGTATTTGTTTAATTTTTTAGAAGCTTAACAGTAAAAGAAAACACATCCCAGAGCAGTAACACATTCCAAACCTGGAAACTAGAGACCAGGATCCAAGAGGTACTTTTAGAAGAGAATTTCCAATAAATAAAGGGATAGTCAGGAACCCATTTAGGAATAGGTTGCACTTATCTGTTCTTTGTTTATGTTTCATTAGGCACCAGTTTCTACAGAAGTCAGAAAGGGCCGCAGATTTGTGCAGCACTTCAACAGTGGAAACGCAAGAACGGTGTTGTCTCTCTTTTTTTTATTTTATCCACTTCCCCCCTTCCCTTGAGCTTCTGTTCTTAGTGCACTGTTTTAAAAACTAGTGTGCTGGAACAAGCAGTTTCAGGGTGGGGTCGGATTGTCTTCAACCTCCATCAGAACTGAACAAGAACTCAGGTGAGCTGGGCTTTGACAAGGACACTGCCGCCACCAGCACCGCTGCCAAGGACACCGCCGCCACCAGTACCACAGGCCAATGAGCGCCGAAAGCTCAGACGCTACTGAGGCCGCCACAAGCAGGATGAAGCACTCTGGGCACACAGCCCCCTCCAGAACCAGTGGAGATTTACATCTACTACCTAAGTCCTTGGCAGGATGAAGCACTCTGGGCACACAGCCCTCTCCAGAACCAGTGGAGATTTACATCCACTACCTCAGTCCTTGGCAGGATGAAGCACTCTGGGCACAAAGCCCCCTCCAGAACCAGTGGAGAAAGGCATCCACTACCTCAGTCCTTGGCAGGATGAAGCACTCTGGGCACAAAGCCCCCTCCAGAACCAGTGGAGATTTACATCCACTACCTCAGTCCTTGGCAGGATGAAGCACTCTGGGCACAAAGCCCCCTCCAGAACCAGTGGAGACTGTTATCCACTTGAGAGACTGTGGCTTTGCACTCCCCAGGATACAGCAGTGGGCAAACCACCCACTGAAAATACTTGTGAGACTGTGGATTTGCACTCCCCAGGATAAAGCAGTGGGCAAACCACCCACTTGAGAGACTTGTGAGACTGTGGCTTTGCACTCCCCAGGATACAGCAGTGGGCAAACCACCCACTGAAATGACTTGTGAGACTGTGGCTTTGCACTCCCCAGGATAAAGCAGTGGGCAAACCACCCACTGAAATGACTTGTGAGACTGTGGCTTTGCACTCCCCAGGATACAGCAGTGGGCAAACCACCCACTGAAAAGACTTGTGAGACTGTGGCTTTCCACTCCCCAGGATAAAGCAGTGGGCAAACCACCCACTGAAATGACTTGTGAGACTGTGGCTTTGCACTCCCCAGGATAAAGCAGTGGGCAAACCACCCACTGAAATGACTTGTGAGACTGTGGCTTTGCACTCCCCAGGATACAGCAGTGGGCATGGAGCCCCCTCGTGGATCTGACGTCGTGCACTCATCCGGCTGAGTTGTCCCCCCTTCCCTTCCCCCTGAGGTGCCTGTTGTGTTTCTATTTGATGCCCCTGCAGTGTTCTCTCCGTTTTGATCAGGTATCTTGTGTGGGCCTCGCCCAAGCATTTTGGGCCCAGTGGTCCACGGACTTTAATGGTGCAATACCTGGACTTGTATTCTTGGTGTATATATTTGTTTATAGTGTATATATATTTTTGAATACTGGATTTTAATAGATTACAAACGTTCAAATAATTTCCTTTTGTCTTTGCATTCTTCCGGGGGGGGGGGTTGTGGGGTGTAACTGTAATGTATCAACATGTATTAGTGTGTGTGTTTGTAGTGGGTGAGGGTGGGTGTGGGGGTTTTGCGTGTTGCATGTGTGTGTCACTCTCTTTTCCCTCCCCCCTCCCCTGTGTCGTAGGTGCAGTAGTCACCGTGGTCTTTGCCGCCGGCATTCGTGCTCCTGGTAGAGGATCAGGAAGACAAAGGCAGGGAGTATCTGGAGTTCCGGTTCCATGGCGTCCTGGTTCCTCGTGGGGTGTGTAGAGGTGAGTGTTTTCCCTTCCAAGTCTTTTTTCCGCCGTGTTTTTGTTCGGGGTGAATCTGCCCCGAAAAAGGTGGCGGATTGGCCTCTCATGATACTGTAGGTGGTACATTGTGTTCCGCCTGTCTGTTGGCAGTTACCGCTGTGGTGTTTGTTTGTACTGCCGTGGCGGTCGGAGTGTTAAAGTGGCTGTCTATGTTGGCGGTTTCTGCCACGGTCGGTATTCCATTTTTTTTACCGCCGGCCTGTTGGCGGTTTTACCGCCGCTTCAACACCGACCGCCAGGGTTGTAATGAGGGCCACAGTCCAGTGTTGTGCATTTTTCACATCACCCACCCTCCAATTAATTATTTGTGATGTGTTTCTGTGGTCCCTTCCATGGCAGCTGACACCTATGTGCGCTACCCTGCCCGCCATGTTAGCTGGGTGCAATTTAGTTTCATGCAGGGTACAATAGACATGACTCTTGCCATGTCCCTATGTGTGTATGCCTCCCATCACCCACACCTGACCTCTCTCAAATGAGCTGCTTGTCCTGTGACAGAACCTTCCCATTCAGAGAATTCACACCCTAGATTACTGAGCATAGGCCCAAGTGAGACCGAGTAGCTATATTGTGCAAGGGTGCCTGCATTGGAGCTAGGCTGAAACTTGCGTGCCATCACTCAGGAAGGTACAGGGATGCATTGAATTTCAGTGAATACAAAGCATCCCTGCACTTTCTACATGATGCGGCACAGCAAGCTGGCTGGCTGCACTGCACTGCTTCATTTCCTCCTACATGAGACACAAAGTGAGGTAAACATGGAATGATGCTACATTTCACCCAATGAAGAAAGTGAGGTGATGGTTCTGACCTGGGATGTGCTAATTGTGGGAGGTCAGTGTGCATTACATCTCTTTGCTGTTTAACCATACGTTTACCTGCATGCTACCCTTTAGCCTGCAGACAGTGCATGTTAGCACTGGGACATGACTGCCTTCCCCTTTTGACATTGCATAGCCACCACATTGCCCCCCACTGTGACTTACTTTGTGGTTGTAGTTCATCATATGCTGCACTGTCATGTCCTGGCAGTCCTGTCACCAACCCCCAGGAATGACAGCTGCCACCATCTTCTTAAAGTCATCCAGCTCCTCCGGGGGTGCTGGACTTCCACCGCCTGTCTGAAATGTTGACTTGTTGATGGACAGTTTCTCTTTTGTTCTGCGATTGCAATCATGTTGGCGCTTCTTACAGTCAATAACTGTTCTCTTCACCTCAGAAACACTATTGACTTTGTCTACTATGGACTGCCATGTCACCTCTTTCTTCCCTAACGGCAATTTGGAGGTGATGAAAGGCTGTTGTTGATGCTCTGTCACCTCAGTGATCAAGATGTTGTTCTCCACACTGAACCTGCACTTCCTCTTTCTCTTCCCCTTCTCCTGGGAGTCTGTCTGGACATCCAGGCTGGTACTGGGGTTCTTGGGGTTATCCTGGGGTCTCTGGTCTCCTGGCTCCTCCTTTTCTACTTCTGCAGTGTCTCCTGTTTGTTTTGTTTTTTTGTTTGTTTTGCAATGTGGCATTTTGCAGCTGTTTTTCCAACGCTTTTAGGCACAAACGTGACACTAGGCTAGCTAGCATCATATTATGTGCAGCTAATCAGGCTAAAATCACTTTTGCGTCACTAGCTTCATTTTTATTTTTTTACAATGTGGAGCACAGGCTAGAGTATTTTTTTTTACGCTGCCCTGATCTCAACACCATGGTTCGCCTTTTGGTAAACACGGCACAAGCATGGCTTTAGGATCTGTTGTTACACACTCTTAAATATTTTGACACAATTGGCGCCGTGCATAATCTTTTGTAAAAAATGCCCTTTGGGTCTCATGTACAAAGATTCTAAATGAGAAATCATAAATTGTAATGAATAATGATTCACAGTTTGCGATTTCTTATTTGAAATGTACTAAAATGGATTTGGTAAAGGAGGTCCCAAATATTTCACCGACTCACTGAATGCATTGGCATTTTGTGAACTTACCTATGTACTAATAGGTGAGTTCTCAAAATACTATATTCTAGTGGTTCGTAATTTTACATACCACAATAATGTGCATGAGGTAGGTTGCAAATTAGGGAACACTACAATTAACCACAATCACAGGGAAAATGGCCTGTTCAGTCATCAGACCACCATGTCTGTGTTTGCTTTTAAATAAAGCAATCTTTTCTTTTTTTTCCACAAATGCAGCCTGGACGCATCTCAAAGAAAATCAGTTATAAGAACCTTTTCTAGGAGTTGGCAGTTATGCTCCTAAAAAAGTGTTTATTCCATGTTCATAAAGGAGAAGGGGTCCCTCAAGGACCCTTTACTGTTTATGTATGGATTACTACCTCCTTTGAGTTGGTGGTAAAAATTGTAATGTTTTGTGACTTGATTGTGATGGTAAAACATTAATATATAACTTAAGGAATATATATTTTATATATATAATTAATATTTAGCTTACGGAACCAGTAATATATATAGCTCATTAATACGTACTTTAAGAAATTGTTATTTTTAACCATCAGAGCCTTTAACACAATAAAACAGCTTTGTATATAAGGCCCTCCAATGTTCTGCTCCAGACACTTAAAAGTCTGATCATACCTTCGGGTTTTTAAAGCAGGTGATGGAGCAGCCTCAAATAATAACTAGTTAGGGTATCTAAGCAAGAGGTGGTGGTGACATTGCTGATTGCCACAATGAAACCACATTTTCCTTCTCAAATCCTTGCAAAAACGCAGATTTAATTGTAGAAGGCTTATTATGAAGATAATACAAACACTTGTCTGTCTGTAGGGATAAGGGAAAGTAAAGCTTTTCCTAGTCAAGCTAAACTAGCCATGGAAATTCCAAGTAAGCCATGTGTAGAGAGAAGGGACTTCTAGTACAAGAGTCTTCAGTCTTACTAGAAAATGTAGCTAGGACAGCAACGCATTTTAATGGGACGCATGCATTGTCTCAATGATGTGCTGTACAATGCCTTGGCATGCATTCTTCTCAAGATGTCAGCATTCTAAAGTGGTTAGGGATTTGAATAAAGGCTGACAGAGTGAAAGGCTGATTTGAATAATAATACAATCTATGAATACATGGCACTTGAAATGGTACATTGTTTCTTCTCTAATTCAACATTTTAATGCATATTAACCTTTTAATGGATCGCGTTGCTAGGAAGGAACAGAGCAGCCGAATTGAGGCTTTGAATATGTCTACATCATTACAAGCTGCAGTGGGGAAGATGCGGGGAAGAACCGCCTATGTTTCCTTTCCAGTTTCACTTTAATCTTAATTGGTTCGATGCCACCAGCTTTTCTGCTTGGTTAAAGGCAGAGCCAGATTCTCAAAAATCTGCCATTTTTTCAATTATATTGTTTTTTTACTGTAATAAAATGGCCTTTTCAATTTTCACCTAATCTGCTTCACGTTAATTGTCTCAAGTCCTGTGTTCTAATTCTTCGAGATTATTTTTCAGTAATAATTATTTTAAATGCCCCTTCGTTAAATCGCAAGGTAACAAATAATATTGTTTTCTCAGTTTAAAGGATCGAATTATTGTCATGCCTTCATTCAATCTGTCTAAGCTGATTTTTTCTTTTTCTGCTTTATTGTAACATAACTGCCCATCATATATAGCGGATGAGAAAAGCGCCAGCAATCAGAATATTGCAGATTCAACCCATGCCATGTGTTTAAGGTAATGTCTATTGGAATACACACACAAACGTGCAATGGAAAGAAGAGGCACGGAAGAGAAGAAGAATATACAAAGAACAATGCAAAATGCAGGACGCTACAATCATATTCTTCACATCAACAGTAGAATATTTTCAAATTTGATTCCACAAAATATGTATTGGATAGTGCATGATCATAGATGTGTTTGTTTCAAACGACAGCAAGCAACTTCAGAGTGTCATTTGTAGGTAACGTGGATGCCTAATTAGCTTTGATACTTTGTCAGCTGCCAATGTGTCGTTAAAAAAGGGCGCGTTCACTCCTTTTCAGGGTCGCGCCTGCGAGTGCATGCCAGACACACTCCTGTTCAGTAAAGGGTTGTTGGTTTGTGTGGCACTCTTCTTAAGAGCCTTGTAGTTGTCAAGGCATGACTGGCATCACTTCCGTTCCGCTTTGTGGAGCAGGGATCAAGCACTAATGATTTCAACTTAATTAGTGCCTGTCCGCTGCTCCCGACGTGATCGAGGTACTATGTTGTTCATTTTAACTTCCAGTGCCCCACAGACAGAAGGTTTGTGACTGGCAAAAACGTGTCCACAAGGCCAAATAAAATTGCAAAGTTTTATTTTTTTAAAGCTAACTTTCTTTTATTTTGTTAAGTCGTCTTTTCTCAGGTCCACTCAATTTTTCTTCTGTTTTTGCCCGTGGGCACTGTTGTCAAAATATGACAATTATCTTGTTTGAAATATGCAGACCTATTGCATTGCAAGTGCTTGTTACAGCTTGTCCCCACAAGCAGCACTGCAGCTGCCATAGAGGATTGTTTAATAGAACATTCATTACGGTATTGTACGCTCGTTATTCGTCTGAATTAGTTTTTCTGCCAGGCTCACACATGCATGCAATTATTTTACCTACCCTTGTGCCAAAGAGAAAAACGCACTTCCTGTACCTTAAAACTATTGCGTCCGGTGCAATCTGCCATTGATGTATTCTGTGAAATAGCATTCTAAATTGTTACTTGAAAAATCTGAATAGGCTGTCAATGGCAAAGTACAGCATCATGCAACAGTAGGTCAAAGGCTCAACGGTTAATAATTTTACTCATTGCAGTGGTCATAGATTCTGGTTTCGGCAATAAATATCCATCTGGGGGAATATTTATGCATACAGTTCGAAACTGGAAACCAAATCTTCCCTGCTTAAAATGTTTAACTGAAGCCCACCCTGCTAAAGGCCACAGCTTCTCTGGAGCAGCGTTGTATGGATTGGTCATGGCAGTCATTCAGTTATCGAACCACCCCTATTTCTTGCACCACCTGGAAAATTACGGAATGGCAGAATTGGTAGTCCAACAATGACATGGTATGGCAGACGAATTGCACTGTCAGAATATCATCTAACATTGTGTTTTACAAAAATAAAGATTAATTCAAGAAAAAAAATAAAAACATAACGGGGCAATATTTTTGTAGACAATATTTAGGACACAATGTATGTTAGATTATATTTCTGTAGAAAATATTCTGACATACACCCACCCGGAATGGAGTGTTGAGTGCAAGGAAATACCCTCAAAACAAATGGAACAATGAGCCACTGACAGTTCCAAGTCGGAAGCAGAACAGATGGCCAGTTGACACTAAAAGAGTGCCTTCGCAGGTCCCAATGCACTACTTGTAATTAATTTATTTATAGTTACATCACAAACCAATACTCATTCAGCTACAAAAACAAAACATGGCAACTAACACCAACCAACAAGCAGCTGCTGATAACTGCTCTTTATACAACTGTGGCATGCTGGCATCATGAGAAAGCCCAGGAAGGTGTCTGACAGAGAGACAGAAAGAGACAAATGAACGTATACAGTAATTTTCAATTTGAAGAATAAAAAAAGGGAGAAAACAAATTAAAATAATGGCTAAAGTCACCTCGTTGTGTGCGTGGACTTGTATAATCTGTTATATGAACATGAGCAAAGACACACCTTTACTCATCATGTACATCACACTTTAAATAACACCCTCAACCACTCCCTTAATAGTAGGATTCCTTTTTTCCCATTGAGAATGGAGAAATAACATTAATTCATGGATTTAGCAGTGATCATCGAGGGCCCATTATAATGGAAAAGGAAACTGTTAGAAATGGGGTCTTTGGTTGACAGTCAGGTTACCCCCTGTTCAAGCAAGGACCCTCACTCTAGTCAGGGTAAAAGAGAATCACCCTCAGCTAACCCCTGCTTACCCCCTTGGTAGCTTGACAGTGCAGTAGGCTTAACTTCAGAGCGCTAGGTGTAAAGTATTTGTACCAACACACACAGTAACTCAATGAAAACACTATAAAATGACACAACACCAGTTTAGAAAAATAGGAAATATTTATCTAAACAAAACAAGACCAAAACGACAAAAATCCAACATACACAAGTCAAGTTATGAATTTTTAAAGATTAAACTCAAAAATAGCACTTAAAAACAAAAATGCTTTGATGAGATGTTAACACGGCATCGTGACAGAGTCGTTCCCAACAAGCCGACACCAGCGGCGCCGGACACGGAGTCTTGTAGACCCCCAAGTACAGTACCTTTGGTGTAGAGTGAAAACAAGCCGATGCGCGAAGTCGGGAATCGCGGCGTCTGTGCAAAACGTTGAATCCGTGCACTTCGAGCGGCGTTGGTCACGACGTGGTGCAGCGACTTCCACGGAGTCGCGGATTTCAGCGGGGCTGCTGCGGCATCGGGCCTGCGAAGAGCGTCGCGTTCCAGTGAAGGTCACGGCGTCAGGTGCAGGCGGCGTTACCGGATTCAGCAGCGGCGTCGGTCCGAAGTCGTCTGAAGTCGATTTCTTTGGATTCCACCAGCTTTTCTTTCAAGGGCCCAGGGACTGGATAGGGCACCACTTGTCGGGGCAGGAGTCTCTCCAGAGACTCCAGGTGCTGGCAGAGAGAAGTCTTTGCTGTCCCTGAGACTTCAAACAACAGGAGGCAAGCTCTAACTCAAGCCCTTGGAGATTTCTTCACAAGATGGAAGGCACACAAAGTCCAGTCTTTGCCCTCTTACTCTGGCAGAAGCAGCACTGCAGGAAAGCTCCCTCAAAGCACAGTCACAGGCAGGGCAGCACTTCTTCCTCAGCTATCAGCTCTTCTCCAGGCAGAGGTTCCTCTTGGTTCCAGAAGTGTTTCTGAAGTCTGTAGATTTGGGTGCCCTTCTTATACCCATTTTAGTCTTTGAAGTCACCTTTCTTCAAAGGGGACTCACACCTACTTGTGAAATCCTGCCTTGCCCAGGCAAGGCCTCAGACACACACCAGGGGGTTGGAGCCGGCATTGTCAGAGGCAGGCACAGTCCTTTCAGATGAGACTGACCACTCCACCCCTCCCTCCTAGCAGAGATGGCTAATCAGGAAATGCAGGTTACTCCCCAGCCCCCTTTGTGTCACTGTCGAGTGAGAGGTGAAAAACAACCCAACTGTCAAACTGACCCAGACAGGGAATCCACAAACAAGGCAGAGTCACAGAATGGTTTAAGCAAGAAAATGCTCACTTTCTAAAAGTGGCATTTTCAAACGCACAATCTTAAAATCAACTTTACTAAAAGATGTATTTTTAAATTGTGAGTTCAGGGACCCCAAACTCCACATGTCCATCTACTCTCTAGGGGAATCTACACTTTAATCATATTTAAAGGTAGCCCCCATGTTATCCTATGAGAGAGACAGGCCTTGCAACAGTGAAAAACGAAGTTGGCAGTATTTCACTGTCAGGGCATATAAACCACATTACTATATGTCCTACCTTATCCATACACTGCACCCTGCCCTTGGGGCTACCTAGGGCCTACCTTAGGGGTGCCTTACATGTAAGAAAAGGGAAGGTTTAGGCCTGGCAAGTGGGTACACTTGCCAAGTCGAATTTACAGTGTAAAAATACACTTACAGACACTGTAGTGGCAGGTCTGAGACATGATTACAGGGTTACTTGTGTGGGTGGCACAATCAGTGCTGCAGGCCCACTAGTAACATTTGATTTACAGGCCCTGGGCACCTCTAGTGCACTTTACTAGGGACTTAACAGTAAAACAAATATGTCAATCATGGAGAACCAATTACGTACACATTTTAAACAGGAGCACTTGCACTTTAGCACTGGTTAGCAGTGGTAAAGTGCCCAGAGTAACAAAAATAGCAAAATCAGAGTCCAGCACACATCAACAACCTGGGGAACAGAGGCAAAAAGTTAAGGGAGACCACGCCAAGGATGAAAAGTCTAACAGGTGTCCCCCCCCAGCTAAAAGTGGGGAGCAACTACCCAACCTCATGGGAGTTCTCATCACTAAGGCGGAAGAACCTGGACAGACCATCAGCATTGGCGTGCTCTGTACCAGGACGATGTTCCACCGTAAAGTCCATCCCCTGGAGGGAAATGGACCACCTCAACAGTTTTGGAATCTCACCCCTCATCTGCATTAACCATCTGAGGGGCCTGTGGTCAGTCTGAACTCGGAAGTGAGTCCCAAACAAGTAGGGTCTTAGCTTCTTCAGTGCCCAGACCACAGCAAACGCTTTGTGTTCTATGGCACTCCACCTATGTTCCCTGGGTAGTAACCTCCTGCTAATGAAGGCTACAGGTTGATCTAGGCCCTCTTCATTAATCTGTGAGAGTACTGCTCCAATACCATGCTCTGAGGCGTCTGTTTGCACAACAAACTCCTTGGAGTAGTCAGGTGCCTGCAGCACAGGTGCTGTGCACATGGCAGCCTTCAGGGCATCAAAAGCGTTCTGGCAAGCCTCTGTCCAGATCACTTTCTTGGGTTGCTTCTTAGAAGTCAAATCAGTTAAGGGGGTAACAATGGTACCATATCCCTTAACAAACCTCCGGTAATATCCTGTGAGACCTAAAAAGGCTCTCACTTCAGTCTGGGTCTTGGGAGGCTCCCAAGCCAGAATCGTGTCAATCTTAGGCTGTAGGGGTGCCACCTGGCCACTCCCCACCTGGTGTCCTAAGTACACCACAGAACCCTGCCCTATTTGGCACTTGCTCGCCTTAATAGTGAGGCCTGCCTTCTGTAGGGCCTCTAACACTCTTCAGAGGTGTTGCAGGTGTTCCTCCCCTGTGGAACTAAACACAGCAATGTCATCCAGGTAGGCAGCACTGAACTCATCCAGTCCTGCCAACACCCGGTTGACCAACCTCTGAAAGGTGGCAGGGGCGTTCTTCATCCCAAAGGGCATCACATTGAAGTGGAAGTGCCCATCTGGGGTAGAGAATGCTGACCTCTCCTTTGCCCCCTCAGTTAAGGCAATCTGCCAGTACCCAGATGTTAAATCAAACGTACTGAGGTACTTGGCAGCTCCTAACCGATCAATGAGCTCATCAGCTCGGGGATGGGGTGTGCGTCAGTCTTGCTGACCGCATTGAGACCCCAGTAGTCCACACAGAACCTAAGTTCTGGAGTGGCACCAGGAGCAGCAGCCTTTGGGACCAAGACCACTGGGCTGGCCCAAGGACTGATGGAATGCTCAATAACCCCTAGGGTTAACATTTTGGAGACTTCCTCCTTAATGCAAGCCCTGACCCTGTCAGTCACCCTGTAAACCTTATGTTTAACAGGTGTACTGTCCCCAGTGTCCACATCATGTGTGCACAGGTGTGTGACTCCTGGGATCAGGGAAAACAGCGAGGCGAACTGTCCCAGCACGTGGCGACAGTCCCTCTGCTGTTCCTCAGTCAGGGAGGGGGAGAGGATCACTCCCTCCACAGACCCATCTTTCTCTCCTGCAGACAGTAGGTCAGGAAGAGGCTCACTCTCTTCCTCCACCCTGTCATCTGTCGCTAGGAGCATGGATAGCTCAGTTCGCTCAAAGTGTGGTTTGAGGCGGTTGACATGTAGGACCCTCAAAGGGATCCTGGGGGATTGCAAGTCTACCAGATAGGTGACCTCGCTCTTTCTTTCAACCACCTCAAAAGGCCCAGTCCACTTATCTTGGAGAGCCCTAGGCTCCACTGGTGCCATGACCCACACTTTTTGTCCAGGCTGAAACTCAACCAGAGTGGCATTCTGGTCGTACCACCGTTTCATATCCTCCTGGCTTGCTTCCAGGTTCTCCTGAGCGAGACTCCTGAAGCGGGCAGTCTGGTTTCTTAGTGCCAGCATGTAGCTAAATACATCCTGGGGTGGTTTACTAGGAGCTTTCTCCAAAGCCTCCTTCACCAGACTGAGCGGTCCCCTCACAGGATGGCCATAGATGAGCTCAAAGGGGCTAAAGCCAAGTCCCTTTTGAGGCACCTCCCTGTAAGCGAACAGAAGGCATGGCAAGAGGACGTCCCACTTACGCCTCAAGGGCTCTGACAGGCCCTGAATCATGCCTTTCAAGGTGCGGTTGAATCTCTCAACCAGACCATTACTTTGGGGGTGGTAAGGGGTGGTGAACTTGTAGGTTACCACACACACCTTCCACAGAGACTTCATATAAGTGGATATGAAGTTTGTACCTCTATCAGATACCACCTCCTTGGGGAACCCCATGCGGGTAAAAACTCCCATCAAGGCACGTCCCACCATGGGGGCAGTGACCGTCCTTAGAGGAATGGCTTCTGGGTACCGTGTGGCATGGTCCACCAAGACCAGGATGAACCTGTTGCCCATGGCTGTCTTGGGGTCCAGAGGCCCCACAATGTCAATTCCTACCCGTTCAAAGGGAGTACTGACTACAGGTAAAGGTTGGAGGGGAGCTTTGCATTTCCCCCCACTCTTGCCACTTGCCTGACAAGTCTGACAAGACCTACAATAAGCAGCTGACTGCTTGTGCATCAAGGGCCAGTAAAAGTGGGAGACAAGCCTCTTATAGGTCTTGTCCTGCCCTAGATGTCCTGCCAACGGCACATCATGAGCCAAACCCAGTAGGAAGGCCCTGAAGCACTGGGGTACCACCAGCATACGAGATGACCCAGGCTCAGGAACCTTAGGCTCACTATACAGGAGGCCATCCTCCCAATAAATCAGGTGAGTACCTGGTGCCTCGCCAGCCGCCTGGGCTGCAGCCTGCTGCCGTAGCCCCTCAAGAGTAGGGCACTCCTTCTGCGCTGTGCAGAATGCTTCCCTGGTGGGTCCCCCTTCCTGCTGCCACTGCGACAGCTCAGAGACCTCCCCCAGTTCAGCCACCTGTTCCCCTGTAGGCTCCGGGGCATCACCCTCAGGCTCTGCCTCCTCCCGGACCATGGGAACTTCTGGGGCCGGTTTCCCGCGCCCCCTGCCCTTCCTCTTCTTGGCGGTCCCCTGGGCCACTGTTTCAGGCTCCAGGGGCTCTTGACTACCCTGATTGGCTGCCATAGACCGGGTGGATACGCATACCCACCCAGGCAGACCCAACATCTCCAAGTGAGACCTGTCTTCCACCTCCTTCCAAGGGGAATCCTCCAGGTCGTTACCTAGCAAACAATCAACAGGCATGGTTGGACTCACAGCTACTTTCCAGGAACCTGAGACCCCCCCCCATTCAAAGGGAACCTGCGCCACTCTGCAGAGGCGCTCAGAGTTGTCTACCGCAACTACTTGGTGAAGTACCTGGGGATCAATCTGCTCTTCAGACACCAGGTGACTCCTCACTGTAGTCACACTGGCTTCTGTGGCTCTAAGAGCCTCCACCCTCTGTCCATTGATGGTGACCCATTGCCTGTATTTCTTAGTGTTATCAGGCACTAGGTTTCTCTGGACCATGTCACTGTCCCCTAGTGAGACAAGGGTCATTTCTGCTGGTTCCCACCCACCTGAAACCAACTCCTCCCCAAGCGCTACACTGGCCAAACCCTGGGACGGTGCACCAGTGGGTGCCGGTGTACTTTTGGGGCATTTGGGGTCCCCCCTCACATGACCCACCTGGTCACATGCATAGCACTTACATGGGGGACCACCTGCCACTGGCTTCCCTTTGGACAACCATGGCTTCTTTTCACTGGGGGGTTGGGAATCCTTACCCTGGGAATCAGTTTGGGACCCTTTAGAGAACTCCCCCTATTTGCCCTTACCCCCCCTTTCTTCTGAGAGAGACCCTGCCCAACCTTGGCGTGGTCTCCCCCATACCTCTTTTGGACTCTGGTGCTCTCCCAGCGGTCCGCTTCCTGCGCAAGCTTCCTGGGGTCAGTCAGCTTGCTGTCAATGAGGTGCTGGCGCAGCTCTGGAAAACATAAACTGTACAAGTGCTCCCAAGCAATTAAATTGTAAAGCCCCTCATACGTGTTTACCTTACTGCCCTTCACCCAACCATCCAGTGACCTGCAAAAAGAATCAACACATTCCAACCATGTTTGGGATTCCTTTCTCTTGCAGGATCTAAACTTCTCCTTGTACTGCTCAGGGGTGAGACCATACCTGGTGAGTAAGGCCTCCTTCATGACAGGGTAGGTGAGACTCTGAGCATCCCCTAAGGCCTTCAGTGTGTCCCTCCCCTCTGCCTCAAAATGCTTCCACAGGGCTGCCCCCCAATGAGCTTCAGGGACCAGGTTCATGTGGAGAGCTGACTCATAACCCTTGAACCACAAGTAGATATCATCCTCCCTCTTATAATCCCTCACAAGGTCTTTTGGGATGTGTACCCTTCTCTCCGGCTGCACTGTAGGATTGCTGCCACCATCCCTACTGGACTGGCTCCTACGATCTAACTCCTTTAAGTTAAGCTCATGAGCCAGCTGCATCTTCCTTTCCTCAAGGACTGCTCTTCTCTCATCTCTTTCTTTCTCCAGATTGAGCTTCTGCAGCTCCAATTGGTATGCCCTCTCTGCCTGTCTGTCCTGCAACTCCTCAGGTGTCAGACCCTTGGATGAGACACTGCTACCTGCCCTGGAGACCTTCTCCCTGGACATAACAGGCCCAACCACAATACCATTGTGTACTGAACACTCTTCCTCATCCTCCTCATCTCCCTCATCCTCTGTGTGCCCTTCAGTGCTCTTGGCTGTCACCCAGGCCCTCAGCGCCTTTTGTAGCTCCTCCTTCCTGGATGAGCTCTTAATGGTACAGTCAAAACTTTTACAGAACTGCTTCAACTGAGCTTTGGTATAACTCTCCAATTTCTCAAGGTCAAAGTCAGCTCCAACTGATGCATCTCCAAGTAGAGACATGATGAAAGGAAAAAAGAGTGCAAAGTTCCAAATGCAGAAACAAGTTCCCAAATGAAGTTCAAAGTCAATCAAGGATCAGCGAAAAAAACAAAGTGGACGTAGGGAAAAATCCACAAAAAGAGAAAAAGCAAAAATCTCAAGACAAGCAGTATGTGGTCACGTAGTGGTCTGAACTCAAACAGTAGTGTACACTTAATTACTGTATGTCAAGTACAAATACAAGTCAAAATCCCAACCACTGATCACCAATGTTAGAAATGGGGTCTTTGGTTGACAGTCAGGTTACCCCTGTTCAAGCAAGGACCCTCACTCTAGTCAGGGTAAAAGAGAATCACCCTCAGCTAACCCCTGCTTACCCCCTTGGTAGCTTGGCAGAGCAGTAGGCTTAACTTCAGAGCGCTAGGTGTAAAGTATTTGTACCAACAAACACAGTAACTCAATGAAAACACTATAAAATGACACAACACCAGTTTAGAAAAATAGGAAATATTTATCTAAACAAAACAAGACCAAAACGACAACAATCCAACATACACAAGTCAAGTTATGAATTTTTAAAGATTAAACTCAAAAATAGCACTTAGAAACAAAAATGCTTAGATGAGATGTTAACACGGCATTGTGACGGAGTCGTTCCCAACAAGCCGACACCAGCGGCGCCGGAAACGGAGTCGTGTAGACCCCCAAGTACAGTACCTTTGGTGAAGTGTGAAAACAAGCCGATGCGCGAAGTCGGGAATCGCGGCGTCTGTGTGAAACATTGAATCCGTGCACTTCGAGCGGCGTTAGTCACGACGTGGGGCGGCGACTTCCACGTAGTTGCGGATTTCAGCGGGGCTGCTGCGGCATCGGGCCTGCGAAGAGCGTCACGTTCCAGTGAAGGTCACGGCGTCAGGTGCAGGCGGCGTTACCGGATTCAGCAGCGGCGTCGGTCCGAAGTCGTCCGAAGTCGATTTCCTTGGATTCCACCAGCTTTCTTTTCAAGGGCCCAGGGACTGGATAGGGCACCACTTGTCGGGGCAGGAGTCTCTCCAGAGACTCCAGGTGCTGGCAGAGAGAAGACTTTGCTGTCCCTGAGACTTCAAACAACAGGAGGCAAGCTCTAACTCAAGCCCTTGGAGATTTCTTCACAAGATGGAAGGCACACAAAGTCCAGTCTTTGCCCTCTTACTCTGGCAGAAGCAGCACTGCAGGAAAGCTCCACAAAGCACAGTCACAGGCAGGGCAGCACTTCTTCCTCAGCTATCAGCTCTTCTCCAGGCAGAGGTTCCTCTTGGTTCCAGAAGTGTTTCTGAAGTCTGTAGATTTGGGTGCCCTTCTTATACCCATTTTGGTCTTTGAAGTCACCTTTCTTCAAAGGGGACTCACACCTACTTGTGAAATCCTGCCTTGCCCAGGCAAGGCTTCAGACACACACCAGGGGGTTGGAGCCGGCATTGTCAGAGGCAGGCACGGTCCTTTCAGATGAGAGTGACCACTCCACCCCTCCCTCCTAGCAGAGATGGCTAATCAGGAAATGCAGGTTACACGCCAGCCCCCTTTGTGTCACTGTCTAGTGCGAGGTGAAAAACAACCCAACTGTCAAACTGACCCAGACAGGGAATCCACAAACAAGGCAGATTCACAGAATGGTTTAAGCAAGAAAATGCTCACTTTCTAAAAGTGGCATTTTCAAACGCACAATCTTAAAATCAACTTTACTAAAAGATGTATTTTTAAATTGTGAGTTCAGGGACCCCAAACTCCACATGTCCATCTACTCTCTAGGGGAATCTACACTTTAATCATATTTAAAGGTAGCCCCCATGTTATCCTATGAGAGAGACAGGCCTTGCAACAGTGAAAAACGAAGTTGGCAGTATTTCACTGTCGGACATATAAACCACATTACTATATGTCCTACCTTATCCATACACTGCACCCTGCCCTTGGGGCTACCTAGGGCCTACCTTAGGGGTGCCTTACATGTAAGAAAAGGGAAGGTTTAGGCCTGGCAAGTGGGTACACTTGCCAAGTCGAATTTACAGTGTAAAAATACACTTACAGACACTGTAGTGGCAGGTCTGAGACATTATTACAGGGTTACTTGTGTGGGTGGCACAACCAGTGCTGCAGGCCCACTAGTAACATTTGATTTACAGGCCCTGGGTACCTCTAGTGCACTTTACTAGGGACTTAACAGTAAAACAAATATGCCAATCATGGAGAACCAATTACGTACACATTTTAAACAGGAGCACTTGCACTTTAGCACTGGTTAGCAGTGGTAAAGTGCCCAGAGTAACAAAAACAGCAAAATCAGAGTCCAGCACACATCAACAACCTGGGGAACAGAGGCAAAAAGTTAAGGGAGACCACGCCAAGGATGAAAAGTCTAACAGAAACCATTAACAACTTAATAAGTACACCCTAGTTAGGCTTCACCACAAGTCACAGTTAAACTGCTCGATACCTGAGAGCTATAGCACATTCAATTGCTTTGAGAAATGCATGTTAAATTGAACCACTTGTGAACAATTTTAAGCCCAGAAAATAACACAATACAATTTCCAAACTAATTCACAAAAAATCAAAACAGTTTAATACGTAGAAGGACACCAAAACAACCAAAAATGTTTTAATCGGAACTGGGATTATGAATGTTTATAGTCGAACAGTGAAAAGCATCTTAGATCAGTATCATTTCACAATTGGCTGGGACATAAGAACCATTTCAGGCCATCTACAATGGATCAGAGGTTGGAAACACCAAGGGCCTCATGCTGACTTTGGCGGGCGGCGGAGGCCGCCCGCCAAAGTACCGCCGTCAGAATACCGCTGCGCGGTCAAAAGACCGCCGCAGTAATTCTGAGTTTCCCGCTGGGCTGGCGGGCGACCGCCAGAAGGCCGCCCACCAGCCCAGCGGGAAACCCCCTTCCACGAGGATGCCGGCTCCGAATGGAGCCGGCGGAGTGGAAAGGGTGCGACGGGTGCAGTTGCACCCGTCGCGATTTTCAGTGTCTGCTATGCAGACACTGAAAATCTTGGTGGGGCCCTGTTAGGGGGCCCCTGCAGTGCCCATGCCATTGGCATGGGCACTGCAGGGGCCCCCAGGGGCCCCACGACACCCGTTACCGCCAACCAGGTTCTGGCGGTCAAAACCACCAGAACCAGGCTGGCGGTAAGGGGGTCGGAATCCCCATGGCGGCGCTGCCTGCAGCGCCGCCATGGAGGATTCCTCAGGCCAGGGGAAAACCGGCAGGAAACCGCCGGTTTCCCTTTTCTGACCGCGGCTTTACCCCCGCGGTCAGAATTGGCCTGGATGCACGGCCAGCCTGTTGGCGGTGCATCCGCGGTCCCCGGCCCTGGCGGTCCATGACCGCCAGGGTCGGAATGACCCCCCAAGTGTGTTATCCTGGTCGGGGTGTTTACATTCTGATTTAATCTACTTTTTCGAAATAAAAAAGATTCAGTGGGCCAAAGCCCAAGCCTGAAGCTTGTGAGGATCGCCCAAAGGTGGGATGCTTTGTCACTGAGCTGAAGCTGTTGTTTTTGGACCAAATTTCTGAGCAGCAAATACTTGGACTTTGTAATAGCCAAGGGCTCTTCACCACTAGGATAGATTTGCTGCCTCACCCCAGTCCATGTTTTTGCCATCAGACCCTCCAGCAGAGCATGGCTGGAAGCTACAACTTGGCATGACCCCACAGGGTCAGATACCTTTACTGTGAGGTGCTGCTGGACCCGTTTTCAGCATAGCACAATGGTCAAAGTGGGGTTAGACTGTTATTTTGAACACAGAGGTTAGAACCTCCTTGGGCAAGCTTCACCATCTTGTATCAGTCCTCCAGAAGTGAAAAAAATGACTGCTGAGTGCATCCCACCCTCGAGGCATTCTAGGATTGAAGCGTGATGATGTCACAGGAATGGCAGCCATTTTAAGTTGGGAAACACAAGAGGATCCTAAGAATGTCGTTTTACGAATCTGGATGGTGTAAATATTGTTTGTCATATTTTCTTTTCAATTCCAATTTACTTAATTTCAACAATAATGACTGCATCTGGAAATTTATGGTTGGCTTTGACTTCACAATTTATTTAAAATTCATAATAATCTCATGTTTGTCAACATATACTCTTGAAAAAAATATTTGTATACGAGCAATTGCAAGTCAACAATAATTTGCAGCTGTGCTTTATCTTCATTGCACTTTCATGTGTTGTCTCTTTCAGCAGATGCTCTATAACATTTTTGGCACCTACTATGGCCACCAGTAGCAATGCAGTACAGCCACCACCATTCTTAGAGAGGCCAGGCAGACCAGATGTAAAACGAAAGCAATGAGAATGCATCTTTGAGAAATATTTGGTTGCTATTGATGCTCACAGTTATACACCGTCCAGGAAAGTAGAACCATTATTCAATCTTCTGGGCGTGGCTGGGCGAAATGTTTTTGACAATCTTCCTAGTGTCCCAGCTCAAGAAGAAGATGGAGTTTGGAGTGTATACCAAATTCCAAATTTTATTATCATGTTATGGAACTCCTGAGAGATCCACATGAATAAAGTTACAAAACCATAAAAGTTCCCCATAATAAGATACTTATTTCTTAAAAGAGCAAAACAATTAATAAATACATAATGCAATGGTTCAATATTTAAAACATCAAATTCAGAATATCTGCAAGAATGATTGAAAGAACTTAAAAATCTTGTAACAAAATCTTTCATTGTGGGGGGTGTAACATAAATCCAACGCCTCTCTGTGAGATCTAATATTAAGCTGCAAAAAAGGGGTTTCAACCAAACTTTCCTTGGAACGGCGAGAGCCGAGCAGACAAATAAGACATGTATAAGAGATAGTACCCCTCCTTGACACAGATTACAAACGCTAGTAGAGCCATCCCACCGTGAGGTGAGATCTTTCAATGGCAATCTATTTAGTCTAAGCAGCATACACAATCGCCTCACCCCATGGTTTAAATTCCAGGTCAAGTAGGGTTGCACCATTTTCATAGTTACCGAGGTAGTTAACTTCTCTAGACCTCTTCTTTTGCGTCACACCTCCATGTCCATCGAAAAGCGTTTGGACCATGATGCTTCCTTCAGAATTTTTTTTAATGATACATAGGGAATTGAAGGACAAAGCTCCAAGTCTAGCTCTGGGAGTTGAATAGCTTTGATGTAATTTCTAAAAAAACAAACAGATTTTTTCCCTCAGATTGCTGAAGATCTCACTATATGCCAAGTTTCTCAATGTACAATCTTCACTGTGCATGAGGTTGTGCGCCCTTATCACTGCCACAAGGCCTTGCACAAAGATGTTCTTAATGCCAAATTCAAGGCGTAATGCAGCCCCTGAGACTGCATGATTACAAGAGACCATGCGTCTGAGAATGAGGCCTTCCATCTTGTCCAAAAAATCCCATTTAGTTGTATCAATACACTCTATCGCATATAAAAGAGTCGCATGGATCTTGACCTGATAGGCTAATAGTAAGTGGGCAAAATTACGCTTACCATTTGCCTTATAAAAGGCCGACAGGCCTTGGGCTAGTGACAGGGCCTTATTGGTATTCTGACGTAT
This sequence comes from Pleurodeles waltl, assembly GCF_031143425.1. Classification (NCBI taxonomy): domain Eukaryota; kingdom Metazoa; phylum Chordata; class Amphibia; order Caudata; family Salamandridae; genus Pleurodeles; species Pleurodeles waltl. The sequence continues at coordinate 690,879,147 of NC_090442.1, read as the reverse complement.
GTGATCAGACTCTTTTATTGAAGCCGAAAATGTCTTGGCTTAAAACTGGTATGATGTTTGCTGTTCCAGTTACCTATTACCCAGGGAAACAAGACTTTTCTTCTACGGATCTTCCCGGAGAAGCAGACCACCTGAGACTTAGCTGTATTAATTTTCAGGTAGTGCTTCTCTGAATAGCTTTTCAGAGCGGCCAAACGATAGTGTAGGCCTTCTGGGGTAAGGTCATACACTACTATATCATCTGCATACATGAGGCACACAATTGGCTGGCCCCCCGCTGCAGGGGCATAGCCGGAGGAGTTCCTAAGACTTATAGGTAGGTCATGGATATAGAGGGAGAAAAGCAATGGGGCCAGTAAGCAACCTTGTTTTAAGCCATTTTTTGTCAATACCTTTGAAGATAGTCCCTGTTCTCCGCCCATTAAGATTTTACACCAGGTTGATGAGTATAGGGCAATCACCAATTGCAGGAGGCCAGATGGAACTCCTAGATCTTGGAGTTTTTTCCATAGTATTCCCCTATCCACTCGGTCAAATGCTGTGGAGTAATCGATAAATGCTGCATACAATATACCTCCCCTAGTCTGGACATACTTATCAATTATGATTTGCATAATCAAGGTATTGTCTAAGGTATTATGGGCTTTTCTAAAGCCTGCCTGTTCCATTGGTAAGATACCCTTTTCCTCCACCCACTCCGTCAATTGTAGGAGGATACTTTTCACAAATATCTTTCCTGTAGCGTCCAATAAGGCAATTTGTCTGTAATTTGACGGGATTGATCTATCTCCCTTTTTATGTAAAGGAATTATTATACTACCTGTCCATGATTCTGGGACGGTGCCGTGGGCATGACATAGGCCAAAAACTGGTTGAATTAGTTGCCCAGAGCAAAGGCTCCCTTTTAATTAGGGTCATTGGGTTCTCGTCGGGGCCCATGGCCCCTGAAGAGCGCATAGATGTTATGATCCCTTCTAGTTCTATCACTGTTGGTGCCCCTGTAAAGCCCCTCTCTCCACCTCTATTTAGTATTACCTCCTTTCTCCCTGTGTCAGCACCCTGATTTTCAGCATACAGTTCTTGAATATACGATTTCCAAACTTCCTCTGCTATCGGGGCAGCCGCTAAGTATTTATGATTTCCGCACCCCTCCGATATAATAGTCCAGAATAATCTGGTGTTTCTCTTTACGGCCGCTTCCCTCAGTGCCACGCAATTCTGGTCCTCTTTTTTTTTCAAATTGTCAGTTTCAGCTTTGATCTGCTTCTCTTTAGTTTTGTTCTTTCCCTATTCATCACCTTAGACTTGTGCTCCAGATGTTGATGTATTAACTTATTTATTACCCTATTCAAGTTCAGAATAGGGAACTGGTCGTTATCCACTCTTGTTAAATTACGCTTGGGCTGCGAAAGCACAGTAATATGCCTTATCAAATTGGGAAATTGTATTAGAGCGTCTTTCCCCCACATCTCCAGATTTCCTGTGATGTTCTCCAGCAGTGGCTTAATCAATAGCATTTTTACTGTCGACCAAGATATTCTCCGATTTTTCCCTTACTACTTATTTTTACACCTTTTAAAGACCACAAATCTGTTGCCCCTAACTTCAGGCATAAGGAGAGCCTTAAGATTTTATGGCCAATGCATGGAGTGTCAAATACCTCCATTTCCCCAACTTTTTGAGCCAGGTTATACGAAGCACAGATGTAGTCTATTATGGAGTTATTCTTAAATAACTTATGGGTAGAGGCTGCGGGAGAATCCATACTGTAGCACCCATTAAGAATGATACAGCCGCAAGCCCTTAGTCCTTTGGAATGTATAGATTGAAGCAAAGACACAAATGAAGAAATAGTATGATGAGGAAGTTAGCGTACTTCCTGAAAGGCATAGTTTTTTTCAAATGAAAACAAACTAGTGAAGAATCCATAAAGGACTTTGTCGCAGCTTGTGTCAGCCTCTGCTTGTGAGTTTCAGAATTCAGTTGCCACCTATATGAGGGATCAATTTGTCTTTAAGTGATTATCCAAGAAAGAGAGGCTATTGACATGTAGGAATCCAACTTTGAGAGAAGTAATTGACATCGCTAAGATCATAGAAAGATCCACTTTTTCTACACAAGCATTGGCTATAGAAGGTCTTTCACCTATCTCTTACACTGCTGAAGATAATACTATATCTACTTTCACTGCAAGAGACAGAAGAAAACAGATGTTTTTTTACCGATGTGGGTCCAGCAATCACATTGTTAATATCATTTTATATCCTGCTATGGAAAAAAATGTTCGAAATGTATGAAAGTAGGACATTTTCGAGTGGTGTGCAGAGCACAAATGCTTAGTAATAATAACGTGAGAATCAGAATGTGGAACATACATGGAGTATAGACAACTCATGAATAGATGCCCATGAGGTACAAGACAGTACTAATACATTTATTTATATTCTACTTACCATTAGTGATGACCATGAAGAGATTCACATTAAAGGTCCTTGTATGTCAAGCAGTCATTGGGGGAAAAACATTTTGGGTAATGGCTGACTCTGGGGCACCCATCACATTTTTCTCACATTGGCCAGCGACTTTTAGACTGGAAAGTCCTGATATCAGTCTCAAGGTATTTGGAGTTCAGGACATCACTCAACTTGGTAATTTCAATTCCTTACTACAGTGTCTAGGGAGGAGTACTAGGACCAAGGTATATGTGGTGGTCAATGGTAGACATAATTGGCTTGAAGGATTTAGAAAAATTGGGAATTCTTTTGAGACCAGGACATACAAATTCCATTGTGATAGGTGAGATGGCCATCTTATCAATAAGTTTAGAGTTTGATAAACTTCCCAGCATGGTATCAAAGTTTCCTATAGTTTTCAGAAATTAAGTGGCTTTGAGCATGAGATATAGCTGAAAGAAAATTCCATGCCCGTAATCTACAAGGTCAGACAAGTACCTATTAATAAACATCAAGAATATAAAGGGTTATTAGATAAGGGGAGGGGGTTCGCCGAGCATCTTAAGATGGCTGGTGGATTTAAACTTCACTCTGTCTGGGTGCCCAAGATCTGCTACATATTCCTGTCATGGCTAATGAAGAGGCCTGTAACAAGGCTTCCTGGATGACAGGATGTAAAGAACCCTTGATCGGAGTAATTTTGTTCCCACTTTGAGGCTTGGAGGTGCTGTAAATGCCATAACACCCTGCGGGCCCACTGGGAGGCCCGTGCTGCACTGAGACCTGCAGCGGGCTAGCTCCTCATGACAGCGAGCCAGACAGCACCTGAGGGTGTGGTTAACTTACAGGTGAAGCAGGGCTAAGCCAGAAAGCTGCAGAATGGCTTGAGGGACAGCTAGGGTGCCGGGTGCAACACGGGCCTAGTTACGAGTCACCAGCAGAGCGGTGAAGACATTATGATGTGGGCCTTGCAGTAAGCACAGTCGGAGCACCGGCACCTCTGAAACTCCTGTCTCTCTTTACCTCCCCCTTCATACTAACGACTCCCTCAAAGAAAACTAGCACCAGACAGGCCACTGTCCAACTTTTGGAGGGAGCCTACCCTCCCATTAGGAGTGAGGGGAATGACTCCTGAATCTCGACTCCCCTCTATTGAGCCACTCTCTGCCCTGCTTCTTGACATGAAGACAGGAGCACCAAAGCAGACAATCGGGTGCCGTGCTGGCTTGATGCCCACTTGGTATAACTATCATGAAGGACATGGCAAGCAATATTAGATACTTCCCCTCACCACCATGATACACAGAGACTGAAGTAGAGGCAACCACCTTTGGGCTGCAAGAGGGACTACCCCCGTACACAGATGCGGTAGCTGTGAGGTGGGTCCTGAGAACTACACATAGGGGGTTATTACAACTTTGGAGGAGATGTTAATCCGTCCCAAAAGTGACGGTAAAGTGACGGATATACCACCAGCCGTATTACGAGTCCATTATATCCTATGGAACTCGTAATACGGCTGGTGGTATATCCATCACTTTACCGTCACTTTTGGGACGGATTAACACCTCCTCCAAAGTTGTAATAACCCCCATAGTGTCTTCAACCCTCACAGTGAGGAGCTATCTCTGCTCACCATACCCAGCTAGGACCTCTGCAGAACATATTGGCCAGCCATCGATTGCCAGACCAATGTCCTCTGCACCTCTGGTATGCATGGACTGAGATACTTTTGCTGATGAAGTCCATTGACCTCAACATTAATGTTTTCATGCCCCCCCATTAATGACCCTGGAGGAGGGCTGGGGGTCAGGCAGGTCCATGACATCGACAGCTACAGTCAGGAAGTAATCCCCTGGTGAGGACCGTCACAACATGGGGCATAAGGGAGGAGTGGGCCCTCTGCTGCCAAGGCATCATATCTAGTATGCCATGAGCCACACTGGGTCAAGTCCACCGCCCAGGCCCATGACGCCAGCGACACCACAGAGGTCAAACTAGATCAGATTCTCAAAGCAATTGCACACACTAAGTAAGACGTCCGGGCCAGCTTCAATACCGTGGCAGTGGGGTTAGGGCTAATACGGGCATATCAGCAGCAATTTCCAGACCTCAGAAATCAAGGAAATCCACCCAGCAGTCTATAAGCTGGAGGGCCAGGTACGCACACTCACTTGAAAGTCAAGGACCTCGAAGCCAGAGCTTAGGACTCTGAATGGTGCTCCCACCATGATAAACTTTGAATCATGTGATTCCTTGAGAGGACGGAGGGGCCTGGCCTGGTGCAATTCTTTGAGTCCTGGCTGTTGAGGGTGGGGGTCCCCACTCAGCTGTCTGCTCATTTTCTGATGGAGGAAGCCTACACAGTCCCGGCTCTCACCTGCTGGTGGAATCCTCTCCCAGACCTGTGGTGGCCAGGGTGATGAACTTCAGAGACAAGGAAGCCTGTAGGCCACTGCACCACAATAGATTCACTGTGTTCATATTTCCAGATTATACCATGTTGGTGCAGCGCCCCCGGGCCTCGTTCCTTGGAGTGAAGCGCAAACTACAGCAAGTGGGCCTGTGCTATCCCCTACTTTTCCTGGCAAAGCTTAAGGTCATAACTGGGAGCAGAAGCTACTTCTTTACAGAGCCGATGGATGCCTGGGACTGGGTAGAACAATATTGTTATGAAATCTCGGCTTCATCCTTGCCATTCCCCCACCCGCATTGCAAGGCCCGGACTTCACGAAATCAGCAGTTCAAGGCTTGTCATTAGCTGGTCGTAATAATCCAGGGGTGCCCACACTGGAAAAAAGCAAAAGAGGACCAGTCCCAAGCACTGACATCAGCGGTCGATGAACGATGTTCGCCACCTGCCTCTCCTATGGAAGACGAGATGTTGGATAAGGCTTTCACCCTTACCACAAGCCATATGACTTCAGAACTGCTACCGGTGGTGACACCTCAGACAGTTGACACCCTCCTGTAATGAAATCCTGGAAAGCAGAATGCATACTCTCATAGGGGATAACCCCACTGGGATACAATTCTTGCATTAGCAATGGGTTCTTTAGGCGGACGCAACCACAGTCTATTCCACTGTTGGGAGTGTTGAGATCACAATGGCATTTCCCCCCTCCCCTGGGTCTGGTGCGAGATCATTGTACATCAGTGCACAAACTGGAGGACTCTGTTAATGGGACACACCTTTGTTAGTTTAGGGGGCTGAATGTTCTAGAGAGGCACTGGGTAGGGAGTTGGGAGCGTTGTTTCTGCAACCTGTTGAGTCTTGTGATATGCTATACCCTTCTGTTCCAGGTCCAATGTTGCTTACTATACAACATGTTACTGTCATGACACAAGATGTGCAAGTTGAAGTGAAGGTTTCTCACTGCAGAACACTGACATGGCATAGCTTAAAAGAAAATACATGGAATGTCCGGAGTATGGGCACTTACCGGAAGAGGCATGCTGTGCAGCAATATATAAGGAGGCTAAGAGCACAGATTGCATTGCTGCAGGAGACATATATCATGCATGGAGAAGGCACTCTCCTTCAGAGGCATTGGAGGGGTCCCTGTTTTTGCACCACATAATCAGGCTTTGCTTGGGGAATCTTTATATAGGTCCGACCAGGAGTGCCCTTCCACCCTCTGGTCTCTGACATTGACCCGAGGGACAGATATGTTCTTGTAGAGAGGCTGTTCTATGGGAGAAATGTCCTACTGGGCAGCATCTATGTCCCCAACATGGCCCAACCGGCCTCCTTCTCACAAATATCCACAGTCTTAACGAAGTGGGGCCACCTACCATGGACATTGGGCGATTACTTTAACTGTGTGATCGACCCCCACCTAGACTTGTCACACCTGCCCCTCCTACATTCACCAGTAATACCCACTGCTTTATACTTTTTCCCACTGCCTCCAGCATTGGTCCCTTCTGGACTGTTGAAGATCACTGTATTCCCTCACCACAGAATTCCTCTACTACTCTCCTCATGACTTGCATCTGTATAAGGTACTATGCAATATGGCCACTCAATTGCTTGTGATAGAGGTAGAATATTTGGGGAAGACCTTTTCAGACCATAACTTCCTGCAACTGCAATTAGAGCAGAGACCCACAAAATTTTCAGTCCCCACATGGAGACTCCAACCTGCCCTGCTAGAGGACCAGGCGTCTGTGAGCCAACAGACGATGCCCTCACAAACTGTCTAACGAAGAACCTGGGCACCTTAACATATAAATCAATATACTGGGAAGCCATGAAAGTGGTGCTTATGGGGCATTGTATCCACACAGTGGTGGGTGCTAGGGCAGCTTTACAAAGTGACTTGTCTCAGCTTTCAGGCTTCCCTAAGAGCTTTAGAGATTAAGGCTAGAAGCGATCCTATGACACAAACAGTGCTGACTATAGCACTCGCCAAACACACACAGCTAGTAGAGCAACTCCGCTGCTTGGATTTTCATGCATATCAAGCCAAAATGCTTGATGAAGGGGTCAAGCTAGGGTGCTTGTTGGCCTGACTTCTGCGCAGCAATGATCCCCCTGTGCATATCATTAGAATTAGGGTCTCCCCTACTGAAATCTCTCAGCACCAGATGTACATCCATGCAGTGTTTACCACACACTATCAGACCTTATATGATCCTCTGTTTTTGGACCGGCTCTTTGACACCGGTCGATTCCTGGCTTCAGTGGAATTTGTAATACTCACCCCTCTGGAAAGGGTGGACCTTAACACACCTCTCACAATACAGGAACTCTGAGGTGCCATTATGGGCGAAGAGGCTCTCACAACCCCAGGAATGGATGGGTTCCCTAAAGAAATTTAAAAGGCTTATGAAAATCACTTATCCCCAAAACTACTAGAGGTAGAGTAGTGCATGAGGAAGGCTGCCTCCTGCCTTCTATCTGGGAATCCTTATCTACCTCCCTCCTTAAGCCAGGGTAAGACCCCCAGGAGCTCACCTCCTATCGTCCACTATCAATGCTGGTTTCTGATTATAAGATCTTGAGGAAAGTTCTGGCCGTCCAGTTATTCGACCTTGTGATGCGCCTAGTGCACCCTGACTGGAACAGTTAATACTCAGGAGGTCCACCACATTAAATATATGACGACTGCACAGAGTAATGGATTTCTCACAGGTCCAGTGGCTGGACTTTGAGAAAGCGTTCTTTCCGGTGTGCTGAGAGTACTTACTTTTGACACTGAACACTTTTGGAATCACAGGCCATATGCAGGAATCAATACACCTATTACACACAGAACCAGCAGCAAAAGTAAAGATTGGCCAGTGTAACTCACCTCTTCTCAGGGTGAGCAGGGGGACATGTCAAGGCTGTCTGCTGCCCTCCACTATTGCTTGCTCAAATTATGAGGCTGATAGCACAGAGGCTGAAGCGACAAGGATGGGACTGGGGCCTCCCGATGGAAGGCGAACTACACACCATCTTGCTTTATGCGGACGCCATGCTGATTTACGACCAGGACATATTGCACAAATCCAGACCATTTTGCAGGAAATCCGGCAGCATTTGGCCTAGGCATGAGCTGGGCCAAGTCATGTCTGTATGCCTTGAGCCTGAACTGTCCTCCACATTAGATTACTGTAGAGGTGCATCCGCTCTGATGGGAACCCCACACATTCCATTACCTGGGAATCAATGTCTAGCATGCAGCGGAGGATCTAATAGCTGTGAACTATTGCATCTCTGAGTCTGATATGGCATTCTGAAGCACGTTGCCCCTCACGGTTCAAGATCGGGTTTACTTGGCCAAAATGGTCATACTACCCCATTTACTTTAGCATTTCCGTAATTTACCAGTGAGAATCCCGAGGTCCACCTTCCATCCTTTACATTCAGCATTAGAGAGTTTCATCTGGAATAAGGGCAGGGAGAACTCTATAAATTACAGCTGGCTGTCAGCAGAGAAGGCTTGGAAGTGCCAAACCGCAAGCATTATTATCTGGCTGTGCAGTTTCAGTGGCCTGTGCACTAGCTAGCAGGGCAACACATGTCTGAGCTGGGATATCCCATCGAGGCACGGGCACACAGTGCGATTCACATGTTCTTTCTTCCACACGCACAGCTCCCAAATGGAGCCACAGAGTTATTGTGAACTGCATACAATGCTTTCTCTGTAGCTTAAAAGTCATGGCTCAAATGCCCCCCCCAACACCCTGGAAATTCCTGTACACTCCATATCCACTTTTGGCAGTACCTTGTGGGAGGCAGGACTTTCAAAGAGGCAGGGGTGGACACATTGGGTTCACTATTTCATAGGGTGTGCCTATGCCCTTTGGATAGTTACAGGAGGAATATGGGCTACCAAGGGGTCATTTCTTGGTCCATAGATATTTACTGGCCGAAATGGAAAGGCTCTGGGGCATTATGGACTCAGAACCTGCCCAACATCCCCTGATCCACACTCTCCATCATATGGGTGGCAGCCTGACCACAAGTACCTAGTTCATCTTTTAAGTAGGTAAGGCTTCTGTTAATCTTGTATTCATACTTTCTAAACTACACGAGTATGATTTCTGCATTAAATACATTAAAGGAGATAACAATTTTCATGCAGACTGTCTCTCTCATCTGCCAATTCATAACACTGATATTTTGGACAAATTGGACAGTGATCATGTGCTAGAAATGTGTCTTTGGTTGGCAGTCTGGTTGCCCTTTGTCCAAGCAAGGATCCTCACTCTAGTAAGGGTAAAGGAGAATCACACTGAGTTAACCCTGCTCACCCCCCGGTAGCTTGGAACGAGCAGGCAGGCGTAACTCAGAGACAATGTGTTAAGTATTTGTACCAATACACACAGCAATACTGTGAACCACTACAAAATGACGCAACACAGGTTTAGAAAAATAGTAAATATTTGATCTAAATAAAGAAGACCAAATATGATAAAAGTCCTCAATACACCATTAAAGATATGATCTTAGCACTTAAAAACACAAAAATAGTTCCTGGAGGCACAAATGCTGCAATTTGGTATTAAGCTGCGTCGTGATGGAGTCGTTTCCCACAATGCAACGCCACTGGTGCCGTTTATGGAGTCGCACAGACCGCCAGGTAGAGTACCTTTGTAAAACAGGTTAAAAAACAGGCCTGTTCAGGGAGTCGGGGAGCGAGGCGTCGCTTGATCTGATGCAGCATTGGTTCCGGTGCTAAGGGCCAGAGGAGCAGAGGGGACGCGCAGCCACGTTGTGTCCTTACTGCAGAGCGGGGGAGGTGAGGCGGCGGGGTCATAGTACCTCCAGCAGAGACGAAGTCTGGCGAAGTCACAATGCTGCGGGGCGACCTCACTGGATCATGCTCACGTCACAGGGTCACAGGTGCCATAGTCAGAGTCGGGTGTCACGAACATCGGTGTAACGACTCACCGATCTCAGCAAAGTCTGGCGGGATCAGTGGCTGCAGCGATGTGAGGCCTGCGGAATCATTGGGGTCATCACACTTCTACAGGGTCTACAGCTTTAGGTGCAGGCAGGGTTGCGGGTTCCAGGCAGAAGCATCCTTAGCGAAGTCGCACCGCATCGTCTGGCATCATTTCACAGGATTTTGCCAGAAATTCACTGAGTGTGTGGTGGCTGCTGTCGATGAGGTTGCAGTTTCTCTCTTGAAAGGGTCTATTTCTGAGTGTGAATGGCTTGAAGCTACTTCACCAGATAATGTTTTGCTAGATGTTTTTAAATACTTAAAAATGGATGGCCACCACTTCACAAATTTGCCCCATCCAACAAAATCTTTTGCTCCAGTTTCATCTAAATTATCTTCTGAAAACAAAATAAACAATATTTTGTTAACAAAAGTTCTGCTAAAGATAGGAATTCCATTGTAGGTGGCTCAGTCCTTATTAAAAAATCTATGTAAGTCCCTCAAGAAAAATCTGAGTTTAAGTCTCCTGCTATGATTGGAAGAGTCTCTAAAAATTCCATTTTGCTTAAGGTTATGAGTTGGTAGAACAAAAACAGGTTAATCCCCATTACTGATCTCCAAGCTCAAACCTACAATTCCATGCAACATAATCCAACTGATGGATCCATTTTTGTATCAGTATTAGTTTACAGTCTAGTGTCTTTAGAGTATAGTGTTATGTTGTGTCCTTAAAGTCTTAATGTAGAACATGTATATTGTGGGTTATTAGGTAAAAAGTAGTTGGTATTTTGCCTCTGAACCTAACAGTCTCCACATCTTTGTGTGTCATTTTAGATGTAATATATTTCAATTTTTTTCTTCAAGCTGCTTCTGTGCCTTCCTTATAATAGTGTTTACAGTGTACCCCAACAATACAATGAAGCAGGCAAACAGGAGGCCAACCACTTAACCCTTAGAATGGGGTAACAATTGTAGATGACAGCTGGAGTCACAATTTCTTTTCTTCCAGCATCTCTCTTCAAGTGATGTCTTCCAATGTCCACGGGTGTTCTGAGGAGGTGATCATGGCTGGATGCGAGTCTTCTCACGTGCACTGTAATTTATACAAAAGATAAAGTGTCCCCCGCTGTATATTATATGGATATTGTCACAGAGGATTTCCATAACCATAAAGAGAAATTAGGTAACTAGCAATATCCTTATCATGTACGCGAGGGAGTACTTTATCTCATATAAAACATGTTCACACCATCATCTTTCCCACAAACAGCTTAAAACCTTGGTGCATAGCTCTTTCTTAAGAAAGAGCACGCATGTTTGTAGAGATAAAGCTACAAATAAAACATCTAGTGCAAAATTAAACACATCAAAAACCTATGAGATGTTTGTTTCAAACAGATGTTAGTTTAACATACAATAGTTTTTTTTTAAAAAGCTGCACTAGCTCAGAATGTGTAGAATCATGCAGAAAGATGCTAGCTGTACTTTATAGAAGGAGTGCAAAAAATCAACATATTTTCTCTGCTTGCCATTGTAAGCTATTCAAATTGAACAAAAGAAACAAAAGCAATGTGATGTTTGTTACTTTGAACTGCTGCTTTAATTATGCTCTGTGGCCTGACCTGCCTTTGTCCTCAGATGCTGTCTCTGGCAGTAGGCATTGTGAGGTCAGAAGTTGACTGTAATAACCTTATGATAGTTGAGTTCTGATATCTTTTCCTTATAATCAGTGACTTAACGTGTCACAAGTTGCCAATAATAAAGAAATTCTGAATGCCATGTATACAGGAAGTACAGAATCCCATATATGATACTGCTATTACAGCATACATTGTTATAAGCTATTCATTTGAAAAAGTATATGTCATCTGGTTGCGTAGATAGTCTTTATAAGGTTAATGAGTGGTCTTGATATTATATTTATCCGCCAATTAAATTGAACATAATCCTACAAAATGACAACTTGGAGAGTTCTAAATTATTAGCTCAATTCAATTTTAGCTAAGGAAAAAGAGTATAGAGTTTCATTCCAAATGAGAGAGTTGGAGATATACAGATTTTCAGCAAGCATATCTACACAATATCAGACTTTAGATACCAAAGTCAATACAATACCAATATTCAAGGTTTTCTCTTTTCTTTAGTTATAAACATCCTTGCAGACCAGCCTCCACTGTGCAACAAGGCAGTGTGATCATTTTGTGTGTCTGTTTCTCTATCTCTCTTGTCCGGTTCACTGTATGGCAAGTAGGGTGTTTAGTAGAGTGTGGCATTAGACATCATTCCCATTAGATCATAAATGCAAAGTTACTGTGTATCTTGGCAGTGAAATATCTAGGAAGAGCCAAGGAAAGTTCTGCCAGCCATTTTTTGAATAAGTTGAAGGCTACTTCGTTAGCAAGGTCAAGCTGTAGTGTGTTCAAATAATTAAGACCAAAACCAACCATCCCTTGAATGAATGAAAAAAAAGAACAAGCTGGACAAAGAGGAAGGATAATCCTAGATGTTTTACATGAAACAGCAAGGAAGAGGTGGCTTTAGACTTCTGGCCTGGTGCAAATCTTGTCACATGCTCTCATAATCATAGTACTTCAATCAATCAATCAATCGAGGATTTGTAGAGTGCGGCTAATCATAGGGTCTCGGTGCTGTATGTGGGTGTGCTGCTCAGCCGAAGAGCCAGGTCTTTAGGTCCTTCCTGAACTGCTTCAGTGATGTAGCCTGCCTGAGCTTGAGAGGAAGCTCGCTCCATGTCCGGGCTGCTAGGTAGGAGAAGGATATTCCTCCTTCTGTACTTTTTTGGATCTTGGGGACAGCTGCAAGGGTGAGCTGGGAGGAACAGAGACGTCTGTTAGTACGTAGAAGGCGAGGCAGTTTTTGAGGTATGCCGGTCCTATTGTCACGTGGGCTCCCATTATTCTAAATGAGACTACTGGATTTCTAGGCAGCAGGATCTATAACGGTGTGGGGGACTGAGTCTGACCCACGTGTAAAGAACTCTGTCACCCTAAATCCGGTTTTTGCTCCGGCTAACTAGCAGTGCCTCATTTCTCCCATGTGGAAGGAATGATTCGGCAGCCGAGCGCATGACATCTCTGGAACTTCTCAGGGAAGTCGTGGTTACTCAGATCCAAACCAACTCTCTTATTTCCAATATGATCTCATATGCAAATGACAAAGACAGTATAAGTTTTATATAATGTTTTAATAAAACGACTGTATTTTAGATATTAAGGCATGAGCTGCAATAACCAGAACCATATAACACAGTAGGATTGAAATAGTCACCAGGAGAGTAAAACATAAGAACAAAGCTATCATATTGTCTAACAGTTTCTACTCTCCCTCTGCTTGTTCTATTTAGAGCACAGCATGTTAAGCGTCTAGCTTGCCTATTAGAATCACTGTGGAGACATCAGCCCTCATACCTGAGCAAAGACCTGTGATCTTGGTTCAGCATCTGCAACGAGGCAGTCAGCGTCTAGTTGTGGTTCCCTGGTCGGAATCTCCCTCTTGCGTGTATTGGGACAAGGAAGTGATTTTATAACTAACATGTCATCGTGATCACAAAATGCCCCTACGCAGGAATGCCAAGTCTAAACTCCTACCACGTCTATCGGCAATGTACCAGACTGTATCCTTGACTGAAGTACAGAATAAATATGTTGTGGAGAACTCCAGTACTGAAGTAGGCAAAACAGTGTGATATGAATAAAAAACAACACCGTAGAACTGGCTATTTGAAAAATAACAGTACGAAGCCTAATAAAAAGCATGTAGAGCAAAGTGCACAGAGGCTCTAAGCTGTCAGCAAATGAATAAAATATATTCAGGGCAAAGTGCACAAAGGCCTAAAGCCTGAAGCTAAAGCGCAATGAATACGTAAAACTAACCACACTACACTATGTTGAGCAGTGCCTTGTAGGTGTGGATCAGGAGTTTGTATGTGATGCGCTTGTTGACTGGGAGCCAATGTAGGTCTCTGAGGTGTGAAGAGATGCGGCTGTGTTGGGCGATGTCCAGGATGAGGCTGGCTGCTGCATTCTGGGCTCTTTGTAGTCTTGAATGAAGTTTCTTGGTGATGCCAGCATAAAGTGCGTTGCTGTAGTCCAGTTTGCTAATGATGAGTGCATGGGTGACTGTCTTCCTCGTGTCGGGGGGAATCCACTTGAAATCCTCTGCAGGAGTCAGCGGGTGTGAAAGCATGACGAAGAGACGATGTTGACTTGGCGGGCCTCAATTGAGAGGAGTCCAGGATGATGCCCAGGTTGTGTGCATGGTCTATGGGGCATTACCCACAGCGGTGGGCCACCAGTAGTCGTTCCAGGCAGAAGGGGTGGAGCTGATCATGAGGATCACTGTCTTGTGTCTTGTCCGAGTTGTCTTGTCCAAGTTTACCTTGAGGCAGCTGGCCTCATCCCATTGTGGAAATTCCTCTTGGCTTGAGCAGAGTCCTTGGACAGAGAAACAATCAGTTGGGTGTTGTTGGCAGAAGAGACTATGTTTAGCACGTGTTGTTTGGTGATCTTTGCAAGCTGGCCATGTAGAAGTTGAACAGCATCGTGAGCAGCAATATCCCTTCCTGTGCATAAAATCCAATGATATATCTTAATGTGCAGATTGATGATCTAGGGCTTTCTCTTGAATGCCGGCATCAAGCAGTCTGTCACAAAGGTTGGAGTGGGAGACAGTGTCAAATACTGCAGTGAGGTCGAGGAGCAAGAGTATGGCCATGCCTTTGTGGTCCAGTATGATGCGTATGTCGTAGGTGGCTGTTAAGAGTGTAGTTTCAGTGCTGTAGTTGCTTCTGAATCCGGACTGGGATGGGTCTAGGATACGGTGTGTCTCGAGTAATTTGGTGAGTTGTTGGTTGACAGCCTTCTCCATTACTTTGGATGTGAAAGGGAGCAGAGAGATGGATCTGTAGTTCCTCAGCTCCCTAGGGTCAGTGGTGGGTGTCTTGAGTGGCAGGCTGATTTCGGTGTGCTTCCAGTCGGAGGGAAATGTAGCTGTCTTGAAGGATTGGTTGGTGGTTTGTCAGAGCTCCAGTGAAATGGTGGCACTGGCCAGGTTGAGGATGTGATGAGGGCATGGATCCGAGGGAGCTCCCGAGTGAATGAAGTCCATCAGTCTTTGGGTGTCCTCTATGGTGATGGGGGTCCTGCAGTTCAGTATCGGGTGAGGTGCTAAGTCTGTGGTGGTGTGCGGTGCTGAAGCCTTTGTAGATGTCTTGGACCTTAGGGTGAATCTAGGTGTGAGGTCGTTGTAGAGGTCTTGGGAGGGAGGGATGGATGAGGTGTCTGTTCCAGGGTTCGTGAGCTCTTTCATGATGGCAAAGAGCTCTTTGTTGTTCTGAGCGCTGGTGAAGAGGCGTGCTTGGAAGGCAGCTTTTTTGGCAGCTTGGATGTTCTGGTGGTGCATAGTGACGACTTTGTGGTCTTCGGTCAATTTCTTGATCCTCCATGTCTGTTTCAGTCGTCTGCATGAGCACTGGGATTCCTGTGGGTCAGTCATAAACCACTTGGGTGTTTTGCTTTGTCAATTCTCTGCTTTTACTTAGGGGGGCTACATTGTCGGTGCAGTTTGATAGACAGTGGTGTAGGATGCTTGCGGCTTCATTTGTATCTGCTGCGTCCAGTGGGAGGGAGTGGTTGAGAGCTTTGGTGAGTTGAGTTTCCCTGACTTTGCCCCAGTGTCTGCCAGGGGGAAAGAGGGTGTAGTGGCATGCGGTGTTGATTGTGTAGGTAAAGTGGCAGCACTTGTGGTCGGTCCAATGATGTTCAGAGGTGTGGGAGATGGTGATGTTATCCCCTGCTGACAAAATGGGGTCAAGAATGTGGCCGGCTCTGTGGGTGGGGACGTTGACAAGTTGTTTGAGGCTGAGAGTGGTGAGGTTGTCCAGGAGGTTTGAGGTGTTAGTTATTGTGGGTTTCAAGGTGGAAGTTGAGGTTGCTGAGAAGGATGTAGTCAGAGCAGGTGGGTGCTTGGAGGGAGAAGAGGTTGGCGATGTCTTCGCAGAACTGGGATCAGGGTCCGGGTGGCATGTAGATGAGGGTGCTATGCAGGGAGGTATTTTGTTTGGTCTTGATCTGGAAATGTAGGTGCTTGTGAGTTGACTGAGACTATGACCCGATGGTGGTAATTAGTCGGAGGTTGTTCTTGTAGATTACGGCAATGCCTCCTCCAGGCCAGCTGGCTCTGTCCTTGTGGATGATTTTGTAGTTGTCCAGAACAGCCGTGGCGATGTCTGGGGCAGTGGTGGGGGTGATCCAAGTCTCTGTGAAGAAGGCAATGCTGAGTCTAGGAAGTTCCAGACTTCTACCGTATGATTAACGAAGGAGCATGTGTTGATGAGTATGCACTTGAGGTGGCTGTCCGTGCTTGGTGCAGGATTATGAGGTGGTCCTTGAAGGGTGCTGGAGCAGGTGCGGCAAGAAAAAGATCCATGGGAGTTCCTGGGATCGGCTTGATGGCAGGCTTAAGATCTTCCTGAGTTGAGGGCGCATAAAGTGCTGGCGTCGAACCAGTGGATGAGGCAAGAACCAGGGTCCGTGGTCCAGGCATGAACGGGTGCAGACGGGCTTGCCTCTGGTGCACCAACAGTGTGTTCTGGTCAGCTGGGTGGCAGGAGGGCAGGAAAAGCTCTTTGCTGGTATGGGGCTGCAGAGGCACCAGCTTTGTGGGGGGGAAACTCGGGACAGGGAAAAGAGAGAAAGAGACAAGGGGAAGAAAATGGTATGAAGACAGAAAAAAGAATAGAAATAAAAGCAGAAGTAAATGACAGGAATAAAGAGAGACAGAGATACTTTCATGCTGATGACCACTAGGCCACCAGGGATGAGGTGCAGGCGGGATCCTGTGGGTGAGCTCCGAACTGAGAGTCAGGTAGGCTCTCAGTTTGCCCAAAGCAGAGGCAGCAGCAGGAGGAGCTGATACTGGGGAGGGAAAAAGACACTGACCAGGAGGTCAGAGGAGTACTTAACAATGTTTTTTTTTTATTACAATAGTAAACCAATATTATATTGGATTGTGCTATGTGCCTATCTTCAACCAAGATGGGAGTTCCAATATACAGTACATATTATAGAGGGGAAATACATGGGTTTGCAGTGGTAAGGTGTACAGAGTTCAAAAGCAAGCAAATATAGCGTACTGAAAAGGTGAAATGTCTGTGGTGACTACGCAGAAAAAGGAAATTTGCTACAATGAACCCTCCAGCTGAGAGATAGGGTAGACTAAACAATCCCTTGATGGACATTCCTGCTCGGGTACTACAACAAGGACATTATATCACCTCTGAAGTGTCACATATCTTTTGTATGCACCTGTGAACCTACCCGCACCCCTCTATTAACATCAGCTCTAGACACCAACCATGTCCATTGGCAAACCCTTCTTCTCACCTGCAGACCTCGCCTGTGAGATGGCTAGCCCTAGCCTGCTCATAGATGCATCCCAGTATCCAAACACTTCCACCATGATCAACAAGGTTATGTGACCTATTCTGCCTCCTGGGTCAAACCTCTATCCTCAACCTAGGGTCAGTTCTGCCCATAGGACAACCAACAAACATAAATAACTGATAGCTGTCAGTTTTGTGCACCAGGTCACTGGCCCTGCCCAAAAGTGGAAACTCAAATACAGTGACTTGTGTAGACCTCACTTCCGGACTGTGGACTGTCAAGTGGTCATGGATGGGTCCCTGGGGCCTACCTAGACTCAGTTCAAGACCATTTATCACTCCCAACACTGGCATAATCCCAGTCAGTCAGTCAAACAAAATTTTGTCTGGCCAAGGACATAAACCCACAGCAAGTATCATACAATATGTTACAATTTCCACACAAAAAAGCTGTCATTAAAAAAACAATAAAATTCATTATACGTAAAGGTTTTACAAAATCCCACAGATAAAAAATAGAAAAACCTAATCTAAAACACCATAATACAAGCCTATATAACATAGGTGGATAGCTAAGATTCATGTTTTTTCCTAATATGAAAGGCTGATCTTATATAATTTAAAATGGTATACCAAATTTTAGGGGTTCCTAAACATTGCAAGAATATTAACCCCTCATTGCTATTGGGCCTGGACAAAGTTCACGGAATTGCACTCCGAGGAGCTCCGCGAAGTTCCCCAAAAACTCCATCGCACTGCGCAGAGTTCCGAAAGTGGTGGAGTGCATTAGGTCATGCCGTTCTCACTGATTTTTAGCACCATGTGTTTGTCCTGTGCTGAAAAATCAGCGCAAATGGTTCCCTGTGCAGCGCAAGAGGGCGCTGCTTCTTTTCTGCCAGTCAGGTTGATTTTCTACTTGAGCAGCAGCTACTGCAGCGCAAACGTAAGATTTCGCATTGCAACCATCTGTGACCACTCGCATTGAGAAATCTCACCGGGTGGTGGTCGTGAGTAGGATTTTCCTGGCTCACGCTCACCAACTCACCGTTGATCAGAGCGAGTGAGGAAAAAACTCTGCTCCGCTGCACTACGCAGAGTTTTTTGGAACTCTGCACTCTAAGCGGAGTTCAGAGGGGGAAAAATTACGCAAACTCCGTGAGTGGAGTTCAATGCCCACCCCTAATTGAGACACCTCAGACTCATATTGTGCAAAACAGGAACCTGGAAAGAACGTCTGGGTTCAGAGTACAGGGTACAAAACAGCGTAAAGTGACTTGTGCAATCAGTGGCACTATTGTCACACACACAAGGCGGAAGAACCTGGTGGCAAAACTCTGAGAAGGGAAAAACAAATATTGTGTAGCTTACCCATTCTCATAAGAGTTAGGCAGTGGCGATGAGTAGGGTTGAAAATCCAACCTAGGTATGGCTTGGCACTACAAGTTGTGGAAACTGCTGCATATTTGACAACTGATTCCTTTGCCTGGGCCACTTCAATACGAATGTTCCCGTGCTATGCCAAATAGCGTTCTTTGATGCATAACTCATGTTTGGGCCCAATAATGCAGGGATTTTCAAATAACTCAGTTAAACCTACTTTTTGAAATTAGTCTTTCAAGTATGAAAACCTCAACATGCAGTCCGACCTATGTAATGCCAGGCAGTCAGTAATAAATATTCTGGTTAAACCGGCTTCCGGCGTGCTCCATAATTTACCCCGAAGCAATAAGGGGGCAAGTCAATCATTTCTTCCAAAAATGTTAACCCTAGTTCTTGATGGCATATTAGGGTGGTGGTGCCTCCTGGTACTGACAGTAATCTGTGGGTAAAGTTATTTTTGTACTCTTCAACATTGTAATAACCCCTCAAGCCTACCCTATATGTTCCCATCGCTATACACTTACTCCTATAAAGATTCAGCATCTCTGCTATTGGCTTGTTATTTAGCTTTCTGGCAAATCGAAAGATATCCTTAATGTTCCTGCTCAGGGATTGGAGTCTGGATGTCAAAAGAGAAGACTAACTAAGTGTTTGAGTGAAAAGAATCCCTAAAAAATTAAAACTCTTCAACTTTGCTACATTACACTCCCCCATGTTAAAGCACTTGGACTTTGTACCAGGTTGACTGCATGTCAAAATATATGATTCAGTATAATTTACTTTAAGGTCTAAATCATTCATATGTCCTAAAAATAAGTCCAAAAGAGTCTGAAGGCTATTTGCTGTGCAGGCAATTAGCACTGCATCATCTTCATGCACTGGATGGGGATAAGCTTATCCTCTGCTGCGGGGGACATCCTTCAAACTTTGATCAAGTAGTTGTTAATCCCATTTATGTAAAGTAGGAAGAGAACGCGTGCCAAATATTTCCCCAAAATTAAGTAGAGGTTTAGTCATTGTTCAATAGTCCCTGTACCAGGCCTAAACCCAAATTGGATATCTGTAAAAAAACATTATTGGCCAAGGCCCACTCTTCAAGGTGAGACAATAAAACACATCCCAGAATTTTAGCACTAGAATCGATGAGGAAAATGGCCTGATAACAGCTTGGTTTGGGCCGGTGCCCTTTCTTAAATATTGAGACTATGGTGGCAGAACTCCAGGAATCTGGAACAGGTCCTAGGACAATTGATCTAAAAACATTAGTAAGTAGTTTAGCCCACATATGGATGTTAAATTTATAGATGTCAGCTGGGGCTCCATCCGGGCCCAGGGCCTTACCTGGAGTGGATTTATTTATTATTACAATTACCTTGTGCCAGGAATAAGGCCAAGCGCGGTCCAGGTCTCGCCCGAAACTCCGCTGTGCAGCTCTGCAGAGCTTTATGCGCACCACTTGTCATCCCCTCTTGCTCCAAAGGTGGTCATCAGCATCATCTGCCCTGTGGTAAAGCTTATAGAGCTGCAGGTTCAGGACATTGGTGGACAAGATGCACTTATCAGTGCTATTCCATGAAGGGACTACAATTCCCATGTTTTTAGAGGCAGCAGCCATCTTGGGATGTGGCAGGCCTATAAAGCCCAGCCACACCCAAGCACGTTGCTCACTAGTTTGAAGACTTCGATGCAGTCAGACCTCCTGGGGGTTTCTCTGAAGAAGTGCAGAGTTCCTGAATGGCAGAGTGACATCCAACCAAAGTATCCTTGTTTCCATGGTGCATTCAAAAACAAGTAGGTCGTACTCGTAGCGGTAAGGTCTTGATGAATCAAGTTTTGGAGGAAGTTGTTACTTTCAAAGGTAAAGTGCCCCTTAGCACAACTAGCAAAGCGTTTTCAGTTTCCAGAGTACAGCGGCCTTGGTGCAAAGATCAAAGGCATTTTCAGAGCACAGGTGTAAAGCGCTCTAGGCATGGCAATTCAAGCGCTTCAGTTCACAGATGTAAAGCGCTCTTGGCACAGCAATTCAAGCGCTTCAGTTCACAGATGTAAAACGCTCTTGGCACGGCAATTCAAGCACTTCAGTTCACAGATGTAAAGCGCTCTTGGCACGGCAATTCAAGCGCTTCATTTCACAGATGTAAAGTGCTCTTGGCACAGCAATTCAAGCGCTTCAGTTCACAAATGTAAAGCGCTGTTGGCACGACAATTCACGCGCTTCAGTTCACAGATGTAAAGCGCTCTTGGCATGGCAATTCAAGCGCTTCAGTTCACAGATGTAAAGTGCTCTTGGCACGGCAATTCAAGCGCTTCAGTCCACAGGTGTAAAGCGCTCTTGGCACGACAATCAAATCGCTTCAATTCACAGGAGTAAAAGGTTCTTGGCACAACAATCAAAGTGATTCAGGCCACTTGAGTAAAAGCGCCCCCTTAGCATAATGAGCGTAGCGCTTTAAGGCAAGACAAGTAAAAGCGCTTCCTGGTATTATAAGTAAAGCGCTTCAAGTTCATTGAGTAAAAACTTTTCGGCCTTTATAGTTGTGAATGTGAAAGCATTTTTGGAGATAAGCAAATCATAGTTTTCATTGTTCTTTGAAAAGCTTAAGATGTGAAAAGCATATTTAATTCTTTGAGATTTTCTAGGTCATGATCAAAGGTTTATGTTTTGAATGCATAGATGTTACAGGATTGATATTCTGAGTATAATCATAGTCCAAAGCTCTTGCCATCTCTTGATTCTGAGGTCGTAGTTTACTCTTGTTCCATGTTTCAAAGGAGGGGCTTTGCCGTCATTTCAAAAGGGGTCTCCATCTGATATCTCGGAGACGCATTTAGTAAAAAGTCTATTGATGAGTTACATTTCCATGAATGAGTAAATGCATATTTGTTTTAACCTTTTCTTTTCATATCTCTCTCCCTGCTGTTCCCTACCCTAATACCCTTCCCCCCGACTGGCTTCATCATAACTCTGTGCTATAGTAGCTTTCTGAGATGGTGACCCCCGGAAGGTGGGCCTTTTGTTCAGCGACGTGCAGATCCCGAGGAAAGGACACTGTGAAACCTTTTGAACTTCAGTTGATTTTGAAGTCCGTGAGGCTCAATGGCTGGAGGACAACTAAGCCCATCTGTTGTGTACGTTTCTTCATGGGTGGCATTTTTTAAAAAATGGGACACCCAGGTGTCCACTGGACCTAACATTACTTTATCAATATTAGGTGCATCTTTTTCCATGAAGAAAGGCCTGTTTACCACCTCCCAAAATTCAGAGCTATCCCTAAGAGATCTTCCCATGCTTTTGCTCTAAGTTCCGCTTTTCTAACTTCTAGGATCTGCCTATATTCCTTCCTGGCATTCTTGACATTACTATCAATTTTCTAGGAGCAGCCGAACAGGCTGCATCAGGCCATCAACATGGTGATGTCACTTGAGCAGTTGTCGGAGTTGTAAGACCATTTGACATAGACCTACAAATATGTGCAATCTCTGGATATCATAAATACTTGGATTGGCTATCAAACACACCATCTTCGAAGCCCAAGAATTTCCATCTATAAATTGTTCAAAGGACACTGGGTCAACCCTGTTCCACTTTTGTTGCACTTCCTTATTTTTCTGATCTTTTATATTTAGGGATTTTAATAAGGAAATCCAGGGTAACCACAAGTGGATTGTGGTTGCTTATGAAACTGCTTGGTGCCACAAAATCATTAAAAAACAAAATTCAGAATATAAAAGTATATGGTCTATTGTACTCTCAGCACGGCCTGCTGTAAAAGTTGGGACTCAGGATCTTTGGAGCCACAAATATCAGGTTTAATGACCAGGCTATATTTCAATAGTATTTCATTCAAGGCCTCACTATAGACTGGATGGGCAAAATGTGTGACATGTTTACATTGATCATTGCTAAAACTATAAACCTGAGTATCGGAACACATACAAGTAGCAATATTAAAATCACCAACCCATAAAATATAGACAATATGACCAGTATTTTGAATACAAAAACCCACCAAATAATCATCCAATTGGTTGATTATGTTCCTTGTCAACTAGTTGAAAATAGGGTAATAATAGTTCATTAAGAGAATAGCAAAGGCAACAGAAAATGACAAAAGGGTCACCAAAAAAATGGGGAGAAGACCAGCATTTCATTATTTTAAGATCAATTGCTTTAACAGAGAAGAGGCTAGCCTGGCCTCCTCTTGCTCTGCCCACCTCATAAGATATTGCAGGTTTATAAAAAGCTTGATACCAATCAGTATGAAAATCCTACATCATCCAGGTCTCTTGTCAGCATTAGGCATTTATAAAACCAACCCAGTCAGGGCTGACAGTTTCGACCGGGCACCTGCAATATTCCAGGAGTCAATACTCTTCCAAACTCATGAGGGGAAGCTTTGTTAAAGGCTTATCTTACAGGACTGCATCCAAAGGAGAAGGTTTAGAGTTATGGGGATCAGGTTAATGATGATAGTACTGAGACAAATGTAGGCCTCTGATGGCTAATGGCTGGGCCATGTTGTAGTTCACAGATGAGGACTCTAGTTTTTTATTGAGAGGAACCAAAGAAGAATGCTGTGGGTCAGTATCTTCTACATAAGCAAATGGTTTAGAAGAGTTACGGGTCTCTATGTTGTATCTGTAGCTGGGTGAAATATTGTAACAATTGTTCTTACCATTATGTGCCCTAGACAGAACTGACAGCCTATAAAAATAGTGTTAACACCCGAATAGAGCTTGGTGAATAAAACTGATTTTCAAAGAAGTTTAAGAATGATTTTACCATCTTATGGGACTTACAATTCTCTTTAACACAGTCCCACCTTTGATTCCTTTCTACCAGGACCAACCCAATGTAGTCTTCTGACCATCAGGATGTCAGATGATAAATCCAGAGCCCAACTAATCATACTTTTAAGCCAGAAGGTAATTTTATTTTTCAGGCTCACAAAATATTCATAGGTCGAAGACGAAACAGCTGGAATGTTTTTGAAAACCAGGATACATGGGGGGCAGTAAGGTGGAAGTTGAGGAAAGTTATTATCTTTCTTCATGGATTTAGAAAAGACAGAACTTTTATCTTTCCCAGCAGTATGATCTTGACCAGAGTTGGCTGATGGCCTGGTTCCCTTCCTGCTATCCTTGTTATTGTTCGTATTGTCCTTTTCACCCTTTGAATGATTATTTGAAAAATACTTCTGGGGGTTCAATGGGAGTAAGGAGGGCTTAGCCGATGGTGTTGCATTGTGACCATTAACTACAGGTGGAGACACCCCCGACCTCACCCCAGGACCTGCAGGATCTAAAGGTACCCCTGTGTATGATGGCAAAGGGTTGGGAACAGCAAGATTATTTAATGAAGTCTCAAGTTCAAACTTGCTTGATATCAGATCCTTTATAGAGGCTTTAAGTTTGCGGACAAGAGCATCAAAGCCCTGGCCCAGGACATCCATATCATCCTGGTCCTTTATAGGAGCTGGGGTTGGAGTTGCAATGCAATGCCTCTTAGCTTTAGAGCTTGCTGTAGATCACCTTCTTTTTCCAGCCTGACCCTCCAGTCCCTTATTGACCGTATGTGAGTTGGCTACTTCCCCCGGGGCATTATAAATACAGAAGAGCAAAATGCAACTGCTGCTGGTGTTTTCTCAATTGGGGTGACAGGATTATTCTTATCAGCATTATTTGGGTTCTCCCTTGTAGATGAAGTAAGGCTTGCATGACAATTTGGGAGTGATAAAAGAGACAAACAACATTCCGCCAGCTCGATCTCTTTAGAAATCACTCTGACTGCACATTGTAGAAACCCATCAAAGTTAGTCCCTTTACTCCCCGAAGCAACCACTGTTGTGTTACTGTTCTCTGTGTCTCACAGCAGCAAACAACCCTCCATCATAAGGGGAGACAAGATGACAAGAAGTTTCACCAAGCCGATAGGGGTAAAAAAAAGTCAAACAAAGTACTTTTCCTCTGTGCTAAAAATGTTACACAAGCAGCCAGTAGTACAAAGATTCCTAAAGTACCCCAGATTGATTAATCCCTAATGCAGAGCGAAGGGGGGTGGCTCTTCCCTGCCTCTTCCTGTGCTCATGGGCTCAGGACAGGCCCTCCATTGGCTGAGGCTTCCCCCATGTGTGGCCCATTTATGTTCCAGCCTCAGGAGAAGTAAATGTGAGTTGTAGTGCCAACCAGCAAGGTAGTGTTTGGTGCCTCATAGGTGGGGTAGTGCAGGCTTGGACTTGATGTCCTCACCATGGATGAAAAGAGAAAACCACTGCACATCACAGGATCATAGTGAAATCCATTTATTACTTTGTGGTGTTTCAGGAGACAAATATCCTGATCCAATAAGTCACGCTAGATAAATCGTTTGTAGATCAATACGGATTTCGTAGTTGTAAGGAAACAGCCGACACGTGTTTCGTCATCATTGACTTTTTCAAGGCTCCTTAAATATGGAAGTAATGGATATATTGAAAAGTTCCGATGTTCAAAGATGTTTAAAAGCGCAATTGTTTTGGCATGAATGGTGGGAAAGTCCAAAGACCGTGGTAAGTCTGCAGCAGGACTGTCGATCATTTCACCTGGGTGCGGTGTTGAGATGCAACATTCAAGCCAACACCACAAAGTAATAAATGGATTTCACTACAATCCTGTGATGTGCTGTGGTTTTCTCTTTTCACACATGGACTGTGACCTTTCCTAGGTGACAGCTTTCACACCCTGTGGCTTGGTGTATAACCGCTTGAGCACTCCCTTTCTTCAGGAAGAGACTTTCTCATCATGAACTTTGTATTATAAGTAGCGAAAATTTTGGAAGTGCGCACCATTTACACACAGCCACGATTATTGATGTCATTATTGTATGTCCTCACCAAGGATAGCAAGATCAGCAGCAGTTCCAGCATCCCATGCTGCGTGGGAGAAGTGAATGTGCTTTATATTCCCAACTGGCAAGGTGTCTCTTTGGCCTCTCTTTCACAGGGCAGTGCAGCCTTGGACTTGATATCCCCAACAAGGAAAGCGAGACCAGCAGCATTTCCGGCATCCTGCATTGCTGGAGAAGTGAATGCATTTTTTAGCACCAATGTACAAGGTGGTGTTTGGCCCAGCCCAGTTTGGTGTGCAGCCTGGGACTTGATATCCAAGGAAAGTGAGACCAGAAGCAATGCTGGCATCTGGCATAATCCCAGTTCACAGTGCCAAGTCTTAAAGGTCAGATTAGGGACAGGATCCAAGATTCCCTTCTTGCTTGTCACAAATGGGCCCACACAAGGGTTCCGGAAATGTTCCCAAGACTGCATTGAATGTGACCCCTGATATTCCTTCCATTGGACACATTTTCTATCCCTAAACTATTGGCTAAGTAACCCACCTCCTAGGGCTTTTGGAGTGGGGATTACAGCCTCAGTCTTGAGTCACCCTCCTTCCACTCCTATCCCCACCATCTCAGGTGTGACACATTGACATTGGTCCTTCAGCCTCAGAGCAGTACCCTGAGACTAAATATTTGACTTGCAGTCCAGGACTTCCGGGGGGACACAAAGCCCACATCAAGAATGACACACTCTGTCTGTGTCATGTTTGGGTCTACTTGGTCCAGGATTGCCTTCACTAGTCTCTGTAACAGCAGAGGTAGCACTTCCAGGACAGAAGTGTCCCTACCAGAGCCAGTATCTGGTTCCTTACCTGTCAGAGCAGGCAATCCCTGGCTTACTGGCCATACCAGAGCAGGTGGCACAAGCCCCCTAAGCCTTACATTCCTCTTGGGTCCTTGTACCATGACTTTAGGGCCAGTACCTTTAGAGACCTGTGATGGGGCAACACAGATACTCTCACCAAGTAGTTTTCTTCCCATCTGTGGTAGTTCACTACTGAGGATGCAATCTACGGGTAAGCAGGGTTACACAACTACCTTTGTATGGCCTTGGAATGGGCAACTATTCCTCTCCCCTCTAAGGAAACCAAGGCCATTGGGACGCCATAGTGCCCCCATGCAGTGTCCCTATGGAACAACCCTCTGGGTCTGGATGGCACAGGTATCATGCAGAGCATTGACGTGAACCCTGTTTAATGTAACTCTAGAAATAGTTCCCTCTCTGGGACACCAGCTTATCTTCTGGGTTCATCTTCTCATATCACTAAGCTAGTCATTCCTCCAGAGTGACCACTAGTGAGTGACTCCCTTGGCCATGAGGAATCTCTGTATTTGTCTCCTAGCTGATTACAGTCAAAGCACCTGCCCCTCTCAAAGAGCTTCTTCCCCTGGCTTCCTGTCTTTCTGCTTTCCTGAAATGTGTTGGGACTCTTTCTTTTGTCAAAGGTTTGGGACCCTGAGGTGTTGTTCTAGTTAATGTTCTGGTGGGGCATGACCCACACGTCTTCTGGTCATCCCTTCAGTACCTTCTTTGCCACTCTTGTGCTGAGACAGAGGTCAGTCTCTTTTACAGGCTTCCTGAGATTAGTGAGTTTAGAATCCATTCGGTCCTGGAGCAATCTGTACAAAAGTGATTAGAATGTTCTCCTGCATAGAATGTCCTCCTGTATAAACAAATTATACAGGCCATCATAGTCAGTTACTTTGCTGCATTTTACCCAACCCATCACTGCTCTAATGGAAACATCATCAAAATCTTCCAAAGACTAAAGCTATATGTCTCAGGACTGAGACTAAACTTGCAATTGGGAGAGACCCACATGGGTTGCTACTGAACCTGAGCTGCTGTCTTTAGGGCCCAATAGGGTGACCCTACCTTCAATAGCAGGGGCCAGGAACACTGGTCCACTGATGATAGAGTACTTATCATATTCTGCA
Organism: Pleurodeles waltl; assembly: GCF_031143425.1. Lineage (NCBI taxonomy): Eukaryota > Metazoa > Chordata > Amphibia > Caudata > Salamandridae > Pleurodeles > Pleurodeles waltl. The sequence continues at coordinate 690,851,721 of NC_090442.1, read as the reverse complement.
AAAGACCAACCGAATCATAGGGTAAGTTGCATGAGTGGCTATACATATTCTGAAGGAAAGTGCCTTTTTTGGCATGGCTACTCCCCACTTTTTGCCTGATATCTGTTGCCAACTTGACTGAGTATGTGCTGGGATCCTGCTAACCAGGCCCCACCACCAGTGATCTTTCCCTAAACTGTACCTGTGGCAGGTTGGCGCAATGAGGACAAGTAGTCAGTGGCAGTGGTGTTACGGGATTTTATTGGTTATCTCTTTTCAGTCTTGTACAGTGAGATTTTCCACAGGAGTGTTTGAATGTCTCTTTAATCTTCTCTCTGTCTTCTCATTACCGGGCTCCCAGGAGGCGCATGGTGAAACAAGAAGGAGAGAAATATAGGTAAGTGTTTTGAGTATCTGTCAGGGTTCCTAGATCTTTTCCTATCGTTTCTCTCTTCTCTTTCTGTTCTTCCGTCTTTCTCTGTCATCTCTTTGCCTCGGTCTGTCCCTTTTCCTCCTTTCCTGTGCGCTGTCCTGTTGGGTTTTTTCTCCCTTTTCTCTCTTATTCTTGTGGCTGGTGTGTGTGTCGCCTGGGTTCTTCCTTTCCTCCCTCTATCTGGGTGTCCCTTCTTTTTCTACCTCTTGTAGGCGTCCAATTTGGTATTTTCTCTTTTCTGTCTCCTCTATGACTCGTTTCTTGCCTCTCTTCTCTGGATCTGTATTCTAACTGACCCTATGTTGCTCCTAAGTCCTGAGGTTATCTTTCCCGCTCTCTGTATGTCCCACCTCTGTTACCCCAGGATGAAATAACAAAAAAAACAAAACAAACAACAATAAATATGCTCTGAATCAAACAATATGGACGGCTTTGTTATCGGGCTCTGTTTTGATGTTCCCCTCTGCGCCTTCACCTCCCCTGCACTTCTCCCTCCCTCCCTCCTCTTTCTTGGTGTGATGCACGCACCTGTGATGGCCTCGCTTTCCTTCAAGCGTGGCCGGGACTTGCGCAAGGCGCCTCCCGCACCTCGAAGTCGGCGTGTAGGTCCTCCGGGTTCTCCTCCTCCGTCGGCTCCTCTTGCTCCTCTCTGGTGACACTCCTCTGCTCCTCACGCCTAGCTTCCTCTCTGTCGTCACCATCCAGTTCCGGGTTCACCCTTTTGAATCTGCCAAAACCGCACGTCGCCTGCTCCTGCCCTTTCACACCCAGAAGGGAATCTGGATTGGTCGTTGCTATGTGTTCTTCCGAGTCGGAAGAGGCAGAGCTAGCGTTCTCTCGGCGCGACGGAGCCACCTGCCGTAGCAGCGGTCCATCACAGTACCATTGTGTCCACAATTGCACACCACTGGCACACACCTAAGTCCCTTGAAAAACGTACCAGTGGTACCAAGGGCACTGTGGCCAGGGAGGGTCCTTAAGGGTTGCATCACGTATTGTGCCACCCTAAGAGACCCCTCCCCAAACACATAAACACTCACATTGCAGCTTGTGTGTGGTGGAGAGAAAAAGGTAAAGTTGACATGACATGCCTCTCTGGGTGCCATGCCCACAAACCACTGCCTGTGACATAGGTAAGTCACTCCCTTAGCAGGCCTTATAGCCCTATGGCAGGGTGCACTATACCATAGATGAGGGCATACCTACATGAGCAATATGCCCCTACAGTGTCTTAGTCCATTCTTAGACATTGTAAGTGCAGTGTGACCATATTCAGTGCATGGGCTGGGAGTTATTACCAACTCCACAGCTCCATGATGGCTTCACTGACGACTGGGAAGTTTGGTATCAAACTTCTCATATCAATAAACCCACAGTGCTGCCATTGTTGGATTTATTGAAAAATCCACACATAGGGCTTCTTAGTGATGCCCACTGTATTTCACCCAATCCTCTAGTGTATGGCTCACTGGTCTATGCCAGCCTGCCACTAACAGACAAGTTTTTGACCCCATAAGGAGAGAGCCTTTGGGTTCTCTGGGGTCAGGAACAAAGCCTCCTCTGGGTGGAGGTGCTTCACACCCCACCCCTGCAGGAACTGGAACACTTGGCTTCAAGGACTCCTGCCTCCTGTTACACTTCCCAAGGCACCCTACCTAGTGGGGATGCCCACATCCTTGACCAAGCCGCCTTTTTGGAGGCAGGTCCAGTGAGAAAATTAGTAAACACAAGGAGGAGTGACCACCTCAGATGGGACAACCCCCAGGGTGCCCACAGCTCAGGTGGTCCCCTCCTTGAAGAATCTTCCATCTTGGTTAGGAATTTGCCCCCCTCCCCTCTGACCCCTGTAACACCCTTAGATCTAGTATTTAGGGAGCACCCCTGAACCTTGCTCTTCAGATTCCTGGTGACCAGAAAAGAAGAGAAGGACTGAAGAGCTGCACCAGCAGAAAAGACTCCAGATGACAACTGACTTGCCCCTAGCCCTACCGGCCTGTATGCAGCTTCAAGACTCCTTCTACAAGAATACGACTCATCCTGTAGGACAAATGACCTCTACAAATCCCCAGAGGACTGTCTGCCTACTCAGACCCAGATCTCCAGATGACAGCGGCCCTGTCCACAAAGAAACCTTCAAAAAGGACTCCAGAGCTACCACTCTGCACCCGACACCCATGGACTGTGCTCAAGTGGCCCACCGGTCCACAGATGGTCCCCAAGAGATTCTAAGCTTGAGTCCACTCTGGGTTGAACCCTCCAGGCCAACACAATGACACCTCCATTCTAAATCCAGAGGATCTTCCCTTACAGCGATCGGCTCTGTGAAGATTTCCCAATGCCTCAAGGTACCCCTGCACCCACAGCACCTTGGCCTTAGGGAACTCAACCGATGTCCAGCAACATCCAGTGGGCTCTCTACTTACCTATCCAGCAGTTAGTTTTCTTCATTCGACTCCCTGGACCAGGCCTGCATGTTTGTGACCCCTGGGGTTCCCCATTGAAAAGCATTGGGAGCCTGAAGCTATGTTTGCACCCTACACCCGGCCAGCTCTGTGCTGCTGAGGGTCTATGTTTGGTTCTGACCTGTGTGTCCCCAGTGCTGAACTAAACTCCCAAGGTCTGTGCCCTGAAGTCACAGGTACTTAACTGCAAGCTGTTTCTTGCTAAGTGCACCTGTCTCCATAGGTTTCCATTGGGCACCCAACACAAACTTTGACCTCTGCACTCGGCCACCCCCGTTTTTCTGGTGGTGCGCCCTTGGTGTCTTCCTAAACTTTGCCTTGTGGACATCTTAACCCCCAAAGACTAGTATCGTAAGTCAAGTACGTACCTGAAAATTGTGTTGATACTTTTCCTCCCCTAGGATTTCATTGCTTCCTGTGAGAAATTGCTCTCTGTCCACTTTTGAAATTGAAAAGTATTACTTTCCTGTAAATTGTTTTACCTGTGAGTTTAAAAAAGGTGCGCGTGTACATGAAAGTGATACATTCTTGAAACTGTACTTACCTGCATCAAAGATCCTTTTGATTCTAGAAATAAAGTAACAAAGTATATTTTTTATACATAAATCATTGGCCTGGTGTTAGTCATTGAGAGTGTGCCTCATTTCTTGACTGTGTGTGTACAACAAATGCTTAGCACTACCATCTGATAAGCCTAACTGCTCGACCACACTACCACAAAAGAGAACATTAGTATTATCTAATTTAGCCTCTGTAAAGTCTCTAGGGATCCACTGGACAATGTGCACACTGTACCTTAATTTGGTAGTATATGCAAAGCCAGCTTCCTACACATTCCAAAAAATATTTGGAGAATATATCCTTCTGTGATCATTGCTCATTTGTTTTTACCAATGACCATTCCAGAAATGCCAAGTGCTGCTCTTATTGATAAATTGTTGTTGGTTGCCTAAGCATAAGTTAAGCACGTTTAATTTTGTTTGAGATCAGATGCCCTGTACCTGACTGAAACATGGCTCCATGAAAGTGCTTTTCCAGATGTTAGCCATTCCACAGGTATATTGTGTATCCAGAAGCAATAGCACTGGGAAGATAGAGGCACTATAGCCATAGCTTCAAATGTGATAGACGTGAGCTATTTGTACCAGACTGTGAAGGAATGCTTTTTTTTCGTGCAGATCTCTGCAACTTTAGTCCTTTCTGGGGCCATAATCTTTAACCCTCCTGGTCCCACTACACAGTTTACACAAATACTGCAAGATTTGTTGGCTGTATAAGCTCTAAAAACCTCAACTTTTACCCTCTTGGGTGATCTTAATCTGAGTTTTGAGGTACCTGGTTGTCTGCTGGGGTTAAACTCACTCAAGACCTGGCATCTATTAAATTAAAGCAACTAGCCAAATTCCCCACACATGTGGCAGGACACATTCTGGACCCTATTCCTTCTAAACTTGCCAATCTTGAAGTAGATTCTCCTGTCAGAAGTCATTTAAGAGGGCCTCTGGGCTTCATAGGGGCAACAGGGCCCAATTGTGGTTGTTGAGGCATTTTTCTTCTGACATCCTGGGGCCCACCTTTCTATGTATCCTGCTCAACTCGACCAAGTACTCCTTCTGCAGGTGAATGTCAGTGGTAGCTCTGGTTTAGCAGTCAAGGCACACTTGGGTGGGGGAAATGTAGATACAGGTCAGTCAAGATGACTCAAAACTCAAAGTGAAGACAGTACAAATGGGTAGTGTGTTCAGGGTTTTCCCCATTCACTGGTGACCGCTTCAGGAATTCAAACTTTTGGACTGTACTCAAGAGTTCCCTTTTAAATCTTCAGGGTTTCAGTTAAAAGGATCTGTGGTGCTGCAGCACCTTCAGCAGTGAATTCTTCATGGCCCCAAATTCCCAGTTTCAGTCTTACCCGCTCCGTTGGTGTGGAAGTATCCTCACTTCAGGGACTCCCAAGTCTGGATTCTGTCCGGTGAAGTCAAGCTGCTCCCGGCAGCGAAGGTTCTTTCTGTTAAACAGCACTGCCAGACAGTTTCCAGTGATTGGAGCTGCTTCCGCTCGGTGAACACAAAAGGTAAGTTGATCTTCCCCTAATGAAAGGAGGAGGGTAGTTCTCTGGCTCGACTGGAGCTCAAGTGAGTGTGTGATACCAACTGCAGCATCTTACGATCCTCGGGGAAACAGTCAGGAGCAGTTGGTGGGCTAGACACTGCTAGTCAGGGCAGTAGTCCTCTCATCTGGGTCACAACCCAAATAGTTGGATACAGTAATACCAGCAGCCCCTTCTGGCAGGTAAGGTTGCCGCATTGCTTTTTAGTGGGTGCAGACTTTTTGATATGATCACCCTAAACACGACAGACAAAAGTTTAATGCTCCGCCCCATTTAAGTTCACTGGCAGCCCCTTCAAGCACACATGGTCACTACTATGAGGTCACATCAGCTTGGCACCCTCTGCTCTGTGTTTGGTATAACCTATGACATCCCTCTTCTGCAATACCGGAGTCACCAAAAACAGCCTTGCATACTGCCTATGGCCTGATGAGTGCACAGCTGATTCCTCACACCTCACAGAGGAAGACCTTATGGTAGTGCTCCCCATTGAAACTCACTCCCTCCAACAATCTCCTCTTCCTCACAGGGCACAGTGGTCTTGGCAAGCAGGCAGGTGCTGCTTGCTCCAGGGAAGGTGGTCTTGGGTTCGCTGAATGATGTCCCCTCTTCCAACAGGGAGACTAACAGGCAGAACTTCCCCACCAGAGACAGCCAGTCTGGCTGCTTGGCAGATGACATGTTTTTTTGGGAACTCAACCTGCTCTTACAGTCCTTTTCTATACTCTAAATGTATTTTAGGGTGTGGGTCTTTGAAGTTTTATGTTGGTGGTTCAACTTCTTTTGGAGTGACTACTTTCCATCTTCCCTGTCACAGCAGGCATGACTTTAAGGCTGATTGTTCACAACATAATTCATGGGAGGGACCAAAATTAGACCTGCATATCAGCTACGGATGTGCAGTGAAGGGATAATCCCTGATCTCAAGTTCTACATTTTAAGATTCTCTTGTCAGCCCTGTCTCCCTTCCTGAGATGTGCCCATGCCTCCTCTTTGTGATCTATTACTAAATCAAAGAGCAATTTTTGAGATGTAAAGGGAGTTTCTTCCTTCCCTCCACTGTGTCCCCACCAAGCTCACAAAAATGCAGCTGTACACAAACCTGTCTGGGGGGATTCCACTCCTCCTCACATCGTAACAAGATAGACCTGAGCTTCCCAAAATGGAACCCAGGTTCCTCCATACAATGTACCATTGCAGGGTGTGTAGATTCATAGCAAACTTTTGGTTCAGCACTATTACCTCTATGCATTGTTCCCTCATATATACACATGCCTTTAGCACACACACTCAGTCTATACACACACTGTTCATCGCTAAAGCTTTTCTATCTTTAACCAGGTTGTGTTATTTCAAATTACAGGCACTGCTACACACACTCACTCTATGCATGCTGCGCAACTCTTCACGTATTGTACTTCATGCAAGCACATGTCATCTAGCACATGCAGTACCTTGGCATACACTACACAGTACTATATTTCTCATGTAACATATTCCTCTCAGACATACATACACCCAGCACCTGTACCAGTCCCTCATGTACTGCACAATACCACTCCATTTTTCCACTGTATCCTACCCAGACGCACATATAACTAACGCAGTCATTACTCCTGCGCTTTGCAGCACTCCACAGCCACCTAATGTAGGACAAGAGTGAGTTAAGCACACAGCAGCTGACCTTTTAGGAAGGTGGGTGAGTTTGTAGGCCTACCTCCAGTGACACAGGGTAATAAGGTCCTGTTCACTACTACTAATCACTACTACACAGTATGCTGCCACGCCTGCACTCATTCTACTTAACGCCCGGTGAAGGCGGTAGCCTTCTACCACAATCAGGGTAGCACTTTGGGCACCCCTTCCAAATCCAACAAGATGGCAATCCATGAAACTGGCATATGTCATGCACAGGAATCGTGTTCGCCTATTGACAAAAAAACAGCATTAGGGATACATAAAACAGTACAGTTTGGCACCCAGGGCAGGTGCACATGTCACTTCCCATGCATAGGACTCTTTTATTCCAATACCCCCAATGTCTCTTAAATGGTCGGATCGCTGTGCAATACCTATAATTACTAAATGTGAATGGCCATTTGCAACAAGGCCTTCCTTGACAACTTCGAATAGACAGTGTAGGCTGAAATATAGTAAGTTGTCATTTTATTTTCCAGTATGCTGATTTTAAACCCGTTGGGTGCCTGGGACGTAACTGTTAGGTTGTGGGCAGCACCGCTTAGGTGCCCAGGACGTAACCGTTACGTCTTGCACCAGACCCTCAGGAGAAGTGCTAGCACTCCCCCGAGGGCCTCCCTCCCAGACCCCCTCCAGGGCAGGGCTGGAAGGGGAATCGCTTCTCTTTCCACCCCCAACCCCATCTTATGACATCACTGTGCGATCGCACTCTAACATCATTAGAGGCCGCCTGACATGCTGGAAGCCATTTACTTCCAGCGTGTCAAGGGAAAAGGTACGTTTTTTTCTCCTGCCAGGAGGGATTCCTCTAAAGGAGGCATTGGGGGAAAGGAAAGGGTTTTCTTTTCCCTCGATATCTCTTCCAGCATTCCTGCTGCCCGAGCGCTATGCGATCGGGCAGCAGGAATGCCTCCTAGACACCAGGGATTATTGTTTATGTTTTGTTTTGGGTCAGTTTCACTATGTGGGAGAGGCCCCTTGGGCAAGGGTCTCTCACCTAAGGGGGCATAAAGCTTTTAACCATTTCTGCCCCTGTTGGGGACAGATCTACTGATTATTTTTAGGTCGATCTGCCCCCAAGGGGGCAGAAGCCACAGCGACACCAGGGATGTTTTACTCTTTGTTTTTTTGTGTGAGGGGGCAGCCCCTTGGACAAGGATTGCCCCCCAAAAGGGGGCAATGCACTGTTGGACAGTTCTGCCTCCCTCAGGGCAGATTGGCCTTTTTTTAGGCCCATTTGCTCCCCCAGGGGGCAGAATCCACTCAGCACCAGGAATCTTGTGTGTGTGCTTTGTGTGGGGGTTGGCCTCTTGGGAAAGGGTCACCACCCCCAATGTCGGCAATATATTTTATGCCATTTCTGCCCCCCTTGGGGGCAGATCGGCCTATTTTTTTTTAGGCCCATCTGCCCCCAAGATGCCAGGGATTTTTTTATGTTTCCTTTTTTTTGTGTTGGGGTGACCTCTTTGGCAAGGGTTGCACCCCAAAGGGGGCAATGCACTGTTGGGCAGATCTGCCTATTTTGTTAGGCCCATCTGCCCCAAGGGGGACAGAATCCACTTAGCAACAGGGATCTTGTGTGTGTGTGCTTTGTGTGTGAGGGTTGCCTCTTGGGCAAGGGTTGCCCCAAAAGGGGGCAATATATTTTATGCCATTTCTGTTCCCCTTGGGGGCAGATCGGCCTATTTTTTTAGGCCCCTTCTGGGCAGAAGCCACTAAGGCGCCAGGTATTTTATTTATTTATTTTGTGTCTGTGGCGGCCCCTTGGGCAAGGGATTCAGCACAGTACTAGTGGCCATTTCTGCCCCCCTTGGTCTAGTTTTTTAGGCTCATCTGCCCCCGAGGAGGGCAGAGACCATTAGACACCAGGGAAAATTTCTAAATGTTTGGTGGCGGGGTTTTTGTCAACTGGCAAAGTGTTTGCATTTGTGATTCTAACAGTTTATTTCTCCTTTTTGTTCTAGTTCAAAGCTTTTGCTTCCTTTGCTGTGGCTCATTGTGGTTTTGATAGTGGTTGACCTACGATTTGCGTAGTTGCGTGCTTTAGGTAAGTAAAAGCAATTTACTCCAAAGGAGTATTGTTTCCATGCATGAATGACATGTTTGTAGGTGGTGTACTACACAAGTGAGGTATCATTTTATTTGGCAGACTGATGGTCCATTGTTCCATTGGATGGTAGGAAATGTGTACCAGCACAGTGATCCTACAAAGAAGGAAATTTGTGGCTCCTCTTAGATTCCAGAACCTTCCAGCATCGAAATGTGGGGAAAAAGTGGGGTTTTTTGCAAAATTTTGAGGTTTGCAAAGGATTCTGGTAACAGAACCTGGTGAGAGCACCACAAGTCACCCCATTCTGGATTCCCCTAGGTGTCTAGTTTTTAAAATTTTCCAGGTTTGCTAGGTTTTCCTAGGTGCCGGCTGAGCTAGAGGCTAAAATCCACAGCTAGGCATTTTGAAAAGCAGGTCAGTTTTCTTTAGGAAAATTTAATGTATCCACGTTTTTTTTTCCGGGCATTTCCTGTTGTGGCCACTAGACCTACCCACACAAGTGAGGTACCATTTTTATCAGGAGACTTGGGGGAATGCTGGGTGGAAGGCAATTTGTGGCTGTTCTTAGATTCCAGAACCTTCCATCACCGAAATGTGAGGGAAAATGGTGTTTTGTTTGCCAAATTTTGAGGTTTGCAAAGAATTCTGGGTAACAGAACCTGGTGAAAGCCCCACAAGTCACTCCATTCTGAATTCCCCTAGGTGTCTAGCTTTCAGAAATTTCCAGGTTTGCTAGATTTTCCTAGGTTCCGGCTGAACTAGAGGCCAAACTCCACAGCTAGGCACTTTTCAAAAAACAGGTCAGTTTTGTTTAGGAAAATGTAATGTGTTCACGTTGTGTTTTGGGGCATTTCCTGTTGTGGTCACTTGGCCTACCCACACAAGTGAGGTACCATTTTTATTGGGAGACTTGGGGGAAGGCTGAGGGGAAGGAAATTTTGGGAGACTTGGGGGAAATCTGAGTTGAAGGAAATTTGTGGCTTCTCTTAGATTCCAAAACTTTCCAACACCGAAATGTGAGGGAAAAAGGTGTTTTTTTTGCCAAATTCTGAAGTTTGCAAAGAATTCTGGTTAACAGAACGTAGTGAGAGCCCCACAAGTCACCTCATTCTGAATTCCCCTAGGTGTGTAGGTTTGAAAAATGCACTGGTTCGGTAGGTTTCCGTAGGTGCCAGCTAAGCTAGAGGCCAAAATCCACAACTAGGCACTTTGCAAAAAACAGGTCAGTTTTGTTTAGGAAAATGTAATGTGTTTACATTGTGCTTTGGGGCATTTCCTATTGTGGTCACTAGGCCTACCCACACAAGTGAGGTGCCATTTTTATCGGAAGACTTGGGGGAATACTGGATGGAAGGAAATTTGTTGTTCCTCTTCAATTCCAGAACTTTCCATCACCGAAAGGTGAGGAAAAAGTGTTTTATTTACCAATCTTTTAGGTTTGCTAAGAACCTGGTGAGAGCCCCACAAGTCACCCCATCCTGAGCTCCCCTAGCTGTCTAGGTTTGGAAAATGCACAGGTTTGGTAGGTTTTCCTAGGTGTCGGCTGAGCTAGGGGCCAAAGCCCACAGCTAGGCACTTTGGAAAAAACAGGTCAGTTTTGTTTAGGAAAATGTAATGTTTTCATGTTGTGTTTTGGGACATTTCCTGTCACAAGCACTAGGCCTACCCATGGAAGTGAGGTACCATTTTCATCAGGAGACTTGGGGGAACTCTGGGTGGAAGGAAATTTGTGGCTTCTCTTAGATTCCAGAACTTTCCAACACCGAAATGTGAGGGAAAAGGTGTTTGTTCTTGGCAAATTTTGAATTTTGCAAAGGATTATGGGTAACAGGACCTGTTGAGAGCCCCACAAGTCACCCCACCCTGGATTCCCCTAGCTGTCTAGTTTTGAGAAATGCACAGGTTTGGTAGGATTCCCTAGGTGACAACTGAGCTAGAGGCCAAAATCCACAGCTAAGCACTTTGTAAAAAACAGGTCAGTTTTCTTTGGGAAAATGTGATGTGTCCATGTTGCGTTCCCTGTCATGGGCATTAGGCCTACCCACTCAAGTGAGGTACCAATTTTATTGGGGGACCTGGGGCAACACAGAATAGAAGAACAAGTGTTATTGCCCCTTGTCTTTCTCTACATTTTGTCCTTCCAAATGTGAGACAGTGTATAAAAAAGACGTCTGTTTGAGAAATGCCCTGTAATTCACATGCTAGTATAGGGACCCTGGAATTCAGAGATGTGCAAATAACCACTGCTTCTCGACACCTTATCTAGTGCCCATTTTGGAAATACAAAGGTTTCCTTGATACCTATTTTTGACTCTTTATATTCTACCAAATAAATCGCTGTATACCTGGTATAGAATGAAAACCCATTGCAAGGTGCACCTCGTTTATTGGCTCTGGGTACCTAGGGTTCTTGAAAAACCTACAAGCCCTATATACCCCCACAACCATAAGAGTCAAGCAGACAGAACGGTATATTGCTTTTGAAAATCTGACATGGCAGGAAAAATTTACAGAGTAAAACGTGGAGAGAAATGGCTGTTTTTTTCACCTCAATTTCAATATTTTGGTATTTCAGCTGTTATTTTCTGTAGGAAAACCTTGTGGGATCTACACAAGTGACCCCTTGCTAAACTTAAATTTTGTCTACTTTTAAGAAATGTTAGCTGTCCAGGGTCCAGCATTGGTTTTACGCCCATTTCTGTCACTAACTGGAAGGAGGCTGAAAGCACAAAAAAATAGGAAAAATGGGGTGTGTCCCAGTAAAATTCCAATTTTTTTTTGTAAAAGGTGGTTTTCTGATTCAAGTCTCCCTGTTCCTGAAATCTAGGAAGATGGCGATTTTAGCACCACAACCTTTTGTTGATGCCATTTTCGGGGAAAAAAACCACAAGCGTTCTTCTGCAGCCCTTTTTTCCCATTTAAAAAAAAAAAAAACTACATTTTTGCTGTATTTTGGTTAATTTCTTGGTCTCCTTCAGGGGAACTCACAAACTCTGGGTACCGCTAGAATCCATAGGTTGTTGGGGAAAAAGAACACAAATTTGGTGTGGGTAACTTATCCATATTGAGCTCATACGGCCATTATAGACAGGGACTATTTTTAATTCTATTGTATCAGAGGATTTTGTCTTGTTAATTCTGCAATGGAATGTTCCCCGTTTGATCCAATCACTCCACATATCATCAGGAAAGCGCACATGCCTGTTAACCTACATTAATAGATATGCTGAAATCCTTCATATTCTTTGCTGCACTGACTGAGGAGGGGAAGCATGCATGGTTAAATCACAGTCACAGAAACCATTATTAGATGTAGCATGCATTCAGAACTGTCCAATTTCACTTCTCTCTTCAACAGCTAGGGTCGTACATCGTTGACCACAAGTAAATGTCCCCTTTTGAAAATCCTATCATTTTTCAGATGTATGTAATATAGTTTGAGAAGGGGCTGAGGCATTGGGAAATTTGCCCCGAGACACACACCTTTGTCTAATCCAGATGCAAAAGCTAGAAAGGTAAGTCTCTGGCTTAAGTGGGTGACAAGTAGCCACATAATTTGCTGCAAGGGCCTGAATGAGAGAGCAAAGAGTTGAATGATTTGGTAGAAGAGAGGTAATGAACTAAAGTGATGTCAGTTTAATTGTGGTGATTTGAAGTGGGCAGAGGCTATGCTTGGAAAGGGTGAAAGTGGCTTGTTTGGAAGGAAAATTGCTACATTGTGTTCCAGATAGGAGTGGTGGAAAGGAAAGAGTATCAATCAGAAAGTGAATACAGCGTTATAGAGAGTATGTCCTCATGGACGAATTAGCTCTAAACATAGCGAGTGGATAAATACTAGAAAGGATGTTGAAATGACTTCTGCAGCACAAAGGGAATGTACTTAACTCCAGATTTATTGAAGCACAACAAAGAGAGAACAGTTGCATTGAAGCAAGCTCCCAACTGACGCTCATCATGGCTCGATTAGGGATTCCATCATGACTGATGTGTTCCATAAAGAGAAGGCATGACAAATCAAACATACTATAGAAGAAAAGGATCAACAGGAAGGGAGAGGGTAAATGCTTTACAGGTCAAAGTGTTGCTTTTATGTGATGGGGTATCTAGATTCTAAGGATATATTATGTTATGTTATGTTATGTAGATTTGTAAGGTGTACTATCCCTCAGGAGGGTATCCTGGTGCTGAGCATATCTGAGTTTAGCCTAGGGCTAGACTAGGGCCTAGCAGGACTACTTGAAAAGCCAGGTCATGTGGAATTCAAGAAGTGAGGAGGAGGTTCTTATGTGTAGTGGCAGTTTGTTCCATGCTTTAGGAGGGATGTAGGAGATGGCTCAGTTGCTAGATCTGGCTTTCTTTATGCATGACGTGTGCAAGTAGGTGTCCAGAATTGCAGAGTTGTTTGGAAGATCTGTGAAACCAGATCCGAATGTTGAAGTATGGGGACCCAGTGTTATGTAGTGGTCTGAAAATGTGGGTGAGGAATATGAAGTGCATTATGTGCATGGGAAGCTAGTGAAGCTCCTTCAGGTGTGATGTGACTTGAATGTGGCATGGCAGGTTGAGCCGCAGCCTTCTGGTGAGTTTTTTGTTGATCCACAACATAAGGAGTGTTCCCATAGTCCAGCTTGTGTGTGACAAGGGAATCTGTGGCGGTTATTGGGTGCTAATTTGGAGCCATTTGAAAATCTTCCACAGGATACACAGGGTATGAAAGCATGAGGTGTTGATGGAGCTGACATGGTCATTTCTGGTCTATTTTGCCGTTAATGATGATCTGTAAGTTCTTTGCATTGGCAGGTGGGAGTGGCTGTTGGTCCTAGGTCTGTTGACCACTAGGTAGTGTCCTACGGTGCCACTAGGTGGACTCCCACAGTGAAGTGCTTTTCTCAAACATCTCTATGTTTGACTTGTCAGTGTCGAGGTTCAAACACTTGGGCCCTCATTACAACCCGTACCGTGACCGCGGCAGTAATACGCTATGGCTATTATGACCCACACAGAGAAATCCACCACTATACAGACGCCCACACAAGTCCGCCACACCGAAAGTCAGTGAAAAAACTGGTGGTACCAAAAGCACGCCGTTACGCCAACAAGAACACACCCACAGTATCACGAATCACTGTGGCGGTCTTTCAACCCCGGTAAACCAGTGGCGATACACACCGCTGTGCTCAAAATACACACACACTTACAAAACACCACCACATTGGACAATTCAAACTACACACACCTGATACACATACACATACCACACCCACACATCCACACCAATATAAAACACACACCACACATCAGGGACCTCTGGACAGTCGGTTCCCCTGCCACAGTCCCAACCCACCACAGAGCTTCCCCCCTCAGGAAACACCAGCACAGCACCCACCCAGCGGGCCCATGCCACTGTCCCCAGGACACATCAATCAGCAGTGTGTCCACCACTACAGGGACCCCAGGCAACCCCAACAAACACAGAACGGTCAGGCACCTGGGGTCATTGGCAGTGGGCACACGCTTCAGGGGACAGAGACACAGGACAACAGGGAAGCTGGGAGGACTACTGCGCGACAGGGGGAGGACAGGCCCAGGGAACCCACTCTCCATGAGGCTCTCTCCAACATTCTGGGAGCATACCACCATTCCCAGGAGACCATAGGCCAGATACTGGCCAAGCTCCAGGAGACCCAGCGGCTGCAGGAGGGACAGTATCTAGGGATCAGGGATGACCTAACAAACATCTACAGGGATGACCTAACAAACATCCACACCATCCTGGTCACCATCGCAGGGGTGCTGGGTGACATGGCCAAGACCATGAGAGAGGCAGTCGCACAACAACGGGCCCCTGACACTAGCCACACAGATGAACAGCACTTCACTTCCGTCGGCGCTAGTGGACAGGAGGAACCGCCACAGGACCAACAGGCCACCAGCACCCCACTCCCTGCAGAAGGAGAAGCACCCCTCAAACGGTCCCTGCGATCCAGACAGAAGATAGAGACCATTGTCAAGACCCCGCCAGGAAATAAGACTCTCCTGATTGTCACCCTTCTGTCCCACTATGTTACCCTGTCCACCTTGAACTGCCATTACTCCCCTTCCTATGCCCCCTTGGACAATGCACCTGTGATCCCAAGAGACTGGACTCTAATTGGACCTTCCTCCACCATCACCCCCTGCCCATTTCACATCCCCCTCTACTTATGAGCACTGAAATAAACTCCCTTGGATCAAATACAAGTACGGAGTCTGGCAATTGATTGCAAAATGTATTAGGTGAACAAGCTGTAAACATTTCAATCCATATGTCCAGTTATATATACATTGGTATGACCTGTAGTGGGCAGCAGTACACATAGCAGGAACCAGAGTGGGGCACAGGGATCTGAAAATAGAGATGGAAAAGGGTAAAGTCAGTGGCCAAAGACATAGGGTAAGAGGCTGTATTGTACAATGTCCAACAGTTCACTGAAATGTAATATGAATGTACAATGTCTTACCAGCGTGTCACTGGAAGTATTGCAGAATAATGTTGCTCCTGTTGTCAACATCTTCTTCCTCTGCCTCCTCTTCCTCACTGTCCACAGGCCCTACCGCTACCACAAAACCATCTCCAGGCTCATCCTCCTACAGAAAAGGCACCTGGCATCTCAAGGCCAGGTTGTGCAACATGCAACAGGCAACGATGAACTGGCACACCTTCTTGAGTGAGTAGTACAGGGATCCACTTGTCGGATGGAGGCACTGGAATCTGGCCTTCAGGAGGCTGAAGGTCCGTTCTATAATTCTCCTTGTACGCCCATGTGCCTTATTGTAACGTTGCTCTGCCCTTGTCCAGGCATTCCTCACTGGGGCAAGTAGCCATGAGAGGTTGGGGTAACCAGAGTCACCTGCAAATATTGAGGGATACCTGTTAGACACACACCATCCCTTAGGGACAACCCCATACCCAGACAACTACTCATAATGTGTGGGGACCTTGGGCTCACCTATTAGCCACACCCGGTGCCTCTGGAGTTGGCCCATCACATATGGGCGCTGCTATTCCTCAGGATAAAGGCTTCATGCACAGAGCAAGGATATTTGGCATTCACATGGGAGATGTACTTGTCCGCCAAACACACCATCTGCACATTCACAGAGTGATAGCTTTTTCTATTCCTGAAAACTTGCTCATTTCTCCGGGGGGGACAAATGCCACATGTGTACCATCAATGGCACCTATGATGTTGGGGATATGTCCCCGGGCATAAAATTCAGCTTTCACTGTGGCCAAATCCTCCACCTGCGGGAACACGATGTAACTGCACATGTGTTTCAGCAGGGCTGACAACACTCTGGTCAACACGTTAGAGAACATTGGCTGAGACATCCCTGATGCCATGGCCACTGTTGTTTGGCAGGAACCACTTGCCAGGAAATGGAGCACTGACAGGACTTGCACTAGAGGGGGGATACCAGTGGGCTACCGGATAGCTGACATCAGGTCTGGCTCCAATTGGGCACAAAGGTCCGGGATTGTGGCATGATCAAGTCTGTAGGTAATGATAATGTGTCTGTCTTCCATTGTTGCAAGGTCCACCAGGGGTCTGTACACCGGAGGATGCCGCCATCTCATATGCAGTCTCAGCGGCTGGAGCCTATGGAAGAGAACGATGAGCAGATGGTCCCAACAGCATCTAGCACATGCACCTTCACCCAAACTCAGCAGACAGACACCTCCTACAACCCCTTCCTCTACTCCCAAACCCACCCCTCGTCCCGCCCCAGTGTGCCTATAAAACTTTTCCTAGCTAACATTGACCTGTTCCCTCCCCCCTGTCATTCCCCTCTGGCCAGGGTGTCCAGAACCAGGCCAGCACCTCAGCCACCAATTCGCCATCCAATGTGGACCCTGCAGCTCCCAGAGGCTCAAAGGGGGCACCTGTCAGGAAAACCATTGTACCACCAACCGCTGCAAAGGACCAAACCATACTGCCACCTGCCAAGGTGAAGAAGGGGCCAGCATGCAGCAGGGGCATGGATGACGACCCACCCAGCAAGGCCTCCTCAAAACCTCCAGCTGACAGAGCCAAGGGCAAAACAACATCAGCCAAGGTGAGGAAGGGGCAGAAAACTGAAGGCAAGGCACTTCAGCTGACGGAGGATGCAGGTGAAACCCTGGTGCCCACCAGCAGAACCGCCAGCACCGCCACCTGCACCGCGTGCAGCAGCGCCAGCAGCCCCGCCACAAGCACCACCACCTGCACTGCTCCTGCCACCACTACTGTCAGCAGCAGCATCCCCAGTGGGCAGCCGTCTGAGGCTGAAGGAGAAGGGCTGGAGCCTCCCTCCACCACTGGCAGCACCATCACCTGCACCGCCACCTGCACCGCTAACAGTAGCACCACTACCAGCAGTAGCAGCCCCAGTGGGTGGCCGACCTAGGCTGCCGGGGATGGGCTGGAGCCTGACCCACCACTGCCAGCACCGACACCAGCACTGCCACTACCACCACTGAGCAGCCGTCACCGCCGGCGGACAGTGTGTAGTCCTGCCTCCATGGGCTGTTGTGCGTCCTGGCCCCTGCAAAACATGTGGGTGTGACACCCAGGTGAGAGATGTGTGACCTTGCACTCCCCAAGATTTGCATCACAGGGCACAATGCCCCCTCCAGGACCAGTGGAAGAAGCCATCCACTCACCCAATCCTTGGCAGGATGAAGCACTCTGGGCACAAAGCCTCCTCCAGAACCAGTGGAGAAAGGCATCCACTCACCCAATCCTTGGAAGGATGGAGCAGACTGGGTACAAAGCCCACTCAAGAACCAGTGGAGAAAGGCATCCCCTCGCCCAATCCTTGGCAGGATGAAGCAGACTGGGCACAAAGTCCTCTCCAGAACCAGTGGAGAAAGGCATCCTCTCACCCAATCTTTGGCAGGATGAAGCACTCTGGGCACAAAGCCCCCTCCAGAAGCAGTGGAGAAGCCACCCACTTGAGAGACTGTGGCTGTGCACTCCCCAGGACTAAGCAGTGGGCAAACCACCCATTTGAGAGACTGTGGCTTTGCACTCCCCAGGACCAAGCAGTGGGCAAACCACCCACTTGAGAGACTGTGGCTTTGCACTCCCCAGGACCAAGCAGTGGGCAAACCATCCACTTGAGAGACTGTGGCTTTGCAATCCCCAATCATTGGCAGGGTGAAGCAGACTGGGCACAAAGCCCCCTCCAGAACCAGTGGAGAAAGGCATCCTCTCACCCAATCCTTGGCAGGATGTAGCAGACTGGACACAAAGCCCCCTCCAGAACCAGTGGAGAAAGGCATCCACTCACCCAATCCTTGGCAGGATGAAGCAGACTGGGCACAAAGTCCTCTCCAGAACCAGTGGAGAAGCCACCCACTTGAGAGACTGTGGCTTTGCACTCCCTAGGACATCGCTGTGGGCATGTAGCCCCCTCCAGGAGCAGTGGCATTTTCCCATCTTCCGGCTGAGGTGCCCTCCCTTCCCCATCCCCCTGAGGTGCCTGTGTGTTTACGACCTGCAGTGTTCTCTCCGTATTGAGGCAGAAGTCAAGTGTGGGCCTGGACCATTTTTTTTGGCCCAGTGGCCCACGGACATTTGTGAATGGACAATGTACGGCCTTCTGTACATATTGTAGATTTGTTTTAATACTGTTTTCCAAGCTATAGTATATCTGCCTATTTTTAATATATCACTAATTTGACTCAATTCCTTTTGTCCTTGTGTTCTTCCAGGGTGTTACGGGCTGTATATGTAATGTTGTTGCGTGTGTTTGTGTGTATGGTGTTGTGGGTGGGGGTGGGATTGGGGGTGTTTCGTGTTTGTCACTCTTTTTCCTCACCCCTCCTCTGTGTACTAGGTGCAGGACTCACCGTCGTCGTCGCCACCGTCTTTGATGTTCCTGGTAGATGAGGAGGTAGACCAGCATTGGCAGGACCTGTAACTCCATGGCGCCCTGGTTCTTCGTTGAGTGTCGAGAGGTGAGTGGTTTCCCTTCTAATTCCTGTTTCCACCATGCTTTTGATGGCGTTGGTACCGCCCCGGAAAAGCTGGCAGATTGGCGGGTTGTGATGTGGTGGGCGGTACATTGTCTTCCGCCTGTCTGTTGGTGGTGACCGATGTGGTGTTTGTTGCTACCGCATGGCGTTAGAAGTGTTAAAGTGGCTGTCTCTGTTGCCGTTTTCCGCCGTGGTCGTGATCCCATTTTTTTTACCGCCGGCCTGTTGGCGGTGTTACCGCAACTTTAACACCAACTGCCAGGGTTGTAATGAGGACCTTGGTCTTTATTCAATAGGTGATTTCAGTCATGCAGACAATGAACTTGATCGGAGTACTGGGTGTCTTGTCTGTGAGGGGGTGCATGAGTTGCCTTTGATTGCCATAGAGGAGGACGCTGATGTCAGAACAGATGATGCTAGCTAGAGGGATCATGTATGCCTTGAAGAGTGTCAGGCTCAGGAAAGGTCCAAAGGTTTTTAGAGTCCGAGGTTTTTGGTGCCTGGCTGACTGACCTGGGTCCTTCCAATCAGGAAGGAGCAGATCCATCGAGGGTGTGTCCTTGGCTTCTGATGTTGTGATGTTGTGTAGGCATTGGATGAGGATGGGTGGGTTACCATGTAAACCCCTGCAGAGAGTTCCAGGAGTAGGAGGGCCTCCATGCCTCCTCCATCCAGAGTCATACAATGTTATCTTTGGTGGCAATGAGAGCAATTTCAGTAATGTATTTGGGCTGACCAGAGTGGTGTGCAGAAGTTGGTGGTCATTGAGGTATTTGGTTAGGCATCTGTTTAATATTTTCTCTAAAATATTGGCCAGAAGAGAAAAGCAGGGAGATTGGTCTGTAGGTGGTGTGCATTGAAGGGTCTGCAGAGGGTTTCATTAAGAAATGGGAGGACAGTTGCATGTTTGTAGGCATATAGGAATGTTGCAGAAGCGGTAGAGGCAGTTTGATTGGGTGTGAGCATAGTATTGATGGGTTGCAGGCCTCTGAGTAGGTCATGGTGAGGCAGGCATCTGATGGGGCCCCTCAGTAGATAGACTTCATGGTGGTAAGGGTTTCCTCAGGGGTGATGATTTGTCACTAGCACTAATTCTTTAAATAAAAGCAGGAGTGAATAATATCAGGAGTTGAGGTCTGTTAGGTCTGGTTATGGGTTACATTTGCTATAAATGGGGGTAATTTTGATTGAAGAATTGAGAGACGTTGTTACAGAGGTCCTTCGGGGGTTGTTCAGGATGGATGAGGCCGCAAATGAGTTGAAATACTTCACAACAGTGAAGATTTCTTTGCCTCTGTTTGTGCTGACATCGATGCAGTCTGCCAGACCTGCACGTTTGTTAATCTGCATCATTTGGTGGAGCCTCAAGGTAGGTTTGAGTATGCTCCTCTCTTCATGGTTCAGGCTCATTCTCCAGTTGTTCGCAGTGGTGTTTCATCAGTCGGAGTTCCTCTGTGTACCAGAATGGTCTGGGGTCTCGATCTTGCTGTATTGGTGTGTTTAAGGGGGACATAGATTCTGCCAGGAGATTATCCAATTGTTGAAATTCTTGATTGTTGTGGGGAGGCTGTTGCTGTGGTTGGGTCAGTCAGTGTTAAAAGTGATGTTTTGTTTCTTGTCAGTGATGTTCCAGTTTCAGTGGACTGATCTAGTAGTGGTGCATTGGACTGGAACAGGATGCTGAACTTGACAAGGGCATGATCTGTCCAGGAGACAGGTGTGGACTTGTCCACTCGGATGTTCTTGAAAGTGGTAAAATAGGATCCACAAGGTGTTTGGTGACATAGGTGGGTCTGTTAATTCCTTGGGTGAGGCCCATGATTCCAAGCTATTTGATGAGTGCTTTCGAGTTGGTGTCCTCATGGTCTTTCAGGTGGAAGTTCCGGTCTCTGAGTAGGAAGTAATTGCAAGCATTGAGGGTGAGTGGGGTGACAAAGTCTGTGATGGTGTTGATGAACTTGATGTCCTTTCCCAGTACTACTTAGGGTGAAGTTGACTGTGATTTGGAGCTTGAACAACAGATGCCCTTATGCCAGAGCCTGATGTGTCCGTGGAGGTGGTGCAGCTGATGACTCCAGGATGGTGAATTCTGCCTTGCCTGGAAAGCTTGTAGACTCAGCGATGGCTGTCAGGTACTCATGGTGGGTTCAGATGAGGAAAATAGGCCCGTGAGGAAAAGTAGGTCCGAAGCATTGTCCTACATCAGGACCCATATCTGTGTGGAGTGTTTAGTGAGTGAGTGGGTATTGAGGAGCATGCTTGTAAGTGTGGATTGTTGTATGTGTGGTTGCTGGAAAGGGGAAGTGAGAGGGTTGGGTTTTGGATGCTGTTGTTGTGGGTGCTATGAGAGTTGTATGTGTGTGTATGTAAGTTCATGAAAATTTACATGAAGGTCAGGTGAAAGTTCCCATTTTGTTGTGTGGTGCAGCTAGACAGCAGCATGTGGAGCGGTGCCTGGGTTTGAGGGCCTGGAAGATCGCAAGATGGTAGAGGCTGGATTTCTGACACTGGGTGTGGTCCAGGCATGAATGGGCACAGATGGGTTTGTCTTTGGCACATCATATGCACATCTGGTTGCAGCCACCATTAAGTAGGTCCGTGGTGAGGAGCAATATCAATTTCTGTGCATATGCCTTATGGGAAATTCAGTGACGTCACTTTCTGTGCAGATTGACAATGCATAACCCTGTGATGTCACTTCCTGTGAAGATGGATGATGGGAAATCCAGAAATGTCACTTCCTGTGAAGATGGATAATGATACATTTAATTATCACTTCCTGTGCAAATGGATGATGGAAATTCGTTTTCTTGCTTGGCTTCTCGAAGAAGAAAGGTTGCAGAAGATAGGAAGATACCAATATCAATAAATAAGGATTATGGATATCTCATATGCAATTTGTGCTGCTCAACTCAGTGTAATTAAACCTCAGTCACAGTGAAGGCATATGAAATCGTAATTGTCACTGTATTAATGTAGTTGTATTGAACTTATTGACAACTTTCAAAATCATCCATACAAATATTGGTAAATTATTTAGGGCATTGTTTTCTTGCATTAAGGCAATGTCATCAGTCTGCTATAAAGAGTTTGTGTAATACTGGCATGGTACGACTATTGTCGATATGCAACAAGGCTAGTTACTACAATTCTTTATATGAGATATGATCTTTATTCAAGCATTTAGAATATGCACTGCCCTACTACAAGGACTCAGTTTTCCAGAGGATGATGCGATAGATTACATAATTAATGCCGGACCCAAAGCATGTTGTTAGGCTAGATAACAAACTAACAGTAGCACTAGTTCAAGGGCACGTATAAGCACCTAACATGAACATGAAATCTATGATAGTCTTACATATTTGTTACTAGACTACAAAGTTAAAAAATCTGTGCTGCAATGGGAAAGATTAGTGTCACTTTTCAATCAAAACCGAGCTTGAAGCATATGTTCACTTTTGCAATGCGCCTGTGATCTGGCAATACTACTTCCCATTGTACAAAATGCCTTAATACAATAGATCACACGGGGATTTGAATCCAATCTTCAAGTTCCTTCATTGAAAAGCGCTTATCTAAGACCCTCGCATGTGTCCCTCTTTCACTTATTGCCTCATTTGTCTGAGATTCCACACCGAATGTAGTAAATATTCACTTTGGAAGAAGGTTACACGAATGGTGGTGGCATATATTTATTAAGAAATTGCTCCAAATATACACCCCATTTATTGGCCTCAATTGATTACATTTGAAATAATGTGTGTGGATGTGATAGATCTTTACCACTGTCTGATAATGGATGTCACTCCCAATCTTCGAGGAAAGGTACCTTAAAACTTCACAGGTGGAGCATTTCAACGCTCTCTGGTGTAAGCGGTCCTTAGTTTTGGTGTTGCTTGCAGTCAGTGACACCACTATTCCATAATAATTAGCGTGGCCTAGCACAATTACTCACACTATCCTGAAATACACAAGTTCTCACAGTCACAGTCATTAGCCCCGCAACTCAAATAATCTAAAAAGATCTTACAGGGGCTCCCGTTGATTATTAGACTGCTTTGTAAAACTGCAGTCATGTTATATTATTATTATTCTACAGCAGTGGCGAATTATATCAACATGCTTCCTATCACAACGCAGCTTGGCTATCTGATTGCTTTTACATCTGTTTGATTGACTTCCATCAGATACACCAAGTACTTGAGAAAAAGCTTGCAATGTATTAATTCTCAGAAGGTATAGCCACTATCGGAACTGATTTGTACTGCAGTTTGCCAACATGAAAATTACAAGATAAAGCCACCAAGAGGAGGTAATCTGTACCGTACAGTACTTCCCCAGAGACACCTCCCGCAAAAATACGATTGCAGTGCTGGCACACGGTTTGGAGCTAGCTAAAAGATGTATGTATTAGCATAAAGGTTTGACAACCTTTAACATTCAAGTAGTAGGAAATGTAAAGGTATAAAAAGTGTAATTACGTAGTCACAGCAAGTAAACTCTGTATTGTTAGTTCTTGCACACAGGTATCGCAATAAATGCTAATAATAATATTCTTAGAACATGTCTTTTCTTGAGGTGGGATACAGTAAACGGAAGAGATGATAAAATTCGTGGGGGCACATCATTTATTGATACAGTCTATGAATTATTCTGTTCTCGCCTTCTCAGTTCATTTCATAGTGGCTATTTATTGGTTATGTTTCAATTGTTTAAATAATATGTGACTTCATTTTGATTTCTGCCTTTGTGATTAGTCAATTATCTTAGCAAATCAGAAACAAAAACATTGTCAAAGTAAGAATTGTGCCCAGCACTAAGGCTAAGTAGGTGTCAAGATGGCTGAAGTTATTTATGCTGTGGGGATGGTCTGTTTCAGCAAACTTAGGGGCATATTTATGCTATGTTTGTGCCGAATTTGCATCATTTTTTTAATGCAAATTCGGCGCAAACTTAACTCAAATTTTCATATTTTGATGCTAGACACGTCTAGCATCAAAATATTGGAGTTAGCACCATTTTTTGGATGCGTGTACCTACCTTGCATCAATGAGATGCAAGGTGGCGTGCCCATCTACAAAATAGTGCTAACCCCATAGCCCCATATTTATCCCCCCGTGCTAAAATGATGCACGGGTGGGGGGAGGTGCTTAATAATGGTGCAAAGCCTGCTTTGCACCATTATTTAACGCTTGGGTCAGACCAGGCATTAGGGGACCTGTGGACCCATTTCCATGGTGAAACACCATGAAATGGGCCCACAGGTGCCCACCCCAAGCCCCAGAAACACCGCCACCCCCACCAGAGGATGGGGGACCCCATTCCAGGTAAGTAGGGTAAGTATAGGTAAGTATTTTTAAAACAAAAATTAAGTGCCATTGGGGGCCCTGACATGGACCCTCCTTTATGGCACTGGGTGCAATGGCCATGCTCATGGGACCCTGGTCCCCTGTGCTGGCCATTGGGGTGGTGGGCATGACTCCTGTCTTTTTTAAGACAGGAGTCATGTGGTATGGATGGTTTTGCGTCAGTAAATGACGCTAGGCTGGTTAGAGGCATTTTTTTTTGCCTCTAACCAGCCTAGCATCATTTTTTGAGGCAAAACCCCCTTTCCCCCATGCCGGCACCCCCACCCGTCTAACGTCAGTTTTTCTGTGGTAGCCCACCCTGAGCGCTTGCTTGCTGGATTCCATACATTTGGTGCCCAGCTGGTGCTTTGGAATGACGCAAGCCGGTGCTATACTTTTTGCCCCAAAACTGCGTTTGCACAGTTTTACAGCAAAAAGTATAAATATGACCCTAAGACCTCTTAGAGATTTTAGTAGGCTGGGTGAAATGTATTTTTGTGCGAGCACAATGTCACACATTTCCTGATTGTTGATTTTCTTATTTTCAAACCAGTGTCCCACCTGTATTTCGCGGGGCCTTTGTGCGTGAGATATGCAGACTACGGTGAAATGTATCTTGAGTAAAATTAATAATTTTAGTGAATATGCAGCGGACAGATGCCAGGATTGCACCATCTCCACTTTCTATCTTACAAAGGCACAATCATTTTGCTCGCATATAACAATAACATTTACCAGGTACACAACTCTTTCTCCAATTTTGCTGAGTGCAAACTACCAAATCATTACACACTTCTTCTGGAAAGTTATACATGATGAGACATAGTGAAAGGCGTGTTGGAATCTGTAAAATTACGTAGTCGATATTGTTGGACCAGGCCCTTTTGCTGGGTCATCCCCAGCCTTTTTGCCTCCTTCCTACTATTTTTTCTTACCTGTTTTTGTTGGCTTTAGGACTCTGAGCACTTTACCACTGCTAACCGGTGCTAAAGTGCATATGCTCTCTGTGGAAATTGTATTGTTGATTTGTTTATCCATAATTGGCATATCTGAGTTACTAGTAAGTCCCTAATAAAGTGCACAAGAAGTGCCTAGGGCGTGTAAATCAAATGCTATTAGGGGGCCTGCAGCACTGATTGTTCCACCCACATGAGTAGCCCTGTAACCATGTCTCAGACCTGCCACTGCAGTATTTGTGTGCGCAGTCTTGCACTTCTAATTCGACTTGGCAAGTGCACACCCTTTCCAGGCCTAAACCTCTCCTTTTTATGCATGTAAGGCACCTCTAAGGTAGGCCCCAGGTAGCCCCATGGGCAGGACGTAGTGTATGTAGGTAGGACATTTACTGATGTGTTTTACATGTCCTAACAGTGAAATACTGCTAAATTCGTTTTTCACTGTTGCAAGGCCTATTTCTCTCATAGGTTAACATGGGGGCTGCCTTTAAATATTCTTAACAAGCAGTTTCCCTTTGAGAGCAGATAGAAATGTGGAGTTTGGTGTCTCTGAACTCACAATTTGAAAATACATATTTTGTTAAAGTTGGTTTTTAAATTGTCAGTTTGAAAATGCCACTTCTAGAAAGTAGACATTTTCGTGCTTAAACCATTCTGTGACTCTGCCTGTTTGTGGATTCCCTGTCTGGGTCAGTTGGACATTTGGGATGTTTGTGAATCCCTTCTAGACAGTGAGGCAAAGGGATTTGTGGTGTAGCCTACATATCCTGATGAGCCATCCATGCTAGAGTGGAGGGAGAAGTGGTCACTTACACCTGAATGGGCTGTGCCTGTCCTCTCACAGTGCAGTCTCCAACCCCCTGGTGTGTGTCTGGAGCCTGGCCTGGGCAAGTATTGGACCTAAAACCCCTGAAAATTAGATTTTCTTTAAGGATTCAAGAGGAACATCTGCCAAGGAGAAGAGCTGAGGAGAAGTGCTGCCCTGGCCTGTGACTGTGCTTTGTTGGGCTATCCTGCAGTTGCTGCTTCTGCCTGTGAAAGGGGACAAAGACTGGACTTTGTTGTGCATTCCTGCTTGAGAAGAATCTCCAAGGGCTTGAACTGAGCTTGCCTCCTGTTGTTGAAGTCTCAGGGCCATCATAGACTCCCTCTGCCAGCACCTGGACTCTATGCTGAGACTCCTGCCCTGCCAAGTGGTGTCCTATCCAGTCCCTGGACCCTTTAAAGGTGAAATTGGCAGAACAAGAGCTGAAATTCACACACAGAATGCAGTGCAGGGAATTTTTTCGAAGCAGCACCTGCAGTGCGGCTGACAAACAACGTGCTGCCAGCTTCACGGCTAAAATCTTCACCCCACCTGCATCGTGGCACGGAGATAGACGCATCGTGGATGGAGAAACGACAAGCAACGCCCACTTGCAGCTGCTGATAATGATGCAAACCCCAAGCAGCACAGTTTTCTAACACTGGGCAACCAAATTTTCTATGCATCGTCTCTGGTCGTCAAAGCCAATCTGACTCTGCGTGGATCTGAGGTGCCCTACCCGGAAATTGATGCATCACTTTCTTGGGAGGGAGAAAAACGATGTAGCACTGACCCGACCAGAAAAGAAACAACGCACAGCCTTCCTTTAGAGAAGGAATCGACGAATCGCTACCTTTTCAGATGCACGCTCACCTGTGCGGGTTCATTTTTTTATGCTAACGAGGTACTTTGTGCAAAATCAACGTTTCCATTGTTCTCTATGGAGTAAGACTCTTATTCTTTTGAAAATTCATATTTTAACTTGTATATGTTGGATTTTTGGCATGTTGGTCTTGTTTGATTTAGCTAAATATTGCCTATTTTCCTAAACTGGTGTGGTGTCCATTTTGTAGTGTTTTCCCTGTATTATTGTTCGTGTTGGTACACATATTTTACACATTGCTTCTGAGTTAAGCCTGCATGCTCATGTCAAGCTACCAAGGCGGTGAGTGGGGGTTAACCAGGTGGGTTTCTCCTCTGCCCTGACTAGAGTGAGGATCCTTGCTAGGACAGGGGGTAACCTGACTGCCAACCAAAGACCCCATTTCTAACACGATATATACTAAACTATATCATCTTGGCACTCGTGGACTCCAGAAATAGCAGGGCTGGGTTAAGGGTAATGCGACTGGTGTTGCCACACCCGAGATGACCTGGAGATTGGGCAATGACCTCAGGGGGCCCTGTGTTTAGCAATAATTTACTATTTAAAAGTACTTTATTGGACCTGGCCCTTTTTACAGGGTCATCCCTAAATGTATTGCCTTTCTCCTCCTATTTTTTATGACCTCTTATTCTTGGCTCTAGGACTCTGAGCACTTTATCACTGATGATCAGTGATAAAGTGCAGGTGCTCTCCCTTCTAAAGTTGGTATGATTGGCTTACACCTAATTGGCACATTTAATTTACGTGTAGGTCCCTTGTACAGTGGTATCTCTATACCCAGGGCCTGTAAATTAAATGCTAATAGTGGGCCTGCAGCGCAGCTTGCACCACCTACAGAAGTAGCCTTTGAAACCTGCCTCAGGCCTGCTAGTGCAGGGCCTGCGTGCACAAGTTACTGCAACAGGGACCTGGCATCTAAATTTACTTGCCGGGCCTGGAACTCCCCTTCTACTACATGTAATTCACCCCAAAGGTTGGCCCTAGCTAGCCCTGTTGGCAGTGTGCTATGTATGTAGAAGGCAGGACATGTGCCTGGTTGTGTGGTCTGTCCTGGTAGTGACAAACATCCTATTTGTTTTTTCACTGCTGTGAGCGCTGCCTTGCTCATAGGATTGATTTGGAAATGCCCTGCCTTACGTCTAGGGGGTATTGTCTGATCTATGAGGGGTAGCGTAGGCATGTTTGGAATGGTTGTAATGGTAGTGAGAAATGCTGTTTACTGGTGTAATTGGATTTTTTATCATCATTATAGAAATGACACTTGTAGAAAGTGGGCATTTCTCAGTGCTTGTGACTCTGGTGTTTTGCAGCTGTACTCCAATCCATACCTGGGAGAGAGTGACAGCCGGGCTTTGTACATGCTTTTCAGACAGCCTATACACAGGGATGCATAATGAATGGTCTTTCTGGGCTGAGAGAAGGAGAGGCGGGGCACACCTGCATTTTTAAAGGCTGTGCCCTGGCCTCACACAAAGGGCTCATTCACCCCCCACTGATGTCTGGACCCTATGTTGGAAGAGAGAGGGGGAACTCCTAGAACTAGTCAGGACTAGTTGGAACCTCTTCTCCCCCCTTTTGTAAAACGTGTACACAACTGAATGTAAGCAGAGGGGGTTTTCCCCATGTTGCAGAGGCATTAATGGTATTGTAATCTTAGGGATACACAAAAACCATACGCCTCTCCAGGTGAGGCACAATGAAAAGAAATATCTTTATTTATCCTTGTTTTTTTTCCTCTTTATAAGTATGCTGCATTCTGCAGTACACATAGAAAGAGGATAAATCCTCCCAAGACTGTTTTTGTGCAGGAAGGTACCCTACAATGCAGACACCCTTGAGCCATAGTGCAAGGGTGCATGCTTTGGCTCTAGGCTGACAAAATGGCACCAACACAGGGGGAAAGGACAGGAATGTACAGTATACCATAGATATGTTGCATACCTGCCCTTTCCTTTTGGTGCAGGGCAGCACAGCAAGGAGACTTGCTGGGCTGCCCTGCGCCAAAAGTCCATTGTTTTGTTGAACAAAAAAGCATCTAACTTACAGGTATCCTAATGAAATGGAGCTGATTGAAATCTATGAACATGTACCCATAGAACTATAATTTTTGAGGTAGCAAATGACACAACAGTGTTTCAAAGTATTTAAACAATCCAATCTTCTCCTACATTTCCAAGAAACTCCTGTCCACTCTACAATACTGTAATCCCAACACACTTTATACTCTCCCTGTTTATATCCTACCTGCATTCACATCACGTTAGCACCTTCATTGTACACTCGCATTCTGTACAACACTTCATTGCTTTTAGCTGAGTCTCCTATATAAATCCAATAATCCGGACAAGATTGTGTGCAAATAAGTGGATTCATATGTACGTAATTTGCTACCACAGGAACTTTAGTTACGAGAATAACATTTCTAGATTTAATTTATGCCGACAAGTTTGAAATACTCATAATTCTGAGTACTGTTTTCTGAAAACCTATAACTCGCAGGCAGTTATCATTATGCCAGACGTTTGCTTGAAAGCTGAAGTTGTGCATGAGCGTGAGCTTTCAGACCATATGGGATTGACTCCATTAACTACTTTGTTCTTTGTTCAGCCAGTGCCAGAGTTGTATATTTCGGTACAAGAAGTGATCTTCAACCATTCTTATATATTGAAATAATTTCGGACTTAGATAAAGTCTTGCTGTTGCATTATGTAATTGTTGTCTATTATCTGCATATATTTTATGTTGCAGTGAAAACTGTAGTACCTACCATGTCTTATTATGCTCTGCAAGGACGAGGGTCAAATTTGAGAACTGTACACCATTTTACTCCAGTCGATAATACTACAGTCAACGATATACTACTCAACTCTATGACACGCCACTCTACTGTACGGTACACCACTTCACTCAATAACACACCACTCCAATCTTCACTATTCCAATCTACACCACTCCACTATATGCCACTCCACTCTATGCCACTCCACTACATGCTATTCCACTACATGCTACTTCACTGTATGTCACTACACACTATGCCACTGCACTCAATGTCACTCCACTTTATGCACTATGTAATAGTCCACTCTACGCTTCTCCACTCTATGGCAATCCACTCCACTCTATGCCACTCCACTGAACACCACCCACACTATGTTATTCCACCCTTCGCCCCTACACTCTATGTCAGCCCTCTCCATGCAACTATTACTGTGACTATGACCATAACTATAACTTGCTCCTTCTCTACGCATTGCATATGCCCTTTCATAATACATCACTTGTACAAGGTGAAATCATAACATTTATAACAACACTTATAACATAGCAAATCATATCTTTTGTGAGAACAGAGTGCATGGTGGACTGTTAAGTTATAGTTAATGTATTGTGACTGCAGAGTGGAATGCATGTGAGAGGAGGCTTCTTTTTGCATGGTTAGCCTCCACTTTTTGCCTGATGTTGATGTGTCCTAGACGTTGGTAGTGCCCATGGCCCCTGCTGTCCAGGTTCCCTGGGCCAGAGCTCTTTCCCTAAATCTGTTGTGATGCTTGGCACAATTGGATACACTCTTACCTATCACTTTGAGACCCTAGTAAAAGGGTATTCCAGTACCCAGGGCATGGGATAGGCAGAGTAGGCCCCTGAGGGCAGGAGCACTGATTGTGCCACCCTCTTGGGCCCAGCACCCAGATGCACCCAGCACTGCCAGTGCAGGATGAATGTACTGGGGCAAACTGAAAAAGACAAACTCGACATGGCACACTCGCTGTGTGCCCTGTCCACCCTACACTGCATATGATATAGTAAGTCACCCCTCTGGTAGGCCTTACTGCCCTAAGGCAGGGTGCACCATACTAGATGTGAGGGCATGATTGAATGAGCAATATGCCCCCACTTGGTCCGTGCCAAACCTGGGACATAGAGAGCGAACAGAGCAGCCATTTTAAGAACATGTACTGGAACTGGCCAGTTACATGATGTCCACTCTGCACCCTGGGTTGTTTGGTATCAAACAACTCAGAATGTTTACTCCAAACTGGTGCCAGTATTGGATTTAACCCTAAATGTACTCAGGGGGTCACATTAGAGGTGTTCCCTGCAAAAGCTAACCTAACTGGCATAGTTGCTGACTGGTTCCATCCAGACTGCCACTCCCAGACAGCCAATATACAAACCTTATGGAGAGACCTGGCTCTCTAGTTTGTAAAACAATGCCCTTCCTGGGTGGAGGAGCTGACATCCCCTCCCTCAGAAATGTGCAACACCCTGGCGGTGAGCTTCAAAGGGCTACTGCCCTTGAAACTTGAGCCTCCAGGCCTGCTACTAGCAGCAGATGGCTTCCCCCTTTGCACCCTACCACTTTTGGCAGGAGCAAAGGCGGGAAACCAGACAAAGGGTAGGAGGAGTGACCTCATTTAGCATACACTACTCCTAAGGGCTTGCAGGCAAAGTGGACCCTCCATTTTATTTTCCTCCATTCTGGATGGCAGGAAAAAAGCCAATGAGGTTGAGGGAAGTAACCCTTCCCACAAGAAGTGGTCACTGTAGTGGGTGTAGCCTCCCAAGGGTAAGTGTCCCATTGGACACCACCAGGTTCCCCCTAAAACACCCACTAAATTCAGTATTTAGCGGGCTCCCCTAAACCAACAATTAAGGTTCATCTGGAATAAAAGAAGACAGCACCAAAGAACCCAACAGGACGAGAACAGAGGACCTGCTGCACCAGAAGAGTCTCCAAGACTCCTGTTTGGTGAACCAGAGTCCAGACAATCGCCACTGCAGAAGAGCTGACCACTGGACTGACCTCAAAAGACCCTGAGGACCTCCAGGCTTCCCAAATACCTCAGATCTACCTCCTGAGTGGAGGCACCACTCAAGAAACCGAAGAAACCTTCAAGGAACTAGCAAACTGGTGAGGGACACTTCACTGACTGTACAATATCTCCGCAGCCAGAAGCTGTAGCAAGACCCAATGACACACCAACAGCAGCCATGGCAAGACCTGCAAGTGTGACAGCTTCAGTAGCCCAGCACCCTCCTGTGGCCGAGTTGTGCCAATACCCCAGGTACTGGTTAGTGCACATTGGACAACCCCATAAACAGCTCACCCAGAGCTGCAACTGGACCAGGAGGAAGCCCCAGTCAAGGTACTTCAGCGACACCCTGGATTTCCCACCAGAGCACCCGCAACGTCCTGCAAGGCCCACAGAAGAAGACTTACCTCCAGCTCCAAAGGGTCCCTTTGCGCACAGCATCCAAGACCTTCAAATTGCCCTGCACCTGGCTGCCCTGAGCCTTGCATCACGAGATCTGCTGTGTGCCCCGGGTCCCCAACCCCTGGCAACCTCAACAGCCCAAGGGTACCCAAAGGTGCCATCTTTTAATCTGCAAACCAGCTCCTTTTCCAGGTGGCCCTGTGCCTGTTCCAAGAGATTTTCCAACGCTGCTCCTACTGGAACTAGGAGCCGCTCGAGGCTGTCCAGCTAGCACAGTGTGCCCACCAACTACTTCGACCACCCTGCAAAAGAAGAGACTGGTAACTCAACTGTACGATTTGTAATGCATTTTTAAAGATGAAAGTCCATTGAGTCCTATGGTGTGTAATTACTGACAGAAAGTCTAACTTTATTAAAAATTTGAAAGGTAATAACTCAAAACGTAATTAATGTATCTTAAAGATATTGGTCTTAAAACGTATATAAAAGTTTGAAGTATTTTTTAAATTCTGGTCTTGAGTTATTCATTGATTGTGTGTGGTGCATGATTGGATTTGTGAGTACAGCAAATACTTAGCACATTTCCTGGATTAGCCTAACTGCTTGACCAGCTACTTTAAAAATTGGAGCATTAGGTGGTCTAATTCTTACCTCTGGAAACCAACGTGTGGTTGCCTGGACCCCCTGCATGATGTGCCTAGTTTTGCACACTACAGAGAGGTCCAGCCTCCTTCAATGCATTGTGTGTGGAAGTGCATAAGTTATAATAATGTTATGGTGTCATAAAAAATATAAATTAAAAGTGTAACTTAGAATTTCAATATTTTTGTACTTTAAGTTTTGTTTGTATAGAAAGCCTAAATAAAGCTACAGTAATGTAAAGTTTTTTTATTTTTATTATAAAGTTAAGGTATAATTATAGAATTTCTAATGTTTGTGTAGTTTGTTTGGTTAGTATAGAAAGAACAAATAAGGGTTTCTAACTTTAACAGGGGTTTATCCTTTGTTTTTTTGTAGTCACTGCAGGAGGCTGGCCTGGCTTGTAGTGGGTACCAGGGGTACTTACACCTTGTGCCAGGTCCAGTTATCCCTTATTAGTATAGAAGAGGTGTTTCTAGCAGCTAAGGCTATGGCAAAGCAGCTTAGGCTGAGCTCGGAGACATGTAAAGCTCCTACTATACCACTGGTGTCATATGCACAATATCATAAGAAAACACAATACACAGAAGGTACTTTATTTTTATGACAATATGCCACAAGTATCTCAGTGAGTACCCTCAGTATGAGGATAAGTTATATACACAAGATATATGTACACAAACCAAAATTATGCAGGTAATAGCAAGAAAAGTAATGCAAGCAGTGTAGAATTACAGTAGATTGCAATAGGAGCACATAGGTATAGGGGCAACACAAACCATATACTCCAAAAGTGGAATGCGAACCACAAATAGACCCCAAACCTATGTGAGTTTGTAGAGGGTCGCTGGGACTGTCAGAAAACAGTGAGGGTTAGAAAAATAGCCCACCCCAAGACCCTGAAAGGTAGGTGTAAAGTGCACCTACTACCCCCAGAGAGCACAGAAGTCGTGATAGGGGGATTCTGCAGGAAGAACAAACACTAGCAATGCAATAACAGTGGATTTCCGGACCTGAGTATCTGTAAGACAAGGGGACCAAGTCCAATAGTCGCGACAGTGTCGAGAGCGGGCAGGAGCCCAGGAAATGCCAGCTGAGGGTGCAAGGAAGCTGCCACCTGTTGGAAGAAGCTTGGAGTTCTGCAAGAAAGAAGAGGACTAGGAACTTCTCCTTTGGAGGATGGATGTCCCACGTCGTGATGAAGCTTGCAGAGGTGTTCCCATGCAGAAAGACCGCAAACAAGCCTTGCTAGCTGCAAGGGTTGCAGTGGAGATTTGTGGGTGCTGCTGTGGCCCAGGTGGGACCAGGATGTCGCCACTTGGTGGAGGAGACAGAGGAGGCACCCAGCAACTCAGGAAGCCCTCACAGAAGCAGGCAGCACCCGCAGAAGTACCTGAACAGGCACTTGGAAGAAGAGTGAACCGTAGTCCACGCAAAGTCACAAAAGGGAGTCCCACGACACCGGAGGAAAACTCAGAAGGTTGTGCACTGCAGGTTAGAGTGTCGGGGACCCAGGCTTGGCTGTCCATGAAGGAAATCCTGGAAGAGTGCACGGGAGCCGGAGCAGCTGCAAATCACGCGGTATCCAGCAATGCAGTCTACCATGGGGAGGCAAGGACTTACCTCCCCCAAACTTGGACTGAATAGTCACTGGACTGTGGGAGTCACTTGGACAGAGTTGTTGAGTTCCAGGGACCACGCTCGTCGTGCTGAGAGGGGACCCAGAGGACCAGTGATGCAGTCTTTTGGTGCCTGCGGTTGCAGGGGGAAGATTCCGTTGACCCACTGGAGATTTCTTCAGAATTCCTGGTGCAGAGAGGAGACAGGCTACCCCCAGAGCATGCACCACCTGGAAACAGTCGAGAAAGCCTGCAGGATGAAGCGATACAAGGTTGCTAGTAGTCGTCTTGCTACTTTGTTGCGGTTTTGCAGGCGTCCTGAGCAGTCAGCGGTCGATCCTTTGGTAGAAGGTGAAGAGGGAGATGCAGAGGAACTCTGATGAGCTCTTGCATTCGTTATCTGGTGAGATCCCCAAAGCAGAAACCCTAAATAGCCAGAAAAGGGGGATTGGCTACCTAGGAAGGAGGATTGGCTACCAAGAGAGGTAAGAGCCTATCAGAAGGAGCCTCTGACGTCACCTGCTGGCACTGGCCACTCAGAGCAGTCCAGTGTGCCACAGACACCTCTGTTTTCAAGATGGCAGAGGTCTGGGACACACTGGACACCTCCCCTGGGAGGTGCAGGTCAGGGGAGTGGTCACTCCCCTTTCCTTTGTCCAGTTTCGTGCCAGAGCAGGGCTGGGGGATCCCTGAACCGGTGTAGACTGGCTTATGCAGAGATGGGCACCATCTGTGCCCATCAAAGCATTTCCAGAGGCTGGGGGAGGCTACTCCTCCCCAGCCTTCACACCTATTTCCAAAGGGAGAGGGTGTTACACCCTCTCTCAGAGGAAGTCCTTTGTTCTGCCTTCCTGGGCCAGGGCTGCCTGGACCCCAGGAGGGCGGAAACCTGTCTGAGGGGTTGGCAGCAGCAGCAGCTGCAGTGGAGACCACGGAGAGGCAGTTTGGCTGTACCCGGGTACTATGCTAGAGACCCGGGGGATCATGGAATTGTCCCCCCAATGCCATTTGACAATTCCATGATCTTAGACATGTTACATGGCCATGTTCGGAAATACCATTGTGACGCTGTACATAGGTAGTGACCTATGTACAGTGCACGTGTGTAATGGTGTCCCCGCACTCACAAAGTCCGGGGAATTAGCCCTGAACGATGTGGGGGCACCTTGGCTAGTGCCAGGGTGCCCACACACTAAGTAACTTTGCACCCAACCTTCACCAGGTGAAGGTTAGACATATAGGTGACTTATAAGTTACTTAAGTGCAGTGGTAAATGGCTGTGAAATAACGTGGACGTTATTTCACTCAGGCTGCAGTGGCAGGCCTGTGTAAGAATTGTCAGAGCTCCCTATGGGTGGCAAAAGAAATGCTGCAGCCCATAGGGATCTCCTGGAACCCCAATACCCTGGGTACCTCAGTACCATATACTAGGGAATTATATGGGTGTACCAGTATGCCAATGTGAATTGGTAAATTTAGTCACTAGCCTGTTAGTGACAAATTTGGAAAGCAGAGAGAGCATACCCACTGAGGTTCTGGTTAGCTGAGCCTCAGTGAGACAGATAGGCATCACACAGGGAGCACATACAGGGCACATACTTATGAGCACTGGGGCCCTGCCTGGCAGGGTCCCAGTGACACATAGACTAAAACAACATATATACATTGAAATATGGGGGTAACATGCCAGGCAAGATGGTACTTTCCTACAGTCACTCTGCAGTTATAGTTAGGATTCCCAGAATAAAGGAATTCCTCTGCTTTGTGACAGTTATTTAACCATTAATAACTTTGCACTGTCAGCCTTATAGTGGTCTTCCACCAAACCTTTTGCCTACTTACATCCATTTTTCTGCTGAAATTAGTTTTTGTTGGCCTTAGGACCCTGTGCACTTACCACTGCTGACCAGGGATAAAGTGTATGTGCTCTCTGCAGAAAACATGGTAACTTTGCCTTATCCACAAGTGGCACTACCTATGTCCAGGGTCTGTAAATTAAATGATACTACTAGGCTCACACCTGAGTCAACCAGTAACCCAATTTCTCACAAGCAGTTATTGTGCCATCCACTTACATAGCTCCTTGAAACATGCCCCATGCCTGCCATTGCCATCTGAATGCAGTTTTGAGCTGCCAATTTGACTTGGAAGTTTAACCCCCTTGCCAAACCCATAAACTCCTCTTTTATTGCATATACCTCACCCCTAAGGTAGGCCTTAGGTAGTCCAGAGGGCAGGGTGCACTTTAATAAAAAGACTGGACATGTACTTTTGAGTTTTAAATGTCCTTGTAGTGAAAAACGGTTCAATTTGTTTTTCACCATTGTACGGCCTACCTGTCCCATAGTATAATATTGGGTTGCCTTATTACATTTAATAAGTGCTAACTTTAAATTGAGACCCGGTAAGCATTTTATGTTTGCTACTCCACTAAATGCTACTCCACTCTATGTCACTCGAGTGTATGCCACTCCACTCCTCTCCATGTCACATCATTCAACTCTATGCTATTTTATTGTTCTCAACTCCACTTTACACCCCTCCACCCTACGCTATTCCACTCTACACCACTCCACTACATGCCACTCTACTGTCCCCCGTTCCAATGTATGCCACTCCACTATGCGCTATTCCACTGTATAGAAAGTATGTTATTCCTTTGTATGCCACTTCGCTCTATGCCCCCCAACTTTATGACACTGCACTCAATGCCACTTCCCTCTACTCCACTCTTCTAAATGCTATTCCACTCTACAGCACTCCACTGCACTCTACAACACACTCCTCCATTCTCTGCCACTCCAGTCTCTGCCACTACACTATAGGTCACTCCACTCCACAACACACCACACTACTTTACTCTATGACATGCCACTCCACTGTACACAACTCCCATCTGTATCACTTCAGCATACATTATTTGACTGCACACCACTCCATTGTACATTACTCGAGTCTAAATCACTCCACTCTATGGTATTCTACACTACACCAATTCATGGACTTCCACTGTACCCCACTGCACTCTACATCTGTCCCTCTATGCTGCTCCACTGTACAACACTCTACTCTATAAAACTCCCTAAATGCTCTACTACTCTATGTACCACTGTACAACACTGTACTACACTCAATGCCCCTACATTCCACTGCACATCATGTTACTCCACTCTGTTCTACTCTAAGACACGTTAGCACGCTATATGCTACTGTACAACACTCTGCTGCACTCTAGAACAGACTATGCAAATCTCTCTATGCAACAACACCCCACTTTACTCCACTCTACCTTGTGACACACTGTACTACTCTATTTCACTGTGCTCCACTGCTTCACTGCATGCCACTTAACTCCACAACCTATATACCACACTGAACAACACTGTACTGAATGCCACTCCACTTACAACACTTTACTCCACTCTACTCCACCACGGCAATCTACGCCCTTCTATTCTACTACACAATACTCCACTTTATAGCTATATACTGTACAACAGTGTGCTCTAGCCTATGCAGGTGTACAACACTCTGGTTTACTCTAAGTATCTGTACAACACTCAATTCCAATGTACAACACTCTACGCCAGTGGTTCCCAACCTTGTGACTTTTGTGGACCCCCACTTTATCATTAATAGAACACTCTACTACACTCTTATCCAATCTGTTGAACTCTACTCTCCTCCACTCTACAACACTTTCCAAGACTCTACAACATGCCACACCACTACACTGTACAACACACTACTCAACTCTATGAAACTTTATTCCATTGTGCCACAGGTCACTCAACTCCATTTCGTGCCATTCTAGTCTACACCATAACACTTCACTCTATATAGCATTACTCTATTGTATCCTAAGTGACTCTGCTTGACTCAACTTCACTTTACTATACAATGTTTCACCCTACCCTGTGCAACTGCTCAACACTCCGCTCTAGGCTCCTGCACTGTATAACACTCTATAGAACTCTACTCTATAAAACTGTACTCCACTCCATGCCACTCTATCCCTTTTACACTTCACCATACGCCTCTACAATCCACTGTTCCTTGGACATTCTATTGTACGACCCTCTACTCCACTCTATGAGAAGTTTCAATACTTTACAATACAGTACTCCACTGGCTCTACAAGATGCCACTACAATTTATGCCACTTTACTTGACTCTACACTACGCCACTCCTCTGCCCTCCACAGTACTGTACTCTATGAGATGCCACTCCACTCTATGACACTTTACTCCACTACATGCTAATCCACTCCACTCTACTCATCTCCACTCTACTCGACTTTACGACACCACAGTCTACCACACTACACTGTACAAAGTTCTCCTCCTCTGTACCGCACAATACTCCACATAACTACATTCCACTCAATGTCACTGGAGTCTACGATTTGAAAGACATTTTTATTAAAAATAAAAAAAAATGAAATTCATTGAAAACAACAAAGGTTAAACTTCATTATATGAAACACACAAAAAGTGATGGAAGGCTGTTTGCAATACGTCTAACCACTGGCAATGTTCAGGATAGCACTTTTACTCTTAGCTGCTCAATTTGGACAGAGACATATGCAAATCAATCTTGACCCTGCTTTTCCAGCCCAAACTGCCGCACCAGGTCCTCCCTGAACCGAAACAGAAATAACCCAGGACGGGCTTCACCCTAGTTATGGGCTCATCAGCTGGGCTTAATTCCAGTGAGACAGTGAGCCCAGAACCCTCGTCTGGACATATCCATGGCACTTAGGGCATTACATGAAACACAAAAGGTGTTATAGTTAGGAAAACGTTATTCTTTCTATACAAATCAACCTTAAACTACACAAACATAATTCTAAAATTACAGTTATACCTTAAATTAATAATTCATGCACCTTCTTTAAAATACTATACCTTAATGTCTTTTTTCTATACAAACCACACATAAACTATACAAATATTAGAAATTCTAGACTTGCAGTTATACCATACATTTATAATTCATGCACCACCTTAGCTATTATAGCTTTCTCCAGTCCATACAGACACTTTTTACCCTGCTAACCCAAAAGCATTGACTATAACTTGCCACTTTATCGTGCACTGTGTTCTCATAAATGATGTGATTTGAGATGTTTGAAGTATTGTTATAAATACTATGATTTCATAAAGTATATCTTGTGATATGTAAGGGTGTAAGCAGTACATGGGGAAGTTCAACATGTCCACGCATCCAAATTGGGGGGTAGACATGTAGCCATTTCTCAAGTGGCCCTTATTCCCCAGAGCCTTCAGATAGGTTTGGCTGTGGTGGACACTCAGGCCTATATTTATACTCAGTTTACGCTGAATTAACGTCATTTTATTTACGCTAATTCTGCGCAAACCTAACTCCATATTTATACTTTAGAGCTAGACACGTCTAGCGCCAAAGTGATGGAGTTAACGTTGTTTTCTGGACGTGAAAACCTACCTTGCGTTAGTGAGATGCAAGGTAGGCGTTCCCGTCCAGAAAAGGACGATATGGCCTTAGCGCCATATTTATCCGCCCGTGCTAAAATCCAGCTTAGAGCCACTATTTAACGCCTGGGAATGGGCAGGCGTAAGGAGACCTGTAGGCATATTTCCATGGTCAGAGACCATGGAAAGTGCCCACAGTGCTCTTCCCTGGCCCCACGAACACCCCCACCCACCCCCACCCACACCAGAGGGACACCACAGGATGGGGGACCCATCCCAGGTAAGTCCTGGTAAGTATTATTTTTTATTTTTTCCCCACTCAGGGGCCCTGATTTGGTGCCCCCTGCATGGTGCTGGCCCCAATGGCCATGCCCAGGGGACATTTGTCCCCTGGGCATGGCCATAGGGGTGGTGGGCATGGCTCCTGTCTTTACTAAGACAGGAGCCATGTCCATGGGGGTTGTGCGCCAGAAAATGGCGCTACACTGCTAAGAGGCATTTTAAACAGTGTAGCACCATTAGTCGGCACACAAGCCTCAGTTTCCCCTATGCCTCCCCTGCCCTGTTAGCATCCTCCAAGGACGCTAACAGGGCATTAGCGCCGGCTAGTGCTATTCCATAAATATGGCGCCCGTCCGGCGTCTTCGAATGGCGCTATACTTTTTCACGCAAAACTGCGATCATGCAGTTTTGTGTGAAAAAGTATAAATCTGGCCCTTAGGGCCTAATAACGAGTACTGTGGTCCTAAGATTGCTGTACTCATGGTGGCGGTCTGACCACTGCAATCTTGGCTAACTGACTGCCACATTACACTCTTGGTGGTAGGACCGCCAGGAGACCATCCCCACCCCCACGGTCATGGATCTTGACGGTTTGGTGGTAGTGCAAGTCGTAGTCAAGCAAGGCAGTGCCGATGTCAGCACTGCCATGCTGATCACTACTTGCCTTTCTGACAGCCTTTTCATGGCAGGGTCACTGCCATGAAAAGGGTGGCAGAAACGCAGGAGCAAGGCCCCAGGGCGGCCTCTGCACTGCCCATGACCATATTGTGGCATTGCAGACCCCCCCCAGTCAGTACACTTGGAATGCGCACATGTCAGACAGTGCGCATTGCGAGTGTGCTGCTAACGCAGACACTGCGGCAGCATTGACCTTGGCTGTCCCTGAAAGTTGAAGCCAATGATGCAGCAGTGTCTGTGCCAGCCAGCCCAGGCGGGAACTCATAATATGGCGGTGGGGAGGCCACCGACTTGGCGGCCGTCTCCCCACCGTCGCATTGGTGGTCTGACGATTGTACCACCAGCATCATAATGAGGCCCTTAGTAGACTCCTCCGTGGCCAAACTGAAGGTTTGTCTACATTTAGATTGGGTAAGCAGACCTTCATATTGGCGGTATGTATACTTCATCACCGTTGCAACAGAGTATACATAGCACCAATATATATCTCAGGCTCTATGTTCTAACCTTTAGTTTTTCATGAAGAGATCAGCAGCAGCTTATTCATTAACTCACAAGAGTGATTGAGTGAAGCTTTACTACAGTGTTCTAAAGAGCATTCTGTATTCACAAAAACAATGTGGGACACCTGAATCCCACCTTGATGGAATCAATGTTGCAAAATTGAAAACATTTCCCATTGAGAAAACTGCAGTAAATGAATAAATGAGGGATCCTGACACCAAAAGGTCCCCTAAGAGGGCTGCCTCATAATAATAAGTCCAAATATAGCTCAATTATCATAGAAATGTGACTTAAATATAGGCCCGAGACGGAAGTGTGCAAACAACAATTAACTTGTTCAACAAATAATCAACAAGTGATCAATTGTATAAAAAAACTAAAAATAGTTTAGAAGCCTTTTCTCGCTAACTGGGAACTAATAAAATGTGTCCTTATTTTAACTTTTGGGCAGTCAACCTTAATTTCTAAGAAAAAAGACTCTCCTTAATTTGTTTGTTTTTTGTTTTCCAAAGGAAATTATATAGGTTTTTTTGTGATGAGTCCTTGAAGATGAATTTAGGTGTTGCACATTTGTTTTATAAATACAGAATGATAGTGCTCTAGTTGTTCATTAGAATACTTTGGGAAGAGAGGGAGCAGGGGCATGGACTCTGACAATGTATGGCAAGGGGGAGGCAGCAGGGGCAGCGGCCACAAACTGACCACACCAAGCAGGCAGGAGGGGCAGAGGCAGCAAGATGGACCACACAGGGCAGGTGAGAGGGGCCAGTAGCAGAGCTATGGAACATGTAGAGCATAGAAGGGCAGGGGCAGTAAACCAACTATGTATGGTAGGCAAGAGAGATTGTAGCAGCACAACAATCCCTGGAGGGGGAACGGCAGTGGCAGCACAAGGGGCCATAGAGGGCAGGACGGATGGGGTAGAGGCACAGACTTGGACAATGGCAAGCAGGAGTTAGGTGTCGGGCAGCAAGATGCCAGCACAGGACTGACAGGTGGGCAGAAGTGGCATAACAGACCATTGAAGACAAGAGGGAGGAACCTTGGTCATTCATAATTATGAACAACAGAGGGTAGAGGACTGGGGACAGAAGCAGTGAGCTGATCACTCCGGACAGATAGAAGGTGCAGTGGCAGAACTACTGACCATGAAGTGCAGGAGCGAGGGGGCAGAAGCATGAACACAGACAGGGGAAGGTAGGGGGAGGGAGGCAAGGGCAGCAAGCTGACTATGCAGAGCAGGCAGTCAGAGTAGTAGGAGCACAACGGTCCATGGAATAAAGGAGGGAGGGGGCATGCAACAGACCATGGAGCACAAGAGGGAGCAGATGGGGCACGGATTTGGACAGTGCAGCACAGGTGAAGGGAGGCAGTGGCAGGAGCAAAAAGCTGAACATACAGGGCTGGCAGGATGGGGAAATGGCTACAAGAGGAACCTTGAAGGGCAAGCTGGAGGCAGAGTGGGACTACAACAGACCATGGAGGGCAGGAAAAATGGGGTAGGGTCACAGATTTCAACAATGTAGGTCCAGGGGGAGGGGACAGAGGTAGTAAGCTAACCATACAATACATATGAGGGGGCAGTAGTAGCTCAACATACCATGAAGAGAAAGGTGGAGGGTCAGAGGCCTGTACATAGACAATAGTGAGCAGGGAAAGGGAAGCATTAGCAGCAAAC
The DNA here is from genome assembly GCF_031143425.1 of Pleurodeles waltl. NCBI lineage: Eukaryota > Metazoa > Chordata > Amphibia > Caudata > Salamandridae > Pleurodeles > Pleurodeles waltl. Next base: position 690,808,921 of record NC_090442.1, on the reverse strand, counting down.
TGACTTCACAGAGCTACTGTCCCAAGATTACTGGGTTTGCTCTCTTTTTTGTGGACAGACTACACAGAGCAGGCAAGAAGGTCAGTTGCAGCACAACACATCATGGACAGAAGGACAGAGAGAGGAGGGATCCGCACATGGAAAATGGAGGGGAGGGCGGTAGAGGTGGAAGTTGAATGCTGATCATGTAGGGCAGCAGGGAGGGGTAGTTGCAGCACAACAGGCCTCATATGGTAGGCGGGAAGTTTAGTCACATCACAACAGATGACAGTGGACAAGGGGCAGATGGCAGGCACATGCACAAGGGCCATGAAGGGAAGAAGGGTGGGGGTAGGAGCTGGAGTCCGACAACGGAGGGAAGTGGGAGGGGCTGCAAGCAGACCATACAGGGAGGGACTATGGCATCACAATGGCACATGGAGGGCTTTAGGGAGGGGCAGAAAAATGGACCATTGAAAGCAGGAGAGAGGGGCTAGGGCCATGGACTTAGATGATAGAAGGCAGGGAAGGAGCAGGGACAGGGACAGCCAGCTAAGCATGCTGGGCAACCGGGTGGGGCAGTGGCAGCACAATGAATGATGCAGGACAGGCATGAGGGATGGTGGCAGCTCAATGGCGGGCATAGGGGCACACAGTTGGCCAAGAGGGGGCATAGGAAAGTAGGGAAGTAACAACAAGTTGACCACACAGGGCAGGCAAGAAGGTCAGTGGCAGCACAACAGACCATGTGGTGCTGGAGTGAGGGAGCAGGGGTATGTACTCAGATAATGCAGGGCAGTGGGTGGTGGCAGGGGACACAAGCTAACCATGGAGAGCGAGCAGGAGTGGCAGCACATTGGACCATGAAGGCATGGATGGGGCGTGGGGGCATTGACTGAGATGATAGATGAAAATAAGGACCATGCAGGGCAGGAGGGAGGTGACAGGGCACAGACTCAGAAACAGAGGGAAAGGAGGAGGGAGATGGGGCAAGCACAAATAGAGTGAATGGCAGGGGCAGCAAGCGAACCACATACGATTGGCCGATATGAGCAGGGCCTGTAAACTGTCCACAGAGGGCTCATTGGGAGAGAGCAGGTGTAAACAGATGGTGAATGGAGTACAAACAGAAGGGGGAAGGGGCAAAAGACATTCAGTGAAGAAAACAATGGGTAAAGTGATGTTAGTAATGATAATAAGCTCTTAGCTTATTTTGAAAAAATCCTAGAAGTTCATTAAAAAAATACAAAGGTTAAAGTAACGTTATAGTTAGGTGTTGAAACAAGTGAAAAACTTTTGAAAAACAAAAGTATCACTGGAATTCACCAATTATAGTTCCACAAGCTAACTATAACTTACGTCCCTGGCAAGGGCTCCTTATTACCTTAACGTATTACATTACTCATGACATGTTCAATGACATAATTGAAGACATTTCTGATGACATCTCAAATGACATCATTGATGATATCTATCTATTAAATCTATCTATCTATCTACTGAAAAAATAAAAGTTAAAGTAATGTTATATTTAGGTGAGACTTTCAGTGACAATGTAATGATTTTAATATACAAAACCACACATATTCACCAGTCTTATCCATAATTTCAATGGACATGGTAGTAATATCATTTATGTCATGAGTGATGTAATATGTGAGGTAATTAGCAGTGCATAATGACGGCTCAAGTTATAGTTACCTTAGGGCATGAGTTATAGTTACCAGAGATAACAATAACTGGTGAATTTCTGTGGTTTTGTAGCTATTTAAAACATTACATTGCCACTGAAATTCTCACCTAACTATAATGTTACTTAAACCTTTGTATTTTTCAGTTAATTCCTAGTTTTTTTTTTAATGTACAGAAATATGTTGTTACCATGTGTAAAGCCAACCACCTGCACGCAGCCTTGCACATGGCTTTAGGTGAGGCCAGGCTAGGCTTTGCTGGCAACTCACCAGAAGGCAGATAGCCCCCCCTGCAGGTTGCCAACCTCATGCCATGCACAGGCTTTGATGATATGGCAGTCGGTTGGCCTTAGATCTCTGGGGGCTTCATCCCCCAAGGCAAAAAAATATATATATCAAGGGAAGAAGGACTACATGCCCCACACCTCTCCCCAAGACTTAATAGGCACCCAAAACCCCATCACCTGAGGCTGAATTTTAAGAGGGGGTGTGTGACTCCCCCGAGCTTTATCAGACCCCAGGGACCAGATGCCAGGGGCCAAAGCCAATATAAAAGGGGAGTGAGCTCTGCATGCCCCCTTCCCAAACCTAATTTGGCCCCGATAACCCCATCTCCTAGGGCCACATTCATTTAAAAAAAAGCAGAAAAGGCCATGGATACCAACAAACCTCATTAGGCCCCAGGACCCTATTCCGTGGGTCCAAATACAATTGAAAATGGGAGGGGTGTGCAACCCCATTCCCCTACCTTTCTGGTCCAGGGAAACCCATTTCCCATGGCCAACTATAGTAAAAAAGAGAAAGGTGACAAACCCACCCCCCCTACCCAAGCCTTATTAGGCCCTGGACCCCATCCTACTGGGGCCTCATGTTATTAGAAAGGGGAGGGCAGGTCCCCTTTCTCAAGACCTTGTTGGCCCCGGGAACCACATCCCCAGGGCATTTCTTCTATAAAGGTGGGTGCTCTGATGCTAAGTACCATTAGGAGGGCAGCAGGGAGAGCCCCAGGGACCCCTAACCCCTCCCAGCTCCCCACCTGGTTCAGGAGCCAGCATTGTTCCTGCCCAGAGGGAGCAGCTATCTTTGCATGCTCCCTCTGGACTGAAGCAATATGTGTTCTGGAGCATATTTTTAATCTCCCACCATCTGGGAGCACACTTCTCTGTTTGCTCTCATTTGGTGGGAGAGTTAAAAATGCTCCTGCCGAAGGGGACAAAACATACATTGCCTTGCCCACTCTGGTATGGGCTGGGCAACTATTGTATCCTGGGGGTTGGACTACCTGGGACACTGTCACTGAGCCAACTCAGGGAGTAGGGCCTGTGCAGTCCCTTCTCACCTTTTATTTACATTACAATCCTGTGGGTTGAGGTCTCTGTGGCCATATTTAGGTTCTGTGGGGGGGGCGGCAGCATGAGCCCTCCCTTTAATTACCTGGCTCCAAGGGATAAGCTCCTTGAGACCTTATTATGTTCGGGGAGGGGAGTCCCACGCCCTTTTGCTACGTTCTTCAGCCCCAGATGATGGGGTCCTCAAGGCTTAAGTAGGATTCTGGAGGGTGGGTGCATGTTCCCCTCTCTTCTATATTTTACGGCATTTTGGGGAGTGGGCACGTGCCTACCCCTGAGCCTCTGAAAGTCTTTGGTCCCAGAGACTTTCAGAAGCTCAGGGAGAGGGGTCATGTGTCCCCTCCCTAAAATGTTATCTGAAAGTTAATATTACTCCCCTAGGGACTTGGTCCACCGAGGTGTATTTTTAGAAAAGATGCATGGGATCCCATGCTTTTTTTGCATTTTTTTGCCACGGATCTTCCACAAATTTGTGGCACAATTAAAAAAAAATGTTTGGCCCAGGCGAGTCCATCTGGGACCCTGCCAGCAGGCCTTTTTCTTAAGACTGTGATGGCTGCCACCACTTCCTGAAATTACTTAATGGATTTACTCCAAATCACAAAAAGCACACTTTCAGGATCAAGATTGAGCTGTTGTTCAAATTTAGTGTAAATCCATTCCAAGGTTTAGGCAGTAGCTGTGTCTAAGGTTCCTGAGGGAAAAAGGAATGGGGAGAATGTGCTGTGGAAACCAGACCCATTTTTCTCGGCCCCTGTTTAATGGGTACACCCTCTCCTCAAAACTTCCCAGTTAGGAACTGAGATGGAAGAACATTTTTTGGGGAAAGTTTCATGAAGATTTGTCAAATGGCACAAAAGTTATTAAGAAAACAAAAAAAAAATGTTCCCTATGGAAATGTGATCTTAACTACTGCAACTGCAGTAGCCACTGTGTAGTTGTAGCTAAGGCTACCAGAGATATAAATCCCTCTGATGTTTCTCCATTAATAACTTTGCTCCTGATTGATGAATCACCATTAAACTTAGCAGTCCTACTTTTACTTATACATTAGTGGATGATGCTAAGTTTTGTGCAAAATGGTGAAGGGGGTGCACAGATAAAAAGGGCGTTCCAAAATGCATTTTTCCACCAATGCATTTTTCATAGACTTTTTTTTATCTAGCGTAACATGAAAACCACTGAAAGGATTTACATGAAATTTGCCATGATTAAACCCTATGGTGAGCAAATCCTTTTGGGTATTACAGGTAAGAAGAGTAAGTATGTCAAAGGCAGCTATGTTGCTTTTAGGTACACTTTGCTTGTGTTCTGCATTTCACCCATAGATCTAGGTAAATACTAGTTTTAATATCTTTCCCTTACCTATTACCACTTAGTTGAAGTGGTAATAGGTAGGAAAAATAGTTATAAGTTTCAATATAGTAAAAGAAAATTGTGAAAAATATTGTGGTGCTGCCTCAGTAGCAATGCAATACCAAAAACGGGATTCTAGATTTTACTTGTATAGTTTACTACTATGTATTTTCCATTTTTAACATATTTACATTTTCAGTAAAAAGTCTACAGAGTACTGCAATAATACCTACAAATTATCTTACTACTTAAAAAAGTTTCTAAACAAAAGTGCAGATCTCCCTAAACTTCTGTAAAAATATACAAAAACGTTTGCATACTGGAACTTACAGTAGTATACTGCAGCACAATACATTAAAGATTATAACTTTAACACTCCTTACACTGTTCACACATACTACCAAAATTTACCATTTACACAAAATGTATCTCCTTAACCATTCTGGCCATACTAAATATGACCTGGTTACCCCTTTCAGATCAGAATCTACCACTCAAAAAGTACATGTGGGCAGACCTAATGCTAGTTTATGAAAGGAGCAGGCCTCAGAATAGTGAAAAACATATTTAGGAGTTTTTCACTACCAGGTCACATAAAACGCATATGTACAAGTCCTGCCTTTTCACCTTTATAGCACCCTCCCCTTTGGGTCACCTACGGCCTACCTTAGGGGTGACCTAAATGTAGGAAATGGAGAGTTTAAGGCTTGGCAAGTACGTTTAAATGGCAAGTCAAAGTGGCAGTGAAACTGCACACACAGCCCAACAATGGCAGGTCTGAGACATGGTTAAGGGGCTACTTATGTGAGTGGCACAATCAGTGCTGCTCGCCCACTAGTAGCATTTAATGTACAGGCCCTGGGCACATGCAGTGCACTTTTACTAGGGACTTATAAGTAAATTAAATATGCCAACTGGGGACGAACCAATGTTACCATGTTTAAGGGAGGGAGAATATGCACTTTACCGCTGGTAAGCAGTGGTAAAGTGCACAGAGTCCTAAACCCAGCAAAAACAGTGTCAGAAAAGTGGAGGCAGGCAGGCAAAAAGTTGGGGAACGACCACCCCAAGGCTGTCAGGTCTAACACTATCACACTGTACATCACTCTATTCTACACCACACCACTTAATGCCACTCCATTCCACGTCCATCCACCCTACCCTACTTCACTCTACACTATTACACTGTACTACACTTCATGTTACGCCACTCTAGGGTATTCTTTTCCACTATATGCCACTCCAATCAATGTTACTACACTGTACAACAGTAACACTTAACGTTATTCCACTCTACACCACTTCACTGTACCATATTCCATCTGCATGCCACTCTATGCCACTCCACTCTGTGCCACTCCACTATATGCTATAGTACTGTATGCCACTCCACACCACTCCACTCCACCCCACTGCACTGCACAGTATGCTATTACACTGTACACCAGTAAAGCCTACCTCAAAACACTCTACCCTGCTCCACTCTACAGCACTCCACTCTATAGTATTCCACTCAACAGTACTCCATTGTGTGATACTACATCGTACACAACTCACCCCCCTACACCCCTCCAGTCGACACTATTCCACTGTATGCCACTACACTATACCTTACTTCACTCTACATGACTCTGCTTTACAATACTCCACTGTACGCTGTATCACTCTATGCTATTCCACTTCACACCTCCCCACTTTATGCCACTGCATTCTACCTAACTCCAGTGTATGCTATTTTGTCTGTATACCAATGCAGTATACACCACTCCACTCAATGCCACTCAAAGCTATTCCAAAGTACACCACTAGACTGTATCTCACTCCACTCTATGCCAGTCCACTCTGCAACACACCACTGTACGCCACTCCAACATAAGTCCACTCTACAACACTCCATTGTTGGCCACTCCACTCTAACACACTCCAGTGTACGCCATTGCACTGTACACCACTCCTCTTTACACTATTCCACTTTATGCTGCTCAATCATATCCAGTCCATATCCAGTCTATGCTACTCCACTGTGCGCTACTACTGCATAAGCTAATACACTCTACTCTACTGTAGGCAAATACAATTTACTACACTCCACACTATGCTTTTCCATTCTATGCCACTCCATTCTATGCTAATACACTCTACCTCACTCTAATATATGCTGTTCCACTGTAAGCCGCTCCATGAATGCCACTCCACTATACATCACACTACTGTACCCCAGTTCACTCTGCGCCATTCCACTCAATGCCACTCCACTCAATGCCACTCCACTCAATGTCACTCCACTCTATGTCACTCCACTCTATGTCACTCCACTCTATGTCACTGCTTTGTGCACCATTCCACTATACACCACTACACTGCAGGGCAATCCACTAAGCTACTGCACTTCAGATCACTTCATTCTACACCACCCCACTGTATGACAATGTATTCTACCCTAATATACTCTACCTTGTTCCACTGTGCAGCACTCCATTCTATGCCACTCTACTGTATGCCATTCCACCATTTTCTATTATATGTCGTGCTTACCTCTACGTCGCTACACTGAACACCAGTAACACTCAATGTTATTCTGCTCTACATCACTCCACTGTACAATACTCCACTGTAAGCCACTCCATTATATGCCACTCCTCTCTACAGCACTAGACTGTATGCTATTCCACTCTGCACCATTCCACTGTACAACAATCCATTCTACGGCACTCCACAGTAATTCATTACACTGTATGCCACTACAGTCTACATCACTACACTCTATCCTACTTCACTCTAAAACAACCCACTGTACGGTATTCCACTCTAATACATTCTGCTCTATGTAACTGCACTCTACTCCTTTTCAGTGTACACTATTCCACTGTATGGCACTCCAGTGTATGCCACTCTACTCCACTCTACACCATACTACTCTACCACACTCCACTCTGCACCACTCCACTCTATGCCATTGCATTCTACAGCCCTCGACTCCATGCCACTCCAGTCTATGCAACTGCACTCAACGCCAGTTCCTTCTACACTACTCTACTCTATGGTATTCTACTGTATGCAACTCCATTCTCACCACTACACTCTACACTATTCCAGTCTACCACTCTGCACTCTAAGTCATTCCACTGTACGCCATTCCACTATATTCTGTTCCACTCTTTGCCACTACACTTTAGAGCACTCAACTATACCTTGTTCCTGTTTATGCCACTCTACAACTCTCCACAATTGTAGTGTATGCCGCTACACTGAACCCCACTCCGCTATACACCACTGCACTCTTTGCTACTCGACTGTATGCAGTTACACTCTACCACACTGCACTCTATGCCACTCCATTATTCACCACTCCACTATTTTATTGTATGCCACTCAGTTATACATCACTTCACTCTACAAACTCTGTTCTAAGCTATTCCAATCTTTGCCACTCTGCTATGCACACTTCACTCTACCACACTGTACTGTCAGCACTCCACTATATGACACTCCACTGTACATCACTCCACTGTATGTTATTTACTCTATACCACTTTATTCCACTGGACTCTACTCCACTCTATGACCCTATACTATGCTCCAGTACACTTTATGACACTCTCCACCACTGTACTGTTCCACACACCACTTAATAACACTCCACTTGATGGCAGCGCAAACAATTTTTTAATTATAAATAAGCATTTAAAATCAATGAAAAAGAAAAAGGTTGAGCTTTTGTTGTAATTAGAAAAATTGTATTCTTTTCACACAAACCAAATTTAAACTTTATGATGTTGTGTTTGATTTGTGTAGTGCACTAATCACCCAAGAGGGTATCCAGGTGCTTGGGCAAGGTGAGTGGTCGCAAGGTGCTTATATGAAGAGCCAGGTCTTCAGCTTCTTGCAAAACTCATGAAGTGCAGAGGAGAATCTGAGGTGTTGAGTGAGGTCTTTCCATGCTTTGGGTCTGATGTGGGAGAATAAGCGACCTCCAGTATTGCTTTTGCTGATGCAGGGAGTGTGCCCATGGCAGAATTGAGCAGATTATAGGTGTCTGGTGGGTTGGTAAAAGTGTAAAAGGCTGTTCAGGTTTTTTGGTCCTCCATTGTGTAGGGCTTTGTTTGTGTGCGTGAGAAGTCTGAATTGGCTGTGCTTGTGAATGGGGAGCCAGTTAAGCCTACTGATGTGCTGTGTGATGTAGGTGCAAAATGTGAGTTCATGTATGAGTCCTGCCGCTGCGTTCTTGGTGGTCTGGAGTTTGTGTAGGAGTTGTTTCATGATTCCGGCATACAGAGTGCTGCTGAAGTCCAGCTTGCTGGTGATGAGTGCTTTCATGACGGTGCATCTAGTGTTCTGAGGTAACCATTTAATTGCGAATGACGGTCAGTGATTGTGAAAGTATGTATGTGTGCAAGTGTGCTTGTGTGTGAAGCAGTGAGTGTGAGTTTATGGGTGCATTTGGGTGCATTTGTGTGTGGAGTTACCTAAGGCAAACTTTGAAAAACAATGAGGTGAACAGATGGCAAGTATTACGCCCACCCACTTTTAGGGGGCACCAGCAACCACTGTAAGTGTGTGTGTTGCTCTATGCAGCCTGATTGTGCCAGCACTAGGGAGACAGCAGGACTCGCCATATCCTAATGGATATGGTGATTTCCTGTTCTCTCTCTCTCATACAACGCTAACCGTTGTTCTTTGTAATGTATTGCACTTAAAATCTGTGAGTTCTGATCCACGCAGAAATAGACCATACTTTTCTAGATGCAGGTATTTCAAGCAAAAATTACTGAATTATTCATTCTTCTAAACAAGCATGGGTGGACTATGGAATCAACAAGAAAACGACCTATCATTTGTTTTCTAAATTCATTTTTCGTACTGAATTGCTTTATTATTCTAATACTCAGATGCTGTCGATGGTGGCCCTGTGAGATTTTCGCTGTCCTGCACACATTTAAGATGCTACATGACTTCAAATTTCTTTGCATCCCTAAAGCATTCTCTCCATTTCAACGATATTCCCATCAGATCAGTAATATGTTCTCCTTTCTCACCACAACTGTCTTCTTGGCCTTCCTATTTTCTTGTGAAGCTACTTGGGAAATAATGAACTCCCTGAAGAAAGACGAGAAGGGCTTGAAAATTGCCAAGAAAGAAGTGTCTTTTTCAAGAGCGTTTAGCTTTATTGAAAAATGATTTTACAGAGAAATGCGTGATACGCGCTTTAGTATGTATCAAGTGAAGACAGATTTCAAATAAACATCATCAAACAGGGTCTGTTAGAGTTGAGAGAGAGAGAGCGAAAGGAAAATATATCCACTCTGTCACTGAATATGTATTTGAACGTTTGATGTGTGCCTCTCTCAATAAACAGCCGTAAGGTCTCCAGATAGCCATAGTGAGGAGAATACATTTAACATTTTAAAAACTGGTCTGTTTCTATGAGCTTAAAGGCATTTTTTTTTTACAGTATTGAGTTCAAATGCATCTAGACACATAAACCTAGGCAGAAATCACGAACTTGATACATAAAAAATAACAAATTTGATTTCCTGCTATTAAAATTTAGGCTCATATTCATACTCTGTTTGCGCCAGATTTGCATATTTTTTTTTTACGCAAATCCAGCGCAAACTTAACTCCATATTTATATTTTGATGCTAGACCAGTCTAGCGTATAAAATATGGAGTTAACGTCATTTTAAGGATGCGTGAAACGTCTTGCGTCAATGAGATGCAAGGTAGGCGTTCCCGTCCAAAAAATGACTCAAACACCCTAGTGCCATATTTATCCACCTGGGCAAAAATGATGCACTGGGGGAAGCGCACCCAAAAAATGATCCTAAACCTAATTTGCGTCACAATTTAACACCTGGGTCAGGGCAGGCGTTAAAATGAGGCAAGCACACCACTACTTAAGGAAAACACACATGTCCGGAGCATGTGTACAGGAAGATGGCCCTTCCTGCACAGATACGTCCAACTCCACAAGGCAGTTAGCCAGGGTCCCTGGTGCAAGTTTGGTCGTGTAGGTGCACATTTGCACATGAGCTACTGGCAGAGGGAACAACAAAGGCTTGCCTAGAAACAAGTCACACATGGGACAATTGTGCATTGTCAATACTGAACAGCTCAGTGCTGCCAACCTGTGGAGATGTGTTGTGCATTGTCACATACCCAAATCAAAGAGCCTCACTGTTGCATTTGATCTGCAATGACATATGTCTAAATGGATGGGATGCCCAGGCCATGTAGTGCAACCATGTTACCACCACATCTGAATCCATTGTGTGTGTGTAAGTATCATGTCCCCTCCAGTGAAGGCACACTAAAACATGTTGGACACAACACAATGCATGGTACATACATACTGATCAACAGTTCGGAAAAAAAAAATCATAGAGCCGAGGTCAATGAGTGAAACACAAGTTGTCATGTCAAAACAACCCACTGCAGAAAAAACCTCACAGAAGCCCAGGATCTCATACAATACCACAAACACATTTGAGTCACAGACAACACAAGATATCAACTGCCATACTACATGACATTCCTGTTGCAAGCACTAACAAAATACTCATTCCTATTATCTTTTGCAGCAGATCAGAGTTACGGGATCCAGCCATGGATCAGGACCCCATTCCCCAACCCAAGCACAGCAGCAGAGCATGCCTATAATTAGGCACATGGGAGAACACGCACCATTGTGGAAAGGACCTTTGCCATCCTGAAGTCCAGATTCAGGGGCCTGAACATCACAGGAGGCAGCCTCCTATATGCCCCACACATTGGCCCTCATTACAACCCTGGCGGTAAATCCCGCTTTCTGCCTTGCAGAAGACCGCCAACATACTGCTGCGGCCGCGGAATTCCGCTGCAGCTATTACGACCCACATCCCGTAATCCGCCACATTACAGACACCCACACAAGTCCGCCACACCAAAGTTCAGTGATAACCTGGCGATACCAAAACCTCCACGTCACGTCAACAGGAATACGCCCACACTATCACGACCCACGAATCAACGCAGCGGTTATTCAACCGCGGTAAACCATTGGCGGTACACACTGCCGCGCTCAAAATACACACACACTTACAAAACACAACCACATTGGACAAATCAAAATAAACACACCTGATACACATACACACACCACACCCACACACCCAATCCAATATAAAGCACCCACCCATATCACCCACAAACCCTTACAACCCAAAATTTGAAAGAAGGCCAGAGAGAGAGACTACCTAAAACAACACCAGCATCCACAGACACACAACACCATCACTTACACAACATCCATGCACCCCGAACAACACACACCAACACATCCCCTCACACATCACAACAGACACCACCTCACACATCACCCACAACACATCATGGCACCTCAACGACACCCCAGGTTCTCTGAGGAGGAGCTCAGGGTCATGGTGGAGGAAATCGTCCGGGTAGAGCCACAGCTATTCGGATCATAGGTGTAGCAGACATCCATTGCAAAGAAGATGGAGCTATGGTGCAGAATTGTCGACAGGGTTAACGCAGTGGGACAGCATCCAAGAACACAGGATGACATCAGGAAGAGGTGGAACGACCTACGGGGGAAGGTACATTCTGTGGTATCCAGACACCAGATTTCTGTACAGAGGACTGGCGGTACACCCCCACCTCCTCCCCCACAACTAAAATTATGGGAGGAGCAAGTCTTGGTGATCATGCATCCTGAGGGCCTCGCAGGAGTAGCAGGAGGACTGGACTCCGGTAAGTCATATCATAACTACTTTAACCCCCCCACCTGCATGCCATCACATACCCCCACCATTACCCTCACACCCATCACCCCAACAACCCACAGATACCCCACTAACACAACCCACACATCCCAAAACCAAGCCCTGCATTTAACACCAATGCATGGACACCTATCACCAAAGCATGTCCAGTACAGAGACTCACTCATGCCCCAAACTCACCAATCACACAAGGGCCACAGCAATAATGCAAGCACAGGAGTAGAGGGTCACTCACCCATTGCACAAGATGGCACACACAGATACAATAACTATGCATTGACACCCCAACAGCACCCCTACCCAATGTCACCGGACAGGAGGTGCCAGACATATCCAGTCCCCCCACAGAAGAGGCCCACAGTGACGGCAGCAGCTCTGCATGCCTGGATCAAGATGACCAGCCCAGAACATCAGGGACCTCGGGACAGTCGGTTCCCCTGACACAGTCACAAACCACCACTGAACCTCCCCCCTCAGGAAACACCACCACAGCACCCACCCAGCGGGCCCATCCCTCTGTCCCCAGGACACGTCAAGCAGCAGTTTGTCCACCACTACAGGGAACCCAGGCAACCCCACTAACACAGGATGATCAGGGACCTGGGGGCAGTGGGCACACAGTTCAGGGGACAGAGGCACAGGAAAACAGGGAAGCTGGGAGGACTGCTGTGCAACAGGGGGAGGACAGGCCCAGGGAACCAAAACTCCACGAGGCACTCTCCAACATCATGGGAGCTTACCACCCAGCGGCTGCAGGAGGAACACTACCTGGGGATCAGGGTGGACTTGAAGTCCATCAACACCACCCTGGTCACCATTGCAGGGGTGCTGGCAGACCTTGTCAACACCATGAGGGACAAAGTGGCACACCAACGGGCCCCTGACAATAGCCTGGATGATGAACAGCCCTCCACCTCTGCCGGCGCTAGTGGACAGGAGGCACCGCCACAGGAACAACAGGCCACCAGCACCTCACCCCCTGCAGATGGAGAACCACCCCGCAAACGGTCCCTGAGATCCAGGAACAAGACAAAGAACACTGCCAAGACCCCTGCCAGAAAATAAGACCCCCCTGAATGTCACCCTTTTGTCCCACTTTGTCACCCTGTCCACCTTAAACTGCCATTGCTCCACTACCTATCCCCCTTTGGACAATGTACCTGTGAAACAAATAGTCTGGACTCTGCCATGGACATTTTTCCACCCTCACCCCAGCCCATTTTACAACCCCCTCCACTTATTTGCACAGGAATAAACAAACTTCAATCACAAAACAATCTGGAGTCAGTCTGTGCTTTCACAAATTTGTAATTGCAATATCTATGGAATATAGCAATGTGAATGTACTTGTTCACATACCAATGTAATACAGCTGTAGGCCAGCAGTAAGCATAGCAGAGGGCACAAAGTGGTAGCCAGATCTGTGAAATGGAAAGTCAAAGTGACAAGTCAGTGTCCATACACTGAGTGAAAATGACAGACGTATGCTAGCTCCAACAATAGTATGAGATGTGGGAAGCAGTTACATCTTCTTACCTGTGTCTCACAGGAAGTATTGCATGATGATGTTGTTTCGGTTGTCGACATCTTCTTCTTCTGCCTCCTCTTCTTCACTGTCCACAGGCGCCACAGCTGCCACAAGACCACCATCAGGCCCATCCTCCTGCAGAAAAGGCACCTGCCGTCACAAAGCCAGGTTGTGCAGCATACAGCAGGCCACGATGATCTGGCACACCTTCATCGGTGAGTAGTATAGGGATCCACCTGTCAGATGGAGGCACCAGAATCTGGCCTTCAGGAGGCCGAAGGTGCATTCTATAATCCTCCTAGTTCGTCCATGTGCCTCATTGTAGTGTTCCTCTGGCCTTGCCCTCACTGTGGTCAGTAGCCATGACAGGTTGGGGTAACCAGAGTCACCTGCAAATGTCGAGCAACAACTGTTAGACACACACTAACCCTTAGGGATAACCCCATACCCAGACACCTATGTCAACTGTATTTGGGACCTTGGCCTCACCTATTAGCCACACACGGTGCCTCTGGAGTTGCCCCATCACATAAGGGATGCTGCTATTCCTCAAAATGTAATGTGAGCCAGGATACTTGGCATTTACATGGGAGATGTACTGGTCTGCCAAACACACCATCTGCACATTCGAGTGACAGCTTTTCCGGTTTCTGTACACCTGTTCATTCCTGCAGGGGGAAAAAATTCCACATGTGTTCCATCAATGGCACCAATAATGTTGGGGATATGTCCCAGGGCATAGAAGTCACCTTTCACTGTGGGCAAATCCTCCACCTGAGGGAAAACGATGTAGCTGCACATGTGCTTCAGCAGGGCAGATAACACTCTGGACAACACGTTAGAGAACATTGGCTGGGACATCCCTGATGCCATGGCCACTGTTGTTTGAAAAGACCCACTGGCCAGGAAATGGAATACAGACAGGACCTGCACTAGAGGGGGGATTCCTGTGGGATGGCGGATAGCTGAAATCAGGTCTGGCTCCAACTGGGCACACAGTTCCAGGATTGTTGCACGATCAAGTCTGAATGTGATTATGATGTGTCTCTCTTCCATTGTCGACAGGTCCACCAGGGGTCTGTACAACGGAGGATGCCGCCATCTCATCACCTGCCCCACCAGTAGTGCCCTATGGAGGAGAACAGCGAGCAGAGAGTCATCCAACACTGAGGTATCACAATGTGTTATTTGCAGGAACGTTTGTAATCCGCAATGTGCCATTATCTGTCTGTATTCCCAGCCTAGATAGGTGTGAGGCAGTTTTGATCCATGCCATGTGGCCCCCTGAAATGGCGGCTGCCTGACTTGTAAGGTGGGACAAGGGGAAATGAGGTAACTGCGCTGGCGTTCTACACCGTCGCGGTGGAGCGGTCGAAGACCGCGACGCAATTCAGCATTGGTTAATATTGGGCCCTATGTGTCCCAGGAGCCAATGACCATGTACGCCGGCGGTGACGGTACGCACCGCTGCAGATGTGACCGCCATTTTCTGTCTGTTCACTCACTTGATACCTGACCTTCAACAGGAGAGGACCTACACTACAAGTGCTGCTGTGACCTGTGTCTGGAAGCGATCATGGCTAAAATGTCTGGGGAAAGGGCCCCTGCCTTCACATCGGAGGAGTTGGAGAAACTAGTGGATGGGGTCCTCCCCCAGTACATGCAACTGTACGGTCCTCCAGACAAACAGGTGAGGACACTGTGAGTATGCTGCGTGGGCAATGCCTGTTTTGAGTGGTGTGGATGGAAGATACATGGGGGGGCTGAGGCCTGCATGTGCGGATGTTGAGTGTATGTGCGTCAGGGCATGGGTGGGAACTGGTGGTCAATGACTATGACGGTCCGAACGGGTGAGTAATTTCCTTTCCCCCTGTACCATTCCTCTAGGTCAGCGCCCACTAGAAGAAGGGTGTTTGGCGTACCATCGCCAAGGATGTCCAGACCCTGGGGGTCTACCACAGACGGAGCACCCACTGCTGTAAAAGATGGGAGGACCTGCACCGCTGGAGCAAGAAGACGGCGGAGGCCTAGCTGGGGATGGCCTCCTAATGTGGAAGGGGTGCCCGTCGCACCATGACTCCCCTGATGTACCGGATCCTGCCAGTGGCCTATCCAGAGTTGGATGGGCGCTTGAGGGCATCACAGCAGCCACAAGAGGGTGAGTACACTCTCATTCAGCTGACTCTACGTGCATTACGAGGTGTCTGGGTGGGGGAGGTGGGTAGTGTGTTCCCCTAGGCCAAGGCGAACTTGGTAGGCAAGGTCCCTTGTGAGGCAGGCTCTGTGGCACCCCAACCCCACTAGTAGTAAGAGCCATCTACACCTAGTCAGGCTCCTGTGACTTCCAGGTGTGCAGCAATTGGGCTTAGGCGTCGTACCCCATGGGCATGTGAATTTTCTAGGAACTGTTAGTGCATGGCGTAGTGCAGAGGGCTGCTCCCTGTGTGTTGTGTCCGCCAAAGGTAATGGTGTTGCATGCACTGAACATGTTTTTCTTCTGTCTTCCCCCCCTTTTTGTTGTCTCCCTGTTCTTGTGTGCAATAGCATCATCAGGCGGAGGAGCAGCGGCACCGGAGCAGGAGGAATTTGCAACCCAATTGGCCCTGGAGGGTGAAGCAATGGAGTCTGAAGCCACCAGTGGGACGGAGGGCGAGGGGTGCTCCACGATGGGGACAGGAGCATACACCAGCGACAGTGACTCCTCCTCTGATGGGAGCTCCCTTGCGGTGGCGGGCACCTCTGTGCCCACCGCATCAACAGGTACAGCCGCCACCACCCCTACCAGCACCGCCCTCCCAGCAGCCCCTCAGCGTGTGTCCCGTGCCTGCTCACCCAGGAGGGTGGGCATCTCCTTCGCCCCAGGCACCTCAGGCCCTGCCCCAGTGAGCCCTCCTGCTCTCAGTGAGGAGGCTATTGACCTCCTGAGATCCCTCACTGTTGGGCAATCTACCATTTTGAATCAATCAATCAATCATAGGATTTATAAAGCGCACTACGTACCCGTGAGGGTTTCAATGTGCTGGGTGGGGGGGGGCTGTTGTTACTGGTCGAAGAGCCAGGTCTTGAGGAGTCTTCCGAAGGTGAGTAGGTCTTGAGTCTGTTGCAGGGTGGTGGGGAGGGTGATCCAGGTTTTGGTGGCGAGGTATGAGAAGGATCTGCCGCCGGAGGTCTTTCTTCGGAATCGTGGGACGACAGCGAGGGCAAGGTTAGTGGAGCAGAGCTGACGGGTGGTGGTGTAGAAGCTGAGTCTGTTGTTTAGGTAGGCTGGTCCGGTGTCGTGGAGCGCTTTGTGAGCGTGGGTAAGAAGCTTGAAAGTGATCCTTGTTTCCACGGGGAGCCAGTGAAGATTTCTCAGGTGGTGGGAGATGTGGCTGTGGCGGGGTACGTTGAGGATCAGCCAGGCGGAGGCGTTTTGGATGCGTTGGAGGTGTAGTAGATCTTTTGCTGGGATGCCTGTGTAGAGTGCATTGCCGTAGTCCAGCCTGCTGCTGACGAGGGCCTGTGTCACTGTTCTTCTTGTTTCTGTCGGGATCCACTTGTAGATTCTGCGGAGCATGCGGAGTGTGTTGTAGCAGGAGAAGGAGACTGCCTTGACCTGTTTAGACAAGGTGAGGGAGGAGTTGAGGATGAAGCCCAGGTTGCGAGCGTGGTCGGACGGTGTCAGTGGGGTTCCTAGAGCGGTGGGCTATCAGGAGTCGTCCCAGGTGGAGGGGGTGGGTCCGAGGATGAGGACCTCCGTCTTGTCCGAGTTCAGTTTCAGACGGCTGTTTCTCATCCATTCGGCGATGGATTTCATTCCCTCGTGGAGGTTGGTTTTGGCGGTGCGCGGGTCTTTGGTGAGTGAGAGGATGAGCTGGGTGTCGTCGGCATAGGTGAGAATGTTGAGTTTGTGTTGTCGGGTCACTTGTGCAAGGGGGGCCATGTAGATGTTGAACAGCGTCGGGCTGAGGGATGAGCCTTGGGGGACGCTGCAGATGATGTCGGTGGCTTCGGAGCGGAAGGGGGGGAGGCAGACTCTCTGGGTTCTGCCGGAGAGGAATGAGACGATCCAGTCAAAGGCTTTTCCTTGAATTCCGGTTTCGTGGAGGCGTGATTTCAGGGTGAGGTGGCAGACTGTGTCGAAGGTGGCAGATAGGTCCAGGAGGATGAGGGCTGATGTTTCGCTGTTGTCCATTTGGCATCTGATGTCGTCTGTGGCGGCGAGAAGGGCGGTTTCGGTGCTGTGGTTTCGTCTGAAGCCAGACTGAGAGGGGTCTAGGATGCCGTTGTCTTCGAGGTGGCTGGTTAGTTGTGTGTTGACGATTTTTTCAATCACCTTTGCTGGGAAAGGGAACAGGGAGATGGGTCGTAAATTCTTGAGGTCGTTGGGGTCTGCTTTGGGCTTCTTGAGGAGGGCGCGGATTTCGGCGTGTTTCCATTTTTCAGGGAATGTCGATGTTTCGAAGGAGATGTTGATAACCTTCCGTAGTTGGGGGGCGATGGTGGAGTCGGCTTTGTTGTATACGTGGTGGGGTCAGGGGTCTGACGGAGATTCTGAGTGGATGGAGTTCATGATCTTGCGTGTCTCTGTGTCGTTAACGTTGGTCCAGGAGGTCAGGTGGTTTGCACATGTGGAGTGTTCGGGGGTGGGGTCTGGTGTGGGAGTGGCGTCGAAGCTGTCGTGGATGTCGGTGATCTTCCGGTGGAAGAAGGTGGACAGTGCCTTGCAGAGTTCTTGGGATGGAGGGATGTCGCTGACGTTGGCGCTGGGGTTGTAGAGTTCTTTCACGATGCTGAAGAGCTATTTGCTGTTGTGTGCATTGTTGTCCAGGCGGTCTTTGAAGTGGGATAGTTTGGCTTGTCTGATGAGTTGGTGGTGCTTGCGGGTGGCGTCCTTGTGGGCTGTGAGGCTGTCAGGTGTGTGTTTGAGGAGCCATTCCTTTTTTAGCTTCCGGCAGTCGCATTTGGAGTTTAGGAGCTAGTCGGTGAAACAGGTGGCTTTTCTTCTACCTTGGTTGTCGGTGGGTTTTTTGAGTGGCGCGAGTGTGTTGGCGCAGTCGTTGATCCACAGGGTGAGGTTGTGGGCAGCGGTGTCTGGGTCGGTGGAGTCGGGGGTGGGTTCTGGGCGAGGGCTTGGTAAGCTGGTCTTCCGAAACTTTGCTCGCATCGGCGGGGTGGCTTTTGGGTGTGATGGTGCTCGGTATGTTTCTTGTAGGTGAATTGGATGCAGTGGTGGTCGGTCCAGTGGGGTACAGTGGTATGGTTGAAGGTGACTTGGGCGCTTGAGGAGAAGATGGGATCAAGCGTGTGGCCGGCGATGTGGGTTGGTGTGTTGACGAGTTGTCTGAGGCCGTGGTTGGTGAGGTTGTCGATCAGAGTAGAGGAGTTGGTGTCGTTGTTGTTCTCCAGGTGGAAATTTAGGTCCCTGAGGAAGATGTAATCCACTGAGGTGAGTGCGTGGGTGCTGGTGAGGTCGGCGAGGGATTCACTGAATGGTGTTCGTGGTCGGGGGGGTCTGTAGATGAGCGTTCCTCTGAGAGTGGTGTTGGGGTCGGTGTGGATACGGAAGTGTAGGTGTTCGGCGGTCTTGAGGGAGTCGTCAGTGTGGGTGTCGACCTTGAGGGAGGATTTGTGGGCGATTGGTATGCCTCCTCCGATTCCGTTGTTGCGGTCCCTACGGATGATCTTGTAGCCGTCCGGGATGGCTATTGCGATGTCGGGCGCCGAGGAGTCGTTCCACCAGGTTTCGATCAGGAAGGCTACGTCTGGGGCGGTAGAGTCGAGCAGGTCCCAGAGCTCGATGGCGTGCCTGCGTGCGGAGCAGGTGTTGAGGAGTATGCAGTGGAGGTGGTTAGTTTCGGTCTTGGTTGGTTTCGTTGTTCTGTCGCAGGTGAATCTGCAGGTGCGGCATGCAAAGGGTCCGTGGGTGTTCCTTGGTGAGGGCTGGGAGCATGCTGTGATGCGGCCGGGATTGAGGATGTTGAATTGGTCGGCCGTGTAGCCGCGTCTGGAGGTGCAGGGGTCTCGCGGACCGGGGGGGGGGGGGCACTGGGCGCGGTCCAGGCGCAGATGGGCGCAGACGGGCTTGCCTTTGGCGCGCCACGGCTGCCATAAGAGGAGGGGAGGGGGCGAGTGGCAGCTGGGAGGTGGGAGGGCTTGGGGGTGGGGCCGCAAGGGACGCAGCGCCGGGAAAGGGAACGAAAAAATGGTGAGAGAAGGAGGGGGAGGGGCTGCAAGGGATATAGCGGCAGGAAAGGGAATGAGAAAACGGTGAGAGAACGAGGGGGGAGGCGGGAGGGGCCACAAGGGACGCAGTGGTGGGGAAAAAGCAAAGGGGGGACGGGCAAGGAGGTGGCGCGGAAGGCGGAGCCGGGAGCGACCTACCTGCAAGCAGCATCAAAGGTTGCTCTTTCAACACCCTGCCATGCAGGGTGTTGAGAGGCATTTGCAACAAACAAATGCATACCTGGAGGGCATTCATTCTGGGCAGGCGGCCCAACAGAGAGAATTTCAGGCTCTGGCCTCAGCACTGATGGCAGCCATTTTCCCTGTGTCCAGCCGTCCCCCTCCAACTTCCACTACCCAGACCCAATCCGCTGTACCTCAGACTATCCCAAGCACACCATCAGACCAGCATGCACACTCATCAACACACAAGAGTGGACATGGCAAACATAAGCACAACACATCCCACAAGCACTCACACAAGCACCATCCCCATGCACCCACACCAACATCCACTGCCTCCACTGTGTCCCCCTCCTCCAGGTCCTCCTCCTCCCTACCCGTCTTGTCTCCACTCACACCTGCATGCACTACATCCTCAGCCACTACCTCCAGCACCAGCACGCCCATCACCACACACCGCTCACGTGCACTCACCACCCCCACTACCATGCACACATCCCCTGTATCCTCTCCCAGTGTGTCTGTGAGCCCTCTTCCCAAAGTACACAAACGCAGGCACACACCCACCCAACAGCCATCCACCTCACAACAGCCTCCGGCCCATGCACCTTCACCCAAATTCAGAAAACGTACACCTCCTGCAACCACTACCTCTTCCTCCACTCCAAAACCCACTCCATCTTCTGATCCCAGTGTGTCTAAAAAACTTTTCCTGGCACACCTTGACCTCTTCCTTTCACCTCCCCACCGTCCTTCCCCTAGGGCCAGGCTTTCCAGGTCTCAGCCCAGTACCTCAGCCACCAAATCCCCAGGCACAGTGGTGCCAGCAACTGCAGGGTCATCGAGTGCACCACCCATCAGGGCTGGCAGTGTGCCACGTAGCGAGGGCAAGGACATTCCGCCACCTGCCAAGGTGAAGAAGGTGCCCGCATCCCGGAGGAAGAAGCCGCAACTACCAGCCACCAAGGGCTCCACAAAAACAAAAGGGGATAGTGGCAAGACAACTGCGGCACCATCAAAGGTGGGGAAGGGACAAAAGCATAAGAGTAGGTCAGGACAGGGTACAGTGTCCCTCAGCAGGTGCTGACCCATGCAGAACCCGCCAGCACCGCCGCCACTGACACCGCCGCAAGCACCGCCACTGGCCTCGCGACTCGCTCAGACAGTGGCACCACCGCTGACATGGCTGCCATCCCCAGTGGTCAGTTGTCCGAGGCTGGAGGAGAGTTCCTGGACCCTGGCCAGCTTCCATGAGGCATGACTTCCATCACCTGCACCTGCAGGTGGAAGACGAAGCCGCAGCAGCGTGGGGTATGTCTCTGTCTCCATGGCGTATCATGCTACCTCTTCCTCGGCAATCTCATGGCACACACACCCAGGTGAGGTCATGGTACCAGCCACACTGCACGTGGAGCACTCTGGGCACCATGCCCCCTCCAGAACCAGTGGAAAGATACATCCACTACCTCAGTCCTTGACAGGATGAAGCACTCTGGGCCCCAGGCCCCCTCCAGAACCAGTGGAGAATGACATCCACTACCTCAGTCCTTGGCAGGATGAAGCATTTTGGGCACCAGGCCCCCTCCAGAACCAGTGGAGAATGACATCCACTACCTCAGTCCTTGGCAGGATGAAACACTCTAGGCACCAGGCCCCCTCCAGAACCAGTGGAGAGATACATCCACTACCTCAGTCCTTGGCAGGATGAAGCACTCTGGGCACCAGGCCCCCTCTAGAACCAGTGGAGAATGACATCCACTACCTCAGTCCCTGGCAGGATGAAGCACTCTGGGCACCAGGCCCCCTCCAGAACCAGTGGAGACTGTTATCCACTTGAGAGACTGTGGCTTTGCACTCCCCAGGATAAAGCAGTGGGCAAACCACCCACTGGAGAAACTTGAGAGACTGTGGCTTTGCACTCCCAGGATAAAGCAGTGGGCAAACCACCCACTGGAGAGACTTGAGAGACTGTGGCTTTGCACTCCCCAGGATAAAGCAGTGGGCAAACCACCCGCTGGAGAGACTTGGGAGACTGTGACTTTGCACTCCCCAGGATAAAGCAGTGGGCAAACCACCCACTGGAGAGACTTGAGAGACTGTGGCTTTGCAATCCCCAGGATGCAGCAATGGGCATGGAGCCCCCTCGTGCAGCAGTGGCATTGTGCGTTCATCTGGCTGAGGTGCCCCCCCTCCCCCTGAGGTGCCTGTTTATTTTTGATCTGATGCCCCAGCAGTGTTCTCTCCGTTTCCAGTCAGGTATCTTGTGTGGGCTTCGCCCATGCATTTTGGGACCAGTGGTCCACGGACAATGATTGGTACACTATCCGGACTTGTGTAGTTGGTGTACATATTTGTATATACTGGATTTTGAACTCTGACTATCAGATTTGTCATGATCACAATCGTTACATTCATTTAATTTTGTCCTTGCGTTCTTCCGGGGGCGGGGTGTATATGTAATGTTGCTGCATGTATTTGTGTGTATGGTGTTGTGGGTGAGGGTGGGGGTATTGCGTGTTGCATGTGTGTGTCACTCTCTTTTCCCTCCCCCCTCCCCTGTGTTGTAGGTGCAGTACTCACCGTGGTCGTCAACGGTGCCTGTCCTGCTCCTGATAGAGCAGGAGGAAGAGCAGCATAGGCAGGACCTGTAGTTCGGGCTCCATGGCGTCCTGGTTCCTTGTTGGGTGTCGAGAGGTGAGTGTTTTCCCTTCTGTGTACTGTTTCCGCCGTGCTTTTGATCGCGTTGGTTCTGCCACGGAAAAGGTGGCAGATAGGCCTTTTGGGATAGAGTGGGCGGTACTTTGTCTTCCGCCTGTCGGTTGGCGGTTACCGCTGCAGTGTTTGTTTCCACCACTGTGGCGGTCTGAGTGTTAAAGTGGCTGTCTATGTTGGCGGTTTCCGCCATGGTCGTGATTCCATTTTTGTTCCCCTGGCCTGTTGGCGGTATTACCGCCACTTTAACACCGACCGCCAGGGTTGTAATGAGGGCCATTGTATGTAAAATTACACTTACATGTGCTATCCTGCACAACATGTCTGTGAGGAGGAACATCACTTTATATGAGCCAGACCAAGAACTGTCTGAGGAGGAGGAGGATGGTGGCAGGGGAAAATGAGGAGAAACAGCCGAACGCCGCTGCAGGAATGCGCCCCAGACAGCAAATTGTACAAAACGTTTTTACTTAATAGTCACTCTACACACCTTGTTAAGATATGTGAATAAACACCTTACTTGATTACACAATCCTGCTCTGGTTTCTTCATTCTCCATCACATGTTCCTTAGGAATGTGAGTATTGCCTCAGGGAGCATGTTACAAAGACAAATCGGACTTCTTCTGATACAATATCACATGTGATGCGTATGATTGTACAGCAAACATCACAGACATATAAAAAATACTCATCTCTTGAATTTCACATATGAAGGACAAACTCAATGGACCACAGCACATGACTCACATCCACGTTGCCAACATGGTCTACCGTAGCACAGGACACACAACTATGACATCTCCAATCATAAGGTAAATAAGCGCACCATACATGAGGCAGTGGATGTGAATTATCAGTGGAAACAGGAATGTATAAACAGACCCCTGACATTGGTAAGTGTGACACTTGCAATCTCTGCAAGGAGCTTGTGTGACAAGGGGGGAATTATTTGTGAAAATGGATAGCATGAGTGTCTCAGGTATGACAAGCAATGTTCACAACACATGCCTTGCGCAGTCCATCCCTGGAAATCAGACCTGCCACTGCCATGTGTTACGTCTCTGCCCTCCCATCCCTAGGGGGTGCTGTAAACGGACTATCTGTACCCTGGGAATCATCATTAACCCTCACCCAGAGTCCCTTTCTGACTCCTGTTTGCTCTCCTTTTCCATATGGCATGCTATAGAAGAACTACATTAGCTTCCATGGACTTCAGGTCCCATAATGCACTGCCTGGTAGTTGGTAAGGCCTGGAATCTTCTGTCCATTGCCTCCTATGGGAAAAGTCCTGTTGTCCCTTTATACTGGATTCTCTCCTCCAGGACTTGTGAGAGAGTGAAGCTGCACACACCTGTGACCGCTCTTGAGCAGCCAGCCATGTGACTCTGCCCTGGCCTTGCTGCTGCCTGGGACTGCTTATAATCTGTCATTCCCTGAAGCTCCTCATCGTGCATTAGAGTACGATTCCTTTGTGTTCCAGACCCCTTGTTGGATTGTGTTACAGTCCTGATTCAGCCTAAACCTGCTCTCTGTTTTCCCAGTCCTGTTCCGGCTTGTTCCAGTCAGAGTCTGCTCTCTGTTTCTCACCCTTGTTCATGTTTGTTTCAGCCAGAGCCTGCTTTCCCAGACCTGTTCCTGCCTTTGCGTTAGCCTGAGGCTGTTCCCTGTTCCTGGCTTTGCCTCCTAGTTTGTTCCTTCGCTTTCTGTTTCCTCTTGGGTTATCATGTCTGGTAAGTGTACTATCAGTCCTCACCTGGGTATAAGTGTTTTCCTTTGTACTTGGGTGGGCACCTGGTTTCCAGGAGGCAAATCAAGCCCCCATCCTTTGTCTAGTGTTGCATGTAGTCTTTAGTGCCTAATAGTGACAGTGAGCTATGGCTGTATTCCAGGAATTGCCACTGTGTCGCCAGCTGGACCCACAAGGGCTAGTCTTGTGTATGCAAGTACAATCCTAGTTTGTGCCCTTAGGGTCCAGACACAGAATCACTTCTGCTGCCTCCTTTCTATGGGGCTTGCGTGGTGACTATCTGTAAGAGTAATCTGCACAGAGGCATTGACGTTCCCTGTTGCTGTGGAAAGTTCTGAGCCCTACCCTTTGTACAACCTTAGTGATAACCCCAGCGTGTTCGTCCATTACTGACCTGTTCCATATTTGTTCACTCTAAGGTTGCTCTGCCTTCACCTTTCTGTTTTCTCTGCCTTACCATAGCAGACCTTTCCCCTTGCATGCCTTTAGCTGCTCTTCTGCTTTGAAACACTACCTCCTTGCAAGATACTCTGTGAACTCAAGGGATGCCCCTAACAGAGTCCTGACTAGACCTGCCCGAAACCGTGACACCATGGAGCCCAATCCTGAAACAGGGTACACATGCCCACACACTTGAACTGTACACTTCTGTGGAATGCACGTCTGAAAATATGTGAACACATGCAGCCAGGGCAGCAGGTCCACCACAACAACACAAATAACATAGGTAACTGTAATGAGTCAAACTGACGAGTATCAAACAAATATTTGGGTGGAATCTCAAACACAGAGTCTCAAACACAGTATGTACCAAACATGTACACATGTCAGACATTTGTGTAGTCCACACACGTCACCATGAAATCGTAACCAACAACTAATGACATATGAGAGGTAACATATCCTACATAGCACTCATCAGCCATCCTCAATGATACCTGAGTTTTGTTTGTCATGTGAAATGTAATGTCCCCTAAGTCAAACTACACACACCACGAGTCCACACATATTACAAACACATACCATGACTGTTGTAGATCACCAATTGCCATCAGAAGTAGATACACGTTTTGAACACATTCATATATTTGCATGATGTTCAAAGTATTGCATGCCGTTCCTTCAGAAACACACACTTTGTTGTTACAGATCATTCACACCCAAAACACAAAGTTGCATGTTCTGCCACATGTGGCCAAACACTGTACCACACACTGCAGGCCATACCATCCTATCTTCTTATTGAAACAGGGTGCATGCATGTTAAATATTAGAAAATCATGCAATTACAGATAGAGTCAAAAGTTTGACGCAAATGCGTCAACAAATCCCACAAACGCAAACTAACCATACATGGACCCATAGCGGGAATTCCAACTGCACACCACACGCATGCGGATATCAACTGAAATTGAAGTCTACAGGTAATGCGTGGTATTTTGCCACACATGTAGGTTATGCATCGAAAATATTCACGCAAACATCGTATGTGTCAAAAAAAATACACGCATGATGGAAAATGGGCTGCAAAGAGGACAGGAAGTGATGTAATAGGAAATCCTGTTTACAGGCATGGTACAGTGAGTGTACTTTCACTTTACAGTCTGTGCTATTACTTGACTGTGTGGCTGTGTCTCATTGGTACTGGTGTCTCGATTGCATTTATTGTATCTTGTGGTGGCTCTCTTGTTGTGCCTTTTGTGAAATTTGTTTGTTTCTTGTACCTGTGTATGTGATTTTGTGTAGTTTAGTGTCTTTCATATTGTATTTGTACTGTCAGGTGTCTGTCTGGGGGTTAGCTTATTTGGGTTAGTTGGAGTTCTTAGGTTTGGTCTGTAAGTTTCCTTTATTTTCATTTCTTTTCCTCTTTTTTTATACATTCTCAGTTTGGAATTGTTGTTCAGGGACATGTCAGGAAGGGCGAGGCTGACACACATGGGGGAGGAGGACCTTGGGGGTTTTGTGTGGCTGGTGTACCACTTCCTACCCTTGATGCTGGAGATGGGTGGGCGGGTGATACAGGGGTATCACACAGAGGCAAGGCAGCTACAGTGGGGCAAGGTGCTATACCACCTCAAGAGAGTCTACCATGCAAGCAGGGATGAGCACCTGCTAAAGCATCGCTGGGCTGACCTTGTGGCCGGAGAGCAGGATCTGCTGGACCACCTGGGTGTGGTGATCGGTGGGCCTATTGGTGAGTATCACATTGACAAATGTGTACAGTAGAATGCTCCTGAGTGACAGTAACAGATGTATTGACATGCTGCATGCAATGTTTGTGGACAAGTTGACAGCAAGCAGAAAAAAAGTGTTAGTGTCCGAGTACTGAGATGGAGTCCACATGTCTATACATGTTAATGCAGGCCTGAGGTTTGTTGAGTCATGTATGACTATCACTTAGGGCCACATGTAAGAAGCTATTTTTCATTGTCACAAACAGCCTAGTTTTCAGAATTTGTGTGTTTATGTCAAGATAAAATGTTTATTCCAATGCACATACCCAATTTTGCCATTCTGCAATCACATTGCTGAATCACAAAACAGGGTTTGCTAGTGGAATTTAGGAAGGGGCGTTCCCTTCCTATATGCGAGTCGCATTCTGCTGATTGATTGTTTGGTGACCGTGAATGCCGTCACAAAACAATTGCAGTTACCACCAGTTTCAAGTTGGTGCTAACCCATTTGCAAAAGGGAACGAGTCACCATGGGATCCCTTCCCCTTTGTGAATGCATGCAAAGAAATTGTTTCAGAGCAGGCAGTGGTCCCACGGACCACTGTCTGCCTTAAAAAAACAAAAAGTAAAAGTTATAATATTTGTTTTTCACATGCTTTCTGTTTACCCTTAATGAAACAAGGCTGCATTTAAAAAAAGAAAATTCAGCTTTATTTGAAAGCAGTCACAGACATGGTGGTCTGCTGAGCCCAGCAGGGCAGCATCCCTATGAGTGCCGTCATTCCCCAGGGGTTTGCAAAATGAGACCTACCTCACGAATATTCATGAGGTCGGTCATTTGCTACCCCATTTGTTAATTGCAAACAGTGTCATTGACAGTGTTGTACATCAGATTATCCTACTCGCAAATTGCGAGTTGCTAAGTCTCGCAGTGTGCGACTCACAAAACCTGATCTTCGTACATGTGGCCCTTAGTCACAAATTTCAGGTACTATGGCAACACCTTTGCCCATGCATTCTGTCAATGATGATCAGGTGAGACACTGTCAGCATACCACATTTCACTGTATCGGGACAGCAAAGTGGGCAATCCATGTTTAGCGCTACATTGTCATCATTATACACACATGATCCCTGTCATTATGTTGGCAAAGGGGGCATACATGGCTTACGGGACACTGCTAATGGGGCATTTGTTACCTACATACAACTGTGCCACATCTGTCATGGAACACTGAACACATGATAATTGCAGACTGAAAATTGAGCCACATGTCCATCACACAGTAACTCAGTGTCCCTTGATGAACAAGCCACAATACCTGAGTCACTTGTATTGCAGTGCACCAGGGAAGTGCCATTGAAATTGTCACCAAAATACAAATCATGCCATGGAGTACCATCTGAAATGGATTAGCCACATATGGTTATAGTAGGGTTTAGCAATTCATGATTGATATGCCCAGTGCATGTGTGCAGATGTGTGGCTATCACTCACTGAAGTGTCAGTGTCAATGTGAGTTTGCAGTGGTATGTCTGTTGTACTGTCTACATGCAGGATCACCAGCTCACTCATGTAAAATGTTACACATTGTGATATGTTGTCCACACGTATGTACAGTGATCTGACATTGAGCATAAATTTCCTTTCCATGTCTTACAGGTGGACCTGCCTCCTACACTATCGGGGAAATGGCTAGATTTCAGGACCCAGACGTATCCAGTAAGTGTGATAGTGTCTGTCCTGTGTAGTGATTGCAGCTGTTGTGTGAGTGACTCTTGTGTGTTGCACTCATTGCAAGATATGATGAGCTGGCACGTGATCTGATATCTTACTCGGCTGGATGTTGACATTGTGTTCCGTGCAAGGGTTAGACATTCAGAGGCAGAGAGTCATGTCTTGGGAGTCTTTTGGTGTGCAATAGGCAGCAGCATGTGAACAAGGTGATTACTAGCCACATGTCGGCCCACATGTGACTTGGAAGTGCACCAGTGTCAGTATATTGGCAGAGGGTCATACCCTCATTCTCACAACACAGTGATGCTTCAGTTTTCCACACAAAATTGTGCATCCCTTTATTGTAATGTACATGTAGGACTGTATGGGTAACTGTCCCCCAGCATCTAGCCCCATAAGCTGTACTGTATTTACGTGAAACTTATGTGGTATGTAATAGGCATGCATGCAGGTCAAGGCCAGATGTGTGCTGGCATCAATGTGGGTGTTTTGGGAATTGTGTTGGCAGATCAGGTGTTGATGGGTGTCCACAACTGGACACATGAATGTAGATGTGAATGACCCATGGATACCTTATTCCTAGGTGGCAGCCCTCCTCACATGTGTTCCACTCACTAAATCCATGTATAAGTGGACATGCCTTTGTGGTTGTCCTCAACAGTTGTGATGATGTATTGCATGCCCATCACCCCTGAGGCACAGGGGTAGGGAAACAACATAGATGTAGGTAGATGTGATGGTCGCAGTGTAGATGACAGTCATCTCATTCAAGCATGTATGTGTCCCAAACAACACTGACCCCTTATGATTAGCAACTGCATACCATCCTGCCAATTACATCTATAAGTCACTGGTCTTGTGTGCTTTGAAGTTGACTCAGATGATAAAGATTAGTCGGCCTGGCCCATGTGAAGTAGTTACTGCCTTTGCATTGTGACACATTGCACTACATCAATGCACAGATAACTTTATTTGGTCCAACTCTTGTTGTGCTTTCCTTTGGTGTAAAAGACATGATGGGTAGGCAGCGTTGCCATTACATTCATCAGGGACATTGTATTATCTGGACTGTGATTCGGACTGCATGTGCAAATTGAGGCAGAGTGTTAGATTATCATCTGTACATGCATCTCACAATGATGACACTGATGGTTGCCTTTCTCATTTTTACAGCTTCCAACATAGATGTTGCGGAAATCAGCGCTTTCCAAAAGCGGGCATAGCGATATTGACACATCTTGGATGTTGAGTCTGGGTACCGGAAAATGGCATGACGCTATCAAAGAAAGCGAACCACAGGGGAATGGCGGGCTTTCAGTCAAGGGGGACCGGCATTGGTCACAAAGGTTATAGCCACCACCACACCTACACAGATTACCACAGCCGCCACCGTCACATCTGCCCCACCTTCTGCACCATCAACCTCTGCACCACAGACCACCACACCCGCTGCAATGGACATGTCTATTACAAACCACAGAGGGTCACCCTATAAACCCGAGAGGGGCTGGGTTTGGATTATCAAAAGACCACAATGCCCACTCGGGAACATACATCCTATTCTTAACAAGCAGCATAATAAAATCAGAATAGAAAACACATAATTTATTAATATACAAAGGATTAAATCACATACAAAACTACGAAACACCCCTATCACAACCATAAAACACAAAGGACAGAAGAGAGTGTTAAGAAATAAAGTGCCCGTGATTCTGAAAGAAAAGGACAAAAAGGTCCATCCAATGGAAACATAAATTCACAAAAGTGGAGCCTGCTGTTTCAACTTTTTCCTCATTACATCATTAAGATAAAAACAGAGGTGATAAATCCTCATTCAAGTCCTCCCTTCATAAAAAAGAAAAGAAAAAATACATCCAGGCTCCAAACATTATTGTCGACGTTTCGACCCATCTGATTCTCGGGCTAAATCCTGGCTCACACACGGGTCTTCATCAGAACTAAAACAATAGGGGCCTATTGAAATAATCAAAAAAGTAATAATCAATCTTAATCTACTCTTATTATAAATATGTTTTATTATACTGCTGTCAAAACTTTTACAACCAATACTTACACTGATCATAATTCCATTATCACAATCACAATCTTCTTCCAAGAAAACACCTCACGTCACATCTAAAACATACAAACAACCCACTATTATGACTAAATCACTAAGCCACAAAATATTCCTAAACCAAGCAAGACAACCCATATTCTTACCAGGAATTATTGAAATATTACTCCTTCCATCTTCATTACAGCCAATTACTTCAAAACGATCCCTTAAAAACAACCAGACATAAATGAACAATAAAAATCTCTCCATACAAAAAGCAACTTCCTCCCATATAACAAATATAACTTATTAATACAAATATTCTATATTCATAATAATAAACACCTCCAGCACCCTTATCTATTCCCAACACAGAGCCATTCTACTTCAACAAACAACTCACAACCCACATACCTTGAGATATATAAACGCTGAGGTACATAAACACTGGCAGCCTAAGTTCACATCTGTCCGTTCGCCAAAAGAAAAGCGACGTTGATTCAAATAACGCGCTTATATAACTCGATTCGTTTCCTTAAATAATCACAGGTGTGGAACTCTTTACTAAGGTGTTCCACACTGGTCCGCTTTTCTAAATGCGCTCATTACGCCCTCTCTGGCTCTGCCGGTAATGACCTGCTTCATTTTATGACACGGACACGGAAGTGGAACAAACACATCGTTCCACTCCGGTCTGAACTCCGAGGAAGGCTGAGGCACTCTCCACGACTCCTACAGCTCATTCCATCCTCTCTGGGCAATAGCTATTGGTTCTATAAAACGAACAAATCAATAAAACGAAAGACATTGCTCTACTCTAGTCTAGGTTTACAAAAGGCTAACACGTACTCAACGCCCTCTCTAATCTATATGAGAAAACTACAGCGATCCCAGAAATGAAACAAAAGACATTGTTCCACTCTGGTCCGCTTACATATTTGACTTCATGGGAACCTTTTAATATCGCCACAAAAAGGCAATTATCCAACATCTTCCGGTACCTAAATGAGCAAAAAGTGGTATCTGGGATTAATAATTCTCATTTCACTAATGTGACTAAAAATTACAATACACAAAATCATATTGTCAAAACATAATAAGCTCATTTTATTAAATATAACATCCTTTCGCCAAATCAAATACGGATCAATAAAACAAAGACATTTAAGTACCATAACCACCAAAGGTTATTGATCAACCAGATGGAGCATATTTGAATATTACAATCACACCATATCAAATTCACTGCAACTCGGAATCTGATCTAACCATTAGACAAACTAGCTGTCTGGCTGGCTATCTCCTCATATTCATTCAGGCCTTGAGAGACAGAATCCAAAAGATGGATCCATTTACATTCTCGTAGGTTCAGTATATTTGTCAAATTGCCACCCCGTGGGGTAACAGTAATCTTGTCAATCACCCCCCATTTTAGGGAATCTACTGAATGATTCAATTGGATGGACCTTTCTGTCCTTTTGTTTCAGAATCACGTGCACTTTATTTCTTAACACTCTCTTCTGTCCCTCGTGTTTTATGGTTGTGATAGGGGTGTTTCTTTTGTATGTGATTTAATCCATTGTATATTAATAAATGATGTGTTTTCTATTCTGATTTT
Organism: Pleurodeles waltl; assembly: GCF_031143425.1. Classification (NCBI taxonomy): domain Eukaryota; kingdom Metazoa; phylum Chordata; class Amphibia; order Caudata; family Salamandridae; genus Pleurodeles; species Pleurodeles waltl. The sequence goes on along the minus strand of NC_090442.1, from coordinate 690,776,797 downwards.
ATTATGCTGCTTGTTAAGAATAGGATGTATGTTCCCGAGTGGGCATTGTAGTCTTTTGGCAATGGACATGTCAGCAATAGGTGAGCTCCAGAGGGACATGAACAAGGTCCTCAAAAAGCTGAACAGCATTCAGAAGGATATGGACAAAAACACAAGAACACAAGAAGACTGAAGGCCATCAAAAAGACACTGAGAAAGGCCAACCTCTGACTCTTGCCTCTCCTCACCCCTAGTATCAGTCCCCTCCCTCCTCATTCCTCACCCTATTTTGTAGTGGGTTTAAGGGGTTAGTGATAGGTTAGAGTAGGGTAGTTGTTTAGATAGGATAAGTAGGTTTGGGGGTGTCATCCGAGAAGTGCATGAAGGATAATAATCAGTGTCAAGCAAAAGGGAGCCAGCCAAAAAGAGCAGATGACCTGTCTCATTTTCAACCTAGTCCTTCCAGTGTAACAAAACAATGGGCCCGAGCCCACTGCTTTCTATCACGTCTGCTCGCTTGAGCAACGTAGCTACAGAAATATGGGACTGCTGATGTCAGCAGGTTGGCTTCCCTTTGGAAATGATTAACATGTGCTCTCTTACGGGGCCCATATGTGGCAGTGGTCAGATTGACATTTTCACCTTTATGTCAGGTTCGGTAACGGAAATGTGTACTCCACTCCTCAATTATTGCATTCAATATAGTGGTGTACTGTGTCTACAATGCAGGTAGGGCACATTTCTGTCTTTTGCCTGCACGGTTACCTTCCCGCACTGCAGCCACGTGACAGGTAAGGCCTGTTATATGGAAACAGGAGGTGTGCCAGACACATACTTACCCATACCTCTCTGTAAATAAGTGATTCGGTGCAAACTGCATCTGTCACGCCACTTGACCAAGCACCCGGTCTGAAATGTGTACCTGGGCAAGATGTGGATGCACCAGTCCGATCACGGTCATGCATCTCATTTTTTGCATGTGCACGTTCCCTTTGTAACATACGGGCAGCAACAATTAAATCTATTCAGATGTTCTACCTAGAACTGCCAAGTAAGGATAAACAACAAAGGAAGAATTGTTACTCTTATAGTGCACAAGTATTTTAATGGTTTTGTACCGCCAGTAGGGCATTAATACAGGAAAGGATGTTTTAATTATGTTGTAAAGGTCTGAGGTCTCAGTGAAATGTCACTCTTGAATAAACTACTAACTGTTAATTATCAGTGATATTTAACTTGTGTGAAAATTAAATATCACCACTCACTCCACCGATCCTTTTATTGCTTTTGTAGGCATTTCAGTTTTTTATAGTTTATAAAAAACGGTGGACATGATCTGCCACTATACAGTATAAACGAGCTGCCTATGAGATGCAGTAACCTTTACTTTTTCATTCTTTACAAAAACTTTACAAACTAAGCCTTTGATCAGAACCCCGAAAACATATTATTAAAACATGTGACTGTCAGTTGCCTTAACTTTTAAATAAAAAATGTTTATAACTCGTGTGAGAGGATTTCCATCATTGTTTTAAGGCTGGGTAACTTTCAACATAAAATATTTGAGGATAACTGTTGAATTCATAACACAGGACATATTTATATTATTTTCTAGGTAGCCTGCAGTATTTGTTTATCTTTTTCAAGAATGCCAAGTAGTTACTTCATCAAACATCTCTGCTTCTGTCTATAACAATGGCTTGGCCATGGCCCATTAAGATTACAAACTGCTCCTTTTTTAGGACAGACAGAGCACATGAGCTATAAAGCAGCTAGAGAGAACATTTTGCGAAAGCACGTAGTGCCCACAAATTAAGAATACATTAAGAGTCATATTTAAGAGCTCCTAGTGACTCCTTGCGCCACATTAGCGTCTTTTATTTTATGCTAATGTAGCCCAACGAGGCCAAAATCGCCACACCATATTTACAAAGTGGGGCAATGCATGCATTATGTGACTTTGTAAACCCTTATGCCACATTATGCCTGTGCCATGCATAATGTATGCAAAGGGCGTTCCCCAGTTAGGAGAGGGGGTGAAAAAATGTTGCAAACGGTGACACTATTTCACTGAAAGTGAAATGAGCCAATCGGCTCATTTCACTTTCACTGCCTGGGTGCTTAGGGGGCTATTTCAGCACCTGAGCACCAAGGCAAATGTGTACGGTATCATGAGAAACAGGTGAATCTCCCCTTTCCAATGGAATCCCTCCCTAGTGGATCCCTGCTTGGGGATCCCCAAGCAGGGATCAACCGACTAGGCACCAGGGAAGGTGGAGTTGCCCAGTGGACAAGAGCTTTTACTCCTCATTCTTATTTTCAGCATATTCAATCTTTCCTCCCCCTCTAGGGGGGGCATATGGGGGAAGTAGCACTAGATCTGCCACCCCAGGGGGAGATAAAAAACCCGCTAGAAAGCCAGGATTTATTTTTAGATACATCTAGGGGTGGTGGCTGGCCATGATTGGCATTGAAATGCCCCCACCATAAAAAAAAAAAAATCAACACATTCTTTTTGCACCCCCAGGGGGCAGATGGGGTTATAGCTCCCAATCTACCCACCAGGGGGCAGAAAGCCCACTTGGCACCAGGGATTTCATTTTATTCCGCCAGGGGTGGTGGCTGCCCAGAATAGGCATTTCAATGCCTCCACAACTCCCCTGCAAACATTGGCACAGACTTTCTGCCCCCAGGGGAACTGAAGGGGACAATAGGTCCACATAAGACAACCCCCAGGGGGTGCAGAAAGCCAACTAGGCACCAGGGATTATTTTAGTAGTGTAGGGGTAGGGGCTGCCCAGTATGTGCATGGTAATGCCCCCACCCCCACCCCCAAAATAAATGGGCACAGTCTTTCAGCTACCTCTGGGGTCAGATGGGGTAAAGACCCTCAAATTAGACACCAGTGTTTTTTTTAGTTGTCTAGGGGTGGGGGCTGCCCAGAATTGGCATTGCATTACCCCACCCTTCTCAGCAAAAAAATTAGCACAGTCTCTCTGACCCCAAACTTCCCCCCTGGTGGGGCAGAAAGCCCACTAGGCACCAGGGATTTTTTGTATTCATCTAGGAGTGGGTCTGCCCAAAATGGGCATTGAATTGCCCCTACCTCTCCATAAAAAAACTGACATAGTTTTCTGCCCCCCCCCCCCGGGTGGCAGATGGTGGCAATAGACCCCCATTTGATATCCAGGGGTTAGAAAGCCCAGTCGGTACCAGGGATGTTTTTTGGTGTTGTATGGGTAGAGGCTGCTCTGAATGGGCATGGCAATGCCCCTCCAAAATAAATGGGCACAGTCTGTCTGCCCCCCCTGGGGGAGATGGAGATAATTAACTCTGATCTGTCACCAAGGGTAGGCAGAATGCCCACTGGACACCAGGGAAGCATTTCTTTTAAAATAGAGGGGTGGGGGCTGGGCATCAGAATGGGCATGGTTCTGGCCCCACCCTCAACTGAAGGGGGCAACAGTCTTTCTGTCCTCCCCTGCGGACTAAAGCATCTTATCCAAATGGCAAGCAAGAGGACATTTGACTCTTTTGGGTTTTGATTTTACATCTGGACCAAGAAAGCTGAGCTTACTCCCAATATCCTTCCACTTGCAACGGTGAGAGGCTGCACTTTTTGGACTTGGATGCGCTGCTACCTGGAATAACCTACCAGACCCAGACACTTCTGATAACTAAACATCTGGAGGAATCCTGGGTGTTGTGCTTCACATACACCCCACACCATTTTCTTACCCACAGTGCCCTGCAAACCTCCAGCGTTGCTTGAAATCACACATTCTCCAAACATTTCTGTGATGGAAACTTCTGTAATCCAGAGGAATCCACAAAATTCCTACCACCCAGCATTGCCCCATGTGTACTGATAAAAATTCTGCCCCCACTTGTGAAGGTGTCCAAAGTAGAGCCAGCTTAAATAAGTATGTTAGAAATGGGGTCTTTGGTTGGCAGTTAGGTTACCCCCTGTCCAAGCAAGGATCCTCACTCTAGTAAGGGTAAGTCACACACAATCCAAATTATCCTCTGTCCACCCTCTGGTAGCTTGGCACTGTGCAGTCAGGCTTAACTTAAAAGGCAATGTGTAAAGTATTTGTGCAATAAATTATGCAATACCACAGTGCAAACACCACAAAAATACACTGCCCAGGTTTAGAAAAATTTAGAATAGTTATCTGAGTAGAATAAGGTCAATACAATCAGGATTTGATAAATACAAGTTCAAATTTCACTTTTGTAATGATAAATAGAATCTTCAGTTCTGAAAAACAACAATGGTCTCTTGCAAGCGCAAAGTACTTGGTTTGCGCCCAAAATATCCACACGGGACCGCAGAGAAGGAGATGGGTGGAAAACGGGAAGGTGTGCGTCGGTTTCTCCATGCGCACAAAGATGATGCGTCAATGCTTTTCCAAGCAGCAAGGGCGTTGCATTGGTTTCTGGCGTGCAGACTTGTATCCTCTTTGGGTTGCAGGGTATTTGGACGCCCCGGGGACGATGTGGAGAAATCCTGGGCATGCAGGACAAAGTCACAGGAGCTGCGTTGATTCGGTGGGCCATGCAGGGAAATTTCTGTTGCACGTCAGGCGCTGCGTCGATTCCTCTTGCAGGAAGTCGGGCTGAATCGTTCTGACTTGTGATGCATCGATTTGGTGGGCCGTGCATTGAAGTTCCAGTCGCAATGCTGCCGGGGCGTCAATCTCCACTCGGGGAGCCAGGCTGCATCGTTCCGGTTCGGCAATGTGGTGATTTTCTAACTGCAGGGCAAGCTGTGCGTCGATTCTGGCAGACTGTGCGTTGATTTTCACCGCACAAAGAGTTCTTTGCAGAGATGAAGTCTTTTTTACCCTGAGACTTCAGGAAACAGGAGGCAAGCTCAATCCAAGCCCATGGGGAGCACTTCTCAGCAGAGCCAGAGGGCAGCAAGGCAGCAGGGCAACAGCAAGGCAGCAGTCCTTTACAGCAAAGCAGTCAGGTGAATCCTTTGGGCGGCCAGACAGCTTCTCTTAGCAGGTTGCAGGTTCTGGTTTAGAGTTTCTTTCCCTGGAGGTACCTTGTCAAGAAGTGTCTGAGTTGGTAGGGTCAGGGCCCCAGTTTATATACTGAAATATGCCTTTGAAGTGGGGGAGACTTCAAAGAGTGGCTTAGAAGTACACTTGGTCGCCTTTCAGTTCCATCCTGTCTGCCAGGATGGCAGGACACTAGGGGGTTTGGCAGTCCATTGTGTGAGGGCAGGTCACTGTCCTTTGACATGTAAGTGTCAGGCCCTCCACCCTCCCAGCCCAGGAAGACCCATTATGCAGATGTGTGCAGGTGTGACTGAGCATCCTGTGTTTGGGGTTGTCGAGTGAAATTCACAAGGGAGCTGTCAACTAACCCAACAAGACGTGGATTGTAAGGCACAGAAGGATTTAAGTGCAGAGAAATGCTCACTTTCTAAAAGTAGCAGTTCTAAAATAGCAATATTAAACCCAACTTCATCAGTCAGCAGGATTTTGTATTATCATTTTGGCCATACTAAATATGACCCTGTTACTCACTTCAGATTAGAATCTGCCACTCAGACAGTATATGAGGGTAGCCCTAATGTTAGCCTATGAAAGGAGCAGGCCTCACAGCAGTGAAAAACAAATTTAGGAGTTTTACACTATGAGGACATATAAACTACACAGGTATATGTCATGCCTCTCATCTTCATAGTACCCTGCCCTATTGATTACCTAGGGCCTGCCTTAGTAATGACTTATATGTAGAAAAAAGGGGGTTTAAGGCTTGGCAAGTACTTTTAAATGCCAGGTCGAATTGGCAGTGAAACTGCACACACAGGCCTTGTAATGGCAGGTCTGAGACATGGTTAAGGGGCTACTTATGTGGGTGGCACAATCAGTGCTGTAGGCCCACTATTAATATTTAATCTACAGGCCCTGGGCACATGTAGTGCACTTTAATAGGGACTTATAAGTAAATTAAATAAGCCAATGGGGTATGAGCCAATGTCAACATTTTTTAAGGGAGAGAGCATTTGCACTTTAGCACTGGTTAGCGGTGGGAAAGTGTGCAGAGTCCTAAAACCAGCAAAAGCAGTGTCAAAAAGTGAAGGGAGGCAGGCAAAAAGTTGAGGGTGACCACCCTAAGGCTGTCAGGTTTAGCATGTGTCCCCCCCCCACTGAAAGTAGGGAGAACTACCCAACCTCCTGGGAGCTCTCATCGCTAAGGTGGAAGTATCCGGATAGACCATCAGCATTGGCGTGGTCAATCCCCAGGCGTTGCTCCACCATAAAGTCCATCCCCTGCAGGGAAATGGACCACCACAAGAGTTTAGAATTTTTCCCCTCATTTGCTTGAGACATCTGAGGGGCCTGTGGTCTGTCTGAGTCCGGAAGTGAGTCCCAAACAGGTATGTTCTCAGCTTCTTCAGTGCCCTGACCACAGTAAATGCTTCTCTCACAATAGCACTCCACCTCTGTTCCCATGGTAATAGTCTTCTGCTAATAAAGACTACTGGTTGGTCTAGACACTCCTCGTTAAGCTGTGCTAGGACTGCCCCTATGCCATGCTCTGAAGCGTCTGTCTGTCCGATAAATTCTCTGGAGTAGTCAGGTGCCTTGAGCACAGGGGCCGTGCACATGGCTTCCTTCAGGGAGTCAAAGGCTTTCTGACAAGCCTCTGTCCAATTCACCAACCAAGGTTGTTTCTTGGATATCAGTTCAGTTAAGGGGGCTACTATGGTGCCATATCCGGTGAGTCCTAAGAAGGCCCTCACCTCTGATTGAGTTCTAGGTGGTTGCCAAGCTTTGATAGTTTCAATCTTGGCCTGGAGGGGCTGCACCTTGCCACCACCTACTAGGTGTCCCAAGTACACCACGGGACCCTTCCCAATTTGGCACTTACTGGCCTTGATGGTCAGGCCTGCCTGTTGCAGGGCTTGAAGCACCTCCTTGAGATGTAGCAGTTGTTCCTTCCAGCTGGAACTATAGACAGCAATATTGTCTAGGTAGGCTGCGTAGAAGGCATCCTTGCCAGCTAGGACCCCGTTAATCAACCGTTAGAAGGTAGTGGGGGAATTTTTCAATCCAAAGGGCATTACTCTGAACTGGTAATGGCCCTCAGGAGTAGAAAAAGTGGATCTCTCTTGAGCCCCTTCAGTCAAGGCGATCTGCCAGTACCCTGACGTGAGGTCAAAGGTACTAAGGAACTTGGCAGCGCCTAGCCTGTCTACGAGCTCATCAGCTGGGGGGATGGGGTGAATATCTGTCTTTGTGACAGAGTTGAGACCCTGGTAGTCCATGCAGAACCTAAGTTCTGGCTTGGCACCAGGGGCAGCAGCCTTGGGAACCAACATCACTGGGCTGGACTAGGTACTGCTGGACTTCTCTATCACACTAAGAGCCAGCTTCTTGTCAAACTCATCCTTGATGCTGGACCTCACTTTATTTGACAACCTTTTAGTGTTATTCTTTACAGATAGACTGTCTCCTGTGTCAATATCGTGGACACACAAGTGTGTGAGTCCAGGCGTGAGACAGAACAGGGAAGAGGGAAGAGGGAAGAGAACTGCTCCAACAACTCATAGCAGTCTCCTCTCTGATCTAGAGTCAGGGAGTCTGAGAGATTAACACCCTCCACTGACCCATCACCTTCTTTGGCAGAGAGGAGTTTAGGGAGAGGCTCACTGGCCTCTTCCATGCCCTCATCTGCCACTAGAAGCATGGTGACCTCAAACCTCTCAAAATGAGACTTCAGTCTGGTATGGTGGAGAGCTCTTAGGGAGTTTCTGGGGCCTAGAGGTCCACTAGTTAAGTGGCCTCCCTCTTTCGCTCATTGACTTAGAATGGGCCAGTCCAGTGGTTCTGGAGAGCTCTAGGCTCTACTGGCTCCATCACCCATACTTTGTCTCCAGGTGAGAATTCTACCAGGGTGGCCTTCTGGTCATACCATTCCTTCATCTCCTCTTGCTGGCCTTGAGGTTGCTCTTGGCCTGTTTCTAGAAATGCTGCATCTGGTTGCAGAGGACCAGCATGTAACTGACCACATCCTGGGGAGGTATCTTGGGAGCTTTCTCCCATCCCTCCTTGACTATGCTTAGTGGTGCCCTGACAGGGTATCCATAGAGAAGTTCAAAGGGGCTGAACCCAACCCTTTTCTGGGGCACCTCCCTATAAGCAAAGAGAAAGCATACCTTTCAAGGTCTTGTTGAACCTTTCAACAAGCCCATTGGTTTGAGGATGGTAAGGGCTGGTAAACTGGTAGATTACCACACACTCATCCAACACGGACTTCATGTACGCTGACATGACGTTTGTGCCTCTGTCAGACACAACCTCCCTTGGGAACCCCACACGGGTAAATATCCCCATTAGAGCTCTGGTCATCACCGATATAGTCACTGTCCTTAGTGGGAATTTTTCTGGATGGGGGTGGCATGGTCCACCAAATCCAGGATAAACCTGTTGCCTAGGGTGGTTTTGGGGTCCAAGGGACCAATGACATCGATGCCCACCCTTTCAAGCCTTTTCCGTCTCTTCACACTAGCCTGGCAGGTTGGGTATGACCGACACAAAGCACCTGAGGCTACTCACATTCGTGGCCAATAAAAGTGGGTGACAAGCCAGACAAAAGTCTTTTCTTGCTCCACATGTCCTGCCAGGGTGATGTTGTGAGCCAGACCCAGTAGGAAGGCCCAGTAACACTGGGAGACCATCAGCACACGTGCTGCCCCAGGGACCGGTACCTTAGGTAGAAGAGATCATTCCCACAATATATGTGGTGTTCGCCAGAGGCTTCACCTGCTGCTTGGACTGAGGCCTGTTGCCTCAGACCCTCAAGAGTGGGACACGCTTTCTGTGTTTGGCAGAATTCCTCCCTCGTTGGCCCACCCTCTACTTGCCAGCCAGCAAGCTCAGGCAGGTTACCAAGGGTGACAAAGTCTTCCCCAGTTGGCTCAGGGGCCTCCTCTTCTGGGGCCTCGTCAACCACTTCAGGAGCTTCTGGGGCTGGTTTCCAGTGCCCCTTGCCCTTCCTAGGTGCAGCCGTCTGGGCCATTGTTCCAGGCTCCAGATGCCCTTGACTCCCTTCCCGGGCAGCCATGGACCATGTGGTCATGAAGACCCATTCAGGCAAACCTAACATCTGCAGGTGGGACCTGAGCTCCACATCCTTCCAGGTAGTATGCTCAAGGTCGTTGCGTAACAGATAATCTACAGGCATTGCAGGACTCACCGCTACTTTTAGAGTACCAGAGACCCCCCACACACAAAGGGAACAAGAGCCACTGGTAGGTGACTTTCATGATTGTCAGTGACTATGACCTGGTGGAATGTATTGGGGATGACCTGCTCTGCTGAAACCAGCTGACTTCTGACAGTAGTCATACTGGATCCTGTGTCACGCGGAGTGTAGGAGGCTGGCCTGGTTTGTAGTGGGTTCCTTGGGTACGTACACCTTATACCAGGTCCAGTTATCCCTTATTAGTGAAGTAGTAGTGTTCTAACAGCTTAGGTTGATAGAGGAACCAATGCCAGAGCAGCTTAGGCTGTACTAGGAAACTCATGCAATGCCACTTATAGTTACACAGTACTTATACACAAGTAAAGACAATACTCAGTGTTGCCAAAAATAAAGGTATTTATTTGGGTGACACAGTACCAAAAACATCTTAGAGACAATACTCCTTCTGGAGGTAAGTATTATACACAATATATACACTAAACACCAAAATTAGACAAGTAAATAGTCATAGAACAATGCTAACAGTAGGAAATCCTTTAGAATGCAATGGAGAAAATAGGTCTGGGGCAACACAAACCATAAACTAAAAAAGTGGAATGTGAATGACTAATTCCCCCTAGACCAGTGTGGTGTGTGCAGAATCACTGGGAGAGTAAGAATACAGTAAAAGTAAGTAAATTACCCCATCCCAGAACCCCAAAAAGCAGGAGTAAAGTACTGCAACATTCCTTAGGACACACAACACCTCGTTTTTGGGATTTTGCATCAGCCAACCAAGTCTGCAAAGAAAAAACTGATGGATTATTGGACCTGAAGACCTGCATAGGAAGGGGACCAAGTCCAGAAGTAGAAGTTCCAGGAAGGACAGGATCCCCCTGCCAACCCAGAAGAGGGTGCAAAAGAAGAGTCCCTGGTTAGTAGAAGACTGCAGAAATGCACCCTAGGAAGATGCCAGCTGGTTCCTGTATGATGCAAAAGATGTCCAACAGCGTGAAGATCGTTGCATATGAGATTATGTGTTGGAAGGCTCCAACAAGCCCTGGTTATGACAAAAGTATGTTTTTCATCAAAATGGTGCTGGATGGACCCAGGAGGGACCTGGGGGCCTCAACTCTGTGTGGGGAGAAAGAGGGGGCTCTCAGCACTTTTGGAGAGCCCTCAGGATGCCAGCCAGCACCCCCAGAAGCCGCAGGATCCAGGTTCAAAGGAGGTGCAAAATGCGGTTGATGCAGCACAAGAAAAGAAGGTCCCACGCCGCCGAAGAACAACTCAGCAAATTTAGCATTGCAGGGTGGAGTGCTGGGGACTTGGGCTAGGATGTTCATGAAGAAATGTTGCAAAGAGTGCACAGAGGCCTCAGGAGGTGAAGAAGACACAATACACAGGGGTACCATCGTTCTTGGGGAAGGCAAGGTCTTACCTCCTCCAAATTGCATCAGCAGGACCTCAGGACAGTCTATGATGATGCTGTCTACCCCCTGTGTCCTTAGGAGCACGTTCATCGCCATGAGAGGAGTCCCAGGGTAACAGTCGTCGCCTTGGAAGGTGCCTGCTTGGAGCAGGGGAGTGACTCTGTCACTCCACAGGAGATTTCTTCAGTCCTTCTTGTGCAGGATGAAGACAGGGAGTCCCCAGAGCATGAACACTGTGAAAACTGTTGCAGTTGCTGAGTTGGAGCTGAGGTTGCTGAAGAAAAGTGTCTCAAGTAGACACTTTGTTGTAGTGACAGCATTTCTTGGAGCAGGCTGCGGTTGATCTGAGGTCAGAAGAGTCTGAAGTTGTTGCAGAGGATTCCTGAAGGAAACTTGCAAGCAGAATCTGAAGAGAACCCACAGCAAAAGACCCTAAATAGCCCTGAGAAGGGGATTGGCGACCTTATCAGGTATGGACGTATCAGGAGGGGTCTCTGACGTCATCTGCTGGCACTGGCCACTCAGAGCCCTCCAGAATGCCCCCACACCTTGCAAAGCAAGATGGCTAAAGTCTGGGACACACTGCAGGATCTCAGGCCACCACCCCTGGGGTGGTGATGGACAGGGGAGTGGTCACTCCCCTTTCCTTTGTCCAGTTTTCTGCCAGAGCAGGGGAGAAGGGGTCCCTGAACCGGAGTAGACTGGTTTATGCAAGGAGGCCACCATCTGTGCCCTTCAAAGCATTTCCAGAGGCTGGGGGAGGCTACCCCTCCCCAGCCTGTAACACCTATTTCCAAAGGGAGAGGATGTAACACCCTGCTCTCAGATGAAATGCTTTGTTTTGCCTTCCTGGGACTGGGTTGCCCAGACCCAGGAGGGCAGAACCCTGTCTGTGAGGGGGCAGCAGCTGTAGCTACAGTGCAAGCCTCAGAGAGCTGGTTTGGCAGTCCATGGTGGAGCCCCCAGGATGCATTGTATTGGCTCCCCAATACCAGATTTGGAATGGGGGGACAATTCCACGATCTTATACATGTTACATGGCCATATTCGGAGTTACCATTGTGAAGCTACATATAGGTATTGACCTACATGTAGTGCACGCGTGTAATGGTGTCCCCGCACTCACAAAGTCCGGGTATCCTAAAGTGACAAATTTAAAGGCAAAGAGAGCAGAAGCACTAAGGTTCTGATTAGCAGAGCCTCAGTGACACAGTTAGTCAATACACAGGTACACACATTCTGGCCACAAACTATGAGCACTGGAGACCTGGCTAGCAGGATCCCAGTGAGACAGGTAAAAACAAACTTACATACATGTAAAAACATGCCAGGCAAGAGAGTACTTTCCTACAATTGGCATTGCCACTTTGGCTGCTTGTCCCCTCAACATGGATAAGTACAGGCAGTCAATCTTAATAAATGGTGTTGAGGCCCAGGCCTACAGGGACACAGGTGCCAGTATCACTTTGGTGACTGAAAACCTGGTGTCACCTGCACAACACCTCCTTGGACAGAAGTACCAAGTTACTGATGTCAATAACTCCACTCAATCTCTCCCCTTAGCTGTAGTTCAACTTAGTTGGGGTGAAGTTACTGGCCCTAAGCAGGTGGTGGTATCACCTAGCTTACCTGTAGATTGTCTCTTAGGGAATGACATAGATGCCTCAGGTTGGGCTGAGGTAGAGTTTAGTACCCATGCATCCATGCTGGGCATCCCTGAGGAATTGCTTCCTCTCATTTCTGGTGAAATAAAAAAGCAAAGGAGAGAAAAAGGCCTGAAATCTCAGGATCCCTCTCCACCAACAGGTAAGAAGGGTATCAAAGTATCTGTTCCCCACCATGCCACTATGAATACCATTCCAGTGGTGGGAGAAACCTCTCCTGGGGTGGAACCTGTTCCAAAGGAGCCCTTAGTTATCACAGCGGGACTCCCAGAGGTAAAAGTACCTCTCTGTGGAACTACTAAAGCAGATGTGCAAAATTGCACCATTTTAGTAAATATGGAGCATCCCTCCAGCCCTCCCAGAGAAACTTTAGTGCAGCAGCCCTGCACTGCCTCTAAACACTTAGGACTGCAGCCCTGTCCTAGTGTGGAGCTTATAGGACAGCAGCCTGCCCTGCTCCAACTCAAGAGAAACAGCAACCCTGTTCTCTCTTACAGCCATATGGACAATGTTTTTGCCCAGCTATGGCTTTATTGAGACATCATCCCTGTCTAGCATTTCCTGCATTTGACATAGGCCCAGTGGACCAATCCCATTGCCCAACTTCAAAACATACTCATAGGAACTCACACTGATTTCTGATTTCACACTGATATATGAGAATTTACACTCACACTGTTGGTCAGGTAAAAATCTCCAAACAGGGTGGTTTACATCCCCACAGGGAAGTAACCATATAGTGGATGATAAAGGGAGTAACCACTCCTTTGCAGATCTACTTTCCACTTATCACCACTTAGATAATAAAGTCTCAACTGGCCGAGGGTTAGCCTTATTGTCCTTCGTTTGGGGGGTGATGTGTGAGAAAGTAGCCTCTTTCTAGCATGGTTACCCCCACTTTTGGCCTGTTTGTGAGTGTATGTCAGTGTGTTTTTACTGTGTCACTGGGATCCTGCTAGCCAGGACCCCAGTGCTCATAGTTTATGGCCTATTGTGTATGTCTGTGTAGTGCCTAACTGTGTCACTGAGGCTCTGCTAATCAGAACCTCAATGCTTATGCTCTCTCTGCTTTTAAATTTGTCACTGTAGGCCAGTGACTTCATTTACCAATTTCAATTGGCATACTGGGCCTCCCTTATAAGTCCCTAGTATATGGTACCTAGGTACCCAGGGCATTGGGGTTCCAGGAGATCCATATGGGCTGCAGCATTTCTTTTGCCACCGTTAGGGAGCGCAGACAAACCCTTACCCAGGACTGCCACTGCAGCATGAGTGAAATAACACACTCGTTATTTCACAGCCATTTTTCATTGCACTTAAGTAACTTATAAGTCACCTATATGTCTAACCTTTACTTGCTGAAGGTTAGATGCAAACTTACAAAGTGTGAGGGCACCCTTGCACTAGCAAAGGTGCCCCCACATAGTTCAGGGCCATTTCCCCAGACTTTTTGAGTGCGGGGACACCATTACACGTGTACACTACATATAGGTCAATACCTATATGTAGCTTCACAAATGGTAACTCCGAATATGGCCATGTAACATGTCTTAGATCATGGAATTGTAACCCAGTGCCAAATCTGGTATTGGGGTGCCAATCCGATGCATCCCCGGGGCTCCACTATGGACCCTGGGTACTGTCAAACCAGCTCTCTGGGGATTTCACTGCAGCTACCGTTGCTGCCACCCCGCAGACAGGGTTCTGCCCTACTGGGGTCTAGGCAGCCCAGTCCCAGGAAGGCAGAACAAAGAATTTCCTCTGAGAGAGCGTGTTACACCCTCTCTCTTTGGAATAGGTGTTAAAGGCTGGGGAGGGGTAGCCTCTCCCAGCCTCTGGAAATGCTTTGAAGGGCACAGATGGTGCCCTCCTTGCATAAGAAAAGTCTACACTGGTTTAGGGAACCCCCAGCACCCTGCTCTGGCATGAAACCGGACAAAGGCAAGGTGAGTGACCACCCCTGTCCATCACCACCCCAGGGGTGGTGCCCAGAGTTCCTCCAGTGTGTCCCAGACCTCTGCCATCTTGTTTCCAGAGGTGTAGGGCACTTTGGAGACCTCTGAGTGGCCAGTGCCAGCAGGTGACGTCAGAGACCATTCCTGATAGGTGCTTACCTGACTAGGTGGAGGATTCTCTGAGGACTATTTAGGGTATCTCCAGTGGGCTTTTCCTCAGATAACAACTTGCAAGAATTCACCAGAGTTGCTCTGCACCTCTCTCTTTGACTTCTGCCAAGGATCGACCGCTGACTGCTCCAGGACGCCTGCAAAACTGCAACAAAGTAGCAAGAAGACTACCAGCGACATTGTAGTGCCTAATCCTGCCAGCTTTCTCGACTGTTTCCTGGTGGTGCATGCTTTGGGGGCTGCCTGCCTTCATTCTGCACTGGAAGCCACGAAGAAATGTTCAGTGGGTTGACGGAATATTCCCCCTGCTCCAGCAGGCACCTAACTTCAGCATCACCGGTACTCTGGGACCCCTCTCATCCTGACGAGCGTGGCCCCTGGAACACAGGTGGTGGACCAAAGTGACCCAGACTGTCAAGTGGTCCAACTGTCCAAATTTGGAGGAGGTAAGTCCTTGTCTCCCCTCTCCATACAGTAATCCTGCGTACTGCGTAAACTGCAGCTACTAGGGTTTCTGTGCACATTTACACAAAATCCTTCATGCACAGCCAAGCCCATGTCCCCAACACTCTGTCCTGCAATGCTCAGCTCCCTGAGTTGATCTCCGGCTTTGTGGGACCCTCTTTTGCAGTGTTGTGATTACCGCTGTGTTCAGACTTCTTGAACCCATGTTCAAGTGCTTCTTTGGGTGCTACCTTCTTGTGCGTGGGCTCTCTACATTGCTGATGTCCCCCTCTGTCTCCTCTCCCACGTGGCAATATCCTGGTCCTTCTTGGGCCTGGGCAGCATCCCTTTTCTTCAACTACGACTCTTCCAGGTAGCAAGGCTTGTTTGTGGTCTTTCGCCAAAGAAACAACTCTGCATCCTCCAACACTCCGTGGACATCTTCTGCACAAAGGAGAAGTTCCTTGCACCTTTCGTTGTTGCAGAATCTTCAGCTTCTTCCATCAGGAGGCAGCCATTTTGCACCTTCACCTTGGGTTTAGTGGGCTCCTGCCCCACCTGGACACTTTCACGACTCTTGGACTTGGTCCTCTTCCTTTGCAGGTCCTCAGGTCCAGGAATCTGTCTTTAGTGCTTTGCAGTCTGTTGTGGTCTTTGCAAAATCCTCTATCACAAGTTTAGTGTGTTTCTGGGGGAATAGTAGTACTTTACTCCTACTTTCCAGGGTCTTGGGGTGGGGTATCTTGGACACTCTTAGTGCTCTCTTAGACTCCCAGCGACCCTCTACACACTACACTAGCCTAGGGGTCCATTAATGGTTCGCATTCCACTTTCTTAGTTTATGGTTTGTGTTGCCCCTAGACCTATTGCATCCTATTGTATGATATAGTGTTTGCACTACTTTCTGACTGTTTTTGGTTTGTATGTACATTTTGTGTATTTTACTTACCTCCTAAGGGAGTATATCCTCTGAGATATTTTTGGCACATTATCACTCAAATTAGATTTTTAGTAACTCTGAGTATTGTGTTTCTTATGAACTTTGCATGTCTCCTAGTTCAGCCTAAGCTGCTCTGCTATAGCTACCTCTATCAGCCTAAGCTGCTAGAACACTACTAATCTACTAATAAGGGATAACTGGACCTAGCACAAGGTGTAAGTACCATCAGGTACCCACTATCAGCCAGGCCAGACTCCTACATTGGTGGTGCAGCGGTGGGATAAGTACTTGTAACTGCTTTACCACTTTGTCATTGGTGCTTTTCATAAGAAAACCATATTCTAAAATCTTAGAAATATACACAGTTAACCTAAACAGTCTAATTCTCTTTCTAAAAACTTTCTGAAAAGTTTCTAAAAAGTTTTGAAAAGTTTGAAAAAGTTTTTCTCTTTCCTTTAAAAGTTACAACTTTCTTTCTCTCTCTCTCCTAAACTCTTTTTTACAACTATGACTGTAGTAGAGGCAACTCCCAAAGTTGCACAGACAGCTTATGACAATTTAAACTTTAAAAGTTTGAGGGGTCTCTGCATAGAAAGAAGTTTAGGAATTGGTAAGAAACCTACCAAAGATCTTCTCCTTAGCCTTCTCCTTGAAAGTGACAAGAACCAGTCTGGTCAAACCCAGGATCAGGAGGTAGAGGAAGGGGGTACCCAGGTAGAATCAGGGGAGGGCCCTGAGGACTCTGGAGAGGGTACTTCCAAAGACCTTTCAACTAACAGGCCATCTAGTGAAGCTGGTAGTGAGAGGGGGTCACACATCAGTAGGGCACCTTTCACTCCGAAAGGCCAGGTAACTAGTATTCAGGTAGTTAGGTCCACTTCTGCCCAATCCCACATCACCTCTGTGTCAGAGAATTCCCAAGCCTCCCACCCTGAGGATAACACCCTAGACAGGGAACTCAGAAAGCTGAGGTTGTAGGAGGCCAGACTGAAGCTGAGACAGCAGCAGTTGGCCTTAGACAAAGAGTCTCTAGATGTAGAGAGGGAAAGACAGAAGTTGGGGTTAGTTCCCCATGGTGGCAGCAGCAGTATTCTTGATAGTCATCCTGTTAGAGAAACAGATTCATGAAACATGTACAAAATTACCCCCCCTTTCAAGGAGGGGGATGACATAAAAAAGTGGTTTGTTGCACTTGAGAGGGCCTGTATGGTACAGTTGGTCCCTCAAAGGCAGTGGGCTGCTATCCTGTGGCTATCTTTCACTGGCAAAGGTAGGGACAGACTCCTTACTGTCAGAGAGGGAGATGCCAACAACTACAAAGTTTTGAAAGATGCACTCTTAGATGGATTTGGCTTAATCACTGAACAATACAGGATAAAGTTCAGAGATACTAGAAAAGAGTCCTCTCCAGACTGGACAGACTTTGTAGACTGTTCAGTGAAGGCCTTGGAGGGATGGTTACATGTCAGTCAGGTGACTGACTATGAAAGCCTATATAATCTTATTTTGAGAGAGCATATTTTGAATAATTGTGTCTCTGACTTGTTACATCAGTACTTGGTAGACTCAGATCTGACCTCTCCCCAAGAATTGGGAAAGAAGGCAGACAAATTGGTCAGAACAAGAGTGAACAGAAAAGCTCATACAGGTGGTGTCAAGGATGGCAAGAAGAAGGATGGTAAATCTTCTGACAAGGGTGGAGACGAAGATAAAAATAACTCTGAGTCCTCATCAGGCCCACAAAAATCATCTAGGGGAGGTGGTTCCAAATCCTCTTCTAACAATCAAAAGAAGCCATGGTGTTATTTATGTAAAAGTAAAGGACATCGGGGAAGTGATTCCACTTGTCCAAAGAAAAAGACCAAGGCTCCCACTACTACAACCCCAACTGCGTCCTCTAGTGCCCCTAGTAATAGCAGTGGTGGTGGGAAGAACACTGCAAATAGCCAATCAAAGGGTGGAGCTGGGCTCACCATTGGTAATGTAGTTGGGGGTGGTCTTGTTAGGGAGACCACAGAGGCTGTTTTAGTCTCTGATGGTGGTATTGACTTTGCCACCATGGTTGCTTGTCCCCTTAATATGGTTAAGTACAAGCAACTTCCCCTAATAAATAGTGTTGAGGTTGAGGCCTACAGGGACACAGGAGCCAGTGTAACTATGGTTATAGAGAAACTGGTCCACCCTGATCAAAACCTACTTGGTCAGCAGTACCAAGTGACTGATGCTCACAAAAACACACTTAGCCACCCCATGGCTGTTGTGAATCTCAACTGGGGAGGGGGGTTACTGGTCCAATGAAAGTTGTGGTAGCCACTGATTTACCTGTAGACTGCTTACTAGGCAATGATTTGGAGACAACAGCTTGGGCTGAAGTGGAGTTGGAGGCACATGCAGCAATGCTGGGCATTCCATGGCATATCTTTGCTCTCACAAGGGCTCAGGCCCAGAAGCAAGGAGGACAGGGAAACGTGGATCCTGGAAAAAAGGACCAAGTGCTCCCAAAAGCTAGGGGTAGAAAGGGTAAATCCTTGCCCACTATCCCTCCCTCTCCAGAAGATTTCCCTTTTGAGGAAGAGGAATCCTCTCCCCGTGCAGAAACTACACCAGATGATCTGGCAGCAGTCAATGCTGAGCTTTCGGGTGCAGGGGGGCCCGCTAGGGAAGAGCTGAGTGTGGCACAGCAGACCTGTCCCACACTAGAGGGTTTAAGACAGCAAACTGTCAAACAGCAGAATTGGGACATCTCTGATAGCCATAAAGTCTATTGGGAAGATAACCTCCTCTACACTGAGTCAAGGGACCCTAAACCTGGAGCTGCCAGGAGATTGGTCATCCCTTTGCAGTATAGGGAGTTTCTTCTGACTTTGGCTCATGATATTCCTTTGGCTGGGCATTTGGGCCAGAGTAAAACTTGGGAAAAACTTTTTCCATTGTTTCACAGGCCTCACATATCAGAGGACACTAAAGAGTTTTGTCGCTCTTGTGTGACCTGCCAAGCCAGTGGCAAGACTGGTGGCACACCTAAGGCCCCCTTAATTCCACTCCCAGTGGTTGGGGTGCCATTTGAAAGGGTAGGGGTTGACATTGTTGGCCCCCTTGACCCTCCAACAGCTTCATGCAATAGATTTATCCTTATGGTAGTGGACCATGCCACTAGGTATCCTGAAGCTATACCGTTAAGGACCACTACAGCTCCTGCAATAGTAAAAGCCCTCCTGGGAATTTTTTCCAGAGTGGGTTTCCCTAAGGAAGTGGTGTCAGACAGAGGTAGTAACTTCATGTCTGCATACCTCAAAGCTATGTGGAAGGAGTGTGGTGTAACTTACAAGTTCACTACTCCTTATCATCAACAGAAAAATGGTCTGGTTGAGAGGTTTAATAAAACTCTCAAAGGCATGATCATGGGACTCCCTGAAAAACTCATGAGGAGATGGGATGTCCTGTTACCATGCCTCCTTTCTGGTTATAGGAAGGTACCCCAGAAAGGAGTGGGCTTCAGCCCCTTTGAACTCTTCTTTGGGCACCCTGTAAGAGGTCCCCTTGCTCTTATGAAGGATGGTTGGGAACAACCTTTAAAAGCTCCCAAGCAAGACATTGTGGATTATGTACTTGGCCTCAGATCTAGGATGGCTGAGTACATGAAAAAAGGCCAGTAAAAACCTTCAGGCCAGTCAAGAGCTCCAAAAGCAATGGCATGACCAGAAGGCTGTCCTGACCCAGTACCACCCAGGACAGAAGGTGTGGGTATTGGAGTCTGTGGCACCAAGAGCACTCCAGGAAAAATGGAGTGGATCCCATCTCATAGTGGAGAACAAAAGGTGACGTCACCTATTTGGTAGACCTAGGCACTGCCAGAAGTCCCCTTGGGGTGCTTCATGTCAATCACCTGAAACCTTATTATGACAGGGCTGACTTAACCCTGCTCATGGCCACTGATGAGGGGCAGGAAGAAGAGAGTGACCCTCTCCCTGACCTCTTCTCCACCACTGAAGCTGATGGCTTAGTGGAGGGAGTTGTATTAGCAGATTGCCTTACTGCTGAGCAGAAGGACAACTGCATACATCTCCTAGACCAGTTCTCTGACCTCTTCTCACTGATCCCAGGTACAACTACCTGGTGTGAGCACACAATCAACACCGGGGACAGTTTATCTGTCAAAAGTAAGATTTATAGGCAGCCTGACCATGTCAGAGATTGCATTAAACAAGAGGGACAGAAAATGTGGATCTGGGAGTGATTGAGCCTTCTGAAAGTCCCTGGGCTAGCCCAGTGGTACTTGTCCCCAAACCTCATAGTAGAGATGGTAAAAAGGAAATGAGGTTTTGTGTGAACTATAGGGGTCTCAATCAAGTAACCAAAACTGATGCTCACCCTTTACCAAGGGCAGATGAGCTGATAGATATACTGACTTCTGCCAAGTATCTAAGCACTTTTGACTTAACTGCAGGGTATTGGCAGATTAAGTTGTCAGAAGATGCTAAACCTAAAACAGCATTTTCCACCATTGGAGGGTACTATCAGTTCACTATTATGCTCTTTGGATTGCAAAATGCACCTGGCACTTTTCAGAGGTTGGTGAACACAGTCCTCCAAGGATTGGAAGCCTTTAGTGCAGCATATCTAGATGATATAGCTGTCTTTAGCTCCACCTGGGATGATCATCTGGTCCACCTATGGAAAGTTTTGGAGGCCCTGCAAAAGGCAGGCCTCACTAGCAAGGCTTCAAAGTGCCAGATAGGGCAGGGGAAAGTGGTTTATTTGAGCCACCTGGTAGGTGGGGAACAGATTGCACCACTTCAGGGGAAAATCCAAACCATTATGGAATGGGCTCCCCCTACAACTCAAACCCAGGTGAGAGCCTTCTTAGGCCTCACAGGGTACTATAGGAGGTTCATTAAGAACTATGGCACCATAGCTGCCACTCTTAATGACCTCACATCCAAAAAGATGCCTAAAAAGGTATTGTGGACAGCTAGCTGTCAAAAGGTTTTGATGAGCTCAAACAGGCCATGTGCTCTGCACCTGTCCTAAAAAGCACTTGTTACTCCAAAAAATTCATAGTCCAGACTTATGCTTCTGAATTAGGGTTAGGGGCAGTTCTATCACAGCTTAACACTGAGGGCCAGGATCAACCTGTTGCTTTTATCAGCAGGAGGTTGACCCCTAGAGAAAAGCGTTGGTCTGCCTTAGAGAGGGAGGTCTTTGCTGTGGTCTGGGCCCAGAAAAAGTTGAGACCATACCCTATTGGTACTCACTTTATTGTTCAGACAGACCACAAACCTCTATCATGGCTTACACAAATGAAAGGTGAATGGACTATGCAGTGGAACATAGACCGGGGAGTACCCACTCCAATGCAGATTGACTCTCTAGATATTTCCACTTAGACAATAAAGACTCATCTGGCCAAGGTTAGCCTTATTGTCCCTCGTTTGGGGGGGTTGTTTGTGTAGGAAAGTACCATCTTGCCTGGCACGTTTCCCCCATTTTTACATGTATGTAAGATTGTTTTTGCCTGTCTCACTGGGATCTTGCTAGCCAGGACCCCAGTGCTCATAGTTTGTGGCCTGAATGTGTGTACCTGTGTAGTGACTAACTGTGTCACTGAGGCTCTGCTAATCAGAACCTCAGTGCTTATGCTCTCTCTGCCTTTAAAGTTGTCACTATAGGATAGTGACAATTTTTACCAATTCTAATTGGCACACTGGAACACCCTTATATGTCCCTAGTATATGGTACCTAGGTACCCAGGGTATTGGGGTTCCAGGAGATCCCTATGGTTTGCAGCATTTCTTTTGCCACTCATAGGGAGCTCAGACAAATCTTACCCAGGACTGCCATTGCAACCTGAGTGAAATAACACACATGTTATTTCACAGCCATTTTTCACTGCACTTAAGTAACTTATAAGTCACCTATATGTCTAACCTTCACTTGCTGAAGGTTAGGTGCAAAGTTACAAAGTGTGAGGGCACCCTTGCACTAGCAAAGGTGCCCCCACATAGTTCAGGGCCATTTCCCCAGACTTTGGGAGTGCGGGGAAACCATTACACGATTGCACTACATATAGGTCAATACCTATATATAGCTTCACAATGGTAACTCCGAATATGGCCATGTAACATATCTAAGATCATGGAATTGCCCCTCCATGCCAAATCTGGTATTGGGGGGCCAATCCCAAGCATCCCCGGGGCTCCACTATGGACCCTGGGTACTGTCAAACCAGCTCTCTGGGGTTTTCTCTGCAGCTACTGCTGCTGCCACCCCACTGAGTGGGTTCTGCCCTCCTGGGATCTGGGCAGCCCAGTCCCAGGAAGGTAGAACAAAGAATTTGCTCTGAGAGAGGGTGTTACACCCTCTCCCTTTGGAAAATAGGTGTTAAAGGATGGGGAGGGGTAGCCTCTCCCAGCCTCTGGAAATGCTTTGAAGGGCACAGATGGATGCCTTTCTTGCATAAGCCAGTCTACACCAGTTTAGGGAACCCCCAGCACTGTGCTCTGGTGTGTAACTGGAAAAGGAAAGGGGAGTGACCACTCCCCTGTCCATCACCACCCCAGAGCTCTTCCAGTGTGTCCCAGACCTCTGCCATCTTGTTTCCAGAGGTGTGAGGGCACTCTGGAGCCTCTGAGTGGCCAGTGCCAGCAGGTGACGTCAGAGACCCTTCCTGATAGGTGCTTACCTGACTAGGTGGCCAATCGTCCTCTGAGGGCTATTTAGGGTCTCTCCAGTGGGCTTTTCCTCAGCTAGCGACTTGCAAGAATTCACTAGAGTTCCTCTGCACCTCTCTCTTTGACTTCTGCAAAGGGTCGACAGCTGACTGCTCCAGGACGCCTGTAAAACTGCAACAAAGTAGCAAGAAGACTACCAGCGACATTGTAGTGCCTAATCCTGCCGGCTTTCTTGACTGTTTCCTGGTGGTGCATGCTTTGGGGGCTGACTGCCTTAATCCTGCACTGGAAGCCACGAGGAAATCTCCCGTGGGTTGACAGAATCTTCACCCTGCTCCAGCAGGCACCAAACTTCAGCGTCACCAGTACTCTGGGAACCCTCTCATCCTGTTGCGCGTGGCCCCTGGAATACAGGTGGTGGACCCAAGTGACCCAGACTGTCCAGTGGTCCAACTGTCCAAATTTGGAGGAGGTAAGTCCTTGCCTCCCATCTCCAGACATTAATCCTGTGCACTGTGTGAACTGCAGCTACTAGGGCTTCTATGTACATTTACACAAACTTCTTTGTGCACAGCCAAGCCCAGGTCCCCAGCACTCTGTCCTGCGATGCTCAGCTCCCTGAGTTGATCTCTGGCTTCTTTGGACAATCTTTTGCAGATTTGAGACGTCTGCCATCTTCAGACTTCTTGAACCCGTGTTCAAGTGTTTCTGTGGGTGCTACCTTCTTGTGCATGAGCTCTCTATATTGCTGAGGGCCACTTCTGTCTCCTCTCCCAAGTGGCGACATCCTGGTGCTTCCTGGGCCCAAACAGCACCCCTTTTCTTTAACTGCAACTCTTGCAGCTAGGAAGGCTTGTTTGCGGTCTTTTGCCAAAGAAACAACTCTGCATCCTCCAGCACTCTGTGGGACATCTTCTGTATGAAGGAGAAGTCTTCATCTTCTTCCATCCGGAGGCAGCCATTTTGCACCTTCACCCGGGGTTTACTGGGCTCCTGCCCCACCTGGACACTTTCACGACTCTTTGACTTGGTCCCCTTCCTTTGCAGGTCCTCAGGTCCAGGAATCTGTCTTCAGTGCTTTGCAGTCTGTTGTGGTCTTTGCAAAATCCTCTATCACGAGTTTAGTGTGTTTCTGGGGGAATAGTAGTACTTTACTCCTACTTTCCAGGGTCTTGGGGTGGGGTATCTTGGACACTCTTAGTGCTTTCTTACACTCCCAGCGACCCTCTACACACAACACTAGCCTAGGGGTGCATTCTTGGTTCGAATGACACTTTCTTAGTATATGGTTTGTGTTGCCCCTAGGCCTACTGCATCCTATTGTATTCTACAGTGTTTGCACTACTTTCTCACTGTTTTACTTACCTGATTTTGGTTTGTGTGTATATTTTGTGTATTTTATTTACCTCCTAAGGGAATATATCCTCTGAGATATTTTTGGCACATTGTCACTAAAATAAAGTACCTTTATTTTTTAGTAACTCTGAGTATTGTGTTTCTTATGATATAGTACCTATATGATGTAAGTGGTATAGTAGGAGCTTTGCATGTCTCCTAGTTCAGCCTAAGCTGCTCTGCTACAGCTACCTCTATCAGCCTAAGCTGCTAGAACACTACTAATCTACTAATAAGGGATAACTGGACCTGGCACAAGGTGTAAGTACCATCAGGTACCCACTATAAGCTAGGCCAGCCTCCTACACCAATGCCACCAGGTGTGACAGAAACTGTCTTGGCACTATCTAACCCAGTTTCTATTAAGGTCCCAAAAGTGAACCCAACTACACCTTTAGTTTGTCTATTGGTAGAAGTCCCACCACTATGGCTCATGGGCTTTACCTGTTCAGAACTTATCCCCTGGCCAATGGCCTTTATTTCTACACACATAGCACCAAGGCTTTTTCTGATTGTGTGAAGGGTTTGAAGAAGATGAAGAAGTTTTATCCCCACCCCCAGAGGAGTGTTTTGGACCTGAAGAAGGATCTTTATGTTTACTTTTATCCCCATGCTTGTCCTGAGATTTTTCACCATCTTTCTTCTTGCCATCTTTGTCACCCCTGTATGAGCATTTCTGCTCACCCTTGTCCTGGCCCATTTGTCTGCCTTCTTTCCCAATTCTTGGGGACAGGTCAGATCTGAGTCCACACGATATTGATGCAACAAGTCAGACACACAATTATTCAAGATATGCTCTCTCAGAATCAAGTTATATAGGCTTTCATAATCAGTCACTTTACTGCCATGTAACCAAACTTCTAGGGCCTTCACAGAACAGTCCACAAAGTCTGTCCAGTCCTGTGATGACTTCTTTCTGGTATCTCTGAACATACGTCTGTACTGTTCAGTGGTTAAGCCCAGACCATCTAAGAGTGCATTTTCAAGAACCTGGTAATTTCCGCATCATCCTGTCTGACAATCAGAAGTCTGTCTCTACCTTTGCCAGAGAAGGATAACCAAAGGATAGCAGCCCACTGTACATGAGGGACCCTCTGAACTTTACAGGCCCTCTCAAGTGTAGCAAACCACTTGTTGTTGTCATCACTATCCTTGTAAGGAGGGACAAGTTTGTGCAAATTCCTAGAATCAAATGAAGGTTCCCTAACATTTGTATTCCTAAAACTGCTGCTGCCGCCATGGGGAACTAACCCCAAACCCTGCCTCTCTTTCTCCACAGCCAGGGATTCCCTGTCTAAGGCTAATTGCTGCTGCATTAGCTTCAGTCTGGCCTCCTCTAACCTCAGTTTTCTGAGTTCCGTATCTAGGGACTGGTCCTCAGGGTTAGAATTATGTGAAGCCTCTGAAACAGAGGTGAGATGAGAGTCTGCAGAGGCAGACCTATCTCTAACAGGGGCTACTCTAGTGACCTGGCCTCTAGGGGTGGAGGGAGCCCTCCTTGAGTGTGAAACCTTCCAACTACCAGTTCTACTAGGGGGCTTGTTGACAGATAGGTCTGTGGAAGGACCTTCCCCAGGATTATCATATTTCTCCTCTGAACACTCCTGGTTGGAGTCATCTTCTTCCCCTGTCTGATCTGGACCAGTGCTGAGTCCCTGGTCATCTTGAAGGAGAGGATTTAAGAGAAACTCCTTATTGGGGTTATTCCCAATCCCTAAACGTCTTTCAATGCAGAGACCCCGTAAACTGTTAAAGTTAAGATTTCCATATGTTGTCTTGACAACTCTAAGGGTAGCTTCTACAGAAGACATATTGAAAGAAAAAAGTTTAGGAAAGTGAGTACAAAGTTAGTAGAATAACAGAGCTAACTTTTTAGAGAAAAGAGAAAACTTTTCAGAACTTTGTAAAACTTTTTACAAAGTTTAAAGAACTTTTAGAAAGTTAGAAAATGGTTTCTAAGAATATAATATATATGCTCTAAGTATTGGAGCAAGCTTTTTGTGTAAAAAGCACAGGTAACAAAGTGGTACACCAATTGCAAGTACTTATCCCACCGCTGCACCACCAATGTAGGAGGCAGGCGTGGTTTGTAGTGGGTACCTTGGGTACTTACACCTTATACCACCTTTAGTTATACCTTATTAGTGAAGTAGTAGTGTTCTAGCAGCTTAGGCTGATAGAGGTAGCTATAGCAGAGCAGCTTAGGCTTAACTAGGAGACTTGAAAAGCTCATGCAATACCACTCACAGTTACACAGTACTTATACACAAGTAAAGACAATACTCAGTGTTACCAAAATTAAAGGTATTTATTTGGGTGACACAGTACCTAAAATATCTTAGAGACAATAATCCTGGAGGTAAGTATTATACACAATATATGCACTAGACACCAAAATTAGACAAGTAATTAGTCATAGAACAATGCAAACAGTAGGAAATCCTATAGAATGAAATGGGAAAAAATAGGTTTAGGGGCAACACAAACCATATACTAAAAAAGTGGAATGTGAATCATGAATTCCCCCCTAGACAAGTGTAGTGTATGCAGAATCGCTGGGAGACTAAGAATACAGTAAAGGTAAGTAAATTACCCCACCTTCGAGCCCAGAAAAGCAGGAGTAAAGTACTGCAACTTTCCTTAGGACACACTACACCTCGTTTTTGGGATTTTGCATCAGCCAACCAAGTCTGCAAAGAACAACTGCTGGATTATTGGACCTGAAGACCTGCAAAGGAAGGGGACCAAGTCCAGAAGTAGAAAGAAGTTCCAGGAAGGACAGGTGCCCCTGCCAACCCAAATGAGGGTGCAAAAGAAGAGTCCCTGATTAGTAGAAGACTGCAGAAATGCACCCTAGGAAGATGCCACCGGGTTCCTGCATGATGCAAAAGATGTCCCACAGCGTGAAGATCGTTGCAGATGAGAATTCATGTTGGAAGGCGCCAACAAGCCTTGGCTACCACCAAAGTGCGTTTTTCATCAAAATAGTGCTGCATGGACCCAGGAGGGACCTGGGGGCCTCAACTCTGTGTGAGGAGGAAGAGCGGACTCTCAGCACCTCAGAGAGCCCTCAGCATGCCAGCCAACACCCCCAGAAGCTGCAGGATCTGGGTTCAAAGGAGGTGCAAAATGCAGTTGATGCAGCACAACAAAAAAAGGTCCCATGCCGTCGGAGAACAACTCAGTGAGTTGAGCACACAGGGTGGAGTGCTGGGGACCTGGGCCAGGATGCGCACTATGAAATTTTGCAAAGAGTGCACAGAGGCCTCAGGAGGCAAAGAAGACACAATGCACAGGGTACCGTCGTTCTTGAGGAAGGCAATGTTTTACCTCCTCCAAATTGCATCAGCAGGACCTCAGAAGAGTCTATGTCGATGATGTCCACCCTCTGTGTCCTTAGGAGCAGGCTCGCTGCCGTGAGAGGAGTCCTAGGATACCGGTCGTCATCTTGCAAGGTGCCAGCTTGGAGCAGGGGTGACTCCGTCACTCCACAGGAGATTTCTTCAGACTTTCTGGTGCAGGATGAAGACAGGGAGTCCCCAGAGCATGAACACTGTGAAAACTGTTGCAGTTGCTGAGTTGGAGCTGAGGTTGCTGAAGAAAAGTGTCTCAAGTAGACACTTTGTTGCAGTTACAGCATTTCTTGGAGCAGGCTGCGGTTGATCTGAGGTCAGAAGAGTCTGAAGTTGTTGCAGAGGATTCCTGAAAGAAACTTGCAAGCAGAATCTGAAGAGACCCCACAGGAGAGACCCTAAATAGCCCTGAGAAGGGGATTGGCTCCCTTATCTGGTATGGACCTATCATGAGGGGTCTCTGATGTCCTCCAGAGTGCCCCCACACCTTGCAAAGCAAGATGACTGAAGTCTGGGACACAATGGAGGAGCTCTGGGCACCACCCCTGGGGTGGTGATGGACAGGGAAGTGGCTACTCCCTTTCCTTTGTCCAGTTTCCCGCCAGAGTAGGGGAGAAGGGGTCCCTGAACCGGTGTAGACTGGTTTATGCAAGTAGGGCACCATCTGTGCCCTTCAAAGCATTTCCAGAGGCTGGGGGAGGCTACCCCTCCCCAGCCTGTAACACCTATTTCCAAAGGGAGAGGGTGTAACACCCTGCTCTCAGAGGAAATGCTTTGTTTTGCCTTCCTGGGACTGGGCTGCCCAGACCCAGGAGGGCAGAACCCTGTCTGTGAGGTGGCAGCAGCTGTAGCTGCAGTGCAAGCCTCAGGGAGCTGGTTTGGCAGTACTGGGTGTCCATGGTGGAGCCCCCAGGATGCATGGCATTGGCTCCCCACTACCAGATTTGGAATGGGGGGATAATGATCTTAAACATGTTACATGGCCATATTCTGATTTACCATTGTGAAGCAACATATAGGTATTGACCTATAAGTAGCGCACGTGTGTAATGGTGTCCCCGCACTCACAAAGTCTGGGGAAATGGCACTGAACTATGTAGGTGCACCTTTGCTAGTGCAAGGGTGCACTCACACTTAGTAACTTTGCACCTAACCTTCAGCAAGTGAAGGTTAGACATATAGGTGACTTAGAAGTTACTTAAGTGCAGTGAAAATGGCTGTGAAATAGTGTGTGCACTATTTCTCACAGGCTGCAATGGAAGTCCTGCGTAAGGGTTTGTCTGAGCTCCCTATGAATGGCAAAAGAAAGGCTGCAGGCCATATGGATCTCCTGGAACCTCAATGCCCTGGCTACCTAGGTACCATATACTAGGGACTTATAAGGGAGGTCCAGTATGCCAATTGAAATTGGTAAATGAAGTCATTGGCCTACAGTGACAAATTTAAAAGCAGAGAGAGCATAAGCACTGAGGTTCTGGTTAGCATAGCCTCAGTGACACAGTTAGGCACTACACATGAATACACATTAGGCCATAAACTATGAGCACTGGGGTCCTGCCATAAACTATGAACACTGGGGTGCTGGCTAGCAGGATCCCAGTGAGACAGGCAAAACATACTGACATGTAGGTTTTTATCTAGGAGCACTGGGGTCCTGGCTAGCAGGATCCCAGTGACACAGTAAAAACACACTGACATACACTCACAAACAGGCCAAAAGTGGGGGGAACTATGCTAGAAAGAGGCTACTTTCTCACAGAGAGCCTCCACCCTTTGCCCATTAATGGTGACCGACTGCCTATACTTGGAAATATTGGCAGGCATGTGGGTTTCTGGCACCATTTTCTTATCTCCCAGGGATACTATTGACACCTCTATCTGCTCTCCAAAGCTAACTGGGTCTGTCTCCCCCCGAGTGCTACACTAGCCAACCCAGATGTCTGCCCTCCAGTGTGGGGCTGTGCCCTCCTGGGACACTGGGAGTCGCATTTAGGGTGTCCATGCGTGAAGCACTCTAAGCATTTGGGTATAAAGTTCCCTTTCTTCTTGTCAAAGTACCCTGGCTTCTTCACAAATTCAGGGGGGGCTGGTTACCACCCCCCCCGGGAATTGTTTTGGGGGCCTTTTGAGAACTCCTTATTTTTAGCCCCCCCCCTTTCTTCTGGTGGGAACCCTGACCACATTTGTGGGTGTCCCCCCAGGTAACTTTTTGGACACTCTGGTGCTAACCCAGAGGTCCGCCTCCTCAGCAAGCTTTCTAGGATTAGTCCGCTTACTGTCAACTAGGTGCTGACACAACTCTGTCAAGCAAGCACTGAACATTTGCTCTTTTAGGATCAAATTAAATAACCCCATATAGTCATCTCCTTTACTGCCCGCACCCATCCATTCAGTGCCATACCGGAGATATCAAAAAAGTCCACCCAGTTCTGGGTGGAGAGTTTGGTGCTGTCCCTGAACCTTTGACAGTATTTCTCAGGTGTCAGCCCATACTTGGCAAGTAAAGCGGTTTTCCTGGGTACATATGTGTTTTGATCCCTTGGATCCAATGCAAGGAGTGTGTCCCTCCCCACTACTGGTACATACCACCACAAGGCGGCCCCCCCATTGCTCTTCAGAAACCCCATGAGCCCTTAGTACAACTTCAAAAGCAGCCAACCACTTATCAATGTCACCTCCCACCATGTAACCTCCCACCACGTAACTTGGCACCACATTCTTGGGTATACAAACCTTTCTTTTCCCAGCAGGTCCTGCATGTATGCTACTACCATCACTGCTGGACTCAGACTGCCTCGCCTTGATATCCAGCTCTTTGAGACTCAGTTCATGAGCCAACAAAAGTTTCTTTTCACCCAAGGATCTCTCAGCTTCTCTCTCTGCTTTTTTCTCCTCCAACTGTAGTTAAAATTCTCTCTCCACCCTCCTTTCCTCTGCGATCAAGCCATGGCTAGAGACACTGCTCCCTGGTTTAGCAGGGGGCACAATTTCAGGGGTAACATCCCCCACTGCTGCCAAAAAATCCTCTGAGGGGCCATTTTCTGGCTCTTCCTCCTCAACATTCTCCTCTAAATGGGCTCCTGCCCAGGCCCTCAGTGCCTTTTGGTATTCCTCCTTTCTGGAGGCATCCCTGGTGGGTACTCCCTCCCCCTGGAAGAACCCTTTCAGCTGGTTACAGTGCATGTCTCCAGCTTAGCTAGGTCAAACTCTTCAGCTCATAATTGAGAACCAGTCAGAGACATGTTGAATGAGGTTTAAGTTAAAATGTCAGGCAGAAAATGATATTGCAGAAAAAGATAAAAAATCAAGTTGACATTCAACTGTGGGTAAGTAGTGTACACGTAGCTATTGTATGTCACTGCACAAATTCAAGTCCTATCCTCACCGCTGATCACCAATGTTAGAAATGGGGTCTTTGGTTGGCAGTCAGGTTACCCCATGTCCAATCAAGGACCCTCACTCTAGTCAGAGCAAGTCACACACAATCCAAATAATCCTCCGCCCACCCTCTGGTAGCTTGGCACTCCTTAAGCAGTGAGGCTTAACTTAAAAGGCAATGTGTAAAGTATTTGTGCAATAAATCATGCAATAACACAGTGCGAACACCACAAAAATACACCACACAGGTTTACAAAAATATAGAACATTTACGTGAGTAGATTAAGGTCAAATCAATCAAGATTTTATAAATACAAGTTGAAATATCACTTGTGTAATGAAAAATAGAATCTTTAGTTCTGAAAAACAACAATGGTCTCTTGCGAGTGCAAAGTACATTGTTTGCGTCTAAATGATCTGCACGGGACTGCAGAGGAGGAGATGCGTGGAAAATGGGGAGGTATGTGTTGGTTTCTCCTGGTGCACGCAGACGATGTGTCAATGTTTTTCTATGCAGCTATGGCTTTGCGTCGATTTTAGCCGCACAGACGTGGATCCTCTTCGGGTTGCAGGGTACCTGGAGGCCCCAGGGACGATGCAGAGAAATCCTGGGCATGCAGGTTGAAGTCACAGGAGCTGTGTCGATCTGGTGGGCGATGCGGGGAAATTTCTGTCACGTGGCAGGTGCTGCGTTGATTCATCTCACAGAAAGTCATTCCGACTTGGCGATGCGCATATCCGGTGGGCTGTGCGTCGAAGTTCCGGTCACAATGCTGGCGCTACCTCGATCTCCACACGGAGAGCTGGGCTGCGTCGTACCGGTTTGGGGATGCGGTGATTTTCTCACCGCATGGCAGGCTGTGCGTCGAGTCCGATAGGCTGTGCGTCGGTTTTCACTGCACAACAAGGTATTTGCAGAGATTAAGGCCCTTATTACAACATTGGCAGTTGCCCGAGGCCGACCGCCAATATTGGACCTCCAGTCAGCCGCCTATGTGGCCAGGACCCCGCCGGCTGTATTTGGACATCCCCGCTGGGCCGGCGGGTGGAAACAAAGTTTCTGCCCACCAGCCCAGCAGGGAGCAGGGCCATAACATTGTAGCCGGCTCCTAATTGAACCAGCGGCAATGTGGCCGTGCAGCAGCACCCTTCGCTCAATCCACTGCCCGTAATTTGGGCAGTGGATTGCGCGATGGGGCTGTGCCTGGGGGCCCCTGCACTGCCCTTGCCAAGTGCATGGGCAGTGCAGGGGCCCCCAGGCGCACACTGAGTCCCCTTACCGCCAGCCTTTCCATGGCGGTGTTCACCGCCATGGAAATTCTGGCGGTAAGGGGAGTTGAAATACCGGATTACAACCGCCGGGACCACCATGGCGGTATTCTGCCATGGTCAAAATACGCAGTGTAGTACCGCCAGCCTGTTGGCGGTACTACCGTCACATTTGAAATGAGGGCCTAAGTCTTTTTGGCCCTGAGAATTCAGGAAACAGGAGGCAAGCTCAATCCAAGCCCTGGGGGAGCACTTCTCAGCAGAGCCAGAGGGCAGCAAGGCAGCAGGGCAACAGCAAGGCAGCAGCCCTTTACAGCAAAGCAGTCAGATGAGTCATTTGGGCAGCCAGGCAGCTTCTCTTAGAAGGTTGCAGGTTCTGGTTCAGAGTTTCTTTCCCAGGAGGTATCTTGCAAAGAAGTGTATGAGTTGGTATGGTCAAGGACTCATTTTATATACCCAAATGTGCCTTTGAAGTGGGGGAGACTTCAAAGAGTGGCTTGGAAGTGCACAAGGTCCCCTTTCAGTTCCATCCTGTCTGCCAGGATGGCAGGACACTAGGGGGGTTGGCAGGCCATTGTGTGAGGGCAGGCCACTGTCCTTTGACATGTAATTGTCAGGCCCTCCACCCTCCCAGCCCAGGAAGACCCATTCATTATGCACATATATGCAGGTGTGACTGAGCAACCTGTGTTTGGGGTTGTCTGAGTGAAATGCACAAGGGAGCTGTCAACTAACCCAGCCAGATGTGGATTGCAAGGCATTGAAGGATTTAAGTGCAGAGAAATGCTCACTTTCTAAAAATTGCAGTTCTACAATAGTAATAATAAATCCAACTTCACCAGTTAGCAAGATTGTGTACTACCAATCTGGCCATACTAAATATGACCCTGTGACTCCTTTCAGATCAGAACCTATCACTCATACAGTATATGAGGGTAGCCGTACTGTTAGCCTATAAAAGGAGCAGGCCTCACATCCGTGAAAAACAAATGTATGAGTTTTACACTGCTAGGACATATAAACTACACAGGTATATGTCCTGCATTTTATCTACATAGCACCCTGCCAAATTGGTTACCTAGGGCCTACCTTAGAGATGACTTATATGTAGAAAAAGGGGAGTTTAAGGCTTGGCAAGTACTTTTAAATGCCAAGTCGAATTGGCAGTGAAACTGCACACTCAGGCCTTGTGATGGCAGGCCTGAGACATGGTTAAGGGGCTACTTATGTGGGTGGCACAATCAGTGCTGCAGGCCCGCTATTAGCATTAAATCTACAGGCTCTGGGCACATGTAGTGCACTTTACTAGGGACTTATGAGTATATTAAATAAGCCAATTGGGTATGAGCCAATGTCACCATGTTTTAAGGAAGAGAGCATGTGCACTTTAGCACTGGTTAGCAGTGGTAAAGTGCGCAGAGTCCTAAAGCCAGCAAAAACAGTGTATAAAAGTGGAGGCAGGCAGGCACAAAGTTGAGGGTGACCACCCTAAGGCTGTCAGGTCTAACAATGTATGTAAAAAAGATGTCCTTTTGAACCTGCTTTTGTTCCCCCTCACTTTCTGCATGTTTTTGGCCCTTCCCTGTCTCAGGCACTTTGCCCACCTACACAACTGAGGTATCCTTTTCATCATGAGACAAAAGGGAATGATGGGTGGGAGGACATTTGTGGCTTCTCTCAGATTTCAGAACATTCATCACAGAAATATGAGGAAACTGTGTTTGTTTAGACAATTTTTGATGTTTGCAGGGGATTCTGGGTAACAGAACCTAGTGAAAGTCACACAAGTCACCAGATCCTGGATTCCCATTGATATCTAGTTTTAAAAAATGTACAGGTTTTCTAGGTTTCCAAGGTGCCAGGTGAGGTAGGGCCCAAAATAAAACAGGTCAATTTTGCAAAGAAAAATTTGATGTATCCATGTTGCATTTTGTGCTGTTTCCTGTTGCTGGCACTACGCCTACCCATGCAAGTGAGGTATCATTTTCATCAGAGGACTTACAAGAATGCTGGGTGAAAGGATGTTTGTGGCTCTGTGCAGACTCAATAACTTTCCATCACAGAAATGTGAGGAGAATGTGGGTTTTTAGTCAAAGTTTGAAATTTGCAACAGGTTCTGGGTAGAACAACTTGGTGGGAGGCACACACGTCACCCCATCCTGGATTCCCCTGGCTGTATAGGTTTTTTAGATTTTCCTAGGTGCCAGCTGAGGTAGAGCCCAAAAACCACAGCTATGGGCACGTTTTGCATGGAAAAATGTGTTGTGTCGATGTTGCATTTTGGCCCATTTCCTGTCGCAGGCACTAAGCCTACCCACACAAGTGAGATACCATTTTCATAAAAAGGCCTAGAAGAATGCTGGGAGGAAGGAAGTTTTTAGCTCTGTGCAGATTCCAGAACTTTCCTTCACAGAAATATGAGGAGAATGTGTTTTTTATTCAAAGTTTGAGGTTTGCAAGTGATTCCTGATGAGAGCCACACTAGTCACCCCATCCTGGATTCCCCTAGGTGTCTAGTTTTCAAAAATGTACAGGTGTGCTAGGCCTTCGTAGGTGCCAGCTGAGGTAGGGCCACAAAAAACAATAGCTACCCACTTTGCAAAAAATCGATCAGTTTTGTGTGAAAAAATTTGATGTATGCATGTTGCATTTTTGGCCGTTTCCTGTCAGAGGCAGTAGGCCTACCCACACAAGTGAGGTGCAATTTTTACCAGGAGACTTAGGGGAACACAGAATAGTAGAATAAGTATTATTATCAATTGTCTTTCTCTGAATTTGCACCTTTCAAATGTAAGACAGTTTGTGAGAAAGAAGTCATTTTGAGAAATGGCCTTTAATTCACCTACTAGTAAGGGTAACGCCAAATTCACAGATGTGAAAATAAATGCTGCTTCTAGCCTCCATATCTTGTGCCCATTTCAGAAATATATAGGTTACTTTGTTACTTATTTTTCACTCTTTATATTTTACCAAATGATTCATTGTATACCTGGTACTCAATGAAAAACAATTGCAAGGTGCAGCTCAGTTATTGGCTCTGGGTCCCTAGGGTTCTTGGTGAACCTACAAGCCCTATAAATCCTCACAATCAGAAGAGTCCAGCAGATGTAACAGTATATTACATTTGAAAATCTGCCATAGTTAGAAGAAGTTACAAATGAAAACGTGGACACAAATAGGTGTTTTTTAACTCGATTTCAATATTTTTTTATTTCAACTGTTACTTTCTTTGGCAAACCTGTGAAGGATTTACACAAATGACCCCTTGCTGAATTTAGAATGTTATCTACTTTAAAAAATGTATAGATTTTCAGGATCTACCACTGGTTTTATACCTGTTTTTACCACTAACTTGAAGGCGGTTGAAAGCACAAAAAATATAAAAAATGTGCTGTATCCCAGTAAAATGCCAAAACTGTGCTGAAAACTTTGGTTTTCTGATTCAAGTCTGCCTGTTCCTGAAAGCTGGGAAGATTTTGAGTTTAGCACTGTAAACTGTGTGTTGCTGCCATTTTCAGGGAAAAAAACAAATGCTTTCATCTGCAGCACTTTTTTCCAATTTATCTAAAAAAAAACAAATTTTGCAGTTTTTTGGCTAATTTCCCGGTCCCCTCTTAGGGAATCCACAAACCCTGGGTACCTTAAGAACCCCAAGGATGTTGGAAAAAAAGGGCAACAATCTGGCATGGATAGCTTATATGGACAATAAGTTATGGGGCCCTGAGCGTGAACTACCCCAAATAGCCAAAAAAAAAGGCTTAGCATGAGGAGGGGGTGGCTTAGTAGTGAAAAGTTAATGGAAGTTGGATGTGTACTTTACAAGATGCAGGGGCACTGAATAGACTTGCTTCCAATATCTTGAGGAGTATTTCATGAAGAGTATAAAAACCATCTATATAAATAAATGTGTTTAGTATGTCCAATAATAATTCAGTTATTATGGTAGACTGAGTCATCCTTGTGTATCCATCACTCACAAGCCTATCTCATATATCGTATATAGATTTATGAGGCCCAAGGCTTGACAGGGTTATATGAGCAACCCCCCATTTTTTTATATAATAGTGTTTTACAGCCATTAATGAAAGGTTAAAAAATTGCATTAGGAG
Source organism: Pleurodeles waltl (assembly GCF_031143425.1). Lineage (NCBI taxonomy): Eukaryota > Metazoa > Chordata > Amphibia > Caudata > Salamandridae > Pleurodeles > Pleurodeles waltl. The sequence continues at coordinate 690,740,829 of NC_090442.1, read as the reverse complement.
ATTGTGGCTCTCATAATGAACCTGGCGGTCTCATTACCGCCAGGTTCACGGTGGCAGTCGGACTGCCACCAATGCAGCTGTCCGAGCACCATATTATGACTGCAGCGGTAGTGCTGCCGTTGGACCACCAGCACTGCCAGGATTACTCATCCCGGCTGTGTTGTGGTCCTGGTGGTGTTGTTCAGTCATATTTACTGTTTGCGCCAGTACCAGCACTCCTGGCATGGATGTTTGCTTTCATGTCATTGCCTAGGAGTTTTTACTACTGCATGCCATGAGGCCGGGAGATGTTCCTGCTTGTGGTCAAGCAGAGTGTGGAGCGAAATTTTGGCATCCCTCCTCTGCTGTGCACATGTGGGAGGTTGTATGGCCATTGTATGACTTGGAGTTATTTCCACATTTCCTCATTCTCTGCATGGCATGTTCTGTGGTGATGTAGCCGGGCAGTGAGTGTCCCTATAGGTGTCCTTGCCCCTGCATAGTTCATTTCTGCTTGTGCCTTTGCCGGACCATGTGGAGTTGTCAGTGCTATTATGGGAATCATGCTGTGTTTCAAGGACTGCCTGCTTCTGTGAGCTTAATCTTCCTAGTGCCACTGCTCATATGTTGTCCGGAGTGTCTTTCAGGTCTGTAGTGTGGTGTGACTCCTGCCATGGGATTTGAGGCACGCTTTGTAAGTTTGATGTTTTCAGCATTTTTGTTTTGGCTTATGGTGGCTCATTGATGGGGTTCTGGCAGTGCCTTACATCTATCTGGTTTTCTGGCCCATGTTTCCTCACGCTGAAATGTAAGTCATTTATGCTGGTTCACAGGGGCTCGGGCCTGGGGTGGAAGTCAGGTGTAGTCATCTCTCTGGCATTCTGTTTCTCTTTATTTGCATTGTCAAGGATTTGGGGGTCACATGTTTTGGTGTGTCCTTCTTCTGGTTTCTACTGGACATATGTCCTGGCAGGGATCGGGCAGATGGGTGCAGGTGCTCCTGCCCTTGTGCAGCTTCCTTGTAGCCATGTGGTGCAGGTGAGCCTAGGGATGGCATGCCCTGTTTGGCTGTACACAGTGCTACAGATTCTGACATGGTTCTTTGCTCTGCTTTCACCCAGCCAGAGGTCTGTGGTGTCTTTCTCTGGCTAGGGTAGGCGTATCTGGGTTGATAATGTGGACATTACCATTTTGTGACTTTTCTCCTTTTTACAGGCAGTCACATTGAGATGCTGATCATTCCTTTTGGACATTGACCGGATGTCACCCTTACACTTCTGTTGTGTCTCACCTGGTGGGTGACATTGATTCCGTTCTGGATGTAGTCTCTTCGGCAGCTCATTCCCATGCTATCTCCAGGGATCTTCATGGCTGCAATCACTCTCCAGGGTGTATATTTGCATGTCCCCATCTGCTGCTATGTGGTTCTGTTAGAAATGGGGTTTCTGGTTGGTTAGGGTATGCACCTCAGCCAGGCAGAACCTACCCACTCTAGTCAGGGCAAGGGAGTTACACGTCAAAGATAATCCCTGCTCACCCCCTTGGTAGCTTGGCACGAGCAGTCAGGCCTATCTGAGAGGCATTGTGTAAAGCGTTTGCACAATACACACAACACACGTGACACAATATCCCCACCATAAAGGAAACACAATAAAAAGTTATAGGAAAATATACTGTATTGTACACAACACAATTATTAGACCAAACATCACATATCAGTACTATCCTGCTACCTTAGCAGTTGTCAGAACGTTACACATTAGTTACTCTGTAAACTAGCAGTAGTCACATATAACACACAGGTTACTCAGTATTCTGCAACATAAGCAGTAGTCAGGAAAACACGTTATTACACCAAAGCACTTGTCGTAAGAATATCATAAACACCCATAGTAAGAACATTATAAAACATATGGCAAGTTAGAAAAACATATTAGCATGGTATGCCCATAATAGGAACATTTGCAGACATATATGAAGGCATCATAAACAGGTAGGCAATATAGGTATCAACAAAGTCTCTAGAAAGAACCTCTGATATATATTGTCCCCTTAAAAGTACCTGGTCTGATGATGAAGGCACCTCCAGTGCCTGGAAGACGAAAAAATGGGGCTTCCGGCGCTCCTCTGCACCAACGGGGGCCTCTGATAACCTTTGAGGTGCTTTTCAAAGTGCTTGCCCATTAAATTAAGCCTGGGTCATGGCGGTAAATTTCGGGCCACAATCCGAAAGAGTGTTTTTCAAGCGCTAACAATGCTCCAGAGGTAGCACTTTTGTAGCAGGCTGGCCTGGATTATAGTGGGTACCTTGTGTAACTTACACCTTGTGCCAGGTCCAGTTATCCCTTATTAGTAGATTAGTAGTGTTCTAGCAGTTTAGGCTGATAGAGGTAGCTATAGCAGAGCAGCTTAGGCTGAACTAGGAGACATGAAAAGCTCCTACTATACCACTTATATCATATAGCACTATATCACAAGAAACACAATACTCAGAGTTACTAAAAATAAAGGTACTTTATTTTAGTGACAATATGCCAAAAGTATCTCAGAGGATATACTCCCATAGGAGGTAAGTAAAATACACAAAATATACACACAAACCAAAATCAGGTAAGTAAAACACTTAGAAAAGTAGTGCAAGCACTGTAGAACACAGTAGAATGCAATAGGAGACAATAGGCCTAGGGGCAACAAACCGTATACTCCAAAAGTTGAATACGAACTACGAATGGACCCCAGGCCTAGTGTAGTGTGTAGAGGGTCACTGGGAGTGTAAGAAAACACTAAGGGTATCCAAGATACCCCACCCCAAGACCCTGAAAAGTAGTAGTAAAGTAACCCGACTACCCCAAAAAGACAGTAAAATCGACTAAACAACTGACTGCAAAGCACTGAAGACGGATTCCTGGACCTGAGGACCTGCAAAGGAAGGGGACCAAGTCCAAGAGTCACGTAAGTGTCCAGGGGCGGCAGGAGCCCACTAAACCCCGGATGAAGGTGCAAAAGTACACAGAAGCCCTAGCAGATGCAGATCACTCGGTACACACGATTACTGCCTGGCGTGGGGAGGCAAGGACTTACCTCCACCAAATTTGGACAGAAGGACCACTGGACTGTCGTGGTCACTTGGATCCAGCTCCTGTGGTCCAAGGACCTCGCTCGTCTAGATGAGAGGGGACCCAGAGGACCAGTGATACAGAAGTTTGGTGCCTGCGTTAGCAGGGGGAAAATTCTGTCGACCCACTGGAGATTTCTTTGTGGCTTCCAGTGAAGGTGAAGGCAGACAGCCCTCAGAGCATGCCCAACTAGGAAACAGTCGAGAAATCCGGCAGGATTAGGCACTACAATGTTGCTGGTAGTCTTCTTGCTAATTTGTTGCAGTTTTGCAGGCATCCTGGAGCAGTCAACGGTCGATCCTTGGCAGAAGTCGAAGAGAGAAGTGCAGAGGAACTCTGGTGAGCTCTTGCATTCGTTATCTGACGAGAAACCCACAGGAGAGACCCTAAATAGCCCTCAGAGGAGGATTGGCTACCTTACCAGGTAAGAGCCTATCAGGAGGGGTCACCTGCTGGCCACTCAGAGGTCTCCATTGTGCCCTCACACCTCTGCATTCAAGATGGCAGATGTCTGGGACACACTAGAGGAGCTCTGGGCACAGCCACTGGGGTGGTGATGGACAAGGTAGTGGTCACTTCCCTTTCTTTTGTTCAGTTTTGTACCAGAGCAGGGGCTGGGGGCTCCCTGAACCGGTGTAGACTGGCTTATGCAAGGAGGGCACCATCTGTGCCCTTCAAAGCATTTCCAGAGGCTGGGGGAGGCTACTCCTCCCCAGCCCTTAACACCTATTTCCAAAGGGAGAGGATGTAACACCCTCTCTCAGAGGAAATACTTTGTTCTGCCTTCCTGGGACTGGGCTACCCAGACCCCAGGAGGGCAGAAACCTGTTTGAGGGTTGGCAGCAGCGGTAGCTGCAGAGAAAACCCTAGATAGCTAGTTTGGCAGTACCCGGGGTCCATGCTGGAGCCCCGGGGATGCATGGGATTGGCACCCTAATACCAGATTTGGCTTGGGGGGACAATTCCATGATCTTAGACATGTTACATGGCCATGTTCGGAGTTACCATTCTGAAGCTACTCATAGGTATTGACCTATGTGTGGTTCACGCGTGTAATGGTGTCTCCGCGCTCACAAAGTCCAGGGAAGTTGCCCTGAACAATGTGGGAGCACCTTGGCTAGTGCCAGGGTGCCCTCACACTTAGTAACTTTGCACCTAACCTTCACTAAGTGAGGGTTAGACATATAGGTGACTTATAAGTTACTTAAGTGCAGTGTAAAATCGCTGTGAAATAACGTGTGCGTTATTTCACTCAGGCTGCAGTGGCATTCCTGTGTAAGAATTTTCTGAGCTTCCTATGGGTGGCAAAAGAAATGTTGCGGCCCATGGGGATCTCCTGGAACCCCAATACCCTGGGTACCTAGGTGCCATATACTAGGGAATTATAAGGGTGTTCCAGTGTGCCAATCAGAATTGGTAAAATTAGTCACTAGCCTGCAGTGACAATTTTAAAAGCAGAGAGAGCATAAACACTGAGTTTCTGGTTAGCAGAGCCTCAGTGATACAGTTAGGCACCACACAGGGAACACATATAGGCCACAAACTATGAGCACTGGGGTCCTTGCCAGCAGGATCCCAGTGACACAGGCAAAAAAAACAGACACACAAGTAAAAATGGGGGTAAAATGCCAGGCAAGATGGTACTTTCCTACAGCTTTCCACAGCGCTAGTCAGACACCTGGGGAGGCACTCTTCGTGCCTGAAGATCGTCGCAGGGGTCAGGGGCCACAGCACTCTGCCCCTGGGGGACAAGAGTCATAGAAAAAGGCCCACAAGGGGATGGGCCCAGCAACAGGCCAGCACAGAGGATGCTAGCAGGTGGCAAGTCCTTTACAGTGACCAAACAGGTCACAGGTCAGCACAGGAGCAGCAGTCCTTGGTGGTTCCTGGTGAGTCCTTCCAGTCATTTGTGTCCACTACCCAACATGATTCCAAGAGTCTCCAAATTGTGGGGGAAATTCCCCTGTACTTATAGTCAGTTCTTAAAGTGTTTTACAATGGTAGGGAGAGGAGGTTCCAACCAGTTACAACTGGTTCTGGGAGTGCCCCCTCTCTCCTCCAGCACAGGCTCCAAAGATCAGTGGGGGGTAAATGACCCTATTGTGTGAAGCCAGGGCACAGCCTTTACAAATGTAGGTGTGCCCCGCCTCTCCCTTCTCTCAGCCCAGGAAGACTATTCAGTATGCAGATGCACCTCTGTGACACCTCCACCCTCCCTGTGTACCGGCTGTCTGAAAAGTATGCACAAAGCCCCAACTGTCACTCTGCGCAGACATGGATTGGAGTCAAGCTGCAAGCCCTGCTCTAGCAGGCCTGAGACAGGTTTGAAAGTCTACTTCAGTGGGTGGTGCAAGCAGGCCCACTAGTAGTATTTCATATACAGGCTCTGGGTATAGAGATACCAATGTACAAGGGACTTACAGGTAAATTAAATATGCCTATTAGGTATAAGCCAATCTTACCAACTTTGGATGGGAGAGCACCTGCACTTTAGCACTGGTCAGCAGTGATAAAGTGCTCAGAGTCCTAGAGCCAACAGCGACACGTCAGAAAAAATATGAGGCAGGAGGCAAAAAGACTGGGGATGACCCTGCATAAGGAAAAAAGTCCAACAGGTTCGCTGTAAGATCTTTTAATTTCCGATTCCAAGTCCTGCCCTTTGGTCTGTATCAGCTCCCCGAGTCTTTTCCAAGGTGTTAGCTTCCCTAATGGCAGTTTTTCCTCTATGGGGATTTCCATCTGCCTTTCTCTGTATGCCTGTTTGGCAAAAGGGGCCTCTCTTTCCCTCCCTTCTTTCCATGTCTGGAGAGTGCTGGTGCATGGGGTTTGCCTCATGCTTGCGGGGGTTGCAGTTATCAGCTTGATGTGGCTTTGCTTCAGATTTTGGTGTTCCAGCAGTGCCTTGCGCCTATGGTGTGATGGGGCCAAGGTTGTCCAGTCACTTTAGGATTCTGCTGTGCTGTCTATCTGGCCCCTCTGCTTCTCAGAGGCATTACTGCCTCTGAGGTTGTCCTTTCTGCTCATTCCGTTGATATCAACAGGAGGCGTTAGTTTTGGGTTCTGGTGGACTGCTGTGCTGTGCTGTCCTCCCTATCTGTATTTGGGTTCTTGCCCTACTGTCCCACCAGGATGAGGGCTTCAGTGTCCTGCTGTGTTGCGCTGGTCACCGTTCCAATTTCTTGTACTTTTGTCCTGGGGCTGTCTTTGCATTGGCACTCATGATGGCTGTTCTTCAGGGAGTCACCTGTAGTCTAGTGGTTAAGGTCTCTGATACTCACATTGATGGTTGAGGGTTCCAGTTTTGGTGTCTCCATGGTCATTTCCCTGCTTTTCAACCTGTTGCCTCTTTGGTCAGGGGGCTGCTTTTCCCCTTAGCTTGTTTTCTGGTAGTAAACAATGGCTCTTCTGTTGTCTTGGACTTTTATGGTCTGAGACGTTGTCACAGCTGGCTCATCACCCTAGCATGGTTAGGCGGTTTCATGGTTGCACTCAGTCTTCCGGAGGCATGGATTCCTATTTCTGTTTCTCCCTGTTACCAGGGGTTCTGGGTTTAGCTGTGAGGCCTCTGTGTGTCCACTCTGGGATCTGCTGTTTGGTTTGTGGTCTGCTCTACGTGTGTGACCTATGCTTTAGCACCTCTGTGGGCTCTTCTTCATCTGTGGGGGATTTCCTTCTTCCCTTTCTGGTTGTCTGTTTGGTCTGGGACCCTGGTTCATAGTGGCCCAAATTCTGGCTGTTTTATCCATTTCTGGTTGCCTCAAGGCATTGTGTTGTTGCTGGCCTCAAGGCTGTTTGTGATTTGGCTTCAGGGTCTCTCAGCTTCTCTCTCTTCTTCTGTGCATGCATTTGGGCACTTCTCTGCCCAGCCTTCCTATGTGAGGCATTGGGAGATTATTTCGGGCTTGGTGTGTTCGCCATTGGGTGCTTCCTTTTTCTGTGTCTATGCCTCTGGTGCTGGCCTTTCTTAAGGTTGGGTTCCAGTTGGGTCTGAGTCCTGCCACTCTTCTTATGTCAGTGGTATCAATGAAGACTTTATTCCTCCTTGTAGGGGTTTGGTGGATGATCACGGCCTGGATTTTTAGCTCTTTCCGGGCCTGTCCACTCTGCTACTGGTTCCCCAGGTGGTGGGTCCATCTTGGGTTTTACCGCTTGTATTGCGGGCTCTCCCTCCTCCTTCATGGAGTCTCTTTTCTGTGTGAGCTTGCTAGCCTTGTGGGTGTTCTTTCTTGTGTCATTCTCTTCAGCTCGCCGGTTGGGGAAATTGTACTCATTGTTCTGTCTGTCTCTGGTCTTCCTGATGTTTGGGGATCAGCTGGTTTCTCACTTGGGGCCTGAGGTTTTTCCGCATGATGTTTTCTTTCTTGCACCAGCAGCAGGAGATGCTCCTTCCTATCTTTTTTCCAATTCGTCACTGTCCTGAGGAGGTAGCCCGAGAGTCTCTGGATGTGAGGTGGGCTGGTCTGTTTTCTTGGAACGAGTCCTGTTCCTTCAGGTTTGTTCTGCGTTGTTTGTTTACATTGGTCCACTCCCACATTGCGCGGGTGGTTTGAGTCTGTGATTCTGCTGGTCTCTGGCCACTTTGATCTGTTCTCTTCTGTGGGGATCCTGGTGAGGTCTGCTAGGGGCCTGATTGCTTCCTTGGCTGTGGTGATGGGGGCTTTATTGCAGGTCCTCTGTTGGGCTGCTGCTTGGGTGGTTTCTTCCACGTTTGTGTCCCTTTCTCAGGTGGTTCTGGGTCTAGTGGGTCCAGATTCATTGGGCTGCACAGTACTGAGCTCTGTGTTGTGGCCTGCTTCTGTTTTTGGTCCCACAGGCTTCCTCTTGAGTGGGCCATCACTATGTAGTTGTCCTGGTCTGTTCTTGGCTTTGGTATATCCCAGTGTGTGTTATCACTGCGGGTAGGACAAAGGCGTAATTCTGCATTTACATACTGGTAATAGCATTACTCGGAGTCCTTCTCCCACCATGATGACTCAAGCCCTCCCTCCGCCCTTTTCTACCAGTTCAACTGTGTGGTGTTTGGGCTTGGTACGGAACAGGAGGTATGGTGGGGGAGGGAATTTTATGCATTTGGAGGATTGTGATTGGATGCACAGAGGCCTCACAGTGTGAGAGATCACGGCAGGAGAAGGACTCAGAGCAATGCTACTATCTGTAAGTAAACACAGCATGTCCAGTTTGATAATTGTCATGTATCACAAAAATGCAGCTACTGTGGCCCTCACACCACTCACCCCTGAGCACTGGGACTTTTTCTACACCTTCTACCACTTGAACCTGTATCACCCCATGCAATCCCGTCTTTCTTAACCACTGGGAACTTCCTTGCTATCATCTAAGCCAGCAATCCTAACAAACCAATGACAAACCAGTGCAACATTTGTGCTATTGGGCGTGGTCAGGAATGCTGTCGTTTCAGAAGAAGGCTTGCCTTCAATTACTAAGGAAAGTGACTTCTTCTGCGACCTCTGCTGGTCGAGTTATGGCCAAGCCCTTGAATAGTGCAGAGGTAGAAAATAAATACATTACATTTACTTGGGTAAGCCAATGAAATACCTGTCTAATGTATTGCAGACCCCAGGTCATGGATGCCAGTTCTAAATTTTGCCTAGACAGATAGCCAGGTGATGTTAAAGCACCGACAAGTTTAAATCTTGGCCTTTTAACTAAGTTTGGTTGCTACACATTTTTGCTATGAACAGTTAGTTACATTGGTTTACGCAATGCTTGAAACTAAACCTCTGCAGTGGCTTAACGGAAAATGATGCCTCCCTGCAGAATGTGAAGAGGGCCCCCTTCGACTCCCTGTCTCACAGAAATTCATTGGCCTTGGCTGAATTCTCTCCCCCAAGGATTTGGGGGAGGGGGCCTTGAGTGGTGGGCACCCCCTGTGTCTCATGGGCTGCAGGGGCCTGCATTACGCCCTTCTACCTTAGTATTATTTCATAAAAGCAGATCACAAAACTTTTTGCTGTAACTTGAATAAGGCCTCTTTATGGCCTTCAAAATGTATGCGATTTTGAAGAATGGAAAGCACAGTTTTGGATCGCACTCAACTTGTGAGACACCCGCGTTGGGTTCCAAGCAGTGGCTTATCATACACAGCGGTGTATTATTATTGAGCCCTTGCGATCACAGTCTTTCTGTCACTTTGATATTTGGTGGGGAGTAGGAGACCTGTATCTAATCCTCCTTTCCAAGAGATTAACCCCTTCCCACGCACGCAGGAGCACACAAAAGCGCAGCCAGTCAATCAGAAATGATTACATGTTCATGCCATGAAATAACTGTAAAGAAAATGAGGAGGTGGGAGGAGTAAGGAGAAGGAAGGCACGTTCTTCCATCTAGAAAAGAGTGAAGCTGACAAAACAGCCTCAGTAGAGGCATTTTGGAATTTTTACTTACAAAGGACCACTGATTGAGTGATATGTTTTGATTGCAATTTCGCAATTTACCGGTATAATCTCTTGGGAAGATTTTCACTTTCACAGGAGAGCACAGTGTACCACTAACTATAGTTTCTTAGAATGAATATACTCTTGTGCTGCAAAATAGTTGAAGTTAGTTGCATGCCTGGATCTCCGGGCTATGGAATATGCAACATAAATGGTGGCACCGCTTTGGAGTGTTGGCACTACATAAATGCACATTCTCGCCGTCTGCATTGCATTGTCCGTGTTGCATGCATATGCATGAGGGCTGCTTCATCAGGAAGGAGGCGAGATACGTGTCACGTGCCGAACTGACGCCCGCGGTGCTTCCTCTGAGCGGGATGGCTGTAGCAACAAGATAAACGTAATTGAAGTGACAAGCCTGCCTTCCTGGAAAGGAGTGGGTATGTAGACAAATTAAACCAATGTATACATGTGGTAATGGCTGATTAATAGGCTCTTGGGAGCCAGTCATGCGGTCTTGTGACAGCTTTACAATGGATTCAGTTTGAGGCGAAGCTATTATTTTGAAGAATGTTAATATTAAACTCATCTGTTATATCCTTTATTATCCGTAGCCTTTCCCTGCTTCTGTCAGTGAAGGACCCTTTTTGTGTGTTATATCCTCTGTTAAGAGCCCTAACCTTTTAGAAGAAAGCCCTGAATGACCAGAGGCTTTTATGGCGCACACAGCAAACTGTAATGCCTTGTTTCTAAGTACTCTTGCGACTGGAGTTTATGAATTATATGCATCTTTCAGGTGCAAGGGTGAGACCACCAAAAACTTTAATCCTTCGCAGCTGCGTAGGTATTGTCACACTGGCTGGCAATGTGCCCTAACAACCTTTTTGTGGTTGTAAAAAAAATAGTTTAAAGTCCATGTTAATTCTGTCCTTGTCGCCTCTGCTTACATTTATAGATGGTTTTGTCCCTGATGTTGGTTTCCTATGAATTAGCTTTTCCTTAAGCAAAAACTGACCCTTGTCTACCTGAATCTGGAGAGAGCAGCATGGACGTCAATTCACCAAAATGCCAGTGTTAGCAGGAGTGACATCACATGCCATTTGACCTTCACTTCACTCAAACACACACATATTCACATATTCATTCAGAAACCTACTTTCTGACATAAGAATATTCTCACCCGCAAGCACACACACTACATACTTTTAAAAGCATTTTTTACTCAACTGAGCTGGTAGACAGGGCCATATTCCAGCTAATTTTGCTCTATTATTTATTACAGAAGTAGTCAATAATATAGTATTCACTATCGGTGTAATTAAAAAACTGACTTAAAATAAGAAAATTGAGCCCCAACCGACGTCCATATGGAAGAGCTGCTGCGTTCCCGGCACTCTTTTTGCCACTTCTGAGCCGGATGGTAGGAAGACCAGATTGTGAGAAGCAAAAACAGGGACAGGCCAGCCACCAGACATAAAAGTAGGACTACAACATTTCACACGAGGCTGAGATTACATGACATTACCTATGACTAGCTATGGCAGGAACTGCAACCAGAGCTGCCGCCCCCTTCCGCTTTTCTCCACACTCTGTCTCCCCTCTTTTGGGAGCATGCAGCCCACCTCCTCATGGGCTGCCTGAAAGGAACAAATAAAATGCTTAAATTATTTCAGACTAAAGAAGCAACAAGCATTTGCAATGCAAACGGTCTCGCGTTTGCTTGAGCTCGAGCAGTTAGCATTGTAAACTCTCAACCGGACTTTTCTTGCTACATAAATTGAAAATGAAAATAAAACAGTTTCACAAAACTAACTGGGCTTTTCTTGCCATATAAACTGAAAAGTAAAAGTTTCACATAAGCAAGCTGTCGGCCGCCATCAGTGCAAAGCAGACAAACAAACGGAAATAACAGTTAATTCGTAGTGAAACCTATCGGCAAAAGTGCAATTATCTATGTAACGGCAAAAGTACACTTAACTATGTAACAGGGTTGATGTCATGCAAAGCGCTTGACTTCTGCCAAGCGAGATCGTGCTGCGAAAAAAGAGAAAAAGTAGTCCACAAACCGGATGGAAAACAGCGAGCCTGGTATGTTTTCAGTACTTAGTCACTGAGGTCGAGGAGGGCTAACCACCGGAAAAGGCATGACGTATGCGTGCCTTCCATTAATGAAAGCAAGCAGATTTTAAAAGGCAAGCCCACGAACCAATGAAAGACACTGACCTGACAAGGGTGTGGTTGGAAGCCCAAAGAGAGATAACAACACGGAACGGAGCACTTTGCGCTCACCTGTAAAAAGGAGAGTAGAGTTTCAATTTAGGATAACTTGACCTTTTTCCTAAAACTCAGGACATGTATTTACATTTAGGAGAACCGTCAGGTCCCACGCAACTGGGACTGTTCAGAAATCGATTACTTCTGGTAATTTTAGCCAGGGGTCACCAAGACAGTGCCGTGATCACAAAGGGCAAACCAGGGGTCGGAGCTGCAACCCCTAAATCAGGAGCTTGGAGAGCAGCTTATCATAGAGGAAGGTGGCCACAAAGCTTCCTGGAGGAAGTGGAAAACAGATGCACATGCACTCAGTGTGATGCTGTGACATAATCACATCAGTGTGAGTGCAGACTAATTTCATTCCTAAACAACTATAAAGCATGCTATGTTGTGCCATATATTTTTTTTGTTACTGGCTCTATTATGAGCTGACAAATAAACAGGAGGAGCTGAGAGGGAGAACACACACCACGGTCATTTGGAAGATGGCCTTTTGGATGCCAGACTGTCAAGGAGGTGAAGTTAAAGCACTTTGTGGAAAGTGACAAATTGCAAAAAGCAAATTAGGGAGGAGGAAGGCGATACAGTGATTCGTGAATTCCAGCCATTTATGTGGTTATGCTAAACCATGTGGAGGCTACACAACAGGCAGCTGGGTGATTCTGTTAGACATACTGGGGCATATTTATGACTTTTGTGGCACAGGGCAGCGTAGCACTACGACTTCAGTATGTCTGCTCATGCAACATTGGGAATAAACACAAGACCAACAGATTATCTATTGTGTCACAGGCATCAAACAGATATAAATGTAACTGTTCTCCATCCTATAATATGCCCACCATTTTCTCTTTAATTTTATTGCAAAGTATGTAATCTGAAGTAATGTGTGTAACTCGTTGTAAAATACTATGGGACTGATTTAAGAGCCCCTATCGCCTCCTTGTGCCACTTCAGCGCCATTATTTTAGGCAAATGTAGCCCAACGAGGCCAAAACCACTGTGCCAAATTTGCAAAGCAGTGCAATGCATGCATTGCAGCACTTTATAACCCTTTGCACTACATTATTCCTGTGCCAGACATAATGGATGCAAATGGGGCGTTCCCCTGTTTTGGGGGGGGCTAAAAATGGCGCAAAGAAATCTGAAAGATTCCTTTGTGTCATTTATTTTAGCACTTTTAACGCTTGCTCAGAGCAGGCATTAAAAGGAGGCACATAATTGTTTTCAATGGGCCTCAATGGGCTTTGCAAGATTAGCATCAACATTTTTTATGCTAATCTTGCAAAGCTTCGAACTAGCATCAAAAATGTTGACGCTAGTCCCTCTAACTAGCACCATTGTGCGCCGTATCTTAAATACGATGCACACCTGGAATCTACCCACTTTGGTGGAGGAATGCATTTTCATATTTGAACTTCTCATTTCTACCCATGAAATGAGAAGTTCAAAGGGGTGTAAAGATCACCAGAGAAGAGCTGGAATTAAGGGGAGAGAACGAACAAAAGAAAGAAAAAAAGACCACAATGAGGTGATGAAACAAGAAGGAAATGCGTCCCATGGAAATAAAGAGAACAGAGACATAAACGAACAAGACCACAAATGTTCAAAGAGGTATGACAAATGTAGGACTCATTGCCTATTTATGCCCCAGTGATTTCAAACATGTAAAAGCTTCAGGTACGCTGGTGCTGCATATACAAACAGACGGATTGAATGTACACATTTATAGGTGACGAATGTAGATATGGAGTATTATAATCATCTGCGGCATACCCCAGGGTTTGACCCCTCAGCCCGACCCTCTCCAACGTCTACATGGCCCCGCTCGCTAACATCGCCTGATCCCACAACCTCAACATCATATCATACGCCAACGACACCCAGCTGATCCTCTCCCTCACCAAGGACTCCGCCAAGACCTACCTCCACGAAGGAATGAAGACAATCGCCGAATGAATGAAGAGCAGCTGCCTCAAACTCAATTCCAACAAGATGGAAGTCCTCATCTTTGGCTCCACCACCTCCGCATGGGATGACTCCTGGTTGCCTGCCTCTCTCGGAGGGACTCCAACTGCCACCGACCACGCATGCAACCCTGGATTCATCTTGGACCCCCTCAGTATCCATGATCCAGCAAGTCAACGCCATTTCCTCCTCCTGCTTCAGCATCCTCTGCATGCTCCGAAAGATCTACAATGGATACCCACCGAAACCAGAATAACAGTCATCCAAGCCCTCGTAAGCAGCAAGCTGAACTACGGCAATGCCCTCTACCCAGGAGCCACGGCCAAACTCCAGAAGAGGCTACAACGTATCCAGCACACCTCTGCACGCCTCATCCTGGACATCCCCCGCCACTGCCACATCACAGACCACCTAAAAAACCTGCACTGGCTCCCAGTCAAAAAGAGAATCACCTTCAAACTCCTCACCCACGCTCACAAAGCACTGCACAACACCGGACCACAATACCTCAACAGACGACTCTCCTTCTACACCCCGACTCGGCATCTCCGCTCCGCCAACCTCGTCCTCGCAACCTACCCACAGGTACACAAAAATACAACCGGCGGTAGATCATTCTCGCACCTCGCCGCCAAAACGTGGAACACTCTTCCCACCCATCTATGCCAGACCAAAGACCTCCTTACCTTCAGGAAACTTCTGAAGACATGGCTGTTCAAGCAATAGCAGCATCTCCCCTCCTCCTCCCTCCCATCCTCAGCGCCTTGAGACCCTCACATGTGAGTAGTGCGCTTTACAAATTCCTGATTGATTGATTAATAAAGAATGTACGGGGATCAGAAGGATTTGTAATAGGCCACATTTGTAGGCATTGTGTTGGTGTACAGACTCACAGAGATGTCCACAGAATGTGAGTTGAGCTGTGAGTGATCATAGGAGTAAACGTACTATCACTTTTCCAAGTTTCGTATTGCATTGACAGAATGATTGACAAACTAGCCCTGTCACAGAGACTAGATCAATGGAGCTTTTTTTATACATAGAGATGTTTTGAACAGCAAGCAAGTCTCAACCATTTTCTACTAATATATTCTGATATTCCAAAAAGTCTCTTTCTTTAATGGCGTAAATAATAACCTCTGAAGGCAGCTTCTTACTCCACTGCTTTCACTGCCACTAGATCTTTGATCACATTTTGAGAATTCCCTTACTGTTTCATCCTTTCATCTCCCCCCCAAAACCTTCAACCCTGACTACGTCTGCTGTATAAAAATTAACCAAATATACTTTAAGATGTGCTTATCATTCATATCCTTTCTTCTCACTCCTCTCCCGTTGCCTCAAATACTTAACTGAATCTACCATATTGAGATCATCTCTTTCTATCTCC
Source organism: Pleurodeles waltl (assembly GCF_031143425.1). NCBI lineage: Eukaryota > Metazoa > Chordata > Amphibia > Caudata > Salamandridae > Pleurodeles > Pleurodeles waltl. The sequence goes on along the minus strand of NC_090442.1, from coordinate 690,725,707 downwards.
CACACTACTGTTAACTCTGACTGTTGAATCTATTACTGTCCAGCTCATCAAAAAATGAAGGGGCATACTTACAAGCCCCTTGCACCACATTGCGTCACATTAGCGTTTTTTTTTTTTACGCTAACGTGGGGTTAAGGTGGCCTTTTCGTCACACCATATTTACAAAGTGCCACAATGCATGCATTGCGCCACTATATAACCCCTTGCGCCACATAATGCGCCATAATAGTGTCATCATTTTTTATGCTATTTTCCTAATGACCGCTATGGTGCACCATATTGTAAATATGGAGCAACCATGGTGTTGTTAGGTGGCGGTAGTGACACGCAAGAAAAGTGGAGCATCAGGACCAATGTGCCACTTTCTTGTAAGTATGCCCACAGATTCCTCTAAACTAAAGCATCACCTTAATAATCATTCTCTCCTTCAAGTGTGTCAATGTTTCAAAAAGCTCTACCTATATTTTATTAACATCTTCTATGGGTGGGCAAATTATGTGAATCCTGCTTTGCCTTCCAAATTCTCCACTATAGGGACAGCTCAATCTCCTTGTTCATAGTTATCTGCTGTGGTTTCCCCAGCATCACTGAGACAGCTCTTATTTTCTGCAATTACTGATGTCCTTACCATGCTGGAAGACAGTGACTCTTATTTGTTCAGTTCCCTGAACCTAAACTCAACATATGACCACAAAACTCTTTCTACATTAAGGCGGTCATTCCAACCCTGGCGGTCCGAGACCGCCAGGGTTGGGGACCGCGGGAGCACCGCCAACAGGCTGGCGGTGCTCCCATGGGCATTCTGACCGCGGCGGTCCAGCCGCGGTCAGAAACGGAAAACCGGCGGTGTACCGCCGGTTTTCCGCTGCCCTGGGGAATCCTCCATGGCGGCGCAGCTTGCTGCGCCGCCATGGGGATTCCGACCCCCATACCGCCATCCTGTTCCTGACGGTTTCGGCCACCAGGAACAGGATGGCGGTATGGGGTGTCGTGGGGCCCCTGGGGGCCCCTGCAGTGCCCATGCGCATGGCATGGGCACTGCAGGGGCCCCCTAACAGGGCCCCACAAAGATTTTCAGTGTCTGCCATGCAGACACTGAAAATCGCGACGGGTGCAACTGCACCCGTCGCACCCCTTCCACTCCGCCGGCTCCATTCGGAGCCGGCATCCTCATGGAAGGGTGTTTCCCGCTGGGCTGGTGGGTGGCCTTCTGGCGGTCGCCCACCAGCCCAGCGGGAAACCCAGAATAACCACGGCGGTCTTCTGACCGCGCAGCGGTATTCTGGCGGCTCCCGCCGGCCCTGCGGTTACCGCGGCCGGCGGGAGTCAGAATGACCCCCTAAGTCCTCTCACAAGGACAGCAGAGTACGAGTCTCTCACAACATTGCTCATAAGATGTACACAAAGTGTCCGGAATGTTCATGGTCCTTCTCACCCCCTTTACATCATGAAGTGGCCTGAGGCTGAAATATATGACATTAATTATTACTAAACAACATAAAAGCACTAGGGTACCTCTTTGATGCTGTAGGAGTCTCCATTCACCAATATACCTATGATACCCAACTCTATCTTGAGATGTTTGCAAAAGTTTATGCACTCTGTGACAAATTATCTTACTTACATCAAGGTTTGCTCATCTTCTAAAATTTGTAATGTCTGTTCTGTATGAGTCTGAATCTAGTGTTGCTGCCCCTCTTTCTTTCATTCTTGCATCAATGGTCTGATTTACTTCTTAAATTACCCACCATGGTGCTTGTTAGAAATTGGGGCTTCTGGTTGTCAGAGTATGCACCCTGTACAAGCAGGAACCACAGTTCTAGTCAGGGTAAGTCTGATACACACTTAAAGATAACATGTGCTCACCCTCTGGTAGCTTGGCACAGAGCAGGCAGGCTTAACTAAAGAGGCAATTTGTAAAGTATTTGTGCAACACAACACACACAGTTACACAATGAAAACATGACAAAAAAGGCTCCAGACCATGTTTAAAAACTAGACATTCATTTTATAAATAAATCAAGACTAAAACAACAAAAATACCAAAAGCAGGTATGTTTTTTTAAATAAAAAAAATTGTTCTAGTGCTTAGAAGCAATAAACACCAATGAGGTTATATGATTGTGCTGAACCAGGGCAAAATCATCAGTTCAGCAGAGTAACAGTCCTTGATGTAGCACAGCAGTTCTTCTGACAGAGTCCAGTTGTAGCTTCAGAAATGTCTGTTCTGGTGGGGTCAGAGACCAAATACTTATATGCAGTTGTGCCTTTGAAGTGGGACTGATTTCAAAGAAGGGCCTTTGAGGTGCACAGAGGCCCTTTATTCCAAGCCCTAGCTCCAGACTATCAGTAGGGGAAAATCAACCCTTTGTGTGAGGACAGAAACTGCCTATTCAGATGTAAGTGTCATCCCCTCCCTCCCTTCCTACCCAAGAAGAGTCATCAGAAAGCAAATGAGTGCTTAGACAAACCTAATCTTCCCGTGTTTGTGGCTGTCTAGGGGGATACACAAAGTGTAGTTGTCACCCACCCCAGACAGGTATTGGTTAGACTACTCTAGCTTTAGACTGGAGGGGGGTCGTGTTGGAAAATGGCCCCTCTGAAGGGTGACCCAAAAATGTTTCCCTTCCTCCTCCTCTGACCTTCTTTTCATTGGCTTTAGAACTCTGAGCACTTTACCACTGCTAACCAGTGCTAAAATGCATTGGCTCTCTCCGTTAGACATGGTAACATTCGATCATACCCAATTGAGCTATTTAATTTACTTGTAAGCCCCTTGTACAGTGTACTACATGTACCCAGGGCCTGTAAATTAAGTGCTACTAGTGGGCCTCCATCAATGATTGTGCCATCCAGACAAGTAGCCCTTTAAACATTGCAAAGCCTGTGTGTGCAGTTTTACTGTCACTTCAACTTGGCATTTAAAACCCTTTTCAAAGCCTTAAACTCCCCCTTTATTATACATATGCCACCCCTAAGGTAGGCCCTAGGAGCCCATATGGTAGGTGTTGTGTAAGTAAAAGGTAGCACATGTACTTTTTTGTTTTGAATGTCCTAATAGTGAAAAAGACCTAAATGTGTTTTTCACAACTGGGAGGCCTACTCCCCTCATAGGTTAACATTGAGAATTCTTCATTACACTTTTAAGCTGTGATTTCTGATTGAAGAGGAAGGAATAACTATGTCATGTTTCAAATTGTTGAAATGATAATCATAAATCTCCTTCACTGGTAAAGTTGGATTCCACATTACTATTTTACAAATACCACTTTTAGAAAGTGGACATTTCTCTGCTCTTACAGCTCTGTGTACCTTCAGCCTGTCTCCAATACATGTCTGTGTCTTATTTTCTATCCCCAACCTAAGGCAAACAGTATCCACAAGGACAACAAACACCAAAGTAAGTGTCAAGAGCCAGGCCACAGGTCTTCAAGGCTTTCTGACCTCTGACGCTTCTCAGGAGAAGGGGGCAGTCACCCCAGGAGACTTTCACCCTTTGTTCCACTCTCTCACCAGTCCCTGTTTGATATCTTGAACCTGGTCCTTCAACCCAGGGTCTGTACCCTTAGGTTGAACATGTGCCTGGAAAGCCAAGACTTCCAAGGGGAGCACAACTACCTCCTCAGGGGTGTTGATATTGATAACAACTATGGCAATGTATGCAATGTTTGCGCATAACAACAAACTTGCATCATTGTTGTCATGTCCACCCAACATGACCTCCTCATTAACTCCGATTCGGGAATATGTGGTCAGGCAAGCCCTGCGACCTAGGCCTGAAGCAACTGATTGACAGGCAACAGGTGGGTTGACATGTAGCCTGTAGACAAACATGCAAACAGGAAGAACCCGGATCGATCCCTCAGATAAGCAGCGACACCACGAAAGTCATAGGAAATTGGCGCCTAATAAAACACATTTGGCTGGCACATGAAGTTAGGAACACTCAGCCAATCAGAACACACCACACAACATGCAGTGATCACACGCTCCCCATGCCCGATATCTGGACAGGTTACCTACTGGCCCTCAATATGTCCATTCTAGAATGAGACCTGCCTGTGCACTTTATCAGATGGTCAGATTTATGACTCCGTGACTCGGTCCAGGTTCCTTTCATTAAAGAATGCTTAGAATTGTCTTATGACCTTTGGAGAATTGTATATCATGGCACCCAGAACTCTAACTTTGAGAGACAGCCATCAGACCCTTACTCTGTGCTGCGTTTCATTAAACCAACTGTTTCTGTTTTGTCAAATGCCTCTAGTCTTTTATGTATTTAAGGTAACTTCACATTTGAGCAACATTTTGGCAAGCCAGATAGGAGAGATTGGTCTTTCGACCCCGAATGCAACCAAAGGAAGAGGATCCTACTCATACGGATTCACATCTGTGCAACAAGAGAGGTGAGCAGACACCACAATTGATTGAACGTTCTGCTGAACCCATGGGGTGGAGGTCCATCCTGAAGCCGCCGTCAGTGGGTAAGAGACTACGGGGGTCATTCTGACCCTGGCGGTCCAAGACCGCCAGATCCACGGACGACTGAAGCACCGCCAACAGGCTGGCGGTGCTTCATTGCCCATTCCGACAGCCGCGTCGGAAAACAGGGTACGGCGGTTTCCCGCCGGATTTCCCCCGGCTGGGCGAATCCTCCATGGCGGCGCTGCAAGCAGCACCGCCATGGGGATTCTGACCCCCTTCCCGCCAGCCTGTTTCTGGTGGTTTTTACCGCCAGGAACAGGCTGGCGGGACCAGGTGTCCTGGGGCCCCTGGGGGCCCCTGCACTGCCCATGCCACTGGCATGGGCAGTGCAGGGGCCCCCTAACAGGGCCCCAGTATGCTTTTCACTGTCTGCCTAGCAGACAGTGAAAAGCGCGACAGGTGCAACTGCACCCGTCGCACACCTGCAATACCGCCGGCTCCATTCGGAGCCGGCTTCAGTGTTGCAGGCCTCTTTCCTGCTGGTCCGGCGGGCGCTATTTTGGCTAGCGCCCGCTGGCCCAGCGGGAAAGTCAGAATGGCCCCAGCGGTCTTTCGACCGCGGAGCGGCCATATGGCGGTTCCAGCCAGGCGGGCGGCGACCGCCGCCCGCCGCGGTTGGAATGAGGGCCTACATCTGATCCTAAGTTCCAGCCTTTGTTATGTGGCAAACTAGGAACAAGCGTAAAAATTTAACCTGAGCACCCTGCCACTGACAGAAATCTGACATACTGGACATTTCATGTATCAGAACTGAGTAGTTGCAAGGCGGCCTCAGAGGTGATCCCATGGAGGTCACTTTTTTATGACAGTCAAACACGGCTAGGGAAGGTTTTGTTTCATTGCTTGGACCGCTGGGCATGACACAGGCGGCATGTATAGGCCCTGGGAGTGACATGGAGCCAACACCTCAATCTTCTTTTTTAGTCTAAAAGGGATTTCTCAGCACTACTGGTCTCTAAAACACTGTTGGTGTCTGAAAGGACTGAGAGGTGTTTTTGCTAGGACCACTGGGCATGACACAGAGGGTATGCTAAGCCCCTGGGTGTGAAACAGGGTGTAATGCGGACGTTAGAGAAAGATTTGGATCATGGAGATTTGGTGTAGCTTGTGCTTGGCTGAGGAGGGCCTGTAGTTGTTGAGTTGTTCCTTTTTCTCAGAGTAAATTGTTGCGATCTTTATCCCTGAGCCAATATTGCCAGGCTATTGGACTCACTTAGGCCCATATTTTTACTTTTTTGCGCCACATTTGTGTCATTTATTTTTACGCAAATGCTGCGCAAACTTAACTCCATATTTATATTTTGACGTTAAACATGTCTAACGTCAAAATATTAGAGTTTGCACCATTTCTTAGATGCGTGAACCTACCTTGCATCAATGAGATGCAAGGTAGGCATTCCCATGCAAGAAATTGTGCTATCCCCATATTTATCCCCCATGCTATAAATGACAGGGTGGGAGGAGGGGCCAAATAATGGTGCAAAGCTTGCCTTGCACCATTATTTAATGCCCAGGTCAGACCAGGCGTTAGGGGACCTGTGGACCCATTTCTATGGTCAGACACAATGGAATGGGTCCACAGGTCCCCTCCCCAAGGCTCAGGAAAACCCCCAACCACAGCAGAGGGACACCAGAAGATGGGGACTCCTTTCCAGGTAAGTAGGGTAAGTAGAGGAAAGTATTTTAAAAACTTTTTTAAGGTGCCTGGGGGCCCTGAAATGGGCCCCTCTACATGGCCCAGGGTGAAATGGCCATGCCCAGGGGACCCTTATCCCCTATGCTGGCCATTGGGGTGGTAAGCATGACTCCTGTCTTTTTTAAGACTGGAGTCACGTGGTATGGATGGTTTTGCATCAGAAAATGATGCTAGGATGGTTAAAGGCATTTTGTTTTGCCTCTAACCAGCCTAACATAGGCCCTCATTACAACATTGGCGGTAAAAGCCACTTACCGCCGTGCAGAAGACCGCCAACACACCGCCGCGGAATTCCGCCACAGCTATTATGACCCACATTTCGGAATCCGACAAAATTCAGACACCCACACAAGTCCGCCACACCAAAGGTCAGTGATAAACTGGCGAAAACAAAACCTCCATCGTCACGCCAACTGAAAAACGCCCACACTATCACGACACACGAATCCACGCGGCGGTCTTTCAACCGTGGTATTCCATTGGCGGTACACACCGCCGCGCTCAAAATACACACACTTGTACAAAACACAGCCACATTGGACAATTCGAAATACACACACCTGATACACATACACACACCACTCCCACACACCCATTACAATATAAAACACACACCCACATCACCCACAAACCCCTACGACAAAAAATTCAGAAAGAAGGCCAGAGAGAGACAGCACCAGCAAGAACAACAGCATCCACAGGCACACAACACCATCACCCACAGAACTTCCACGCACCTCACACAACGCCCCACTACATATCAGCACACTTATCACCACACACTCCACCCCACACATCACCTACACCACCCCATGGCATGGCAAAGACACCCCAGGTTCTCGGAGGAGGAGCTCAGGGACATGGTGGAGGAAATCGTCTGGGTAGAGCCACAGCTATTCGGATCACAGGTGCAGCACACCTCAATAGCAAGGAAGATGGAGCTATGGCGAAGAAAGTGAACAGGGTCAACGCAGTGAGACAGCACCCAAGAAATCGGGAGGACATCAGGAAGAGGTGGAACGACCTACGGGGGAAGATGCATTCTGTGGTCTCAAGACACCACCTGGCGGTTCAGCGGACTGGCGGCAAACCCCCACCTTCTCCCCCACAACTAACAACATGGGAGGAGCAGGTCTTGGCGATTCTGCATCCTGAGGGCCTCGCAGGAGTAGCTGGAGGAATGGACTCTGGTAAGACAAATCTTAATTATTACATCCCCCACCCTACCTGCATGCCAGCACATACCCCCACCCTCACCCTCACCCCCAGCACCCCAACTCCTCACATATGTCCCAACATCACAAACCACCCATCCCAACACCAAGCCCTGCATGCAACAACAAAGCATGGGCACACATCACTAAAGCATGTCCACTGCACATACCCATACAACCCCCTAAACCATCATCACACAAGGTCCCACACAGGAATGCAAGCACTGGGGTACACGGTCACCCACCCATTGCACACCATGACACACACAGATGTAATAACCATCCTTTTATTCCCCTGCAGAACCCCTACCCGATGTCACCGGACAGGAGGGTCCACACCACCAACAGAAGAGGCCCACAGTGATGACAGCAGCTCTGTCCAACTGGATCTGGATGACCGGCCCGGCCCATCGGGGACCTCGGGACAGTCGGTTCCCCTCACCCAGTCACAGGCCACCACAGACCTTCCCCCCTCTAGAAACACCAGCACAGCACCCACACAGCGGGCCCATACCTCCGTCCCCAGGACACGTCAATCAGCTGTGTTTCCACCACTACAGGGAACCCAGGATAACCCACCACCCCAACAACAACAGGGACCTGGGGGCAGTGGCAGTGGGCACACGGTCCAGGGGACGGAGGCCCAGGGACACAGGGGAACTGGGAGGGCTGCTGTGCGACAGGGGGAGGACAGGCCAAGGGAACCCACTCTCCACGAGGCCCTCTCCTCCATCATGGGAGCCTACCTCCACTCCCAGGAGGCGATGGCAACGGTACTGGCCAAGTTTCAGGAGACCCAGTGCCTGCAGGAGGAACAGTATATGGGCTTCAGGGAGGAACTCAGAACCATCAGCTCCACCGTGGGCACCATCGTAGGGGAGCTGAAGGAAGTACTCAACACCAGGAGGGACACTGTGGCACTACACTAAACACACATAATGCACAAAACAATCCGGAGTCTGTCTGTGATTTCGAAATAGTGTATTAGCAATTACAGTGACAAAATGGTCTTTCAATTGTAATGTCAACATACCTTTGTCACACAGCTCTAGTCCATGAGGAATCTAAGCAGATGTCACACAGTGGGACCCACATCTGTGAAATCGTAAGGGAAAGTGACAACTCAGTGATCATACACTGGGTGAAAACGACAGAAAGTAGAGAGGTAGTAGTGTTAAAGTACATGTAGTAGGCAGGTCTGTACTCTTACCTGTGTCTCACTGGAAATATTGCTGGATCACTGAGTCCCTGTTGTTCATGACTTCTTCCTCTGCTTCCTCATCTTCACTGTCCACAGGCTCCACAGCTGCCACAACACCGCCATCTGGACCATCCTCCTGCAGAAAAGGCACCTGTCATCGCAAAACCAAGTTGTGAAGCATACAGCAGGCCACGATGATCTGGCACACCTTCTTTGGTGAGTAGAATAGGGATCCACCTGTCATATGGAGGCACCTGAACCTGGCCTTCAGGAGGCCGAAGGTCCGCTCGATCACCCTCCTAGTTCGCCCATGGGCCTCATTGTAGCGTTCCTCTGCCCTTGTCCTGAGATTCCTCACTGGGGTCAGTAGCCATGACAGGTTGGGGTAACCAGAGTCACCTGCAAATGGTGAGGGACAACTGTTAGACACGCACTAACTTGGAGGGATATCCCCAGACCCAGACAACCATTCCCACTGACTTGCTTCCAGGTGCTCACCTAATAGCCACACACTGTGCCTCTGGAGTTGACCCATCACATAAGGGATGCTTCTATTCCGCAGGATGTAGGCGTCATGCATTGAGCCAGGGAACATGGCATTCACATGGGAGATGTACTGGTCTGCCAAACATACCATCTATACATTCATCGAATGACAACTCTTCCGGTTTCTGTACACCTGTTGACTCCTGTGGGGGGGACCAAAGCCACATGGGTCCCATCAATGGCACCTATGATGTTGGGGATGTGTCCCAGGGCATAGAAATCAGCTTTCACTGTAGGCAAATCCTCCCCCTGAGGAAAAACGATGTAGCTCCTCATGTGTTTCAGAAGGGCAGACAACACTCTGGACAATACGTTGGAAAACATAGGCTGGGACATCCTTGATGCTATGACCACTGTTGTTTGAAAAGACCCATTTGAAAGGAAATGGAGCACTGACAGCACCTGCACTTGGGGGGGGGGGGGATTCCTGTGGGATGGCGGATTGCTGACATCAGGTCTGGCTCCAACTGAGTACACAGTTCCTGGATTGTGGCACGATCAAGCCAGGATGTGATAATCACATGTCGCTACTCCATTGTCGACAGGTCCACCAACCGTCGGTACACCGGAGGATGCCGCCATCTCCTCACATGTCCCAGCGGAAGGCGCCTATGAAGGACAACAGCGAGCACAGAGTCAAACAACTCAGAGGTACGTACCCACAGTTTACACAGAACACCATTCATACACAAAAGATGGCCTGTATGTGTGTAGAGTCTAGGCCTAGGTATGTGTGACGCAGTTGAAAATCGAGCCATGTGGGCCCCTGAAATGGCGGCTGCCTGACCTGGAAAGTGGGACAATGGGATGTGAGGTAACTGCGCTAGCGTTGTACACCGTCGCGGTAGGCGGTCGAAGACCACGGCGCAATGCTGCATTGGTTAACATTGGACCCTATGGGTCCCAGGAGCCAATGACGATGTACCCCAGTGGTGACGGTACGCACCGCCGTGGATGTGACCGCCATTTTCTATCTGTTCAATCACTCGATACCTGATCTTCGACAGGAGAGGACCTACACTGCAAGTGCTGCTGTGACCTCGGTCTGAAAGAGACAATGGCTCGAGTGTCTGGGGAAAGGGCCCCTGCCTTCACATCGGAGGAGTTGAGAAAGCTCGTGGATGAGGTCCTCCCCCAGTACACGCTACCCTATGGTTCTCCAGACAAACAGGTATGTACACAGGGAGCATGTTGTATGGGCCATGCCGGTGTGGAGAGGGTTGGATGTAAGAAGGAAGGGGGGAGAGTGCTGCGTGCATGAAAGACGGTGAATGCATGTGCCACATGGCAAGGGTAGGGATGGGGGGCAATCAGTTTGACGGGCAGTTGGTAATAACTTCTCTTTTTCCCCTGTAATTTTCATGTAGGTCAGCGCCCACCAGAAAAAAGATATTTGGCGTGCCATCGCCAAGGACGTCCGGACCCTGGGGGTCTACCACGGACGGAGCACCCACTGCCGTAAAAGATGGGAGGACATTCGCCGCTGGAGCAAGAAGACAATGGAGGCTCAGCTGGGGATGGCCTCCCAACGTGGGAGGGGTGCCTGTCGCACCATGACCCCCCTGATGTTCAGGATCCTGGTGGTGTCCTACCCGGAGTTGGATGGGCGCTTGAGGGCATCACAGCAGCCACAAGGGGGTGAGTACACTCTCATTCTGCTGACTTTACGCGCAGTGGAGGTGTCTGGGTGGGGGAGGTGGGCTGTGGGTTTCCCTAGGGCAGGGCGAGTTCCGTAGGCAAGGGCCCTCCGTGAGGCAGGCCATGTGGCACCCCACCCCACCTCTGTAGAGTGCCAAGTACACCTAGTCATGCCCCTGTGTCATCTATGTGTGCAGATGTCATCCATAGCCTTGTAGGCCATTTCCCAGGAATTGAACAGTGGACCCCCAGAGCGCGGCGTAGTGCAGGGGGCTTCTGTGTCTGTCGTGTCCGCCAACGGTAGCGGTAATGCATGCACTCAACATGTCTTTCTTCTGTCGCCCCCCCCCCCTTTTTGTGGTCTCCCTGTTCTTCTGTGCATTAACATCATCAGGCGGAGGAGCAGTGGCACTGGAGCACGAGGGAGCTGCATCCCACATGGCCCTGTAGGGCGAGACTACGGACTCAGAGTTCACCAGTGGGACGGAGGGCGAGGGGAGCTCCACGGCGGGGACAGGAGCTGACACCAGCGACACAGACTCATCCTCTGATGGGAGCTCCCTTGTGGTGGCGGCAACATCTGTGCCCCCCACATCTACAGGTACAGCCGCCACCCCGCCTACCAGCACCGCCCTCCCAGCAACCCCTCAGCCTTTGCCCCGTGCCCGCTCACCCAGGAGGGTGGGCATCACCTTCGCCCCAGGCACCTCACGCCCTGCCCCAGTCACCCCTGCTGCCCTCAGTGAGGAGGCCATTGACCTCCTCAGGTACCTCACTGTTGGGCAGTCTACCATTTTGAATGCCATCCAGGGTGTAGAGAGGCAGTTGCAACAAACAAATGCATTCCTGGAGGGCATTCATTCTGGTCAGGCGGCCCTTCAGCAAGCTTTTCAGACTCTGGCCTAAGCACTGATGGCAGCCATTGTCCCTGTCTGTAGCCTCCACCCTCCAACTTCCTCCACCCAGACCCAATCCCCTGTACCTCAGCCTATCCCAAGCACACCTACAGACCAGCATGCACACACCTCAACACACAAGGGAAGCTCTGGCAAACATAAGCACCACACATCCCACAGGCACTCATGCAAGCATCACACACATGCAGACACACCAACATCCACTGCCTCCACTGTGTCCCCCTCCTCCTCGTCTCCCTCCTCCCTCCCAGTCTCGTCTACACTCACACCTGCATGCACTACCTCTGCAGCCACTATGTCCCTCTTCAGCACACCCACCACCACGCCCCGCTCACGTGCAGTCACCACCCCCACTACCATTCACAAGTCCCCTGTGTCCTCTCCCAGTGTGTCTGTGACGCCCCCTCCCAAGATACACAAACGCAGGCACACACCCACCCAACAGCCATCCACCTCACTACAGCCTCCAGCGCATGCACCTTCACCCAAAGTCACCTAACGTACACCTCCTACAACCACAGCCTCTTCCTCCACTCCCAAACCCCCTCCAGCTACCCGTCCCAGTGTGTCCCAAAAACGTTTCCTGTCCACCCTTGACCTCTTTCCCACACCTCCCCCACCCCATCCGTCTCCTAGGTCCTGAACTAGCACCTCAGCCACAACATCTCTGGGACCAGTGGTGCCTGTAGTCATCGGAATCTGGAGTGCACCGGCCACCAGGGCAGCCAGTGTGGCACAGAGCCATAGCACAGACAGTCCCCCACCTGTGAAGCATCAGAAGTTGGCCAGTGCCCGGTGGGAGAGGGGGAAGACTCCAGCCACCAAACTCGCTCCCAGTGGTCCCGGTGGGAGAGTGGAGTCAATTGTGACACCTTCCAAGGTGGGGAAGGGCCACAAGAAACCCATCAAGTCTGGGAAGAGCAGCACAGCGGAGAAGACTGCCAACATCCCCGATGCCCCGGAGCCCACCTCCAGCACAAGCCCAGCTGCCCAGGACAGGACCGCCAGCACTAGCCTACCTGCCCAGGAGGGGCCTGCCAGCACCAGCCCACCTGCCCAGGAGGCCACCGCCAGCACCAGCCCAGCTGCCCAGGAGGCCACCGCCAGCACCAGCCCACCTGCCCAGGAGGCCACCGCCAGCCCACCTGCCCAGGAGGCCACCGCCAGCACTAGGCCCGTTGGGCCATGAAGGACCACCAGCAAAAGCCCCGCTGGGCGATGAAGGACCGCCAGCTAAAGGCCCGCTGGGCCATGAAGGACCGCCAGCACAAGCCCCGCTGGGCCATGATGGACCGCCAGCACAAGCCCCTCTGGGCCATGAAGGACCGCAAGCACAAGCCCCGCTGGGCCATGAAGGACCGCCAGCAAAAGCCCCGCTGGGCCATGAAGGACCGGCAGCACAAGCCCCGCTGGGCCATGAAGGACCGCCAGCAAAAGCCCTGCTGGGCCATGAAGGACCGCCAGCACAAGCCCCGCTGGGCCATGAAGGACCGCCAGCAAAAGCCCCGCTGTGCCATGAAGGACCGCCAGCAGCTGAGACCCTGCAATGGAGACCGCCATCTCAAGCACCGCTGAACAGGGCACCGCCGTCTCAAGCACTGCTGCACAGGGCACCGCCAACTCAAGCACCGCTGAACAGGGCACCGGCAACTCAAGCACTGCTGAACAGGGCACCGCCGTCTCAAGCACCACTGAACAGGGCACCGCCGTCTCAAGCACCGCTGCACAGGGCACCGCTGTCTCAAGCACCGCTGAACAGGGCACCGCCAACTCAAGCACCGCTGCACAGGGCACTGCCGTTTCAAGCACCGCTGAACAGGGCACCGCCATCTCAAGCACCGCTGAACAGGGCACCGCCGTCTCAAGCACCGCTGCACAGGGCACCGCCAACTCAAGCACCGCTGAACAGGGCACCGCCATCTCAAGCACCGGTGCACAGGGCACCGCCGTCTCAAGCACCGCTGCACAGGGCACCGCCGTCTCAAGCACCGCTGAACAGAGCACCGCCAACTCAAGCACCGCTGAACAGGGCACCGCCGTCTCAAGCACCACTGAACAGGGCACCGCCGTCTCAAGCACGGCTGAACAGGGCACTGCCATCTCAAGCACCACTGAACAGGGCACCGCCGTCTTAAGCACCGCTGAACAGGGCACCGCCGTCTCAAGCACCGCTGCACAGGGCACCGCCAACTCAAGCACCGCTGGGCCATGAAGGACTGCCAGCAAAAGCCCTGCTGGGCCATGAAGGACCGCCAGCACAAGCCCCGCTGGGCCATGAAGGACCGCCAGCAACAGCCCTGCTGGGCCATGAAGGACCGCCAGCACAAGCCCCGCTGGGCCATAAAGGACTGCCAGCAAAAGCCCCGCTGGGCCATGAAGGACCGCCAGCAGCTGAGACCCTGCAATGGAGACCGCCGTCTCAAGCACCGCTGAACAGGGCACCGCCGTCTCAAGCACTGCTGCACAGGGCACCGTCAACTCAAGCACCGCTGAACAGGGCACCGCCAACTCAAGCACCGCTGAACAGGGCACCGCCGTCTCAAGCACTGCTGCACAGGGCACCGCCATCTCAAGCACCGCTGAACAGGGCACCGCCAACTCAAGCACCGCTGCACAGGGCACCGCCGTCTCAAGCACCGCTGAACAGGAAACCGCCATCTCAAGCACCACTGAACAGGGCACCGCCGTCTCAAGCACCGCTGAACAGGGCACCGCCGTCTCAAGCACCGCTGCACAGGGCACCGCCATCTCAAGCACCGCAGCACCGCCGTCTCAAGCACCGCTGAACAGGGCACCGCCGTCTCAAGCACCGCTGAACAGGGCACCGCCATCTCAAGCACAGCTGAACAGGGCACCGCCGTCTCAAGCACCGCTGCACAGGGCACCGCCAACTCAAGCACCGCTGGGCCATGAAGGACTGCCAGCAAAAGCCCTGCTGGGCCATGAAGGACCGCCAGCACAAGCCCCGCTGGGCCATGAAGGACCGCCAGCAACAGCCCTGCTGGGCCATGAAGGACCGCCAGCACAAGCCCCGCTGGGCCATAAAGGACTGCCAGCAAAAGCCCCGCTGGGCCATGAAGGACCGCCAGCAGCTGAGACCCTGCAATGGAGACCGCCGTCTCAAGCACCGCTGAACAGGGCACCGCCGTCTCAAGCACTGCTGCACAGGGCACCGTCAACTCAAGCACCGCTGAACAGGGCACCGCCAACTCAAGCACCGCTGAACAGGGCACCGCCGTCTCAAGCACCGCTGAACAGGGCACCGCCGTCTCAAGCACTGCTGCACAGGGCACCGCCATCTCAAGCACCGCTGAACAGGGCACCGCCAACTCAAGCACCGCTGCACAGGGCACTGCCGTCTCAAGCACTGCTGAACAGGAAACCGCCATCTCAAGCACCACTGAACAGGGCACCGCCGTCTCAAGCACCGCTGAACAGGGCACCGCCGTCTCAAGCACCGCTGCACAGGGCACCGCCATCTCAAGCACCGCAGCACCGCCGTCTCAAGCACCGCTGAACAGGGCACCGCCGTCTCAAGCACCGCTGAACAGGGCACCGCCATCTCAAGCACAGCTGAACAGGGCACCGCCGTCTCAAGCACCGCTGAACAGGGCACCGCCAACTCAAGCACCGCTGCACAGGGCACTGCCGTCTCAAGCACCGCTGAACAGGGCACCGCCAACTCAAGCACCGCTGCACAGGGCACCGCCGTCTCAAGCACCGCTGAACAGGGCACCGCCGTTTCAAGCACCCCTGAACAGGGCACCGCCACCTCAAGCACCGCTGAACGGGGCACCGCCGTCTCAAGCACCGCTGCACAGGGCACCGCCAACTCAAGCACCGCTGAACAGGGCACCGCCGTCTCAAGCACCGCTGCACAGGGCACCGCCAACTCAAGCACCGCTGAACAGGGCACCGCCGTCTCAAGCACCGCTGAACAGGGCACAGCCGTCTCAAGCACGGATGAACAGGGCACCACCATCTCAAGCACCGCTGAACAGGTCACCGCCGTCTTAAGCACCGCTGAACAGGGCACCGCCAACTCAAGCAATGCTGGGCCATGAAGGACCACCAGCAAAAGCCCCGCTGGGCCATGAAGGACCGCCAGCACAAGCCCCGCTGGGCCATGAAGGACCGCCTGCAAAAGCCCTGCTGGGCCATGAAGGACCACCAGCAGCTGAGACCCTGCAATGGAGACCGCCGTCTCAAGCACCGCTGAACAGGGCACCGCCGTCTCAAGCACTGCTGCACAGGGCACCGCCAACTCAAGCACCGCTGAACAGGGCACCACCAACTCAAGCACCGCTGAACAGGGCACCACCGTCTCATGCACCGCTGAACAGGGCACCGCCGTCTCAAGCACCGCCGCACAGGGCACCGCCATCTCAAGCACCGCAGCACCGCCGTCTCAAGCACCGCTAAACAGGGCACCGCCGTCTCAAGCACCGCTGAACAGGGCACTGCCGTCTCAAGCACAGGTGAACAGGGCACCGCCGTCTCAAGCACTGCTGAACAGGGCACCGCCAACTCAAGCACCGCTGAACAGGGCACTGCTGTCTCAAGCACCGCTGCACAGGGTACCGCCGTCTCAAGCACTGCTGCACAGGACACCGACAACTCAAGCACGGCTGAACAGGGCACCGCCGTCTCAAGCACCGCTGCACAGGGCACCGCCGTCTCAAGCACCGCTGCACAGGTCACCGCCGTCTCAAGCACCGCTGAACAGGGCACCGCCAACTCAAGCACCGCTGAACAGGGCACCGCCGTCTCAAGCACCGCTGCACAGGGCACCGCCAACTCAAGCACCTCTGAACAGGGCACTGCCGTCTCAAGCACCGCTGCACAGGGCACCGCCATCTCAAGCACCGCTGAACAGGGCACCGCCGTCTCAAGCACCGCTGGCCCATGAGCGGCAAGGGCACTGACGCAACTGAGTCCGTCACGGGGTGAATGATGCACTCTGGGCACAATGCCCCCTTCAGAACCAGTGGAGACTGTCATCCACTACCTCTGTCCTTAGCAGGATGAAGCACTCTGGGCACCATGCCCCCTCCAGAACCAGTGGAGACTGTCATTCACTACCTCTGTCCTTAGCAGGATGAAGCACTCTGGGCACAAGGCCCCCTCCAGAACCAGTGGAGAAAAGCATCCACTACCCCAATCCTTGGCAGGATGAAGCACTCTGGGCACCATGCCCCCTCCAGAACCAGTGGAGACTGTCATCCACTACCTCTGTCCTTAGCAGGATGAAGCACTCTGGGCACCATGCCCCCTCCAGAACCAGTGGAAACTGTCATCCACTTGTGAGACTGTGGCTTTGCACTCTCAGGATATGGCAGTGGGCAACCCACCCACTGTAGAGACTTGAGAGACTGTGGCTATGGAATCCCCAGGATTGAACAGTGGGTAAACCACCCACTTTAGAGACTTAAGAGACTGTGGCTTTGCACTCCCCAGGATGGAACAGTGGGCAACCCACCCACTGTAGAGACTTGAGAGACTGTGGCTTTGCACTCCCCAGGATGGAACAGTGGGCATGTGGCCCCCTTGTGAATTTGGCATTGTGCACTCAAGCGGCTGAGGTGCCCCCCCTTTCCCACCCCCTGAGGTGCCTGTTTAGTTGCTCTCTGATGTCCCTGCAGTTTTCTCTCCGTCATGGTCGGGGATCTTGTGTGGGCCTCACCCATACCGTGTGGTCCCAGTGTTCCACGGACTTTCTTAGAGCACTACCTGGACTACTATGCTTGGTATATATTATGTACATGGTGTATATATATATTTCTGCCTACTTGTTTTTAATATATTACAATGGTTACACTCATTTTCTATTGTCTTTGCATTCTTCCGGGGGGTTAGGGGGGTGTAACTGTGATGTATTGATATGCATTAGTGTGTGTGTTGTGGTGGGTGAGGGTGGGGGTGTTGCGTGTGTGTGTCCCTGTTTTTTGCCTCCCCCCTCCCCTGTGTCTTAGGTGCAGTACTCACTGTGGTCTTCGCCGCCGGCATTCGTGCTCCTGGTAGAGGAGCAGGAAGACTATTGCAGGTAGAATTTGGAGTTCGGGGTCCATGGCGTCCTCGTTCCTCGTGGGGTGTGTAGAGGTGAGCGTTTTTCCTTCGGGATTCCTGTTTCCGCCGTGTTTTTATCCACAGTGAATCCGCCCCGAAAAAAGGTGGCGGATTGGCCTGTCATAATAGTGTGGGCGGTACATTGTCTCCCGCCTGTCTGTTGGCTGTGACCGCCACGCTGTTTGTTTGTACCGCCGTGGCGGTAGGAGTGTTAAAGTGGCTGTCTTTGTTGGCGGTTTCCGCCACGGTCGTAATTGCTAATTTTTTACCGCCAGTCTGTTGGCGGTCTTACCGCCGCTTTAACACCGACCGCCAGGGTTGTAATGACCACCATAATATTTCGGTGCAAAACCCCCTTTCTCCATACCGCCACCCCCACCCGGCTAACGTCATTTCCCCCAACGCTAGCCCACCCTTTGTACCGGCTTGAAGGATTCCATAAATTTGGTGCCTGGCTGGCGCTCTGGAATGACGCAAGCCAGCAGTATAGTTTTTGATACAAAATTGCATTCGCACAGTTTTGCATCAAAAAGTATACATTTGGGCCGTAATTCCATGTACCCCACAGAATCTCCCCTCGACATGGAGCAGCATGTGCTAGGAGCAGGCTTAGTTTTTTTGGGACAAAGTCATCATTCTTTTCTGTCACTTTTTTTCTCTTCTCTTTTATTTCCATTGTGGTTTTCAATTGATGCATTGTTGATGTTTTGGTGCTGATAAACTATTGCAATTATATTTCATGCTAAAATGCCATGTCTCATTAAATGTTTAATGCACATATGAAGATGTTGTTATATTTCTTTCATAAATCATTATTCCATATCTGCTATTCCGCTGCTAAAAATGGTTCATAATGTTTGAGTTAAGCATTGCACTTTCTTTCAGGTTGTGACCCTTCATATGCATTATTTTATGTATTGTGAAAGGCCTGTTTGATTCATCTAAGTCTAAAGTTGAGTTCATAGTCAATAGTTATTGCAAGCATATTCCTCTGTACATATGTCCCCATGATTAGAGTAGCGATTAGAATTATTTAAAACTCAAGAATGTTACAATTATAATAGTCCCTAAAGGGAGGTTCCCAACGAATCATAGAGTCACTGTTAAGCCACATGCAAACAAGATTCCCCACACAAGCCAAAAAGCTAGATAAATTTTGCTGTGAATGGCACACACATACTAAAGCACACACATTGCCCTGGCCAGAGGGGTGAACCTTCGACACCAACATAAAAGAATACACAAGGATACACAATCAGACAAAATTCATAAGATGAAGGAAGTATAAAAGAGAGGCACAGTTAGAACCATGGACCATCTTCAAGGTGGCCTGTAGCCACCAAGAACATGCAACGAAGGCTTCTGCAGATCCTCCACCATACATAGGTACAAAGGTGCTCTCTCTGATGCCTGCCATCCCAGCTGTTCCTGCCCTAGGTCACACTAATCCACTGGTTATGGGGCCCAGACGGTGCCCTGCTGAGCAGCGAGTCGCTGGATCAAAGGCTGGGGGATTGCCAGACCAGCAGGCCCAGATGATTCCAGACTCACCCAACGTCGGCACCAGGGTTCCCCCAAGCTCAACCGCCCGTCCCCCATCTGACATGTTCAGTCATTCGATTCCCAGCAGCGTGTGGAGCAGGGACGGTTTCTTTGTTGGGGCACAGGTGCGTTGACCCCCTGTTGTTGTGTTGCACCTGGACGTCCCCATAAATGCTTCAGAATCCATTTCATTAACTTTTGCCATGCATGCCCCGCAGAGTTCAAAGAGTTCACCCTGCCTAATACCTTTTGCGAATGAGTGAGGAAGCTTGGAGGTTAATCATGATTCACACAGCTGGGCTTTGGGTGAAGGTGGCTTTTGACACAATTTTGGTGGCTTTTGCATGAAATTCAGTTACATCGCTCAGCCCATATTGGAGTTGAGGGGAAGACCTTCACCTGGTTAGAGCCCTTTCTGAAACATAGGAAGCAAGTGGTTTGGCTTAAGCCGTTTGTGTGTGAAGCTTAACCTCTTAAGTATGGTTTGCCTCAGGGATCCACCTTGAGGGCTACTTTCTTTAATATCTATTTGGGTCCATGAGCATATCTCAATGAGTCCTATAACATTCAGGTTGTTTCCTCTGCAAATGACACCGAATTACTGCTGACTTTTAACAACGAGTCAGAAGCTAAGTATACATTTACAGCCTGTGTTCATCACTTGGCTCAGGAGCAACTCTTTACAATGTAATCCAGAAAAAATAGAGATCTTGATTTTTGGAGATGACCCCCTACCTGGATGATCAGGAGCATGGCCATCTTGTTGTATGACAGCCCCCTCCCACTGAGATGGCTAGGAACGTAGGGGTTCTAATTGATACACAGTTGTCTTTTTATCCTCAGATCAATGCTGTGGTTAAATCCACATGTTGGACTCTAAAAATGTTGGGGAAATTCCTTAAACTGTTACCAAGGGAGGCTCAGAAAACGGTGGCCAAGGCCTTAGCATTATCACGACTATACTATGCCAATGTTCTCTATGTAGGCCTCCCAGATTTTCTTGGTCAAAGATTGCAGAAAATCAAGAATTTGGCAATACAAGTACTATGCAACTTGCCTTTACAGGCTTTGATTTCTTGTTACCCGACCCAGTTACACTTGGTGCTGGTAAAGGAAAGGATTATTTTTAAGGCCTTCACCCTTGCACATGCTGCATTTTATAAAACTAGTCCATCATATCACAAAAAAGGCTAACCGCCTGTTGACAACAGAAATCTTTTTGCTTCCAATTTTCTTTCCTTCTGAATATTCCCTTCACTAAAAAGGAAGAGGTGGGGCTGCTCCTCTAGCTCTGTTTTAGCTACCAAATATTGGAACAATCTTCCTCTTTCTCTCAGAAATATTCTGGAGAAGTCTAAGCTCCAAAAACAATTGAAAACTCATCTGTTTAGGGGCAGTTTCTGTGCTTAGTGCCATTGAAACTCTTTTATTAGCTGTGCACTTTACAAAACTATCATTCATTCATTCATTCAAGTGTGCATGTCAAGTTGGACGGGTGCCTTTATGTGCCCAGCCTGACATGCAGAAGTGAACCTTTGCCAGGCTGCTCAATATTAGGAGCCCATGGGATTGCAGCCACAGCTCCCAAGTCTCTTAAGAGCTTTGGCAGCTCCTGACTGAGGCAATCCTCACGCTGCTCTCATGCTGTTTATTCAGCAAGGGAGCAGCATTTAGATTGGCTCAGGAAATGGGTGGGGATGGGACTGAAGGGCCGAGCTGGTGGTCATTCATTTCAAATTCCTCCATGCACGCCTGGAGATGGGAGGCAGCAAGTCAGAAGTTGTGGCGATGGTAGGAGTGTTCACTCTTCTCTTTGGTGATGACTAGTTGACCTGGTGACTGCGAGTCAATCACTCACCACTGGTAATTGTACTTAAAGTACCTAAATGGAGAACCAGGTTTTCCATTGTGACCCCGCAGATGTGAGATTGAACTTGATGTCATTTGGGCATGCTGCAGGTCAGCAGGGCTGCATGTCATGCATGAAGTGTTGATGTGCCCCCACCACCATTACTTAGCATGTGTGTGAATTTGAGGGAGAGTGAGCCTGCTGCTGTAGGATGTTCTTTCTGCAGGGTTTAACTGGCCTAAGGCCATAGCCCGGTCAGTCTTGTAAGGGCAAGTCGAGTGCAAAGCGTCAATGGGCCCCCCGCAACTACTTGTCCGAGCGTGCAGCAGCGTGTAAGTGAATTTGTTTGGGAGACTGGACCTGCTGCTGGGGTTTCAGCCCAGGCCTGTTTCCTGTCCCACTCAGAGTCCACCCTAGTAGCAAAGTAACTGTAATGAGTACAAAAGCGTAAGACAGTGGTAAAGCTGCTAACCCTGATGACTACTCCCAATTCAGTGATGTCCATGTGATGGACTGTTTGTAGCATGAACGTATCTTATGTAAGGGTGTTGTCATGCATTCAAAACATCAGTGGCAAGGCATACCAAAAATAGATGACTTAAGCAAAAATAATAGATTTGAAAGCCCGGGGAAGAAATATGAGGTGAAAGTAACATGGACAACGGCTTGGAAATGTACTCAAGCTGAGATGGCACAGCCCAAGGCCACAGCACGCCGTCCTTTCAGCAAGCCATTTGTAAAAAGAATAATATAGAAGGAAGCAATTGCTTATCTCTGAAGGGACTCCTTTCATCTCAAAGAGTGACTGCTGCTCCTTGCCAGTGAAGGACTGGCCTAAGAATATAGGGCAGTTTGGCAGTGCCCTATTGGTTGGTCTGACAGGTCTGTGTGTGGGCTGTTTGTTTTGGCTGTAAGTTGGCCTATTTTATGTTCTGGTAGGTTGGTGTTTTCCAAACAGAAAAGACAAATGCATGCACCACACAGTCATTGTGTCTACCCTTTACCAGTTCAAAGTTGCCCCGATTTGAGCGTCATTGTCATCAATCATGTGATGTGGGTCGGTTTCAACAAGGTCCGATGCCTTTATTTTGGTGCCCATTGTACTCTTGTGCTGAAGTTTATTTATTTTGTGTTTGCCAGACTACTGACCCTGATGATGTGCATGCATCTGTTTTACTCACATTAACGTTTGGTTGCCAGAATGCAGTGAAACTGCCTAATAATGGCCATAAAATTCTCTACAAGATCAGGGAAACCACTGCACTGCAATATATTGACCGGTTTGTTTGTGTTCTGTGGCAGCCTGCTGCTGCCTGGATTAGTGTTTCTGTTTAGTTGCCAAATTCGGAATGCAAAGTGATAGTGAAACAGCCTAACAATGGTCATAAAATTCCCTATATGAACACGGAAGCCACTTCACCACCATATGTTGGCCTGTGTTGTGTTCTGCTGCTGCCGGCAGCAGCTTGGGTTGGTGTTCACTGTTGTGCAGTTATGTATATTACTGCAAACTTTGACTACAAAACACAAATGCATTGAGAAAGGGCTGTGAAGCCCCATGTGAGCTGAATGCCCTGGATACATTTGACCTGCAGCTGGACAAGGAGATCTGTTGGAAGAAGCTGGAAGCCAGGCTTACAGTGCGGCTGATTCAACTCCAGACTCCTGAGATTATGTTCAAAAGGGCAGCAATTCCCCAAGGGAGACTGCAAGGTTGTTTTCCTGTTCTACAAAGGCCCGTGGCATCTTCCTCTCAGCTGTTGTGGCAAAGGGGTTGAACTAGTGGAAGTGACGATCAGTGGAAATTGGTGGGACAGGGTAGGGTAATACAGACACATAGGTGGTCATTATGAACATGGTGGGATACCGCCGACCGCCGTGGCCACGGTGAACAGCACACCGTCAGTTATGATGCCAAAAACAGAAACCTCTAAAAATCCTGCAATCTCCAGCCACCGCCAGGGCCCATGATGGCGGAAAGTCTGTACACCCCACCCCGCCACCGCCAAGCAGACAAATTCTCCTCCCACCAAATAATGATGCACAAATCACTGTGGTGGATAGTGGATGTTGAATGACCATTGGCAGTACGAACCGCCACTGCCAGCAATGGGACCCAACAGCAAAAAATGCACAAATTGGCAAGTTTGAAACCCACACACCTGACATACATCCACAACACTATAAAACACTCAGATACACACCCGAACAATCCTTTGCAATACTGATTGAACAACAGATAGTGAGAACACTGCAAGGATACACTGTACACAACATAACAAAAGTCACACACACATATACACAAAAGCACCCTCACCAATACACCCAGAACACCACATTCATAACACACACCATGGCACCCCCTAAGCACCCACGCTTCACAGATAGGGAGCTAAGGACGTTGGTGGACGAAATACTCAAGGTCAAACCACAACTATTCGGGGCACAGGTGCAGCACACACCCATCACCAGGAAGATGGAGTTATGGCAGAAGACTGTAAACAAGGTCAACACAGTGGGAAAAACCATCCATGCACAAGGGACGATATCGGCAAGAGATGGAACGACCTATGTGGGAAGGTGAGGTCTATGGCATCCAGGCACAACATTGCGGTACAGAAGACTGGTGGAGGACCCCCACCTACACCCCGACTACACTGATTGGGAGGAGAAGGTACTGTCTATCCTACACCCGGAGGGACTCACTGGACTCACTGGAGGACTGGACTCGGGTAAGTCATCTAAAATTATTTCATATCCACCACACCTGTAATACATGTACCACCCCACCCCTCCAACTACCACCAGGACCACATCCCCACCCAGGCCACTACATACACATCCAGTCACCCTGCATGCCCATAAACCCACTAACAGACCCACATCCCTCCCCCTGTGCACAGTCACCTACCCCTGCAAGGATTCACAATGGTACTACTGCACCCACAATGCACCCCACATCCCATGCAATATGAAAGGATAATCCCACAAAAGGTCCCTGCATGGCCTGACAGGGGAATAAACAGAATAAAATAGGGCAGGGCTGTGCATCATTATCTGATTTCGTACATGTAACATACATGTCCACTCCCCCCACTGGCACCACCACCCATGCCACCCGGACGGAAAGGCCAAGGAGTGCCAGCACCCCACACAAAGACAAAGGCCCCACTCAGGAGAATGGAGAGGGATGTATGGACAGTGAGGAATACCCTGGCCCGTCACACAGTCCTGGACTGTCACCATCCAGTAGCCTCACCCAGGATACCACTGACACCCCTACTACCCAGCCACCAACATCATCTCTGGCCTAACGACCCCACACCAGTGTCTCCAGGCCACAGACTGGCGGACCACATGTATAGAGGCCAGAGTCTACACCCACCAACAGGCAGGATGATGAAGGCTCCAGTGCAAGTGGGACTGCCAGACTTGTGCAGGGGACACAGGCACGGGGGCTAGGCTTAGTGGGAGGGCATCAGTGGCCCGGGGGTAGGCCAAAGGATGGATGCTGCAGCCTAGGAGGTGATATCTGAGGTCCTGGGAGCATACCACGATAAACAAGACAGGATGGGCCAGATCCTGGCCACCCTGGAGCAGAATCAAAGGCTGCAGATAGCACAACACCAAGAGGCCATGGAGCAATGGAAGCAGCTCAATGCCACCATGGCCACCATTGTAGGGGTACTGCAGCAAAACTACCCTAGCTAGCCTGAGATCCCCACACACCTAGAAGCCTCTACCACTAGCCAGGAAACAGACCTGCCATCCATATCTGCAGCAGCAACTGGACTGGTGGCACTGGCAGAGGACACACAGGAGACCACCACCCCTAGCCTTGCAGCCCAGCACCAGTCACTCAAACGTGCCCTCAGACCCAGATATGGCACTGGAACACTTGGCAAGACCAAGGCCCCCGCTAGGAAGTGACGCTGCCCTGAACTGTCTCCCTTGTGTGACACTGTGTTACCATCTTGCCTCACCAATACCAACATACCAACTTGCAAGGGACATATGGACCAATACCCACTACCACCAATCGCTGAGCCCATTTACCTGGTATGGATATGCACCATGAGCCTACTCCCTATCACTGTACAGTGCACCTATGAAATTGTGACACGTAATAAAACCCATCTACACCAATTTGTATGTCCCCTGTCATTATGAGTAGTCAATTGTTAGTGTGAATGCATTAGCCAGTCAATTCCATTATCACACCTTTATTGCAGGAATGGTATCCCACGCACAACAGTGTGTGGAGTAAGTAAAAAATGACACCATGTTTGTTTCCATGGCACATGCCACCTCAGTCTTCAGGTAACAGTGTCAATGACTACAGACACCACATCCCCAAGCAAATGAGTCAGACAAACATTATGCAGTGCAGACAACAACATCAGTGAACAGTACCTCATAGTCACTGGACGTATAGGCAGATTAGCTGGTTCCTGGAGTTGACATCTTCCCCCTCTTCATCCTCACCATTCTCTACACACCTTCTCAGGGCTGTAGCACAGGGATCCCCCAGAGAGATGGGGGCAAAGAAATCTAGCCTTCAGGAGACCTATAGTGCACTCAATCACCCTCCTAGTATGTCCATAGGCCTCATTATAATTCCTCTCTGCATCTGTCCTGTACAGGTGTCAGGAGCCATTTCAAGATGGGGTAGCCATAATCGCCTGCAAAAGTGGGCGAGAGAGGACTTTTTACAAACTGCCATTACTTGCATACAGCCTACCTGTCAGCTATGTACTGATCCAGTGTCATACACACTCACATATGTGCCAACCTCTGTCCCCTTGTAGTTGTTCCATCATGTGTGGCACACTGCAGTTCCTCAGGACAAAGGCATCATGAACTGATCCTGGAAACCTGGCATTGGCATGTGATATGTACTGATCAGCAGTACACACCAATTGTATGTTCATTGAGTGGAAGCTCTTTCTGTTCCTGTACCCCTCTTCATTCACTCTTGGGGGGATGAGAGCTACGTCGGTTCCATCAATGGCACCTATCACTTGGGGTATGTTAGCAAAGGCATAAAATCAAGACTTGATGGCAGGGAGCTCAGCCCTTTGGGGAAACTGGACAGATATCTGCATGTGTTGTACAAATGCATCCAGGAATTTGAACAGGTTGAGGCTAAACATTGGCTGTGAGAACCCTGCACCCATGCTCACTGTCACCTGAAATGAGCCCGTAGCCAAAAAATGGAGTACAGATAGCACTTGCACTTCAGTAGGGATGGCATGTTGATTCCGATTAGCCAGTCTCAGTACAGGATCCAGTAAAGCACATACGTCCTCGATTGTTGAACGATTGAGTCTGTAGGTGACAATGATGTTACGTTCCTCCATCGTATCCAAATCAACAAGAGGTCTGTACACAGATGGGGCCCTCCCTCGCTACATGGGTCTGGGGAGGAAAGAACACAGATGAGGGACACACATACACATGCAAAACATGTTGTAAATGAATAACAGGTGTGCAATACGTAGGTTACACACACAAGCGATGTATGATGTACAACATTAGGCAAATGTATGTAGAGATACCTCTGTTCTAATGGCATGCCAGTGCGGATACATTACATGAGATGGGTGAAGGTGAGGAACAGACACTTATGTGGGCAGGTGACTAAAGGCTCGGATTTGTATGCCCTGAATGGGGCCCCTGACCAGGAAATATGTACTTGGTGATAGCAAAATGGCAGCCTCCTGCCATGCAGATATGAAGGAGTGGAAGTGACATCATTCCGCTGGTGGTAGTTGTCATGGCGGAGGGCGTTGTTCACCGGCGTGCACCCATTCATTGGTTTAGATGATTGTCAATGGGGAAACTGGGCCTATCATGATCGCCGCCGGTGGTGACGGTGCACACCACCGCGGAGCGTACGCCCCAATTTCACTTGACTCCCAATTCCTGTGCATGCAAGTACTCCACTGAGTAGCTCCTGTGTCGTGGCTCTGGTTACTCCAATGGCATGAGCCTTAGGGGGACGGGCCCCGGCCTTCACCACGGAGAGGCTCGAGAAGCGGGTGGACAGGGTCCTACCCCTGTATGTCAAGTTATATGGGTGACCAGAGGAGCAGGTGAGTTGGCGGTTGTCTTGCATGGATGTGTGTGATGGTGGAGGATACCTGTATGCATGTGTGCTCCATTTGTAACTGCGCAGGTGTAGATAGTGTGGCATGTACTGTTAGTGAGTTGGTAAAATGATCCTGTGAAGTTTCCATCCCATAGGGGACGACATGTCAGCTGTATCAGATGGGTATATCCTGACGTCTGTTTTTCTTCTGCGTGTCCTATAGAGGTCGGCACCCATCAGAAGAGGGGACTCTGGCAAGCCATCGCTAAGGAGGTGTGGACCCTGGGGGTCTACAACCAGCAGAGCACCCACTGCAGGAAGCCCTGGGCCAGGAAGACCTGCGAGGCCCAGCTGGGAAAGGCCTCCCATCGAGGACGGGATGCCCATCGGACCATGATCCCCCCAATGGCCCGCATTGTGGCGGTGGCATATCTGGATTTGGATGGGCACTTGAAGGCAGCACAGCAGCCACAAGGGGGTGAGTACCAACAATGTTTAGTGCTACTTTGATGGATGTGTTTGGGTGCTGTGGTATGTATGCTGTCTAGTGCCAGGCACTCTGACAAGTGTGTTCCTGCAGTCCTGCCCTCCGCATAGGCATGGAAATGGTGTGGGGCAGGTGTCGGTGGTCTAAATAAGCCATTTGGGGTTGATCTTCCTTTACTGTAGGATTCTTTGTGGGCCCATGGACTAGTGGGTGCATTGGCTGGCAACGGTCACCCATGGGTGTAGTCCACACAGTTCATCAGGCCCGTGTTTCATGTGGGAAATGAGTTGTATTCTGGGGTAGTGACCACTAGTCCGAGGCATAGTCATGACTATTGTTGGAGGTGCTGCGTGTAGGTGTGTAAGCTGGATGTGGTTGTGTGTGCACCAAGTATGTACATTCAGACAGGTATTTACAGATTTCTCTCATGTTTTGTCTCCCCACCCCTGTGCTCTTGTGTTCTTTGTGTGCATCAGCATTATCTGGTGAGGGAGCAGTGGCATCGGCGAGTGGGGATGCAGTGGCCCAGGGTTCAAAGGAGGCAGAGTCTGCGGAGCCCAAGGGGACCAGTGGGTTGGAGGATGAGGGGAGTACCACAGGGAAGGCAGCTACCACTGGTGATAGTGACTCTGATACCTCCTCTGATGGCAGCTCCCTGGTGGTAGCAGACCCTAGTGGCCCCACCCATTCTTTGTCATCTTCCAACACCCCCATACCATCTCCACCCTCCCAGTTGCTCCCCACCCAGTTGTTTGTGCCCCTTCACCCAGAAGGGTGGGTGTCTCCTTCGCCCCAGGCACCTCATCCCCTGCCCCAGTCAGCCCTGCTGCCATCATGGAGGAGGCTTTGACTTCCTGAGGACTTTCTCTGTAGGGCAGACAACAATCGTTAATTTCATCAAGGGGCTAGCATCCCAGATGCAGCAATGCAATGCATTTCTGAAAGGCAATCACAATGCCATGTCTGGACTTCAGAGATCTTTTCAGGCTCTGGCCTCCTCTTTGATGGCAGCCAGTGTCCCTGGTCATTCCGTCCCCCCTCCCAGAACCTCTACCCCTTCTAGAACCCCACTCCCTTCACCCATGCCAAGCACACATTCAGACAGCCATGCACACACCTCAACACACAAGAAGCACACAGAGAAACACAAGCACCACACTTCCCACCACAGTCATACACACACCCGACATACAAAGGCACACACAACAACATCCACTTCCTCCAGTGTGTCCACCTCTCCCGCCTAACTGTCTGTCACCTCAACATGCACACCCACAAGCACTGCACCCTCAGTCACTGCTGCTGTCCCCATTCTTGCAGTCACCACAATATCTGACATCCAGTCATCCACCCCAGACACCACACCTGCACTCACCCCAACTACATTGACTGACACATGCAGCACACTCACAAGACCTGCAGACACCCAGACAACATCCATTTACACTGGCAGCCTGTCTTGTCCCACTCTGTCCTCCCCCCCTCCTCCTACAATGCTCAAAAGTTCCCAGACACCCACTCAACACACATCCACCACACATCAGCATACTGTACAGGCACCTGAATACATGTCCAGCACATCTACACCTGGTACAAGCACTCCCTCTACCTCTACCTCTACTTCCACACCTTCCTCCATATATACCCCAACTGCCCCAAAGAAACTTTTTGTCTCCCATATTGACCTGTTTGAACCCACTGATCCACCCCGTCTCGTCCCTAAACGTGCCCATCTCCTTGCCCTGTCCACTCCTTCCTCGCCAAAGTCTACCCCAGTCCGCCCTTCCCATTCCTGTGCTCCTTTACCAGAGAGGAAGAAGCCCCATGTTGCGCCAGGTCCCTCTGCCACCCACCAGTCCAAGCCCACTCCCCCACCTTTCAAGGGCAAGCTCAAACCCCCTCCACCTCCCAAACGTAAGCCCAAGCCCCCCCTTCCAAGCGTAAGTCCCCACCCCCGCCACCTCCTGCCCCTTTTCCCTGAGGTGCCTGGCTGCCCCATTGATATCCCTTACAGTGGAGTACCCTGTGCACATGTGGGAGTCAAGTCCGGCCCATTTGAGCCCTTCAGGGTATTTATAATGGACTGGCCAATGGCCTTATTTGGACATTACTATGTTATTGTTCTATTAAGGTTTGTGTGCCCAGTGGTGCTGTTGGCACAATATGAAGGCGTGGTTCATCGTTTCATTGTGGTGGTGTGGTGTTCACATGTGTGTACTTTGGTACAGGTCTTTGTTGCCTTGTGTCGGGTAAGTACCTCTTATTCTGGTGTGTATGGCTTGAGATGGTGGGAGGGGTTGGGAGTGCATTGCGGGGTGGGTGTGTAACTGTGGCCTTTCTTCCCATGTGTACTAGGTTACGGTACTTACCGTCGTCATCTTCGTCGGCGGTCACGGTCGTGGAGGTATACTGCAAGGAGCAGGACTGGCATTATTTGCAAATCTCTCTCCATGTCTGCTTCAACGTGTTGTGTGTGCCTGCGGTGAGGGTTTCCTTTTATTTGGTTTGTTTCTGCCACGATGTTGATGGCGGTGTGTGAATGGACCACTACTTTCTCATGTGCTTCATTATTTGGCGGTCCGGACCGCCAGCCTGTTGGCAGTAGTTCATAATGAGGGCCATAATGCTCAATGTTTAGGTACCTGCACAGGGTAAGAGCTGTGTTTGATTCTTTTGTCCACTACCTCAGAGTTCTTTAAAAAATGTGTGCAGTTGCCTTGACCTTTTCCTGCTGCAAGTGCTTTAGGTGGCACTTAAAATTACTCCTCACCAAATGTGTACGCACACATGCTCAGATAAGAAAACTGTGACTTAGAAAAAGCATTATTTTTCAGGATCACATGAACTAATGGTGCTGTGATTAAAATTGCCATTATTCGGTCCCAAAATCTTATAATTTTCTCTGAGAAAAGTGAGATGCCATACGCCTCTTAGCTGGGTGAAATCTGTTAAAGATCAGAAAGACATGTGCAGTCTACCATTGTAAAATTATAGCCAGGACTGATTATAGCCACATTGTCACTCCACTGTGTGTGCCTACTCTTTACAAGTTCAAATGTTCTCAGCAATCCTGTGGGCCAGTTTGTAGCTATCTCAGCCCAGGGACACCTTTATTTTGGTGCCCAACATGCTTATGTGCTAGAGTGAGCTTATTTATTTTCTGTTCCCCAGTCTGATCCAGTGACCCTGATGTGGTGTGCACATCTATTTTTCCCACATTAACGTTTGGCTGCCGGAATGCATGTCAATGAAACTTTACCACTGGCATTGTAAAATTATAGCTACACCCTTACCGGGTCTACTCTTTACAAGTTAAAATTTGCACACAATCATGTGGTTTTTCACTATATCAGAGGCGAGGCCACTGTTACTTTGGTTTCGGACGTGCTGCAGTGCTACTCGAGCCTATATATTATGTGTTTGCCAGTCTGACCCTGCCTTAGAAAAGGCAGGAGTCATGCCCACCACCTGAGCATTGCCATTGCACCCTGTGCCATGTATGGGGGCCCATATGTGGGCCCCCTATGGCATTTTGAATAAAAAAGGTAAATACTTACCTTTATTTACCTGTACTTACCTGGGGTGGGGTCCCCCATCCTCCGCTGTCCCTCTGGTGTGGGTGGAGGTGTCCCTGGGGCCTGAGGAGGGCACCAGTGGACTCATTTCATGGTGTTCCACCATGGAAATGAGCCCACAAGTCCCCTAACACATGCCCTGACCCAGGCGTTAAATAATGGAGCAAAGCAAGCTCAGTGCCATTATTTAGGCCCACCTCCCTCCCGTGCACAATTTGTGCACAGGAGGATAAATAAGGTGCAAGGGAGTTAGAGTCATTTTTGCCCGGGAATGCCTAACTTGCATCTCATTGACGCAAGGTAGTTTTCCGCAGGCAAAAAATAACTTTAATTCCAATATTTTGACGCTATGGGGGGTCTAGCGTCAAAATATGACTATGCTGAAATAACGTAAAAACAATGACACTATTTCAGTGCAGACAGAGTATAAATATGCCCCTAAGTGTACAGAAAATACATAAATAAGAAAGGCACAGGAATCTCCCGAGACTGAATAATGTTGCCTGTTTTTCTAAAGATAACCCACAACCCACAGCTCTTATCTAACGGGTCTGCAACTGAACCACAAGTTCACCACCTTAACAGTGGCCAGCCACCTTTTTGGCAGTAGCTTCTGGAACCCCAACAAAACCTAAGTATATAAGACAAAGACCACAGACAGTTTTGAACTATATTTTACAGACATTCTTCCACAAACTCCTTTTCCACAAGCGAAGGCACCCCTGGTACTGCAGCACTTTCCAGAGCAGAAACATACCTGATCAACTGAAGCCTACAGATGTTTCCCAGGAAGCCATCTGAAATTCTAAAACCTATGTATTTTTGGACCATTATATGCTTTCTGTTTCCTGCGGTGTGGATGTGGCTACATCCATAAATAGTCATAAATCTGCCTAGACACATGGAGTCTACCTTAATGCTTCTACAGCGCTTGCATAGGGACCTTTCCCACACCATTTACAATTACACTGGACCTAATGTTAGTATTCCACATACATTACACAGTGCATTCTTACACAACACATGGTATCAGCAGATGACCGCCGTGGTCACCCAGACATCAGCCAGACTATGTTACCTCTGTTCACTGATGCCACATGCTGTAGGCACAGATAGGCTTTATTTATCCTAAGAAAAAGCCCTCGAGAAAGTAAAATGTCTCATCAATCTGTACCTATGTAGGAATAGAGCCATGTTAGAAATGGGGTCTCCAGTTGGCAGTCAGTTTGCACTCTGTCCAATCAGGGACCTCAATCTTGTCAGGGCAATGAAAGTACCCATTCAAGACAACCCCCACTCACCCCCTTAGTACCAGCAGTCAGGCTTAGCTCAAAGGCAATGTGTAAAGTAGCTGTACCAACACACACAGTAATACAGTAAAACACTCCAAAATCAGCACCACACCAGTTTAGAAAAATAGGCAGAATTTCTCTAAATCAAACAAGACCAAAATGACAAAACCCCAACATACACAGGTCGAGATATGAATTTTTCAAAAGAATAAGAGTCGTTATCCGAAGCCTCAAGTGGATGTTGTGTTCTTTCTCCAGCTGTGATGCATCGTTCTCCCAGCTGAGATGCAGGTGGAGCATCAGTTTTAGACGTGAAGTGGGTGGTGCATCATTTTTTAGCCGCGTTGCAGGTGGTGCATCGAAAATTTCCTGCATGGTGTTCTGTGCTGGATTTCAGTCCTTGTTCGCCCACTTCACCTTTCAAGGGCCCAGGGACTGGATGGGACACCACTTGGCAGGGCAGGAGTCTCAGCAGAGAGTCCAGGTCCTGGCAGAGGAAGTCTTTGCAAAACAGGAGGCAAGCTCAATCTAAGCCCTTGGAGATTCTTCACAAGCAGGAATACACCACACAGTCCAGTCTTTGTCCTCTTTCAGGCAGAAGCAGCAACTGCAGTCCAACCCAGCAAAGCACAGTCAAAGGCAAAGGGCCAGTACTTCTCCTCTGGCTCTTCAGCTCTTCTCCCTGGCAAAGGTTCCTCTTGACTTCAGAAGCAATCTAAAAATCTGGGGCTTGGGTCCACTACTTATAGCCCTTTCTGCCTTTGAAGTAGGCAAACTTCAAAGGAAAGTCTCTGGTGTTCACAAGATCCTGCCTTGCCCAGGCCTGGCTCCAGACTCACACCAGGGGTTGGAGACTGCATTGTGTGAGGGCAGGCACAGCCCATTCAGGTGGTGGTGACCACTCCTCCCCCCACTTTAGCTCAGATGGCCCATCAGGATATGCAGGCTATATCCCAGCTCCCTTTGTGTCACTGTCTAAAGGGGATTCACAAACAGCCCAATTGTCAGTTTGACCCAGACAGGGAATCCACAAACAGGCTGAGTCGCAGAATGGTATAAGAAAGAAAATGCCCACTTTCTAAAAGTGGCATTTCCAAACTGACAATTTAAAACCAACTTAACCAAAAGAAAATATTTTTAAATTGTGAGTTCAGAGACACCAAACTCCAAATTTCTATCTGCTCCCAAAGGGAAACTGCACTTAAAATATATTTAATGGCAGTCCCCTTGTTAACCTATGAGAGAGATAGGCCTTGCAACAGTGAAAACCAAATTTGGCAGTATTTCATTGTTAGGACATGTAAAACACATCAGTACCTGTACCACCTTTAACATACATTGCACCCTGCCCATGGGGCTACCTAGGGCCTACCTTTGGGGTACCTTACATGTATAAAAAGGGACGGTTTGGGCCTGGCAAGTGAGTCCACTTGCCAGGTCAAATTGGCAGTTTAAAAACAGCACAACCAGACACTGCAGTGGCAAGTATGAGCCATGCTTACAGGGCTACTTATCTAGGTGGCAGAATCAGTGCTGCAGGCCCTCTAGTAGCATTTGATTTACAGGCCCTGGACACCTCTAATGCACTGTACTAGGGGCTTACTAGTAAATCAAACATCCCAATCATGGATAAACCAATCACCAATACAACTTATACAGAGAGCATATGCACTTTAGCATTGGTTAGCAATGGTAAGGTGCCCAGAGTCCTAATGCCCACAGAAACTGGTCATAAACAAATAGGAGGAAGAAGGGAAAAAGTTTGGGGATGACCCTGCAAAAAAGGTCAGGTCCAACAAGCCAAGTTACAACCTAGTGGAGTGGAACACCATAGGGTGGTAGTAAACAACACTCGATATGAGACCGATCCCACCACACTGTACCTTTACACCGAGGCTAGCGATATTCAAACCAAGCTAGACAAGATGCGCAGGCCCGAAACTGTAGGGGAGGACACTGTTTGGCCCGAGACTTTCCAGAAAAGAGATTTTTGGAGGTAGTAAAACCGCACAAGTGCACAAACACATCAACTCCTGCCTCCATCTGTGGCCCCAGGATGGCCCTTTGCATGTCTGAAGCAGTCTTCTTTAACAAAAAATGGGCCCCAAACATGAATTTCCAGTGTAGGGCCATCCACCTCAAAGATACAAGCAGAAATGAGTCTCATAGGGGGGGCCTTCATACTAGAATAGATACCCCATGTCATGAAATCTAGGATGCTGAGATAGGTGCATGTTGTTTGAGGGGAAGGGGTAACCCCTAATTGTATGGAAACTTACACTGTAGTCATTGTTTTTCAGAGGCAAAGGAATGATCCTGCTTGGCACGAATGAGGCTTGTGAAGCAATACTACACATATCAAACATGCATTGGGCCACCCTCGCGCTGATGGATATCTACCGGCATTGTGGAGAATTTGCATATACGCAGCTTATCCCTGAATGGCGGGGCCTCTGTCCCCTTATGGCCGTACACACCCCGACCCTGGGCATTCCTGGAGAAGGCCTGTTCGAGTTATTCTACATCCCCTACAGAAGAAAACAACTCTGTTGCATCAGGCTTAAGAAAAAAACACTGCCTATAACTTTCTGGGCTTAGCACAAGGACATCCTGGAAGAATTCAGACTATTCACTGATGCTCAAGTAAATGCAGGAGGGTCCATATCCTTCTTCACACTACAGACAAAAGCAATTGCCTGCTGATTGCAAATAACAAGATGGGAGATGCTGAAAATAATCAACGGCACTGAGCTCTGCCTAAATACCATCAAGGAAGAATTGAGAGCCATCCACCTCATGGTGATGCAATATAAGTATGTGTTGGACTTGAAGCCAATGGAGGGTGAGATGTGCACCAAGATCAGTGCATCCTGCTATACGTTTATCCCCAGAAATGACCTGAACAATGGGAAACTAACTTGTGCTATCCAAGCACTGCATCCTCTACACACCAAAATGAAGGAGGGAGGTGCCCCAGAGCAGGACTTGTTATTTGATTGTTTTTTCTGGTTTTCCTAGTGGGTAACCAGTCTGTGCATGTCATTGCTGCTGATCGTCGTTCTTGTGCTGTTTTGTGTTGTTTACTACAAATGGGTGTTTCCTGGTTTAAAAAGGAAGTCTATAAATTAGATAGAATGTAAGTAACTATGGAAATAGTAATAAACACATCAGAAACACAGCAAGCCTCAAACAATGAGACTGTAATGAAGTATGGGGTGGATAATGTAGTTGGAAATTCAACTAGAGGGGGGAATGTTAATATTGATAGAAACAAAGTCAATGTATGCCATGATATGTGTGAGCGTAACAACAAACTCTCATCACTGTTGTCGATTCCACCAGATGTGACCTTCACATCATCCCTGAGTCAGAAATACGTGGTCAGGCAAAGCCTGTGATATAGGCCTGAAGCAACTGATTGACAGATCACAGATAGGGGTGATACATAGCCCGTAGACAAACGCATAAACAGGAAAAACCCAGATTGATCCCTCAACAACACAATAGGCAGCAACACCAGAATAGTTGCAGGAGATTGACTCCTAATAAAGCATATTTGGCTGAAGGGGGTGCACGTTCCCAAAACAACATAAAAGTTAGATGCCACATGAAGTTACGAACACTCAGCCAATCAGAACACAACATACACACAATACACAGTGATCACGTGCTCCCCATGCTGGAAATCTCGACATGTACCAACTGACCCGCAGTATGTCCAGGCAAGGTTGAGACATGGCTGCACACTTTATCAGATGGTCAGACTTACGACTCCATGACTAGGCCTGAATTAATTTTGCCTAAGAATGCATAGAATTGCTTTATGACCATCCAAGAATTGAATATAATGGCTCTCAGAAATCTGTAACTTTGAGAGACAACCATGAGAACCCAGCTCGGTACTGCTCTCCCAGTGCTGTGTTTAATTAAACCAACTGGTCCTGTTTCATTAAACGCCTCTTCTTTTTTATTTCTCTGAAAGTAAATCCACATTCAAGCAACAGAGGAATCTGTCTGATGCAGGTCCAGAGCCTTCTGTCCCTGTGGCAGTGCATGGAGCCCCCTCAGACCAGATGTGGCCTCAACAGGCTCAGTCTTGGGGTGCTCTCATTTCAGAGCTCGTAACCGTTGACCCACTGGTCCTCCCACTGTGGACTGTTTATACCTCCTGCTGCTACCTCTAGGCCTCTGTACCCTCCTTTGTGGAGTGGTAACCCCAGAAGCCAGAACTGGTAGGGTGCCTATCGTGGCCACCACCCAGCACCCCAGACATGGTAGAACTCCTACCAGTGGATGGTCTCTTGGTATGGACCAGGCCCCCCTGCTTGTGGCCCCCTGGGAGCAATTCAAGCACTGGGCCTGGCAATGGGGCTCCCTGGGACTCTGCCCACCTCCACCTCTCTCCTTACTCTTAAAAGAGATATGGGACCCTTTCATCCCTTACCCTCCACTATACTGGGACCTGTCTGGGTCGCTGTTTACCTCGCTCTCACTATGTTGAAGAGAACCTGAATCGCCTTACTCAGGATCACTCCCCAGTGCCTTCTCTGACACTCTGGTACTCACCCGGAGATCTGCCTCCCTTGCAAGTTCCCTAAGGTCAGAGAACTTACAAGCCACCAGGTGTTGGCTTAGCTCTGTTGTTAGACCTGGCATCCTTAGGGTAATCTTACACCAGACATTTTGCCTTTCACCTCCTGTTTTTTTGTTGTATTTTTTTGTTGACCTTAGGACTCTGAATACTTTGCCACTGTGAACCAGTGCTAAAGTGCATGTGTTTCTCCCCTAAACACAGTAATACTTGTGTATCCACAATTGGCATATTTAATTTATGTGCAAGTC
The DNA here is from genome assembly GCF_031143425.1 of Pleurodeles waltl. Taxonomy (NCBI): domain Eukaryota; kingdom Metazoa; phylum Chordata; class Amphibia; order Caudata; family Salamandridae; genus Pleurodeles; species Pleurodeles waltl. The sequence goes on along the minus strand of NC_090442.1, from coordinate 690,688,266 downwards.
TCTTGTAAAGTGGTATATATCATATACCCAGGGCCTGCAAATTAAATGCTACTAGTAGGCCTGCAGCACTGATTGTGCCCCCACTTCAGTAGCCCTTAAACATGTCTCAGGCCTGCCACTGCAAAGCCTGTGTGTGCTTTTTCAATGCCACTTTGACTTGGCATTTAAAACCTCTTGCCAAGCCTTGATTTCTCCTTTTCCTACATATACATCACCCCTAAGGTAGGCCCTAGGAAGCCCATAGGGCAGGGTGCCTTATAAGTAAAAGGCACAACATGTACTCTTATGTTTTACATGTCCTGGTAGTGAAAAGCTCCCAAAGTCATTTTCATTACAGTGAAGCTGCTCCTTTTATAGGCCAGCATTGGGAATTTCTTAATATACTTGTAAACAGTAATTCCTGATCAGAAGGGAGTAGCTGCATCATGTTTCATATCATTGGAATGGTAATGATAAATCATCTTTACTGGTAAAGTCAGATTTATTATTCCTATTTTAGAAATGCCACTTTTAGAAAGCCTGCATTTCCCTGCTCTCCCTGCTCTGCATGCCTGACAGGCTGTCTCCAATACACATCTAGAGACATTTGAGCTACATTTGAGCATTTCCTCCAGACACCCACAACACAGGACACTCAATTGCATCTGCATTCATCTCTATAATGATGGATCTTCCTAGGCCGGAAGGGTGGAGGGGAACACTCACACTTTAAGAAGGAAGTACATGTCCCCATACAAAGGGCTGATTACCCCCTATTGATAGTCTGAAGCCAGGGCTGGTTTGAAAAGAGGACTGTGCATTTCAGAAAGATCCTTTGAAGTCATCCCCCACATCAATTGCACTTTTGGGTATAAGTACTGGGGCTGTGACCCCCTGAAATCAGTACATTTCTGGACCTAAAGGGAGCTTTGCTGGAGTAATCTGTGCTGTAAGGAATGCCACTTTGCCAGGATTTACAGTTCCCAGGAGCTGCTGCTCTGCTTTGTTGTGCTGCTCTGCTGCCTACTGATCTCTGCCCTGCCAAGAACTAAACCCAGAGTGTCTCCAAGGTTTTGTTGGCTTTGGTCCCTGTTTTGTGAGAAATTTCAGGAACATCAACAATTTCCTCCTGTGTAGCTACAGCTGGACTCTGTCAGCCATGAGTCCTGCAACTGCATCCTAAACTTCACCATTTTCACCTCAAAGTGCCAAAAAGCAGCACTCTTTCTGATCATCAGCACTTTGAATTCAAATCAAGTTTTTCTCTGCCCCAGGACCAGTGTTTCCCTCTCCACCAACTTCATTCATCTACCAGATTCAGTATTATTGAAGTGTAGCCCCATCAAGTGGCATAACTTCTCCACACAGCAGGATCAGCTAAGTGTCATCCTCGTCCTCACCGCTCAAGGAGTGGTGCTCTGATTTCCAGCATTGGCGTGTGTGCCCCAACCCTGCCTTGGACGTAAGAGCACAGCCGGGCTAACCACCTTTATAGTGCTGCCTTCACCCTGAGCCCCCATGAAGCGGCATACCTTCCCTACACAGCAGGATCAGCGGAGTGCCACCCTCATCCTGAGTGCCCTGACCTTGCTTTGGACATAAGAGCACAGGGCTAATGACTTCTCTGCTACTTCTCTGCTACTTCTTGGTGCCAAATGGTAGCTACTTTCAACATCCTCAAAGATGCTGTGTGAAACAGGGCCATGCGGCCGTCACCACTGTCCCACAACATTGTGATTCACTGGAGAGAGGATTATTGGCCAGCATTTGTTGTGCCACTCTGCACAAAAACCATTACCTTAAAGCTTCTAAATGAAGCCTAGTGAATTCAAGCACTCTTCTTGCATTTACACCTGAGAAGTAATACCTTTAAGATTGCATATCACCTGAACTACTTAGTCGATTTTTATTAAGATTGGTTGGTGCCGGATAATGAGGGCTGTACTGGTTTGCTTATATTATAAAACATATACATGATATTTGTATCATGTTGGGTTACTGAGATAAATATCGTCTATTTTTTTTCTAAACCTGTGTGAAGTCTTTGGGGGTCATTCTGACTCCCGCCGGTGGCGGTAACCGCACGCCCGGCGTGAGCCGCCGAATGACCGCACCGCAGTCAAATGACCGCGGCGGCCATTCTGGCTTTCCCGCTGGGCTGGCGGGCGACCGCCAGAAGGCCGCCAGCGGGAAAGCGCCTTCAACGAGGAAGCCGGCTCCGAATGGAGCCGGCGGTGTTGAAGGCGTGCGACGGTGCAGTGGCACCCGTCGCGATTTTCAGTGTCTGCTTGGCAGACACTGAAAATCAATGTGGGGCCCTGTTAGGGGGCCCCTGCAGTGCCCATGCCATTGGCATGGGCACTGCAGGGGCCCCCAGGGGCCCCACGACACCCGTTACTGCCATCCTGTTCCCGGCGGTGAAAACCGCCAGGGACAGGATGGAGGTAAGGGGGTCGGAATCCCCATGGCGGCGCTGCAAGCAGCACCGCCGTGGAGGATTCCCTGGGGCAGCGGGAAACCGGCGGGACACCGCCGGTTTCCTGTTTCTGACCGCGGCTGTACCGCCGCGGTCAGAATGCCCATGGAAGCACCGCCAGCCTGTTGGCGGTGCTTCCGCGGTCGTTGGCCCTGGAGGTCGATGACCGCCAGGGTCAGAATGACCCCCTTTATGTGGTCTTTTCATTGTGTTGCTGTGTGTGTGCGTGTGTGGGTTGCACAAATGCTTTACATATTGCCTCTTAAGTTAAGCCTGCCTGCTTTGAGCAAAGCTACCAAAGGGTGAGCACAGGGTAATTTAATGTGTGCATCTGACTTACCCTGACTAGGATAGTGGTCCCTGTTTTGACAGGGTGTATTCATCTGCCAACTAGAGACCCAGGCACTCAATTATGGGGATTTGGCATAGGGCAGCACAGTAAGTCATCTTGCTGCGATACTCTGCGCAAAAGTGAAAGGGCAGGAATGCACCTTTATTATCCAATATGGTGCATTCCTCTCCTTTTCCCCTGTGATGGTCTTGTTTCAGCAGCTTAGTGCCAACTCAGGCAGCCTGTATTGTCGGTGGGATTGTTTTTGTTCAGGAAGGGGCACCCTCCTGCACAAAAACCATCCTGAGAGGTGTTTTCCTCTTTCTATGTGTGCTGCAAAATGGAAAGAGGAAACAACAAGAAGAAATAAAGTTATTTCTCCTCATTATGCTTCATTAGGAAGATGATAGAAACATGGCTCTTTCCACAACCCTCTATGTTAACCTTGGTCTAACAGGAGCACACCTTAGTTAATCTTCCCCTCACCTGGTGCTGGGAGGCCCTAGGGTAGCCATGCACTACAAATGCCTAAACTCAAACTCAAACTTCAGGAGATAATAGGGTTTTGGCGCATCCCCAGGTTTACACGGTTTTGTAAATCTGGGGAACCGTCAAAATTCACAGGTGCTGCATGGGAGAACCCACTGCAATGCCCATCGAATGCCTCCCAAGTGCAGTGTGAGGCAACACAGTGATTTGCGCTGCCTTGCCTTATTCCATATCTATGAGGCCATTCAAAGCCATACAAAGTGACTTTCAATGGCCTTGTAGATATGATTCTGTAGTCTGCCCCACTGGAGCAACACTAAAAGTGACTGCTCCCACGGCACATGGGGCTCATAAATATGCCCCCAGTTTCTAACATATGGAAGCAGTGACTGAACATGTGCTCTCTAGCAATCAAATAGTACAGCCCCTCAGAAGTGTTTACCATGCTACCTTTCACCGAACTATCCAGTCCCTTGCAAAAGTAACCCACAAAACCCCCCAGGACTGGTGAGAACATTTTTGACTACCCCTGAGTCTCAATCTGCACTCTTCTGAGGTGAACCTATACTTCTTGATAAGGGTCACCTTCATGATGAGATACTTCAACCTGTTCCCCTTCTATAGGGCCAGCAGGGTGTCCCTCCCATCACCAGGCATATGACTCCCAAAGCCAGCTCCCAAATCCCCACAGATCCTGTGTACTTCTAGAGCTACCTCATATGTCTGAAATCACTTGTCTATGTCATTCCCCTCCTTGAAGTCAGACACAAAGTCTCTGGGTATGTGAACACTTTCTTTTGCACTGGACAAAGTAGTTTTGCTGCCACCATTTTTGCTTGACTCTTCAAATCCAGCTCCTTGAGACTCAGTTCATGAGTAAACAAGACATTTTTCTCTTCAAAACCTTTTTTATCTTCAGCTTTTCTCTTCTCTGCAGCAAGCTGGGCGAGCTGCAGTCTCTAGTCCCTCTTAGACTGTCTGTCTTAACTCCTTAGGAGACAGGGTTCGGAAGGAAATACTGCTTCCTGTATAGGATCCCTTTGTGTGAGACACTCTTGCTCCTCCTCTTCCTCCTTCTCAGGGCTACTTTTCGCTTGTAGCCCTGATTCTGAGGTCAGGTGCAACCAGGGTTCGGTATTCTCAAGAGTGCTGAAGTAGTACTCGGAGACTCTTACTGTGGTGCAGATTGCAGGCTTTAAAGGCTACGTGTTACTCAAACTTTGCTTCACTTTTAGGGATTTTCAGTCCTCTCTCTCTCTACACAACTTCCTCAGCCCAACCATGCTGTAGCTCTCAACGTTTCCGATGCCCAGCTCCATATGTGACCAGTCCCACGCAGATACATTGCACCCTACCCCATCCTGGGTATCTTGATTCACCTTTCTCCCCTCAGCTCAGGGTTTTCCTCCTCTGTTGATGCTTGAAGCTTCCTGACTTCCTAATTGACTCAGAGGGATATCTAGGTCTATTTTGGAAGCTTTCCTGCCCCCATTCAGCTCCTTTTCTTTGCAGAACTCCTTCAGCTCATTTCTAGTGTAGTTTGCTAATAGTTGAGATCCATGGATATTCATAGAAGGTATAACAAGTACACCAACAAAAAGTGTCCCAATTTGATGAAGGTGAAGCAGGAGTCAAATTTAAAAAAAATACCAATTGAGAGAAAAAAGAGAATTTGAAACTCATAATTTTTTTAAGTGTGGATAGTAGTGTACATCAATCACTGTATGGCACTGCACAAATACCAGTCCTATACTAAGCACTGACCATCAATATTCGAAATTAGGGTTTCTGGTTGTCAGAGTATAGACCCTGTACAAGCAGGAACCACAGTCTTAGTCAGTCAGATAAACACTAAAACATAACTTGTGCTCACTCTCCGGTACCTTATCACAGAGCAGGCAGGCTTATCTAAAGAGGAAATTTGTAAAGAATTTGTGCAACAAAACACATAGTAAAACAATGACAACACCACAAAAAAAAGACTCCACACCAGGTTACAAAATTAGCAATAACTTTATAAATAAATCAAGACCAAAACAACGTAAATCCAATTAGCAGAATTTGAGTTAAGAATTGTTAAGAAATGAAAATAGTTCTAGCACTCAGAAGCTATAGACACCAATGGGGGTTATCTGGACAGGTTGGACTGGAGCAAAGTCAACAGTTCAGGCTGACCACGAAGGAGTGCAGCCCGGAGACAAGGGCCACACACAGGCCCAGTAAACAGAGTACCTTGATCCTTGTTGCAACAGTGAGATGTGGGAGGTGATGAAAGATACGTCGAGCAATGAATCAAGGCTGGACCCACAGTCAAGGTGATGCATTGATTTTCTTCACACAGTGGCAATGCACCGACTCTAAGGCTGAAGCACAGTGATGCATTGGTTCCGAAGTACGATGAGCCGAGTTTCTCGCGCATTTTGATGGAATGCTCAGATCTCTCCAAGCTGCTGCAGTGGCGATGCATGGTTCAGAGCATCAGGTCTCTCAATGTGATGCATTGGTGCAGAGAGAGATGCGCCGGGTCTACTCCTGCAACAGGGTCGGTGCACTGGTTTTGCTGCAAGCATATTGGATATGCGTCAATTTCTCCGGTGCAAGAATCTGGGTCTACTTCCAGTGAACCAGGCACAGGAGATGAGGTAGAGACTTTGATATCCCGAGCCACAAGCAATAAGAGGGAAGCTGACAAGTCCTTGGAGATCACTTCAGTTGCAAGGCAGAGTTCAGATCTCCATCAGCAAGGTCAGAGAGTAGCAGGGAGCAGGACCGCACAGCAGACATTCCAGGTCACCAGTCCAATAGAGTAACTCTCATTCATGTAGCATAGTCATTCTTCCAATAGAGCCCAGTAGTAGTTTCAAAAGTGTCTGATTTGTTGGGATCAGAGACCCAGTATTTATACCCAGTTGCTCCTTTGAAGTGGGGGTGACTTTGAAAAAGGGTCTTTAAAGTGCACAGAGGCCTTTTCTTTCCAGCCATTGCTTCAGACTATCAGTTGGAGGTAATCGGCCCTTTGTGTGGGGACAGGGACTGCCTATTCAGGTGTAAGTGCCAAGCCCCCTCCCTGCCCAGGAAGAGCCGTCAGTATGCTGATGAGTGCTCAAACATACTTAATCTTCCTGGGTTTGTGGCTGTCTTGAGGGAATGCACAAGTGTACCAAGTTTTCTCAGTCACAGCTTCATGAATCTACAACTCTGTTCCTGCTGACATGTTGAGCACCAGGCTTCTCAAAGGTGTCTGCTGCTGCAATCATGCTCCCACACCCACAAGGTCGGGCAAATCAGACTATAAAATCAGCATCTGCTTTTTGTATCCTCTTCTACAACCTCTCCTGACTCTATTGGTATTCCCTGCTTTAATTGTTTTACTGTCAAAATGAGGTTGTCTTCCATTGATGTGAAGCCCTTTGTAACATGATCTGATGAATTTGGATCTGATTCTACTTTAAAAGCATACATGCTGGAGAGTGAAAGACTGTTTGGTAGGGTCTCTCATTCTAGCTGATGCTAGTATAAAAAAAATAAAGGGGTGGTAGAGGATCAGCACCAGAAGCAGGGAGACATATTTTACTGTAGAACTCCGGTTCACTCAGGTATTCAGTACCAGGGAAAAACAAGCTTGTTACTGACAATCCCCACTCCTTAGGCGACCCACCCTCATTTCCATTAAAGACAAGCCTGTTTGCCAAGATCATATGCCATATGTTTTTTTTAAATGCTGAATGGAAAATAGAAAAATTTAAAACTGGTTTCAGAGTCGTATTCAAATTGTAAACATTATAAAGGTACCTTGTACATATTGGCGCAGTATTCCCTTTGGAACATTGTGCACCAATTAGCAGGGTGTGTTCATGTCCGTTAAAGGGTTTCTTTCTATGCTGGCATTTTTTTTAAGCAGGGTGTGTTTAGATTCATCATTACAGAGACATGATAATGCCGATGCTCCTATTAGCACATAACACAAGAGAATAATTTCAAACTTATCTGTCATCACTGCATCCTGAGTCTGGACTCATAAAAAGCACAAGCTTGAAACTACTCTGAAGTATTTACAAAGGGCAGAAAGACATTGTACATAGGCTTCTAAATCAAGTGGTGGCCACAGATTAACTGCAAGCAACTTTTTTGGCGAACCATTGGGAGCCCAAATAAGTTTTCAATATAAGTTCCTAAATATAGTAATTTTTTTCTTCACCTTAATGCCTCACTTAAAGTGGTGTCACAGATGCCCTCCTAGTTCACCTACATTGACGGGCCGCATCGGAATATCTGTGAGAGTTGGTAATGCCAGTGTAGCCAAAAATGAAGGCCTTATGTGGGTGCTGTAAATAATTACAAGTTGTTCCAAATTAAGCATGACATTGGTCTTGCTAAAGCTAATTACCTCTAATTCACTTTTATCTTTGCGGACCCTCTTTTTCACTTGAATTGTTGTCTTTATGTATTGTTGTAAACAAAAATGAGGGACAGGGAGATTAATGGTCCAGTGTATGACCTAGGTCCCGTGCAGAGGATTGCCAATTTCCAATGATACTGCTCTCCTCTGGGCTTGTGTTTTCCTACTAAGCCCAATCCTTATAATGGGACGGTTGACCCTTAGACTAGACTGAGCCTGACGTGCATCCTTTTTTGTAGTAAGTGACTAGAGTTTAATGTGACTGTCAGTTTTGGACACATTGTGCCCTTGAGTTATAATCTATAGGGGAAGTATTTAGTTGCGCGTTTTGGACCTGATGAAGTGTCGGTGGATCCTTTTGGACCGTTTAGACACGAAACATGTTGACCTCACCTCTAGGGGTTTAAGACAGATCCTTATCCCCTATTTTCAGGTGTAATGTGAGAGTGCTTTGAGCATTATCTCATGCCTCACTCTCCTTTCTGTTTTTATTACCTTGGCCATCACCCTTTCTTGTTCATTGCAATTTGGTATCCTGTTTGGGTTTTGAGTAAATTTTCTCTCTTTTTCTCTCTCTCCTTACTTTTGTAGTGCCTGTAAACAGGCATTACTCACTTTATCCTTTTTCATTACGGCACAGTGCTACTGAGAAAAGATGTCTGGCAAGGAGCCCCCTTACAGGGGTGCCGTTAGACATTGCAGCGCCGGTCTGACGAGGAGCTTGCCCGATGATGAAGCATGACATCTGATTGGGGGTGTGAGGGCACTTGTGTCTAACTTTAGGGTTGCCCTTTGATCCTCTCCCCCTTGTTTTCTTCTCTTGGGAACACTGTATTTGCCTTTATATTTATGTATTGTTGTGTCTTTAAATTGTCACTATTAGAAGCTTCCAAATATATTTCATGTGATTCCATCATTTTTCCTTTAAAGAGAAATAGCTTCAATAGCTTCCATTTTGTAAGGCATATGTGCACTTTTTAAAGCAGTTTGTTCTTATATTTTCAATTCTTAAAAGAGTATGGATATATTTGGAGTCGGATTCAATAATCATACTGTCAAGAGGTACATTGCGATATAGGGAAATCGCGCGATTTGTGAAAGCACAAAATGAATGGCATTTTTCCCTTGTAGGATTTTAAATGTAGAATTTTGTAAGACAGGCTGCATTTCTATGCCTTTAAGCTTTCAAGAAAAGAGCAGGCTAAAATAATGCTAAACACTAAAGGAGCACCTGGGGAGAATTGTATACTATGAAATCATCTTCATAGCTAATGCTTGCTTTTGAATGATACTACAGAGGGAACTCGGGAAAGTGTTCAAGAAAATGCATGAGCGGAGAGAGGACTAACTGGAAAGTGGGCACTTTTTCTCTTTTTAGCACAAGCATTGTGGAGGGTACCCCTGCGTTGCTCCATGTGGTTCTATAGCACATTGCCAGAATCTACTTTTCAAACACAGTGGCAGTGTAATTTATACAAAGTACTTAGGCTTCATTATAAGGTGCATGTTTTAAAATCCAGAGATACACCTTTTGCTTTCCCTTTTAAAATGCTCTGGGGCATATTTATACTGTTTGCACTGAATGTGCGTCAACAATTTTGACGCACATTCAGCGCAAACCTTGCCCCATATTTATACTATGACACCCGACCCCGCGGATGTCAAAATTCCTCCGTGTGAGTCATTTTTGGGATGCGGGAAACCGCCTTGCGTTAATGACATGCAAGGTAGACGTTCCTGTCCAAAAAATGACTTTAACCCCATGCGCCTTATTTATACTCCCGCGGGATGGTGCTAGTGCTAGAACTAAGGAGGCGCTACCAAAAATAAAACTTTCAATATGTCATCTTTAAAACAAACTGGTACTCTCTTAGATCTTGTCGAAGATCACTGTGGAGATCATTTCCATAGGCATTTTCCCTGGAAAAGTCATCAGATGAGACCACACCACTACAGGGTATTGGCAGGACTTTGCCATTTCCAAGGTTTGAACAATTCTTGATGCCAGTGCTCTTCATTAGCCTAGGCATGGTCCAAATACAACACAAAAGGATGATGAACTGCCAGGCCAGGTCCTCCCTGGACCGGGAATAAGCATCCTGGGACCGGTTTCAGGGTATCACCCGTTCATCAGTCAGGCTAGCTTGAATCCAGTGGTACAGTGAACAAGGGACCCAAGTCTGGGCATACCCTTCCCACTTAGGGCAACTTTAACAACACAAAAGGATGATGGACGGGGTGCTGAAACTTGTCAACCACTCACCCCCAGTCACAGATCTGGGTTTAATCCATAGTTCTTTTGCTCAACATGCCACACCAGTTTGGACCCAGCCATATGCAAATCAGTCTTCACCCTGCTCCCCATGGAAACAGTCCAGCCAGAACTGCCAGGCCCTCCCTGGACCGGAAACAAGCATCCTGGGACCGGTTTCAGGGTATCACCCATCCATCAACCAGGCTAGCTTCAATCCAGTGGCACAGTGAGCAAGGGACTCATGTCTGAGCATACCCTTCCCAACTAGGGCAACTTTAACAACACAAAAGGATGATGGATGGAGTGCTGAAACTTTTCAACCACTCAAACCTAGGGCTGGACTGCTGCCATAGGGAGCAGGGTCAAGACTAATTTGCATATAGCTGGGTCCAAACTGGGGTGAAGTAGCAAGCAAAATAACAATGGATTAAACCCAAATCGGTGACTACGGGCGAGTTTTGAAAAGTTTCAACACTCCGTCCATCATTTTATTTTGTGATGGTACAAATTCTAGCCGTATTTACAGTTCTCACATTTGTCTTGATGGCAGTGAGAGCAAAAGGGCCCATAAAACTCAGTCACATTGTTCCTCTACCACCTTGGTTCTTCACTTGAACTAGATCCCCCCCTTTCCACTGTTTGCCTTTGACTGAGTTCTTCTCATCGTGTCTGAGCTCATATTTTTGGTAATAAAATCGGAGTCTGGAACCCCTCTCCACCTCGTCCAAACCTACAGCTCTCTTGGTAGGTAACCACTCTGGATTTAACGTGGAAATGCGCACTCTGCTCCTTAATGATTCAAAAGGAAACCTTTGTGTCATACAATTAGTGCAGGGCAACAGCAGTAGGGGATTTGGCAGTCACTTGTGTGAGGGCAGGCCACTAGCCTTTGAAATATAAGTGTCAGGCCCTCCACCCTTCCAGCCCAGGAAGACACATTAAATATAAAGATGAGTGCAGATGTGACTGAGTATCTTGTGTTTGTGGTTGTCTGGGTGAAATGAACAATAGAACTGTCAACGAGCCCAGCCCAGACATTGATCGGAGACAGGCTGTAAGGCACAGATGGATTTTAAGTGCAGAGAAATGCTTGCTTTCTAAAAGTGACATTTCTAAAATACTAATATACAATCCAACCTCACCGATAAACAGGATTTTCTGTTACCATTCTGACCATACTACATATGACCTGGTTACCCCCTTTCTGATCAGAATCTACCACTCAAACAATATATGAGGGCAGTCCTAATGCTAGCCTATGAAAGGAGCAGGCCTCACAGTAGTGGAAAATGAACTTAGGACTTCTTCACTACCAGAACATATAAAACACATATATACATGTCCTACCTTTTACCTACATAGCACCCTGCCCTATGGGTTACCTGGGGCCTACCTTAGGGGTGACATATATGTAGAAAAAGGGAGGGAAGTTTAAGGCTTGACAAGTACTTTTAAATGCCAAGTTAAAGTGGCAATGAAATTCCACATAGGACTTATAATGGCAGGCCTGAGACATAGTCAAGGGGCTACTTATGTGGGTTGCACAATCAGAGCTGCAGGCCCACTAGTAGCTTTTAATTTACAGGCCCTGGGGACATGGAGTGCACTGTACTAGGGACTTACAAGTAAATCAAATATGCCAATTGGGAATGAACCAATGTTACCATGTTTAAGGGAGAGAGCATATGCACTTTAGCACTGGTTAGCAGTGGTAAAGTGTGCAGAGTCCTAAAACCTGCAACAACAGTGTCAGAAAAGTGGAGGGAGGCAGGCAAAAAGTTAATTGGGGGATGACCACTCTAAGGCTGTCAGGTCTAACTTTATCTATTTTTCTAAACCTGTGTGGTGTATTTTTTGTGGTGTCTTCACCATATTACTGTGTGATTTATTGTTCAAATACTTTACACATTGCCTTCTAAGTTAAGCCTGACCCAGTGCCAAGCTACCAGAGGATGGGCACATGATAATTTGGAATGCGTGTGACTTACCCTGACTAGGATTGTGGTCCCTACTTGGACGAGGGTGTATACCTCTTCAACTAGAGACCCCATTTCTAACAGAAACTCAGATCACAGATAGGCCCAGTGACACCACAATGGTCCCAAAAGACTGGCTCCAAATAAACACACATGGCCGGAGGGATACACGCATTCCCAAACACCATAAAGTCAGATGCCCCATAAAGTTAGTAATACACAGCCAATCAGAACCCAGCACACACAGTAACTCACAACAATCACCTGCCCCTTAGGCCAGACATCGGAAACATTACCCACTGGCCCACATTGTGTCCAGACGAGGCCGAGGCCTACCTGCGCTTGTTATCAAGATCTTATTTATGACTCTAACCCAACAGCTCAGATTCTTTACCCGAAAAAGGAATGGTGAAATTGTTTTACGGCACCCAGAGAAATGCATAAAACACCACGCAGATCTATTGTACTTTGAGACAGTCCTCCGATCACTTTTCTGTAACTGTTCTCCTGGCCATAATGTTTATTTAAACAAACTATTCCTGTTTTGCCAAACACCTTTTGTCTTTTGCTTTTTTCAAGGTAAATTCACATTCAAACAACAGTGGGGAGTGATTCAAAGTGTAGTTTTATAGAGTGCACTGGCAGAAAGTGCAGTAGAGTGGTGTATAGTTGAGTGGTGCAGAGAAGAGTGCCGTGGTATAGAGTGCAGTGGCATAGACTACAGTGGCATAGAGTGCATTGGTGTAGAGTAGAGTGGTGCAGAGTAAACTGGTACAGAGTAGTGGTGCAGAGAGCAGTGACACAGAGTACAGTGGCACAGAGTAAAACAGAGTGATACAGAGTGCAGTGATGTAGAGAGCAATGGTGTACAGTGGATTAGTTTGCAGTGGTGTAGCGTGCAGTGGAATATAGTGCTGAGATGCTGGGTACAGTAGCATTTAATTCAGCAGGGGAGAGTGCAGTCTTGCAGAGTAGAGTGTTGTAGACTGCAGTGGCATAGAGTGCAGTGGTATAGAGTAGAGTGGCATAGATTAGAGTGCTGCAGAGTAGAGTGGTGCAGAACAGAGTGATGGGAGAGCAGAGGCATAAAGTACAGTGGTGCAGAGCAAATGAGAGTGGCATAGAGTGCAGTGGCATAGAGCACAATGATTTAGAGTGGCATAGCATGCAGTGGCATAGGGTGCAGTGGTGCACAGTAGAGTGGTGTTGTGTTCATTTTCATAGAGGGTCACAGTGTAGAGTGGTGCAGGGTGGTGTGGTGAAGAGTAGACACGAGTGGCATGGTATGTAGTGGCATACAATGGAGTAGAGTGGTACAAAGTGGAATGCAGTGGCATAGAGTACAGTGCCACACAGTAAAGTGGTGAAGAGTAGAGTGGTGTATAGTTCAGTGACACAGAGTGAAGTGTTGTAGAGTAAAAGGTTGTAGAGTGCAGTGGTGTCGAGTAGAATGGAATAGTTTACATTGGTGTAGAGTGCAGTGGCATAGAGTGGTGGAGAGAAAAAAGATGTACAGTAAATTGTGTAGGGTAGAGTAGCATAGATTTCAGTGGCATAGAGTAGAGTGTTGTAGAGTAAAGTATAGTGACATACACTGCAGTGATGTAGAGTAAACTGGTGTACAGTGTATGGGTTTGAGTAAAGTGCTGTAGAGTGCATTGGTGATGAGTGCAGTGGCATAGAGTGCAGCAGTGTAGAATAGAGCGGTGTGGAATGGAGAGGCACAGGGTAGATTGCAATGACGTAGTGGAATGGCACAGAGTAGAATAAAGTGGTGCAGATGCAATGACATAGAGTAGATTGTTTCAGAGTAGATTGCAGTTGCATAGAGTGTGTGTGCAGTAGAGTGCAGTGTCTTAGAGTGCAGTGGTGCAGAGTAGATGAGAGTGGCTTACAGTGGATTGACATATAGCACAGTGGCATAAGGTGGAACGATGAAGAATAAAGTGGCACAGCATGTAGTGGCGTTCAGTGCATTGGCATAGAGTGCAGTAGAGTGGCATACACTATAGTGATGCAGAGTGAAGTGCAGTGGCATAGAGTGCAGTGGTGCAGAGAAGAAAGGTGTAGAGCTCAATGGTGAAGATTGCAGCGTTGCAGAGTGGAGTCGCATTGAATTAAGTGGTGGACAGTGGAGAGGCTTTGTGTAAAGTAGTGTATTGTACATTGGCATTACCCACAGTCAGAGTGCAGTGGCATGGAATTAAGTGGTTTTTGAGGGGAGTGGCACAAGGTAGATTGCAGTGGCATAGAGTGAAATGGCACAGAGTTGAATATAGTGCCGTAGAGTGCAGTGGTATAGAGTAGATCTCAAACCTGTAGGTTGAGTAGTCTCAAACCTATTCTTGTTTTTTTGCCCAGATGTTCACCGGATTATTCTGCAGGAAGCCTTTCTATTGCACCTGGACTACTGTAACATCCTATAGATGGGGGCCAGTAAATCTGTAGTCTGTAGACTTCAGCGAGTCCAAAATGCTGCAGCCAGGATGTTGTTTTCTCTCCCTAAGTTTTGTCCTGCCTCTGACTTGCTGTACAAACTGCACTGGCTTTCTGTGGAGAAGTGTGTGCAGTTCAGTCCTTCCCATAAAATTCTGTTCTTTCAGGGGGCACATATTTTTGGTGAATATGATGACCTTCTATCATTTGCTCTGCTTGTCTCAGGCAGGCTGCTGTTCCCCGTTTTGGGACAGTATGTGCGGGAGGCCGCTCATTTCCGGTTAAAGCTCCTTGTCTAAGGAACTCTCCACTCTTGCTATCAGGAATCTAACAAATCACCTGTCCTTTAGGAAAGCCTTAAAGACATGGCTTTTCTCATCTTCATTGCTTGGGTCATTCTATTCTTGGGCCTTTTGCAGCTGGTCACACAAGTTGTGTTAGGGGACTAGCACTGGGAAGCCTCTTTTCAGGGCAGCCATGCGCTTTACAAATCCATCAACATAACATAGCATAACTGAACATAGATTGTTTTGGAGTAGAGTGCAGTGATGCAGAGTGCAGTGTTGTAGAGTGCAGTGGTGCACAGTAGATTAGAGCGTATTAGAGTGGATTGGCATAGAGTGCCTTGTCATTGAGTAGAGTGATGTAGAGTAGAATGGGGTAAAGTGTAGCGGTGTATAGTGCATTGGCGTAGGGTGCAGTAGAGTGGTGAAGAGTAGAGTAGTGCAGAGTGGATTGCAGTGACAAAGAGTACAGTGTTTAACAGTAGAGTGGTTAGGGTTAAGTGGCATAGAGTGGAGTGGTGCAAAGTATTGTAGAGTGGTGTAGGGTAGAGTGCAGTGGCGTACAGTGGAGTGATGCAGAGTGTAGCGGAGTAGAGTACATTGGCAAAGAGTGGCATAGCATAGAGCATGCAGAGTAGAGTACAGTGGCATATTTTGAAATGGCATAGAGAGCAGTGGCATAAAGTTTAGTGATAGAAAGTGCAGTGATTCAGAGTAGACTTTCGTAGAGTGCAATCATGTATATTAGAGTGACACAGAATGCATTGGCATGAAGCACACTGAAATAGAGTAGTGCAGAGGAGAGTGGCCTGGAGAGCAGTGGCATAGAGTACAGTAGTACAGAGTAGAATAAAATGGCGGAGAATTAAGTGATGTGGAGTACACTGACATAGAGTGCAGTGACAAAGTGCTGTAGAGTACATTATAGTGGTGTAGAGTGAAGTGGTGCAGAGTATAATGGCATAGAGTGTAGCGGCATGGAAGAATTGGTTTTGGAGAAAGTGATGTAGAGTGCATTGGTGTAGAGTGCAGTGATGAAGAGAAAAGTGCAGCGGTGCAGACTAGAGTGCAGTGGAGCATAGTAGAGTGGAGTAGCATTGAGTGGGGTGACACTGAGTGGAGTGGTGCTGAGTGCAGTGGCACAAAGTGCAGTAGTGCTGAGTGCAGTGGCTTAGAGCAGATTGTTCATTAGTAGGGTGGAATGGTGCACAGTAGAGTACAGTGCCATAGAGTACAGTGGCATAGAGTGCAAAGTAGATTAGAGTGGTGTAGAGTAGATTGGCACAGAGTGCTCTGGCATAGACTGAAGTGGCACAGAATAGAGTACATTGGTGTAGATTGCAGTGGCATAGAGTGCAGTATTGCAGAGTAGAGTGGCACAGAGTGGAGTGGCACAGAATGGAATTATGTAGAGTGCAGTGGTGAAGAGTGCAGTGGTGCATAGTAGAGTAGAGTGGTGTGGAGTAGAGTGGTGTAGAGTAGAGAGGTGCAGAGTGGTGTGGTGCAGAGTAGACTGCAGTGACGCAGTGTTGAGTAGAGTAGAGTGGCATAGTGTGAAGTGGTGCATAATATGGTGGAGTGGGGTAAAGTGGACTATACATGGTGTGGTAGTGCACTGCCATTACAAACAACACATCTTCAATTGAAATGACCATTACAATTGCACAGATACAGTTTTACTGACAAAAGTAAACAGCACACAAACAATAATGTGTGAAAATGTCATTACCTAGTTTAGTGATTTGTTTTGATCGTAACTACATTTTTCATTCCATCACACTTCAGAATCACCAATTTTTGTGCTGTTCTAATTCGAATGTATTCTGAAATATCTGTACTGCTGATTTATAGACATTTACATTTTGTTGTGTGCTAGAAAAAACATAACATCATAGAGCCTTCCTCAAGCACTCCTAGTAGCCTTCATGATTGTCACAATAATCCTCTCACTTTGAAGTCAGAGAAAGAAAAGTAAACACCATGTTCCCTAGAAGACAGATCCTGACATTAGACCTCTGTCTTTGTATGCTCAGCAAATGTGACATAAGAGCAAGATTTAAAGCCATGTTTACAAAAATCCAGTAGTGGTGGAGCAATGCAATCAATAGGGTTCAGGCAACAGAAGGGATGAAAACAAGATGGACAACCTAAAACCAATAGAACCAGCAAGTAGAAAGCAAGCAAATGTGAGTTAAAAACCACAAAGCTAATAATAAGCAATGGGTGGAATACATTCCTAGCAAAGCATTCCAAATGTCTGCAAGATTATTAGCGAATTAGTCTGCTGCACTGTCTGGTAGGCTTCAGCTTAGAAACAGACCAGAAAACAGATCCACAAACAGCCCATAAATATTGCTCAAACACCGACCTGTCAGACTAGTCCATTGGGCACTGCCTGTTTGACCAATAGGCCAGTCCGACCTTGCATTTAAATGGCTTTATTCCACAAGAAACAGGAAAAAATAATCCAGCCCCTCATCCCCTAGTGGCACGACTGGTAGCATGCAGTCCTAACCTCAACAAAATAAAGATTTACAAATTAGTGCCTGTCACCACAACCCCCTCCCTCGCCCACCCACTCCTGGGTGATTGAAACAAAGTTATCACTGATGAGTAATGTGGTGATTGTCCACAAAACAACAAAAACAACAAAAGGTCTGATTGAGAAAAAACAACATCCCTCTTCTGTTTGAGAGTTCGCTGATATGGGTGTCATGCTGCAAAGAGCAGGCCCTGATGAACTCCGAACTTCCTCATGACAGCAACCCGAGGAGAAGAGAGCTAAACCATTACAACAGAATCCAATGTATTATTCAAGAGAACCCGTATATTCTATTTTCCCACCTCAAACTGTGACAGTGAAAAAATTACACTCAATCAGGCATCAGTGATGTGCGAAAGGAATTTTAAAACAAAATTGTTCTAGCATAAGTAAAAAGCAATGAAAAGTCAACATTTTGTAGGTAAAGACAAGTGAGTGAGTGCATGGATGAAAAGATGCATTGGACAAGCACACTGATGAATTGATGAATAAAATAGGTATATGGCTGGATGAGCAGGGAAGATAAATAATACATATGTGCATGGGAGCAAGCAGAAAAGATTGGAGAAGTTAAGAGGGGTCAGGTGCACATGGTGGCAAGAGGAACGCCCAGCCCAAAATGCATGTCAAAGGGAGAGAGTTCAAGGGCTGGGGTCAGGAAAAGGATAAGGGAACACCAACATTGCCACATGTTGGAGTGAGAAATGGCTGGAATATGCCAGTTCTTCTGAAGCAACAACATTTTTCTGCCCCAAAAAAATGAAAACATGAAGGAGCAAGGCTGCTGTGGTGTCTAGGTTACTGACTCTATAGTAACCGCACACAAGGTCTGAGAATGTGAACAGCGAGAGAGCTGTTGGAGAGGAGTGAAGATAAGATGGCTGTAGGTTTGCTCTCCAGAATAAATACTTAAATTGGACTTACCTGCTTCCAAGTTGTTTCTACATAATGGCGACATAGGTGGGACTTGATCGTACTTATGAGGGGAGAGAAAACCAGGGACTGAGCCAGAGATCTACGTGGTAACGACAGCAAAAAGGAAAAAAGGGACGCAAATAACTCAGCTGATTTCCAATTGGCTGTGAAGGTAGAGACTGTTTTGATTTTTTTATTAATTTTTTTAAAGCGATGTCGCCAGTTGCTGAACTAATTTCGGAGCAGTCAACAAGCGTGAAGATCGTGCCACGCTGCACAAGACATGTGCTCTGCCACTGCTTACTTCAGCCTATGTACGCAACACACTCTTTCAACGGTTTACTTGGGCGACACGCACACATCCCGGCCATCTCGGTTTGGGAGATGTCGTCCACATTTGTTTATGCCAAAAATGGCAACACATACCAAAAGGGTAAAAAGGATAAAAAAGCACAAAGATAAAAAGGTGGACTTCAAGTGCGTTGGCAGTTGTAAATTACACTGTGATACACATAATTTAATTACACTGTGTTTCTCAAACAATTTAATTTGCAAGGAAGTGCAGAAGATCTATCATTTAAATAAAGATGTGTGCCCAAAGCTGTAGTTTAACTCCTCTGCTACCATTCCTTCCTAGACCAGGAGAGCCTATATTTAAATGGTCAGATTGGAAGGAGTATTTTCTAAATTACCTTTCTGCATTAGAAGAACATGATGAACAGTTTACTCCTTCCAGGAAAAAGGAGATTTTATTGCACAGCCTGGGTCCTGAAGGCTTACACAATTATAATCAAATTGAGAAAAACGATAGACAAACTGGTGATACTAATACATTCAAGGGTGCATTGGAAGATTTAGACACATATTATCAACCTACAGTCTATGTAGCCATTGACAGATATGCATTCTTTCAAAGGAAACAATTATATAATGAGACTGTTGAAGACTACGTTTCAGCATTGAAGAAACTCACTTGTCAACTGTAAATTTAGTGCATTACATGACAATCTAATTAGAGATCAGGTGGTCATGCATTCCAAAACCACTAGTATACAGGAGATATATGTATGTGGTGAATCATCTCTAAACAAAGTGGTTGCAATTGTTAAAAAAGCAACTGTGACAAAAACAAAAGTGGAGAAGAAGCAGTATGCAAAATTAGTCATCCAATAGATCAGGGAAAAAGAAAGGACAATTACTCCTTAAAGGAGAAAATGACTAATAGCAATTATAGGTGTGGCAACAAGGGACATTTTGCACGACATAAAAGCTGTCCTGCAATTAAAATTAAGGGGGTCATTACGACCCTGGCGGACGGCGGAGAAGCGGCGGTAAGACCGCCAACAGGCTGGCGGTCTAATTTTTGCAATTATGATCATGGCGGTTACCGCCATGGTCATCCGCCGCTTCTCCGTTCCGCCCGCTGGGCTGGAGACCTGGGTCTCCAGCCCGGCGGTCGTCACTATACCGCCGGCGGTATTTGGACCCGGCTGCCAGCCATGGATTTCATGCGGTTTGGAACCGCCATGAAATCCATGGCAGTAAGCACTATCAGTGCCAGGGAATTCCTTCCCTGGCACTGATAGGGGTCTCCCCCAAACCCACCCTGACTCCCTCCCCTACACCCCCCACCACCCCTGCCACCCCCCAAAGGTGGCAGGGCCCCCCTCCCTACACCGACCCCCAACATCATATCACTAATTCACACATGACACGCACGCAGGCACCACCAACACACATACACGCACACACACGGACATACATGCCCACATCCACACACACAGTCAGACATGCACACCCACATTCAAATATACACGCACACATCCATACAGACATACCTACAGACATACACACACTCATTTCCATACACACAACACCCCTGCAAGCATACACGCACTCACACACCCCCTCTACATACACACACGCACACCCCCATGCACGCACACAACACACAACACCCCCCCACCCCCTCCCCTAACGGACGATCGACTTACCTGGTCCGTCGATCCTACGGGAGGGGATGGGATCCATGGGGGCTGCTCCGCCGACACCACACCGTCAACAGAACACCGCCACGCCGAATCACAGGACGTGATTCGGTGGGCGGTGTTCTGTTGACGTGGTGGTGGAGGTGGAGCAACCTCCCCTTCCCCGCCGACCGCCAGTATGGCTGTTGGCGGCTCTCCGTCCGAAAAAGGACGGAGAGCTGCCAACAGTCATAATACGCCGAGCGGAAAACCGCCACCACTGGCGGTCTTCAGCACGGCAGTCCCTCGGCGGTCTTGACAAAAGACCGCCGAGGGCAAAATGACCCCCTAAATGTGGAATTGTGGGACATTATGAAAGAGTGTGTAGGAAAAAGAAAAATGCAAAAAATTGTAGGGTAAAATGTGTATTGAATAGAGATGAGACAGACAAACGTGAGTCCACGAGTGATGAAAGTGTATGAAGTATTAGTGAAGATGATACAATTTTAGATGTTAATTGTAATACTAGGAAGAAACCTGAGTGTGACATGAGCATAGATGGGGTTAACATACAAGTGGTGGCGGACTCAGGGTCTCCTTACTCCATTATTCAGCATTCTGTATGGGAGGAGCTGCATCCCATGGATATACATCCAGTATCCTTTACTGGTGAAAAAATTGCTATGGTGGGGTTCAAAGGTGTAGTTTTCAAATTTAAGGACAGAATAGCTAATGGGAGGTTATACATTGCAGAGAAAGGTCCTTCAGTCCTTAGGTGGATAGAGCAAGGTGCCTTGGGCATCGTGCTGGACCCTAATGGTGGGGACCAAGTGATGGTTATCAAGGATTCCACCTCAAACCTTGAAGAAACAGCTATGGAACAATTTCCAAGTGTGTTTCCTGGTATTGTTGGGAAATTAAAAGGGTTTACACATAAAATCAAATTAAAGGAGGGTGCCACCCCAGTAAATCACAAGGTTAGGCATGTACCTATTAGCATAAGAGGAGATGTTATGGAAGAATTGGAAGCGTTGGAATCTAAAGGAATAATTGAAACAATGGAAGGTTCAGAATGGTTGGCTCAGTTGGTGGTAGCTCGTAAATCTGATGGACAGTTGTGCCATTGCATTCATTTGAGAGCATTGAACAAAAATATTGTTATTGACAAGTTTACCTCACCTAAAATTGATGAGCTGCTGTCTCAATCCAGAGGCGCAAAATGGTTCTCGGCGATAGATCTAACTTTGGCATACCACCAGGTCCAGTTACATGAATCTAGCAGGTACCTAACAGCGTTCATCACTCCTTTTGGATGTTGCAGATTCGTTAGAATGCCATTTGGGTTGACATCCGCGGCAGCAGTATTCCAGCAGCTGATGTTTAATCTATTCAAAGGAATGGGTTAAGTAATTTACTTCCAAGATGACATATTGATTATGGGCCACAGCAGAGAAGAACATGACCACAAACTCAAGTTAGTATTGAAGAAACTATATGATGGAGGTTTAACTGCAGAACCAAAGAAGTGTAAATTTGAGGTGCAATCAGTAACTTATCTAGGACATAAAGTGAGCAGTGAAGGCATCACACCTATGAAGGATATTATCAGCGCAATTAGTGACTCACCGGCACCTACATCGAAGGATGAAGTAAGATCCTTTTTAAGTTTGTTGAAAACTTTGCTGTGAAAACACACAAATAGAGACCATTACTAAAAGTAAGGCAAGATTTCAATTGGGATTAGCAATTACAAATGGATTTTGAAAATATTAAATAGGATATTTTCAGAGCTGGTCCCTTACAAGGTTTTAAAATTTGTGCACATAGCATAGTTACAACAGATGCTAGTGGAAAGGGTCTAGGTGCAGTACTCACCCAAATATCTGAAAATAGCAGCAAGAGCACAGTGGAATATGATTCTCATTCACTGTCACCTGCAGAAGAGACATTTTCTGTGATTGAAAGAGAGATGTTAGCTGCTGCATGGGCCATGGAAAAATTTAGACAGTATATATGGGGAACAAGATTTACACTAAGGACAGATCACAAACCACTGGTGAAAGTTTTTACTTCGAGTGGGAATTTCAAAGCAACACACATATTGCAAGAATGACTTTCAAGTTATTGGATTACGTATATGATGTGGTATATCTACATGGGAAGTTTAATAAAGTTGCAGACTATTTAGGTCAATCTCCATTACCCATAGAAGAGATTGGGACTGAGTGGGATGATTACAATGTAGCAGTGGTGAATGATGAATATAGTGCCATTTTAGAGGAAGAGTGGGATTCAGAATATAAAAAGGATGAGAATAAGTGTAATAAGGCAACTCGTTGTCAAAAGGTGGGCAACGAAAGACAAACTACAAGATGAGTGCAGGAAGTATTGGGAAATTAAAGACAAACTATCTGTAAGTGAAGCAGGGTGTATTTTCAGAGGAGAGAGATTGGTACCTCCAGATGGGTTGAGATTGAGGATTTTAGAATTGAACCATAAAGGGCATCTGGGAATAGTAAAATTGAAGAAAAGAATGAAGTTGTTGTACTGGTGGCCTGGTATGGACGTTCCAATTGAGAAATTCCTGAAATTATTATTATTTGTACCAATGCTAAAAGTACCACTCTGTGTTTAGGCCTTCCATGGGTAAAGGCATACTTCCAGAACACCTGTTGGAAGAAGTGAGTATAGACTTGTTGGGACCCATTATGAATGATTTGGGGATTGCTAAACACATAATAGTTGCAGTGGACAGCTACTCTAAGCGGCGTGAGATAATGGTAACGGAGGAAACCCAGGCAAAATATGTAGTTAACTTCCTAGAGAGTTTTGGGCATTCAGAATAACCCCAACTGGAATTGAATATAGTCCCTTTAGGCCCGAAAGCTTAGGGTCTTAAGAGGTGAAGAACAATTCACAAAAAGACAATATAATTTGGCAAAATAAAAAAATATGCAGTAAGTGGTCAGCCTCTGTGGTTAAGAGCAACTTGAGGAAAATGCAAGGGAGTATAAAAAGCAGTATAACAAAAAACATAGGGGCATATTTATACTTTTTGCACTAACGCAGTTTTGAACTAACGCAGTTTTGCATCAAAAAGTTTAGCACCGGCTTGCGCCACTCCTGAGCTCCAGCTGGGCTCCATATTTATGGAATGTCACAAGCCGGTGCAAAGGGTGGAATAGCGTTAAAAAAAATGACATTAGCCGGGTGCGGCTGGCGGTATGGGAGAAGAGGGTTTTGCACCAAAAAAATGACGTTAGGCTGGTTAGAGTAAAAAAAGATGACTCTAATCAGCCTAGCATAATTTTCTGACACAAAACCATCCAAACCACATGACTGTTGCCTTAGAAAAGACAGGAGTCATGCCCACCACCCCAGTGGCCAGCACAGAGGATCATGGTCCCTTGGGCATGGCCATTGCACCCTGTGCCATGCAGGGGACCCCACGTTGGGCTCCTAATAGCACTTTAATAAAAAAAACACTTACCTATACTTACCCTACCTACCCTACCTCCGGTGTCCCTCTGGTGTGGGTTGGGGTGTTCCTGGGGCTTGAAGAGGGCACCTGTGGACCCATTCCATGGTGTTTAACTATGAAAATGGGTCCACAGGTCCCTTAACGCCTGGTCTGACCAAGGAGTTAAATAATGGTGCAAAGCAAGCTTTGCACCATTATTTAGCTCCTCCGCCCATCCGTGCATCATTTTAGCATGGGGGATAAATATGGGGCTAGCACCATTTTTTAGATGGGAATGCCTACCTTGCATCTCATTGATGCAAGGTAGGTTCATGCATCTAAAAAATTGTGCAAACTCCAATATTTTGACGTTAGACGTGTCTAATGTCAAAATATAAATGTGGAGTTAGTTTTATGCCCAATTTGCTTAAAAAATGATACAAATTCAGCGCAAATGGGGTGTAGTGTCAAAAAAGTGTGTTTATCTCGTGGTGATTGGGTTAAAGTGAAACTTGGTCACATGATAAGATAGGGCTGTAGGAAATGTTCAGTTCCTTTACGAGTATGTGAAGTTTACAACAGGTCAGCTTTGAAGAGTGATAAAAACATTTGACATTTAAACATAATGTTTAAGTGTGATGAATTGATGGTTCAGGAATTCCACAATAAGGAAAAATTACATAATGATAACACAGAATTTATACGGGAAGATATTATGAACAAAACTACACAACATAGATGCACATTTGAGTGCAGGGGTACAGCTTCAAGTGTTCAGGTGGATACCTCTTGTAATTTAAAATAATACGCTAATGAACCTGGTACTCATTCATGTAAGACAACTTGTAGGGGAAGAGATGTTATGGTACCAAAGACATTCAAAGATTTTGTTATGTGAATAATATGAGACTATTTAGATTCATCATACTGTAAATAGGGAAAGAATCTTGGGAACACAGGAATGGGTGTTGGGGTTGATTTTGTTGTAATGTTACCATTATAAGTTTTATGGATAAATTATCCAGAATGTATAATTTCTGTTTTATCTTTCATGTATATTTTCAGTTAAAACTTCTCTGTGTAAAAAGGTTTGCATGATGTTAATGTTTTCAAAGAAGGGAGATGTGGTGTCTAGGTTACTGACTCCATAGTAACCACACATCAGGTTCGAGAATGTGAACAGTGAGAGAGCTGTTGGAGTGAAGATAAGACAGTTGTAGGTTTGCTCTCCCAAATACTTATGTTGGACTTACCTGCTTTCCAGTTGTTTCTACAGATGCTCTTAGCAGGACAAGGATTTTATTATATCATACCTGAGTCAGTGCTGGAGGTTGTAACTCCATTTATTGGCATCCACCAAACAGGACACAGGCTTTGCCATAAGGCAGCCTCTCCTTGATCCACTGCCAGTCAACTCTCAGTTGTTGCCATGGTCACCCTCAGTGTTCAATGATGCCCCCAACACTCTGGCCCTCATTACAACCCTGGCAGTCGGTGTTAAAGTGGAGGTAATACCGCTAACAGGCCGGCGGATAAAGGCGGATTTGGACCCTGGCGGTTACCGCCATCCGTACAGTCAGTAAACAAAATATCTCTCTTCTAGAAAAATTGAGAACCAATTTCAGCTGCCAAAAGGACAACCTTAAATAATATATACCATTTTTTTTTCTTTTTTTTTTTAAAGGATCCAACTATGAACAAATAGACAAAAATCATATAGATCATACAAAAAATATTAAATCAAATTATACATAGAACACCCCCATAACCAGATCAAGACACAAAACAATAATTCAAATATACAAACAAGGACCATATACGAAAAAACACGTAGAACAAGTGACAAAGACAAAGACAACATCAAGACACCGGAGACAGAAATAATCACACATAGCAAAAAATCTCATAAGCGTAAATAGTAAATCATAAATCTTCTCTCATGACACATATAAATCATGTATATAAATCATAACAAAAAAACAATCAATATATAAATCATCTCAACAAAATCTTATATGATAAGCTCAAGCAGAGTCCATACAAACAAACAAATGGTTGGTATCACAGAAACCAATGCTCAAAACTTAAAAGTAGAGTTCACATTGATGAAGCTTGCTCCGGTGAATCTTAGAAATAAAATTATTTTTGAAGAATTACTTCATCTGTTAATGCGTTGTTATTCCTGCCAACGCGCGTTTCGGTGGGCAAAACTTGTAGGACGGGGGCCAGAATTGCCAAAACAGCATGCCAGGCGCAGAATCGTCTGGCGTGCGGGAGGATCCGACAATGTGATGATTTCTGTATTGCACCGTGTCAGAACCACGTACTATAAGTTTTGTGGTTATTCTCTGTGGTTGCTCGGACCGGATTTGAAGAAACAATGTTTTGCGCGATAACGGATCTAATGCCCTGATGAAGGTGGCTGTTTGCATTATGAACACTTTTTCGGAAGCGTAAGCCCACCAAAACGTGCGTGCATACATGCATACCCACACAACATACACCAACATACCTTGTCACACACATACATCCACAACACACAACACTCACAATCACTCATTCACGCATGCATCCAACACAACTCACACTCGCATGCATGCATCCCAAAACATACAGCCCCCCACATACACACAACATCACCCACCCTCTCTCCGGTCGGAGAACCCGACTTACCTGCTTGCAGGGGGTCCTCCAGCTGGAGACGGTCCATGGCGCTGCTGTTGCTAGCAGCGTCCGCCAGCAAAACAACGCCAGGCCATATTATTGCTCATGATACGGTCGGCGGTGTTTTGCTGGTGTGGCGGTGCTGCTGTCAGCAGCCCCACCTTACCACCGTCTGCCTCCATGACCGTCGGCGGTGTTCCGCCACATTTCTGGCAGAATGCCGTTGGCAGTCATAATACGCGTTGCCAGCTGGAACCCATAGCAGAAGTATGTTGGCGGCCGACGGCGTGGCGGTTGGCAGGCAATAACACCAATGTTGAAAAGAGGGCCTCTAAACTCTTCATAACATTAAATGGCAAGTTACAACAGAATTGATCCAGATTTTTGATAGGGAGGGTGGGGAAGGCTTCCCTCAGTGCCTGTTCAGGAGCGACCAACACAAGATGGCAATTTGAGGGAAGGATAGGAGCAGGGACCATGGATTGGGCTACATGGTGGGAAAAGAAATGTTTTCTATATGCAGGTAAGCCCTGAACAGAGCAAACAAATTCTGCTGACACATACAAGATAAAGCAATGCAACTTTAAATTGTTCAATGTCACTAATCATTTTTCCTGTTATAAATATTGCTCAATGAGAATTTACCTTAAAAAACAAAAGACAAGAGGCATCTGTCAAAACAGGAAAGGGTTTGTTTAATTAAACATTACGGCTGAAAGAGCAGTTACAGAACCGGGGTCTGAGGACTGTCTCTAGTTGTACATCAAATTGATGGAAGTTTTATACAAATTTTTAGGTACTACAAAACCATAAACATGTGAACAGTTGTCACAGAGTCATGGACACAATTCCAGATAGGGAGTGCAGATGGGCCTCGACCTGGCGTGCACACAATGTGGGCCAGTGAGTACGTGTCCAGATGTCCTGCCTGAGTGCCCCGGTCCATGTGGGTCTGGGTTCCTTGTCTGCAGCTGTAATGCCATGCACTGGTCTAACTACCTTACCCTTGCTGTAGTGGTGCGGCAGTGGAATGACTTCCCTGAGGCTGAATATATGGTGCGGTAAGGTTTCCCTGGGCTTTATTCTGTGGACGGGAGTTCTCCTGGGCCTGGTTTTGGCTCATTGACTTCTGCGCATGGTGTCCCTTTAGTCGGCATCTGATGGCCATGTGGCCAATACTATGGCACTATTAGCATTGTATGGGGTTTTGCTGCTGCCCAAATACCCTGGTCTCCATCACTGTAACAGTTTTGGAAACCTCGGGCCCTGCGTTGAAGTTCCCTTAATAATGTGTGCCATTTGCATGCTTGCACAAGCTCAGGTAGGTCTTCACATTCTCAATAACATTTCTAAGTGACATTCCCCAAATCAGTTGTTTGCACCAAATACAGCACTTCATACATTCTTGTACTCTCTAGTTTCTAACTCCTCTCAGACACTAGGAGAGGGAAGTGTGAGCACATTGAATTCAGGACCAATATTAAGCCTAAAGTGAATGGCCAGGATAGCTAGGCTCACTCTAGAGCATAATGAAGCTATTGGTTTATTCTCTGCCTTACTTGAAAATAACTGAAACATGCAAAGAAAGTCTAGGAAACTTTTTTGGAGAAAGTTCAACTTAATTTGCACAGTATTTATTTTGGAGATATGGACTTATTTGTCTAGGATATCCTAGTTCAAAGGTGAAATGTTGACTATTGGCTCACAAGCCTGCCAATAAAACACTGATGCCAAACCTTTTCAAAACTCAAATCAGGCCAGCAAAAAGAACCCCAGGTCCCTGTTACACAAATTAACCTCTTCCATTCAGCGTTACAATGACAACATACCATTCCTGATGGTACTTTCTATGGTACATCAAGTATTTCCCAAGGTGTTCTGGGTTCCATGAAAAGGGTGCACATGCACAGTGAGGAACCCCTTAAGCCTTTTGTTTGGATGCCCTGGAATATGTGTTTTGGCAGTACTTTGAGTATCTAAATGTCAGCTTGCCTGTAAACAGGGTTGTGGCTTCCTGAAAAGAGTCAGTGATCTACTAAGAGTATCCTTGCAATGTAAAATATTTAGCAGACAAGTTGACTTTTTCAATTTACCCATTGCCCTGTATTAGTTAATTATGTTGGTGGTAATGGGATTTGTGTGAATCCTGGTACTCGGGTAAGACATTTTACATTACCTATGCAGTGGGCTGAATATGTATGAACCATAATTTTCAAGCACAACTAACATTATTCAAACTTTGTAACTTCATCTCAGCCAACCAAACCTGTTGCTCACTTAACTAAAAGTTTCTCATTTGCCAGCAGAATTTGTCTTTTCACTGAAAATCGAAGGAAGGGGTACCATTGGTTTTTCAATGCATAATTAAGTGAGCTTTTGTATGGTAGTAAGGATTATTTTCTTGCTACAGCCTCACCTCAGGATGATCTACATGTGTCTAAAGTATTGATATATAAGTATTTTCAGTCCCTATTATCTGATGATAAGAAGGCCAGTGGTGGGGCAATGTATGTTCAAAATGCTTTGTAGGCAACAGTGCTTCTTGGAGAGGAAAGGGCACTCAATATGGGGGGGGTTGTTAAAGCAAATCTCAACAGCAGCTGTATTAAATGTCAGTGAGTAGCTCCATTTCAGGCAGTATTCTATGGATTCCTTCAAGGACATGAAATCCCTAAAATGTATTGAGAGATTGCCTTCATAATTCCAAATATGAGTCACTAATTTTGAAGATTTGAGGGCCCAGGACACCACATATACTGACGTGCTCACTGCTTTTCTTAGATTTTCTGTGGGCCTGGGAATCACACAAACACACCTACCTGATTCATGACCTATGATAGTGCAATGCTTTTACTTAATCAATGAATCCATGACTGTGACTTACCTGCTAGACTTCAAGTGAAAAAGTCTCTGATAGTTTGAGTGCCCTCACACTTTCTCATGACAAGGCAGTCCAAATATTCACAAGCTCAACCTAAGAAATCTCTGTGATTCTTTGAAGCATTCAGGCATTGTTTCCAGTGCTGTGGCTGAAAACCTATAGGAGTTAGAGGATGAAACCAGGAGTTGACACAAGGACATGGTTTCTGCAGGTCTATATGGATGATGTTGAATAACAAGAGCAGCTCAAAAAGCAGCTGACAAGTAGGGTGTTTAATTATCACTTCAAATGCCTTATTTAGTTTGTGCCACCTACATTCTATGATTTGCATCCAGTTTATGCTGATTTAAGAAGATGATGTGTCTCCCCTTCCACAATTTTACATGTTTGATGAAATTTCACCATCTTGTCTTGATTATTAGTCTATCTATACAACACATAGATAACCTCTGGTGTTGGTTTAAAAACCCATTTCTTGCATCCCTGATTCATTACAAATGGCATACGACACCCCATCCTGCTAAAAAATGCCCTTTAATCTTCTTCACCATCTTTGACCCTAACATTGTGAGTGGAATTGCAGTAGGTAGGTCTTTAAAACGTTGGTCTTCAAATTACACACTGTGCTCTAGAGGAACATTGTAAGGGCAAATATCTCTGATGACCTGTGCTGCTATTCCTTTCCACCACTTCCCCTTTTTCTCTTAAAACTCACCTTTCCTTTTTCACCTTGGCAATAGTTAGTGGTATCCCTGTACCTGGGGAACTTGTATCACTGAAAATCAGTGCTTCTCAGGGTCAACCTTCATGGTATGCTCTAAGAGCAGAGAAAGAAAATTGATCTCCTTACCTTCCTTTGACCTCTTCTACAAAAGAACTTTAAGGAAACATCTCTTTTTGCATGTTGACCCCCACCCTTTTGGACTGATGCTGCTAGTCTTTCGACTCTGAGAGTGCACTGAGGCCTGCTAATCAGACCTCAGTGCAAGTGTTCTGACCCCATTCAAAGTATATGTTGAATTGGATACACTCAACTGGCAAGGCTTGACTTACTTATAAGTCCCTAGTATATGGTACCCAGGGTACTCAGTGCATGTAAGGCAGAGTGCCCACTCAGGGCTGCAGCACTATTTTTGCCACCCTTCATGTGACAATACACAAAATGGCACCCAGCCTGCCACTACAGACTGGAAAGATGGTGTTTTACCCCTAAACATTATATCTATGTCTCCACTGAGGAAGGCCTATACAGCCCTTTGGCAGGGATCTGTCATTTGTTAAATGAGACATATATACATTGGGATGTCTCAACAGCAGCCCTTCCAAATCATCATTTTGCTATAGGTAAAGTCTGGAGCCCCATTGACTAACACAGGGTCACTGGGGGACCTCCCCGCCTGGCTAACTGCTGACTGTGACTACCAAACAGGGTCATGTGCGGTATCAAATTAATTGTGACATTAAATGATATCTGATGCTCAGGTCTAAA
Organism: Pleurodeles waltl; assembly: GCF_031143425.1. Classification (NCBI taxonomy): domain Eukaryota; kingdom Metazoa; phylum Chordata; class Amphibia; order Caudata; family Salamandridae; genus Pleurodeles; species Pleurodeles waltl. Next base: position 690,657,724 of record NC_090442.1, on the reverse strand, counting down.
TTAATGTCACTAATAACAGTAGGCCAGTTTTAGAAAAGTGACCACTCTGTGATCTACTTATCCAGCTGCCGCATTAAAGCACACACACATAGACAGCTTTCTGACCATCTGAAAAGATGTGTGAGTGACTCCCAGGGACAATGGCAGTGCTGCAGCAGTGAAATGTCACCTCCTCTTCCAAGATGGCCACTCAGGGGATTAACCTGGAGGTGTGCTTCAAAGGGGAGGCTAACTTTGATGGGCCCCTGGCCCAACACGTCTGAACATGATGCCTTTTGTCCCTGTAGACAACCTTGAGACAGGCCCAGAGAGGGAAAACTCATTCCCAATCCAATCTTACAAATGGTGGGATGTCCTCAGGTAGCCTCACCTCTAGGGTGGGCTCCCTTGCTCCTCATGACTGAGAAATGATTGTGCCATCTGGAATGACACAAGAATCTGGCATTCTGGGATAGCCAGATGCCACACATCACAGGAAATTCATTGCTAGGCAGGAGAACCAGTAGTCCATTGCCTAGTGACTGTGTGGTTCCCTCATGTCACTTTCCAGGGATGAATTTGGCACCCCTGGCATGTTGACCCTCAATACTTATTGGTCCTAGAAAGAAGACTAGAAGGAGACCAAGATGCACTCATTAGAAGCACACAAAGAGAGGCTGTGAAGCTAGAATAAGTGCGCCTCCTGCACTTTGGCCTAGTGGAGTTTGAACCCTGTTCTGCCTAACAAGGGAAATGCTACTCCCCGACCCCAGTATGAAGCAGATTCTCCAAGGGGCAGTTGGCTGGCCCCCCAGAACAGCACTGGGGATACTAAAGCTAAAGGAGCCTAAGGGCCTGATTTAGAGTTGAGCAGTCTGGTTACTCCAGCACAAACGTGACAGATGTCCTGTCCACTATATTACGATGTTCATAGGATAGAATGGAACTGTGATACAGTGGATAGGATATCTGACATATTTGTGATGGAGTAAAACCATCTGCCAAACTCTTGATAAGGCCCTAAGTCGCAATGCGGAATCCCGCCTGAAGGCTGGTGGAATTCCAGCTAGTCATGGTGGCAGATGGCGGTAAGGTGGTGTTGCTGCCAGCAGCAGCTCCACTCCAGTAGACCGCCGCAGACCGTATCATGACCCATGATACGGCCTGGTGGTGTTCTGCTGGTGGATGCTGCTGCTGACAGCATTGCCACGTCCCGTCTCCTGCTGGAGGACCCCCTACGAACAGGTAAGTAGGATACTCCGCCAGAGAAGGGTGTGGGGGTGTGGGTATATGTTTGTGTGTTTGTGCATGGTATATGTTTGTGTGTTTGTGCATGCAGGTGTGTGGTGTGTGGAATGCGTGTGTGCATGAATGGGTGTGAGTGTGTATTTGGTGTTGTGTGAATGCGTGTGTGCTTGTGTGTATGTCAGTGTGTGTGGATCTGTGTGTGTGAATGTATGCACGCATGCGTGGGTGAATGTGGGTATGAGTGTGTGTATGCGTGTATATTTTGGTGCGTGAATGTGCGTGTATGTTGTGGGGGGAGTTGGGGGTGGAGGAGGACTCCCAGGAGGGGGGCAGGGGAGACCCCTATCAGTGACAGGGAAGGAATTCCCTGGCACTGATAGTGCCTACTGCCATGGTTTTCATGACAGTAAGAATGCCACGAAGACCATGGCAGTAGGCAAGGTCGTAATCCTATGGGTGGGACAGTGATGGCCACCTGGCTGAAGACTTAAGTCTCCAGCCCGGCAGCTGTTACCGCCCTGGCAGATGGAGTGGTACATTGGCAGTTTGGCTTGAGCCAAACCGGCAATGTCATATTTTGGGGAAAGGTTCTGCCAGCTTGTTGGCAGTACCTTTCTCCAAAATACCGCCATCCGCCAGGGTTGTAATGAGGGCCATAGTGGTTACCCTATCTCTAAATGTGTAATGCAACATTGAGTTAGGCAGAACGGATGGTTTTTCTTCCAAATTCTAAATGCCCCCGGGTATTGTTGAACATATGAAAAACAAATGTTTGACTTTTTTTCATTCAGATTTTGCTGGTCTAGGCTTAATTACTTTTATGCATTTCTTCTCTTACTTGTAGTATAGTTCACTTCCACTCTATTCTTACAGGAACATTACAAAGAACTTACAATTTTACATCTGGAACACCACATCTCCTGGAACGCAGAAAGGTAGACAGAAAAATCAGAAAATGAAACGGATCAAGTAAGCAATGAAAATGCATGGTTACATTATATAGGGGTTGCTATAAATGAACACAGACAATATAACTCTTGTCCCAATGACAGTATTAAGTAGATATGCAGGGGCGTAACTTCAGGGGAGGGAGCAGAGCCAAATTCACAAGTGTAAGTTACTACGGCCAAGAACAACCTGTAGTATGTCCAGGACCACACATGACCAATTACTAGTAGTGCAACACCCTCCCATAGACATCAATGAGGTAGTGATTTAAAGTAAAACCCCATAGGAAATAATGTTCAATTAAATTACATTATTTAGAATATTTTAAAAAATAAAAGTAAATGTAATGAAATGAATACAACATTCTATATGTAATGCATACTTATGATTTATTTACAATATTTTAAACAATATTTAAAAAAACTTTTTTTCAATTTAAAAGTAAGGTTTTGTTGGACTTCAAAGAATTCATGTATACATACCCTATCTGTATCCATTCTTGACTTCCCTAACCCTTCCCTCTTTCTCATTCTCCTTCACTCCCTCTCTGTCATGTGTACCTCTTTGATTTACTTTTCTATCTTTTCTCTGTGTCTTTTGATTTTGTTTTGTTTCACCTTTCTTTGTCTTTTCACTCTCATCTCTTACCATCAATGCCCTCTCTCTCTTCATTCACACCTTTCCCTTTCTCACCCTCTTCCATACCATTGTAATTTAATATACATAGCTCTGTAACACTCTTCTCATTTTTCCAATGCTCTCACCCCTCTGTCTCTCACATACTCGTTCTCTTTCATTCTTGACTCCTCTACCTTTCACTTTGTCCTACATAGGGCCAGCACAAGGTCTTTTGCCATCGGTAGTTTAAGGTACATTTTTCTCTACCATCCAATCAGCAATTGTGCCACATTTGCTGTTTATACTAGACATATGACACCACCTGCTGGTGGCAGTCTACGCATTCTCCTGGTTTTCTCGTTCCTAAAAAATGCTTCCTCTCTCTCCAGTGTCTCACACTGTCCGCTCTACTCTCTTGACATCTTTATCATTCACCCCTTACTTTTCTTTAATGCTTGAGACTCTCACTTTCCCTTCTCAATCCTCTACATCCCTTTTTCTATTTCGCATACCCTCCTCTATCACACTTTTTAATCACACACTGATTTCTGTCCTTCATTTAACACCATGCTCTTGCCTTCATTCTCACTTCTCTCAAGCTTACTACACACTACTCTTCTCACGGTAAACTCTCTATTGAATCTTACTTATCCCTTTCTCATATCTTCCTTTCACATATCTTCTACTTTCACCTTCTTCTCGCACTCTTCTCTCAAAGACCATCATTTCTGTCCCACACACTCCTCTCATCATACAATTTTGACCCACACACAGTCACAGACTCACTTATGAATGAAATGTCCCTATCACGGAGACATGCACAAATTCTGTTCCCTCTTTCAAATCCTTCTCTAGTCGCAAACCACACTTATGTGCCCTTCTTACACACTTAACTTTCCTTCCAAACAGTCTTTCATTTAATTTCATGTTTTTCACTCTCCGTTCTACACAGACACACACACTCAAAGACAGCTGCAGCTTTTATGGCCCCTCTCACCATTTAAGTTGTTGAATGATCATATTTCAAAATAGCGTTTGTGAAAATAAAGCTGTGTTCCATAGTTTGGCACTATCGACTGAACGACTCTGCTGGTCTCAATGGAAAATCCTATGAAATTTTGGGACCATTTACAAATTTCTGGAGTTTGTGTTGATTCTTTAGCGTTTACATATTGAGAAGTAGACTTTATCCACTAAGTCATTGCTATTAGGGGTAGTCCAACCATAACCTGAGTAACTATACCCTAGAGAGGCCCATGGGTGCCACCCTTTTAAAAAAGATTGTGAATGTGCCTGCTCTGGGCACCGTGCAGTCCCAGCATCGATGCTGGACCTGCTCAAAATGTTGAAGGCTACCAGTAAGCAGTAGTGTCGCTTGATGAAAAGAATCCATGTTGCATCAGATCGACCCATTGAGATGTCACAAATGACAAGGGAAATTGAGCTGTATGAGGGACCAGGCAAAGTTACTTGATTTCACCTCAGTGTTTGCTTTGTATCTTGAGGCCTTTTTAAGACATATAAAATATTCCACTTGGATTTGTCTTCTCACCTGTAGTGAAACAGAATGCAAACTAGCAACCTAAGCTGGTGATATGGTCATTTTTACTTTAATTCCGCCTCCTGTCCTCCCAGTTCTTGATGACGAGGCCCAACACTTTGGTTTAGTTTCAGGCTACTTTCTGAATCAAGGAAAGACTCGGTTTCTCTTTAACTGCCAGATTACTGGCACTGACTCTCCCTAGATGGCTTCATATTGGCGAGCTATACCGTTTACTCAAGTTGAAGAGATATTTATATTGTGTTGTGAATTTGTTTATACAACTTCGGTTGCATGCAAGAAGAAACAAAAGAGAATACCATTGTGTATTATGGGCAGGTGCACTGCCATGAAAATGACTATATTTTCACTTTTTTGCATCTTTGCAAACTAATTGGTAGACTCTGCCCTAAGTTAGACAATAATCCTTAATGAAAGCAGAGCTCGCAGAGTTCTGCTATGTGGAATTCCGCAGAGTGGGCCAAAAAATCTGCAAGCTTCTGTGGAATTCCGGCACTGGGAGGAACTGCTCGATACACCCATTCACACTGCGTTTTTGATGTTTAGGAGTGTGAAGCACACTCTTGCGCTGACAATAGCATGCTAATGGCACCAAGCGGTTCGCATGTGTGCTGCCATTTTATTTCATTCTGTTTCTGTGCATGGTTCTTGACCTAATTTTAATCCACCCTTCATTGTTTCACTCCCCCTTTCTAATTCATCCACCCCTCATTTTCCTTTATTGTATCAGTGCTTGAATTTTTGTTTGTGTATTTTATGTTTTTGTCATTTTCTTGTGTTTTTGTCACTTCTGATACTTGTTTTGGTTTTCCCTTTACGTCTTCATGTTTTCTTTCTTCCTTCCTTCTCCTATTTCTTCCCTTTTATTTCACCCAGTGCCACGGCAGATCAAGGCGGCAGAGGGATTGGGAATGCCAGTGCGGCTGCTAGCCGCACACCTTGTGGTCATCTGTTCTGCCTAAGGGTGCAGCTGCCCCATTTTTCTGAGGTTGAGGTAGCAGCACTTGTGTTTTTGTACAGTGCCACCTCCCCTCTATGCTGGCAGCAGGTGGCAGGCAGCAGGCCTCGGAGCAGTTACACCCTGGGGGGTGTTTACAGCTGTGGTAGAGGGTGAGCCGGTGTGTCTGTCAGCACACTAAGGTACAGTGCACCCAGCAGCAGTTGACGCACCACTGGGCGGACATACTGGACCGTGAGACAGACCTGCTCAACCTGCTAGGTGTCGAGGTGTCGGGGCTCAGTGAATCATTAATTATTCATTTGAAGTGTGTTCAACAATGCTAATTTATTTTGTCAAATAGCAGTGCATACAAAAGTGTGACTCCATACAACGAATATTATGTGATCCAGCTTGTGATCCAGTTTGAGCTAGTCAGGTGCTCAAAACTACCTAAATGCACTCATAGGTGCTCTCTTGGGCTGATTATTTAGGAAGTCATGCAGACTCCTCTGTTCTATCACTAAGAGAGTGGTAGTACTAGTAAGTAATATCAGTGATTTAGAGTTCTATTTTGCATGCCTTTCTTTATGTAGCTTTTGCAGTCCCAATAGCAATCTCCCAGTGATGTGTAGTATGCATGTATGCATTGAAAAGAGAGATTGAGTTGGCCCATTAAAGGTGGTTGAGAAGCAAAGATCTTTCTTTACACTGAATTAGTAGTTCCAAATGTAGTTTAGTAAATTTGGAATAGAGCTTGGGTCTTGGAAAATGATAGGTCAACTCAATACTAGTACCATAGGTGATCTGATTTGGAAAGGTACAATGTTGTTACGTTTGCATGTCAAAATATTTTTGGGGAGATGAACTGTACTACTAATCTAGTTTGTTATCTTCTTTATTTCTTACCTCAGCACTCAAGGGCAAGAATAGGGCTTTGGAGGCGGGTCAAGGAGAAGGTGTCACCACCAGTGCATCCTCCTTTTATATTATTATTATTGGCTAACTTTTACCTCTCCCCATTTAGAATAACATTTCATTTTTTTTACTGTGCCTGTCTCTTTTGTTTTTCCAACTCATCTTTGTTCTATCTAAGATGTGCTAAATTCTTGCTTTCCCTGCATTATTTTGTTTTTTATCTATATTTCATATTTATGCAGCTGACGTTCTCCTGTCTGTACTAGTCTGTAGCTTTCCCCCTCCCCTTATGTATCTTGTGGACTGGTACTGTAAGACTAAGAAAACAAATTTTAGGACATGTACTCTACTGTGAAGATTTCATGCCCAAGTCAGCTTCTCTATGTATTTTTATTGAGAAGGCTTTCTTTTTCTTGTTCATGCTCAAACAGAAAAACAAGAGAGTGGCCATGGTGAACCCCCTCCCAAGGTTGTGTTGTATGGATTTTTAATTTATACAGTAGTCTAGCATACCAGAAGTTTGGATGACAGTGCAGCATGGCTGGAAGTAGTATGAAGATGGTCCAATTGCATTTGCCAACGAAGACAACACCACATGTCCTTGATTGACCAATTATTCCACCCCTTCATTGTGTTTCAGTGAATTAGCTCTGCCCATCTGTTACAAAACATTTGAGGTAGACTTCACTTGACTACCTGGCTTTTCTAACAAAATTCCTAAAGTGAATGATAGAATAAGATAGAACTGTAATGATCTATGGAGGCTGTGTTTTATTGAATTTGTTCTTAAAAAATAACAAGGAAAGCTGGTTCTGGCATCTAAAATGTGTAATATGTTTCCAGCCGCTCCAACCACCAGTGCTGGGGCCAGCAGAACCACTGCACCGGACGCAGCAGTGGTTGGAGGCGGTGAACCGGCAGTAGCAGCAGGGATGTGCATTGCTAAGTCATATTGCTTGCTTATCGACACTTACTAGTATCCTCACTGCAAGGGCGTTGGTTGTGAACCCCCTGCTTTAGCAGCTGCATGGGGGTTGAATTCTTAGTGGCCTCCTCTATCTGCAAATCAGTAGACAAAAGCTCACAATGAAAGCTACAAATGATGGGTGGATGGAAGAGGGAACGAAGGATGGATGTTTAGGTGGGTGTTAGAAAAAGCATGGGTGAGTGAAAGGATGGATTAAATGGTATATGTGTGAAAGGTTGCCTGGGTAGGTGAAGGGTGGATGGGTAAAAAGATGCTCAGTTGGTTAAAAGATGGGTGGATGGATAACAATATGTGTGTTTATGGATGGATGGGTGAAAGGATGGTTAAAAGGGTGGATAGGTGAATGTATGGATTGCTGGGTGGATATATGGATGGGTGGACTGGAATGGTGAAAGACTGAATGACAGAATGTAAAGCTTAAATGGTGGGTATGAAACGGAGAATAGAAAAAAATGAAAGGATGAATGGATAAGCTCTTGGATGAAGAAATAAGGGAGCTTTTCTGGAGACAGATGTGTTCACCTACTTTGCTTATTTTATTTAATTATCAAAGGTTTGGTTCAAAGTGGGGGGTATTTTAATTTCCTGTCTACTCACATAACTCACTGTCCAATGTCATCATTGTACTGTTTCCAGCAATGAATGTTCCCGAGAAACGGGTTGAAGTCTGGATTGATGAAGCCCTGTTCAAACTGGCAAACATAAAGAGTTGCAAAAAAGATGCTGCCATGGTTTTTATTACCCCCACCTTACCTGCTTTCGTCCATCTTTGGTCCACATTGTAAGAACAATTGTTGTTGTTCCAGTTTTGTTAATTGTATGTTGTTAGACCTGATAGCCTTAGGGTGGTCATCCTCAACTTTTTGCCTGCCTCCCTCCACTTTTTGACACTGTTTGTGCTGGTTTTAGGACTCTGCACACTTTACCACTGCTAAACAGTGCTAAAGTGCATATGCTTGCTCCCTTAAATCATGGCGACATTGGCTCATACCCAATTGGCATATTTAATTTATTTGTAAGTCCCTAGTAAAGTGCATTGCAGGTGTCCAGGGCCTGTAAATTAAAAGCCACTAGTGGGCCTGCAGCACTGATTGTGCCACCCGCATAAGTAGCCCTTTAACCATGTCTCATGTCTGCCATTGCAAGGCCTGTGTGTGCAGTTTCACTGCCACTTCGGCATGGCATTTAAAAGTACTTGCCAAGCCTGAATCTCCACTTTTTCTACAAATAGGTCACCCCTAAGGTAGGCCCTAGGTAACCCAGAGGGCAGGGCGCTGCGTGGGTAAAAGGCAGGACATATATCTGTGTGTTTTATATATCCTGGTACTGGAAAACTCCTAAATTCATTTTCCACTGTTGTGAGGCCTGCCCCTTTCATAGGCTAACATTAAAGCTACCCTCATAAACTGTTTGAGTGGTAGATTCTGATTAGAAAGGGGTAAATAGGTCATATTTAGTATGGCCAGAATGTTGCCCTGCTGCCTTGCTGGCATCTGGCTCTGCTGAAAAGTGCTCTCCAAGGGCTTGGATTGAGCTTGCCTCCTGTTTCCTGAAGTCTCAGGGCCTAAAAGACTTCATCTCTGCAAAGAAACTCCTTGTGCGGCGAAAATCGACGCACAGCCTGCCAGAGTCGATGCACAGCCTGCACAGCAGTGAGAAAATTACTGCTTCGCCGAACCAGAACGATGCAGCCCAGCTCCCTGTGAGGAGATCGACGAAGCGCCAATGTTGCAACTGGAACTTTGACGCACAGCGACAAGATCTACGTATCGCTGAGCTGAATTGACGCAGCCTGACTTCCTTAGAGAGGAATCAACGCAGCGCCAGCTGTGAGGCAGAAATTCTGCCACATCACCCACCGGATCGACGCAACAGCTGTGACTTCGCCCCGCACACCCAGGATTTCCACACATCATCCCTGGGCATCAAAAGACCCCGCTTCACAAAGAGGATTCAAGCTTGCACGCCGGAATTCAATGCAAACCCCTTGCCATGCCATGCCGAAAAGAATCAACACATCATCTGTGTTTGTCCGGAAATCTGACGCACACCTACCTTTTTTGATACATCTCCTCCTCTGCGGTCCTCGTACATGTAATTTTGACACAAACTGGGTACTTTTTGCTTGAAAGAGACAATTGTTGCTTTTAAGAACTTAAGACTCTTCTTATCATAACAAAAGTGATATTTCAATTTGTGATTATCAAATCTTGATTGTTTTGGCCTTAATTTAATCAAATAAATATCCTATATTTTTCTAAACCTGTGTGGTGTCTTTTTGTGGTGTTCTCACTGTGTCATTGCATGATTTATTGCACAAATACTTTACACTTTGCCTTCTAAGTTAAGCCTGACTGCTCAGTGCCATGTTACCAAGAGGGTGGGCACAGGATAATTTGGATTGTGTGTGACTTACCCTGACTAGGATTGTGATCCCTATTTGGATAAGGGTGTATACCTTTGTCAACTAGAGACCCCATTTCAAACATATTTTCGTTCTCTGAGTATTGCCCATGCATGTTAGAGCTTCAGTTGTCTTCTCACATGTTATACAATATTGGTTAAGTCACACCAGTTCATTTGTACCTTTATGGATGTTTTATTACACTATACGCATTAGTCATGTACATTAGGTCTTCAGCTATCTGGCATGCTATAGAATGGTGATCAAGTAGTATCTATTCATGTGAACATTGGTATGTCAGCCTTCTCGTCCTGATTAATTTCTGTGTATTGTCAGTTCACTGAAATTTGCTGTGGTTATCCTTCTGATTGCTTCTTGCTGTTCCTATTTCTCTTGAACGCAATTAACTTACGCTAATCCCCCTTGCCTCATCCTTGGACCATCGGGTATTCGTATACCTCTACATCAAATTTCAATATACATTTTCACCAATTGATTTTCTTTTTGTATTATGCTTTCTTAATAATTTTAGTATTCTATTTGTTTTTTGTTTCATTACACACTATTAGTTTGTACCCAGTCCATCTTGACTGGGCTTCTATTTGCACAGCCAGAAGCCATGGTTCCAGTACATCACAGCTCTCTAAGCCGCGCACCCTATCCTGCAGTCCCATTCATGTGCTGCCTCGTAGTTTAATTAGAGGATGAGCAAGACAGCTGTTCTTGCTCTTTTGGAGGTTCTCCAATTGGCAGTTTGTCATGTTTAATGCTGCATTTTTCAGTCATTAGCTTCATCGAAGGCCTTCAGCCACTTCTGCTAATACTCACCAGTAAGTTATAGCACAATGACGCTGCCTTCAACTAAGTTTCCCATTTAATCACTTGGTATTGTTCCTTGTTGGTCCGACTTATTTATTTCTTTACCTTGGCCCCCGCAATGCCAAAATATTCTTGTGAGTATCCTCCTTATCCATTCAGTTCATACGCCGGGACTTGGGAATTTTTTTCCAATGTTAAGTAAGCGGCATATAAATACTATTTTTACGTAGCAACATTACAAACACATAGATATTATCTTCTTACTTTAGTGTTGTCCCTTTCCCCACAGGTACCTCCTGGACCCCTTTCAATGTGGCTAGCTTCAAAAGACTAAGGGCCAGATGTACAATTATTTCCAATGGCGAATATCTAATTGCGATTTTTTGGAATGTATGAAACTCCAGGTGTTTCATATAGCGATTTGCAAGGGCTCGCAAATGGATCCATCTCATTAATGTTCATGAAGTAGGTCGCAATTTGCGACCCATTGCAAATGGCTACAATCACATGGATGGTGGCCAGACCACCATGTCTGTGACTGCTTTTAAATAAATAAATCTTTATTTTTTTTAAAATGCAGCCCGTTTTTCTGGTCCATGGGACGACTGCCTACTCTTAAGAAATGTTTTCGCATGCATTCACAAAGGGGAAGGACCCCTTCCCCTTTGCGAATGGGTTACCACCAGTTTGAAATTGGTGGTAACTGCAATTGTTTTGCAACCGCATTCATGGTAACAAAACAAACATACCTCTGAGATTCAGTACTAGGAAGGGACGCCCTTGACATGCCCCTTCCTAATACCGAATCAGTATGTAGTCGCAAATCAAATTTGTGATTTGGCAACAAGTTACTGAAACGCAAATTGGATTTGATACATACCAAAATGCATTTCTGTGATCGCAAATGGCCCGTTTGCGATCACAAAAATGTTTGATACATCTGGCCCTAAGAGCCTGATTTAGAGTTTGGCAGAGTGGGTTACTCAGTCACAAACGTGACAGACATCCTGACCGCTGTATGATTCCATTATTTCCTATGGAAATTGTAATGAGATGGACGGGATATCTGGCAAGTTTTTGACTGACAAACCCTTCCACCAAATTCTAAACCAGGCCCTAAGACTTCATGTTTTGAGGCCCTATTGAATTGGCAACCAGTATGCACAACCAAAAAATGAACTCATTGCTTCTAGTTTATTGTAATTGGGATGATTCCATTTATTTTACTCTTATATTAGTCTCCCAGAATATTACATGTTCAGGTGAGACCCTCGTATCCTTGTTTGGGTTGAAACACCATCTTCAACTGAAAAGACAAACCTCTGCGTTGTTCATCTCAGATAGGAAAATACCGTGTGTGATCATTTGTACTTTGAACATTTGTGTCCGTCTGAATATTGTGTACCAATAAACCAATTACTTCACACTGCTTGAAACCTCTGCTTGTCTTGGTTTTGATTAGTTTCACTTGGGGTACCCTTACCATTACCTCACTTCTTTACCACGTAAGATGTCTTTCCCTTTGGCATTTATGAATAAACAACTGGTTTGCTTTGTTTATTATGGATTTGTGTCTGACAGAATATATAATGTCATGATGGAAACATTCTACTATGGTCTTTCTACTAATGGACTTTATGCAGGATTCTCTGTTTCACCTTATATATATTTTTATGAGTTTCATGTGAACAGTTGTTTATGTTGTAGTGTTTATACCCATATCCATGTTCGTGTGAACATTTGTGTTGCTCTTGTTTTCATGAAGATTTAATGAGTTGTGAGATACCGCAAGAGCACATACATATGGACATTGCTTTACTCTATTCAGGGTTGTTATTTATTTTTTCTGTTTTCTTTGTGTGCTTTATAATTTGCTCTGATATCGTTATACTTTACACAACCTATATGGTGGTCATCTATTGGTTCATTCATTTCATGCCAACTATTATTTATTGGATCTCACTATAAAGTCAGATAGGGAGGAGCCACATTACACAGAGCAATATATAACCAAGGTCAACAGTGAGCCATCCCTTTTCTCTTCCAACACATCCTCACTAATGTCAAGCCCTAGAGAGGTGCTGCTAGACATACATGAGAAGGCAGAAAAGAGGCACATACAAACAGAGCTAAGTGCTCATATGCTCACTGAGGGGTATATTTATACTCTGTTTGCGCCGGATTTGTGTAATTTCTTTTTACGCAAATCTGGTGCAAACTTAATGCCATATTTATATTTTGACGCTAGACATGTCTAGCGCCAAAATATTGTAATTAAAGTCATTTTTTGCCTGCGGAAAACTGCCTTGCATCAATGAGATGCAAGGTAGGCGTTCCCAGCCATAAAATTACTCTAAGGCCCTAGCACCTTATTATCCTCCCATGCAAAAATCACGCACCGGGGAGAGAAGGGGTCAAAAAATGGTGCAAAGCTTGCTTTGCACAATTTTTTAAACGCCTGGGTCAGGGCAGGCATTAGGGGACCTGTGGGCCTATTTCCATGGTGAAATGGGCCCCCTACATAGCACTGGGAGCAATGGCCATGCCCAGGGGACTGTGCTGGCCAGTGGGGTGGTGGACATGACTCCTGTCTTTTCGAAGACAGGAGTCATGTTGTATGGATGTTTTTGCATCAGAAAATGACTCTAGGCAGGTTAGAGTCATTTTTTTTTACTCTAACCTGCCTAACATCATTTTTTGGTGCAAAACCCTCTTCTTCCATACCGTCAGCCCCACCCAGCTAATGTCATTTTTTTATGCTGGCCTACCCTTTGCACTGGTTTGCACCATTCCACTGGCTTGCACCATTCCACAAATATGGTGTCCGGCTGGTGCTCAGAAATGGTGCAAGCCGGTGCTAAACTTTTTGGTGCAAAACTGTGTTGGTGCAGTTTTGCACCAAAAAGTATGAGTCAGGGCCCGAGTACTTACAAGTGGGCATTTTCCCTTTGAGTTTGCAAATCCTTAATGTCCCAGGTATTTTCCAAGAAGAAAAAAAGTTCAAGGGTGGGGCTTTTGTCACATTGCTACCACATGCTCAAGGCACTGGAGGGTGTTAGGCACAGGGACTACAATAGAACACAACAAAGAAGAAGTTGATGGAATAGCTGAGCCGCATTGCAACTCATGGGCCTTACATTAAAACACGGACTGAGAGCGTGCAATGGCAGAGTGGGTGAAGGAGGCCTTAATTTGGATACCTTCCAGAGAGGCAACTCAACCTCGAAAATAGACTACATTTTGCATAGTATAAGTACATGGGGAAGATTAGCGACTTTTAAAATAGATAAAAGAAGGGATAGCGATCACTTCCTGCTAATAATTGAACTCAGGGCCCACCTCCTAGATTTGGATTTGGAATATACAGAACACAATAAGGTGGAGTTACAACCCACCCTCAGTAACAATAGAAGGGTTGTAAAATGGCCAGCAATACTAGGCAATCTGGATACTATGACTAATATTTACAATACATTTTCTGATCTCCTGGAGCCTTATGCAGAAAATAAACCTATTGACATCCCTATTATGGCCATCCATCAATCAATGAGTATTGCACTAAAACCCGTCCTGACCAAACAGCTACAGAATAAGCATAAAAAGGAGAAGGTGCAAACCACCCCAAGCAGTCCATGGTACACTATCAAATGTAGGGAGAGGAAAAGAGTACTGATAGAGGCTCTAAAGCAAAAAAATCAATTAGCCGTACGACAGGCAAGGGCTACAAGAAAACGCTGGCAACTGCCCAAAGCAACTGGGAGGATCAAAAATGGCAAGACCTGCTGGAAGCAGCAAAAAGCAATGATACTAGGATCTTCTGGAAAATAGTTACCCATGGCAGCAAAGAGGGGATATTCACTACAGATCATCATATAGATCCCAAAACATGGGTTAACTATTTTACACATCTTTACTCTGATCCCCCCACCCCCGATTTCTATCCCTCAAGACATAAAACCCTAGCTACTTGGGGCACCTTACCCGAGTTACAATTTAGTCTGGAGGAGACGGTGATTGCCATTGAAGCAATCAAGCCAGGAAAAGCCCCCGGTTTGGATAAGATCCCGGGGGATATGTTTAAACATAGCATTGAAATTTGGGCACCTTATTTAAATCTTTTAAGTAACGCTATAGCAAGGGGAGGCCCAATGCCCGCGACATGGAAAGGGGCAGAAATAATCCCAATCTACAAAAAAGGATCCAGGGAAGACCCAGGGAACTATAGACCAATCAGCCTCATAGATGTCATGCAAAAAATTTATGCTAGACAGATGCTGAATAGAATTAGTAGCTGGATAGAAGAAAATAGCATATTGACTATATATCAAGCAGGCTTTAGACAGCAGACGAGTACAGTCGACCAGGCCTTTAGGCTATTGACAATAATGTGGAAATATACTAGACTAAGGAAAGGTCACCTCTATATCGCGTTTGTGGATCTGCGTGCAGCCTTTGATCTGGTGCCAAGAGACTCCTTATGGGCAGCACTAGGGATACAGGGCATGCCAGGGAACCTCCTGGGCCAGCTAGAGAGGTTACATGAAAATACATTTGCAAAGGTTTGGTGGGGGCCAAAGGGGGAGTTGACAGACCCAATACCTATCAAGAGGGGGGTGAGACAGGGCTGTGTGCTTGCCCCAACACTTTTCTCATTATACATTAATGATTTGGTTCATCATTTGAAACAAAGTAACCATGACTCACCAAGATTGAACGGTGATCCAGTCCCCGCCCTCCTTTTTGCAGATGATACCATCTTATTATCTCAAACTCCCATGGGCTTGCAAACTCTATTAGACAAATTCAGTCAGTATTGCAGCTTGAAGGGATTAGAAATAAATACAAACAAGACCAAATACCTGACTGTCAACCCCCATAAAGCACTCAAGAGAAACATCCGGATTAGAGGGCAGGCATTGGAACGAGTAAATTTTTTTAACTATCTAGGGATAATGCTTGATGCCAAAATTGTCATGGGCACCGCACATCAATAAAGCTGCTATCTCCTTAACTCATAGTTCCATGGCAATTAGCAAAAATTACAAATGCTCAAGGTCTAGCATTGTGTCACCAGTATTTGAGATCTATAGGTCCAAAGCACAGGCTGCTGCTCTATATGGCGCTGAACTCTGGGGATTCACAAAATTAACCCCATTGGTTACCCAGGAAAATAATTTCATGAGGGGGGTACTGGGTATCCCTCTATCCACTCCACTGATTCCCTTAACCTATGATATTAACATGAAACAAATAGGTAAATTGGCAGCCCTGAGGCCCTTGCTTTACTGGTGTAGACTTTGGACAACCCCTGAATTGATCCAATACAGGCAAGCACTAATTGAGATCATGGACTTGGACAAGGCCATCTCCCTCCCGTGGCTCCACTATATAAGGCAATGCTTTTACAATCTAGGGCTGAAATGTTATTGGGATGAACTGCATACACTTACAACACAATCCAAGATCCGACGAAAGCAAGTATTTTGGGACTTCACCCTAAATAACCCTCTCTATAGCAAGGATCTAGGTAGACTAACCTTAAGTTTCCTGGATATCAAACCATTACCGAGTGCTGAGGAATGGATCGATACTATCCAACCTAGACGAGAAAAAGTTTTATTCATGAAGCTTCGATATGGGTCTCTCCAGGTTAAGGCCTTTACTTTTAAATGGGGCCCCTTGAATGGGAGAAGTCATGAGGCGACTTGCGAGCTGTGTAATATGGAGACTCCTGAAACGACGGATCATGTACTTTTAAACTGCAATGCCTACAATAAACCAAGGAGGAAATGGATTCGACCTCTTTGCAGGAATGTTGGAATCAGGAATTGCAATGAAGCAGCAAGATTCTTGAGATCTAGCACGATACCATATGTTGTTTTTGGTCTAAGCCGGTTTCTACTAGCAATTTCATTCATTAGAGACAAGGCAGGCCTGAGGCTATAGGCGCTTAACTCAGGCAAAACTCCCACGGTTAATCTACGGTCCCCAAACTGATAATTGGGAGCCACCTTTGGTAATCCAATGGTCTCTGGTTATACAATCAGCCAAGGATATATTTAGCCCAGGGGTTATTGACAATGCCCGGGAAGTACTTGAATTATAACTTTATCTTGCCCCCTGGCACAAGGACCGTAGTCATTGGGAGGTTTTTCAAGTTATCTAGAATGGTCATTTGTCACCTATGAAACTAGTTCTTAGATGGGTTTTATGGGTTTTATAAATGAAATACTGTAATTGATTCTTATTTATTGTTTTCAAGACCAACATCAGATAGTCTGTTTTTAGTAGTTAAGTGAATATTAATTGTTGTTGGAATAATGTGCCTTTTTGTATTACTTGATTGTACCCCTTTTTATGGCCTTTAATTGAATATAGGCATGTATGAAAGAAAGAAATCGTTGGGTTCTAGGGACTGTCAACCGGCTCTTAAAATTAGCAAAACAACCCCTCATGTGATGGTGGTATGCACATTGCCAAGATTTTAGAGGCAATTTGATATGCTAGAGGCAAATGTTTTTCCAAAAAGCATGAATCCTATTTTTACAATGGTCACTATTTGTGCTTACTCACAGTTCTAGAGACTAAGTGAATTTTCTTTTTTAGTTCATAGTTATTGCTACTAACAGTGAGATCTGTATTTATAGGTATTTACAATATTTTTATGGTGATTTGTATGATGATGTGTATTGTGTATTTTTATAGTGTTTTTATTGATCAATTGCTTATATTTATAACATTCATATTCACAACTTGCCCATCTGTATTGTATGGCCCTGGGGGAGTCCTGGTCTTGATTTTTTTTAACATCATGATGGGTATGATTTTATCGACTTTCTCAAAGTGTTTTCGTTCCTTTTTAGAAATGTAAGAATTTTGTCAGTATGCTTTTATGGTATTGTTTTGCCGAAATAAAGCTGAAATTGGAATAGCTGAGCTAGAGAAAGAGCTGCAGGGTTGCAACAGTTTAGAGGAAGCCAAATTAGCCCTAGAGAAGCTAAACAAGTCCATTCTTGACTTCAATGCTACAGAAGTTAAAAAGAAAGCAGATAAAGTCCAAAAGGATATAAACAATTTTAGCAAAGAAAAGGCTTATCCTTACTTTTTGGCTGACTACTACACTTAGACACATCCCCCCTATAGAAATATCACTTGGGGTAGGGACAAGGATCACAATGGATCACTTTTTCTGAATCATCAGGAGGATCTGACACCTCAGAAAACCCATGAGAAGGCACCAGTAACAGCTCAAGCAATCAAACTCTCAACCTTTTTTTAGGAAAACCTCAAAATGTTAGGGAAAACAGAGGCAACTGAGGGAAGCTATGGAGTCAGTTATCGGAAGAGCATCAGATCCGCAGATGCTATTACAAGTGGGGGCTGGAGGGCCAATGAATGAATCAATTTTTACAGAGGCATTGATTCCACTATTAGAATTCTGATTGGACCTCTTTGCAACTACGTCCTTCATCAATGACATAACCCAGCCCGATATTCAACCTATCGATTTACAAACTAAATGAAAAAGAAATTTGCTTATTGAGCAGAGGTTTATCCTTTGTTATAACAGAGTGTACTGATCTTCTCAAACTGAATTCAGAATTACATCAGTTTTTCAGGAAGCTAAAATTTTGATATTTATGTGCATAAAAAGGACTCCCTACCTTCCGTATGAGCATCTCAGCTAAAAATGCTGCTACAAGATGTCACCAGAGATATTAGCATTTGAAAATGTGGCACTAAGAGATATTAATCCTTCACACTATATATAACATCATATTGCCAGAGAGACAATCATTGGACACATTGAAATCAGATAGATCCATCATAATTACACCTGTAGACAAAGGGGGTGACATTTTTATACAGGATAGGCAAGCATATGAGGCAGAGGATATGCATCAGCTAAGCAACCAGAAGCATTACAAAATCCTGACTTCAAACTCTTTACCAGACATCAAGAGTATGATTCTGGAGACCAATTCCTGTGGCCTCGAACAAGGCTTCTTCATTCAACAAGAATTTGAATTTTTGAACAAGAAATCCCCTAGGGCCCCTGTGCTATACTCTCTGCCCAAAATTAATTAAAAAGTGACCCATCCTCCAGGCAGATCCATTTTGTCTGTATGTGATTCCATCCTTTAGCCTTTGGGTGAACATATCAACATTTTCATTAACGACATGTCCCCCTCCTCGACACATACATATAGGACAGCACATATGTGATCAACCGCATTGAGGGCTTGGACTTTGTTCTCATGCATGATCTCTTAGTGACCCTTGACACTGAGTCACTCGAACATTTCCCAAAAGGAAAGCATTGATGTCATTAGAAACATTTTGGGTACTTGTCCTGCCCATTGTTTTGTTCCAACCTACTTTATAGTAGAACTCCTGGAAATTGCTCTATTCAAGAATTATGTTTTATTCGGACATGATTCCTACCAAGATTGTTCAGGAACTTCCATGGGAGCAGTTTTTGCTCCCAATTTCGCAAACCTTTATGTTGGCCAGTTTGAACAGGACTTCATCACTAAAGACCTCAACCCGATTCTCAGCAACATGCATTGCTGGAAACGGTACATCGATTACATTTTTTGGATCTGGAAAGGCTCAGAGGCACTACTTAAAATGTTCTCGCAACCCCTTAATAACTGTCATTTGATATTTACCTACAACACTGACCACCACAGTTTTCCTTTTTTGGATCTTCTAATGAAGAACAATGACAAGCATATTATTGTCACCCTGTATCACAAGCCAACTGAATGTAATACATTGCTGCAATTAAATAGCTTCCACCCATGGGCTCTCATGGATGGTTTACCAATCTGCCAATTTCTTAGGCTGCAGAGGAAGTGTACTCTCAAATAAGACTACTATACAAAAAAGGGGCTGTTTTAAGTGTCAAACTGCGGGAGAGGGGCTATCCCAAATGCCTTATTAGGAATTCCATGAAAAAGGCATGGTTTTACACTAGAGAGGATATTTTACATATCAAGGAGAAACCATCATTGGACAAAATTGTGTCACTACATACTGTCCACAGACTAATAAGATTGTTAAAATCAATAAGAAACATTGGTCTAGCCTTAATACCATGGACCCTTTTTGTGAACAGCCCCTTTTCTCATATAAGAAAGATAAAAACATCAGACATCACTTAGTACACACCAACACAAGTGTTACCAAACAGACTATACAGTACTCTCAATGATGCGCCTGAATCCTATTAATGGCCACTATATGTGTGGCAATTGTGCCTTGTGTCAGTACATTTCAAATACAAAGGTTTTGTACACATGGTAACATCCAGATCACTTTGCAAAACCATACTAATTGTGCATCAAACAATGTAATTTATTGTTTTTGGTGACTGTGTAATTTGATATATATCGCTCAGATAACTCAGCAAGTCAGAGCCAGGATGAGCCAACATAGGATCTGCATGAGATGCCATACAGAGACAGCCCCATGGTACAACAGTATCTCCAACAACACACAGCTGAGATTCAAGATGGCAGGTAACAGGAGAAGCGCTGCCATCACCATGAGGAGGTGATGTTTTATATTCCCAACAAAGACTTGAATGCAAATGGATCGATGAGTGTGGCTCTATGGGAAATGAATTAAATACCATGGAGGAATGGCAGAAGTGAATTGCTCGTATGAACTGATACCAGTGAGAATTTCACTGTTTCACACCAAGACTGTGGCTCGCCATCCCTGAACTTATGTTTCTCCGTACATGTCCATTTGTCCAACATTGGTTGGCGGAGCACAGACTGCCACCTGGACTTAGAAGATGCTGCTGTGGTTTTTCTACCCCCATATGACTTGCTTTTGTCCATCGTTTCTCCACATTGCAAGAACAATTGTTGTTGTATGGGTTGTTGTATGGGTTTTGTTAATTGTCTTTGCTCATACTGTGAGTATCGCCCATGCATGCTAGAGCTTCAGCTGTCTTCTAACATTATACAGCATTGGTTAGGTTGTACCAGTTTATTTGTACCTATGTACATGTTGTATTACACTATGAACATTAATCATGTTGTCTTCTGACATGCTATAGAATGTTGATCAAGTTGTATCTATTCATGTGTAAACATTGGTATGTCAGCACTCTTGTTCTGCTTAATAATCTTTGTATTGTCAATTCACTGACATTTGCTCTGAATATCCTTCTGATTGATTGGTTCAGTTTGGCAATACAATAATGTTGTCTGTGCAATGTGCATCTGCTTTAGTTAATGTAGTGTTTACAAAGTTTTCAATTTTTGAAAACTGAATACAAGGTGTGTTGTCCTTCCCTCCCAGGGCCCACTAAGTCACCACCTTTACAATTTGTCTTTTTCTATTTTCCTTCTTGCTATAGCTTCTCCTGGTGGACCACCTGTACTCCAGGAGATATCTGCCCGGCTGCTGTGGCAGATTCTGGAGTCCATCCGTTTGGCATACCAGCAGCTAGTTGCTCAGCAGGAGGAGGAAGATGAGGCAGCTGCCTTGACAGTGGGTTCCAGCTCCTCCAGTGAGTCACTAGCTCCTCCAGCGTCCCAATGGCAAATACATCATTGTCAGTGCTGCTGCCAGCTGCCTGTCTGTGACCACTGATGCCCTCCCGCTCAGACTGCATATACCAGCACCACATCCTGCAACACCTTGAGCTCCTAGACAACAGGGTGGAACAGATAGAGTGAATCCTCAACAATCTCTGGACCCACATGGAGAATTACCTCTTTTAACCCTTTTTTCGTTTTTTCTTTTGGTGTGAAGGATATTTGCTTTGGTTGGAGAGGAGGCGAAAGTGAGTTGGGAGAGGGTTTCCTGACTTTGGACACTGTGTACTTTTTCTTTGGACTTTGGTTGGACTTTGGTTGAGGACGGGGTGATTGGGGAAAGGGGTGAGCCTGTTGTGGGTGGAAAGGGTGGGTTTTATAATTGTGAAAAATAAAAGGGGACTAATTAATTTTACTTTATTTTTGCCTCAAATCTTTATTTTGGTGTTTTATTTTGCACTGCTGTCTTTTATCATTACCTGTTTTTCTAACTCTGCTTAAAAAGTGTATGTCAGTTAGCTCTACCCTTGTCCTACTACCCTC
The DNA here is from genome assembly GCF_031143425.1 of Pleurodeles waltl. Classification (NCBI taxonomy): domain Eukaryota; kingdom Metazoa; phylum Chordata; class Amphibia; order Caudata; family Salamandridae; genus Pleurodeles; species Pleurodeles waltl. The sequence goes on along the minus strand of NC_090442.1, from coordinate 690,636,205 downwards.
TGTAACGAAATTGACCACCAACAGGTGATTGCCATTTCCTATATTGCTTACAAAAACCTAGATACACACAAAAGACATCTTCAATAGAAGTTAGTTACTAACTAAACTATTTCACTTCACTTTATAGTTCTCTTACCTGAATAGATGTAGCAAGGGCTGCTACCTCTCTCAGTTTTCTTACTGCAGGGTTTCCCACTTTGCCATCCTATGGTGGTGGTAGTAGTAGCAGGCTAACATGCTAACAGGGAATAAATCTAAAGCAAGACTCCACTCCTGCCTAGGTGAACTGCAACTGTAGGATTAATAAAAGGGTTATCCATCACTGGCAACTGGATTGAAAAACAATGGATTTAGTGGGTTATATTATTTATATTATAACTATTAAAAGACTGGGACCAGACTACCATTATGACACACAACAAAGAAAACCTGATGTCATAATACAAACTAGCAATAGCAACTTCTTCTGAGCAATGGGGATCTAGTATTTAATTTAAAAAAAAAACAAATCTTACGAAATCCTCGAGTCAGGAGGTGGGCTCAGGGTCACGAGTGGAGTAGACAACGTTAAGCATTTACACAACACAAAACAAGTCCTGAATGACGATACTGACAAATGATGCATGGGTGGGTAAATGGGGTCGGTGTGGGCTATTGCTCATGTAATATAAGATCCTGCAGTGAGTTGATATTGCTTTCATGACATCTGCCCTACCAAGTGTGTGATCCATTTATGATGTAAAATTAAGTCACACCTCAAGAAATCACACAGCCTGGGGAAGAGGGTTAGGGGTTTGATGAATGGATGGGAAAGGGGATTTGGAAAGCTGTGACAAGGACAAACACAACACAACAGCAATATTCTTCAGGGCGCTGAGCAGCACACCATCATCAATCTGTTGTGGAAGTAAATGAAGGATTGAGGATGAAACAGTTCAATTAAATGAATTGTAAACAGTCTTTCAGCTCCATAGACCCACTTTATTAAATTTTTCAATGTTCTGTCATCTAGGTTTGAAAAATTCAAATTATGGAGGAATAAAGAGAACCCACGCGGTTCTAAAAATTATGATTGTTAATAGAAAAATGATACTGTATTGCCAAAGTGAGCAGTGCATCTCCGTTCTTCTCAGAATGTCCGTCACTCTTGTGTGCCTGGCTGAACATGGCCGGTAGGTAAATAGGAGCGTTGAGCTTTCGCCTTTCATTCATGCAGGAGAGGAGAAGGACTGTATTGTAGAGTCAATGAGAAGGACAGAAGGAAGGCACGCTTCATGAGGAGTCAGGAGTGTACCAAAAAGACTCTGAGGCAGAACAAGAACATAGCAGGAGTTTTACATTTCAACCAGTAATTAAGCACACACACACTCAGCAGCATTTCCCAAATCAATGCACCTATCTCTAGTCCACAGAGCAGCGTGAGTACTAGGCCTCATAGTCATTATTATCATGGTTTTCCTTTGACATTGATAACTTCTTTCATCTGGCTGATAAAGTAGTCCAACCCTTAGTCCTTCCATCCTCCTCCTGACTCTGAGTAACTTCATCCCACTACCAATCTGAGTGTGATGTACCTGTAGTGCACTGTTGTTGAAGAACAAATGGAGAAACTGAATTGGGGTATTTTGTGTTGATTTGTGTCTGTTAAAGTGACTGGTCTGATCTCTGAAGAACCAGAAAAAATTAATCCTGCAGGTAAATTTCAATAAGCTTGAAAGACCAATAACCTTCAGTAGAAATGATCACCATTGGGCTCCAAACATTGTAAATCATCGAAATCACAGTTACAAATTAAATGAATACTCTCCCTCACTCTCTGCTACAACCTACATCATAGATCACCACTCAAAATCACTCAATAATCTATCACCACTCATTGGTGCAATAACTAGTAGCTACCTCTCCAATCCAAGCATGGTGGTAGGTACAACATTGTGTCTCCTCTTTGATGCAAGCAGCACATTGGAATTGGTTACTTAGATAATACTTAACAACAATTTATCCAACCACACCACGTAACTTAAAATGTAATTCCCATATAGGTCTTTGCTTTATGTGCATCTATTCTAAAGGAGACAACTTTGGCAGTCAGGGAGGTGCATGGGGGAAATGTAACAATCCTTAAAAAATGAAGCCTAGTGTGCACCTATGATAGGCAAGGTTGTCCGGGGAAATGCAATAATCATTCAAAATGAATGATGCTGATATGAGTGCAGTGCACCTACTCTATGGCAGGCAGGGGGCCCTCGGGGGTAATAACACCTAAATAAATAAATACTCCCTAAATAAAACAATAAAAAAATAAACATTTCTACAAAAAGTGTAAATAATACAATTTAAAAAAGGAAAATATATAAAAAATAAAAATGCTGATGTTTGCACTATGGGAGTATGTGAAACCTATTGGGGGGAAGGAGGTGCAGATGTAAAATGCAAGAAAAATGCATGTAATGTAAAGTTCTGTTCATCATAATCATATTCATAAGAGACATATACTACCATGATCCTCATGCATAACAATAAACTGATATCACATGCAGGCCTATACCAAAGCAAGCATACTGGCTGGCTGCACAAAATGGCTGACAGCCACATGGTCAAACATCAACAGTGAGCAAGGAGGAATGGAGAACAAAGAACACATGCAAGCCTATGGTAAAAGCACACTTGCTCAGTACACAAACTAGACTCTGGCCACTTAGTCAAAACAACAACTGCAAGCATTTGGGCATGGAGCGCAAAAGCACATGCAAACCTATTGCAAATGCACACTGGCTGGCTGCACAAAATGGATCGAGCCACATGGTCAAACAACAATAGCAAGCAAGGAGGCATGAAGAACAAAGAACACATTCAGGCATATGGACAGAGACTACACAAAATGGCCCCTGGACACATGGCATGGAGAGCGAAGATAAATGGTGGCCTGTGGCAAACACAGTCTCTCACACACACTGACTAGACAAAGGATGCATGCTAACCTGAAAGAAGAAACTCTACCATGAATTCACTAATTCTAGACATGAAAATTAACTTAAGCTATAAATATTTTACAACAACACACATCCTCCTATGGCATCAAATATTACCCCACATATGCACTTTTTGAATTAAAAACATGAAATACAAACACTAGCCAACATTGTTAGTTTAATCCAATGTCATCCCTGTCCTAAATGATGTTTTAAAAAACATATACCACAGAAACATTTCTTTCATGCACTGATGACTAGAACCTGGATGGCCGTTGTCCGTTGACTAGCGTCACCACCTCCACCGAAGAGACCCCTCTCGCCGCTGAACACCTACATTTTCAGATTTGCACCGACCCGAGGACCACCCTCAGAGGATCCCTCGTCTACCGTCCTCCCGGACCACGCGACCCTTTCAGCGACGCCATCGCCGACTTCATCTCCCCGCACGCCCTCGCCTCACCGGACTACATCCTCCTAGGCGACCTCAACTTCCATCTGGAACAAAACAATGACTCCAACACCACCACCCTGCTCAACAACCTCGCCAACCTCGGCCTCAAACAACTGGTGAACACCGCCACCCACATCGCCGGACACACGCTCGACCCTATCTTCTCCGCCAGCACACATGTCTTCTTCAGCCACACCTCCGCCCTACACTGGACCGACCACAGCTGCGTCCACTTCACATTCCGACGCGAGACCCGACATCTCCGCACTCAACCCGTCCCTCGTCGACAGTGGAACAAGATCCCTGAAGAGCAACTCCTCTCCGCACTCGCTGCCAACCAACCCACCCTCAACACCGACCCCAACGACGCAGCCCTCAACCTCACAAACTGGATCTCCAACTGCGCTGACAACCTTACTCCCCTCAAACGCACGCATCGACAGACCAACACCAAAAAAACTCTCTGTTTCTCTGACACCCTCAAAGAATCAAAGAAAACTTGTTGCGCCCTTGAGAAAGCCTGGCGCAAGAACCACACCGCTGACAACATGACCTCCCTCAAGAACGCTACCCGCGAACACCACCACCTGATCCGCGCTGCCAAAAGGAACTTTTTCACCGACAGACTGGACAAAAACAGCCACAACAGCAGAGAACTCTTCAGCATCGTCAAGGAGTTCTCCAACCCCAGCGCCAACGCCAAACGGCGTCACGCCCTCACAGGATTTGTGCGAATCCCTCACCACTTTCTTCCATCGCAAGATCAGCGACCTCCACGACAGCTTCGGACACCAGACCCAACCAAACACCACCGAACCCACATCCCCGGCCATTACCCTCAACAACTGGACCCACATCAACACGGAAGAAACCAAATTCATCATGAACTCTGTCCACTCCGGCGCCCCTTAGGACCCCTGCCCGCACTTCATCTTTAACAAAGCCGACGACATCATCGCCCCGCACCTCCAGACCGTCATCAACTCTTCTTTTTCTTCTGCTACCTTCCCCGAATGCTGGAAACACGCCGAAGTCAACGCCCTACTAAAGAAACCTACGGCTGACCCGAGCGACCTGAAAAACTTCCGCCCCATCTCTCTTCTGCCTTTCCCAGCCAAAGTAATAGAGAAGACCGTCAACAAACAGCTGACCACCTTCCTGGAAGACAACAACCTGCTCGACCCCTCACAAACCGGATTCCGAACCAACCACAGCACTGAAACCGCCCTCATCTCAGTCACAGACGACATCAGAACCCTGATGGACAACGGTGAAACAGTCGCCCTCATTCTTCTCGACCTCTCGGCTGCCTTTGACACCATCTGTCACCGCACCCTAATCGCCCGCCTCCGCTCAACCGGGATCCAAGGCCAGGCCCTGGACTGGATCGCCTCCTTCCTCGCAAACCGTTCCCAAAGAGTTTACCTCCCTCCGTTTCGCTCAGAACCCACCGAGATCATCTGCGGCGTACCTCAAGGCTCATCGCTCAGCCCGACACTCTTCAATGTCTACATGAGCCCCCTCGCTAACATCGTACGCAAGCACGACATCATCATCACCTCCTACGCCGACGACACCCAACTTATACTCTCCCTCACCAAGGACCCCGCCAGCGCCAAGACCAACCTACAAGAGGGTATGAAGGACGCCGCAGATTGGATGAGGCTCAGCCGCCTAAAGCTGAACTCTGAAAAAACGGAAGTGCTCATCCTCGGCAACACCCCGTCCGCCTGGGACGACTCCTGGTGGCCCACGGCCCTCGGCACCGCACCGACCCCCACAGACCACACCCGCAACCTCGGCTTCATCTTGGACCCTCTTCTCACCATGACCAAGCAAGTCAACGCCGTGTCCTCCGCCTGCTTCCTCACCCTCCACATGCTCCGCAAGATCTTCCGCTGGATCCCCACTGACACCAGAAAAACCGTGACCCACGCCCTCGTCACAAGCCGCCTGGACTACGGCAACACCCTCTACGCCGGGACCACAGCCAAACTCCAAAATCGCCTGCAACGCATTTAAAACGCCTCGGCCCGCCTCATCCTCGACGTACCCCGCAGCAGCCACATCTCCGCACACCTGAGACACCTGCATTGGCTCCCAGTCAGCAAAAGGATCACCTTCCAACTTCTCACCCACGCACACAAAGCCCTCCACGACAAGGGACCGGAATACCTCAACAGACGCCTCAGCTTCTACGTCCCCACCCGCCTCCTCCGCTCCTCTGGCCTCGCACTCGCTGCTGTCCCTCGCATCCGCCGCTCCACGGCGGGTGGGAGATCTTTCTCCTTCCTGGCGGCCAAGACCTGGAACTCCCTCCCCACCAGCCTCAGGACCACCCAGGACCACTCCGCTTTCTGGAGACTCCTAAAGACCTGGCTGTTCGAGCAGCGATAACCCCCCCTTTTCCCCTAGCGCCTTGAGACCCGCACGGGTGAGTAGCGCGCTTTATAAATGTTAATGATTTGATTTGATATAGTAAAATAAATAAATATTGCAAATGCAACAAACATGGAGAAAAGGTACTCCAGGTGCATCATTTTTCCTTTACAAAAGATGAAAAATGAAATGAGACTATTGTGGCATGAGCAAGCAGCAAAAACAATTCTCACACATGCTAACAGTAATAAAAAATCAACCACTCATCAGATGGCAGAATTTTGGGAACTCTGCCTTACTCCACATAGTTCAGAGTGCCCAAATTCTGCAAACACCGTGAGTGGTGTGAATTTTACTGTCCACGCCTAATGAAAAGCTGATATTACAGCAATATTAATCAAGGTTATTTTTACAATAAAAAATTCCCTTGGTACTGCTAGTTAATACTGTGAATCTGAAAACATAATCTTAGAACATCCACAGAAGCCTTTGTTGAAAGAAAGGGATTTCTGGTATCACTTCAAGGTCTACTTAGCCCTTATGAAAATATATGTGACCATAAAAAAATAATTTTGAATATAATGGCTTACCACACCCCAGTTCATATAAAAAATCTATAAAATAAGCAGTGGGATCTTATATCATAAACAATTGTCAAATAAAGTTACTGGCCACATTCTAAATATGTTTGAAGGTGTCAGGATCTCACTCATTGATCTATCCATGGCTACACTGGTCCTGATTAAAATGCTGGCTAACCACCAGATGATTACACTTCATACATAGTCCTATTTTACTTCAGAACATAGAGAACATGATTCATGTGAAAATACTAACCAATAAATAATATGTAATCATTCTTAAAGTTACTCACTTAAATCAGTCAGGTGTTAAGCCTGCCAAATCAAGAAGACCAAGGGGATGATTTATATCTTGGAGGATGCATCCGAACAGTAAAAAATCAAAGGTCCATCCATCCAATGTCAAACTGTTCTCCCACCTTATTTATATGTTGGTGCGTGCAGATTTCTTAGTCAACAGAGTAAGGGCAGAAAAGTGTCTGACAAAGGGATTACAGCTACAACTCCGTCCTCCTAATCCCAATGTTGCTTTCCATTATCTTTTCCATTTCAATTAAACCTCCACACCTCAGCTGGAGATTTTTTTTTAGCTGTTAAAAGGGTGTGAGTGTGAGAAAGTAGCCTCTTTCTAGCCTTGTTACCCCCAGTTTTGGCCTGTTTGTGAGTATCTGTCAGGGTGTTTTCACTGTCTCACTGGGATCCTGCTAGCCAGGGCCCAGGGCTCATAGTCAAAACCCTATGTTGTCAGTATGTTTGTTATGTGTCACTGGGACCCTGCTAGCCAGGACCCCATGCTCATAAGTTTGTGGCCTATATATGTTCCCTGTGTGATGCCTAACTGTCTCACTGAGGCTCTGCTAACCAGAACCTCAGTGGTCGTGCTCTCTCTTTACTTTAAAATTTGTCACTAACAGGCTAGTGACTAAATTTACCAATTCACATTGGCATACTGGTACACCCATATAATTCCCTAGTATATGGCACTGAGGTACCCAGGGTATTGGGGTTCCAGGAGATCCCTATGGGCTGCAGCATTTCTTTTGCCACCCATAGGGAGCTCTGACAAGTCTTACACAGGCCTGCCAGTGCAGCCTGAGTGAAATAACGTCCACGTTATTTCACAGCTATTTACCACTGCACTTAAGTAACTTATAAGTCACCTATATGTCTAACCTTCACCTGGTGAAGGTTGGGTGCAAAGTTATTTAGTGTGAGGGCACCCTGACACTAGCCAAGGTGCCCCCACATCGTTCAGGGCAAATTCCCCCGGACTTTGTGAGGGCGGGGACACCATTACACGCGTGCACTGTACATAGGTCACTACCTATGTACAGCGTCACAATGGTAACTCCGAACATGGCCATGTAACATGTCTAAGATCATGGAATTGTCACCCCAATGACATTCTGGCATTGGGGGGACAATTCCATGATCCCCTGGGTCTCTAGCACAGAACCCGGGTACTGCCAAACTGCCTTTCCGGGGTCTCCACTGCAGCTGCTGCCAACCCCTCAGACAGGTTTCTGCCCTCCTGGGGTCCAGGCAGCCCTGGCCCAGGAAGGCAGAACAACGGACTTCCTCTGAGAGAGGGTGTAACACCCTCTCCCTTTGGAAATAGGTGTGAAGGCTGGGGAGGAGTAGCCTCCCCCAGCCTCTGGAAATGCTTTGATGGGCACAGATGGTGCCCATCTCTACATAAGCCAGTCTACACCGGTTCAGGGATCCCCCAGCCCTGCTCTGGCGCAAAACTGGACAAAGGAAAGGGGAGTGACCACTCCCCTGACCTGCACCTCCCAGGGGAGGTGCTCAGAACTCCTCCAGTGTGTCCCAGACCTCTGCCATCTTGGAAACAGAGGTGTTTGTGGCACACTGGACTGCCCTGAGTGGCCAGTGCCAGCAGGTGACTTCAGAGGCTCCTTCTGATAGGCTATTACCTCTCTTGGTAGCCAATCCTTCTTCTTAGGTAGCCAAACCTCCTTTTCAGGCTATTTAGGGTCTCTGCTTTGGGGATCTCACCAGATAACGAATGCAAGAGTTCATCAGAGTTCCTCTGCATCTCCCTCTTCACCTTCTGCCAAAGGATCGACCGCTGACTGCTCAGGACGCCTGCAAAACCGCAACAAAGTAGCAAGACGACTACTAGCAACCTTGTATAGCTTCATCCTGCCGGCTTTTTCGACTGTTTCTAGGTGGTGCATGCTCTGGGGGTAGCCTGCCTCCTCTCTGCACCAGGAGCTCTGAAGAAATCTCCCGTTGGTCGACGGAATATTCCCCCTGCAACCGCAGGCAACAAAAGACTACATCACCAGTCCTCTAGGTCCCCTCTCAGCACGACGAGCGTGGTCCCTGGAACTCAGCAACTCTGTCCAAGTGACTCCCACAGTCCAGTGACTCTTCAGTCCAAGTTTGGTGGAGGTGAGTCCTTGCCTCCTCACGCTAGACTGCATTGCTGGGTACAAAATGATTTGCAGCTGCTCCGGCTCCTGTGCACTGTTCCAGGATTTCCTTCATGCACAGCCAAGCCTGGGTCCCCGACACTCTAACCTGCAGTGCACAACCTTCTGAGTTGTCCTCTGGCGTTGTGGGACTCCCTTTTGTGACTTTGGGTGAACTCCAGTGAACTTTTCTTCCAAGTGCCTGTTCAGGTACTTTTGCGGGTGCTGCCTGCTTCTGTGAGGGCTCCCTACGTTGCTGCCCCCGCCCTCTGTCTCCTCATCCAAGTGGCGACATCCTGGTCCCTCCTGGGCCACAGCAGCACCCAAAAAACCCTAACCATGACCCTTGCAGCTAGCAAGGCTTGTTTGCGGTCTTTCTGCGTGGGAACACCTCTGCAAGCTTCTTCATGACGTGGGACATCCATCCTCCAAAGGGGAAATTCCTAGTCCTCTTCTTTCTTGCAGAACTCCAAGCTTCTTCCAACCAGTGGCAGCTTCCTTGTACCCTCAGCTGGCATTTCCTGGGCTCCTGCCCACTCTCGACACTGTCGCGACTATTGGACTTGGTCCCCTTGTCTTACAGGTACTCAGGTCCGGAAATCCACTGTTGTTGCATTGCTGGTGTTTGTTCTTCCTGCAGAATCCCCCCATCACGACTTCTGTGCTCTCTGGGGGTAGTAGGTGCACTTTACACCTACCTTTCAGGGTCTTGGGGTGGGCTATTTTTCTAACCCTCACTGTTTTCTTACAGTCCCAGTGACCCTCTACAAGATCACATAGGTTTGGGGTCCATTCGTAGTTCGCATTCCACTTTTGGAGTATATGGTTTGTGTTGCCCCTATACCTATGTGCTCCTATTGCAATCTACTGTAATTTTACATTGCTTGCATTACTTCCTTTTGCTATTATCTGCATAATTTTGGTTGGTGTACATATATCTTGTGTACATATCTTATCCTCATACTGAGGGTACCTTTATTTTTAGTACTTCTGTGTATTGTGTTTTCTTATGATATTGTGCATATGACACCAGTGGTATAGTAGGAGCTTTACATGTCTCCTAGTTCAGCCTAAGCTGCTTTGCCATAGCTACCTTCTATCAGCCTTAGCTGCTAGAAACACCTCTTCTACACTAATAAGGGATAACTGGACCTGGCACAAGGTGTAAGTACCTCTGGTACCCACTACAAGCCTGGCCAGCCTCCTACAGTGAGCTACCTTTACTAACCTCTTGTACCGTACAAGTCACAATGAACTTACTGCTGCAACATGTTGCATACCTGCTACTGGACATGGAATACAATCATCCATGTCAGCACTAATATAGGAGTTATGTGTATATAAATATGTATCATCATATTAAAATCTCCATTATCATGGCTGTGCACATATAGGACGTGCAATGTTGATCGCACGGCAAATAATAACCTTTAGATTAAAAAATAACATAATAGTTATGATGTCTGCCTAAATTATACATTTGTTAAGTAGAAATGCAACATCAATTAAATTAAGTGTACATATTTTGCAGACACACTGTGAAAATATGAAAAGTTCACAGATTTTGTCTGTTGTATTATTTTCTGTCATTATGATTGTTGCACTTTACAAATATTAAATTTAGATGACAATATTTCATTATTACTTCAATATTAATAATAAGTAATGTTTCGCCACCATCTGTGGGACAATTGCACTTTTAAGGGTGTGTCATAGACACCTAACTTCAATGTTTGTTAATCTGTTTTCTAATGTTCCAAAATATTAACAAACACACACATATATTTCATGTGTTACCACAGTGATATATATAGATCGTTGTTCTTATAATTATTATTTTGCCCTCTCTTAAGAGTGACCACAATAAATGTTCTCTCTCACTTCTCCTGTTATCTCAAGATGCTTTCAATATGTCAGTTTACCTTTGCGATCCAAGCTCGAATTTGTTTGTAACACATATTAACCTTACCCATATTTAGAATATCACATTGACACCTACATGTCCATGAAAATGCAAATCAATGTAGGCAGGGCCTATGCATCTGATGTTACTTGTGTCCTCAAAGAACTTGATGCAGGAACTACTAAGGTATGAGTTTTGCATGGCATCATAGGATACGTGCAGTGAAGAGTAGCAATACCTTAGGTTGGAGATCAAATAATGTGTTGGAAACCACATAGGAATTGTTGGAAAGTAGCCTCTTTCCAGCTGGTTACCCCCACTTTTGGCCTGTTTGTGTGTGTGTTTCATATGTCTACTGGAATCCTGCTTTTCAGGGCTCCAGTAGTTATGCTCTCTTCCTTAAATTATGGTTGTTGCTTACTGGTAACCCAGTATTTCACCCACAATTGGCATGCTGGTGCACCCTTATAAGTCCCTAGTATATGGTACTTAGGTACCCAGGGCATTGGGGTTCCAGGGGACCCCTATGAACTACAGCATTTTGTTTCCACCCATCGGGAGCCCATGCAAAGACTTCTGCAGGACTGCCATTGCAGTCGGTGTGAAAAGGTGAATGCATCCTTTCACTGCCATTTACACTGCACTAGGTCACTTCTAAGTCATCCCTATAGCAGGCCCCTCAGCCCTGAGAGCAGGGTTCAAAGTTCCTGTGTGTGAAGGCACCCCTGCACTAGAAGAGGTACCCCTACAACCCCCAGGACATTTGTCCCAGACTTTGTGAGTGTGGGGATGCTATTTTACAAGTGTAGTGGACTTAGGTCACAACCTATGTCTAGCTACAAAATGGTAACTCCGAACATAGGCATGTCTAGTATCAAACATGTTGGAATCATACCCCAATGCTTTTGCAAGCATTGGTTGTATGACTGCATGCACTCAGGGGGCTCCTTAAATGACCCCCAGTATTGCCATTCCAGCCTTCTGAGGTTTTCCAGGCAGCCCCAGCTTCTGCCACCTTTCAGACAAGTTTCTGCCCTCCTGTTGCTTGAGCAGCTACACCCTCTCCCTTTGGAAATAGGTGTTAAAGACTTGGGAGGGGAGCCTCTCCCAGCCACTGGAAATGCTTTGAAAGGCACATTTGGTGCCCTCCTTGCATAATCCAGTCTACACCGGTTCAGGGACCCCCAGTCCCTGCTCTGGCGCAAAACTGGACAAAGGAAAGTGGAGTGATCACTCCCCTGTCCATCACCATGCCAGGAGTGGTGCTCATAGCTTTTCCGGAGGGTCCCTGGGTTTTGCCATCTTGGATTCCAAGTTGGCAGGGAACTCTAGGAGCATCTGAGTGGCAAGTGCCAGCAGGTGATGTCAGAGCCCTCCCCTGATAGGTGCTTACCTGTTTAGCTGACCAAGCCCCCTTTCAGGGCTATTTAGGGTCTCTCTCTCGGGTGGTTCTTCAGATTAAGATTGCAAGACTCCGGCAGGAATCCTCTGCATCCTATACTTCACCTTCTCACCGAATAAACTGCATCTGGACCCTACAGGAACTCTACAAACTGCAACAGAGAAGCAAAGACGACTTCTGCAACAATGTATCTTCAGCTCCTGCCAGCAACTGCAACTGTTTCCTGGTTGTGCATCCTCAGAGGACAGCCTGTCTTCAGCCTGCACCAGAAGAATGAAAGAATCTCCCTTGGTGTGAAGGAGTCACTTCCCTGCTTCAGCAGGCACCTCTGTGCAACGAAGACTGCCTGTGTGGGTCCCCTCTGCTTACAATTTGCGTGGATCCTGCATCAAGGGTGGTGGACTGAAGTGGTCCTGATAGTCCTGATGTCCTACTGTCCAACTTTGGTGGAGGTAAGAGTTTCCCTCCCTACACAAGACAGGAACCTGCACATTGCGTGTTTTGCAGCTACCAAGGCTTTTTGGCATCCTTCCACAAAAGTTCTTTGTGCACCGTGCAGCTCCGGTTCCCAGCACTCAATCTTTTCCTGTGTGGTTCTCCGGCAGCATTGGATCCTTTGTTGTAGTGCTGCATGGGCCTCCTTTTGCACCTTTTTTGTGCCCATGCTGTGGGACTCCTGTGCATGCTGCCTGGACTTCCATGGGCTCTCTGAGTTGCTGAGAGCCACCTCTGAATCCCTCTCCTGGGTAGAGTTCACCAGGTCCCTCCTGGTTCCGGGCAGTGGCATTTTTCATTAACCACAAGCTTTGCATGTACCAAGGTTTGTTGGCAGAATCCAGTGACGCAAACCAGACTGCAATTGTCCATCCCACGTAGAACATCATCTGCACCAACCAGGATCCTGCATCCGTCTTCTTGGGTGCAGTACTGACTGTTGTTCTTTACCAATGGTTGTTCTTTTGCACCTTCATCCGTGTTAGCAGGGGCTCCTGTTCTCCCTGGACTCTTCTGTGCTTCTTGGACTTGGTACCCTTCTTCCACAGGTCTTCAGGTCCAGGAATCCGCTGTTGGTGTCTTGCAGTCTCTTCTGGTTCTTGCAGTATCTTCTTTCTCGTGTTCTTGTGTGTTCTAGGAAAGTTACTGATTTACTCCTGCTTTCCTGGGCTCTGAGGTGGGTTCTCTTACTTACCTTTGGTGTTTTCTAATGCTCCCAGTGTCTCTCCACACACTAAAATTGCCTAGGTGAGAAACCAACATTCACATTCCACTTTCTTAGTATATGGTTTGTGTTCCCCCTAAGCCCATTTCTGACTACTGTGATTTTCACTATTTGCACTGTTTTCTAACTGTTTTTACAGCTATTTCTACATACTAGTGTATATAATTTGTGTATTACTTACCTCTAAAAGGAGTATAGTCTCTATGGTATTTTGGCATTTGTTGGACCAAAATAAAGTACCTTTATTTTTGAAACACTGAGGCCCTCATTATAATCCTGGCGGTCGGTGTTAAAGCGGCGGTAATACCGCAAACAGTCTGGCAGAAAACAAAAATGGGATTACAACCATGGCGGAAACCGCCAACATAGACAGCTACTTTAACACTCCGACCGCCACGTCAGTAGAAACAAACAGCGCAGCGGTAATGATGTAACCATTGTAATCAAGAAAAATCCAGTATCCAAAAGTCAAAAATTCAGTATATACAAATATGTACACCAAGTACACAAGTCCGGATAGTGTACTGATCATTATCCGTGGACCACTGGGCCCAAAATGCATGGGCAAGGCCCACACATGATACCTGACTCGAAACGGAGAGAACACTGCTGGGGCATCAGATCGAAAATATACAGGCACCTCAGGGGGAGAGAGGGGGGGGCACCTCAGCCTGATGAACACACAATTCCACTGCTGCACGAGGGGGCTCCATGCCCTCTGATGTATCCTGGGGAGTGCAAAGCCACAGTCTCTCAAGTCTCTCCAGTGGGTGGTTTGCCCACCTCTTTATCCTGGGGAGTGCAAAGCCACAATCTCTCAAGTCTCTCCAGTGGGTGGTTTGCCCACTGCTTTATCCCGGGGAGTGCAAATCCACAGTCTCTCAAGTCTCTCAAGTGGGTGGTTTGCCCACTGCTGCATCCTGGGGAGTGCAAAGCCACAGTCTCACAAATCTTTCCAGTCAGTGGTTTGCCCACTGCTTTATCCTGGGGAGTGCAAAACCACAGTCTCTCAAGTGGATGTCATTGTCCACTGGTTCTGGAGGGGGCCTGGTGCCTAGAGTGCTTCATCCTGCCAAGGACAGAGGTAGTGGATGTCATTCTCCACTGGTTCTGGAGGGGGCCTGGTGCCCAGAGTGCTTCATCCTGCCAAGGACAGAGGTAGTAGATGTCATTCTCCACTGGTACTGGAGGGGGCCTGGTGCCCAGAGTGCTTCATCCTGCCAAGGACAGAGGTAGTGGATGTCATTCTCCACTGGTACTGGAGGGGGCCTGGTGCCCAGAGTGCTTCATTCTGTCAAGGACAGAGGTAGTGAATGTCATTCTCCACTGGTTCTGGAGGGGGCATGGTGCCCAGAGTGCTTCATCCTGCCAAGGACAGAGGTAGTGGATATATCTCTCCACTGGTTCTGGAGGGGGCATGGTGCCCAGAGTGCTCCACGTGCAGTGTGGCCGGTATAATTCCCTCACCTGGGTGTGCGTGCCATGAGATTTGTGAGGTTCAGGTAGCACGATACGCCATGGAGGCAGCGACATACCCCACACTGCTGTGGCTGCGCATTCCACTTGCAGGTGTAAACAGTGATGGAAGAAATGCCTCATGGAAGCTGCCCAGGGTCCAGGAACTCTCCTACAGCCTCAGACGACTGACCACTGGGGATGGTAGCCATGTCAGCGGTGGTGCCTGTGTCCGAGGATGCCGCGGGGCCGGTGGTGGTGCTTGCGGCGGTGTCTGTCGCAGCGGTGCTGCCGGCGGTGCATGGGTCAGCACCTGCAGAGGGACACAGCAGGATGTTTCCTGCAGCCTCAGATGGCTGCCCACTGGGGAAGATGCTGGGGACTGTCGCTGAAGCTGTAGACGTGCCGGGGCGGTGCAGGTGGCGGTTGTGGTGGCGGGGCAGCTAGCGGTGTTTGCCGTCGTACAGGTTGGCGTGGTCGTGGACAGAAAGTGTGACACTGGTCCCTCAGTCGGTGCCACCATGCCCTCTCCTGAGCTGCTCTTCAGCTTTTGGCCCTTCCCCAGCTTTGATGGTGCCGCAGTTGTCTTGCCACTATCCCCTTTGGTTTTTTCTGAGCCCTTGGTGGCTGGTACTTTCGGCTTCTCCCTCCGGGATGTGGGCACCTTTTTCACCTTGGCAGGTGGCGGAATGTCTTTGCCCTTGCTACGTGGCACACTGGGAGTCCTGATGAGTGGCGCACTCCATGACCCTGCACTGCTGGCACCACTGTGCCTGGGGATTTGGTGGCTGAGGTGCTGGGCTGGGACCTAGAAAGCCTGGCCCTAAGGAAAGGATGGGGGGAGGTGTAGGGAAGAGGTCAATGTTAGCCAGGAAGAGTTTCTTAGACACACTGGCACGGGAAGATGGAGGGGATTTGGGAGTGGAGGTAGAGGTAGTGATTGTAGGATGTGTACGTCTGCTGAATTTGGGTGAAAGTGCATGGGTCGGAGGCTGTTGTGACGTGGATGGCTGTTGGGTGGGTGTGTGTCTGCGTTTATGTACTTTGGGAGGAGGGCTCACAGACACACTGGGAGAGGACACTGGGGATGTGTGCATGGTAGTGGGGATGGTGAGTGCATGTGAGCGGTGTGTCGTGATGGGCGTGCTGGTGATGGAGGCAGTGGCTGAGGATGTAGTGCATGCAGGTGTGAGTGGAAACGAGACTACGAGGGAGGAAGAGGACGTGGAGGGGGGGACACAGTGGAGGCTGTGGATGTTGCTGTGTCTGCATGGGGCTGGTGCTTGTATGAGTGCCTGTGGGATGTGTGGTGGTTATGTTTGCCTGAGCCACTCTTGTGTGTTGATGAGTGTGCATGCTGGTCTGATGGTGTGCTTGGGATAGGCTGAGGTACAGGGGATTGGGTCTCGGTGGAGGAAGTTGGAGGGGGGAGGCTGGACACAGGGACAATGGCTGACATCAGTGCTGAGGCCAGAGCCTGAAATGCTCTCTGTTGGGCTGCCTGCCAAGAATGGATGTCCTCCAGTTATGCATTTGTTTGCTGCAAATGCCTCTCAGTACCCTGGATGGCATTCAAAATGGTAGATTGTCCAACAGTGAGGGATCTCAGGAGGTCAATAGCCTCCTCACTGAGGGCAGCAGGGCTGACTGGGGCAGGGCCTGAGGTGCCTGGGGCGAAGGAGATGCCCACCCTCCTGGGTGAGCGGGCACGGGACACACGCTGAGGGGCTGCTGGGAGGGCGGTGCTGGTAGGGGGGGTGGCGGCTGTACCTGTTGAAGCGGTGGGCACAGAGGTGCCCGCCACCGCAAGGGAGCTCCCATCAGAGGAGGAGTCGCTGTCACTGCTATCTGCTCCTGTCCCCGCCAGGGAGCTCCCCTCGCCCTCTGTCCCACTGGTGGCTTCAGACTCCGTTGTTTCGCCCTCCAGGGTCAAGTAGGTTGCAGCTCCCTCCTGCTCCGGTGCCAATGCTCCTCCGCTTGATGATGCTATTGAACACAAGAACAGGGAGACCACATATAGGGGGGGGGGAAGACAGAAGAAAGACATGTTCAGTGCATGCAACACCACTACCGTTGGCAGACACAACACACATGGAGCAGCCCTCTGCACTACGCCATGCACTAACAGTTCCTAGACATTTCAGCTGACCATGGGGTATGAGGCCTAAGACCAATTGCTGCACACCTTGAAGTCACGGGAGCCTGACTAGATGTAGATGGCTCTTACCACTGGTGGAGTTGGGGTGCCACATAGCCTGTAAGGAACTTCCCTACAAACTTCGCCCTGGCCCCATCCAACTCCGGATACGCCACCGCCAGGATCCGGAACATCAGGGGGTCATGGTGCGACAGGCACCCCTCCCACGTTGGGAGGCCATCCCCAACTGGGCCTCCGCCGTCTTCTTGCTCCAGCGGCGCAGGCCCTCCCATCTTTTATGGCAGTGGGTGCTCCGTCTGTGGTAGACCCCCAGGGTACGGACGTCCTTGGCGATGGCATGCCAAATACCCTTCTTCTGGTGGGCGCTGACCTAGAGGAATGGTACAGGGGGAAAAGGAAATTACTTACCCATCCGGACCGTCATACTCATTGCCCCCCAGTTCCCACCCTTGCCCTGACGCACATACACTCCCCATCCGCACATGCAGGCCTCAGCCCCCCCCATGTATCTTCCATCCACACCACTCAAAACAGCCATTGCCCATGCAGCATGCTCACAGTGTACTCACCTGTTCGTCTGGAGGACCGTACAGTTGCGTGTACTGGGGAGGACCACATCCACTAGTTTCTCCAACTCCTCCGAAGTGAAGGCAGGGGCCCTTTCCCCAGACACATGAGCCATCGTCGCTTCCAGACTGAGGTCACAGCAGCACTTGCAGTGTAGGTCCTCTCCTGTCAAAGATCAGGTATCAAGTGAGTGAACAGAGAGAAAATGGAGGTCACGTCCGCGGCGATGCATACCGGGACCGCCGGCGTACATCGTTATTGGCTCCTGGGACCCATAGGGCCCAATGTTAACCAATGCTGAATTGCGCTGTGGTTTTCGACCGCCCACCGCGACGGTGTAGAACGCCAGCGCGGTTACCTCATATCCCCTTGTCCCACCTTACAGGTCAGGCAGCCGCCATTTTAGGAGGCCACATTGGATGGATGTTAACTGCGTCACACCTATCTAGGCCGGAAATATAGACAGATACCAGCACATTTCGAATTAATTACGTTTCTGAAAATAAGACATTGTGATACCTCAGTGTTGGATGACTCTCTGCTCGCTGTTCTCCTCCATAGGGCACGTCCGCTGGGGAAGGTGATGAGATGGCGGCATCCTCCGGTGTACAGACCCCGGTGGACCTGTCGGCAATGGAAGAGAAACACATCCTGGTCGCATACAGACTTGATCGTGCAAGAATCCAGGAACTGTGTACCCAGTTGGAGCCGGACCTGATGTCAGCTATCCGCCATCCCACAGGAATCCCCCCTCTAGTGCAGGTCCTGTCTGTACTCCATTTCCTGGCCAGTGGGTCTTTTCAAACAACAGTGTCCATGGCATCAGGGATGTCCCAGCCAATGTTCTCAAACGTGTTGTCCAGAGTGTTATCTTCCCTGCTGAAACACATGTGCAGCTACATCGTTTTCCCACAGGTGGAGGATTTGTCCACAGTGAAAGGTGACTTCTATGCCCTGGGACTTATCCCCAACATCATTGGTGCCATTGATGGGACACATGTGGCATTTGTCGTCCCCCCGCAGAAATGAGCAGGTGTACAGAAACCGGAAGAGCTACCATTCGATGAATGTGCAGATTGTGTGTTTGGCAGACCAGTACATCTCCCATGTCAATACCAAGTATCCTGGCTCTGTGCATGATGCTTACATTTTGAGGAATAGCAGCATAACTTATGTGATTGGCCAACTCCAGAGGCACCGTGTGTGGCCAATAGGTGAGGTCAAGGTCCCAATACAGTTGACATAGGTGTCTGGGTATGGGGTTGTCCATAAGGGTTAGTGTGTGAATAACAATTGTCCCTCGACATTTGCAGGTGACTCTGGTTACCCCAACCTGTCATAACTACTGACCCCAGTGAGGAATCCCACGACAAGGGCAGAGGAACGCTACAATGAGGCACATGGGTGAACGAGGAGGGTGATCGAACGCTCCTTCGACCTCCTGAAGGCCAGATTCCAGTGCCTCCATCTGACAGGTGGATCCCTCTACTACTCACCGAAGAAGGTGTGCCAGATAATTGTGGCCTGCTGTTTGCTGCACAACCTGGCTTTGCAACGCCAGTTGCCTTTTCTGCAGGAGGATGGGCCAGATGGTGGTCTTGTGGCAGCTGTGGACCCTGTGGACAGTGAAGAAGAGGAGGGAGAAGAAGAGGATATTGACAACTGAAACAACATCATCAGGCATTACTTCCAGTGAGACACAGGTAAGAAGATGCCACTGCTTCCCACATCTCATTCTATTGTTGGAACTAGCATAAGTGTGTCATTTTCATTTAGTGTATGGACCCTGACTTGTCACTTTGACTTTCCATTTCTCAGATTTGGGTCCCACTTTGTGCCCTCTGCTATGTTTACTGCTGGCCTACAGCTGTGTTACATTGGTATGTGAACAAGTAAATTGACATTGCTATATTCCATAGTTATTTCAATTACACATTTGTGAAAGCACAGACTGACTCCAGATTGTTTTGTGATTGAAGTGTGTTTATTCCTGTGCTAATAAGTGGAGGGGGTTGTAAAATGGGCTGGGGTGATGGTGGAGGAATGTCCATGGCAGAGTCCAGTCTATTTGTTTCACAGGTACATTGTCCAATGGGGCATAGGAAGTGGAGCAATGGCAGTTTAAGGATGGACAGGGTGACATAGTGGGACAGAAGGGTGACATTCAGGGGGGTCTCATTTCCTGGCGGGGGTCTTGGCAATGTTCTCTGTCTTGTTCCTGGATCTTAGGGTCCGTTTACGGGGTGGTTTTCCATCTGCAGGGGGTGGGGTGCTGGTGTCCTGTTGTTCCTGTGGCGGTGCCTCCTGTCCACTAGCGCCAGCGGAGGTGGAGGGCTGTTCATTGTCCAGGCTAGTATCAGGGGCCCCTTGTTGTGCCACTGTGTCCCTCCTGGTATTGGCGAGGTCTGCCAGCACCCCTGCAATGGCGACCAGGGTGGTGTTAATGGACTTCAAGTCCTCCCTGATCCCAAGGTAGTGTTCCTCCTGCAGCTGCTGGGTCTCCTGAAACTTGGCCAGTACTGTTGCCATCGTCTCCTGGGAATGATGGTAAGCTCCCATGATGTTGGAGAGTGCCTCATGGAGAGTGGGTTCCCTGGGCCTGTCCTCCCCCTGTCACACAGGAGTCCTCCCAGTTTCCCTGTTATCCTGTGCCTCTGTCCCCCAAATCATGTGCCCACTGCCCCCAGGTCCCTGATTTTCTTGGGTTGTTGGGTTTGCCTGGGTTCCCTGTAGTGGTGGACACACTGCTGATTGACGTGTTCTGGGGACAGAGGGATGGGCCCGCTGGGTGGGTGCTGTGCTGGTGTTTCCTGAAGGGGGAGGCTCTGTGGTGGCTTGTGACGGTGTCAGGGTAACTGACTGTCCCAAGGTCCCAGATGGGCCGGGCTGATCATCTTGATCCAGTTGTGCAGAGCTGCTGTCATCACTGTGGGTCTCTTCTGTGGGGGGACTGGATATGTCTGGCACCTCCTGTCCGGTGACGTTGGGTAGGGGTCCTGTTGGGGTGTAAATGCATAATTATTGTATGTGTGTGTGCCATCGTGTGCAATGGGTGGTTGACCCTGTACTCCAGTGCTTGCATTATTGGCTTGGCCCTTGTGTGATTGTTGATTTTGGGGCATGAGTGAGTCTCTGTGGTGGACATGCTTGGGTGATGGGTGTCCATGCATTGGTGTCACATGCAGGGCTTCGTTTTGGGATGTGTGGGTTGTGTTGGTGGGGTATCTGTGGGTTGTTGGGATTATGGGTGTGAGGGTAAGGGTGGGAATATGTTTTGGAATGCAGGTAGGGTGGGGGGATATAGTAGTAAAGATTTGCCTTACCAGAGTCCAGTGCTCCTGCTACTCCTGCGTGGCCCTCAAGATGCAGTATTGCCAAGACTTGCTCCTCCCATGTTGTTAGTTGTGGGGGAGGAGGTGGTGGTCCACCGCCAGTCCTCTGTACAGCAATCTGGTGTCTGGAGACCATGGAACGCACCTTCCCCCATAGGTCGTTCCACCTCTTTCTGATTTCATCCCTAGTTCTTGGATGCTGTCCCACTGTGTTGACCCTGTCGACGATTCTGCGCCATAGCTCCATCTTCCTTGCAATGGACGTCTGCTGCACCTGTGTTCCAAATAGCTGTGGCTCTACCCAGACGATTTCCTCCACCATGACCCTGAGCTCCTCCTCAGAGAACCTGGGGTGTCGTTGAGGTGCCATGATGTGGCGTGGGTGATGTGTGAGGTGGTGTCTGTTGTGATGTGTGAGGGGGTGTGTTGGTGTGTGTTGTTTGAGGTGCGTGGATGTTGTGTAAGTGATGGTGTTGTGTGTCTGTGGATGCTGGTGTTGTTTTTGGTAGTGTATCTCTCTGGCATGCTTTCAAAATTCTGGTAGTAAGGGTTTGTGGGTGATGTGGGTGTGTGCTTTATATTGGATTGGGTGTGTGGGTGTGGTATGTGTATGTGTATCAGGTGTGTGTATTTTGAATAGTGTTTTGTATATGTGTGTGTATTTTGAGCGCGGCAGTGTGTACCACCAATGGATTACCGCTGTTGAAAGACCCCCGCGTTGATTTGTGGGTCGTGATACTGTGGGCGTATTCCTGTTGGCGTGACGGTGTCGGTTTTGTTATCGCCAGTTTATCACTGACCTTCGGTGTGGCAGACTTGTATGGGTGTCTGTATTGTGGATGATTCCAGGTTCTGGGTCGTAATACCTGTACCGGAATTCCGCGGCCGCAGCGGTATGTTGGCGGTCTTCTGCACGGCAGTAAGCGGGATTTACCGCCAGGGTTGTAATGAGGGCCTGAGTATTTTCTTTCATGTGTGTGAGTACTGTGTGACTACAGTATTATTTCAAGAGCTTTGCATGCCTCCTAGATTAGCCTTGGCTGCTCAGCTATTGCTACAACTAGAAAGACTGGCTTCTAGACACTGCCTACATTTAATTAATAAGGGATAACTGGATCTGGTATAAAGTGTAAGTACCATAGGTACCCACTACAAACCAGCGCAGCCTCCGAGAGTAGTCCAATAGTTAGAGCAGAATATGCAAGATTTCCTTACATTTCTAATTATATGAAGTTCATAATCTACTTCTAAATGGCTGTGAAATACATACATCATCAACAAAGTGTTTGTGTATTACAGAAAAATAAACAAGTTTGCAAGCAAAAATAAAATGTATTTCATAATGTGACAATTCTCTCATATAAAATTATATTCAATAAGTAGCATAAAGGAAATAAAATAAATATAAATAATATGTGGAGCCCAAAAAAGAATGGCTCTCAGTGCCATACAGGATTATGGCCTGGTGGTTTGTATTGGAATGTTCCCATGGGAAACAGAGTCAAGACTGATTTGCATACGGCTGGGTCCAAATTGGAATGAAATGGCAAGCAAAAAAAGTTATGAACTAAAACCTGATCTGTGACTGGGGGATTAATGTTTGATTTGTTCTGCATTCCATCCATCTTCTGTTGGTTTTTGCATTTGTCACCCCAAATGGGAAGGGTATGCCCAGACGTGGGTCCAGCCGCTTCCTATGCCACCAGATTCAAACTAGCCTGGCTGATGAAGGGTGATACCCTGAAACCAGTCCCAGGATGCTTGTTTCTGGTCCAGGGAGGACCAGGCCTGGCAGCTTGGGCTGGACCATTCCCATGGGGAACAGGGTCAAGATTGAGTTGCATATGACACACAAAAAAGGGAGCACACTGCCTCACACTCCAGCATAAAATAGCCCCAATGCATCAAGTGCCGTATCTCTGGACACGTGTTTCTGGCTTTCGGCCGTCATCAGCAGAGAGAAAATATATCTGAAGGGGTTGCTTGAAATGCTGCTGAATGTCTTCACAGGTTTTTGTACCACTCAGTATGTGAACAGGTGCCTCACCAGAGCTCTTCAGCTCGTAGGCTCACTGGAGCCGTCAATTAGACACACAAAAAAAGGGAGCACACTGCCTCACACTCCAGCATAAAATAGCCCCAATGCATACTGGTAAATGCAGTTATTTGATTTAAAGATAGAGAACATTTTCAAAAAGTATTTCACCTTAAGTAGGTGCAGCAAGTGCCCTATCTCTGGACACGTGTTTCTGGCTTTCAGCCGTCATCAGCAGAGAGAAAATATATCTGAAGGGGTTGCTTGAAATGCTGCTGAACGTCTTCACAGGTTTTTGTACCACTCAGTATGTGAACAGGTGCCTCACCAGAGCTCTTCAGCTCGTAGGCTCACGGGAGCCGTCAATTAGACACACAAAAAAAGGGAGCACACTGCCTCACACTCCAGCATAAAATAGCCCCAATGCATAATGGTAAATGCAGTTATTTGATTTAAAGATAGAGAACATTTTCAAAAAGTATTTCACCTTAAGTAGGTGCAGCAAGTGCTGTATCTCTGGACACGTGTTTCTGGCTTTCAGCCGTCATCAGCAGAGAGAAAATATATCTGAAGGGGTTGCTTGAAATGCCGCCGAACGTCTTCACAGGTTTTTGTACCACTCAGTTGGCGAACAGGTGCATCACCAGAGCTCGTCAGCTCATAGGCTCACGGGAGCCGTCAATTAGACACACAAAAAAAGGGAGCACACTGCCTCACTGTCCAGCATAAAATAGCCCCAATGCATCATGGTTTCAAGCAACCCCTTCAGATATATTTTCTCTCTGCTGATCACAGCTGAAAGCCAGAAACACGCGTCCAGAGATACGGCCCTTGCTGCACCTACTTAAGGTGAAAGACTTTTTGAAAAAAATGAAAAGAAAAATTCTCTATCTTTAAATCAAATGACTGCATTTACCATGATGCATTGGGGCTATTTTATGCTGGAGGGTGAGGCAGTGTGCTCCCTTTTTTGTGTGTCTAATTGACAGCTCCCGTGAGCCTACGAGCTGACGAGCTCTGGTGATGCACCTGTTCGCCTACTGAGTGGTACAAAAACCTGTGAAGACGTTCAGCGGCATTTCAAGCAACCCCTTCAGATATATATTCTCTCTCCTGATGCCGGCCGAAAGCCAGAAACACGTGTCCAGAGATATGGCACTTGCTGCACCCACTTAAGGTGAAAGACTTTTTGAAAAAAATAATAATAATCTCTATCTTTAAATCAAATGACTGCATTTACCATGATGCATTGGGGCTATTTTATTCTGGAGTGTGAGGCAGTGTGCTCCCTTTTTTGTGTGTCTAATTGACGGCTCGCGTGAGCCTACGAGCTGACGAGCTCTGGTGATGCACCTGTTAGCCTACTGAGTGGTACAAAAACCTGTGAAGACATTCGGCAGCATTTCAAACAACCCCTTCAGATATATTTTCTCTCTGCTGATGACGGCCGAAAGCCAGCAACACATGTCCAGAGATACGGCACTTGCTGCACCTACTTAAGGTGAAAGACTTTTTGGAGGAAAAAAAAAAGAAAATGTCTCTATCTTTAAATCAAATGACTGCATTTACCATGATGCATTGAGGCTATTTTATGCTGGAGTGTGAGGCAGTGTGCTCCCTTTTTTTGTGTGTCCAATTAACGGCTCCCGTGAGCCTACGAGCTGACGAGCTCTGGTGAGGCACCTGTTCGCCTACTGAGTGGTACAAAAACCTGTGAAGACGTTCAGCGGCATTTCAAGCAACCCCTTCAGATATATTTTCTCTCTGCTGATGACGGCCAAAAGCCAGAAACACGTGTCCAGAGATACGGCACTTGCTGCATCTACTAAAGGTGAAAGACTTTTTGGAGAAAAAAAAAATAATCTCTATCTTTAAATGAAATGACTGCATTTACCATGATGAACTGAGGCTATTTTATGCTGGAGTGTGAGGCAGTGTGCTCCCTTTTTTTGTGTGTCTAATTGACGGCTCTTGTGAGCCTACGAGCTGACGAGCTCTGGTGATGCACCTGTTCGCATACTGAGTGGTCCAAAAATCTGTGAAGACGTTCAGCGGCATTTCAAGCAACCCCGTCAGATATATTTTCTCTCTGCTGATGACGGCCGAAAGCCAGAAACATGTGTTCAGAGATACGGCACTTGCTGCACCTACTTAAGGTGAAAGACTTTTTGGAGGAAAAAAAAAGGAAAATGTCTCTATCTTTAAATCAAATGACTGCATTTACCATGATGCATTGAGGCTATTTTATGCTGGAGTGTGAGGCAGTGTGCTCCCTTTTTTTGTGTGTCCAATTAACGGCTCCCGTGAGCCTACGAGCTGACGAGCTCTGGTGAGGCACCTGTTCGCCTACTGAGTGGTACAAAAACCTGTGAAGACGTTCAGCGGCATTTCAAGCAACCCCTTCAGATATATTTTCTCTCTGCTGATGACGGCCAAAAGCCAGAAACACGTGTCCAGAGATACGGCACTTGCTGCATCTACTAAAGGTGAAAGACTTTTTGGAGAAAAAATAAAATAAAAATCTCTATCTTTAAATGAAATGACTGCATTTACCATGATGAACTGAGGCTATTTTATGCTGGAGTGTGAGGCAGTGTGCTCCCTTTTTTTGTGTGTCTAATTGACGGCTCCTGTGAGCCTACGAGCTGACGAGCTCTGGTGATGCACCTGTTCGCATACTGAGTGGTCCAAAAATCTGTTAAGACGTTCAGCGGCATTTCAAGCAACCCCGTCAGATATATTTTCTCTCTGCTGATGACGGCCGAAAGCCAGAAACATGTGTTCAGAGATACGGCACTTGCTGCACCTACTAAAGGTGAAAGACTTTTTGGAGAAAAAATCATAATTTCTCTATCTTTAAATCAAATGACTGCATTTACCATGATGCATTGGGGCTATTTTATGCTGGAGTGTGAGGCAGTGTGCTTCCTTTTTTTGTGTGTCTAACTGAGTTGCATATGTCTGGGTCCAAACTGAAATAGCATGCCAAGCAACAAACTGATGGATTAAACCCAGATCGTGACTGGGTGTGAATGTTTGATTTGTTCTGCATTCCATCCATCATCTGTTGTTTTTTGCATAGATAGGATTATTGCCTCCATTGTCATTGGCACAGAAATGATCTCCTGCCAAGGGGCATATATCATTGCATTATAATTACGATGGAAACACATGATGATGTGTAGTTGTACATTTGGGGATGTTAAAGTGTGTGCTCCAATGTGGGTATAGTTTTGGCTGTGATGTGTTGGTGTTGTCATTATAGTAGCTTTCGCTGTGTTTCTATGATGTGTGTTTGGATGATGGTGTGTGCTTGTCTGAGGGTTTGTGTTTCTCTGGTGTTTGTTTAGGTGATGGCTTTTGCTGGTCTGAGGGTTTATGTTTCTGTGTTGTTGATTTTTTTGTGATGTTTATCTGCCTGAAGTTGTTTGTTTGGATGAGGTTGTGGTTGTGGGTTTGTTGGTGGTTGTGGGTGTGGGGGTCATTGTGAGTGTGGTGGTAGTTACTGGTGTGGAGGTGGTAGAGGTTGTGGTGGTGGTCGTGGGTGTGGTGGTGGTTGAGGGTGTGATACTAGTTTCTGTGTCTTTATGTTTGTGCATGTGTATATGTTTTGCCTTTTTAACAGTACTGTTTCTGTGCCTATGTGTTTGTGTTCACCCAAGTATCTGGGTGTGAGTGTGGAAATAGTGGATGATACAGGAACAGAGAGGGTTTGTGTGGTAAAGGTTGCTGGAGGATGGGTTAGGGAAGTGGAAGGATCTTGAAAGGAATACAAGGGATAAGTTGGTGAGTGGCAGTGGTGTCTGGGGGTCTCAGACTTGCCATGCCCTTTTGTATGGCACACACTGCACTGTGGATGCCATCCTGGAAGGCCATTAACTGACCCCCTGGATGGCAAGCAACAGTGAAGCCTGGCCAACTGAAATATTGCGCAGTGTCACGCATTCACCTGGTCCCAATCGCGGAGCCCACACTGGAGCAGATGCTGGACCTCCACTCACTCTCATGGTGATGCTAGATCCAGGGATGGAACTTCTAGATCCTGCACCATTCTGAAAGGCTTAACAGGATGCGTTACTCAAGAGACCATCTGGGAATGTGAAGGTGGACATTTACAGGACCGGCATCTCGGGGTTTTTGGAGACACAATACAATGGGAACAACAAAAAGAGGTAATTTCCATCAATGCACTAGCAAGCCTCTACATAATTTACAATCCACTGCTTCAGTAACCAACATTTACAGGTTTATTCAAAAGCATTTCATAAGAGCAGAATGACCAGATTCTTGAATGTGAATCTTCTGAGACTCTTGAGGAAGAACTTGAAATACTGATTGGAACCTCTGACACTCTTGGAGTAAATTTGGAACAAAGATTGGGGTTACTGGCACTCTCAAGGTGACACTCGATACATGAATTGGAGTTAGGAAAACTTCCAAGGCATACTAGAAACAAGGTTATGCTGGCTGTATAGGTTGGAGTTTACAGAAACTCTCAAGGTAAGCTAGATACAAGTTTACACTAAGAATTAGGTTACACTTGGAACAAGGTTACACTCAGAACAATATTGGAGTTATTGACACTCCCAAAGTTACACTTGGTACATAGGTTGGCATTAATGCCACTCCAAAGGTTACACTCTGTTCAT
Source organism: Pleurodeles waltl (assembly GCF_031143425.1). NCBI lineage: Eukaryota > Metazoa > Chordata > Amphibia > Caudata > Salamandridae > Pleurodeles > Pleurodeles waltl. The sequence continues at coordinate 690,608,664 of NC_090442.1, read as the reverse complement.
AGGTTGGCGATAATGACACTCACAAGCTATACTAGAAGCATAGACTGGAGGTTACAAAGTTCATACAAATATCAATTGCTTCTAAAAGAACATTATTCTTGACACTTCTGCTCAATGGAGTACTGCAGAAATAGGTCTCTATTCAATTAGCAAAAACAGTTCAAGCGCCAAAGTTGGAGAGATGGTCTGGAGTAAAAACAAGTAGGGAGCGCTGGAACAAAATTATGGAGAAGGAATGGAGACAAGTCTAGAATCTTGAAGAGGCTGATAAGCAGACCTGCTTACTGCTATAAAGGATTAGTGTGCACTAACCTGAAGGGAAGATACTTAACTTTGTCTACTACTTTAACTAGAATCTGAAGACGACAGAAGGCTTGGTGCAAGAAGCTCAAGAGGAGATGGAATCATAGTTCTACCATGAAGACAAAAGAAGCATTGCAGAAGCCAGGGTCACAGGATCATCAGGGAGGCTTGGACGACTAGAGTGCTGAATGTTCTGGGCAACTCAGGAGTTGAGTGCAGGGATGAAGCTTGTGTAGGAATAGAATGCTAGAAGACCTGGGCAGCTCAGGAGGTGAGTGCACGGACAGAGCTTGTGCAGGATGGGGATGAGGTCAAGTCCTGATGCAGGTTCTGAGGGAGTATTTTTACAGGAAGAAAAGAGTGTTTCAGAAACGTATGAGTCCCAAGTGGAATCGTTGCATATTCCAAAGAACCGGGGAAAAATTATGGCCCATATTTATACTTTTTGACGCTAAACTGCGCTAACGCAGTTTAGCGTCAAAAAGTTTTGCACCGGCTAACGCCATTCTGAAGCGCCATGCGGGCGCCGTATTTATTGAATGGCGTTAGCCGGCGCAAGCAGACCGGCGCTGCCTGGTGTGCGCGAGAAAAACCACGTACACCAGGCAGCGCCGGCGTAGGGGGAAAATGGCGCATGGGCGTCTTAAAATGGGGCAAGTCAGGTTACGTCGAAAAAATCGTCGTAACCCGACTTGCGCCATTTATTTTCGACGCCCATCCCCCATCAACATGACTCCTATCATTGTAAAGATAGGAGTCATGCCCCCTTGCCCAATGGCCATGCCCAGGGGACTTCTGTCCCCTGGGCATGGTCATTGGGCATAGTGGCATGTAGGGGGGCACAAATCAGGCCCCCCTATGCCAAAAAAAATTATAAAAAAAAAATAAAAAAATACTTACCTGAATGTCCCTGGGGTGGGTCCCTCCAGCCTTGGGTGTCCTCCTGGGGTGGGCAAGGGTGGCAGGGGGGGTCCCTGGGGGCAGGGGAGGGCACTCTGGGCTCATTTTGAGCCCACTTGTCCCTTAACGCCATGCCTGACCCAGGCGTTAAAAAGCGGCGCAAATGCGCCGTTTTTAGCCACGCCCACTCCCGGGCGTCTCTTTTGCCCGGGAGTATAAATACCACGTAAAGGCCTGGGAGTCATTTTTTAGACGGGAACGCCTCCCTTGCATATCATTAACGCAAGGAAGGGGTTCACGCTAAAAAATGACGCACATTCCGGGAACTTTGGCGCTATTCGCCTCTAACGCCATAGTATAAATATGGCGTTAGTTGGCGTTAGTTTAGCGTCGAATTTGCGTCGAAAAAAACGACGCAAATTCGGCGCAAACGGAGTATAAATACGGCCCTATGTGTTACACACAATGCATATGAGTCCTAGCAGTTGGCAGATGCAAACAGCAACTGGCAATAATAAACAACTACAACGGAACCCCAAGTGGATGATGGTACAATGCAATGGTTAGCAGTGGAAATGTAACTATCCTGGATAGACATGCGATATCTGCAGATGCATAATAGACCTGGCAGCAACAGAACAATAGTGTAAATGGTTCAAGCTTCCTGGGAGGGAAATCGTGGAGTGCTTGAGTCTGGAAATTACCGTAAGGGAAGCATGACTTGTAATAATCAGGCAGGAAGGTGCCACAAGGGAAGGGTGACTTGAGCCCGGTGAGTAAAACCCACCGCACATAGGGCACAAAATGAAATATAGATTTCAAGAACTTCCTCAGTCATCACTGCAGGATGGACTAGGGCAGTAGCAGAGGTGCCTCGGGTAAAAGAGCTGGAGCTGGGTGTTGGCCAAAATTGGGGAGAACAGTAGAAGTGTAATGACCTTCCTGGTTGTAGTAGACTACGGTGTAAGTACAGGAGATGGTATAGGATCCATCACCACTTAGGGTTAGTTTCATGTGGAGGCCTCTTAGTCAGATGGCGTGGAGTCCTCCTCTACAGCCCCATCACCCTCTGTGCTGCTGGGTTCTTCTATTTCAATGGTACCAACCTTCAGACTCCCAGTGGAGATCTGCTTCCCCACCCTCCTGGCCAATGTCTCTCTAGCTTGCTCTGGAGGACTCTGAAAAATACGTTATGAGCTACATGAAGTGCATATTAATAACATAACCCCATAAGTAAAAACATTTCAAATGTTGCATCCATTGAGCTGCTGTGCATAGCACAAATTTACACTGACACCTTGCTTCTGAGGACAGCATAATCCCAGACCAGTGATACAGCCTTATAGAAATGTCAATGACACCTGCTAAATATAGATAAACAAGCTCAATTCCATGCTAATGTTGCTCCATCTGTGAAGGTTGATTGAGTACACCTGTATGTACCCATTATCAAATTGTATTTGCATACTGCCCCTTCACTACCTCTTAAATATAGTAATATTACACATGAGGTTATAAGGGTGAGGACACAATAATTAGACAACTAGTTTCCTCATGACTGGAGACTCCAAAAATGTAAAGATAGGCATGTTCTATAATTTATGTGCTTAGAATCCACAAATGTGAAGAGTTCACAATCATATTCATAACACAAACAAACATAGTACATGCATAGCAAATCAACATATAACTACTTTAAATCATACGTTTACCATTATAATTCAGGCCATCCTGAAAGATTTAGGGCTGAAATAAGTTCTAGCCATCCCCATGCAATATGCTGACAGGAATACTATCTCAAAGGAAAAAATGGGTCCCTTGTAGTAATTTCCCAAATGTCATATTTGGCAAATATCCTTTGTGTTTTTAAGTATTTATTGTAACATGCATTTGAGATCCTTCAGTAGGTCACAAACAATGTGTTCATGGTGAACATTGCAATGAACTGTATATCCACATTACTTCAACAAAGCTTTAATTATGGTCATTGTCAATAATAAGGCCTAAATATTCCATACAAAAAATAACATCTATATAACATATATATGAGTATCTAATAACCTATATATAACATATATGTGTATCTAGGTGCTCATTATTCCTGTACACACCTTCTTCACAATTTAATATCTGTTGGTTCCATATCAGAAAACATTATTTCACTAAGGATATTGCTTTGGCATGATTGATTATAAAAGTGATAAAGTACCCTGGACATTATAATGCTACTGCAAGTCACAGAGGAGTTCCACAACCATAAAGAGGAACAGAGGCTGAAGGCTGAGTCCCTTTGTAAGGTTTTGGAACTCCGAGGAGAAGAATAAAAATAAAACCTCTAGGGCAAAATGAAGTACATAAAAAACTGTTACTTATTTGTTGCAGATAATAGATATTAGAAACAGTTAAGTAGTTGTATTTATATTCATTTAGATCTATATATATATCCAGTTCTACCTATATCTAACTACCAATCTATATTATACTATATAGGTCTTTAAAGGTCCGGGCTCATCCACCATGCAGGGTTGGTGAAGAGCAGCAGGTGCATCAACAAAACAGTGTTAAAGCCTCCTCGAATACAGAAGCTAGCACTCCAGGAATGTGATTTAAAAAAAACTTTACTTCACAAATAAAGATTTTTTTAATGTATATCCCTGTAGTGCGAGCTTCTGTTTTTGAGGAGACTTCAACAAAGTTTTGTTGATATAGAAATATCTATCTATCTATCTATCTATCTATCTATCTATCTATCTATCTATCTATCTATCTATCTATCTATCTATCTATCTATCTATCTATCTATCTTTCTGTTAGACTTGACATCCTTGGTGTGGTCTCCCATAACTTTTTGCCTCTGTTTCCCAGGTTGCTGATGTGTGCTGCACTCTGTTTTTGCTGTTGTTGATACTCCGGGCCCTTTACCACTGCCAACCAGTGTCAAAGTACAAGCGCTCCTATGTAAAATGTATGTGTAATTGGCTTTCCATGATTGGCATATTTGATTTACAAGTAAGTGCCTAGTACAGTGCACTACTGCAGCACTGATTGCGCCACCCACATGAGTAGCCCTGTAAACATGGCTCAGACCTGCCACTGCAACGTCTATGGGTGCAGTTTTAAACTGCCAATTCGACTTGGCAAGTGTACCCACTTGCCAGGCATAAGCCTTCCCTTTTCATATATGTAAGGCACCCCCAAGTTAGACCCTAGGTAGCCACATGGGCAGGTTGCAGTGTATGCTTAAGGTAGGACATATACTAATGTGATTTATATGCCCTAATGGTGAAATACTGCCAAATTTGTTCTTCACTGTGCAAGGCCTATCTCTCGCATAGGTTAACATGGGGGCTGCCTTTAAACATTATGAAAGTGCAGAATCCGTTCAGGAGCAGATAGAAATGTGGAGTTTAGGGTCTCTGAACTCACAATTTAAAAATACATCTTTTGGTAAGTGTTGCTTTTGGATTGTGTGTTTGAAAATGCCACTTTCAGAAAGTAGGCATTTTCTTGCTTAATCCATTCTGTGACTCTACCTATTTGTGGATTCCCTGTCGGGGTCAGTTTGACAGTTGGGCTGTTTGCACATCTCCTCTGGACAGTGACACACGGAGCTGTGGTGTAGTCTGCTTATCCTGATGAGCCATCTGGGCTGGAGGGGAAGGGAGGAGTGGTCATTTACACCTGAATGGGCTATGCCTGCCCTCACACAATGCAGTCTGTAACCACCTGGTGTGTGTCTGGGGGCTGGCCTGGGCAAGATAGGATCCTCTAAACAAGAGAGATTTGTTTTGACATTACCTACTTCAAAGGCAGAAAGGGGCATAAGTAATGGACCTAAAACCCCTGAAAATGAGATCACTTCTGGAATCAAGAGGAACCTCTGCCAAGTAGAAGAGCTGAAGAGCTGAGAAGTGCTGTCCCTGCCTGTGACTGTGCTTTGTTGGGCTATCCTGCAGTTGCTGCTTCTGCCTGTGAAAGGGGACAAAGACTGGACCTTTTTGTGCATTACTGCTTGAGACGAACCTCCAAGGGCTTGAACTGACCTTGCCTCCTGTTGTTGAAGCCTCAGGTCCATCAAACACTTCCTCTGCCAGCACCTGGACTCTCTGCTGAGACTCCTGCCCTGCGAAGTGGTGTTCTATTCAGTCCCTGGGCTCTTACAATGTGAAGTTGGCAGACAAGACCTGAAAATCCACGCACAGAGCGCAGTGGGAAATTTTCGACGCACCTTCCGCAATGCAGCTGATAAACAACGCTCTGCCGGCTTTGCGTCTGAACTCAACGCTGCACCTGCATCGCGGCTCGGACAGAGACCCATCGCAGCTGGAGAAATGACACGCAACACCCGCTTACGGAGGCTGATAATGTTGCAAACCCCCTCGCAGTGCGATTTTCTGATACTGTGCGACCAGATTTTCCACACATTGTCCCTGGGCATCCAAGTAAACCCGACTCTGCGCGGATCCAAGGTGCCCTGTCCAGAAATTAATGCATCGCTCTCTTGCGAGGGAGAAAAACAATGCATCGCCACCCCGACCAGAGGAGAAAATGATGCATGGCGTCACTTACAAATCGACGCATCGCTGCACTTTTCTGACGCACGCTCACCTGTGCAGCTTTATTTTTTAACGCTAACCAGATACTTTGTGTAACAACAACATTCTCACTGTTTTAAGACTCTCAGGCCCTCAGTATGACATTGGCGGTAAATCCCGCTTACCGCTGCGGTGACCGCCGTCAACATAGTGCCTCGGAGGCGAACATTCGTTCGCCAAATTATGACACACACACCAATCCGACAGAATACTGCCACTTACACAAATCCGCCAGCCCAAAGGTCAGTGCTAAATTGGGGGTACCAACACCAATACTGTTACGCCAACAAAACAATGCCCACCACATTATGACCCACAAGTCACTACGACTGACATTCAATGGTGGTAAACCATTGGCAGTACACACCATCATGCTCAGAATGGACACCCATATACTAAACTACACAACATTAGCCAATACCAAAAACACACACATGACACTCAGACACACACAACACCCACCCGTCCACAGCACTATAAAACATACACCCACATTACCGACAACCCTTTACGAATACAAGTTATTGCCACCAGACTGACACCAAGACCACTACGACAACTAAATACACACACCACATACACCCATCCATACCTCACGCACCCCACTTCACACACCCAGCTACAGTACCCAACACCCATGTCCCCACAAAGGCACCCTCGTTTCACAGATGAGGAGTTGCGGTCATAGTGGAGGAAATATTCAGGTTAGAGCCACAGCTGTTTGGAGCACAGGTACAGCAAATATCAATTGCCAAGAAGATGGAGCTATGGTGGAGAATCGTGCACAGGGTGAACACCGTGAGACAGCATCCAAGAACCAGGGACGACATCAGGAAGAGGTGAAATAACCTACAAGGGAAGGTACGTTCCGTGGCAGCAAGGCACCAGCTCTCCATACAGAGGACTGGCGGTGGACCCCAGCTCCTCCCCCAGCTCCTCCCCCAGCTCCTCCCCCAGCTCCTCCCCCACAGCACACAGCATGGGAGGAGCATGTCATGGCATTACTGCACCCTGAAAGACTCACTGGAGTTGCTGGAGGACTGGACACTGGTGAGTCAACATTTACTACTTATCATCCCCCATACCTGCATGCCATCTCACCCCCTCACCCCCACTCCCATCACTCCACTCGAACCCACTCACTGCACCTACACATATGACTAACCTCAATGCCAAACCCTGCATGCTATACCAATGCATGGACAGCCCTCCCAGCCCTTCATGGACACCCATCACAAAAGCATGCACAGCATGGACAACTAACAAGCACACAATACATGACCATACACAAACAAAGGTGGCAGGCTAACCACAACGATAGAGGGGAAGCTAGTATTGTACAATATGTCACAGACATGAAGCATAATACATCAGCTACATCCCCACAGGTGCCCCAGACAATATCAGCCGGAGAGGAGGTGCCATGACAAACCAGTCCACCAACAGAAGATGCCCCCAGTGATGACAGTAACTCAGGACTTCTGGATCTGGAAGAACTACCTGGCCCATCAGGGACCACTGGTGGGTCAGTCACCCCAGTCCACTCCTAGTCAACCACAGAGCCTCCCCCATCAGTATCCAACACCAGAGCACCCACCCAGCATACAGGGACCCTAGTCCACACCTCCCCCCAAGACAATCAGGGACTTGGGGTCAGTGGCAGTGGGCGCACCGTTCAGGGGACAGAGGCACAGGGGAACAGAGACTGTGGGAGGACTGTTGTGCACCAGGGAGAGGACAGGCCCAGGGAACCGACTCTCCAGGAGGCACTCACCAAGACCTGGGGGGCCTACCAACAATCCCAGGACACAATGGGCCAGAACCTTAACAACATGCAGGAGAACAAGTGGCTGCAGAAGGACCACCATCAGGAGATCAGGGAGGGCTTGCAGGCTCTCAACACCACCATGATCTCCATAGCATGGGTGCTGGCAGACATGGCCAACATCATGAGGGAATGGACAGCAGACCAGCGGGCCCCTACCACTAGCCAGTCAATTGACCAGCTCTCCACTTCCACTGTAGCTAGTTGGCAGGAGGCCCCGCCACAGGTCCCAGAGGCCACCAGCACCCCTCCCCCTGCAGAAGGTAAACCACCCCACAAATGTTCCCTGCGACCCAGACAGAAGCTAGAGACACTTGCCAAGACCAACACCACTGCCAGGAAATGAGACCCTCCTGAATGTCCCCCTTGTGTCCTACTCTGTCACCTTGTACACTTTGAACTGCCTTTGCTCCCCTTCCTATGGCCCCTTGGACACTGGACCTGTGCTACAAACAGACTGGAACAATACCCTGGACTTTCCTCTACCATCACCCCATTCCATTGCACTTTTCAGTCAATGATTTGCATTACAATAAAAACCCTTGAACACAACTTGAGTGACTCCCATTTGTGTGTTGAAAATATGCATTTAAGGGAACAGTCACATCTAGTGCAAATGATCCAAACACTGTTATAGCATACAAATAATGACCTGCGGCTGTCTGCAGTAAACACATCAGGACACTTTTGTCATATCACCAACATCTGAAAAATGACAAGCCATAGGTGACAGTAAGTCGAGATGCAAAGGAAGTGAATGTCTTCATGATTCAGCCACACAGAAAACATCAATAGAGTAATGTTCAGTTTCACTGTCCCACCTGTGTGTCATTGGAAGTATTGTTGTATAACTGATGTTCTGTTGTCCTCATCCTCATCCTCTGTCTGTCTCCTCATCCTCACTGTCCTCAGGGTCCATGGTACCACAGGGTCATCTCCAGTCCCCTCCTCCTGCAGAAAAGGCACATGTCTTCTGAAGGCCAGGTTGTGCAACATACAGCATGCCACTACTATCTGGCAGACCTTCTTGGGTGAGTAGCACAGGGATCCACCTGTCAGATGCAAGCATCTGCACCTGGCCTTCATGAGGCCAAAGGTTCTCTCGGTTATTCTCCTGGTTCGCCCATGTGCATCATTATAACGGTTCTCAGCCCCTGTCCTGCCATTCCTCACAGGGGTCAGGAGCCACAATAGGTTTGGGTAGCCAGAGTCACTTGTAAGTATTGAGGGATGAAATTTAGCCTTACACAATGCTATGGGGATATTACTTGAAAGCATACACTAACATACAGTAGATGGGGACTCTGGCTCACCTATTAGCCACAGCCTGGGACTCTGTAGTTGGGCCATCACATTGGGGATGCTGCTATTCCTCAGAACAAAGGCATCATGCACAGATCCAGGATACTTGGCAGTAAGGTGGGAGATGTATTGGTCCGCCAGGCACACCATTTGCACATTGAGTGATTGGAAACTCTTCCGATTCCTGACCGCCTGTTCATTCTGGTTGGGGGGGACAACCGCAATATGGGTACCATTAATCGCTCCAATAATATGGAGAATATGCCCATTGCATAGAATCTTGCTTTCACAGTGGCCAAATCTTCCACCTGGGGGAAAGAAATGTAGCTGCACATGTGTTTCTCCAAGGCAGACAATACTCTTGCCAGCCCGATTGAGAACATTGGCTGTGACATTCCTGCTGCCAAGCCCACTGTCACTTGGAAAGAACCAATTGCCAGGAAACTGAGCACTGATAGAACCTGCACAAGAGGGGGGATCCAAGAGGGATGACGGATAGCTGATATCAGATCAGGCTCCAATTGGGCACACAGCTCTGTCATTGTGGCCCTGTCCAGTCTATAGGTGAGTATAATGTGCCTGTCCTCCAGTGTAGTCAAGTCCACAAGGGCTCTCTACACGGGGATTTGTCTCCTCCTCCTATTCATCTGCAGTGCTAGGTATCTAAGGGACACAGTAGGCTGTCACAATTTGAACAATGGAACCACCACCTCAGTGTGCATACAGCATTATTGTGATGGGACAGTGGGAACGGCTATGTATGTGCAATTTTTAGAAATGAAGCAGGTATTGAAGATCTGTATGTAGTCCACCACCATGAAATGGCGATCGTCTGTCCTGTATCTAGGGACAGGTGGAAATGAGGTAACCCAGCCAACGTTGGGCGTTGTGGCAGAAGGCGGTCTTGCACCACCGTGCAATTCCTCATTGGCTAATATGGGGCTCTAAGGAGTACAGTGGCCAATGTGGATCAGCGTCGGTCGTAAAGGTGTACACCCCAGTGGATGTGACTGCCATTTTCTCTCTACAATCTCACTTGATTCCTGACTTTCCACAGGACAACACCTACACTGCGTGTGCTGCTGTGACCTGTGTCTGGAACCTACCATGGCCCGTGTGACTGGGGAAAGGGCCCCTGCCTTCACTTCGATGGAGTTGGAGCGCTTGGTGGATGGGGTCCTGCCTCAGTATGGACACCTGTATGGGCCTGCAGACCAACAGGTGAGCACACGATGCATGTGGGAGGGTTGCATGGAGATGTGTGTGCAGGCATCGTGTCATATGTGGGGTGGTATGTCTGGCGGTAGTGTACATCATGTGTGCCGCCCGATGTGTGTGCCAATGGATTTGGATACGGGATTTGGGGGCCATATGTGTGACAGGCTGGATTGTATGTGTAATGATGTCCTCCTGTCTGTATTACCTCTGCAGGTCAGCGCCCATCAAAAGAAGGGATTGTGGCGTGCCATCGCCAAGGACGTGCAGACCCTGGGGGTCTACAGCAGGGGGACTGCCCATTGGAACCTGACCCCCCTGATGGCCCTCATACTGTCGGTGCACTACCCAGAGCTGGATGGGTGCTTGATGGCATCACAACAGCCACAAGGGGGTGAGTACATTGGCCATTACTTTAATAATTGGCAGGTGGCATGTGATCCTGGTGGTGGTTGTGAGTTAATGGGTGCTAGGACAGACATTGCAGCGTGATCCAGCTCAAGGGTAATGGGTGTATGGCAAATGCAGGTAACCTAGCTCGTTTGCATTCTATGTCAGTCAGGGCTTTGTGGGTCCCAGGAAGTGTGCAGTTGGTGGTGTGTGGCCCTCATCTTGCTGTGGCATCAATGCCAGTGCAATGCATAGTGCTTAATCCTGATCCCTGTGGGTGACGGTGCTGTGTATGCCAACTCTGGTGTTGGTGCTGTAATTGACCGAGTGCTCCCTTTCTCTCCCTCCCCCCTCTCTACTTCTGTCATCCTGTCCATGCATGCATTAGCATTATCTGGTGGAGGAGCAGGGGCACTGGCAACCGAGGGAGCTGCATCCCACAGGACCCAGGAGGCAGAGTCCACAGACACCAAGAGAACCAGTTGGGACGGAGGGCAAGGGGAGCACCACGTGGAGATAGGAGGTGACAATACTGACTCAGATAACTCCTCCGATGGAAGCTCCCTGGGCTGGCATCCCAGGTGCAGGAATTGCCATGCATTTGTGGAGGGCATCCACAGTGGATTGGCGTCCCAGCAGAGATCGATTCAGGCTCTGGCCTCCTCTCTGATGGCAGCCATTGTCCCTGTTCCTACTGTCCCCCCTCCAACTACCACTTCCCAGTCCCAGTCTCCCCAACCCCAACCCATCCCATGCACAAATACAGACGAGCATGCACAGACGTCATCACAGAAGAGTGGCACAGTCAAACAAAGGCACCACAGTTCAGTCCACAAACACTCACACAAACAACAGATATTTGCACACACATCTGCATCCACTGCCTCCACTATCTCCCCCTCCTCCTAATCCTCCACCTCCCTCACAGTCACATCCACACACACACCTACATGCACTGCTTCAACAGCCACCACCAGCATCACCACACCAAGCAGCACACACTAGTAGACAACTCCACAACATCCATTCACGCGTCCCCTGTGTCCTCTCCCACCCTGTCTGTCCCCCCCTTCCTAAAGGACACAAACGCAGGCACTCAGACACCCAACAGCCATCCACCTCACATCAGCACACTGCCCAGGCACCTTCACCCAAGACCAGCAGGCTTACTCCTCCAACAACCGCTTCCTCAACCTCCACTCCCATCCCACCTCCCTCATCCCGCCCCACCGTCCCTAAGAAGCTTTTGCTTGCCCAACTTGACCTCTTCCTTCCCCATCCACCCCTGATCCTACCCGTAAGAGCAGGGTCCCAACGACCCAGCCCAGCACCTCAGCCAAACAGTCCACGGGGACAGTGGAGGAACCTCCTAGTCGTGGAGGCAAGACAGTGAAGTATCCCACTCTACCAGCCAGGAAAAGGAAGGATCCCACTCCACCAGCCAGGACAGGGAAGGATCCCACTCCACCAGCCAGGAAAGGGAAGGATCCCACTCCACCACCCGTGTCAGAAAAGGTTCCCACTGAAACACCAATGACAAAAAAGGTTCCCACTCAACCACCAATGAGAGAAGAGGTTCCCACTCAACCACCAATGTCAGAAAAGTTTCCCACTCAACCACCAATGACAGAAGAGGTTCACACTCACCACCAATGTCAGAAAAGGTTCCCACTCAACCACCAATGACAGGCAAGAAGCCCTCACCTCCAGCTGGGACACAGCAGCCCTCACCTCCAACAGAGACACAGCAGCACTCACCTCCAGCAGAGGCTGCCCAGGAGACACCTCCCCCAGCAGATACAATGCAGCCCTCACCTCTAGCAGAGGGCATGTAGGCCACCCTCCAGGGACTGTTGTACATGGAGCCCCCTCCAGAAGCAGTGGGCAGGTTCCCCACCTCAGAGACTATGACCTTGCACTCCTCAGCATTGGGAAATGGGCATGGAGCCCTCTCCAGAAGCAATGGGCAAGTTCCCCACCTCAGAGACTGTGAACTTGCAATCCCCAGCATTGGGAAATGGGCATTTAACCCCCACCACAAGCAGTGGGCAAGTTCCCCACCTCAGAGACTGTGACCTTGCACTCCCCAGCATTGGGAAATGGGTATGGAGCCCCCTCCAGGTGCAGTGGGCAACTTCCTGACTTCAGCGAAGGTGCCCCCACCCTCCTTCCCCCTGAGGTGCCTGTCCACTTCCGAGATGTTGCCCCTGCACAGTGTTAGTCAGGATCAAGTTGGGGCTTCGACTGTGCCCTGTGGCCATGTGGGGCTTAGGTACTTTGGACTGGGCATTGGCCCTTTGTTCATGTATCTTTGTTCTAAAATTGGTTCATTTGGTGGGTGTTGCTTTGCTATTAGAATGTCAGTACTGCAGAACTGTCGTCGGCGTTGGTGTTCCAGGTGGACCTTGGCATAGAAGAGCATCAGGAAGACTTGCAGTGTCGGTTCCAAGTCTGCATTGGTCTTCTCTGTGTCTCTGTTGGTGAGTCTTTGGTCTTCCGTGATGTGTTTCCGCCAGGCTTTTGATGGCATTGATACTGCCCCAGAAATCGTGGCGGTTTGCAGCGTCAAAATATGGTTGGCGGTATCTTGTCTTCCGCTTGGCTATTGATGGGTACTGCGGTGGTGACTGGTGTTAACGCCCTGGCGGATGGTGTGGTGCATTGGCTGTCTATGGGAGTTATCACCGCCATGGTCATAATTAGGCAGTAATTACCGCCAGCCTGTTGGTGGTATTACTGCCACTTTAACAGTCACCGCCAATGTCATAATGAGTGCCTTATTCTTTTGAAAATTAATATCTGGACTTATGTATGTTGAATTCCTGTCATTTTGGTCTTGTTTGATTGAAATAAATATTACCTATTTTTCTAAACTGGTGTGGTCTCCATTTTGTAGTGTTTTCACTGTATTACTGTGTGTGTTGGTACAAATATTTTACAAATTGCTTCTGAAGTTAAGCCTGCCTGCTCATGCCAAGCTAACAATGGGGTAAGCATGGGTTAACTGAGTGTGATTCTCCTTTACCCTGACTAGAGTGAGGCTCCTTGCTTGGACAGGGGGTCCTGACTGTAACCAAAAGCCCCATTTCTAATATTATCTGTCTATCTATCTATCTATCTATCTATCTATCTATCTATCTATCTATCTATCTATCTATCTATCTATCTATCTATCTATCTATCTATATACATTCACATTAGGTTACAGTAAAGGGATGTTATACTTAGGTTCTGAATTTACTCATACAAAACCCTAGAACTTCCCCAGTTATAGTTAGAGTTGTCTCAAATAAATATAACTTGTGTACTAAGGTAATTATAACTCACGCCCTCACAATGCACAGTTATCTGATTAATAATTTTACTGCAGATGTTACAGTGACATTATCAATGATGTTATCAAAGATGTCATGAGTGCCGTAATTTGTGGGGTAATGAGCAGTATATGGGGAGGGTACGATTTACAGCGAGATTTGGAAACTTTCACAAGAAGCTGTAGCTCGCTTAACCACTTGTGTGCCCCGGACGAGGTGATCTCGTCCAAGGCGCTGGTTCCCCGGTGCCTTGGACGAGATCACCTCGTCCTGCTAGGGGCCCCCAGGGGGAGCGCTAGCGCTCCCTCCGACGGCCAGGCACACCCCTCCCCTAGGCAGGGATGGAAGGGGAATTGCTCCCCGTGACCCCCCTGTGGCGTCTGATGACTCCCACTCCGGGGGGGCAAAATATTTTTAGGCCTTTTCTACCCCCCCTGGAGGCAGATCGGCCTAATATAATTAGGCGGATCTGCCCCCGGGGGGGGGGGCAGAACTCTAGACACCAGGGATATATCTTTTTTTATTCACTTTATGTTTTTATGTATGGGGAGTGACCTTTTAGGCACGGGTCGCTCCCCTGGGGGCAAATTGTATTTAGGCCATTTCTGCCCCCCCTGGGGGGCAGATCAGCCTATTTTTGTTAGGCTAATCTGCCCCCAAAGGGGGGCAGAAACCTCTAGACACCATGGATTGGTGTGTGTGTATGTGTGTGTTTTGTTTGGAGGGGGCAGCCCCTTGGGCAAGGGTCTCTCCCCATGGGGGAACATTACTGTTGGCCATAACTGCCCCCCTTGGGGGCAGACTGGCCTATTTTGGAAGGCCTATCTGCCACCAAGGGGAGCAGAAAGCCCACCAGAGACCAGGGAAGATTTTTTACAAAATAAGAGGTTGGGGGTATGGCCATACCCCCACCCCAAATAAATGGGGCCAAAGTTGTTCTGCCCACCAGTGGGCAGACTGGGCAATTACCCCCGATCCACACCCCGGGGGGACAGAAAGTCTACTAGATGCCAGGGAATACAAAAAATAAAAGAAAATAGTGGGGTGGTGGCTACCAACCAGTATGGGCCTAGTTATGCCCCCACCCGAACTGAAGGGGCTAACAGTCCTTCAGCTCTCCCCCGCACACTAAAACATCTTATCCCATGGCAAGCAATAGGACATTTGATTATTTTTGGTTTTTGTTTTACATTTGGGCCATGAGAGTTTGGTAACCCTCAAAATCATCCCACTTGGAATGGTGAGGGCTGCACTTTTTTTTTACTTTGGGACGCTGCCATGTACAAAAACTCACACGGTCTAGACACATCTGAAAACTAAACATCTAGTTGATTCCAGGGTGGTGTGCTTCACATGCACCCCGCACCATTTCCTTACCCACAATGCCCTGCAAACCTGAACCTTTGCTGGAAAGCACACCTTTTTCCCACATTTTTGTGATGGAACCTTCCGGAATCTGCAGTAATCCACAAAATTCCTACCACCCAGCATTGTCTCATCTATACCGATAACATTTCTGCTGCACTTGTTAGCCTAAAAATGTTTTTTTTCAAACTGCCCTTTTGGACCCACTTTGGTTCCCCCTCAATTTCAACGTGTTTTTGGCTCTTCCCTGTCACAAACACTTGGCCCACCTACACAAGTGAGGTATCATTTTTACCGGGAGACTGAGGGGAATGTTGGGTGGTAGGAAATTTGTCCCGGTGCTGTGATCCCACACAGAAATGTGAGAAAAATGTGATTTTTTAGCTAGATTAGCGGTTTGCTGAGGATTCTGGGTAAGAAAATATTGGGGGATCCACGCAAGTCACACCTCCCTTGACTCCCTCGGGTGTCTAGTTTTCAGAAATGTCTGGGTTTGGTAGGTTTCCCTAGATGGCTGCTGAGCCCAGGACCAAAAACGCAGGTGCCCCCGCAAAAACAGGTAGTTTTCTATTAGCTAATTTCGATGTGTCCAGATAGTGTTTTGGGGCACTTCCTGTTGCGAGCACAAGGCCTACCCACACAAGTGAGGTACCATTTTTATCGGGAGACTTGGGGGAACGCTGGGTGGAAGGAAATTTGTGGCTCCTCTCATATTCCAGAACTTTCTGTAACCGAAATGTGAGGGAAAAGTGTTTTTTTAGCTACATTTTCAGGTTTGCAAAGGATTCTGGGTAACAGAACCTGGTGAGAGCCCCACAAGTCACCCTGTCTTGGATTCCCCTAGGTCTCTAGTTTTCAGAAATGCACAGGTTTGGTAGGTTTCCCTAGGTGGCGGCTGAGCTAGAGGCCAAAATCCACATGAAGGCACTTTGCAAAAAACACCTCTGTTTTCTTTGAGAAAATGTGATATGTCCACTTTGTGTTTTGGGGCATTTCCTGTCACGGGCACTAGGCCTACCCACACAAGTGAGGTACCATTTTTATCGGGAGACTTGGGGGAACGCTGGGTGGAAGGAAATTTGTAGCTCCTCTCAGATTCCAGAACTTTCTGCCACCAAAATGTGAGGAAAAAGTGTTTTTTTAGCCAAATTTTGAGGTTTGCAAAGGATTCTGGGTAACAGAACCTGGTGAGAGCCCCACAAGTCACCCGTCTTGGATTCCCCTAGGTCTCTAGTTTTCAAAAAAGTGCAGGTTTGGTAGGTTTCCCTAGGTGCCGGCTGAGCTAGATGCCAAAATCCACAGCTAGGCACTTTGCAAAAAAAACACCTCTGTGTTCAGCAGAAAAATGTGATGTGTCCACGCTGTGTTTTGGAGCATTTCCTGTCGCGGGCACTATGCCTACCCACACAAGTGAGGTACCATTTTTATCGGGAGACTTGGGGGAACGCTGAGTGGAAAGAAATTTGTGCCTCCTCTCAGATTCCAGAACTCTCTGTCACTGAAATGTGAGGAAAAAGTATTTTTTTAGCCAAATGTTGAGGTTTGCAAAGGATTCTGGGTAACAGAACCTGGTGAGAGCCACACAAGTCACACCGTCTTGGATTCCCCTAGGTCTCTAGTTTTTAAAAATGCGCAGGTTTGGTAGGTTTCCCTAGGTGCCGGCTGAGCTAGAGGCCAAAATCCACAAGTAGGCACTATGCAAAAAACACCTCTGTGTTCTGTAGAAAAATGTGATGTGTCCACGCTGTGTTTTGGAGCATTTCCTGTCGCGGGCACTATGCCTACCCACACAAGTGAGGTACCATTTTTATCGGGAGACTTGGGGGAAAGCTGAGTGGAAAGAAATTTGTGGCTCCTCTCAGATTCCACAACTTTCTGTCAATGAAATGTGAGGAAAAAGTGTTTTTTTAGCAACATTTTGAGGTTTGCAAAGGATTCTGGTTAACAGAACCTGGCGAGAGCCCGACAAGTCACCCCATCTTGGATTCCCTTAGGTCTCTAGTTTTAAATAATGCACAGGTTTGGTAGGTTTCCCCAGGTGGCAGCTGAGCTAGAGGCCAAAATCCACAGGTAGGCACTTTGCAAAAAACACCTCTATTTTCTTTGAGAAAATGTGATGTGTCCACTTTGTGTTTTGGGGCATTTCCTGTCACGGGCACGAGGCCTACCCACACAAGTAGGGGACCATTTTTATTGGGAGATTTGGGGGAACGCTGGGTGGAAGGAAATTTGTGGCTCCTCTCAGATTCCAGAACTCTCTGTCACCGAAATGTGAGGAAAAAGTGTTTTTTAGCCAAATTTTGAGGTTTGCAAAGGATTCTGGGTAACCGAACCTGGTGAGAGCCCCACAAGACACCCCGTCCTGGATTCCCCTAGGTCTCTAGTTTGATAAAATGCACAGGTTTGGTAGGTTTCCCTAGGTGCCTGCTGAGCTACAAGCCAAAATCCACAGGTAGGCACTATACAAAAAACACCTCTGTCTTCTGTGGAAAAATGTGATGTGTCCACGTTGTGTTTTGGGGCATTTCCTGTCGCTGGCACTAGGCCTACCTGCACAAGTGAGGTACCATTTTTATCGAGAAACTTGGGGGAACATAGAATAGCAAAACAAGTGTTATTGCCCCTTGTCTTTCTCTACATTTTTTCCTTCCAAACATAAGACAGTGTGTAAAAAGGACGTCTATTTGAGAAATGCCCTGTAATTCACATGCTAGTATGGGCACCCCTGGATTCAGAGATGTGCAAATAACCACTGCTTCTCAACACCTTATCTTGTGCCCATTTTGAAAATACAAAGGTTTTCTTGATACCTATTTTTGACTCTTTATATTTCAGCAAATGAATTGCTGTATACCCGGTATAGAATGAAAATGCACTGCAAGGTGCAGCTCATTTATTAACTCTGGGTGCCTAGGGTTCTTGATGAACCTACAAGCCCTATATATCCCTGCAACCAGAAGAGTCCAGTGGACGTAACAGTATATTGCTTTCAAAAGTCTGACATTGCAGGAAAAAGTTATAGAGTACAATGTAGAGAAAAATGGCTGTTTTTTTCACCTCAATTTCAATATTTTTTTGTTTCAGTTGTTATTTTCTACAGGAAACCCTTGTAGGATCTACACAAATTACCCATTGCTGAATTCAGAATGTTGTCTACTTTTCAGAAATGTTTAGGTTTCTGGGATCCAGCATTGGTTTCACACCCATTTCTGTCACTGACTGGAAGAAGGCTGAAAGCACAAAAAATCCTAAAAATGGGGTATGTCCCAGTAAAATGCCAAAATTGTGTTCAGAAATTGGGTTTTCTGATTCAAGTCTGCCTGTTCCTGAAAGCTGGGAAGCTGGTTATTTTAGCACCGCAAACCCTTTGTTGATGCCATTTTCAGGGAAAAAACCACAAGCCTTCTTCTGCAGCCCTTTTTCCTATTTTTTTTTTTAAACACATTTTTCACTGTATTTTGGTTAATTTCCTGGCCTCCTTCAGGGGAACCCACAAAGTCTGGGTACCTCTAGAATCCCTAGGATGTTGGAAAAAAAAGACGCAAATTTGGCGTGGGTAGCTTATGTGGACAAAAAGTTATGAGGGCCTAAGCGAGAACTATTCGAAATAGGCAAAAAAAGGCCTGGCACAGGAGGGGGGAAAGGCCTGGCAGCGAAGGGGTTAAGACAAATAGATCAGGGAAACTTACATAAAGAATTAGACTTTGTAGGTAATGGGATTAACACCTATTCCAAGCACATTTACATTCTCAACATCCTCTGCATTCAACATTAGGTAAAATGGCACGTCATTTTTGTACCTTGGACAGAGTCAACTTAGGTCCAAAACCCATTTAGGTTGGACACTACAGACATTGAAAAATTCTCACTTTCCATGGCATTATGTCAGGGCAAGGACCTGTCTGCAGCATTTAATTTGATGTGACAACAACAAAAAATGGCTAAGAAAATAGCGACATATACTATGGGGAATATTGAAAAATTATTAAATTAGCCTTTTACTGTGGCAGGAATACCATCTGCAGTATGACTAACTGATGGGGTTGTTAATCTGCCTATTTCAACACTTCGATTCCCATCCTGCTTGAAATACATTGCTGTGGGCAGATGTGAAAGACTGGGAGATAGTTACATCCATGAGGTGTGGGAGTCACTCTTTTCGTACAAATTTTTCAATGACATGAAAGAGGTCTTTCTTAGCGGCAGTGAATGCGAGACTTCTGTGAGCCATTCAATGGTTTGTAAACAGCTTTGCTTGCACAGAGCATGTAACACTTCGGCAGCAAATTTAGCCTGTTTTCTGAAGCCAGTTCCTGTTCCTTTGATTCGATCAGCAATCCACATGCTTTCTAATGGAAGTTATGTGTGTCTTAATAGTGAGAGCTGTTGCGGAATGCGAGCCAGAGTTGCCGAAGAAGTTTTGGTTTAATCAAATTTTAACTTGTTGCTGTAACGTCCTTTTCCCTCCATGCAACAGACAACAGTTTAAGACATCTGGCCTCATATTGCTACTCTAATGTACATTTTGACAAGCTGAGCAGACTAAAGTCTCTTTTGTTTCAGAAAAATGTAGCTCTGACATCTGCACACGAGACCTACATGCTTCAAGTGACAAGGTAATCCGTGGAAATACCGTCCCATTTAAACACAAACTTTCCAAGACACTTTGGTGAACTCGTGGGATCAACATTTAATGCATCCAATTCTGCTGGGATTGCACACTTCTTTACGGATGTTGGTTCTTGGTTTGTCAGGACGTTTTCATCTTTATTTGGCATAATACCTTAAGCCATACGCTCAATACTGGGTGTATTTGGGGGAGTCCCAATTACTTTGGCCTTAATTGGTTAATTCTGCTGTTGCTCTTCCATCAGCACAACAGTGTTGTGAATGCATGATGCAGTATTTCGAAGCACCACTCCTTGAGGAATAGGAGTGAAGCTTGTTTCCATCATTTAGACCAGTACTGAACTGCATATGGTCCATGTTTTGTTGTCTTTGGTGCCTTTTCGAATGTGCACTACAACTGTATCTTTCTACGTGGTGCTTACTTTCACTGGATGCTGATCGTTGATGTTCTTGATGAGGACTCATTACAAGACTTGCATGTTGAGGGAGCATTTGCTATGGGCAGCCTTCTGTGAGCCACCATGTTGATCAAGTGTCTCTAGGCACTTCAACATCTGGTACTACCCAGAATACTGCCGCCTTGGCTTGAGTTGAGGTATTGGAACATGGGTGCTCTTCGGTTTTCCTTGGCATCAATTTGGTTGCATTACACCTGCCAAAGTAGGATATTTTCTCAATTCAATTGTCCTGGATATAATTGGCAGTTTTCAAAATGAAACTGACTTTTTCATTCGACATTCAGCTTTTTATCCACAAAATGGTTTTGTTTTAATTGATTGTTTTTAATTTGGGCTGCTTATAGTGTGCTTGCTTGTCTACTTGGACATTTATACATATATTTTATTCATTTTAATGCAGTTTTAATGCAGTTTTGATCGGGTTTGCCTCTACACTTTGAAACACCAAAGTAGGGTGTCATGAGGCTACCTAAGTAGTTTTATGGGCACGTTATTTGAGCTATCAGTCTGCAGCCTGTGCCCTTAGCCTAGTGACAATTCCTTTTTATTTTCCGAGCAGAAGCTTTCTTGTGCTGTCATGTTTTATTCTCCTTTATCTTGCATACCATTAGCACAGAAACTTTTTAAATTTCTTATACTCTGACAATCTCAAGACATGCTCAAAGCTGTCTCCAATATGCTCCCAGCAGAAAGTGGAACACCCCATTCTCTGCCACTTCACGGAAACATTTGTGTTTTAAGTTAGGGCAGTCTTCCTGGAACATTAGATGTTTTATTATAAAACATCTCTGTGCCCCTATACGTTAAAGGGAGAGGTTGAGCCGGAAAATTGCCACTGCATGCTGCCGCTTTAAGACAGCTGTCTGCTGGGACTTGACATCTTTCTCTACCTACACAGAAGAGGACTCTCAGTAGACTAACAGTCCTCTTTACTACTACCAAATCCTGGTATGGGGATGGTGTTTTTCTAGGGATTCTGAAGGGCGGATTAGGGCTAACACTGCTGTGCTCTAATATAGTACTTCAGTGGCGTAGGTATGAATTCCACTAAGGTGGGACTTTATGTTTCACTTTCCTTATCACCGCATGGCTATTATTATGTTATACCATGCTATTCATAAGAGTGCACGCTATTTTATCTAGAATGCAATTGATTCAATAAAATATATTTAACCAATGTTTGCTTCAGTTTGTCTTTGCAGGTATGAGACAAATGTACCTGAGAGAAAAGTATGAGATCTGTTCCACCATGATTTCCCTTGAGAAGTCAGAATTTCATGCCTGCAGTTGCCACAAACCACCACCAATTCCAGGTGCTGATGAGGTAGTACTAGCTGACCAAAAGGGTCAGGCTGACGAGGTGTTGGACTAAGTTACCCAGAACCTGGGGGTGCTGACACCCAAATCCAACAGTCTCATTGGTATAATGAGATCCAACACGCCAGCAATGCCTGGGGCTACAGGGGGGTGGCACAGCCCCCCTGCACTGTATTTAACTAGCACCCTGGTGGTCCCTGGGGCTGTGTGGGGGGCCTGCAGCCCCCCACATTCTCTTTCATTTAAACATGGGGTAGTGGCGGGCCTCTGGGCTGTGGGGGACTGGGTGACCCCCCCCACATTGTATTTTAGTAAAGCCCTGGGGAGGGCCTTCTGCATATTAGAAATGATGAGCCCCGGGAAGGTGGTGGTCCCCGGGCAGTAATAAGGCCTAGAGGGGTTCCCCAGACACCCCCCTCATTTTTTTATATGCCCCCGGGACCTGGCCCACCGGGGGGCTTTAAAAAAAACAAGCGCAGGTGACCACACTTGATTTTTTTAAACATTTTTACTGCAAATTTGCATCTACACTTCTTGTCAGTCACCATAGCTAAGTGGTCAGGGTGGTCATGGTGTCCCTACCCTGGCCCCTTTTCCTCTTTTTTTGCATTTTTTGGTGGGACTCAGTCGAAACTGAGTCCCAAGATGGCTGCCAGCTCTTCCTGGTTTGAAGTGTTTGTAGCCAATCAGAGCTCTATGACTTCCTGCAGGAGCTCTGATTCTTCGTGAAGTCGTTGAGAAGAGTTTGCGACCTCAGATATCTAAATTTATTTACCCTTTAATACCTCAAAAACTACTGAAGGGATTTAAACCAAATAACCAAAAGCAAAATCTGCATACTGAAAGCTAGCTTTCAGCCAGATTTAGGGGGTCATTCTGACCCTGGCGGTAAAATCCGCCAGGGCCAACGACCGCGGGAGCACCGCCAACAGGCTGGCGGTGCTCCCATGGGCATTCTGCCCGCGGCGGTACAGCCACGGTCAGAAACGGAAAACCGGCGGTGTACCGCCGGTTTCCCGCTGCCCTGGGGAATCCTCCATGGCGGCGCAGCTTGCTGCGCCGCCATGGGGATTCCGACACCCATACCGCATCCTGTTCCTGGCGGTTTTGGCTGCCGGGAACAGAGTGGCGGTATGGGGTGTCGTGGGGCCCCTGGGGGCCCCTGCAGTGCCCATGCCAATGGCATGGGCACTGCAGGGGCCCTCGTAACAGGGCCCCACAAAGATTTTCAGTGTCTGCCATGCAGACACTGAAAATCGCGACGGGTGCAACTGCACCCGTCGCACCCCTTCCACTCCGCCGGCTCCATTCGGAGCTGGCATCCTCATGGAAGGGTGTTTCCCGCTGGGCTGGCGGGCGGCCTTCTGGCGGTCGCCCGCCAGCCCAGCGGGAAACCCAGAATAGCCGCGGTGGTCTTTTGACCGCGCAGCGGTATTCTGGCGGTCTGCGCCAGGCCGGCGGCTTCTGCCGCCGGCCGGGGTCAGAATGACCCCCTTAGTGTACCCCGTCAAGTGGTTAGGGTTGTTGTCATGTTCAAAGGTCCTATGGGAATTAACATAGGAAACACAACATTTTTGACCTCCCTTTTTCATGGCCCCTCTTGACAGATCACCCCAAAACTTTCCGTGCACAACAGGAATTACCGGCACACTTTTTTTCAAAACTTTTGTGAAGATTCATCAAATGGTGCCAAAGATATAGTCAAGTCAAAAAATGCTTCTTCTATGGAAACATGGTCCTAACCATTACTTCCAAGTGTAGACTGCCACAAGGTAATATATATATATATATATATACATACATATATATATATATATATAAATATATATATATATATATTCACTGGAAAAAACAAATGTTACAGGGTTGTTATAGTTAGGATCTGAATTTCATGCACAAAACCATAGAAATTAGGCAGTTATAGTTATAGTTAACTCAAGTAACAATAACTTGCCTCCTATGGTAGCCATAGCTCGTGCCCCCATTATACACAGAAGACACGGTATAGCCCAACATATACAAAGGATAGCACAGCCTGGAAAGTGTGCTCCAGAATAATCTGTTGCTGCAAGAGTCAATTGAGGCTCTGCCAGTGCCCATTTTAGTGTCAGGTTCGGTTCCAGCAGGTCTCAACGTTTTGGCTTCTGCGGACCCCCACTTTATCATTAGTGAAGGCTGGGGACCCCCACTGAATCATTATTGGAATCCAGGTACCCCCCCCCATTGAGTCATTACTGGAAGCTAAAGACCCAGACCTAAACATTGTTGATGATTTATATCGCAAAATAGTACACAAAAATACAGGAGCAAACATTCCATCAAACACATACACAAATGATAACATCTTTTATTTAATTTAAAGACAAAATAAAAAATAAAAATGTTCATAGGAAGGTTGGAGCTTTTCTAATTTCAGTTGAAGCTACACATCGTCTCGACTTTCTGTATGATGCACCTGCTCTGCTCCCACGAATCAACCTGAGAATACTGATTTACTTTTTAGCCTCCAATTTCAAATTCCTTGAGGTTTACAGTACATTTTAAAATGTTAAATTATACATTTAGCTACTTTATTTATATACACTTCAATAATCTGTTAACAGTAGTTAATTTTCTAAGCAGTCACCGACTTCCTGAGGAGGGTTCGCAGAACCCCAGGGGTCCCCGGACCACCGGCTGCGAACCACTGATGTAAACTGCTTCAGCGCCGCCGAGCACTCCATATATAGTGTGTTGCATGAAGGGTGTCATGGCCAGCAATGTGATATGCAACCAGTGTACTTCCTGATAGGAGAAGATAGAGTGTGGCCTGTGTGGGCTCCCCCCTTCGCTGGTGAGGACCCGACAGAGTGTCTGCATCCCATCTGGGTGAATGTGCACTGCAGAGTGGAGGTATGAGCAAGCTTGGGGGTGCAATGCTCTGTCTGACCACCTCAGTAAGACCCCTACTTCAGTTCTCCAGTAGCAAATTTGCTGAATTAACTAGTTTCCATGACATAAAACAACATAAGCATGTTTCTAGATCCCACGTACATCATGAACAAAGTTTCTTGGCACTACTGACTGCTGGTATTTATTATTAATTCGATAACGCTGGTGCTGTTGATGGATAATGAATGTTTGTTGCTACCTCATGGATGAAAGGTTTAACTTGCCAGGATTCAAACCTGTTGACCATGGAGTATAACCGAGGCCCCTGCAGTGGATCAGTTAGTACACTGGTTCTGAAGATCTCCACTGCAAAATCATGTGATGCTCCTACTTTCTTGCCTTTCTTAGCACTGTGAGCTCTACTCAGTCTCCTGGCTCATCCCAAACCTCAGTTTACTACTATGATCTCCTAAACAACCTTTTCTAAATTATTTTCTCATGTATCCCTCCTTTGACTCATCCCAAACCTCATTTTACTACTATGATCTCCCTAATCCCTTTCTACAGACATTTTCCCATTCTCCAGCTCTCCTTTTTACTTATCCCAAACCTCATCTTACTACTATGATCTCCCAAGTAACACTTTATAAACTCTTCTCTCTTCTATCCCTCCATTATCCAATTCAAGCCAACTAATAGATTTGCATGTCTACCACTCAAATTAACTCATATTTCCTTAAACTAATCCACCACTAATCCTTTTGGGTTCCGGACTAGCATGCTACTCGTCGAAAAGCACTTTGACACCTCGTCAGGGATAGTAAGCGCTATATCACTACAATTACAATTACAGTAACGTTACTTTAACCTTTGTTTTTTTCAATGAATTTCTAAGTGTTAGAAATTGGGGTCTTTGGTTGGCAGTCAGGTTACCCCCAGTCCAAGCAAGGACCCTCACTCTAGTCAGGGTAAGTCACACACAATCCAAATGATCCTGTGCCTACCCTCTGGTAGCTTGACACTGAGCAGTCAGGCTTAACTTAAAAGGCAATGTGTAAAGTATTTGTGAAATAAATCATGCAATAACACAGTATAGCACTACAAAAATACACCACACAATGTTAAGAAAAATATATAATATTTATCTGATAAGAAGCAGGTCAAAACGATTAAAATGCAATAAGTATATGTTGAGATATCACTGTAAAAGTGATATAAAGTGTCTTTAGTCCTTTAAAAGCAATAAAGGTCTCTTTCAAGCACAAACTACCTGGTTCGCGTTCAAAATCTCCACAAAGAACCGCAGAGGAGGAGATGTGTGGAAAACAGGTAGGGGTGAGTCGATTTCTCGGGCCGCACATGGCGATGTGTTGTTTAGTTTTCACGGAGGGACGGCTGTGCATTGATTTCTGGGACTGGGTCGTGAATCCTCTTCGGGTTGTGGGGTTTTTGAACGCCCCGGGGACGATGCGTGGATTTCCAGCTCTGACAGGACGAAGTCACAAGGGCTGCGTCGATCCAGAGGGTGTTGCATGGAAATTTCTACCGCATGGCAGGTGCTGCATCGATTCCTCTCCGGAAGTCAGTCTGGGTCGTTCAGGCTGGGTTGTGCGTAGATTTTCCGGTCGTTACGCTGGCGCTACATGGATCTTCTCATTGTGAAGTCGGGCTGCATTGTTCCAGTTTGGCGTGCATTGAATTTTTCACCGCGGTGCAGGCTGTGCGTTGTTTCGGGCAGGCAGTGCATTGATTTTTGCCGCAAAAGGAGTCCTTCTTGTAGAGATGGAGTCTTTTTGGTCCTCAGACTTCAGGGAACAGGAGGCAAGCTCTATCCAAGCCCTTGGAGAGCACTTCTTAGCACAGCCAGAGAACAGCAAGGCAGCAGGGCAACAGCAAGGCATCAGTC
Organism: Pleurodeles waltl; assembly: GCF_031143425.1. Classification (NCBI taxonomy): domain Eukaryota; kingdom Metazoa; phylum Chordata; class Amphibia; order Caudata; family Salamandridae; genus Pleurodeles; species Pleurodeles waltl. The sequence continues at coordinate 690,582,274 of NC_090442.1, read as the reverse complement.
CTTCACAGAAAGCAGTCAGGTGAGTCCTTTGGGCAGCCAGGCAGTTCTTCTGGGTAGGTTGCAGATTCTGGTTCAGGTTCTCTTCTCCAGGAACTCTCTGTGTTGGTAGGGGCAGAGGCCCTGTTTAAATACCCAAATGTGCCTTTGAAGTGGGGGAGACATTAAAGAGTGCCTTAGAAGTGCACAAGGTCCCCTTTCAGTCCAATCCTGTCTTCCAGGGTCCCAGTAGGGGGTGTGGCAGTCCTTTGTGTGAGGGCAGGCTACTGTCCTTTGACCTGTAAGTGTCAAGCCCGCCACCCTCCCAGCCCAAAAAGACCCATTCAAAATGCAGATGTATGCAAGTAAGGCTGAGTATCCTATGTTTGGGGTGTGTCTGAGTGAATTCACAAGGGAGCTGTCAACTGAACCTTTCCAGACGTGGATTGTAAGGCACAGAAGAATTTAAGTGCAGATAAATGCTCACTTTCTAAAAGTGGCATTTCTAAAATAATATTATTAAATCCAACTTCACCAGTCAGCAGTATTTTGTATCACCATTCTGGCCATACTTAATATGACCTTCCTACTCCTTTCAGATCAGCAGCTACCACTCAAACAGTATATGAGGGTAGCTCCAATGTTAGCCTATGAAATGAGCGGCCCTCACAGCAGTAGGAGTTTTACACTACCAGGACATATAAACTACATAGGTACATGTCCTGCCTTTTGCTTACACAGCACCCTGCCCTATGAGTTACCTAGGGCATACCTTAGGTGTGACTTACATGTAGAAAAAGGGGAGTTTTAAGCCTGGCAAGTACTTTTAAATGCCAAGTCGAATTGGCAGTGAAACTGCACACACAGGCCTTGCAATAGCACGCCTGAGACAAGGTTAAGGGACTACTTAAGTGGGTGGCGCATTCAGTGCTGCACGCCCACTAGTAGCGTTTAATCTACAGGCCCTGGCCACATTTAGTGCACTTTACTAGGGACTTATAAGTAAATTAAATAATCCAATTGGGTATGATCCAATGTTATCATGTTTAAAGGGCGAGAGCATATGCACTTTAGCACTGGTTGGCAGTGGTAAAGTGCGCAGAGTCTTAAAACCAGCAAAAATAGTATCTAAAAAGTGGAGGGAGGCAGGAAAAAAGTTAGGGGTGGACACCTTAAGACTGTCAGGTCTAACATGTGTGCTCCCAGCTGAAAGTGGGGAGAGCTACCCAACCTCCTGGAAGCTCTCATCGCTAAGGCAGAAGTATCTGGAGAGACCATCAGCGTTGGCGTGGTCAATCCCCGGGCGATGCTCCACCATAAAGTCCATCCCCTGTAGGGAAATGGACCACCTTAAGAGTTTAGGATCCTCACACCTCATCTGCATGAGCCATCTGAGGGGCCTGTGGTCTGTCTGAACCCGGAAGTGAGTCCCAAACAGGTATGGTCTCAGCTACTTCAGTGCCAAGACCACAGCAAATGCTTCTCTCTCAATAGCACTCCACCTCTGTTCCCGTGGTAATAGTCTTCTGCTAATAAAGACTACTGGTTGGTCAAGGCCCTCCTCATTTAGCCGTTAGAACAGCCCCTATGGCATGCTCTGTAGTGTCTGTCTGCACAATAAATTTCCTAATCCCTGGGAGTAGGCAGGGGCCTTGAGCACAGGGGCCGTGCACATGGCTTCCTTCAGGGAGTCAACGGCTTTCTAACAAGCCTCTGTCCAATTCACCAACCTAGGTTGCTTTTTGGAAGTAAGTTCTGTCAAGGGTGTCCCAATGGATCCTTAGCCCTTGACAAACCTACGGTAGTAATCAGTGAGGCCTAAGCAGGCTCTCACTTCTGTCTGTGTTCTTGGTGGTTGCCAGGCCTTGAAAGTTTAAATCTTGGCCTGGAGTGGCTGCACTTTGCCACCACCTACTAGGTGTCCCAAGTACACCACGGAACCCTGCCCAATCTGGCAGTTACTAGCCTTGATGGTGAGGCCTGCCTGTTGCAGAGCCTGAAGCACTTCCTTTAGGTGGAGCAGGTGTTCCTCACAGCTAGAACTATAGACGGCTATGTCGTCTATGTAGACGGCACAGAAGGCATCCTTGCCAGCTAGGACCCCGTTGACCAATTGTTGGAAGGTAGCGGGGGCATTTTTCAACCCAAAGGGCACCACCCGGAATTGGTAATGGCCTTCAGTTGTGGAAAGTGTGGATCTCTCTTTAGCTCCCTCAGTCAAGGCGATCTGCGAGTACCCTGATGTGAGATCAAAAGCTCGGGGGAAGGGGTGAGCGTCAGTCCGTGTGACTGAGTTGAGACCCCGGTAGTCCACACAGAACCGGAGTTCTGGCTTGGCACTGGGTGCAGCAGCCTTTGGTACCAGCACCACAGGGCTGGTCCAGGGACTGCTGGACTTCTCAATAACCCCCTAGGGCCCGTATCTTGGCAACTTCCCCATTGATGCTGACCTTCACCTTATTTGACAACCTGTAAATTTTGTGCTTTGCAGGGGGACTGTCCCCTGTGTCAATATCGTGGACACACAGGTGGGGGAGTCCAGGAGTAAGGGAAAACAGAACTGCTCCAACAACTCGTAGCAGTCTCATCTCTGATTTAGACTCAGGGAGTCAGAGAGATTGACACCCTCCACTGACCCATCACCTTCTTTGGCAGAGAGGAGGTCGGGGAGAGGTTCACTCTCCTCTTCCATGCCCTCATCTGTCACAAGGAGCATACTGACCTCAGACCTCTCAAAATGAGGCTTGAGTCAGTTGTGGTGGAGAACCCTTAAGGATTGTCTAGGGGTCTTGAGGTCCACTAGGTAAGTGGCCTCCCGCTTCCGCACCTTGATTTCAAATAGGCCAGTCCAGCGGTCCTGGAGAGCTCTAGGCTCTACTGGCTCCATTACCCAAACCTTGTCTCCAGGTGCAAATTCGACCAGAGTGGCCTTCCGGTCATACCACTCCTTCATCACCTCTTGACTGGCCTCAAGGTTAGTTTTGGCCTGCTTCCAGAAGTGTTGGGTTTAGATGCAGAGGGCCACTATGTAGCTGACCACATCCTGGGGAGGTGTCTTGGGAGCTTTCTCCCAGCCCTCTTTCTCTATGCTTAGCGGTCCCCTGACAGGGGGACCATAGAGAAGCTCAAAGGGGCTGAACCCCACCTCTTTCTGGGGCACCTCCCTAAAAGCAAAGAGAAGGCATGGCAAGAGGACGTCCCACTTATGCCTTATGGCCTCAGGTAGGCCAGTGATCCTGCATTTGAGGGTCTTGTTGAATCTCTCAACAAGCCCATTGGATTGAGGATGATAAGAGGTGGTAAAGTGGTAGGTCACCCCACACTCATCCCGCATGGACTTCATGTACGCAGACATGAAGTTTGTGCCTCTGACAAACACAACTTCCTCAGGGAATCCCACACGGGTAAATATTCCCATCAGGGCACTGGTCACCACCGGTGCAGTCACTGTTCTCAGAGGGATTGCCTCCGGATAGCGGGTGGCATGGTCCACCAAAACCAGGATAAACCTGTTGCCCAAGGCAGTTTTGAGGTCCAAGGGACCAATGACATCGATGCCCACCCTTTCGAAGGCGGTGCCAACCAGGGGAAGTGGGATCAGGGGGGGCCTTAATTATTTTCCCTGTCTTCCCACAAGCCTGGCAGGTGGGGCAGGGCCTGCAGAAACTGTCTGAGGCTCTCCGCATTCTAGACCAATGGAAGTGGGTGTCAAGCCTGGAAAAGGTCTTGTCTTGGCCCAAATGTATGTCCTGCCAGGGGGATGTTGTGAGCCAGACCCAGGAGGAAGGCCCGGTAAAACTGGGGGACCACTAGCACACATGTTGCCCCAATGGCTGGAGCCTTAGGCTCACTGTAAAGGAGATCATTCTTCCAGTAGATATGGTGATTGCCAGAGGCTTCACCAGCTGCTTGGGCTGCGGCCTGTTGCCTCAAACCCTCAAGGGTGGGGCATTCTTTCTGCGCCTTCCAGAATTCTGCCCTGGTTGGACCAGCCTCTACCTGCCAGACAGCAAGTTCAGGCAGGTTGCCCAGGTCAGCAATATTCTCTCCGGTTGACTCAGGAGCCTCCTCCTCTGGGACCCCTTCCACCACCATGGGAATATCTGAGGCGGGTTTCCCTTGCCTCTTGCCCTTCCTCTGTGCAGCTGTCTGGGCCATTGTTCCAGGCTCCAGGCGCCATTGACTCCCTTCCCGGGCAGCCATGGACCTTGTGGTCATGCAAACCCACTCAGGCAAACCTAAAATCTCCAGGTGGGATCTGAGCTCTACCTCTTTCCAGGCAGTATGCCCAGGATCATTGCCTAACAGATAATCTACAGGCATGGCAGGACTCACAGCTACTTTTACAGTACCAGAGACCCCCCCTTCAAAGGGAACCAGAGCCACTGGTAGGTGACTCTCGCGATTGTCAGCAACTATGACCTGGTGGAATGTATTAGGGACTATCTGCTCTGCTGACACCAGCTGACTCTTAACAGTAGTCATACTGGGTCCTGTGTCACGCAGAGCCTCCACCCTTTGCCCATCAATGGTGACCCACTGCGTATACTTGGAAGTATTGGCAGGCATGTGGGCTTTTGGCACCATCTCCTTATCTCCCAGGGATACTAGAGACACCTCTATCCGCCCCTAAAGCTAACTGGGACTGTCTCTTCCCCCGAGCACTACACTAGCCAACCCAGGTGTCTGCCCTCCAGTGGTGGGCTGTGCTCTCTTGGAACACTGGGAGTCACCCTTAGAGTGTCCTTGCTGGTAGCACTCTAAGCATTTGGGGATGAACTTCCGTATCTTCTAATCAAAGTACCCTGGTTTCTTCCCAAATTTAGATGAGGAATGGTTACCACACCCCCTTAGGAAATATTTTGGGGGCCTTTTGAGAGTTCCTTATCTTTAAGTTTTTCTCCCCCCTCTTTCTTCTGATGGGAACCCTTACCACCTTTGTGGGTGTCCCCCCCAGATACCTTTTTGGACACTCTGGTGCTAACCCAGAGGTCTGCCTCCTCAGCAAGCTTCCTGGGATCAGTCAGCTTACTGTCTACTAAGTGCTGGCACAACACTGTAAAAGAAATACTGGGCATATGCTCTCTCAGAATCAAATCATATAATCCTTTGTAATCATTTACTGTGCTGCCCCGCACCCATCCATTCAGTGCCTTATTGGAGAAATCAAAACTGTCGGCCCAAGTCTGTGTGGAAAGTTTGGTGCTGTCCCTTAACCTCTGATGGTATTTTTCAGGGGTCAGCCCAAACTTGGCCAGTAAAGCAGCTTTCATGGGTGCATAGACATTCTGATCATGTGGATCTAGTGTAAGGAGTGTGTCCCTCCTCACTACTGGTACATAAAACCACAAGACCGTGCCCCATTGCGTCTCAGATGTCCCATGAGCCCTTAGTGCAATTTCATAGGAAGCCAACCAATTATCAATGTCATCTCCCACCACATAACTTGGCACCACATTCTTGGGTATGCAAACCTTTTTCTCCCCAACAGGTCCTGCATGTATGCTGCCACCATCACTGCTGGACTCAGACTGTCTTGCCTTGAGCTCCAGCTCCTTGAGACTCAGTTCATGAGCCAACAAAAGTTTCTTTTCAGCCAAGGCTCTCTCAGCTGCTTTTGCTTCTCTTTCTGCCCTCTTCTCCTCTCCTCCTGTTGAGCTTCAATTTTTAACCTTGCCATTTGCAATTGGAATTCTCTCTCCTCTCACTTTCCTCTGTGGGCATGCCCTGATCAGAGACACTGCTCCCTGGTTTAGCAGGGGGCACAATTGCAGTGGTAACATCCTCCACCAATGGCAAAAAATCCTCTGAGGGGCCATCCGCTGGACCCTCCGCCTCAACATTCTCCTCAGAATGGGCTTCTGCCCAGGCCCTCAGCGCCATTTGGAATTCCTCTTTTCTGGAGGCCTTCTGGGAAGGTACTCCCACATCCCTGCAGAACCCCTTTAGCTGTTTAACAGTGTAGGTCTCCAGTATGGCCAGATAAGACATTTCTTCACCTGCTTTAGACCCAGCCAGAGACATGTTGAATGAGGAGTTTAGTTAAAAAATGTCAGGTGGAAAAAGAAATTTCAGAAGAAGATAAAAAATCAAGATGACCTTCAACTGTGGGTAGGTAGTGAACACTTAGCTATTGTATGTCTGCACAAATACAAGTCCTATCCTCACCACTGATCCTCAATGTTAGAAATGTAGTCTTTGGTTGGCAGTCAGGTTACCCCTTGTCCAAGCAAGGACCCTCACTCTAGTCAGGGTAAGTCTCACACACTCCAAATTATTCTGTGCCCACACTCTGGTAGCTTGGCACTTAGCAGTCAGGCTTAACTTAGGAGGCAATTGTAAAGTATTTCTGCAATAAATCATGCAATAACATAGTACAGCACTACAAAAATACACCACACAGAGTTTAGAAAAATATATAATGTTTATCTGCTAAGATGCCGGTCAGAAACATTAAAATGCAATAAGTATATGTTGAGATATCACTGTAAAAGCGATATATAGGGGGTCATTTTGACCTCGGCGGTCTTTTGTCAAGACCGCAGAGGGACCGCCGTGCTGAAGACCGCCAGTGGTGACGGTTTGCCGCTCAGCGTATTATGACTGTTGGCAGCTCTCCGTCCTTTTTCAGACGGAGAGCCGCCAACGGCCATACTGGCGGTCGGCGGGGAAGTGGAGGTTGCTCCACCTCCACCGCCATGTCAACAGAACACCGCCCCCCGAATCACGTCCTGTGATGCGGCGTGGCGGTGTTCTGTTGATGGTGTGGTGTCGGCGGAGCAGCCCCCATGGATCCCGTCCCCTCCCGGAGGATCGACGGACCAGGTAAGTCGATCGTCCGTTAGGGGAGGGGGGTGGGGGGGTCTTGTGTGCGTGCATGGGGGTGTGCGTGTGTGTATGTAGAGGGGGTGTGTGAGTGCGTGTATGCTTGCGGGGGTGTTGTGTGTTTGGGAATGAGTGTGTCTATGTCTGTAGTTATGTCTGTATGGATGTGTGTGTGTATGTTTGAATGTGGGTGTGCGTGTCTGACTGTGTGTGCGGATGTTGGCATGTATGTCGGTGTGTGTGAGTGTATGTGTGTTGGGGGTGCCTGCATGCGTGTCGTGTGTGAATGCGTGATGTGATGTTGGGGGTCGGGGTGGGGAGGGGGGTCCTGCCACCTTTGGGGGGTGGCAGGGGTGGCGGGGGGTGTAGGGGAGGGAGTCGGGGTGGGGGTGGGTGGTGGGGGAGACCCCTATTAGTGCCAGGGAAGGAATTCCCTGGCACGGATAGTGCTTACCGCCATGGATTTCATGGCAGTTCCAAACCGCATAAAATCCATGGCGGTCAGCCGGGTCCAAATACCGCCGGCGGTATAGTGACGACCGCCGGGCTGGAGACCCAGGTCTCCAGCCCAGCTGGCGGAACGGAGAAGCGGCGGATGACCATGGCGGTAACCACCATGGTCATAATTGCAAAAATTAGACCGCCAGCCTGTTGGCGGTCTTACCGCCGCTTCTCCGCTGTCCGCCAGGGTCGTAATGACCCCCATAGTGTCTTTAGTCTTTTAAAAGCAATACAGGTCTCTTTCAAGCACAAAGTACCTGGTTCGCGTTCAAAATCTCCGCAAAGAACCACAGAGGAGGAGATGCGTGGAAACCAGGGAAGTGTGAGTCAATTTCTCGGGCCGCACACAGCGATGCGTCATTTAGTTTTCACGCAGGGGCGGCTGTGCGTCGATTTCCGGTGCTCAGTCATGGATCCTCTTCGGATTGCGGGGTTTTCGGATGCCCGGATTTCCGGCGCTGACGGGACAAAGTCACAGGGGCTATGTAGATCCAGTGGGCGTTGCGTGGAAATTTCTACCACACGGCAGGTGCTGCGTTGATTCCTCTCTGGAAGTCGGGCTATTTCATTCCGGCTCAACTGTGTGTAGATCCAGTGGGCAGTGAGTCGAATTTCCGGTCGCTACGCTGGTGTTGTGTCGTCCTTCTCGTTGCGAAGTTGGGCTGCGTCGTTCCGGTTCGGCATGCAGTGAATTTATCACCACAGTGCAGGCTGTATGTCATTTCTGGCAGGCTGTGCATCGATTTTCACCACACAAGGAGTCCTTCTTGTAGAGATGAAGTCTTTTTGGTCCTGAGACTTCAGGGAACAGGTGGCAAGCTCTATCCAAGCCCTTGGAGAGAACTTCCCAGCACAGCCAGAGAGCTGCAAGACACCAGGGCAACAGCAAGGCAGGGGTCCTTCACAGAAAGCAGTCAGGTGAATCCTTTGGGCAGCCAGGCAGTTCTTCTGGGCAGGTGCAGATTCTGGTTCAGGTTCTCTTCTCCACGAAGTGTCTGAGTTGGTAGGATCAGAGGCCCTGTTTAAATACCCAAATGTGCCTTTGAAGTGGGGGAGACTTTAAAGAGTGGCTTAGAAGTGCACAAAGTCCCCTTTCAGTCCAATCCTGTCTGCCAGTAGGGGGTGTGGCAGGCCTTTGTGTGAGGGCAGGCTACTGTACTTTGACATGTAAGTGTCAGGCCTTCCACCCTCCCAGCCCAGGAAGACTCATTCAAAATGCAGATGTATGCAAGTGAGGCTGAGTATCCTGTGTTTGGGGTGTGTTTGAGTTAATGCACCAGGGAGCTGTCAACTCAGCCCACCCAGACGTGGATTGTAAGGCACAGAAGGATTTAAGTGCAGAGAAATGCTCACTTTCTAAAAGTGGCATTTCTAAAATAGTAAAATTAAATCCAACTTCACCAGTCAGCATGATTTTGTATCACCATTCTGGCAATGCTAAATATGACCTCCGTACTCCTTTCAGATCAGCAGCTTCCACTCAAACAGTATATGAGGGTAGCCCCAATGTTAGCCTATGAAAGGAGCAGACCTCACATCAGTGTGAAAACGAATTTAGGAGTTTTACACTACCAGGACATGTAAACTACACAGGTACATGTCCTGCCTTTTGCCTACCCAGCACCCTGCTCTATGCTTTACCTAGGGCATACCTTAGGAGTGACTTATATGTAGAAAAAGTGGAGTTTTAAGCTTGGCAAATATGTTTAAATGCCAAGTCAAATTGGCAGTGAAACTGCACACAAAGGCCTTGCAATGGCAGGCCTGAGACAAGGTTAAGGAGCTACTTCAGTGGGTGGCACAATCAGTGCTGCAGGACCACTAGTAGCATTTAATCTTCGGGCCCTGGGCACATATAGTGCACTTTACTAGGGACTTATAAGTAAATTAAATAATCCAATTGGGTATGATCCAATGTTATCATGTTTAAAGGGAGAGAGCATATGCACTTTAGCACTGGTTAGCAGTGGTAGAGTGTGTAGAGTCTTAAAAAAACCTGGTGAATTGAACCCAGACCTGTGACTGGGAGTTGTTCTGCATTCCGTCCATCATGTGCTCCTTGTGCACTTTTACAAAGTAGGAATTTCTCTGCTCTTACTGCTCTGTAGCCTTACAGCCTGTATCCAATACATATCTGGGCCAAATGACAGGTAAACTGTGTGCATTCCCTCCAGACAGCCACAAGCACAGGAAGGCTAGGTGCGCCTGAGTGCCCATCTACATACATCTGCATTCTGATGGCCATTCCTGGGTAGGACAGGAGGATGGGGCTCATACTTACACTTCAAAGAGTAATAGTAGTGTAACCCCAACAGAAAGGACTGTTTACCCCCACAGATAGCCAGGAGACAAGACTGAGTTGAAAGGGATACTGGTGCACTTCAAAGCCATTCTTTGAAGTCCCCACCACTTGAATGGCATATTTGTGTATAGTACTGGGTATCTGACCCTACCTAAAGAAGCACTTCTGGACCTACAACTGGACTCTGTTAGAAGAGCCGCTGTGCTGCAACAAGGATTGTTGCTCTGCTTGACTGCTGACTGGGAAGGACTGCTTTTATGCCGAACTGCCCTGCTGCCTGCTGCTCTCTGGCCCTGCTGAGGGAGAGTTTAACCTGGCACCACAAGTGATCTCCAAGGGTTTGCTGGCTTGCATCCTGTTGCTTGAGACACAGGGACATCAAATTCTCTCTCTCTGCTCCCATGCCTGGTTCCCTGGAAGTGGACACAGAGACTTGCAAAACAGAAATTGATGCATCTCCTGTCTGCATGAAACAGAACCTGTGCATCGAACTGGTTGCAGGAGTAACATTGGCACATCGCTCTTGGATCTGTCACGTTGATTTGAGAGCCAGATGCATCGGAACTGTGCTTTGCATCCCTCAACTGCATTGGAAAACCTGGTGCATTGTACATCAGAACCAATGCATCTCTGTGCCAAGCTACCCGAGGGAGAGCACAGGATAATTTAAATTGTGCTGTGACTTAACCTGACTAGCATTGTGGTCCCTGCTTGGATGGGGAGCATACCTCTGCCAAATAGAGACCTAATTTCTAACAGATAGATTGATAGATAGATAGATAGATAGATAGATAGATAGATAGATAGATAGATAGATAGATAGATAGATAGATAGATAGATAGATAGATTATTCCATATATGTGATAATCCGATATAATGTAAAGGATGTAACTTCACTAAAAATAGCAAAAATTTACATATTCATAGGTACATTTCTTAACGTATACCATCATAAATAGGTTACAAAAGGTTGTAGATATGTGTCCCTGCACTAAGTATCTATAGTCCTAGGTTCATATTACCTGTGTCTCCTTTACTCTCTGTCAATGTGTATCTCTTAAATGTACACAGCATTATGATATTTTTCTTGTTAATTTAGTAAACCTAGCATTATCTACACTGCTTTGCATTATTTCTAGATACAGTGTAAGTACATTTGCCTTGCAATGTTTAACATTTGAATTGTTAAGCAAGGTAATATTACCTATTAATTACATACCAGCATGTAATCACACTGCACATGCAGCACTGAGTGATAACGTTTGTTATGACTAAAATTGTTTTATTTCTCATCAATTACTACGTACTGAAAGCACTTCGCAATCATAATGTTTTAATGTGATTTTAATTAAAAATACTTTATATAACTAAAATCACATATGTTTCATCTATCACATTTCCAAGCTCTTTAGTGATACCTCATAGGGCAATCTGTGAGAACACAAATGGTGGGATTACTCACAAATGTATGAGAAATAATGTAGTTACCTGCTGCTTTGATGTCCCATAAAATTGAGGGGCATGTTTATACTTGTTTTGCGCCGAATTTGCATCATTTTTTTAAATGCAAATTCGGTGCAAAACAACTCCATATTTATACTTTGGCACTAGACCCGTCTAGCGCCACATTTCTGGAGTTAAAGTCATTTTTTGGACGTTGAAACCTACCTTGCGTCAATAAGAGAAAAAAGACTCTATGGCCTTAGCGCCATATGTATCCCCGGTGCTAAAATCACGCACGGAGGGAAATGGGGTCAAATAATTTCTAGCATGGTGGCCAACAGTTCAGGTGGAGAAGGAAACTCAGAGGACGTCTGAACAGGCCCAAAACTAGGAGTAAATGAAAGTCCACTAAAGAAGGTAGGCATATAATTGAGTCAATGGACTATTCCAAAATCATTAGATACTTGCAAAGCAACCGGGTCATGTTAAGCTGCACTACGTTGCTGGAGGTTACACCCACGAGACGTATAATTTCCGTCTATCATGATGAAAAGGTCGGGTCATTATAAGACAAAATGTTTGGCCATTAATTCAGCACTCCATAAAATGTCGATTATGTTGGAACACAGCTGTTTATTTTGAAAAAGCACTTTAAATGAAGTATAACATTATGTATGTGCAATGGCAGCAGTGAACTTTATACCTTTGTCCAATTTCTACCTCCCTTGTCGCATCTCAAATTTTAAATTAAAATTAAAATAAATGCCAAACTATCTTGGATTTATGCCATCAGCTTGAGCCACAATGTCTGCCTCTGAAACACAATCCAACAGCACTGACACCACTATTGAAAAGTATGGCAGTTCTTCATTCTTAGAAAGGCTTCTTTCAATACACCATAATAGACCAAACAACTTTTAGTGGTGTGCTGCAGAAATTTATGGAAATAATGCTGACCCACAGGCACAGCGTCATGTAGTTTCCAAGTAGCGCGGAAGAATCGAACAATATGAAAGGAGATTTTATGCTTTGGAAGGCATTCCACAATTCATTATCCTCATCAATTTACTTTATTTCGTTGTAGGCAACCATAAAAAGTACAGTACAACAACACAATTGTAGAACATCCGTTAAGAAAAGTTATAAAAGAACAAATAATATAAGTAGCTCTACTTCGAGACTACAAAATGTACAAAGAAGAAGATCAAATCTGCATCTATAAGTTCAAAATCATATCTAAGGTAAGGGTCTAATATTAGAAGCAAAAATACATACGTTGTTATAGACACTCCCACAAAAAAATATAAGGTCTGAAGAAGTCTAAAGTTCATAATGCAAGAGATAACCAACTCCTAATTTACACTGTTCATCATGGGTTGTACAAAAACATTTTTACAAACCAAATTTAAGGTTCACTTGGATATTTGCAAGGCCAGGGTTTAATAGTTAGCAGCATGAATGAGCAAATTGTGAAGGGCATTTCCCAGATTTAGAGGGCAGGCAGGTTTAAGGTGCACAGTACAGGAGTTGACCAATTCGAGGTATATCCGAATCTTATATGTTATACAAGATTAACCTTCACAGTACAGTTTTCAGTTTCGATTGCACACTTTGCCCGGGTAGGGGAAACCTTGTGGCATATCGTCTTGCCCTAGTTAACATGGGGCCAGATGTAGCAAAGGTTTTTCCCCATTCTGTGTCTATGGGAAAAAGTGTTTGTACATATGGCCCTTGGTCACCCACCTGTGAGGCCAGGACAAACTCGTTTTCATTGCACACTTATCCAACTAAGAATCAATGGCTCTGGGATAAGTTGTGCTACCAAATAAAACGTATCATATTTAAGCCTTCAAAGCAGCTGTTCGGAGTGACCACGCCGACTTTTAATATATTGGGGCAGATTTGCAAGAAACTGGTGCATCAGCACTGATGCACCATTGTTCTTGTGTCGCCCCTGCCCCACCTAATGACACCATGGGTGTGCCGTATTTATAATACAGTGCTCCATGTTGCATGTTAGTCCAATAGCGTCTACATTTTCTACGCTATTGTGGCGCTTTGCTCCACTAGTGTCAAAAATGTTGACGCTAGTGGAGCAAAGTGCAAGGAGGCCCATAGGTTAATAAGGGTGCATCATTTTAACGCTTGCTCTGAGCAGATGTTAAAAAGTATGCCAAAAATGGTGCAATGAGATCTTGTAGATTTCACTGTGCTATTTGTATGGGCCTCCTAGTGCCGGAACGCCCCCTTGCATACGCAGGCATAATGTGGCGCAAGGTGGTGCAAAGTGGTGCAATGCATGCATTGGTCCACTTTGTAAATCTGGCACAGCAACAATGCCTTCCTAATGCCACATTAGCGTAAAAAAAGAATGATGATAATGTGGCGCAAGGAGGCGCTATGGCTTGTAAATATGCCCCATTGAGAGGGCAAAAACAAATAGCTCTGTTGTATCACATTTTATTAGGCATAAGGCCACCACACTCTGTCATTTTACACCTAGATTTCTACTTAACGGGAGAATCCACCTAGAGCTCGGGTTTTTTACTTACAAATTAGTAAAAAGTGTCTCTCAGCGTCCAACATATTGGGAAAGAATGGGCATTCTCCATTTTTTCCCATTCGATGTACCTAAGACGTAAGTGACAACGTGCCAATTCGAAAATGAATAAACAAGATCTTAGCCCCTGTGGAGACGATTCTATCATAGAATGGTTCATATTTTGGAGAGCATTTGTAGCTCAAGAATTTGTCCACCAGCCCTTCAGACTTTGTTTCCTGCAAATTCTTCTGAAGGAAATATTCCCAATATATTCCCTTCCTCCAATTTACTGAATTTTTATCCATCTTGCTGGGATCTTCCCGCACACCCACTTAATTGAACTGATTATGTCAGAATTTCACTGCTCTCAACCAGGGCGTGTATAAACGTCTATAAATTCACCTGATTCCAGATCATTTAACTTGGCTTGCAGTCCAGGCACATTCCAAGACACAAATCTAACCAAATTTCCAGCTCCAAATCCTGAACTGGAGTCAAGAAAAACAGCAGGGATGCAGTGTTGGAGGAGGTGGCACATATTGTTTGACAATTGGGAGGGTCACCCAAGACTTTCCTCAACATGACAGTGGGCCAATGTCAGGCAAGACCAGTATCCTCTGCCTGAGCATAGGCATAGGATGTATCAGAGTTAGCATAACTGACCTGACCGAGTGCACGGTGAAGTCCATATATATCTGACACAGCTATGGACCCAACACAACACTAGCCAGTCTAATTTCCTGTGCAGCTTTCTGAGGAACAGCAAGACACTTTTTAGTGTTGTTGGAAGTTTCAATGGGTGGAGTGATTTTAATATGTATGTTAGTGACATCATGTAGAAGTGCTCTCTGTCCCATGGCAATTGGACCTTCCTTTATTTTATTGTTAACAAACAAATATAGGCCCTCATCATGACCCTGGTGGTCCGAAGGCTTCCAGGGCGGCTGTGGTGGTGTTGCCGCTGATGGGCCGGTGGTGAATACCACCAAATTAGGAGTTTGGTGCTTTGGCCGAAGCCAAACCGCGAGCCTCCACCCATCCCACCACATTACTGTTGTGCGTTCCTCCGGGCTGGTGGTGAGCACCTCGAGCACAGCGGATGGCGTGATACCGCTAGTGGTATCACGAAGAGGGAGAATGCCAGAATTTTTCTGCTGGTCGCACCGTCAGAAAAAGCTGGTGGTCCTGCACCCTGGTGACAGGAATACGCATTCCTGTTACCAGGATACACTCACACACATGTCCACATACCCACAAACATGCACTCAAATTCTCCCACACACAAACACACCCCACTCACCCATGCACTTGCATCATACACCCCCATTTACACTTACATACATACACAAACGCTGCACACCCATTCACTTGCTCCTTCCCCAGTTAATACATACATTCACACACCCCTACCCCTCCACCCCTCCCCAGTGCATACATACATTCACAACCCCTTCCCCAGCACATACATATATTTACACCCCCGTGCACCGCATACATGCACTCACCCACTCTCCCCGCTCACTCACACAAACATGCACCACCCTCCCCATCCACTCACATAAACACCCACCCCCTTCCCATCCACTTACATACATATGCACACGCATACACGCATTCACCCCTTCCATCCTCTCAATCGCACGTCTCTACTCAATCACTCACACCTGCGCACACGCACTCATGCACTCACTCCCCTCCCCATCCACAAACACTCACTCATCCCCACCCCATCCACAACCACTCATTCACCCCAACCCCGATCCGCAAACATTCACTCAAACACACAGACACGCACACACACACGCACATCCCCTCCCCCCACATTCACGACATTCACACAAGCACTCACACACCCAGACAAGCACACGCAAACGCACACCCTCCCCTGTCGGACAATCCACTTACCTCGTCGGTCGAGGAGGTCGTCCAGGTGGGGACGGGCCCTGGCACTTCCACTGCCGGCAGCACCTTGCCTTCTGGCCACTGCCACACCGTATTACGGGTTGTAATACGATGTGCAGTCTCTCTTTGGCGTGGCAGTACCAGTGGCGGTACCGCCTCTACACCACTGACCGCCATCACAACTGGTATCGGAATTCCACCCGATTTCGGGCTGAAGTCAGAGATCAGTTGTATTAAGGCAGTCTTAAGACCGCCAGCACTGGTGGAATGTCGGCACCAGTTGCTTCGACGGTCTTTGGAAAAGACCTCCGAAGTGATGATGAGGGCCATGGTCTGAGACATTATGCTTAGTAGTATAACATCAGACTGCTACAATGTCATCCCTAATTATCGATATACAATTGTGCACTTTGTTCAGCCAATGGATAGTTTTATTAATTAATGAATCTCTAATTTCTGCCGACCCTGAAGTCAATTTGGGAACATTTGTCAGAAAAGTGTAATCTGCCATATGCGTACCAGTGCAACTTTCCCTTGGTGCAGGTGGACTGGGAGTAGCCCTACTACTCCTCGATAATTGGGGGCCAGTGTCCTGCCAGCCTCACCTCAAAAATTCAGCAAGTGGAAAACTCAAGGGCATATAGTGTCTGTGCATCACTTCAGGTTGGCCTACCTCCTTTTCTCACACCTGATTTGATGTAATTTCATTTTATATCTTATATTAGCGTCCCTTGTAGTATTAATGTTAATGGGTTGGGATAGTGGGCAGGTAGCCCTAGGTGCTCTTGCTAGATTGTTCAGAGCACTAGTTGCTTGGGGGTCGATTATGGCCATATTGGTGTGCAAGCATGGTTCAAATCTTCCCTCCTTGCTAATAGTGCCTATCAAAGCAATTGGGCCCTGATTTATACTTTTTTAGCGCTGCATTTGCGTCATGTTTTGACGCAAAAGCGGTGCAAACTTACAAAATTCAATTATATTTTGTAAGTTTATGCTGTTTTTGTGTCAAAAACGGACGCAAACGTGGCACAAAAAACATGTAAATCAGGGCCTTAGTTTATCCACCTTCTCCTTGAGTAACTGGGTAAGGTTGGTAACCATTTTCCTCAGCTTTCATATTTCCTCATGAGTGTTAACTGGACATCGGCAAGGTTACGCACTGTGCAATAGGTAGAACTAGGATCTGGAGCTCTGGGTGCTAAGTGACCCACAAGGAAAAGGTCCTCACTCTGCTGGAAGGCCTTAAACCTATTGGTACACTCAACACTAACTGTAAATTCATTGGGTTGCTTTCACCCTGCCCTGTGACAGAGTCCACCTCGGTCATCAAAGAACTTGACAATGGCCCACTAGTTGTTTTATGAGTTGACTGAGCTGGTGCCACAAGCTTGCTCTGAGTAGGATGTGTTTTAGTTAAATAGGCCTTTATGTCTCTACACTTGGACTGATTTTGAGCTGGTGCACCCCTTTATCTTCCTCGCTCAGTAGACCCTCTACTTCCTCTATCAAAACCTCAGTGTCATCAAGGGTACAATTATCTTCAGCATGCTTTGCTTGCTTTTTGGCCTTCACAACCTCCTTGGCATTATCCGCAGCTTTTCATTTCTCCATTTTCCCTTTGTTTCTGGTGGCAGGGGATAACAACCTAGGGTGATCGGCGGGAGCCATAGACAAACTTGTTAAATAGAAAATACCGTAATTGGTGTCAACAGATTAGATTGGCAAGCAAAAGGAGCTGTTAGAATGTCCTCATTCAACGTATATGGGAATAGACCCCAAGATAAACAGACTATCACAAAGCAACTCAGAGACATGTATATAAACGGCTCAATTGCACTTCAATAGTTGTACCAACTTTGATAAAGTAAAGCAAACAACTATACACTAATAAGGAGATTGGCCCACGTGAACAAATGACAATAACCACAATAAACAATTTGCAGAAACATCAAAGTCTGTGGAACTTAGAGAAGAATCAGAAGAATTGATGGGGTGCCCCATTGATGATGGTAAACCAACTCACAATTGCACCCCTGACACTTTAGTACTATGGAAAATCCCCCAAAACCCATAGTCTCAAAATAATGGCAATGGAGACTTCTCCTGTCCTTTCCGAGCTTGTCCAAATTTACAAAGTAGAACTATAAAACAGCAACAGGCAATGCCAAGTAAAACCAGATAATTGTCTCTTCCTGCTCTGGCGTAAAAAGATGTGCCGAAAAGAGAATGTGAACAGCAGCTGAAGTGAAGTGCGACTCATGCAACAAGGGTCTGAGTGCCTCATAGCCTTTCCCCAAGTCCTAGTAGACTGGGGGACACAGTTCAGATCAACAGAAATCCAAGGGAGAAATGTGGACAGGAACAGAAATTCAAAGCGTCCCTGAATGGGAAGGAGCAATCTTGCCAAAGGTGCTAGAGAACACCCAGCTGCAAAACCAAAATGGTGGCCCTGCTCTTGCTCTTTCTGGCACTGACGGGATCAAGACACAGTCCCACCCCTGGTCTGGGCTTTGTCCGGGCATGGCCCACGCATGTCAGGAAAAGTAGACACTTTGTGGTGGGCAGCAAGGGGGAAACAGATGGTGGCCCCTTCTCCTTCTGGGGCAGTGTTCTGTGGGACTGGAAATCTCTGCAGCAGCATTCACTCTGATGCGTCCCTAGCCACGAGAGAAGAGCAGGCGCTTTGTAGTGCGTGGCACAGAAGAACCAGGTGACGGCCCCTCCTTCTACTGGGGAAGTGTTATGTGGGACTGGTAGTCTCTGCAGCAACATTCACTCCGGTGTGTCCAGTGCTGCTGGAGAAGAGCAGGCACTTTGTAGTGCAGGAGAAACAAGTGGCAGGCCCCTCCTCCTCCTCCTCCTGGGGCAGTGTTATGTGAGACTGGAAGTCCCTACAGCAGCGTTCATTCCGATGTGCCCCCAACTAATTGATGTCATTGATGAGACAAACACTGCCTATGTTCCACCATGCAATATGGAACAAGTGTACTGAAACAGGAGAATCTTTCTGTACATCTCTAACATGCACACAATGTTCCCTGGATTCACCCATCATTATTGTGTGCTATGCAATAACAGCATGCAACAGCAAATGGCACAACTTAGAGATGTACAGGACCTGGCTTGCTGGTAAATACTCCATGCAAATGTATGTGAGAATCTAATAATCTTGTTATATAAACCTTGCAATCTCACTTTTAAAAAACGTAAATGTTCTTATTTCATGTTTTGTATGAGACTCAGCATCTCCTAATAAACTGTGGTTATTACCACCAATGAGAAATCCAACCACTCTAGGTGAAGTCTACTTCAATGAAGCACATGGTAGATCCTTAGACGAAAGGAGTGGGGTTTTGGGCTCCTGAAATCTAGATTTTGTTGTCTTGATAAATCTGGTGGAGCCCCCCCTCTACTCATGGAAGATTACAATGCTCTGTTGTATGCTGCACAACATTGCCCTGTGGTGGAAAAGTCCATGTATTCCCGATGATGACTACAGTAATGAGGCCTAAGATGATGTTGAAGATTTGCCAAATAAGGTTGAATGTGAGAAGGAAGCAGTGAATGATTTGCATCAAGATGTCATGAACAACTTTTACTCATGAGGCTAAATACCAGTTCATAGACATTACTGTTAATTTAACAAACTTGCTCTACAGGTGGCATTCCCCTGCAGTCTTTGTTTGATTATAAAAGTTGAGTTGCTGGCCACATGAGGTGGTTTAAAATGTTGGTGTGTACTAATATTCTCACCTCATGGCCAAATAGAAATTCTGGAATATGATCCTTTATTTAATTACTTTGAGTCTGCCTAAATACTATAGTGATTTAATGTATTGATTTTACACAGGTCAACTTTCACTGTCATCTACAGTAGCACACAAGACTCATTGTGACTTTTTGAATGGGTGCGTTACAAAAATGTACTAAAGCAGCCCTTATCCTCCTCAACCTCTCAGCAGCTTTCAACACTGTCTCACACTACACCTTCATCATCAGAATCCACCACATTGGTATTCAGAGCAAAGCCTTCAAATGGATCCTCACCTTCCTCACGGGCCACACTCAAAGAGTCTGCCTGCCTCTCTATACCTCAGAAGCCAGGAACATCATCTGCAACATTCCCCAGGGATCCTATCTCAGCCCCACCCTCTTCAATACCCACATGACACCATTGTTAGACACACTACTCAGTCACGGACTCAACATTATCTTATACGCCAATGTCACACAACTCTTCCTCTCACTTTCTGAAGACCATGCCACCCCTGGAGCCAATTTCAGCAATGCCAGGACCAAAGCGACAAAGTGGATGAGATCCAACTGCCTAAAGCTGAATACAGACAGTACAGAAGTAATCACCTTTGGAAACAACACATACCCCCGAGACAACACCTGGTGGCTTACCACCCTCGGGCCAGTCCCAACCTCTATGTTACATGCCTGCAACCTTGGTAAGATCATTGACAACTGACTCACTTTCAAACATCAGATGAACACAGTTGCTGTCACCTGCTACCTCATCCTCTGCATGCTGTTAAAGATTTTAAGATGGATCCCAGTCAAAACCAGAAGAATCAGAGCTCTGCAGCAAGACTCATCCTAGATCTCCCTGAATGCACCAGAACCACCCCACAACTCAGCAGCCTACACTGTCTGCCCTTGCAGAAGATATGCCGATTCAAGGTCCTGACCCTTGCCTTCAAAGCCCTACACAACATCGGACCAAAACACATCAACCACCGTCTGACCTTCCATCAACCCACCAGAAAACTCTGGTCAGCCTCCCTCACCCTCACACACACCCCACAAGTCCACCTTAGCCACAGAACGTGGCCGCCCCTTCTCCTACCTCGCCCCAAGGACCTGGAATGACCTCAAACTGTGAACCACTCAGTCCCTTCCTAATTTCAGGAAATAGCTCAAGACATGGGGTTTCAACAACAAAAGACCACCAGCACCAAACAGCACCACCGCCCCAGCGCCTGGATACCCCTCAGAGTAATAAGCTGTTCTTAACAAATACCGATTGATTGATTGATTGATATTTAGTGAATGTTTTCCCTGTTGTGGTAATTTGTAGTGTTGTAACACAAAAATATGTTGTAGAGGAAGATATCATTGCAGTGTATGTTTCTAGGAATGGCTAATACTCCTGTGTGACTATATACATGATTATTGTAATGTTTACGGTAGATCACAAATGTCTAAACTGCCAATATTGTAATACATGAAGAACATAACTTGATGGTTTTGTGAAATAAAACCTTTTACATCTGTGTTGAAAATAAAGGTGTGAACCATTTTTTTTAGTTGAGGGGTGAGCAGTTAAAAAAAATATGACTACTAAACAATAAATAAATTAATAACATTGTTGGAAAATGGGTTATTGGTAAGGACAGGTAGGTACCTAACCTCCACTTAGGTCCAGTTAGGTCTCAGTAAATTAAACTCAACCCTTGGTAGCTTGGCAACGAGCAACAAGGCTTAACTTAGGAGACAGGGTGTAAAGCATTCAAATATCACAAAACAGTAATTAAATAAAACACAGGAAACAGTGTGAAAATCCAAAACCAATTTATAAAAATAGACTATATTTTTATCTTTAAAATGACACAAAAATGAATAAAATCGGATAAGGGGAACCCGAGATATACATTTTTTAAGAATTATTATTTTTTAGTGCCTAGAAACAATAAGTGCTAACCTGGTTGCACCTCGACCGGGGCAAAGTAAAAGTTTAAGGCCGACTGCGAAAGAGCCTGGCTCGGCTACAGGCCACAGGAGGCCTCGGTCAAAAGTTTACCTTAGGTCGTTTTTCTGAAGATTTTCTTCAGCGGGACGAACCTGCTAGTCCAATCCGACCTCCTGGAACTCTTCTTCGGATACGCCTCGCGGGAGCCTGTGGTGGAGATTTTTACCTTCGGACTTAGTCGTTTTTTCGAGGTGAAAATCCTTCGACCAGGGTAAACCTGGATCTTGATTCGATGTCCTTGGAGCCCTCCTCGGATACGCTGGCTGGGAGGTCCCGGTCAACTTTCTACGTTCGGACGTAGTCTCTTTTTTGGAGATTTTCTTCACCGGGATGAACCTGCAAGTCAGGCTGGGTCGTGGTTGAGGCAAGCCGGCTAGAGTTGCCGCGCCGGGTCGGTCCCTCTATGGAGCTTTTATTCAAAAGTTCTCCAAACTCCTCCAAACTTCTGGATCTTCTACCAGATGTTCCTTTAAGGTTCTTTTGGGGTCCACAGCTCACCCCAAGGTTCCAGAGGCTCTGGGATGATCCTTGGGGGGTGTGGACTACAACTCCCAGAATGCACCTGGCGCAAACTCCTTTTTGGCCACTGGACAGTGGTCAGCTGGTTGGTTTCTTCAGGAATTAGTGCAGGGGACTCTGGTTAGCAATTTTTCACCTGTAGCAAACAGGGAGTCCCTCCTTGAACCAGTTGAAGCCAGGCAAAGTCCTTCTTGTGGTGAAGCCCAAGTGTGCAGCTGGTGCAGTCCTTCAGAGTGCAGGTTCCAGGTGCAGACCAGAGGTCCAGCAGGGCAGTCCTTCTTGTTCTGTAGTTCTTCCTGGTAGGGAACTCAGATGTGGGTGCAGGTCTGCCAGTTTTATCCCTGCTCCTGGATGAAAAACAGGGGGGTCCTGGTTCTCCAATCAGGGGCAGGGTCCTTCCCCCTGTGATGACCACTTCCTGGGAAGTGTGGCAAAAATCCATCCCAGGAAGCAACATTCCTCAAAAATCCATCATGGCTGAAAGTGATTTTTGGAGGTTACACCTGGCTGAGCCCACCCACTAGTGTGGCTAAAAATCCTAAACACCCCCCTCTCCTGCCCTCTCCTAATCTAATCAAGGGGGCACCTAATTGTCTGGGTTTGCAGTATGTGGGGGTGTTGCTGGGTTGCTCCAAATGTCCTTCTCTGCCTTTGAAGACCAGTTTGGCAGCCCTCCCCCTTCCTGCCTCACCATCTGTTAAGGGGAGATCTCCTCCACAGGCACATCTCTTTGTGTGAAGCCAGGCCATTTCACACCTCATCAAGGCAGCCTGGCCAGGCTGCCAGAGGCTGGCCAGTCAGAGAACAGCAGCAAAAACACTGCAGGGCTGAAGTTGGCAACTTTTCAGGTAAAGTTTAAAACTCTTTACTTGAACAAGTTATATTAAATCCAACAATTGGAAGTTGTGGGATTTATTATAACAATCAATTTGATACCAAACTTACTTAAGGGGACTTTTAAAATTAAAATAAAGTCTCCCCATTCTAGCCTATGGAGGCCAGTCACTACAATGAGGGAAAAACGAATTTGGCTGTTTTACCTGACCACGGCTTATAAAGCTATTTTTATAAGGTCCCTGCTTATAGTTACATGGCACCCAGCTCTAGGGGCACATAGGGCACACCTTAGGGGTGACTTATATGTAAAAATAAGGTAGTTTAAGACTTTGGAACTACTTTTAATTCCAAAGTCGAATTTGCAGGTAACTTTAATTTAAAAGCAGCCAGCAAGACAGGCCTGCCTTTAAAATGACACTGGGCACCTCAGCAGTGCACCTATGGGTGCACTACCTAGGCTGGGGTCCCCAAACCTACATGCCCTACCATATACTAGGGACTTATAGGTAGGTTGACCTAGCCTGTTATAATCAGCCAAATTTGCATACTGATTTTACACAGAGCACAGGCCATGGTACTGGTTAGCAGTACCCAGGGCACCCTCAGAGTCAGGAAAACACCAGCAAAAAGTGGAAAATGGGGGCAAAAAGTTAGGGGGCCTCTGCAATCAGCCCTATTCTCTCACAATCATGTATGTGGATTATAGTAAAAACTGTAAATATGTATGATCTAATTTAATTCAAAACAGCATTTGACCAGTCAACCGAAAAGGATAGCAAACTGTTATGTAAATGTAGTGATCTAATGAATTTTTATTCACATTAAGACATGTCATGATTAATGTGGGATGAGTAAACAAAGGAGAATGTTTAATTTCGCGTGAAAAATTGAAAATGATGCAACACAAAATTATCATGATGTATGAGATCTTTAAGTATCTATGACAATCTCATTTGCGAACATACCCAAAATATGAATAGCACTCAGATGGAAAATTTGTTGACAGAATTCTCCCAAGTGTCAATTTAGCACTTTCACTGGAGGAAATTGCTTGTGCCTCTTTGTGGTAGTCCCTCAGAGTGAAGGTTGGCTCGACAGTCGCAAGTTATAGGTGATAGAAGGTGTCTCTAGAGGTTACAGTGTCTTCCTTGCTGTGGAAACGTCTGATGTATGTTGCTCAGATATTGTGGGTCCACAGAAAGGTGTAGATGACTTATGAATAGCCCTGCACATCTCCCTAAACCCATCCTGCACATCACAGACAAGGAGCACAAGACAGAAATGTGCCTGTCATTAAGGTCATTGTGCTCCCACTGCAATTGCCTAATGCCACCCAGATAATCTTTCTGCTGAAAGGCTGCTCCAGTCATGTTGTGGCCCATAGTTCTACAACTATGGGCATCAGTGGTCTCACTCTGCTGTCCAAATCGTTGCCTCCCCCTACACATACTTCCCTGTGATCGTGGCTGAGTTGGCACCATCACACAGGGTCCTGGTTCACCTGCAGATGTTGTTAAAGTTGTAACTGCTGATACAGAAGCTGGGATTGGGGCAAGCACTGCCAATTAGGATTGTGCTGACATACCACAGGAAGAAGTGATGGATACTCGTTGTTGCAGAGGACGAGACTGTACATGGGTGGTAGAAGCTGTGGTGGGCAGAGTGAGGCTCATGCTAGCACCCTGCCCAGATACACCTGACGGACCAGGCTGCTTCTCAGTTGGAACAGGACCAACAAGAGTTGTATCCTTACTGAAGGCTTCAGCAAGAGGTGGTACAGTGCTAGGAGTTGGAGGAGTAGTTAGGGACCTTCTGCCGTGGGAGCTGGACCTACAAAATTAAATTACATGATGATTGTTAGTACGTCTGTGTGTAATGGTGTAAGTGATATTGTAAAGATCTGCCCTTTTACATTCATAATGCTTAGTTAACAAATTTGAATACCACATTGATATTCATGCTTCATGTCAGTAGATTAAGGAAGAAGAGAGTTGTGTTCACCTTTGCTTATGGCATCAATGTACACTTCTTCCTTCTGGGTTGAAATCACAAGCTTTTCCTAAGTGTGATGTAGTTACATCTGTTAAGAGTGATATGCATGTTTTTAACATGCTTAGGTCACTTTCTCAACCAAATATTATTATTATTACTTTTAAATTAAAACACTACATCAAATTCATTTAAATGGCATGAGACATAACTTGCACAGGGAAGGAAGCACATCTAAATACTTCAGATTGCTAAATACGCAATAACCCTCTGATACACAAACATTTGGCAAATTTAATACACTGTGAGTTTAACACCACAGACACAAGCAATCACCTTAAACCAGGTATATGTTTAAGAGTGTGCACATAGATAATGTAAAGAGTAATCCACTTGATTGGATATATTCTGATCCAAGATATGGTATGATGAGAGTGACATATCACACTAAGCTATGTTCTTTATTAGAGTTCACTATGGGAAATGTAATCATTGGGCACTAAGAGGTTGTTGTTGCTGTGTACTGCATTAGTGAATGACTTCATGCAGGTTTTTGTGAGATCCATATAGCAGCTTAACAATGTACCTACAGACTGCAATGGCAGGCCTGAATTATCTTTAAAGGCCCACTGAAGTGGGTTGCACGATAAGTGCTGAAGGCCCACTAACTGGTTTTAGTTTACAGGCCACAGTACCAATTTACTAGGGACTTACAAGTTAATTGATTTTGCAAATCATGTCTGAGCTACTTTCCCCATAAACAAATGAGAGAGCAAAAGCACCTTAATATTAAGTAGCAGTGTTAACATTCTCTTAGTCCTAATGTCCTACCAAAAACAGGAGTTCAGTAAACAGGATGATGAAGGAAAAACATTTGACATGAGCCTGCAACGAGGGGTAAATCCAACTGATATGTAATGAGTTCACAACTTGCTTACACATAGTTAGCATTATTGTTTTTACCACTGATGATGAGTACAAAGGCCACACAAGTAAATTAACATGGTTTACATTAGTTTGTGTATGTGCATGAAAACATCACTTCACACAGTGGTTGGTTGTTGGATGATTATAGGAATGTACACATGAAGTCCACATTTATGGCTTCTTTGATACCATTCTGAAAAGTAAATGAGGTTACTAGAAGTAGCAACATTACAGTAAGAAAGACTGTACTACAGAGTCACGTAGCATTAGATTTATTATGATTTTCAAGAATATGTATGTTTTTACACCCCATTAAAATTACAGGACACAATTCAATATAATTTCCTGGAAAAAAAAATAGTTAATGTCTAATATATTGTGCATGTGCTTACCTTTCTCCACTCCACCTGGGATTCCTCCGAAGAGGGCATGAACACATTTGAGAGCCTGGGTGCAGAATTTAATCTGATAGAGTCTTAGAGGTTTCAGTATTTGCGTATCAACTTTCTCTGGCAAATTATGTGGAAAAGGTATAACTACTTCTGGACAGTCACTAGTAAGATTTCAAACAGCTAAAGGAGCCTCCACACAGTTGTGTCAAAGTTAGTTTAGATATTATACACTCTGAAGACTAAAATTTACAGGATAGAAGATAATAGTTCCTTAAGTGGCTGCAGACAGAATGGTATGTCCCTTCACCCACTCCAACAGTTCTCTCAAATTGTGGTATGCATCACCAGGGTTGAGAATCACCTGATGTCAATTCTGGACAACCTGATACTGCTAAACACTGAAATATTGAGTTTGCACCACCAAAATAGTCTTAAGTATCTTGTGATATTGGGCTGATGATAGCATGTAGAGGTATTTTGAAGTGCCTGGGTCGCTGTGATTCACCTACATGAGTTATGCTGAAGTAATATCGACTGAGATATAGCTGCTGAAAGAATGGTATAATCTGCACAAAGCTGTTCCAGAAAATTAACCAAGATATGGGGAAGGTAGAATAAAGTTTATGTTCTGATATTGAATTATGTACCACTGTTCCCAAACACACACCTGCAGGTATTGCTCATGAGCGATTCATCTTGCATTAATAATGTTGCAGGGTACAATTGTATCCTGGTCACCGGTCCATGGACTAAATGTTTAAATTAGCAATCCTTGTATGGACACAGGTCTTTCATGGTGTATACCTGATCATATAATTGAATTACTGGCTGATGCTGAAAAGAATTCAAAATGGTTTAAAATATATAATGTATTTTATTTCTCTAGGACTCATGGAACACATATGAGCACTACCAAACATCAATTAACCTAACTACAAAAATAACAATGGTCCAACAGAGTCAATCACAATCACATACATATTTGAAACTGAGGATGGTACCTGTATTAAAGTGATTAAATTAATTAAAAATAATAATGGTGGCCTACTGATTACAACTAATCACAAGCACAGTAACAGAAAATATATACACAAATAATGAAAACCAATTAAAATATCTGTATAGTCTCCCAGCCGATGTTTTTAAAAATTTCAGAAAATTGCTAGTAATCAACCACCACACACACATATACTTGCTTCCCAAAATAGAGGACAAAAGAGTGGAATGCAATTAGAGGAAAGAGAAAATGACTATCTCGCACACAATAGTTTCACATAAAGGCAGTTAGATACATGGCTGGCCAAAGACGGGGAATAGAGAACAAAATCAGAATGTTTGTATAACATGCAAACTGGTTTCAATAAAAAAAAAGTAGACAAGCACATGGCAAGGAAGAAGGGGCATTCAGGACAAAGAGAATATGGTTTCTTGTCTTGGAGAGCTTCCCTCTCCCTGCCATAAACAAACATTTGCAGTGCTGCAGGGAAATATTATACATGGATGGACCCAAAATATGGCTAGGACTATTCTTTGGTCCATACAACCCCAGCACAGCAGTGTTAAGAATTTGAAAAATCTATTAAAATAAAAAGTATAAAATATCTATGAACACTGCATGGGCCACTA
Source organism: Pleurodeles waltl (assembly GCF_031143425.1). Lineage (NCBI taxonomy): Eukaryota > Metazoa > Chordata > Amphibia > Caudata > Salamandridae > Pleurodeles > Pleurodeles waltl. Next base: position 690,554,737 of record NC_090442.1, on the reverse strand, counting down.
ACTCACACAAAGATGGATGTGCACCTGTCAAAGGAGAGTAAGACTGAGTATGAAGTAAAATGGCTATCTCCTTGGGTCTGGCACCATAATCCTTCCAATAGCCACATAACCCTCTCTGCCCACCAATATACGCACACAGGCAGAGTGTATCTCAAATCTGCCATGCATTCCAGGCCATCCAAAAGCCCCTAACACACCTCTATACAACAGCAGTAAGAATATAAAAAAAATCCCTATCCCAAAGCAGACTGGAATACCAGGTCCTGAACAGCACATTGACAATAGATCTGGCTAAATAAAAATAAAGAGATTAAATATATTGAGAGGTCTCCAGTACCCCAAAATGCCTGTTGCCTTTACATCTTGTCTTTTGTTCTCATCTGGGCCTGCTCTGCTGTAATGCTATTCGTATTTAACCACCAGCTCCATCTTGACCACTGACTCCATTTTGTGTTTAGCTGAGCTTCACACACCATCAGGTACTTTTCCGTGCACAGCTTGTGCAACATGTTTTCGCTCTTTCTCACTGAAGGATGGGTACACAACATGGAGGAGTCAAGAGCACTGATGATTAGATGTACCAGGCTGAGAATCTTTATGATAAGGCAGGGAACATCTTGGTCTTAGAAACAAACTGTGATAGTTGGCCAGTCTCACATGTGCTCCTTTCCAACACTGACCTGGTGCGGTGCTTGCCTTCAAAGCCCTACACAACATCGGACCAAAACACATCAACCACCGTCTGACCTTCCATCAACCCACCAGAAAACTCTGGTCAGCCTCCCTCACCCTCACACACACCCCACAAGTCCACCTTAGCCACAGAACGTGGCCGCCCCTTCTCCTACCTCGCCCCAAGGACCTGGAATGACCTCAAACTGTGAACCACTCAGTCCCTTCCTAATTTCAGGAAATAGCTCAAGACATGGGGTTTCAACAACAAAAGACCACCAGCACCAAACAGCACCACCGCCCCACCGCCTGGATACCCCTCAGAGTAATAAGCTGTTCTTAACAAATACCGATTGATTGATTGATATTTAGTGAATGTTTTCCCTGTTGTGGTAATTTGTAGTGTTGTAACACAAAAATATGTTGTAGAGGAAGATATCATTGCAGTGTATGTTTCTAGGAATGGCTAATACTCCTGTGTGACTATATACATGATTATTGTAATGTTTACGGTAGATCACAAATGTCTAAACTGCCAATATTGTAATACATGAAGAACATAACTTGATGGTTTTGTGAAATAAAACCTTTTACATCTGTGTTGAAAATAAAGGTGTGAACCATTTTTTTTAGTTGAGGGGTGAGCAGTTTAAAAAAATATGACTACTAAACAATAAATAAATTAATAACATTGTTGGAAAATGGGTTATTGGTAAGGACAGGTAGGTACCTAACCTCCACTTAGGTCCAGTTAGGTCTCAGTAAATTAAACTCAACCCTTGGTAGCTTGGCAACGAGCAACAAGGCTTAACTTAGGAGACAGGGTGTAAAGCATTCAAATATCACAAAACAGGAATTAAATAAAACACAGGAAACAGTGTGAAAATCCAAAACCAATTTATAAAAATAGACTATATTTTTATCTTTAAAATGACACAAAAATGAATAAAATCGGATAAGGGGAACCCGAGATATACATTTTTTAAGAATTATTATTTTTTAGTGCCTAGAAACAATAAGTGCTAACCTGGTTGCACCTCGACCGGGGCAAAGTAAAAGTTTAAGGCCGACTGCGAAAGAGCCTGGCTCGGCTACAGGCCACAGGAGGCCTCGGTCAAAAGTTTACCTTAGGTCGTTTTTCTGAAGATTTTCTTCAGCGGGACGAACCTGCTAGTCCAATCCGACCTCCTGGAACTCTTCTTCGGATACGCCTCGCGGGAGCCTGTGGTGGAGATTTTTACCTTCGGACTTAGTCGTTTTTTCGAGGTGAAAATCCTTCGACCAGGGTAAACCTGGATCTTGATTCGATGTCCTTGGAGCCCTCCTCGGATACGCTGGCTGGGAGGTCCCGGTCAACTTTCTACGTTCGGACGTAGTCTCTTTTTTGGAGATTTTCTTCACCGGGACGAACCTGCAAGTCAGGCTGGGTCGCGGTTGAGGCAAGCCGGCTAGAGTTGCCGCGCCGGGTCGGTCCCTCTATGGAGCTTTTTTTCAAAAGTTCTCCAAACTCCTCCAAACTTCTGGATCTTCTACCAGATGTTCCTTTAAGGTTCTTTTGGGGTCCACAGCTCACCCCAAGGTTCCAGAGGCTCTGGGATGATCCTTGGGGGGTGTGGACTACAACTCCCAGAATGCACCTGGCACAAACTCCTTTTTGGCCACTGGACAGTGGTCAGCTGGTTGGTTTCTTCAGGAATTAGTGCAGGGGACTCTGGTTAGCAATTTTTCACCTGTAGCAAACAGGGAGTCCCTCCTTGAACCAGTTGAAGCCAGGCAAAGTCCTTCTTGTGGTGAAGCCCAAGTGTGCAGCTGGTGCAGTCCTTCAGAGTGCAGGTTCCAGGTGCAGACCAGAGGTCCAGCAGGGCAGTCCTTCTTGTTCTGTAGTTCTTCCTGGTAGGGAACTCAGATGTGGGTGCAGGTCTGCCAGTTTTATCCCTGCTCCTGGATGAAAAACAGGGGGGTCCTGGTTCTCCAATCAGGGGCAGGGTCCTTCCCCCTGTGATGACCACTTCCTGGGAAGTGTGGCAAAAATCCATCCCAGGAAGCAACATTCCTCAAAAATCCATCATGGCTGAAAGTGATTTTTGGAGGTTACATCTGTCTGAGCCCACCCACTAGTGTGGCTAAAAATCCTAAACACCCCCCTCTCCTGCCCTCTCCTAATCTAATCAAGGGGGCACCTAATTGTCTGGGTTTGCAGTATGTGGGGGTGTTGCTGGGTTGCTCCAAATGTCCTTCTCTGCCTTTGAAGACCAGTTTGGCAGCCCTCCCCCTTCCTGCCTCACCATCTGTTAAGGGGAGATCTCCTCCACAGGCACATCTCTTTGTGTGAAGCCAGGCCATTTCACACCTCATCAAGGCAGCCTGGCCAGGCTGCCAGAGGCTGGCCAGTCAGAGAACAGCAGCAAAAACACTGCAGGGCTGAAGTTGGCAACTTTTCAGGTAAAGTTTAAAACTCTTTACTTGAACAAGTTATATTAAATCCAACAATTGGAAGTTGTGGGATTTATTATAAGAATCAATTTGATACCAAACTTACTTAAGGGGACTTTTAAAATTAAAATAAAGTCTCCCCATTCTAGCCTATGGAGGCCAGTCACTACAATGAGGGAAAAACGAATTTGGCTGTTTTACCTGACCACGGCTTATAAAACTATTTTTATAAGGTCCCTGCTTATAGTTACATGGCACCCAGCTCTAGGGGCACATAGGGCACACCTTAGGGGTGACTTATATGTAAAAATAAGGTAGTTTAAGACTTTGGAACTACTTTTAATTCCAAAGTCGAATTTGCAGGTAACTTTAATTTAAAAGCAGCCAGCAAGACAGGCCTGCCTTTAAAATGACACTGGGCACCTCAGCAGTGCACCTATGGGTGCACTACCTAGGCTGGGGTCCCCAAACCTACATGCCCTACCATATACTAGGGACTTATAGGTAGGTTGACCTAGCCTGTTATAATCAGCCAAATTTGCATACTGATTTTACACAGAGCACAGGCCATGGTACTGGTTAGCAGTACCCAGGGCACCCTCAGAGTCAGGAAAACACCAGCAAAAAGTGGAAAATGGGGGCAAAAAGTTAGGGGGCCTCTGCAATCAGCCCTATTCTCTCACAATCATGTATGTGGATTATAGTAAAAACTGTAAATATGTATGATCTAATTTAATTCAAAACAGCATTTGACCAGTCAACCAAAAAGGATAGCAAACTGTTATGTAAATGTAGTGATCTAATGAATTTTTATTCACATTAAGACATGTCATGATTAATGTGGGATGAGTAAACAAAGGAGAATGTTTAATTTCGCGTGAAAAATTGAAAATGATGCAACACAAAATTATCATGATGTATGAGATCTTTAAGGATCTATGACAATCTCATTTGCGAACATACCCAAAATATGAATAGCACTCAGATGGAAAATTTGTTGACAGAATTCTCCCAAGTGTCAATTTAGCACTTTCACAGGAGGAAATTGCTTGTGCCTCTTTGTGGTAGTCCCTCAGAGTGAAGGTTGGCTCGACAGTCGCAAGTTATAGGTGATAGAAGGTGTCTCTAGAGGTTACAGTGTCTTCCTTGCTGTGGAAACGTCTGATGTATGTTGCTCAGATATTGTGGGTCCACAGAAAGGTGTAGATGACTTATGAATAGCCCTGCACATCTCCCTAAACCCATCCTGCACATCACAGACAAGGAGCACAAGACAGAAATGTGCCTGTCATTAAGGTCATTGTGCTCCCACTGCAATTGCCTAATGCCACCCAGATAATCTTTCTGCTGAAAGGCTGCTCCAGTCATGTTGTGGCCCATAGTTCTACAACTATGGGCATCAGTGGTCTCACTCTGCTGTCCAAATCGTTGCCTCCCCCTACACATACTTCCCTGTGATCGTGGCTGAGTTGGCACCATCACACAGGGTCCTGGTTCACCTGCAGATGTTGTTAAAGTTGTAACTGCTGATACAGAAGCTGGGATTGGGGCAAGCACTGCCAATTAGGATTGTGCTGACATACCACAGGAAGCAGTGATGGATACTCGCTGTTGCAGAGGGCGAGACTGTACATGGGTGGTAGAAGCTGTGGTGGGCAGAGTGAGGCTCATGCTAGCACCCTGCCCAGATACACCTGACGGACCAGGCTGCTTCTCAGTTGGAACAGGACCAACAAGAGTTGTATCCTTACTGAAGGCTTCAGCAAGAGGTGGTACAGTGCTAGGAGTTGGAGGAGTAGTTAGGGACCTTCTGCCGTGGGAGCTGGACCTACAAAATTAAATTACATGATGATTGTTAGTACGTCTGTGTGTAATGGTGTAAGTGATATTGTAAAGATCTGCCCTTTTACATTCATAATGCTTAGTTAACAAATTTGAATACCACATTGATATACATGCTTCATGTCAGTAGATTAAGGAAGAAGAGAGTTGTGTTCACCTTTGCTTATGGCATCAATGTACACTTCTTCCTTCTGGGTTGAAATCACAAGCTTTTCCTAAGTGTGATGTAGTTACATCTGTTAAGAGTGATATGCATGTTTTTAACATGCTTAGGTCACTTTCTCAACCAAATATTATTATTATTACTTTTAAATTAAAACACTACATCAAATTCATTTAAATGGCATGAGACATAACTTGCACAGGGAAGGAAGCACATCTAAATACTTCAGATTGCTAAATACGCAATAACCCTCTGATACACAAACATTTGGCAAATTTAATACACTGTGAGTTTAACACCACAGACACAAGCAATCACCTTAAACCAGGTATATGTTTAAGAGTGTGCACATAGATAATGTAAAGAGTAATCCACTTGATTGGATATATTCTGATCCAAGATATGGTATGATGAGAGTGACATATCAAACTAAGCTATATTCTTTATTAGAGTTCACTATGGGAAATGTAATCATTGGGCACTAAGAGGTTGTTGTTGCTGTGTACTGCATTAGTGAATGACTTCATGCAGGTTTTTGTGAGATCCATATAGCAGCTTAACAATGTACCTACAGACTGCAATGGCAGGCCTGAATTATCTTTAAAGGCCCACTGAAGTGGGTTGCACGATAAGTGCTGAAGGCCCACTAACAGGTTTTAGTTTACAGGCCACAGTACCAATTTACTAGGGACTTACAAGTTAATTGATTTTGCAAATCATGTCTGAGCTACTTTCCCCATAAACAAATGAGAGAGCAAAAGCACCTTAATATTAAGTAGCAGTGTTAACATTCTCTTAGTCCTAATGTCCTACCAAAAACAGGAGTTCAGTAAACAGGATGATGAAGGAAAAACATTTGACATGAGCCTGCAACGAGGGGTAAATCCAACTGATATGTAATGAGTTCACAACTTGCTTACACATAGTTAGCATTATTGTTTTTACCACTGATGATGAGTACAAAGGCCACACAAGTAAATTAACATGGTTTACATTAGTTTGTGTATGTGCATGAAAACATCACTTCACACAGTGGTTGGTTGTTGGATGATTATAGGAATGTACACATGAAGTCCACATTAATGGCTTCTTTGATACCATTCTGAAAAGTAAATGAGGTTACTAGAAGTAGCAACATTACAGTAAGAAAGACTGTACTACAGAGTCACGTAGCATTAGATTTATTATGATTTTCAAGAATATGTATGTTTTTACACCCCATTAAAATTACAGGACACAATTCAATATAATTTCCTGGAAAAAAAAATAGTTAATGTCTAATATATTGTGCATGTGCTTACCTTTCTCCACTCCACCTGGGATTCCTCCGAAGAGGGCATGAACACATTTGAGAGCCTGGGTGCAGAATTTAATCTGATAGAGTCTTAGAGGTTTCAGTATTTGCGTATCAACTTTCTCTGGCAAATTATGTGGAAAAGGTATAACTACTTCTGGACAGTCACTAGTAAGATTTCAAACAGCTAAAGGAGCCTCCACACAGTTGTGTCAAAGTTAGTTTAGATATTATACACTCTGAAGACTAAAATTTACAGGATAGAAGATAATAGTTCCTTAAGTGGCTGCAGACAGAATGGTATGTCCCTTCACCCACTCCAACAGTTCTCTCAAATTGTGGTATGCATCACCAGGGTTGAGAATCACCTGATGTCAATTCTGGACAACCTGATACTGCTAAACACTGAAATATTGAGTTTGCACCACCAAAATAGTCTTAAGTATCTTGTGATATTGGGCTGATGATAGCATGTAGAGGTATTTTGAAGTGCCTGGGTCGCTGTGATTCACCTACATGAGTTATGCTGAAGTAATATCGACTGAGATATAGCTGCTGAAAGAATGGTATAATCTGCACAAAGCTGTTCCAGAAAATTAACCAAGATATGGGGAAGGTAGAATAAAGTTTATGTTCTGATATTGAATTATGTGCCACTGTTCCCAAACACACACCTGCAGGTATTGCTCATGAGCGATTCATCTTGCATTAATAATGTTGCAGGGTACAATTGTATCCTGGTCACCGGTCCATGGACTAAATGTTTAAATTAGCAATCCTTGTATGGACACAGGTCTTTCATGGTGTATACCTGATCATATAATTGAATTACTGGCTGATGCTGAAAAGAATTCAAAATGGTTTAAAATATATAATGTATTTTATTTCTCTAGGACTCATGGAACACATATGAGCACTACCAAACATCAATTAACCTAACTACAAAAATAACAATGGTCCAAGAGAGTCAATCACAATCACATACATATTTGAAACTGAGGATGGTACCTGTATTAAAGTGATTAAATTAATTAAAAATAATAATGGTGGCCTACTGATTACAACTAATCACAAGCACAGTAACAGAAAATATATACACAAATAATGAAAACCAATTAAAATATCTGTATAGTCTCCCAGCCGATGTTTTTAAAAATTTCAGAAAATTGCTAGTAATCAACCACCACACACACATATACTTGCTTCCCAAAATAGAGGACAAAAGAGTGGAAGGCAATTAGAGGAAAGAGAAAATGACTATCTCACACACAATAGTTTCACATAAAGGCAGTTAGATACATGGCTGGCCAAAGACGGGGAATAGAGAACAAAATCAGAATGTTTGTATAACATGCAAACTGGTTTCAATAAAAAAAAAGTAGACAAGCACATGGCAAGGAAGAAGGGGCATTCAGGACAAAGAGAATATGGTTTCTTGTCTTGGAGAGCTTCCCTCTCCCTGCCATAAACAAACATTTGCAGTGCTGCAGGGAAATATTATACATGGATGGACCCAAAATATGGCTAGGACTATTCTTTGGTCCATACAACCCCAGCACAGCAGTGTTAAGAATTTGAAAAATCTATTAAAATAAAAAGTATAAAATATCTATGAACACTGCATGGGCCACTAACTCACACAAAGATGGATGTGCACCTGTCAAAGGAGAGTAAGACTGAGTATGAAGTAAAATGGCTATCTCCTTGGGTCTGGCACCATAATCCTTCCAATAGCCACATAACCCTCTCTGCCCACCAATATACACACACAGGCAGAGTGTATCTCAAATCTGCCATGCATTCCAGGCCATCCAAAAGCCCCTAACACACCTCTATACAACAGCAGTAAGAATATAAAAAAAATCCCTATCCCAAAGCAGACTGGAATACCAGGTCCTGAACAGCACATTGACAATAGATCTGGCTAAATAAAAATAAAGAGATTAAATATATTGAGAGGTCTCCAGTACCCCAAAATGCCTGTTGCCTTTACATCTTGTCTTTTGTTCTCATCTGGGCCTGCTCTGCTGTAATGCTATTCGTATTTAACCACCAGCTCCATCTTGACCACTGACTCCATTTTGTGTTTAGCTGAGCTTCACACACCATCAGGTACTTTTCCGTGCACAGCTTGTGCAACATGTTTTCGCTCTTTCTCACTGAAGGATGGGTACACAACATGGAGGAGTCAAGAGCACTGATGATTAGATGTACCAGGCTGAGAATCTTTATGATAAGGCAGGGAACATCTTGGTCTTAGAAACAAACTGTGATAGTTGGCCAGTCTCACATGTGCTCCTTTCCAACACTGACCTGGTGCGGTGCTTGCCTTCAAAGCCCTACACAACATCGGACCAAAACACATCAACCACCGTCTGACCTTCCATCAACCCACCAGAAAACTCTGGTCAGCCTCCCTCACCCTCACACACACCCCACAAGTCCACCTTAGCCACAGAACGTGGCCGCCCCTTCTCCTACCTCGCCCCAAGGACCTGGAATGACCTCAAACTGTGAACCACTCAGTCCCTTCCTAATTTCAGGAAATAGCTCAAGACATGGGGTTTCAACAACAAAAGACCACCAGCACCAAACAGCACCACCGCCCCACCGCCTGGATACCCCTCAGAGTAATAAGCTGTTCTTAACAAATACCGATTGATTGATTGATATTTAGTGAATGTTTTCCCTGTTGTGGTAATTTGTAGTGTTGTAACACAAAAATATGTTGTAGAGGAAGATATCATTGCAGTGTATGTTTCTAGGAATGGCTAATACTCCTGTGTGACTATATACATGATTATTGTAATGTTTACGGTAGATCACAAATGTCTAAACTGCCAATATTGTAATACATGAAGAACATAACTTGATGGTTTTGTGAAATAAAACCTTTTACATCTGTGTTGAAAATAAAGGTGTGAACCATTTTTTTTAGTTGAGGGGTGAGCAGTTAAAAAAAATATGACTACTAAACAATAAATAAATTAATAACATTGTTGGAAAATGGGTTATTGGTAAGGACAGGTAGGTACCTAACCTCCACTTAGGTCCAGTTAGGTCTCAGTAAATTAAACTCAACCCTTGGTAGCTTGGCAACGAGCAACAAGGCTTAACTTAGGAGACAGGGTGTAAAGCATTCAAATATCACAAAACAGGAATTAAATAAAACACAGGAAACAGTGTGAAAATCCAAAACCAATTTATAAAAATAGACTATATTTTTATCTTTAAAATGACACAAAAATGAATAAAATCGGATAAGGGGAACCCGAGATATACATTTTTTAAGAATTATTATTTTTTAGTGCCTAGAAACAATAAGTGCTAACCTGGTTGCACCTCGACCGGGGCAAAGTAAAAGTTTAAGGCCGACTGCGAAAGAGCCTGGCTCGGCTACAGGCCACAGGAGGCCTCGGTCAAAAGTTTACCTTAGGTCGTTTTTCTGAAGATTTTCTTCAGCGGGACGAACCTGCTAGTCCAATCCGACCTCCTGGAACTCTTCTTCGGATACGCCTCGCGGGAGCCTGTGGTGGAGATTTTTACCTTCGGACTTAGTCGTTTTTTCGAGGTGAAAATCCTTCGACCAGGGTAAACCTGGATCTTGATTCGATGTCCTTGGAGCCCTCCTCGGATACGCTGGCTGGGAGGTCCCGGTCAACGTTCTACGTTCGGACGTAGTCTCTTTTTTGGAGATTTTCTTCACCGGGACGAACCTGCAAGTCAGGCTGGGTCGCGGTTGAGGCAAGCCGGCTAGAGTTGCCGCGCCGGGTCGGTCCCTCTATGGAGCTTTTTTTCAAAAGTTCTCCAAACTCCTCCAAACTTCTGGATCTTCTACCAGATGTTCCTTTAAGGTTCTTTTGGGGTCCACAGCTCACCCCAAGGTTCCAGAGGCTCTGGGATGATCCTTGGGGGGTGTGGACTACAACTCCCAGAATGCACCTGGCACAAACTCCTTTTTGGCCACTGGACAGTGGTCAGCTGGTTGGTTTCTTCAGGAATTAGTGCAGGGGACTCTGGTTAGCAATTTTTCACCTGTAGCAAACAGGGAGTCCCTCCTTGAACCAGTTGAAGCCAGGCAAAGTCCTTCTTGTGGTGAAGCCCAAGTGTGCAGCTGGTGCAGTCCTTCAGAGTGCAGGTTCCAGGTGCAGACCAGAGGTCCAGCAGGGCAGTCCTTCTTGTTCTGTAGTTCTTCCTGGTAGGGAACTCAGATGTGGGTGCAGGTCTGCCAGTTTTATCCCTGCTCCTGGATGAAAAACAGGGGGGTCCTGGTTCTCCAATCAGGGGCAGGGTCCTTCCCCCTGTGATGACCACTTCCTGGGAAGTGTGGCAAAAATCCATCCCAGGAAGCAACATTCCTCAAAAATCCATCATGGCTGAAAGTGATTTTTGGAGGTTACATCTGTCTGAGCCCACCCACTAGTGTGGCTAAAAATCCTAAACACCCCCCTCTCCTGCCCTCTCCTAATCTAATCAAGGGGGCACCTAATTGTCTGGGTTTGCAGTATGTGGGGGTGTTGCTGGGTTGCTCCAAATGTCCTTCTCTGCCTTTGAAGACCAGTTTGGCAGCCCTCCCCCTTCCTGCCTCACCATCTGTTAAGGGGAGATCTCCTCCACAGGCACATCTCTTTGTGTGAAGCCAGGCCATTTCACACCTCATCAAGCAGCCTGGCCAGGCTGCCAGAGGCTGGCCAGTCAGAGAACAGCAGCAAAAACACTGCAGGGCTGAAGTTGGCAACTTTTCAGGTAAAGTTTAAAACTCTTTACTTGAACAAGTTATATTAAATCCAACAATTGGAAGTTGTGGGATTTATTATAACAATCAATTTGATACCAAACTTACTTAAGGGGACTTTTAAAATTAAAATAAAGTCTCCCCATTCTAGCCTATGGAGGCCAGTCACTACAATGAGGGAAAAACGAATTTGGCTGTTTTACCTGACCACGGCTTATAAAGCTATTTTTATAAGGTCCCTGCTTATAGTTACATGGCACCCAGCTCTAGGGGCACATAGGGCACACCTTAGGGGTGACTTATATGTAAAAATAAGGTAGTTTAAGACTTTGGAACTACTTTTAATTCCAAAGTCGAATTTGCAGGTAACTTTAATTTAAAAGCAGCCAGCAAGACAGGCCTGCCTTTAAAATGACACTGGGCACCTCAGCAGTGCACCTATGGGTGCACTACCTAGGCTGGGGTCCCCAAACCTACATGCCCTACCATATACTAGGGACTTATAGGTAGGTTGACCTAGCCTGTTATAATCAGCCAAATTTGCATACTGATTTTACACAGAGCACAGGCCATGGTACTGGTTAGCAGTACCCAGGGCACCCTCAGAGTCAGGAAAACACCAGCAAAAAGTGGAAAATGGGGGCAAAAAGTTAGGGGGCCTCTGCAATCAGCCCTATTCTCTCACAATCATGTATGTGGATTATAGTAAAAACTGTAAATATGTATGATCTAATTTAATTCAAAACAGCATTTGACCAGTCAACCAAAAAGGATAGCAAACTGTTATGTAAATGTAGTGATCTAATGAATTTTTATTCACATTAAGACATGTCATGATTAATGTGGGATGAGTAAACAAAGGAGAATGTTTAATTTCGCGTGAAAAATTGAAAATGATGCAACACAAAATTATCATGATGTATGAGATCTTTAAGGTTCTATGACAATCTCATTTGCGAACATACCCAAAATATGAATAGCACTCAGATGGAAAATTTGTTGACAGAATTCTCCCAAGTGTCAATTTAGCACTTTCACAGGAGGAAATTGCTTGTGCCTCTTTGTGGTAGTCCCTCAGAGTGAAGGTTGGCTCGACAGTCGCAAGTTATAGGTGATAGAAGGTGTCTCTAGAGGTTACAGTGTCTTCCTTGCTGTGGAAACGTCTGATGTATGTTGCTCAGATATTGTGGGTCCACAGAAAGGTGTAGATGACTTATGAATAGCCCTGCACATCTCCCTAAACCCATCCTGCACATCACAGACAAGGAGCACAAGACAGAAATGTGCCTGTCATTAAGGTCATTGTGCTCCCACTGCAATTGCCTAATGCCACCCAGATAATCTTTCTGCTGAAAGGCTGCTCCAGTCATGTTGTGGCCCATAGTTCTACAACTATGGGCATCAGTGGTCTCACTCTGCTGTCCAAATCGTTGCCTCCCCCTACACATACTTCCCTGTGATCGTGGCTGAGTTGGCACCATCACACAGGGTCCTGGTTCACCTGCAGATGTTGTTAAAGTTGTAACTGCTGATACAGAAGCTGGGATTGGGGCAAGCACTGCCAATTAGGATTGTGCTGACATACCACAGGAAGCAGTGATGGATACTCGCTGTTGCAGAGGGCGAGACTGTACATGGGTGGTAGAAGCTGTGGTGGGCAGAGTGAGGCTCATGCTAGCACCCTGCCCAGATACACCTGACGGACCAGGCTGCTTCTCAGTTGGAACAGGACCAACAAGAGTTGTATCCTTACTGAAGGCTTCAGCAAGAGGTGGTACAGTGCTAGGAGTTGGAGGAGTAGTTAGGGACCTTCTGCCGTGGGAGCTGGACCTACAAAATTAAATTACATGATGATTGTTAGTACGTCTGTGTGTAATGGTGTAAGTGATATTGTAAAGATCTGCCCTTTTACATTCATAATGCTTAGTTAACAAATTTGAATACCACATTGATATACATGCTTCATGTCAGCAGATTAAGGAAGAAGAGAGTTGTGTTCACCTTTGCTTATGGCATCAATGTACACTTCTTCCTTCTGGGTTGAAATCACAAGCTTTTCCTAAGTGTGATGTAGTTACATCTGTTGAGAGTGATATGCATGTTTTTAACATGCTTAGGTCACTTTCTCAACCAAATATTATTATTATTACTTTTAAATTAAAACACTACATCAAATTCATTTAAATGGCATGAGACATAACTTGCACAGGGAAGGAAGCACATCTAAATACTTCAGATTGCTAAATACGCAATAACCCTCTGATACACAAACATTTGGCAAATTTAATACACTGTGAGTTTAACACCACAGACACAAGCAATCACCTTAAACCAGGTATATGTTTAAGAGTGTGCACATAGATAATGTAAAGAGTAATCCACTTGATTGGATATATTCTGATCCAAGATATGGTATGATGAGAGTGACATATCAAACTAAGCTATATTCTTTATTAGAGTTCACTATGGGAAATGTAATCATTGGGCACTAAGAGGTTGTTGTTGCTGTGTACTGCATTAGTGAATGACTTCATGCAGGTTTTTGTGAGATCCATATAGCAGCTTAACAATGTACCTACAGACTGCAATGGCAGGCCTGAATTATCTTTAAAGGCCCACTGAAGTGGGTTGCACGATAAGTGCTGAAGGCCCACTAACAGGTTTTAGTTTACAGGCCACAGTACCAATTTACTAGGGACTTACAAGTTAATTGATTTTGCAAATCATGTCTGAGCTACTTTCCCCATAAACAAATGAGAGAGCAAAAGCACCTTAATATTAAGTAGCAGTGTTAACATTCTCTTAGTCCTAATGTCCTACCAAAAACAGGAGTTCAGTAAACAGGATGATGAAGGAAAAACATTTGACGTGAGCCTGCAACGAGGGGTAAATCCAACTGATATGTAATGAGTTCACAACTTGCTTACACATAGTTAGCATTATTGTTTTTACCACTGATGATGAGTACAAAGGCCACACAAGTAAATTAACATGGTTTACATTAGTTTGTGTATGTGCATGAAAACATCACTTCACACAGTGGTTGGTTGTTGGATGATTATAGGAATGTACACATGAAGTCCACATTAATGGCTTCTTTGATACCATTCTGAAAAGTAAATGAGGTTACTAGAAGTAGCAACATTACAGTAAGAAAGACTGTACTACAGAGTCACGTAGCATTAGATTTATTATGATTTTCAAGAATATGTATGTTTTTACACCCCATTAAAATTACAGGACACAATTCAATATAATTTCCTGGAAAAAAAAATAGTTAATGTCTAATATATTGTGCATGTGCTTACCTTTCTCCACTCCACCTGGGATTCCTCCGAAGAGGGCATGAACACATTTGAGAGCCTGGGTGCAGAATTTAATCTGATAGAGTCTTAGAGGTTTCAGTATTTGCGTATCAACTTTCTCTGGCAAATTATGTGGAAAAGGTATAACTACTTCTGGACAGTCACTAGTAAGATTTCAAACAGCTAAAGGAGCCTCCACACAGTTGTGTCAAAGTTAGTTTAGATATTATACACTCTGAAGACTAAAATTTACAGGATAGAAGATAATAGTTCCTTAAGTGGCTGCAGACAGAATGGTATGTCCCTTCACCCACTCCAACAGTTCTCTCAAATTGTGGTATGCATCACCAGGGTTGAGAATCACCTGATGTCAATTCTGGACAACCTGATACTGCTAAACACTGAAATATTGAGTTTGCACCACCAAAATAGTCTTAAGTATCTTGTGATATTGGGCTGATGATAGCATGTAGAGGTATTTTGAAGTGCCTGGGTCGCTGTGATTCACCTACATGAGTTATGCTGAAGTAATATCGACTGAGATATAGCTGCTGAAAGAATGGTATAATCTGCACAAAGCTGTTCCAGAAAATTAACCAAGATATGGGGAAGGTAGAATAAAGTTTATGTTCTGATATTGAATTATGTGCCACTGTTCCCAAACACACACCTGCAGGTATTGCTCATGAGCGATTCATCTTGCATTAATAATGTTGCAGGGTACAATTGTATCCTGGTCACCGGTCCATGGACTAAATGTTTGAATTAGCAATCCTTGTATGGACACAGGTCTTTCATGGTGTATACCTGATCATATAATTGAATTACTGGCTGATGCTGAAAAGAATTCAAAATGGTTTAAAATATATAATGTATTTTATTTCTCTAGGACTCATGGAACACATATGAGCACTACCAAACATCAATTAACCTAACTACAAAAATAACAATGGTCCAAGAGAGTCAATCACAATCACATACATATTTGAAACTGAGGATGGTACCTGTATTAAAGTGATTAAATTAATTAAAAATAATAATGGTGGCCTACTGATTACAACTAATCACAAGCACAGTAACAGAAAATATATACACAAATAATGAAAACCAATTAAAATATCTGTATAGTCTCCCAGCCGATGTTTTTAAAAATTTCAGAAAATTGCTAGTAATCAACCACCACACACACATATACTTGCTTCCCAAAATAGAGGACAAAAGAGTGGAAGGCAATTAGAGGAAAGAGAAAATGACTATCTCACACACAATAGTTTCACATAAAGGCAGTTAGATACATGGCTGGCCAAAGACGGGGAATAGAGAACAAAATCAGAATGTTTGTATAACATGCAAACTGGTTTCAATAAAAAAAAAGTAGACAAGCACATGGCAAGGAAGAAGGGGCATTCAGGACAAAGAGAATATGGTTTCTTGTCTTGGAGAGCTTCCCTCTCCCTGCCATAAACAAACATTTGCAGTGCTGCAGGGAAATATTATACATGGATGGACCCAAAATATGGCTAGGACTATTCTTTGGTCCATACAACCCCAGCACAGCAGTGTTAAGAATTTGAAAAATCTATTAAAATAAAAAGTATAAAATATCTATGAACACTGCATGGGCCACTAACTCACACAAAGATGGATGTGCACCTGTCAAAGGAGAGTAAGACTGAGTATGAAGTAAAATGGCTATCTCCTTGGGTCTGGCACCATAATCCTTCCAATAGCCACATAACCCTCTCTGCCCACCAATATACACACACAGGCAGAGTGTATCTCAAATCTGCCATGCATTCCAGGCCATCCAAAAGCCCCTAACACACCTCTATACAACAGCAGTAAGAATATAAAAAAAATCCCTATCCCAAAGCAGACTGGAATACCAGGTCCTGAACAGCACATTGACAATAGATCTGGCTAAATAAAAATAAAGAGATTAAATATATTGAGAGGTCTCCAGTACCCCAAAATGCCTGTTGCCTTTACATCTTGTCTTTTGTTCTCATCTGGGCCTGCTCTGCTGTAATGCTATTCGTATTTAACCACCAGCTCCATCTTGACCACTGACTCCATTTTGTGTTTAGCTGAGCTTCACACACCATCAGGTACTTTTCCGTGCACAGCTTGTGCAACATGTTTTCGCTCTTTCTCACTGAAGGATGGGTACACAACATGGAGGAGTCAAGAGCACTGATGATTAGATGTACCAGGCTGAGAATCTTTATGATAAGGCAGGGAACATCTTGGTCTTAGAAACAAACTGTGATAGTTGGCCAGTCTCACATGTGCTCCTTTCCAACACTGACCTGGTGCGGTGCTTGCCTTCAAAGCCCTACACAACATCGGACCAAAACACATCAACCACCGTCTGACCTTCCATCAACCCACCAGAAAACTCTGGTCAGCCTCCCTCACCCTCACACACACCCCACAAGTCCACCTTAGCCACAGAACGTGGCCGCCCCTTCTCCTACCTCGCCCCAAGGACCTGGAATGACCTCAAACTGTGAACCACTCAGTCCCTTCCTAATTTCAGGAAATAGCTCAAGACATGGGGTTTCAACAACAAAAGACCACCAGCACCAAACAGCACCACCGCCCCACCGCCTGGATACCCCTCAGAGTAATAAGCTGTTCTTAACAAATACCGATTGATTGATTGATATTTAGTGAATGTTTTCCCTGTTGTGGTAATTTGTAGTGTTGTAACACAAAAATATGTTGTAGAGGAAGATATCATTGCAGTGTATGTTTCTAGGAATGGCTAATACTCCTGTGTGACTATATACATGATTATTGTAATGTTTACGGTAGATCACAAATGTCTAAACTGCCAATATTGTAATACATGAAGAACATAACTTGATGGTTTTGTGAAATAAAACCTTTTACATCTGTGTTGAAAATAAAGGTGTGAACCATTTTTTTTAGTTGAGGGGTGAGCAGTTAAAAAAAATATGACTACTAAACAATAAATAAATTAATAACATTGTTGGAAAATGGGTTATTGGTAAGGACAGGTAGGTACCTAACCTCCACTTAGGTCCAGTTAGGTCTCAGTAAATTAAACTCAACCCTTGGTAGCTTGGCAACGAGCAACAAGGCTTAACTTAGGAGACAGGGTGTAAAGCATTCAAATATCACAAAACAGGAATTAAATAAAACACAGGAAACAGTGTGAAAATCCAAAACCAATTTATAAAAATAGACTATATTTTTATCTTTAAAATGACACAAAAATGAATAAAATCGGATAAGGGGAACCCGAGATATACATTTTTTAAGAATTATTATTTTTTAGTGCCTAGAAACAATAAGTGCTAACCTGGTTGCACCTCGACCGGGGCAAAGTAAAAGTTTAAGGCCGACTGCGAAAGAGCCTGGCTCGGCTACAGGCCACAGGAGGCCTCGGTCAAAAGTTTACCTTAGGTCGTTTTTCTGAAGATTTTCTTCAGCGGGACGAACCTGCTAGTCCAATCCGACCTCCTGGAACTCTTCTTCGGATACGCCTCGCGGGAGCCTGTGGTGGAGATTTTTACCTTCGGACTTAGTCGTTTTTTCGAGGTGAAAATCCTTCGACCAGGGTAAACCTGGATCTTGATTCGATGTCCTTGGAGCCCTCCTCGGATACGCTGGCTGGGAGGTCCCGGTCAACTTTCTACGTTCGGACGTAGTCTCTTTTTTGGAGATTTTCTTCACCGGGACGAACCTGCAAGTCAGGCTGGGTCGCGGTTGAGGCAAGCCGGCTAGAGTTGCCGCGCCGGGTCGGTCCCTCTATGGAGCTTTTTTTCAAAAGTTCTCCAAACTCCTCCAAACTTCTGGATCTTCTACCAGATGTTCCTTTAAGGTTCTTTTGGGGTCCACAGCTCACCCCAAGGTTCCAGAGGCTCTGGGATGATCCTTGGGGGGTGTGGACTACAACTCCCAGAATGCACCTGGCACAAACTCCTTTTTGGCCACTGGACAGTGGTCAGCTGGTTGGTTTCTTCAGGAATTAGTGCAGGGGACTCTGGTTAGCAATTTTTCACCTGTAGCAAACAGGGAGTCCCTCCTTGAACCAGTTGAAGCCAGGCAAAGTCCTTCTTGTGGTGAAGCCCAAGTGTGCAGCTGGTGCAGTCCTTCAGAGTGCAGGTTCCAGGTGCAGACCAGAGGTCCAGCAGGGCAGTCCTTCTTGTTCTGTAGTTCTTCCTGGTAGGGAACTCAGATGTGGGTGCAGGTCTGCCAGTTTTATCCCTGCTCCTGGATGAAAAACAGGGGGGTCCTGGTTCTCCAATCAGGGGCAGGGTCCTTCCCCCTGTGATGACCACTTCCTGGGAAGTGTGGCAAAAATCCATCCCAGGAAGCAACATTCCTCAAAAATCCATCATGGCTGAAAGTGATTTTTGGAGGTTACATCTGTCTGAGCCCACCCACTAGTGTGGCTAAAAATCCTAAACACCCCCCTCTCCTGCCCTCTCCTAATCTAATCAAGGGGGCACCTAATTGTCTGGGTTTGCAGTATGTGGGGGTGTTGCTGGGTTGCTCCAAATGTCCTTCTCTGCCTTTGAAGACCAGTTTGGCAGCCCTCCCCCTTCCTGCCTCACCATCTGTTAAGGGGAGATCTCCTCCACAGGCACATCTCTTTGTGTGAAGCCAGGCCATTTCACACCTCATCAAGTCAGCCTGGCCAGGCTGCCAGAGGCTGGCCAGACAGAGAACAGCAGCAAAAACACTGCAGGGCTGAAGTTGGCAACTTTTCAGGTAAAGTTTAAAACTCTTTACTTGAACAAGTTATATTAAATCCAACAATTGGAAGTTGTGGGATTTATTATAACAATCAATTTGATACCAAACTTACTTAAGGGGACTTTTAAAATTAAAATAAAGTCTCCCCATTCTAGCCTATGGAGGCCAGTCACTACAATGAGGGAAAAACGAATTTGGCTGTTTTACCTGACCACGGCTTATAAAGCTATTTTTATAAGGTCCCTGCTTATAGTTACATGGCACCCAGCTCTAGGGGCACATAGGGCACACCTTAGGGGTGACTTATATGTAAAAATAAGGTAGTTTAAGACTTTGGAACTACTTTTAATTCCAAAGTCGAATTTGCAGGTAACTTTAATTTAAAAGCAGCCAGCAAGACAGGCCTGCCTTTAAAATGACACTGGGCACCTCAGCAGTGCACCTATGGGTGCACTACCTAGGCTGGGGTCCCCAAACCTACATGCCCTACCATATACTAGGGACTTATAGGTAGGTTGACCTAGCCTGTTATAATCAGCCAAATTTGCATACTGATTTTACACAGAGCACAGGCCATGGTACTGGTTAGCAGTACCCAGGGCACCCTCAGAGTCAGGAAAACACCAGCAAAAAGTGGAAAATGGGGGCAAAAAGTTAGGGGGCCTCTGCAATCAGCCCTATTCTCTCACAATCATGTATGTGGATTATAGTAAAAACTGTAAATATGTATGATCTAATTTAATTCAAAACAGCATTTGACCAGTCAACCAAAAAGGATAGCAAACTGTTATGTAAATGTAGTGATCTAATGAATTTTTATTCACATTAAGACATGTCATGATTAATGTGGGATGAGTAAACAAAGGAGAATGTTTAATTTCGCGTGAAAAATTGAAAATGATGCAACACAAAATTATCATGATGTATGAGATCTTTAAGGATCTATGACAATCTCATTTGCGAACATACCCAAAATATGAATAGCACTCAGATGGAAAATTTGTTGACAGAATTCTCCCAAGTGTCAATTTAGCACTTTCACAGGAGGAAATTGCTTGTGCCTCTTTGTGGTAGTCCCTCAGAGTGAAGGTTGGCTCGACAGTCGCAAGTTATAGGTGATAGAAGGTGTCTCTAGAGGTTACAGTGTCTTCCTTGCTGTGGAAACGTCTGATGTATGTTGCTCAGATATTGTGGGTCCACAGAAAGGTGTAGATGACTTATGAATAGCCCTGCACATCTCCCTAAACCCATCCTGCACATCACAGACAAGGAGCACAAGACAGAAATGTGCCTGTCATTAAGGTCATTGTGCTCCCACTGCAATTGCCTAATGCCACCCAGATAATCTTTCTGCTGAAAGGCTGCTCCAGTCATGTTGTGGCCCATAGTTCTACAACTATGGGCATCAGTGGTCTCACTCTGCTGTCCAAATCGTTGCCTCCCCCTACACATACTTCCCTGTGATCGTGGCTGAGTTGGCACCATCACACAGGGTCCTGGTTCACCTGCAGATGTTGTTAAAGTTGTAACTGCTGATACAGAAGCTGGGATTGGGGCAAGCACTGCCAATTAGGATTGTGCTGACATACCACAGGAAGCAGTGATGGATACTCGCTGTTGCAGAGGGCGAGACTGTACATGGGTGGTAGAAGCTGTGGTGGGCAGAGTGAGGCTCATGCTAGCACCCTGCCCAGATACACCTGACGGACCAGGCTGCTTCTCAGTTGGAACAGGACCAACAAGAGTTGTATCCTTACTGAAGGCTTCAGCAAGAGGTGGTACAGTGCTAGGAGTTGGAGGAGTAGTTAGGGACCTTCTGCCGTGGGAGCTGGACCTACAAAATTAAATTACATGATGATTGTTAGTACGTCTGTGTGTAATGGTGTAAGTGATATTGTAAAGATCTGCCCTTTTACATTCATAATGCTTAGTTAACAAATTTGAATACCACATTGATATACATGCTTCATGTCAGCAGATTAAGGAAGAAGAGAGTTGTGTTCACCTTTGCTTATGGCATCAATGTACACTTCTTCCTTCTGGGTTGAAATCACAAGCTTTTCCTAAGTGTGATGTAGTTACATCTGTTAAGAGTGATATGCATGTTTTTAACATGCTTAGGTCACTTTCTCAACCAAATATTATTATTATTACTTTTAAATTAAAACACTACATCAAATTCATTTAAATGGCATGAGACATAACTTGCACAGGGAAGGAAGCACATCTAAATACTTCAGATTGCTAAATACGCAATAACCCTCTGATACACAAACATTTGGCAAATTTAATACACTGTGAGTTTAACACCACAGACACAAGCAATCACCTTAAACCAGGTATATGTTTAAGAGTGTGCACATAGATAATGTAAAGAGTAATCCACTTGATTGGATATATTCTGATCCAAGATATGGTATGATGAGAGTGACATATCAAACTAAGCTATATTCTTTATTAGAGTTCACTATGGGAAATGTAATCATTGGGCACTAAGAGGTTGTTGTTGCTGTGTACTGCATTAGTGAATGACTTCATGCAGGTTTTTGTGAGATCCATATAGCAGCTTAACAATGTACCTACAGACTGCAATGGCAGGCCTGAATTATCTTTAAAGGCCCACTGAAGTGGGTTGCACGATAAGTGCTGAAGGCCCACTAACAGGTTTTAGTTTACAGGCCACAGTACCAATTTACTAGGGACTTACAAGTTAATTGATTTTGCAAATCATGTCTGAGCTACTTTCCCCATAAACAAATGAGAGAGCAAAAGCACCTTAATATTAAGTAGCAGTGTTAACATTCTCTTAGTCCTAATGTCCTACCAAAAACAGGAGTTCAGTAAACAGGATGATGAAGGAAAAACATTTGACATGAGCCTGCAACGAGGGGTAAATCCAACTGATATGTAATGAGTTCACAACTTGCTTACACATAGTTAGCATTATTGTTTTTACCACTGATGATGAGTACAAAGGCCACACAAGTAAATTAACATGGTTTACATTAGTTTGTGTATGTGCATGAAAACATCACTTCACACAGTGGTTGGTTGTTGGATGATTATAGGAATGTACACATGAAGTCCACATTAATGGCTTCTTTGATACCATTCTGAAAAGTAAATGAGGTTACTAGAAGTAGCAACATTACAGTAAGAAAGACTGTACTACAGAGTCACGTAGCATTAGATTTATTATGATTTTCAAGAATATGTATGTTTTTACACCCCATTAAAATTACAGGACACAATTCAATATAATTTCCTGGAAAAAAAAATAGTTAATGTCTAATATATTGTGCATGTGCTTACCTTTCTCCACTCCACCTGGGATTCCTCCGAAGAGGGCATGAACACATTTGAGAGCCTGGGTGCAGAATTTAATCTGATAGAGTCTTAGAGGTTTCAGTATTTGCGTATCAACTTTCTCTGGCAAATTATGTGGAAAAGGTATAACTACTTCTGGACAGTCACTAGTAAGATTTCAAACAGCTAAAGGAGCCTCCACACAGTTGTGTCAAAGTTAGTTTAGATATTATACACTCTGAAGACTAAAATTTACAGGATAGAAGATAATAGTTCCTTAAGTGGCTGCAGACAGAATGGTATGTCCCTTCACCCACTCCAACAGTTCTCTCAAATTGTGGTATGCATCACCAGGGTTGAGAATCACCTGATGTCAATTCTGGACAACCTGATACTGCTAAACACTGAAATATTGAGTTTGCACCACCAAAATAGTCTTAAGTATCTTGTGATATTGGGCTGATGATAGCATGTAGAGGTATTTTGAAGTGCCTGGGTCGCTGTGATTCACCTACATGAGTTATGCTGAAGTAATATCGACTGAGATATAGCTGCTGAAAGAATGGTATAATCTGCACAAAGCTGTTCCAGAAAATTAACCAAGATATGGGGAAGGTAGAATAAAGTTTATGTTCTGATATTGAATTATGTGCCACTGTTCCCAAACACACACCTGCAGGTATTGCTCATGAGCGATTCATCTTGCATTAATAATGTTGCAGGGTACAATTGTATCCTGGTCACCGGTCCATGGACTAAATGTTTAAATTAGCAATCCTTGTATGGACACAGGTCTTTCATGGTGTATACCTGATCATATAATTGAATTACTGGCTGATGCTGAAAAGAATTCAAAATGGTTTAAAATATATAATGTATTTTATTTCTCTAGGACTCATGGAACACATATGAGCACTACCAAACATCAATTAACCTAACTACAAAAATAACAATGGTCCAAGAGAGTCAATCACAATCACATACATATTTGAAACTGAGGATGGTACCTGTATTAAAGTGATTAAATTAATTAAAAATAATAATGGTGGCCTACTGATTACAACTAATCACAAGCACAGTAACAGAAAATATATACACAAATAATGAAAACCAATTAAAATATCTGTATAGTCTCCCAGCCGATGTTTTTAAAAATTTCAGAAAATTGCTAGTAATCAACCACCACACACACATATACTTGCTTCCCAAAATAGAGGACAAAAGAGTGGAAGGCAATTAGAGGAAAGAGAAAATGACTATCTCACACACAATAGTTTCACATAAAGGCAGTTAGATACATGGCTGGCCAAAGACGGGGAATAGAGAACAAAATCAGAATGTTTGTATAACATGCAAACTGGTTTCAATAAAAAAAAAGTAGACAAGCACATGGCAAGGAAGAAGGGGCATTCAGGACAAAGAGAATATGGTTTCTTGTCTTGGAGAGCTTCCCTCTCCCTGCCATAAACAAACATTTGCAGTGCTGCAGGGAAATATTATACATGGATGGACCCAAAATATGGCTAGGACTATTCTTTGGTCCATACAACCCCAGCACAGCAGTGTTAAGAATTTGAAAAATCTATTAAAATAAAAAGTATAAAATATCTATGAACACTGCATGGGCCACTAACTCACACAAAGATGGATGTGCACCTGTCAAAGGAGAGTAAGACTGAGTATGAAGTAAAATGGCTATCTCCTTGGGTCTGGCACCATAATCCTTCCAATAGCCACATAACCCTCTCTGCCCACCAATATACACACACAGGCAGAGTGTATCTCAAATCTGCCATGCATTCCAGGCCATCCAAAAGCCCCTAACACACCTCTATACAACAGCAGTAAGAATATAAAAAAAATCCCTATCCCAAAGCAGACTGGAATACCAGGTCCTGAACAGCACATTGACAATAGATCTGGCTAAATAAAAATAAAGAGATTAAATATATTGAGAGGTCTCCAGTACCCCAAAATGCCTGTTGCCTTTACATCTTGTCTTTTGTTCTCATCTGGGCCTGCTCTGCTGTAATGCTATTCGTATTTAACCACCAGCTCCATCTTGACCACTGACTCCATTTTGTGTTTAGCTGAGCTTCACACACCATCAGGTACTTTTCCGTGCACAGCTTGTGCAACATGTTTTCGCTCTTTCTCACTGAAGGATGGGTACACAACATGGAGGAGTCAAGAGCACTGATGATTAGATGTACCAGGCTGAGAATCTTTATGATAAGGCAGGGAACATCTTGGTCTTAGAAACAAACTGTGATAGTTGGCCAGTCTCACATGTGCTCCTTTCCAACACTGACCTGGTGCGGCCCACGTTTGAACAACACCTTACAGTATGGGAGGGGGGAGTTTCTAGAATTTTCCTCTCCAGCTTGTTTAAGGTATTTTGGAGGGAAGCTTGACAACTGGGGTTAGACAGATCTCATTCTGAGAAGGGGACATCTTTGCCCGGTTCCCATTGAGGGTAATTTCTTCTCTTTTGGCAGTCATCTGGGTTCTAGGCTTGAAGTTGGCAAAGAGATGATGTCATGGTCAAATCCAATGGAGATGCAGTTTTAATTCTTATTTTTAGCTTTGCATTGTGAATGAATATATAATCGCAATACATGTATATATATTATCCATGATTGAAGTAATGTATTTTCATTTTTTGTTTCTATGATCATTATTTTTCGACTGCTATGATTACTTTCAGAGTGTACTTGTGTTGCTGCATTTGATCTGCACGCTTTCCCTGTACGAACTTTGAAAAGTGCCTAAATACATTTATTACTCCGACTAAGAGTGCTGAATTGTTGACATTCCTTTCATTTTGTCTTTTCTCAGTCTGAAGTGTAGCAAAAGACTTTGGAACAGTCGGAAAGGGTGGGAAAGGTTGAAAAGTGTATGATCTAAAAGTAAAATATGTTTAGCAAGAATTCAAAAGCAGCATCGCAAACCATTTCTAAAAGTTCATGTGAGATTCCAGGGTGGATCAAAGAACCCTATAATGTCTTAGTGAATAAATGGTCTTGTTTTTCAGGGCTTTCAGAGTTGTGGGATGAATGTCTTGGTGATGCAGAGCCCCACAATGTGCTTTTAAGTTTGAAAAAAGTACCTTTTGAAGTTAGTGTTGATTTATCTATTTTAGGGCAGCCAGGGTGGATACTGCTCTCTGCCTGAGGAAAAATGTATGAGAAATGCAAGCATTTAGAACAGGAGAATAAACAATTAGAAAGGCAGTCAGTTGAAGCTAAAAATACTGTAACTATGCTGTCTTGTCAGAATAAGCTGTTGCAAGATAAGGCCGATATCTATCAGTCTGTGGCAGAGAAAGATGCTGGTAAAGTTGCCCAGAACATGTTTCGGACATGCAGGAGCAGAATAAATCAAAAGAAAATTCATTTAGCAATTGCCATTGCAGGATAAGACTGCAATCCATATTTATGGGACTCAAATGTATGGGAAAGCACTGATTTTTGAAATTCCAGTGAAGAAGAGATTAAAAAAGGTAGGGGGCAGTGTGAGCCAAATGAGTAGAACGTGGTTTGCTCACAGCCCTTAATTAGATGAAAAATACAAGTCACTCCACAGAACCCGTCAGGAATTGAAATGCACTCTTTAGAAGATTATACCAGCAAGACGTTATTGATATTATAGATAGACTCAAACAATGAGCTGGGTAAACATTACTCACCTGGATGGTGTGATTATTTGACTCTGGAGCCTCTGGAGTAATGTTAGATATAGGAGACGCTCCTAAGTTTTGTTCTTTTAGCACTGACCCCTTAATACAGGAACAGTTTAGAAGTTAACAGGGTTAACAACAGATAGCCCTGCTGCAGTCAGCAGTTCAAGGGTGCAACCATAAGTATTTTACAGAATAAGCTTGGCCACCAAATGACAAACCCTGGAACACCTTAAGAGATGCAATGCAGAGAATTAAAGAGGAGGGAATGAAAATAGCTATTTTCTTGAATAATGCTCACCATCTGTTAGACGGGCTGCTCTCTATATTAGTATGAAATAAAATAGTTTGCCTCATTATTCCATCCTATAAGCAAGTAATAATGACTTTCCTAATTAATCATATAAAGCAGTCATTGAAAGAGGTTGAGGCAGTTTGCGAGCTAGGGAAGCTTGGCGATTGGAATAAACCAGAGAGAGCCTCAAGATCTGAGGGTCAAACAGATAACAACCAAGTCTCTAGGGGAGACGTGTTTATGGTGTTACTGAAGGATGGTGTCACCAAGGTTGATGGGATACATAGCAAAAGCCTGTGGGAGATATTCTGTAAAAGAGGCCTGGACCACAAAGAAGGTAGCATGCAGGTTCACAAGCAAGATAATAAACGTGCAACCCTGAGTCAGTCACAGAAGCAGGAGGATGGAAAGGAAAGGTAAAGACATTTCTCGTCACAAGGGAAAGAGGAGGAAGGTTGGGACAGCAAGGGGTTAACTGTTGAAAGCAAGGAAGGAGTAGAGCCTGTTTGCAGATATGATAGCATGTATCCAGATCTGACTTGGGCAAAAGTTGACCAGTTTAAATCAGACTGGGAAACTAGCCAAGCTCCGGTACAGGGATGGGCTTGTAAAGATAAAAGACCACATGTTGATTTAGAAATACACTGGAAACACAAAAATTTGCAAAGATTCTGAGCACTGGTTGACACCAGAGCGGAGGCCTCTTCATTTGATGGCAATCCCAAGAAATTCACCAGTCAGCACTATACCATCACAGGGTTAGCTTGAAAACAAACTCCTGCAGTGCAGACCTCAGTTCAAATGAAAATAGGGAGAACACTGAAAAGAAAATATACTGTTTTGATTGTGCCCCTTCTGGAGTACATACTGGGAATTGACATTTTAAAACGAATGACTTTATATTTGGATGATGGTTGTTATCAATTTGGATCAAAGTGATACATGAGGGTGCGTCATCTGAAGAACCCCCAGTGAAGGTGCCCCAGCAACCAAGGAAATACGTCTAAAGCAATACCATATCCCAGTGGGGCAAGATGAAATAAGTAAGACTATCCAAGACATGATTGAGGCTAGTGTAATAGCTCCAACCACCACTGAATGTAACAATCCTCTTTGGCCCGTGCGTCAACCTGATGGGCGCTATAAAATAACTATTGATTACAGAGAGCTGAATAAATATGCACTCCCAATGACAGCCCGACACCATCACTTTGATTGAAAGAATATAGAAACATAAAGGGACATGGTATGCAACTATTGATATTGCACATGCTTTCTTTTCTATATCATTGGTCCCTGAGTGTCAAAACCAATTTTCTTTTTCACATTCAAGTAGACAATCCTGAATGTTATCTTTACCTATGGGGTATGTACATAGCCCCACCATCTGTCACCGGCTGATGGCATAACACCTCGATGAATGATTTACCATTCCAGTGGTGCAATTAATCCACTATATTGATGATATGATGATTCAAAGAGAGACACAAGAACAGGTGCAGACTCAATTAGAGTGGGTTGTGGAACTCTTGCAGAGTAAAGGATGGATGATTAATCCAGACAAAACACAGGGCCCCTCTCACTATGTGACGTTTCTAGGGATTCAGTGGTATCAAGGACATAGAGAGGTGTTGCCACAGGCAAAACAAAAGATTTTAGAGTTTGCCACTCCCCGCGCTAAACAAGAAACACAGCGATTCATTGGATTGTTTGGTTTTTAGAGACAGCATATTCCTCATTTCAGTCAAATTCTAGCCCCTTTGTATGAAGTACCACAAAAGAAGCATGAGTTTGAATGGGGTGAACAGCAGCAGTGTGAGTTTGATTTGGGAAAGGAGGCAATTCAACAGGCTTTAGACTCGTGGCGAGTACAGGATTGAGACAATGAATTCCATGTAACCATTCAGGGGCAGTATGCAAATTGGAGCATGCAGCAAAACAGGGAAGAACAAGGGGGGCCCTGGGTTTCTGGACTAAAAAGTTACCTGAGGCTGGGGAGCGGATCACTCCCTTTATCACTCCCTTTGAGAAAACTTTCCTTGTATGCTATTGTGCTCTAGTGGATACCGAGCAAATGACCCTAGGTCATAGTGTGATTTTGAGACCTGAGATTTCAATAATGCAGTGGGTAATTAATTCACCTAAAACTCACTGCATAGGACATGCACAAGAAACTAGTATCTTACGTTGGAAATGGTACATACAGGACAGGGCTTGAGTGGGACCAGCAGGTACAGCCGCTCTACATGAACAGGTGTAACGTGCAGGATGAGGAGAGGGTGCAGATGGTACCACAAACAAAAGAGTCACCAGAGAGATGGGGAAAGCCATTTCAATCCTTGTCCCTTGAGGATAAGAAGCATGTATGGTTCACTGATGGTTCAGCCAAGTATGTGGGGGCCAAAAGACATTGGAAGGCAGTTTCACATAACCCAGTCACCAAAACGCTGTTGACCACTACAGTAGAAGGGAAGAGTAGTCAATATACAGAATTGTATGTTGTGTATCAAGCACTGAAGCAAGAATTGAATGGAACTTGTCACTTTTATACTGATTCTTGGTCCACCACCGATGGGTTATCCACCTGGCTTCCCACATGACATGCACATAACTAGCAAATACATTCAAAGGAGGTGTGGGGCAAAGAATTGTGGTAGGAAATTTGAGAAATGCTAGAGCAAAGTACTGTTACTGTGGGCCTGATTCTAACTTTGGAGGACGGTGTTAAACCGTCCCAAAAGTGGCGGATATACCACCTACCGTATTACGAGTCCATTATATCCTATGGAACTCGTAATACGGTAGGTGGTATATCCGCCACTTTTGGGACGGTTTAACACCGTCCTCCAAAGTTAGAATCAGGCCCTGTGTGTCTTGTAGATGCCCATAGTTCCACCAATTCACTAGAATGCTGGTTCAATTCCCTGCAGATGATAAAGCCAAAATTTGAGAGGCAGAGGTGGTGACACCAAATTCTGACTTGGTGGGGATGGCTAAATGGGCGCACCAAAAATGTGGGCACCTGTGAGAGAAAGCCACTTACAGATGGGCAGAGCATAGATGGATGCACATTCCCCTAGAATCCATAAAAACTGTAATCATGCAGTCTCCTAATTGTCAGCACACACAACAGAGATCTGTCCCGCAAACTGTCAAAGCTCAGTTGGGGAGAGGTAAATTACCAGAGCAGATATGTCAGATTGACTTCATTGTGCAACTACCAACTAGTCGCAGGTACCAATACGCTTGCACAGTAGTGGACACCTATTCTGGTTACCTGATTGTTGTCCCTTGTAAACGTGCCACTCAGTATATTACCATCAAGGTTCTGGACCTGTTAATGTTATATTATGGAGCACCTCTCCAGGTCCAGAGTGACAATGGGTCCCATTTCAAAGGAAAATTGGTACAAGATTACTGTTTACAACACAACATGGAGTGGATATATCACATTCATTTCTATCCATAAGCTGCAGGATTGATTGAGAGAATGATCGGCTTGCTGAAAGCCCAATTATGAAAATTGTCAGATGGAACTTTGAAAAACTGGAGTGAGCATTTAAATGAAGCCCTCCAAATTCTGAATAACAGACCACTAACAAATGCTGAGACTCCCCTGATGAGAATGTTAACCCCCACATTGCAGACACAACTCCATGTGGCCACCAACACTATTATGTATTAGGAAATAAAACCAAGAGCCTTAGCTCCTTACCGAGCCACACCAGGATCTGCAGGTCTTGACCTCCATGCTTTAAAAGTCTTACACATTGAAACCAAGAGATATGGCATTCTGTGAAACAGGTGTTGGAATATAGATTCGCCCAGAGTGTTTTGGATTGATTGTCCCCAGATCTCGGTTTGCACTCAAAGGTATTTAGGTCTTAGGGGGTGTGATTGATGCAGACTACCAAGGAGAAATCAAGATTATCCTCTTGAATAGTGGAGACACTGATTTGATGCTACAAGCAGGATACATAATTATGCAAATTATAATTATCCCTGTGTATGGATGAATACTGAGAAAGGGGACTGCCCCAGCCCTTCTTACAGTGCGTAGGGAGGGAGGTTTTGGTTCAACTGACAAACACCCTGGTGCTAAGGTGTGGGTGGAATCCCCAAATTCCCATCCAGACCCAGCAGAAATTATAGCTAGAGGCCCAGATAATGTTCCCCTAATCATAAAACCGGGACAAAAATGGTGGGAACACCTACCATCTGAAAAATGTTATTTACGAGAATTATCATACTTGTCTCTTTTACAAATCATACTACAAGGTGTCAATGCGCTGACTGTGCTGTGTGGTCTCCTTTCGGGAGTTTGTGTGTGGGGTCAGAAGAGACCAGAAACCCCAACTCCAACCTGATTGATCGACCACGTCAAGCGGTACCTTAACTGCACTTGACTGAGAATATCTGGACCCACCTGGCACGTGTCATGCTCAACAGGTCAGACTTTTGCAAGGGATCTATGCCAAGTAGAGTGGATGTCCTATCTACATGTTTGATTGCAAAACCCACACCTGCAAGTGTCCTACTGGACATTGTTAATGCCAGCAACAAAGATGAAGATGTTCAGGAACACAATATAAAATCCCATTTCAGCCCCTACGAATATTGTAGGGATTGTCAAGGAACAACAAATGAAAAACAGGAAAATCTCACTCAGATAATTGTGTAGAATATTACCACCAGCGACGTCTGCTACCGCATGTCGTGTAATCCTTATGATGATGGAAAATCAATTCAACTGCACCTAGAGGCAAAACACGATCTTCTCAAGAACACCAAACTTTATGTTACCATCAAACGAATAAACATTGAAAAAACATGACCAATAACATGTCTTCCCTTCACATTGTGATTGCCACTAGTCACATCAAGCATGTTAAATTACCGGTGCTCTGGCTAATCTTGTGTGGAAATATCACTTCCACATACATAACTGGTAGACCCTGTACCTTTGCATGATTAGGACTCATGACGTTTCCATTTCATTCTGTACATACTTGTTATTCAAAAGAACCTATTCAATTAAATGAGGACTGTGAATATGATATGAAATGATTATCTAGAGCAAAATATATCAGCTTGAGTCTCTCTCTTGTAGGCGTGCCCGAATTAGCCGTTTATAATACTCAAATGATCAATAAGTTGGCATGCACAATAGTTAAGAATGTTAATCATACTTCCATTGCTTTATCTGAATTTTAACTAGATATACGTGATGCTGGAAAAACTGCATTGCAAAACAGAGCCACTATTGATTATTTATTACTAAAGAATAATCACGGTTGCCCTGAATTTTAAGGCATGTGTTGTTTTATTCTGTCAGACCACACTAAATTCATCCAGTCCCATATTGACACTATACATCAATTGGTGAAAGGAGTAAAACAAGATGTGGATAAAGGGTGGTGGGATTGTTTTTTCCAGTGCTTGCCTGATTTTGGACAATTACTTAATGTTTTGGGTGGGATACTCATGGTCATTTCTATAGTTATAGCATTGCTTTGCTGTGTACAATGCATAGCTAAGTTGCTTGCAATGTTTAGACCGAAACAAGTTAATTTCACATCAGTATGTTATGAGAGTCACTGGTAAAAGTGTGTAGTGTAATGCTATTGTATTTAACCACCAACTCCATCTTGACCACAGACTCGATTTTGTCTTTAACTTAGCTTCACACACCGTCAGGCACTTTTCCATGCACAGCTTGTGCAACATGTTTTTGCTCTTTCTCACTGAAGGATGGGTACATAACATGGAGAAGTGAAGAGCACTGATGATAAGATGTACCAGACTGAGAATGTTTATAGTAACACAGGGAACAGCTTGGTCTTGGAAAGACACTCTGAGAGTTGGCCAGTCTCACACATGCTCCTTTCCAACACTGACCTGGTGTGGCCAGCGTTTGAACAACACCTTACAGTACGGGAGGGGGAGTTTCTAGAATTCTCCTCTCCAGCTTGTTTAAGGTATTTAAGAGAGAAGCTTGACGACTGGGTTTGGACAGAACTCATTTCGGGAAAGGGACGCCTTTGCCCAGTTCCCATTGAGCGTAAGTTTTTCTCTTTTTCATAGTACTCTGGCTTCTCGACTTGAAGTTGGCAAAGAGATGATGTCATGGTCAAGCCCCATGGGGATGAATTTTTACTTCTTATTTTTAGCTTTGCATTGTGAATGAATATATAATCACAATATATGTATATATATTATCCATGATTGAAGTATTGTATTTTCATTGTTTGTTTCTATGATCATTATTATTCTACTGCTGTGATTATTTTCAGAAGTGTACTTGTATTGCTTCATTTGACCTGCACGCTTTCCCTGTACGAACCTTGAAAAGTGCCTTAATAAATGTATTACTCAGACTAAGGCCCATTTTTATACTTTTTTAGCGCCGCATTTGATTTGCGTCAATGAAGCATTGGCAATCAATCACATTAATGAAGAAAAACTGTGCATGGATATATATCCAGCCCATTATTGACCCAACCTCTAAACTCACCAACTCCTAAACTTTAAAATCACTCTCATCGCCCAAATACCCTTACCAACACCTAAACCCTAAAAACATCCTTACCACTCAAAATACCCTTAACCACCCTAACCACTAAAAAACAACCTTACCACCCACATTCCCTTGCCCACCCTAAAACCCTACACACACCCTTACTACCCACATACCTCTACCTACCCTAAAAATTAAAAACACCCTTACTCAAACATATTGACAGTCTTTCCTATCTATGTATCTATTTATCTATCTATCGATCTATTGATCTATTGATCTTTCTATCTGTCTATCTATCTATCTATCTATCTATCTATCTATCTATCTATCTATCTATCTATCTATCTATCTCTATCTATCTAGCTATCTATCTAGCTATCTATCTGCATGCATATATCTCTCTATATATGTGTGTGCGTGTTTTCAATTGTAAGCCCTACAAACTACTGAAATTCACCAATTATAGAGTTATCTCATGCAGCTATAACTTGTGCACTAAGGTAACTATAATTTGAGTCCCAGCCATATACAATGATATTATCAACAATCACAAAGAAGATGTTATGAATTATGTGCTATGTAGGGTAATTAGCAGTGAATTCAAGGGTGAGAGTCATAGTTCCCTTAGGGCATGAGTTATAGTTACTTGAGATATCTTTCATTATAGCGGATGAATTTCAGTGTATTTTTACGTTTAAAATTTAACATTTCACCTAACTATAATTTTAACCTCCATTATTTCAATGAATTTCTAGTTTTTTTTTTTTAACATTAAGTAATATAAGTATCATACGTTAATCCAACCCTGTGCAGTGAAGGGCCAGAGGCTCTACTGCCAAGCCCCTACATGCAGTAAATGCAGCACTGTGCATGGCCTTTGGCTGCCACAGTGCACACGCCCTTCAGGCATGTGCAGCATGGGATGGCCACAAAGCTTGGGCCTGGGGACCCCAGGACTGTTTTTTTTTATTTTTATGGAAGGGGGGGATCCATGTGGCCCCCCTCCCTGAACCCAATATGGCCCTGGGGAACCCACCTCCAGGGCCATATATATTTTAAAGGAAAGGGGGTAATGTGCCCCCCAAGCCTCTTTTGGGCCATTTTCAAAATAAAAGGGAAAGGGGCCTTCCTCCCCAAGCCTTGACAGACCCAGGGCCACTAATTAAAACTATGGGGGGGCATGCAGTCCCCCTCCCTTGGTCAATTACAGCCTCAGAACCCCATGACACAGGGCGCTGCACATTTTTTTAGTGAGAGTGGCATGTGACCCCCTACCCTGGCAGCCTTTGGACCCATGGACCCCATGCCTAGGGGCTCAGCATATTTTTTTGGGGAGGTGAACGTGGCCCAAATCCCTGGGATGACTTTAGCACTGGGCACTGAATCTCCCAGAGCCCAGCATATTTTTAGGGGGTAACAGGTGGCCCCACCCTGGGCAAAGTTTGGCCTCAGTCATCCCATCCTCTGGGGCCCCATGCTATATTTATGGGAAAGGTGGCACAAACCACCCTCCCCAGGCCAATTTAGCACCAGTTCCCCATCCCAGGGGCCTGGTCAACAAAAGGTGGGTGCCCTGATTCCCACCTTGGACACCAACATCACTGTCATTGGGGGCGATAAGAGAGCACCAAGGCCCCAGCAGCCCCAGTCAGCTTCCTGCATCCAGCCAGGAAGCATTATTCCTCTGAGCCACAAGAAACAACTAAAACATTCTGCTTCTTCTGGGTGGAAGTAATAGTTAGATGTTTTTCCCTGCCCACATCACTGCGGGCAGGGTAACAGATCTGAAGTCATTTTTCATGCTTCCTCCCACTGGAAGCGGACTTCTTGCTTCCTCTTGCTTGGTGGGAGTTTTAAATTGCTCCCACCAAGCGAGAGCCAGCAAAGGTTTCCCTGCCTATATGGGCAGGGTAACTCCTTTGTTCAATGGGGTTGGACACCTCAGGACATAGCACATGAGCTAGCCTTGGGGAGGATCAGGGAGGAGGGGCTTAATGGCCTTCCTCCTCCTTTATTACACAGCCCAACCCCAGCGGATAGGGTCCCCGGGTTCAGAATTGGCCTGCGGAAGTAGGCTACATGCCCTCCCTCCCTATTTGCATACTTGGTTGGGTCCCAGGATATGGGGTCCCTTGCGCCAAAATCAGCCTGGGGTGCTGGATGTCCTCCCTCCATGTTTGCATAATTGCCTGGGCCCCAGGGGATAAGGTCCCTGGGACAAAAAAAAAAAGACAAGTGTGGACAAGTGAGGAGGGCCACGTGGCCCCCATCCTTTTGAAATATGGCCGAGCCTGGGAGTGGGGTCTCAGGGTTGAAATTGGCCCACAGAAGGGACCCCCTTTTGAAAAGCAGCAAGGTCCTGAGGAATGGGGTCCACAGGCTTGAAATCTGCCCAGGGAGGTGGGCAGTGTGACACCCCTCTGTATTAACAACATAGCTGGATCCCAGGTGATCAGGTCCCCTCGGACCCAAAATTAGCCTGGGGAGGGGGGCACACACACCTTCCACAATATATAAATATTTAGTCATCCTGGAACCTGGCCTTCCTGGGGGCATGAAGAAAACAAGCATGGCAGAGCCACAGCAAATTCACAGTTTTCAGTTTCAAAAAACTGTTTTTGACCCCAGGCAGGGTCCCTCAGGGACCCCATCAGAAAGCCTTGGTCATTTTATGAGTTTTGCTTTAGGATTCAGGACTGAGTGCCAAGTCCTAAGATGGCTGCCATCATTTCCTGCTTGAGGTGGTGGAAGCCAATCAGATCTTGGTTTGAGGTCTGTTGGGGTCCCTGGAACCTCCAAGTTCTAGATATCTATTTATAAATATCTATATCTATCTCTATCTCTCGCTCTCTCTCTCTCTCTATATATATATATATATATATATATGAATATATATATATATATATATATATATATATATATATGTATACACATAACTTTTGTTTTTTGCTAATTAATTAAAAACTACTGAACACCAAAATACAGATCTATTTTTCTGACAAATTTGGCGTAAACCTGTTAAGTGGCTTAAGCTGTAGCTGTGTCTAAACTTTCAAAGGGAAAATGAATTAGGAAAATGAAAAAATGAATTAGGAAAATTTGCTTTGGAACTCCCATTTCTCTCTCTTTCTCTCTATACATATATATATATATATATATATATATATATATACATACAGAGGGAGAGAGATAGATATATTCATTTAAAAAAAAAGATTACAGGGATGTTATAGATAGGCTCACACTTCAAACGTATAAAAAAACATATATTCAGGTTTTCTGTGTGTATATGTACACACACAAAACCACAGAAATTCAGAAGTTCAAATCGAAACAACGCCAGTGGGAACAAGCAAGAGGGGCACATCACAAGAACCTTAAATGGATATGGTGATGCAAGTATAATCAACATTGTTAATAGAATATTGACACCAGAGGAGATATAAGTGTTAAAGTTGGGTCTAACATTTTGTCCCTCCATGAGTTTTTGCTATGTGCAACCTACAACAGATTTATTCAAATTAGTACAAAAAATGAAATTATAGAAACGCTCCTTATCCAAGGTGAAAACTAAATAGGATGGTTGTAATGTGAGTTTTACTGGTCTCAAAATAGGTGATGTTGATATGCTTGCAACACTGTACAAATTTGAGAGTGGCATTGTAATAGAGGCAGAAAAGGAGAAATGTTTTTGAATGATCTAGGAACAGTATACAATAGGAGTTTCCACAGTCAGTTCATACCTAGTTCTACATTCAAACCACATTCTACGTATGAGATGATAGTCACTTTCCATGGTAACACTACAAAGATACTTTTTGCGACCTAACCAAGAAGGAGAACAGAGCATTGGACACCCTCAGCAAAAAGAACCATCTAGTTTTTAAACCAGCAACTAATGGGGGTGAGATTGTAATACAAAGGAAAGAAGATTGTAGAGTAGAATGCTTCACACTCCTACGTAATGACAGAAACTATGTGACACTCCAGTCTGATGCAATGGGCCATCTAGAAGAGAGAATCAAGATATTATTAGAGGAGATCACAGGCAATGGTGTTGGATCACTAAGAAGGAAAATTACTTTCTTGTCACAATTGAACCTGAATGCCCCAATTTTACACCATTCCAAACATCCACAATGGCATAATGCCCCCTCCAGGCAGGCTGATTGTGCCAGGTATAGGTTTGGTGCTCAAACCACTGTCACAGTACACAGACTGGTTCCTAAGACCCCTGGTAACACACACAAGATCTCACATCAAGGACACCAAACATCTGTTGAACCTACTACAAGAGGGAGAATATGATTGCACAACAGGGTCCATGGTTTGCTTTGATGTTGAGTCACTGTATACAAGCATCCCGAAGGAGGAGAGTCTGCACATGATCAACAAACTACTACCAGAACAGGAATGGACCTGGGATGCCCCAATCTAGTGGATAATGAAATTGGTGCTTAAGGAGAATTTTTTCATCTTTGAAGACCACATTTTCATACAACACCATGGTACTTCCATGAGAGCACCTTTGCTCCAAGCAATGACTGCCTCTACGTGAGTTGATTTGAGGAACAGAACATCTGGACCAACAACCCATATAAAGCCCAGATATGGTTGTGGCTGCGCTAGATAGACAATATTTGGGTCATGTGGCATGCGGATGACACTACCATTGAATCTTTCAACAGATGGCTCAATGAAAGAAACCCATTCATCAGCTTCACAATGAGGGCTGACAGAGCCTGCGTAATCTTTTTGGATGTTAACATCACAGCAAAAGACAGGAAACGTATCAGCTCCCTGTACAACATGCCCACCGACCGTAACTGTCTGCTACACTGGGGGCCAGCTCTTACGGATTGGGAGAAACTGCTCACAAATTCATGATTACAATATTGAAGCCAAGAAACTCACCTAGAAACTGAAATAAAGAGAGTATCCTGAAAAAAGAGAGCACGGAATGTACCTAGAGAGGCCCTGCTGGAATCTAACATTAAAAAGCACACCAATTCCCTCATCTTTGTGAGTACATATAGCTTGTCATCTAACACCTTCAAAAGGATCATAAATAAACAGTGGCGCATCTTCACGTCAAGCCTACTGACCTTCGATAAACCTCTGTTCTCATTTAAGAGAAATAGAAGCATCAGAGACATGCTAGCACATAGCAACACATGGCAGGGGAACTCAGTATGCCAGACAACCCCTGTCAGGGGACACTTCTCTTGGGGTACCTGCTTGGTTTGTCCTTTAACTTACAATCTAAAACAATTGATCTCAACCTTGCCGTCCCCTGGGAGCAGAGGGAGCATACAAATTGCATTATTAAGAATGTGATCTGTCCATGTGGCCTTCGCTACATTGGAATGACAACTAGAAAGATGAAAGTCCAAATAAGTGAACACCAGAGCACCATCAGATGCAGAAAAACATCAACGAGATTGACAGCACACTTCCTAGAGGAGAATCATAGTGACAAAGACCTGCATTGGTCCATGTTGAGAAGCTTGTTGATCAACATGGAACTAACAACAGGCTCCCAATAAAGGAGCAATGATGGGTATACAGGTTACAAATGCACAAACAAGGTCTTAATGATGAAATACCATGGATCCAACTTAGTTTTTGTTACTCCACATAACAGTATCATGACATTTAATAACCCAGGAATAAACTCTACAGCCTTAGGATAGGCTTACGGTACAAAGGTAACAGGCACTCTTCATTTACCTTACCAGCAATTAGACCCCAGCCTTGGGTCTGGGACATTAACATCGAGCAACATTGACTAAGTTCCCCATTAGTAAACTCAGAACCATCATTTGTACATTAGAACTACTGCATATGAATATACCCCACTATTTATGTAGTAATCATCACAGAGTACTGAGGGAATATTAACAGATATTTTTTCCCTCTATGTGTAATGAACATTTTTTCCACTGTAACTCAAATATGACCAGCACTCCCTGACAATATAGCACAACAAGCACATCCCCACACCTCCTACGAGAAAGCAGTGGATGCGGACTATGCCTCCAACGATTCCTTTGCCGATGCAAGTACACACGCATGGCCCATGCAGGGCTGAATAAAAAGCAATATGCTGTGCCGGAGGAACAGTGTTTCTCCCCAGCACCTGTGCAGTTAAGGGCCTTCCCATCTATTCCCAGCCCCGGCAACTGACCAGCTGCACCACAGCCTCAGAGGCATTCCCTGCTTCAATTTTTAACCAATTAATTGAGAAACTTGTCCAAACCGGCCGGGACCGGGAAAATACATGTATCGAACTCCCACAGCATCCAACTGCCGCAAGCAGGGGAGCAGAGCCAAGTAGGTGACGGAATGAGTTGAGGCCCTTGAAGAAGTGCTGAATTTAACTCAACAACATGCTGTTTGCTGGTATACTGTAACCAGCCTCTTAATTTAATGTTTAAAGACTATGGAACCCCTGTATGTTTAGACAACTTAGCTCAGACTGATAGTAGCTTTTATTGCAATTCTTCCAGAGTCTGACTGCAGGGCAGCCTCACTTGTGCCCCCATGGGGACATTATTCTCCAGCACTTTGGGCGAGTGCTTGTAAACAACACAGTAACTAGTCTTACATTGCAGATGTACATCTCTAGGTGAACGATAAGTTTGCTTTGTTCTCTTTTTCTTAAGAAAAACCCTATTGTGGTCATGGTCAATATATATACAGTTTTTCTTTAAATGCAGCACATATCTTCATCCTGAAGGCCTGCATAGAAGGCTACGTGACACGAGGGGTGTAATAGTGGTGCACTTTCACTATGTCATTCACAATAGTTCTGAGATTGACGCCTGTTTGATATGTGTTGAGTATGACACTGAATAAGACACCGAGGGGTGGAAAATAAAAGTGTGTACTTTCTCTAGCATGCGAATTGTGCATGAAAAGAGGGGATAAGTATGTGTCATGAATGGTGATTCACATGAAGGCCCACATCTTCATGCCATGTATATGTTTGTTTTCAGGTATAACCCTCGGTGGCAAGTATTACACGATCTGTGCATGCTTTGTGTATTTTGCATTCCACACAGAAAAAAGATACGTAGACACGCCATTGGGGGAGTGACATGTTTATGAACCGACCGCGACAAAAGCCTAGGACCTCTTTAGGCCATGAGTATAGGTCTGAAACATGTTGGTGATTTAGGGTCATAGGACCATTACATCCTAATACCCCATCATGCTGTTTATTTTTAACACATCCATCCCCCTAATAAAGGCAAACCTTGGGAGTGGATGAGGAATTTTGTCTTTAACGTTTAAAATAACTATCATCAGAAGCGCTCCCCGGGATATGGTTGAACCCACCCTGACCTTTAGAAGTCAGGGTGAACCCGATGACGAAGCATGCCACTATTAGAGTGGGTGAATGTTGTGGAAAAGAAAAGGTTTTCCCTTCCCCACTCCTGTAGGAGTGTTGTATAGGTGTGCCACATAACAGATTCTTCCCCCACACAATTCTTCCTTATGGAGACAATCTAACTTCAGAAGGGATGGTCTTTGGATAATATCCCTGTTCAACATTCCAATATTTGTCCTAGATTTTGATGGTCCTGGTGCAGTGGCGGAAACTCCTTTTGAGATAAATGAACATCTCACTGTCTTGCAGAAATTACAACATTTCTGAGATGAACATTCTACTACAGATGCCACCACTTTTGGAATGAAGGATTCACCAACATCTTCCGGCTGGATTCCAAAACTTGGGGATCTAGTTCAAGAGAAGATTGCGATGAAGAAGGAATTTGGCCCATGATACCATTCACTGATGCTAATTCTCAGAATCTGAGGTACCGGAATTGTGCTTCTACCACGGCTTGCTGGTTATAAACGCAAGCGCTTTGCCTCCAGTGATAAAGTAAAATTATCTTCCTGAACACCCTGCTGTTTAACTGGTAGATGAGGTACTGAAGGCTCATGTGTCTTCCCAAAAAGTGTGAAGAGACTTGTCCCTTGTGAACTTTTCTGTTGTTCCAGTTCCTGATGGGATTGTTTGGGACAATATTTCATGTGATATATTTGGCCCTACTGAGACTATGCAAATTATGCATGTCTTTAAAATTTCCATGGATTATATAATTACACCTGGTATTGTGTCTGATGTCTGGTGTGTGAAAATGGTTGTGTAAATGCTGTCTTAGCTCGAATATTACACTGTATTTGAAAGTGAAGATATGTACATGAACTCTGCAAATTATGGTGAAATAGTTTGTTATCGTTATTATGGACACTATTAGCTACATGGAGCTAGTACCCCATGTACCCAAAACTTATTTAGATAGGTTCACATATATTTCTAGGCATGATACCATGGATCCTGCATCATACAATCTCAATTACCAGCTGCAAAAGCAACGCAGAACTGCTGACTGCTACCTAATTTATTCAAATTCATTAGTTTCCCAACTAGCTATTAAGGGCTGTGATTGATTACTTGAAAGAAACAATTGATTTAAAATCAGTATGGGGAACAAAAGATATGCAAATACAGGTCACCGATGCCTTATTTAAGGCATGTCTCATTTCATTACAGATGATTTTAGTGAACTGCACTGTTCAACAGACAACTTCCCTTGGTCTAGCAAAAGTCAAAGATATGAATGTGTCCTGTATCCCTTCAATTGCAAAGCTTGACAATTGCTGAAGTTTAGTTGATTCCCCAGAAGATCAGCTCAATGATATGGTCAGAAATGGTTCATTTAATTCTACACTTTCAGGTCCCAAAGAGTGGATATTGTGGCTAGTGAACACAAATGGTTGTAATGCATGTTTTATAAACTCTGCACCGGGTTTTAAAGCAAGCAGACTGGACCCTTGCTATGTTGTGCCATGACACCCAGAGATTGTCACTACATACAGCGTTGGCAAGGAATGTCAGCAATGGTTACAGTATTCCATATTGACGGCTGTAAAAGAACACCTCTCTCTCCTCTATGAGGAAATGGATTGGCAAAATTTCTTATTAGGTCCTAGAATATCACGCTCCAAAAGATTCTTGTATGCAATATACAATGAAGCTTCCCCAGAAGGAAACTGCTGTTCATTTAAGGCAAATAGATCAGGCAAACTTTAAAAAACACTAGCTGTTATCGATAATGATATGAAAACATTGTCCGCTCACATTTACGCACTAAACAACGTTGTGTAGACATTCTACAAAATGACATGTCATTTCCACAACATGGACAGCGCCATCTTAGATCCATCATGCAGCTAAATTGGACATTACAGGTCCTGAATTCGAACCATGTGACCTGGAAGCACATGAACTCGAAAGAGCTGTTTTCAACATTTAACACTCAAACAACAGATAATGGCGAAGACGGAAGCAAAATACACAATGATTTATATTGAAAAGTTGCCTTTTGCAGTGGCTGAAACACTGTCTCTGTGCCAATATCAACTTTTCAATTTACTTTGTGTTTGAAACACTTTCCGGTAGATAGATTTCAAGCTTTCAGAGACAGTATTCTTCAGGAGGTGTGGGATCTGCCTTTCAATTATAAATGTATGAGCGGGGAAAAGGGAAAAGGAAATATTTCTCAGTGGTAGTGACCGTGAAACTTCTGTGAGCCACTCAATGATTTGTAAACAGTGTTTTTAGCATGTCAGTAGCTAATTTAGCATATTACCTGAAGGGAGTTTCCATCCCATTGATTCGCCCAGTGATTCAGTTACTTTTGCATGGAAGTTAGTTAATGTTGAGTGATCGAGGCTGGTGTAGGATGAGAGCAGGTGCCCCAAATGTGATTTTGGTTTCTTAAGTATAGACCTGTTGTGGAAATCTGTTACTCCCCCTACACATGAGAATTGGGTAGCGATGTTGTGGCCTTCTCTTCCTACCTTTATGTTAACTTCAATAAGCTGAGCAGACTGAAAACACTATTGTTTCAAAAACACATGGGCCCGTATTTATACTTTTTTTGCGCCGCATTTGCGTCGTTTTTTGACGCAAAAACGGCGCAAACTTGCAAAATACCATTGTATTTTGTAGGTTTGCGCCATTTTGCGTCAAAAAGCGGCGCAAATGCGGCGCTAAAAAAAGTATAAATACGGGCCCTGGTACTTACATCTGCCCATAAAACATTTGAATTGCAGGTGGTGAGGTAATCTGCGGAGTTAGAGTTGCTTTTAAAGATTAACTTTCCAAGGTACTTCAGTGAACTTGGAGCAGCATTTTTAATGCTTCCAACACGATAGGTAATGTACACTTTTTTAAGGAGATTGGTCTGGTTTTGTCAGCACGTTCCAGATTGTGTTTGGAGTGATACCATCATTCATTCATTCACTATTATTTGAGTGTTTTTGTAGGCATACTGCTTGTATTGGCATTAAGGGCTTTGAAGTATGCTTATTGGAAGAACTAAGCAACACTGGTCTATGTAATGCCAAACGGTATAATTCTACTGCGTGCGGCCTGTGCCCTTTTGAGTGTCACTGGATTTGTGTCCTGCACAGCAATTGGTACTATGCACTGACATGGATCTTGTGGTGTTTCCATTGAGGGTTCATTTCTGGAGGTGTCCTATGAGACTACAGTTGCTGCAAGATGACTTTTATGAGGCACCCTACATGGATATGGATGCTACGGCTCCTATGATGTTTCTGTCTGGCCCTACAACTGCGGAAATTGCGCAGGATGCTACTTCCTTGACAGGCTTCGGCTTCGGATCATGTTTGTTCCTTCAGCTTTCTCACCAAGGCTTTAATGGCTCTGTCATTTTTGGATGCAGAATCCTTCTTGGGCTCCCTTTTTATTTATGTGGTGGATGACATCATGAATGCGTCCAATTACTTTAAAATTCAACCTTTGTGTTGCGCAAAGTGTCCATTTTTAATTGTCTCATCTTATTTATTTGCACTGCTGCTGGTGTAAACATTTTATTGCCTTTAGACTATTAGTCATTGTATGTATTCAAGTATTTTAAGGTGGGTTTTAAGAATCTGTCTACTATAACTGGCATGGGGAGGGTGTTGTGAGGACCTCTAGGACCCAGGTTGGTCACCTACATTTAACGTAGTCTTATAGTTCATGTTTTATGTATGTGTTATTCATTTTGGTAAGGCTGGTTTTTAGCAATGGCTTTTACAGATTTTATCAGTGTGCTTTATTCCAGGAAAGCAAGGAAGACGCTTTTTAGTTAGCCTTTGCATGATATATAATCAGCACTTTCTGTGCTAGGCTATGGAATGAGGTACACAATATGCTAGCTTCAGGAGAC
The DNA here is from genome assembly GCF_031143425.1 of Pleurodeles waltl. Taxonomy (NCBI): domain Eukaryota; kingdom Metazoa; phylum Chordata; class Amphibia; order Caudata; family Salamandridae; genus Pleurodeles; species Pleurodeles waltl. The sequence goes on along the minus strand of NC_090442.1, from coordinate 690,510,510 downwards.
AGCTCCGTTCAGGAGACAGCTTCTATCACCTAGACACAGCATTGCATATGACCTGCATTTCCAATGTGGTATGGTTTATTATAGAAATGATGCACTGATCCAGGGAAGGCAGAGGAAAATCTGGTGGCAACTATCCTGTGATACACGCAGTGTGACATGCAGCATGACTGGCATTGATTTGCTAACTCCCTGAGAGTATTTGCCATCTACATCACAGGTTAATTCCTGACACTCTTTCGTGGTATGGGGTGGAGCTAATATATTAGATCAGGTCAGGCAGAGGGTTACAACGTTATACTCTCAGAATAGACATAGGGTTAGGTAGGAGTCTCTAGTAAATCTAGGACCACATATATCATGGTTGGATTGTTCATCTCCTTTACCATGTTCGCAATGCTTATTAATTTGCTATGTCTCATCTTCTTAATTATCACAGTTACTATCTTATATCCTAGATTGTAATTGTTTCAATAAATGTATTGAAAACTTATTTTGCATCTTTTTGTCTCTCTCTGGCGTGCATGGGTAATAGTGCAAAAGGGGTACCATCTGTTTCCATAGCTTCCCTGAAAAGTCAGAGTGTCATGTTCAGGTAGCTATAATCACCTCTTATCCTGGTGGGTTTGGAGGATTCAGTGAGGCACTGAGAGCTAGCCAGGAGTTAGGCCGGAAGTTACTAACTGCGTGTTCGGACTTAGGGCCAGATTTAGATATTGGCGCATGAGTTACTCTGTCACAACAGTGACGGATATCCCATCCACAGAAATCTAAATCCCAGAGGTTATAATATGATTTAGATTTAGGCAGACAGGATATCCGTCACCATTGGCACAGAGAAACCGCCAATATCTAAATCAGGCCCTTAGTATCTCACACATTGCTGTTCTGCCGTCCTAAAACACGCAGTCCTACAACCAAAGTAGGAACTGCATAGCAGTACTGTCCCAAACACACATGAAGAGCTACAGAATTGCTGGAGGCCAACAGGTCATCCAGTCCCAAGGGGCACTACTTGAAACACAGACTGTAGACTAAAAAGATGTATCTACTTGCAAACTTTAAACTCAAACGTTACCATATCATCAGATTAAATGTTCACATATTTTATTTGTAATACACCTGCAACAATTCATTAATCTCCAAAATGACTAAGTTTGAAGTTGAGTAAAAGTTGTTGCCTGCAAACGTTGGTTGATTTCTCTCCGTGACAAGTATTGTAATTGTTTTAAGCGCTGTGTAACAGTTCTCACTTCGGTTCCACATTTCTTAGTTAATTGAGGTAATACATTGATTTGTTTCTTCATTTTGCATCGTAAGCCAATGTAACAGCTTTATTATACCTCGCTGAAAGACATTTACTTGGGGGGGGGTACAGTGAGTATTTGTTGGTTAGTCAAGGAACTCAAGTGTAAATGATTCTCCAGTAACCGCACACCTGGAATATTTCAAGCTTAAATTCGCAAACACACATGAAGAACTACGGTTCTTTAAAGTAGCAACTATCACATGTCTTTAGTTGGGTTATCATTTCACACTTGATAGGTGTACAAATGTGATGAGGTGCAGAGGTTCCCATGCCCCATTTGTACGTGATTTTAATCATGTTTATTTTTTTAATGTAACTACCCCTGAAGAAGGGTTTGACGTATCTAAATGCATTGGGTGATCTGTGAAATGTGACACCTTGAAAGTCATGTGAGCATTATAAAAGGATCGCAATTTAACTTCAAATCTTGATTATTTTGGAGAATAAAGAATTCTTGCAGTTTACAAATAAAATATGTGAGCGTTTAAACTGAGGAAATAGTATTTTTTTAGTTTTATCTTGTTTCAATATAGATAAAGCTTTTAGCCAACGGGCTGCATTTCAAGTAGCGAGCGGCCCTGGGTAATCTGTTGGCCTTCAGCAATTCTGTAGATTTTAATTGTGTCCCAGATTTGGATCTGGATAGATCCGCCCGACCTGTACTAGGGGCCAGCTTGTTTGCATGTTCCAACACATTATTATGATACTCGGCTATCCACACCGGTAACAGATATATGGAGTGCAATGCACCCTGAAGCCAAAGAATATTCACACGTCTCAGGTGAGTGTGCATAACACACCAGAATCGATATGGCTTACTGCACAGCAGAGGCTTGTGATAAAGCAATTGATTTAGAGTATCTGACCATAAAATATCCGATCACAGATCACTAATGATCTCTGTGGCATGGGGAAGACGACGCCCAAAGATTCCCATTTGGCTTTTCCCAGTTGAGGCATTGCAGGATGTGGCATTTTGAGGACAGGGACGGCTAGAGCGGTATTTTACCGAGGATACGGAAATGGCCTTGGACGGGCAGGGAAATGGGATGTATTTAAGTTTCTGCTTAGAGGGTATGTAAGAAATCGAAGAGAATATTATTACGTGAGGGTTTGAAGACATGAAGGTGCATGTGAGAGAACTGGAAAATAAAAAAATACAAATTTAACTGATCAGAAGTCACTTCTCGCTCTGGGAGACCTGAGGAAGGAGTCTAAAGAGGCGCTTGGTAGGGTGTGTCGAATGGATTATACACAATATATTGCATGTCAACACATGACTCGATGCAAGGCAGGTACTTTACTCGCTTGATTGTTTTAAGTGGAGACTCCTACAATTCCAATAGGTGCCATATGTACTTAGGGTGGGACTCTGGTCAATAAGCAGGAAGAGATCGACCAGGTATTTGAAACGTAATGTAGAAGATTCTACAAGGCCCCACTGTAAATAGGCCGGAACAATATTAGACGGCATTTGGATCAGCTTTTTTTTGCCGTTCATAAATATTTTGCAGCGACAGGAACTGGAATCTCAGGTCACGTTAGAGGAGATTAATGTGGCCATTACTCAAACAGAACAAGGTAAAAACATCGATACTGATGGATTTTCATGCAGCACATAATTCGGGGCTGGAGCAGCACATATTACAGGTATAGACTGTGGCTATAAATAGGGCCAATTTGCTGTCATCGATGAGAGAGGCCCTAATAGTGGTTCTTACAAAGCCTGTTAGGGAACCTTTGAATGTTGAGTCATGCAGACCTTTGTCACGGTTGAACTTAGAATGCATGGTTCTTGGGAAGATATTGGCGAATTGTCTATTATCCATAGCACAGACTATAATAGACACAGACCAAAACGGGTTAATCCCAGGTAGAAATACATTCCCTCGCATAGTGATTGTTCAGGATAATGAAATGGATGTGGTCCTGCAAAATCTAGCACTTGGCAGCATCTCTTGATATTGAAAGAACATTTGATACAATGCTCTGGTCTTTTCTTTTTGAGGTGCAGGACAAATTAGGGGTAGACCTGGAGTTTCAGAGTTGGGTGAAATTATTATATACCGAAGCAGCAGCATGGGTTGGCACAGGTGCACTGATTTCTGACCCCATACACATTACAAGGTGCATCAAGCAGGGATGTCTTCTGTTGCACATAATATTTGTATTGGCTCCAGAACCACTGACTTGCTTATTACTATTGAAGTGAGTTATTTGGGGGATAACGATTGAGCATAAAATTCATATAATCTTGTTATATGTGGAAAACACCTCAAAGTACTTACGTGCCAATAGTACTAATGTACTACTGCTGATAGAACTTTAAAGCAACTTTGAAAATTCCTCGTGATTCAAAATTATCTGCAACAGGTCACGTCTATTCCCTTTGCTTAAAATGCCTGAGAAGCATCCGGTGATGATGCCAGTCAAGTGCTGAAGCAGATATGTTAATCAAAATTAATTTATGAATGTTTATGTATTTAGAATAAAGAAAATGTGCATAAATCAAATTAACGTAGAAAATTAATGTGCACGTTTGAAAATGTGCCCACGGGGCGTGGTCACCAAGATTCACGAATAATATTAAAAAGTGAATAAAAATATGTGAAATGTTGAAAATGCGTAATAATGATGTAGTAATATGTCATATTGAGATATATAACGTATGTTTTGCATTATATTGTAGAGCTAACTTAGCCAAAGTTGTGGCCAAGTTTGCTATGTAGAGAAGCTAATGTGCATGAACCGCTCATTGTTGAATTAAGTCTGCTTAGTTAGAATTTTCTGCGTTGAACCGACGGACAAGAGATGAGGGGAGCAGAATTGTAGCAAATGTCATGTAAGCCAGGCGAGGTGTACTTTCCCAGGACTTGAAAAATGGAGACACTGACTGGAGAAGAACATGCAACATTTTTGATACCTGACGAGCCGGATGATGAGGACATCGCAGGACGAACCAATCAACAGCTTGGGAAACATGAAATATTAGAATCCATAGATTTGGTGTGTTTTATCCATTGGCTAATGTAAATAACACATGCCTGATTTACCAATTAGGAATTGGGGGGACAATCTGGGTAACTTTGATATAACATCGTGACAGAAGGAGAAAACTTCAGAGAGATGCAGATGGAGAGGGAAAAGAGAGTTTACTTGAGCAGACTTTATCATTAGCGCCTGGAGATTCTGTCACTGGACTCGACTCTCTGACTGAGAGCCTGATGTGATGGTGATCGACTGATAACCTGAGGACGTAGGTTGACTCTGTTGCTGACCCATACCAAGGATAGGTATATATGACAATGTGACTGAAATGCATTGCTTTTCTTTTCTAGGTACCAACTGCGCTGTTTTTATAGCATACCTTACTTAGATGTTTTTCTTCAAATATGTGTTCTAAATTGTTTTTGCATGACACCCCACATGCTCACGCTGATCTGGCTTGGTTAGGGTTTCTCTACATGAGAGTACATGACACGACTATTGACAATTGATTGACAGACAAATTCTGCTTAACTTATGCCTTTGACTGGGTTGTTTGGATTGATCTTCTTGCTGATTTGTGCTAATGCTCTAGAATGTATCTTGATGCAAGCTTTGATTAGATTATGTTCTGGCATCTTTGATTGATTAGATGTGTTATTGGATTGAATAAAGTTTGAATTAACCTTTTGCCTTAGTATTGTAACCAAAGGGCAATAAAACTACTAAAACATATACAGAGGTGTGGTTATTCATGACTGTAAGGTCATGGTGCTTCAATAAAATTGGTCTTCTTGATTAAATTGATAATGTTTCGATTAATGATATTAAACTGTGCGTTAATTATTGTGTACACTTGTCACTGTGTAACTAGGATACTCCATGCGAATCAGAAGGTCCATCAACCTATACGCGTCACCTTGTAAGTTTACTTATTAAGGATCGACGAGCTAACACAAGCAACGTAAATGGAAAGTGAATAGTATAAAATAACTAAGGGTTAAATCTAACTATGGTGAGTCAGATCTTAATGAGAGGAATTTGTGGAAAGTACTTTCCTTGAAATGGCAATCCCTGCAATTTTAGACTCAGCGACACTGCAGGCCCATGGGGAGAGTTGCGATTTGTAAGATGTTGATTCTCCCAAGGTTATTGTATTTATATACTCCCATACTAGTGGTGCTCAAGAAATCATACTTTAAGGAACTACAGGGCATATTTATTTCCATAATAATATGGAGAGCAGGTAGATGCAGAGTAGCATTACCAAAATTATATGCTGTTCTCAAGGAAGGGGACTTAGGGGCCCCTAAGTAGAAGTTGTAATATACTTCAGCTCAACTGCAGTGAAAGTTGCTCAGACTGGCAGAGAGGGATAACCCAGATCGAAATGATGTGACTTTGGGGTTAGAAAGGCACAGAATACTGGACTAAATAACGGGTGCTCTACCAGGCACAATTTCAGATAATATACTTAAAAATGTGGCTGGGTGGTGCTTGAAAAAATACGTGTACGTCTGCCCTGGATCAGTCCTATACTCTCTGGAGTTACCCATATGGTTACTCCTCAAATCCATGGTCCTAAAAAACATATGTCACTGATTCAGGTAATAAGGCAGATCTGGGGCATGGTACAGGAGTTGTATACAAAATTGTGTTATTGATTGAGGGGGGGTGCAAGCCCAACTTAGGCAACGACCACAGTCCTTGCCAGGGTGAACCACAAAAAACACAAAATAAACCTGTGCTTAACTCTCTGGTAGCTTGGCAGAAAGGCAGTCAGGCTTAATGTAAAATCACTGTGTAAAGCATGCATGCAGCACACAAGCAGCTATAAAGTGAAAACAAAACACAAGAAAAATTCAAACCAATTAAGGAACATGGAGAAAGTGTTAATAAACACAATGACACCAAAACAAATTAAATCCAATCAGAGCTGGAGTTATGATTTTGTAATTTTTTTTTTAGGGAAATTGAATTCCTAAATCATCAAAGTGCAAATCGTGGTTACCTGGTGGAATGAGGTTGGCTCAAAGTCAAAAGTTAGGGGCCACATGTAGCAAACTCTGAGACTGCGACTCGGAAATTGCGAGTCTGTCCGACTCGCAATTTCCGAGTCGCAATCTCGGATGCAGAACGGTGTCTCAGACTGAGTGGTGACCAACATGATTTCCGTACAAAACCTGGGAGAGCTGGGAGTCACACATCTTTTTTGAGCTCTTAAACACGATCCAAATGTAGTCATTTCCTTTTTTCGCATTGAATAACGTGAATGTGAATTATTAAGGTGCCAGTTAAATATCGGTTCAGTAATGTTATTGTTTGCAATGCTGTAACGAGTTTGATTTTCCTTTCCTTTTACTGCTGCGTTTTTAGGACAACAAAAGGGCATGATATGACACAGTGGGGGTCACTCTGACCCCGGCGGGTGGCGGTTGCCGCCCGCCTGGCGGGAACCGCCATTTGGCCGCACTGCGGTCAAAAGACCGCTGGTGCCATTCCGACCTTCCCGCTGGGCCGGCGGGCGCTAACAATGTTAGCGCCCGCCGGCCCAGCGGGAAGGGGGCCTGCAACACTGAAGCCGGCTTCGAAAGGAGCCGGCGGTGTTGCAGGTGTGCGACGGGTGCAGTTGCACCCGTCGTGCTTTTCACTGTCTGCTAGGCAGACAGTGAAAAGCAGGCTGGGGCCCTGTTAGGGGGCCCCTGCACTGCCCATGCCAGTGGCATGGGCAGTGCAGGGGCCCCTAGGGGCCCCAGGACACCTGTTCCCGCCAGCCTCTTCCTGGCGGTGTAAACTGCCAGAAACAGGCTGGCGGGAAGGGGGTCAGAATCCCCTGGGCAGCGCTGCTTGCAGCGCTGCCCTGGCAGATTTGTCCAGCCGGGGGAAATCCGGCGGAAAACCGCCGGACCCGGTTTTCTGACCGCGGCTTTACCGCCGCGGTCAGAATGGGCAGGGAAGCACCGCCAGCCTGTTGGCGGTGCTTCCTCCATTCGCGGCCCTGGCGGTCTTTGACCGCCAGGGTCGGAATTACCCCCAGTATGTCTTCCCTCTACCTAAATAGCAATGTAGGAGTCATGAATGACACGGTATGAACTTTAATGCGAGAGGGGAGGGAATCACGACGTATCGTAACAATGTGATGATGTGGAGATGATGTAGAGAGTTAAACAGAAAACAATTTGTGAGTTTTGAGATCAAAACTAATAAGGAAAAATGCAAAAAGAAGCGTTTCCATTAAAACATGATTTTTTTTCTGTATATCAGTCTCCAATTCTGTTGTTCAAATATTTGTTAAAAATGTTTGTGCTGCCTTGTTTTCAGTTGTTTCCCTCAATGATACTAGTAAGTGACCTGGTATCAATTTTGTGGCTAAATCAAATATTAATGTCTGCCCTTCGTCTAAATTCAATAGGAACAGAACATGTTATGTACTTCTAAGGTTTTCTTTGCTTTTAATTAGAATGGAATGAAGATGAGCCAACGCTATTTTTCTAATATGATTGTCTGGAGTTGAGTAATTGTTGCACATAAAAATATTGTTCTCTGTGTCATTCTCACTTTTATAACTTGATGTTCCAAAAATAATAATATACATGTTAAAGCTAGGGCTACCTGCTTAGCAATCGCAATCCTGCGTGCTTGCACAGGCTTTGAATGAAATAATAATGAGGCAACACGCTGTTTCTTTGGAAAGGAAAGGCCACGGGTACATTTATTAAGAAAACGGTTGAATGGCACTTTCTGCGCTCATAATATGCGTGCCGTACCCAAAAAATCACTTTACCCAACACTGTTCTCCAGGGCGGCCCCTCCGCTAAGGGATAATAAAAGTATTTTATTAACCCTTTATTTTTCTGCTTTTATAGGGCAGGGTGAGGCCAGCCTCCTCCACTTCAACAAGTGGCGGAGGAGTAGAGGTGCAATTCTAAGTGCGCATGTCAGTTTAGCTGTCCGAGGCTGGCCAAACTGACATACGTACTTGGAAACTCTCCACCCGGCTGTATTTTACAGCCAGGTGGGGACCAAACTCAGTGCCCCACTCCATCCTTGAGCAGCATTTCTGCCCGCTCAGGCCAATCACAACACTTCTTTCATACTGTGTCACAGCATAAGAAAAGCATCAGGATTGATTGGGAAGGGAAGACGACGAGAGGCAGCGGGAGTGGTGGATCACGGACGGGCAGGTAAGTTTATTAATTTTCTATTTTTACTGACCCCACCTCCCCGCTATATGCCCTGCATCCCCCTCCCCCACCCCTTCCTGTGGGCAGCTGATAGTGCTGTTCTCTGGTCCAAGAGTCTGCCTTCCAGAGCGCAAAGATAGGGTGCCATGGTTTGTCACTGTTCAAGCACAATTATTTGGCCTCTGTCGACACAATTAAACCACAGCTTTACTACATTAGCATACCAATGTAACCTGACCTTTCCATTGTTACGTTTTCTGTACACACCAGCTAGCTCTAGAGATGCTTGCTAAACCTTGTGGATTGCAATTCCCCTTATACCGCTGCATTCCTTATGCGTTTACGGCTTAGTGTTTTTTTCTGGATTGGTTTAATACCCTTGTTCACCCAGATACGCGTAATGACCAAATGTACCTTCCTCCAGCTTACACTTCTCAGAAGACACTCTCCTGCATCACTCTTTTTCTTTAAGGAACTGCCATCAACTCTCTTCTATTCTCTTGCTTAGACTATGCCAATCTCCTAAAGTCCATCCTTCATGGACAGCAAATTGTCTGGCAAGCCCTTCTGTGCCCGTTCATGCTGGGCCGCAGTCCAATTGCACCAAGGTTACTCAGAAGCTTCCCTCCTGTCACTCAACTCGAGATGCCTGTCCTCTGTTGCTGCTATGCCACACCACACAGCCCAAAAAGAGCATTCACTTGCACCACTACTGCTTCATGTGTAAGAACACACCCTCCACACCAGCACTACCCCCACACACACACACTACACTCCCATTAAAAAGTACATATTCGTAACAAACTATCATGCATGTCCCTCAACACCCACTCACTTAGCAAGCATGGCACAGAAATCTGGTACATTCTGGACAACAGTGCCTGGACTTCCTCTTCCTCATGGAAACATGGTTACCCACCAAATTAGCTCCCAACATTGCCATGGCTGTCCCAGCAGGATGCAGGATTACTCAGGAGGATCGCCAACAGAAACCAGGAGGAGGAATCACAAAAATCTTCAAAGAAACAGTCAGCTGCACCACAGTCACTGAGTAAGTAACCCCCTACATGGAGTACCTAAACTTGAAACTCTGAATCTCAACAACCTTTACACTGAATTTTACCATTGTGTACCACCCACCTGTACCTAGGGCTAGTTTCACCAACACCGTAGTCCTTGTCGCTCTCCCATCATCAGTGCAAAAGCCTACGTCCTACTAGGAGAACTTAATTTCCACCTGGAAAACTAGAATGTCCTCAGTTCCATAGCAGTCCTCAAACGTATGGTAAACCTTGTACTAACTCAACTTGTCATCAGGATAACACACTCTGCCAGACACACCCTCAACCTCATCTTCACCACTTTTGATGACATCAAAATTACTACAGCCACACCAGGACTGACCACGCTACTGTCTATTTCTAAATTAACTCCCCTCGCCATGCGAAAACCACCACCACCAGCCTGCTAGATGCAGCTGGGGCAGCATCAGGGAAGCAAACTGATGTCACACTCTATGCATGAACCAGCCCAACCACACCAGCAACCTAAAGTGTGACATCAAACAACCCAACAAATGAATCACAGACTGCGCCAAGTACCTGGCACCCCGCAATCTTATTAACCAAAAAAAAAACTGAAAGCAAGCTGGTGCACTAATGAACTCAACCAGGCAATGCTGCAAACAACAGGAGAGATGATGGAAAATAGTCCACACAGAACCAGACAAAGACACCTTCAAAGTGGCACTGAGATGCTACCACCAGCAGATCAGAGAAACCAAGAAAAAGGCTCTATCAGAGCACATAAAAACAGCAGCAATAGCTGCAAAGAGATCTTCACAGTCAAAGATTTCACTGCATTAGCTTCCACTGCAAGCAACATCCTCCCTCAAAATATTTATGCAACAACCTCTCAGAATTCCTCACCTACAAATTGAAACCATCTACAACAGTTTCAACCCACAAAAGACCCCACCAACCTTGCTGCCAGGGAACTGACTGAAGATTTTGGAAACACCCTGACTGCTTGGAAAAACAGTAGACACAGAAGAAATAGCCACAATCATGGGAACCATCCATTACAGGTTCCTGTCAGACCCCTGCCTTCACTAGATCCTCAACGTGGACATCTTCCCAATAAGCAAAAAACTCACCTGAATCCTAAACTCCTCCATCATCACTTCAATGTTCGCAGAAACATGCAGTGGTAAATGCAGTACTAAAGAAACCTTCAGCAGACCCAGCCCAGCAATCTAACTAGGGCCTGATCTCCCATCTTCCTCACTCAGCGATGGTAATGGAGAAGATCATCAACAAGCAACTCGCCCATCACCTCAACACACACCAACTCCTAGACACCACCCATTTAGGCTTCAGACCCAGCCACAGCAACATAATTGCCCTCTTTTGTAATAACGGATGACATCAGGTTGATCTTTGACTGAGGAGAAACAACAGCCCTATTACTACTTGATTTCTCTGCAGCATTTGACACAGTCTTCCACTCCACCCTCCTCAGAAGACTACATAAAACAGGCATTCAAGGGCCCCCTCTCAACTGGATCTGCTCCTTTCTTGAAGGAAGAACACAAAGAGTCAGCATGCCATCTTTCACTTCAAAAGCCAAGAACCTCATCTGCGAAGCACCCCTAAGGATCATCTCTCAGCCCAATCTCATTTAACATCTACATGACCCCACTGGCAGACCTCATCAGATGGCACAGAATCAAAATCCTTTCCTACGCAGATGATACCCAATTGATAGCCTCCCTAGTAGACAAGACCCCTGCAACAAAAAACAACTTCACCACCTGTATGACTGGAAGGGACACCTGAATGAGATACAACTGTCTGAAACTCAGCACACACTCTCTTTGAAAGAAATACCTCTATGTGGGACTCTACCTTGTGGCCAGCAAACTTCACCCCACACCCGTCCCCATCACCAATGCGATAAACCTAGGAATCGTTCTCAACAACAAGCTTGACATGTTGACCTAGGTAAATGCAGTGACCTCCACCTGCTTCCACGTACTGAGGATGCTACGAAATGACTTCACCAGCAGACATGACTACAGAAACACACTCTATGAAGGAATCATGAAATAGCTCCTGAATAGGCTCCAAACTGTCCAAAACATTGCAGTGAGGGTCGTTCCCAACCTACCCCATCTCACCCACATTCCTCCACATTGGCTCCATTTACACAAGTGTAGGAGGCTGGCCTGGCTTATAGTGGGAACCTGACGGTACTTACACCTTGAGCCAGGTCCAGTTATCCCTTATATTAGTAGTGTTCTAGCAGCTTTGGCTGATAGAGGTAGCTATAGCAGAGCAGCTTAGGCTGAACTAGGAGACATGCAAAGCTCCTACTACAACACTTATATCATGTAGGTACTATATCATAAGAAACACAATACTCAGAGTTACTTAAAATAAAGGTACTTTATTTTAGTGACAATGTGCCAAAAATATCCCAGAGGATATACTCCCTTAGGAGGTAAGTAAAATACACAAAACATACACACAAAACAAAAATCAGGTAAGTAAAACAGTCAGAAAGTAGTGCAAACACTGTAGAATACAATAGGATAGGCCTAGGGGCAACACAAACCATATACTAAGAAAGTGGAATGCAAACCACAAATGGACCCCTAGGCTAGTGTAGTGTGTAGAGGGTCGCTGGGAGTGTATGAAAACACTAAGGGTGTCCAAGATACCTCACCCCAAGACCCTGAAAAGTAGGAGTGCTACTACTTCCCCAGAAACACACTAAACTCGTGATAGAGGATTCTTCAAAGACCACAACGGACTGCAAAGTACTGAAGATGAATTCTTGGACCTGAGGACCTGCAAAGGAAGGGGACCAAATCCAAGAGTCGTGAAAGCGTCCAGGGGGGCAGGAGCCCACTAAACCCCGGATGAAGGTGCAAAATGGCTGCCTCCTGATGGATGAAGGTGAAGATTCTGCAACAACGAAAGGTGCTAGGAACTTCTCCTTCATGCAGAAAATGTCCTACGGAGTGCTGGAGGATGAAGAGTTGTTTTCTTGGAGAACGACCACAAACAAGCCATGCTAGCTACAAAAGTTGCGGTTGAAGAAAAAGGGTGCTGCCCCAGCCCAGGAAGGACCAGAATGTCGCCTCTTGGGAGAGGAGACAGAGGTGGCCCTTATCAATACAGAGAGCCCACGCACAAGAAGGCAGCACCCACAGAAGTAATTGAACACAGGTTCAAGAAGACTGAACATGGCAGTCATCTCAACACTACAAAAGAAAGTCCCACGAAGCCGGAGGCCAACTCAGCAAATTAGGCAATGCAGGACAAAGTGCTGGGGACCTGGGCTTGGCTGTGCATTGAGGATTCCTTGCAAAAGTGCACAGAAGCCCTAGCAGCTGCAGTTCACGCAGTGCACAGGATTACTGTCTGGAGAGGGGAGGCAAGGACTTACCTCCTCCAAATTTGGACAGTTGGACCACTGGACAGTCTGGGTCACTTGTGTCTACCACCTGTGTTCCAGGGGCCATGCTCCTCAGGATGAGAGGGGTCCCAGAGTACCAGTGACGCTGAAGTTTGGTGCCTGCTGGAGGAGGGGGAAGATTCCGTTAACCCACAGGAGATTTCTTCATGGCTTCTAGTGCAGGGTGAAGGCAGACAGCCCTTTGAGCATGCACCACCAGGAAACAGTCGAGAAAGCTGGCAGGAGTAGGTGCTACAATGTCACTGGTAGTCTTCTTGCTACTTTGTTGCAGTTTTGCAGGCGTCCTGGAGCAGTCAGCGGTCGATCCTTGGCAGAAGTCGAAGAGAGAGGTGCAGAGGAACTCTGGTGAATTCTTGCAAGTCGTTAACTGAGGAAAAGCCCACAGGAGAGATCCTAAATAGCCCTCAGAGAAGGATTGGCCACCTAGTGAGGTAAGCACCCATCAAGAGGGGTCTCTGAGGTCACCTACTGGCACTGGCCACTCAGAGGCCTCGAATTGTGCCCTCACACCTCTGGATCCAAGATGGCAGAGGTCTGGGACACACTGGAGGAGCTCTGGGCACCACCCCTGAGGTGGTGATGGACAGGGGAGTGGTCACTCCCCTTTCCTTTGTCCAGTTTCGCACCAGAGCAGGGACTGGGGGTCCCTGAACCGGTTTAGACTGGCTTGTGCAAGGAGGGCCCCATCTGTTCCCTTCAAAGCATTTCCAGAGGCTGGGGGAGGCTACTCCTCCCCAGCCCTTAACACCTATTTCCAGAGGAAATCCTTTGTTCTGCCTTCCTGGGACTGGGCTGCCCAGACCTCAGGAGGGCAGAACCCTGTCTGTGGGGTGGCAGCAGTGGTAGCTGCAGAGAAAACCCCAGAGAGCTGGTTTGGCAGTACCCGGGGTCCATGGTGGAGCCCCGGGTACTTGCTAGTGCAAGGGTGCCCTCACACTTAGTAACTTTGCACCTAACCTTCATAAGTGAAGGTTAGACATATAGGTGACTTATAAGTTACTTAAGTTCAGTGTAAAATGGCTGTGAAATAACATATGCGTTATTTCACTCAGGCTGCAGTGGCAGTCCCTTGTAAGATTTGTCTGAGCTCCCTATGGGTGGCTAAAGAAATGCTGCAGCTCATAGGGATCTCCTAGAACCCCAATACCCTGGGTACCTAGGTACCATATACTAGGGAATTATAAGGGTGTTCTAGTGTGCCAATTAGAATTGGTGAAAATGGTCACTAGCCTATAGTGACATTTTTAAAGGCAGAGGGAGCATAAACACTGAGGTTCTGGTTAGCAGAGCCTCAGTGACACAGTTAGTCACTACACAGGTACACACATTCAGGCCACAAACTATGAGCACTGGGTTCCTGGCTAGCAGGATCCCAGTGAGACAGGCAAAAACAAACTGACATACATGTAAAAGTGGGGGTAACATGCCATGCAAGATGGTACTTTCCTACAACAAGCACACTCAATTCAAATGACTCACATAGTTAAAGCATTACACAACATACGCCCGCCTACCTCAATAGCTGCATGCACTCAACCACCGCTTAAGACACCTCCGATCAGCTGAATGTGCATTACAAAATGTACCCTGGATGCACAAAAACAAAACTAGAGGTCATACCTTCTCTCACTTCTTCCTGAACGCCTGAAATGACCTGCCACAGCATATCAGAGCCTCCTCATCGCTTCTTGAATTCTGCAAGAAGTTGAAGATCTGGCTGTTTGAATATCTGACCTTGGAAGTTCATTGCCTACCTACCAGCGAATTGCCTAGATACTCTCATGAGTGATTAGTGCGCTATACAAATAGACATAACATAACATAACGTAATATAACATAACATATAGCATAACATAGCATAACATAGGGAAACACAAGTGGCTACCAGTGGAATGAAGAATCACTGTCAAAGTCCCTGGCTGGCAAGCACTTACCTGGCATTCTCAGGACTTGTCCACCTCCAGGACAAGATGTTTAGTATTCTACAGCCATTCATTCCAATTTGCATAACCTTTACCTGCTATGTGTCCACAGATTCAGATGCTTTGAGACCTTGGAAACTTGGCCATCAGGCTCCAGGGCTCTGGAACATCAAGTGTGTCACTCTTTCGCTGCAGGAACTCAATTCCCCAGTAACCACCCTCCTATCCACCCTTTGTCCCAGAAATGCCAATATCAGAACCCTCTTCCCATGGTCTGAAGGCACAGTAGAATTAATTCCTGTACCCCAGTCCTCATTCTTTCCACTATTTCCAAAGGGGCAAATTGACATAATTACAGAAAAAAAGATCCACCATATATACACTATTAGCCTAATCACTTTAAATTCCTACAATAGTGCTGCCCTGTCTATACATGCAAAGATTCCATACAATCTACAACCATCAGTGGCACTATTACCTATTATCTATTGTATTAGTATTTCTATATTTTTTTCTTTCGGTCCTGGTGCTATCCTGGCATTTTCAACTGTCAAGGGTTGGTTCGGACCCAATTAATTTCAAATTCTGAAAACACTTGAAGAACTTTTTCATACCGTTTCTAATAAAAAAGATCTAAAATTAGGCCTGGGTGCCAGAACTCCGCGAAGTGCCGGAAAAACTTCGTGGAGTTCCGCAAGAGGCTAAGCTTGGGTAAGTCATGCTGTTTGCGCTGCTTTTCAGTGCCAGGAGTTTGTCCTGCACTTTAAAATATTTTAGAATGGCATCACACAGAGCACCAGAGGGTGCTAACTTCTTTTTGCTGCTCAAGTAGATTTTCTGCTCAAGCAACATCTTCCTCAACGCAAGCAGCAGCTTTATCATCATAAGCGGTCGGGCCTTCCTCAACTGCTCGCATTCAGAAATCTTGCTCGTGCTCGCCAACTTAGCAATTTCTCTCACTTGCACCGGCCAGCTTAATGGTGGAGAGCGCGAGTGATAGAAAAAACTCTGCTCCACTTCACAAAAATTTTCGGAACTGGAAAAACTCTGCAAATTCCACCGGAGTAGCTGAATTCTTTGCACATCCCTATCTGACACAGATAGACTAGTGCTCACTAGGTCATCACTTATAAAGCTTCTTTGCTCGCCTGCCCTCTCCCAGCATTGTGAGCCTGCATGCTTCCTGTTTTGCTTGGCATCTAATGTCCGGATGTGGCTTATGTTTCCATAGACATGCGACGTGCCTAGCACTTTGAGCTGGACTGATCTTAAAGGGACAGGATCAAAATTAATTTGCTATTTTATGTTATGTGGATTTGTAGAGTATGACTAATCACCCATGACGGTATCCAGGTGCGGACTAAGGCAGGTCTGATGGGGGAGGAGTAGAGGGGAGGGAGGTGTTGCAAGTGGTAATTCCAGGTCATGACTGCGAGGTATCAGAAGCAGCATCCTTCACTTCTGGCCTTCTTGATGCGAGGGAGATGTACTCTTTCCTGAAACGCAGACCAAAGTTATTTGGTGGGTTGGTGAAAGTTGAGGTGGTGACTGAGGTACACTGGACCGGTGTTGTGGAAAGCTTTCTAGGCATGGGTGAGTAGCTTGAACTTACATCTTTCCTGGACTGGGAGACAGTGGACATTGTTTAGGTGAGGAGTGATGCAGTTATTTCGCTGGATTTTCAGGATGAGTCTGATGGCAGTGTTCTGGGTGGGTTTGAGTCAGTGTAGAACATAGGCTGGGACTCTGAAGTAGAGAGCATTTCCATAGTCAAGTCTATTTGTGATAAGAGCCTGGGTAAATGTTCCTCTGGTGTTAAGTGGGATCCATTTGAAAATCTTGCATGACATTTGCAAGATGTGGACGCACGATGAGACAATGGCCTTTATCTTTGTACTCATTGAGATGTTGGTGTCTAGGATGATCCAGAAGTTCTTGGCATGGTCTGCAGGGGTGAGTGGGGGGCCAAGTTCAGCGGGCCACAAAGTAGCATCCCAAGGGAGTAGTTGTTGCTGAAGATGAGGACTTCGGTTTTGTCTGTGTTGAGCGGGAGGCAGTTGTTTTTCATCCAAGCAGTGATGTTGCTCTTGCAGTTGGTGAAGCTTGCTTTGGCTGTGCTGGTTGAATTAGTAAGGGAGAGGATGAGCTCTTTGTCATTGGGGTAGGATACAATGCAGATGCTGTGGGTTCTGACAATGTCCGCAATGGGTGTCATCTAGATTTTGAAGAGTGTTGAACTAAGCAAAAATCTTTGAGGGACTCTGCAGATGAATTTCTTGGGTTCTGAGGTGTGCGGGCAAGTCTAATGCATTGAATTCTACTCACAGGAAGAAGGATATCCACTTGAAGGGCAGTCCACAGATACCCACTTGCTGAAGCTTTCTGATGGTCGAGTTGTGGGAGACCGTATCGAAAGCTGCATAGAGGTCAAGGAAGATGAGTGCAACCATTTCTCCTTGATCCACGATGCTTCTTAGTCATCGGTGGCCACAATGAAAGGCTGTTTGTGTGCTGATGTTAGTTGCATTTTTTTCGAAGTATGCTGTGGCACAGCAATGAAAAAATAATGAATATAGCCCAGTATAGCTCTGAGATCAATTCAAGCATTTCACTAATCATTTTCTTCATCTTATGAGGCCAATCACGTTTCTCCTTTGGTCCTTTTATACTTTAAGAGCCGTTATTTATAAAGGAGACCTATCTCCCAAAAGGACAGGTTAGTTCAGGATGGAAAATCAGCTCATTTTCAATAAGTGGTTTCAAACTTGGAGTAGTTCTGTTCTCTGCAGACATAAAGCTGATGCAGGCTTCTTGATCCTTTTAGAGAAACTGCAAATCTATCAGGAGACATCACACACTTTGCTTTTTTACAGACATTGCTGTTCAATAATAAAATGTGGCCCTTATTTGTCACATGTGGGAAGTAAATACTGGCTTTCATGAAAATTCTAAGTTCACTTTGGCAAACATCTCTCACCTTTGGGCAAAAATGTGAAAGTTTTCATTGAAACACTAATCAATAAATGCAGATATCAACTGTACATGTAGAGTTTCCTTTGGTGCTTTTTTATTAAGCACTAAACTATATGTGGGTTCTACCTGTGAAATCCCTCAGTATTTTGACTTTTGGACATCAGGCTATTGGAGCTCTGATGTATCATGAAGTATGTTAATGGAGTTAAACCTACTGTAACCAAATATGGATTTAACATCCAGTGCATTCCTTTTAAAATAAAGTAAATTGCTGTGCAGCTGAGGTCAGGGAATCTGAACAGCTTGTGCATGACATGTACATACATGCATGTGCACATGTGCTTACTGAGTGAGGAAGACCGATGTCTGATTCATCCTGATATTTGTACACTGTGGCAGATGGGGCCCAGCCTAAACTGTTAAAATCAAATTGGTGACTAAAAGAAACTGCACAAATTAATTTTATTAAAATGTCAAATGTAATTGTAGTAAAATAAATACATTTGTAGTGTGGTTTTCACTTTGTGTGTTTTACTACCTACAGAGTTCAAGCAGTACATTTAGATGGGAACATGGTATGACAGTCAGAGTTGCTGACTTGACCTCATTTTGCTAGCCCACTGTGAGAAAACAGGGCTGATTGCAGAGGCCCCCTAACTTTTTTGCCCCCATTTTTCACTTTTTGCTGGTGTTTTTCTGACTCTGATGGTGCCCTGTCCCAGGCCCTCTACTCTGTGTAAAATGAGTATGCAAATTAGGCTAATTATAATTGGCCCTGTCTACCTGCCTATATGTCCCTAGTATCTGATAGGGTATGTAGGTTTAGGGACCCCAGCATAGGTGGTGTACCCATAGGTGCACTGCTGAGGTACCCAGTGTCATTTTAAATGCAGGCCTGCCTTGTTGGCTGCTTTTAAACTAAAGTTATATGCAAATTCAACTTTGGAATTAAACGTCTTAAATTACCTTATTCTTACATATAGGTCACCACTAAGGTGTACCCTATGTGCCCCTAGAGTTGAGTGCCTTGTAACTATAAGCAGGGACCTTAAAAATAGTTTTTTAAGCCCCGTTGAGGTAAAATAGCCAAATTCATTTTTCCCTCACTGTAGTGAATGGCCTCCATAGGATAAAATGGGGAGACTTTATTTGAATTAACAAAGTCCCCTTAAGTGTCAGATACCTTGAGGTTGGTATCAAATTAATTGTTATAATAAATCCCACAACTTACAATTGATGGATTTAATATAACTAGTTCAGGTTAGGAGTTTTGAAACTCTACCTGAATGTTGCCAACTTCAGCTATGTAGTACCCTTCTCTGACTGGCCAGGCTGCTTTGATGAGGTGTGAAGTAGCCCGGGCTGAACACAAAGTATGTGCCTGGGGGAGGAGATCTGCCTCAGCAGATGGGAAAGAAGAAAAGGGGGGAGGGAGGCCCACCTGGTCTTCAAAGGCATGGAAAGACATTTGGAGCAGCCCGGCACCTCCCTCACATCCTGCAACCCCAGACAATTAGGTGCCCTCTTCATTAGATTAGAAGAGGGCAGGAGAGGGGTGTGTTTAGGATTTTTAGCCACACCAGTGGGTGGGCTCAGCCAGATCTAACCTCCAAAAATCACTTTCAGACATTTTGGAAGTAGTCATCAAAGGGGGAAGGAGTCTGTATGGGATTGGATACCCAGGACCCCCCCTGTTTTTCACCAAAGAGCAAGGATAAATATGGCAGAGCTGCACCCACACCTCAGATCCCTACAAAGAACAAGACAAAGAAGAAGAAGGATGGCTCTGCTGGCTCCTGATCTGCACCTGGGCAGTGCACTCTGAAGGGCTGCACCAGCTGCACACTTGGGCTTCACCACTAAAAGGACCTTGCCTGTCTGCTACTGCTTCAAGAAGGGACTCCCTGTTTGCTACAGGTACAAAGGAGCTGCCTAGAGTCCCCTGCATCAAGTCCTGCAAGCAGAGCCCAGCTGACCAGCGTCCAGTAGCCATTTAAGGATTCTGACCAGGAGCATTCTGGGAATTTTAGTCCCAACTCCCAGTGAGCAACTTAGAGCTTCTATCACCTTGGATCAAGTTGTGGACACTTCAAGGACCCAAGACGTACCTCTGGAAGAAGCTCCAGAGGTTTGGAGATGTTTGGGGCACCTCCATAAGTTGAAGAGGTGCATTGTGGGAGTTGTAGTCCCAGACCCCAAGAGGCAAACCAGAGGCTCTGAGCCCTGGGCTGGTGATGTGCACCACTTTCCTGAATCAAGAAACACTTCTGAAAGTAAGAGTGACAGTGTTACCTCGTGGGTGGCCTGAACTCTGGACTTTGTTCCTTTACAGTATGACCTTTTTTAACCCTTTGAACGCTAGTTGCTTCTATGCGCTAGAAAACATTAAGGCCCTCTTTTTGACCCTGGCGGTCTTTTGACCTCCAAGGTTAATCTGGCGGTATCAGCCAACCCGCCACATCACCACTCATACCACCATGGCAGTATGAACCGCCGGGCTGGAGATTTGCATCTCTGACCCGGCGGTCCACACATGACCGCCAGTGGTATAATGAGCTGGTACCACCGCCAAGAAAACCATGGCGGCAGGTCTACTGATGACAGGGAATTCCTTCACTGTCACTGGTAGAATGCTCCCCCACCCCCAGCAATCACCTGACCCCCCCCCACCCACATCCCCCTAGAATCACAGCAGCACCAGCCCTCCCACCCCCTGCCCGCCCTCTCCGCAATCATGCACACACATACCCACACGCACCACGCATGCACCCATGCACCACCACTTCCATACATGCATTCACTCACACTCATCCATACATGCATTTACTCACACATACTCTCATGCATACATACTGACAAGCAGACACGCACTCACTGTAACATTCATACATGTATTTACTCACATGCATACCACCACGCATACACCACAACAGTTACAGACGCAGGCACACACACATTCATACACACATGAAGACACCACACACTCACATACAACACCCCCCACCCTACCACTCACCTCCCCTGATGGGCACCCGACTTACCTTGTCCGGTGAGGAGGTCATCTGGCAGGAAGGGATTCTGCTACTGCTGGCAGCGCCCTGCCAGCAGGACACTGCCAGGCCATCTGTTTGGTCAAAATACGTCTGGCGGCGTCCTATTGGTGTGACGGTGCAGGTGATAGCACCGCCCAGACGCCTTGTCCGTCAGCATGGCTACTAATGGATTTTTGCCCTAAATGTGGCAGAAATCCAGCAGTATCCATATTATGGCGGGCGGAAGACCATCAGCACTGCTGGTCTTCTGGCACCTATGGCTTTGGCCGTCTTGGTTTCAGACCACCAAAGTCATGAAGAGGGCCTAATTCTTTAAAAATTCTAATCTTCGGTTCCCCTCATTCGATTTGAATCATGGTAGTATCATTTTAAAGATACAAATAGAATCTATTTTTATAAATCAGTGTTGGATTTTTATTGTGTTTTGTGTTTTACTTACATAATGTTTTGTGATTTTTAAATGCTTTACACACTTGTCTCCTAGGTTAAGCCTTGTTGCTCATTGCCAAGCTACCAAGGGTTGAGCTGGGTTTAATTTATTGAGACCTAACTGGACCTAAGTGGAGGTAAGTGACCTATTGTTAAGTGTAGGTACTTACCTGCCCTTACCGATAATCCACTTTCCAACAACCACAATTTCATATTTGAGGTTATTTTTAACCTACATGAATTCCTTAATGTATATTTTACAAGAACATGTTTTTATCAATGAAGTTAAGTTGGATGAGTGGGTTAATTATTGTGCTACGTCACCTAGCAGATCAAATGACCCAATGCACAGTACACTCTTTCCAGGTGGCTACGCCCAAAGATGCGGAGGATGGTACTTGACATCCACTGCTCTACCTCAACTGTGCAGAGGTTTTCCTCCTAGGGTAGGTGTAAGGAAGCTCCAGTGCTCCTACCAGGAGCTTCTCCCCAATAGTTCACCTGGGGGGGGTAAATGAGTGATATCTGCACACCGTATGACACATCAACATCACAGATATCAACAGGTGGCTCCACAAGGGGCAGATGAATGGAGCTCTGTGCACACCTGGTGGGGTTTCAACCACCAGCCTCTCCTCTCTGAAGGAGGCATCGCTGGAAAGGGATGAGGCACCCCCTTTACAGTGTTTCCATTTTCAAACCTCTCCAAGCTCAGGGATCACAAATGCACCATGATCCATGAGGAAGGATTTCATGAGGTACCAGGAATATCTCCCCCAGGAGGCGTATGTATACATTTGAGGTTTTCCCTTCCCTGGGCAGGCTGATTGGGAAAGAGAAAATGTGGTGACAATTTTTTATTTGTTGATGTGCCCACGGTGTTTCTGGTGCTCCCAGGTAGCACAATTTGGGGGGGTTGGCGCTCCTTTGCATGGGTCTCACCCCCTGGGGGAACACTATATTTGTGTTATTTTCTCTTCCTTTAGGCTGATTGGGACCATGAGGGGCCACAATCTCCTCACAGGGAAGGAAAACTCTGGTAGCCATTTTTTGACTGGCAATGTGCCCATGTCTTTGTTAGCACTCTCCAGCACCACAATTTTGCAGGGGGGATCAGCCCCCTTAGAAAGACACTGAGGGGGTCATTCTTACCCTGGCGGTCCATGACCACCAGGGTCGCGGATGATTGAAGCACTGCCAACAGGCTGGCGGTGCTTCAAAGCCCAATCCGACCGCGGCGGTAAAGCCGCGGTCGGAAAACCGGGTCCGGCGGTTTCCCGCCGGATTTCCCCCGGCTGGGCTAATCCTCCATGGCGGCGCTGCAAGCAGCGCCGCCATGGGGATTCCGACCCCCTTCCCGCCAGCCTGTTTCTGGCGTTTTTCACCGCCAGGAAGAGGATGGTGGGAACGGGTGTCCTGGGGCCCCTGGGGGCCCTTGCACTGCCCATGCCACTGGCATGGGCAGTGCAGGGGCCCCCTAACAGGGCGCCAGCATGCTTTTCACTGTCTGCATAGCAGACAGTGAAAAGCGCGACGGGTGCAACTGCACCTGTCGCACACCTGCAACACCGCCGGCTCCATTCGGAGCCGGCTTCAGTGTTGCAGGCCGCCTTCCCGCTGGGCCGGCGGGCGCTAACAATGTTAGCCCCCGCCGGCCCAGCGGGAAGGTCGGAATGTCCCCAGCGGTCTTTCGACCGCAGAGCGGCCATAAGGGCGGTTCCCGCCTGGCGGGCGGCGACCGCCGCCCGCCAGAGTAGGAATGAGGGCCTGAGTCCACTGCCAGGGTGTGAAAAAATTTAGAGATTTTTCCTTCCCTGGGGGGTGGCAATCAGCCCCCCTGGGAAAGGGAAAATTAATCTTTCATTTTGTTTTGTACTTGCTGCTGCCTATGGCTTCTTAGGCGCCTCCTCCCAGGGAGAAGTGACAGGTTACTTCAGCCACTGATTAGTTATTGTAATAATTTTGTCATTCATATTTTATTTCCATATAGGGCAGCATACCTCAAGGGGGACAGGTGTGCCCACTTCAGCTACTCAGTCATTCACGTTTTGCTATGCCCACAATATTTAGGAGGCTGTGGTAGGGAGGACCAAATGTGACTGGCTGAATAAATGATTATTGGCTGATATGGGTCCACATAGTTCCCTAATTCTAAGTTGGGTGGAAGTAAAATATAAATGGCTGACTCTCAGCCCTATGCTGCTATGGGTTGGTGCAAATTGTATTTGACTAAATAAGTGATCAATAACTAAAGCATGCTTACCCATTTCCTCAGCAACATATGCTTTGCTGGGTGTAACTAAAATAGAAATGCCCAAATAACTGATCACTGGTTGAAGTGGGCTTACATATCCCCACATGATGTATGCTGTGTTGGGTGGAAGTAGGATGTGAATGGCACAATAACTGATAACAACTGCAGAAGTGCTCTGATACAGGGCCCTATGGTGAGCAGAAGCAAAATGTGATTGGCTAAATAGATGCTAAGTGGCTGATGTTTGGTCAGTCATTGCCCCATGGTGATGCCATGCCGGGTAGAGGTATCATGTGAATGGCACAATAACTGATCTGTGGCTGAGGTGAGCTAACCTATTTCCATATAATGTATGTTGCGGTGGATGGAAGTAACATGTGAACAGCACAATAACTGATCGATAACTGAAGTGGGCTCACCCATTTTCACATGATGTATGTTGTCTGGGTGAAAGTAAAATGTAAATGGCACAATAACTGATCAGTGACTGAAGCGGACTCACCCATTTCCATGTGCTGTATGTTGCAATGGGTGGAAGTAAAATGCGAATACCACAATAACTGATCAATGACTGAAAATGGCTGACACCTTGCCCTATACTTTGGTGAGTAGCAGCAAAAGGTGAATAACTGAATACAATGGAATGGATGAAGTGGGTTCAGTCATTGACCCATGATGAATCCCATGTTGGGTGAAAGTATGCTCACCCATTTCCCCTAAAATATATGATGTGGTAATGAAAGCAAAATGTGAAGGGCACAACTATTGATCAATGGCTGAAGTAAGGTCACCCATTTGCATATGATGTATGCTGTAGTGGATGGAAGTAAAACATGAGTGATGCAATAAATGATCAATGGATGACGTGGGCTGACACATTGCCCTATGCTGTAGTGGGTTGAAGTAAAATATGAATGACTGAGTAACGGATAAGTTGAGGAAGTCGGTTCTCCCACTACCCCATAATGTAATATATATCAGATAGAAGAATATTGTGAATGGCAGAACTACTGATCAGTGTTGGGTGGTCCAGAAGGGAACTAGCTGGGACAGACTGGTACAAGACTGTAAACTTGGTTTGTGAGAGGCCTCTGAAGGGAATATAAGTAAAAGAGTATTAAAAGGTTGAAAGGGAAGCAGGATAGGAGCAGAGGATTGAAGCAGGTTGGACAGGCTATGAATAGGGCTCGGGAAGTCTGCAGGCATAACACAAGTGCACACAACAGGAATATAAAGCAGGGAAATTATCTCTCTGTGAGCTGAAAAGATCTTATACAAAGGCAAGGAGCAGATTAATCTCACAGAGGTCTGGGAGACACCCAGCAGCTCCTATAGAGAAGGTGTGCTGGGTGGTTCTATGTGTCAAACACACAGGCCTTGTAATCTAGCTGGCACCCTTGGAAGCAATACAAATACAGATAACAATACAAGACAGAACAACAGGGAACAGAACAAGAAACAACAAAAACAGAAACTGGGCTCAGGCAAAACAGGACTGGGATCACATGCTAGGAAAGTTATGCACTCAAACTAGGCAAGATGGAAATATACAGACAAACAGGAACACAGAGTACAAGGCAAGGAGTATGCATATAACAGGGCAGATCAAGAAGAGTGCAGACAGGAGACTGTGAACTATGGCTAACACTGGAACAGAGATGTAGGAAAACAAGGAACAGAAACAGGAGACTATGAACTATGGCTAACACTGGAACAAAGAAGCAGGAAAACTGTGGACAGAAACAATTGCTACATGTAGCCAAAATCATGGCACAGGTTTCAGAGAAAAAGGGAAAAAGAATCAAAGGACAAGCCTATAGTAGCAGCAGCAAGAACACAGAGCACAAGGAGGCACGTCAGGGGTTAGTTGCGAACCAGAGCACTATGCGCTCAAAGGGCTGTACTAGATGGAGGCTCAGGGGATTAGCACAGGTGCAGGGAAAGAGCCACGTGCAAAGAATTACCCAGGTGCCAGGAGGCAGGAAACCACCAATGAAGTGAAGGCTGAACTGAGGCTTTTAGGAAGGAAGACCAAGGAAACTAGGAGACACAAGACAGGGAACAGGAAAACCTAGAAATGAGTGTGAATCGGAGCAAACTTAGAG
Organism: Pleurodeles waltl; assembly: GCF_031143425.1. NCBI lineage: Eukaryota > Metazoa > Chordata > Amphibia > Caudata > Salamandridae > Pleurodeles > Pleurodeles waltl. Next base: position 690,484,817 of record NC_090442.1, on the reverse strand, counting down.
ACGGGTCTAGAACGCAGACACTAAGGGTTCAAAATAACTGTAAGAGAATCCAGGAACAACTCTAGCAAAGAAGAGACCACCACCAAGATGTGATTTGGGAAGGTTCTGAAGACAGAGGCACCCACAAGATCAATGATGCATCAGGACAATAGAGTGGAAGCCAGGACTGGCACACAAAGTGTGTATGGCAAGATATGGTGTAGAAGTATATAATCTCATATTTAGTGATAACAGGAGGAGTCCAGGTGCCTTCATGAACACCTCCTAATGGCAGGATACCATACTCTTGACAATCAGTGGCTGCCATGGTTTGACACATTGCCCTATGCAGAGGTGGGCAGAAGAGAAGCACATGGTGCACAAGGCTAACTTCAGTGTGAGTCAAACGCATTTTGCTTTTTCATGAGGAGCACATCTCAGAATGAAGGTTCTCATAGCATCAGGGACAATGTTGGCATAATGCACATTTGCCTTATTGGGTGTGTTGCAGCTTGAACTATTTATTTTATTCTTTTTTCTCTTAGCTTTCTAGGAGTAGTTCTTTGCAGGTTTGGTCTTTTTTGAAGAGGGTCTTGGCACTGTTCAGTCAGGTAAGTGCAAGATTTGAGTTGCTACACTCTTGTTACATTGCACATCATTACATTCTGTCATTTCACAGCACACAAAGCTTTCATTCCTCCTCATTCTACACAGTCCCAAAGGTTAAGAGAGAAATAACATAATGTCTCATTGGGTGACTGCTTCTGAGGCTCTAACTCGAAAAATGGAGGAGAGCGATGAGGCAGGTTCTGATACTGAGACAGCATCTGAGGGAGAAGAGCAGGATGCAGAACCTGGAAGTGATTTCTCTATTGTAGTTCCTTCTGATGGCAATTAATACTCTAATGATTTTAAGGAACATGTCCATGGCAGTCATGATGTCTGTTTGCACATACAAGCTGTACAGTGGAGAACCAGTGACAGGGTAGACAAATTGAGGCAGGAACCGCACTGAGCACCAGCAGAGTTCTCAGTTGGTAGACTTCCAATGTAGTTTAGCCTCAATTCATTGCAGATACTGGATGTAAGGGACATACTGCAAATTGTTTGCATGCTGATTACTTCCATCCTTTTCTTGAAGACAAATTCCTTGAGGAATTTATGCACCAAATAAATGTGCATTCCGAACAGTTTCGAAGGGAGCATGAAGGAACACTGGCGTCTCATTCTAGTGCAGACCTAATGCTGAACATGAGCATAGTTCACAAACCAACTGCACAGTCTTACTGGTCTATTCAAACAGTTGGGCTTCACACCAGTCACAAGCAGAGATAAGTTTTAGATTTTGCAGCATATTTTGCATTCTAATGGTAATTCTGCTGTGTTGGCCTGGGCTCACCCATACCATAACAGGTTGTTTAAAATTTGGCCTGTTGAACATTTGTCTGGCAATTATACTCCTGGAGATATTATACCAGTCAATGAGTCCTTGATCTTGTAAAAGTGCAACTGCTGTCCAGGCAGTATATAGCTTGTTACGGTATGGCGTACATGTTGTCTGAGAACTCTACAGGTTATATATGTGACCTGAGAATATATAGTGGGAATGACTTCACAATAAATCCTGCATGTTGCCCTGTTTACTTTAGAAGTTAGTGAGGCGATACTGTGAGAGCTTGCTCAATCTCTCCTTCATAAATGTTTTAACATTTATGTAGATAACATCAATACAGGAGTTTAGCCAGTTGTTTAATCAACTCTGGCTTATGATACAATTACAAAGCATCTCAAAGGATTCATTCAGGTTTTTGTTTGTGAGTAGGTCCAAAAAGGCCAGGCCAGACGAGTGCATTGCTATAAACTGTTCACAGTCAAATTCACAACTTGATGGGAAATATATGTTTGGGGTCAGTTTGCAGCAGTCCAGGAGCCCACCTGTATGCCTTGTTAGAGCAGGTACATGGGTGGAGTTCATAAACATTACCAGGTTCTTCACCCAAATAACGTGATTTATAAAACTACAACATGGTATACCAAGTTGGCTACTAACCTGATTCATTTGTCAACATACAATGTCTATTGGCAGACTACCACAGGAATACTGATATCCTTCCTGGACTTTCATGTGGCTGTTGTTGAAGCAGTAGCCTTCACTTCATCTGTTTTGAAGGAAGTTGCAAAGCTGCAATTTGCTACCTGAATTCTTGAAACAGAGCAAAAGAGTAATCGATTTTACTGTTGCACTGTTGTTGTTCAGCAAGGAAAGGAGTAGGAGAGTAGATATTACTGTCCCTGGTACCCATCTCAGCCTGTCCTGGGTTTTCCAGTTTGCTTGACTTTGTACCACACAAATGTGAAGATCTTGGAAACTTACTGAAGTGGAGCTCACAGGTTAAGCGTTACCATTGGCCTCAAATTGCTTTTAATGAAGACATACTTTCGAAGGCCCATTATTTGAGTAGATGTGCAGCTTTTTAAATTGTTCCATCTACTTTGGAAAGAAGGACTCCAAGATTGTTTTCTTCCTAAATCAGATTGAAGCCAACATAGCTTTACTAACTCCAGTAAAGAGGCACATATTGCTCTACCTTTTGGCTGTTTGCCATTTTCATCCTCTTCAAAATGTGGGCATTACAGTCAACACATTGCACTTAACAATGGACTGGACAGGCTCGATGTTTTGACTCAGTATCCTATCCGTCAAACTCTAAGGCACCTTAGGGCCTGATTTAAGGAAAGTGGTGCTGCATCCAGCGCACCCCCCCATGCCAACATGTGTGCGCTGTATCTAAGATACAGCACTCCATGGCGGTATTTAGGGAAACTAGCATCAACATTTGTTAGGCTAGTTTGGAGCTTTGATGGACTAGCGTCAAAAATGTTGACTCTATTCCTGCAAAGCCCATTGAGGCCCATTGAAAATAATGGTGTGCCTCCTTTTAACGCCTCCTCTGAGCAGGCGATAAAAGTGCCCAAAAAAATGACGCAAAGAAATCACTGAGATTTCTTTGTGCCATTTTTTCAGCCCCCCCCAATGCCCTTTGCATACATAATGCCTAGTGCAGGTATAATGTAGCCCAAAGGGCTACAAACTGGCGCAATGCATGCATCGCTCCACTTTGTAAATTTGGTGGAGCGATTTTGGCCCGTTGGGCCACATGAGAGGAAAAAATGATGCTAATGTGGCACAAGGAGGTGCTAGGGGCTCTTAAATCAGTCCTTTAGTCTATATATAAGTGCTCTTTTAAGGAACTTAGGGCCAGATGTACGAATATAAAGAATTGTGAGTCGCAAATTGCGAGTCAGAGAGACTCGCAAATTGCGAGTCGCAATTCAGGATGCAGAACGGTGTCTCAGACACCGTCTGCGACTCGCTATGGGGTCGCAAAGACCCACCTCATCAATATTCATGAGGTGGGTCGCATTTTGCGACCCCATAGCGAGTCCATGCACTCACAGGGATGGTGGCCTGCTGTAGTCAGCAGACCTCCATGTCTGTGACTGCTTTTTAAATAAAGCAGTTTTTTTTTCATTTTACAGCCCGTTTTCCTTAAAGGAAAACGAGTTGCAAAATGAAACAAAATACCGAAACCATTTGGTTTCGTTTTTTTCAGAGTAGGCAGTGGTCCATAGGACCACTGCTTGCTCTGAAAAAATATTTTTGTCGACATTCACAAAGGGGAAGGGGTCCCATGGGGACCCCTGGGGACCCCTTCCCTTTTGCGAATTAGTTACCACCTGTGTGACACTGGTGGTAACTGCGAGTTGGTTTGCGACCGCATTCGTGGTCACAAAGCAACTCTGAATTGCGATGCGAGTCACAAATAGGAAGGGAACACCCCTTCCTATTTGCGAGTCGCATTCCCAAATTGCATTTTGGGAATGAGCATCGCAAAAGGCTTTTTGCATGGCGCAAACTGCGATTTTTGCAGTTTGCGTCATGCAAAAAGCTTTCTACATCTGGCCCTTAGTAGAGTCTGCCCCAGCCCATTTTCCAAGGTAAATTTGCTCACACTGTCCGAAGAATGTGCCCCAAGTTCATAACTAGAAATCCGTAACTTAACAGGGTTGGGTTGTTTGTTGATGTGAGTATCATGTGTGTTTTGTTTTGGGCCCATGGCTGGTGGTGTAAATGGCTTTATTTGACATGCATGAAAGGTGTGGGAATGGACCTCAAAGTAGTTGGTGCCTTGAAGTGGCTTTGCAACTCACTACTATTAAGTGATGGGTACAATATTCTGACATTGTTGTTTGTATTTATTAATTGACCCTTTTACTACTGGTACAGCAAAAAACAACCATTATAGGTTTGTACTTCAGTAGAGGATGGACACTGAAGGAATACTAACAACCACCCTCATTTTTGATAACTGAACACCCAGAGGAGGCCAAGGCTATATAAACTGAGTTGACCCACAATACCCGTTAAACCTCAAACCTTGTCAACATGTTAAATGGCTAAGATCATACAATGTCCTCACATTCCTGTGACAGAAAATTATAGGGTCTATGGAGATCCACAAAGTTCCTTCTACTCAGCGTTTCCAGACTTCTGATAAAATGCTACACCTGTTGTGTGGAATGGCCTTGCTCCTGTGACACAAAAGGCCCCATGCTCAATGTTGAGACATCATGATAGGGGTAACTGTGCTATTTGTGCCTGAGCTTAGTTGTCACCCATGGAAAGCTAGCAAACCCAGATATTTTTGAAAACTAGGCACTGGAGGGAGTACAGTTTGGTATGCCTTGCACTGATCCTATGAAAGATTCTTACGCATAATGCCTTGCAAATCACAAACTTTGCCTAAAAATACTCATTTTCCTCACCAGTCTTTGACAAAAAAGTCTGGTATCTGCAGAGATCCACAAAATGCCTACCACCCAGTATTGTCCTCACATACCCGCACTTGTCCTCATGAAAACCATACCCAGATCTGTAGCTTGACCCAGTTTCTGTGACATAAAAGGCCGCAAAATGCAACCCTTGAGACATTGGTGATGAGGGTAGCTGTAATATCTGGTCCTGGGCTTCGCTGCCATCTATGGAAACCTACCAAACCCAAACATTTTTTTATACTAGACATCCCAGGGAGACCAGAGTGGTGTGCCTTGTTGGATCAAACAGCTATTTCTTACAATTCTCTACAAACCTCAAACTTTGCCTAAAACAATACATTTTTCTCATGGAAACTCCCATAATATTCAGGGATCCAAAAAAGGCCCACCACCCAGCTTGTCCACACTTGTCCAGATACAAATGATAACCCATTTGTATGGCTTGGCCTAGTGATGGTGAAAGTAGCAGGTCAAGCCCTGTACAATGCAAGTCCTTCCTTAGCAGTTAAGGGGCACCCATCACATGCCCAACTTAACTTGCTGTTATTGCAAGAAGAACAGAAGAATGGGAACGAAGGAGAGTATTCTCTACTGTGCAGCACTGGAGAACAATGCCTGGTATTCATAAAGTTAGGAGGCTAGGAATCTTCTGCTAGAGAAAAGGGATAGCCTTGGAATCTCCATAGCCGTTACCAGGAACTACCTGATAATTATAGCCAGGAGAAATCACCATGGAAAATATGGAACAGGCTCACATTTCTGTCTCTGCTACCTAGCAGTAGGACACTTTGAAGTTTTCAAGATGGAAGAGGCAGATCAGGTTGGATGGAGATTAGCTCAGAGAAAGGCTTGGTCTTGCTCTGGAAGAAGTTTCCAATTTTAATTCTTCCCAGAGAGCTATATAAGTATGGAATATAAAGGCTCATTGAGTGTCATTTAGAGGTGGTGAGATGATGTGGTGTCACAAGATTGAGTAGGTGCTGTCCAATTAAAGAGTTCTCAAATTCCCTGCTTAAGCCTCTGCACAAGCATTTATAGAGTAGAAAGACCCTAGAATGAACAGATGAAAAACTAATGCAGCTATTGACCCCTATCAGGAGATATGGGTGTGCTCCCACACCCGATATTTACTGTGAGCTTTATGAACCCTCTCTAGGTCTGGTTCCAGCAGCTCGCTGATTCTCCCTCAGGACCGGATTGCTGTACTCAGAGGGAGATTATATGAATTTCTTAAAAGTGTCTTTATGGTTAAATCAATACGTCAAAATATTTAGGTTTGTGATTATGGAAAGATGTTGAAGAAGGCGGTAATAAAAATACAATTGATCCTCAAATATAATTTCTGTAATGTTTTCAATGTAACACAATGTAACACAGATTGGCCAAATCCCCACTAACTCCACTGGCGGAGCAGAATATATCACCCAGACCTATCCTAATACATGTTATTCCTCCAGTTGAGACATTCCTATTCAGCTCTAAGCATAGGTATAATAATTTCTTGTGTGTGCCCAGTTGCCTGTGAAGTGAAAGGATGGGTTACTAATCAAATAATAATAATTTGATTGCTATCAAGGGCAAACTTGGGCACTGTTTTTTAATACTGAAAACTGTCAGCCTTTTAATTCTGAATTCTTGCAGAGAAACCCATTTCTCATGATATTCGTTCTCTCAGTTAAACGTGCTGAAGCTGGATGAATCTTCAGGATCAGGAATCTAATTGCAGATAATTATACTTTTAGAAATTGTACTCCACTATATTTTGAGCACAGATGGGGGGTGATCAAGACTTATATTTGATTTGTGGTACTTTTTTAGCAACAAGAGGCTATGATTGTGGCACATACTGGGTCTAGAAAAATATGTTACATAGAATATTATAATCAGAGCTTCATCAAGAGTTTGAAATGCTTTATTTGTGTTGTGATTTGAGATATTATTCAGAGGGGAGGTTGAGATATTAGACTCTCGTTTAGAAGATATTACATAAGCCCTTAGTTTCGAGGTTCACATGGGGATTGTTAGAGGAAGTAAGCTGCTGTAGTAGGTTTTTTACATGTTGACTCTCCACCCTTGCTTTTCTTCTGGCTAGTACTGTGCCCCTCATAACAAGTCTGGTAGTCCTGGCACTGCCAGACTCACAGTGGCAGTCGGACTGCCGCCAAAGCAGTGGTCCGACCTCCAGAGCAGCGCTGCCCTGGGGATTACGACTACCCTCTTCACCTGTGGGACCACCAGGCAAAGGCTGGCATAGATGGGGTGCATGGGCAGTTCAGGGGCCCCATGTTGCGCTTCTCACTGCCTAAATTAAGGGCAGTGCAAAGTGCGATGGATGCTGCTGCACCGACGCACCGCAACATTGCTGCCGGCTCGATTACGAGCCAGCATCAATGTTGTGGTGAGTTTCCCGCTGGGCAAGCAGATGGAAACGCTGTTTCCGCCCGCTGGCCCAGCAGAAAACCCGCAATAGGGGCAGAGTGGTGGTTTGCTGACCCAAAGAGTTTGGCGGGCGGCCTCTTATGCCTGCCAAACTCTTAATAAGAGCCTGAATCTCTCATTGGTTCTTCATTATTATATGCCTTCGCTGCTGCCCATAGAGTCGGTGCTGAGCTTATGGTTCCCTCTGTTGTTGTCCATGTATGTTTTTTCATGGTTACAAAACCAATCTTTATCTAATGGCTCTCTGTATTTGGTTATATCCATTTGCCATTGGAATTTTGATGGAGAGAGTAGTTCCAAGTATGCGTTTATGTCTATTAAATCATGGCCAGACAGGCTGCCCAGGTCTATTGATGCAGATTTTAACTCTCTGCTCAAGTTTGAAGATGGTAGGAAGAATACATCCTATACTATGTTCAGTGCATGCAACAAGTGAATACTGTATAATTGCTTTAGATTTCTGTGAGGAAGCATGATTTTAAATGTACGTAGTCATTGCACCTTTTCATATCAATGTGTTTTGGTACAGTCAATAGTGAGACATATTCATTAAATGAGTGGAAAGTGTTCAACTCTGTTGGGGTCAGATTTAATATGCCCACTCCAACCTGAGAAACAGTAGGGAAAGTGGTGGACTTTAGATGGATCAAATGTACTATTACCCCTTCAACCTGAGCAACAGTAAGGAAAGTATTGGACTTTTGTGGGGTCATACTATAGCCTTATAGCGTGCTACTTAGCGCTATACCGATAGTTAAAATCCCTGAACCTCAGTTATAGGCCCAAGGCACAGACGAGGGCCTGTAATAAGGAAGAGAACCTTTAACAACTGATATAGCCTGATGCAGAAAGGCTATAAGGTTATTAGAATATTCCACCCATTAAAGGTAGAGTGTTCTAAATTAAGAAGGGGGAAATATTAAAACAAACATTGGACTGTTGGAGCTCCAGGCTTGTACCAGCCATTATAAGGCCGGAGCTACTCCATAGTTTATAGTGGAGCACCCAACAGTCCAATGATCTAATTAATATTACCTTTCCAAAGTAAGCAACAGTCGGGGACTTTGGAGGGCCCAGAATTACTAAAGCCCCTCCAACCTAGGTAACAGTAGGGAATGTTTTGGACTTTGGACAGAACAGAGTTATTATTCCTACTCCAACCTGTGCAATAATAGGGAAAGTTTTGTACTTTGGATGGGTGAGATTTATTATTATAAAATAAAATATAGATAACACAAACATATTTAAAATGTATATGTTTGACATTTTAAAATTTACATAAATATTTTAAAAACATAGGCCCTCATTTTGACATTGGCGGTAAAAAAACATCTACCGCCATGGCGACACCTGGCAACAGACCGTCGCCGCGGCTACCAGCTGTCCGCCATAATATGACCACATCCGGATTTCTGCCAGAAGAATGGCAGATATCTGGCTGTGGCCATGTCGGCAGATGGCAGTAAGATGACGCTGCTGCCAGCAGCAGCGCCACACCAGTAGACCGCCGCCAGCCATATTATGAGAAATAATTCAGCCTGGCGGTGTTCTGCTGGCGGACGCTGCTGCTGGCAGCAGCGCCCCGTCCTGTCTCCTGCCGGAGGACCCCCTGGACACAGGTAAGTGGGTGCTCCTACAGGGGAGGGGGGTGTTGTGTGTGTGGGTGTGTGTGTGTATGTTTGTGCGTGCGTGTATGCGGGTGTCTGTTGCGTGTTGTATGTGTGTGCATGTCTGGGGGTGTGAGTGCATTATGTTGAGTTGTGTGACTGCATTTGTGCATGTATGTATTAAGGTGTATGCAGATGTGTGTGTGAATGGATGTATGCATGCGTTGATGAATGTGGGAATGGGTGTGTGTATGCGTGTGTGCGGGTGTGAACGGAGGGGCATGTATGAAGGGGGGATCTGGAGAGAACGGGAGGGTGGGGGGAACCTGTGGAGGGGGAGAGGGGTGGGGAAGACCCCTATCAGTGACAGGGAAGGGATTCCCTGTCACTGATAGTGCCTACCACCATAGTTTTTGTGGTAGTAAAGAAGCCATGAAAACCATGGTGGTAGGCAGGGTCATAATCCTGCAGGTGGTCTAGTGACAGCCGCTGGGCTGGAGATTGATGTCTCCAGCCCGGCGGCCTTTACCGCTGTGGCAGTCGGTGTGGTACAGTGGCAGTTTGGCTTCAGCCAAACCGCCAATGTCATAATATGGAGGAAAGTACTACCAGCCTGTTGGCAGTACTTTCCTACATATTACCGCCGACCACCGGGGTCATAATGACCCCCATAGTATTAAAAATGAAGATTATGAATACAATAATATTACAAAGTGTTTGCCAAATGATAACATTAAAATGTCTCTGTATTTTTCTTAAAAACATCTCACCGTACTATTGTAAGAACCCAACACCCGCAAAAACAATAAAATAAATACACAATAATTCGACCATTAATAATTATACTAAATTAATTCTAATATACTAAAATATAATGCAATTAGTGAATACAACAATTATTTAAAACAATGACATAATTTACATAACAATATTTTAAACTGTTAACATCAAAACCATTAATTACCAATATTTAAAAATTATAGTAATTAATTTACGAATACACCATTTACATAATTGATAATTAAGTTAACAAATTAAATTTTTATAAAATAAATAACCAATTTATAAATGTTAGATAAATGTTATACCTGACACCTTTGGTGTGATATTCCCACATACCTTTTGCCTTTGCTATCTTGTTATTGCTGAACATGTTTTCATTGGCATTAGAACATGCCTTACCAATGCTAACCAGTTGTAAGGTATGTGTGCTTTCTTCCTAAAATATGGTAAACTTGGTATACACCTAATTATCAGATTTAATGTTAATACATGTTCCCAAGGCCAATAAATTAAATATTACAAGTGGGATGCACCACTCATTGTAACACTGATTCCAAACATGTCTCAGGTTTGCCACTGCAGCCTGCTGTGCAGTTTTAAACTGACATTTCGATATGGCAAAATAAACCTTTTTCCAAGCCCAGACTTTCATTATAAGTTTCCACTCAGGTAAGCCCTAAAGGGTAGTAGGGCAGGGTGCATGCTATTTGAAATAAAGGACATGTGTACTTAAGTTTTAGATGCCCTGCAGTGAAAAACTCCTAAAGCTGTTTTTTACCATAGCAAGGCTTTGTCTCCCATTTACTAACACAGGGTTACCTTATTGCACTTAATCAGTGATAACTTATTTTAATTGTAATTTTACATCCTCTAGAGTGATAAAGATGGACTTTAGATTACTGTTATGAAAATGCTACTGTGGTGTGATGTGTATTACTCCTAAAAAGGAAAAAAAGGGCCTCAGGTACAGGGAAGAGTGTTGCTCTTCTAAGCAAGATGGCCTGGGGGTTGCACTAAGTCCTTCTTGAGCTTCAGAAGGGGGCATGAGGTCTGTGCCCACCCTCTTCCTGACTTCCATAGCTGCCTGCTCTGTCACTGGCAAATACAGATGACACCTGGGCCTGCCTGTCCTTTTTACCTTAGACAGTTTGGAGACAAACCAAGGGAAACTGGCAGAACTGGCCAGGACTAGTTTAGGGGAAGACAGAGAGAGAGAGACCCACACAGAGGCTTGCACATCAAAGTGTGCTTCTCCTAATTCATAACTGTAAAGCCTGAGCTATAGGTGAAAATGCCAACATTTTGGGCTTTTCATAGCTGCTAGCAGACTCCTCACATCAGCGATGACTGCTGACTTTCCCACCAACATGAACTTCCAACTTCAGCCTGCTCTTCGCACCAACAGCAACTGCTCAAGTCTCGATCTAACATAAAGCTTCAGTGGGAATCTGCTCTTCACACTGATATTGATCTTGTTGCGGCTTCCACCATTGCAAAGCACCGGCTGAGATTCTTAGAGCAGATTTTTACTGTGAGAAGGTAAACTCTTCATCAGGACTAAGCTGGTCTCTGTATCAGACCTGCACTCAGCCTAAACTTGTGACTTTGATTCAGTCAAGCATCTCTCTGACTGCACCAATTGTGGATTTGTTTGGTGTGCCCAGAAAAAGCAGTGCACCCTTCAGAGGTGGTGGCAGCATAGAACCAAGAGGATTTCTTCCTCTCTCTCAGACTTTGGCCCCTTCCATTGTTTCTGTCTCTTACATTCAAATTCAACAAGTCGCTACAGAGGTCATAAACACCACGGGCAGTCCTGCTTTGACCCATGTTCCAGGAGGATATGATGATGATGTGAGGGATCCTGGGGACAGCTGTTCTGAGAAGACCCCAAGGGAGTCCCAGATTGATTAAGTACTATAGCTTGCCTTGAGCTCCATCCAGCCACTTCTTCCTGTCCCTTCTTCTGGAAGCCAGCTCAGTGTCAGTGACGAAGGGGAGGCTAAAGGGAGTTAATTGGTGGGCCAAATCCAGAATGTAGGCCAGACTATCTCTCTCAGAATCCCTAATCCATTAAAGGTGCCTGTTGTTGCTTCTTCTCTGCCATTGGCATCATGGTTCATGACAGTAATTGCAGTCAAAGAATAATTGAGAGGGAAGATGCTGTCATAATAACAGACAATGGCAAAGGTAAAACACCACATAGTGTGTCGTCCAACCCCAATTCCAATTTAAACCCTGTGCTTGGGCAAGTACCCCCGAGTCTGTTCAATTTGTGGAATCTATAGTTGGTACCGGAATAATAATTGAAGAATATCTCTATAAGAAGCAGTTTCCAGTTGCCACCCATTCCAGGTTAAAGGGTGGCAAGCATTTTTCTTGAAACCCCCAAGATTAAAAATAGTCTTTAATGATAAAACACATACCTTTAATTTTGACATTAAGGCAAAGGAATATTTGGGCAATCTGGCTGGAAGATGAGTCAACATTTAAAAGCATTAATGTTCAATATTTTTGCTTTCTTTCCTTTTTATTCTTTTCTTTTTCTTTTTTCTCTGCAGCAAATGTTCTTTTATGGCCATCTCATTTTTTGTGTATACATTGGGATCATCTTGGGGAGATAAGGGCTTGGCACCACATCATGCAGACTTGGACTTACCACATGGTTGATCTAGCTTCTGAATAGGGGTGGTGAGAGGGTAATGAGTGAAGTTTAGTGGTGAGAGGGTCAGCACTAGGGCCATATCAGAGGAGTTAGACATAGAAGGGGGGAAGAGGAAGGGAAGACAGATACAGAGAGAGAGGGAAAGGGCAGAGGGGAGAAAACTGTGAAAGAAAGTTGGGCGAGTCAATCTGCAGTGTCAGTAGAGGGCATTTAAAGAGCGCTAGTTCTAAAATAAGATGGCATATGTTTGAATATTATTGGTGTCCGGGGAGAGTTTATGGCACTTAAGGGATATATCAGGAATACATCTAAAGACATATAAAGTGTGTATAAATTGTGAATAGAACCAATTCATGTCCAGGGTTTGAAGGATAGATCATGAAGGGCAGCAGTGTCGGAAGCATCGAGAATTCTTAGTCTGACGGGAAAAGACACACTTTCCATTTACCAAGAAACATCTATTAATAAGCTTAGGGTGTTGGCTGCAGATTTGTACTACCACTTCAAACAATGATAAAGTGAAAACACAGCACATGAAAAATCCCAAACCACCTTAGGGAAACGGAGTAACTTTTAATATATAAAAACAGACAGAAATAATGAAAATTCAATCAGTAGAACTGGAAAAATGCAGTTTTTAAGATTTCAGTAAACGCATCACCAAAAAGCTCAAAGCCCAAACTGTGGATATCCAGTACTGACTGAACAGGAAAAGGTCACAAGTTCAGGCCATCTATGGTGGAGCACAGGCCGGCTACAAGGACCTCAATAGGTCAGTTGAACAAAGTTCTTTAAATCCTGGTTGTTGAGCATTGCCACATCTTGCACAAAGGATGCTGAGGAGATGCGTTGTTGCAAGAAGCTACATTATGAGAACCTGTGTTGTCGTCAAGGCTGCCGTCAATTAAAGATTTGCAATGCAAGGCCTGCATGTGGGAGGCAGCACACAGCATGGTTCCAATGTGGATTGCGAGATTGATGCATAGTACATCAGTACAGCGGGTCCACAGATGGGCTGACAGAGCCCCTTCAGGCCCACTTTCAAGGTTCTAGGACTGGGGTGGCACCACTTGGCAGAGTACCCTAACAGGTGGCAGATTCCAGGTTCTGGGTTCAACGTTGATGGAGCATTCTGTCTCTGAGGCTCTAATCTGGAGGCCAGCTAACTAGCCCTTGGAGTCACTTTGGGCTCCTAAGGTCAACAGATGCTGGTCCAGTCCTCACCAAGGCAAGAGGGCACAGAGCAGGGCAGCAGTCCTTTCGAGCAGCAGTCCAGCAGAGGGCCAGCCCATTCACAAGAGTTGGTTTCTGGGGTCCAATATTTACACTTGCTCCTTCCTTTGAAGCAAATAAATTGAATTGAAGATTCTAGTGTTTTCTATTTAAATTAAGTTTGGTGTAATTCTGTTCACCCGATTCTTCTAAAATGCTCCTTAAAATTCCAATAGAAAATTTGAATGGGCAAAATGCATTTTAGAAACTCCTCCCCCTTTTTTCTAAAACTTCGCTTGACAGATCAATTCACTAGTTTCCAGGAAGGAGCCAAGGCAGATGAACTTTTGTTTGGAAAGTTTTGAGAAGATTTGTAAAAGCAATACCAACGTTATTAGCAAAACAAAAGGTGATGTGTTGAATTAAGATAAAAACTAAGGTTTAAAACCGAAAACATCCTCTGAAATTCATTAATTATAGTTTACTAATCTAACTATAACTTACGCCCCCACCATGCACTGCTTATGAACTCACATATTACATTAGTCATGACATGTTAAATGATATCATTGATGACAACACTTATAACACCATATTCATGTACAACATAGAGCTACCTAGTGTACATGTGTAAGTCCATAGAATGAAAATAGTGCAAGCCCTGGAGGCAAGTATGATTGTGGATTTTGAAAGCTATATGGTGCACTGTTTATAAATCACTGAGGTTTTGTGTGCAAGAATTACACCTCATTGGACAAGATAAAACTAAGTGCACATCATGGAGGATGCAGAGGTGTGTTTTTGGCAATAGGTTGAGGCTTAAAGCCAAAGCATATACCAAAAGATAGAGCTTTTGATGACAAGGATTATCCACTAGTGGATATCTGTGCATGTGCCCATGTTATACAGTTGCAATAGAGTGCTATAGGCCAGTTCATTGAAGGAAGGGTTTTTATAAGATGTGGATGTTTAATTCCATGAATTCAATTTTAGAGCATTGCCAATAGTTGAATAGTGTAGATTATAGGGTGTAACACTTAGAGGTGGTTTATATCACACTGGTGTTGGAAGCCATTGTGGCCAACTCATGAATGTATGTAGTATACTTTACAAAACCACGGAGGGGTGTTCATAGAAGGTGACTTTTCAGTGACAAATATATACCGGTGAGCCTCTTCACTTAAAATTGTAGGTCATGTGAAGTCTTTAAGAAGATAGTTCCATTAAGGTGAATCAAAAACTGTCACCAAGTGTGGTTTCTATAATTACTTCAAGTACACAAACTGTTTAGGACAGTCTCGCAATAATTGTACAATGTAATCAATTATGTCTTCAGTGATGATGCCAGCAATGATGTCATCCATTATGTTATTTGAGATGTCAGCAGTGATGGAATATGCTATGTGTGATGTAATATGTGAGGTCATAAGCAGTGCATGACTGGGCCACATATTATAGTTAGCTCAGTAAAATGTAACAAAATGAATTTCAGTGTTTTTTTTTCTTTTTAAACACTACACTTAAAAATAAATAAATGATTAAAGGATTTTTAATGGAAGATAAGATCTTATTGCCATACCTATCTATAATGTCACTTTAAGGTTTGTTTATTTCAGTGTTTTTTTAATGCAATGCAAGATATTATTACCATTCTTAACTACACCCTCCCTCTGACGTTTCCTTTTTTCTGTGAATTTCTATGTTTTTTAATCAGATTCAGAAAGCCCCCCTCTGCGCAAAGCCTTTAGCAGTGAGAAACTGGGGTTGGGCGCAGGTCCTGCTACCAATGTATATAGCACTGTGGTACCATAGAGGGGAAGACTGTTTGGTGCCTCCTTCAGGAGTACTGCTGTACTTCACCGAATAGCCATGCTGGGTCCCATGGAAATACTGCATTGCTCATGGCACCATTGTCACGGTGCCTCTACCCTTCCCACTTGTGCCCTATCTTTTAAATATTTTCAAGACACAGGAAGTGAGTCCACAAGGCCTGTATTGGTGGGTACAACATTGCAGAATTTTATTCTGTTATTTGCAGCCAGCAAATCAGATTTCTCAGTTCTGAGGACCAGTCCCTAGTATTAAAATGCCTGTTCAAGTTTAACCCAATCACCTCTTTAATTCAAATTTCTTGCAAATGGCTGAATTGATTTACACCAAAATAAAAAAGCATGTTTTTGTTTAACATTCAGACGTTTCACTAAATTTGGTGTAGTTCCATTCAGCTATTTTTTCATATAAAAGAGCAAAATTTCCTATCGGAATGAACTTGGAAAGTCAGTGTTTTCAGGACTCCCTACCATTTTCTTGGCCTTCACTTGACAGATTATCACACAACTTTCCAGGAAGAAGCTGAGGTGATAGAACTTTTTTTCAGGAAAGTTTTGTGCAGATTCATCACACAGTGACGGGTTACTAGTAAAACGAATAACACCTCTTCTTCAGGAAACTCTGATTTAAATATAGCTACACAGTCTGTCTATCGATCTATTGATCTTAACTATCTACCTTACATTATGTCAGTCTCCATTGTGTATTTATACTTGAGACTGGGTTACCATAGGAATTTTTTTTTTTTGGTTTGCTAATAACTTTGGAGCAGTTTGACAAAGTTTTGTTAAACTTTCCAAAAAAGGTTCATTCACTTCAGCTCCTTATTTCAGAGTTAAGCGCGGTCTGAGAAACAGGGGGGTCCCAGAAGATGTTTTCCCGGTACAATTTATGAATATTGAACAGAATTACACCAAATTTGCCAGAAAGCTACAGCTTGATTTAAATGTTTTGACTTGGTATTCAGTAGTTTTGAGAAACTAAGGCTGAAAATCTATAGATATTTCAGGTTATGGACCTTCACTGTAGTATCACGGCATTGGGAGATCAAAACAGCGCCTTGTTGCAGCAGGATTAGTGATTGAAAATATTTGCAACCATTTGATTAATTGTTGAGTTCAAGGTTGCACGTGGTCACTTGAGGCTAACAGTTGGAGAAATGAGAAGAATTCTCAGCCTAAAAACAGTACTGCTCGTGAGTTACGACCGAGGCCGAATATACTTCATATTTTATCGGGACACACATACAGTGACACTCCTTGTTGGTGTAAAAGGTCATTTATTTTAGGACAGGGTTTAAACACAACATCATTTAACATTTAACTGTATATCGTCCTTTTAAACCAGACCTTAACTTTACGAATTCCTTTGCCTTCATTCTCTCCTCAAATAGCTCCCTTCAATTCTCCTACCGTATACGCTCCCCTATTCCTCCCATGCCTTCCTTGCTTGTAGCCTACCCCCGCTCTGATCCTTCACCTCCTTGTTTTTCCCCCTGGAAAGGTGGACAAGCCCGCATCTGGCTCTCCACCCTCCCCCATATCCTGCTACACACCTCTTAAATCACCTGCCCTAAATGACTGCTAACAAACCCTACTTAAAACCTACCCTTCCTGCCTGACCTAAATATAGCCTTCCTCTCCTGCCTTCCTACGCTGGGTGGGTGGGTGGTCAAGACAGCTCCCTAACTGTCTCGGTTGGCGTGGAAAAGAGGCCGACCCCACCCCTCCACCCCCCTTTATACCCTGCCTCAATCCCTCCCCCACTTACCTGTCCTCCAATAGGGCACCTCCGCGCCACTTCCTTTTGCCCCGAACGTACCCGCGGAGAGACTAGACCGGGTCTCTCTCTCCGCGGGCCCCTCCATCGGGACACACATACAGTGACACTCCTTGTTGGTGTAAAAGGTCATTTATTTTAGGACAGGGTTTAAACACAACATCATTTAACATTTAACTGTATATCGTCCTTTTAAACCAGACCTTAACTTTACGAATTCCTTTGCCTTCATTCTCTCCTCAAATAGCTCCCTTCAATTCTCCTACCGTATACGCTCCCCTATTCCTCCCATGCCTTCCTTGCTTGTAGCCTACCCCCCCCGCTCTGATCCTTCACCTCCTTGTTTTTCCCCCTGGAAGGGTGGACAAGCCCGCATCTGGCTCTCCACCCTTCCCCATCTCCTGCCATCCAGCGAAACCCATGAGGCGTTTTGCTGCCCCACCCCAAGGAAAAACAACCTTTTTCAGCTTCTGTATGCGCCCCTGCATACTTTTCTTCTTCTTCTTTTCCTTTTTAAAAATTTTTTTAATCTCTAATCCACAAATTCACTCCCCATACACTTTCTAACATCAACCTTAACTCTGTTAGATAGTACGCATTTCCTATCTGCGATAAATGGACCCCGTCATCTCGAAACAAGGCCTTCTCCTGCTCTTTTATGTCCCCGTGCCTTAAAACCTTGATCCCTTGGGCCCAGCAGAAAACTCTCATGGCTCTATTCAACTTTTTCCGAGCCCGCTCAATGGCTCCGTGGTTGAGTGCCCCTCTCCATGCCCTTCTTGGCACAAATTCCGTCCATACCAGGCATGTCCCGCATAGTTTCTGCTTCAAAAGTTCCAAATCTCTCTGCATAAGCTGTATCAAAGTGATCCCGGATAGTTTCACTAAATCATTTCCCCCAAGATGAATCAATAAAAGGTCCGGACATCCCCACTGCGGCAAGTTACCTGTGATAAATGGGAGCAGGCTCCCCCACCTCATACCACTCTTGCCCCACCAACGCACTTCATGATGTCTGCTGGGCAGTCCCAATGATCTGCCGTAAATTTGCTTCTCCGCAAACTTTGCCGCCCAATGAACGAACGAATGGCCGACCAACCATGTTGTCATCTTGTCTTTCTGCGGCCCAGCCACGCATCCTGCAAAGAAAAAACACTGTAAAGGCCGTATTGGTAAGCTAAATCCCCCCAACCCTCCCCCCACCTACTTTGTTCTCTTCAAGGCCTGACATACCGCTCGCAGCACCTAGATTTCCATCTCCCTATGGACTTGATTTTAGCCCAATCCCATCCTAAATGGGCTGCCGCAGTCGCTGCGCCAATCCTGAATAAATGCGTTCCATAATCCCCCGCACGCCGCCCTATCCGTCCACTTGCCATCCTCATGACTTGAAATAGCTGATAACTAGTCAGCTTTTTCCCTGATGCATGCATAAAAAACCCCGAATCGCCTGCCCCAAGCCATCTTGCCTTGAACCTGATCCACTCTGTCACCGGGCATGCCACCTCCACGCCCCCTTTTTCCAGCCATACCCACTTGCCCTTGCCCAGTTGATCCGTCTTAGACCGCCTAAGCCATATCCCCAGCCTGTCCTTATGCATGCACACCTCCTTCCTCCTTACCCCAGTTTCTTTCCCCACCCCCAGCAACTCGGACACTCAAAAAGCTCCAAAGAACATCCACACCATGCATTAATGGAATAAACCCACCTCGTACTCATCCGTACAACAAACTGGTAACACATGCACAAGCTCCAGCAGTAGTTCAAAAGTAATGGGTTCTCTTGCCGGTTTATCCCCACTTGCCCTAACCCTGCCCCAGCCCTTCAACATTTTAACCAATAAATCATTCTTCGCAGGGTCATAACCAAAAAAGAGTTTCCCATAAAAAGAAATGTCTGCCAGTTTTCCCCCAATTGTAGCTGGGGATAAACCCTCCCAGATCAGAAAAAGCTCAAAACGTCTGGTCCGTGCTTCAAGCGTTCGCAGGCCTTGCGCCCAAAAGTTGCCCCCAAGCGGCTCAAAAGATTGAAAGTCCAACCATGCCAGCCTGTAATTTCGCCGTGTAGATACCGCTAATGACATCTCCACCAGCCCCGTGATCATCATGCCCCCCATTCCCAAATGTCTGCCGGGACCACAGTCTTGTTCCGTTCCGCTCCAGGTGCCAATTCGCGAAAATGCCGCCACTGTGAACGAGATAGGGAGTCTGCAATCTCGTTGTGAACCCCCGGTATATGTGCAGCTTTAAAGATAACATTCAAAGATAAACATAGAAGCATGAACTGCTGCAACAAGCGCAAAACTCTCAGGTCCCTCGCTCTCTGCCTGTTGACCAACTCTACCACCGCCATGTTGTCTATTTGAAAGATCACTGTCCTGTTGGCTAACTCCTGTCCCCACACTGCCAGTGCCACTAGTAGGGGAAAGAACTCCAGAAAACCGATGCTTCTCCCCTGCTGTAACCAAAATGCAGGCCATACTTCCGCGCACCACCTCCCATCCCAGTATAAGCCAAAACCCGACGCTCCTGACGCGTCCGAAAAAATTTGGACCTGCCACACCGTGTCCAACTCACCAAAAGACATCGGTACCCCATTGAAATTTCTCAAAAAGATCTCTCATATTCTAATGTCTTCTCGTAATGCCAAGGAAACTCGTATCCTATGGTGTGGAAGCATTGCACCTGACATGGATAGCCCCAGACGTCTACAGAAAGTCCGACCTGCCCTTACTACCCTACACGCAAAATTGAGGTAACCTAAAAGCTTTTGAGCCGTCCGTAGGTCTATTTTTTGCGAAGTGCGCACCTCTGCTAGGAAAACCAGTATCTCCCCCACTTTTGCTGCTGGCAATCTGGCGACCAACTCTCTTGCATCCAGTTCGATACCCAAAAAGGTCAAAATCGGCATTGGTCCCTCTGTTTTCTCCAGGGCAAGAGGTACTCCTGCCTGCTGAGCTAGCTTCTGAAAATTGCCCAAAGCCTGCCCACACGCCCCGGATGCAGCTGCTCCTACAAATAAGAAATCGTCCAGGTCATGAGTCACCGTCCTATGTCCGCTCATTTTCACAAAAACCCACTGTAAGAAAGTGCTGAAAGTCTCAAAAAGCGCGCATGATATCGCGCAGCCCATGGGAAGAACCCTGTCCACATAAATGTCGGCATCTAGCTGCATGCCCAGAAGGTCAAAATCTGCTGGGTGAATCGGAAGCAATCTAAAAGCTGATTGAATATCGCATTTTGTCATTTCGGCCATCCGCCCGCACCTCAGGACTAACTTCACTGCATCATCGACTGACGCGTAAATGACCTTGGAGTCCTCTTGGGCAATGAAATCACTAACTGACGCACCTTCGGGCCATTACAGGTGGTGAATCAAACGAAACTCTCCCTGCGCCTTTTTGGGTACCACTCCCAAAGGGAATATCATCATAGAATCACTTGGCCACTCGGAAAACGGGCCTGCTATTCTACCCAGTCCCACCTCTTTTGCTAATTTGTCGCGCACTATCTGAGGCCGTTCTTTGGCTGACCGCAAATTGTCAGCCCATCTCCTCTCTCTGGGACCTTGGTAACCTATTCTAAAACCTTCTCGAAAACCCCATTCCAGTAGACGCGCTTTATCCGTTTCAGGATAAATGCGCAACCAAGGCAGCTAAAATTCCTGTCTAACTGGTGTAGGACCCTTTTGGTGCAGGAGCGCCATGCGATCCCCTCCCTCTCGAAGCTCTCCACTGTTCTGCTGGGCTAGACAGGGAGAACCACTGTGCTCTGGAACAAAAACCTTTGTTAAAGTTCCAGCAGGCCCCAGAAGTTGCCCCCGTAGTTTTTGTGGCAGCGCCAGCCCCTCCCTGGGCGGGTTGTGCCTGAAAGGGCTTATATATCACTGGCAGTCCACTCGCTGTATGAGTGGACGCTGCTGCCTGCGCCGATGCCATCCACTGCATCCATAACTCTGGATCTACCCCCCCCCCAAGGTTTTTCCGGATTGACACTCACCGAGCTCTGAACTCTTCGTCATAACTGAGCCATGAGAAACCCCCAAAATGCATTTGCGCCTTCCTTATAATGTCCATGTATTTAAACAGTGCAATGGCCCTGTCCGGGTATTTTTCGCAGTATATACTAGCAAATATCAAAAAGGCCGACGTCCAATTGTCAATTGTGATAGGGACCCTGGGCCTGCGCGCTAACTTCCATTCATCCTCCTTGGAACCCTCCTTGGCCTGTATGTCCCTGTGCAGTAGCTTAAAAACATCCACATATTCGTGTTTCCATATCATAGCTTTTGTTTTTTTCTGCTGTGTGAGACCCGAGTGGCATAGCCAAACCCATATATGGAAGACGTTTCTTATGGCCTCCCCATTCCTTGTCCTCTGGTGTCGTATCTCCCACAGCCGCTTTACTGCCCGCAGCTATGTCTAGCGTGGCGGCGCCTTCCTTATCCTTGTTGTCTGCCGTTCCCTGTACGGAACTAGTGCCTGGTATTTCTAAAACTGAACCTTCCCCTACCCCAATGGACCTACTTGTGCTTGCCTCCCTTGGTGTCACTCCCCCCTCGCCCCACACTGACCACCATCTCTTACCTCCAACCTTATCTCCCAAGCTCCTTGGCAATCTCTTCAGATTTCTGCCGCGTGGCATGGCTTGCCGTCCCTCTGTGGGCCCTTCCGTTGGAAATGTATCCTGCAACACAGCAAACGAAGAAGAGGTTGCGCCGCTCTTGCGCCCTCGCCCCCCCCCCTTTTTGACAGCGCTCACCTCCACATCCCGAATCTCACCATCCTCCCATTCAACCCCTTCTTCCTCATAGTCCAGTTCCAATTCCTCTTCTCCTCCCCACTGGCCCAAATGTTGGGCGAAACCTCTTGCTTTGGTTGATGCAGTCTCAATCGCCTCCGTACCCGAATGGCGCACACCATCGGGACGGTACCCGTGCTCCCCAGGGGTGGAGAAGGCCGCCGCAGACCCCTCCAATGCTTTGTACCAACATGCTTGGGCCATATTGCGTCCAGTTGGCGTAGCCTGTCTCCTGCTAGCCTCAGCCGCTGGCATTGGTTAACTTCTACCCCCGTGACCGTATGCGTCACCGGGCTTCCCCGCGCCAACTTGCCCTTCGGCCGCACCAGCCTCTTGTCTCTGATCCCCTTCTGACTGTGGGACCCAGACCAGGTTCCGCTTCCCGCCCCCTGCTGTTGTGCCCCTTTGCTCTCCCTGGCGCCTCTGGCCCTTTTGGCTGCCTCGCTGCGAGCGTTTGCCTCCTCCCTGTCCTTGCACAACTGGACCCACCTAGCCTCCGTCTCTAGAACAACCCTGCGTTGTTCCCGTATCCTGGCCTCTAGGTCCCAGGTCTCTGCCTGTCCCAATTCCCCTGCGAGGGTGGGGCCGGGGCCCCCGTGTGCCCCGCCTCGTCTGTTACCTTGGTTTTCACCACTCTGGTCTGGCGGAGAGCTGCCTTGGCTCTAGCCGACCCCCCTCTGAGCTTCCCCGCATACTTGCCTTTTTTCTTCACTGGGGCCCCAAAGCCCCCGGGGCTGTATCCTTCTCCCTTGTGGCATGACAAGTCTAGTGGTGCAGTTTCCCCGCTGGGCCCAGGCAGGGGCTGTTCAAGCGCCCCGCCTTGTAATACGGGCCTTCCCTCAGCCAGTTGTCCCTCCGCGCCTGAGGGGTCGGCCCCTGCTGCAGCGCTATCTGCGTCTGCGGTTTCCGGTCCCGCGTCCTGTGTGCCTTGGGCTTCTCCGCTAAACATCAGCGGGCTATGTGCGCCGGAAAACCCCTGCTGCCCACCTGCGTCCTGGCCTGGGGCCACAGGCCCCTCATCCCTGTCCCCGTCTGAGTCTTGGGACTCGCATGCCACGATTGCCGCCGCAACCCGGCTTGATGCAGCCCTTGTCGGGCGTGACATCCCCACCCAGGCCTGTTCTAGTACTCCTGGTCTAAGCAGGTCCGCACGTCCTGCCTCGCCTAAAACGCAGAGCGCGGCCCTCACTGCTTCTGCGTCGTGGCTGGTTGCCATGACGCCTCTGTGCTTTATATTATATGGTATTATTATTATATTATTAATATATATATATTTTTTTGGAGCCCCCCCACTTGTGGTCCTGTTGTGGTGAAGAAAAGCGTTGGCCCTGCTAGCTGCAGGGGTGTGGCTCGTTGGGGCTCCTTCTGCCGGGTAACTGGCCTATAACCTGTCTCCCCCGGCTCACCCTTTAGTTCTGGTGCAAGAAAAATGCTCGGTTTGATTTTGGATTTTTTTTTTTTTTTTTACCAGGGCCCTCGGGCCTAGCCTCTTTCTTCTGCTCCCCCCCTTTTTTTTATATATATATTGGCTCGTTTAAGGGCCCCCTCGCTTTATTGCAAGTGCGTGGGCCCGCACCACCCCACGGGGGTGTGGCCGCGCTTGATCCGGTGTTGGGCGTGCGTGTGTAGCGCAGCCCAGCGTGCCTACCTCACATGCGGCAGTGCGTCTTGCCAATGCGGCCCCCCCACCGGCCTACCCGCGCTGAAACCGGCTCCCGATACAATGAGCCGCCTGCCGTAAACTTTTTCCCCCTACCTAACCCCCCAAGCCCTGACTAAGACGCCTTACCACTATCCTGCCCAAGAAAACACCTGCCCTGCCTCTCAAGACAGCTCCCTAACTGTCCCGGTCGGTGCGGAAAAGAGGCCGACCCCACCCCTCCACCCCCCTTCATACCCTGCCTCAATCCCTCCCCCACTTACCTGTCCTCCAATAGGGCACCTCCACGCCACTTCCTTTTGCCCCGAACGTACCCGCGGAGAGACTAGACCGGGTCTCTCTCTCCGCGGGCCCCTCCATTTGCACGTTTTTTTCTAAAGCGTGAACCAGGGCTCAGGTGTGTCAATCTCCAGCAAAAGGCCATTTCGAATTATGACAGCTGAGCCAAGAAACAAATAACCAAGAAAATCAAGAAGAAGAATATAACATGTAACAATGAAAAGCAACTACATACTGAAGCGTTAGTTAGGTAAGTGCACAGCAGATTTCCGATTCAATGCTAGCAATCAATCCTAAATATAGCTGCAAAACAGCCCCAGTGTTGTTGCTACATAGTGACCGAAGAAAGAATATAGGCTATAATTTTAGCATGGCCATTCACAATGCAATAAACCAACAAAGCAGTAGTGCTATGATAAAAGTCGCTTTGGCATGTGGATAAGAAACAAATATAATGCTATTGCTAAATAGAGGGCAAATGAAGAGCATACGGATGTGTAACCGAAGAAAGACCAATTTTCGGTGAATATTTTGGTAGCAGTAGAAATGCTGTGCATTCTGATTTTGAAGAAAAACAAATCCAGGCAAGGTGGGATATCAGACAGAGCAGTATTTTGAGAGCACAGTACATTGATAACACCAGCAGGGAGAACTTTGCTTCTTTGTAAGAACTCTTGATCTCATAAATGTTGATAGCTCGTTTGCTTCATAGAGAGTATTGGACGGGGTTCACAGATTTCGGTGCCTCCTCACAATAGATAAAGGCGTTTTGCAGGGTCTTGAGTTATATTTTGAAGCACAAGTAATCTGTTTCCTAACACCGGCGTGAAAGAAAGCTTACCTCTAAAGTCTAAAATGCAGTCACCTTGCATTTCTTTCTACTCTGACTTTTTCTTCGAAATCTCAGCTGTTGGGCTTTGATAAATGACCTAAATATCGATTACGTCCCAATTTCCGCGGCTAGAATCAAATGTGGCTTTACCAATGGTGTGGGACCATCTTTGAGTTTGATTAATGACCCCCATGAAGTGACAAAAGAGACTGAAAGATCAATATGAAATCTGATTATACATCTCGGCAACACTCCTCTTATAATCAGTTTGGCTTAAAATCTGGTTTCTAAGCTTTAAAGTCACAATCTTTTCTGCATCACTCCACTGCAATTTCTGTCTTGTCCCAAAGCGACTATAGTCTTGAAAGAACAGAAAAGACAGAAGGAAGAGGAGAATTGCATTAATAAATAAATGCACACATCAATAAGCGAGTTGATTTCCATGTAAAACGAGTCTTTACAACTTGAATACCATTATTTCCTTGATGCATCCCCATGTTTAAGTTGAGCCATTAAGAAGAGGTTTAGAAACAGCAGTATTTGTGTCATTGTCTTTCACAGCTACATCTAATTTGGAGGATAAATTACAAGCTTTCAAAACCAGTGCATAGAGGGAGCTCTTGGATTAGACATGTGAAACAAGTGCCATTGATATCAATAAAAATATCCATTATTACAGAATATTTTGGCTTTTCTGTGTTCTAGTGGAAGGTTTGATTATAGTCATTACTGCATTTCATGTGATAGTGATGTACAAAGATCTAATTAGTTTAAAGTACAAAATCATTCAAGAGAAAGTATTACTGTGTAGGAGTTTTATTTTAGGTTTTGATCTTTTCAGCTTTTTTCTGCAGCTGAAGCTTACTGATTCTACATACTTTTCTTTTCCTAACTACTGGCTGGCAAACTAACTTCCAAAAACAACTGAGTCTGATACTAAATCATAATTTATCTAACTTCTCTTGTTTTCCCTTGTGTAATGTATATAATGTGGCATGAACCCTTGCGCCGCAATATGCCTGAGCCAGGCATAATGTATGCAAGGGGGGGTGTTCCGGTGTTAGGAGGCCCAGAAAAACAACGAACATGACTGCACCATTTCTAGCATCATTTTAAATTCCTGCCTAAGGCAGGTGTTAAAATGAGGCTTCCATTGTTTTCAATGGGCCTCCTTTCACTTTGCAGGATTAGCATCAATATTTTTGACGCTAGTTCCCAAACATGTGCCATGTTGTGCTGTATCCTAAATATGGTATACATATAGTGGTGATAGGGGAAGCAATGGAGCCCCGTTGTCTACAGCAAGCACACATTTATGCAATCTCCCACATCTTGCAAACGTCTTTTAGCCTTCTGATTCGCTAATGTGGGCCTCATTTATTTTATTGCCTAGTTCAGTGGTTCCCAACCTGTGGGCCGGGGACCCCTGGGGGTCCGCGAAGCCTCCTCAGGGGGTCCGCGACTGCTTAGAAAATGTAATAATATTAGGTTCCAACTATCAGTAATGACTCAGTGGGGGTCCCCGGATTCCAATAATGATTCCGTGGGGGTCCCTGGGCTCCAGTATTGATAAAATGGGGGTCCACAGAAGTCAAAAGGTTGGGAACCACTGGCCTAGTTGTATTTTCTGTCCCAGTCCCACCCTGTATCTGGCAACCTCGGCTGTTATAGCGGGCATATTTATTGGCCAAAGAAAAGTAGCACAAGTATATTTGCTTTATAAAATGCGCTGGCCTCTTTTATACATGTACACAGTGTCTTACATTGTATTTCTAGGCTGCAGACCTTGCTGCTGGCACATACGCACGAATAATGTGTATAGTTCGCTTGTGGCACATTTGAAAAATATCGATCCACCTATTCCTATATTTTGAGCAGAAAGAAATCAGAAGAAGGACAGTGCTAGCTGTTCACCCTGTCTTCAGTTTACTAGTTACTATCTCAGTAGGCAGACGAGCCCTTATACATCGGCTTGTGAATGCTGGACAGTAGTTTGAAGTTGAATCAGTGTAAGTGATTCCGAACACAGATGTTTTCTGCTAGATTGATATTTCTTAGAACAAAATCAAAAGGAAAATTGCCATTTCTGTTCACAGTAGGATCTTTTTTTCGTACAGGGAAAATGGCACATGTAACTATCCAGGCAGCTGGAAATGCAGCATATGAGCGATAGAGCTTAAATTCAAACTCCAGATATTAGACTCGTCTTAACATGATTATTGGGCTGAACTCTTTTAAAGGCTCCACCTGATTTCATTCGTTTTAAAAGAAGCACATAATTAGTCTGAGGCCGCTCCTCCGTCAGCTTCCCGATTTTAATGTCTTCTGGTCCCTTCGAGTAAACCGATTCGGTCATTTGGCTTTCAGTGTCACGTTTGTGCACATTGTATTGTGTTATATTGATGGCACTCACCCGATAGGTCTTTGAATGATCCTTCCATGCAACAGTTTTACTAAGGTCAGTTGTCAGTTCTGGCGGGATGTTTGACAGCCACCTACGCAAACAAGCCGAGTCGAGTACATGGAGGTCTCAATCAATGGGAGAGCCCGTTTCGGTTTATCAGCACAGTCATCCAGGTGTTATATTTATTTCTTCACTGTCCTCAAACTTTACATGGCGAAAATTTGTTTTTGCTTTTTGGAAGTCAGAGATCTTTGCAAAAGCCTCCCTTCTTATCCTATTCTGTTCACTAAAACGGTTGTAAAGTTGATTATTTTATCCATTCTGGTTTACTGCAATGCTATCCTCGTGATGTCACTATAGTACCTGCTTCGTTGATTTGCAGGGAATATATAGCTTTGCTGCAAGGCTCATTCTAGAACTTCCCAGGTGGTAACGCACTTCATACCATCCGGGAAAGCTCTGCTGGTTGCCTACTTAAAAATAAATCTTGTTAAATTGCTTGCCTAGAGGTCACAAAGCTGTCCAAAATGTGGTAACTCTTTTTCTGCGTTTGCATTTTCTATGCCATTTAAACAGATGAGGTCATTTGCTACTGTTGTTTTAGTAGTGTCTCATGTAAGGCTCATAAGACTGTGAGGGAGTGCTTTTTCATACTGGACAGAAAAGCACTGAGACAATTTTTTTCTGCATTTGCACTGGACAAACCATGATTTGTTTTTCAGGAAAGTATTGAAAACCTAGGGGCATATTTATACTCTGTTTGCGCCGAATGTGCGTCAAGCATTTTGTCGCACATTCGGCACAAACCTTGCCCCATGTTTAAACTCTGACGCCCGACCCCGCGGACGTCAAAATTCCACCATGTACGTCATTTTTTGGATGCGGGAAACTGCCTTGCGTTAATGATATGCAAGGTAGGGGTTCCCTTCCCAAAAATTACTTTAAGGCCTGTGCGCCTTATTTACACCCCAGTGTCATTTTGATGCACAGGAGGGGGTGGCCTTAAAAAATGGTGCACAGCCTGATGTGCGCCGTTTTTTAACACCTGGGTCAGGGCAGGCGTTAAGGGACCTGTGGGCTCGGAAGGAGTCCGAGGTGCCCTTCCCTGCCCCCAGGGCCATCCCCTGCCATCCTCGCCCACCCCTGGAGGACACCCATGGATGGGGGGACCCATCCCAGGTAGGTACAGGTAGGTTGAGGTAAGTCATTTTTATTATTTTTTTAAAGTGGCATGGGGGGCCTAATTTGGGCCCCCCTACATGCCACTGTGCCCAATGACCATGCCCAGGGGACAGAAGTCCCCTGGGCATGGTCATTGGGCAAGGGGGCATGACTCCTGTCTTTGCTAAGACAGGAGTCATTTCAATGGGGCTTGTGCTTCAAAAAATGGCGCAAGTCCGGTTTGAGGCATGATTTTTGCCTCAGACCTGACTTGCACCATTTTTCGACGCACAACTCCATTTTACCCTATGCCTGCGCTGCCTGGTTTGAGTCATTTTTTTGGACTCAGACCAATCCGCAGCGCCGGCTAACGTCATTCCTTAAATAAGGCGCCCGCATGGCGCGTAGGAATGGCGTTAGCCGGCGGTAAAGTTTTTGAAGCACAACTGCGTCGGCGCAGTTGTGTGTCAAAAAGTATAAATATGGCTCCTGGTTCTTTACTTCCCCTACTTAAACTTCAGCTGCTCTTTTTCCTGGAAGCTACGTTCCCCTTTTAAGTACTTGAATGCCCATGGAATTACTTAGTGTAATCTAATTTAATTAGTTTACTTCAAAGAACAGGTTTTATTATGAGATAGCTTTGTATACAATGCTTCGGATGTGAAGTACTTTAATCTGTGGAGATCAGGCAAAATATGTTTTTCTGGACAGTGCCCTCATTTTTGTACCACGATTAAAGATTGATGTTAATATTTTTGTTGTAGAGTCCAGGTGCGTATGCCTGATAGATATTACCCTCAAACATGCAGAAGCCACATTTGTGAAGTGAGCATGGCAGGGAAGAAAGGATGTCTACGAGAAGAGTATCATGTCAATACCGAGCGTTCCCCAGACCAACCTTCAAACACATCATATAAAAAACACGTTCCTATCTATACATTCCATAATCCGTATTCCAAGCCCTAATGCAGGTGCCACACAACTTCCTACTATAAATTAATTACTGAAAAACATCTTGCCTAGACAGAACCATGTTGATGGGAAAACATCACAGTGCAACACAGTACACAAATTGACACACACAAAGAATATCACCTCTCCAGAAAGAATCCTATGATGAGACCCCAGCACTACACAATACACAGACTCACATTTACCAAGACAAATAATCGGAAACCACCTACAAAACACAGAAAAAGCAGCCACACAGCTAGGACACTGTTAACGCGTCCCTTTATGATAATTTATTACACACCAGGACTCGTTTTAGGCCAATGAATCTTTTGACCCAGTTGAGAGAAACCTTAGGACGAGATAGCTAATCAACATGTCAATCAATACGTCACTAATGTCATCAATATTTATCATAACAATGCATTTCAAGATCATTAGTCAATTCAAAACTCTACCATGACCTTGCAGCCATGAATAACCACACCAGTTTAGTAGAATTTTATAAGTTTTATTCCCTATTGATTACAAGTCTAAGAGCAGATGCGTTAATCTCAACACCAAGAAACATAATAGCATAGTCACAATATGGCAACTTTGATAAGATTTCTTTAAGGCGAGAATCATAACACGGCGTGAACATAGATCAATTTAGCAGAGTGTCAATAACGCATCAGTTCAAGAAAGCATAACTTCAGTCGTTTGTCTATTTGCGTCAGTTTAGTGAACACCTGTCCTAACCACTGATTAGCATTAGCATGTTGGGCTTCATGCAAAACGATTTAGAACACCAATTTGGAAAAACACCTAACTATGGTCTCTGTCAAAAGAAAGCAGTTGGTACCTAGAAAGGAAAAGCAAACAGACAAATCACAATTGCATTGTCATAATTACCCTCCACAGTTTAGGTTCAGCGCACAGGCTCAGTCTTCGTCTTCAGGACATCAGTCAAATCGCCATCAGTCAGGACTCAGCTTTGGGGCAAAAATGGGCATTTCCCTCATAAGGAGGTAAAGTGTAATATGGACAAATCTAAGGGCGAGGATGGTTTTAAGTAAACCAACAAGTCACCAAACAGAGTGACAAAGTTTCTGGACAAAATCAATAGCATTCCCTAACCCACCACCTAAATGGCTCCCCGTGTCATGGGCTTTTATCCCTTTTTCTTTGTACATTCCCCCAAAATTCTATTGGACATTTGTTATACCCCACTATCTTTAACCTATCAAAAAACACATTAGGTCACCTAACTCTTCACCCCATATTATTTCACAAGTCTTTGATTGGTTCTCTTATTCGTAGTCTTCAGGGGTGGCACGTCCGGTATGATTTCATCTTTCTGTAATTCTTTGCACATCTTTTGGTCAGTAGCTTTATTATCTTCATCGGTTTGAATGACCTTGTACATTACATTAATCTACACTGTTTCATTTTGTTTTAATATCATCCTACAAGCAATGGAAAAATCCCTGGGATCGGATCTAGCATGGTTACATTCGTCTTCTAGTTTGAAGAAAAATAATAGGTCATGTCCTTTTGTGAGTCAGCACACTGTAAGATAGAAAAATACATTTAATATGAGAGCCAAGCAGCTAAACTTCGGCTCATGCTAACTTAAGGCCTATAAGGATTTCAGCACAAATTCAATGATACAATTATTAATAATTAGTAAACTTATTCAATTTAATAGTAATACATAAACATTTTAGTCACCATTATTAGTCCACGTATACATTGGCGGCCACTCCCCGTGGTCACATTTCAGGTGCACGTTTAAGCAAAATTACTATTGCAGTTTCTATGCAGCATTTTCACTCATTAATTCATAAACATTTCAAGTTAGTATAGATTATATAAACTACGCTCTCTCAGTCCCTCCTCTGATGACGTTCGTCATCACACAAACCTTTTCCCTGTAACCTTTCACTTAATTTTTCACCTTGCGCATAATGCGCATTTCAACATCTTGTCCTTTGTGTGAACTTTCCCAAATTTCATTAAACATTTTCTCCCTTTCACTTTCTTCATTCCTCTTATTCCTTTTTGTCCAGTTTCTTTTAATGTTATCATTAATTTTGCATGCTCCCCATAATCCTAATGAACAGGCCAGGACAATTAGTAGACCCCCTAATATTTTTGCAAGTACCCCATTCCAAATATTGGTAAACCTCCCTACTCTGGCAATTCCTTTTCCCACTTTCTCCCACACTCCAGGTTCCTTCAAATCCTTTAAATCTGCACTATCTTTATTTAGGTTAGTAAGCATACCTCTAATCTTTTTACTATTGTCAGGTATATATGAGCAACAATGACGCTTGTTGAGCATTTTACAAACTCCGCCGCTCTTTGTTAAAAGAATGTCTAAAGCAAGACGATTTTGAAGAGTCATAGCTCTTTCCGCAGCAAGTTCAGTATCCATCAGGAGTAGAGCCCCTGTAAAATTTGTCAGCATGTTATCCACAATAGCAGACAACTTTTGAATCTTTATGGAGTTTAAGATAACCCCTACTGAAGGAATTATGGCAGCCGCTGACTCTTGTTTTTGTCTAACATGTTGTAATTCAGAAGTTTTAGGTATTTGCTTTAAATCATCAATCTTTGGGAAAACTATTCCCAAATAATATGTCCCATACCATCCCTTAGGGAGACGGTAATAAGCATTAAGTCCACAGATATAATAGATCCCAGGGATCGCTGGATCCTGTCCATTTAACATGAATGTCCATTTACTCTGAAACAAAAACACATGCCTGCATTCACTCGTTCCCACAAATAAAGTGTCATGTTCAGATTTTGGCCTATATATACAAAGCCTTCCCACATGTAATGCATCTATAGCTAGTTTGCCTTGCGTCTTTATTGCAGTGTAAGCATAATCATTGGCATATGTGCGTCTTTCTAACCCCCTTTCTAATCTTTCCTTCAATGCTTTGCGTCTATCATCAGTGTGATCTAAGAAGCTTTTTTCTACAGGTGTCAATAAGCAAGTCAGATTGTTGCGGTGTGCATAAGCTGTCCCAAATGTAAGTGTCAGTTTAAAGAAACCTCTAACTATCTTTATACTATGCACCTTAGCGAATTTGATCAGAAACTCTATCACTGGCACAAAAGAGAACACCACATCCAAATTTGAATAGAAGTATTGCACATGCTCTTGATTATAGAATCTGGTTAGTAGCAAACTACAACTTATCCCGTAGGTTAGTGGAAGGCTATGGTAAGTGACCCCTTCTTGTACTGATGAAGGAATCTTTGTGCACACATAACAGTTTTTCGCATTCATGGTCTCAACATACTCATTCAGCAAGCGATAGAAGACGTTTGTGGAGAGTTCCCCTTTTGAGTTAGTTCCCTCATGCAAGTGTTTTGTATCTTGCTCAAACTTTTCCCACGGTGTTAGTGTTGTAGTCTCAGGCATTCCCACAATCACACCTACAATTATTATTGCACACACAATACCTAATATAAGGCTTAACCAACCACACACTTTACCCTTTTTGTTACTACCACTATTATAAGCCATGGTCTGTAAAGAATCAGATAGAAAAATAACTCAAAGCAAACAATTAACTTGAGGACGATATAAAACTCTTTTTTCTCTTTTTTTTTCAATGCAAAGTCTCTTTCTTTCTGCGGATATTTACAGCGTTTCACTCACTCCAGGACCCTTTTGTCAAATCAGGTTAGCAGCTTGTCATAATCGGGTTTCAAAGTCAATTCAGGTTATCAGTGTCACATCTGATAATTTATAAGTCTCTTTCTTAGCTTTTCAGCTTTCTATTTTCCTTTTCAATTTCAGTTTTTCTCTGATTGAATTCAGGTACCGCAGTATTGACCTGGTACTTCTCGATCAAAACAGAATGCTAAGAATTCTTGTTGCCATTCAGATGTCGTTGCATACGCCCATTCAGGACCTGCGTACCTTCTATTTGCAGTTCTTTTTCTTTTCAATCTGCGTTAGCCTTGCAATTCTCCTTCACTTAGATCCTCCACCCGGGATGTATCAGTTTCTTCTGTTATTGTTTCACCTGGTACGACCTTTTCTTTCACAGCCTGTCTCTCTGGCCAGTTATCTCTCTTGTGCGTCTTTTTCCTGCTTGTCCTTTCAGGACGCTGAACAGCACCCTCCTCTTGTGCTATGGTGTTTTCTCTTGATGGACCTGCAACTGGCTCAGGGGATGCCTGTGTGCTTTGATCTCTCTCTACTATTTCCCCTTCTTCTTCTTGTGGATCTGTAACAGGTTCAAGCTCTAATCCGTATCCGTCTGCTTCTGGGAGAACCTCTCCTTGATTAAGTTCTCCTGCTTCCTCTACTGAGATAGGCACACTGTCACCTCTCTCGAACTCGTTTACTGTATGAGGGACTAGGCTGTTCTCAGTGGGCTCTCCTACAGTCTCAGTTCCCCCTTGGCTATTGTCTGACCCTGAGACTTCCTTCTCTGGTTTTGCTGAGTCGGAGGCTTCAAGTTCCTCATCAGTCGGACATGTTACCTTCTTTGTGTGACTGGCATGTACCCAGTTTGGAACGCCTGCACATTTCACAGCAGTGGTTGTTGTCAGTATTACTTGATATGGCCCCTTCCAGCGCGGCTCCAAACACGACTTTCTCACGTGCTTCTTGACAACCACCCAGTCACTGGCTTGCAGGTTGTGACCTAGATCACTGATCGGTGGCAATGTGTTGGCTTCCACCTGGTGGGAAAAAGAGCGAACCACATCAGCCAAACCTTTGCAGTAGTCCAACACCATATCATCTGTGATATTCACAAGAGCATTTGCAGGTACTGCGGGCAGCCTCATAGCTCTACCCATAAGGATCTCATGGGGTGATAGTCCTGTCTTCTTATCAGGGTTGTTCCTCATCGACATCAGCACTAAGGGCAATGCATCTGGCCATTTCATATTGTTAGCTGCGCACATTTTTGCCATTCTCGACTTCAAGGTACCATTCATCTGTTCCACTAATCCTGATGCTTCAGGGCGGTAGCTACAATGCAGGTTCTGTTCGATGTCTAACGCAGCACACAAGAGCTTAATCACCTCATTGTCGAAGTGTCTGCCCCTATCTGATTCTATAGAGATGGAAACCCGAACCTGGGTATTAGTTCCCTAAGCAGCAGCTTTGCAACTGTGAGACTGTCATTTCTACGTGTGGGGTAAGCTTCAATCCAGTGGCTGAAAACACACACAATCACCAACACGTATTTCAATCCTCCACAAACAGGCATCTCAATGAAATCCATTTGCATCTTGCTAAATGGACCGCCAGCTCTCCCTATTTGGCTCAAAGTTACCACAGTCCATTTTCCTGTATTCATCTGTTGACAGATGATGCACCTGTGACAAGTAACCTCCGCGGCGTGTCTGAATTTTGGGTTAAACCAGTCAATCTTGAATGAACTGATCATTGCATCTCTCCCAAGATGTGCCTGTCCATGATAAAGTCTTGCAAATTGTGACAGAAGACTATTTGGCAAA
The DNA here is from genome assembly GCF_031143425.1 of Pleurodeles waltl. Taxonomy (NCBI): domain Eukaryota; kingdom Metazoa; phylum Chordata; class Amphibia; order Caudata; family Salamandridae; genus Pleurodeles; species Pleurodeles waltl. Next base: position 690,450,125 of record NC_090442.1, on the reverse strand, counting down.
ATCAGTTTCCCCTCCTCTGAGACCCATAGGTCATCAGCTCTTTGTACACATTGCATTATCTGCCAGGAACGTTTCTCCTCCCTGCTAGCACGAGCCTGTAGAGTTTTTAGCTCATCTAGTGTATCAACCACCCTTAATGCAAGGTTTAAACACGTGTCATTTTCAGTTTGCGGTGACAACTCCCACTGATCCTTGAACGATATACAGTTCAATGCACAAAACCTTGCGACTTGATCTGCATAGCCATTTCCCATGGATACAAAGTCTTGTGACTTAACATTAGCATTGCATTTCACCACTGCAATTTCAAGAGGTAACTGAATCGCATGTAACAAATCTTTAATTTGTTCACCATTTTTCACAGTAGAACCAGAAGAGGTCATGAAACCTCTCTGTTACCACAATTGGCCAAAATCATGTACAATTCCCAATCCGTATCTGCTGTCAGTATAGATTGTGACTCTCAGATTTTGAGCTGCGTGGCATGCCTTAGTGAGGGCAATTAATTCTGCCACTTGTTCGGAATACCCTCTTTCGAGCCAGGAAGTTTCAATAATACCAGCTATGGTACACACAGCATAACCAGCTCTCAGCATTCCGACTGAGGCCCATATTTATACTTTTTGACGCAAAACTGCGCCAACGCAGTTTTACGTCCAAAAAATTAGCGCCGGCTAACGCCATTCTGAAGCGCCATGCGGGCGCCGTATTTATTGAATGACGTTAGCCGGCGTTAGCCGCCGGCGCTGTCTGGTGTGCGTTAAAAAAAACGACGTACATCAGGCAGCGCCGGCGTAGGGGGAAAATGGCGTGTGGGCGTCCACAAATGGTGCAAGTCAGGCTGAGGCAAAAAAATCGCCACAATCCGATTAGCGCCATTTTTTTACGACGCCCATCCCCCATTGAAATTACTCCTGTCTTAGCAAAGACAGGAGTCATGCCCCCTTGCCCAATGGCCATGCCCAGCGGACTTCTGTCCCCTGGGCATGGTCATTGGACATAGTGGCATGTAGGGGGGCACAAATCAGGCCCCCATATGCCACAAAAAAAAAATATATATATACTTACCTGGACTTACCTTAATGTCCCTGGGGTGGGTCCCTCCATCCTTGGGTGTCCTCCTGGGGTGGGTAAGGGTGGCAGGGGGTGTCCCTGGAGGCAGGGGAGGGCACCTCTGGGCTCATTCTGAGCCCACAGGTCCCTTAACGCCTGCCCAGACCCAGGCGCTAAAATCCGGCGCTAATGCGGGTTTTTTAGACCTGCCCACTCCCGGGCGTCATTTTTGCCTGGGAGTATAAATCCGACGCATATGCATCGGAGTAATTTTTTAAGACGGGAACGCCTACCTTGCATATCATTAACGCAAGGAAGGTGTTCACGCAAAAAAATGACGCTAACTCCATGAACTTTGGCGCTAGACGCGTCTAACGCCAAAGTATAAATATGGAGTTAGTTTTGCGTCGAATTTGCGTCGAAAAAAACGACGCAAATTCGGCGCAAACGGAGTATAAATATGCCCCTGAGTCTCTCAAACAGGATCCATAAACAAACATAATACAGTCATTTTCCTTTAACTGCGTATCTTGAAAGTCAGGTCGAGGCTTGGTACATAGTTCGGTTACCTCGAGACAATCATGCTCCACTTCCTCTTCATTATTAATCTCAGTACTTTAAACAGGAAGTAGAGTTGCCGGGTTTAATACAGTACATCGCTTTAGTGAGACATTAGGCGACCCCAAAATAATTGTCTCATATCGTGTGAGTCGGGCATTTGTCATGTGCTGGGTTTTAGTTCGAGTCAACAGAATTTCAACTGAAAGTGGAACCATTACTGTCAAGAGATGTCCCATCACTATGCCTTCACACTGCGTGAGGCTTTGACCAACTGCTGCTTACTGCTTACCCGGTAAGGCTGCTGTGACTGGGTCCAAGGTAGCTGAAAAATATGCTATAGGGTGGTTTGCACCTCCATGGACCTGTGTTAAGACAGACAAAGAACAAGCATCACGTTCATGACAAAACAGTAGAAAAGGTTTCGTATAATCAGGCATACCCAAAGCTGGCGCCCTGCACATGCACTCTCTCAATTCCATGAATGACTCAAGCTCTTCTTTGGATAGGGTTATGGTATATGGTTCATCCTTAATCTCTTTGCCTGTCAGTTTTATCAATCGTTTAGAAATAATTGAGAAGTTGGGTATCCACTGGCGACAGTAGCCCACCATTCCCCAAAACATCCTGACATCTCTCTTTGTTGTCGGGGGGTACATTTGCAGAATAGCTGTCACTCTTTCCTTCGATATTCTCCTGGACCCTCTCTCAATCAAGTGTCCTAAGTATTTCACCTCTTTCTGACAGTACTGCAGCTTCTTTGGCGACACTTTATGTCCGTTCTTTCCCAAATGATTCAGCAAGGCAATTGTGTCATTCTTACAGTCATCTTTTGTCCTGGACGCAATCAGTAAGTCGTCAATGTACTGTACTAGAGTCGAACTGAAAGGCAGTACTAAGGATTCCAGGTCCTTTTTCAATATCTGATTGAAGATGGACAGTGACTCAGAAAACCCTTGAGGAATTCTGCACCAACTATACACCTTGTCCAGGAATTTGAAACTGAATGAAAACTGGCTGTCCTCAAGAAGAGGCACCGAAAAGAAAGCTTGTGACAAGTCTACAACAGTGAACCATTCAGCATCACACGGAACCTGAAACATGATCACTGCTGGGTTTGGCACTATGGGGCAACATTTTACCACAATCTTGTTTATTTTCCTCAAGTCCTGCACAATTCGAACCTTCCCACAAGGCTTTTTCAGACCCATTATCGGTGAATTACATGGGCTGCTTAATACTTCCTTCAGGACTCCTTGTTATACAAAGTCTGCAATTATTTGCGACACCTGGATAAGGACATCTTGTGCCATGTGGTACTGCGGCACCAGGGGAAACACTGCATTTGGCTTTACTTGTACTTTAACTGGTTCTACTCCTTTTATCAGTCCCACTTCCTTTCCTGTCAAATCCCACACTTTCTCTGTTCCCTGTAACTCAGCTGCTAAGTCAGTTACTGTAAGCATCAGGAATAAGGTTATCAAAGGGTAATCTTCATTCGCGGTTTCTGCTTCTAACTCTTAGAACTGACCATCATCCCCTTCATCATCACTGTTTGTCTGCACCTCAATTCCATCATTGGAACAGGTAATCGAGCATTTCGTTTTGCACAGTAATTCTCTTCCCAGTAGGGAAACAGGACTTGAATCGCAGACTACAAACTTATGCAGTCCCTGGAAGTTGCCAATCTCAACTTGCACTGGCTCTGTAATCGGATTTGTCAGGTACTGATTTGCTACTCCGACCACTCTTAAGGTACGCCCTGAAAGTGGTAATTTGGGAACTTCTGCACTTCTGACTGTAGAGCGTGTAGCTCCGGTATCAACCAAGAATGAAACCTTGTGACCCATTACCTTTCCCTCTACATAGGGTCCCCTCTGATCTACTTCTAGGGACGCTGCAAGTCTGCACTCTTCACTGTCTGAACTGTCATCCGACCATTCCTCATTCATTCCATCTTCACCATGCAATGGGAATTGATGTACTGTGTTATTTTGGCTCATCACTTGACCTGTGACCTGCTGAGGAAGCATCACCTGTTGCTGTCCCATTGGAGCTAATGGTAATTGCATTTGCTGTCTAGGTACAATGGGAACCTGCTGTTGTACTTGCTGCATTTGCGCTGGTTGAACACGCGGCATTTGCATTTGCTGCATGGGCTGTAGCTTCTCAGTTTTGGACCTCTCACATTTTGTAATGTACCGACATTAGTGCTTTGTTGAGCAACACCATCATGTACCACATTTGGGCATTCCCGCTTCCAATGCCCCACGCCCCCGCACGCGTGACATGGAGACATCTTTTTCATTCCTTGCACATCATTTTGAATCACCACAGTGTTCAAATCTGGGCCGCGATTCACAAAACCTCGACCTCGACCTCTCGGTTGTGCCTGAATCACACCATTCCCTTGCGGTTGCTGCTGTATCATCTGCTGAATTCCATTTCCCTGCAGACCTGCCTGTGCTGCCCTTATCTGCATCACCATCACTTTCTCCTTCAGTTTTCTCTGCTTTAGCTCAATCTCGTCACTACAGTATTTCACGTACTGCAGCACCTCATCAATCGGCTTTGCTTGCCAACAGATCAACTGATTCTTAATCATCTGGCTAACCTCTGGCCTCCGCCCTTCAACAAATCTGAACACAAGATGGTCTATGTCTTTCGGCTCTATAGTCTCAGTACCACTGTAATGTTTGAATGCCTTCAACAACCTCTCATAGTAAGCATGTATCGATTCCTTAACCTCCTGTGAGGTCCGGTCGATTTTCTGCAAATCAGTCACTTTCGGCGACACCTTCTGCTTCAAAAACTCAATTACCTTGTGATAATACTTCATCACCTCCTCAGAGGGTGCTCCGGTCACCATATCCCTTGCCGGCTCCTGTGTCGGCCAGTCTACCCCTCTCTTGCACTGAAGCCATAAGTCGGGCGGAACAATGATCTCACACAAGGTATTCAAGTCTTCCCAGAGACACTTTGCAAGCTTCATAAACCTATCTGTTTGCTGATACCACTCTATCGGCTTCTCCCTCAACCTGGGATAATCATTTGTGAAAGATAGGATGTCTCCCCTGGACCATGGTACATGAATTAGAACCCCACCAGCTGTTTCTCTCATGGGTAACATCTTTACTGATTCCGTATCTGGTGAAGCTTTAGCTTTACTTGATCCCGGACTATCACTTTTCTCCTTGTCTCTTTTCTTTGCCCATCTGCCTTCCCACTTTTCTAAGGCTCCCCAGATCTGAGCACTTTGCAGTATTTCTTTTAGATGAGCTTTCATCCCGGCAGACCTCATGTACTCGAAGTCCTTTGAGTCAAAGTCTAATCTGTAGCTTCTTTTCAGATGTTTAGTATTCTCAATATCAATATTGTATTTGTCTGCTAGATTCGCTAATCTCTGATGTGCCTTACCTACTTCTTTAGTGATTTTAGGGCACAGATATCTCAATTCTGCTTCGGTGTATGACTCTAATATGTTTACCCCCATTGTTCCTTCCACTAATTCAGCAGCTTCCACACCCAGTCTCACAAAGTTCAGGTACTCATCTCTCCCCAACCTTTCCGGTTCTACTGCAGTTACTGTAGTCTTTTGTGAAGCATTGGTCTTCTCTAACCACTCATCTAACTGTTGTACCGTAAAACCTTGCAGTGAAATGTTCCCTGCATGCATCATTGGCGACTGTGAAGCATTCGTACTTATTGTCTGTGGGGTTAGCACTCCTAGCCCTACCTGCCTCATTGCCTCCAACCGTGCTTCAGCCAGGTTAAGGTCTAGCAAAGACCTTGGACTTTCGACCGCTTGCTCACCTGGGGCCATTAACTGGGGAGTTCCTATGGACCCTCCTCTTATTGCATCTTGGGTCATTACTCCCTGATCACATATACCAGGCTTACTTTGTGCATACAATGACACCGGTGGACCAACAGTAATTGGCAATGATATGGCAGCTAGTCTCTGACCTGGTCCCAAACCTTGTGGAGCAGCGACTCCAAAGGTCTAATTCTCTGAAGCTGGTGCAGGTATTAATGGAGGTCCTGCTGCTGGATTATACGCTGGTATCAGTTGTGGCTGCGGCTGGGGCAGCAATTGTGGAGTTGGCTCAATCTGTACTAACCTCGATTTTGTATATATCGGGTCTGGCGGCACTATCAGATTTGTAGTAGTCTCTAGTACTGGGACATCTGGATAGATTCTCTGTACCTGCGGTGGAGGTTGCAACTGTATCTGCATGTCTGATGCAATGTGTACACTGACACCATTCTGTATCGAACCCGTATCACTAGTCTGTGCTGTATCAGTAACTCCCTTCTCCTGCGTCTGGTTCCCAGGATCCGCACTAGTGCTCGGGACATTGTCGCTTACCGCATAAGGTGGCGGGCGATCATGCAATAACTGATTTAGAAATTCTTCGTTATCTGAATACTTCTTCTTCTTCCCAAGATCTCTTAGTCTCTTTAGGCTTACTAGAGTCCTTGTCTGTTTTACACGTGGCTTTCTTCCCCTGCGTCTCATCTCCCTGTGTTATTGCTGGGAACAATTTGAGTCCATCAACTATTCCCCATCTCCACATTTTGCTCTCATTATCCCACCTAGCTTCCGCTAAAGTATTTTCTGCCCTTTTTATTCTTCTTTGGAACTTCTCTTGTCTCTGTTTAATAGCCATTAAATCCCAAATTGCTAAAGCCTCATACTGAGCTGGCCTCGGAGGTGGCTTTTGTACACTTAACATCCACCTTAAATTCTCTAGAACTCTCGTATTGAACGTCCCGTGTTCCGGAAACGCCAAACATCCCTCTTTTTCCGTCAATTTGTGCCACTGTTTCATCCATAAACAAGGTTTAACACCTTTTTCCTCCATAACTATATAAGCTGGAATACCCTCAGGCGGTGTAGGCTCCCCTTCACTCGCCATAATGTATGCGTCTCCTTTCAGAGCGCTCTTAAAAGCTTTGATAAAGTTCATCTTTGCGTCTTTTCTTTTTGTTTGTATTTAATCAGAAAGTGACTTTAATTCCCAGGACATTCTTCACCCACCTTTTCCTCAACCTATTGCCTCTCACGGACGGCAGCCAATCCGTGTGCGACCCCTCTCGACAACTGACCTATCTCAGCGCGGCACCACTGACGTCACGCTCACACACTGCAGCTGACAAAGTCTTGCGGCTTGTCCGCCCCTCACTGGATTCACACCAAACTAATGCAAAATTACTGCGAGCAGCTTAACAACAACAACAACACAAATTTGCCGGTTTACTACAGGAAGGGTACACATTTGCTTCAGAACTTTACAGAGATTTCACTTGAAGCCTCGGCCGCTACTCTCTCCTTCTCAGTTCCCGCATACGCAAGCAGAATTCGACCCGCAAATCCTACTCTCGACTTGTCAATGGTTTGTCCTAGTGCACTTTAGAACTTGCCACATCTCCATCGAAGGTTTCACACATACAATTCGACTCAAACTTGACTTGTCAACCACGCCCGATTGACCTAATTAAACCGCACAAATTACAACATAAACCCAAGTGTCTCCTACACTTGTCAATATACCCCGGAGTCTTAGACCACGACAGGTCCGTACATGAACAACCAACCACGTGGATAACTTTGAGCACAAAGCGCCACACTCATATGAAGTACGCTGACTTCCCTACTCTCAGACTGTGGAGTACGCCCACTCCTACTAAAACAATATTTACCTGGCCTAAATACAAACGAACCTCACAAATCACCTGCAAAATGCATAAGCTGAGCAAGCGCAAATCCTACACCACACATACTAAAACGCCGAGAACATCCCCAACTCACTTAGGCAGGCTCCGAGATCCCAGGAAAGTCATGGTGAATTTAGAAACGCATCATACCTTCAATTTGCATTATCTTCAGAAAAACAATTTAAACAATAATTCTTCGCCCTAGGGCCCCAAAGGGCCAAACTGTCGCTCTGCTACCAGAACTGTTAACGCGTCCCTTTATGATAATTTATTACATTTGTATTACCCCACTATCTTTAACCTATCAAAAAACACATTAGGTCACCTAACTCTTGACCCCATATTATTTCACAAGTCTTTGATTGGTTCTCTTATTCGACGTCTTCAGAGGTGGCACGTCTGGTATGATTTAATCTTTCTGTAATTCTTTGCACATCTTTTGGTCAGTAGCTTCATTGTCTTCACCGGTTTGAATGACCTTGTACATTACATTAATCTACACTGTTTCATTTTGTTTTAATATCATCCTACAAGCAATGGAAAAATTCATGGGAACGGATCTGGCATGGTTACATTCATCTTCTAGTTTGAAGAAAAATAAAAGGTCATGTCCTCTTGTGAGTCAGCACACTGCAAGATAGAAAAATACATTTAATATGAGAGCCAAGCAGCTAAACTTCGGCTCATGCTAACTTAAGGCCTATAAGGATTTCAGCACAAATTCAATGATACAATTATTAATAATTAGTATAAACCTATTCAATTTAATAGTAATACATAAATGTTTTAGTCACCATTATTAGTCCACGTATACATTGGCGGCCACTCCCCGTGGTCACATTTCAGGTGCACGTTTAAGCAAAATTACTATTGCAGTTTCTTTGCAGCATTGTCACACATTAATTCATAAACATTTCAAGTTAGTATAGATTATATAAGCTACGCTCTCTCAACACAATGAATTAAATATTTGAACTTCACAGGAACAATCTTATTTCTCACACTGCACATCAACAACTTACTACCCAAACTATGCTGCTCAGTATACACACCTCTCATGTCTCCCCTATTGAAATCAGAATAGTCTTAATGACCAACAATATATTAATCCAGAAAGGCACTGGAAAACACACTTGCACTGGATGAAGTCATGTCTTTATTTTACCATAGTAACAGAAAAACTGTTCAAATTCCACATCACACCACCCCTGCCTCAATACCTCCAATCAGGACCTATATAGCTCTTACCAGACTCACCCTTATTAAGTAAGGTTTTCATTGAACACCAGGATATTTTATCCTAACAAATCCCCCACAGACTGCAGAGATCACAACCATTTCCCTCTTCTACCGTCCATGTAATGCTCTATCTTTTTCTATGCTCTTCAGCTTTACAACTCATGCTCACACACACACATCATCTATGGAAGACCCACCTTTTGTTCAAACACAACAGTGCCAAACAGGACCTCACACCAAGCCAAGAAACTCGCAAACTATTTCCTCGTGAATTGCAGTCTGTTTTCAGAAATCAAACATTCTGTCAGTCCCTCTCTATAAAACAATATCCTCCAACAAACTAATACCTGAATCCATTTTACTACTTTCAACTTCCTTTACTTTCAGGCACTTAGGGCCAGATCTACAAGAAAGTGGTGCATTAGTCCTGATGTGCCACTTTTCTTACGCTGCCCTTAGTCCCCCTAAGTCACCATGGTAGCACTGTATTTACAATACAGAGCACCATGACGCACGTTACCGCAATAGCGTCAGGGTTTATGACACTATTGTAGTGCTTTGCTGGATTAGCACCATTAATTATGGCGCTAGTCCGGCAAAGCACTAGAGAGGCCCATAGGTTTTAATGGGCCCATCACTTTAACGCCGGCAGTGTGCAAGCATTAAAAATGACGGAAAAAATGATGCAGTGAAAACTTTTAGATTTCACTGCACCATTTTTTTTCGGCCTCCCTGCAGTGAAATGCCTCCCTTGCATATCTAGCCCCTAGAGTAATAACCCACAACAGTGCAGATTTCCCTCTTTGTCAGGGGATGGAAAGGGTCTATGGCATCAATCCCATCATTCCCCAGTTTTTGTCAATATAACTACATACGTTCACTATGTACTGATTTGTCCGCACAAGACTTCACTCAATTGTCAATGCCACTAGACTGCATGCATTACCTTATCCAGTGACGAATATTTTCAGCCAATTTTGGCAACTAAAAATACTCACTGCATAGAACTGGACATTCCTAAGTGTCAGTGATGGACCACATTGGCAATTTTGTTACTCAAAGTAAACAGCTGTATTACTTCATCACCTTTTGTAAGGATACAAGCTTCCGATGACAGTTCACATTGAGTCTTGAAAAATGATTTAAATTTCAAAACCAGTTTCAGGCCAACTATCCTTCCAATGCTCCCGCAAAAGTTAGAAAGGACAATTTCTGTTCACAGCTTGTTCTGATTCCTCCTTTGCAATTGCAACTTCTGGCAACTTCATCCCACTAATTAAAAAAAACACTCTTGCATCATCCTTTCCTACTGAATTCTAAAGATGCAAAGCAAAATGGAACATAAAAATCCCTTTTTGATTGTTTTTCCACGGCACATAGACTACTTCAGATTGTTGTGCGTAGAGATTCGTAGCCATCATTGCACGTCTAGCAGTCATCACTCTACCACCACGTGGAGACAACATATGCACCAAAGATTTGCGACCTCAGTGGAGAATAAAGTTGTCTCCTCCACAATCAGAAATGCAGCACTGCCAAACACACAATAGCTACTTCTTTATCACAGAGTAATTTCTCTCTAAGTTCTTCAAAGATCTTGTCATGCATCACCACACATTCTTCCGGCTTCTCACGCTGCCATAATTGCACCGAATCCACATTTGTTGCATCCACAGTAACCAAACACTTCCTGTCTTTTACAACCCCTTAAGGCACTGAACATGAACAATCTCCTTTTTCAGGAATTCGAAAGCTTTCCTCTGCCTCATTCCACTTGAAAACTTAGCGCTCTTTTTACGAAACATAACTGATTTTTCACGTAGCGGAAAAAAATTTAAAACACTTTTCATACAATTCTGGAAGCTTTAAAAAGGACATTAGCTGCACCCTGGTAACTGTTCTGGTCCCAGAAGATTGCTTCAATATGGCATTTTTGGGGTTTGACTCCATCCATGGATATACTGTGACCAAAACAGTCTACTTTGGCAATGCTACTTTTTTCACATATCTTTTTTCAAACTTAAACCTACAGCCAAATTATAGCTTGTAAGATTAGCTCTAGGTTTTGATCCATTGCAGCAAACAAAATGTCAACTTGGAAGATCATACTTCAGTTTTTACTTCTTGGGTTTTGTTATACTTTTGAGTTTATGCAGGGTCATCCCCAATCTTTTTTGCCTCCTGCCTCCTATTTTTTCTGACCTGTTGCTGTTGGCTTTTAAACTCTGAGCACTTTACCACTGCTAACCAGTGCTAAAGTTCGTATGCTCTCTGGTGCAAACAGTATGGTTAATTGGTTTATCCATGATTGGCATATTTGGTTTACTACTTAGTCCCTAGTACAGTGCAGTAGAGGTGCCCAGTGCCTGTAAATCAAATGCTACTAGTGGTCCTGCTGCACTGGTTGTGCCACCAACATATGTAGCTCTATAATCATGTCTCAGACCTGCCACTGCAGTGTCTTTGTGTGCAGGTTTTAACTGTAAATTCGACTTGGCAAGTGTACCCACTTGCCAGGCCTAAACCTTCCCTTTTCTTAAATGTAAGACACCCCTAAGGTAGGCCCTAGGTAGCCCCAAGGGCAGGATGCAGTGTATGGTTAAGGTAGGACATATACTAATGTGTTTTATATGTCCTAACACTGAAATATTGCTAAATTCGTTTTTCACTGTTGCAAGGCCTGTCCCTCTCGTAGGTTAACATGGGGGCTACTTTTAAATCTGATTAAAGTGTAGTTTCCCTTTGGGAGTGCATGGACATGTGGAGTTAGGGATCTCTAAGCTCACAATTTAAAAATACATCTCTTATTAAAGTTTATTTTAAGATTGTGTGTTTGAAAATGCCACTTTTAGAAAGTGAGCATTTTCTTGCTTACACCATTTCTGTGACTCTGCCTATATGTGGATTCCCTGTCTGGGTCAGTTTGACAGTTGGACTGGTTGCACCTCACACTAAACAGTGACACAAAGGGAGCTGGGGTGTAGCCTACATATCCTGATGAGCCACCTGTTCTAGGAGGGAGGGGAGGAGTGGTCGCTCACACCTGAAAGGGTTGTGCATGCCCTCACACATTGCAGTCTCCAACCCCCTGGTGAGTGTCTGGAGCTTGGGCTGGGCAAGGCAGGATTTCACATTCAAGAGAGACTTTGCTTTGAAGTAGGCCTACTTCAAAGGAGAAATTGGGTATAAGAAGGGCACCCAAAACCACAGACTTGAGAACACTTCTGGAGACCAAGAGGAACCTCTGCCTGGAGAAGAGCTGAAGAGCTGAGGAAGAAGAGCTGCCCTACCTGTGACTGTGCGTTGTGGAGCTGTCCTGCAGTTGCTGCTTCTGCCAGGGTAAGATGGCAAAGACTGGACTTTGTGTGCCTTCCATCTTGTGAAGATCTCCAAGGGCTTGATTTATAGCTTGCCTCCGGTTGTTTGAAGTCTCAGGGACTCCTACTCTGCCCTGTGGTGCCCATCCAGTTCCTGGGACCCTGAAAGGAGAAGCTGGCGGCCTAAGAGGAAGAAATCCACGGACAGAATGCTGTGCGGGGAAAAGATCGACGCAACTCTGATCTGCGGCTTCAGAATCTGCGCGCCGCTGGCTTCACTGCTGAAAATCGACGCTCGCCTGCAACGTGACTGAAGAAACGATGCACGGAGCTGGAGAAATGATGCACAGCATTTCTGACGGAGGCTGTTCAGATCGCAACCCTCGTTGCGTGGTTTTCGGATTATCGTGCAGCTGGATTTCTGACGCAAGTACCACTGGGCGTGTGAAAACAAAGCAAGGACTGCCCGTTCTCGAGAGTGCTGACAGGATCAAAGCATTGCTTTCCTGCAGAGAAGAAACGACACGCCCAACGCGACGAAAGGAGAAAGGAGGCAAGGTCTCGCTCGTGTTTGGAATCGACGCATCGCAAGCCCTTTTTGATGCACACTCACCCGTGCAGGGTTATTTTTGATGCACCCAAGGTACATTTTCACGCTAACAGTGTTAGTGTGTGTCTAAAACTACATGAAGACTCTTTTTGCTTTTAAATTGATAACTTGACTTGTGTATTGTTTATGTTTTTCATTTTGGTCTTGTTTTGTTTAGATAAATATTTCCTATTTATCTAAACCTGTGTTGTGTCATTTTGTAGTGTTTTCATTAAGTTACTGTGTGTATTGGTACAAATATGTTACACCTAGCACTCTTAAGTCAAGCCTACTACTCGTGCCAAGCTACCAAGGAGGTAAGCAGGGGTTAGCTGAAGGTGATTCTCTTTTACCCTGACTAGAGGGAGGGTCCTAGCTTGGACAGGGGATAACCTGACTGCCAACCAAAGACCCCATTTTTAACAGGTTTCTTTCATTGTCATCTGGAAGACAGATGTCGCCAAAAGAACATCCATGTAAACTGAAACATTTCTTTAGGGTTAAAAAAAGCCATAAGATGACTTTATGTCACTTATATTATCACCTGATGATAGGCACTAGCAAGATCTTAAGTTCAGAACAGTGACTCCCACCAAGGTGGAAATTATTTCATACACGTTTTGTATTGGGTGGCAAAATACCCATATGGCATCATTTAAAACTGTGGAAGTCTAGCCACAAGCACAATTTAAGATAAATAACCACTGTTTCCACCCAAAGAGATGATTCAGTGGTCTCTATAATGTTCAACATATATATGTCCTGAAACATTCCCTTAAGTTTCTTTAAGTATGACAAGGGTTCATTCCTTACTCCATACTTCACAGAAATTGCACACTCTTTCAGAGTGATCTGATATGGACAACTAGCATATCTCCTAAACTTCTCGCTAAACACTTGACCAGACCTCTCATGGAGCTCAAAGACATAGCCCTAGTTACCCATTCTCTGAGTCAACTTCATATTATAAGTGAGAAAGTAGCCTCTTTCTAGCATGGTTACCCCCATTTTTGGCCTTTTGTCAGTGTTTGTCAGCGTTTTTGTACTGTCTCACTGGGATCCTGCTAGCCAGGACCCCAGTGCTCATAGTTTCAGACCTATTTGTCTGTGTGTTTTTACTGTCTCACTGGGATCCTGCTAGCCAGGATCCCAGTGCTCATAGTTTGTAGCCTATGTGTGTTGTCAGTATGCTTGACTGTGTCACTGGAGTTCTCCTACCCTGAACTCCAGCACCAGTGCTTTTGCTCTCTCTGTTTACCAAATTTGTCACTATAGTTTAGTGACTCCATATTCCAATTCTGATTGGCACACTGGACCACCATTATAGGCCCCTATTATATGGAAACTAGGTACCCAGGGCATTGGGGTTCCGGAACATCCTTATAGGCTGCAGCATTTCTTTTCCACCCATAAGGAGCTCATAGAAACCTTTCTTCAGGACTGCCACTGCAGCCTGAGTGAAATTGTACACACACTATTTCATAGCCATTTTACACTGCACCAGGTAACTTATAAGTCACCTATAAGTCTAACCTTCATTTACTGAAGGCTAGGTGCAAGGTTACTATGTGTGAGGGCACCCTTGTACTAGCAAAGGTGCCCCACGTTGTCCAGGGACAATTCCCTGGACTTTGTTATTGTGGGGACAACATTATAAGCGTGCACTATATATATGTCAATACATATATGTAACTTCACAATGATAACTCCGAATATGGCCTTGTGAGGTGTCTAAGAGTCTGAAATTGAACTCCCAATATAAATCTGGTATTGGGGGGCCAATTCCATGCACCCTGGGGGCTCCACCATGGACCCCCAGTACTGCGAAACCAGCTCTCTGAGGTTTCCACTGCAGCCCCAGATGCTGCCACCTCACAAACAGGTTGTTGCCCTCCCGGAGATTGAGCAGCTCAATCCCAGGAAGGTAGAACAATGCATTTCCTTTAGGAGAGGGGTGTTACACCCTCTCCCATTGGAAATAGGTGTTACAGGCATAGAAGGGGTATCCTCCCAGAGCCTCTGGAAATGCTTTGAAGGGCACAAACGGTGCCCTCCTTGCATAATCCAGTCTATACCGGTTCAGGGACCCCCAGTCCCTGCTCTGGCACGAAACTGGACAAAGGTAAGGGGAGTGACCACTCCCCTGTCCATCACCACCCCAGGGGTGGTGCCCAGATCTCCTCCAGAGTGTCCCTGGCATTAGCCATCTTGTATTCCAAGATGTGGGAACCCTCTGGAGACCTCTGAGTGGCCTTTGCCAGCAGGTGACATCAGAGACCCCTCCTGATAGGTGCATACCTAGGTAGGTTGCCAATCCCCCTCTCAGGGCTATTTAGGGTCTCTCCTCTGGGTGTTTCCTCAGATTTGGTTTGCAAGATTCCTCCAGGACTCCTCTGCATCCTCTGCTTCAGCTTCTGACCATCGCATCAAACGCAGACTGCTCCAGGAACCGCTATAACTGCAACAAAGTATACAGAAAGACTCCTGTGACCTGCAACTTTAGCTCCAGACAGCAATTGCAACAGTTTCCAAGGTGTGCATGCTCTGAGGACTTCCTGTCTTCATCCGGGACCAGAAGAACCAAAGGAATCTCCCGACGAAGTGAAGGAGTCACTTCCCTGCTTCAGCAGGCACTTCTCTGCGATGACAACTGGTACTCTGGGGCTCATCTCCTGTCAACGATCGTGATCTGTGAAACACAGGTGGTGGACCGAAGTGACCCAGACTGTCCAAAGGTCCCAATTTGGTGGAGGTGAGAGTTTACCTCCCCGTGCAGCAACAGTACCCCTGTGCACCACCTCTTCAGCAGCTCCTTGGGCTTCTGTGCACTTCTTCCAAAAGTTCTTCATGCACAGCGTAGGCCATGTCCCCAGCACTCCACCCTGCAACACATAGCTCTCTAGGTTCTCCTGCAGTGTGGGATCCTCCTGTGTAGTGCTGCAAAGACTGCACTTTGCAACTCCTTTGTCCCCATGTTCTGGGACTCCCGTGGGTGTTGCAGGGTCTTCTGAGGGCTCTCTGAAGTGCTGAGAGCCCCACCTGTCTCCTCAGTGTAAGTTGAGACCCCCAGGTTCCTCTTTGACACAAACCACACACTTGCATGAACCAAGGCTTGTTGGCGGAATCCAGTGACGCAAACAGTCTGCATCCAACAACTCGACGTGGGACATCTCTTGCACCAAGCAGGAACCTGCAGCAATCTTCTTTGGTGCATTTCCGTACTTTCCTTCCAACCGGAGAATCCACTTTTGCACCTTCCTCCAGGTGGGATGGGGCTCCTGTTCTTCCTGGACTCTTCATCAACTTCTGGACTTGGGTGGTCATTACAACATTGGCGGTCGGTGTTAAAGCGGCAGTAAGACCGCCAACAGGCCGGCGGTAAAAAAAATGGAATTACAACTGTGGCGGAAACCGCCAACAAAGACAGCCACTTTAACACTCCGACCGCCATGGCGGTACAGACAAACAGCTTGGCGGTCACCACCAACAGACAGGCGGAAGACAAAGTACCGCCCACAGTATCACAACCTACCTTTTCCGGGGCGGATTCACCGAGGATAAAAACACGGCGGAAACAGGAATTTCGAAGGGAAAACACACTCCACGAGGAACGACGACACCATGGACCCGGAACTCCAAATCCTACTGGCGATACTCTTGCTGCTCCTGTACCAGGAGCAGCAACGCCGGCGGCGAAGACCACGGTGAGTACTGCACCTACGACACAGGGGAGGAGGGAGGCAAAAAACAGGGACACACACACGCAACACCCCCACCCCCACCCTCACCCACTACAACACACACACTAATACATATCAATACATTATAGTAACACCCCCCAACCCCCCTGGAAGAATGCAAAGACAAAAGGAAATTAGTGTAACCATTGGAATATATTAAAATGCAGTACGCAAAAATATACATATAAACACTATTTACAAAATATGCACCAAGAATAGTAGTCCAGGTATTGCACCATTTATAGTCCGTGGACCACTGGGCCCAAAATCCATGGGCGAGGCCCACACACAATACCAGATCAAAACAGAGAGAACATTGCAGGGGCATCAGATAGAAATACAACAGGCACCTAAGGGGGAAGGGAAGCGGGGGCACCTCAGCCGGATGAGTGCATGACGCCAGATCCACGAGGGGGCTCCATGCCCAATGATGTATCCTGGGGAGTGCAAAGCCACAGTCTCTCAAGTCTCTACAGTGGGTGGTATGCCCACTGTTCAATCCTGGGGAGTGCAAAGCCAGTCTCTCAAGTCTCTACAGTGGGTAGTTTGCCCACTGTTCAATCCTGGGGAGTGCGTAGCCACAGTCTCTCAAGTATCTACAGTGGGTGGGTTGCCCACTGTTCAATCCTGGGGAGTGCAAAGCCAGTCTCTCAAGTCTCTACAGTGGGTAGTTTGCCCACTGTTCAATCCTGGGGAGTGCGTAGCCACAGTCTCTCAAGTATCTACAGTGGGTGGGTTGCCCACTGTTCAATCCTGGGGAGTGCAAAGCCACAGTCTCTCAAGTCTCTACAGTGGGTGGGTTGCCCACTGTTCAATCCTGGGGAGTGCAAAGCCACAGTCTCCCAAGTCTCTACAGTGGGTGGTTTGCCCACTGTTCAATCCTGGGGAGTGCGAAGCCACAGTCTCTCAGGTAGATGCCTTTCTCCACTGGTTCTGGAGGGGGACTGGTGCCCAGAGTGCTTCATCCTGTGAAGGACAGAGGTAGTGGATGCATGTCTTCACTGGTTCTGGAAGGGGACTGGTGCCCAGAGAGCTTCATCCTGTGAAGGACAGAGGTAGTGGATGCATGTCTCCACTGGTTCTGGAGAGGGACTGGTGCCCAGAGTGCTTCATGTTGTGAAGGACAGAGGTAGTGGATACATGTCTCCACTGGTTCTGGAGGGGGACTGGTGCCCAGAGTGCTTCATCCTGTGAAGGACAGAGGTAGTGGATGCATGTCTCCACTGGTTCTGGAGGGGGACTGGTGCCCAGAGTGCTTCATCCTGTGAAGGACAGAGGTAGTGGATGCATGTCTCCACTGGTTCTGGAGGGGGACGAGTGCCCAGAGTGCATCAAGCACCCAGTGACGGTCCCAGTTGCGTCGGTGCCCCTGCCGCTCATGGGCTAGCGGTGCTTGAGTTGGCGGTGCCCTGTTCAGCGGTGCTTGAGTTGGCGGTGCCCTGTTCAGCGGTGCATGAGTTGGCGGTGCCCTGTTCAGCGGTGCTTGAGTTGGCGGTGCCCGTCCCAGCGGTGCCTGAGTTGGCGGTCCTTCATTGCCCAGCTGGGCTGGGGCTGGCAGTCCTTCATTGGGCAGCTGGGCTGTGGCTGGCGGGGCACTCCTGGGCAGCTGGGCTGTGGCTGGCGGGGCCCTCCTGGGCAGCTGGGCTGTGGCTGGCGGGGCCCTCCTGGGCAGCGAGGATGGGGCTGGCGGTGGCCTCCTAGGCAGCTGGGCTGTGGCTGGCGGGTCCCTCCTGTGAAGCGAGAATGGGGCTGATGGTGGCCTCCTGGGCAGCTGGGCTGTGGCTGGCGGGGCCCTCCTGGGCAGCGAAGATGGGGCTGGCGGTGGCCTCCTGTGCAGCGACGATGGGGCTAGCTGTGGCCTCCTGGGCAGCTGGGCTGTGGCCGGTGGGGCCCTCCTGTGCAGCGAGGATGGGGCTGGCGGGTCCCACCTGGGCAGCGGGGATGATGGCGGTCCTCTCCGCCGTGCTGCTCCTCCTAGACTTGCTGGGTTTCTTGTGGCCCTTCCTCACCTTGGGAGGAGTCACAGCTGAGTCCACACTCTCACCGGGACCCCTGGGAGCGGCTTGGGTGGCTGGAGTCTTCCCCCTCTCCCGCCGGGCACTGGCCAACTTCTGGTGCTTCACAGGGGGGGACTGGCTGTGCTGTGGCTCCGTGACACACTGGCTGTCCTGGTGTCCGGTGTACTCCACATACCTGTGACCACAGGCACCACTGGTCCCGGAGATGTTGTGGCTGAGGTGCAAGTTCGGGACCTATGAGTTGGACGGGGGGGTGGGAAATAGGTTAAGGCTGGACAGGAAAAGTTGTTTGGACACACTGGGACGGGTAGCTGGAGGGGGTTTGGGAGTGGAGGAAGAGGTTGTGGTTGTAGGAGGTGTACGTTTTGTGGCTTTGGGTGCAGGTGCATGCGCTGTAGGCTGTCGTGAGGTGGATGTCTGTTAGGTGGGTGTGTGCCTGCGTTTGTGAATCTTCGGAGGGGGCGTCACAGACACACTGGGAGAGGACACAGTGGACGTGTGTATGGTAGTGGGGGTGGTGACTGCACGTGAGCGGGGTGTGATGGTAGGTGTGATGGTGCGGGACGTAGTGGCTGTAGAGGTAGTGCATGCAGGTGTGAGTGTAGACGAGACTGGGAGGGAGGAGGGAGACGACGAGGAGGGGGCACAGTGGAGGCAGTGGATGTTGGTGTGTCTGTATGTGTGTGATGCTTGCGTGAGTGCCTGTGGGATGTGTGGTGCTTATGTTTGCCTGAGCTTCCCTTGTGTGGTGAGGTGTGTGCAGGCTGGTCTGATGGTGTGCTTGGGATAGGCAGAGGTACAGGGGATTGGGTCTGGGTGGAGGAAGTTGGAGGGGAGAGGCTAGACACAGGGACAATGGCTGCCATCAGTGCTGAGGCCAGAGTTTGAAAGGCTCGGTGAAGGGCAGTCTGACCAGAATGAATGCCCTCCAGGAATGCATTTGCTTGTTGCAACTGCCTTTCTACACCCTGGATGGCATTCAAAATGGTAGACTGCCCAACAGTGAGGGACCTGAGGAGGTCAATGGCCTCCTCACTGAGGGCAGCAGGGGTGACAGGGGCAGGGGCTGAGGTGCCTGGGGCGATGGTGATGCCCACCCTCCTGGGTGAGCGGGCACCGGCGAAGGTTGAGGGGCTGCTGGGAGGGCAGTGCTGGTAGGGGGGGTGGCGGCTGTACCTGTAGATGCGGGGGGCACAGATGTTGCCGCCACCACAAGGGAGCTCCCATCGGAGGACGAGTCCGTGTCGCTGGTTTCAGCTCCTGTCCCCGCAGTGGTGCTCCCCTCGCCCTCCGTCCCACTGGTGTATTCTGAGTCCGTAGTGTGGCCCTCCATGGCCATGTGGGATGCAGCTCCCTCGTGCTCCGGTGCCACTGCTCCTCCACATGATTATGCTAATGCACACAAGAACAGGGAGACCACAAAAAGGGGGGGGGGGAACAGAAGAAAGATATGTTGAGTGCATGGATTACCGCTACCGTTGGCGGACAAGACAGACACAGAAGCCCCCTGCACTACGTCGCGCTCTTGGGCTCTACAGTGCAACTCATGGGAAATGGCCTAAAAGGCTATGGACGACATCTGCACACATAGATGACACAGGTGCATGACTAGGTGTACTTGGCACTCTACAGAGGTGGGGTGGGGGGCCACAGGGCCATGCCTTACGGAGGGGCCTAGCCTACGGAACTCGCCCTCCACTGCGCTCAAAGTCAGCTGAATGAGAGTGTACTCACCCCCTTGTGTCTGCTGTGATGCCCTCAAGTGCCCATCCAACTCCGGGTAGGCCACCGCCAGGATCCTGAACATAAGGGGGGTCATGGATCGACGGGCACCCCTTCCACGTTGGGAGGCCCTCCCCAGCTGAGCCTCCGCCGTATTCTTGCTCCAGCGGTGAATGTCCTCCCATCTTTTCCGGCAGTGGGTGCTCCGTCTGTGGTGGACCCCCAGGGTCCGGTCGTCCTTGGCGATGGCACGCCAAACATCCTTCTTCTGGTGGGCGCTGACCTACATGAAATGTACAGGGGAAGAAGAGAAGTCATTACCAACTGCGCCATCAAAGTGAGTGGCCCCCATTCCTACCCTTGCCATGTGGCACATGCACCCACCGTCTTTCATGCATGCAGAACTCTGCCCCCTTCCTTCTTACAACCAGCCCTCTCCACACAGGCATAGCCCATACAACATGCTCCCTGTGTACTTACCTGTTGGTCTGGGGGACCGTAGAGTAGCGTCTACTGGGGGAGGACCCAATCGACGAGCTTCTCCAACTCCTCCGATGTGAAGGCAGGGGCCCTTTCCCCAGACGCACGAGCCATTGTCTCTTCCAGACCGAGGTCACAGCAGCACTTGCAGTGTAGGTCCTCTCCTGTCGAAGATCAGGTATCGAGTGATTCAACAGATAGAAAATGGTGGTCACGTCCGCGGTGGTGCGTACCATCACTGCCGGCGTACATCATCATTGGCTCCTGGGACCCATAGGATCCAATGTTAACCAATGCAGCATTGCGCCGCGGTCTTCGACCGCCTACCGCGACGGTGTAGAACGCCAGCGCAGTTACCTCACATCCCATTGTCCCACTTTACAGGTCAGGGAGCCGCCATTTCAGGGGCCCACATGGCCTAATTACCAACTGCGTCACACATACCTAGGCCTAGTCTCAACACACATACAGGCCACATTTTGTGTATGAATGGTGTTCTGTGTAGACTGTGGGTACATATCTCTAAGTTGTTTGACTCTGTGCTCGCTGTTGTCCTTCATAGGCACCGTCCTCTGGGACATGTGAGGAGATGGTGGAATCCTCCGGTGTACCGACCGCTGGTGGACCTGTCGACAATGGAGGAAAGAAATTTGATTATCACCTACAGGTTTGACCGTGCCACAATCCAGGAACTGTGTACACAGTTGGAGCCTGACCTGATGTCAGCAATCCACCATCCCACAGGAATCCCCCCTCAAGTGCAGGTGCTATCAGTGCTCCATTTCCTTGCAAGTGGGTCTTTTCAAACAACTGTGGCCATGGCATCAGGGATGTCCCAGCCTATGTTTTCCAACGTATTGTCCAGAGTGTTGTCTGCCCTGCTGAAACACATACGGAGCTACATCGTTTTCCCTCAGGTGGAGGATTTGCCTACAGTGAAAGGTGACTTCTATGCCCTTGGACATATCCCCAACATCATAGGTGCCATTGATGGGACCCATGTGGCTTTGATCCCCCCCACAGGAGTGAACAGGTGTACAGGAACCGGAAGAGTTATCATTCGATGAATGTACAGATGGTATGTTTGCAGACCAGTACATCTCCCATGTGAATGCCATGTTCCCTGGCTCAGTGTATGATGCCTACATCCTGCAGAATAGCAGCATCCCTTATGTGATGGGTCAACTCCAGAGGCACTGTGTGTGGCTATTAGGTGACTCTGGTTACCCCAACCTGTCATGGCTACTGACCCCAGTGAGGAATCCCAGGACAAGGGCAGAGGAACGCTACAATGAGGCCCATGGGCGAACTAGGAGGGTGATCGAGCGGACCTTCGGCCTCCTGAAGGCCAGGTTCAGGTGTCTGCATATGACAGGTGGATCCCTATTCTACTCACCAAAGAAGGTGTGCCAGATCATCGTGGCCTGCTGTATGCTTCACAACTTGGCTTTGCGACAACAGGTGCCTTTTCTGCAGGAGGATGGTCCAGATGGCGGTGTTGTGGCAGCTGTGGGGCCTGTGGACAGTGATGAGGAGGAAGCAGAGGAAGAAGACATGCAGAACAGGGACTCAGTGATCCAGCAATATTTCTAGTGAAACACAGGTAAGAATACAAACCTGCCTACTACATGTATTTATACACTACTACCTATCTACTGTCTGTCTTTTTCACCCACTGTATGGTCACTGAGTTGTCACTTTCCCTTACGGTTTCACAGGTGTGGGTCCCAATGTGTCTCATCTGCTTAGATTCCTCATGGACTAGAGCTGTGTGACATAGGTATGTTGACATTACTATTTCAAGAACATTTTGGCACTGTAATTGCAAATACACTATTTCGAAATCACAGACAGACTCCAGATCTTTTGGGTGCTTTAGGTATGTTTATTTAAATACAAATTATTGGAGGGGGAAGTTAAATGGTGAGGGGTGATGGCGGAGGAGTGTCAATGGCAGAGTCCAGTCTATTAGTCTCACAGGTGCATTGCCCATATGTGCATAGGAAGTGGAGCTGGGGCAGTTTCAATATAGACAGGGTGACAAAGTGGGACAGGGGGATGACAATCAGGGTGGTCCCATTTCTTGGCGGGGGTCTTGGCATCGTTCTCTGTCTTGTTCCTGGATCTCAGGGACCGTTTGTGGGGTGGTTCTCCATCTGCAGGGGGTGGGGTGCTGGTGTGGTGGTCCTGTGGTGGTGCGTCCTGTCCACTAGCGCCGGCGGAGGTGGTGGGCAGTTCATTGTCCATGCTAGTGTCAGGGGCCCCTTGTAGTGCCACAGTGTCCCTCCTGGTGTTGAGTACTTCCTTCAGCACCTCTACGATGGTGCCCAGGGCGGAGCTGATGGTTCTTAGTTCCTCCCTGAACCCCAAATACTGTTCCTCCTGCAGCCGCTGGGTCTCCTGAAACTTGGCCAGTACCGTTGCCATCGTCTCCTGGGATTGGTGGTAGGCTCCCATGATGGAGGAGAGGGCCTCGTGGAGAGTGGGTTCCCTTGGCCTCTCTGCCCCCTGTCGCACAGCAGCCCTCCCAGTTCCCCTGTGTTCCTGGGCCTCCGTCCCCTGGACCATGTGCCCACTGCCCCCAGGTCCCTGTTGTTGTTGGGGTGGTGGGTTATCCTGGGTTCCCTGTAGTGGTGGACACACAGCTGATTGACGTGTCCTGGGGACGGAGGTATGGGCCCGCTGGGTGGGTGCTGTGCTGGTGTTTCCAGAGGGAGGAAGGTCTGTGGTGGCCTGTGCCTGCGTGAGGGGAACTGACTGTCCCGAGGCCCCCGATGGTCCGGGCTCGTCATCTAGATCCAGGTGGACAGAGGTGCTGTCATCACTGTGGGCCTCTTCTGTGGGTGGAGTGGACATGTGTGGACCCTCCTGTCTGGTGACGTTGGGTAGTGGTCCTGCAGGGGTGGAAAGGCATGATTATTGCATCTGTGTGTGTCATGGTGTGCAATGAGTGGGTGACTGTGAACCCCAGTGCTGGCATTCCTGTGTGGGAGCTTGTGTGATGATGGTTTAGGGGGGTGTATGGGTATGTACAGTACGCATGCTTTAGTGATGGGTGTCCATGCGTTGTTATTAAATGCAGGGCTTGGTGTTGGGATGTGTGGTTTGTGATATTGGTACATTTGTGAGGAGTTGGAGTGACAGGGGTGGGGACGAGGGTGGGGGTATGTGATAGCATGCAGGTAGGGTGGGGGATGTAATAGTTAAGTTTTGACTTACCAGAGTCCATTCCTCCACTGACTTCTGCGAGGCCCTCAGGATGCAGAATCACCAAGACCTGCTCCTCACATGTTGTTAGTTGTGGGTGGGGAGGTGGGGGTCTGCCGCCAGTCCGCTGAACCGCCTGTTGGTGTCTTAAGACCACGGAACGCACCTTCCCCCGTAGGTCGTTCCACCTCTTCCTGATGTCCTCCAGATTTCTTGGGTGTTGTCCCACTGCGTTGACCCTGTCGACTATTCTTCACCATAGCTCCATCTTCCTTGCAATTGAGGTGTGCTGCACCTGGGATCCAAATAGCTGTGGCTCTACCCGGACGATTTCCTCCACCATGACCCTGAGCTCCTCCTCCGAGAACCTGGGGTGTCTTTGCCTTGCCATGGGGTGGTGTAGGTGATGTGTGGGGTGGTGTGTGTGGTGACAAGTGTGGTGATATGTAGTGGTGTGTGGTGTTTTGTGCGTGGAAGTTGTGTGGGTGATGGTGTTGTGTGCCTGTGGATGCTAGTTTGTTGATGGTGGTGTCTTTCTCTGGCCTTCTCTCTGTAATTGTGGTCGTAGGGGTTTGTGGGTGATATGGGTGTGTGTTTTATATTGTATTGGGTGTGTGGGAGTGGTGTGTGTATGTGTCTCAGGTGTGTGTATTTCGAATTGTCCACTGTGGTGGTGTTTTGGAGATGTGTGTGTATTTTGAGCGCTGCGGTGTGTACCGCCAATGGAATACCGCGGTTGAAAGACCGCCTCGTGGATTCGTGTGTCGTGATAGTGTGGGCGTTTTTCTGTTGGCGTGATAGTGGAGGTTTTGTTTTCGCCAGTTTATCACTGACCTTTGGTGTGGCGGACTTGTGTGGGTGTCTGAATTTTGTCGGATTCCGAGATGTGGGTCATAATAGCTGTGGCGGAATTCCGCGGCCGCGGCGGTGTGTTGCCGGTCTTCTGCATGGCGGTAAGCGGCTTTTACTGCCAATGTTGTAATGACCCCCTTGGTCTCCTCTCTCCACAGGTCTTCAGGTCCAGGAATCCAATGGTGGTTGCTTGTCGTCTTGCTTTGTTCTTGCATAATTCTTGCTGTACTTTATTCCTGCTTTCCTGCACTCTGGGGTGGGGTACTTAACTTACCTTTGGTGTTTTCCTACACTCCCAGTTCTCCTCTACACACTACCCTTGCATAGTGGGGGAATTCAACATTTGCATTCCACTATTTTAGTATATGGTTTGTGTTGCCCCTAGGCCTATTACAATCTATTATATTTTCTACTGTTTGCACTATTTTATGACTGTTTATTACCTGATTTTGGTTACTAGTGTATATAATGTGTATAATACTTACCTCCAGAAGGAGTATTACCTCTAAGATACTTTTGCCCTTGTGTCACTAAAATAAAGTACCTTTATTTTTGGTATCACTGAGTATTGTCTTTTATTGTGTATAAGTACTTTGTGACTATAATGGTATTGCATGAGCTTTGCATGTCTCCTAGTTCAGCCTTGGCTGCTCTGCTACAGCTACCCCTAAACAGCCTAAGCTGCTAGACACTGCCTACATTTCACTAATCAGGGATAACTGGATCTGGTATAAGGTGTAAGTACCTTAGGTACCCACTACAAACCAGCCCAGCCTCCCACATTATCCCTCTCAATAGCTCCTTAGTCCACTACGTATACAGAAGAGTATGTCTGCAGACCTAGCTATGTGAACATTTGTTTAAGCCTCAAACCCTTCACTTTTTTCAAATGTATTTCCAACCTAAAATAACCAGGTAGGCTGGTTTTGTGTCCCTTACACCTACATGGTTGTACATAAGATAGACATAACATCTTGCAATCAAAAACTACTCAAATCATGTTAGATCCCAGACTGGTGAACAAGCCTTGTTGTTCACAGGTATGCAGGTGTAAAGCACCTCTAAAAAATGAATAGTCTTTTATTTTAGAGCTAAGATTAGCTTAGTGATTACAAGAATGACAGTAGAGTTGCTATAAAGATATACAGCAAAAATGCTTGATTTGTTCCTGTTTACACTTTTAGTAAACATTGCAGCTGCCCTTCTGTTTAACTTTATTGCAGTAACAATTCATATAGGGCTTTGATTTTATAAATAAATCTTCAAAATGTATTGAGTAAATGCTATTGTTCCTGAGCATGCTAGTCCTTTATGAAAAATAGTGTTGGCATATTTTACTAATAAATGTAGATGGCCGATGTGCAGGATTGGGGCTGTGTGAGTCCCAAAGGACAGGAGCCCTTGTGTGAATAAAGAAAATCCTCGCAAGACAAAATTCAAACTCCGACCCACAACGGTTTTATCAAAATGTTGGAATAATTACAGAAGGCAAAATGTATTTAGTCAGATTCAAATCATCACCAGTAATGCCATTTGCAAGAGGTCATACATGAGGGAATTAGACAAAATCAAAATATAGTTCAGCAAAAAGCTAGCATAAAACTCGGTTGGTATGTGAAGGAAGAGTCTAAATATAAATCAACAAGAGAACCAACATGTACTATGCTGCCAAGAAAGGAGCCAAAAGTCTAGGTATAAATCAAATAGCAAATTGACATACAGACTGCTCTGTTTAAAAGAAAAGAAAAGGCTGGCACATATCCATAAATGGCACTTGTAAAGTTTCAGACAATTGAAAAACCATACCCTCAAAATGTCTTCAAGTAGGATTATAGAGCTGTACAAACAAAAATATACTTATAATAAGATACTTTGAAAAACCTACATCATGAATAAGCATTTTAAACCCTCTGCTCTACAAAGGAAATTAAATTGCACTATTGAAGGAAACCAAACAATAATCCATTTACAAACTCATGAAGTACAGTTGAGGCCTGGACAGCAACAGACACTGAATTATTTTTAGCCATACAGCTCATCGCCCGTTACATGGCTTTTCTTCTTAAGGAACACAAATTTGTTCATTTTACTCAGTATAAGAAAACAACATTATGAAATGAATCCCATTTCATCTATTGTTTATAGAAGAAAAAACACAGAAGAGAAACATAACAATGAAAACATGTTCATGAAATTTTAAAAGACACATTTTCTTTAGTAATTTTAAAATTGATGTCAATGCAAGCAAGCAGAGGTCAAGTAATTTAAATTTGGGGTCTGGTTATACATACTGAAACAAACAATATATTCTAATTAATAAAAATGCTTCATCATAACTGTGTGATTGTTCATAGAATTGATTGCAACCTGAAACATATCTCACAGCAATTGCGCTCTGAGGGTTGTAGAGTGGTTGCCTTCCAACTGGTTTTCTGTCACAGATTGGCACATTGACAAAGTCCCTAGTGCTAGGGTATGTAGGGTATGACCAACATAGAGAACTCATTTTACTAGATCCTTGAGAAATTCTGTAGGGCACACTTAAGAAACCCTGTACTGCAATTGGTGGAGACATCCATTGTAATATTGGGTATTTCCTTCAACTACGATTGCTACTTTCTTTTGTTATAGGTTTATGAAGTGCCACTGTTGTAGATGGTTACTCACCATTTGGGTTTCTGTTTTTTTAATCTCATTTTTATTGGATCTGTATTTCAAAAATGATGTAAGCTACTGTTCCAAAAGGGGTACATTTCAGGGTGCCAGTCACACAGCATCTCCTTGATAACACAGGAAGCTGGCTAACTGTCATTTAAGTGAACATGAGCTATACCTGTTTTGAAATATTGTTCTAATGGGTGAAGTTTGATCCTATAGATCCCAATGCTGTGAACCTTCATACATACAGAGCTGCAGCACTGCCAGCTAATTATGAACCCTACTGTGTGACTTAGAAGTCTTACTAGGATATCAATAACACCAGTGACCCAATGTAGTGCAAAATATTTGAATGGGTCCCTTAAGTAATGAAGGGCCCACCTGGCCTATATTGGGTGGGTATACACTCTACCCTGACACAATGAATTTGACAATTGCAGAAGGAAGGCAGTTACTAACTCAGGTGGTGGCTATTTAATTCATCATAGTGGTGTGCAAATGACTGATACAGAAGTAGTTGCATATATTGAATGTGCATGCCACAGTTCAGGCAATCAGTCCACGGACTATCAATGCTATATTCACATACATATACACACACACACACACACACACACACACACATATATATACAAATCCACTGTTTCTCCTGATGCCGTTCAGTCCCATCGATGGCGGTTAGTGTACAGGTCAGGTTCCCGCAATTATTCGTGTCCACCAAAATTCTTCCCACTTCCGTAAAGAATTTACGTGAACTCAGCAACGTGGTGCACAATATTGTTTAATCAGTTCCCTCAAAGTTCCACCAAATGGCCCTAACAGTCAACCCAGAGCATTTTGGCGATTCATGTCTTGCTATATATATATATATGTATATGTATATATATATATATATATATATATATATATAACCCAAACTCGCACCCTAAGGTAACTATAACCTGTGCCCCCTCAATTCACAGTTTTCTAATCAATACGTTTATTGCAAATGTTGAGGTGATATTATCAATGATGTCATAAAAGATGTCAAGACTGACATTTAATGTGGGCTAATTAGCAGCAGTGGATTGTGAGGGAGTGTTATACTTACCTTAGGGCGCGAGTTCCAGATATTTAATTTAACCATAAGTATAACTGCTGAATTTCTGTGGTCTTGTGTGAGTAAATTCAGAACCTAACTATAACATCCCTGTAACCTTTGGTTTTTTTAAGTGAATTTCTATTTTTTTTTTAATTCTATTTCCTAACTGCAACGTTAACCTTTGTTCTTTCTGTCAATTTCTATGTTCTTTTTAAACAAAGTAATGTTAGTTACTTTACTTTAATATAACCACAGCTGTGCATAGCCTTAGGCCATGCGCAGCTGGGGTTGGCTGCAGGGTCTGGAGTACAGCCAGGCCCTTCACACAACTCCCTATAAATACTAAATCCTGCGTCGCACACAACCTTTGGCCATGCGCGGTGGAGTGAGATCCTGGGCCTTGCCTATGGCCTACGTCCTATATGTAGCCAACCCTACGCCATGCACAGGCCCTGCGGGTGGCCCCATAAAAGCAGTCAAACAGCCATTATGAGATGGAAGTCAGAGAGAGAAAGGGAGAAATTGACAGAGTCAGAGGGATTTAGAGAAAGAGCTTGACAGAGATAATTAGGCTTTTATGAATTATATACTTAAAAATAAATATTATTGGACAATTTGAAAAGAAAAATGCATTTGTCACATAAATAGAGTGAGTTCACCTTTTAGTATCTACTTGAAATATTTAAACTTAAAAACATTAAAACAAGGAAATGACCAATGTCACACCTTGACTTGAACCCTCAACCTTCTGTGGGATGGCCTGATGTCTTAAACACTAGGCTACAGGTGACTCACTAAACTTTTGTGTCCAGATATAACTATGACATTCAACCCAAAGATGTTGAATAGAAGACATACATGTTGTATCACTAGGAATGTTTAACATTCAAAACATTAGTAAATAAACAGACAGACTGCCATGAGATGCTAGGATTAGAACCTTCAACCTACTTAGTGACAGTCCAAGAGACTTACAATTAGGCAAGAATCGACTTTGATCTGCAGTACATCAAAACATAACTATAACATTCAAACCAAACATCTTGCTAGTGTGACACTTTGAAGTCGTATAGAGAGACCATTGCAATAACTACCTGCCTCTTTCTCTCCTTCATCCCATAGGGGATGAGAGAGAGAGAGAGGGAGAAAGAGACTGAGAAAGAGAGAGAGTTTTTTTGGCTTTGAAGAATTATTTACTTAGTGTGAGATATTTTGGGACAAATTAAAAAGAAAAAAGTATTTGTGATGTAAAAGGAGTGGCAACACCTTTCTTATTATACTGTAATGGGGGATTGTGCAGAGCCCTGACCCTGGGGACCACCACCTTGCTGGAAATGCGGTTTCCAGCAAGTCAAAATATTCAGTAAAAAAAGCAATTATTAAAGTAACGCTAAAGTTAGGTTTGATAAATAGATCTGTTTTGTTAATAATTGATAGACATTCATCAAAAAACAAAGGTTAAAGGTAACATTATAATTAGGTGAATATGTCAGTGATAACATTAACTTTTTTAACTAAAAGAATATGCAGCAAATCACCAGTTATAGTTGGTAGAGCTAACTATAACTTGCACTCCTGCCATGCACTGCTTATGACCTCACATATTATATCACTAAGGACATGTTTAATTACATCATTTATGACATCACTGATGACATCTCAAATGACATAATTCATTGCATCATTGTTCTCATAATTGATGATAAATTTCAGCCCCCTACCCTTTTTAAAAAGGTAGCGGCCATGGCAGTGGGGTCCCCAGGAGCTTGTCAAGGCTTGGGGAGGGGGCCCTATGGCCCATCCCCTATTAATTACATTTCTGCCCTTGGGTGCACTTCCTGGGGCTGGTGATGGCTCAAAGAGGGGACTGCATGGCTCTTCTCCCCTTCCATAGAGAATTTTGGCCCTGGGGGTGAGCTCCCTGGGGCATATAATGGCTTGTGGAAGGGGGAAGCACGCCCCCCTACAGTTTCTTAAAGGATTTTGGATCCAGGCGTGGGCTTTCTGGGGTATACAATGGGTTTGAGAGGGGGGCTTTGAGAACACTCCCATTATTAAATGGGGCTCCACAGTGACTAAAATGGCTTAGGGAGAGGGCCACATGTCCCCCTCCCATTAATGAATTAGTTAAGCTGTGGCTTGAAAGTTTGGAATCATGGCAGAATATACATTTTTATTTTATTTTGGGCACCCTGAGGGTCCCTCTCGGGCCTAGGGAGCAGGGTATCCTTCCCCTTCCCCTTCCCCTTTATATATATTTTTTCCATTTACTACATCAAGACAGGGCACTAAGCCCTCAAGTTGTATAACAGCTGCAAGTAACATTTTACTGATGTTCCTGGCAGCCAATTAGAGCAACTCTGACTCCTGTGGGAGCAAATTGGATGAGAGGAAACATTTCCCTGGACCAATCATCAGAATACTCCATTTTTAAATTGGCGCTCTCACAAGAGTCTCTTGAAGCTCTCACAAACTCAACCATCCAGATATGGAAATATTTTTGACCCTTAATAAAAAAAAAAAAACTGAACGGATGTACACCAAATATATATATATATATATATAAAAAACACACTCTCTGAAACTCAAGAGCACCAGGACGCATCCGTACACAAAACGCACCTATAACCTTTGTTTTTTTAAGTGTATATATATATATATATATATATATCACTCCCCAGAATTAATCCTGGAGTGCGGCGATCTCTCATTTATCATATATGATCTAATACATTTTGTCTATACATTGTGGATGGGGGGGTCAAAACTAGGAATTAATATGAAATAGAATGTAACATCACATTCAAACCCATGCATATTGCCCAAGTGGGCAAAATTACTTAACCGTGCAGCTTTCTGCCTTTATGTTTTTCTCAACATGATTTTAACCTCTCTTCCATTGTAAGGCCTGATCCAGTCCTCATCTCATTTAAACAAAAAACTGAAAGTAAAAATATACATAAAAAATATGACTCAACCTATAACTACACCACTGCTTGTGAAGAAAAACAAATAGATCCATTGCTCATTTATATTAATTTCTGCATATAAATTTTTCCATATGCCCCTTATTGCATATGTATTTTTTCCTTTATGCCTTTTCATCCCAAATGTGTACTTAACTCCTCACTAGAATTTAACCCAATAGGATCCATTGTCTCAAAATCTATGATGTAACATGACTCCATGATCCTCAGTGTCTTTTCTCTACTCACACCTCTTTTGCTGTTCCTCACCTGGTCAATTAACTACAAATCTTAGGATATTTTCATTGCCATCGTGTTGATCAGCAAAGTGTCTCGCAACTGGATAGTTCTTGTCATTGTTTTTAATTGCTCGTCTGTGTTCCAACACCCGTTTCTTTGCACTGTGAATTGTGCTCCCTACATACAGTTTCTCACATGGACAAATTAGACAGTAAACACAATACGTCGCCCCACAGTCATAATTTCATTTGATGACAAAATCCTGATCTTTCCCTGGTATCCTCAACTTTTTACAGCTACTGCTGGTTCTACATGCTTTACACTTCATGCAACACGAAAAAACGTTTCCTAAGCTATTCCTAATCAGTCTCTCACGTGATAGATCACTATGACATAAGTCATCCCTCAGAGATCTACATCTGTTGAAGGGTTAATTCACGTGCAATGGACTTTTTAAGATGGCCGCCGTGGGTACAATCATTTTTGGGAATTAGTCCTCTGTTTATGTCAGTGTTTGAATGTATTTAAATGAGGAATGGAAATAGGACTCTATCCGTGAGAAAGGCGTAATGCTGAAACGCGTTGGAGTTGTTCTGTTTTGGTGTCAATACTTCAGCTTTTTGTGTACGGATGCGTCCTGGTGCTCTTGAGTTTCGGGGAGTGTGTTTTTTTTTATTGGGCGTCTCGGAGCCCGACCAGGACCGCTGTGTTGCAGCGGCCGCACTCCGGGATTAATTTTGGGGAGTGTTATTTATATATATATATATATACACTTAAAAAAGCAAAGGTTATAGGTGCGTTATAGCTAGGTTCTGAATTTACTTGCAAAAAACCATAGAAATTCAGCAGTTATAGTTAGAGTTATTTCAAGTAACCATAACTCGCACTGTAAGGTAACTATAACTCCCACCCCCACCATGCAGTTTTTTTCTTCAATAAATTGATTGCTTGTGTTTCATTGATATTTGTATTGACTTTATTAAAGTTGTCATTTGTGCTGTAATATCTGGCGTAATTAGCAGTGCATGGCACAGGCACGAGTTATTGTTACTTGAAATAACTATAACTATAAATGCTGAATCTCTATGTTTTGTGCAAGTAAATTCACATTAACTATAACATCCCTGTGACCTTAATTTTTTTTAAAGTGATTTTCTATGGTTTTTATTAACATAAATTCATTTTATCTACTATATGTTAATCTAACCACCATCAAGCACTGCCTTTAGCCATGCGTGGTGGGGGTTAGCTGTAGGGTCTGTCTCTCTGGGTGTGAGAATAGGTGCCAGAGGGTGTCTCTGGCTGTGAGAGAGCGTATGATAGTGTCTGGGTGTGAGAGTGGGTGTGAAAGGGTCTATGTGAGTGTGAGAGTCGGTGTGAGAGTGTCTTTCTGGGTGTGAGAGTAGGTGTGAGAGGGAGTCACTTGGTGTGAGAGCGTCTCTGTGAGTGGCTGTCCAAGTATCTGTGTGAGTCTGTGAGTCGGTGTGTGAGTGTCTGACTGGGTCTGAGAGTGGGTGCATGATTGTCTGAACGGGTCTGTCAGTGGGTGCATGAGTGTCTAAGTGGGTCTGTGAGTTAGTACATGAGTCTCTGAGTGTGTTTGAAAGTGGATGTATGAGTGTCTGAATGGGTCTCTAAGTGGGTGTGTGAGTCCCTGAGTGGATGTGAGTGAGTGTGTGAGTCTCAGAGTGGGTCTGTAAGTGGGTATGTGAGTCTGAGTGGGTCTATGAGTGGGTGTGTGCATCTCTGAGTGGGTCTGTGAGTGGGTGTATGAGTGTCTAAGTGGGTCTGTGAGTAGGTACATGAGTGTTTGAGTGCATCAGTGAGTGGGTGCATGAGTATCTAAATGGGTCTGTGAGTGAGTACATGAGTTTCTGAGTTAGTCTGTGAGTAGGTGCATGAGGGTCTGAGTGAGTACTTGAGTGTGTCTGTTGGTCGGTGTCTGAGTGTCTGTGTGGGTGTGTCAGTATGTATCTGAGTGGCTCGGCCATAAAGGGATCTCAACTGCCCTTTTATCCAGCAAGAGGCCACAGCTTTGCACAAAATATCTAGACAAATACAGTTCTTTCTGCCTCCTTGGGTAAATGCTCAATGTGCATTCTACCCTACAGCAGTGTAATGAACCACGAGGAAATGTTACCAGTGACCTTATGAGCATTTAGCAATGTGATTGTTCCTTGTGCATCTTTTTCTAGCATTCTGTGATAACATGAATCCTCCTATAGAGAGGACAACAAGACTACCAAGTCATACATTTCCACAAAAACAGGATCCTTACTGTTATCTATAAGATGTAAGTGCGTCTTTGTTTTTGTGGAGATGTCCTCATATTTCTCAGTATCAAGAACGCACCACCAAGATAGACTGGAAAAGCACTGGAGGGCCCTTTTGTAAGCTGTCCGTGGTCCCACAAAAATGAGGAAAGAACTTTGCATACTGCTAGGGTGGACAGGCGGGACCAAGTGGGTGCAGCTTCCAGGTGATTTGCACATTTCCATACTTGTATCTTTTTAAAGGGAGAAACATGGTCTCTGCTCTCACCAGGAGAGGACAAGAAAGAAACCACTCATCACAGTCACATACAGATTGTCCTCTAAATAAACAGTGATGCATTTACCTCCATGAAGGCATTTCACATTTTAATAGGGGTTGGGGGCCATGTGGTCCTCTCTCCTGGCTGATTTCAGCCTTTGGACCCCATCCCCAGGTGCCCAGCCTAATAATATATTTTATTTTTTGGGGAAGGGGTGCCATGTGTCCCCCTCCCCCAGCCAATTTCAGCCCCAGGAACCCCACCCCGAGTCCTGTCATTAACATATATGTTGTTTGGGGGGATGGGGGCCATGCAGCCCTCCTCGGCTCACTTCCATGGACTGATTTCAACCCCAGGGACCCAATGCACTACGGCCTAACCTCGAAATATATATTTTTAATGTGGTGGGGCACGCGGCCTCCCTCCCTCCCTGGGTCAATTTCAGCCCGAGGACCCCACCCCCCAGTTCTCAGCCATAAAATATTGCTTTTTGGGGAGGGGGCACAAAGCCTTCCTCCTCTGGCTGATCTCAGCCTCTGTTGGGGCCACAGGAGAGCCTGAATGCCCCAGCATTCCCAACCATCTCCCTGCCTCTTGTGAGAGCTGGCATTGCTGTCAGAGAAGGGGAGCTGCTACACATGCAGCTCCCTGTCTGTGAGAGCAATTGTTTCCTATGTTTCCATGCCCGCATGTCTGCGCGTAGGGAAACAGAGGAAACCTCTACTACCAGCAAGGGAGAGCTGTTTAAAAGCTATCTCTTGCTGGGAGCAAAGTTGTATTTGCTCTGACTTGACAGGAGATGTCAAAGCTCCCGCCAAGTCAGAGCAAACAGCTATGCCCCAAAGGTGGAACCTCAGGACCCTGGCCCAAGGGGTGGCAGTTTCCAGGGCCATTATTGGCTCCACAAGGGTGCCATGTGGCCCCCTTTCAATGGTCAAACAACCCCAGGGAGGTGGTGGTCCCTGGGGCAGGGGGTACACAATGGTCCCACTTCACTGTTTCAATTCAGGCCCGGGGAGATGGGGGCCCCTGGGGCTGCAGGAAGGTCATGCACGCCTTGCATAGAATAGATTGTTAGCCTGGGAAGACCACAGAACCCCCCTACTATTATCAAATGATTTTGTCCCAGGGAGATGGTGGTCCCCAGGGCATGGGGGGCCATGATGCCTCCCCTACTATTTTATTTTACGCCCTGGGGAGGTGGCAGTCCTGGGGCATAAATAAGCCCAGTAGGGGGTGTAGGAGGCTGGCCTGGCTTATAGTGGGTATCTGATGGTACCTACACCTTGTGCCAGGTCCAGTTATCCCTTATTAGTAGATTAGTAGTGTTCTAGCAACTTAGGCTGATAGAGGTAGCTATAGCAGAGCAGTTTAGGCTGAACTAGGAGACATGCAAAGCTCCTGCTATACCACTTATATCATATCGGTACTATATCATAAGAAACACAGGGTTACTCAAAATAAATATACTTTATTTTAGTGACAATGTGCCACAAATATCTCAGAGGATATACTCCCTTAGGAGGTAAGTAAAATACACAAAATATGCACACAAACCAAAATCAGGTAAGTAAAACAGTCAGAAAATAGAGCAAACACTGCAGAATACAATAGGATGCAATAGGCATAGGGGCAACGCAAACCATCTACTAAGAAAGTGGAATGCGAACCACAAATGGACCCCTAGGCTAGTGTAGTGTGTAGAGGGTCGCTGGGAGTGTAAGAAAACACTAAGGGTGTCCAAGATACCCCACCCTAAGACCCTGGAAAGTAGGAGTAAAGTATTGCGATTTCCCCAGAAACACACTAGAGTCGTGATAGAAGATTTTGCAAAGACCACAACAGACTGCAAAGCACTGAAGATGGATTCCTGGACCTGAGGACCTGCAAAATAAGGGGACCAAGTCCAAGAGTCATGAGAGTGTCCAGGGGAATGTGTAAAATGGCTGCCTCTGGATGGAAGAAGCTGAAGATTCTGCAACAATGAAAGGTGCTATGAACTTCTCCTTCGTGCAGAAGATGTCCGACAGAGTTCTGGAGGATGCAGAGTTGTTTCCTTTTCAAAATACCACAAACAAGCCTTGCTAGCGGCAAGAGTCATGGTTGAAAAAAAAGGGTGCTGCCCGGGCCTAGGAAGGACCAGGATGTCGCCACTTGGGAGAGGAGACAGAGCGGCCCCTCAGCAATGTAGAAAGCCCACGCACCAGGAGGTACAAAAGAGGGTCCCACAAAGCTGGAGATCAACTCAGGGAGCTGAGCATCACAGGACAGAATGCTAGCGACCTAGGCTTGGTTGTGCATGAAGGATTTCATGGAAATGTGCACAGAAGCCATTGTAGCTGCAGTTCACATGGTGCACAGGATTACTGTCTGGAGAGGGGAAGCAAGGACTTTCCTCCTCCAAATTTGGACAGTTGGACCACTGGACAGTCTGGGTCACTTGGGTCCACCACCTGTGTTCTAGGGGTCGGTGACGCTGAAGTTTGGTGCCTGCTGAAGCAGGGGGAAGATTCCGTCGACCCACAGGAGATTTCTTTGTGGCTTCCAGTTCAGGATGAAGGCAGGCAGCCCCAAAAGCATGCACCACCAGGAAACAGTTGAGAAAGCCGGCAGGATTAGGCGCTACAATGTCGCTGGTAATCTTCTTGCTACTTTGTTGCAGTTTTGCAGGTGTCATGGAGCAGTCAGCGGTCGATCTTTGGCAAAAGTTGAAGAGAGAGGTGCAGAGGAACTCTGGTGAATTCTTGCAAGTCGTTATCTGAGGAAAAGCCCACTGAGGAGACCCTAAACAGCCCTCAGAGGAGGATTGGCTACCTAGTCAGGTAAGCACCTATCAGGAGGGGTCTCCGACATCACCTGCTGGCACTGGCCACTCAGAGGCCTCCAGAGTGTGCTCACACCTCTGGATCCAAGATGGCAGAGGTCGGGGACACACTGGAGGAGCTCTGGGCACCACCCCTGGGGTGGTAATGGACAGGGGAGTGGTCAATCCCCTTTCCTTTGTCCAGTTTTGCACCAGAGCAGGGACTGGGGCTTCCCTAAACCGGTGTAGACTGCCTTATGCAAGGAGGGCACCATCTGTGCCCTTCAAAGCATTTCCAGAGGCTGGGAGAGGCTACCCCTCCCCAGCCTTTAACACTTATTTCCAAAGGGAGAGGGTGTAACACCCTCTCTCAGAGGAAATTCTTTGTTCTGCCTTCCTGGGACTGGGCTTCCCAGACCCCAGGAGGGCAGAACCCCGTCTGTGGGGTGGCAGCAGCGGTAGCTGCAGAGAATACCCCCGAGAGCTGGTTTGGCAAAACCCGGGGTCCATATTGGAGCCCCAGGGATGCATGGGATTGGCACCCCAATACCACATGTGGCATGGGGGGACAATTCCATGATCTTAGACATGTTACATGGCCATATTCGGAGTTACCATTGTGAAGCTACATATAGGTATTGAACTATATGTAGTGCACGTGTGTAATGGTGTCCCCGCACTCACAGAGTACGGGGAAATGGTCCTGAACTATGTGGGGGCACCTTTGCTGGTGCAAGGGTGCCCTCACGCTTAGTAACTTTGCACCTAACCTTCAGCAAGTGAAGGTTAGACATATAGGTGACTTATACGTTTCTTATGTGCAGTGAAAATGGCTGTGAAATAAAGTGCGCGTTATTTCACTCAGGCTACAGTGGCAGTCCTGTGTAAAAGTTTGTCTGAGCTCCCTATGGGTGGCAAAAGAAATGCTGCAGCCCATAGGGATCTCCTGGAACCCCAATACCCTGGGTGCCTAGGTACCATATACTAGGGAATTATAAAGGTGTTCCAGTGTGCCAATTGAAATTGGTAAAAGTGGTCACTAGCCTATAGTGACAAATTTAAAGGCAGAGAGAGCATAAGCACTGAGGTTCTGATCAGCAGAGCCTCAGTGACACAGTTAGCCACTACACAGGTATACACATTCAGGCCACGAACTATGAGCACTGGAGTCCTGGCTAGCAGGATCCCAGTGAGACAGGCAAAAACAAACTGACATACATGTAAAAATGGGGGTAACATGTCAGGCAAGATGGTACTTTCCTACAGGGGGACCCTGTGTGCCCGCTCCTTTATTTTTTATATGCCTCAGGGACCTGGCCCAACCGGGGGCTTTACTAAAACAAGGGTTTTCTTTTTATTTCTTTTTATTTCGATGCTGTCGCAAATTTGCTGCAACTTTTTTTTTTTTTATGTGCTTTTTACCCTAGGGAAGTCCTTCTGGATAGCCATCATCAGAGTTAAGGGTTAAGGGTAACCCTACCCTAGCCCTTCCTCTTATTTATTATCTTTTTTTCAGGGACTCACCCAATATAAAGTTACAAGATGATTGCCAACACCTCATTGTTGAAGTGTTGGCAGGCAATCAGATCTCAGCACAAGATCAGGAGGGTTAGTGGTGCCTTCGCTTCCCTATGTATACAAATTTAAGTTTTCTTTAATATCTTAAAAACAACTGAATGGACGTACACCAGATAACAAAAAGGTCACTTTCTGGACCAAGAGCTATCTTTTTTGCCAAATTTGGTGTAATTTCGTCCAGTGGTTCGGGCTGTAGATCTGTTAAAAAACCCTAGGGAAATTAACATTGAGAAAATATGTTTTGTGACCCCACCTTTTTCTCAGCCCCCACTTGACAGATTAAGTTGAAACTTTCCATACAGCACAGACAGCAGGTGTTGTGAGCATTGAATTCTCATCAGCCGGTGCCAAAGATATAGGCAAATAAAAAAGAGCTTTGTCTATAGAAACTAGGTCCTATCTATAACAATCACCAATGGTAATATAGATATAGATATATCTATATAATTGAGTGTTACCCCTGTATGAATCTGTGATGCATCCGTTCATCCAGAGCCCAATTAAAACAAAATACACCCACTCACAGACCTACTCACACGCCCACTCATGGACCCATAAAACCACTACAACACCAAGTCACAGACCCACACAGCTACTCACACACCCACTCACACACGCACTTACACACCTACACAACTACTAACACACCCACTCACACACCCACACAGCCACTCACACACCCACTCAGACCCACTTACACATACACTCACAGACCCACACAGCAAGTCATACACCCACTTGCACACCCAGTCACTCACTCACACACCCACTCACAGACTCACAAAACCACTACCACACCCAGTCACGGGCCCACACAGCCACACGCACACAGTCATACACACACTTACACACTCACACAACCACTCACACACCAAATCACACACCCACTCACAGATCCAGTCAACAACTCACACACCCACAACCCACTTATACACCCACACAACCACTCACATGCCAATACAGCCAATCACACAGCCATTCACTGACCTACAAAACCACTCACACACCTACCCATAGACCGACGGAGCCAGTCACACAAACACTCACACACCCACTCATACACTTCCACACCCACACATCCACACACCCGGTCACACACTCATACAGCCACTCACACACCCACTCACAGACCCGCACTGTGGAGTTGGGTACATGCATGGGGATGGATGCAGGGCTTGGCCTTCGGTCAGGCCCTGCTTCCAATCACCCTGCCACACATGGCCAAAGGCTGTGCTCAGTGTGGGGTTGGCTGCATTCAGGGGATTGGCCGCAGTCCAGGTCCTGCAGCTATTCCCCCACCACGCACAATCGAAGACAGTGGCAGCGGTTTGATTAACATATGGTAATTAAAAATTACTTTCTATTAAAAAACCCTAGAAATTCACTGAAAAAAAGAAAAGCTACAGTGACATTATAGTGAGGAAATAGAATTACAAAGCACCTTAGTAATTCATTAGAAAATCAAAAGTTACAAGGATATTATTGTTAGGCGTTACACACACAAAACCATACAAATTCAGAAGTTATAATGATATTAGATCACTCATGACATCTTTTTTTAACATCATTGATTATATCATTGCAACATTTACAATGAAATTATTTATGAGAAAACTGTGTGTAGCAGGGGAGTAGGTTATAGTTGCTTTAGGGCACTAGTCATAGTTACTTCAGACAAATGTACATTAAAATGCTATGTTGTTACTTAACATTTCTCCTAACTATAACATTACTTTAACCTTTAATTTTTTCAATGAAAATCTATCTATCTATCTATCTATCTATCTATCTATCTATCTATCTATCTATCTATCTATCTATCTATCTATCTCAACTGCAGTCTCCACTATGTAGTTTACACAGGTCAGAGTTTCTATTGGAGGACTGTTCCTGGAATATTTTGGGGTGAATTATCAAGCGGGAGCCAAAAAAAAGGGTTCACACAGTGCTTTTTCACCATGAAATTTCTATATGAAAAATTAGACAATGATAAA
Source organism: Pleurodeles waltl (assembly GCF_031143425.1). NCBI lineage: Eukaryota > Metazoa > Chordata > Amphibia > Caudata > Salamandridae > Pleurodeles > Pleurodeles waltl. The sequence goes on along the minus strand of NC_090442.1, from coordinate 690,409,779 downwards.
GAATGGCTGAACATAATTACTCCAAATTTGGTGGAAAACTAGATCTTCACTCTTCCACTCCCCAACACTCACCTGATCCCCCCAACCCCTCCATCCAAACTCAGACCCCCACCCAACCCCCATACACATACTAACCCCCACCCCTAACATTCAGATAGACCCCCACTCCTCCCACTCACTAAGCTCCCCACCCCGACATACAGATATATCCCCCCACAAACCTATACACACACTAAGCCCCCACCCCCTCAGATTTATCCACACAACCCCCATACATGCACACAGACATGCACCACGCATACACCCATTAACTTACACTCATCCATAAACACTTTCATACACACACTGGCATACATGCATTCATACTCGCATTCTTCAAGACATCCACACACATGCACACAACAGGACACCCACCATCTCCCCTCCCCTGTCGGAAGATCACTTTACCTGCTCCGTGGAGGTCATCCAGCAGGGAACGGGAAGGCACGCTGCTACCACCAGCACCGCCCTGCTAGCTGAACAGCACCAGGCGACATCACAGGTCATGATACGGCTGGCGGGGTTCAACTGGCAGTGCCAGCTTATCACCGTCCACCAGTCTGATCACTGCTGGATTTATGCCCTTCTTGTGGAGGAAGTCCGGCAGTGCTCATAGTCTTGCAGACAGATAGCAGCCACAGTGGCGGTATTCTGGCAGCCGGCACTGTGGCAGTAGGTGGCTTTTACTGCCAATGTCTGAATGACCACCTTAGTCCTTGTGTTCTACAAAAAAATGAAAATAACATATAGGGTGGCAGGTTAGGGACAACTTGATCCCTTATGTCTTGTGGGGTGCCAGAAGGAGCCCCCATGGTCAAAATTGAAAAAAAAAACGTTATTGTTTTGCAGTAGAACAGTAGTTCTATGGTCCCACAGGAAAAATTAAAAAGGGGCATCTGCACTTTTGAGTTTGTTTGAGGAGGGTCTTGTGTAGGGCACCCTCCTCAAAATGCATATGCCCCAATGGGGTCCCCATCTCCGCAGGTGACGGTACATCATTTATGGGGTTTTTGGAACCCCCAGGTCTCTGAAAATTTAAAAATGGATTAAGAGGGCAGGGCCTCCTCCCACAAGGTTGTGTATCGGTCCTCATGTCCATCACTGGATAAGCTGAGCACACACTGCAGTATATCACCCTGCCCACATGGAGCAGCCATGGATCACGAAGCTGCTGGCTCATACAACAGCAAAGTAATGTGCTTAGAGAAGGATCTTGGAGCCAGATGTATCAAGCAATTTTGCATTCGCAAACGGTGCAAATCGCAAAATTCGGCCATTTGCAAATGCAAAAATGCCTTTCCAGATGTATGAAAGGCATTCGCTGTGCAATTTTAAGGAATCGCAAAAATAGCGATTCCTTAAAATTGCGACCCCATTTAGAGAATCACAAATTGCGATTCTCTAAATAGGAAATCACAAATTGGGAATTCCTGTTTGAGATTTCCAAAGCACATGTATCAAGCATTTCCTAAATGCAAATTGGGCATTTAGGAAATGCCATTACCACCAAATCCAATTTGGTGGTAAGCATGTGCAATTTTTTAAAATGCATTATAAATGCATTAAAAAAAATGTCATGTAGGCCCCCAGCACCCTTGGATTTGCATTACCTAATTTGTGAATTCCTAACTGGAATTCGCAAATTGTGAAATGGAAAAACATTCACATCTATGGGCCTACAGGCCTATAAGGATGAATGGAGTCCCATTCTCTAATTGTGGTTCGGTAATAACGATTGCGAATTTTATGAAATCCCTAATACCGAATCGCAAATTTCATACATCCCATTTTGCAATTCTTAAATAGCGAATTCTTAAAATTAACTATTTAAGAAATGCAAACCAGGAGCTTGATACATCTGGCCCAAAGTGCCCTGGGAGGAAAGAGAGCACCCACAATATTGCCAAAGAAAACGAAGTCCACAGGCCAGGCCTTGCATTTAGGTGTGATAATAATATCTTATTTGCATTAAAAAAACAAAGACATTCACTGGAAAAACAAAAGTTAATATTATGGTATAATTAGGTCTGGTAATAAAAACCTACATTACTTTAAAAGATCTGAGAAATTCTCTTAAAATAACAAGGTCATAATTACTTTATAGATAGGTCAATGTATCAGTTAAAGCATACCTTTTTAAACTTAGAAATACATTGAAATTTACCAGTTATAATTTACTGAGCTAACTATAAATTTTGCTTCACCATCCACTGCTTACGACCCCACATATCATTTAAGACATGTCAAATGACATAATTTTTTTTTTTTTAATCTTTTTATTGTGCATTTTACAGTTACATACTATGATGTATAATTCAGATTGCAATTCAGAAATATATCAATTAATTACTGCTTCAAAGTATATGACAATTCAAACAATTGTAGCATTGTTAATGACCTAAATGTGTGTGGTTATAAGCAAGTGCAACAGTGAGGGTGATGCATCTGAATGAAGGCAGTATGGACGATCAACTGTGCACTAATAGAACTGAACTTTGTATATCAACATTTATTGGAGCTAGCCTGCAGCAACCCAAATTCATTGTGTAACTCTAGTGTGAAAAGGGTGATAGTCATTGGGGCAGGTGTGCAAGCTACATTGCCCATGGTGGATGTGTTTGTCAAGTGTTGTGTTGGGGGTTTAGGTATTCACTGTCATTCATTGAGAGAAACTGTTAGTGATGCTAAGATCAGTGCTCAGCTCTGTGAGGAAGATATCTCAGCTGCCACAATGAGCTCTTTGATTAGGCCATTGGCATCCTCATAATTCAGTGTCTTGCCTCTTGGCCTGACCCCAGACATCAATGGAGAGTGCTCAGTATAAAAGGATAAGGGGGCTGGTGATTTCTACTTGCAGGTGATCTGGCACTTTGCCAAAGAAGAGAGAAATCTACAAACTGGGTTGCTGCCTTGTTGCTCTTGTTATACCACAACAGGCCCAGCAGACACACCTCCCAGGTATGTAAGGCGTTAAAACTTATGCAGCACGTCAGATGATTTGTGATTCCTAGTCAGTATTGGGTGAGTTTTGAGCAAGCCCAAATCATATGCAGGAGGACAGGTATGTGACAGTGGGATCACTCAACGTCTGTGCTTCTAGAGTACTGGTTGATTTTGCGAGGGATGAGGTAAGCCCTCTGTCAGACATAATAATGTATAAGCGTGAAATGGATGTTGGGAGATATAATTGCAGGGTATGATTGCCACTCTTAGTGAGTGCAGGGACGATCTAAGCCATTTTCACAGAATTGGCACAGTATGGTAAGAGGGGGTGTTCAACCGTGCCAGGTGGCTTCCTGTCCCCATTATGTGAAGGTATTGTATTGACAAGAATACATCTGGTTCCCACTGCATGTCACCCAAATGCACCCACAGTGATCTCATGATGGAGGTGTGCAGTAAAAACTGCCTGGGGGGACGCTAGTCTCAGCTATGAGTTCTTCCACGAGGAAGAATGCACCATTTCGGTACAGGTCCCATATGGTGTGGTGCCCAGCGTTGTGCTAGCAACCCACAGGAAGGTGACTACATTGCCCCACTTTTGAGTGAGTGAGAAAAGACTCCTCCTGTAGTATTTGTTTGCAACCCGCATCATGGAAAACTAGGTCAGAGGCATCTTAGTATGCAGGTGGAATAGGTGTAGTATGCGGGTAGATCCCAAGGGTGGAGGCAGTTGCAGTGTCCTCTAGTTGGCAGCCCATTAGCCAGCGGGTCACCCACTATAGTTGGGCCACCAGATAGTGGTGCTTGAAATTCAGCACACCTAGACCACCCTGATCAGTCAGGGGTAGAGTTCGGCTGGGACTACTCTACACTATGTGGTATGCCATATAAAGTTGTCAGTTAAGCATTTCATGGAACAGAAGAAGGGTTTGGCAAGATACAGGAGCAGGTTAGCCAAATAGTATAGGAGGCACGATAATATGACCATTTTAATGAGAGCTATGTGCCATCATTGATAAAGGCAGGGTCTGGCGGAACTCCATCTGTGTTCAAAGTCAAGTGACCACCTGAACAAAGTTTCCATTAAGAAGGTCCGCTGGGGTGTGCTAAGTGAGTATTCCCAGGGATTGGAAAGTGTCTGGTGCCATTGCAAGATATTTCCATGAATCTGTAAGGTAGAGTTAGATGTGGTAGCAACAAGTGGGATGAAGCATGATTTAGCCCAGTTGACCTCAAGGCTGCAAACCTCTGTGAAGTTATTGAGTGTTTGTGCTAAGGAATCTGGGATGTCATGACATTTTTGTGGTATGGAAGCATGTCATCCATACAGAGTAACACAGAGTGGAGGCTGTCTCTTAGGGGGATTTCCCAATGGTGGCCCTGCTTGCATAGGGTATGTGCCAGCAACTCCATTGCTGATGAGAAGAGCAGTTGGGACAGCGGGCATCCCAGGCAAGTGCCCCTCTGTATCAGTATGGGGTGCACTAGCTGTGGTACCAGAGGTGCCATTCGGTCTACTAGTATATTAGCAAGTATTAAGTAGTCTGTATTGAGAAGTGGCAGCAGCCCTGCTTGATGCAAATTCTGCCAGGTTTGGGTAGCGATTTAAGTAGTGCTTCGTGTAGGGTAGGAGGGATACAGGCAGCAGCCACCACCTCATCGTATAGGGTTTACAGCCTAGGGGTGGTTTTGATCTATTAGAATTTGGGCAGCAGTTCATCTGGGCCTGGAGTCTTGCCCATGGCGAGTGCCCAGATGGCTTCTTTAAGATTCTCCCTATGTTCTGGTGATACACTAGGCAGGACAACCTTTATCAGGAAGGAAGCAATGTTCTCTGTTGTTGCCAAAGTCACCAATATGTACAGGGAGGCGTAATATTGTGTGAATGCTTCGTGTATGCTCCTTTGTGATAATATATAGGTCCCCGGATTCAGCTGGGTAGAAAGGGCAGGCCGCCATGGCTGTTCCTGGTGGATCAGCCACACCAGTAGTCTTCCAGCCCTATAGGATTCAGAGTGTGTCTTTGCGATATGAGCCACATAGTTGAGGCAACAGCAGACGTTCTAATAACTCAGCATGTTTGTGCTTCACCTTCCACAGTCGCTTCCTGCACCTCTGCTATGTCCTTTGCCTGCCTCTCAAGTCAAAGTAGCATATGTTCTATCTGCATGATCTCTCCTGAGCTCCAGTGCATTCCCAGGGCTTTGCCTAGGAAGTACCCTTTGATTGCCTCCTTACAGGCATCCCACTATATGAAGCGGAAAGTGGAGGTTCCTGTGTTGTTGTCAAAGTAATTGGTGATACCGCTGTCCAAGGAAGACATGAATGATGGGTTTTCCAGTACCACAGGCTGTCGCCACCATGTGGGAATTGGAAAGGGTCATTCTCCCACCACAGGTATTGTGGGTTATGATCTGCATGCATCCTGCCTAGGTAGTCTATGTGCATTATGTGCGGGATTAGGTCTCGTGTGCCAACTAGGTGGTCTGTTCTTACATGACACTTATTGAAGTCATGGAAGTGATAATAAAACAAGTTTTCTCTGGCATGTGTGTTCCACAAGTGCCAGACATTAGCTAAGTGCCAGTGCAGCAATCAGTTTGTGAAGACCTCAGTACTTGAGGAGGTGGTAGTATTCAGGAGAGGTGGGAAGGATTGGTCTAAGTCCATGTTAAGCATGCTATTGAAGTCATGTCCTAACAGCCAGGAGAAACTGCTCCAGCAGGACAACACCTGTCAGGGCCCATAAAACTTCCAGCTGGTCAGTGTTAGGAGGATAAATTGAATTCTGCAGCCCTACAACTGATCCTCAACAAGGACAAACTGGCCCTGTGGGCCCACTGCAGTAATTGTCACTATAAACCACACCTCAGCCTTGATCCAAAACAGAACCCCCCCAGGTATAGGTGGACTAGTTAGTGGAGTATACTTGGTGCCTCCAGCGTTTCTGCAACTGCATTTCCTCTCCTGTGTGCAGTAGGATTCTTGCAGAAAGGCTATGTGTGTCTTTATACAGCACCTGTAAGAGTATACTGCGCATAGGTGGGAGGGAGATTGTTAGTATATAAATGTCAGTCAACATGGTGACTGCTAGGTGGTTGAGCTCAGGCATCCACCAAATGGGTGGGGCCCGGCCCCTGTGGATGTAGACATTTTAGGCTGGTGCAGGAAACATCTTAACATCAATGAAATACAACAAAGAAACCTGTAATACTGCCAGGAGAGAACACAGTATCCTGCCCAAACTAAAAGGCTTTGTGTGTCAGTTCAGGTGTCAATTTAATGCGTTACTGCCAGCAACAGTGAGTGCGCTCACTGGGGGCCCGACCAAGCAGGAAGCCACTGCCGGTATGCCTGGCTCCGATTCACTCTGCCTCAACACCAAGGTGCTTGGGCTAGCTGTGTAACTAGTGGTGGCTGAAAGCCACCCTGTTCCTGGTCAAGACTTAAGGAGCACATGAGCATATTGCCGCATGTCTGTTCCCAATCACAAAGCTATGAGTGCAGTATAGTAAGCACTAGAAGAGGCAGGGGGAGGTGTGTTGAAACAAAACAATAATGCATGCTAACAGAAGGACAATCTCACAAGTGCTGCAGGAGAAAAAAGGAAAAAAGTACATGGTTAGTTGCAATGTTAGGGCCTACTGAGAGGTTAAGGTCTGTAGTTTATTTCTCTGTAGATACTTAAAGGAGATCATCCTCAGTTTGTGGCATTCCAATTGATAGCTTTTACAAAGCCAGGAGGGAGGAGGAGGACACATTACATTGAGCCCTCATCAATGCCGGTCTGAGCTCCCTCTTCATCGATGTTTGATAGTACGGCAGGTTCTTGGAGTGCCGCAACCACCTGCAGTGTTTCTCTCCTCACCCATATAACATGTTCCAGGTCAGGCAAGCAGAGTGATTTAGAGGTGTTCCTCAGTAATCGGGCCCTGTGACCTCTCTGACCAACTCAGAAGGATGCAGGTTAATGATCAGCACCCGGATCAAGGAGGACTCAGTGCTGCCCCGTCTCTCCACCCAGTCCTACACATCCTTGTGGTCCATGAAGAAATTATACAGTCCGTTTTCTTGGATTTGAAGGCAGGCTGGAAACAGGAGTGAGTATTTGAGATTGGATTGTCATAGTCTATGTTTGAGGAAGGTGTGGCATTGGCTTCAGACTGCTAACATGTAGTCTAGGGAGAACATTACTTTCATGTTGTCTACTACCAGGTTATCCTATTTACAGGCTTCTCAAAAGATTATGTCTCGATCTTTTTAAATAAGGAGGTGGGCCACAAGTGGTCTGGGAGGGTCACCCAGGGTGGGCTGCCACGCTGGCACCTGGTGCACTTACTTAATCGAGAAGAAGGGTAAGAGGACCGAAGTGGGGATGAAATCACAAAACCATGATTCCAAGCAGGAATGTGTATCCTGGCCGTTGGTGTCCTCAGGAAGGCCCATAATATGAATCTTGGTTCTAAGTGAGTGCCCCTTAGCATCTTCCACCCATTCCTCCAATGTGTAGACCTAGTTTTGCAGCGCTCATAGTTGGGTTTGTGTCTCCTGAGTCTGGGGTTGGAGGGCCATCTGCTGTACAGATCCTATCAGAAAGCTTGCAGTGGTCATCTCTCAGTATGGTAGGGTCCGTCATGATTGTGCCAATTTTATTCCTGCAGGGGACTCATTAATTCTCTCTGGCTGCAGGCACAATGTCCAGTTATCCTTCTATTGAGGGGGGCCCCGTGGGTTGCACCTCATTTTCAGCAGCCTGGAAGTCTGAACTCGGCATTGTCTGGGTGTGGGTTCCAGAGCAAAAGGCCCCATTGTTGTTCTCTGACTGGTAGTTCTGTCAAGAAGATGAAGGGGAGCAATCCCAGGAGTTCAGCTTGCTTGTAAGTGTCAACTGGCATCTGTGGGTCTCACAGCACAAGTGGCCCCCCAATCAATCAAGTCTTGGGAGGGTGGGTACCACCGCCGACAACCCCACAACTGCTTAACAGCCTACCCACTGATGGGTCAACCACTCTCATCAGGAGAAGATGACAGTTAATCTCAAGTGATGGGCCCACTTGCGAGTGCCAAGTGAGGTGGGCACTACTTGCAACATGAGGAGCTCAACAGTCCAATCACTACGGCGAGGTCAAGTCAGCTCTGCTAGGCATAAGAGGGAAAGGGTTGCCTGGCCATGGCAGCACAGGTAGTTGATACATTCCAGAGGTACAGGCTCAGGTGGGGCAGTCAGCGTGCTGCATTATGGTGCCTGAGGCGGGGCTCGGTAGAGGAAAGCTCCCTGTTTTACTTGTAGGCCTCTCCTGCTCTTTCCGCAGACCAACCAGCCTCGATCTGTATCGGGGGTACCAGAGTGCCAGTACCCAACACCATATACAACTGTTGCCTCACTGCATTCTTGTCCTCAGGGCGCCAGGAGGTTTTTCAGGGGAGAGGAGGTCAGACCTCTGCTATCAGGTGGTTGAGTAGGAGACCAAATGGTACCGTCATTGTGCGTGGCCCCCAGCAGTGTACCCCTAATCACAGCTCCACACTGTTCAAAGTCAGTGCTCAAAGTCTGAATGTCTGGTCTCGGCTGTGCATAGGTTTCTCAGTGGCATCCCTGACTGGGCGCAGCAATGTCTAGGCTCAGGGGTCCCCATTGCCTGCCGGTCCCTACAGATAGGCAATATGGAGCAACTGTCATCCGAGGCTCGGGGCACCTGCCTCACTTGGGGCAAATGGGCTATGTCCATCTTGCAGAGATGGGGAGAGGGCCGCACCTGTTCCTCTTTAAGACTTAGTTATCATATGTGCATTACTTGTGCTGCAGTGCGCAAGCCACCATGCTGTTCCTCCAGGATGCCATTGGCCAAGTCCGCAGGTCAGCACATAGAGTAAGGCAGGGGCACTACAGCAGACAACAGTCCAGCTAGCAAGTGCATCAGTGCTGTCTCTTCAGGGTCTCTGATACAGGTTGGCAATCTAGCTCTGACATGCACAACATGGAGCTATGGCCACCACCAGCATCTGCAGCCCCGCTGCACTACCTCAGCACATTTTACTGGTTCTCCATGTCACCTTCGATGTCCCTGGTGGCTCTGGCCCCTATTCTGCAGCCCATGCTACGACTCCGAGGAGCAGGCTGCTGGGCTCTACATTGCAGCTCTGCATGAACATCTGATCCAGTCCCTCTCAGGGCCACATAATCTCCAGATCTGGTCCTCAGAACCATTGCCATTCCCTGCTTCACCTCCAGGTGGCAGGGGAAGCTTTTGATAGCCACAGGCAAGGGATTAATGACAGAAGCGGGGATCAGTGACCCAAGCTCCTCTAGTGAGCAACTGCCATCTTGGCTGGCTTAGCCATGCTCCCATCCAGCCACATCATTGATGACATCACTGATCACATCTCAAATGACATTGATGAAATTTCTGACCTCACTGATGACATTATCCAATGAGGTTGAGAGTTTGCTATACATTTCTGGTACTGATGGGAATTTAGTGAGCTACATATAGAGCACATTTTCTATAGCTTCTGTACTGTTAATCATTGTAGAGTTTTGCAACATGCTGGCTCCCAATTAGGTTTCTTTGTGTGAAATTCATCAGACTTAAAAAATGTCTATGGCACAGTTGGCACAATTGCCCCTTCTTTTCACAACAAGACTACTGTTAGTTTCTTTAAAAAGGCCAAATTCTGCAAGATCCCTCTTCCTATCCACTCATCTCTTTTCTAAATTCAGATTATCAAAAAAGGATTTGTTCCTGCAAGGCAGCTATATTCTAGTACAAATACTTAAGTGAAAGCCTGGATCTTTTTAAAACTAAACAATTACCTGCAATAATATTTTACTTGATGCTAAAATGACTGTTGAATATGTGGTCCAGGAAATGTTTTTTTTTATATTTTAGGGGGATTTGTTTTCCCTGCACAGATTACAGGATTTACACACAATTTATATAAGGGAGCTGAAGTCAGATTGGTTATAAATTTGAGAAGTGCTGGTAATTTTAAAGTTCAAAGGGGCACAAGGCAGGGCTATCTTTTTTATTTGCCCTGTTCATAACGCCCATAGCCATTGCTATATGAGGAGAAAGTGCAATTGCATCACCATTACCACAAGCTGCCCATATAAAATTGTATGTGGATGATATAACATTATTATATTTAGATAATATATCTCCTTAGGGAGATCTCCAGAATATTGATATGTGTTCAGGATAAATTAGCTGTAAATTTAATTGAGAAGATGGTGTTAATGAAAGCAGGGTCTCAGAAGCAATGTGAGATGCAGAAAAATAAATCCTTTTCCAAAATTGCATCCAGGTGGGCCCAGCAGGAACATATTGTTTTAAGAACTAAGATGTAGGAAAGGATCAGTGAGTTAAATTCTTCAGTGCTGAAAGGAGCCAAGTTCAGAAAAATGCAATTATATCTTATAACTTAGATATATTGTGCTCCAGCCTATTTAAATAAAATATAACCAGGATATTAAGTAAATTGTTTTAGATGTGATGTTGGAGATGGTGTGAATTGGTCACATATTATAGGGTAATATCTAAGGTCAAATAATTTTGGCTCTCTATATTACAGTACCTTTAAACCATTTTTTCCATTCAAATTCCTTGAAATCTGATAAGTCCCTTATTTGTTTAGTGCTCATTATTGGGGTACAGCAGGGAGATATGAAAAAAGACTTATATTTCAATAATGGTGGTCAACACATTATAACAGAAATGAAGAATCCGTTTGGTCCTGTTATTTTCAGACTAGCTTAGAAATGTGTTTGAAGTATGAAAACTGAAAGAAATGTATGCCATATCTCTTGGAGCTGGCCAATAGCTTGATAGACTATAGGGGTATTTCTTTGTTAAATCCACATCATAATTTCACTTTTAAACTCAGTAACTTTGAGTATATTCTATTGTGTAAAGATTTATGTACAAGTGATGTATGGCTATGATTCTGTGTATGAATTCTTTATACGTAGAGATTGCCATTCTTCTAATACAAGCATGATTAGGATATAAATTCTGATTCTAGATAATAGTTTGAATTCAGACAGAAAATAATAGATCAGATAAATATATAATATACCTCTAAATATTGAAAATACATTAAAAAAAACCTTGAGAGGGACTATGATGATCATTATGACGTTGGCGGTGAGTGATAAAGTGGTAACAATACCGCCAACAGGCTGGTGGTAAATACCGCCAAATTATGGCCATGGCAGTAATACCTCCCATAGACAGCTAGTGTACCACACCAACCGCCAGGACGTTAACACCTCTGACCACAGCAGTAGCCATCAACAGCCAGGCTGAAGCCAAGGTAAACGCACCATATTATGACATGCAAACTGCCACGATTTACAGGGTGGTATCAATGCCATCAAAAACCTGGTGGAAACAGAACTCAGAAAAAAAGACTCACCAACAGGTACATAGAGGACTCTGCCATTTCCATGGAACCGGAACTTCAAGTCTTCCAGATGCTGTTCTACGCCATGGCCCTCCTGGAACACAAATGCCGACTAAGTTGATGACAGTGAGTACAGCAACCTAGCACACAAGGGATGGAAGGAGGAAAAGGAAAGTAACACACACAACACACACCATTCACATACACACCATACACAGAACCAGCAGCAGAGTTAAACCAATGTCACAGGACACACGTTAAAATAAAAGAAGGACAACTATGAGAATCAGCAAACACTGTAGTTTGATGCCAACAGCCACCATATTGTCCATGCAATTCCAAATGCAGGCGACAATGTTTCAGAATGGGCCAATGGCCGGTCCAAGGTACAAAAGGGCCACATGGCCAAAGGGCAAAGTTCAAGGCCCAACTTGACACCTAACAACTTCCGAAATCCACTGTTCAGGGGCATCATGTTAAAAAAGGGCAGGCACCTCAGGGGGTAGGGGAACGGGTGGGGGGGCACCTCATCTGAATTTGTCTTTGCTGGGGAGTGCAAGGCCACAGTCACTGAAGTGGGGAACTTGCCCACTGGTTCTGGAGTGGGGTCCATGCCTAGTCTTTGTCCATGCCTATTTGTCTTTTCTGGGGAGTGAAAGGCCACAGTCACTGAAGTGGGGAACTTGCCCACTGGTTCTGGAGTGGGGTCCATGCTCATTTGCCTTTTCTGGGGAGTGGAAGGCCACAGTCACTGAAGTGGGGAACTTGCCCATTGGTTCTGGAGGGGGCTCCTTGTACAACAGTCCCTAGAGGGTGGCCTACATGCCCTCTGCTGGAGGTGAGGGCTGCTGTGTCTCTGTTGACGGTAAGGGCTGCTGTGCCTGTGCTGGAGGTGGAGGCTCCTTGCCCTCTGCTGGAGGTGAGGGCTGCTGTGCCTGTGCTGGAGGTGGTGGCTCCTTGGCATCTGCTGGAGATGGGGGCTCCCTGCCCTCTGCTGGAGGTGAGAGCTGCCGTGTCTCTTCTGGAAGTGAGGGCTGCTGTGCTTGTGCTGAAAGTGGGGGCTCCCTGCCCCCTGCTGGAGGTGAGGGCTGCTGTGTTCTCTGAGGAGGGCTGTTGTGTCTCTGCTGGAGGTGAGGGCTGTTGTGTCTCTGCTGGAGGTGAGGGATGCTATGCCTGTGCTGGAGGTGGGATCTCCTTGCCCTCTGGTGGTGAAGTGGGCCTCTTGCCTTTCATTGGTAGTTGAGTGGGCCTCTTGCCTTTCATTGGTGGTTGAGTGAGAACCTTCACTTTCATTGGTGGTTGAGTGGGAACATTTCCTTTCATTGTTGGTAGAGTGGGAACCTTCACTTTCATTGTTGGTTGAATGGGAACTTTCCCTTTCTTTGCTGCTAGAGGGGGATCTTTGGCAATCTTTGGTGGTGGAGAGGGATCCATGTGTGCCCTCTTGTGATGGGTCCCCTTGGCCTTTGACATGTCACTTGTGTCCTTGCCTCCAGGACTAGGAGCTGCCTCCACTGTCCTTGTCTCCTCTTCCTTGCTTTTCACCACCCTAGTCCTCCCTTTGTGAGCTGGTGGTGTGCTCTCAGTAGAAGTGGCAGCTGTCACACTCTGGGGCCCTTTTGTGCTGATGATTTGATGGGAGCAGTGGCAGACTGTTTGGCTGAGGTGCTGGGCTGGGTCATTGGGACCCTGCTCTTATGGGCAGGATGGGGGTGTAGGGGGAGGGAAGAGATAAAGAAAAGCTTATTATGGGCATTGGGGTGGGATGTGGGAGGAGGGATGGGAGTGGAGGTTGAAGCAGTGGTTGTCGGAGGTGTACATCTGCTGGACTTGGGTGCAGGTGCATGGACAGTGTGCATGTGTGAGGTGGATGGCTGTTGGGTGTCTGAGTGCATGTGTTTGTGTCTCTTATAACAGAGGCAGACAGGGTAAGAGAGGATAAAGGGGATGTGTGGGTGGATGTTTTGGAGTTGTCTGAAATTGGGGTATGTGTGCTGCATGATGTGGTGATGGTGGTGGTGGCTGTTGATGCAGTGCATACAAGTGTGAGTGCGGATATGACTGTGAGGGAGGAGGAGAAGGAGGGGAGACAGTGGAGGCAGTAGTTATGCTTGTGTGTGCAAGTGCCTGTTTTTTGTGTGAGTACTTGTGGCCTGAAGTGTGCTGCCTGTGTTTGACTGTGCTTCTCTTCTGTGCTGTTTTGTGTGCATGCTTATCAGTATCTGTGCCTGGGATGGGTTGGGTTGGGGTTGAGGAGACTGGACTGGGAAGTGGTAGTTGGAGGGGGGACAGTTGGAGCAGGGACACTGGCTGCCATCAGAGAGGAGGCCAGAGCCTGAAACGATCTCTGTAGGGCCACCAACCCACCGTGGATGGCCTACAAGTAGGCATTGCATTGCTGCATCTGGGATGCCAGCCCCTGGATGGCATTCACAATGGTTTACTGCCCTACAGAGATGGATCTCACGAGGTCAATAGCCTCCTCACTGAGGGCAGCAGGGATCACTGGGGCAGGGCCTGAGGTGCCTGGGGCAAAGGAGATGCCCACCCTCCTGGGTGAGCGGGCACATGCAACTCGGTGGGGGGCTACTGGCAGGGCAGTGCTGGTACGGGGGTGGCGGCTGTACCTGGAGCTGTGGTGGTTCCAGAGGTGTCTGCCACCACCAGGGAGCTTCCATCGGAGAATAAATCAGAGTCAGTGTTGTCATCTCCTGTCTCTGCCGTGGTTCTCCCCTCGCCCTCCGTCCCACTGGTCTCCTCAGCGTCAGTGGATTCTGCCTCCTGGGTCCTGTGGGATGCAGCTCCCTCAGTCGCCGGTGCCCCTGCTACTTTGCCAAATTATTTTAATGCACACATGGACAGGATGACAGAAGATAATGAGGTGGGAGAAAGAAAGCACTGGGTCAATTACAACAACAACACCACAGTTGGCATACACATTACCATCACACACAGGGATCAGGAATGAGCACTATGCATCACACTGTCATTACATTAGCTAAATTCCACAGCAAGATGAGAGGCAACCACCGCTAACTGCATTCCTCCTGAGACCCACTAAGCCCTGTCTGACATGGAATGCTACCTATCTAGGTTACTAGATTTTGCTATACACCCATTTACCTTGAGTAGTATCACGCAACAATGGCTGAGCTGGCATTAAAGGGCACCCACTAACTGAAACCCACCACCAGGATCCCATGCCACCCAACAATAATTGTTGTCCCGCTCACTGTACTCACCTCCTTGTGGCTACTGTGCTGCCCTCAAGCACCCATCTAGCTCTGGGTAGGCCACTGCCAGTATATGGGCCATCAATGTGGTCAGGTTCCGACGGGCACCCTGCCCTCGTTGGGAGGCCATCCCCAGCTGGGCATCTGCAGTCTTCCGGGCCTAGCGTCTCAAGTCCTCCCACCTTTTCCTACAGTGGGTGATCTGACTGCTATAGACCCCTAGGGTCCGCACGTCCTTGGCACAATCACTTCTTTTGATGGGCGCTGACCTGTAGAGGTAATACAGACAGGAGGACACCATTAATCATACAATCTAGCCTGTTACACATATGGCCCACAAATACCATTTCTATCTCCATTGGCACACACATCACCCGGAACACTTCATGTACACTACCACCAGACATACCCCCGCCCAAATTACACACTGCTAGCACACACATCTCCATTCAACCTTGTCACATGCATCATGCCCATGGTGTACTCACCTGTTGGTCTGGAGTTCCATACAGCTGTCCATACAGGGGTAGGACCGCATCCGCCAGGCACTCTAAGTCCTCCGATTTGAAGGCAGCTGCACTGTTCCCTCTCACATGGGCCATGGCAGGATCCAGACACAGGTAACAGCAACACATGCAGTGGGGGTGTCCTGTGGAAAGTCTGGAATCAAGTGAGGTTTTAGACAGAAAATGGTGGTCATGTCCACGGCGGTGTACACTGTCACTGCCGCCGGTGATCCCCATTGGGCACTGTACTCCATAAAGCCCCATTTTAGCCAATGAGGAATAACATGGCGGTGCAAGACCGCCTTCCGCCATGACACCCAACGCCGGTGGAGTTACATCACTTCCACCTGCCCATACTTATAGGACAGGCGGCCTCCATTTTATGGTGGTGGACAACATTCAGAAATTGGAAACTGCGTCATTGCTATAAATTGCACATACATTGTCATTCACATTTTCTGATTACATACATGCTCTATATACACTGAGGTGGTGGTTCCATTGTTCAAATTGTGACACCCTACTCACTCTTGTGTCCCTTAGATACGTACCACTGCAGAGGAATAGGAGGAGGAGACAAGAGCTAGTGTACAGGCCCCTTGTGGACTTTGCTACACTTGAGGACAGTCACATAATACTGCCCTATATCGTGGATAGGATCACAATCACAGAGCTGTGCATTCAATTGGAGCCTGATCTCATATCAGCTATCCATCATCCCACTGGGATAACCCCTCTTGTGCAAGTTCTATCAGTGCTCCACTTCCTGGCAACTGGTTCTTTTTAAGTGACAGTGGGCTGGGAGCAGGAATGTCACAGCTAATGTTCTTAACAGTGTTGGCAAGGGTTTTGTCTTCCTTGGTAAACACATGTGCAGCCACATCGCTTTCCCCCAAGTGGAAGATTTGGCCACTGTGAAGGCTGGATTCTATGCAATGGGATATAAACCAAATAGTATTGGGTGACTGATGGAACATATATTGCATTTGCACCCCCCCCTCACAATGAACAGGTATTCAGGAATCGGAAGCGTTTCCACTCACTCAATGTGCAAATGGTGTGCCTGACTGACCAGTACATCTCCCACGTCACTGCCAAGCATCCTGGGTTGTTGCATGACGCCTTCGTCCTGAGGAATAGCAGCATCCCAAATGTGGTGGCACAACTACAGAGGCACAGGGTGTGGCTAATAGGTGAGCCATAGTCGCCACCCACTGTATGTCAGTGTATGCCTTCAGGAGTCATCCCCCATACCATTGTGTAAGGGTAATGTTCGTCACGCAATACTTGCAGGTGACTCTTGCTACCCAAACCTATTGTGGCTCCTGACCCCTGTGAGGAATGCCAGGATAGGGGCTGAGAATTAGTATAATGATGCACATGGGCGAACCAGGCAGCTTAGAGAACATACCTTCGGCCTCCTGAAAGCCAGGTTCAGATGCCTGCATCTGACAGGTGGATCCCTGTGCTACTCCCCTGGGAAGGTTTGCCAGAAAGTTATAGCATGCTACATGTTTCACACCCTGGCCCTCAGATGACATGTGCCTTATCCGCAGGAGGAGGAGATTGGAATTGGCCCTGTGGCAGCAGTGGACACTGAGGACAGTGAGGATGAGGAGGCAGAGGATGAGGATGTGGACAACAGAACATCAGTTATACAGCAGTACGTCCAATGACACACAGGTGAGGCAGTGGAACTGACCATTCCTCTGATTATTTATCTTTTCAGTGTAGCTGTAGCATTATGGCAGTCAATTCCTTTGCATCTCAACTGGCCTTTTCATTTTGCAGATGTTGGTGTTATAACTACTGTGTACTGATGTGATGACTACAGACAACCACAGGTCATTATATGCTATCACAAATTTCTGGTCATTTGCACAAGATGTAACTGTTACCATAATTGCACATTTTCCTCACATAAAGCACTATCACTCAAGTTGTGTTCAAGGATGTTCATTGTAGTGAAATTTATAGACGAAATAGTGCAATGGAATGGGGAGATGGTAGAGGTAAGTCCAGGAAATTGTTCCATTCTGTTTGTAGCACAGGTCCAGGGACCCAGGGGCCATAGGAAGGGGAGCAAAGGCAGTTCAAAGTGGACAAGGTAACAAAGTAGGACACAAGGGGGGCATTCAGGAAGGTCTCATTTCCTGGCAGTGGTCTTGGTCTTGGCAAGTGTCTCTGGCATCTGTCTGGGTCGCAGTGGCGGTTTGCGGGGTGGTTTACCTTCTGCAGGGGAGGGCTGCTGGTGATCTGTGGGTCCTGTGGCAGGGCCTCGTGTCATCTAGCTGCAGCAGATGTGGTGTGCTGTGCAGTTGACTGGTTAGTGGAAGGGGCCCACTGGTTTGCTTTATATTCACTCATTAGGTTGGCAATGTCAGCCAGCACCCCTGCTATCGAGACCATGGTGGTGTTGAGGGTCTGCAAATCTTCCCTGAACTCCTGATGGTGTACCTCCTGCAGCTGCTGGTTCTCCTGCATGATATCACGAATCTGGCCCATCTTGTCCTGGGATTGTTGGTAAGCCCCCAGGACATTAGTGAGTGCCTCTAGGAAAGTCGGTTCTCTGAGCCTGTCCTCCCTCTGGTGCACAGCTATCCTCCCTGTCCCCCTTTCCCCCTGTGCCTGTGTCCCCTGAACGGTGTGCCCACTATCACTGACCCCAGAACCCTGTTTGCCTTGGCTGTGAGGTGTGGACTGGGTTCCCTGTACAGGTGGGCACACTGCTGATTGATGTGTCCTGGGGACAGAGGTGTGGGGACGTTAGGTGAGTGCTGTGGTTTTGGATACTGAGGGGGAGGCTCTGTGGTGGACTGGGAGGGAGCCGGGGTGTCTGACTGACCAGTGGTCCCTGATGGGCCAGGAAAAGCATCCAGATCCTTATGTCCTTATGTCCAGAGTTACTGTCATCACTCTGGGCATCTTCTGTTGGGGGACTGGATAACTGTGGTACCTCCTCTCCATTGGGATTGGCCGGGGCACCTACGGGGATGTAAGTGACATATGATGCTTTATGTCTATGACATATTGTACATCCCTAGCTTCCCCTATATCGTTGTTGTTGCCCTGCAACCTTTGTTTGTGTATGGTGATGTATTGTGGGATTGTTAGTTCTCCATGCTGTGCATGCATTGGTGGTAGGTGTACATGCAGGGCTGGGAGGGCTGTACATGCAGTGGGTATAGCATGCAGGTCTTGGCATTGGGGTTTGTGATATGTGTAGGTGCACTGTGTGTGATGGAGTGGAGTGATGGAAGTCAGGTTGAGGGAGTGAGGTGGCATGTAGGTATGGGGGGTGATAGGTCATACATTTTGACTCACTGGAATCCAGTCCTCCAGCTCCTCCAGTGAGTCCCTCAGGATGCAGTATTGCCAAGACTTGCTCCTCCCATGATGTTAGCTTTGGGGGAGGAGGTGGAGGTCCTCCGCCAGTTCTCTGGATGGTGAGCTGGTGCCTTACTGCCATGGAACGTACCTTCCCCGGTAGGTCATTCCTGATGTCATCCCTTGCTCTTGAATGCTGTCCAACGGAGTTCACCCAGTCCACAATTCTCCGCCATAGCTCCATCTTACTTGCAATGGATATTTGCTGTACCTGTGCTCCAAACAGCTGTGGCTCTACCCTGACTATTTCCTCCATCATGACTCGCAACTCCTTATCTGTGAAATGGCGTGTCTTTGTGGGGACATGGGTGTTGTGTGGTGTATATTGTGCAGTGCATGTTGAATAATGTGGTGGGGTGCGTGATGGATGGCTGGGTATTAGTGGTGTGTGTAATTGTGTCTGTTATTTGCATGTTTGTCTCGTGGTTATTTTTCATGTTTGTAAAGGGTTGTGGGTAATGTGGGTGTGTGTTTTATAGTACTGCGGTTGGGTGGGTGTGGTGTGTGGATGAGTGTCAGATGTGTGTTTTTGGTATTGGGCAATGTTGTGTTGTTTTGTATTTGTGTGGCCATTATGACTGCACCGGTGTGTACCGCCTGTTGTTTACTGCTGTTGAATGTCCGCCGTGGTGATTCATGGGTGTTAGACCTGACAGCCTTAGGGTGGTCACACCTAACATTTTGCCTGCCTCCCTCCACTTTTCAGACACTGTTTTTGCTCGTTTTAGGACTCTGCGCTCTTTACCACTGTTAACCCGTGTTAAGGTGCATATGTTCTCTCCCTTAAAACATGGT
Organism: Pleurodeles waltl; assembly: GCF_031143425.1. Classification (NCBI taxonomy): domain Eukaryota; kingdom Metazoa; phylum Chordata; class Amphibia; order Caudata; family Salamandridae; genus Pleurodeles; species Pleurodeles waltl. The sequence goes on along the minus strand of NC_090442.1, from coordinate 690,390,473 downwards.
GACATTGGATCATACCCAATTGGCTTATTTAATTTACTTATAAGTCCATAGTAAAGTGCACTACATGTGCCCAGGGCCTGTAGATTAAATGCTGCTAGTGGGCCTGCAGCACTGATTGTGCCACCCACTTAAGTAGCCCCCTAACCATGTCTCAGGCCTGCCATTGTAAGGCCTGTGTGTGCAGTTTCACTGCCAATTCGACTTGGCATTTAAAAGTACTTGCCAAGCCTAAAACTCCACTTTTTCTACATGGAAGTCACCCTAAGGTAGGACCAAGGTAACCCATAGGGCAGGGTGCTGTGTAGACAAAAGGCAGGACATGTACCAGTGTAGTCTAAAACTCCTAAATTTGTTCTGCTGTGAGGCCTGCTCCTTTCATAGGCTAGCATTAGGGCTATCCACATATACTATTTGAGTGGTACGTTCTGATCTGAAAAGAGTAACAAGGTCATATTTAATATGGCCAGAACAGTAATACAAAATCCTGCTGACTGGTGAAGTTGGATTTAATATTACTATTTTAGAGATGACACTTTTAGAAAGTGGACATTTCTTTGCACTTAAATCCTTCTGTGCCTTACAATTCACATCTGGCTAGGTTTAGTTGACAGCTCCCTTGTGCTTTCATTCAGACAAACCCCAAACACAGGATGCTCAGTCACACTTGCATACATCTGCATATTGAATGGGTCTTCCTGGGCTGGGAGGTTAGAGGGCCTGACACTTACATGTCAAAAGACAGTAGCCTGCCCTCACACAAAGAACTGCCACACCCCCTCCTGGGACCCTGGCAGACAGGATGGAACTGAAAGGGGACCTTGTGCACTTCTAAGCTACTCTTTGAAGTCTCCCTCACTTCAAAGGCACATCTGGGTTTTTAAACAGGGCCTCTGCCCCTACCAACGCAGACACTTCCTGGAAAAGAACCTGAACCAGAACCTGCAACCTGCCAAGAACTGCCTGGCTGCTCAAGGGACTCACCTGACTGCTTTTCTAAGGAGGATTGCTGCCTTGCTGTTGCCCTGCTGCTTTGCTGCTCTCTGGCTGTGCTGAGAAGTGCTCTCCAAGGGCGAGGAAAGAGCTTGCATCCTGTTCCCTGAAGTCTCAGGACCAAAACAACTTCATTCTTGCAAGAAGAACTACTGGTGAAGAGAAAATCGACGCAATGCCTGCCAGAAACGACACATAGCCTGCATAGCGGTGAGAAAATCACTGCACGCTGAACTGGAACAATGCAGCCCGACTTTGCAAGGAGAAGATCGATGAAGCGTGTGAGAAAAAAGGGCTGATTGCAGAGCCCCCATAACTTGTTGCCCCCATTTTTCACTTTTTGCTGGTGTTTTCCTGACTCTGATCGTGCCCTGGGTACTGCTAACCAGTCCCAGGATCTGTGTTCTGTATAAAATCAGTATGCAAATTAGGCTAATTATAATTGGAAAAAGTCAATATACCTATAATTCCCTAATATATGGTAGAGAATGTGGGTTTAGGGACCCCAGCATAGGTGCACTGCTGATGTGTACAGTGTTACTTTAAAGGCAGGCCTGCATTGCTGGCTGCTTTTAAATTAAAGTTACATGCAAATTCGACTTTGGAATTAAAAGTAGTTCTGAAGCCTTAAAACCTTATTTTTACATATAAGTCACCCCTAAGGTGTGCCCTATATGCCCCGAGGGCTGGGTGCCATGTAACTATAAGCAGGGACCTTGTAAAAATAGTTTATAAGCCCTGGTGAGGTAAAACAGCCACATTTGTTTTTCCTTCTGTAGGAAAGTACCATCTTGCCTGGCATGTTACCCCCATTTTTACTTGTATGTATGTTTGTTTTTGCCTGCTAGCCAGGACCCCAGTGCTCATAAAGTGTGCCTTGTATGTGTTCCCTGTGTGGTGCCTAACTGTATCACTGAGGCTCTGCTATCCAGAACCTCAGTGTTTATGCTCTCTCTGCTTTTAAAACTGTCACTGCAGGCTAGTGACTAATTTTAACAATTCTTATTGGCACACTGGAACACCCTTATAATTCCCTAGTATATGGTACCTAGGTATTGGGGTTCCAAGAGATCCCTATGGGCTGCAGCATTTATTTTGCCACCCATAGGGAGCTCAGACAATTCTTACACAGGACTGCCACTGCACCCTGAGTGAAATAACATCCACGTTATTTCACAGCCATTTTACACTGCACTTAAGTAACTTATAAGTCACCTATATGTCTAACCCTCTCTTAGTGAAGGTTAGGTGCAAAGTTACTTAGTGTGAGGGCACCCTGGCACTAGCCAAGGTGCCCCCACATTGTTCAGGGCAAATTCCCTGGACTTTGTGAGTGCGGGGACACCATTACATGTGTGCACTACATATAGGTCAATACCTATATGTAGCGTCACAATGGTAACTCCGAACATGGCCATGTAACATGTCTAGGATCATGGAATTGTCACCCAATACCATTCTGGTATTGGGTGACAATTCCATGCATCCCCGGGGCTCCAGCATAGAGCCCAGGTACTGCCAAACTAGCTCTCCGGGGTTTTCTCTGTAGCTACCGCTACTGCCAAACCTCAGACAAGTTTCTGCCCCCCTGGGGCCTGGGCAGCCCAGTCCCAGGAAGCCAGAACAAAGGATTTCCGCTGAGAGAGGGTGTTACACCCTCTCTCTTTGGAAATAGGTGTTAAGGGCCTGAGAGGAGTAGCTTCTCCTGGCTTCTGGAAATGCTTTGAAGGGCACAGATGGTGCCCTCCTTGCATAAGCCAGTCTACACCGGTTCAGGGATCTCCCCAGCCCTGCTCTGGCACGAAACTGGACAAAGGAAAGGGGAGGGACCACTCCCCTGACCAGCACCTCCCAAGCGGAGGTGCCCAGAGCTCCTCCAGTGTGTCCCAGACCTCTGCCATCTTGAATGCTGAGGTGTGAGGGTACAATGGACACCTCTGAGTGGCCAGTGCTAGCAGGTGACGTCAGAGACCCCTCCTGATAGGTGCTTACCTTTCTCTGTAGCCAATCCTCCTCTGAGGGCTATTTAGGGTCTCTCCTGTGGGTTTCTCATCAGATAACGAATGCAAGAGCTCACCAGAGTTCCTCTGCACTTCCCTCTTCGACTTCTGCCAAGAATCAACCGCTGACTGCTCCTGGACATCTGCAAAACCACAACAAAGTAGCAAGAAGACTACCAGCAACATTGTAGCGCCTCATCCTGCTGGCTTTCTTGACTGTTTCCTGGTGGTGCATGCTCTGAGGGCTGTCTGCCTTCACCCCGCACTGGAAGCCAAGAAGAAATCTCCCATGGGTCGACGGAATCTTCCCCCTGCCAACGCAGGCACCAAACCTGTGCATCACCGGTCCTCTGGGTCCCCTCTTATCTTGACGAGCGTGGTCCCTGGAACACAGGAGCTGGATCCAAGTGTCCCCGACAGTCCAGTGGCTCTTATGTCCAAATTTGGTGGAGGTAAGTCCTTGCCTCCCCATGCCAGACAGTAATCCTGTGTACTGCGTGAACTGCAGCTGCTAGGGCTTCTGTGCACTTTTCCAAGACTTCCTTTGTGCACAGCCTAGCCCAGATCATCAGCACTCCATCCTGCATTGCCCAACTCGCTGAGTTGGACTCCAACTTCGTGGGACCCTCTTTTGTTGTGCTGAGATGACCACCGTGCTCAGATCTTCTGAATGCCTATTCAGGTGTTTCTGCGGGAGCTGCCTGCTTCTGCGTGGGCTCTCTGTGTTGCTGAGCACCGCCTCTGTCTCATCCTCCAAGGGGCAACCTCCGGGTCCTTCCTGGGCCCTGGCAGCACCCAAAATCCTCAACTGTGACTCTTGCAGCTAGCAAGGCTTGTTTGCGGTCTTTCTGCATGGAAACAACTCTGCATCCTCCAGCACGCCTTGGGACATCTTCTGACCAAAGGAGAATTTCCTGGCACCTTCCGCTGTTCCAGAATCTTCTGCTTCTTCCACCCAGAGGTAGCCCTTTAGCAACTTCATCCTGGACACTTGCGTGACTCTTGGACTTGGTCCCCTTCCTTTGCAGGTCCTCAGGTCCAGGAATCCATTTTCAGTATTTGCAGTCAATTGTTGTTTTTGCAGAATCCCCTATCTCGATTTACTGTCTTTCTCGGGTAGTAGGGTAACTTTACTCCTACTTTTCTGGGTCTTGGGGTGGGGTATCTTGGACACCCTTAGGCCCATATTTATACTTTTTTAGTGCCGCGTTTGCGCCGATTTTTGATGCAAAAATGGCGCAAAATTACAAAATACAAGTTTTCACTGTTTTTGCGCCAAAAAGTGGCACAAACGCGGCGCTAAAAAAGTATAAATAAGGGCCTTAGTGTTTTCTTAGACTCCTAGTGACCCTCTACACAATACACTAGGCCTGGGGTCCATTCGTAGTTCGCATTCCACTTTTGGAGTATATGGTTTGTGTTGCCCCTAGGCCTATTGTCTCCCATTGCATTCTATTGTGTTCTACAGTGTTTGCACTACTTTTCTAACTGTTTACTTACCTGACTTTGGTTTGTGTGTATATTTTGTGTATATTACTTACCTCCTAAGGGAGTATATCCTCTGAGATAATTTTGGCATATTGCCACTAAAATAAAGTACCTTTATTTTTAGTAACTCTGAGTATTGTGTTTCTTATGATATAGTGCTAAGTGATATAAGTGGTATAGTAGGAGCTTTGCATGTCTCCTAGTTCAGCCTAAGCTGCTCTGCTATAGCTACCTCTACCAGCCTAAGCTGCTAGAACACTTCTAATCTACTAATAAGGGATAACTGGACCTGGCACAAGGTGTAAGCACCACTAGGTACCCACTATAAGCCTGGCCAGCCTCCTACATTGGTGGTGCAGCGGTGGGATAAGTACTTGTTCTGCTTTACCACTTTGTCATTGGTGCTTTTCATAAGAGAAACATATACCAAATACTTTAGAATATACACAGTAACCTAAACAGTTTAACTTTCCTTCTCTAAAACTTTCTAAAACCTTTCTGAAAAGTTTCTGAAAACTTTCAAAAGTTTGAAAATGTTTTTCTCTGTTCTTTTAAAAGTTCCAAAAACTTTTTTCTCTCTCTCTCCTAAACTTTTTCTGTCATGTCTACAGTAGAGCTTACTCCCACAGTTGTCCAGGCAACATATGGGAATCTAAACTTTAAAAGTTTGAGGGGTCTCTGCATTGAAAGAGGTTTAGCAATTGGTAAGAATCCTACAAAAGATCTTCTCATTAGCCTTCTCCTAGAAAGTGACCAGAACCAGTCTGGCCCATCCCAGGATCAGGAGGTAGAGGAGGGGGGTACCCAGCCAGACTCAGAGGAGTTCCCTGAGGATGCTGGGGAGGGTTCTTCCATGGACCTGTCAGCTAACAGGCCATCTAGTGACACTGGTAGTGGGAGGGGGTCACACACTAGTAGGGCACCTTTCACTCCTAAAGGCCAGGTTACTAGAGTCCAGTCAGTTAGGGACAGGTCCAACTCTGCCAATTCCCACATTTCTTTTGTGTCTCATAATTCCCAAGCCTCCCACCCTGAGGATAACTTAATGGAAAGGGAACCCAGAAAGCTGAGGTTGGAAGAAGCCAGGCTGAAGTTTAAACAGCAGCAGTTGGCCTTAGACAGGGAATCTCTGGATGTGGAAAGGGAAAGGCAGAGGTTGGGGTTAGATCCCCATGGTGGCAGCAGCAGTGTTTTTGATAGCAATCCTGTTAGAGATCAAGATTCCAGAAACCTGCAGTCTAAGATAGTCCCCCTTACAAGGAGGGGGATGACATTAACTAGTGGTTTGCTGCACTTGAGAGGGCCTGTATGGTACAGTTGGTCCCTCAAAGGCAGTGGGCTGCTATCTTGTGGCTATCCTTCACTGGTAAGGGTAGGGGTAGGCTCCTTACTGTCAGAGAAAGTGATGCTAATAACTAGAAAGTTTTGAAGGATGCACTCTTGGATGGATTTGGCTTAACCACTGAACAATACAGGATTAAGTTCAGAGGCACCAGAAAAGAGTCCTCTCAAGACTGGACAGACTTTGTAGACTGTTCAGTGAAGGCCTTGGAGGGTTGGTTACATGGCAGTAAGGTGACTGACTATGAAAGCCTGTATAATCTAATCCTGAGAGAGCGTATTTTGAACAATTGTGTATCTGATTTGATGCATCAGTACTTGGTAGACTCAGATCTGACCTCTCCCTAAGAATTGGGAAAGAAAGCAGACAAATGGGTCAGAACAAGAGTGAACAGAAAAGTTCATACAGGGGGTTACAAGGATGGCAAGAAGAAGGATGGTAAGTCTTCTGACAAGGGTGGGGACAAAGATAAAAAACATTCTGAGTCTTCATCAGGTCCACAAAAATCCTCTGGGGGTGGTGGGTCCAAATCCTCTTCTCACAATCAGAAAAAGCCATGGTGTTATTTATGTAAAGTAAAAGGCCATTGGGCAAGTGATGCCACTTGTCCAAAGAAAAACACCAAGGCTCCCTCCACCACAACCCCAACTGCAACCTCTAGTGCCCCTAGTAATAGCAGTGGTGGTGGGAAGTCTACTACAAATAGCCAATCCAAGGGCGTAGCTGGGCTCACTATTGGCAGTGTAGTTGGGGTTGGTCTTGTTAGGGAGACCACAGAGGCTGCTTTAGTCTCTGATGGTGGCATTGACTTTGCCACCTTGGTTACTTGTCCCCTTAATATGGGTAAGTGCGAGCAACTACCCCTAATTAACGGTGGTGAGGTTGAGGTCTACAGGGACACAGGAGCCAGTGTAACTATGGTTATAGAGAAACTGGTTCACCCTGATCATCACCTACTTGGTCAACAGCACCAAGTGACTGATGCTCACAATAACACACTTATCCACCCCATGGCTGTTGTGAATCTCAACTGGGGGGGGTCACTGGTCCAAAGAAAGTTGTGGTAGCCATTGAATTACCAGTAGATTGCTTACTATGCAATGATTTGGAGACATCAGCTTGAGCTGAAGTGGAGTTGGAGGGTCATGCAGCAATGCTGGGCATTCCTGGGCATATTTTTGCTTTAACAAGGGCTCAGGCAAAAAAGCAAAAAGGACAGGGAAACTTGGATCCTGCAACAATGGACCAAGTGCTCCCAAAAGCTAGGGGTAGAAAGGGTAAATCCTTGCCCACTAGCCCTTCCTCACCAGAAGATTCCCCTTTTGAGGAAGAGGAATCCTCTCCCCGTGCAGAACCTACACTAGATGAGCTGGCAGCAGACACTGCTGAGGTTTTGGTTGCAGGGGGGCCTGCTAGGGAAGAGCTGAGTGTGGCACAGCAGACCTGTCCCACACTAGAGGGTTTGAGACAGCAAGCTGTCAAACAGCAGAATGGGGATGTCAGTGATAGCCATAAGGTGTATTGGGAAGACCACCTGCTGTAAACTGAATCAAGGGACCCTAAACCTGGAGCTGCCAGGAGATTTGTCATCCCTTTGCAATACAGAGAGTTTCTTCTTACCTTGGCACATGACATTCCCTTGGCTGGGCATTTGGGCAAAGTAAAACTTGGGACAGGCTTGTTCCCCTGTTTCACTGGCCTCATATGTCAGAGGACACCAAAGAGTTTTGTCGCTCATGTGTGACCTGCCAAGCCAGTGGCAAGACTGGTGGCACTCCAAAGGCCCCCTTAAGTCCACTTCCAGTGGTTGGGGTGCCCTTTGAAAGGGTAGGGGTTGACATAGTTGGCCCCCTTGACCCTCCAACAGCTTCAGGCAATAGGTTTATCCTTGATGTAGTGGACCCTGAAGCCATCCCCTTAAGGACCACTACAGCTCCTGCAGTGGAAAAAGCTCTCCTAGGAATCTTTTCCAGGGTGGGTCTCCCTAAAGAAGTGGTGTCAGACAGAGGTAGTAACTTCATGTCTGCATACCTCAAAGCAATGTGGAAGGAGTGTGGTGTAACATACAAGTTCACTACTCCTTATCATTCACAAACAAATGGTCTGGTTGAGAGGTTTAACAAAACTCTCAAAGGTATGATAATGGGACTCCCTGAAAAACTCAGAAGGAGATGGGATGTCCTGTTACCTTGCCTCCTTTTTGCTTACATGGAGGTACCCCAAAAAGGAGTGGGCTTTAGCCCCTTTGAACTCCTCTTTGAGCACCCTGTGAGAGGTCCCCTTGCACTTGTTAAGGAGGGTTGGGAACAACCTTTAAAAGCTCCTAAACAAGACATTGGTGGTCATTACAACCCTTGCGGTCAGTGTTAAAGCAGCGCTAAGACCACCAACAGGCCGGCGGAAACAAAATGGAATTACGACCGTGGCGGAAACCGCCAACAAAGACAGCCACTTTAACACTCCGACAGCCACGGCGGTACAAACAAACAGCGCAGCGGTCACCGCCAACAGACAGGCCGGAGACAATGTTCCGCCCACAGTATCACAACCTACCAATCCGCCACCTTTTCCGGAGCAGATTCACTGCGAACAAAAACACGGCGGAAACAGGACTTCGAAGGGAAAACGCTCACCTCTGCACACCCCACGAGGAACCAGGACGCCATGGAACCCGAGCTCCACATTTTACCAGCCTTTATCGTCTTGCTCCTCTACCAGGAGCACGAACGCCGGCGGCGAAGACCACGGTGAGTACTGCACCTACGACACAGGGAAGGGGGAGGGAAAAAACAGTGACACACGCAACACCAACACCCCCACCCCACCCTCACCCACAACAACACTCATACTAATACAGCATGATATATTACAGTTACACTCCCCGGAAGAATGCAAAGACAAAAGGAAATGAGGTGAACGATTGTAATATATTAAAATTCAGTAGTCAAATAATATACATACACTATTTACAAATATATACACCAAGAATATTAGTCCAGGGTATTCCACCCTTAAAGTCCGTGGACCACTGGACCCCAAATGCATGGGCGAGGCCCACACAAGATACCCGAACATGACGGAGAGAACACTGCAGGGGCATCAGATAGAAATAAAATAGGCACCTCAGCCGGTTGAGTGCACGACCCCAAATCCACGAGGGAGTCCCATGCCCACTGCTCAATCCTGGGGAGTGCAAAGCCAAAGTCTCTCAAGTCTCTACAGTGGGTGGGTTGCCCACTGTTCAATCCTGGGGAGTGCAATGCCACAGTCTCTACAGTGGGTGGTTTGCTACTGTTCAATCCTGGGGAGTGCAAAGCCACAGTCTCACAAGTCTCTACAGTGGGTGGTTTGCCCACTGTTCAATCCTGGGGAGTGCAAAGCCACAGTCTCTCAAGTGGATAACAGTCTCCACTGGTTCTGGAGGGGGCTTGGTGCCCAGAGTGCTTCATCCTGCCAAGGACCTCCTGGCCAGCGGGTCTGATGCTGCCTGGTGCACTCCAGAATCCAGTGACTACTGGCACCACTGGTCCCGCCGATGTTGTGGCTGAGGTGCTAGGTTGGGACCTGGAGCGTTGGGCCCTAGGAGACTGATGGGGTGGGGGAGGTGAGGGAAAGAGGTCAAGGGTGGACAGGAAAAGTTTCTTAGGAATACTGGGACGGGTAGCTGGAGGGGGTTTGGGAGTGGAGGAAGAGGTTGTGGTTGTAGGAGGTGTACGTTTGGTGACTTTGGGTGAAGGTGCATGCGCTGGAGGTTGTCATGAGGTGGATGGCTGTTGGGTGGGTGTGTGCCTGCGTTTGTGCACCTTGGGAGGTGGCATCACAGACACACTGGGAGAGGACACAGGGGATGTGTGAATGGTAGTGGGGGTGGTGACTGCACGTGAGCGGGGTGTGGTGGTGGGTGTGCTGGTGATGGAAGTAGTGACTGTAGATGTAGTGCATGCAGGTGTGAGTGGAGACGAGACAGGGAGGGAGGAGGGAGACGAGGAGGAGGGGTACACATTGGAGGCAGTGGATGTTGCTATGTCTGCATGTGTGTGATGCTTGCGTGAGTGCCTGTGAGATGTGTGGTGCTTATATTTGCCTGAGCTTCCTTTGTGTGTTGAGGTGTGTGCATGCTGGTCTGATGGTGTGTTTGGGGTCGGCTGAGGTACAGGGGATTGGGTCTGGGTGGAGGAAGTTGGAGGGGGGAGGCTAGAGACAGGGACAATGGCTGCCATCAGTGCTGAGGCCAGAGTCTGAAAAGCTTGCTGAAGGGCTGCCTGACCAGAATGAATGGCCTCCAGGAATGCATTGGTTTGTTGCAACTGTCTCTCTACACCCTGGATGGCATTCAAAATGGTAGACTGCCCAACAGTGAGGGACCTGAGGAGGTCAATGGCCTCCCCACTGAGGGCAGCAGGGGTGACTGGGGCAGGGGCTGAGGTGCCTGGGGTGAAGGAGATGCCCACCCTCCTGGGTGAGTGGGCACGGGGCAAAGGATGAGGGGCTGCTGGAAGGGCGGTGCTGGAGGGTGGGGTGGCGGCTGTACCTGTAGAAGCGGGGGGCACAGATGGGGCCGCCACCACAAAGGAGCTCCCATCAGAGGACGAGTCCGTATCACTGGTGTCAGCTCCTGTCTCTGCCATGGAGCTCCCCTCGCCCTCCGTCCCACTGGTGAAATCAGACTCTGTAGTGTCGCCCTTCAGGGCCATGTGGGATGCAGCTCCCTCCTGCTCCGTTGCCACTGCTCCTCTGCCTGATGATGCTAATGCACACATGTACAGGGAGACCACAAAAGGGGGGGGAGACAGAAGAAAGACATGTTGAGTGCATGCATTACCGCTACCGTTGCCGGACACGACAGACACAGAAGCCCCCTGCACTACGCTGCGCACTTGGGGTCCACTATTCAATCCCTGGGACATGGCCTAAAAGGCAATGGCCGATATCTGCACACATGGATGTCACAGGAGCCTGACTAGGTGTAGTTGGCACTGTACCCAGGTGGGGTGGGGTGCCACAGGGTCTGCCTGAAAAAGGGAACTTAACTAGAACACTCGCCCTGGCCTAGGGAAACCAACAGCCCACCTCCCCCACACAGACACCTCCACTGCGCGCTGAATCAGCAGAATGAGAGTGTACTCACCCCCTTTGTTGCTGCTGTGATGCCCTCAAGCGCCCATCCAACTCCGGGTATGCCACCACCAGGATCCTGAACATTAGGGGGGTCATGGTGCGACGGGCACCCCTCCCACGTTGGGAGGCCATCTCCAGCTAGGCCTCCGCCGTCTTCTTGCTCCAGCGGCGAATGTCCTCCCATCTTTTACAGCAGTGGGTGCTCCGTCTGTGATAGACCCCCAGGGTCCGGACATCCTTGGTGATGGCACGCCAAATATCCTTGTTCTGGTGGGTGCTGACCTACATGAATTGTACAGGGGAAAAAGAGAATTTATTACCAAGTGCAGCGTCACAGTCACTGGCCCGCATCCCTATCCTTGCCATGTGGCACATGCACTCACCATCGTTTCATGCACGCATCATTCTCTCCCCCCTATCTTTCATCCACACCACTCCACACAGGCATTGCCCATACAGCATGCTCACAGTGTACTTACCTGTTTGTCTGGAGGACCGTAGAGTAGCGTGTACTGGGGGAGGACCCCATCCACGAGTTTCTCCAACTTGTCCGTTCTGAAGGCAGGGGCCCTTTCCCCAGACGCACGAGCCATTGTCTTTTCCAGATTGAGGTCACAGCAGCACTTGCAGTGTAGGTCCTCTCCTGTCGAAGATCAGGTATCGAGTGATTGAACCGCCGGCGTACATCGTCATTGGCTCCTAGGACCCATGGGTCCAATATTAACCAATGCAGAATTGCACAGCGGTCTTCGACCGCGTACCGTGACGGTGTACAACATCAGCGCAGTTACCTCACATCACATTTTCCCACTTTACAGGTCAGGCAGCCGCCATTTCAGGGGCCCACATGGCTTTATTGTTAAATGCGTCACACATACCTAGGCCTTGCCTCATCACTCATACAGGTAAAATTCGGGTTATGAATGGTTTTCTGAGTAAGCGGTGTTTACGTACCTCTGAGTTGGTTGACTCTGTGCTCGCTGTTGTCCTTCATAGCCACTATCCGCTGGGACATGTCAGGAGATGGCGGCATCCTCCGGTGTACAAACCGCTGGTGGACCTGTCGACAATGGAGGAAAGACATGTAATCATCACCTACAGGCTTGATTGTGCCACAATCCTGAAACTGTGTGCCCAGTTGGAGCCAGACCTGATGTCAGCTATCCGCCATCCCACAGGAATCTCCCCTCAAGTGCAGGTGCTGTCAGTACTCCATTTCCTTGCAAGTGGGTCTTTTCAAACTACAGTGGCCATAGCATCAGGGATGTCCCAGCCTATGTTTTCCAACATGTTGGCCAGAGTGTTGTTTGCCCTGCTGAAACACATGCGGAGCTACATCGTGTTCCCTCAGGTGGAGGATTTACCTACAGTGAAAGGTGACTTCTATGCCCTTGGACATATACCCAATCATAGGTGCCATTGATGGGACACATGTGGCCCTGGTCCCCCCCCGCAGGAGTGAACAGGTGTACAGAAACCGGAAGAGTTACAATTCGATGAAAGTGCAGTGTGTTTGGCCGACCAGTACATCTCCCATGTTAATGCCAAATTCCCTGGCTCAGTGCATGACGCTTACATCCTGCGGAATAGCAGCATCCCTTATGTGATTGGGCAACTCCAGAGGCACCGTGTGTAGCTATTAGGTGAGGACATGGACCCAATACAGTGTGACTAGGTTTCTGGGGATGTCCCTAAGAGTTAGTGTGTGTCTAACTTTTGTCCCTCGCCATTTGCAGGTGACTCTGGGTACCCCAACCTGTCATGGCTACTAACCCCGGTGAGGAATCCCAGGACAAGGGCAGAGGAACGCTACAATGAGGCCCATGGGCGGACTAGGAGGATTATAGAGCGGACCTTCGGCCTCCTGAAGGCCAGGTTCTGGTGCCTCCATATGACAGGTGGTTCCCTATTCTACTCACCAAATAAGGTGTGCCAGATCATCGTGGCCTGCTGTATGCTTCACAACTTAGCTTTGCGATGACAGGTGACTTTTCTGAAGGAGGATGGTCCAGATGGAGGTGTTGCGGCAGCTCTGGAGCCTGTGGACAGCGAAGACGAGGAAGCAGAAGAAGAGGACATCGACAACAGGAACTCTGTGATCCTGCAATACTTCCAGTGAGACACAAGTAAGAATACAAACCTGCCTACTACATGTACGTTAACACTAATACCTCTCTAATGTCTGTCCTTTACACCCAGTGTATGGTCACTGAGTTGACACTTTCCCTTACGATTTCACAGATGTGGGTCCCACTGTGTGACATCTGCTTTGTTTCCTCATGGACTAGAGCTGTGTGACATAGGTATGTTGACATTACAATTGAAAGAGCATTTTGTCACTGTAATTGCTAATACACTATTTCGAAATCACAGACAGACTCCAGATTGTTTTGTGCTTTAAGGGTGTTTATTTAAGTGCTCAATATTGGAGGGGTTTGTAAAATGGTGAGGGGTAATGGTGGAGGAATGTCCATGGCAGAGTCCAAGCTATTAGTCTCACATGTGCATTGTCCAAAGGGGCATAGGAAGTGGAGCTGGGGCAGTTTGAGGATGGACAGGGTGACAAGGTGGGACAAAAGGATGACATTCAGGGCGGTCTCATTTGTTGGCGGGGGTCTTGGCATCGTTCTCTGTCTTTGTCTTGGATCTCAGGGACCATTTGCGGGGTGGATCTCCCTCTGCAGGGGGTGGGGTGCTGGTGTGGTGGTCCTGTGGCGGTGCCTCCTGGCCACTAGCGCAGGCGGAGGTGGTGGGCAGTTCATCGTCCAGGCTAGCGTCAGGAGCCCCTTGTTGTGCCACAGTGCCCCTCCTGGTGTTGTGGACTTCCTTCAGCACACCTTCGATGGTGCCCAGGGTGGAATTGATGGATCTGAGTTCCTCCCTGAAGCCCAAATACTGTTCCTCCTGCAGCCGCTGGGTCTCCTGAAACTTGGCCAGTACCGTTGCCATTGTCTCCTGGGAATGGTGGTAGGCTCCCATGATGTTGGAGAGGGCCTCGTGGAGAGTGGGTTCCCTGGGCCTGTCCTCCCCCTGTCGCACAGCAGCCCTCCCAGTTCCCCTGTTTCCCTGGGCCTCTGTCCCCTGAACGATGTGCCCACTGCCACTGCCCCCAGGTCCCTGTTGTTGTTGGGGTGGTGGGTTAGCCTGGGTTCCCTGTAGTGGTGGACACACTGCTGCTTGACGTGTCCTGGGGACAGAGGTATGGGCCCGCTGGGTGGGTGCTGTGCTGGTGTTTCCAGAGGGGGCAAGCTCTGTAGTGGCCTGTGCCAGTGTGAGGGGACCGACTGTCCCGAGGTCCCAGATGGACCGGGCTGGTCATCTAGATCCAGTTGGACAGAGCTGCTTTCATCACTGTGGGCCTCTTCTGTTGGTGGTGTGGACATGTATGGACTCTCCTGTGCGGTGACGTTGGGTAGGGGTCCTGCAGGGGTGTAAAAGCATGATTATTGCATCTGGGTGTACCATGGTGTGAAATGGGTGGGTGACTGTGTACTCCAGTGCTTGCATTCCTGTGTGGGACCTTGTGTGATGATGGTTTAGGGGGGTGTATGGGTATGTGCAGTGGCCATGCATTGGTGATGGGTGTCCATGCTTTGTTGTTGCATGCAGGGCTTGGTGTTGGGATGTGTAGTTTGTGATATTGTGACATTTGTGAGGAATAGGAGTGATGGGTGTGAGGGCCAGGGTGGGGGTATGCGATGGCATGCAGGTAGGGTGGGGGACATAGTAGTCAAAGTATGACTTACCTGAGTCCATTTCTCCAGCTAGCTCCTTAGAGGCCCTCAGGATGTAGAATAGCCAAGACTTGCTCCTCCCATGTTGTTAGTTGTGGGGAAGGAGGTGGGGGTCCGCCGCCAGTCCTCTGAACCGCAAGGTGGTGTCTTGAGACCACGGAACGCACCTTCCCCCGTAGGTCGTTCCACCTCTTCCTGATGTCATCCCTATTTCTTGGGTGCTGTCCCACTGTGTTGACCCTGTCCACTATTCTTCGCCATAGCTCCATCTTCCTAGCTATAGAGGTGTGCTGCACCTGTGGTCCGAATAGCTGTGGCTCTACCCGGATGATTTCCTCCACCATGACCCTGAGCTCCTCCTCAGAGAAACTGGGGTGTCTTTGCCGTGCCATGGGGTGGTGTGGGTGATGTGTGGGGTGGTGTGTGTTGTGATATGTGGGGTGATATTTAGTGGTGTGTTGTGTGAGGTGCGTGAATGCTATGTTGGTGATGGTATTGTGTGCCTGTGGATGCTTGGTTGTAGATTGTAGTGTCTTTCTCTGCCCTTCTGTTGCAATTGTGGTCGTAGGGGTTTGTGGGTGATGTGGGTGTGTGTTTTATATTGTATTGGGTGTGTGGGAGTGGTATGTGTATGTGTATCAGGTGTGTGTATTTTGAATTGTCCAATGTGGTAGTGTTTTGTAATAGTGTGTGTATTTTGAGCGCGGCGGTGTGTACAGCCAATCGAATACCGCGGTTGAAAGACCGCCGCGTGGATTCGTGGGTCGTAATAGTGTGGGCATATTTCTGTTGCCGTGACTGTGGAGGTTTTGTTTTCGCCAGTTTATCACTGACCTTTGGTGTGGCAGACTTGTGTGGGTGTCTCAATTTTGACGGATTCCGAGCTGTGGGTCATAATGACCGTGGCGGAATTCCGTTGCTGCGGTGGTGTGTTGGCGGTCTTCTGCACGGCGGTAAGCAGCTTTTACCGCCAATGTTGTAATGACCCCCATTGTGGATTATGTACTTGGCCTAAGATCAAGAATGGCTGAGTACATGAAAAAGGGCAGTAAAGACCTTCAGGCCAGCAAGGAGCTGCACAAACAATGGCATGACCAGAAGGCTGTCCTGACCCAGTACCACCCAGGACAGAAGATGTGGGTATTGGAGCCTGTGGCCCCAAGAGCACTCCAGGGCAAATGGAGTTGACCCCATCTAATTGTAGAGAAAAAGGGTGAGGTTCCCTACTTGGTAGACCTAGGCACTGCCAGGAGTCCCCTTAGGGCGCTCCATGTCAACTGCCTAAAACCCTACTATGACAGGGTTGATCTCACCCTGCTCATGGCAACTGATAAGGGACAGGAAGAAGAGAGTGACCCTCTCCCTGATCTCTTCTCCACCACTGAAGCTGATGGCTTAGTGGAGGGAGTAGTACTGGCAGATTGTCTTACTGCTGAGCAGAAAGATAACTGTGTAAATCTTTTAAGTCAGTTTTCTGAACTCGTCTCACTGATACCAGGTACCACTACTTGGTGGGGGCATACAATCAATACTGGAGACAGTTTACCTGTCAAGAGTAAGATTTATAGGCAGCCTGACCATGTCAGGGACTGCATTAAACAAGAGGTTCAGAAAATGTTAGACTTGGGAGTGATTGAGCCTTCAGAAAGCCCATGGGCTAGCCCAGTGGTGCTTGTTCCAAAACCTCACAGTAAGGATGGTAAAAGAGAGATGAGGTTTTGTGTTGACTATAGAGGGCTCAACCAAGTAACCAAGACAGATGCTCACCCTATACCCAGGGCAGATGAGCTGATAGATACACTGGCTTCTGCCAAGCATCTAAGCACTTTTGATTTAACTGCAGGGTATTGGCAGATTAAGTTATCAGAAGATGTGAAAACCTAAAACTGCATTCTCAACCATTGGAGGGCACTATCAATTTACTGTGATGCCCTTTGGTCTGAAGAATACACCTGCCACTTTTCAAAGGTTGGTGAACACAGTCCTGCAAGGGTTGGAAGCTTTTAGTGCAGCATATCTAGATGATATAGCTGTCTTTAGCTCCACCTGGGATGATCACCTGGTCCACCTGTGGAAAGTTTTAGAGGCCCTGCAAAAGGCAGACCTCACTATCAAGGCCTCAAAGTGCCAGATAGGAAAGTGGTTTATCTGGCCACCTGGTAGGTGGGGAACAGATTGCACCACTGCAGGGAAAGATCCAGACCATTATGGAATGGGCTCCCCCTACAACTCAAACCCAGGTGAGAGCCTTTTTAGGCCTCACAGGGTACTATAGGAGGTTTATCAAGAATTATGGCTCCATTGAAGCTCCTCTTAATGACCTCACTAGTAAAAGGATGCCTAAAAAGGTATTGTGGACAGACAGCTGTCAAAAAGCTTTTGATGAGATCAAACAGGCCATGTGCTCTGCACCTGTCCTAAAAAGCCCTTGCTACTCCAAAAAGTTAATAGTCCAGACTGATGCTTCTGAATTGGGGTTGGGGCAGTGCTATCACAGCTTAATACTGAGGGCCAGGATCAACCTGTTGCATTTATCAGCAGGAGGTTGACCCCTAGAGAAAAGCATTGGTCTGCCATAAAGAGGGAGGCCTTTGCTGTGGTCTGGGCACTGAAAATGTTGAGACCATACCTGTTTGGTACTCACTTTATTGTTCAGACAGACCACAAACCTCTACTTTGGCTAAAACAAATGAAAGGTGAAAACCCTAAATTGTTGAGGTGGTCCATTTCCCTACAGGGAATGGACTATACAGTGGAACATAGACCTGGGAATACCCACTCCAATGCAGATGCACTCTCTAGATATTTCCACTTAGACAATGAAGACTCATCTGGGCAAGGTTAGCCTTATTGTCCCTCGTTGGGGGGGGGGTTGTGTAGGAAAGTACCATCTTGCCTTGCATGTTACCCCCATTTTTATTTGTATGTATGTTTGTTTTTGCCTATGTCACTGGGATCCTGCTAGCCAGGACCCCAGTGCTCATAAAGTGTGCCCTGTATGTGTTCCCTGTGTGGTGCCTAACTGTATCACTGAGGCTCTGCTAACTAGAACCTCAGTGTTTATGCTCTCTCTGCTTTTAAAATTGTCACTGCAGGCTAGTGACTAATTTCACCAATTCTGATTGGCATACTGGAACACCCTTATAATTCCCTAATAATATATGGTACCTAGGTACCTAGGTACCCAGGGTATTGGGGTTCCAGGAGATCCCTATGGGCTGCAGCATTTCTTTTCCCACCCATAGGGAGCTCAGACAATTCATACACAGGACTGCCACTGCAGCCTGAGTGAAATAATGTCAACATTATTTCACAGCCATTTTACACTGCACTTAAGTAACTTATAAGTCACCTATATGTCTAACCCTCACCTGGTGAAGGTTAGGTGCAAAGTTACTTAGTGTGAGGGCACCCTGGTACTAGCCAAGGTGCCCCCACATTGTTCTGGGCAAAATCCCCGGACTTTGTGAGTGCGGGGACACCATTACATGTGTGCACTACATATAGGTCAATACCGATATGTAGCGTCACAATGGTAACTCCGAACATGGCCATGTAACATGTCTAGGATCATGGAATTGTCCTGCAATACCATTCTGGTATTGGGAGGACAATTCCATGCATCCCCGGGGCTCCAGCATAGAGCCCGGGTACTGCCAAACTAGCTCTCTGTGGTTTTCTCTGCAGCTACCGATTCTGCCAACCCTCAGACAGGTTTCTGCCCCCCTGGGGCCTGGGCAGCCCAGTCCCAGGAAGGCAGAACAAAGGATTTCCTCTGAGAGAGGGTGTTACACCCTCTCTCTTTGGAAATAGGTGTTAAGGGCCTGAGAGGAGTAGCCTCTCCTGGCCTCTGGAAATGCTTTGAAGGGCACAGATGGTGCCCTCCCTGCATAAGCCAGTCTACACCGGTTCAGGGATCCCCCCAGCCCTGCTCTGGCGCAAAACTGGACAAAGGAAAGGGGAGTGACCACTCCCCTGACCAGCACCTCCCAAGGGGAGGTGCCCAGAGCTCCTCCAGTATGTCCCAGACCTCTGCCATCTTGAATGCAAAGGTGTGAGGGCACAATGGACACCTCTGGGTGGCCAGTGCCAGCAGGTGACGTCAAAGACCTCTCCTGATAGGTGCTTACCTTTCTCTTTAGCCAATCCTCCTCTGAGGGCTATTTAGGGTCTCTCCTGTGGGTTTCTCATCAGATAACGAATGCAAGAGCTCACCAGAATTCCTCTGCACTTCCCTCTTCGACTTCTGCCAAAGATCAACCGCTGACTGCTCCAGGTCGCCTGCAAAACCGCAACAAAGTAGCAAGAAGACTACCAGCAACATTGTAGCGCCTCATCCTGCCGGCTTTCTCGTCTGTTTCCTGGTGGTGCATGCTTTGAGGGCTGTCTGCCTTCACCCTGCACTGGAAGCCAAGAAGAAATCTCCTGTAGGTCAACGGAATCTTACCCCTGCCAACGCAGGCACCAAACTTCTGCATCACCAGTCCTCTGGGTCCCCTCTCATCTTGACGAGCATGGTCCCTGGAACACAGGAGGTGGATCCAAGTTTTCCCGACAGTCCAGTGGCCCTTCTGTCCAAATTTGGTGGAGGTAAGTCCTTGCCTCCCCACGCCATACAGTCAGTAATCCTGTGTACTATGTGAACTACAGCTGCTATGGCTTCTGTGCAGTTTTGCAAGACTTCCTTTGTGCACAGCCTAGCCCAGGTCCCCAGCACTCTGTCCTGCATTGCCCAACTTGCTGAGTTGGACTCCGGCTTCGTGGGACCCTCTTTTGTTGTGCTGAGATAACCGCCGTGCTCAGATCATCTGAACACCTGCTCAGGTGCTTCTGCAGGTGATGCCTGCTTCTGCATGGGCTCTTTGTATTGCTTAGCTCCCCCTCTGTCTCATCATCCAAGGGGCGACCTCCTGGTCCTTCCTGGGCCCTGGCAGCACCCAAAATCCTCAACCATGACTCTTGCAGCTAGGAAGGCTTGTTTGTGGTCTTTCTGCGTGGAAACAACTCTGCATCCTCCAGCACGCCGTGGGACATCTTCTGACAGAAGGACAAGTTCCTGGCACCTTCCGTTGTTGCAGAATCTTTGGCTTCTTCCACCCGGAGGCAGCCATTTTGCACCTTCATCTGGGGTTTAGTGGGCTCCTGCCCCCCCTGGACACTTGCGTGACTCTTGGACTTGGTCCCCTTCCTTTGCAGGTCCTCAGGTCCAGGAATCCATCTTCAGTGCTTTGCAGTCAGTTGTTGTGTTTGCAGAATCCCCTATCTCGACTTTACTGTCTTTCTGGGATAGTGGGGTAACTTTACTCCTACTTTTCAGGGTCTTGGGGTGGGGTATCTTGGACACCCTTAGTGTATAATTACTTTACCAGCGACCCTCTACACACTACACTAAGCCTGGGGTCCATTTGTGGTTCGCATTCCACTTTTGGAGTATATTGTTTGTGTTGCCCCTAGGCCTATTGTCTCCAATTGCATTCTATTGTGTTCTACAGTGTTTGCACTACTTTTCTAACTGTTTACTTACCCGATTTTGGATTGTGTGTATATTTTGTGTATACTACTTACCTCCTAAGGGGGTGTATCCTCTGAGATACTTTTGGCATATTGTCACTAAAATAAAGTACCTTTATTTTTAGTAACTCTTAGTATTGTGTTTCTTATGATATAGTGCTAAGTGATATAAGTGGTATAGTAGGAGCTTTGGATGTCTCCTAGTTTAGCCTAAGCTGCTCTACTATAGCTACCTCTGTCAGCCTAAGCTGCTAGAACACTTCTAATCTACTAATAAGGGATAACTGGACCTGGCACAAGGTGTAAGTACCAATAGGTACCCACTATAAGCCAGGCCAGCCTCCTACACCTTCATTGTAGTGAATGGCCTCCATAGACTAGAATGGGGAGACTTAATTTTAATTTTAAAAGTCCCCTTAAGTAACAGATACCACAAGTTTGGTATCAAATTAATTGGTACAATAAATCCCACAACTTCCAGTTGTGGGATTTAGTATAACTTGTTCAGGTAAGGAGTTTTACATTTTACCTGATAAGTTGTCAACTTCAGCCCTGCAATGTTTTTGCTGCTTTGCTCTGATTGGCCAGCCTCTGGCAGCCTTGCCAAGGCTACCTTGATGAGGTGTAAAGTGGCCTGGCTCAACACAAACAGATGTTCCTGGGGGAGGAGAACTTCCCTCAGCAGATAGGGAAGCAGGAAGTGAGGAGGGCTGCCAAACTGGTCTTCAAAGGCAGGGAAGGATATTTGGAGCAACCCAGTAACACTCTCACATCCTGCAACCCCAATTAGGTGCCCCCTTGATTAGATTAGGAGAGGGCAGGAGAATGGTGTGTTTAGGATTTTTAGCCAACCAGTGAGTGGGCTCAGCCAGATGTAACCTCCAAAATTAATTTTCAGCCATGACGGATTTTTGAGGAATGTAGCTCCCTGGGATTACTTTTTGCCACACTTCCCAGGAAGTGGTCATCACAGGGTGAAGGACCCTGCCACTGATTGGAGAACCAGGACCCCCCTGTTTTTCACCCAGGAGCAAGGCAGACCTGCACCCACACATCAGTTCCCTCCCAGATCTCTATCAGATTCCAAGAAGGAAGAACTACAGAAGAACTACAGAAGAAGAAGGTCTGCCCTGCTGGACCCTTGGCCTGCATCTGGACACTGCACTCTGGAGGACTGCACCAGCAGCACATTTGGGCTTCACCACAAGAAGGACTTTGCCTGGCTTCAACTGGTTCAACTGGTTCAAAGAGAGACTCCCTGTTTGCTACAGGTGAAAACTTGCTAACCAGAGCCCCCTGCACTAAATCCTGAAGAACCCTACCAGCTGACCACTCTCCAGTGGCCAAAAGGAGTTTGTGCCAGGTGCATTCTGGGAGTTGTAGTCTGCGCCCCTCAAGGAGCATCTCAGAGCTTCTGGAACCTTGGGGTGAGCTGTGGACACCAAAAGAACCTTAAAGGAACATCTGGAAGAAGACCCAGAAGTTTGGAGAAGTTTGGAGAACTTTTGGAAAAAAGCAACGTACAGGGACCGAACCCCCGTGGCAACTCTAGCCGGCTTGCCCCAACAGTGACCCAGCCTGACTTGCAGGTCTGTCCCAGTGAAGAAAATCTCCAAAAGAGAGACTAAGTCCGAATGTAGGAAGTTGACCGGGACCTCCCAGGCAGTGTATCCGAAGAGTGCTCCAAGGACGTCTGATCAAGATTCAGGTTTGGCCCGGTCGAAGGATTTTCACTTTGAAAAAACGACTAAGTCCGAAGGTAAAAATCTCCACGAGGGCTCCTGCGACAAGTATCCAAGGAAGGGTTCCAGGAGGTCGGACTGGATTGGCAGGTTCGTCCCGCTGAAGAAAATCTCCAGAAAAACGACTAAGTCCTAAGGTAAACTTTTGACCGAGGCCTCACGCGGGCTGTAGCGAAGCCGGGCTCCATCGCTGTCGGCTTTAAACTTTGAATTTGTCCCGGTCGAGGTGCAACCAGATGACCAGATTGGCGCTTTTTGTTTCTATGCGCTAGAAAGCATTATTTATTTAATAATTCATATCTCCGGTTCCCTTTATCTGATTCTATTTGTTTGGGTGTCACTTTAAAGTTAAAAATATTTCCTATTATTATACATCGATTTTGGATTTTTAAACTGTTTCCTGTGTTTTATTTAATTACTGTTTTGTGATATTTAAATGCTTTACGCTTTGTTTCCTAAGTTAAGCCTTGTCGCTCATTGCCAAGCTACCAAGTGTTGAGCTAGGTTTCAATTACTGAGACCTAACTGGACCTAAGTGGAGGTTAGTGGCCTATTGCTAAGTGTAAGTACTTTTCTGCCCTTACCAATAACCCATTTTCCAACACAGTGCCAGCGTTGTGCCTAGAAACTCGACGCACGGCCTCTGGATCGACATAAAGCCAAGCCAGAACGACGCAGCCTGACTTCCTGAGAGTAATCAACACAGCACCTGCCATGCGGTAGAAATTTCCACACAACACCCACGAGATCAACGCAGCCCCTGTGACTTCGTACTGCTAGCGCCAGATTTCAACGAATCATCCCCAGGGTGGCCGAAAACCCTGCAACCTGAAGAGGATCCAAGACGGACGCATCGCCATGTGCGGTCTGAGAAATCGACGCATCCCACCTTACCCCCCTGTTTTCCATGCATCTCCTCCTCTGCAGTTCCTTGCGGAGATTTTGAACGCAAACCAGGTACTTTGTGCTTGCAAGAGACATTTTGTTACTTTTAGAAGACTAAAGACACTTTATATAATTTTTACAGTGATATTTCAATATATACTTATTGCATCTTAATTGTTTTGACCTGCATTTATCCAGATAAATATTATATATTTTTCTAAACACTGTTTGGTGTATTTTTGTGGTGTTCTACTGTGGTATTGCATGATTTATTGCACAAATACTTTACACACTGCCTTCTAAGTGAAGCCTAACTGCTCAGTGCCAAGCTACCAGAGGGTGGGCACAGAATAATTTGGATTGTGTGTGACTTACCCTGACTAGAGTGAGGGTCCTTGCTTGGACAGGTGGTAACCTGACTGCTAACCAAAGACCCCATTTCTAACAGTTGGTCATAATAGGGAGGGCGTTGTTTTGTTGGCGTGACGGTATGGGTGCTCGCACCAACAGTTTAACACTTATGTTTGATCTGGTGGATTTGTGTGTGTGGCAGTATTCTGTCGGTTTAGTGTGTGTGTCATAACATGGTGGACAGATGTCTGCTTCTTTGACGGTATGTGTGCAGCCGTCACTGTGGCGGTAAGCGGGATTTACCACCAATGTCATAATGTCCACCTATGTGTCCACACCAACAATCATACGAGGCACATGGTCAATTTTAGGGCACAGGCCCTGTGATGGTAGAAGAGTGGAAGACAGGTGTTTGCAACCTGAGGTTGTAGTCCCCATTCTGGAAAACCTAAGAGGCCAAAAGGACCTCAAGAGGGTTTCTCTTTGTCGCTCAAAGGCTGGAGGTGAGACTATCCAGGCACCAGATTGGAATATCCACCTCTCAGTTGATGGCTAGGGGCCTGGTTCCTGATAGTAACAGGTGACACTCAGTTGGTTGCGATCATTATGGGCAGAGCTGGCCCTTTCTTGAGAAAAGAAGTCTGACATAGAAGACAGGAAGAGCCATTTCACCTCATGGACCTATTCACTTGCTGGGAGGTCTATGTGGGAAGGCTTGGGTTATCTCTATCCTAGGTGGGTTCTTCAGAGGAAAATGATTCCCCACAGACCAAGTTAGTGGGTGGAGCTGATCTTGACAGAGCAGGAATACTGTTAAAGGCAGAATTTAGGCCCTTAACTGTTGAGATGGTCCAGTTCACAACAGAAAATGGGCTTGGTAAGAGGATTTGAGACTGGAACTGACCCCACCAGTGCATAGGGATTGTCCACCTCCTTTCCATTTAAATCCATTAAAGCTGACAAAGGAATGGCTGTTGTTCATTGCCTTTGTTTACTAAGGAGGGCCCTGGGAGAAACTACTCCTTTTTAATTGGTCAACCCCTTTTTTTGCTAGATTTTATTACAGTTTTTTACACTCTGCACACTGGGACACTGCTGCCGCGTGTATCTCCTGTAAACGCTAAAACTTGTAGAAATTGGCTAACCCCTGATTTGTATATTTAAATCTCCTATAAAGCAGTAGAATATGGTGTAGAAACATGCCAGGGCATGGAAAGCTAAGTATCAACTGTGAGCTGTAGAACATATTGGCCCTCATTACAACCCTGGCGGTAAATGCCGCCTACCGCTGTGCTGATGGCCACCATCATACTGTGACCACGGCGGCAATCCGCACAGGTATTATGACCCACACTTAGAAATCCGCCACTATACAGACACCCACACAAGTCCGCCAGACTAAAGGTCAGTGATAAACTGGTGATAGAAAAACACACACCGTTACGCCAACAGGAATACGCCCACAGTATCACGATCCACAGATTACCGCAGCAGTCTTTCAATAGCAGTAAACCATTGGCGGTACCTACAGCCGAGCTCAAAATAAACACACACTTACAAAACAACACCACATTGGACAATTCAAACTACACACACCTGACAAACATACACACACCACACCCACACACCCAATCCAATATAAAACACACACCCACAACCCCTTACAGTGAAAAAAAACATAGCAAGCAGAGAGAGACAAGCAAGGAGCACCCACTCAATCAGAGGCACAGAACACCATCACCCATACACCATTCACGCACATCACAGTACACAGCACAACACATCGCCCCACACATCACCCACACATCCTCACACATATCACTCGCACCACATCCATGGCACCCCAAAGACACCCTAGGTTTTCTGAGGAGGAGCTAAGGGTAATGATGGAGGAAATCTTCTGGGTAGAGCCACAGTTATTCGGATCACAAGTGCAGCAGACGTCCATTGCAAGGAAGATGGAGCTATGGCGGAGAATAATGGACAGGGTCAACGCCGTGGGACAGCACCCAAGAACTAGGGATGACATCGGGACATGATGTGGACACTGGGGACAGTCCTCCTGTTAAACACAAAGTTTACAGAGTGACTGACAGAGAAAGGGCTAACATTAAAGATGAAGGCCTTCATTATGACATTGGCGCTAAGTGCTGCTTCCCACCATGCTGACTGCTGCCAATATACCGCGACCGCGGCTGTATACCGCTATGGGTATTATGACACAAGAACCAGGGATGACATCAGAAAGAGTTGGAACGACCTACAGGGGAAGGTGCATTCCGTGGTAGCAAGACACCAGATTGCTGTACAGAGGACTAGCGGCAGACCTTCACCTCCTCCCTCACAACTAACAACATGGGAGGAGCAAGTCTTGGCGATCATGCATCCTGAGGGCGTCGCAGGAGTAGCAGGAGGACTGGACTCTGGTAAGTCAAATCTTTACTACTTCATCCCCCCCACCCTACCTGAATGCCATCATAAACTCCTACCCCTACCCTCACCCCCATCACTCCAACACCTCACATATACCCCACTATCACAACCCACCCATCCCAATGCCAAGCCATGCATGCCACACCAATGCAGGGACCCCCATCACAGACCTGCATGGACAACCATCACCCCAGCATGCGCAGTAGAGAGGTTCACCCAGCCCACAAAATCACCACTCACACAAGGCCAAGATGACAGGGAAATCACAATCATAGATGGAAACACACCCATGCCCAATATGGCCCACTCAGGTACATTAACAATGCATTTGCATCCCAACAGGACCCCTACTGAACTTCAGTGGAGAGGAGGTGCCAGCTACATCGAGTCCCCCCCGAAGAGGCCCACAGTGACGACAGCAGCTCTGCACGCCTGGATCAGGATGACCAACCTGGCCCATCATGGGCCTCTGGACAGTCGGTTCCCCTGCCACAGTTCCAACCCACCACAGAGCCTCCCCCCTCAGGAAACACCAGCACAGTACCCACCCATCGGGCCCATGCCACTGTCCCCAGGACACGTCAAGCAGCAGTGTGTCCACCACTACAGGGAACCCAGGCAAACCTACCAACCCAAGAAAATCAGGGACCTGGGGGCAGTGGCAGTGGGCACACGGTTCAGGGGACAGAGGCACAGGAAAACAGGGGAACTGGGAGGACTGCTGTGCGACAGGGGGAGGGCAGGCCCAGGGATCCCACTCTCCACGAGGCCCTCTCCAACATCATGGGAGCGTACCATCATTCCCAGGAGAAAATGGCAACTGTACTGGCCAAGTTTCAGGAGACCCAGCGGCTGCAGGAGGAACAGTATCTGGGGATCAGGGAGGAACTTAAGTCCATCAACACCACCCTGGTCACCATTGTAGGGGTGCTGAAGGACCTTGTGAACACCAGGAGGGACACTGTGGCACAACAAGGGGCCCCTGACACTAGCCTGGATGATGAACAGCCCACCACCTCCGCCGGCGCTAGTGGACAGGAGGCACCGCCACAGGACCATGACAACAGCACCCCACCCCTGCAGAAGGAGAACCACCCCGCAAACTGTCCCTGAGATCCAGGACAAAGACAGAGAACAATGCCAAGACCCCCGCCAGGAAATGAGACCCCCCTGAATGTCATCCTTCTGTCCCACTTTGTCACCCTGTCCATCCATCAACTGCCCTAACTCCACTTCCTATGCACCTTTGGACAATGCGCCTGTGAAACAAATAGAGTGGACTCTGCCATGGACAATCCTCCACCATCACCCCTGCCCATTTTACAACTCCCTCCACTATTTTGCACTGAAATAAACACTCTTGAATCACAAAACAAGCTGGAGTCAGTCTGATGAAATGGAAAGGCAAAGTGACAAGTCAAGGTCCATACACTGGGTGAAAGTGACAGACATGTGATGGGTCTAACAATTGTATGAGAGGTGTGAGGCAGTGACATCTTCTTACCTGTGTCTCACTGGAAGTATTGCTGGATACCGTTTCTGTTGTCGATATCCTCTTCTTCTGCCTCCTCTTCTTCACTGTCCACAGGCTCCACGGCTGCCACATGACCTCCATCTGGACCATCCTCCTGAAGAAAAGGCACCTGTCATCGCAAAGCCAGGTTGTGCAGCATACAGCAGGCCATGATGATCTGGCACACCTTTTTTGGTGAGTAGTGGAGAGAACCACCTGTCATATGGAGGCACCAGAACCTGGCCTTCAGGAGGCCGAAGGTACTTTCGATCAATCTCCTAGTTCGCCCATGTGCCTCATTGTAGCGTTCCTCTTCCCTTGTCCTGGGATTTCTCACTGGGGTCAGTAGCCATGACAGGTTGGGGTACCCAGAGTCACCTGCAAATGTCGAGGGACAACTGTTAGACACACAATAACCCTTAGGGACAACCCCAGACCCAGACAACTATTCACAGGGTATAGGGTCCTTGTCCTCACCTATTAGCCACACACGGTGCCTCTGGAGTTGCCCCATCACATAAGGGATGCTGCTATTCCTCAGAATGTAAGTGTCATGCACTGAGCCAGGAAACTTGGCATTCACATGGGAAATGTACTGGTCGGCCAAACACACCATCTGCACATTCATTGAATGGTAGCTCTTCCGGTTTCTGTACACCTGTTCACTCCTGCGGGGGGGGTACCAAGGCCACATGTGTCCCATCAATGGCACCTATGATGTTGGGGATATGTCCCAGGGCATAGAAGTCACCTTTCACTGTAGGCAAATCCTCCACCTGAGGGAAAACCATGTAGCTGCATATGTGTTTAAGCAGGGCAGACAACACTCTGGACAACACGTTTGAGAACATAGGCTGAGACATCCCTGATGCAATGGCCACTGTTGTTTGAAATGACCCACTTGCCAGCAAATGGAGTACTGACAGGACCTGCACTAGAGGGGGGATTCCTGTGGGATGGGGGATTGCTGACATCAGGTCTGGCTCCAACTGGGCACACAGTTCATGGATTGTTGCACAATCAAGTCTGTAGGTAACTATTACGTGTTTCTCTTCCATTGTCGACGGGTCCACCAGCGGTCTGTACACCGGAAGATGCTGCCATCTCACCACCTGCCCCAGCGGACGTGCCCTATGGAGTAAAAGAGCGAGCAGAGAGTCAGCCAACACTGAGGTATTACTAAATGTCATTAGCAAACATTTGTTAATCCGCAATGTGCCTGTTACTGTGTGTATGCAAGGCCTAGATAGGTGTGATGCAGTTAATATTAATGCCATGTGGCCCCCTGAAATGGCAGCTGCCTGACCTGCAAGGTGGGAGAAGGGGATATGAGGTAACTGCGCTGGCGTTCTAAACCGTCGCGGTAGGCGGTCGAGGACCGCAGCGCAATCCTACATTGGTTAACATTGGACCCTATGGGTCCCAGAAGCCAATGACGATGTACGCCGGCGGTGACGGTACGCACCGCCGCGGACGTGACCGCCATTTTCTGTCTGTTCACTCACTTGATACCTGACCTTCGACAGGAGAGGATCTACACTGCAAGTGCTGCTGTGACCTCAGTCTGGAAGCGACGATGGCTCATGTGTCTGAGTAAAGGGCCCCTGCCTTCACTTCGGAGGAGTTGGAGAAGTTAGTGGATGGGGTCCTCCCCCAGTACACGCTACTCTACAGTCCTCCAGACAAACAGGTGAGTACACTGTGAGCATGCTGCATGGGCAATGCCTGTTTGGAGTGGTGTGGATGGAAGATACGTGGGGAGGGGGACTGAGGCCTGCATGTGCGGACGGTGAGTGTATGTGCGTCAGGGCAAGTGTGGGAATGTGGGCCAATGACTGTGACAGTCCGGACGGTTAAAGTTTTTTATTTTCCCCTGTGCTATTCCTCTAGGTCAGCGCCCACCAGAGGAAGGATATTTGGCGTGCCATCGCCAAGGATGTCCGGACCCTGGGGGTCCACCATAGACGGAGCACCCACTGCCGTAAAAGATGGGAGAACATTCGCCGCTGGAGCAAGAAGATGGCGGAAGCCCAGCTGGGGTTGGCCTCCCAATGTGGGAGGAGTGCCCGTCACACCATGACCCCCCTGATGTTCCGGATCCTGGCGGTGGCGTATCCGGAGTTGGATGGGCGCTTGAGGACATCATAGAAGCCACAAGGGGGTGAGTACCGTCATATCCATGACTCTGCGCGCATTACGAGGTGTCTGGGTGGGAGAAGTGGGCATTGGGTTACCCTAGGCCAGGGCGAGCTTTGTAGGCAAGGACCTTTTGTGAGGCAGGCTATATGGCACCCCAAACCCACCAGTGGTAAGAGCCATCTACACCTAGTCAGGCTCCTGTGACTTCCATGTGTGCAGCAATCGGGCATAGGCCTTGTACCCCATGGGCATGTGATTAATCTAGGAACTCTAAGTGAATGGCACAGTGCAGAGGGCTGCTGTGTCTGTAGTGTCCGCTAACGGTAGTAGTATTGCATGCACTGAACATGTATTTCTTCTGTCTTTCCCCCATCCTTTTTGTGGTCTCTCTGTTCTTGTCTTCAATAGCATCATCAGGCGGAGGAGCAGTGGCACTGGAGTAGGAGGGAGCTGCATCCCACTTGGCCCTGTAGGGCGAGACAACAGAGTCTGAAGCTATCAGTGGGACGGAGGGCGATGGGAGCTCCACAGCGGGGATAGGAGGTGACATCAGCGACTGATGGGAGCTCCCTTGTGGTGGCGGCCCCTCTGTGCCCCCCGCATCAACAGGTACAGCCGCCACCCCCCTACCAGCACTGCCTTCCCAGCAGGCCCCCAGCGTGGCCGCTCACCCAAGAGGGTGGGCATCTCCTTCGCCCCAGGCACCTCAGGCCCTGCCCCAGTCAGCCCTGCTGCCCTCAGTGAGGAGGCTATTGACCTCCTGAGATCCCTCACTGTCGGGCAATCTGCCATTGTGAATATCATCCAGGGTGTCAAGAGGAATTTGCAACAAACAAATGCATACCTGGAGGGCATTCATTTTGGCCAGGCAGCCCAACAGAGAGCATTCCAGGCTCTGGCCTCAGCACTGATGGCAGCCATTGTCCCTGTGTCCAGCCTCCCCCCTCCAACTTCCTCCACCCAGACCCAATCCGCTGTACCTCAGCCTATCCCAAGCACACTATCAGACCAGCATTCACACACCTCATCACACAAGGGTGGCTCAGGCAAACATTAGCACCACACATCCCACAGGCGCTCACACAAGCATCATTCCCATGCAGACATACCAACATCCACTGCCTCCACTGTGTCCCCCTCCTCCACGTCGTCCTCCTCCCTCCTTGTCTCGTCTCCACTCACACCTACATGCACAACATCCTCAGCCACTACCTCCATCACCAGCACGCCCATCACCACATACCGCTCATGTGCACTCACCACCCCCACTACCATTCACACATCCCCTGGGTCCTCTACCAGTGTGTCTGTGAGCCCTCCTCCCAAAGTACACAAACGCAGACACACACCCACCCAACAGCCATCCACCTCACAACAGCCTCCAGCCCATGCACCTTCACCCAAATTCAGCAATCGTACACCTCCTACAACCACTACCTCTTCCTCCACTCCCAAACCCACTCCATCTACCCGTCCCAGTGTGTGTAAAAAACTTTTCCTGGCTAACATTGACCTCTTCCCTAGACATCCCCCCCCGTCCATCCCCTAAGGCCAGGCTTTCCAGGTCCCAACCCAGCACCTCAGCCAACACATCACCGGGCACAGTGGTCCCAGCAACAGAGGGCTTTTGGAGTGTGCCAAGCATCAGGGCAGCCAGTGTGCCACGGAGCGAGGGCAAGGACATTCCGCCACCTGCGAAAGTAAAAAAGTTGCCCACATCCCAGAGGGAGAATGCGAAAACACCTGCCACCAAGGGCTCTGGGAAAACAAAAGGGGATAGTGGCAAGACAGCTACACCACCATCCAAGGTGGGGAAGGGCCAGAAAATCAAGGGCAGGTCAGGAGAGGGCATGGTGCCACCGACCACGGGACACACCTTCTTTCCACGTCAACGCCAACAGGCACGGCGGAGAAGACCGCCACTTGCACTGCCACCAGCACCGCTGTCATTGAGCCCACCACCAGCACCGCAGTCCCTGAGCCCGCCACCAGCACCGCCACCACACTGCCACCACAGAGCCAGCCACCAGCACCACCACCAGCACTGCCGCCACAGAGTCCGCCACCCCAGATCCCGCCGCCAGCACCGATGCCACAGAGGCCGCCGCAAGCACCGCTGCCACAGAGTCCACCGCTGCCACAGAGTCCGCCGCCAGCACCAATGTCACAGAGGCCGCCGCAAGCACCGCCGCTACTGACACCGCCGCAAGCACTGCCAGCGGCCCTGTGACATCCTGAGCCAGTGGCACCACCGCAGACATGGCTGCCATCCCCAGTGGTCAGTCGACCGAGCCTGGTGGTCAGTTCCAGGAGCCTGGGAAGCTTCCATGATGCAACACCTTCAGTGTAGAAAGGCATCCACTCACCCTATCCTTGGCAGGATGAAGCACTCTGGGCACAAAGCCCCCTCCAGAACCAGTGGAGAAAGACATCCACTACCTCTGTCCCTAGCAGGATGAAGCACTCTGGGCACAAAGCCCCCTCCAGAACCAGTGGAGAAAGACATCCACTACCTCTGTCCTTGGCAGGATGAAGCACTCTGGACACAAAGCCCCCTCCAGAACCAGTGGAGAAAGGCCTCCACCTGAGTGACTGTGGCTGTGCACTCCCCAGGATAAAGCAGTGGGCAAACCACCCACTGGAGAGACTTGACATACTGTGGCTTTGCACTCCCCAGGATAAAGCAGTGGGCAAACCACCCACTGGAGAGACTTGAGAGACTGTGGCTTTGCACTCCCCAGGATACAGCAGTGGGCCTGGAGCCTCCTCGTGGAGCAGTGGCGTTGTGCCCTCATCCGGCTTAGGTGCCCCCCTTCCCTTCCCCCTGAGGTGCCTGTTTCATTTCGATCTGATGCCACGGCAGTATTCTCTCCGTTTGATGTCTGGTATGGAGTGTGGGCCTCGCCCATGCATTTTGGGCCCAGTGGTCCACTGACAATTATTGGTGCACTATACGGACTTGTGTAGTTCGTGAACATAATTGTATATACTGTATTTCTAGTTTTGACTACTGTTTTTTTCATGATTACAATCGTTCAACTCATTTCCTTTTGTCCTTGCGTTCTTGGAAGGGGGGCGGGGGGTGGAAATGTAATGTTGCAGCATGTATTTGTATGTATGTTGGTGTGGGTGAGGGTGGGGTTGGGGGTGTTGCTTGTGTGTGTGTCACTCTCTTTTCCCTCCCCCCTCCCCTGTGTTGTAGGTGCAGTACTCACTGTGGTCGTCGCCGCCGTCTTTGTTGCTCCTGATAGAGGAGCAGGAATACCATCGCAGGGAGTATTTGGAGTTCTGGCTCTATGGCGTCCTGGTTCCTCGTGGGGTGTGGAGAGGTGAGTGTTTTCCCTTCCAAGTCCTGTTTCCGCCGTGTTTTTGTTCGCGTTGGTTCCGCCCCGGAAAAGGTGGCGGATTGACCTCTCATAATAGTATGGGCGGCACATTGTCTGCCGCCTGTCTGTTGGCGGTTACCGCCGCGCTGTTTGTTTGTACCGCCGTGGCGGTCAGAGTGTTAAAGTGGCTGTCTATGTTGGCGGTTTACATCACGGTCGTGATTCCATTTTTTTTCTGCCGGCCTGTTGGCGGTATTACCGCAGCTTTAACACCTACCACCAGGGTTGTAATGAGGGCCATAGTGTCTTACCTGTGTATCACTGGAAGTACTGCTGTATCATATTTGTCCTATTGTCAACCTCTTCTTCCTCTGCCTCCTCTTCCTCACTGTCCACAGGCTCCACCGCTGCCACAAGACCATCTCCAGGCACATCCACCTGCAGAAAAGGCACCTGGTGTCTCAAGGCCAGGTTGTGCAACATGCAGCATGCAACAATGATCTGGCACACCTTCTTGGGTGAGTACTACAGGGAGCCACCTGAGACATCAACATAATCTGAATGGGGACCTTTGGCTCACCTATTAGCCACACCCAGTGGTGCCTCTGGAGTTGGCCCATCACATATGTGATGCTGCTATTTTTTTCAAGGTAAAGGCATCATGCACAGAGCCAGGATATTTGGCATTCACATGGGAGCTGTACTGATCCGCCAAACACACCATCTGCACATTCATCGAATGATAGCTTTTTCTATTCCTGTAAACCTATTCATTTCTCCGGGGGGGACAAATGTTACATGTGTACCATCAATGACACCAATGATGTTGGGGATATGTTCCACGGCATAAAAGTCAGCCTTCACTGTGGCCAAATCCTCCACCTGGGGGAACACGATGTAGTTGCGCATGTGTTTTAGCAGGGCAGACAACACTCTGGTCAACACGTTGGAGAACATTGGCTGAGACATCCTTGATGCCAATGGTCACTGTTGTTCGGAAGGAACCACTTGCCAGGAAATGGAGCACTGACAGCACCTGCACTAGAGGGGGGATTCCTGCGGGCTGGCGGTTAGCTGACATCAGGTCTGGCTCCAATTGGGCACACGGTTCTTGGATTGTGGCACGATCAAGTCTGTATGTGATGATAATGTGTCTGTCCTCCATTGTCGCAAGGTCCACCAGGGGTCTGTACACCGGAGGATGCCGCCATCTCATATGCTGCCTCAGCGGTTGAAGCCTATGGAAGAGAACGGTGAGCAGAGGGTCATATTTCCACATCTTTTGCACTGATGTTGAATCATTTACTTTACAGAAGCAGTATGTGAACTCGAGAGTCAGTTGATATGCCAATGTCTGCTGTGACGCAGTTAGGTGCCATGCCCAGTGGCCCCCTGAAATGGCGGCTGCCTGACCTGTGAGGAGGGACAAGTGGAAATAAGGTAATTGCGCTGGAGTTGTGCGCCGTCACGGTAGGCAGTTGATGATCGCAGCACAACTTCGCATTTGTTATTATTGGGCCCTATGGGTTCCAGGAGCCAATGGCGATGTATGCCGGCAGTGACGGTACGCACCGCCGCGGACGTGACCGCCATTTTCTGTCTGTTCACTCAATTGATACCTGACCTTCAATAGGAGAGGACCTACACTGCAAGTCCTGCTGTGACCTGTGTGTGGAAGGGACAATGGCTCATGTGTCTGGGGAATGGGCCCTTGCCTTCTCTGCAGAGGAGTTGAAGAAACTGGTGGATGGGGTCGTACCCCAGTACACATTACTCTACGGTCCTCCAGACAAACAGGTGAGTACACTGTGAGCATGATGCGTGGGCCATGAATGTATGGAGTGCTGTGGATGTAAGCCACATGTTGGGGGATGCTGAGGCATCCTGGCAAGAGTGCAGCATGAAAGGTGGTCAGTGTATGTGCATCAGGGCATGGGTGGGAACTGGTGGGCAATGAGTATGATGGTCCGGACATGTGAGTATTTTCCTTCTCTGCTGTCTTTTCTCTCCAGGTCAGCGCCCACCAGAAAAAGGGTATTTGGCGTGCCATTGCCTAGGAGGTGTGGACCCCGGGGGTCTTTCACAGGCGGAGCACCCACTGCCGCAAGAGATGGGAGGACCTGCGCGCTGGTCAAAGAAGACGGCGGAGGCCCAGCTGGGGCTGGCCTCCCAACGTGGAAGGGGTGCCCATGGCACCATGACCCCCCTAATGTTCTGCATCCTGGCTGTGGCCTATCCGGAGTTGGATGGGCGCTTGAGGGCATCACAGCAGACACAAGGGGGTGAGTACAGAGTCAGAATCATGATTTTGCTTGTGTTAAGGTGTTACCTGGGTGGGGGATGTGGGCTGTGGGTACCCCTAGGCCAGGGCGAATATGGCAGGGTAAGTCCCTTGTTGGGCAGGCTCCGGAGCACTCCTACCCCAATAGTGTAAGTGGCCATGTACTACTGGGTAGGGTCCTGTGGGTTTCTGGTGTGCAGATGCTGGCGTTAGGCATTGTCCCCCATGGGCTGGTGACTGCCTTAGTAACTGGTTGGGCATGGCCTAGTGTATAGGGCTGCTCCCTGTGTGAAGTGTATGCCAACAGTGGTGTTGTTGCTGGCATTGACCTCTGTCTCCCCCCTTTTTGTTTTGTCACCCTGTCCTTGTGTGCATTAGCATCATCTGGCAGAGGAGCAGAGACATCGGCGACCGAGGCCGCCCCCCACACCAGCAACGCCATCCCAGCAGCCCCTCAGCTTGTTTCCCGTGCCCGCTCACCCAGGAGTGTGGGCATCTCCTTTGCCCCAGGCACCTCAGACCCTGCCCCAGTCAGCCCTGCTGCCCTCAGTGAGGAGGCTATTGACCTCCTGAGATCCCTAACTGTTGGGCAGTCAACCATTCTGAATGCCATTCAGGGTGTCAGGAGGCATTTGCAACAAACAAATGCATACCTGGAGGGCATTCACTCCGGCTTGGCAGCCCAACAGAGATCATTTCAGGCTCTGGCCTCAGCACTGATGGCAGCCATTGTCCCTGTGTCTAGCCTCCCCTCCAACTTCCACCACTCAATTCCAATTCCCTCAACCTCAGCCTATCCCAAGCACACCTTCAGACCAGTATTCACCCAAATCAACACACAAAAGTTGCTAAGGCAAACATAAGCACCACACTTCATCTTACAGGCACTCACACAAGCACCATGCCCATGCAAACACACCAAAATCCACTGCCTCCACTGTGTCCCCTCCTCCTCATCGTCCACCTCCCTCCCAGTATCGTCTCCACTCACACCTGCTTGCACTACATCCTCATCCACTACCTCCATCACCAGCACCCCTATCACAACACACCCCTCACTGCCAGTCACCACCCCCACAACCATACACACGTCCCCTGTGTCCTCTTCCAGTGTGTCTGTGTCCCCTCCTCCCAAAGTACACAAACACAAGCACCTACCCACCCAACAGGCATCCACCTCACAACAGCATCCAGCCCATGCACCTTCACCCAAACTCAGCAGACAGGCACCTCTTCCTCCACTCCCAAACGCTCTCCATCTTCCTGTCCCAGTGTGTTTAAAAAACTTTTCCTGGCTAACGTTGATCTCTTCCCTACCCTTTCCCCCGTCCTTCCCCTCGGCCCAGGGTGTCCAGATCCCAGGCCAGCAAGTCAGCCACCAAGTCGGCATCCGCTGTGGAACCTGCAACTCCCAGAGGATCAAAAGGGGGCACCCGTCAGGCCAGGCAGTGTGCCACCGACCCCTGCAAAGGACCAACCCATTCCACCACCTGCCAAGGTGAAGAAGGGGCCAGCAGGCAGCACGACCAAGGAGCACAACCCACCCAGCAAGGTCTCCTCCAAGGTCCCAGCAGCATCTGCCAAGGTGAGGAAGGGGCAGAAAAGCCAAGGCAAGGCACTTCAGGCGTCGGAGGCTCCAGGTGACGGCCTGCTGCCCATCATCAGAACTGACAGCCCCGCCACCTGTACCGCGGCAAGTACTGCCACAAGCACCGCCTCAAGCACCGCCACCTGCCACAACAACTGTCAGCAGCAGCATCCCAAGTGGGCAGCCATCCAAGGCTGCAGGAGACGGGCTGGTGCCTCTCTCCACCAACACCAGCACCTGCACCACGGACAGCACCGCCAGCATCCCCGCCGCAGGCACCGCAACAAGCACCACCACCTGCACCTCCACCTGCCCCGCCGCTGCCACAATAACTGTCAGCAGCAGCATCCCCAGTGGGCAGCCGTCCAAGGCTGCAGGAGATGGCTGGAGCCTCCCACCACCACTAGAAGCACCAGCACCGGCACTACCACCAGTTTGCAGCCTTAGTCGCCGCAGGATGGAGCTTGGCCCTGCCTCCATGGAGTATCATGCTACCTGTTCCCTGCAAATCCCAAGTGCAGCATCACTGGGCACACAGCCCCCCCAGAACCAGTGGTGAAATGCAGCCACTCCCTCTATCCTTCGCAGGATGAAGCAGACTGGGCACAAAGCCCCCTCCAGAACCAGTGGAGAAAGGCATCCACTCCACCTATCCTTGGCAGAATGAGCAGACTGGGCACAAAGCACCCTCCAGAACCAGTGGAGATGCCACCCCCTGAAGAGACTGTGGCCTTGCGCTCCCCAGGAGAAAGCAGTGGGCAACTCACCCACTTGAGAGACTGTGGCTTTGCACTCTCCAGGAACAAGCAGTAGGCAACCCACCCACTAGAGAGACTGTGGCTTTGCACTCCCTAGGAGCAAGCAGTAGGCAACCCACCCACTTGAGAGATGGTTTTGCACTCCCCAGGACATTGCTGTGGGCATGGAGCCCCCTCGAGGAGAGCAGTGGCATAGTACCATCTTCCCGCTGAGGTGCCCACCCTTCCCTGTCCCCCTGAGGTGCCTGTGTTTTTTCAACCTGATGCCCCTGCAGTGTTCTCTCCGTATTGAGGCAGTGTGGGCTTGGCTCATAATTTTTGGCCCAGTGGGCCACAGACATTTGCAAAGGACACTGTACGCCTTCTGTACATATTGTAAATATTTGTATATACTGTTTTTCAATTTGTTAAGTATATCTGCCTATTTCTAATATATCACTGATTTAACTCAATTCCTTTTGTCCTTGCGTTCCTCCAGGGGGTAACGGGGTGTAAATGTAATGTTGAGGCATGTGTTTGTATGTATGGTGTTGTGGGTGGGAGTGTTGCATGTTGCCTGTGTGTGTCACTCTCTTTTTTCTCCCCCCTCCCCTGTGAGCTAGGTGCAGTACTCACCGTGGTCGTCGCCGCCACCTCCTTTGATATTCCTCGTGTATGAGGAGGTAGACCAGCATCGGCAGGACCTGCAGCTCGGGCTCCATTTTGTCCTGGTTCTTCGTTGATTGTCGGAAGTTGAGTGGTTTTCCTTCTAAAGACTGTTTCCGCAGTGCTTTTGATGCCGTTGGTACCACCCCGGAAAAGCTGGCAGATTGGCGGGTTGTAATAGTGTGGGCGGTACATTGTCTTCCACCTGTCTGTTGGCGGTGACCGCCTTGTTGTTTGTTGCTACCGCCGTGGCAGTCACAGTGTTAAAGTGGCTGTCTGTGTTGGCAGTTTCTGCCGTGGGCGTGATCCCATTTTTTTTTACCGCCGGCATGTTGGCAGTATTTCCGCCGCTTTAACACCGACTGCCAGTGTTGTAATGAGGGCCATTGTGTCATCCACTAGTGTAATAAGGAAAACATGACTTCTGGCATGCCATCTTGAGCCTACCATTTCAGCCTTAGCCTGACCACTGCAGTATAAGGAATACAGTGCATCCTGTTATGTTAAAACCACTGTTTGACAGGTAAAAACCTCACTTCCAAACATAAGTAAGTAAGCTTTGTAGCCCAAAGGGTAGGGCACCTGGTATTTAAAAGTGGGGCATGTAAAAAGAATATTATTATCATGTTTCTACAGTAAAAAGGACCTAAAAGAAAATGTAACTGTAGCAGTCTTAGCTGTCCAGTTTAGCATAGGTTAAAATACTAATACTGCTATCTCAGAAATGGGATAACTTAGAAAAATAA
Source organism: Pleurodeles waltl (assembly GCF_031143425.1). Classification (NCBI taxonomy): domain Eukaryota; kingdom Metazoa; phylum Chordata; class Amphibia; order Caudata; family Salamandridae; genus Pleurodeles; species Pleurodeles waltl. The sequence continues at coordinate 690,351,883 of NC_090442.1, read as the reverse complement.
TCAAACCAACATTTCTAATAGTTATAAAAAATGTAGTTCAAAGGGGAAGTTTGATTTTAATAAATATTAAGGAAACGTAGCTGTCATAAAATTACCATTTACCTGCTTAAATTGTCAGGTGTCTAATTAGCATAAACCATTGAAAGCTCGCAGCCTGTGGTCAACCCTGGGAATAGGTGTGAAGGGGAGGGGTGAAATGCATCCTAGGTGGAAACAAGAATTTGGCCTCAATGGGCAGAAATGACTCCTTTGAATTCCATAGGTGAGTCAGAGTAGGAGCTGGGGCACCCTGTTTAGACCACACTGTCAGGTCTTGCTGGCAGATCTGTTGAGCCACCTGTAACACTTGAGGTGAACTTAGAAGGGAGAGAACAAGATGTCAAGACAATGATTGTGTGACCCCTGTCTCATTGTTGATGGATCCTGAATATGTCCTACAAGGTTACTGTCTCTGGGTTTGTTGTAAGTATAGTACATGCTACTGGATTTTAGTGTTAGCTGTAAAAGAGACAGGGGATTTCCCTTTGACAATCCTAAACATAATCCCAGTAGTCAGAGTCCAAGGTTAGTTTGGTTGAATACTTTCACAATCTTGAAAATGCCATGCACATGGCATTTTGGGCCTGTTTACAGTAAGGCAAACAGGAACTGCTACAAAATGCCCCCACAGAAATCGTTACCCAATTTTTTACCTAATTGGTGAGTGCTTAGGTAGACATGTGCCCCCTCACTAGCTTATGACAAGCATAAATGAGACATCTGAAGTCACCTTATTCACAACACTGCAGGGATTGCAAAAGGATACCAGTTGGACTGAACCTGCTGTACTTTTCATTTGGGAGCAGTGAGAAGGATCTGAGGAGGTTGTAATGCCTTCCAATTGAAATCCAAGGGCAGACAAATCCCCAAGGATTATGTGGCTGACCCCCTGGGTTGATCCAAAAATATAACACATTTGCATCAAAGGAAATTCCTTCAAAGCATCCCAGCTGACCATTCACTACTGAACATGAATTGGGCTTTCCTTTTCGTGTCTGCCTGACACCTTGAGTTTCTAAGTGCTCCTCGTGAGGTCGTACGTGGCCTTGCAATTATACTTCTGTGGTTGCTTAGACACCAAAAGAAGTGTGAGAACTTTTTCAAAACCTTTGCTCCAGAGCATCAGGGGGCTGACATTGAAAACTATTTGAATGGTAGTCCATGGCGGCAGATTGAATGTCATGTTTGTCCCACAAAGAGAAGAGGTTTTTTTCAGTCAAACAGCAAAGTCACTTTTCAAATTGGAACTTAGAATCTTAACTTTCCAGGCTTTATCGGGTCCATTCTACTTGTAGTATCCAAGCTACACTCCATCACAGTCAGCCTCAAATTAGAGCGAGGTGACATTATTACACAACCATTGACTACCATTGGTGCTTTGTGCTTTTTGACACTATAGTTTACATTTTCAAAAATTCATAGTTCTGGATCTCCTTGTTTTTTTTTAAAAACTTTGGTATAAATTTGCTTATAACATTTTTTTCAAGTTTTATAAATTGGAGTGGGATTTTTATAAAACTGTTTTTTGATTTGAACTCTCTCGGTTCTTCTGAATGTTTTACATAATTTCCTAAGTTGGTTGGTCTGCTCTGTGCCATAGCTACCAGGGGTTGTGCTCAGGTTTAAATTACTGAAACCTTTGACTGGACCTTACAAGAGAGTGACTTTATTACTTTTGGTAGGCACAAATCTACCTCAACTAATAAACCACTTGGACACACACATACTCGCACACCTGAAGTGCAAATTCTCACAGCTCTGGATTGATATTCTGAAAAAGTCTGAAATCCCTTTAGATATATTTACTGTTTTCTTTAGTCTAGAGACAGCACTTGAATGACAGTATCTAACCACGTTTTCATTTGGTGGATTTCAGTATGCAAATACTATATTGCCTATGAGTTATAAGAATACAGGAAGAAATCATGTAGATCTTACAAGACAATCCTACAGTACTAAATGCATATACTTACATTACAGCTCATGACTTCACTGATAACTTTACTGGTGTGCATAAGATAATGACTCTTTCAAGACAATATGGCCCTCATTACAACCCTGGCGGACGGTGTTAAAGCAGCGGTAATACCGCCAACAGGCCGGCGGAAAAAAAATGGAATCACGACCATGGCAGAAACCTCCAACATAGACAGCCACTTTAACACTCCGACTGCCACGGCGGTAGAAACAAACAGCCCGGCGGTCACCGCCAACAGACAGGCTGAGGACAAAGTACTGCCCAATGTATTCCAACACGCCTATCCGCCACCTTTTCCGGGGCAGAACCAACGCTATCAAAAGCACGGCGGAAACAGTACACAGAAGGGAAACCACTCACCTCTCGACATCCAACGAGGAACCAGGACGCCATGGAGCCCGAGTTACACGTCCTGCCCATGCTGGTCTTCCTCCTGCTGTATCAGGAGCAGGACAGACGCCGTCGCCGGCCACGGTGTGTACTGCACCTACAACACAGGGCAGGGGGGGAGGGAAAAGAGAGTGACACACACATGCAACAAGCAATACCCCCACCCCCACCCTCACCCACAACACCATACACACAAAGACATGCAGCAACATTACATATACACCCCCTCAACCCCTGGAAGAACGCAAAGACAAAAGGAAATGATTGTAACAAGTGTAATCAAGAAAAATCAGATAGTGAAAGTTCAAAAATCAGTATATACAAATATGTACACCAGCTACACAAGTCCGGATAGTGTTCCAATCATTGTCTGTGGACCAGTGGTCCCAAATTGCATGGGCAGACCCCACACAAGATACCTGACTCGAAACGGAGAGAACACTGCCGGGGCATCAGATCGAAATTAAACAGCCACCTCAGGGGGAAGGGGAGGGGGGGCACCTCAGCCGGATGAACGCACAACGCCACTGCTGCATGAGGGGGCTCCATGCTAATTGCTGTATCCTGGGGAGTGCAAAGCCACAGTCTCTCAAGTCGTTCCAGTGGGTGGTTTGCCCACTGCTTTATCCTGGGGAGTGCAAAGCCACAGTCTCTCAAGTCTTTCCAGTTGGTGGTTTGCCCACTGCTTTATTCTGGGGAATGCAAAGCCACAGTCTCTCAAGTGGATAACAGTCTCCACAGGTTCTGGAGGGAGCTTTGTGCCCAGAGTGCTTGATCCTGCCAATGACTGAGGTAGAGGATGCCTTTCTCCACTGGTTCTGGAGGGGGCTTTGTGCCCAGAGTGCTTCATCCTGCCAAGGACAGAGGTAGTGGATGTGATTGTCCACTGGTTCTGGAGGAGGCTTTGTGCCCAGAGTGCTTCATCCTGCCAAGGACTGAGGTAGTGGATGCCTTTCTCCACTGGTTCTGGAGGGGGCTTTGTGCCCAGAGTGCTTCATCCTGCCAAGGACTGAGGTAGTGGATGTGATTGTCCACTGGTTCTGGAGGGGGCTTTGTGCCCAGAGTACTTCATCCTGCCAAGGACTGAGGTAGTGGATACCTTTGTCCACTGGTTCTGGAGGGGGCTTTGTGCCCAGAGTACCTCATCCTGCCAAGGACTGAGGTAGTGGATGCCTTTCTCCACTAGTTCTGGAGGGGGCTTGGTGCCCAGAGTGCTTCATCCTGCAAAGGACTGAGGTTGTGGATGTGATTGTCCACTGGTTCTGGAGGGGGCTTTGTGCCCAGAGTGCTTCATCCTGCCAAGGACTGAGGTAGTGGATGCCTTTCTCCACTGGTCCTGGAGGAGGCGTTGTGCCCAGAGTACTTCATCCTGCCAAGTACTGAGGTAGTGGATGCCTTTCTCCACTGGTTCTGGAGGGGGCTTTGTGCCCAGAGTGCTTCATCCTGCCAAGGACTGAGGTAGTAGATGTGATTGTCCACTGGTTCTGGAGGGGGCTTTGTGCCCAAAGTGCTTCATCCTGCCAAGGACAGAGGTAGTGGATGTGATTGTCCACTGGTTCTGGAGGGGGTTTTGTGCCCATAGTGCTTCATCCTGCAAGGACTGAGGTAGTGGATGCCTTTCTCTATTGGTTCTGGAGGGGGCTTTGTGCCCAGAGTGCTTCATCCTGCCAAGGACTGAGGTAGTGGATGTGATTGTCCACTGGTTCTGGAGGGGGCTTGGTGCCCAGAGTGCTCCACATGCAGTGTGGCTGGTCCCATTACCTCACATGGGTGTGTGTGCCACGAGATTGCCTAGGAACAGGTAGCATGATACGCCATGGAGGCGGAGACATACCCCACCCTGCTGCGGCTTCGCCTTCCACCTGCAGGTGCAAACAGTGATGACAGTCATGCCTCATGGAAGCTGGGCAGGGTCCAGGAAGTCTCCTCCAGCCTTGGACGGCTGCCCACTGGGGATGGAAGCCATGTCAGCTGTAGTGCCACTGTCTGAGCACGTTGCGGGGCTGGTGGCGGTGCTTGCGTTGGTGTCTGTGGCGGAGGTGCTGGCGGTGGTGCATGTGTCAGCACCTGTTGAGGGACACAGCAGGACATCTCCTGCAGCCTCGGACGGCTGCCCACTGGGGAAGATGCTGGGGACTGTTGCTGAGGCTGCAGACATGCAGGTGGCGGCGCAGGTGGCAGTGCAGGTGGCCGTGCTGGTGGCGGTGCAGGTGGCGGTTCAGGTGGCGGTAAAGGTGACGGTGTTCGACGCCGTACAGGTTGGTGTAGTGGTTGACAGAAGGGGTGACTCTAGTCCCTCAGTCGGAGCCACCGTGCCCTGACCTGCTCTTTGGCTGGTGTCCCTTCCCCACTTTTGATGGTGCCGCAGGTGTCTTGCCTCTGTCCCCTTTTGTTTTGGAGGAGGCCTTGGTGGCTGGTAGGTGCGGCTTCTCCCTCCGGGATGTGGGTACCTTCTTCACCTTGGCAGGTGGCGGAATGTCCTTGGCCTCGCTAGGTGGCACACTGGCAGCCCTGATGGGTGGCGCACTCGATGACACCGCAGTTGCTGGCACCGCTGTGCCTGGGGATTTGGGGGTGAGGTGCTGAGCTGGGACCTGGAAAGCCTGGCCCTAGGGGAATGACATGGGGGTGTAGGGAAGAGGTCAATGTTAGCCAGGAAAAGCTTCTTAGACACACTGGGACGGGAAGATGTAGGGGGGTTGGGAGTGGAGGAAGAGGTAGTGGTTGTAGGAGGTGTACATTTGCTGAATTTGGGTGAAGGTGCATGGGCCGGAGGCTGTTGTGAGGTGGATGGCTGTTGGGTGGGTGTGTGCCTGCTTTTGTGTATTTTGGGAGGAGGGCTCACAGACACACTGGGAGAAGGCATTGGAGATGTGTGAATGGCAGTCAGGGTGGTGATTTCACATGAGCGGTGTGTGGTGATTGGCGTGCTGGTGACGGAGGTAGTAGCTGAGGATGTAGTACATGCAGGTGTGAGTGGAGACGAGACAAGGAGGGAGGAGGAGGACGTAGAGGAGGGGGACATAATGGAGGCAGTGGATGTTGCTGTGTCTGCATGGGGATGGTGCTTGTGTTACTGCTTGTGGGATGTGTGGTGCTTATGTTTGCCATGTCCACTCTTGTGTGTTGATGAGTGTGCATGCTGGTCTGATGGTGTGCGTGTGATAGGCTGAGGTACAGGGGATTAGGTGGGGGTGGAGGAAGTTGGAGGGGGGAGGCAGGACACAGGGACAATGGCTGCCATCAGTGCTGAGGCCAGAGCCTGAAATGCTCTCTGTTGGGCCTCCTGCCCAGAATGAGTGCCCTCCAGGTATGCATTTGTTTGTTGCAAATGCCTCTCAACACCCTGGATGGCATTCAAAATGGTAGATTGCCCAACAGTGAGGGATCTCAGGAAGTAAATAGTCACCTCACTGAGGGCAGCAGGGCTGACTGGGGCAGGGGCTGAGGTGCCTGGGGCGAAGGAGATGCCCACCCTCCTGGGTGAGCGGGCACAGGACACACGCTGAGGGGCTGCTGGGAGGGCGGTGCTGGTAGGGGTGGTAGTGGCTGTACCTGTTTATGTGGTGGGCACAGAGGTGCCCGCCACCGGAAGGGAGCTCTCTTCAGAGGAGGAGTAGCTGTCGCTGGTGTATGCTCCTGTCCCCGTCGTGAAGCTCCCCTCGCCCTCCATCCCACTGGTGGCTTCAGACTCCAGGGCCATGTGGGTTGCAACTTCCTCCTGCTCCGGTGCCACTGCTCCTCCGCCAGATGATGCTAATGCACACAAGAACAGGGAGACAAAACAAAAAGGGGGGAAGACAGAAGAAACACATGACACAACACACAGGGAGCAGCCCTATGCACTAAGCCATGCACTAACAGTTCTTATCAAATTCACATGCCCATGGGACATGAGGCCTAAGCCCAATTGCTGCACACCTGGAAGTCACAGGAGCCTGACTAGGTGTAGATGGCTATTACCAGTAGTGGGGTTAGGGTGCCACAGAGCCTGCCTAACAAGGGACCTAGCCTACCAAGTTCGCCCTGGCCTAGGGAAACCCACAGCCCACTTCGACCACCCAGACACCTCGTAAAGCGCTCAGAGTCAGCTGAATTAGAGTGTACTCACCCTCTTATGGCTGCTGTGATGCCCTCAAGCGCCCATCCAACTCCAGATAGGCCACCGGCAGAATCCGGTACATCAGGGGGGTCATGGTGCGACGGGCACCCCTTCCACGTTGGGAGGCTATCCCCAGCTGAGCCTCCGCCGTCTTCTTGCTCCAGCGGTGCAGGTCCTCCCATCTTTTACGGCAGTGGGTTCTCCGTCCATGGTAGACCCCCAGGGTCCGGAAGTCCTTGGCAATGGCACGCCAAATACCCTTCTTCTGGTGGGCGTTGACCTAGAGGAAAAGTGAAGTAAAAATGGATGTTTCTATCCTGTACATTTCATCTCACGCATTGCCAAACACCTCCCACCCTGGCCCCGACATACATACACACACACTATCCTCACATGCTGGCCTGTCCCCCTCCCCACCCTCTTCCATCCATGACACTCCATACATTCATGTGCCATCTACCATGCTCACAGTGTACTCACCTGTTTGTCTGGAGGACCGCACAGTTGCATGTACTGGGGGAGGACCCTATCCACCAGTTTCTCCAGCTCTTCCGAAGTGAAGGCAGGGGCCCTTTCCCCAGACACTGTAGCCATTGTCACTTCCAGACACAGGTCACAGCAGCACTTGCAGTGTAGGTCCTCTCCTGTTGAAGGTCAGGTATCAAGTGAGTGAACAGATAGAAAATGGCGGCCACATCCGCGGTGGTGCATACCGTCAACGCCGGCGTGCATCGTCATTGGCTCCTGGGACCCATTGGGCGCAATGTTAACCAATGCTGAATTGCGCCGCATTCTTCGTCCGCCCACCGCGACGGTGGACAACGCCAGCGCAGATACCTAATTTCCCCTTGTCCCACCTTACAGGTCAGATAGCCGCCATTTCAGGGGGCCACATCGCATGAAAAAAAAACTGCGTCACACCTATTTAGGCATGGAATACGGACAGATAAAGACACAATGCGAATTTCCAACGTTTTACTAAATTACACATTGTAATACATAAGTGTTGGATGACCCTCTGCTCGCTGTTCTCCTCCATAGAGCTTGTCTGCTGGGGTAGGTGATGAGATGGCGGCATCCTCCGGTGTACAGACCCCTGGTGGACCTGTCGACAATGGAAGAGAGACACATCATTATCACATACAGACTATATCGTGCAACAATCCTGGAACTGTGTGCCCAGTTGGAGCCAGACCTGATTTCAGCTATCCGTCATCCCACAGGAATCCCCCCTGTAGTGCAGGTTCTGTCTGTACGCCTTTTCCTGGCCAGTGGGTCTTTTCAAACAACAGTGGCCATGGCATCAGGCATGTCCCAGCCAATATTCTCTACCGTGTTGTCCAGAGTGTTATCTGCCTTGCTTAAACACATGCGCAGCTACAGCGTTTTCCCTCAAGTGGAGGATTTGCCCACAGTAAAAGGTGACTTCTATGCCCTGGGACATACCCCCAACATCATTGGTGCCATTGATGGTACACATGTGGCATTTGTCCCCCCCGCAGGAATGAACAGGTGTACAGAACCAGAAAAGCTACCATTCACTGAATGTGCAGATGGTGTGTTTGGCAGACCAGTACATCTCCCATGTGAATGCCAAGTATCTTGGCTCATTGCATGACACTTACATTTTGAGGAATAGCAGCATCCCTTATGTGATGGGGCAACTCCAGAGGCACTGTGTCTGGCTAATAGGTGGGCCCAAGGTCCCAACACAGTTGACATAGGTGTCTGGGTATGGGGTTGTCCCTAAGGGTTAGCGTCTGTCTAACAGTTGTCCCTCGACATTTGCAGGTGACTCTGGTTACCCCAACCTGTCATGGCTACTGACCCCAGTGAGGAATCCCAAGACAAGGGCAGAGGAACGCTACAATGAGCACATGGGCAAACTAGGAGGATTATTGAACACACCTTCGGCCTCGTGGAGAGTGGGTTCCCTGGGCCTGTCCTCCCCCTGCTGCACAGCAGTCCTCCCAGCTTCCCTGTTATCCTGTGCCTCTGTCCCCTGAACCGTATGCCCACTGCCCCCAGGTCCTTGATAGTCCTGTGTTAGTGGGTTTGCCCGGGTTCCCTGTAGTGGTGGACACACTGCTGATTGATGTGTCCTGGGGACAGAGGGATGGGCCCGCTGGGTGGGTGCTGTGGCGGTGTTTCCTGAGGGGGGAGGTTCAGTGGTGGTTTGTGGCTGTGTCATGGGAACCGACTGTCCCGAGGTCCCTGATGGGCCGGGCTGGTCATCTTGATCCAGGCATGCAGAGCTGCTGTTGTCACTGTGGACCTCTTCTGTGGAGGGACTGGATATGTCTGGCACCTCCTGTCCGGTGACGTTGGGTAGGGGTCCTGTTGGGGTGTGAATACCTAATCTTAGTATCTGTGTGTGCCATCTTTTGCAATGGGTGAGTTTACCTCTACTCCTGTGCTTTCATTATTGCCATGGCCCTTGTGTGATTGGTGATTTTGGGGCATGAGTGAGTCTCTCTACTGGACATGCTTTGGTGATGGGTGTCCATGCATTGGTGTTACATGCAGGGCTTGATTTTGGGATGTGTGGGTGGGGTAGTGGGGTATCTGTGGGGTGTTGGGGTGATGGGTGTGAGGGTGAGGGTGGGAGTATGTGATGGCATGCAGGTGGGGTGGGGGGGATAAAGTAGTTAAGATATGACTTACCAGAGTCCAGTCCTCCTGCTACTCCTGCGAGGCCCTCAGGATGCAGTATTGCCAAGACTGGCTCCTCCCATGTTGTTAGTTGTGGGGGAGGAGGTAGGGGTCCACCGCCAGGCCTCTGTACAGCAATCTGGTGTCTGGATACCACAGAACGTAACTTCCCCTGTAGGTCGCTCCACCTCTTTCTGATTTCATCCCGTGTTCTTGAATGCTGTCCCACTGCGTTGACCCTGTCGACGATTCTCCGCCATAGCTCCATCTTCCTAGCAATGGATGTCTGCTGCACCTGTGATCCGAATAGCTGTGGCTCTACCCGGATGATTTCCTCCACCATGACCCTGAGCTCCTCCTCTGAAAACCTGGGGTGTCTTTGAGGTGCCATGATGTGGTGTGGGTGATGTGCGAGGTGCTGTCTGTTGTGATGTGTGAGGGGATGTGTTGATGTGTGTTGTCTGAGGTGCGTGGATGTTGTATAAGTGATGGTGTTGTGTGTCTGTGGATGCTGGTGTTGTGTTAGCTAATCTCTCTCTCTGGCCTTCTTTCAAATTTTTGGTTGCAAGGGTTTGTGGGTAATGTGGGTGTGTTCTTTATATTGGATTGGGTGTGTGGGAGTGGTGTGTGTATGTGTATCAGGTGTGTGTATTTTGAATTGTCCAATGTGGTTGTGTTTTGTAAATGTTTGTGTATTTTGAGCGTGTCGGTGTGTACCGCCAATGGATTACCGCAGTTGAAAGACCGCCGCGTTGATTCATAGGTCGTGATAGTGTGGGCGTATTCCTGTTGGCGTGACGGTGTGGGTTTTGGTATCGCCAGTTTATCACTGACCTTTGGTGTGGCGGACCTGAGTGGGTGTCTGTATTGAGGTGGATTACGAGCTGTGAGTCGTAATACCTGTAGCAGAATTCCACAGCCGCAACGGTATGTTGGCCGTCTTCAGCACGGCGGAAAGTGGGATTTACCGCCAGGGTTGTAATGAGGGACTATGTGTATAAAATCAGTTTTAGGAAATCTTAAATTGCATACTTTAATGTGATTTTACTTAGAGATAATCTATCCAGTGATGGTAAATGGTTGACACCTGGTTTCCTGCAGAAATGTGCTACTTTAGAACCTCAGAATACATTCAGAACGTTACAAGCACTAATTGTGTTTTTAAACTTTGGCAGAGCTTTCTTGCCACATTATGCTGAGCCAATGAAGCCCTCATATGATTTATTTGCTCCCTCATTTGCTGAAAAACATTGGATGAAAGCACACAAAGCTATCTTGCATAGACTGCAGCAGACAAGTTGGATACTAAGGCCCTCATTACAACCCTGGCGGTCCAAGACCGCCAGTGCTGTTTTGGATGAAGCACAGCCAACAGGCTGGCGGTGCTTCAGAGGGGATTACGACCGCGGCGGTAGCGCCGCGATTGCACCGCCGGGGCAGGCGGTTTCCTGCCACATTTGCCACGGCAGTGATAATCCGCCAGGGCAGCGCTGCTTGCAGCGCTGCCCAGGGGATTACGAGTCCCCCTACCGCCAGCCTTTTCCTGGCGGTTTGAACCGCCTAGAAAAGGCTGGTGGTACGGGGAGTCGCGGGGCCCCTGACAGGGCCCCGTGCAGCTTTTCACTGTCTGCATAGCATTTGGAGCCGGCTCCCATGTTGCAGTCCACATCCCCGCTGGGCCGGCGGGCGGAAACTCTGTTTCCCGCCCACCAATGTTGTAATGACCCTCTAAATATTTGCAGACTTGAGATTAAAAAAAAAAACTAGTAACTAGGGATGTTCTCAGCAATTAAGGCTACACATATGTAGTGTACAACAAAAGACAAATAACTCCCACAACTTACAGAGCACATCTGTCCTCTACTGAGGAATGCTTTACTCTAACTGAGAACATTAAAACTGCAGTATGTACATCTATACTGAAAGAGTTCCCTTTTGGCACAGGGTAAACAAACCAATATAGTCTCTCTTCCACATGGACTAGAAGCAGGAACAAAACTTGATATTCCTAACCCTTTTTCCCCATGATCTATACCTGCATTGGGTGCAGTGAGTCACTTTTTTAAATGCTACTGCCTCAACATTTGAATATGATCCTACACTTTACATACAAAATGTTTTGCAATACACGCTAATTAATACACAGACCCTGAATGTTTTACTCATACATGAGTATAAGAGCATATTCTACACACAGAGCTCTGAACAGTCTATGGTTGACGCTAGGCAGAAATATGTCATTGCTTGGGCTGCCGTGCAGTTTATTTTTTAAAGATGGTGTATGATGTCAATGTGCTACTCATATACACAAAAAGTCTTGGGTGATTCCACTGCAGAGTTCTCTGAAATACCTGGCCTAGTACTTGCTCTTTAAAAGGCTGATCTATAAGTTTAAACACTAAAAGGGAAATCAATAAATGGCAAGCAATTTTGGGTAGAGGTAGCTGTCGTACAAGACAAGCTTTCTTTGGTCCATGCACTGCACACCAAGGCCCATACAAGTGACAACATAAAAAAAATAGAAAGGGGAAGACCTCCAATGTGGTCCGATCACAAATTAAAACAATGCAGACATTGGTTTATATTAAGTTTAATAAAGACACCTCCTAATTGGATAGCGTCTGCTCATGCTGGCATCAGGTCTTCGGGAACAATGCCACAACAAAAATCCTGATGGCTTATTTACCAAAGTTTACAAAAAAGTAACATTTGCCAACAGAAAGAACACTCCAGTTTTGCAAGGCCAGCACAGACTCATTTACTATCTCTGATAAATAATGTGGGTTATTTTTTCTCATCTATATGAGGACACTCCAGAGTGTTAACTGGTACAAATAAATATTGGTTGTTGGGGATTCATATTCCAGAACCATTTAAATGTGGCCACAAAAGATTGCTACTGTCCTAAAGGTCATAACAACGTGCATTGTAGAGTAGCAATGGGAGCAGTTCATAACTTTCACTCAGGCAATAGTCCTATGTTTACCACTATAGCATTCATCTGTGCTGAAAGTACCAGTGCTATATTGGCACCTGTTTAACCTGGAATCAAATGTGTTATAGAATGTGTCAGCGGTACACAGAAACAGGCCTTTACCACTAAGATATTAGACAGAGATTGAGATGGCTGCACAAACTGTTCTGGGTTCAGAGATCACTAAATATTTTCCTAGAAGCGTAATAGTTGATCACACCTATTGGTGCCTTATTGGATACCCATTGGAAAGTGGCAGAGTCAGTAACACTCAATCCTTTATTTCAATTAGATTAGTTAGAGAAAGTTCAGGAAACTACAAGCAGATTATCAAATATAAAGTCCTCTGACTCTGCCACTGACAAAGATAAAGATAATGGTGGTCATTACAACCCTGGCGGACGGTGTTAAAGTGGCGGTAAGACCATCAACAGGCCAGCAGTAAAAATGTTGCAATTACGACCGTGGCGGAAACCGCCAACAAAGACAGCCACTTTAACACTCCGACCGCCACGGCGGTACAGACCAACAGCTTGGCGGTCACCGCCAACAGACAGGCGGGAGACAATGTACCGCCCACACTATTGTGACAGGCCAATCCGCCACCTTTTCCGGGGCGGATTCACCGCAGATAAAAACACGGCGGAAACAGGCATTTCGAATGAAAACCGCTCACCTCTACACACGCCATGAGGAAGGTGGACAGCATGGAGCCGGAACTTCAAATTCTTCCAGCGCTAGTCTTCCTGCTCTTCTACGAGGCTCACCAACGCCGGCGGCGAACAGCACGGTGAGTACTGCACCTACGACATAGGGGAGGGGGAGGCAAAAAACAGGGACACACACACTCAACACCCCAAACCCCACCCCGACCCTCAACCACTACAACACACACACCAATGCTTATCTATACATTACAGTAACACCCCCCAACCCCCTGGAAGAATGCAAAGACAAAAGGAAATTGGTCTAACTATTGTAATATATCAAACATCAGTAAGCAAACATATACATATATATATATATACACTATAAACAAAATATACACCACGATTATTAGTGCAGGTTTTGCATCATTCATAGTCCGTGGACCACTGGGCCCAAAATGCATGGGCGAGGCCCACACAAGATACCTGAACATGACGGAGAGAAAACTGCTGGGACATCAGATAGAAATACAACAGGCACCTCAGGGGGAAGGGAAGGGGGGGCACCTCAGCCCGATGAGAGCACGACGCCAGATCCACGAGGGGGCTCCATGCCCATTGATCAATCCTGGGGAGTGCAAAGCCACAGTCTCACAAGTCTCTACAGTGGGTGGGTAGCCTACTGTTCAATCCTGGGGAGTACAAAGCCACAGTCTCACAAGTGGATGACAGTCTCCACTGGTTCTGGAGGGGGCATGGTGCCCAGAGTGCTTCATCCTGTTAAGCACAGAGGTAGTGGATGACAGTCTCCACTCGTTCTGGAGGGGGACTGGTGCCCAGAGTGCTTCATCCTGTTAAGGACAGAGGTAGTGGATGACAGTCTCCACTGGTTCTGGAGGGGGACTGGTGCCCAGAGTGCAGCACTCACCCGTGACGGTCCCAGTTGCGTCACTGCCCCTGCCGCAAATGGGCTAGCGGTGTTTTCCATGGCGGTCTTTGCACTGTTCAGCGGTGCTTGACTTGGCAGTTTCTGACCTGTTCAGCGGTGCTTGACTTGTCAGTTTCTGACCTGTTCAGCAGTGCTTGCCATGGCCGTCCGTCATTGCCCAGCTGGCCTGTGGCTGGCGGTACTTCATGGGTCAGCTGGGCTGTGGCTTGCGGGTCCCTCCTGGGCAGTGATGATGGGGCTGGTGGTGGCCTCCTCCAGGGCAGTGACGATGGGGCTGGCGGTGGCCTCCTCCTGGGCAGTGACAATGGGGCTGTCGGTTGCATCCTGGGCAGTGACAATGGGGCTGGCGGTGGCCTCCTCCTGGGCAGTGACGATGGGGCTGGCGGTGGCCTCCTGGGCTGTGACGATGGGGCTGGCGGTGGCCTCCTGGCCGGCGGGGATGATGGCGGGCTTCTCCGCCGTGCTGCACCTCCCAGACTTTGCAGGTTTCCTCTGCCCCTTCCACACCTTGGGAGGAGTCACAGCTGAGTCCACACTCCCCCTGGGACCCCTGTGAGCGGCTTGGCTGGCTGGAGTCTTCCCCCTCTCCCGCCGGGCACTGTCCAACTTCTGGTGCTTCACAGGGGGGGAACTGGCTGTGCTGTGGCTCCGTGCCACACTGGCTGCCCTGTAACAACAGGCACCACTGGTCCCGGAGATTGTTTGGCTGAGGTGCTAGTACGGGACCTATGAGTTGGAGTGGTGGTGGGAAATAGGTTAAGGGTGGACAGGAAAAGTTTTTGGGACACACTGGTACGGGTAGCTGGAGGGGGTTTGGGAGTGGAGGAAGAGGTTGTGGTTGTAGGAGGTGTAAGTTTTGTGGATTTGGGAGCAGGTGCATGCGCTGGAGGCTGTCGTGAGGTGGATGGCTGTTGGGTGGGTGTGTGCCTGCGTTTGTGAATCTTCGGAGGGGGCGTCACAGACACACTGGGAGAGGACACAGGGGACGTGTAAATGGTAGTGGGGGTGGTGAGTGCACGTGAGCGGGGTGTGGTGCTGGGTGTGCTGGTGCGGGACGTAGTGGCTGTAGTGGTAGTGCATGCAGGTGTGTGTGTAGACGAGACTGGGAGGGAGGAGGGAGACGAGGAGGAGGGGGACACAGTGGAGGCAGTGGATGTTGGTGTGTCTGTATGTGTGTGATGCTTGCATGAGTGCCTGAGGGATGTGTGGTGCTTATGTTTGCCTGAGCTTCCCTTGTGTGGTGAGGTGTGTGCAGGCTGGACTGATGGTGTGCTTGGGATAGGCAGAGGTACAGGGGATTAGGTCTGGGTGGAGGAAGTTGGAGGGGGGAGGCTAGACACAGGGACAATGGCTGCCATCAGTGCTGAGGCCAGAGTTTGAAGAGTTCGATGAAGGGCAGCCTGACCAGAATGAATGCCCTCCAGGAATGCATTGTGTGTTGCAACTCCCTTTCTACACCCTGGATGGCATTCAAAATGGTAGACTGCCCAACAGTGAGTGACCTGAGGAGGTCAATGGCCTCCACACTGAGGGCAGCAGAGGTGACAGGGGCAGGGGCTGAGGTGCCTGGGGCGAAGGTGATGCCCACCCTCCTGGGTGAGCGGGCACGGGGCGAAGGCTGAGGGGCTGCTGGGAGGGCGGTGCTGGTAGGGGAGGTGGCGGCTGTACCTGTAGTAGTGGGGGGCACAGATGTTGCCGCCACCACAAGGGAGCTCCCATCGGAGGACGAGTCCTTGTCGCTGGTTGCAGATCCTGTGACCGCCGTGGTGCTCCCCTCGCCCTCCGTCCCACTGGTGTATTCTGAGTCCATAGTGTGGGCCTCCGTGCCCATGTAGGATGCAGCTCCCTCGAGCTCCGGTGCCACAGTACCTCCGCCTGATGATGCTAATGCACACAAGAACAGGGAGACCGCAAGAAAAGGGGGGGGGAAACAGTAGAAAGACAGGTTGAGTGCATGGCTTACAGCTACCGTTGGCGGACAATACAGACACAGCAGCCCCCTGCACTGCGTCGCCCTGTTGGCCTCTACAATGCAATTCCTGGGAAATGGCCTACAAGGCTATGGACGACATCTGCACACATAGATGACCCTGGGGCATGAATTGCAGTACTTGGCACTCTACAGAGGTGGGGTGGGGGGCCACAGGGCCATGCCTTATGAATGGGCCTAGCCTACGGAACTCGCCCTGGCCTAGGGGAACCCACAGCCCTCCTCCCCCACCCAGACACCTTCACAGCGCGCAAAGTCAGCTGAATTAGAGTATACTCACCCCCTTGTGTCTGCTGTGTTGCCCTCGAGCGCCCATCCAACTCAGGGTAGGCCACCGCCAGGATCCAGAACATCAGGGGGGTCATGGTTCGATGGGCACCCCTCCCACGTTGGGAGGCCATCCCCAGCTGAGCCTCCGCCGTCTTCTTGCTCCAGCGGCGAATGTCCTCCCATCTTCTTCTGGCAGTGGGTGCTCCGTCTGTGGTGGACCCCCAGGGTCCGGACATCCTTGGCGATGGCATGCCAAATATCCTTCTTCTGGTGGGCGCTGACCTACATGAAATGTACAGGCAAAGAAGAGAAGTCATTAACAACTGCACCGTCAATGTGAGTTGCTCCCATCCCTACCCTTGCCATGTGGCACATGCATTCACCTGTGTACTTACCTGTTGGTCTGGAGGACCGTAGAGTAGCGTGTACTGGGGGAGGACCCCCTCGACGAGCCTCTCCAACTCCTCTGCAGTGAAGGCAGGGGCCCTTTCCCCAGACGCACGAGCTATCTTCCAGAACGAGGTCACAGCAGCACTTGCAGTGTAGGTCCTCTCCTGTCGAAGATCAGGTATCGAGTGATTAAACAGTTAGAAAATGGTGGTCACGTCCGCAGCGGTCACGTCCGCAGCGGTGCGTACCATCACCGCCAGCGTACATCGTCATTGGCTCCTGGGACCCATAGGGTCCAATGTTAACCACTGCAGCATTGCGCCGCGGTCTTCGCCCGCTTACCGCAACGGTGTACAACACCAGTGCTGTTACCTCACATCCCATTGTCCTGCTTTAGAGGTCCGGCAGCCGCCATTTCAGGGGCCCACATGGCCTAATTACCAACTGCGTCACACATACCTAGGCCTACTCTCAACACACATACAGGCCACATTTTGTGTATGATTGGTGTTCTGTGTAGACTGTCGGTACATACCTCTGAGTTGTTTGACTCTGTGGTCGCTGTTGTCCTTCATAGGCACCGTCCGCTGGGACATGTTAGGAGATGGCAGAATCCTCCGGTGTACCGACCGCTGGTGGACCTATCGACAATGGAGGAAAGACATTTGATCATCACCTACAGGTTTGACCGTGCCACAATCCAGGAACTGTGTAGCCAGTTGGAGCCAGACCTGATGTCAGCTATCCGCCATCCTACAGTAATCCCCCCTCAAGTGCAGGTGCTATCAGTGCTCCATTTCCTTGCAAGTGGGTCTTTTCAAACAACAGTGGCCATAGCATCAGGGATGTCCCAGCCTATGTTTTCCAACGTGTTGTCCAGAGTGTTGTCTGCCCTTCTGAAACACATGCGGAGCTACATCATTTTCCCTCAGGTGGAGGATTTGCCTACAGTGAAAGGTGACTTCTATGCCCTTGGACATATCCCCAACATCATAGGTGCCATTGATGGGACCCATGTAGCTCTGGTCCCCCCCCCACAGGAGTGAACAGGTGTACAGGAAGCGGAAGAGTTATCATTCCATGAATGTACAGATGGTATGTTTGGTAGACCAGTACATCTCCCAGGTAAATGCTATGTTCCCTAGCTCTGTGCATGACGCCTACATCCTGCGGAATAGCAGCATCCCTTATGTGATGGGTCAACTCCAGAGGCACCGGGTGTGGCTATTAGGGGACTCTGGTTACCCCAACCTGTCATGGCTACTGACCCCAGTGAGGAATCCCAGGACTAGGGCAGAGGAACGCTACAATGAGGCCCATTGGCGGACTAGGAGGGTGATCGAACGCACCTTCGGCCTCCTGAAGGCCAGGTTCAGGTGCCTCCATATGACAGGTGGTTCCCTATTCTACTCACCAAGGAAGGTGTGCCAGATCATCGTGGCCTGCTGTATGCTTCACAATTTGGCTTTGCGACAACAGGTGCCTTTTCTGCAGGAGGATGGTCCAGATGACGGTGTTGTGGCAGCTGTGGAGCCAGTGGACAGTGATGAGGAGGAAGCAGAGGAAGAAGACATTGACAACAGGGACTCAGTTATCCAGCAATATTTCCAGTGACACACAGGTGAGAAAACATTCCTGCCTACTACAAGTACTTTCACACTTCTTCCTCTATCCTGTCTGTCGATTTCAACCAGAATATGGTAACTGAGTTGTACATTTCCATTACGGTTTCACAGGTGTGGGTTCCAACGTGTGTTATCTGCTTAGATTCCTCATGGACTTGAGATGTGTGACATAGGTATGTTGACATTACATTTGAGAACGCATTTTGTCACTGTCATTGCTAATACACATTTTCAAAATCACAGACTGACTCTAGATTGTTTTGTGCTTCAAGGGTGTTTATTGCAGTGCTAAATATTGGAAGGGGGTTGTAAAATGGTGAGGGGTGATCAGGGTGGTCTCATTTCTTGGCGGGGGTCTTGGCATCGTGCTCTGTCTTGTTCCTGGATCTCAGGGACCGTTTGCGGGGTGGTTCTCTGTCTGCAGGGAGTGGGGTGCTGGTGTGGTGGTCCTGTGGCGGTGCCTCCTGTCCACTAGCGCCGGCGGAGGTGGTAGGCAGTTCATCGTCCATGCTAGTGTCAGGGGCCCCTTGGAGTGCCACAGTGTCCCTCCTGGTGTTAAGTATCTCCTTCAGCACCCCTACGATGGTGCCCAGGGTGGTGCTGATGGTTCTGAGTTCCTCCCTGAAGCCCAAATACTGTTCCTCCTGCAGGCGCTGGGTCTCCTGAAACTTGACCAGTACCGTTGCCATAGTGTCCTGGGAGTGGTGGTATGCTCCCATGATGGAGGAGAGGGCCTCGTGGAGAGTGGGTTCCCTAGGCCTGTCCGCCCCCTGTCGCACAGCAGCCCTCCAAGTTCCCCTGTGTTCCTGGGCCTCCGTCCCCTGGACCGTGTGCCCACCACCACTGCCCCCAGGTCCCTGTTGTTGTTGGGGTGGTGGGTTATCCTGGGTTCCCTGTAGTGGTAGACACACAGCTGATTGACGTGTCCTGAATACGGAGGTATGGGCCCGCTGGGTGGGTGCTGTGCTGGTGTTACCAGAGGGTGGAAGGTCTGTGGTGGCCTGTGACTGGATGTGGGGAACCGACTGTCCCGAGGCCCACGATGGTCCGGGCTGGTCATCTGGATCCAGTTGGACAGAGCTGCTGTCATCACTGTGGGCCTCTTCTGTGGGTGGGGTGGAGATGTCTGGACCCTCCTGTCTGGTGACGTTGGGTAGTGGTCCTGCAGGGGTGTAAAGGCATGATTATTGCATCTGTGTGTGTCATGGTGTGCAATGGGTGGGTGAGCGTGTACCCCAGTGCTAGCATTCCTGTGTGGGGGCTTGTGTGATGATGGTTGAGGGGGGTGTTATGGGTATGTGCAGTGGGCATGCTTTAGTGATTGGTGTCCATGCTTTGTTGTGTCATGCAGGGCTTGGTTTTGGGATGGGTGGTTTGTGTTATTACTGCATTTGTGAGGAGTTGGAGTAATAGGGGAGGGGGCGAGGGTGGGGGTCTGTGATAGCATGCAGGTAGGGTGGGGGATATGATAGTTAAGATTTGACTTACCAGAGTCCATTCCTCCACCGACTCCTGCGAGGCCCTCAGGATGCAGAATAGTCAAGATCTGCTCCTCCCATGTTGTTAGTTGTGGGGGAGGAGGTGGGGGTCCGCCGCCAGTTCGCTGTACCGCGATGTTGTGTCTGGAGACCACGGAACGCACATTCCCCCGTAGGTTGTTCCACCTCTTCCTGATGTCTTCCCTATTTCTTGGGTGCTGTCCCACTGCATTGACCCTCTCGACTATTCTTCGCCATAGCTCCATCTTCCTAGCTATGGAGGTGTGCTGCACCTGTGATCCAAATAGCTGTGGCTCTACCCGTACGATTTCCTCCACCATGACCCTGAGCTTCTCCTCCGAGAACCTGGGGTGTCTTTGCCGTGCCATGGGGTGGTGTAGGTGATGTGTGGGGTGGTGTATGTGGTGATAAGTGTGGTAATATGTAGTGGTGTGTGGTGTTTTGTGCATGGAAGTAGTGTGGGTGATGATGTTGAGTGCCTGTGGCTGCTAGTTTGTGGATGGTGGTGTTTCTCTCTGGCCGTCTTTCAGATTTTTTTGTCGTAGGGGTTTGTGGGTGATGTGGGTGTGTGTTTTATATAGTATTGAGTGTGTGGGAGTGGTGTGTGTATGTGTATCAGGTGTGTGTCTTTCGAATTGTCCAATGTGGTGGTGTTTTGGAGATGTGTGTGTATTTTGAGCGCGGCAGTGTGTACCGCCAATGGAATACCGCAGTTGAAAGACCGCTGCGTGGATTCGTGGGTCGTGATAGCATGAGTGTATTTCTGTTGGCGTGACGGTGTCGGTTTTGTTTTCGCCAGTTTATCACTGACCTTTGGTGTGGCGGACTTGTGTGGGTGTCTAAATTTTGTCGGATTTCGGGATGTGGGTCATAATAGCTGTGGCGGATTTCCGCGGTCACGGCGGTGTGTTGGCGGTCTTCTGCATGGCGGTAAGCGGCTTTTACCGCCAGTGTTGTAATGACCCCCTTTGTCATTTTCTAGCATGTCATGGATGGCACTGTGCCAATCCTATGCTTAAATACTTTGCTAGAAAAACAGACGTTTGAGGTGAGCAAATCCAGAGTGTCACTGGTGTTGCAGGGTGCTCTTTACTGGAGCTGCTCGCCACCTAAACTTGGGAACTACCCAGAGTTCTCTGTTTTGTTTTGAATAATTTATGTGTCAGTCTTTGTTGTGACTTATACTGGTTGCTCCCTTGAGTCTGGAAAAAGTTAAACCTCTCTGAAGAGATGTAATGACATCTAAAAACATGTCAGGGGTTACTTTTGCTTATTAGAGGTTGGCTTGGATGGTATTTTACATTATTTATGTGTCACTCTAACTCTGAAAGGGTTTTGTTTTGATGTGATGGTCTGGAGGTGTGTGGGGAGGCTGTTCCAGGTTTTTCCTGTAATGTGAGGGAAGGAGCATCCTCCACTTCTGCTTCGGTAGATGCACGAAGTATGGACAAGTGAAAGGGAGGCAAAGAGTAGTCTTCTCAAAGGTTGGTGAACGTTCAGGTGGTGGTTAATGTTTGTGGGCTCTTGGTTGTGTAGAGCCTTGTGTACGTGGGTCAGCAGCTTGCATTGGCAACTCTTCTAAATGGGGAGCCAAAGGAGTTGCCTGAAGTGGGGTGTAATGTGGGTTCAATGGGGAAGGCCGAGGATGAGTCTCGCTGCGGTGTTCTGTATGCTCTGAGGTCTTTGTAGGAGGTGCGTGGTGAATTCAATGTAGAGGGCGTTGCCATAGTCCAGTCGGCTGGTGTTGAGGGCCTGTGTCACAGTGCTTATCGTGTGTAGAGGTAGCCACTTGAAGATCTTACGTAGCATACGCAAAGTGAGGAAGCAGACAGAGGAGATGACGTTAATCTGTGATTTCATGGTGAGCTTGTTGTCAATGATGATTCCAAGGTTTCTGTCATGGTCAAAAGGAGTGGGTTTGGGTCATATGTCTGATGGACACTATGAGATTTGGCAGGAAGCTAGATCCTGCTCCATAGATTTTGCTTTTTTGCAGTTTGGTGTAAACCCATTCAGTAGTTTAGGAGAAATTAAAGGTAAAAAATATAGATGTCTAGGGAAGTGGATTCTCTGTGTATCCGACTGTCGCACTGCAGATAGCTGATTGGCTGCCAAAACTTCAACAACGAAGTGTTGGCAGCCAACTTGGGACTTGGCTTCAGCCGAGTCCCAAGGAACAAAATGTAAAAAAACATAAGGGGCCAGAGTAGGGTCACCCTGTCCCTCTAGCTATGGTGTTGGGGTCCCAGAGGGACCTCACCAGGGCTTAAAAATATTTTTTTAAATGTCAGAAAACTCTGCGGATCTGGATTTGCTGCTTTTCCAGATGTTTGAAAATGGCCAGTTTCTTGCCCTTTTTGTGAAGCCCCCAGGTGGGCCAAGTCCTGGGGGGCATGAGAAGGTTAGGAGGGGGGCACACAGGGTCCCCCTCCTGGGCTTGCCACAGCCCTGGAGACTGCCACATCCACTGCTCTTCAGTCAAATTTAATGGGAGTGGGCCTCGGCCCCTTTACAATCCCATGGACCACTACCTCCTCAAGGCTAAAATTAAATAATCAGGGGGGTCTGTTTTGGAGCCCTACCCAGTGTCCCAGGGACTGTCAACCCCTGGGGCTTCATGTTATCTGAAAGTGAGGGTCACACACACCCTCTGCAGCCCCGGGGACCACCACCTCCCCAGGGCTTTAAATAAATACAGTGCTGGGGTCTTGTGGCCTCCCCACAGCCCACCATCTCTCCAGGGATTTAAATAAATAGAATGTTCGGGCTGCATAACCCTGCCCCCCACAGCCCTGTGGACCACCACCTCCTTTGTACTGAAATGAATGAATGAGGGGGGGTGTTTCATCCCTGAGCTATGGGAACACCACCTCCATGGGTGTAATAAAGTTGGAGGGGGGGCTACGTGTCCCCCTTAGTTGAGCCAATGATGGCCCTGTGGTCTACCACCCCCCAGGGCCCGCTCCTGCTATATCCAAGTTTCCCACCCCCAGGACATAGCTGTTTACTTTTGCATGGTGGGAGCTGACAGGTAACTCAATATTGGCCCATTAATGGATCTGCTAACATTTGTGCAGGTTTGTGAAATTTCACCCAAACTATTAGGAAATAAACAGCGATTTTTGATCGTCACCCTTAAATATGCCCCTCCTGTCTGATCTGCATGAAATCTGATATTTTTACATTGGGCATTTTTTCGGTCACGTTTCATGCAGAACAGTACCTGCTAAAAATCTCCCAAATGTGGATTCATCAAATGGTGCAAATAAATAATGTTTTCCACCGTTTAATACACACCCAACCAATAATGAACCTGCATGAATTTGAAAATACCAAGAGTAAGCTAAACATACTAAGCTCCTACCGAATTTTGTGAAGACCCATCGAATAGCACCTAGTTGTTAGCAAATCAAAAAACGATTGAGGCTCCCTCCCTAAACTTTGCCCACCTTTATTTAATCTGCCAGAAACCAGAAGCCTCTCCATTTCGTACGGCTCATGAAACTGCACAAATGCTAATAACTATTAAATGTTTTATTGACTTCCCTCTCCCTAGCTTTACTCACTCTTGACAGATTGGCCTAAGACTTGACATACTATTTTTTGGGGTGTGGATGGCCCCTGTCTCTTTCTTGTATACAGGAGTGCACTCCAGTCTGGAGTGACCGAACTGAATACGATACTGGTATTCTGACTTTGCTTGGTCCTGCAAACATGCTAATCCACCATGTGTGTTGCCGCCTTGACATGCCCATAGAAATTAAAAGGTCCATGACCTGTTTTGTGATGTGGAGCATGCACTCATAACCAACATAGTCATGTCCATGTCCCGGATTGATCATGTAAATTGGATGCAGCAGTTTACTTCTTTTTGTGAATTGTGTAGTCTATAAATCCCACTTATGTAAAGTTCCCTTTTAGTGTGACCACCAGAAAAACTGATATTCTGTGTGTGTGTTGCACGCATGCTTTAGGAGTGAATATATAACACATGTATGATACCCAGAGTCTCTATGGATGGGGAGAGTGTGAGTGATAGGGACTGTGGGATCAATTTTGGAGGGTCCCTGATTTAGTAGGCCCAAAATGAACCGTACATATGACTTCCTCAGACAGTGAAAGTGGATTCGCGGCATTCCTACAACTGGAATTAGAAGACAAAGAGACTGAAGTGAGAGAGGTTGGAGACACAACTACCCTTAGAAATTCAAGTAAGACCTTTTTGCTATGGCTGCTGATCAGATTTTCCTGAGCACTGCCATTTGGTAGATAGTAGGGGGGAGTGAGGGAGTTAGCAGCTGCCCTTAAAAAATATGATGATGTTTCTAGGTACAGCCTGTTGCTTTGTCTGTCCCCGGTTGTTACTTTAGATGGCTAATAGCAGGCAGATCCTCCAAACTTCATTTTGCCCATGTTTTGGGATACTCCAGCTTGAAGCCAGTATCAACACTGCCTACAATGACAGACATCTCCTAGCACAAAGGCTGTGAATGTAATACAGCCAGAAAGTGACATTTGGAAGGGAAATGTAAGGAAATGCCTCTTTTTGCATAATCACCTCTATGGTGTTGGAGTGATGCTGCAGGTTTTTCAACTCTGAGAGTGCACTGAGGCCTGCAGACCAGATCTAAGTGCCAGTGTTTTAACCCCTTAGAAAGTACATGTTGAACTGGATTAACCCAACTGCCAATGCCTGACTTACATTATAAGTCCCTAGTATATTGTACCCAGGGTACCCAGTGTATGAAAGACACAGAGTACATTAGGGGCTGCAGAACTGTTTGTGCCCCCCTAGTGTGACAAACTGCAAAATGAATAATAGCCTGCCACTGCAGACTGGATGGACAGAGTTTTCACTGCCAGTTCAACTTCGCCATGCGAACCACTGGCAAAGCTCCCTCATCCCTTAACATTATATATACATTTCTCTTAAGGAAGGCCTATGAAGGCCTATGGCATGGACCTTTATTTGTTAAGTTAAACATATATGTTCTGATATGGGATAGCAGCAACACTTTCAAATTGTCATTTTGCTGTGGGTAGAGTTGGCAGCCCTGTTGGCTGACACAGGGTTATTGGATGGCAGACGTACCCGGCTAACTTTTGACTGGGACTACCAAACTTATGTCATGTAAAGTATCAAATTAATTGTGGCATTAAATATTAAATGTGATCTATTGACCATGTCAAAATTAATGTCACTTTTAAAAGTAAGTAACTCTTAGGAAGTTGCCACTTGGGGCTCTGCTTATCCAGTAGCCTCACAAAGGCACACAGACAGCTTTCTGACTACCTTGTGAGATTTGTGTACCACTCCCAGGCTCTGGAATAAAGGTACTGCTGCAGAGCAAGGTGTCACCTCCTTTGCCAGGATAGCCACTTGTGTGGTTAGGTCAGAGGCGTGCTTCAAAGGGGAAACTGCCTTTGATTGGCCACCTTGCCCAATACACTGAGCAGGATGCCTTTTGTTCCTGTAGAAAACTTAGAAAACATGGAGAGAGGGCTAGAGAGGGGAAAATCATTCCCAAACCGATTTCACCATGCAAGTGTAGCTCTTAGGTAGGTACACCTCTAGGGTGAGATACCAACATCCTGGCAAGCAAGGAAGAGTTGTTCTGTCTTGAAATGTGCAAGAATGTAATAGGAAAGCCAGATGCTACACATCACAGGAAGTTTATCACTAGGTAGGAGGGGACCCAGTAGCCCTTTTTGGTAGTGACCATGTAGTCACCTCAGGCCACTTTCTTGGGAATTATATATGGTACCCTGACCCTCAGATCATGCTGGAATCAGAGAGCGGACCAAAGAAGGACTGTCCAGATGCCCTTGGACCCGCACAAAGAGAGACTGCACACTCAGAAGGACTGCACTTCCTGCACTTTGGGCTAGTAAAGATTGGACTGTACCTATGGCTTCTGGCTCAGGAAATAGTTGGTTCCTGACATTCAACAGCAGCAATGACTCCAAGGATCAGTCGGCTGACCTCTTGAAACCAGCTCCAGGAACACAAGAGCTGAAGTTGCCGAAGTCACCAATTTGACAGCCAACGTAGATGTTTTGCCACTAGTAGGTCCTGGGCACCCAAGAGAGCAAATGTGAGATAGGCAAATCCTGCACCCATGTCTACTGACCCAGGACTGCTACTCAGGACCAGATTCATCTTACCCAAGGGACACAAGCCCCCCACCAATGGATTTTGCTCCAACTGTGGTGCAGATTGACCAGTAGCCCAGCATCAGCTGGCAGGTTACTTCAACATACAGGACTTTGAGTGACCCCGATCTCAGTTGCCAAGTTTGCCCCACTTCACCTTTGGACCGAAGAATCACCACACCCACACCCAGAGCATCTTATGGGCATTATTTTACCTTACCTGCAAACCTTAGCTGCAGGACCACTCCATTGATGTCTATGGCGGACATCCTGTAAAGTTTGGATCTTGCCTTAAAGAAGCTCTGGTGCCCATGTAAATGTCCTAAATATGCTTTTTGGCCCACTAGACCTCTGTCCTGCCAGACTTGGTCACCCTTCTCGGGTCAGAGTTTTCTAACTAACTTTCACAAACTTTTTAAACGTTTCCAAACTTTTTGTTGGCCAATGCTTGTTTGTGGTTGAGACAAAAGTTATTTATTACTTCTAAAATCTGTATCTCCATGACCCTCCAGTGGATTTTGATGCTTAAGGTCTCTAAATACTTATAAAAGTCTAATCAAATGTTATAAATTGGTGTAGTGTTTCTTTTGTGTTGTGTGACTTTATATTCTGTTGCTTAGTGCTGTTAAATGTTTTCCACGTTTTTCCTTTGCTAAGTCTTACTACTCGTAGTCACAGCTACTCAGGGTTGAGCTGCAGGAGAGGAGTCCCAGCCAGGCAAACCTAGAGTGCTGTTCCATCTCTAGTGGTCCCACTCCAGAGCAAGGCCACCACCAAAGTCCCAAGTCACTGGGTCCTACACTGAATGTACAGGTCTGATGTGTGGACCCACCAGCACTGCACAAGCCACATTGCTGTTAGCAAGTAAATGCGAGAGACTGATAAACTGATCAGGTTTTGCAGCAGTAAATCTGCTGTGAGAACAAAACCTACTGTCAGTGTGACCCCTTTTTGGCAAGAACTGTTTGAACAGATTCACAAATTGTTCCACAGAGCAATAATTAATTAATTGCACATGTGCCTAATCTATGACTGCACGTGTTCCGATTTATGACTATATCTATAGTTTTTTATAAGACACTGTAGACATTGGGAGAGATCCCTAAAAGGGAAATAATACATTGTAATGGGTGTAACACTTGACCAGGAATCAGAGGTAAGATCACAACCCTGTGTAGCTAATACCCATTGAACCACCAACAGGTTCTGATAATAATAGACAACAAATACTTCTTATTGCTGCCAAATGATTTTGGACATATGAAAAAAGTGTTGTTCCTCTTATTAATTGACCTCTGCTTTGATGGATATGCATGAATCCACAAAGCCCAAGAGCAACATAACCACATTGAGGGTCTGTCAAATTACATGCATATTCCATTGTATTTTTTGTAACAAAAAGAGGCAAACGTGTAGTGTAGAATACATAGGCCCTCATTATAACCCTGGCGGTCGGTGACCGCCAGGGCTATAGTGGCAGTAGTAGCACCAACAGGCTGGCGGTACTGCCAGCCTTATCACGACTGTGGCGCTTCCGCCAAGGTAATACCGCCAGGACCAGCGGTATAAAGCCATGGCGGTCCCGCCGGTTGTAATCCGCCAGGGCTGGGGATTTCGACTCCCCTTACCGCCAGCCTGTCTGTGGCAGCAGACACCGCCATGGGAAGGCTGGCAGTAAGGGGACTCGGGGTGCCCCTGGGGGCCCCTGCACTGCCCATGCACTTGGCATGGGTAGTGCTGGGGCCCCCAGGCACAGCCCCATCGCGCATTTCACTGTCAGAATTTCGGGCAGTGAAATGCGCGACGGGTGCTTCTGCACCCACTGCACATCAGCATTGCTGCCGGCTCTATTACGTGCCTGCTGCAATGCTGATGTGACTTTTCCACTGGCCCAGTGAAAAAGTCAAAATAGGGAGCCAGATATACCTCCAGCACTGGCAGTATACTGTGCCCGCAGATTCGGCGGTCTTTACAAAAGACCACTGAGGTTGTAATGAGGCCCATAATGTGTAACTTTAAAATGTGGCTGTATTGCCATTGAGGGGTCCTGGTGAAATTTATAAACCATAAAGATAAATACTGAGTGGTTTATAAATGTTCCCTGCAACCTGAGATGGCATTGTATGATCATATTACAAATGCTATTTGTTACAGATTTGTTTATATTAGAATATTTATTAATTAATTTTTAGTGCGCTTCAGAAAGATTTGAAGTACTTGAGTATTGGTCATTTGCCTGAGACTGCAGATATGTCTGTTTCTTTGTAGTATATTGACAATATAGAGTAGGTTTAACAAAACCCACATAAAGAAAGAAAATAAAGTGCTGTGTGGAACAATAATTTTTTGCTGACAAGATTCTGTGTTTTGTGTGGCCATTGAGCAGTTATAGTCAGGACCACGTTTAAAAAGGAAAAACATTTATTTTTTTACTTATACATTTGGTACTATTTGATGACTCTTCACAACACTTAAAAAAAAGTCTCTGCCACTTCAGCTCCTCCCTTGAAAGTTTAGGTATGATCCATCAAGTGAGGACCAAAAGAAAAGGGGTGGGGGTCCCAAAACACATTTTCTCCGTAAATTTTTCATAGGAAAATAAGACACAGCTACAGCCAAAACGGCTGTAGAGAACTTATGCAAATTTGATAGGAATAAAAATCCTGGTCCTAAAATTTGACCTGGGTGACCGCCTGTGTTTAATAATCTTGTTGCGCTTGCCAACTTAGCAATTTCTCTCACTCCCCAACTTAACATTGGCGAGCAACCAGACAAAATAAACTCCACCCTACAGCAGAATTCTTAGCCCACCCATACCTAAAAGTGTGCTTTTTGTGATTTTAATGTAAACCTGTTGAATAGGTTTTGAGAAATAAAGTTAGAAAACTATCTATTTTTCCTGCTAAGGAAGATCTGCAGAGCTGACAGATTTCTAGATATGATCTGATTGGCTGCCACATTAATGGATGTGGCCACATCCATTTTAGACTTGTGGACTCAATTCTCTGTCCTGACAAAAAGTTAAGAAAAAAAAGAAAAAGCATATAGGGAGGCAGGCTAGGGATATGCCCCCCAACTAGGTCTGTTTTTAAGACATGATCATTGATGTGCGGATCCACAGTCCTATTTAAAAACAAAAATGTGGGCTCCTGTGGTTTAAAAAAATTAAAACCCTGGGTTGGGCCAGAACCTGGCAGTCGGTGCAATATTGATTTCAGGGGAGGTGTGCAGCCTGCCTTTCTGAGCCGTAGATCAGTCCTGTAGACCCCATTGTCGGGGCCAAGTATACTTGTGCTCTAAGGTAACTATATCTCGTGCCTCCACTATGAACAGTTTTCTCATTCATAATTTTTTTGCAAATGTTGTAGTTATATTATGATGATGTCATATAAGATGTCATCACTGATTTAATATGTTGGGTAAGTAGCAGGGCATGGCGAAGTCATGAGTTATAGTTACCTTACAGCACAAGTTACAGTGTTGTGAGATAAGTATAACAATAACTGTTAAATTTCTATTGTTTCACACGTGTAAAATCTAAGGTTTTTATTCATTCTATTTCATAACTATAACGTCCCAGTAACCTTTGTCTTTTTCAGTGAATTTCTAAGTTTTTTTTTTGTACTTTAAGTAATATTAAAATACCTTACTTTTATCCAAGACTCACTGCACGTTGCCTTCAGCAGTGTGCGATTGGGGCTGGCCACAGAGCTTGGTCTGCAGCCAGGCCCTGCGGCCAGCTCCCCATAGGCACCCAATGCTGCATTACTGAGAGGGGAGAGAGCCACATATGCCTATATTGGCCCCTGGACCTCATCACCCAGGACCTTCAAATTAGTTAAAGGGAAGGGGGGAGTGTGGCCTCCCTCTTGGGCCTATTTAGGCCCTGGGGATCCCATCCCCCAGGCCCTGGACAATTCATGAAATGGGAGGGAGGCACGTGACTCCCCTTTCCGGGCCAATCTTGGCCCTGAGTAACCCATCCCATGGGGCCCAGCCTATCTAAAATTGAAAAAGAAGAGGGGGCCACATGGCTTCCTCCTCGAGTCAATTTGTCGCTGGGGACCCCATCCCCAACGTTCTGGCCAATTATTGTAAGGGGAAGAGAGCTGCGTGGCCCTTTTCTCTGGCTGATTTTGACTCCAGGGACACAAGGCACAGCCAATTCATGAAAAGGTATGGCGCTGCATGGCCCCTTCCACTGGCCAATTTGGCCCTGGAGACCCCATTCCCTGGGGCTTGGCTAATTTAAGAAGCAAAGGGCCAGATGTAGGTACAAAAAAATTAGCGACTTGCAATTTGCGAGTACGTGCGACTCGCAAATTGCGTGTCGCTAATAGGAATGCAGGTACAATGTCCGTGTACAATTTGCGACTCGCACCCGGAGTCGCAACACAGATAGCGAGTCCGCTGTCTGCGAGGTCGCTGTTTGCGACCGCGCAAAAAACGAACTCGCAATTTGCAAGTGGGTGTCGCAAATTGCGAGTACCATGTAAATTGATTGCAGGTGCTGCAGAACACTCCAGAAACCACTCCAGAACACTCTGGAAACACTTCCTGGCACATGATGATGACATCACAGCCAGGAAGTTTACTAATACACCTGGGAGGAGGGAGGACCACACCCATTTTAAACTGCTGCACAGCCAACAGGAGGAACAGCAGCTACAATGGCTGAAACACCAAGAAAACGAAAACTCAAATTTTCTGAGAAGGAGCTGGAGGTGCTGACAGAAGAATGCTGTCAGCACTATGATGATCTCTTTGGAAAGGCAGCCCTCAATGTGCCAGAAGCAACCAAAAAACAACTCTGGCTGGAGATCCAAGAAAAAGTGAACTCCCTGGGGATGAGCCACAGGAGTGTGGAAGAGATCAAAAAACGGTGGTATGACCTCCGCTCCCGAACCAAGGAGAGGGTGGCAGAAAGGCTCTGGGAGATGAGAGGCACAGGAGGGGGACCATCATCCGTACCACCACCCACACCCCTGGAAGAAAGGGTGGAGGAGACCCTGGAGCAGGAGGCAGTGACAGGAATAGGAGATCTGGACACCTCTGAGCCCACTACATCAACCGGTGAGTACCATGTGATATGCCTGTACCCCCATCAATGCCATACCCCCACCCACTATGTACACAGGGGCATGCACAACCAAGATAGCTCCATTACAGGGTAGCAAACACCAGAATGATGCATTATGGGAAATGTAGTCAAGTAGGCAGTTCATAGGCAAATGTTTATTAGGAAGTGTGCAACAGACAGTAGACACTGACAGTCTGTTCCCCATGTCCCACAGGTCTCACACAAGACACCACCACAAGCCACAGCAGCCAGCCCCATGAGGACAGCACAGGAGCTGCCACCACTCCCACCTGCACGACTAACACCATCCCTGTGATGTCAACACCTGCTGCAACAGTGGTTCAGGAGGCTGCGCCAGCAACAGGCAGGAGTGCCACAGTAGAGCACACAGGGCATCCACCGCTGCGCAGGCGACGCAGGTTCAGGAGAGCAGGGCTGCAGGCTGAGTCCGGCCGTCCATCTACCACCAACACCGAGGCACAGCTGCTCCGTGGTCAGCGCCTGCAGAACAATATGTTAGGGCGTATTAGTGGGGTGCTGCACCGCTTTGTGAGGAGCAATGAGGCCAGCATGCAGCAGCTCCATTCCCAATTGGACGTGATTGGCACAAACACTGGGGACCTAACCCTGTCCATGAGGGAACTGGTGGCAGGACTACTGTCACAGGGCGAGGGTGGGCGGCGCAGGGACCGTCAGCTGCTACAGAGGCTTGACAGGATGGCCACATCAATTGGCAGACTGGCAGTTAACACCACTGGCCTGTCGAGAAGGACAGTTGGCCTCCAAGTAGAAATGGGCCACTTTGCAGGGGATGTGGCTAGAGGCCTGGGCCGGATCACACATGTGATCGATTTAATGGAAGCACGGCATCTGTCCAGGGGCACAGGGGACACACCCCAGGACAGCAAAGAGGGCTCTACAGTGAGCAGTGTCCCTGTCACTGACACTAGGGTGCTCCGGAGTGGGAGTACCAGGCAGAGCACTGCAGAACAACCTGGGACCAGCCAGGCTGGCAGAGGCCGCCGTAGGACATAGACTGGACCCTGTCCCTGATGTAGGGGCACATGACACAAATGTGGGTCTGCAGGGGTGAGAGGTAGCCCACGTCGGGTGGCAATATTGTGCAGGATGGCGCATGCGACAACAATTTTGAATGCTGTAATGGGGGTATACTGGAGGGCACCTCCACTGCGGTGGAGGCATCTGAACCTTGCTTTCAGCAATCCGAAGGTGCGTTCTATTATGTTCCTGGTCCTCTTATGTGCACTGTTGTATCGCCTCTCGGAATCATTGCTGGGTGTTAAGTACGGAGTCATAATCCATGGCCGTAGAGCATATGCACTGTCACCTGTTGGGCACAAACATTACACTGTTAGAAAGTCCTGGTTGGTGTGCACAGTGACCTGTGTGTATGTCTACGAGGTGTATGCAGCTCTACCTAGGAGGTATCCGTCTCCAAACTCCCCACGTTCCAGGCGTTGGTGTATCCCACTGTGCCTAAAAATGTAGGAGTCATGGGTACTGCCTGGAAATTTCGCTACAATGTCGGTGATGACATAGTGGGCGTCACAAACAACCTGAATATTGAGTGAGTGGGTACACTTTCTGTTGCGGAACAGATGTTCCAGGTTTGCAGGGGGGCATATTTGAATATGTGTCCCATCTACACACCCTATGACATGGGGAAAGTTGGCAATCCGGTAAAATTGCAGCTTGGTGCTGTTAATTTCTGCCTCATTCCTGGGTAGGTATATGAAGTGAGACATGTGTGTGAGTATGGCATCTAGGAATGCCCTGAGGAACCTTGACAGTGCACTTTGAGATACCCCACCTGCCACAGCAATGACCCCCTGATAGCTCCCTGAGGCCAAGAGGTGCAGTGAGCATAGCACTTGCACATGCGTAGGGATGGCGCAGCCGCGCAGCGTCTGGCGTTCTAGCTGTGGTTTTAGTAATTCAATTAATTCTAGTATGGCCGCGCTGCTAAGGCGGTATTTGTCGAATATCTCTTCCTCAGTTTGCTGGAAAAGTGTCTGCCTTGTTCTGTAAATCTTCTCCTGTCTCTGGCTCCTCCTCCTCCTCTGCTGGGCTGCGTGGAATCTCCTCCTCACTGCTATCAGGTATATCTCCGCCATCTTGAGTAACCCAGATGCCTTCTGGGTCTCCTTTTATACTTTGGTAATGGTTGCCACCTGCTCTGAGTTGGTGGTAAATGGGACATGCAAACTGGGCTTTTTGCGACTAGTCGCAATTTGCGAGTTGCAATTGCATATGGTTTGCGACTCGCAAATTGCAACTTCCTATTTGCGGGTCGCAAAATGGGGTTGCAACGGTTCGCATCGCTTTTTGAGTCGGAAATGGGATTTTTGCATCCCATTTCCGATTTTGCACAGTCGCAAATAGCAATTCGGGCCCAAAGTTAAGTGGGCCACATGCCCCCCCCCCCGGCCCAATTTTGGCCCGGAGGACCCTATTCCCTAGACCCCGGCCATCTCTCACTGGGTTCCCTTGCCCCTTGCACCAGTGTGCAGCGGACCACGGGGGAGCTTCTATTCCCCTGCAGTTCCATTGTTCCAACACACAGGGAGCAGCAAGAAATGCTGCTCCCTGTGTGCAGGACCATTTGTTTCATCTGCTTTCCTGCCTGCTTCACCTAGTTTCCATTGGGAAAGCATTTTTGTTTTGCTCATAACTTTGGTGCCATGTGACAAATCTACACAAAGTTTTCAAAACTTATTTGCCACTCACTTCAACTGCTGTCTGCAAAGTTTTGGACTGATTTGTCAAGCGGAGGTTGAGGAAACATGGAAGTTCCCAAAATATTCAAAGGGATTTCAGACACGACTACAGCCCGAACCACTGAACGGAATTACACCAAATTTGGCAGAAAACTAGATTTTGGTCCAGAATAAGGCCCTCATTATGACATTGGCGGTAAATCCCAATCACTGCCGTGCCGACTGCCGCCAACATACCACCATTGGGGCGGATATCTGCTACCCATATTATGACACACACACCAATCCGTCACGATTCAGCCACACACAAAAGTCTGCCACACCAAAGGTCATTGATAAAGTGGCGCTATCAAAACCCACACCATTACGGCAACAGAACAACACCCTCAACATTATGACCCATGAATCACCATGGCAGACATTCTATGGCGGTAAACCATTGGCGGTACATGCCTCCACTCTCAAAATACACACAAATGAACAGAACTTCACCACATTGGTCAATTCAAATTACACACACCTGACACACATGTACACACCGTGCCCACACACCCATACCACTATAAAACACCCACCCACATTACCCACATTCCCTTATGACTACAAACAATTGGCACATGACTGACACCACAACCACAGACAAGATCACAGCCACACTCCACCATCACCCATACACCACCCACTCACCCCACATCACAGACCCCAACACATCACCCTACACACCCTCACCCACACCACTCACACTACACCCATGGAACCACAACGACACCCCAGGATCTCTGAAGAAGAGCTAGGGGTCATGGTGGAGGATATTATCTGGCTTGAGCCACAGCTATTTGGATCACAGGTGCAGCAGACATCCATTGCTAGGAAGATGGAGTTATGGCAGAGGATCATGGACAGGGTCAACACCGTGGGACAGCATCCCAGAACAAGGGATGACATCAGAAAGAGGTGGAACGACCTACGTGGGAAGGTGCGTTCAATTGCAGCAAGACATCAACCGGATGCACAGAGGACTGGCAGTGTACCCCCCACCTCCTCCCCCACAATTAACAACATGGGAGGAGCAAGTCTTGGCAATCATGCATCCTGAGGGCCTGGCAGGAGTAGGAGGAGAACTGGACTCTGGTAAGTCAACTCTCTATTACTATCACCCCCCTACCTGCATGTCATCACATACCCCCACCCTTACACTCACTCCCATCACTCCCACACACCCCACCATCACAACCCACTCATCCCAATGCCAAGCCCTGCATGCAACACCAATGCATGGACACCAGTAACAGCCCTGCATGAACAACTATCACCACAGTATGCACACTAGAGGTAAACAGCTAGCCCACCAAATAACAACTCACACAAGCCAGAGCTGCCAGGGCAATAACAACCATAGAGGGCAACAGACCCATGCACAAGATGTCACATGCAGATAAAATAACAATGCATTTTCATCCCCACAGGTAATCCAGCCAATGTCACAGGCGAAGAGGTTCCACCGACATCCAGTCCCCCCCAGAAGAGGCCCACGGTGATGACAGAAGCTCTGGTTGCCTGAATCTGGATGACCAACCTGGCCCATCAGGGACCTCCGGACAGTCGGTTACCCAGGCACACTCGCACACCACCACAGAGCCTCCATCATCAGGAAACACCAGCACAGCACCCACCCAGTGGGTCCATACCTCTGTTCCCAGGACACGTCAATCAGCAGTGTGTCCACCACTACAGGGACCCCAGGCCACCCCACAAACCCAAGACAATCAGGAACCTGGGGTCAGTGGCAGTGGGCACACGGTTCAGGGGACAGAAGCACAGGACAACAGGGAAGCTGGGAGACTGCTGTGTGAGAGGGGAGGACAGGCCCAGGGAACCGACCCTACCAGAGACACTCACTGCGATCCTGGGAGCACATCAATATTTCCAGGATACGCTGGGCCAGATCTGCAGGAGGGACAGTCCCTGGGGATCAGGGAGGACTTGAAGTCCATTAACAGCACCCTGGTCTCCATTGCAGGGGTGCTGGCTGACATGGCCATCACTATGGGGGAGGCAGTGGTACAACAGTGGGCCCCTGACACTAGCCAAATTACTGAACAGTCCTCCACCTCCGCTGCTGCTAGTGGACAGGAGGCCCCACCACAGGAATAACAGGCCACCAGCACCCCCCCTGCAGAAGAAGAACAACCCCTCAAACGCACCCTGCGATCCAGGCAGAAGCCAGAGACTATTGCCAAGACCCCTGCCAGCAAATAAGACTCTCCTGATTATCACCCTTGTGTCCCACTCTATCTCCCTGTCCACCTTGAACTGCTGATGCTCCCCTTCCTATGCCCCCTTGGACACTGCACCTGTGGTACAAATAGACTGGACTCTGACCTGGACTTTCCTCCATCATCACCCCAGCCTAATGCACTTGCCCCCCTACTCCTTAGCACTTAAATAAACACCCTTTGAAAAAATACAAGTATGGCAGACAACAATCTGGTCAGCACTATTGAGAACATTGGCTGTGACATTCCTGCTGCCAAGCCCACTGTCACTTGGAAAGAACCTGTTGCCAGGAAATGGAACACAGATAGCAGTTGCACAAGAGGGGGGAATCCCAGTGGGGTTTTGGATAGCAGATTTCAGGTCAGGCTCCTAATGGGCACACAGCTCTGTGATTGTGGCCCTCTCAAGTCTATAGGTGAGGATGATGTGCCTGTCCTCCATTGTTGCCAAGTCCACATGGAGTCTGTACACGGGGGATGTGTCCATCTCCTATTCATCTACAGCGGTAGCAACCTATGGGGCAAAAGAGTGAGCAGTTGGTCATTATCTGTACATTCTAACCACTACAGTGCAATGCATATTGTGATTGCTGCAATATTGTGGTGGGATATGTCTTTAATGTGAATTTGTGTACTGTGAGGCAGTTATGATCAATGGCTTGCCCCCCCCGAAATGGCATCCACCTGTCCTGTATGGAGGGACATGCGGAAATGAGCTAATTCTGCTGATGCTGTGCGCCGTTGCGGAAGGCGTTTGAGAACCGCCATGCAACTCCTCATTTGTTATAATTGGCCCCTATGGGGTACAGTTGCCAATCATGAAATATGGCGGCAGTGACGGTATGCACCGCCATGGATGTGACTGCCATTTTCTATCTGTTCACTCACTTGCGATCTGACCTTCAA
The DNA here is from genome assembly GCF_031143425.1 of Pleurodeles waltl. Taxonomy (NCBI): domain Eukaryota; kingdom Metazoa; phylum Chordata; class Amphibia; order Caudata; family Salamandridae; genus Pleurodeles; species Pleurodeles waltl. Next base: position 690,315,225 of record NC_090442.1, on the reverse strand, counting down.
CAGGAGAGGACCTACACTGCATGTGCTGCGGTACCTGTGTCTGGAACCGACCATTGCTCATGTCACTGGGGAAAGGGCCCCTGCCTTCACCTCGGTGGAGTTGGAGGGACTGGTGGATGGGGTCCTACCTCAGTACCGACTGCTGTATGGGCCTCCAGACCAACAGGTGAGTACACCATGTGTAAGATGCGTGGGGCGTGAATGCATCGAGTTCTGTGTGTGAAGGCTTCATGTATTGGGCCCTGGGAGGCGTGCAGCATGTATTCTGGGCCTTGTCTGTGCTAATGGGGATGGGATGGGGCATGGTGGGCTAGAAGTGTAACAGGTAGGACAGTCAGACTAATACCTTTTCCTGTGTATATTTCCTCAGCAGGTCAGCGTCCTCCAAAAGAACGGTTTATGGCATGCCATTGCCAAGGATGTGCAGACCCTCGGGGTCTACGACAGGTGGAGCACCCACTGTCACAAACGGTGGGAGGATTTGAGATGCTGGGCATGGAAGAGGGTGAGGCCCAGCTGGGGATGGCCTCCCAATGAGGAAGGGGTGCCCGTCGAACCCTGTCCCCTCTGATGGCCCGCATTCTGGCAGTGGACTATCCGGAGCTGGATGGGCGCTTGGGGGCATCACAGCAGCAACAAGGGGGTGAGTACAGTGCTCTTCATTACTACTGATGCCTGGTGGGGTGGTATCCGGGTGGATGATGTGGGCCTGTGGGTGCCCCTAGGCCAGACCGGACATTGCAGAGTGGGTCCCATGTTGGGCACGGTTCTCATGTGAAAGTCCTACAACCAAGCTACCAGGCATGCACTACTGGGCAGGGGTCTGTGGGTCTCAGGTATGCTGCAATTGGCGTTAGGTGTCCCTGTAAATGGGCTGATGACTAGCATTGTGACTGGTAGTGCATTGCCTAATGCGTAGGGCTGTTTCCTGTGTGTGAGTGTGTTGTGTACGCCAACGGTGGTGGTGCCGCCATTGACCATGTGTATCCTTTGTCTCTTCCCCCCCTTTTTGTTTTATCACCCTGTCCTTATGTGCATTAGCATCATCTGGCAGAGAAGCAGAGGCACCGGTGACGGAGGGAGCTGCATCCCACAAGACCCAGGAGGCCGAATCCACCTACGGTGAGGGCACCAGTGGGACGGAGGGGAGCACCACAGCGGAGACTGGAGAGGACAGTTTGGACACAGATACCTCGTTCTATGGAAGCTCCCTGGTGGTGGCGGACACCTCTGTTCCTACCCCAGCTACAGGTACAGCCACCACCCCCGTACAGCCTCTAAGCGAGTTTCCCGTGCCCGTTTTCCCAGGAGTGTGGGCATCTCCTTCACCCCAGGCACCTCAGGCCCTACCCCAGTTAGCCCTGCTGCCCTGAGTGAGGAGGCTATTGACCTCCTGCGGTCCATCTCTGTTGAGCAGTCAACCATTGTGAATGCCATCCAGGAGCTGACAGCCCAAATGCAACAGACCAATACATTTCTGGATGGTGTTCACACTGGCTTGGTGGCCGAATACAAATCAATCCAGGCTCTGGCCTCCTCTCTGATGGCAGCCATTGTCCCTGCTTCCACCCTCCCCCCTCCAACTTCCTCTACCCAATCCCATTCCCCTCAACCCAAACCTATCCCAAGCACACAGGCAGATGAGCATGCACACAGGACAATACACAAGAGTGGACATGACAAACACAAGCACTACACATCATCCCACAGTTTAGTTAAGTTTAGTTTAGTTTATACATTTTTGTAAAGCGCATAGCTACCCGAGGGCATCCCAGCGCTAAAGGTACAGAGAAATCCAAGACACATGAAAAGACACAACTAATGACTAAAAAGAATGTTTTTCAGTTTCTTCCTAAATAAGGATTCAGAAGGTTCATGGCAAAGCTCAGAAGGTAAGGCATTCCAAAGATGGGCAGCCTTGATAGTAAAGGAGTTTCCACCCCATGCTCTATAGACACAGGGTATATTAATCTGCCGAGCTAAAGAAGATCTAATATAAATGTGTTTTCTAAAAAAGGAATGTCCTATGTTATGTAAGGCTCTGTGAGTGATGCACAGGGATTTAAAATGTATGCGATGTTTGACCGGCAGCCAGTGGAGAGCCACAAGACCCGGCTTGGCAGATAAATGTCTCGGGCAGTCCATAAGGAGCCTAGCTGCAGCGTTCTGAACAATCTGCAGCTTCCTTATCACGTATTCCGGGGAGCTGAGGTAGAGGGAATTCCCATAGTCCAGGCGGGAAAGAATTAATGCCTGGACCAGGATCCTTCTGGACAAAGGAGGGAGAAGATTGAGAATCTTCCTAAGCGATCTGATAAGGCCAAAACGAACCGAGGAGATTTTCTTAGTTTGTGATTCCATCGTAAGACGGGAATCCAGTATAAAACCTAGGCTTTTTACCTGTCTTTTAGGGGACGGAAGACTGGCAAAGGTCTCTGAGTAACAAGATAAAGGGGAGGCAGGAGAGCCATTGCCTAAAATGAGTACTTCAGATTTGCCGTCGTTTAATTTAAACTTGGATTGAATCATCCAGTCACTTATGTCCTTCATACAGACAGATAGATTTGCCGAGGGAGACTTTGCAGTACTGGAGAGAGAGACGACTAATAGAGTATCGTCGGCGTAGGTGATCACTGAAGAAGAATACCCGAAAAAGTAAAAGTAGCATATAGTTGTAGGGAAAAGGGCATACCTTCACAGTCAGGGAGCTTAAGAGGCGATGTCCGACACTTAATGGTCGTTTTGTGAATAATTGCTATCCCACCACCTCTATTTTGAGACCTATCTATATGGGTAATAGAATAGGAAGGGGGCAGAGATTCACATATATCAGCTGAGGAATCCTCATTGAGCCACGTTTCCGTTAGGAACAAGGCATCAGGTGTAGATTGCTCCAAGAGTGTATATATGTGTAAGGCATGCGCTGGTAGAGAAAGGCAGTTGAGAAGTAACATGTTACCCAACTGAGGCTGAGGGGAAATAAAAGGAGCAGTGGGGGGAGTCCAGAAACAATCAGGACATGAAAAGCCAGTGAGGGAGTGAGACATGTTTATCCTAGCGGAGCATGGCGGGTGACTTCTAAAGGCAAGCAGTTGAGAGGAGGAATAGCACAGCCTATTAATAGGGATAGGGGCAGCATCCCTGGCCCCTGGGCGCGCCAGGGTGCGGACGGGCGCAGACGGGCTTGCCTTTGGTGGGCCGGCGGCTGCCCGAGCTTAAATGAATCACATGGGCGTGCCAACCAATCTCCAGGGTAAAGGATAAAAACGGTATCACAGAAAAACAAGGCACAGCAACAAGTGCTGATTTAACAAAATAATATGCAGCCCCGATATGATGTCAACCAAATTCTAAAAATTCTTAAGTAAATACGATAACATGCAGCAATAGAAGAGATAGATAGTGCAAAATAAGGAAGTTCTATACCTTGTGGAGCCGGCGGCCGCCCGAGCTTAAATGAATCATGTGGGTGTGCCAACCAAGCTCCACACAAACAACTAGAGCGGAGACCAAAATGGCCACCGCAAAACGTCCAGATAATGGCCGCCGGTTAGGGAAATGAAAATGCCTAAAAGCCTCAAATTGAAATAGACCCAGTAAAAAAATCAATGGATTAAATAGATAAAAATGCTTTAAAATGAATTACAACCCCCCCTGCTTCCTCTATTTTAAAACTGCCCAGGGTAAAGGATAAAAACGGTATCACAGAAAAACGAGGCACAGCAACAAGTGCTGATTTAACAAAATAATATGCAGCCCCACAGGCACTCACACAAACACCATCCAGATGCAGACATATCAACATCCGCTGCCTCCACTGTGGCCCCCTCCTCCTCCTCGTCCACCTCCCTCCCAGTAGCGTCTCCACTCACACCTGCATGCACTACATCCTCATCCACTACCACCATCACAGCACACCTATCAGAGCACACACCTCACTAGCAGTCACCACCCCTACATCCATACACACGTCCCCTGCATCCTCTCCCACTGCGTCTGTGCCCCCTCCTCCCAAAGTACACAAATGTAAACACACAGACACCCAACAGCCATCCACCTCACAACAGCATCCAGCCCATGCGCCTGCATCCAAATGCAGCAGACTGACTCCTCCAACAACCACTTCCTATTCTTCCACTCCCAAACCTTTTCCCTGTTCCCGTCCCAATGTCCCTAAGAAGCTTTTCCTCTCCACCATTGACCTCTTCAATACCTCTCCTCCTCCCTGTCCTTCACGTCAGGCCAGGGTGACTAAAACCCAGGCAAGCACCTCAGCCACCCAGTCCACGGGCACAGCAGTGTCCACAGCAACTCCAGGTGGGAAATGATCCCGGGCACCAGGCAGCCACACAGCAAGGGTGCCTGCACCAAGTGCTGCAAGGAAGGGCCAGGAGCCACCCCCAGCTGCAGAAAGGAAGGGCAAGGAGCCACCTCCAGATGCTGCAAGGAAGAGCAAGGAACAATAACCAGCTGCTGCCAAAAGGAGCAAGGAGCCATCCCCAGCTGCAGCCAAAAGGAGCAAGTAGCCACCCCCAGCTGCTGTCAAATGAGCCATCCCCAGCTGCTGCCAAAAGGAGCAAGGAGCCATCTGCTGCCAAAAGGAGCAAGGGGCCATCCCCAGCTGCTGGCAGGAAGGGCAAGGGGATTGCACCAGCAGGCAGAAGGGACAAGAGGCCTTGTGCTGGAACTCAGTCGGAGCCCACACCACCAACTATGGTGGTGCAGCCATCCGAGGCTGCAGGGGATGGGCTGGAGCCTCCCCCCACCACTGCCAGCGCTGCCACCAGCACTGCCGCCAGCAGCAGCAGCCCCAGTGGGCAGCCGTCCGAGGCTGCAGGGGATGGGATGGAGCCCCCCCCCACCACTGCCAGCACCACCACCAGCATCGCCACCAGCAGCAGCCCCAGTGGGCAGCTGTCCGAGGCTGCAGGGGATGGGCAGAAGCCTCCCCCCACCACTGCAGCTCCACCAGCAGCAGCACCACCGCTGCCACCACTGAACAGTTGTCACTGCCGGCGGACAGTGTGTAGTCCTGCCTCCATGGGCTGTTGTGCGACCTGGCCCCTGCATATCCTGTGGGTATGACACCCATCTGAGAGACTGTGACCATGCACTCCCCAAGATCTGCATCACTGGGCATGATGCCCCCTCCAGAACCAGTGGAGAAGCCTTCCACTCACCCTATCCTCCCCAGGATGAAGCTCACTGGGCATGATGCCCCCTCCAGAACCGGTGGAGAAGCCTTCCACTCACCCCATCCTCCCCAGGATGAAGCTCACTTGGTACAATGCCCCCTCCAGAATCAGTGGAGATGCCATCCACTCACCCCATCCTCCTCAGGATGAAGCTCACTTGGCACAATGCCCCCTCCAGAACCAGTGGAGATGCCATCCACTCACCCCATCCTCCTCAGGATGAAGCTCGCTGGGCACAATGCCCCCTCCAGAACCAGTGGAGAAGCCTTCCACTCACCCCATCCTCCCCAGGATGAAGTTCACTGGGCACGATGCCCCTCCAGAACCAGTGGTCAAGACACCCACTTGAGAGACTGTGGCCTGGCCTCCCCAGGACCAAGTACAGGGCATGGTGACCCCTCCAGAGCATGTGTGCAAGTCACCCACTTGAGAGACTGTGGCCTTTTACTCCCCAGGATAGCGCACAGGACATGTTGCCCCCTCCAGTGACTGTGGGCAAATCACCCACTTGAGAGACTGTGGCCTTTTACTCCCCAGGACCAAGCACAGGGCATGTTGCCCCCTCCAGGACCAGTGGCGTTGTACCATCTTCCAGCTGAGGTGCCCCCCGTTCCGCATCCCCCTGAGGTGCCTGGCTATTTTTGACCTGATGAACCTGCAGTGTTCTCTCCGTGTTGTTGCAGGAGTGAGGTGGGGCCTTGGACTTTGTGATGTGGCCCTGTGGCCCAGGGACATTGAGGACTGGGCAGTGTCCCTTGATTTGTAAATATGTATATATTTTTGATTTGGATGTATGTATTTCTACTATACTTATCTTATTACACTCCTTTTGCTCTATAGTAGTTGTCAATGCATTATTCCTGAGAGGTACGGGGTGGATATGTTATGTAACTGCATCTGCTTGTGTGTATGGTGTTGGGGATGGGGGTGGGTGTGCTGTGTGTGTGTGTCACTTTCTTTTTCCTCCCTCCCTCCCTCCCCTATGTGCTAGGCGGCTGTACTCACTGTTCGTAGTATAGCAGGACGTAAAACAACATCAGGAGGACATGGAACTCGGGCTCCATGGAGGCGTGGTTGTTTCCTGAGTCTCCAGAGGTAAGTCGTTCTGTGCAGTGTTCCGCCAGGCTTTTGATGTTGTTGGTACCACCCCGGAAAAGGTGGTGGATTGGTGTATCATTTTACAGTTGGTGGAACATTGCCTGCCTGTTGATTCCACCCTGGCGGTCGGTGTTTTAAAGTGGCTGTCTGTATGAGCTGTTTCCGCCATGGTCATAATCCCGCATGTATCACCGCCAGCCTGTTGGCGGTATTAACGCCACTTTATCACCGACCAGCAGGGTTGTCATGAGGGCCTAAGTGTGTTTTGTAATTTGGTGTAAATCTGTTCCGTAGTTTTAGAAATATGTTTATCTAGAGACTTGGAGGGTCCGCGGATCTGACCGATTTCATGATGAGATCCAATTGGCTGCCACCACTTCAACCAGTAAGTGGTGAAAAGACATCTTGGGACTCAGACTCAGCTGAGTCCCAAGAAAAAAACATTTAAAAAAACATAAGGGAGCAGGGAAGAAATACCCTGACTCCCTGGGCCTGGTGGTGGGGTCCCCACAGGTACATTGCCTGGAGCCAAAGATTTTTTTTTGCCTAAATTGTACTGAGGATCCATGGATTTAAAAATTTAAAAAAACACAGTTTCCCATGCTTATTTTTTTATGCCCCCCAGAGTGTCCGGGACCCGGGGGGGAAATGCAAATGTTTGGGGCGAGGTGGCACATGTGGGCTGATTTTGACCCCAGGGACCCTATCTGCCAGGGCCCAGACTCATAGATAAGAGGGGGCAGACACCTATTTCATCCCTAGGTAAGAAGGGGGAGGCATGTAGCATCCTTCCCCAGGCAAAATTGGCCCACATTCCCCAGGCCATGATAGTAATGGGGGTTGGAGACTGCATGGTCCCCCTCCCTGACCTGACAGTGGCCCCGGGGGGACCCCATTCCACCAGGCCCATCCACAATTAGAAAGGGGAGGGGATCTTCCAGGCCCCCTCTTAGAGCCATTATTGGCCTTAGGGACCCCATCCCCCAGGACTGGAGTGCCCACCCTGGGGACATAGTGGTTTCCCACCCTTAACTGAGTTTTGCCCCACCTGCGGGAAACAGCATTTTTAGCTGCTCCCTGCAGGTGGGTCCAATGCCAGCTCCCGCTGGATGCGGGGAACTGTCTGGAGCACTGGGGGCCATGATGCTTCCCCTGCAGCCCCCAACGTGGACATGGTGGGTACCCTGGGTGGGCACTAGGCTACCTACCCTTTGTTGACTGGTGATGGGGTCTCCAGAGCTGAAATCAGTCTGGGGAATAATACTAATGTATGCTATTGGTTTTGACCATGTAAATCTATTTTTAAGGTGTTTTATTAAACTGGTGAGAGTCTTGTGCCCAGCTGCCAGGACAGTCGCGAGATTGTAGAGTGCTAAATTTTATCTTTAAGTATTGTTTAAAGGTATTGCTCTTTGTTCACTTAGGGCAACAGGCATTTGCAACCACAAAAATGCATTTTGGTATGCATCACACCCAAACTGCGATTCAGTATCATGTTAACAAATTGCAATTCTGGTTTTCAACCTAATACCAATTCTGTTTTTAAAAAGGGTGTCCCTTCCAAATACTGAGTCAAAAAGGCACCTATTAATATTTTGCAACTGAATTCCAGTTGCAAAACATCCATAATTGACTGACAATCGAAGTGTAGTGGTAATGCATTTGCAAATGGGACGGAGTCCCCTTGGGACATCTTTCCACTTGCTATTGCTAATGTAAAAAAAACTTCAAGAGAAGATAGCGGTCCACAGGGCCACTGTGTCTTCCTTAACAAACAAAAGGAAAAAAAAATATTTTTAAACACATCCTGTTTCCCTTTAAGGAAAATGAGTTACATTTAAAGAAAAAAGAGTACTTTGTTTAAAAGCAATCACAGATATGGTGGTCTGCTGACATCAGCAGGCCACCAAACTGTGAGGGCAGCAATTCCTAATAGGTCACAAATTTTGACATACCTCATTAATAGTCATGAGGTAGGTCGATTTGTGACCGACTAGAACTTGCTAAATAAAACTCATTGAATTTCATACATTAGAAACAATGATCTCCTAATGTTTATTTGCAGAAATGTGTTTATCGATATTCCCAACAGTGATGTATTTGGCCCATAGAGTTTAATACTAATCTATAATAAGGGTAGTCATTTAAATATGTTTATTATATTTATTTTTAAAAACTGATAACTCCAGCACTCCAGCAAAAGTTACCGCACAACCTCCTGAGTGGAGTCTAAGGGGGCTGTGCTTCCCGTTCAGCTTTTGTGAACCAATCGCAGGATCATATATTTGAATTACATTAACAGTGTTTTCTTGTAATTCTGAACAATGGAAGATGTTAGAGCTGTGGATTAACTCCGAAAAATTTACTATGTATTGTTTGTTTCAACATATAAAGCAAGATATTTGCCGACACTTGTGAGAGGTCCATTAGAGAAAACACACCTCAAGGAAGGATTGTGATTGGCTCATATGAATGCCTTTATTTCCTTTTTTGCCTGATTTGTGTATTGGATTTTGGTGTGCGTAAACCTTCTTGGATTGCTCTGTTTCCCTTTTTGCAATTTGTTTGGCAAAGGAGAAATGTCTTCATCAGATCCTGATGAGCAGCCTGATGCAGTTGCAGACACATCAATCTGCCAAAGAATCTCTGGTTTGGAGGTTCCTTAATATGAAGCCATGTGGCAATAAAAGTAGACCTGGCTATAGAACTCTGCTCCGCCACTGAAGTTTGCAAAATCAAAGCACTTCACACTATGCGAAATAGCCCAACGCTCCCAAATTTTGCATTCTGGCATAGAGCAAAGTTTGTTTACGCACACAAGATTTGGTTTTGGTGCTCTTTCACGAGGGCCACAATACTCTTGGGCCACTAGTGAGCATGCACAAGACTTTGCATTCGCTCATGGTGTTTCTGGCCACAAAGCGAGACTTCGAATTTGACCATGCTGCTTCCAGCTGTGTCGGCAGACAAAACAGTCCACCTCATGAATGCAAATGCACCTGGAGTAAATTTGCTGCTTAAGATACTCCTAAATCTAGTCAAAAAGAGGTGTTTGAGTGGATTTTCTTCTCCAATGGACCCTTCAAGTTGTTTGTTGGTGCGAGAAGCCTTTTTTCTTTTTTCCAAACAGGAAGGAAGTGCCTCAGAGATACCATGTTAGACCTGGCATCATTGTCGTGGTCTCCTCTGTCTTTTTTGCCTCTGCTTCCTATGTTTTGACTGTGTGCTGGACTTTGTTTTTGCTGGTTTTGGTACTCTGGGCACTTTACCACTGCTAAAGTACAAGTCCTCCATGTGTAAATTGCATTGGTAATTGGCTCTTCAATGATTGGCACATTTGATCTACTAGTATGTCCCTAGTAAAGTGCACTAGAGGTGCTCAGGGTCCATAAATCAAATGCGATTAGTGGGCCTGCAGCACTGATTGTGGCCCCCACATGAGTAGCCCTGTTAGCATGGCTCAGACCTGCCACTGCAATGTCTGTGTGAGCAGTTTTAAACTGTCAATTCGACCTGGCAAGTGTACCCACTTGCCAGCCCAAACCTTCCCTTTTTATACATGTAAGGCACCCTAAGGTAGGCCCTACGTAGCCCCATGGGCAGTGTGCAGTGTATGTTAAAGGTAGGATATGTACTGATGTGTTTTACATGTCCTGATAGTGAAATACTATCAAATGTGGTGTTCACTGTTCCTAGGCCTATCACTCACACAGGTTCACATTGGGGCTGCCTTTAAATATCTTTTAAGTGCAGTTTAACTATGGGAGCAGATAGAGATATGGAGTTTGGAAGTTGATTTTCAGATCGTCAGTTTGAAAATGCCACTTTTAGAAAGTGGGCATTTTCTTGCTTAAACCATTCTGTGACTCTACCTGCTTGTGTATTCCCAGTCTGGGTCAGACTGGAAGTTGGGCTGTTTTTGAATCTCCACTAGACAGTGACTCAGAGACAGCTGGGGTGTAGCCTGCATATCCTGATGGGTCATCTGGGCTAAAGTGGAGGGAGGAGCTGACAATTACACTTGAATGGGCTGTGCCTGCCCTCACACAATGCAGTCTACAAATCCCTTGTGTATGTCTGAGGCCAGGCCTGGGAAATGCATGATCTTGTGAACACAGAGACTTTCCTTTGAAGTTTGCCTTCTTCAAAGGCAGAAAGGTGTAGAAGTAGTGGACCCAAACCCCCAGATTTTTAGATTACTTCTGGAACCAAAAGGTACCTCTGCCAAGGAGAAGAGCTGAAGAGCTGGAAGAGTAGTATTGCTTGCCCCTTTGCCTGTGACAGTGATTTGCTAGGTTGGCCTGCAGTTACTGCTTCTTCCTGAAAAAGGACAAAGACTGGACTTTGTGGTATATTCCTGCTTGTGAAGTGTCTCCAAGGGCTCCGATTGAGCTTGCCTACTGTTTTGAAGTCTCAGGGCCATCAAAGACTTCCTCTGCTCCCATCTGGATTCTCTGCTGAGACTCCTGCCCTGCCAAGACGTGGCCTATCCAGTCTCTGGGCCCTTGAGTGGTGAAGCTGGTGGAACCAAGGTGGAATGACCGCACAGGAGCTGTGAGGGGAAATTTTGAATGCACCACCTGTAACACAGCTGTAAAAACAACGTGCCACCTGCATTGTGACTGAAATCGATGCACCACCTGCGTTGAAATCAAACCAAACCTCATGCAGGAATGATTCTCATCCTTGCGTGGCTGGATTTCGTACACAACATCGCTGTGTGTCAAAATAGATGTGACCCTGCCTGGACCCGAGGTGTCTGTACGAAAACCAACACATCACTCTCCTGCGGGAGAGAAAAAACACACATCGCCTACCCGACCAGAGAAGAAATTATGCACATCCTCACTTGCGAGTAAGGAATCAATGCGTCTCTGACTTTTCTGGCGCACACTCGCCCATACAGCTTTATTTTTGGTGCAAACCAGGTACTTTATGTAACATCAATGCATCCATTGTTTTCCAAGTAGTAAGACTCTTTATTTAAAAAAAATCATAACTCTACTTGTGTATGTTGGATTTTTGTCATTTTTGTCTTGTTTGATTTAGATAAATATTGGCTATTTTTCTGAACTGGGGTGGTGTCCATTTTATAGTGTTTTAATTCTATTACTGTGTGTTTTCGTACAAATAGTATACACATTGCCTTTGAGATAAGCCTGACTGCTTGTACAAAACTTTCAAGGAGGTGGGCAGAGGTTATCTTAAGTGAGTATCTCCCTTGCCCTGACTAGAGTGAAGGTCCTTGCTTGGAGCAAGTGCAAACTGACTGCCAACCATAGACCCCATTTCAAACATTTCAACTTCCTGTTCCTGTCCAGGAGGCTCATCCCAGTGCTTTGAACTTCTCCTGGTCACGTTGCACTTGGATTCAAGGTTGAAGGATCACTCTCTTTGTCTTCTGGGTATACCTTTGGATTTAAGGGCTTTGTTTTTGTGAAATCAGAGAAGTAAGTTAAGATGACTGTTGAATCAGGGTGTTGTTTGTTTGCTTGGGCATGTACCAGTATTTCTTTGTACTTAATTTGATTTTAAAACTTTACAGTGGTGGGTGGCCTCGAGTTTGTGTTTGGGACTAGTTATTATTTATTACAGGGCCACTGCCTATTTTGCATTTAATTGATTTTTCATCATTTGAAAATGAAAATTGTTGCACAGCTCATTACCTTTTTTAGATGTTTATACCAATTGCAATATTATTTTACTATGTGGCCTAAATCCAAAGGGGCATCTAACCAGTAGGCCCAGTACTAGTAGTCACCAATGAATTAAATTATTGTTCCAGTGGTACATGCTTTTAAAACTTCATTTAGGGCATGGATGGCATTGGATTAAATTAAAAATGTTGGCTATTGTTTGTGTTTCAATTTTTTTGCAAACAATGTATATGTTGTGTGGTAATATTTGATGGCATAGGAGGATGTGTACTGATGTTGTGAAATCTCAATAGCTCCATTAACTTTCATGTTTTGCATTGCTGAATTAATGATAGTGTTTCTTCAGTGTTACCACCATGCCTCCTTATGGCCAGTGTGCATGTGTGTGTGGTTGCTATCATCCATCATGTGTTTTTGTTCTCCATGCCGTATGGTCAGGGTCCATTTTGTGTAGTCTATGTCCACAGGCTTGCATGTGTTCTTTGTTCTCCATGCCTCTTTGTCTGTAGTTGTTGTTTGACCATGTGGCTGGAGGCCATTTTGTACATCCGACCAATGAGTTTTTGCCATAGGTGTGTATGTGTTCTTTGTTCTCTTTGCTCCTTGTTGTTGTTTGGCCATGTGGCTTGCGGCCATTTTGAGCATCCATCCAGTGTGTCATTGCCATAGGCTTACATGGGTTCTTCTTTGTACCCCATGTCTCCTTGCTCTTTGTTGTTTGACCATGTGGCTGACTGCTATTTTGTGCATCCGGCAGTGTGTCATTGCCATAGGCTTGCATAAGACACCACTACCCACAACAGATCCCCCACCGCAGATGGAAAACGGTCACCGAAGACCAACTTATCGCGACCCTCTCCTGGAACCGACCCATCAACACCACAGGCACTGATGCAGCTGCCCACAACTTCAGGCAATGGGTTGACACCTGTGCCAGTACTCTCACCCCAATCAAGAATCCCTCCAACAGGCGCACCAACAGAAAGGCCTTCTGGTTTACCACCGACCTCCACGAATCTAAGCAAACCTGCATCAAGATCAGACTCCGGACAAACACACAGCCTTCAAAAACGCCATCCACAGACGCTACCAACTCATCCGAGCCGCCAAGAGAACTGCCTTCAAAAATCGAATCAATAACAATGCACACAGCAACAAGGAGCTCTTCAGCGTCGTGAAGGAACTGTCCAACCCCAGCTCCAATGCCAATGACATCCCGTCATCCCAAGACCTCTGTGACTCCCTAGCCTCCTACTTCCACCGCAAGATTGCAGACATCCACAACAGCTTCAGCACCCAGACCCCCCCGGCAACCACCAAAACCACAGATTCACCTCGGACCAACCTCCTGCTCTCCTGTTCAACGACAACAACACCATCAAAATCATGAACACCATCCACTCCGGCTCTCCATCTGACCCCTGCCCTCACCACATCATCAACAAAGCAAGCTCCATCATCGTACCCCAACTACGGAAGATTGTCAACAGCTCCTCAAAGTCCACCACCTTCCCGGAGAGCTGGAAACACGCTGAGATCCACGCATTCCTCAAAAATCTCAGAGCGGACCCAAAGGACCTCAAGAACTTCCACCCTATGTCCATGCTCCCCTTCCTGGCAAAAGTCATCAAGAAGGCTGTCAACAGACAACTAACCCACTTCCTCGAGGAGAACTGCACCCTGGACCTTTCCCAATCTGGATTCCGCAGCAACCGCAGTACCAAAAACGCCCTCATCGCTGCCACCGACGACATCAGAACCATACTAAACAATGGCAAAACCGTCTCCCTCATCCTCCTGGACCTTTCGGCCGCGTACAACACTGTCTGCCACCACACCGTACGCTCACGCCTCAGCAATGCTGGAATCCGAGACAGATCCATGGACTGGGTCACCTCCTTTCTCACCGCCAAAACCCAGAGAGTCCGCCTCCCCCCATTCGGCTCGGAGGCCACCGAAATCATCTGCGGCATACCCCAGGTTTCGTCCCCAGCCCAACCCTCTTCAATGTCTACATCGCCCCGCTCGCTAAAATTGCCTGATCCCACAACCTCAACATCATCTCATACGCCGACAAAACCCAGCTGATTCACTCCCTCACCAAGGACTCTGCCAAGACCAACCTCCACGAAGGAATGAAGGCCATCACCAAATGGATGAAGAGCAGCTGCCTCAAATTCAATTCAGACAAGATGGAAGTCCTCATCTTTGGCTCCACCCACTCCGCATGGGATGACACCTGGTGGGCTGCCACTCTCGGAGCCGCTCCGACTCCCATCGACCATGCACGCAACCTTGGATTCATCTTGGACTCCTCATTATCCATGAACCAGCAAGTCAATGCTGTCTCCACCTCCTGCTTCAGCACCCTCCACAGTCACCCAAGCCCTTGTAAGCAGCAAATTGGACTACAGCAATGCCCTCTACATAGGAACCAAGGCCGAACTCCTAGAAGTGCAACGCATCCAGAATGCCTCCGCACACCTCATCCTGGACATCCCCCACCACTGCCACATCACAGACCACCTAAGAAAACTGCACTGGCTCCCAGTCAACAAAAGAATAACCTTCAAACTCCTCACCCACGGACACAAAACACTGCATAACACCGGACCAGAATATGTGAACAAATGGCTCTCATTCTACACCCGACCCGGCATCTCCGCTCCACCGACCATTCTCGCACCAAAACATGGAACACTCTTCCCAACCACCTGCGCCAGACCAAAGACCCCCTTACCTTCAGGAAACTTCTCAGGACCTGGCTGTTCGAGCAGTAGCAGTAACTCCCCCCAATTCTCTCCCCCCTCCACTCCTTGAGACCCTCACATGTGAGTAGTGCGCTTTATAAATTCCTGATTGATTGGTTGATTGGAATCACAAAACGGTTTCAAGTCACATGGTCAAACAACAAGAAGCACAGAGGCATGGGGAATCTAATAAACCCAATCCTTTTGCAAAAGAAAAAGGTAGGAGGTCCAGAGCTAACATTTTTTACAGCTTCCCATTGTACAACCGTGCCATTGGATGGTTGCAGTGATAGGGCCCCTCCTGCCTAAACATGCCCGTAGTAGTACGCTGAACTTTCTTCTTTTGTGGGGCCACTAATGCAGAGAACTTTTAAGATGTAGGTGTTGGTAGACGCAATGTGCGTGGTGGTGCAGTCACTGTATGCCGTTGTGTCTCCATCTGACTCTGGGTCTTCCTGTGCTATTGTGAGGTCGCTGAGGTCGCTGAAGTTGCTGAGGTGCGTGATTCTAGGGCACTGGTGGTGGCAGGGCTCCTTTTTGTGAGGATGTCACCCTTTTCGTCCTCACCTTCTACTGTGATTTGACCAGTTGTGGTTGATGTTTCCTGGCTCTCCTCACCTTCACCACCACAACCAGGTTCAACAATTTTTAAGGTGCTCCTCCCATTGGATTGCATTATGTTTGTTCATATGGGTAGAGTGCCTTCCAGTACCATAATGTGAACCAGGCTTACCTCGTTGAAAAATCATTTGGCAAATGGAGCATATTTCATCATTCTCCTCCTGTTTGATACTGGAAAAAAGTTACAAACATATATATGGCCGAATTGAAGTTGAAACCCTGTAC
Source organism: Pleurodeles waltl (assembly GCF_031143425.1). NCBI lineage: Eukaryota > Metazoa > Chordata > Amphibia > Caudata > Salamandridae > Pleurodeles > Pleurodeles waltl. The sequence goes on along the minus strand of NC_090442.1, from coordinate 690,299,679 downwards.
TGTGAAGAAGCCCACACATTCCCTTCAGGATATTCGAGCCAATGCCTGTCTCCCTCACATACCATTGCCTATCCTTTTATTTTAAATCACCTAGCAGGGCTGCCCCAGAAGATCATTGATGAAAAGACTGCCAGTGCCAAATTCCAATGCGTTGCTACAATCAAGGAGGAGATCATATTTTGTATCTACCACTGTGCTTGGATTGAAAGAGATAACTACTAACTATTGCATCAATGAGTGGTGATATATTGAGTGATTGTGGGTGATGATTGATGACGTATGCAGTGGCTGATAGTGAGGGAGGGAGTTCAACACATTTATAAACTTGATTTTTATGATTTGTAATATTTGGGGGCTGATGGATCATCACTTTTTCTTGAAAGTAATTGGTCTTTGAAACTTAGCAAAATGTACCTGCAGGGTCCACTCCTTTCTTCTGGTTCCTTAGAGACTAGACCAGTCACTTTGATTACAAAACACAAATCTACACAAAATACTCCAATTCTGTTTCCTTCTGTTTCTCTATTTGTTCTTCAACAGCAGTGCATTCCACTGGACTACTTCACTTGGTTTGAGAGTGGGACAGACTATTCAGTCCAGAGGAGGAGGATGGAAGGACTCAGAGTGGTGCAGAAGGAGAAAGTTATCTATTTAAAGAGAAACCATGATGATGGTGAAGACACTGAGGCCTAGTACTCTGGGCTGGAGAGAGGTTTGTTGATTTGGGAAATACTACTGAGTGTGTGTTTGCGGCATTGCTGACTAATTTTTATGTTTTAGCACTGCTTTTCAGTCTTCTTGGTACACTCCTGACTCCTCATGAAGCTTACTTTGCTTCCTTTTGTTCTTCTCCTTTACTCTATAATATAACCACTGTTTTTTTATAAGTATGCCTTCTCCCGAAAAATAAAATAAATAAAACTTGGTGAAAGCTCAACACTCCAACTTACCTACCTGACATGTTCAGCCATGCACCTATGAGTGACAGACATTTCGTGAAGAATGGAGATGCACCACCCAATTTGGTAACACAGTATCATTTTCCTTTTTTTAACAATCATTCATTTTTAGAACTGGGTGAGCTAACTTCAGTCAACCATAATTCGTCTTTTTCAATCCTAGCAGGCAGAACATTTAGAGATTTGTATCTTGGGACTCTTTGAGGATGAAGGACTGATTACAATGCACTTAACTTAACTGTGTCATACTTATCCTTTCATCATTTCCTTCCAGAACAGGTAAATGATGGTGTGCTGCTTAGTGCACCAATGAATAATGTTGTTGTTTCTTTTGTCTTTGTCACCTTTCCCCAACTCCCCTTTCCCATCCATTCATCGAGCCCTTAACCCTCTTCCCCCGGGTTGTGTGATTTACTAATGTGTGGCTTAATTTTACACACTATAAATGGATCACACACTTGCTGAGGTGAAAGTGACACCAACTCACTGCATGACCTTCTATTACCTGAGCATTATTTCACACCAGCCCCATCAACATCATCATTCAGGCCTTGTGTTCTGTGTTGCATTAAAGCTTAACCTTGTCCAACCACTCGTAACTCTGAGCCCATTTCTCCTGATTCGCGGATGTAATTTCCTAAGTTTAGTTTGCATTGAATACTAGCACCCCATTGCAAAACAAGAAGTTTATATTGCTAGTTCTTATTACCTTATCAGGTCTTCTTTATTGTGTGTCAAATATTGCCATTGTGGTAGCCTTGTCTCAGTCTTTCTAAAGTTATGATACAATATATGACCCACTAACTCTGGGTTTTCTTTCAGTCCAGTTGATGGTGGTGGATAGCCCTTTGATTAACCTTGCAGTCCGCATAGATGAGAGTGCCACCTTGTGTCTTTCCTGCTAGTGCGCTAGCCTGCTACTACCACTATCCCCTTAATTCAACATAAGATGCCACCATTGGAAAACCCTGCAGTAAGACGAATGAGGAGTCAGCCCTGACTTCAACTATTCAGGTAAGAGAAGAAATATGGATTGAAGTGAACTTGTTTAGTTAGTATTTAACATATACTGAAGAAGCTGTTGTTTGTGTGTATCTAGGTTTTGTAGGCAAAATAGGCAATGCAGTCATCCACTAATGGTCAGTATAGTTACAGAGGACAGTTCAGTTGATCAAAGGTATAAGTAAATCACATAACCATTTTAGTATATTTAAAAAATAAACAGGCTACACTAAAAGACAGCAGTGCAAACTAAAACACCAAAATAACAATTTGAGGAATAAATGAAGCAAAATAAATTATCCCCTTTTGTTTCTCACAAAATAGAAAATCCACCCTTTCCACCCAAATCTGCCTAACCCTCTACCCAAACCAATGGCCTTGACCCAAAAGTCCACCAAAAGTCCACAACTAAAGAAGCAAAAGCCCACAACGAAAGTCTAATTGACAAAACTCGCTCCCAACTTCCGTTCCCAACCTCTCCTCCCACAACAAGTATCCGTACCACAAAAGCAAAAAATGTAAAAAATCATCTGAAAAGAGGATTCTCCACACAGATCCAGATATCGTCCAGGATGCCACCTAGTGCAAAGTGTTGCAGGACGTGGCATTGGAAGTTGTGGTCCGACGGGCTGATGCCAGCTGGTGACTGCACTGACGGTGCCACTGGGAAGCTGGAGGCACTGGCAGCTGGTTTGAAGAGCAGGGACCGACGGGCATGTTGGTTGCTGTCTGGGCCTCGTCCTCCTCCTCCTCCTCCTAAAGGGCCACCAGTCACCGATATTCATTGTGGATGCCCTCCAGCCTCTGCCGCTGCAGCCGGGCTGCTATGTTCTAGCTAGTCGGATGTTCACCAGGAGTAGCTATAGCAGAAAAGAAAAAGGAAAATGACAAATTATAAGCAGTGCTCTGTGCAAACATTTTTTTAAAAAGTAGAGTGACACAGTAACAGTAAATTGCTTCTCCCTATGGCCATTGGAATTTGATGTGACTGATTACAATGAGTCACAGGGCCATTTTTTTACCCACTCATGCCTCACTCTAGTTGACAATTGTCAAAAGGGTCAAATTTGAACTGGCATGAATCCACCATGGATTCCATCAAATATTAATCACTTGCACGTAAATGTGGCACATACCAAAAGGGATTTTTCAATTATATTCTTTAGTGGCTGGGACAGAACTTTGGAAAGAAAGGACTAAAGTACTCGGAGGTGACAGAGTGGGCACTGGGAGGGAAAGGAAACACTCCTTTAAGTCTGCAATGTTTGATAACTTTGTAAAAGCTGCATTATTATATTACTGCCGAATTGAGCCACACTGTAGTTACATCATAGTAGCATTGGTAACTAATAAGGAGGAAGGCATGATGGTGAGTGGGAGGATACATATTGACCTTGCTTCAACTACAGTGAGTTAAGGGAGAAGACAGAAAATTAAAATACCCCTACTTTCAACCAAAGCTTTGATAACCATGCAAACCAAGCAAAGTAGGTGAACAGACACGTCCCCCTCCAGAAGAGCTCCCTTATTTCTTGATTGAAGCAACTATACATTCATCTTTTCATTCATCTATTTTATTCACCCTTTGATACCCTACCATTCAAGCTTTACACTCTCTTGTTCAGTCTTTCACTGTTACAATCCAGCCATCCATGTATCCATCCATAGACTCACCTGTCCAGTATCCACCCTTTCAAACACCTTGCTTTCTCCTATCCATCCATTTACCCATGCATCATTCATTATCATCATTCGTTATCATCCACCCATTCCATTCCCGAGCATCCTTTTACCCATTCACCCTTCACCCACTGAGGCAGACTTTCACCCCTTTTACCAGTTTCATCCGTTCTTTCATCCACCCATGCATCTCCTATTACTCACTTATGCATTCTTTCCTTTCACCCACACATTCTTTCACTCATATACCATTTCACTCATTATTTCTTTTAGCCGTCCATCCTTTGCTCACTTTCCCATCAAGCCATCATTTGTAGCATCTATTCATTATGAGCTTTTGTCTGCTGATTATCAGAGAGAAGAGGCCATTTAGAACTCAACCCTTGCTGTAGCTGCTAAATCAAGGGCTTCATGAGTAGCGCCCTTGCAGTGAGTATACTAGTAAGTGTCAATGAGAAAGAGCAATATGGCTTACCAATGCCCATACCTCCTGTTGCCGGTTTCCCCTCCATCTGTTGCCACGTCCAGTGCACTGGTGCGCCGCTGGGCCCTGCACTGGTGGTTGGTGAGGCTGGAAAAAATGTTACATATTTGAGACTCTAACAAAATACGAGTGCAATAGATCACTACAGTTCTATATTTTTCTATCATTCATTTTGGGAACTTTGTCAGTTGTTAGAAAAGCCAGGTAGACAATTCATCTGCAAACATTTCGTAATGGAGGGGCAGAGCTAAGTCACTGAAGCACAGTAAAGGGGTGGAATACTTTGGTCAATCCAGGAGAACCTATGGTGAGGTCTTGGTTGACAAATGCAATGGGCATGAGCAAGGCAAAGAAAACCTTTACAAATGTGTAGAAAAGCTGACTTGGGCATGCAATCTTGTCGGTAGAGTAGCTGCCCTAAAAATCTGTCCTCTTTTTATAAAAGAACCAGTCACAAGAATTATAAGGGGAGAAGGGAATGCTAAGCTTAGTGACAAAGCAGAAGAAGGTTAGTACAGACAGGAGGAAGTCAGGTACAGAAACATGAAAAATAGATAAATGCAGGCATAACAAGAATTAACAAAGCTTAGATAGAATGGAAATAATTACAAAAGAAGTTAGACAGGCACAGTCAAAATAAAAGAAAAATTATTCAAAATGATAAGTGATGAAAAATTAGGGAAATAATAATAAAACAGGAACACTTTCTGGGGCCAGAAGATCCACCATCATCCACACTGGTGGTGGCACTGGCACCCTCGTCTCCTCCTGGAACCACCTTGGATGTTGCCCTCTTCTTCCCCTTGTGAGCTAAGGTGAAAAAATAGAAGATAAAGAAAAAGATTAGTGGCACAGTTAATATTCCCAAAAATGTTTTGACAAGCAGAGGAAAGCACGGTAACTATTACTTTTACGTTCCTAATTCCTACGCATAAGCCCTACTCCAAATTTCCTAAACTACGGACCATATTTACAAAGTTTTGAGACAGGGCAGCTCTGCAATCCTTCTTGCAGTGTTGCCCTGTGTCAATCGAAAAGGGTAGGAATGCACCATATCTACAAGATATGGTGCATTCCTGTCCTTGTCCTCTGCGTTGGCACACAATGGGCTGCCATGCGCCAATGCATGCACCCATGCACCATGGTGCAAGGGTGTCTGCATTGTGGAGATTATTGTTTTTTTGTAGGAAGGGCCTTCTTCCTGCACAGAAACAATCACAAGAGGGGTTTTACTTTGTGCAATGTGTGCTGCAGAATGCAGCACATACAGAAAAAGGAAAAAACAAATAGGAATAAAGGTATTTCTCCTTGTTGCATCTCCTTTACATCTCCCTTGGAGAGGCATAGGCTTTTGACGCATTCTCAGTTTTACAATACCCTGCAAATCTGGAATGTTTCAAAAGCCATGGATGTTACGTGGGAACACCCACCATAACACCCAAGGCATGCCTCCCTGTCATGACTTGTGCTGTGTTGACAATTTTTGCTAGGTCATGAAAAGCCACGGTGGGTGGCTTTAAGTGGCCTTGTAAATATGGCTCTGCAGTGTGTGCTGTGGGACCGTCACTAAACGTGACATTCCAAAAGTGCAAAGGGCCTTGTAAATATGGCCCTACATTTACATCTATGTACCACTAACAATGCATTCATATTGCAACAAATGATCTTTGCTTCTCAACCACCTTTGATGGGGTGACTCAGCCTCCATTTAATTTCAATGCATAGAGGTATACATGCTATAATGATATCATACAACAAATCACTGGATTATTCTTGATGACAGGAGGAGTCTCTGCCAGCATGGCTTCCTAAGTAATCAGCCCAAACAAGCACCGATGAGACCAATTAGAAAGTGCTGACTGACCACCTAGCTAGCTCAAACTGGATCACATAATAAATATTAATCGTAGCGTAAATTCAACTTACCTTTGAGAGTCAGCACTGGTATTAGAAAAATGTTTGCATTGTGGAACACACACAACAAAGAAATATCGCTTACTCACTGAGCCCCAACGCCCAGCAGATTGAGCAGATCCTGTTCACGGTCGATTATGTCCACCCAAATATGCATCAACTGCTGCTGGATGTGCTGGACCCCAGTCTGTCGACAAACCAACCTGTGCACCCTCCTCCACAGCAGTTGACACTCATGAAGGGCATTAACACTCCCAGGCCCGCCGCCTGCTGCCAGCATGGAGGTGATGCACAAAAAAGACAAATATTGCCACATCTGCCTTGGTTAAAAGAGGGTGAGTCTGCACCCCTTGATGGTGCAGACTCCCACAAGGTAAGTGGCTAGCAGGAATATCTGTGCCTCCACTCTCTCTGCCACCCGCTGCCATGGAGATGGGTGGGAAAAAGAAGGGGGACAAAATTGAAAGAAGAAAGAAAAAAAAAGAAAAATGTAAAGGGAAAATCAAAAGATTAAATTAAGTTTTTAAAAATTACAAAACACATTGACAAAATGAAAGAAATGTAAAATACACAAAGACACACTCTGAGGAAATGAAGGAAAGTGAGGGGGAGATAATTTAGAAAACAGTAGGATTGAATAGAATAAGGCTGGATTAAAGTTGGATTAAAGTTAGGTCCAGCACCATGTACAGAGAGACAGAGAATAAAAATGGCCTTGCTCATGCGAACTGTGTGGTGCCTTTCACATGATAACATGAGAATGCAATCGCACTCCAGAATGTGAAAAACGTACCACAACTGGGCATGCCAAGCAACTCCAGCCATTGGAATTTTTTAACCACTTTGTGGAATTCCGTGTAGTGGGACTTCGCAAGGTCAGCCCACCCGTACAAAAAAGTGTCAGCAGAGTTTGTCACATGTTTGTCAATTGCAAGCATTGTGAAAAGGAGTTTAGCTTCAAGAATACCAAGAAGCAGTATAATTTGAGAACTATGGGAATGTGGAGGCATTTACAATCCATGCATCCACAAACGCTAAGTCAGACTATTTTGTGCTGCCAAACCTGAGAGCTCTTCAGGTGTTTCCACATCCTTTTAACCTAGAGACACTGAAGGTCATAACGAGTTTGGTGGTCTCATGACTGCCATGTTGGCGCTGGGAGTCGTACCACCAACAGGCTGGTGGAAAAGACTGACAAATTATCACCATGGTGGTCTTCCCAACAGAATACAGCCAATCCACTGCCAGCACAGCCAGATCGATCAGGCCGCCACAGACAGCAGTAGCCACCTTCAGGCCGGCGGAGAGCATGTTCCTGCTGGACAGAGTACGAGGCTGCACACCGCCAAGGTTTCCACTGTGGTTACACCAACACAGAAACCCTGGCGGAACCCAACTCTATAAAAGGAGATGCTCACCTTCAGGAACACATACCCATCTGGAGCCGCCATGGCACCTGAACTACACATCTTCCCGCTGCTCCTGCTCGCCCAATGACTTTGGAACCAGCTACGATGGTAATGTCAGCAACAAGTACCCTCACACTGACACGCACACTCACACACAGCCACATACACTCACACATACATAACACAAACACTACGGCTAACATACACTTTCAAAACACACAGATCACTCACATACACAGCACCAGCACAGTCTAACACTGCAACACACAATGTAAACAAATGACACAAAAACACCTCAAAATCAACATCATACATCCACAATACAAACATCCACTTAACAAATCATTCATACAGCACAATCTAACAACACCAGAGAACTAACACACACTATCAAACTTCCATACAAAAAGCCATACATCATATCCCACAAACACATATCAGAATGGATCAAACATAACAATCAACACACACTCTCACACACACACAGTACAACCACACAAGAGCACACAATACTTGAAATAACACATCAACACAATCACTACACACAATATCAACATTAATCCATGTTCCTAACTCATGCATCCCCATCACACAATACTGAGCCATCACAATGGAACAAACGTAATGCACACACCCACACATGGTGGCCACACACAACTGGAGAACTATTAACGCACACACAAAACGTACTCACATAAACTTAAGCAGGAAAGACCAAAATACTGATAAGGAATGAAAGGCAGGGCAAACAAGTAACCTTGGAACAACAACTGGTTGGCCCAGATGTATGTGAATCAATAAATAATTAAAAACTTAACTATGTACAATAATATGACGCCATCGACCAGTCCAATGATGTATGTGCAGCATGCACAGATGGCACATTCCAGTGCCCCTACTTGACTCGTGACTACCATACAACCTCCATAGGTAGGAGCACCAAGGTGGAAGGCAGGCACCTCAGGGTTTGGGGGTGAAGAGAGGTTTGAGTTTGGGATTGCGAGGTGGATCCTTGGGCTTACGAGTGGGAGGCTTAGGTCGAGGCTTGGGGAGGCCTGGGAACTCTTGGGAGGGGTCAACTTCTTGGCAAGGGAGGGCCATGGGTACCTTCAGGGGGCCAGGGGAGGACTTGGAGGTGGAAGAGCTGGACACAGGGAAGGACAAAGATCTTCCGGGGGGTCACATGGGCTGGGAGAGGTGTAGGGAAAAGATTCAACTCTTAGAGGAAAAAAATCTTAAACACACATGGGGACAGTCATGGCAAAAGGGTTTGGGAGTGGAGGGAGAGGGAGTGGTTGTCAGAGGTGTTTTGGGGAATGTCTTAGGTGCATGTGGGTGCGAGGTGTGCTTGTGTGTGCTGGGTGTCTGTTGGGTGGGTGACTGTGGTCTTTTACGTGTTTTGGGAGGAGGGGGGTGGAGGTGCTGGGAGATTCTGTGGTGGATGGGTGACTGTCTGTTGGGGTGGTGACTGCAGGTATGGTGGATGTGCTGCATGTGGTCATATCTGTGATTGTGGTGACTGCAGATGTGATGACCGGGGTGGATGTCTGCGGGTCTGCTATTGTGGTGACTGTGGGTAGGATAGGAGTTGTGGCTGTATAGGTAGATGTGGGTGTGATATCTGCAGGTGTGTCCGGTGTAGTGTCTGTGAAGGTGGGGTGGTAGGGGAGGCAGTGCAGGTAGTGAGTGCTGTGTGTCTGCAGGTGGGTGTTGTCTGTGTGCATGCCGGTGGTGTGTCACGTAGTGCTTGTGTTTGTCAGTAGTACCCTTGAATGTTGAGGTGGATGTATGTTTGTCTGTCTGTGTGCTTTGCCTGAATCGGGGAAGAGGGGTTTGGGAAGAGGATGGTGGAGGGGGGATGGAAGACGAAGTGTGACTAACTGCCATCAGTGTGGGGGCCAGAGCCTGAAAGCATGTCTTTAGGCCAGCCAGTACACTGTGAATGCCCTTCAGAATGCATTACTCTGCTGGACTTGAGTTGCCAGTCCCTGGATGACATTCACGATGGGTGACTGACCCACAGAGATGGACTTCATGAGGTCAATATCCTCCTCACTGAGGGCAGCAGGGCTGACAGGGGTTGGAGCAGAGGTGCCTGCAGCGAAGGAGATGTCCACCCTCCTGGGTAAGTGGGCATGGACTACTGGGTGGGGAGTTACAGGGACGGCGGTGATAGTAAGGGTGTGGCGGACAAAGATGGTGCTGGGGTGGTCCCAGAAGGATCTGCCCCCATCAGGGAGTGTCGACTGGAGAAAGATTCCAAGGATGATGAAGCTGAAGATCCGGTCTCCCCATGACACTCCCCTCGCCCTCGGGGCCACTGAGTCCCTCGCTGTCTGTGGTATCAGGACTCCGTGTCCCAGCAGCATCCCCACTCACTTGTGCCCCATCTCCTTTGCCTGTTGATGCTGACACACACAAATAGAGAGAGGGAGGGACTGACAGAGAGGGAGAGAGAGGGCCATCGTATTCTTCACATACACACATTAGAACAAGGACGAGGACAGGAGAGTGATACATCTTCTGGCTAGGGTTTGTCATTTAATAACCCACATAACCTACTTCATGTTACTCCTATCCACCTCATTATGGCAACCCTCCCAACCACATCATGATCCAAAAGTGGTAGCACCACTGGAGCATTCTAAGAAATCATCTGAATGGGGATGCCAGCATGCTCATCATGGCCTACCCGAAGCATTAAATCTGTTATAATTTGGATCATAACTCTCCATGCCTCTCTAATGTGTAGTTCAGTTCAAACAGTTCAGTAATCACAACATAAAATGCCTTGATTGTATCCGCACCTGACCAATCTGTGTCCTTAGAGTAAAGTACCTTGATAATAAATAAACTTAACTCACAAGCCACACTGCATCTGCCATACAGATCATATGCCTGACTGAACCCTCTGTATATATACACATCATAATGGAAACTATCACTGATATAGCCACAACATGTGGCACTACCACAGAGGAAATATCTGGTGTGTATAATATATGTCTGGAGAGCTGTCATGTGACCATATGTATCAAATTCCAGAGGAACCTCTCAGACACTGTACAGAAATATTCCACATCACTTCATACATGCATGTGCAGCAACAGCAGGCTACATAGCACACATGAGACATCCACTGACACTCACTAAGTGCAGTGTAAGGACACCTAAACTTTAGCCAGCGATGAAAAATTCATAGGGCACCTAACATACCACCTGATATTCTGTTACAGTTCCACCCCATGACTACATGATTGAAGCTGCACCACTCATACCCTTCCTGACATGTGATTAGCTGTATCTAAGTGTACACAACACACATATTCCACCGGAAAGATATGAACAGATGATGTACACATGGATTTATACGACTTCTATTGCACTGACAACATATCCCACAGCAACACCTGTGTCAAAAATTGTACTACAGCTAAATCATCATACAATTAAATCATAAGTCAAACCATGAGAAATCCTGTCCAAACTGTGTACATCATCTAGGCAGAGGGTAGTAATGATTGACACACTCCATTACCTCTGACCCCAAGTAACCATTGAGACATGATGTAGGCAGAGAATTACATATGTGTCACTGTAATTGGTAGGACTTCTGCACACATTGCCTGGACATAGCATATAGTGATAGGGTAGCTCTGTCTAGCCCCTATCACCTAGGACACAAAGCAGTTGGGCTAAATGTGATTCGGCCATATGGCAATGTCATGGACATGCTTGTAAAGGACACATAGTCAAAACCATACTCCCACAGTTGAATAGCCTTCCCTTACTTCCATCACATATCCCATAGTTTGAAGAAGATGGGACAATGTGGATACATTTACTGACCCATATGCACAGTTAAATCCTGGCCATATATGTGCTGTGATGGAGAGGCCTTCCTCACTTTAAAGTCGCAGAACATTCAGGATTCCTGAAGGCAAAATTCAGGTGCCTGGATCTATCTGGAGGTGCCCTCCTCTACTCGACTCAGAAGGCATGCCAAAAAATCTTTGCCTTCTGCATGCTCCACTATCTAGCCCTGATACTTTGGATACCACTGATTGCAGATGAAGGAGAGGCAGCAGGACCAGTAGTTGGTGATGCTGATATGGCAAGTGATGAAGAGCCAGAGGTAGAAGAAACAGCTGACTCTAGGACAGAGCTCATCAATCAGTACTTCCACTAACATCCATGTATCTGAAGTGGACCTTAACAAGTGTTGAATGTGCACATTTTGATATGGATGACTGCCATAACACTACCTGACTGGATTCATCAGTGTTGGTGTAATGAGCACCAATGCCTACATGTGAGCTGGGGAAGCTGACGGATAGATGGAAGCTGTCCAGTAACATCTGATCCTAACATTTAGTTCTGGATTAGACTATCCAGTATTGAGCTATGTTTCTTGCCTTTCCCTATCCTCATATCCTTCCACTCACTGAAATGTATTTTCCCTGTTTGCCTCTGCACCCTAAGGCTTGTTCTATTCATTGTCAGCAGCCAATGTTAGTATATAACAGATATGAGGGTTGTTAATGACAGATAGCAGCTAAATTGGATATACTTACAGGAGGATGTGAAATAATTTGTACTCCAGTCATACGTGTGAAAACGTGAGTTCTTCTTCCTTTCCTAATACCAGTGGGGTTGGGGCATGTGAAATGGTATTGTGCATGTCATTTGAAGTATGTGGCACTTGTGTGAAGAATAGATCATGGCCTCTGGATACACAGTGGATGGAGTAGTTTTTGATGACCATGGAGCCTAGTTGTGTTTGTATTCTGAAGTAGCTGTACAAGGTGCAGATTACTGTAAAGTGATGAAGCAGTCAGAAGACTGCTTTGGGTATATGCCCTATGTTTGTGTATGATCAATGCACTGGATCCTCAGTGAAGTTGTATGTGTGTTCCATGGGATATGTGATCATGTAGCTATGTTATATGCAAGTGATGAGTCTGTACCTGGTAATATGTAGGTCCAGACTGACTGCCCCTGCTTTGTAGGTGGGATACCAAGGTGGTATACCTTCCATCCTGATAATACTCTCTGTCATGCTCTACTTGCAGGATGGAATACTGACTATACTATGGTGTTGGCCTGGATGGAACCTCTCAGACACTTGTCATACGACATCTCTGTTGTAATATGACTCATGTTGTGGGAGGCTCTGTCTGATGACCATTATACTGGCTGTTTGCAGAGGGGCGGGACCTCCCCACATTTGGCAAGCATGGCAATTGTTGAGACATTAATAAAGACACATCTGCAGTAGCTGTGGTCAATTGTGGTTTACTGTGCATATCTTAATGAATAAGCACAAAATAAAAGTGGTAAAATGTGAAAAGGGGTGATGAGTTAGGTCATGGTAGATGGATTAATCAGAGAAGCAGCTACACCCGTTGGTTGCAGAGGGCCAGTGCCCTTGTACCAAGGGATAATTGAGTCACATCTCAGGACAGTCTATAGGATGTCTCTGAGGCATAAAAGGGTGACAAATCAGGAGAGGTTAACTTCCTGGCAGCGGGTTTGGTCTTGGCATCTGCTCCAGCCAGCTGTCTGGCTGGATGTCCATGTATGAGGGTTTTTTTCAGCTACAGAGGAAGGAGTGTCTGAGGCTTGTGGTTCTCCTGGCAGGGCCTCCATTCCACTAGCTGCCGTAGATGTAGATGACCAGATGTTACGTTGTTAGTGAAAAGGGCCTGCTGGTGTGCTGAGGAACCACGCAGGGTGGTGTTGATGTCCCTCAGCACCCCTGCAATGGAAACCATGGTGGCATTATGTGCCTGCCACTGCTGCATAACTTCCTGGTGGTATTTCCTCTGCAGCCTTTGATTCTCCCCCAACATGGTGATAATTTGGCCCATCCTGTCCTGGAAACTTTGATATGCTCCCAGGACTTGGGAGATGATTTCCTGGTCAGTGGAGTGCCTTTGAGGCTCCACCATCTGGCCCAAAGTATTCCTGCCATGCACCCTTGCCCCAGCTGCCAGTACCCCTGGCACGGTGTGCCCATTCCCATTGGTGGCAGGGCCTTCATTGTCTGGGATGTCAAGGTTCAACTGTGGTCCCTGTACTGTGGGGCACACAATAGATTGAACTGGCTTTGGGATACAGGATGGGGGAGCGAATGGTTGCCTGTGATGTGGTTGCACCGGGGGGGGTGTTGATGTGGGCAGGGTGAGGCAGGGAGTTATTGACTGACCAGGTGTCCCAGATGCTCCAGGTTGTTCGTCGTTGTCCAGACATCCAGGCGTCTTGTTCTCACTGTCGCCTTCATCCTGAGGGGTACTGGCAGTGTGACAAATGCTGCACAGCATACCTTTGTTGTAGATATTACTCTGTGACTTGGTTTCCATACTCCATGTTTGGAGATACAGCTTTGGTACAGATAGCACTGCTGATGAGTTGTGTTACTGTCTGATAATTGACATGACTGTTCACCTCTGTTACCTAGTGATTTGTGAGACTTGATAGTTGTCACAAATTATAGCTGTACAATACGCAATTGTGTCTTAGTAGGAACACAGTATGTGGGTATGCAAGGATTGCCTGTATCTAGATGTGTTGCATGTGCGTCGTCTCAGCCATCTTACCATCATACACAGGTGAGTCATTTCTGGCTTGGAATCTTTGATCTGCAGCCATTAGGAGTGGTCACTCAGCTGCAGGTGTATGTTGTTCTGCATATCTGTCATTGCCATATATTGCTCCTCACTAAGTCAATCTAGATGGTTTAGCTAGTGCTTTAGTTATACATGCATGGAATGTTATGTGTTGAGCACATTCAAGGTGTTCATACAATGGTGTTGGTGCAGGCTGGAAGTCGAAGTGATTTTATTTGGCAGTCATTAAATGTGCTATTGCCAAGGGCTGTGGGGCAGTTGGGCTGGGTGGAGTAGTGGCATGCAGGTGAGGGAAATTAGGTGAATAGGTGGGAGGTGCTGTTGGTAATTAAGTGATTTAGGGAGTATTTGGGTGGTGAGGAGGAATGTAGGACAATACAGTGGTGTGACATGACTGTTGTAGGTACTTACCAGTCTCCAGTCCCCCAGGTATTCCAGTCAGGTCCTCCGTATCGAAGAGGATCACCTAGAAACTACTCACCCAGGCACACAAGGCCCTCCACAACACAGGCCCGGCCTATCTCAAAGACAGACTCGCCTTCCACACCCCCACCCGCCAGCTCCGCTCCTCCAGCCTTGCCCTCGCCTCCGTCCCCCGCATTGACCGCTCCACCACCGGAGGAAGATCCTTCTCCTACCTTGCTGCAAAGACCTGGAACTCCCTACCGCCCCAACTACACCAGACCCAAGACCTCCTGGCCTTCAGAAAATACCTCAAGACATGGCTTTTTGACCATTAGCTCCTCCCCCAGCGCCTTGAGACCCTAACGGGTGAGTAGCGCGCTTTATAAATTGATTGATTGATTGATTGATGTAGTATGTCCAAGAAGTTCTCCTCCCAAGATGCAAATTTTTGGGGCGGAGGTGATAGCCCACTGCCAATCTTGTGCACGGCGATCTGGTGATGTGATGCCATAGAATGCACCTTCTCCCATAGGTCATTCCACCTTTTCCTGATGTCCTCCATTGTGCGTGGATGGCTGTCTACTGAGTTGGCCCTGTTGACTATCCTTTGCCACAGCTCAATTTTTCCTGGCAATCAATGCTTGTTGGACCTGTGCTCAAGACAGTTGTGGCTCTACCCTGACTATTTCATCTACCATGACTCCTCATCAGTCAAACATGGGTGTTTTTGTGGGGACATCATGGTGGTGGTAATGACAGTGAGAACGTGATTAAAAGGATGAATATTGTTTGTGAAGATGTGTGGGTGCTGTGATGTGAGTAGGTTGCAGTTGATGTTCATTATGTGGTTTTATTAATTATTTTTGTGTATGTTGTGCAAGTGAGGGATGTGTACTTAGTGTGATATTTAGGGGATTCTAGTGTGACTTTTGCTGTATCTTTATATGTTGACTTGTCACTGGCTGTGTGTGGGTTCTGGTGGCAAAAGCTTGTGGGTTTTGTAGGGGTGTGTTATATAGTACAGTGAGTAGGTGTGTTGGGTGTGTGGATGTGTGTCAGGTGTGGGGTATTCAAACTATCCAATGTGGTGAGATGTTCTGCCTGTAAATGAGTTTACACCACGGCGGTTTTCACCACCAATGGTTTACCACCATGGAAGAACCTCTGTGCTGATTGTGGCTCGTAATCTGGTGGGTGGATTCTTGTCAGTCTGGCGGTGCTGGTGGTGGAACTGCCTCTTTCCCGCCCTCCATTGTCCTGGAGGTCTCGGATTTTTGGCTGTGGTTTGGCGGTCTTCACTATGTGAGTCTTAATACGGTGGCCAGATGACCGCCAACATGGCGGTCTTATGGCGGCTGCCACCGCGTCGGTCTTCCGAACAGACTGCCAAATTCGTAATGAGGCCCACTGTGTTTGCTCAGATACTTACTGCTCAAGCAGACAATAATTCTGCTTACCTCCCCAAAGCTCTTTTTTTTGCTTCTTATGTAAGCAGAATTTTTTTTCATCAGAGATGAGTACAGCTGTGCAGGACAAGCTTGTGCAAATCCATAAATGCCCCCCCAGCCAATTATATTTTTACAATTATTTTTTCCACATTTTTACCCTGTTTTATATTTTAGTTCTACCTTTTTCTAACATATAAAATATAAAAACAGAACAAAAGTAAAAAAGGTAAACACAAAAATGTTTTAAATAGTTCAAAAAAAGTGAAAACTTGTTCTTACAAAGATATCCTATAGTTTCATTATCTTTGCTGTTTCTATTATGGTTCCTTCTTTAAAAATAACAACTCCTTTGAGAGTCTTGCAAGAGCCAGAAATGCCAATGACCATACATGCATATTGTAATTTATTTTTTGTCTTTATCGTTACTACAATAGGAGACTCACAAAAGAGCCTTTTTTGGTTTTGAAACTTTTTTGTGTGTTTTTTGTACCTTTTTAAAATTTTTACAACACAAGTAATGAGATTTCAGAAAAATAAAGGTTTATAAACTTGATTTGAAGTATAGGTAAAAGAAATATGATGCCTAGGAGGGTACTTGTGCTCCTCTGCCAGTTTGCGCCTGGCTAAAGAATTCTCCTCTGAAGAGGAAATGATTGTCTTGCTAAGACAACAGAACAGTGTTTTATTCAAGTAGGCTTAGTTATTTATAGCATGACTTGCCACAACTTGCGATGGTACTAGTTGGACTGCTTAAATAGAGGTAGAGACACCTGATAACACATCTAGCTGTGCAGTCCTCTGCATCTCGACTCAAGCTAGAAGTTGGGGATGCATTGCCATTAAGTGCTGTAACATCCCCATTGTTCACATACTATACCATTTCTTCTTTTCTCTGCTAAATTCCTTATGGCACAATTTGCATTTCATGTGCTTAGCAGGCACTTTCTTCCCTCCTGGTGCCATCTCAAAGAATTGCCATGCAACAGACTTCTTTGGTGGCTTTGGAGATGCAGTTGGTAAAAGTGGTGCTTTTTAATCACAATCAAATGAAGATATGTTTTTTTCTCAGCAAGGTCTGCAAAATTAGTAGAGAAGATCATCCTAGTCCTCTGTAGATGTTTTCGCATCAAGGAGCTGCTCCTAAATGAGGAAAGAAAGCTGCCCACTTCCTTCAATAATTCATTGCAATATTGTTACCAAATAAAATATTTACCCTTGGTGTGTCTCTACTAGCACAACATATTTGATGGATTGAATAATTATTCAGTTTCTAGTATTGTTTATAGAGGTTATTCATTAGTTATATGTGTATGTAATGCAAATAGTGAAGAAGGGTGTGATTGGTCTGTTTAAAATTTCCATTTTATTGTAATTGATGACTCTTGCGAGAGGCTTGAGAGAGTCAGGAACAATTTTGCCCTCATGCAGTCCTAAGGGGCATAACTTCCTGTTTTACTTTTATAATGGAATTTTTGATATGGGTAGACTAAGAATTCCACTCTGCTGGTGGAGTTCGCAGAGTGTTTCCCACTCCGCGCTCCGCCCTCCACGTAACGTGTAGCAGAGTTTTTTCTCTTGCGTGGCGTGCCGATGTCAAGTTGACAAGTGTGAGCGAGAGAAATAGTTAAGTTGGTGAGCACAAGAGAGATTTCTGAACACGATCGGTCATGGAAAGTTGCTACTGCTTGCATTAAGAAAGCAGCCGCTTGTGTTGCGGAAGCTGCTGCTCGAGTAGAAAACCTACTCAAGAAGCAAAAAGAAGTTAGCACCCTCTGGTGCTCCTCGTGATACCATTTGTGCTGATTTTTTAGTGCTGAAGAAAACCCTGCCACTGAAAAGCAGTGCGAACAGCATGACTTACCCAAACTCTGCCACTCGCTGTGGTGTTTTTTCAGCACTTCGCAGAGTCCCACATAACAGAACTCTGTGAACTCGGCCCAGGCATAATTTTTAATAGTATGTAATAGAAACACTGAATGAACTTTACATTACTGTTTATATGAAAGAGACATTAACAAAGTATGAAAGAGGGTTTAGAAATCTACAATAACCTTTGTTACATGTTTACGATCCCTCAAGCATCTCGTGAGATACTCGTGAGAGGTCCATGAAAGCAGAGACCCTTTGTATAACACATTTGTTTAGTGAATTTTCATCTTATACATTACTGTAGGATGTATAGACTCGAGTTTCCTCCTTTTGGAAAATATTTTATGTGTTTTAACATGTAGTGCTGGCTTTAGTATGCTGTTTCATTATATACAAGATAGTTTTTTTCCTGGCAATGCAGCATTGAGGAATCTTGTTTACAGCAATTTCTTCCAAAGAAAATCTGCTTGCACATTGTTTGACAAAATACTACACTGCACATTTAAGATTGTTGAGAAGGACTCCTTTCTACAGTAAGGCCTTTCCCTTGGATGATGGATGTGTGTTGTACTGTTTAGCAAGAGATTCATTTCTACACTCTTTGGTTTCTACCCACTACCGAGGACTATGCCAGTTGTTGTAGTTCTTGAACCACTGTTATGTACCTAAATCCAAACAAAACAAACAAACAAAGTTAGCACTACAATATGTTAGAAAGTTGTGAGTGTTAAAGAGATATACAAAATCACAACCATGTGAAATTTGTAACAATAAATGTGTACCATTTTTGTAGAAATATAAGCTATGTATTCTTTTAATTGTGGGAAGTACTTTACTCTGCACTAAACCCTGCTAGTTGGATGATGGGTATGTATAGTAATATATTGAAACATGCTTATATGTGTGCTCTCTGGTTTATAGTGCACTACTGAGAACAATATGAGGTATTGTATGTGCTCATCTGGTGTTATTCCTCTGAGCCTCAGATAAAAGCCCATAGGAAAGGAGAGGGCTTTTAGCATATACTATACCTCAACATAGTACAGCTGCAGGGCCAAACATGTTTTTTGTTGATTATTCATAATAGAACTCCTGAAAGGGTAATATACTGAAGCATGCAATTGAATGTATATAGTAGAGTTTGTATAAATAGTGATATCTTGAATAAAACCTCTTCATACTTTAAGAATTGTATCTAGTTCCATTAGTCGTTTCTATTTCTGTTGAAAACTCTCTGATTAATCATGCATGTATGTTAAACTTTTCATCCTTGGCGTGGTCTACCCTAATGTTTTGCCTCTGTTTCCCAGGTTGTTGATGTGTGCTGGACTCTGTTTTTGCTGTTTTTGTTACTCTGGGCACTTTACCACTGCTAACCATTGCTAAAGTGCAAGAGCTCCTTTACAAAATGTGTATGTAATTGGTTCATCCATGACTGGCATATTTGATTTAGTAGTAAGTCCCTAGTACAGTGCACTAGAGGTGCCCAGGGCCTGTAAATCAAATGCTACTAGTGGTCCTGCAGCACTGGTTGTGCCACCCACATAAGTAGCTCAGTAATCATGTCTCAGACATGCCACTGCAGTGTCTGTGTGTGCAGTTTTAACTGTAAATTCAACTTGCCAAGTGTACCTACTTGCCAGGCATAAACCTTCTTTTTCTTAAATGTAAGACATCCTTATGGTAGGTCCTAGGTAGCCCTAAGGGCAGAGTGCAGTTTATGGTTAATATAGGACATATAGGGGGTTATTCTAACTTTGGAGGAGGTGTTAATCCGTCCCAAAAGTGACGGAAAAGTGACGGATTTACCACCAGCCGTATTACGAGTCCATTATATCCTATGGAACTCGTAATACGGCTGGTGGTATATCCGTCACTTTACCGTCACTTTTGGGACGGATTAACACTCCTCCAAAGTTAGAATAACCCCCATAGTAATGTGTTTATGTCCTGACAGTGAAATAGTGCTAAATTTGTTTTTCACTGTTGCAAGGTCTGTCCCTCTCATAGGTTAACATGGGGGCTTTAGGATTGTGTGTTTGAAAATGGCACTTTTAGAAAGTGAGCATTTTCTTGCTTATACCATTTCTGTGACTCTGACTGTTTGTGGATTCCCTGTCTGGGTGAGTTTGACAGTTGGGATGGTTGCACCTCACACTAGACAGTGACACAAAGGGAGCTGGGGTGTAGTCTGCATTTTCTGATGAGCCATCTGTGCTAGGAGGGAAGGGAGGAATGGTCACTCACATCTGAAAGGGCTATGCCTGCCCTCACACAATGCAGTCTCCGACCCCCTGGTGAGTGTCTGGGGCCTGGCCTAGGCAAGGCAGGATTTCACAATCAAGAGAGCCTTTGCTTTGAAGTAGGCCTACTTCAAAGGAGAAAACGGGTATAAGAAGGGCACCCAAAACCACAGACTTTAGAACACTTCTGGAAACCAGGAGGAACCTCTGCCTGGAGAAGAGTTGAAGAGCAATCAATCAATCACATAATTTATAAAGTGCGCTACTCACCTGTCAGGGTCTCAAGGCGCTGGGGGGGAGCTACTGGTCGAATAGCCATGTTTTGAGGTGTTTCCTGAAAGTTAGGAGGTCCTGGGTCTGGCATAGGTGGAGCGGTAGGGAGTTCCAGGTCTTGGCGGCGAGGTGAGAGAAGGATCTTCCTCCGGTGGTGGTGCGGCGAATGCGGGGGATGGAGGCGAGGGCGAGGCTGGCAGAGCAGAGCTGGCGGACGGGAGTGTGGAAGATGAGTCTGTCGTTGAGGTAGGCTGGACCTGTGTTGTGGAGGGATTTGTGTGCGCGGGTGAGTAGTTTGAAGGTAATCCTCTTCGATACGGGTAGCCTGTGTAGGTCTCTGAGGCGGGCAGAGATGTGGTCGCGGCGTGGGACGTCGAGGATGAGTAGGGCAGAGGCGTTTTGGATATGTTGCATTTTCGTTTGTAGTTTGGCTGTGGTTCCTGCATAGAGTGTGTTGCCGTAGTCCAGTCGGCTGCTGACCGGGGCGTGGGTGACAGACTTTCTGGTTTCGATGGGAATCCACCTGAAAATCTTGCGGAGCATGCAAATGGTGTTGTAGCAGGAAGAGGAGACTGAGTTGACCTGCTGAGTCATGCTGAGTGCTGAGTCCAAGATGATTCCCAGGTTTCGTACTTGGGTGGTGGGTGTGGGTGTGGGTGCGGCTCCTAGGGCGGTAGGCCACCAGGAATTGTCCCAAGCGGAGGGGTTGCTGCTGAAGATGAGGATCTCTGTTTTGTCTGTGTTTAACTTGAGGCGGCTTGATTCCATCCAGTTGGCGATGGCATGAAGTCCATTTTGGAGGTTGTTTCTTGCTGTTGTAGGGTCTTTCGTGAGGGAGATGATCAGCTGGGTGTCGTCTGCGTAGGATACTATGTTGATGTGGTGGGATCTTGCGATGTTGGCGAGAGGAGCCATGTAAATGTTGAAAAGTGTTGGGCTGAGGGAGGATCCCTGGGGGATGCCACAGATGGTTTTGGAGGATTCAGACGGGTAAGGTGGAAGGCGGACTCTCTGGGTTCTGCCGGAGAGGAATGAAGAGATCCATTTGAGGACCTTGCCGTGGATCCCAGCGTTGTGGAGGCGTGTTCAAAGGGTGTGGTGACGAACAGTGTTGAAGGCTACAGAGAGGTCCAGGAGGATGAGCGCTGCGGTTTCGCCTTCGTCGAGCATGGTCCTGATGTCATCTGTATCAGCAATGAGTGCGGTCTCAGCGCTGTGGTTCTTGTGAAATCCGGATTGGGAGGTATTGAGCGCTTTGCTGTCTTCCAGGAAGCGGGATAGTTGGCTGTTCACGATTTTCTCAATGACCTTCACTGGGAAGGGGAGGAGGGAGATGGGCCGGTAGTTTTTGGGGTCATCTGGGTCTGCCTTGGGTTTCTTCAACAGGGCGTTGATGTCGGCGTGTTTCCAGCTCTCCGGGAAGGTGGCTGTCTCGAAGGAGCTGTTGATGATGGCGCAGAGATGGGGGGGCGATGATGTCACTGGCTTTGTTGAAGATCTGGTGTGGGCAGGGGTGTGAGGGGAGCTGGAGTGGATGGAGGCCATGGTGTTGATGTTGTCTTCATTGTTGACATGGGTCCAGGCACATAGAGGGTTAACGTTGCTTGGTGAGTTGGGTTCGTAGCTGTCTGTGGTTGGCTGGTGGGTCTGGGGTTTGAAGCTGTTGTGGATGTCTTTGATCTTTCGACAGAAGTAAGTGGCGAGGGAGTTGCAGAGCTCCTGTGATGGCGGGGGCTCGTAGGAGCAGGGCCTGGGGTTGGATAGTTCTTTGATGATGCCGAAGAGTTCTCTGTTGTTGTAAGCGTTCGTGTCTATGTGGCTTTTGTAGTAGGTTCTTTTGGTGGTGCAGATCAGCTGGTGATGTTTGCGGATGGCAGTCTTGAGGGCGATGTGGTTCGATTCGGTAGGTACAAGGCGCCAGGTCTTCTCCATTCTTCGGCATTCCCTTTGGAGGCCTGTAAGTCTGGGTGAACCAGCTGGCCTTGGATTTGTGGTGGATGTCCAAGGGTTGTTTGAGTGGCACGAGGGTGTTGGCGCAGTCGTCTATTCATTGATGCAGGTTGGTGGCGGCTGATTTGGGGTCGCAGGTCCAAAGAGGAGGTGCCTGGGCGAGGGTGGAGATCAGCTGTTCTGTAGAGATACTGTTCCAATAGTGGTGGGGGGGTGTTGAGTGGTGAGGTGGTGAGTGACCGGCTTCTGGAAGGAGAAATGGATGCAGTGATGGTCGGTCCAGTGGGGTTCGGTGGTGTGGCTTAAGGAGACGTGGATGCTGGCTGAGAAGATGGGGTCGAGTGTGTGTCCTGCGGTGTGGGTGGGCGACGTGACGAGTTGCTTGAGGTCGAGGTTGGCGAGGTTGGCGAGTAGGTTGGTGGTGTTGATATCATTGTTGTTTTCTAGGTGGAAGTTCAGGTCGCCAAGGAGGATGTAGTCAGTTGAGGCGAGGGCTTGGGCGCTGATGATGTTGGCAATGTCGTCGCAGAAGTGAGGTCGGGGGCCCGGCGGTCTGTAGACCAATGTTCCTCTGAGGGTGGTGTTAGCGTTGACGTGGATTTTGAAATGGAGGTGCTCGGCGGAGTTGATGGTGTCGTGGGAGCTGGTGGAGACTCTGATGGTGCTTTTGTGGACTATGGCGATTCCTCCTCCTGGTTTGTTGGTGCGGTCTTTTCTAGTGTTCTTGTAGCCTTCAGGTATGGCTATGGCTATGTCTGGTTCCGAGGCCAAATTCATCCAGGTTTCGGTGAGAAATGCAACGTCAGATGATGATGAGGTCAGTAGGTCCCATAGTTTGATTGTGTGCTTGTGGACGGAGTGGGTGTTGAGCAGAATGCAGCTGAGGTGGTTGTCTGCGGCTCTGTATCGGAGCTTGGTGGTTAGGGTGCAGGTGAAGTTGCAGGCTCTGCAGGAGAAGGGTCCTTTGGTGTGCTTCGGAGTGGACTGGAAGCAGATGGTGGAGTGTCCTGGATTGAGGGCGTGGAGGTCATTGGCTGTGTAGCGGTGATTGGTGGTGCGGGGGCGTGTGGGCCAGGGTGACTGGCGCTGGGTGCGGTCTGGGCGCAGACGGGCGCAGACAGGCTTGCCTTAGGTGCGCCGCGGCTGCCATATGAGTGGAGGTGGGATGGAGTGGCAGCAGGGAGGAGGGAGGGGAAACAGCGAATGGGAGAGCAGGGAGGCGGGGCCGAAGGGACGCAGCAGCGGGAGAAAGAGAACTGAGGTGGAGGGAGGGGGCGGGGCCGTGGGACGCAGCTGCAGGGAGCGGGAAAAGAAAAAAGAGCAGAGGAAGAAGAGCTGCCCTGCCTGTGACTGTGCTTTGTGGAGCTATCCTACAGTTGCTGCTGCTGCCTGTGCTAGAGGACAAAGACTGGACTTTGTGTTGCATTCCTTCTTGTGGCGATCTCCAAGGGCTTGATTTAGAGCTTGCCTCCTGTTATTTGAAGTCTCAGGGACAGCAAAGACTTCTCTCTGCCAGCACCTGGAGTCTCTGGAGAGACTCCTACTCTGCCAAGTGGTGCCCACCCAGTTCCTGGGACCCTGAAAGGAGAAGCTGGCAGCCTAAGAGTAGGAAATCCACGCACCGACCGCCTTGCAGGGAAAAGATTGATGCAACACCGATCTGCAGCAAAAAAAATTTACACTCCGCCGACTTCGTGGCTGAAAATCGACACTCGCCTGCAACGCGACCCAAAGATCGACGCTTAGGGCTGGAGAAACGACGCACAGCATTGCTGACGGAGGCTGGTGATATCGCAACCCGCGCTGCATGGTTTTTGGATCATCATGCGACTGGATTTCCGACGCAAACACCACTGGGCATGTAAAAACGATGCAAAGCCTTCCCGGACCCGACAGTGCTGACCGGATCGACGCATCGCTCTCCTGAGGAGAGAAGAACCAACGCACGCCGTCCCGACGAAAGGAGAAATGATGCAAGGTCTCGCTCGTGAGTGAAATCGACGCATTGCAAGCCCTTTTTGATGCACACTCGCCCGAGTTGGGTTATTTTTGATGTGCCCAAGGTACACTTTCACGCTAACAGCATTAGTGTGTGTTTAAAATTACATGAGGACTTTTTGCATTTTTATTGATGACTTGACTTGTGTATTGTGGATTTTTGTCGTTTTGGTCTTGTTTTGTTTAGATAAATATTCTCTATTTTTCTACACCTGTGTTGTGTCATTTTGTAATGTTTTCATCAAGTTACTGTGTGTGTTTGTACAAATACTTTACACCTAGCACTCTGAAGTTAAGCCTTCTGCTTGTGCCAAGCTACCAAGGGGGTAAGCAGGGGTTAGCTGAGGGTGATTCTCTTTTAACATGACTAAAGTCCTTGCTTGGACAGGGGGTAACCTGACTTCCAACCAAAGACCCCATTTCTAACAATGTACATTGAAGAATAGAAATAGGCAGCAGTCTGGCTGATAACAAAATATATTGCCCTGTATATTGGACATATGTGGAAGGATGTACACAGATGTTAACTTGTCAATGATACCTCCTCTCAAGTTGAAGTGTGTCTGCAATACTGAGCATAGAGTCAGTATGTTCTCTTCTAAGATCTTTCCTAAGACTTGAACTATTGTATGGTACAGTAGAATTGAGAGTAGCAGAAAAATCTAAATTAATAATGATTGACTAAGAGGTGCTTCGATGAGTAGTGTAAGTAGTTCTGTGTGGTAAATGTGTACACCATATAGTTACACTGTTTACAATGTAATTTAGCTTTTGGTTGTCAATTTGCACAGTGTGCAAACAGAATGTTTTCTCATGTGGAACTTCTTTAGATGATGATGATGGTTTCAGTTAGGATATAGAAGCCAATTTATTTTTATAATATATGTAATTTTTGGAATGTAAATATTTCATATATTCAACTTGGTCAACATTTGTTTTTATTGTTCTCAGAAATTGCATTTACATTGAATATATATCCTCATATATTATATTTATTTAAAAGTGTGTATAGTTTGACTAATTTATTAAATGCAATCCATCATGGACTGTGGGGAAAAATAAATAAATTAGATTTATAAAAAACCCACATGTTTTATGTGTATGTAACCATCACTGGTACATAATCCACATTGATATTTATTTATTTTAACTCCATTTAGTGATATTAAACAAAGTTCAATCATTATATGGTCATTACACTTGGTAGGCCACAAAACAACAATGAACATGAACTTTAATGCCCCAAGACTATTTATATCCACGTTTCTAAACATTGTTTTACAAGGGCTTTGGTTCTAGAAATATAAGATAGGAATTTGGAGGTTTCCAGGGTAACCTATGCTTTACTGTAAGACATGCGTCATCATATTCAGTCCAGCCACATTAATTTTTAGGGTAGACTGTGTAGTGGCCACAGTTGATTGACTGCCCATGATGAAAAATAATGACAACAGAGGGGAACGTTTTCCTTTGAACTCATTGGTAAGCAACTTTAAAGGTAGTGAAGGGCTTCAGTAATGAAGCCATCCATCTTTACATACGCTTTCTCAGAGTGAACAGGATGTTTGTTTCAGTTCATTAACAGCTATCTGTCAACTGACAGTTCTGAACAGTATAAAGGATGTATTTAGAAAGATTCATGCAAATAGTAAGCTTTGTATTATCACAGTTCACTAGGGCAGATTCTGTATGATTCCTTTTGGGAAGAGGGATGTTCCTTTTATTATACATTTGTACAGGCTAAATGCTTCTTTTTTATGACAACATAGCCTATCTGTTGGGACTTCTCCTCAAGGTGAGGACTGAGTATGAAAGCCTTTACTAAAAAAGTCATCCCTCTCTGAAGATGTTTTGACTGAGTGAATAGGGTGTTTAGTTCACTATGGTAGGGCCACCCTCTGTAATGATTCATCTGAGCAGAATATAGACAGTCTGTGTAGGAGGTTTGAGTCAATAGGTAGGCCCTGTGCTAGTATATTTTAGCATACTATATTTTTGGCCTGGCACAGTTTGATCAACCAGTGATCCTATCTCATACTACCCTGTAACAGCAGTCTCTCTAAGTGACAGCTCAACAGAGAATTCATAATTTGTGTAGAAGACCTTAGAGAACTAGTTCCTGTGTTACATGGCTTTATAAAAAGCAAGCTCTCTACTAATATCTCTGAACAGAGTAAAGGATGTGTTAGAAAGGCCTCAGACAAACACTAGCCCCTGTGGTACTACATTTTATTAGAGAGACGATGGGGGATAGTAAAGATTGATGTGCAAGTTGAGGTTTGTAATGCAATTCTATACAGAGTGATTGGCTCACTTCTATCAGAAGATTTCCTCTCTACTAATAGGTCTGTAGAGGTTAAAGGTTGGGTGTAAATGGCTTTAGTTAGAAACCCATCTCTTGACAAAGACCTTTTCTCTGAGTAAACAATATGTATAATTGTTTTAAGAAACAGAACTCTCTCTAATGACAGCACTGAACAGACAGAACACATTTTAACAGGCTGTACATTAAATAAGGTGCAATTTGATAAAACCTTTAGTCTACATCATATAACTTTATAGACCATGAATGCTTCAGTTTAATCTCAACGTATACCTTCTGCAAAATACCTCTCTACAGGGTGAAACCTGAGTGTAAAACAGTTTAGTAAGGAACTCATTCCTCATGGGTACATATTTTCTTTGAGTGAGCTGCATCTATGGTTCAATTCAGTTTGTTCACACTTTCTAGTGTAAAAACACTCTTGTATGTGTCTAAATGTTTTAGTGAGGAAGTATACTCTCTCCACATTACTTTCAGTAAACTTGGTTGATAATGGAGTTTGAAAAAACAGCCTCAGCATGAACACATCACTGCAATGTAAAACTCTATCTAGGTTGTATAAGAGAACCACTAAGCCCTGTTTTCCTATTATAACCGGGTATACAATCTCTACGCTACATTTTCATACATTAGATTCTTATCTTAGTATTCTATACAGGATGAATACCTCTATTGTTGACAACATATCCTCTTAGTTGAAACTTCTCCACTTACTTTATTGAGAAAGTCTACCCCCTTGAAACATCTTTAATACTAGTGAACATACTTTTTGACTATGTTTAGGGCACCAACTGTCCAATCTAAAATTAAATATACTACGTACAATAGCTGGAATATACATCAACTATTCTTGAGAGATACCTAGACCTCAAACAAAAGTATTTCCATAGCCACATATGAACTCAACAATATAACAAAAACAGAATCAGCTACGTTTCAATAGCAATCAGTCCTACCTATGTTTGTCATTTTAAACACACAAGTTATTAGTGCTGCCATAATAAACCAATACATTGAAACTACTTTCTAAATGTGTTATTTTATTTAACTATTTAGTCACAAACTTCATATTTGAAGGACACTAAGGGGCAGATTTATGGAAAGTTTTGCTGCACCAAGTGCGGTGCCACTTTCCCTGAGCCCCTTAGCACCCACTATGTGTGTACTGTATTTAAAATATGAGGCATCATAGCACAGGGTAGGGGGCAATAGCGTCATTCTATGTAACGCTATTAATGTACTCTGCAGGAGTAGCGCCAAAATGTTGGTGCTACTCATGCAGAGTACATAGGGGCCCATTATAAATAATGGAAGCCCCCTTTTAACACCTGCACTGAGCAGGTGTTAAAAGTGCCATAAAAAATGCAAGCCCCCTTTTAACACCTGCTCTGAGCAGACATTAAAAGTGCTATGAAAAACGGTGCAAGGAAATCTGTTAGATTTCCTTGCGCCATTTTTTCACCCCCTCCCTAAAGGGGGAATGCCCGCTTTGCATACATTATGCCTGGCGCAGGCATAATGTAGCGCAAAGGATAATAAAGTGGCACAATGCATCCATAGAACTACTTTGTAAATATGGCTTGAGGATTTTGGCTTTGTTGGGCCACATTAGCGCCCCAAAAAATTACGCTAATGTGGCACAAGGTGGTGCTAGGGGCTTATGAATATGCCCCTATGTTTTTAAATACCTGCAAATAAAGCTGTATGTTGAAGGTAGCTGAATGAACCAAACTCTTTTAATCAAAAATCAAATCACCTGCGCTGAACACAAGTCAAAGGGATTACACTCTTTCACCTTCAAATCGCCAGCGGAGATCTCAGTGTCTCCGTTTATGCAAAAGATATAAGTATCTGAAGCTCAATGTTTGTTTTGACCAGTTAATGGCACTTGTAATGTGGTAATACATACTCTACTCTCTCCCTGTACAATCAAGCTTATGAGATTCTTGTGAGATCTTACTAAGAGCTCATTGTAGTGACACTCAGTAAATTTCCATGTGACTCTTGTGAGTGCCTTGTTGGATCATACAAGACCCCCCACACAGCAAGCTTCAGCTGCAGAAGCTTTTAAATGACTCTCGGGAGACTCTTGCCGCATTGTAGCAAAATTTGAAAATCATCCAATAGAAAAACGTATGTTGTTTTACAAGTAACTGTGCACCATAAAAACTGCATTTGGTCACAACCTAACCTACTTTGTAACTGCCAAACATCTACCATCTACCTTTATAATTTTGCCACCGTTCTGTTTTGTATCTCCTTATATGACTTTATATTGCTCCTGAAGCTTATTCATTATGCTGAGCGCTCTTCTTGTGAAGGCGATCTCCATACTGCACCATGTTTTGCCCCTGGTTTTTGGGACACAGCTCCATCCACTGGGCTACTGAATATGCCGTTCATTGTTGTATTAACAAAAATATTGGATTTCCAAAATTGGACATTACCTTGATTGGTCACAGAGGTTTGAAGTGGTAAGAGTTGCCAGCAAAGCTTAAGAGAATTTTGTAATATGAGCACCCAGGC
Organism: Pleurodeles waltl; assembly: GCF_031143425.1. NCBI lineage: Eukaryota > Metazoa > Chordata > Amphibia > Caudata > Salamandridae > Pleurodeles > Pleurodeles waltl. Next base: position 690,270,567 of record NC_090442.1, on the reverse strand, counting down.
CTAATCATAGTGCACTGTGGTGGCAATAACATAGGCACAATCACAAGGTTTGCACTTAAAATTCAAATGAAAGAAACCTTTTTAACAATTGATGTCTCTCTTTCCTCACACTGCCTTTCTATATTCTAATGTATGCCAAAAGGAAAAATGACAATCCTCAAAACAGTTTTGTCCTATGATTGAAAAGTCTCAGAAGCATGTCAATAGCACACTTTCTAAATTTCTTTGTGACCATGGCATGGATTCTATAGATCATACCAATATCCATTTTGATATTCCAGATGATGTGCACTTCACTGTAGAAAAAAACAGAATCCTCCTTAATAACATCAAGGAACGTATCCAATTCTATTTGTAACTAAAGACTATACACTATAATCACAAATGTTCTTGTCAGAGCAACCCTATTCCTACATTATGTAATTCTTTCATGTTATAATACACTTCTCTTTGGGATACTGACATGGAACACCCAAACGCCTACCTCAGCTTGTATATTTGTCCAACATTTGTGAGCTCAAACATTTAACCTATATCTAATGCATAACAGCTGTGCATCAAAGGATGTGTGTAGCAGAATGTGCAAACACACAAACCTCTGCACTGAAACTTCTCTTGAGATAGATTTTCTCCAACCTCTACTTTTTTACAATCCTGCAAGATCATAAATTGTTTCTGAGGAAGAGTTAACACTTTCCTTCATTACATTACTTATGCATTATAGTCTCCACTAGTAAGTTATGCTGAGGAAGTGATCTCTCCACTAAGACCTTTCCACAGTATGATAAGAGTGCATAGTAGGGTGTAAGGGGAGACTGGGATATTCACTGACACCTCTCCCCAGGCCAACAGCTTTGTATAGTAGAGTGTGGTAAGGGACTGACCCCTCCACTGAGTCCTTATATTACTGTGACCAGTGTACATAGTATGGTGTAAACAGAGACTACCTCTCCACTGACACCTCTCGTCATGGTGAGGAGTATGCAGAGTAGAGACTGGGGAGGGATTGTCCTCACAGCTGAGACCCCTCTAAAGCATGACAAGTGTGACAAGGTACTAGCTTTTCTAAATTAAGGTTTCAAGAGGGGCTCACCTCTCTGCACACAGCTCTCCACAGTGTGACAGATCAATAAGTAAGGTGTGGGGATGCTATGAACTCGGGCCCTGGTTATGAGTCTGGCAGTATCAAGAGCACCAGAATTGCAGTGGTGGTCGGATCACAGCAGTGTTTAGACCCCCACATTTTGACCCTCGCGGTCTGACTGCCAGCAGACCAACGTCTCTGCCAGGATCTCTGATCCTGATGGACTGATGGCGGTCTTGGTTGTGATCAGCCAGGGCGGCACCGAACAAGTGCTGAGGGCCACAGGGGTGCCCCTCCACCATCTGAATAAGCACTGTCTGTGCACATTCTGATTGTGCTGATCTGCCCCCTTGTGTGACGACATTGGACTTGGCTCCATGTGGAGTTGAGTACAATGCCTCTGCATGTTTTCCACTGGGATGACCGGAGGAAACTTTGATTTCCAATGGTTAGCCTAGTGGAAAATATGTAATAAGGCAGGTGGGGAGACCGCCAGGTCAACTGCGGTCCCTTCACCGGGGGTCTGGCAGTCAGGTTTTCCCAACGCCAAACTAGTAATCCAGCCCTCTGTCTTGGATAATAAATTTACATGCCAGAACATGGGGAGAGATTCATGTGTAACTGAGACCGCTCTCCATGGAGAAAGGTATGCTAATTACCACGTGGAGAAGTAGTTTTCCTCCAATGAGATCTTTCCGCAAAGTGGCAAGTGTACATAGGTGAGTGTGAGGAAGTATACATATTAGTGCATAGTAAATGAAAGACCTCTCTACTGATCTTTTCCCAGAAGAACAGGTGTGAACAGTAGGATGTAAAAAGACAGTGCCTTCACTGATCCCTCCTCCTCTCATAGTCCCCACTAGTTAGTTATGGAGACACATACATATATATATGGTGTTTTACAATCTTAGCGACTCCACTGACGTCCTGGTGACTCCACTGACCTCCTGTTCAGCTTCTGTTTCCCTCAGCAGCGCAGCTCCTCCTGCTGCCTCTGCCTTGGGAATGAACTGAGAGCCTGCCTGACTCTCAGTTCGAGGCCCTCCTCCTCCAGCAGGTTCCTACCTGCACCTCATTCCTGGTGGCCTAGTGGCCATCAGCAAATAAGTATCTGATGTCTCTCTCTGTCTTTGTTTACTCCTGCTTTTCTACTTCTGTCTCTACCTCTGTTTTTACCTTGTTTGGGCTTGTTTCTTTTTCTATCTCTTTCTTGTTACCCTCTTGCCTCCTCTCCCTCCTACACTCTCCCCATGCCACTCTTGCCCCTGTGGCACAGCACAAAGTGCTTTTCCTGCAATCCTACCACCAAGCTGACCGGACCCCCCACCTCTCTCCCCTTCTTAATGTCGTCTGCAGCATGGCCGCACAGCTGGCGTGGCAAAGGCATGCCAAAGGCGCCTGGACCGTGTCCCGTGCCACGGACCCTGGCTCTCGTACCGTCCACCAGTTCAACGAGAGCGCACTATGCGGCCTCAACCCGGGAAGATCTTCAGCCTGTCACCAAGCCGACCCCAGGAACACCCATGGACCTTTTTCTTGCTGCATCTTCTCCATCACCCTCCAAAGACCACCCCATGTTCCCGTAACAAGCACAGACAGCCACCTCAAGTGCACACTCCTCAACACATGCTCCCTCGTCAAACACACAGTCTGGGACCTCCTCAACTCAACAACCCTGGACGTTGCCTTCTTTACGGAGACCTGGATCACCCCCAATGCTGCCCCAGAAATGGCCATGGCCATCCGGGACAACTGCAGAATCATCCACAAGGACAGAGCCAACCGGCCCAGAGGAGGCATTGCCATAATCTACAAGAACAATCTCAGCCTGACTACCAGCATCAAGTTGCAGTCTCAGTCAATGGACCAGCACATACACTTTCAGATCCAGACCAACCCAAACACCTCCCTGCATGATACCCTCATCTACAGGCCACACAGAACCCAACCCCAGTCCTGCAAGGACATTGCCGACCTCATAGACCCACAAGCGCTCATCTCCTCTGACTATATCCTACTCGGGGACCTCAATTTCTACCTTGATACCCTTGATGAACCCAACACCTCAAACCTCGTGGACAACCTCACAACCCATGGCCTCAAACAACTCATCAACACCCCCCCACAGAGCCGGACACATTCTGTACCCTGTCTTCTCAGTAGGGGACAACATCACCATCTCCCACACATCTGAACACCATTGGACCGACCACAAATGCATCCACTTTACCTACATAAAGAACATCACATGCCACCAAACCCCCGTCCACCCAGAAGATGCTGGGACAAAGTCACAGAAGCACAGCTTACCAACGTTCTCAACCACTCCCTCCCACCGGATGCAACGGATGGTAATGAAGCCGCAGGCAACCTAGATGCTGGCTCTCAAACTGCACAGACAGTGCAGCCCCCTGAGGAAATCAGCAGGGAATTGACAGAGCAAAACACCAAATTAGTTTATGCCAGTCCCTCAGGAATCCAAGGGCACCTGCAGACGATTAGAATGTAAATGGAGGCTCAGCAAATCCACCGAAGACTGCACAGCCTAAAAAATGGCAGTCACCACGCACCACAGGAACATCAAAACCACCAAAAAAGCCGCCTTTCACGCACACCTCAATACCAACACTCACAACAGCAAAGAGGTCTTCGATATCGTCAAAGAGTTCATGAACCCCAGGGCAAACACCTCATCCATTCCTCCTTCCCAAGACCTCTGCAACGACCTCGCCACCTTCTTTCACCATAAGATCCAGGACATCTACAAAGGCTTCAGGAACCAAAGCCCACCAGCAACGCTCACCACCATGGACCTTGCACCCAACCAGATATTGAACTCTTGGACCATCACCATAGAGAACACCCAAAGACTGATGAACTCCAGCCACTCGGGAGCACCCTCGGATCCATGCCCTCATCACATCCTAAATTTGGCCAGAATGCCTCCATAGCACTGCCAAACTGTCAACCTATACTTCAAGACTGCCACATTCCCCTCAAACTGGAAACATGCCAAAATCAGCCCGCTATGCAAGAATCCCACCTCCGACCCTAGGGAGCTGAAGAACTACAGACCCATTTCTCTGCTCCCTTTCCCAGCCAAGGTAACAGAGAAGGCCATCAACCTGCAACTCACAGAGTTCCTCGAGACACACCGCATTCTGGACCTTTCCCAGTCCAGTTTCAGAAGCAACCACAGCACTGAAACTGCACTCTTAGCAGCCACCAGTGACACATGCATCATACTGGACCATGGAGGCACTGCTGCACTCATCCTCCTCGACCTCTCCGCCTCATTTGACACAGTCACCAGTGATATCATCAGTGAGGTCACAAGCAGTGCATTATAGGAGCGCAGGTTATAGTTAGCTCAAGTAACTATAACTGCAGAATTTCTACAGTTTTGTACAGGTAAATTCAGAACCTAACTATAACGTACATGTAACCTTTGTTTTTTTCAGTGAATTTATACAGTTTTTTAATTCTATTTCCTAATTATAATGTCCCTGCAACCTTTGTTTTTTTCAGTGAATTTATATGTTTATTTTAAATACTATTTCCTAAATATAATGTCCCTTTACCCTTTGGTATTTTCACTGAATGTCTAAGGTTGAAGTGTATTTCATAACTCTAACTTGTCTATAATGTTTTTTTTTTGGTAAATATAATATGTTTCTCATACATGCTTAGATATTAACCCCAGAAGTCTGGGGAAAAGAGTATTGGGAATCCTTTCATTAAGTTGTCTCCCACAATGAAATAAACCAACACTGTACACTGCTGCAAGTTAAATAAGCCCAATCCTTTTTAAAATGATGGTGCTGATACTGTTTTATACTTTATTCAGTATTTACACACTTGGGAAGTGGTATTATAATGTTATTTATTTTTAAAAAATTAATTTTGGAACTACATCGCTATCCGCGGTTCCTCACAGCTAGAGAGTCGGAGCTCTATTGCTTCCGTTCCAATCATGTGACCAGAATGAATCTGTGGTTCGGATTCGTGGATTTGGGATAATTTGTTTTCTTTTTTTTTTTTTTTTATGTTTACAATATGCACCCCATTATTCCAATCTAAATAGAAGGCTGGACATATCTAACACTCACAAACATATTTTATTTATTTACAATACAACACCAAACTTACATTACAATTTTTGTGGAACTACGACTCCTGTGAGGAACTGCAGAGCTGCTCGATGTGTGAAGTGTAATCTGGCATTTCATTGGTTACTTTTGAACCACACCTAGTTTTGGGCAGGGCCACTCCCTAGAACGGTTATGATGATACTAGCTGTTGAGGGAGAAGAATCTTAGCTTTGATCCTCCTGCTAGAGAAGTTTCCAGACTGACTGACGGGAGTGTTCCACCACCACCTGCCCAGTCTTAAAATGTTCCTGAAGAAGATGTTACTCAACAGTTGCCTTCCTCTTCTAGAAAGGAGAGTGATTTTGTCAGAAAATGGGTTATTGGTAAGGGCAGGTAAGTACCTACACTTAGCAATAGGCCACTAACCTCCACTTAGGTCCAGTTCGGTCTCAGTAAATTAAACCTAGCTCAACCCTTAGTAGCTTGGCAACAAGCAACAAGGCTTAAATTAGGAGACAAATCGTAAAGCACTCAAATATCAAAAAACATTAATTAAATAAAACACAGGAAACGGTTTAAAAATCCAAAACCAATTTATAAAAATAAGAAATATTTTTAGCTTTAAAATAACACCCAAAAAATTAAATTGGATAAAGGGAACCGGAGATATACGTTTTTAAAGAATTAATGCTTTTTAGCGCTTAAAAACAAATAGCGCCAATCTGGTCATCTGGTTGCACCTCGACCGGAGCAAAGACAACATTTGAGGCCGACCGGGATGGAGCCCTGCTTGGCTATAGCTTGCGGGAGTGCTCGGTCAAAAGTTTACCTTCCGATTTAGTCGTTTTCTTGAAGATTTTCTTCAGCGGCACCAAGTCGCCAGTCCAATCCGACCTCCTTGAACTCTTCCTTGCATATGCGTCACGGTAGCCCTCGGTGATTTTTATCTTCGGACTTAGTTGTTTTTTTAGAAGAAAATCCCTTGACCGGGGCAAACCTGAATCTTGATCCGACGTCCCTGGAGCCCTCTTCGAATACACTGCCTGGGAGGTCCCGGTCAACTTTCCACATTCAGAGTAAGTCACTTTCTCAGAGATTTTCTTCACCGGGACAAGTCAGGCCAGGTCACGGTTGAGGCAAGCCCGCTCGATTTGCCGCGGCAGGTCGGTCCCTCGATGGAGCTTTTTCCAAAAGTTCTCTAAACTTCTCCAAACTTCTGGCTCTTCTGCCAGATGTTCATTTAAGGTTCTTTTGAGGTCCACAGCTTACCCCAAGGTTCCAGAAGGTCTAAGATGCTCTTTGAGGGTGACAACTCCCAGAATGCACCTAGTGCAAACATTTTTTGGCCACTGCCTAGTGGTCAACTGGTTGGTTTCTTCAGGAGTAGGTGCAAGGGACTCTGGTTACCAAGTTTTCATCTGTAGCAAACAGGGAGTCCCTTCCTGAACCAGCTGAAGCCAGGCAAAGTCCTTCTTATGATGAAGCCCAAGAGTGCAGCTGGTGCAGTCCTTCCAGAGTGCATTGTCCAGTTGGAGGTCACGGGTCCAGCAGGACAGTCCTTCTTTTCCTGTAGTTCTTCTTGGTACGGATCTGAGGTGGGGGTGCAGGTCTGCCAATTGTATCCTTGCTCCTGGGTAAAAAACAGGGGGTCCTGGTTTTCCAATCAGGTGCAGGGTAATTTTTCCTGTGATGACAACTTCCTGGGAAGTGTAGCAAACATCAATCCCATAGAGCAACATTCCTCAAAAATCCATCATGGCGGAAAATGATTTTTGGAGGATACATCTGGCTGAGTCCACCCACTGGTGTGGCTAAAAATCCTAAACACAACCCTCTCCTGCCCTCTCCTAATCTAATCAAGGGGGCTCCTAATTGTCTGTGTTTGCAGGATGTGAGGGAGGTGCTAGGTTGCTCCAAATGTCCTTCCCTGCCTTTGAAGATCAGTTTGGCAGCCCTCCCCCTTCCAGCTTCCCCATCTGCTGGGGGAAGATCTCCTCCCTCAGGAACATCTCTTTGTGTTGAGCCAGGCCACTTCACACCTCATCAAGGCAGCCTGGCCAGGCTGCCAGATGCAGACCAATCAGATCAAAGTAGCAAAAACACTGCAGGTGAAGTTGAAAATTCTTTACCTGAACAAGTTATATTAAATCCAACAATTCTAAGTTGTGGGATTTATTATAACAATTAATTTGACTCAAACGTGTGGTATCTGTCACTTAAGGGGACTGTATAAATTAAAATAAAGTCTCCCCATTCTAGCCTATGGAGGCAATTCACTACAATGAGGGAAAAACAAATTTGGCTGTTTTACATTACCGGGGCTTATAAAACTATTTTTATAAGGTCCCTGCCTATAGTTACAAGGCGCCCAACCCTAGGAGCACATAGGGAACTCCTTAGGGGTGAATTTTATGTAACAATAAGGTAGGTTAAGACTTTGGAAGTACTTTTAAATCCAAAGTTGAATTTGCATGGCCTGCCTTTAAAATGACACTGGGCACCTCAGCAGTGCACCCATGGATACACTACATAAGCTTGGGTCTCTAAACCTACATGCCCTACCATATACTAGGGACTTATAGGTAGGTTAATTTTGACAATTATAATTAGCCTAATTTTCATATCCACTTTACAGAGAGCACTGTCCCTGGGACTGGTAAGCAGTACACAGGGCAGTGGCAAGAGTCAGTAACCACAAGTATCTGTCCAAAAAGTTTGTGGTTGACCGGGGCAAAAAAAAATCTTTCATACAGATGTATTGCTATTTTTTATCATACCTAGTGGAAAAAAAGTCAGTGCAAGAACTGTGAAATGCAGCCTCTGTGGACAAGAGAACATAGAGTATATGGAAGCATCTGCGCACAATCCATGACTTGGCATATCGATGATTGATGAGGGAAAAAGAACTGACACATTTTGATGCTGAAACTGGTGTATCATCTGAACATCAGTATGCTAGCCACATGCATCAAATTAGGTCGCATGGCAACATCCTGCAGCATCTGCCATAATCTTGTGGTTGCCAACTTTAAAGATGTAAACAATTTCTTTTATGCAGGTGAAAACTTACCTATCTGTAGCTGTGTATATATATGGATAGAGACAGATGTACTTACTTACCTACATTACTGCAGTAAAATCAACTTTTTACATGTATAAAAATACCCAAAACATAAATGTAAGTTAAACTTTGATTCTATTAAGTTATCCATTTCAGAGTTTTTACTCTGTAATAAAAATAATACAGCAAATCTTAACACATGATAAATATTTACCACTATATACAAATTTACACATTTTATTTAAACATGTTAAATTTCCTTATCCACTGTTCTCAGCTTCTATACTTTCACACTACACAATAAGTGCATATAGATACTCATTCTTGAACAGTGGGGGGAGGAAATTAGTCATAAAGATTTTGAAAAAAAAAAAAACATAAGTTCACAGCAAGTTATTTCAAATTAACATTACTATGGGCCTTGTTATGAGTTTGGTGGTCTGGCAGCCAGACTGCCATGGTGGCAGCAGCCCAAAGACCACCATGTTGGCGGACATATAGACTGTCGTAAAATGAGTTACACAGGCAGGACTGCCAAAACCCAGCCAAAACAATTACACTGCCAGGACTCTGGAGGGTGGGAAAGAGGCAGTCCAACCACCAGCACCGCCAGCCTGTCAAACATCCACCAAATCCATTAGGACTCACAAATCACAATAGCAGTTCTTCCATGGCTAAAAACCAATGGCTGTGCAGACCATGGCGGTCGGTGGTCACTGCAGTACTACGCAACACCAAATCCTTTGCAACCAGAATGCCACACACAGCAAGATAGAGTTTGCAAAAAGAAATCACAAACTATAGATTAGGCACCCCTCCACACTTCAAATACCATTCATCCCACACCTGCACAACATACCCAACACACAAATTAGTACCCTCCACCAGACTCCAACCATCACCCACTCACAACACAGCACCCACACCTCATCATCCATTTTTATTACCTTTCCATGTTGTCCAGCACCACCATGTCTGCACGGAAACATCCCCGTTTCACTGATGACGAGTTGAAGGTCATCATGGATGAAATTATCAGAGTAGAGCCACACCTATTTGGAACTCAAATCCAGCAAACTACTATTGCCAGGAAATGGAGATGTGGCAAAGAATAGTCGACAGGGTGAAGGCAGCTATCCACGCACAAGGGAAAACATCAGGAAGAGGTGGAACGACCTCAGGGGAAAGGTCTGTTCTATGGCTGCCAAGCACCAGCTGGCGGTCATCAAGACTGGCGGTGGTCCCCACCACCTCCCCCAATGTTCACACTATGGGAGGAGGAGGTCTTGGCCATCTTGCATCCTGAGGGCTTAACGGCAATACCTGTGGAAGTGGAGTCAGGTGACTCACATGACCTATAATGTCACCCAAAAGTTTTGTCTTTCATGCTCACTGATTACCTTTTGATATCTTAATAGCCAACCCACTCAACACCCCTGTGTCCAAATGTCTGACAACCCCTGTCTGGCATCCCACATGTCATCTAAACAGGGACTGACAGCACTAGAACTCCCAGCAGGCACTGTTCCACCATTACGAAAACCAGAATCTCAGCCCCTTTCCTCAATTATGACATGGAAATGTAAACTCATGGTTCAGCGAGCCTCTGTAATATGGACATCCAACTATGCATTGCATTAAAAAGCCAGAACACTATCTAGCCAATTACCAAGAGGGTGCTGACTTTTCCAATAAAGATACCTTACTTTTATCTCATCAACGTCACAACATGTCACTTCAATCTGTACATTCATACATGGTTAGTTAATGCCAGCACTCAAGACTATGCTGTAGCTATGTTTCTGACCTTGTTACACATCATGAAATTAACTTTTCCAATCATCTGAGGGCCTTAAAAGGATGACTGCTTGACTAACTATGAAATGACCTGCGACCACCGGAGGAAGTCATCATGGCGGTAGGCGGGTACTACTGCAGTGGACATTGCCACTGAAATACATTGCTGTCTATGGCAGTCTAGTGCCAATGGCTATGTCCGCCATCAGTGACGGTCTCTTGCGTGGCGGACGTGACTACCATCTCACACATCATCTATCACTTGACTCATGACACTGCTGCCAGCAAGATCTCCATAACCTGAGCTGCTGTGTCCTGCCCCTGGGAGCATTCATGCCACGTCCTACAGGTGATAGGGTCCCTGCCTTCCCACCAGAAGAGCTGGAGAAGCTGGAGGAGGAGGACCTACCCGTGTATAGACAGCTTATGGTGCACCAGAGGAGCAGGTAAGTGCACCATGTGCACATATGTCTAATTAGCTCAACTATTCTTTGATATGCTAAGCAAAGGCTGAAAGGCAATGTTTTGGATTGTGTCATTAAAGTCTTTTGGGTGCTAAAGTTGTCCTAGAATAGGTGACTTCCTGGGCATGTACTAATGTTTGGTGACAGAGTTAGAGTCCTGAGACATTGTGGAGAGTGTGTCATGTATGTTCCCTGACCCACCTTGTGACTGGTGCACATGGTTAGTGAAGGTGTTATGCCAGACTTTGCCTGAAAGAGCTCATCTTCATATGTGTTTGGTTTCTGGTCATATGTGATAACATGACAGCTGGTTCTGGAGATACATGTTGTCTGCCTGTTTCCAGCTCACATATGCCCTCACAGTATATGCTCATCTCTCAGCGGAGTGGATGTTCATGACAGTCTGTGTTTGGCTTGCTGAACTGGCTTGTAAATAACTGCTTTTTTTAGTGTGGTACATGTGGACATGACATTATTTCTTGTCTTTGTCATCCATGCAGCTCAATGCCCATCAGAAGAAAGGAATTTGGCGTGCCATTGCCAAGAAAGTGCTAACCCTGGGGATCCACAGCCGGCGGAGCACCCACTTTTGGAAGCAGTGGGAAGACCTAAGATGATGGGCCCAGAAGACCGCAGAGGCCCAGCTGGGGATGTCCTCCATATGAGGATGGGGTGCCCGTCGGACTATGACCTCCCTAATGACCCGCATTTTGGGGGTGACCAACCCTGAGTTGGATGGGTGTTTGAAGGCAGCACAACAGCCTCAAGGGGGTAAGTACAGACTTCACACATGTTTGCCCCTTTACCAGGTGAATGAGTGATGGAACAGATTGTTAGCTCTGACAATATGGTATGTGCAAAGTGTCACAGATCTCCTGTGAACACATTGATGTACAGTAGCCATCTATAGCACACAGGTGTGCACATACAAATGTATTTTGAAACATGTTACTCAACTATGTTGTCCTGTCAGTACAATGGCACATAATGGTGCACACATGACTATGTTATTTGTGTACCAATATACTGTTTTTTTTACCCTGGTGGTTGTCAATTCCCACCAACAGGTCAATCCTCCCAATGTCACAATGGTAAGGTGTGTAGGTTCTTGTTCTTTGTCCTCTGCAATGTCTCAAGATGCATGTCTATGTGCTACATAGTGTCAGACATATTCAAGTCATTTCTAGTTTTCTAATGGTTTCTGTTAAGTGGCAGCATCATGTGAGGCTGTGATGTCCATCCGACATGTCACATGACATTCAAGGTTAACATCTTCACACCTGTTAAAAGGTAATCCCCCTTGGTAAGTGAGGGATGGACATAGACATTTGTGATGGTCATCAGAGTGGACAATATGAATGTTGGATACCATTGAGGTGTTGCAATATTTCGATAGACACACGTATATTGGTGTCAGAGGTAGGAATGTAACTACCATGCTGATGTTCTCATAGAAGAAACTGGCCACACACCTTTGTCCATAGGCATACTGTAGAAGTATGATACATAGGCAATGGTAGCCTATTCACAGCTATGGCCCATACAGTAATTTGTCAGCATCATGTGTCAATGGAAAGGTTCAGTCATGACTCAACATTGGTATTTGTTATGTGTAGCTGCTGTTGTTATGAAGAATATGTCAAATGAAGCCTGCCTGTTATGTAACCTCATGTTTGCCATGGCACCTATTTGGTGCAGTGGTTGTATTTCATATACCCCTGTGAGTAGGTTGGTAAGTGTGTCCAGGCGGTTGGCTTGCATCATGTTTGGTGTACCAGTTATGTAAGCATCACATATATACAGGCAGATGTCAGGCAGGCCATACCTTAATACCTATGTGTGGGTAGTGATGTTGTTACTCAGTCAGTGGCCTCTTGATGGACTAATTGCATAGTTAGCTAGGTCTGGTTCTCACCTTCCCGCACAGTGCAGTAGTCCTTTTGATACATACACTTTATTGACAACTTGTTATTGTGTGTGAGACATTGGTCTGAGCTTACTTGGTCCTTACATGACTGATATTGTTCATTTTCTGGAGACCAATTTCCTATATGCTTGGTTCACATTGTTTTATCACTCCTTGGTATGTCACAATGTGTACGTGACACGTGTTCTAACTCCTTGACTAAAATTTGGCATGTGTGACAATTTGAGGTGTTACATGTTGGCATGTGTCCATAGTGTATCGTAGTAACTATGTGAAATGAAGAAGGTATGGCTTGTTTGCACAAGGCTTGCTTGCCTTTACTTTACAACATATGTCAATGCCTGGTACATGACATCAGGGTAAAGTATTTGTGTGTTAAGTAAGAGGTTTCGATTTGTGACAAGCTATTTACATTTATAAACTATTGCTTGATTGCTGCTTGACTATGTTGTTCTGGATAGGGAACCTGTATTGAATGTCATTGTCACATTGCCATGGCATGGTCAGTGTGACTGATCAACTTAAATCATGGTATTGTAGGTGTCTGTCAGCTAGCTTTGCTGGTGTAGTACAGTGTTGATTTTGAGGGACATACATTGTATCTTGTTATTGCATGATGTTGGCACTTTACTGGCACTTCCAGGGGGTATTAGTAAACAGAATGTTATGGGACTTATGTGTAATCTATGATGAAAGTGTTATCTTGTGAATGTAATGGCCCTACTTCACTTTTTTTTATCCAGTATCAGCACCGGCAGGAAAAGAAGATGGGGCACAGCCGAGTGGTGAAGCTTCTGGTCACGGGACCTCCAGTCATGACACCACAGACACAGAGCGACCCAGAGGCCTGGAGGATGAGGGGAGTGCCACGGGAAGACCTGATCTACTACATCTTCTTTGGAATCCTCCTCTAGTGGCCACTCCCTAGTGGTGGTGGACCCATATGGGACCAGTCCAGTACCATCTCTGTCCAAGAGGGCAGTGTCTCCTTTGCCACAGGCATCTCTGCCCCAGCACCTGTTAGCCCTGTTGGCCTCAATGAGGAGGCTATTGACCTCCTGAGGTCAACCTCTATGGGTCAGTCAACCACTGCAAATGCCATTGGGGGACTGGCAACTCAAATCAAACAGAGCAATGCATTCCTGGAGGGCATTTATGGTACACTGGCTGACTTAAAGAGATATTTTCATACTCTGGTCTCCACACTGATGGCAGCCAGTCACCCCTTGTCTACTGTCCCCACTCCACCTTCCTCTTCTCAGTTCGAATTCCCCCTTCCCTGACCCAGCCAAAGCACACAAACAGACTTGCATGCATCCACCTCAACAGACAAGGGAAGAGCACACAAACATAAATACCACAGGACACACCACTGGCATGCACACAAACAATATCCACCTGCAGACACAGCAACAGTCACAAGCTGCCCTGACACCCCACCACCCCCAACATCACAGAGACAACACCAACATTCACTGATTCAGCCACTACACCTATCCTACCCCCATACAATACCCTAGCAGACCTTCAGACAAGCACCCCAGTCACCACACCCACAGACACCACAATCACTGACATGTCTACATGCAGCATATCCACCATACCTCCAGTTACCACCCCAATAGAGAGCCAACCACACCCTACCAAACCAACGCCTATAGCCCCCCTCCCAAGCCCAAACCCCCCCTCTTCCATCACCCCCAAGAATCCCTGAGGTTCCTGCCTGCCCCCTTGATACCCCTACCTGTGGAGGTTACCTGGCAGTCAAAATTCAAGTAGGGACACCATTGTGTGCCTTTGGTGCACAACCATTTTGCACATGTGGATTGGCCTATGGACTTGGACTTTCATTTGTTTTGCACTGGCTAACAATTAAAACCAATCAGTTGTTGTTGTTTCTGGTTATATATTTGTCCTGCATTTCCTTTCCTAGGTTTGAATTGTTCCTGGCTGACATTGGTTGTGTGCCAGTATTTTGTTATATGTGCTGCATGTGCTTCATGTATTGTTTGAGCAATCTGTGAGGTTGTGTGCAGTGCTTTTGTCCCCCAGGAATGTGGTGTATGTTATGTGATGGACATGTGTATCTACCAGAAATGTTATTGTCATGGTATTGTGTTCTGTTTGTATTGATATGTGTTTGTTGCTGTGCTGTGTCGTTTTGTGTGTGTTGACTGTTTGGGTCTGCGTGTATTGTGCATGGCAGAATAGGTTTGATGTGCTGTGTGTAGATATATGATATGTGTGTTGATTGCTAAATTGTATGATTGTGTAATTTTATGTGTTCCATCACAATTGATTGTTCATTGTGTTGTATGTGTGTCAAGTCCCTGGCCAGTGTAGGTTGGAAGTGTGTGACATGTGTTTATATTTGTGAGGTTGAGTGTTGTTGTTAAGAGTTTGTATGTTGTATGGGAGTCAGTGAGGCTTGGCCTCTGCTGTCTTGTTGTGCGTAACTGTGTATAATTGATGTTTTGGATGTGTGTGTGTACTGGCTTCAGTTTGCGTGCTGTGTATGAATGGGTGTCTTTGAGGGCGTATGTGAGTGTGTGTGTCATTGTACTGTTATGGGTGAGTGCAGCCCTTGCACCCCCATCCCTATGGTATGTTATGTGACTGTACAGAATTTAACAAATTACAACAGGTGAGTGTGTGTACTTACGGCTGTTGTTGTCTTTGGCGATGATTCAGTTGTCTTTCTGAGAGCAGGAGCAGTGGGGTTGGCCTCTAGTTGTGGTTCCATGGCGGCTTTGGATGTATATGCCTTCCTGGATGTGAGTGCCTCCTTTCATACTGTTTGTTTCTGCCTGGTATTCCGTGGAGCTTTGACCGCGGTGATTATATTGGTGGCGTGCAACCTCGTAATGGGTCCGGTGGAAACATGGTCTCCATTGAACTGTTGGTGCTTCCAATCAACAATGGTGGTCTGTTGTCCTTCCTGGCGGTGCTGACGATGCTTTGGAGGTTTTCTGTGTGTGCTATTGCCAAACTCATAATTTGCCGGTTATCTCCACCAGCATGTTGGCAGTCAGACCGTCAACATGGCGGTCACAGGACCACTGAACGCTTAATGAGGCCCTATGTGTGGTACTCACTAGCAATATTAACCAAACATTTTCACCTATAGTTGTCAAATTATATAAAGAATATTACAAGTTTTTAATGTAATTAATGTGTATGATTCACACTAGTAGTTTAAAAGTGTCTGAAAATATCACCCTTGCTAGGAAGCATGATGTCAGAAACTCCCCTCATCCATTAAAGAGTACTATAGTATGTCATCAGTTTTTTTGATCTTCATTAGGTGTATATTGCAGTTCACTGATTGTAATGTCCATTTTCAGTTTAATAGTATGTGTCCAATTCCCATCCAATACGAAGAATATTTCCACATTTGAAAACCTTTAGAAAGACATCACCCTTGTTCGGCTGTATGATATCTTATATTCTACTTTTAAAAAGCCCCTTACATTTACTGTTCCGTTCCTCCAGAAGTAATCTTCCTTAGAACCTTGGTTCAGGAAAAAGTAGGTAAGAATTTGGTAATTTATACTGTACTCTCTGCCTAAATGTAAGCTTATTATCAGTGCACTCTGTCCATCCAGTTGTATTCCTTATGTAAATGGTGGAATGTCCAGATGTAACGCTTATGGCCTCATGGAAAACAATAGCTGTGCAAATTTATGTTTTACCAGAACTTGAGATTTGTTTTATTTTAAAATGTGTGATTTGAGTTTCCAATTTAGTTCCATCTGCTTTGCATTGTTGTAGCATCACGATGATATACTTCCCAGTTTTTGGTATGCTCAAATTTGATAGGATGTCTGATTTGCCCCTCATGTATGTATTATTGTGTGAAGCATCTTTAAACAACTTTTCAAAAGTGACAGTTTTTGAATCTGGTAGTTAAGAAGATAAATTGTTCTGAATCTATTTCTGTTGTTGAAGAAAAGGAACAATTTTCACAGTCATGCAGCCATATGTAACTAAGTCCAAACAGTTCATCAATAGGTACCATCTTTTCCTCTAAAATACCTAGTGGGACCATCAAAGATTCTAGTGTATCTTCTTGAGTATTTTGTCTAATGTGTGCAGATCCACAGCACATATCTGCAATATCTCTCATACAAGATGCAGAGTATATTTTTGTTCTATCAATCGACAACCATTCTAACAAAGTTATCAGTGAAAAGCATAATTGTTTTTCCCTTTTCTCTTTAAGTTCATTAATCAGAGTAGGTAAGAAGTACAGTGCATTAACAACT
Organism: Pleurodeles waltl; assembly: GCF_031143425.1. Classification (NCBI taxonomy): domain Eukaryota; kingdom Metazoa; phylum Chordata; class Amphibia; order Caudata; family Salamandridae; genus Pleurodeles; species Pleurodeles waltl. The sequence goes on along the minus strand of NC_090442.1, from coordinate 690,253,878 downwards.
ACATTAGCGTGGCAGTTGACTCCAGATACATTTGATAACTGGTAACTAACAATTTCACCATTACTTTTACTCTTGTTTTTCTCTGACACATCTTTCTTTTCTTTTTTTTTCTTTTTCTCTGGAATATCAGTCAGATCTTTTGAACTTTTTCATTTTGGTAAGATAAAAGGCTTTTTGTGAATTGGATACTGCTCTAGACGGGGAGCATACTGGGTTCTCAAATGGTTGTGCTCAATAGACAACTGGAACAACAATTACTTTACTATCCTCAAAGTCTATTAGATAAAAATCAGACAAAAGTCTTATGAGTGATAATGCTACATAAAACATACCATCCTTAAGTACAGTGTTATCAATATTAATAAAAGCTGCATCTACTCTTAAACCTTGAGATTTATGTATTTCTACAGCATATGCTAGAGATATTGGAAACTGCTTTCTACGCATATATAGGTCTTTCACAAGTAAGACACATGCAACAGATCTTGTCATCTGTTTTACATCTTCAAGATCATCAAATTGAATTGCTAGATTCTGAACTTCATTTCTGCCTGGATACAGAATAAAATCTATTATTTTTCCAATAGCTCCATTAACTAATCATTCTTCATCATTTAAATCACACCGCAAAATTACTCTACAGTTCTTACAAACATGCAAACACTTTTCTAATTCTACAGTTTTGGAGTCAGATTTTTCCAAAGAATCCAGTTTTAACTGTACTTTATCATTCAGTAGTATTGTTACTCATTGGTGTTCCATTTTTTCAATTGATATCAACTCTAATATTTGCTCGCTCTGTAGTTGTGGTAATTGTCCATTAAAATTTGTGCATTCTTGAATGGTAGGCATTAAGCAGAGAATTAACTTTTTTTCTTGAATAAATTCAAACATTAGCTCTGCTGTACTTTTTTCCGAAGGAAATATGTTCTTTATAAGTCGTGTTTCCAGACAACGTTTTGCTTCTTTTGACAGTATTCCATCTCTAATCCTTCAACAACCTTCCATATTGCTTATCAAATGCATAATGCATGTTTGTAATCAGTTCCTTGTATTGAACATGTACCAAATATTTACATTTCTAATGCTTCCTAAAGAACTATGAGTTTCTTCATGTGATAGAGTATTAAATTTAGGTTGTCCTTTCATGGGTTAAGTTGTAGTAAATCACCAAAAACAATCACGTGCTTCTCTTCAAAAAGACACATCATAATCAGTCTTTAATATCTATTGCATTCTCAAATGCACAAAGGAAAGCATTAAGTTAGAGACCATGCTCACCTCATTAATAATTAAAAGCTTTAGTTTATTCAAAACTCTGAAAACTTTGTGGCAAGCTTCACCAAACAACCTTTGGTATTCAAATTAATTGTTGTGTTCTACAGGAATCATTAGTAGATTTCAATGATGTGTGCAGCTAATCCAGTAGGAGCTGTTACTACACATGATAAAATATTGTCTGTAGTATTCTGTACATATGTTGTTAGAACTTGTATTAGAAAGCTTTTTCTAGTACCTGTTTGTCCACTGACATATTAAAGAATGGTTTAAAACTTGAACACTTACACTGTTTGTTTTCTTGCAGTAATCCATGGTCTGTTTTTTCTTTGACTTTCATATATGTTTCTTTCTGCACATTATTGAGTTGGACCACTAATTCTTTCAACGAAACATTTTCTTCTTTTACTTGTTGCATTGCTGCCTCCTCTTCATTCATTTGCTATGACAGCTTCATTTTCTATTACTGTCTGTCCAAGAGGATCTTGAGTAAGAGGTGCAGAACCTTGTCTGCTTTGTTAACTTTTCTTTGCAATTTCAGTAGCAATTGTTTATTCTTGTTCAATTTCTTCATTTAGCATTTTCATATTGCTTAGAAATATTGGATACTGAATAGTTTCTTTCACAGCATTGAAAGAGTCTTCCTAGCAGTCAAATTGACCAAGTAATTGTGTTTCAGATCGCCAAGGTTCGAATAGCTGAAGAAGTGCCAAGTAGAAAAATTATCTTTTTTCAGCAGTTTGAAATGTACGTTTTCTATGGTTAATAAAGTTACCCTTTGCATGCCAAACTAAACAACCATCACAGCCAGCTACACTATATATTTCTTCATCAATGTTTTATGAAACATTACTTCTATACCTATGTGTTGTCGAATTTCATAAAGACACATATTTTTAAGGTGTACAGTTCTTTTTGGATAGTATGTGTGTAACATATTTGTTTTTATAATATCTTTACTCTCTGGATCAAATTCTAAGTACTAACTTTCTGTAAAAGATTTAAAAACTCGGATTTGTGTGTTCGTAAGGCCTAGGTTAACCGAGACAATTCCTCCAGACTTTGAGAACAAGCTAGCTGAGCTCAACCTATCACAACACTAATATAAACTTATCTCTCTGTGTGGCAGCATTTTCAAGCTGAAACTGTGCAATTTCTGTGATAGAGACTTTTCTGCAGAAATGTCCTCCCAGGTTTCCTTTGCTCCAGTTTTTCTGACTTAGTGGTGTATGAAGTGACATATCGAACAACAACAATAGAATTGTCAGCAACAAAATGTATGTCTGTATTTGCATTCCATGATTTCAGGATGACAGGATTATATTTTTTAATATATTTGAAAGCCTCTGCTCTTCTCAGGTTGTATGTATTTTTTGATGATTTTCTGGTGAATGTGTGCCTTACTGCAGACAGAAAGCTGTTTACTCTTCCCTTAGAGAGGATAAGCCTTGTAAATGCAAAACAACATGTAATATAAAACGTTCCTTTGCATCTACATCTTACGCGACAATAAATGTTATAGTTATGTGTTTGGAAACACAGAATTTGCTGTCTTAAATGTTTGGTGTGATTGTCATCTGAAATGGCACATGTAACATACTGCTCTATAAAGGACAAAATACACTCATCAGGGTCAGTTCCAAATTTTGGGGTTACACTTTATCCATAACAGCATGTGTACATGCTGGGCTCCTCTTGCTTGGTTTTCTTTTCCCCAAAAAATCTGTAATTTCTCTAAGAGGAGGATTTGTTTAATTGCATATGAAAGCCAGCATAGCTTTAAACTTGTCATTGAACTATCTACAAACATTAGCAGGATCCAAAGAGCAAAGTTCTCCTGTTGTCTTTAAATGGCTATCCTTTATGTTAGAGTTTGCTACTCTTAGAAATGTTGGTAAATCATCACCTTCAGGAGACTCCTCAAGACCTGGCTTTTCGACCGCTAACAGCTCACCCCCCCCCCCAGCGCCTCGAAACCCTGACGGGTACATAGTGCACTATATAAATGAAATGATTGATTGATTGATTGATTGATCCCATGCATACGCTGAACAACTAAGTGTTACAAACCAAGAAGGAGGACCTGGATTACGTAGCATACATTTAACTTCTCCATGAGAATGGTACCAGAATTATTAAGTGCCACATTGACACACCATCAAATTGATTAAGTTACACTGTAGATCATGGGTACTCAAAAACATTTTCTAAGGGGCCAAAATGAATGGTCTGTGGTGTAACTGAGGGCCGCATTGATGTTAGAGGGGTGCTGGTCGGGTGGGGTGTGGATTGGCAGTAAGATAGATGTTAGGAAAGCAAAACATATACTGACTGAATTGCACAATATGTCCCTAGAAAACCTGGAATTAATCTTGGCTTCCCCACTTTCCCTAATAGCATGATCCTAGGCAATTGTTTTATTTCACTTTCCCTCCTTTTTCTTTATAATCAAATATATGAACACCTTGAAATACATAACTTCATGATGTGCGCTGCACAAAACCTTCTCTAGTGTTTGAATTAAAAAATATAGGGGGTTATTACAACTTTGGAGGAGGTGTTAATCTGTCCCAAAAGTGACGGTAAAGTGACGGATATACCACCAGCCGTATTACGAGTTCCATAGGATATAATGGACTCGTAATACGGCTGGTGGTATTTCCGTCACTTTACCGTCACTTTTGGGACGGATTAACACCTCCTCCAAAGTTGTAATAACCCCCCTAATGTTGTTCATGTATAAAAGGAATCGAGGCCACCCAAAAAGTGCTCATAACAACTAACTTGTCTGTTTAGCTCACTATTGGCATTGTTGTCTGGCTGGGCGAAGAATATATGTTTCTCAATTTATGTTTAAAAACAATCACTTTTAAAATAAAACGTTTTAATGCACTGATATAATCTAATATACTAAGGTGTAAAGGTTTTGAACGTTAAGAGACTTTATTTATGTTTACACTTTTGCTGCATGACGTCTTTAAAAGTGAAGGTGCTTCCAATGTTACATGTGCAGGACTCCCTAGTTACTTCCTTTATTTAACACCAATTAATCTTTTAAATAAATGCTTGCCTGTGTCTTTTGTGTGTTGAGTCATGTAAACATTAGCCCAGTGCTGCCCTTGGCCCAGGGGCCGCATGTAAAGTCAAGAGGGCCGCATGCGGCCCGCGGGCCATACTTTGAGTATCAATGCTCTAGATTTTCCTCTTTTCCTTATATCTTATCCACAAAATCTCTTGCAGAAAGATTTTGGAGATTAATTCCTGTCTTAAGAATATGGTTAACAGCATATGAGAGTCCAGACAAATCACTCTCAATTAACAGATAGAATATATAAGGAATACATTGTTGAAACCTAGGATCCTATGAATATAGTCTTCTTGACCATTACTCAGCTTCTGGTATTTGTACAGCCCAGTCTTCATAATGGCCACCTACTCCTGTAGGAAATAGATGTTGAATGCATTTTTCCCAGACACTCAAAGGAGCTCGTGTAGCTTGTTTCATTTGAAACAAATCAATAGAATCCCCTACAACATCTTTGGGATGTAGTGGATGAGTACTATAGTGTTCATATATTTCTTCTGACTTCTGCTTGTCAACTTTTCAATCTGTCCACTAGATGGTCTTACTTCATCTTCAACACAGGTTACATTTCTAGTAATATCAACGTTAGTGAACAAAAAGACTTATTTTCTTTCAAATAAATGTTAACTTTTTTCACTTTATTAATATCTACTAATTCTTGCCAGTTTTTTTTTTACTTTTCGTGGAACTCCATTTACTGGAATAATCCTTTGTTCGTTTACGTCTTTTTCAACACCAACAGTATCAACATATTTTTATAAATCTAGAGGTAAATATACTTCTATTCCCTTAATACATTTTTGTGGTTCTGTTGATGGCAGTTAGTTTCCCTGTTTTTGGCTCCAATTGTACAATTGCTTGAAATGGATGTACAGTTTGTATTAAAATTGATTCATATTAAAATAATACCCCAACCAGGATCTACCAAACCCCCACTGCTCCTGCATGCTTGGACCCCCCTCACAATGGATGAGACTCACTCCATCATGGGCAGCATCCATTCTGGAGCCCCTAATAATCCCTGCTTCCACTACATCTTCAACAAGGCCAGTGCCTCGATCGTATCCAAGCTCCCCAAGACCAACAACTGCTCCCTTGAGTCAGCAACCTTACCCGAGGACTGGAAGCACGCCGAAATCCAGCTGTCATTGAAGAAACCCACAGCAGACCCAATAGATCGCAAGAACTACCACTCCATCTCGCTGCTGCATTTCCCAGGTAAGGTTGCCGAGAACACAATCAACGATCAGCTCCACCAACACATCGAGGACAACATCCTGGACATCTCCCAATCAGGATTCAGAACTAAACACAGCACTGAGATTGCCCTGCTTGCCGCCACAGATGCCATCCTCTCTCTCCTTGACAGTGGCCAAACAGCAGCCCTCATCCTACTAGACCTATAGGCTGCCTTCGATACAGTGTCCCAATGCACCCTATGCGCCAGACTCACACAGCAAGCACATGCGGCAAGGCCCTTCAATGGATACACTCCTTCCTGACAGGCAGAATGCAAAGAGTCAGGCTCCCACCATACCTGTCAGAACCTACAGAAATCAGCTGTGGAATACCCCTAGGAGCTTCATTGAGCCCCATGCTGTTTAACATCTACATGACCCCTCTTGCCCCAATCATCTTGAACCACAGTTTAAACATCATCTCCTACACTGACGACACCCAGCTGATCATCTCCTGGACAGAAAACCTCTCAACAGCCAAGAAGACTTTCAAAGACGGGATGGAAGCACTTGCCACCTAGATGAAGGAGAGCTACCTTAAGCTGAACTCCAACAAGATTGAGATCCTTATTCTGGGACCATCCTCCTCAGCCTGGGATGACTTCTGGTGGCCTTCAATATTTGGCAGCCCTCCCACCTCCACAGACCACACACGATGGGTCTGCATTGTCCTCAAATCAGCGCTCACCATGACTGGACAGGTCGACTCCATCACATCCACCTGCTTCCACACCCTGCGACTCCTACAGAAGATTTTCAGATGGGTACCAAGCGACTGTCACAAAACCGTGACACATGCCTTAATCACAAGCAGACTTGACTACAGCAACACCCTCTATGCCAGAACCACCAGGAAGAACCTGAGCAAACGGGCAACAAATCCAGCATGCCACCGCCAGACTCGTCCTAAACATTCCCCACAGAGAGCTCATCACAAGATACCTGAGAGACCTCCACTGGCTCCCTGACAAGAATAGGATCAACTTCAAACTCCTTGTACAAGCCTACAGAGCCCTCCACAACATTGGACCTAGCTACCTCAATCACCGCATCACCTGATACTTCGGCTGACAGAAAATCATTCACCTACCTGGCGGCAAAAGGTTGCAACACCTTACGACTCCTCCTCAGACACTCACCATCACTACCTCAACTCAGCAAAGATCTCAAGACCTGGCTCTTCGACTGAATCCTGAGGATACCTCACAGCGCCTTGAGGCCCCATGGGTGAGTAGCGGGCTCTACAAATGGCTGACTGATTGATTGATACACATTTACTTTAATTCATTTAAATCAACAAGCATGGGTACCAATTCTAACCTCTCCAGATGGCTTTTTATTCTCTTGTAATTTATCATAATAATACTTCCATATTATTTGTTTTGTGGCTAAATCAAATCATTCTTCTACAAATAGATATGTACCAAATTCTTGACACTTCTCATTACCGTCTTCTTCAGTTTTAGAAAACACATCTACATAATGAGTTTGGTTTTTGTAGGTAATAAATCGTCAAGAGCCACAAATATAGGCTTACATTATGAACTTGGCGGGAAGACCGCCAGTGGTGGTGGTTGGCAACCCGCCAAATAATGACCCCTAGAGCGTCACCGCCATTGATGGCGGTGAGGGCTGCTAGGCACCATGCTTGCAGTCGGTGGTGGGGGTGGATGCTGCTGTCAGTCCAGACACTGCCACACCTATAATGATGCATTCATAGGTGTGGCGGTGTATGGAGAGGTGGCGATGGTGGCGGAGCAGCATCCAGGGAGCCCGTTTCCATCTGGAGAAGGATGACAGAAGAGGTAAGTGCTGTCCGAGATTGAAGGGGGGAGGGAGGTATGTGTGTGAGTGTGCGAGTGCATGGAGCTGTGCGTGAGTGTATTTGTAGGGGATGTGTGTCTGAGTGCAGGTGTGCGTGTGTGCATGTAGGTAAATGGGTGCATGTGGATGTGGGGGGTTGGTGTTTGGGGGGACCTCTATGTAGGGGTGGGGGTGGGGGATGGTGAGGGTCAAGCTGGGGAGCCTACATGGGGTTTTGGGGGTGAAGGGTTGGGTGGTCGTTTTTCAGGGTTCAGGGGGAGGGGGAGGATCTAGGGGCTTGGGGGCTGGGTAGGTGTAGTGGCAAGGGGGGGGGCAGGCATGTCACATACAGAATTCCTGTCACCTGTATGCTTTCTGCCAGGGAGTACCAGGCAGGGTATCCCGCCAGAAAATCCCTGGTTGAAATGGGATCAAAATCCCACTGCCAGTCCGGCCACTACCGCTGGGTCGAATGTGCCTACAGTTGGCCCAGCAGTGGAATCTGGCCTGGCGGTGGGTGGTAAAAGATGGCTGCTTTGCAGCCAGTTCACTACTGTGGTCAGATTATGGCGGTCTGATCCGCCATGTTGTTGGCGGTAATGACTGCTACCGCCGGTGTGGCAGTCCAGACCACCATGTTTATAATGACCACCATAGTCTGGTTTCTCAGAACACACTGAATTGAACTTGTTTGTTTCTTTTCCACATTTTTCAATATTAATTTCTGTATCTATTTCCTCTACAGCTTCAATCAGTGCCTTGTAATTTCCCTATTCTCTTAGTTAGGGCCAAAGAAATGCAACCGAATGTCTTCAGAAAGAAGAACATCTGTTAAAGTACAGTGGAAGAGAGCTCTATTCAATCTCCTGAACATAAAGCTGGACTCTTCACATAATATAGTCTCCTTACGAAATTCTGCATTCAATGATGCAGAGGTAGCATTCTTAAGTGATGAAAATGACTTTGACACACTTTCTTAGAAAGACATGACAATAAATGCCCTTGTAAGTTCGTATATTTTCTAACTCTGCAAGAATCTAATTCTTGAAGCATATAATTTTTTTGTTTTAGACTCCATGATTTTTTTTTTCAATTTATTAATTGACTCCTGATGGATACTACAACTACTACTGCACTTCCACTTGTCCAAAGAAGCCTGTTTCTGCCTTCCTTGTAGTTCCTCAATTATCATTTCTTCTAAATTCGTAGCAACTATCTCTTCTTTTTCTACACGATAACCATCTTTTACTTCATAACAATGACCTGTTTGTCAATTGCATGTACTAATGCATTCTCCTAGAAGTAACTCTCTTCATTAAAAAAATGGTTCTGTACTAGATGTGTACTCCAACTCTTTAGAAATTTTGCAAAAAATACTTTTGTTAATAACTCTCTCTCTTAAACTTCTCTTTCTCATGGACATGCCTGTTTTATCTACTGTCTTCATTCTATTCGATATTAAAATAAAAAGTTTCCTCTTCACAACAAATGCTTTGTCAATTACATTCTCAATATGATGTTTTTATTTTTTTTATTTCATTTTATTTCTAATTTCCAACATTAAACTTCCAAATAGAGGGTACAACAAGCAACCTCCCACATATGACATAGATACCAGTATTAGGTACATTGGTTACATTACGTTTGACATAGAGTCATATTCAAGGTATTCAAATAGTAAACAAGCAGGGAACAATGTGTAGTAAGACAAATTCATAACCTCAGTTCCACAAGTCACAGTGACCCCCCCATCAATCAGCATCCCCAGCCGACATCCAAATCACATCGTCTTCCCCCCAGGCCTCCATGCTATGTGTCAGTGATAACAGGAGTAGTTGCCAGCACCTGCAATCCAGGACCTTCTCCCTCTGTCTCCCCAGTCTCCTTACCAATCAAAAAAGCTTGATATGGGCCCCAGTAATTATTTGGGCAAATTTGTGGAGGGGTCAATTTATTATATGTATCAGTCTGAGTAATGCAGTAAATCATGTTGATGTGCCAGTCACTTAATGTAGACAATGGCCCCCGCTCGCAACTCATCTCCACTCAGCGCTTCACCAAAAGCAGGCCTGTGCCCACCAACTTCCTAGCTGCCTTCCACACATCGTTATAATATCCAAATAATGCTAATAATGGTGTGGCCATTCAACACAATACCCATTATCTGCTGAAGCTCATCAAATACCTTCAACCAGAACTCATGTATACCTGGACAGGTCCATGCGATGTGGAGGAAATCGGCCTCTTCTGCCCCATATCTCAGGCAATCGGCCGAGACATAATGCTCTTAATTCTGAATCCTAACAGGTGTGTAATATACACAATTAAGTTATTTAAAGTGCATCAACATGTGTTTCCCATTTAAGGATATAAATTGTGTCTTCAAGCAACAGTATTCCATTGGTCATCAGTCAATGTAGTGCCCATGTCCCTCTGCCAGTCTAGTCTGGCTTTTAGTAACCTAGGCCTGCGTGCCACATGTGCAAAAGCATATAATCTAGTCACTAATTTCCCCTGTGCTATTTCTTGGATTAACCATGAGAGGGCCAGCAGCTCAAGGGTTTCAAGGAGATTGTCACTGACTATCTCACAGAACATATGGCAGGCTCTGAAATATTGATATTCCATGAGTGAGGTTGTTGCAGTAGTATGAGCATTGTGAACCTTCCAAGGGTGCATTCTACCATCATGGAAAAAAGCACTCACAACATTTATACACAGCCTACTAAATGCTGCAGTTGCACACTTATCTTCAGGGTGAACTATACACACCACTCCACTTTCGCCTTTGGAGAGTACAATAAAGGAAGCGCCTGCTGGGCCATGAGTTTGTGCCATGCATGTGTTGTCTTGTTCAAAGGATCTAGAATGCTGTAACGCCTCTCCGGGGGAGAGAACTATTGCTGTGGCAATGCATGCGAGAGCAAGATATCACACACAATGTAGATATGTGGTGTATCATGTGAACCATAGATCCAGCTGTGTGCGAGCATGCAGCACACAGCTTCATAGTAGATCTCTAATTCTGGAGCACCTAATCTTCCCATTTTGTATGGTAATGTTAGTACATCCCATGGGACCCTAGGCTGCTTGTTCGCACAGGCTAGCCTAACCAGCATCCTAAATGTTGCCTTGGGAGCAGTATTGGGATATTTTGAAATAAAAAGAGAAATCTCGGCAGGGCCACCATTTTCATGAGGGCTATTCGCCCCATCAGTGAGAGAGGAAGTCTGATCCATCTGTCTACTGCCTCTGACAGTTTCTGTATTGCTCTATCATAATTTTCAAGTAGGACCACTGTGGGTCAGTGTGTAACTGAATCCCCAAGTAGCGGACAGAATCCACAGTCCACACGAGGGGAAAGTCCATCGTCATCGGGGTTATAGAGGGAGTAAGGGGTAATATAATAGATTTGCTCCAGTTAACTTTTAAACCAGAATAACTTGTGAATTGGACCACCTCACAAAGCAAAGGGGAAAGGTTAGTCTCCAGGTCGCATACATACAGCAAAGTGTCATATGCATAGGTGGAGGTCGTCAATATGAACCCTGGGAAGCATATACCTCTATGCCTCTGGTATTCATGTATGGCGCTTGCCAATGGTTCTGCCACCAGTGCATTTAAGAGAGGTGACAACGGGCACCCCTGCCGAGTACCCCTAGTGATTTCTATTGCATCAGACACAGTGCTGTTAACTCTAGGCCACGCCATAGGGTTAGTTTAAAGAGTCCTCAATTAATTGAAGAAACACATCACCCACTCCTATAAAACACAGCACCTCAAACATAAACCCCATTCAAATGAATCAATAGCTTTTTCAGCATCTAAGAAGACCGCTACAACCTGCACCATGGAATCAATGTGTTGCAATGTACCAAATATAGTTCTGAGGTTCATTGTTAGTGAGCGACCCGGAATTAAAGCTTTCTGCTCTTGTCCAATTAGCCATGGAAGTATGGGGGCCAACCTATTTGCCTGGATTTTAGCAAATATTTTTATGTCAATGTTAAGCTGAGAAAGAGGCCTATATGACAAACATTGCTGGGAGGCTTTGCCAGCCTTGAGTAGCATGACAATTATGGCGTCTCTCATTGTTGGTGACACAAGGGCATTGCTAGTGATTTCACTGAACAGGGTTTGCAAATGGGGAATAAGGATCTCTTGGCAGGTCTTATAAAATGCCACCATGACCTAGTCCAAGCCGGGAGCCTTACTAACTGTCATTTTCTTAAGCACCCAGCGGATCTCCGCCAGTTGCAGCGGAGACATAAGACATTCCGTGTCATCATTTGTGAGCCAGGCCATGGCAATGTGCTCTAAGTAATCATTAATGTCTGATTCATTGAGCGCTGACTTAGTGGTATATAGGTCCTCATGATAGACACTGAGGGCCTGATTACAACTTTGGAGGACGGTGTTAAACCGTCCCAAAAGTGACGGATATACCACCTACCGTATTACGAGTTCCATAGGATATAATGGACTCGTAATACGGTAGGTGGTATATCCGCCACTTTTGGGACGGTTTAACACCGTCCTCCAAAGTTGTAATCAGGCCCTGAATCTGTTTATGACTCCTAACAAGTCACTGATGCACTGTCCCTCTGCTGCTTCTACTTCAAAAACTACCTCTAGGTCTCTATTTGGTATCATAAGGGCCGCCAATGCCACCTTGGGTCGCTCACCCACCCCATAAGATCAGTTGTTGGAAATGTGGCAGTAGTACTGCTAAGAGGCTGGTGGTACATACTGCCACATTATGACATTGGTGGGTTGGCTGAAGCCAACCTGCCAATGTACCACATCGACCGCCATGGCGGTAGCAGCCACCGGGCTGGAGATAACAATCTCCAACCCAAAGGCTGCTACTGCCCTGCTGGGGGAATTATGACCCTGCCTACTGCCATGGTTTTCGTTTCATTACGAATGCCATGGCGGTAGGCCGTACCACTGACAGGGAATTCCTTCTCTGTCACTGGTAGGAGGCCCACCCCCCTAACACTACCCATACAACACCCACCCCCAACACTCCCCATACAAACCCCCCTCCATCCACACTCCCCCTTCCAATCCACCCCATACACACACACACACGCAGGCACACACCACGCATTCAGACACTCACTTGCGCAGACATACACGCATTCATACACACATGCATCCATTCATTCACGCACACATCCAAACTTACACGCAGATACGCATTCACTTTTCCATTCATTCACGCATTCTCATACATGCACACACACATGCACGCAACACTACACACTCATGCGCATGCACACACACACTCACACATTCATGCAGCCCGCCATACACACACAAACACAGCACCCCCCATCCTCCTCCCCTGTCGAAAAGCTGACTTACCTGAATCCAGGGGGTCTTCATGCAGGGGACAGGATGGGGCGCTGCTACCCCCAGCAGTGCCCGCCAGCAGAACACCGCCAGGCCGTGTTATTTTTCATAATACGGCTTGCGAAGATCTACTGGCGTGGAGCTGCTGGTGGTAGCAGCGGCACCTTAACATCGTCCGCCAGCATGGCCACAGCCGGATTACCGCCCTTCTTGTGGCAGAAATCTGGCTATGGTCATATTATGGCGGATGGATGTTAGCAGAGGCGACGGTCTTCTGGCAGCCGTTGCCACGGCCATAGGTGGCACTTACCGGCAATGTTTTAATTAGGGCCTGTGTATTTACCAATATGTTTCACTTCCTCTAGGGCAGTGGCATGGTATTGAAATATTTTCTCCTTCATTTGTCCCAGCAGATTAGCGCCTATTGAGTTTAGATGTTTCCTCTCTAATTCAGCAATTTCTCTCTTTAGACGCTAGCCCAAGCTTAGCGCCGGCTTGCGCAATTCTATAAGTTCAGCTCCCAGCCGGCGTTGTGAAATGACACAAGCCGGTTCTAAACTTTTTGCCGCAAAACTGCATTAATGCAGTTTTACAGCAAAAAGTATGAATCTGGGCCCTTATCTAATAATGCGTAGGCCAGAAGCCTCCACATAAAAAGGGCAGCCTTGCTTCTGTATGCCTCTAGTGCCCTGAGAACCAGTGAATGATCCAAGAGTGTCCTAGGTATTGCCTTGCAGTCAGTTCTCAGTGAAACTAAACTGCTAGACACCAACCAGTAATCGATGCATGTGTATAAATTGTATATTTCTGAATAGTGTGTGTAACCTCCCAGTGCAGGTTGCCTATGTCGCCACACATCAATCAATCCCGCTTCTGTCGCTATTTTATGTATTGTGTGGGCCGATGCTGAGGGGCGTGTAGGAGGACCGGAGGATTGGTCCACTGCTGGATCCAACACACAGCTAAAATCACCACCCTATGTGGTTTGTCTCCCCATCTGACCAGCAGCGCTAAAACGTCCTGATAGAATTGGGGGTGGTCGTAGTTAGGGCCATAGAGCCCTACAAACGAGAATGTTAAGTCATTTTTTATACAGCGGACAATTCTACATCTGCCATTCGTGTCGTGGGCAAGTTCTTGAATCTGTACCCCTGACATCCTGCCAGTCCCAATCAATACTCCTCGGGAAGGTGAGGCAAATCCTGCCGCTACAAACTGGCCTTGCAGTCTAGGAGTGGTATATACTATTAGGGCTTAAATGTGTTTCTTGAAGCATTGCAATGTCCACTTCATGACACTTAAGATATGCGGTAACTGCCCGTACTGTCCTGTAGTCATTAGGACTCCTGATTTTCCAGGTCAGAAGCCTTAAAAACATATGGGGTCTAGTATGTACCGGCTCTGATTTAGCCTCTGCCATTTGACTCTAGTGAGCAATGTGTTGGACATTGTGCTGTCAAATATAGTGTTAGTAGTGGTCATGTGGAGTAAACAACATCAGCAATCCAAAACATTCTCAATAGCCCACCACCTGCCCATGACAAGCAAATCCACAACTAGCATGTTGAATAATAAAAGTCCAACTTAGCCACCCCGACTCCCCCACCAACAAGATTTCCCAGGGTGTGGTACACACAAAAGGGCAGATGCTGCGAGTCAGTCACACCATAGGCACTCCCATTTGGCGCTATATATTATCATCTAAAGCCTTGAATTGAGGAGTTAGTTGAATCTCCCTAAAGCATTATATAATTAGTTTACCAGTGCAGTCCTGTCACAAATGCGGCTCTCATGACAGCATCTGCAGCAAACCGTAACTGCAATACAATCTAGATAACCATATGTTCTTGTTTACTTTTAGTTTTAACTTTTCCACACATACCCACAAATGTCAAACAAACTCTAGATCTGCCTCCCCCCATTTCAAGTAGGGTTTCCATCCCTAATCACTTTACATATGAAGCAGTCAAGGCAACAAGTGTGGGCACCACTTGGGATTGGGGGCACGTGCGCGGTGCTGTTCGCTAGCCATCTCTCTGTGTTTGAGGAATTGTTGCAACTGTTTATGATCGGTAAAGAGGAGCAATTTACCATCCACCGTCACCCTGAGCTTTGCTGGATAAAGCATGCTGTATTCCAAATTGAGTTTCTGAAATCATGAGAGAGGGAGATATCCGAACCCTCATGTTGCAGTGTCTTGAGTTCTAGATGAATCCCGATCCCTGTAGTTCAAAGGTTTGCCTATCATAGGGCGAGGTGGCACTCCCAGTGGCAGCCCAGGTGCCAGCGAGTGGTGGACACGCACCACCACCAAAATGCCAGAAAAGGTTTCACGTCCCAGCAGTGTAATAAGGAGCTGCACAATATAGCGCTCCATATTGTCAATAGCCATTGATTCTTCTATGCCCACCACTCGTATGTTGCTTCTGCGGGAGCATGCCTCAAGGTCATCAATCTTGTCTTGTCTGTCTTAGTTTGTGCTTGGGCAATAGCATTATAATCATCCTTCACAGCTGAGATTCTGCATTTTGCCTGGTCTACTCGCTCCACCTGCTTATCTAGCCATTCAGACATCCTGCCCATCCTGTAGGATAGCTAGTCTATTTTACCATCAATCGTGGCCAAACTATCCTGCATTGCCACAGAGATATGCAGCAGCGCAGGCTCTACATTGAATTCATGATCCTTCTAGGACAGTCCCTCATCCTCTTTGCACCCCTCTCTGCCTCTAAGGGTCTTGCATGCCTCAAAGTGCAGCTGTGTCTGTATCTTGTCTGCCTTGCCCATCTTTGCATAAAGTGGGGTCGGTAGCCCCCAGGACTATAGGTGGGAGCTACTCTGAACGGCTCTCTTCCTTGCAGTCAGCAGCCCCATGTGTCCCTGGGCCTACCCTGGGACCCCCTTGCACCAACAGACCCTGAGGGACCCCCACCAGCAACTTCAAATGGCCTTAAGTAGAGCCTAGACACAGGCAAGGGCAGGTGCACCAGGCCGATGCGCCGACGTCCAATAAAAATATTCCAGGAGTGCAGGGGGCAATAGAGTCAGTCACCACCACTGGCCCCAGAGGTGCTACAGGCCCCCAGAGGCTCACCACTGGAAAGAAACGGTCCGCTTTTCCCCAGCAACTCCAGCATTGGAGCGGGGGCCAGGCCCAGCAAGGCAACTGGGCTTCCACCACAAGTCCCCAGCTCCTAGCACAGGACCGCAGCAAGTGGTTCGCTCCGCCACAGGGCCTACTTTCTGCATCAATCTCGGATGCACAGCCACACTCACACGCAGCCCAGCTGGCCAATCCTCTACAACGCCACCCTTACCTATCCTCTCCAATCCGGTTCACCAACACTTCTCTCATACTTCTTCATCTTCTTCCACAAATTTTGACATACTTTGTTTTGAAACATTTTTACTCTTAACTCCTTAAATTGTTGCTGTCTAAAAGTGTGTGTCAGAAGATTACCCATTAAATCAAACTTCCACAGGAGCAGATGCCTTTTACCCAACTCCCTCCGACAGCTGCGTGCTCAGACTTTAATTGATTATCTGAACCCTGCATCCGCTAGGGGGAAAGGGGAATGGGAACAGAAAAATAGAGACCGCCTCCAAATCCAGTTCCAGCCTGTGTTTCCCACTTGAATATAGGATATTCAGGGCCATATTTATACTTTTTGATGCAAAACTGCGCCGACGCCAAGGAGAGCCAAAATAGATCCCAGATGATTGCACAGACCCTTGAAAGATGAAAAAAAGACCAGGAACCAGCCAGAAGGACCCACACAAGACCCAGGACAGGGAGAAGAAGAAAATAAAGTGTTGCTTCAGTGCAAAGGAGCAGGAAATTCTAGTGAAAGAGGTGAAGGAACACCAGCACCAACTGTTTGTCACCTCAAAGTTACCAATTAGTAGGAGAGAGGCAATATAGCAACAAATTGTTGACAAGATCAACAGTGTGGCAGAAGTACGGAGAACAGTCATTGAGTGCAAGAAGTGCAGGACCAAGGAAAAGATCGCCAGGAACAAGAAGGCAGCACTGCAGACTGGAGGTAGGAGTCCAGCACCACAAGAGGCCCTGGACCACATGGAGGAGATGGTGGCAGCCGTCATCCCTGAGGAGATCGTCACAGGGATTCCAGGACAGGACAGCGCAGACCACCAGGAGACAACACAGATGCAGGGTAAGTCACATGGGGAACTAAAATGCCTAATTGTTAACTGCAACCGGGGGGGACATACCTACTACACAATGCATGTAAGTCATGATATTCAGAGAGTGGCATGGGTAAAGGGGCATGGTATGGATGCATGGCCAGTTCAGAGGAAACCTGGGGCTGTAGGAAAGTACCATCTTGCCTGGCATGTTACCCCCATTTTTACTGTATGTATGTTTGTTCTTGCCTGTGTCCCTGGGATCCTGCTAGCCAGGACCCCAGTGCTCATAAATTATGCCCTGTATATGTTCCCTGTGTGGTGCTTAACTGTATCACTGAGGCTCTACTAATCAGAACCTCAGTGTTTATGCTCTCTCTGCTTTTAAAATTGTCACTGCAGGCTAGTGACTAATTTTACCAATTCTCATTGGCACACTGGAACACCCTTATAATTCCCTAGTATATGGTACCTAGGTACCCAGGGTATTGGGGTTCCAGGAGATCCCTATGGGCTGCAGCATTTCTTTTGCCACCCATAGGGAGCTCAGACAATTCTTACACAGGACTGCCACTGCAGCCTGAGTGAAATAACGTCCATGTTATTTCACAGCCATTTCACACTGCACTTAAGTAACTTATAAGTCACCTATATGTCTAACCCTCACATGGTGATGGTTAGGTGCAAAGTTACTTAGTGTGTGGGCACCCTGGCACTAGCCAAGGTGCCCCCACATTGTTCAGGGCAAATTCCCCGGACTTTGTGAGTGCAGGGACACCATTACACGCGTGCACTACATATAGGTCAATACCTATATGTAGCTTCACAATGGTAACTCCGAACATGGCCATGAAACATCTCTAGGATCATGAAATTGTCACCCCAATACCATTCTGGTATTAAGGGGACAATTCCATGCATCCCGGGTCTCCAGCATAGAGCCCAGGTACTGCCAAACTAACTTCCCGGGGTTTTCTCTGCAGCTGCTGCTGCTGCCAACCCTCAGACAGGTTTCTGCCCCCCTTGGGCCTGGCCAGCCTTGTCCCAGGAAGGCAGAACAAAGGATTTCCTCCGAGAGAGTGTGTCTGAGAGAGGCTGTTACACCCTCTCCCTTTGGAAATAGGTGTGAAGGGCCTGGGAGGAGTAGCCTCTCCTGGCCTCTGGAAATGCTTTGAAGGGCACAGATGGTGCCCTCCTTGTATAAGCCAGTCTACACCGGTTCAGGGATGCCCCCAGCCCTGCTCTGGTGTGAAACTGGACAAAGGAAAGGGGAGTGACCACTCCCCTGACCAGCACCTCCCAGGGGAGGTGCCCAGAGCTCCTCCAGCGTGTCCCAGACCTCTGCCATCTTGGATGCAGAGGTGTGTAGGCACAATGGACAGCTCTGAGTGGCCAGTGCCAGCAGGTGACGTCAGAGACCCCTCCTGATAGGTGCTTATCTTTCTCTGTAGCCAATCCTCCTCTGAGGGCTATTTAGGGTCTCTCCTGTGGGTATCTCACCAGATAACAAATGCAAGAGCTCACCAGAGTTCCTCTGCACTTCCCTCTTTGACTTCTGCCAAGGATCGACCGCTGACTACTCCAGGACACCTGCAAAACTGCAACAAAGTAGCAAGAAGACTACCAGCAACATTGTAGCGCCTCATCTTGCCGGCTTTCTCAACTGTTTGCTGGTGGTGCATGCTCTGAGGGCTGTCTGCCTTCACCCTGCATTGGAAGCCAAGAAGAAATCTCCTGTGGGTCGACGGAATCTTCCCCTGTCAATGCAGGCACCAAACTTCTGCATCACCGGTCCTCTGGGTCCCCTCTCATCCTGACCAGCATGGTCCCTGGAACACAGGAGCTGGGTCCAAATGTCTTTGACAGTCCAGTGGCCCTTCTGTCCAAATTTGGTGGAGGTAAGTCCTTGCCTCCCCACGCCAGACAGTAATCCTGTGTACTGCATGAACTGCAGCTGCTCGGGCTTCTGTGCACTTTTGCAAGACTTCCTTTGTGCTCAGCCTAGCCAAGGTCCCCAGCACTCTGTCCTGTACTGCCCAACTCGCTGAGTTGGACTCCGACGTCGTGGGACCCTCCTTTGTTGTTCTGAGTCAACCGTTGTCCTCAGATCTTCTGAGCATGTGTTCAGGTGCTTCTGTGGGTGCTGCCTTCTTCTGCATGGGCTCTCTGTGTGGATGATCGCCCTCTCTGTCTCCTCCTCCAAGGGGCGACCTCCTGGTCCTTCCTGGGCCCTGGCAGCACCCAAAAACCTCGACCGCGACTCTTGCAGCTAGCAAGGCTTCTTTGTGGTCTTTCTGCGTGGAAACAACTCTGCATGCTCCAGCACACCGTGGGACATCTCTGACCAAAGGAGAAGTTCCTGGCACCTTCTGTTGTTGTAGAATCTTCGGCTTCTTCCACCCAGAAGCAGCCATTTTACACCTTCATCTGGGGTTTAGTGGGCTCCTGCCCCCCCGGACACTTGCAAGGCTCTTGGACTTAGTCCCCTTCCTTTACAGGTCCTCAGGTCCAGGAATCCATCTTCCGTGCTTTGCAGTCAGTTGTTGTCCTTGCAGAATCCCCTATCTCGACTTTACTATCTTTCTGGGGTAGTAGGGTAACTTTACTCCTACTTTCCAGGGTCTTGGGGTGGGGTATCTTGGACACCCTTAGGCCCATATTTATACTTTTTGACGCTAAACTGCGCTAACGCAGTTTAGCGTCAAAAAATTTAGCGCCGTCTAACGCCATTCTGAAGCGCCATGCGGGCGCCGTATTTATGGAATGGCGTTAGCCGGCGCAAGCAGACCGGCGCTGCCTGGTTTGCGTGGAAAAAAACCACGTACACCAGACAGCGCCGGCGTAGGGGGAAAATGGCGTATGGGCGTCTTAAAATGGGGCAAGTCAGGTTACGTCGAAAAAATCGACGTAACCCGACTTGCGCCATTTTTTTTCGACGCCCATCCCCCATCAACATGACTCCTATCATTGTAAAGATAGGAGTCATGCCCCCTTGCCCAATGGCCATGCCCAGGGGACTTCTGTCCCCTGGGCATGGTCATTGGGCATAGTGGCATGTAGGGGGGCACAAATCAGGCCCCCCTATGCCACAAAAAAAAAAAAAAAAATACTTACCTGAACTTACCTTAATGTCCATGGGATGGGTCCCTCCGTCCTTGGGTGTCCTCCTGGGGTGGGCAAGGGTGGCAGGGGGGGTCCCTGGGGGCAGGGGAGGGCACTCTGGGCTCATTTTGAGCCCACTTGTCCCTTAACGCCATCCCTGACCCAGGCGTTAAAAAGCGGCGCAAATGCGCCGTTTTTGGCCACGCCCACTCCCGGGCGTCTCTTTTGCCCGGGAGTATAAATACCACGTAAAGGCCTGGGAGTCATTTTTTAAGACGGGAACGCCTCCCTTGCATATCATTAACGCAAGGAAGGGGTTCACGCTAAAAAATGACGCACACTCCGGGCACTTTGGCGCCCGAAGCGTCTAACGCCAGAGTATAAATATGGCGTTAGTTGGCGTTAGTTCTGCGTCGAATTTGCGTCGAAAAAAACGACGCAAATTCGGCGCAACCAGAGTATAAATATGGCCCTTAGTGTTTTCTTACACTCACATCGACCTTCTACACACTACACTAGGCCTGGGGTCCATTTGTGGTTTGCATTCCTCTTTTGGAGTCTATGGTTTGTGTTGCCCCTAGGCCTATTTTTCTCTATTGCATTCTATTGTGTTCTACACTGTTTGCACTACTTTTCTAACTGTTACTTACCTGATTTTGGTTTGTGTGTGTATATTTTGTGTATTTTACTTACCTCCTAAGGGAGTATATCCTCTGAGATACTTTTGGCATATTGTCACTAAAATAAAGTACCTTTATTTTTAGTAACTCTGAGTATTGTGTTTTCTTATGATATATTACTAAGTGATATAAGTGGTATAGTAGGAGCTTTGCATGTCTCCCAGTTCAGCCTAAGCTGCTCTGCAATAGCTACCTCTATCAGCCTAAGCTGCTAGAACACCTCTACTCTACTAATAAGGGATAACTGGACCTGGTACAAGGTGTAAGTACCACAAGGTACCCACTATAAGCCAGGCCAGCCTCCTTCAGGGGCACAGTACTACCCTACACCAACAAACTTTGCATAGGGGTATGCTGCCATGCCAAGGATGTTGGAAAGGTAAAGCCAGGCCAGGAGGGTAGGGTACGACGTAAAACTTGCATGCTGTCACACGTCAGCCAGTATTCTCCCTATATGAACTAGGGCCCAATTAACAACCTCAGGCCATATCTGCAAGTGGAATTTAACATTGACAACAGTTGCCACTACCACCTCTGCTGTGTGTGCAGGTCAAGTAGCTAATGGCAGTAATGTCCCCATGGATCAAACACACCCAAATTAGAGGGTTCAGGATGACAACATTATCAGTCCCCTGAAATCAATACAAATGTTCCAATCCTGTCAAATGTGATTGTCCATAGTTGGTACAAACATCAGCCATTGTCATAAACATTATGAGGTACACAGCACCAATGTCATACCCATGCTGCATATGTCAGGGTCCACCCTATGCCTGGGTCACAATATCTCGAATGACACCATGCAACATCCCAAATGTCATACTGCTCAGACAACAGCATTGAGGGGGAGGACATATGTAACTGGCTACAGAAATACATCCACACAGTCAGAGGAAGAAATGGAACACTGCTAGGACCAACAGTGTAATCCAATGTAGCACACATTTCCCAACATCAGCAGTACACACTACCAATGCTGACATCCGTATCGTGCCATGCCAATGCAATACATAGTATATGCTAGGTCTCAGCAACATATAGGTGGATGTGAAATATCAGAGACTGGGTCAGTTCCAGAATGTTACGTGTGGTGCAAGTGCCATCAGAACACCCACAGCCAGTTACATGCCTCACAATGAGGATGAAAGTAGACGGAGGGTTGAGTAGGACAAGAAGGTGGCAATTTATAATTTGGCCAGAACCAACACCTAGAGGTGTGATGCTGACAAGTCCCCAAACTGACCACAATACATGTGACATGCAGGTGGGGCATATGCCAAGGGAGAATGCTAATTTTATAGACAGGAACAATGAACAGGAACCAAGATTACAATGTGAAACTAATAGGAAGGCAGGCACGTCACATTACAAATAGTACTAATAGCACTAATAGTACCATATCGCATTGCAGAGGATGATGGCTCTCCTGCAGATATCGCTGTCCAGGACTACCCTGATGACATGGATGACGAGCTGACAAACATCAGCCAGCAGACCCTCCATGATGTCCTTGTGACCCTCCAGACCCCACCTTCAGTCACAAGGAGGAGCACAGAACTAGCAGCCATCACAGAGGACCCACCCACCACCCCAATTGTATGTCCTGCCAGCTCCAACACAGCTGAGGACTCTGATGACACTGGCACCAGCTTTGAGAGAACTGTAGTTGGAGTCCAGTGGGAGCTGGCCAAGGAGGTGCGGGTGGGGATGGAAAATATGGCAGCCAGCCTAGAGGGGGTGCGTTTGTGCATGATGTCAACTGCAGAACAGGCAGCAGCCATGCAAGGGTGAGCATCAGTCTTACAGAAACGTGAACAATGGTTGAAGGAAATCAATACAGCTGTAAGAGAGTTGACACAACACCTACAACAACAATCCTGTCAATGCGTGCACAAATGCAGTATTGAACCCCTCAGGGCAGACCTGGCTGCCTACCATAGTGATGTGGCTGCTATACTTAAGAACCAGCAGCTCCTCCTTGCAGCTGTACTGCCCTTATTAGCCCCACAGTTGGCAACTACCGGGAGGTCTGACTCCACGTCTTCAAACACTGAGGTGTGTGTTGCCCCTTCACAACCACCACCACCAAGGCCGGAGGAGACAACACACACATCAGAAGATGACGATGTGGAACAGATCACCTTCACCCGTAAGAGTTCCCACTAGCACTAGTCCCTGCCACTTGGCCACCTATTGCCAAGTTCTTGTGCTTTGTAACATGCCAGTCTTGCAACAACTGTACTCAAGCACTGTTCTTCAGCCCACTGTTTATCTTGTCACCCTGCCCTGTGATTGTCTCTCTCTAACTCATTGGCAAATCCTGTCCTTCTGCACTGTCTGACACATCACCCCAGCATGTCCAATGACATGTCCTTTTGCACTTGTGTAGGATCACAATGGAAGGTGTCACACTAATGGACTCACAATCATGGACAATGTACATACAGCACTACAGCACTTTCAAATAAATAGCACTTACACAACAACTTTGTCTCTGTGTAATGTGACACATCAACCGTGAGGGAGATCAGTGATGTTTACTTCAGGTCAATGATTATAGATTGTCAATACACCTGACCTGAAAGAATTTTGGCTGATAACTATGCACAGTGGTCTGAATTGTACAATCATCTGCCCTTCCTGAGGCTTAATTCTGAGGAAAATAGAAACTATAGACCATAATGCTGTGTTGGACAGAATAACGCTTCCTCAAGGGATGTCTAAGCCACAAATTATTGCCTTCAACTTTTTCTTCAAGCCAAAACTTACGCATGTGACACTTGACCCAAATTTTACCTTACACACACAACATACTGCATGAATGGATGTGTATGAGTTTATGTACAAATGTGTAACCGGGCTGACCATTGTAACAAATGATAGGTGTGAGTTATGTATACCTTACTACATGAGAGCATGCTACCACTCACCTTACAAGGATTCGATTGGACATCAGGCTGCAGACAGACTTAACATAGTGTCCTCAACACCAATTCTGGTAGCAAAGTATGTGACATTGAAAACATACATCAAAAATTAACAACACTTTGGGATCCATAGTAACCTTGAGTGGTGGGTGCAATGGATGGCAAAATCTTAGAAAAGTAGCTTTGGTGTACCTGCCAATGTAACAGCTCAGTTGGGATTTGGTTGCAGCATGGGACACAAAAGCTAATACTAAAGAGACACTGTTCACTCATGCCAAGGCCCTGATCCCCAAGCATGTGACACATACTGTAAAGGGTTACCTAAATATTTATTAAACAGTAAAAACAGAAGCTAAAACCAGGGAAAACACCTTCCCTAACCTAACCTATCCTAACTACACATTACCCACAACTGGCCCTAACTAACCAGTTGTGGGTAACCTAAGCTAAACTTACTTATCACATTTAACGAAACGATCTAAACATCAACCCCCACTCGCCTTATAAGACGGGACACATGGAGGACAACATATACTAACCTAAACACATACTATCTTATACTAAACAAATATATATATTTTTTTGTATTTTTATATTTTATATATTTATTTTGCTTTTTTTTTTTTTTTAAACAGGAAAACCCCAACATCATCCCCCACCCACCCAACCACACGCATAATAAAAAAAGGAGATATTGAAAGTATCATGCCCCCACCCACTACTACTAACTAAACTAACAGCCTATTCTAACCTAACTCTAAGCCCCCTAAACCCATTAATGAAAAGAACCAGGAAAGATGAGGGAGGGGAGAGAATCATGGCTGAGGGTATATTGTTTACAAGTTCGCCCTCTGCAGGGTCTTTTTTAAGGCATGCACCCTCCTATTCACTTGTGCCACCTCCTGCTGCAGCATGGTCATTTTGCTCAACATACGGTCCAAGTTCCGTTGCATCTGCTGAAAATCTGCTGGGTCAATGACTGCAGCAGGGGTGGTCTGAGTGCCAGCTGAAGAAGTGTGTCCCCTGGTCGGTGCCATGCCTGTAGGAGGAGGTGCAGGTGGTGCTTTGACAGGTCCTGGAGCAGTGGAGGTTGACGGTCCTGCAAAGGTGCCTGCTAAGGTTGGTGCCACCTGGGTGGTAGAGGTGGTGCTGGTGGTGGTGGCTGGGCTGGACACAGAAGGGCCCCCTTGGGCAAATGCCCTCACACCCAGAATGTGGCGGTAACGCATCACCCTGCGCTGAAACTCCCGAATCTGGATGGGATTCATATTGGCAGCTGTTAAAACAAATATAAAACCAAACATTAGGTACTTTATTGTGTGATATGGCTCCAGAAGTTAATCAGACAATACGTCTAATGTACCAGAAACAGCCCATATCATCATACAGATCACTGATTGTCCCCCAGGAAGTACATGCCAATGCAGCCTACACATGTCCTATCAAACAGCACAGCAATACTCTAAAAGATTGGTAACAACTTGAATGACCTATGCATCATTGTTCAGCCATTTGTCACGTAAAAAAAAATGCTGCAAGTCCTCCACCAGTGACAGACCAACTAATGACTATCTTCTTGATGACAATCAAGGGCCACAAGATCTGCAAGTTGTAAATGAAATAGCCAGGATAGAATGCACTTGCTAATCGTGAGTGGGTATCCTAGGCTTGGACAAGTGACTTACAGATTTACATGTGTGTGTATTAAATTTGGATCATCAGTCCGAGGTATACTTTTCACAACCCTACGCCTGTGCCTGGGGGGGGGTGGACAAGCAACAAATACTTTCAAACATCAAGGACACCCAGGAAGCTTTGGACAGCTATACATGGGTTTGGGCAGCCCACCACAGGTAAGGAGGATGTCCAACTAGGATACACCAAAACCTTGGACAATCCCATCCACACTTATGTTTGGCAATGCAGACAATTGTCAACATAATTTCCTACCAGTAACACATGACTTACAACAAGCAGATAGATGCAAGCACACATCCGGCAATGAGCTGCATGCACACCTAGGCCATTGTACAAAAGTGCCTCATACTCGTAGCACAACATGTGGAGCTACATGCTACTAGGAAGTCAAACATACAGTCAAACATGTTCATTAGTGAATAGGGAAGCTGAAGTCTGTGGATAAGACTTTGGCATCCCTATTCTGTGAGAATCAGGGTCTGACTTGCTGACTAAATCACAAATATGGTCCTCTGCTACATTTTCTGAATGTAAGTTTTATCCACAAAAGTCATCCCTATTCACATGGCCGTGCCTACAGGACTGCCCTACAATCCCAAATTATGACTATATGCTAATGACTGCCCAACTCAAAGATGGGAAAAAATGACACTCCACTCAAGGAACATATCCGATCATTGACCAGCGCATCACACCTAGCTATGTGTCCAACACACAGGAGACAATCACACAACAGCAGCAAAGACAACACAGAACAGAAATATCAACACTTACTGGAGATGTCTGGGTCTGCAAATCGAGCCGCCTCTCCGATAGTGTAGGGAGCAGGTCCACCTTTAAAGCATGGAAGAGAGAAATGTGCTCAATGTCTGTGCACTGTACAAGACTTCCAAATACAAATACTATGTGTAAGATGAAATCAGAAAGTCAAGCCTCTCAGACATGATGATACTGCATCCGACATACCACTGCAAACATGTACAGACCCGGGCACTCCAGTGAGTGACACACACATATCTGCACACATGCAGTGGTCCTGAATATCATGTTGTGGCAAACATGCTCCATCATTTGTTTGCAGACTCATTTATGGAGTGTATTCCTCTCATCATGTGTATCCATGAGAGACATGCAAAGCCACTTTCCTGGAGGACTGCAATACCAGTCACACAGCTATTGTGACTAAAACCAATGTAAAACACACAGGTACAATGTACAGAGGGCCAGAGACAGTTGTTACCCCCTCAATTTGTATAATTTGCTTCATTGTATGTGCCACAGCTATGGAAAGTTGGACCAAACATTGAGATATGAACCCGTGTGCATTACATTTGTCATCCATCCCTAATTTAATTGTGGCACAACAAAGTCCAAATATCATTCTAAGATGTTACCTGAGGTCAACTATAACTTGTTACGTATGTGTCAGAATCCAGTTCAGACATATATTCGAAAAAATTGAGAGACACATTATTTCTTGAAAATATCTGGATTTAAAACATGTCTTTCCTGGTACACTCACAGACCATGCATAAAACATATGTTAGAGCCACATTTGCATCATCTATTGACGTGAAGGCAGCACTAATTTAGAGGCTCCTTTTGTGTTTTGTAAGTTAGTGCAGCTGTTGCGTCAACAAATGACAGTAATGTGTAGGAATTATTGTATAACAGACGGCAACCGTATGTTTAACTTGCATTCCGCATGTCCAAAAACATTGCCTGCAGCATATGAACAAATCTGCACTGTCACTACAGAGCATTTAAATGTGCACATTACTCTGATTTGTACTCACCAACAGGGCCACCAACCACAATCCCCAGGTGGTCCAGCAGGTCTTGCTCCCTGGCAACCAGGTCAGCCCAACGGTGTTTCAGCTGCTGGTCGTTGCGCGGTGTGTTGTAGATTCGCTTGAGATGGTACAGGACCTTTGCCCACTGGAGCCTCCTTGCCTCTGTGTGATACCCCTGTATCACACGCCCACCTGCTTTGATCATTAAGGGTAGGAAGTGGCACACCAGCCAAATAAATCCCCCCAGCCCCTCCTCTCCCATCCTGCCAAGACGAGGCCTACCCAACATGCTTGCACAAAAAAAGGGAATGAAGGGGTACAGAGGAGAATGAAGGGAAAGTAGGAGAGGGAAATGAAAAAAAAATACAGAAATCAGCCCAACTATTCCCAAACTAACACTACCCACAACAGACTCCCAACAGTACAAAGACACATTTATACACCAGAAATGACAAAAAATACACTTACACAGGATAACACAGACACTTAGGACACACAAAAAGACATTTTAAAGATCACACAGGAGACAAAATCACAAAATGCACAGAGAGACAAGTCAAAACACAGCCACACAGTCAGGATATATCACAGACTGCAAAGTGAAAGTGAAAGTACACCCACTGTACCAATTCTGTAAACAGGATATCCTATTACATCAATTCCTGCCTCAAATGTTGGGTGTTTTTATTCTTATGCGGCAAAATATTAAAACGCTTACAGTCTGTACGTCATTTTTTTTTTACGCACATGCTTAGAAATAACCCTGCATCCATATTTTAAAATATGTTTCATACTTAACCAATTTCATGGGGTACAGTGTGGGAATTACTGCTCAGGACCAATGGATGTATCATGGCAATGAGCATCATTTTTTGACGCATATGTGTCATTTTTTGATGCATGTGCGTCTTTTTTGACGCACGTGCGTAAGAATTTCTGTTTTTGACTGGGTTTGGATCATTTCTCATTTGCAATAGTACATGACAGGTGTGACAATACAGAGATAGGCTGATTGCACCTACATTGTGCATTCCGGTGTATGGGCACATGTGATAGATCATACTACTGCAAACCATGATCCTCCAGTTGTTGTACCGGATTTGCACTCTTCACTGATGCAATAGATGGCCAGACGTGTGGAATCCAATGAGGTATTACCCAGTTTGGGAATGTTTTGCGTCAATAGAGGATAGCAAGGCTACACAACTCAATACAGTAACTCAATGCCCATGTGTCTATGTGTGTGAATTGGCTCTTACTATTGTAGTTGTCCCACTGTGTGAACATCACAAGACGCGTTTCCTTAAATCTGCTTGTATACATGTGGAGTCAATGTGCCCAACCATCAGATGCTATTCAGTGTGGAAATGAGAAAGGAAATATGTTTGTCATACACGTAGCAACAAATGCTATGTGAACTTCGTAGGATTTTTGGGACATAAGCATCACCAATGACAAACCATGCACAGGATAGATAAAAGACGGTTGATCATGGCAATGTTCCAAGACTAAGCCATCACATGTCCTGGAATGTTAGATACTACTTCCTAGGCACTTGTTTGTATAATACCAATGAGTCAGGCATTGGATAATGCTATGTGGGTACGGTGTTTGTGACACCGAGTCCCAAATACAATCCACAAATGTCATGTCACACCACAGTTGGAGTCATATAAATGAGCCATGTTTCTCCTGTGGCAGTGGAGGACCAGCAGACCAAGCAGCATGTGTGCACATTTTTCCAGTGGTAAATTGCACAAAGGTGTCCGGTTCAAGTGTGTGGGGCCATGTGTATCCTGAGTCATTATTGGGGTCCATTTTGTCAGTTACGTGCAGGTCTAGTCATGGGTCCGTGAAGCCATTTCCTGTATTTACAAAGTATCCTTCACAGCTGAATTGAAGGAAAGCCGAAGAGGAATTGAGAACACACATGGGGATAGTCAAGCTATGGCACTACAGACGTGTTATGAGACTGACAACAGGGCAACCTTGAACAAAAGGCCAAGGCACACCGAAAACAGTTCTGTGTGGTTGATCCAAGTGGTCATTCAATTAGAGTCGAAGTCCAAAGCACAAATGAAACCAGACATTTATTAGCCGATGAAGAAATGTGGTCAATATTCAGGTCAAAGACCCCATGTGTGACAAAACATCCAAGAAGCAACCAGCAGCCGACACGTGTTTCATCTCCTAGACTTTGTCAAGGCTTAAAGTATACAACTATGGACAAGAGTAGATTTTGGAAAAAGGAGTTCCGACGGAGGCGTGCCTGGTATACAGCCTCAACGGTGGCCAATTTACTTCAAAAGTTTGGGAGTGAGGATTGGCCCTGATAAGCCAAATGCTGAGAGATAATGCCGTGCTTCCGGCGTTGGTGGGAAATCAGGGAAACCTTGGTGTGCTGAGAAAGTTCATGGATCAGGAATTTTAAACCGGCAGGTTTCCTCACAACATTTGTACACACGGTGGCCTCCAAAATTCCCACTGCAGCCGGGAATCTCAGTGCCTCTGTGCTGATTAATCTCACAGCTATTCACCACGCAAGCCCCATCAATATGTTGGGGGCAATGTGAATCAGCGTGTGGACTGTCAGGGTCCTAACATGTGTTGACATTTCATGCACATTATCTGACATTGTTTGTTGTGCTGGAGGCACCATACCTAATCCATGCATACAGCCATGGTACACTGTCACTATTTGTCACTCATGCATACATGAAACCCAGACAAGGGTTGGGCCATGATTAGGCTATTTGGAAACAAGTTCCACTCCATGGTACAATAAGTAAACTGATTATGCTATACAATGTATTTGAGTATTCATTGTAGACCTACCTGACACAATACCCCAGGAGGAAAGTGAGGGCTTGCAAAGCAACTATGAGACAAATGTAGCCACAGGGAACCTGTATGGTAACACAAAGACAGGAACCAGTCAGGCTAACAGGATGCAGGATCAATTAGGAACAACATTTTAACAAGGCAAATACACAGTGAGCAGACTGAGACTGGTCAAATCTGGAACAACACTGTGGAAAATTAAAACTGTGTTTCTCCTGTGTGTTGGAACGTAACACAATAACCCAAGGCCTGTGATTTATATGGCAATGCATAACAGTGTTATACATAAAATGGCAGCTTCTATGCTGTTCCAGGCAGCTGCAAGGGCAGTGCATGTTCAAATAGCTGGCCTGCATGGAGGTGCTCACAGGTGTGTGCAGCTTCAGTCTCTCACAAGTCCTGAAGGTGGGAATCAAGTTCAAAGGGCCAACAGTACCTTTCACATGGGAAGCAATGTACAGGTGATTACAGGTCCTACAGACTACAAGGGAGTGCATTATTCAACCAGAAGTCCTTGCAGACAGAATAACAATGACTATGGCATACCATACTAAAGAGGGAAGCACACTGGATTCAGAATGTGAGTCTGGGTGTGTGTGTAGATGAGGGATTATCTTGGTACACATATTCCTTTCCAGGGCCCTCTGAAGAAGGGTTGGGTGAGACAAGGAACATGGCAGTGGCAGGACTTAAGACCTGGGCTGGCCTGTGCAGGGGTTGTCTTGTGAGCAACGCTAGTCATACCTGGGACACTCGTGCTATCCATTCGCTGCTTATATGGAATTCTTGTCACACATACTCCTTGCAAAGAAAGCTGATGTAACACTTACTGATGTCAAGTGTCTGGTTATACCTTCTTGCCACTAATGCAATAGCACATCCACTGCCCCGTGTATGAGGCTTTTTGTTACCTTATTGACTGATGGTGTCTTAGTTGTGTGCCATATGCTGAAATGAACCATGTTGCCAACATGTATGTGTGAAATAGCTGTGGTCCTCTGATATTGCCCTTCAAATGTGAAATGGACAGGATATATGTCATTTACAGTGTGTGTGAAGTTGGGTGTACATTCATACTCATCAAATATGATGTGGATTTTTCTGTATCCTAATCTCTATTTCTGCAATGCTCCATGAGGCGACACTCTGATTCTAATTGTTAGGGATAATGTTATGCAAAAATTGTTACCCAGACCATGATATAGTGAATAGTATAGGTGTTTACTGACATATGGTAAGACAGTGGTGATAGGTGAGTAGAGTTAAAATAAATTTTGGACAATATGTTGTCTCTGACGCAATCCTGCAGCTGTGTTTGGATGGTCCCCCTCATGTTGATGGACAGCATCCTCCTCTTCCTCCTCTTCAGGCATTTGTGGGTCGGTTCATATAAGGGAATGTTCCTTCTTACACATATGTTGTGCAGGATGGCACAGGTCAAAATGATTTTGCACACCATTTCAGGTGAGTATAGGAGGCTGCCTCTGGTGATGTCGAGGCACCTGAATCTTGACTTCAGGATGCCAAAGATCCTCTCGACTATGGTGCGTGTCCTCCGATGTGCCTCATTATAGGCACGCTCTGATGCTGTGCTTGGGTTTGCAAATGGGGTCATGATCCATGGCTGGGTCCCATACCCCTGATCAGCTGAAAGAGAAAATGAGTGAGAACATGTTGTTGGTTGCACCATGATTATCACTTTGCATGGCAGTTGTTCTCTTCTGTTGTCTGTGACTCGTCTGTGTTTGTGTTATTGTGTGGAATCCTAGGCTTCTAGGATGTACCATCAGCAATGGGTTGTTTCCTTATCTGAACGGGTGTTTGGTTGACTGACTGGATGTCAGCTGTATTTTTGTAGAGTTGCAGTACATTGTGTACTCCCTTGCATTATATCATGGGAAAGAGGTGTCCATGTGTCTTAACTGGGGGTGACATGATACTTCCATACACAGAATCAATTCCACAGTGGTGGTAACACGGTTGCATCTATATACCCTGGACAACCCAACCAATTTCACATATGCAATAGAATTAGTTAAACATCAGTGAGACCCTTAAATTTGGCTACGTGATAATGTACAACACATCTCCGTACGTTGTCAGCACTGATGTGTTGACAATTGACTATACACAAATTTCACATGTGTGACAAATTCTCTGCAGACCTATTTCTCTGCCCTTGCCAAGTCGACTCCGGTTCTAACGTGTACCTATACTACTGAACATGTTCTAGTTCAGCTGGCAAACTTGGTTGTGAGGTTGTCATTTGGAGTGTCAGAAGGTCCGTATGCCTGTACATCTGTTGTGTGTGTGTGAAATTTTCTCAATCCGTATGTGTAGGAATGTGCACTTTAAATATTGTCCCATCAATATGTGTTCTTCGCACAGTCCACTTGCTTATTGGTAGTGGGCAATGTGAGAATGTGAGAGCAGGAGTGATGTGAGAAATTTGCACAGCCTCAATGATTCCATGTCACCTTCATTGTAGTCATCATCATGCTATGTGTCATGGAGTTTGACCGGCAGCAAAACACATTACACACCCCTTACACAGTACGTATTGGTTGGAAGGGTGTGCAATTGAGTGTTATTGATGTGATATTGAAAGATTCATCTTCCAAGTTGTACTGCCAGTTGAGGCCATGTCTTTGTGTTGTTTTAAATTGTTCCCTTGTGTCTATGGAGTGGCATCTGTTGTTATTTGGTTCTGTCATTTGTCCATAGGTGTGTATCCAAATGGGTCAGAATATCACACATGCCTAGCAGTGTCAGAACCTCATTGTCTTCCTGGCCACGTGTCAATGTAGTGGTCTATGTGTTGTGTGTCCTACAGGGTTGCTGTGCTGTGTGTATATAAGTGGGCTTCTGTACTTACCAACAAGTAGGCCATTTCCATGTTGTCCATCCTGGAAGTGTTGATTGATGGTGCAGTGGCGGAAGATGAATGAATCATGTACACTCCCAGGATACTTTGCCACGATTTTGGTGATCAATCCCCGGTGATCGATCATGACCTGCACATTGATGGAGTGTGTGCTTCCTGCTGTGGTATAGATGTTCGGTTGCAGCAGGTGGCAAAAGGCGTACATGTGTGCAGTCAATGGCATCAAGCATGTGTGGGAAGCCGTTGATTCGATAGAAGCCCTGTTTGGTCTCCTGCTGCTTCTGCTGTGTGTTGGGGAAGCTGATGTGGTGGGGTGTGAGGGAGTTGATGGCATCCAGTACCTTAGGTAGGAAGGCAGAGAATGAGGGCTGTGAGATCCCGGCAACCAGGGCACCAGTGATTTGAAAGGAGCCACTTGCCAACATGTGGAGTACAGCTAGCAGCTTGGTTTCTGGTGGAATGGTGTGGGTTGTCTGCAAGCTGGGTGCCAATTGTGGCTCAATGTTGCGCAGCAGCTGCTGAATGGCTTGCCAGTTGAGCCTGTACCTCTGGATGATGTCTTGTTGGCGGAGTCCCAGAAGGGTTGTCCTGGTGCGAAATATCCTCTCCTGCCTTTTGCGTTGCCTTTGGTGTCCCTGTTGGTGCTGTAGAAGCTGCTGTTGTTAGTCCTGTGCTCTGCGTCTGTGTGCATGCTGGATGAAAAGCACCTCCATGTCTTCCTTTTGGAGCTCCGCTGTTGCTTCTGTGTGTTTTCCTTAAGTATTGGTGTGTTTGCCCCATTTTAACACCTGCCCTGACCCAGGCATTCTTTTTTGACGCAAATCGGGCTGTGCGTCATTTTCCGCCTCCGCCTCCGCCTCCCGGCCGTGCTGGATTTTTGTGCGATTGGATAAATATGGTGCACGGATGTTTAATGCATTTTTTGGATGGCAACGCCTACCTTGCATGTCATTAATGCAAGGCGGTTTCCCACATCCAGAAAATGACGCACACGGCGGAATTTTGGCGTTCGGGGACTCGGGCGTCAAAGTTTAAATATGGTGCACAGTTTGCGCCGAATGTGCATCAAAATTTTTGATGCACATTCGGCGCAAACACAGTATAAATATGCCCCTCAGTGTGTGTCTCTGAAAACCTGTACCTTTCTTCTTAATGGGATTTCTTTAAAGAAAGGATCTGAAGTCGGGTTATAAGAGCATAGATTAGTACATTCCTACTGTGCACTCAACTGTTCAGCCATTCACATTCACCCAATTCTATTGTTCTCCTAACCTGGATCTTTTGAGATAGTAGCCTCTCTCTAAGAGAACACTGTTAACTTAATATCTTCTTTTCTCCAGGAGTCAGAGGTTTCAAGGGTTCTCTGGAGAACAGTTCAAAAGTTCACAAATATAGAAACTACTAATGTATTTTACAGGAAACAAAAACTCCTTCTCAAGGTTCAGTTTTCTCAATCACAGTCTCTAGGAATTAGTCTAAGCACTGAGGTTTGTCTCTAAGACTGACAAGTCTGCAAAGCAAAGAGTTCTTGAATATATATGTACATATATATTGGCAAGTCTGGAAATCATACAAAAGGATTACTTACTGCAGTTGCTTGAAGTTCTGTTAAGCCAAAACGAATTCTCCTCAGAAAGCCGATAGCCAGCTGTTGGAAGAAGGAAAAAAATCAGCTTCTTCAAAAGGTAAAAAGTAGCTGGTGTGCACCCATAACAAGAAAAATAATTAATTACACAAAACTGGAAGAATTATCTATGAAATGAAGCTCCTTAAGGACACTGCTCATTTTCCTCAGGATGACAGTTGAGGTGCAGGGCTCCCACAAAGAAGCAGCTGGAGGGAACCTTCGGCACGAGACTAAAGTAGAAACACTAGAGCGCTGGCCTCACAATGATTTGCGGCCACCATCTTAAGTGGCAGTTAATCCTGAAGAAGCTAGTTCTAAGAACAGCCTCCGCAAGAGCTACCAGGAGTGAGGACGCCACTACAACCAACGTGGGTAGAAGGAAAAGGAGAATCATTTTTGTTGAGGAAAGAACTTAACCATGCTGGCAATAGTCTTCCTGGCAGTCTGTGGCTTCTTATTGGATTTACTAATTCTTATAACACCCATTTGTTGCAGTTCATCACTACATTGCAAATTTCCACTTTTAATTCACATCTTCCTATTATTTTGCATTTTACAGCATATTTTGTTTTTTAAATCCTTAGTACTATTACCAATAACTCTTTTCTTTGTAAGAACATTGTCCACCTTATTTTGTTTTTTTACTGTGAGTTTTGAGCAGGTAGTACAGTTGTTTCTTTTTTTTCTGTTTCTCTTTTGTCGAGCATTCTTAATCTTCTTACTTATGTAGAAATCAATACCTGGAAACCAAATAAAGAATACATTAACGCATATGGAATAAAAAAGTTAACAACATTTTCTAATACAAAGTTTAGTTTCTACAAAATGTACATACATACACTACATCACTGTTTCCCTGTATTTGTGAGTCTATAGCCCTCATTATGACATTGGCAGTAAAAACTGAATACCGCCGTGCTGACTGCTGCCAAAATACCACAGCGGAGGCGGACATTCGTCCGCCACATTATGACACACACATTCAAAACTGACAGAAAACAGCCACAACCACAAATCCGCCAGACCCACTGAACTTGATAAACTGTCAGTACTACCACCCATACCGTTACACCACTAACACTACGCCCTCCAAATAATGACCCTCAATCACCACAGTGGACATTCAACAACGGTAAACCATTGACAGTGAACACCGCCATGGCGGATAAGGCCACCCAAAAACAAAATAAGACAACATTGGCCAGAACAAAAAATCCACACCTGACACACATACACACACTACCACACCCACCAACAGCACGCAAATCAAAGAAACAACTTCACAAACACATCACAACCATCCATTCATCAGTCATGCACCATACACCCCACACTCCACCACATTTCTCTACACCCTCTGCACAACACACACACTACACACCACCCATGTCCCCACAAAGGCACCCCTGTTTCACTGATGAGGAGGTGGGGTCATGGTTGAAGAAATAGTCAGGGTAGAGCCACAGCTGTTTGGACACAGATCCACAGATATCCATTGCTAGGAAGATGGAGCTATGCAGGAGAATCATGGACCGGGTGAATGCCGAGGGACAGCATCCATGAACAAGGAACGACATCCGGAAGAGACAGAATGACTTATGGGGCGAGGTACGTTCCATAGAAGCAAGGCACCAGCTCACCATCCAGAGGCCTGGCGGTGGACCCTAACCTCCTCCCCCATAGCTGACAGCATGGGAGGAGCATATCTTGGAAATCCTGCATCCTGAGGGACTCACTGGAGTTGCCGGAGGACAGGACACTGGTGAGTCAATTTTAATACCTATCCCCCCCATACATGCATGCTAAAACCACCCCTCACTCTGAAACACATTACTCTGCTCCATCCCACACACAGCCCCACCACAATTAACTAGTCCAAATGCCAAGTCGTGCATGCCATATCCACTGCATGTACATCTGTTCAAGCCCTGCATGTACACCCACCACCAATGCATGCACCACATGGTGAACTAATCCCAAAATACATCACCATACACAATCAAAGGTGGCAGGGCTACAGCAATTATATAGGGGAAGCTAGGGATGCAGAATATGTCACAGACATGTAGCATAATACACCATTTACATCCCCACAGGTGCCCCAGCCACTGCCAGTGGTGAGCAGGTGGCACCTACCCACTCCTCCCCCAGAAGATGCCCCAGTGATGACAGCAACTCTGGAGTTCTGGATCTGGATGAACTCCCTGGCCCATCAGGCACCACTGGTCAGTCGGATACCCCAGCCAACACCCAGTCTATCACAGAGCCTCCCCCCTCAGTACCCAACACCACAGCATCCACCCAACACCCCAAGACCTCTGTCCCCACGACATGTCAATCAGCATTGTGCCCACCTGTACAGGGACCCCTGTCCACACCTCACAGAAAAAAACAATGAGAGTCCTGGGGTCAGTGGCAGTGGACATACCATTCAGGGGACAAAGGCACAGGGGACCAATCAATCAATCAGTGTATTTGTAGAGTGTGCTACTCACCCGTGAGGGTCTCAATGTACTTTGAGGAGGGGGGAGGGGCTGCTACTGCTCAAACAGCCAGGTCTTGAGGAGTCTCCCAAAGGTCAGTAGGTCCTTGGTCTGCCATAGGTGGATGGGGAGGGTGTTCCAGGTCTTGTCTGTGAGGTAGGACAAGGATCTGCCGCTGGTTGTTGTCCTGTGGATGCATGGGATGGTGGTGAGGGCGAGGTTGGCGGAGCGGAGCTGACAATTTGAGGTGTAGAAGGTGAGACGAATGTTGCGGTATGCTGGTCCGGCGTTGTGGAGTGCTTTGTGGGTGTGGGTTAGGAGTTTGAATGTGATCCTTTTGTTGACGAGAAGCTAGTGTAGGTTTCTCAGGTGGGCTGTGATGTGGCTGTGGCGGGGGATGTTGAGGATGAGGCGTGGGAGGAGTTCTGTATCCGTTGCAGTCTTTTCTAGAGCGCTGCCGTGGTTCCCACATAGAGAGCGTTGCCGTAGTCCAGTCTGCTGCTGATGAGGGCCAGGGTAACCGTCTTTCTGGTTTCAGTAGGGATCCACCTGTAAATTTTGCGGAGAATGCGGAGGGTGTTGAAGCAGGAGGATGAGACGGCGTTTACTTTTTGGGCCATGGAGAGCGATGAGTCAAGGATGAAACCCAGGTTGCGGGCATGGTTGGTGGGCGTTGGTGTGGCTCCCAGGGAGGGCAACCACCAGGAGGAGTCCCAAGCGGAGGGGTTGGGGCTAAGGATGAGGACCTCTGTCTTATCTGAGTTTAGTTTTAGTCAACTGTTCTTCATCCAGTTGGCGACGGCCTTCATACCCTCGTGGAGGTAGGTCTTGGCTGTGGCGGGGTCCTTGGTGAGGGAGAGGATCAGCTGGGTGTCGTCGGCATAAGAGATGATGTTGAGGTTGTGAGATCGGACAATTTTGGCGAGCGGTGCCATGTAGACGTTGAAGAGTGTCAGGCTGAGGGAGGAGCCCTGTTGTACGCCACAGATGGTCTTGGTGACTTCAGATAGGAATGGAGTGAGGCGAACTCTCTGTGTTCTGTCGGTGAGGAAGAAGGTGATCCAGTTCAGGGCCTTGCCGCAGATCCCTGCGTCGTGGAGGCGTGTGCGCAGGGTGTGGTGGCAGACGGTGTCAAACGCGGCTGAGAAGTCCAGGAGGATGAGGGCTGCTGTTTTGCCTTTGTCCAGGAGGGTTCGGATGTCGTCAGTTGCTGCGATGAGGGCCGTCTCTGTGCTGTGATTGCTGTGAAAGCCGGATTGGGACTGGTCCAGAGCGTTGTTTTCACCAGGTGGTGGGACAGTTGCCTGTTGACGATCTTCTCTAGTACCTTTGCCAGGAACAGAAGCAGGGAGATGGGCCAGTAGTTCTTGAGGTCCTTAGGGTCCGCCTGGGGTTTCTTGAGTAAGGCGTTGATCTCGGCGTGCTTCCAGCTTTCTGGGAAGGAGGAGGTCTCGAAGGAGCTATTGATGATCATACGGAGTTGTGGGGGATGATGGAGCTCGCTCTGTTGTAGATGTAGTACGGGCAGGGGTCAGATGGAGAGCCGAAATGAATGGTGTTCATTACTTTGATGGTTTCGGCGTTGATGACGTGTGTCCAGGAGAGCAGGAGGTTGGTGTGGTTGGGGGGTGAACAGTCGGAGGTGTTGGTGGCTGCTGGTGGGGTCTTGTTGTTGAAGCTGTCATGGATGTCTGTGATCTTGCGGTGAAAGAAAGTGGTGAGGGTGTCGCAGAGGTCTTGCGAAGGTGGGATGTCGTTGGTGCTGGAGCTGGGATTCAAGAGTTCCTTTACAATGTTGAAGAGCTCTTTGCTGTTGTGTGTGTTGTTGTCAAAACGTTCCTTTAAGGAGGATCTCTTGGTGGCCCAGATGAGCTAGTGGTGCTTGCGAATGGCATTCTTGAGGGTCGTGTGGGTGGCTGGTGTCTGTTCCTGGTGCCACTTCCTCTCGAGTTTGCGGCAGGCCTGTTTGGAGGTCCGGAGGTCGGTGGTGAACCAGGTGGGCTTTCTGATGATGCAGTTGTGAGAGGGTTTTTGATTGGGCAAGAGTGTTGGCGCAGTCGTCCATCCTTTGCCTGAGGTTGCGGGTGGCTGAGTCGGCATCAGTGGAGTCAGCTGGTGGGGCTCGGGCGAAGGTGCAGATCAGCTGGTCGTTGGTGATCTTGTTCCAGCTGCAGCGGGGGATCGGTTGTGGTTGGTTGTGGGTGGTGGGTTTAATGAAGGTGAAGTAGACAAATTGGTGGTTGTCCAGTGTAGCTCGCTGGTGTGGCTGAAGGTGATGTGTCTGCTGGCAGAGAAGATGGGTTCGAGCGTGTGTCCCACGGAATGGGTGGGAGACGTCACAAGTTGATTGAGTCTGAGGTTGGTGAGGTGGGCGAGCAGGGCGATCGAGTTGCTGTCATTGGTGTTTTCGAGGTGAAAGTTCAGGTACCCGAGGAGGATGTAATCTGTAGAAGCAAGGGCTTGAGTGCTGATGATGTCGGCATGGAGTCACTAAACTGAGGTTGGGGTCTGGGGGGTCTGTAGAAGAAGGGACCCCCGAGGGTAGTCTTGGGGTCGATGTGAACTTGGAAGTGCATGTGTTCGGCAGTGCTGAGGGTGTCTTCGGTGTTGGTTGAGATTCTGATGGTGTTCCTGTGGACAATGGCTATCCCTCCTCCCGGTCTGTTGATGCGGTCTCTGCAGGTGATCTTGAAACCGTCTGGGATGGCTACGGCAATGTTGGGAGCTGACGATGGGTTCATCCAGGTCTCTGTCGGGAATGCGATGTCCGAGGAGGAGGAGACAAGAAGGCCCCAGAGCTCGATGCCATGCTTGTGGATGGAGCGGGTGTTGAGAAGGATGCACCTGAGGTGGTTGCGTCCGGTTCTGGCGGGTGAGGTGGTGGTTCGGAGGGTGGAGAAGTTGCAGCTTCGGCAGCAGGAGGGTCCGTAGGCGAACTTTGGGGAGGCCTGGAAGCAGGTGGTAGAGCGGCCAGTGTTGAGGGCGTGGAGGGCGTTGGCGTCGTAGTGCCGTCTGGTGCCGGGGGGATCGTGGAGGCCAGGGGGACTGGCGCTGGGCATGGTCCAGGCACGGATGGGCGCAGATGGGCTTGCCTCTGGCGTGCCAGCAGCGCACCCGCTGCGCGCAGCCGCCATTAAGAGGGGGAGGTGGGAAAGAG
The DNA here is from genome assembly GCF_031143425.1 of Pleurodeles waltl. Taxonomy (NCBI): domain Eukaryota; kingdom Metazoa; phylum Chordata; class Amphibia; order Caudata; family Salamandridae; genus Pleurodeles; species Pleurodeles waltl. Next base: position 690,213,778 of record NC_090442.1, on the reverse strand, counting down.
GAGCAGCCAGGAGGTGGGACGGAAGCACGAACGGGGACACAAGGGGGGCGGTCCGCGGGGGACGCAGTGGCAGGGGAACCACGGGGGAAGCCCAAGGAATGGAAACGAGCAAGAAAATAGAGGAACAGTAAAAAAGGCACAAAAAACAGAGCAAGAAAAAAAGAAAAGCAGTGAAAAGAGAAAATGAAAAACAGACACAAGGCAAACAGACAGACAATACTTACGGCACCACTAGACCACCAGGGATGAGGTGCAGGCAGGGGCCTCGGGGTGGAGGAGGGTCTCAAACTCGCAGTAGCAGCTGTGAGAGTGGGGAGAGGGATACGGGCACAGTGGTGGAGCTGTGCGGCGTGGGGAGCTTCTCCCGACCTAGAAAGCAAGCCATGGACACTCAGAGGACAGCTGTGCGCCAGGGGGAGGACAGGCCTAGGAGGCACTCACCAATGTCTTGGGGGCTTACCAACAATCCCAGGACAAGATGGGTCAGGCGATGGACATCATGCAGAAGAGCCAGTGGCTGCAGGAGGAACACCACCAGGAGATCAGGAAAGAATTGCAGGCCCTCAACACCGCCATGGTTTCTGTAGCAGGGGTGCTGGGTGATATGACCAACATCATGAGGGACTACACATCACACGAATGAGCCCCTTCTACTAGCCAGTCAACTGACCAGCCCTCCACAACTGCTACACCTAGTGGATAGGAGGCCCTGCCACAGGAACCATAGGCCACCAGCACCCTCCCCCTGCAGAAGGTGAACCACCCGGCAAATGTTCATTGCGTCCGACACAGACACCAGAGATACTTGCCAAGACCACCATGAAGAAATTAGTCCCTCCTGAGTGTCCCCCTTGTGTTCCACTGTGTCTCCTTGTCCACTTTGAACTGCCATTGCTCCCTTTCCTATGGTCCCTTGGACACTGGACCTGTGCTACAAACAGACTGGATCACTACCCTGGACTATTCCCAACCATCACCCCACACTATTGCACTTCCTATTGTAGAACAATTTTCAAGAAACACCCTTGGACACAACTTGTGTAACAGTGCTTTATCTACAGGTAATGTACAATGTACTGAACTGTCAAAAAAACTGCATGATCCTATGTAAAGGTTCAGTAACATGTTGACCTCTCCAACAAATGTGTCTCAGCAGTTAGTACACATCACAGCAGTACACTGTTGGAACAACATAAACATCTGCAATAAGGGAAGATATAGATGACAGTCAGGTGGGATGCAAAGGGAATGACTGGCATCATGCTGCAGTCACATAGTACAACACTAAAGTGTAGTCTTGCTTAGTTCAATAGTCTTACCTGAGTGTCATTGGAAGTACTGCTGGATCAAATGTGACCTGTTGTCCACAACCTAGTCCTCTTCCTCCTCCTCACTGTACTCAGTGTCCACTGCTGCCACAGCTTTATTGTCACCCCCCACCTCCTGGAGATTGGGTACATGCTATCTGAGGGCCAAATTGTGCAACATGCAGCACAGAACAATGATTCTGCAGACCTTCTCAGGGTGGTAGCATAGGGATCCACCTGTCAGATGGAGGCACCTGAACCTTGCCTTCAGGAGACCGAAGGTCCTTTCCACAATCATCCTGGTACGCCCATGGACATCATTACACCTATTTTCAGCCCCTGCCCCTGGATTCCTAACAGGGGTCATGAGCCAGGACAGGTTTGGGTAGCCGGAATCAACTGCAAGAAGTGAGGGACACACATTAGCCTTGCACAATGGCAGGGGGTATGACTCCTGAAGGCATACACTGACATACATTGGGTGGGGACTCAGGCTCGCCTATGAGACACACTCTGTGCCTCTGTAGTCGTGCCATCTGCTGTGGGACACTGCTATTCATCAGGACAAAGGCATCATGCACCGACCCTGGATACTTGGCAGTGATGTGGGAGATGTACTGGTCAGCAAGCATACCAGTTGGACATTGAGTGAGTGGAAATTCTTCTGATTCCTGTAGACTTGTTCTTTGGCCCTGTGGGGGGGTCTAAGGCAATATGGGTCCCGTTGAATGGCCGAATTACATGAGGTTTATGACCCTTTGCATAGAATTCAGCCTTCACAGTGGGTAAGTCATCTACCTGAGGGAATGTGATTTAGCTGCACATGAGTTTGAGCAAGGCAGACAAAACCCTTGCAAGCACAATAGAGAACATTGGCTGTGACATCCCTGCAGCCAAGCCCACTGTCACCTGGAAGGAACCTGTTGCCAGGAAATGGAGCACTGAGAGTACCTGCACAAGAGGGGGAAATTGACGTGGTGCTATGGATAGCAGGTAGCAGATCAGGCTCCAATTGTGCACACAATTCTGTGATTGTGGCCCTGTCCAGACGATAGGTGAGAATGATGTGCTGGTCCTCCAGTGTAACCAAGTCCACAAGGGGTCTGTACATGGGTATTTGCCTCCTCCTATTTCTCCACAATGGTTGGTATCTAAGGGACTCGAATGTAGAAAAGGAGTGTCAACTAGAACCATGAACACACTACAGCAGTGAAACCCTGAGCATGTTTGTATGTTGGACACTGGAACTGTGTAGGTGAGTACATTCGATTATACTGACGCACTTATTAATCTGTACATGTGTACCAGCATCATAAAACGGCACCCGCCTGTCCTGTATTCAGGGACAGGTGGAAGTGACCTCACACCACTGGTGTTAGCATCAGAGCGGAAGGCGGTCTGCACCACCGTGCAATTCCTCATTGCTTAACATGACCCTTCATGGAGTATGGGAACCAATGATGAGCAACGCTGGCCGTGACGGTGTTCACCACTGCGGACGTGACCTCCATTCCCTTTCTAACACTTAATTGATTCCTGGCTTTCCAAAGAACTACATCTCCACTGCGTGTGCTGCTGTGACCTGTGACTGGAACCTGCCATGACTCGTGCTACAGGGGAAAGGGCCCCAGCCTTCATGTTGGAGGAGTTGGTGCCACGGGGACGAGGTCCTACCCTAGTATGGGCAGTTGTATGGTGTACCATATGTGTGACAGGTTGGATTGTCAGGTTCATTGTGTCCTGCCTTCTGTGTTTCCTCTGCAGGTCAGCGCCCATCAGAAGAAGAGATTGTGGCATGCCGTCGCCAAGGATGTGCGGACCCTGGGGTCTATAGCAGGTGGAGCACCCACTACAGGAAATGATGGGATGACCTGAGATGCTGGACCCTGAATACCCTGGAGGTCCAGCTGGGGATGGCCTCCCAAAGAGGGAGGAGTGCCCGTCGGGACTTGACCCCCCTGATGGCCCGCATACAGGCGGTGGCCTACCTAGAGCTCGATTGGTGCTTGAGGGCATCACAGCAGCCAGAAGGGGGTGAATACAGTGTGTATGTCAACCATCTCTGTTGGCTGGCATGGGATTTGGGTACAGGGTACTAGTCAGTGGATGCCCCAATAGGCCAGCTCAGATACTGCTGAGTGGTCCAGCTCAGGATAATAGGGTTGAAAGCATCTAGTAGGTAGCTAGGTAGGTGACGTCCCATGTCAGATAGGGCTTAGCTGGTCCCAGTTGGTGTGTGGCTGGCATGGTTTGGCTCTTACCTGCTGTGGTACTTAGCCAATGGTATGCCAGTGTGGTCCATACTGCCCATTCTCAGTCACAGTGTGTGACAATGATGTGTCTGCCAGCTGTGCTGTTGGTGCTGACATTTACTCTGTGCTCCCTTTCTCTCTCCCCCCCCCTCTCCTTTTGTCATCCTGTCCATTTGTGCATTAGCATCATCCGTTGAAGGAGCAGGGGCACTGCCGAGTGAGGGAGCTGCAGCCCACGGACCCCCGGAGGCTGAGTCCACTGATGCCGAGGGGACTAGTGGGACAAAGGACGAGGGGAGCACCACGGCGGGGACAGGAGGTGACACCACTGACTCTGAATCATCCTCCAATGGGAGCTCCCTGGTGGTGGCTGACCACCCCAGCTACACGTTCAACCACCACCCCGTATCAGCACCCTCCTCCCAGTAGCCTCCCACCGAGATGCACGTGCCCACTCACACAGGAGGGTGGGCATCTCCTTTCGCCAGACACCTCAGGCCCTTCCCCAGTCAGCCCTGCTTTCCTCAGTGAGGAAGCTATTGACCTCCTGAGATCCATCTCTGTGGGGCAGTCGACCATTGTGAATCCCATCAGGGGCTGGCATCCCAGATGCAGCAATGCAATGCCTTCCTAGAGGGCATCCACGGTGGCTTTGTGGCCCTACAAAGATAGTTTCTGGCTCTAGCCTCTTCACTGACGGCTACCAGTGTCCCCGTTTCATCCGTCCCCCTCCTACTACCACTACCCAGTCCCAGTCTCATTATCCCCAACCCATCACATGCAGACATTCTGACAAGCATGCACCCAAAACAACACACAAGACTCGCACAGACAAACACAGGCAGTACACTTCAGTCCACAAGCACTCACACAACCAGCACCCAAATGCACACACAACATCATCCACTGCCTCCACTGTCTTCCCCTCCTCCCTAACAGCCACATCCTCACTCCCACTGCATGCAGTGCATCAACATTCCCAGATCCTGCCACCTGCCCAGCCTTGCCCACAGTCACTTCAACTGCAGACCCGCAGACATGTACCCCACACACCACATGCGCAGTCACTACCACCACCACATGCAGCACACCCACCTCACTTGCAGACACCAACACAACATCCATCCACACGTCTTGTTTGTCCTCCCCCATCCTGTCTGCTCCATCCAGTAACACACACGCTCACACTCACACCCCCAACAGCCATCCACCTCACACACACACACTGAACATGCACCTGCACTCAAGTCCAGCACACCTCCTTCTACTCCTACAACCGCTCCCTCTACCTCCACCCCCATCCCTTCTCTCACATCCCCCCCATTGTCAGACAGACTGGCAAGACCATGGGACCACCTACAAAACCCAGGGCCAAGGAGGCCCCAACAAATTCCCTGCCCAGGGAGGCCCTCAAGAAATCTGAGGGCAAAGAGGAACCCCAGAAATCAAAGCCAAGGAGGCCCCCCAGACATCCAAGGCCAAGGAGGAGCCCCAGAAATCAGAGCCAAGGAGTCCCCCCAGACATCCAAGGCCAAGGAGGAGCCCCAGAAATCAAAGGCAAAGGAGGCCCCCCAGACATCCAATGCAAAGGAGGAGCCCAGAAATCAAAGGCCAAGGAGGAACCCCAGAAATCCCTGAACAAGGAGGCCCCACAGGAATCCCTGGACAAGGAAGAGCTCTAGAAACCCCTGGACAAGGAGGAGCCCCAGAAATCCCTGGACAAGGAGGCCCCACAGATGTCCCTGGACCAGGAGGCCCAGATTATAGTGGTCATGGAGCAGCACCTGGAACCAGAGGCCAAGGAGCAGCATCCAGAACCAGAGGCCAAGAGGAACCATAAGTAGCCAGTGGGCAGCATGCCCCCTCCTCATCCTGTGGGCAGGATGCCCCCTCCTCATCCTGTAGGCAAGAAGCCCCCTCCAGAACCAGTGGGCAGCCAGCCCCCTTCTTATCCTGTGGGCAGCCACCCCCCTTCTTATCCTGTGGGCAACCAGCCCCTCCTCATCCTGTAGGCAGGAAGCCCCCTTCAGAACCAGTGGGCTAGGAGCCCCCTCGCAATGAGTTGCAACCCCCACCCACCCCATCCCTCCACCCCCGGAGGTGCTTGTCCATTTCCAACATGATGTCCCTGAACAGTGGAGTCTCGATGTTGTCAGGAGTCAAGTTGGGGCTTGGACTTTGCCCTGTGGGAATTAGTGACTTTGGACTGGCATTTGGTCCTGCATTTCTTTATTTCTGCAGTTGTGCATGTGTTTAAATTTTACATATTCATACAAAAGGAATACAGTGGTTGGAACTGTGTGTGTGTCCTGCTTTTATTTACTCCAGGATTCTCTTGCTGTTTATTCCTGTGCATATTTTACTGGGTGTGTGGTGTGTGTGTATGGTGTGTGTTGTGCATGTGTGTCATTCCCCCATCCCTCCCGCCCTTGTGTGCTAGGCGGCTGTACTCACCATCATCGTCTACGTCAGCCTTGGTGTGGAACAGCATTGGGAATGCTTGCAGTTCAGGTTCTATGGCAGACGCAGACTCCTGTGTCTTCCTAGAGGTGAGTGTTTCCTTTTCAGTGATGTGTTTCTGCCAGCCTTTTGGTGTCATTGCTACGCCCCGGAAATCGTGGTGGTGTGCTGTGTCATAATATGGTGGGCGGATCCTTGTCTTCCGCCTGCCTGTAGGTGGCTATAGCCATATTCGGTGTTCGGACCACGCTGGTGGTTGGTGTGGTACATTGGCTGTCTATGGGTGGGTCACCGCCATGGTCATAATTTCGTGTTCATTACCGCCAGCCTGTTGGCAGTGATACCGTCACATTAACCCTGGCGGTCGGAAGACTGACAGGGTCATAATGATGACCTATATCTTAGATTGTGTTTTAGTGCATCAGTGAACACAAGACTTTCTCCTACATGTACTAGTCACTGTAACATTGTGTGTCTACCTGTGTCATAATATTCATAAGTGTTACCTTGTTCACATCACTATATGTATCACTGTCTTCTTCAAAGCTCTTCTATATGGGTTAATGTCCACCCACATGTGTCACTCCATCCATATGTGTCTCACTTACTCTCTTACTGTATGTATATATCTCCCTCAAGATGTGTGACAGTATTCAGGTCTGGATGCATCAGTGTATACATCACCATATGGTTGAGTATGTCAGCCTTTGCATAGCTGTATACCTGGGTTTAGTGTGTAGTTACCTGTCTCAGTGTATGCATCAGTATGTCCCTCAGTATGTCAGTGTATGTATTAGTGTGCACCTACCCATATGCCTCTATATATCACCTTACACCTAGGTGTCTCAGTATAACTATGTATTTACCTGAGTGTATCAATGTATGCATTGGCGTGTGCCTGTGTGTGGTAGTGCATACATCCGTGTGCTCCTAGGTGTGTGAGTGTCACTCTATTCATCTATCTGTGCCTAGGTGTCTCAGTGTATAGATCAGTGTACATCTGAAAGTTTCTGTGAATACATCAGTGTCGGCCTGGCTTTGTCAGTGCATGCACCAATATCTGCTTGGATATGTCAGTACATGCATAATTGTATCCCTAGGTGTCTCAGTATCTGTAAGAGAGTTTGTCTGGATGTGTCAGTGTATACATCAGTGTGTGCCTGGCTCGTCAGTGTATAGATAAGAGTGTATCTGTGTGTCCCACTACATGTATTGCTGCATACATAAATGTCTAAGTGTATATCTTAATATTATATTCCTATTTCACAGGGAACCATGATATATTTTTCATAAGTATATTTTTTCACTGACTTTTAGAAATGATTTGTGCGTCTGGGTCAGGATCAATAAACCACCTAAATTTGTTTGTTATGGTTTGTGGAGCAAATCATAACTTGTGCCAGACCCTTGCACTTTGTAGAACATTACACTTGACATAATTGATGATATCATATGTGACTTTACTGTTAACCTCATTTATAACAAGGTGAAAAATATATGTTGTGCGTTTTGTATGTGAGTGAATAAAGAGAGAGTAAATGAAAGGGATTGCAAGCATGAGAGATGGCTGACTGAAACAGTAAATGAGAGAATGAGTAAGGTAGTGCATGAACGTGAGGAAGTATATAAGAACATTTGTGCAGAGGGGAATAGCCAACCAGGCTCTTTGGCCAATCTGTTGTGGGCAGCTAAGCCTGCTGCCGATAGCCTTCGGCCATGCACAGCAGGGGCTGACAGCAGTGCCTGACTTTCAGCCTGGCCATTGTGACCAACCCGGCACTGGCAGCCAAACCCCCATTGTGCCTAACTTATGGCTTGGCGCAGCAGGGTTTAGGCACTGGGACTGGCCTTCAACCAAGTCTTACTGACATGCCCTTTAACTGAACTGGCCACAAGGCCAAGCCTGAGACTAGCCTTCCTCTTACAGCCAACCCCTGCCGAATGCTGCCACCTCCAATGCATACAGCCTTTGGCCTTACACAGGAGGGGAATGGTCACAGAGCCTGGCGTCTGGCCAGACCCTCCATCCAATTCATCATAGATAGCCAACCTACACTGCACACAGCCTTCAGCAATGCACAGCAGAGGACACAGGTTTGCTCCTGACTGTCTTATAGATCAATGCAAACCTACTAATGCCATTTATATTTCTTTAACTTTGAACATAGTCACACATGCTGGGATGGTCTTCAGCAAAAAATAAATACAAATTGAGATTGAATCTTTTTTTTTAATTCATCTCTATGTGTTCTATTGATTTTAGATCCTGCCTATTAAACTTACCCAAGTCTCAAAATATTTGTCATCCTAAAATTATTGGGACGTTCACCTGTATTTAAGCATTTAACTATTAAACATTGGTTTGTGAAGATTGCAAAAAAGTATGATCCCACTGTAGTTTGGCGGGTTTTAAAATATTTATCTATAATTGTTTAGTTTCTGCTGCCAGTGATTATATGAACAGATGAAAAGACAATCAAACATATATATATATGCCTTATCCCTTTCTAAATGAATTGTGATTGACCATTATTCCAACTGTTTTGACAAAGCTAATTGAAATTCCCATTTGTATTACCTTGACCGAGAAGATACCCCAAACAACTTGATCAAAAGCTTGCTTAACTTCTAAGCTAGCTGTGGAGTGAGAGAGAGAATAATACACTCTGCCCTGTAGCCTTCCATACACATCCAGCTACCTGCCGCAGAACCCTAGTGTCCCACACTATATATACATTGTTTAGATGATTTTTCAAAAGAAAACTAGGGGCCTGCTAATGAACCTGGCAGTCCAAGGACTGGCAGACTTAGGCCCTGATTTGTACTTTTTGGTGCAAAACTGCACTAACGCAGTTTGCACCAAAATGTTTAGCACCGGCTTGCACCATTTCTGTACACCAGCCGGGCACCATATTTATCGAATGGTGCAAGCCGGTGCAAAGGGTAGGTTAGTGTAAAAAAAAAATGACATTAGTCAAGTAGGACTGGCGGTATGAAAGAAGGGGTTTTCCACCAATAAATGACATTAGGCAGGTGAGAATAAAAAAAATGAATCTAACCTGCCTAGAGTCATTTTCTGATGCAAAACCATCCCTACCACATGATGTCTGTTTTAGAAAAGCCAGCAGTCATGCCCACCGCCCCAATGGCCACCACAGGGGACCAGTGTCCCCTGGACATGGCCATTGCACCCTGTGCCATGTATGGGGGCCCATTTCAGGGCCCCCTATGGCACTTTAAAAATAAAACAAAATACTCACCTGTACTTACCTGGGATGGGGTCCCCCATCCTCCGCTGTCCCTCTGGTGTGGGTGGGGGTGTCCCTGGGACCCGGGGAGGGCACCTGTGGGCTTATTTCATGGTGTTCCACCATGGAAATAGGCCCACATGTCCTCTAACGCCTACCCTGACCCAGGCGTTAAAAAATGGGACAAATCAAGCTTTGAACCATTTTGTGACCCCTCCTCCCTCCCGTGCACCATTTTTGCACAGGAGTATAAATATGGCATTAAGGCCATAGAGTGGTTTTTTGCATGCGAACACGTACCTTGCATCTCATTAAGCCAAGGTAGGTTTCCACGTCCAAAAAATTACTTTAACTCCATAAATTTGGAGCTAGACGGGTCTAGTGCCAAAGTATAAATATGTAGTTAGTTTTGCACTGAATTAGAGTAAAAAAATGTATGCTAATTCGGTGCAAACAGAATATAAATATGCCCCTTAGAGTGACGGTGGTCTGACTGCCACATTATGACCCGCCAGGGGATCTCCGTCACCGCTGAGAACATAGTTCCCGACGGTCTGATGGCGGGTGGACCCGTGGTCAGCCACGGTGGTGCTGAACTCAGAGTTGCCGTGCTGATCACAACTCCTGTTACCACCAGCCTTTCCATGGGTGGACCCTCCCTTGGAAAAGCTGGCAGAAACGCAGTGCAGGGAGCCACAGAGCCCCCCTGCCCAGCACCCTCGAAAAGTGCACTGTCTGCTTTGCAGACAGTGTGCATTCCGAGAATGCTGGTGTTCTACAGTATTGGCCTAGTCTCCCAATACCGTAGCATTGTTACTGCTAGTCTGACCGGCTGGAATGTCATAAGATGTTCCCGCCGGGCAGCCGATAGGAACATCGTAATTCGACTGTGGGGGCGGGGGGGAACAGCTCATATGACGGCTGCCTCCTCCCCGTGGCTTTCACGGTCAGAGTTTTCTGACCAACAAATTCATAACGAGCCCCTAGGTCTGTAATAATTGAAAATGTAGGGTCCTTTTCAACCTTTAGGGAGATGGTTACTGTAGTTTCATCTAAAATAAAAGGCACTTTAGACTCACTACTCCATATAATGAAGAGCATGTTTCAACATCCAGTTAACTAATTCCTGAATATTTTACTACGTTTTTTGGGATTCTGTCAGGAATGGTATGCTTCTGTCATTACACTAACTAAGTGCATATCCTATCAATATTTCATTCCATTCTATCTAGTAATAGAAGGTTTTTTAAACTTAACAATCATGCCTTCTATTTCTCACTGGTATTCTTTACCTCAGAGTTACTAAGATTTGTGCAAGAAAGCTAACTGTGTTGATTTGCAAGGACTGGAACAATTAGCAGACCATCATATTTATAATGCGTCATGCAACGATGGTGTCTTTTCCAACACAAATACAAATAATATTGAGCTAGGGTGACAATAAAAGCAATCCAGTTTTGTGTCAAGGCACAAAGACAAGCGAGTATTACCTTGCGTGACTTTTGCACTCAAGTCTAGCATCAAGCACAATTGACAACCAAAGTGTACAACAAATAATTCGTTAACTTTTTGGAATGTTTACACATTTTAAACATTGAGAAATCGTGTGATATGACCCAGTCCAATGTGTGCTCCTGTTGTCATTAGGCACCAGTGTTCCACCCAACAGCAGCACTAGATCACCTAATGTGTCAACAAGGTCAGGTGCTCTCCCCACCCCAGAAGATAGCTTTCCTATAACTTTAGTGTTGCACTTAGAGCAGCGACGGGGATAGAAAGGTGGAGAGCAAGTGTTTGCCTTTCTTCTAGCAAGAGGAACCAAGAGGAGATGGGGGAAGGTCAATACTGAGCAGGATGGACCCAATGCAGCTTGGAACCATGAGAGGTCCACTCACCCCTCACAAAAGGTAGAACAAATGAAATTTGCTTTCACTGTGTGGAAGAGGCTCGCGTTGTTCAAATGTTTCCAAAAAGAAGAATTGACTTGGGAAATTGATCCTCCCATCAGTAAAACAGAGGGCCATTGTTAGTAAGTCAGTTTCTTTCCCTGTTACTTGTTACAATGTTAAAACACCACCCTCTCCGTACTTTCAAATCATGTTCTTCTCTTCCACCACAAAACGTTTTTCAGAGTTGATGCTGATGTAGATTTTGGGCCCACTGGTAATTTCACTGATATTAAATTTGTGGGCCAACACCTTACCTCGACCCCTACTGAACTCCGACCTCAAGCTGTCCAATCAGTGGCTGGCACCACCTTAATATATGAGCCCATACCGCACAAGACCCATGAAATGCACATGACGTGTACAGATTACATAATATAAGGAATGAATATTGTTTGACGTCATAATTGCTTCCAACAGTTAAGTAACCCTTTAAGGCAATGGTTGAAGAAACTTATTCCCTTGTTTAATTGGTGACAAAACAGCCTTACCTTCCAGAAAGTATGATACAAATCAAGATAACCCTCGTATGACTGACTTGCTGCCGTTCTACTGCTATCACACAGTGTATGAAATTTTATTTTTTCCTTAGGTGCTATTCTATCTGACAATTTATAATATGTTGATGTCTTTCATGCCAAATAGGCGAACATGTTGCCTCTCAACAAAAAGTATGACCCTTAAGTAGATCTATACATACAGGACAATTTGGACATGGCATTCTCCTGCCATTCTACATCCCCAAAAGGTGTGCCTGTCTTCTTTATCTACAAAGAAGAATGAGTTACGATCTTGTATCAATTATCAGCCACAATATTGAAACAATTTGTATATTTTAAATAATATTTTGGTGGAACACAGTTGTGATTCATAAATATTTGGGGGCAGATGTATTATTATTTCATGCACAAAGGCAACTTGCTGCATTGCATGAGGAGAGGGCAGAAATGCTCCATATTTATATAGATATGGAGCATCTCTGCTCTCTCCTTGCGCTGGTGCACTGTGTGCTGCCTAGCACCAACACAGACACTCTTGCACCATAGTGCAAAGGTGCCTGCAGTACAGGCAGGATTTCTTGTGTAGAAAGGGAAACCTTCCTGCAAAAACAATCCTTACCTTAAAGGCATTTTCCTCTTTCTATGCATGTTGCAGAATGCGTAGAAAGAGGACATAATGAGGAGAAATAAAGATATTTACACCAGGTTCAATGAGGCATAGCATGGTGGCACAATACCAGGTGTACTCACCTTAGTGAATCTGGGATTGCATCAAAAGTTATGGAGGAATGTATGGGAACGTCCATGCGCCACCCCATACAATGCCTATCTAACGCAAAGTAACGCAAGTTACTCATATAATGCCTCCCTAACAATGTGTTACTTTACATTTACTAAACCATGTTAAGCCCAGCGAAGTGTTTTTGCATGGCTTAGTAAATCCTAGAGAAGTATGCAAGTCCCTAGTAAATTTGCCCCTGATTCTTTTGAGTACTCACTCTCGATTCGACATAAAAAATCAAATACAATGTTGAGTTGAATGCTAAATGGTGCTGCTCATTTGGTTATCTACTTGGCTGGATGTCAAACATGGAATGTCAAGGTGGCATTTATGTTATCCATAGAAAGGTGACACTTGGTGAAAATCAGATAATTCCGAGGTTGACTGATAACCTTGCATAGTTACACTCCACGCCCCTTCTTTTCCTTATGTATGTGTTTGCTTCACCCCTTTCCTGCTGTCTGACATGAATTTGCAGTTGAGGTATATTCTTTAGGACCATGAAGGGTCCTAATGCACTGTGGTTTGTGTATATTTTGGACCCGACTCTCTTTTAATATTATTCCCAATTTATTACCCCATCCTTTGTGGTCATGGTAAATTTTGTGTTAATTTTGGTTCTAATCTCTTGCTTTAGTCACTTGCTGCGACGTAGGGTATTACTGATGTAAACTGTTACTGCATTATGGGAAAGTCTGCGTTTGAATATTACCTCAATTACTTTAATCAGGGTTTATGATTAAATGATGTGGTGAATACAGTGGATGATTTTTTAACTTTTCCTTACAATAAGTGTGGGTTTAAGTTGTTTGATTTGTTTTGCATCTGGCCTCAGCTGTGCAAATCATGTTAGTCGCGAAATGATGGGGCACCTGTTGGAAGTGACTAATTTTATAGAGCACAACGAAACAGGGCATAGCTTCTAATGCTGCCGTTGTTCATATTGTGCTGAAGGAACTCTCCCTTGGTAGTCGAGTTTTTGATTATACAGATGCTAAGGGATATGTTTCTGAAAAGGGGGTATAGTTTGGGTAAATCTAGGTAAACAGACCAAATGAATAGATTTTTATAATTAAGTCAGAGGGACAGAATAAAAGTTTGTGCAAACCAGCGTTGTTATTTAATAGGAAAATACAAGGAACACGCAGTTCTTTTGTTTAGTAATAATGGACAGAAAGAGCGACCTTCTTGGTAAAAAAAGCAACATTTATGGTAAGTACAGCTCGCCATTCAAGGACGCCATCATGTTACCTAGAACATAAGGGATGGAGTACCAGGCTCAGGATCCCTTTAATTGCATATTGCTGTATGCTTTGCAATATTTTGTGAAATTTGGAGATCTAAATTGTACTGTATAGGCATGGACTAATAAATAAAAAGCGAAATGCATTTTATGGTGTGATTTCATAAAGCTGATTGAGATGTGGCCAACTGAATTTTCTGCCACTAGGTTTTATTTAATTTATGTATTTCATTATTGGCATTTATAAAGTGCTGGACTGGCCCACAATAACAAATAGATGTACATTGAAAAGTGGAATGGGGGTGGTATACTAAAACTATGGGCCACATTTAGTAGAAACTGGAGCATTGTGGGCGATTCACCAGTTTTCTTGCCCCACCCTGCGCCCCATAACGATGCCATGGGAGCGCTGTATTTATAGTACAGTTCTCCACGGTGCACAGTGTCCACAACTCTGTCAGAAATTCTGACACAGTTGTGGTGCTAAACCTTAGCATTGCTGGACTAGTGTAAATATTTTTGACTCTAGTCAGCAATGCTAACGGGGCCCCATAGAAACCAGCACAGCATCATTTTAATGCCTACCCTAAGCAGGTGTTAAAACAATGATGCTGTGAAGGTGCAGAGTGGTACAGTGATATCTTGTAGATTTCACTGTGCCATTCCTGTAGGTTTTTTTTGTGGGGAATGCCTACCTTGCATACATTATACCTGGCACAGGTATAAGTTGGCGCAAGGCTTTACAACCTGGTGCAATGATGCTAGGCAGGCAGGACAAACAGGCAGTCGGAGCCTGTATTTCGGCCAGACACATTTTGAAGTCACACACTGCCAATGTGACTGTGGTGGTCTAACCACCACATCCAAGCAGGCAGAAAAGGAGAGCAACTCACCTGCAGGCTGTATTATACATTCTGTGCCACCATGGAGCCCATCGCACAAGTCCTGCTGCTGTTGTTGTTATTGAATGTGCACAAAATCCACACTGCCATGGACCCAACCAATGGTAAGTGCACACACTTACCGGTGTCAATATGCTTAACAACAGATCCTCACACTGTCATCCACATGATATGGGGGTTCATGCTACGGCACCAAGTAAACTTGTCATTGGGTACACAGTCAGAGTCATTCACAGAGAAGGACACATTCACAGCCATTAAACACACACTGCCCTGCACACACTACAAAAACACATGTCTGCACATCTTCGACACAGGGACAGTGTACACAGCATTGTGTCACACAACAGCAACAATGCAGCAACATCACATCTACCAATACAACTGACACCCTCATATTGTAAACATACCATGGACTGTTGTCAGATTCAACACACATGTCTGGATGTGTCATGGAACACAAACACACTTCCGATGAAACATCCCTGTATTAGACCCACACATCATCTGCATTGCAACACCATGGAATGACAATGGGATGCACAATAATCAGAGAGACACATATCTAAAGCTCATTATGCAAACAATACCTGCACAATAGACATGGGAGCATCAGGAACACTCAGGGAAGGATGCTGGACTGGGACACATATCACTTTGTACACACCCCTAAAACAACATTTGCACAAGAACTGGCCCTACATGTATTTCAGGGACAAACAATACTAGACATGACTATCTGCAGAATGTGGAAGTGCAAGTCAAGAAAGCAAATACAACTGCAGCTGCATGGGACATACACCGAGATGAAGTAGCTGCAAGGTACACACAGCAAAATGGATAATGCACCGTCAAGTTCCAGTTTCAATTTCAAGTTTATTTAAAAGTGTATAGTTAATCAAAACCATTGAAACACATAAATACATTCTTTACTATGAAATTTATACACTACATAAAACTGTGAGTACAACAGAAGCATATATTACAACAAAACATTCTCCTAATAACGTACAACTAAGGACTGGCAAGATACCTAGTTTTAAAGTGCACCAGTTTTTAAAGTTTAATATGTTAATTTCCAGGGATTCACCCACCTAATATTTTATAGGATGTAACCCTATCATCCCAGAAAAATACCAATAAAGTGCAAGGTAGAATATTGACCTGAAAAGGCTGAAATTCAAAGTAAAAAACATGAACAATCATTTCAAAACAACTTTTAAGAAACTTTAATCACACCCTAAAAATCCTCACTCACCTTACCCATTTAAGTTCATCTTGCCTTGTACATACAGTTTTGTTGATGCCAAACATAAAACTTTTATGAATCTAGCATTTAAAATAGTGTCTGATGATTTAAAACTGACAATCACCACTTGCCTAGACAATCGTATACCTCTCTGATTAAAGGCAGCCATCAGCAGACTTCTGCATTCATGTAACAACCCATTACATAAGCAAACCAAATGTATAATATCTTCTACTCCACATCCCCACAGACTGCCCGGAAAGTTTATACCAGTCCGTTCCCAGGGAACTGTATTGACTCAACCTGGGAGGTGGCCAAAATGATATCTAATAAATAAGTCTTTATATTTTTTTACCATCCCGCGTGCAAGTATAATTGGTGTTTTAGGATTTTATACTTATTTATTATTATCCATGAGTGGGATCTATCTGCAAGGAGACCCTTACCCATAATTAAGGATTTGCTGTTCTCAATGTGATTTATGACTTTTCTAAAGGCATTATAAGGAAGACTTTTATCCAACAACATCTGAACCCCCAAATCATCCAATGCCTGTTCCAGATTCTGCTGGGATGCAGCTGAGGGATTCAAACTCATCTCTTTCCAAAGTGCCTGACAAAGTTGGTTCCCCATAGTCTTATGTAATTTTTTTCCATATCTTAACATAACACCCCATTCTTGCTCTTGTTTGATTGAAATATCCAGACGCTAATATAATCTGAGCCTGAGACGAGTTACCAGAAAGAAGGAACAGGGACCTAAAAACGTTTCCAATCATCCCATTCAGAATACCGGTGTCTCCAACACGCAGAGCTTTGCCTCAGTAACTAATACTTGACATTTATTTTGCAGCAATTACTTGTAAAAGAGACCGATAGCTGGGGCCATCTGGTGAGCTTTTCAACGTATGCAAGGTGAGCAACAGAGAATTTTCTTTCTGCTGTAAATCCAGCGTTTGAGGTAAAAAGGATCCATTTCCATCAAATAATACGCCTATATATCTGTAAAACTTGACTTATTCAAATTTTTGCCCTTGCAGGTACCACTGATAAGATTTCTGTATTGTTTTACTTACTTCCATAACTTTAGTTTTTTTCTCATTTATTATCATTCCATTCGCCTTAGCAAATTCAGACAGACTGTCAATAAGTGGCCGTAACCCTACTTTTGTCTGACTTAGAAGGATTACGTCATCTGCATGAAGCAGGTTTGAGCTAAACATTTCTCCTATCTTTGGAAGATGTGCATTCACCTCATTTAGTACAGTCAAGTCTGATAGAAAGAGATTAAACAGATATGGTGCAAGCACACAGCCTCTCTTAAGTCCTTGTCTTGTCTCTATTTTACTCGACTGGAAGAAATCGTCCCCTATCTTAACTCTAACCCATTGATTGGTATATAACATTGGTATGGCTTTTAATACTTGAGCAGAAATTTCCCAGGACGCTAGTGGTTACGCTGTACCAGGTCAAAAGCGGACTTAAAATCAACAAAGCACAGATGCAGAGGTTGATTTATTTGCTTACACTTGTCTACAATAATAGATAGAGATAAAATATTAACTGCTGTCTCTGTCCCTTTGACAAAATGTGACTGATTAGCTAGAATAATTTGAAGGGTCTCTAAATGTAAACCAGCATAGTATTTTGCCTCAGAGTCTGCTAAGGTAATTAAATGATAAAGTTTTGGACAGGAGCAGTTTCCCTCTTTCTATACCTGGTAAATTATGGTCCCCTTCCACTAATTTGGGATGGTATCAAAATCTAAAGAACTGTTAAAAACCATAACCAATCTTTCTGGCCAAAATCGCACGTTTGTTTTATATAAAGTATTCAGGACCCCATCTGGGACAGGATCCCCGGCCTCCCTACTCTTCCTAATCTGTGTTACTACTTCAATAAAGGTTGCAAGACTCCCCTGAGATGTTCAAACGTTTTTACCTGTGGGGCAGAAAAAGCCCATGTACCCATTTATTGTAAAGGGTTGTGTTGCCCAGGACTCCTGTAATAAAATAATTTGAAAATCTTTTAATAGACTTGTTAAGTCCTTTTGTAGATTATTTGAACCTATTTATATTCCAAGAGCAGATTTTTTATAATTTTTTATATATTGTTTATATTTTTACCATACACGGTCAAGTAGGTGGACTAATCGTTAGGGGTGGCTACCATTGTGGAGAGCGACTGGCACCACCCTAGACTCAGCTGCTCAAGGTGGTCTCTATTATCTGGCGTAAATCTCATCTGATGGAATATAAGGGTCAGATTTTCAGCTGAAGTTGAGCTCCCAATTGGATTTCTAAGTACTGAAAGCAGTTGCTTTTGACATCTCATTTTGTTTAATTTTGACAATGACTTTGAATTTCTAGGGGGTCAGGGTATCCTATCTGTCGTGGTATTGTAAACACAATTCCCCATGTTAAAAAGGAGCTTTTTCATTTAAAACCTTGCTGGCAGGCTGGGGTGTCATCCATAATACCAAAGTAGATTGGGTGTTCCTTACACCCTCCTTAGACATGGGCAAAATGTTATAGAATCAATATATGTAGTCGGGATATTTTTAATGGAGGGTATTACTTGCAAGAGTTTTAATAACATTCCATGGTTAAGTATGCCATGTGGCCCCCTGGTCTGATATTGTGATGCAAAGATTATTTGATTTCCACCTGTGGAGGATCTGTAGAGGGGACCCCATTTTGACATATTCTGTTCTATATCAAAAACTGGACCACTTAGATCATTAATCGGGGCCCTGGAGCTGGGCTCCAAATCAGACCTCCACTGGTGAGTGAAATCCATCCGTGATCAGATCTGTTTATCAATTTTGCCTCAAATGTATGCCCCACATGTACATCTCTTCCCTGCACCCTTTGCATGGCAATGTCTAATTGTTCGATAACAGGACTGCTTTCCTTATTCTCTGAATCTTCTACTTTATATGCACTTTGTGCAAAAACACCTTCAGTTGGTATCTTGCTAGTTATCATTCCTTGTCCATCAACTTTTATGATGTCACTTTCAACCCTTCGCTTGCTACCTTTCTTGCTAGCCCCAGATGTTTGTTGTATTTTGGAAATTGGTGGTTCCATATTGACATGTGCTCTTTCCTTAGCATTAAGGGGATCACAATGCTCCTTAAATGTTCCCCTCAACATAAAGTAAACTCATTTGTTTCCAGGATATCTTGCCCCCCCCTTTTGAGTGTTAAATAGTGGGAACTACTTAGTGCCCAAGGGACTAGCTTTTTTATTTGGAGATTGCTAAGAGTTCTTTCTATTTCAATTTCCTGTGATGGAGATATTTATAGTATTCAATCAAGCATCAAAAGTAACAGCTGGGGCACACTTTATCTTGTTTCTATTTTTACATCGTTTTTTCATTTGCCTTTTAGTAGTTTGCTCATTTAGTTGCTTAGATTGATCCTCTAGGTGTTTAATTTGTTGTGGGGGTTGGACTGGGATCTGTTCTAAATCCATCTTTTCATTTGAAATTCCAGTATTATGGGCTTGTCCCTTTTCTAGTGGCTTGGTGCAACACACATTATCACTAAATCTTCCCTCAGTACAGCAGACATCATCATTAACACTTCCCTCTTTCATACAAAATCTTCCCCCATTACAGTAGACATCATCATTAATACTTCCCTCATTCAAACAAACACTAGCCTCTTGCTGTTGATTCGAATAGGCTACATTTCTGCCATTTTTAGGGCCACATGTACAAAGATTCGGTTTGGCGACTCGCAAAGCCAAATGTACAACAGTTTACTTTACACTGTTTGCGATTCGCAATGGGGTCGCAAATGTCTTACCTCATGAATATTCAGGTAGGCCACAATTTGCGACCCCATTGGGAATGGCCGCCCTCACAGGGATGGTGACCTGCTGGAGACAGCAGACCACCATGTCTGTGACTGCTTTTAAATAAAGCAGTTCATTTAAAAAATGCACCCCGTTTTCCTTAAAGGAAAATGAGATGCTTTTCAAAAACAAAAATGAAAAGTTTTCTTTTCAATTTGTAAGAGCAGGCAGTGGTCCTTCGGACCACTGCCTGCTCTGAGAAAATATTTTCACTGCCATTCACAAAGGGGAAGGGGTCCCATGGGGACCCCTTCCCGTTTGCAAATGGGTTAGCACCAGTTTGAAACTGGTGCCAACTGCAACTGTTTTGTGACCGAATTCACGGTCACAAAACAATGCTACATCATGCTGCGACTCGCAATTAGGAAGGGAATGCCCCTTCCTAATTGCGACACGCAAACCTATTTTGCAATTTGGTAAATAGATTACCAAATTGCAAAATAGGCTCTGTACATACCAAAATGTTTTTTTTCCTGTCGCAATCGGTCCGATTCTGCTAAACGGGCCATTTGCGACAGGAAAAATGGTACGTACATGTGCCCCTTAATGATGTTAAGGTTAACACTCAAGTCATCCATTAATTTATTTAGTACCTCTGGGAGTGTAACAAGCTTATTACTTATTGGAGAACAGGTGCAGTCCAGCTTCATTGATTTGGCATAAATCTGTGCTCGTTTAATCAAAACATTTAGGTCAGCCAACTTTAGGTTGAACCCTGATACAGATTTAGCCATAACATTCAAGAAAACCACCTGAACATCCATTTTTGTGGACTGGTGGGACAAAGCATCAAGAGTTTATTGTGAAGTCTAAAAGAAAATATCCCACACAGTCCCTTGATCTAATTTAGGTAGTGGGCTTTGTAAATGCTGGCAATCCTCATTGTACCCCCCGGCCAGAATGGTCAGGTATTTTAACTTGTGGAGATCCATAACTGCTCGGAGTACTCTGCCCATTAAATCTTACCTCCTCCTGTGAAACTGAAGCAGTACCCTGAACTCCTAGCGTGTTAACCACAGTGTCTATTAGATCAATATTTTTAGACATGCACTTATCAATACGCAAGTCGGGGTACTCAGATTAAGTGGACTTTGGTTAAAAAACCCTTCACTGTCCAGGGCATAAGATGAACTTTTTGTCTTTTTATCACAACACAACTGTCCACCATCCTGAGACCTTTGGCTGAATAACATTGTTGAGGATTCCATACCCTTCTTCACAATAACTTTCACCTCTAAGGGCACAGGAGCACCTTTTTCCAAGGACCCACATATGAAATGTTCGGGAAACTGGAGAAGGAGAGGATGATTTTAAGGTAAGTAACTCTAAGTCAGTATTTGAACCCCAGGCATTCTCTTTATCCTCTAATACTTTTGAAACATTTCCCAGAGTATTAACCTCAACCACCCCCTCCACTTCAAGCTCAATTTGTTTCCCATTCTCGCATACAAGACTACTTTCACTTTTTATAGGGGAAATTGGAAGTGGAAGGCCACTGTTCCTTCAGCAATAGTGAAAATAGCTCCAATAGGATCCTTCAAAAAGTCAAATTTATGAGGAACTTTCACTGATTTCTCAAACATTCCTGAAATGGGAGAAATTAATGTCTGCTACTCCTGATTCATTTTTAACTTTCGATTCTTAGCTGAAAGCAAAGATGGCGATTTTTGTTTTCTCTTAATTATCAGCTGGGTTGCCCTTTCCTTTCCTGAGTGCATCTTCTCTGTCAAGGGATGTTCAGATCTATAATTCTTTTGTTTATAGTCCTCAGAATACCATCCAGTGTTTAGGAACTAGAAAAACACACCGCCACACCGCTGTAAACTGAGGGGCACAAGAACGCAGTAGGAAAGACTGAGAAATTAGTCTCCACTTATTTAACTTAGTTGGTGGATCAAAAGTTACATAAACATCCTCTGTTTCTTTCAGACATGATCCATGATTTAGTCAGTTAAACTCGCAATCAGTTCACTATCAGGGAGAGTGCACCAGGACCAGCACCCATTGGAAACGAGCCGCTTCTGCCGATTCGGACACTATACCCAAAATGTAAGTCATTAACCCCCCAGTTGTGACACCACATCCAATCCAATCCTGTTCAGAAAACAACTGGGCACTTCCAATTAGTTGTGTCCAATACTTGAGACACAGTTAACATAACTCCAACCACAGTCGTCACGCTCTCCAGTGAAAATACTAAGAACTGGACCTGAGACACCAGGGGGGCCCCGTACAAATCCACAAATGTCCACGAGTGACCTCAATTGCCCGCTCCTTGCCTCTCCTGACCCACCCAGAACCCAAAAGCCACTCCACAACTCACCATGCCAAACCCACCATGTCTACCTTACATTCCTTTCCACTGGAATCCTTAAGGTTCTTGGGGCCACCACTCCTGTGACCTTCGGTATCGCCAGCGTCCAATACAAACGTGTTGGCGAGGATGGATTCAAATAGCACCGGTTGAGGAAAAAGTGCAACCAGCAAATTCTAACCAGATCGATTAGCCCAACAAGGCCGGCTAGCCCAGCGACTTAAAAGTTAACGAGACTCAGTGGGTTTAACTGTGCCAGTACATCATAACAGCAGGTAGTGAGGCTACGAGGCTATGAAGCTTTAAGGCAGGCTGTAATGCTATGAGGCCAGTAAAGTAATGGAACCTATGGTCTGACTGAGAGACTTCAGGCTAAGGCCTTGGGGTTACGGGATAAGGGATGGAGGGCTGAAGGTTATGAGGCACAACAACGAGGCAGATGAGGTGAATGAGGCAAATAAGGCCGCACCAGAGGCAAACAGTACCAGAGGTAAAGCAGCAGATGGCATCCACAGCACCGCAAAACCAGCAGCAGCCAGTTGCATCTAGCAATGGGAGACTAGCTGATATGGCACTTCCAGCACCAGTGGAGCAGAGTAGAGCGGTGTGGCAGTGGTATGGCAGTGTCAGCAATGTCTGGACGCACAACGTCACAGCATCTAAGTGTCACAGGTGTAGATCAAATGCAAAGGAACTGAGCACAATTGAACACCCTCCATGTCTGCACAATGAAAACTCAAGCAGCCACACATGAGACCAATATAGTATCCATATCAGGGGGTCAAGTCTAACACCATACATGCTGACATTGGACCACACATGAAGAAATACTTACCATATCAAACAGAACACAATGCAATTACACCTCAATTGCATTAACAAGCACATATTCATACAGTCAACATCTACTCTTGTCCTGGGTGACACCCTCTCTGCCCACAAAGTCAGATTTTCATAACAACAACAAATGAATGAGCAATCAGGCTGAAACTCACACAACGCAAATTGATCGGGAACAACAAAAAAGTAGAAAAGGAATTGCAGAACAAATGTGTACCCAACAAAACAACAACTTGGGCTTATTGAAGTGGAAATGTATAATAGCAAAGGCATTTGGCCAGTCTGTCTGTAAGTCTCTGCACAGTACTGTGCTCACACTTGAGTTCTATCACTGCCAGGGAAGGAGGCATAAAGTGGGCAGGTAGGCACTTTAGGGATCATCCTTGGGAGGTAGAGGGGCAGATTTGGGATGGGTGGGTTGTAGAGGGGTGGACTGTTTTTTAGGAGGAGTGGGGTTTTTGGGGGGAGGGTTATGGGTGATTGCAGGGTGGGCAGGTGTGACAGGGGAGGACTTGGATATGGAGGGGATGGGTTGGGATTTGGGTTGGGGCATCTTAAGTTTGGGAGGGGGTTTGGAGGTAACAGGGAAAGAGCAAGGTTGAAAAGGAAACTCTCCTTCAGAACGTGGGGATAGTCATCAAAAGGGGTTGGGGATCTGGAGGTTGAGGGAGTGGTTGTCTTATGTGTCGGTATAAATGTCTTGGGTATGTGCATGTGTGAGTTATGCTCTAGTGTGGGTGGTGTCTGTTGCATGTGTGAGTGTGGGTATTTCTGTGACTTGAGGGACTGGGAGGTAGAAGTGCTGGAGTAGTGGATGTATGAGTGTCTGCTCTGGTGGTGTATGCAGGCATGATGGATGTGGTGGATATCTGTGTGCCTGTTGGGGTGGTGTCTGTGGGTATGGTGGTTGTGTTGGATGTGTCACTGGCTGTTGTGGTGGTACCTGTGGGTATGTGTTGGAGGCTGGCCCTCTATACATTGTACAAAATCGAGTACACTATGCAGGGGTTCAGACAACCACACATTGGTTTCCAGGGGTAAAAATTAGACCACCTAATGCTCCAATTTTTAAGGTAGCTGGTCGAGCAGTTAGGCAAATCCAGTTATGCACTACACACACTCGATGAATAACTCAAGGCCAGAACTTATAAAAATACTTCAGACGTTTATATAAATTTTAAGACCAAGATCTTTAGAAAATGTTAAATACTTTTCTTGTTATGACTTAAAGTTTTAGCAAAGTTAATCTTTCTGTGCGTAATTACGCACCATTGTAATCAATGTACAGTCACCTTTAAAAATACAGTAAAAATCACACAGTCGAGTTACCGGTCTCTTCTCTTGCAGGGTGGTCGCAGCAGTCAGTGGGCACACTGTACCAGCTGGAGAGTCTCAGGCAGCTCCCGGTTCCTGAAGGAGCAGCATTGGAGATGTTCTTGGCACAGGGCCACCTGGAGGGGCCACTTGGAAAAGGAGCTGGTTTGTAGGATTAAAGATGGTGCCTCTGGGTCCCCTTGGGCTGTTTAGGTCACAAGGAGTTGTGGATCCGGGGCACACAGCAGTTCCTGAGATGTAAGGCCAGGACGGCCAGGTGCACAGCGAGTTGGAGGTCCAGGAGCTGTGTGCAACAGAGTCCTTTGGAGCTGGAGGTGAGTCCCTTTGAGGGCTGCTTACAGGGCTCGTTGGTTGTTCCTGAAGTCCCCAAACTGGGGCATCCTCCTGATCCTTTTTTCATCTCTGTGGTAGCTGTTTTTCTGCTTGCTCGATGTCAGCTGACAAGTACCCAGGATATTGGTGTAACTCAGCCACTAGAGGGTGGAGTTCCACTAAACTTGGCACAGTTGTAGGACACACTCGGCCAATCATCAATGTGTTGTTGGGCCCAGGTGTAATTTATGGTCATGGAGATATTGCCAATTCAGTGAAGCGACCCTCACTGGTTTGTTGGGGCTGGTCCAGTGTTCAGATCCTCTGCAGTGGCGATTTTGAGGTACTGGGTGCTGCAGGCAGGCTTTGGCGCCTTCTCTTGTGCAACAAATCCTCAGTTCTCTTGCTGTGGTTTTGATTTGGTGCTGGTCTTCTTTTCTTCTTCTAAACCTTTTTCAAATCTAATTTCTTGATCTAGAGGAGCCCACTAAATACTGAATTTAGGGGGCATTTTAGGGGGAACCTGGTAGTGTTCAATGGGACACTTACCCTTGGGTGGCTACACCCACTACAGTGACCACTTCCTGTGGGAAGGGTCACTTTCCTAAACCTGATTGGCTATTTTCCTCCATTCCAAGATGGAGAAAAATTAAATGAAGGGTCCACTTCGCCTGCATGCCCATAGAGGTGGGGCATACTCAGTGAGGCCACTCCTACCCTTTTTGTGGTTTCCCGCCTTTGCTCCCTCCAGAAGTGGGGGTTTGCAATGGGAGAGGCCATCTGCTGCTAGCAGCAGGCCTGGGGGGTTGAGTTTCAAGAGTGGTAGCCCTTTGAAGCTCACTGCCAGGGAAGTGCACATTCCTGACGGAGGGGGAGTTAGCTCCTTTACCCAGGAAGGGCTTTGTTTCACAAAGCAGAGAGGCAGGGCTCTCCCCCAGGGTTTGTGTATTGGCTGTCTGGATGTGACAGGCTTGCTGAAACCAGTCAGCATCCATGCCAGGATAGTTGGCTTTTTAAGGGGGCACCTCTAAGGTGGCCCCTGGGTACATTTTATAATAAATCAAGTCTGGTACCAGTTTGGATTTATTATTCTGAGTTGTTTGATACCAAACAACCCAGGGTTCAGAGTAGCCATTATGTAGCTGGGAAACTCATGTTGACCAATGTCAGGCAGATATAGCAAAATGGCTGCTCTGTTCACTCACTATGTCCCAGGTTTTGCAAGGACACAGTGGGGGCATGTTGCTCATGCAATTATGTCCTCACATATAGTATGGTGCACCCTGCCTTAGGGCTGGAAGGTCTGGTAGAGGTGCGACTTACCCATAACATATGCAGTGTATGGTGGACAGGGCACACAGAGAGTGTGCCATGTTGAGTTTATCCTTTTAGGGTTGCCCCAGTATATTCAGTCTGCAATGACAATGCTGGATGCATCTGGGTGCAGTGCCCTTGGGAGGTGGCACAATCAGTGCTTCTGCCCCCAGGTGCCTACTCTTAATATCTCTTGCCCTGGCTACTGAGGTACCCATTTACTAGGGACTTATAGGGGTATTTAAGAGTATAACCAATTGTGCCAAGCATTACAGAAGTTTTAGTTAAAGAGCTCTGGCCCAGGGAACCTGTTTAGCAGGGGCCCTGGGCACTACCAACTTCTAGAACACATCAACATCAGGCAAAAAGTAGGGACTAACCATGCAAAAAGAGGCCTTCTCTCACACTACCCCCCAAACGAAAGAGGATGAGACTACCCTTTCCCTAGAGAGTCTTCATCTTCTAAGTGGAAGAACCTGGCGAGATCACCTGCATTGGCATGGGCAGTCCCAGGTCTGTGTTCCACTTTAAAGTCCATTCCCTGTAGGGAGATGGACCACCTATGCAGTTTGGGATTTTCACCTTTCATTTGTTGTAGCCACCTGAGAGGCTTGTGGTCAGTCTGAACACTGAAGTGAGAGCCAAACAAGTATGGCCTCAACTTTTTCAGGCCCAAACCACAGCAAAGGCTTCCCTCTCTATGGCACTCCATTTGTGTTCCCTACAGAGTAGCTTGTTACTCATAAAAGCAACTGGCTGGTCATGTCCATCATCATTCCTTTGGGAGGGGACTGCTCCTATCCCCAACTCTGAAGAATCTGTCAGGACTACGAATTCCCTTGAGTAGTCTGGTGTTTGAAGTACTGGAGCAGAGCACATGGCTTTCTTCAGACTGTCAAAGACCTCTTGACAACTCACTGTCCAGTTGATCTTTCTGGGCATCTTCTTGGAGGTATGTTTTGTGAGGGGGCAACTATGGTGCCAAAATCCTTCACAAACCTTCTGTAATATCCAGTCAAGCCAAGGAAGGCCCTGACTTGGGTCTGGGTTGTAGCAGCCTCCCAAGCCAGAGTAGTCTGAATCTTGGGTTATCGAGGTTGTATTTGGCCTCCACCAACCAGGTGGCCCAGGAACACAACTTTTCCCTGCCCTATCTGGCCTTGATGGTGAGGCCTCCATTTGCAGGGCCTCAAGGACATTTACCAGGTGGATCAGGTGATCCTGCCAAGTGGACCTATAGACAGCTATATCATTTAAGTAAGCTGCACTAAAAGTTTCCAGCCCAGTAAAGACTTGGTTCACCAACCTCTAGAAGGTGACAGGAGCATTTTTGAGTCCAAAGGGCATAACAGTGAACTGATAATGCCCACTAGTAGTAGAAAATGCTGAACTCTCTTGGAGTCAGGCAAATCTGCCAGTACCCTGATGTTAAATCAAAAGTACATATCAAAAAGAGTACAGTGTTCCTAAAAAGCAACTATGAAAATACATGCTCATCAATGGCAGTTCTAGTGCTAGAAGAAGCAGACCCTCCTACATCCATAGGATGTCATGCTTCATCATAGGGCCTGCTCCACATCAGACTGGCACTGCCAGTGGTGTTTACCAACAGTGAGTGTCTGAAAGAAGGGTTAGGAATGTATCTGAACCTGCCCTAAGAAAGCAGAAGAAAACCAAAACCAGAATAAAATTGGCTCAATGTCCTCCAAAGCTCATTTTAATTGGGGTGGGAGACCTTGTTCAAGATTAAAAAATAGGGAGTGGGTACGAAGTAAGGTTCCTCCACTCACATAGTGAAAGCGCTGTAGAGAATAGTCTCCCCAACAGCTAGTAACTCAGGTCAACATGTTTCGCGCCTGTTGTGCCCTTACGGATAGGGTGGCGCTTCATCAGGACCAAAAATAGCAACTCATCCTCTGCTGTACTACATTCCCCTCAAAAAATTATCGAGGCGTAAATGTGACTTACATGAACATTACATGGAACGTAACTTAAAACGGAGAATCCTCCCTTCCTAGGGAACGAGTTCCTTGGGATCTAGCGGACCTTGGGACTCACAGTTTTCTTGAAGGGAGATCCCGTTGTTGGAAACCTATTCCATCCGGGGACAGCGCGCACGGAATAGATTTTAGGAACAGTGTACTCTTTTTGATATGTTCATTAAGTTGGGAGGTCGTACACTGGACCTTTACTAATCTCCCTGTCCCCCTCCTTTTGTTTGACGTTAAATCAAATGTACTCAGGTATTGGACTACCCCTAGTCTGTCTATGAGCTCATCAGCTCTTGGAATTGGGTGTGCATCAGTTTTGGTTACTGAGTTGAGGCCCCTGTAGTCCATACAAAACTTAATTTCTTTCTTGTCACCCTGGGAGTGAGGTTTGGGGACTAACATTACTGGGCTGGCCCAGGGGCTCTCTGAGGGTTCAATGACACCCAAATCCATCATTTTCTTGACTTCAGCTTCTATGCTTTCTCTGACATGGTCAGGCTGTCTGTAAATGTTGTTTTTGGCAGACAGGCTGTCACCAGTATCCACATTATGGGTACACCATTTTGTCTTCCAGGGGTCAGAGAAAAAAGCCCAGCATGCTGGTTGAGCACTTTTCTGTAAGCAGTCTGCTGTGGTCCTGAGAGGTTGTCCGACAAGATCATTCCATCCACAGAACCATCTTGGGGTTTGCTGGAGAGGAGATCAGGGAGAGGCTCACTCTCATCTTCCTGTCCCTCATCTGTGATCATGAGCATGGTCACATCAGCTCTGTCAAAGAAGGGTTGTAGAGAGTTGACATGGATGATCCTTTTGGGGTTTTTGCAACTGCTTAAGTCCACTAGATAAGTGACCTTCCCTTTTCTTTCAAGAATGGGATAGGGCCCAGACCATTTGTCTTGGAGGGCCCTTGGAGCAACAGGCTCCAACACCCAATCCTTCTGCCCTGGTTGGAACTCCACCATAGCAGCTTTTTGGTTATACCAAAGCTTTTGAAGTTCTCCATGTATTCAGCTATTCTAGAATGTAGGCCAAGGACATAGTCCACAATATTCTGTTTGGGTGCTTTGAGAGGTCTCTCCCAGCCTTCACTTATAAAACTCAGTAGTGCCCTAACAGGATGCCCAAATAAAAGTTCAAAGGGTGAAAAACCTACTCCCTTTTGTGACACTTCTCTGTAGGCAAACAGCAGGCAAGGAAGTAGGACATCCCATCTCCTTCTGAGTTTTTCAGGGAGTCCTCTAATCATGCCTTTTAGGGTCTTGTTGAACCTTTCTACCAGCCCATTGGTCTGTGGATAGTTTGGGGTAGTGAATTTATAAGTCACTCCACATTCCTGCTCATATGTTTTCAGTATGCAGACATGAAGTTTGACCCCCTTTCTGATACTACCTCCTTAGGGAACCCTACCCTGGTAAAGACACCCAGGAGGGGTTTGGCCACTGCAGGTGCAGTGATGGTCCTAAGGGGACTAGCCTCAGGATACCTAGTGGCATGATCCACTACCACTCGGATGTATCTATGTCCTGATGCTGTAGGAGGGTCAAGGGGACCAACAATGTCAACCCCTACCCTCTCAAAGGGAACCCCAACCACAGGCAGTGGAATTAAAGGGACCTTTAACCACTTCGCTGCCAGGCCTTTTCCCCCTCCTGTGCCAGGCCTTTTTTTGCATATTTGGGGCAGTTCGCACTTAGGCCCTCATAACTTTTTGTCCACATAAGCTAACCAAGCCAAATTTGTGTCCTTTTTTTCCAACATCCTAGGGATTCTAGAGGTACCCAGACTTTGTGGGTTCCCTTGAAGGAGGCCAAGAAATTGGCCAAAATACAGTGAAAATTTCATTTTTTTTAAAAAAAATGGAAAAAGAGGCTGCAGAAGAAGGCTTGTGGATTTCCCCCTGAAAATAGCATCAACAAAGGGTTTGTAGTGCTAAACTCAGCAGCTTCCTAGCTTTCAGGAACAGGCAGACTTGAATCAGAAAACCCAATTTTTCAACACAATTTTGGCATTTTACTGGGGCATACCCCATTTTTGCAATTTTTTGTGCTTTCAGCCTCCTTCCGGTCAGTGACAGGAATGGGCATGAAACCAATGCTGGATCCCAGAAACCTAACCATTTCTGAAAAGTAGAGAAAATTCTGAATTCAGCAAGGGGTCATTTGTGTAGATCCTACAAGGGTTTCCTACAGAAAATAACAGCTGAAAGAGAAAAATATTGAAATTGAGGTGAAAAAAACATCAATTTTTCTCTACGTTTTACTCTGTAACATTTCCCTGCAATGTCAGATTATGGAAAGCAATATACCGTTACGTCTGCTGGACTCCTCTGGTTGCGGGGATATATAGGGCTTGTAGGTTCATCAAGAACCCGAGGAACCCAGAGCCAATAAATGAGCTGCACCCTGCAGTGCGTTTTCATTCTATACCGGGTATACAGCAATTCATTTGCTGAAATATAAAGAGTAAAAAATTGCTATCAAGAAATCCTTTGCATTTCCAAAAAGGGCACAAGATAAGGTGCTGAGGAGCAGTGGTTATTTGCACATCTCTGAATTCCGGGGTGACCATACAAGCATGTGAATTATAGGGAATTTCTCAAATAGATGTCTTTTTTACACACTCGCCTATATTTGGAAGGAAAAAATGTAGAGAAAGACAAGGGGCAATAGCACTTGTTTTGCTAATCTATGTTCCCCCAAGTCTACCGATAAAAATGATACCTCACTTGCGTGGGTAGACCTAGCGCCGGCGACAGGAAACACCCCAAAGCGCAACGTGGACACATCCTAAATTTTGGAAAAAAACGGAGGTGTTTTTTGCGAAGTGCCTACCTGTAGATTTTGGCCTCTAGCTCAGCCGGCACCTAGGGAAACCTACCAAACCTGTGCATTTCTGAAAACTAGAGACCTAGGGGAATCCAAGGAGGGGTGACTTGCGGGGCTCGGACCAGGTTCTGTTACCCAGAATCCTTTGCAAACCTCAAAATTTGGCTAAAAAAACACATGTCCCTCACATTTCTGTGGCAGAAAGTTCTGGAATCTGAGAGGAGCTACAAATTTCCTTCCACCCAGCGTTCCCCCAAGTCTCCCGATAAAAATGATACCTCACTTGCGTGGGTAGGCCTAGCGCCGGCGACAGGAAACACCCCAAAGCGCAACGTGGACACATCCTAAATTTTGGAAAAAAACAGAGGTGTTTTTTGCGAAGTGCCTACCTGTAGATTTTGGCCTCTAGCTCAGCCGGCACCTAGGGAAACCTACCAAACCTGTGCATTTCTGAAAACTAGAGACCTAGGGGAATCCAAGGAGGGGTGACTTGCGGGGCTCGGACCAGGTTCTGTTACCCAGAATCCTTTGTAAACCTCAAAATTTGGCTAAAAAAACACATGTCCCTCACATTTCTGTGGCAGAAAGTTCTGGAATCTGAGAGGAGCTACAAATTTCCTTCCACCCAGCGTTCCCCCAAGTCTCCCGATAAAAATGATACCTCACTTGCGTGGGTAGGCCTAGCGCCGGCGACAGGAAACACCCCAAAGCGCAACGTGGACACATCCTACATTTTGGAAAAAAACAGAGGTGTTTTTTGCGAAGTGCCTACCTGTAGATTTTGGCCTCTAGCTCAGCCGGCACCTAGGGAAACCTACCAAACCTGTGCATTTCTGAAAACTAGAGACCTAGGGAAATCCAAGGAGGGGTGACTTGCGGGGCTCGGACCAGGTTCTGTTACCCAGAATCCTTTGCAAACCTCAAAATTTGGCTAAAAAAACACATGTCCCTCACATTTCTGTGGCAGAAAGTTCTGGAATCTGAGAGGAGCTACAAATTTCCTTCCACCCAGCGTTTCCCCAAGTCTCCCGATAAAAATGATACCTCACTTGTGTGGGTAGGCCTAGCGCCGGCGACAGGAAACACCCCAAAGCGCAACATGGACACATCCTAAATTTTGGAAAAAAACAGAGGTGTTTTTTGCGAAGTGCCTACCTGTAGATTTTGGCCTCTAGCTCAGCCGGCACCTAGGGAAACCTACCAAACCTGTGCATTTCTGAAAACTAGAGACCTAGGGGAATCCAAGGAGGGGTGACTTGCGGGGCTCGGACCAGGTTCTGTTACCCAGAATCCTTTGCAAACCTCAAAATTTGGCTAAAAAAACACATGTTCCTCACATTTCTGTGGCAGAAAGTTCTGGAATCTGAGAGGAGCTACAAATTTCCTTCCACCCAGCGTTCCCCCAAGTCTCCCGATAAAAATGATACCTCACTTGCGTGGGTAGTCCTAGCGCCGGCGACAGGAAACACCCCAAAGCGCAACGTGGACACATCCTAAATTTTGTAAAAAAACAGAGGTGTTTTTTGCGAAGTGCCTACCTGTAGATTTTGGCCTCTAGCTCAGCCGGCACCTAGGGAAACCTACCAAACCTGTGCATTTCTGAAAACTAGAGACCTAGGGGAATCCAAGGAGGGGTGACTTGCGGGGCTCGGACCAGGTTCTGTTACCCAGAATCCTTTGCAAACCTCAAAATTTGGCTAAAAAAACACATGTTCCTCACATTTCTGTGGCAGAAAGTTCTGGAATCTGAGAGGAGCTACAAATATCCTTCCACCCAGCGTTCCCCCAAGTCTCCCGATAAAAATGATACCTCACTTGCGTGGGTAGGCCTAGCGCCTGCGACAGGAAACACCCCAAAGCGCAACGTGGACACATCCAAAATTTTGGGAGAAAACAGTGCCTACCTGTGGATTTTGGCCTGTAGCTCACCCGGCGCCTAGGGAAACCTACCAAACCTGTGCATTTCTGAAAACTTAAGACCTAGGGGAATCCAAGGAGGTGTGACTTGCGGGGCTCGGACCAGGTTCTGTTACCCAGAATCCTTTGCAAACCTCAAAATTTGGCTAAAAAAACACATGTTCCTCACATTTCTGTGGCAGAAAGTTCTGGAATCTGATAGGAGCCACAAATTTCCTTCCACCCAGCGTTCCCCCAAGTCTCCCGATAAAAATGATACCTCACTTGTGTGGGTGGCCCAGGTGCCTGCAACATAATAAGGCCCAAAACCTGAAGGGATAGAAGGGATAGCACAGCAAGTTTATAAGGGCATATTCTTTTATACATCTTTAGACGGACTCTGCTTTGGGGACCCACATAAGTGAGGTGTCATTTTACTTGGGAGACTGAGGGGAAAACTGGGGAGTAGGAATTTTGTGCTGGAGCGGTGATCCTACTAAGAAAAATCAGGAAAATATGCTTTTTTATGCAAATTGTGAGGTTTACAGAGGAGTCTGGGTAAGAAAATGTTGGGGGAGCCACACAAGCCACACCTCCCTAGACTCCTTGGGGTGCCTAGTTTTAAAAAGTTTCTGGGTTTTGTAGGTTTCCCTACATGACGGCCGCACCCAGGACCAAAAACATAGGTGGGCCCTCCCCCCCAAACACAGGTATTTTTGGAATATATCACTTTGATGTGTGCACATACGTCCGTGATGTGCCAAACACTAAAATTGTGAAAAGAAACACACTTAGGTTATGTGAAGAAGACCCCTCACCCACCAACCAAGTTGGTGGCATGCTTCATCATCGGGGTCCCACCTGAGGCACCTAGCGTGTCTCAAGTGTGCTGCGACGCCTGATTACAGCGGAGCAGGTTTTGTCATTTGTACCACACATACTGGTTGGATTTGGCACGAGGGTGAGTGATGGTTCAGTAGATCAAATTTTATTAACAAGAGATTTCACAAAAGTGAAATGCACTGGTAATAACTGAAAGGCCAAAAAACTGAAACAATGACTCACAGCTCGTGAGCTGTAAAGCCACGACAAGGCACCAACCGCTTTACAGTCCATTCACACACCTTTCATACATGACATGCACTAGACCATTCACGCCGCCAGCCACGGGCCCAGCACATTACAAGACTCGCATCCACAGACAGCGCCAGTCAAGGGCCCATCACTTTCATACGCCCACATGCCTGATACAGCAATCACACCAGCTGATGAGTGTGTGGACTGGCGTTTGGCTGGCACTGCCAGCCAAGCGCCACACCACCAGCCAAGCGCCACCCCACCCACACCACCAGCCAAGCGCCACCCCACACACACCGCCAGCCCAGCGCCACCCCACACACACCGCCAGCCAAGCGCCACCCCACACACACCGCCAGCCAAGCGCCACCCCACACACACCGCCAGCCAAGCGCCACCACACCCACGCCGCCAGCCAAGCGCCACTCTACACATGCCATCCCCTTTTTTTTGTTTTTAAACAACAAAGAAACCACTAATCATAAATTAGTACAAAACTACAAACACAAAAGCTCTAACTGAATACATGACTAATGCCAACCGTGAAACCGAACATATAAAAATATAAAACACCAGTTTACGCTCACGGAATTTCCCAATAATTCTTCTGTGTGTGGTAGCTCCTGAAACAGCCACCCACACACAGCCCAGGCTTTGAAGGACAATCAGGGCAGTACATCCTAGTCTCCTTCCTGATACCTCTTCGAGCACAGACTCTACATCTCTTAGCAGGAAAGTTTTTTTTGGCCGTGGGAGGAATGTGCTCAGCAAAGTGACGATCTTTCAATCTAGCCACATCCTCCACCACTGCTTCTCTAGGAACTCTTGCCTGTTCCAGCACAACAAGGCTAGCTATGATAGACTCCTGAAATTTCACAAATGTCATCCTTGACTCTGGAGAACTAACCTTAAACACAACAAAAGCATTAAAAGTTGCCAAGTGGAACAAGTGAAGCGCTAATTTCTTATACCACACATAAGACTTACGAGCAGCAGTGTAAGGTTCTAACCTCTGATCTACTCTATCAACACCACCCATGTGCTTATTATAGTCTAAGATGCACACAGGTTTGCGCACTTCGGCAACCTGACCCCAAACAGCCACAGGTGAAGTACTCTCATCATGGATGGTGCTTAGCATGTATACATCCCTCTTGTCTACAAATTTCAGAGCTAGCAGCTCATCATTCCGCAAGGCACTGCACTGTCCCTTCTCAAGTTTTTTACAGACAAGCTCTTTTGGATAGCCTTTCCGATTAGAGCGGATTGTGCCACAAGCAACAGTGTCCACTCTGAACAACTCCTTGAACAACCGAACTCCAGTGTAGAAGTTATCTACATATAAATGGTGACCTTTGTTAAACAGTCGTCTACCAAGTTACCACACAATTTTCTCACTAACTCCAAAAGTGGGAGGACAACCAGGGGGGTCAATATTGGAATCCCTACCAGTGTAGACCCGGAAATTATAAACATATCCTGTACTACTTTCTGACAGCATATACAATTTAATTCCATACCGTGCCCTCTTGCTAGGAATGTACTGCCTAAAAACCAAACGACCCTTGAACAGGACCAAAGACTCATCTACAGATATTTCTTTCCCTGGAACATATATCTCTGAAAACCGATCTACCAAATGATCAAGGACAGGTCTAATCTTAAAAAGACGGTCAGAATCAGGATGATCTCGTGGCAAGGCTAAAGCATTATCTACAAAATGCAACATCCGAAGAAGAAGCTCATACCGGTTACGACTCATGATGGCAGGAAATATAGCAGTTGCCATCAAGGGACTAGTAGACCAATATGAAGACAGCGACGGCTTCCTTATCAGCCCCATCAAAAAAGTTAAACCCAAGAACTTTTTCAACTCTTCCAGATTTGTGGGAATCCACCGGCTAGCTCTAGAGTGTGGCCTAAGTCTGGCAGCGTTGTCCCTCAAAAACTGCTCTGCATACAAATTAGTCTGCTCAACAATCTCTTCCAAAAATATATCGTCCATAAACAACTCAATAAAGTTGACGGGCAAAAAGTTTTCCGTATTAACTCGACACCCTGGAAAACCAGTAAACGCAGGCAACTGTGGCTGCTCCATGTTTGGTGCAACCCATGCGTCAGGTCTTCCAATGGGAAGCCTTTCAGCCGCTGGCTCCTGCACCATTGGCACATCACTGTCCTCCTCTAAAACAGGCCCTTCATCAGCACTGAGAGTGGCTTCATCATCAGATGATTCATCTCTGACAGAAAATTCACTTCCAGAATCCTGCACTTCCTCCTCTGCCTCAGATGCAGAGTCAGTCTCATATTCATGGTCAGAAGATGACTCAAAAAGCACACTAACAACCTGCTGAGCGGTCATCCTACGGCTGGCCATGATCCTTCCTACTAAAATTAACTGGACAAATACACCACCAACAACCAGCACTGTGTAAGATAAGTAACAAAGTATAGGTTTATCACTAAGAATTATAAACTCAAAAACTATACTGCTCACTTGCCTGAAAAAGCTTGACTCACCAGCAACTACTCTGCACAGCCACAGCAATCACCAACGATATCCCACTAAAAAGAGGAAAAAAAAAGCAAATTAGACATAAGACAACACAATAATCATTGTGCATAACTCTAAGGACAATTTCACACACAATCCTGCATTCAGTACACCACCTACAAACATGTCATTCATGCATTGCAACAATACTCACTTGGAGTAAATTTATTTACTTACCTAAAACATGCAACTACGCAAACCGCAGGACAACTACTGCCAAAACTGCAACAAGCCACAGCAAAGTCAGCAAAAGCTTTGAACTAAAACAAAAAGGAGAAAAACTGTTATTATCATAAAAGCAAATACTTCGCCAGTTGACAAACACTCTGCCACTAACCATTTTTTCATTTTCCCCTGTGTCTAGTCTTCTCTGCTTGGGGGAAGATGGGCCTAAAAAAAAATAGGCCAATCTACCCCCAAGGGGAGGGGGCAGAAATCGCCCAGATTACATTGCACCCTTTGGGGGGGGGCGACCCTTGCCCAAGGGGCCACACCCCCACACAAAGCACACACACACACATAGTATCCCTGGCGCTATGGGGATTCTGCCCCCCTTGGGGACAGAAAGGCCTAAAAAATAGGCATATCTGCCCCCTAGGGGGGCAGAACTGCCCAAAAATACATGTGGGCCCCTGGGGGCGACCCTTGCCCAAGGGGCCGCCCCCCAACACAAAAAATAAAAACCAACAATAAAATCCCTGGTGTCTAGTGGCTTTCTGCCCCCCTTGGGGGCAGATCGGCGTAAAAATATGGCCAATCTGCCCCCAAGGGGGGCAGAAACGACGATAAATACATTGCGCCCCCGGGGGGAGCGACCCTTGCCCAAGGGGCCACCCCCCAACACAAAGCACACATACAAACATATCTTTCTGGCGCTATTGGGATTCTGCCCCCCCTTGGGGGCAGAAAGGCCTAAAAAAAATAGGCCTCTCTGCCCCCAAGGGGGGCAGAACTGCCCAAAAATACATGTGGGCCCATGGGGGCGACCCTTGCCCAAGGGGCCACCCCCCAACACAAAAAATAAAAATCAACAATAAAATCCCTGGTGTCTAGTGGCTTTCTGCCCCCCTTGGGGGCAGATCGGCCTAAAAATAGGGCCAATCTGCCCCCAAGGGGGGCAGAAACGACAATAAATACATTGCGCCCCTGGGGGGAGCGACCCTTGCCCAAGGGGCCACCCCCCAACACAAAGCACACATACATACATACTATTTCTGGTGCTATTGGGATTCTGCCCCCCTTGGGGGCAGAAAGGCCTAAAAAAAATAGGCCTCTCTGCCCCCAAGGGGGGCAGAACTGCCCAAAAATACATGAGGGCCCCTGGGGGCGACCCTTGCCCAAGGGGCCGCCCCCCAACACAAAAAATACAAATCAACAATAAAATCCCTGGTGTCTAGTGGCTTTCTGCCCCCCTTGGGGGCAGATCGGCCTAAAAATAGGGCCAATCTGCCCCCAGGGGGGGCAGAAACGACGTAAAATACATTTGCCCCCAAAGGGGAGCGACCCTTGCCCAAGGGGCCGCCCCCAACACAAAAAATACAAATCAACAATAAAATCCCTGGTGTCTAGTGGCTTTCTGCCCCCCTTGGGGGCAGATCGGCCTAAAAATAGGGCCAATCTGCCCCCAGGGGGGGGCAGAAACGACGTAAAATACATGTGCCCCCAAAGGGGAGCGACCCTTGCCCAAGGGGCCGCCCCCCAACACAAAAAATACAAAGCAACAATAAAATCCCTGGTGTCTAGTGGCTTTCTGCCCCCCTTGGGGGCAGATCGGCCTAAAAATAGGGCCAATCTGCCCCCAGGGGGGGCAGAAACGACGTTAAATACATGTGCCCCCAAAGGGGAGCGAACCTTGCCCAAGGGGTCGCTCCCCTACACTAATAAGCACACACACACATACTGAAATCCCTGGTGTCTAGTGGGCATTCCTGCTACCCGATCGCATCGCGATCGGGCAGCAGGAATGCTCAAAGAGACATTGAGGGAAAGGAAAACCCTTTCCTTTCCCTCGATGCCTCTCTGAGAGCACCCCCACCCCGCACGAAGGTGAAAAACTCACCTTCTCCCTTAGACGCGCTGGAAGCAAATGGCTTCCAGCGCGTCTTTCCCCCTTTCCCTGAAATCAGCGCGCGATCGTGCGCTGACGTCATGGGGGGGGTGGGGGGGGTGGGCGTGAAAGGGGAAGGGATTCCCCTTTCAGCCCTGGCCTGGGGGTGTTGGGGGGCAGCCCTCGGGGGAAGCGCTAGCGCTTCCCCCGACTGCCAGTCCCAGGACGTAATGGTTACGTCCATGGCGCCACACGGGCGCTGCCATGGACGTAACCATTACGTCCGTGGCGGGGAAGGGGTTAAGTGCCCACCTGCTTTGCCACTTGCTTGGCAGGAGGGACAGGACCGGCAAAAGTCCTTCACTTTTTGGGACATACCTGGCCAGTAGAAATGGTTAACCAACCTTCTCCATGTCTTGTTCTGACCCAGATGCCCTGCTAGGGGGATGTCATGGGCTAAAGTGAGAAGGAAGTCTCTGAACTTCTGGGGCACTACCACCCTCCTGGTTGCACCAAGCTTGAGGTCTCTGGCCTCGGTGTAGAGGAGCCCCTCCTCCCAGTAGACTCTATTGGTACCACTGACATTTACTAGCTCCTCCTAAGCAGCATGCTGTCTCAGGCCTTCAAGAGTGAGACACTCTCTTTGCCCCTGGCACAGATCTTCCCTAGATGCCCCCTCCCCCGGGCCCAAGAGCTCTGGGTGGTAAGGCCCAAGCTCCTCAGGCTCAGTTCCCTCTAAGGTGGGTGACTCCTTCTCCTTCTGATGAGAGGGGTCCTGTCTTGTGATCTGTTGTGAAGCTGGTACCCCAGTCTTCTGCCTTTTCTCTTTGGAGGCTGGTCCACTATCTCAGGATCCAGCTCTCCTTTATCTCTCTGAAGTTTGCTCTGTGCCCTAGGCTTGACACAAGCCCACTTAGGGATTCCAAACATTGCTGCATGGGTCTTTAGCTCTACCTCAGACCAGGAGGAATGCTCCAGATCATTACCAAGTAGGCAATCTACAGGGATGGATGAGGACACAACCACTTCTTTCTGCCCTGCTACTCCTCCCCATTCAAAGTTTATCAAAGCCATGGGGTGGAACCTGGTCTCATTGTCAGCATTGGTGACAGGAGAACACCGCCATACTAGGAACTGAGTTGGACCAGGTGCTGGGACGCCATAGTGATACTAGCCCCTGTATCTCTCAAAGCTTCTGTTTTGTCCCCATTAATCACATGGTGCTGTCTGTATTTGGTGATATTACTTGTCCAGGCAGCAAAGGATAAATCTACCCCACCCTCAGTGACTAAGGTTGCCTCTGTGGGGACACTGACATAGTCAGGCCACACCTCTGACCCCATCTGGATATTGGCAACTGCATTTGCTGCAGGTTGAGTAGAGGCATTGTTTTTTGTTTTTACAGCCAGGGTCTCCAGTTTGGTGGCCTTTTGTCTTAAGTTTTGTCACCAAGCCTTGCTGTAGTCAAAGTGTTTCCCTTTGTACCCTCCCCTGGTCTGTGAGTAGCCTCTGGGCCCACCCTCCTGTGAAGATTTTTGGGAGCCTTGAGAAGACTCTTTGTTGTTTTTACCCTGGCTCCCATCTTTCCCTCTGGGGGAGCTTTTTGGTCTCTTTCGATTGGTCTCCCCCACCAGTGGTAGTTTTGGTAACCCTTGTTTTGACCCAATGGTCTGCCTTCCTCCCCAACTCTCGAGGGGGAAGTGGACCCAGGTCCACCAAATGTTGATGTAGTCTATCATTGGAACAATTACACAACAGATGCTCATAAATTATGCAGCCCATCATAATCTTGTACCTTGTTCCCAGTTAAACAACCACCCAGCATTTTTATTGAATAGTCAACAAAGTCAACCCAGGTTTGGCTCTGGGATTTTCGAGCCTCCCTGAACCCTATCCTGTACTCTTCAGTTATAAATCCAAAGGCCTCAATTAGGGTACCCTTCATGAGGTCATAGGATTTAGAATCTGTCTCATTCAGTGTCAGGAGCCTACCCCTGCACCACTTTCCTGAGAATAACTCCCACATCTGTGTGCCCCAGTGTTTCTTTTCAATTTCCCACCCAATACAGGCTCTTTCAAAGGCAGAAAACCGTTTAATGATATCATCCCCTTCAGTGAAGGGAGGGGCAACTCCTTTTGGGGGTTTAATGTTGAAAGCCTTTTCCTTCAACACTTGTATGTTGCCACCAGAGATAGGTGCCAAGCCCAACTCTTTTCTCTTCTGTTCTATCTCCAAAAGCTGACTTTCAAAAGCCAGTCTTTTGGCCAGCCTGGCAATTTCCAAGTTTGTATCTGTGGGTGCTATAGAGCTTGTGTGAGAAGAGGAGATACCCTCATCACCATTTACCACAGGATCTTCATCCACCTCAGAGTCGTCATCATCAGCTGGGGGATGATCTTTTTCATACTGGGCCATCAGAAACCTAAGTTTCTCTGTTTTCGGGGTTTTTCCAGTTTGAAGTTTTCATAGTCTGCGGAGTTTCCTTAATCGGTCATAGCTATATGTCTCATAAGGTTCCAGTTTGAGCTCCTGGTTTCTGGACTCTGAATCAGACATTTTTATCTTACTAAAGTTGGGACCTTTTAGATATTATAACTCCCCTTTTTGGATAACCAACTAAAGCAAAGACTTTTAAACTTTTTCTAAAGCTGTATGGACCTAGCCAGGGATTGTAAAAAAAACGTTAGTCAATTCGAAAAATCAAAATCAATTATATAAAAGACAATTTGGAGAGTTATTCATGTGTTAACACAATTGTAAAAGTGGTCTCATCAAACTCAGTCTTTATCCCACCGCTGATACAACAAATGTTACAGGCTGGTCCTCTATGTAGTGTACAAAACCAAGTACACTATGCAGAGGGTACGGACAACCACATGTTAGTTTCCAGGGGTAAAAATCAGACCACCTAATGCTCTAATTTTTAAGGTAGCTGGTCCAGCAGTTAGGCTAATCCAGGAGATGTGCTAAGTATGTGCTGTACTCACAAATCCAATCATGCACCACACACACACTCAATGAATAACTTGAGACCAGAATTTATAAAAATACTTCAGACTTTTATATTATTTTAAGACCAAGATATTTAGAATACGTTAAGTACATTTCTTGTTATGACTTTTTAAAGTTTTAGCAAAGTTAGTCTTTCTGTGCGTAATTATGCACCATTGGAACCAATAGGCAGTCACTTTTGAAAATGCATTAAAAATCACACATTTAAGTTACCAGTCTCTTCTTTTGCAGGGTGGTCGCAGGAGTCGGTGGGCACCTCGTGCTAGCTGGAGAGCCTAGGGCAGCTCCCGGTTCCAGCGGGAGCAGCGTTGGAAAAGTTCTTGGCAC
The DNA here is from genome assembly GCF_031143425.1 of Pleurodeles waltl. Classification (NCBI taxonomy): domain Eukaryota; kingdom Metazoa; phylum Chordata; class Amphibia; order Caudata; family Salamandridae; genus Pleurodeles; species Pleurodeles waltl. The sequence goes on along the minus strand of NC_090442.1, from coordinate 690,172,186 downwards.
GGGCAGAGGGCCACCTGTATGGGCCACTTGGAAAAGGAGCTGGTTTGCAAATTCAAAGTGGTGTCCCCTTTGGCTGTCGAGGTCACAAGGGGTTGGGGACCCGGGGCACACAGCAGATCCCGCGATTCAAGGCCCAGGGCGGCCAGGTGCAGGGCGTTTTTGAAGTCTTGAATGCTGTGTGCAATGAAATCCACTGGAGCTGGAGGTAAGTCTCTTTGCGGGCCGCTTACAGGACAAGAGGGGCACTCTGGCCTCCACTGGGGATTCCTCCTGATCCTTTGTCAGCTCTGGGGGAGCTGTTTTTCTCCTGGTCTGATGTCAGCTGACCAGGACACAGGATATTGCTCTATCAAGGCCACTGGAGTTTGCAGTGCCACCAAACGTGGTACAGTTGGAGGGCACTTCGGGGCTGTCATCTGTGTGTCGTTGGGTCCAGCCGTGACCTCTGGTCACGGAGATATCAGCAATTCAGTGAAGTGTCCCTCACTGGTTTCTTGGTCTTTTTCAGTTTACTTGCTTTTCTTTAGTGGTTCCTCCACTCAGGAGGGAGATCTGGGGTGATCCTTGAAGCCTGGAGGTCCCCTGGGTTTCTTGGGGTCAGTCCAGTGTTCAGCTCCTCCACTGTCGCGATTGTCGGGACTCTGGTGCAGCAAGCAGGGGTCCTGGCACCTCTTCTGGTGCAGCAGGTCCTCAGTTCTCACCCTGGCGGTTTCTTTGATGATGGTCTTCTTCTCTTCTTGGGATCCTTTTCATATCTCACATCTTGGTCTAGGGGATCCCACTAAATACTTCTAGAACACATCAACATCAGGCAAATAGTGTGGGCTAACCTTGCAAAAAGGGGCCGCTAGGACCCTCCGTGTCAGTGGTGTCTTGACCAGAGGTACTGAGACCAGATGCTTCCCCACTTGGTTGTGTCCTGTCTCCTTTGCTTTCCTGGGCTGATGCTGAAAATACAAAGAGAAAAAGGGTTACCACATCTTCAAGATCACACTTGAACAATAGCTCTGATTAGCAAACATTACCAGGATGTTAAGTAGCCCCCAGCAACAAACTCCACCAAAGTGGCCCCATCATGTTCCATACCATATGCATGCATGATATCTGAACTGTCAAGAGTTGCCCACAGGATGTTCAGGATCTCAGGCAACTACAATTACATGGCTGAAGTTGTGCAATCACAGTAACCATTGAACAAATAGGAGACCACATCACCTTCAATACTTTTCCTCATGGAGCATCCCTCAGTTACCTGTTGGCATAAAGTAGTAGCCTAATGCCAAGTTCATTCCCACAAATCTCACACAAGGTCATGCAGACATTTATTTTTCACATACACAATTACACAACAAAGTGAAATGATGCTCCCAGAACATGCCATGTTGATGACAACAGTACAGTATCCTGGAGAAGGTGACATGCAATTACTCATGTCAACTGAAAACATAGCAACAATGCACCAAGTGAACTTTGTCTCCATGGAGTCATGGAGGTAGTACTAGTGTTGTTCAGGTATGCCACACATTTGGCATGGAAATGTATACTGTAGACATAATGTGCAAATTGACAGGGAGATATGTCCCTAAAATCCACAACACAGTGAATCAGCAAGCCCCAGGGAAATCACCGCTAATGTCTGGCACCCCTTACAATGACATACTCCGATTGCATCAGTAGACACCATTAGTCCTTTGTATGTTGGACAGGCACAGAGATTTACAAGTGCTTGTTGTAGCAACTCAAAATGTTGCCCAAAGGTAAGATACATTACTCTCCCCATTTTGGTCCTTCCAACACATATGTCTGTGGATCAATGGTTGTACCCAACCACATGTGATCCCAACATAACTGCAAGTCATTCCAAGATGCACGCCAACTGTCATGCTAGAAACCTTCCCCTTTACGCATGTGCAGTGCAGTTTGCTACATGATGCCACATCAATGGCCTGGCATAGCACATTATGGCTAAAGAATCTAGTCATACACGTCTTGCTCCTCATTGCTACTGCATTTGTACATGACAAATGACATGCAATGAAGATTGAGTGCATGTGTCAGCCAAATATCAATGGTGACACACCCCTCTCTGTGGCACCACATGAAATGTAGCCCCATTGTAAATGTCATATTCCACACACAGGTTGGCATGCACATATATGTGAGGGAACACAGAAATCATCCCATTATCATAGGTAGCCCATGCATGACACATCAGTGTATACATTTTTTCAAAAGAGAAAGGGACACATGCTAACATCTAGGTACAAAGAACGTTGGCAAAACTAATGGCATATAAATCATGTCAATGGACATTTCCCACTTAACAAGGGAAAGTATTAATCTGTAGCTGCATCCAAAGAACAATGTATGCTCAATCACATTATGATGGTCATCCTCATATTGCAGACAGTAGCAAGGCACCAGCACCCGTCACATGCCGAAGATAAGTATCCTCAGGGCAGCAGAGGCCAGAATACTCACTTGGACAGACACATGGCTGAGGATAGTGATCCATAACTTCCGTATCTATAGCTTGTAACACCGAGGAGTTATAGTCTGTTGCATAGAATTTAAATCCACTACAATAATAAACATTACTTGATTGATGAATGTGCACAGCCATGTGTTGTCCCTAGAGAGCAAATTGTTTGTGGATTCTACACAGTTGTGTCCTAAGTCCCTGAGCCAATAGGGAAGGCACACCAGTATGCACCACATTACCTATCTACACAGTCACTTATATACTGGGTCACACTTGGTCCATCCCTAATCCTCAGGGGCAGATATTAGAATCTAACACATTAAGTTGGCAATGTGACAGGCAGGAATATGCCCTGTACTCATCCCCTTGTGGCTGCTGTGCTCCCTTCAAATTCCCATCAAGTTATGGGTATGCCACTGCCAGAATGCGGACCATTAGGGGGGTTGTTATCTGACACGTGCCCCGTCCACATTCAGAGGACAGCCCCAAGCTACACTTCCGCGATCTTCTGGGCCCAGCGTCTGAGGCCCTCCCAGCTCTTGCAACAGTGGGAACTCCGCTATCTGTGGACTTCAGGGTCCACACCTTCTGGGCGATGGCTCTCCATATCTCCTCCTTCTGATGGGCATTGGCTTGCATGGATGTAAGAGACAAATCAAGAGATTACAATCACAAGTTTTTGCACAAATGGTTGAGTGACACCCATGTCAGAAACACCAAGCTGGAAATGATCAATTTGTTCACACACCACAAGTATAAAGCACACAAGTCAATAACTACAGAGATGTGATGACAGACATTTATATCCATCTGCAGACTAACCCACTGCCCTGCTCAGAGCCTACAGTAACTAAGCATGCTTACTGGCATCAGGTAGCCCATGATCCAGCGACATGTACTGTAATGTGAGCCACAATGAAACACTGCACACATATGTGGCTTCTGAAGGGTAAACTCCTTAGGTCTGAATGGACCAACACATTCACACTTGGCAAGATTGATTTACTGCATATAGGGCCTCATTCTAAGTCTGGCGGGCGGCAGAGGCCGCCCGCCAGACTTCCTCCCTCCAGAATACCGCACCGCGGTCGGAAGACCGCTGCGGCTATTCTTAGTTTTACACTGGGCTGGCGGGCGACCGCCAAAAGGCCGCCCGCCAGCCCAGTGTTAAACTCCCTTCCCACGAGGACGCCGGCTCAGAATTGAGCCGGCGGAGTGGGAAGGTGCGACGGGTGCAGTGGCACCCGTCGCGAATTTCACTGTCTGCAATGCAGACAGTGAAATTCTCTGTGGGGCCCTCTTACGGGGGCCCCACGACAACCCATACCGCCATCCTGTTCCTGGCGAGAGAACCGCCAGTAACAGGATGGCGGCATGGGTTGTCAGAATCCCCATGGCGGCGCAGCGAGCTGCGCCACCATGGAGGATTCTAATGGGCAGCGGAAAACCGGCGGGAGACCGCCGGTTTTCCACTTCTGACCGCGGCAAAACCGCCGCGGTCAGAATGCCCTGCGGGGCACCACCAGCCTGTTGGCGGTGCTCCCGCCAACCCTGGCCCCGGCGGTAAGGAACCGCCGGGGTCAGAATCAGGCCCATAGTCCCTACAGGCAATGTATTCCTTCTGCATGTGTGGACATGTGGCCGATTAAATGCAGACTCCTGCCACTTCATGGATGGGTTCTGTGGTATCTATCTGTACCACAGAACACTCCTTTGGACATATGTGTCTATCCTACAGAGATGGCATCCAACATACAAAGATATGCATTGTGCAATTTCTGCTATGTGACCTAGGTACTGACTCACATATCCCGGCCCCCATGAATCAACACACCGTCTGCACTATGGGACTGTCATTAGTGCAATAAGCCTGTACTGGACAATATGACTTTTGTGAAGGTGACAACAGAGCTGTGGGAGTAAGGGACCTGTTATGAGTCAAAGACACACATTGACAATGCACATATGGACTACTTCTGGGATGTACCGCACTACCCATTCCTAATCTAGTCATTGGGCTGAGGCATACAGGGCTAGTTTTACACAAGAGCATCATATTGTTAACATTCCTGGATCTGCTGGTGTACAGGAAGTGGGCACAGTGCCACAGTTGCACAGTCATATTAGAGCATCATATTATTAACATGCCTGGATCTGCTGGTGTACAGGAAGTGAGCACAGTGCCACAGTTGCACAGTCATAGTGAGTCTCCCACAGCCTGGACAAGGTCCTATAGAGGGAGATACAACTGACAGGCACTGGTCTCACAGGCTGTGCTTACTGATCCTACATGACACTCACATTTCCATCACTTCCATGCATGACAGTACATAATGTGACCATCAGCAATTTGGCATGTGGTTTGTGTGGAAACCAGTAGGGAAGAGTGAGTCAGGATGTGGGTGTCAGACAACAGTTTGTCAAGGCCAGATTTGGGTTGAAAGATCTGTGGTACTATACACATTGCTTACAAGATCCTCAAATGACTCATACAAGATGCATACATGGCTCATGCTGTCATGCACATTCATGTCGTCAAACATATACAACAATCATGAAGAAAGAGATGTCATTGGATGGCAGCAAATTCTCCTTACCTAGTTATATGCATCTAACACAAGGAGGATCTAGGACCTCAAAAACATCACACAACACAATATGACTGAACTTAACACACAGTACTGGCCATCATTACCTGCATAGTGTACATTCCATATATTACACACAGACTGCAACAACAGGCACACAAGACGTCTTACAGGTACACAAGGGCACACTGTAGCCTGTGAGGAGGGAAAGGATGATTCGGAATTGAGTGCATGAGATTCTTACCTCCTCCTCTGGTAAGCCATAGAGCTGTTCATAAAGGGGTAGGATCATATCATCAAGCGTCTCCAGCTCCTCTGGAGAAAAGGTAGGGACCCTATCTACTGTTGGACGTGGCATGATTGCTCCCACAGGCGGCACACAGCAGCTCAGGAAGTGGAAGTGTTTCTGGTAACAGTGTCAGGAGTCAAGTGAGTGAAAGTGCACAAAATGGCAGTCACATCCACCACGTACGCAGTCATCACCACTGGCAGACACATCCACTGGGCAGCGACCACCACAGGCAACAACATAGACTATGGTTGTGTCCTTTATGGTTAGAACTGCCTACTGCCCTGATGGCTTCGGGCAGAAGTTACCGGTGGTTCCCAATGTCCAGTGGAGTAGGTCAGGCATCTGTCATTTTGGTGGCCTGAAATACAGTATTTGGCTTTGTAAACTGTGTCACACCTCCAATATATGTGTTGTGGCATTACAATCATCCTTATTCTGGCTTGTCTTGTAGGTCCTTTTACACAACCACCAGTGTAGTGTGTCCCAGGGCACAGATCGCATTTGACGGCGGTGCACAGTCCACCACCGCCGACTGTCATTTTTGCAGACGAAATATACAGTCCATTTTGAGGAGCAATTGTGTAGCAAATCTTTGAGTTTCATCCAAATCCATTTTGTGGACATGTGTTGAAAACAATGTGGGTCCCAATTGACTCTTATATAGTTGCCAGCTGTATTGTGTACTGGGTGTTATGTCTATCCAGTCAGAAAGGCTTTGTTACATAATAGTATTGGCATGCATCATGTATGTTGCTGTGGACACACTGACTAATGATACATATCATGTCTTGTCATACATAAGTACCCTGGGAGATGGAGGATGTGACAACCTCCTCTCCACCATCCACTGCCATGCTTCAGACCATGGAGCAACGGCATTACCAGTATACCACCTGGATAGGCAAACAAAAGAGCACTTATGCTGTCAGTTGGAGCCAAATCTGATGCCAGCTGTTAGTTATCCAATGTGCATACCACCCATTGTACAAGTCATGTCAGCAATGCACTGCCTAGCTACAGGGTCCTTCCAACATACAGTGGCCCTATCCGCTGGTATGTCCCAACTTATGCTCAGTATGGTGATTAAGGATTTCCTCTCAGCAATGTTTAAACAGATTGACAGCTATATCAGGTTCCCCCAAAGTGAGAATTTAGCCAATGAGAAGGCTGACTTTTTTGATTTTGCCCACCTCCCACATGTGGTTGGGGCCATTGATGGCACACATGTTGGCTTGATGTCACAGCAGCCCACTAACCAAGTCTATCACAACAGAAAGGACTTCCATTCCATCAACGTGCAAGTTGTCTGTTTGGCAGATCTCTACATCTCAAATGTCTGTGGCCGTTATCTAGGATAAGCCCATGATTGCTTCATAATGCGAAAAAGCACAATACCCCAGCTGATATCACAACCTCACCCAGAGAAGGCCTGGCTGTTTGGTAAGTCACGTAGTCCTGATTGTGTGTGTGCAATGTCAGGTGCTACAGTCATGAAGTGAGTGACTCATTGTTGCAGTTATGTCCCATTCCTCAACAGGAGACTCAGCATATCCAAACCGTCCTTGATTTTTGATGCTGCTGAGGGATCCAAGTATGCCAGGGGAAGCCTGCTTCAATGAGGCTGATAGAACATCACGATAACCAGTGGAATGGGCTTTTTGGATCCTGAAGGCCCGATTTATGTCTGGGCAGGACTGGTGGATCCCTCCTCTACTCAAGTCAAGTCAAAGGAACTTTATTTCAGCTACAAGAGCCATAAAAGCGCATAGCAGCAATAAATATAAATAAATACACAAAGTAATAAATGTAACAATACATATAATGATAAAAATGGAATAAAGATAAAATACACTCACACAGTGTGATGGGACAGTCTTGTTGGAACCATTAAGCAGATAAAAATTTCCCTCTAGCAATCCAGCTAGCTCCGAGGAACTTAGCAACGGCGATCACTAGCATTGGCCTAGTGTCTGATCTGAGGATTCGCAGGGCTATTTCTGAGCTGCGGACTCCCAGCAGTCTGCATGCTGGGGCCAGCCATTTCCTACGTGAGGCGCTGTACGCAGGGCAGGCAAAAAGGACGTGAGGGAGGTTCTCAACGGGGGCTTTGCAGGCTGGACAAGCGGTTGATTCTTTGTGTGACCAGCGGCTGGTGAAAAGTCTTAATGGTAGCGTTCCAATGCGGAGCTGAAACTACAGTTACCTTTCCCTTGGGACTGTGATTATGTCCCAAAAAGCCTCATACTTGCATGTCTCTTTTAAGTTAACAAAGTCACAAGATAATGTAGTGTGAAGTGCGGCCCCTAGATCTTCGTGATCTGCCATTTGCCAATATAGTTTCTTTAGTTCACTTTTCATTGGGAAAGACGGAGGTGGTTGGTAAATTCCAGAGTTCACTGAGCCCGAGTGAGTAAAGTGACCCCTTGATGTATTGTAGCCAGGGGATGCTGTGAAGATGATCAGCTTTTAAAATAACCTGCAGGGCTTCAGTAAAGGTTTCAAGCTCTGGGGTAGTCCAGAGACGCCGCCAGTACAGGAGAGGGCGTAGGCGGGCTTTATGACCGATGCGTTTAATGCCAAGATCCTTAAAAAGTGGAGTGCTTGGCGGAAGGGACACAAGGTTTCTTAGGACGCTGTTTTCAGCGATGGTTATGTCTTGGATTTTAGTGTAACCCCATAGTTCAGCCCCGTGAAGTGCTGAGGTCACAGCCTCGGCTTCGTATATCTGTATTGCTGGGCGAATTGGTTTTGTGTGTGAGAGGTGAAAGATTTTAATAGTACCCCTGTTGTTTGCTTTAGTTTTAAGGCTTGCTTTCCTATGTGTGATTTCCAAGACATGTTGTCAGTCAATGCTATACCCAGGTAGCTGAAAATGCCCACCTTCTCAAGTGTGGTGCCCTCTAGTGTAAACTTCCCTCTAAAAGATCTATGGGGATTGAGGTTCATTAGTTTTGTTTTAGAGGCATTGATTTCAAGTCCCAGCGTTGAGCAGAATTTCTCAAAGCATGTGAGGAGTTTCCTTAGTCCACTAGATGTCTTGGATATCAGGAGAGTATCATCTGCAAAGAGCATGACAGGGATTTTTTGTGTGCCAAGTGATGGTGCGTCAGCCTCCTCCCTAAGCAGGGAGGGGACGATTTCATTGATATACAGAGAGAAGAGAGTCGAGGCAAGGACACACCCTTGCCGCACATCCCTTGATACATGGATTTTATCAGTTAGTTGCCCCTTGTTATCCCACCTGACTCGTGCGTAGTTGCCCTCGTGGAGCCATATCAATAGTGCTAGGATATGCTCCGGGATTTCCATTCGAGAGAGAGTGCCCCATAGTTTGTTGCGAGGTACTACGTCAAAAGCAGACTTTAGATCCACAAAAGCTACATAAAGGCTCCCTTTACCAATGAGCACTGTTTTCCAGTATAAAAATAGGAACCTGAGGGCTGGGTCAGTGGTAGATATTTTTTTCCGGAAACCGGCTTGGAGGGGACTAAGGATATCATGTTCAGTCATCCAGTCTTCGATCTTTCCCAAGAGGCAGTGGCAGAAGACTTTTTGCACACAGTCAATTAGACTAATTGGTCTGTAGTTGCATGGGAGTGATCTGTCGCCATTTTTAAAGATCGGGACAACAAGAGCCCCTTTCCAGGACTCAGGGATAGGCGCCCCAGATGCTATTGCGTTCGCTATGATGGTGAGGTATCTTGACCAGAATACAATGTCGGATGAGAACAGGTCTGCTGAAACACCATCCGAGCCGGGGGCCCTGCCGCGTTTTATGGTGCCTAGGGAATATGTTATGTGACTTTGAGAGAACAGCTGGGGCACTTCAGTGGTGGGTGCTAAAGAAGTGTTTAGGCAGGGGTCCATGTGAACAGGAGTGGGGCTATCATGGTCATGGGAGTACAGCCTACTAAAATGACCTACCCAGTCTTTCGGGGCGATGTTGGTTGTAATGTTCAATCCACTGCTTTCTGGGCCTTGCGCTGCCAGGGACCAGAACAGACTACAATTCCTCTCGCGCACAGCGTCGCTAAGTGCTGTCCACCACTTATCATCTTGGTCACGCTTGGCTTTGCGTATGGCTGACTTGTAGGACTTTCTAGCTAGGCGGATGGCGGTGGCATCCTTGGATTTAATAGCTTGGATTAAGTGCTTATTTAAGGACCGGCACATTTTATTGTACCAGCGGTGCCTAGCTTTGGGTCTCTTGCCATCATGGGCTGTGGATACTGAGAAGTGGGCTGCGATATCCCTGAAGCATGAGGTGTGAATTAAACTTATTTCGTTATAGGGGATTGCAGGACCCACCTCTAGGTTCATTAATGTAATCTTTAGGGTGTTATTCGCTGCGTTGATGAGTGCGGGCCGAGCCGCAACCTTGTCCCACTTTAGGTGTCGTTTGTCGTTAACCAGGCTAATACTGTTGCTACTGAGGAGTTAATCATGGGCGAGTGGTTGCCCAAAGCTAACGTGTGGACAGAGAGAGGATTATGATCACTTTCAGTTCTTTCAATGATCGTCATGTCGATGACTAGGGGACATAATCTTATGTCGAATAGACAGTAGTCTATTCTGCTGGTGCGGTTGGTTTTGTTGAATGTGTGATGGCCTTTGGCGTCTGATTTGGTTCTGCCATTTAATGCCCTGAGCCCAAATTCCATGGTCAGTGACTTAACTTGGACAGCGACCTGCGTCCATCTCTTGATGGGTGGAATGGACAGGGCGGGGATAGACCAAGCTCGATCCTCCTCGTCTGTGGACCTGAGATCATCCCAGTCTAGAGGTTTGAATGTGACATTAAGGTCCCCTGCCACAATGGTTTTATGATGGCTGGGACAGTTTTGCAAGAGGGCTGCCAGGACACAAAGGGTTTTGGAGACTTGACCCCCCGACCCCTCGAGTGTAGATATTGAAGATGTTCACAACAGTGTCAGGCCCGAATGATAGATGAAGACCTAACAGGTCGGGAGAATCGGTGGGTAGCTGTAATATACGACAGTTAAGTGATGTTCTGATCTAGATGGTCAAGCCCCCAGAAAGCCTGCCTCTAGTACTGGGCAAGGCAGGGATGTGGAAGTTTGAATAGCCTGTTCGAAAGAGTGGATCAGTTGACCATGTCTCTTGAAGAAGACATATGTCATGTTCTTCAATAAAAGAGGTAAAGGATGGAAGAGGGAGAATAGATTTCAAACCTGCCACGTTCCATAAGACAAGTCGTACCCCAGTGAGTGGAGGAGCTATCCTGTCTAATTGCTTGGTATTTACATAATTAGCTGCCAGATGTTGGTTTGGCAGGTGAGGTTGAGTGGGAAGAAGTGGATCAATACCAATGTTGGTCAGTGAGACCTGGGGTGAGTGGTGATGTTCCTCTAATGGAGCTGACCTGGCCCTGGTGAGGGAAGTGCTTGCAGGATTAGCTATCGGTTCTTGATTTGGTGGGCAATGTTCCTGCAAGATGAGAGTGGCAGTATTGTCATATTTGCACAGTAAGCCGTCAGGGGTCTGGGGGAATATGTCATGAGAGGGAGAATGAGTACTTGCACTGGCAGTGTTAGGGATTGCTGCAGGCCTGGACGTGATTGATATATGTTGGTTGCGTGGTTTTTCAGCATAGATTTTAGATGAAGCTTTAAGTCAATCGTTCTCACCAAGGGTAGATACATTTTTCGCTGGGCAGTAGCTCGGGCAATCCCCGTAGTGCGCGGGTAGCCTAGGGTATTTGAACTGGATGCGCAAGTGTGCTGGTGGGCTTGTTCTTGCATCTAGTGCCACCAAATTGTCCACCATGGTCCCGTCCTTGAGTGGCAGTTTTAAAATGTCAAAATGTGTTCCCGGGTCAGGCCATCTTGCTACATTAATTATGTCCTCGCGTATTACAGAGCGACAGCCTCTTATATGGCGAATCCAGTGAATTGCCTTGTTTTTAATAGAGCCTGCCCCTTCCTTTTGTGTTGATGTGTTTAACTTGGGAACATTGACCATTAGAACTACATTTTCTGATTGAGACCAATCAATGGCAGGCTGTACAGAGTATTTTGGGGCAGTATTGCTCATGAGTTTGGGGATTTTGTGATGGTTGTCTAGTGTATTTCCTGCGCCTGAGCTGTTATGCAAAGGAGGCTGGTGGAAGTCCTTGGTCTTAACACCGGCTGGGAGGAGGCCATCACAACTGGGTGCTGAAAAAATGGGCAGATTTGTCGCGGTGCCTGTAGGGTTGGGCTTTGGGTAAAGTTCATGGTGGCCGTGTCATCTGAACGAGTTAACTGTTTTACTATTGCAATTAAGGAGTTAACCATGAGCTTAAGTTCTAGTACATCCTTTTTAAATTCTTGTATGCATTGATTGTGCTGTGGGTTTATGTGAGTGTGTGTTTGCGGCTGCTAGCCCATCCACCCTGGTACCTGGGTCGATGTCATCATGTGATTCTAGGGCATTAATTAACGAGTTAAAGCGGTTGCTGCACTGGATAAAATCGTTAGAGCCCAGTGGTAGCTCGTTCACTAGAGATGGAGCACTGTGGGTGATAACATTCCTGCCCTCTCCCTGCCCTGTAGTGGCTGTGTCCTGTTGCCCACGTTTCACAAAAATCTCAGCAATTTTCTTTGGGCCAGCCCTCCTTTTGGTTGGGGAGTGCTCTCCCCCAGTACAGTTAAAATTATTTCCCTGAGGAGTAGTTAAAATTCCCTCGCATTCCCCCAAAAGTGAGTCAATTCTGTCCAAAACGCAGTTACTAGCTGCATGCTTGTGCCTTTTTTACTTAGCTTTTAGCACTGCCCCTGCCCCAGCCTCTATTGCTTTCCTTTTACCCATCTGGGACTGTTATTGGTGATAAAATGTTCTATAGAGTATCAATATAACAATGCAAGCTACGGGATGGCACAGTATTGACAATAGCGCGTAGAGCTAAGATCATTGATGCCTACTTGAATGGTCAATGTTAGGGGGGTGGCCCAGCCTGGCCTCTTCCGGGCGTGGACGGGCCCGCCCTTGGCCCAGGCTTTGCCCGGGCGCGGCCTGCGCAGCGAGGTGCCCCCACGCGCCTTATAGCGCTCGTTGGTGTCAAGTGGGTGCAGGTGCAGGTGAAAATGGCCGCCTCCTGGGGCCTCAAAGCAGCTTGGGATACGTAATCCTTCTCAAGTCTTTAGCGCGTCCCGCGCAGTGAGGTGCCCCCACATGCTTTATAGTGCTCCTTGGTGTCAAGTGGGTGCAGGTGCAGGTGAAAATGGCCGCCTCCTGGAGCCTCAAAGCAGCTTGGGATATATAGTCCCTCTCAAGTCTTTACGCTTCCCGGGCAGCGAGGTGCCCCGACGCACTTTATAGCGCTTGTTGGTGTCAAGTGGGTGCAGGTGAAAATGGCCACCTCCTGGGGCCTCAAAGCAGCTTGGGATATGTAGTCCCTCTCAAGTCTTTAGCGCGTCCTGCGCAGCGAGGTGCCCCCACGTGCTTTATAGCGCTCGTTGGTGTCAAGTGGGTGCAGGTGCAGGTGAAAATGGCCACTTCCTGGGGTGTCAAAGCAGTTTGGGATATGTAGTCCCTCTCAAGTCTTTAGCGCGTCCCGCGCAGCGAGGTGCCCCCACGCGCTTTATACCGCTCGTTGGTGTCAAGTGGGTGCAGGTGAAAATGGCCGCCTCCTGGGACCTCAAAGCAGCTTGGGATATGTAGTCCCTCTCAAGTCTTTAGCGCGTCCCGCGCAGCGAGGTGTCCCCACGCGCTTTATAGCACTCGCTGGTGTCAAGTGGGTGCAGGTGAAAATGGCCACCTTCTGGGGCCTCAAAGCAGCTTGGGATATGTAGTCCCTCTCAAGTCTTTAGAGCGTCCCACGCAGCGAGGTGCCCCCACGCGCTTTATAGCGCTCGTTGGTGTCAAGTGGGGGCAGGTGAAAATGGCCGCCTCCTGGGGCCTCAAAGCAGCTTGGGATATGTAGTCCCTCTCAAGTCTTTAGCACGTCCCGCGCAGCGAGGTGCCCCCACATGCTTTATAGCGCTCATTGGTGTCAAGTGGGTTCAGGTACAGGTGAAAATGGCCGCCTCCTGGGGCCTCAAAGCAGCTTGGGATATGTAGTCCCTCTCAAGTCTTTAGCACGTCCCGTGCAGCGAGGTGCCCCCACGCGCTTTATAACGCTCGTTGGTGTCAAGTGGGTGCAGGTGAAAATGGCCGCCTCCTGGGGCCTCAAAGCAGCTTGGGATCTGTAGTCCCTCTCAAGTCTTTAGCGCATCCCCTCCTCACGGGGAAAGTGTGCAGATCACTGTGGCATGCTCCAGAACATCACTCTGTGGAAGAATCTCCAATACAATCCCAGAGGAGGGAGAGCCCACAGTGCCACCAGATGAGACTCCTGAAATGCTAAGTGAGGATGACAGTGGTGAAGAGGAAGGAGCTGACTTTCGAGAAGATCTCATCAACAGCTATTTTTTGATGGGTGTAAGTATGTCTTGTGATGTCATAACTGTGACTGTGCAACGCACTGTAGTTGTGAGAATGTGTGAAGTGGAGCATTTTGGAAACAGCTAAGGAGCTAATACTCTGCAATATTCAGCCAAAGGCTGCTTGATAAAAAAGCTTCTGAACATACCCACCTTGATGATGTTGGTTTTTTGTCAATTTCCTTGCAATGTACTTTGCTTTCTAGTTGCTTGCTATCTGACTTTGTGTCACCGGTATGGTTTTAAGCCTATACTCCTTGTTTTGTGCTTTGAATAGGTACCTTCACCATGATAAATTCATATGGTCATTCCAGAGTTGTGACATTAGCAGGTATTTGATGCTGTTCTGACATACAATGTGGGAATGGATTGTTCCAGGTACTGTAAGTCACTGAGTTTGGATGTATGAGACAGGTAGCACAACAGTTTGTACAGTATTTGGATGGAGGTACAGAAGTGCCCATTGCACTTGATTTGTCTGTTGTGGTGGGCCTGATGCATCGTATGTGTTATTATGTGGTCATAAAATATGTAGTCGTGGCTTTTGACCATGACAATTTTCCTTCACATTGGCTAAACACTCTTTTTGTTTGACCTATATATAGATGTAGATGTGTTTCATCATTGCAGGCCACAGTGCCTGTGCCACAACACTGACATATGTTTGTGTCATCCCACCAGGTGCGTGGGAATTGGATTATGATGTCCCTGTGATCAGGGACTGGTGTACTGCCATCTGTCTGTATTTTGCATTATGTGATGTTCGATTACTTTGGAGTGGTATATGATAAAGCATAAGTTGTTGACATCAATCACTTTAATGTTCACCTATTCTACAAGACAATGTCTGACAAATCCCTGCATTCTGAGGCCTGGGTTTCTGTACCTGTAAAAATGTTCGTTTACTCAGTATGAGTCACTCATTCTTGGTTTCTAATAGTCCAGACATATTGACAGCCTATGTGCTGAACACTGTAATAACATTTTTGGTTTTATCAGGCACTTGTGCTAATGTGTTTGTGTGTCATGGTTGTAATGCTGAGTTGCATACTGTGTACCTGTAACATATCCCTGCTTGCACAAGTAGCTTGTATCTTCATCGTATGGGTCACATGGTCCTATATCGCTACATAGCTAAATAAAAGATTTAAGCAATCAGAAAATGAGTTTGTGATGGGTGAATTTATTACAATGCTAATACAGAAAATACATTTTGGGCAGAAAGAGACAAAAATGTAAAGTGAAGAGGTCAGTATGGGGTAATGAAATCATTGTAGTAGATGCTACACCATTGGGAGTCCAAAGTCTAGAGTACTCCTCTCATTGGAACTGGTAGGTGGATCAGGACCAGTTAACAGAGTGAATGTGTGTCACGCAAAGGAGGTCCTTTAGGAAGTGGTCACTTGCTAACAGTGGTGGATGTCTTTCCATCTGCACCTTCTTGATTCTTTCTTGGACTTCTCCGCTTATGGGGGGGGGGGGTGAGGGGGATCTACTGCTACAGAGGCTGGGGTGTCTGGGGCTGGTTCTCCTCTGGCAGGGCTTCCCTTCCAGTGGCTGGCACTGATGTTGCTGTGCCTGGTGTTGATGAGCCAAAAGAGATTCACAAACAGCTCAACTGCCAGTCTGCCCCAGAGAGGGAATACTCAAGTAGGGAGAGGTACAGAATGGCCTAAGCAAGAAAATGCCCGCTTTCTAAAAGTGGCATTTTATAACAGACAATCTAAAAATCAACTTTACCAAAAGGTGTATTTTTGAATTGTGAGTTCGGAGATCACAAACTCCATTTCTCCATCTGCTCGCAGTGGGAAACTGCACTTAAAAGTTACTTAAAGGCAGCCCCCATGTTAACCTATGAGAGAGATAGGCCTTGCAACAGTGAACACCAAATGTGGCAGTATTTCACTGCTAAGACATGTAAAACACATCAGTACATGTCCCACATTTAATATACACTGCACCCTGCCCGAGGGGCTTCCTAGGGCCTGCCTTAGGGGTACCTTACACGTATAAAAAGGAAAGGTAGGGCCTGGCAAGTGGGTCCACTTGCCAGGTCAAATTGTCAGGTTAAAACTGCACACACGGACACTCCAGTGGCAGGTCTGAGCCATGTTTACAGGGCTACTCGTGAGTGGCACAATCAGTGCTTCTGGCCACTAGTAGCATTTGATTTACCGGCCCTGGGCACATCTAGTGTACTTTACTGGGGACTTATTAGTAAATCAGATATGCCAATCAAGGATAAACCAATCACCAATACAATTTACACAGAGAGCATATGCACTTTAACACTGGTTAGCAGTGGTAAAGTGACCAGAGTCCCAAAACCAACAAAAACAGATCAGAAAAAAATAGGAGGAAGAAGACAAAAAGTTTGAGGATGAACCAAAAAGGGCCAGGTCCAACACCATCTTTGCAGAGATTAAGAGGTTATGAGGTGAAAAGGGGGGCTTCTAGGGGAATAAAATTAAAAGAACTGCTTCTAAGGACATTTTTGTGCATTTTATAGATTTCATGTCTTGCAAGGGAAGGACGTTGTGTTGTATACCTGCCACATGTATTGTGGCTTTTATTAGCTAAATGCTTATGCCATCAGCAATTTGTTTTGCAAGTTCTACTACCAATATTACAATTTAGTGCTTTCTTAATCTGATCAGCTTTTTCATACAGATAGGGAATTTCCATCAATAGGTTATAAACTGTTGTTTGGTTGTAGGTGGCTAGCAGTGATTTGTTAAGAGTCTTGTTAATGGATCAGGATGGTTAATGTAAAAGTAAAGTATGTTTTATCCTGCTAAAGATCTTTGTTCTTAGTTTTGGATAAATTGAGGTGTGCTGAGGGGATGTGCTGGCTATTGCTTCATTTATTAAACATGTCGTTTGACATATGTTAACAACAGTGCAGCTATTCTTATGAAAATGGTGAAAAAAATATTTAGAAAAACATGAAAGCTCTGTTTAAAAATATTTACTACCAGAATGTATTCAAATACTTCAAACGTAGCAAAAGGACAGCAGAATTTCTTATTAACCAATGATGTATTTTACTCAGAAAACATATATGTGGTGAGATCGTATGTGAAAACAGATCAGTGCTCAAAGTGAAAACACCAGCATAAATTGTGATTTATGAAATGATCACAGGTGGTACATAAACAGAAAACACGGTCAGATATTACAAAAAGTAAAAAAACATGGAACACATAATCAATTTGTTTCCTCTCTAGAAAATTGGTGTGTTATGACTGTCACAAAATCTCTATCATGTCTGCGCTATGATCCCTTCGTGGTGGTTTAAGAAGTTTTTTCATCAACAGGAGGCCTGGAGCAGTTACCTATAGGAGAGCTGTTGGGAAATGGGTTATTGGTAAGGGCAGGTAGGTACCTACACTTAGCAATAGGCCACTAACCTCCACTTAGGTCCAGTTAGGTCTCAGCAAATTAAACCCAGCTCAACCCTTGGTAGCTTGGCAACGAGCGACAAGGCTTAACTTATGAGACAGAAATAAAACACAGGAAACAGTTTAAAAATTCAAAATTTATAAAAATAGATAATATTTTTAACCTTAAAATGCCACAAAAATGAATAAAATTGGATAAGGGGAACTGGAGATATGAATTTTTTAAAGAATTATTGTTTTCTAGTGCCTAGAAACAAAAAGCGCCAATCTGGTCATCTGGTCGCACCTCGACCGGGACAAAGTCAAAGTTTAAGGCCGACCACGATGTTGCCCGGCTTGGCTACAGCCCGCGGGAGGCCTCGGTCAAAAGTTTACCTTAGGACTTAGTCGTTTTTCTGAAGATTTTCTTCAGCTGGACGAACCTGCCAGTCCAGTCCGACCTCATGGAAATCTTCCTCGGATACGCGTGGCGGGAGCCCTCGTGGAGGTTTTTACCTTCAGACTTAGTTGTTTTTTCGAGGTGAAAATCCTTCGACCGGGGCAAACCTGGATCTTGATCCGACGTCCTTGGAGCCCTCTTTGGATATGCTGCCTGGGAGGACCCGGTCAACTTCCTACGTTCGGACGTAGTCTTTTTTTTTTAGATTTTCTTCACCGGGACGAACCTGCGAGTCAGGCCGGATCACGGTTGAGGTAAGCCGGCTAGAGTTGACCTCTATTGAGCTTTTTTTCCAAAAGTTCTCCAAACTTCTCCAAACATCTGGATCTTCTTCCAGATGTTCCTTTAAGGTTCTTTTGGTGTCCAAAGCTCACCCCAAGGTTCCAGAAGCTCTGAGATGATCTTTGGGGGAGTGGACTACAACTCCCAGAATGCACCTGGTGCAAACTCCTTTTTGGCCACTGGACAGGGGTCAACTGGTTGGTTTCTTCAGGAGTTGGTGCAGGGGACTCTGGTTAGCAATTTTTCACCTGTAGCAAACAGGGAGTCCCTCCTTGAACCAGTTGAAGCCAGGCAAAGTCCTTCTTGTGGTGAAGCCCAAGTGTGCAGCTCGTGCAGTCCTTCAGAGTGCAGCGTCCAGGTGCAGGTCAGGGGTCCAGCAGGGCAGTCCTTCTTCTTCTGTAGTTCTTCCTGGTAGGGATCTGGTAGGGAACTGAGGTGTGGGTGCAGGTCTGCCAGTTTTATCCTTGCTCCTGGGTGAAAAATAGGGGGGTCCTGGTTCTCCAATCAGGGGCAGGGTCCTTTCCCCTGTGATGACCACTTCCTGGGAAGTGTGGAAAAAAACAATCCCAGGGAGCAACATAACTCAAAAATCTATCATGGCTGAAAGTGATTTTTAGAGGTTACATCTGGCTGAGCCCACCCACTGGTGTGGCTAAAAATCCTAAACACACCCCTCTCCTGCCCTCTCCTAATCTAATCAAGGGGGCACCTAATTGTCTGGGTTTGCAGGATGTGGGGGTGTTGCTGGGTTGCTCCAAATGTCCTTCTCTCCCTTTGAAGACCAGTTTGAAGACCAGTTTGGCAGCCCTCCCCCTTCCTGCCTCACCATCTGCTGAGGGGAGATCTCCTCCCACAGGCACATCTCTTTGTGTGGAGCCAGGCCACTTCACACCTCATCAAGTCAGCCTGGCCAGGCTGCCAGAGGCTGGCCGATCAGAGCACAGCAGCAAAAACACTGCAGGGCTGAAGTTGGCAACTTTTCAGGTAAAGTTTAAAACTCTTTACCTGAACAAGTTATATTAAATCCCACAACTGGAATTTGTCGGATTTATTATAACAATTAATTTGATACCAAACGTCTGGTATCTGTTACTTAAGGGGACTTTAAAAATTAAAATAAAGTCTCCCCATTCTAGCCTATGGAGGCCATTCACTACAATGAGGGAAAAACGAATTTGGCTGTTTTACCTCACCAGGGCTTATAAAACTATTTTTATAAGGGCCCTGCTTATAGTTACATGGCACCCAGCCCTGGGGGCTCATAGGGCACACCTTAGGGGTGACATATATGTAAAAATAAGGTAGTTTAAGACTTTGGAACTACTTTTAATTCCAAAGTCGAATTTGCATGTAACTTTAATTTAAAAGCAGCCAGCAAGTCAGGCCTGCCTTTAAAATGACACTTGGCATATCAGCAGTGCACCTATGGGGGCACTACCTATGCTGGGGTCCCTAAACCTCCATGCCCTACCGTATACTAGGGACTTATAGGTAGGTTAACTTTGCCAATTATTATTAGCCTAATTTGCATATCCACTTTACACAGAGCTCTGGCCCTGGGACTGATAAGCAGTACCCAGGGCACAGCCAAGAGTCAGTAACCACCAGTACCTGTCCAAAAAGTGTGGGAGTGACCAGGGACAAAAGGAGGACTTTCCTACAAGAGCTAACCAATATCATTTATAAAATGAAAACAATGAAATAATTAAGGATGCAGTTCACAAGGGTAAGACTTCACATCTTAAAAATGGGAACTGGTTAAAAGTGAATCAACAATACATACCAGTAGCTCCCACAGTTATCTACGGTGACCCACTTGTATCTAGAGCTCTCAATTTTCATTTTAATATAGATCAAGTATTGTTATTTCCATAGCATTACTAGCCAGGTAAATAGTTACATTGCAATGTTGAGCACATGTTTGTAATCCCTCTGTATTTGAATGGTTCTAGGATTTATGTTGATGTTGTGTGTAGGAGACCTCTTGAGTTGAAAGAGCTCTGACAACTAAGGAACTGTAGTGCTATACAGTGTACATGAAGGTACCAGGGTATGTGAGACAAACCTGAATTATCATCTGAACCTCAATATTTAATCATTCCAACATTTTACATTTTACCAAAATAATTCAGCTCCAGTATCTGCAAGGGATCTAGCGGTTAGAGACTACACTCAGGTAAACATAATGTGGCAAAGTTAAACAGATTAAAATATTGGAAGGATGAATAACTGTGTTCTAGGTAAAAAATAAGGCAAAAAGTGAGTATAGTACAGAATAATTAAATTGGGGTACAGATACAAATACAATTAAATGCATTGAAGACCCAATACATAAGTGCAGGTAACTGCAAAACCATAAAATTTAATAATCCATAGTAGTAAGGACTTTACGTGTCAAACTCATAAAGAGTACTGACTGCATCCCATTACCAAGTGTAAATTACAAAAGGGGAGCATGGCCCTTGGCCTGTGAGGAAAATAGTAAAAGAATAATATCTCCCACAAAGGACAAAAAATACAAAAAATTTATAGACAAATCACTCAAGCTATTTATAGAGTCTGCAAATTCAGCATGGATTGATCATGGTTAGGGTTGCATTGGTAAATTAGAAACAACAGCGTAATTTTCTAAATCTTTAGCACTAACCCATTTCTTGAAGTAAGAGAAATCTCCTGCTTTGACATTGTCACTTCCACTTTTTGCCTAGTATTCAATTTAGACTGAAGGTGCACTGGGTTATTGCTAACAAGGACCCAATGCCAGATCTCTTTTCCTAAAACTGTGCAATTGTTCCCCAACTGGCAATACCTTTGCCCCCTTCTAAAAGTTCCTAATAAATGGTACCTCTGGTACCAGGGGCCCACAAGAGCTGCAGAATGTATTGTGCAACCCTCAGGAACTCCTCACCTAGCACATACAGGCTGCCATTGCAGGCTGAATGTCTCGGTGCAGCTAAATGTGAAAATATGACATGACACACAGCCTGTGTGCTATGTTCCCTAACCCTGCATGCAATATATGTAAGTCACCCCTAGAGCAAGCCTTACCACCCAGGGCATGGTGCATCATATTACATGTGAGGACATATCTGCATAACAGATATGCCTCTGCTATGTCTTTGTCGATTCCTAGATATAGTGAGTGAACAGGGAAGCCATTTTAAGTGCATGTGCTGGATACTGGTCACTATGAGTTTCCCAGCTACATGATGGCTTCACTGAAGATATGAATGTTTGGTATCAAAAGTCTTGTATTATTAAACCCTACCTGATGCCAGTGATGGATTTATTAACACATGTACCCAGAGGTGCCTATTGAAAACCTACCAACTACCATTGTGCGGACTGACTATTTTTAGCCAGCCTGCTGACACCAGACATGCTTTTGACTCCAAAGGGTTAGAGACTTTGCTTTTGGGTGGTAAGAAACAAAGCCTGCTCTGAGAGAGGTGTTTACACACCCCATCCAACAGGATGACCTGCGAATCTTCATTCCAACGCAAGAGGCTGCAAAGAAGCCAACCGCCATGGGTATGCAGATCGGGCTTCACTCAAAGGAGAGATGCCAACCCCCCTCTCCACCCAGGACCCATTTGGCACCTGGAAAGGTGGGACATTTAGGCCCATATTTATACTTTTTGATGCAAATCAGTGCCAGGGCCGATTTGCTTAATAAAGATTACCACCGGCTAACGCCATTCCAACGCACCAGCTGGGCGCCTTATTTCTGGAATGACATTAGCCGGCGCTGCGGCCTGGTTAGCGTCAAAATAAATACCGGCAACTGGGCAGCGGAGGCAAAGGGAAGACTGGGGGTTGTGGCCAAAGACTGGTGCAAGTCATTTTAGAGTAAAAAATATTGGCTCTAACCTGACTTGCACCATTTTGTGACGCACAACCCCCATGGAAATGACTCCTGTCTTACCACTGGGCACAGTGGCAAGTAGGGGGGCCCAAGTTAGGCCCCCATATGGCACTTATCTGCACTCACCATGGATGGGTACCTCCTTCCATGGGTGTACTCCAGGGGTGGGCTAGGGTGGCAGGGGGTGTCCCTGGGTGCAGGGAAGGGCACCTGTGGACGGTTTCCATAGTATCCCGCCATGGAAATTAGCCCACAGGTCCCTTAACACCTGCCCTGACCCAGGTGTTAAAAAACAGTGCAAATCCAGCTAGGAGCCATATTTTAAGGCCCGCCTCCTCCTGTGCATCATTTTGATGCCGGAGGACAAATAAGGCGCACATGCCTTAGAGTCATTTTTTGCACGGGAACGCCTACCTTGCATGTCATTAGTGCAAGGTAGGTTTTCACATCCAAAAAATGATTCAGACTCCATAACTTTGGCGCTGGATGGGTCTAGCGCCAAAGTATAAATATGGAGTTAAGTGTGCGCCGAATTTGCGTAAACAAAAATGACGCAAATCTGGCGCAAACAGAGTATAAATATGGGCCTTAGTACTCAGAGAGGCTTATCCACCCCTCAGGTCAGTCCTACCCCTAAAGTGTGCTTTCTGATGTGGACATAACATTTAGAAATCTGCCATCTTTGTCTTGGCAGATTTAGGCACTATGGGACAGAGTTATGCTCACTTCCCACATGAAGAGGTCATATATTTGGTGTAGTGAACCCAGGGGTGAGTAGCCCATTGGCTACTACCCTACACTCCCCTAACACCTCTAAATTCAATATTTCAGGGAGCCCCTGGCACCAGGAAATCAGATTTCTGTTGACCTATGTAGAAGAAGGACACTCAAGAGCCACGAAAGCAAAGACAGAGGAAGAAGCACCTGACTTGGCCCGAGCCCTGATGGCCTGTCTGCTGTTACCACCGACTTGCACCAAAGTCCACCTGTCCTGCAAACTGCTGTGACTCCAAAAGCCTAGGAGCACTGCCTGCCTCCAATAAAGACCCAACAGCTGCTTCTCTGCATCTTGCAGGCACCTCAAGAGACCTGAGGGGACTCTGGACCACAAACACCTGACACCAGAAAGCACAACTGCACCTGTGCTGCCTAGCCTGAGCTGAAGTGGGCCAATGGTGACGACGTGGTTCCTTAGTACTCGAGACAGAGTCCACCTTGGACTTGCCTACTGTTGACTCCACAGCACCAACACCACCTGCAGGCTCTGCCTCACAGGCCCCTTCAACCACGATTGCTCCTGGTGGAGAAAACCCAATGTCTTAGGACATCTCTGCACCCATCACCTCTGGCCCGTGGAGAAGAGGACCTAGGGTCTCTCCACATCCCTGAGCATCTCAAGTCTTGAACCCGCCTGTTGGATCTCTTGGACCAGACTTCACATTCAAACATGCAAACCCTTTTTCATCCGGACCAATCCTCATTGACTAACATTGGAAACCCAACTCTGTACTACGCTTCTGCACCCGGCCGCCCCAGTACCGCCCGGTGTGACCTGTTGGTGTGGTCCTGACCCTTGCCCAGTACTTACCTTAAGTCCAGGAAATTGGTCCTGTAAATCACTATACTCGACTATTTAATCTGGCCTTAATAACCTTTAAGGCCGAGAAGCTCTGGGGCCAAAGCATCTCACCTGCCTCACAACCTGCATTCAACAGAGTCATCGATGTACCATGAAATAAAATGTCATTCCTAATAGATAAAGCAGTGTTGGCAAAAAGATCCCAAAGCAAAAACAACAAGTGATGGACGGAATGCTGAACATTGTCAAACATTCACCCCCAGTACAGTGATCTGGGCCTAAATCCATTGTTTTTTTGCTGCCCATGCCATTCCAGTTTGGACCCAGCCATATGCAAATCAGTCTTGACCCTGTTCCCCATGGGAACAGTCCAGCCCGAACTGCTAGGCCAGGTCTTCCCTGGACTGGAAACAAGCATCCTGGGACCAGTTTCGGGGTTTCACCCCTCATCAGCCAGGCTAGCTTGAATCCAGTGGCATGGGAAGCACGGGACCCACGTCTGGGCATACCCTTCCCACTTAGGGCGACAAAGCAAAAACAACAAGTGCATGCATGCATGGATAGTAATAGGAACATACAGCCCCATAAAAACTCAAACATACTTAGGATGTTTGTATGGCCTAAAGGCAAAACTAGGGTTGCTACATCTTCGTCTCAGAGATTTGCAAACATGTCTTAACTCTCCTTTTTGGAAGAGAATGGCAGAAGAGTTTTCATGTTGTCTTTGCGACTACCGCAAGGAACACATTTGTCATATTGTTTGCACTTGTCCAGCCCTAATGGCTGAGTGGAAAGGGCTGTTGAGACAGTTTTTTTTTATTAGAAACTCAATTCGTACATGCCGGCACGCCATAAAAGTGGGTCTCCAAGGGGATGATCTGATGTTCTGTGGCTACTTTTAAAGTTCATGTCAATTGCTGAGTCAAAATTAGCAACGCTTCAGTATTAATTGTAATCCAGCTCTGGGTCTTGCATTTCTAATTCAGGTATACAGGTAATTTGCCCCTTTAAAAGGGAAATGGCCGACTAAACTACAATAATGAAATTCAGAAAAGCATACACCACTTTCATTGACTATTCTGTACTGACCAGTTCTTAATGGCATCGATATTACTTGTGAGGTTGATTTTAGTTGTGCTAAATAAATATAATAACAAGCAAAGGGAACTATACTAAAAACATGAATTTTATCGTACCAGGTTTTAAATGCAAACGTTCCTGGAAAAATATGACCGTCATGTTATGCTAGGAAGTTGCAACCTTGTAGTGTGTTAACAAAAGAATAGTTTTTAGTGGTCACTAGTATATGCACTAAGCACTTTTTTGGGATATGCAGACAGCACCTTATCATGACCTTTTTTGCCCTGAATACATCTTTATGGTAACTACGATATTGGTGAAATGACCTCATATGCTGCTAAATAATATTTAAATAAGATCCAGGCTTGCAAAAATTTTGTACGCTAAAGCACATATTTTTTTAATACGTTGGGCTAACTTGCATGCTTATAATTTACAGAGGGCAGTGTAAGGTTTGGTTTGCAATTACATATCTTACCGCTAATGACAAAGGGGGTCATTACAACCCTGGCGGATGGCGGAGAAGCGGCGGTAAGATCGCCAACAGGCTGGCGGTCTTTTTTTTGGAATTATGACCATGGCGGTTACCGCCATGGTCATCCGCCGCTTCTCCGTTCCGCCCGCCAGGGCGGAGACGACCGCTGGGCTGGAGACTTGGGTCTCCAGCCCGGCGGTCGTCACTATACCGCCGGCGGTATTTTGACCCGGCTGACCGCCATGGATTTCATGCGGTTTGGAACCGCCATGAAATCCATGGCGGTGAGCACTATTAGTGCCAGGGAATTCCTTCCCTGGCACTGATATGGGTCATCTCCCACCCCCCACCCCCACCCAGACTCCCTCCACTACCACCCCCCACCACCCCTGCCACCCCCCAAAGGTGGCAGGACCCCCCTCCCCACCCCGACCCCCAACATCACATCACCCATACCCACACGACAGGCACACAGGCACCACCAACACACATACACGCACACACACCGACATACATGCATACATCCACACACACAGTCAGACACACACACCCACATTCAAACATACACGCACACAACCATGCCGACATACCTACAGACATACACGCACTCATTCCCAAACTCACAACACCCCCGCAAGCAAACACGCACTCACACCCCCCCACTACATACACACACGCACACCCCCATGCACGCACAGAACACACAAAACCCCCCCACCCCTCCCCTAACAGACGATCGACTTACCTTGGCTGTCGATTCTCCGGGAGGGGACGGGATCCATGGGGGCTGCTCCGCCGACACCACACCGTCAACAGAACACCGCCACGCCAAATCACAGGACGTGATTCGGTGGGCGGTGTTCTGTTGACGTGGCGGTGGAGGTGGAGCAACCTCCACTTCCCCGCCGACTGCCAGTATGGCTGTTGGCGGCTCTCCGTCCGAAAAAGGACGGAGAGCTGCCAACAGTCATAATTCGCCGAGCGGAAAACCGCCACCACTGGCGGTCTTCAGCACGACGGTCCCTCAGCGGTCTTTACAAAAGACCGCCAAGGTCAAAATGACCCCCAAAGTCTTTTTTGTCTTCTGAGGGTTGAGGCGTAAGATGACTAAGAAAAAAAAACGAGTATCCAGCTAAAGGATGGTCGGTTTTTATGATGTTATCAATTGAGTGTTGTTTTATTTTAAGATTTTAGTGTTATAATGTTATAAGTTTAATTAAGTGAATAATAAAGTATTTTGCTTGCTTGCACTACTTATCAGAGATAATTTTCACTTGATATTTCCATACTTTGCAAATCTTGAAACACGCTAAAACAAGGATTTTTTTAGAAAGTTCTGTATGGGAATAAGTGAATGAAATGGTAGTGTATAGTAGTATTTTGCGTGGAAGGTGATGTTAAGTGTGCAATTGCAGCCAGTTTCAGCCAAATGAAGCCAATTACGGCATATCACAAGTGTGTTGAGAAGACTTTTAGGAATCTCATACTACAGTGAGATAGCCCCAATCACCGCAATGTTTTCAAGATGCGTTGGCTATCCCACTAAAGGATGCAGGTGTAACAAGATGGGGGCAATTGGTCACGGTAGGTTCTTTGGCTTCATGGGACTCCTTAGCCAGCTGAAATAATGATAGGTTATCCAAATTTGAATATCTCCAAATATAAAGCTGGCTACCAGGGGAATTGTTGGTGGGGTTCAGCACGTAATGGGAAAAGGATATGCTAGGCACACAAGAGTTAAAGAAGGAGGTATCAAAATGGTACTGGATTCCGGTTCCAGCAAAGGATGGTCCCCTCTTACTGGCAGAAGCTGGTTGGAAAACAGACCTGCCCTCCTCGATACTCCACACCTCTGGCAAGTATCAATGCACACCCTTTGGTTTGTTGTGAAGTCTGCACAACTCAGAAGAAAACACTTGTTTACTGTGTACAGGGCATATTGGCCGCTGAGAAAATTGGCAAAATTAGGAGCTCAGAGGAAGAGTTTTTGTCCGTAGTGTGCCTTCGAAGATGCAGACGATGTGCATCTGTTATGGCAGTGTCCGGAAATCCAAATCTTCTGGCAAAATGAGGGTAAGATCTTTTCAGCCGTAATGAAAAGAGAAATAAAGGTAAGCCTACCATTGGTGATATTTTGCATAAAGGAGGGGTCCGCGGTGGGCCCAAGTGGCGAAGTGGGGAAGGTTCAAGTGCATCTTAATCTCCACTTTGTACTAATACTGCGTAGGGAAATCTGTATTAATTGGTTAGATAAGTCCCCCGCCTACTTATATGGATTGGCTCTTTGCGGTAAAAAGGATTGGTAACCTAAACTGTATTAATGGCTCAGAGAAATGCTTCAAAATGTGGGAACGCTTCTTCTCTTTCCCTGACAAATGATTGTGTGACAGTCCTATGATAATAGACAAGGCTCAATAATGACAAATTAAGGGTGAGGGAATGTTCTTGCCTCTTTTTCTTGGTGGTGGAGGTTAGCTTCAAGAGGCCAACCCATTGGGGTGTATGGGCCGTAGCAAAGATCTAAGCACAGTTACTCCTGCTTTTTGTCATAAATGAGGACAAAAAAAGACAACAACAAAAAAAAAGAAGTGTGTTGGGTGCATGTTGTAAGCCCTTTTATTGAATACTGATGTGATGGTTGTGGGTGGCTTGTCCTGTGAAGCAGCCCATAGAGCCATACTACAGATGAGGAGAATATTACATGATTTTGTATATTCATGGACCCAGCTAAAAGTAGAAAACAAGATTGTCTGCCTTCTGATGAATATAGATTCCCTAGGACACAATATCACATGGCACATGTAGCTCCTGTATGCCACATATCATCTGTGGCCGAAATGATAGTCATGGCTTAAATTATATTGGATGTTTTGAGGCACCTTTTAATTGAGTTGTGTTGATGGGATATACCTGAATTTTAAAATCAGCCTGCAGTCCTAACAGTTGTTTGGAATCAGAAGAGTCAGAGTTGAACTTGGACAAAAAGCAGGTTTGGGGAACAAATATAAAAGTGACCCTGTGTAGGAAGTTGGCTCTGTATGTACTATTTCAAAGTAAGAAATAGCATGCACAGAGTCCAAGGGTTCCCCTTAGAGGTAAGATAGTGGCAAAAAGAGATAATTCTAATGCTCTATTTTGTGGTAGTGTGGTCGAGCAGTAGGCTTATCAGAGGGGTAGTGTTAAGCATTTGTTGTACATACACAGGCAATAAATGAGGACCACACACTCAGAGACAATTCCAGGCCAATAGGTTTTTGTATCGAAAAATATATTTTCTTAGTTTATTTTAAGAACCACAGGTTCAAGATTTACAAGTAATACTTCAAATGAAAGGTATTTCATGTAGGAACTTTAGGAACTTTGAATTAGTAAAATAGCATATACAGTTTTCACATAAATGACATATAGCTATTTTAAAACTAGACACAGTGCAATTTTCAACAGTTCCTGGGGGAGTTAAGTGTTTGTTAGATTTGCAGGTAAGTAAACCACCTACAGGGTTCAAGTTTGGGTCCAAGGTAGCCCACCATTGGGGGTTCAGAGCAACCCCAAAGTTACCACACCAGCAGCTCAGGGCCGGTCAGGTGCAAAGGTCAAAGTGGTGCCCAAAACGCATAGGCTTCAATGGAGAAGGGGATGCCCTGGTTCCAGTCTGCCAGCAGGTAAGTACCAGCGTCTTCGGAGGGCAGACCAGGGGCGTTTTGTAGGGCACCGGGGGGGACACAAGTACAGAAAGTACACCCTCAGCAGCATGGGGGCGGCCGGGTGCAGTGTGCAAACAAGCGTCGGGTTCGCAATAGGAATCAATGGGAGACCAAGGGGTCTCTTTAGCGATGCAGGCAGGCAAGGGGGGGCTCCTCGGGGTAGCCACCACCTGAGCAAGGAAGAGGGCCACCTGGGGTGGGCAAGGGTGGCAGGGGGTGTCCCTGGGGGAATGGGAGGGCACCTCTGGGCTCCTTCCGAGCCCACAGGTCCCTTAACGCCTGCCCTGACCAGGCACTAAAAAATGACGCTAAAGCGGCTGGACGTCATTTTTTTTGACCCGCCCACTCCCGGGCGTCATTTTTGCCCGGGAGTATAAATACGGCGCACATGCCTCGGAGTCAACGCCTACCTTGCATATCATTAACGCAAGGAAGGTGTCCACGCTAAAAAATGACGCAAACTCCAAAATCTTTGGCGCTAGACGGGTCTAACGCCAAAGTATAAATATGGAGTTCGTTTTGCGTCAGATTTGCGTAAAAAAAAACGACGCAAATCCGGCGCAAACAGAGTATAAATATGCCCCTTGGTGTCTCCGTCTTCTCTGCAGGTTTTTCAGTTCAGCAGTCCTCTTCTTCTTAGGTTGCAGGAATCTATCTTGCTGTGTTCTGGGAGCCCTTAAATACTTGATTTAGGTGTGTGTTTAGGTCTGGGGGGTTAGTAGCCAATGGCTACTAGCCCTGAGGGTGGCTACACCCTCTTTGTGCCTCCTCCCTGAGGGGAGGGGGGCACATCCCTAATCCTATTATGGGAATCCTCCATCTGCAAGACGGAGGATTTCTAAAAGTCAGAGTCACCTCAGCTCAGGACACCTTAGGGGCTGTCCTGACTGGCCAGGGACTCCTCCTTGTTGTTCTCATTATCTCCTCCGGCCTTGCCGCCAAAAGTGGGGCCGTGGCCGGAGGGGCGGGCAACTCCACTAGCTGGAGTGCCCTGGGGTGCTGTAACAAAGGGGGTGAGCCTTTGAGGCTCACCGCCAGGTGTTACAGTTCCTGCAGGGGGAGGTGATAAGCATCTCCACCCAGTACAGGCTTTGTTACTAGCCACAGAGGGACAAAGGCACTCTCCCCATGTGGCCAGCAACATGTCTGGAGTGTGGCAGGCTGCTAAAACCAGTCAGCCTACACGGGTAGTCGGTTAAGGTTTCAGGGGGTACCTCTAAAGTGCCCTCTAGGGTGTATGTTACAATAAAATATACACTGGCATCAGTGTGCATTTATTGTGCTGAGAAGTTTGATACCAAACTTCACAGTTTTCAGTGTAGCCATTATGGTGCTGTGGAGTTCGTGCATGACAGACTCCCAGACCATATAATCTTATGGCTACCCTGCACTTACAATGTCTAAGGTTTTGCTTAGACACTGTAGGGGCATAGTGCTCATGCACTTATGCCCTCACCTATGGTATAGTGCACCCTGCCTTAGGGCTGTAAGGCCTGCTAGAGGGGTGACTTACCTACACCTATAGGCAGTGTGAGGTTGGCATGGCACCCTGAGGGGAGTGCCATGTCGACTTAGTCTTTTTATCCCCACTAGCACACACAAGCTGGCAAGGTGTGTGTCTGTGCTGAGTGAGGGGTCCCCAGGGTGGCATAAGACATGCTGCAGCCCTTAGAGACCTTACCTGGCATCAGGGCCCTTGGTACCAGGGGTACAAGTTACAAGGGACTTACCTGGATGCCAGGGTGTGCCAATTGTGGAAACAAAGGTACAGGTTAGGGAAAGAACACTGGTGCTGGGGCCTGGTTAGCAGGCCTCAGCACACTTTCAATTCAAAAATTAGCATCAGCAAAGGCAAAAAGTCAGGGGGTAACCATGCCAAGGAGGCATTTCCTTACACCTTGTTTCACAAACTGGTTCAAGACTTTTCGCAAAACACTTTGTTGATATTACATAAGAATCACAGTTTTGTGGTATGGTCTGTTTCTTGGTGAGTCAGTGTCTTTCCTGCTGTATGTCTATGCTCTATTGCTGCACACTGTTCTCCTGCGTGCCTCTTGGAAATTACAGTATTAGTAGACTTAGTAGACTAAAGAACCAATCGACCTCAGCCACAAAACAGAAATTATTGGAAAATTAAACCAGCCCCAACTTCCCCTATTGGATAAGACCTACTGGTAATATTTGATAGAAAGATGGAAAGGCACGTGCTTGCACAGTATTTTCACATTCGTTGGGGTGGGTACTTAATGGTGACAGGCCTGACACCTCCACGTTACCTACTTAAAAAAAATAAAACTGCAGGTAGAGAGTTAAGATTCTATCCATGCCCTTTCTGACATTGTAATTTGCTTACATTGTCTCCAGTACCCGTAGGTCACAAGTGAGAATCTTGGCAACGTAACTCAACTGTTATGCTTCTCAATCTTTTTAAAGAGGCTTCCATTATATTGAGGAATGGTAGTGTTGCTGTTACGAGGACACCAATTCTAGCTCATGCATAGCAAAAACTGTTTGCAGCAGGAGTAATCCATTTCACTGTCAAGGAGTCTATGCGGCCTTTACTGCAGCATTGCTTTGATTTCTGGTTAAGAGTTGCAGTCAGGTTACAGTCATTACTGGTTTTATTTGACCGTCTGACAGAGATATTTGTGAGGCCGCTAATGGAGACGATTCTGGTGTCAGCCACAGCTGAAGATCCTCTTTGTCAACAATAGAATTTGGATGCTGATTTCTGGTTAGGAGTCGGAGTCGGTGCATTGATATTGGTGTTCTCATTTTATTTGAATGCCTGACAGACATATCTGTGAGTGCTGTTGTGCAGAAGCTTCTGGAGTCAGCCAACGCTGAAGAACCAGTGATGTCATCAGTACAATTTGGCAATTATGAGTAGGAAACTGAAATGTTAGTAGTGATTAAGGAATACAAAGGAATAGGTCAGAAGCCACAAATGTTATAGGTAACCTTAACAAAAACCTTCATTGAAATAGCCACAGGGTTATTTTACACTTGTGAATTACCCTGGGACTCTTTGGGACTTAAGGCCTAATTACGAGTCTGGCGGTCTCAAGACAGCCGTAGTGGTCAGACAGCCACCTGTGTGGCAGTCTGACTGCCACATTATGACCCTGGTGGTCGAACCGCCAGGGGACTGCCGTCTCCACCAGGATCTCTGATCCAGAGGGAGTGACAGCAGTCTTTGTTGTGATCAGCCAGAGTGCCGTGGCTGTTTACAACCATGTTCTCTGACAGCCTTTTCATGGTGGCTGGCAGAGAACAAGTGCTGGGGGTGACAGAGGGACCCTGCACAGCGCCCCCCTCCCCAGCACCATCGGAATGTGCACTCTGTGCATAGCAGGCAGTGCACATTCCGAGGGAGCTGGTCAGCCCCCAGTGCAATGGCATTCGAGTTGGGCTCTCATTTTAAATGTACAAAACCATAGAAATTCACCTGTTATAGTCAGTTATCTAAAGTAACTATAACTTGCACCCCTGCCATGCACAGTTTTTTCATCAAAAATGTTACTGCAAATATTGCATTTATATTATCAGTGATGTTATCAAAGATGTC
Source organism: Pleurodeles waltl (assembly GCF_031143425.1). Lineage (NCBI taxonomy): Eukaryota > Metazoa > Chordata > Amphibia > Caudata > Salamandridae > Pleurodeles > Pleurodeles waltl. The sequence continues at coordinate 690,140,008 of NC_090442.1, read as the reverse complement.
ATGAGTGCTGTAGTTTGTAGGGTAATTAGCAGTGCATGGTGAGGGCACGAGTTATAGTTACCGTAGGGCACGAGTTATAGGTGGTCATTATGAACATGGTGGTAAACACCGCTCCACCGGCAGTGGCGGTAACTACCACCAACTGACTGGCGGTCAGGACCATCAAATAATGAAGCATTTGAAAAAAAAGGAGCGGTCCATCCACACACCACCATCTTTGTAGTCCCGACGAGGATGGAGGAGGCCGCCCACAGGCTGGCAGACTTTACCTACCTGCCCACCAAATAATGAAACACCAGACCGCCAGCAGTTCCGGGGCGGGAACCACCACCAGTCAAAGCGTGCCAGAATGAACAATATAAAAGGAAAACACCGACGCAGACATGGAGCCAGATTTGGAAACAATGCCAGTGCTTCTCCTTGCCAAATTCCTCCAGGACCGTGACCGACGACAAGGACAACGACTGTAAGTACCGCAGCCTAGTACACATGGGAAGAAAGGGCACAGTTGCACACCCACCCCACCCACCCTACAAGGCACTCCCAACCCCTCCCACATCCCAAGCCATACATACCAAACCAAGATGTACTTACCAGACAGAAGGCAACAAAGACCTGCACTAAAGTACACACATGTGCACACCACACCCCAACAATGAAACTCAGAACAACGTCACTATATTGTGCCAACAGCACTACTGGGCACGTACATTTTCTTTCAAGCTAAAAAAGGAATGTCCAAATAAGGCCATTGGCCAGTCTTTTTTAAATTCCCTGAAGGGTCAATAAAGGCCGAACTTGACTCCCACATGTGCAAAGGGTACTTCAATCAAAAGGGGTGTTAATGGAGCAGCTGGGGTGTGGACTAATGTCTGGAAGGGGGGGCTTGGGCTTAGGTTTGGGAGGTGGAGGGGGTTTGGGCTGGCCCTTGGAAGAAGGGGGAGTGGGCTTGGACCGGGGATGGCAGAGGAACCTGGGGCAACACAGGGCCTCTTTCTCCCTGGGAAAGGGGCACAGGAATGGGAAGAGCAGACTGGGGTGGACATAGATGAGGAAGGAGTGGACTGGGCAAGGACATGGGCACGTTTAGGGACAAGAAGGGGTGGGCCAGTGGGTTCAAACAGGTCAACACGGGAGAGGAAAAGCTTCTTAGGTGCAGTTGGAGGGGATTTGGAGGCAGGTCTGGGAGTGGAGGTTGAGGGAGTGCTTGTACCAGGTGTAGGTGTGCCGGACGTGGATGCAGGTGCATGTAAAGTATGCTTATGTGTTGTGGATGTGTGTGGTGTGGATGTGTGTGAATTTTTGAGTGTTTTGGGAGGAGATGGGTGGACACAGTGGGAGAAGACAGGCTGCCTGTGTACAAGGATGTTGTCTGGGTGTCTGCAGGTCTGGTGAGTGCGCTGCAAGTGCCTGTCAATGTAGTTGTGATGAGTGTAGGTGTGGTGTTTGGGGGGCATGCCTGGATGTCAGATGTTGTGTTGACTGCATGAACGGGAGCAACAGAAGTGACTGAGGGTTCAGTGCGTGTAGGTGTGCATGGTGAGGTGACAGACAAGGTGGTGGGGGAGGTCGACACACTGTGGGAAGTGGATGTTGTTGTGTGTGCTTTTCTATGTTGGGTGTGTGCATGCCTGTGGTGGGAAGTGTGGGTGCTTGTGTTTTTCAGTGTGCTTCTTGTGTGTTGATCTGTGCGCATGGCTGTCTGTGTTCTTGGGATGGGTGAGGGGAGTGGGGTGCTGGAAGGGGTAGAGGTGGTGGGAGGGGGGACAAAAAGACCAGGGACACTGGCTGCCGTCAAAGAGGAGGCCTGAGCCTGAAAAGATCTCTGTAGGCCAGACATGGCCACGTGAATTTCTTCAAGGTATGCATTGCATTGCTGCATCTGGGATGCTAGCACCTGGATGGCATTCACGATGGTTGTCTGCCCTACAGAGATGGTTCTAAGGAGGTCAATATCCTCATCTGTGAGGGCAGCAGGGCTGACTGGGGCAGGGGATGAAGTGCCTGGAGCGAAAGAGACACCCACCCTCCTGGGTGAGCGGGCACGGGCAACTCGTGGGGAGCAACTGGAAGGGTGGTGATGGTATGGGGAGTGGCAGAAGATGATAAAGAATGGGTGGGCCCAGTAGGGTCCACCACCACTAGGGAGCTGCCATCAGAGAAGTTATCAGAGTCACTACCTCCAGTAGTAGTTGCCTCCCCTGTGGTACTCCCCTCGCCCTCCAACCCACTGTTCCCCTTGGCGTCGCTCGACTCTGCCTCCTTGGAACCGTGGGCTGGTGTATCCCCACTCGCCGGTGCTTCAGCTCCCTCACCAGATGATGTTAATGTACACAAAGGACACAAGAGCATAGGGGTGGGGAAACAAAATAAGGGAGAACTATGTCAAATCCTGAATATATGTACATTTTGGCTCACACACTCCCACCCAGGTCACAAACGTACCCTCAGCACAGACAACATACGTAATGAATGTGCCCCTGACTAGTGGGCATGACCCCAGAATACACCAAAGAACCCTCATGAAATACAAACTTGATACACTGTGTGAAGAACACCCATGAGAGACCATGCCCAGCCAATGAACTTACAAGTCCATGAAGCCACAATGAATACCAGATGACATAAAGGGGACCCCTCATAGGCCTATAGAGCCTGCCAAAACTAGCTTTTGCACCATTCCAAGGACCTGAAGGGGGCAGGACTGCAGAGACACACCTGTCCAAGGGACTGGCACTACAATGCATACATCCCACAGCATCCAAACACATCCATCAAAGTGGTATCACAACAGTGTTGCTACTCACCCCCTTGAGACTGATGTGTGGTTTTCAAGCACCCATTCATATCCGGATAGGCCACTGCCAGAATGCAGGCCAGTAGGGGAGTCAGGGACCGACGGGCACCCCTTCCTAATTGGGAGTCCTTCCCCAGCTGCGCCTCTCCGGTCTTCTTGGCCCAGCACCTCAGGTCCTCCCACTTCTTCCTGCAGTGGGTGCTCTGCCGGTTGTGGACCCCCAGGGTCTGCACCTCCTTGGCGATGGCTTGCTACAGGCCTTTCTTTTAATGGCGCTAACCTGCATGGGACACACAGAGCAAAGAAACAGACGTCAGTATGTGTGCACTGAATACAAATGCCATGTCGTTCCAAATGGAACAGCCATTGTTGACATGCATGTCTTCTACTCACAGGCAGAATGTGCCAGACAAACTACGACTGGGCAGTCACACATCGCACCCTCATGCAAACAGGCATCTGTCACAATCACACATCTAAGGATGACGGATACCAACTCACCTGCTCTTCTGGTCAACCATACAACTTTGCCGACAGGCATAGGATCCAGTCCACCAGCTTCTCCAGCTCCTCCGCGGTGAAGGCCGGGGCCCTTTCACCTGCAACACGTGTCATCTCAGGGACCAGAGTCAGGACACAGCAGCACACGCAGTGGAGTACTTCCCTTCACGGGAATGAGGAGTCAAGTGTCAAGGGTCTGACAAAATGTCATAGGTATTGCGTCGGTGTGCTCCGTCACCGCCTGCGGCGATCATGATTATCCCAGGTTCCTCATTGACAACCAAGTAATCCAATTATCAGGTGTACAGTGGTGAACACCGCCTTCAGCCATGATGACTAACGCCAGCGGAATTAAGTCACTTCCACTCTATCATACCTGGATGGCTGAAGGCTGCCATTTTGCTACCACCATGTCTCCATAGCCTGGCCAGGGGCCTCATCCAGGGCCCCAGTCTCTCTCCCCTTCGTCGCTTGCTGACATCATGCTATAATCCACACATGTACACATCTTTGGAAGTGTGTCCACACTGTGATGCCATTATGACAGAGTTAACTCAGCAGACATTTGCCTGACGGTGTACATCATTCTTTCTGTTTGTGTGTGTTACCTACGTGTTGCACTTAGAAAAATACAATGACATCATGGGATGCAAGTGTAAGTTGACACTCAGAATGTGTTCTTTCCTCCTCCATAGATACAGAACCATGTGGCGAGGGAGGGCCCATTCTGTATACAGACCCCTGGTTGATCTGGAAACTACAGAGGAAAGTCACATCATTATCACATACAGACTCAATGGAGCTACAATCCATGACCTCTGTGCATTAATGGATCCTGTTCTACAGACTCATTTCAGGTGACAGTGGGCATGTGTGCAAGGGTCTCACAGCCAATGTTCAGCCAAATCCTGTCCAAATTTCTGGATGCCTACGTTCAACACTTGGAAACATTTGTCCAGTTTCCCCAAGGGGCTGAACTCCCGGCCATCAAATCTGGATTTTCTGCCGTTGCTAATATCCCCAATGTGATAGGTGCCATTAATGGAATACACATAGCTCTCATACCCCCAAGAGTGAATTAACAGGTTTATAGGAATCATAAGAACTATCACTCCATGAATGTCCAATTGGTGTGTAATGCTGGTCAGTACATATCACATGTCAATGCCAAGTTCCCAGGCTCAGTCCATGATTCATTTGTCCTGAGAAACAGCAGTGTGCCACACATGATGGAACAACTACAAGGGGACAGAGGTTGGCTCATAGGTGAGTGTGTATGACACTGGATCAGTACATAGCTGACAGGCAGGCTATATGCAAGTAAAGGCAGCTTGTCAAGTCCTCCTTCACCCACTTTTGCAGGTGATTCTGGCCACTCAAACTTGCAATGGCTCCTGACACCTGTGAGGAATCACAGGACAGATGCAGAGAGGAATTACAATGAGGCCCATGGATGTACTAGAGCACACTATAGGTATCCTGAAGGCCAGAATTTGTTGCCTCCATCTCTGAGAGGGATCCCTGTTCTATGTTCGTGACAGGGTGTTTAAGATAGTGGTGGCCTGCTGCATGATGCACAACTGATCTGTGCAGGAAGCTATCCCACTTCTGGAAGAGGAGGGTGCTGTCCAACCAGCCCCGTAACCTCACAGAGGGGATGAGAGTGATGGTGATGAAGGAGAGGGGGAAGATATCAACTCCAGGACCCAGCTAATCCGCCTATACTTCCAGTGACTCTAAGGTACTGTTCAATGATGCTGATGCATTCACTGCAACTTACAGTCTTACTCATGTAATAAGTACTGTGGTGTATTTTGTCAGTGACAATGCTAAATGATGACTGAAGTGGCATGTGCCAGGCAACCCAATATTATGTACAGTGTGACACACTTCAGACACTACAGTGCATTGGATCCCCTCCTGCAATAAAGGTGTGATTATGATATTAACTGGCAAATGCATACATACTCACAATTCATATCTCACATTGACGGGGACATACGATTTGAGTGCATAGGTGTATTTATTGAATGGCAATATATACATAAGTGTTGGGACGGTGAAAGGGAGTGGGCACGTGGTGCAAATACAGACTCAGGTACATATGCTCAGCTGTTGGTAGTGCTGGGTTTTGGTCAACGTGGCCATTAGAAGATGATGAGATGGCAGTGGCATGTCAACAAGGTAACTCAGTGGCTCACCAGGGAGATAGTTCAGGGCAGAGTCACTTCCTGGCACTGGGCTTGGTCTCGGCTGGTGTTTCAGTGCCATTTCTGGGTCTGAGGGCACGTTTGTGAAGGTGCAGCGGGGCTGCAGTGTTAGGGGTGATGGTTTCCTCTGTGTCTTCTGACAGTGCCACCTGTCCAGTAGCTGCTGTAGATGTAGATGGCAGGGCTGTGTCCGGGCTAGTGGAAGGGGCTTGCAGGTGGGTGAAGGATTCAGGCTGGCGGTGGTACTGGTCCTGCAATGGAGGCTATGGTGACACTGAGCTGTTTCCATTGCTCCATGGCCTCCTGGTGATGTGCTATCTGCAGCCTTTGATTCTGCTCCAGGGTGGCCAGGATCTGGCCCATCCTGTCCTGGGTATGGTGGTATGCTCCCAGGACCTCAGATTTCACCTCCGGGGCTGCAGCATCCATCCTTTGGCCACACCCCTGGGCCACTGGTGCCCTCCCACTGGCCCTATCACCCTGTGTCCCCTGCATAGGTCTGGCAGTCCCACTTGCAGTTGGCCCTTCATCATCCTGCCTGTTGGTGGGTGGACACTCTGGCCTCTGTACATGTGGGCTGCCAGTCTGTGGCCAAGAGACACTGGAGTGGGGTTGTTTGGCCAGAGCTTATGATGGTGGCTGGGTGGTCGGGGTGTCAGTGGTATCCTGAGTGGGGCTTCTGGAGGGTGACAGTCCAGGACTGTGTGATGGGCCAGGGAGTTCCTCTATTTCCAGACATCCCTCTGCACTCTACTGAGTGGGACCTATGTCTTCAGGTGGAGGGCTGGCACTCCTTGACATCTCCATCCAGGTGACATGGGTGGTGGTGCCTGTGTGTGGGGGAATAGACAGGTGGGTGTCAAGTACTTTATCGGCAATTGCTGCACTGCTCTGCACTATTTGATGGTTATATTCCCATGTCGTGGCATGCCAGATCCCTTCGTGTACATTAAGTTGCATTTTTTGTTGGGGTGGAGATGCATTGTGGGTGCTGTAGTGCCACTGGGATTCCATGCAGGGGTAGGTGACTGTGCACAGGGGGCTAGATGGAGGTCTGTTTGTGGGATTGTGAGCATGCAGGGAACTTGGATGTGGTTGTTGTGGACTGGGTAGAGGATGGGGTCCAGGTGGTAGTGAGAGGGGTGGGGTGATACACATTTTACAGGTGAAGTGACTGTTAAGGAATTGTAGTTGACTTACGCAAGTCCAGTCCTCCAGTGAGTCTGGAGAGGCCCCTGCAGGTGCAGGATAGCCAGGACCTTCTCCTCCCAGTCGGTGTATTCTTGGGGAGTATGTGGTGGACCACCACCAGTCTTCTGTACGGTGATGTTGTGCCTGGATGCCATAGACCGAACCTTCCCACGCAGGCCATTCCATCTCTTCCAGATGTCGTGCCTTGTGCGTGGATGGTTTCCCACTGCGTTGACCTTGTTGACTATCTGCTGCCATAGCTCCATCTTCCTGGCCACGGGTGTCTGCTGCACCTGTGCCCCGAATAGTTGTGGCTCGACCCTGAGTATTTCATCCACCATGGTCCTTAGCTCCCTGTCTGTGAAGTGGGGGTGCGTAGGGGGTGCCGTGGTGTGTGTTGTGGGTGTATTGGTCAGGGTGCAGTTGTGTGGTTGTGTGTGTGGCTTGTGTGATGTTGGGTTCAGTGTTTGCATGTTGTGCTGTCAATATCTGTCGTGCTATTGGTGATGTAAAGGATTGTGGGTGTATATGTGAGTGTTTTATATTGTTGTGGATGTGTGTCAGGTGTGTGGGTTTCAGGCTTGACAATGTGTGCATTTGTTGTCGGTGGGTCCCATTACTGGCCATGGCGGTTTGTACCGCCAGTGGTCGTTCAGCATTCACTATCTGCCATGCTGATTTGTACATCATTATTTGGTGGTCGGAGGATTTGTCTGCATGGTGGTGGCAGGGTGGGGTGTACTGCCTTCCCGCCATCGTAGGCCCTGGTGGTGAGTGGACGTTGCAGGATTTTTGGAGGTTTACGTTTTTGGCATCATTATTCAGCATTGTGCAGTCCACCGCCACCTGTAGTCTTCTGTTCACCGTCAGCACGGCGGTCAGCGGTGGTTACTGCCAAGTTCATAATGAGTGCCATAGTCACTTTAGATAACTCTAACTATGACAGGTGAATTTCTTTGGTTTTGTGCGTTTGAAATGGAAGCCTAACTTTAACGTCCAGGTAAGCTTTGTTTTTTTTATTGAATTTCGATGTTTTTTATATTCTATATCCTAACCATCCCATCCCTATAACCTTTGTTTTTTTCAGTGAATTTCTATTTTTTTTAATGTATAGTACTTTCCATTACTTTACATTAATCCAACCACTGCCGTGCCGTGTGCGGCTATGGTTGGCTGCAGGACCTGCCATGCGGCCAACCCCTACAACCACCCAACACTATTACTGCGCAATGCCTTCAGCCAGGCACAGCAGGGGTTGAACGCCCCCTCCTCAGGCAGATATTGGCCCCAGAGACCTCAGTCCCTGGGGCCCAATGTAAATATTTTATTTTTGGGGGGAGGGTGGGCTGTGTGCCCCCCAGGCCAATCTTGGCCCCCAGATCACATCCCCCACGACCTGGCCTAAACATTTACATTTTTTTATGAGGAGGGGGCCACACAGCCCAACTACCAAGGTCAGTTTTGCAACAGCGGACCCCATCCCCTGAGCCTTTGCCAATTTTTTTATTTTTTGTGGGGGAGTGTGGCATGGCCCCCTCTCCAGGGCTGATCTTGGCCCCAGAAGCCCCAGAAGCCCTATCCACTGGGCTTGGCCATGTGACCTGGGCCCCCCCCAGCCACCCAGTCACAATGTTGGGGACTGTGGGGGTGCCTAAAGTCCCTCACGGTCCTTGGTGGCTTTCCACCTCCTGCGGAAGCCAGCATTACTGTCACAGAGAGGGAACTGCTATAGCAGCTCCCTCTCTGTGAGAACAGTTTCATATGTCTGGGAAGTGGTGGTCCCCGGGGCTGCAGGGGAGTTGAATGGCCACCTGCACCAAATTTACTGAATGCCCCAGGGAGGTGGCGGTCCCTGGACTGCAGGAGGACCCCATGACACCCTGCATATCATTTGCAGAATGTCCTGGGGAGGTGGCAATCCCCAGGGCTGCGGGGGGCCGGGTGGCATCCAGCATGAAATCTTAACAATGCCCTAGTGAGGTGGTGGTCCCCGGGGCTGGGGGGAAGGCCACTGGGCCTCCGCACATCAAAAAGTATTTTGCCCTGGGGAGGTAGTGGTCCCTGGGGCACGGGGTTCCACACAGCTCCCACAAACAATTATATTATAGCCCCGGGGGTGATCGTCCTCGGGGCTGGGGGTTGACTGTGTGGCCCCCCCACACCAACTTTACTGAATTTCCCCGGGGAGGTGGTGGTTACCAGGGCTGCAGGGTGACCACGCAGCCACACATAATTTGTGGAATGCTCTGGGGAGTTGGTGGTCCCTGGGGCTGCGGGGGGACTTCAACCCCCCCACATGGAATCTTAACAATGCCCCACGGAGGTGGTGGTCCCCGGGGCTGTGGGGGTGGAAAAGTATTTTTTGACTTGCCTATATCTTCGGAACTGTTTGGCAAATTTTCACAACATTTTCTCCAAAAAATGTGTGCCGGTGATTCTTCTTGTGCACTGAATGTTTCAGGGCCAAGAAAAAGGGGGGGGGAACAAAATGTGCATTTCTTATGTTAATTCCCACAGGACTTTTAAACACGACTAACAGCCCGAACCGCTGGACAGAATTACACCAGTTTTGGTAGAAAGGTAGGTTTTGGTATGCAGATTATGCTTTTGGATATTTTATGTTCATCTGTTCAGTAATTTCGGAGATATTATACAGTAAATACATTTGTATATCTAGGGCCACAGATCCATCACAACGTTTTCACTGCACTCGCAGCGTATTTGAGAACGAGCATGATACGAGGAATGCTGTGATTGGCTGGCCGCAACCTGACCAGAAAGTTGCTGCTGCCATTATAGTTTAAAGGACACGGTCCCAGGGGCTGAAAAATAAAAATAAAAGTCGCATAAGGGGTCAGGGTAGAGGTACCCTTACCCCAGAGATGTGATATAGGGGTGCTTGAGGGTGAAATCATGACCACATTTTTTTTTTTTCACGGTGCCCGATGTTCACAAATACGCCGCAATATTCAGCATGTCCCCGTGTAACATCATTAATAATTTGTGAATATCAATGACAAAAAAAAATCATCAGATGGCATTCATACACTAATTCATTCACTCACAGTAGCATTGAGAAACTCATGTACCTACTCACAGATCCAGTCAGACCATCACACACCCATTCACAAACCCACTCAGACTCTCATGTACTCACTCACAGACCCACTCAGACACTCACACACCCACTCACAGACCAGCTCATGCACCCACTCACACCCTCATGCACTCACTCACACACCCACTCACACATTCATGCGCCCAATCACAGACCCATTCAGATCCTCACACACTCACTCACAGACCCACTCAAACACCGTTGCATTCAATGTCAGAGTCACTCAAACACTTACACACCCACTAAGACCTTGACGTACCCACTTACAGACCAACTCAGACCGTGATTCACCCATTCACAGACCCATTCAGACCTTCAGGCATCTACTCACTGGCCTACTCAGACACTCACACATTCACTCACAGACCCACTCAGACACTCATGCACCCACTCATAGATACCCTCAGGCACTCATACACCCACTCACAGACCCAGTCAGACACTGACACACCTACTCACAGGCCCACTCACAGACTCATATACCCACTCACAGTCTGACTCAGACAATCATACACCCACTCACACACCCACTCAGACACTCACACACACACATTCGCAGACCTACTGAGACATTCATGCACCCACTCACTGACCCACTCAGATACTCATGCAACCACGCACAAAACCACTCAGATCCTCATGCACCTACCCACAGGCCCACTCATACACTGATGCACCCACTCACACAGCCACTGAAACACTGATGTACCCTGTCACAGACCCAATCAGAGACTCACACCCACATACACAGCAAGTCAGACTCATGAACAAACTCACAGACCCACTGAAAGACTCATACACTCATTCAAGGAACCTACGCAGAGACTCATGCACCAATTCACAGATACACAAATCATCTCACACACTCACTGACAGTCCATACACCTACTCAGACACCCACTTACCAAACTATACAAGCACTCACACACCCATTTTGAAATCATACAGATTATAGTTACAAAATACAATTTAAATTCACTCAAAAAAACAAAATTACAGAGGCCTTATAGTTAGGAAATAGAATAAAAAAACATAGAAATTCATTAAAAAAACATAGGTTACAGGGATGTTTTAGTTAGGAAATATAGGCCCTCATTATGACATTGGCGGTAAATGCCGATTATCACCATGGTGACGGCCGTCAACTTACCGCTGCGGTGGTGAATATCTGTTTGCCATATTATGATATACACACTCCACTCTGACAGAATACTGCCATATACACAAATCTGCCAGCCTAAAGGTCAGTGCTAAAGTGGCAGTACCCACACCCATACCATTACGCTAACAAAACAACACCCACCACATTATGACCCACAATTCACCACAGAGGACATTCAACGGCAGTAAACCATTGGTGGTACATACCGCTGCGCTCAGAATTGGCACCCACATACAAAACAACACTACATTGGCCAATACTAAAAACACACACCTGACATGCATACACACAGCACACCCAACCACCCACAGCACTATAAAACACACACCCACATTACCCACAACCCTTTACAAACAGCAACTTCTGCCAGGAGATTGACATGAACAGCACAAAGACAACTAGACACACACACCACATACACCCATACATCCCTCACGCACCCCACATCACACACCCCACCACATTACTCAACACACTCTCACCAACACACAGAACACAACACCCATGTCCCCACAAAGGCACCCTTGTTTCACTGATGAGGAGTTTAGGGTCTTGGTGGAGGAAATTGTCAGGGTTGAGCCACGGCTGTTTGGAGCACAGGTATAGCAGATATGCATTGCAAGAAAGATGAAGCTATGGTGGAGAATCATGGACAGGGTGATTGCCATGGGACAGCACCCAAGAACAATGGACAACATCAGGAAGAGGTGGAATGACCTATGGGGTAAGGTACATTCCGTGGCAGGAAGGCACCAGCTCACCATACAGAGAACTGGGGGTGGACCCCCACCTCCTCCTCCACAGTTCACAGTATGGGAGGAGAAAATCTTGGCATCACTGCATCCTGAGGGACTCGCTGGAGCAGCCGGAGGACTGGACACTGGTAAGTCTACATTTACCAATTATCACCCCCCATAACTTCATGCAATCACACCCCCTCACCCTCACTCACATCACTCCACTCCACCCCACACACTGCACCAACGCAGATGACTAACCCCAATGCCAAATCCTGCATGCCATACCAATGCATGGACACCCCTCCCAGCCCTGCATGGAGACTCATTCCCAAAGCATGCACAGCATAGGGAAACTAATGATCCCACAATACATCACCATACACAAGCAAAAGGTGGCAGGGCAACACCACCGATAGAGGGGAAGCCAGGGAGTACAATATGTCACTTACATCCCCACAGGTTCCCCAGCCAATGTCAGTGGAGAGGAGGTGCCACAACAAACCAGTCCCCCAACAGAAGATGTCCCCAGTGATGACAGTAGCTCTGGGCTTTTGGATCTGGACCAACAACCTGGCCCATCAGGGACCACTGGACAGTCAGTCAGCCAAGCCCACTCCCAGTCAACCACAGAGCCTCCCCCATCAGAAACCAACACCACAGCACCCAGCTAGCGTATCCACACCTCTATCCCCAGGACACGTCAATCAGCAGCGTGCCAACCTATACAGGGACCCCAGGCCACACTCATACCCAAGACAATCAGGGACCTAGGGTCAGTGGCATTGGGCACACCTTTCAGCAGACAGAAACACAGGCCAACAGGGACACTGGGAGTACTGCTGTGCGCCAAGGGGAGGACAGGCCCAGGGAACCGATTCTCCAGGAGGCACTCACCAAAAACCTGGGAGCCTACCAGCATTCCCAGGACACGATGGACCAGATCCTTGATAACGTGCAGGAGAACACGCGGCTGCAGGAGGGACAGTATAAGGGGATCAGCGAGGACTTGCAGGCCATTAACACCACCTTGATCTCCACAGCAGGGGTGCTGGCAGACATGGCCAAATCATGAGGGAGGCAACAGCACAGCAGCGGGCCCCTACCACTAGCAAGTCCATTGACCAGCCCTCCACCTCCTCTGCAGCTAGTGGGCAGGAGGCCCCACCACAGGACCCACAGGACACCAGCACCCCTTCCCCTGCAGAAGGTGAACCACCCCGCAAACGTACCCTGCGACCCCAACAGAAGCCAGAGACACCTGCCAAGACCACTGCCAGGAAATGAGAATCTCCTGATTTCCCCCCTTGTGACCCACGCAGTCATCTTGTCTACTTTGAAGTGCCTTTGTTCCCCTTCTTATGGCCCCTTGGACACTAGATCTGTGCTACAAACAGACTGGAACACTACCCTGGACCTTTCTCCATCATCACCCCATTCCATTGCACGTTTCCCTCAATTTCATAGCACTACAATAAACACCCTTGAACACAACTTGACTACTAGTATTTTATGTGTTGAAAATGTGCATTTATGGAAACAGTCACATCTAGTGCAAATGATCTTAACACTGTGAGAGCATAGACATAACGACTTGTAGCTGTCTGTAGTCAGCACATCAGTACACAGTTGTTATATCACCAGTGTCTGTAAAATGACAAGCCAGAGGTGACAATAAGTTGAGATGCAAAGGAAGTTAATGCCATCATGCTTCAGCCACACAGAATATATCAATAGTCAGAGGAATGATCAGTTGCACTGTCTCATCAGTGTGTCATTGGAAGTATTGATGGATAACTGATGTTCTGTGACCTCATCCTCATCCTCAGCCTCTTCATCCTCACTGTCCTCAGGGTCTTCTGCTGCCAGAGGGCCATCTCCAGTCTCTTCCTCCTGCAGAAAGGGTACATGCTGTCTGAGGGCCAGGTTGTGCAACATACAGCAAGCCACTACTATCTGGTAGAATTTTCCGGGTGAGTAGCACAGGGATCCACCTGTCAGATAGAGGAACCTGAACATGGCATTTAGGAGGCCGAAGGTCGTCTCGGTGATCCTTCTAGTTCCCCCATGTGCCTCATTATAATGTTCCTCAGCCCCTGTCCTGGCATTCCTCAACAGGGGTCAGTAGCCACAATAGGTTTGGGTAGCCAGACACCTGTAAGTATTGAGGGACAACATTTAGCATCACACAATGCTATAGGGATGACACCTGAAGGCATACACTAACATACAGCGGGTGAGGACCATGGCTCACCTATTAGCCACATCCTGTGCGTCTGTTGTTGGGCCATCACATTTGGGATAGTGCTATTCCTCAGAACAAAGGCTCCATGCACCAACCCAGGATACTTAGCATTGACGTGGAAGATGTACCGGTCCGCCAGGCACACCATTTGCACATTCAGTGAGTGGAAACGCTTCTGATTCCTGAACACCTGTTTATTCTGGCAGTGGGGAGACAAACGCAAAAGGGGGTGAGTACAGTGGGCATTATTAAAATAATTGGTGGCATGGGATCCAGGTGGTGGATGTTAGTTAGCGGGTGCTCCTATGGATAGGCCAGACATTGCAGAGTGATTCAACTCTAGGGTAATGTGTGTATGGCAAATGCAGGTAACCTAGCTTGTTAGCATTCCACTTCAGTTAGGGCTTTGTGGGTCCCAGGAGGGGTGCAGTTGGCAGTGTGTGTCCCTCATCTTGCTGTGGCATATAGCCAAATCAGTGGCAGAGCAATGCATAGTGCTCAAGCTTGATCCCTGTGTGTGACGGTGCTGTGTATGCCAGCTGTGTGATGTGTTTCCGCCAGGCTTGTGGTGGCGTTGGTACCACCCCGATAAACATGGTAGAATGAAGGGTCAAAATTTGGTTGGTGGTACTTTGTCTTCTGCCTGGCTGTTGTTGGCTTCCGCCGTGGTGAGTGTTGTTTCCGCCCTGGCGTTTAATGTGATACATTGGCTGTCTATGTGAGTTATCACCGCCATGGTCATAATTTGGCGGTAATTACCGCCAGCTTGTTGGCAGTATTACCGCCACTTTATAACTCACCGCCAGGGTCATAATGAGGACCATCATTTTTAAAAAACCTTTGAAATTCCCTGAAAAAAAAAAAACATTACAGGGATGTTATAGTTAAGAAATAGAATTCAAACACCTGAGAAATTCACTGAAAAAAAACAAACGTTACAGGAATGTTATAGTTAGGCTCACATTCACTCATTCAAAATCAGTGAAATGCAGCAGTTATAGTTATCTGAGCTAGCTATAACTTGTGCCCCCATATTGCACTGCTTATAACCTCACATTTTACATCACTCATGACATGGTCAGTGAGATCACTGATGACATCATCCACACAACCACTCACACACCCACTCATACCTCTATACAATCTCACATACACACACTCATACACAGATACTCACATACCCATTTATACACTCATAAAAGTACTGACACATGCCTTCTCACTCATTCATTCACACAGCCGCTGACACGACCACTCAATCACCTCTATGGCACTCTCTCATCTATTCAGAGACCCATACAGCTACTCACCCACCCACTTACAGACCCATACAGCAACTCACACACCCACTCATACACCTATACAACCACTCATATACCCATGTACAGACACACACAGCCACTTCACATCCCCATACAACCAATCGCTTACCCACAGACTCAGCCATAGAGTCACTGACAAAGCTACTCACTCACACATACAACAAATGACACACCCACACAATCACCTATGCAATCATTTACAAAGTCATACAACCACTCATACACTCACTGACTCACACATGCAGTTACTGACACAGACACTAACTCACACATACAGCCACACACACACTCACCCATGCAGCCACTCACACACCCACTCAATCACCAGTACAGATACTCACAGATTCACTCACTTTACCATACAGTCACTGGCACAACCACTCACTTATGCATACAGTCACTCATACAGCCACTCACTCACCAATATAGTCACTGACTCACCCAGTGACACATCCATGTAGTTACTCACACAGTCACTTACTCACCCACACAGTTACTCACATACCTACTTATACACCCACACAGGCACTCACATACCAACTCACACACCCATACAGGCATTCAGATATACACGCACACACAGATACACACAGTAACTCAGCCACTACATAATATGTATTGGAAATAGTATCACTCTTTAGTAGTACCGAAAGAATACTATTTTAACTATTGTAGCAACTTGGTATGTATACTTAACGCTAAAAGTTTAGAAACACTCACACTCACTGGATAATGTCATCAGTTATTTCAGTTGAGATATCATCAGTGATGTCACTGGCCATGTCACAAGTGATATATTATGTGCGATCATAAGCAGTGCATTAGCTCAGGTAACTATAACTGCTCAATTTCGCTGGTTTTGTATGAGTGAAATGTGAGCCTAGCTAGAACGCCCCGGCAGCCTTTGTTTTTTTCAGTGAATTATATATATCTATGTAACAACTGATGTCAACAATTATGTCATTTTACATGCCATGAGTGATGTAATATATGAGGTCATAAGAACAGTCAGGCAGGCATGCAAGTTATAATTTGCTCATTGAGCTATACCTGGCAATTTCAGTTTTATTGATTTTTAAATGTTTATTTTAAACTCATTTCAACAATGGCTTGCTGGCTTTCCTGGGTTACATTGGAAGAAATTATTTTTAAGCTACTATTATTGTTATTATTATTATTAGTAGTAGTAGTAGTAGCAGCAGTTGTAGTAGTAGTAATAGTATTGTTGTTGTTATTATAATATTCTCCCTTTAACCCCCTCCGATCCTCCCAATACATGGTCCTGATATCCCCCTGACCCCTTTATGGCCTTTTCACAAAAATAACTCAGGACACCTCATTTTGTATTTTGTACAGATCTGCCACAAGCTGCTGGGCACCAGCATCACAGGTGGCGGAGTAGCATTGGTTTTATACACTGGGTAGTTAAATGAGGGCCATGTTTCAATTTGAAAATAAATTTTTTGGTTTGCTAATAACTTGGCGCTGTTTGATAAGAAAAGATTCAGCCACCTCCCCTTATTCCTGAAAAGTTCTAGGATGATCCATCATGCGGAGCCAAAAAGAAAAGGGGTTGTCCCAAAATGCATTACCCTCATGCCATTCCCCATAGGAACTTTAGACAGTAATATAACCAAAATGATGGAACATAATTACCAAATTTGGCAGAAAGTTAGAGCTTTACCCAGAAAGCATTTGGTATAACTCCATTCAGGTATTTTATTTAAATTAGGCTTTAAAATATATAGTTCTACCACAGTACTACAGAGGGAGTATCAAGGGAGTGATAAGGTATTCAGCGGCGAATGAAGCATACTGATTGGCTGTATCCACAGGAATGAGAATGATCCTGTGGAACCAAGGACTGAGATTGGCTGGTCAAAAATGAAAACAAATATTATGAATGCCATTTTAGGACTTCAGGACTGAATCCCAATGTCCTGAAAATAAAAACAAAACAACATATAGGGGGCATAGTACTAGCAATGACACAGTAGTAGTTTCAAGGCCGGAGATCAAAAAGCAACAAAGCAACTTGGTGGACACAGTCAGTAGTCTCTGTTATGGATGTGGAATGTAAACTACTTGGACTGAGGTAGATGTATTGGGATACTAGGGGGTACTGAGATGGATCAGGGCTGGATGAGATCTCAATAAAACTGAGACTGTCTGTATAAATTGGTGTTCATAAAGCGTGAGTACAGCTAGTGCAATAAATTGCTTAATAAGGGATTCTCCCTGAAATAAGGCGCAAAATTGTTTCCAATGAAACTGTGTAGTCAAGAAAGGTGAATCCTATAGTGTAAAGTTGTATTGTTCAGTGAAGAGGTGAGACACTAGGTCCTTTCTCAATTGCAATGGGGTGATTCTGTTGATGACAGCAGTGTTACCATTTTCACATACTTATGACACAGATGTAGAAGTCATCTTATATATTTTTTCCATTCTTGCAGTTTTTTGTTACCAGTCTGGCAGTGTTGTAGCTTATCGTGCAGCAGTGTACACCTGAGATGGATAGATTTTCAACCAGGTCAGTAAGGTTGCTACTTCTGGTGCCCTTGTTTGTGATGAAGCTGTTCTGGAAGATAATATGGGCTTGGAGAGGGAGCCCGTGTAATCTCTTCAAAGTTAGTGATGACATAGTTAAACTATTTTTGGAATCTGATGAGATATTCTGCAAAATCTTGGATGATTATCGGGGGTCGGCATAACTGAAAGCATAAGTATTTGCTTATAGTAGGGGACAAGCACATGGAAAACTGAAGAGATTCTTTCTGGAGTTAGACTTACAAAAAGCTCAAGCACTAGTGTGGAACTGAATTATTCCATATATTCGCCTTAATGCTTTGTTTATTATAAACATAACAATGCTCATGTCCGTCTTAACATGCGTAGTCACTTTTTGTTAATCATTGAGATTTTGTTTTTGCTAGATAGAAGACCTATAAATCCTTATAATTATTGCATATTTACACAACTTTTAAAAACATTGTAGTTGTGTTATTCCATATTATACAGTGCAACTTTCTGCTGAACACTCCTACCAAAATGTAGTCTCATTCAGAAGCTGGTACAACAGAGCAAGAAAATAGCAGACACTTCTGCAATGAGCCTTAACAGTATCTTTTACACAAGAACTTCTCACATTCGTTCCCATGAGAAGATATTGGCACCTGCTCAAGACTAGCTATTTACAAATTTCCCATTCTGTCATGTGTGTCCACTTGCATTGAAAAAACTCATAAGTATAACTAAAAATGTGTGGATTTTGGCATTACATGCTCCACCTGATCAAGGGAAAAGCTCTGGTCCATTGAAAAGGCAATTGGTTTGTCTCATTTTTTTATTTAAACACATGTTTTAGGCTATTCTTATACACAAGTCAACAGATGTCACCAATTTGGAAACCCCCAAGAAGAAGGTAAGTGAAAAATAAGGACAATTTAATGCTTATTTTAAACTCAAATTAGAAGGAGATATATTTTCAGTTGAATAAAGTGATATCAATTAAAACATCACTGTTTTAAGCTACAAAATCAGCCACACACATTTGCGTAATCCACAGAGCACAATGCCAAAAATGGGAAGTTTAAGATAGGAAATATTTTAGTATTGGCTAGAACTGTCTTATTCAATATTGAGGTTGGGCTTTTCTTTCAATTATTCAGCACAACTATTTTTCAAGTCTTGAAGTCTAGAAGAGGAGAAACCTAGCTGGGGATATATCCTTTTGCTTATGTGGAGGAAACGATTGCCAAGTGCCCAGACCTGCTCAGTTGAACTTTCTTTTATGAAAGGACTTTTACCTGATGTAGCATCTTCCCTCATCCTGGTACCCGCTGAATTACTAGGTCACACAGGGAGCTGTAAATCACATATCTTTATTCCTCTGCATGTACTTGTGAACTCAACATTCTAAAGTGAGCTTTCACGATATTCTATTCTAGCGATTACGTCATATGAATGCGGAGTCCTTGGGGAGTCTGAAAGTTTCTGTTTTAAATCATGTCCAAGGCACTACACCTTGGTTGTAACCAGTTAGCTTCACCTGGAAGCTGGACCATCAGGGGCCATATCTTGAACAGCTGCACTGGCTCAACAAAATAATGGATCACCTGTTTTTGCTCTTGCAGTGTCTAAAACTCTTACTTTTAAAACTCTGAGTTTGTGCATAAACTTCAGAAAACACAGTGTGGAAACCCTGAGCAGTGGTTGCCTCTTTGTTTACGAGGTTTTATGTCTGCAGCTCATGCATTAACTGGGAGAAATTCAGAGTTAAATGTACGAGCCTTAGACAATGCAAATGCAAATAGACAAGCTCTCCACTCTACACTGAACACGGTGTGTATGATACAGACCCAGGAATGTTAGGACCCTCCTGTCACAAAAAAGCAGGAATATGCCTGCTGCTTCAATATGCATTGGCTTCCTTTTGCTCAAGTGGCGGAGTAACTCAATCAAGCAGGCTTCTTCCATTACCTTTTTGTACCTTGATTTGTACAGGCCTCATTTGTCCTGTATTTGTCAATATTGAAAACTACATATAAAATGTAAATTGGTGGTTAGAATCTAACAATTTACAGCTTTTGTATTTCATAAGCGGTTGAGTGACGGCACTACATTGCATACATGGGAAGCTTCCTGTCGCCTGCCTCCTTAGAAAACTCACCTGTGGAATCTCATGACTTTCCAGGACTGCAAGGGTAAGCACGCTAGGGGAAGATTTTAGCACATTCGTCCACGAATTTCTGAAGCTCTAAAAATTGTGCTTGTCGCACTTCCTGGCAAACTCGCTCACTCACCGAACATTTTACGAACTAGCAGATAATCTGTGCTGTGCATAATGCACCTTATCTTGCAAACTGATTTGGAGGTGATATGGTATCAACACACAGAACCCCATAAATCCATTCGTACATAAATCAATAAATGCATATATGAAATTGTTAATATATGATTGCATAAATCTGAAATTGCACCTGTGAACTACTGTACTATAAGTCTACCCCCCTCCTTGGCAACTACCGTTTAAAATTTGCACAGCGTCATATGACATTCTATAATTCCAGCTATTACATGCTTAAAATATCAGCAACCCAGTCCGGTTCAAATGAATGGATATCCGGCCTAATCCGAGTTTGCCGTTAATGTCGGTAATCAATTAGGAGCATTTTCAAAGTGATAAGGAGACAAATAAAATAGCTTTCTTGAATGAAAATTGAGGCCGATTGACCTATAAATCCACAATAATAACAAAAAACCTTACTTCCTCTTTTTTGCGAAAGGGCTTTACAAATATTCTAAGTTGGTGACAACTATGTCAGTTTCAATCATCAACTTTAGAAATGTAATTTTACTACATGTGCTATGTGTGTCTCATTTTTCACAATTATTAATAAGGCACAGTTAACGTAGAAGGAGGGCGCGGTTTCTAAACATATGCCTAGGGTGATACATTTAATATTTAATGTATGTTTTTGTCTGCTTGCAATCTCTGTACTTGTATTGCCAAGACTGTAGTGCATTACAGTTTATAAAGTCTACACTGAGAAATCTGGACTTGCAGTACAATGTCTTTAAATATGCATCACAAAACAAACATAATTTACATAAGTCATAGATGATTTCCATGCACAATTATACGGTTCTCTTTTATTTCTGTAAAATGCCACAGATTAGATAAATCTACTCTATAATCCTGAAAATATATTTTTTTTTAGTTCAGTGCTCATAAAGAAAGGAAAGTTAATGATTTGAAACTCTATTATGGTGATAATTAAGGTAATGTTCTTCGCAATTTGAAACATTTATCTGTCTTTTCGGAACATATAACTCTTCTTCTAACAATTTGCACATTTAATTAAATCACACGCTGCAACTGTGAAGTAAAATGTGGACCTCTGCAGGTTTCCATCTCCATTGTTTGAATTATTTTTTTGAAATGAATCCATCATAATTGAGAAAAAGTGAGGTTATTGTTCTCGATTTGCAGCGGATACAGGTTTTTCATTGGTACTGCAGTGAACAGCAACGCACTGCACTCTATTTTGTTGCAATGTTTTTTTTTTCCATTGGAGCCATGCCCTTATTTTACAGTAATTTCCATTTCCATTACAACACCTTTAGTGCTCAGAATGATGGCGTGGAAATTTACTTGTTTCTACCACAGACCTGTCATTTCGACTGTGCAAATAGCAGCTCCCACTATTACCCTGTTTACATTTACTCAGTTTATTGGTCTTGCTGGTATGGTGAATTTGCTGTGCCGGGAATCAAACTTTTCCAGGTCACACAAAGACGTCAGCAGTTACTGTTTAACAGATTTAATTATTTTCCTGCTCAAGATAAATAATAGGCTACATTTCGGCAGTGTGCTACGGTCTAACGCAGGCTAATATTAGACTGTTCATGTCAACACGTTTTACCACTTTTGTGTCAAATCATCTTTCCTTTTCTAGCACCACAGTCGTCGAAGCCCCACTTATGGTGGTCATGAGAGCACACCCATACATTCCTTTTGATTACGTCTCCCGTTGTGATATGTGTTACATTATGGGATGTGAGTTCTCTATGAGCAAAGCTCCGATATCCAGATATGGCTGGTGAATGTGTCTATGGTCGAGTGACCGACCAGAGCTTTTTGTTTGAATATTGATAGTGTTAGGAGAAGTTCAGATGTTCTGTTAAAATCACTGTCGCTTATCAGAAAACTCACTCTATTTTGGGGGGATCCCAGGGGTTATTGTAGTCACAATCAAACAGTCACGTTGTACTGAAACGGTAGGGGTTATTGTGTGACCCTATACGCAGATGGACCGGGGCCATGTGAAGGTAGATGCTGTGAGCGCTGAAATTAAGGTTAATAATTATTACATGTATTCCTGTATTTGCTTTAACATATAAAATATGTAAATGAGAAAATTAACGTGTGACTCATAAGGTGCCTACTTGATTGGCCACTATCGTATATAGAGTTATTCACTAATAATGTATTAAAATGTATTGAGAGCTTATATATTTCTGAAAATGCATCACTCTGTCATACTTACAGCTAAATATTATGAATTTTACTGATGCTAACTGATAGGCCTCATATTAGCAAGTCCACAATGGAATGAATGTCTGCCAAACACTGAAAGTTGCAACGTTACTGGAACAATCAAATGTCCGCTGTGTAACAAATCCTTTGTTTTATTCTCAAACGTGTTCAAAACTTGTATTAAAGAAATGTATTTATTTTGAAGAAATATGTGTAACCTAAAAATGTTTCATCATTACTGTCACTGTTGATTCGAAGTGTAATGGGAATGCAATGAACAATGGACCCACTGATGATGGACGGAAGGTTTCTCAAGTTGATTCTTTTTGTATTGACTGGATGTACACAAATGGAGAAGAACCAATCATTGACATGCGGATGTCTGTCTAGCATATTTTTCTGATCTGTACCATAATTATAATTGGACAATTATCATCACCAGATGCTTCTGACCAATGGAAAACGTGGGACAACTTTAACTTAACTCCACTGTTCTTGGAATTTGAGGCATTGCACTTTGCATATCATTGATTGAGACTGCAGTGGCAGTCTTGCATTTGCAGCCATTATTTCCTTTGACACTCTGTCACTTTGACCCTCACCAGCTTGTCTTCTGATGTTCTGATACTTTTATTAGTTTTGAGTTATTTCTCATCCTTAATGCAATGATGCTGGTGATAACTTTAGCGCTTAATGCTTAAAACTTGTAGTGCTTTTCCAGATTTGCTTTAGACATTAGCTTCATGGTTCAGAGATCTTAGTGCCCCAATTGTGACCTACTCCCCTCCCTTTCCTCTCCTTTTGCATGAAGTCCAACATGCTAATCTGGAGTTAGTGAGGTGTTTCCTCTATTGATAGGTCTTTTGACAACAAACTGATAACATTTCATTGCTGATCAAATGTACGTTATTACCATTGCTCAATTATTGTTATTATGAATTTGTACTGTCACTATTGAGGGCCTTGTCGTCACCGCTCTGATAAAACTAAGATTCTGTAGGCATTTTGGACAGCCTGTGTTGTTTCTATATTGTATCATCTGGTTTTGAGACTAATTTACGTGATCTTAGCATTGTTAATTTAGGGAAATAAACATTTTAACTGGTACTAAAAGGTATGGTTATTCGTGGGCAAATGGTTCATGGTGTGTACTTTTACTGACTCTAACGAATTGTAGTTGTTTAATTTTGATGACTTTTATGTGATACTAATGATTTGATCATCTTAAAGGAGTCAAAAGGTTCATTGACCTAAGAACGCGTCTGCTTATTAGTTACTATAACAAAACAGATAAGCCTGGACGTGCTCACAATGCACACAAGGAGTCACAGCTGTGGCCAATTATTATCCAAGAAGGCATCCCCATTCCAAGGTTGCAGTGTTTTTCATAACAATCTGAGGCACAAAAAAAAGTTCAAGGTGGCAGATAGGAATATTTTCATGATCAAGAGTAGGCTATATATGATGTCAGTCACATTATGGTATATAAGTGGCAAACTCATTGTCTTCACAGATGTAAGAAACACTGTTGTGTATTTAAATATCATCCTTTAATATTATCCTACACTGAATATCGACTTCCTCAATGTCATGAAGGTAAATATCTATAGACAGAGAATAGATGTACTTTTTTAACTCCACCTCTATGTTCCTTGAACACATATATCATTGTATAAACAAGATATAAAGATGTGAGGTTAAGTAAATCTATTTATATGTGCTTGTATGTTTGTGTAGATATATATATATATGCAAAAAGGAAGCAAGGAACTCTGGGTAGTCCTTAAATGTCTGTTTTTCCACCTAAAACTAGAATGGGGAAAAGCCTTTTGATATTTTACAGCCAGCCTTCAAACATAGGATTAGTTTCATCCATGCCAAGCTGTAAAATGGCAAAAGCCTTTTACCACTCCAAGCACAGAATTACAGCTTTAGGCCAGTAAAATACCACCCAAGCCAACATAGAATAAATAAAAACAACTCCTGACATGTGTTTTGCTCTTATTAGAGCTCTTCAGAGAGATATAGCTTTGTCCAGACACAGGTAGGCACACATAAAAATTCAAAACAATATCATTTCAGGCTTAGTATGCAGCATAAATTATGCAAAAAAGGAAGCAGGGAACTATCGGTAGTTCCCAAGTCCTGGGGAGAGCAGCTCCTACATAGAGCACATTACAACACCAGGGACACACTAAATTCACTTAGCTAAAATGATGTTTTTTCTAGCAGCATATAGCTTCTGAATATTTTGGTAGTCAATATTTTGAACACATTATCTTAGTAGAACAGAATTTAAAGCTGAATCTTCAAATAGAATGCCATCTTCACAACTGTTCTTGCTGATATCTTGTTTAACCAATTTTGCAGTGTAGGCGTCAACCAGTTTGCTTTAAAAGTATCTTCATGAAAAGGTAGGGATTTTTTTTGAGTGTGTTAGTAATTTGTTTTCTTGTAGGAGATTGTAGGGTTCATTCTTTTTTAGACCACTTACTTGTGTTGGATTTCTCTTAGCAGGATACACAACTCCAACACTGCCTATGTTATTTAGCTCTGTGAATACTATTATATCTGAGCCTGATAGTTTGTAAAGACAGCACATGATTCTAATAGATGAAATTGTCTGAATTGAGAATTTCACTTAAAAATCCTTCTGGATGTGAAGGGCTGAAATGTTAGTGTTCAACATTAAGCCGAATAGTAGCAGTTCATCAGGAATTGTGGCAAAATTACTTACGTATGGTAACTCCTATGCCTGACTCACTAACTGACTGATTACCTTTAAACTGTGAACATTATCGCAAAGGGGCTCCTTGGCTAATATAGTGTGAAACAGAAGCTTGTCAAGTGTCAGCGGAAGTGGTGTTTTTTTGTCCTGAAAGATAGTGAAGTCTTTGATAACATAGGCGGTCATTCCAACCCTGGCGGTCCGAGACCGCCAGGGTTGGGGACCGCGGGAGCACCGCCAACAGGCTGGCGGTGCTCCCATGGGCATTCTGACCGCGGCGGTACAGCCGCGGTCAGAAACGGAAAACCGGCGGTGTACCGCCGGTTTTCTGCTGCCCTGGGGAATCCTCCATGGCGGCACAGCTTGCTGCGCCGCCATGGGGATTCCAACCCCCACACCGCCATCCTGTTCCTGGCGGTTTCGGCCGCCAGGAACAGGATGGCGGTATGGGGTGTCGTGGGGCCCCCTAACAGGGCCCCACAAAGATTTTCAGTGTCTGCCATGCAGACACTGAAAATCGCGATGGGTGCTACTGCACCCGTCGCACCCCTTCCACTCCGCCGGCTCCATTCGGAGCCGGCATCCTCATGGAAGGGTGTTTCCCGCTGGGCTGGCGGGCGGCCTTCTGGCGGTCGCCCGCCAGCCCAGCGGGAAACCCAGAATAACCGCGGCGGTCTTCTGACCGCGCAGCGGTATTCTGGCGGCTCCCGCCGGCCCTGCGGTTACCGCGGCCGGCGGGAGTCAGAATGACCCCCTTAATGTTTAGTGGCAGTGCATTGCAGCAAGTACTGCCTAGTGCAGAAAATTATTTGTCCCTCTGGATGACATTTTAAAGTGGGTCTTACCCACAAGATGAAGCTGTGAAAGTCTTTGAACATGACTGGAAAGAATGGAAGAGGCTAAACTTCATACACTCGTAAGCCAGATAGCCTAGTTTGAAATGGATTAATTTTGAATAGTAGACAGTTTCTTGCTTTTCAGGTCGTGAAAGTTGAAAAACTGCATTTTGTATCCTTATCAGTCAAAGGAGCTGATAGGCTGGTAAGCGAGTGTAAAGAGCATTGCTGTAATCTAATCAGGCATTCAGGTTTGTTCCCACAACTGGCATGTTATTGGCGATTCATAATGGGGCATATATATATAAATTTAGTTGGTTACAGGAAGCAGCTGCTTCCTTCCAAGCTAATCAGTTGGTCAGTTGGTCAAGAATCATACTGGAGTCAAATACCACTCAATGTTTATGACCTTCCCTGAAGGAATGATGTGCAGAAGAAGCAAGGATGAGCTCATTAAGCATCATCTTCTCTCTGCTCTGAAACTGTTAACTTCCTATTGCTATTAAGATGCAGGCTATTCTGGCTTCCTAGATATTTTGACAAGAAAGGATAAAGATAGGGGGGCATATTCATAAGAACTGACTCAAATATGGAATGGCATCATTGCAAAACAAGTGCAACATAACGTAAGGCAACTGGCACCTACCTGACATGACGTAAAGCTGATTTGCATGTCGTAAAGTACTTGTAAGTGATGCAAATCAGAATTGCGTCATGTAGGAGTGTGTTGCATGGTGGGAAGCGTAAAAAGCAAGGGAATTCAAACCACAGAACAGCAGACAGTACAGCAGACCAAAAATACCTTTTAAAAAATGGAGGGAGCACCAGTCAGGAGTACAACAACCCCAACCGCAGCCAGGTTGACCAGACTGCAGGCCAGGGGAGTAGGAAGAGGAAGACCAAATTCAGGGAGGAGGAGAACCAAATATGAGACACTGAGGTGACAGAGAATGAACACCTTCTCTTTGTTACCTCTAAGTTGCCATTAGGTATAAAGAAAGACATTTGGCAACCTGTACTGTATAAGTCAACAGTGCAGGGCAAACAAAACGGATAGTACTGGAGTTGAAGAAGAGGTGGCATGACTATAAGTGCAGGACCAAAGAGAAACTGTCCAGGAACCTTAGGGCAACCGGGAGGACTGGAGGAGGACCTGATGTTCAATAGGAGTTGGACCCTTTGGATGAACAGGTGGCATCACACATCCCAATAGAGTTGGTGGCAGGAGCTGCTGGACAGGACAGTGCTGTGTTTGAGGACCAGGAAGAACTACAGGGTAGGTGAAAACAAGGGACTATTTGGTTACAACTGTTATGCATTGCAGCAAGACACATTTCTGTGCTTTGCTACACTGTGTGGATATGGTAGGGGAAGAATGTCCCACAAATTATGCATCACATACCTGTGAACTAAATGCCCAGTCACATATGTTAATGTCCAACCCTGCCAAGTTTCTCTGATCTATGCATGATATGTTGGGCTAGTCCAGGTTGTCCAATAAATCCTGGGACTTGCAGTCTAATCTACAATGTGATAGAATAAGACTGCAAGTCACACAATACAAAGCAAAAAAAGGGCTGGAGCAGCACATCATGAATGGACTTTGGAAACTGTGCAGATATGCTAATGCCAGATCCCTTGCACCATGATGCAAGTGTGCTTGCCTTGTGGCTAGGCAGCCAAAAGTGCAATGTAATCTAAAGTTTTGTGCTTTGCTAATATCCAAGAGGGTATCCAGATGCTGAATATGTGACAGTTCTCCTAGTAGGATCACTTGAAGATCCAAGTGTACAGTCACTAACATTAAACCTTTTTGTACACAGTTGTCCTGATGTGCTGGTTGAGGATTTTGCAGGGGTTGACTGCCATGTATGGGAATACCTTACCTCCTGTCTTGGTCATATAGATATTGTGGTGGGGGTTTATGCAAGTAATGCAGAGTAGAGGTCAATAATTGTTTGTTGGAAGCATAGATGGTGCTTGAGCTAAGTCAGGCCAGGGTAGTGAAGTGCCTTGTAGGTGTGATGGAGTAGATTGAACTAGCAATGTCTCTGATTGGGATACATTGCATCTCAAGGATGCGATGGGGGATGTGTGTTCCCCAAGTTAGACTGAGTAATAGGCACTGCTGTGTATGACAGTTTACCAATTGTGTAGCAGCTGTGCATAGATACTGTGGTGAAGGGCATTGGTGTACTACAATCTACATGTGATTAGGGCCTGGAGGATTCAGTCACAGGTGGCAGGAGGGAGCCAGAAGAAGAGATGTCTGACTATGCAACATATGTGAAAGCAGGTGGCAGTGAAACAGGGTTTTGTGAAGTGTCAGAGTGATCTAGGTGTCCAGGATGATGGTAAGATGGCTGGGATGGGTGGAATGTGAGGGGTCTTGTGGGTAACCAGGGTAGGTACATGTTGCTGAATATTCTCACTGACATCTAATGAAGTTCAGTATGACCCATTACTCTCACATACAAGTAGGCATGCTGGACAATAGCACAAAGTAACAAATGTTGGTGGTGTTTGAACATTCTGAGAGTCAATGTATGAGCTGAGTGTCATCAGTGTGTGAGATTAAGTAGAGTCCCTGAACTTAAATGATGATTGCCTCAGGAGTCATGTACAAGTAAAACTGAGTGTGGCTGAGTGAAGAGATTATCAGGACCCTGCAGATGACTATCTTGGGTTCTGAGGAAATGGAGTGAGCTTGAGACGTTGTATATTTCCAATTGTGATGGTGGCTATCCCCTTCAGAGACAGATGTCAGTATCTTCTGTTCTGGACTCTTGAGCTAAATGTGTGTGCTAGGAAACTACTGGATTTCACACAAAAATTGAAATATGGTATATACATGTTCTTACCCATTCCTGCAGTGTAGCAAGGTGTTTTGCTGTGTAGAGTTACCTGTATGCATGGCTAATATGAATACTAGGCCACATATGTTGGTACAATTGCATGCAAGACAGTACAGCAAGGCAGATTGGTGGGTTTTACTGTGTGAAAGGCATGTGTGCAGGATATTTTGCAAAACAAAACAAAATAACATGACTTTGATACTGCTGTAGTATGTGTGTAGGCACAAAGCAGAAAAAACATTGTCAAATGTAAAATGGGCCCCTTATCTGCCCTCACTCTTTCATGCAGGGCAGGCCAGCAAGCTGAGAAGCTGTGTTGCCTTCCATGTTGTTAAACAAATAGTCCCTTTTGTTCATACAGAGGTTGTGTGAAGTCTGCTAAAGTATTGCTACGTGAAGGTCAACAATAGTCTAACATGGCCCTATCTACTTCTAATAACATATGTTCCACATATCCATGAGGACTTTAAATTTTAAAACGTGTGTCAGAGTGTCACCAGAATCACTTATCTCTACATCTATCATGCGTCATTATTGACATATTCCTATCTCTTTCATGAGGTATAAACAACACCTCCTGCAGAGCATCCGGTCCTTGATGGCCAACCTGTTGAGGACACCATCATGACAAATGAAGATGATGTTGCAGGGCCTCCAGAGGAACCGCCATTCACAGGACAGGCCCCAACTAGTTGTTCACATCCCAAATGAGGACTCAGAGAACCCTCAAGTTGAATTTCAATGGTAAGTGGTAGGAGTCCAGCAGTGCATGGCCAATGATGTGCGGGCAGGGATGGAGACCATAGTGGACACCCTAGAAGGAGTCCATGGATGTGTGAGCTCTAATAAGGGTATTACGTAGGCTGTTATAGACACCTAAACTTGGTTCCATTTGATTGATGAGTCACTAGTTGACATTGCTAGTATCATGATGCAGAGGCAACAACATCACCCCTCTTTTTCCGACATCAGTGAAGTAGCCACACAGCTGGGGGCCATCTGTAACCTCATGGAATCCATGGAGCCAAAGTTGGACTCCCACTTAACAACGAGTGACTTTAATCACAACGTTGTTGCTTTACTGGCAAGCCACCAGACCCTTGTCAGGGATTTGGTGGCTGTCTTACTGGAACAAACAAATTCCGTTGCAGAAAGGGGAGCCATATCTTCTGTCTCTGATATGTGTGTGCCTCAGATGCCTCCCATACAAACACCATCAACTGCAAGGGAAGCACAACACCCATCAGAGAAAGAAGATGTGGAATTCTCCAGTTTCTACTTGCAAACTGCCAGATAACATTTGTCTCTGCTTCCAGGACAGTTTCCTAGTGTCCTTGTGTTTAACATCGTGCCACCTCCTTTGTCACCCAGTACTATATTCTTTGTGCACATGTTGATTTTATTCAGTTGTGGATTTTCAAACAATCCTACCTTCCCTAATGGCAATTTGTACCTCCTCACTGAAATACTCTTCACTTTAACATATCACCTGACATGTCTACCAAATGGACTTTGTCTGGTCATCAAACCTTTCAAGAAGTGTTGGTGAATACCCAAAATAAACAGAAATAGTGTCAAAACACAATGTGTGGGACCTATAATTTCATATAATAATAAATCTAAAACAGCTATTTGTCTAAAACCACAAAGAGTATTGTATGTGTTTTTGCTGAAAGGACTACATACACCATGGTGGAAGTGTACTGTCATAACCCACTTCTTTGCAACTCAAGAAGACGGTGCTAAAGTCACTTGCACATGCTGTCTTGGATATGCACCTACAATGTGTGAGGCATGTGAGGGCATAACAGGTTCCATCCATCCACATATATCTAGCTCAGTGAACATGACAATGTGATCATCCTAATATGAGAACCTCAATGTTCATACTACAGAGATTATACAGTACATAAATGAGGATGCTTGTCCTAATAATAGCAAGATACTCTTGCACATACTCCTCAAGAACTGGCATCATACCCGTGCCACACAAGGATGCACAAGGACAATTATTTACCTTTAATGCCAGTAAGCCAGAAATGCAAGGGGTTCGTCTCAGTCCCGGTGTCAGCTGATCAATCGTGAATAATGCTACTTTGGTATAAGTAGAGAAAATGTGTCCCTTTGCCACTGAGAGGCCTTGAGTATGAGTGCAACCACACATTACATCTATTGTACATTGCACACAATAGTTTTGCATAAGAGTCAGACCACGGAACCATAAACAATGCAGAACCTCCCCAGGGGAAGAGGACTTGCAGACTTTCATAATTTATAATCAGCTAAAAACAATGACACACTTGCATAATGGTGCATGGATGTGTGGTAGTGGCAGGCACCAGTGTGTGTCTGGCACAGCCAGGGAACTGCAATCTGTAGTGACTAAACTATCCCAACCATACCTGCCCCATCACTTCCACACAGAGTGCCACAGTAGGAGGCTCTATGTGTTGTGATGTGTGTGTACAATCACTAAATGAGTCCCACTTACAGTGTCTAAGAATGGTAAAGAGTCCATACTTGACTCAAATGTATGGTAGACTAACACTTGCTTATAGGCCTCTGACAAAGCAACATATACCTTTAAAGACTGCAGGTCAATAGCTACATTATGTACTAAATTCAACTTACTGCATGGTACCAACTCCTAATAATGAAGTGAAGATTAACTTGAGAAAGTAAAAAAATAATAATAATAATATAAAATCTCTCTAAACCACCGACACCTACCTAGCCTTCATGAACTGACCATAACACTACTTTGCTGTACCTAAACATATACTAACTATACATGTAAACCTACACAAATATATACATTTTTGGAATTTATGTTTTTTATATATATATTTATTTTTATAAAACCCTAAACATCAATCCCCACCCACTTTAAAACCTAAACGGATAAAAACAGACTTAAAAACAACTACCTATTAAATAATCTAAAAACTAATACCTAACTATTCTATACCTATACTAAACCCTAGCTAACATGTTGCCTAATAACTATAAGATACAACAAACATAATGAAAAAGGGAAGGACAATGTCCTTACGGAGAGTGTATAAAAGTGCAGAAACTTGCACCATGGCCTCCTGCAAGCTCAACATAAGTTCATACAAGCTGGTCAGCTCCTGCTGGAAGCCATCCATCCTCTTGTGTATCTTCCTAAATTTCCTGAGGATAAAGTATTTGAATATTGATCCCTTGGGTCTTCTGAGCCTCCTGACCCATGAAGTTGGCAGCTGTGGGGCAGAAGATGTTCCGGCTGTGGTTGGGGTAGCTGCTACTGGTGTTAGACACTTAGGGGGTTATTCTAACTTTGGAGGAGTGTTAATCCGTCCCAAAAGTGACGGTAAAGTGACGGATATACCACCAGCCGTATTACGAGTTCCATAGGATATAATGGACTCGTAATACGGCTGGTGGTAAATCCGTCACTTTTCCGTCACTTTTGGGACGGATTAACACCTCCTCCAAAGTTAGAATAACCCCCTTGGTTTTGTTTTAAACACCGGATGCTGCTGTGTCTGATTGGCCTTGATATTTCCAGGACACCAAGGTCGTGGTCCTCTCATATAGTTTAACCAACCTTCTGAAAGCCTTGGAGATGTTTCTGAAGCGGCGGTAGCAATCTTTTTCTCACTTTGAATTTTTTCGCTTCATCAGCTGTCATATTATCTAGAGAGGTAGAATTAAAAAATCCTAACTCAAGCTGTAAATGTACATGATGCATGTGAAAATAGGCTGACATTGTTATACAATGATATGTGTCTGTCTAGACCAATTTCAAAATTTGAGATTGAGATATGGACACTATACCTTCATTACAAAGAGATCTCCTATTCGAACCAGGCAAACTGAGTCAAGTGCGGTTAGGGTAGGTGCACAATATGGAAATGTATTCACAATATGATTACAACCATATCATTCACAACAATGAGTCACGCTCATGATGATGTGTTTATTTGACTTTGGACACATGGTCCAGAAATTGAGACTTTGTGTGTTGGTATTGCATCATGCAAGAGGGCTGAAACTTGCTCATCAACATAGGTAAAAGCTGATGAGGTAAAACAGTGCAGGTAGTGTGCCTCTGCATTGCATAACTCATCTGGAGTCACACAAAGCAGCACACATTGCTGACTTTACTTACTCAGTGTCAGGTAGCCAATACATGGACAGTGGTTTGTTATTTATCTCCTGCAAAACACTACTGGGGTACATTTCACCAATTTACCCTCAGGTAAATACACTGAAATCTGACATATACCTTCGGGTACACACGTTTGCAAAACCATGTTGATCTTTACTGAAACATACTTTCATACACTCATTCTCCCAGGGCTGCATTCATCTGTGCACATTTTAAATAAGACTATGCATCTCAGTAGTGTGAGTATGCATGCTTGGGTACTCATCTGTACAGGAACCTTGTGGCATAATTCAGGTACCCTTGGACCATGATGCAGGTTGACTATGTTGGTGAGAGCCAGTTTAAACTAGCCCACCAGTATGTGCATTCCTGCACGTGAACTTTTCCACAGTGCAGTAACATCACTATGTACCTTGCATTGTATGACTGTCGCCCTGAAAGGGAATATAAGGGACATACAGGGCACAGGTTTGGCATTCCATTGCCAATCCATGTGCAGACTAGTGCATTTGTCCAGCTGGCCACACCATGCCAATTAGACTGAATCCATGCATTGACGCTTACTGGCACTCTATAGGTTTTACAGCATTTGCAATAACACAATTTGCTTTAACAAATACAAATTGCACAGAGATCTGAAGGTTGACACCCAGATAAAATCTGCAATACAATATGACCAGAACCCTGCCATGTGTACATCCAAATCACAATGTGCATCAGTCATTTTGCTAATGATTTTTACAATGCCGTGGTTACCTAAAGTAGCAGGCCTACATTACTACTGTCTCCAGGGCATCAGGATAAATGTCTGTCTGTCACACCATTTCACATAGTGATGATAAGCCAGAACCCTGTCATGTGCACATCCACACTCATGATGTGCATCAGTCAATCATTCTGGTAATGAATTCTACAACACCATGGTTACCTAGAGTAGCAGGCTTATATCCCTACAGCCTCCATGTATCAGTGTAAATATTCCTTCGTCACACCATTTCGAATAGTGATGACATGGCTTACTTTGAGAGAGGCTCAAATACTCCTGAGGCTGAATTGCAACAGCCATACCTCTGGGTAGGTTAAAACATTGAAGATTTTTAAGTCCTTGTAGTAATGTACTAACATCCTTACAGAAACATATGTCGCCATCTCTTTTATTTTCTGTCATGGGTCAAATCCATAATTTAGAAAAACTTTGCCCTATCACAGCAACATTCACAGCATCTATCGTAGTCAAAATGGTTAGATTGTGATGGCTACCCTGCTGACACTGTCCTACATGAATTTATAATTTGTCTTTTGATTTGACACACAGCTACAGGCACAGGTATGTGTCTACAAACATTTGAAGAGTTGAACATCAGGTATGTTTAGCCACACTTATGGTCAGTCACACTCAAATTATGTTGCAGGAGAGGTCAAATGTATGTTGCATGTATGAGCATAGAATGCTGCATGGTAAAGGAATATATATGACATATTGACAAACATTTTGTTTTACTCTGATTTTATGATACCTTCCTGTTCACACTTGGTAACGGTGCCTGTGTATTATTATTGCACATCATCAGCACCTATGTTATACACAAATATGGACATATGCATCAAAAACATGCTCAGAGAAGCTTAGCATTGTTCATTTAACGTCGCTGACAAATCTGTAGAAACATGATTTCTTATGTTTGTGCCATTTGTGGTACTACCAAATTTGATTCTATCAAACATCTGCAGATTATGCACTAGATGATGGTTCATGTGCCAAAAGCATCAGGACTATAGATATGCTAACATAACCACAGATGTAAACATGCATTATCCTGTGGGCTTACTTACATTGCTCCTGAATTTAGAATGTCCTTGTCTATTCCAAATTGATCTGTGGCCAAGTCCTGTTGTATTGCCACACTGACTGTAAATTGGTTGCAGCTGATTGATACCTCCCAAAACACACCACAATGTTACAAATCGCATAGATCACACACAGATGTCAATAAGCTACATCCATGTACTTATTACACTTATTGGTTGCATTGGGGTCCCAGAAGCTGTCAACATCATCCTGGTTGTATGAGAGAGGTCCATCTAGAAGACAAAGATTTAAACATTGCATTGTAAATAGTGCTGTTACACACGGCTGAAGTCCACAATAAATACTATGTCATCCAATTGTTTACGATATAGTCAATACTCTTGAAACACAAATGTATACAATTTATCACTATGGGAAGCAGCTAGTCAGCTTGCAGGGCTGAGCTGGCTAGATGTTGAAGGTCAGAAGTATTTATCAACACATGCCTGAAGCATGTCTCAGGCATGTGGTGGTTTTAGTACTGCTGGTCAGTATCATGTCAGGACCCCTTGCACCATGACACATGAGTGGCACCATTGTCCCTAGGCAGAATGAGAGTGCTGTGATGGGAAAGGACAGGTATACACCACATGTGACATTGTAAGGACCTTATCAGAGTTTTTATGGCACTGGTGCACAGACTGCTGATCAGCGACAACGCATGCTACCTTGCAACATGGAGCAGGGGTGCATGTCTTTTAAGCAGGTTTATTCTGTGATGTCCTTAAGGCTCACATTCCTGCACATTTAGATTCGTCTGAGACATATTAATATGTGTAAACGTGCTGTATAATTCAGCACACAAGGAACATTTACCATAAATGGAGATTGAACATATATTACCTGCTTAGCCATCAACTGTGGAGTTCTGGTATTTTGGGAGCCTTCCTTGGTTATTCATGTATGTTAAATTAAGAAATGCTCGTAGTTCCATGTGTGTTTATTGTATACAACCACCCACAACCCATTGATCAGACCCTTAGGCCAGTGTATGGCAATGCAGCTATTGGCTCTGCATTGCTTTACGCTGGCTTTATGTAGCCACTCTGAGCCGCACAAATTGCCTTTAGGTAGCTTTCAATTTTTCGCCTTATTTATTGCAATGCACATGTTTCAAGTTGCATGATGCAATGTAAAACTAAAACATTTCAAATTATGTTCGTTAAATGTTTAGATTTTGCAGGACTGCTATAGCTATATTGCTACATGCAGATGCTAAATACAAACATACCTACTGGGCCTCTGATCTCCAGTCTGAGCAGGTCCACCAGATCAGCCTCCTATGCCACTATGTCAGCCCAAGATGTTTGATTTGGGTGATGGTGTGATCCACTCCAAAATGCTTTTTGAGGTACCAATGCACATGCTCTCACCTGTCCTTCCTGTCCTTGTGAGGGCACCCATGGCTGACCCTATCCAGAGAGGCCAGCATCCTAGGCAGGTAGTAAACAATTACCCAATGGAGGCTCCCTCAACTCTCCTTCAGAAAACATTTTACCCATACCCCTTCCTGACATGTCCCTATACCTCCCTGATATACAACACCCCAAACAAACACCCCTTAAAACCATACCTACCCCAGATTTATAAAACCCCTAATAAGACATACACCAAACAACAATACAAAGAGAAATATTAAATATTAATACAATGTAATACAAAAAGACCCAAAATGTATAAAGTTCACATAAGACAGGGTCAGATCAGACACCAACAAGACCAAAAATTGTTCCAAACCACCAGACACTCTCAAAAACACCTCCAACACCGAGTGCAAACAGACTGTATGAGAAAGGGAAACCGCCTTTCATACTTCCTAGTATGCAGCCTACCACACCCATTACATAATTTCCTGGATGTGTCCTGCATGTTTCCAACAATTGCTTTGATTTTTCTGACTCATTGCTATGCAAATGGACATTGCATGATGGAAGCACTCCACAGTAGCACTTCTTCAGTACAGTTAGTTACACGCAATGGTGGAAATTCTCTGGTTCAGACCTGCGCAACAGGGGTGATGCACAGGTTCAGCGATGCGCAATATGGAGAATGCAAAACATCTACAATAAAAGTAGCTTCTGCTCCATCAAACACCTTATGACCACTTCCAATTGTTCTTTGTCTCCACTTGGCAGGTCAGAGTGACAGATGACAGTGTCCAGGTGCTGAAACAGGGTGTTTTGTAGTGTTTCATGAGCCTGATACTTGGGGGCTTATTTACAAATAGATTAGCAATGTTCTTGCACCAGGCAAGGTAGTGCAATAGCAACAGAAGTTCTAAAGGAGATTTATGAAGGCACACAGGGAACCAAAATCAGGAGTAAAACAACCCAGCAAAAATCACAGTGCCACCTTACTGTGCCCTGGAAAGGCATTCCATAAGTGTTGCATGGGTATTCACACACATCTTCCATGGTTCTAGATGCATTCCCAGATTACCCAAAACTGGTAATCATGGGAAAACGCTAGAAAGATACACCTTTCTAGAGAGGCTTAACAAGGAGTAATAAATGTAAATAAATGTAAATATCCTTGTTACTTTCTCTTTTAAAGTGTGCTGCATTCAGCCCCACACGCAGCTCAAGGAATATGCCTATTGCAATTTCATATTTGTTTGAAGGTGTCCCCTCATGCACAAAAAACATTCCTGCATGCAAAATAAACACCATTGCACTATGGTGCTAGGCAGCCATAATGGTACCAGTGCAGGGAAGAAAGCAGGAATACACAATAATATTTTAAAAACAGCACATTCCTCTCATTTCCTTGTCACACAGTGCAGCAGAATAAGGTGTCTTGCAGCACTGTGTGAAGATACTTCCTAATCTACACCACAGTTTAGTTCAACACCTTTGAACTGTTGTAGATCAAAAAGTACCAGCAAACATGCATTACCCATGTGCACACTGTTTTTACATTTCAAACTGTGTTTTGTATATGTCTTGCACAGGCACATGCATTCTGCATTCTGCACATGTTTTTGTCATGCTCAGATTTCCTGAACAACCGATTGTTGTGTAAGGGTGAGCGTATCATACAGTTCCAGACCATTTGAAGAGGTGTGTGATCCAGTAGGCCTCACTGCAGGAAACCATGGTTGAATGCTAATTTACACTACCACTGATCACTACACAAAAATCTGTCCATTCATATATGCCTTCTTTACATACATTTAACATCTAGGACTAGGCTTTCGGCCATGACAGATGTCTCCCATGATCTGTCATGGTAACTGGTACAACATGGGTTTTGATACAGCAAAACACAGCTAGATAGTTGACATGCTACATATATTTTTTGAGAACTGGAGATATGGGGCCAGATGTATCAAAGCTTTTTGCATTCGCAAATGGTGCGAATGCCTGTTTGCGAATGCAAAAAGCCATTTCAGAATGAATTAAAGGCATTCTGAAAGCAATTTTAAGGAATCGCTAAAATAGTGATTCCTTAAAATTGGGACCCTGTTTAGAGAGTTGCAAATTGCGACTCTCTAAGAAATCGCAAATAAGATTCCTTATTTGCGATTTCTAAAGCACATGCAAGAAGCAATTCCTTAATGCGAATTGGGCATTAAGGAATCGCTATTTCCCACCAAGTTGAACTTGGTGGTAACCATGTGCAAATTTTAAAAATGCATTTAAAATGCATTTTTAAAATGTACATGTAAAGCACACATGCCCTTTTGGCATGTGTGCACTTTACATGTCCTAAAAAACGTTTTGGGGTGCAGCATAGGGGGCGTTAGGCCCCAGCACCCTGGGGTTTTGCATTTCCAAAAGTGCGATTTCCAGTTAAGAAATCGCAATTTTGGAAACGCAAAAAATTCGCAAATATGGGCCTACAGGCCCATAGGTGCAAATGGGGCTGGTATCGCAATTTGCGATTCGGTAATAGCATTTGCGATTTTTTACAAATCGCTATTACCGAATCGCAAATGTGATACATTGCATTTTGCGAATCAGAAACAGCGATTTGTTAAAAATCGCTATTTCCGACTCGCAAAAGGCATTCTTGATACATCTGGCCCATGGTCCTGTGCTTCTATACAGCTAAGGAATAAAACTTACACATGTTTAGGCCTACATCTAGTTGACAAGATGAGATTGACTATATAGTAGGAGTGATATTCACAAATATTATTGGATGTGAAGTTAACATAGTTTCAGAAATTGTAGACATCGTTTTAATTTGAGTCATTCAAAACAACTGACAACAATTTGGCCCCTTTTAGGGTGAGCAGCCACTGTGTGTACATTGTCTCCTTCAGAATCTTCTGCCTCATGTGGGATTGACCCCTCATAGTTCAATGGGACATTGGTCAGTACATATATATTGTACAACAGGGCACAAACCAAAATCATTTTACACACCACGGCAGATGAATAGAGCAGTCAGCCTCTGGATTTGTCGAGGCAGCGGTGACTTCAGTCCCTAAACATGCGCTTCACCACATTGCAGGTTTTGGATAGAGATACATTGAATTTCTTCTGCTCATCTGTCTGTGAATTTGTGTACAGTGTCATCAGCCATGGCTGCAAACAATATCACTAGTCACCTAAAATAGACACAATCATAAACCAATGAATGTATTCTTTGTACTTCAACAGAGCTACCTCTGCAACATCTGTCTGCAGGCATTATGATACACATTTTAACTTCATTGGTACAGATATATTTAAGCTACTATTGTCCATTACTTTACACATGCTTATTGATATATTATTGCTTTACACATGCTTATTGATATACTTTAACATGTTGTACAGCATCAAGGGCATATAACACATCAATATGAGAGTTCCTGTGTTTAAATGAAGAGTGGCCAGATACGCTAATTTGATTACTTGTATCTGCTAAGTTTAAATTGTGGACTATGGCGGTCATTCTGACCGTGGCGGTCGGCGGTCGCCGCCCGCCAAGCGGTTCCCGCCGAAAGACCGCTCCGCGGTCAAAAGACCGCGGCGGCCATTCCGCCTTTCCCGCTGGGCCGGCGGGCGACCGCCAGAAGACCGCCGGCCGGCCCAGCGGGAAAGCCCCTTCAACAATGAAGCCGGCTCGGAATGAAGCCGGCGGAGTTGAAGGGGTGCGACGGGTGCAGTGGCACCCGTGGCGATTTTCACTGTCTGCACAGCAGACAGTGAAAATCTTTGTGGGGCCCCCAGGGGCCCCACGGCACCCGTTCCCGCCATCCTGGTTCCAGCGGTGGACACCGCCAGAAACAGGCTGGCGGGAAGGCGCTCAGAATCCCCATGGCGGTGCTGCAAGCAGCGCCGCCATGGCGGATTCCCTGGGCCAGGGGGAAACCGGCGGGAAACCGCCGGCTCCCCTTTTCTTACCACGGCTTTACCTCCGCGGTCAGAATCGCCCAGGAAGCACTGCCAGCCTGTTGGCGGTGCTTCCGCCGCCCGCCGCCATGGCGGTCATGGACCGCCAAGGTCTGAATGACCCCCTATGTGTGTGGCGCATCTCCAAATTTAGAAGGAGTCACTTGCAGCCATGTAGAGATTTATGTGTTGGAATAGTGACAGGTGTTTTAATTAATTAATTTGACACAATTTCAACTATGATGTGCTTGGTTGCTTACCTAGTACTCCAGGCCCTTCACTTGTTTGTTACAAAGTTGCATGTGCAGTTTCTTATTAAAAGTTGCCATTGTTTGTCATCTGAAATGTATGTTTTAGTTTTAAATGATCATCATTCAGTGAGAATATTTATTATGACAAGTTGTCTACACAGAGGAATGGAAAGTGAGGCCCTTCACTTGTTTGTTACAAAGTTACATGTGCAGTTTCTTATTAAAAGTTGCCCTTGTTTGTCATCTGAAATGTATGTTTTAGTTTTAAATGATCATCATTCAGTGAGAATATTTATTATGACAAGTTGTCTACACAGAGGAATGGAAAGTGGGACTATTCATTATGAGGCCTAACTATGTTTTGAAGCCTGACTTAGTCCAACAGACCTGTACAATAATATTTATGTCAGTAAATGTATGTATGTGTAATATCTATTTAAAAGATTCTGGTCTTATTTGCCTTGACTTGTATAGCATTTCATGATCATCTGTATATAGATTTGTTTATATTACACTGTGAGACACTTCCATCACCACTATGTGACCAGGGTTTGTTCATACTGTATGCCTTCTGTATTGACCTGTGTGAGCAATGTATATCAATGTTTTAGATTAGATGAGATGTAGGCATCTTGTGGCATGTATGTACTCATCTATTTAATTGAAGAATGTTTATGTGCCTTATTATCAATGAGGATAATGTGACTTTGAATGTTGTAATGGCTGGTGTATACCTGTCATTTGCTTGTTTAGTGAGACTCATGTTCCTACATTACACAGTGTTACTTTTTTTGATCCAAAGCTTTCAATGCAAGACAGTCATTGATATTTGAGGATCCATTCACATTTGTGGCCCTAAGAAAATCATCAGACAATAGATATACTACCATGTGTCAACATTTAACCAAGACAATTATGGTATCCATAGTTTTACATATAATCTTATCCTTTATGCACGCCCCACAACATTTAAAGGTTGTTCCTTTCATGTTCGCTTCTGAAGAATTGTGGGGGGGGGGTCATGTTTTGTTTTTCTTTTCTGTTACTTCAGTTACACTACTTGAGCTTCTGGCAGTTCACACAGTATGACAGGGTCCAACACCTAGAACTGTGTATGTTAACATCCTTCCACTTCTGAATCTGTGAGGTAATCACACATTTGGACACCAATGGCTACATGTTTGTGTGATATGCTACTACTAGGTGCACATCAAGCACATTCCAAACAATAACACACAGATGGGTTTTCACTCATTCATTTAAATATAGGTGAACTATTGATTTATCTGCTTTCCCAACCAATGATTAGTCCATTCCCGAAAGTGACATTCTCATATCGCTCATTGAAGAGACTGTGATGGAATATATATGCTTCATGGACACTTCCACATTATTTTACCAGAATGTCGAGGGAGAGTCTCTGATGGTCCACTATTTCCTGGACATTTACAGAATACTGATGTTTGTTGTTTCTGTAGAGGTGTGTGCATGGAGCACAAATTGCACATGTCTTCAATCTCTGACACCAAGCACATGGGGGAATCCTGCTATGTTGTAAAATCCTTGGTTGGTATCCAGATGTTGTTCATTAGTATTTGGGGTGAGTAGGTACTATGGGATCAGTTTCATTATGGCATCCAAGACAGATGCAAGGAAGGCAGATAATACTCCCTGTGATAGACCTGTAAATTTTGCGGATGTAGTTTGGAATAATCCATATATTTTTATCTTTAAAACAACATTAAAGGAACAAAAATCCAATGTAATGACCCAGAGATGTGCATTTTTAAAGATTAAAAGTAATTCCAGTGCTTAGAAGCAAATAGTGCTCAAGGGGTTAAAAAAAGGCCACACTGGAAAGTGACGAAGTTTAGAGTTCAGACCACCCACAAACACTGTTATTCTTACTTTCGGCATGTTTCTTGATACAGGAAAGTGGTCCACAGCACCAGCCAATTGTTCAGAGGCTCAGGTTTACCTCTTGGGGTCTGGGAATACACCTCCCACAATGCATCTCTTCAACTTATGGAGCAGT
The DNA here is from genome assembly GCF_031143425.1 of Pleurodeles waltl. Taxonomy (NCBI): domain Eukaryota; kingdom Metazoa; phylum Chordata; class Amphibia; order Caudata; family Salamandridae; genus Pleurodeles; species Pleurodeles waltl. The sequence continues at coordinate 690,097,655 of NC_090442.1, read as the reverse complement.
TTACAACAGTTGCTCCAAATGTTTTCCAGACTTTTGGATCTTTTTCCACAGGTTCTTTTTGGGTCCCTATAGTGTCCACAACATGACCCAGGGTTCCAGAAGCTCTGAGTTGCTCCTTGGGATGCGACTACAATGCTCAGAGTGCCCCTGGTCAGAATCCTAATATGGCCACTGGACACTGGTCAGCTGGGCTCTTCTTGCAGGACTTGATGCAGGGGACTCAGGGCAGCTCCTTTGTACCTGTACCTTACAGGGAGTATCTTCTTGAAGCAGTTGAAGACAGGCAAAGTCCTTTTTGTGTTGAAGCCCAAGTGTGCAGCTGATGCAGTCCTTTAGAGTGCAGTGTCCAGGTGCAGGTCAGGAGTCCAGCAGGGCAGTCCTTATTCTTCTTTGTCTTGTTCCTTGTAGGGTTCTGAGGTGGGTATAACTCTTCCATATTTATCTTTGCTCCTGGGGTGAAAAGCAAGGGGGCCCGACTGTCCAATCACAGGTAAGCCACTTCCCCTTGGATGACCCACAGAGAAGAAAAAAACAAAATTGCCAGGTTTACCTCACCAGAACTTATAAAACAAACTTTTATAACATCCCTGTTTACAGTTACATGGCACCCAACCCTAGGGGCACTTAGGACACACCTTAGGGGTGACCTATATCTAAAAATAAATAAGGCAGCAAGGCAGGCCTGCCTTTGAAATTACCCTGGGCACCTCAGCAGTGCACCTTTGGGTGCACCACCTGTGCTGGCATCCCTAAGCCTACATGCTCTACCATATACTAGGACCTATAGGTAGGTTGATATAAACAATTATAATTAGCCTAATTTGCATGCTCTTTTTACACAGAGCACAGGTCCCTGGACAAGTTAACAGTACCCAGGGTACCACCAGAGTCAGGAAAACACGAGCAGAAAGTGAAAAATTGGGACAAAAAGTTAGGGGGCACCTGCAATCAGCCCTGTTTTCTCACAGAAACCCCCCTACCCCAGCCCACACACCCAGGGGACTCAGCCCAACCCTTCCTGGCTTGTCAGGCTAGGAAGACAGTGAGGAAAACTGACTGTCCCTTTGCAGGGCCTACTCTGCCTTACATCCTCCTGTCATGGTCACTCACTCTGGGTAGCGGACCTAATCCAACAGTGAAAGGGCCCATCTTAAACTGAAACTTCCCTCTAGGGTGGACTTCCTTCTCTCTCTCTCTCTGCCAACTTGGGTAGTGACGTGCCCACCTCCCTTATCCTTAACTTTGCTGGGACAACACCTAGCTTCCCCAAAGAGGTCACCCAAACCCGAGCAACCCTACCATGACCAACAGGGTCAGAGGGCCTACTTTGCTTTTGGCCCTGAGGTCTGCCTCCTAGGCCAAGTGCAGTGCTGCCATGAAGTCCAGCCCAGCAGAGACTACTGACAGCTGTCAGAACCCAGTACTAAACCCTAAGCTTTCCACTGACAGGTGGGTGAGATGTTTTAGGGTCAACTGTGGGGTCCTGGTGCCCCTTTTGCTGTTTAGAGCGGGAGGCTACCACATCCTGTCGCACACACCCATCTTACACACTCTCTTCTATCAGTGTAGGGGCAATAAACTGCAGCTGGACAGCTGCTTGACTAGTTAGGACTTCCTGCGGGTCAGGTGAGGCCTCACCAGTGCCAATTCAGGGCTCCCCCGTACTGGAGCAGAAGGCCTTGGGCTCAATGGAACTCTCTTTAAGAGTGACCTACCCTTCCTTTTCTTATTCCCTTTTATTGGGGGCCCCTGTCTCCTAACTATAGGCACAGGCTCCCCAGGACTTTGGGATTCAAGGGCTTCCTGGGCGACACCCCCTCTGGGGCCAGACTCACTTCTGGAGGGTCATTGCCTAGGCTACAATCTACGGGCAGGTCAACACTGACCATCACCCTAAACCAGTCAAGTATACCCTCTCTTTCTAGGGGTGAAATGGCTATAGGTTTGGTGGTGACCTCACTGTAGCTATCCTGAGATTTCTGGTCACCCATGGGACATACATGTTGAGGGTCACAAACCAGTCACTCACTATAGTGTGACTGGCACATGTATCTCTCAGGCCAGTAGTGGGGATCCCTTTCACCTGTATGGGGTGAAATTGCCTACTCCCACTCTCAGGGATCAATACCTTACCATCTGGTCCGGTTTCCATGTGCAATGCTATGAGGACCTCATCATCTGAGGAGTCCTCCTCTATGGTTACACTAGACAGCCAAGTGCTAACCACCTTCCTTGGACAGGCTGCATCTCCTCTGAAGTGACCTGTCTGCTGACAGTCAAAGCAGGCCTTATTGTCCAAGAGCTTATTTAACCCTGGGTCTCCCTGTCTCTGCTTGTCAGAGTGGGAGTGGGATTTACTCCTCTTCATCTTAGGGTTCTTGGGTACAGTGAGAGTGTGAGAAAACAGGACTGATTGCAGAGGCCCCCTAACGTTTTGCAACAATTGTTCACTTTTTGCTGGTGTTTTCCTGACTGTAATGGGACCCTGGGTAATGCTAACCAGTCCAGTGCCGGTTGTTGTTGGTTGTCCACTTGGTGGTGCCATGCTTGGAGGGGGAGGTGCAGGTGCTGCTGTCAGTGGTCCTGGAGCTGAGGAAGTTGAAGGTTGCTGATATCCTTGGTGCCACCTGGGTCGTAGTGGTGGTGCTGGTAGTGGCGGCTGTTGTGGACACAGAAGGGCCCCCTTGGGCAAATGCCCTCCACACCCCTGAGGATCTTTAATGGCAATAACTCTGTGACATGTGGTGGAACCCAGACTCCACATCCAGAATATGGGGGTAACGCATCGCACACCGCTGAAATTCACAAATCTGGCTGGCATCCATATTGGCTGCTGTTAAAAAAGATAAAGCCAAACATTAGGTACATCATTGTGTGATACAGCTACTGATGATAATCAGACAATACATCTAATGTAACTGAATCAGGCCATATCACCACACAGATCACAAATTCTCCCTGAGGAAGTACATGCCATCGCAGCATACACATGTCCTAGCTAACAGCAAAGCAGTGCTCTAAAAGTTGTGTACCAACTTAAATGATCTAAGCATCATTGTTCAGCCATTAGTCACATAACAAATGCTACAAGTCCTCCACATGTGCCAGGGCAACTAATGACTATCTTCTGGATGACAATCAAGGGCCACAAGATCTGTGATTTAGAAATGGAATTGCCAGGATGGTATGCAGCTGCAAATCAAGAGTGGATATCCTAGGTTTGGACAAGTGATTTACAGATTTACATGTTTTTGTACTACACTTGGATCATCACACCTAGGTACACATTTCATAACCCTAAGCCTGTGCCTCAGGGGGGGGAGGACAAGCAACACATACTTTCAAACATCAAGGACACCCAGGAAGCTTTGGACAGATGTACATGGGTTTAGTCAGTCCACCACAGGTAAGGAGGCTGTCCAACTAGGATAGACACAAGCCTTGGACAATCCCATCCACATTTATGTTTGTAATTGCAGGCAATTGTCAACATAATTTGATACCACCAATACCTCTCCTACAACAAGACAATAGATGCAACCACACATCAGGGCATGAGCTGCATGCACCTATGACATTGTACTCAAGTGCCACATGCACGTAGCACAACATGTGGAGCTACATGCTGCTAGGAAGTCAATCATACAGTTGAACATGTTCATTAGTAAACAGGGAGGCTCAAGTCTGTGGGTAAGACTTTGGCATCTCTATTCTGTGAGATTCAGGGTCTGACTTGCTGACTAAATCATAGATATGGCCCTCCGCCAATTTTTCTCTATAAATATTTTATCAACAAATGTCACCCTCTTCACATGGCCATGCCTACAGGGCTGTACTACAATCCCAAAATATGGCTATACGCTACTGATTGTCCAACTCAAATATGGAGAAAAAAAAAGTGAAACTCCAGTCAAGTTGCATACCAGATCATGTGCCAGCACAACATACATTGCTATGTGTCCAACACACAGGAGTCAATCCCACAACAGCTGCAAACACAACACAGAACAGAAATATCATTACTTACTGGATATGTCTGGGTCCGCAAATCGGGCCACTTCTCGGATTGTGTAGGGGGCAGGTCCACCTGTAAAACATGGAAGGGTGAAATGTGCTCAATGTCTGCGCACTGTACAACACTTGGAACAAAGCCTCACTGTGTGTGACATTATATATGATAGACCAGCACCTCAGGGTTGGAGTCACCACAAAAGACATACCACTGCAAACATGTATTGACCCTGTCACTCCTGTGAGTGATGCACACACAAATGCACACATGCAGTGGCCCTAACACTCATGTGGTGGCAAACATGATTGGTCAATTGGGTGCAGATTTATTTATACAGGGTACTCCATTTCATCATTTGTTGCTATGAGAGACATGCAAAGCCACATTCCTGGTGCACTGCAATACCAGTCACTCAGGTATTGTGGCTTGTGCATCAAGGGACAATCAGTTACTGTGTGAGTATATGCAGGCTTGTGTTGTCTATAGGTTACATATGCCACATTGCCAGTGTACCCAGAGCCGTATATGCCTCCTATGACACCATGATGGCAGGGATCCTGTGTGTTACTTGATGACAATCTTACGCTAAACATGGATTGGCCATTTATCTAAATCAAAACAAAAAATAGATATATGCTGACAGTGTATATTGTGGTCATCCATGACAGAATGCATGGGCACAGGTGTAGTCATTACACCTGAAATGTGTCACTCATTGTCCTGTGTATCCATAATGGGTTTTGGAAATAACAGCCACATTCATCATCTTACATTTGCCAAGTTGGGAGATCAGCGGGTATACAGCAAATTGACACTGACACATTATTAAAACATGGTTTTGCAAATGTACCACAGTGTCAATCATGATGATGTAGGTTTCATTTTGTATGTACCTTCGGAATGGCAGCAGTCACAGGAATGCTGGTCTTCTGATCTTAGCATACACCCATGTCTGTGATAGCCTCCATACTGGGAAGTTAGTTATTGTACATATGATGCACTAGATCAGCAGGGGTGTACCAAACGAAACTAGCAAAGTATTAGGGAACTTTATATGCATGAATGAATTGTTCAGGGGTCCCTTGCACGACATCATGCACGTAATACATTGTGACCATGCATTCCCCAACGTCAGGTATCCCATGATGACCCCATAACTTATGAGAAGTGCATGGCAATAGAGTAACACAGATGGGAAATGCATTAGCTCTGTTCCAGCTATTGTGCCCAAGACCAATTTAAAAAACACAGGTACAATGAACAGAGGGATAGTTGTTATCCCTCATTTTGTATCATGTGCTTTATGTTATATGCTACAGCTATGGAAAGTAGCACCAAACATTTAGAAATGAACTCGTGTGCATTACTTTGGCATCCATTCCTAATTTAATTGCGGCACAACCAAGTCTAACTATCAGCCTGAGATATTAACAGATGTTAGAAAGAAATTGGTACGTATGGGGCAGAATACAGTTCAGACATGTATTCGAAATAATTGGGGAACACATTAATTCTTTGAATTAGCTTGTGAAAAACATCTCTTTCCTGGTACACTCACAGACCATGGATAAAACATATGTTAAAGCCACATTAGCATTATCTATTGACGTGAAGGCAGTACTAATTTACAAGCCCAAGTTGTGTTTTGTAACTTAGTGCAGCTGTGGCATCAACAAATGACGGTAATGTGTAGCAATTATTGTATAACTCAGGGCTACTGTATGTCTAACTTACATTCCACATGTCCAAAAACATTGCCTGCAGCATATCAACAAATCTGCTATTGTCACTACAGAGCATTTAAATGTGCACATTACTCTGAATTGTACTCACCAACAGGGTCACCAATCACAATACCCAGTTGGTTCAGCAGGTCTTTCTCTCTGGCAACAAGGTCAGCCCAGTGGTGCTTTAGTTGGTGGTTGTTGCGTGATATATTGTAGACGCGACACAGATGGTACAAGAACTTTGACCACCCGAGCCTCCTCGCCTCTGTGTGATACCCCTGTATCACCCTGCCACCTGCTTCGATCATCAAGGGGAGGAAGTGGCACACCAGCCAAATTGATCCCCCCAGCTCCTCCTGACCCATTCTCCCCAGACGTGGCCTACCAAACATGACAGATATAATATGAAAATTAAAGGGTACAGAGGATAATAAAGGCAAAGGAGGGAGGAAAATGAAAAAAGTAACCCTAAAAAAGCCCAACTATCCCCAAACTAACAATACCCACAACAGACTCCTAACAGTACAAAGACATAATTTGACACCAAAAATGACAATTAAACACTTACAAAGAACAACTGAGACACTCACAAATAGCACAGATGACAAATTGGATGGCACACAGGAGACAAACTCACAATTGGGACAGACAAAACTCTGAGCACAGCGACACAGTCTAGAAAAATCATAGACTGCAAAGTGAAAGTGAAAGTACACCCACTGTACCAATTCTGTAAACAGAATATCCTATTACATCACCTCCTGCCTCAAATGCGGTGTGTTTTTATTATGATGCGTCAAAATATTATGACGCTTACAGTCTGTGCGTCAATTTTTTTTGACACACATGTTTAAAAATGACCCCGCATCCATAGTTCCAAATATTTTGCATTGGTAACCAATTTCATGGGATACAGTGTAGGAATTACTGCTCAGGCTAATGGGTGCATCATGGCTATGAGCGTCATTTTTCTACGCATATGCAGTGAATTTTGATGCATATGCATCTTTTTTGACACGTATGCGTCCAAATGTATGTCTTTTACTGGGTTTGGGTCATTCCTAACATTTTTATAGTACATGACAGCTGTAGCTATACAGAGATAGGCTGTTTGCACCTAAATGCTGCATTCCAGTGTTTGGGCACATGTGGCAGATCACACTACTGCGGCCCATGATCCTCTAATTGTTGTACCAGATTAGCACTCTTCACTGACACAATAGATACCCAAACTTTTGGAATACAATTTGGTATTACCCAGTTTGAGCAGGTTGTGCGTCAATAGTGGATAGCAAGGCTGCGCAACTTAATACATTAACTCATAGCCTGTGTGTCAACGTCTGTGAATTGACTATTTCAATTTTTGTTGGCCCTCTGTGTGAACATCACAAGACGTGTTTTCATAAATGTGCTTGTATGCATGTGTTGTAAATGCGGATAACCATCAGATGCTATTCAGTGTGGCAATGAGTCACAAAATGTGTTTTTCATACACGTAGCAACATATGCTGTGTGAACTTCCCTGACTTTTGGGACAAAAGCATCTCTCATGATAAACTATGCACAGGATAGATAAAGGACTGGTGATAATGGCAATGTTACAAAACTAAGCCATCACATGTACTGGAATATTGGATACCACTTCCTGGTCACTTTTTTTTATACTACCCATGAGTCAGGCATTTGAAAGTGCTATGTATGTACAGTGTTTGTGACACAAAGTCCCAAAAGATTGAGTCATATAAATGACCTATGTTTCTCTTGTGGCGGTGGATGACCATCAGACCAAGCAGCATGTGTTCACATATTTCCAGTGGTTAATTGCACAAAGGGGTCCAGTTCAAGTGTGTGGCCATGTGTACCCTGTGTCATTATTGGAGTCCATGTTGTCACAGTTACGTGCAGGTCTAGTCATGAGTCTGTGGAGTCATTCCCTGCATTAACAGAGTATCCTTCAAAGCAGAATTGAACGAAAGCCAAAGAGGAATTGAAAAAACACATGGGGATGGCCCAGCTATGGCACTGCAGAAGTTTTATGAGACTGACAACAGGGCAACCTTGGTGTGCTCACAAAGTTGATGAATCAGTAATTTTAAACCAGCAGGTTTCATCACAACATTTGTACCCAGGGTGGCCTCTAAAATTCTCACTGCAACCGGGAACATCAGTGCCTCAGTGCTGATCAATCTCACAGCTATTCACCATGCAAGCCCCATCAATAGGTTGGGGCCGATGTGAATCTGTATGTGGACCGTCAGGGCACAAACATGTTTTGTCCTTTCATGCACATTAGCAAATGTTTGTTGTGCTGGAGGCACCATACCCAATCCATGCATACAGCCATGGTACACTGTCACTGTTTATCACTCATGCATACATGAAACCCAGACAAGGGATGGGCCGTGATTAGGCTATTTGAAGGCATGTCCCACACCATGATACGATAAGTAAACTGATTATGCTATACAATCTATTTGAGGATTCATTGTAGACCTACCAGACACAATACCCCAGGAGGAAAGTGAGGGCATGGAGACAAATGAGACAAATGTAGCCACAGGGAACCTTTATGGTAACAGAAAGACAGTAACCAAGCAGGTTAACAGGATGGAGGCTCTGTCAGGAACTAACATAAACACGGCAAATACACAGTGAGCAGACTGGGACTGGGAAAAGGAGGAACAACACTGTGGAAAATGAAAACTATATTTGTCCTGTGGGCTGCAACGTTACACATTCACCCAAAACCTGTGTTGCACAAATGATTTATACAGCAATGCAAAACAAGGATATACATATAATGGCAGCTTCTAAGCCGTTCCAGGCAGCAGCAAGGGCAATGCAGGTTCAAATGGCTGGTCTGCATGGAAGTGCTCACAGGTGTGTGCAGCTTCAGTCTCTCACAAGTCCTGTAGGTGAGAATCAAGTTCAAAGGGCCAACAGTACCTTTCACATGGGAAGCAATGGACAGGTGATTACAGGCCCTACAGAAAACCAGGCAAAGCATTATCTGACCTAAAGTCCATGCAGACAGATGAACTATGACTTGGCATGCCATACTAAAGAGGGAAGCACACTGGAGTCAGAATGTGAGTCTGGGTGTGTGTAGATGAAGGATTATCTGGGTACAAATAGTTCATTTCCAGGGCCCCCTAGAGAAGGGTGTGGAGAGATTGAAAACATGACAGTGGCAGGACTTATGACCTGGGATGGCATGCGCAGGGCATGTCTTGTGAGCAATGCTTGTCATACCTGGGGCACTCGTGCTATCCATTTGCAGCTTACATGGACTCCTTGTCACACATATTCCTTGCAGAGATAGCTGATGTCACACTTACTGCTGTCAAGGGGCTGGTCATACATTCCTGTTAACAATGCAATAGCACATCCACTGCCTCATGTATGAGGCAGTTTTTACCTTCTGAATGATGGTGGCTTAGTTGTGTGCCATATGCTGCAATGAACCATGTTGCCAACATGTATGTGTGACATAGCTGTGGTCCTCTGATATTGACCTTCAAATGTTAAATGGACAGGATATATGTCATTAACACTGTGTGTGAAGTTGGGTGTACATTCGTACCCATCAAATGTGATGTGGATTTTTCAGTATCCTAATCTGTATATCTGCAATGCTCCATGAGGCTAAACTCTGATGATGAATCCTAGGGATTATGTGATGCATAAATAATTACCCAGACCATGATATAGTGATTAGGATAGGTGTTTAATGACATATGGTAAGACAGTGGTGATGGTGACTAGAGTTAAAAGACGTTTTGTACAATGTGTTGTCTCCGACGCAATCCTGCTGCAGTGTTTGGATGGTCCCCCTGATGTTGATGGCCAACATCCTCCTCTTCCTCCTCTTCAGGCATTTGTGGGTTTGGTTCTTAGAGGGGAATGTTCCTCCTTACACAAATGTTGTACAGGATGGCTCAAGTCAAAATGATCTTGCAGACCATTTCAGGTGAGTATAGGAGGCTGCCTCCGGTGATGTCGAGGCACCTGAATCTTGACTTCAGGATGCCAAAGGTCCTCTCTACTATGGTGCGTGTCCTCCGATGTGCATCATTATAGGCACGCTCTGATGCTGTGCTTGGGTTTGCAAATGGGGTCATGATCCATGGCTGGATCCCATACCACTGATCAGCTGAAAGAGAAAATTAGTGAAAAATGTTGATGGAGCTTGCAACATGATTATCACTTTGCATGGCAGTTGTTCTCTTGTGTTGTCCGTGACTCATCTGTGTTTGTGTTATTGTGTGGAATCCTAGGATTCTAGAATGTACCATCGGCATTGGGATGTTTCATTATCTGAACCGGTGTGTGGCTGATTGACCAACACCAGATGCCAGCGGTATTTTTGTAGACTTGCAGTACATTGTGTACTCCCATGCATTATGTAATGTGAAAGAGGTGTCCATGTGTCTTAACTGGGGGTGACATGATACTTCCATACACAGAATCAATTCCACAGTGGTGGTAACACGGTTGTATCTATATGGCCTGGACATCCCATCCAATTTAACATATGCAATAGAATTTGTTAAACAACAGTGAGGCCTTTTGATTTGGCTAGGTGACATTGTACAACACATCTCCATAAGTTGGCAGCACTGAAGTGTTGACAATTGACAATGCTCAAATAGCCATTGTGTGACAGGTTCTCTGCAGACCTATTTATCTGCCCTTGCCGAGTTGACTCATGTTCAAACATGTACATACACTACTGAACCTGGTCCAGTTCAGCTGGCTAACTTGGTTGTGGGGTTGACGGTTTAAGTGTCAGAAGGTCCATATGCCTGTAAATCTTTTGTGTATATGTGTAATTGTCTCAAACCGTATGTGTAGGAATGTGCACTTTGCAATATTGTCACATCAAAATGTGTTCGTAGCACAGTCCACCTGCTTATTGGTAGTGGGCAATGTCAGACCAGGAGTGATGTGAGATGTTGGTACAGCCTCAATGATTCCATGTCCCATTCATTAGAGTCATCATCATCATGCTATGTGTGTCATGGTATTATACCTGCAGCGAAACACATTGCATACCCCTTACACTGTACATATTGTTTGGAAGGGTGTGTGATTGAGTGTTATTGATGTGATATTGTAAGATTAATCTTCCAAGTTGTACTGGATGTTAAGGCCATGTCATTGTCACTGTGTGGTTTTAAATTGTTCCCTTGTGTCTGGCGACTGGCATCTGTTGTTATTTGCATCTGTCATTTGTCCCTAGGTGTGTATCCCATTGGGTCAGGATATCAAACATGACTAGCAGTGTCACATCCTCAGTGCCTTCCTGGCCACGTCTCAATGTAGTGGTGTATGTGTTGTGTGTCCTACAGGGTTGCTGTGCTGTGTGTACATAAGTAGGTTTCTGTACTTACAAACAAGTATGCCATTTCCATATCATTCATCCTGGAAGTGTTGATTGATGGTGCAGTGGCGGAAGATGAATGAATCATGTACACTCCCAGAATACTGATGATGTTGGTGATCAAACCCCGGTGATCGACAATGGCCTGCACATTGATGGAGTGTCTTTGCTTCCTGTTGTGGTATAGATGCTCGGTTGCAGCAGGTGGCACAATCCGTACATGTGTGCTGTCAATGGCACCAAGCACTTGTGGGAAACCGTTGATTTGGTTGAAGCCCTGTTTGGTCTCCTGCTGCTTCTGCTGTGTGTTGGGGAAGCTGATGTGGCGGGGTGTGAGGGAGATGATGGCATCCAATACCTTGGGTAGGAAGGCAGAGAATGAGGGCTGTGAGATCCCGGCAACCAGGGCACCACTGGTTTGAAACGAGCCACTTGCCAACATGTGGAGGACAGCTAGCACCTTGGTCTCTGGTGGAATGATGTGGGGTGTCTGCAAGCTGGGTGCCAACTGTGGCTCAATGTGGCGCAGCAGCTGCTGAATGGCTTGCCAGTTGAGTCTGTACCTCTGGATGATGTCTTGTTGCCTGAGTCCCAGAAGGGTTGCCCTGGTCCTGAATATCCTGTCCAGCCTTCTGCGTTGCCTTTGGGGTCCCTGCTGGTGTGGTGGAAGCTGCTGCTGTTGGTCCTGTGCTCTGCGTCTTCGTGCATCCTGGATGATTATTACCTCCATGTCTTCCTTTAGGATCTCTGCTGTTGCTTCTGTGTGTTTTCCTTAAGTAGTGGTGTGTTTGCCCCATTTTAACGCCTGCCCTGACCCAGGCGTTATTTTTTTACGCAAATCGAGCTGTGCATCATTTTTCCGACTCCACCTCCCAGTTGTGCAGGATTTTTGAGTTGTAGGTGAAATATGGCGCACGGGTGTTTAAGTCATTTTTTGGACGGGAACGCCTACCTTGCATGTCATTAACACAAGGCGGTTTCACGCATCCAGACAATGACGCACACTGTGGAATTTTGGCATTTGCGAGGTCGGGCATCAAAGTATAAATATCGTGTAGGGTTTACGCCGAATTTGCATCAAAATGTTTGCCACAAATTTGGCGCAGGCAGGATATAAATATGCCCCTTAGAGTGTTCTCCCACCTATAATATTTGAATTCCCTACTTGTACCATATTTCTTGTGTATATCCAATAAAAATGGAATAAAGGAAAACATTTGAATTTGAGGCCATTTACAGAGTCCTGGTATTGTAATACTTTCCCTGCATAAGCCCTCCAGTCTATTGAAGAATCTATTTTTAGTTCATCTTCTTTGGCAATTCAGATTGTCCTTTTACAAATGATGCGTCATTGGCAATAATCAGGAGTCTTTCTCAAATGATAATGACGTGTCCTCATTTAACACATCATTTGGACATGCCATTGCCACGGTGCCTTAATCTTGAGAATGATTGGGGAAATACAAGAGTATAGTTCAAATCCTATAAACTAACCACTCCTATTTAACTTTGGGAAGACAAAGTGTAACGGTGACTGTTGCCTAAATTCAGGAAAATTTTGAGGTAACTCTACCTGAGGTACTGCACCAACAAAACAGAAATCATGATCTTAGGGAAGATCACTTCTCCATAGGACTCCACCTAGGGCTGACAATCACCCTCACCATCCACGGCAAGAACTTCATGCTGCCATACCATGAAGATGCTGATGAAGATTTTCAAATGGATCCCAATCAGTAACAGGAAAACTGTCATGCACAGTCTAGTCGCAAGCAGGGTGAAGAATAAGAATGCCCTCATTACCTGGAACAACACAAAATCTCACCAGGATGCTTCAGACCATTCAGACAGAACTCAGTGATCAGAATCACTCTCAACATCCCATGGGACACTCATATGGCACTACATCTGAAGGAGCTCCCCTGGTTCTCGATACACAAATGAACACAATTCAAACTACTCATCCACACTTTCAAAGCACTACATAACACTACCCCAGCATACCTCAACAAAAGTATCTGCTTTCACAAATCTTACAGGAACCTCTGGTCATTCAGAATCCTATTTACACATATTCTACTCATAGAGAAAACCAAATCCGTCAGTCGAGCCATGTTCTACATCACACCTAAAAAGTGGAATGACCTGCCTCTACACATAAGAGACTCTTCCTTACATCTTGATTTACACAAGAAGCTGAAGACCTGGCTTTTTGAGTAATCCCATTGACTGACAAGTTCGGCTAGGCTCATACCTGCTTAGCACTACTATATGATTTCAGGAGCTAGTGGGCTATAAAAAGCTGCATAACATAACAGTCCTATATTAATTTGCAAAGAAACACCCAAATTACAAACACATAGGGACTCATTACGAGGCTGGCGGTCACAAGACCGCCAGCCTCGTGGTGGCGTTCAGACCGCCGCATCTGTGGCAGCCCGACCACCTCATTACAAGTTTGCCAGGCAGACACGCCAACAGATCTCCATCTCCGCCAGTATCCATGATCCCGAGGGAGTGATGGCGGTCCTGGTTGTGATTAGTCAGGGCGATGCTGAACTCAGCATCACCCTGTTGATTACAATCTTGTTCTCTGCCAGCCTTTTTACGGCAGTTTTCCCACCATTCAAAGGCTGGTGGAGAACAAGTGCAGGCGGCCACAGGGGGGTCCCTGCACTGACCATGCCATTGCCCATGGTACAGGCAGTGCAAGAGCCCCCCAGCACTGTACCATTGGAATGTGCACTGTCTGCTTTGCAAATAGTGCATATTCCGAGAGTGCTGGTCGGCCCCCTCTGTGCTACGGGATAATACTCAGCTCCTTTAGGGGAGCCAAGTGCTTTCTCGTAGCACTGTTCCTGCCAGTCAGACTGATGGGTACGCTCCATTTCAAGGTTTCCGTCAGTCAGCCCAGTCAGGTCGGTGGTAATCTTGTAATGGGGGGGGGGATGCCACCACTATGGTCGTGGCTAGACTTAGCTGTGACATTCAACCCGAAGATTTTGAGGGGGAAAAAGACTTCGATGTTCCATCGCTAGGAAAGTTTAACATTGAAAACACTAGCATTAAAAAAAAATGCTTTTTTGCCCTTGGGAGGCCCTCTGGGACCCCAGCACCAGAGCTGAAAGGGTCAGGGTCACCCTACTCTGTCCCTTTTCTTTCTTTCAATCTTTTTTTTTGTGGGACTTGGCTGAAGTGGAGTCACATGATGACTGCCAAAGTTTCCTGGTTGAAGTGTTGTAGGCGAATCAGAGCTCAGCATTTCCCTGAATGAGCTTGTTTGCATTTGTGAACCCTTCACGCCTCTAGATATTTATATTTAGTTTCTTTTTATATTTAAAAAAGTACTGAACATATATACACACCAAATAACAAAAAACACTATTTCTGGACCAAGAGCTATGTTTCTTCCATCCAGCTACACAGGCTGTAGCTGTGTCCAAAACCCCTATGGGAATTATAATGGGAAACACATGTTTATTGTCACCCCCTTTTTCTCTGCCCCTGCTTGAAGGATCACACCAAAACTTCCCATGTAAAGCAAGATTCACTAGAACACTTTTCTGGAGAACTGTGTGAAGATTTTTCAAATGGCACAAAAGATATGAGCAAGTCAAAAAACACTTTTAATGGAAATATGGTCCTAACTATAACTACATATAACTCTCAGACTAAATATGAATACTTTTTAATTTTTTGTATTTGTTTAGCGTGCCAGATCCATTTTTGCTCTGAGCTGGTATTCCCCAATGTAAGGATTGTGTGGATATAAACTCTTCTTCAGACTTTTGGTCTTCTTCAAGGTACCTTATAATGTCCTCTATCAGTGATCCTGAAGCCTTTTACCTATTTTGGGGAGTATGTAGACATTAACATTACTACCTCAGTTGGCTGATGAGGGGTGATACCCAGAAACCGGTCACAGAATGCTTGTTTCCGGTCCAGGGAGGACCTGACTTGAAAGTTCGGGCTGGACTGTTCCCATGGGGAGCAAGATCAAGACTGAAATACATATGGCTGGGTCCAAACTGGGGTGGCATGGTGAGCTGAAAAAATGATAGTATAAACCCAGATTTGTGGCTTTGAGTGAATTTTAGATTTGTTCCACATTCCGTCCATCATCTCTCCTTTTAGCATGTGTCACCATAAGTTAGAAGGCGTGGTACCTTGCTCACTGTGCCACTGGATTCAACCTAGCCTGGCTGATGAGGGGTGATACCCTGAAAACAGTCTGATAATGCTTTTTTCTGGTCCAGGGAGGACTGGCTTGGCAGTTCAGGATAGATTGTTCCCATGGGGAACAGGGTCAAGACTGATGCTAATATAGCTGAGTCCAAACTGGTGTGGTATGGTGAGCATAAAAAATGATAGATTTACCCCAGATGTGTGACTGGGAGTGAATGTTTGAATTGTTCTGCATTCCGTCCGTCACCTGTTCTTTTTCTTTTGTCACCAAAGTAGGTAGGGTATGCCCAGACGTGGGTCCAGTGCTCACCGTGCCACTGGATTCAAGCTAGCCTGGCTAATGAGGTTGTGATACTCCGAAACTGGTCCCAGGATGCTTGTTTCTGGTCCAGGGAGGACCTGGCACAGCAGTTCAGGCAGGACTGTTCTCATGGGGAGCAGGGTCAAGAATGATTTGCATTTGGCTGGGTCCAAACTGGGGTTTATTTGGTATTCCACACATCATCTATTCTTTTAGCAAATGTGCGGTCATAAGCAGTGCATTGCAGGGGGCAAACCTTTTAGTTAGCTCAGGTAACTACAACTGCTGAATTACAATGGTTTTGTGTGTTTAAAATCTGAACCTAACTGTAAGTGTCACGTTGTAGATGCTCCTCAGACTCGGCGCGATGCAAATAAGGGTCCGCCTCCTGACTCCACCAAGTCACCTATATAAACCACGGTGCATTGGAGTAATCGGGTGAGGGAAGGAAGGGGAAGGAACAGCAGGGACGGGATATCTGTAAAGAGAGGAATACACAGAGTTAATATCACATTGCCTGTCTACTCTCGCAATGTCTCGCTAAAGTACCAACGACCGTACCTGCCCATAACTCATGAGGGCAGAACTAATCCAACACCTATCTGTGCTCCATCTGAATCATAGATGGACGCCCCAAGCCAACAATTAATACCGATGATCTCCAAGGGGTTGCTCAACACCCACATTTACACAAGATAGTCACGAAATAATGAGGAGACAGAACAAAGAGAAAGGGAATAAAATTAACGATGATAAGAACATATCTCGTAGTCCTTTCTATGACTCAGTTAATCCACTAAGCCCCAGGTCATAGTCACGCAATTTGTAGTAATAACCCAGTGTTAATTCATTACGTATCGAAAAGAAAAATCGTCCCTGCAGTCCAATTCCCGCAAAAATAAACATTAACCCCTTGTCGAAGCCAAAACTATAATGTTCTCTGGCCCCAAGGATAATCGTGCTTTATTGGTAACTCAAACAAAAGACCGCCGTGCTTCAGAAGTTACCAGTGTCCTTATCGAACTGAAAAAGAAAGGCGAGGGATTCCGGCACCAAATCGTCTCACCGCTACCACTTCTCCTTCGTGGCAGGTTCCTCTGGGAAAATAAACTCGACACTCCCCCTGATGTTGGGAAGGTCCCAGGCTCCACGGAAAACCGAAGGAGGAATTAAACCTCCTTGCAAACAACTCAACCTCGGAAACGCCGTCAGCAAGAGCCCTCGTTGCCCCTCCGACTGGTTTCTAGGAAACGAATAACGCACATTACTTCCTGTATGTGCTTGCTTTTTAAGCGACCTCTTCCCCTCTAGGCGTCATGGGATATGTAGTCCAAAAGGACTATGTTATCCCGATCGGCAATGTAGGCGCCGTGGCTAACACCTGACAGTACGCCCGCCTCCAAAGCGCCTCCTAGGACCAGGTTTAGAGGGATGACGGGCATGAAACAGCCGTACTGCCCTAGGGGCATGGACATTGCTTTCCGGCTCCCATGAATCGTCCTCAGCATTGTACCCCTTCCATGAAACCAAGTACCACAGCTGACCCCCCCGTCGTTTGGAATCCAACACTCTGCGCACCTCGTACTCCAGCTGCCCATCTCTGACCACCGGAGGCACCGCCTGCCGGGTCGCTGAAAGAGCAGGTTTCAAAAGGCTGCAATGAAATACCGGATGGATCCTTAAGGAAGCAGGTAAGTTGAGACGGTAAGCCACAGGGTTTATCTGGCGTAACACCTCATTGGGACCAATGTAACGAGGATGAAAGACGCTACGCATCTTGAAGCGTATATACTTGGTGGAAAGCCACACTCTATCGCCTGGCTGATATGCCGGCCCCTCACGCCGATGTTCATCAGCCCACCTTTTATACTGTTCTTTGGCCTTCTCTAGATTGAGTCTTATCTTCTTTTGCACGGATTGCAGATTCTTAATCATGGCATGAACCGTAGGTTGATCCGTGACTTCCCTAGGTATGTTTATGGGCAACATTTCCGCGTGGAACCCCGTGTTAGCACGAAAAGGAGATTCTCGTATCGAACTATGCCAAGCATTGTTGTATGATAGTTCTGCCAGCCATAGCAACGAAACCCAGGATTCGTGAGCGTCCTTTGCATAGCACCTCAGATATTTTTTCAGGGTTTGATTGAGGCGCTCCGTCTGGCCATCGGTTTGTGGGTGAAAACTGGTGGACAGTGAGGATTCAATGCGCAGCACCTTGCACCACATACGCCAAAACCTAGCAACAAACTGGGGGCCTCTGTCCGAAATAATGGTTCTCGGTAGACCATGTAACCGCACCACTTGAGACAAAATTAGATGGGCGGTTTGACTGGCTGTAGGCAGATTTCTACAAGGGAGAAAATGACCCATCTTGGTAAGGCTATCGATTACCACCATGATAGCGTTGTACCCCTGATCCATTGGTAATCCTACCACAAAATCCACGCTAATGGTTTGCCATGGTTTATCCGGAGTGGGCAAAGGTATCAGTTTGCCCTGGCTCTTCGCGTTTTCTCCCTTGGCCCGTGCACATATCTCACATCCGAGCCACCCAGGCCGCAACGTCTTTAGCCCAACCTTCCCACCTGAAATGTCGTCGAACTATTTGCGCCGTTTTGGTGTAACCAGGATGACCAGCCGTTACCGCATCATGACACCAATTAAAGGCTTGCACTCGGAGTTCACGTGTTGGCAAATACAAACGATTACCTTGCAATGGTATTCCATGCTTAAGGGTACGGTCCTGACTTAACTCCGCCCATTTCTTCCACTGAGCAGCAGACTTATGCTTAGAAACCTTTTCTAAGAAATGGGAGATATGAAGGGCACAAAGCACTCGTTCAGGTTTGATGATTGCTTCCTCAGGTCTTGAAGCGATGGTTCTCACGTCCTCTTGTCGAGACAGTGAATCTGCCTTGCGATTGTCAACCCCAGGACGGAAGGTCACCACAAACTCGTATTCTGAAAAAAACAGCATCCACCTCATTTGCCGCTGGGTAAGTTGTCTTGCCTCCTTCATATACTGCAGATTTCGGTGATCCGTATATACCGTGACCGGGTGTTGAGCTCCCCATAGGTAGTGTCGCCATTCTTGGAATGCCTTTTTGATGGCTAACAATTCCTTTTCTGCCACCGTATAGTTAAGTTCCGCAGCCGATAGTTTCCTAGATAAAAACGCAACAGGATGAAGCTGTCCGGAGGTTTTGTTTCTTTGTGATAACACGGCCCCTATCGCTATATCCGAGGCATCCGCTTCGACGATAAAAGGGGCATCCGGCTGGGGATGTTGAAGTATAGGTGCGGAGCAGAAGGCCTGTTTCAAAAAGCAAAAGGCCTCCTCTGCTTCCTCTGACCAAACAAAAGACACCCCCTTTCTTAGTAACCTTGTTATAGGTGACACAATGTGAGAAAAATGAAAGATGAATCTTCTATAGTAATTGGAAAACCCAAGGAAGCATTGCACGTCTCTCACACTAGTGGGTACTGGCCTCTCCTGAACAGCCTGTATTTTTCTTGTCGACATGCAAAACCCTTCAGGGCTTAAATCCACCCCCAAGAACTCAACCTTCCGGACATGGAACTCGCATTTGCTCAGTTTGCAAAAAAGACTATGCTGTCGCAATGCTAGGAGTACTAAGGAAACATGGTCAGAGTGGCGCTCCAGGGATGTGGAATACACCAGAATGTCATCTATATAAACGATCACGAAACGGTCTACGTATTCCTTGAGAACATCGTTCAGAAAATACTGGAATGCCGCCGGGGCGTTACACAACCCGAACGCCATTACCAAGTACTCAAACAGACCATAACGGGTTTTAAACGCCGTTTTCCACTCGTCCCCTTCGCGGACTCTGACCAAATGGTAAGCTCCCTTCAGGTCCAACCTTGTATAGATTACCGCCTCTTTCACCTGTTCCAATAACACAGGAATGAGAGGAAGAGGTTATCTATTCCTCACTGTATTCTTGTTCAGCATTCGATAATCGATGCAGGTTCTCAACTCTTTATTAGCTTTAGCTATGAAAAAGAGTGGAGAGGCTGCCGGAGAACAAGATGGTCTAATGAACCCGATCTCCAGGAAGTGATCCAAGTATTTTCTCAAATGCTTGGTTTCTGGGTCTGATAGAGCATATACCCTACAGGAAGGAAGGAGAGCTCCAGGAATCAGATCTATCTTGCAATCATATACACGATGGGGTGGCAATGTCTCAGCCTGACCTTCGTCGAACACATCCTTGAACTCGGCATAAACAGAGGGCAATATCACTGTTTTCTCCATCACTGTGGCCAACTGTAACCCTTGAGCCAATGCTAACATGGGGGATTCGTCATACAAGAAGCAGTTATTCTCACACCTCGAGGACTGAAAACTAACCGTCTTGGTTTGCCAATCTATAACAGGATTGTGTTTTCTTAACCAGGGCATTCCTAAAATAATTTCATACTGAGGAGCCTCTATTATATCCAGTCTAATTCTTTCTTTATGTTCCGGAGATACCTCCTTGAAGATCAACCCAACGTCCTCAGTATGTTCTGTAAGGGGCCCAGATTTCAGCGGTGTACCATCAACCGCCAACACTATTTCGGGGTCCTTTCTCGGAATGCTAGGAAGTCCCAATCTCCTAACCACCCCTGCATCTATGAAATTTCCCGTGGCTCCGGAGTCTATCATCGCCCATACTGGAAAATGTTGTTCTTTGGACACCAGCTCCACTGCTAACAAAAGGTGGGACGCCTTTTGCTCCTGTGGAAAAAGGGCTAAGGAAGTTAACCGTAACACCGGTTGGGGTTCTATAACGGGCAATTCCTCTTTCTCCGATGTTTTTCCTGCCGTAACCGCTGCCTTTTGGGTGGGGGAGTAGGAGAATCTCTTACGTGGTTTCTGGGGACACTCTCTTACATAATGACCCTTCCTGCCGCAATACATGCACAACCCCTGTACCCTCCTACTCTCCTTCTCGGACTTCGACAAGGGTGCCCTAATGGCTCCCACGTCCATAGGCTCCCCACCTATATCATTGGGAGTAGAAACAGATCGCACTTCCCTTTCTGGAATGCCTGGTCGCCTATCCCCCGCTCTACGCTCTCCCCTTCTTTCTGCTAATCTTTTGATTCAGTCTCAGGGTAAGATTCATAAGATCTGTACAAGTGGAAGGCTGCGGGTCTATTTGAGCGAGTATATCCTTCATGTCGTCTCGTAAACCTTGATAGTAGAGAGACATTCTCTTCTCTTCTGGCCACCCTGATTCTGCCACCAATCTATTAAAGGTCGTGAGATAAGAGACCAGATCAGACCTCCCCTGTCTCAACTCCAGTAATTCCCTGTCAGCACTAAAAGTGGTTGTTCTATGATCAAACACCCTCTCGAACGCCGTCCGAAAGGCATTCCAGTCTGATAACAAGGGGTCATCGTTCCTGACTAATGGTACGGCCCAATTGGCTGCGTCTCCCGAGAGATAAGAAATAGCGAACATTACCCTGGAAAGGTTAGAGGGAAAAGACGCGGGTCTACAAGAGAATTGTAGAGACAACTGAGTTAGAAAGGCCTGAACTTTCCTGGGGTCCCCTGAATACCGTTCCGGGCTGGCCAAAGGGATAGGAGGGGAGACATTCACGGTTACCTGTGGTGTGGATGCTGAAGCATCAAAGGGATTCCTAGTAAGCCTTTCTACCTTTTCCTTTAACGCTGCTGCCTCCACCCTAGAATTAGCCAACTCTTGTTGCACTACTACTAACGCCTGTAATACATCATCCATAGACGCCATCTTTGCATCACACCGAGCGGGAGGAGCGTTAATCGTGGGTGCGTTATTCTGTCACGTTGTAGATGCTCCTCAGACTCGGCGCGATGCAAATAAGGGTCCACCTCCTGACTCCACCAAGTCACCTATATAAACCACGGTGCATTGGAGTAATCGGGTGAGGGAAGGAAGGGGAAGGAACAGCAGGGACGGGATATCTGTAAAGAGAGGAATACACAGAGTTAATATCACATTGCCTGTCTACTCTCGCAATGTCTCGCTAAAGTACCAACGACCGTACCTGCCCATAACTCATGAGGGCAGAACTAATCCAACACCTATCTGTGCTCCATCTGAATCATAGATGGACGCCCCAAGCCAACAATTAATACCGATGATCTCCAAGGGGTTGCTCAACACCCACATTTATACAAGATAGTCACGAAATAATGAGGAGACAGAACAAAGAGAAAGGGAATAAAATTAACGATGATAAGAACATATCTCGTAGTCCTTTCTATGACTCAGTTAATCCACTAAGCCCCAGGTCATAGTCACGCAATTTGTAGGAATAACCCGGTGTTAATTCATTACGTATCGAAAAGAAAAATCGTCCCGGCAGTTCAATTCCCGCAAAAATAAACATTAACCCCTTGTCGAAGCCAAAACTATAATGTTCTCTGGCCCCAAGGATAATCGTGCTTTATTGGTAACTCAAACAAAAGACCGCCGTGCTTCAGAAGTTACCAGTGTCCTTATCGAACTGAAAAAGAAAGGCGAGGGATTCCGGCACCAAATCGTCTCACCGCTACCACTTCTCCTTCGTGGCAGGTTCCTCTGGGAAAATAAACTCGACACTCCCCCTGATGTTGGGAAGGTCCCAGGCTCCACGGAAAACCGAAGGAGGAATTAAACCTCCTTGCAAACAACTCAACCTCGGAAACGCCGTCAGCAAGAGCCCTCGTTGCCCCTCCGACTGGTTTCTAGGAAACGAATAACGCACATTACTTCCTGTATGTGCTTGCTTTTTAAGCGACCTCTTCCCCTCTAGGCGTCATGGGATATGTAGTCCAAAAGGACTATGTTATCCCGATCGGCAATGTAGGTGCCGTGGCTAACACCTGACAGTAAGATCTGTGTAATATTTGTTTTTTTCAGTGAAAGCTTTTTTGATTGTATTTTCTAACTATAACTTCCCTGTAACCTTTGGGGCATATTTAAGAGCCCCTAGCGCCATTCTAACGCCACATTAGCATCATTTTGTGATGCTAATGTGACGTTAGAAGGCCAAAAATGCTGCACCACTTTGTAACCCTTTGCGCTACATAATGCCTGTTCCTGCCACAAGGTATGCAAAGGAGGTGTTCCTTGCATCATTCTTTTTTGCACTTTTAATGGCCACTCAGAGCAGGGGTGAAACGGGGGCATGCCATTGAATACAATGGGCCCCTGTGTACTCTTCAGGAGTAGCACCAAAATGTTCACGCTGCTCCTGCAGAGTACATTAATAGTGTAAAAAAAAGAATGATGCTATTGCCCCCTACCCTGCACCATGGTGCGCCGTATTTTAAATATGGCCCACACATAGTGGCAGTAGGGGAGCGCTAAAGGGCGCACCCTGCAGCTCCACTTTTCTTAAATATGCCCCTTGGTTTTTGCAGAGATACTCTATTTTTTTATTGTATTTCCTCACTATACCATCCCTGTAACCTTTGGTTTTTTTTCAGTAAATTACTATGCTTTTGAATTCTTTCAAAAACTAAAATTGAGTTTTTTTAATGTTTTTAGGATTTGCGGATCCGCTCAGCCTAGCCCATGCATACTTCTTGTTCCGGGCTCTGTATTAATTTAATAGTATTTAGATACCTAAATGGAAACTATTTAGATGATGTTTGATGTAAGTGATTTAGAATAATAACATAGAAACTATGGGCCAGATGTATGAAAGCATTTTGCATTCGCAAACGGTGCGAATGCCCGTTTGCGAATGCAAAATGCCATTTCAGAATGTATGAAATACATTCTGAACGCAATTTTAAGGAATCGCTAACATAGCGATTCCTTAAAATTGCGACCCTGTTTAGAGAGTCGCGAATTGCGACTCTCTAAATTAGAAATCGTAAATAAGGATTCCTTATTTGCGATTCCTTAGCACATGTATGAAGCAATTCCTAAATGCGATTTTGGCATTTCGGAATTGCTAATTACCACCAACTTGAACTTGGTGGTAACCATGTGCAAAATTTAAAAATGCATTTAAAATGCATTTTTAAATTGTACATGTAAAGCACACATGCCCTTTGGCATGTGTGCACCTTACATGTCCCCCAAATTTGTTTGGGGGTGCAGCAGAGGGGGCCTTAGGCCCCCAGCATCCTGGGGTTTTGCATTTCCAAAATTGCGATTTCTGGTTCACAAATCGCAATTTTGGAAATGCAAAAAATTAGCAGATATGGGCCAACAGGCCCATAGGTGCGAATAGGGCCGATATCGCAATTTGCGAATCGGTAATATCATTTGCGATTTTTAAGAAATCGCTATTACTGATTCGCAAATGTGATACATGGCACTTTGCGAGTCGGAAATAGCGATTTCTTAAAAATCGCTATTTCCGAATCGCAAATGGCCTTGATGATACATCTGGCCCTATATTCCAAGAAGCAAATCTAGCTTACAAGGTTCTTTTAATACATATTTTCAGCTTAGTGCTGATTTTGTAGTGCCACCGCCATGGATTCACGAATCCCATGTGACACAGCAACAAATACAATTGAGTGTTTGGAACAACTGTCTACTTGTTGTACAGAATGCCCTTTTCCATTTTTCTTCTTTGGGTGTGTCTCCTAAGTCTTGATACCTCTCCTGCTCAAGTGGAACTCTTTCTATTTTTCTGTTGTTTTTTGTGAGCCATCAGACAAAATGGAACTAGGAGGAGAAAGGAAGCAGGAGGAAGTGCAGCAGGAACAAGAGGGTCCAAATTATTGGAGCAAAGGCTGTTAAATGAAATCTTTGTAATAAAGAACTTAATACAGAGACAACAAAAAAATATTCTCATGAGACAGGCAGCATGTTTTAACATCTGGGACCATCCACCTCCGAAAGGAACAAGAGAGATCCAGAGGGATGAACCACATGTTCCTGCTACCGTAATTTAGAGCATTCCTGCGGTGGTACCCCAGATGCTGAAAACACATCTTAATGCACATTGTGTAATAAAATCATTAGTTTAGGAGAACAGTCCATAACAGCATTTGTGCAGGCTGTCATTATTTACATATGTTAATGTTTTTTTTTTTTCTGAACACTGCACAAGTCCTGTGCATTTTCCAGTTTATTTTTTATAGTGATATCTAATTTATTGTAACAAAAATAAATGAAAAGCAGAAAAAAGAGGAAACCAGTTCCACACATTAAAACACATGTTCTAGAACTGCCTATTTAGGCCCACAAAACACTACCACACCCCCTCACAGACCCACACATCTACTCACACATCCATTCACACTCACACATCCACTTACAGAACCAAAATGTTAATGTTTTTTTCTATTTTTAATTGGGTTCTGGATCCGTGGATCTGTCGCAGACTCACAAGGGGGGCTGTGCTGAGTGCTGTGGTGGATCCACAGACCCTCACGTGCTCCCACAAAAACATTTTGTGGCAATCTTCTACCCATGTGGGGTCCCTAACAGGCCCCTCCATCTCTCTTATGTAGTCCAATGTAGAGGTACCCAGACCCCTTCGCTCAGTATTCACTTTTATTTTTCCTGCCAGTAACCATGTCCCAATTGCCAAAATGGCAGCTGCAACTTTTCTCTCAGGTTGCAACTAGCCAATCACAGCACTGCTGTCAGAACATGGATCCTTGGCTCCACAGCTGTGGGTCCATGGTAGATCCGCTTCTCAAGATATTTATAAATCTTTTTTCTTTAATAACTCCAAAACTACTGAACAGATTTACACCAAATTACAAAAGGAAATTTTTATGGACCAAGATCTAGCTATCTGCCAAATTTCAATGTAATTCCGTTCAGTGGTTTGGGCTGTAGTTGTGTCCAGAATTCTAAGGTAATTTGTATGGGGAAAACATGCTTTGGGACTCCTGCCTTTTTCTCAGCCCTCACTTGACAAATCACCCTGAAACTTTCCAGACAGCAGCTGAAGTAAGTTGCACACCAGTTTTGACAATTTTGTGAAGATTCTTCAAACAGCGGGAGAGTTATTACCAAATCAAAAAACACTTTTACTATGGGAACTTGGTCCAAAATATAACTACCTACCTGGTGACCACCAGTAGGTAATATATACACATACATTGTACAGTTAAAGTTTGTATATGGCCCCACTATTATTATTATTATCTCTCACCAATATGTACTGCACCCCTAAAGTTAACTTCTAGACCTCGACTGAACTGAATCATCTACAAGGTGCAGTGACAGCATGTCTCTATAGACTTTTTGAACAGAAGCAAATGTGTGTGAGTTGGGAGAATAGCATTGCTTGAGAGATTGTTGATAACATACTTCTGCATGGAACATGTTCAAGAAATTATACTAATGAAAGTTTTGTGCAGGCCTTTGTGTGGTGCAATGCAACAGAAATGTACCATGTATTTACTATAAAACAGAAAGTGCAAAATACACATGCTAAATTTGCATGCAGTTAATTCTTTGCCCCGTAATTTAGTGAATAATTTCACACATTCTGTACATTTGCAGTTACTGCCGAATTTAATAATCTCAGAAGATGAAAAACATTATTTTTCACAAAGCACTATTGGTTTCCTTCTACGTAAACATGAAGTAAGATGTTTTCTTCATAGTATTCACACACAAGCTCTTTTTACACATAATGTTCTCCCTCTTCCTTCCTAGTATGTTCCTCAGTTGATTTTTATTGAGTAGTAGTTGTTCAGATGTTCAGATATGAGCTATTGTGAATACATAGAACAAAAACAATTTGTTTTAAACAAGCGTTATTGGTATTTTCATATCAGAACATTCACAATGAGGGTCTGTCAGTCTTCATTCAGTTACAGGTCAAAACTATTAAGAACACAATAGGGTAAAACTGTTTCCCCATCTGTAACCATGGGCAAGGATAGTCTTTACTTCATTTCCCATAGTTCACCACACACTGTCCTACTGACCACATTTTCAACACCTCCCAATAACCCAACATGCCAATTAACTGTCCTGCCCATACCATACTCCCCCCCATCAAGTCATTCTGATATGGTGTCCCATGACAGGGTAATGAGTAGCTGATCTAGGTTGCTATTATATGCTAGGAGCTATATGTGTCCTGAATGTTTACATAAGTTGCTCAAGGAAAAGGTAAGTGATCTCCAGTGGGTGTTCGAGTAGCACCTTGTGACCGTCAGCCCATCATCCCTGAGCAGCTACACCATCTGGGCCTGTCCTTATGCCACAGCCCGCTATCCTTGTGGCAGAGAATCACTGACCAAGGCACAGTCATCTGTGTTTAATTCTTCCACCAGAGACTTCCATTGTCATAAGGGCTATTTCATGTCTATGAGACTGTGGCAGCACCTCTGATTGTAGGTGACTGAGTTACTCCCACAACTGTTGGCAATTGTCGGCCCAGTCTTTCTAGCTTTCTAGCAGCACCTCACCAGAACGCAAACAGTAAAGGTGATTTCTGGCAGTCTAGTGCATGGACACTGAAATCCTCTCAGGGAAAATCATGGTGGAACAAGTATTGCCCTTTTCTCTTGTTAGCAATAAGTCTCCTACACAAACACACACACAGGCAAGAAAGGAGATACAGGATTGTTTTCAATACATTTATTGAAAAGACTGCAATCTACGATAAACTACATGAGCTGCAATGATTAAGATAATGACAAGAGACAAAATCAGGATTGTGAAAATTGGTGATGTGAATATGAACAATCCCAACATTTTGTAATAAACATGAATACACAAATTCCTCCCTAAAGTGAATTAGCTACCCTAAAGAGAGCAAGGCGTGATAAACCTAATCTGCCCAAGCCAGGTCCACGAGAAGCGCCCCAACCCCTTTTTCCTTAGAACAATGTTGGCCTTCAGTCTCCAAATCAGGCGGTGTCACTTAGGGTGAGATCTGCTGCAAAGTGGCGTGCAGTATGGATGAAACATCTAGGGTGGAACCCCCTTTAATGACCTTGGCCTCACAGAATCTTTTTATAAGGCCCATGTTATTGTCCGTACAGACATCCTGACGTGGGTATGTGGGTGGGTTAGATTGTCTACGCAAACTTGGATCGGCAATATAAAAACAAATGCCTGACATGTTCACATTCTGTCTAACATGAAGCAAAGGGACATGATGACAATCTAATATGTACATTCATGATAATGACACTTTCAAGAAATGGCGACTGATTATAAAACAAAAGCATTTCCCTTAAAATGCAAGGACTGTAAGCAATGCTAAAATGTATACAAATGTATAATAAGGCAGCTTGCTAATCTAGGTAAAAGGGCACAGGCCTGAAAGCTGAAGTTGAGTTAGACTCTTGTATCCGGGCTACCTAAAATGGACTCACAACACCATGCTTGAGCAGCCTCCATGCTCTAGTAGCCTCATGGAACCTTCAAAATTTTTTGATTCTCTGCGGTGGATGACTCTCAAATTCCACCTTTCTAAGCTATACCTCCTTTCACCTATTTGAGTGTGATCTGTCTTTTAGGAATAATAAATCAATACATTCAGTCCTAATTTTGAATTTAGAGACCCATCAGACACAACACAGGCGTTCAGGAAATATTGCAGTCCGTGACATCATTGACTATTATGATAATATCTCTCCAATATGTGTTGAGATGCAGGCAGTCCCAAACAATATGGAGCATTTCTGCTCCAATATTCCTGCATCTAGGGCCTTTGTGCCTGTGCCTGTAGGAATAATTAAGGGATTTTGCCAGGCATGAGGTACTCCCTTTGTAGAAAATAAAAGTTGATCAGCATAAATCACACTTTTCCAAAGAGTTTCATGGTCTTTCAAATATTTTCTCCAGTGACCATCTGTAATGAGTATTCCCACATTCTCCTCTCATTTGCCCTTTAGTGCATCCAAAGGGCTCGATAGAAGCTCTCTTGTCTCCTGAGGACGTACAGATAAGATGGCAGCCCTAATGTAATTTAGGCCATTTGCACTTAATAGCCACCACTATCACCCCTTATAGAAAGATGTGACCTGAAGGCGTGTAAATTGGCCTGCAACTCATGAAATGACAGCAATTTTTATATAGGTCCCCGAGTTTTTCAATGTCTGGCTCAACCCATGTAGCCAACCTGCACCAGTAATTCACTGGGACAAGGGCAAGTAGCCACAGCAGAGGTATATTGGGTGAAGAGTGGTTCTTCATTTAGTTTTTTGTAGACAGTGGGCCCAGCAATGTTTAGCAAATGCCCACAATTCATGTTTCCGCTACTGCATGATCCACTATCAACTGTGCCAGTCACTGCTGTTGCTAGCCCTCAAGGTTTTCCTGTCCTATCTCGGCCCTTTTAGCTTGCACCCACCTCATCACCCTCTACAATTGTGCCACCAAATAGAATGTCTTGAAGACTGGGGCTGCAGGACCTCTGTCCATCACCAGGTGCTGTAGTTTAACGAACGCCACTCTTCGTCTGCCAGTGTTCCATGTTTAATCAATAAGTGAGAAGTCTAGTTAGCTAAATTTTGTTCTGGCCGATTACAACTGGTAGTGTGCTAAAAACCTATAGGAGCCTGGAGAGTGCTACCATTTTGTAACCACCACTCTCCCAGTTACTGAGATTGGGAGAGTTATCCAGAAGGTTGTTGTTGCTTGCAGTTAGGTTATGACTGACCAATGTTGCCCTATACAATATTAGTTACTGTTCTATATGCAGACTCCAAGTTGTTTGATCAATGTGAGTTCCCATTCCACTCCCTGTGTAGTGGCGATTGCGTCCAGGTACAGTTGGATAGAGAACTGGCAGGTTTTCTGGGTCTCAGACCCAATAGAGTCACAAAGTTATTGAGGAATTGTATTACATTACTGGGATCCAAAAGGTTTATCTTCTAGAAAGAACAGCATGTCATCTGCATATAATGTGATATGATGCAGGCTAAGGTGGCTGGTCACACCCTCATAATGAGAGCCCATCTGTGCATACTTGCCAACAGATCCACCACTGTTATAAATAACAGTGGAGACAGCATGCATCCCTGACTAGTGCCACTCTCTACTGATAGATACTAGAGATCACTCCGCTAGTTTTTTTTATAGCCAACCTTATTGTTTTATTTGCATAATAACATATCACTGTGCAGATTAAAAGCAGCTCACAGTTACAATATTTTGAATACCCATTGAAGTCCAGCTTTGTCCAGGTCAAGAATCAACAGATAGCCCCAGCAGCATAAATCACACTTTTCCAAAGAGATCCCAACAGATCAGAAACCACATACAGGATATACACATATACCTCTTGTCATACAGTCCCCCACCATTGGGAGCAAATCTTATCAAACCTTTACATGCAGCCCCTCGCCTGGTAAACAGGCCATTCCAATTGGGCATACCAGTCCATCCCACACCTTCATATTGACAGTGTAGGAGGAGTACATGTCACCCAGTGTGTGGCAATGTCCTTTTTTGCTATGAGTAATGCAGTGCTTGGTAATGTTCTTAGCACCTGAGAGTCCCCAGTGCCCTCCATCACACCCAAGAGGACCATCAGTGGGGAGGGCTCTAGGACGAGGTCCTAAACCGTGGAATGTTCATTCAGGATTTGCCTCCAATGATCTGTAATACCAGGACAAGACCAGATTATGTGGGAAAAGTCAGCAGGCGAGTGGGGACACCTATTACATTAGCCCAGCCCTGTAAAGTCTGGTGGGGGTTAGATATGCAAAATGCAAGTAATATGTTTGTACCAAATGTGATCCGCCAGAGATTGTAATAGTACGAGGTGTCATGAGTACATCCCGCCAGTCATTGTCGTCTATTGGTCCAATCCAGGTTTCACAGCAGGATCGTAATGGTTGGAGGGATGGAGAAGTATTTAGTACTAGGCAGCGATATATCTGTGATAGCTGCCCTGTGCCCAATGGCCCCATCATAATCTTAGCTTTCATGGGACTGAATTCAGGTATTGGGGTATTATTGGGGATGTGTGCCTTCAATGCATGTCTCAGCTGTAAATATTTGTGGAACTGTGTTTTGGCCATCCCGGTGATGCATGGAATTGTCCCCCCAATACCAGAATGGTATTGGGGTGACAATTCCATTGTCCGAGACATGTTACATGGGCATGTTCGAAGTTACCATTGTGACGTTACATATAGTTATTGACCTATATGTAGTTCACGCGTGTAATGTTGTCCCCGCACTCACAAAGTCCTGGGGATATGCCTTGAACAATGTGGGGACACCTTGGCTAGTGCCAGGGTGCCCTCACACTAAGTAACTTTGCACCTAACCTTCACTAAGTGAGGGTTAGACATATAGGTGACTTATAAGTTACTTAAGTGCAGTGAAAAATGGCTGTGAAATAATGTGGTTGTTATTTCACTCAGGCTGCAGTGGCAGTCCTGTGTAAGAAATGTCTGAGCTCCCTATGGGTGGCAAAAGAAATGCTGTAGCCCATAGGGATCTCCTGGAACCTCAATACCCTGAGTACCCAGGTACTATATACTAGGGGATTATAAGGGTGTTCCGGTGTGCCAGTTAGAATTGGTA
Source organism: Pleurodeles waltl (assembly GCF_031143425.1). Classification (NCBI taxonomy): domain Eukaryota; kingdom Metazoa; phylum Chordata; class Amphibia; order Caudata; family Salamandridae; genus Pleurodeles; species Pleurodeles waltl. Next base: position 690,066,583 of record NC_090442.1, on the reverse strand, counting down.
AAATTAATCACTAGCCTGCAGTGACAATTTTAAAAGCAGAGAGAGCATAAACACTGAGGTTCTGGTTAGCAGAGCACCACATAGGGAACAGATAAAGGCCACAAACTTATGAGCACTGGGGTCCTGGCTAGAAGGGTCCCAGTGACACATTTCAAGCACACTGACAAATAGGGTTTCCACTATGAGCACTGGGGCCCTGGCTAGCAGGATCCCAGTGAGACAGTAAAAACACCCTGACATACACTCACAAACAGGCCAAAAGTGGGGGTAACAAGACTAGAAAGAGACTACCTTCCTACACAACCCCACCCACAAACGAAGGACAATAAGGCTAACTTTGGCCAGTTGAGTCTTTATTGTCTAAGTGGAGATAAGTGGAGAGTAGCTCTGTAATAGATTGGTTACTCCCTTTATCATCCACTGTATGGTTACTTCCCTGTGGGGATGTAAACCACCCTGTTTGAAGTTTTTTAACTAGCCAACAATGTGAAGTTATATTTTCAGAGTTCCTATTAGTATGTTTAAGTTTGGAGCTGTGGGAATTATCCGCTGGACCTATATCAAGTGATGAGAATGCCAGACAGGGATGCTGTCTCAATAAAGCCATAGCTTGGCAAAAACTTTGTCCATATGGCTGTAAGAGAGAACAGGGTTGCTGTTTCTCTTGAGTTGGAGCAGGGCAGGGATGCTGTCCTATGTGCTCCACACTAGGGCAGGGTTGCTGTCCTAAGTGTTGTGAGGCATTGCAGGGTTGCTGCACCAAAGTTTCTCTGGCTGGGAGGGTGGGAGGGATGCTCCATGTTAACTAAAATGGTGCACTTTTTCTCACCAATATTAGTTATCCCACAGAGAGGTACTTCTACCTCAGGGAGTACAGCTGTACTAGATGATGGTTCCCTTGGTACAGGTGCCACCCCAGGAGAGGTTTCTCCCACCACAGGAATGGTATCCTGAATGGCAGGGTCGGTAGGGGATACTTTGATGCCCTTTTCGCCTATTATTGGAGAAGGATCCTGACTTTTCAGGCCTTTTTCTCTCCTTTGCTTTTTCATTTCAGCTGAAATGAGAGGAAGCAATTCTTCAGGGATACCCAGCATGGCTGCATGGGTATTAAACTCTACCTCAGCCCAACCTGAGGCCTGTAGGTCATTACCTAAGAGACAGTCTACAGGTAAGCTAGGTGATACTACCACCTGCTTAGGGCCAGTAACTCCACCCCAACTAAACTGAATTATAGCTAAGGGAAGGAACTTAGTGGAGTTATGGACATCAACAATCTTGTACTGTTGTCCAATGATGTGTTGTGCCGGAGACACTAGGTTTTCAATCACCAAAGTGATACTGGCACATGTGTCCCTGTAGGCCTGAGCCTCAACACCATTAATTGAAACTGTCTGCCTGTACTCATCCATTGTAAGGGGACAAGCAGCCAGTGTGGCAAGGCCAATGTCACCAGGTGTGACAGAAACTGTCTTGGGACTGACTACCCCAGTTTCTATGATGGACCCAAAAGTGAACCCAACTACACCCTTATTTTGACTGTTGCCAGCAGTCCCACCACTATTACCACTACTCCTAGGGTCACTAAAGTTTGATGTATTAGTGGTGGTAGGCTCAGGGGGTTTACCTGGGCAGGACTTACCACCTGGCCTATGGCCTTTATTTTTACACACATAGCACCAAGGCTTTTTAATGTGTGTGGGTTGTGAAGAAGAGGAGGAAGATGATTTATCCCCACCCCCTGAAGAGTTTTTAGGATTTGAAGAAGGATCTTTAGTTTTAGCTTTATCCCCATGCTTATCCAGAGATTTCTCACCATCTTTCTTCTTGCCATCCTTGTCACCTCCTGTATGAACTTTTCTGTTCACTCTTGTTCTGACCCATTTGTCTGCCTTCTTTCCCAATTCTTGGAGAGAGGTCAGATCGGAGTCTACCAAGTACTGGTGCAACAAATCAGACACACAATTGTTCAAAATATGCTCTCTCAGGATTAGATTATACAGGCTTTCATAGTCAGTCACCTTACTGCCATGTAACAAGCCCTCCAAGGCCTTCACTGAACAGTCAACAAAGTCTGTCCAGTCTTGAGAGGACTCTTTTCTGGTGTCTCTGACCTTAGTCCTGTATTGTTCAGTGGTTAAGTCAAATCCATCCAAGAGTAGATACTTCAACACTTTGTGATTATTAGCATCACTTTCTCTGACAGTAAGGAGCCTATCCCTACCCTTACCAGTGAAATATAGCCACAAGAAAGCAGCCCACTGCCTTTGAGGGACCAACTGTACCATACAGGCCCTCTGAAGTGCGCCAAAGCACTTGTTAATGGCACCCCCTTCCTTGTAAGGGGGGACTACCTTATGCAGGTTTCTGGAATCTTGTTCTCTAACAGGATTGCTATAAAAAAAAACACTGCTGCTGCCACCATGGGGAACTAACCCCAATCTCTGCTTTCCCCTTTCCACATCCAGAGATTCCCTGTCTAGGGCCAGCTGCTGCTGCTGTTTAAGCTTCAGCCTGGCCTCTTCCAACCTCAACTTTCTGAGTTCCCTTTCCATTAAGTTATCCTCAGGGTGGGAGGCTTGGGAATTGTGAGACACAGAAGAAATATGGGAATTGGCAGAGATGGACCTGTCCCTAACTGGCTGGACCCTAGTAACCTGGCCTTTAGGAGTGAAAGGTACCCTACTAATGTGTGACCCACTCCCACTACCAGTGTCACTAGGTGGCCTGCTAGCTGGCAGGTCTTTGGAAGAAACCTCCCCAGCATCCTCAGGGGACTCCTCTGAGTCTGGCTGGGTACCCCCCTCTTCTACCTCCTGTTTCTGGGATGGGCCAGACTGGTTCTGGTCATTTTCTAGGAGAAGGCTAAAGAAAAAGTATTTGGTAGGATTCCTGCCAATGCTTAAACCTCTTTCTATGCAGAGACCCCTCAAACTTTTAACCTCTTCGCTGCCAGGCTTTTTCCCCTCCTGTGCCGAGCCTTTTTTGGATATTTGGGGCAGTTTGCGCTTAGGCCCTCATAACTTTTTGTTCACATAAGCTACCCAAGCCAAATTTGTGTCCTTTTATTCTAACATCCTGGGGATTCTAGAGGTACCCAGACTTTGTGGGTTCCCCTGAAGGAGACCAAGAAATTAGCCAAAATACAGTGAAAAGTGTTTTTTTTTTTAAATGGGAAAAAAGGGCTGCAGAAGGCGGCTTGTGGTTTTTCCCCTGAAAATGGCATCAACAAAGGGTTTGCTGTGGCAAGATCACCATCTTCCCCGCTTTCAGGAACAGGCAGACTTGAATTAGAAAACCCAATTTTTTAATACAATTTTGACATTTTACTGGGACATACCCCATTTTTACTATTTTTTGTGCTTTCAGCCTCCTTCCAGTTAGTGATCGAAATGGGTGAGAAACCAATGCTGGATCCCAGAAAGCTAAACATTTATGAAAAGTAGACAAAAATCTGAATTCAGCAAGGGGTCATTTGGGTAGATCCTACAAGTGTTTACTACAGAAAATACCAGATGAAGTAAAAAAATATTGAAATTGAGGTAAAAAAACAGCAATTTTTCTCCACGTTTTACTTTGTAACCTTTTACTGCGATGTCAGATTTTTGAAAGCAATATACCGTTACGTCAGCTGGATTCTTCTGGTTGCGGAGATATATAGGGCTTGTAGGTTCATCAAGAACCCTAGGAACCCAGAGCCAATAAATGAGCTGCACCTTGCAATGGGTTTCTATTCTATACGGGGTATACAGCAATTAATTTGCTGAAATATAAAAAGTGAAAAATAGGTATCAAGAAAACCCTTGTATTTCCAAAATGGCCACAAGATAAGGTGTTCAGAAGCAGTGATTATTTGCATCTCTGAATCCCGGAGTGCCCATACTAGCATGTGAATTACAGGGCATTTTGCAAATAGACGTCTTTTTTACACACTGTCTTCCATTTGGAAGGAAAAAATGTAGAGAAAGGCAAGGGGCAATAACACTTGTTTTGCTATTCTGTGTTCCACCACGTCTCTCGATAAAAATGGTACCTCACTTGTGTGGATAGGCCTAGCACCCGCAACAGGAAATGCCCCAAAACACAACGTGGACACATCATATTTTCACAAAGAAAACAGAGCTGTTTTTTGCAAAGTCCCTTGCTGTGGATTTTGACCTCTAGCTCAGCCGGCACCTAGGGAAACCTAGCAAACCTGTGCAGTTTTGAAAACTAGACACCTAGGGGAATCCAAGATGGGGTGACTTGTGGGGCTCTGATCAGGTTCTGTTACCCAGAATCCTTTGCAAACCTCAAAACTTGGCCAAAAAAACACTTTTTCCTCTCATTTTGGTGACAGAAAGTTCTGGAATCTGAGAGGAGCCACAAATGTCCTTCCACCCAGTGTTCCCCCAAGTCTCCCGATAAAAATGGTACCTCACTTGTTTGGGTAGGCCTAGCGCCCACGAAAGGAAATGGCCTAAAACACAACGTGGACACATCACAGTTTTTCACAAAAAACAGAGGTGTTTTTTACAAAGTGCCTACCTGTGCATTTTGGCCTCTAGCTCAGCCAGCACCTGGGGAAATCTAGCAAACCAGTGCATTTTTGAAAACTAGACACCTAGGGGAATCCAATATGGTGTGACTTGTGGCGCTTTGACCAGGTTCTGTTACCCAGAATCCTTTGCAAACCTCAAAATGTAGCCCAAAAAACGCTTTTTCCTCTCATTTCGGTGACAGAAAGTTCTGGAATCTGAGAGGAGCCACAAATTTCCTTCCACCCAGCGTTCCCCCAAGTCTCCCGATAAAAATGATACCTCACTTGTGTGGGTAGGCCTAGCGCCCGCGACAGGAAATGCCCCAAAGCGCAACGTGGACACATCCATTACATAGGTTCCATTACAAAAACATGGGAAAAATGTGTGATTTCCAGCAAAGTTGGAGGTTTGCAGGGGATTGTGGGTACAAAAATGGTGCGGGTGCATGTGAAACACACCACCCTGGAATCACCCAGATGTTTAGTTTTCAGATGTGTCTAGGTCTTGTGGATTTTTCTACATGGAAGCGTCCCAAAGTCCATAAAGTGCAGCCCTTAGCCCTCACTTTTCCAAGTGGGACGATTTTAAGAGTAAGCCAAGCTCTCATGGCCCAAATGTAAAACTAAAACTAAAAATAATCAAATGTCTTCTTGCTTGCTGTGGGATAAGATGTTTTAGAGTGCGGAGGAGAACTGAAATACTGTTACCACCTTCAGTTGAGGTGGGGGCCTAACCAGGCCCATACTGGTTGGTAGCCACCACCCCAATATTTTTTAAATTTGCTGGCATCTAGTAGACTTTCTGCCCCCCCGGGGTGTGGATCAGGGGTAATTGCCCCATCTGCCCACTGGTGGGCAGAACAACATTGGCCCCATTTATTTTGGGTGGGGGTATGGCCATACCCCCACCCTCTTATTTTTGAAAAAAAAAATTCCCTGGCCTCTTGTGGGCTTTCTGCCCCTCCTTGGGGGCAGATGGGCCTTCCAAAAATAGGCCCATCTGGCTTCAATGGGGGGCAGATATGGCCAACAGTAATGTGCCCCCATGGGGAGCGACCCTTACCCAAGGGGCTGCCCCCCTAAAGAAAACACGTGCATACACACACACCAATCCCTGGTGCCTAAGTGGTTTCTGCCCCCAAAAATCGGATGATCTGCCCCCAAGGGGGGCAGAAATGGTCTAAATACAATTTGCCCCCCAGGGGAGCGACCCTTGATTAAGGGGTCGCTCCCCACCTCTAAAAAACGAAACAAAAAAAAAACATTTTTTTTTATCCCTGGCGCCTTGAGGTTTCTGCCACACCTGGGGGCAGATCGGCCTAATAAAAACAGGCTGATCTGCCCTCAGATGGCAGAAATGGCCTTAAAAATATTTGCCACCCTGATCCCCGCCCACCCCCACCCCCTCAGGGAGCGACCCTTGCCTACGGGTCGCTCCCCTTGCGTGAAATTGGCGCAAAAATAAAAGATCCCCGGTGCCTAGTGGTTTCTGCCCCCTTGGGGGCACATCGACCTAATTAAAATAGGCTGATCTTCCCCTCCAGGGGGGCAGAAAAGGCCTAAAATAAATTAGCCCCCCAGGGGAGCGACCCTTGCCTAAGGGGTCGCTCCACTTGCGTGAAATTCAAGGGAAAACAAAAACTCCCTGGTGCCTGGTGGTTTCTGTCCCCCTTGGGGGCAGATTGGTCTCATAAAAATAGGCCAATCTGCCCCCAAGGGGGGCAGAAATGGCTTAAATATAATTTGCCCCCTAGGGGAGCGACCCTTGCCTAAGGGGTCGCTCCCCACCTCTAAAAAAAGAAAGAAAAAAAAAAGATCCCTGGTGTCTAGAGGTTTCTACCCCCGGGGGGGCAGAAAAGGCCCTAAAAAAAATGCCCCCCTGGGGAGCGATCCTTGCCCAAGGGGTCTCTCCCCTTATGCCAATTTCTTATATAAAATAAATCCCTGGTGTCTAGTGGGCAGTTTAGCAGCCGGTTTGCTTCGCAATCCGGCTGCTAAAATGCTCAGAGAGACTTCAAAGGGAAGGAAATTAATGAGCATTTCTCTTCCGATCGTGGGAGGAGGCCTCTGTGATGGTCAGCGCGTGATCGCACGCTGTCACGGGGGGATGGAGGGGTCGGGGGCTGTCGGGGGTGGAAGGACTTCCCCTTCCATCCCTGCGTTTGGGGGGGTGGGAGGGAAGAACACAGAGGTAGCACTAGCGCTCCCTCTGGGCTGTGTGCCCAGGACGTAATGGTTACGTCCTGGGCACACGAGCACTGTGCTGCAGGACGTAACCATTACGTCCGCGGCACAGAACCGGTTAAAGTTTAAACTCTCATAGGTTGCCTGAACAACTGTGGGAGTAAGTTCTACTGCAGATATGATAAAAAAGGTTTTGGAACTTTTGAAAGCACAGAGAAAAACTTTTTCAAACTTTTTGAAAACTTTAGAAAGTTTTCTGAAACTTTTTAGAAAGTTATAAGAAAGTTTTTGTAAAGCAAAGTTAAACTGTTTAGTTCAATGTGTATATCTTGAAGTATTTGGTATATGGTTTTCTCATGAAAAGCACCAATGACAAGGTGGTAAAGCAGTTACAACTTATCCCACTGCTTATCCCACTGCTTCACCACCAATGCAGGAGGCTGGCCTGGCTTATAGTGGGTACCAAGTGGTACTTACACCTTGTGCCAGGTCCAGTTATCCCTTATTAGTAGATTAGAGGTGTTCTAGCAGCTTAGGCTGATAGAGGTAGCTATAGCAGAGCAGCTTAGGCTGAATGAGGAGACAGGCAAAGCTCCTACTATACCACTGACATCACTTAGCACTATATCATAAGAAAACACAATACTCAGAGTTCCTAAAAATAAAGGTACTTTATTTTAGTGAAAATATGCCAGTAGTCTCTCAGAGGATATACTCCCTTAGGAGGTAAGTAAAATACACAAAATATACACACACAAACCAAAATCAGGTAAGTAACAGTTAGAAAAGTAGTGCAAACAGTGTAGAACACAATAGAATGCAATAGGGAAAAATAGGCCTGGGGCAACACAAACCATATACTCCAAAAGTGGAATGCGAACCACGAATGGACCCCAGGCCTAGTGTAGTGTGTAAAGGGTTACTGGAAGTGTAAGAAAACACTTAGGGTGTCCAAGATACCCCAAGACCCTGAAAAGTAGTAGTAAAGATACCCTACTACCCCAGAAAGACAGTAAAGTCGAGATAGGGGATTCTGCAAGGACGACAACTGACTGCAAAGCACTGAAGACGGATTCCTGGACCTGAGGACCTGTAAAGGAAGGGGACCAAGTCCAAGAGTCACGCAAGTGTCCTGGGGGGCAGGAGCCCACTAAACCCCGGATGAAGGTGAAAAAGGGCTGCCTCCGCGTGGATGAAGCTGAAGATTATGCAACAACAGAAGGTGCCAGGAACTTCTCCTTTGGTCAGAAGATGTCCCACGGTGTGCTGGAGGATGCAGAATTATTTCCACGCAGGAAGACCTCAAACAAGCCTTGCTAGCTGCAAGAGTCACAGTTGAGGTTTTTGGGTGCTGCCAGGGCCCAGGAAGGACCAGGAGGTTGCCCCTTGGAGGAGGAGACAGAGGGGGCACTCAGCAACACAGAGAGCCCATGCAGAAGCAGGCAGCATCCGCAGAAGCACCTGAACAGGCGCTCAGAAGATCTGAGGATGACGGTCGACTCAGAACAACAAGGGAGGGTCCCACGATGTAAGAGTCCAACTCAGCAAGTTGGGCAATGCAGGACAGAGTGCTGGGGACCTGGGCTAGGCTGCACACAAAGGAAGTCTTGAAAAAGTGCACAGAATCACGAGCAGCTTCAGTTCACGGAGTACACAGAATTACTGTCTGGCGTGGGGAGGCAAGGACTTACCTCCACCAAATTTGGACAGAAGGGCCACTGGACTGTCGGAGACACTTGGGCCCAGCTCCTGTGTTCAAGGGACCATGCTCGTCAGGATGAGAGGGGACCCAGAGGACCGGTGATGCAGAAGTTTGGTGCCTGCGTTGGCCAACTGTAACTTCGAAAACATATGCCCTTCACAATCTGATCTGTATTGAACATGTGCCACAATCAGGAACATAATTGCTAATTTCCTTAACAAGCAATCAACAATCAACTGCTAAAAGGCACATGTGCACATTTGATTATTTAAGGATGCTTGTGAGTCTGATGCCTTCCTTGGATTCATACCGATTGCTCTGGTCACCTCTTTCCAGTCAAGTCAAGTTCCTTGTCCTCCAGCCTGCCTCCAGTTGAGTTCCAGTGCAAGTCAAGTTCCTTGTTCTCCAGCCTGCCTTCAGTTGAGTTCCAGTGTTCCCTCTCATCTGTTCAGCTTCTTGCAGAGTCCTGGCTCTCCTTTTCCATCTTCTGCCAACAATTTCATATTTCCTTTAAAAGAGAGAAAATAGGAAAGGTGAAAAAAACTGTTTGGCTTCTTCTGAAATTTACAAGGTAAAGAAAGATAAATTCCTTAAATGAAACAAAACAGAGCTCTGTCTTTAAAATAATTTATGACAATAAGAACTAGTATGATTAATTGTTTGAGTAGGAATTGAAGATACTGAAAACAGACATTATGAAAGATGTATTTCCTGTAACAAGTGCTCCCCTGAGGATTAGGAAATTGGAAATAGAGCAAGTTTATCAAAACTATTAATTGAAAGAGATTACTCCAGATCACAAAGAAGCCCTTTAGTCAAGTTGATTGTTTCTGAGTTTGGACATTGCTTCACAGATTCTGAAAGTATTGTTAAAAGAGGAAGAGACTCGTTCAGCCTTATGGAAACATATGCACAATGTGTCAACAATAACTGACATTATGCTAAGTAGAATAGTTTATGCAAGCTCATTTAGGTAATTCTAATTCAGGATGTAAAATACATTCTGAATTTCGACAGACATGACTAAGGCATCTATGGCAATATTTGAGGCATGTAGTAGAAAGGTTATCAATTGCCATGTGTTTAATGCGGTATTCCAGCTAGGTATAAAAACCTGCATGGTCTGTGTTTTGGAACCACTGAATATAGGGCAATAGGCGAATCGCTAATACTCTTCTTAATATTTTGTAATTGACAGTTAACATCGATAGTGGCCTGTGTGACTTAACATTATAGTGGTCTCAGCCAGATTTAAGTAAAAGAATAATCAGCACCTCTCCAGTCAATGCAGGCAAGGAGCAACTTTGTCTTGCCGCTCTATTAACCTTTTCCAGCCATTGAACACAAAACCTTTTTGGGCACTGTGGCACATTCTAGCAGATGGATTTATTTTTTCATGAAGGAATTTCCCTGCCTTGTGCAGATATGGTCATTTTCCCCATGCCTACCATCCACCATATTTTGTGGAATTTCATATTGTTTTTGGGGGGGTTGCAGGAAGCCCTATCCAATGAGGCTCAACAGGTCAGCTACGGGGACCATGTGGGAGAAGATCTTCTTCTTCCAGACGTAGAGAGTATAAACCTCCACAAGGGACTCCAGAGTCATATAATTTCTGGAAATGTCACTAATTCCAATCCCATTCCCTTATAAATTTTCATTAAGACTTGCCTTCAATAGCCTATAAATCAGGGACCGAGTCACATCATGTGAGTGAATGTGCCTACAGCATGTTTTGCAACATATCTTGAAGTGTATCCTTTGAACACATACACCAATGACGAACTATATTGCAATATAGAGGCCCTAATTACAACCCTGGCGGTAAATCCCACTTACCGCCGTGCTGAAGGCCGCCAACATACCGTGGCAGTGGCGGAAATTTGCTACAGGTATTACGACCCACATCTCATAATCCGCCACAATAGAGACACCCACACAAGTCTGCCACACCAAAGGTCAGTGATAAACTGGCGACAGGAAAACCCACACTGTCACGCCAACAAGAATAAGCCCACACTATCACAACCCTTGAATCAATGCGGCGGTCTTTCAACCACGGTAAACCATTGGCGTACACCGCTGTGCTAAAAATACACACACATTTACAAAACACAACCACATTGGACAAATCGAAATACACACACCTGATACACATACACACACCACATCCACACACTTACACCACTATAAAACACCCACCCACATTACCCACAAACCCTTACAACGACATTTTTGTGAAGAAGCAGACAGAGAAAATAGCAAACACTACACCAGCATCCACAAGCACACCACACTATCACTCATACAACATCTACGCACCTCAAAAAACACACACCAACACAAAATTTCACATAGCACAACAAAAATCACCTCACACATCACCCACACCACATCATGGCACCTCAAAGACACCCCAGGTTTTCTGAGGAGGAGCTCAGGGTCATGGTGGAGGAAATCCTCCAGGTAGAGCCACAGCTTTTCTGATCACAGGTGCAGCACACCTCCATTGCAAGGAAGATGGAGCTATGGTGGAGAATCGTCGACAGGGTCAACACAGTGGGACAGCATCCAAGAACACGGGATGACATCAGGAAGAGGTGGAACGACCTACGGGGGAAGGTATGTTCTTTGGTATCCAGACACCAGATTGCTGTACAGAGGACTGGCGGTTGACCCCCATCTCCTCCCCCACAACTAACAACAAGTCTTGGCAATACTGCATCCTGAGGGCCTCGCAGGAGTAGCAGGAGGACTGGACTCTGGTAAGTCATATCTTAAATACCGTATCCCCCCACCCCACCTGCATGTTATCACAAACCCCCACCCTCCCCCTCAATCCCATCACTCCAACACCTCACATATGCCCCACTATCACAACCCAGCCATCCCAATACAAAGCCCTGCATGCAGCACCAAAGGATGGACACCCATTACAAAAAGCAAGTCAAGTACAGATACCCACACAGACCCCAAAACACTAATCAAACAATGGCAAACACAATAATGCAAGCACAGGAGTAGAGGGTAACTCACCCAATGCACAAGATGGCACACACAGATACAATAACTATGCATTTACACCCCAACAGGACCCATACCCAACATCACCGGACACGAGGTTCCAGACATATCCAGTCCCCCCCAGAAGAGGCCCAGAGGGACGACAGCAGCTCTGCACGCCTGGATCTGGATGACCAGCCTAGCCCATCAGGGACCTCTGGACAGTCGATTCCCCTGCCACAGTCACAAACCACCACAGAGCCTCCCCCTCAGGAGACACCATCACAGCACCCACCCAGCGGGCCCATCCCTCTGTCCCCAGGACACGTCAATCAGCAGTGTATCCACCACTACAGGGACCCCAGCAAACCCACCAACCCAAGACAATCAGGGACCTGGGGTCAGTGGCAGTGGGCATACGGTTCAGGGGACAGAGGCACAGGATAACAGGGAAGCTCAGAGGACTGCTGTGCGACAGGGGGAGGACAGGCCCAGGGAACCCACTCTCCACAAGGCACTCTCCAACATCGTGGGAGCATACCACAATTCCCAGGAGACCATAGGCACGGTACTGGCCAAGTTTCAGGAGACCCAGCGGCTGCAGGAGGAACCCTACCTGGGGATCAGGGAGGACTTGAAGTCCATCAACACCACCCTGCTGTTGCAGGGGTGCTGGCAGACCTGGCCAACACCATGAGGGACACAGTGGCACACAAATGGGCCCCTGACACTAGCCTGAATGATGAACAGCCCTCCACCTCCGCCGGCGCTAGTGGGCAGGAGGCGCCGCCACAGGAACAACAGGCCAGCAGCACCCCACCCCCTGCAGAAGGAGAACCACCCCGCAAATGGTCCCTGTGATCCAGGAACAAGACAGAGAACATTGCCAAGACCCCAGCCAGGAAATAAAACTCTCCTGATTGTCACCCTTTTGTCCTACCTTGTCACCCTGACAACTTTGACCTGCCATCACTCCACTTCCTATGCCCCCTTGGACAATGCACCTGTGAGATCAAGAGACTGAACTCTACCATGTACATTCCTCCACCATCACCCCAGCCGATTGCACAGCCCCCTCCACTTATTAGCACAGAAATAAACACCCTTGAATCACAAATCAATCAGGAGTCAGTCTGTACTTTCACAAATGTATAATTGCAACCTCTCAGAAATGTAGCAATGTCAATGTTCATGTTCACATACCAATGTTACACAGTTATTGGGCAGCAGTAAACAGAGCAGAGGGCACAAAGTGGGATTCAGATCTGTGAAATGGAAAGGCAAAGTGACATGTCAGGGTCCATACACAGAGGTAAAAAGGCAGATTTATGCTATGTCCTACAGTTGTATGAGATGTGAGAAGCAGTGATATCCTCTTAGCTGTGTCTCACTGGAAGTATTGCATGATGATATAGTTTCGGTTGTCTATATCTTCTTCTTCTGCCTCCTCTTCTTCACTGTCCACAGGCTCCATAGCTGCCACAAGACCAGCATCAGGCCCATCCTCCTGCAGAAAAGGCACCTGGCGTCGCAAAGCCAGGTTGTGTAACATACAGCATGCCACAATGATCTGGCACACCTTCTTCGGTGAGTAGTATAGGGAGCCACCTGTCAGATGGAGGCACTGGACTCTGGCCTTCAGGAGGCCGAAGGTGCGCTCTATTATCCTCCTAGTTCACCCATGTGCCTCATCGTAGCGTTCCTCTGCCCTTGTCCTGGGATTCCTCACTGGGGTCAGTAGCCATGACAGGTTGGGGTAACCAGAGTCACCTGCAAACATCGAGGGACAGCTGTTAGACATCCCCCAACCCTTAGGGACTCTCCCATACCCAGACACCTATGTCAACTGTGTTGGGACATTAGGCTCACCTATTAGCCACACACAATGCCTCTGGATTTGGCCCATCACATAAGGGATGCTGCTATTCCTCAAAATGTAAGCATCATGCACAGAGCCAGGATACTTGGCATTCACATGGGAGATGTACTGGTCTGCCAAACACACCATCTGCACATTCATAGAATGGTAGCTTTTGCGGTTTCTGTACACCTGTTCATTCCTGCGGGGGGGGGACAAATGGCACATGTATACCATCAATGGCACCAATAATGTTGGGGATATGTCCCAGGGCATAGAAGTCACCTTTCACTGTGGGCAAATCCTCCACCTGAGGGAACACGATGTAGCTGTGCATGTGTTTCAGCAGGGCAGATAACACTCTGGACAAAACGTTAGAGAACATTGTCTGTAACATCCCTGAAGCCATGGCCACTGTTGTTTGAAAGGAACCACTGGCCAGGAAGTGGAGCACTGACAGGACCTGCACTAGAGGGGGGATTCCTGTGGGATGGTGGATAGCTGACATCAGGTCTGGCTCCAACTGGGCACACAGATCCTGGATTTTGGCACGATCAAGTCTGCAGGTGATAATGATGTGTCTGTCTTCCATTGTCGACAGGTCCTCCAGGTCTGTACACCGGAGGATGCCGCCATGTCATCACCTGCCCCAGTGGACGTGCCCTATGGAGGAGAAGGGTGAGCAGAGGTTCCTACACCACATAGGTTTCACAAGGCTATTTAGCACAATCGTGATCTAATCGTTGTGTGCCTTCGTCTGTCCATATTCCTGGCCAAAAGTGCTGTGACACAGTTAGTTGGCCTGCCATGTGGCCCACTGAAATGGCAGCTGCCTGACCTGTAAGGAGGGACAATGGGAAATGAGGTAACTGTGCTGGCGTTCTGCAGTGTCACGGTAGGCGGTCGAAGACCGCTGCGCAATTCAGCATTGGTTATCACTGGGCCCTATGGGTTCCAGGAGCCAATGACGATGTACGCCTGTGGAGACGGTACGCACCGCCACGGATGTGACCACCATTTTCTATCTCTTCACTCACTTGATACCTGACCTTCAACAGGAGAGGACCTACACTGCACGTGCTACTGTGACCGGCGTCTGGAAGCGACAATGGCTACAGTGTCTGGGGAAAGGGCCCTGCCTTCACTGTGAAGGAGTTGGACAAACTGGTGAATGGGGTCCTCCCCCAGTACACGCTACTCTACGGTCCTCCAGACAAACAGGTGAGGAAACTGTGTGCATGGTAGATGGCACATGATTGTATGGAGTGTCGTGGACGGAATAGACAGTGGGCACAGGGCAGCATGTAAGGATGGTGAGTGTATGATTTTCTGGGCCAGGGTGGGAGGTTTGTGGGCAATGAGTGAGAAGAACCGGTCGGGGAGTAGCATCCACTTTTACTTCACTATTCCTCTAGGTCAGCGCCCACCAGAAGAAAGGTATTTGGCGTGCCATCGCCAAGGAAGTGCGGACCCTGGTGGTCTACCATAGATGGAGCACCCACTCCAGGAAAATATGGGAGGACCTGTGCCACTGGAGCAAGAAGACGGCGGAAGCCCAGCTGGGGATGGCCTCCCAACGTGAAAAGGGTGCCCGTCGCACCATGACCCCCCTGATGTACCGGATCCTGGCGGTGGCATATCCTGAGTTGGATGGGTGCTTGAGGGCATCACAGCAGCCACAAGGGGATGAGTACAGTCTCATTCAGCTGACTCTGCGTGCTTTACGAGGTATCTGGGTGGGGGAAGTGGGCTGTGGGTTCCCCTAGGCCAGGGCAGACGCACCAAGGTACATCTATTGTTTTGCAGGCTCAGTGCCATTCCAACCCCAACGGTGGTAGTTGCCCTCTACACCTAGTCAGGCTCCTGTGGGTTCCAGCTGTGCCTCAAATAGGTTTAGGCAGAGTCCCCCATGGGCATGTGCTTTTCCCCTGCACTGTTAGTGCATGCGCTAGGGCATAGGGCTGCTCCCTGTATGTTGTGTCCGCCAACGGTAGTGGTGTTGCAGGCATTGACCATGTGTCTCTTCTGTCTTCCCCCCCTTTTTCTTTTGTCACCCTGTCCTTGTGTGCATTAGCATCATCTGGCGGAGGAGCATTGGCACCGGAGCAGGAGGGAGAAGCAAACCACATGGCCCACGAGGGTGAATTTATGGAGTCTGAAGGCACCAGTGTGACGGAGGAAGAGGGGAGATCCACAACAGGGACAGGAGCAGACACTAGCGACAGCGATTTCTCCTCTGATGGGAGCTCTCTTGCGCTGGTGGGCACCTCTGTGCCCACCGCGACAACAGGTACAGCCGCCACCCCCCCTACCAGCACTGCCCTCCCAGCAGCACCTCATCGAGTTTCCCATGCCCGCTCACCCAGGAGGGTGGGCATCTCCTTCGCCCCAGGCACCTCAGGCCCTGCACCAGTCAGTGCTGCTGCCCTCAGTGAGGAGGCTATTGACCTCCTGAGATCCCTCACTGTTGGGCAATCAACCATTTTGAATGCCATCCAGGGTGTCGAGAGGCATTTGCAGCACACAAATGCATACCTGGAGGGCATGCATTCTGGCGTGGCAGCCCAACAGATAGCATTTCAGGCTCTGGCCTCATCACTGATGGCAGCCATTATCCCTGTGTTCAGCCTCCCCCTCCAACCTCCAACCTCCACTACCCAGACCCAATCCCCTGTACCTCAGCCCATCCCAAGCACACCATCAGACCACATGCGCACTCCTCAACACACAAGAGTGGACATGGCAAACATAAGCACCACACATCCCACAGGCACTCACATAAACACTATCCCCATGCAGACACACCGTCATCCACTGCCTCCACTGTGTCCCCCTCCTCCACGTCCTCCTCCTCCCTCCCTGTCTCGTCTCCACTCACACCTGCATGCACTACATCCTCAGCCACTACCTCCATCACCAGCACGCTCATCACCACACACCGCTCACATGCACTCACCACCCCCACTACCATGTACACGTCCCCTATGTCCTCTCCCAGTGTGTCTGTGAGCCCTCCTCACAAAGTACACAAATGCAGGCACACACCCACCCAACAGCCATCCACCTCACAACAGCCTCCGGACCATGCACTTTCACCCAAATTTAGCAGACGTACACCTCCTACAACCACTACCTCTTCCTCTACCCCCAAACCCCCTCCATCTTCCCGTCCCATTGTGTCTATAAAACTTTTCCTGGCTAACATTGACCTCTTCCCTACACCTCGCCCCCGTCCTTCCCCTATGGCCAGGATTTCCAGATCCCAGCCCAGCACCTCAGCCACCAAATCCTCCAGCACTGTGGTCTCAATAAGTCCTGTCACATCGCGGACTGCACCCATCAGGGCTGCCAGTGTGCCACCTAGAGAAGCCAAGGATCAGCCCATTCCGCCCCCTGCCAAGGTGAAGAGTGTGCCCACATGCCGTAGGGAAAAGCCGCACCAACCACTCAGAAACGCCTCCTCCAAGCCAACAGGGGACAGTGCCAAGGGACCAGCAGTGACATCCAAGGTGGGGAAGGGACACAAGGCTAAGGGGAAGTCAGCACAGGGCACAGGCCCTCTGGCTGAGGGACTAGAGCCACTCCTTCTGGCAACCAGAACAGCAATCTCCACGGCGGTGGACACCGCCACCTGCACTGCCACCTGCAAGTCTGCTGCCTCAGCAACAGTCCCCAGCATCATCCCCACTGGGCAGCCGTCCGAGGCTGCAGGAGAAGTCCTGCTGTCTCCCTCCACAGGTGCTGACACATTCACCGCCGGCATCATCTCTGCCACAGACACCGCCGCAACCACCGCCACCACCGCCACCAGCCCCGCGATGTGCTCAGACATTGCCACCACAGCCGACATGGCAAATATTCCCAGTGGACAGCCGTCCGAGGCTGCAGGAGATGTCCTCGACCCTGCACAGCGTACGTGAGGCATGACACCCAGCACTGTTAGTAATAACAGGTGGCAGGCAAAGTCACAGCAGGGTGGGGTGTGTCTCTGCCTCCATGGAGTATCATGCTACCTGTTCCCAGGCAATCTCGTAGCACACACATCCAGGTGAGGGAATGGGACCTGCCACACTGCATGAGCAGCACTCTGGGCACCAAGCCCCCTCCAGAACCAGTGAAGAAAAGCATCCACTACCCCAGTCATTGGCAGGATAAAGCACTCTGGGCACCAAGCCCCCTCCAGAACCAGTGGAGAAAAGCATCCACTATGCCAGTCCTTGGCAAGATGAAGCACTGTGGGCACCAAGCCCCCTCCAGAATCAGTGGAGAAAGGCATCCACTACCCCAGTCCTTGGCAGGATGAAGCACTCTGGGCACCAAGCCCCCTCCACAACCAGTGGAGAAATGCATCCACTATCACTATCCTTGGCAGGATTAAGGACTCTGGGCACCAAGCCCCCTCCAGAACCATTGGAGAAAGGCATCTACTACCTCAGTCCTTGGCAGGATGAAGCACTCTGGGCACCAAGCCCCCTCCAGAACCAGTGGAGAAATGCATCCACTATCACTATCCTTGGCAGGATAAAGCACTCTGGGCACCAAGCCCCCTCCAGAACCAGTGGAGAAATGCATCCACTATCACTATCTTTTGCAGGATGAAGCACACTGGGCACAAAGCCCCCTCCAGAACCAGTGGAAGAAGTCACCCACTTGAGAGACTGTGGCCTTGCACTCCCCAGGACCAAGCAGTGGGCAAACCACCCACTTGAGAGACTGTGGCTTTGCACTCCCCAGGACCAATCAGTGGGCAAACCACCCACTTGAGAGACTTGAGAGACTGTGGCTTTGCACTCCCCAGGACCAATCAGTGGGCAAACCACCCACTTGAGAGACTGTGGCTTTGCGCTCTCCAGGACCAATCAGTGGGCATGGAGCCCCCTCGTGGAGCAGTGGCGTTGTCCGTTCATCCGGCTGAGGTGTCCCCCTCCCCCTGAGGTGCCTGTTTATTTTCGATCTGATGCCCCAGCAGTGTTCTCTCAGTTTCGAGTTAAGTATCATGTGTGGGCTTCGCTCATGCATTTTGGGACCAATGGTCCACGGACAATGATTGCAACACTATCCAGACTTGTGTAGTTGCTGTACATATTTGTATATACTGATGATTTTAAGTCATCTTGGCCTATCTGATTTTTCGATGATTACACTCGTTACAATCATTTCATTTTGTCCTTGCGTTCTTCCACGGTGTGACGGGGTGTAAATGTCATGTTGCTGCATGTATTTGTGTGTATGTTGTTGTGGGTGAGGGTGGGGGTGTTGCGTGTTGCGTGTGTGTGTGTCACTCTCTCTTCCCCCCCTCCCCAGGTGCTAGGTGCAGCACTCACCGTGGTCGTCGCCGGCGTCTTTGCTACTCCTGGTAGAAGAGGAGGTAAACCATCATGAGCAGGACCTGTAACTCGGACTCCATTGCATCCTGGTTCCTCGTTGGGTGTCGAGAGGTGAGTGGTTTTCGTTCCAAGTCCTGTTTCTGTTGTGCTTTTGATGGGGTTGGTACCACCCCGGAAAAGGTGGCGGATAGGCTTGGTAATACAGTGGGCGGTACATTGTGATCCGCATGTCTATTGGTGGTTACTGCCGCGGTGTTTGTTTCTACCCCCATGGCGGTCGGAGTGTTAAAGTGTCTGTCTATGTTGGCGGTTTCCGCCATGTTCGTGATTCAATTTTTTTAACCGCCGGCCTGTTGGCGGTATTACCGCTGCTTTAACACCGACTGCCAGGGTTGTAATGAGGGCCATAATGTTCACATTAAGGGCCTCATTACAACCCTGGGGGTCAAAAACCACCAGGGTAGTTTTGGCGATTGTACCGCCAACAGGCTGGTGGGAAAATTTGCCATATTATGACCGCAGCGGTAGTGCCGCGGTCACACCGCCAGGGCCGGCGGTTTCCCGCCATCGTTGTCCCGGGGATTATGACTCCCCTTCCCGCCAGCCTGTCCATGGCGGTAGAGACCGCCATGGAAAGGCTGGCAGGAAGTGGAGTTGCGGGGCCCCTGGGGGCCCCTGCACTGCCCATGCACTCGGCATGGGCAGTGCAGAGGCCCCCAGGCACAACCCCACCTTGCTTTTCACAAAGCGCGATGGGTGCAGCTGCACCCGTCGCACGGCCGCAACACCGCCAGCTCCATTAGGAGCCGGCTCCAATGTTACGGCCCAGCGGGGATGTTGTAATGCAGGCCTCCCCCGCCCACCAAGGTTGTAATGAAGGCCTAAGTCCTCATTATTGAATGGAAATTAGTACGTTCTTCAAGTCTATTTTCATTGATTAGAAATGTCAGTTTGCAACGCACTGAATTTGTAGAGAAAACAATAAATTTATCTTTATAGTTAATGTCATTTTTAGACACCACAGTCTGATTTCACTAAGGGACAGATTAAAGAAAAGAGGCACTGCACCTAGTTCATCGCCACTTTCCTTGTGTCCCTTAGTGCCCTCCTACTGTGGTCATGGTGCTGTGGTGTGCCGTATTTAAAATACGATGCACATTGGCACAGGGTAGAGGGCAATAGCATAATTTTTCATGTTATTGATGTACTCTGCAGGAGTAGCTTCCTGCAGAGTACAGAGGGGCTCATTATAGATAACGGTATACCCCCTTTTAACGTCTGCTCTGAGCAGGCGTTAAAAGTGCCGAATGAAATGATGCAAGGAAATCTGTTAGATTACCTTATGCCATTTTATCGGCTCCCCCTACTGAGAGAACACCCCCTTTGCATACATTATTCCTGGTGCACCTATAATGTGGTGCAGAGGGTTCCAAAGTGGCACAATGCATGCATTGTGCCACTTTGTAAATATGGAGTGGCGTTTTTGGCCGTCTTACACCACATTAGCATCATAAAATGACATTAATGTGGCATTAGAATGATGCTAGGGGCTCTTAAATATGCCACTAAGATTTTAGCCAGAATGCCAATTACCACTTTTGTATGGATCGTACATGTGGCAATGGGTCACTAGGGAAGTATTAGTAAATATACTTTACCCTATTCTCCCTGTCTCTGTCCTGGTCACTCTATGTATCCTAGCTTAGCTTACTCTGCACACAGTCCGACCAGCACTGTGCACAATAATATTCTGAGACTAGTGGAGGTTTGAGACAAATTCCCATGTGCTAGATCTGAGTTTGATTGTGGGCAAATACATTTAATTTCATGTGCTTTATGACTGGAGTATATGCAATATCAATATGCATTAAATGAACTGAACAGTGAGTGTGTTGTCTAGTAATGTCACACTTGTATGTCCTTTCCTCCCCTAATGTTAGTTTCTGTATTCATTTCTCTGGTGGACCATACATACCATACTGCTATAAAGCAGTCCTCATGTTCAAACAGCTTGAACAGTTACTAGTCATCTGATATATTATGTTCTGTTATATTGACTTGCATAGCATACTAATCACCAGACAGGGTATTCAGGTGCTTGGTCAGATGTGTAGATTTGTGGCCCCCATGGTGCTTATACGCAATCAGTAATTTGTAAAGCACGCTACTCACCCCTGAGGGTCTCAAGGCGCTGAGGAGGGGAGGGGGGAGAAGGTGCTGCTACTGCTCAAACAGCCTGGTCTTGGGAAGTTTCCTGAAGGTAAGGAGGTCTTTGGTCTGGCGCTGGTGGGGGGGAAGAGTGTTCCACGTTTTGGCACTGAGGGGCAAGAATGATCTACCACCGGTTCTAGTTCTGCGGATGCGTGAGCCGGTTGCGAGGGCGAGGTCGGCGGAACGGAGATGCCGGGTCGTGGTGTAGAAGGAGAGTCGTCTGTTGAGGTATTCTGGTCCGGTGTTGTGCAGTACTTTGTGAGCGTGGGTGAGGCGTTTCAAGGTGATTCTCTTGTTGACTGGGAGCCAGTGCAGATTTTTCAGGTGGTCTGTGATGTGGTAGTGGTGGGGGATGTCCAGGATGAGGTGTGCAGAACCGTTCTGGATGCATTGCAGCCTCTTCTGGAGTTTGGCCGTGGTTCCTGCGTAGAGGGCATTGCCGTAGTCCAGTTTGCTGTTTACGAGGGCTTGGGTGACTGTTCTTCTGCTTTCAGTGGGTATCCATTTGTAGATCTTTCGGAGCATGCGGAGGGTGTTGAAGCAGAAGGAGCAGATGGTGTTGACTTGCTGGGTCATGGATAGTAAGCGGTCCAAGATGAATCCTAGATTGCGTGCGTGGTCGGTTGGAATCGGAGGGGTTCCGAGAGTGGCAGGCCACCAGGAGTCATCCCATGCGGAGGGGCCGGAGCCGAAGATGAAGACTTGTGGAAATCAAAAAGGGAGGAGGCAGGGATTGTGTGCAAGTGAGAGTGAGAAAGAGCATAGGTGTCTAGTGGGTGGGTGAAAGTGTATGCAGCCTTTCAGGTATTCTGGTTCTGAGTTGTGTAGGGCTTTATATGTGTATGTCAGAAGTTTGATTTGGCAGTGGTTGTGAATGGGGAGACAATGAAGGTTCAGAAGTGTGGTGTGATGTGTGTGCACTGTGCAAGATTCAGTATAAATACACGGACTGGTACAAGTATTTCAAATTAACTTCATTCGTTTTTTACCCATTAACTAAATCACCATATTAAAGATCAAGTAACATAGCAGAGATTCATTTAGCCTAAGAAGGGGTTTAAAATTACTAAAGCAATTATGGATGTTTCA
This sequence comes from Pleurodeles waltl, assembly GCF_031143425.1. Classification (NCBI taxonomy): domain Eukaryota; kingdom Metazoa; phylum Chordata; class Amphibia; order Caudata; family Salamandridae; genus Pleurodeles; species Pleurodeles waltl. The sequence goes on along the minus strand of NC_090442.1, from coordinate 690,044,690 downwards.
GTGCCAGTATATTACAACTTGTTAATTAGAATGTGCTCAATAATTACCTGACCTGTCAAAGGACCTTCCTACTGACTACGAGGTGCTTGACGTAATACTCATATATTTTACCAGTGAAAAATACACCTGGTGGATGTCTGGGAAAGCTTTCATGAAAATTATGTTGAATGCCAGTCAAAATGTAACATAACTGAATGATGCTATAGAAAGGTTGTGTTGTGCCCTCAATCAAAGCTGCAGCTGTTGCATATTATCAAAAACAGCACCATTAAATTCCCATTAGTACACTTCTTGGTGTGTTCTAGCGTACTATTTTTAAAAATCAGACATGTAAACAATATAAAGCAACAAAATAAACTACCTCCGTCTCGTGCTTACCTTGACATTAATCATATTGATGTTTAATGATGATTTTATTTCTGATTAAGATCAAACATATGCCAGAATTTGCTGGTTGGTCATAAAGAACAAAACCACCACCTGAGAGTGGATTATCAAGGCTCAGAGTGTGCCAACCTAACATTAGCAGAACTTAAAGTGTTCAGATCCTTCCTGAAAACCTAATGGCAGTCTGTCTTTTTGATCTGCAATAGTAGTTTGCCCCGTAGTCCTACTGGTCTGCATGCTCTCCATCTGCTGACAACTTGGAGACGTGGATGGTTTAAAACATATTATTGGTCAGTGGATAAAATATAACACCTACTCTTTTCCTGTAAATTAGATTTGCTCATGGATTAACAAGAGGCCGCTAAGCATACATTCACTTTGTAAATGCCTTCATAGCAGGTCTCCGTCCCACTGCATTTCTCCTGCTCCTCTAAATTTGCACATCATATCACGGTGAGACTATTCGTTCTTGAACTTCCAAAATACACAATCCTCCTAAAATATCTATTTGGCTAACCCTGGAAGCTCACATACTGTTCAAAAGACACAACGTGAATCGGAGCCCCCCACTTTCTTCCCCCATTTGGCGGAGTGGCTGAAAATCTGAAAACGCCCAACCAAGCAGATGCTTTCCCTTTCATTGTGTGGAAGTGTGACATCCAGATCTATGTAAAGATATGAAAACGTATTGACAATAAATGGATCTTTACTCAAATAAATGTTTATTGTGTTTACCATCATTCTGTTAATAGTGAGTCTTCATGGAGATTTCATAGAATAGGTCTTTTTTGTTTGGAGATAGGAGATACCACAGACAAAAACGATGGCCATATTGTACACTAGAGAAACCTGAATTCCAAAAATGACAAATCTAGACTACACCCAACTGAAGAGCCCCAATCAGGGTGGGACTGGTCTTGAGTTGCTCGTGTTCCAGTTCAAAGCAGACCTGCCTTGGCAGTCAGGTTGGATGGTTCCCATTGGAACAGGTCAAATCAGATTTGCATATGGCTGGGTGGGCAAAAAAACTGTGTTTTGGAATGCTACCCGGAGCGCTTTCCAATGGTTAGATGTATTGCAAGCACCCTCCAATCACCTTTTATATTTTTTATGTAGTTCCCTAAGTGGCCAAGGGTCATAGGCACTGGAAGTAGGGGTACTAACTGTAACCATGCTGATGTTCTGAATGAACTATAAGGATACCTTACATTTTATTTGTATTTATGTCTCGTTTGCTGTGTATTCAGAGGCAGAGGTCAGATGTCAGATGTTGGAAAATGGCCCTCTCTGAAGGGTCACCCCAAACATGTTGTCTTCCTCCTCCTCTTTTTCTGACCTGATTTTTTGCAGGCTTTAGGACTCTGGGAGTGAACAACTCACCAATTCGGTTTCCACTACTGTGAGGCCTGCTCCTCTCATTGACTAGCATAAGAACTGCCCTCATGTACTTGTAAGTGGTAGATTCTGATCTGGAAGGAGTAGCCCTGTCATGTAAGTATTGCCTGAATGGTAATAGAAAATCCAGCTTACTGGTGAAGTTGGATTTAATATTACTATTTTAGAAATGACACTTTTAGGAAGTGGGCATTTCTCTGCCCTCACTGCTGTCTGTGCCTTACAGCCTGCCTCCAATCCATGTCTGGTCTGTGTTGGTTGACAGCTCCCCTTGTGCATTCCATCCAGACAACCATAAGCACAGGGTACTCAGTCACATCTGCATACTGAATAGAGCTCCCTGGGCAGGAAGGGTGGAGGGAGTCTCTCCTACACTTCAAATGCCAGTGGCCTGCCCTCACACAAAGGACTGATAACCTCCCACAGATTTCCTGGCAGACAGAACTGGGTGGAAAGGGAAAATTGTTCACTTCAAAACCACTCTTTGAAGTTTCTTCCTCTGCAAAGGCATTTTTGGTATATAAACTGGGTCTCTGACCCCACCAAATCAGACACTTCAGGACCTACACCTGGGCTCTGTCAGAGAGACCTCCTGGCTGCCCAAAGGACAAGTCTATTTTGCTGAAGGAGTGCTCTCCTGCTTTTTGCCCTGCTGCCTGGTGCTCCTGATTCTGCTGGAAGGGCTCTGCCTTTCTCTAAAAGTGCTCTCTAAGAGCTTGGAAAGAGCATGCCTCCTGGTTCTGAAGTATCAGGGCCGATAAAGACTTCACCCCTTGAGTAAATCCTTGTGCGTCAGAAAATGGATGCCAAGCCTGCAGAAATCGATGCAGCGCCTGCCTCATGGCTTATAAATTGCTGCACCGCTGATTGGAATGACGCAGTGCTGGACCAGCAATCGAAATCAACTCAATGCTAGCTTCGCGGCTGAAATTGCTCTAGATCGAGGCAGCATCTGCCTCTTCTACCAGCACATCAAGGATTTTCAACACACTGGGGGTCATTACAACATTGGCGGTAAAAGCCGCTTACCGCCGTGCAGAAGACCGCCAACACACTGCTGCGGCCGCGCAATTCCGCCACAGCTATCATGACCCACATCCTGGATTCCGCCGAAATTCAGACACCCACACAAGTCCGCCGCACCAAAGGTCAGTGATAAACTGGCAAAAAAAAAAACCTCCACCGTCACGCCAACAGAAACACGCCCATGCTATCACGACCCACGAATCCACGCGGCGGTCTTTCAACCGCGGTATTCCATTGGCGGTACACACCTCCGCGCTCAAAATACACACACATCTCCAAAACACCGTCACATTGGACAATTCAAAATACACACACCTGATACACATACAAACACCACTCCCACACACCAAACACTATATAAAACACGCACCCACATCACCCACAAACCCCTACGACCAAAACTTATAGACGAAGGCGACATACAGAGAGCACAGCAATAGACAACCCCACCACACAGAGGTGCACAACACCATCACCCATACAACATCCACGCACAAAACACCCCACACCACCACACATCACCACACTCATCAACACATACACCACCCCACACATCACCTACACCACCCCATGTCATGCCAAAGACACCCCAGGTTTTCCGAGGAGGAGCTCAGGGTCATGGTGGAGGAAATCGTACGGGTAGAGCCACAGCTATTTGGATCACAGGTGCAGCACACCTCCATAGCCAGAAAGATGGAGCTATGGCGAAGAATCGTTGACAGGGTCAACGCTGTGGGACAGCATCCAAGAAATCGGGAGGACATCAGGAAGAGGTGGAACGACCTACGGGGGAAGGTGTGTACAGTGGTCTCCAGGCAGAACATCGCAATTCAGCGGACTGGCGGCGGACCCCCACCTCCTCCCCCACAACTAACAACATGGGAGGAGCAGGTCTTGACCATCATGCATCCAGAGGGCCTCGGAGGAGTCGGTGGAGGAATGGACACTGGTAAGTCAAATCTTAACTGTCATATCCCCCACCCTACCTGCATGCTATCACACACCCCCACCCTCACCCTCTCCCCTATCACTCCAACTCCTCACTAATGTACTAATAACACAAACCACACATCCCAACACCAAGCCCTGCATGACACAACTAAGCATGGACACCCATCACTAAAGCATGCTCACTGCACATATCCATAACACCCCCCCCCAACCATCTTCACACAAGCCTCCACACAGGAATGCTTGCACTGGGGTACACGCACACCCACCCATTGCACACCATGACACACACACATGCAATAATCATGCTCTTATACCCCTGCAGGACCACTACGTAACATCACCAGACAGGAGGGTCCAGACATCTCCACCCCACCCACAGCAGAGGCCCACAGTGACAACAGCAGATCTGGCCAACTGGATCCAGATGACCAGCCTGGACCATCGTGGGCCTAGGGACAGTCGGTTCCCCTCGCACAGGCACAGCCCAACACTGACCTTCCACCCTCTGGTAACACCAGCACAGCACCCACCCAGCGGGCCCATACCTCCGTCCCCAGGACACGTCAATCAGCTGTGTGTCCACCACTACAGTGTACCCAGGATAACCCACCACCCCAACAACAACAGGGACCTGGGGGCAGTGGTAGTGGGCACACGGTCCAGGGGACGGAGGCACAGGCACATAGGGGAACTGGGAGGGCTGCTGTGCGACAGGGGGTGGACAGGCCAAGGGAACCCACTCTCCACGAGGCCCTCTCCTCCATCATGGGAGCATACCACCACTCCCAGGAGACGATGGCTACGGTCCTGGCCAAGTTTCAGGAGACCCAGCGCATGCAGGAGGAACAGTATTTGGGCTTCAGGGAGGAGCTCAGAACCATCAGCTCCGCCCTGGGCACCATCGTAGGGGTGCTGAAGGACATTCAAAAGGCCATGAGGGACACCGTGGTGCTCCAAGGGGCCCCTGACACTAGCCTGGACGATGAACTGCCCACCACCTCCGCCGGCGCTAGTGGACAGGAGGCACCGCCACAGGACCACCACACCAGCACCCCACCCCCTGCAGACGGAGAACCACCCTGCAAGCGGTCCCTGAGATCCAGGAACAGGACAGAGCAAGATGGCAAGACCCCCGCCAGGAAATGAGACCACCCTGATTGTCATCCCACTGTGCCATTTTGTCACCCTGTCCATACTTAAACTGCCCCAGCTCCACTTCCTATGCCCATATGGGCAGTGCACCTGTGAGACTAATAGACTGGACTCTGCAATGGACATTCCTCCACCATCACCCATCACCATTTTGCCACCCCCTCCAATAATTAGCACTTCAATAAACACCCTTGAACCGCAAAACAATCTGTAGTCAGTCTGTGATTTTGAAAATGTGTATTAGCTATGACAGTGACAAAATGCGTTTTCAAATTTAATGCCAACATACCTATGTCACACATCACAAGTCCATGAAGGATGCAAGCAGATGACACACGTTGGTAACCACACCTGTGAAACCGTAATGGAAATGTACAACTCAGTTACCAAATACTGCTTTAAATTGACAGACAGGATAGAGATAGAAGTGTGAAAGTGAATGTAATAGTAAAAAAATTGTTCTCACCTGTGTGTCACTGGAAATATTGCTGGATGACTGACTCCCTGTTGTCTATGTCTTCTTCCTCAGCTTCCTCCTCATCACTGTCCACAGGCTCCACAGCAGCCACAACACCATCATCTGGACCATCCTCCTGCAGAAAAGGCACCTGGCGTCGCAAAGCAAGATTGTGAAGCATCGAGCAGGCGATGATGATCTGGCACACCTTCCTTGGTGAGTAGAATAGGGAACCACCTGTCATATGGAGGCACCTGAACCTGGCCTTCAGGAGGCCGAAGATGCGTTTGATCACCCTCCTAGTCCGCCCGTGGGCCTCATTGTAGCGTTCCTCTGCCCTGGTCCTGGGATTCCTCACTGGGGTCAATAGCCATGACAGGTTGGGGTAACCAGAGTCCCCTAATAGCCGCAGACGGTGCCTCTGGAGTTGACCCATCACATACAGGATGCTGCTATTCCACAGGATGTAGGCATCATGCACTGAGCCAGGGAACATAGCATTTACCTGGGAGATGTACTGGTCTGCCAAACATGCCATCTGTACATTCATGGAATGATAACTCTTCTGGTTCCTGTACACCTGTTCCCTCCTGCGGGGGGGGACCAGAGCTACATGGGTGCCATCAATAGCAACTATGATGTTGGGGATATGTCCCAGGGCATAGAAGTCACCTTTAACTGTAGCCAAATCCTCCACCTGAGGGAAAACGATGTAGCTCCTCACGTGTTTCAGCAGGGCAGACAACACTCTGGACAACACGTTGGAAAACATAGGCTGGGACATCCCTGATGCCATGGCCACTGTTGTTTGAAATGATCCACTTGCAAGGAAATGGAGCACTGATAGCACCTGCACTTCAGGGGGGATTCCTGTGGGATGGCGGATTGGTGAGATCAGGTTTGGCTCCAACTGGGTACACAGTTCCTTGATTGTGGCACGGTCAAACCTGTAGGTGATGATCAAATGTCGCTCCTCCATTGTTAACAGGTCCATCAGCGGTCGGTACACCGGAGAATTCCGCCATCTCCTCAAATGTCCCAGCTGACAGTGCCTAAGAAGGACAAAGCGACCACAGAGTCAACAAATTCTCAGGTATGTACCCACAGCTACACAGAACACAACACCAAATACAAAACTCTTCCTGTATGTGTGTTGAGTGTAGGCCTAGGTATGTGTGACGCAGTAGTAAATGAAGCCATGTGGGCCCCTGAAATGGCGGCTGCCTGACCTCTAAACTGGGACAATGGGATGTGAGGTAACTGCGCTGGCGTTGTACACCGTCGCAGTAGGCGGTCGTAGACCGCGGCACAATGCTGCATTGGTTAACATTGGACCCTATGGGTCCCAGGAGCCAATGATGAATTGCGCTGGCGGTGATGATACGCACCGCCGCGGACATCACCGCCGCGGACGTGACCTCCATTTTCTATCTGTTCAATCACTCGATACCTGATCTTCGACAGGAGAGGACCTACACTGCAAGTGCTGCTGTGACCTCGGTCTGGAAGAGACAATGGCTGCTGCGTCTGGGGAAAGGGCCCCTGCCTTCACTGCTCAGGAGTTGGAGAAGCTTGTGGACGGGGCACTCTACGGTCCTCCAGACCAACAGGTAAGTACACCGGGAGCACGTTATATGGGCTATGCTGGGTGGAGAGGGCTGGATGTCAGTAAGAAGGGGGCAGAGTTCTGCGACCATGAAGGACTGTGAATGCATGTGCCACATGGCAAGGGTAGGGATGGGGGCCACTCACTTTGACGGTGCAGTTGGTAATGACTTCTCTTCTTCCCCTGTACATGTCATGTAGGTCAGCGCCCACCAGAAGAAGGACATTTGGCGTGCCATCGCCAAGGATGTCCGGACCCTGTGGGTCCACCAGAGACGGGGCACCCACTGCCGTAAAAGATGGGAGGACATTCGCCGCTGGAGCAAGAAGACGCCGGAGGCTCAGCTGGGGAGGGCCTCCCAATGTGGGAGGGGTGCCCGTCGCACCATGACCCCCCTGATGTTCCGGATCCTGGTGGCGGCCTACCCTGAGTTGGATGGGCACTTGAGGGCACCACAGCAGACACAAGGGGGTGAGTACACTCTCAATCTGCGGACTTAGCGTGCAGTGGAGGGGTCTGGGTGGGGGAGGAGGACTGTGGCTTTCCTTAGGCCTGGGCGAGTTCTGTAGGCTAGGCCCCTTCGTAAGGCATGGCCCTGTGGCCCCCCTCCCCACCTCTGTAGAGTGCCAAGTACAGGTATACATGCCCCTGTGTCATCTATGTGGACAGATGACACTTGTAGCCATGTAGGCCATATCCCAGAAATTGCATCTGTAGAGGCTAAGGGCACGGCGTAGTGCAGGGGGCTGCTGTGTCTGTATTGTCCGCCAACGGTAGCAGTAAGCCATGCACTCAACCTGTCTTTCTTCTGTTTCCCCACCCCTTTTTGTGCTCTCCCTGTTCTTTTGTGCATCAGCATCATCAGGAGGAGGTACAGTGGCACCGGAGCACGAGGGAGCTGCATCCCACATGGCCATGGAGGGCCACACCACAGACTCTGAATACACCAGTGGGACGGAGTACGAGGGGAGCTTCACGTTGGTCACCGGATCAGCAAACAGCAACACGGACTCGTCTGCCGATGGGAGCTCCCTTGTGGTGGCGGCACCATCTGTGCCCCCCACTTCTACGGGTACAGCCGCCCCCCCTACCAGCCCCACCCTCCCAGCAGCCCCTCAGCCTTCGCTCCGTGTCTGCTCACCCAGGAGGGTGGGCATCACCTTCGCCCCAGGCACCTCAGCCCCTGCACCTGTCACCCCTGCTGTCCTCAGTGAGGAGGCCATTGACCTCCTCAGGTCACTCACTGTTGGGCAGTCTACCATTGTGAATGCCATCCAGGGTGTAGAAAGGGAGTTGCAACACACTAATGCATTCCTGAAGGGCATTCATTCTGGTCAGGCTGCCCATCATCGAACCCTGCAATCTCTGGCCTCAGCACTGATGGCAGCCATTGTCCCTGTCTCTAGCCTCCCCCCTCCAACTTCCTCCACCCAGACCCAATCCCCTGTACCCCAGCCTATCCCAACCACACCATCAGACAAGCATGTACACACCTCAACACACAAAAGTAGCTCAGGCAAACATAGGCACCACACAACCCACAGGCACTCACACAAGCATCACCCACATACAGACACACCAACATCCACTGCTTCTACTGTGTCCCCCTCCTCGTCGTCTCCCTCCTCCCTCCCAGTGTCGTCTACACTCTCACCTGCATGCACTACATCTACAGCCACTAGGACTCGCACCAGAACACCCAGCACCACACCCCGCTCACCTGCACTCACCACCCCCACTACCATTTACACGTCCCCTGTGTCCACTCCCAGTGTGTCTGTGACGCCCCCTCCCAAAGTACACAAACGCGGACACCCACACACCCAACATCCATCCACCTCACGACAGCCTCCAGTACCTGCACCTGGACCCAAATCACCTAAAGTTACACCTCCTACAACCACCTCCTCTTCCTCCACTCCCAGACCCCCTCCAGCTACCCATCCCAGTGTTCGTCAGAAACTCTTCCTGAGCAACGTTGACCTCTTTCCCACCACCTCCACCCCTCCAATTCATAGGTCCCGTAGTAGCACCTCAGCCAAAAAAATCCGGTACCAGTGGTGCGTGTTAAAGGTCTATGGAGTGCACCGGCCACCAGGGCAGCCAGTGTGACACGGAACCAAAGCACTGCCAGTCCACCCCCTGTAAAGCACTTTAAGTTGGAAGGTGCCCGACGGGAGAGGGTGAAGACTCCTGCTGGCAAAACAGCTCACAAGGGTCCCGGGGGGAGTGCCGAGTCAGCTCTGACTCCTCCCAAGGTGGTGAAGGGGCAGAAGAGGTCTCCAAGGTCTGGTAAGAGCAGCACGGCGGAGAAGGCCGCCATCCTCCCCGCCGGCCGGGACGCCACCGCCAGCAGTATCGTCACTGGTCCGGAGACCACCGCCAGAGTCAGTGCCCTGGAGGGCAGCAGTATTGTCACTGGTCCGGAGACCACCGCCAGAGTCAGTGCCCTGGAGGGCAGCAGTATCGTCACCGGTCCGGAGACCACCACCAGCGTCAGTGCACTGGAGGGCCCCGGCAGCCACAGCCCCGCTGGGCACTGAGGGACCGTCATGCCACACACCGCTGCACAGGTCAGAGACAGCAAAGTCAAGCACCGCTGAACAGGGCAAAGACCGCCATGGTGAAGACCGCTGAACAGGGCAAAGCACCGCTGAACAGGGCAAAGACCGCCATGGCAATGCACTGCTGAACAGGTCAGAGACAGCAGAGGCAAGCACTGCTGAACAGGGCAAAGAGCGCCATGGTGAAGACCGCTGAACAGGGCAAAGACTGCCAAATCCAGCTTCTTTAGCCCATGTGCAGCTGGGACAGTGATGGAACTGGGACCGTCACGGGGAGCGTGATGCACTCTGGGCACCAGTCCCCCTCCAGAACCAGTGGAGACCTCCATCCACTCCGTCTGTCCTGCACAGGATGAAGCACTCTGGGCACCAGTCCCCCTCCAGAACCAGTGGAGACAGTTATCCACTTGAGAGACTATGGCTTTGCACTCCCCAGGATGGTACAGTGGGCAACCCACCCACTGGAGAAACTTGAGAGACTGTGGCTTTGCACTCCCCAGGATGGTACAGTGGGCAACCCACCCACTGTAGAGACTTATGAGACTGTGGCTTTGCACTCCCCAGGATAAAGCAGTGGGCAAACCGCCCACTGGAGAAACTTGAGAGACTGTGGCTTTGCACTCCCCACGATGGTACAGTGGGCAACCCACCCACTGTAGAGACTTGAGAGACTGTTACTTTGCACTCCCCAGGATAAAGCAGTGGGCAAACCACCCACTGGAGTGACTTGTGAGACTGTGGCTTTGCACTCCTCAGGATAAAGCAGTGGGCAAACCACCCACTGGAGAAACTTGAGAGACTGTGGCTTTGCACTCCCCAGGATACATCAATGGGCATGGAGCCCCGTCGTGGATCTGGCGTAGTGCAGTCATCCGGCTGAGGTGCCCCCCCCTTCCCTTCCCCCTGCGGTGCCTGTTGTATCTCTATCTGATGCCCCTGCAGTGTTCTCTCCGTTTGTGGACAGGTATCTAGTGTGGGCCTCGCCCATGCATTGTGGGCCCAGTTGTCCACGGACATTGATATGTGCATACCTGCAGTACTAATCGTGATGTATGATTTTTACAATGTTTATATATATCTGTATATCATTGGTTACTGTATTTTGATACATTACAAAGTTTGAACTGATTTCCTTTTGTCTTTGCATTCATCCGGGGGGGTTGTGGGTTGTTACTGTGCTGTTTGGAAATGCATTGGTGTGTGTGTTGTAGTGGGTGAAGGTCGGGGTTGGGGTGGGGGTGTTGCGTGTGTGTGTCCGTGACTTTTGCCTCCCCCCTCCCCTATGTCGTAGGTGCAGTACTCACGTTGTCTTCGGCGCCTACGTTGCTTGTGTTCGTAGAGGAGCAGGAAGACAAGAGCAGGGAGTATTTGTAGTTCCGGCTCCATGGCGGCCTCCTTCCTCGTGGAGTGTGTAGAGGTGAGCGTTTTCCCTTTGAAATGGCTGTTTCCGCCGTGTTTTTATCCACAGTGAATCTGTGATACTGTGGGCGGTACATTGTCTTCTGCCTGTCTGTTGCCGGTGACCGTTGCGCTGCTTGTCTGTACCGCCGTGGCGGTCGGAGTGTTAAAGTGGCTGTCTATGTTGGTGGTTTCCGCCACGGTCATAATTCCCTTTTTTTGTCTGCCAGCCTGTTTGCGGGTATACCGCAGCTTTAACACCGTCCGCCAGGGTTGTAATGACCCCCATTGTCCCTGGGTGTCAAAATATTACTGCATCGTAGTAAGCAACCAAGGCTTTGCTCCTGAAATTCAACGCATCCCTTGCAGCATGGAAAGAAAAAAAAACATTGTTTGTGCCACATCGGAAAATCCGATGCAACACTTTCCACGCATCTCCTTCTCTGCGGCCCTCATGTGTCATTATTTTTGATGCATCCTAGGTACTGTGTAATTCAAAGATACAACCATTGATTCCTAAGGATTGAGACTCTTTTAAACCTTTTAAAAGTAATATTTAAATTTGTGCTTATTGGACTTTTGTCATTTTAACCTTATTTTATTCTGATAAATATTATCTACTTTTCTAAACCTGTGTGGTGTATTTTTTGGTGTTTTCACTGTGTTCCTGTATGAGTTATTGCAAAAATACTTTACACATTGCCTTCAAGGTTAAGCCAGACTGCTCAGTGCCAAGCTACCAGAGGGTGAGCACAGGATAATTTGGGCTGTGTTGTGCCTTACCCTGACAAGGATTGCAGTTCCCTACTTGACCAAACTTTGTGGTTCTGATTTTCTTGGTGTTTTGGACTTGGGAGTAGTGAAGGATTTGAGATTTTAAAATTTTTACACAAGCTCCATCTGGAACATTCTTGCTTCTAACTCATAACCAAAGCCAACCTTTCCTCACGTTCTTATAGAAGTTTAATTTTGTTTTTTATAGAAGTATGTGGAAACTCAACTGTAATCTTTTTGTCTCAGGTCCACCATCTTTAAAGTTGAGAATATTTATGACCTTTTTTTGTTATTTAAACCAAGGCCTGCATATGTTTTTGTATTGTATACAATGACTGCCCCTCTCCTTGTCCTTCCTAATTCCTTTTCTCCTGATAGGCTCATCTGTAAGGAATATCCCAAAAGGCTTGCATTTGGCACAACTATGGTGAAATAGAGACCAGGAAGGTGTAGACTCAGTTAAATACATCTCAGTCTGGAGACCAGTCTGTGCTGGCTGAAGAATACAGGCAGCTTGTGACTAGGCACTCAGAGAGGTAAGAAAGTCCTTTCAAGTTCAAATAAGTAGAATCAGAAAAACGTCACATTGCCTAGGAACGTAGGGCCTCACTACTAGTCTGGTGGTCCGAAACCTGTGGAGAGGAGACTGCCGTGGAGCTGGTGGTCTCCCTCCGGCCCTAATACAAGGTTTCAACTGGAGTCAGCCCAGAGGAAACCATGCTGTGGCATTGGCCTCAGCTCCTTATGTCATCGCACGGAAAGGTCACTGTCTGCTTTAGCAACAGTTCTTGGTGGGGGCCCTTGGCAGTCTGACCGCCAGGGTCATATTGTGGAGGTCAGACTGCCTGGAGGGCGGCAGTCCGACCGCCATCGTAAGGCTGGTGTTCTCGGAACTCCTGGAAGCACAGCACTGGCCCAGTCACACACAATAACACACTGCACCACAACCACTACACCATCAATGCTTTGGCAAACATCCACAACATATACTACCCAGTGACCAATCACACATACAACACAAAGTACCACCAACAGGGAACAAACACACACAATCACACAACCAACTAATGCAGCAATCTACATACACAGCAAACACACAGCACATCATATCTGACATGCCATGCACCAAACGTGCACAAGCACAGTCAAAGCACACAAAGCCACACAACACTGAAACAAACACAAGTAAACACAAACACCACTCAATACCATGACAACAATATGTCCCCAACATACACATACTCATCATACAACACACACACACATCAATAGGGGACAAGTTTGCTGCACACAATCTCACATGCTGCCCAGGCAAAACAGATAGCACAAGCACCACTTACACACAAATAGTCACACACAAACAATGTCATCCATGAACAAATCTGCCCTAGAAAAGAAATGCCAGACAAATATGTACGGTAAAAAAAAAAAAACTGGTTGATAGAAAATTAATGAAATGTGCAAGGCCATAGGCCAGTCCAATTAGAAAAAGTGCAGCATCAACACAATCACATCAGTGTGCCCCAAACTTGACTCCTATCACATGTAACTTCTACAGGTAGAGGCATCAAGGGGGCAGGCAGGTACCTCAGGGATCATCAGGAGAGTGAAGGTGGGGTTTGGGCCTATGCTTTGGAGGGGGTTCTTTGGGATTAAGCTTGGTGGGGTTAGGGTCAGGCTTAGGGGAGGGTTGGGCTCTCTTGGGAGGGGTAGACTGCTTGGCAGGGGAGGGGGCATGGGTACTTAGAAGGGGGTAGAGGAGGCTTTGGAGGTGGAAGGGATGGGCCTGGGGAGGGAAACTGATTGTTTAGGGGACTCACAGGGGGAAGAGGAGTAGGGAAAAGGTCAAAACATGAAAGGAACACTTTTTAAGACACATGGGGATGGTCAGCAGTAGGGGGTTTTGAGGGTGAGTGAGTGGTTGTCTGATGTACATTTGTGGGTGTCGTGGGTGTGTATTTGTGTGAGCTATGCTTGTGGGTGGTGGGTGTCTGTTGGGTGGGTGACTGAGGGCATTCATGTGTACAATACTGAGGGGTGGAGGTGCTGGGGATGCCGTGGTAGGTGGGTAACTGTCTGTTGGGGTAGTGACTACAGGTATGGTGGATGTGCTGCATGTAGGAGTGCCAGTGGTTGTGGTGTCTGATGGCTTGGGTGCATGTCTGAGGGTTTGCTATTGTGCTGACAGTGGGTAGGATACATGTAGTGGCTGGATCTGTGAATGTTGGTGTGGTGTCTGCAGGTGTGTCAGGTATAGTGTCAGTGATGCTTGGGATTATGGGGGTGTCAGGGCAGGTGGTGACTGTTGCAGTGTTTGCATCTGCATGTTGCTTGTGTGCATGCCGGTGGTGTGTCTTGTGGTGCCTATGTTTGAGCTACCCTTGGATGTTGAGGTTAATGCATGCCTGTCTGCCTGTGTGCATTGGCTGGGTCAGGGAAGGTGGGTTTGGGAAGAGGAAGGTGGGTGGGGGGCAGGAGACAAAGGGTGACTGGCTGCTGTCAGTGTGGAGGCCAGAGCCTGAAAGGATCTCTGTAAGCCAGCCAGTGCACTATGAATGCCCTCCAGGAACGCATTGATCTGTGGTATCTGAGTTGCCAGTCCCTGGATGGCATTCATGATGGTCGACTGATCACAGGGATCGACCTCAGGAGGTCAATGGCCTCCTCACTGAGGTTAGCAGGGCTGACAGGGGCAGGGGCAGAGGTGCCTGTGGCAAAGGAGATGCCCACTGTCTTAGGTGAGCAGGCACGGCCACCTTGGTGGGGAGCAACAGAGAGGGCGGTGGTAGTAAGGGGGATGGCAGACTTAGATAGTGCTAGGGTGGTCCAAGATGGGTCTGCCACTGCCAGGGAGTGTCTACTGTAGGTGGATTCCTAAGATGAATGACTGGATCCTGTCTCCCCAGTGGCACTCCCCTCATCCTCTGGCCCACTGGGTCCCTCGTTGACGGTGGTATTATGAACATGGACATCAGCTTCCCCACTTGCCTGTGCCCTGTCTCCATTGCCTGCCAATGCTGAGATACAGAGAGAGAGGTGGGTCATCACATTCTTAACTTACAGATACTTTCCACCATGCAACAGTAACATCATATCTATGTGTAAAACTACCCCAGGTAGAAACCATTTTGAGCCAGCATCATGTCACAACAACAAACCTCCCACAACCCTATATGACAACAATTCTACACACAATATAAGCCAACTATCTGACCACTATTTAACCATCCTATCAGTACAGCGATAACACAATCTGCTTAGCAATCACATTTGTAACTGTGACTATAATATTCACAAAGGCAAAAAACACAGAATGCACCTACTCCCTTTGGCACATGCAAAGTTGGAGTACAATAGATGTCAAATCCATTTCAATAACACATGTATCAATAGTGTGTTTGCCAAGGTTGATACAAACTTTGTGCACCTGCTCATCTTAGTAATTCTCACATTGTAAACAAAGTCATTTAGAGCAATGGAGGCTACTCAGCACACAGTATTTACCCACAGTAAAGCCCAGGGACCATACCAACACCTTCAATACAATGGACACCTGTCATGTGCATGAAGGCCACATACAGTTTTACTGATACTGATGATTATCAACCTCGCATCAACAACATCAAAATCCCAACATCGCTATCAGCACTTCAAACATGAGTAACCTTACATCTTTGGAGTAGAGTTAAACTGACATAAGCAGCCTCTTCAGAGACAATGATTGAGACATACACCTAGAGTCCAGCAAATTGACTGATAACATATACCATTTCACCAACATGTAATTCTCAACTACAAAATCAGCAGTCAACTCTTAACAATGGGGACACCTACTCACACCTCTGAGTAAGTGTAAAACATATGCCAGGAGAAATTTCAGATTGAGATCGCACCCTCACATGAACTGCACATCTAGTTCACACCTCATGAATAATTGGCCTGTTTCTCATCTGTCAGACCCTATGTCGCACACAGAGCTAGATCCAATAGAATAAGAATGGACAGAGACCAAAGACCTGAACAACTCACCAACAGGATATCTGGAGTATGGATCAGTAGGTGGTAAGGATGACCCAGCAGATTATGCATAGAGCAGTATAGTGGTACACATATGATACTGTCACATGGGCATCACCACATGCTTCAATACATATATTATAATCTGTACACCTAGGTGTACCTAGGGGACCTTTGGCCTTTCGCACTTACCTGTCACGATCTGCACGATGCTTTTTACCTTTGGATGAAAAATTTGAAAGAGCACATGGTCTTCTGCTGGTTCTGGACTAACCAAGATAAGGGCGACCCTTTCTAGTAGCCATGGTGCTCCTTGACAGGAAATGCCTAAGCAGACCGTACCCTCCAGAAGGAGTTCCAGAGAGAAAAAAATCCAAAATATGGAAAAACCTCAACACAGGAACCCGTAAAAAAGAGGAAAAAACAAGAGTGAAAAAGAAAAAATTTGAAAAAATCTCAATCAGAGCAACAGGAACTGGAGAAAACACGACGAACAGGAGTGAGAATCACCACCAAGAGGAAGTGTTTGCAACGCAAAGAGGATCAGAACTGAAAGGCTTAAATACCAGGAGACAGGAAATGACAAACAGGAAGAAAGAGAGACACTATCTTGGATTGGGAAAGCCACATAGGAAATAATAGGAAAAAAGTAGCAGTATAAAAGGAAAAAGAAAGAAGGCATGCTGAGAAAAAGAAACACCAAGAAGAAGACAACATGGACACCAGAACAAGAAAAGAAGTAAAGGTGGAAAACAAGAAGAATAAAAAAGGAAGAAAGAATAGGGTTCCAACCAGGTAAGGAAGTGAAAGTGTATCAAGTAGGCAGGCTGGAAGAGCGGTGCGACTGGGAGCATGAAATGTGTTTACCCGGCCGCGCCATGAAAAAAGACAGGCAGAAACGCGGGCTGCGGCGATGTTGGCACTCTGATACTCGGAGCGGCGGCCCAACCACGGTGCGCATAAGGGATACCACGGTAGAGCGCGGCGTCATACTTACCACATTGTCAAAGCTTAACTACTTACACATTATATACTGAACTGGCAGAGTGATGTACATGTGTGTACTCAGTACTTACCCCTTTGTGACTTCTCTGATGCCCTCAAACACCCTTCCAACTCAGGGTAGGCCACCGCCAAATTGTAGGCCATTAGGGGGTCAAGGTGCGAAGGGCACCCCTACCTTGTTGGGAGGACATCCCCAGGTGGACCTCTGCGATCTTCCAGGCCCAGTGTCTCAGGTCCTCCCATCACTTCCTACAGTGGCTGCTCTGTCAGCCGTGGACCCCCCAGGGTCCACACTAGCTTGGCGATGACACGCCAGAGTCCCTCCTTTGGATGTGCGTTGACCTGCATTCATGACACAGACAAAAGGAGAAAGTTATGTCTACATGCACCATCCCAACACCAGTGGTCAGAGCACTTCAGTCAGAGTAAGTAGGCTAACATACCCCTCCTCTCAGTCAAAACTCATTCAGAATTTACCATCTGCAGCCAGCCCATGTGTGAAGTGGAGTCTCCCAAATAACATGCATGAACAGTACCTGGTATTGGCTAGACACATATGACCAGGCCAGATTATTATCCATAACATGGTATGCCTCAATAAACATTTCTCACACCATTATTGTTGCCCATGATGCAATATATGTTGTGAGAATTAGAGTACATGCTTCCTACCATGTATCATTATGGTATGTCTGCCTATGCACATGTGCCCACTCCCATACACCCAGACATGATTGCCCTTTCCCTCACTACCTCACATTGCATGTTCACCATATTGCACTCCAACATCACACATTGGTATACCATTGGACTCACCTGCTCCTCTGGTGCACATAAAGCTGTTCATACAGCAGTAGGACCTCATCCACAATCTTGTCCAGCTCTTCTGGAGTGAAGGCCAAGGACCTATCACTTGCAGGACGTGGCATGATAGCTCCCAGGGGCAGTACACAGCAGCTCAGGTAGTGGAGGTCTTGATGGCAGTAATGTCAGGAGTCAAGTGAGCAATACTATAGAAGATCGCAGTCACGTCCACCATGTACATGACCGTCACTGCCGGCGGACATTGCCATTGGCTCAGGTCCATCAAAGGCAGCAATGTTATCCAATGGTAATATCCACTGTGGTTGTGACTGCCTACAACTATGTCGACATCCCCTGGCGGAGTTAGGTCACTTCCCCATGTCCAGTACAGTTGGTCAGACAGCTGCCATTTTGAAGCAATTATATGTCTGGAAAAGTAATGGACTCTGCATCATTGATGATTTGTGCTACCTTCATGTTTAGTGGTCCAATTGTGCATGTAAGTAGTAAAGTCTGGGTAACAGAGGAATTGGTGGAAATGGAAATGATAACCTATTCTCAACCTCCTATGTGCGACGACAATGGAGTAGAGGTGCAAAAAATATGTTTTACATGTAAACTAGGTTGGATTATCAAACACTGACAGTCACAGATAAATATGCATGTATAGTACATCAGAGGATTCAGGGAATGTGAACTAAGGGGACTGTCGTAGGATGCATAACAACATGATGCTCTTATAATGTCATATGGGGTATCTGGCATCATAAAGAGAAATGTGTGACATCTATTTGAACATATTCATTATGTGTACATTGTAAAATGCACCTACAATATATTTTTTCTCTCACATAATTACCTTGGCATGAGGGGAGGAAGAGAATCTCCACTGTACTGCCCACTATAGACCTGGACACCGTGAAGGAGAGACACATTGTACAGATCTTTCGTCTGAATAGGCATCCAATCATGGATCTTTGTGAACAGTTGGAGGCAGATCTGATGCCTGCCATTCGCAATCCCAGTAGCATACCTCCCATTTTTCAAGTTGTGTCAGTGCTACACTTCTGAGCCACTGGGTCCTTTCAAAATACAGTGGCCCTAGCTGCAGGGATGTCTCGGCCCATGTTCAGTCTGGTTTTGAAGGATGTACTGTGTGCATTGTTGTAACACCTGGACAGCTACACCAGGTTTTCCCAACATGTGGATTTCACCAATGTGAAGGCAGAGTTTTTGGTTTGGGCTACATTCCACATGTGGTTGGAGCCATAGATGAAACACATGTGCCCTTGGTTCCCCCCAGTGCCAATGACCAGGTATACAGGAACAGGAAAAACTACCACTCTATCAACATCCAAGTGGTGTGTTTGGCAGACAAGTACGTTTAACAAGTTTGTGCAAAGTATCCAGGATCATTCCATGATTTCTTCATCATGCGTAACAGCAATATCCCACTGCTGATGACCCAATTCTACATAGAGAGGGCCTGGCTGGTTGGTAAGTCACATTTGACATCTGTGTTTGCAAAGTTTATCTTGTGCTATCACAAATGTGCATGTCCAGGATATATGATTGTGTTGTTGTAACTATTCCTTACAGAGGACTCTGGCTCCCCAAAGCATCCTTGGTTGTTGACACCCAACCACGCCAGGGGAAATCCGCTACAAGGAGGCCCACAGAAGGACAAGATGTGTTGTGGTGTGGACTTTTGGCCTCCTGAAGGCAAGATTTTGCTATCTGGATCAGCCCTCCTCCACTCACCCAACAAGGTATGTCAAATAATTGTTGCCTGCTGCCTGCATTCTCCACAACCTTGCCCTGAGATGTCATATACCATTCAGACCAGATAAGGGGGAGCCAGCAGAACCTGTGGGTGGAGATGCGGATTTGCCAAGTGATGATGAGCCAGATGAAGATGAAGCTGTAGACTTCAGGGCAGATCTCATCAATCAGTACTTCAACTGACTCAGGGTATGTGACGTCTTCTTAATAGTGTGATTCATGGTGTAACCTACATTAGATGGCTGGCATGATACTTCCTATTTACCATCATCTGTTTCATCTTAGTTTGCTCCAATGCCAAAGAGTCAGGTATGCATGCAGATTGTAAGTTAGTATTATGTACAGTACATTGTGGCATACAGTATCCTGAGATGTTACTGCACAACCAAAGTCACAATTGTAGAAATGACTTGAAAGAATCAATGTTTGTTTACAGATATGTCCTATCCCTTATCTCTGTCAATCACAGATTTTCTGAGTTTCTGTTTGGCTCTTCATCATTGGCAAGTCACAGACAGTGTGAGGGGCAGATGGGATTTGCAGGCAGAAATGAGATGTGGACATGGATGAAACCAGGTACTGATTGGCATGCATATGTGGAGTGTAACTAATATGGCCAGACTATCAGGACAATGTGGTGGAAGTGAGTTTTCCCACCAAGAAGACCTGTTTGTATTGGAGGTGGTCAAATGGTGTTATGTGTGTGTCAGTATGTGTCTGACACATGTGAAAATGTTGAACCATAGCCTTTACCATCATATTTTTTTCAGTTGTATGTTGCCTACCTTGAACATAGCTGTCAGCACGTTACTACTTTTCACAACAATTTGCCTGCCTGTGTTGACTGACATAGGTGAGTGGCAAGACTGCAGGTACATGATCAAGGTAAGTAAAAGGTTCCAGGACTAGGGACATCAATACTGATCTCTGTCTGTATCATGGGGAAAGATTATTAGGAGGCTAAGGTAGGGGTATGTAATAAGGCTTTATCTGGTGAAACAAAGGACCAATCTGTATGGCTCCAGGCTTGTAGGAAGACTGACATGTCCCTGACTTCTGTAAACTGTGGGTTAGTAGTGTATCTGATGTCACTAGCAGTACCACTCTATTTGCTCTTCACAGATCTAGAAATAAATGTGAGGAGATGTTCAATACAGCTGTTTTGGCTTATGTCTCTGTAACAATCCCAATGTAAAGAGTCTCCTGGTGACACAGTACACGTGTGATGTCCATGATAACGTTTGTGCAATAGAGAGGGACATATTGATAACAGATTTGTCCTACATGACCATTGTACATGGTTGATCAATGACATTTACACAGAACCTGTTTTAAGGTGTATTGATTGGGTAGTGCAGAACAATATGTGTGAATTGAAACAGAAATAACACAAAGTAAACAGTGCATTGTTCCATCATGGTGGCTGAAATCATTAGGGTAGCTGCTACATCATTTGGAAAAGTCCAGTGTCCTTGCTCCATAGGAAAAATAGGTTAGGTTTTAGAATAGTCAACAGGGTGTATCTGTGGCACACAAGGGTATAGTGGATCCTATTTAGTTTTAATGGCAATCAGGAGTTTGCTTAGCCTTCTGGCTTGATGGCCCGTGCCCCGTCAGCCAGTGACTTTTAAGCTATTTAGCTTGCTCTGTTTTAGCGCATTTATTTAATTAATTCTTCCAAGATGGCTACCATGTTTATAGTTCAGAAGATGTTTTTGTTTCTTGTTATCAGTGCCATTCTGTAAAGGCGTCACTATCAGGGTCAAAGATAAATGAGAAACGTAGGTTGTAACATTATGTACTTTCCCACTTTCGTGTGGCAATAACATAATGTACCTTTTCAGGGAATTGTTTATATAATTGCTGCCCCAAGCATGCTTCCTTATCTATTGTTTAGAAACATACCTGCATCAGGGGTCCATCCAGATCTGTATAAATACATCTCATACAGACAAGATAATGAGAGGAATTCCTACCAGCTGCTATTGACACTACCTGTGCTACATGTCACCTTAATGCTTACCCAGTCTTCGTGTCCCTATGGAGTCTGATCTAGAGACCTCATTCCAAGATAATGAGGGTTGGGGGCTCTTCTCATGGCCATGGTACTGGCAGATTAGGTTTAACACACATAGCTCTCTTTAGGTGAGAGATTAGGTTCATCATGCTAGGGTAGTAGGGCCTATTTTACATCTATTCCACATCTTATGTTATTGCAAGATGGTGGGGGTATTTGAATTCATGACTCTTGTTTTTATCATTCTGTTCCTTGCATTATTCATTACCCTAATCATTGCAGCTCATGCAACTTATCAAAGATTGCAGTCTTGTTAATAAAACCTATTGAAAACTTTACTGCATCTCCTTCATTGCCTGTGTTCGACTGAGACATGTTGTTCATGTGAGAAAGGGGTAATCTGTTTAACAATGGCCTCCCTGAGATGTCGCTCTCTTGAGTCCATGCATAAAGGCTCCCACAAATCACATTTTACTGTTTTGGTTTTTGGTGAGGTACTGCTTATGAGCCAGGAGGGATGGGATGACAGTTGTAACTTGTTGCAGGATTGGCATAGTCACTAACAAACATAAGTACTGTCATCCTAAAACCAGCAGTCTTGCCTAGAGTAAGAGTCAAACTATGACATGGCATCCCAACAATGGTGTTTAGGCACTAATTTACAGATACCCTGACTATCACTGTCTCACCTACAACAGGCACCCTAAGTACCATTATCTGGAGAAGTCTGTGGTCTTGGGGAATAATCTCCTCAGCAGAACAGGGAGTACCTAACCAGGCTGTAGGTTGTTCGAGCTTGAACTATTAAACTGAATTTTTCTCCCCAGTTTGCGTTCCATCCCTTTATCCATCACACAATATGGCTAACGCCATAGACATTTCTGAGAATGCTAGACAAGCATTAACACGACACCTAATAGCGCATGGCTTAACAGACGAGGGTGGGGATGTCACATTCATATTAGAAGCTAGTGAAACTTTCCAAATGGACACATTCTACTCTTGGGTCACCTTTCCTGAGGAAGACCAAAGATCATTCGCATTCCAAAATACAGAACTGCAAACATACCACAACGGTACCAAGCAAACCAGTATCTTGAAATCCCGATTACTTATTAAGAACATCAGAACTGGTTTAATGAAGCCCTACCACATGTAATAAAACCTGTGAGATTAGGTCTCTTAGGTAATGAAGGACCAACGTGACCTATGTTTGCCACATAAACACCTCACCCATGTATACAAAACAGGCAGGCAGCCGATCTGCGCAATCTATACCTAGAGCTAGTAACACTATATAGACGACTTGTTCAGTTCGTAATGCGAACTCTGAACACTACACCAGTGCATTCAGTACCACCAGGACCTGCTAGGTACCAATTGGCTACTACTGGCATTAATTCACAAACAGTACATTCTATCATGAGTAAGTGCCCACAGGACGAGAATAAATCCCACTCTGGATAGCCCAGAAAACAAATCAGCTGGCAGTTGTGCTTCCCCAAACGGGACCACAGGAAAAACATAGAATTCTCACAATGTGCCTGTCCTTCTGGATGGTTCCCTCAGTGGAAGACTAGGCCACATGGGGTACAATCTTCAATGCAATTTATACTACCACACATGGTACTCCGACACTTGCTAATTTACCGGAAATGTTCAAACAAATTCAGAATAAGCACCGGCTGCACCAGCCCTTGACCTGGGGATGAAATTAATGCATCACTTTTATGCAGTCTCCTCAGTAACATTAAAGGGAAAGCGGTAGCTCTGGCTATACGCCAGAGGCTCCGAGAGATTCCACATTTGGACCAGGACAAAAAGCTACCGAAAATGATTTCCAACACCTATACTAGAATAGGACACGATAGTTTGGGAGCGAACCCGAAAAAGCCTGAAATACAAAGTACCCCCCCTTAAACCTGCCTCTGTTACTTAACATGCACAGGAGGATGCTAAAACACGCTAGGATAGACAAAAGCAAATTAAAGACAGTCGAGTCAGAGAGCAGATCACCCAGAGAGATCTGACAGGAGATATAGGCCCACATTATGAGTTCGGTGGGAGGCACAAGCTGCCCGCCCAATTCATCCCGCCGGAAGACCTCCAGTGCAGTCATGACCCCGCCGGCCCTATTATGCATTCACCGCAGGGCAAGCGGGCGGAAACAGCATTTCTGCCCGCCGGCCCTGTGGTGAACTGGACCTTTACATCGAAGCCGGCTCCTAGTGGAGCCGGCGGCAATGTGGCGGTACTCGTCACGCATTCCACTGCCCGTAATTCGGAAAGTGGGATGTGTGACAGGGCTGTGCATGGGGGCCCCCCGAATCACCCATTCCAGTAGCCTTTCCCTGGTGGTGTAAAATGCCATGAAAAGGCTGGCAGAAGGGGACTCACAATCCCCAGGGTGGTGGTGCATGCAGCCCCACCCTGGAGGATTACAAATGGTGGGCCCGCCTGGCTGCTGGCTGGCGGTGGCGGCCTTTCGACCATGGCAGCTCCACCATGTTCATAATATGGCAGGAGGAACGAGACAACCGTGGCGGTTTGCCTTCCACCGTGAGTCCCTGGACCGCCAGACTCATAATGAGGGCCTTAATCTCAGAAAAAAAGAACATATAAAATCTCCTGACAGATATACTGATTCCCGTCCCTCTCGTTCCTTTCAGGACGCACTGGCTAGATGTAGCAAGAGAGCGGGTCGGTCAGAGTGATGTCCTAACTACATGAAACAGATCAAAGACTCACCGCAGTTTTCAGACAAAAAAGAAGATAGGTCCCCATAACAAAAGCCTCACTTTAAAAAGAAAAACGTGACTACACTGTCAATTAAAAATGCCAGTGAAGTTGAGAACATTGCTGAAGAACAAGAGGTGGGCAGTGACACTGCTGGACAGCTCGCAGAGGTCACGATATGTCATCAGAGTTTGAAAGATCATCTGGATGCAACAGCAACTAGCAACTTGATTGTAGTCAATGGTGCGGATGAGTTCTCCTACCCAATAGGGTTTACGATTTAAATATTCAAATTGAGGGATCCCACCATTGGTGTGATATTCTGGGATGAACTTAGCTGTGATATCCTATTTGCCAAAAAGGGATTGGCTAGCTGAGCACGTTCATAAGCTCCCACGTGGGGAAGATGTCATTCTGCCTTCTTTCTCTGATCTTGTTCCAGAGGAGATAAAAACAAGCCTACACTGTCAATTGTGCTTTGGTTCAGGTACCTGCATTATACCGCAATCATAGAGATTGGATCGAGGATTCTCCTTGTCATGTAATGCCCATCAGGTCTACACCCCAGACTCAGCCACAATATTCTGCTAAACATGATGCCAAAGCTCCAGTGAGGGAGATCCTCACCTTGAGTACCAGGGAGTAATTGAGCCCTGTGTCTCTGCAATGAATAACCCATTATTCCCCATTGCAAAACCTGACCATTCATACAGAATAGTCTTAGATTACAGACACTTAAACAGTAATACTCGCACATACGCAATACAAAACTCACACAGTACAGCACTTATTAACAACATGGTATGTAAAAAATGCAAAACAACTTTGGATATCTCCAACGTTTTTTTCTGCCAAAATTTTGTACACAATAGTCAGGACCTGAGTGCATTCTCATTTGGCTAACAAAAACACCTGCTGTTTGCCCAAAGGCTACAGGAACAGCACAGGGTTCTCAGACCATCTAACATCAATATTGCATGATATGGATCCCAAGACATTGTCCTACGTGGATGACATCTATCTCACAGATGATAACCTCAACATTCATCTTGCCAGGGTTGATCAGATCATTCTAGGATTTTCCGCCCTTGGCTATAAATTTAATTGCATTTCTCAGCGTACTGTTCCAGGGATATGAGCTATAAAATGAGGGCAAGAACCTGGCCCGCACTTTCTAGAAAAATATGCTCAACTCCAGCCACCAAATACAATCAAGAAACTACAGTCTTTACTTAGTTTCTTTAACTTTGGCAGAACTTACATTCCTGAATATGCACAACATTTCAAGCCACTTTATGACTTAATACGCCCTGATATTTCTAGCAGACACTCGACACTAGAACACACATGCATCCTTAGAGGATTGCAACAGGATACGCTATAAGCAAAATACTTATATACCCATGACAACAAAACAAATTTGGTCATCAGAAAAATTGCTGGTCCCATTGGGTTCACCTATGTCACCTTTAACAAGGGGTACACAGTGCCCATAGCTTACAAATCAGACCTATACTCAAATGCAGAACAACGTTTTGCACCCACGGAAAAAATTCTGACTGCTGTACAGATGGCTATCATTAAGGAGAGGCCAGTTGTTCAAGGGAAACACATTTTTGTTGTTACCCTGGTGACAGCCTTGGAGGCCAAAGCAAGCGCTCCTAATGCTAAAGCATTACATCCACGCTGGATTCAGTGGGCAACCTCCCTGACTGCCACCGATGTTGATTACATCTTTGATCCAAAACTTTAGGCACAACAATTTCTTCAATATGAACAGGAGTACCGCCCACCTCTAGAGATTTGCCACTTGCCAGACACCATACTGTCATTTACAATGATGGTTCAGCTCAACCAGCTGTAGGTACCAAACATCAATACTCAGCCGCTTGTGCAGCCATGAGCGGTGTGTTGAAGGATAGAGTATTCCACCCTCACAATACCTTCACGAAGACTCTTGGGGACTGCACAGCTCAATTGGCTGAACTCAAAGCCCTTATTCTAGCATTAGAACATACAGAGCCAGGACTACTCACTTTGATTGTCTGTGACTCATACTACTGCGTCGAGTCCTACACTGATTATCTTAATCAGTGGTGATTAAACAGGTTTAGAAATTCCAAAGGGAACACCATAAAACATAGAACTCTGTGGAGGAGGGTGGCTGATCTCAAGGACAAACTACCTTGTGTCCATGAAGTGCATACATTGGGCCACCAATGTGCAGGAGTACATGTTAATGGCAATAATTTGGCTGATGAAGCAGCCACATCTGCAGTAGCTACGGCTTCTGTGGCTGAAGTGACTCATTCCTCGACGAGATTGGCTACTGAGATATTGGCTACCATGAAAGCTTCGGCTGAAGGCAACCCTCTCCCAAAAGTATACCTTACAAAATACTCTTACCACATCAGTGCACAGAATGTTGCTTATGCAATACTTCCTGAAGTTGGAGATCAAGTGATCCCCAACCAAGACCAGAGATTAGATCTAATAAATGCAGCACATGAGGGTGTAGTTTCAGCACAAGCTGGTATTGCGGCCACAATAACACTCTTACAGAAACGCTTCTGGTGGATAGGTGTCTACAAATAGACCAAGCAATATGTCCTCTGTTGTGACATTTGCCAACAGATAAAGGGCTCAAACATCAAATGCCCTCTGCAGACATCCCTCTTAGTGTCCAAATGGTCACTACAAAGTGCGTTCCAGGACCATTGTGGTCTCTTAAACCTTATGGTGCACACAAATACATCTTAGTCACTGTAGATTCTTGCTCTAGATTCCTGTGGGTATGGCTTCAGCTGTCGGCTGACGCTCAAACTGTAAAGGACGACAAAAGACGTGCTGATCTTTATTGGTACATATGTGGTTGCAGCATTTCATTTGGACCAGGGCCCTGCCTTTACCTCTAATGGATTCAGGGACACTATGGTGACAATGGGTGTTGAACTCCATTACTCCTCATCCTACCATCCCGAGGGAAATTCGGTTGTTGAGAGGAGGAATCATGATCTAAAGCAGCTAGAGTATTAGGTTCTGGCCGCAGCTGACTTCATCACCTATATGGGGTCCAAAGAGTACTGAATAATCTGCAAAGAAGGTCCTTGGGAGGATGCACTCCTTGTGAGGTTCTCTTTGGGATACCTATATATGTCCCAGACCTAGATGGCCCTGGTTTGGTGGCAGCAGATACATCTTTTGACTTAAATTAACGTCTCACTGTCTTACAGGAGCTTCAGCAATTTTGTGATGATAAATCATCCGATAATGCTGCCACTTTAGGAATAAGGGATTTTCCAACAACTTCTATAGGCTGGATTCCTAAAGTGGGGGATCTGGTTTGCAAGAAGATCGCTGTGAAGAAGGAGTTTAGTCCATCCTACAGAGCACCGGTCCAAGTCCTGGAAATACAAGGTACGAAAACTGTCACCCTACCACCGCTGTCTGGTTTCAAAGTAAAAATATTAATTCGATTGACAACATCAAATTTCACCATGTGGTCAATCCTGCACAGTAGAACCTGAAGTCCCTTGGGTAGTTCCCAGTCTCCTCTCACTACCCTACCAGACATACCCCCTTAAATAAGAAACAACAACAACACTTCTGACCCACAAGCATGTCCAGTGATGCTACAAATGCCCCCTCGGGCATGGGGAGGGCAGAACATGAGCTCTTGCTTATTCGTGTTATCACTTCAATTACATTGCCTGCCCAAGATGTGGGTGTCTTCTATTCCAACACAAAAGAATCTGACAACATTGTCTACTAGGAGCCTCCAGAAGAAGTAGATTCATCTACTAGTAATACACCAGCCCCTGTGTTTGTAAAAACTGCTTGTGGTTATTTCATCGACATTGATGACTTTTCTTCAACTTCTTCTGCAACTGATGTTGAAACTGTTTCAAAGACACGTAAGCTGCACATATGGCTTAAAAATAACTATTTAAGTTATCCATGGGACTATCTGTGGTTATTCTTGACATTGCTTGCATTTTTTCTATGAATTGGTTTTGTGACTGTTTCCCTCGTGCTAGAAAAGTTGCCTTTCACAGTTGCAGAGAGTCCTTCAACAGTATGGCTCTTTCATGGCATTATAAATCTTGCCGTTAGCAGATACGAGCGGTTAGACGATAGCTATATTAATGAAGAGTAGGAGATGCCCTTTGAATATAAATGTCTGAACAGCGACACAGAGGTCTTTCTTAGCGGAAGTGAATGTGAGACTACTGTTAGTCATTCAATGATTTGCAAACAGGTGTCCCTTCATGGCCTTTGCAATGCAGAGGTCGCAAACTTGGCCTGTTTTCTGAGGGGTACTCCGGTCCTTTTGATTCGTCTGGTATTTCATGTACTTTGAATTGAAGTTATGTTATGCTAAAAGACTAAAGTTGTTGCAGTATGCGACCAGGAATTGCCTACGCAATTTCAGTCTGTAAGGTTGTAACGTGTTGCGGATATGTTTTATTACCCCCTCCATACAGGAGACAAGAGTAGCAGAAATGTGGCCTCACATAGATACTACTAATGTAAATGATGACAAGCTGAACAGACTAAAGGCACTACTGTTCCAGAAACAAGTTGCATTGACATCAGCTAGAGAGACGTTTGCTCTCCAGGTTGAAAGATCATCAGCATAGATACAATCCCTACTAAATACCATCTTCCCCAAGCACTTTGGAGAGCTTGTGTCCAGAATTTTCAACACTTCGAGCACTACGAGGATTGTCCATTTCTTTACGGCTGTTGTGTCTGGATTTGTGTCCATCTTCCAGGCTGTCTTTGGAGTCATTTCTTCAGCCATCCATTCACTCTTTTCCGGTGTGTTTGGCGGCTTTACTACGACTTTGGCATTGATTGGCGGGATGCTACTGCTGTTGTTCCTGATACGCAGTGGTTGTGCCTACCTGGCTAAGCGGAGTAATGGAGCTATTACCACCGCCCCAACTGTGTTGTGATCACATGGTTCAGTTTTGTAGTGCTCCGTTGCTGGAAGAATTGGAGCATGATTGGTCGTTGTCATTCCGACCAGTAATTTGGTGTGTGAACTGGTCTTTCACTGCACCTGGTGCCGCTTTGAGTATTTACCTTCAGTGTGTCATGCATGTGCCTCCTGTGGACAAGGAACTGCTGATGATCCTGATGAGGATTCTTTCACGTTCGTGCCCCTTGAGACTTTGGCTGATTCACAAGGCCACTGTGGTGGACTGTCTGGCTCCCTTGGGCACTTTGAATGGTGCTGCTATTGCGAGAGATCCTGCATCAGAGACTGCTGTGCACTACTGCTACGTGGATCTGTCTGCCAGTCCTGCCATCGATCTAACATCTGATGATGTGGTTTCTTTCTTGGATGCCTTTCCCTTTGATGGCTTCGAAGACGTCATTCAAGATCATGACTACTGTTAAATGAATATGACCATTGGCCTATACTAAAGTTTGGCAATATTGCCTTTAACTTTGGCCTGCTGTGTTTGTCATGTTCGACATTATGCGGGTCATTATGACCCCTGCGGTGAGTGTTCATGTGGGGGTAGTACTGCCAACAGGCTGGCGGTACATACCACCACATTATGAGAATGGTGGGTTGGCTGCAGCCAACCCCTCACTTCTCCACTCATACCGCCATGGTGGTATTAGCTGCCGGGCCGGAGTTGTCAATCTCCAGCCCGGCAGATGGCACAGTACCACCAGTGGCATTATGAGCCTGCCTACCACCATAATGCCATGAAAACCATAGCAGTAGGCCCTACCGGTGACAGAGAATTCCTTCTCTGTCACTGGTAGGCGGACCCCCCCACCGCCCAACACTCACCTGACACCCCCACCTCCCTCCATCCAAACTTCTCCCACCCCCACCGATCAACACACACACACACACACTCTGATCCATAAACACCCTCCACCCCCTCTGATCCACAAACATACCCTATACACACACACCGTAGACACGCACACACCACACAACTGACCCCACAGCCAAACATGCACATATCACCCCCACCAGTCATAGTGCCCCTCACCCCACACCCCGCCCCACATACACGCACACAGACACTCACATGCACCACACATACACCCATTCACTAACACTGCCATACATGCATTCATACACACACTGCATGTACACATTCATACATGCATACTTACAGATATACTGACACACATTCTTATACAATCACACTGACATGCAGACACGCACTCACTTCACCATTCTTAAATGCATTCACTCACATGCATATAAACACGCAAACTACACAACACACACAGACACATTCACACACACACTGACACACTCAGAAACACACACACAACACCCCAAACCTCCCACCCCCCTCCCCTGTCGGATGCCTGACTTACCTTGTCTGGTGAGGAGGTCGTACAGCAAGGTATGGGAAGGGACACCACTGCCGCCAGCAGCGCCCTGCCAGCAGAACACCACCAGGCCACAGGAATTGTCATAATACAGCTGGTGGCGTTCTACTGCCATGGTAGTGCAGGTGGTAGCAGTGCCAGTTTACCACTGTCTACCAGCATGATCACTGTTGGACTTCTGCCCTTCTTGTGGCAGAAGTCTGGCAGTGATCATAATAAGGCAGACGGATGGTAGTGAGGTGACAGTATTTTTACCGCCAATGTCAAAATGATCACCTATGTCTCTTTGTATGTTTTAACTCTTTTTAACAAGTTTTAATTAGATTTTAGTTATATTTTAATGTGATTTTAGCTTGTTTTAGTACAGAGCATTCAGGAGAGGTTCACCTCCTTGGCAGTGGGCTTGGTCTTGGCATCTGCTCCTCCAGGATGTCTGGGTGGATGTCCACGTTTGCGGGGGGTCCATCCTCTGCTACAGGGAGTGAGTTGTCTGAGGCATGTCCTTCCCCTGGCAGGGCCTCCATTCAACTAGCAGCGCACATATTGAAGGGCCAGAAAGGTCATTACTAGTGGATGAGGCCTGATGTTGTGCTGCAGAGCTACTCAGGGTGGTGTTGATGTCTCTCAGCACCCAGCAATGGAAGCCAGGATGGCATTTTGTGCCTGCCACTGCTGCATGACTTCCTGGTGGTTGTCCCTCATCAGCTCTTGGATTTCCCCCATCATGGTGACTACCTGGCCCATCATGCCTTGGGAATGTTGGCAGGCTCACAAGACTTGGGAGATGGCTTCCTGGTCAGTATTGTCCCTTTGAGCACCCATCCTCTGGCCATCACCATCCCTATCCCGCACCCTAAATCCACATGCCTGTGCCCCTGGAACAGTGTGCCCAGTCTCACTGGTGGCAGGACCGTCATTGTCAGGGGTGACAAGAGGAGACTCTGATGCCTATACTGAGGGGCACACAATGGGAGTAACAGTGCTTGGGACACAGGTTTGGGTTGAATGGTTACCTGTGATGTGATTTCAACAGGGCTGGAGGGGGTTGATGTGAGCAGGGTGAGGCTAACAGTTGTTGACTGACCAGATGTCCCTGATGGGCTAGCTTCGTCCTCAGTGCTCACACATCCAGGGGTGTTGTCTTCACTTTGGCCTTCATCCAGAGAGGTAGTGGCAGTCTCTGGTATCCTCTCCATGGTGTCAATGGCAAGGTTACCTGTGGGAGAAGTGGAACACAGAGTTTCTGTAACTGATACAAGTGATTAGTCAAGTTGTGTGAGATGCACACAGTGCCTTAACATGATCCCCAGAAATGACAATGACAGCTGCTGCCCAATCTTACTTAGTGCAACATAAGACTCTATGCTCAAAGATGTTAAACTATGTTGGTAGTTATTGGACTGATGATACCCTCTTATATTGTCTGACTATTGACATGGGTTGTTATTCTTTGTTGGCTAGTGAATTGTCTGGCATCATACATGGTACAAAAAGCTGCACAATGCACAATAGTGTCAGAGTTGGGACACAGTATGGGAGTAAGCAATTATAATGACCTCTATCGTGATATGCTGCATGTGCATCCACTTTGGCATCTATTTCCCTCCCAGCCCCCATCGCCTCCCAGGTGAGTCAAATCCCTATTTTGCATTTCTTGCTAAGGGCAGTTTGATGGGGCTTTCAGCTGTAGCTGTGTTTTGATTATAATGATGGTGGGAGTGGCCATTGCATTGCTGTCATTGCCATAAACTGCTTCACAGTGGAGCATTTATGAGGTTTTACATAGGTTGTTAGTTTCACATGCATGACATCTCACATTTGGTGCACTGTTTTTTCTTAATGGTGGAATATTGCCTTCTGGGAGTTGTAATGGCATCAGTTCCCAGTACTTCACATGCATGCTATTTCCAAGGGCAGTGGAGCCAGGTGAGTTTAGTGGGCATGTGGCATGCCAGAGAGGGGTATTGGGACATTTGGACAGAGGGGTGGTGGGTAGTTTGGTATTTGTGGTGGAGTAAGGTGGTGAGTGAGCATGTAGGACAAAACAATTGGGTGACATGAATGTTGTGGGGACTTACCAGACTCCACTTCCCCAGGTATTCCTTTCAGACCCTCAGGATGCAGGATGTTCAAGACCTTCTCCTCCCAAGATGTGAAAGAAGTAGGGGGAGGAGGTGGGGGCCCACCACCAGTTTTGTGGACCATCAGCTGGTGGCGGCCATGGAATGTACCTTCCCCATGATGGTTGTTCCACCTCTTCCTGATGTTGTCCCTTGTGTGCGGATAGCTGCCTACAGAATTGACCCTGTTGACTATTCTTTGCCATAACTCCGCTTTCCTGGCTACTGATGTTTGATGGACCATTGGTCTGAACAAGTGTGGCTCTACACTGGCAATTATGTCCACCATCACCCTCAACTCATCATCAGTGGAACGTAGGTGTTTTTGTGGCGACATGTTGGTAGTGGTAAAGACGGTGAGGTAGGGTTTAAAAAATCTCTATATATATTGCACAAAAGTAAGTGATGAGGTGTCGGTGCTGTAATGTGAGTGGGAGACAGTTGTGTTTTGTGTGTGAAGGTAAACTGTGTGTTGTGTATGTTGTGCTGGTGTGTGATATTTGCATAGTGAAATGCGTATGGGAGTCCAAGATTGAAATAGAAAATCTGTGATATTTATTCCTCCTCTGTGGCTGTGAGTGGCTTTCTGTTTGCAAACGATTGTGGGTTGTGCAGAGTTGTGTTTTATAGTGTAGTGTGTCGGGTGTGTGCATGTGTGTGTCAGGTGTGGGGTTTTCAAACTATCCAATGTGGTGTAGTGTTCAGTGTGATGTGAGTACAGACCACCATGGTTCGCACAGTCAATGGTTTTCTGCCCTGGAAGAACCACTATCATGATTTTTGGATCGTAATATGATGTGAGGATTTTTGTCGGCCTGGCAGTGCTGGTGGTGGGACTGCCTTCTTTCCGTCCTCCAGTGTCCTGATGGTTTCAGACATGTGGCTGTTTTTTGGCAGACTTCACAGTGTAACTCTTAATATGGTGGTCAGATTACCGCCTACATGGCGATCCTTCGACGGCCACCACCGCAGCGATCTTACAGTCAGATCGCCAAAGTCGTAATGAGGCCCATTGTCATCAATCAAGTTGCTGATATTCCAGATGTACATATGGACTCTGATCTTACATTGTTATGGAGCTGTTCTATCCCAAAAATGCATTATATTTGTATCTTATCAAACACGTTTTGAAACAGTTTCAATGCAACCCTTGCACACACATAATCCAACCCTCCATGCCCTCCTTGTATCACTTGTTCTCTTCTCATGTATTGCCCTCATTGGTGTTCCAAGCAACATCTGTTTTGAATAGAACTCCCTATACCGTCTTTGATAAATGATGCCAACATGCCAATCCTCAATGCCGAAATGTAAGGGGGAAATGTATACATTGCTATTTATCAGCAATAAGGTTGTGTATGTTAAGTGAGCTCAGTGATCATGGGGGTGTTTCATTCAATTTGGCCTGCAGCGCCAGGGGTAGTGTATTCCACCTTGTGATGGTGGATCCCCATTTTGTCTGCTGATATGCATGCGTCATCACCTATATTTCTGCCATGCGCTAATTAATTAAGTCTTTTAGGCAATGTGTTATCGATGGGAGCACTGGTTCTTTCTAGTGCACAGAAATTGGTCCATGGCTAAGGAGCATTGCTGGGTCTATGAACTTGGAGGTCAGCTTAGCCATCTTTGGCTTCAAAAAGTACCTGAAGGAGTATTCAGGTGTTGTATTGGGCAGCAGTCTGCCTGTCAACACAGTCAGCAAAGTAAGGATAGTGGTCCAGTAAGGAACAATGTGCGGGCAGCCCCCTAGCATGTTGATAAAATCCACCATCTCAGTCCATTATCTGGGACATTCAGATGGCTGCCCAAATACATGTTACTGAGACCTGCTGGGGACAAGTAAGTACAGTACAAGAAACTGAGGTGTGTGTTTTTGAAACATGGGTTCCTAGTATATTACAGTATTTTCCCCAACTCCTTGTCTGATATGTCCATTAATGTTGTTTGCTCCCACTTCACTTTCAAGGGTTTTAGAGACAATAAAGAAGTGGTGGTCAGGGCATGGTGCATACATGTCACCACATTTTGTTGTATCCAACGTGTCAATAATACGTTCAGAGCTTATGAGTGCAGAGGTTTCCCATATCACCACCCCTTATGCCTCACCTGAAAAACTCCAAATATTGCTTTGAAGGTCAGAAACTGCCCTCTGTGTAAGCCAAAATTGTCTACCAACTCTTCAAAGGGGAGTAGTTTACCATCACTGTAGATGTTTCCCAAGGTGCCATTGCCCATCTGTGTCAACAGCTGCACAGGGTGATGTCCTGCGATTGCCAACAATCCTGTAATTTCTCACAGTGGAAGGTAAGGGGAGAATGGGGTGTCCCCTCCTGATCTCTTGGTGTATTTTTCCCAGCAGTACTTTATGACACTTACTGTTCCAGGGTAGGTGTGCCTCAGCTTAGCCCTGTCATAAAGTGATTGGAAGAGATTTCCTTCATGTAATAAAGACAGTAAGGGGCATATTTACAAGATTGTCATGCAGTGCAGCAAATTGCCTTGCTGCACTGCACTGTGTGGCAGGGAAAGGACAGGAATACAATCTATTTCAGTAAATACTGTGCCTTCCTGCGTTTTCTCCTGGGCTGGTGCCCTTTTGGCAACCTATAGCCAATGCTAGCACCCTTAAACCATGGTGTGATTGTTTTTGTGCAGGAAGGGCATCTTCCTGTATGAAAACAATTACTTGAAGCATGTTCCTCTATCAATGTGTGCTGCAGAATGCAGCATACATAGAAAGAGGAAGTAACAAGGGAAAAAAAGTTATTTCTTCAACTCGCGCTTTGTCTGGGAAGGTGTATTATTGTGGCACATTTGCAGGTTTACCAGTTCTGCTAAATCTGGGAATGCATCAAAATCCCTGGGAGTTGTGTGGGAACAGCCACGCAGCACCCATGGATTGCCTTTACAGGGCAGAGTAGGGTAAAAAAATGGTTTATCTTAGAATTATTTCCAGTGGGGTTTCAGTTCCAGTGGTTAGTCGTGTGTGATGCTGAACTTACTCCAGGTCTGAGAAAGAGACCATTTATGGCTGTTTTGGCACCTTTTGGCTTTTATAGTTTTAAAAGCGCAGTATGTGAATAGCAAGGCACTCACTGTTTTGTGGGTGCCTGTCTGTTCATTCCTAAGCACCTACATAGTGTTCCCTAAACCCCTTCCATTTAGCAATAACTATTTCTCATTGTCCAGTTAATCCATCTCCTTCCCACATTTGCTACTAAAATACTAAAATTTAGGGTTATATGTATGGGGAACTCTGCAATTAGGGTGGACAGCTCCGCATTGAAGACAGGAGAGGCCCAGATGGAGGTCTCTGCATGGAGGTTTGTGAGTAGCATTTTGTAGTAATTGTACTACAAAGTGCAGATTGTACATACTAACCACCGTATTTACTTTACCTTTTGGGTTCATATTACATACCTCATATATCTGTTTTATCACACTCATTGTATTCTCTGGTTGCTCCAATATCCTTGCTTACCAGAGGGCTGAGAACTCCCTTCGAGGGTGGGGGCATTGCCTATGAATCCTTTGGTGTATCTGAAGTCCATGCAGCTGTCTGTGTCTCCTATATTCTCCCTGCTCCTTCTCTTCTGCACAGGTATAGAGCCATAAACATTTGTGTTTTCCTCTTGGCTTATACTAGAATGGATGTTTGGGGTGTTCATCTGAGTTCACCTGCTAGTCATGACACCTTCTACTTATGACCTACAACAATTAGATAGCAAAGGTATTAACTATGGAAATTGTGTACATTACATTGAAATTATACATTTCAACATCCAGCACTCTGGTAAACTTGAGAGGAGGATGTGATGTTTCAGTAATTCTCAGCTGCCTCTACTATCTAACAAATGAGTAACTTGAGTGTCGTATTGAGGAATGAGTAATTTTCGACTGCTTCTGCATCTTAACATTTTGGTGACCCACCTGTGGTATAAAATTTGGCTTCCATCAGCCTCCTCTCTATCTCTCATTTTCACAGACCTGAAAAGTGCTTTGAGGATTAAGTAATTTGCAGCCATCTCTAAATCTTTGACTTTGATTTGAGCCCTGACTACTTCAGAGCAACCTTAATCTTACATCTGGATGAATCTGAAAGGGATTTCATTTGGTGAAACAGGAGTTGCTATCAACCCTGAGTATATTTCAGAGAGGTATATCTTACATTATTTTACCTTGTAATCTTTTCTGAGTAATTATCATTTCCCTCCAAAACTTATATATGTATGTACGTGGCTATAGTTTAGAGGTTAAAGCAATTCATATTCATCTCTACATTTTACCTTTACGTGGAACTTACTAAGTTTTCTCATCACAATTTGAAGTTTCCTCAATGCCTTGTATTAGAGAGAATCTACTGAGGTAATTGGCCTTTGTAGTTCTCGGTTGCCTTAACACATCCACGTGGAGAAAAGTGCTTCAAAGTAATTTGCAGTCACATCTCAAACTTGCAGGTTGATGTACACCACAGGAGTTTGAAGCTTGAGTAATTCATAGCCGGCCTCTGTATCTTACGTATAAGTGAATCTCATCATGGTCTGAAATTTTGAGGCACCTCTTTTTGTTTGACCAATTGAGGTATTTTTCATCTGGTTTGGACTGATCAATGCATTTATTCCTTCTGTACCATATCGTATCTAAATGCAAAACTCACCAAGTAGAAGGATTGTGGTTGAGTTAAGAATAAGATAATATAGGAAGTGTAATCCAGTAAGTTAGCTGGAAAGGCTATGAAGATGATGACTTTTCTAGAAACAGGGACGGGTTTGACGGTGAGATCATCATTTTAAACAATCACAAATCCGTCAACTTTTGTGGGTAACAGTCAGTGAAGAATTTATATGCATGGGATGTGTTTACGAAAGATAGTATTCAGACCAAAATGATGAAGGCTTCTGTGAGGCAAATATATTCTCATATGTTTTTACCATAAGGATCTGGATGTGTGAGTTACTCTTCGTAGCATGTCTGACTTATTTTTCATGGAATCTATGGAGCTATTTCTAGGTAGTGATTACCAATGGGGGATTGGCTAGGAGAAGTAAGAAAATTGACATTTGGCTTGAAGAAGAAGAAGCTTGGTGGGCTGAAGGGATAATATTTGCCTTGCCAAAACTTGTAAGAGCATAAGAGGGCAGTTTATAAAATGCCCAGCATGTAAAGCATTAATTTGTATGCAAGACGTCGACATTGCTAACCCACAGCAACTATCGTCCGCCAAGAACTCCACTAACTGTGACTGTGGAACATGGTAATAGGCCCCAATGTTGCTGCATTATTTTATTTTAACTGTAGATTGTGTTTCTGTATATGTCCTGATGGCACAGGTGGAGAGTGGCGCACAGTGGATAACCCCTAACAACCAGGATTGCAGTGATTGGTGTGTGTTGAACCCACACTAGCATCAATCCATGGGTTATACTTTGGGAATAATTTAGAGGGACAGGCCAACATTCGTGAGCCCTTTTTATAAATAAAAGGAAATGCCACAGAACAAAAACAATTATTAAGTGCATGGGTGAGTGAATAAAAGGGTGGGAGTAGAAGATGGATACCAATGTTTGTTTTTTTGCTTCATGCATCTCTAAATACATAGTAGTAGCAATTTGAGACATATAAAAAGAGTCAAAATGATATCCCTGTTTTTCCAGAAAAAAGCATCAGGTGCCTCTAGGATGATCTACAAAGGTATAAGCTAGAGACTTTTTCGTGAGAATGAATGTGTGGGAAGGTGAATTTCTCATATGAGGGGCAACTGTCCTAATATTGCTGAAGAATGCCATAACTGGGATTTATTGTAACTCCTTGGGTCCCAAAAGAATTTCTAGTCATGTTCTCTACCAAAAGGAATGCTCAAGACATGGATATTTTCAGTATGCGAACAACACTCTTCTGACAAGCACTAAATTCTAAGACAAAGGGACCCTTTGATAATTTCATGGACTTTACGCTTGGTGCTCTTACCAGACATTCAGAACATGACTGAGGTTATTGAAAGGATCAGTCAATTTTTCAGTAGTATTGTGGTCTCAGAGGCACTGATTATGAGTGGAAGATTTTCACTTAGAGAGATAAATGTCTGTGGAGGTCCCCACCCCCTGCACTTACAAGTCTTTCCAGGCAAAGAATTATTTGTTCTCAGACCTCACTTTTATGCTGCAGGGACAGCTGGCCATAACAGAAACCCAGCACTTGCAAGATACATGCATCAGCATGGGGGATGAAGACAATGCACTCCTTGGTCAGACAGAAGCCTGCACTGAATCACCAGATCCCAATCCAAGTGGTTGTACACTAACACTTTCCACTTGTTCATAGCAGGTGAAAATTGTCAGCAGTTTTCTCCCAGGAATGGGGAAAATGCATGGTAAGGGGCCTGGTATTTCCAGATCCATGGTGTTATCCCCATTCCAAGGAAACACCTCAGAATATCCAGAATTTGTTGCAATGATACTGGCCACAAAAGGACATTCCACCCCACTGGACTTCCTGCACCAAATTCCAGCTAAGGTACTCAGTGAATAAGTGATAATTCACACTAGTGAAGAGGGAGTGCTTCTGCCACATGAAAGGCCGAGGACACCCTAAACACATTAAAGCCAAGGTAGGGTTTTTGAAAAATGTTCTCGCCCTTAATCAAAACATTTAGGTGGGATTTATGAGAAATTGTAGTATGGGGTGATTACTGCACACACCGGCCCCTTAACTGATTTGGTGACGAGAAGAAGCAGAGAAAATCAACCTTGATTATTTGGACTATGAGTTAGTCTTTATGGGACTGAAAGATACATAATTTTTCCCTTGTTTTGCAAGACCTGAATTCAAGAATCCAAACACAGCAAAAGGAGACAACTTATATTGGTTCTATGTGTAAGAGTATGACTTGTGTTTCCTTTGATATACTTGTTTCATTTTGTGCCACTCAGTCACCCTAGAAAACAGCCTGTGCAGAAAGCTACAAGGCTCCCTTATCAGGTTTCAGCCCATTCACAGATGGCAAGGCATATCTGTGAACATGAAGATTTCTTGTTTTTAGCAGCAAGGCCTGCATCTCTTTTTATCATAGTGCGTCTCCAATGTAATATTCCACACATACCACAATACTGTCCCATCAGGCTACTTTTACCACTGCTCCACTATTTCACACTGTGTTGCTCTTCCAAGCTACACCTTTTTACAATACTCCACCACACTCACTGACACAATACCTAAATAATAGCTGTTAGACCTGGCATCCTTGGCTTGGTATCCCCTAACGTTTTGTCTCTGCTTCACATGTTGTTGCTGTGTGCTAGATTATTGCTCTTTTTGTTACTCTGGGCACTTTCCCACTGCTGACCAGTGCTAAAATGCATGTGCTCCCTATGTGAAATTGTATGAGTAATTGGCTTTTCCATAATTGGCATATTTGATTTACTAGTAAGTCTCTAGTAAAGTGCACTCAAGGTGCCTAGGGCCTGTAAATCAAATGCTACTGGTGGGCCTAAAGCACAGATTGTTTCATCCACATGAGTAGCTCTGTAAAAATGGCTCAGACCTCCCACTGCAGTGTCCATGTGTGCAGTTCTTAAACTGCCAATTCGACTTGGCAAGTGTACCCACTTGCCAAGCCTAAACCTTCCCTTTTTCTACATGTAAGGCACCCCCAAGGTAGGCCCTAGGTAGCCCAATGGGCAGGGTGCAGTGTATGTAAAATGTAGGACATGTACTGATGTGTTTTACATGTTCTAACAGTGAAATACTGTCAAATTCATTTTTCACTGTTGCAAGACCTAGCTCTCTCATAGTTTAATATGGGGGCTGCCTTTAAATATTCTTAAAGTGCAGTTTCCATTGGAGAGCAGATAGAAATATGGGGTTTGTGGTCTCTGAACTCACAATTTAAAAATACATATTTTAGTGAAATTGGTTTTTAGATTGTTAGTTTGAAAATGCCACCTTTAGAAAGTAGGCAGCATCTTGCTTAAACCATTCTGTGACTCTGCCTGTTGTGGATTCCCAGCCTGGGTCAGACTGACAGTTGGGCTGTTTGTGAATCTCCTCTGGACAGTTGTGAGAAAGTAGCCCCTTTCTAGCATGGTTACCCCCACTTTTGGCTTGCTTGTGAGTGTGTGTCAGTGTGTTTTTACTGTCTCACTGGGATCCTGCTAGCCAGGACCCCAGCGCTCATAGTTAAAATGCTATTTGTCAGTGTGTTTTGCCTGTCTCACTGGGATCTCATTAGCCAGGACACCAAGGCAGAAAGGGGTATAAGTAGTGGACCCATAACCCCAAACTATAGATTTCTTCAAGATTTGCTTCTGGAACCCAGAGGAACCTTTGCCAAGAAGAAGAGCTGAAGAGTTGTGGCCACTGACTGTGCTTTGTTGGCCATCCTGCACCTGCTGCTTCTGCCTGTGAAAGGGGACTGGACTTTGTGGTATGTTCCTGCTTGAGAAGAATCTCCAAGGGCTTGGACTGGGCTTTCCCCATGTTCTGAAGTCTCAGGTCCATCAA
The DNA here is from genome assembly GCF_031143425.1 of Pleurodeles waltl. Classification (NCBI taxonomy): domain Eukaryota; kingdom Metazoa; phylum Chordata; class Amphibia; order Caudata; family Salamandridae; genus Pleurodeles; species Pleurodeles waltl. The sequence goes on along the minus strand of NC_090442.1, from coordinate 690,003,622 downwards.
AGACTTTCTTTGCCAGCACCTGAACTCTCCACTGAGACTCCTGCCCGCCCTGTGCCCAATTTGGTCCCTGGGTCCTTGAAAGAAGAAGCTGGTGGAAAATCAAGAAGATCCAAGGAAATTGACTTCATACGACTCCGGACTGGCGCTGCTGCCGAATCCTGTAACTCCACCTGCAACCAAAGCTGTGCTCCTCGTTGGAGTGCGACGACCATGCAGGTCAAATGTCACTGCAGCCTTGCTGAAGTCTGCAACTCCATGGAAGTCACCGCACCACATTGTGACTGTCGGAGATCGACTCCACCGGAAGTGCGCAGATCCAACGTTTCGCACTGACGCCGCCTCACCTCCACCACTCCGCAGCAAGGGTCTGATGCTTCTTCATGATGCCTCTGCTCCTTTGCTCTGCAGCACTGGAACTGATGCTGCCTCGGATCCAGCGAAGTCGCGATCCCTGACTCCGTGCACTGGCTTGTTTCCTCCTTTTCACAAGGTACTGGACCAGGGGGGCCCGTGTGACTCCGCAACCGGCGCCATTGGCGTCGGATTGTTGGGAACGACTCCGTCACGACGTTGTGATATCATCAATTGGAAGCATTTGTGTTACCTAGGGCCAGATGTACAAAGCATTTTTTCAAGTCGCAAATGGCTAATCGGGCTGTTTGCGACTTGAAAAATGTTATTTGGGATGTTCAAAGCACAAACTGCGATTCAGTAACTTGTTACCAAATCGCAGTTTGGGTTTTGTGATTCGGTATTAGGAAGGGGTGTGACAAGGGCGTCCCTTCCTAACACCGAATCCAGATGGTATATGATTGCTTTGTGACTGCGAATGCGGTTGCAAAACAATCGCAGTTAGCACCAGTTTCAAAATGGTGCTAACCCATTCGCAAACGGGAAGGGTTCCCTATGGGACCCCGTCGCCTTTGTTAATGGCAGCAAAAATATTTTTTCAGAGCAGGCAGTGGTCCCACAGACCACTGTCTGCTCTGAAAAATATGAAAAAGTGAAAAAAAGAGAAAACTTTTCATTTTTGATTTTGAAATGCATCTCGTTTTCCTTTAAGGAAAATGGGCTTCATTAAAATAAAAAAAAATGCTTATTTAAAAGCAGTCACAGACATGGTGGTCTGCTGTCTCCAGCACCTCACCATCCGTGTGACGGCAGCCATTCCCAATGGGGTCGCAAATTGCAACCTGCCTCATGAATATTCATGAGATAGGTCATTTGCAACTCCATTGGGAATCGCAAACAGTGTCATTGACACTGTTGTACATGTGGCCCCATATGCTATATTGAAGTTTAATCTTCTAAATTTCCTAACTTGACTTGTGTATGTTGGATTTGTGTTGTTTTGGTCTTATTTTGTTCAGATAAATATTGGCTATTTTTCTAAACTAGTGATGAGTCATTTTGTATTGTTTTCACTGGATTACTGTGTGTGTTGGTACAAATATTTTACACATTGTCTCTGGGTTAAGCATTTTCTGCTTGTGCCAAGCTACCAAGGGGTTGAGCAGGGGTTAACCGGGTGTGTCTCTCCTTTGCCCTGACTAGACTGAGGGTCCTTGCTTGGACAGGGGGTAACATGACTGCCAACCAAAGACCCCATTTCTAACAGTAGATGTGGCCATTATTTGGTTGTAAGACGTGCTCAAGCTTAATAACTATTGATCTTGTATTTACTTCACAACATATGTTAACGATTTCAATGACAGATGTGATTCGTGCCGAAAACAATCATACTAATTTGATCAGACAAAGAATAATGAAAGACCGAGTCAGCATTGACTTTATTCAGTGTGGCCAAGGCCCGTTGGCCCTTCAGAGGCATCAGACTGTCAGGTAACCTCTTCTGCAGTACCAAGCCAAGGCATTCAATAAATCAAATTATATTATCCGAAGAACTCCTTGAATTACCTATTTCAGGTTCGGTTTACCCTCATAATGCGTAAGAAAATGTGGACCCACGGTGATGAAGGTCATTGGGCCTTTCCTTTCCATCGTTTTCTATTACATATGCCCCACCTCCCCAGCCCCCCAAATATTTCAGGTAATGACCTTGCTTTTTCCCTCTCACTGCCTGTACGGATTTTTTATGTATGTCTTTTCTCATACTAGTTCACCAGAGGTTTGCGATCGTTTCCGACACACGTGAATACATCCCAAAGAAATGTGATAACTGTAATTATTTCGTGAAAATGTCTAGTTCTGCATGAGCTTCTCGATAAGTTTACCAAACGGTATCCATAAGACATGCTGAAATATATTATTTGCATACACAAACAAAGTTAATCTGTAGGGCTCTGTCACCACATAATGAAAAGCTTCAAAGCAGTCTCTGAATAACAAAATTCCTGAAAGTGGCAATTTGAAGAGCATTCCTCACTGATACTCCGCTACTCTTTTTAAAAGCAAAATTGTGATGAATTTTGATTTAAACTCTATGACCAGAAACTGAAATAAGATTGTACCATATTTAATGAAAAAAACATGAACCATTGATAATTACAATATATTTAGTCTAGCTGAAGGATATGCATCAAGATAAAGGAAAATAGCTCATTTCGGTAAATGTCACAATGTTCCGAATGGTGGACGCGGAAGCTTTCAGTCAGAAGCATAGTACAGAAGGATGGCCAAGAGTAGACCTGTGGGGATACTCTTTGAACTCCCCATCTCTGCTTGCATTCCACTCATGCATGGGTTTGCTCCAAAAAACCCATGTTTGTGGTACGACTCATCAGAAAGTTTAATGAGTCTCAGGACTAGAGAAAGACTTGAGGAATGAGTAGAGGATTTGGCAATCACGCTGCACCTCCCGCTACAGCCACATAAACACACCATGACAGATCTGTTTTAATTGCAAAAATCCAGCTAATTGTTTTTTAATTGTTGGCCGCTATGTGCTTCGAACAATGCACATTGTTCTCCTCGGTCCTTCAAGTAGGAAACCTGACAGATGTCAGTAATATCCTAGTGACTTTTTGTACAAAAATTGTGCTATCATTTTTTACTCGAGTTCTCATGCATGACAATGGATAATAGCGAATGAATTGTTATTTTAGAAGGTGCTCCTGACATTGTGCAAAGTTGTGTACCCAATGAAGGCCGCGTAATTTATGGTTATCTATTGCCACTCCTGTATGAGCGTTCTTGATAGACCCAAGTGCGTAGGTACATGACGCAAATCAAATGACTCAACACATTCGTCTATGCTGTATGTACTTATTAAAAATATGAAATTAATGACATTGAAGAAATCAGAGCCAAGAAGCAACGTTGATAGTTTGCAGAGCAGTGGGAAATTTGGCATATTCAGACCCCTGTCTGTCATAGCATACCTTCAAGTTTACAACATACAATGATTAACTTTTGCTTAGTTTATAAAGTTGGAAATGCAAACATGCCTTTGAATGTAAATACAAAGCTACCCATTCAATTTCAGTTGGGCAAACATATGAAAAAAACATGGTGATTTTGTACAGTCTTTTTATGTCTGCCTTCCTCTTGCCTCCACTTTCTGACAGCCATTTCAGATTCCTGAATTGACAGTGAATATTTGATTAGGATGCTTTCAATGCAATGTATTTTCAGAGCTTTGTTCACCCATGCATTTGTTTACATAACATCAAATCATTTCATGTCGTGACCTTCCATGCAGATCTAAATCAGAACAGAATCAGAATGCAAATCGTTGCCTCTTTCAGCCATTGTCAAGATCTAAAGTCTGAAACACTACTGTGAAAGATAATTCTTGCATATGCTGCTAGACATAAAAATATGAGAAAAATGGAGACACTTTACCATGAAAGTCAAAGGAAAATAAAACGTACTGAATTAAGACGTGAATCGGAGGAGATGTGAGAGAAAGTAATAAATGGTCAGGAAAGTGAGTTGATCTCAGGTTGCAAATATAATAAACTTAAAATCAGTAAAGCACAATTTAAACGGTCAATCGCTGTACATGCTCCCTAAGCATACTAATCAAAAAAAGTACAGCAGAACAGAAAGTTTCTTTATAAATATTGGGACAGGTTGTTATTGAGACCTTCTTCAGGGATACCTTTTATTGTATATAAAAGAACCTTCACCGATCACTAGTGGAATGCTTCATCATGGGGTTCTGTCTATCATCTCGAACTGCAGACTGCAAAGTAAAGATGTGCTGGACTTTATATAAAGGGAGACAGGCTATTTTGCAAATTGTTATGTTGGGAATCCCTACATTTTGAGAAAAGTGGTATTTTAAAATCATTTAATGGCTACACAGTTATGTTTATTAGCAAGGGCATATGATAAGGTTAAAAAGCAGGTGGCGGGATGTCTGTGAATCATATTATTTAACACATACCGAACATGTGAATATGTTTCAGCCTCATACCTGCCCATTACAGGTTTTCAGCTTTTAGCAAGACAAACAATAAATCTAAGATCTCTACTGCTGGCCCTAATCCTAATAATTGTCTGTGTAGAAGAACAGGGAGGATGAGGGATAGTCAAATTTATTAAAACATAATCGCTGACCACACAAAGCCTGTTCGGTGACAACCTATAAATGGAAGGTATACGAAATGAATTGTGTTACATGATCAGCTTTTAGATATGTCTCAAAATGTCCCAATAGTGAATAAAAGTTGAAACAGCCCTTCTCCCTTGTCCAAAATGTTCAGAAAAGGTGAGTCAAGCAATTCACTTAACCCTTTACATCATGGTAGAGTGCGAAATTCCTATCTTACCATAATCATAAGGGCCTCTAGCCCCATAGATGGGAGTCAGGATGTTATCCTGAAGTCAAAAACTGAAAACAAGAATGAATCATGGTGGGGGTGTGGCCAAGACACCCAAAAGATGGCTGCAGTTTTCAGAGCCTCCGCGTCGTCACGGAGATTTTATGATTAGCTTGGCAGCATATGGTCACTGCAGATGCTGAACTGTCGAGGCAAAGAGATAGGTCTCCGAGGGCAACAGGTATTCCATCCTTGAACTAATTTTGGAGCCTGTTCTGCTGTTTATTTTGCTCATATGGCTTCTCCTCAGCTACAGGTGTTGCAGCCAACATTTTGAATTTAAACAAACAACTCTGCTTGCTTTGCTTGCTGTATGATGCTTGCATTATTTGAGGCTCCTTTTCTCAATGAGTTACTCTTATCCAGACAAGTTCTTAAATCATCTTTGGTTGTTTTGTTCATGACTACTGCATGTACTAAACCACTGAGATATGGTCAGCATCTGCAGCCTCAGGAGTTGTCTGTGTCATTTATAATTTTGCCTGTCAGAAGATTTATTGTATGGAGTGCATTTTTGATTATTTTGCTACAACTGGATAATTCTTCTCTTACTTACCAGTTTTGAATGTACCTTCTTCAATATTTATTGCATGTGGAGAGTTCCTCATCTTACTCTCCAAAGGATGCAACACTACCTGGAGCTATGTCCTCTGCAAGGAAAGAATATAATAACACTTCTAAACGACATAAGAAAGATCCCTTTTCTCCAACGAAATCTCCTTTGCCTCCGACCCTTGAAAATCTCATGGATGAAATAAAACACTTGAAGCCCTTTGTGATAGAAACTAATGCTAGTCTTCAAAGGAATGAAGAAAATGGTCTAATGTGGAATCCAGGGTCTCAGAAGCTGAGCAAAGGATAAGTAATGTACAGGATGCGGTTACAAAGATAGATGTCATGTCTACGGAAATTTCGCTTCTGAAACAGCAAACAGAGGACTTGAAAAATCGTAACCGCTGTAACAACGTCAGAATTTATGGCATTCCTGAGGAGGCGGAAGGCAATGACATAATCACTTTTCTGAAAATTCATATTCCGAAAATAGTTGGGCTCAAGGATGGTACTGCCCTTAACCTGCAACATGCTCACCGTGTGGGGCCAAAACCTTCAGGCGCTTCATCACCTGCACGACCGAGAGGCATAATAATTCTTTTTTTGGACTACACTGAGCTACTCATGGTGTTTTCGGCAGCTAAACAAAGGACACAAAAGCTGTGGTCGAGCCATAGGATTTTCTTGCCACAGGATGTGGACATGCTACGGCAGCTCGCAGCAAAGAATTTCTTTCACTACGTTCAGGTCTAAGACCTCTAAATACTCGATATGGTTTAGTGCATCCTTGCTATTTTAAAGTGACTCATAAAGATTGTACCTTTTCATTTGCCTCTCCTGCAGATTTGAAAAAGTTTATTTGCCAATGCAAGGGTGAAGAAATGGAGTGTGACAAATCATGATTGCTTCTTTGCTTATATTTTTCCTTTTTTTCCCACTTAATGGTTCATGCATATGTACTCATTGTTGCGCAATACTTTTTTCGGCAAAATTGTTCATGCTAAAGTATTGTCCTAATTTAACCCAGTCTTTTTTAGGGCTGTCTAACTTCAATAAGCAATTTATTTCAGATTTTGCTCGGCAAACCAGCCAAATCACACAAACTCTTAAAAAAGAGAATTTATGAAACGGTTTTATATGGACAGATGTGGCTGAAACGGCATTCCATAACCAAAAAAGTGCTTTCACCCAAGCTCCTAGACTACAGCATCCTGACACCATCAAACAACTTATCGTAGTCACTGATGCTTCCGAAAGAGCTATAGGGGCCGCATTATTACAAAGACAGGACGACCACAGATTAGAACATCCGATTTTTTAACTGTGCCATTTGCTATCTGATTCTGAGCACAATTATTCGGTTTTGGAACGAGAACTTCTAGCTCTAAAAACAGCATGTAATGAGTGGAGACAATTCCTCATGGGATCTGGGGAACCATTTGAAGTAAGACCCGTCCATCGAAATTTACAGTGTCTACACAACTTTCAATGTCAGAACAGTCGCCAAGCCCGTTGGGCTTTCTTCTTTAGTCAATTCAAATTTTTTTTAAACAGTTTTTATTAAGTTTTGAAAAGTTGAAACCAACAAGAACATACAGTACAGTGCAGGTAATAGCAATACAATACATCATCATTGCATAAGAATACCAGAGGGCTGTTTACCACAAAATTCAAGTCATGAGAGAGTCACAACCACTGTACAGACATTACCCTCCATCCCACCATCCCAACCCAGATCATTATGAGACTAAACATTAAACAGCTTATGCAAATAGGAATGTGTCGAAACCATAGTTGGCCGCCACATGCTCAGAGAACATGGTGAGTGTCCCCACACCCCGTCATCCTCTGCGCTGCTTTTAGAGATAATGGGCCCCATTACAACCCTGGCAGTCGGTGATAAAGCGGCGGTAATACCGCCAACAGGCCAGCGGTAAAAAAAATGGAATCACAACCATGGTGGAAACTGCCAACACAGACAACCACTTTAACACTCCGATCGCCACGGTGGTAGAAACAAACACCGCGGCTGTAACCGCCAAAAGTCAGGCGGAAGGCAAGGTTCCACCCACTGTGTTACAAGGCACCAATCCGCCAGGTTTTCCGGGGCGTACCAACGCCATCAAAAGCACGGCGGAAATAGTCTGTGGAAGGAAAAGCACTCACCTCTCGACACCCAACGAGGAACCAAGACACCATGGAGCCCGAGTTACAGGTGTTACCAATGTTGGTTTACCTCCTCTTCTACCAGGAACATCAAAGACGGGGGCGACAACCACATTGAGTACTGCACCTAGCCCACAGGTGAGTGGGGGAGGAAAAAGAGAGTGACACACACACACAACACTCCCACCCCCAACCACAACCACAGACACACAAACACACAAACACATCCAAACACATCACAGATACACCCCGTCACACCTTGGAAGAACGCAAGGACCAAGTGAAATGATTGTAACAAGTGTAATCATTGAGAATCCAGATAGGCCAAGATAACTTTAAAAGATCAGTATATACAAATATTTACGGCAAGTACACAAGTCCGTATACTGTTCCATTACATGTCCATGGACCAGTGGTTACAAAAAGCATGGGCGAAGCCCACACATGACACCTGCCTCAAAACGGAGAGAACACAGAGGGGCATCAGTTTGAAAAAAACACAGGCACCTCAGGGGGAAGGGCAGAGGGGCACCTCAGCCGGATGACAGGACGACGCCACTGCTCCACGAGGGGGCTCCATGCCCACTGCTTGCTCCTGGGGAGTACAAAGCCACAGTCTCTCAAGTCTCCAAGTGGGTGGTTTGCCCACTGCTTGGTCCTGGGGAGTGCAAAGCCACAGTCTCTCAAGTGGGTGGTTTGCCCACTACTTGGTCCTGGGGAGTGCAAAGCCACAGTCTCTCAAGTGGGTGGTTTGCCCACTGCTTGGTCCTGGGAAGTACAAAGCCACAGTCTTTCAAGTCTCCAAGTGGGTGGTTTGCCCACTGCTTGCTCCTGGGGAGTACAGAGCCACAGTCTCTCAAGTCTCCAAGTGGGTGGTTTGCCTACTGCTTGCTCCTGGGGAGTACAAAGCCACAGTCTCTCTAGCGGATGCTTTTCTCAACTGGTTCTGGAGGGGGCATGGTGCCCAGAGTGCTTCATCCTGCCAAGGACTGAGTAGCGGATGATGTTCTCAACTGGTTCTGGAGGGGGTATGGTGCCAAGAGTGCTTCATCCTGCCAAAGACTGGGGTAGTGGATGCTGTTCTCCACTGGTTCTGGAGGGGGCATGGTGCCCAGAGTGCTTCATGCTGCCAAAGACTGGGGTAGTGGATGCTGTTCTCCACTGGTTCTGGAGGGGGCATGGTGCCAGTGATGCTGCACCTGGGGTGTGGCAGTACCCATTTGCTCACCTGGGTGTCTGAGCCATGAGAATTTCTTGGAAAAGGTGGCATGCTACTCCGTGGAGGCAGAGACACACTCCACCCTGTGGCGCCTGAGCCTGCCAACTGCTGGTAGTGCCAGTGCTGGTTGTGGTGCCTCATGTAGTGTGTGCAGGGTCCAGGCCGTCTCCTGCAGCCTCTGTCTGGTGGCCACTGGGGATGATGGTGATGTCCGCTGTGGATGCACTGGCTGTGCACGTCACGGGGCAGGTGGCAGTGGCTGCGGCGGTATCTGCGGCAGAGATGATGGCGGTGGTGCAGGTGTCAGCACCTGTGGAGGGAGAAACCAGGCCGTCTCCTGCACTATTGGAAAGGTGCCCACTGGGGATGATGGTGATGTCCACTGTGGTTGCACTGGCTGGGCATGTCGCGGGGCAGGTGGTGGTGGCTGCGGCGGTGTCTGTGGCGGAGATGCTGGCGGTGGTGCAGGTGTCAGTACCTGTGGAGGGAGGCACCAGGCCGTCTCCTGCAGTCTCGGAAGGGTACCCAATGGTTATGATGCTGGGGACTGTAGTAGAGGCAGGTGGCAGTGCAGGTGGCGGTGCAGGTGGCGGTGCAGGTGGCGGTCATTGCAGCGGTGGCCACCGCCATACAGGTTGCTGTTCTGTCTTGCAGAAGTGGTGACACCAGTCCCCAACCCGGAGGCTCCGTGCCCTGAGCTGACTACCCTTTGCCCTTTTGTCCCTTCCCCACCTTGGAAGTCGCTGCTGGGACCTTGGCACTGTCCTCTTTGGTTCTGGAAGAGGCCTTGCTGTGTGGTTGGTGCTGCTTTTCCCTTCGCCATGTGGGCCCCTTCTTCACCTTGGCAGGTGGCTGTATAGGGTGGCCCTTGGCCTCACTAGGTGGCACACTGGCAGCCCTGATGGGTGCCGCCTTCGATTTTTCCAGACTTGCAGGGACCACAGTGCTTGAGGATTTTGTGGCTGAGGTGCTGGGCTGGGATCTGGACATCCTGGCCCTAGGGGAAGGACGGGGGTGTAGTGAAGAGGCTAATGTTAGCTAGGAAAAGTTTTGTAGACACACTGGGACGGGAAGACGGAGGGGGTTTGGGAGTGGAGGAAGAGGTAGTGTTTGTAGGAGGTGTACGTCTGCTGAGTTTGGGTGAAGGTGCATGGGCTGGAGGCTGTTGTGAGGTGGATGGCTGTTGAGTGGGTGTGTGCCTGCGTTTGTGTAGTTTGGGAGGAGGGCTCATAGACACACTGGGAGAGGACACAGGGGACGTGTGCATGGTAGTGGGGGTAGTGATTGCACGTTAGCGGTGTGTGGTGATAGGCATGCTGGTGATGGAGGTAGTGGCTGAGGATGTAGTGCATGCAGGTGTGAGAGAAGACGAGACTGGGAGGGAGGTGGAGGACATGGAGGCAGTGGATGTTGTTGGGTCTGCATGGGTCTGGTGCTTGCTTGAGTGCCTGTGGGATGAGTGCTGCTTATATTTGCCTGAGCCACTTTTGTGTGTTGATGTGTGTGCATGCTGGTCTGATGGTGTGCTTGGGATAGGCTGAGGTAGAGGGGATTGGGTCTGGGTAGTGGAAGTTGGCTGCCATCAGTGCTGAGACCAGAGCCTGAAATGCTCTCTGTTGGGCCGCCACGCCAGAATGAATGCCCTCCAGGTATGCATTTGTTTGTTGCAAATGCCTCACGACACCCTGGATGGTATTCAAAATGGTTGACTGCCCAACAGTGAGGGATCTCAGGAGGTCAATAGCCTCCTCACTGAGGGCAGCAGGGCTGACTGGGGCAGGGGCTGAGGTGCCTTGGGCGAAGGAGATGCCCACCCTCATGGGTGAGCGGGTACGGGAAACACGCTGAGGGGCTGCTGGGAGGGCGGTGCTGGTAGGGGGGTGGCAGCTGTACCTATTGTTGGGGTGGGCACAGAGGTGCCCACCACCACAAGGGAGCTCCCATCAGAGGAGGAGTCGCTGTCGCTGGTGTCTCCTTCTGTCCGTGTCGTGGAGCTCCCCTCACCCTCCATCCCACTGGTGCCTTCAGACTCCGTACATTCACCCTCCTGGACCATGTGGGTTGCAGCTCCCTCCTGCTCCGGTGCCACTGCTCCGCCGCCAGATGATGCTAATGCACACAAGGACAGGGTGACAAATAAAAAGGGGGGGGGAGACAGAGGAGACACATTTTCAATGCCAGCGACAACACCACCGTTGGTGGACACAACACACAGGGAGCAGCCCTATGCACTAGGCCATGCACTAACAGTTCTTAGGAAAATCACCTGGCCATCGGGGACTGTGGCTAAGCCCATTTGCTGCACACCTGGAACCACAGGAGCCTGACTAGGTGTAGATGGCCACTACCACCATTGGGTTTGGAGTGCCACAGAGCCTGCCTAACAAGGGACCTACCCTAGCAAGTTCACCCTGGCCTAGGGCCACAACCCACTTTCCCCACCCAGACACCTCGTAAAGCACGCAGAGTCATCAGAATGAGACTGTACTCACCCCTCTGTGGTTGCTGTGATGCCTTCAAGCGCCCATCCAACTTCGGATAAGCCACCCCCAGGATCCGGTACATCAAGGGGTCATGGTGCGACAGGCACCCCTTCCATGTTGGTAGGCCATCCCCAGTTGGGACTCCACCGTCTTCTTGCTCCAGCTGCGCAGGTCCTCCCATCTTTTGCGGCAGTGGGTGCTCCGTCTATGGTAGACCCCCAGGGTCTGCACTTCCTCGGCGATGGCACGCCAAATACCCTTCTTCTGGTGGGCGCTGACCTAGAGGAAAGGTAAGATTTGAATGGATTTTACTCCCCTGTCCGGTTGTTCTTACTCTCTGCCCACAACTTCCCAAACATGCCCTGAAACACATACACTGACCATCCTCACATGGTGGCCACAGCACCCCCAACCATGTATCTTCCACCCACACCACTCCATACTTTCATGTCCCATCCATCATGCTCAGAGTTTACTCACCTGTTTGTCTGGAGGACCGTAGAGTAGCGTGTCCTGAAGGAGGACCGCAGCCACCAGGTTGTCCAACTCCTCCGCGGTGAAGGCAGGGGCCCCCTTCCCCAGACACTGTAGCCATTCTTGCTTCCAGACTCAGGTCACAGAAGCACAGAGACGCATTAATGTGGTAAGGAGAATTTGATATTCTTGACTTAACGCGGCGTGGCGCACATGGTATTTATTCACTGAGTGCCTATGAGGGAGGCATTATAGATATACTTTAAGAACAAAATTGTTACGCGACCCCTAGCTTTCAGATTTAGTTGCTTTTTGGAAGCATACTTGCGGCGTGAGTTAAATCCCATCTACTTAACGCGGCGTGGCGCACATGTTATTTATTTATTGAGCGCCCATGAGAGAGGCATTACAGATACACTTTGAGAACGAAACAGTTACGCGATCTCCAGCTTTAGACTTTGTTGCTTCTTGGAAGCATACTTGCGGCATGAGTTAAATCGCATCTACTAGATGATGAGATTTGTTTCTTGCTGTTCAAACTTAATGTGGAAACTCGTATTACTATACCTATACAAGAATATTTATTAAATGTTACCGCTGATCAAGCACAATATGATTGAATTAGTTATAATAAGGATGGCCCTATTTAACAATTTACTGCAAACGTTTCTGATGATTCACTGATCTGAGCCTAATCTTTGAGTACAGTCCAATTTGGATTGTTATGGTATTAATCAATAGGTTAACAGCGCTTTATGCGCTTCGATAATCATACTCAGTTCTCAGGGTATACAATGTTATTTACTCTTATTGGTTTCATTATAGGAGCCATTATAGACAACAATAAATAAGGGATATATGAAAACCAATAGGAAGAGTCAACAGGTAATTTTACTAGGTGATGGGTACTTTTGTTGCTTTTAACTTATGAAACACTCAGTTATGGTCATGACCACACAGGTGTATGCTTGCACATTGGGGGACTTGATTAGGAATGAAACTCTAATAATGAATCAATCATGGGTGAAATCGTATTAAGTGAATACAATTCATGAATTGCACTGGAACACTAGTACTTAGTCTTTTACGCACCAATGTTCTATTTATTTTCTTTTTTTCTTTTGTTCTTCGTTTCCCACCTACATGTGATGGTTATCAATCATTTAACGATTTATCTCTTAGAGTGTAGATCTTATTTCACTTATTATGGTAGTTGGTATAAATGATTAATTACATTAATATCCTGTTCTTTGCATGAGAACTTTATAAAATTATATGTTTTCAATGATTTTGTACTTTTGAGGATTATACAGACAATGTGTTATATATATGTAATTGCAGCCCTGATGAAGTCATGAGGTACACCCCTGATGAAACACGTGTTGGGTTTCTGGTGGTTTCTGGTGGCAACTGACAAGTGACGATTGAACTCTAGAGTGGAAATTCAAGATTTGAAGAGTAAAAGACACAAATTTTGATTTCGAATGGACTCTATGTTTGATGTGTGCTTATTTAAAGTAACACAGCAGCACTTGCAGTCCAGGTCCTCTCCTGTTGAAGGTCAGGTATCAAGTGAGTGAAATGATAGAAAATGGCGGTTATGTCCACAGCAGTGCGTATCGTCACCGACAGCGTACATTGTCATTGGCTCCTGGAACCCATAGGGCCCAATGATAATCAATGCTGAATTGTGCCATGGTCTTCGTCCGCCTACCGCGACGCTGCACAACGCCAGCGCAGTTACCTCATTTCCCCTTGTCCCTCCTTACAGGTCAGGCAGTCACCATTTCAGGGGGGCACATGGCAGGGCAACTAACTGCGTCACAGCAGTTTTGGGCAGGAATACAGACAGACAGGGCCACACACTGATTACATCACAATGTTGAAAAACACCCTTGTTCAAGAAATGTGGTATATGACCGTCTGCTCACCCTTCTCCTCCATAGGGCACATCTGCTGGGGCAGATGATGAGATGGCGTCATCTTTCAGTATACTGACCCCTGGTGGACCTGTTGACAATGGAAGAGAGACACATCATTATCACCTACAGACTTGATCGTGCCACAATACATGAACTGTGTACCCAGTTGGAGCCAGACCTGCTTTCATCTATCCACCATCCAACAGGAATCCCCCCTCTAGTGTTGGTCCTGTCAGTGCTCCATTTCCTGGCCAGTGGTTCCTTTCAAACAACAGTGGCCATGGCATCAGGGATGTCACAGCCAATGTTCTCTAACGTGTTGTCCAGAGTGTTGTCTGCCCTGCTGAAACACATGCGCAGCTACATTGTATTCCCACAGGTGGAGGATTTGTCCACAGTGAAAGGTTACTTCTATGCCCTGGGACATATCCCCAACATCATTAGTGCCATTGATGGTACACATGTGGCATTTGTCCCACCTCGCAGGAATGAACAGGTATACAGAAACCGCAAAAGCTACCATTCCATGAATGTGCAGATGGTGTGTTTGGCAGACCAGTACATCTCCCATGTGAATGGCAAGTATCCTGGCTCAGTGCATGACGCTTACATTTTGGGGAATAGCAGCATCCCTTAGGTGATGGGCCAACTCCAGAGGCAGCGTGTGTGGCTAATAGGTGAGCCCAAAGTCCCCACACAGTTTGATTAGGTGTCTGGGTATGGAAGCGTCCCTAAGGGTTAGTGTGTGTCTAACAGTGGTCCCTCGATATTTGCAGGAGACTCTGGTTACCCCAACCTGTCATGGCTACTGACCCCAGTGAGGAATCCCAGGACAAGGGCAGAGGAATGCTACAATGAGGCACATGGGCAAACTAGGAGGATTATAGAGCGGACGTTCAGCCTCCTGAAGGCCAGGTTCTGGTGTCTCCATTTAACAGGTGACTCCCTATACTACTCACCGAAGAAGGTGTGCCAGATCATCGTGGCATGCTGTATGTTGCACAACCTGGCTTTGCGACACCAGGTGCTTTTTCTACAGGAGGATGGGCCTGATGTTGGTCTTGTGGCAGCTGTGGAGTCTGTGGACAGTGAAGAAGAGGAGGCAGAAGAAGAAGATATAGACAACCGTAAAAACATCATCATGCAATACTTCCAGTGAGACACAGGTCAGAGACTGGCACTGCTCCTCTCATATCAGACTACTGTAGGACATTACATGATTCTGCCTTTTTACCTCTGTGTATGGACTTTGCCTTTCCTTTTTACAGATCTGGGTACCGCATTCTGCCTTCTGCTATGTTTACTGATGCCCAACAACTGTCATACATTGGTATGTGCAAATGAACATTGACATTGATATTTGTCAGAGAGGTTGTAATAACACACTTGTGAAAGTACAGACTGACTCCAGATCGTTTTGTGATTCAAGGGTGTTTATTTAAGTGCTATTCTGTTGAGGGGGATCTGCAACGGGCTGGGGTGATGGTGGAGGAATGTCCATGGTAGAGCCCAGTCTCTTTGTATCACAGGTGCATTGTCCAAGGGGGCATAGGAAGTGGAGTGATGGCAGGTCAAAGTTGTCAGGGTGACAAAGTGGGACAAAAGGGTGACAATCAGGAGAATCTTATTTCCTGGTGGGGGTCTTGGCAATGTTCTCTGTCTTGTGCCTGGATCGCAGGGACCGTTTGTGGGTGGTTCTCCTTCTGCAGGGGGTGGGGTGCTGGTGGCCTGTTGTTCCTGTGGCGGGGCCTCCTGTCCACTAGGCCGGCAGATGTGGATGACTGTTCATCGTTCAGGCTAATGTCAGGGGCCTGTTGGTGTGCCACTGTCTCCCTCGTGGTGTTGGCCATGTCTGCCAGCACCCCTGCAATGGTGACCAGGGTGGTGTTAATAGACTTCAAGTCCTCCCTGATCCCAAGGTACTGTTCCTCCTGCAGCCGCTGGGTCTCCGGAACCTTGGCCAGTACCATGCCCATGGTCTCCTGGGAATGGTGGTATGCTCCCATGATGTTGGAGAGTGCCTCGTGGAGAGTAGGTTCCCTGGGCCTGTCCTCCCCCTGTCGCACAGCAGTCCTCCCAGCTTCCCTGTTGTCCTGTGCCTCTGTCCCCTGAACCCTGTGCCCACTGCCACTGACCCCAATTCCCTGATTGTTTTGAGTTACTGAGTTTGCCTGGGGTCCCTGTAGTGGTGGACACACTGCTGATTGACGAGTCGTGGGGACAGTGGCATGGGCCCACTGGGTGGGTGTTGTGGTGGTGTTTCCTGAGGGGGGAGGTTCAATGGTAGTTTGCGACTATGACAGGGGAACCGACTGCCCAGAGGTTTCTGATGGGCCGGGCTGGTCATCTTGATCCAAGCATACAGAGCTGCTATCGTCACTGTCGGCCTCTTCTGTGAGGAGACTGGATATGGCTGGCATCTCTTGTCCGGTGACATTGGGTAGGGGTCCTGTTGGCGTGTAAATGCATAGTTATTGTCTCTGTGTGTGCCATCTTTTGCAGTGGGTAAGTTTCCCTTTACTCCTGTGCTTGCCTTATTGCCTTGGCCCTTGGTGTGATTGGTGATTTTGTGGCCTGGGTGAGTCTCTCTACTGGACATGCTTTGGTGATGGGTGTCCATGTAGGTCTGTAATGGGTGTCCATGAATTGGTGTTACATGCAGGGCTTGGTTTTGGGATGTGTGGGTAGTTATAGTGGAGTATCTGTGAGGTGTTGGGGTGATGGGTGTGAGGGTAAGGGTAGGAGTTTGTGATGGCATGCAGGTAGGGTGGGGGCATATAGTAGTAAAGATTTGGCTTACCAGAGTCCAGTCCTCCTGCTACTCCTGCGAGGCAATCAGGATGCATGATTGCCAAGACTTGCTCCTCCCATGTTGTTAGTTGTGGGGGAGGAGGTGGGGGTCCACCGCCAGTCCTCTGTACGGCTACCAGGTGTCTGGATACCACGGAATGCACCTTCCCCATTAGGTCGTTCCACCTCTTCCTGATGTCATCCCATGTTCTTGGATGCTGTCCCACTGTGTTGACCCTGTCGTCAATTCTCCACCACAGCTCCACCTTCCTTGCAATGGATGTCTGCTGCATCTGTGATCCGAATAGCTGTGGCTCTACCCGGATGATTTCCTCCACCATGACCCTGAGCTCCTCCTCAGAAAACCAGGGGTGTCTTTGAGATGCCATAATGTGGTGAGGATGATGTGTGAGGTGATGTTTGTTATGCTGTGTGAAGTGTTGTGTTGGTGTGTGTTCTTTGAGGTGCGTGGATGTTGTATGAGTGATTGTGTTGTGTGCCTGTGGATGCTGGTGTTGTGTTTGCTATTTTCTCTCTCTCTAATTCTTCCAAAATGTTCATTGTAAGGGGGTGTGGGTAATGTGGGTGTGTGTTTTATAGTGGTGGGAGTGTGTGGTGTGTGTATGTGTATCAGGTGTGTGTATTTTGAATTGTCCAATGTGGTGGTGTTTTGTAAATGTGTATGAGTATTTTGAGCGCGGCAGTGTTTACTGCCAATGGAGTACCGTGGTTGTAAGACCGCCGCGTTGCTTCGTGGGTTGTGCTACTGTGGGCGTATTCCTGTTGGCGTGATGGTGTGGGTTTTGCTATTGCCGGTTTATGACTGACCTTTGGTGTGTCGGACTTGTGTGGGTGTCTGTATTGTGGCATATTACGAGATGTGGGTTGTCATACCTGTAGCGGATTTCTGCCGCACCCACGGTATCTTGATGGCCATCAGCACGGCGGTAAGTGGGATTTACCGCCAGGGTTGTAATGAGGGCCAATGTCCTGCCCACCAGTGAATCGTTCCAACAACGTTCCCCAAGCTACTACATCAGCGAGTGCCCTCTCATCTCTTTGTGTCAAGCGCATATTCTGCTCCTCGGCTGCCCCCCATTCCGGTAAATCCTGTAGCCAGTTGGAGACCATTGGGTTCCAGAAGCTCATCCAGTATATCATCTGTTAAAATTCTGGAACAAAAATACTATACCTCAAATGGTAATGACACTCTTAAACTCCTTATTAAATCCAAACTAGATTTTAATAAGAAATCAACTGAACAAGCCTCAGGCACGCTATTAAGAATACATTCCAAATATTATGGAGGGCATAAGAAAGCTGGAAAACTGCTCTCAAATTATCTTAAAATTAAATGCCAAAAACCTAAAATGTCAAATATTATAGATGAGAAGGGTATTAATCATTTCAGAAACGAGGATATTTTACAATGTTTCTCTGATTTTTATCAAAATCTTTTTACGCCTGAAACATCTCCTTTGGAGGCAGCTCTTGATTCTTTTTTTGAACCTCGCCCTCATCAATCTCAAGACCTCTCTTTCTTAGATAAGGAAATATCTTTGCAAGATATTAAGACTGCTTTGGAAAAACTACCAATAGACAAAGCTCCAGGCCCAGATGGCTTGACAGTTAAATTCTACCTCCATTTCACGCATATTCTCCTTCCACGCTCACATTCACCCTACTATCAATTTCTGCAGAACAATAAATTTCAAGGTAGAGTCTCTGAGGCAATGCTTTGCCTCACCCCTAAAAAAGACAAGGACCTTTACCTCTGTGCCAACTATCGGCCTATCTCTCTCATTAATTTAGATTTTCTATATTCCTTGAGTCTCCATTTTTCACCGGTTTTGTGCATAAGGAGCTGCATATTAAATTTACAGCAGCCTATGCTGATGATGTCATCTTGTATGTTTCTGATCCACTGACATTGTTACCTGCATTTACTGGTCTCTTGAACACATACTCTAGCCTCTTGGGATACAAATAAAACTTAAATCTGAAGTTCTTCCTTTGAATAAATATATGTTTATTGGAACTGACTTTAAATGGACCCCCACACATATAAAATTTCTAGGGATCAAATATACTTCTTCAATTCTGGCTACTATTCCGATTATTTGTGGATGATCTTGTTAAAAGAAATCGTAAAATGTCAGATAAATGGTTTCCCCTATATCTAGCTTGGTGGGGTAGTTTGGAATCCATTAAAATGATGATGCTCCCAGTGATTAATTTTTATTTGTCTATGCTACTGGTCAAAATACCTTTGAAATTCTTTCAATTGCTAAATAGCATACTGACAAAGTTCTTATGGAATGGACAGACAGCATGCATAGCTATATCCTCACTATATCCTCACTATGCAAACCTAAAGAAATAGGTGAAGTCAACTTTCCTAATCTTCACCAATATCATTCCTCATTTATATTGAAACAAGTTTTACCTTATATATACTCCCCTAAAGACGTCCCCCCATCGATTTGGTATAAATTGGAGGAAGCTTTTATTTTGCCTTTTCCATTTCAGTCACTATCACATTTTTCGCACTCACCAAGAAGGTTATCATCTCCCTCTATCACGCACTCCTGCTCAAGTATTTATCCATTCTTCATCAAACCGTTATCATCCTTACCTACATTTCTGGACTTCTCCATTTGACAGAACAAAAATATCAAATTATCTAATTGTACTCTGGAGAGACTGGGTTATTAATGGAATTTTACAAGTCCAACAATTATTTGAGCATACACAACCCCTTTCTTCTTACGAAATCCAATCTAAGTTTAATCTTTCAGTCACCCACATGCCAAAATATCAAAGCTTAATAACCTTTCTTGTACAACAATTAAATATCTTATTGGTAGACCCACACCCCACCCCAACCTCAACTTCTTTGCAGTTTTTTCCCTCTATCCCCGCTAGAGCCTCTTACATATACAAGTATGTTCACTATCAGCTCCCGAATCATGCCAAACATAAAATAGATCATACATGGGAATTGAATCTCCATTGCTCCTTCTCTGTTCAAACATGGAATTGCATTTGGTCAAAAATACATCATACCTCCTGTAATGCCAGCACTACACAAACCATCTATTACTTCTACCATAGACTTTTTTAAAACTCCTCTCTCTCTCTGTCTCTCTCCAAATATAACCCAAACATGTTGGATTTTTGCTACACCTGTTCTAATTATCCAGGCACCTACTTGCACTCTTTCTTCCATTGCCCAACTATTGCTTCTTTTTGGTGGAAAATATACAATAAAATTGCACAAATATCCAATATTATTTTTTCTTTTGACATCACCATTATTTTTATGAGAAGATCTTCATCTATTTGGATTGGCGCCCGTTAAGTGGGCCGTTTTGTTGATTTGCTTATTGCTTGAGCATTACAAGTTATCACTTCAAACTGGAAGGATGCTAATGAGATTACTTTTAACGGATGGTGAAACTTAATTAGTCATCATCATAGATTAGACAGAGCACCTGCCAATTCCACAAAACAACTTCTTCAAAAAGACTCATTTTGGTCACCTCTTACGATTTACTTATGTCATCAATCAATTCAGTTTCATAACAACACTTTTGTCTTCCAGCTACCATGAAATAATACTCCATGGAACTTTTTATTATATTACTTAAAGGTTGTTTTTATTGTTTTACATTATATGAGGATTGTTCTTTCTTTTTAATTTTCTCTTGTTATCCACGTGATCACTGTTTTTGGTTAAGGATGTTTTATCTTATGCATATTTATTTCTCGCCTTCCCTTTTATTCTCTTCTTAACTCTCTTTCTTTCTCAACTTTCTTTTGCTGCATCTATCTTTCTTTCTTCTTTTTATGAAAATACAAAACATAAATTGCAATTTTAATAGTGGTACATTTTGTATTCATTATTTATTATCTATAGTTGGTAATATATTTAGGCATCGTCTGTTAACCTTGTATATATCACATTTTCCTGTATCACTTTTTGGAATAATTTTGCTTAATTTTGTGAAATGTTGTTGTACCTCTTAGTTCATTCACTCATTTAATAAAGCATTCTCAAACTCAAAAAAAAAAATGAATGAATCACAGTAATTACCTTTAAAAATGATTGAGCAAGTAGTAAAGCAAATTTTGGAACTACTCACTTTGTTAAGGTTAAAGTTAAGATCAGTGTAGTAACCATGTACGTTTCAGTACTTTCTCTTAATTTCTGGATAGTTGCTGGAAGACGTTAGTGGGAGATGTGTGACCAACTATTGGTCATGGGCAAACACATAGGTGTCGAAAACTAGTTCATTGCCAGGAATTTAGGGTCTGAGTTATATCTTGGCCTTAAGGAAACTCCATCACAAAGGCAAACCAGTATCCTTGCCACCAAGATAATAGTCTGACCACCCGATTTAAATATATGGATGTACCATTGGTGTAACTACAGTGGACACTACTCCTTCCCCACTGTGGTTACACCCCTCCGATGGTTAGAAAGCTTAAGGGCCATAGCTGGTTGACCTTTATGGCCGCCCATCTAATTTAGATGGTTAGACATACAGGTCAGTTTTCACAGCCTGTCACCACAAGGAAACTCCCCAGCAGTAAGAGAAGTCCCATGGCAAGGGGTTCATTTTTTTATTATCAAAAAGAATATCCCACTTGGGATTTTCTTTTTGAAAATAAAAAAAAACCTTTTGTTTATCAGATGGCTCTGTCATGTTGATAGATCCTGCTAAGTCAATTTCTACTCATGGCATTTCTTCATTGAAACCACTACTGTTGGTGTGTAATCTGTACACCCAGATATGTTTTCTTCGGCCGATAATAATCTGTAAAGCTCTACTCCATTCTCTGTTTTTCCATAACAACCAATTCAAGGCCACTGTCCTAGTGTGCCTTTTCTAAAAATAACAGGTGGTTGGTGATCCTTTACCTACAAATTGTCTGTTGATTCTAGTTGCTGATTTTCTTGGTGATCATGCCCACTTCTCAGTCAGCATGTGCATTCTCTCAAAAGACATTCTATGAATTACAGTATGAAGAATGAGTGAAGTAGCAAGGATAACTTAGACCTAAATCAATGTAATTTACAGTTCTCATGAGTGAGCAGCCTTCATATTTCCCCACAGAGAAAATGTCCTCTAACAGAGGCGAAGCACTGTAATCTGATGTTTTTTTTTTGTTTGGTTCGTGAGTGTGGACCACATTATCCTTTTTGGCTTCTACTCCTCTTACTGGGGAATAGAGGTTTTTCTAAAGAAACTTGTCTAGTATTATTCCTTTTGGCTATTATTCCTCTTGATAGTAAATAGAAATTTTACTAAAGACAATTGTCTAGTATTTTTGTATATTTAGTATTTCTTTAGTTTATTCTAGGATATTATCCAATTTCTATTTACACTCTTTTTACTACATTTGAAATGGGTGTACTCACTGATATAAAGTCTAAGGGGGTCATTACAACCCTAGCGGTCAAAGACAGCCAGGGCTGTTTTGGCGATTGCACTGCCAACAGGCTGGTGGTGCAATCCTGGGTATTTTGACTGCGGCGGAAGTGCCTCGGTCGCACTGCCGGAGCCGGCGGTTTCCCGCTACATTTGCCCCGGCGGTGATAATCCGCCTGGGCAGCGCTGCTTGCAGCGCTGCCCATGGGATTACGAGTCCTCGACCACCAGCCTTTTAAACTGCCAGGAAAAGGCTGCCAGTACGTGGAGTTGCGGGGCCCCTGGGGGCCTCTGCACTGCCCATGCCACTGGCATAGGCAGTGCAGGGGCCCCCTGACAGGGCACCATGCAGCTTTTCACTGTCTGCGATGCAGACAGTGAAAAGCGCATCGGGTGCAACTGCACCCGTCGCACTGCCGCAACACCGCCGGCTCCATGTGGAGCCGGCTCCTTTGTTGCGGCCGAGATCCCCGCTGGGCCGGCGGGCGGAAACCAGGTTTACCCAGCGGGGATCTCATAATGACCGCGGCGGGAGTGCGCCCACATTGGCGGCCGCCCGGTGGTCAGATCAGGGCCTAAGTGTTTATTCACAGTGTGTAAAGAGTCTGCTAATATGGCTTATCTGTTACTAATTCAAAGAAGGAGGGACAGGGAGATTTATGGTCCAGTGTACGGTCTCCCAATACTAATAGTCATATAAAGGTACACTGTTCCCAAAAGGGGGAAGTAATAAGAGGGATTCAAGGGGACCTAATCCTACAGGAGCAAGAACCCTCATGCATCCCAGTGGATGACTGTCTTCATCATCGGGAAAGCTCCTCGACAGGCGGGCGCTGCAATGCCTGTCGGGCTCCCCGAAGGGGACTCTTGACTGTGTTGCCCTTAAGTAGACTTGGAATCAAGTCAAAAAGATGAGATACCTTACTCCAGGTACCTGAGCAATATGGAGAGAAGGGAAAAATAAAATTGGTTATCCATCTGGTACACACATCAATTTAATCAGTATCAATTAGATGGAGACCAAGATTAAAAGCAAGGTGAGAGTAAAAGTTGAGTAATTATGCTCACTAACTCTCAACACTAAAAACATGAGAGGACTGAGCCAATTAGGGTGCCCTTTTATCGTGGGTCTACATGTTTCACGTCTAGTGGCCCAGCCGGATCCATTGACGCTTCATCAGGACCACAACAAAAGAAAACAACTTCTCCAAGACTTAAATTAGAAAGCACCCATGTGCGGGAGTTGAAAAATCACAGAGCTGTCACTTACCTTAAGTACAACTGGCTATGTCAAAAAAAGAAGGTCGCCCATCCCCAGATTCAAGAGTAAGCTCCTTGAGAATCACATGTCAGGAACTGGAACTGACGAATTTAGTCAGCGCGTCCAAGTGCATTTGACCTACCCTCCTGACAGCGTCCCGTATTATCTGTTACTATTCATTGCCCTCATTTTAGCATAAGTGACAATTCATTCACTTCAATTTCGAAATCTTTTCTAGAAGAGAAGTTACGTCCTTGGTGTAAAATTGAAATTGACCAAAAGGGAAATTCTCTCTATAAGCCCTCGAATGGTAACTGTCGTGCTGCAGATGGTTGATTTTGTCTGTGGGTTTGAGTAATCATTTGTTATGAGATGGCTTTCCTGGGAACTATTCACTAGTTCATATAGGCTATGTTTTCTATTCTGATAGTGTGTGAATTTTAGAAATGGATTCCTAGTGTTTATCCACGTCATAAACTCAATAGTCTTATCTTGGTTACCATGCTGTGTGATGAATACATTATCACTATATCTGAATCAAACTTTGATTCAGTCCCTGAGTGGATCAGTAACAGTCAGAATTCTGGACATATTGTGCAGCTTGGCCAGGAGCAAATGTACCACACATCAAAGTTCCATGAGTATGAAGGTACATGGTGACTTCAATTATAAATTATTCTGTGTCAATGCTAGCTGTGCATGTTGCTGTACAAAGGAAATGGCTTTCATATATATTTCCACTATGGTGAGGTGAGCATTTCTCTTAGTATCCTTAATTTATCTTCTTGTGTTGCAATCCTCTTTCTCAACCATAGATTTTATTGTTTTCATAAGACCTTTGTTCGGTCTCTTGTTAAAAGAGTTGGTGATATCAGTCGGAAGTCTTTGGCAGTGGGGGCGCCAGAGATCTGGCATGCAAGATGGCTGCACATTAGTGAGGCTCCCGCAGCCAAGGGGCTAAATCCGGCATAATCAGCGGCATTCTTTGTGTACTTTGTACCAAAAGCACACTATAGTGCTGCCCACAACAATCCTCGCACTGCGTGGATAACATTGGTGATCATTTGCCCTTCTGAGGGGCAGACAACAGTGGTGGGAATGCGAGGTCCATGGGTGGCCAAAGATGACAGATGGATCGTGACAAGGCTACGCTGAAGCTTAATGGAAATGAGACCGCCGGTAAGCAGAGACACAGGGGACGGATCACTGTACACTGCTCCTATCACAGGGAGAAAGAATCAGAGAGCCCAGCTGCTGAGACCTGCTAGAGCAACCATAGGTGCCTCAGGTGCACTGGGAGCACTGGAGAAAATGGCAGGGCTGTATCAAATGGCCCTGGCGGACCCGTGGAGTTAACACAGGGCCTAGAAATACTCGTTGCCAGCCTGCTGGAAGCCAACGCTGCCTGTGAAAAAAAATACTGACTGGAGGGGAATACATAACTTTTATAACTTTTATAACGTTTAAATATTGGCTAAACTACTTGCCAACTAACTCTCCTTGCTTTTCCCATTCTTGGTAAGACCGGACCAGTCTGGATTCATGCCAGGGAGATCCACCTCATACAATCTGACAACATTATTTGCAGATATGCACAATATAGACCCAGACTTGTACGCAACAGCTATTTTTCTAGATGCCACTGAGGCATATAATTCCCTTGAAAGGGACTATCTGTTGGCGGAGGTGCAACAAATGGGACTCCCTGGCGGCTTTCTAGCTTGGATAAACCTCTTGTACTTATGTCCCACAGCTAGAATCCAAATTAATGGCTCCATATCAGATCCGATACACATTTCTGAGGACACTAGGCAGGGGTGCCCATTGTCACCTCTGCAATTTGCACTGGCAGTGGAGACCCTGGTGACTTTGACAAAAACACTGCAAATTTGCCATTTACCTTACCTCAAGATGTCTGTTAGTGCTTTTGTGCTCTGTCTGGGATACAAATCAACTGGGGTAAATCGGACATCTTCCCATTGATGCCTAACACAACCATTCATCCCGGACTACCCACCATAATGGTGCTCTACTGATCTTAAATACCTGGGGGTGACAATTACTCCAAACAAAGAAGAAACATTGAGTGCCAATTATGGGGTTGCAATTACAAACATAACTGACAGCATTACTAGATGGATATCACTACCATTATCTTTGGCTGTCAGAATATGCCTCATGAAAATGGTCATACCTCCTAAGCTGCTATATTTGTTTCTGAATATACCATACTCACCTGGCCGTATTTTCTTTCACACACATCGTACCCAGATGATCCCGCTAACATGGGTGGCTAAACAACTACAAGTGGGATAGGATACCCTCACTCTCCCCTTTTCACGAGGTGGGTTGGGAGCACCAAATCTTCAATTATACAATTATTGTGCTCAAGCCAACTATTCTATACATTGGTTCAAACCCACCCCCTATCACCCACATCTAGCGGTAGGAGAAGGATACATGAATCTGATCCCGTCATCAGCCTACCAGTGAACTATGTTACATTTTACAGATTCAGCAAACTTCACAGTAGCATGCACCACTGCAGCATGGTGACAATTTGCACACCAGATGGACAAAACTATACTATACTCCCCACTAGTTCTACTTCCTTACCATCCACTGCTGCAAGTTACACATGAAACTGCTTGTTGAGCGCTCCTAAGTAGGCTAGGCTACTCCCTATGGGGTTAACTATATACCAACAGCCTATTTAAGTTAAGGGAACAATTTTTTGAGGACACACTACCCACCCCCCTGAACATATTCTTATATATTAGACTCAGGCATGCTGTGAGGGCAGCCACCTCTGGCTTTCCAGATGAACCACAAATGCTAAATACCTCACACATACTGCCACAAGCACAGACGCCAAGATGATTGATCCCCACTCTTTACCGCACTGCATTATTTGACACCCCCACTACACGAAGCATAGCCTGTGACAAATGGCAAACAGAGTTAAACACCGACTTGATAGATGCTATATGGGAAGACTGCTGCGTTCACAAAGAATACGTCTCCTCTAGTAGCCAACTTCACACTATACAATATAAATTTCTTGAGTCTATTGTACTCCACACAAGCTCTATCAATATGGCCTATGTGCCAATAACAGGTCCCAATGCTGCGGCAGGGAAGGCGTAAACTTCCTCCATTTGACATGGGATTGCGATTGTATAAGAGAATATTGGTGAGAGGTCAAAAACGCACTGCGAGACATGACTAACTCCCCACTTACTCTGTCTCCACAACAAGCATTATGAGGATACTCACAACAGGTCGCATCCTGCTATAGGAAATCTGCAGCATTGTCCTTATTACTTGCAAAATGAAGGATTGCTTGTCACTGGGGAAGGAGCGTGCACCCAAATTTAAAGAATAGTTAACCGACCTACTCTATTGTAATGACCAATTAACAATATATGCTGAGACTTTGCCTCTGGGCTGTATGCCCGAACACGTTGTTATCTACAGGTGCACCCAGATGTCCTGACTTCTAGAGAGACCTCAAATAATTAGCCAATGTATAATAAATGTTCAAGATACTGTATCAGATTTATTCAATGCCAGGTGCACCTGCTGGAAATTGTATGAGGTACTATTCCTTTTTTATATGTTCATGGTCCGGATCTTGATCTCAATATATATTCTTAATTGTCATAAATGGTGGACAGTTTATAAAGAAGAACTATTGATGATCTGTCCTGCTAAGCCCAAAAGAACTATTTAAATGTATCACTGTCCTATTTTGTCTACATGTGCGATATTTAGATCATTTACTGATTGTGAACTGCTGGGCTTTCTTGCTGTAATTTTGGAAAATTAATCAACAAATATTTAAAAAAAGAAAAAAGAAGTCTTTGGGAGTTCTGCATGTATAATGCCATATTTGTATGATTATTGCTCTGCCTTCATCTGGGTGTGAAAATCTGTGATTGTCTTATTACCACTCAAGTCAGTAAATTTCCTGTCTCACAATATTCCCAAAAGTTATTTCATTTGAAATACTTCTTTTATCACTGGTTTTTGGTATTTCAAAGGGAATGCTGTGTGGAGGGGGTTAGGAATCAGATATGCTTGTTAGGGTGGTATTCTCATCTCCTGTGCCAACATTCTTGTTGGTCTTAAAAATTCATTTAAATTTTAACTTTCGGAAACACTCTGCCCGTTCACATCTCAGCCTGAATTGACTGATGTGTGGTGTTGGCTCATTTCCTAAACCTATATTAAGGGCTAGTCAATGCGGTGTCAGTCAACTTCTCTACTAAGTTGTCATCTTGTTGGTGCTTGGCTCTAAATTATTTTGTCATGCCCCTGGTGACCATTGGATTGGAATCCTCAAACTGAAGCTTGGTTTCTGTTTTCTTCCCTCTCCTTTGTCCTCAACCTCTTCCTAAAAAAAAACATGGATTGTAAATTCAGAAATGATTATGGAGGAAGTGTTGAAACTGCTCTGCCAAAACATATTGAGAGCCATTGGTTGGGAAGGTTGAACAATTGAGAATGGTGAAGAAATGCAAGGGTGTACTTGTGAGGACACTACTTTTCTTGATTTCAGTAGAACTAAAGGGCCAATCCTTATAGAAAATCTTGTGATGCTTACCACCATTTTGTTGAGTGATATGCTTTCATCAATCATGTTCACCAGTTCTACATGGATAAATTATGTTGTGAGAAAACGTCTTGCTATTCTTTTCTAACTTGTTGATTTTGGTCTGTGTCTAAAACTCCTCGAATTGAGTAATTTCTCTATTTATCTCTGTCATTGTTTTGAGTAGACTCTTTTATTTGACTTGTCTTTAGAATGGTAAACAAGTCCTATTCCTTAACCTGGGAAAGAGATTGACATATGTTCAGGTAATTTAGAAGGGAGGATGGGAATGACAGGAAAGCAGTAACCATCTTGTTGTCAAAACCTAAACCAAATTGGTCTGCCATTATTTCTAGTATGGAATCTAAATTGTTCTGTATCAATTCCCTATTGTCACGGAACATGTCTAACCAAGATGTCCCTCTTAAGAAAGTGCTGCACATTTTCCTTCTGCAAATACCTATGTTATACTTAAATGGAATTTTATTTTGGCAATTGCTGACCATCCTCCCTTAACCATATTGCAACAAACAAAAGAGTGCAGTGAACCAGAAAGCACCTTTAAAGATTGTGACACAATGTTTTTCAGCCTGTCATTAAGTATACATTTTTCAAGCTTTTTTGAAATTCAGCAGGTCAAACCTGCTAGCATTTAACAGAAGAAAGAGTACAGTATTTATAGTAGTATGCATATTTTGATGCAATCACCAACGCAATCTGAATGTTATTCCTCAGAAACGAATAGGTGTGTCAGAACACCTTTCAGAGGGCCATAACACACTCCATGGTTACTGGGCCTGAGCGTGGTGGTTGAGGCCTTTTACTCCTGATTTCCCCAGGCCCAACATACTATAGATCGAGCTCAACTGAGCCAAGTATCCCTTCTGCACTTCACTCTCAGTGATAGCTGTGGTTGAGCAACCAAGGCTCTCTTGTGGGAGATGTAGAACAGGTCATTCAATATGACTCATGACTCAAAGGGGGTCATTACAACCCTGGCGGACGGTGTTAAAGCGGCGGTAAGACCGCCAACAGGCTGGCGGTCTTTTTTTCAGTATTATGACCATGGCGGTTACCGCCATGGTCATCCGCCGCTTCACCGTTCCGCCCGCCAGGGCGGAGACGACTGCTGGGCTGGAGGCCTGGGTCTCCAGCCTGGCGGCCGTCACAATACCACCACCGGTATTTCGACCCGGCTTACCGCCGTGGATTTCCAGCGGTAGGAACCGCCATGAAATCCATGGTGGTAAGCCCTATCAGTGCCAGGGAATTCGTTCCCTGGCACTGATAGGGGTCTCCCCCACCCGACTCCCTCCCCTACACGCCCCACCACCCCTGCCACCCCCCAAAGGTGGCAGGGCCCCCCTCCCCACCCCGACCCCCAACATCACATAACTCACACACACGCAGGCACCACCAACACACATACACGCACACACACCAACAGACATGTCTACATCCACACACTCAGTCAGACACACACACCCATATACAGACATACACACACACATCCATACAGACATACATACAGACATACACTCATTCCCAACACATGCAACACACCGCAAGCATACACGCACTCACACCCCCCTCTACATACACAGACGCACACCCCCATGCACCCACACAACACACAACACCCCCCCACCCTCCTCCCATAATGGACGATCGACTTACCTTGTCCGTCGATCCTCCGGGAGGGGACGGGAGCCATGGGGGCTGCTCCGCTGACACCACACGCCAACAGAACACCGCCGCGCCGAATCACAGGACGTGATTCGCTGGGCGGTGTTCTGTTGGCGTGGCAGTGGAGGTGGAGCAACCTCCACTTCCCCGCCGCCCGCTAGTGTGGCTGTTGGCGGCTCTCCGTCGTAAAAAGGACAGAGAGCAGCCAACAGTCATAATACGCCGAGCGGCAAACCGCCACTACTGGCGGTCTTCCGCATGGCGGTCCCTCGGCGGTCTTGTTAAAAGAACGCCGAGGTTGTGATGACCCCCAAAGTGTCAAAAATATGAACAATAAATCAGTGTCAAGTCAAATACTTGGTATGACATTCAAATGCAACAACATAGGGCCTCATTATGACCCTGGCGGGCGGCGGAGGCCGCCCGCCAGGATCCCGCCCTCCAAATTACCGCGCCGCGGTCAAAAGACCGCGGCGGGTATTACCAGTTTTCCCCTGGGCTGGCGGGCGGTTCCAGTTAAACCGCCCGCCAGCCCAGGGGAAAACGACCTTCCCACGAGGATGCCGGCTCGTAATCGAGCCGGCGGAGTGGGAAGGTGCGACGGGTGCTACTGCACCCGTCGCGTATTTCACTGTCTGCAAGGCAGACAGTGAAATACTTGTAGGGGCCCTCTTACGGGGGCCCCTGCCGTGCCCATGCCATTGGCATGGGCACGGCAGGGGCCCCCAGGGGCCCCGCGACCCCCCCTACCGCCATCCTGTTCATGGCGGCTTTCCCGCCATGAACTGGATGGCGGTAGGGGGTGTCAGAATCCTCATGGCTGCGGAGCGCGCTCCGCAGCCATGGAGGATTCCAATGAGCAGCGGAAAGTCAGCGGGAGACCGCTGACTTTCCGCTTCTGACCGCGGCTGAACCGCCGCGGTCAGAATGCTCATTGGAGCACCGCCAGCCTGTCGGCGGTGCTCCCGTGGTCGGTGGCCCGGGCGGCCACCGGCCGCCAGGGTCAGAATGACCCTCATAATCTCCTTGAGGTCGGGGCTCTCATTGTTGTTAGGCGAACCTCTCACCTACCTTCCAAGTTCCCTTGCGTGGGGGTTCAACCCTCAAGTCGCAGACTCAGTTTCTCCTTCAAAAGGCAGCACAAATCCTCTGTCAGTGTTGGTGTCAGTGACCCCTCCTGGCATATGGGGTTGCTGTGGTACGTGATGATACAGGTGCAGACTCTTCCAGCTGCAGTGCACTGGGCCAGACAGTCATAAGTCTTGGCACTCATGAAATACTTTACCGGTGGCCTCCTCTGGCACATGGGGTCACCTCATCGCAATGATATGGAAATAGCAAGATCTGCTGGGCATTCAATACTTGGCTCTATCGAAGAGGTCTGTCATGGTAGGCATGACTCAAAAGTTGATTATCCACAACATAATTCATGGGAGTGACCAGAGTTTACAACTGGATGTCAGCCACAGAGGTATGTGCATCAGAGGTTTAATCCCAGACCCCCAGTCTTACTCTTTTTGATTCTCTTGTCAGCGCCATCTCCATTCCTGAGATGTGTCCCTTCCTTGTGATCTATCACTGAATAAAAGAGCAGTCTTTTGAGATGTAAAGGGAGTCTCTTCCTTCCTTCCGGTCAGTCCCCACCCAACTCACAGAAATTCAGCAAATCACAGTTCTTCAACTCCTCATGTCTTTACTAGGCAGCCCTGAGCTTCTTAACATGGAACCCAGGGTCCGCCATACAATATATCAATCAGGGACCCACACTCAGTGTACATTCATGGCACATTTTCTTTCAGCACTTATATGTCTATGCATTGTACCCCCAAATATACACATGCCTTCAGCCCACACCCTCAGTCTGCATGCGTGGTTCATCACTGATGCTTTTCTGTTTTT
Source organism: Pleurodeles waltl (assembly GCF_031143425.1). Classification (NCBI taxonomy): domain Eukaryota; kingdom Metazoa; phylum Chordata; class Amphibia; order Caudata; family Salamandridae; genus Pleurodeles; species Pleurodeles waltl. The sequence goes on along the minus strand of NC_090442.1, from coordinate 689,972,354 downwards.
AACCAGGGTGTGTTATTCCAAAACACCTGCACTATCAGGACACACGCTCACTATTTGCACACTGTGCAGCTCTTCACCCTTCATATATTGTACTTCACGCAAGCACACATACCCAGCACATACTTTTGCTGCTCACGCACTGCACAACACTACATCTCTCATGTAATGTAGTCCTCTCTCTTGTAATGTAGACATGCATTTCCCACATGCGTACTTCACAGTACTGCTCCATTCTTGTACTGTACCCTTTCCAGGCACAAACAGAACCAATGCAGATTCACCACTCGTGCACTATGCAGCACTCCACATCTACCTGATGTAGGCCAAGGATGAGTTACGCATAGAGTAGTAGAACTTTTAAAAAGGCGAGTGAGCCTGTGTGCCAGATTCCAGTGACACAAGCAAAACAACCCTGCTCACTACTACTGATCACTACATGGTATGCTGTCACCACCAAGCTTGTACTGTTTAACTCCTGGAGGAGATAGCCTTTCACCACATTGAGGGCAATGCTTCAGGTGCCCCACCCAGTGCAACAAGACCACAATCCACAAGACAGACCTATGTCAATGGGCACATGCATGATCTGTGTTCGCCTATTACAAAAAAATTGAGCACAATACAGCTGGGCACCCAGGGCAGGAGTACACGTCTTTTCCCATGAAGAGGACTTTTGCTTCCCAACATGGTGCTATCTACAGCACCTGGCAAATAACATACCCCAGGCTATCATTATGTATCTGGTCCTATAAAATCACTTGGATTTCCACACATGTGGAACCAAGGACTATATTGTTTGTGTCCGTTTGACTATATAAGTTCCGGAATGCTACCTTTATCAAAACCCATCAAATCATTGATTATTTCTGTCACAGATAATATATTACTGGTTCCAGAAACAGAATGTATCTAATAAATCCAGTACAGTAGATTGGTAGCTGCAAAGGGTGGATACATTAGAAGCCTCCAGACCCAATGTTCCTCAGGAAGATGAGTGGGATATTAGCTTGTGGTTGCTTTTGCACAGCCTCTTCCAGTATCTAGATCATCTTGGAAGGGGAGATCTAGTGTTGCCTTAATTTGGGAATGGAGGGGAAGAGGTGTCAAAGTAGTGTCTTGTTTAACCAGCCAGTCTAAGTTATTTCTCCTCTTCATTTACCAGCTGCTGCCCACAATGTTTCCCACCAAAATACACCTATATTTCCTGGACGGAAATATAGGTATTTGCTTTTTTCCTCTGTTGTACTGCTTTATTTTTGGAAGCTGTTTATTTATTAATTCATGTATTATTTTATATATGTGTGACTTCCTATAAATTGTTTTACAGTTGTGCTGTATATGTAGTCCAGGACTGTATTGGATTGAAAGCTAAAAAGTCTAGATTTATATTGATAAGCATTGTAATTTGGCGACAGGTTTGTCAGACAAAGTGCAGTAGCTATCCTATCTCAGTTGTTCACTCAAGCCCTGGCAAATATTTGAATGATAGAAGCCAAGATCAGTAGAGAATGTGGTTTTCATTACATCTGCATGCAATAGATTTTCTGACAGTGGCTAAGCCAGTGGTTCTTGTTTAAATCTTCTGTGCACTAGGTAGAGTGTTGTCCTTCTGACTCTTAGACAGTATTTTATTTTTAAGCTAAGATTCTACCATTTTTAACACCATAGCGGTGCGCGCTCTAGGGCCCGCCCTCACCCAAGGGCCATCATTAGGTGTACGGGATTGGTCTTCTATATATTATGCACATACAAGACCTGTGTCCGGTTGTGGCAAACTAAATATGGTATTGTCGGGGAGATGGCGGTTGCATTGTCATCGTATCAGGGTCAATGGTACCAGCGTGGTAACTTTATTGGACAATGCCCAATGCTAAAGGTTCATTAAGACGACAAGTCTCAGCTGCCCTTGTGGCAGCCATCTTCGGTGTGGCAAGTACTATTGAAGGCAGTCCCACCCAATGGTTAATTCCAACTATTCTGGATCCCTCGTTGGACTTGAAACTCCAGAGCAGCTGTGGCCTTTCTTGCCGCGCTGTTCCAGTTCAGGCTTCTTCTTCATTCTGGGACTTCGCTGCAATCTTCCTTTCGACTCTGGAGGATATCTGGCTCAGTGTTCTTTGTTCTATCCATGGGGTATGACAGAAAGCGGTTCTTCCCGCGATCTGTTCCATTGTTCTACTGTCATTCATTAAGCTATTAACAAACCCTCTGAAAGATACATTGTGTATGTGTTAGAACACAAAGGAGTTTTGGTTTAAGGCTTTACCCTTTTTATTAGTAATATGTTGTTTCTTGGGGCAATAAAATCTCTATGATAATTTTGGTACTTGATATGTGAATATCTTGGGCAAAAGGTCAGATTTAAAATGAGTGTGAGAATCTCATTCAAAGTGTAACTGAACACTTTGAGTGGTTTGTTTAAGAACACATTTATTCCTGATATCCTTTAGACATTTCTTGAATGGCTTATTAAGAAGGGATCTTCAGTTATCAAGAACAAAGGAGCCCTGAAAATCCCCTTGAGATCTTAGCAAAGAGAAAACTTTTATGTTTTATTTTGCATATTTCTGTTATCCGTTTCTTTGTTGATTTGGTGTCTTGGCATTTTAATTATTTACTTCCATAAATCTCCTTCACTGCTGTTCCCTTCCTACAACCCTTCCCCTCGCCTGGCCACTCTAAAACTCAGTGCTATATCGAGTTAGAGCTGCCAGGAGGTGGGCCTTCTGATAGCTATGTGTAAACCCTGAGGATTGGTCTCATTGACAACAATGATGAAACTTGACTGTTAGAAATGGGGTCTCTAGTTGGGGAGTTTAGGTATACACCCTTGTCCAAATAGGAACCAAAATCCTTGTCAGGGTAAGTCACAACACAATCGAAATTATCCTGTGCCCACCCTCCAGTAGCTTGGCATTGAGCAGTCAGGCCTAACGTAGAAGGCAATGTGTAAAGTATTTGTGCAGAACCTTTACCATAACACAGTTAAAATACCACAGAAAGACACCACACAGGTTTAGAAAAATAGAGAAAATTTACCTGAATAAAATATTGTTGAAACGATGAAAATGTACAGAAGTAAAGTTATGAATTTTTAAATATTAAATCCAACTAAAGCGCATGGAAACACAATAGCCCTGACTGGAGCTATCACTGCGTCGTTGACTGAGTCATTCCCAATAATCTGACACCACCGGTGCCGGTCACGGAGTCACAAGGACACCCAGGTACCCTACCTTTTGAAAATGAAGAACAAGGACGTCGCACGGAGTCAGAAAGAGACGTCACTGGAGTCGATCCCTTACAGCGTCCAAGGAAGTGGCACCAGTTCTGTGCTGTGAAGCAGGTGGAGGTAAGGCGTTCGTTCTGTCTGGGTGCAGGGGGAGGTGATGCAGTGTCATCCGCGATGGTCAATTCCTCTTGACCCAGCAAGGTCGCTGGTTCCGATTCGTCAGGACATGAATTGTCGACTTTGCAGTGTTGCAATGACCCTGAGAGACATCAGCGGAGTTACGACAACGTAGGTCTTGCATTTAAGTCCGCAGTCATTACATGTAGTGAGGTCCACGGAGCAGGAGCAGGAGCAGGCTGTGGCGTTGTTGGTGTCGCTGAAGTCGTTCCGGAGTCGCTGGAGTCAAGTACTGGCAAAAAGCTAGTAGTTGAAGTCTTTGCTGTTCCTGAGACTTCAGAATAGGAAGCAAGCTCAGTCCAAACCCTTGGAAAGCACATTTGGGGGAAGGCAGAGTCCTTCCAGCACAGTCCGCTTGCCAGCATGGCAGCAGGGCAACAGCAGGGCAGCAATCCTTCTAAGCAAAGCAGTCCAGAGAGTCCTTGGGCTGCCAGGCAGGTCTTCTGACAGAGTTCAGGTGCAGGTTCAGACGTTTCTGAGTTGGTGGGGTCAGAGACCCAGTTTATATACCCAAAAATGCCTTTGATATGGGGGAGACTTCAAAGAGTGGTTTTAAAGTGCACAAGTTCCCCTTTCAGCCCAGTCCTGTTGGCCAGGGTCCCGGTGGGGGGGTATCAGTCTTTTGTGTGAGGGAAGGCCACTGGCCTTTGAAATGTAAGTGTCAGGCCCTCCACCCTTCCAGCCCAGGAAGACCCATTCACTATGCAGATGAATGCTGAGGGTCCTGTGTTTGTGGCTGTCTGGGTGCAATGCACAAGGGAGCTGTCAACCAGCACAGAGCAGACGTTGATTGGTGACAGGCTGTAAGGCACAGATGGTTTTGAGTGCAGAGAAATGCTCACTTTCTAAAAGTGGTATTTCTAAAATAGTAATATAAAATCTCTCCTCACCAATAAGCAGGATTATAGATCACCAGTCTGGCCATACTAAATATGACCTGATCACCCCTTTCAGATGGGAATCTACCACTCAAAAAGTATATGAGGGCAGGCCTAATGCTAGTCTATGAAAGGAGTGGGCCTCACATTGGTGGAAAATGGGTTTTTCACTACCAGGAGATATATAAAGCACATATGTATAGGTTCTGCTTTATACCTACATTGCACCCTGCCCTGAGGGTTACATAGGGCCTTCTTTAGGGGTGACTTAGCTGTAAAAAAAGGGGAGTTTAAGGCTTGGAAAGTACGCTTAACAGCCAAGTCGAAGTGGCAGGGAAACTGCACACACAGGCCTTGTAATGTCAGGCCTGAGACATGGTTAAGGGGCTAATTATGTGGGTGGCACAATCAGTGCTGCAGGCCCACTAGTAGCATTTAATTTACAGGCCCTGGGCACATGTAGTGCCCTTTACAGGGGACTTATGTGTAATTTAAATGTATGCCAATTCGGAATTAACCCATGTTACCATGTTTAAGAGAGAGAGCATATGCACTTTAGCACTGGTTAGCAGTGGTAAAGTGTGCAGAGTCCTAAAACCAGCAAAAACAGCGTCAGAAAAGTGGAGGGAGGAAGGCAAAAAGTTGGTGGATGACCACCTTAAGGCTGTCCGGTCCAACAGAGACCACAATCCTTTTCCCAATACGTCTCTGGTTGTAGATTTTCTGTTTAGCTGCCCTTCTCCTTTAAAAACAGGAACATAATATGTGGCCATCACATTTCAGCAAACATGAAGTCAGTAAATAATGTTTCATTTGTAGGGCTTGCAGAGCTTTTGTTACCTATTTGTATACATAGAGCACAGGCAGTATCGACCCACCCTAGGCAAGTATTTCTCTCTCTTTACGTACTAATTGATGATTGTATGCACCACTCTGCTTCCTATGAGTGCCTGCACTGCAAACGCATGAGGGAACATTTTATATATAAAAAGTTCAACCACCTTATTTTTGTCACCTTCAGTTCCTTATTTTTTTGCATGCTATAAACACTGATTGCCCTCTTTACTGCATCAGGCAGCAAAACTATCAGCATTATCATTGTCATCACCAATAACACTAGCACCACGATCACCGCCACCACTATTAATAACACTACCACCATCCAATACCACTCCAATATCACCACGAGTATTACACTACATATAACACAGCCCCACCAATAATACATCACGACCTATTATACACCACAACAACTACTATCACCAGTACCATACTAACACCACCACCACATTACCACCAATAACACTGCCAACATTAAAACCACCACCACTCTAACGTTTGGCAAAGCTAATCTGCCTTTAATGTGCTATTGACTGATACACCAGTTCTGTTCACGATGTATTTTAATTTGCGAAACATTAAAGCCATACATATTGGCTTACCATTATTGTTTCTAAAAGTATACTATATTTTCAGTTTAATAGGAACTTTAAAAATACAGTATGTTCAACTTGCTCATAGCACAGCAACATTTCAAACAAATTAACTTATCTAGACTACATTTTATTAGAAGCGCATTTGTTGTTTTAACCCTGGTAGTTAAGATTCGAAATGGCATGTGTAGCTTGAAGTTGGTTCCTTTTACCTGCAGGGATCGATCTGTAGTAATACCACAATAATCCAAGTCTCTAAATGAATGGTTTCCGCCTATGACTGTCTGACCGCTATAATTTGATTCCAATGTCAGTACCAAGAGGGATATCAGTTGCGAAGTGCAACCTTAACGTGGGCAAAAATATTAGTAATCTATCCTTCTATATAAAAAAAATATATATTCTTAGGCTACGGCATCCTTCTTGCAACCTAAATGTGTGACAGGGTGCCAGAATTTTTCCAGAACTTTCATTACTGGGAGCTTGATTCTGCAGTGTAAACTTCACGTTTGTGTAAATTTACTCTTTTTCAGTATTCACAGAACTGCATTTTAATAGCAAGTTTACCAGTGCATAGACTCGCAGTGAGGGGCGGAGAACTATGCACAAAAACAGATAGCACAGGCCTATCTTTTTTACGCACAGAGTTCTCCTTGCCGATATGATCGCTGAGTTTCCATAGTCGTACATTTACTATTAAAATACAGTTTTATGAATATTGAAAAATCGTAAACTTCCACGTGAATCAGGTCCTAAGTTTTCCCTGATTCCCCTTTTTTTGTCTTTCAACATTTCTTAGCCTCTGCTGATTGCTCCACACCCTGAATAGACTGGACAGTGAAGGTATTTAGACCATTTCTGCCCCCCTTGAGCTAGAGGCCAAAATCCACAGGTAGGCACTTTGCAAAAAACACCTCTGTTTTCTGTGAAAAAATATGTTGTGTCCACGTTGTGTTTTGGGCCATTTCCTTTCGTGGGCACTAGGCCTACCCACAGAAGTGAGGTACCATTTTTATCGAGAGACTTAGGGGAACGCTGGGTGGAAGGAAATTTGTGGCTCCTCTCAGATTCCAGAGTTTTCTGTCACCGAAATAAGAGGAAAAAGTGTTTTTTTGGCCAAATTTTGATGTTTGCAAAGGATTCTGGTTAACATAACCTGGTCAGAGCCCCGCAAGTCACCCCATCTTGAATTCCCCTGGGTTTCTAGTTTTCAAAAATGCGCTGGTTTGCTAGGTTTCCCCTGGTGCCGGCTGAGCTACAGGCCAAAATCCACAGGTAGGCACTGTTTTCTATGAAAAAATGTGATGTGTCCCGTTGTGTTTTGGGCCATTTCCTTTCGTGGGCGCTAGTCCTACCCACACAAGTGAGGTACCATTTTTATCGGGAGACTTGGGGGAACGCTGGGTGGAAGAAAATTTGTGGCTCCTCTCAGATTCCAGAACTTTCTGCCACAGAAATGTGAGGAACATGTGTTTTTTTAGCCAAATTTTGGGGTTTGCAAAGGATTCTGGGTAACAGAACCTGGTCAGAGCCCCACAAGTCACCCCATCTTGGATTCCCCTAAGTCTCTAGTTTTCAAAAACGCACAGGTTTGGTAGGTTTCCCTAGGTGCCGGCTGAGCTAGAGGCCAAAATCTACAGGTAGGCACTTTGCAAAAAACACCTCTGTTTTCTTTCAAAAAATTGGATGTGTCCACGTTGCGCTTTGGGGCATTTCCTGTCGTGGGCGCTAGGCCTACCCACACAAGTGAGGTATCATTTTTATTGGGAGACTTGGGGGAACGCTGGGTGGAAGGAAATTTGTGGCTCCTCTCAGATTCCAGAACTTTCTTCCACAAAAATGTGAGGAACATGTGTTTTTTTAGCCAAATTTTGGGGTTTGCAAAGGATTCTGGGTAACAGAACCTGGTCAGAGCCCCACAAGTCACCCCATCTTGCATTCCCAAAGGTCTCTAGTTTTCAAAAATGCACAGGTTTGGTAGGTTTCCCTAGGTGCCGGCTGAGCTATAGGCCAAAATCTACAGGTAGGCACTTTGCAAAAAACACCTCTCTTTTCTTTCAAAAAAGTGGATGTTTCCACGTTGCGCATTGGGGCATTTCCTGTCGCGGGCGCTATGCCTACCCACACAAGTGAGGTATCATTTTTATCGAGAGACTTGGGGGAACGCTGGGTGGAAGGAAATTTGTGGCTCCTCTCAGATTCCAGAACTTTCTGCCACAGAAATGTGAGGAGCATGTGTTTTTTTAGCCAAATTTTGAGGTTTGCAAAGGATTCTGGTTACAGAATCTGGTCAGAGCCCCACAAGTCACCCCATCTTGGATTCCCCTAGGTCTCTAGTTTTCAGAAATGCACAGGTTTGGAAGGTTTCCCTAGGTGCCGGCTGAGCTAGAGGCCAAAATCTACAGGTAGGCACTTCGCAAAAAACACCTCTGTTTTCTTTCAAAAAATTGGATGTGTCCACGTTGCGCTTTGGGGCATTTCCTGTCGCGGGCGCTAGGCCTACCCACACAAGTGAGGTATCATTTTTATCGGGAGACTTGGGGGAACGCTGGGTGGAAGGAAATTTGTGGCTCCTCTCAGATTCCAGAACTTTCTTCCACAAAAATGTGAGGAACATGTGTTTTTTTAGCCAAATTTTGGGGTTTGCAAAGGATTCTGGGTAACAGAACCTGGTCAGAGCCCCACAAGTCACCCCATCTTGCATTCCCAAAGGTCTCTAGTTTTCAAAAATGCACAGGTTTGGTAGGTTTCCCTAGGTGCCGGCTGAGCTATAGGCCAAAATCTACAGGTAGGCACTTTGCAAAAAACACCTCTCTTTTCTTTCAAAAAAGTGGATGTTTCCACGTTGCGCATTGGGGCATTTCCTGTCGCGGGCGCTATGCCTACCCACACAAGTGAGGTATCATTTTTATCGAGAGACTTGGGGGAACGCTGGGTGGAAGGAAATTTGTGGCTCCTCTCAGATTCCAGAACTTTCTGCCACAGAAATGTGAGGAGCATGTGTTTTTTTAGCCAAATTTTGAGGTTTGCAAAGGATTCTGGTTACAGAATCTGGTCAGAGCCCCACAAGTCACCCCATCTTGGATTCCCCTAGGTCTCTAGTTTTCAGAAATGCACAGGTTTGGAAGGTTTCCCTAGGTGCCGGCTGAGCTAGAGGCCAAAATCTACAGGTAGGCACTTCGCAAAAAACACCTCTGTTTTCTTTCAAAAAATTGGATGTGTCCACGTTGCGCTTTGGGGCATTTCCTGTCGCGGGCGCTAGGCCTACCCACACAAGTGAGGTATCATTTTTATCGGGAGACTTGGGGGAACGCTGGGTGGAAGGAAATTTGTGGCTCCTCTCAGATTCCAGAACTTTCTGCCACAGAAATGTGAGGAACATGTGTCTTCTAGCCAAATTTTGAGGTTTGCAAAGGATTCTGGGTAACAGAACCTGGTCAGAGCCCCACAAGTCACCCCATCTTGGATTCCCCTAGGTCTCTAGTTTAAAAAAATGCACAGGTTTGGTAGGTTTACCTAGGTGCGGGCTGGGCTAGAGGCCAAAATCTACAGGTAGGCACTTTGCAAAAAACACCTCTGTTTTCTTTAAAAAAATTGGATGTGTCCACGTTGCGCTTTGGGGTATTTCCTGTCGCGGGCGCTAGGCCTACCCACACAAGTGAGGTATCATTTTTATCAGGAGACTTGGGGGAACCCTGGGTGGAAGGAAATTTGTGGCTCCTCTCAGATTCCAGAACTTTCTGCCACAGAAATGTGAGGAACATGTGTTTTTTTAGCCAAATTTTAGGGTTTGCAAAGGTTCTGGGTAACAGAACCTGGCCAGAGCCCCACAAGCCACCCCATCTTGGATTCCCCTAGGTCTCTAGTTTTCAAAAATGCACAGGTTTGGTAGGTTTCCCTAGGTGCCGGCTGAGCTAGAGGCCAAAATCTACAGGTAGGCACTTCGCAAAAAACACCTCTGTTTTCTTTAAAAAAATTTGATGTGTCCACGTTGCGCTTTGGGGCATTTCATTTCGCGGGCGCTAGGCCTACCCACACAAGTGAGGTATCATTTTTATCGAGAGACTTGGGGGAACGCTGAGTGGAAGGAAATTTGTGGCTCCTCTCAGATTCCAGAACTTTCTGCCACAGAAATGTGAGGAACTTGTGTTTTTTTAGACAAATTTTGAGGTTTGCAAAGGATTCTTGGTAACAGAACCTGGTCAGAGCCCCACAAGTCACCCCATCTTGGATTCCCCTAGGTCTCTAGTTTTAAAAAATGCACAGGTTTGGTAGGTTTCTCTAGGTGCTGGCTGAGCTAGAGGCCAAAATGTACAGGTAGGCACTTTGCAAAAAACACCTCTGTTTTCTTTCAAAAAATTGGATGTGTCCACGTTGCGCTTTGGGGCATTTCCTGTCGTGGGCGCTAGGCCTACCCACACAAGTGAGGTATCATTTTTATCGGGAGACTTGGGGGAACGCTGGGTGGAAGTAAATTTGTAGCTCCTCTCAGATTCCAGAACTTTCTGCCACAGAAATGTGAGGAACATGTGTTTTTTTAGCCAAATTTTGAGGTTTGCAAAGGATTCTGGGTAACAGAACCTGGTCAGAGCCCCACAAGACACCCCATCTTGGATTCCCCTAGGTCTCTAGTTTTCAAAAATGCACATGTTTGGTAGGTTTCCCTAGGTGCCAACTGAGCTAGAGGCCAAAATCTACAGGTAGGCACTTTGCAAAAAACACCTCTGTTTTCTTTCAAAAAATTGGATGTGTCCACGTTGCGCTTTGGGGCATTTCCTGTCGTGGGCGCTAGGCCTACCCACACAAGTGAGGTATCATTTTTATCGGGAGACTTGGGGGAACGCTGGGTGGAAGGAAATTTGTGGCTCCTCTCAGATTCCAGAACTTTCTGCCACAGAAATGTGAGGAACATGTGTTTTTTTAGCCAAATTTTGAGGTTTGCAAAGGATTCTGGGTAACAGAACCTGGTCAGAGCCCCACAAGTCACCCCATCTTGGATTCCCCTAGGTCTCTAGTTTTCAGAAATGCACAGGTTTGGTAGGTTTACCTAGGTGCGGGCTGGGCTAGAGGCCAAAATCTACAGGTAGGCACTTTGCAAAAAACACCTCTGTTTTCTTTAAAAAAATTGGATGTGTCCACGTTGCGCTTTGGGGCATTTCGTGTTGCGGGCCCTAGGCCTACCCACACAAGTGAGGTATCATTTTTATCGGAGACTTGGGGGAACGCTGGGTGGAAGGACATTTGTGGCTCCTCTCAGATTCCAGAACTTTCTGCCACAGAAATGTGAGGAACATGTGTTTTTTTAGCCAAATTTTGAGGTTTGCAAAAGATTCTGGGTAACAGAACCTGGTCAGAGCCCCACAAGTCACCCCATCTTGGATTCCCCATGGTCTCTAGTTTTCAGAAATGCACAGGTTTGGTAGGTTTCTCTAGGTGCGGGCTGAGCTAGAGGCCAAAATCTACAGGTAGGCACTTTGCAAAAAACACCTCTGTTTTCTTTCAAAAAATTGGATGTGTCCACGTTGCGCTTTGGGGCATTTCCTGTCGCGGGCGCTAGGCCTACCCACACAAGTGAGGTATCATTTATTATCGGGAGACTTGGGGGAACGCTGGTTGGAACAAAATTTGTGGCTCCTCTCAGATTCCAGAACTTTCTGCCACAGAAATGTGAGGAACATGTGTTTTTTTAGCCAAATTTTGGAGTTTGCAAAGGATTCTGGGTAACAGAACCTGGTCAGAGCCCCACAAGTCACCCCATCTTGGATTCCCCTAGGTCTCTAGTTTTCAAAAATGCACAGGTTTGGTAGGTTTCTATAGGTGCGGGATGAGCTAGAGGCCAAAATCTACAGGTAGGCACTTTGCAAAAAACACCTCTGTTTTCTTTCAAAAAATTGGATGTGTCCACGTTGCGCTTTGGGGTATTTCCTGTCACGGGCGCTAGGCCTACCCACACAAGTGAGGTATCATTTTTATCAGGAGACTTGGGGGAACCCTGGGTGGAAGGAAATTTGTGGCTCCTCTCAGATTCCAGAACTTTCTGCCACAGAAATGTGAGGAACATGTGTTTTTTTAGCCAAATTTTAGGGTTTGCAAAGGTTCTGGGTAACAGAACCTGGTCAGAGCCCCACAAGCCACCCCATCTTGGATTCCTCTAGGTCTCTAGTTTTCAAAATTGCACAGGTTTGGTAGGTTTCCCTAGGTGCCGGCTGAGCTAGAGGCCAAAATCTACAGGTAGGCACTTCGCAAAAAACACCTCTGTTTTCTTTAAAACAATTTGATGTGTCCACGTTGCGCTTTGGGGCATTTCTTTTCGCGGGCGCTAGGCCTACCCACACAAGTGAGGTATCATTTTTATCGAGAGACTTGGGGGAACGCTGAGTGGAAGGAAATTTGTGGCTCCTCTCAGATTCCAGAACTTTCTGCCACAGAAATGTGAGGAACTTGTGTTTTTTTAGACAAATTTTGAGGTTTGCAAAGGATTCTGGGTAACAGAACCTGGTCAGAGCCCCACAAGTCACCCCATCTTGGATTCCCCTAGGTCTCTAGTTTTAAAAAATGCACAGGTTTGGTAGGTTTCTCTAGGTGCTGGCTGAGCTAGAGGCCAAAATGTACAGGTAGGCACTTTGCAAAAAACACCTCTGTTTTCTTTCAAAAAATTGGATGTGTCCACGTTGCGCTTTGGGGCATTTCCTGTCGTGGGCGCTAGGCCTACCCACACAAGTGAGGTATCATTTTTATCGGGAGACTTGGGGGAACGCTGGGTGGAAGTAAATTTGTAGCTCCTCTCAGATTCCAGAACTTTCTGCCACAGAAATGTGAGGAACATGTGTTTTTTTAGCCAAATTTTGAGGTTTGCAAAGGATTCTGGGTAACAGAACCTGGTCAGAGCCCCACAAGCCACCCCATCTTGGTTTCCCCTAGGTCTCTAGTTTTCAAAAATGCACATGTTTGGTAGGTTTCCCTAGGTGCCAACTGAGCTAGAGGCCAAAATCTACAGGTAGGCACTTTGCAAAAAACACCTCTGTTTTCTTTCAAAAAATTGGATGTGTCCACGTTGCGCTTTGGGGCATTTCCTGTCGTGGGCGCTAGGCCTACCCACACAAGTGAGGTATCATTTTTATCGGGAGACTTGGGGGAACGCTGGGTGGAAGGAAATTTGTGGCTCCTCTCAGATTCCAGAACTTTCTGCCACAGAAATGTGAGGAACATGTGTTTTTTTAGCCAAATTTTGAGGTTTGCAAAGGATTCTGGGTAACAGAACCTGGTCAGAGCCCCACAAGTCACCCCATCTTGGATTCCCCTAGGTCTCTAGTTTTCAGAAATGCACAGGTTTGGTAGGTTTACCTAGGTGCGGGCTGGGCTAGAGGCCAAAATCTACAGGTAGGCACTTTGCAAAAAACACCTCTGTTTTCTTTAAAAAAATTGGATGTGTCCACGTTGCGCTTTGGGGCATTTCGTGTTGCGGGCCCTAGGCCTACCCACACAAGTGAGGTATCATTTTTATCGGAGACTTGGGGGAACGCTGGGTGGAAGGACATTTGTGGCTCCTCTCAGATTCCAGAACTTTCTGCCACAGAAATGTGAGGAACATGTGTTTTTTTAGCCAAATTTTGAGGTTTGCAAAAGATTCTGGGTAACAGAACCTGGTCAGAGCCCCACAAGTCACCCCATCTTGGATTCCCCATGGTCTCTAGTTTTCAGAAATGCACAGGTTTGGTAGGTTTCTCTAGGTGCGGGCTGAGCTAGAGGCCAAAATCTACAGGTAGGCACTTTGCAAAAAACACCTCTGTTTTCTTTCAAAAAATTGGATGTGTCCACGTTGCGCTTTGGGGCATTTCCTGTCGCGGGCGCTAGGCCTACCCACACAAGTGAGGTATCATTTATTATCGGGAGACTTGGGGGAACGCTGGTTGGAACAAAATTTGTGGCTCCTCTCAGATTCCAGAACTTTCTGCCACAGAAATGTGAGGAACATGTGTTTTTTTAGCCAAATTTTGGAGTTTGCAAAGGATTCTGGGTAACAGAACCTGGTCAGAGCCCCACAAGTCACCCCATCTTGGATTCCCCTAGGTCTCTAGTTTTCAAAAATGCACAGGTTTGGTAGGTTTCTATAGGTGCGGGATGAGCTAGAGGCCAAAATCTACAGGTAGGCACTTTGCAAAAAACACCTCTGTTTTCTTTCAAAAAATTGGATGTGTCCACGTTGCGCTTTGGGGTATTTCCTGTCACGGGCGCTAGGCCTACCCACACAAGTGAGGTATCATTTTTATCAGGAGACTTGGGGGAACCCTGGGTGGAAGGAAATTTGTGGCTCCTCTCAGATTCCAGAACTTTCTGCCACAGAAATGTGAGGAACATGTGTTTTTTTAGCCAAATTTTAGGGTTTGCAAAGGTTCTGGGTAACAGAACCTGGTCAGAGCCCCACAAGCCACCCCATCTTGGATTCCTCTAGGTCTCTAGTTTTCAAAATTGCACAGGTTTGGTAGGTTTCCCTAGGTGCCGGCTGAGCTAGAGGCCAAAATCTACAGGTAGGCACTTCGCAAAAAACACCTCTGTTTTCTTTAAAACAATTTGATGTGTCCACGTTGCGCTTTGGGGCATTTCTTTTCGCGGGCGCTAGGCCTACCCACACAAGTGAGGTATCATTTTTATCGAGAGACTTGGGGGAACGCTGAGTGGAAGGAAATTTGTGGCTCCTCTCAGATTCCAGAACTTTCTGCCACAGAAATGTGAGGAACTTGTGTTTTTTTAGACAAATGTTGAGGTTTGCAAAGGATTCTGGGTAACAGAACCTGGTCAGAGCCCCACAAGTCACCCCATCTTGGATTCCCCTAGGTCTCTAGTTTTCAAAAATGCACAGGTTTGGTAGGTTTCTCTAGGTGCGTGCTGAGCTAGAGACCAAAATCTACAGGTAGGCACTTTGCAAAAAACACCTCTGTTTTCTTTCAAAAAATTGGATGTGTCCACGTTGCGCTTTGGGGCATTTCCCGTCGTGGGCGCTAGGCCTACCCACACAAGTGAGGTATCATTTTTATCGGGAGACTTGGGGGAACGCTGGGTGGAAGGAAATTTGTGGCTCCTCTCAGATTCCAGAACTTTCTGCCACAGAAATGTGAGGAACATGTGTTTTTTTAGCCAAATTTTGAGGTTTGCAAAGGATTCTGGGTAACAGAACCTGGTCAGAGCCCCACAAGCCACCCCATCTTGGATTCCCCTAGGTCTCTAGTTTTCAGAAATGCACAGGTTTGGTAGGTTTACCTAGGTGCGGGCTGGGCTAGAGGCCAAAATCTACAGGTAGGCACTTTGCAAAAAACACCTCTGTTTTCTTTCAAAAAATTGGATGTGTCGACGTTGCGCTTTGGGGCATTTCGTGTCGCGGGCCCTAGGCCTACCCACACAAGTGAGGTATCATTTTTATCGGAGACTTGGGGGAACGCTGGGTGGAAGGAAATTTGTGGCTCCTCTCAGATTCCAGAACTTTCTGCCACAGAAATGTGAGGAACATGTGTTTTTTTAGCCAAATTTTGAGGTTTGCAAAAGATTCTGGGTAACAGAACCTGGTCAGAGCCCCAGAAGTCACCCCATCTTGGATTCCCCATGGTCTCTAGTTTTCAGAAATGCACAGGTTTGGTAGGTTTCTCTAGGTGCGGGCTGAGCTAGAGGCCAAAATCTACAGGTAGGCACTTTGCAAAAAACACCTCTGTTTTCTTTCAAAAAATTGGATGTGTCCACGTTGCGCTTTGGGGCATTTCCTGTCGCGGGCGCTAGGCCTACCCACACAAGTGAGGTATCATTTATTATCGGGAGACGTGGGGGAACGCTGGTTGGAACAAAATTTGTGGCTCCTCTCAGATTCCAGAACTTTCTGCCACAGAAATGTGAGGAACATGTGTTTTTTTAGCCAAATTTTGGAGTTTGCAAAGGATTCTGGGTAACAGAACCTGGTCAGAGCCCCACAAGTCACCCCATCTTGGATTCCCCTAGGTCTCTAGTTTTCAAAAATGCACAGGTTTGGTAGGTTTCTATAGGTGCGGGATGAGCTAGAGGCCAAAATCTACAGGTAGGCACTTTGCAAAAAACACCTCTGTTTTCTTTCAAAAAATTGGATTTGTCCACGTTGCGCTTTGGGGCATTTCCTGTTGCGGGCGCTAGGCCTACCCACACAAGTGATGTATCATTTTTATCGGGAGGCTTGGGGGAACGCTGGGTGGAAGGAAATTCGTGGCTCCTCTCAGATTCCAGAACTTTCTGCCACAGAAATGTGAGGAACATGTGTTTTTTTAGCCACATTTTGGGGTTTCCAAAGGATTCTGGGTAACAGAACCTGGTCAGAGCCCCACAAGTCACCCCATCTTAGATTCCCCTAGGTCTCTAGTTTTAAAAAATGCACAGGTTTGGTAGGTTTCCCTAGGTGCCGGCTGAGCTAGAGGCCAAAATCTACAGGTAGGCACTTTGCAAAAAACACCTCTGTTTTCTTTCAAAAAATTGGATGTGTCCACGTTGCGCTTTGGGGCATTTCCTGTCGCGGGCGCTAGGCCTACCCACACAAGTGAGGTATCATTTTTATCGGGAGACTTGGGGGAACGCTGGTTGGAAGGAAATTTGTGGCTCCTCTCAGATTCCAGAACTTTCTGCCACAGAAATTTGAGGAACATATGTTTTTTTAGCCAAATTTTGAGGTTTGCAAAGGATTCTGGGTAACAGAACCTGGTCAGAGCCCCACAAGCCACCCCATCTTGGATTCCCCTAGGTCTCTAGTTTTCAAAATTGCACAGGTTTGGTAGGTTTCCCTAGGTGCCGGCTGAGCTAGAGGCCAAAATCTACAGGTAGGCACTTCGCAAAAAACACCTCTGTTTTCTTTAAAACAATTTGATGTGTCCACGTTGCGCTTTGGGGCATTTCCTTTCGCGGGCGCTAGGCCTACCCACACAAGTGAGGTATCATTTTTATCGAGAGACTTGGGGGAACGCTGAGTGGAAGGAAATTTGTGGCTCCTCTCAGATTCCAGAACTTTCTGCCACAGAAATGTGAGGAACTTGTGTTTTTTTAGACAAATTTTGAGGTTTGCAAAGGATTCTGGGTAACAGAACCTGGTCAGAGCCCCACAAGTCACCCCATCTTGGATTCCCCTAGGTCTCTAGTTTTCAAAAATGCACAGGTTTGGTAGGTTTCTTTAGGTGCGTGCTGAGCTAGAGGCCAAAATCTACAGGTAGGCACTTTGCAAAAAACACCTCTGTTTTCTTTCAAAAAATTGGATGTGTCCACGTTGCGCTTTGGGGCATTTCCTGTCGCGGGCGCTAGGCCTACCCACACAAGTGAGGTATCATTTTTATCGGGAGACTTGGGGGAACGCTGGGTGGAAGGAAATTTGTGGCTCCTCTCAGATTCCAGAACTTTCGTCCACAGAAATGTCAGGAACTTGTGTTTTTTTAGACAAATTTTGAGGTTTGCAAAGGATTCTGGGTAACAGAACCTGGTCAGAGCCCCACAAGTCACCCCATCTTGGATTCCCCTAGGTCTCTAGTTTTCAAAAATGCACAGGTTTGGTAGGTTTCTCTAGGTGCTGGCTGAGCTAGATGCCAAAATGTACAGGTAGGCACTTTGCAAAAAACACCTCGGTTTTCTTTCAAAAAATTGGATGTGTCCACGTTGCGCTTTGGGGCATTTCCTGTCGTGGGCGCTAGGCCTACCCACACAAGTGAGGTATCATTTTTATCGGGAGACTTGGGGGAACGCTGGGTGGAAGGAAATTTGTGGCTCCTCTCAGATTCCAGAACTTTCTGCCACAGAAATGTGAGGAACATGTGTTTTTTTAGCCAAATTTTGAGGTTTGCAAAGGATTCTGGGTAACAGAACCTGGTCAGAGCCCCACAAGCCACCCCATCTTGGATTCCCCTAGGTCTCTAGTTTTCAGAAATGCACAGGTTTGGTAGGTTTACCTAGGTGCGGGCTGGGCTAGAGGCCAAAATCTACAGGTAGGCACTTTGGAAAAAACTCCTCTGTTTTCTTTCAAAAAATTGGATGTGTCGACGTTGCGCTTTGGGGCATTTCGTGTCGCGGGCCCTAGGCCTACCCACACAAGTGAGGTATCATTTTTATCGGAGACTTGGGGGAACGCTGGGTGGAAGGAAATTTGTGGCTCCTCTCAGATTCCAGAACTTTCTGCCACAGAAATGTGAGGAACATGTGTTTTTTTAGCCAAATTTTGAGGTTTGCAAAAGATTCTGGGTAACAGAACCTGGTCAGAGCCCCACAAGTCACCCCATCTTGGATTCCCCATGGTCTCTAGTTTTCAGAAATGCACAGGTTTGGTAGGTTTCTCTAGGTGCGGGCTGAGCTAGAGGCCAAAATCTACAGGTAGGCACTTTGCAAAAAACACCTCTGTTTTCTTTCAAAAAATTGGATGTGTCCACGTTGCGCTTTGGGGCATTTCCTGTCGCGGGCGCTAGGCCTACCCACACAAGTGAGGTATCATTTATTATCGGGAGACTTGGGGGAACGCTGGTTGGAACAAAATTTGTGGCTCCTCTCAGATTCCAGAACTTTCTGCCACAGAAATGTGAGGAACATGTGTTTTTTTAGCCAAATTTTGAGGTTTGCAAAGGATTCTGGGTAACAGAACCTGGTCAGAGCCCCACAAGCCACCCCATCTTGGATTCCCCTAGGTCTCTAGTTTTCAGAAATGCACAGGTTTGGTAGGTTTACCTAGGTGCGGGCTGGGCTAGAGGCCAAAATCTACAGGTAGGCACTTTGGAAAAAACACCTCTGTTTTCTTTCAAAAAATTGGATGTGTCGACGTTGCGCTTTGGGGCATTTCGTGTCGCGGGCCCTAGGCCTACCCACACAAGTGAGGTATCATTTTTATCGGAGACTTGGGGGAACGCTGGGTGGAAGGAAATTTGTGGCTCCTCTCAGATTCCAGAACTTTCTGCCACAGAAATGTGAGGAACATGTGTTTTTTTAGCCAAATTTTGAGGTTTGCAAAAGATTCTGGGTAACAGAACCTGGTCAGAGCCCCACAAGTCACCCCATCTTGGATTCCCCATGGTCTCTAGTTTTCAGAAATGCACAGGTTTGGTAGGTTTCTCTAGGTGCGGGCTGAGCTAGAGGCCAAAATCTACAGGTAGGCACTTTGCAAAAAACACCTCTGTTTTCTTTCAAAAAATTGGATGTGTCCACGTTGCGCTTTGGGGCATTTCCTGTCGCGGGCGCTAGGCCTACCCACACAAGTGAGGTATCATTTATTATCGGGAGACTTGGGGGAACGCTGGTTGGAACAAAATTTGTGGCTCCTCTCAGATTCCAGAACTTTCTGCCACAGAAATGTGAGGAACATGTGTTTTTTTAGCCAAATTTTGGAGTTTGCAAAGGATTCTGGGTAACAGAACCTGGTCAGAGCCCCACAAGTCACCCCATCTTGGATTCCCCTAGGTCTCTAGTTTTCAAAAATGCACAGGTTTGGTAGGTTTCTATAGGTGCGGGATGAGCTAGAGGCCAAAATCTACAGGTAGGCACTTTGCAAAAAACACCTCTGTTTTCTTTCAAAAAATTGGATTTGTCCACGTTGCGCTTTGGGGCATTTCCTGTCGCGGGCGCTAGGCCTACCCACACAAGTGATGTATCATTTTTATCGGGAGGCTTGGGGGAACGCTGGGTGGAAGGAAATTCGTGGCTCCTCTCAGATTCCAGAACTTTCTGCCACAGAAATGTGAGGAACATGTGTTTTTTTAGCCACATTTTGGGGTTTCCAAAGGATTCTGGGTAACAGAACCTGGTCAGAGCCCCACAAGTCACCCCGTCTTAGATTCCCCTAGGTCTCTAGTTTTAAAAAATGCACAGGTTTGGTAGGTTTCCCTAGGTGCCGGCTGAGCTAGAGGCCAAAATCTACAGGTAGGCACTTTGCAAAAAACACCTCTGTTTTCTTTCAAAAAATTGGATGTGTCCACGTTGCGCTTTGGGGCATTTCCTGTCGCGGGCGCTAGGCCTACCCACACAAGTGAGGTATCATTTTTATCGGGAGACTTGGGGGAACGCTGGTTGGAAGGAAATTTGTGGCTCCTCTCAGATTCCAGAACTTATTGCCACAGAAATTTGAGGAACATATGTTTTTTTAGCCAAATTTTGAGGTTTGCAAAGGATTCTGGGTAACAGAACCAGGTCAGAGCCCCACAAGTCACCACATCTTGGATTCCCCTAGGTCTCTAGTTTTCAAGAATGCACAGGTTTGGTAGGTTTCCCTAGGTGCCGGTTGAGGTAGAGGCCAAAATCTACAGGTAGGCACTTTGCAAAAAACACCTCTGTTTTCTTTCAAAAAATTGGATGTGTCCACGTTGCGCTTTGGGGCATTTCCTGTTGCGGGCGCTAGGCCTACCCACACAAGTGAGGTATCATTTTTATCGGGAGACTTGGGGGAACGCTGGTTGGAAGGAAATTTGTGGCTCCTCTCTGATTCCAGAACTTTCTGCCACAGAAATGTGAGGAACATGTGTTTTTTTAGCCAAATTTTGAGGTTTGCAAAGGATTCTGGGTAACAGAACCTGGTCAGAGCCCCACAAGTCACCCCATCTTGGATTCCCCTAGGTCTCTAGTTTTCAAAAATGCGCAGGTTTGGTAGGTTTCCCTAGGTGCCGGCTGAGCTAGAGGCCAAAATCTACAGATAGGCACTTTGCAAAAAACACCTCTGTTTTCTTTCAAAAAATTGGATGTGTCCACGTTGCGCTTTGGGGAATTTCCTGTCGCGGGCGCTAGGCCTACCCACACAAGTGAGGTATCATTTTTATCGGGAGACTTGGGGGAACGCTGGTTGGAAGGAAATTTGTGGCTCCTCTCAGATTCCAGAACTTTCTGCCACAGAAATGTGAGGAACATGTGTTTTTTTAGCCAAATTTTGAGGTTTGCAAAGGATTCTGGGTAACAGAACCTGGTCAGAGTCCCATAAATCCCCCCATCTTGGATTCCCCTAGTTCTCTAGTTTTCAGAAATGCACAGGTTTGGTAGGTTTCCCTAGGTGCCGGCTGAGCTAGAGGCCAAAATCTACAGGTAGGCACTTTGCAAAAAACACCTCTGTTTTCTTTCAAAAAATTGGATGTGTCCACGTTGTGCTTTGGGGCATTTCCTGTCGCGGGTGCTAGGCCTACCCACACAAGTGAGGTATCATTTTTATCGGGAGACTTGGGGAAACGCTGGGTGGAAGGAAATTTGTGGCTCCTCTCAGATTCCAGAACTTTCTGCCACAGAAGTGTGACGAACATGTGTTTTTTTAGCCAAAATTTGAGGTTTGCAAAGGATTCTGGGTAACAGAACCTGGTCAGAGCCCCACAAGTCACCCCATCTTGGATTCCCCTAGGTCTCTAGTTTTCAGAAATGCACAGGTTTGGAAGGTTTCCCTAGGTGCCGGCTGGGCTAGAGGCCAAAATCTACAGGTAGGCACTTCGCAAAAAACACCTCTGTTTTCTTTCAAAAAATTGGATGTGTCCATGTTGCGCTTTGGGGCATTTCCTGTCGCGGGCGCTAGGCCTACCCACACAAGTGAGGTATCATTTTTATCGGGAGACTTGGGGGAACGCTGAGTGGAAGGACATTTGTGGCTCCTCTCAGATTCCAGAACTCTCTGCCACAGAAATGTGAGGAACATGTGTTTTTTTAGACAAATTTTGAGGTTTGCAAAGGATTCTGGGTAAAAGAACCTGGTCAGAGCCCCACAAGTCACCCCATCTTGGATTCCCCTAGGTCTCTAGTTTTCAAAAATGCACAGGTTTGGTAGGTTTCTCTAGGTGCGGGCTGAGCTAGAGGCCAAAATCTGCAGGTAGGCACTTTGCAAAAAATACCTCTGTTTTCTTTCAAAAAATTGGATGTGTCCACGCTGCGCTTTGGGGCATTTCCTGTCGCGGGCGCTAGGCCTACCCACACAAGTGATGTATCATTTTTATCGGGAGGCTTGGGGGAACGCTGGGTGGAAGGAAATTTGTGGCTCCTCTCAGATTCCAGAACTTTCTGCCACAAAAATGTGAGGAACATGTGTTTTTTTAGCCACATTTTGGGGTTTCCAAAGGATTCTGGGTAACAGAACCTGGTCAGAGCCCCACAAGTCACCCCATCTTGGATTCCCCTAGGTCTCTAGTTTTCAAAAATGCACAGGTTTGGTAGGTTTCCCTAGGTGCCGGCTGAGCTAGAGGCCAAAATCTACAGGTAGGCACTTTGCAAAAAACACCTCTGTTTTCTTTCAAAAAATTGGATGTGTCCACGTTGCGCTTTGGGGCATTTCCTGTCGCGGGAGCTAGGCCTACCCACACAAGTGAGGTATCATTTTTATCGGGAGACTTGGGGGAACGCTGGTAGGAAGGAAATTTGTGGCTCCCCTCAGATTCCAGAACTTTCTGCCACAGAAATGTGAGGAACATGTGTTTTTTTAGCCAAATTTTGAGGTTTGCAAAGGATTCTGGGTAACAGAACCTGGACAGAGCCCCACAAGTCACCACATCTTGGATTCCCCTAGGTCTCTAGTTTTCAAGAATGCACAGGTTTGGTAGGTTTCCCTAGGTGCCGGTTGAGGTGGAGGCCAAAATCTATAGGTAGGCACTTTGCAAAAAACACCTCTGTTTTCTTTAAAAAAATTGGATGTGTCCACGTTGCGCTTTGGGGCATTTCCTGTCGCAGGCGCTAGGCCTACCCACACAAGTGATGTATCATTTTTATCGGGAGACTTGGGGGAACGCTGGTTGGAAGGAAATTTGTGGCTCCTCTCAGATTCCAGAACTTTCTGCCACAGAAATGTGAGGAACATGTGTTTTTTTAGCCAAATTTTGAGGTTTGCAAAGGATTCTGGGTAACAGAACCTGGTCAGAGCCCCACAAGTCACCACATCTTGGATTCCCCTAGGTCTCTAGTTTTCAAGAATGCACAGGTTTGGTAGTTTTCCCTAGGTGCCGGTTGAGGTAGAGGCCAAAATCTATAGGTAGGCACTTTGCAAAAAACACCTCTGTTTTCTTTCAAAAAATTGGATGTGTCCACGTTGCGCTTTGGGGCATTTCCTGTCGCGGGCGCTAGGCCTGCCCACACAAGTGAGGTATCATTTTTATCGGGAGACTTGGGGGAACGCTGGTTGGAAGGAAATTTGGGGCTCCTCTCAGATTCCAGAACTTTCTGCCACAGAAATGTGAGGAACATGTGTTTTTTTAGCCAAATTTTGAGGTTTGCAAAGGATTCTGGGTAACAGAACCTGGTCAGAGCCCCATAAATCCCCCCATCTTGGATTCCCCTAATTCTCTAGTTTTCAGAAATGCACAGGTTTGGTAGGTTTCCCTAGGTGCCGGCTGAGCTAGAGGCCAAAATCTACAGATAGGCACTTTGCAAGAAACACCTCTGTTTTCTTTCAAAAAATTGGATGTGTCCACGTTGCGCTTTGGGGAATTTCCTGTCGCGGGCGCTAGGCCTACCCACACAAGTGAGGTATCATTTTTATCGGGAGACTTGGGGGAACGCTGGTTGGAAGGAAATTTGTGGCTCCTCTCAGATTCCAGAACTTTCTGCCACAGAAATGTGAGGAACATGTGTTTTTTTAGCCAAATTTTGAGGTTTACAAAGGATTCTGGGTAACAGAACCTGGTCAGAGCCCCATAAATCCCCCCATCTTGGATTCCCCTAGGTCTCTAGTTTTCAGAAATGCACAGGTTTGGAAGGTTTCCCTAGGTGCCGGCTGAGCTAGAGGCCAAAATCTACAGGTAGGCAGTTCGTAAAAAACACCTCTGTTTTCTTTCAGAAAATTGGATGTGTCCACGTTGCGCTTTGGGGCATTTCCTGTCGCGGGCGCTAGGCCTACCCACACAAGTGAGGTATCATTTATTATCGGGAGACTTGGGGGAACGCTGGTTGGAACAAAATTTGTGTCTCCTCTCAGATTCCAGAACTTTCTGCCACAGAAATGGGAGGAACATGTGTTTTTTTAGCCAAATTTTGAGGTTTGCAAAGGATTCTGGGTAACAGAACCTGGTCAGAGCCCCACAAGTCACCCCATCTTGGATTCCCCTAGGTCTCTAGTTTTCAAAAATGCACAGGTTTGGTAGGTTTCTCTAGGTGCTGGCTGAGCTAGAGGCCAAAATGTACAGGTAGGCACTTTGCAAAAAACACCTCTGTTTTCTTTCAAAAAATTGGATGTGTCCACGTTGCGCTTTGGGGCATTTCCTGTCGTGGGCGTTAGGCCTACCCACACAAGTGAGGTATCATTTTTATCGGGAGACATGGGGGAACGCTGGGTGGAAGGAAATTTGTGGCTCCTCTCAGATTCCAGAACTTTCTGCCACAGAAATGTGAGGAACATGTGTTTTTTTAGCCAAATTTTGAGGTTTGCAAAGGATTCTGGGTAACAGAACCTGGTCAGAGCCCCACAAGCCACCCCATCTTGGATTCCCCTAGGTCTCTAGTTTTCAGAAATGCACAGGTTTGGTAGGTTTACCTAGGTGCGGGCTGGGCTAGAGGCCAAAATCTACAGGTAGGCACTTTGCAAAAAACACCTCTGTTTTCTTTCAAAAAATTGGATGTGTCGACGTTGCGCTTTGGGGCATTTCGTGTCGCGGGCCCTAGGCCTACCCACACAAGTGAGGTATCATTTTTATCGGAGACTTGGGGGAACGCTGGGTGGAAGGAAATTTGTGGCTCCTCTCAGATTCCAGAACTTTCTGCCACAGAAATGTGAGGAACATGTGTTTTTTTAGCCAAATTTTGAGGTTTGCAAAAGATTCTGGGTAACAGAACCTGGTCAGAGCCCCACAAGTCACCCCATCTTGGATTCCCCATGGTCTCTAGTTTTCAGAAATGCACAGGTTTGGTAGGTTTCTCTAGGTGCGGGCTGAGCTAGAGGCCAAAATCTACAGGTAGGCACTTTGCAAAAAACACCTCTGTTTTCTTTCAAAAAATTGGATGTGTCCACGTTGCGCTTTGGGGCATTTCCTGTCGCGGGCGCTAGGCCTACCCACACAAGTGATGTATCATTTTTATCGGGAGGCTTGGGGGAACGCTGGGTGGAAGGAAATTTGTGGCTCCTCTCAGATTCCAGAACTTTCTGCCACAGAAATGTGAGGAACATGTGTTTTTTTAGCCACATTTTGGGGTTTCCAAAGAATTCTGGGTAACAGAACCTGGTCAGAGCCCCACAAGTCACCCCATCTTGGATTCCCCTAGGTCTCTAGTTTTCAAAAATGCACAGGTTTGGTAGGTTTCCCTAGGTGCCGGCTGAGCTAGAGGCCAAAATCTACAGGTAGGCATTTTGCAAAAAACACCTCTGTTTTCTTTCAAAAAATTGGATGTGTCCACATTGCGCTTTGGGGCATTTCCTGTCCCGGGCGCTAGGCCTACCCACACAAGTGAGGTATCATTTTTATCGGGAGACTTGGGGGAACGCTGGGTGGAAGGAAATTTGTGACTCCTCTCAGATTCCAGAACTTTCAGCCACAGAAATGTGAGGAACATGTGTTTTTTTAGCCAAATTTTGGGGTTTGCAAAGGATTCTGGGTAACAGAACCTGGTCAGAGCCCCACAAGTCACCCCATCTTGGATTCCCCTAGGTCTCTAGTTTTCAGAAATGCACAGGTTTGGAAGGTTTCCCTAGGTGCCGGCTGAGCTAGAGGCCAAAATCTACAGGTAGGCACTTCGTAAAAAACACCTCTGTTTTCTTTCAAAAAATTGGATGTGTCCATGTTGCGCTTTGGGGCATTTCCTGTCGCGGGCGCTAGGCCTACCCACACAAGTGAGGTATCATTTTTATCGGGAGACTTGGGGGAACGCTGAGTGGAAGGACATTTGTGGCTCCTCTCAGATTCCAGAACTTTCTGCCACAGAAATGTGAGGAACATGTGTTTTTTTAGACAAATTTTGAGGTTTGCAAAGGATTCTGGGTAACAGAACCTGGTCAGAGCCCCACAAGTCACCCCATCTTGGATTCCCCTAGGTCTCTAGTTTTAAAAAATGCACAGGTTTGGTAGGTTTCTCTAGATGCGGGCTGAGCTAGAGGCCAAAATCTACAGGTAGGCACTTTGCAAAAAACACCTCTGTTTTCTTTCAAAAAATTGGATGTGTCCACGTTGCGCTTTGGGGCATTTCCTGTCGCGGGCGCTAGGTCTACCCACACAAGTGATGTATCATTTTTATCGGGAGGCTTGGGGGAACGCTGGGTGGAAGGAAATTTGTGGCTCCTCTCAGATTCCAGAACTTTCTGCCACAGAAATGTGAGGAACATGTGTTTTTTTAGCCACATTTTGGGGTTTCCAAAGAATTCTGGGTAACAGAACCTGGTCAGAGTCCCACAAGTCACCCCATCTTGGATTCCCCTAGGTCTCTAGTTTTAAAAAATGCACAGGTTTGGTAGGTTTCCCTAGGTGCCGGCTGAGCTAGAGGCCAAAATCTACAGGTAGGCATTTTGCAAAAAACACCTCTGTTTTCTTTCAAAAAATTGGATGTGTCCACATTGCGCTTTGGGGCATTTCCTGTCGCGGGCGCTAGGCCTACCCACACAAGTGAGGTATCATTTTTATCGGGAGACTTGGGGGAACGCTGGGTGGAAGGAAATTTGTGGCTCCTCTCAGATTCCAGAACTTTCTGCCACAAAAATGTGAGGAACATGTGTTTTTTTAGCCACATTTTGGGGTTTCCAAAGGATTCTGGGTAACAGAACCTGGTCAGAGCCCCACAAGTCACCCCATCTTGGATTCCCCTAGGTCTCTAGTTTTCAAAAATGCACAGGTTTGGTAGGTTTCCCTACGTGCCGGCTGAGCTAGAGGCCAAAATCTACAGGTAGGCACTTTGCAAAAAACACCTCTGTTTTCTTTCAAAAAATTGGATGTGTCCACGTTGCGCTTTGGGGCATTTCCTGTCGCGGGCGCTAGGCCTACCCACACAAGTGAGGTATCATTTTTATCGGGAGACTTGGGGGAACGCTGGTAGGAAGGAAATTTGTGGCTCCCCTCAGATTCCAGAACTTTCTGCCACAGAAATGTGAGGAACATGTGTTTTTTTAGCCAAATTTTGAGGTTTGCAAAGGATTCTGGGTAACAGAACCTGGACAGAGCCCCACAAGTCACCACATCTTGGATTCCCCTAGGTCTCTAGTTTTCAAGAATGCACAGGTTTGGTAGGTTTCCCTAGGTGCCGGTTGAGGTGGAGGCCAAAATCTATAGGTAGGCACTTTGCAAAAAACACCTCTGTTTTCTTTCAAAAAATTGGATGTGTCCACGTTGCGCTTTGGGGCATTTCCTGTCGCAGGCGCTAGGCCTACCCACACAAGTGATGTATCATTTTTATCGGGAGACTTGGGGGAACGCTGGTTGGAAGGAAATTTGTGGCTCCTCTCAGATTCCAGAACTTTCTGCCACAGAAATGTGAGGAACATGTGTTTTTTTAGCCAAATTTTGAGGTTTGCAAAGGATTCTGGGTAACAGAACCTGGTCAGAGCCCCACAAGTCACCACATCTTGGATTCCCCTAGGTCTCTAGTTTTCAAGAATGCACAGGTTTGGTAGTTTTCCCTAGGTGCCGGTTGAGGTAGAGGCCAAAATCTATAGGTAGGCACTTTGCAAAAAACACCTCTGTTTTCTTTCAAAAAATTGGATGTGTCCACGTTGCGCTTTGGGGCATTTCCTGTCGCGGGCGCTAGGCCTACCCACACAAGTGAGGTATCATTTTTATCGGGAGACTTGGGGGAACGCTGGTTGGAAGGAAATTTGTGGCTCCTCTCAGATTCCAGAACTTTCTGCCACAAAAATGTGAGGAACATGTGTTTTTTTAGCCACATTTTGGGGTTTCCAAAGGATTCTGGGTAACAGAACCTGGTCAGAGCCCCACAAGTCACCCCATCTTGGATTCCCCTAGGTCTCTAGTTTTCAAAAATGCACAGGTTTGGTAGGTTTCCCTAGGTGCCGGCTAAGCTAGAGGCCAAAATCTACAGGTAGGCACTTTGCAAAAAACACCTCTGTTTTCTTTCAAAAAATTGGATGTGTCCACGTTGCGCTTTGGGGCATTTCCTGTCGCGGGAGCTAGGCCTACCCACACAAGTGAGGTATCATTTTTATCTGGAGACTTGGGGGAACGCTGGTAGGAAGGAAATTTGTGGCTCCCCTCAGATTCCAGAACTTTCTGCCACAGAAATGTGAGGAACATGTGTTTTTTTAGCCAAATTTTGAGGTTTGCAAAGGATTCTGGGTAACAGAACCTGGACAGAGCCCCACAAGTCACCACATCTTGGATTCCCCTAGGTCTCTAGTTTTCAAGAATGCACAGGTTTGGTAGGTTTCCCTAGGTGCCGGTTGAGGTGGAGGCCAAAATCTATAGGTAGGCACTTTGCAAAAAACACCTCTGTTTTCTTTCAAAAAATTGGATGTGTCCACGTTGCGCTTTGGGGCATTTCCTGTCGCAGGCGCTAGGCCTACCCACACAAGTGATGTATCATTTTTATCGGGAGACTTGGGGGAACGCTGGTTGGAAGGAAATTTGTGGCTCCTCTCAGATTCCAGAACTTTCTGCCACAGAAATGTGAGGAACATGTGTTTTTTTAGCCAAATTTTGAGGTTTGCAAAGGATTCTGGGTAACAGAACCTGGTCAGAGCCCCACAAGTCACCACATCTTGGATTCCCCTAGGTCTCTAGTTTTCAAGAATGCACAGGTTTGGTAGTTTTCCCTAGGTGCCGGTTGAGGTAGAGGCCAAAATCTATAGGTAGGCACTTTGCAAAAAACACCTCTGTTTTCTTTCAAAAAATTGGATGTGTCCACGTTGCGCTTTGGGGCATTTCCTGTCGCGGGCGCTAGGCCTGCCCACACAAGTGAGGTATCATTTTTATCGGGAGACTTGGGGGAACGCTGGTTGGAAGGAAATTTGGGGCTCCTCTCAGATTCCAGAACTTTCTGCCACAGAAATGTGAGGAACATGTGTTTTTTTAGCCAAATTTTGAGGTTTGCAAAGGATTCTGGGTAACAGAACCTGGTCAGAGCCCCATAAATCCCCCCATCTTGGATTCCCCTAATTCTCTAGTTTTCAGAAATGCACAGGTTTGGTAGGTTTCCCTAGGTGCCGGCTGAGCTAGAGGCCAAAATCTACAGATAGGCACTTTGCAAGAAACACCTCTGTTTTCTTTCAAAAAATTGGATGTGTCCACGTTGCGCTTTGGGGAATTTCCTGTCGCGGGCGCTAGGCCTACCCACACAAGAGAGGTATCATTTTTATCGGGAGACTTGGGGGAACGCTGGTTGGAAGGAAATTTGTGGCTCCTCTCAGATTCCAGAACTTTCTGCCACAGAAATGTGAGGAACATGTGTTTTTTTAGCCAAATTTTGAGGTTTACAAAGGATTCTGGGTAACAGAACCTGGTCAGAGCCCCATAAATCCCCCCATCTTGGATTCCCCTAGGTCTCTAGTTTTCAGAAATGCACAGGTTTGGAAGGTTTCCCTAGGTGCCGGCTGAGCTAGAGGCCAAAATCTACAGGTAGGCACTTCGTAAAAAACACCTCTGTTTTCTTTCAAAAAATTGGATGTGTCCACGTTGCGCTTTGGGGCATTTCCTGTCGCGGGCGCTAGGCCTACCCACACAAGTGAGGTATCATTTATTATCGGGAGACTTGGGGGAACGCTGGTTGGAACAAAATTTGTGTCTCCTCTCAGATTCCAGAACTTTCTGCCACAGAAATGGGAGGAACATGTGTTTTTTTAGCCAAATTTTGAGGTTTGCAAAGGATTCTGGGTAACAGAACCTGGTCAGAGCCCCACAAGTCACCCCATCTTGGATTCCCCTAGGTCTCTAGTTTTCAAAAATGCACAGGTTTGGTAGGTTTCTCTAGGTGCTGGCTGAGCTAGAGGCCAAAATGTACAGGTAGGCACTTTGCAAAAAACACCTCTGTTTTCTTTCAAAAAATTGGATGTGTCCACGTTGCGCTTTGGGGCATTTCCTGTCGTGGGCGCTAGGCCTACCCACACAAGTGAGGTATCATTTTTATCGGGAGACATGGGGGAACGCTGGGTGGAAGGAAATTTGTGGCTCCTCTCAGATTCCAGAACTTTCTGCCACAGAAATGTGAGGAACATGTGTTTTTTTAGCCAAATTTTGAGGTTTGCAAAGGATTCTGGGTAACAGAACCTGGTCAGAGCCCCACAAGCCACCCCATCTTGGATTCCCCTAGGTCTCTAGTTTTCAGAAATGCACAGGTTTGGTAGGTTTACCTAGGTGCGGGCTGGGCTAGAGGCCAAAATCTACAGGTAGGCACTTTGCAAAAAACACCTCTGTTTTCTTTCAAAAAATTGGATGTGTCGACGTTGCGCTTTGGGGCATTTCGTGTCGCGGGCCCTAGGCCTACCCACACAAGTGAGGTATCATTTTTATCGGAGACTTGGGGGAACGCTGGGTGGAAGGAAATTTGTGGCTCCTCTCAGATTCCAGAACTTTCTGCCACAGAAATGTGAGGAACATGTGTTTTTTTAGCCAAATTTTGAGGTTTGCAAAAGATTCTGGGTAACAGAACCTGGTCAGAGCCCCACAAGTCACCCCATCTTGGATTCCCCATGGTCTCTAGTTTTCAGAAATGCACAGGTTTGGTAGGTTTCTCTAGGTGCGGGCTGAGCTAGAGGCCAAAATCTACAGGTAGGCACTTTGCAAAAAACACCTCTGTTTTCTTTCAAAAAATTGGATGTGTCCACGTTGCGCTTTGGGGCATTTCCTGTCGCGGGCGCTAGGCCTACCCACACAAGTGATGTATCATTTTTATCGGGAGGCTTGGGGGAACGCTGGGTGGAAGGAAATTTGTGGCTCCTCTCAGATTCCAGAACTTTCTGCCACAGAAATGTGAGGAACATGTGTTTTTTTAGCCACATTTTGGGGTTTCCAAAGAATTCTGGGTAACAGAACCTGGTCAGAGCCCCACAAGTCACCCCATCTTGGATTCCCCTAGGTCTCTAGTTTTCAAAAATGCACAGGTTTGGTAGGTTTCCCTAGGTGCCGGCTGAGCTAGAGGCCAAAATCTACAGGTAGGCATTTTGCAAAAAACACCTCTGTTTTCTTTCAAAAAATTGGATGTGTCCACATTGCGCTTTGGGGCATTTCCTGTCGCGGGCGCTAGGCCTACCCACATAAGTGAGGTATCATTTTTATCGGGAGACTTGGGGGAACGCTGGGTGGAAGGAAATTTGTGGCTCCTCTCAGATTCCAGAACTTTCTGCCACAGAAATGTGAGGAACATGTGTTTTTTTAGCCAAATTTTGAGGTTTGCAAAGGATTCTGGGTAACAGAACCTGGTCAGAGCCCCACAAGTCACCCCATCTTGGATTCCCCTAGGTCTCTAGTTTTCAAAAATGCACAGGTTTGGTAGGTTTCCCTAGGTGCCGGCTGAGCTAGAGGCCAAAATCTACAGGTAGGCATTTTGCAAAAAACACCTCTGTTTTCTTTCAAAAAATTGGATGTGTCCACATTGCGCTTTGGGGCATTTCCTGTCGCGGGCGCTAGGCCTACCCACATAAGTGAGGTATCATTTTTATCGGGAGACTTGGGGGAACGCTGGGTGGAAGGAAATTTGTGACTCCTCTCAGATTCCAGAACTTTCTGCCACAGAAATGTGAGGAACATGTGTTTTTTTAGCCAAATTTTGGGGTTTGCAAAGGATTCTGGGTAACAGAACCTGGTCAGAGCCCCACAAGTCACCCCATCTTGGATTCCCCTAGGTCTCTAGTTTTCAGAAATGCACAGGTTTGGAAGGTTTCCCTAGGTGCCGGCTGAGCTAGAGGCCAAAATCTACAGGTAGGCACTTCGTAAAAAACACCTCTGTTTTCTTTCAAAAAATTGGATGTGTCCATGTTGCGCTTTGGGGCATTTCCTGTTGCGGGCGCTAGGCCTACCCACACAAGTGAGGTATCATTTTTATCGGGAGACTTGGGGGAATGCTGAGTGGAAGGACATTTGTGGCTCCTCTCAGATTCCAGAACTTTCTGCCACAGAAATGTGAGGAACATGTGTTTTTTTAGACAAATTTTGAGGTTTGCAAAGGATTCTGGGTAACAGAACCTGGTCAGAGCCCCACAAGTCACCCCATCTTGGATTCCCCTAGGTCTCTAGTTTTAAAAAATGCACAGGTTTGGTAGGTTTCTCTAGATGCGGGCTGAGCTAGAGGCCAAAATCTACAGGTAGGCACTTTGCAAAAAACACCTCTGTTTTCTTTCAAAAAATTGGATGTGTCCACGTTGCGCTTTGGGGCATTTCCTGTCGCGGGCGCTAGGTCTACCCACACAAGTGATGTATCATTTTTATCGGGAGGCTTGGGGGAACGCTGGGTGGAAGGAAATTTGTGGCTCCTCTCAGATTCCAGAACTTTCTGCCACAGAAATGTGAGGAACATGTGTTTTTTTAGCCACATTTTGGGGTTTCCAAAGAATTCTGGGTAACAGAACCTGGTCAGAGTCCCACAAGTCACCCCATCTTGGATTCCCCTAGGTCTCTAGTTTTAAACAATGCACAGGTTTGGTAGGTTTCCCTAGGTGCCGGCTGAGCTAGAGGCCAAAATCTACAGGTAGGCATTTTGCAAAAAACACCTCTGTTTTCTTTCAAAAAATTGGATGTGTCCACATTGCGCTTTGGGGCATTTCCTGTCGCGGGCGCTAGGCCTACCCACACAAGTGAGGTATCATTTTTATCGGGAGACTTGGGGGAACGCTGGGTGGAAGGAAATTTGTGGCTCCTCTCAGATTCCAGAACTTTCTGCCACAAAAATGTGAGGAACATGTGTTTTTTTAGCCACATTTTGGGGTTTCCAAAGGATTCTGGGTAACAGAACCTGGTCAGAGCCCCACAAGTCACCCCATCTTGGATTCCCCTAGGTCTCTAGTTTTCAAAAATGCACAGGTTTGGTAGGTTTCCCTAGGTGCCGGCTGAGCTAGAGGCCAAAATCTACAGGTAGGCACTTTGCAAAAAACACCTCTGTTTTCTTTCAAAAAATTGGATGTGTCCACGTTGCGCTTTGGGGCATTTCCTGTCGCGGGAGCTAGGCCTACCCACACAAGTGAGGTATCATTTTTATCGGGAGACTTGGGGGAACGCTGGTAGGAAGGAAATTTGTGGCTCCCCTCAGATTCCAGAACTTTCTGCCACAGAAATGTGAGGAACATGTGTTTTTTTAGCCAAATTTTGAGGTTTGCAAAGGATTCTGGGGAACAGAACCTGGACAGAGCCCCACAAGTCACCACATCTTGGATTCCCCTAGGTCTCTAGTTTTCAAGAATGCACAGGTTTGGTAGGTTTCCCTAGGTGCCGGTTGAGGTGGAGGCCAAAATCTATAGGTAGGCACTTTGCAAAAAACACCTCTGTTTTCTTTCAAAAAATTGGATGTGTCCACGTTGCGCTTTGGGGCATTTCCTGTCGCAGGCGCTAGGCCTACCCACACAAGTGATGTATCATTTTTATCGGGAGACTTGGGGGAACGCTGGTTGGAAGGAAATTTGTGGCTCCTCTCAGATTCCAGAACTTTCTGCCACAGAAATGTGAGGAACATGTGTTTTTTTAGCCAAATTTTGAGGTTTGCAAAGGATTCTGGGTAACAGAACCTGGTCAGAGCCCCACAAGTCACCACATCTTGGATTCCCCTAGGTCTCTAGTTTTCAAGAATGCACAGGTTTGGTAGTTTTCCCTAGGTGCCGGTTGAGGTAGAGGCCAAAATCTATAGGTAGGCACTTTGCAAAAAACACCTCTGTTTTCTTTCAAAAAATTGGATGTGTCCACGTTGCGCTTTGGGGCATTTCCTGTCGCGGGCGCTAGGCCTACCCACACAAGTGAGGTATCATTTTTATCGGGAGACTTGGGGGAACGCTGGTTGGAAGGAAATTTGGGGCTCCTCTCAGATTCCAGAACTTTCTGCCACAGAAATGTGAGGAACATGTGTTTTTTTAGCCAAATTTTGAGGTTTACAAAGGATTCTGGGTAACAGAACCTGGTCAGAGCCCCATAAATCCCCCCATCTTGGATTCCCCTAATTCTCTAGTTTTCAGAAATGCACAGGTTTGGTAGGTTTCCCTAGGTGCCGGCTGAGCTAGAGGCCAAAATCTACAGATAGGCACTTTGCAAGAAACACCTCTGTTTTCTTTCAAAAAATTGGATGTGTCCACGTTGCGCTTTGGGGAATTTCCTGTCGCGGGCGCTAGGCCTACCCACACAAGTGAGGTATCATTTTTATCGGGAGACTTGGGGGAACGCTGGTTGGAAGGAAATTTGTGGCTCCTCTCAGATTCCAGAACTTTCTGCCACAGAAATGTGAGGAACATGTGTTTTTTTTGCCAAATTTTGAGGTTTACAAAGGATTCTGGGTAACAGAACCTGGTCAGAGCCCCATAAATCCCCCCATCTTGGATTCCCCTAGGTCTCTAGTTTTCAGAAATGCACAGGTTTGGAAGGTTTCCCTAGGTGCCGGCTGAGCTAGAGGCCAAAATCTACAGGTAGGCACTTCGTAAAAAACACCTCTGTTTTCTTTCAAAAAATTGGATGTGTCCACGTTGCGCTTTGGGGCATTTCCTGTCGCGGGCGCTAGGCCTACCCACACAAGTGAGGTATCATTTATTATCGGGAGACTTGGGGGAACGCTGGTTGGAACAAAATTTGTGTCTCCTCTCAGATTCCAGAACTTTCTGCCACAGAAATGGGAGGAACATGTGTTTTTTTAGCCAAATTTTGAGGTTTGCAAAGGATTCTGGGTAACAGAACCTGGTCAGAGCCCCACAAGTCACCCCATCTTGGATTCCCCTAGGTCTCTAGTTTTCAAAAATGCACAGGTTTGGTAGGTTTCTCTAGGTGCTGGCTGAGCTAGAGGCCAAAATGTACAGGTAGGCACTTTGCAAAAAACACCTCTGTTTTCTTTCAAAAAATTGGATGTGTCCACGTTGCGCTTTGGGGCATTTCCTGTCGTGGGCGCTAGGCCTACCCACACAAGTGAGGTATCATTTTTATCGGGAGACATGGGGGAACGCTGGGTGGAAGGAAATTTGTGGCTCCTCTCAGATTCCAGAACTTTCTGCCACAGAAATGTGAGGAACATGTGTTTTTTTAGCCAAATTTTGAGGTTTGCAAAGGATTCTGGGTAACAGAACCTGGTCAGAGCCCCACAAGCCACCCCATCTTGGATTCCCCTAGGTCTCTAGTTTTCAGAAATGCACAGGTTTGGTAGGTTTACCTAGGTGCGGGCTGGGCTAGAGGCCAAAATCTACAGGTAGGCACTTTGCAAAAAACACCTCTGTTTTCTTTCAAAAAATTGGATGTGTCGACGTTGCGCTTTGGGGCATTTCGTGTCGCGGGCCCTAGGCCTACCCACACAAGTGAGGTATCATTTTTATCGGAGACTTGGGGGAACGCTGGGTGGAAGGAAATTTGTGGCTCCTCTCAGATTCCAGAACTTTCTGCCACAGAAATGTGAGGAACATGTGTTTTTTTAGCCAAATTTTGAGGTTTGCAAAAGATTCTGGGTAACAGAACCTGGTCAGAGCCCCACAAGTCACCCCATCTTGGATTCCCCATGGTCTCTAGTTTTCAGAAATGCACAGGTTTGGTAGGTTTCTCTAGGTGCGGGCTGAGCTAGAGGCCAAAATCTACAGGTAGGCACTTTGCAAAAAACACCTCTGTTTTCTTTCAAAAAATTGGATGTGTCCACGTTGCGCTTTGGGGCATTTCCTGTCGCGGGCGCTAGGCCTACCCACACAAGTGATGTATCATTTTTATCGGGAGGCTTGGGGGAACGCTGGGTGGAAGGAAATTTGTGGCTCCTCTCAGATTCCAGAACTTTCTGCCACAGAAATGTGAGGAACATGTGTTTTTTTAGCCACATTTTGGGGTTTCCAAAGAATTCTGGGTAACAGAACCTGGTCAGAGCCCCACAAGTCACCCCATCTTGGATTCCCCTAGGTCTCTAGTTTTCAAAAATGCACAGGTTTGGTAGGTTTCCCTAGGTGCCGGCTGAGCTAGAGGCCAAAATCTACAGGTAGGCATTTTGCAAAAAACACCTCTGTTTTCTTTCAAAAAATTGGATGTGTCCACATTGCGCTTTGGGGCATTTCCTGTCGCGGGCGCTAGGCCTACCCACACAAGTGAGGTATCATTTTTATCGGGAGACTTGGGGGAACGCTGGGTGGAAGGAAATTTGTGACTCCTCTCAGATTCCAGAACTTTCTGCCACAGAAATGTGAGGAACATGTGTTTTTTTAGCCAAATTTTGGGGTTTGCAAAGGATTCTGGGTAACAGAACCTGGTCAGAGCCCCACAAGTCACCCCATCTTGGATTCCCCTAGGTCTCTAGTTTTCAGAAATGCACAGGTTTGGAAGGTTTCCCTAGGTGCCGGCTGAGCTAGAGGCCAAAATCTACAGGTAGGCACTTCGTAAAAAACACCTCTGTTTTCTTTCAAAAAATTGGATGTGTCCATGTTGCGCTTTGGGGCATTTCCTGTCGCGGGCGCTAGGCCTACCCACACAAGTGAGGTATCATTTTTATCGGGAGACTTGGGGGAACGCTGAGTGGAAGGACATTTGTGGCTCCTCTCAGATTCCAGAACTTTCTGCCACAGAAATGTGAGGAACATGTGTTTTTTTAGACAAATTTTGAGGTTTGCAAAGGATTCTGGGTAACAGAACCTGGTCAGAGCCCCACAAGTCACCCCATCTTGGATTCCCCTAGGTCTCTAGTTTTAAAAAATGCACAGGTTTGGTAGGTTTCTCTAGATGCGGGCTGAGCTAGAGGCCAAAATCTACAGGTAGGCACTTTGCAAAAAACACCTCTGTTTTCTTTCAAAAAATTGGATGTGTCCACGTTGCGCTTTGGGGCATTTCCTGTCGCGGGCGCTAGGTCTACCCACACAAGTGATGTATCATTTTTATCGGGAGGCTTGGGGGAACGCTGGGTGGAAGGAAATTTGTGGCTCCTCTCAGATTCCAGAACTTTCTGCCACAGAAATGTGAGGAACATGTGTTTTTTTAGCCACATTTTGGGGTTTCCAAAGAATTCTGGGTAACAGAACCTGGTCAGAGTCCCACAAGTCACCCCATCTTGGATTCCCCTAGGTCTCTAGTTTTAAAAAATGCACAGGTTTGGTAGGTTTCCCTAGGTGCCGGCTGAGCTAGAGGCCAAAATCTACAGGTAGGCATTTTGCAAAAAACACCTCTGTTTTCTTTCAAAAAATTGGATGTGTCCACATTGCGCTTTGGGGCATTTCCTGTCGCGGGCGCTAGGCCTAACCACACAAGTGAGGTATCATTTTTATCGGGAGACTTGGGGGAACGCTGGGTGGAAGGAAATTTGTGGCTCCTCTCAGATTCCAGAACTTTCTGCCACAGAAATGTGAGGAACATGTGTTTTTTTAGCCAAATTTTGAGGTTTGCAAAGGATTCTGGGTAACAGAACCTGGTCAGAGCCCCACAAGTCACCCCATCTTGGATTCCCCTAGGTCTCTAGTTTTAAAAAATGCACAGGTTTGGTAGGTTTCTCTAGGTGCTGGCTGAGCTAGAGGCCAAAATGTACAGGTAGGCACTTTGCAAAAAACACCTCTGTTTTCTTTCAAAAAATTGGATGTGTCCACGTTGCGCTTTGGGGCATTTCCTGTTGCGGGCGCTAGGCCTACCCACACAAGTGAGGTATCATTTATTATCGGGAGACTTGGGGGAACGCTGGTTGGAACAAAATTTGTGTCTCCTCTCAGATTCCAGAACTTTCTGCCACAGAAATGGGAGGAACATGTGTTTTTTTAGCCAAATTTTGAGGTTTGCAAAGGATTCTGGGTAACAGAACCTGGTCAGAGCCCCACAAGTCACCCCATCTTGGATTCCCCTAGGTCTCTAGTTTTCAAAAATGCACAGGTTTGGTAGGTTTCTCTAGGTGCTGGCTGAGCTAGAGGCCAAAATGTACAGGTAGGCACTTTGCAAAAAACACCTCTGTTTTCTTTCAAAAAATTGGATGTGTCCACGTTGCGCTTTGGGGCATTTCCTGTCGTGGGCGCTAGGCCTACCCACACAAGTGAGGTATCATTTTTATCGGGAGACATGGGGGAACGCTGGGTGGAAGGAAATTTGTGGCTCCTCTCAGATTCCAGAACTTTCTGCCACAGAAATGTGAGGAACATGTGTTTTTTTAGCCAAATTTTGAGGTTTGCAAAGGATTCTGGGTAACAGAACCTGGTCAGAGCCCCACAAGCCACCCCATCTTGGATTCCCCTAGGTCTCTAGTTTTCAGAAATGCACAGGTTTGGTAGGTTTACCTAGGTGCGGGCTGGGCTAGAGGCCAAAATCTACAGGTAGGCACTTTGCAAAAAACACCTCTGTTTTCTTTCAAAAAATTGGATGTGTCGACGTTGCGCTTTGGGGCATTTCGTGTCGCGGGCCCTAGGCCTACCCACACAAGTGAGGTATCATTTTTATCGGAGACTTGGGGGAACGCTGGGTGGAAGGAAATTTGTGGCTCCTCTCAGATTCCAGAACTTTCTGCCACAGAAATGTGAGGAACATGTGTTTTTTTAGCCAAATTTTGAGGTTTGCAAAAGATTCTGGGTAACAGAACCTGGTCAGAGCCCCACAAGTCACCCCATCTTGGATTCCCCATGGTCTCTAGTTTTCAGAAATGCACAGGTTTGGTAGGTTTCTCTAGGTGCGGGCTGAGCTAGAGGCCAAAATCTACAGGTAGGCACTTTGCAAAAAACACCTCTGTTTTCTTTCAAAAAATTGGATGTGTCCACGTTGCGCTTTGGGGCATTTCCTGTCGCGGGCGCTAGGCCTACCCACACAAGTGATGTATCATTTTTATCGGGAGGCTTGGGGGAACGCTGGGTGGAAGGAAATTTGTGGCTCCTCTCAGATTCCAGAACTTTCTGCCACAGAAATGTGAGGAACATGTGTTTTTTTAGCCACATTTTGGGGTTTCCAAAGAATTCTGGGTAACAGAACCTGGTCAGAGCCCCACAAGTCACCCCATCTTGGATTCCCCTAGGTCTCTAGTTTTCAAAAATGCACAGGTTTGGTAGGTTTCCCTAGGTGCCGGCTGAGCTAGAGGCCAAAATCTACAGGTAGGCATTTTGCAAAAAAACACCTCTGTTTTCTTTCAAAAAATTGGATGTGTCCACATTGCGCTTTGGGGCATTTCCTGTCGCGGGCGCTAGGCCTACCCACACAAGTGAGGTATCATTTTTATCGGGAGACTTGGGGGAACGCTGGGTGGAAGGAAATTTGTGGCTCCTCTCAGATTCCAGAACTTTCTGCCACAAAAATGTGAGGAACATGTGTTTTTTTAGCCACATTTTGGGGTTTCCAAAGGATTCTGGGTAACAGAACCTGGTCAGAGCCCCACAAGTCACCCCATCTTGGATTCCCCTAGGTCTCTAGTTTTCAAAAATGCACAGGTTTGGTAGGTTTCCCTAGGTGCCGGCTGAGCTAGAGGCCAAAATCTACAGGTAGGCACTTTGCAAAAAACACCTCTGTTTTCTTTCAAAAAATTGGATGTGTCCACGTTGCGCTTTGGGGCATTTCCTGTCGCGGGAGCTAGGCCTACCCACACAAGTGAGGTATCATTTTTATCGGGAGACTTGGGGGAACGCTGGTAGGAAGGAAATTTGTGGCTCCCCTCAGATTCCAGAACTTTCTGCCACAGAAATGTGAGGAACATGTGTTTTTTTAGCCAAATTTTGAGGTTTGCAAAGGATTCTGGGGAACAGAACCTGGACAGAGCCCCACAAGTCACCACATCTTGGATTCCCCTAGGTCTCTAGTTTTCAAGAATGCACAGGTTTGGTAGGTTTCCCTAGGTGCCGGTTGAGGTGGAGGCCAAAATCTATAGGTAGGCACTTTGCAAAAAACACCTCTGTTTTCTTTCAAAAAATTGGATGTGTCCACGTTGCGCTTTGGGGCATTTCCTGTCGCAGGCGCTAGGCCTACCCACACAAGTGATGTATCATTTTTATCGGGAGACTTGGGGGAACGCTGGTTGGAAGGAAATTTGTGGCTCCTCTCAGATTCCAGAACTTTCTGCCACAGAAATGTGAGGAACATGTGTTTTTTTAGCCAAATTTTGAGGTTTGCAAAGGATTCTGGGTAACAGAACCTGGTCAGAGCCCCACAAGTCACCACATCTTGGATTCCCCTAGGTCTCTAGTTTTCAAGAATGCACAGGTTTGGTAGTTTTCCCTAGGTGCCGGTTGAGGTAGAGGCCAAAATCTATAGGTAGGCACTTTGCAAAAAACACCTCTGTTTTCTTTCAAAAAATTGGATGTGTCCACGTTGCGCTTTGGGGCATTTCCTGTCGCGGGCGCTAGGCCTACCCACACAAGTGAGGTATCATTTTTATCGGGAGACTTGGGGGAACG
The DNA here is from genome assembly GCF_031143425.1 of Pleurodeles waltl. NCBI lineage: Eukaryota > Metazoa > Chordata > Amphibia > Caudata > Salamandridae > Pleurodeles > Pleurodeles waltl. Next base: position 689,932,301 of record NC_090442.1, on the reverse strand, counting down.
CTGGTTGGAAGGAAATTTGGGGCTCCTCTCAGATTCCAGAACTTTCTGCCACAGAAATGTGAGGAACATGTGTTTTTTTAGCCAAATTTTGAGGTTTACAAAGGATTCTGGGTAACAGAACCTGGTCAGAGCCCCATAAATCCCCCCATCTTGGATTCCCCTAATTCTCTAGTTTTCAGAAATGCACAGGTTTGGTAGGTTTCCCTAGGTGCCGGCTGAGCTAGAGGCCAAAATCTACAGATAGGCACTTTGCAAGAAACACCTCTGTTTTCTTTCAAAAAATTGGATGTGTCCACGTTGCGCTTTGGGGAATTTCCTGTCGCGGGCGCTAGGCCTACCCACACAAGTGAGGTATCATTTTTATCGGGAGACTTGGGGGAACGCTGGTTGGAAGGAAATTTGTGGCTCCTCTCAGATTCCAGAACTTTCTGCCACAGAAATGTGAGGAACATGTGTTTTTTTTGCCAAATTTTGAGGTTTACAAAGGATTCTGGGTAACAGAACCTGGTCAGAGCCCCATAAATCCCCCCATCTTGGATTCCCCTAGGTCTCTAGTTTTCAGAAATGCACAGGTTTGGAAGGTTTCCCTAGGTGCCGGCTGAGCTAGAGGCCAAAATCTACAGGTAGGCACTTCGTAAAAAACACCTCTGTTTTCTTTCAAAAAATTGGATGTGTCCACGTTGCGCTTTGGGGCATTTCCTGTCGCGGGCGCTAGGCCTACCCACACAAGTGAGGTATCATTTATTATCGGGAGACTTGGGGGAACGCTGGTTGGAACAAAATTTGTGTCTCCTCTCAGATTCCAGAACTTTCTGCCACAGAAATGGGAGGAACATGTGTTTTTTTAGCCAAATTTTGAGGTTTGCAAAGGATTCTGGGTAACAGAACCTGGTCAGAGCCCCACAAGTCACCCCATCTTGGATTCCCCTAGGTCTCTAGTTTTCAAAAATGCACAGGTTTGGTAGGTTTCTCTAGGTGCTGGCTGAGCTAGAGGCCAAAATGTACAGGTAGGCACTTTGCAAAAAACACCTCTGTTTTCTTTCAAAAAATTGGATGTGTCCACGTTGCGCTTTGGGGCATTTCCTGTCGTGGGCGCTAGGCCTACCCACACAAGTGAGGTATCATTTTTATCGGGAGACATGGGGGAACGCTGGGTGGAAGGAAATTTGTGGCTCCTCTCAGATTCCAGAACTTTCTGCCACAGAAATGTGAGGAACATGTGTTTTTTTAGCCAAATTTTGAGGTTTGCAAAGGATTCTGGGTAACAGAACCTGGTCAGAGCCCCACAAGCCACCCCATCTTGGATTCCCCTAGGTCTCTAGTTTTCAGAAATGCACAGGTTTGGTAGGTTTACCTAGGTGCGGGCTGGGCTAGAGGCCAAAATCTACAGGTAGGCACTTTGCAAAAAACACCTCTGTTTTCTTTCAAAAAATTGGATGTGTCGACGTTGCGCTTTGGGGCATTTCGTGTCGCGGGCCCTAGGCCTACCCACACAAGTGAGGTATCATTTTTATCGGAGACTTGGGGGAACGCTGGGTGGAAGGAAATTTGTGGCTCCTCTCAGATTCCAGAACTTTCTGCCACAGAAATGTGAGGAACATGTGTTTTTTTAGCCAAATTTTGAGGTTTGCAAAAGATTCTGGGTAACAGAACCTGGTCAGAGCCCCACAAGTCACCCCATCTTGGATTCCCCATGGTCTCTAGTTTTCAGAAATGCACAGGTTTGGTAGGTTTCTCTAGGTGCGGGCTGAGCTAGAGGCCAAAATCTACAGGTAGGCACTTTGCAAAAAACACCTCTGTTTTCTTTCAAAAAATTGGATGTGTCCACGTTGCGCTTTGGGGCATTTCCTGTCGCGGGCGCTAGGCCTACCCACACAAGTGATGTATCATTTTTATCGGGAGGCTTGGGGGAACGCTGGGTGGAAGGAAATTTGTGGCTCCTCTCAGATTCCAGAACTTTCTGCCACAGAAATGTGAGGAACATGTGTTTTTTTAGCCACATTTTGGGGTTTCCAAAGAATTCTGGGTAACAGAACCTGGTCAGAGCCCCACAAGTCACCCCATCTTGGATTCCCCTAGGTCTCTAGTTTTCAAAAATGCACAGGTTTGGTAGGTTTCCCTAGGTGCCGGCTGAGCTAGAGGCCAAAATCTACAGGTAGGCATTTTGCAAAAAACACCTCTGTTTTCTTTCAAAAAATTGGATGTGTCCACATTGCGCTTTGGGGCATTTCCTGTCGCGGGCGCTAGGCCTACCCACACAAGTGAGGTATCATTTTTATCGGGAGACTTGGGGGAACGCTGGGTGGAAGGAAATTTGTGACTCCTCTCAGATTCCAGAACTTTCTGCCACAGAAATGTGAGGAACATGTGTTTTTTTAGCCAAATTTTGGGGTTTGCAAAGGATTCTGGGTAACAGAACCTGGTCAGAGCCCCACAAGTCACCCCATCTTGGATTCCCCTAGGTCTCTAGTTTTCAGAAATGCACAGGTTTGGAAGGTTTCCCTAGGTGCCGGCTGAGCTAGAGGCCAAAATCTACAGGTAGGCACTTCGTAAAAAACACCTCTGTTTTCTTTCAAAAAATTGGATGTGTCCATGTTGCGCTTTGGGGCATTTCCTGTCGCGGGCGCTAGGCCTACCCACACAAGTGAGGTATCATTTTTATCGGGAGACTTGGGGGAACGCTGAGTGGAAGGACATTTGTGGCTCCTCTCAGATTCCAGAACTTTCTGCCACAGAAATGTGAGGAACATGTGTTTTTTTAGACAAATTTTGAGGTTTGCAAAGGATTCTGGGTAACAGAACCTGGTCAGAGCCCCACAAGTCACCCCATCTTGGATTCCCCTAGGTCTCTAGTTTTAAAAAATGCACAGGTTTGGTAGGTTTCTCTAGATGCGGGCTGAGCTAGAGGCCAAAATCTACAGGTAGGCACTTTGCAAAAAACACCTCTGTTTTCTTTCAAAAAATTGGATGTGTCCACGTTGCGCTTTGGGGCATTTCCTGTCGTGGGCGCTAGGTCTACCCACACAAGTGATGTATCATTTTTATCGGGAGGCTTGGGGGAACGCTGGGTGGAAGGAAATTTGTGGCTCCTCTCAGATTCCAGAACTTTCTGCCACAGAAATGTGAGGAACATGTGTTTTTTTAGCCACATTTTGGGGTTTCCAAAGAATTCTGGGTAACAGAACCTGGTCAGAGTCCCACAAGTCACCCCATCTTGGATTCCCCTAGGTCTCTAGTTTTAAAAAATGCACAGGTTTGGTAGGTTTCCCTAGGTGCCGGCTGAGCTAGAGGCCAAAATCTACAGGTAGGCATTTTGCAAAAAACACCTCTGTTTTCTTTCAAAAAATTGGATGTGTCCACATTGCGCTTTGGGGCATTTCCTGTCGCGGGCGCTAGGCCTAACCACACAAGTGAGGTATCATTTTTATCGGGAGACTTGGGGGAACGCTGGGTGGAAGGAAATTTGTGGCTCCTCTCAGATTCCAGAACTTTCTGCCACAGAAATGTGAGGAACATGTGTTTTTTTAGCCAAATTTTGAGGTTTGCAAAGGATTCTGGGTAACAGAACCTGGTCAGAGCCCCACAAGTCACCCCATCTTGGATTCCCCTAGGTCTCTAGTTTTAAAAAATGCACAGGTTTGGTAGGTTTCTCTAGGTGCTGGCTGAGCTAGAGGCCAAAATGTACAGGTAGGCACTTTGCAAAAAACACCTCTGTTTTCTTTCAAAAAATTGGATGTGTCCACGTTGCGCTTTGGGGCATTTCCTGTCGCGGGCGCTAGGCCTACCCACACAAGTGAGGTATCATTTATTATCGGGAGACTTGGGGGAACGCTGGTTGGAACAAAATTTGTGTCTCCTCTCAGATTCCAGAACTTTCTGCCACAGAAATGGGAGGAACATGTGTTTTTTTAGCCAAATTTTGAGGTTTGCAAAGGATTCTGGGTAACAGAACCTGGTCAGAGCCCCACAAGTCACCCCATCTTGGATTCCCCTAGGTCTCTAGTTTTCAAAAATGCACAGGTTTGGTAGGTTTCTCTAGGTGCTGGCTGAGCTAGAGGCCAAAATGTACAGGTAGGCACTTTGCAAAAAACACCTCTGTTTTCTTTCAAAAAATTGGATGTGTCCACGTTGCGCTTTGGGGCATTTCCTGTCGTGGGCGCTAGGCCTACCCACACAAGTGAGGTATCATTTTTATCGGGAGACATGGGGGAACGCTGGGTGGAAGGAAATTTGTGGCTCCTCTCAGATTCCAGAACTTTCTGCCACAGAAATGTGAGGAACATGTGTTTTTTTAGCCAAATTTTGAGGTTTGCAAAGGATTCTGGGTAACAGAACCTGGTCAGAGCCCCACAAGCCACCCCATCTTGGATTCCCCTAGGTCTCTAGTTTTCAGAAATGCACAGGTTTGGTAGGTTTACCTAGGTGCGGGCTGGGCTAGAGGCCAAAATCTACAGGTAGGCACTTTGCAAAAAACACCTCTGTTTTCTTTCAAAAAATTGGATGTGTCGACGTTGCGCTTTGGGGCATTTCGTGTCGCGGGCCCTAGGCCTACCCACACAAGTGAGGTATCATTTTTATCGGAGACTTGGGGGAACGCTGGGTGGAAGGAAATTTGTGGCTCCTCTCAGATTCCAGAACTTTCTGCCACAGAAATGTGAGGAACATGTGTTTTTTTAGCCAAATTTTGAGGTTTGCAAAAGATTCTGGGTAACAGAACCTGGTCAGAGCCCCACAAGTCACCCCATCTTGGATTCCCCATGGTCTCTAGTTTTCAGAAATGCACAGGTTTGGTAGGTTTCTCTAGGTGCGGGCTGAGCTAGAGGCCAAAATCTACAGGTAGGCACTTTGCAAAAAACACCTCTGTTTTCTTTCAAAAAATTGGATGTGTCCACGTTGCGCTTTGGGGCATTTCCTGTCGCGGGCGCTAGGCCTACCCACACAAGTGATGTATCATTTTTATCGGGAGGCTTGGGGGAACGCTGGGTGGAAGGAAATTTGTGGCTCCTCTCAGATTCCAGAACTTTCTGCCACAGAAATGTGAGGAACATGTGTTTTTTTAGCCACATTTTGGGGTTTCCAAAGAATTCTGGGTAACAGAACCTGGTCAGAGCCCCACAAGTCACCCCATCTTGGATTCCCCTAGGTCTCTAGTTTTCAAAAATGCACAGGTTTGGTAGGTTTCCCTAGGTGCCGGCTGAGCTAGAGGCCAAAATCTACAGGTAGGCATTTTGCAAAAAACACCTCTGTTTTCTTTCAAAAAATTGGATGTGTCCACATTGCGCTTTGGGGCATTTCCTGTCGCGGGCGCTAGGCCTACCCACATAAGTGAGGTATCATTTTTATCGGGAGACTTGGGGGAACGCTGGGTGGAAGGAAATTTGTGACTCCTCTCAGATTCCAGAACTTTCTGCCACAGAAATGTGAGGAACATGTGTTTTTTTAGCCAAATTTTGGGGTTTGCAAAGGATTCTGGGTAACAGAACCTGGTCAGAGCCCCACAAGTCACCCCATCTTGGATTCCCCTAGGTCTCTAGTTTTCAGAAATGCACAGGTTTGGAAGGTTTCCCTAGGTGCCGGCTGAGCTAGAGGCCAAAATCTACAGGTAGGCACTTCGTAAAAAACACCTCTGTTTTCTTTCAAAAAATTGGATGTGTCCATGTTGCGCTTTGGGGCATTTCCTGTTGCGGGCGCTAGGCCTACCCACACAAGTGAGGTATCATTTTTATCGGGAGACTTGGGGGAATGCTGAGTGGAAGGACATTTGTGGCTCCTCTCAGATTCCAGAACTTTCTGCCACAGAAATGTGAGGAACATGTGTTTTTTTAGACAAATTTTGAGGTTTGCAAAGGATTCTGGGTAACAGAACCTGGTCAGAGCCCCACAAGTCACCCCATCTTGGATTCCCCTAGGTCTCTAGTTTTAAAAAATGCACAGGTTTGGTAGGTTTCTCTAGATGCGGGCTGAGCTAGAGGCCAAAATCTACAGGTAGGCACTTTGCAAAAAACACCTCTGTTTTCTTTCAAAAAATTGGATGTGTCCACGTTGCGCTTTGGGGCATTTCCTGTCGCGGGCGCTAGGTCTACCCACACAAGTGATGTATCATTTTTATCGGGAGGCTTGGGGGAACGCTGGGTGGAAGGAAATTTGTGGCTCCTCTCAGATTCCAGAACTTTCTGCCACAGAAATGTGAGGAACATGTGTTTTTTTAGCCACATTTTGGGGTTTCCAAAGAATTCTGGGTAACAGAACCTGGTCAGAGTCCCACAAGTCACCCCATCTTGGATTCCCCTAGGTCTCTAGTTTAAAAAAATGCACAGGTTTGGTAGGTTTCCCTAGGTGCCGGCTGAGCTAGAGGCCAAAATCTACAGGTAGGCATTTTGCAAAAAACACCTCTGTTTTCTTTCAAAAAATTGGATGTGTCCACATTGCGCTTTGGGGCATTTCCTGTCGCGGGCGCTAGGCCTACCCACACAAGTGAGGTATCATTTTTATCGGGAGACTTGGGGGAACGCTGGGTGGAAGGAAATTTGTGGCTCCTCTCAGATTCCAGAACTTTCTGCCACAAAAATGTGAGGAACATGTGTTTTTTTAGCCACATTTTGGGGTTTCCAAAGGATTCTGGGTAACAGAACCTGGTCAGAGCCCCACAAGTCACCCCATCTTGGATTCCCCTAGGTCTCTAGTTTTCAAAAATGCACAGGTTTGGTAGGTTTCCCTAGGTGCCGGCTGAGCTAGAGGCCAAAATCTACAGGTAGGCACTTTGCAAAAAACACCTCTGTTTTCTTTCAAAAAATTGGATGTGTCCACGTTGCGCTTTGGGGCATTTCCTGTCGCGGGAGCTAGGCCTACCCACACAAGTGAGGTATCATTTTTATCGGGAGACTTGGGGGAACGCTGGTAGGAAGGAAATTTGTGGCTCCCCTCAGATTCCAGAACTTTCTGCCACAGAAATGTGAGGAACATGTGTTTTTTTAGCCAAATTTTGAGGTTTGCAAAGGATTCTGGGTAACAGAACCTGGACAGAGCCCCACAAGTCACCACATCTTGGATTCCCCTAGGTCTCTAGTTTTCAAGAATGCACAGGTTTGGTAGGTTTCCCTAGGTGCCGGTTGAGGTGGAGGCCAAAATCTATAGGTAGGCACTTTGCAAAAAACACCTCTGTTTTCTTTCAAAAAATTGGATGTGTCCACGTTGCGCTTTGGGGCATTTCCTGTCGCAGGCGCTAGGCCTACCCACACAAGTGATGTATCATTTTTATCGGGAGACTTGGGGGAACGCTGGTTGGAAGGAAATTTGTGGCTCCTCTCAGATTCCAGAACTTTCTGCCACAGAAATGTGAGGAACATGTGTTTTTTTAGCCAAATTTTGAGGTTTGCAAAGGATTCTGGGTAACAGAACCTGGTCAGAGCCCCACAAGTCACCACATCTTGGATTCCCCTAGGTCTCTAGTTTTCAAGAATGCACAGGTTTGGTAGTTTTCCCTAGGTGCCGGTTGAGGTAGAGGCCAAAATCTATAGGTAGGCACTTTGCAAAAAACACCTCTGTTTTCTTTCAAAAAATTGGATGTGTCCACGTTGCGCTTTGGGGCATTTCCTGTCGCGGGCGCTAGGCCTACCCACACAAGTGAGGTATCATTTTTATCGGGAGACTTGGGGGAACGCTGGTTGGAAGGAAATTTGGGACTCCTCTCAGATTCCAGAACTTTCTGCCACAGAAATGTGAGGAACATGTGTTTTTTTAGCCAAATTTTGAGGTTTGCAAAGGATTCTGGGTAACAGAACCTGGTCAGAGCCCCATAAATCCCCCCATCTTGGATTCCCCTAATTCTCTAGTTTTCAGAAATGCACAGGTTTGGTAGGTTTCCCTAGGTGCCGGCTGAGCTAGAGGCCAAAATCTACAGATAGGCACTTTGCAAGAAACACCTCTGTTTTCTTTCAAAAAATTGGATGTGTCCACGTTGCGCTTTGTGGAATTTCCTGTCGCGGGCGCTAGGCCTACCCACACAAGTGAGGTATCATTTTTATCGGGAGACTTGGGGGAACGCTGGTTGGAAGGAAATTTGTGGCTCCTGTCAGATTCCAGAACTTTCTGCCACAGAAATGTGAGGAACATGTGTTTTTTTAGCCAAATTTTGAGGTTTACAAAGGATTCTGGGTAACAGAACCTGGTCAGAGCCCCATAAATCCCCCCATCTTGGATTCCCCTAGGTCTCTAGTTTTCAGAAATGCACAGGTTTGGAAGGTTTCCCTAGGTGCCGGCTGAGCTAGAGGCCAAAATCTACAGGTAGGCACTTCGTAAAAAACACCTCTGTTTTCTTTCAAAAAATTGGATGTGTCCACGTTGCGCTTTGGGGCATTTCCTGTCGCGGGCGCTAGGCCTACCCACACAAGTGAGGTATCATTTATTATCGGGAGACTTGGGGGAACGCTGGTTGGAACAAAATTTGTGTCTCCTCTCAGATTCCAGAACTTTCTGCCACAGAAATGGGAGGAACATGTGTTTTTTTAGCCAAATTTTGAGGTTTGCAAAGGATTCTGGGTAACAGAACCTGGTCAGAGCCCCACAAGTCACCCCATCTTGGATTCCCCTAGGTCTCTAGTTTTCAAAAATGCACAGGTTTGGTAGGTTTCTCTAGGTGCTGGCTGAGCTAGAGGCCAAAATGTACAGGTAGGCACTTTGCAAAAAACACCTCTGTTTTCTTTCAAAAAATTGGATGTGTCCACGTTGCGCTTTGGGGCATTTCCTGTCGTGGGCGCTAGGCCTACCCACACAAGTGAGGTATCATTTTTATCGGGAGACATGGGGGAACGCTGGGTGGAAGGAAATTTGTGGCTCCTCTCAGATTCCAGAACTTTCTGCCACAGAAATGTGAGGAACATGTGTTTTTTTAGCCAAATTTTGAGGTTTGCAAAGGATTCTGGGTAACAGAACCTGGTCAGAGCCCCACAAGCCACCCCATCTTGGATTCCCCTAGGTCTCTAGTTTTCAGAAATGCACAGGTTTGGTAGGTTTACCTAGGTGCGGGCTGGGCTAGAGGCCAAAATCTACAGGTAGGCACTTTGCAAAAAACACCTCTGTTTTCTTTCAAAAAATTGGATGTGTCGACGTTGCGCTTTGGGGCATTTCGTGTCGCGGGCCCTAGGCCTACCCACACAAGTGAGGTATCATTTTTATCGGAGACTTGGGGGAACGCTGGGTGGAAGGAAATTTGTGGCTCCTCTCAGATTCCAGAACTTTCTGCCACAGAAATGTGAGGAACATGTGTTTTTTTAGCCAAATTTTGAGGTTTGCAAAAGATTCTGGGTAACAGAACCTGGTCAGAGCCCCACAAGTCACCCCATCTTGGATTCCCCATGGTCTCTAGTTTTCAGAAATGCACAGGTTTGGTAGGTTTCTCTAGGTGCGGGCTGAGCTAGAGGCCAAAATCTACAGGTAGGCACTTTGCAAAAAACACCTCTGTTTTCTTTCAAAAAATTGGATGTGTCCACGTTGCGCTTTGGGGCATTTCCTGTCGCGGGCGCTAGGCCTACCCACACAAGTGATGTATCATTTTTATCGGGAGGCTTGGGGGAACGCTGGGTGGAAGGAAATTTGTGGCTCCTCTCAGATTCCAGAACTTTCTGCCACAGAAATGTGAGGAACATGTGTTTTTTTAGCCACATTTTGGGGTTTCCAAAGAATTCTGGGTAACAGAACCTGGTCAGAGCCCCACAAGTCACCCCATCTTGGATTCCCCTAGGTCTCTAGTTTTCAAAAATGCACAGGTTTGGTAGGTTTCCCTAGGTGCCGGCTGAGCTAGAGGCCAAAATCTACAGGTAGGCATTTTGCAAAAAACACCTCTGTTTTCTTTCAAAAAATTGGATGTGTCCACATTGCGCTTTGGGGCATTTCCTGTCGCGGGCGCTAGGCCTACCCACACAAGTGAGGTATCATTTTTATCGGGAGACTTGGGGGAACGCTGGGTGGAAGGAAATTTGTGACTCCTCTCAGATTCCAGAACTTTCTGCCACAGAAATGTGAGGAACATGTGTTTTTTTAGCCAAATTTTGGGGTTTGCAAAGGATTCTGGGTAACAGAACCTGGTCAGAGCCCCACAAGTCACCCCATCTTGGATTCCCCTAGGTCTCTAGTTTTCAGAAATGCACAGGTTTGGAAGGTTTCCCTAGGTGCCGGCTGAGCTAGAGGCCAAAATCTACAGGTAGGCACTTCGTAAAAAACACCTCTGTTTTCTTTCAAAAAATTGGATGTGTCCATGTTGCGCTTTGGGGCATTTCCTGTCGCGGGCGCTAGGCCTACCCACACAAGTGAGGTATCATTTTTATCGGGAGACTTGGGGGAACGCTGAGTGGAAGGACATTTGTGGCTCCTCTCAGATTCCAGAACTTTCTGCCACAGAAATGTGAGGAACATGTGTTTTTTTAGACAAATTTTGAGGTTTGCAAAGGATTCTGGGTAACAGAACCTGGTCAGAGCCCCACAAGTCACCCCATCTTGGATTCCCCTAGGTCTCTAGTTTTAAAAAATGCACAGGTTTGGTAGGTTTCTCTAGATGCGGGCTGAGCTAGAGGCCAAAATCTACAGGTAGGCACTTTGCAAAAAACACCTCTGTTTTCTTTCAAAAAATTGGATGTGTCCACGTTGCGCTTTGGGGCATTTCCTGTCGCGGGCGCTAGGTCTACCCACACAAGTGATGTATCATTTTTATCGGGAGGCTTGGGGGAACGCTGGGTGGAAGGAAATTTGTGGCTCCTCTCAGATTCCAGAACTTTCTGCCACAGAAATGTGAGGAACATGTGTTTTTTTAGCCACATTTTGGGGTTTCCAAAGAATTCTGGGTAACAGAACCTGGTCAGAGTCCCACAAGTCACCCCATCTTGGATTCCCCTAGGTCTCTAGTTTTAAAAAATGCACAGGTTTGGTAGGTTTCCCTAGGTGCCGGCTGAGCTAGAGGCCAAAATCTACAGGTAGGCATTTTGCAAAAAACACCTCTGTTTTCTTTCAAAAAATTGGATGTGTCCACATTGCGCTTTGGGGCATTTCCTGTCGCGGGCGCTAGGCCTAACCACACAAGTGAGGTATCATTTTTATCGGGAGACTTGGGGGAACGCTGGGTGGAAGGAAATTTGTGACTCCTCTCACATTCCAGAACTTTCTGCCACAGAAATGTGAGGAACATGTGTTTTTTTAGCCAAATTTTGGGGTTTGCAAAGGATTCTGGGTAACAGAACCTGGTCAGAGCCCCACAAGTCACCCCATCTTGGATTCCCCTAGGTCTCTAGTTTTCAGAAATGCACAGGTTTGGTAGGTTTCCCTAGGTGCCGGTTGAGGTAGAGGCCAAAACCTACTGGTAGGCACTTTGCAAAAAACACCTCTGTTTTCTTTCAAAAAATTGGATGTGTCCACGTTGCGCTTTGGGGCATTTCCTGTCACGGGCGCTAGGCCTACCCACACAAGGGAGGTATAATTTTTATCGGGAGACTTGGGGGAACGCTGGTTGGAAGGAAATTTGTGGCTCCTCTCAGATTCCAGAACTTTCTCCCACAGAAATGTGAGGAACATGTGTTTTTTTAGACAAATTTTGAGGTTTGCAAAGGATCCTGGGTAACAGAACCTGGTCAGAGCCCCACAAGTCACCCCATCTTGGATTCCCCTAGGTCTCTAGTTTTCAAAAATGCACAGGTTTGGTAGGTTTCCCTAAGTGCCGGCTGAGCTAGAGGCCAAAATCTACAGGTAGGCACTTTGCAAAAAACACCTCTGTTTTCTTTCAAAAAATTGGATGTGTCCACGTTGCGCTTTGGGGTATTTCCTGTCGCGGGCGCTAGGCCTACCCACACAAGTGAGGTATCATTTTTATCGGGAGACTTGGGGAAACATAGATTAGCAAAACAAGTGTTATTGCCCCTTGTCTTTCTCTACATTTTTTCCTTCCAAATATAGGAGAGTGTGTAAAAAAGACGTCTATTTGAGAAATGCCCTGTAATTCACATGCTAGTATGGACACCCCGGAATTCAGAGATGTGCAAATAACCACTGATCCTCAACACCTTATCTTGTGCCCTTTTTGTAAATACAAAGGTTTTCTTGATTGCTATTTTTTACTCTTTATATTTCAGCAAATGAATTGCTGTATACCCGGTATAGAATGAAAACGCACTGCAGGGTGCAGCTCATTTATTGGCTCTGGGTACCTAGGGTTCTTGATGAACCTACAAGCCCTATATATCCCCGCAACCAGAGGAGTCCAGCAGACGTAACGGTATATTGCTTTCGATAATCTGACATTGCAGGGAAAAGTTACAGAGTAAAATGTAGAGAAAAATTGATGTTCGTTTCACCTCAATTTGAATATTTTTCTTTTTCAGTTGTTATTTTCTGTAGGAAACCCCTGTAGGATCTACACAAATGACCCCTTGCTGAATTCAGAATTATGTCTACTTTTCAGAAATGTTTAGATTTCTGGGATCCATCATTGGTTTCATGCCCATTTCTGTCACTGACTGGAAGGAGGCTGAAAGCACAAAAAATTGCAAAAATGGGGTATGTCCCAGTAAAATGCCAAAATTGTGTTGAACAATTGGGTTTTCTGATTCAAGTCTGCCTGTTCCTGAAAGCCGGGAAGCTGCTGAGTTTAGCACCATAAACCCTTTGTTGATGCCATTTTCAGGGGAAAAACCACAAGCCTTCTTCTGCAGCCACTTTTTCCCATTTGTTTGAAAAAAACGAAATTTTCACTGTATTTTGGCTAATTTCTTGGCCTCCTTCAGGGGAACCCACAAAGTCTGGGTACCTCTAGAATCCCTAGGATGTTGGAAAAAAGGACGCAAATTTGGCTTGGTTAGCTTATGTGGATAAAAAGTTATGAGGACCGAAGCGCGAACTGCCCCAAATAGGCAAAAAAAGGCCTGGCAGAGGAGGGGGAAAAGGCCTGGCAGCGAAGGGGTTAATATACACTGTCCCCTGCCCATGAGGCTACCTAGGACCTACCTTAGGGGTGCCTTACATATGTAAAAAGGGAAGATTTAGGCCTGGTAAGTGGGTATACTTGCCAAGTCGAATTGGCAGTTTAAAACTACACAAACAGACACTGCAGTGGCAGGTCTGAGCCATGTTTACAGGGCTACTAATGTGGATGGCACAATCAGTGCTGCAGGACCACTAGTAGCATTTGGTCTATAGGCCCAGGGCACTTCTAGTGCCCTGTACTAGGGACTTACTAGTAAATCAAATATGCCAATCATGGATAGCCAATTATACATACATTTTTATAGGAGTACTTGCACTTTAGCACTGGATAGTAGTGCTAAAGTGCCCAGAGTATCAAAAACAGAGTCCATCACACATCAACAACCTGGGAAACAGGGCAACATTTTAGGGGAGACGGCGCCAAGGATGCCAATTCTAACACACTGGTTTGGGGCCCCTTGCATCTGTGTAGAGAACTCTATTCTCCCAATAAACCTTGTGGGACCCACTGCTATCCCCTTGTTCTTGCCTGGCAGCAGTCTGCTTTCGGCCCTCAAGAGTAGGACACTCTCTTTGTCCATGGCACAATTCCTCTCTGGTGGGCCCACCTGCCCCTTGCATTTCTGCCAACTCAGGCAGAGCTTGCAGCGGAAGGGGCCCTCCCTCAGAGGTGAGATCCTCCCCCTCAGGTTTGAAATCCTCCTGACTCTCTGTACTTGTGTGGCTGGCAAGCCAGGCCCAGTGTCCTTTTTCTTTTTCTTGGAGGCTTGGCCCATTGTTCCAGGGTCCAAGTGTCCAGTACTTCCCTGTTGTGCTGCCTGTGTCCTGGTTACAGCACACGGACAATCAGGGAGGTCCAGCATATGTGCATGGACCCTTCTTTCCATCTCCAACCAGTCAGATGCTTCAATATCGTTTCCCAGCAGACTCTCTACGGGGAGAGCAGGAGCTACTGTTATTTTCTTAGGGCCAGTCACACCTCCCAATTCCAGGCTCACCATGGCCATGGGATGTAGTGTGATTCTGCTATCTGCACTTGGTGGAAATGACCAGGTAAGACCTTCTCTGGAGAAACCAGCTTTTCTGTGACCATTGTCACACTGGCTCCTGTATCTCTCAGAGCTTCCACCTCAGTCCCATTGACTTTAGGCTTCTGCTTATACCTCTCCATGCTGGGAGGTAAAGTGGCTATAGTTGCAATGTCCACCCCACCCACAGATACTAAGGTGACCTCTGTGTACCCTGATCCCAATCCTGGGCTAACTTCCACCCCCGCACCTACACTAGCAATCCCATGGTACTGCCCACCAGTGGGGGGCTTCTTGAAGCAGATTGCATCCCCTCTTTTGTGTCCAGGTTGATGACACTCAAAACACTTGCGGGCCTTTGCATGCTCCTGAAACATTCCTGCCTTAACAGAATCATAATGCTTCCCCTGTACCCCTTCTCCTTAGAAGTAGTATGGCTCGGGGCTCCGCCGCCCTGAAAAGGTTTTGGGGCCTCTTGTAAGGACTTCTTGGCTTTTTTATTATCTTTCTCCTGGTTCTCCCCTTGAGAAGAACTATGTCCTCCCTCTCTCTGGTCACCCCCTAAAGGTTTCAGGTTAACTCTAGTTCTTAAACAGTCATCTGCTGCCTCCCCCAGCTCTATGGCTAGGTACTGGCGGAGCTTCTCTTGGGAACAATTAGTCAGAAGGTGCTCCCTCATAATCAAATTGTAAAGCCTCTCAAAGGTATATACCTTGTTATCCTGTATCCAGCACCTTGTTGCCCTGTATCCAGCCCCCTGGTGCCTTAACTGAGATGTCCACAAAATCCACCCAGGACTGGGTAGCTGTCTTCTGGGTGCCCCTAAACTTAAACCTATATTGTTCTAGGGTCAGACCAAACTTTTTAGTCAGGCACCTCTTCATACTGGGGTTTGAATCTGCCTCCTCCCCACTTATGGTCAGAAACCTATCCCTCCCAGAGATGGGGACCAACTCCCATAGAATTGAACCCCAGTATTGAGGCTTAACTATCCTCATCTGGAGGGCCCTTTGAAAGGCCCAACACCATTTATCTATATCATCCCCCTCTACATAGGCAGAAACCACCCTCTTGGGTATTTTGGGACAAACCCCTCCACCCATAGACATATCAGCTTCTCTGTCGCTGCCACCATCTCTTTTCTTTTCCCTTGCCCACTTTTTCTTTACCAGGGCCAGCTTCTCTGCTTCCAAAGCTATAGAAGCTAGCTCGGCCTCCAGCTCTCTTTCTCTAAGGGACAGATTCTCTCCTTCTGAAGTGACCCCCATTCCTCCAACTAGCTTTGGGTATTGCCCTAGTAACTGTGTGCAGTGAGGACCGGTCTTCCTCATCCTCACCAATGCTCAGATGCCCTCCCTCCCATGAGTAGTTGGAGCTGGCATCCTCCCCTACTTTTTCCTCCCCTGGAGCTTCCTCTGTGCCTATTTCTTGGGGCTCAGCCCAGGCTGTCAGGGACTTAACCAAAACATTTTTCCTGAGGCTAGTGGCGGCAGGCAACCCCCTTTCAAAACACAACCCCCTAAGCTGGATTACTGTCATTGTGGGTAAGCAATTGTTAGAAAAGGGGTCTTTGGTTGGCAGTCAGGTTACCCCCTGTCCAAGTAAGAAACCTCACTCTAGTCAGGGTAAAAAAGAATCACCCTCAGCTAACCCCTGCTTCCCCCGTTGGTAGCTTGGCACCAGCAGTAGGCTTAACTTCAGAGTACTAGGTGAAAATTATTTGTACCAACACACAGTAACTCAATGAAAACACTACAAAATGACACAACACAGGTTTAGAAAAATAGAGAATGTTAAGCTAAACAAAACAAGACCGAAACAACAAAAATCCACAATACACAAGTCAAGTTATCACTAAAAATGTAAAAAGAGTCCTCATGTAATTTTAAATACACACTAACGCTGTTAGCATGAAAATATACCTTGGGCTCGTCAAAAATAACCCTGCATGGGTGAGTGTGCATCAAAAAGGGCTTGCGATGCATTGATATCACTCACGAGCGAGACCTTGCGTCGTTTCTCCTTTAGTCGGGTCGCGTGTGACGTTTCTTCTCTCCGGTCAGCACTCTCAGGTCCGGGTAGGCCTTGTGTCATTTTTACATGCCCAGCGGTGTTTGCAGCAGAAAACAGCTGCACGATGATCTGAAAACCACGCAGCTCGGGTTGCGATCCCACCAGCCTCCGTCAGCAATGCATTTCTACCGCCGCGGGCGTCCATCTTCCGGTCGCGTTGTATGCAAGCGGCAATTTTCAGCCGCAAAGCTGGCAGCGTGTTTCCTTTTTTCTGCCACAGATCAGAGTTTCGTTGATCTTTTCCCCGCACGGCAATTGGTGCGTGGATTTCTTACTCTTGGGCTGCCAGCTTCTCCTTTCAGGGCCCCAGGAACCAGTTGGGCATCACTTGGTAGGGCAGGAGTCTCTCCAGAGACTCCAGGTGCTGGCAGAGAGAAGTCTTTGCTGCCCCTGAGACTTCAAACAACAGAAGGCAAGCTCTAAATCAAGCCCTTGGAGAGTTTTTCACAAGAAGGAAGGCAACACAAAGTCCAGTCTTTGTCCTCTAGCACAGGCAGAAGCAGCAACTGCAAGATAGCTCCACAAAGGACAGCTCTTCTTCCACAGCTCTTCAGCTCCTCTCCAGGCAAAGGTTCCTCTTGGTTTCCAGAAGTGTTCTAAAGTCTGTGGCTTTGGGTGCCCTTCTTATACCCATTTTCTCCTTTGAAGTAGGCCTACTTCAAAGCAAAGTCTTTCTTGATTGTGAAATCATGCGTTGCCCAGGTCAGGCCCCAGAGACACACCAGGGGGTTGGAGACTGCATTGTGTGAGGGCAGGCACAGCCCTTTCAGGTGTTGAGTGACCACTCATCCCCTCGCTCCTAGCACAGATGGCTCATCAGGAAATGCAGACTACACCCCAGCTCCCTTTGTGTCACTGTCTAGTGAGAGGTGCAACCAGTCCTACTGTCAAACTGACCCAGACAGGGAATCCACAAACAGGCAGAGTCACAGAAATGGTTTAAGCAAGAAAATGCTCACTTTCTAAAAGTAGCATTCTCAAACACACAATCTTAAAATCAACTTTACTAAAAGATGTATTTTTACATTGTGAGCTCAGAGACCCCAAACTCCAGATGTCTAACCACTCCCAAAGGAAATCTACACTTTAATCGGATTTAAAAGTAGCCCCCTTGTTAACCTATGAGAGGGACAGGCACTGCAACAGTGAAAAACAAATTTAGCAAATATTTCAGTCAGGACATATAAAACACATTACTGTATGTCCTACCTTAACCATACACTGCACCCTGCCCTTGGGGCTACCTAGTGCCCACTTCATGGGTATCTTACATGTAAGAAAAGGGAAGGTTTAGGCATGGCAAGTCGGTGACCTTGCCAAGCTGAATTTACAGTTAAAAACTGCACACACAGACACTGCAATGGCAGGTCTGAGACATACAGAGCTACTGAGGTAGGTGGCACAACCAGTGCTGCAGGCCCACCAGTAGCATTTGGTTTACAGGCCCTGGGCACCTCTAGTGCACTATACTAGGGACTTACTGGTAAGTCAAATATGCCAATCATGGATAAGGCAATTACAATCACATTTTGTAAAGGAGCACTTGCACTTTAGCACTGGTTAGCAGTGGTAAAGTGCCCTGAGTAACGAAAACAGCAAAAACAGAGTCCAGCACACATCAACAGCCTGGGAAACAGGCAAAATGTTAAGGGAGACCACACCAAGGATGAAAAGTCTAACAGCCAGCCAGATCAGGCTCCATGTTTCCCCAGTTTTGTGTCACTAAAACCTTTTGCAAAAATTAGAATCAAGAATTTAGAAAAAACACACAAATGCAATAATTGAAATTAGTCAAAATTAAAAATCAAAAATAATGTTTGCACTAGGACAATTTAAAGGATTTTTTATTTGCTTTACTTAAAACTGTAGTGTGATACTGAACAGAGGTACTGGATCCCGCCACTGTGCACCATAAATGTTGGAAATTGGATTATTGGTAAGGGCAGGTTAGTACCTACACTTAGCAATAGGCCACCAACCCCCACTAGATTCAGTTTGCTCTCAATAAACTAATCCCAGCTCAACCCTTGGTAGCTTGGCAAAGGGCAACAAGGCTTAACCTAGGAGACAAGGGCCCTCATTAGGACACTGGTGATCTTTTCCGATGACCGCTGTGGTGATGGTCGCCAACAGACTGCAGCAGAGGTGGAAATCTGCCCGCCAGATTATGATACAAAAACACAAAACCAACAGAAAACAGCCACAACAACAATTCCGCCAGACCCAACGGAAGTGAAGAACTGTCTGACCCACCACCCTCCCTGCCACGCCAACAATACACAACCCTCCAAATTATGGACCATGAATCACCACAGCAGACACTCAACGGAGGTCATCCATGGGCGGTTCAGACAGCCGTAGTAGAATTGGGCACTCAACACCAACAGAAGCCAACATTGGCCAGATTGAAAAACTCACACCTGACACACATACGTGCACCATACACACTCACCAACAGCACCATAAAACACACACCCACACAACCCATAATCCTTTGCAAACACGAAAAGCAAACAAGAAAAACTAACTACACCTTGCCAGCAAAAGAAAATACAATAACTGCACACACATACCACAGCCACATATTCACCTTTCACGCATCATACACCACAGACCATAACCCAACACCTATCACACTCTGCAAAACACACACACTACACCCACCACACAACAAGCAGGTCCCCACAGAAGAATCCCCGTTTCACAGATAAGGAGGTGATGTTGGAGGAAATTGTCACAGTAGAGCCACAGCTGTTCGGTGCACAGGTCCAGCAGAAATCCATTGCCAGGAAGATGGAGCTATGGCAGAAGATCGTGGACAGGGTGAACTCTGTGGGAACATATCCACATACAAGGGACGACATTCTCAAGAGGTGGAATGACCTACGGGGAAAGGTGCATGCAGTGGCCTCCAGGCACCAAGATGTCATCATGAAGACTGGCGGTGGTCCCCCACCTCCTTCCCCACAGTTGACAACATAGGAGGAAAAAGTCTTGCCAATCCTGCATCCTGAGGGCCTCACTGGAGTCACTGAATGGCTGGACCCTGGTAAGTCATCTTTACTACCCTACCACCGATACCTGCATGGCATGTCACCCCCCTCACCCTGACTCCCTTAACCCCACTCCATCCCATACAGTGAACAGCCCCCGTAACCACCCTCAATTGTGTACCCCTGCATGCCCTACCCACTGCAAGCATACCCCTCCAGCTCTGCATGCACACAAAACAGTACTGCATGGGCAGCATGTAGTACTACCAATCCCACAATCTACCAGCATACACTAACGAAAGGTGGGACGACATCACCCACCCCATAGGGAAAGCCAGAAATGCTGAATATGTGACAGACAATTACTGTAAGAAATCTTTCACATGTCCACAGGTACCACAGCCAATGTCAGCGGCAAGCATGTGCCACGGCAAGCCAGTCCTCCACCAGAAGATGCCCTCAGTGATGACAGCAACTCTGGATTTCCAGAGCTGGATGATCTCCCTGGCCCATCTGGGACCACTGGTCAGTCGGCTTCCACATCCCACACCCATTCCACCACAGGGCCCCCCCATCTGACTCCAACACCACAGCAGCCACCTAACGTCCCCAAACCACTGTCCCCAGGACACGTCAATCAGTTGTGTGCCCAACTGTACAGGGACCCGAGTTGACACCACACAAGCAAGACTATGAAGTTCCTGGTGTAAGTGGGAGTATGCACACTGTTCGGGGGACACAGGCACAGGGGACCAGGGCCAGTGGGAAGTTAGCTGTGCACCATGGGAAGGCCGAACCCAGGGAACCGACTGTCCAGGAGGCACTCACACATGTCCTGGAGGCCTACCAACAATCCCAGGACAGGATGGTCCAGGTGATTAGCATCTTGCAGAAGAACCATCAGCTGCAGGGGGTACACCACCAGGAGGTCATACAGTAGTTGCAGGTTTTAAATGCCAAGGTGGTCTTCATTGCAGGGGTGCTGGGAGACATGGCCTACACGATGCGTGAGTGCACAGCACACCAGCGGGCCCCTTCCACTAGCCAGTGTATTTCCCAGCCAATAACATCTGCTGCTGCTAGTGGGCGGGAGGACCTGCCATATCACTCATGGGCCACCGGCACCCCTCCCCCTGCCGAAGGTGAACCACCCCGCAAACTTTCCCTGCGACCCAGACAGACAACAGAGACTGTTGCCAAGACCCAAACCACAGCCAGGAAATGAGCCCCTCTTGAATGTGTCCCTTGTGTGCCACTGAGACACTTTGTTCACTTTGGACGGTCATTTCTCCTTTTCCTATGGCCCCATGGATACTGGAACTGTGCTACAAACCAACTGGACCACTACACTGAAGTTTTCATCACCATCACCCCACTCTATTGCACTATCCCTTTCTTTTTGTAACTTCAATAAACACCCTTGTACACAAATGAAGTGTTTGTGCTTTATCATACAACAATATGCAATGTCTTGACCTGCATTATCCTGTGCAAATATCCTGTAATATGTGAATCCATCCAACAAATGTGTGTAAGTAGTCTGTAGTCATCACATCAGTACACAGTTGTGACCACACCAACGTCTGTGAAAAGGGAAAGCATAAGTGACAGTCAATTGAGAAATAAAGGTAGTGCTTGGCACAACACAGTAGCCACACAGCACGTAACTGTAATGGAGGTATGAACAGAAGTACAGTCTTACATGAGTTTCAGTGGAAGTGCTGATGTATCATATGTGTCCTGTTGTCCACATACTCCTCCTCCTCATCCTCATCACTGTCTACAGTGTCCCCTGCTGCTACAGGTGCATTGTCTCCTCCCTCCTCCTGCAGGTAGGGCACATGGCGTCTGAGTGCCAAATTGTGCAGCATGCAGCAAGCCACCACTATCTGGCAAACCTTCTTAGGGGCATAGACTAGGGATCTACCAGTTACATGAAGACACCTGGCTTTCAGTAGCCCAAATGTACATTGAATAAACCTCCTGGTAGTTTCATCTGCTTCATTGTGCTGATTTTCTGCCCCTGTCCTCAGACTCCTCACTGGTGTCAACAGCCAGGACAGGTTTGGGTAGCCGGAGTCACCTGGAAGTAGTGAGGCACACACATTACTCATGTACAATGGCACAGAGTACAACTTCAGATGGCATACATTGACATACATTGGGTGAAGACTCAAGCTCACCTATGAGCCACACTCTCTGCCTCTGTAGTCGTGCCATCACCTGTGGGATGCTGCTATTTCTTAACACATAAAAATCATGCACAGATCCAGGAAACTTGGCAGTGACCTGGGAGATGTATTGATCAGCAAGGCACACCATCTGTACACTTATAGAGTGGTAACTCTTCCTATTCCTGTAGACCTACTCATTTGTCCTGTGAGGGACCAAGGCAATATGTGTCCCATCAATGACCCTAATTACATGTGGTATGTGTCCCATGGCGTAGAATCTAGCCGTAACAGTGGGCAAATCTTCACTCTGTGAGAATGAGATGTAGCTGCTCATGTGTTTTAGCAAGGCAGCCAAAACTCCTTCAAGCACATTTGAAAACATTGGCTGTGAAATTCCTGCAGCCAAGCTCACAGTCACCTGGAAGGAACAACTTGTCAGTAAGTGGAGCACTGACAGTTCCTGTACTGCAGGGAGTATCACTGTAGTGCTATGGATAGCAGGAACCAGATCTGGCTCCAGTTGTTGACACAGCTCACTAATTGTGGCCCTCTCCAGAAGATAGGTGATAATGATGTGCCCTTCCTCCAGTGTAGCCAAGTCGACTAGGGGTCTGTACAAGGGTGCTTGCCTCCTCCTCTGCAGTGGTAGGTATCTAAGTAAACCAAACATGAGATGTGTGTGACTACAGGAGGTATGAACACAATATCACAGTACACAGAGCAGTCACATTCAATTACACCAACAAGATTGTAAAGTGTACAGGTGTCCTTTACATGCAAATGGACTTCCTCAAATATACGAATACTTCTTAATGGCCATTGTGCCTCACAGATGTAGTTGGAGTTGTGTGTCGTAAGAAGTATCATCCATTATAAATGTCCTGTCCCTACTCTTCTGCCAGCAGTGCACTGGTATGAGATTTAATTTGAGTGTCAGAGTCTACAAGCAAGCCAAAGTATGTAGCAGACTGGAATTATTTTGGTGTATACCATTGGTACCTATGACACACATTAAATTGTCCAAAACGAGTACCAGCGTGAGGAATTGACAACTGCTGTCTTGTATGCGGGGACAGGTGAAAGTGACCTCACTCTGCAGGCATTTAGCATCATGGCGGAAGGTGGTCTGCACCTCTGTGCAACTCCTCATTGGTTAACCTGGAAGTCTATGGAGCACAGAAACCAATAATTATCACCCCCGGCGGTAACTGCCATTTTCTCTGTCCCACTTCATTTGATTTCTGACTCTACAGATCAACACCTCCATTGCGTGTGCTGCTGGGTCCTGTGTCTGGAGCCCGCGATGGCCCGTGCCACAGGGGAAAGGGCCCCAGCATTCACATCGGAGGAGTAAAAGACGCTTGTGGATGGGGTCCTCCCTTGTTTGGGCAGTTGTATGGGCCTCCAGAACAACAGGTGAGTACCTTATGGATACGTTGGATGCGACATGGCTGTACGAAGATGTATATGTGTGCTGGTAGTGTGTCATTTGGGGAGTGTATTTTTGTTGCATACAATGTGTATGCAGAGATATGGGTCATGTGTGGGCTTAATGTGGGATCTATGCAGTATGTAAGCCATTTCTGTAACAGAATGGAGTGTTGAGTTCATGGTGTCCATTCGTCTGTGTTCCCTATGCAGCCCAGTGCACAACAGAACAAAGGATTGTGGTGTGCCATCGCCAGGGACATGAGGACCCAGGGGGTCCATATCTGGCGGAGCACCCATTGCAGAAAGAGGTGGGAGGAACTGCAACGCTGGGCCCAGAAGACCACAGAGGTCCAGCTGGGGATGTCCTCCCAACAAGGGAGGGTTACCTGTCGGACCTTGACCGCCACCTAATGGCCAGCATACTGGCAGTGGCCAATCTGGTGTTGGATGGGCACTTGAGGGCAGCACAGAAGCCCCAAGGGGGTGAGTACACACTGTGTGGTATTCTTTTTTGTTGCCTGTCATGTGTTTTGGTGCAAGGTTCTAGTCAGTGGATGCCCCAATATGATGGTTTAGCTAATCTTATGAAGCCCTGTTTAGCAATTTAGGGTGCTATGTATATTTGGTCTTGGCAAGTAGCTGGCATACCATGGCAGACACAGCTTAGTGAGTCCCAGTAGTTGTGCAGATGGTAGTGTTTGGGTTAATTTCTGATGTTGTACCCAGGCAATGGTTTGTCATTGTGGTTCATACTGCACAGTGTTAGTAGCAGTGAGTGATTGTGATGTGTATGCCATATGTGCTGTTGTTGCTGTAACTGACCCTGTGCGCCCTTTCTTTCTCCCCCACCCTCTCTCCTTTTCTCATCCTGTCCTTGTGTGCATTAGCATCATCTGGTGATGGAGCAGGGGCACCTGCAAGTAAGGGGAGCTGCAGTCCATGTGTCCCATGAGGCAGAGTCCACTCATGCAGAGGAGACCAGTATATTGGAGGGCAAGGGGAGCACTACAGGGGAGACAGGAGCTACAACATCTGACTCTGATTCCTCTTCCGATGGAAGCTCCCTGGTGGTGGCAGACCGCTCTGGGATCACCCCAGCTACAACATTCTTTACCACCTCCCGTATGAGCACCGCCCTCCCAGTAGCCCCCCACCCAGTTGCCCGTGCCAGTTCAACCAATAGGGTGGGTGTCTCCTTCACCCTAGGCACCTCAGGCCCTGCCCCAGTCAACCCTGCCCCTCTCACTGAAGAGGCTATTGACCACCTGAGATCCATCTCTGTAGGGCAGTCAACCATAGTGAATGCCATCCAGGGGCTGGCATCCCAGATGAAGCAATGCAATGCCTACCTGGAGGGCATTCACAGTGGCTTGGCTGCCCTACAGAGGGCATTTCAGGCTCTGGCCTCCTCTTTGACAGCAGTCAGTGTCCCTGTTTTTTCCATCCCCACTCCAACTACATGTTCCCAGTCCCAAAGTCCTCTCCCCCCACCTATCCCATGCACACAATCAGATCAGCATGCACCCAAGACAACAGACAGGACTCGCACAGACAAGCACATGCACCACAGTTCACACCACAGGCACACACACAGCCAACACACAGAAGCACATACAACAGCCACTTCCTCCTTCTCCTCCCTCACAGTCATGTCAACACTCACACCTGCAAGCACTGCATTTTCAGTCCCAGATCCTGCCACCTGTACAGCCTTGACCATAGTCACCACAACAGCAGACACGCAGATTAGCACCCCATTCACCACATGCACAGTCACCACCACCATCACAACCACATGCAGCACACCCACCTCACTTGCGGACACCACCACAACATACATACACAAGTCCTCTCCCACCTTGTCTGCCCACCCCCTTCCAAAGACACATAAACACTCCCACTCAGACACTCAACAGCCATCCACCTCACACATGCACACTGTACATGCACCTTCAACCCAGTCCAGCACACCTACTCCTCCTACAACCACTCCCTCTACCTCCACTCCTAAACCTCCTCCTACAACCCATCCCATTGGACCTAAGAAACTTTTCCTTGCCCACCTTGACCTCTTCCCTCCTCCTCCTCCTCCTCCCCCCGTCCTGCCCAAAAAAGGAAGGTCCCTCTCCCCCAGCCCAGTACCTCCAGCTCCCAGTCCACTCAAATCCCTCCCCCTGCAGATAAACCTGCCACTAAGGGGCACAAGAGAGACACTCAGGCCCCCTCTCCAAGCCCACACCTCTGCCCGCTAAACAACAGAGCCAGGACCTGCCCCCTCCCATACCCAATTCCAAGGCCCCCCTAAGAAAAAACACCCACCACCCCCACAGCTCCCATCCCCCCTGAGGTGCCTGCCTACCATCAGCATAATGCCCCTGCCCAGTGGAGTGATTTGGGCTGTCAGGAGTCAGGTTTGGCCTTGGACGCTGCCCTCTGGGTTTTTCCCATACATTGAACTGGTCCATGGCCCTTTCTGTGTATATTTCATTTATTTTATTGTGGTCACTGTTCCCACCAAATTACAGTGGTTGGACCAAAGGTTTGTGTCCTGGCTTTCTTTACTCCTGGCGTATGTTGAATTTCTCTTCAGATGGTTCTCGGCATGTGGTATGTGTGAATGGTGTGTGTTGAGCATGTGGGTGTGTCCCTCTCCCCTCTCACCCTTGTGTGCTTGGCGGCTGTACTCACTGTTGTCGTCGACGTTGCTGCTCCTGGACTGCCATCACATGATAAAGCATCGGAAGGACTTCCAGTTCGGGTTCCATGGCAGCCGCGGACTCCTCTGTGTCCTTGGAAGTGAGTGTCTCCTTTATATGATTTGTTTCCGCAAGGCTTTTCTTGGTGGTGGTCCTGCCTCTGAAATCCTGGGGGTCTGCTATGTCTTAATATGGTTGGGGGCATGTGGTGTTCCGCCAGCCTAAAGATGGAAACCATTGTGGTTAGTGGATAGACAACACTGGCATTTCAGGTGGTACTTTAGCTTTATATGGGAGGGATCACCGCCCTGGTCATAATATGGCAGTCTTCATCGCTAGCCTGACGACAGACCTATCACCATCGCATGTGTGGCGGTCAGCTGACCACCAAGGTGTGTAAAGCATTCAAGTATCACAAAACAGTAATTAAATAAAACACAGGAAACAGATTAAAAATCCAAAACCAATTTATAAGAATAGGACATATTTTTATCTTAAATTTGACACCAAAATGAATTCAATCGGATAAGGGAAACCAGAGATATGAATTTTAAAAGAATGAATGTTTTCTACGCATAGAAACAAAAACCACCAATCTGGTCATCTGGTCGTGCCTCGACCGGGGAAAAGTTAAAGTTTCAGGCTGATCGCGATGGAGCCCTGCTCGGCTACAGCAAGTAAGAGGCCTTGGTCAAAAGTTTACCTTTGGACTTAGGCCCATTATTACACATTTCACACAAAACTGCATTAGCGCAGTTTTGTGTGAAAAAGTATAGCCACTCCAAGACGCCACCAGGTGCCATATTTATGGAATGGCACTAGTCGGCGTTAATGCCCTGTTAGCGTCCTTGTAAAGGACACAAACAGGGTGGGGGAGGCGTAAGGGAAACCGGAGCTTGTGCGCCGAATTATGATGCTACACTGTTTAGAGGCAAAAAAAATGCCTCAAAGCAGTGTAGCGCCATTTTCTGGCGCACAACACCCATGGACATGGCTTCTGTCTTAGTAAAGACAGGAGCCATGCCGACCACCCCAATGGCCATGCCCATGCAGGGAGCACCAAGACAGGGCCCCTGAGTGGGAAAATATTACCAAAAAATAAATACTTACCGGGACTTACCTGGGGTGGTGCCCCTCTTGTGTGGGTGGGAGTGTCCCTACGGCCAAGAATCTCTGACCATGGAAATATGCCTACAGCTCCCCCTAACGCCTGCCCACACCCAGGCATTAAATAATGGCGCCAAGCAAGCTTAATGCCATTATTTAAGGCCCCCAGTCCCGTTCTGGATTTTAGCACGTGGAGATAAATATGGCGCTAAGGCCATTTCATCCTTTTCTAGACGGTAACGCCTACCTTGCATCTCATTGATGCAAGGTAGGTTTTTACATCCAGAAAACAATGTTAACTTCATAAATTTGGCGCTAGAGGTTTGCTCTGAATTAGCGTAAAAATAAACGCTAATTCACCGCAAACCGAGGATAAATATGGGCCTTAGTAATTTTCTTGAACATTTTCTTCAGTGGGCCGAAGTCACAAATTCGATCTGACCTCCTGGAGCCCTCTTCGGATATGTGTTGCAGGAGACCTTAGTGAAGATTTCTACGTTCAGACCTTGACAATTGTTTGTGATGAAAATCTGGGCCAAAGTTTAATCTTCATCTGATGTCCCTGGAGCCCTCCTCAGATACGCGCTGCGTGGAAAGTTCTGGTCAGCTTCTTACCTTTGGACGTAGTCACTTTATTGGAGCTTTTTCTGTCTGCCATCGGGTGACCCTCCACAGGAAACCGGTTTCGAGTCGACATCGACGGATGTCTTTCCAGGAGCTCTGGAGCTTTTCAGCAGGACAAACCTGTAAGTCAGGCTAGGCCGAGGCCAACGTAGGCCAGCTTGACTCTCAACGGCGGGTCGGTCCCTTTATGGAGTTTTTTACACTTAAAGTTCTCTAATCTTCTCCAAACTTCTGGATCTTCTTCCAGAAAGTCTTTGAAGGACCTTTAGGAGTCCACAGTTCACCCCAAGGTTCCAGAAGCTCGGAGGTGCTCCTTGAGGATTAGGACTCCACCTCCCAGAATGCACCTGGCTCAAACTCCAAAATGACCACTGGACAGTGGTCAGCTGGTCAGTTTCTTCAGGATTTGAAGCAAGGAACTCTGGTTAACTATTTTCACCTGTAGCAAGCAGGGAGTCCCTTCTGGAACCAGTTGAAGCCAGGCAAAGTCCTTCTTGTGGTGAAGCCCAAGTGTGCAGCTGGTGCAGTCCTTCAGAGTGCACTGTCCAGGTGCAGGTCAGGGGTCCAGCAGGCAGTCCTTCTTCTTTTGATGCTCTTCCTTGTAGGAATCTGGGGTGTGGGTGCAGGTCTGCCATATTTATATTTGCCCCTGGGGTGGAAAGCAGGGGGGTCCTGGTTGTCCAATCACAGGCAGGCTCCTTCTCCCTTTGATGACCACTTCCTGGGACGTGTGGCAAAAATTAATCCCAGGGAGTAACATTCTTCAAAAATCCAACAAGGCTGAAAATGATTTTTGGAGATTAGATCTGGCTGAGCCCACCCACTGGTGTGGCTAAAAATCCTAATCACATGCCCTTTCCTATCTAATCAAGAGGGCACCTAATTGTCTGAGGTTGCAGGAAATGGGGGAGGTACTGAGCTGCTCCAAATGTCCTTCCCTGCCTTTGAAGACCAGTTTGGCTGCTCTCCCCCATCCTGTTTCACCATATGGTGAGGCAGATCTCCTTCCCCAGGCACATCCTTTGTGCTCAGCCCAGGCCACTTCACACCTCATCAATGCAGCCTGGTCAGGCAGCCAGAGGCTGGCCAATCAGAGAAGGGCACTACAGAGCTGAAGTTGGCAACTTTAAGGTAGAGTTTTAAATCTCTTTCCCTGCACTAATTATATTAAACACAACAATGGCAAGTTGTGGAATTTATTATAACAATTAATTTGATTCCAACTCAATGTATCTGTCTCTTATGAAGACTTTTTTAATTAAAATAAAGTCTCCCCACGTTAGCCTATGAAGGCCATTTACTACAGTGAGGGAAAAACAGATTTGGCTGTTTTACCTCACCAGGGCTTATAAAACAATTTTTATAAGGTCCCTGCTTATAGTTACATGGCACCCAACCCTACGGGCACACAGTGCATACCTTAGGGGTGATTTACATGTACAAATAAGGTAGTTTAAGACTTTGAAAGTACTTTTAATTCCAAAGTTGAATTTGCATATAACTTTAATGTAAAAGCAGCCAGCAAGACGGGTCTGCCTTTAAAACGACACTTGGCATCCCAGCAGTGCATCTATGGGTGCACTACCTATTCTGGGTTCCTAAACCTACATGCCCTACCATATACTAGGGACTTATAAGTAGGTTAATTCTGCCAATTATAATTAGCCTAATTTGCATATCCACTTTGCACAGAGCACTGGCCCTGGAACTGGTAACAAGTACCCAAGGCACAGCCAAGAGTCAGTAACCACCAGTATCTGTCTAAACAGATTGGGGATGACCAGGGCAAAAAAGAGGACTTTCCTACACTACCTGTAAATGCAACTACAAACAATGTTCTTAGAGAAGTTACTAAAAGCTTCCCAAAGTCTGGCTGGCAACAAATATGAAGAATTGTCCATCAAAGACCGTGGTATAAAACTTGATCAGATGTAATTTTAAACTTAAAAAGTATCAATGGCTGGAAGAACTTTTACAAGCAGGGAAGATATTCACAGAAGAGGCCTTCCTATCCCTTACAAATAGAAAAACATTTGCTCTATATGTGTGACCAGTCATAACCAATAATTAATTCACAGACACTCTCTTAACTCTGTACACTGACTTGCGTACTTTAAAGACTTGGGGATTCATTTACAACACAGTGGCACAGCACCAAATTTGGCAGCGCCACACTGCATCACTTCAGAAATGAAGAGATGCACTGTATTTACAGCAATACAGCACACCCGTGTGCTTTCCCTAGTGCTGGCGCTAAACGCCAATGCATGCACCTTTCACTCTGAAGAAAGATGCCTGCATTGCAGGTAATGATTTTTTATGTGCAAGAAGGGACACCTTCCTGCCATAAACAATCAATAATGGCAATTTGTTACTTCTGCAGCACGCATTGAAGTAACAAATCATCATTAATGATTGTTTTTGTGCAGGAAGGTGTCCGTTCCTGCGACATATACAATCATTGATGGTGTTTTGGTCTTTCTATGTGTACTGTACAATGCAGCACAGATAGAAAAAGCAAAAACGAGGAGAAATCAAACTATTTCTCCTTGTTACGCCATGCTAATGCCACCTATGGGGTAGCATTAATTTTTGGCGCTGCCTCAGGTTTATGATTTCTCATAACTCAGGGGCAGCGTCAAGATGCAATGGGTGTTGTGGTGGAATGCCCACAGCAACACCATTGTATGCCCCTTTCAAATTAAGTGATGCGTGTAAAGGGGCTGTATTTACAAGGTGGAGTTAAGCCACAAAAAGTGGCTTAATGCTGCCTTGTAAATATGTTGCAGGGCATTACGCCACAGGATCATCGTTAACAGAGACCCTCCAGTGGCGCAAAGGCCTCGTAAAGTGAGGCCCTTAATTTACCTCCTGTTTTCTCGTCTGGGATCAAGTAATCTCAAAGTGTTCCTTTGACATGCACTTTCATTTTAAGAAAAACAAGCATTTGCAAGGCAATGGGTCTCGCATTACATCGAGTTAGAGCTATTAGCGTTGTAAACGCCTAATCTGACTTTTCTTGGCACATTAAATTAAAAAGAAAAAAAAGAGAGAGTTAGCGCTGTCTAAAGCACAGCACGACCCTGCTGCTCAGTAAAGAGAAAACGTAGTCCAGAAACCATACGAAAAACATAGAGCCTCGTGGGTTTCCTGGTGCTCTGGAGGAGGGCTAAACACTGGAAAAGGCATGAGGTATGCATGCCTTTCACGAATGAAAACAAGCGGATTTTAAAAGGAAAGCCCACGAACCAATGTAAGTGACTGACATAACATGGGTGTGGTTAAAATCCCCCTAAAGGGAGATTAGAAGAGGGATGGAGCGCTTTGCGCTCGCCCCTAAAACGGATCGTGTTTTTCTAAACATCTGCTACACATCGCTGTCTGGGGAGTAAATTGTGGCTGCTCCCCACAAAATAACAAACAGAGATCATGCCAAAATGTAGGCCCAATAAATATATTTTTTCTCAATGCCGTGTCAGAATTTTCAGTTTGTCCTTGATGTAGTGAATTCGAGTGGTATGGTGATTCATAGCGAATAAGTGAGGAGTGTGCGCACACACATGTGGGAGGCTTTTTATGAGTGCATAATACATCCTATGTTAAGGTGCGCACATATTTACACACATTTGAGACATATTTCAGGCACAGCTCTCCTTGCATAAAAGCTAGATTTGCAGATGCTATATATTTCTTTCACAAATAAATCAACAGAGTTACAGTTTCCATCAGCAACTGCCTAATTTTTTAATGGAATTTGCCACAGGAGGGCATTAGCTACCTGAGGGGAAACTATTAGCTCTCAAGCATATAATTCCACATAAAAGCACTTACAAATTGCATTAATCTCACTCATCTCACACGCTATTGTCTTTCTCTTATCCTTAATTGCAGCAATCTTTTTTACACCTCCATCACTGCTTGGCAAGCGAGAAATTTGGCCAATTTGCTGCCTGTAGATTTCTGCCAAGCACTGAAGACAGTAATTTGCCGCTGCCTTATCATCTAGTTTATCGGGTTTTTTTTTTTCTCGATTTTTCGTAGCTCTTTGAACGCACGTTTGGTTTCACTGGGCGCGTGCTGTGCCGCTCAGGGGTCGGTCTTTTTCTGTGATGGCTTTGTATGGGCGGCAGTCCTTTATTCGCACTGACATGAGAGATAATGCCTGCGCCACGTGGAGCAATGCATTCATTGTATCTTAAACGACAAAACACATTTGGGTGCCCATCTGATCCATTTTTGTGTGTGGAAAACGATTCAGATTAATTATTATTTTCTGAGTCGTTTTCAGACAGATCGATTTTTTTTTCAAAATAAGTCTTCTAAAGCACGTGATTCCATTCATACCATATTGACACACACAGCACAGACTCAGCTGCTAGAGAGTAGTTTCAGGACATCGAGTTACAAACATACCAGTGCAACCCATTACTAAGCGCCAGTCATTGCTAACTAGTTTCATTATGGCATATAGAGGAAAATCTCTCAATTTAAAAGTTAAATGTGCGGAGGTCCCACCTCAACTTTGCCTTTCTTTTATGTGTGGAGATCTCCACACTGACAACAGAATCCCTCTGCACACGTAAGTATACACTTTTGTCATAAATGTGGGAAGGACAGAGGGGAATGGCTCAAAAACGGGGAATACTTGCTACTAAAATTTGATGGGTTACAGGAAGTGTAAGGAAGAGTTAAATGAGGGTGAGGGAGTGATTCGGCGGTGGGGGGGGGGGGATGTATCCACCCACAAAAACAGTATGTCTATTGTGTTAGAAATTGGGTCTCTAGTTGGCACAGGTATGCAGCCTGTCCAAGTAGGGACCACAATTCTTGTCCTGGTAAGCCAGATACACAACCTAAACTAACCTGTGCTCCCTCTCTGGCACAGAACAGTAAGGCATAAATTAAGAAGCAATATGTAAATATTTGTGCAACACCTAAATTACAAAAACACTGTGAAAACCTCATGAAAAGACTCCACACAAGTTTTGAAAAAGAAAGAATATTTTTATTAGTAAAACAAGACGAAAACAACAAAAATCCAATACGTTGAACTGGAGATATGAGTTTTTTAAGACTTAAACTGCAAAAAAGTGCTTAGAAGTCAACAGCACTAAAAAGGTTACTTGAGGTCATGCTAGACCAGAGTAAATCCAAATTTCAGGCCAACTACAACCGACGACAGGCCGGCTACAGAATACACGCAGGCCTGCTGAAAGATACCTTAAATAGAGGGTCGCTTTGACACCGAGGAAACAATGTGAAAATGGTGCATCGCTTCTGGTCTGCGCAGTCCGCGGATGCGTCGTCGTCGACCTGCGCAGTCATCGAAGTAATGTCCTTGAGATGCAGCACTGACCTCTTGCAATGAAGGCAATGCTTCATCATCTATGCATGCAGCCAGTGATGCGAAGGCCCAGCTCTGAGTCTGGTGGTGGTACATCAATCATGAGCCACACAGTCGTCAATCTGGAGACCTCAGACTCAGTAGCAGCAGCGATGCGTCGGCATTGAGGAAGGATGCATCTGTTCAGATCTGGGCAATGCCATCAGTGCATTGATTCTTGTAGAAGGACAGCTGCAAAGCCCACTTTCAAGGCCCAGGACTGGATTGGCTCCTCTTGGCAAGGTAGGATCTCACAATTGGCTGAGTTCAGCAGCTGATGCAGGATTTAAGGAAGTCTTTGATGGCCCGAGACTTCAGAACACGAGGCAAGCCAGCAAGCCCTTGGAGTCACTTGGTTCTGGGGATGAATAGATGCAGGTCCAGACCTTCTCACTCGCAGGAAGGGAGGGCACTGGGAAGCAGGGAAGGAACAGCAAAGCATGAGCCCAGCAAAGTCCAGCAGAATTCCAGCAGAGTGGCAGTCCTTTAAGCAGTCCTTCTTCCTGGCAGAGTATATTCAGGTCCAGATGTGTACTGATTTGGAAGGTTCAGAAGTCCAGTCCGTGTACACGGTGCTTTTGAAGTAGGGGTGACTTCAAAGAGGGGCTTAGATGCACACAGAGGTCCTCCCTTCCCTGTGCAGGCTCCTGACACACCAGAGGGGGGGGGGGGTAGGCAGCTTTTTGTGTGGGTAAAGGAACATCCCTATACAGATGCAAGTATCAGCTACACCCACACATCTGGCTCAAGAAGGCCGTCAGACTGGTGATGGGCCATCAGGATTTAAATGCACACCTCACCTCCCTTTGTGTCTAGAGGGAATGCATAAAGCCTAGCTGTCATTCAACCCAACAACAACCAACTACAGCACGGCTCAACACATTAGACATTAGGTCACAGAATAACCCCTTTTGCTGCATTAACTATGGTGGTCATATCGACATTGGTGATAAAAACCGCTTACGCCACGCTGACAGCCACCAACATACCGCCACAGTGGCAAATGTAACCGTTCACCATATTATGACACACACACACCAAACACAATACAGCCACATACACAAATCCTCCAGCATAAAGGTCAGATGTAAACTGTCGGTACCAACACCAATACTGTTACGCCAACAGAAAAACGCCCACCACATCATGTTATGTTATGTTTTGTTATGTTATTGCATTTTATATAGCGCCAAACTACCTGGAGGCTTTGTGGCGCTTCATGACCCACGAATCACCAAGGCGGACATTCAACTGTGGTAAACCATTGGTGGTACACACGTATGGGCTTAGAATGGACACCCAAATACTAAACTACACAACATTGGCCAATTAAAAAAACACCCACCTGACACGCATACACACACCACACCCACCCACACCACTATAAAACACACACCCACATTACCCACAATCCCTTACGAATACAAATCATTGCCGCCAGACAGACAGAAAGACCACTGTGACAACTACACACACACCCATACATCCCTCACACGCTCTTCTATGCACACCCAATCACACTACCCAACACCCACACACTTACCCACACCACACAACACCCATGGCCCCACAAAGCACTCCCCGTTTCACAGATGAGGAGTTGAGGGTCATGGTGGACGAAATAGTCAGGGTAGAGCCACAGCTCTTTGGAGCACAGGTACAGCAGATATCCATTGCAAGGAAGATGGAGTTTTGGCAGAAAATCGTGGACAGGGTGAACGCCGTGGTACAGCTTCCAATGACAAGGGACGAGATCAGGAAGAGGTGGAACGACCTACGGGGGAAGATACGTTCCGTGGCAGCAAGGCACCAGCTCACCATACAGAGGACTGGCAGTGGACCCCCACCTCCTGCCCCACAGCTCACAGCATGGGAGAAGCAAGTCTTGGCATTAGTGCATCCTGTGGGACTCACTGGACGAGCCGGAGGACTGGACACTGGTAAGCCAACATTTACCACTTATCACCCCCCATACCTGCATGCCATCTCACACCCTCACCCTCACTCCCATCACTCCACTCCTTCCCACACACTGCACCTACACATATGACTAACCCCAATGCCAAGCACTGCATGCCATACCAATGCATGGACAGCCCTCCCAGCCCCGCATGGACTCGCATCACCAAAGCATGCACAGCATGGAGAACTAACAATCACACAATACATCACCACACACAAACAAAGGTGGCAGGGCAACAGCAATGATAGAGGGGAAGATAGGGATGTACAATATGTCACAGGCATGAAGCATAATATATCACTTACATCCCCACAGGTGCCCCATTCAATCTCAGTGGAGAGGAGGTGCCACGACTATCCAGTCCCCCAACAGAAGATGCCCACAGTGATAACAGTAACTCTGGACTTCAGGATCTGGATGAACAACCTGGTCCATCATTGATCACTGGTTAGTTGGCCACCCCAGCCCACTCACAGTCCACCACAGAGCCTCCCCCATCAGTTACCATCACCACAGCATCCACCCAGGGTCCCCACACCTCTGTCCCCAGGACATGTCAATCAGCAGTGTGCCCATCTGTACAGGGACCCAAGTCCACAAATCATATCCAAGACAATCAGGGACCTGGGGTCAGTGGCAGTGAGCACACCATTCAAGGGACAGGGGCACAGGGCAACAGGGACACTGGGAGGACCGCCATGCCCCAGGTGTAGGACAGGCCCAGGGAACCGACTCTCGAGGAGGCACTCACTAATGTCCTGGGTGCCAACCAACATTCCCAGGACACGATGGGCCAGATCCTGAACAACATGCAGGAGAACAAGCGGCTGCAGTAGGAACACCATCAGGAGATCAGGGAGGACTTGGAAGCCCTCAACACCACCATGATCTCCATAGCAGGGGTGCTTGCCGACATGGCCAAAATCATGAGATAATGGACTGCACAGCAGTGGGACCCTACCACTAGCCAGTCTGTTGTCCAGCCCACCATTTCCACTGCAGCTGGTGGACAGGAGGCCCCGCCACAGGACCCACAGGCCGCCAGTATCCCTCCCCCTGCAGAATATGAACCACCCCGCAAACGTTCCCTGCGAACCAGACAGAAGCCAGAGGCACTTGCCAAGACCAAGACCACCACCAGGAAATGAGAGTCTCCTGATTGTCCCCCTTGTGTCCCACCCTGTCACCTTGTCCACTTTGAACTGCCTATGCTCCCCTTCCTATGGCCACTTGGTCCCTGGACATGTGCTACAAACAGACTGGAACAATACCCTGGACTTTCCTCCACCATCACCCCATTTCATTGCACTTTACTCTCAATTTTATAGCACTACAATAAACACCCTTGAACACAATTTGAGTAACACTGTTTTCTGTTTTTTAAATGTGCATTTGTGGGAACAATCACATTAAGTGCAAATGTTCTGAACACTGTGATATCATACAAATGATGACCTGTAACTGTTTGTAGTGATCCCATCTGGACATGGTTGTCATATCACCAACATCTAGAAAATGAGAAGTCATAGGTGACAGTAAGTTGAGATGCAAAGGAAGTGAATGCCATCATGCTATAGCCACAGAGATGAATCAATAGTCGGAGTAATGGTCAGTTCCACTGTCTCACATGTGTGTCATTGGAAGTATTGTGGTATAACTGATGTTCTGTTGTCCTCATCCTCATCCTCTGCCTCCTCATGCTCACTGTCCTCAGGGTCCAATGCTGCCACAGGGTGATCTCCAGTCCCCTCCTCCTGCAGAAAAGGCACATGTCGTCTGAGGACCAGGTTGTGCAACATGCAGCATGCCACTACCATGGGCACACCCTTCCGGGTGAGTAGCACAGGGATCCACCTGTCAGCTTGAGGCACCTGAACCTGGCCTTCAGGAGGCCGAAGGTCTGCTCGATTATTCTTCTGGTTCGCCCATGTGCCTCATTATAATGTTCCTCAGCCCCTGTCCTGGCATTCTTCACAGGGGTCAGCATCCACAATAGTTTTGGGTAGCCACAGTCACCTTCAAGTATTGAGGGACAATATTTAGCCTTATACAATCCTATGGGATAACACCTGAAGGCATACACTGACATACAGTGGGTGGGAGCTCTGGCTCACCTATTAGCCACACCCTGTGCCTCTGTAGTTGGGCCATCACATTTGGAATGCTGCTATTCCTCAGGACGAAGGCATCATGCACCGAACCAGGATACTTGGCAGTGACATGGGAGATGTACTGGTCCGCCAGGCACACTATTTGCACATTCAGTGAGTGGAAACTCTTCTGATTCCTGAACACCTGTTCTTTCTGGTGGGGGGGATTAACGCAATATATGTACCGTCAATCGCCCCAATAATATTGGGGATATGCCCCATTGCATGGAATCCTGCCTTCACAGTGGCCAAATCTTCCACCTGGGGGAAAGCAATTTAGTTGCACATGTGTTTCACCTGGGCAGACAAAACCATTGCCAGCACGATAGAAAACATTGGCTGTGATATTCCAGCTGCCAAGCCCACTGTCACTTGGAAAGAACCAGTTGCCAGGAAATGCAGCACTGATAGCACTTGCACAAGAGGGGGGATCCCAGTGAGATGACAGATCGCTGTTATCAGTTCAGGCTCCAATTGGGCACACAGCTCTGTGAATGTGGCCCTGTCCGGTCTAAAAGACAGTATAATGTGCCTGTCCCCCAGTGTAGCCAAGTCCACAAGGGGTCTGTACACAGGGGTTCATCTCCTCCTCCCATTTGTCAACAGCAGAAGGTATCTATGGGACACAAGAGTGAGTAGGCTGTCACAATTTGAACAATGGAACCACAACCTCAGTGTACATGTTGCATTTAGGTGATGGAACAATAGGAATGGCAAGGTATGTGTTAATCTAGGCAGTGACGCAGTAAAGGTTAATCTGATCGTTGTCCATCGCCATGACATGGCGACCACCTGTCCGGTATGTAGGGACAGGTGAAAGTGAGGCAACTCCGCCGACGTTGGGCGTGGTGGTGGAAGACCGTCTTGCCAATGGGGATCTGCGCTGTTGGTGAGGGTGTACACCGCCGCAGACGTGACCCCCATTTTCTATCTGATTTCTCACTTGTTTCCTGACCTTCAACAGGAGAACACCTTCACTGCGTGTGCTGCTGTGACCTGTGTCTGGAAACTGCCATGGCCGTGTGACTGGGGAAAGGGCCCCTGCCTTCACTTTCCGAGGAGTTGGAGCGAATGGTGGATGGGATCCTACCCCAGTACAGACTGCTGAATGGGCCTCCAGACCAACAGGTGAGTACATCTTGGGCATGATGCATGTGGGAAGGATGCACTGAGATGTGTGTGCAAGCATCGTGTTATCAGGGGGATGTCATGTGGTGGTGTACATGGTGTGCGCCGGGCGATGTTTGTGCCAATGTTGAAGGAAACGGGATTGGTGGGCCATATGTGTGACACGCTGGAATGTATGTGTAATGGTGTCCTCCGGTCTGTATCGCATCTGCAGGCCAGTGCCCATCAAAATAAGGGATTATGGCGTGCCATCGCCAAGGACATGCAGACCCTGGGGGTCTATGGCATGGGTAACACCCACTGTTGGAAACGTTGGGGGGTCCTGAGACACTGGGCACGGAAGACCGCGGCGGCCCAGCTGAGGATGGCTTCCCAATGCGGAAGGGGTGCCCGTCTGAACCTGATCCCCCGATGGCCTGCATACTGGCGGTGGCCTACCAAAAGCTGGATGGGCGCTTGAGGGTGTCACAGCAGCCACAAGGGGGTGAGTACAGTGCCCATTACAACAATAATTTGTAGGTGGCATGGGATCTGGTGGTGGGTGTCAGTTAATGGGTGCCCCATTATGCCAGGCCAGACATTGCAGTGTGATCCAGCTCCAGGGTAATGGTTGAAAGGGAAAACAAGGTAACCTAGGTAGGTTTCATTCCATGTCAGACAGGACTAAGTGGGTCCAAGGAGGTGTGCAGTTTGCAGTGTTTGGCCCTCATCTTGCTGTGGCATCCTCCCAAATCAAAGGCAGTGCAATTCATAGTGCTCAATCCTGATCCCTGTGTGTGACTGTCCTGTGTATGCCAACTGTGGTGTTCGCACAGTAATTGACCTAGTGTTCCCTTTCTCTCTCTCCCCTTCTTTTATCTTCTGTCATCCTGTCCATGTGTGCATTAGCATCATCTGTTGGAGGAGCAGGGGCACCGGTGACAGAAGGTGCTGCATCCCACAGGAACCAGGAGGCAGAGCCCACCGACTCTGAGGGAACTAGTGGGACGGAGGTTGAGGAGAGCACCACAGCGAAGACAGGAGGTGCAACACTGACTCAGATACCTCCTCTGATGGAAGCTCTCTGGTGGTGGCGGACACCTCTGTGACCACCCCAGCTGTAGGTACAGCCGCCATCCTTTGTACCAGCACCACCCTGCCAGTAGCCCCTCAGCGAGTTGCCTTTGCCCACTGACTCAGGAGGGTGGGCATCTCCTTCGCCCCTGGCATCTCAGGCCCTGCCCCAGTGAGCCCTGTTGCCCTGAGTGAGGAGGCTATTGACCTCCTGAGATCCATCTCTGTAGGGGAGTCAACCTTTGTGAATGCCATACAGGGGCGAGCATCCCAGGTGCAGCAATGCAATGCATTCCTGGAGGGCATCCACAGTGGATTGGTGGCCCAAAAGAGGTCGATTCAGGCTCTGGCCCCCTCTCTGATGGCGACCATTGTCCCTATCCCTACCGTACCCCCTCCAACTACCACTTCCCAGTCCCAGTCTCCTCAACCCCAACCCATCCCATGCACACATCTAGATGAGCATGCACACAAGACACCACACAAGAGTGACACAGTCAAATACAGGCACCACACTTCAACACACAAGCACTCACACAAACACCAGACAGTTGCCAGCACTTTCGCATCCACTGCCTCAACTGTCTCCCCACCTCCTCCTCCTTCACCTCTCCCACAGTCATGTCCACACTCACACCTGCAAGCACTGCTTCAACATCCACAATCAGCATCACCACACCGAGCAGCACACACACCTCACTAGCAGACACCTCCCCAACATCCATGCACACGTCCCCTGTGTCTTCTCCAACCCTGTCTGTCCCCCCTCCAGAAGGTCGCAAACGCAAGCACTCAGGCACCCAACAGCCATCCACCTCACATCAGCACACTCCCCATGCACCTGCATCCAAGTCCAGCAGATGTACTCCTCCAACAACCACTCCTTCCACCTCCACTACCATGCCTCCTCCCTCTTCCCCCCCACCGTCCCTAAAAAGCTTTTCCTTGCCCAACTTGACCACTTCCCTCCCTCTCCCCCCCCCCTGCCCATAAGAGCAGGGTCCCAACGACCCAGCCCAGCACCTCAGTCAAACAGTCCACGAGGTACCTCCTAGTGGTGGAGGCAAGACAGTGATGGATTTCACTCCACCAGCCAGGAAGGGTGAGGATCCCACAGCTACTGCCATGAAGGGGAAGAAGCCCTCGACTCCTGCCACGAACGGGAATGAGGCCGCAACTCCTTCCAATAAGGGGAAGGAGGCTGCACCTCCTGCATGAAGGGGAAGAAGCCCTCGACTCCTGCCATGAAGGGGAAGAAGCCTTTGACTCCTGCCATGAAGGGGAAGGAGGCTGCACCTCCTGCCATGAAGGGGAAGAAGCCTTCAACTCCAGTAGAGGCTGGCAGGATGACACCACCACCAGCGGTCACGGACCCCTCACCTCCAGCTGAGGCAGTGCAGCCCACTCCTCCTGCAGATACTGCAACTTCACCTGCTGAGACAGTGCAGCTTTCACCTCCAGCAGAGGCTGTGCAGGAGGCACCTTCACCTGCTGACACAGTGCAGCCCTCACCTCCAGCAGAGGCTGGCAGGGTGACACCACCACCACCACCGGTGGTCACGAAGCCCTCACCTCCAGCTGAGGCAGTGCAACCCACTCCTCCAGCAGAGGGTGCACCTTCACCTGCTGACATAGTGCAGCCCTCACATCCAGATGAGACA
This sequence comes from Pleurodeles waltl, assembly GCF_031143425.1. Lineage (NCBI taxonomy): Eukaryota > Metazoa > Chordata > Amphibia > Caudata > Salamandridae > Pleurodeles > Pleurodeles waltl. The sequence continues at coordinate 689,891,874 of NC_090442.1, read as the reverse complement.
GTGCAGCCCTCACCTCCAGCAGAGTGCATGTAGGCTACCCAGCACAGAGAAATGGGCATGGATCCCTCTCCAGACCCAGTGGGAAAGTCACCCACCTGAGAGACTGTGGCCTAGCACAGAGAAATGGGCATGGAGCCCCCGCCAGAACCAGTGGGAATGTCACCCACCTGAAAGACTGTGGCCTTGCACTCCCCAGCACAGAGAAATGGGCATGGAGCCTGTTGGACTTTTTTTTATCTTTGCAGGGTCATCTCCAATCTTTTTGCCTTCTGCCTTTTTTTCTTACCTGTTGTTGGTTTTAGGACTTTGGGCACTTTACCACTGCTAACCAGCACTAAAGTGCATATGCTCTATGTGTAAATTGTATGGTTGAATGGTTTATCCATGATTGGCATATTTGATTTACTAAGAAGTCCCTACTAAATTGCACTAGAGGTGCCCAGGGCCTGTAAATCAAATGCTACTAGTGGGCCTGCAGCACTGGTTGTGCCACCCACATTAGTAGCCCTGTAAACATGGCTCAGACCTGCCACTGCAGTGTCTTTGTGTGTAGTTTCAAACTGCCCATTCGACTTGGCAAGTGTACCCACATGCCAGGCCTAAACTTTCCCTTTTCTTACATGTAAGACACCCCTAATGTACGCCCTAGGTAGCCCCATGGGCATGATGCAGTGTATGTTTAAGGTAGGACATATACCAATGTGTTTTATATGTCCTGACAGTAAAATACTGCCAAATTCGGTTTTCACTGTGCAAGGCCTGTCTCTCTTATAGGTTAGCATGGGGGCTACATTTAAATGTGATTAAAGTGTAGATTACCGTTGGGAGCTGATGGTCATGTGGAGTTTGGGGTCTCTAAACTCACAATTTAGAAATACATCTTTTAGTAAAGTTGGTTTTGAGATTGTGTGTTTGAAAATGCCACCTTTTAGAAAGTAGGCATTTTCTTGCTTAAGCCATTCTGTGACTCTGCCTGTTTGTGGATTCCATGCCTGGGTCAGTTTGACAATTGGGCTGTTTGCACCTCTCCCTAGACAGTGACACAAAGGGGGCTGGGGTGTAGCCTGCATATCCCGATGAGCTATCTGCGCCAGGAGGGAGGGGAATAGTGGTCACTTACACCTGAAAGGGCTGTGCCTGCCCTCACACAATGCAATCTTCAACCCCCCTGGCGTGTGTCTGGGGACTGGCCTGGGCAGGATCTCACAAACAAGAGAGAATTTCCTTTGAAGTAGGCCTACTTCAAAGGGCAATATGGGTTTAAGAACAACACCCAAACCCCTGAAAATTACATCACTTCTGGAAATCAAGAGGAACCTCTGCCAAGGAGAAGAGCTGAAGAGTTGAGGAGAAGTGCTGCCCTGCCTGTGACTGTGCTTTGTGGAGCTATCCTGCAGTTGCTGCTTCTGCCTGTGAAAGGGGACAAAGACTGGACTTTGTTTTGCATCCCTGCTTGTGAAGAAATCTCCAAGGGCTTGACCTGAGCCTGCCTCCTGTTGTTGAAGTCTCATGGCCATCAAAGACTTCCCCTGCCAGAACTTCACTCCTTGCTGAGACTCCTGCCCTGCCAAGTGGTACCCTATCCAGCTCCTGGGCCCTTGAAAGGTGAAGCTGGCAGCCAAAGTCTGAAAATCCAAGCACAGACCGCCGTGCGTTGAAATTTTCCACGCACCTTCGGAGACGCGGCCGCCGGCTTCGCGGCTGAAATCCACATTCCACCTGCATCATGGCTGGAAGATCGATGCAATGCGGCTGGAGTAACAACATGCTACACCCGCTAACGGAGGCTTATCACAACGCAAACCCCATGCAGTGCAGTTTTGTGATACCGTGCAATCGGATTTTCGACGCAACATCGCTGGGCAAGGAAAAACAATGCAAAGCTTGCATGGACTCGAGGGCGTCTGTCCGGATCGACACATCGCTCTCCTGCGGAGAGGAAAAACAATGCACGCCGACTCGACCGGAGGAGGAACGACGCACAGTCTCGCTTGCCTTTTCCGACGCACACTCACCCGTGCAGTGTTATTTTGATGCAACTCAGATACTTTTTCACGCTAACAGTGTTAGCACTGTTTTCTAAAGATTTAAGACTCTTTTTGCTTTTTAATTTATAACTTGACTTGTTTATTGTGGATTTTTGTTGTTTTGGTCTTGTTTTGTTTAGATAAATATTTCTTTTTTTTAAAACCTGTGTTGTAGCGTTTTCACTGAGTTACTGTGTGTGTTGATACAAATACTTTACACCTAGACTCTGAAGTTATGCCTGCCTGTTTGTGTCAAGCTACCAAGGGAGTGAGCGGGGGTTAACTGAGGGTGATTCTCCTTTACCCTGACTACAGTGAGGGTTCTTGCTTGGACAGAGGGTAACCTGACGGCCAACCAAACACGTCATTTCTTATAGAGCCCTCTCCAGATCCAGTGGGAAAGTCACTCACTTGAAAGACTGTGGCCTTATACTCCCCAGCACAGAGAAATGGGCATGGTGCCCCCTCCAGAACCAGTGGGGAAGTTCCCAAATTTTGCTCAGGTGCCCCCCCACGCACCATCCCTCTGAGGTGCCTGCCCAGTTGCAAAATGATGCCCTTAAAGAGTACTGTGCAGATGATGTCAGGAGACAAGTTGGGCTTGGACTGTGCCTTGTGGCCATGTGGGCTCTTTGTACTTTGGACTGGGCATTGGCCCTTTGTGGACAATTGTACACATCTGGTTCATGTGGTGGCTTTTCCCTTGCTAATACATTTTCATTACTTCCAAAATCTGATCCTTGTTTTATTGTGCCTTGTGTCGTGTGCGATTGGTTTATGTCTGCAGCTGGTTGTGTGTATAGTGTGTGTGTGTCTGGTGTGTGTTGTGCATGTGTGTGTCACCCTCATTTTCCTCCCTCCCTCCCTTGTGTGCTAGGCGGCTGTACTCACCGTTGTCATCTTCATCAGTGTTTGTGTTCCAATTGGAGCATGGCGAAGAAGAGCATCGGGAAGACTTGAAGTTCCTGTTCCATGGCGGCGGTGGAGTCCTCATTGTACTTGTTAGTGAGTCTTTCGTTTTCTGTGTTCTGTTTCTGCCAGGCTTTTGATGGCGTTGTGACCGCCCCAGAAATCCTGGCGGTTTGCTGTGTCATAATATGGTAGGCGGTACTTTGACTTCCACCTAGCTGTTGATGGCGACCGCCGATGTGTGTGGTGTTAACACCCTAGCGGGTGGTGTGGTACATTGGCTGACTATGGGAGTTCACACCGCCATGGTCATAATTTGGCAATAATTACTGCCGGCCTGTTGCACCACTTTATCACTTACTGCCAATGTCATGATGTGGGCTTATGTCTTTAAACTTTTTTGGGGTGTGACCGTTGCTCTGTGGTGGAATTATCTGAGTAGGAATAGAGAGAGGGTTTACAAACTCATCATCTTTTGGATGTTCAGGGAAGCTGTCGTTGCCAGACAGCTTCTCACCTGATGTGTTCCTGGATATGGTTGCTGAATGGGAGTAAGAACTAGATTCACCTACAGCCCAATCCCAGGTTATCCCAGCCTATGTCAAAATACTGGCTACTCTCCATTTCATGGCCACTGGATCTTTCCATGGGGTTTGCTCTGACAACATTGGCAGAAAATATTTGTTTCACCTCAGTGATATCAATAGTAAAAAACAGCCATGCACACCATAAACAGACTCACAAACAGCCAAAAAAACAGCTCCCACACAGACCTGTTAAAGAATCCCTTTGGGCATTTCCTGATTGTCCGATGGGCCAGTCGGACCCTGACAGTGGGTCATCAACAAGTACCTTCAGCTTTATTTGGATCTAGAGAGTCAGTTGAGCAATGCAGCTCAGGCTCAAATCTGGCAAGACCTTCCAATGCACTGCAGTACAGTGGGTTGCTCACCTAGCAGGGGAAGCTGTGTTGCAAGTGGTGGGAAGACTTCCGTCGCTGGACCAGGATTAATGCCCAATACATTATGCAATTGTCTTCCCATTCACAGCACCCATGCATGACACCCTTCGCCAGGATGATCCTTAAAGCTGCTTGGCCAGCCCTCCATCCCCACCTGTAATAGTATGTGCAGCAGAGAGTCAGTAAGTATACCTTAGTTTAAGACAATGATGTGCATGAGGCACTTTCAGAGTGCTGTCCTGTCTTGTGTTCACTGGGAGCTTTGTCATAACCTTACATGTTCTATTTTTTAAACATGTTTTTATTAGTGTTGATTTAAAGTTAAGGTAGATGGAGTACATCTACCATAATTCCTAACCACTGTTACTTCTAGGCTGCCCTGTTTTCAATGTTTATTTTATTAGGTTTTCAGTGGTATTTTCTCAGTGTTTTTCAAACCTTTCTAAATCAGTGTTTATCAGTCTTTATAGAAAATAGACAGAAACTGTGATTTTCCCATGTTTTAAAACAGTAGAGTGATTGTTTTAAAGCACACATCTAATTTAAATGTGATGTAATGCTGTGTCTGTAGTGTCTACTTCTTGTCAGTTTGGCCAATGGACTTATGTTAGACTGTTTTAAACATAGAAAGCCGGTCTAATGCACTCACAGTCATATCTCATAACTTTCTCTTCGATCTTATTACCTTTCACACTCACCCTGTCAGGACCCTTTCTGGTTTACAGGATAATTAATGAAATTAAGTAAGAGTGCTGTATGCACATATTTTAATAAACACACTCATGGACACATTTGGGGTCACTTACCTTCTCCCTACTGAATATTATTATATTGTATGGGTAGACAACCCTTTCAAAAGCAAAATACCTTGTGAAAACAAACATTTTGAATTACACTAGATTAGTTTGATTCCCAGCATTTTAAGGCACTTGAAACTTAATGTTAAAGCATGTTCACCACTGCTTTTGTTGCAGTCTTTGAGTGACTACATTAAGGTGGTGCTGTAGTTGTGTGGACATTCAAAACTGCCAAGTGTCCTCATGGCAAATGCCTCACGTTAAGTAAGTCCCTGATAACTCACCTTGCTTTGAATGTTTACAATGTTTAAAGCCTGATTCCACAATGTCAGTGCGTGTATAATGGGAGAAGGGTGTACATTCTAACTGAAGTTATGTAGATCTTCATTACTGACTCAAAGAAATGGACAAATTCTGCTTTTTTCACATTCCTTTTTAGCAACTGGGCTGATCAGTGACCATCACAGCGGGATTGGGTGCAAGAACTCAGATCTTCAGCTCAGATGTTGACACAAAGGGCCTGATTCTAACTTTGGAGGACGGTGTTAAACCGTCCCAAAAGTGGCGGATATACCACCTACCGTATTACGAGTTCCATAGGATATAATGGACTCGTAATACGGTAGGTGGTATATCTGCCACTTTTGGGACGGTTTAACACCGTCCTCCAAAGTTAGAATCAGGCCCAAAGACTCCATACAACCAGTGAGAAATAGAAAACAACCGCCAGCAGGGGTAATACACCTTCCCAGGTACTAACAAGATCTGCAAAAAACTCCAAAATACTCCAATGAAAGATGATCAGTCACATGGGGGAATAGATGTAGACACCACCAGCCAAGGGCAGGAAGTTCTTGGTTCTTCTTCTGGCCTTGAGCAAGACCACTTGTTTCCTAAGAGGAGGCCCCCACACCATCTGGGGCTGCATCCAGCAACTGCTTAACTCCAGCTGCACATCCTGCCATGCATTATCTTTCCCTTCCAGTTTACCTGATTCAAGAAACACTTATGCCCCATCACTTTACACTTCTCCATATGCTGCTGTAGGAGGCTGGCATGGCTTGTAGTGGGTACCAAGGGGTACTTACACTCTGTACCAGGTCCAGTTATCCCTTATTAGTGTAGAAGAGGTGTCTAGCAGCTTAGGCTGATAGAAAAGGTAGCTTAGCAGAGCAGCTTAGGCTGAACTAGGAGACATGCAAAGCTCCCACTATATCACTGGTGTCATATGCACAATATCATAAGAAAACACAATACACAGATATACTAAAAATAAAGGTACTTTATTTTTATGACAATATGCCAAAAGTATCTCAGTGAGTACCCTCAGTATGAGGATAGCAAATATACACAAGATATATGTACACAATACCAAATATATGCAGTAATAGCAATAGAAAGCAATGCAAGCAATGTACAGTCACAATAGATTGCAATGAGAGCACATAGGTATAGGGGCAACACAAACCATATACTCCAAAAGTGGAATGCGAACCACAAATGGACCCCAAACCTATGTGAGCTTGTAGAGGGTCGCTGGGACTGTAAGAAAACAGTGAGGGTTAGAAAAATAGCCCACCCCAAGACCCTGAAAAGTAGGTGTAAAGTGCACCTATGTTCCCCAGAGAGCACAGAAGTCGTGATAGGGGAATTCTGCAAGGAAGAACAACACCAGCAATGCAACCAAAGTGGATTTCCGGACGAGAGTACCTGTGGAACAAGGGGACCAAGTCCAAGAGTCGTGACAAAGTCGAGATTGGGCAGATGCCCAGGAAATGCCAGCTGAGGGTGCAAAGAAGCTGCCACCGGATGGTAGAAGCTGTGGATTCTGCAAGAACGAAGAGGCCTAGGAACTTCCCCTTTGGAGGATGGATGTCCCACGACGTGAAGAAGCTTGCAGAGGTGTTCCCACGCAGAAAGACTGCAAACAAGCCTTGCTAGCTGCAAGGGTCGCGGTTAGGGTTTTTGGATGCTGCTGTGGCCCAGGAGGGACCAGGATGTCGCCAATTGTGTGAGAAGACAGAGGGGGCGCCCAGCAAGACAAGGAGCCCTCACAGAAGCAGGCAGCACCCGCAGAAGTGCTGGAACAGGCACTACAAAGAGGAGTGAACTGGAGCTCACCCAAAGTCACAAAAGAAGATCCCACGATGCCGGAGGACAACTCAGGAGGTTGTGCACTGCAGGTTAGAGTGTTGGGAACCCAGGCTTGGCTGTGCACAAAGGAAATCCTAGAAGAGTGCACAAGAGCCGGAGCAGCTGCAAATCACACAGTACCCAGCAATGCAGTCTAGCGTGGTGAGGCAAGGACTTACCTCCACCAAACTTGGACTGAAGAGTCACTGGACTGTGGGAGTCACTTGGACAGAGTTGCTGAGTTCCAGGGACCACGCTCGTTGTGCTGAGAGGGGACCCAGAGGACCGGTGATGCAGTCTTTTTTTGCCTGCGGTTGCAGGGGGAAGATTCCGTCGACCCACGGGAGATTTCTTTGGAGCTTCTAGTGCAGAGAGGAGGCAGACTACCCCCACAGCATGCACCACCAGGAAAACAGTCGAGAAGGCGGCAGCATCAGCGATACAAGGTTGCAGTAGTCGTCTTTGCTACTTTGTTGCAGTTTTGCAGGAATCCTGAGCAGTCAGCGGTCGATTCTTTGGCAGAAGGTGAAGAGAGAGATGCAGAGGAACTCTGATGAGCTCTTGCATTCGTTATCTAAAGAATTCCCCAAAGCAGAGACCCTAAATAGCCAGAAAGGGAGGTTTGGCTACTTAGGAAGGAGGATAGGCTAGCAGCACAGGTAAGAGCCTATCAGGAGGAGTCTCTGATGTCACCTACTGGCACTGGCCACTCAGAGTAGTCCAGTGTGCCAGCAGCACCTCTGTTTCCAAGATGGCAGAGGTCTGGAGCACACTGGAGGAGCTCTGGGCACCTCCCAGGGGAGGTGCAGGTCAGGGGAGTGGTCACTCCCCTTTCCTTTGTCCAGTTTCACGCCAGAGCAGGGCTGGGGGATCCCTGAACCGGTGTAGACTGGCTTATGCAGAGATGGGCACCATCTGTGCCCATCAAAGCATTTCCAGAAGCTGGGGGAGGCTACTCCTCCCCAGCCCGGACACCTTTTTCCAAAGGGAGAGGGTGTAACACCCTCTCTCTGAGGAAGTCCTTTGTTCTGCCTTCCTGGGCCAAGCCTGGCTGGACCCCAGGAGGGCAGAAACCTGTCTGAGGGGTTGGCAGCAGCAGCATCTGCAGTGAAACCCCGGGAAAGGTAGTTTGGCAGTACCCGGGTCTGTGCTAGAGACTCGGGGATCATGGAATTGTCTTCCCAATGCCAGGATGGCATTGGGGTGACAATTCCATGATCTTAGACATGTTACATGGCCATGTTCGGAGTTACCATTGTGAAGCTATACATAAGTAGTGACCTATGTATAATGCACGCGTGTAATGGTGTCCCCGCACTCACAAAGTCCAGGGATTTTGCCCTGGACGATGTGGGGGCACCTTGGCTAGTGCCAGGGTGCCCACACACTAAGTAACTTAGCACCCAACCTTTACCAGGTAAAGGTTAGACATATAGGTGACTTATAAGTTACTTAAGTGCAGTGGTAAATGGCTGTGAAATAACGTGGATGTTATTTCACTCAGGCTGCAGTGGCAGGCCTGTGTAAGAATTGTCAGAGCTCCCTATGGGTGGCAAAAGAAATGCTGCAGCCCATAGGGATCTCCTGGAACCCCAATACCCTGGGTACCTCAGTACCATATACTAGGGAATTATGAGGGTGTTCCAGTATGCCAATGTGAATTGGTGAAATTAGTCACTAGCCTGTTAGTGACAATTTGTAAAGAGAAAGCATAACCACTGAGGTTCTGGTTAGCAGAGCCTCAGTGAGACAGTTAGGCATCACACAGGGAACACATACATATAGACCACAAACTTATGAGCACTGGGGTCCTGGCTAGCAGGGTCCCAGTGACACATACCAAACATACTGAAAACATAGGGTTTTCACTATGAGCACTGGGCCCTGGCTAGCAGGATCCCAGTGAGACAGTGAAAACACCCTGACATACACTCACAAACAGGCCAAAAGTGGGGGTAACAAGGCTAGAAAGAGGCTCCTTTCTCACAGATTCTCAATCCCTTCAATATTTGAGAGACAACCATTGAGCAGCTCCAAACATTGCGTGGTCTTATGACATCATTGACCGCAACTCTTATATCGCATTTGCCTCCCCAACCTGCCCTATCTCCTGCTGTACAACATCAAAGATAATCTGTGATCCCTGTTTCCATGCTACTACTTTATTTCATTCTTTCCTCAGGTTACCTGGTCCTGCCATGGCCAGCAATTTGATGTCTACATCAGAGTAGGATTTACAATTCATGGTCACAACTAAGAGCAAGCATGACCAGAAACCTTTGCCCTCAAGCCAGGGCAAAGGAACATCTTAGAAAGAATCTTAGTCGGACACACCCTCTATTTTGAAGTAGCTTAGACTTTATCATAATACTGTAAACAGTAGACTCTATTATTTAGTCACCTTTATGGACTATAAATGTTTTTAATTCCCCTTTGTGTAATGACCAGTTACTTTGATGCTTCCTGACATGGTTTTATTATTTGCCCAACCACCTCCAAGGCATTATGGGGGTGATTCTGATTCTGGTGGGCGGCGGAGGCCGCCCGCCAGAATTCCGCCTCCATTATACCGCTCCGCGGTCAGAAGACCGCGGAGGGTATTATGAGTTTTTCCCTGGGCTGGCGGGCGGTCTCCAAAAGACCGCCCGCCAGCCCAGGGAAAAACTCCCTTCCCACGAGGATGCCGGCTCGTAATCGAGCCGGCGGAGTGGGAAGGTGCGACGGGTGCAGTGGCACCCGTCGCGTATTTCAGTGTCTGCAAGGCAGACACTGAAATACTTTGCGGGGCCCTCTAACGGGGGCCCCTGCCGTGCCCATGCCATTGGCATGGGCACGGCAGGGGCCCCCAGGGGCCCGCGACCCCCCCTACCGCCATCCTGTTCATGGCGGCTTTCCCGCCATGAACAGGATGGCGGTAGGGGGGGTCAGAATCCTCATGGCGGCGGAGCGCGCTCCGCCGCCATGAGGGATTCCCCCGAGCAGCGGTAAGTCGGCGGGAGCCCGCCGACTTGCCGCTTCTGACCGCGGCTGAACCGCCGCGGTCAGAATGCTCGTGGGAGCACCGCCAGCCTGTTGGCGGTGCTCCCGTGGTCGGTGGCCCTGGCGGCCACCGGCCACCAGGGTCAGAATGACCCCCTATGTCCCCTCTGAGTACATATTACGGAGCCAATTTAAAGTTTGAAGTAACCATACTCTTTATTTACAGCTGTCCGCAACCCCAGTGGACATCTCTTACATTGGCAGTGTTGTCCTGACAGCCTTAGGGTTGTCATCCCCTAACGTTTTGCTTCCTCCCTCCATTTTTTAGACCCTGTTTTTGCTGGTATTAGAGTTCTATGTATTTTACCCCTGCTAACCAGTGCTAAAATGCATATGCTCTCTCCCCTAAACAGGTATAATTGGTTTCTACACAATTGACATATTTAATTTACCTGTAAGTCCCTTGTAAAGGGCACTACATGAGCCCAGGGCCAGTAAATTAAGGGGGTCATTCTGACCCTGGCGGCCGGTGGCCGCCAGGGCCACCGACCACGGGAGCACCGCCAACAGGCTGGCGGTGCTCCCACGAGCATTCTGACCGCGGCGGTTCAGCCGCGGTCAGAAGCGGCAAGTCGGCGGGCTCCCGCCGACTTACCGCTGCTCGGGGGAATCCCTCATGGCGGCGGAGCGCGCTCCGCCGCCATGAGGATTCTGACCCCCCCTACCGCCATCCTGTTCATGGCGGGAAAGCCGCCATGAACAGGATGGCGGTAGGGGGGGTCGCGGGCCCCTGGGGGCCCCTGCCGTGCCCATGCCAATGGCATGGGCACGGCAGGGGCCCCCGTAAGAGGGCCCCGCAAAGTATTTCAGTGTCTGCCTTGCAGACACTGAAATACGCGACGGGTGCCACTGCACCCGTCGCACCTTCCCACTCCGCCGGCTCGATTACGAGCCGGCATCCTCGTGGGAAGGGAGTTTTTCCCTGGGCTGGTGGGCGGTCTTTTGGAGACCGCCCGCCAGCCCAGGGAAAATCTCATATTACCCTCCGCGGTCTTCTGACCGCGGAGCGGTATAATGGGGGCGGAATTCTGGCGGGCGGCCTCCGCCGCCCGCCAGAATCAGAATCACCCCCTAAATGTTACTGGTGAGCCTGCAGCACTGACTGTGCCACCCACATAAGTAGCCTCTCAACCATGTCTCAGGCCTGCCATTGCAAGGCCTGGGTGTGCAGTTTTACTGCCACTTTGACTTGGCATTTAAAACTACTTGCCAAACCTTAAACTCCCCTTTATCTACATATGTCTCCCCTAAGGTATGCCCAAGGTAACCCATAGGGCAGGGTGCTTTGTAGGTAAAAGTTAGGATATGTACTTATGTGTTTTACATGTTGTGGTAGTGGAAAACTCAAAAATTCATTTTCCACTACTGTGAGGTCTGCTCCTCTCACAGACTAGCATTAGAACTGCCCTCAAATACCTTTAAGTGGAAGATTCTGATCTAGAAGGAGTAGCCCTGTCATATTTAGTATTGCTAGAAGGGAAGTAGATAGTCCTGCTTACTGGTGAAGTTGGATTTAATATTACTATTTAAGAAATGCCGCTTTTAGAAAGTGGGCATTTCTCTGCATTTACTGCCATCTGTGCCTTACAGCCTGTCTCCAACCCACATCTGGTCTGTGCTGGTTGGCAGCTCGCCCTGTGCATTCCACCCAGACAACAGCAAGCATAGGACTCTCAGTCACATCTGCATACTGAATGGATCTTCCTGGGCAGGAAGGATGGAGTGGCTCATACTTACGTTTCAAAGGCCAGTGGACTGCCCTCACACATAGGACTGATAACCCCCCACAGGGACCCTGGCAGACAGGACTGGGCTGAAAGGGGAACTTGTGCACTTCAAACCCCTCTTTGAAGTTTCCCCCACTTCTAAGGCATTTTGGTTATATAAACTGGGTCTCTGACCTCACCTAATAAGACACTTCTGGACCTACACCTGCACTCTGTAAGAGGAACTGCCTGGCTGCCCAGAGGACTCATCCGGACTGCTCTGCTGAGAAGGACTGCTGCCCTGCTTGTTGTCCTGCTGCCCTGCTGGCCTTTGACTCTGCTTGAAAGACTCTGCCTTCCTCCTGAAGAGACCCAGGTCGACAGTGGAAGATTCAGAGACCTCAATCAGGATCTAGACATCGAATGCCTGATATATTTCCTGGGAGGGTAGAGTTCTCTCTTCTCATTGCGGTAGAACCGGGGTCAACGACTTGCTGGCAGGAGAAATATGAAGCACCAGACAGGCCCTACGGTGATGCATTTTTATTAATTATTTGCTTTGTATTGTGTATGAATATATATATACATATATCAATGCAGTAGTTTGTTTCTGCATGTATATATTTGGTGTATATAGATTGAAGATTCTTTGTACATGGTCTTACTTCATTGTTGTACATTTCAAAAGTTCACTTTCGGTTGTACAGGCCTTCCTTCACGAGCCTTGCAAAAAGATATAATAAATGTCTTCTTCAGATTAAGAGGTGGATTCCAGAGAATCTTTTTGATTCCTCTCAGTGAGTGTATTTTGGCTCAGTCAGCAGTAGAGCAAAACAGATACATTATGAGGTTGCACATGACAAATGTGACCATGGCGGTCGAACCACAATGTCCTAGCAGGCGAAAAGAGGGTCTATAAAGGAAGACACTCACCTGCAGGCAGCTTTACATATCCGGTACCGCCAGGGAGCCCAACACGCACATCCTGCCACTGCTGATGATCATTGAAGGTGCACAAAATCTACGCCACTGTGGGCAGAACCGACCGTAAGTACACACATCTACCTGTGTCATCAACCGTTACAACAGATCACTGTGCCGTCACCACATGATATAGGCCCAGAATCATACATAAAGATGGACACATTCACAGTCACAATACACCTCCTTTGGGTAGGTCACTCAGACTGCCCTGTAACACTACACAAAAACACACATCTGACCATTTCAGACACAAGGACAGTGAAGGGTACACAACATTGTCTCACACAACACCAACGACATACCAACATCACATATACAAATACAACTCACACACTCACATTCCTCACAGGCCATGGACTATTGTCACATTCAACACACATATGTATGGATGTGGCATGGAACACAAACAACACTTCCAGTAAACAGCCCTGCAATGGACACACACATCACACACATTACCGCACAATGGAAGGACAATGGCATGCACAATAGACAGAGAGACAAATAGACACACCTCACTGTGCAAACAATACCTGCACAATTGGGATGGGGCCCATCAGGAGCACTCTGGGAAGGAGGCTGCACTGGGGCAATTTGTACATCCCCCTTAAACTACATTTGCACAGGAAAGGGCCCTATATTTTTCTCAGAGACAAACAATACTAGACCCAAATGACATGCCTATCTGCACAAGGAGGAAGTGCAGGTTAACAAAGAACATACAACTCCAACTGCATGGGACATATATCTACAGAAACTAGCTGCAAGGTACATGCAGGTAAATGGATACATGCACAGTCAATTGAAAGCACAGGTAGCGCAACTGAACGCACAAATAAAACTTTGGACATATGTATCCATCCTACAGAGATGGCATCCAACAAACAAAGGCATGCATTGTACAGTTTCTGCTGTGTGACCAAGCTACTGAGTCACATATCATGGCCTTTATGGGATCAACACACTGTATGCACTGTGGGACTGTCATTTATGCAATAAGCCTGTACAGGATAAATATGACCTGTGTGAAGGCGACAACAGGGCTGTGGGAGTAAGGGACCTGTCACGGGTCAAAGACACACATTGACAATAATGCTAAGTGCACATATGGCTTAGATTAGTATCTTACTTATTTACCTATTCCTAATCTATTCACAGGAATGAGGCAATCTAGTCTGGATTTGCCACCAGAGCCTCATATTGGCCACATTACAGGATCTGCTGGGATACAGGTAGTGGGCACAGTGTCACAATTGCATAGCTACAGTGACTCTACCCCATCCTAGACTCGGACCCATACTGGGAGATACATTTGACAGGCCCTGGTCTCTGCAGGCTGAGCATACAGAACCTACATGACACTCCATTCCCATAACTTCCACACATGGCAGTACATAATGTAGCCAACAACAATTTGGTGTGTGGTGTGTGTGGCAACCTGAAGGGCAAATTGAGTCATGATATGCCTTTCAAACAACAGTTCAGCAAGGGCAGATGTATTAAGAAATCTCTGTGGCACCATACATATTGATCACATTACTCTCAAATACCTCACACAACATGCATACTCAGATCATGCTGTCATGCATATACATGTTATCTGACATTTGCAACAATCATGAGGAAAGAGATGTCAGTGGATGGGCGTAATGTCTCCTCACCTAGTTATGTGGATCCAACACAAGGAGGTTCCAGGAACCTAAAAAACTCACACAATACAATGTGACTGAACTTTACATATGGCACTGGCCACCAATACCTGCACATTGTACATCCCATTGGTGCCACACAGACTGTAACAACAGGCACATGAGTAGTCAACCTGGCACATATGGCCTCATTCTAGCATGCGAGGAGGGAAGGATGGTGAAGTACAGAGAAAACTGTGCACATGTGCTACTTACCTGCTCCTCTGGTGCACCATAGAGGGGTACAACCTCATCCACTAGCCTCTCCAGCTCCTCTGGAGAGATGGCAGGGGCCCTATCACCTATTAGATGTAGCATGATTGCTCCCAGAGGCAGTACACACAGCTCCAGTAGTGGAAGTCTTGCTGGCAGCAGTGTCAGGAGTCAAGTGAATCTGCAGAACAATGCGGTCACGTCCACCACGTGCGCGGTTGTCACCACAGGCAGACACAGCCATTGGCCCATGACAGCCACTGGCAACAGCATTAGCCCATGGCTGTGTCTCCCTGGGTTGCAACTGCCTACCGCCATGACGACTCCTGCCGGCAGTCACGGGTGCTTCTTAATGTCCAGTGGAGTAGGTCAGGCATCCACCTGTGTGTAAGCCTGAAATGTTGTAATGTAAAAACAACAGATAATGGACGGCATGCAGAACAAATCAAACATTCACTCCAGTCACAGATCTGGGTTTAATCCATCCATTTTTTTGCTTGCTATGACATTCCAGTTTGGACCCAACCATATGCAAATCAGTCTTGACCCTGTTCCTCATGGGAACAGTCAGCCGGAACTACCAGGCCAGATCCTCCCTGAACCAGAAACAAGCATCCTGGGACCGGTTTCAGAGTATCACCATTCATCATTCAGCCCAGCTTGAATCTGGTGGCATAGCAAGCATAGGACCAACATCTGGGCATACCTTTCCCACTTGGGGCAACAAATGCAAAAACAACAGATGATGGACGGAATGCAGAACAAATCAAACATTCACCCCAGTCACAGACCTGGGTTTAATCCATCAGTTTTTTTGCTTGCTATGCCATTCCAATTTGGATCCAACCATACGCAAATCACTCTTGACCCTGTTCCTCAGGGGAACAGTCCAGCCCGACCTTCCAGGCCAGGTCCTCCCTGAACCAGAAACAAGGATCCTGGAACTGGTTTCAGAGTATCACTCTTCATCAGCCGGGCTAGCTTGAATCTGGTGGCATAGCAAACACAGGACCCACGTCTGGGCATACCCTTCCCACTTAGGGCAACAAATGCAAAAACATCTGATGATGGACGAATGCAGAACAAATCAAACATTCACCTCAGTCACAGATCTGGTTTTAATCCATCTGTTTTTTTGCTTCTGACTGGGGGTGAATGTTTGCATTGTTCAGCATTCCGTCCATCATCTGTTGTTTTGCCTTTGTCACCCCAGGTGGGAAGGGTATGCCCAGACATGGGTCCTGTGCTCACTGCACCACTGGATTCAAGCTAGCCTAGCTGATGAAGGGTTACACCCTGAAACCAGTCCTAGGATGCTTGTGTCCTATCTCTTACCTGCAAAGCACCCTACCCATAGGGCTACCTAGGGCCTACCTTAGGGGTGACACATGTAGTAAAAGGGGAGGTGCAGGCCTGGCAAATAAAGTTAGACGCCAAGCCACTGTGGCAGTAAACTGCACATATAGGCCCTGCGGTGGCAGGCTTGAGACAGGTTTAAAAGGCTATTTCTGTGTGTGGTCCAAGCTGTGCTGCAGGCCTATTAGTAGCACTTTATTCACAGACCCT
Organism: Pleurodeles waltl; assembly: GCF_031143425.1. Classification (NCBI taxonomy): domain Eukaryota; kingdom Metazoa; phylum Chordata; class Amphibia; order Caudata; family Salamandridae; genus Pleurodeles; species Pleurodeles waltl. The sequence goes on along the minus strand of NC_090442.1, from coordinate 689,875,851 downwards.
GAGTATAACATATCCCTCCTAGCATTAGACTCTTGTGTCTTCCTCATTTGCTTCACATGTTCTTACATTTCTACATAGAAAAATGTGGAACGGAAACAAGCAGACAATGACTTTGTAATAGGTGGATTTATTGAAAGTGTGTGCATAAAACAAAATCGAGGTATGAAGGAAAAGAAAAGTGAAGGGTTCAGTCATGGTGGATGAAATCATTGGCATAGATGCCACACCATTGGAGGTCCAAAGTCAAGTATACTCCTCCCATTGGAAATGGAAGGTGGTTGAAGAGCGGTCAACAGAGTGAATATGTGGCACACAAAGAAGGTAATTTTGGAAGAGGTCACTTCTGGCAGTGCTGGGTGTCTTGAGGTCTGCCCCTCCTGGAGTCTTTGTTCGACATCCCCGCATGGGTGGTGGTGGGGGATTTGCTGCTACTTAGGCAGAGGGTATCTGGGGCAGGCTCTTTCCCTGACCGGGCCTCCCTTCCAGTGGCTGGCACTGATGAAGGGCCTAGTGGAGATGCACCAAAGGAAGGGGTAGTGTGTTGTTGTCGATCCCTGCTCAGGGTGGTGTTAATGTCCCTCAGCACCCTGTTAGGGAGGCCATAATGGTATTGTGAGCCTCCCACTGTTCACGCATTTCCTAATAGAAGTCAGTCTGCAGCTGCTTCATTTCCCGGAGGTTAGCAAATACCTGGCCCATCACACGTTTGGTGTCCTGATAGACCCCAAAACATGGCTGATGGTGTCGTGGCCTGGGTCATCCCCAGTGGCCTCACCTCGCTGGCCCACAGCATTCCTTCCACCCTACCCGCACGGCCCTGTGCCCTTGCGACACGGTCCCCCTCCTACTGGTTCCTGGACCATCATTGTCAGAGGTGTTGTGCTGTGACTCAGGATCCTGGGCTGGGGGCACAAGATGGTTGTCACTGTCCTAGGGACAAATGTTGTGGGTTGAAGGGTTGCCTGTGATGTGGAGGCAACCAGGCTGGGAGGTGATGCAGTGGCCACAGTGAGACTTACTACTGGGGTCTGACCAAGTTGGCCAGAAGGGCCAGAACAACCCTCCACATCCAGATGTCCAGGAGTAACATCGTCACTGAGGGCTTCATCCATGGGAGCAGTGGTAGTCTCTTCTGTGGGCTCTCTGTAGCCAGTTGCAGCTCGACCTATTGATGTGAAACATACAATGTTACTGGCTGTATTGTGACATCTACCTCCAAATGTTTAAAATGGAATTTCTCAAAACCTGTGCACATAGTTGATTTGCAGCTTATCCTATTGTGGCAGGTGCCCATGCTATTGGTTATATTGACCTGACATTTGTGAAGCCTGCCAATTCCATTGAGGTCAAGCAGCTTCTGAAATGTATAGATCATTTGCCCTTAGCAGGATGATATGAGAAAACCATCTTGCCACCAGTGCAGGCCAAACAGTGTCTAGGCAAGATATGGATTTGACCACTTTGAGGCCTAGTTTATTTTTATGCAGGCAGACCAAGGACTTTGTTGTGTATGTGACGGGAGTTATCATGTGGCCAGAGCATTGTGAATGTGTCTGCTGCCCTTACCATTCTGGTTAAGCATCTTGAGCATTGTTTGGCATACTATGGGGGTCACCGCGCGCCCGGCGGGAGCCGCCAAAATACCGTACCGCGGTCGGAAGACCGCGGCGGGTATTTTGAGTTTTCCCCTGGGCTGGCGGGCGGCCTTCAAAAGGCCGCCCGCCAGCCCAGGGGAAAACGACCTTCCCACCATGAAGCCGGCTCGTAATCGAGCCGGCGGAGTGGGAAGGTGCTACTGCACCCGTCGCGTATTTCACTGTCTGCTATGCAGACAGTGAAATACAAGCGGGGCCCTCTTACGGGGGCCCCTGCAGTGCCCATGCCATTGGCATGGGCACTGCAGGGGCCCCCAGGGGCCCGCGACACCCCCTACCGCCATCCTGTTCCTGGCGGCCGAACCGCCAGGAACAGGATGGCGGTAGGGGGTGTCAGAATCCCCAAGGCGGCGCAGCATGCTGCGCCGCCTTGGAGGATTCTGACGGGCAGCGGAAAACCGGCGGGAGACCGCCGGTTTTCCTCCACTGACCGCGGCCAAAGCGCCGCGGTCAGAATGCCCTAAGGGGCACCGCCAGGCTGTTGGCGGTGCTCCCGTGGTCGGTGGCCCTGGCGGCCACCGGCCGCCAGGGTCAGAATGACCCCCTATGTAAGGTGTCCTCCTGTCCTCAGTAGTTTTATCTTGGGTGAGCAGGTCACAATGGAGCTAGATAGCCAGACACATCTCAGAGTTGAGCATGATCTGTACCTTGGTCATGTTACTAACTATACTTCCCTCATTTGGCAAATGGAATCCTCCCAGCTGAGTAAATTTAAATGGAGAGTTGGCAGATAGTGGTCTTTGGATGAGTGACCACTGTTCTGGTGTTCGAAGTTGCTGACACATTGCCTGTTGGAGTTCTAGTCATGTCAGTCCCTGTATTACACCCACCTGACAAATGTTATCCTCCCATGTGAGTACAGTTCAATTGGGAGTTAACAAACAAGGTTATTTGGTGAAGGAAACACTTGGCTGGTGGGTTGGGTAACAGTAACAGTGCCCCCTGGGTGTTGTAGTCATGTACCTCCCTGTATTGCACACACCATACAAATATTATTTTTCCCCCCAGATAAGTTCACTTCAATTGTGAGTTGCCAAACAGGGGCCTTTGGACAGATGAACACTGGGCTGGTGAGTGGAGTGACAGTAAAAGTGGCAAAATGTGAGCTATGGGCATGCATGACATTGCATTTAGGTGACATTTGTATTGCTGTGACTTACCAGACTCCACTCACCCAGGTATTCCTGTCAAGCCCTCAGGATGCAGGATGGCCACGACCTTTTGCTCCCAGGGAAAGAATTGTAATGGGGGAGTGGGAGGGCTACCGCCAGTCTTCTTGGCCTGCAACTGGTACCTGAGACCAGGGAATATACCTTGCCCATGAGGTCCTTCCACCTCTTCCTAATGTCCTCCCTTGTGCGCAGGGTGGTGCCTAGAGCATTGACTCTGCCGACTATCCTGTCCCACATTTCCATTTTCCTATTGAGAGGAGTGTGCTGGACTGGTACTCCAAGCAATTGTGGCTCTACTCTTATGATTTCATCCACCATGACTCACAACTCATCCTCAGAAAAACGTGGAATTTTAGAAAGTGATATGGTGGAATTTGAAAAAAAAGTGACAGTGTCTTATCAAAGAGGGGAAGGGCAGAAGGGTGTGACTTAACAAAAGTGTGTGCTGGTTTGTGAAAAGAGATGGTGAGAAAAAAGTGGTACCTAGTATCTGTGCTACTGTGTTGAATTATTGACTCTGGCATCTGTGTGTTGAAATGTAAATGCAAAGGGTTGTGGTGTGTGAAGGGGTGTGTTTTATAGTGTGCTATGCAGGTGTGTCAATGTGTGACAATGTGTGTCAGCTGTGTTGCATTCCAATCCATCCAATGTGCCACTGTGTATTTCTTTGCGGAACGTGAACCACCAAATTTTGAACTACCATTGGCTGTCTGCCATGGGTACCCACCACTGCAGTTTTGCCCTTGTAATATGGTCAGCAGTTGGCCGCTGTGATTTCAGGGCTGGAGGTTGGGCGACCTATTTCCAGATGTCTGCACGCTGCCGGTCTGCCATTTTTGGTTGATGGTTGGTGCACCTGCCTGTTTGACTCGCAATACGGAGGTCTTTTTAGGACGGCCAACATGGCTGTTTGGTGCTCCAACCGCTAAACTTGCAATGAGGCCCTAAGTCAGAAAAACAGAGGGAGGCAGGCAAGAAGTTAGAGGAAGACCACCCTGAGGGCATCAGGTTTACCAGAGGGTATCTGAGAGATTGTGGTGGGAGAGAATCATGAATATAAGATCTCCACTTCTCATCAGGAGTGAGCTCTCCCTCACATGATTGAGAGAATACTGAAAATGCACTTTCATGATAGGAATGTGTCAGACATTGTAGATAATCTTGTGATTTGAGGTCTGGGTGAAGGTGATTGTTGCATAGGTGGAATTATTATCTGTGGCTGCTTATCCAATGATAGGGGAGAGGAAATCCTCAGAAGAGATTTTGGAGGAACACTTCATCCCAACTCTGAAGTGGCCTCCTTGAAGATTTACTTTGTGGGGACTATAATATTCACCTCTTCTTCCAAGTCCTCCTCCTCTTCAACCATCTTCCACTCCTCCTCCTACTCCTTTTGATAAAGAGTGCTGGCTGCTGATATTTGAGGTTGGAGGGCAACAGATTTTCCCCTTGTATTGTGCACTGTTCTCCGCTTGTATATCATTCATCGTATGGCTCAATGTTCCTGGTACCTGGAAGAAGAAGATTTCAGCAGATGTAGTACATCAAACCCTGTTTTTGTTCCAAAATGTAATCATGGTACTTTAATAAACATTGTTCTGCACCTTAAAAAGTTAGTGTCAGGTAAGCTTAAGTCAACATATGCAATTAAGAGTTGACTCATGGATAAAATTATTATAGCTTAACAATGTTCATTTTCTGGAGCTCCCCCATGAGGTCAGCTGCTGAACCTGGGTCTTTGTAGTTGGCATTTCAAAGTGTGCCTAGATCCAGCAGCTGCAGGGATAAGTGTAGGTTCAATTGATGTTGTCAATCTATATAAGACATCATGTCCACAAATGCAGATACGGTAGAGATACATAAGAAAATAAACCACCATGAAATAAGTGTTTTACTGTTTGATATGCTTACAAAAAAGAGAAAAAATGAGTTATAGAAAGGCATGTAGCTAAGTTGTAAAAGTTAAGCTCATAGGTACCCAGACTTACCTGACACACGAATGGTAGATGTCCCCTGATGTACTAGTTGTGGATTTTTTCACGTTTGACACCGAGGGCAGTTACATGACAGACGCTAACAGGAGAGAGAGAGAGAAAGACAAACATGGGGGGGTAACTCATTGTAAATTCAACAAGAAGATGTTAGGCGCATGATTTACTACTTATTTTGAGAGGCACAAAGATTGTTATCCTGCAAGTCAAAATGGGGCATGACATATTTTAGTGCTACCCTTGCACTGCCAAATTTCAGGGTCATTTTTATGACAATAATAATGTCTGAAAGAGTAGGGAGTAATAAATAAAGAAGCTATATCCTATGCATAGGAGCAAAGATTCAAGTTACTGGTGAGTACCATCCATTTGCTGTGTGGTGTAATTACTGGTGTAATTGCACTTTAAGAACCAGAAGTTGATTTGTTTCTGGCAGATGGTAGATGGAACAAAAACACGGAGCCTTCAAGTATAAACATAAAAGTGTTATTATATAACAGTGTAACACAATACATAATAAGGTTAGATGTGAGTACAGTTAAGACACAGCAAAATACACTTTGATATTTGTGTTTGAGATTAAAAAACAGTGAGAACAATCCTCCATAGACTGTTAGTGTGCTTGTTAGCATTGCTGTGAACAGGTTTGCATTGCACGTGTTGACCTGTGTTTTGCCTTGCTGCAGCTACAATGACTTCTGCTACAGCTGAAGTAGATATCCTTCTTGATTGGGGTAAGATGGGGACAGGATATTCCAGAGGTATATACAGGGAAAAGGTATCTTTCTAAGAGTACCTTTTCCTTAATAGTTCCAATAATGTTTTATCATTAAATTGCATTTTTACAGACTATTACAAAGTCTTTGAAAAATATTTTTTCCTATGGGAAATAAGCATTGTTTTAATGTAATATTGTAACACATATTTTCCTATGGAACAGCCAGCCTTGCTATAGCGGGAAGAGTTTCTGGAGCTTTTTCACCATGAGTCATGTTTAACATTAAGGCCCTCATTACAACCCTGGCGGTCGGTGTTAAAGAAGTGGTAACACCGCCAGCAGGATGGCGGTAAAAAAAATGGAATCATGACCACGGCGGAAACCACCAACACCTCCAGCCACTTTAACCGCCACGACGGCGGAGGCAGTAGCAACAAACACCGGGGCGGTAACCGCCAACAGCGGAAGACAATGTACCGCCCACTCCATTACAACCCGCCCATCCGCCAGCTTTTCCGGGGCGGTACCAACGCCATCAAAAGCACGGCGGAAACAGTATTCTGAAGGGAAACGACTCACCTCTCGACACTCAAGGAAGAACCAGGACACCATGGAGCCCGAGATGCAGGTCTTCCCCATGCTGGTGTATCTGCTCATATACCAGGAGCACCAATGCCAGCAACGACGACCACGGTGAGTACTGCACCTAGCACACAAGGGTGGGGGGAAAGAGAGTGACACACACACACAACACATAACACCCCCACCCTCACCCCCAACACCAACACCATATACACAAACACATGCAACAACATTACATATACACCCCATAACCCTCAGGAATAACGCATGGTCAAAAGGAATGGAGTAAAATGAGTATAATATTAGAAATACTTAGAAATACGTGCAGAAAGCAAAAACTGTATTTACAATATATACAATATATACAAAAGGCGGGACAATGCCCACTCAAAATGTCCGTGGCTCACTGTGCCAAAACACATAGGCCAAGCCCACACTTTGCTCCTACCTCAATTCTGAGAGAACACTGCAGGGGCATCAGCTTGAAAACACACAGGCACCTCAGGGGGACGGGGAAGGGGAAGCACCTCAGCCAGAAGATGGTATAATGCCACTGCTCCTGGAGGGGGCTCCATGCCCACTGCTTCGTCCTGGGGAGTGCAAAGCCACAGTCTCTCAAGTAGGTGGTTTGCCCACTACTTGGTCCTGGGGAGTGCAAAGCCACAGTCTCTCAAGTGGGTGGTTTGCCCACTGCTTGGTCCTGGGGAGTGCAAAGCCACAGTCTCTCTAGTGGGTGGTTTGCCCACTGCTTGGTCGTGGGGAGTGCAAGGCCACAGTCTCTCAAGTGGGAGCTTTGCCTACTACTTGGTCCTGGGAGTGCAAGGCCAAAGTCTCTCTAGTGGATGCTTTCTTCCACTGGTTCTGGAGGGGGCCTTGTGCCCAGTGTGCTTCATCCTATCAAGGACAGGGTGAGTGGATGCCTTCTTCCACTGGTTCTGGAGGGGGCCTTGTGCCCAGTGTGCTTCATCCTGCCAAGGATAGAGTGACTGGATGCCTTTGTCCACTGGTTCTGGAGGGGGCTTTGTGCCCTGTGATGCAGATCTTGGGGAGTGCAAGGTCACAGTCACTCACCTGGGTGTCAGACCCACACACTTTTCTGTGGGCAGGATGCATGACACTCCATGGAGGTAGGACTACAGTCCATCCACCGGCCGTGACGGCTGTACACTGGTGGCAGTGCCGGTGCTGGTATCGGTGCTGCCAGTGGTGGGGTGGAGGCTCCAGCCCTTCCCCTGCAACATTAGATGGCTGCACACTGGTGCTGCTGCTGGCAGTGGTGCTGCTTGTGGCGGTGCAGGTGGCGGTGCTTGCGACGATGCTTGCAGTGGTGCAGGTGGCGCTGCTGGCTGTGGTGCAGGTGGCGTTGTTGGCCATGGTGCAGGTGGCAGTGCTGGCGGTTGTGGTGGTAGCCTCCAGCCCTTTACCTGCAGCTCGGACGGCTGAAGTGCCATCGCTGGTGTTCTGTGCCCCTTCCTGCCCTTGGCAGATGGTTGTGCCTCCTTGCTTCTGCCAGCTGGAGTCTTTGACTTGGACTTGCTGGTTGGTTGTGGCTCCTTCTCCTCGCTGGATGCTGTCCCCTTCTTGCCCTTGCCAGGTGACAGAATCTTCTTGGCCTTGGCAGGTGTTGGTTACACACTGGCTGGGCTGACGGGTGCCTCCTTAGAGCCTCTCACAGCTGCAGAAACCACAGTGGACGTAGACTTGGTGGCTGAGGTGCCTGGCTGGGTTCTGGCCCCCCTGGCCCGAGGTGAAGGACGGGGGAAAGGGGTAGGGAATAGGTCAATGTTGGCTAGGAAAAGCTTCTTAGGGACATTGGGGTGGAAAGAGGGTGAAGGTTTGTGAGTGGAGGAAGAGGGAGTGCTTGTAGGAGGTGTCAGTCTGCTGTGTTTGGGTGCAGGTGCATGAACTGGATGCTGTTGTGAGGTGAATGGCTGTTCAGTGGGTGTGTGCTTGCGTTTGTGTACTTTGGGAGAAGGGGTCACAGACACAGTGGGAGAGGACACAGGGGACGTGTGCATGGAAGTGGGGTGGTGACTGCCAGTGAGGGGCATGTAGTGATAGGCGTGTTGGTGATGGAGGTAGTGGATGAGGATGTAGTGCATGCAGGTGTGAGTGGAGACGCTACTGGGAGGGAGGTGGACGAGGAGGGGGACACAGTGGAGGCAGTGGATGTTGGTGTGTCTGCATGGGGATGGTGCTTGTGTGAGTGCCTGTTGAAGGAAGGTAGCCTCTTTCTAGCCTTCTTACCCCCGCTTTTGGCCTGTTTTTGAGTATATGTCAGGGTGTTTTTACTGTCTCACTGGGATCCTGCTAGCCAGGACCCCAGTGCTCATAGTGAAAAGCCTATTTGTCAGTGTGTTTTATATGTCTCACTGGGAACCTGCTAGCCAGGACCCCAGTGCTTGTGGCCTATATGGGTTCCCTGTGTGGTGCCTAACTGTGTCACTGAGACTCTGCTAACCAGAATCTCAGTGCTTATGCTCTCTCTGCTTTTAAAATTGTCACTGCAGGCTAGTGACCATTTTTACCAATTCTGATTGACACACAGGGACACCCTTATAATTCCCTACTATATGGTACCTAGGTACCCAGGGTATTGGGGTTCCAGGAGATCCATATTGGCTGCAGCATTTATTTTCCCACCCATAGGGAGCTCAGACAATTCTTACACAGGACTGCCATTGCAGCCTGAGTGAAATAACGTCCACGTTATTTCACAGCCATTTTACACAGCACTTAAGTAACTTATAAGTCACCTATATGTCTAACCCTCACTTAGTGAAGGTTAGGTGCAAAGTTACTAAGTGTGAGGGCACCCTGGCACTAGGCAAGGTGCCCCCACATTGTTCAGTTGCAATTTTCCTGGACTTTGTGAGTGTGGGGACACCATTACATGCATGCACTACATATAGGTCAATACCTACATGTAGCTTCACAATGGTAACTCCGTATATGGCCATGTAACATGTGTAAGCTCATGGAATTGTCCCCCACGCCAAATCTGGTATTGGGGTGTCAATCCCATGCATCCCCAGGGCTCCAGCAGGGACCCCAGGCACTTCCAAACTAGCTCTCTGGGGTTTTCACTGCAGCTACCCCTGCTGCCAACCCCCAGACAGGTTTCTGACCTCCTGGGGCATGGGCAGCCCAGTCCCAGGAAGGCAGAACAAAGGATTTCCTCTGAGAGAAGGTGTTACACCCTCTCCCTTTGGAAATATGCGTTAAGGGCCTGAGAGGAGTAGCCTCTCCTGGCCTCTGGGAATGCTTTGAAGGGCACAGATGGTGCCCTCCTTGCATAAACCATTCTCAACTGGTTCAGGGATCCCCCAGCCTCTGCTCTGGTGCGAAACTGGACAAAATAAAGGGGAGTGACCACTCCCCTGTCCATCACCACCCCAGGGGTGGTACCCGGAGCTCCTCCACTGTGTCTCAGACCTCTGCCATCTTGAATGCAGAGGTGTGAGGGCACAATGGAGTCCTCTGAGTGGCCAGTGCCAGCAGGTTACGTCAGAGACCCCTCCTGATAGGTTCTTACCTGGTTAGGTAGCCAATCCTCCTCTGAGGGCTATTTAGGGTCTCTCCTGTGGGTTTCTCTTCAGATAACAAATGCAAGAGCTCACCAGAGTTCCTCTCCATCTCTCTCTTCACCTTCTGCCAAGGATCGACCGCTGAGTGCTCCAGGATGCCTGCAAAACTGCAACAAAGTAGCAAGAAGACTACCAGCAACATTGTAGCGCCTAATCCTGCCGGCTTTCTCGACTGTTTCCTGGTGGTGCATGCTCTGACGGGCTGTCTGCCTTCACCCTGCACTGGAAGCCAAGAAGAAATCTCCCGTGGGTCGACGGAATCTTCCCCCTGCTAACGCAGGCACCAAACTTCTGCATCACCGGTAGTCTGGGTCCCCTCTCATCTTGACGAGCATGGTCCCTGGAACATAGGAGCTGGATCCCAGTGACCCTGACATTCCAGAGGTCCTTCTGTCCAAATTTGGTGGAGTCCTTGCCTCCCCATGCCAGATAGCAATCCTGTGTACTGCGTTAACTGCAGTAGCTAGGGCTTCTGTGTACTTTTGCAAGGAATCCTTTGTGCACAGCATAGCCCAGGTCCGCAGTATTCCATCCTGCATTGCTCAACTCGCTGAGTTGACCACCGGCTTCATGGGACCCTCTTTTGTAGTGTTGGGATGACTGCTGTGCTCAGATTTCTTGAATGCCTGTTCAAGTGCTTCTGCGGGTGCTGCCTGCTTCTGTGTGGGCTCTCTGTGTTGCTGAGCACCCTCTCTGTCTCTTCCTCCAAGGGGCAACCTCCTGCTCCTTCCTGAGCCCGGGCAGCACCCATTTTCTTTAACCACAACTCTTTCAGCTAGCAAGGCTAGTTTGTGGCCTTTCTGCGTGAAAATAACTATGCATCCTCTAGCACACTGTGGAACATCTTCTGTGCAAAGGAGAAGTTCCTGGCACCTTCTGTTGTTGCAGAATCTTCAGCTTCTTCCACCCAGAGGCAGCCATCCCCCCTGGACACTTGCGTGACTCTTGGACTTGGTCCCCTTCCTTTACAGGTCCTCAGGTCCGGTAATCCATCTTCAGTGCTTTGCAGTCAGTTGTTGCCTTTGCAGAATCCCCGATCACAACTTTACTGTGTTTCTGGGGTAATAGGATAACTTTACTCCTACTTTCCAGGGTCTTGGGGTGGGGTATCTTGGACACCCTTAGTGTTTTCTTTACACTCCCAGCGACCCTCTACACACTACACTAGGCCTGGGGTCCATTCGTGGTTCGCATTTCACTTTTGGAGTATATGGTTTGTGTTGCTTTAGGACTATTGCATCCTATTGTATTCTACAGTGTTTGCACTACTTTTCTCACTGTTTACTTACCTGATTTTGGTTTGTGTGTATATTTTGTGTATTTAACTTACCTCCTATGGGAGTATATCCTCTAAGATATTTTTGGCACATTGTCACTAAAATAAAGTACCTTTATTTTTAGTAACTCTGAGTATTGTGTTTCTTATGATATAGTGCTATATGATATGTGGTATAGTAGGAGCTTTGCATGTCTCCTAGTTCAGCCTAAGCTGCTCTGCTATAGCTACCTCTATTAGCCTAAGATGCTAGAACACTACTAATCTACTAATAAGGGATAACTGGACCTGGCACAAGGTGTACGTACCATCTGGTACCCACTATAAGCCTGGCCAGCCTCCTACACCTGTGGGATGAAGTGTTGTGCTTGTGTTTGCTTGAGCCACTTCTGTGTGTTGATCTGGGTGATTGCTGGTCTGAAGGTGTGCTTGGGAGAGGTTGGGGCTGAGGGGATTGGGACTGGGTAGAGGAAGTTGGAGGGGGAGGCTGGAGACAGGGACAATGGCTGCCATCCATGCGGAGTCCAGAGCCTGAAATGCTCTTTGTTGGGCTGCCAGTGAATGCCCTCCAGGTATGCATTTGTTTGTTGCAAATGCCTTTCGACACCCTGGATGGCATTCAGTATGGTTGACTGCCCAACACTGAGGGATCTCAGGAGGTCAATAGCCTCCTCACTGAGGGCAGCAGGGCTGATTGGGACAGGGCCTGATGTGCCTGGGGCGAAGGAGATGCCCCCCATCTGGGTGAGCGGACATGGGAAACACGCTGAGGGGCTGCTGGGAGGGCGGTTCTGTACAGGGGGGTGGCGGCTGTGCCTGTAGTTGGGGTGGGCACAGAGGTGTCCGCCACCACCAGGGAGCTTCCATCAGAGAAGGAGTCACTATCTGTAGTGTCCTCTCCTGTCTCCGTCATGCTGCTCCCCTCACCGTACGTGGAGTTCACCTCCAGGCCCATGTGGGATGAAGCTTCCTCCGTCGTTGGTGCCTCTGCTCCTCTACCAGATGATGCTAATGCACACAAGGACAGGGTGACAAAACAAGACCGGGGGGGAGAGACAGATGATCCAATTGGTCAATGCCAGCAACAACACTACCGTTGGTGTACACAACACACAGGGATCAGCCCTATGCACTAGGCCATGCACTACCAGTTACAAAGCTAGTCACCAGCCCATTGGGTACAATGTCTAACGCCATTAGCTGACCACCTGAAACCAACAGGACCCTGTCCAGTAGTAGATGCCCACTAACACTATTGGGGTTGGAGTGCTTCAGAGCCTGACCAACAAGGGACCTACCCTGCCATTTTGCCCTGGCCTACGGGCACCCACAGCCCACATCCACCACCCTAGCACAACCTTAACTCGCGCAATCATGCTTCAGAATCTGTACTCACCCCCTTGTGGCTGCTGCGATGCCTTCAAGTGCCCATCCAACTCCGGATAGGCCACCGCCAGGATGCAGAACATCAGGGGGGTCAGGTTACAACGGGCACCTCTTCCTTGTTGGGAGGCCAGCCCCAGCTGGGCCTCTGCCGTCTTCCTTGCCCAGCAGCACAGGTCCTCCCTCCGTTTGCAGCAGTAGGTGCTCCACCTGAAAAAGACCCCCAGGGTCCTCACCTCCTTGGCGATGGCACACCAAGGGCCAGATGTAGCAAAGGGTTTTTCCCATTCTGTGTCAATAGGAAAATGTGTTCGTACTTGTGGCCCCAAATACCCTTTTTCTGATGGGCAGTGACTTGCAGGAAAAGAAACATAGAAAAAAGGTATTAGTCATACCGTCAGGACTGTTACACTCATGGCCCACAATATCCCTCTCATCCCCTTACGCAGAGACATTGACCACCATACATGCAGCACGCTGTCCAGGTCCCCTCAACCCCACCCTACATGAGGCTTACACACACATCAATCCCTACATTCATGGTCCACGCATCATGCTCACAGTGTACTCACCTGTTTGTCTGGATGACCATAGAGTAAAGTGTACTGGGGTAGGACCCCATCCACCAGTCTCTCCAACTCCTCCGCAGTGAAGGCAGGGGCCCTTTCCCCAGACATTTGAGCCATTGTCGCTTCCAGACACAGGTCACAGCAGCACTTGCAGTGTGGGTCCTCTCCTGTTGAAGGTCAGGTAGCAAGTGAGTGAACAGATAGAAAATGGCGGTCACGTCTGCGGCGGTACGTACCGTCACCAGCGGCGTACATCGCCATTGGCTCCTGGAACCCATAGGGCCCAATGTGAACCATTGGGTAGTTGTGCGGTGGTCGTCGACCGCTGACCGCAACGGCGCACAACGCCAACAGAATTACCTAATTTTTATTTGTCTCTTCTCACAGGTCAGGCAGCCGCCATTTCAGGGGGGCACAGGCCATGGCACCTAACTGCGTCACAGCAGACATTGGCACATCAACTGACTTTTGTATTTACATACTGTTTCTGTAAATTGAAAAATGCATTTTTATTTTCACGTATGTGTGAATATGACCCTCTGCTCACTGTTTTCCACCCTGGAGTTCAACCGGTGAGGATGAAAAGGAAATGGAGACATCCCCCTGTGTACAGACTCATGGTGGACCTGGCAACAATTGAAGACAGACACATTGGCCCTCATTCTCACCCTGGCGGTAATTACCGCCAGGGCGGAGGTCGGCGGTAGCACCGCCAACAGGCTGGCGGTGCTCCGCCGGGCATTCTGACCGCGGCGGTACAGCCGCGGTCAGAAGCGGAAAGTCGGCGGTGTACCGCCGACTTTCCGCTGCCCGTCAGAGTCCTCCATGGCGGCGGAGCGTGCTCCGCCGCCATGGGGATTCTGACACCCCCTACCGCCATCCTGTTCATGGCGGTTCGCCCGCCATGAACAGGATGGCGGTAGGGGGTGCCGCGGGGCCCCTGGGGGCCACTGCCGTGCCCATGCCAATGGCATGGGCACGGCAGGGGCCCCCGTAAGAGGGCCCCAAAAAGTATTTCAGTGTCTGCCTAGCAGACACTGAAATACGCGACGGGTGCAACTGCACCCGTCGCACCTTCCCACTCCGCCGGCTCAATTCTGAGCCGGCATCCTAGTGGGAAGGTTGATTTGCCCTGGGCTGGCGGGCGGTCTTTTGGCGGGCGCCCGCCAGCCCAGGGCAAATGTCAGAATCACCGCCGCGGTCTTTCGACCGCGGTGCGGTGTTCTGACGGCGGTACCTGGGCGGACGGCCTCCGCCGTCCGCCAAGGTCAGAATGAGGGCCATTATCCTGACCTACAGATTTGATAGAGACACAATCCAAGAACTGTGTGCCCATTTGTAGCCACACCTGATTTCAGCTATCTGCCAGCCCACAGGTATACCCCCTCTTGTGCAGGTTCTGTCAGTGCTCCATTTCCTGGCAAGTGGTTCATTCCAAGCAACAGTGGCCATGGCATTAGGGATGTCTCAGCCAATGTTCTCCAACGTGTTGACCAGAGTGTTGTCTGCCCTGCTGAAACACATGCACAGGTACATTGTATTCCCCCAGGTGACGGATTTAGCCGCAGTGAAGGCTGACTTTTGTGCCCTGGGACATATCCCCAACATAATTGGTGCCATTGAGGGTACACATATAGCATTTGTCCCACCCCCCCCCGGAGAAATGAACAAGTGTTCAGGAATAGAAAAAACTTTCACTCTCTGAATGTGCAGATGTTGTGTTTGGCGGACCAGTACATCTCCCATGTGAATGCCAAGGATCCTGGCTCTGTGCATGATGCCTTTATCTTGAGGAATAGCAGCATTCCATATGTGATGTCTCAACTCCAGAGGCACCGGGTGTGGCTAATAGGTGAGTCCATGGTCCCCACCCAGTTGATGTAGGTATATGGGTGTGGGGTTGTCCCTAAGGGTGAGTGTCTGTCTAACAGGTATCCCTCGATATTTGCAGGTGACTCTGGTTACCCCAATCTCTCATGGCTACTGACCCCAGTGAGGAATGCCAAGACAAGGGCAGAGGAACATTACGGTGAGGCACATGGGTGAACAAGAAGGATAATTGAAAGAACCTTTGGCCTCCTGAAGGCCAGATTATGGTGCCTCCATCTGACAGGTGGATCCCTGTGCTACTCACCAAAGAAGGTGTGCTAGATCATCGTTGCATGTTGCACAACCTGGCCTTGAGACGCCAGGTGCCTTTTCTGCAGGAAGATGAGCCTGGAGATGGTCTTGTGGCAGCAGTGGAGCATGTGGACAGTGAGGAAGAGGAGGCAGAGGAAGAAGATGTGGACAACAGAAGTTCACTCATTCAACAGTGCTTCCATTGACACCCAGGTAATACACTGTAACTTCACTTTCCATTGCAGTTTTGTTTTGGACATTGTACATTTCAGCCTGATTTTCCAAATTCTACGGCCACTTACTGTACCCTTTGGCATCTCTATTTTCAGATATCTGTGCCCCACTCTGGCTTCTGGTGTGTTTACTGCTGCCCACTACAGGTCATACCATGAATCTATAACTGTACAGTTGAACTGCAATGTTTACAGCTTGTTAAATGAATACATATTTCAATCAATTGACAGACTCCATACCTGTATTTGTTCCAAGGGTGTTTATTTATGTGCTAATAAGTGGAGGGGGTATTGCAATGGGCTGAGTTGCTGATGGAGGAAAGTCCTGGGTAGAGTCCAGTCCCAGTCTATTTGTATTACAGGTGCATTGTCCAAAGGGGCATAGGAAGTGGAGCAATGTCAGTTGAAGGTGGACAGGGTGACAGAAGGGTGACAATCAAGAGAGTACTATTTCCTGGCGGGGGTCTTGGCAATGTTCTCTGGCTTCTGCATGGAAGCAGGGACCGTTTGCGTGGTGGTTCTCCTTCTGCAGGGGGTGGGGTGCTGGTGGCCTGTTGGTCCTGTGGTGGGGCCTCCTGACCTCTAGCACTGGCGGAGGTGGAGGGCTGTTCTTCGGTTTGGCTAATGTCAGGGGCCCATTGGTGTGCCACTGCCTCCATCATGGTGTTGGCCATGTCTGCCAGCATCCCTGCAATGGTGACCACTGTGGTGTGGATGTGTTTGAGGGCCTCCCTGATCCCCAGGTACTGTCCCTCCTGCAGCTGCTGGGTCTCCTGCAACTTGTACATTATCTGGTCCATGGTCTCCTGGAAATGGTGGTATGCTCCCAGGATCCCTGCAAGTGCCTCATGGAGAGTGGGTTCCCTGGGCCTGTCCTTCCCCTGTCACACAGCAGTCCTCCCAGCTTACCTGTTGTCCTGTGCCTCTGTCCCCTGAACCGTGTGCCCACTGCCACTGACCCCAGGTCTCTGATTGTCTTGGGTTTGTGGGGTTGCCTGGGGTCCCTGTAGTGGTGGACACACTGCAGATTGACTTGTCCTGGGAGAAGAGGTATGGGCCCACTGGGTGGGTGCTGTGTTTGTGTTTCCTGAGGGGGAGGCTCTGTAGAGGTTTGGGACTGTGGCAGGGTAACCAACTGTCCAGAGGTCCCTGATGGGCCAGGTTGGTCATCCTGATCCAGGCGTGCAGAGCTGCTGTCATCACTGTGGGTCTCTTCTGTGGGGGGACTGAATTTAGGTGACACCTCCTTTCTGGTGACGTTGAGTGGGGGTTCTGTGGGGATGTAAATGCAGTGTTATTGTATCTGCGTGTGCCATCTTGTGCATGGATATGTTTCCCTCTATGGTTGTTATTAGCAAGGCACGTTTAGGTTGTGTGAGATGTTATTGGTTTGCCTAAGTGATTGTCACTAGTGTGCATGCTGTGGTGATGGGTGTCCATGCAGGTTCGGTGATTGGTGTCCATGCATTGTTGTTGCATGCAGGGCTTGGTATTGGGATGGGTGGGTTGTGATAGTGGGATATATCTGAGGTGGTGGAGTGATGGGGGTGAGGGTAGGAGTTTGTGATGGCATGCAGGTAGGGTGAGGGATATAGTAGTAAAGATTTGACTTACCAAAGTCCAGTCCTCCTGCTACTCCTGCGAGGCCCTCAGGATGCATGATCGCCAAGACTTGCTCTTCCCATTTTGTTAGTTGTGGGGGAGGAGGTGGGGGTCCACCGCCAGTCCTCTGTACTGCTACCTGGTGTCCTGCTACCACGGAATGCACCTTCCCCCATAGGTCGTTCCACCTCTTCCTGATGTCATCCCTTGTTCTGGGGCGCTGTCCCGCGGCGTTGACCCTGCCCACGACTCTCCGCCATAGCTCCGTCTTCCTTACAATGGACGTCTGCTGCACCTGTGATCTGAATAGCTGTGTCTCTACCCGGATGATTTCCTCCACCATGACCCTTAGCTCCTCCTCTGAGAACCTGGGGTGTCTTTGTGGTGCCATGGTTGTAGTGTGAGTTGTATGCGTGAGAGTGTGTGGGGTGATGTGTTGAGGTGTGTGCAATTAGGTGCTTGGATGGTGTAAGGTGATGGAGTTATGTGGCTCAGATTCAGTGGGTGCTCCTGGCTTGTCTCTCTCTCAGTTGGCAATATATTCTTTTCATCGTGAAGGGTTTTGGGTAATGTGGGTGTGTGTTTTATATTGGATTGGGTGTGTGGGTGTGGTGTGTGTATGTGTGTCAGGTGTGTATAGTTTGAATTGTCCAATGTGGTGCTGTTTCGTTAGTGTGTGTGTATTTTGAGCGCAGCGGTGTGTACCACCAATGGTTTACCGCAGTTGAATGTCCGCCGCAGTGATTCGTGGGTCATGATGCTGTGGGCGTATTTCTGTTGGCGTAATAGTGTGGGTTTTGTTACCACCAGTTTATCACTGACCTTTGGGCTGGCGGACTTGTGTGGGTGTCTGTATAGTGGCGGATTTCTCTGTGTGGGTCATAATACCCGTAACGGTATACCGCCGCTGTCACTGTATGTTGGTGGCTGTCAGCACGTTGGTCGGCAGCATTTACCGTCAGAGTTTTAATGAGGGCCTAAATGTTTAAATGTCCTACTTTTAAATACCATGAACCCTGCCTTATGGGCAGTATGGCCTCATTAGGGGAGATTTAAAAAATACTTAGTTTAGTCCTGGGCTAATATGGAAGGCCAGATTTGTGGTTTATACCTGCAACAAACGGGCTACAATTAGTAAGTCTGCATTTCTGTTTGCATTAGCCCTGTACTGGGTGGTGCAATGGGTGATTGAGTCCACAGTCCTTGGGTATACTCTGTACCCTATACTAGGGAGATATGCCGAAGTTAAATGTGACAATTAGGGGTACACCAATTTCACTATGTTGAAAGAAGAAGCACAGATACTTGATCACTAGTTAGCAGGGATAAAGTGCACAAAGTTCTGCAGCCAGAAAAAACACGTACCATTTAATGTGTGCAAAATTATCCAATTTATTTGGCTTACCTTTAGAAGGTTGCCCTCAAGTTTAAATTAGTACTGGAAGGTGTACCTTGAGTTTGAATCTCAAGCAAGGCAGAGCTGCCTCGACTTTATGCATATATGTCGCTACTTAGGCCCTCATAATGAACACGCCGGTCAAAACCGCCGCGTTCATGCTGGCAATCTTACAACTGACCACCAGCGCCCCCGGAAGCATGCCGGCCGTATTAAGAACATTCCTCAGTTTCTGCCCGTCGGCCCAGAGGAATGCCTGGCCGGGACATTGACGGCGGCTCCACATAAATCGGACAGTGACCGGCGCGATGGGGCACTGCACAGGGGCCCCTGCACTGCCCATGCCAAGTGCATGGGCAGTGTAGGGGCACCAGGGGTGCCCCTGTGCACCCCTTCCGCCAGTCTTTCCATGGTGGGGATACCCACCAGGCAAAGGCTGGGAACTGTGGGATCATTGTCCGAGGGGCAGCACCGCTGCCTTGTCAGATGATGATGCCGACCACCGCCAGGCTACCTGATGGAGGCAGCCTAGCAGTGAGTGAGGGCCTCCTATGGCAGCCCTCAAAGGGTTCATTATGTGGTGGTGTGGGATTTCCCGCCACCGCCGGCATGGCGGCCCACACCACCACGATCATAATGACCACCTTAGTATCACACCTAGTTTGGGTTTGGGTGGCCACAGATCACAGGGTGGGTACTGGGCCATAACTATGGTGGTTGAGATAATTTGCTTCTGGGGTCCCATGGCCTGTCCTATTAAGGCTCTGAAAACTGGTCCAAGAATTTAGAAGTTGTTTGCCCGATGTAGTGTCACTTCTGCTTTTTGTTTAGGAACATTTTCATCTGATACTTTGGCAGTTATGTACTGGATCAAATTATTGGTTGTAAGATAGTTTGTGTTTTTTATCTATTTCTACAATATTAACCCTTAGACTTCCAGGATGATTGCTCATCTCTGCTCTACAGTGTTTTGTTTCAAAATCTCAGTATAAGGTTGCTCATAGACCTGTACTTCTCTGTTCAAATTTTGTATTTACACAAGCTATGGGACAGATTTATAACAGCCTTGTGCCAGTACAGTGTCGCAAACAGTAATGCAAAACAGCAAAAAGTATTGAATTGGGCTTTACTTTCAAGTGCAAATCTTGATTTGCAATGGAAAGTTACCCTAAATTATGGAGAGTAGCGCTTTGGGCCACTTTGCACTGATTTGAATTACTTTGCATTACGGGGGCATCTAATGGGTCGTACATGGGTGTTCCCATGATATTAATGTAAAGCCCTATTTGTTAAAAAGGGTGGACAGGGCTTTGCACCAGAAGTGTGCACTCTTCAAGGGAGGTGTATTGTTGAAGAAAAGATCTTCTCAGTCTTTGTATATTTGTTGTGAAGTATAGAATACACACAAACTTGGAAAACTTTTAAACTATTCCTAAGCATTGTATTTTGCACTAGAAGGAAATCCAAAGTGATATTGTCATTGCAGTTGAATTGTATATATTTTTAATTCATATTACTTTTCTGCTTTGGAATACAATGTGTTTCATTTATTTTAAAAATATATTTGTGTGCTCTTCATGTTTTTAAGACAAACCTTCACCCTGACTTTTATACTTTGTTTTCTCTTCCTTTACTTTCAATGCACATTTACTACATATAAACTTTTGATGAAAGTTTATTTTGCTCTTTCAGACACTTTAAGGCCATGGTAGTTGTCTTAATCATTTACGACTGGACCCAATTGTTTCCTTGATGAGTGAAAGAGTGGGTAAGAGTTTGTCATAGCTTCTGCCAGGAAAGGGTGGGTGGGTGACAGCGCCTGGAGCAGTGAGGCATGGGGGAGGCACTAAAAACAAACAAAAAAATAGACTTACCTGCCCCTTCAAGATCTCCCACTCCCGCTACAGCCGTCTACTGTTTTCTTCCCTCTGCAACCAATTTCGCTCGATGCTTCTTGCATACTGTTACACAGCATGAAAGTAGTGCCACGATTGGCCTCAGTGGGCAGAAATGCCTCTCAGGGAGGGAGTGGAGCATTGTGCTTGGTCTCAACCCGGCTGTAAAAACAGAGCTGGGGGGAGAGTTTCTAAGTGCACATGTCAGTTTGGCCGGCCTCAGACGGCCGGCCAAACTGACATGTGAATTAGAAGTGCACCACTATTCCTCCTCCACTTGTTGATGTGGAGAAGACTGGCCTCGCCCCACCCTATGAAAGCAGAAAAATAAAGGGATAATAAAATACTTTTATTATCCCTTTATTTTTCTGATTTGAGCAGCGGGGTGAAGCTACTCTGCCATAGCAGAGAGCTTGGCCATGGTAAGAGTAGAGAGTATCCTTCCCATTCCCATGTTGCCCCAAGATAAAGGAGGGCAAGCCTTCTGCAGATAAGCCTTAGTCATAGGCAAATCATTTTTCTGGGGTATTTAAAGGTGTTTAATCTCTTTGTTTGTGCCAATTTGTGGCATTCTACAATTATGTTTCATTGTGCAAGTGCATGGATATGAGAGTACTGTCCTAAATGCGTATATGCAATCTTGATTACACTGAAGCAAACCTTTCCTTGACCAAGTACTTTTGCGCTCTAAATATTCAACCATCTTTGTGAATACTGCTTTGCCAAGGACACAGACTGGGCTCTGGGTTTATGTAGGGTAGACCTTAGCAGGGGTGATTTAAAATGTAGTCTTGTATTTAGGATGACTGGTGTGTTGCGTAACTTGACAAACAACAGTCATTTACAAAGTCAATTGACCTCTTCCTTTAAACATAATTTCAATCACCTGAAACACCCCCAAAAAGTACACTTTTTTTTCAATCTAACCATTGTTTTGTTTTTGGGGCTTTTTAGTCAGCTTTCCCTTATGATCATATTCAAATTAATCGTATGCACTTTAACAAAGAATGTGTGACAGGAATGTTCCTTTAGGCAGTGGCTGCTTGTGCGAAGGAAAAGGGGCAGCGCGGTGCATGGAGAAATAAAATTATAACTTTAAAAAACTTATATTAATTCCATCCTCGAGTTGAATGCAGGTACAGGCTCACAGCCTGCCCTGTGGACAATCTTGATGCTGCTTAGAGCAGTGTTAGGATTGGCTGGGAGCGCCCAGCCAGGACGCACCCTGGCAGACTGGTAACCTGTGCATGCTCTCTCCACCCCAGCAGCTCAGTGCCGGGCTGTAGAGATCACACTGCGCTTATGTGTTTCACCGGCCTAAGGCGGCTGGCCAAATGCAATGCGCTCTCAGGTGAGTGCAAGTGCACTCCCCTCAGTGTTCATCACAGTCCATGGCCCTGTCCCTTTTAATACAAAACGATAATAAATATGGTTTATTATTGTTTTGTATTAAAGGGTTTGCAGCTGCTGCTGCTGGCGGTGGGGCGACACTTCTCCGCCCTAGAGGAGGAGCCACCCCTGCCTGTGGGAAAAGTTGTTATGGTAGAAAGATTTTTATAGAGCTGTTTTCAAACTAAGAAACAAGAAGTGTTATTCTATGCATTACAAGCAATGCATTTCCATCCTAATGTTTTGAAAAGTGATGTGTTTAACTGCTGCTTGAAGAGGTATGTTTGAAAAAGAGCATCTACCTTGAAACATTCAAGCTACATGATATGAAACATTCAGAAATATAACGTTCTTGAGATTAAGTCATTACGGGTAAAATATGCAAATCTTTCAGAAGCAATTATGATTTTGACAAGATGCCAGACTTGTCGCTGAGGTAAGTCGCTGATCGTCAAGTGACCATTCTCACTGCACAAGTTGGAGCCTTTGTCATGGACGATCACAAGAAGCTGCTCACGAAGCAACGCACTAATCCGCCTTTCATTCTATGAAAGTATGATTCAAGAGCAACCTAATGAGACAACCATGATCTTAAGCTTGCCAAATGACTGAGGTTATAAGACTACAATCTTAGCAAAGTGGCTTTTGCACAAATACTTTGGCCCAGATTCACAAAGGTAAACTTAGATGTATGGTCCACGTTTAGACCAAACGTCTAAGTTTGCCTTTGTAAATCGGACCCTCAGGCCCAGATTTACAAGAATCTAGTGCATCAGTATTGGTGCGCCAGATTTCTTGCTCCCTCACTGCCACCGAACAACACTATGGGTGCGCCATATTTACAATAGGCGCACCATGGTGCACGTTAGGCCAATATCGGCAAAATGTTTGCCGTTATTGTGGCGCTTTGCAAAGTGCAAGGAGGCCCATTGTTTACAATTGATGCGTCCTTTTAACACCGGCTTCGAGCAGGCACTACAAATGATGCCAAAAATGGCACAATGAAATCTGGTAGATTTTGTTGCGCCAGTTTTGCGGGACTCTCAATGCCGGAATGTCCCCAATGAATATGTTATGCCTGGCACAGGCATAATGTGGCGCAAGGAGTCGCAAAGTGGCACAATGCATGCATTGCGACCACTTTCTAAATAAGGCGCAGCGATTTTTGCCTCTTTGAGCCACATTAGCATAACAAAAATGACACTAATGTGATGCAAGGAGGCACCCGGGCCTCGTAAATCTGGCCCTTAGTTTATAAGAATTACACCCTGACAAATGACCACTGAGGGCCATTGGCACATAAGCAGGCCTTTGCAAAATTAAAATGTGAAGCCTATTACAGACCTATTATATACCTACCAGGCATATGTGCCAGTACATCTGCTAGGATAGTAGAATTGTGTCTTGCATAAATACAACCAGTGAAAATATTCCAGAAGGTAGGTTCTTTAGCACTCAAAATTTATTGATTTTAATTATTTTACTTCAAATTAAAATGACTGTAAATCAGATGAAATTATCATCTGGTGTTAATCCGTTCAGTAGTTTTTTGAGAAATTAATGTTAAAAGTATGTACTTTTCATGCCACGGATGATCCAGCAGATCAAAAGATAAAATTTGATTGACTGCCACCACATCAACAAAGATGTGAGACACTCCTTTTAAGACTTAGATAATCAGACCCCTGTCCTGTGAAAAGATTAAAATACATGTATGGTGTTGGGGTATGGGTATCCTGCCCCCCTAGACTAGTGAGGAACCCAAAGGGGCTAAAAGCGGTCCTGAGCAAAAAAAAAAGTCCCCAGTGGTGGGCCACGGCCCGGGGGAGTCAGACTAACCTTACTTTTTTGGGAGGTGGATTTGAAGCCCCCACTCCCTGAGCTTTCTGTAGGACCTGGGGGCACAATTCCCCTTGGTGATATTATATTTAGGGGAGACGGACATTTGGCCTCCCTCCCAGATCCAATGGGGACACCAAGCCATGGAAGCAGATATTACATTTAGGGGAGGAAGGCAAGAAGGCCCAGAGACCCCACTCCCTAGGGCTGCTAAGTCTTTTTTCGGGCGAGGGAGGGATGTAACCCCCCTTCTCAGGCCTCTGAGAGGCCCAGAGGACCCCATACCTCGTCACTGAGATTGACATTTAGGAAAGGTGCATCTTGCCCACCTCCCTTAGCCATTTACAGACCCCAAGGACATCACCCTCTGGGCCAGAAGCAAGCAGTCTACCAGGGACATTAGTGTTCCCTGCCTTGGAGAGTGTGAGAAGGTAGCCTCTTTCTAGCATTGTTACCCCCACGTTTGGCCTGTTTGTGAGTGCATGTCAGTGTGTTTTTACTGTCTAGCCAGGAACCCACTGCTCATAGTTTGTGCCTATGTGTGTGTTGTCTGTAGTGCTTGACTGTGTCATTGAGGCTCTGCTAATCGGAACCTCAATGCTTATGCTCTCCCTTTGACTTTAAATTTGTCACTATAGGCTAGTGACTAAATTTACCAATTCTGATTTGCACATGTGAATTCCCTACTATATGGTACCTAGGTACCCAGGGTATTGGGGTTCCAGGAGATCCATATTGGCTGCAGCATTTATTTTGCCACACATAGGGAGCTCAGACAAACCCTTACACAGGACTGCCATTGCAGCCTGCGTGAAATAACACACACATTATTTCACAGCCATTTTCACTGCAGTGAAGTAACTTATAAGTCACCTATATGTCTAACCTTCACTTGCTGAAGGTTAGGTGCAAAGTTACTAAGTGTGAGGGCACCCTAGCACTAGCAAAGGTGCCCCCACATAGTTAAGGGCCATTTCCCTGGACTTTGTGAGAGCGGGGACACCATTACACGCGTGCACTACATATAGGTCAATACCTATATGTAGCTTCACAATGGTAAGTCCGAATATGGCAATGTAACATGTCTAAGATTATGGAATTCCAAATCTGGTATTGGGGAGCCAATTTCCTGCATCCTGGGGGCTCCATTATGGACCCCCAGTACTGCCAAACCAGCTCTCTGTGCTTTTCTCAGCAGCTGCAATTGCTGCCACCCCACAGACAGGGTTCTGCCCTCCTGGGGTCTGGGCAGCCCAGTCCCAGGAAGGCAGAATAAAGCATTTCCTCTGAGAGCAGGTTGTTACACCCTCTCTCTTTGGAAATAGGTGTTAAAGGCTGGGGAGGGGTAGCCTCTCCCAGATTCTGGAAATGCTTTGAAGGGCACAGATGGCGCCCTCCTTGCATAAGGCAGTCTACACTGGTTTAGGAATCCCCCAGTCCCTGCTCTGGTGCAAAACTGGACAAAGGAAAGGGAGGTGACGACTCCCCTGTCCATCACCACCCCAGGGGTGGTGCCCAGAGCTCCTCCAGTGTGTCTCAGACCTCTGCCATCCTGTTTCCAAAGGTGTGGGGGCACTCTGAAGGCCTCTGATTGGCCAGGGCCAGCAGGTGACGTCAGAGACTACTCCTGATAGGTGCATACCTGTCTAGGTAGCCAATCCTCCTCTGAGGGCTATTTGGGGTTGCAATAATTCATCAGGGTTCCTCTGCACTTCTCTCTTTGACTTCTTCTAAGGATCGACCGCTGACTGCTCCAGGACACCTGCTAAACTGCAACAAAGTAGCCAGAAGACTACCTGCAACATTGTAGCGCCTAATCCTGCCAGCTTTCTCGACTGTTTCAGGGTGGTGTATGCTCTGGGGGCTGCCTGCCTTCACCCTGCACTGGAAGACACAAAGAAATCTCCAGTGGGTCGACAGAATCTTCCCCCTGCTTCAGCAGGCACCAAACTTCAGCTTCACCGCTACTCTGGGTCCCCTCTCATCCTGACAAGCATGGCCCCTGGATCACAGGTGGTAGACCCAAGTGACCCAGACTGTCCAGAGGTCCAACTGTGGTAATTTGGAGGATGTAAGTCCTTGACTTCCCTCCCCAGACAGTAATCCTGTGCACCATGTGATCTGCAGCTACAAGGGCTTTTGTGCACATTTCCAAGAAATCCTGCATGCACAGCTGAGCCTAGGTCCCCAGCACTCTGTCCTGTGATGCTCAGCTCCCTGAGTTGACCTCAGGTGTTGTGGGACCTCTCTTTGCAGTGTTGAGATGACCACCGTGTTCAGTCTTCTTGAACCTGTGTTCAAGGACTTCTGTGGGTGCTTCCTTCCTGTCCGTGGGCTCTCTACATTACTGAGGGTACTCTCTGTCTCGTCTTCCAAGTGGCGACATCCTTGTCCTTCCTGGGCCCAGGCAGCACACTTTTTCTCCAACCGTGACTCTTGCAGGTTGCAAGGCTTGTTTGTGGTATTTTGCCAAGGAAACAACTCTGCTTCCTCTAGCACGCCATGGGACATCTTCTGCACGAAGAAGAACTTCCTACCTCCTTTTGTTGTTGCAAAACCTGCAGCTTCTTTCCACCAGAGGCAGCCATTTTGCACCTTCATCCGGGGTTTAGTGGGCTCCTGCCCCCCTGGACACTTCAGTGACTCTTAGACTTTGTCCCCTTCCTTTGCAGGTCTTCAGATCCAGGAATCCATCTTCAGTGCTTTGCAGTATGTTGTGGTCCTTGCAAAATCCTTTATCACGACTTTAGTATGTTTCTGGGGAAATAGTAGTACTTTACTCCTACTTTCCAGGGTCTTGGGGTGGGGTCTCCTTTACACCCTTAGTGGTTTTTTACACTCCCAGTGACCCTCTACACACTACTCTTACCTAGGGGTGCATTTGTGGTTTGCATTCCACTTTCTTAGTATATGGTTTGTGTTACCCCTAGGCCTATTGCATGCTATTGTGTTATACAGAATTTGCACTATTTTCTGACTATTTTACCTACCTGATTTGGTTAGTTGTGTATATTTTGTGTATGTTACTTACCTTCTAAGGGAGTATATCCTCTGAGATATTTTTGGCACATTGTCACTAAAATAAAGTACCTTTATTTTTAGTAACTATGCGTATTGTCTTTCTTATGATATAGGGGGTTATTCTAACTTTGGAGGAGGTGTTAATCCGTCCCAAAAGTGACGGAAAAGTGACGGATTTACCACCAGGCGTATTACGAGTCCATTATATCCTATGGAACTCGTAATACGGCTGGTGGTATATCCGTCACTTTACCGTCACTTTTGGGACGGATTAACACTCCTCCAAAGTTAGAATAACCCCCATAGTACCTATATGATATAAGTGGTATTTCATGAGCTTTGCATGTCTCCTAGTTCAGCCTTGGCTGCTCTTCTATAGCTACCTCTATCAGCATAAGCTACTACACCTGGCACAAGGTGTAAGTACCATTGGTACCCACTACAAGCCAGGCCAGCCTCCTACAGAGAGTGTAGGCAAAGAATACAATTTTAATTTCTACCTACTTTCTCCTGGCAGGGAACAAAACTTTGTTCTCACTCAACTAGAGCACTGAAAAAAGCTGATCCTGCCCAGGCAGGAGCAAAGGAATGAAGCTGGCACCACCCACCACACCCACCACACCCAGTATGGGTGCCAGCTAGGGAGCAGCCAGAGGCCTTGGGGGCGTTGGAGCTTTCCCTGCAGCCCCAATCTTAATATAAAGTTTCGGTGTCCCAGGTGAGAAATAAAACTAATAAAAAAGAATAATAAATGAGCATCAGAGTAGGAGGCTGGCTTGGTATGTAGTGTGTACACACCTTATACCAGGCCCAGTTATGCCTTATTAGAGAAATGTAGACAGTGTCTAGAAGCCAGGCTGTCTAGAGGTAGCTGCAGGCAGAGCAGCCAAGGCGGAACAAGGAGACATGCAAAGCTCTTGCAATACCACAGAAGTCACACAGTACTCACACACTTGAAAGACAATACTCAGGCCCTCATTACAACCCTGGCGGTCGGTGTTAAAGTGGCGGTAATACCGCAAACAGACCGGCAGAAAAAAAAATGGGATTATGACCATGGCGGAAACCGCCAACAGAGACAGCCACTTTAACACTCCGACCACCACGGCGGTAGAAACAAGCAGTGCGGCGGACACCGCCAACAGACAGGAGGGAGACAAAGGGCCTCATTATGACCCTGGCGGGCGGCGGAGGCCGCCCGCCAGGATCCCGCCCTCCAAATTACCGCGCCGCGGTCAAAAGACCGCGGCGGGTATTACGAGTTTTCCCCTGGGCTGGCGGGCGGTTCCAGTTAAACCGCCCGCCAGCCCAGGGGAAAACGACCTTCCCACGAGGATGCCGGCTCGTAATCGAGCCGGCGGAGTGGGAAGGTGCGACGGGTGCTACTGCACCCGTCGCGTATTTCACTGTCTGCAAGGCAGACAGTGAAATACATTTTGGGGCCCTCTTACGGGGGCCCCTGCCGTGCCCATGCCATTGGCATGGGCACGGCAGGGGCCCCCAGGGGCCCCGCGACCCCCCCTACCGCCATCCTGTTCATGGCGGCTTTCCCGCCATGAACTGGATGGCGGTAGGGGGGGTCAGAATCCTCATGGCTGCGGAGCGCGCTCCGCAGCCATGGAGGATTCCAATGAGCAGCGGAAAGTCAGCGGGAGACCGCTGACTTTCCGCTTCTGACCGCGGCTGAACCGCCGCGGTCAGAATGCTCATTGGAGCACCACCAGCCTGTCGGCGGTGCTCCCGTGGTCGGTGGCCCTGGCGGCCACCGGCCGCCAGGGTCAGAATGACCCTAAAAGTATCGCCCACTGTATTACAAGAGGCCTATACGCCACCTTTTCTGGGGCGGAACCAACGCTATCAAAAGCATGGCGGAAACAGTACACAGAAGGGAAAACACTCACCTCTCGACACCCAACGAGGAACCAGGACACCATGGAGCCCGAACTTCAAGTGTTACCCATGTTGGTTTACCTCCTCTTCTACCAGGAGTACGAACGGCGGCGACCACGGTGAGTACTGCACCTACAACACTGGGGGAGGAAAGAGAGTGACACACACATGCTACACCCCCACGCTCACCCACAACAACATACACACAAATACTTGCAGCAACATTACATATACACCCCCACCCCCTGGAAGAATGCAAGGAAAAAAGGAAATGATTGTAATCATTAAAAATCCATTAGTCAAAACTCCAAATTCAGTATATACAAATATGTGCACCAAGTCCGGATAGTGTAATAATCATTGTCCGTGGACCACTGGGCCCAAAATGCATGGGCGAGGCCTACACATCATACCTGACTGGAAACGGAGAGAACACTGCTGGGGCATCAGATTGAAAATATACAGGCACCTCAGGAAGAGAGGGAGGGGGGCACCTCAGCCTGATGAACACCACGATGCCACTGCTGCACGAGGGGGCTCCATGCCCATTTCTGTATCCTGGGGAGTCCAAAGCCACAGTCTCTCAAGTCTCTCCAGTGGGTGGTTTGCCCACTGCTTTATCCTGGGGAGTGCAAAGCCACAGTCTCTCAAGTCTCTCCAGTGGGTGGTTTGCCCACTGCTTTATCATGGGGAGTGCAAAGCCACAGTCTCTCAAGTGGATAACCGTCTCCACTGGTCCTGGTGCCCAGAGTGCTTCATCCTGCCAAGGACTAAGGTAGTGGATGTGATACTCCACTGGTTCGGGAGGGGGCTGGTGCCCAGAGTGCTTCATCCTGCCAAGGACTGAGGTAGTGGATGTGATACTCCACTAGTTCTGGAGGGGGCTTTGTGCCCAGAGTGCTTCATCCTGCCAAGCACTGAGGTAGTGGATGGGATACTCCACTAGTTCTGGAGGGGGCTTTGTGCCCAGAGTGCTTCATCCTTCCAAGGACTGAGGTAGTGGATGTTATACTCCACTGGTTCTGGAGGGGGCCTGGTGCCCAGAGTGCGTCATCCTGGCAAAGACTGAGGTAGTGGATGTATCTCTCCACTGGTTCTGGAGGGGGCATGGTGCCCAGAGTGTTCCACATGCAGTGTGGTCTGTACAATTCCCCCACCTGGGTGTGCGTGCCACGAGATTTGCGAGGTTCAGGTAGCATGATAAGCCATGGAGGAAGCAACAAACCCCACACTGCTGTGGCTGCGCCTTCCACCTGTAGGTGCAACAGTGATGGAAGAAATGCCTCATGGAAGCTGCCCAGGGTCCAGGAACTCTCCTCCAGCCTCAGACGACTGACCACTGGGGATAGCGGTGGTGCCTGTGTCCGAGGACGCCTCGGGCCGGTGGCGGTGTTTGGGGCGGTGTCTGTCGCGGGGGTGCTTGGGGCAGTGTCTGTTGCAGTGGTGTCTGTTGCGGCAGTGCTGTTGGCGGTGCTGGTGGCAGTGCATGGGTCAGCACCTGCTAAGGGACACAGCAGGATGACTCCTGCAGCCTCGGACAGCTGCCCACTGGGGAAGAAGCTGGGGACTGTCGCTGAGGCTGTAGACGTGCCGGGGGCGGTGCAGGTGGCGGTGCTTGCGGCGTTGTCTGTGGCGGACGTGCTTGCGGCGGTGTCTGTTGCGGCGGTGCATGGGTCAGCACCTGCTGAGGGACAGAGCAGGACGTCTCCTGCAGCCTTGGACCGCTGCCCACTGGGTAAGAGGCTGCGGACTGTCATAGAGGCTGTAGACGTGCCGGGGGCGGTGCAGGTGGAGGTTGTGGTGGCGGGGCAGCTAGCGGTGTTCGCCACCGTACAGGTTGGCATGGACGTGGACAGAAAGTGTGACGCTGGTCCCTCAGTCGGTGCCACCATGCCCTCTCCTGACCTGCTCTTCAGCTTTTGGCCCTTCCCCAGCTTTGATGGTGCTGCAGGTGTCTTGCCACTATCCCCTTTAGTTTTTGCTGAGCCCTTGGTGGCTGGTACTTTTGGCCTCTCCCTCTGGGATGTGGGCACCTTTTTCACCTTGGCACGTGATGGAATGTCCTTGCCCTCGCTACGTGGCACACTGGCAGCCCTGATGGGTGGCGCACTCCATGACCCCGCAGTTGCTGGCACCACTGTGCCAGGGGATGTGGTGGCTGAGGTGCTGGGCTGGGACCTGGAAAGTCTGGCCCTAGGGGAAGGACGGGGTGGGAAGTGTAGGGAAGAGGTCAATGTTAGCCAGGAAGAGTTTTTTAGACACACTGGGACAGGAAGATGGAGGGGGTTTGAGAGTGGAGGAAGAGGTAGTGGTTGTAGGAGGTGTATGTCTGCTGAATTTGGGTGAAGGTGCATGGGCCAGAGGCTGTTGTGAGGTGGATGGCTGTTGGGTGGGTGTGTGCCTGCGTTTGTGTACTTTGGGAGGAGGGCTCAATGACACACTGGGAGAGGACACTGGGGATGTGTGAATGATAGTGGGGGTGGTGAGTGCACATGAGCGGTGTGTGGTGATGGGCGTGCTGGTGATGGAGGCAGTAGCTGAGGATGTAGTGCATGCAGGTGTGAGTGGAGATGAGACAGGGAGGGAGGAGGAGGACGTGGAGGAGGGGGACACAGTGGAGGCAGTGGATGTTGCTGTGTCTGCATGGGTTTAGTGCTTGTGTGAGTGCCTCTGGGATGTGTGGTGCTTATGTTTGCCTGAGCCACTCTTGTGTGTTGATGAGTGTGCATGCTGGTCTGATGGTGTGCTTGGGATAGGCTGAGGTACAGGGGATTGGGTCTGGGTGGAGGAGGTTGGGGGGGGGGGGCTGGACACAGGGACAATGGCTGCCATCAGTGCTGAGGCCAGAGCCTGAAATGCTCTTTGTTGGGCTGCCTGCCCAGAATGAATGCACTCCAGGTATGCATTTGTTTGTTGCAAATGCCTTTCTGCACCCTGGATGGCATTCACAATGGTAGATTGTCCAACAGTGAGGGATCTCAGAAGGTCAATAGCCTCCTCACTGAGGGTAGCAGGGCTGACTGGGGCAGGGCCTGAGGTGCCTGGGGCGAAGGAGATGCCCACCCTCCTGGGTGAGCGGGCACAGGACACACTGTGGGGCTGCTGGGAGGGCGGTGCTGGGAGGGGGGTGGCAGCTGTTCCTTTTGATGTGGTGGGCAAAGAGGTGCCCGCCACCACAAGGGAGCTCCCATCAGAGGAGGAGTCGCTGTCACTGCTGTCTGCACCTGTCCCCGCCGTGGAGCTCCCCTCGCCCTCCGTCCCACTGGTGACTTCAGACTCCATTGTTGCGCCCTCCAGGGCCAAGTGGGTTGCAGCTCCCTCCTGCTCCGGTGCCAATGCTCCTCCGCCTGATGATGCTGTTGCACACAAGAACAGGGAGACCACAAAAGGGCGGGAAAGACAGAAGAAAGACATGTTCAGTGCATGCAACACCACTATCGTTGGCAGACACAACACACAGGGAGCAGCCCTCTGCACTACGCCATGCACTGACAGTTCCTAGACATTTCAGCTGACCATGGAGTACGAGGCCTAAGACCAATTGCTGCACACCTGGAAGTCACAGGAGCCTGACTAGGTGTAGATGGCTCTTACCACTGGTGGGTTTTGGGTGCCACATGGCCTGCCTCACAAGGGACATTGCCTACCAAGTTCGCCCTGGCCTAGGGGAACCCACTGCCCACCTCCCCCACTCAGACACCTCGTAATGCGAGCAGAGTCAGCTGAATGAGAGTGTACTCACCCCCTTGTGGCTGCTGTGATGCCCTCAAGCGCCCATCCAGCTCCGGATAGGCCACCGCCAGGATCTGGAACATCAGGGGGGTCATGGTGCGACGGGCACCCATCCCACGTTGGGAGGCCATCCCCAGCTGGGCCTCCGCCGTCTTCTTGCTCCAGCAGCGCAGGTCCTCCTGTCTTTTCTGGCAGTGGGTGCTCTGTCTGTGGTAGACCACCAGGGTCCGGACGTCCTTGGCGATGGCACGCTAAATACCCTTCTTCTGGTGGGCGCTGACCTAGAGTAATGGTACAGGGGGAAAGGAAATTGCTTACCTGTCCGGACCGTCATACTCATTGCCCCTCAGTTCCCACCCTTTCCCTGATGCACATACACTCCCCATCCGCACATGCAAGCCTCAGCCCCCCCCCCATGTATCTTCCATCCACACCACTCGAAACAGGCATTGCCCATGAAGCATGATCACAGTGTACTCACCTGTTTGTCTGGAGGACTGTACAGTTGCGTGTACTCGGGGAGGACCCCATCCACTGGTTTCTCCAATTCCTCCGAAGTGAAGGCAGGGGCCCTTTCCCCAGACACATGAGCCATTGTCGCTTCCAGACACAGGTCACAGCAGCACTTGCAGTGTAGGTCCTCCCCTGTTGAAGGTCAGGTATCAAGTGAGTGAACAGACAGAAAATGGCGGTCACGTCCGCAGCGGTGCATACCGTCACCGCTGGCGTACATCTTCATTGGCTCCTGGGACCCATAGGGCGCAATGTTAACCAATGCAGAATTGCCGCGACGGTGTAGAACGTCAGCGCAGTTACCTCATATCCCCTTGTCCCACCTAACAGGTCAGGCAGCCGCCATTTCTGGAGGCCACATTGGATGGATGCTAACTGTGTCACACCTATCTAGGCCGGGAATATAGACAGATACAGGCACATTGTGGATTAATAACGTTTCTGCAAATAACACATTGTGATACCTCAGTGTTGGATGACTCTCTGCTTGCTGTTCTCCTCCATAGGGCACGTCTGCTGGGGCAGGTGATGAGATGGCATCCTAGTCACATACAGACTTGATCGTGCAACAATCCAGGAACTGTGTGCCCAGTTGGAGCCGGACCTGATGTCAGCTATCCGCCATCCCACAGGAATCCCCCCTCTAGTGCATGTCCTGTCTGTACTCCATTTACTGGCCAGCGGGTCTTTTCAAACAACAGTGGCCATGGCATCAGGGATGTCCCAGCCAATGTTCTATAACGTGTTGTCCAGAGTGTTGTCTGCCCTGCTGAAACACATGCGCAGCTACATCGTGTTCCCTCAGGTGGAGGATTTGCCCACAGTGAAAGGTGATTTTATGCCCTGGGACATATCCCCAACATCATTGGTGCCATTGATGGTACACATGTGGCATTTGTACCCCCTGCAGGAATTAACAGGTGTACAGAAACCGGAAGAGCTACCATTCTATGAATGTGCATATGGTGTGTTTGGCAGACCAGTACATCTCCCATGTAAATGCCAAGTATCCTGGCTCAGTCCATGACGCTCACATTTTGAGGAATAGCAGCATCCCTTATGTGATGGTCCTAAAGTCCTCACACAGTTTCATTTGCTGTCTGGGTATGGGGCTGTCCCTAAGGGTTAGTGTGTGTCTAACAGTTGTCCCTCGACATTTGTAGGTGACTCTGTTTACCCCAACCTGTCAAGGCTACTGACCCTAGTGAGGAATTCCAGGACACGGGCAGAGGAACGCTATAATGAGGCACATGGACAAACTAGGAGGGTGATCGAACCCACCTTCGGCCTCCTGAAGGCCAGATTCCGGTGCCTCCATCTGACAGGTGATTTCCTATACTACTCACCGAAGAAGGTGTGCCAGATAATCGTGGCCTGCTGTATGCTGCACAACCTGGCTTTGCGATGCCTGGTGCCTTTTCTGCAGGAGGATGGGCCAGATGGTGGTCTTGTGGCAGCTGTGGAGCCTGTGGACAGTGAAGAAGAGGAGGCAGAAGAAGAGGATATCGACAACCAAACCAACATCATCATGAAATACTTCCAGTGAGACACAGGTAAGAAGATGTCACTGCTTCCCACTTCTCATACTATTGTTTGAGCTAGCATAAGTCTGTCATTTTCTATTAGTGTATGGACCCTGACTTGTCACTTTGACTTTCCATTTCACAGATCTGGGTCCCACGTTGTGCCCTCTGCTATGTTTACTGCTGGCCTACAGCTGTGTTACATTGGTATGTGAACAAGTAAATTGATATTGCTATATTCCATATTTATTGCAATTACACATTTGTGAAAGCACAGACTGACTCCAGATTGCTTTGTGATTGAAGTGTGTTTATTCCTGTGCTAATAAGTGGAGGGGGTTGTAAAATGGGCTGGGGGTATGGTGGAAGAATGTCCATGGCAGAGTCCAGTCTATTTGTTTCACAGGTGCATTGTCCAAAGGACAAATGAAGTGGAGCAATGGCAGTTTAAGGATGGACAGGGTGACATAGTGGGACAGAAGAGTGACATTCAGGGGGGTCTCATTTCCTGGCGGGGTCTTGGCAATGTTCTCTTTCTTGTTCCTGGATCTCAGGGACCGCTTGCGGGGTGGTTCTCCATCTGTAGGGGGTGGGGTGCTGGTGTCCTGTTGTCCCTGTGGTGGTGCCTCCTGTCCACTAGCGCCCGGCGGAGGTGGAGGGCTGTTCATCGTCCAGGCCAATGTCAGGGGCCCCTTGTTGTGCCACTGTGTCCCTCCTGGTGTTGAGAAGGTCTGCCAGCACTCCTGCAATGGTGACCAGGGTGGTATTAATGGACTTTAAGTCCTCCCTGATCCCCAGGTAGTGTTCCTCCTGCAGCCGCTGGGTCTCCTGAAACTTGGCCAGTACCGTTGCCATCGTCTCCTGGGAATGATGGTGAGCTTCCATGATGTTAGAGAGTGCCTTGTGGAGTGTTGGTTCCCTAGGCCTGTCCTCCCCCTGTCGCACAGCAGTCCTCCCAGTTTCCCTGTTATCCTGTGCCTCTGTCCCCTGAACCGTGTGCCCACTGCCACTGCCCCCAGGTCCCTGATTTTCTTGGGTTGGTGGGTTTGCCTGGGTTCCCTCTAGTGGTGGACACACTGCTGGTTGACGTTTCCTGGGGACAGAGGGATGGGCCCGCTCGGTGGGTGCTGTGCTGGTGTTTCCTGAGGGGGGAGGCTCTGTGGTGGCTTTTGACAGTGTCAGGGGAACCGACTGTCCCGAGGTCCCAGATGGGCCGGGCTGGTCATCTTGATCCAGTTGTGCAGAGCTGCTGTCATCACTGTGGGCCTCTTCTGTGGGGGGACTGGATATGTCTGGCACCTCCTGTCCGGTGACGTTGGGTAGGGGTCCTGATGGGGTGTAAATGCATAATTATTGTATCTGTGTGTGCCATCGTGTGCAATGGGTGGTTGACCCTCTACTCCAGTGCTTGCATTAATGGCTTGGTCCTTGTGTGATTGGTGATATAAAGTACAAGAGGCACTCATTATAACATGAAAAATAATAGTACTCATAAGTCAGTATACATAGGTAATGTTTTGTCATATATTTCTGAAAATTAATAGGATTATTTCCAACATAATCCCCAATTACAGTATCACTGTCCAAATCCAAATAGTAGAATTAATTGATCTGTTGTTCCAAGATTGCTATGATCCAAAGTCCAAGTCCAGATTTCTCTAATCAAAGTTCAATCATATTCTTCAAAAGATGATATAGCTTATTATTTCAACTTTAGCAGCCGCATCCAAATTGATAGCCAGTCCAGATTTTCTCAAATCAAGGTTCAATCATATTCTTCAAAGGATGATATAGCTTATTATTTAAATTTTAGCAGCCACATCCAAATTGATAGCCAACACGTGTTTCGTCCGGGAGTTTCCTTTGTCCAATTTCGTGCCAGAGCAGGGACTGGGGGTCCCGGAACCAGTGAAGATTGGTTTATGCAAGGAGGGTACCATCTGTGCTCTTCAAAGCATTTCCAGAGGCCAGGAGAGGCTACTACTCTCAGGCCCTTAACACCTATTTCCATAGGAAGAGGGTGTAACACTGTATCTTAGAGGAAATCCTTTGTTCTGCCTTCCTGGGACTGGGCTGCTCAGACCCCAGGAGAGCAGAAACCTGTCTGAGGGTTGGCAGCAGTGGTAGCTGCAGAGAAATCCCCAGAGATTAGTTTGCAAGTACCCGGGGTCCATGCTGGAGCCCCGGGGATGCATGGGATTGGCACCCCAATACCAGATTTGGCTTGGGGGGACAATTCCATGATCTTAGACATGTTACATGGCCATGTTCGGAGTTACCATTGTGAAGCTACATATACGTATTGAACTATATTTAGTGCACACGTGTAATGGTGTCCCCGCACTCACAAAGTCCGGGGAAATTGGCCTGAACAATGTGGGGGCACATTGGCTAGTGCCAGGGTGCCCTCACACTTAGTAACTTTGCACCTAACCTTCACTAAGTGAGGGTTAGACATATAGGTGACTTATAAGTTACTTAAGTGCAGTGTAAAATGGCTGTGGAATAACGTGGATGTTATTTCACTCAGGCTGCAGTGGCAGTCTTGTGTAAGAATTGTCTGAGCTCCCTATGGGTGGCAAAAGAAATGCTGCAGCCCATAGGGATCTTCTGGAACCCCAATACCCTGGGTACCTAGGTACAATATACTAGAGAATTATAAGGGTGTTCCACTGTGCCAATTAGAATTGGTGTAAATGGTCACTAGCCTGCAGTGACAATTTAAAAAGCAGAGAGAGCATAAACACTGAGGTTCTGGTTAGCAGAGCCTCAGTGATACAGTTAGGCACCACACAGGGAACACATATAGGCCACAAACTATGAGCACTGGGGTCCTGGCTAGCAGGATCCCAGTGACACAGGACAAAACAAACAGACACACAAGTGAAAATGGGGGTAACATGCCAGGCAAGATGGTACTTTCCTACACAACTCCCCCCCAAACGAGGGAAAATAAGGCTAACCTTGCCCAGATGAGTCTTCATTGTCTAAGTGGAAATATCTAGAGAGTCCATCTGCATTGGAGTGGGTACTCCCAGGTCTATGTTCCACTGTATAGTCCATTCCCAGTAGGGAGATGGACCACCTCAACAATTTAGGGTTTTCACCTTTCATTTGTTTTAGCAAAAGTAGGGCTTTGTGGTCTGTCTGAACAATAAAGTGAGTACCAAACAGGGATGGTCTCAACTTTTTCAGTGCCCAGACCACAGCAAAGGCCTCCCTCTCTATGGCAGACCAACGCTTTTCTCTAGGGGTCAACCGGTTGATCCTGACCTCAGTATTAAGCTGTGGGAGCACTGCCCCAACCCCCAATTCAGAAGCATCAGTCTGGACTATGAACGTTTTGTAGTAGCAAGGGCTTTTTAGGACAGGTACAGAGCACATGGCCTGTTTGAGCTCATCAAAAGCTTTTTGACAGCTAGCTGTCCACAATACCTTTTTAGGCATCTCCTTACTAGCAAGGTCATTAAGAGGAGTTGCAATGGAGCCATAGTTCTTAATGAACCTCCTATAGTACCCTGTGAGGCCTAGAAAGGCTCTCACCTGGATTTGAGTTGGAGGGGGAGTCCATTCCATAATGGTCTGGATCTTCCCCTGCAGTGGTGCAATCTGTTCCCCACCTACCAGGTGGCCCAGATAAACCACTTTCCCCTGCCCTATCTGGCACTTTGAAGCCTTGATAGTGAGGCCTGCCTTTTGCAGGGCTTCTAAAACTTTCCACAGGTGGACCGGGTGATCATCCCAGGTGGAGATCAAGACAGCTATATCATCCAGATATGCTGCACTAAAAGCTTCCAACCCTTGCAGGACTGTGTATACCAGCCTTTGAAAAGTGGCAGGTTCATTTTTCAGACCAAAGGGCATTACAGTGAATTGATAGTGCCCTCCAATGGTTGAAAATGCAGTTTTGGGTCTAGCACCTTCTGATAATTTAATCTGCCAATACCCTGCAGTTAAATCAAAAGTGCTTAGATATTTGGCAGAAGCCAATGTATCTATCAGCTCATCTGCTCTGGGTATAGGGTGAACATCTGTCTTGGTTACTTGGTTGAGCCCTCTATAGTCAACACAAAACCTCATCTCCATCCTTACTGTGAGGTTTTGGGACAAGCAGCACTGGGCTAGCCCATGGGCTTTCTGAAGGCTCAATCACTCCTAAGTCTAACATGTTCTGTACCTCTTGTTTTATGCAGTCCCTGACATGGTCTGGCTGCCTATAAATCTTACTTTTGACATGTAAACTGTCTCCAGTATTGATTGTGTGCTCACACCAGGTAGTGGTACCTGGTATCAGTGAGAATAGTTCAGAAAACTGACTTAAAAGATTTACACAGTTGTGTTTATGCTCAGCAGTAAAACAATCTGCAAGTACTACTCCCTCCACTAAGCCATCAGCTTCTGTGGTGGAGAAGAGATCAGGGAGAGGGTCACTATCTTCTTCCTGTCCCTCATCTGTTGCCATGAGCAGGGTGAGATCAGCCCTGTCATAGAAGGGTTTTAGGCGGTTGACATGGAGCACCCTAAGGGGACTCCTGGCAGTGCCCAGTACTACCAAATAGGTAACCTCACTCTTTTTCTCAACAATTAGATGGGGTCCACTCCGTTTGCCCTGGAGTGCTCTTGGGGCCACAGGCTCCAATACCCACACCTTCTGTCCTGGGTGGTACTGGGTCAGGACAGCCTTCTGGTCATGCCATTGCTTTTGCAGCTCCTGGCTGGCCTGAAGGTTTTTACCAGCCTTTTTCATGTACTTAGCCATTCTTGATCTTAGGCCAAGTACATAGTTCACAATGTCCTGTTTAGGAGCTTTTGAAGGTTGTACCCAACCCTCCTTTACAAGTTCAAGGGGATCTCTCACAGGGTGCCCAAAGAGGAGTTCAAAGGGGCTAAAGCCCACTCTTTTTTGGGGTACCTCACTGTAAGCAAGAAGGAGGCAAGGTAACAGGACATCCCATCTCCTTCTGAGTTTTTCAGGGAGTCCCATAATCATACCTTTGAGAGTTTTATTAAAGCTCTCAACCAGACCATTTGTTTGTGGATGCTAAGAAGTAGTGAACTTGTATGTTACACCACACTCCTTCCACATTGCTTTGAGGTATGCAGACAAAAAGTTACTACTTCTGTCTGACACCACTTCCTTAGGGAAGCCCACTCTGGAAAAGATTCCCAGGAGGGCCTTTGCCACTGCAGGAGATGTAGTGGTCCTTTAGTGAATTGCTTCAGGATACCTAGTGGCATGGTCCACTACCACCAGGATAAACCTATTGCCTGAAGCTGTTGGAGGGTCAAGGGGGCCAACTATGTCAACCTCTACCCTCTCAAAGGGCACCCCAACCACAGAAAGTAGAATTAAGGGGGCCTTTGGTGTGCCACCAGTCTTGCCACTGGCTTGGCAGGTCACAAAAGAGGGACAACACTCTTTGGTGTCCTCTGACACATAAGGCCAGTGAAACAAATGCCCAGCTAAAGGAATGTCATGTGCCAAGGTAAGAAGGAACTCCCTGTACTGCAAAGGGATGACCAATCTCCTGGCAGCTCCAGGCTTAGGGTCACTTGACTCAGTATATAGGAGGTTGTCTTCCTAATACACCTTATGGCCATCACTGACATTCCCATTCTGCTGTTTGACAGCTTGCTGTCTTAAACCCACTAGTGTGGTACAGGTCTGCTGTGCCACACTCAGCTCTTCCCTAGCAGGCCTCCCTGCACCCAAAAGCTCAGCAGTGTCTGCTGCCAGCTCCTCTGGTGTAGGTTCTGCACAGTGAGAGGATTCCTCTTCCTCAAAAGAGGAATCTTCTGGAGAGGGAGGGATAGTGGGCAAGGATTTACCCTTACTACCCGTAGCTTTTGGGAGCACTTGGTCCATTGTTCCAGGATCCAAGTTTCCGTGTCCTTTTTGCTTTTTGGCCTGAGCCCTTGTCAAAGCAAAAATATGCCCAGGAATGCCCAGCATTGCTGCATGAGCCTCCAACTCCACTTCAGCCCAAGCTGATGTCTCCAAATCATTGCCTAGTAAGCAATCTACCGGTAATTCAGTGGCTACCACAACTTTCTTTGGACCAGTAACCCCCTCCTCAGTTGAGATTCACAACAGCCATGGGGTGGCTAAGTGTGTTATTGTGAGCATCAGTCACTTGGTACTACTGACCAAGTAGGTGTTGATCAGGGTGAATCAGTTTCTCTATAACCATAGTTACACTGGCTCCTGTGTCCCTGTAGGCCTCAACTTCAACACCATTGATTAGGGGAAGTTGCTTGTACTTACCCATATTAAGGGGACAAGCAACCAAGGTGACAAAGTCAATGCCACCATCAGAGACTAAAACAGCCTCTGTGGTCTCCCTAACAAGACCAACCCCAACTACACTGCCAATGGTAAGCCCAGATACACCCTTGGATTGGCTATTTGTAGTAGACGTCCCACCACCACTGCTATTACTAGGGGCACTAGAGGTTGCAGTTGGGGTTGTGGTAGTGGGAGTCTTGGTGTTTTTCTTTGGACAAGTGGCATCACTTGCCCAATGGCCTTTTACTTTACATAAATAATACCATAGCTTTTTCCGATTGTGAGAAGAGGATTTGGACCCACCACCCCCAAAGGCTTTTTGTGGGCCTGATGAAGACTCAGAATGTTTTTTATCTTTGTCCCCGCCCTTGTCAGAAGACTTACCATCCTTCTTCTTGCCATCCTTTTCACCGCCTGTATGAACATTTCTGTTCAATCTTGTTCTGACCCATTTGCCTGCCTTCTTTTCCAATTCTTGGGGAGAGGTCAGATCTGAGTCTACCAAGTACTGATGTAACAAATCAGACACACAATTGTTCAAAATATGCTCTCACAGGATTAGATTATACAGGCTTTCATAGCCAGTCACCTTAATGCCATGTAACCAACCCTCCAAGGCCTTCACTGAACAGTCTACCAAGTCTGTCCAGTCTTGAAAGGACTCTTTTCTGGTGTCTCTGAACTTAATCCTGTATTGTTCAGTGGTTAAGCCAAATCCATCCAAGAGTGCATCTTTCAAAACTTTGTAATTATTACCATCACTTTCTCTGACAGTAAGGAGCCTATCCCTACCCTTACCAGTGAAAGGTAGCCACAAGATAGCAGCCCACTGCCTTTGAGGGACCACCTGTACCATACAAGCCCTCTCAAGTGCAGCAAACCACCTGTTAGTGTCATCCCCCTCCTTGTAAGGGGGCACTATCTTATGCAGGTTTCTGGAATCGTGCTCTCTAACAGGATTTCTATCAAAAACACTGCTGCTGCCACCATGGGGAACTAACCCCAACCTCTGCCTTTCCCTTTCCACATCCAGAGATTCCCTGTCTAAGGCCAGCTGCTGCTGTTTAAGCTTCAGCCTGGCCTCTTCCAACCTCAGCTTTCTGAGTTCCCTTTCCATTAAGTTATCCTCAGGGTGGGAGGCTTGGGAATTGTGAGACACAGACAAAATTTGGGAATTGGCAGAGTTAGACCTGTCCCTATCTGGCTGGTCCCTAGTAACCTGGACTTTAGGAGTGAAAGGTTCCCTACTAGTGTGTGACCCCCTCCTACTGCCACTGTCACTAGGTGGCCTGTTGGCTGGCAGGCCCTTGGAAGAACCATCCCCAGCATCCTCAGGGGAACTCCTCTGAGTCTTGCTGGGTACCCCTCTCCTCTGCCTCCTGATCCTGGGATGGGCCAGGCTGGTTCCGGTCACTTTCTAGGAAAAGGCTAAGGAGAAGATCTTTGGTAGGATTCTTAACAATGGCTAAACTTCTTTCAATGCAGAGACCCCTCAAACTTTTAAAGTTTAAACTACCATATGTTGCCTGGACAACTGTGGGAGTGGGTTCTACTTCATTCATGATAGAAAGAGTTTAGGACAGAGAGAGAAAACGTTTAGAGAAACTTTCTAAGGGAAAGAAAAAATCTTTTGAAAACTTTTGAAACTTTTCAGAAACTTTTTAGAAAGTTTTAGGGAAGGAAGGTTAAAACTGTTTAGGTTACTGTATATATTCTGAAGTATTTGGTATATGTTTTACTTATGAAAAACACCAATGACAAAGTAGTAAAGCAGTTACAAGTACTTATCCCACCGCAGCACCACCAATGTAGGAGTCTGGCCTGGCCTGGCATATTGTGGGTACTTTGTGGTACTTACACCTTGTGCCAGGTACAGTTATCCCTTATTAGTAGATCAGTAGTGCTCTAGCAGCTTAGGCTGATAGAGGTAGCTATAGCAGAGCAGCTTAGGATGGACTAGGAGACATGCACATCTCCTACTATTCCACTTATATCATATAGCACTATCTCACAAGAAACACAATACTCAGAGTTACCAAAAATAAAGGTACTTTATTTTAGTGACAATATGCCAAAAGTATCTCAGAGGATATACTCCCTTAGGAGGTAAGTAATATACACAAAATATACACACAAACCAAAATCAGGTAAGTAAACAGTTAGAAAAGTAGTGCAAACACTGTAGAATACAATAGGATGCAACAGTAGACAATAGGCCTAGGGGCAAC
Organism: Pleurodeles waltl; assembly: GCF_031143425.1. Lineage (NCBI taxonomy): Eukaryota > Metazoa > Chordata > Amphibia > Caudata > Salamandridae > Pleurodeles > Pleurodeles waltl. The sequence continues at coordinate 689,833,250 of NC_090442.1, read as the reverse complement.
ACAAACCATATACTCCAAATGTGGAATGCGAACCAAGAATGGATCCCAGGCCTAGTGTAGTGAGTAGAGGGTCACTGGGAGTGTAAGAAAACACTAAGGGTGTCCAAGATACCCCACCCCAAGACCTTGAAAAGTAGGAGTAAAGTTACCCTACTACCCCAGAAAGACAGTAAAGTCGAGATAGGGGATTCTGCAAAGACAACAACTGACTGCAAAGCACTGAAGACCGATTCCTGGACCTGAGGGCCTGAAAAGGAAGGGGACCAAGTCCAAGAGTCACGCAAGTGTCTGGGGGGGCAGGAGCCCACTAAACTCCAGATGAAGGTGCAAAAGGGCTTACTCCAGGTGGAAGAAGCAGAAGATTCTGCAACAAAGGAAGGTGCCAGGAACTTTTCCTTTGGTCAGAAGATGTTCCACAGCGTGCTGGAGGATGCAGAGTTGTTTCCACGCAGAAGACCGCAAACAAGCCTTGCTAGCTGCAAGAGTCACAGTTGAAGATAATGGGTGCTGCCAGGGCCCAGGAAGGACCAGGAGGTCGCCCCTTGGAGGAGGAGACAGACGGGGCACTCAGCAACAGAGAGAGCCCACGCAGAAGCAGACAGCACCCACAGAAGCACTTGAACAGGTGTTCGAGAAATCTGAGCAAGGCGATCGTCTCAGCACAACAAAAGAGTGTCCTGCGAAGCCGGTGGTCAGCTCAGCATGATGAGAAATGCAGAACGGAGTGCTGGGGACCTGGGCTGTGTTGTGCACAAAGGAATCCTTGCAAAAGTGCACAGAAGCCCTAGCAGCTGCAGATCACGCAGTAAACAGGATTACTGTCTGGCGTGGGGAGGCAAGGACTTACCTCCACCAAATTTGGACAGAAGTACCACTGGTCTGTCCAGGTCATTTTGATCCAGCTCCTGTGTTCCAGGGACCATGCTCGTCAAGATAAGAGGGGACCCAGAGGACCGGTGATGCAGAAGTTTGGTGCCTGCGTTAGCAGGGGGAAGATTCCGTTGACCCACGGGAGATTTCTTCTTGGCTTCCAGTACAGGGTGAAGGCAGACAGCCCTCAGAGCATGCACCACCAGCAAACAGTTGAGAAAGCCGTCAGGATTAGGTGCTACAATGTTGCTGGTAGTCTTCTTGCTACTTTGTTGCTGTTTTGCAGGCGTCCTGGAGCAGTCAGTGGCCGATCCTTGGCAGAAGTCGAAGAGGAAGATGCAGAGGAACTCTGGTGAGCTCTTGCATTCGTTATCTGAAGAGGAACCCACAGGAGAGACCCTAAATAGCCCTCAGAGGAGGATTGGCTACCTAACCAGGTAAGAGCCTATCAGGAGGGGTCTCTGACATCACCTGCTGGCACTGGCCACTCAGAGGCTTCCATTGTGCCCTCACACCTCTGGATTTAAGATGGCAGAGGTCTGGGACACACTGGATGAGCTCTGAGCACCACCCCTGGGGTGGTGATGGACAGGGGAGTGGTCACTCACTTTTCCTTTGTCCAGTTTAATGCCAGAGCAGGGGCTGGGGGCTCCCTGAACCGGTGTAGACTGGGTTATGCAAGGAGGGCACCATCTGTGCCCTTCAAAGCATTTCCAGAGGCCAGGAGAGGCTACTCCTCTCAGGCCCTTAACACCAATTTCCAAAGGGAGAGGGTGTAACACCCTCTCTCAGAGGAAATCCTTTGTTCTGCCTTCCTGGGACAGGGCTGCCCAGACCCCAGGAGGCCAGAAACCTGTATGAGGGTTGGCAGCAGCGGTAGCTGCAGAGAAAACCCCAGAGAGTTAGTTTGCCAGTAAACGGGGTCCATGCTGGAGCCCCAGGGATGCAAGGGATTGGCACCCCAATACCAGATTTGGCTTGGGGGGACAATTCCATGATCTTAGACATGTTACATGGCCATGTTCAGAGTTACCATTGTGAAGCTACACATAGGTATTGTCCTATATGTAGTGCACGCGTATAATGGTGTCACAAAGTCCGGGGAAATTGCCCAGAACAATGTGGGGGCACCTTGGCTAGTGCCAGGGTGCCCTTACACTTAGTAACTTTGCACCTAACCTTCACTAAGTGAGGGTTAGACACATAGGTGACTTATAAGTTACTTAAGTGCAGTGTAAAATGGCTGTGAAATAATGTGGACGTTATTTCACTCAGGCTGCAGTGGCAGTCCTGTGTAGAAATTGTCTGAGCTCCCTATGGGTGGCCAAAGAAATGCTGCTGCCCATAGGGATCTTCTGGAACCCCAATACCCTGGGTACCTAGGTACCATATACTAGGGAATTATAAGGGTGTTCCACTGTGCCAATTAGAATTGGTGTAAATGGTCACTAGCCTGCAGTGACAATTTAAAAAGCAGAGAGAGCATAAACACTGAGGTTCTGGTTAGCAGAGCCACAGTGATACAGTTAGGCACCACACAGGGAACATATGTAGGCCACAAACTATGAGCACTGGGGTCCTGGCTAGCAGGATCCCAGTGACACAGGCAAAAACAAACAGACACACAGTAACAATGGGGGTATCATGCCAGGCAAGAAGGTACTTTCCTACAGCTATGAGCACTGATTTGATGCTATTGTTCCTCCTCAACCTGTTTTGCAAGGGGTCCAGGAGTGTATGATCCGAGAGTTATTGGGCTGGTTGATATGCTTCCCCAGGATTTTGGCCAGAGCAGGCAACAGAGAAATCAGGAGTAGATTTTTTAAATCGCAAGGTCACATTGAACTTTTCTTCAGCAAAATAACCACTGCCTCCCTCCAACCCTGTGGTTACATGCCTGACTCCAAGACCTGGGAATAGAACTTCTTCAACACCTCAGCAATAAGGTCAGGTCAACTGCAGGACCCTGGGCGGGCAAGGGTCATTCGGTGAACCCAAAATGGTTCCTCCTAACAGTGTCTTGATTTTGGTCAGAGGCAATAGGGTGAGCCTGGTTAAGTCTCTGCGATTGGGTCATCTGGACTCAGGCCATCCTCATCAGAAGTGACTGACCTCTGCTGATCTTCTGCTTTCGCAAAACCACTAGGACTGTGACAGTGTTCAGGAAAGTCTGCATAGACATTTTTGATCTTCTCCTTAAAGAATTCTGCCACCTTGTTGAAGAAAGCTTGAGAGTTTTCTACTGCTTGATGTATCTGAGGTGCCATGAGGGTACACACTGTATTAAAAAGTTCTAAAGGAATGTTAATAGCAGATCTGATCCTCTGGGAGAAGTACGCTGATTTGGCTTCCTTGATAGTACTTTTATATTTAAGAATGAGCTCCCTATGCATGTTTATCCGCTCAGTATTAGTAGTCAATCTCCATTGTTGTTCCTGTTTCCTTCCTTACCTTTGCAGGTCCTTAAGCACCATGGGACAGGTGGTTCCTCTTATCCTTGGGGCTGACTCTAATCAGAGGGACAACTTCCTCAACAGCCGACTTCACCCAATTCTGAAAGTTCTCTGTCGGAGAGTCCTGACCCCCAAGGTGTTTGTCTTTAAATTTCTCATTGGTCTCTGCAGACTTGTTGGTCAACCTCTTTCCCCCATTTTCTAATGCTAGTAGCAGTACACAGTTTACTTTCCACCACATGGGCCTTGTGCACATTAAATATCACCAAATTGTGGTCAGACTAGCTTAGCGGAAGACACTTGCCAACAGTCAGGGTCGCTGAATTGAAGAAGATACCATCCAACGTATGTCTTGTTCTGTTGGTGTAGACTTTAACCCACTGATTGAGGCTGAAGGTAGCCATAAGATCAAAGAAAGCACTGGTGTCACAGCCTGCCTCTTCCTCCAAATGGAGGTTAAAATCCCCCAAGATAGTGTGGTTGCCACACAAGATGAATGGTTCAAGCATGTGGTGCCAACTCAAAATAAACTGCTTTTTGGTGCCAGGCGAGCAATAGATCAGCAGCCCCACTAAAATAACAGAGTGTTTACTTTGATTTTAAAAATCCCCACCTCACTGCCTTCTGCTGCCATGTTAATGGTTTCTGATGTGCAGCTGAGCTGCTCCCTATAAATGATAGCAACTCTTCCTTCCCTCCCTCAGTATTCCCCTGTCAAGTTTCACCACTGCCTACCCCGGTGCCATGGCAACCACAAAGTCATGGCCTGAATCCTCCTTGTCCCAGGTCTCAGTAATAAATAGACAGCCCAGCTGAATTGACTCAGTTGTCCCACTGATTTGTAAACTATGTTTTATAAGAGAGCGGACTGAACTAAGGCACACCATGGGACCATCTGTATCCTTGTCATCCCTGCAGTATGCTCTTCCCTGAAATTCCCTGGTGGCACACTCTCGCAGGGTGACCCCATACTCCGAGCTCCTGGTGGACCAATTGCATAAAGTGCAACGCCACCTACCTACTAACCCAGGGTCCACCAATTCCCCTCTCCCGCACCTCACCTTCTACTCGAGACTCATGAGGACTAGTCTGGTGCAGCTCAAAGGATATGTGGCTGTTTCAAACCAGCAGAATTCCTGGCCCCACTTGGATGCAGACGGATGCTAATGAGAGTTCCTTATACATGCCTACAGCTCGCTAGTGGCGCATCCATGCATTGGCACGTTTATATCCCGGGGCCAAGCACATCCTGCAGTGAGGGAGTACCAAACACTAGAGCGCTTCTCTCAGTATGGCATGGTGACACAATAGGCTGGTTGCCAAAGGGGGAATTAGGGACTCTAACAGGCCCTGGAATTAGGTCTCACACACCAATTCACTGCACTATTAAAAAGATAATCACCCATATAAAAACATGGCTGTCAGCAATATTAAAAATAAGTGTGGTGTTAGTCGAGAAAGGCCAACCTTGGTACAACTGTTTCACTAGGCCTGCATCTGCGCCTTGGCGCATTTATATCCTGGGACCAAACTCATTCTGCAGTGAAGGAGCGACAAATACTAGAGCGGTTCCCTTAGATGGTGTGGTGGCACAAACAAATGGCTGCCAAAGGGAAAACAACAGGCTCTAACAGTCCCTGGAATTAAGTTGTGCAAACCATTTCACTGCACCACTGAAAAGATAATCACACAAATAAAGACATGTATGCTGTCAGCAATATTAGGAACAGGTGGTCAATATGTTATAACCTTTAGGCAGTGCTTCAGAAAACACCTTTACTACAGACCTGTGAAGTACATATCAGCAGTGGAGAGTATTCTCTGAACATGGATCTACAGTAAAGCTTTTGCTTTTCAGGAAAAGGCAATGACACATTATCTGCATATTCAATATTATTGTGTATACTCCAGCGGTTAACATGAACCCACTAAATTCTTGAAATGGCTAATTGAGGTATTAGAATGAAGTAAATACTCATCTTGTTAACAACACGTTGAGAAATACCCAGTGCTACCAACTGAGTAAGAAAGAGGGTCTTTACTCAGGGCTTGATTCACAAACTGCATTTTGTAGTATCTTTTGTAGTACGACAAAAGTACACAAACTAGAAAGAATTCCTATGAACTATAATATTTAATCACACATCCTAATTACAAGCTGCAAACAAACAAAAGACATGCATAAGATTAACCAAGACTATGGTGGTCATTATGACATTGGTGGTGTACTGACCGCCACTGTTGAAGTGGGGGTAATACTGCCAACAGCCTGGAGGTAATTACTGGCAAATTATGACCATGGTGGTGATACCTCCTATAGAAAGCCAATGTGCCACACCAACCGCCAGGGCATCACGGTGGTAGCCACCTACAGCTAGGCGGAAGTCAAGATACCCCCACCATATTATGACACAGTAAACCCCACCCAATGCATGTCAATGCATGTCTTCAGGAGTCATCCCCCATGCCATTGGGCAAAGCTAATGTTTTCAGGTGACTCTGGCTACCCAAACCTGTCCTGGCTCTCTACCCCTGTAAGGAACCCAACGACAGGGGCTGAGAATAGGTATAATGATGCTCATGGGCGAACCAGAAGAATAATTGAGAGGACTTTTGGTCTCCTGAAGGCCAGGTTCAGATGCTTCCATCTGACAGGTGGATCCCTCTGCAACTCCCCTGAGAAGGTCTGCCAGATAGTTGTTATATGCTACATGTTGCAAAACCTGGCCACCAGACAACATGTGCCGTATCTGCAGGAGGAGGAGGGTGAAAATGCTCCAGTGGCAGCGCTGGACCTTGAGGACAGTGAGGATGAGGAGGCAGAGGATGAGGATGTGGACCACAGGACATCAGTTATACAGCAGTACATCCAATGACACACAGGTATGACAATGGAACTGACCATTCCTCTGATTATTTATTTTTCTGTATGGCTGTAACATGATGGCAGTCATTTCCTTAGCATCCCAACTGACTTATGCCTTCCCATTTTGCAGATGTTGGTGTGGTTACAACTGTGTACTGATGTGATGACTACAAACTGCTAAAGGCCATTTTTTTGGATCGAATCCCAATGTTCAGGACAATTGCACCAGATGAAACAGTTCAAAACATTGCACATTTTTGTCAGATAAAGCACTATCACTCAAGTTGTGTTCAAGAGTGTTTATTGAAGTGAAAAAGTTAGAAGGAATAGCACAATGGAATGGGGTGAGGGTACAGGTAAGTCCAGGATATTGGTCCAGTCTGTTTGTAGCACAGGTCCAGTGTCCAAAATAGGAAGGGGAGCAATGGAAGGTCAAAGTGGACAAGGTGATAGAGTGGAACACAAGGGGGGCATTCAGGAGGGTCTCATTTTCTGGCGGAGGTCTTGGTCTTGGCAAGTGTCTCTAGTGTCTGTCTGGGTTGCAGGGAACATTTGCGGGGTAGTTCACCTTCAGCAGGGGGAGGGGTGCTGTTGGCCTGTGGGTCCTGTGGCAGGGCCTCCCGTCCACTGGCTGCAGCAGATATGGAGGGCTGTTCAGTTGACTGGCTTGTGGTAGGGGCCTGGTGGTGTGCTGTGTAGTCCCTCATTATGTTGGCCATATCACTCAGCACCCCTTCTAAGCAGACCATGGTGGTATTCAGGACCTGCATTTCTTTCCTGATCTCCTGGTGGTATTTCTCCTGCAGCCGCTGGTTCTCCTGCATGATGTCTATCACCTGACCCATCTTGTCCTGGGATTGTTGGTAAGCCCTCAGGGCATGGGTAAGTGCCTCCTGGGAAGTCGGTTCCCTGAGCCTGTCCTCCCCCTGGCACACAGTTGTCCTCCGTGTGTCTCTGTCCCCCTGTGCCTGTGACGCCTGATTGGTGTGCCCACTGCCACTGACCCCAGGACCCTGATTGTCTTGGCTATGAGGTGTGGATTGGGGTCCCTGTACAGGTGGGCACACTGCTCATTGATGTGTCCTGGGGACAGAGGTGTGGGGATGTTGGGTGGCTGCTGCGGTGTATACGGCCAATGGTTTACTGCTGTTGAATGTCCGCTGTGGTGATTCGTGGATCATAATGTGGAGGGCGTTGTTTTGTTGATGTAACGGTATGGGTGTTTGTACCGACAGTTTAACACTAACCTTTCGTCTGGTGGATATGTGTTTGTGGCAGTATTCTGTCAGTTTAGTGTTTGTGTGTCACAATATGGCAAATGGCTGTTCGCCTCCGCTACGGTATGTTGGCAGCCGTCATCGCAGCGGTAAGCAGAATTTACCACCAAAGTCATAATGAGGGCCTATGTCATTTATTAAAATTTGATAACACTTATCTCATTACATGAATCACCATGCACAATGTAGACAGAGCGACAAATATGAAATTTCATTACATTTTTTCTTTGTTATTTCAAGATCCAAAATGTGGCAGGAAATTAGCCTTAATTCTTGTGGACAGTGTGTTAAAATGCTTCAAACCCACCTTCATCAGGACATGAGCATATTTTTAAATATAATTTCAAATCACATAGTTAGCACTTGTTAATATTATTGCCTTCTCTAACTTATTCAGAAGGGCACTGGCATCTAGAAGGAACCTCTTGTATCTCCTAGGAAACACTTTAGTAGAGGTCACATCCTAAAAACTATGGGTGCTCTGTAGTCTTAGCACTCCTTTGTCCTACACATAAAACCACCAAAGGATGTTTGTCAGGATAGGGCATCAACATATTTTTACTAAAGATCACATAGCCCCTTCGTATTAGTAAAACGCAATAGCTGAAAAAGGCAAAGCCTATGGGATATTTCACTATCTCCCTTCATTAAATAAACCTATTCGGTCTCGCTCAAGGAGTCAATGTAGCTAAAATAAACATAGGCGGACTCTAATGCTCAGTGAAGAATATCCACCTTCTTATTGCCTCTATTAAAATAATTCAGTGTATTTCATTCATTGTCAGTTGCAGTTGTATCAGAATTTACATTGATCATGTACATTGTGCCTTTCTTATTGGTATATTTTTGAGAGAAGTCTGTGCCTGCTGTGGCAATCATGATGAGGTTATGTATAGAGACAGACGAAACGTGGTAGTCACATGAAATCGTTATTATCTGTATTGATTACACATGTAACTAAATACACTGAAAAATAATTTCTCAGAGCTAATTTCACTGACAGACACACACACATAACAAAGCACAGGACAAATGGTTATATGTCTCCTTTAATAAACATCTTTGGGTCCACTCCAGGCACCCATTCCAAAAATCATTGAACATAGCTCTTAGCTCTTCTCATACTCCACAACTCACATATCAGCAGGTTCCCATACAGAACATCACTACTCGAGGAGAGATGCCATGACAGTAAGCAAATGATCAGCTCTGTCAATAATAATCTTTCCACCAGTCTGGCACACTGAGATGTTTGTATGTGTTTATGGTTTTCTACATTTAGATTGAATCTCTTCATGTGTGCATGTGTGTTTGTGAGATCAACAAATGTTTTCATGTGTCAGTGCCATAAGAAATCTATTTCTTCTGAAGTTAGAGGAATTATATTTGGAAGCAACACCTTTGCACCCTTACAGGCCAGACACCACAATTCCAACTGACCCAGGTATTCCAAGGGATAAAAACTAATCAGAACATTCCATGGAGCCCTATTAAATGGTTAAGATTCCTCTGCATTAGCAGACCTACACATTTCCTTTATTACATAAACAAAGAGAGAAAGATATGCACACTATGGCAAGACAAAACATAGACAAAAGGACAAAAGGGAACCACATACACACAATCATGAAAGCAGGACATTACACTCAACAAATAATATCAATTCAGAAACTCTCCCACATTCCTGATCGCAGGCATGACCCATTGAATGGACAATGAGAGTACTGTCTCCTGCCATTATTCAGTATTCTGTGGTATGTTTAAAGTGCCAATTCCAAACCTTCTACCATTGTCCTAGAAGTCACCATCTGGCATGAAAGATCACTCGCTACAGCCTTCATCTTCCTCCTCCAATCCCCTGTAATAACCATTCTTCTGGTATGATGCTGCACTTGTACGTTTTATGTATTGACATTTACCAATTTAACTCAATTATCCTGTACTAATCCTATTTTATATGGCACCTTGAGCTTGGACAGTCCTTGACCTAATCCACCTGGTCTGAGCTTGACCCAGTCTCCCACAGTCATCCTTTGACCCACATGCCTGTTTCCAAAACTCTGACCACCTCTGCACTATTTTATATCACATATGCATCTTACCACCAACCTTGTTACTGATTATCACTATGGGATGCACTATTTCACTGTGGTGCAGTGTGCCTACAACTTATCCTTCTAAGTACCTTGGAAATTCAGTTCAGACTTTACTTTCATCTCCATGGTTCCTTTAATCAATCTGTAGATCCTTCCGGGTATTATTACTATTATCTTATGAATTGTACATGGAGGTGCAAATGGGATTGATACCATAGCTCTGTCAAAACTCATTCATTTCCACTAGTCAATTATGTCCTCCAGTCTCTAACTAGATTTGAAGAAATCTCCACCAACACGCTTATCGTACAGGGTGTGGTTAGACTTAAACGGCACCTCAATCCACCTAGAATAAACATACACTGCAACTGTTGCACAAATCTCTCTTGCTCAACAGATAAAAAAAAGGCTCAATAAAATCAAGGCACACCTTTTCCCTCACACACTTTCAATGTCACAATCATACTTATCATTCTTCAGCACTCCCAAACAATCTTTCATAGTTTGTCTGCATTCCAACTCACCGTACCCTCCACCACATATTTGAACATTTAATTATCCATTTTAGACTCCCTAAATGTTTAATTAAACCTTTTGATCAAACTGGTGTGCCTTAGTTGCCCTTCTTGAGCTAAGGCCATCATTTTCGCATTCACCATGCTTAACTGCTTGAACTGACAGTACACCCAGAGCCTTCCCTGGGCTTCCTGGGGCAGCTGCTAACCTGTTCTAGAAGCGCGGTGGCTCCTGCTGATGTCAGGGATGCATGGGCCCATGCCTCCTCCAGCCAAGAAGTTCTTCTGCCCTACCCGATCGGCAGACAAACCTGTTCTCTTCAAGGGTCGCAAAGGTGATTCTGTCCATGAGTGGTTCCTGCTGATGCCCTGTGGGCACTACTCCAAGTGCTCCTGTGCCCCTGAGCACTCCTTGAAATGCTCCTGTACGCAGGAGACACAAATCAAAGCGCGCCTGTGTGCGCTGGTTGCCCGGCCCTCGTGACCTTTCCCACATCGGAAAGGGAAGGGAGAGCGTTAGAAATGAGGTCTCTGGTTGGCAGTCAGTTTGCACTCTGTCCAAGCAGGGACCCTCACACTCATCAGGGTAAGGGAGTTACACTCCTAAGACAACCCCTGTTCACCTCCTTGGTAGCTTGCCACATGCAGTCAGGCTTATCTCAAAGGCAATGTGTAAAGTATTTGCACCAAAACACACAGTAAGACAGTGAAAACACTACAAATGGACACCACACCAGTTTAGAAAAATAGTTAATATTTATCTAAAACAAGACAAAAATGCCAAAAATCCAACATCTAAAAGTCAAGATGTGAATTGTTAATAAGAGAATATGGCCCTCATTACAACCCTGGCGGTCGGTGATAAAGCGGCGGCAATACTGCCAACAGGCCGGCGGTAAAAAAAATAGAATTATGACCACGTCGGGAACCGCCAACAGAGACAGCCACATTAACACACCGACCGCCACAGCGGTAGCAACAAGCACTGCAGCGGTAACCGCCAACACCCAGGCTGAAGACAATATACCACCCACAATATTACAACTGACCTATCCGCCACCTTTTCCAGGGTGGTACCAACGGCATCAAAAGCACAGCGGAAACATTATACAGAAGGCAAAGGACTCACCTCTGGAGACTCAGGGAAGAACCACAACGCCATGGAGTCTGAACTGCAAATCTTCCCCATGCTGGTCTACTTCCTCCTACACAAGGAATACCAACGCCGGTGACGACGACCATGGTGGGTACTGCCACCTGGCACACAGGGGAGGGGGGTGGAAAAAGAGAGTGACACACATGCAACACACAACACCCACACCCCCACCCCCAACACCATACACAGTAACAGATGCAACAACATTACATATCCACCCCGTACCCTTCAGGAATAATGCAAGGACAAAAGGAAGTGATTTAAGTGAGTCTAATAAGATAAAATACGAGAAATACATCCTGAAAAATCAAAACAGTGTTTACAGATATACAAATGGATGGACACTGCCCAGTCCATATTGTCCGTGGGCCACAGGGCCATTTCACATAGGCCAAGGCTCCACTTGACTCCTGCCTCAACACGATGAGAACACTGCTGGAGCATCAGGTCGAAAATACACAGGCACCTCAGGGGGAAGGGGAATGGGGGGGGCACCTCAGCCGGAAGATGGTACAACGCCACTGGTCCTGGAGGGGGCAACATGCCCTCTGCGATGTCCTGGGTAGTGCAAAGCCACAGTCTCTCAAGTGGGTGCTTTGTCCACTGCTTGGTCCTGGGGAGTGCAAGGCCATAGTCTCTCAAGTAGATGGTTTGCCTAAGCTTGCTCCTGGGGAGTGCAAGGCCACAGTCTCTAGAGTGGGTGGTTTGCCCACTGCTTGGTCCTGGGGAGTGCAAGGCCACAGTCTCTCAAGGGGTGGTTTGCCCACTGCTTGCTCCAGGGGAGTGTAAGGCCACAGTCTCTCAAGTGGGTGATTTGCCCACTGCTTGGTCCTTCTTCCACTGCTTCTGGAGAGGGCATTGTGCCCAGTGTGCTTCATCCTGGCAAGGATGAGGTGAGTGAATGCCTTCTTCTACTGGTTCTGGAGGGGGCCTTGTGCCCAGTGTGCTTCATCCTGGCAAGGATGCGGTGAGTGGATGCCTTCTTCCACTGGTCCCGGAGGGGGCCTTGTACCTAGTGTGCTTCATCCTGGCAAGGATCCGATGAGTGGATGCTTTCTTCCACTGGTTCTGGAGGGGGCCTTGTGCCCAGTGTGTTACATCCTGGCAAGGAGGGGGGTGAGTGGATGCCTTCTTCCACTGGTTCTAGAAGGGGCATTGTGGCCTGTGATGCAGATCTTGGGGAGTGCAAGGTCACAGTCTCTCACCTGGGTGTGCTACCCACAAGGATTACAATGGGCAGGATGCATAACACTCCATGGAGGCAGAACTACAGTCCATCCACCGGCAGTGACGGCTGCACAGTGGTGGCAGTGCCGGTGCTGGTGTCGGTGCTGCCAGTGGTGGGGGAGGCTCCAGTCCTTCCCCTGCAGCCTCAGGTGGCTGCCCATGGGGGCTGCTGCTGCTGCCAGTGGTTCTGGTGGCGGTGCGAGTGGTGGTGCAGGTGGGCGAGCTGGTGACGGTGCTGCCAGTGATGGGGGAGGCTCCTGCCCTTCCCCTGCAGCCTCGGACAGCTGCCCACTGGGGCTGCTGCTGCTGTCAGTGGTGCTGGTGACAGTGCTGGTGGCAGTGCTGGTGGCAGAGCTGCCAGTGGTGGGGGGAGGCTCCTGCCCTTCCCCAGCAGCCTCAGACGGCTGCCCACGGGGCTGCTGCTGCTGCCAGTGGTGCTGGTGGTGGTGCAGGTGGTGATGCAGGTGGTGGTGCTGGTGGCGGTGCTGCCAGTGGTGAGGGGAGGCTCCTGCCCTTTCCCTGCAGCCTCGGATGGCTGCCCACTCGGGCTGCTGCTGCTGCCAGTGGTGCTAGTGGCAGTGCAGGTGGTGGTGCTGGTGGTGGTGCTGCCAGTAGTGGGGGGAGGCTCCTGCCCTTCCCCTGCAGCCTAGGACGGCTGAAGCGCCATGGTTGGTGGTGGGGCTCAGATCCGGTCACAGCACCAGGCCTACTTTCCCTCCTGCCTGAGGGGGCAGGCCCTTTGCCCTTGCACTTGGCAGCTGGTGGTGCCTCCTTGCCCTTGCCGTGTGGTGATACCTCCTTGCCCTTCCCCTTGGCAGTTGCTGCAGACACACTGCCAGTGCTGATGGGTATCTCCTTGGAGCCTCTCACACCTGCAGTAGCTGCCGAAACTACAGTGGACGTGGACTGGGTGGCTGAGATGCTGGACTGGGTTCTGCCCACCCTGGCCCGAAGTGAAGGACGTGGGTGGGAGGGAGGGGTAGGGAAGAGGACAAGCGTGGAGAGGAAAAGCTTCTTTGCGACACTGGGGCCAGAAGAGGTTGAAGGTTTGGGAGTGGAGGAAGAGGGAGAGGTTGTAGGAGGCGTCTGTCTGCTGTGTTTGGGTGCAGGTGAATGGGCTAGATACTGTTGTGAGGTGGATGGCTGTTGAGTGTCTGAGTGCTTGCGTTTGTGTACTTTGGGAGGAGGGGGCACAGACACAGTGGGAGAGGACACAGGGGACATGTGCATGCATGTGGGGGTGGTGACTGTCAGTGAGGGGCGTGTAGTGAGAGGCCTGATGGTGGTAGTGGATGAGGATGTAGTGCATTAAGGTGTGAGTGGAGACGCTACTGGGAGGGAGGTGGATGACGAGGAGGAGGGGGACACAGTGGAGGCAGTTGATGTTGGTGTGTCTACTTCTGGATGGTGTGTGTGTGAGTGCCTGTGGGATGATGTGTGCTGCTTGTGTTTGCCTGAGCCACCCCTGTGTGTTGTCTTGGGTGCATGCTGGTCTGAATGTGTGTTTGGGATAGGTTGAGGTTCAGCGGAATGGGACTGGGTAGAGGAAGTTGTAGGGGGGAGGCTAGAGACCGGGACAATGGCTGCCATCAGGGAGGAGGCCAGAGCCTAGAATGATCTATATTGGGCCGCCACGAAAGACTGGGTCCCATGGGGACCCCTTCCAATTTGCGAGTGGGTTACCATCCACTTGAAGTGGATGGTAACTGCGACTCCATTTGCGACCGCGTACGCGGTCGCAAATGGAATTGCATCCCACTGCGAGTCGCAAATAGGAAGGGAACACCCCTTCCTATTTGCGAGTCGGAAATGCATTTTGCGAGTCGGAGCCGACTCGCAAAATGCATTTCTGAATAGCAAGTGGCTTTTGCGCCTCGCAAACGGCGATTTTCGCAGTTTGCGAGGCGCAAACACTTTGCTACATCTGGCCCATACTCCCTTAGGAGGTAAGTAACATACACAAAATATACACAACTAACCAAATCAGGTAAGTAAAACAGTCAGAAAGTAGTGCAAACAGTGTAAAACACAATAGGATGCAATAGGCCTAGGGGCAACACAAACCATATACTAAGAAAGTAGAATGCAAACCACGAATGGACCCCTAGGCAAGTGTAGTGTGTAGAGGGTCACTGGGAGTGTGAGAAAACACTAAGGGTGTAAAGGAGACCCCACCCCAAGACCCTGGAAAGTAGGAGTAAAGTACTACTATTTCCCCAAAAACACACTAAAGTTGTGATAAAGGATTTTGCAAGGACCACAACATACTGCAAAGCACTGAATATGGATTCCTGGACCGGAAGACCTTCAAAGGAAGGGGACAAAGTACAAGAGTCGCTAAAGTGTCCGGGGGGGCAGGAGCCCACTATACCCCGGATGAAGGTGCAAACTTTTTGCCTCCGGTTGGAAGAAGCTGCAGGTTTTGCAACAACAAAAGGAGGTAGGAAGTTCTTCTTCATGCAGAAGATGTCCCACTGTGTGCTGGAGGATGCAGAATTGTTTCCTTGGCAAAATATCGCAAACAAGCCTTGCTACTTGCAAGAGTCATGGTTGGAGATAAAGGGTGCTGCCCGGGCCCAGGAAGAACCAGGATGTTGCCACTTGGGAGAGGAGACATAAGGGGCCCTCAGCAACGTAGAGAACCCCTGGACAGGAAGGAAGCACCCTGCAGAAGTCCTTGAACACGGATTCAAGAAAATTGAACACTGCAATCATCACAACACTACAAAGAGAGGTCCCATGACACCAGAGGTCAACTCAGGGAGCTGAGCATCGCAGGACGGAGTGCTGAGGACCTAGGCTCAGCTGTGCATGCAGGATTTCTTGGACAGAAGCCCTTGTAGCTGCAGATCACGCAATGCACAGGATTACTGTCTGGGGAGGGAAGGCAAGGACTTACCTCCTCCAAATTCGGACAGTTGGACCTCTGAAAATTCTGGGTCACTTGGGTCCACCACCTGTGTTTTAGGGGTCACGCTCGTCAGGATGAGAGGGGACCCAGAGTATCAGTGAAGCTGACGTTTGGTGCCTGCTGAAGCAGGGGGAAGATTCCGTCGACCCATTCGAGATTTCTTCATGGCTTCCAGTGCAGGGTGAAGGCAGGCAGCCCCAGAGCATGCACCACCAGGAAACAGCCGAGAAAGCCGGCAGGATTAGGCGTTAAAATGTCCCTGGTAGTCTTCTGGCTACTTTGTTGCAGTTTTGCATGTGTCCTGGAGCAGTCAGCGGTCGATCCTTGGCAGAAGTCGAAGAGAGAAGTGCAGAGGAACCCTGATGAATTCTTGCAAGTTGTAATCTGAGGAAAAGCCCACTGGAGAGACCCTAAATAGCCCTTAGAGGAGGATTGGCCACCTAGTCAGGTATGCACCTATCAGGAGGGGTCTATGACATCACCTGCTGGCACTGGCCACTCAGAGGCCTCCAGAGAGCCCCCACACCTCTGGAAACAAGATGGCAGAGGTCTGCAACACACTGGAGGAGCTCTGGGCACCACCCCTGGGGTGGTGATGGACAGGGGAGTGGTCACTCCCCTTTCCTTTGCCCAGTTTCGTGCCAGAGCAGGGACTGGGGGATTCCTAAACCCGTGTAGACTGCCTTATGCAAGGAGGGCACCATCTGTGCCCTTCAAAGCATTTCCAGAGGCTGGGAGAGGCTACCCCTCCCCAGCCTTTAACACCTATTTCCAAACAGAGAGTGTGTAACACCCTGCTCTTAGAGGGAATGCTTTGTTCTGCCTTCCTGGGACTGGGCTGCCCAGACCCCAGGAGGGCAGAACCCTGTCTGTGGGGTGGCAGCAACTGTAGCTGCAGAGAAAACCCCAGAGAGTGGTTTGGCAGTATTGGGGGTCCACAGTGGAGCCCCCAGGATGCATGGAATTGACTCCCCAATACCAGATTGGGAATGGGGGGACAATTTCATGATCTTAGACATGTTACATGGCCATATTCGGAGTTACCATTGTGAAGCTACATATAGGTATTGACCTATATGTAGTGCACGTGTGTAATGGTGCCCCCGCACTCACAAAGTCCGGGGAAATGGCCATGAACTATGTGGGGCCACCTTTGCTAATACAAGGGTGCCCTCACACTTAGTAACTTTGCATCTAACCTTCAGAAAGTGAAGGTTAGACATATAGGTGACTTATAAGTTACTTAAGTGCAGTAAAAATGGCTGTGAAATAACTTGTGCGTTATTTCACTCAGGCTGCAATGGCAGTCCTGTATAAAGGTTTGTCTGAGCTCCCTATGGGTGGCAAAAGAAATGCTACAGCCCATATGGATCTCCTGGAACCCCAATACCCTGGGTACCTGGGTACCATATACTAGGGAATTATAAGGATGTTCCAGTATGCCAATTGAAATGGTAAATGTAGTCACTAGCCTATAGTGACAAATTTAATGGCAGAGAGAGGATGAGCACTGAGGTTCTGATTAGCAGAGCCTCAGTGACACAGTTAGGCACTACACAGGCATACATATTTAGGCCATAAACTATGAGCACTGGGGTCCTGGCTAGCAGGATCCCAGTGAGACAGGCAAAAACATACTGACATACATGTAAAATTGGGGGTAACATGCCAAGAAAGATGGTACTTTCCTACACAACTCCCCCCCCCCCAAACGAGGGACAATAAGGCTAACCTTGCCCAGATGAGTCTTCATTGTCTAAGTGGAAATATCTGGAGAGTCCATCTGCATTGGAGTGGGTACTCCCAGGTATATGTTCCACTGTATAGTCCATTCCCTCTAGGGAGATGGACCACCTCAACAATTTAGAGTTTTCACCTTTCATTTGTTTTAGCGATAATAGAGGTTTGTGTTCTGAGTCCCAAAGAGGTATGGTCTCAACTTTTTCAAGGCCCAGACCACAGCAAATGCTTTCCTGTCTATTGCAGACCAACGCTTTTCTCTAGAGGTCATCCTCCTGCTGATAAAAGCAACAGGTTGATCCAGGCCCTCTGTGTTTAGCTGTGATAGAACTGCCCCTACCCCTAATTCAGAAGCATCAGTTTGTACAATGAATTTTTTGGAGTAAGAATTGTTTTTGAGGACAGGTGCAGAGCACATGGCGTGTTTGAGCTCATCAAAAGCCTTTTGACAGCTAGCTGTCCATAATACCTTTTTAGGCATGTTTTTAATGTAGGTCATTAAGAGGGGCAGCTATAGTTCCATAATTCTTGATGAACCTCCTGTAGTACCCAGTGAGGCCTATGAAGGCTTTCACTTGGGTCTGAGTTGTAGGGGGAGTCCATTCCATAATGGTTTGGATCTTCCAGTGCAGTGGTGCAATCTGTTCTCCACCTACCAGGTGGCCCAGATAAACCACTTTCCCCTGCCCTATCTGGCACTTTGAGGACTTGATAGTGAGGCCTGCCTTTTGCAGGGCCTCCAAAGCTTTCCAAAGGTGGACCAGGTGATTATCCCAGGTGGAGCTGAAGACAGCAATATCGTCTAGATATGCTGCACTAAAGGCTACCAATCTCTGGAGGACTGTATTCACCAACCTCTGAAAGTGGCAGATGCATTTTTCAATCCAAAGGGCATAACTGCGAACTGATAATGCCCTCCTATGGTTGAAAATGGTGTTTTTGGTTTAGCATCTTCTGATAACTTAGGTGGTCATTACAACATTGACGGTAAAAGCCGCTTACCGCCGTGCAGAAGACTGCCAACACAGCTATTATGACCCACATCTCGGAATCCAACAAAATTCAGACACCCACACAAGTCCGCCACACCAAAGGTAAGTGATAAACTGGCAGAAAAAAAACCTCCACCGTCACGCCAACAGAAATACGCCCACACTATCACTACACACGAATCCACGCGGCGGTCTTTCAACCGCGGTATTCCATTGGCGGTACACACACTCTTACAAAACACAGCCACATTGGACAATTCGAAATATACACACCTGATACACATACACCCACATCACCCACAAACCCCTACGACCACTATTACAGAGAGAAGGCCAGAGAGAGACACCACCATCCACAAACTAGCATTCACAGGCACACAACACCATCACCCACACAACTTCCACGCACAAAACACCACACACCACTACATATCACCACACTTATCACCACACACCACCCCACACATCACCTACACCACCCCATGGCACGGCAAAGACACCCCAGGTTCTCGTCAGAGGAGCTCAGGGTCATGGTGGAGGAAATCGTACGGGTAGAGCCACAGCTATTCGTATCACATGTGCAGCACACCTCAATTGCAAGGAAGATCGAGCTATAGCGACAAATAGTCGACAGGGTCAACGTAGTGGGACAACACCCAAGAAATCGGGAGGACATCAGGAAGAGGTGGAACGACCTACGGGGGAAGGTGCGTTCTGTGGTCTCAAGACACCACCAGGCGGTTCAGCAGACTGGCGGCGGACCCCCAACTCCTCACCCACAACTAACAACATGGTCTTGGCGATTCTGCATCCTGAGGGCCTCGCAGGAGTCAGTGGAGGAATGGACTCTGGTAAGTCAAACCTTTAACTACCATATCCCGTACCCTACCTGCATGCTATCACATACCCCCACCCTCGCCCCCACCCCTATCACTGCAACTCCTCACAAATGTACCAATATCACAAACCACCCATCCCAACACCAAGCCCTGCATGCAACACCAACGCATGGACACCCATCACTAAAGCATGCCCACTGCACATACCCATACCCCCCCTAAACCATCATCACACAAGCCCCCACACAGGAATGCCAGCACTGGGGTACACGCTCACCCACCCATTGTACACCATGACACACACAGATGCAATAATCATGCCTTTCCACCCTTGCAGGACCACTACCCAACGTCACCAGACAGGAGGGTCCAGAAATCTCCACTCCACCCACAGAAGAGGCCCACAGTGATGACAGCACCTCTGTCCACCTGGATCTAGATGACCAGCCCGGACCATCGTGGGCCTCGGGACAGTCGGTTCCCCTCACACAGGCACAGTCCACCACAGACCTTCCACCCTCTGGAAACACCAGCACAGCACTCACCCAGTGGGCCCATACCTCCATCCCAGGACACGTCAATCAGCTATGTGTCCACCACTACAGGGAACCTAGGATACCCCACCACCCCAACAACAACAGGGACCTGGGGGCAGTGGCAATGGGCACACGGTCCAGGGGACGGAGGCCCAGGAACACAGGGGAACTGGGAGGGCTTCTGTGCGACAGGGGGCGGACAGGCCAAGGGAACCCACTCTCCACGAGGCCCTCTCCTCCATCATGGGAGCATACCACCACTCCCAGGAGACGATGGCAACGGTACTGGCCACATTTCAGGAGACCCAGCGCATGCAGGAGGAACAGTATTTGGGGTTCAGGGAGGAACTCAGAACCATCAGCTCCGCCCTGGGCACCATCGTAGGTGTGCTGAAGGAAGTACTCAACACCAGGAGGGACACTGTGGCACTACAAGGGGCCCCTAACACTAGCATGAACGATGAACTGCCCACCACCTCCGCCGGCGCTAGTGGACAGGACACCCCGCCACAGGACCACCACACCAGCACCCTGCAGAGGGAGAACCACCCCACAAACGATCCCTGAGATCCTGGAACAAGACAGAGCACGATGCCAAGACCCCCGCTAAGAAATGAGACCACCCTGATTGTCATCCCACTGTCCCACTTTGTTACCCTGTCCATATTGATACTGCCCCAGCTCCACTTCCTATCCCCATATGGGCAATGCACCTGTGAGACTAATAGACTGGACTCTGCCATGGACACTCCTTCGCCATCACCCCTGACCATTTAACTTCCCCCTCCAATATTTTGTATTTAAATAAACACACCTAAAGCACCAAAAGATCTGGAGTCTGTCTGTGATTTCGAAATAGTGTATTTGCAATTACAGTGACAAAATGTTCAGGAAATAGTAATTTCAACATACCTATGTCACGCAGCTCTAGTCCCTGAGGAATCTAAGCAGATGACACATGTTGGGACCCACACCTGTGAAACCGTAAGGGAAAGTGACAACTCAGTGACCATACACTGGGTGAAATCGACATACAGGATAGAGGTAGAAGTGTAAAAGTACATGTAGTAGGCAGGAATGTATTCTCACTTGTGTTTCACTGGAAATATTGCTGGATGACTGAGTCCCTGTTCTGCATGTCTTCTTCCTCTGCTTCCTCCTCATCACTGTCCACAGGCTCCACAGCTGCCACAACACCGCCATTTGGACCATCCTCCTGCAGAAAAGGCACCTGTCGTCGCAAAGCCAAGTTATGAAGCATACAGCAGGCCACGATGATCTGGCACACCTTCTTTGGTGAGTAGAATAGGGATCCACCTGTCATATGGAGTCACCTGAACCTGGCCTTCAGGAGGCCGAAGGTCCGTTCGATCACCCTCCTAGTTCGCCCATGGGCATCATTGCAGCGTTCCTCTGCCCTTTTCCTGGGATTCCTCACTGGGGTCAGTAGCCATGACAGGTTGGGGTAACCAGAGTCACCTAATAGCCACACACGGTGCCTCTGGAGTTGACCCATCACATTAGGGATGCTGCTATTCCGCATGATGTAGGCGTCATGCACTGAGCCAGGGAACATGGCATTCACATGAGAGATGTACTGGTCTGCCAAACATACCATCTGTACATTCATGGAATGATAAGTCTTCCGGTTTCTGTACACCTGTTCACTCCTGTGGGGGGGTACCAAAGCCACATGGGTCCCATCAATGGCACCTATGATGTTGGGGATATGTCCAAGGGCATAGAAGTCACCTTTCACTGTAGGCAAATCCTCCACCTGAGGGAAAACGATGTAGCTCCGCATGTGTTTCAGCAGGGCAGACAATACGTTGGAAAACATAGGCTGGGACATCCCTGATGCCATGGCCACAGTTGTTTGAAAAGACCCCTAGCAAAGAAATGGAGCACTGATAGCACCTGCACTTGAGGGGGGGATGGCGGATTGCTGACATCAGGTCAGGCTCCAACTGTGTACACAGTTCCTGGATTGTGGCACGGTCAAACCTGTAGGTGATTATCAAATTTCTTTCCTCCATTGTCGACAGGTCCACCAGCGGTCGGTACAAAGGAGGATTCCGCCATCTCCTCACATGTCCCAGAGAACGGTGCCTATGAAGGACAACAGCGAGCACAGAGTCAAACAACTCAGAGGTATGTACCCACAGTCTACACAGAACACCATTCATACACAAAATGTGGCCTGTATGTGTGTTGAGAGTAGGCCTAGGTATGTGTGACACAGTTGGTAATTAGGCCATGTGGGCCCCTGAAATGGGGGCTGCCTGACCTTTAAAGTGGGACAATGGGATGTGAGGTAACTGCACTGGCGTTGTACACCGTCGCGGTAGGCGGTTGAAGACCGCGGCGCAATGCTGCATTGGTTAACATTGGACCCTATGGGTCCCAGGAGCCAATGACGATGTACGCCGGTGGTGATGGTACGCACAGCCGCGGACGTGACCGCCATTTTCTATCTGTTGAATCACTCGATACCTGATCTTCGACAGGAGAGGACCTACACTGCAAGTGCTGCTGTGACCTCGGTCTGGAAGAGACAATGGCTCGTGCGTCTGGGGAAAGGGCCCCTGCCTTCACATTGGAGGAGTTGGAGAAGCTCGTCGATGGGGTCCTCCCCCAGTACACGCTACTCTACGGTCCTCCAGACCAACAGGTAAGTACACAGGGAGCATGCTGTATGGGCTATGCCTGTGTGGAGAGGGCTGGTTGTAAGAAGGAAGGGGGCAGAGTTCTGAGTGCATGAAAGACGGTGGGTGCATGTGCCACATGGCAAGGGTAGGGATGGGGGCCACTCACTTTGACGGTGCAGTTGGTAATGACTTCTCTTCTTCCCCTGTACATTTCATGTAGGTCAGCGCCCACCAGAAGAAGGATATTTGGTGTGCCATCGCCAATGACGTCCGGACCCTGGGGGTCCACCACAGACGGAGCACCCACTGCCGGAAAAGATGGGAGGACATTCGCCGCTGGAGCAAGAAGACGGCGGAGGCTCAGCTGGGGATGGCCTCCCAATGTGGGAGGGGTGCCCGTCGAACCATGACCCCCCTGATTTTCTGGATCCTCGCGGTGGTCTACCCGGAGTTGGATGGGCGCTTTTGGGCATCACAGCAGACACAAGGGGGTGAGTACACTCTCATTCAGCTGACTTTGCGCGCAGTGGAGGGGTTCGGGTGGGGGAGGAGGGCTGTGGGTTTCCCTAGGCGAGGGCGAGTTCCGTAGGCTAGGCCCCTTCGTAAGGCATGGCCCTGTGGCCCCCCACCCCACCTCTGTAGAGTGCCAAGTACAGCTATTCATGCACCTGTGTCATCTATGTGTGCATATGTCGTCCATAGCCTTGTAGGCCATTTCCCAGGAATTGCACTGTAGAGCCCAACAGCGCGACATAGTGCAGGGGGCTTCTGTGTCTGTCTTGTCCACCAACGGTAGCGGTAAGCCATGCACTCAAAATGTCTTTCTTCTGTTTCCCCCCCCTTTTTTGCGGTCTCCCTGTTCTTGTGTGCATTAGCATCATCAGGCGGAGGAGCAGTGGCACCGGAGCACCAGGGAGCTGCATCCCACATGGCCATGGAGGGCCACAGTACGGAGTCTGAATACACCAGTGGGACAGAGGGCGAGGGGAGTACCATGGCGGGGACAGGAGCTGAAACCAGCGACACGGACTCGTCCTCCAATGGGAGCTCCCTTGTGGTGGCGGCAACATCTGTGCCCCCCACTTCTACAGGTACAGCCGCCACCCCCCCTACCAGCACCGCCCTCTCAGCAGCCCCTCAGCCTTCGCCCCGTGCCCGCTCACCCAGGAGGGTGGGCATCACCTTCGCCCCAGGCACCTCAGCCCCTGTCACCTCTGCTGCCCACAGTGAGGAGGCCATTGACCTCCTCAGGTCACTCACTGTTGGGCAGTCTACCATTTTGAATGCAATCCAGGGTGTAGAAAGGGAGTTGCAACAAACCAATGCATTCCTGGAGGGCATTCATTCTGGTCAGGCGGCCCTTCACCGAACCTTTCAAACTCTGGCCTCAGCACTGATGGCAGCCATTGTCCCTGTGTCTCGCCTCCCCCCTCCAACTTCCTCCACCCAGACCCAATCCCCTGTACCTCTGCCTATCCCAAGCACACCATCAGACCAGCCTGCACACACCTCAACACACAAGGGAAGCTCAGGCAAACATAAGCACCACACATCCCACAGGCACTCACGCAAGCACACAGATACAGACACACCAACATCCACTACCTCCACTGTGTCCCCCTCCTCCTCGTCTCCCTCCTCCCTCCCAGTCTCGTCTACACTCACACCTGCATGCCCTACCTCTACAGCCACTACGTCCCGCACCAGCACACCCACCACCACACCCCGCTCACGTGCAGTCACCACCCCCACTACCATTCACACGTCCCCTGTGTCCTCTCCCAGTGTGTCTGTGACACCCCCTCCGAAGATACACAAGCGCAGGCACACAACCACCCACCCAACAGCCATCCACCTCACAACAGCCTCCAGCGCATGCACCTGCACCCAAAGCCACAAAACTTACACCTCCTACAACCACCACCTCTTCCTCAACTCCCAAACCCCGTCCAGCTACCCGTCCCAGTGTCTCCAAACAACTTTTCCTGTCCACCCTTAACCTATTTCCCACCACCCCCCCATCCAACTCATAGGTCCCCAACTAGCACCTCAGCCACAAAATCTACGGGACCAGTGGTGCCTGTTGTCACAGGTATGTGGAGTGCACCGGCCACCAGGACAGCCAGTGTGTCACGGAGCCACAGCACAGCCAGTCCCCCCCCCTGTGAAGCACCAGAAGTTGGCCAGTGCCCGGCGGGAGAGGGAAAAGACTCCAGCCACCCAAGCCGCTTCCAGGGGTCCCGGGGGGAGTGTGGACTCTGCTGTGGCTCCTCCCAAGGTGGGGAAGGGTCAGAAGAAACCCGGCAAGTCTGGGAGGAGCTGCACGGCGAAGAAGACCGCCATCATCCCCGCTGGCCAGGAGGGCCCCGCCAGCCCCATCGTCGCTGCCCAGGAGGCCACCGCCAGCCCCATCGTCGCTGCCCAGGAGGCCACTGCCAGCCCCATCGTTGCTGCCCAGGAGTCCACCGCCAGCCACAGCCCAGCTGCCCAGGAGGACCCTGCCAGCCGCAGCCCAGCTGCCCAGGAGGACCCCGCAAGCCACAGCCGAGCTGCCCAGGAGGGCCCCGCCAGCCACAGCCCAGCTGCCCAATGAAGGACCGCCAGCCCCAGCCCCAGCCCAGCTGGGCAATGAAGGACCACCAAGTCAAGCACTGCTGAACAGGGCAAGCACCGCTGAACAGGGCAAGGACTGCCAAGTCAACCACCGCTGAACAGGGCAAGGACCGCCAACTCAAGCACTGCTGAACAGGGCAAGGACCGCTGAACAGGGCACGCACCGCTGAACAGGGCAAGGACCGCCAAGTCAAGCACCGCTGAACAGGGCAAGGTCCGCCAAGTCAAGCACCGCTGAACAGGGCAAGCACCGCCAACTCAAGCACCGCTAGCCATGAGCGGCAGGGACACTGACGCAACAGGGACCGTCACGGGGTGAGTGATGCACTCTGGGCACCAGTCCCCCTCCAGAACCACTGGAGACATGCATCCACTACGTCTGTCCTTGGCAGGATGAAGCACTCTGGGCACCAGTCCCCCTCCAGAACCAGTGGAGACATGCATCTACTACGTCTGTCCTTGGCAGGATGAAGCACTCTGGGCACTAGTCCCCCTCCAGAACCAGTGGAGACATGCTTCCACTACGTCTGTCCTTCGCAGGATGAAGCACTCTGGGCACCAGTCCCCCTCCAGAACCAGTGGAGACATGCATCCACTCCGTCTGTCCTTCGCAGGATGAAGCAATCTGGGCCCCAGTCCCCCTCCAGAACCAGTGGAGACATGCATCCACTCCGTCTGTCCTTCGCAGGATGAAGCACTCTGGGCACCAGTCTCCCTCCAGAACCAATGGAGACATGCATCCACTCTGTCTGTCCTTGGCAGGATGAAGCACTCTGGGCACCAGTCCCCCTCCAGAACCAGTGGACACATGCATCCACTCTGTCTGTCCTTCGCAGGATGAAGCACTTTGGGCACCAGTCCCCCTCCAGAACCAGTGGAGACTGTTATCCACTTGAGAGACTGTGGCTTTGCACTCCCCAGTATATGGCAGTGGGCAACCCACCCACTGGACAGACTTGAGAGACTGTGGCTTTGCACTCCCCATGATGCAGCAGTGGGCAAACCACCCACTGTAGAGACTTGAGAGACTGTGGCTTTGCACTCCCCAGGATGCATCAGTGGGCAACCCACCCACTGTAGAGACTTGAGAGACTGTGGCATTGCACTCCCCAGGATGCAGCAGTGGGCAACCCACCCACTGTAAAGACTTGAGAGACTGTGGCTTTGCACTCTCCAGGATGCAGCAGTGGGCAAACCATCCACTGTAGAGACTTGAGAGACTGTGGCTTTGCACTCCCCAGGATATGGCAGTAGGCTAACCACCCACTGGAGAGACTTGAGAGACTGTGGCTTTGCACTCCCCAGGATGCAGCAGTGGGCAAACCACCCACTGGAGAGACTTGAGAGACTGTGGCTTTGCACTCCCCAGGATGCAGCAGTGGGCAAACCACCCACTGGAGAGACTTGAGAGACTGTGGCTTTGCAGTCCCCAGGATACATCAATGGGCATGGAGCCCCCTCGTGGATCTGGCGTCGTGCACTCATCCGGCTGAGGTGCCCCCCCTTCCCTTCCCCCAGAGGTGCCTGTTGTATTTCTATCTGATGCCCCTGCAGTGTTCTATCTGTTTTGATCTGGTATCGTGTGTGGGCCTCGCCCATGCATTTTGGGCCCAGTGGTCCACGGACTATGAATGGTGCAATACCTGTACTACTAATCTTGGTGTATATTTTGTTAATAGTGTATATATGTATATATTTGCTTACTGAATTTTGATATATTACAATGCTTACACTCATTTCCTTTTGTCTTTGCATTCTTCCGGGAGGGTTGGGGGGTGTAACTGTAATGTTTAGATATGCATTGGTGTGTGTGTTGTAGTGGGTGAGGGTGGGGATGGGGGTGGGGGTGTTGCGTGTGTGTGTCCCTGTTTTTTGCCTCCCCTGTGTCGTAGGTGCAGTACTCACCGTGGTCTTCACCGCCGGCGTTGGTACTCCTGGTACAGAAGCAGAAAGACTATCGCAGGGAGAATATGGAGTTCCAGCTCCATGGTGTCCTCCTTCCTCGTGGAGTGTGTAGAGGTGAGCGTTTTTCCTTTGAAATTCCTGTTTCCGCCATGTTTTTATCCGCCGTGAATCCGCCCCGGAAAAGGTGGCGGATTGGCTTGTCATAATAGTGTGGGCGGCACATTGTCCTCCACCTGTCTGTTGGCGGTGACCGCCGCACTGTTTGTTTGTACCGCCGTGGCGGTTGGAGTGTTAAAGTGGCTGTCTTTGTTGGCGGTTTCCGCCAAGGTCGTAATTCAAATTTTTTTACCGCCGGCCTGTTGGCGGTCTTACCGCCGCTTTAACACCGTCCGCCAGGGTTGTAATGACCCCCTTAATCTGCCAATACCCTGCAGTTAAATCAAAAGTGCTTAGATACTTGGCAGAAGCCAGTGTTTCTATTAGCTCATCTGCCCTGGGTATAGGGTGAGCATCAGGTTTTGTTACTTGATTGAGACCCCTATAGTCCACACAAAACCACATTTCCTTTTTTCCTTCTTTACTATATGGTTTGGGGACAAGCACCACATGGCTGGCCCAGGGGCTTTCAGAGGGTTCAATCACTCCAAGGTCCAACATTTTCTGTACCCCTTGTTTGATACAGTCTTTGACAAGGTCAAGCTGTCTATAAATTTTACTTTTGACAGGTAAACTGTCTCCAGTGTCAATTGTGTGCTCACACCAGGTAGTTGTACCTGGAACAAGTGAGAAGAGGTCAGAGAATTGTCCAAGGGGATTTATGCAGTTGTCCTTCTGCTCCGTAGTAAGGCAATCTGCTAGTACAACTCCCTCCACTAAGCCATCAGCTTCAGTGGTGGAGAAGAGGTCAGGGAGAGGGTCACTCTCTTCCTCCTGCCCCTCATCTGTGGCCATGAGCAGGTTTAAGTCAGCCCTGTCATATTAAGGGTTAAGGTGATTGACATGAAGCACCCTGAGGGGGCTTCTGGCAGTGCCCATGTCCACCAAATAGGTGATTTCACCATTCTTCTCCACAGTGAGATGGTGTCCACTCCAATTGCCCTGGAGTGCTCTTGGTGCCACAGGCTCCAATACCCACACCTTCTGTCCTGGTTGGTACTGTGTCAGGTCAGCCTTCTGGTCATGCCATTGCTTTTGGATATCTTGGGTGGCCTGAAGGTTTTTAGTGGCCTTTTTCATGTACTCAGCCATCCTTGATCTGAGGCCAAGCACATAGTCCACAATGGGCCTGATTCTAACTTTGGAGGACGGTGTTAAACCGTCCCAAAAGTGGCGGATATACCACCTACCGTATTACGAGTTCCATAGGATATAATGGACTCGTAATACGGTAGGTGGTATATCCGCCACTTTTGGGACGGTTTAACACCGTCCTCCAAAGTTAGAATCAGGCCCAATGTCTTGTTTGGGAGCTTTTAAAGGTTGGCCCCAACCCTCCTTCACAAGAGCAAGGGGACCTCTCACAGGGTGTCCAAAGAGGAGTTCAAAAGGGCTGTAGCCCACTCCTTTCTGGGGTGCCTGCATGTAAGCAAAAAGGAGGCATGGCAACAGGACATCCAGTCTCCTCCTGAGTTTTTCAGGGAGTCCCATGATCATGCCTTTGAGAGTCTTATTACATCTCTCAACCAATCCATTTGTCTGTGGATGATAAGGAGTGGCGAACATGTAGGTAACACCACACTCCTTCCAAATTGCTTTGAGATATGCAGACATGAAGTTACTACCTCTGTCTGATACCACTTCCTTAGAGAAACCCACTCTGGAAAAGATTCCCAGGAGGGCTTTTGCCACTGCAGGAGCTGTAGTGGTCCTTAAGGGTATTGCTTCAGGGTACCTAGTGGCATGGTCCCCTACTACTAGGATGAATCTGCTTCCTGAAGTTGTTGGAGGGTCAAGGGGGCCAACAATGTCAACCCCTATTCTCTCAAAGGGCATTGGCTTTGCAGGTCACACAGGAGCAACAGAACTCCTTTGTGTCCTCTGACATATGAGGCCAGTGAAACAATGGAACAAGTCTGTCCCATGTTTTACTGTGGCCAAAATGCCCAGCCAAAGGAATGTCATGAGCCAAAGTCAGAAGAAACTCCCTATACTGCAAAGGGATTACCAATCTCCTGGTAGCTCCAGGTTTAGGGCCCCTTGCCTCAGTATAGAGAAGGTTGTCTTCACAATAGACTTTATGGGTATCAGTGACATACCCATTTTACTGTTTGACAGCTTGCTGTCTTAGACCCTCTAGTGTGGGACAGGTCTGCTATGCCACACTCAGCTCTTCCCTAGCAGGCCCCCCTGCACCCCAAAGCTCAGCAGCGTCAGCTGTCAGCTCCTCTGGTGTAGGTTCTGCACAGAGAGAGGATTCCTCTTCCTCAAAAGGGGAATCTTCTGGAGAGGAAGGGATAGTGTGCAAAGGTTTACCCTTACCACCCCTTGCTTTTGGGAACACTTGGTCTATTTTTCCAGGATCCAGGTTTCCCTGTCCTCCTTGCTTCTGGGCCTGAGACCTTGTGAGAGCAAAGATATGCACTGGAATGCCCTGCATTGCTGCATGTGCCTCCAACTCTACTTCAGCCCAAGCCGATGTTTCCAAATCATTTCCTAGTAAGCAGCCTACAGGTAAATCAGTAGCTACCACAGCTTTCTTTGGGCCAGTAACCCTCCCAGTTGAGATTCACAACAGCCATGGGGTAGCTAAGAGTGTTGTTATGAGCATCAGTCACTTGGTACTGCTGACCAAGTAGGTGTTTTTCAGGGGCAACCAGTTTCTCTATCTCTATGGTGACAATAGCTCCTGTGTCCCTGTAGGCCTCAACCTCAATACCATAGATTAGGGGTAGTTGCTTGTACTTACCCATATTAAGGGGACAGGCAACTAAGGTGGCAAAATCAATACCACCATCATAGACTAAAACAGCCTCTGTGGCCTCCCTAACTAGACCAACCCCCACTACATTACCAATGGAGAGTCCAGCTACTCCCTTTGTCTGGCTATTTGTAGTGTTCTTCCCACCACCACTGCTATTACTAGGGGCACTAGTGGACACAGTTGGGGTTGTGGTGCTGTGAGCCTTGGTGTTTTACTTTTGGCAAGTGGAATCACTTGCCCAATGGCCTTTACTTTTACAGAAATAACACCATGGCTTCTATTGATTGTGAGAAGAGGATTTGGACCCACCTCCCCCAGAGGATTTTTGTGGGACTCAGAATTCTTTGTGTCTTTGTCACCACCCTTGTTGTGAGACTTACCATCCTTCTTCTTACTATCCTTGTCAACCCCTGTATGAGCTCTCTGTTCACTCTTGTTCTGACTTCTTTCCCAATTCTTGGGGAGAGGTCAGATCTGAGTCTACCAAGTACTGATGCAACAAGTCTGACACACAATTATTCAAGATATGCTCTCTCACAATTAGATTATGTAGGCTTTCATAGTCAGTCATCTTACTGCCATGTAACCATTCCTCCAGGGACTTCACTGAACAGTCTACCAAGTCTGTCCAGTCTTGAGAGGACTCTTTTCTGGTATCTCTGAACTTTCTCCTGCATTGTTCAGTGGTTAAGCCAAATCCATCTACGAGTGCATCTTTCAAACCTTTTTAGTTGTTGGCATCACTCTCTCTGACAGTAAGGAACCTATCCCTACCCTTGCCAGTGAAAGATAGCCACAAGATAGCAGCCCACTGAATTTGAGGGACCAACTGTACCATACAGGCCCTCTCAAGTGCAGAAAACCACTTGGTTATGTCATCCCCCTCCTTGTTAGGGGGGTCAATTTTGTGCAGGTTTCTTGAATCTGTTTCTCTTATAGGATGACTATCAAGAACACTGCTGCTGCCGCCATGGGGAACTAACCCCAACTTCTGTCTCTCCCTCTCTACATATAGAGACTCCCTGTCTAAGGCCAATACTGCTGTCTCAGCTTCAGTCTGGCCTCTTCCAACCTCAACTTTCTGAGTTCCCTGTCTAAGGTGTCATCCTTAGGGTGGGAGGCTTGGGAACTCTGAGACACAGAGGTAATGTGGGAATTGGCAGAAGTGGACCTGTCTCTAACTGCCTGAACTCTAGTTACCTGGCCTTTTGGAGTGAAAGGTGCCCTACTGATGTGTGACCCCCACCCCCCCAACCCCCCACACTACCAGCTTCACTAGATGGCCTGTTAGCTGACAGGTCTTTGGAGGAACCCTCCCCAGAGTCCTCAGGGCCATCTCCTGATTCTTCCTGGGTACCCTCTCCCTCTACCTCCTGATCCTGGGATGGTCCAGACTGGTTCTGTTCACTTTTGAGGAGAAGGCTAAGGGGAAGATCTTTGGTAGGGTTCTTTCCAATGCTTAAACTTCTTTCTATGCAGAGACCCCACAAACTTTTAAAGTTTAAATTGCCATAAGTTGCCTGGACAACTTTGGGAGTGGCCTCTGCTACAGACATAGTTGCAAGAAAGAGTTTAGGATAGTGAAAAAAAAGTTTAGAAACTTTTTAGAGAAAAGAAAAAAACTTTTTCAATCTTTTCAAAACTTTTAGAAACTTTTTAGAAAGTTTTCAGAAAGAGAGCTACACTGCTTAGGTTAACAGTGTATATTTGAAAGTATTTTGAATATGTTTTTCTTATGAAAAGCACCAATGACAAAGTGGTAAAACAGTTACAAGTACTTATCCCACACTGCACCACCAATGTAGGAGGCTGGCCTGGCTTATAGTGGGTACCTGATGGTACTTACACCTTGTGCCAGGTCCTGTTACCCCTTATTAGTAGATTAGTAGTGTTCTAGCAGCTTAAGCTGATAGAGGTAGCTATAGCAGAGCAGCTTAGGCTGAACTAGGAGACATGCACAGCTCCTATTATTCCACTTATATCATTTAGGTACTATAGCATGAGAAAGACAATACTCAGAGTTACTAAAAATAAAGGTACTTTATTTTAGTGACAATGTGCCAAAAATGTCTCAGAGGATATGCTCCCTTAGGAGGTAAGTAAAATACACAAAATATACACACAAACCAAAATCAGGTAAGTAAGCAGTTAGAAAAATAGTGCAAATTGTAGAATACAATAGGATGCAATAGGCATAGGGGCAACACAAACCATATGCTCTGAAAGTGGAATGCGAACCACGAATGGACTCCTAGTGTAGTGTGTAGAGGGTCGCTGCGAGTATAAGAAAACACTAAGGGTGTCCTAGATACTCCACCCCAAGAACCTGAAAAGTAGGAGTAAAGTGATACTACTTCCCCAGAAATACACCAAACTCGTGATAGAGGATTCTGCAAAGACTACAACAGACTGCGAAGCACTGATGATGGATTCCTGGACCTGAGGACCTGCTAAGGAAGGGGACCGAGTCCAAGAGTTATGAAAGTGTCTAGGGGGGGCAGGAGCCCACTAAACCCCAGATGAAGGTGCAAAATGGCTGCCTCTGGATGGGAGAAGCTGAAGATTCTGCAACAACGAAAGGTGCTAGGAACTTCTCCATTGTGCAGAAGATGTCCCACTGAGTGCTGGAGGATGCAGCATTGCTTTCTTGGAGAAAGACCGCAAATAAGTCTTGCTAGCTGCAAAGGTTGCGCTTAAAGAAAAAGGGTGCTGCTTGGGCCCAGGAAGGACCAGGATGTCGTCACTTGGGAAAGGAGACATAGGGGGCCCTCAGCAAAACAGAGAACCCTCCCACAAGAAGGCAGCACCCGCAGAAGTCCTTGAACATGGGTTAAAGAGACTGAGCACGGCAGTCGTCTCAACACTACAAAAGAAGGTCCCACAAAGCCGGAGGTCAACTCACGTAGTTGAGCAATGTAGGGTGGAGTGCTGGGGACCTCGGCTAGGTTGTGCATGAAGTTTTCCTTGCAACAGTGCACAGAAGCCCTAGCAGCTGCAGTCCACGCAGGATGAGAGGGGTCCCAGAGTACCGGTGACACTGAAGTTTGGTGCCTGCTGGAGCAGGGGGAAGATTCCGTCAACCCACAAGAGATTTCTTCGTGGCTTACAGTGCAGGATGAAGTCAGGCAGCCCCCAAAGCATGCACCACCAAGAAACAGTTGAGAAAGCCGGCAGGATTAGGTGCTACAATGTCACTGATAGTTTTCTTGCTACTTTGTTGAAGTTTTGCAGGCGTCCTGGAGCAGTCAGTGGTCGATCCTTGGCAGAAGTCGAAGAGGGAGATGCAGAGGAACTCTGTTGAATTCTTGCAAGTCGTTATCTGAGGAAAAGCCCACTGGAGAGACCCTAAATAGCCCTCAGAGGAGGATTGGCCACCTAGTGAGGTAAGCACCTATCAGGAGGGGTCTCTGATGTCACCTGCTGGCACTGGCCACTCATAGGCCTCCATTGTGCCCTCACACCTCTGGATTCAAGATGGCAGAGGTCTGGGACACACTGGAGGAGCTCTGGGCACCACCCCTGGGGTGGTGATGGACAGGGGAGTGGTCACTCTCATTTCCTTTGCCCAGTTTCGTGCCAGAGCAGGGACTGGGGGTTCCCTGAACCGGTGTAGACTGGCTTATGCAAGGAGGGCACCATCTGTACCATTTAAAGCATTTCCAGAGGCTGGGGGAGGGTACTCCTCCCAGCCCTTAACACCTATTTCCAAAGGGAGAGGGTGTAACACCCTCTCTCTGAGGAAATCCTTTTTTCTGCCTTCCTGGGACTGGGCTGCCCAGACCCCAGGAGGGCAGACCCCTGTCTGTGGGGTGGCAGCAGCCGTAGCTGCAGGGAAAACCCCAGAGAGCTGGTTTGGCAGTTCCCGGGGTCCATAGTAGAGCCACGGGATGCATGGGATTGGCACCCCATTACCAGATTTGGCATGGGGGGCAATTCCATGATCTTAGACATGTTACATGGCCATATTCAGAGTTACCATTGTGAAGCTACGTATAGGTATTGCCCTAAATGTAGTGCACGTGTGTAATCGTGTCCCCGCACTCACAAAGTCCAAAGAAATTGCCCTGAACTATGTGGGGGCACCTTTGCTAGTGCAAGGGTGCCCTCCCACTTAGTAACTTTGCACCTAACCTTCAACAAGTGAAGGTTAGACATGTAGGTAACTTATAAGTTACTTAAGTGCAGTGAAAATGGCTGTGAAATAATTTGTGCGTTATTTCACTCAGGCTGCAATGACAGTCCTGTATAAAGGTTTGTCTGAGCTCCCTATGGGTGGCAAAAGAAATACTGCAGCCCATATGGATCACCTGGAACCCCAATACCCTTGGTATTGTAGGGATAGAGTGTGAGAAAGGGCCTCTTTTGAGATGGTTAACCCCCCACTTTGTGCCTAGAAAATGATGTGGCTTCAACTTGGCACCTAACCTTCACCAAGTGAGGGTTAGACATATAGGTGACTTATAAGTTACTTATGTGCAGTGAAAAATGGCTGTGAAATAACGTGGACGTTATTTCACTCAGGCTGCAGTGGCATTCCTGTGTAAGAATTGTCTGAGCTCCCTATGGGTGGCAAAAGAAATGCTGCAGCCCATAGGGATCTCTTGGAACCCCAATACCTAGGTACCATATACTAGGGAATTATAAGGGTGTTCCAGTGTGCCAATTAGAATTGGTAAAAATGGTCACTCGCCTATAGTGACAAATTTAAAGGCAGAGAGTGTATAAGAACTGAGGTTCTGGTTAGCAGAGCCTCAGTGACACAGTTAGGCACTACACAGCTATACACATTCAGGTCACAAACTATGAGCACTTTGGTCCTGGCCAGCAGGGTCCCAGTGAGACATATAAAACACACTGAGAAATAGGTTTTTCACTATGAGCACTGGGGTCCTGGCTAGCAGGATCCCAGTGAGACAGTAAAAACACCCTGACATATACTCACAAACAGGCCAAAAGTGGGGGTCACAATGCTAGAAAGAGGCTACCTTCCTACACTAAGTCCTCCAACTCTTGCTCAAAAAACTGCACTTTTTAATGCAAAGACTGAGACCTGGATAAGAAATTCTGCCTAAGGCCTGTGACAATGCCTCATTATGGGCCTCAATGGAATCTACAAAACCAAAATATCATTTTCAAAGACAACATTTTTGATAACAGCCAAAATATTCAACATTAGTCTTTGAAAAATACTGGTTTCTGAAAACAATCTAAATGGCGGCCTTGTGAACTGGTACACTCCTTCAGTGATAAAATATTTAAGTATTTAAATGCTGTCAATGCTTTGAATTTGATATGGTTTGATCTGGTGGTAAGTACTTCTCAAGTCCAGTGTGAAGAAGCACTTACTACCAGACAACATCACAATACTTTTGTTTGGGATTGTAAAACAATCAGTAATACCATTCTCATTAAGACTGCAAAGGGCTACCCAAAATCTTAAAGGGCCATCAATTTTCTTGTGATGAACACAGAATAGAGACATTCAAAACCTCCCAAGAAGTCCAAAATGCTGTCTTTAACATCAGATCCAAATTTACTTTCACTTCTCCCTTGATGAATATTGGAATCACCCTAGGCAAATGTCTGACAAGTAAGGCTCCTTTCCTCATGATGGTTTTTATGAACATATCCACTTGGTTCATCTACCCTACCTATAAACACCAGCTCATATTTTGGTAGATCCTCATCCAGGCCCACATCTGCAACAACCATAACTTGATCCATAGTCCTGGGTGTAACTATGATGCACTGGTCATATTAGTGTGACTAGCCCATTATGAGTGGGTGTGACCCTGCAACATAAACCTTTCCAGTTATTTCACACTCCATGAATTTGTTTTTTGTTAACATGTGACCTATGGTTTCAATGAAATCTCTCTGGAAACCTTTTACATTTATGCCCCTAGGTTCTACATCCACATTTAGCCAGGTGATGACAACAAATATGTCTTTCAGAATTACTGTCTAGAAAGACACAGAATACAGCATCAGTCTTAATTCCTTGCCCTTTATTTTAAAAATCACTTTAGGTCCATCTTTCCTGCCTAGAAGATTGCCTTTGTCTTGCCTTTCTCCTCTCAATCACCATCTTTACTACCACTCAACATACTGAGCACTCCTTGCTCACAGCCTTCTACTGTTTCATCATTTAATGAGACTCACCCTCTATGTCCTGCCTTACACATCCTTGCAAAATATAATTTTTCGACCAATTAAGACTCCTTTACCACAGCACAACAGTTTTCGAAGTCCCCTGAATGCATATTACTTCCACACCTGTGAGAAAGTTTTATTCTCAATTTTGAAAAATGACCACCCGCTCCCATTGACATCCTAATGTTGTTTTTTACTTAAATTGGTGGCAAAAATCTTCTTTCTCAATTACATTCCTCCCTGCAACCTTTCATCCATCTCTGCTTTATCCGCTGTTTTTTATATGTACATTTTTTGGATTTTCTTCATACACTTCTCTGATTCCTCTACTGCATTGGACTAATTTCTTACACTGCATGGAAGTATGTATTTTTCATGCATTCTTAGATTATGATACAGGAACACGGCTGAACAGAATTACATCAAGCTAAGTAGAAGACTAGAACTTAACCCAGAAAGCATGCTTGGTGTGTTTTGGTGTAAATATGTTGAACTATTTTTAAGAAATTAATGTGAAAAAATAGAGATATCTTTACAGGACATGTGCAGATATGCTCTGAATGGCCATGTGAAAGGGGACTAATCAATGTAGATTGGTTGGTCAATACTTGAACAGTATGTTGTGGCACCCATTACAGGACTCAGGGGCATGGTCCCTGTGTCTCATTTCCTGAAAATCAATGACAAAATATGTGATGGGAATGCACCCTGACCTAAATGGCATGTGGTAGATTCCAAAGGGCCCAACCCTTGATTGGCTGCCCACAACATGGAAAACATGTTGTGGCAGGCAATTCAGGACTCTAGGACATGGACCACATTGCAATGTATTGTAGAGAAAGTCTGTGTTTAGAGTCACAGCAGGGAGCACATATAAAGGGTGATAACGGAGTTTAGCTACAATCTAAACAATTTTTAAGTTGTACCATACTAATTTTAGGAAATTAGATGTACTCTTTTACCCTTTCAAAATGCTGATTCTTTGCTGGGATTTGATGAACACGGACTCAAATAACAGAGGGCAGGGGTAAGGAAACAGGGAGAGCAAGGTGATCCCAAAGGGAAGGCAGGAGGGACAGTGTCAGAACAACAGAGCATGGAGAGCGGGGGGAGGCAGGGGCATGCAAAAGAACAAGGAACTGCAGAGGGGAGGGATGCAAGGACATCAGGCTGACCATGAAGGGCAGGTAAGAGGGCCAGTGGGGGTGCAGAGGACCATGGAGGGCAAGAGGATGAAGCAGGGGCTTCACACGAACAACAGAGGGCAAGAGCAGCAAGCCGATCATCAAGGGAGACATGAGGGGCAGAGGAAACACAATGTATTGTGGATGGCAAGAGAGAGAGGGTAGGGCAAGCACAAGGACACCAGAGAGGAGGTAGGATGGGGTCAGGAGCAGGGTAAGCAAAGTAACATTGTAGAGCAGGTGAGAAGGACAGTAGCATCACAATGGACCACACATGGGTGGTGTGAGTGTTAGTGGCAGCATTGGCATTGGTGGGCAAAAGAGAAGGACCAGGGGCATGAACAAAGCACCTTGGAGAGCAGAAATGACAGAGTAGTGGCTGGACTTACTCAAAATAGGGCAGGGTATAGGGGCAGTAAGGGCAGTAGCAGCACAACAGGCCTCTCAGGTCAGGCAGTAGGGTCATGGCAGCATGATAGACCACAGAGGGTAGGAGGGAGGGGCTAGGGGCATGGACTCAGATGATGGAAGGCAGTGGAAGGGAACAGGGACAGGGGCATCAAGCTGACAATGCTGGGCAGGTGGGAGACGCAATGGCAGCACAACAGGCCACACCGGACAGGGGAAGGGGTCAGGAGCATGCACCCCGACAACAGAGAGCATGGGAGGGGGGTAGGGCCTGGGGCAGCAAGCCAGCCAAGGAGGGTAAGTAAGAAGGGCAGTGGCAGCACAAAAGACCATGCAGGGCAATAGTGAGAGGACAGGGCACAGACCCGAAAATGGAGGGCAGGTAGAATAGGGGCAAGTGCATCAAGTTGAACATGGAAGAAAGGCCTTGAGGGGCAGAACAATAGACTATGGAGGGCAGGACAGAAGGGGGAGGGGTAAGCACACAGAGAACAAAAAGAAGGGCCCAAGGGAGTAGGATCATGGGCGGCAGTTAGACCAGGTATTAGTAGGCCAACATAAGCATTGGCAGTAAGCTGACCAACAGGGGCTGGTGGGAAGGGGCAGGGGAATGCAAATGGTGAATGGAGGTAAGAAGAGGAGGGACAGTAACCTGATCATGGTGAGTAGGCCAGCATGGGCTGGGTCAGCCCAATGAACTATGTAGGGCAGGAGAGAGGAGCAGAGGGATGCACACAGAGAACACTGGACAAGGATGCAGGGCAGAGGTAGCAAGCTGACCAAGAATGGCAGGCAGGAGCAGCCCAGGAATGTATATGGAGAACAGGGAGCAGGTAGAAGGGAGGCAGGGGCAGCTAGCTGACCACAGAGGGCAGGAAGTAGGGGCAACTCCATGATGAAGGAGAACAAAGGGTAAGCAGGAAGGAACAGGGGCAAAAAGCTGACAGTGGAGGGCAGACTACCGTGAGATGGTCACCAGTAGCGTGTTGGCATGTGCCAACCTACATTGTGAGTGGCAGAAGACTATGCGGAGTGAATGTGTTGCTGAATATGTTCAAAATACTCTAATAATTCATGAAAAAACCAAAGTTAAATAAATGTAGTAAACTTTATAGTCAGGTATGGCAATATGATCTTCAGCACCATTAAAAATAAACATAAATTCACTGAAATAAACAATTGTTAATGTCACATTATAGTTAACTTAAAGGTTAAAGTAATGTTACTGTTTGATGTTGAAATGAGTTAAAAACAAATGCTTAGAAACACAAGAGCACTGAAATTCACCAGTTATAGCTCAGCTGTCTATCTATGGCTTGCGCCATCACCATGAGCTGCTTATGATTTGACATGTTACATCACTCATAACAAGTCCTGTGACACCATTGACTGCATTACTTGTGATATCCAAAGTACATCCTTGATTGCAACACTGACATAATTGATTACATCACTCAGTGAATGTGAGTTTGCTATAAAATTATTACACCAAAATGTATTTAGTAAGCTTCATCTACAGCAAATTTTCTGTACTTTTTGAATTGCTAATAAGTGTTAGTTTTTTTACATGCTTGGTCTCCTAAAGGGGCTTGGATGTTTGAAGAGCATGGGCTTTCTGTTAAAAGCTCTACACAGAGCGAAGGTTATGTGTACTAGTGAGTTTGCCACCTAGTGGGGTTGGTTGAGTGAATAAGGTGTAGGCTATGCATAGTAATTGCTTGGCCATCTAATGAAGTTTGGGTGGCTGAAAGGAGTGATCTGTTTGTAAAGAGCTGTGTACAGAGTGAAGACTAATTAGTAGGGGGCTCCAGCCCCTAATGTGGCATATGTGTGAAGATAATGACATTCCATAAAGAAATGTGCTCAGGATGAAGGATGTTCATAGTAGCAGCTTAGCTACCTAATGGGGCTTCTGTGTCTAGAGGGATTGGTCATGCATAGTTGTGCACAGGATAAAGCCTCTGTGTACTAGGGGCTTGGCCATCTAATGATGCTTGTGTGTGTGGAGAGAGCACAGTCTTTGCAAAGTGATGTGCACATGGTGAAGAATTTACACTGCAAGGACTTTCTATGTAATGGTGCTGGTGTGTGTGGGAAGTGAGTGGGCTACAGTGCAGTTATTTTGTACAAGCACATATCTTCACACAATGTATGTTTTTCTTTATTATTTTCCATGTAGCAGTTATTTACAAATTTGAAAGGATGTGCTGGTTTGTACATTAAATTGAACATCAGTAGATTTGATGATATCATCAGTGATGTCATCTATGATGTCTTAGATGTCACCATTGATGTCATCAATGATGTCATCGAACACTTTGCCACATATATAGAGAAGATCCCAGTATGGGATTCTCCTTTGTCTTGCTGTCGTGATGGGCAATATCATGTGGTTCCAATCCTTTTTTTGTCTTTGTTAGGCGCCTTTCTATTTTAACCCACACAGGAGTTTCCTTATGTGTTGGTAATAAATGGACCGCTAAGGCAGGTTGGTGCACCAGCAAATTTGATTACATATGTTACAGCTTTAGACATTTTGTTTAATTGCTGGATATAACATTCACCCTGTGAGACATGGGCATTGCTCCTTCCAAACACATGATTTTATGGTGGTGTGTAAAGTATGAAGACTTGTTTCTGATATTTGTAAGAGCAACATCCCAAACATATAATTAAGTCAGGGTTCAAAATGTATCTCAAAGATTTGCACCTGACCAGAAAGGAGAAATTTCCATCACTTAATATCCATACTCACCAAGTTAAGAGGGACCCTATATAATCAATTGCCATGTTCAAGAGGCCTCTGCTAATATAAATGCCCAGGTGTTTTAAATTGACATAGTTTATTCTGTACTTCATTGCTATTAACATTCAGTAAGGGTTTGCTGTGTTTCCTGTTTCAGAGCAAGGTCAGGTTGTTAAAATCACAAAAACATGAACACTTTTTTCCTCTCTACAAAATATGTTAAGTCATTAACATTCAGGGATGCTATCGGCAATGGCTTGGTAGTCATTGTATTGTGGTGTCTGTATATGTGGGAGATATACCTAGTCTGGTGGAGCATTATGGGCTATAGCAAAGGTGAAGCATTATTAAATGCTGAGGTATTCTAACTTTTTGGGGACATATTATGGTATACAAATAGTTACATTGTGCACATGTGCAAAGAGAGGACTTGCTGTGTTATCCTGTAGACAGGTGGGTGTGGTGACTTCCCGAGCAGTTAGTGTTCCACACTCTGAACATACACATGTTACTTTGTAGTAGTAGGGCAATACATCAAGCCAGGGTCTATCAAGTGAAAGTGAAAAACAAAATGCAAGTGAAAGGGAAGAACAGGGGACTTTCCACCTGCAGTGGCTCACGGACAATGAAGTTGGAGACCAATGCAATCCCATCTCATCTTGCATTTTTTCTTTCCTTCCTATCATCCATCTCAGCCTCACATATGTAGATGATGTTGGGTAATGATAACGTTACAATTCAGTCTCAGTTTATGTGTAACAATACCCCTCACCTATTTGAATCCTCTGCTGATTCTCCCTCACCCAATCACATGATTTCAAACAGATGAGCCCTATCACCTACCACCAGTGTTCTCCATTTCCCCAGAGAGGTGAGATAGGCCTTATGGTTATAGGGGATAATCATCCATGACGTAGGTAATCTTTTAACATAGACCAGGATTTGTCCCATGGTCTTGAGTGTCTTTTGGCTCCTTTTATGTCACTTTCCATCCATGTTTGAAGCACTTGTACAAGTGTGTCTTTCTTGTCTTGGTCCTCTATGTCTTTTACAGCCATTGCAGATTATTTCACTTTGACTGCAGAATCTATAAGGTCCGTATGTCCAATCTGGTTGGCCCCAAGGTATCCAGGAAACTTTCCAAATACTCTGGTTCCTCATACTCTGGGATTTGACCATTCATGGTTATCAGAATAGTCACCAGCTCTAAGAAACTGTATCTGATGTCCCACTTCCACAAATGTGGTCTGAGCTCTAGGAAGCTATACCTCTTATGGTTGGTTTCTTGTGAAAAATCTACAGGGAAATGCACTTGTTGATTTTGAGAAATGTAAGGGTTATGTTTTTTTCACCACCGTAATAACTAACTGTGCTTGTTGATACCTCAAGAAGCATAGAATGATTTGTTAAGGTATGCCCATTTCTGGGCATATCTACTGTGTAACCTATGTGCTCTTTAGAGTTCCAGTTGCAGACCAAACTTGATATGAATTGTTTGGGTAAAAGATCTCTCAGGAAAGATAACATGTCATTTTTTCTTACTGTTCGGATATTCCTGAAATACTCACATTGTATCGTCTGCTATGGTTTTTCAGATCTATGATGCAGTTTCTACATGTCTGGGCCCCATTCTGTTAGAGACTACATATAGGAACCAAGGGCCTGATTTAGATTCCGGTGGAGGGGTTACTCCATCACACATGTGACAAATGTCCAGTCTGCCATATTACAATCCCATTATAGCCTATGGGGATAGTAATACAATGGGCTGGATATCTGTCATGTTTGTGATGTAGTTTTCCCTCTTCCAGGATCTAAATCAGGCCCTAAGTCAGTTATCTCTTTTTTCTGACTTGTCGAGCCAGTTGTAGGAAAGTCTTCCATTTTGCCCTGGTCACCCCCAAACGTTTTGGACAGATACTGATGGTTACTGACTCTTGGCTGTGCCCTAGGTACTGCTTACCAGTCCCAGGGCCAGTGCTCTGTGT
The DNA here is from genome assembly GCF_031143425.1 of Pleurodeles waltl. NCBI lineage: Eukaryota > Metazoa > Chordata > Amphibia > Caudata > Salamandridae > Pleurodeles > Pleurodeles waltl. The sequence goes on along the minus strand of NC_090442.1, from coordinate 689,791,207 downwards.
AAAGTGGATATGCAAATTAGGCTAATTATAGTTGGCAGTATCAACCTACCTATAAGTCCCTAGTATATGGTAGGGCATGTAGGTTTGTGGACCTCAGCATAGGTAGTGCACCCATAGGTGTACTGCTGAGGTGTCTAGTTTCATTTTAAAGGCAGTCCTGCCTTGCTGGCTGCTTTTAAACTAAAGTTATCTGCAAATTTGACTTGGAAATTAAAGATACTTCCAAAGTCTTACACTATCTTATTTGTACATATCAGTTACCCCGAAAGTGTGCCCTGTGTGCCCCTAGGGTTGGATGCCATGTAGCTATAAGCAGGGACCTTATTCAAATTGTTTTATAAGCCCTGGTGAGGTAAAATTGCCAAATTTGTTTTTCCCTCACTGTAGGGAATGGCCTCCATAGGCTAAAATGGGGAGGCTTTATTTTAATTAATAAAGTCCTCTTAAGTGTCAGATACCTTGAGTTTAGTATCAAATTAATAGTTATAATAAATCCCACAACTTAGAATTTTTGGATTTAATATAACTAGTTCAGGTAAAGAGTTTTGAAACTCTACCTGAAAGTTGCCATCTTCAGTACTGTAGTGCCCTTCTCTGATTGGCCAGCCTCTGGCAGCCTGGCCAGGCTGCCTTGATGAGATGTGAAGTGGCAAGGCTTAACACAAAGGATGTACCTGGGGGAGTTCATCTGTCTCAGCAGATGGGGAAGCAGAAAGGGGGAGGGCTGCCAAACTGGCCTTCAAATGCAGGGAAGGGCATTTGGAGCCACCCAGCGCCTCCCTCACATCCTGCAACCCCAGACAATTGGATACTCTCTTGATTACTTTTGGAGAGGGCAGGAGAGGGGTGTGTTTAGGATCTTTAGCCACACCAGTGGGTGGGCTCAGCCAGATCTAAACTCCAAAATATTTTTTATCCATGTTGGATTTTTGAGAAATGTTTCGTCCTGGGATTGATTTTTACCACACTTCCCAGGAAGTGGTCCCTGATTGGATACCCAGGACCCCCCTGTTTTTCACCCAGGAGCAAGGATAAATATGGCAGAACTGCATCCACATCTCAGATCCCTACAAGAAAGAACATCAGAAGAAAAAGCACTGCCCTGCTGGACCCCTGACCTGCACCTGGACACTGCACTCTGAAGGACTGCAACAGCTGCACACTTGGGCTTCACCACAAGAAGGACTTTGCCCGGCTTCAACTGGTTTAAGGAGGGACTCCCTTTTTGCTACAGGTGAAAAATAACTAACCAGAGTCCACTGCATTAAACCCTGAAGAAACTGACCAATTGCCCACTGTCCAGTGGCCATTTTGGAGTTTGAGCCAGGTGCATTCTGGGAGTTGGAGTCAGCAACCCTCAAGGAGCAACTCAGAGCTTCTGGAACCTTGGGGTGAGCTGTAGACTCCTAAAGGACCTTAAAAGACTTTCTGGAAGAAGATCCAGAAGTTTGGAGAAGATTTGTGAACTTTTTGGAAAAAGCTCATAGGGTGACCGACCCGCTGCAGTGAGTGTAGCCGGCTTGCCTCAACTGCGACCTACATTTAGGTTTGTTCTGCTGACATAGAAGAGGGGATGCTATCTGCTCCAAGAAGCTCCCCACTGGTGGGCAGTCTCATGGGATTGCTAGTATAGGTGTGGGGGTGGAAGTTGGCCCAGCTCTGGGATCAGGGTACACAGAGGTCACCTTAGTATCCGTGGGTGGGGTGGACATTGCAACTATGGCCATCTTACCTCAGAGCATGGAGAGGTATAGGCATAGGCCTAAAGTCAATGGGACTGAGGTGGAGAGATACAGGAGCCAGTGTGACAATGGTCACAGAAAAGCTGGTTTCTCCAAAGCAGGTTTTACCTGGTGTCTTCCACGAAGTAGCATATGCAGATAGCAAAGCCAAACTCCATCCATGGCCATGGTGAGCTTGGAATGGGGAGATGTGACTGACCCTAAAAAGGTAGCAGTATCTCCTACACCCCCCTCCCCCCACTAGAATGTCTGCTAGGAAATGATCTGGAAGCATCTGAATGGCCAGAGGTATAAAGAAGGGTCCATGCACAGATGCTGGATCTCCCTGAATGGTTGTGTGCTGTGACCAGGTCACAGGCAGCACAACAGGGAAGTGCTGGACACTTGGACCCTGGAACAATAGGTCAAGCCTCCAAGAAGAAGAGAAATGGCTCTGGGTCTGGCTTGCCAGCTCCACCAAGTACAGAGAGTCAGGAGGAATCCAAACCTGAGGGGGAGGATCTGACCTCTGAGGGAGGGCCCATTCCCCTGCAAGCTCTGCATGACTTGTCAGAACTACAAAGGGCAGGTGGGCCCACGAGAGAGGAATTGTTCCAGGGACAATGAGAGTGTCCTACTCTTGAGGGCCTGAGGTACACTGCTGCCAGGAAAGAACAAGGGGATACCAGTGGGAACCACAACATTTAATGGGAGGATGGAGTTCTATATACGGAGGCCAGGGACCCCAAACCAGGGGCAACCAGGAGAGTGGTGGTCCCCCAGAAGTATAGAGAATTCCTCCCAACATTGAGCCATGATATTCCCTTAGCTCAGAGGTCTCCAAACTTTTTAATGCCGCGCCACCCCAGTTGTAAACTAAAAATCATTGGGCCCCCCTCAGAAATTTTAACAATTATTCTATAAAGATGGCAATGTTTAAATATGTCTAAACCTATTTAAACATTGCAGTTAAGTACCGTTACCTTTTTATAACTGCAATAACATGCTTCTGCTTAAAACAAAAGCCTGTTATCTGTATAATATTTATTTTGGCCAGAGTCTGGGGCCCCCCCTGGGATCACTTCAGGCCCCCCTAGGGGGGCCCGCCCCCCAGTTTGAAGACCTCTGCCTTAGCTGGATATTTGGGGCAGACCAAGATCTGAAACAGGCTGGTCAACCATTTCTATGGACCCCACATGTCAGAGAACGTCATGGAGTTTTGCTGCTCCTGTGTCAGCTTAGCTCCAGGAAGCTAAAACTCCTATTGTTGGTCTCTTATGAAATATCTACAGGGAAATTAACTTGTTGATTTTGAGAAGTGTAAGGACTGTCATTTTTAACCTCCGTAATGGACTACTGTGCTTGTTGAACTAAAAGGTTGTCAGGGCACTCATGATCGTACAATTGAAGGTACGTAATTATTCAAATCTTCAGTGTGGAATAACACCATAGAGAGTTCATATGTTCTTTAATTATAGACATACAGAGTCCACCTTTATACAAGAAAATGGTCCTTAAATTTCGATAATATATACAGCAAACACAGCCAACACGTGTTTCGTCTTATGAGAATGTATTCCCACAGACTTCATCAGGGCTGGAAAAAATATATGAGAAGAAAAACCATTGTTGTAAAACATATTTAGACGTTCAGAGCAGATCTTAAACTAACTTCTCGTGATATTTGTGAGAAACAAACCATGCCATCTGTAAGTTAGAGTGCCAGATAATATAATAGAAAATGTTCTATTACTAACTCATGCCCATTGGCAAGTTATACCAAAATGTGGGATCATCGTTTGTTTTCAATAGTGAGAAAGTAGGATTTGAAACACAAAGTAAAGTTCCCATGCGTAGAAAACTATCCTAACATAAGTGTGAAATTGTCCAACATAAAAGAATAGAACAATCGACAGATAGGGAGAAATCGCCCCTAAGTCTAAGAGTCAACGAAACTCATCAAAAAACAAATACAATGTGAAAATAGGGAGATACCTCCCACTATGCACCCCAATTAAGTGGAACAAACAGAGTACAAAAAAATTATTTTTATAGCAAATTTAAAACCAAAACAGCATACCTTATAATCAAGTATGTATTATGTGAAATCTACTCATTTCCAAGCATTATCTAGTAGAATCTGTAGATATAACCATAAAATATATTCAGTAGTGGTCCAGGTGTATTTGCAAAGCCAGACAATGACACTATTTTAAAAATGACTAACATAGTCACAGAGTAAGTATAGCCCCCCAGGTGAGACTGACCTTCATTACGTGTATAAAGTCCTACATTAAGTCATCTCATACAGGAATCTGCTTGTATTCCCTATCTGCGAGATTACGGGGAAAAAAAGGTAATTAACTTAACTGAGTATACGTAAGCAATCTTAACAAATGACCATAATGTCCTAATTTAATCTCCGTAAACTTCAGCCCAACTGCAACACTCACCTATCAACAATATCGTCTAGGAATCAAAAGGAGAACTCCGTGGTGCGAATATAACCACGGCGTTCCCAGTATCTGAAAATCTCATCGTTCGAAGAACGTCCGGAGCGGATGCAGTTTAAACACGACTTCCCGTCTGAAGTGCGGAAATAAAAGACGGACTACGCGTCAATTAACGGGCGCCATCTTGGAAGTCCCTTATAAAATATTCTCATGAAAAATCGAAACCGATCCAAAGCAGTATTGGAAAACATTACTATAAGCATCATCAAGTAAGTCCAATCATAAACCAAAGTGACAATGTTCAACTAGGTCCAAACCTAAGTATCAAAGCGAGTTACTGACCACTAGGAGCGAAGAGAAAGCATCTAGAATGCGTACATTCCCCTTAGACCAAATTGTATTAAATCAGCCAATAAGTCACAAAATCATAAGTAAATGCAAAGTCCACTATGTGTAAGAAAAAGTAGGAAACTAACAAGAGCTACTGAGTCAGTAAAAAATGTGAGTAATACATCCAGTAACAGATCAATATTCAAATTACATTCAAGATTTGTACATAATTAAGTTCAGTGAAAGTTAAATGGTTCGCCCAAATCTCAAAATAGCCAACACATTAATATATTTTAGTCAATAACATATATGGAAGGCAATTAGAATTGCACTATTGAATAGTGCTATGTCGTTGTGCATAGTAAGTTAATACAGGTTAAAGACAATTAATACAAACGGTCTAGTGTACATATGTCAGGACAAATAGATATTATATTACTCTCCCAAAAAGTATTCCATTTCGAAATTAGTGTTAAGTCCATCCTCTACCGCTCTGAGTTTAAGGATCCAGTAACATTCTCTTTTTCTGAGGGCTAACTCCCTGTTACCCCCTCTCGGATCTCTGATGATGTGATCAAAACCAAAAAATTCGAAACCACAGGTGTTATTTTGTTTAGGGCAGTGTAACATATGGTTTACTATGGGGTATCTATCATCTTCCTGTCTTAAGGCTCTGAAATGTTCGCTTGCCCTAATTCTGAGTGGTCTAATAGTGCTACCTATATAGTATAGGCCACATCTGCAAATAATCATATATATAACAAACTTGCTTTCGCATGTAATGTTCAAATTAATATTGTACTGTACACCCGACGAGCTCTTGAATGAAGAGATGCCCGACCTGGTCCATCTACACATTCCACAATGTCCACACTTAAAGAAACCTTTTCCTCGGTTAGTCAGCCAGTTATCCTGGTTAGGTTTACTGCGAAAATTTGGACATAGAAAGTTCTTAAGCGTTTTACCTCTTCTGTAGGTGAAAACCGGGGTATCTGGAATCACCTTTCCAAGCATAGGATCTGATGTCAAAATATGCCAATGTCTGTACATACATTTATGAAGCAAAGTGGCGGTTTTTGTGTAATTGACAATACAACGAATCATTGTGTCGCCAGGTCGGGATTTTTTAGACAATGTGTCTGACCTTTTAAGATGTAAAGCCCTAGTACGGGCTTTATCTATCACCCGAGTGGAATATCCCTGAGCTTTAAATCTCTTGCTCATGTCATCTATGCATACACCAAAATCTTCCTCAAGACTACAATTACGTCTTGCCCTCACCATCTCACCATATGGTATTGAATTGATTTGATGAACCGGATGTGCACTCTTAGCATGTAAAATAGAGTTACAGGAGGTACTTTTTCTATATAATCGACTCTCTATTTTATTGTTGTAAATGAAAAGTTCTACGTCAAGGAAGGGAATGTTAGTAGTACTCTGTTCTGAAGTGAAATGGATATTGTACTCATTAATGTTAAGATAGTCAATAAAGTTGTTGAGTTCTTGTAAATCGCCTGTCCAGATCATCAAGCAGTCATCGATGTATCTACCCCAATAGAGTATATCAGCGATCCACTTACTGCCATCCTTGCTCCATATCTTATTTTGTTCAAATAGTCCCATAAAGAGATTAGCATAAGCTGGTGAAAATTTGGATCCCATAGCTACGCCTTGTTTTTGTCGATACCAATCATTCTTAAACAGAAAGACATTGTTATGTAAAATCAAATCCACCATGTCAATTAACATTTGAGTATGTCCGTAAAGGCTTGCCGATCTTTTGTAAAGGAAGTGCCGTAATGCTTCCTTTCCTTGTTCGTGGTTTATGCTAGTGTAGAGAGAGGTAACATCTAGTGTAACTAGGATCATCCCTGGTTCCCAAGCAATGTCCGTTAATATGCTGAGAATGTGTTTGGTATCTTTAATGTGAGATGGTAAGTTACCCACCATAGGTTGTAAAAAGATGTCAACATACTCCGACAGTTTCTCAGTGGGACCACCAATGCCTGAAACAATAGGCCTACCAGGAGGGGAAGTAGGATTTTTGTGTATTTTAGGAAGTATATATATACATGGATTTCTCGGTCTGTGCACACGTAGATATATATATTCCTCCTCTTTTAGAAGTAAGCGATCCAAACAATCGTGTAAGAATCTATTGATTTTATTCGCAAGTATAGGGATGGGATCTGTCAAAATCTTTTCATAACAGGTAACATCTTCAAGTTGCCTATGTATCTCTTGATCATAGTCTGAAGTGTTCATAATCACAATGTTCCCCCCTTTATCTGCCTCTCTGATAGTAATCTCACTATTGGTACGTAAAAGTCTCAAATTGGTCTTTTCTGCTTGGGTAAGGTTCTGATGCCAAACATGTTGTCGATTCTCATTTTTTAACTCCAATTTATTTAAATCTCGCCAGACAACCTTAAAAAAAGTATCTATACAGTTATCTTTCATTAAGGTAGGTGTCCAAGATGATTTTCTCCTCAGGCCACTTTGTAGTGAGTCAGTTGGGATGTCAAGATCAGATAAGATACGAGTTACAGTGGTAGGATCCTGTTCACAGTCCGTGATTGACAGAAGAGTAGCCGTATTATGAATGTCCATAATGGACAGCTGTTGATCCTCGTTATGGCCGTCAACTAGGGTACTAATGTCCCTATTATCCAGGTGATTAGCAAAGTACTTTTTTAACTTCAAACGTCTAATAAATTTGAAAAAATCGATCTTAGTTTTCTGAAAGTCTCCAAAGTCTCCTGGACAGAATCCTAATCCCTTACTAAGAAGAGTAAAATCATGATTAGTGAGTTCCAAGCTGGAGAGATTAATGACATTGATAGAGTCACTATCAGAATTATCTATTTTCCCCTGTTCCATGATCTTGTTTTCATTCCTTTCCTTGTGTCTGTGTGTTCTTCCTCTGCCCCCCCGCCTGGTTTGTCTGGGTCTGCCCTGCGTCGACTTCCTTCCCATTGTCCCTGTTTTATCCTCTGAACTTCTGCTAAAAAAGAAGAAGTGCCCTGTTGTACTACCTTATCTTGTCTGGAAAGATTGGAACAAGTACTTATATCACTGTTGTTAGTAGAAACACTATTTAGTGAGGATGAGGAACCTGCATCATAGTTTTGAGGGGGTGCATTACTTATAACTAGATGATCGTATTTACGGGAGAAAGTGAAAATCCTACCCGTTAAATAATCCAACTCATCACGTCTAAGTTTGCGTGCTTTTCTCTGTGTGATCTCACTTTGATGTTGTTCAATAATATCATTCAGAATTCTAAAGTTCTTGGCAGTTGGTTCTCCCATATTCATATTTTTAATATCTGTTTCTAATTCCAAGATCTCTGCTTTTAGTTTAGTCACTTTCCTCTCTGAATTTTCTACCAGAATATTCATAAGTCTGAGTGAACTTGACACCAATTCTTGTTCCCAATTGTCTAATAAGTCTGGGTCGAGATCATCAAAAGTGGGAAAAATATGTGATCTTAACCCTCTAGGTATCCTGTTAAGCTTTACATATTGTTTTAAGGTGGCCCCATCCCACCATTTGGATACCTCCTGTTTCTTCAATTTTTCTAATTTGAAAAACTTGTCTCGGAGCCCCATTTTGGTGTGTTGGGTACTGCCTGAGTATGACTTTGGTATACTACCTGTCTGCTCTAAACTACCAAAAATATCCGCTGCTAATTTCTCACGATCCATATTCACGATATAAAGTACAGGCATACAATATATTACAAACCAAAATGCAAATGGGCTGGAGCAGCACCCCTATGTCAACAACAACAATTTAAGACAAAAGCACATAGGAAACAAGTCATAGGAATTGGGCGCTCACAGTGAGTCCATAAATCATATTGACAATCCAAATCTGTCACGGTGCTCCTGGCAAGAGGATCTTCCTTAATCCTCCAATGTTTCAAGGGAAACTAACAATGAACTAAAAGGTTGTCAGGGCACTCATGATCGTACAATTGAAGGTACGTAATTATTCAAATCTTCAGTGTGGAATAACACCATAGAGAGTTCATATGTTCTTTAATTATAGACATACAGAGTCCACCTTGATACAAGAAAATCGTCCTTAAATTTCGATAATATATACAGCAAACACAGCCAACACGTGTTTCGTCTTATGAGAATGTATTCCCACAGACTTCATCAGGGCTGGAAAAAATATATGAGAAGAAAAACCATTGTTGTAAAACATATTTAGACGTTCAGAGCAGATCTTAAACTAACTTCTCGTGATATTTGTGAGAAACAAACCATGCCATCTGTAAGTTAGAGTGCCAGATAATATAATAGAAAATGTTCTATTACTAACTCATGCCCATTGGCAAGTTATACCAAAATGTGGGATCATCGTTTGTTTTCAATACTGAGAAAGTAGGATTTGAAACACAAAGTAAAGTTCCCATGCGTAGAAAACTATCCTAACATAAGTGTGAAATTGTCCCACATAAAAGAATAGAACAATCGACAGATAGGGAGAAATCGCCCCTAAGTCTAAGAGTCAACGAAACTCATCAAAAAACAAATACAATGTGAAAATAGGGAGATACCTCCCACTATGCACCCCAATTAAGTGGAACAAACAGAGTACAAAAAAATTATTTTTATAGCAAATTTAAAACCAAAACAGCATACCTTATAATCAAGTATGTATTATGTGAAATCTACTCATTTCCAAGCATTATCTAGTAGAATCTGTAGATATAACCATAAAATATATTCAGTAGTGGTCCAGGTGTATTTGCAAAGCCAGACAATGACACTATTTTAAAAATGACTAACATAGTCACAGAGTAAGTATAGCCCCCCAGGTGAGACTGACCTTCATTACGTGTATAAAGTCCTACATTAAGTCATCTCATACAGGAATCTGCTTGTATTCCCTATCTGCGAGATTACGGGGAAAAAAAGGTAATTAACTTAACTGAGTATACGTAAGCAATCTTAACAAATGACCATAATGTCCTAATTGAATCTCCGTAAACTTCAGCCCAACTGCAACACTCACCTATCAACAATATCGTCTAGGAATCAAAAGGAGAACTCCGTGGTGCGAATATAACCACGGCGTTCCCAGTATCTGAAAATCTCATCGTTCGAAGAACGTCCGGAGCGGATGTAGTTTAAACACGTCTTCCCGTCTGAAGTGCGGAAATAAAAGACGGACTACGCGTCAATTAACGGGCGCCATCTTGGAAGTCCCTTATAAAATATTCTCATGAAAAATCGAAACCGATCCAAAGCAGTATTGGAAAACATTACTATAAGCATCATCAAGTAAGTCCAATCATAAACCAAAGTGACAATGTTCAACTAGGTCCAAACCTAAGTATCAAAGCGAGTTACTGACCACTAGGAGCGAAGAGAAAGCATCTAGAATGCGTACATTCCCCTTAGACCAAATTGTATTAAATCAGCCAATAAGTCACAAAATCATAAGTAAATGCAAAGTCCACTATGTGTAAGAAAAAGTAGGAAATTAACAAGAGCTACTGAGTCAGTAAAAAATGTGAGTAATACATCCAGTAACAGATCAATATTCAAATTACATTCAAGATTTGTACATAATTAAGTTCAGTGAAAGTTAAATGGTTCGCCCAAATCTCAAAATAGCCAACACATTAATATATTTTAGTCAATAACATATATGGAAGGCAATTAGAATTGCACTATTGAATAGTGCTATGTCGTTGTGCATAGTAAGTTAATACAGGTTAAGACAATTAATACAAACGGTCTAGTGTACATATGTCAGAACAAATAGATATTATATTACTCTCCTAAAAAGTATTCCATTTCGAAATTAGTGTTAAGTCCATCCTCTACCGCTCTGAGTTTAAGGATCCAGTAACATTCTCTTTTTCTGAGGGCTAACTCCCTGTTACCCCCTCTCGGATCTCTGATGATGTGATCAAAACCAAAAAATTCGAAACCACAGGTGTTATTTTGTTTAGGGCAGTGTAACATATGGTTTACTATGGGGTATCTATCATCTTCCTGTCTTAAGGCTCTGAAATGTTCGCTTGCCCTAATTCTGAGTGGTCTAATAGTGCTACCTATATAGTATAGGCCACATCTGCAAATAATCATATATATAACAAACTTGCTTTCGCATGTAATGTTCAAATTAATATTGTACTGTACACCCGACGAGCTCTTGAATGAAGAGATGCCCGACCTGGTCCATCTACACATTCCACAATGTCCACACTTAAAGAAACCTTTTCCTCGGTTAGTCAGCCAGTTATCCTGGTTAGGTTTACTGCGAAAATTTGGACATAGAAAGTTCTTAAGCGTTTTACCTCTTCTGTAGGTGAAAACCGGGGTATCTGGAATCACCTTTCCAAGCATAGGATCTGATGTCAAAATATGCCAATGTCTGTACATACATTTATGAAGCAAAGTGGCGGTTTTTGTGTAATTGACAATACAACGAATCATTGTGTCGCCAGGTCGGGATTTTTTAGACAATGTGTCTGACCTTTTAAGATGTAAAGCCCTAGTACGGGCTTTATCTATCACCCGAGTGGAATATCCCCGAGCTTTAAATCTCTTGCTCATGTCATCTATGCATACACCAAAATCTTCCTCAAGACTACAATTACGTATTGCCCTCACCATCTCACCATATGGTATTGAATTGATTTGATGAACCGGATGTGCACTCTTAGCATGTAAAATAGAGTTACAGGAGGTACTTTTTCTATATAATCGACTCTCTATTTTATTTTATAGCAATGTCCGTTAATATGCTGAGAATGTGTTTGGTATCTTTAATGTGAGATGGTAAGTTACCCACCATAGGTTGTAAAAAGATGTCAACATACTCCGACACATTCTCAGCATATTAACGGACATTGCTTGGGAACCAGGGATGATCCTAGTTACACTAGATGTTACCTCTCTCTACACTAGCATAAACCACGAACAAGGAAAGGAAGCATTACGGCACTTCCTTTACAAAAGATCGGCAAGCCTTTACGGACATACTCAAATGTTAATTGACATGGTGGATTTGATTTTACATAACAATGTCTTTCTGTTTAAGAATGATTGGTATCGACAAAAACAAGGCATAGCTATGGGATCCAAATTTTCACCAGCTTATGCTAATCTCTTTATGGGACTATTTGAACAAAATAAGATATGGAGCAAGGATGGCAGTAAGTGGATCGCTGATATACTCTATTGGGGTAGATACATCGATGACTGCTAGATGATCTGGACAGGCGATTTACAAGAACTCAACAACTTTATTGACTATCTTAACATTAATGAGTACAATATCCATTTCACTTCAGAACAGAGTACTACTAACATTCCCTTCCTTGACGTAGAACTTTTCATTTACAACAATAAAATAGAGAGTCGATTATATAGAAAAAGTACCTCCTGTAACTCTATTTTACATGCTAAGAGTGCACATCCGGTTCATCAAATCAATTCAATACCATATGGTGAGATGGTGAGGGCAAGACGTAATTGTAGTCTTGAGGAAGATTTTGGTGTATGCATAGATGACATGAGCAAGAGATTTAAAGCTCGGGGATATTCCACTCGGGTGATAGATAAAGCCCGTACTAGGGCTTTACATCTTAAAAGGTCAGACACATTGTCTAAAAAATCCCGACCTGGCGACACAATGATTCGTTGTATTGTCAATTACACAAAAACCGCCACTTTGCTTCATAAATGTATGTACAGACATTGGCATATTTTGACATCAGATCCTATGCTTGGAAAGGTGATTCCAGATACCCCGGTTTTCACCTACAGAAGAGGTAAAACGCTTAAGAACTTTCTATGTCCAAATTTTCGCAGTAAACCTAACCAGGATAACTGGCTGACTAACCGAGGAAAAGGTTTCTTTAAGTGTGGACATTGTGGAATGTGTAGATGGACCAGGTCGGGCATCTCTTCATTCAAGAGCTCGTCGGGTGTACAGTACAATATTAATTTGAACATTACATGCGAAAGCAAGTTTGTTATATATATGATTATTTGCAGATGTGGCCTATACTATATAGGTAGCACTATTAGACCACTCAGAATTAGGGCAAGCGAACATTTCAGAGCCTTAAGACAGGAAGATGATAGATACCCCATAGTAAACCATATGTTACACTGCCCTAAACAAAATAACACCTGTGGTTTCGAATTTTTTGGTTTTGATCACATCATCAGAGATCCGAGAGGGGGTAACAGGGAGTTAGCCCTCAGAAAAAGAGAATGTTACTGGATCCTTAAACTCAGAGCGGTAGAGGATGGACTTAACACTAATTTCGAAATGGAATACTTTTTGGGAGAGTAATATAATATCTATTTGTCCTGACATATGTACACTAGACCGTTTGTATTAATTGTCTTTAACCTGTATTAACTTACTATGCACAACGACATAGCACTATTCAATAGTGCAATTCTAATTGCCTTCCATATATGTTATTGACTAAAATATATTAATGTGTTGGCTATTTTGAGATTTGGGCGAACCATTTAACTTTCACTGAACTTAATTATGTACAAATCTTGAATGTAATTTGAATATTGATCTGTTACTGGATGTATTACTCACATTTTTTACTGACTCAGTAGCTCTTGTTAATTTCCTACTTTTTCTTACACATAGTGGACTTTGCATTTACTTATGATTTTGTGACTTATTGGCTGATTTAATACAATTTGGTCTAAGGGGAATGTACGCATTCTAGATGCTTTCTCTTCGCTCCTAGTGGTCAGTAACTCGCTTTGATACTTAGGTTTGGACCTAGTTGAACATTGTCACTTTGGTTTATGATTGGACTTACTTGATGATGCTTATAGTAATGTTTTCCAATACTGCTTTGGATCGGTTTCGATTTTTCATGAGAATATTTTATAAGGGACTTCCAAGATGGCGCCCGTTAATTGACACTTAGTCCGTCTTTTATTTCCGCACTTCAGACGGGAAGACGTGTTTAAACTGCATCCGCTCCGGACGTTCTTCGAACGATGAGATTTTCAGATACTGGGAACGCCGTGGTTATATTCGCACCACGGAGTTCTCCTTTTGATTCCTAGACGATATTGTTGATAGGTGAGTGTTGCAGTTGGGCTGAAGTTTACGGAGATTAAATTAGGACATTATGGTCATTTGTTAAGATTGCTTACGTATACTCAGTTAAGTTAATTACCTTTTTTTCCCCGTAATCTCGCAGATAGGGAATACAAGCAGATTCCTGTATGAGATGACTTAATGTAGGACTTTATACACTTAATGAAGGTCAGTCTCACCTGGGGGGCTATACTTACTCTGTGACTATGTTAGTCATTTTTAAAATAGTGTCATTGTCTGGCTTTGCAAATACACCTGAACCGCTACTGAATATATTTTATGGTTATATCTACAGATTCTACTAGATAATGCTTGGAAATGAGTAGATTTCACATAATACATACTTGATTATAAGGTATGCTGTTTTGGTTTTAAATTTGCTATAAAAATAATTTTTTTGTACTCTGTTTGTTCCACTTAATTGGGGTGCATAGTGGGAGGTATCTCCCTATTTTCACATTGTATTTGTTTTTTGATGAGTTTCGTTGACTCTTAGACTTAGGGGCGATTTCTCCCTATCTGTCGATTGTTCTATTCTTTTATGTGGGACAATTTCACACTTATGTTAGGATAGTTTTCTACGCATGGGAACTTTACTTTGTGTTTCAAATCCTACTTTCTCACTATTGAAAACAAACGATGATCCCACATTTTGGTATAACTTGCCAATGGGCATGAGTTAGTAATAGAACATTTTCTATTATATTATCTGGCACTCTAACTTACAGATGGCATGGTTTGTTTCTCACAAATATCACGAGAAGTTAGTTTAAGATCTGCTCTGAACGTCTAAATATGTTTTACAACAATGGTTTTTCTTCTCATATATTTTTTCCAGCCCTGATGAAGTCTGTGGGAATACATTCTCATAAGACGAAACACGTGTATCAAGGTGGACTCTGTATGTCTATAATTAAAGAACATATGAACTCTCTATGGTGTTATTCCACACTGAAGATTTGAATAATTACGTACCTTCAATTGTACGATCATGAGTGCCCTGACAACCTTTTAGTTCATTGTTAGTTTCCCTTGAAACATTGGAGGATTAAGGAAGATCCTCTTGCCAGGAGCACCGTGACAGATTTGGATTGTCAATATGATTTATGGACTCACTGTGAGCGCCCAATTCCTATGACTTGCTTCCTATGTGCTTTTGTCTTATACTGTGCTTGTTGATGTCTCAAGAAACAAACCATGATTTGTTAAGGGATGCCTATTTTCTGGCATTATCAACTATGTAATCTATGTGCTCTTTGGAGTTCCAGTTGCAGATTAAACTTGATATTAATTGTATGGGTACAAGATCTCTTATGAAAGAAAACGTGTTGTTTTTTTCTTGCCGTTTGGGTGTCCCTAAAATTCTTACATTGGCTCATCTGCTACAGTTTTCCAGATGAATGAAAGTATGATGCAGTTTCTGGGCCCCATTCTGTTAGAGAGTGCATACAGGAACTAAGGGCTTGATTTAGATCCTAGCGGAAGGGGTTACTCCATCACAAATGTGACTTGTATTCTGTATGCCGTACTATGATCCCATTACGGCCTACAGTGATCATTATATGTGGGGTGGATATCTGTCATATTTGTGATAGAGTATTCCCTCCACCAGGATCTAAATCAAGCCCTAATTTAGTCATCCTTTTTTCTGACTTTTCTAGCCAGTTAATAAAGGCTACAATGTCCACACATAAGGAATGTACTTCTGCACCTGTTTTTGTAACCGCTGGATCTACTGAACCAATGAGCAGTTTAATATCTGCCGATTCTGGGCAATGTATCAAGTATTAATTGCATGTCTCCTGGTGTTTCAGCCATCATTCTAGGCTGGGGGAGTGATTTAGATGTTACTACTTTTGAAAAGAGCAGATTCTGAACATATTTTTCCTTCAACATGGGAAGCAACAACTGTATGATCAAGTTGCAGGGCTGGAACGGGGGGGTACTGTGAGCAAGGATCATGTCGTGAGACCTTCTTTAGCCCGTGCTGGTTCTCTGTTTTAGCTCCGTTTACAATTTTATAATTTTACATGTTTTAGTTGACATCACTTTTAGCAATGCCATTTTACAGACACATTTTCTCAAAAATACATTGTACATGCTGTTTGTTTTTAGTTAGTCTTTCTTGACATGTAATCTGTACACTGTGCAAGGCTAGGAACATGAATAAGATATCCTAGTACTTGCATTGCCCGTTTGAAGACAGCTTCTAACATCTAGACATGTTATTGCATGAGAGCTGTGCCTCTTCCGTGGAGGGGTTGGTCATTTAAACTGTGGTCTGTGCCAGAGTGGTCAGAGGAGCACCCCAACCACTACTGTCCTGGAGCAAATGCTGTGTTCGACATGCAGCTCTGTTTACATTGATCTTTCATCAGGCCGAGAAAGATTGCCAATTCCTCTCTAGATAGGCTCCTTAGCTCAGCTTTTCAGGTATGGGGTCTCAGGCTATCCTATTAGATTGAGCCCAGTCATTGGGTATACCTGCTATACTTTCAGATTGTAGCTAGTGCTAGGTAGGAAGATACAGATCTAAAATCACCATGGTTGGACTCCACGTTAGTAACACTGGTGAAAATGCTTAGTTTCATTTGTCTAATTATCTCAGCTCATACTCTCTCTATGCCTAAACAACTCTCTGTCTCTCTCCCTCTCACTTTATTCCTCTCTCAATGTGTCTCTTTCAATCGATTTCTCTAACTCACATAACCAGTCAGAAACTGAAACACCCACTCACAGGCCCACTCAGACACTCATTCACCCACTCACAGACCCACTCAGACCCTCTTACACTCATTTGTAGCCCCAGTCAGACCCTCACGCACCACTCACAGACCCACTCAGAGTTATGCACCCACTCACAGACTGACTCCGACTGTCACAACACACTCACAGACCCACTGACACCCTCATGCACCCACTCACAGACACACGCACACACTGACACACCCCCTAAAACACTGATGTATGCACTCTCACACTCAGAGAGACACTCTAATAGCCGCTCTTACCCCAAGATACACCCTTTCACACCTATTCTCACAGCCAGAGAGGCCATGGCCAACTCCCGGCATGCACGGCCAAAGGGCCATGCACAGCATGAGGTTGGGTTGTTAGGGGGGTTTGGCCTCAGGGTCTGGCTGCAGGCCAGGTCTTGCGGCCAACCTCTGCTGTGCACGTGTGAAGGCAATGCACGGTTCAAGGTTGGGTGCTTATAGGGGGTTGACCTCAGGCCCTGATGCCAACCATCACCGCGCACGGCCGAAAGCCATGTGTGGCGGTGGTTGAATTAGTGTATAGTAATGAAAATTATCATACAGTAAACAAACATAGAAATTCACTGAAAAAAACAAAGGTTATAGGGATGTTATAGTTAGGAAATAGAATTTTAAGAAAGCATAAACATTTACTTAAAAAAACAAAGGTTACAGAGACTTTATAGTTAGGTTCACATTTTAAACATACAAAACCATAGAAATTCACCAGCCATAGTTAGAGTTACCTCAAGCAACTATAACTCATGCCCTAAGGTAACTATACCTTGATCCTAGCCATGCACTGCTAATTACCCCACAAGTTACGTTACTCATGACATCTTTGATAACATCATTGATAATATGAATGTAATATTTGCAGCAAAATAGTTTACAAGAAAACTGTGCATGGTGGGGGCGCATATGTCTCCTCTTGGTTGTAGGTCGAGGTCATTGGTGGGTCCTGTGGACCAGCTTTGTAAGCTTTTGAGGCTGCTAGTTTCTTCGGGAGCAGCTGCAGAAAGTCTCCAGAGCTGGTGCAAGGTCACTACATGGGACCACTAGGAAATGCACTACACAGGTGGACTTCAAGGTAAGTCTGGGGGTCCCCTTGGAGTGTCGCAGTCGCAAGGGGTAGGGGACCTTAGAACACAGCTGGATCTTTGGTGCAGGGCAGAGGGCAGCCGGCTGCAGAGTGAATCAGTGAGCCAAGAGCTTTGAGCAAAGGTGCCCTTGGAAGCAGAAGGTAGGTCACTTTGAGGGTCGCTTGCAGGTCAGCAGAGTCTGATGGGAGGTTTGGTGTTTTCTGAAGTCTCAAGACTGGGGCTGCCTCCTGTTCTTTTGCAGTCCAGAATGGACTGTTCTCCTTAGTGTCCTATGTTGGGGCTCCAGTACCACTGGCTATTGCACAGTTCAGACAAACTAAGCACACTTGTAGAGTTCATCCTCTGGGTCCACTAGGTGAAATTATGTCTAGCTGCAGCATTCGGTTCCTTGGTCAGTAGCCGGTAAGTGAACTGGACTTCATTGTCATTTGGGTCTTAGATGGAAAAGAGTGATGCTTTCACTCTGGAGGGAGATATTCAGCAATTTTTAGAAGAGTGGAGGTCTTCTAGGGTTTTTTAGAGTCTGTCTGATGTCCGAGCAACCCCTCAGCGGAGATTGTTGAGTCCTGGGTGAAGCAGGCAGGGTTTGGTGCCTTTGTCTTGGTGCAGCAGGAATTCAGTTCTTGAGCCTTGGGTCTTCTTTGTTGCTGGTCTTCTTCTGTCCTTGGAATCTGAATCTCTGGTCCAGGGCTTCCCACTAAATATTGTATTTAGTGGGCATTTAGGGGATTACCAAGTAGTGACCAATGGGTCATCTACCTTAAGGTGGCTACACCCACTCTGTGACCACTTCCTGTGGGCAGAGGTCACTTCCCTATCCATGATAGGTTATTTTCCTACCATGCAAGATTGGGGAAAATGAAATGGAAGGGTCACCTCCTATGCAACACGTTAGGGGTGGTGCGAGCTGGTGGTGGCACTCCTAATATCCTTTATGTGTTCTCCTGCCGTTGCTCCAACCAAAAGTGGGGGTTTGCAATGGTGGCAGCCATCTGCTGCTAGCAGCAGGACAGAGGGTCAAGGTTTAAAGGCAGTAGTGCCCTTTGAAGCTCACTAGCAGGGCAGTGCACATTCCTAAGGAGAGAGGTGTGACACCTCCACCCAGGAAGGGCTTTGTTCTGGGACTCAGAGACCAGGAGCTCTTACCCGAGGTTTCCAGAATCTTGTCTGTTGGTGGCAGGCTGGTTGTGACTGGCCAGCAACCATGTCAATGTTAGTTAGTTTTGCAGGGGTCACTTCTAATGATGCTCCTGGGTACATTTTGCAACAAATCCATTACTAGTGCCAGATTGAATCAATCATTCTGAGTTCTTTGATACCAAAGAACCCAGGGTTCAGAGTAGCCATCATGTAACAGTAAAAGTATCCAGCACATGCATTAAAAATGGCTGCTCTGTTCACTCACTATGTCCCAGGTTTGACAAGGACACAGTAGGGGCATATTGCTCATGCATTTCTGCCCACATATATAGTATACAGCACCCTACTTTAGGGCTGGAAGGCCTGCCATAGGGGTGATCTACCTATATTGCATGCAGTGTGTAGTGAGCAGGGCACACAAGTTGTGTGCCATATTAAGTTTGTATTTTAGGATTGCACCAGAACACTCAGGCCCATATATATACTTTTTTTGCACCACGTTTGCATCATTTTTTGATGCAAAAGTGGTGCCAACTTGCAAAATATAATTGTATTTTCTAAATTTGCACCGCTTTTGCGTCAAACATTGATGCAAACGCAGAGCAAAAAAAGCATAATATGGGCCTCAGTATGCATTGGCAGTGCTGAGTCCATCTGGATGCATGGCCCATTAGGGTGGCACAATCTGTGCTGCTACCCTCAGAGGCCTACCTTTAGTACTGCATGCCCTGGGTACTTTAGTACAATTTACTAGGGACTTATAGTGGCAGCCAATGCCAATTGTGTCAATACCTTTACAGTTTTAGAGAAAGAACACTGGCACTGGGGACCTGATTAGCAGGATTCCAGTGCTCTCCAGTCCAAGTGGCATCCAGAAATCAGGCAAAAGTTAGGGGGTACTGCAGCAGGGTGGCAGTTTCCCACAGTCAGCAGACACTGAACCAATATCTGAAGAGAGAAAAATGAAGCAGAATCTGGAAGTGATTTTTCAGTAGATGAAGTACTATTGGATGACTCTTTTTCCAGCGATTGTGAGGGACATGATAATGGCAGTCACACTATCCCTTCACAAGCACAGTCTGTGCAGTAGGGTGACTGTAGCAGGTTAGACCAACCCAGAGAGCAGGCAAGGGCAGTGGCAAACACAGACAAAGTGCTCTCTTGACAGCCTCGTCTTGGCAGACCCCCCAATTTACTTTAGCCCCAAATTCTGCCTTTCATAGGTAATGCTGGATGTAAAGTCGATACAGCCAACTTTTTGCCAATTGACTATGTCCATCTTTTTTGGGATGTTGACTTCCTTGAGCAAAGTGTGCAGCAAACAAATTTATGACCGAACAGTTTCTGAGGGAGCATGGAGACACTCTCGGGCCTCGTTCTGGGGCATGCCAGTGGACACCCACATCGCTGGAGAAGTAAGAAATCTTTTGTCCTTACACTCAAAATGGAAATAGTGTAGAAACCAAACGTGCAGTCATACTTGTCTACTTGCACCGTTTGGGTAACCCCCATCTTCTCACCATACATGAGCATAGATTTTATTGCTATTCATGACAATTCTGTTGCATTACCCAGGGACCATCCATACCATGACAGGTTGTTCAAAATTTGGTCTGTCGTGGAACATTGATTCGAAGATTTCTACTCCGGAAAATAATATAGCCATCAATGAGCCCTTGATCATGTACAAAGGGCGGCTGCTGTTCAGACAGTACATTGCGAGTAAAAGAGCTTGCTACGGTATCAATCTGTACTTGTGTGAGAGGTTTACTGGCTATGTGTACGCCTTGAAAGTGTCTACAGGGAAGGACTCCACTCTAAACCTTGTGGGGTGCCCTCCCATGCTAGGAGTCATAGAAAAGATTGCATGGGAGCTTGTTCAGCCACTCCTTCACAATGGTAATAAACTTTACGTGGACAATTTTTAGACAGGAGTAGGGTTGTTCAGTGAGCTGTAAAAAGCTGGAACTGCGACCTGCAGGGCAGTCTGTTGTCGCCGCACAGAATTCCACCAGGAGCTTGTTCATAAGAAGCTCAAGAAGTCTCAGAGACCTACGTTGCATTCCAATAAACTGCTCGCAGTTTTCAGACAGGTGTGATGTGTACATGCTTACTACAATTCATAATGAGAGCACTTCCCCTGTCACGGTTTGGGTCCGAGGGCTGAAGTTCACAAGCCTACCTGTTTACTTGATTACAACAAGTACATTGGTGGAGTGGATAAGAATGACCAGATTCTTCAGCCATACAATGTGAGCTGGAAAGCCCTCACTTGGTACAAGAAATTGTTTACCCCCCTGATCCAGATGGCACCATACAATGCGTATGTTAGTTATCATCAGACAACCACAGGAAGACTCATGTCTTTCCTTGACTTTCAGTTGTCTGTCTTTGAAAGTCTTACTGCTACAGAAGGAGCCGCCTCCACTTCATATGTTCTGGAGGGCGTGGCAAAGTTGTAGGAGCAACACTTTGCTGATAGCATTCTTGAAAACACACAAAAAGGCTCAACCATGTTGTTGTTGTAAAGTCTGCTCTAAGCAGGGAAAGAGGCAGGAAGGTTGTCTTTAAAATCCTCATGGCCCCATCTCAGCCAACCCCGTGTTTTCCTACTTGATTTCTATTGTATCATACAAAAGTGAAGTACTGGGAAATTGGTTGATGTGCTACATTAGGTAATCCCTTCAATGGCTGTGCATAAATACCTACCTTCCATGGGCCACTACTTTCTAGACAAGCAACAAAAAAATTTTAGTTCCTCTACTTGAGGAAATCATGGACTTCCTTATGGCCTGCTCAACATCTTTATCCGCCATCACAACGTGGTAGGTGTTCTGTTCGCCAATTGAAAAGTGCATTATAATCCACAATGCTGCATATAATGGTAGATAGAACATATGCCACGTTGTCACATGTACACCATGTGGCAAAATGTTAAAGGCTTATAATCCCCAACACTGCACATAATGGTGGATAGAACATATGCCATGTTGCCATGAAGTACCCTATGTGGCAAAATGTTAAAGACTTAAGTAGAGTTTGAATTGCTTTTTAGGGAGCTTATGTATACAACACAAGGACCATCCTGATTGCCCGCGAGAACCAGAGTAAGTGTAATAAGTTAAACAAATGTCCCGTGGGACTTATATTGAAAAGGGACACAGGACACAATGGGGGTCATTCTGACCTCGGCGGTAAAAGGCACCTACCGCCGGTCAGAAATCCTCCATAATCCCGCCGCGGTCGCGGAAACCCGCCACGGTCATTCTGACCCGCAGAAGGCAAACCTCCGAAAATCCGACCGCCACAACAGACCGCCAGACCAGCGGTCGGCGGAAAGGTGGAGGTGACAAAACCTCCACCGTCACGCCAACAGAAATACGCCCATGCCATTACGACCCACGAATCCACGCGGCGGTCATTCAAATGCGGTATTCCATTGGCGGGACACACCGCCGCGGTCAGAATACACACAAACGAACAAAACCCTGCCACATTGGACGATTTGAATCCCACACACCTGATACACATACACACACCACTCCCACACACACAATACAATATAAAACACACACCCACATCACCCACAAACCCCTACGCTAAAAAATTCGTAACGAAGGCAAGAGCGAGACACCAGCATCCAAAAAATAACAGCCACAGCCACTCAACACCATCACCCACACACTATCCACACACAAAACAACACACACCACCACACTCAACTCACTTAAATACACATACTCCACCCCACACATCATACACACCACCCCATGGCACCCCAAAGACAACCCCGCTTCACAGACGAAGAACTCAGGGTCATGGTGGAGGAAATCGTTCGGGTAGAGCCCCAGCTGTTCGGCACACAGATACAATACACCAGCATTGCCCGGAGGACGGAGCTATGGCAGAGGATTGTCGACAGGGTGAACGCAGTGGGACAGCACCCCAGAAATCGGGAAGACATCAGGAAGCGATGGAACGACCTACGGGGGAAGGTGCGTTCCATGGTATCCAGGCACAACATCGCCGTGCAGAAGACTGGCGGAGGACCCCCACCTCAACCCCCACAATTCACATCATGGGAGGAGGAAGTCTTGAACATCCTGCATCCTGACGGCCTCGCAGGAGTCGGCGGAGGAATGGATACTGGTAAGTTGAAGCTTCAATACTGCTTCCCCCCCACCTGCATGCCAAATCAGACCCCAACCTTCACCCCCATCCTCGAACCCCACCCTCACCCCCACCCCCATCCTCACCCCCACCCTCACCCCCACCACCATCCTCACCCCCACCACCATCCTCACCCCCACCACCATCCTCACCCCCACCCCCAGCACACCTATTCCCCGCCAATGTCTCACCATCACAACCCACACATCCCAAAACATAGGCCTGCATGCGTCCACTAAGCATGGACACCCATCACCAAAGCATGCCCAATGCATATACACATCCCCCCCACAAGCCACCCTCACCAAAGCCCCCACACACGAATGCCAGCACTTGGGGACACGAGAACCCACAGATACACCCATATGCCACACATTGAAACTATAACCATACCTCTATACCCCTGCAGGACCCGACCGTCAACACACCGCGGCGGAGGGGCCAGAATTATCCACACCCCCCACCCAAGAGGCCGTCAGCGATGACAGCAGCTCTGTCGACCTGGACACCGATGACCAGCCCGGACCATCGGGGACCTCTGGACAGTCGGTTCCCCTCACACAGGCCCAGGCCACTACAGACCCTAACCCCTCTGGGAACACCAGCACAGCTCCCTCCCAGCGGGCCCATGCCTCTGTCTCCAGGGCGCGTCAATCTGCGGTGTGTTTACCACTACAGGGCACCCAGGATAACCCACCACCCCAACAACAACAGGGACCTGGGGGCAGTGGTAGTGGGCACACCGGCCAGGGGGCAGAGGCCCAGGGAAACAGGGGAACTCGGAGGGCAGCTGTGCGACAGGGGGGGGAGGAGAGGCCCAGGGAACCCACTCTCCACGAGGTCCTCACCACCATCATGGGAGCATACAACCGCTCCCAGGAGACGATGGCGACGGTACTGGCCCGGTTCCAGGAGATCCAGGTACTGCAGGAGGAACACTATCGGGGGTACAGGGAGGACATCAGAGCCATCAACACCACCCTGGTTACCATGGTAGGGCTGCTGCAGGACCTCGTAAACACCAGGGCGGACACTGAACAACACCCAAGGGCCCCTGCCACTAGCCTGGACCAAGAACAGCCAACCACCTCCGCCGGCGCTAGTGGACAGGAGGCCCCCGCACAGCAGCAGCCCACCAGACCCCCACCTCCTGCAGGAGAAGAACCACCCCGCAAGAGGGCCCTGAGATCTCGCAAGAAGACAGAGTAGGATGTCAAGACCCCCGCCAGCAATGGATACCACCTGATGTCATCCCACTGTCCCACATTGTCACCCTGTCCATCCTTGAACTGCCCATGCTCCATCTCTCCACAGGCCTCTGGACAATGCACCTGTGTGACTGTTACTCTGGACTCTGCCATGGACATTCCTTCACCATAGCCCCCACCCACTTGAAACCACCCATCCCATTTTGAGCACTTCAATAAACACCTATTTTGCACCAAAATATCTGGAGTCTGGCTGTGATTTCAATAGATTGTAATTGACATGACAGTGCAAATATGTCCTTGTACATGGTGAAGTCAACAAACAGCTGCCACAAAGCTGTAGTCCATGGGGAAACGAAGCACAGGACTCGTAGTGGGGACCCCAGATCTGAAATAGGGAGGGAAAAGCCAAAACTCAGTCATCATACACTGGGGCAAATAGACAGGCAGCAGAGATGCTGGAGAGTAGTTAACATTTACTAAATTATCTTTGAAATGTTACCTGTGTCCTATTGGAAGTACTGTTCAATGATTCTGTCCCTGTTGTCTGTTTCAGCCCCGTCGTCTTCCTCCTCGTCACTCTCCTCAGGTTCCACCGCTGCCACAACACCACCGTCTCGACCATCCTCCTGCAGGAAAGGCACCTGGCGGCGCAAAGCCAGGTTGTGAAGCATGCAGCAGGCCACGATGATGTGACACACCTTCTTAGGTGAGTACATTAGGGATCCACCTGTCATATGCAGGCACCTAAACCTGGCCTTTAGGAGGCCAAAGGTGCGTTCGATCACCCTCCTAGTACGCCCATGGGCCTCATTGTACCGTTCCTCTGCCCTGGTCCGGGGATTCCTTACTGGGGTCAGTAGCCACGACAGGTTGGGGTACCCAGAGTCCCCCACTAGCCATACACGGTGTCTCTGTAGCTGTTCCATCACGTAAGGGATGCTGCTATTCCTTAGGATGTAGGCGTCATGCACTGACCCTGGGAATTTGGCATTTACATGCGAGATGTACTGGTCAGCCAAACACACCACCTGGATGTTCATCGAATGGTAATTTTTTCTGTTCCTGTACACCTGCTCCCTGTCTCTTGGGGGAACCAAAGCCACATGGGTCCCATCAATGGCACCAATTACGTTGGGAATATGTCCAAGGGTGTAGAAATCACCCTTCACTGTAGCCAATTCGCCCACCTCAGGGAAAATGATGTAGCTCCTCACGGATTTCATCAGGGCAGACAACACTCTGGATAACACCTTCGAAAACATGGGCTGAGACATCCCAGAAGCAATTCCCACGGTTGTCTGAAATGACCCACTTGCCAAGAAATGGAGTACTGACATGACCTGCACCAGAGGGGGAATCCCTGTGGGTTGGCGGATGGGGGACATCAGGTCGGGCTCCAGCTGGGCACACAGTTCATGGATAGTGGCACGGTTAAGACGGTAGGTCAGGATAATGTGGCGTTCTTCCATTGTCGACAGGTCCACCAGCGGTCGGTACACGGGAGGATTCATCCGTCTCCTCGCCCAACCCAGCGGACGGTGCCTAGGAAGGACAACATGGAGCACACAGTCAAGCAACCCACAGGTACGTACTCACAGCTAGCACAGTATACGATTCTCTATGCAGTGAATGGCGTGTCTGAGTGGCTATGCAAGGCCTAGGCCTGTGTGACGCAGTTGAAATTGAGCCATGTGGGCCCTGGAAATGGCGGCTGCCTGACCTGTGAAGTGTGACAATGGGATGTGAGGTCAATGCGCTGGCGTGGCACACCGCGGCGGGCGGCGGGCGAAGACCGCGGCGCAAAGCCGCATTGGTTAACATTGAAGCCTATGGGTTTCAGGAGCCAATGGCGAAGGGCGCCGGCGGTGGTGGGACGCACCGCCGCGGTACGCACCGCCGCGGACGTAACCGCCATTTTCTATCTACTTATCCACTTGCGACTTGAACTTTCACAGGAGAGGACCTATACTGCAAGTGTTGCTGTGACCTCGGTCTGGAAGGGACAATGGCTGCTGCACCTGGGGAAAGGGCCCCTGCCTTCACTGGAGAGGAGTTGGAGAAACTCGTGGATGGGGTCCTCCCCCAGTATGCGCTACTCTACGGTCCTCCAGACCAACAAGTGAGTTTAATTCAATCTGGATTTGGGGACACTGGCTGGCTTGGGGGCCTGGCGGGGGGCCTGGCGGGGATGGGGGGCATGTTGGGCCTGGCGGGGGGCATGGCGGGGATGGGGGGCATGTTGGGCCTGGCGGGGGGCCTGGCGGGGATGGGGGGCATGTTGGGCATGGCGGGGGCATGGCGGGGGGCCTGGCGGGGATGGGGGGCATGTTGGGCATGGCGGGGGGCCTGGCGGGGATGGGGGGCGTTGGGCCACTGGAAAGAAAAATGCTGACAAACTTGAACGTGGTATTTCTCCCTCCCTGTACGTGTCACATAGGTCCGCGCCCATGAGAAGATCGGGATTTGGCGTGCCATCACCAAGGAAGTCCGGACCCTGGGGGTCCACCATCGACGGGACACCCACTGCCGCAAGAGGTGGGAGGACATCCGCCGCGGGACCAAGAAGACCGCCGAGTCTCTGCTGGGGATGGCCTCCCAACGTAGGCGGGGTGCCTGCCGTCAACTGAGCCCCCTGATGTTCCGGATCCTGGCGGTGGCCTACCCTGATTTGGATGGCCGCGTGAGGGCAGCACAGCAGACACAAGGGGGTGAGTACAAGCATTATCTACTCTGTTGTCGCGCAGTGGAGGTGTCTGGGTGGGGGAGGAGGGCTGGGGCTCCCCCTAGGCCAGGGCGATATCTGTAGGCTGGGCACCCCCGTAAGCCCCTGTGTCCCCAGCCACCACCCTCAGTAGTTTGTCAGTACAGCCATCCCTGGGCCGTGTCATCCATGGGTGCAGTTGTCAACTCTGGGCGTGTAGGGCATGTTCCACGGAATGCGTAGCGGACCCCAAGTGCGCAACTTAGTGCAGGGGGCATCTGTGTCTGTCATGTCCGCTAACTGTACCGGAGATCCATGTACTCAATATCCCTTTATTTCTCTCTCCCCCCCCCTTTTTGTTTGTCTTTCTGTGCTTGTGTGCATCAGCATCATCAGGCGGAGGAGAAGTGGCATCGGGGCAGGAGGGAGCTGCATCTCACATGGCCCAGGAGGGCCATGCCACAGAGTCAGACTGGACCAGTGAGACGGAGGGCGAGGGGAGCTCCACGACGGGGTCGACTGGAGCCTGCAGCGACACGGACACGTCCTCGGAAGGGGGCTCCCTTGCGGGGGTGGCACCATCCGTGCCCCCCGCCATTACAGGTACAGCCGCCACCCAGCGCACCATCTCCGCCCTCCCAGCAGCCCCTCAGCGTTCGCCCCGTGCCCGCTCTGCCAGGAAGCCGGGCATCTCCTTCGCCCCAGGCACCTCAGGCCCTGCCCCTGTTACCCCCGCTGCCCTCAGTGAGGAGGTCATTGACCTCCTCCGAACGCTCATTGTTGGGCAGACTACCCTTTTGAATGCCATCCAGGGGGTGGAGAGGGAGGTTCATCGCAGCAATGCGTACCTGGAGGGCATTCATTCGGGTCAGGCTGCCCATCAGCGATCGTTCCAGGCTCTGGCCTCAGCACGGACGGCAGCCATTGTCCCTGTCTCCTGCCTGCCTCTACTAACTCCCTCCTCCCAGTCTCCTGTTCCTCTGCCTGTCCCACCCACACCATCAGACCAGCCTGCACACACCTCAACACCCAAGAGAAGCTCATCCAAACATAAGCACCACAGATCACGCAGACATTCACACACGCAACATTCCGATGCAGACATGCCAACAGTCACTACCACCTCTGTGACCCCCACCTCCTCGTCTCCCTCCTCCCTCCCTGTGACGTCTACACTCACACCTCCATTCACCTCACCATCAGCCAGTGTTTCCATCACCAGCACACCCTCCACTCCAGTCCGCACACGTGCAGTCACCACCCCCACTGCCATTTACACGTCCCCTGTGTCCTCTCCCACTGTGTCTGTCACCCCCTCTTCCACACCACACAAACGCAGCCACCCACCCACCCAACAGCCATCCACCTCACGACAGCCTATCCCTCCTGCACCTGCACCCAAAGACAGCAAACGTGACTCACCTACAACCACATCCTCTCCCTCCACTCCCATTCCCACTGTACCTACCACTCTCCATTGTCCCAAGAAGCTCTTCCTCGCCACTACTAACTTCTTTCCTGACCCTGAGCCCCCCCCTCCTTCTCGTCGGGGTAAGAAGAGCACCTCAGCCACCACCAGCCCTGCAGCCCCCTTGACAAGGGTGCAGGGGTATTGGAGCCCGCCAGCCCGCATGTCTGGATCTTCGCCCAGCAGCAAGGGGACAGGCAGCCCACCCCCTGGGAAGAGGAGCAGAAGGCGGAAGGGGCGCCGCAGGAGCCCGCCTTCTACATCCCCCCCGGACACCACCCAGAGACAGTCACCAGCCACAGCTCCAAAGGGAGGAAAGGGCCACAGGCCCACGACTAAGGAGGGCAAGGGCAGCAAGTCGGAGAGGTCAGGCAGCAGGCCTGCTGCCCATGAGGAGCCCACAACCCCCATAGCCGCTGCCCCGGGAGGAACCGGCACAGCTGCCCCGGGAGAGCCCACCACCCCCACAGCCGCTGCCCAGGGAGGACCCAGCCCAGCTGGCCACGAGGGCCCCACCACCCACAGCCCAGGTGGGCATTGAAGGAGCACCATCCCCGCTGCCCAGGAGGGCACCACCAGGCAATGAGCAGTTGGCCATAGACCGTCCGCCGTCTCAAGCACCGCTGAACTGGGCCCTTCAAGGCAAGGAGCGCTGAACTGGGCCCCGCCGTCTCAAGCACCGCTGAACTGGGCCCTTCAAGGCAAGGAGCGCTGAACTGGGCCCCGCCGTCTCAAGCACCGCTCCGCTGGGCCCCGCCGTCTCAAGAACCGCTCCGCTGGGCCCCGCAGTCTCAAGCACCGCTGAACTGGGCCCTTCAAGGCAAGGAGCGCTGAACTGGGCCCCGCCGTCTCAAGCACCGCTCCGCTGGGCCCCGCCGTCTCAAGAACCGCTCCGCTGGGCCCCGCCGTCTCAAGCACCGCTGAACTGGGCCCTTCAAGGCAAGGAGCACTGAACTGGGCCCCGCCGTCTCAAGCACCGCTGAACTGGGCCCTTCAAGGCAAGAACCGCTGGCCCTTTGGCAGACGTGGCAGGGCAGGATCTATCTCGGGCAGGGCTGCAGGATGTCCTCTGGCCAACTTGCCTCCTCCAGTGGCAGTGGGGTCTGTTATGGACTGTATGATCTGTGGCTTTGCTCTCCCCAGGATGGCCCAGTGGGCAGGCCACCCACTGTATGGACTGTATGGACTGTGGCTTTGCTCTCCCCAGGATGGCCCAGTGGGCGGGCCACCCACTGTATGGACTGTATGGACTGTGGCTTTGCTCTCCCCAGGATGGCCCAGTGGGCGGGCCACCCACTGTATGGACTGTATGGACTGTGGCTTTGCTCTCCCCAGGATGGCCCAGTGGGCGGGCCACCCACTGTATGGACTGTATGGACTGTGGCTTTGCTCTCCCCAGGATGGCCCAGTGGGCGGGCCACCCACTGTATGGACTGTATGGACTGTGGCTTTGCTCTCCCCAGGATGGCCCAGTGGGCGGGCCACCCACTGTATGGACTGTATGGACTGTGGCTTTGCTCTCCCCAGGATGGCCCAGTGGGCAGGCCACCCACTGTATGGACTGTTTGGACTGTGGCTTTGCTCTCCCCAGGATGGCCCAGTGGGCAGCCCACCCACTGTATGGACTGTATGGACTGTGGCTTTGCTCTCCCCAGGATGGCCCAGTGGTCATGGAGTCCCCTCGTGGATCTGGCGTCGTGTACTCAAGTGGCTGAGGTGCCCCCCCTTCCCTTCCCCCTGAGGTGCCTGTCCGATTTTCTTTCTGATGCCCCTGCAGTGTTCTCTCCGTGGAGTTCTTGTCGTGGGACTGGGCCTTGCCCCTTTGCACAGGAACCCTGTGATCCACGGACAGTGGTTGGACTACATTTAGTAGCTGTATATATTTTGTATATAGTTTATTTATTTATTGCGATTACTGGTGTCCATATTTCAATATATCTGCCCGTTTATGATCTCTTCTTTTGGTCTTTGCATTATTTCGGAGGGGGGTGGTTTGTGGGTTGTGACAGTGATCTGTGGGAATGCATTGATGTGTGTGTTGTAGTGGGTGTGGGTGGGTGGGTGTGTGCCGGTAATCTTTTCCCTCCCCTGTGTCGTAGGTGCAGTACTCACCGATGTCTTCCGCGCCGCCGGGCGTGCTCCTGGTATATGAGCAGGAATAGGAGTGCGGGGATGACCTGCAACTCTGGTTCCATGCTGCCGGAATCTCGCGTGGAGTGCGTAGAGGTGAGCGTTTTCCCGTTCGTAGTCTGTTTCCGCCGTGTTCTTATCGGCGGTGCTCCCGCCCCGGAAAAGGTGGCAGATTGGTGGGTCGTAATAGGGTGGGCGGTACATTGTCTGCCGCCTGGCTGTTGGCGGGAACCGCCGCGCTGTTTGTTTGTACCGCTGTGGCGGGCGGAGTGTTAAGTTGGCGGGCTGTGTTGGCGGTTCCCGCCAGGGTCAGAATTGCATATTTTAGACCGCCGGCCTGTTGGCGGCTTGGCTGCCGCTTTATCACCGACCGCCAGGGTCAGAATGAGGGCCAATATCTTGTATGATGATTGTTTTCACGTCTTTAGTGTAAGATTTGAAAACAATCATCATACAAGACATTGACCCTCATTACAACCCTGGTGGTAAATCTCGCTTTCTGCCGTGCAGAAGACCCCCAACATACCATTGCGGCTGCGGAATTACGGCTCACAGCTTGGAATCCGCCACAATACAGACACCCACACAAGTCCGCCACACCAAAGGTCAGTGATAAACTGGCGATACCAAAACCTACACCGTCACGCCAACAGGAATACGCCCACAGTATCACGACCCACGAATCAACGCAGTGCTATTTCAACTGCGGTAATCCATTGGCGGTACACACCGCTGCGCTCAAAATACACACACATTTACAAAACACCCCCACATTGGACAATTCAAAATACACACACCTGACACACATTCACACACCACACCCACATACCCAATCCAATTTAAAGCACACACCCACATCACCCACAAACCCTTACAACCAAAATTTTGAAAGAAGGCCAGAGAGAGAGATTACCTAACACAACACCAGCATCCACAGACACACAACACCATCACTTATACAACATCCACGCACATCAAACAACACACACCAACACATCCCCACACACGTCACAACAGACAGCACCTCACACATCACCCACACCACATCATGGCACCTCAAAGACACCCCAGGTTCTCAGAGGAGGAGCTCAGGGTCATGGTGGAGGAAATCATCCGGGTAGAGCCACAGTTATTCGGATCACAGGTGCGTAGACCTCCATTGCAAGGAAGATGGAGCTATGGTGGAGAATTGTCGACAGGGTCAACACAGTGGGACAGCATCCAAGAACACAGGATGACATCAGAGGTGGAACGACCTATGGGGGAAGGTACATTCCGTGGTATCCAGACACCAGATTGCTGTACAGAGGACTGGTGGTGGACCCCCACTTCCTCCCCCACAACTAACAACATGGGAGGAGCAAGTCTTGGCAATATTGCATCCTGAGGGCCTCGCAGGAGTAGCAGGAGGACTGGACTCTGGTAAGGCAAATCTTTACTACTTCATCCCCCCCACCCCACCTGCATGCCATCACCTTCTCCCACCCTCACCCTCACACCCATCACCCCAACAACCCACAAATACCCCACTAACACAACCCACACATCCCAAAATCAAGCCCTGCAAGTAACACCAATGCATGGACACCCATCACCAAAGCATGTCCAGTAGAGAGACTCACTCATGCCCCAAAATCACCAATCACACAAGGGCCATGGCAATAATGCAAGCCCAGGAGTAGAGGTTAACTCACCCATTGCACAAGATGGCCCACACAGTTACTAACAGTATGCATTCACACCCCAACAGGACCCCAACCCAATGTCACCGGACAGGAGGTGCCAGTCATATCCAGTCCCCCCATAGAAGAGGCCCACAGCGATGACAGCAGCTCTGCACGCCTGGATCAAAATGACCAGCCGGCCCATCTGGGACCTCGGGACAGTCGGTTCCCCTGACACAGTCACAAACCACCACTGAACCTCCCCCTCAGGAAACACCACCACAGCTCCCACCCAGCTGGCCCATCCCTCTGTCCCCAGGACACATCAATAAGCAGTGTGTCCACCACTACAGGGAACCCAGGCAACCCCAATAACACAGGACGATCAGGGACCTGGGGGCAGTGGCAATGGGCACACGGTTCAGGGGACAGAGGTACAGGACAACAGGGAAGCTGGGAGGACTGCTGTGCGACAGGGGGAGGACAGGCCCAGGGAATCCACTCTCCACGAGGCACTCTCCAACATCATGGGAGCTTACCACCTTTCCCAGGAGACCATGGGCATGGAATTGGCCAAGTTTCAGGAGACCCAGTGACTGCAGGAGGAACACTACCTGGGGATCAGGGAGGACTTGAAGTCCATCAACACCACCCTGGTCACCATTGCAGGGGTGCTGCAAGACCTTGTCAACAACAGGAGGGACACAGTGGCACACCAACGTGGCCCTGACACTAGCCTGGACGATGAACAGCGCTAATGGACAGGAGGCACTGCCACAGGAGCAACAGGCCACCAGCAC
Source organism: Pleurodeles waltl (assembly GCF_031143425.1). Taxonomy (NCBI): domain Eukaryota; kingdom Metazoa; phylum Chordata; class Amphibia; order Caudata; family Salamandridae; genus Pleurodeles; species Pleurodeles waltl. The sequence continues at coordinate 689,758,443 of NC_090442.1, read as the reverse complement.
CCCACCCCCTGCAGAGGGAGAACCACCCCGCAAACAGTCCCTGAGATCCAGGAACAAGACAGAGAACATTGCCAAGACCCCCGCCAGGAAATGAGACCCCCCTGAATGTCACCCTTCTGTCCCACTTTGTCACCCTGTCCAACTTAAACTGCCATTGCTCCACTGCCTATGCCCCATTGGACAATGCACCTGTGAAACAAATAGACTGGACTCTGCCATGGACATTTCTCCACCATCACCCCAGCCCATTTCACTTGTTAGCACAGAAATAAACACATTTGAATCACAAAACAATCTGGAGTCTGTCTGTGCTTTCACTAATGTGTAATTGCAAAACCTCTGGAATATAGCAATGTCAATGTACCTGTTCACATGCCAATGTAACACAGCTGTAGGCCAGCGGTAAACATAGCAGAGGGCACAAAGTGGGACCCAGATCTGTGAAATGGAAAGGCAAAGTAACAAGTCAGGGTCCTTACACTGAGTGAAAATGACAGACTTATGTTAGCTCCAACAATAGTATGATATGTGGGAAGCAGTTACATCTTCTTACCTGTGTCTCACTGGAAGTATTGCATGATGATGTTGTTTCGGTTGTCGACATCTTCTTCTTCTGCCTCCTCTTCTTCATTGTCCACAGGCTCCACAGCTGCCACAAGACCACCATCTGGCCCATCCTCCTGCAGAAAAGACACCTGGCATCACAAAGCCAGGTTGTGCCGCATACAGCAGGCCACGATTATCTGGCACACCTTCTTCGGTGAGTAGTATAGGGAGCCACCTGTAAGATGGAGGCACCGGAATCTGGCCTTCAGGAGGCCGAAGGTGCATTCTATAATCCTCCTAGTTCACCCATGAGCCTCTTTGTAGCGTTCCTCTGCCCTTGTCCTGGGATACCTCACTGGGGTCAGTAGCCATGACAGGTTTGGGTAACCAGAGTCACCTGCAAATGTCGAGGGACAACTGTTAGACAGACACGAACCCTTAAGGGACAACCCCATACCCATACACCTATGTCAACTGTGTTGGGACCTTGGGCTCACCTATTAGCCACACACGGTGCCTCAGGAGTTGCCCCATCACATAAGGCAGAGGTCTCAAAACGTTTTAATGCCGCGCCCCCCCCCCCCAGTTGAAAAATAAAAATCATTGGGCCCCCCTCAGAATTTTTCACAATTATTTTATAAACATGGCTATGTTTAAATATGTCTAAACCTATTTAAACATTGCAGTTAAGTACTGTTACCTTTTTAAAACTGCAATAACATGCTTTTGCTTAAAACAAAGGCCTGTTATCTGTATAATATTTCTTTTGGCCAGAGTCTGGGGCCCCCCCTGGGATCACTTGAGGCCCCCCTAGGGGAGCCCACCCCCCAGTTTGAAGATCTCTGACATAAGGGATGCTGCTATTCCTCAAAATGTGAGCATCATGCACAGAGCCAGGATACTTGGCATTCACATGGAAGATGTACTGGTCTGCCAAGCACACCATCTGCACATTCATGGAATGGTAGCTTTTCCGGTTTCTGTACACCTGTTCATTCCTGCAGGGGGGACAAATGCCACATGTGTACCATCAATGGCAGCAATGATGTTGGAGATATGTCCCAGGGCATATAAGTCACCTTTCACAGTGGGCAAATCCTCCACTTGGTGGAACACGATGTAGGTGCACATGTGTTTCAGCAGGGCAGATAACACTCTGGACAACACGTTAGAGAACATTGACTGGGACATCCCTGATGCCATGGCCACTGTTGTTTGAAAAGACCCACTGGCCAGGAAATGGAGTACAGACAGAACCTGCACTAGAGGGGGGATTCCTGTGGGATGGCGGATAGCTGAAATCAGGACTGGCTCCAACTGGGCACACAGTTCCAGGATTGTTGCACGATCAAGTCTGCATGTGAGAATGATGTGTCTCTCTTCCATTGTTGACAGGTCCACCAGGGGACTGTACACCGGAGGATGCCGCCATCTCATCACCTGCTCCAGCAGACTTGCCCTATGGAGGAGAACAGCGAGCAGAGGGTCATCCAGCACTTAGGTATCACAATGTGTTATTTGGTAAAACGTTGGAAAATCGTAATGTGCCGGTATCTGTCTGTATTCCAGGCCTAAAAAGGTGTGCCATGTGGCTCCCTGAAAATGGCGGCTGTCTGACCTATAAGGTGGGACAAGGGGAAATGAGGTAACTGCACTGGCATTGTACACTGTCACGGTGGGCGGTCGAAGACCGCGGCACAGTTCAGCATTGGTTACCATTGGGCCCTATGGGTCCCAGGAGCCAATGACGATGTACGCCGGCGATGACGGTACGCTCCGCCGTGGACATGGCCGCCATTTTCTAACTGTTCCCTCACTTGATACCTGACCTTCAACAGGAGAGGACCTACACTGCAAGTGCTGCTGTGACCTGTGTCTGGAAGAGACGATGGCTACAGTGTCTGGGGAAAGGGCCCCTGCCTTCACTTGGGAGGGGTTGGAGAAACTGGTGGATGGGGTCCTCAACCAGTACACGCAACTGTACGGTCCTCCAGACAAACAGGTGTGTACACTGTGAGCATGGTCGATGGCACATGAGTGTATGGAGTGTCGTGGATGGAAGAGGGTGGGGAGGGGGACAGGCCAGCATGTCAGGATTGTGTGTGTATGTATGGCTGGGCCTGGGTGGGAGGTGTTTGGCAATGGTGAGATGAAATCTATGGGCTAGAAACATCAATTTTTACTTCACTTTTCCTCTAGATCAGCGCCCATCAGAAGAAGGGTATTTGGCAGGCCATCGCCAAGGACAGCCAGACCCTGGGGGTCTACCATAGACGAGCACCCACTGCCGTAAAAGATGGGAGGACCTGCGCCGCTGGAGCAAGAAGACGGCGGAGGCCCAGCTGGGGATGGCCTCCCAAAGTGGAATGGGTGCCCGTCGCACCATGACCCCCCTGATGTACCGGATCCTGGTGGTGGCCTATCCGAATTTGGATGGGCGCCTGAGGGCATCACAGCAGCCACAGGGGGGTGAGTACACTCTAATTCAGCTGACTGCACGCTTTACGAGGTGTCTGGATGGTCGAAGTGGGCTGTGGGTTCCCCTAGGCCAGGGCAAACTTGGTAGGCTAGGTCCCTTGTTAGGCAGGCTCTGTGGCACCCCAACCCCACTACTGGTAATAGCCATCTACAACTACTCAGGCTCCCTTGACTTCCAGGTGTGCAGAAATTGGGCTTAGGCCTCGTCCCCCATGAGCATGCAAATTTGCTAGGAACTGTTAGTGCATGGCTTAGTGCAAAGGGCTGCTCCCTGTGTGTTGTGTCCACCAATGGTAGTGGTGTTGCATGCACTGAACATGTGTTTCTTCTGTCTTTCCCCCCACTTTTTGTTTTGTCTCCCTGTTCTTGGGTGCATTAGCATCATCTGCCGGAGGAGCAGTGGCACTGGAGCAGGAGGGAGCTGCAACCCACATGGCCCTGGAGGGTGAAGCAACGGAGTCTGAAGCCACCAGTGGGACGGAGGGCGAGGGGCGCTCCACAACAGGGACAGGAGCATACACCAGCAACAGCGACTCCTCCTCTGATGGGAGCTCCCTTGCGGTGGCGGGCACCTCTGTGCCCACCGCAACAACAGTTACAGCCGCCACCCCCCCCTACCAGCACCGCCCTCCGAGCAGCTCCTCAGTGTGTGTCCCGTGCCCGCTCACCCAGGAGGGTTGGCATCTCCTTCACCACAGGCACCTCAGGCCCTGCCCCAGTCAGCCCTGCTGCCCTCAGTGAGGAGGCAATTGACCTCCTGAGATCCCTCACTGTTGGGCAATCTACCATTTTGAATGTCATCCAGGGTGTTGAGAGGCATTTGCAACAAACAAATGCATACCTGGAGGGCATTCATTCTGGGCAGGTGGCCCAACAGAGAGAATTTCAGGCTATGGCCTCAGCACTGATGGCAGTCATTGTCCCTGTGTCCAGCCTCCCCCCTCCAACTTCCTCCACCCTGACCCAATCCCCTATACCTCAGCCTATCCCAAGCATACCATCAGACCAGCATGCACACTCATCAACACAAAAGAGTGGACATGGCAAACATAAGCACCACACATCCCACAGGCACTCATACAAGCACCATCCCCATGCATACACAGCAACGTCCACTGCCTCCACTGTGTCCCCCTCCTCCACGTCCTCTTTGTAGGAGGTTGGCCTGGCTTATTGTGGGTACCTAGTGGTACTTACACCTTGTGCCAGGTCCAGTTATCCCTTATTAGTAGAACAGAGGTGTTTCCAGCAGTTTAGGCTGTTAGAGGTAGCTATGGCAAAGAAGGTTAGGCTGAACTAGGAGACATGCAAAGCTCCCACTATACCACTTATATCATATAGCACAATATCATAAGAAAACACAATTTTCAGAGTTACTAAAAATAAAGGTACTTTATTTTAGTGACAATATGCCAAAAGTATCTCAGAGGATATCCTCCCTTAGGAGGCAAGTAATATACACAAATTATATGTAGACAAACCCAAAACAGGTAAGTAACAGTAAGAAACGTAGTGCAAACAATGTAGAATCACAATAGGATGCAATAAGTAGACATAGGCCTAGGGCCAACACAAACCATATACTCCAAAAGTGGAATGCAAATCACGAATGGACCCCAGGCCTATGGGAAGTTGTAGAGGGTCACTGGGACTGTAAGAAAACAGTAAGGCTATCCAAAATACCCCAAGACCCTGAAAAGTAGGAGTAAAGTTACCCTACTACCCCAGAAAGACACAATAGTCGTGATAGGGGATTCTGCAAGAACCACAAGCACCAGCAAAACACTGAAGACGAATTCCTGGACCTGAGGACCTGTAAAGGAAGGGGACCAAGTCCAAGAGTCATAAAAGTGTCCAGGGGGGGCAGGAGCCCACTAAACCCCAGATGAAGTTGCAAAAGGGCTGCCTCTGGGTGGAAGAAGCTGAAGATTCTGCAACAACGAAAAAGGCTAGGAACTTCTCCTTTGGATGAAAGATGTCCCACGACGTGCTGGAGGTTGCAGAAGTGTTTCCAGGCAGAAATGCTGCAAACAAGCCTTGCTAGCTGCAAGAGTTGCAGTTAAGGATTTTGGGTGCTGCTGGGGACCAGAAAGGACCAGCATGTCGCCCCTTGGAGGAGGAGACAGAGGGGGCGCTCAGCAACTCAAAGAGCCCCCACAGAAGCTGGCAGCACCCGCAAAAGTACAGGAATAGGCACTTAGACAATCTGAGGACAGCGGTGAACTCAGAGTCACAAAGGAGGGTCCCACGACGTTGGAGTCCAACTCAGCGAGTTGGGCAATGCAGGACGGAGTGCTGGGGAACCAGGCTAGGCTGTCCACAAAGGAAGTCCTGGAAAAGTGCACAGAAGTTGGAGCAGCTGCAAATCACGCAGTACACAGGTTTGCTGTCTGGCGTGGGGAGGCAAGGACTTACCTCCACCAAATTTGGACAGAAGGGCCATTGGACTGGTGGAGACACTTGGACCCAGCTCCTGTGTTCGAGGGACCACGCTCATCAGGTTGAGAGGGGACCCAGAGGACCGGTGGTGCAGAAGTTTGGTGCCTGCATTGGCAGGGGGAAGATTCCGTCGACCCACGGGAGATTTCTTCTTGGCTTCCAGTGCAGGGTGAAGGCAGACAGCCCTCAGAGCATGAACCACCAGGAAACAGTCGAGAAAGCTGGCAGAATGAGGCGCTACAATGTTGCTGGTAGTCGTCTTGCTACTTTGGTGCGGTTTTGCAGGCGTCCTGGAGCAGTCAGCGGTTGATCCTTGGCAGAAGTCGAAGAGGAAAGTGCAGAGGAACTCTGGTGAGCTCTTGCATTCGTTATCTGAGGAACAGCCCAGAGGAGAGACCCAAAATAGCCAGAAAAGGAGGTTTGGCTACTAAGAAAGGAGGCTTGGCTGCTGAAAGAGGTAAGCACCTATTAGGAGGGGTCCCTGACATCACCTGCTGGCACTGGCCACTCAGAGCAGTCCATTGTGCCCCAACACCTCTGAATCCAAGATGGCAGAGGTCTGGGACACACTGGAGGAGCTCTGGGCACCTCCCCTGAAAGGTGCTGGTCAGGGGATTGGTCACTCCCCTTCCCTTTGTCCAGAACAGGAGAAAGACCAGCATGGGCAGTACATGTATCTCGGGCTCCATGGAGTCCTGGTTCCTCGTTGGGTGTCGAGAGGTGAGTGATTTCCCTTCTGTGTACTGTTTCCGCCGTGCTTTTGATAGCGTTGGTTCCGCCCCGGGAAAGGTGGTGGATAGGCGTGTTGAAATACAGTGGGCGGTACTTTGTCCTCCGCCTGTCTGTTGGCGGATACCGCCGCGGTGTTTGTTTCTACCGCTGTGGCGGTCGGAGTGTTAAAGTGGCTGTAAAGTGGCTGTCTATGTTGGCAGTTTCCGCCAAGGTCGTGATTCCATTATTTTTCCACCAGCCTGTTGGCGGTATTACCGCTGCTTTAACACCGTACGCCAGGGTTGTAATGAGGGCCATTGTGTCCTGTACCCTTTTTCAATAACATTGGGTATGATACATTAGTAATTACTTTTTTACACTTTCAAAGCAAAAGAGGAAGGGTTGGTAAATGAGTCCCATAGGACTATTTTTGGCTTATTACTTTTGGAAACTTAAGCGGTGCTCCCAATAATTTTTGCCTGTTTCAATGGTAGGCATGCTCTCTCAGTTCAAAGAAGGAGGCCTCAATAAGCATACTCGGACACCCCCAGCTTGCAGCTACCAACTAAGAGTTTTATTGTTGGAAGGTGGAATATTAGTAAGGGCAGGTAGGTACCTACACAAAGTAATAGGCCTAAATCTCACTTAAGGTCCAGCCAAGATCTCCATAAATTATGCCTTGCTCAAAGCCTTGGTAGCTTGACTCGGGAGCAGTTAGGTTTAATTTAGGACACAAGAGTGTAAAGCATTTAATATCAACAAAACAGTAAATAAGTGAAGCACAACACATAATAAAAATCCAAGAGCAATTTATGAAAATAGGAAATATGTTTATCTTTAATATGACACCAAAGCAACAAAATTCCAGTGCAGGGAACTGGAGACATGAATTTCTAAAGTTTAAATGTAAAAAGGTGCTTTCTAGTGCCTAAAAGCAAAAAAGCGCCAACTGCGGACATCTAGTCATGCTTGACTGGGACAAAGTCAAAGTTTGAGGCTAATCGCAATGGAACCCAAGTCAGATACATTGAGTTGTAGGCTTCAGTCAAAATGTTACCATTGGACTTAGGTCCTGATTTAGAACTCAGCAAACGGGGTACTCCATCACAACAGTAATGGATATCCAGTCCGCTGAAAACTAAATCCTATTAAAGATAAAAGGATTTAGATTTTGGTTGATGGGATATGTATCACCACAGTGGCGGAGTAACCCAACAGCTGAGTTCTAATTCATGCCCATAGTCTTTTTTCTGGAGCTTTCTGTTGTAGTTGTGCAAGAAGCAAGCTCCCGGTCAACTCCTGGAAGTCTTGTCAATGGGGAAAAGCTCTGGAGCTTGCAGCAAGACGAACCTGAAATTAAGGCTTGGTCGCAGTTCGAAGCTGCTGGCTTGACCCTCGTTGTTGAGTCCATCACCTTATGAAACTTTTTTACCAAGTTGCTCCAAAGTTCTCCAAACTTCTGGGTGTTCTTCCAGAAGTCTTTTCTGGGGCCTTGTGCTGTATACAAACCTGGCCAAGGATTCAGAAGCTCCGAGTTCCTCCTTAGCAGTTGGAACTACAGTTCCCAGAATGCACCTGATCAAAATCTTCAAAAGGTCTCTGGACGGTGGTCAGCTTGGCTCTTCTTGCAGGACTTGACACAGGGAACTCTTGGTAGCTCCTTTGTACCTTTTGGTTTCAGAGAGTCCACTCCTAGCTCTTCAGAAGTAATACAATGTCCTTTTTGTGGTAAAGCCCAGGATGTACAGCTGGGGCAGTCCTTGTGGGTGCAGTATTTCAGATGTACATCAAGGGGTTTAGCAGGGCAGTCCTTCCACTTCAGTCTATATTCCAGAAGGGATTTGAGTGGCATGGCAGCTCTTCCATATTTATCCATGCTCCTGGGTTGACAAGCAAGGGGGCACGCTTGTCCATTGGGATACAGGCTGCAACCCCTGGGGGTGATCACTTCCTGTGAAGTGTGGTAAAAATCAATCCCAGAAAGCAACATTCTTCAAAAATCCAAGATGGAGAAAATCTCTCCTGGGCGGTTATATCTGACTGAGCCTTCGCACTTGTGAGGCTAAGTTTCTCTAACACACACCTTTCAGCCCCTTTCCTAATCTAATTACTGGGGGTCCAATCAGGGTTGGGGGAGCAGAAAATGGGGGAGGTCTGGTTTCTGTCCCAGGTGGCTTTCCCTCCTTTGAAGACCAGTATGGCCACCTTACTCCCTTTCTGGTCTTCCATCTGCTATAGCATCTCTCCTCCCACCGGATGCTTCCTTTGTTTCAGCCTAGGCCACTTCACACCTCATTTAGATAATTTGGTTCAGGCTGTCAGGGGTTGACCAATCAGGAAAGGACTCTACAGGGCTGCTTTAGGTAACTTTTAGAAAGATTTCTAAAACTCTTTCCCTGTAATAGTTACAGCATATATAACATTGGCAAATTGTTGGATTTATTCTACTTATTCATTTGATATCTTACATTACATTATTAGCTCTTTCCTATGCTAAATGAAGAAACTTTATTATTTTTAAAAAAAAGCCCTCCAATGATACAATAGTCTATGGAGCTGATGCACTACATTGGGGAAAACTAACTTGGCAGTGTTTTCCTCACCAGGGCTTAGAAAACATCTTTTATAATGTACCTGCTTATATTTATACTGCACACAATTCTTGTGGAGCGTAGGGCAGACTTTAGGTGTGACATATGTAAAAATAAGGTATTTTAAGACTTTGGAAGTACTTTTCATTCCAAAGTCAAAGTTGGGGCTAACTTTAATTTAACAGCAGCCAGCAAGGCAAGCCTACTTTTAAAATAACACCAGACACCACAGCAGTGCACCCATGGGTGTCCTAACTCCACTGGGGTCCCTAACACTATGTACCCTACAATACATTAGGGACTTACAGGTAGGTTGTCAAAGCCAATTATAATTAAGCCTAATTTGTATACGCCTTTTAAACAGAGCATTGGCCCTGGGACTGGTTAACAGTGCCTAGGGCATAGTTAGAGTCAGAAACCACTAGTATCAGTCAAAAAATGGGGTGATCAGGGCCAAATGGATGATTTTCTCACATGCATTTAGCTCAGGAAATGCACTGATGGTGCATGAAAGTTACGCTTTCTTGAGCTTCAAGTAGCCAGGGATGGAAGGCATTATTGTAGGTTCACTTGGCAATTATACATGATTAGACAGGCCTCTGATGAGGACAGAGACATGAATGGGTAAGAAAAGCTTATGGTAGGTGTGCTTTCACATGGATATTGTATAGGTAGGTGGCAGATTCCAAAGGTAGTACAGATACACATGTCATGACTTCATCTTCAGCTATGCATTCAAACCCACTGGTGTCACACTTGCCTCCACACTGAATTACAATGGCACGTTTTGGTAAATGCTTGACCGGATTGCTATGCTCATCCTCTGTCAGAACTTAGTAAATGTTCAGTGTCCCGTATTATAAGTGCATTACAGTCACAGCACTCCACATAACAGTTGATGGAATGTACACTACTGTCTCACAGACTACCCTGAGTGTCAAAAACTACAATTCTACATAGTTTCTTTCATTCTCTTTGGAATACTTTGTCAGTATTTATACCTATCAGGGGAAGATGCAGTATTTAAGGCCTTGCGGTTTCACAACATATGCAAACTTACAAACCACAGACACTTTTGAGAACTGGGCAACATATGGATTCTGAGGTGATGTCTCTTGTGTGGATTCCAAGAGGTTTTCTTACCCACAATGCTATACAAACCTCAAACTCTGACTGGAATCTCACATTTACTTTTCATTTCAGTGATGGAATCTTCCGGAATTCACAGGAATCCACAAAATTCCAACCACTCTGGATTACCCCTCTTGTGCCAATAAAAATGTTTCCCAAATTGTGTGGCTGGGCCTAGTGCCCACTTCAAGAATAGTTCAAACCAAGATCAATGAGAACCCTTGTAGGGGACTTTCCTTGTCCTTGGTTTGATTCATTTCTGTCAGGGACATTCGGTCTACCCACAAAAGTGAGGTACTATTTTATCAGAAGACTTGGGGGAATGCCTTTTGGAAGGAAGTTTGTGGTTCCATGCAGATTCCAGAACTTTCCATCACAGAAATGTGAGGAAAAAGCATTGTTTTAGTCAAAGTTTGAGGTTTACAAGGGATTCTGGGTGAATCAAAACTGGTGAGATTCTCACAAATCAGCCAACCCTGGTTACCCCTAGGTGCTTAGTTTAAAAAAATGCACAGGTTGGCTAGCTTTCCCTAGATGCTGGATGACATGGTGCAAAATCTACAACTGCCCACATTAGCAAAAAAAGGGTCAGTTTTCGAGGAAAAATGTGATGCGTCCCTCCCTTCCTTTCTGAAGCCACCAAGACCATCTGTGGTGTTCCCCAAGGATCCTCACTCAGCCCAACCCTTTTCAACATCTACATGGCACTGCTCACCAACATCGTCCAATCACACAGCCTCAACATCATCTCCTACGCCAATGACACCCAGCTGATCCTCTCACTCACGAAGGACCATGCCACTGCCAAAATCAACTTCCATGACAGAATTTAGGCCATCCCCAACTGGATGGAGAGCAGCTGCCTGAAACTGAACTCAGACAAGATGGAGATCCTCATCCTCGGCTCAAACCCCTCCGCCTGGGATGACTCATGGTGGACGGCCACCCTAGAAACTGCTCCGATGCCCAACGACTATGCACACAACCTTGGTTTCATCTTGGGCTCATCACTCACCATGACCCAGCAAGTCAACGCCGTCTCATCTTCCTGCTTGCCCACCGAAACCAGAAGGACGGTCACCCAGGCCCTCGTCAGCAGCAGACTGGACTACGGCAACCCTCTCTATGCGGGAACCACAGCCAAGCTCCAGAAAAAACTGCAATGTATTCAGAACGCCTATGCACGCCTCATCCTCGACATCCCACACCGCAACCACATCTCAGCCCACCTGAGAGATCTACACTGGCTCCCCGTCAACAAGAGGATCACCTTTAAGCTCCTCACCCACGCTCACAAAGCACTCCACAACGCCGGCCCTGCTTATCTCAATGAGCGACTCACCTTCTACGCTCCCAACCATCAACTCCGCTCTGCCAACCTCGCCCTCGCCACCCTTCCTCACATCCACCGAACTACCGCCGGCGCCAGATCATTCTCCCACCTCGCTGCCAAGACCTGAAACTCCCTCCCCGTCCACCTTTGACAGACCGAAGACGTGCTGACCTTCAGGAAACGCCTCAAGTCCTGGCTGTTAGAGCAGTAACACATCCCTCCCCCCTCCCCAGCACCTTGGAACCCTAAAGGGTGAGTAGCGCGCTCTACAAATGACTGATTGATTGATTGATTGTTGCATTTTGGGCCTTTTCCTGTTGCAGGCACTAGTTCTACCCAAACAAGTGAGGTACCATTTTTATCGGGAGACCTGGGGGAATGCATGTTAGAAAGAAGTTTGTGGCTCCCACAGATTTCAGAACTATCCATCGCAGAAATATGAGAAAAATGAGTTTTATTAGTCAAAGATTGAGGTTTGCAAGAGATAGCGGGTAAAAACAAATCTAGTGAGTCCCACGCAAGTCACCCCACCCTGGACACCCCTAGGTGTCTCATGTTTCAAAATGTACAGCTTGGCTGGGTTTCTCTGGTGACAGCTGAGCTAGGGTCCAAAATCTAGAGCTACCCACATTGGGAAAAAAAGGGTCAGTTTTTAGTGGAAAAATGCTATGCATCCATGTTGCATTTTGAGCCATTTCCTGTCACAGGCACCAAGCCTACCCACACAAGTGAGGTACCATTTTTATTGGAAGACTTGTGGAAACACAGAATAGTAGAACATGTGTTATTACCAATTGGATTGTGTAGCATTTGTGCCTTTCAAAGCCTGCTATATTGGTTTTTCCCCAATTGTAGTGTATTAGCTCCACAGTGTAACATGGGAAGGCTTAATTTAAAATTATTAGAGTCTTACTTTTGATAGGATAAAGCTAAAATATTCATTCAAGGTATTAAATTAATAGTAAGAATGAATCCAACAACTTGACAATGGTATAGTTATTTTAACTATTACGGGGAAAGAGTTTTAGAACTCTTTACTAAAGTTACCTTTAAATCAGACCTTTTTTAGCCATTCCTAATTGGCCAGCCTTTGACTGGCTGAGCTAAGCTACTTTAACGAGGTGTGACTTGGCTTGGTGTGGGACAAAGGAACCATGTGTGGCAGGAGAACTGTAGCAGTAGAAACCAGAGCAGGAAGGGACTGGGTGGCCAAACTGGTCTTCAAAGGCGAGAAAGACACTTCAAACAGAAAGAAACCAGACCTCCCCCCACTTCTTGCACCCCCAACCAAATGGAAGCCCCTATAGTTATATCAGCAGAGGGAGTGAAAGGGGATTGTAGGGAAAAGTTAGCCACACCTGTGGGTTGGGTTAGCCAGACCTGAACATCCAGGAAGGATTTTCTCCATTTTGGATTTTTGTGAAACAGTGCTTTCTGGGACAAAAATATTTGACAACGTGCATTGTGAGAATTGTAGTCCCAACTCCAAAGGAGCAACTCAGAGATTCTGGAACCTTGGATTAAGTTTGTGTACACTTCAAGACCCCAAAAAGGCCTTCTGAAATAAGATCAAGAGGTTTGGAGCATTTTTGTAAAAATGCTCCAGAAGGACCCAGAGCCGTTGTTGAGAGCCAAGCCGACGACATCGAAGCAAGACTCACCCTGAATTTCAGGTTTGCCCCGCAGAAGCTCACCATTGGCAAGACTTCCATAAGCTGAATGAGGCATTGCGCTGAGCATTGCGATGAGCCAATCATTGGTGTACATATTTGTTTATACTGATTTTTGATCTTTCACTATCTGATTTTTCATGATTACAATTGTTACAATCATTTAATTTTGTCCTTGTGTTCTTCCAGAGGGTGAGGGGGTGTATATGTAATGTTGCTGCATCTATTTGTGTGTATGGTGTTGTGGGTGAGGGTGGGGGTGGGGGTATTGCGTGTTGCATGTGTGTGTCACTCTCTTTTCCCTCCCCCTTCCCCTGTGTTGTAGGTGCAGTACTCACTGAGTTCCTCAACGGTGTCTGTCCTGCTCCTGATACAGCAGGAGGAAGGCCACCATGGGCAGTACGTTTATCTTGGGCTCCATGGTGTCCTGGTTCCTCATTGGGTGTCGAGAGGTGAGTGATTTCCCTTCTGTGTACTGTTTCCGCCGTGCTTTTGATAGCGTTGGTTCAGCCCCGGAAAAGGTGGTAGATAGGCGTGTTGAAATACAGTGGGCGGTACTTTGCCCTCGTCCTGTCTGTTGGCGGTTACCGCAGCGGCGTTTGTTTCTACCGCCGTGGCGGTCGGAGTGCTAACGTGGCTGTCTATGTTGGCAGTTTCCGCCATGGTCGTGATTCCATTTTTTTTCCACCAGCCTGTTGGCGGTATTACCGCTGCTTTGCCACCGTCCGCCAGGGTTGTAATGAAGGCCATTGTGTCCTGTACCCTTTTTCAATAACATTGGGTATGATACATTAGTAATTACTTTTTTACACTTTCAAAGCAAAAGAGGAAGGGTTGGTAAATGAGTCCCACAGGACTTTTATTTGGCTTATTACTTTTGGAAACTTAAGCGGTGTTCAAAATAATATATGCTTGTTTCAATGGTAGGTATGCTCCCTCAGTTCAAAGAAGGAGGCCTCAATAAGCATACTCGGACACCCCCAGCTTGCAGCCACCAACTAAGAGCTTTATTGTTGGAAGGTGGAATATTAGTAAGGGCAGGTGGGTACCTACACAAAGTAATAGGCCTAAATCTCACTTAAGGTCCAGCCAAGGTCTTCATAAATTATGCCTTGCTCAAAGCCTTGGTAGCTTGACCCGGGAGCAGTTAGGTTTAACTTGGGACACAAGAGTGTAAAGCATTTAATATCAACAAAACAGTAAATAAGTGAAGCACAACACATAATAAAAATCCAAGACCAATTTATACAAATAGGAAATATTTGTATCTTTAATATGACACCAAAGCAACAAAATTCCAATGTAGGGAACTGAAGATATGAATTTCTAATCTTTAAATGTAAAAAGGTGCTTTCTAGTGCCTAAAAGCAAAAAAGCGCCAACTGCGGACATCTAGTCGTGCTTGACTGGGGCAAAGTCAAAGATTGAGGCTAATCGCAATGGAACCCAAGTCAGATACATTGAGTGGTAGGCTTTAGTCAAAATGTTACCTTTGGACTTAGGTCCTGATTCAGAACTAAGAAACGGGGTACTCCATCACAACAGTGATGGATATCCAGTCTGCTGAAAACTAAATCCTATTAAAGATAAAAGGATTTAGATTTTGGTTGATGGGATATATATCACCACAGTGGCGGAGTGACCCAACAGCTGAGTTCTCAATAAGGCCCATAGTCTTTTTTCTTGAGCTTTCTGTTGTAGTTGTGCAAGAAGCAAGCTCCCGGTCAACTCCTGGAAGTCTCGTTAATGGGGAACAGCTCTGGAGCTTCAGCAAGACGAACCTGAAATTCAGGCTTGGTCGCAGCTCGAAGCTGCTGGCTTGACCCTCGTTGTTGAGTCCATCACCTTATTAAACTTTTTTACCAAGTTGCTCCGAAGTTCTCCAAACTTCTGAATGTTCTTCCAGAAGTCTTTTCTGGGGCATTGTGCTGTATACAAACTTGGCTCAGGTTCCAGAAGCTCCGAGTTCCTCCTTAGCAGTTGGGACTACAGTTCCCAGAATGCACCTGATCAAAATCTTCAAAAGGTCAATGGACGCTGGTCAGCTTGGCTCTTCTTGCAGGGCTTGACACAGGGAACTCTTGGTAGCTCCTTTGTACCTTTTGGTTTCTGGGAGTCCACTCCTAGCTGTTCAGAAGTAAGATAAAGTCCTTTTTGTGGTGAAGCCCAGGATGTGCAGCTGGGGCAGTCCTTGTGGGTGCAGTCTTTCAGGAGGTGCAGATCAAGGGGTTTAGCAGGGCAGTCCTTCCTCTTCAGTCTATATTCCAGAAGAGATCTGAGTGGCATGGCAGCTCTTCCATATTATTCCATGCACCTGGGTTGATAAGCAAGGGAGCATACCTGTCCATTGGGATGCAGGGTGCAACTCCTGGGGGTGATTACTTCCTGTGAAGTGTGGTAAAAATCAATCCCAGAAAGCAACATTCTTCAAAAATCCATGATGGAGAAAATCTCTCCTGGGCGGTTATATCTGACTGAGCCTACCCACTGGTGAGGCTAAGTTTCTCTAACACACACCTTTCAGCCCCTTTCCTAATCTAATTACTGGGGGTCCCATCAGGGTTGGGGTAGCAGAAAATGGGGGAGGTCTGGTTTCTGTCCCAGGTGGCTTTCCCTCCTTTGAAGACCAGTTTGGCCACCTTACTCCCTTTCTGGTCTTCCATCTGCTATAGCATCTCTCCTCCCACCAGATGCTTCCTTTGTTTCAGCCTAGGCCACTTCACACCTCATTTAGATAATTTGGTTCAGGCTGTCAGGGGTTGACCAATCAGGAAAGGACTCTACACGGCTGATTTAGGTAACTTTTAGAAAGATTTCTAAAACTCTTTCCCTGTAATAGTTACAGCAAATATAACATTGGCAAATTGTTGGATTTATTCTACCTATTCATTTGATATCTTACATTACATTATTAGCTCTTTCCTATGCTAAATGAAACTTTATTATTAAAAAAAAGCCCTCCAATGATAGTCTATGGAGCTGATGCACTACAATGGGGAAAACTATCTTGGCAGTGTTTCCCTCACCAGGGCTTATAAAACATCTTTTATAATGTCCCTGCTTATATTTATACTGCACACAACTCTTGTGGAGCCTAGGACAGACTTTAGGTGTGATATATGTAAAAATAAGGTATTTTAAGACTTTGGAAGTACTTTTCATTCCAAAGTCAAAGTTGGGGCTAACTTTAATTTAACAGCAGCCAGCAAGGCAAGCCTACCTTTAAAATGACACCAGACACCACGGCAGTGCGCCCATGGGTGTCCTAACTCCACTGGGGTTCCTAACACTATGTACCCTACAATACATTAGGGACTTACAGGTAGGTTGTCAAAGCCAATTATAATTAAGCCTAATTTGTATACACCTTTTAAACAGAGCATTGGCCCTGGGACTGGTTAACAGTGTCTAGGGCATAGTCAGAGTCAGTAACCACTAGTATCAGTCAAAAAATTAGGTGATCAGTGCCAAATGGATGATTTTCTCACATGCATTTAGCTCAGGAAATGCACTGATGGTGCATGAAAGTTACGCTTTCTTGAGCTTCAAGTAGCCAGGGATGGAAGGGATTATTGTAGGTTCACTTGCAATTATACATGATTAGACAGGCCCCTGATCAGGACAGAGACATGAATGGGTAAGAAAAGCTTATGGTAGGTGTGCTTTCAAATGGATATTGCATAGGTAGGTGGTAGATTCCAAAGGTAGTACAGATACACATGTCATGAATTCATCTTCAGCTATGCATTCAAACCCACTGGTGTCACACTTGCCTCCACACTGAATTACAATGGCACGTTTTGGTAAATGCTTGACCGGATTGCTATGCTCATCCTCTGTCAGAACTTAGTAATGTTCAGTTTCCTGTATTATAAGTGCATTACAGTCTCAGCACTCCACATAACAGTTCATGGAATGTACACTACGGTCTCAGAGACTACCCTGAGTGTCAAAAACTACAATTCTTCATAGTTTCTTTCATTCTCTTTGGGGTACTTTGTCAGTATTTATACCTATCAGGGAAAGATGCGGAATTTAAGGCCTTGCGGTTTCACAACATATGCAAACTTACAAACCACAGACACTTTTGAGAACTAGGCAACATATGGATTCTGAGGTGATGTCTCTTGTGTGGATTCCAAGAGGTTTTCTTACCCACAATGCTATACAAACCTCAAACTCTGACTGAAATCTCACATTTACTTTCCATTTCTGTGATGCAATCTTCCGGAATTCACAGGAATCCACAAAATTCCAACCACTCTGGATTACACCACTTGTGCCAATAAAAATGTTTCCCAAATTGTGTGGCTGGGCCTAGTGCCCACTTCAAGAATAGTTCAAACCAAGATCAATGAGAACCCTTGTCGGGGACTTTCCTTGTCCTTGGTTTGATTCATTTCTGTCAGGGACATTTGGTCTACCCACAAAAGTGAGGTACTATTTTATCAGAAGACTTGGGGGAATGCCTTTTGGAAGGAAGTTTGTGGCTCCATACAGATTCCAGAACTTTCCATCACAGAAATGTGAGGAAAAAGCATTGTTTTAGTCAAAGTTTGAGGTTTACAAGAGATTCTGGGTGTATCAAAACTGGTGAGATTCACACAAATCAGCCAACCCTGGTTACCCCTAGGTGCCTAGTTTAAAAAAATGCACAGGTTGGTTAGCTTTCCCTAGATGCTGGATGACATGGTGCAAAATCTACAACTACCCACATTGGCAAAAAAAGGGTCAGTTTTCGAGGAAAAATGTGATGCGTCCCTCCCTTCCTTTCTGAAGCCACCAAGACCGTCTGCGGCGTTCCCCGAGGATCCTCACTCAGCCCAACCCTTTTCAACATCTACATGGCACTGCTCACCAACATCGTCCAATCACACAACCTCAACATCATCTCCTACGCCAATGACACCCAGCTGATCCTCTCACTCACCAAGGACCATGCCACTGCCAAAATCAACTTCCACGACAGAATTTAGGCCATCCCCAACTGGATGGAGAGCAGCTGCCTGAAACTCAACTCAGACAAGATGGAGATCCTCATCCTCGGCTCAAACCCCTCCGCCTGGGATGACTCCTGGTGGCCGGCCACCCTAGAAACCGCTCCGATGCCCACCTACTATGCACACAACCTTGGTTTCATCTTGGACTCATCACTCACCATGACCCAGCAAGTCAACGCCGTCTCATCTTCCTGCTTGCCCACCGAAACCAGAAGGACGGTCACCCAGGCCCTCGTCAGCAGCAGACTGGACTACGGCAACCCTCTCTATGCGGGAACCACAGCCAAGCTACAAAAAAAACTGCAACGTATTCAGAACGCCTATGCACGCCTCATCCTCGACATCCCACACCGCAACCACATCTCAGCCCACCTGAGAGATCTACACTGGCTCCCCGTCAACAAGAGGATCACCTTCAAGCTCCTCACCCACGCTCACAAAGCACTCCACAACGCCGGCCCTGCTTATCTCAATGAGCGACTCACCTTCTACGCTCCCAACTGTCAACTCCGCTCTGCCAACCTCGCCCTCGCCACCGTTCCTCGCATCCACCGAACTACCGTCGGCGCCAGATCATTCTCCCACCTCGCTGCCAAGACCTGAAACTCCCTCCCCGTCCACCTTTGACAGACCGAGGACCTGCTGACCTTCAGGAAACGCCTCAAGACCTGGCTGTTAGAGCAGTAACACTTCCCTCCCCCTCCCCAGCACCTTGGAACCCTAAAGGGTGAGTAACGCGCTCTACAAATGACTGATTGAGTGATTGATTGTTGCATTTTGGGCCTTTTCCTGTTGCAGGCCCTCGTTCTACCCAAACAAGTGAGGTACCATTTTTATCGGGAGACCTGGGGGAATGCATGTTAGAAAGAAGTTTGTGGCTCCCACAGATTCCAGAACTTTCCATCACAGAAATATGAGAAAAAAAATGTTATTAGTCAAAGATTGAAGTTTGCAAGAGATAGAAGGTAAAAAAAAATCTAGTGAGACCCATGCAAGTCCCCCCACCTTGGACACCCCTAGGTGTCTCATGTTTCAAAATGTACAGCTTGGCTGGGTTTCTCTGGTGACAGCTGAGCTAGGGTCCAAAATCTAGAGCTCCCACATTGGGAAAAAACGGGTCAGTTTTCAGTGGAAAAATGCAATGCATCCATGTTGCATTTTGAGCCATATCCTGTCACAGGCACCAAGCCTACCCACACAAGTGAGGTACCATTTTTATTGGAAGACTTGTGGAAACATAGAATAGTAGAACATTTGTTATTATCAATTGGATTGTGTTGCATTTGTGCCTTTCAAAGTCTGCTATATTGTTTTCCCCCCAATTGTAGTGTATTAGCTCCACAGGGTAAAATGGGGAGGCTTAAGTTAAAATTATTAAAGTCTTACTTTTGATAGGATAAAGCCTTAAATATTCATTCAATGTATTAAATTAATAGTTAGAATACATCCAACAACTTGACAATGGTATAGTTATTATAACTATTACGGGGAAAGAGTTTTAGAACTCTTTTCTAAAGTTACCTTTAAATCAGACCTTTTTTAGCCATTCCTATTTGGCCAGCCTTTGACTGGCTGAGCTAAGCTACCTTAACGAGGTGTGACGTGGCTTGGGGTGGGACAAAGGAATCATGTGTGGCAGGAGAACTGTAGCAGTAGAAGCCAGAGCAGGAAGGGACTGGGTGGCCAAACTGGTCTTCAAAGGATAGAAAGACACTTCAAACAGAAAGAAACCAGACCTCCCCCCACTTCTTGCACCCCCAACCAAATGGGAGCCCCTATAGTTAGATCAGGAGAGGGAGTGAAAGGGGATTGTAGGGAAAAGTTAGCCCCACCTGTGGGTTGGGTTAGCCAGACCTGAACATCCAGGAAGGATTTTCTCCATTTTGGATTTTTGTGAAACAGTGCTTTCTGGGACAAAAATATTTGGCAACGTGCATTGTGAGAATTGTAGTCCCAACTCCCAAGGAGCAACTCAGAGATTCTGGAACCTTGGATTAAGTTTGTGGACACTTCCAGACCCCAAAAAGGCCTTCTGAAATAAGATCAAGAGGTTTGGAGCATTTTTATAAAAATGCTCCAGAAGGACCCTGACCCGTTGTTGAGAGCCAAGCCGACGACATCGAAGCAAGACTCAGCCTGAATTTCAGGTTTACCCTGCTGAAGCTCACCATTGGCAAGACTTCCATAAGCTGACTGAGGCATTGCGCTGATCCAAACTGCAAGCTGGCCTAAGGAGGAGACCTTCCTGACCTTGTGAGAAATAGCTCTGAAAAAAAGTGGAAGTAATGGGATTTATACTCTGGCAGAAGGGATCTCAATCACCGTTGTGAGGGAGTGACCTGTCTGCCAAAATCCTAATCACGCCGAGGTCTAATACTTACTGTATCTGACATTGGCTAAATCGCGGCTGGCCTCATACTTTGACTTTGTCCTAGTCAGGTGTGACCAGATGGCCGTGGTTGGCGCTTTTTGCTTTTAAGTACTAAAAAACTCATTTTTTGATTTTGGGTCTGATTTAGATATCAGCGGAAGGGTCACTCCATCGCAACAGTGATGGATATCCTGTCCACTGAAATCAAAATACCATAGAAAACAATGGTATTCAGATTTCAGCAGATGGAAATCCGTAACCACTTCAATGGAATAACCCTTCTGCCAAGCTCTAAATCAGACTTTTAACCTTTAAAAATCCATATCTCAGACACCCTACATTGGATTTATGTCATTTTGGTGTAATTTCTTTTTATGTTGCAATTCTCTTTTGAAAGCCAAAGGAGAGCAGCACAGATGGGAGGTGCACAGGGAGGTAACATGGCATTGTATACAATGACAACAGAGTCACTACTCATTGCAATAAATAATTGTAGACCCAAATGCATTAATAAAACAACAATACAGGGCACATGTCACACAAAGGGGCCATATCTTCCCAAAAAGAGGCTCCTACTGTATGGAGACAGGTCATAAGTAGGGGGGCATGTCTGGGATGATAGCAGGATGTGTCTGAGGGGATGGGGGAAGGGGAATGCAAAGGAGAGGAGGGACAAGAAGGGGAAAGGGAAAAAAGAGAACAGGGGTAGTAGAAGGAGAAGAGGGGGAAGGGAAAAAATGAACACCGGGATAGAGGAGTGCCCAAAGGGATCCATACAATCAGGATCAATAGGTGAATCTCGTGCATCCAGCAAGTAGAGTGTCCAGGGGGATAGGTTTGTGTGTGGGACCAAGAATTAATGTGCAGAATCCTAGAGGAAGGGCACCTATGTCTGGAGGAAAGTCTCTGCTCTGATTGAGATTGTCTGCCAACATACGGTCCATACCCTTGTTGACATAGACCCCCAGGCACTTGAGAAGTGACGGTGTCCAGCGGAAGGGATAACCATAAATTGTCACCCTCATGGTCAAGTGCAAAATAGGCATCACCTAGCACTTGGCCCAGTTCACATGAAACCCCGACAGTGCCACAAAGTCAGCGATGATATGCAACAGGGCCGGAAGAGCGCAATGAAGATCTATGACGTGAGTAATATATCATCCACATAGAGATATACTGTGTATGTCTTGCCTGGAATAGGGACACCAGAGAGGAGCAGGAATGAATAAAGAGAAGCTGCAAGGAGCTCCCAGGCCAGGAGGACAGCAGGGGAGATAGCAGGAAGCCCTGATGAGTCCCTCTCCATATCGGGAATGAGTCTGACAAGAAGCCACCACAGATAACCTGAATGGTAGGGGAGTCATAGAGCCAGCAGACCATATTTTTAAATTTCTCTCCTAGGACAAAGTTTTGCAGGTTTGCAGAGAAGTACCCCAACTCAATCATATTGAATGCCTTCTCTGCAACTAGGGAGAGGGCAAGAGCCTAGTCCAGTATGTCTTTGGCAACTCATCGAGTGTGAGCAAGGGTACGGAGGTGGTCCCTGGAGAATGAACCCCACCTGTGTGTGTTGGATCAAGGACAGGATCACCTTATGGAGGTGGGCGAGCAGGACACCAGCGAGGATTTTTATGTCCCCATTGAGTAAGAGGATAGGCCTGTGGCTTACACATAGGAAGGGGTCCTTCCTCAGTTTGGCGAGGACTGCTATGACCACTCTGTTAGACATGGAGGCAAGTGAACCCCATTGGCCTGCTAAGCGGAAGGTGTCATAGAGGGAATTGATTACGTCCCCTCCTGTCCACTTACAGAACTCTTGCGCTGTGTCAGGCTTAATAATTTCTCCACTAAGTAAGGCCCTACTGGCCTAGTTAAGGCTGGGAAGGTGCACATCATCAAGAAGGCCTCCAGGTGGGCGGTGTCAGCCGTCGTCTCTGGGGTATAGAGAGTCTGGTAGAAGTTCGCAAATTCTTTGACTGTGTCTTGTGGGTGGCTAAAAACAGCACTGCCCACAGAACGGATGGCAGGGATGACTAGCGCAGCCTCCTGTTGGTGCAGTTGGACCACCGGAAGGTGACCTGCCTTCTCACCCTTTTCATAATGGCACCCTTTAAGCCTCTGTAGTGAATACTGCATACTTGGCCTTGGACTTGAACAAGGCATTAAGGTCCATACAGGTCTTCTCCAGAAGAAGGCAGGTGAGGGAAGAGTGGTTTGCAGTATAGCTGCAATCTCAAATCACCAAATCCTTCTGATGAGTCACTCTCTGCGTGTTGGCCAGAGATACATCCCTCATATGTAGGCTGTGGCCCATTGTCGCTGGGCAGCTGCTATAGACCACTCATCCCACCCAATCTTGATGCAGCTTCTGGGGCTCTAGACAGCAGAGCTGGGTCTCCTGTAAAAGGGCCACCTCCACACATTTTGACTGCAGTTACAACAACATCTTCTTCTGCTTTATATAGTGTGTCGGGCTGCTAAAATTCCACAAGATGGATTGCAGTGATGGGGATGATGCAGGAGCAGCAGCAGCCATTAGGGCAGGGTATGGGCCTGGAAGTAGCAATGGACAGCAGAGACCCTAAGGATTAGGGCGGGAAGGGGCAAGAGCAGTATGGACTGGAAAGGAAGGGTGGGTGGGGAGGTAAGATGGGGAGGTAAGGAGGAGGGAGAGAAGGAAAAAGGAATTAAAAAAAAGCAGGGAGAGAGAGAGGGAGGGGGATGGGGCAGGACAGGCAACCCTCAGATGTTGAGTGGGATGGAGTTCCAAATGTGGAGGGGTGTCAAAATGGAGGAGGAAAAGGGAACGAAATGAATCAGCGATGAGCCAAGGATGAGGCTCAGGGAAGGCGGGGGACTATAAACAGCGGGTCTAGACTTGCAGCACCAGTGCACCGGAGGACCCACAGAGAGAGGTAGAGCATAAAGCATACAATGGAAAACCAGGATAAGAACAAAGCCACAGGAGAGGGCCAATTGGCATTGGATCAGGTCAGGGCATACCCCCTAGGACAGTCCCGGTGACGATAGATGGACATGGAGGGGTATTGCTGAAATCAGGCAGTCAGTATACACCAAGCAGATATTTCATTAAAACAGTGGGTTAGGGAGCCATGAAGGGTGGTCGGGGAGAGGAAGATTAATGTGAGGGAATAGGCGCATGACTCAATGAGAGACTAGGAGCCATGGGGAGGAGGGTAAAAGGGGAAGAAAAGGGGGGGCAACGATGCCAGACCTGCAGCGGCAGCCCCCCAACCTGGGATGACATGCCTACTGGGAATGCAACAGCCACAAATACACAGTCCTGACAGTATGAAACATCAAAGAACATCACATCATAGAATGGTACAAGGCCATGCAGATACACAGAAAAAGCGGTGCAACTCAAAAACAATCAGCAAATGACTTGGCAATGCAAATGGCACTGACGGGAGATGCAGATATGCAACATTATACTCATCCATCCATTGCTTGGAGGTCAAGAAACCTGGAGCCCTACAGAAAATGCAGGGAAGTAACAAACCATGCAGCCAGAAATGAGTCTCAGCCACTGGTGTGGGAAGGTTTCAGCAGAGACAGGGATTTTTCATGGCCCTGGTCCTAAGTGAGGGCAGCCATCGCCTTAAGAGCCAAATCCCTGTCATTCTGGAATAGATCCAGTGTCTCTAGGTTTCTGCCCCTGTCTCAGTTCTTACCAGTGAGCCAGCGACTGCCAGAGATGGCAGGAGGAGGCATGGAGGTGAGCGGGGACAGACTGTGAGTCCAAGGGGACAGGATCCATAGCATGACACTGAGGCCCTCATCATGACATTGGCGGTAAGTGCCGCTTACCACCATGCTGACTGCTGCCAACATACCGAGACTGCGGTGGTATACCGCTACGGGTATTATGAACCACACATAGAAATCTTCCACTATACAGACACACACACAAGTCAGTCACACCAAAGGTCAGTGATAATCTGGTGGTACCAAAACCCACACTGATACGCCAACAGAAATACACCCACAGCATCATGACCCACGAATCACCGTGGCGGACATTCAACTGTGGTAAACCATTGGCAGCACACACCGCCACGCTCAAAATACACACACACTAACAAAACAACACCACATTGGACAATTCTAACTACACACACCTGACACACATACACACACCACACCCACACCAATATAAAACACCCACCCACACTACCCACAACCCTTTACGATTCCAAAAAAGTCTAGAACAGAGAGAGAGGGACACAGGGAGCACCCACAAAACCAGAGCAGTCAACCATACTGAATGCCATCCAGGGACTAGCAGGGCATTTACAACAAACAAATGCATCACCGGAGGCCAACTACTCTGGCGTGGCGGCCCAACAGAGAGCATTCCAGGCTCTGGCAAACTCACTGATGGCAGCCATTGTCCCTGTCTCCAGCCTCCCCCCTCCAACTTCCTCTACCCAGTCCCAGTCCCCTCAACCCCAGCCTATCCCAAGCATACCTTCAGACCTGCATGCATCCAAATTAACACACAGAAGTGGCTCAGGCAAGCACCAGCACCACACTTCATCCCACAGGCACTCACATAAGCACCATCCAGATGTAGACACACCAACATCCACTGCCTCCACTGTGTCCCCCTCCTCCTCTTAGTCCACCTCCCTCCCAGTTGCGTCTCCACTCACACCTGCATGTACTACATCCTCATGCAGGATAGAAAGTGGCATTGATGTCCACGGCGGTGCATACCATCACCGCCGGCGTACCTCACCATTGGTTACTGTACCCCTTAGGGCCCAATATTATCCAATGAGGCATTGCACAGCGTTTTCCGACCGCATCCCGCAATGGTGCACAACATCAGCGGAATTACCTCACTTCTACCTGTCCCTCTACACAAGACAGGTTGACGCCATGTCAAGGGGTGGGGGGAGGCCATGGATTATAACTGCGTCACAGATCACAATTGTACATACAGGACAACTGCCACTTATACATTTCAAAATAACATAATGCATTGCACTGTAGTGGCTACAGTGTACAGTTTATGACTGGAGTCTCACTCTTTTGCCCAATAGATTGTAACCGTTGTGGATGAATATGAGATGGAGACATACCCCTGTATACAGACCCCTGGTATACTTGGCAACAACGGAGGACAGGCACATTATCCTCACCTACATACTTGACAGGGCCTCAATCATGGAGCTGTGTGCCCAACTGGAGCCTGACCTGATATCTGCTATCCCTACCCCACTGGGATCCCGCCTCTTGTGCAAGTCCTGTCTGTGATCCATTTCTTGGCAACTGGTTCTTTCCAAGTGACAGTGGGCTTGTCAGCAGGAATGTCACAGCCAATGTTCTCAATAGTGCTGACCAGAGTGTTGGCTGCCCTGACAGAACACATGTGCAGCTACATTGTTTTCCCCTAGGTGGAGGATTTGGCCACAGGGAAGGCTGACTTCTATGCAATGGGACATATACCCAACTTCATTACGCCGATTGATGGAACACATATTGCAGTTGTCCCCGCCCCGGCAAAATGACCAAGTCTTCAGAAATCAAAAAGGTTTTCACTCAATGAATGTCCAGATGGGGTGCCTGGTGGACCAGTACACCTCCCACGTTAATGATAAGTATCCTGGGTCTGTGCATGATGCCTTTATCCAGAGGAATAGCAGCATCCCAAATGTGATGGGCCACCTACAGAGGCACAGGGTGTGGCTAATAGGTGAGCTCTGGTTCCCACACAGTGGATGTTGGTGTATGTGTATGGTGTGGTCCATACGGGATAGTGTGTGACTAAATGTTGTCCCTCAATATTTTCAGGTGACTCTGGTTACCCCAACCGATTATGGCTACTGACCCCTGTAAGGAATCCCAAGACAACGTTACAATGAGGCACATGGGTGAAAAAGAAGGATCATTGAACGTACCTTTGGCCTCCTGAAGGCCAGGTTTCGGTGCCTCCACCTAACAGGTGGATCTCTGTGCTACTCACTCAAGAAGGTCTGCCAGATAACCGTGGCATGCTGCATGTTGCAGAACCTTGCCTTGAGACGCCATGTGCCGTTTCTGCAGGAGGAGGAGGCTGGAGATGGCTTGTGGCAGCAGTGGACCCTGTGGACAGTGAAGATGAGGAGGAAGAGGATGAGTATGAGGACAACAGAACTGCAGTGATTCATCAATACTTCCAATGACACACAGGAAAGACTGTAACTTTACATTTCATTATCATTTTGTTGTTTCACATTGTCACTGTCAGGCTGTTATTTCCCACTTCTATGCCCACTCACTGTACCCTTTGGCAACTCTTTCTGCAGATGTTGGTGCCCCACTATCGCTCCTGGTGTGTTCACTGCAGCCAACTACAGGTTTATCCTATGTGCACATTACCATACAGTTGATTTAGAATGTTTGAACCTTGTTAAACGAATACATACTTAAATTATTTGACATACTCCATACTTGTATTTTTTTCAAAGTGTGTTTATTGCAGTGCTAAGAAGAAAAGGGAGAAGTGCAATGGCCACTATTTACAGCACAGGTGCTTTTTCCATGGGGGCATAGAGATGAGATCAATGGCAGTTCAAGGTGGACAGGGTGACATAGTGGGACACAATGGTGACAATCAGGAGAGTCTCATTTCCTGGCGGGGGTCTTGGCAATAGTCTCTGGCTTCTGCCTGGATCACAGGGAACGTTTGCGGGGTGGTTCTCTTTCTGCAGGGGGAGGGGTGCTGGTGGCCTGTTGGTCCTGTGGCGGGGCTTCCTGTCCACTAGCGGCAGAGGGGGTGGAGGGAAGTTCAGTAGTCTGGCTAGTAGCAGGGGCCTGCTGTTGTAAGACTACCTCCCTCATAATGTTGCCCATGTCTGCCAGCACCCCTGCAATGGAGACCAGGGTGGTGTTAATGGTCTTCAAGTCCTCCCTGATCCCCTGGTACTGTCCCTCTGCAGCCACCTGTTCTCCTGCACGTTGTCCAGGGTCTGGCCCAGTGTATCCTGGGAATGTTGGTATGCTCCCAGGATCTCAGTGAGTGCCTCCTGGAGAGTTGGTTCCCTGGGCCTGTCCTCCCCCTGGCGCACAGCAGTCCTCCCAGCTTCCTGGTTGTCCTGTGTCTCCGTCCCCTGAACCGTGTGCCCACTCCCACTGAACCCAGGTCCCAGATTGTCTTGGGTATGAGGTGTGCCCTGGAGTCCCTGTAGAGGTGGACACACTGCTGATTGATGTGTCCTGGGGACAGAGGTATGGGTACGCTGGGTGGGTGCCATGGTGGTGTTTCCTGAGGGGGAGGCTCTTTGGTGGTGTGTGACTGTGCCTGGGTACCCGACTGTCCGGAGGTCCCTGATGGCCAGGTTGGTCATCCAGAGCTAGGCGACTAGAGTCGCTGTCATCACTGTGGGCCTCTTCTGTGGGGGGACTGGATATTGCTGGCACCTCTTCTCCGCTGACATTGGCTGGGATACCTGTGGGTATGTAAATGCAGTGTTATTGTTTTTGTGTGTGACATATTGTGCATGGATGTGTTGCCTTCTATTGCTGTATTTGCTCTGGCAGCTTTAACTTGTGTGAGTTGGTATGTGGTGGGCTAGCTGATTATCTCTAGTGTGCATGCTTTAGTGATAGGTGTCCATGCAGGTCTGTGAGTGGTGTCCATGCATTGATATGGCATGCAGGGCTTGGCTTTGGGATGAGTGGGTTTGTGGGAGGTAGTGGAGTGATGGGAGTGAGGGTGAGAGTGGGGGTATGTGATGGCATGCAGGTATGGGGTGAAAGTAGTAAAAAGCTGACTTACCAGAGTCCAGTCCTCCTCCAACTCCTGCCAGGCCCTCAGGATGCATGATTGCCAAGACTTGCTCCTCCCATGATGTAAGTTGTGGAGGGGAGGTGGGGTCCACCGCCAGTGCTCTGGATAGCGAGCTGGTGTCTTGCTGCAATGGAATGTATCTTCCCCCGTAGGTCTTTCCACCTCTTCCTGATGTCATCCCTTGTTCTGGGGTGCTGTCCCATGGCGTTGACCCTGTCCACGATCCTCCGCCATAGCTCCATCGTCCTAGCAATGGATATCCGCTGCACCTGTGCTCCAAAGAGCTGTGGCTCTACCGGATGATTTCCTCCATCATGACCCTTGGCTCCTTCTCAGAGAATCTGGGGTGTTGTTGTGGTGCCATGGGTGTTGTGTGAGTAGTGTGGGTGAGGATGTGTAGGGTGATGTGTTGGGGTGTATGTTGTGAGGTGCGTGGGTGGTGTATAGGTGAGGGTGGTGTGTG
The DNA here is from genome assembly GCF_031143425.1 of Pleurodeles waltl. Lineage (NCBI taxonomy): Eukaryota > Metazoa > Chordata > Amphibia > Caudata > Salamandridae > Pleurodeles > Pleurodeles waltl. Next base: position 689,729,912 of record NC_090442.1, on the reverse strand, counting down.
TCTCTGGTCTTGTCTGTGGTCGTGGTGTCTATCTTGTGGCAATTGTTTGTAATGGTAAAGGGGTGTGGGTAATGTGGGTATGTGTTTTATAGTGGTGTGGGTGTGGTTTGTGTAAAGGTGTCAGGTGTGTCTTGTTTGAATTGTCCAATGTGGTGCTGTTTTGTATGTATATGTGTATTTTAAGTGCAGCGGTATGTACTGCCAATGGTTTACCGCTATTGAATGTCCACTGTGGTGATTCGTGGGTCATAATGTGGTGGGCTTTGTTCTGTTGGTGTAATGGTATGAGTATGGATACTGCCAATTTATCACTGGCCTTTGGTGTGGCGGATTTGTGTGTGTGGCTGAATAGTGACAGATTGGTGTGTGTGTGTCATAATATGGTGAACGGATATCTGCCGCGGCGGAGGTATGTTGGTGGCAGTCAGCATGGCAGTAAGTGGGATTTACCGCCAATGTCATAATGAGGGCCTAAGTCCATGAACAGACTTGCATTGCTTCCTAGATGCTGCTGAACAAGTTTTCCGAGGTTATCCTTGATTTCTTTTCTTCTCCAGTACTCGCCGCTTTTTGTCTTTAAAACCTGAGATCGTAGAAATGTATTTAAGTAAGTTTAGCTATTATAATTCATAATTCTACATACCATCCCAACAGCCATGCACCCGTCCCCTGTGTCCTCTACCACTGTGTCTGTGCCCCCCTCCCATGGTACAAAAATGCAAGCACTCAGACACCCAACAGCCATCCAACTCACAACAGCATCCAGCCCATGCACCTGTACCCAAACACAGCAGACACGTCCTACAACCACTCCCTCTTCCTCCACTCCCAAACCTTCTCCCACTTCCTGCCCCAATGTCCCTAAAAAGTTTTTTTTCTCTCCACCATTGACCTCCTCCCTACTCCCCCCCTGTCCTTCACGTCTGGCCAGGGTGGATAAACCCAGGCAAGCACCTCAGCCACCCAGTCCATGGGCCCAGTAGTGTCCACAGCAACTCGTGGTGGGAAAGGATCCAGGGCACCAGGCAGCCTAACAGAAAGGGTGCCTTACCCAAGTGCTGCCCAGAAGGGCAAGGAGCCATCCCCAGCTGCTGCCAGGAAGGGCAAGGATCCATCCCCAGCTGCTGTCAGGAAGGGCAAGGAGCAATCCTCAGCTGCTGCCGGGAAGGGCAATGGGCCTGCACCAGCAGGCAGGAAGGACAAGGGGCCCGCACCAGTAGGCAGGAAGAACAAGGGGCCTGGTACTGGGACTCAGTCGGACCCCCCACCACCAACCATGGTGGTGCAGCTGTCTGAGGCTGCAGGGGATGGTGCAGGAGCTTCCACCCACCACCACCAGCAGCACCACCACCACCAGTGGGCAGCCATCTGAGGCTGCAGAGGATGGGCAGGAGCTTCTCCCCACCACCAGCAGCAGTAGCAGCACCACCACCAGCAGTGGGCAGCCGTCCGAGGCAGCAGGGGATGGTCAGAAGCTTCCCCACCACCACCACCATCCACCACCAGCAGTGGGCAGCCAGCCGAGCTGCAGAAGATCGAAAGGTGCTTCCCCCCACCACCACCAGCAGCACCACCACCACTAGCAGTGGGAAGCCGTCCAAGGCTGCAGGGGATTGGCAGAAGCTTCCCCCACCACCACCAGCTGCAGCACCACCACCACCAGCAGTGGGCAGCTGTCCGAAGCTGCAGGGGATGGGCAGGAGCTTCCCCCACCACCAGCAGCAGCAACCCCAGTGGGCATCCGTCCGAGGCTGCAGGGGATGGGCTGGAGCCTCACCCCACCAGCAGCATCAGCAGCACCACCACTGAGCAGCCGTCACCGCCGGCAGACAGTCTGTAGTCCTGCGTCCATGGGCTGTTGTGTGGCCTGCCCCCTGCAAATCCTGTGGGTATGACACCCACCTGAGAGACTGTGACCTTGCACTCCCCAAAATCAGCATCACAGGGCTTGATGCCCCCTCCAGAACCAGTGGGAAGCCACCCACTCACCCCATCCTCCCCAGGATGAAGATCACAGGGCACGATGCCCCCTCCAGGGCCAGTGGGTATGGCACTCACTTGAGAGACTGTGGCCTTACACTCCCCAGGACAAAGCAGTGGGCAAATAACCCACTTGAGAGACTGTGGCCTTGCACTCCCCAGGACAAAGCAGTGGGCAAATCACCCACTTGAGAGACTGTGGCCTTCCACTCCCCAGGACAAAGCAGTGGGCAAATCACCCACTTGAGAGACTGTGGCCTTCCACTCCCCAGGACAGAGCAATGGGCATGTTGCCCCCTCCAGGACCAGTGGTGTTGTTCCATATGCCGGCTGAGGTGCCCCCACATTCCCCGCCCCCTGAGGTGCCTGACTATTTTCGAACTGATGCCCCTGCAGTGTTCTCTCAATGTTGGTGCAGGAGACAAGTGGGGCCTTGGAGTTTGTCATGTGGCCTTGTTGCCCATGCACATTGAGGACTGGGCAGTGTCCCTTGATTTGTACATATGTATATACTTTTAGATTGGATGTACGTATTTCTACTGTATTTATATTTTTACACTCACTTTCATATATTCCTGTGGTCCTCGAATTATTCCTGAGGGGTACAGGGTAAATATGATTTCCCACTGCATCTGATTGTGTGTATGGTGTTTGGGGGAGGGGTGTGTGTTGCATGTGTGCGTCACTCTCTTTTTCCTCCCCCTTCCCCTGTGTGCTAGGTAGTTGTTCTTACCGTGGTCGTCTTCCCTGTGGTTGGTGTTCGTGGTGGAGCAGGACGTAGAAAATCACTGGAAAGATCTGAAGTTCAGGCTCCATGGCGGTGAGGTTCTTCCCTGAGTCTCCAATGGTGAGTCGTTTCCCTTCTGTGCAGTGTTTCCGCCAGGCTTTTGATGTCGTTGGTACCGCCCCGGAAAAGGTGGCGGTTTGGATTGTCATTATACAGTGGGCAGAACATTGACTTCTGCCTGACTGCAGGCGGCTACCGCTGTGGTGCCTGTTGATTCTGCCCTGGCAGTCGGTGTGGTAAAGTGGCTGTCTATCTGAGTTCTTTCGGCCATGGTCATAATTTGGAGGTATTTATCGCCAGCCTGTTGGCGGTATTACCGCCATTTTATCACCGACCCGCCAGGGTTTTAATGAGAGCCTTAATGTGTTTCAGCATGGTGTTTGTGCAACATTATGCACAGATATATGAAAGAAACAAATATGCAGTCTAACACACTGCCTCCTGGGGATTAGCCTCATTAAATACATTTAGGCTCATGAATGAACAATTGCTGCAATTCGTGCATGGAAACTGAGCCACTCTTCTTGCCGAGGATTCCATCTGTATGCTAACAGCAACTTCAGTTCACAGTGATAAGGGTTAAAATTGCTTATGGATACTTGATGTTGGCTGTGGAAATGACACATGAATGTTTTTAAAATGTTAAAAGCAATATTTACATTGAGAGGGAACGTTTTATTTTTCAGTAATGCGCATTTGCAGGAAAGCACATGCCGTTCTCCGCAGCATAATTGGCGCCAATGAAATAATGCAAGAGAAATGCGGCAGTAAAACATGAAGGTAATTCAAGATAAGCTTAAGTGTTCCAAAATGGCTTGATTTCCTTCAACTGTCGCTGAGAGTTTTTAATGGACAGCTTGCCTCTCTTGTATCCATACAGCCTCCAATCTCTGCATGGCTCCTGGCATTCCTTTCACCCCAGAACAATAAAGCAAAACGCCACCCATTCAGTCGATATTAGACATATCGTCTGTTTTACATAAATTCATACTGCCATATACATTTTTTCAAGATGAATACTTCTATGTGTACTGCTGTTGACAATAAAACACCACCATTACAAAATACATGTCAAATATAACAGTGCCTAGACTACACTTCCATGGACATGGCTTTCCAGACCCAACGTCACAAGCGCTAGTTTTACAACGGATTGTTTATATCGTCTCTGAGAACTTCTCAATGTTGCATCCAGAATAAGTGGGCACCAGAATCACAAAAACAATTCAAGATGACACTCTGGAAAGCTACTCATGAGAACAAAATTGCTGTTGATTGCACCGACTTAAAAACAGGTGCAACCAAAATGGATTCCTAATTCTTTACGGAAAAAAACCCAAAAAGAATGGCATTAGCTTTTCCTGAAATTCCAAAACATAACAAAAATCATGAAGGAAATCACGGGACTAAGCGGGCACATTAAAGTGACCTACACTCTTCTTCATGCCACAGCTTACGCTTCGAGTTAAATTGTTGTGCAAGAAAGACAGTTTATCCTGTATCTCTCATAACCTAACTCCAAAAGCACTTACCCAAACTTAGCTCCAAACCATGGGCCAGATTCACAAAGTTAAACTTAGACGTTTGTTCCAAACGTAGACCAAAAGTGTAAGTTTATGACTTTGGGAACTCACAAAGTGTTTGGTCTAAGTTTAGACCAAACACCTAAATTTAACTTTGTGAATAGAGCCCCTTGTTCTTGAAAGATTATGAATGGCGGTCATGCTGCAGACATATCCAATGCCTTAATCTCAATCAGCCATTCATTGTTCCTACTAAACAAACAGATGACAATAGTTTAACACACGTTCACAAGTAACATGAACATCATTTGAACTAATTTTAAGGACTAATTCAGGTATTATACTTTTCACTTTACCTGCTTCACCAGGGACCAATGGCTGCCCAGTCATGACTTCGGATATAATTAAATAGCAGGGGGTAGCCAAGAGTAATATGGAGATGGCACAGAGTTTCATTCTTATTTGCCAGAATAGTATACTAAACATGTGTGTTTTGGTGATATAAAATAATGCATTCTTGCATGGATTCAATCTTAATAGAAGAAACATTTAACTAATCCTCTCACTCCTCATCTGGAAGGTACCTGTGGAAGTATAATCATCCATCTTCAGTGGCTGTGATACCAAGAGTGGAGGAAAAAACCTTTGGCAGATGACTACACAGTGAACTCTTGCCAGAAATTTAAACATTTTACCATTAACATCTCTAATTACCCTTATCTATTTTAATATTTATGTGTTCACACTCACTAATTTGATCTTTGTTCTTGGTGTGAGTTTGTTAGACCAAAAATCTCTAGAACATTTCAGGCTTTTTCTTCGCACACAGACTCAACCTAAGGTGACCAATGATCTTCTCAGATATGAACGACTGAAGTGCACTTGCAGCTTTAAAATGAGTTCTGCAAAAAAGGAAACACTGTTCATTTTAACCACAACTGAGATGTGGCCATGAATTAATTATTTGGCCTCCCTGACTTATGAGATACTCTGCCATGGGTAATCACTGTGATTCGACGTGCTTTTTCTTTATGTCAATTTATCCCAAAGATCGTAGGTCTCAAGAAGAATGTTTCCATTTCAAAATTCTATAGTGGATCTTCCCTTTTCTTAGTTTCCATCACCAAAATAGTTTAACTTGGGAATGCACTACCTCCAATTTTTGCTTACTGCACCATCGCCAAAGTACCAGAGTGCAGATGTGTGAGAACAGCCACTATTTTCGGATTACCACTTAACTCATGTAGCAGACTGCACAGCTTTTTATGGTTGACCTTATCAAAGGCAGATGTAAGGTCCATGAAGTGGAGGGATTCCAACTGAGCAACTTGTACTTATTGATGATTAGATAAAGGTTCAGACACTTGTTGACGGTTGACCTGCCTGGCCTGAAGCCATATTGAACCTCCGTAAATATATTGTTAGAATAGGTCCATTCAGTCAGTCTATTTAAAAATATTCTCCCTCCGGACCATAGCTACTTCGTCAATTAGTGAATAGGGCGATTGCACTGGGGGTTGTCCTTATCCCCTTTCTTGAATACTGGCACAATCATCGAGGTGGACCACAATGGGAATACCTTCACCCGCACATCTGCATTCAAGACACAGGTCAAAATAGGAACCCAGATCTTGATGTTATCCAGCAATAAATCCAGGGGAATCCCTTTGGGACCAGGAGCCTTATTTCAAGATAAAGCATTAATGCCCTGGATAATTTAATCTAAAATAAAGACCACACTGTTGTGTCTTCCTTCCCATTCCACACTGCCTTCAAATCCTTCAAGAGCCCTGAAGTAATAAATCCCTTCAAAATAGTCAAATTGCTGTTCTGATATGTGATGACATATTGCTGGGCCAGTACCTTCTGTGAAGCAGGGCCTATTGATCACTCTCCAAAAAAGAGAGCTGTCTCTGAGTTCACATGCCCAGTCTTACTTCCCCTATACTGATACTCTCAATGAGGATTGGCTAGGGCCTTTTTATATGCCTGGGGACACAAAGCAAAAAGAACACTCCATCCAACATTTTCTTTTCTTTAGGTGATTTTGCCTTGTGCGCCCTAATTGGCTTGGGTATGCCCAGGCGTGTGTCTCTTGCTCGCTGCTCCAGCCTACTCAAGCTAGCCTGCCTGATGAAGGGTGCTACCCTGAAACTGGTCCCAGGATACTTGTTTCCTGTCCAAGGAGGACCTGGCCTGGCAGTTCAAACAGGACTGTTCCCATGGGGAACAGGGTCAAGACTGATTTGCATATGGCTGGTCCCAAACTGGGGTGAAGTGGTGAGCAAAGTAACAATGGATTAAACACAGATCTGTGACTGGGGGTGGGTGTTTGAAAAGTTTCAACACTCCGTCCATCATTTTATTTTGTTTTGTGATTTTGTCCTGCACCCAGGTTCCTATCTCTAGGTGCTGGAGACACCACGAACAATCTCTATCAAACCACTTGGGGTCCTGCTATGCTATCCTTGACACTGGCACCAGCAATGATTCTAGCACTCGCCGGACAATATCTGAAAATGTTTGTAGAATATCCCTCTCAGGGGCGCTCAGGTCCAAACAAACACAGATCTCATGCTGATAGCTGAAGAAAAGTGAGATTGGAAGGGTTCCAGCTGAGTCCATTTGGTCCCTGGTCAACAACAGAGAGCCCCTTTTGCACCTCGCCGCACGCCCTGTTAAGTTTTGCACCAGCAATAGCTAGAGACAAAGGATTATGATCTCTGAAGGAACTGTGAATAATTTCATGATTGGAAATATACATAAGCAGGGGCAGCTGACACAAATGTACAGTCTGTAGTAGAGCTGCAACCCCTCCATTTAAATATAGGTGCAATATCTGGATTCAAGGAGTTAACCAACTTCTTTAAAACAAAAACTAAATTGCTGGAATCCAAAATAAAGGTGAATCCTAGTTCCTCCCTAGTTTGAACCAGGTGTAGCCCCTTTTTCAATGTACTTTTGGATGCCATCAGACCTGCTGCTAGACGGCACTCACTTAAATGACAATTAAAATCACACACAAGCACAACCATCTCCCTCTTAGAACCCTGCTTAGGCAGAGAGTCCATGATACATCACAGCCTGTGAGAGCTGGGCACCTCGAGCTGTCCAACCTTAGCATTATAAAAGTTGATCAATACTAACAATGGAATGCCCCGTACCACCATCCTCGAACCTTGCAACACACTCACATGCCATTCAAAATCCTTCACAAACCCACATAATTCCACAGCAACAAAAATAATCTGCCCCTCACAACCCTCCTCGCCCCTGAAGGACTCATTGGAGAACAATAGATCTTGTAACCATGTAGAAAAAAAGGAATTGTGTACCTCCCATGTTTCCTGAAGACTGACAATCTTATTACCCCTGACAAACTTTAACCATGTCGGATCATAAAACGTAGTGGATAAACCCATAACGTTCCATGACAGCAACTTCAGAGCCTCCAAATTAACTACCAGGTTATCCACTGGAAGGGAAGAAGTACTGATGGGGTATAATGGGGACCCAGGGGTACACAGTCAATCATAAAATTCAAGGTTGCTTAAAGGGGCAAACCGTTTTGAAAGACTCATTCCTGATTGTCCCATGGAATCTAGGCAGAGGATACCTTGGAGATTCCTCCAGTGCCGTACTTGAATCCATGAGGGACAACAGACTATTTCTGGCTTATACAAATAACCCAATGGGAGGGCTAAAATGCTAGTTGGTTTGATGGACCCAGGGGGACTCAGGGTGGCTGGATATGCCCAGCAATGGAAAATCGATTGAAATGTATCACCACACAGGCCCCTCCCATTGTTTACTATCCAAAGCCACCCAACCCACCCTACAAACCATGATGATTGAGTCAGAGATGCCCACCCCGACATCAGAATGCCGAGTTAAGCAGTGTACAACCTTGTTGGACATTCCTCACCGAGGCACACAAGAGTTGGCTCAGATCACTTTAGGGGAAGCTGAATCAGCATTAAAATGCAGTCCCAGCAATAAGGCCTCGGTCCAGATGGGTTTCCGACCGATCTTTTTAAAGGAAATGTGGACTTATGAGCTCTCCTAATTGTGAATGTCCTAAGGAATGCAGTGAATGTAGGCGTGCTGACATCCTTGTCGAATTCAGTCGTAGTACCAATTTTCAAGAAGGGCGAGAGAGGTGACCCTCAGAGCTACTAGCCCATTTCTTTAATCAATTCTACAGCTAACATACTGCGCAGGATAATTTCGGATTGGCTGGAAACATGGGTTGCTGAAAAATGTATTTTTCTTTGTATTCCAGTTCAGTTTCAGAAAGGGCCTAGGGACTGTCAATTAGTGTCTCACCTTATATCTAATTATTAGCAAATACACATTGGCTAAAACGAGTCATTTGTACTAAGTGTTTGTGAACCTGAGTTCATTTTTTGATTGTGTTGCGGTTCTTTGTGGGATAATGCTAAATATGTGGGTGGAGGCTACATTGGTTCAGTTTCTAGTCAAATTACATGAAGATGTGACAGGTTGCATCAGGTACAGGATTAATCGTGAATGTACTTATCCATGAAAGGGCTCTGGTAAAGAATTGAGCCATGATGGAACATGCCCCAAAAACCACCATATATGGGATAGCTTCCAGGGGCAGATTAAGTACCACCCCATTGCTTGGCGGAGAAAGTGGAGGTCCTACTTAAGACCTAGATATGTCACCAGAGGTCACTTCAGCCAGAGGGGCTGGGGGGCACCACTATTGCACACATAATTTTGAGAATCACACTCTGGGGAAGACAGGCCCTTAGAGGGAAGACTAGAGTTACACGAAGGACCTATATCAGATGAGGTGTACATCGCTGATGCAGTGTGCTGCCCTTCCTTCAGGGCGCCCCTCTTATTAATGCTGTTCCGACAATGAGGAAATTTGATGTTCAATTAGGGTTGACCTAGCCAAGATGGGATCCAGTTTATCACTGAGCAATGTCCTAAGCTATGATAAAAGAGCCTCAATAGGGTGATCCAAACCCAGGAGCAGAACCACTGTGCCTTAGTTTAAGCAACCACACTAAGGGCCTAATTACGAGTTTGGTGGGTGGCAGAGGCTGCCTGGGAAACTCGTTAGGTCCTCCGAACAACGGCCCTAATGTGAGTTTCCCATTGGGCGGAAACAGAGTTTCCAGCCACTGGCCCACTGTGAAACTACCCGCAAAATTGACTCCGGCTCGTAATCGAGCCATTGCAATATTGCTGTGCGTCATGCTTTTCACGGCCTGTAATTCAGGCAGTGAAAAGTGCAACGGGCTGCTCATGGGGGCCCCTGGCACCCCGTCTTGGCAAGCCTTTGCATGGCAGTTGAACCACCATGCAAAAGCTGGTGGACACCTGAGTCGCAATACCGGTGCTGCCCTAGCAGATTAAGACCGATGGCACTGACAGGCTGTTAGCTGGCAAAAAAGTGGTGGTGCCGGTGGTCGGACCGTGGCGTTTTCACCACGGTCATAATGTGGCTGATGGACTGCTGCATTGGCAGCGCTCCGACCGCCACTGCGAGTTTGGTGATCCTCGGACCGCAGGACTCGTAATGAGGGCCTAAGTGATGTACACCACTGATTGGGAGCTACCACTTGTCTCCTTCACTTACATCTGGGGCTGATGATTGGGCTGGAGGTCATGGGCCATGAATCATGCCCTTCCGCCCTCCCTTTCTCCTAGAGGTAAAGCCATGCTCTCCTGATCAATCCCAAATCCTGTGTCGTCTATATATCCTCACAGATCCACCACCATACCTGGAACATCAGAGCCACCAGGATGAGGGGAGTGAGGAGAGGTTGAAGGAAGGCTGCCCATGATGAGAGACAGCCTTCTTTCTCCTTCTTTCTACTGATTCAATCTCTTTTGAAACCACCCCTACAGCTTGATTAAAAAAACGCTCAATAGTGGAGACTCAGGGACAGTATGCAGGGCTGTTGGGTTAGAAGTATGTGCTTTTCTCTTCCCCATTGTCCAGGACAATCTCCAATGCCCATTCCCTCCTCAGTGGTAACATTAGGGCCCCTCACATGGAGTTACCCACAGCAAACTATCTGTATCTTTGTAGGTCACCAACAGAGTTTAAGACCTGCAGGAGATGAAATAAAACACTCCGGATTAGTGACCACAATAACCCAACCAGACAACAAAGTTCAATGGGGAAAAATCCTGTTCTTAAGTCACAAGAAAGAATCATTTGATTAAACAAGGTAAGAAGCCAGCCTGCACCCAAAATCATGGACCAAGGCGGGGTGACCTGTCCCACCTGTCCCTGGTGCTGATGGGTGCAGAACGGGCCCACCCTTGGCCCGGGCTTTGCCCATGTGTGTCCTATGCTGCAGGAAGATTGGAAGTGCTATACTGCACAGACACAGGTGCGGCATGCTGCAGAGTTCCTCCTCTGCCATGTTGTTCTGTGAGAGAGGTAGTTCCCCCAAAGAGCTCTATGAATGTCCTGCACCTTGAGAAGACTGGAAGCGCTATGTAGTGCAGACACGGATGCAGTGTGCTGCAGGACTCCTCCTCTGCCTCATTCTCCCACTGGAAGGTAGTCCTCCACCAAAAGCTTCGTGAATGTCCTGCGCTGTGGGAAGATGGAAAGCTCTATATAGCGCAGGCACAGGTGTGGTGTGCTGCAGGGCTCCTCCTCTGCCCTGTTATCCTGTGGGAGCTCTGTGAATGTCTTGTGGAAGACTACAAGTTCTATATGGTGCAGACATGGGTGTGGCATGCTGCAGGGCTCCTACACTACCCCATTGTCCTGTGGGAGAGGTAGTCCCCCACCAAGAGCTCCATGAATGTCTTTCACCGCAGGAAGAGTGGAAGCACTATATAGTGGAGACACAGGTGCAGCAGGCTTCAGGACTCCTCCTTTGCCCTGTTGTTCTGTGGGAGAGGCAATCCCCCCTCTAGAGCTCTATGACAGTCAGTTTATTGATCTAAAGTAGAATTAGTATCAAAAAGTGCAAATGACAGCCTATATAAGTGGTAGGACCAGCACGTAGGCACATTTTAAGCTGAACGAAGATGGAGCCCTGGTTGTATATAACAAGCAGATTGATCCAAGTGAAATCCTGGAGATCAAAAAGTTTGAGCAAGTTTCCAAGTCCCAACCACTACAGGATTACACTTTAAGGCCCCCAGGACCTTAGGAGAAGGCATGTACACACTTTCAGGTTATCAGATAAAGGCCAACAACAAAGTTCTGTCCAAAACCATCTGCCACTGATCAACTGGGCCCTTGGGTCACTTGAAGCTAGCTGTGTCCCTGTAGTCACGCAGTAGTTCAACCAAGCAATATCAGCATTTCTGGAAACAGTACCATATTTTAGAGACATAGGTATCACATATTTCTAGTTTGCAGATGCCATGGGCTGATTATACACAAGTGTTCCACGTCATTACAGACAATTAATGGGCACAATCAAATTCCAACAGTTGCCTTAACACTGCTGTCGAAATCAGTTCTCTTTCTCAGTCACTTAATACCGAGCAGTAATACCACCCCAGAAGGGTGAATTAAAAGGTCCGTGCTCTAATACAGCAAGTAATGCTCGGTTGTATTTCATGCTTCATTAGATGTTCTAGCATTTACTTTTGCCCTAGGCATTGCATGCCCGGACATGCACACAAATACTTAATATCAACTTTTGTTTACATTTTAGTTTATAATTTCACCCCACCTATGCTTGCTTGCTTGATTGCTTTCTGTTTCTGCCCAGGAACAATAGACAATTAAGGTAACTGTAAATAGTTTTCATTAGGCCCAAAATGTGATTGCAAAGCCGTTAGCCTTAACCCAAGTATGTTTAATATTACTTCTCGCCTTACTGCTTGAAAACTGCACCCTCAGGTGATTAAAGAGAGTTTCAAACATTTCTTCTCTGCTCAGTCAAGCTAATATATTTTAAAGCTATTTGCAAATCATTAAATAATATAGAAGCAATTTTTACATGGTGAATGATGGTAATAAGAACTTGACTGAGTGCTCACACATACATATCCAGAAGCATTCATCCCAGCTCCCCACAGGTCAGTCATTTCCACAGTACGGTAGCACCATGCAGGACTGTTGCTGTACAATAGATATCTTAGTACCTAACAAGGCCATAAATGGATGGTGTTTGATCCTGTACGTAGGAAGGTTACTTCCAACTTTGGGTGTGGAACTGATCATGTTTCTCCCTGTAGTCTCCTAGGATCCTGTTGGATGATGTGCTTTCCTGTCTGTTCGTTACCTTTTGTAAATGTTACCAGCTTACTCTTTCCATTTTGCTTGACCATTGTCTGCCTTGACTTGCCTGCTGCATGCTTTATGTGATTGGTACTGCTCTGCATGCATGATTTGATCAAACACTTGCCGACTCTTCTTTGTGCCCTGCTTGTTTGCACTCTAGTCTGAATAGAGAATGCTCTACAATATCAGTATACACGTCAGCTTTCCAGACCCTCCTTCCTTCAAATTAACCTCTGTATTTCCTGATCACTGCTACACACTTCCATTGCTTCTGCTGCAGTCCCAGTCTATACTGGGGCGATTGCACTGGTGCTTGTATAATTTTGCAATATCATGTGGAACAAATAGTAGATGCCAAATTTTTAAATGCTGATCAGTTAAAGCAATTATTATTTTTATACTTGTCCGGTAATGTAAATTTCACAACAATATTGCAATGTATCTATGAAAACTGCACAGATTTGGTGTAGCACAATCTACAGAATACAAGAACAGCTGCAGATTTACACATAGTGGAATTTTTGTAATGGATCTGACGCCTGAAGCATTCCCACCCATTAAGTAGTCTATTTATTGTTGTTTAGCAGCTGCTGCACTTCCTGTAGAACCCCTAGAATTTAAAACAATGCTTGGTGGGGCCTCTGCCTTTTCTAGCGGGATCAACAGCAAGAAAATATATTCTTCCAAAATGCCCTAAAGCATTATGGGGCACTTAGTGCTAGGAGCACTGAATAATAAATGAGCGCCTCTGGCCGCTCTTTTATTATTCACTTTTTCATTGTTTTGGTAAAAGTTATGTGGGTGTCCTTGTCCCACCTGGGACACCCACAGATTTACTTTTTGTTGGGAGCCACTGTGGAACCCCAGAGACCCTGAAGCCCCACCTGGCTCCCCTGCTGGAACACATTGTGGGTATTGTAGGAGTGATCATAATTGTTTGTGACTTTTGTACCCTGGAGCCACGAAGGGCTCCAGAACTTTGTTTTTGTTGAGGGTTGCTGGGCCCTTACAACCCCAACCACCTCCCCTCAGTGGGATCTGGCCATTATTTTAATTTTAGGTGGATGCCCCTTTGTCTAACTAGGGCACCAATTTGGCACCTTTTGATGGTGGATGTGGTGTGAGCCTCAAGATCCCTGCCAGCTCCCCCCTCAGTCCCATACATTTGTCCCACCTGGGTTGACACAGCATTTTTTTCTGCTCCCCTGGGTGGGAGCCAACTTCTGTTTCCTACCTGGGAGATTACAGGCAGGGAATGCCTGCACTCTCCCAGGCGGGGATCCAGTGTCACTGGGTGGGCTACCTGGGACACTGCAAAGTCTCAGGCCCTGGTTTCTTTTCACTCTACTTACCTTAATAAAAAGAAAATCAGCCTGGGAGGATGACATCTCTGGGAGTCATAGAGGTACAGGGAAGGGGACTGTGCTCCTCCCTATTCCTAATTAAAAAAACCTGGCACATGGGAAGGAGTCCCAGGGTCTGAAGAGGCCTGAAGTAGAGTACCGCCTCCTCCCTTTTAAATGAGTAATGGCCTGAGGGATAGGGTCCACAGGGCCTGACGAAGGTTTGGGGGAGGGGGTTGCATGCCCTCTCCTGTCTAAAAGCCATTGAATCCTCCCCTCCAGGCTCAGACGGAAAAGCATTTTTTTAATCACACAAGAACTCTAGATTTTTATTTTTTTATTTTTTTATTTAGCCATAGTCCCCCTGCAAAATGCTTTAAAAATATGTTTTTTCACCCACTGTGGGCATTGCATTCCTAACCTGCCCCCTTATATCTTTGTTGTACATTTTTTCCAGGACAAAAGACTGAACCTGAGCCCAAAGTAGGCTGCTGCCACATGATTATTGATTTGGTGTCAGCCAATAAGATCTTATCTCTAGGCCTGTCAGTTCCACGGATCCTCCATGGCATGATAAATAGGTACATTTTGGACTTCTAAATGGATTTACACCAAGTCACAAAATGCGCACTTTCTAGAATATGTTTCAGCTTCCTGCCAGATTTGGTGTAATTCCAAGCAGTGTTTTTTTAATAATTCTATGGAAAAAGAATGGGGAAAATGCATTTCGGAATCCCTGTTTTCCTCGACTCCCACTTGAAGGATCGCCCCAAAACTCTCCATGTAGGAGCGTAGGTGGATGAAACTTTTTTGGGAAAGTTTCATGAAGATTGATAAAAAAGCCCCAAAGTTATAGGCAAACACTGTGGAAATTTATATATATATATATATATATATATATATATATATATATATATATATAGCATGGCACAGAGTGGGTGGTTATAGGGGATTGGGTTGTTGGACGGGAGCTGGATTAACATAACGTAATTGAAATTACTTTACATTAAAAAAAAACATAGAAACTCACTGGAAAAAAAAGGTTAGAGAGACGTTATAGTTAGTAAATAGAGTTTAAAAACATGGAAATTCACTTAAAACACTAAAGGTTACAGGGGTTTTCTAGTTCGGCTCACATTTTAAATGCACAAAACCTTAGACATTTAGCTGTTATAGTTGGAGTTATTTCAAGTCCCCATAACTTGTACCCTAAGGTAACCATACCTCACACGCCCGCCATGCACAGTTTTCTAATCAATAATTTTATTGCAAATATTGCAGTGATATCAATGATGCCATTGAAGATGTCATGAATCAAGTAATATGTGTGGTAATTAGTTGTGCATGGCGAGGGCGCAAGTTATAGTTACATCAGTGCACGCATTGTAGTGATTTGAAATAATTCTTACTATACCAGCTGAATTTCTACTGTTTGTGAATGTAAATTCAGAATCTGACTATATTGTCCCTAAAACCTTTGTTTTTTTGAGTGAATTCCTAAGGTTTTTTAAATGCTGATTCCTAACTATAAAGTCCCTGTAACTTTTGTTTTTTTCAGTGCATATCTAAGGTTTTTTTAATTCTATTTCCTAACTATAAAATACCCGTAACCTTTGTTTTTTTCAGTGAATTTCTAGTTTTTTTTGTTAATGTTGAGTAATATTAAATTACCGTACATTAATCCAACTCATGGCGTCCAAGCCCTGCAGCAAACACCCCTTTAGCATTCAATCCGACATCATGGAGGGCCTCTGGCTAAACAGACAGGACTTCTAAGTCATTTTGCACATTTGCATACTTGTAGTAGTTAAAAGGGAGACCAATGTGCTCTGTTCTCAACAGGAGGTGACAAGAAAAACCCACTCATCTTAATCACTAACAAGATATTATGCTCTGAAAGAGCAATGATGCATTGACCTCCATCAAGGATTTCACATCATTTTTCAGTGTGGAACTGCAAAGAAAAGACACTTGCTTTGCCTTGGCCAAGAGCAAGAAATGAGGATGATTTGTAATTTATGGAAGCAGAGCTTGAACCGAGGCTCCTGCTCTGTTTATATATATAAGTGCTTCCCATTCAGGTTTAATTTCTGTGAAATAAGCATCAGTACCAGAATGCATCCTGACCTGCTTATTTATCGAAGAAGACACCACAGTTTTTTACAAAATGCCTACCTAACTGCACCTACCTAGATACAGGTAAGGGGTGAGGTTGAGTTCCACCACCATCTCATCTGTGCTAGACATTATTTCTCTAAAAGTTGGGATTACTTTTTAAGAATCTAAAAACTACTTCTAGAACTTAAATCCAAACTTTTACAAACTTTTAATCTCTAAAATAAATGCTAACAAGGGCTTACACAAGGCACTAGCAGGACTTTTAATTTTTTTTAAAACAATTTCAAATTGCAAAAATCTGTTTCTAATCACAATTTTAGGAATTTAGTCGTGTGATCAGGTATTGGCTGAGTAGTTCAGCAAATGCAAAGTCTTGGATCCCACTGCTGCCACCAACGTAGGAAGTTGGCTCTGTATATACTATCTCAAAGTGAGAGATAGTGTGCACAGAGTCCAAGGGTTCCCCTTAGAGGTAATATAGTGGCAAAATTAGATCATTCTAATGCTCTATTTTGTGGTAGTGTGGTCAAGCAGTAGGCTTATCAGAGGGTAGTGTTAAGCATTTGTTGTACACACACAGGCAATAAATGAGGAACACACACTCGAAGACTTAACTCCAGGCCAATAGTTTTTAAATTGAAAAATATATTTTCTTAATGTACTTTTAGAACCACAAGTTAAAGATTTGAAGTAAATACATAAAATGCAAGGTACTCCACATAGGTAAGTAAGGAACTTTGAATTAGAGGAGTAACATACACAGTTTTAGTTAAAATGGCTATAAGCTATTTTAAAAGTGGACACAGTGCAAAAATCAACAGTTCCTGGGGGAGGTAAGTAATGTTTAGTTTGTTAGGTAATTAAGACACTTACAAATTCAAGTTCCTGGGCATAGGCAGCCCACTGTTGGGGGTTCAAGGCTACCCCAAAGTTACCGCACCACCAACACAGGGCCGGTCAGGTGCAGAGGTCAAAGGAGGGCTCAAAACACATAGGCGCCTATGAAGAACAGGAGTGCTCCGGTTCCAGTCTGCCTACAGGTAAGCTCCTGCGTCTTCGGAGGGCAGACCAGGGGGGTTTTGTAGAGCACTGGGGGGGACACAAGTAGGCACACAAAACACACCCTCAGTGGCTCAGGGGCAGCCGGGTGCATTGTGCAAAGCATGCGTCGGGTTTGTAATAGAAATCAATGGAGGGACCCGGGGGTTACTCTAGCGGTGCAGGCAGGGCACAGGGGGGCTTCTCAGGCCAGCCACCGACCGGGCTAGGCAGAGGGTCACCTGTTGGTTACTCCTGCACTGAAGTTCGGTTCCTTCTGGTCCTGGGGGCTGCGGGTGCAGTGCTTGGTCCAGGCGTCGAGTTCACTGTTACAGGAAGTCGCAGTCAGGGGGAGCCTGTGGATTCTCTCTGCATGCGTCGCTGTGGGAGTCCAGGGGGGTCGTCTCTGGCTACTAACGAGGTCACAGCAGCCTGGGAGTCCTCCCTGTAGTGTTGGTTCTCTGGAGCTCAAGCAGGGGGCGTTGGGTGCAGAGGGTGAAGTCTCACGCTTCCGCTGGGAAGAGTGAGTTCTTTAAAAGTTGCTTCTTTGTTGCAAAGATGTTGCTGTGGGTGAACAGTGCCGCTGTTCTCAGGAGTTCCTCGGTCCTTTGGGTTTCAGGGCAGTCCTCTGAGGCTTCAGAGGTTGATGGTCCCTGTCGGACGCGTCGCTGTGCAGTTTTCTTTGAATCAGGAGACAGGCCGGTAGGGCTGGGGCCAAAGCAGTTATTGTCTCCATCGTCTCTGCAGGGCTTTCAGCTCAGCAGTCCTTCTTCTTGTTGTAGGTTGCAGGAATCTGATATCCTGGGTTCTGGGGTGCCCCTAAATACTAGATTTAGGGGTGTGTTTAGGTCAGGAGGGCAGTAGCCAATGGCTACTGTCCTGAGTGTGGCTACACCCTCTTTGTGCCTCCTCCCTGAGGGGAGGGGTACACATCCCTAATACTATTGGGGGAATCCTCCAATCTCAAAGTGGAGAATTTCTAAAGGCAGGGGTCACCTAAGCTCAGGACACCTTAAGGGTTGTCCTGACTGGTGGGCGACTCCTCCTTGTTTTCCTCATTATCTCCTCCAGCCTTGCTGCCAAAAGTGGGGGCAGTGGCCGGAGGGGCGGGCATCTCCATTAGCTGGGATGCTGTAACAAAAGGCATGAGCCTTTGAGACTCACTGGCAGGTGTTACAGTTCGTGCAAGGGGAGGTGAGAAGCACCTCCATCAAGTACAGGCTTTGTTCCTGGCCACAGAGTGACAAAGGCACTCTCACCATGAGGCCAGCAACTCAGATGCCCTCTGGGTGCATTTTACAATAAATTCCACACTGGCATCAGTGTGCATTTATTGTGCTGAGATGTTTGATACCAAACTTCCCAGATTTCAGTGTAGCCATTATGGAACTGTGGAGTCCGTGTTTGAAAAACTCCCAAACCATATACTCTTTATGGCTACCCTGCACTTACAATGTCTAAGGTTTTGCTTAGACACTGTAGGGGCATAGTACTCATGCACATATGCCCTCACCTGTGGTATAATGCACCCTGCCTTAGGGCTGTAAGGCCTACAAGAGGGGTAACTTACCTATGCCACAGGCAGTGTGAGGCTGCCATTGCACTCTGAGAGGAGTGCCATGTCGACTTAGTCATTTTCTCCCCACCAGCACACACAAGCTGTGAGGCAGTGTGAATGTGCTGAGTGAGGGGTCCCCAGGGTGGCATAAGACATGCTTCAGCCCTTAGAGACCTTCCCTGGCATCAGGGCCCTTGGTACCAGGGGTACCATTTACAAGGGACTTCTCTGAGTGCAAGGGCTAAGCCAATTGTGGAAACAAAGGTATAGTTTAGGGAAAGAACACTGGTGCTGGGGCCTGGTTAGCAGGGTCCCAGCACACTTTCAATCATAACTGGCATCAACAAAAGGCAAAAAGTCAGGGGGTAACCATGCCAAGGAGGCATTTCCTTACAACTAGTTTTGAGAATTTTAGGAAGATTCATCAAACAGCACTAAAATTATTAGCAAAACAAAAATCGCTTTTTCTAAGGAAACATAGGTGGTCATTATGAACCTGGCCGGAAAGACCACACCGCCGGCGGTGGCGGTAACTACCGCCAAAAGGCTGGCGGTGCAGACCACCAAATAAAGAAGCATAGGAGAAACAGCCAGTGGCCCATCCACTCACCGTTCAAACAAGGACATTGGCCAGTCCATTACAAAGTCCCGGAAGGGCAAATATAGCCCACACTTGACTCTTACAATGGAAAAGAAAACTTCACTGAGAAGGGGCATCAGTGGGGCAGTCAGGCACCTCAGGGTTCAGAAGCAGGGGGTGGTGGGAGTGGGGACTCAGGTTTGGAAGGGGGGGTCTTGGGTGTTGGCTTTGGAGGCTGAGAGAGTTTGGGCTTGCTATTGGGAGGAGGAGGAATGGGCCTGGACCGTGGGGTAACAGAAGGACCAGGGGCAACATGGGCCTTCTTCCTCACTGGGAAAGTGGCATGGGAATGGGTAGCATGGACTGGGGAGGACTTGGATGAGGAGGGAGTGGGTTTCTGGAGGCTAAGGGAACATTTAGGCACAAGACGGGGTGGGCCAGTGGGTTTGAACAGATCAACATGAGAGAAGAAAAGCTTTTGAGGAGCAGCTGGAGGGGTTTTGGAGACAGGTTTGGGAGTGGAGGTTTGGGAGTGGTGGTATGAGGTATAGGTTTGCTGTGCTTTGGATGCAGGTGCCTGCACGGTATGTCCATGTTTGGTGGATGTGTGTAGAGTTGATGTCTGGGAGCATTTCTGTGTCCTGGGAGGAGTGGGGTGGACACAGTCAATCAATCAATCAATCATTAAATTTATAAAGCGCACTATGTACCCATTAGGGTTTCAAGGCGCTGAGGGGGGGGGGCAGCTGCTATCGGTCGAAGAGCCATGTCTTGAGGAGTCTCCTGAAGGTGAGGAGGTCCTGGGTCTGGCGCAGGGAGGTCGGGAGTGAATTCCAGGTCTTGGCGGCGAGGTAGGAGAAGGATCTGCCGCCGGCGGTCTTGCGTTGAATTCGGGGAACGATGGCGAGGGAGAGGTTAGCAGAGCGGATTAGGCGGGAGGGGGCGTAGAAGTTGAGTCTGTTGTTCAGGTAGGCGGGTCCGGCGTTGTGTAGTGCTTTGTGCGTGTGGTTGAGAAGTTTAAAGGTGATCCTCTTGTCCACGGGGAGCCAGTGGAGGTCCTTCAGGTGGTGGGAGATGTGGCATCGGCGGGGTATGTCGAGGATCAGACGGGCGGATGCGTTCTGGATGCGTTGGAGTCGTTGGATGTCTTTTGCTGGGATGCCTGTGTAGAGTGCGTTGCCGTAGTCTAGTCTGCTACTGACGAGGGCCTAGGTCACCGTTTTACTGGTTTCCGTCGGGATCCACTTGTAGATTCTACGGAGCATGCGGAGGGTGTTGAAGCAGGAGGAGGAGACTGCGTTGACCTGTTTGGACATAGTGAGGGCGGAGTCGCGTGCGTGGTTGGCTGGAGTAGGTGGGGGTCCCAGTACCTCGGGGAGGTGGACGTTGCTGTGTCTGCCTTGGAATGTTGGGTGTGTGCCTGCATGTTGTGGGAAGTGTGGTGCTTGTGTTTGTCTGCCTGCTTCTTGTGTGTTGATTTGGGTACATTGCCTTCTAGATGTGTGCTTAAGGTTGGGAGAAGGGAGTGGGGTGCTGGAAAGGGAAGAGGTGGTGGGAGGGGGATGGAAAGACCAGGGACACTGGCTGCCATCAAAGAGGAGGCCAGAGCCTGAAAAGATCCCTGTAGGCCAGACATGGCACTGTGAATGCTCCAGTCCTTGGATGGCATTCACAATGAATGTCTGACCTACAGAGATGCTCCTCAGGAGGTCAATAGCCCCCTCAGTGAGGGCAGCAGGGCTAACAGGGGCAGGAGATGAGGTGCTTGGGGTGAAGGAGACGCCCACCCTCCTGGGTGACCAGGCACAGGCTACTCTCTGTGGAGCTACTGTGAGGGTGGTGATGGTATGGGTGCTGCGGAAGATGATAAAGAATGGGTAGGCCCAGTAGGGTCCGCCACCACCAGGAAGCTGCCATCAGAGGAGGTGTCAGAGTAGTTGCCTCCCCCGTGGTACTCCCCTCGCTCTCTAACCCACTGGTTCCCTTGGCGTTGGTGGACTCTGCCTCCTGGGAACCTCTCGCTGGTGCCTCAGCTCCCACGCCAGATGATGCTAAAGCACACAAGAGCACAGAGCGGTGGGGGGACAAAACAAGAAAGAAGTATGTCAAATCAAAGTCAAACATACCTGTTTGCACACATACACCCCTACCCATCTCAGGCACTAACCCCCAGCAGACACAATATTTGACATGAATGTGCCCCTGACTGGTAGGCATGATTCCTCAGTACACTACATGACCATCCTGGCCCTCTAATGTGATACACTTTGCAATGGAATACAATGAGAGATGATGGCAACACCACAAATCTGCAAATCCCCGAGGCTGCATTTAAACCGATAGCCCAAACAGGGGACCCCTCACAGGCCTACATTCCCAGTCTTATCTACCTAAGGACACTATCCCATGGACGTAGAGGGCGGCAGGACTGCAAGGACACACCTGTCTATGGGCCTGGCACTACACTGCATGCACCCCATGGCACCTAACTACACTCAGCACAGTAACATCACAATAGTGTTGGTTCTCACCCTCTTGTGGCTGCTGTGCTGCCTTCAAGTGCCCATCCAAATTGGGATAGGCCACCACCAGTATGTGGGCCATTGGGGGGTCAGGGTCTGACAGACACCTCTCCCATGCTGGGAGGCCGTCCCTACCTGGGCCTCTCTGGTCTTCCTGGGTCAGCACCGCAGGTCCTCTCACCGCTTCCTGCAGTGGGTGCTCCGCCGGTTGTAGACCCCTAGGGTCTGCACTTCCTTGGTGATGGCTTGTCAGAATCCTTTCTTCTGATGGGCGCTGACCTGCATGGGAAACACAGAGTAAGGAAACAGATGTCAGTGTGGGTGCCCCAAACACAAATGCCATGCGAGTTTGACCTGACATGGCCCATGGAGACACACATGTTAACAATAGCCAAGATAACGACTGC
The DNA here is from genome assembly GCF_031143425.1 of Pleurodeles waltl. Lineage (NCBI taxonomy): Eukaryota > Metazoa > Chordata > Amphibia > Caudata > Salamandridae > Pleurodeles > Pleurodeles waltl. The sequence continues at coordinate 689,707,817 of NC_090442.1, read as the reverse complement.
CAGACACATTACGGCTAAGCATCCACACAGCCAACACAAATGCCTAAAGGCATCTGCCACATTCACACACATTCATGGATGTCAAATAGCAACTTACCTGAGCCTCTGATCACCCATACCGCTTTGCATACATGGATAGGACTCCGTCCACCAGTTTGTCCAGCTCCTCCGTGGTGAAGGCCTGGGCCCGTTCCCCTGTAGCACGTGTCATTTTGAGGACCAGAGTCAGGACACAGCAGCTCATGCAGTGGAGTTATGTCCCTCTCGAGGTGCAGGAGTCAAGTGGCAAGGGCAAATCAAAATGGCGATATCTACCACTGCGGTGTGCACCGTTACTGCCGGCAGTGATCTTGATTGGCCTTGCTTCCCCATAGACGCCAATGATATCCAATGAACAGGTGCACGGTGGTGATCACCGCCTACCGCCATGATGACTAACACCAGCGGAATGAAGTCACTTCCTACACTACACTACCTGTAGGGCAGGGGGCTGCCATTTTGCATCCACCACGCCTTCATAGTCTGTCCGGGTTCCTATTCCATGGCTCCATTCCCTCTCCCCTTCGTTGAGTACTGGTATGATCAGTGATCCTCCTCATAGAATCATAGTGATAAGTGTGCCTTGTAGGAAAGCACTATCTTGCCTGGCATGGTACCCCCATTTTTTACTTGTGTGTCAGTTTGTTTTTGCCTGTCTCACTGGAATCCTGCTAGCCAGGACCCCAGTGCTCATAGTTTGTGGCCTGAATGGGTATAGCTGTGTAGTGCCTAACTGTGTCACTGAGGCTCTGCTAACCAGAACCTCAGTGCTTATGCTCTCTCGGCTTTTAAGATTGTCACTGCAGGCTAGTGACCATTTTCATCAATTCTGATTGGCACACTGGAACACCCTTATAAGTCCTTAGTATATGGTACCTAGGTACCCAGGGTATTGGGGTTCCAGGAGATCCCTATGGGCTGCAGCATTTCTTTTTCCACCCATAGGGAGTTCAGACAATTCTTACACAGGACTGCCACTGCAGCCTGAGTGAAATAACGTCCACGGTATTTCACAGCCATTTTACACTGCACTTAAGTAACTTATAAGTCACCTATATGTCTAACCCTCACCTCATGAAGGTTAGGTGCAAAGTTACTAAGTTTGAGGGCACCCTGGAACTAGCCTAGGTGCCCCCACATATTTCAGGGAAATTTCCCCAGACTTTGTGAGTGCAGGGACACCATTACACATGTGCAGTACATGTAGGTCAATACCTATATGTAGTTTCACATGGTACCTTCGAATATGGCACTGTAACATGTCTAAGATCATGGAATTGTTCCCCCATGCCAAATCTGGTATTGGGGTGCCAATCCCATGCATCCCCGGGGCTCCAGCATGGACCCCGGGTACAGCCAAACTAGCTCTCTGGGGTTTTCACTGCAGCTACTGTTGCTGCCAATCCACAGACAGGTTTCTGCCCTACTGGGGTTTGGGCAGCCCAGTCCCAGGAAGGCAGAACAAAGAATTTCCTCTGAGAAAGGGTGTTACACCCTCTCCCTTTGGAAATAGGTGTTAAGAGCTGGGGAGGAGTAGCCTCCCCCAGCCTATGGAAATGCTTTGAAGGGCACAGATGGTGCCCTCCTTGCATAAGCCAGTCTACACTGGTTCAGGGATCCCCCAGCCCCTGCTCTGGTGCGAAACTGGACAAAGGAAAGGGGATTGACCACTCCCCTGTCCATCACCACCCCAGGGGTGGTGCCCAGAGCTCCTCCAGTGTGCCCCAGACCTCTGCTATCTTGAATGCAGAGGTGTGAGGGCACAATGGAGGCCTGTGAGTGGCCAGGGCCAGCAGGTCACGTCAAAGACCCCTCCTGATAGGTGCTTACCTGGTTAGGTGGCCAATCCTCCTCTGAGGGCTATTTCGGGTCTCTCCTGTGGGTTTCTCTTCAGATAACGAATGCAAGAGCTCACCAGAGTTCCACTGCATCTCTCTCTTTGACTTCTGCCAAGGATCGACCACTGACTGCTCCAGGATGCCTGCAAAACTGCAACAAAGTAGCAAGATGACTACCAGCAACATTGTAGCACCTAATCCTGCCGGCTTTCTCGAGTGTTTCCTGGTGGTGCATGCTCTGAGGGCTGTCTGCCTTCACCCTGCACTATAAGCCACAAAGAAATCTCCAGTGGGTCGATGGAATCTTCCCCCTGCTAACGCAGGCACCAAATTCTGCTTCACCGGTCCTCTGGGTCCCCTCTCATCTCAATGAGCGTGGTCCCTGGAACACAGGAGCTGGATCCCAGTGACCCTGACAGTCCAGTGGTCCTTCTTTCCTAATTTGGTGGAGGTAAGTCCTTGCCTCCCCTCCCCTCGCCAGACAGTAATCCTGTGTACTGCGTGAACTGCAGCTGCTAGGGCTTCTGTTCACTTTTGCAAGGAATCCTTTGTGCACAGCATAGCTCAGGTCCCCAGCACTCCGTCCTGCATTGCTCAACTTGCTGAGTTGACCACCGACTTCGTCGGACCCTCCTTTGTAGTGTTGAGATGACCATCATGCTCAGATTTCTTGAATGCCTGTTCAAGTGCTTCTCTGGGTGCTGCCTGCTTCTGCATGGGCTGCTGAAAACCCCCTCCAAGGGGAAACCTCCTGGTCCTTCCTGGGCCCGGTGAGCACCCATTTTCTTTGACCTTGACCTTTCCAGCTAGCAAAGCTTGTTTGCAGTTTTTCCGCGTGGAAACAACTCTGCATCCTCCAGCACGCCGTGGGACTTCTTCTGTGAAAAGGAGAAGTTCATGGCATCTTCCATTGTTGCAGAATCTTCAGGATCTTCCACCCAGAGGCAGCCATTTTGCACCTTCATCCGTGGTTTAGTGGCTCCTGCCCCCCCTGGACACTTTCGTGACTCTTGAACTTGGACCCCTTCCTTTACAGGTCCTCAGGTCCAGGAATCCGTCTTCAGTGCTTTACAGTCAGTTGTTGTCTTTGCAGAATCTCGTATCACGACTTTAGTGTGTTTCTGGGGAAGTAGGGTAACTTTACTCCTACTTTTCAGGGTCTTGGGGTGGGGTATCTTGGACACCCTTAGTGTTTTCTAACACTCCCAGCGACCCTCTACACTCTACACTCGGCCTGGGGTCCCTAAGTGGTTCGCATTCCAGTTTCTTAGTATATGGTTTGTGTTTCCCATAGGCCTATTACATCCTATTGTATTCTACGGTGTATGCACTACTTTTCTAACTGTTTACTTACCTGATTTTGGTTTGTGTGTATATTTTGTGTATTTTACTTACCTCCTAAGGGAGTATATCCTCTGAGATATTTCTGACACATTGTCACTAAGATAAGGTATTTTTAGTAACTTTGAGTATTGTGATTCTTATGATATAGTACTGTATGATATACGTGGTATAGTAGGAGCTTTGCATGTCTCCTAGTTCAGCCTAAGCTGCTCTGCTATTGCTACCTCTATCAGCCTAAGCTGCTAGAACACTACTAATCTACTAATAAGGGATAACTGGACCTGGCACAAGGTGTAAGTACCATCAGGTACCCACTATAAGCCAGGCCAGCCTCCTACATACCTACACTGTGATGCAATGACACATACACACTGTAGGAGGCTGGCCTAGTTTGTAGTGGGTACCTAAGGTACTTACACCTTATACATTCTAGCAGGTTAGGCTGTCTAGGGGTAGCTGTAGCAGAGCAGCCAAGCAGCAGAACTAGGGGACCTGCAAAGCTCCTGCAATACCACTATAGTTACACAGTACTTATACACAATAAAAGGCAATACTCAGTGTTACCAAAAATAAACATACTTTATTTTAGTGACACAAGGCCAAAAATTATTTTAGAGGCAATACTCCTTCTGGAGGTAATTATCATACACAATATATACACAAGTAACCAAAATCAGGTAAGTAAACAGTCATAGAATAGTGCAAACAGTGGAAAATACAATAGATTGCAATAGACCTAGTGGCAAAACAAAATATATACTAAAATAGTGGAATGTGAATGTCGAATTCCACCCTAGGCAAGTGTAGTGTGTATAGGGGTGCTGGAAGTGTAGGAAACGACCAAAGGTAAGTAAAGTACCCCATCCCAGAGCCCAGGAAAGAAGGAGTAAAGTACAGCAAGTTTCCTCAGGGCAAACTACAAATCATGATAAAGGATTATGCAAGAACCAAGCAAGACTACAAGCAACAAACGCTGGGTTTCTGGACCTGGAAACCTGTGAGGAGAGGAGACCAAGTCCAGAAGTCGAAGAAGAGTCCAGGATGGACAGGAGCCCCTGCCAACCTAGAAGAAGATGAAAAAGTGGATTCTCCGGTTAGAAGAAAAGTACAGAAATGCACCAAAAAAGAAAGCTGTGGGTTCCTGCTTAGTGCAAGAGATGTCCCAGGTCGAGTTGTTGGATGCAGGCTGTTTGTGTCACTGGATTCCACCAACAAGCCTTGGTTCACGCAAGTACGAGGTTTGCGTCAAAGAGGAGCTTCCTGGATCCAGGAGGGACCTGGGGGTCTCAACTCAGACTGAGGAGACAGAGAGAGCTCTGAGCACTTCAGAGAGCCCTCAGAAGACCAGGCAGCACCCACGGGAGTCCCAGAACACGGGGACAAAGGAGATGCAAAGTGCAGTAATCGCAGCACTACACTGCAGGATCCCATGCCGCTGGATAACAACTCAGGGAGCTGTGCGTCACATGATGGAGTGCTGGGGACCTGGGCAATGCTGTGCACAAATAACTTTTGGAAGAAGTGCACAGAAGTCCCAGGAGCTGAAGAAGTGGTGCACAGGGGTACTGTCACAGCATGGAGAGGAAATCTCTTACCTCTACCAAATTTGGACATTCTAGGTCACTTTGGTCCATCACCTGTGTTCCAGGGATCATGGTAGTTGACACTGTGTACCGGTTGTTCACGCAGAAGGGTGCCTGCTGAAGCAGGGAAGTGACTCCGTCACTCCACAGGAGATTCCTTTGGTTCCTCTGGTGCACGGTGAAGGCAGGCAGTCCTCAGAGCGTGCACACCTTGGAAACTGTTGCAAATGCTGGCTGGAGCTGAAGTTGCAGGTCACAGGAGTAATCCTGGATACTTTGTTGCAGGTACAGCAGTGCCTGGAGCAGTCTGCAGAAGATCTGACGGTCAGAAGCCGAAGCAGAGGATGCAGAGGAGTCCTGGAGGAATCTTGCAAACCCAATCTGAGGAAACACAAAGAGGAGAGACCCTAAATAGCCCTGAGAGGGGGATTAGCTTACTACCCAGGTATGCACCTACCAGGAGGGGTCTCTGACATCACCTGCTGGCACTGGCCTCTGAGAGGTCTCCAGAGGTCCCCACACCTTGGAATCTAAGATGGCTAATGCCAGGGACACTCTGGAGGAGCTCTGGGCACCACCCCTGGAGTGGTGAGGGACAGGGTAGTGGTCACTCCCCTTTCCTTTGTCCAGTTTTGTGCCAGATCAGGGGCTGGGGGTCCTGGAACCAGTGAAGCCTGGATTATGCAAGGAGGGCACCATTTGTGCCCTTCAAAGCATTTCCAGAGGCCCTGGGAGGATACCCCTGCCATGGCTGTAATACCTATTTCTAATAGGAGAGGGTGTAACACCCTTCTCCTAAAGGAAATGCACTGTTTTGCTTTCCTGGGATTGAGCTGCTCAATACCCAGGAGGGCTGAAACCTGTCTGTGAGGTGGCAGCAGATAGGGCTGCAGTGGAAACTTCAGAGAACTGGTTTGGCGGTACTGGGGGGTCCATGGTGGAGCCCCCAGGGTGCATGGGATTGGCCCCCAATATCAGATTTGGATTGGAAGGTCAATTCCCTGATTTTAGGCACCTCACATGGCCATATTCGGAGTTACCATTGTGAACCGTCACATATGTATTATAATGATGTCCCCACACTCACGAAGTCCGGGGAATTGGCCCTGGACAACATGGGGGCACCTTTGCTAGTGCAAGGGTGCCCTCACACACAGTAACTTTGCACCTAGCGTTCAGTAACAAAGGCTAGACATATAGGTGACTTAGAAGTTACTTAGTGCAGTGAAAAATGGCTGTGAAATAGTGTGTGCGCTATTTCACTCATGCTGCAGTAACAGTCGTAAAGAAAGGTTTGTATGAGCTCCTTATGGGTAGCAAAAGAAATGCTGCAGCCCATAAGGATATCCTGGAACCCCAATGCTCTGGGTACTAGGTACCAATAACTAGGGACTTTTAAGGGGGGTCCAGTGTGCCAATCAGAATTGGAGTATGGAGTCACCAAACTGTAGTGACAACTTTGGTAAGTAAAGAGAGCATAAGCACTGGAGTTCTGGTTAGCAGAACTTCAGTGACACAGTCAAACATACTGACAACACATATAGGCCACAAACTATGAGCACTGGGGTCCTGGCTAGCAGGATCCCAGTGAGACAGGCCAAACACACTGACAAACAGGCAGAAATTTGGGGTAGCATGCCAACAAAGATGGTACTTTCCTACACACACCTCACCACACATTAACCTGACAGGATTGACATGTTCTCTGCGTCTGTGTGAGGGACAATAGTATTGCATGTACAAGATAAATGGTGGAACAATGTCATTGAAGTGTTTGTCACAACTCAATGTGTCTCTCTTCCACCTCCATAGGTACAGAACCATGTGGCGAGGGAAAGCCCCACCTGTTTACAGACCCCTGGTTGATCTGGCCACCTTGGAGGAACGTCACATTATCATCACTTACCGACTGAATCGAGCCACAATCCTGTAACTCTGTGCAAAAATGGAGCCTGTTCTGATGTCAGCTAATAGGAACCCCCATGCCATACCTACAACTGTGCAGGTACTATCTGTGGTACATTTGCTGGCCACAGGTTCATTCCAAGTTATAGTGGGCCTGACAGCCGGGGTATCTCATCCAATGTTCACCAACATCCTGTCTAATTTTCTCGATTCCTTCATGCAACACCTGCAAGTTATGTCCAGTTTCCTCCAAAGGGCTGATCTCACCTCCATCAAATCTGGATTCTATGCTTTTGCAAATATCCCCCCATGTGATAGGTGCCTTTGATGGTACCCACATAGCCCTCATACCCCCAAAAGGAAATGACCAGGTGTTCAGAAATCATAAAAGCTTTCTCTCCATGAATGTCCAATTGGTGTGTACGTACTGCTGATGAGTCCATTACTCATGTCAATGTAAGATTCCTAGGATCAGTCAATTACTCCTTTGTCCTGAGAAACATTAGTTTGCCACACATCATGGGACAACTACAGGGGGACAGAACTTGGCTCATAGGAGAGTGTGTATGACACTGGACCAGTTAGATAGCTGAAAGGCAGGCTGTATGCAAGTAGACAGTGTGTGTTTCAACCCTCTTTCACCCACCTTTCCAGGGGATTCTGGCTACCCAAACATGCAATGGTTCCTGACACCTGTGAGGAATCCTAGGACAGATGCAGAAATCCATTATAATGAGGCACATGGTCGCACTAGACGGGTCATTAAGCAGACCATAGGACTCCTGAAGGCAAGATTTTGTTGCCTCTATCTATCTGGAGGATCCCTGTGCTATGTCCCTGACAAGGTGTGTCAGATAGTGGTGGCCTGCTGCATGCTGTGCAACTTGGCTTTGAGGAAAGGTATCCCACTACCGGATGAGGAAGATGCTCTCCAAACACCCCTGCCACCTCAGAGGATGGATGAGAGTGATGGGGAAGAGGAGGGGCAAGACATCAACTCCAGGACCCAGCTAATCCGGCTATACTTTCAGTGACTCTCAGGTACTGTTCTATGATGCCTTTGGGTCTACTGCATTGTTTCAGGGTGACTCATATGCAAAGTGCTGTGTTGTCCCTTACCAGTGATGTGTAAACTTCATGAATGAAGGGGGAGATGTGTGTCACAGCAATGAAATGTACAGTGTGACATACTTCAAACACTGCAGTCTGTTAGACCCCCTCATGCAATGAAAACGGCATTATGATGGTAACTGCCTAATATATTCACATTTCCATTTGATTGGTCATATTAATGAAGGACAGATATTTTGAGTGCACAAGTGTATTTATTCTAGGACAAAACATCCATGAGTGATGGGACAGTAGAAAGGAGTGGGCACATGGTGAACAATATCCTCAGGTACATTCCTACAGCTGTTGGTAGCACAGGGGCATAGTCCATGGGCCATTGGAAGATGGTGATATGGCAGCGGCATGCCGACAAGGTAGCTCAGTAGCACACAAGGGAGACAGTTCAGGGCAGAGTCACTTCCTGACGGTGGTCTTGGTCTTGGCTGGTGTGTTACAGGGATGTCTGGATCTGAGGCCACATTTGTAAGGGAGAAGCTGGGCTGCAAGGCAATGGATGCTGGTGTCCTATGAGTCCTCTGGCAGTGCCACCAGTCCACTAGCAGCTGTAGATGTGAATGGCAGGGCAGTGTCCTGGCTCGTGGAAAGGGCCTGCAGGTGGGTGGAGGACTCAGGCTGGCTGTGTCACTGGCGCTGCAGCACCCCTGCAACGGTGGCCATGGTAGCATTGAACTGTTTCCATTGCTCCGTGGCCTCCTGATGGTGTGCTACATGCAGCGTCAGATTTTCCTCCAGCTTGGCCAGGATCAGGGCCATCCTGTCCTGGGAATGTCGGTATGCTCCCAGGACCTCAGCAATGGCCTCCTGGGCAGCTACATCCCTCTTTGGGCCACCCCCCTGACCCACGGCTCCCCTCCCACTGGCCCTAGTCCTCTTTACTTGTGTCCCATGCACTGGTCTGCCAGACCCACTTGCACTGGGCCCTTCATCATCTTGCACAGTGGTGGGTAGAGACTCAGGTCTCTGTACTTGTGGGCAGCTAGTCCGTGGCCTGGAGACACTGGTGTGGGGGAGTTGTGGCAGAGCTGGTGGTGGTGGCTGAGTGGTAGGGGTGTCCAGGGCTGTGGGATGTCCCAGGGATTTCCTCTGTGTTTAGGCATCCCTCTGCACGCTCCTGAGTGGGACCTTCATCTTCAGGTGGAGGACTGGCACTCCTTGATGTCTCCGTCCAGGTAGAATGGGTGGTGGTGTCTGTGTGTAAGAGAATAAAGATGTGAGTGTCCTGCACTTACTTGTCCCTTGCAGCACTGCTTAGGAGTTATTGGTGGTTCCATTCCCATGTGGTAGTATGCTGGGTCCCTTCGTGTTCTTTTGGATGCCTTTAGTGATAGGGGTGTTGCATTCATGGTGCTGTAGTAGTCCTGCCATTTCATGCCTGTGTTGGTGACTGTGCACAGGGAGCTGGATATTGATCTGTGGGGGGGGTATTCAGGGAACATGGGTAGGAGTGTCTGGGTGTTGTGGGCTGGGTAGTGGATGGTGGCATGGTGGTAGTGGGAGGGATGGGGTGATACATGCATTCCAGGTATAGTTGACTTACCCGAGTCCAGTCCTCCAGGGAGTCCAGTGGGGCCCTCCAGGTGCAGGATAGCCAAGACCATCTCCTCCCAGTTGGTGTATTCAGAGAGAGGTGATGGGGGATCACCACCAGTCTTCAGTACGGCGATGTTATGTGGTGATGACATGAACGCTCCTTCCCCTGCAGGTCATTCTATCTCTCTTGATATCCCTCCATGTGCATGTATGGATTCCCACAGCATTGACCTTGTTGACAATCCTCTGTCATAGCTCCATCTTCTTGGCCAAGGGTGTCTACTGCACCTGTGCCCCCAATAGCTGTGGCTCGACCCTGAGTAGTTCTTCCACTATGGTCCTCAGCTCCCTGTCAGTGAAGCGGGGGTGTAATGGTGTGTGTTGTGGGTGATGTGTTGTGGGTGTGTTGGTGACGGTGTTGTGTGGTTGTGTGTGTGGTCTGTGATGTGTGTATGCTGTGTTTGATTTTTGGTGGTGGTTTTGTGTGTGTGACTTGTGTGCTGGTTGTTTGAGTGTATGTGTGATGTGGTATTGATTTCTGTGGTGCTGTTGGCATTGCAAAGGAGTGTGGGTTGTGTATGGGTGTGTTTTATGGTGGCCTGGATGTGTGTCAGGTGTGTGCTATACATATTTGCCAATGTGTGCTTCTGTTGTTGGCGGGTCCCGTTTCTGAGCGCAGCTGTCGTTACCGCCAATGGTCGTTCGATATCCACTTGTTCACTGCCAGCACGGCGGTCAGCGGTGATTGCCACCAAGTTCATAATGAGGGCCATAGTCCTAACTATAACTATATATATATATATATATATATATATATATTCAAAAAACAAGATTCTCTTTCTGTTTTAGCAAGAGAAAACCGCACTCTGTCGTTGTGCCAAAAATACCTTAACTTTTAATACATTAGTGAGATCATAAACAAACAAACAGGAATCCCCTGACGCGTTTCGGTCTCACCAGACATTGTTCACAGGTGTTTCCTGTGTGCTAATTTCGGCGCTTAAAATAAAGTACTCCAAAGTAACAGAAAAAATACTCAAGTTACACCACTTATCAAGAGTTACTCCATAACATCACTAAATATATATACTTTAACAAAGAAAAATTAAACGTTTTTCTATATACATATTTACCAAATTGTAACAGTGTTTTGACTACAATCCAAGGTGTTTTTCACTGAGTTCCACATTGCATTCTGGTATATGTAGTTTATAGCATTTCATTAAATCAAATTATTTTTAAATATATGTCATAAAATCTTGTTTCAGCGACTAATGGAGACTTCAAAACAATTTCTGAGGTGTGTTAACAAAAGAGTGGGATCTACAAGCAAAATAGAGTTGTTTTATGCACAATGGAGGAAAGAGAAGCTATACGAACTGCAACAGCTGCAGAGATTTTTAATGAGGCGACAAGTAGCTCAAACTTGAATGGCAAAAGTAGTGGAGTGGCGCAGAATCATGGTGGTGTGAAGATGAAATTACGTGAATGGGAGAAACTATCACGCAAAGAGATTAATAAATGGTGGGAACTTTTTACCCTGAAGAAATATGTTGAAGTGAACAGAATCCCAAGAGGCCTGCGAATTGGTATCATGCCCAGTCACCAAGATGCAAGCAGTGCACTGTTGGAAGAATGGGGTGCACATATCTTGGATTCATCAAAGGGATTAGTTTTGATATTAATCAAACATGTGGAAATAGCATTGAATAAAATTCAGATTGAATTGAAGGCTTTAGAACAAGAAATTGCGGGCATAAAATTAACTGAAGAAGAAAGTAAAATCAGGAGTGAAATGGCTTCAAAAATTCAACAACATGAGGAGACTGTGAAAACACGCAAACAAACTAAATTTCAAAGGGACAAAAGTGACTATGAAGAGGGGAGAATTTTCACCTTTGCAAGGAGATTTCAATATGCAAAGTTGAAGGAACAAATAGATGTATCCCAATTTGAAAAATCTGATAAATCAAGTAATGAATCAAGGTCAACTGATAATGAATCCAGTGAAGGAGAATCAACCTCAATAAATACACAGGGAGTAAAATTAACTTTGTTAAACGAGATGCGCCTCGCCCTCCAACAACAATCCAAAGATCAGCAAGTCAAAACAAGAGGGAGAGGAAGAGGACGAGGCGCAAAAGGAATAAACCCACACGAAGGGGACAAAGAGGGAAGACAAAGAAAAACCAGGGCTCAAACAGCGGCAACTTTCAAGAGCTAAATATTATTAATCTTTCCACCAGAGAAATGTCCCAATCGGAGGAATCTGTCCTAAAAAAGGGGCTACAATTCTGTCCCTCTACAGATTTGGATTTAGTACAAACACGCATAGACTTTTATAAGTATATACGCAAAATCAAACTTGCCAAAACCTTTGCGGAAACTAAAATGAAAGAGAAAAATGATCCACCAACACAGGAGTATGACCTTACTGTGGGAGATAAAGAGACGTTGATGACTCTGGTGAATTTAGATCTGGGAAACAAACCATTGGAAGTTACTGAAATAGTTAAACCCCTTGGGGCGGGCCTGACAGATAAAAGACCACCTTCCAAGTTTTACCCAGCACTACCAGCAGGGAATAAAATAGATTTATTTGCGGAGATGGTCATTCATGATCTTTATAAAAAGAATTGGAATAAGAAAGAGGAGAACTTAACCATACCAGAGAAATAGGCGTTGCACAGACTTCAGATGGAAACAATGGTTGAAATCAAACCTGCGGACAAAGGTGGAAACATTGTAATACAAAATAAACAGGATTATGTGAAAGAAGCGATGCGGCAATTGTCGGATAAAACCTGTTATGCACTTGCTACTGGGAACCCAGTAATAAAACTGAAGGAGGAGATAAATTTGTGTATCTTAAGGTGGGAAGATCAAGGCCTCATTGATCAAGTAGAGGCAAAATATTTGTTAGTGGAACATCCTGTAACTCCAACAATATACTTCCTCCCTAAAATTCATAAAAATTTGCAATATCCACCAGGTAGACCTATAATATCAGCCAAAGCATCTCTATTAGAACCTATGTCAGAATACATAGATTTCTTTCTAGCACCCTTGGCAAGAAATTTGAACTCCTATTTACATGATACAGGAGACTTACTGTTACAATTGGAAGGGATACCTTGGCAGGACACCTATAAATTAGTAACAATGGATGTAGTTTCGCTGTACACGAACATTGAACATCAAATAGGAATCCAGGCATGCAAATTCTTTCTCAACCCAAGGAATATACGTTTTTATCAACACAATGAGATGCTTCTGGAAATGATTAACATTTGTCTAACAAATAATAATTTTTTGTTTAACCAACAACTGTATCTGCAAATTAAGGGCAAGGCAATGGGTTTTTCTTTTTCTCCCAATTTTGCGAATCTGACGATAGGATGGTTTGAACAACGAATAGCTTGGGCAGAAGAAAACGAGATTTACCAACAAAAAGTAGTGACTTGGTTGAGGTTTATTGATGACCTTTTTCTTATCTGGGATGGTACTGAGTCAGAATTTGATGAATACTTTAAGATCTTGAACTCTAATGTAGCCAAACTTAATTTCACCTACGACATCAGTGCAACACGTGTGACATTTCTAGATACAGAAATTTATGTTAAAGAGGGGACAATTCAGACTTCATTGCACAGGAAAATAACAGCTACGAACTCCATATTACATGCTAACAGTTTTCACCCACCACGAACAAAGTGGAACATTCCCTATGGTGAATTTCTACGAATAAAGAAAATCTGCTCAGAGCCGGAAGAGTGTGAGAAGCACTTGAAATTAGCGGAGGAGAGATTCCTGGCAAGACAATATCCGAAAAAGTGTTTAGCTCTGGCACAGAAACGTGTGAAACAATCATCAAGAGAACAACTAATTCATGGAGGAAACCAAGCCATTAAACATGCCAAACAACAACAGCTGAGGTTCATAACAACATACTCACAGAGTGCTACACAAGTTCGTAAAATCTTGGAAAACCATTGGGCAATTTTACAAATGGACCCAATAGTGGGGGAAATCATGGGACAATACCCATTAATGACTTTCAGAAGAACAGCAAACTTAAGGGATAAATTATCGCACAGCCATTTCCAAACTACAAAAGCAAACTGGTTACAGAAAACTGGCGTTTGGAAGTGCAGCAGTTGTAAGGCATGTAAAATTGGGGTGAATAAGAAAGAGTACTCAACAAATACTGGCATGGAGAGAGTGATACGTAAGCACTTGAACTGTAAAAGTCGATTCACAGTATATGTGATTGAATGTCCTTGTGGGTTGAAATATGTTGGCAGTACCATATGTGAGACTAAAAAGCGAATTTTAGAACATATTCGAGCAACTATCAATATAGATAGGAGCTATGCAACAGCGAGACATATGGAACAGAAACATGATAGCAAGTGGGAACTCATGACATTCTATGTAATTGATCAGGTACTAAAATCAGAACGCGGTGGTGACAGAGAAAAGAAATTGCGTCAACTAGAATCCAGACATATACTTGATATCCGATCTCTCACCCCGCTAGGTTTAAACCAGGATGAGGAGTTATTTGTACACCTATAAGAGTTGTCATAGCTCATAAGATGTTGCCATTCATTTATTTTATGTCATTTCCACCAATTGATAAGATGCTTTCTTTCCCGTTGTCATTTGTCAGATAGACATACAATTTTGGTGCTATCAATATAAATTGACTGAAGGAATAATACCCAAACATTAATTTTCTTCCATCAGAGGTGCAGGATTTAGCGAGGGCCTTGTTTAAAAGAAACTTTGGGGATTGTGCTATTGTAGGTAACATGCAATACATGAATATGAATCCAATGTGAATATAAATTAAAAAATAATGAGGGCCCCTATATTTTGTTAACACACCTCAGAAATTGTTTTGAAGTCTCCATTAGTCGCTGAAACAAGATTTTATGACATATATTTAAAAATAATTTGATTTAATGAAATGCTATAAACTACATATACCAGAATGCAATGTGGAACTCAGTGAAAAACACCTTGGATTGTAGTCAAAACACTGTTACAATTTGGTAAATATGTATTTAGAAAAACGTTTAATTTTTCTTTGTTAAAGTATATATATTTAGTGATGTTATGGAGTAACTCTTGATAAGTGGTGTAACTTGAGTATTTTTTCTGTTACTTTGGAGTACTTTATTTTAAGTGCCGAAATTAGCACACAGGAAACACCTGTGAACAAGGTCTGGTGAGACCGAAACGCGTCAGGGGATTCCTGTTTGTTTGTTTATGATCTCACTAATGTATTAAAAGTTAAGGTATTTTTGGCACAACGACAGAGTGCGGTTTTCTCTTGCTAAAACAGAAAGAGAATCTTGTTTTTTGAAAATATGGTTGTCCTGCCTCAAACCAGCACCACCGGAGAATTAAGTGCGCCGTAACACGCAGATCAGGACATCTTTTCTTTCATATATATATATATATATATATATATATACACATATATTCTGTTTTGCATAATTTATGCGTCACTCTAATGTAGGGGTCTTTGAGGGTGAAATTATGACCTTGAAAATGTTTTTTTCACGACATGCAATATTCGAGAATACGTCATGACACTCAGTACGTCCCCTGTGTAACATAACGAAGAATTTGCGAGTATCATCCAAAAAATAAATCATGACTCATTCATACACTAATTCATTCACTCATAGTAGAATTGAGACATTTATGCGGCTACTGACAGAGCCACTCAGAAACTTGTACATGCATTAACAGATTCATACAAACACTCACATGCCCACTCAGAACCTTATGCACCTACTCACAGACCCACACAGACACTGACACACCCACTCACAGACTGACTCAGACCATCACACATCCACTCACAGGCCCTCTCATACACTCATTAACCCACTCAGAACCCACTCAGACCCTTGGGCACCCATTAACAGACCCCTTACGACCCTCACATACCCACACCCATACACTCTCAGGCACTCATGCACCAACTCACAGACCCACTCAGACACTGATGCACCCACTCACAGACTCACTCATACACTGATGCCCCCACTCACAGACCCACCTAGACTGCTGCACATTCCCTCACAGAATCACTCAGAACCTCACTCACCCACTCACACACCCAGACAGACACTCTCACAGTTATTCTCACAACCAGAGAGACAGACCCTTTGGCTGTGGGGGTTAAGTTCTGGATTCTGTGTCCTTTGTCCTTCAAGGTTTGAACCGTATAGCACAAACTCAACTCCCAACACTGTCATTCAAGTTGTTGTGAGAGTAGAACCATTTATTACTCAACTTTGGAGAGATATACGTTTGGACTTGTAATTCCTTGACTCCATTAGTTGTGGTTATTTTTTTTGGCTTGTTCTTCTGTCTTTTGGCTTTAAAAATATATTCGACCAACTGAATTGGAGAGATTTGATCTTGATGCATGATTATCAGTTAATTGTACTATACAACAAGGTTACATTGTATTTCATGGACATGCTTTAAATTGTTCAATTAACTAGGATTGCTTGGCTTTCTACCTACTTGAATATCACTTTCCTGCATTTTCTACTGAGCTACATTATTCTTTTTGGACATGCTGCATAGTAGTATATATATATATATATAATTCATTTCTTATGTTGCAGTTTTCTTTTTTGATCAGTGGAAACACTTATGTATATTTCTTTTGATTTTACAGCCCTGAAGAAGGGCTGTGTATGAAACACTTGTTAGTTGTGGCTGCTTTATATTGTTCTTTGTTTTGAATCAAGTGGAAGAGACATTCCTGATTGAAAGAGAATAAAGGTTTTGGAAGTCATCTACGTGCAAGGTGGTGTTGTTCTCAGATCACGTTGAAGCAAGATAGATAGATAGGTAGGTAGATAGATAGATAGATAGATAATTATACAATTAGCTGGTTCCTACCGTGGAGACAATGCAGGAACTCCAATCCCGCTTGAGAGATCAACCCAAGTTCATACACTGCCTCCTGGGGCAAGGGGGCATGGGATAAAACAAGAAAATATGAACTTGCTTTATTGGTTCTGCTCTGCTGCCTTGTGATACTGCCTAATAGAGTCTGAAATTCCTGGATCTTGTTACTGTTGATGCAGGTGCGGAGCAGTAGATACAACAAGAAGCATGGTTTATTAACAGTTCTCAGTTCGCATTGTATTAGCAATTGTTTACAAATCATGTACGCTTACAGGTTTCAGCATATATATTGTATAATAGAGCAGGAACAATTTAAAAAATAAACTGGTGTCTTTCTGGCACACCCTCAAAAGACATACCAAACACTGTTCATATTAAAAATTTGAATGCAGGTTCGTGAGGTAGAGGCTTCTCCAATACCTGATACTAGTTGTAAAATACTGTGAAAAATGTCTTCAGTTCAGGTATAATAAAGTTTGGAGCGCTCCCAAGAAAAAAGTCAGGAGAGCTGGACCTCTTTGGGTCTGAGGGATTCATAATAATGTATTCATGCCTTTGTGAAACTTAGTTTTGGATTATGTAAACTAGACTATGGATTAGTGCAAAATAATCTGAGAATCAAGTACTTAGCCTTGACATAGGGCCTGATTTAAAGCTCAGTGGATGGGTAACTCCATCACAATGGTGACGGATAACCCTCCCACCGATATCTAAATCCCATAGAAGATAATGGGATTTAGATTTTGGCGGACAGGATATCCATCACTGTTGTGACGGATTTACCCATCTGCCGAGTTCTGAATCAGGCCCTCAGGTTTTTAACTGGAATTCAAAGGAAGACAGGAGGCTGTGGTGCAAGACGCCTAAGAAGAGGTGAAATTGAAACTAAAAATGTAGAAACTGGAAGTGTCGCAGGAATCAGGATCATGGGATCAGCAGGAAGGCTTGGAAGACTAGATCACTGAAGGTTCTGGGTGACTCAGGAGGTGAGTGCAGGGAAGATCCTTGCACAGGACTGGAATGAGGCTAAGACCCAATACAGGTTTAGATGGGTAGTTATGCTGGAAGAAGAGACTGTTCCAGAAAGGCACATGCCTCCTGTGGAAGAGTGGAGGTTTCCAAGGAACCTGGAGAAGACCACATGTTACCAAATAGATATGATCTCTTGCAGGTGGGAGGTGCATGTGGCAGTTGGAAACTATTAACAGTTTACTGAATCCTAGAGCATAATGGTAAAAATCACCAGATGAGGGTGGATACAGTTAATTGCCCAGGAAACACGTGGTTCATCTGCAGGTGCAAGACAGAACAAACAGGAGGTTCAATGGTTCAAGAGCTCTGGGAGGAGGGCCAAGAATTGCATGAGACAAAACAATTGTCACATGGGAAGGATTATATGAGCACAGTGTGTAAAATCCGCAGCACAGAGGGCACAAGAGGGGGTCGTGACAGTGGGGGAAGCATGGTAACATATGTATATCTCTCTCTATATATATATATATATATAGAGAGAGAGAGAGAGAGATTTATATATATATGTGTGTGTGTGTGTGTTTGTGTGTTAAGAAACTATAACTCACGGGCTAAAGTTACTTTATTGCACAAGTTATACATAGATGTGTTAGGTCAGCATAACTATACATCTAACTATAACTGCTGAATTTCTATGGTCTTGTATGGGTAAAATGTCAAGCTAACTATATTATTCCTGTAACCTTTGGTTTTCTCAGTAAATGTCTATTTTGTTTTTAACCTGAAGTAATAAATAATTACTGTACGTTAATACAGCCACCACCGTGCTCTGCCTTTGGTCATGCAAGAAAGAGGGTTTGTGTGTGAATGGTTGTATGTGTGTTTTTTAGTTGGCTTTAGATCCAGAGATCCTTCACGTTTTTACACAGGGGGCAGTTCTAAATGCCACGCGGATCCATGGATCAGTGGGAAAAAAATTGGCAATTATTTTGGCCATGAGGGGTCCCTGAAAGACCCCTCCATGTGTCCTTTGGGGTCAGGATACCTCTATGACATGCTACATTGTTTGTATAGTTGATGGTGGCAATGGCTGCGGTGAGAGGAATAAAGCTCTCAGACTGAGGCAGTTTCCAGCCCTCAGTGAAAAGCTGCGCAGGGGAAGTCAAATTTGCCCAGCACCTGTGCAATGTGGGAAGTGGCGCTTGATGTTAATGTCTAGTTACAAGTGTAATTGCTTGAAATTAGACTATCACATAGGTTATGTACAGCACTGTGGTAATTTGTTTTGATAACAGTGCTATTTAAAAGTAAATGTACAAGTTAAATATTTGCCTTACATAAAGCTTTTCTCGTGCACCTTTTTATAGAGTGCTGACCAAGCGCTAAAAGAGCGCACTGACATTCACAACAGCCTACAAATGATCCATTCACTCGTCGGCATATTTCAGATTCGTGGGAACATGAGAAAGAAACAATAGGAAAAGCAACCTCTTGCTAAATTTGTAAAATACAACAAGTTAATTGGTTTCTAAGGGCCTTATTTTCATAATGGATACAGGCTTTGTACTAGAAATGTACCTCTTGTTCCATTATGATGTACTGTATGCATCTGTTCTTGTTTTGTGGATCAGGAAGATAGAGCAGTTATTATCATTTAAACTATAAAAGAAACATTTAGCAATGAGATGTTTTTGAAATATTGTACAGATCCAATTTAGGCCCTCATTACAACCCTGGTGGTCGGTGTTAAAGCGGTGGTAACACCGCCAACAGGTCGGCAGTAAAAAAAATGGAATCATGACCATGGCAGAAACCGCCAACACATAAAGCCACTTTAACACTACAACCGCCATGGTGGTAGCAACAAACACCGTGGCGGTAACAGCCAACAGCCAGGCAGAAGACAATGTACCGCCCACCCCTTACAACCCACCCATCCGCTAGCTTTTCCGGGGCGATAACAATGCCATGGAGCCCGAGCTGCAGGTCTTCCCATGCTGGTGTACCTGCTCATATACCAAGAGCACCAACGCCGGCAACGACGACCACAGTGAGTACTGCACCTAGCACACAAGGGAGGAGGAGAGGAAAAAGAGAGTGACAAACACACGCAACTCCCCCACCCCACCCTCACCCCCAACACCATACACACAAACACATGCAACAAAATTACCTATACACCCCATAACCCTCAGGAATAACGCAAGGACAAAAGGAATGGAGTAAATTAAGTGTAATATTAGAAATACTTAGAAATATGTGCAGAAAGTAAAAACAGTATTTACAATATCTACAATACATACAAAAGGCGGGACAATGCCCACTCAAAATGTCCGTGGCCCACTGGGCCAAAACACATAGGCCAAGGCCACACTTGACTCCTGCCTCAATACGGAGGGAACACTGCAGGGGCATCAGGTCGAAAACACACAGGCACCTCAGTGGGACAGGGAAGGGGGGCACGTCAGCCGAAAGATGGCATAACGACACTGCTCCTGCAGGGGGCTCCATGCCCACTGCTTGGTCCTGGGGAGTGCAAAGCCACAGTCTCTGAAGTGAGTGGTTTGCCCACTGCTTGGTCCTGGGGAGTGCAAAGCCACAGTCTCTCAAGTGGGTGGTTTGCCCACTGCTTGTTCCTGAGGAGTGCAAAGCCACAGTCTCTCTAGTGGGTGGTTTGCCCACTGCTTGGTTGTGGGGAGTGCAAGGCCACAGTCTCTCTAGTGGATGCCGTCTTCCACTGGTTCTGGAGGGGGTCTTGTGCCCAGTGTGCTTCATCCTGCCAAGGATAGGGTGAGTGGATGCCTTCTTTCACTGGTTCTGAAGAGGGACTTGTGCCCAGTGTGCATGATTCTGCCAAGGATAGGGTGAGTGGATGCCTTCTTCCACTGGTTCTGGAGGGGGCCTTGTGCTCAGTGTGCTTCATCCTGCCAAGGATAGGGTGAGTGGATGCCTTCTTCCACTGGTTCTGGAGGGGGCCTTGTGCCCAGTGTGCTTCATCCTGCCAAGGATAGGGTGAGTGGATGCCTTCTTTCACTGGTTCTGGAGGGGGCTTTGTGCCTTGTGATGCAGATCTTGGGGAGTGCAAGGTCACAGTCACTCACCTGGGTGTCAGACCCACACGATTGTCTGTGGGCAGGATGCATGACACTCCATGGAGGTAGGACTACAGTCCATCCGCCGGCGGGGACGGCTGTACAATGGTGGCAGTGCCGGTGCTGGTGTTGATGCTGCCAGTGGTGGGGGGAGGCTCCAGCCCTTCCCCTGCAGCCTTGGACGGCTACCCACTGGGGCTGCTGCTGCTGGCAGTGGTGCTGCTTGCGGCAGGGCAGGTGGCGGTGCAGGTGGTAGTGCTTGCGACAGTGCTTGCGGTGGTGCAGGTGGCGGTGCTGGCCGCGGTGCAGGTGGCGATGCTGACCGCGGTGCAGGTCGCAGTGCTGGCGGTTGTGGTGGTAACCTCCAGGCCTTTACCTGCAGTCTAGAATGGCTGAAGTGCCCTGGCTCGTGTTCTGTGCCCCTTCCTGCCTTTGGAAGATGGTGGTGCCTCCTTGAACCTGCCAGCTAGAGCCTCCTTAAAGCGTCTCAAAGCTGCAGAAACCACAGCAGATGTGGACTTAGTGGCTGAGGTGAGGGCTGGGTTCTGGTGAGGTGAGGGCTGGGTTCTGGCCACCCTGGCGTGAGGTGAATGACGGAGGGGAGGGGTAGGGAATAGGTCAATGCTGGCTAGGAAAAGCTTCTTTGGGACATTGGGGTGGGAAGAGGGTGAAGGTTTGGGAGTGGAGGAAGAGGGAGTGCTTGTAGGAGGTGTCAGTCTGCTGTTTTTGGGTGCAGGTGCATGAGCTGGATGCTGTTGTGAGATGGATTGCTGTTGGGTGGGTGTGTGCTTGCGTTTGTGTATTTTGGGATGAGGTGTTGTAATTTAGTAGCGATTAGATTAAGCATTAGCAGAAGACATCTTGTATTTAGCAACTATTGTGAACATTTCGCGGAATCCATTTTGTATTCATGGCAGACATTTTCTCTGCCACATGCTGCCATGTGCCCTGTCCTACCTTCCTGTTAACTACTCTTGAAAATCTGTCTAGTGACAAGTTTTATTTAGCATCTCCCACTTTGCACATGCCCAGTAAGGTCTGCAGCTGTTAGTAATTAGTAACCAACAGTAATGTGTCTACTAGTCCTTGAAAACTGTTAGCCCCTCCTACCTGTCGACTGTGCATTTCCATATGACTTTATATGTATATAAGTCTTGCTTCTATAATTGTACCACCTTCTTTTTAGCCCCTGCATGGGTATAAAAGGACCATGCTCTCTTAGTTCAGTGTGCTACTTCAATCATTACCAAAGGGTGCTGTTTGAACTGTAGTACCACCTCATGTGGTTTAATAAACTTTGTCATTTATTTCAGTTTCTGTGCCAACTTCTTCCTATATGGTCTGAGGACTTTGTGCAGAGAAGACAAACCCCTTGCACTAGTAAGCCTTGCTGAGGCTTACTTTGACAAATTGGCACCCGAACAGGGACTCATCGGCAACTCGGACGCCTGATGGATTGGTCCGCTGCGGACGATCAATGCCTGAGGAGACCCGAGTCTTGGCAACCACTGCGTTTTTCCCTTCTTTCTGATTTGACCATCCAGGTGGCGCCGGTCGTCGACTGAGATCCTTTTTGTTCATTCGTCGTGCAGTGACCATTTGGTCGATTTTAGAACTTGGCAGTTGGAACCTGGACGCCCTGGGATTGGTAAGAGCCGTTTTACGGCACTTGCTGTGGGTTTTGATGCCTTTGTTTCACCACTTACTGTGGCTCTCGTGCTTTGGGTGACTAGTCGATTTGTGTCCTTTGAATTGATATATAAATTGCAATTTATATAGGCAGGTAATGAGGAGAATTTTCTCCAATTTAATTTTGATTTGAACGGCACTTTAAGTGCTACTTTGATTATAATAGTGCATATTCTGCACTATTTTTGGCATGCCTGTTTTTAGCACACTTCGTAGGATGTGTTGCTTTTGTAATGGTACAAATTTGAGACTGGAAGAATCGCAACCGGCACCCCCAGAGGGGACGCCCAATAGAGATATGTAAGTTAAACATGGTCTTTCTTCTATAATGTACAGCACATTATGGAATAAATACACTCGTGCGGATCCTGAGTTACGTTGGCCTATGCATGGGTCATTTGATTTGCGAAAGATTGAGTATGTGGAACAATGTATGTGTAAGCGAAGGTCTAAGCAAGCTATGTTTGACTGTGTACGAATGTGGGAGAAAGTAGTGCGTGGACAAGTGAAGCGTGAGCAAGCCTTGCTTAAGAAAGAGCAGCAGAAGAATGTATATGTGAAAGCATTGGAAATGAGAAAGAAAGAAAGAAATGACTTAAAGGAGATAGAAGAGATGCCCCTCATGAGTTAGCTGAGGTCTCCGGTACGAAGCAACAGAAGATACAAGACAGTCGCTCTATGTTGCCTGCTGACCATGCGTCTGAGCTGAGATCTATTGCTCGTAAAGCAATTCGTAGCGTTGTCTCTGCTTCTGAGCTTTTAGACAACATGAAAGGGTGGACCGAAAAGGAGCAGCTATATTTTACTGAGGCATTTGGCACAGAAGTTATTGAACTATTTCCGAAATATTCTGATGAGTTAGAGCCCGATGATGTAGCAGCTGATTCTAAGCAAATGCGTGATGGTCTTTCTGTTTTTTCCCAGGTGGCTGATGCAATCAGGCGTTTGGTGAAATTATGTGTTGCGGCAGACCATTTGCAAGAGGAGAAAAGGGCTGTGGACATAGTTGCACGGACATCTCAGACCGGCGGGGTGCAAGCTTCCATCTTCGGAACAGATAAGACTATGATAGTTCACGCGAAACCAATGCGGGAGGCCGCGCCTTTGTAGGTTCCTCCTAAAGGATCGGGTACAAGTGATGATTAAACTTCTGTTGATGCTAAGGGTTATTTTATTTATAATTGGGTGTATACTCCTTGGAATAGGGCAGATGTAATGGCACTTAAAACAGCATTACCTGACCCGCGGAAAAATTCAGATGCCTTTTATGAGGAAGTTGAGGGAACAATTAGTTCTTGTACTATGACTTTGGCTGACATTGATTTATTTTTCAGATTGATATCACCGCCAGATATGTGGAGAACTGTTCGTAAAGTTGATGATCGTGTAGTTTTTGGGGCATCATGGAAAGAATTAGAACAGATGGACGGGGATGGAGAACCTGAGAAAAAGCCATATCAGTTGATTCTAGATCTTCCTGCAGCCATATTAGTTAAGTTAAAAAGGATTATTCCCCCTAAAAAGATAGATTGGACTGTTTTAGCGTCTTGTAAGCAAAAGGCAGATGAATCGGTCTCTGATTTCTTTACACGCTTTGAAGAAGCATTTCATGATTTTAGCGGCCAGTTATTGTCAGATGATACGGGCAGACATTTGTTTGTCAATAAATATGTCGCAAATCTGTTACTAGGAATAGCTAGTCGTCTAAAAGCTTGTGAAAGTTCATGGACTATCTCTACTCCGGTTTCTCTTTGACTATGGCTCAGTATTATGAATGTCAGGAATTAGAAGCAAAAGGTAGCAAGGGTAAAAAGATTAAAGAATTAAAGACGAAGGTTATGTTGGCTCAAGCTTATGGTCCGCCTTTTAGAGGTAGTGATAGAGGTGGACGAAGATCTTATGGTTCTTCTTACACTCGTTCAAATTTGTCTGTTGATAAGTGTGCGTCTTGTAAGAAATTTGAGCATTGGGCTGCCGATTGTCCAGCACTACGTGTTCAGCAGTGTTCACGTGGTCGGGTACAAATGAGAAATCGCTCAGGATATTCAGGGCCTAGAAGAAGCACGAATGATCATGCTAAGGTTGATGCTAAATGTACGAGGGCAGGATGGGTTTAACACTCTTGATAGACGGAACCAATACCAGATGTCTAACTATGTGCAGCCTGATTTCCAAGATTCTGCTTATGCATAGGATTGCCTAGGATGGGGTAAGGAATCTGTTGAAGTTCCATTAGATCAGAGGGGTCCTTATGTTACAGCACATGTTTTGTGTTCTACTGATCAGTTTCTGGTTGATACAGGAGCTACTCGTAGCGCCTTGTCTAACCAATTGGTTCCAAGGTCTCCCCTGTCTGGCTTAACCATTACATCAATAGGTTTCGATGGAACACCTTCCCCTAGCCTATTGTCACAACCACTTGCATTCCATGTTGATAAATTTGCTGCTCCATGTCCGTTTTTGCTTTCTCCAAATACACCAGACAATATTGTGGGTCTTGATATGCTCAAGTATTTCAGGGCTACAATACGATGCTCTCCTGAAGGGGTGTGTGATATTTTGAATGATAATCATCCTGTCATGGAAAGAGTTTGTCTTGTTAAAGAGGATATTGCATTAGCTTCACTCCCTAGTACTTTGTGGGCTACTTCAGATACTGATGTGGGACAAATGATTATTCCACCGGTACATATTAGTGTCAAGGAGGGAGCTGTATTGCCATGTTTGACTCAATACAAAATTTCACAGGAGGGTGAAGAAGCACTCTCACGAATTGTGCATGATCTTATTGCAGTTGGAGTTGTTGAGGAAGTTCTGTGTAATGTTTTTAACAGTCCGATTCTTCCTATTCTGAAAAAGGATACTGATACTAGGATTTACCGATTCATTATTGATTTACGAGAAGTGAATAAGATTGTGGTACCACAATATCCTGTGGTATCTGACATCACGACACTTCTTACTTTGGTTCCCCCAACAGCAACTACGTTCTCTGTGATAGACTTGAAGAATGCTTTCTTTTCGATTCCTATTCATCCTGACAGCCGATATTTGTTTGGTTTTACTTTGAATAAACAATGATGTAGATTTTGCAGAGTTCCTCAAGGCTATACTGAGAGTCCTAGTATTTATAGTCAAGCGTTAAAACGACAACTTGATTCTTTTGTGTTGCCTGAAGGTGTGGCTCTCATACAATATGTCGATGATATTTTGTTGGCAGCTGGGCAATGTGAAAAGTGCACTTTGTCCTTACTTTCTTTTCTTGCTTCACACCATCATAAAGTGTCATGAAAGAAATTGCAATATTGTAGACCAATGGTAACCTATTTAGGTCACCTTTAGTCTAAGGAGGGCCGTGCACTTACATCAGATCGTATTCAAGCAATTTTAGACACACCAGTACCCTCTACTCAGAAAGATGTTCGTGCATTCCTTGGTCTTACTTCTTTTTGTAGGCAATGGATATTAGGGTTTTCACACATTGTCAAACCTTTGCTAACACTTTTGACAAAAGATACTCCAATGCCCCTCCCATGGACAGATGAATGTGAGACTGCTTTCCGGCAGCTACGACAAGCCCTTTGTTCAGCACCAGTGTTAGGTACTCCAGATTACACGAAGCCTTTTGCACTTTACTTACATGAGAAAGATGGATGTGCATCGTCAGTTTTAGTACAGACACATGGCGATAAGCAGCATCCCTGTGCATATTTTTCAGCAGTACTTGATCCTGTCGCTCGAGCATTGCCTGGGTGTTTTCGTTCAGTTGCGGCTACAGCTGTGTCAATACGTCAGAGTGAAGGGATAGTTTTGTCACATAAGCTGTTGGTGTTAGTACCCCATGCGGTTGATGCTCTTTTAAATCAAACAAAGACGCAACATTTAACTAGCGCTCGCCTGACAGGATATGAATTGACATTGCTGGCTCCTCACATTACACTGAAGAGATGTGCAACACTATATCCAGCCACTTTGTTGCCATATCCGGTGACTCAGCCTCAGTCACAAGAAACACATGATTGTATATTCCTTTCCAAAGAACAGACAAAGGGTCGTATTGATTTGCAAGATACGCTCCTTCCAGATGTAGATGGGGAATTGTGGGTTGATGGGTCTTGTTTGAAGTTGCCAGATGGTACGACCTCAACTGCATATGCAATCACCACAATACACACGGTAGTGGAGACAGCTCGTATACCACAGAAGTCAGCTCAAGCAGCTGAACTAATAGCTTTGACACGAGCATGTGAGCTTAGTACTGACTTATGTGTGAACATTTATACAGACAGCCGCTATGCTTTTGGAGTGGCTCATGATTTTGGTTTCCTTTGGAAGGAGAGAGGATTTCTCACATCCCACGGGATGCAGATAATGCATGGAGAATTAGTGCATGACCTCTTGACTGTATTAACATATCCAAAGAAAATAGCTATTGTGAAATGTAGTGCACACAAGAGAGTGATATATAAGATGGGGCAAGATAATGCCGTTGCGGACCGCGTAGCACGTGAGACTGCGATGCAGCGAAGTACTACTTCTATGTATGTAGTGAAGTCACAAGCTGAACGTTGGCATAATGCTAGACAAGACGTATTGGATATCCAGAAATCTGCTTCTGTGAAAAGAACGTGAGCAATGGTCTGAAGAAGGAGAATTGGATGATGAGGGCTGTTGGCGGAATAAGCAGATGGATAAATGGAAATTGCCTATAGCTTTTGTACAACCTATGGTTCAGATGGCACATGGGCTTGCACATGTTGGAGCTTCAACAATAACGAAGTTGCTTACGCAAGTTTGGGAGCAATCAGAAATTTCCAGTACAGCTAAGAGAGTAGTACAGTCTTGTTTGATCTGTTTACAATACAATCCTGGAAAAGGGACACAAACTCCTTTGCTACACCAACTGCACCTTTTGAAGTTCTACAAATGGATTATATTCAGCTTGAACGCTGCAACAATTTAAAGTATATCTTGGTGGTGGTATGTGCCTTCAGTAAATGGATAGAGGCGTACCCCATAAAGGATAGTACTGCCATTACCACAGCGAAGGTGCTTTTGAAATAATTTTTTCCTAGGTTTGGTGTTTGCAGACTTTTATGGAATGAGAACGGACCTCATTTTGTTGGGGAAGTTATTAAGTATGTCCTGAAAGGATTAAGGATCAAACAGAAGTTCCATGCGGTTTTCCACCCACAATCAGCAGGGTTGGTGGAAAGGTATAATGCTACTTTGAAGCTGAAGTTAGCAAAGATACAGGCTTCCACATCTTTAACTTGGGCGGATGCATTACCGTTGGCATTATTGTCTATTAGGTCAGTGCCATACTCTCGAACAGGCCTCACCCCCTATGAAATAGTATTTGGAAGGCCAATGAACATTTGGGGAGTTCCTAAGCCAAATTCTGTATATGATGTACCTTGTGTCCTGATGAATGATTATTTGACATAGTTAACCGACAATTTGGTTTCTATTCATCAACAGGTTCGAGAAGCACTTCCTGACAGATCTACAGGTGAAGGCCATGAACCCTGACCTGGTGACCAGGTGATGATTAAGTCCTTTGAAAGATCAAGCAGCTTGGAACCAAGGTGGCGAGGCCCAGAGCAGGTGCTCCTTGCGACAAGGACAGCAGTTTGAGTGACGAACCAAAGGAATTGGGTCCATAGTACTCACTGCAAGAGAGTGCTACCTACCTTGGTGGAACCTGCTGTGCTGACCGATCATCGAGAGATTTTGACTACGGTGAAAGGCCGTGCTATATCACCTGACGAATCTGCGTAGTTCTTCCCGGACCATACGATTTCTGGAGAATCGCGATATAATTTGAGACCGAGGAAAGAATCTGTAGTGCTGAAAAAAACTGGTTGAGCTACCACCCTGGGTTAGTGAAACGGAGAGCCAATGTGGCAAGGGGGTGGATCAGTCATGCATTAGTGTAGTGACACCCGTCTTGGCCCATGGTGGAGAAAGCAGCGGCTGCCCAGGGATCAGAGCTCCAATGATTTTTTTAAATTAATTTCTGGAAGGGTCGATTATCACTGTTGCTAAAATAAATAACAAAGTGATCATTAGTACTATGGGGTTTGTTGTTGTTTTGGTGGTTATAGCAATAATCGCCTGGTTTGTTGAAAAGATGGCTCCTGCTCGTGAGTTTTTTGTTGCCACTACTCCAGTACCAGAGGATCATTATTACTTTACGCTTCCCTATCATGAGCAGAAGCACCATCAATCGTACTTCAATAATACTTTCATTCAGATGTTGCATCATACTCATAATGCTACAAATACTACTAACTGTTGGGTATGTGGAATGATACCTGTGCATCAAAAGAAAGGAGGAACACCTTTCATTCCTCTTCCTTTTTCACACAATGGTTCTTGTCAAGCTTGGTATACGCTTTTGTTTGCATCTGGAAAACGTACAGAGGGCGGACTTTTTTTTCGCCTTAATAAAGTATGCTACTGAGACAAAGATGGGTATCCCCAAGCCAAAGGAACTAAATGGGAATGGGAAGAGTATCAACCGGACAATGTTTCAATACCATGGTGGTCATTCCGACCTCGGCGGTCTTTTCAATAGACCGCCGAGGGACTGCCGTACGGAAGACCGCCAGTGCTGGCGGTCTTCCGCACGGGCCATTATGACCGCTGGCAGCGCTCTGCCCGTTTCCGGACGAAGAGCCGCCAACAGCCATACTGGCGGCAGGCGGGGAAGTGGAGGTAGCTCCACCTCCACCGCCACGCCAACAGAACACCGCCCAGCGAATCACGACCTGTGATTCGCTGTGGCGGTGTTCTGTTGGTGTGGCGGTGTCGGCGGAGCTGCCTCCATGGGTCCCGTTCCCTCCCGGAGGATCACCGGAACAGGTAAGGTGATCGTCCGTTAGGGAAGGGGGTTGGGGGGGTGTTGTGAGTTGTGTGCGTGCATGGGGGTGTGCGTGTGTGTATGTTGAGGGGGCGTGTGAGTGCATGCATGAATGCTGGGGGGTGTGTGTATGTGCATGAGTGCGTGCATGAATGCGGGGGGGGTGTATGTGCATGAGTGCGTGAATGCGGGGGGGTGTGTATGTGCATGAGTGCGTGCATGAATACGTGCGTGTATGTGTGTATGTGTGTGTATATGTTGGGGATCGGGTTGGGGAGGGGGGTCCTGCAACCTTTTGGGGGTGGCGTGGGTGGTGGGGGGGTAGGGGAGGGAGTCGGGGTAGGGGGTTGGGGGTGGGGGAGACCCCTATCAGTGCCAGGGAAGGGATTCCCTGGCACTGATAGTGCTTTCCGCCATGGATTTCATGGCGGTCCCAAACCACATGAAATCCATGGCGGTAAGCCGGGGTCAGGCGGGTTGGAATACCGCCGGCGGTATGTGACGACCGCCGGGCTGGAGACCCAGGTCTCCAGCCCGGCGGTCGTTACCGCCGTGGCGGTCGGAACGGTGAAGCGGCGGCTGGCCATGGCGGTAACCGCCATGGTCAGAATTCATGAAAAAAGACCGCCAGCCTGTTGGCGGTCTTACCGCCGCTTCACCACCGACCGCCACGGTTGGAATGACCACCCATATGTCTTCACAAATATAAGAGACTCTGACAAGAAAGAACAATTTGTGATTTCTGTTACAAAAACTAAAGCAGATTTATGTATACGTAGCACTGGGCGAATTCCAGTGGGGATAAGCGATTGTACCTTGATTTTAACTATTGAGGGGGTAAATAATAGTAGTTTTACAGCTTCACATAATACATATTTTGTTTGTGGTAACTATGGATATTACCAACTACCTGTTGAGTGGTCAGGTGTGTGTTATGTATCTTTTCTATTACCCCCTGTGTTTTTGGCACCTGCATCATTTCACTCAATTTTAAACTGTTCAATGACATCATTAAAAATAGATATAAAAGGACAATAAGAACAAATGAGGTAGACCAAACGGACACTAGCCCGCAACAATATGTTGATTTTAATTTAGGGTTGTTCTCCTTTGTGGGTGATGCGTTAAACAGTAGGAAAGTGAGACGATTGCCTAGGGTTGTGGAAGCTGTTACCAATCAGGCAGCTCTGGCACTTGGGAATATTACAGAGGAGCTTCAAATTGCAAGGATTGTAGCGCTCCAAAATCGTATGGTACAAGGGGCCATATGTACGAAGACTTTTTCCCATAGACACAGAATGGGTAAAAACCTTTGCTACATCTGGCCCTAGATGTGATATTGGCTGATCGAGGTGGTGCATGTCGCATCATCAGTAGTAGTTGCTGTGTTTTCATTCCAGATCCCTCACCTTCAATATATGATGCAATATCTAAATTGCATAAAACTGCTGCAGAAATTCACACAGAGACTGGTATTTGGACTTTTTCTGGATGGTTTTGGGCTCTTGTTTCCGCTTGGGGCTGGAAACTACTGACTATCCTGTGTGTAATGATTGCAATATTTTTTACATGCTGTATCTGTATTCAGTGTGGTCCAATGTTCTGCTCCATGTGTATTACTGCTTGTATGCTTACCAAAAGAGATATTACAGAAATGAAAGCACAACACATGTTAGATAAGGAAATAGCTGAAATGATGAGCATAAATATACAAGATGAATATTTAGATTATACCAGAAAGACGAATGTCTTCAGCTAATGCTGAAAGGGTCGTCTGTTGTAATTTAGTAGCGATTAGATTAAGCATTAGCAGAAGACATCTTGTATTTAGCAACTATTGTGAACATTTTGCGGAATCCATTTTGTATTCATGGCAGCCATTTTCTCTGCCACATGCTACCATGTGCTCGCCATGTGCTCTGTCCCACCTTCCTGTTAACTACTCTTGAAAATCTGTCTAGAGACAAGTTATATTTAGCATCTATCTCCCACTTTGCACATGCCCACTAAGGTCTGCAGCTGTTAGTAATTAGTAACCGACAGTAATGTGTCTACTAGTCCTTGAAAACTGTTAGCCCCTCTACCTGTCGACTGTGCATTTCCATATGACCTTATATGTATATAAGTCTTGCTTCTATAATTGTACCACCTTCTTTTTAGCCCCTGCGTGGGTATAAAAGGACCATGCTCTCTTAGTTCAGTGTGCTACTTCAAACATTACCGAAGGGTGCTGTTTGAACTGTAGTACCACCTCATGAGGTTTAATAAACGTTGTCTTTTTTTTTCAGTTTCTGTGCCAACTTCTTCCTATATGGTCTGAGGACTTTGTGTAGAGAAGGGCGACCCCCTTGCACTAGTAGGCCTTGCTGAGGCTTACTTCGACAGAGGGGTCACAGACACAGTGGGAGAGGACACAGGGGACGTGTGCATGGATGTGGGGTGGTGACTGCCAGTGAGGGGCGTCTAGTGATAGGCTTGCTGGTGATGAAGGTAGTGGATGAGGATGTAGTGCATGCAGGTGTGAGTGCAGACGCAATTGCGAGGGAGGTGGATGAGGAGGAGGAGGGGGACACAGTGGAGGCAGTGGATGTTGGTGTTTCTGCATGGGGATGGTGCTTGTGTGAGTGCCTGTGAGATGAAGTGTGGTGCTTGTGTTTGCCTGAGACTCTTCTGTGCGTTGATTTGGGTGATTGCTGGTCTGAAGGTGTGCTTGGGATAGGTTGGGGTTGAGAGGATTGGGACTGGGTAGAGGAAGTTGGAGGGCGGAGGCTGGAGACAGGGACAATGGCTGCCATCAGTGCGAAGGCCAGAACCTGAAATGCTCTCTGTTGGGCCGCCACGCCAGAGTGAATACCCTCCAGGTATGCATTTGTTGGTTGCAAATGCCTTTCGACACCCTGGATGGCACTCAGCATGGTTGACTGCCCAACAGTGAGGGATCTCAGGAGGTCAATAGCCTCCTCACTGAGGGCAGAAGGGCTGACTGAGGCAGGGCCTGAGGTGCCTGGGGTGAAGGAGATGCCCACCTTCCTGCGTGAGTGGGCACGGAAACACGTTGAAGGGCTGCTGGGAGGGTGGTGCTGGTATGGGGGTGGCGGCTGTACCTGTAGTTGGGGTGGGCACAGAGGTGTCCACCATCGCCAGGGAGCTTCCATCAGACAAGGAGTCGCTGTCTGTAGTGTCCCCTCCTGTATCCGTCATAGTGCTTCCCTCGCCCTCTGTCCCACTGGTGCCCTCACTGTCGGTGGATTCGGCCTCCAGGGCCATGTGGAATGCAGCTCCCTCCGTCGCCGGTGCCTCTGCTCCTCCACCAGATAATGCTAATGCACACAAGGACAGGGTGCCAAAACAAGAAGGGGGGGAGAGACAGAGGATACACTTGGTCAATGCCAGCAAGAACACTACCGTTGACGTACACAACACATAGGGATCAGACCTATGCACTAGGCCATGCACTACCAGTTACAAAGCTAGTCACCAACCCACGGGGTACAATGCCTAACGCCATTAGCAGGACACCTGAAACCAAAAGGACCCTGCCCAGTAGTAGATGCCCACTAACACTATTGGGGTTGGAATGCTTCAGAGCCTGACCAACAAGGGACCTACCCTGCCATTTCACCCTGTCCTACGGGTACCCACAGCCCACATCCCCCACCCAGGTACCACCTTAACGCGTGCAAAGTCATGCTTCAGAATCCGTACTTACCCCCTTGTGGCAGCTGTGATGCCTTCAAGTGCCCATCCAACGCCGGATAGGCCACTGCCAGGATGTGGAACATCAGGGGGGTCATTGGGAGGCCATCCCCAGCTGGGCCTCCTCTGTCTTCCTTGCCCAGTGGCGCAGGTCCTCCCACCGTTTGCGGCAGTGGGTGCTCGCCTGTCAAAGACCCCCAGGGTCCACACCTCCTTGGTGATGGCACACCAAATAATCTTTTTCTGATGGGCGCTGACCTGCAGGAAAAGAAAACATAGAAAAAAGGTATTAGTCATACATTCCGGCCTGTTACACTCATGGCCCACAACATCCCTCCCATCCCCTTACGCACAGACATTGACCACCATACATGCAGCACTCTGTCCAGGACCCCTCAGCCCCACCCTACACGAGGCTTGCACACACATCAATCCCTACATTCATGGCCCACGCATCATGCTCACAGTGTACTCACCTGTTTGTCTGGAGGACCATAGAGTAAAGTGTACTGGGGTAGGACCCCATCCACTAGTCTGTCCAACTCCTCCAAAGTGAAGGCGGGGGCCCTTTCCCCAGACACTTGAGCCATTATCGCTTCCAGACACAGGTCACAGCAGCACTTGCACTGTAGGTCCTCTCCTGTTGAAGGTCAGGTAGCAAGTGAGTGAACAGATAGAAAATGGTGGTCACGTCCACAGCGGTACGTACTGTCATCGCTGGCTCACATCGCCATTGGCTCCTGGAACCCATAGGGCTCAATGTTAACCAATGGGAAGTTGCGCGGTGGTCGTCGACCGCCGACCGCAACGGCGCATCGCCAGCAAAATTACCTCATTTCCACTTGTCTCTCCTCACATGTCATGCAGCTGCCATTTCAGGGGGCACAGGCCATGGCACCTAACTGCATCACAGCAGACATTGGCACATCAACTGACTTTAGTATTCACGTACTGTTTCTGTAAAGGGAAAAATGCATTTTTATTTTCACATATGTGTGAATATGACTCTCTGCTTACTGTTTTCCACCCTAGAGTTCAACCGGTGAGGATGAATAGGAGATGGAGACAACCCCCGTGTACAGACCCCTGCTGGACCTGGCGACAATTGAGGAAAAGACACATTATCCTGACGTACAGACTTCATAGGGCCACAATCCAAGAACTGTGTGCCCAATTGGAGCCAGACCTGATGCCAGCTATCCGCTAGCCCACAGGTATCCCCCCTCTTGTGCATGTCCTGTCAGTGCTCCATTTCCTGGCAAGTGGTTCATTCCAAGCAACAGTGGCCATGGCATCAGGGATGTCTCAGCCAATGTTGTCCGACGTGTTGACCAGAGTGTTGTCTGCCCTGCTGAAACACATGCGCAGCTACATTGTATTCCCCCAGGTGGAGGATTTGGCCACAGTGAAGGCTGACCTTTTATGCCCTGGGTCATATCCCCAAACTCATTGGTGCCATTGATGGTACACATATAGCATTTACCCCCCCCCCCTGGAGAAATAAACAAGTGTTCAGAAATAGAAAAAGCTTTCACTCTCTGAATGTGCAGATGGTGTGTTTGGCGGACCAGTACATCTCCCATGTGAATGCCAAGTATCCTGGCTCTGTGCATGATGCCTTCATCTTGAGGAATAGCAGCATTCCATATGTGATGTCTCAACTCCAGAGGCACCGGGTGTGGCTAATAGGTGAGTCCATGGTCCCCACACAGTTGATGTAGGTATATGGGTGTGGGATTGTCCCTAAGGGTGACTGTCTGTCTAACAGGTATCCCTCGATATTTGCAGGTGACTCTGGTTACCCCAACCTCTCATGGCTACTGACCCCAGTGAGGAATGCCAGGACAAGGGCAGAGGAACGTTACAATGAGGCACATGGGCGAACAAGGAGGATAATTGAAAGAACCTTTGGCCTCCTGAAGGACAGATTCCGGTGCCTCCATCTGACAGGTGGATCCCTGTACTACTCACCCAAGAAGGTGTGCCAGATCATCGTTGCATGTTGCATGTTGCACAACTTGGCCTTGAGACGCCAGGTGCCTTTTCTGCAGGAAGACGAGCCTGGAGATGGTCTTGTGGCAGTGAGGAAGAGGAGGCAGAGGAAGAAGATGTGGACAACAGAAGTTCACTCATTCAACAGTACTTCCAGTGACACACAGGTAAGGCACTTTAGCTTCACTTTCCATTGCAGTTTTGTGTTGGACATTGTACATGACATCCTGTTTTGTCAAAGTCTATGGCCATTTACTGCACCCTTTGGCATCTCTATTTTCAGATATCTGTGCCCCAGCCTGGCTCCTGGTGTGTTTACTGCTGCCCACTACAGGTCATACCTATGTATACATAACTGCACAGTTGAATTGCAATGTTTTCAGCTTGTTAAACGAATACATATTGCAATTGATTGACAGACTCCATACTTGTATTTGTTTCAAGGGTGTTTATTTATGTGCTAATAAGTGGAGAGGGTATTGCAATGGGCTGGGTTTCTGATGAAGGAAAGTCCAGGGTAGAGTCCAGTTTAATTGTATCACAGGTACATTGTCCAAAGGGGCATAGGAAGTGGAGCAATGTCAGTTGAAGGTGGACAGGGTGACAGAGTGAAACAGAAGGGTGACAATCAGGAGAGTCCTATTTCCTGGCAGGGGTCTTGGCAATGTTCTCTGGCTTCTGCCTGGATCACAGGGACCATTTGCATGGTGGTTCTCCTTCTGTAGAGAGTGGGGTGCTGGTGGCCTGTTTGTCCTGTGGCGGGGCCTCCTGTCCACTAACGCTGGCGGAGGTGGAGGGCTGTTCTTCAGTTTGGCTAGTGCCAGGGGCCCGTTGGTGTGCCACTGCTTCCCTCATGGTGTTGGCCATGTCTGCCAGCACCCCTTCAATGGTGACCAATATCCCTCAGGTCCTCCCTGATCCCCAGGTACAGTCCCTCCTGCAGATGCTGGGTCTCCTGCAACTTGTACATTATCTGGCCCATGGTCTCCTGGGAATGTTGGTATGCTCCCAGGATCCCTGCAAGTGCCTTGTGGAGAGTGGGTTCCCTGAGCCTGTCCTCCCCCTGTCGCACAGCAGTCCTCCCAGCTTCCTCGTTGTCCTGTGCCTCTGTCCCCGGAACCGTGTGCCCACTGCCACTGACCCCAGGTCTCTGATTGTCTTGGGTTTGTGGGGTTGCCTGGGGTCCCTGTAGTGGTGGACACAATGCTGACTGACGTGTCCTGGGGACAGAGGTATGAGTCCGCTGGGTGGGTGCTGTGTTTCCTGAGGGGGGAGGCTCTGTGTATGTTTGGAACTGTGGCAGGGTAACCGACTGTCCAGAGGTCCCCGATGGGCCACGTTGGTCATCCTGATCCAGGTGTGCAGAGCTGCTGTCATCACTGTGGGCCTCTTCTGTGGGGGGACTGGATGTTGTTGGCACCTCCTAGGTCGGTGATGTTGAGTGGGTCCTGTGGGGATGTAAATGCAGTGTTATTGTATCTGCATGTGCCATCTTGTGCATGGATATGTTTCCCTCTATGGTTTTTATTAGCAAGGTCTCTTTGGGTTGTGTGAGATGTTATTGGTTTGGCTAAATGATTGTGTGAGAAAACAGAGCTGATTGCAGAGGCTCCCTAACTTTTTGCCCCCATTTTCCACTTTTTGCTGGTGTTTTCCTGACTCTGATGGTGCCCTGGGTACTGCTAACCAGTCCCAGGGCCTGTACTCTGTGTAAAATCAATATGCAAATTAGGCTAATTATAATTGGCTAAGTCAACCTACCTATAAGTCACTAGTATATGGTAGGGTAGTAGGTTTAGGGACCACAGCGTAGGTAGTGCACCCATAGGTGCACTTCTGAGGTGCCCAGTGTCATTCTAAAGGCAGGCCTGCCTTGCTGGCTGCTTTAAATTAAAGTTATATGCAAATTCGACTTTGGAATTAGAAGTAGTTCCAAAGTCTTAAACTACCTTATTTTTACATATGTCACCCCTAAGGTGTGCCCTATGTGCCCCTAGGGCTGGGTGCCATGTAACTATAAGCGGGGACCTTATAAAAGTAGTTTTATAAGCCCTGGTGAGGTAAAAACAGCCACATTTGTTTTTCCCTCGTAGTGAATGGCCCTCATAGGCTAGAATGGGGTGACTTTATTTTAATTTTTAAAAGTCCCCTTAAGTAATGGATACTAAATTAATTGTAATATTAAATCCCACAACTTTCAGTTGTTGGATTTAATATAACTTGTTAAAGAGTTTTAAACTTTACCTGAAAAAGCCCTGCATTGTTTTTGCTGCTGTGCTCTGATTGGGCAGCCTCTGGCAGCCTGGCCAGGCTGCCTTGATGAGGTGTGAAGTGGCCTGGCTTCACACAAAGAGATGTGCCTGTGGGAGGGAATCTCCCCTCAGCAGATGGTGAGGCAGGAAGGGGGGGGGCTGCCAAACTGGTCTTCAAAGACAGAGAAGGACATTTGGAGCAACCCAGCAATACCCCCGCATCCTGCAACCCCAGACAACTAGGTGCCCCTTGATTAGATTAGGAGAGGGCAGGAGAGGGTGTGTTTATGATTTTTAGCCACACCAGTGGGTGGGCTCAGCCAGATGTAACCTCCAAAAATCAGATTCAGCCATGATGGATTTTTGAAGAATGTTGCCTCCTGGGATTGATTGTTGCCACACTTCCCAGGAAGTGGTCATCACAGGGGGAAGGACCCTGCACCTGATTGCAGAATCAGGACCCCCCTGTTTTTCAACCAGGAGCAGGGATAAAACTGGCAGACCTGCACCCACACCTGAGTTCCCTACCAGATCCCTACCAGGAAGAACTACAGAAGAAGAAGGACTGCCCTGCTGGACCCCTGGTCTGTACCTGGAACCTGCACTCTGAAGGACTGCACCAGCTGCACAATTGGGCTTCACCACAAGAAGGACTTTGCCTGGCGTCAACTGGTTCAAGGAGGGACTCCCTGTTTGCTACAGGTGAAAAATTGCTAACCAGAGTCCCCTGCACCAACTCCTGAAGAAATCAACCAGCTGACCACTGCCCAGTGGCCAAAAAGGAGTTTGCGCCAGGTGCATTCTGGGAGTTGTAGTCCGCACCCCCCAAGGATCATCTCAGAGCTTCTGGACCCTTGGGGTGAGCTGTGGACCCCAAAAGAACCTTAAAAGAACATCTGGGAGAAGACCCAGAAGTTTGGAGAACTTTTGAAAAAAAGCTCCATAGAGCGACCGACCCGCCGTGGCAACTCTAGCCTGCTTGCCTCAACCGTGACCCAGCCTGATTTGCTGGTCCGTCCCGGTGAAGAAAATCTCCAAAAAAGAGACTAAGTCCGAATGTAAAAAGTTGACCGGGACCTCCCAGCCAGCGTATCCGAGGAGGGCTCCAAGGACGTCGGATCAAGATCCAGGTTTACCCTGGTCGAAGGATTTTCACTTCGAAAAAACGACTGAGTCCGAAGGTAAAAATCTCCACTGAGGATTCCCGCAACGCGTACCCGGAGAAGAGTTCCAGGAGGTCGGATTCGACTGGCAGGTGAGTCCCACTGAAGAAAATCTTGAGAAAAGAGACTAAGGCGGCCATGCGGTTACCGCCATTTGGCCGCTCTGCGGTCAAAAGACCGCGGCGGCCATTCTGGCTTTCCCGCTGGGCCGGCGGGCACCAGCCAAAGGAGCGCCCGCCGCCCGCCGGCCCAGCGGGAAAGGCCCTGCAACACAGAGGCCGGCTCCGAATGGAGCCGGCGGTGTTGCAGGGGTGCGACGGGTGCAGTTGCACCCGTCGCGATTTTCACTGTCTGCTATGCAGACAGTGAAAATCATGCTGGGGCCCTGTTAGGGGCCCCACAACACCCGTTCCCGCCATCCTGTTCCTGGCGGTAAAAAACGCCAGAAACAGGATGGCGGAAAGGGGGGTTGGAATCCCCATGGCGGCGCTTCTTGCCATGGAGGTTCAGCCCTGCCAGGGGTATTCCGGCGGGAAACCGCCGGATCCCCTTTTCTGACCGCGGCTTTACCGCCGCTGTCAGAATGGGCACTGAAGCACCGCCAGCCTGTTGGCGGTGCTTCCGTTGCCCGCGGCCCTGGCGGTTTAGGACCGGTAGGGTCAGAATGAGGCCCTAAGTCCGAAGGTAAACTTTTGACCGAGGCCTCCCGCGAGCTGTAGCCGAGCAGGGCTCCATCGCGGTTGGCCTTAAACTTTGACTTTGCCCCGGTCGAGGTGCAACCAGATGACCCGATTGGCGCTTTTTGTTTCTAGGCGCTAAAAAACAATAATTCTTTAAAAATTCATATCTCCGGTTCCCCTTATCTGATTGTATTCTTTTTTGTCTAATTTTAAAGATAAAAATATAATCATTTTTTATAAATTGGTTTTGGATTTTTAAACTGTTTCCTGTGTTTTATTTAATTACTGGGTTGTGATATTTGAATGCTTTACACTCTGTCTCCTAATTTAAGCCTTGTCGCTCGTTGCCAAGCTACCAAGGGTTGAGCTGGGTTTAATTTACTGAGACCTAACTGGACCTAAGTGGAGGTTAGTGGCCTAATGCTAAGTGTAGGTATCTACCTGCCCTTACCAATAACCCATTTTCCAACAGATTGTCACTAGTGTGCATGCTGTGGTGATGCGTGTCCATGCAGGTCTGTGATGGGTGTCCATGCATTGTTGTTGCATGCAGGGCTTGGTATTGTGATGGGTGGGTTGTGACAGTGGGGTATATGTGAGGTGGTGGTGTGATGGGGGTGAGAGTAGGGGTAGGAGTTTGTGATGGCATACAGAGTGGGGGATATAGTAGTAAAGATTTGACTTACCAGAGTCCAGTCCTCCTGCTACTCCTGCGAGGCCCTCAGGATGCATGATCGTCAAGACTTGCTCCTCCCATGTTGTTAGTTGAGGGGGAGAAGGTGGGGGTCCACCGCCAGTCCTCTGTACGGCTACCTGGTGTCTTGCTACCACGGAACGCACCTTCCCCCGAAGGTCGTTCAACCTCTTCTGAAGTCATCCCTTGTTCTGGGGTGCTGTCCCACGGCGTTGACCCTCTCCACGACTCTCCGCCATAGTTCCATCCTCCTTACAACGGACGGACGCTGCACCTGTGATCTGAATAGCTGTGGCTCTACCCGGATGATTTCCTCCACCATGACCCTTAGCTCCTCCTCTGAGAACCTGGGGTGTCTTTGTGGTGCCATGGGTGTAGTGTGAGTGGTATGTGTGAGGGTGTGTGGGGTGATGTGTTGGGGTGTGTGCTGTCAGGTGCGTGGATGGTGTATGGGTGATGGTGCTATGTGGCTCAGTTTCAGTTGGTGCTCCTGGCTTGTCTCTCTCACAGTTGGAAATATATTTTTTTCACTGTAAAGGGTTGTGGGTAATGTGGATGTGTGTTTTATATTGGATTGGGTGTGTGGGTGTGGTGTGTGTATGTGTGTCAGGTGTGTGTAGTTTGACTTGTCCAATGTGGTGCTGTTTTGTTAATGTGTGTGTATTTTGAGCGCAGTGGTGTGTACTGCCATTGGTCTACCACGGTTCCATGTCCGCCGTGGTGATTCTTGGGTCATGATGCTGTGGGCGTATTTCTGATTGCGTAACAGTGTGGGTTTTGGTACCGCCAGTTTATCACTGACCTTTGGGCTGGCGGACTTGTGTGGGTGTCTGTATAGTGGCGGATTTCTCTGTGTGGGTCATACTACCCGTAACGGTATACCGCCGCGGTCACGGTATGTTGGCGGCCATCAGCACGACGGTCGGTGGCATTTACCGCCAGGGTTGTAATGAGGGCCTTAGTCTATTTCTCTATTTAGCTAGTACACGCTTTCTCGTTTTCACTCTTAGGCCCATATTTATACTTTTTTTTGTGCCACATTTGCATTGTGTTTTGACGCAAAATCGGCACAAATGTACAAAATACAATTGCATTTTGTAAGTTTGCACCGAGTTTGCTTAAAAAACCCGACATAAATGCAGCGCTAAAAAAGCATAAATATTGGCCTTAGTGACCCATTTAAAAATTATTTCCTAAGCCTATATATATTCAGACCAACAATTTTACGAAGCAGACATCATGGGCCTCATTATGACCCTGGCGGGCGGCGGAGGCCGCCCGCCAGGATCCCGCCCTCCATTATACCGCTCCGCGGTCTGAAGACCGCGGAGGGTTTTATGAGTTTTTCCCTGGGCTGGTGGGCGGTCTCCAAAAGACCGCCCGCCAGCCCAGGGAAAAACTCCCTTCCCACGAGGATGCCGGCTCGTAATCGAGCCGGCGGAGTGGGAAGGTGCGACGGGTGCAGTGGCACCCGTCGCGTATTTCAGTGTCTGCAAGGCAGACACTGAAATACTTTGCGGGGCCCTCTTACGGGGGCCCCTGCCGTGCCCATGCCATTGGCATGGGCACGGCAGGGGCCCCCAGGGGCCCCGCGACCCCCCCTACCGCCATCCTGTTCATGGCGGCTTTCCCTCCATGAACAGGATGGCGGTAGGGGGGGGTCAGAATCCCCTCGGCGGCGCAGCGAGCTGCGCCGCCTTGGAGGATTCTAAGGTCAGTGGAAAACCGGCGGGAGACCGCCGGTTTTCCCGTTCTGACCGCGGCCAAAGCGCCGCGGTCAGAATGACCAAGGGAGCACCGCCGGCCTGTCGGCGGTGCTCCCGCCCCCGTTGGCCCTGGCGGTAGAGAACCGCCAGGGTCAGAATGAGGGCCCATGTGTGTATTTTGCGCTCTTGATTCCGTGACTTGGCCATTGCATAACATTTATTGTTCACGAGAGTATATTTGCAAAACATGAAAATGTGTAGGCTAACACCAGTCATTTAAAGGGAGTTAGGGGAAGATTTGAGGAAACTGGCGCTGCACCCAGTGCAGCACCACTTTCCTTGCACCCCTTAGTGCTCCCCTCCTGCCACCATGTGTGCACCATATCTAAGAGACGGTGCACCATAGCACAGGATAGGGGGTAATAGCGTTAACATTTCTGACGCTTTTGGCACCTACCCTGAACAGTACATAGAGGGCCATTGTAAACAATGGTGTGCCTCTTTTTAACGCCTGACAATTGTGGCAGTAACCTCGGTTCCTTTGATAACTCCCAGGCAGGTTGTCTGTGCTCAACTATTTTCCCAAAGCTTCCCTCAGACTTTGAGAACACTTCTTAATAGGTGTTTATGCCGGCTGAACGCCGACCATTTCTTACCCAGTCCAGAAAAAGTGGAGAAGAAAAAGAGGTGTGGTGTCTTCAGTTAAGGTGCAACAATTATAAACATTTCCTGTCACAGTTCTTAGTTAAGGATGCAAGTCGTAAACTTTCATGACGAACGTTCACACCATTTTTTTTTTTTTTTTAATGATTAGCTTAGAGCGTACTTTTATGCATGTGCCACAGCTGACCTTTAAAATAACAGCACTACCATTTTATGCTGTTTTAGCACGTTCTTAATTATAAATGCCAGATCAGTCTGGAAGTCAAAACTGCCCAAATTTGATAACAGTCAGTAAACATGTGAAAATCCAAGACAACAGTTTCTCCATAATCGTCCACAAGATTAAGAAGAGCAACTTTGTATGGGTCATGTGCCAGCGAGGCTCACACCTTGATCCAGAAGATCAACAATCTATACCGATTCTCTGGATAAAACAAAAATCATAGAACACTAGCAGTACAGGAGCACTGAAGCTTAAACAATCACTGAGAATTTCACTTAATTTTGTGTAGCTGGCTCTAGAGCGCAGCCCCAGCTGCAGTAAGACTCTAAGAAACTTGCAAGGAGGCCATATTGTCCTCAAATAAAACCTCTTCAGAGCACCAACCACGTGAGAGAGTAAAACATACCAGCTGAAACGAACCGAACCCAAGCAAAATAATTGGAGTAAAGAGATGCATTGAAATGCCAATTAAGACTCTTAAAACGATCCTAAGGTTGACTTTCAGGAAACCGAAGAATGCACTTTGAGTTAGATTGCAATGATATGCATGAGTTCCTCCTAAAGTTCATATTCTTGAAAATAAGGTGAATAAACCAAATGCCTGGTCTCAAGTGCTCGTGGTTTTCAGAAAAACAAGTTGGAAATGGATGATAACATTAGTTGACCTGGTCCACTCTTTAACCTCTTAGCTGCTGGGCCTTTCCCCCCGCACCCCCCTCCCCCCCACCCCCAGTGCTGAGCCCTTTTTTGGCTATTTGGGGTAGTTCGCGCTTATGCCTTCATAACTTTTTGTCCACATAAGCTGTCCACGCCAAATTTGCGTCCTTTTTTTCCAACATCCTAGGGATTCTAATGGTACCCAGAGTTTGTGGTTTCCCCTGGAGGAGACCAAGAAAATAGCCAAAATACAGTGAAAATTTTGTTGTTTCCAAAAAATTGGGAAAAAAGGGCTGCCAAAGAAGGCTTGTGGTTTTTTCCCTGGAAATGCCATCAACAAAGGGTTTCTGGTGCTGAAATCACTATCTTCCCACCTTTCAGGAACGGGCAGACTTAAATCAGAAAACCACATTTTTCAACACAAATTCAGCATTTTACTGGGACATACCCCATTTTTACTTTTTTTGGTGCTTTCAGCCTCCTTCCAGTTAGTGACAGGAATGGGTGTGAAACCAATGCTGGATCCCGGAAAGCTAA
Source organism: Pleurodeles waltl (assembly GCF_031143425.1). Classification (NCBI taxonomy): domain Eukaryota; kingdom Metazoa; phylum Chordata; class Amphibia; order Caudata; family Salamandridae; genus Pleurodeles; species Pleurodeles waltl. The sequence continues at coordinate 689,664,624 of NC_090442.1, read as the reverse complement.
ACATTTCTGAAAACTAGACAAAATTCTGAATTCAGCAAGGGGTCATTTGTGTAGATCCTACAAGGTTTTCCTACAGAAAATAACAGCTGAAATAAAAAAATATTGAAATTGAGCTGAAAACAACAGTCATTTTTCTTTATGTTTTACACTGTAACTTTTTCCTGCGATGTCAGATTTCTGAAAGCAATATACCATTTTGTCTGCTGGACTCTTCTGGTTGCGGGGATATAAAGGGCTTGTAGGTTCATCAAGAACCCTAGGTACCCAGAGCCAATAAATGAGCTGCAACCTGCAGTTGGTTTTCATTCTATACTGGGTATACAGCAATTTATTTGCTGAAATATGAAGAGTGAAAAATAGGTATCAAGAAAACCTTTGCATTTCCAAAATGGGCTCAAGATAAGGTTTTGAGGAGCAGTGGTTATTTGCACATCTCTGAATTCCGGGGTGCCCATACTAGCATGTGAATTGCAGGGCATTTCTCAAATAGACGTCTTTTTTACACACTCTCTTATACTGTATTTGGAAGGAAAAAATGTAGAGAAAGATAAGGGGCAATAACACTTGTTTTGCTATTCTATGCTCCCCCAAGTCTCCCGATAAAAATGATACCTCACTTGTGTGGGTAGGCCTAGCGCCTGCGACAGGAAATGCCCCAAAACACGTGGACACATCCCATTTTTTTGACAGAAAACAGAGCTGTTTTTTGCAAAGTGCCTAGCTGTGGATTTTGGCCTCTAGCTCAGCCGGCACCCAGGGAAACCTACCAACCCTATGCATTTTTGAAAACTAGAGACCTAGGGGAATCCAAGATAGGGTGACTTGTGGGGCTCTGACCAGGTTCTATTACCCAGAATTCTTGGCAAACCTCAAAACGTGGCAAAAAAAACACGTTTTCCTCTCATTTCAGTGACAGAAAGTTCTGGAATCTGAGAAGAGCCACAAATTTCATTCCACCCAGCGTTCCCCCAAGTCTCCCGATAATAATGATACCTCACTTGTGTGGGTAGGCCTAGCGCCCGCAACAGGAAATGCCCCATAACACAACGTGGACACATCACATTTTTTGACAGAATACAGAGCTGTTTTTTGCAAAGTGCCTACCTGTAGATTTTGGCCTCTAGCTCAGCCGGCACATAGGGAAACCTACCAAAACTGTCCATTTTTTAAAACTAGAGACCTAGGGGAATCCAAGATGGGGTGACTTGTGGGGCTCTGACCAGGTTCTGTTACCCAGAATCCTTTGCAAACCTCAAAACGTGGCTAAAAAAACACGTTTTCCTCACATTTCGGTGACAGAATGTTCTGGAATCTGAGAGGAGCCACAAATTTCCTTCCACCCAGCGTTCCCCCAAGTCTCCCGATAAAAATGATACCTCACTTGTGTGGGTAGGCCTAGCGCCCGCGACAGGAAATGCCCCAAAACACAACGTGGACACATCACATTTTTTGACAGAATACAGAGCTGTTTTTTGCAAAGTGCCTACCTGTAGATTTTGGCCTCTAGCTCAGCCGGCACATAGGGAAACCTACCAAAACTGTCCATTTTTTAAAACTAGAGACCTAGGGGAATCCAAGATGGGGTGACTTGTGGGGCTCTGACCAGGTTCTGTTACCCAGAATCCTTTGCAAACCTCAAAACGTGGCTAAAAAAACACGTTTTCCTCACATTTCGGTGACAGAATGTTCTGGAATCTGAGAGGAGCCACAAATTTCCTTCCACCAAGCGTTCCCCCAAGTCTCCCGATAAAAATGATACCTCACTTGTGTGGGTAGGCCTAGCGCCCGCGACAGGAAATGCCCCAAAACACAACGTGGACACATCCCATTTTTTGACAGAAAACACAGCTGTTTTTTCCAAAGTGCCTGCCTGTCAACACCAGGACAGTTCGCGCTCTACGGGCATCTAGAATGCAAAAACCCAACACTCGCAAGATAATGTAATTTATGCATTGTGATGATATGTTATTGTTTAACCTTTTGCATTGCAGAATTCCATCCAAAATATTCGTTTTTAAGGTGCTTATACATAATGTACATTTGCAATGTATTGCTGCAGACATTCAGAGTGAGTTAGGGTGTGGCAGGGTGTGGTCCCTTTCCAGGGCCTTTCAGAGACTTTCCCTGCAACATGCCTGGGCGTGGTTCTAGGCGGGGCCAAGACTCTAAAAAAGAGAGTCAGCCCAAATCCCAGTGCTCACTATTCAGAGGTCACGGTGCAGAGCAGCAGCTTCTTCCTGAGCTCCTGTCCCGGCGGCCTATTTGGATTTTCCAGTCTTCTGCACTCATCTCTCATTGGTGATCACTGTTTCCAGGCGGTAAGACGGTGTTTGGACATTTTCCAACACCGTAATTGAGAATTTTCGTATTCTTGATTTTAATTCTTAAATGAATAACAGATTACTTGTGCGCTGCCATTTTTTGACATTTGTATGGTGGTTTGCAAATAGGGAGGACGCGCAATTTATTCCATAAAGATTTGACTTCGTTATTACATGGTTGTTCATTGCGCGCTGATATTTCTTGACATTAACATGATGTTTTACGAGTTGGCAAGACGTGCAACTCGTTTCATGAGCATTTAACTTTGTTGTTCATTGCGCGCTACCTTTTCTTGAAAATTACATGGTGGCATTCGAATCTGCGAAACACACAATTCACTTCTCGTGTGTAATTCATGCTGTTCATTGTGCGCTACCATTTTCTGGCATTTACATGGTGGCATTCGAATCGGCAACACGCGCGATTCTTTTCTTGAGTGTTTTTTCATGTTATTCATTGTGCGCTACCATTTCTTGGCATTTGCATGGTGCCATTTGAATCGACAAGACGCGCGATTCTTTCCCTGAGTGCTTTTCATGTTGTTCATTGTGCGCTACCATTTCTTGATATTTGTATGGTGGCATTTGAATCGGCAAGACGCGCAATTCTTTCCTCGTGTATAAATAATGTAAATTACTGTGCGCTACTATTCTAAGACATTTTCTTGGTAGCATTTCAAGTTGACACATTGCGTGATTTATTCCTTGAATCTACGTTGTGTGATTTCATGGTGCACAATCCTTTATGGTGTTTAATACTCATATAAAAATCTGCAATGTGCGCAATTCACTTCCCAATGTTTTTTCTGAGATGAACACAACAATACCAGAATTCTAGATGTAATGTTGTGTGTTCCTGATATGTATTCTTAAAAGGAGATTCATATGGTTGTTTAGAAATTGCTCAGAGTGTTTCCTGATTCTCATGCTAAAGAAAGTACTCGAATCTGAAAGTCCTATTTAACTTTTCCTGTTTCCTCCTCAGGTATTCGGTCATCTAAAGCCTAATCAGTTTTAGGACTATTCTAGGGTTGTTCATGTTTTTTGGAAAAGACGAAGCTTAGAGTTGTAGCATAGTACTGAATTCATGAGATGTAATTTTGATGTTGTGTTTTAACCTTTTGCTTCCTACAGGTCTCCTTCCCAGCTGTTCCCGTCCTAATCCCCTTTTCCCCACTTGGACTCTCTTAGACTCTGTGATAAATCTAATCAGAGTATTGGAGCTGTCTTGTGGTGGAAGTGTTGGGAACGTGCACAGACCCCGAGGATCTGGTGACTCTGACACTGCCTGTACATTTTGGCCTCTAGCTCAGCCGGCACCTAGGGAAACCTACCAAACCTGTGCATTGTTGAAAACTAGAGACCTAGGGGAATCCAAGATGGGGTGACTTGTGGGGCTCTGACCAGGTTCTGTTACCCAGAATCCTTTGCAAACCTCAAAAAGTGGCTAAAAAAACAAGTTTTCCTCACATTTCGGTGACAGAAAGTTCTGGAATCTGAGAGGAGCCACAAATTTCCTTCCACCCAGAGTTCCCCCAAGTCTCCCGATAAAAATGATACCTCACTTGTGTGGGTAGGCCTAGCGCCCGCAACAGGAAATGCCCCAAAACACAGCGTGGACACATCCCATTTTTTGACAGAAAACACAGCTGTTTTTTGCAAAGTGCCTGCCTGAATATTTTGGCCTCTAGCTCAGTCAGCACCTAGGGAAACCTACCAAACCTGTGCATTTTTTAAAACTAGAGACCTAGGGAAATCCAAGATGGGGTGACTTGTGGGGCTCTGACCAGGTTCTGTTACCCAGAATCCTTTGCAAACCTCAAAAAGTGGCTAAAAAAACAAGTTTTCCTCACATTTCGGTGACAGAAAGTTCTGGAATCTAAGAGGAGCCACATATTTCCTTCCACCCAGCGTTCCCCCAAGTCTCCCGATAAAAATGATACCTCACTTGTGTGGGTAGGCCTGGTGCCCGCGACAGGAATAGATCACACAACGGTCAATGTTGGTCCTTACATGAGGCAGCTGTTGACCCTGGGGTGATCCATTCCTGACGCAGGCACTAGGTGTAGGCACTCAAGTGGGGTAGTGTTTTTATCAGGACAGGTGAGGAGTCACTGGGTGGTAGGAATTTTGTGGATCCCAGCATATTCCTGTAGTTTGTGTGACAGAAATGCGAGAAAAATAGAGTTTTTATTCAACATTTCAGCTTTGCAGGGTATTCTGGGTAAGAAAACTTTGGGGAATCCACACAAGTCACACCTCTGTGGACTCCCCCGAATGTCTAGTTTCCAGAAATGTTTGGGTTTAGTGTGTTTCTCTATATGGCCGCCGAACCCAGGACCAAAAACACAGGTGCCTGCCTTAGATAATTTTGATGTCTCCACAATACGATTTGGGTGGTGGAATTTGGGGCTGAACTAAATTGGGGAGCTCCCAAGAGAGCACTCTCTCTCTCTCTGCTTGCCGCTGCATTCACCTGCTCTCTGGGTTGGGCTTACCCATTATTACCCAGTTGCACAAACAGCTTGCGAAGGGACAGCAGGACTGTCCTCATCACCTCCCTCATAATATACTGGAAGAGGAGTTATCGAATGGGACTCCTCCGACTGTAAAATCACTCCCAGAGTCTGCGCCATTGTCCTATCCCTCAGATGCTGTCTCAGTATCTGATGTCTCAGTCTCTGATCCTATGTCAGAGCGGTCCTCTATAACCCGAGTGCAGGCAGCAGTCATCCATCAAGATGCCATCTCTGCTATTGGCTAAACTGTTGCTCTAAAACACTAGCCTACGTAGACAGTCACAAAATCAATGGTGTGTGTGAGATACGTGCAACAGTAGAGGCCACCTTACCTGCGCTTCTTCCCTCAATTAGCACATTCTTTCAAGACACTCAAAAAACACCTTGTCACATACCATTCGTCACAGTCTTTAGCACCTCCTGCGCCCAGTCCAACAATCATTATTAGTGCTCCCACTCCCTCCTCCTCGGATTCCCTCATTACCACCCAGCAAAAGTGCCCTTTATCTCTCCATAGCCGCCCTCCACCCCGCACATACATTTCATTGGTATTATAGCGCAGGTAATGGCTGACTTTACTAATGTACTCAGCTATTTACATAAAATACAGATTTGCTCTTTGCAGTAGGCATATAAACCTTCTGCGCTTCTTTTTGGCACTAAAACTGCCACTAGCCAAGTCTGACCCTTTTCCCCCCAGGGAAACCACGCACCTATTGACAAAAGTGATATATATTTGACAGCCAACCACCTGAAACTCAACTCAAGCAAAACCGAAATAATCCTCTTTGGCCCACACAAAAACACCTGGGACACCTCATGGTGGCCCACCACGCTAGGCCCTGTACCCACCCCCGCCAACCACGCACGCAACCTCAGCATCATCCTAGACTCCTCCCTCTCGATGACCCAACAAATCAACGCTCTCACCTACTCATGCTTCAACACACTCCGTATACTGAAAAAAACATTCAAATGGATCCCCACAGAGACCAGAAAAACTGTCACTCATATGCACTCATCAGCAGCAGACTTGATTACGGAAACGCCCTCTACGCCGGCACCACACTAAAACTCAAGCGCAAACTACACGCATCCAGAACTCAGCAGCACGACTCATCCTCGACCTCCCCTGACACGAACACATCTCTCCACACCTCAAATCCCTCCACTGGCTCCCCATTGACAAAAGGATCACCTTCAAGATCCTCATCCTTGCACACAAATCACTCCACAACACAGGCCCTGCCTACCTCAACGAGAGTCACCTTCCACACCCCCACACGAAACCTCTGCTCAGCTGACCTCTCTCTCGCCTCTGTCCCCCGCATCAATCACAACACCACCGGGGGCAGATCCTTCTCCTACCTTGCACCCAAAACCTGGAACGCCCTCCCAACCCACCTTCGCAAGACCCAAAACCTACTTCTTTTCAGGAAGGGCCTCAAAACCTGGCTTTTCTAACAGTGAACCTCCCAGCCCCTTTCCCTCCCTCGGTCCCCCCCCCCCAGCGCCTTGAGACCCTCACGGGTGAGTAGCGCGCTTTATAAATCTTTGATTGATTGATTGATATATATAGATCTATCTCTATCTACATAGATATATCTATAGATATATCCATGTACATAAATATATCTACATAGATATATCTATATATATAGATCGATATATAGATCTATTTTTTTTAGTTGTTGTATGGTTTCCTTGGGGGCCAAAATGGCCCCCAGGGAAACCCTACAACATCTGAAAAAAATATTGCCCCCACAGGGGGTCGCCCTGCCCACGGACGACCCCCTGTCCTTTTATTTTTATTTTTTGGAGAAAAAAAAAGAAAAATTCCCCGGGGGGAGGGGGGGGGGGCGATTGCATCCCCCCCAGGGGGCACCTACCTTTTTAAAAAAAAAATATGCCCCCAGGGGAAACACTTTCAGAAGGCCTCGTAAGAAAGGGGAGAGTCTCCCCTTTCTTACGAGGCCTTTTGAAAGTGCTTCCTGGCCACCCGATCGCAGCTGTGCTGCGATCGGGGGGGGGCAGGAAACCTGAAAGTGTTTCCTGGCCCTCGATCACAGCACAGCTGTGACCGGGGGCCATGAAACACTTTCAGGAAGGCCTTGTAAGAAAGGGGAGAGTCTCCCCTCTGGGGGGCGGGGGGGAGACACTGAAGCTTCCGTGTCTCCCGGGGCTAGGAAAAAAAAAAATAATAATCCTCGGGTGCGACGCACCCGAGGATTTATTAACACCCTCCCTGGTGTCGGCTTCTGGTTGTGTCCCGCACCAGGGAGGTAGTGCGGGCGTCGGCCAGTGGCCGTCGCCCGCATTGAAGGGGTTAAGTTTTGTATTCAAACACTTACTGCAAATGTTCTGTACGGTTAATCAGATGAACTGGATATTTGTAAAAAAGATCAAGAGCTCTGCCTCGAGAATAAAATACTTGGCTTTTCTAAGCTTGGAAGTGGGAGAGAATAGCTCCTAGTTAAAGCCTTAGTCAAATTAACAATATTAATATCATGCATACCTTGATTAAGGTTATACAAATAGCATACAGCCTTTACTACACATCCTTTATCACAAAGGTAAGTACTATGCTGGTAAGTACAGGGGATAGGTTCTTACCTTTACCACCCAATACATTACCACGCAGGTAAGTACTTTAAAAGAACACAGGGTCAGATTTACAAGGCCCTAGCACCACCAGAGCATCAATTTTGTGAATCTCCAGTGGCGCTATACAGTGCGCCACAGTTACAAAGCGGTACTAAGCCACTTTTTGTGGCCATCTTGTAAATATGGGCCCTTCCAATGCAGTTTTCTGTGGTAGAGTGGTATGGTGTTGCTGTGAACTTTCCACTGCAACACCCATTTCTTTTTACGCTGACCCAGATTTACAAGAAGGCATGAATCTGTGGCAGCACCAAAAACTAATGTCAGCCTAGGGGTGGCGTTAGCATGGCACAACAAGGAGGAATACTTTTATTCCTCCTTGTTTTTGCTTCTTCTGTGTGTGCTGCATTCTGCAGCACACATAGAAAGAGCAAAAGGCTATGAATGAATGGCTAGGTGCAGGAAGGTGTCCCTTCCCGCACATAAACAATCATTCAAAAATGATGATTCACTACTTCAATGGGTGCTGCATCCTGTAGCACACACTCAAGAGCCGAATCAGCATTGCAGAGTATTAATGTGCAGGAAGGGACCCTTTCCTACACATAAACAATCAATCCCCTCAATGAAGACACCCTTGCGCAGGGGTGTGCCGTATTTTAGTAAAAACTGCACATCCCTGAGTTTCTAAAGTATTGCGGTGCTGCAAATGTTGGTGCAGCACTGCGTTGCGTCACTTTATAGCAAAGGTGGCACATAGAGCCTGATTTAGAGTTTGGTGGATGGGTTACTCCATCGCAACTGTGACAGATATCCTGTCAGCTTACAGTTTCTATAAGCTATAATGGGATTGTAATACGGCTGACGTAATACGGCATACAGGATATCCCTCACGTTTGTGACGGAATAAACCCCCCACTGCCAAACTCTAAATCAGGCCCATTATTTTAATGTTATATAAAAAAAAATTAAAAAGTTGATTTTAGAGTTTAGCGGGTAGTGGTAAAAAGAGGTAAGAGGTAAGAATACTTTTAGGGGTTGTTAGAGGTAAAGGGAAGAAATGGTAATTTTAGGGTTTAGGGTAGGTAAAGAGTGTTAAGTGTTACACTAGGGTTGAGGGATGGGTAGAGGTAAAAGGAGGTAAGGATAATTTTAGAGTTGGGGGGAGGGTATAGGAAAAGGGAGGCATGGGTTAATTTAGGGTTTAGGGTGGGTATAGGTAAAGGGAAGTATGGATTATTGTTAGGTTTGAGGATGGACAGAGGTAAAGGGAGGTAAGTGTAAATTTAGGGATTAGGGGTATGTAGAACTAAATGAAGGTATGGTAATTGTAGGGTTTAGGGTTGGTTGAGGTAAAGGAAGGTAAGGGTAATTAGGTAATATTAGGACTAATGGGGGTTAAAGGTAAATAGGACGAAGGGTACATTTAGTATTTAGTGGTGGGTAGAGGTGAAAGAATATTAGAGTAAATTTAGTGTTTGGGGTGGGTAGAAGTTAAGAGAGGTATGGGTAATGCAGGGAGGGAAGAGGTAAAGGGAGGTTAGAAGTAAAAACTCAGCAAACTGGGAAAATTCTACAGAGCATCTAGGATCTCTATGGCTGTGTTCTTGGAACATTAATAGCCTAGCAAGCAAAACATCAGATCCAGAATTTTTATCTTTTAAACAAATGTTTGACAACATGCTTCTCCAAGAGACGTGGCTTGAAGATCCTTTCCACAAACAGGGCTTTAGAAACTGTTCTGTGCTGGCCTATAAAGGAGCACTATATGGCCATTCAAAGGGCGGCCTGGCAATTTATACATCTGTGACAAGTATAGGTTCTGCTAGAGCACTGCATTCAAACTCACTCGCAAGAAATGCAATTAGACTACGATTCAGTGCCAGAATGTTAAAACTGAGGTGGTAATTGTTCATGTCTACATGCTCCCCAAAAATAGGTCAAAGGTTGCAAGATCGCTGATAAAGGACATTTTAAGATAACTGGAAGAAGAACAAACCTCCTACTTCGTTGTGTCAGGTGACTTTAATCGTTACCTATTATGATCCTCCTCTGAAGAAGAGTTTATATCCACAGAGTCCCTACATTGGGTTAAACCAGCTCAGAGCTAAATTAATTCATCGAGCTGTTGTTCGGAGGCATTTATATATTTTTGCCATTTGTAAACTTTTGCAGGGGTAGGAATGCTGGATGCATTCAATGCCTTAATTTCCGCTAAGCCTAAACAACTAGATGGTTGTACAGTGTCATTTGAAAATATAATTTGGACAGGTATCAGATATGCTCTAAATAAAGCTGCCTTCATCCTTATTTGCCAATTTTTAGTTCCCAAAACACTTTTCAAACAGTACTCATAGCCTTCTATAGCCAATCGGGAAACAAAGGAATCAGAATAAATTAATTTTGTGTCGGTCAATAAGCTATATTGACTTTGCACCACTGGTAATTTGAAATAATACGACTCATCATTTTTAACATTTTGCCCAGAATAATATGCAAACTTTTCAGTATACATTTTGGAACTCCACACTGGTGGAGTGGGACAGTGTTTCCACTGTGTATAATTAAAATAGTCTTTGGGATACTTGCTGTGTGAATGAAATGATATCCATAATAATTATAACATAAAATATCACCATCATTCTCTTTGGATTGGTACACTTCTTCATTTTCAAATACTGTATAATACTGTAAATCAGACATCATGGAATCAACTGTTTTTTACATCCCAATCATCAGAAACTACAGGTGTAATTACATCATTCATAGAAAGTTTGATTACATATGGAATTTGAATGACCTCCGTCCGGCCATATATATCAAATAATACTTTATCCCAGACAATCCCATCCAGAATTGGTATGGCAGAAGTGTTCACTAGAGACATGTCTCTGCAGACTTTGTGTGATGAAAAATTTGTTTTCTTAGGACTTCATCCACCAGTTCAACTGTAGAGCGCTCAGGAAGATAATGACCATGTATGAGTGAAAAGAAAGCAGTGACAAACCCAATACAAAGGACAAAGGCAAGTACAGTTACTAAGAACCATAGGTAGCTCCAAGGAAGACTAAAGTAATTAATTTAAGCCAGAAAATCAGCTTACATGCTCTTGGCAGTTCTGTTGCAGTACAGGCAGATGACTCAGTAGAAGTGTCATTGATGTCGGCAAACTATGCGGAAGCAGTGTGTGCAAAGCCTGGAGCCATGTTTGGAAGTGGAGAACTTGCAGAAGACTCCCTCAATTTTTCATAGTAGACTATGTCATCTGTTTGTGTAGAATATGAATAAAAACTATAAAAAGTATCAGTGTTGTTTGTAGTAATAGAAGTTAGTAGAACCAATGAAAGCTCATTTTACACCCTGCCCAAGCTCAAAGAGGTGTCAGTGTTGCTGCTGAAAACCTGTAGAGGAACATCCTGGTCTGTAGTGAAAGGGATTCAGTCCCCTAGGTCTGCTGTGCAGGATCGGCCACATGGTGTAACTTGACATTGTCCTTGGAGACAAAGTGGTTTTCTCTAGACCCAGGGAGCGGGGCCAGAATGATGGTTCTCGTACCGTGTATTCCCAGGACTGGAACCAGTGTATGATAAGAAGGACCAAACTCCTTTTTCACAGGAATCTTTTCACAAACTAGATACCCAACTTTTGGAATCCAGTTGGTAGATGTTACTGGTACATCCCTTATTCCCAAGGAAGCAGCACTGGCAGATGTGTTGTCATCAGGGAACTACAAGACAGTGACACATTCATTTATGTCAAAAGGTGTATCTGCTGCCTCCATGCCAGGACCATCAAGATCTGGAACATACATTTGTGTTCTGAATAGGCATTTGTATGTAGTACACCCCCACAGGGACCTTCTAAGCAGATTGTTAAGTGCTCTCTGGACTCCATAAAGGTGTATAAGCCAACTACGAACTGTGCCTAATACTCTGGCTGTTAAGGATTGTTTTAAATCTCGGTTTCGTTGCTCCACTATACTATTTCCCTCAGGATGAAATGGAGATGAGTAATGCAGCTCGACCCCTAATGAAGCCATGGCATCCCTGAATGCCCTTGAGGCAAAAGCAGGGCCCCGGTCAGAGTGGAAAGCCGCAACAGCATATGTGCCGAAAAAGACTCAGGCGCATATTTATACTTTTTGACGCAAACCAGTGCCGGCACTGGTTTGCCTAAAAAATTTTACAGCCGGCTAATGCCATTCCTACGCGCCAGGTGGGCGCCTTATTTAATGATTGACGATAGCCGGCTCTGCGGGCTGGTCAGAGTAAAAAAACAATGACTTTAACCAGGCAGCGCCGGCGTAGGGAAGAATGGGGGTTGTGCGTCAAAAAATGATGCATGTCAGGTTAGAGTAAAAAATCATGGCTCTAACTGGACTTGCGCCATTTTTTGACGCACAACCCCCATTGAAATGACTCCTGTCTTAGCAAAGACAGGAGTCATGCCCCCTTGCCCAGTGGCCATGCCCAGGGGACTTCTGTCCCCTGGACATGGCCATAGGGCACAGTGGCATGTAGGGGGACCCAAATTAGACCCCCCATGCCACTTTAAAAAAATCAAAAAATTATAGTTACCTCTACTTACCTGTACTTACCTGGGATGGGTCTCCCCATCTATGGGTGTCCTCCAGGGATGGGCGAGGGTGGCAAGGGGTGTCCCTGGGGGCAGGGAAGGGCACCTCTGGACTGCTTCCATGGTCAGAGACCTTGGAAGTGAGCCCACAGGCCCCTTAACGCCTGCCCTCACCCAGGCGCTAAAAAACTGCACACATCAGGCTGTGCGCTGTTTTTTAAGGCCTGCCCCATCCTGTGCATCAAAATTACGCAGAAGTATAAATAAGGCACACAGGCCTTAAAGTCATTTTTTGGACGGTAACGCCTACCTTGCATGTCATTAACACAAGGCGGTTTCCTGCATACAGAAAATGACGCACATGGAGGAATTTTGACGTTCGCGGGGTCAGGTGTCATAGTATAAATATGGTGTTAGGTTTGCCCTGAATTTGCGTCAACATTTTTGATGCAAATTCGGCGCAAACAGAGTATAAATATGCAACTCAGTGCATTAGCCGAGCGTTGTGGTCAAACCCATAGAAATCTGGAGCATGAATCAACAGCGACTAGGATGTATTTGTATCAGGTGTCAGAGGACCACAATGGTCTGAGTACACACATTGTAGTGGTTTGTTAGATATAAGGAGGGGTGTCTGCAGTGGGCGTTTAATGGGGGATCCTTTAATTTGTTGGCAGATGTCACAACAAAGCTGAAGCTTCCACACCTCCCAGTGTTTCATCATCCAATTTCGTACTAGAACAAATTACTGCAGCAACAGAAGCCTTAGCTACTGCTGATTTGGCTTCTTCATCAGCCAAGGTGTTGCCTGCAATGCGTATTCCAACATGCTGATGTCCTAGTGTATGTGCAACATGGACGTTAGGTAGCGTTTACTTCAGATCTGCTACTTTACCCCTCAGAAGTCTGTGTTTAATAGTGTTTCTTTTTTTATCTCATTTTGGCGCCAGTAATGCAGATATTCATTGAAGGACTGGACACAATAATACGAATCATTGACAATCGGTGTCATCTGCTCAGGATCTGTATTTTCCAGTGCCATCATCAGAGCCTTGAGCTCTGCAAGTTGTGTGATGCAGTTCCTTAAGGTCTGCGTGTAAGTATGCTGTGGACGGAACTTCATGTTTCCACTCATGACTGTGCAAGCAGCAGAATATTGAAGTTTAGTGCCTGTAGCTGGGTGAGCTGAACCATCAGTGTACAAGATTGTCTGATATTGTTCAATAGGCAATGTTTTTGCTGGAATAGGATATTCAAGTTCATATTGCAAAAACTCTTGGGTTTGCAATTGTGAGTCAAAAATATAATCAACATCAGTGGCCATCAGAAACGTTGTGCATTGGATGCAATGTGGATGTAATGGTTCAGCGTTAGGAAGGCTAGCTTTGGAAACAGCCTCAAGTACTGGAATAGGGATACGAAAATGATACATTTTCCCTGGGCCAGAGGTCTCTTTTTAATGACAGCCATCCGAACAGCAGTGAGAATTTTCTCAGTGGGAGCAAAGCAGTGTTCAGCTTCAGAACACAAATGCGATTTGTATGCAATCAGGACGGTCTCACCCTCATTGAATGTCACATAGGTGAAACCAGTGGCATCAGCTAGCACTCTGATGACCAGATGTTGTTTGCTGTCCCTTGTATGTAGGTGCTTTGCCTCAAGCATGTCTTTTTGTAATGCTCTGAGAATGCATGTGTGTCCAGTTTTGTTGGTAAAATCAAGACGTATTAAGTCATACAATGGTTTTATGTGTTGTGCATAATCTGGAATGTATGTTCTGCCAAAATATAAAAAGCCTAATAAGGACTGCTGCTTTTTTATTGTACTTGGTGGTTGTAAGTGTGCGCATTTTTTTAAAATATGGTGCGCAAGGCTCTTGCCTTCATCCGACAATTCGTATCCCAAAAACATGACACTGAGGAAGGCTCTTTTCATTTTTTTTAAATTGAATTTGTTGCCAATTTTGGCAAATCCTACAATGCGGGCTACGCGACTTATATGTTGCATGAGGTCGTCATCCATAAGGAAGATGTCATCCACGTATGACAACGCCTCAGGGTCAATGTAGTGTAAGATAGATGTAACGTGAGCTGAGAACAGTTCTGGACTGTTCTTGTACCCTTGTGGGAATCAGCAGAATTTTTTCTGACAGCCTAAAACACTTAAACTTGTTATGTCCCTACTTTCAGGCAGAACAACCCATTGGAAATACCCAAGGTCCTCTTGTATTTTTTGCACAATACATTGTTCATAAGTGCTGTGCTATGTGCATTTTGTATAGCAAAAGTGCATGTGTGACTATTTAAATGTCTGTAGTCTATTCTATATGAATGGTCAGGTTTAGCGACAGGAAATAATGGATTATTCATTGGTGAAACACAGTGTTCATTTGCAACCTGGTACTCTACTTGTTTGAGGATTTCCTTCACGGGTGCTTTAGATTCATATTTTATTGGATATTGGGCTTGAGATTGAGGTTGGGACTTAATTGGTATTACGTGATAGCGGGAATCTTTATCCCACCCTACGTGATTGCGATATAACTCAGGTGCCTGTGCCACTGCCCAATCAATGATGTGTATTTCAACGAGCTTTCTGGGAACAAGGGAAGAGAGTGAGTTTTCAATAACCACTTCTCTGTAAGGAAAGTCACTGACGAATTCTGGTGGCCAATCTTTTTCGGCCAATAAAATATCATAAATGGTGATGAAGCAGTCCCAAAAAATAGCGTAGATTCTGCGTTCAGTGTCTCCCTCTAACTGTATAGTTACTTTATACACCCTGTCAGACATGGAGACATGCATGTCCGCAGTCTCAACTTGTAAGAAGTCATTAGATGCTTTCACCCCCAGATGCTTTTGAAGATCCCAGTGAACTATTGTGACCTCTGCTGCACTGTCTAGCAGTGCCGGTGCCCACTTCCTGTTCTTCAGTAAAGCCATCTTCCTAAGTGGCTTGTCGTATTGCAACCGATGCCAACTTTTTCTTTTTAAACTGGGATTTTTGTTGAGGAAGTTTTTCTTCTTTTTCTTAACAGAAACTTCAGACAAGCATTGTCAGTCCTTTCTCGGTTTCACGTACTCTGTTTTCTGCTCTGACCACCCAACTCTCTCACTGCATTTTTTCAGTGAGTCCTTAAAGGAACGAGATTGGGGTGTATCAGTATATTGATATCTGTAAGCCATTTTTATATTATCTCTATTTCTAAGATGATATCTGTTTCTACACAATCTTTTTTAGTTGTTTGTTGTTTTTTATCTTAGCGTTTTTTAGAACCTTCAGGTGCCTGCGTGGTAGAATCTTTATTTGATCTACCTTGAAATTGTGGTTTAATTGGTCTGGCCCCCAGACTATCTCAACCAGTACTAGAGTAGGTCTCATTGATAATCTTTGGCAGCTCACATTCTTGGTCCTGTACAGAAACATCCCAGAGCCGCATGCGCACTGCTAGTGCAACTGCTTCTTGTTTCAGATTATTTAAGTTGATTGAAGACACAGTGATAAAATTGCCCATTAATTGCATTCCCAAATCCAGGGCTGGGGCAGCCCCGTATTCACCTTGAACTTGTTTTAACATCTCCTGAAGATTGGCAAGTGTTGGTGTACCATGTGCAGCAGTGTAGAGCGTGGCAAATACCATGCCCCGTGTGTTGCAGTTATCTACTGTGGGGACCATCCCAAGTGGCAAGCACATAGTGATTATTCTGTGTTTGTCCTACGGACCCGTATGGGGAAAGGCTGCTTCTAGCACATTTATTTTTTGAGCTAATCAAAACGGAATGTCGCCCCGCTTGGTGGGTGCTTTACCCTTAATCAAATGTACATCTACCTACCATTGTTACTCAGAGGACCTAACCTAACATGTACTATTGAATATGGTAGGAAGCCATCAAGCCAAGTATTATGGTCTTGATAAGATAAAAGTATTTCTAAATATGCCTAAGCTCTGCATTGTGCAGGTATAATTGCAGGTGTATAATGCGGAAATGTATTTGTGTTCCCATCTGCTGCTGGAAAGGTAACCCAAGAATAAACAATTTGTGTTCTGTAGGCTGGATGAGCCTCAACAACAAATGTGACTGGGCCCCCTGGGAAATTAAGCCATTCGTCAATAAATGTGCAGTAAGGGGCGATTGCATATTTACTGCAATTACTACCCTTTGCTGGTTCGCCATGTTAAATAGTAAAATGTGTGTCCAGAGATAAGGACACCAACTGGGGATCGATCCTTTTAAGGCTCAAGCTTGAACAACCTTCAGCTTGAGATAAGTACTACCTATTTCGCTGAGGAGGAAATCCTCAATACCATGGACATCTCTGTATATAGTATCGGGGTATCTTTAGACTTTGGTGAGACAGAGATGCTTGGGAAGATCTGAAAATTAGTGCCTGACCAAACGTTGGCAGTGTCATGTTACGTAGGTTCTCATTATGTAACCGAGACTACTGGATTCAGGCGTCAGAATCGCATAGATTGTGGGGTACTAAGTACAATTCCACACCATGTGACACCTGTCAGCCTAATCTGGGTTTTTCGGCTAACTAGCAGCGCCTCATCTCTGCCCAAGAGCAGGAATGATTGTGGCAACTGGACGTATGACAAGGAAGACTCCTCAGGGGAATTGTGGTTGATCAGATCTTGTCCCTTTCTCTCAGTTACATTAGTCTCATATAGGCAAAGACTACAGAGGCAGAATATAGTTCAATAAGATGTATTGAAGTAATTGCATCTTAGAAAAAATGGCATGTATTGCAATAACTAGGATGATAAAACACAGCAAAAGCAAAAGGGTGACAAGGAGAGTGAAACACAAAAATAGTCCCACCATACTTTCACTAGGAGTGTTATATAGTTCTCCTACCTACGCTATGTTTGAGCACAGCATAATAAGACTAATCCACCCTTCAGGTGTCCCCCTGGGAAAGCATCATCCCTCTACCTCAATCAGGAAGACTGTAGTCTAGAAATACATCGTCCCCATGTAGGTCAAGGGCTCAGCAATCTAGGCAAGCAATTGTAGCGAGGCAATCGGCATGCAGTCATGGTCATCTGGCTGGAATATCCCTCTAATGTGTACAAGACAAAGGAGTGTTTTTATAATAAAACAGTTGACATTTTAAGAAATGGTCCCCATGTATGAGTGTGTATGTTTATAATAATGTTGGAGACACAGCGTACAACATTGCTGGCAACCTATCTGACTGTAGCCTTGAAGAACGCACAAAGTGAAATGAATGTCCTACTGAGAACATATTGTTTTCCTACGCAAAAGAACAGTTAGAAAGAGAGAAATAAAACAACACCGCAAATGTGGCTATTGCTAGAAACATAAAGCGATGCAGAATAAAATGTAACAGGGCTAACGTGCACAACGGCAGGCCTAGTTTGCTAAATTAACATGTCTAAAATATGGCTAAAATGGGGGTGTGGCTTGGGGTGTCAAGATGGCAGCAGCACTTTGAGAGTGCTCCGGACCCCCCGTCATCCGCCACCATCCACGCCATGCGGGGCCTGTCTCCCTGAATCCCTGGAGCCATGCTGGATGTTGGGAAAGCGCAGAGGGGACAGAGGTGATTCGCCGGACCGCCGACGCATGGATAACCTGGACCTCGTGGGTCCTGACAGGCGGGCCCCCAAGATGGCAGGCACCCGCTGAGATCGGCACACAGGCCGGAGCGCTTGCCGGATGGGGGCACCGCCACGCAGAGGAGGACTGGGCCTCATCCCCAACTAGCTGATCCCGGCTACCCCCTTGGGCTCCAGCGGGCTGCGGATGGCCAGGAACCTGAGAGATGGGTGCCCAGGAGGCGAGCACCCATCACGATCGGCCGGATCACCTCCTGTATGAGGGCACCGCGGTGCAGAGGAGGACTGGGCCCGCACCTTGCCTGGCCGGTCGCAGCTGCCCTTTTGGAGTAGCAGCGGATCGGCGGCAGGGCCGGGAGGACTCTGGCGCTGGCCACGCCAAAGGTTGAAGGGAGTGTGGGAGGGTGAATGGCCTGAGGTGGCGGCACATTCGGCTCCGGGGGCCACAACAGATGTCAAATCGCTGGGGGAGACTGTTTCACCCCCCTTTCCGTGTCTGCCCACCTGCCGGGGTGCCCTCAGGCTGCCAGTGAAGGCTGGTGGCCCCCTGGACTGGGAGGGCTGCTGCTCCTTGGAGCCTGGCGACATATCAAACGAGGCCCACGGCCGCTGGGACCGTAAGGCTGGTGGACCCCTGGACACGAGGTGAGCGACACCGGGGGGTGACTCCCAGACTCTCCTGCTGGCTCTGTTGGCCTGGAACTGACTGGGGCTTGCTCTGCTGGGCTGGTGGGGCACGTGGCCCCCAGGAGGCAGAGGGGACCCGTGTTGGGGGCGGGGCCAGGGTCTGGTCCCGGCCCGGCGCTCACTGGTCTGTGGATTACAGTGGGACTCGTCTGCTGGCCCCTGTTTTGTTGGTCCTGCTGGGTGAACAGGCCCTCTGTGGCTGGACTCCGCTGGGCTGGGCCGGACAGATCCGGGCTCCCGGTGTTTTGTGAACATAATTATGCCTGTGGTGAACTGACTGTTGGAGCTATGGGAAAGGACAGGCAGGCCGAGCCATCCTCCTCTCAACCTCGTATTGACAAGTTCACTACCCTGGCCGGAATGACCGAGGGTGGTGCCGTGGGGATTCCTGCTCTGGCTGGAGAGACCGAGGGGGACAAGATCCTACGCGCTATACAGTCCTCTCAGGCTGTGGTGGAGAACAATATTGGAGTGGCACTGTTGTGCGAGGACCTTAAGAACCCTTCAGCACGGCTCGCCGAGACTGACACCCATGTGTTGACAGTGGAAGACGAGGATCGGGATCTCAAAACTAAGGTGTCTTACCATCTCACCCGCACACATGAGCTACAGCAACGAGTAGAGGATGCCGAAAACCGTTTGAGACGGAATAACCTGTGCTTCGTGGGGTTCCCAGAGGCGGCTGAAGGCTCCAACCTCGTGGAGTTCTTGGAGACCTGGCTCAAAACATGGGTGCTCTTGGACAAGCTGTCTGCGTGGTTTGCTATTGAACGCACCCATAGGGCATCTTCACAAAGCCTCCACTGGGGGCGTCGCCCAGGGCGTTCATTGCCCGCTTCCTTAACTTTCGGGACCGGACACAATACTGCGGGAGGCATCTGCTCAGCTGGAACTTCGCTGCCAGAATTCGAGGATACTGATCTTCCCAGACTACTCTCGGAAGGTCCAAACGAGACGGCACTCTTATGAACAGGTAAAGCAGAAACTTAGAGCCCTCTACCTGAAGTACATGCTCCTTTTCCCGGCCCGCCTTAAGGTCCAGTATGTGGGCAGGGTGCACTTTTTCGATACACCGGAGGTGGGCTGGGAGTGGGTGGTAGAGGAGCGGCCGCTTTGGGGTGGTGCGGGGAGGCCCCCTTCTCGCGCTGAGGGATAGCTGGATACGCTGCCTGGGGTGGTCTCCGGGGTCCCTGGTCGCTTTGGATGCCCTCGCGCTTGTACCCGCCGCAGGAGCTGCCGGTCCTGGAGGATCTTCGGGGCCCACGGAGCAGGCGCCTCTCCATTGCTGCCTCCCATGATTCAATCTCGGTGGGGCGACCCGCTCCGGAGAAAGGAGAAAGACTGAGTCAGACTCCGCTCATTTGACGCCCCAAGCAGCGATTGGCTCTGTATGGATTACTAATGGAATGCAGATGAGATCCAAAGCACTGGAGGGGTCCACCACTCCACACCACTAAGGGTTTTATCTTACCTTTCCATTGATTTGTTGGGACTTTTCCAGGGCGACATATGCTTCTTCAATTTGGAAGGGGAAGCATATAGACGGGGGAGTTGGGAGGTATTCATAACTGTACGATGGCATTATTATGTTGTTGTTTGTTCCTTATCCTTGGTACCTGGAGGTCGCACATAGAAGGGCACACACAGATTGCCCTGGAACCGGAGAAATGCAAGGTCCATCACCCACCGCACCTCACCCAGACCACTGTCATGCTCCTCCAGCTGCCCATGTGGCATTGGGGGGTGCCCCGTTTCAGGTCACCATATGAAGCCCACGACAATAGTCTCCTGGAATGTTAATGGACTCCTCGACAAGGTTAAGTGGACGGCTGTACTTTCCATCCTACTTCTCCAGGAGACACACTTACTGGGGTCTATATGTCTGTTCTTGGCCTTCTACGGTTTTGATTGGGTCTACCATTCCAGATACGCTCAGGGGGTCCGGGGCATGGCGATACGTCTACACCGGGGCTATCCCTTGACAGTACAACAAATCTGGGAGAACCCACATGAGAAGTGTGTGGCCCTAACGGGATAGTTGGACGGACGTAACATAAATCTACTTACCATATATGCCCCTCCCATGGGGCTTGAGGTTTTTTTTGCGCCCTCACTGCCATCCTAGTCCAGATGCCCATGGGATTTCCAGCTGTGGGCGGTGACATGAATGCGGTCTTGGACCCAAACTTGGACATCACGGTCCCTTGTCAGATGTTTGCCGTAGATACTCTTTGGCTCTTGCCAAGTGAATGACGGCCATGGGTCTCAGTAACGCCTGGCAAGTGTGGCACCCCCGCCACTGTCAATAAACCCACATCTCGGCAGCGCACCACACCCAGGCCCGTATAGACATGATCCCTACACCGGCCACTGAAAGCACTCTAGTCACCCAGATCAAGATATATGCCCGGGGCCTCTCCGATCACACCCCTATCTCAATGGTTATTGGCTACCCGGAGCAGGACAGGAAACCTATATGGCGTCTCAATGCTTGGTTCTTCCAAGATGAGACATACTCTGTTGACCTCCATAGAGAGATTAAACTCTACTTTAGTGAAAATATCGGATAGGTTCAATCCCATATCACTCTTTGGGCAGCAGGTAGGGCCACAGTCCTCGGCCATGCGATGGGTCTCCTGCGACAACGGGAGAGGGAGAAACAGGCCCATATTACATTCCTTGAGGCCCGGGCACTCCTCTTAGAACTGGAGACTTTGAATTCTGGGGGGGGGGAGGGACACAGACAAACCCTGGAGATGGTGAGGCAAGAAATTAGAGCCCACTCCTTGGAAGAGGCAGAACAGATCTGGCAGGCCACATAGGCCTGAATTTCTGGCTCAGAAAACAGGAATAGTAAGGTCCTTTACTGGCTGGCCACTGGCCCATGAAGGTGCGAGTGATCCCTGAGATAACGGATAAGTCTGGGCTGATACACAAGACTCCCCAGGACATTGCTGAGACCTTTGCTCAATATTATGCTACCTTATACACGGCGGCACCCAGACCTATTGTTGAACAACAGATGCCACTGCTGAATGAAATAGACATGCCGGTCCTCTCAGCCTCTATCAGAGGAGGTCTTGACGACCGCATAACCCTTGAGGAAATAGGGGAGGCCATCACAAATCCGGAAAGACCCCAGGCCTGGACGGATACCCAGCAGAATATTACTCGAAGTTCCGGGATCCATTGGTACCCCAGCTCCACGGTCTCTATGCAGAGGCCTTGGGGAAGGGAGCCTTTCCTCTCGACTTTGATTGGGCCACAGTTGTTGTGTTGCCTAAGTCCAAGCCACCTTCCGTGCACTGCATGGATTATCGCCCGATATCATTAATCAACACTGAGCTCAAGATTTACGCCAATATACTGGTTAGTCGCCTTCGCCCGGTGCTACGAAACTTGATCCATCCTGATCAATGTGGCTTTATGCCCACCCGTAGTACCAGACATTGCCTGCAAAGGCTCCATGTAGCCCTAGGACATAGGCACACGATTCGCTCCCCACTGGCCCTCCTCCTAATCGACTTTGAAAAAGCATTTGATGTGGTAGACTGAAGCTACCTAGACATGGTTCCACGAAAGGCGGGCCTGGGGTGTCTATTTTGACCCATGGTTCAGTTATTATACCATACACCATTGGCCTGTGTCCTTGTGAACAGGAGGCTGTCAGAGGTCTTCCCCATTGGGAGGGGCACTAGACAAGGTGCCCCCTATCCCCCCTTCTCTTTGCCCTCACTATGGAGCCCCTCGCACAGATGGTTTGCCAGGATGCCTTCCTGGATGGATGGCGGGGGGCAGGAGGGGGGAGGACCGCATTGCGCTTTACACGGATGATCTACTGCTTTCCTCATCACACCCAGAAATAAGCAGGTCTCAGTGTCTTCAATTGGTAAGTTTTTTTGGTGAGGCATCTGGCCTTAAAATGAATTCTAAGAAATCTCTGCTGGTCCTGTTTTTGGAAAACCGTGCGTTGATTGACTGGCAAATGACCATTTCTATCCGACAATTAAGCTTCACGTACCTTGGCATTAAAATCGCGCTCCAACCCTCTATGACCTGGGCCCTCAATCTCAACCAGCTCTCCCGTAGGGTGAAAGCGGACCTGGGAAAATGGCAGACTCTGATGCTAAACATCATGGGTCGCATAGCACTGTATAAAATGCCTGTCCTGCCCCATTTTCTGTATGTCCTCCAGAATCTTCCTATCCAGATCCCCTGACACTGGTTCAGGAGATGGACGCAGTGGTCCGCGGGAGGGCTGGCGGCGCCTCTCCTGGGACACATGTCAGCGTGGCATGTACAACGGTGGTCTGGCTATGTCTAATTTATACCTCTATTACCTGGCAGTGCAGGTACTCACCATCAATTAATGGCTTACTGGGTGATGGGATGACCCAGCCTATCATTTAGAATTGTCAACAATGGGGTTCCCATGACTTATGGATATGCTATACGGCTCTCCCATCCACAGGGCTACACCTGAAATTACCAGCCAGGTCCTACATGGATGGCGCACGGCCCAGAAAGTGACGGTATGGTGAGGTCGAGTCACACAGTATACCCCACTATGGCGGGGAACGTGGATACATGAAGTTGCTAATCTCAAGGGCTTTATGTGCTGGGATGACATAGGCATCACGGTAGTGGGAGATGTCTGGGAGGGTACACATGATGTCTTTCCAGTAACTCCAAGAGATATACACTCCACAAATTCTTGCAGCGCAGACATGTATTACATGCCAATATTAACAATGATACCCAGGTACCTGAATTCAGTCCTATGGAGGCGAAGACGATGATGGGGGCCCTGGTTAGGGGTGGGTGTCACAGATTTACAGCTCTCTTGTATTTAATGCCTCTCCACCCCTTCTGCCTTTACGGGCCCGCTGGGAGGCCTGGATCTGCCCCCTGGAAGAAGAGGGTTGACGAGATGCGTTGATGGCTCCATGCACTCTTGCAGTCACCACGAGGCTGCAAATGGTCCTTGTGTATTTTTTGCACTGTGCTTATCTGACACCAGCCCGACTTTTTCATTCTGGACTCAATCCAAACTTTCAGTGTGGTAGATGCCTCTACTCACTGGCTGACTTCTTTCAGATGGCATTGCCATGCCCCAGGATCTAGCAATACTGGACATGTATCCTACATGAACTTTCCACTTTGTTGAACATCAATTTGACGGCCTCCCCCAAGGTTGCTTTACTAGGGGTGATTGAGGACATTGGGGGTACCCGGATGAATCGCCACACTAGTGGGCACGGCCTTGCTTATTGCAGAAAGGGACATTGCTAGATGCTGGGCATACAAGACCCCTCCAACGCTACAACAATGGAGAAGGGGGATGGATTGGTGTGATCAACTGGAACGATCTGTTTACCTGGCAAGGGGTTGTGTAAGCAAATACCATAGGATTTGGGATGTGTGGCTGAACGCTACTCACCCTTGTTAATTCGGGAGTCTGTAACTGAATGTATTAATATGATAATGAAATGTGCCTTCTCTTTTGCAACCTGGTGTTATGTCATTAATCAATAAAAGTTGGATACCAAAAAAAAATATATACATGCACTACTTATGATCTCACATATGACATCACTTATGACATGTTCTATGACATCATTTATGGCATCACTGATGACATCCCAAATTACATCATTGATGACATCACTGATGACACTGATCAGTTTTTTCTACACTGTGAACTATTTGTTTTCACTATGTACATCCTTTTTTAAGGTATGTGATTGCTCTCACTGGTGGCTTGCGGGAGACTCACAAGATGATAGTGTTGTAAATTTCAATCTTATCTATTGTACAGACTTCTTTTTCACTTGGTCAGTTAATTTTGAATACTAATCTTTCATAACTGAGTCATACAGTGTGTATATTGTATTACTTTTTGTGTTTACAAACTTATGCTCTTACGGGACAGTTGTGAGAGCCAAACACAAAAATCTGCTGCGTGGACTGTGAGGGGGCTGTACTTTCTGTCCGGCTCTTACAATCCACTCATAAGATTGTACATGTGGAATTAAGCTCATAACAGTGTATGTTTCTAATTTTGAAGAAAGTAAAACATGAGAAGTGTTGTGTAAAGTAGAAAACAATCTTTGCTGTATTGTGGCATTCAGATAATCTATGCCTTTATGACCTTGCAAGCCTCTCGCGAGACACCCTTGAGACACCCAGTAGAGGAAAGACATCCCAAGGAAGGATTGCAATTTGTTCATATGGATGTTATTATTTAGCAAAGAAAGATTCCTTTGTTGTTGCCTCATTTATCTATTGGGTGGTTTTGCTGTGTTTTGACCTCATTGGCTAGCTCTCTGACATTGCTGATTTTATGTCACCAGAATGGCATTCTCAGATTTAGATGAACAGCCTAGTGCTGTTTCTACAACTCAGCCACCTCAACCACCCTAGGAGTCCTTGGTGTGGAAAGTTTTTTTTTCTTTTTTAAAATGAGGCCTGGTGGGAAACAAAGCATCTGTTAACTATGTCATATGTAAAATATGCAAAAAGCAGTTCAGCAGTGGCAGTAGGAGCAAGCGCTACAGAATGAATACCACTGGGATGTGGTGACATTTGAGGGCTATGCACCCTCAACACCTTTCCTTGTCCTGGTTGAGGTATCTAGTGCTGCAAAGCATGAAAACTCCTCCGTGGCATCCATATCATTTCAATCCAGTGACACATTGCCTGCCCAGATATTTATCACTCAAGCAGATAACAACCCTGCTTATTTCAACAAAAGTCCTTTTTTGCTGCTTATGCAAACAGATAATTATTTTTTATTCTGAGGCAAGCAGAGCTTCTCAGGAGAAGCTTGTTCAAGATCATAAATGCCCACCTAGGCAGTAGGGTTTTTTAACATTTCGTTTCTGTGTTTTTTCCACTTTATTTTGAAGGAGGTGATGTTTTAGTCCGAGTTTGTTTGTTGTACCCTTTTAGTTAAAAAACAAATACAAAATGTTAAACATGGTAAAAAACATACAGTTTTTCAAAAATGTTACTTAAAAAGCTACACTATACTTTCATTATGTATGTAGTTTGTACTACGTTATCTTTTTTTTCTTGATGAATTTTGCAAGACATTTGTGAAAGCGATGATGCTCTCATACATAGCTCTCATACATAGCATGGGTGACTCTCATGAGAGATTTGTGTGATGCAGGCCCTTAGTCCTCTGCATCCACTGCCATTGTAGTTATGCTCACAAATGTCTTGCGAGAATGTACTTTCATAATAGAATTTATATTTTCATTAAACATATCCTGTTGTAATATGTATAATTTATATGCACCAGATTTTCGCCATCCTTTTTTAAAATTGTTTTTGATCCTGCAAGACTCTTGTGAGATCGTAAAATTATTTTAGAGGAAGAATTTACATTTTCCTTCATTGCAATACTTACCTCTTACAATTCCCTTCACTAGACTATGGGGAGACAGGCTTCACCACTGACACCTTACATGAAGAAAACTAGTGTGTAGAGTAATATTTCAAGAGACACTGCTTCTCCAGTCACACTTCTCCCAGGCACAGTAGTATGCATGATAGGGAAGGGATGGCACTCATCTCACATTTAAGACCTCACTATTCCAACTTACAAGTATAGATATTATGATATGATTTGAAAACAGACTGCCTTCTCAGGTGAGACATCGCCCCAGAACAGCATATGTTGAAAGTAAGCTGTGGGCAAAAACTGTTCCCGCTGCACTTACCTCTCTTAATACGAGTGAATGTCCATAGTAGAGTATAAAATGGAGTATCCTCTCTGTTCAGGACAGGACTGTGTCTTGGACAACTTATGTGCATATTTAATTGTGGAGACATACTTACCTCTGTTTCAAATGCTTCCCAATGGCAATACCCATGCATAATAGGGTGTGCACAGGAGCTGATGGCAGAGTGTATTACAGTATAAACATGTACTTCCTTCTGTGCCAAGACCTCTATCATGTATCATACTTCCATATACTACAGCATGCAACACCTCACTGTTGCATCGCAAGTAACCATACCTACATAGAAAAATAGTTGACTTGTCCATTGCCAAGTGTTTGTAGGATAAAGATATGCATAGTATCATTGACATACATTTACATGTAGTAGCATATTCACAGTCCCGGAACATGAAACTGCCAGTTTTACTGAATATTGCAATAGTATAATAAACTTGAAATTTATAATACGTTTTAGAGAAACTAATCCATTTTATTTTTATTACAAGACATTACAAAACTACAATGCCTACATAAAAAAATATATAAACAACTATAACACAAAGAAAACAAATAACTTTAGAATACATAACATTTTATAACACTCATAAACCCCTAAAAACATCCTCTCTTTTCCCTTTATTTGCCTACTGGATTCTTGGTAGCACTTCTTTTGCAATATTTTAACTGCCTGAGCCTGACAAAGAGCCTTTAGATTGTGCTATGTCTTTGCAGGTTAGGTGTCAATAAAGTCTCACCAAAGCAGCATATCTATAAATATAGATCATTAAGGAACACTCATCTAGAGTTAGTTCATGCTGCTGAACTGTTCAACTGTTCAGGTGACAATAATCCTGCTTCTCTTAAGAAGGCTTTTCTTTGCAGCTTATGTGAGCAGATAATTGTTCCCTCAGAGACAAATTTCACTTTTCTTCCTCAAAAAAGACAAAATGACTAAAAAGATAAAAGTTACATACTGTCCAATAATTGATGACAGTGATACATCAGTATATTTTTTAAACCTTTCTATATTTGTCACAAACTATCACATATTTACATCTAATTCATCAGGAACTTGTTATTTCTTTCTCCTGAACAATTCCTCATCCTCACTCAGTGCACTTTTATATCACAAATACATTATAACATGACATCAAACCTCATTTCATAAAAGTTTGCAAAGTAACACATTCCGCTTGAGACACCTTTGCTAGCACTCACCACAGCTTTTTACACTTGAAATAGCAATATCACCTCTCAAAGATTTCATAGGGCTAAAGTATATGCACAATGAAGTTCATAACAACAGTACAACTTGTATTATTACTTTATTTTTTTATAATTTGAGAAGCACCGCTTCCTTTACTTACAAGTGCACACCGTTTGTACATTTAATTTTTAACACAATCTGCAAACCTTCTCTCTACATTCTAATCTGCACCTCTCAAAATCTATATTAACACATCTACACCTCCCCAAACAACGTTTCGCTCTGCAGTCATGGCGTAGAATAGGTGTACCAAATTACTACATTTACTGACAATTTTCAACAATGTTTTTGACATATATTTATAAGATAACTGAACTTGGAGTTCCTTCTTACATACAAATGACAATACTGGCCTCTTACAAAGTCAGATAAATTAACTGCTGGTGAGCACAACTCAAAGAGACCTCATTTTCTTCCAAAGCACCAAGGACAATCTGAGCTACCTCTGGCTCCCTGCCAATCAGATCAATAGCATTTTGTCAGAGTCAACAGATCCTTGGGGTCTGTGCACGTTCCCAACACTTCCACCACAAGACAGCCCCAATACTCTGATTAGAATTGCCACAGAGTCTAAGAGAGTCCAAGTGGGGAAAAGGGGATTAGGAAGGGAACAGCTGGGAAGGAGACCTGTAGGAAGAAAAAAGGTTAAAACACACAATATCAAAATTACATCATATGAATCAGTACTAGGCTATGACTCTAACCATTGTCATTCTGAAAACATGAACAACCTAAGCATAAACTTAAAATGACTAGGCTTCAAGATGACTGGATACCTGTGAGGGAATCAAGAAAGGTTAAATGCTATTTTCAGATTCAAGTTGTATCCTTTGCATGAGGATTAGGAAACAATCTGAATGATTTCTAAAGCATCATATGAATTGTGTTTGAGAAGCATATTAAGAACACATTACATCTAGAACTTTGGCTTTTTGTTTTCTCAAATTGCCAGAACATGAATTGCGCACTTTGCAGATTTTTACATTAATAGTAAATACCATAGAATGATTGTGCACCATGAATAACACGAATTAGACTCAAGGAATAAATCATGCGACTTGCCAGCTCGAAAAACCACCAAGTAAATGCCTTAAAATAGTAGCGTACAAATGAGTAATATGAATTACACTCAGGAAATGAATCGCGTGTCTTGCCGATTCGAATACCACCATGTAACCTCCAAGGAATGGTAGCGTACAATGAATATCAAAAGGTTAAGCACAAGAAAACGAATCACACGTCTTGCCGATTCGAAGGCCACCATGTAACTGCCAAGGAATGGTAGCACACAATGAATATCAAGGGTTAATGCACAAGAAAACGAATTGCACGACTTGCCGATTCGAAGGCCACCATGTAACTGCCAAGGAATGGTAGTATTTAATGAATAACATGAATTAAGCACGAGGAAAGAATCGTACGCCTTGCCGATTCGAATGCCACCATGTAACTATCAAGGAATGGTAGCGCACAATGAATAACATGAACTAAGCACGAGGAAGGAATCGAGCGTTTTGCTGATTCGAATGCCACCATGTAACTGCCAAGGAATGGTAGCGTACAATGAATATCATGAATTAACACACAAGAAAAGAATCGCGCGTCTTGCCGATTCGAACGCCAGCATGCAAATGCCACAAAACGACCAAGCGCACGTTTACACACACAAGAATAAAGTTGTTTTGCCATGCAAGATTAGGCCCAATAACTTGAGCGCACTCGATAGCGGGGTCGGGGGCCCAGCCCAACCACCGTCTTACCGCCCAGCTTAAGGATCACCAAGGTAGTATGAAGGGCAGAGGCCTGGAGGATCAAAGTAGGCCACCGGAACAGGAGCTCAGGAAGTTGCTGCTGCTCTGTACCGGGACCTCTGAATAGTGAGCATGTGGAGCTGGTCTGACTCCCTTTTATAGAGTCTGGGCCCAGCCCACAACCACACCCAGGCATGCTGCAGGGAAAGCTTCTAGAAGGCCCTGGAAAGGGACCACGCCCTGACACACTCTGAAAGCCTGCAGCAATACATTGCAGAAACACAGTATTTATAAGCACCTTAAAAATAGGTCTTCAGGATTGAACTCTGCAATGCAAAAGGTTAAACAACAACATATCAGCACAATGCATAAATTATGTTGTTTTGAGAGTGCTGGATTTTTGCATTCTAGTCGCCCGTAGAGCGCGCACTGCCCTGGTGTTGACACATTTCTTCAACCATAAAATTAGAATATTAACCATTGGTTCACCTTGCCCCTTTTTTTCTTCTTCTTCCCATACATTCTCACAAGACTCTTGTGGGATCATAAAACACCTCGTGGAAGGCCTATTAATTTTCCATGAGGGGGCTTGTGAGATCGAACACACCCCTTAAGAATTTATGATTTACTCATCACAGTAGTTAGCTTTTAACCATTTTCTTTCAAAAGCAAACCCCACCATATGCATTAAAACTAATGGAATGTATGGAGAACTCATCTGCTCTTTTTTACTATTTGCGATCCTGTGAGAGGCCTGCAAGATCATAAAGATGTCTTAAAAACAAGATACATTTATTTTCTTCACAGTAGTTATCCCTTAGATGACACCTTTCTAAACTTAGGAGGACAGCATACCTTTCCGCTGCCCCTGTGTATAGATTTTGATTTAATTTCCACA